>NC_040233.1:17643962-22643962 GCF_001444195.1 Xiphophorus couchianus
AGGTAATTAAGCCATTTCATTCCAGCGTTTCGTACCTGTGAGGTAATATGTTTAATTGGTTATGGGATTTTTTAAGGGATAGAAATATTCAAGTTAAAATAGGATGTCAGTTTTCGGAAATATGTAAAATAGAAAATGGAACCCCTCAAGGAAGTGTGGTAAGTCCAACATTATTTTCAGTTATGATCAACGATATTTTTAAAGAAATATCCATTGGTTTTGGTAAGTCACTTTTTGCTGATGATGGAGCATTATGGAAAAAGGGAAGAAATGTGGACCATCTTATTGTTAAAATACAGGAAGGTATAGATAAAGTGAGTAAGTGGGGAGTAAAGTGGGGCTTTAAATTTTCAATTGAAAAGACAAAAGTAATGTTTTTCACAAATAAAAAAATAGGGGTTGATAAAAAGTTGTGTTTATATGGGAAAGAGTTAGAAAGGGTTGATTGGTTTCGTTTTTGGGAGTAGTTTTTGATAAGAAACTAACTTTCGGAAATCACATAGAACATATTATGGAGAAGAATAAAAAGGTTCTAAACATTATGAGGTGTTTAGCTGGGTTGACATGGGGTGCAAATTTCGATTCCCTTAGAAATATATATGTGTCTCTAATTAGATCAAGAATAGATTATGGGAGTGTGGTGTATGGATCAGCAGCTAAAGCTAGGTTAAAAAAGTTAGATGTTATTCAAGCCCGAGCACTGAGAATATGTTTAGGGGCAGTTAAATCAACACCAATATGTGCATTACAAGTAGAGTCAGGAGAAATGCAATTATGCATTAGAAGACAGCAGCTAATGGTAAATTATTGGATAAGTTTAAAAGGACATAATGCAGATCGCCCGGTTAAGAAATTATTAGGAGAGTGTTGGGAAAGAGGAAAGAAACAAATGGATAGTTTTGGGTGGGTTGGGGATGATAGAGCGAAAATTTTTAATGTATATTATAAGGAATTTAGTCCAACTGTATTGTGGCCTTTGAGACCGACATGGACTTGGAAATATATTAATGTAGACAGAACACTAACAAATATTAGGAAAAGGAACACATTAGATACTTGCCAAGAATTTTATAATCAAATGCAGAATAAATATAATGAATATTTGCAAATTTATACGGATGGGTCGAAAGACCCTAAAAGTGAAGCAACCAGTATAGCTGTAGTGATTCCTGAATTAAAGATTAGTATTTCAAAAAGAACATCTGATTATTTGAGTGTATTTGCGGTAGAACTAGGTGCTATTTTAGTAGCTTTAGAATGGGTGGAGGAAACTGATAGGAATAAAATAATAGTTTGTAGTGACTCTCTATCTGCGTTGACGAGTATCGGAAAGGGACGTACAAAAAATCATCAAAATATTTTATATGAGATTATGGCGGTTCATCATAGGATATGTGAACAAAATAAAAATGTTGTATTATTCTGGACTCCTGCTCATGTAGGTATTATGGGGAATGAAAGAGCAGACAAGCTGGCTAAGGAGACAATTAAAAAAGATGATATTGATATGCAAATAAAGTTATCTAAATCTGAAGGCAAAAGTATAATTTGGAAAGAAAGCAAGAAGATATGGGAAGATAGGTGGGTAAATAAAATAAAAGGAAGACATTTATTTAGAATACAAAAAACAGTCGATGTAGAAAGGATCAGAGGATTAAACAGGAGGGAAGAGATAATTATAAATAGAATACGAACTGGGCATAGTTTCCTAAACTGAACTCTTTTTAAGATGGGGAAACACCTTACTGGTTTATGTAGATGGTGTGATGAAGTAGAAACAGTGGAACATGTTTTGATTAAATGTAGGAAATACGCAAGTCAAAGAAGATTATTAAAAACAGAACTAGGTGTTAGTAGGGAATTGAAATTTGACAAGGTGATCGATCAGCTGAATAGTATTGAGGGGAAAAAGAAGATTTTTCGTTTTTTAAAAAACACTGGGATTTTTAAGAGTCTTTGAGGAGTAGGTGGTAGGAGTCAATAGAGGGCAGTAGTGCAACATAATTGGATGCAAGCTGCCGTTAAAATCTAAAGAAGAAGAAGAAGAAGTTTCGTACCTGTGGCATATCTAAAAACTGCAGGACACTGGCCCTTGAGGACTGGAGTTTGACACCTGATTAATGAAATATAATCTGAGTAAGCACAAAATAAGCAAAAGTTTTCAAACAATATTTAACAGATGAAAACAGCAACTCATCTAGCCTCAATCCATAGTAATTCAAGAGGAATTGTGAATTCAGCAATTATTCCAAATTGAGAAAAACAAGGAAAACTTGGAAAAACTATAACACTGTTTTTCTTCTCTTTATCATCCTCTATGATAGTTGAGTTATTTTCAAATTAGTTTGATAATTTCTAATGTGTTTTTTCTACCATATTCATTTTTATTTTTGCTGCAGCACTTGTATTACAATTATTTGTATAAAATAATGCCCTGTAAAAATAGTTTGATTCACTAACCAGAGCACTATTTGGTTCAGATTTAATAAAAAAATAGAGGAAAAAATAAACTGATGAAAGCTTTTTTTTTGCTCACTTTATCTTTAGCTTGCCATATCTTTATATATATATTTCAGCAAATAAATTGCCATGTTTACATTCAAACATTTATTTATGCATGTGAAAGCAAACCTTGACCTCACTGCAGCAAATATTTCAGAAACTAAAAACTATTGACTGTATTAGGAAGAACTTTAGGTTGTTACATTATCAACTTGGATCATCATTCTTTCTTAAATGTCTTAAAAAAAGATGTTTGTTCAATCTAGGTATGTGCTAGTTTGTGGAACGTACCACCAATACCAACGTTACACAGTTTTAAAAATAGCTACATTTTTCCATGATGGCATTCTTATGGTTAAAATTCTTCTTGAGAAGAAGCTAAATAAAATGCCTGAGTGGCCATTTCTCAAATATATCAGAAGTTAGAATAGCGCCACCTTTCTTCAAGTGCACACTTCTGGTGCGCTCACTAAAAGCCATCTCACACATTATCTTTGCTTACAAGGCACATCAGCAGTAATGGAAATACTTCCATGGGAAAACACAGGCAGTTATGGTGTAGAACCTAAAGAAGAACATATCTGTGAAACAGGTGACTACAAATTGCAAATGCAGCCTTGGAAAAAGAGGTGTCTACATTTTGACATTTCAAGAGTATGTTCCATACACCAAATGTATTGCTTAACTGTGTATACCTGTTTAAAAGTTCAATTCCACTGACAAGGCTGTAATCCACATAAGTAATATATGGAGCAATTACCAACAAGAAAGACTTGGTTTAAACAGTTGGGAATGCATAGGTAGGCAAGATCAATTCAAAAATAGTAGCTGTTTATGTCTAAAAGTTGTACGAATATATTACTGTTAGCCAAATGATTTGTTCCAAAATTAGGTTAATCGTGTATTCCGATATAAATACAAGTTTAAACTAACCATAGTTGCTTTTTTTAAAAAGAAACATAAGACATTGGTGCTAAAGTACCAAATCTAAATAGACATTTCTCATCTCAAAAAGATTTTATTTTCCAAAAACTAAACTTTATAATTTAATTTGTTTCATAAGCTCAGTACAGTAGCATTTTTAAAATCATCACGTTTTAATCCAGTTGGTCCACTTAACACACATTTACTATTTACAAATGTTTGATTTTTCTATGAAACTAAACGAACATAGACAAGTTCATTTTCTAACCCAGCAGACGTTATCCATGAATTTAACTCACTAATTTATCATTGCACAACTGAAAACTGTTTGTAAATCTTTATTTCTGCCCCTCAGCTCTTTGTCTGCGGATCAGATCAGAATAAAGTCCTCCTTTGCTCAGCAGTTCCAAATGTGTTCCAGCCTGTGTGAAAAGAACAACTTCTTAGATAATGCAATGGATAGATGCAATTTCTAGAAATTAAATTACGGTATGTCATTTGGGGGTTCATTTTTGAACTTCTTCATGAGCCAATACATTTAATTGAGTGCCCATGCGTCACCAAATCCTCACCTCCACAATGCGGCCATTGCTCATGACACAGATTAAATCGGCCCCTTGGATAGTGCTCAGTCTGTGGGCGATGATGAGCACAGTGCGACCCCTTGTGGCTCTGTCCAGCGCTTCCTGCACCACCCCCTCGGATTCTGCATCAAGGGCGCTCGTGGCTTCATCGAGCACAAGGATGCTGGGGTTCTTGATCAAAGCTCGGGCGATGGCAATCCGCTGTTTCTGGCCCCCTGATAGCGCCACACCTCGCTCACCTAGATATAGAAACCTAGAAGTTTATAATTTACATGCAACACAGCATTTCAAAAGAGATTAAGCTTAAATGGCAGCACGTACCAACCATGGTGTTATAGCCATCTGGGAAACTCATAATGAAGCGGTGAGCATTAGATTGCTTTGCTGCACTAATGACCTCAGCATCTGTGGCATCAGGCTTCCCAAAGCGGATGTTCTCCATGATAGATGATCCAAACAAAACTGGCTCCTTCAAACAGAAGAGAGAATGCAATGACATCTAAATTTAAATCTAAACAGACGTTTAAGCACATTGACTATTCTTCGTGTTGATTATTAAGTATTATATATGTTATTTAAGCTTAATACGGTCAGGTGGATAAAACAATCTACCTGATTGATGAATCCAATAACTTGGCCCCTGAGCCAGGCCAAATCCAACGTGCGAATATCGAGCCCATCCAACATGACCACACCATTGGTTGGGTCGTAGAAACGCTCCATTAAGGATGCCACTGTGGACTTCCCTACAGGGTTTAACTTTTATGAGCAAACCTTGAAATCATTTAGATGTCACAAAATGAAATGTAATGGCATTCTGTCAGAATACCTCCTCCAGATTCGCCAACAATTGCAACAGTTTTACAAGGTGGCAGAATTAAACTGAACTTCTTCAGGACTTCATGGCCGGGTCTCGTTGGATAACTATTGATGCACAAAAAATAAACATTTATTTCATGTTATCTAACAACTTTATTCCGTTCTTAGAAGTGTAGAAGATGCTATATTTGTTAAACCTGAATGAAATATTCATGAAGTCCACTCTTCCAATCAGAGAGTGGAAGGGGATGCGTCCTCCCCCCGAGAGAGGAATGGTTGGCTTTAAAGACAGGTATTCAAAAATCCGGGCCCCAGCGCTCATTCCTCTCACCACCTGCATGAAAGATTCATTCCACAGGAAACTTTAGAAGCAAAAGTAACCATTCAAGAATTTAGACAACATTTTGCTAAATTATTCATATTTCTTGAAGTTTTTCACACATTGTCTTCTTAGAACTAAAAACCTCAATATATTTTATAGGGATTATAAGTGGTAGACCAAGACAGTGTGGTCCATAATGGCGACATGAAAAGAAAATGAAAAGTTCTTTTTACAATTACAAATCTGAAAATTACCCTGTTCACTGGTGTGCAGCCACCTTCACTTGCACCTTTTTTGCAAGGCAGAGAACAAACATGTAACTTTAACTTACCTGTCCAAAAAGGATGGAAATACTGGCCAAGGACCTGAGCACAAAACAGACGTATTATTCATTACTGAAATAAGTTGAGTTTCAACAAGTGCATTAACTTTTTTATTGTGAATCAGATGAAGAAATAAACGTGGTGCATCTCATACCTCTGAACCGTCTGTGAAGCAACCAAGAAAGACATCAGGTCTCCAGGAGACATCTCATTACTTGAAATTAACGTCCCTCCAGCAAAAATTGTTCCCAGCACAATGCCTGTTTGAACAGCATCAGAATACTAGCATTATTGAAGGTATGACATATATTATGTCCAACAGCAACAATGTAGACACTCACAGTTCAGTGCCACGTTTGACAAGCCTTGGAAAACTGCGATGCCTCCACCAAGATTTTCATTCATTTCACATGATTTGTCGACTTCATGTGCATACAGTCTGAGGAAAAACATAATAAACTATTAAGTACAGTTCATTTTTAAGAATGATTTCAGAATGTGCTTTAACTCACTGGAGTTCTCGTTCCTCCATAGCAAAAGCTTTCACTGTTCGGACATTACCCAGAGCCTCATCTGCCACCTCTGTTGCTTTTGCTACCTGGATTTGAACAATAGCAGAAGCCAATCGGATAGTAAATTAAACAACATTTTGAAAAATATTTTTTATGGCTGATTTTGAAAGCAAACAACAAGCATTAACGTACAGAAGTATTCATAGCCCTTCAACTTTTCAGATTTTGTCACATTATAATCACAAACTTCAATCCAACAGTATCATAAAGTAAAAAAGGACATTGATAGTGATTTTCAAAATTCTTTAGAAATAAAAATCTAAATAGTGCAATGTGCATTTGTATTGAGCCCCATTTGGTCAATACTTTAAGGACATTCTGACATTGTTCTTTGCAAAAAAAAAACACAAGCTCAAGATTACTGGGTTGTAGATAACTTGTCAAGTCTTGCCACAGATTCGCAATTTGATTCAAGTCTGGACTTTGACTACTTTGGCCACTCTAAGACACAAATACTATTTTTCTGCACTGACTATTTGTTTGGTGGGTGTTGTCCTGCTAAAAAGTGAACCTCCACTCAAGTCTTTTGCAGATTGTAACTGGGTTTCTTTCAGGATTGCTCTACATTTAGAACCATCTATTTTCTCTATCAACCATGACCAGCTTTCAAACCCTGCTGAAATTATGTCTCTCTGTAGCAAGAGGTTACCACCATGTTATACCAGAGGGTTTCTGATGACCACTGCTAACCACACAAAGCTCTGCATGTAAACCATATGGTTCAATTTTGCTCTTATCTAATCACAGTACCGATATGGAAAACTTTAAATAAAGACGTTGATATCAATAGAGTGATAGCAGTAGGAGTTCGTCCTGTAACCGCCAGGTTGCTGGAAAATATTATACACAATAAACATTTTATATATTTGTCATTATGTACACACATATCAATACTATACCATCACTTCCTTTTGTTTGCTCCATGTGTCAACATAGGCTTTTGCTAGAAGGATTTCCTTACGTCAACATTTTCTTCAAAATGCAGGTCGCCAAAGGAACAAACATCCTAGATAAAGAGTCCACGCATTCTTTACTTCATCATCCTGTCTCCATGCTATTCTTCGCTTTAGCATCTGTTTCCTGTTATGCAAGTAAGCAAGCCTTGAGTCATACGAAGGCGTGAACACTTTTCTTTAGATAATCATAAAATCCCATAACAGTACCTATTTCCACATGTTTGACATTCCCATACATTGCCTTCACCATGAAAGGTTTCTTCTGTATCCTTGTTTTTCCATTTTAATACTTTGTGTTGGTCTTTCAAATAAAATCTGAATATTTTACACATTTTCTTTTTATGTTGACATTACGGAATGAAATACATTGAAGTTTGTGGTTGTAACGTGACCAAATGTGAAAAAAAAAAATCAAACAGTATATATAATATAAAATATTACCTGTTCTTGAGCGAGACGAGATAGTTTGCGCAGAAATGAACCAATAAGAGCTCCTGCTCCCACAAGACATGGGAGAACAACCACTGTCAAGCCTGTGAGCTTGGGGGAGATGATATAGAGAGACACAAAACACCCGACTGTCTGCGTGATGCTCCGCAGACCCTGAAAATATACAAGATGGGAAAATGGTTGCAATTTTTATATGGGATGTGTGACTAAAATGCTGACTCATGCTTGTGGAAATACCTGAGAAATAACCAATTTAAAGGAAGACTTGAACTCCTGAATGTCAGCAGTCAAACGGTTTACAAGCTGCCCGGTTTTATTGGCGTCAAAGAAAGCAACATCTTGCCTGGTGAAAAAAAAAAAAGAGTAGTACTTAGGTTTGAAAAGTGACTTTGCTTGATTATGTTTTAATACAGTGTTCAGAGTCAACATTGTAAAATATATACCTTATCAGGGAAGCAAAGAGGGTTTTCCTCATGTCTGCTGCCACTCTTTCCCCTACCCTCGACAGTAAGATGATGTAGCCAGTTGTTAGCAGGCCCTGCAAAAAAGATTTGATGAAGGACCAGAACAACAGACCACTGAACCTTTTAAATCTGTGACATCTAAATTTTTGCATGCAAATGGTAAAATTTACTCCTGTTGGAAGCTACATGCAATTCTGGGTAAATATGTTAATACCCCTTTAACTTTTTCACATTGCGTCACATTACAACCAAATATCTTAGTCTATTTGCACAATTGTAAAATTATTGTTAGCGCAATATCACTGTACACAATATATAAATAACAATAAACTGTCTGGACTGATTTAAGTGTTTATGTACCAAGAATTCAGGCTTTCTATGCATGTAATATATTTAGTGACACTTAAAGCAACATCAAAAGCTTTATATTGTAAAGAGATGATAAGATGGTAAATTCAATGAAAACCTACAACTAAGTTGTTTCAAAGATAAAGCCAAAAACAAATACAAATTGTTAATAAAACACTGTTTAGATGGAAATGTTACATTCTATTTTATTTTTCCAGAAACAGGATAGACTAGCCCTTATCTGGGGTTTGTCTTAGCTTTGCTAAGAATCCAAAGCAGAGAGCTGTTTCCATTGTTTATTTATTTGTTTACTTACCAAAAGCCTCATGATTATAGCAACCTTTACCGATGTTATCGCATATCATATGTTTTTCTAATGTTGTGAAGCCCTACTCCAGATAACTAAATCAAATAGAAGCATACTCTAAGCATGCAGAAAAAATTATGGGAAAATGTGGTTCTTCAGAGCATTAATTTAGTCGGTCCTCGAGGGCCAGCCGATCAAATGATGGCTCGTTAGAAGGCCTAAAAAGAACACTGACATGCTGAAAAGGTTGTTGGTGCCACCAGAGAGAGAACTAACACATGTAGGATGCCGGCCCTCGAGGACCAACTTTGGGGACCCCTGATTTAGAGGGTGAAAAATGTTCATATTTTTACTGAAAAAAATGTGTAATAAAAAAAATTAAAAATGTACATTCATTTCCACTTTTAACTGTGCAATAATATATTTTGCTTAATCACATAAAATTATAATACAAAAATGTACACAAGTATATGTATACAAATACTTTTGCAAGGAACTGTATTTATATGGGTGCATTTAACACCTACTACCCACAACAGTACAGTACAGAACTTCGACTTAAACTTCAAAACTATATCATGTATTTATAGATGTTTTGTACGTACCTGGATAGCATACAGTCCAAGTAGTTTCATAGCAGGACCTTTTATCTCGTTGACGTACGTACCTGAATGTTCTCTGAGGTAGCGTGCCACAACATTTACCAAATCACCAAGCATTAATGGGATTTGAATGTTCAAGATAGCTGCACCAAAAGCAAGCTGAAAAGAGAAAATGCATTTACAAATGGCAGTTTGCATCATTGCAGTCAACTTTAAATGAACCAGTTGAAGCTTACCACAACAGCACCAATGAGCGCAAACAGCTGCGGTTTGACAAATTCCCACAGGATGTGCCATTTGAAGTCAGGCACAGAGTCTTTGAGGATAACTTCCTCTGGAGTGTTGTTGTTGACATCTGCCTCACAGCAGGCTACACGGCAGAACAGGCGTGCTGAAACAGTGAGGACCGCAGGTCCTAGGATGAATTTCAAACCTGGTGATTTGGATGTCCGGGAGGTGGAGTGGTGGATTCTCTGAGTCAGGTTCCAAATTCGGTGCAAAGGATTGCCAGGTGGCTGTGTGGAGGTGTGTGAATGAGATGTATACCACCTGCATCAAAAGACATTACAAATATAGGTAGGGGGTAAAATTACTACAATGAATGAGGGCATATGAGAATTACAAAGACATTTTCTAGATATTTTTAGTTACAAACAACTGAGATTGAGTTAATTATCTAGGTAGCCAAAGTAGGTCCCAACAAATCAAGGATTATTTTTCTCATTTTGGCTATCAAAACTTTTTTGTTTTTTTTTAAGCATATGCGCAGAAATCTTAGACAATTACATTTTAAAGTGGCCTGTTTTTTTTTTTTCTGGACATCTCTTATGAGAAACAGAAACATTCTCCACACATGAAAACTACTTCATGTTTTTATGAAGAAGTTTCAAGTTTCCTGAAAACTTGACTTTTCTAGTTTTCAGGAAAATCAGAAGAGAATATATGAAAATTGCTTGGAATTATTAGGTTTCCCCATTTGTTGTCAAGTCAACTGTTGCCCAAACAAGAATTTTTGGGCGCTCATGAGCTACAGAAAGATACGGCAAACATATAAAACAACAGACGCATTAACAGCATATAAACATACATTTTTAGAAACTGATAAAGTACAGAGGAAAAACATGCACTTGATCACCCTGTGTCACACAGTTTCTTGATATGGCTTTTATTGTAAACTGAAATCAAAATCATTTATTAAAAAATTTTAGATCTGCAAATTAAGATGCATTTTATGACCAATTTAGATCTTAAAACCATTTATAACACCCCAGAAGACAAACTACATGTGGTACTCTTTCTAATTCAGAAAGTATTGCCAAGTTTTGAAATCTAAGGCCAAAATTTCAAAACTTGGCCTTAGAGTTTTGAAATCTCTAAAGCCAAGTTATATTTACTGATTCATAATTGCGTCACTCTTTCAGATCAAAGAGGGTTTTTTTTAAACTGTATGTCACCTACTGACTTGACATATTACCCTTTATTAAAGATAAAAGGACAAATCATTGTCCTTGATTAAGTCATTGCTATTCTCCTTTTGTCTGGATTACAAACTCAAAACTATTCGTGCCATATATTATCAAACCGCTTTGGGCCAGTGGTACGACTTAACGTGTAATTAACACAGCTAGCCTAATACAAATCTGTCACTAGCTAATCTAGCAACTGGTCACTTCAACCTACCGTGACAGCTTCCATTTGCCCCCTGTCTTTCTGCTCAGTGTAGAGAAAGAGAGTGAACGAGAACAAGCAGTGACGCACAATCTGGAGCACAGAAGCTGGGACATGTTTTAACCTTATTTCGGGAATAAATAACTCAAAATGTTCCCTTAAACGTGGAGTTCAATAATAATCCCACGGCTCCCTGCAGGCTGCCATACTGACGCTGACGAGTCTGCAAAGACGCACAGGAGGCGTAAAAGTCGCGTGAGTACGTCAACGTCATCGCCACATTGTGAGGGGCACGTTCTTCTTTTTAACACGAGTTTTAGTCATAACCAGGGGCGATTCTAGGATCTGACCTTTAGGGGTGCTTAGCCCCCAGCAGGGCTAAGACCCATGAGAAAATATTCGTTGGTGCGGTTTTCTAAATCTAACTGCTTATTTACATACATTCACAAACAGAAATTAAGAGACATGTTGTCAGTAATTCATAGAATAAAAGAACAATGTTCATTTTACTCAAACATATACTTATAAAGAGTAAAATCAGAGAAACTAAATTTTTTCCAGATGTGTATAAACTCAGTTTGAAACAGAATCTTAGGACTACATCATGCCTGCCAACATCTGCTAACATCAATGAGACACAAGCAGCTGTGGAGTGACGCGGTCCTAGTGGGGTCTGCTGCTCGGGAAATAAAATAAAATCTACTCAAAACTATACATTTCCAGTCATTTGAAGAACATTTTACTAAAACCAGTTTATTATCAAGGTAGAAGTTCAGGTAAATGACTCGTGAAAATGAGTCCTTAACCTGAACTTTTTTATATATATACATATATAAAATCATGCTTAGAAATTGCATTTCCCTTATTTTTATCTGAACGTTATGTGGCTGTTGGCCTTTTTCTTTAAATAAGAATGTTTGTCCATCTATGGAAAAGTAGACATGATGAGTCAGGGTTTTACTATTTCAGTTCACAGTTCATGAAGTGGGTCTATCATAGTTTCCGTACCAAACACCTTTCTATTCACAGACACAGAAACAGCCCAACATTCTGTACTATTCTTTACTTTTACCTTATTTCCGTGACTCTAGAGAGGTTTGGGTAATTAATTACAAAACAGCACAACAGTCACTAATCAAACTTCAAAAAAGACCAATAAGAGTAATTAACAAGGCTAAGGACTGCATTGTCACCTAAAATTGCCTATTGCAAAAAAAAATCCCTAAGCATAATATTTTGCATTGCAAATTGCCATCTGAATTAAGGTTGATATATATATATATATAATGGTCTTTACTGTTTTCTTTAGAGGCTGGTTCTAGACCAAATTTACCACAGGGGCCCGTGTAGTCAGTGTTTGTTTATGGAGAAAACAAAGAATTAAACACAAACAGAGCAATATTTCATCATTTAATAATGTGAACCAAAGAGCCACTTGTGTCTCCAGAGATTCAGGTTGCAGATCTCTGATTTAGAGAGTTCCCCTCTGGTTATTTAACATTTAACAACCTGAACTAAAGTCTGACCACATTCAGAGATTAAATCATAAACATAAATGGAGCAGCCAAACACACTTACTTGCATTTTTATGTCAATCCAAACAATGAACCTAGATATAAAATATTGACTTTATATCATTTTATGTAGTTTCAAACAATCTGCCATCATTTTATTGTCTTAAGTTCAAACTTGTTCATACATTTTTAGTGGAAAAGTTTGCTTTGTGAATGTGGGTTTTTGTAACATAAGAACTATTTCATATCAGATTCTGCACAGATGATGAGTGTACTGGTGAGGCAGGATATAAAAGTAATCTTTCATCAAGAAATACTTTAAGTTATTGGAATAATCCAGGAGACTGAATTTTTTCAGGCACATTTCAGAGATTTCAGTTCTCCTTTGCCACCTGCTGGTTAAACCAGTTACTGCAGGTTAACGTTTCTTCAAACATTAGAACATCAGGACTCCCTTTATACATATTTTATTTTAATTTCATTGTCTTAAACTTCCAAAATGTCTTCTACGTTTTGAAGGGTTGGTATCTTGAGCCTTTTTTGTGCTCAACTCCGAGGAACCACCCATTGCATCCTGGGAAGTGTAGTAGAAATGCAAAAATCAGGGTTGATCAAAACAGTTTTGTTTTTGTTTTGCTATTAGAGTAAAATATATCTGCCACATAGAAATCTGTCCTGACATGACAGCACAGAGTAAACATGCCCAAAAATATTAAATTTATTCTGGCTACACACATTTTTCTCAGATGTTTCATTTAAACATTACAGGAGGCTGTTCAATAATTGAAAAGGCTGATTATAAGAAGAGGAGCTGCGTTACACCAAACATCACCTGAGCTAAAAATATTCCCAACTAGACATGCGGCTGCAGCTGCAGGGCGAAAATGTTCAAGTTTCCAGTTCTCTCAACTCACATTCGAATCATTAATAACAAAGTGAATATTACTGCATGAAAAATCAATATATTAAAATTTGGTAAACGTCAATCTTGCCACTTATAAGAAAGACCCTATGATGCCAGTGCGACATCTGGTGAGTCTAAATGTTTTTTTTTTTGTTTTTTTTTTGAGAATATTAAATACTGTACTACAATAATCATTTAAAGTGTATTGGCATCTTTTAGCTGATAAGTTTAAGTCTGTAGTAGATAATAAAAAGTGCTTATTCTGTCAAAGCTACAACTGACAGACGGAAATGATATAATGCCAAGCGGAAGTGACGCTAATGGTGTTTTGTTGACATTTGTTTGTGAAAGACAAAAAAAAAAACCCAGTAGGCACGCGTATGGGATCGCTTATATTTGTTGGGAATCAGCTAACTGGGAGACTAAAGAGCGAATATAGTTACTGAAATACTTGGGGGTTTTAAAGGAGCTCATACAAAGACTTATCTCAAACCAAACCAGAAAGAAGATCAGGATCAGCATCAGGACAGAGCAAGTCGGGAACAAAACAAACCGTGTCACCCTGACTACACACGGGCCGAATCATTTACAAGCTAACCGGCTGCCATTCTCTCGGCTTTATTTGTAATCTTTTATAAACGCAACTAACATTCAGGACTAAATTAACAAAGGCAACGCGCACTAAATTCTTAACTCAAACGCTGTATTTACGTGTAATCATGGTGATTTAAGGTCATACAAGCGCTGTCGGTCAGTCTAGCTAGTTAGCAATCTAATGTTAGCTTTTCTTACCCTTATTTGAACTGCTTGAGCTGCTTATTAGCTACAGAATGTAGCCTCGGTCCTCTGTCTCTGCTCGTTTCGTGTTAGTGTTTGCTATAAACAGTTTGTGGTGACTAAAGAATGAAGCACAATGGCTAACTTTGAAGCATACCAGGAGTATCAGAGAATTGAGGACTACGAGGAGGACTCTCCACCAGGAGAAGAAGACTTATTGGTCCATGTCCCCGAAAGTCTAAAAGGTAAACGTAGCTATTTCTATTATTACGGTTTGGACATAAAAACATAGCCTTATGACGATTATCTATCTTTGTCTTCTAAAATGACTGGATGCAGCTGTGTCATAGTTGTTTCCTCACTGAGGATGACTCATGTCTCAATTTTTTTTTTTTTTACAGACTCATGGCACCATATCAAGAACTTGGATAATTTCTTTACAAGAATATCCTTTGAAATCATGGTTTGCTAACATAAACTGATGTAAATCAGTAGTTGCAATGGAAGTGTTGGGTTGTGTAATGTTTACCTCTGTCAGATTGCAAAATAAGTGGCCACATGAAACAAATATGAGAAGGTAACATGCTCTCCCCAGAGTAGTAAAAAACAATTCAACCCACAAACCCTGTTGTCTAGAATTACAAGTTTTGTTTGTTTCCTTTGTATGTGGCAAATGTTTATTTTTTTATATATTTTTTTCAATTTCTTTTTAGTTATGTTTTTATTATTTTATTTTTGTGCCATATTTTGGGTGGGTTTGGATGTGATCGTTTTTTGGCTGTAGCCTATTCATACAGCCATTTCTCACTTGCACATTGTCATCTTTACCTTTCTTTGACCGTTGCTTGTTTCCTTTAAGCTTTTGCTATACACTTGGTAATCACCTCTAATCGATGATCAGCAAGTTAAAAATCCCTTAACTGTCATGAGAACACAAGTGTCCACACAAACCCACTGGATGACATGCATTTATCCAGTGGGTTTTTTTCAGGGTGATAGTTAAGGGGTTAAATTATGAAAACTTGGATATTTTTTCCTATAAATTAAATGTATCAAAACTAAGACTTCCCACTATCTTAAATCTGTAAATGCATTAACCGACTTGATGCTCTTTGCACTT
The DNA here is from genome assembly GCF_001444195.1 of Xiphophorus couchianus. Lineage (NCBI taxonomy): Eukaryota > Metazoa > Chordata > Actinopteri > Cyprinodontiformes > Poeciliidae > Xiphophorus > Xiphophorus couchianus. Next base: position 17,659,119 of record NC_040233.1, read on the forward strand.
TATTGAATTAGACATATTCTTTAATATGGATGATCTTTTTATTTCTTCATTTTCAGAGGGTTATCAAAAAATTTTGATCATATTTTTTCTGTGTTGAAGTGGACTATGGACTTCTGTATTGCTAATTCTCATTCAGAATTAGAGGTCAGAGCCCATGGAAAAGTGGTATCAAGTTTGGTATCAGATAGGAAAAACCTCATGAGCCTTTCGCTATTTATAAAACTGTTAGAAAGAACAAAATGAAATTGAAAAATGAATTTTTATCACATTTTTATGAAATATGTTGTATTTTATGATTTGATCTGACAGCTTATTAATATGTTTACTGTAAATTACCTATGTCAGGTTTTCCTTAACCAGCCTCTTTACATTTATCACTATCATCAAAAAAATGGCTTTGCCTGTATGATGTTGTCAGAATTCTTTGAACTCATGTAAGTATAACATTTTAATTATATTTACAAGATGCAGCTTGGGGCACAGTGACGTACTTTTTATTAAAAAGAGCATACTTGTTTTCAGTTAAAGTAGCAGCCTTCTAGTGGTGTTATCGTTCTGTGATTTTATGATGAGAAGTGACTGTCACATGCTCTTGTGGGAACAAGATCAGTCTTGTATTCATTTATGCAAGGATGCATGATTCTCAAAGGAATCGGTTCTCTTTAGGCGCTAAGTTTATCCTTATTTAATATTTCAACATCCATCTTGAGACAGCACCCTCCACATTGTAGAAAGCTTTAAAATATTTATCTTTTGTTGCCGCAGCAGCATTTCGCAAACATGTAGACATTTTCAATGTTTAATTTGAGTCTAAAATCACCAGCTCTACCCTAATTTGCATCCCTTAGATTTTTAGCCAAAGTAAATGTAATTTTTTAAAATATATTTATTTATACTTCACAATATGGATTAGAGTGTCTGGGAATGTTTGATTAATCTTTGTTTTCCTGGGGTATGAATGTAATGTGACACTTAGGTCAATTTCAGTCTATTTCAAAATAATATCCAGAACAATTTTTGTCATGTTTACCTCCTGTAGTGTTGATAGTTGATCACTCATTGTTGTGCCCTTGTAAAAGTTAGAAATGTGGTTCAACACAATTAATAATTCTGAAAAATAATGTCATTCTCCTTTTCTTTCTTCCAGTCAGTTTCTGTTTGTTGTCACATTCACTACATTCCTTGTCAACTGTGTGGAGTATGATGTCCTCTTTGCCAATCGAGCAGTGAACCACACCGGGCAAGGCCAGAACCCTTATGAAAGAAACAAAGTGACACTTCCGGATGCCATTATACCAAGCCAGCAGTGCACACAGAGGTACAGATAAACAAACACCAGAGAAATCACAGTAACGGTATAGACATTTCGTTTTGTTTTTCTTGCAGAGATAAAATGACTTTAATTTGTCACATTCACATTAAGTCATATCTCCTGTGGCTGTTCTCTCATTTTGCCCAGTCTGATGAGATGCTTTGTTCTCAAGCTGAGTGCAGGATTAGAGACTGGCCTTTAGAGAGATTCCATTTGTCAGACTTTTCGCAGCTGCCCAGTCTAATATAGTTCCAATTAAACAGCGTGTCTTTATTTCTTAGGGGGCTGAACTAGATGTGGCTGTAGACTGCAAGATACGGTCAGTTTCCCAGGATAAGAATAATGAGCAGGCAGCTATTTTGCTGGTCTCTGTGGAGATTAGTCATTTAATGAAGAGGACTTGATGTAGATTTTTATCTGTAATGCTTGGCAGTGAAGGTTCATTAATATATACTGCAGAGATTTGAGAGCTTATTTTTATAAAAAAATTTTGGCTTGTAAATGGTCTATACTTTAGACCATATGTGATAAAGTACTCTGGACTTCATCAAGTCCAGAGTACCACAAAGCACTTCACACTACATTCAGTCACCCACCAATTCACGCACATATTCACGTGCACATAATATTGGTACTAATATTGCTATCATTTGCAGTGTTGTTTTTTTAAATGACATTTTTTGTACTATATCATGCTTAAAATAAAGACAGATTTGTTGATGTTAAAATCAATTTTACTCAGAGCAAGCCAATGTTTATTCACAATACTCCAGTTTCTCACTGGAGTGGACTCCATTCCCACATTTGTTGTTTATTTTAAGGTTGGCAGCTTCAAGTTGGAACATTCTTATAAGTCATGGTTTCTTCTAGGAAGATGTTGCTGTAAACTGTTCAGACCAGCTTGAGAGAAACAGCCAGTGTAACTGATACCTTTGGTGTGAGCTGCAACTGGCTGACTTAAATACTGACAAGCTGACTACCACATGACACATTGCTACCCCTCCGTTAAAAGAGCACCCCACCACCAGCACCCCCGGAACCTGTGCTGCCACATTTTTTCCATGTAGCTTTAACTTAGCCTTCTTTCTTCTTCATGGCTTATGGGACACTCGTCATCTGTTTGAGCTTCAGTCTAACTCCAGCTCAAACGTTGTTTATGTCAAAGTCAGTGACGTCAAGCTGCACGGTACGCTAATTTAGGAACAGCTTGTCCCACAGTTCAGAGTCTCTCTGTCTACTTCATAACTCCTATCTAATTTCATATTTGAAGAGCTTTAACAGACGTGAACTGAGAACATTATTACGGTTCACCTCTCCATTAAAGTTTCCAATATCATATGGCATCAAAAAGTTTTGACAATATCACTAATGTGATCTGTTTGTTTATTTATTTTTTCTTAAAGAAGGCACAAAATACTCCTGATATGATGGCCTACAGTAACCATTTCAAATTATCAAAAGTGTCCCAGAAATTACAGAACAATTTCAAACAAAAATGTGTGATCTAATTTTATTTAATCTAAAACAGAAAAGTAACAGTTAATGTATTCTGTATTGTAACCTGCTGCTAGATTAAATATCATAACAATTATTCCACTTATAATAATATTTTCTAAACTATTCAGTTATTCTTTTGATTTCAACACACAATGGAAACTAACTAGTTTTGAAGTGCATAATACACAGAAAACTACACCTTTTTAAATTTCTATCTGGTTAATTAGTCAAAATAACTGCTTTACAATTGGGTGCTTAAAAGAGATGCTTACCTTAATAGGAGTGATGGGTAATCAAAGTTTTGTTTTCATAAGATGACTTTCTGTGTGTTTCGTAGCTGAAAATATTTTTGTCAGCTACATTTATGTGGGAAACTGTATTTATTTTTTTTCAGTCAGCTTACCAACAGTGCACAGGAATATTTGAGGGCGGAATTGCACTGTGCTATTATATGCTCCACATAACCATAGGAATCTCCAGTTGCTCCATCTTTTTATCTGGCATTTGAATAAAATAACTTTAAACTTAGGGGATGGTAAGATGGAAAATGTTAGCAGTTTAGAAAGAGTAACTTTTTAAAACCATAAAAGGTAACTTGCACTACCTAAGAGTATCCACAAGCTTTCTCAGTATTGGATATTTTAGGTAACACAAGTGACATCCATTGAACAGGGTCAAGATTTTGTGCCTATAGTTTCTTGCTGTTGATATTTGTCACTCTGCACAAAGTCTTCAGCACAAGTTTAACTTTGGATCTGTGGAACTGTCACCTGATGTAGAGTGAAGCATTACATGAGGTCAGCAACAGGTACACAAAGACAATCAAAACAGCCTTGGTAGAACCCTGAAACATGTCACCCCCTCTGTGATTATGCAAAGCCTTTGCCCTGTCATTACTGGTTGAAACTTTGCTTAAACGTGTAATTGTAGAAGAGTAGCAGAGGTTGCCAGAGGAAGGAAGCAAGATTCAACAGTAAAATTGCAACTGCATAATATTTGTCTTTTTAAAGCCATAGTAAGACAAAATGACTTGCAATTGTGTAAAAATAAGAGAGTTATTTTTTTTTCAACATGCACCAAATAGTTCAGATTGGAGTCAGCCAACTTTGTGTTGATCAGCTCTGATATGTGATGTATGGGTCAGATACACACCCTGTACTGATGTGATGCCAATACAGGGTGAAGGCAACACCAACCTGCAACCGTAAGCCTCTGTGTTTAGCACTTCTTTTGCCATTTTAATCCTTTTCTTTGCAATTTGTTTATTTTTTTTACAGATAACTTCTCATTTTTTACATGTCCCTAGATTTACATTTTAATGTAAAAACAGATCTTTGATGTAAAAATGTGAAGCCTGGAAGTCAGAAAGGGATTTTCATTTTCTTTTAGGATACAAGACAACAGCTGGATCATATTCCTTCTGATAATGGCTGCCACCTTCTGGATCTACCGACTTATCAAAGTCTTCTGCAACATTTTGAGCTACTGGGAGATCAGGCAGTTTTACATCAAAGCACTGAAGATTAAAATGGTATATGCTCTACCTAGTGATCTAAATTAAGATTTGCTACAGCAAACAAGCAATTTGTTGTTGTTCTCATCAGTTTTTTTTTTTGTTTTCCCCCCTTCCTTCTTCTTATCAGGATGAACTATGCAACTTTACGTGGCAGGAAGTCCAGGATCGGCTCATCAGTTTGCAGAGGGAACAGCAAATGTGCATTCACAAGAAAGAGCTGACAGAACTTGACATATATCACCGCATCCTGCGTTTCAAGAACTACATGGTGGCCATGATAAACAAATCGCTGCTGCCAGTTCATCTGCAGCTCCCCCTGCTGGGCAATGTGGTCTTCTTAACCCAAGGCCTCAAGTACAACTTTGAGCTCATCCTTTTCTGGGGTCCCGGCTCTCTGTTTCAGAACAAATGGAACCTGCACCCTAAGTACAAGCGCAGTGGAAATCGCCTTGAGCTGGCTCAAAAGCTGAGCAGAGTGATCCTGCTGATAGGCTTGGCCAATTTGCTGCTGTGTCCTTTCATCCTGGTGTGGCAGGTGCTTTACGCTTTCTTCAGTTATACTGAAGTGATCCGCAGGGAGCCTGGAAGTTTGGGCGCACGCCGCTGGTCCCTCTACGGCCGTTTATACCTGCGGCACTTCAACGAGCTGAACCACGAGCTGCATGGACGATTGGGTCGTGGCTACAAACCCACTTCAAAATACATGAACTCCTTCACGTCGCCGCTCCTGGCTGTTCTCGCCAAGAATGTTGCTTTTTTCTCAGGGTCGGTGCTGGCTGTTCTCATTGCACTGACTGTCTATGATGAGGACGTTCTTACAGTGCAGCACATTCTGACCGCTATCACTGTGCTGGGTGTAGTTATCACTATAACCAGGTAAGTTGTTGCCATTTCGTTTTGGTTATGGATGTAAAATGTGCAGAATCTCTGCCAGACATAGAACTTGGTAAAAGAGATTCAAAATCACTTGGTATTTATATCATTTATACAGAATAGAAGATGTAATTACATATTTTGTATAGTATACTTAAATGCACATAATGCTCTTGTAGACTATTGATGCCACCAGTCAGATGTCTACTGTAATTAGTTATAAAAATGTGGTAATTTAGATATAAAACTGATATATTGACTTGCAAAAATATTCTTGCTTCTTAAACCTTTTATATTTTCTCATGTTACAACCACAAACCAGTTTACTTTATTGGGATTTCAAATGACAGATAAACATGATGAAGTGAAAAGCAAAACTGTTATGAATAAAAATCTGAGAAGGGTAGCTTTAATTTCAATTGACTTTAAGAACGCCAAATAAAATCCAGTTCAACCAGCTGCCTGATGAACTAAATTAATCAGGCAGCCGGTAGAGTCCACCATTGTGTAATTTACTTGAATAAAGAAACAAAAGACAACATTAAGAAAAAGAAACAGATAAGATAACTCAGAGATAGAGTTGTAGGATATACAGCAGAATATCAACAGCCCACTAAGTTCTGTTCTGTGCTGTGGGACTGAAGGGTAACACCACACTCCATGCCCAAGATGAAAAGATTGTGGTGGGAGCATCATAGTGTGGGGATGCTTTTCTATCTAGAAGAGAGACTCAGCTTCCAGAAGGAAAATGCACCCAGAACAACAATGGATGGGTTTATAGCAAAAAGTAATAATCTCTTAGAAGCATCTAGAACTAAATCCAGTTAGGAAGACTTTAGAATTGCTGTTCGTAGATGTACTCCATCCAATCTGATTGAGCTTGAACTTTTTTGCACAAAATGGTTATTTTTTTATTATTGTTATTTTGTGGATGTTCATATCTTGTAAAGGCATGCTTACTGATTTAATCACAATGAAAGGTGGTTCTGCAAGGGAATGACATAAGGGCAGAATAACAATGCACACCAGAATTTTTAGATGTTAATCTAAAAAAAAGTAAAAAAGAAAACCTTGTCCCATTTTTCTCCCTTTTCACAATACTGCTCTACTTTGTATTGGTCTATTACATAAAATCTCAGTATGATACACTGAAGATTTTGCTTATAACGTAAAAATATGAATACATGTGTAAAAAAAAACAATGTTTTTCAGATTAGCTATTTTACCATTTTTGTGCCTGTTTTGCACAAGGTCTTTCATCCCGGATGAACATATGGTTTGGTGTCCGGAGCAGCTTCTGCAGTGCGTGTTGGCTCATATCCACTACATGCCAGATCACTGGAGGGGGAACGCAAACAAGAGCGAGACCCGTGACGAGGTGGCACAGCTGTTCCAATACAAAGCGGTGGGGAGAACAGCATATTAGAAGATAGGAAAACATTAGCTTCTTCTAAATTGAACTAGATTGTTTTTATTGCTTGTTGCCTACAATTTATCATTGGATTATTCAGTCTGAAATGATGCCATGATGCGTTTTTTGGGGAGAATTAATCTGTCTCTGTGTTTACCTTAGGTATTCATTTTGGAGGAACTTCTAAGCCCTATTGTTACTCCCTTCATTCTCATATTCCTCCTGAGAAACAAATCCCTAGAAATCATCGACTTCTTTAGGAACTTCACTGTGGAAGTCGTTGGAGTTGGGGATATCTGCTCCTTTGCTCAGATGGATATTAGGCGGCATGGAAACCCAACAGTAAGATTTATTAAACTTACATGGCAGGACTGAGACCAGTATATTCAGGAGAACAACAATAATGCCTTTGCTTTATTTGTTCATACTTCTATTTTTGCAGTGGATGTCAGATGGCCAGACGGAGGCTTCTGTATATCAACAGGCTGAGAACGGCAAGACTGAGTTGTCCCTCATGCATTTCACCTTAAAAAACCCCCGCTGGCAGCCGCCTCAGGAGAGCTCGCTGTTCATCAGCCACTTAAAGGAGAAGGTGCAGCATGACGCACAGGGTGGGCCTTCAACACAGTTGTTGCTCTCAGAGGCCCCTCTGTGCACCTCGCTGCACTCCAACGAGTCTGGCACCGGGGTAGGAAGCCTGATCTTGATGTGATTCACGTAACATCCAAAACATAATCGGTTGTTCTTAAAACCTTTTCATGTATGTGGCCACTTCTAGCCTGAAAGTCTTGTAGCCAGCGTCCTGGCCCACCCCATCCTCACTGCATCCGGACTACAAGGGCGAGACCATCGTTTCGTCCCGCCCAGCTCTGCTGCATCTGCCGCAGCCAGTGTCCTGGCCTCTTTGTCCACCTCTCATCATGCACATCCAAGCCGAAGCCGACCCCATGTCCTTTTGCCCTCCTCCGTTTACCCTGAGGCCACCATGTACCGCAGTGACCGCACCGTCATTAACAGGTACTTTTAAGACCTGAGATCTAATGTTGCAGAGAAGCACAAATTCAACATCAGTTCTGCTCCTCTTTTACAGCATGTCTAACAGCGACTCTCGCATCCGGAGCAATGCACTGCACTCAGAGTTTGCCTCAGCAGAGATGAGCCTTCATGCCATTTATATGCATGAGGTAAATTTCTGAACACAACTTTTACTCTGTTGTAGGTTCAAATGTAAAGCTCAGGTTGAATTATTAACGATGGAAATCAGTCCCTCAAGGAGCCCAGCTTTCAGTTATGAGATTTAAATGTTGATCCATTGCTTATTTTTTTATTTTTATTGTACTCTTAACAAGTGTTTGTCTGTGTAGCTCCATCAGCAGACCTCCCATCCACAGAGGACCTCAGGACACTGGCAGAGTTCAGTGCCAATGAGAGATCTTCACACAAACACAGGTGATCTGCTGTTTTTGAGGAATCAGCTAGTGACCAATATTATTCAGATTTTTCAGCTAATATTGACTGGTGGCTGGACGGTCAGAAACTCAAAAATCTGATTTGTTTCTGATTTGTTAACACACTGTACCTGAGTAATACCAGGCTGCAGTAATAACAACACTTTCCATTGTTGAAACAGTTACAGAGGCAGGAAAACTTTAAGCATTTACTTAAAGGGGGGGGGAATCACATGGCTTAGCGGTATAGCAGGCACACTATATACAGAAACTACATTTCTCAAAGTATATGTACCTGGTTTGTTTCCCTGGGTTTAAAATATACTCATACATTTTTAAACTCAAGCTCACAAACATGCACAGTCACTCAGATCAGTAGGTAACTTGTAGTTAAGTGTTTTGTCTAGGGACAAATCAACATGGAGCTATAGGAAGATGGAATCAAACCCACGACTTCACAAGTAGACAGCCCAACAGGGATTTAAGCTAATTATCCAGAGCTAATTATCACAGCTAGTCATTTAAATTCAGTGGAGCTCTTTGAAGAGAGACACTATTGCTTTAATGTCATTTGCAAACAATAGCCAGTGGAGTTTTTTTTATTATTATTGACAAATATAAGCAAAAATTGCTTATATTTGTCAAATCATAATGCTATTTAAATACCTTCCTGTGTAAGTGTTCTAACTCTTGGTGTCAGTAAAATTACATTTTAAGGTTACCTTTTAATTTAAAAAGTATAAAGAATAAGTTTGTTGTGGTTTTCTTAAATAATTCCTCTAATTTTAAATGTGGTTTTGTTCTGATTATCTTTTGTAAAACTCATTCAAGTCATTAAATCATACATTTCAGTTGAAAAAAAAAAAAGAAAACAAATTTCCCCACACTTTATATATATATATAAATTCTACTCTAATCGTCTAATGTTCTTTTTTCAGGTTTTCATGCTCATAGCTCTCATAGTTCCAACATTTCCATGCCAGCCCCTGCTCAACTTGGTGGCTGGAAAGAGGAAGAAGAAGAGGATGAAGATGATCAGGAGATTAACAGTGGATCTTCTCCAAAAAAGGCCACACCACTCAGTTCATAAGGTGCCTTTGTCATAAGGTACATGATCCAATTTCAACCCTATAATATGATCTGTGGAGCTGTAACGTGAAAGACTATATTCCTCTAATAATTTCTCTCTTTTTTATAGTGTTTACATTTTCTTTCTTCGCTGAACATTGTGGCCTTAAATGACCTTCATGGAGAGTTTAGTGCAGACCTTTAAAACATCATGTAGTGGGAAGGGTCTGCCGATGAATAACCACTGTTTTCGCACCTCTACACCTCATCGTGTCATATCAGGGAGTCTATGGCATCAGGGATTCCATATGTCTTCCATCCTTTTTATCATGGTTTTATCATTAACTTGTACAAAGTTCATTTGGACGTGTAGAGTCTGCGTGATATTGGATGTAAGCAATTTTATGGTGACGTTAAAAAACCTCATAACTTCGGCTGTGCTTGTTTCTGCACAAATTCTCCAAATACTTGCGCATCACAAGGGTTTTCAGAATGGCGTGTACATCTATGCTACAACTTGACCATCTGAAAAGTACAACATTTCAATATGTTTTTTTTTACCCTTGTGACATGTAAATAGACTGTGTATTACTCCTCCTTTAATAGGTCTTTTTTTTTTTTTTTTACAAATACCAGATCAATTTACTAAAGAGCTGCCAAGTATTTATTTATTGAAAAGCTGACTACAATACTTTTAATATCTGAATATAAAACATCTACAGACTTCATTGACATAATTTCATGCTGTTTTCCATGTTTAATGGGCCTAAATCCACATTTTGCTTAGTATTACTAGTTCAGATGTTTAAGGACTTTTGGTTTTTTCTTATGAAATGAGCATTAAGTATTCTTGCAATTAAAATCCCACGGCAGACAGGTGATGCCTGTTAGGTCAGTTTATTGCTTATTTATATGCTAAAACAAGTATCTAAAAACCAGTTCTCTGTATTACCTCGATGGCAGTGATGAATTTAGGCTACAGTCAATATCTCTGCACAAATGCATAAACTACTTTCAGAATTTAATTGCATATATAAATTGTAATAATTAGATTTGCTTTCCATATTTACTAAGCAGATAAGATGAGCTTTAATATTTTTTTAATAATTGGGGCATTTTGCTTTTCAAATCTGTGTTAGGTAAATTTTTTATTAATATTGGTCTTCCCGAAGTTGTTACATAAATATGAAATGTCATCAAAAGGGGCTGGTTTTTAATCTTTTATTATGATGTTTACAGATGCTCTCCAACATTGCTGTTTCAAAGTAGTCTCAAAAAAATATAGACTGTACTGGCAACAACAGGTATTGGCTTTAAGAATATGTATTACTTTTGTTACCCAAATATTTAAAAGTTAAAAGCATACATGTTACGTATATAGAAAAAACCAAGATTTGTTTTTAGACAAATAATTTAACAATAAAAAAAAATTCCCCATCCCTACGAGGTGGTAAGTCATTTATTCAGATTTTATTAGTATCATCAAACAACACGGCCACCTGCATGATGTTAAAGCAATGGTGGTTCTTGCATGAAGCCTCAGCATGAGATGTATTGTAATTTCCCGACAAGAAGGAAAATACCGTTCTCCAACCAAGTTAGGTCACTCTAAATATGCACCTGCTTGTGTTTTGCATTGAAAGTGAATTTTGAGATGTAATTTTCACATGTCGTACCTTTTGTGTAGAAGACACTCTGGAGCTGATTTGTGTGCACAGAGTTCATACAATCTCCGTTTATTGTTGGCCATTTAAATCATAAGCAGTGCCTTAGTGTTACGGATTAGCATTTGCTCTTTTAGAAAGCCATGCCATCTAAACCAACAAATCTACTTTTATAGACTTAGCAGCACACATAATGTACAGTATTTTCTGATGAGCAGCTCATATGTGGATATAGCATCAAGTAAGTTGTGGGTGTTGCTCGTACGATTAGCCCTCATGTCAGTCAGTCTTTTCTATCTCCAGGACGCTGCTTCCTGTCATGGTGTTTGGGTTTATATAACCAACAGAGGCAGGACTTTGTCTTTTGTCTGACCTAATGGACAAACCCCATACCATCCTTTCTTATCAACTACTCACCAGTCAAAATATTGCAGAGACTGGAACAAGGTGCTATTCAGAGATGATGAATATTATGCTTGCAAATAGTTTTTGTTCGTTTGTTTCTTACAACGTTTGGTTTTGTTCTGTAAATTAGGCATTATCTGACAAAGGAAACATGCCAAAATAATTTGTTTTCTGCACAGCTTTACTATACATGTTCCCTGTTTGTGAGTAGAGACTGATAAATCCTATTTTGAGTGTATTTAATCATTTGATGTGTGTGTGATGTGTGTTGAAATGTGTTCTTGAAATAAACAAAAGCTCTCAATTTTCTCTGTTGAGATTTTTGTTCATTCGTGGTTACTAAATTGAGCCTAGAAAATATCCTTGGTTAAAATTAGACATGTCCTGGACTTTTGTCTGAGGGTGTCAATGAAGCTTTTCATGAAACATTTTTAATTCACTAGGGGGAGGGGACTTTCTCAACTCCAAACGGATATTAGATGTATTATCATTCAAGTTTCTTTAAAGAGTAAATGTTGCTGTTTATGAAAAGCAGATCTCAAAAAGCATATATGATAAATACAGATTTCTATAAAAACTATATACAGTACATATCAGAAGAAATTGGTAGACACCCTGTTGAAGATCTGTAAAAAGACTTGCAATAAATGTATCTTTCTTTTTTTTTGGAGAGAAAAAAATCCTCCACCCTGCTTAACATTAAACATAAACTGCCTTTCCACTCATTTGCTTCACACTAAAACTGTCAAAAATGCTCAGGTTTAGTCTCTACCAACTTGGGAACAGTTACAGATAGTGTTTTGCAATATCTATATGTTTACAGTACATTTGTGAAAGAGAGGGGTTTTTTTCTCTGGCAGCAGTCCCAGGCTAACAGTTGGAATGTAGATAAGATCTGAATCTCTCATGAGGACTTTTTGACCCCAACATGCCACTTTTTGCTGAAGTTATCTGTGTGATGGCTAGATAATTATTATTCTTTCTTCACCTTAGTGAAAGAAAGAGAATGCTGTGTCCTGTCACATTCTTCCTCCACATAAATAGAAAGTCTTTATAAAGTCTGCTTAACATAAATAAGTAAAGTATAATTTCTAAAAATATATTTTGATATTTATTTTTGAGGTATTGTTAGGGATACTTATAATTATACTTATAAAAATGGTTACTTTCTGACGGGGGATCTTTTCTCTCAGTGAACAGATTGAAGTTTTCAAATTAAAGGTGGGTTTTTCTCAAAAAATCCACAGTCAGATTATGCAACCACAATTACTTTTTGCACTTCTTTTCCAAGGGTGCCCACAACCTTCTCTGCATCTGGGTCTGGGGGTATATGATAAATATTAATGCAGTGCAGCAAAGGATTATGCAAGAAGTACCTTGGAGAAACTGCATGGGCTTTGCAGGTCTATAAATTCCCACTTTATTTTCTGTGCACTATATCCTGAATACAATGTCAAGAGTGACATTCTCATTATAAACTTGGCCTCAGTCTTTGACTTCTCCAGTAACTAAAAAGAAACTAAAGCTTATTTGCACGTTTCAGGCTTTTCATAAAAGGTTTTTGACATTTTCACATAAGTCCAATTATTTGTATCTCAATTCTGCTGATCTACAGAATTTTGTGAAGATTTTATTGCAGGATATTTTAAATAAATTGTTTTACAGCTGCACAGTGGCACAGTTGGTAGCACTGTTGCCTTGCAGCAAGAAGGTCCTGGGTTCGATTCCCGGCCGGGGTCTTTCTGCATGGAGTTTGCATGTTCTCCCTGTGCATGCGTGGGTTCTCTCCGGGTACTCCGGCTTCCTCCCATAGTCCAAAAACATGACTGTCAGGTCAATTGGTTTCTCTAAATTCTCCCTAGGTGTGAGTGTGTGTGTGCATGGTTGTTTGTCCTGTATGTCTCTGTGTTGCCCTGCGACAGACTGGCGACCTGTCCAGGGTGTACCCCGCCTCTCGCCCGGAACGTAGCTGGAGATGGGCACCAGCAACCCTCCCGACCCCATTAGGGACAAGGGTGAACAGAAAATGGATGGATGGATGGATGGGTTTTACAGCTATCTTGTTGCATGTCTCCCTTGATACATGCCGGGATTCTAAATATGCATGAATAAACAGCCAACTGCTTTTTCCTCCAACACCTTTTACTTCTGGAGGACAGGTGCGCCATCTGCTGTTCTTACAATAACATTTGCCTCGACTTTCACCTGGTATGCAAATGTTTTGGAGGTAACATGAATGTTTGGGTCTGTGAACATGATACATCCATGACCTTTGTCTTTCAAATGACTGGGAGGTCAGATAAAGGTCCATGCAGTTCACACTGGAAGGCATACATTGCATCTAATTTTTGCTCCTCCACTCATCAGAAAGAAATACTTTAATGCAGAAATAGGCACTGTGTGGTAGTTTCATTCCCTGGTGTGTTGAACAGTAAGCGTTAAGCATCTACCAATGGCTCTGAAAATATACCATATATCATGCCAGCCTGCTGGAATTTTTGGGTAAAAAAATCTTGTCACAAATTTAGGATAGGATAACTCTAGCTCTCATAAATCATTTTCTATTTTACACCTCTGCATGACGACATTCGAATAACCTAAAAGCTTTCAACAGCTAAAGAGTCATTGATCAGATCTGGCAGCTCCTCTATGTTCTTCCTGCGGTATGGAAACCAAAGACAGTGAACAGAACAGGATGAGGCAGAGACAAGCAGCAATAGCGGATTAGTGTCTGCTAGAGTTTCGAAGAGGTTAAATGAGGGTTCAGGAGGCCTGCTGCTGTCAGTCATTGGAACTGGGAGGGGGAAGCCCACAGTCAAAGACTAAGAAAATACCACAGAAGCAAAGGAATAGGGTCCCACACTGGAAGTCATAAATCAGTTCTTGATCAGGGATTTAAAATGAATCATCCAGCCAAATGAGACCTAATTTTTACTCTGATGGGAGAGAGGTTATTTGTGAGCGTTTTAAAATACTACAATCTTAGGTTTGTGGAACAATGTTTGTGTGATTTTGTCATGTTAAAAATGTTACAGATTAGAAACCAGTAAAATTTATTAATTGGGGCACTTAGTCAGTATGAGGTCATATTTTAATAAAAGGTCAGATGCTTAAGTTGCAGCTGTCACAGTAGTAGCTGTGGGAAAACAACATGCCACAACCTCTATGCAATGACACAATTATATCAGTAAATGTTCAGCAACTGAGAATCAGGCTGTAAAAACAGGAGTCAGTGACAATGGAACAGTGTAGCTACAATGGCCAGGAGAATATTCTGAGGTTTCAAAGCAAGATTCAAAACACCATGCTGACAGCTGAGAAAATGCTTTACCAGCTGTCAAGCATGGTGGTGGTCGAGTCATGATTTGTGTCTGTTTTGATGCAGTCAGTGCTAATGCATTGTGCAAAGTTAGTGGAATGATTGAAGACTACATTTTTTCTTTATTTGTACCTCAAAATAACAGCTCCTATGGAGCCAGTCACACATTCAGATTAATAACAAGTTAATAAGAAAATACTATTACCACCTTCACTGTACATTGTCAATTGTTTACTTAGTCGCATACCTAATATGTTGATTTAGTCTTGACCCTTTTTTTAGAATATTCATTATAAGATACAGTATATTGTATTGTATCTTGTCACGTCCTGTGTTTTCTGTGTATTTATTTAGAGTTTTCTGTGTCCCCGAGTCTTCGTGTTGTCCTGTCTTCCCCTTAATTGTTCCCAGGTGTGTCTCGTTTCTGTGATTACCCTCCCGTGTATTTAATGCCACCTGTGTGTCTGCGTCTCTGTCGGGTCCTCCTCAAATGTGCGCTCAGTCTTCCGTGTTTGAGTTTTTGTTAGCGGTTGCTACCGGCGTCGAGCCCTGGCTTCAGCTCGGCCGTGCTGCCCGTTTCTAGACTGTGTTTTTCCTTATTAAATTCAACTATTCCTCCTACCTGGGTCTACAGCGTCTGCCTCACCACCTCTCACCACCCGCACTTCATGACCTATCTAAAAACAGGAGATAGAAGACACATTTGTATGAACAAAAAATGTCACATTTTTGTTGATTTTATTATAATCATTTGCCCTTGACACTGAACAGAGGAAAGCTGGCGCAAACTAATAAAAATCTGAAGTTTCGTTTTGTTTTTAACTTCATTGAATCAAAACACAACAATAAACCAATTGTACTGAGTATCTAATTAGTATTAACCAGTGAAAAGAGCTTTGATTTACTGTCAACATGAATCAATATAACTAGAAGCCACAATCACAGTTTTACCTAAATGTGTATGGCCTCGTCTGAAAGGTAAAACCTAAGATTGGTCCTACACGTTTTAGAGCCAGCTAAGATTCCAAAAATTAGTTATTTAATTGGGTTCTTTTAGTCAATGCAAGAAGTTCTGATACAAAATGCATATGTTGAGCCTTGCCCCACTTAATAGCCACCCAGTGTGAGCAAAACCCATATGCAAACTGATTTGGTAATCAAATCAATCAGTTGGTTCATAGTATGGGAAATGTCTTGACACAAATATTTTTATCTTTAGTCAGAAATTCTGTTTTTATTATTATTTACTTAATATTGCTAGACCCCTGGAATAAAACAAACTAAACAATGAAATATTAAATGATCTTTTCCATTTTAAACATTATATAATGTAACATTTATTTTTTTTTAAAACGATAGCCTTTGCCAAACCTCAACAAGTGTTTACAATTTACACCTTACAAATCAATCTGCTGTGGTTCGAAACAGAAATTCGTATGGGTGGGGCACTAAGACAGGTCCCAGCCTAGGGCCCCACAGCTTTCTAAATCTGGCCATAAAGATTCCTCCCTGAAGGTAAAAAGCATGTTTCTCCCTCATTATATTCTGTCTTTTATTTATGTATTTTTGTTCAACTGAGTGTAGCTAGCAGCAGTGAGCAGCCAGAAGGCCAGTGTCCGTGTCTCCGTTACCCGGCCTGTCCAACAGAGGCCTATCTCCTATCTTCCCTGCAAATGACAGGATCTATTTTGGAAAGGAGGCTGCGCCAAACTCGGAACGTCAGCTATTTGGCATCATGAGCTCTCAGAGAAGAAAAGAAAAAGGAGTCTAGTCAACCGCCCACCACAGGAGACTGGGGGACATCCATCTTTCTGGATTTACTATCATTTCAGGGATATTTGTGCACAAAGAAGACCAAAAATTTTTTGGGTGGGATTACTAAACTCGGAGCTGGTCCTTAATCTGGAAATTTTAGTAACAGCCAATAGTCACATGACTCAGCTGCTGATTTACCTGAGAGGTTGAAGACTCTAAGGTAAATAATGTATCAGTTTAAAGTGATGTCACTTTTAAGACTTCTAATTTAGACTTCTAAGTTAGCTCTAGCTACAACTTCCAGTATTGGTTTGTTTATGTCACTTTTTGTATTTAAGAACCAGTTTTAGAAATTTATGTCTACCTCACTTTGTTTATTTAAGTCTATTGTTATAACCTTTGTGCTCACTGGCAGAGAGAAAATGGACTGTTCTAGAAATAAAGCATGTTTCCGAAGTAGGAGCTTTATCAAAGAGCACTTCATTTCTACAAATGGCAATGTGCAGAGACGGGCTCTGACAGCTGAGGTTATTTTTGGGACAGGCGGTCCGAGCAACAGAGGTGACAAAGCTGGCAAATGAAGGCCTTGGAAAGGCACCTATCTTTTCTGTATGACCTTGTTATATGGGAATTCAGTTGTTGTTGTGGTATTAAACTATTGAACAGGCTGCATGGATTTATGTGGTTGGCTTAATGAATGTGTGCAGAGGAAGAACAGGAGACTGTATAATGTTACAGGAGCTGCCAGCTATAAATATACCAATCTCAATTCTAGTTTTATGTCTTTTTTCATTGCATAAAAAAAAAACCAATAATAATAATGTAGAGTCCACATAGAAAATTGTAAAATGTGAGATGTTTCATTTGGCTTTGATTAAGAATTTATTCCGTGACTTTAATATGAATAATGATGTATCATATCATATGTTTAGTTTTGTTAATTGTTTTATACAATTACTGTTTGCAACACCTGCTGATATTTCAAAATCAATCTTGTTCCATGACAGACTGAGGTTCAATTAAATTAAATTCAAAAATACTGCATTCATCCCAAAGGAAAATGAAAAGACCAAATACTAAAATGCCAAAGGATAAAACAGAGCAACAAACAAAAGGTCTTGCTTGATTTCTCTGAGCTGAATGAGCCACAGGAGAGTCACAAAGTAAAAAATACTTTCCTTAAAAATAGCTTCTTACATCACAGTACTGTACCCAACTTAATTTTAAACACCTCATTGACACCAAAAATAAATAACTAAACTTAAATTTACTTCCTTAATTAACATCGTCCACATTGAAAACGTATTGGGCACAGTGCCTTTACTTTACTTATGTTCCCTGAACAGTGACAATACATATATATATATATATATATATATATATATATATATATATATATATATATATATATACATACATACTGTATGTACTATCACTGTAACAGTTATATTTTAAAGTTAAAAAAAAAGAGTAAAATTTAAAAAATTACTTTGTAATGTTTTACCAAAGAGGCACAACTAAACACAAACACAAAAAAAGGGGATGTATTATGATTTTTCAGGCACATAGTGCCATTTTATAACATTTTTATAACATTGTTATGAAAATGCTGTAGTATATTTAAAAAAACAACTTTACAACATTATAGCCATATCTGATATCTTGAAATATACCTGTGTTTTTAAGAAGCTCCAACCTTTTCCACACTCCCCTTTCAACACGTCATAGTGCTTCTCCATGCCTTCTTCCAATGATACCATGTACAACTGTACGCAGGAGTGTTGTAGTTGGTATGATAAACTCAGCAAATATACAATTCCACCAGGTGTTGCCGCCGCTAGTCTAGTGGGCCATGGCAAAATGTACATGGAGGGTAATAAAATTCTAGCACAACGTAACTGTATTTTAACTAGGACTGTCAATGTTAACACGGTTTTCGTATTTTGACCTAAACGCCTCTCTCCCGCGGGGAATTATTTTGTTCACAGCAGAGCGGTGAAGTTAGGACAATTCCAAGGGCCCCTGACCGACAGGAGGGGCCCACAATTTTTTTTTTACAAAGTTAAGCATAATGATTAGTGCTGAAATTAGTGCAGTCACTAAGTCACTAAGTTAATCATTGATTAACACCACAAATTTTAACACGAACAAGCCAATTCATGACAAAAGATCAGAAATTGACATTCAGCAAGTTAAGTAATTGAAAGGTGCTGCAAAAGATCTTCAGTCATATTTCTACTTCTTACGGTTAAGATACTTTCAGCTGCTGGTCATCTTCTGTAGACAGCTAATTTTTTTTGCACATTTTTCTTTTGTTCACCACTTGTTTGTTCACCACACTTTGCTTGTTTTCAAGGCAGTCATGGTTGGGTCAAGAAGTAGAAGAAAATCAGTTCTGTGTGAAAAGTGTATTTGTAAATAAATTTTTCTATGTTACTATATTTACTCTTTGACCCTGTTATTTAGTTGTCACATTTAAATCAAGTTGTCCTTAGATTACTCCTTTATTACTGTTTGTTGTAGCTGTATTAATGTATCTTTATTTGCTTTATTCATCACAGAAGTAAAAATGGATCAAAACCTGTTTGGAGGAGCCCCCAGGTTTCTCACCCGCCCTAAAGCCTTCACAGTGGGTGTGGGCAAGGATGCTACACTCAGCTGCACTGTTGTTGGCAAGCCAACTCCAGTAATCACCTGGGAAAAGGACAAGCTCAAGCTTTCATCTGGGGGCCGCTTTAAAACTGTGGAAGATGGAGACATCTACCGTTTGACTATATATGACCTCACGCTGGAGGACAGTGGTCAGTACATGTGTCGAGCCAAAAACAACATCGGGGAAGCTTATGCTGCTGTGACCCTGAAGGTGGCCCTCCAAATGGAGATGTCTCAGAGGGCCCCCGTTTTCATGGTGAAGCCCACTTCCACACGAGTGGCTTTAGGAGGAGATGTTGTTTTCCACTGCCGGGTTGTGGCTCACCCTGAGGCCACCTTTGAGTGGGAGAAGGACGGGCGCTATCTAGGTGAAACAAACCGCATCAAAATTATGTCAGACAGCGAAAGCAGCACCTTAAAGATTCAAGGTGTGCGCAACCTGGACAGCGGCACGTACATCTGCAGGGCCCAGAACTCTGTGGGCCGCTCCCAGGCTGCTGCAGCTCTTGTGGTGGATACTCAGGATGCTCGCTACATGTCTGCAGACAAGAGTACCTCTCTCCTCTCCCACATGCAAAAGCGCAAAGAGGAAATGAAGAAGGACATCTCCATCTTTCGCACAGAGGAAAACAGCTCCCTCTCCAAAGCCAACATGGCCGATGCCCTGAGTTCCCTGAGCCTGGAGCAGGAGCTGAGAGCGTCTGCGCTGGCCAGTCTACCTAAAGGTGTTTTCACCCGCACTTGCACTGTTACTGAGGGTAAACATGCAAAACTCAGTTGCTTTGTGACGGGTCACCCCAAACCACACATTATCTGGAGGAAGGACGGAACTAACATCAGTGAGGGTCGCAGGCACGTCATTTATGAGGATCAAGCTGAGAACTTCATCCTCAAGATCCTGTACTGCAAGCAGAGTGATAATGGTCTCTATACATGCAATGCCACCAATATGGCCGGCCAGACCTACAGTGCTGTACTGGTTACAGTCAAAGGTAAGGTTTTAAAATGTTCACTCATTGAGAAAAAAACTAAGCAAAAAACATTTGTACACATCTAAGCCACCTTAGGATATTTTGCAACTATCATTAAAACATATTATATGCACATTAATGCAGTGATATCCACATTTTTATTTTTAAAAAATTTGATTGCAAAAGATATTTTGTTGAGATTTTTTGAATGTATTTTTACCTGCTTCCTGGCTGGGAAATTGTCTTTAATCTATTTTTACATTTAGTCACACTCTTTCTTTGGAGACACTTGGTTTATTTAGCTAAATTTAATGACTAAGTAAAATGTGTCATTAGTCTTGCTTTTGATTAACAGGATGTGTGATACTGTTAACTGTAAAATAAATTCAAAACAAAAAATGTGGCACATCATTGTCCCCTGGGCTATGCTTGGGCCACCCCTTCTTTATGTCAGCAACATCTTAAAAAGATGCTGCTCCATTACCTACATTTTTGTATCAAATACAACTTCAATGGATAGTAAGCTTTCCAAGTACCATCACCTTTACGAACTTTGTAGAGCTGTAGTACAGCAGGACTTTGACTGGTCTTGTTTGTTTGGGAATGCCAGAAAAAGACAAACTTAAAAAACAAACAAAAAAAAAACTAATAATATTCCTTGACATTGTATTTCTAGGATCTGGCTTATCTATGTGTTAAAGTTAAATCCCAAAGATTGTAGTTAGGAAAATTAATGGAAAAGTACTTAGATGTCAAAAATTTGGGTGGGAACATTGTCTACATCTGCTTATCCTCATAGGATAGTCATTTGATGAGAGGCAGAGCATATACCCTTTGACAGTGCAACAGTCTACCACAGGCCAACACTGACACACAAATTATAATCAACCATGCATACATACTTAAAGGGAAATTAGTGCCCAGTAAGTCAAGTCATGTTTTGAACTGTAGGAGGAAACCAAAGTACCTGGTGAGAACCTGAGCATCCACAGGAACAACATGCAGATAGAGCACAGGCCGTGACTTGAACCAAGGACTTTCTTGCTGCCAGGCAACAGAAGTAACAACGGTGCCAGTGTCATCTTAGTTCATGCATGTTTTGGTAATTGGATTTCTGCATTAAAATCCAGAGCTAAAAAATAGAAAAACAAGACATTTTTTGTTGTTGCTTTTATCATCATGAAAAATATAGTGTATTTGTATTAAATTGTGAGCAGAGTGTGAGAAACACTCACCTCTGCAAAGTATAATTAATAATATTATGAGGTAGTTTGCTGGCACAAGTTGAGATAAAGGGGTGGACCATCAGAAAGCAAGCCTTTTATAATTTTTATATATTTAAATATGAAAACAAATCCAGCAAAATTTAAATTCCAAGAAATTTCTACTCATTTGTTTTTGACCCCAAAAGAGTAAGAAAATTATTGTTTTTCAAATTAATATTTTAATTTAACAAAAACTGTTAAACACCAAGATTTTTCTTTTAATGTTTTTTTCCATGTTACTGACTGCCAATACCTATAATATCCAAGTTTGGACATCAGAAGTAGATGAATGGGGATATTGGCACTTGTTCAACATTTATTTAAATATACTATTTTAGTATTTTTAGTATTTTAGTACTAAAATACCTTTAGTGCCCACACCGATGGGATGTGGGATGTGGGCTACCCTTAGTGCCCACATCCCATCGGTTTAGGGAACCATAGACTTACATGTACAGTAAAATGATAAAAATAGATTTTTCTTAAAGTTCACACATTATAGATGAAATTGTAGATCCCAGTTGTTGATAAGCACATTCAGCTGCAGATAACCACGCATTTGCTTGTCATTGAAAAGGGCTATAATATGCCATACACTACCTATAACTGTAATTACCATTTTAAATCAATGTATTATCCCCTAAGATTTACCTAAATGTCAGCGGCCATAAATTATATGGTTATATTCATCTTGACCCTTTGAAAGTAGGTGTTGTGTTTCATCTAGTTCCTACTGGTGATGAGTAGTTCACAGTTTCTCAGATGAACTCACACTTCCTAGGCAACTGCAAGAGACACTTCCTTCAGGAAGAAAATTGGCTCAGAGGATGACGTCATTAAATTATATGTTTGTGTTGATTCAAAATCTTAATGCACTCTGATGACGAGGAACGGTGGATATATATGGAGAGAGTGTGCTGTTTTCAAACGATTTCTTTTCCATGAAAGTCATAATAAAAGTTGCCTATATTTATCAAAAAATATTCAGTTATTCAGAAGAATTGTACTATTTTATGTTACTTGTTCATGAAGCCCTTATTTATTTTGATAAGTACATTTGGGCTTTAGAATAAAATTGTAATTTGTAAGGCTTTCTTTTGTCTTTCCTATGTTAAAAAGTGTCTGCAAGATATTAGCCTTTTTGTGAATGTCAATTTGTGCTTTATAGCATGTCTGAAAACAACATAACTGACAAAAGTGGCTTGCAAGGTAAATAAAAACATACAGGATTAAAAGAAAAGAAAAGAAAACAATTAAATAAAATAAGTATAAGAACATATATGATGAAAATGATGTAAAACAGACTAAAACACAGACATAACAGAACACAAAATATCTGGGTTCAGACAATCTGATTATCTTAAAAAGCATAAATCAAATAAACTTTGATTTATGCTTTTCTAAAAGTTTTATTTTTCTAAAATTTTACTGACATTATACTGTACCTCTTCAATTGAAACTTATTTTGTTGCATTTTTACACATCTTTGCAAAAAGTAACAATAATTTTGGAGTGCACTGCATTTAATAGGGAATTTCCTTCACTTTTACGTAACATGCAATTTCTTACCTTCTAAAGAATGATTGCACTGCAATTTACAACATTTTATGTCATTTAAAAAATGTGCGGATTTTGTTGTTTTTCTGTTTGTCAGAGCCAAAGGTGCCATTCAAGAGGAAACTTCAGGATGTGGAGGTACAAGAAAAGACCTCAGCCACACTCATGTGTGAGGTGCCACTCATCGCCACTCAGACCGACTGGTTCATGGAGGAAACTAGGCTGGAGCAAAACACCAAATATTGCTTGGACGAGGATGGGACTCTACGTCGCCTTACCATACATAATGTCACCACTAATGACGATGGGGTTTATATCTGCGAGATGAAAGAGGGCAGCCGCACTGTGGCTGAGCTCACTGTCCTGGGTAGGGCAACTGTTCTCTTTGGATTTTCAGGCATCTTATGTGTAATTTTGAAGACATTTGTTTCATAAAAACATTTTCAAGTGCAGCTGCTGTTGTGACCACACTGGTTAACAAAGTTAAGATGAATGCTTATATTTGCTGTTCTTTGTGCAGAAAATATTATTATCTGTAATCTTACTCCCATGTACCAGGTAATATCACAAAGAAGCTTCCTCGGAGGACCATTGTTCCAGTCAGTGACACCGTCATCTTTTGTGTTGAGCTGGAGCATCCTTGTCCAGATGCCTACTGGACTCGCAATGGCGAGAAACTGAAGGAAGATTCTCGTACTTCAATTGCCTGTGTTCTTAGACAGTACACATTAACAATTAAAGACTGCCAGGCAAATGATTCTGGAGAGGTGGCCTTTGTGGCTGGAGATTGTAAGACTTCAACACGTTTCTCTGTCACTGGTGAGTTAAATAATTTCTAAAGACTTTTCTTATACATGGTAAATTGTGTAACATAGTGAGAGACAGTTATTGCAATAAATATTGAAAGGTTGGCCTTGGTGAGCACCTACTTATGCCTCCACCTATTCCAAGAGCCTCTTACCTGCAATACCTGCATCCCCATTCTAACCTAAAACCAAATTTGTCATGGCTTTAATGTCTATGCCAAAAAATCGCTATATATGTACATATACATGAAACAAATAATGCATTTATAAATAGATGTCTGAAGACATAGTGAGCTATTGAGATATGATGGAGGTAACAGCACTCAAAAGGATAAGTAAACTAAGGTTCATTATGGCCCCCACACCAAACAAGGACTCTCAAGAGTTTAAAAATGTATACTTTTGAGTTGTAAAAGACAACATTTTTCTAAGAGCTAAAAAGTATGAACCATATGACATTATAAGCATGTTACTCCAAGTTCTATTAGTCTAAGTTTCATGTGAATTGACTTATAGGATGTACATAGAACAGATTGTAATAAATTAAATTAATATATTCTATTGTTTTAATTTTGTGTTTTCATCAAAAAAAAATTTATCAGATGTAAATACTATTCTTAATGTCAGATTGATGCTACATAAACTGTGTTGTAAGGGAAATATTAGTGTACTGTCATAAATAATGGTAGGGGAAAGGTTCCCATACAATGTTGGACTCATACTTGTCAGTAGTTATGTAAGAAAAAAAGAGAAGATGAAAATTTATTGCAGTCCTAGGAACATCTTCAACTTTTGTTTTCCCCACTGTAGCTCCCAGGAAGCATCCTCCTGATCCCCCAGTCGATGCTGTGGTACAGAACAAGACTGACTCATCCATCACCATTCATTGGTCTCCCCCTGACAGTGACCGTCCCGTACCCATTAAAGGATACATTGTGGAGAGGAGGAAGGTTGGTGCTTCTACCTGGCAGAGATGCAATGCTGGAGAAATCCTCACAGCCACAGAGATCACCATAAGCAGTTTTGCAGAGGAAGCTAGCTACCAGTTCCGTATTTCTGCCACAAATGATTTTGGCCAGAGTCCCTTTCTGGAAGTACCTGGCAGCTTCTACCTTGGTAAGTCTTTTATATTTTTTGAAAAGCATCTGTTTTCTGTGTTTTTCTTTTTAAAAATACTTTGTTTGTCTTTCTTATCCAGAACCCACTGCAGAAATCAGGAAGGGCCTAATGAACAGCTCTGCAGTCTCTGGAGAGGAATTCTCCATCTCTGTGGAGTTGTCGGCTGTTTGTTCAGGCTTCTGGTCCCTAAATGGACGCCTCCTGCGGAGTGGATCGGAATATCTTATCACCAAATCTAAGAACATTCACACATTGCTCATTCGAGTCGTGACCATGGAAATGAATGGAACCGAAATCAAGTTTGTAGGTGGAGGTTCTCAGAGCAGTTGCATCCTATCTGTGAAGGGTATGTCATTTACAAAAAATTATTACTTTCTGCACTAAGTTTTTATTAGAGTAATATGTTTTCTCAAGCTTTATTTTCTACTCAGTCATGCATTTCAAGTACAAAAATGTGTTATAGCACCCCCTATCAGGTTCACCAACAAGTCCGACCATCCAGAGGTTGTAACCTGCAGCGTCCAAGAGACGGCTCAACTGAGTGCTGAAGTGTCAGACTATGAAACTCAGGTTTGTGTGCAAAACATCTTATTTTCACCACTTTGGCCATTTTCATATTTAAAAAATAAATCCTGTTGAAGAAAGTAATGCATCCTCTTACAGAGCCTTGCACTTCCTCCTCAAACCTTTTCAGATTTAGTCATGTAGCCAACAGAAGGCAGAACATGACTGTGAAGTTAGAGAAATTTTGGAGAACTAAAACACTGAAAGATCTGGTGTGCAAATGTCATCAGCCCCCTGTTTGATGATACCCTAAAATAAAATCCAGTGCAACCAATATATCAACTAGTTAGTATAAAAGAGCTTACCAACAAATCTCTGTATATACAGCTTCTTAGTGAAGGCTTCTAACAGCTTTATGAAGACCAAGGACACACCAGGCAGGAAGCTTAAAGCAGGATTGGGTTAGAAAACAATAGCCCTTGTTTTTTACATTTCATTCAGTGCACTTCAAGTTCATTATTTGAAAATAGAAAGGCACAGCTGCAAACTTACCAAGACATGGCCTTCTGAGCCAAGAGGCTAAATCTGAAGGTGCAGTGCTAGAGACCAACAAGCTCAGGTGAAAAAATGTGTCATCACACTATTAGCCAGCATACAGAACACTATATGAGGTGGTGACTTTATGCTGATCAGAATCCTGTATGGATTCATACAGGATACAGGATTCCTGTATGGATCCATACAGGAATCCATACAGAATCCTGTATGGATTCTGATCAGTGCTAAGGGGAAGATAAGGCTAATTCAGTGTTTTTGCGAGTGCTGTTAGGGATCTTAAAATTAGATAATGTGTTTTGGTAAACTGGACTGTTTGGTACTTCAGGTGGCTTGGATGAAGAATGGGCGAGAGGTGAAAATGGGGAAGAAGTATGAATCCATTATAAGAGATCGTAAGAGAATCCTGATGGTTCACAATGTTACAGAGGAAGATGTGGGTCTTTATGAGTGTGTCTTATCCGAGGATAGGATGTCAATTCAACTGACACTGAAAGGTGAGTGAATTAGAACTTTAAAATGGCTATAACGTTGCACTAATGGACACATAACATCCTGGGTTAAAAGCTTTGTTTTAGTAACTATCGACTGCAATTACTGGAATTAATTTTGTTTTATTCTACTTCTGCTTAGATGAGCCTGCCAAATTTCTCAATAAAGCCAGAGGCCCCATGGGATTGTCATCATCCCTTAAAGGAGATCTTGAGTTGACCTGTGAGGTGTCTTCTGCAAGTGCTGTTGTTGTATGGAAAAAAGATAAAGTTGAAATTAGTGAGGACCAAAGAACAACTATCATCTCCAAAGGGACCCAAAGGAAACTTATTATTAAAAGTGCCAAGAAAAATGATGAAGGATATTATTCTTGTGAGACAGCAGCTGATAAAGTCACATTCCATGTCAAGATAAAAGGTAAAAGAGATATTTCTGCTTGTAACATGATGTAAATTGTTGTCATGCAGGTGCTTTAAATTTGAGATAATTTTGTTTTATTCTTAGAACCCCAAGCAGTAGCTGCATTCTCCAATAAAGAGTCAGTTCAGAGGGATGTCAAAGCCGTCCTCAGCCAGAAATCAACACTTAGCTGTGATGTGTCAGACACTAAGATGGAGGTGAAATGGTACAAAGATGGAAAGTTGCTGGAGTCAAGTAAGAGAATATGCTTGGAGGCCAAGGAGAGCACCCGTCAGCTGGTGATTGAAAACATCGAGAAGACTGATTCTGGAGAGTATACCTGTGAAGCTGGAGGGGATAAACTGGTCTTCAAGATAACTGTATCAGGTAGGAAGGCTGAACTAGTTACTTTGAAATGTGGTTATCATTGAAGTTGTCCTGATCAGGATGTTTTGACATGTAAGACCAGATGTTTGCTGATCTCAAATCCCTTCCTTCCCTTCTTCCAACTAAAGTAATTTTAGTTCCACACAGACGTTGCATCAGAATTAGGTCTTAATGGTTTCATGTAATGATGTTCTAAAGGCCATCACTCGTTGATGTTAAGAAAGATGAACCGTTCAGTTTTAACTCAAAAGAGTTTTTAGTTTTTTGAAATTGTATTTATTATTCATACCAATACTGTAGTTTTTATTGGCTTTACTTTCAGAGGCTCTGTCTGCTTTCTGCAACAAGGAGTTAGTACAGAGGGAGGTGAAAGCCACTCTCTCACAGAAAACCACCCTCAGCTGTGAGGTAGCGGACATGAAGACAGAGGTGAAATGGTACAAAGATGGCAAACTCCTGACTTCCAGCAAAACGGTTCAAACTGAATCAAAAGGCAAGAGCCGCCAGCTGGTGATTGACAGCGTGGAGAAGAAAGATGCAGGAGAATACACCTGTGAGACTGGGTCTGAAAAGATGAGTTTTAAGATCAATGTGGCAGGTAAAAATGTTTGGCACATATAAATCAAACTGTTAAGGAGAAGTTACTGATATGTTTTCTTTCATGACTGTTTAATCAGAGGCCCAGTCAGCCTTCTTCAACAAGGAGTCGGTCCAGAAGGATGTCAAAGCCACTGTGTCTCAGAAAGCTACGCTTAGCTGTGAGGTGTCTGATACCAAGACAGAGGTTAAATGGTACAAAGATGGCAAGCTGCTCACTTCTAGTAAGACGGTACATACAGAGTCAAAAGGCAGAAGTCGGCAGGTTGTGATAGAGAGCCTGGAGAAGAATGATGCTGGAGAGTACATCTGTGAGGCTGGTGCGGAAAAGCTTTCCTTCAAACTCCAAGTGGAAGGTAGGTTCCAGAGCTAAACTGACATGTAGATGGTCAACATATTTTACAGAAACTGTAGGAAATGATACTAAAAAGTAGATTATTGATAACAAAGTCATATATTCCTACTTCACACAGACGTGCAGGCCCAGTCTGCCTTCTACAAAAAGGATTCTGTGCAGAATGAAGTGAAAGCCACTCTTTCCCAGAAGGCCACTCTGAGTTGTGAGGTTGCTGACAGTAAGACAGAGGTGAAATGGCACAAAGATGGTAAGCCGCTCACTTCATCCAAAACAATCCACACCGAATCAAAAGGCAAGATTCGCCAACTGGTGATTGAAAGCGTGGAAAGAAAAGATGCAGGAGAGTATATTTGTGAGGCTGGGTCTGAAAAGCTGGCCTTTAAGTTACATGTTGAAGGTAAAGCGTTTTTTTATACACCAAAGTTTCATACACCTAAGTTGCAGCTTCAAGATGTTTTCCATTATTATTTTTACAGAGACCCAGCTTAAGTCAGTCTTCTTCAACAAGGAGTCTGTCCAAAAGGAGGTGAAAGCCACTCTGTCACGGAAAGCCTCTCTGAGCTGTGAGGTTGCTGACAGCAAGACAGAGGTGAAATGGTACAAAGATGGTAAGCTGCTCACTTCATCCAAAACAATCCACACCGAATCAAAAGGCAAGATTCGCCAGCTGATGATTGAAAGCATGGAAAGAAAAGATGCAGGAGAGTATATTTGTGAGGCTGGGTCTGAAAAGCTGGCCTTTAAGTTGCATGTTGAAGGTAAGGTGTGTTTTTGTACACCAAAGTTTCAAACACCTAAGTTGCAGCTTCAAGATGTTTTCCATTATTATTTTTACAGAGACCCAGCTTAAGTCAGTCTTCTTCAACAAGGAGTCTGTCCAAAAGGAGGTGAAAGCCACTCTGTCGCAGAAAGCCTCTCTGAGCTGTGAGGTTGCTGATGCAAAGACAGAGGTGAAATGGTACAAGGATGGTAAGCTGCTGAAATCCAGCAAAACCATACATACTGAGTCAAAGGGCAAGAGTCGTCAGCTGATGATTGACAGTGTAGAGAGGAAGGATGCAGGAGAGTACATCTGTGAGGCCGGGACTGAGAAACTGGCTTTTAAGATTCATGTGGCAGGTAGGAGAAAAGAAAACAATACTTCTTTCTGTTGTAGGCATATACCATTATACTGGATTTATTTCACAGCTTTGCTTTTCTGAAATATTCTATTGCTTGGACCCTTTGTTAACAGTTTTTTTGAAAGGTTCAAAATAAAAGACAGAGAAGAACATAAAGTAAGCAACTTCCAAAATGGACTGAGTCAGCATAAACAAGTGTAAAAATTCTATATGAACAAGTAAAAAGTTTGTTGAAGTAGAAGTGCTGATTTGAAATTTTTATAGCTGATTTTTGATCTTTGGTTTTAATAAGGCTTTGACTTGCTGATTGCCGATTTTTGACAAATTGTCTTTAAAGATTAATCCAATAAAAGATCTGTAAGAACAACTTGAAAAATAATCTCTTTTTTGCCTTTCACATTAACAGATCTTAATTGTTTATTTTATTAGCAGATGCCACAATGCAAATCATGTGTTGTGACTGCTCTGTTTCTGAGCAGTCATTCTGAATCAATGCTTTACTGCTTCAAAGAAAAAAAAATGGTATAAAAATAAAGTCTAGCATTAGCAATTAGTGTGGTTAGCACATTAGCTTTGCAAAAAGTTGTCTACTTGTATATTTTCAACAGAATGTACCTCCTTACTCTAACTCTGAGGTTCTTAAAAGGCTCCCAACATTTCCAAATGCAGCGTTTTCCACGACAGACAGAGCTTGATAGTTCAGATGGATTAATCAGTGTAATGACTGTATCTCATTCAGCCTTCTTATTACATGCTGAAAATTTCACTCTCTCTGACTTTTATAAAAAGTGAGTAAAAGTGAGTTGATATGAGGGTTGACTAACATGTCGACTCACAATGACGTGAATTGCAGACATGTCATAGAAAATACAGTTTTCTGTCATATAGCCTCTTACATCTTTGTACTTCATTTGACACACTAATTCTAAAATGCTTAACTCTGAACCTTCTTTGCTCAGTAACAGAGATTAGGTGTGTTATGTTCACTGATTGAGAAAAGATTACATTTTGACTTTCAGCTATCTACTAGTCAAGGTCAACTAAGCTGAAAGGTTGTCCAGTACTGGTCCCCAGCTGGATTCTTTGTGTGTTTCCAGCTGAAAAATGCAACGTATGTTAAAGCATTTTCAGATGAACTGAAATGTTTATGACACATATTTCATTTGTTCTTCAGAAACTACAACTGGCTTCTCTAGTAAGGAATCAGTTCAGAGAGAAGTGAAAGCTGCTCTCTCTCAGAAAGCCACTCTAAGTTGTGAAGTTTTAGACTCCAAAATGGAGGTGAAATGGTTAAAGGATGGAAAGGTTCTCACTTCGAGTAAGGGGATCCACATGGAGTCAAAGGGCAAGACCCGTGAGCTGGTAATAGACAGAATGGAGAAGAAAGATGCTGGAGAATATACCTGTGAAGCTGGAAGCGATAAGCTGGTATTCAAGCTGCAATTGACAGGTACCAGTATATTACAAATAAACTTAAAGTTTTAACTGGAGAGATTATGTTCTACAACAAAACACCTAAAAAATTGTGTCCTGTAGACATAGCTGTGAAGTTTAAGAAGCCTACCAAGGATACATTTATTGTTGAAGCAAGTGAAAAAGTTGTTTTAACGGCTGAAATGACCACAGAAGGTGGTAATGTGAAGTGGTTCAGAGATGGCGTGGAGATAAAAGAGAGCAGCAAGTGTGAAATACAAAAAGATGAGCTTTCTCGCACTTTGACACTGAAATCGGCAGAGACCAAAGACAGCGGAACGTACTCCTGTCAAACTCCAGATGACAAAGTGGAATTCAAAGTTCAGGTTAAAGGTAGGTTAAATAAAACTATTTCTACATCTGCTTCTGCAAATGTTTAATTTTCTTTTCCCCTGCTACCCCATGCTTTCATTTCAGATTCAGCTTTGAAGTTTGTTGTTCCTTTGAAAGCTGCTACAGTGGAGTTAGGAGGAACACTCAGCCTAATTTGTGAGCTAAATCAGGCCTCAGGGGATGTTCTCTGGCAACACCAGGGCCGTGAAATTAAACCTGGAAACCGGCACTGTGTCAGAACAGATGGAGCTAAAAGGATCCTCACTGTAACAGCAGTCACTAAAGAAGATGAAGGGGAATACAGCTGTGTGTGTAAAAATGACAAGACCTCCGCTAAAGTAACTTCTAAAGGTAATTAAATCTGAAAATTTACATATACACTTGCAATCTTTACAACTGTGCCAAAATATTCGAACCATAAATGAGAACCTTGAATGGATTTTAGGGACATTTGTCAACCATAAAATACATAAGAGCATCCAATGTGTGTTAAAGAGTTCTGTTTTTTGTGAATAAGACCAGAACAGAGTCTTGGACCTTAATATTTACTAGCATCAGCCGGTCCGTACCGTTCTTGCACCTCTTGTTATTTCATTGACTTAAATACACAGAAAGGTATTTCATTTTCACCTTTTTTTTTCTTGGCAAACTTTGTATTTTTATAAATGGCACTGTAGAATCTATGTTTCTTATGTCATAATGTGTTTTTATAGTCAGTGCACACCTGTTAGTGAAAACACCTGATTGCATCTTAAAAACTGGCTTCATTCTTTTCAGCGCCAAGACCCGTGAGGTTGACCACTAAACTGAACAACGTCGCCGCAATGGAGGGAAAGGATGCCATTTTTAAATGTGCAGTCACTCCGGCTGATGCCAATGTTCGGTGGTTCCACAACAATATGCCCATCACTGCTGGGCCCAAGTACAAACCTGAGCATGGAGGTGGTAGCTTTGCACTAACCATCACCTCAGTCACACAGAAAGATGCAGGAGAAGTTAGTGTTGATGCAGAAGGCAAAAGCTGCAAAGCAACTCTTCAAGTTCAGCGTAAGCTTAGAAATGTTTTCTGCAATAGCGGTTATTTTTACTTTTGTTAATTTTCAATTTCCAAAAAATACAAAATATGTGTAAATCACCACATCTGCTTTTCCCAGGTGAACCTGTCTCTTTTAAGAAAAAGCTGGAAAATGTGTCAGTGGAAGAAGGGAATGAAGTAAAACTGGAAGTAGTGCTGAGTAAACCTTCAGATGAAGTCAAGTGGATGAAGAACAGTGTTGTTGTGCAGCCCGCAGGAAACATAGAGATCCGAGTGCAAGGAGCGAAGCAGGCTCTAATTTTCAAGAGAGTAACTTATTCTGACCGCGGGATATACTCCTGTGAGACTCTGGATGACAAGACTCAAGCAAAACTCACTGTTGAGAGTAAGAATAATCCCTAATAATGTTTTTGGAGAGACTAATACAAAATACCTTACAACCCTTGAACCACAATAACAGAATGTTTTTTCCTATTTTGTATATAGAGGATTGCTTAGCAATTTTTTTTTCTGATTGACAGAAATCTAGTTTTGCAGTTTCAGCTGTTATGGTGGTGATTTATATTTAGTCCATGTTGCTATGTAGAATGATCAGAAGAAATATTGATTGGTATTAAAAATGCACTGTGCTTCTGACCTTACACAAAATCACCTTCTCATTCTTCAATAATCTTATAATCAACTCAGGGGAAAGTGCTATAAAAGGACATATCATTTGTCATTCTGACTGAATTAGCAGGGCAGATGGTTCATTTTAAAGAGAGTGGTGATTGAAACAGTCTTCTTTTGTCAACCATGATTGCTTCAAAGGAAACACCTGCTGTCATAACCATTTTGACGAACACTCTCTAGATTCAACTTTCGCCAACAATTCAGAAGCAGTTGAGTTATGAAGATAATATTTTAAGGCATGGTAAATGTAGTAAATACTTCAAAAGTGAGTGTGACCAGTCATTCAGAAATTTGCCCAGCAGTTTATATATAGTATGTGAGAGTTAAAGCCAAAAATCATGAAAAATAAATCAAGACTCACTCTTTGCCTGTGCTTCAAATATCTTAGAGACTTTGTTTATCAAAGACATTTGACAAAAAGACCTAACAACACAAATGCAGTAAAGTTTATCAAAAACTGTTTCTATTCTTCAACGTTTTTCACTTTCTCACTGCATGATGATCACTAAATGCTGTTTTCCCCTTCAGTGAAGAAGATTCAGGTAATAAAAGCTCTAACAGAAACAAAAGCTCATGAAACGGAGACAGTGACTCTTGAAGTGGAGCTGAGTCAAGCTGATGTTGAAGGCTCATGGACCAGAGATGGGGCCAAGTTAAAGTCAGGGGCAAACTGCCGCATCACAACTGTGGGAAAAAAGCATATCCTGACGCTTTCCAATCTGAAGAGAGAGGATTCTGGGACTATTTCCTTTCAAGCAGAGGGAGTCCATACCTCAAGCAAACTGATTGTCACAGGTAAATTCTGATGATTATTTGCTCTAAGGGGGAATTGTCTGAACATTGCCATTTTTTGACTTAAATGTACTAATCATACAGAACCTCTTGCTATGATCTCCAAACCATTTATGGACATCAATGTTTCTGAGAAGGAAAAGGCAACATTTGAATGTGAAGTGTCTAGAAACAACGCAGAAGTTAAATGGTTCAAGGTGAAAAGTTACTTGTTCATCTATATAAGCAAAATAAAAATATACTATTCAAAAATAATATTAATAACATTTTGAAAACAACAATTCTGCAGGATGATGTTGAACTGAAGTCAACAAAGAACATTGCTATTCATTCCTTGGGCCGAAAGCGCACATTAGTTATCAACAAATGCACGCCTGAAGATGGAGGCACTTACATCTGTCACACAGCTGATGATAACACCTCTGCTAAGCTCACTGTGCAAGGTGATTAATTACCTACAAATTTATTAAACCAGTCAAAGTGGTTAAACCAATCAAAGTGTATTTTATTGTCCTAACAAAATACATTCTTAATTTGGTTTCTGTAGCCAGAGACATCAAGATTATTAAGAAGCTAGTAGATGTGGAAGCGGTGGAGAAGGAGAGTGCTTTGTTTATCTGTGAAATCTCTCATGATGACGTGGAGTACCAGTGGTTCAGAGGAAATGCTAAAATTAAAGCCAGCGAAAATGTCAAGATGAGACAAGAGGGTAAGGATTTTAAAAGGCTTGAAATGCTTAGAACTTTTATGCTTTTATTTGAAAATGTTTTATCCTCTTCCAGGCAGAACTTATATACTGCTGTTTAAATCTGTAACTCCTGAAGACATGGGTGAAATTAGATTTACAGCTGAAAAAGCATCTTCAGCTGCAAAACTTAAAGTGAAAGGTAAGCATTTGTCTTATGAATATCTATTAATTTTTCAAATGCTGAATGGAGAATGGCATGAAGTCAATAACCTTTCATAGTTTTGCAATTGGATTAATCGTATCCATTGGGTCAAAACCGTTAGAATGAATGCCATACCTATCTGCATATTGTAAGCGATACTTCCTCTAAATCTACACACTGACTACTGCAATTTTATTTTCATAATCTTATCTTACGCAACATACAATATTAAGATTAAATCTTCACATACGTACTAGATGTATATTAGTCTAAAAATAAGAAACGCATTGCATCATTCTGACTGCTTTTAATTTGATAGTATCGACTATCCGATTGCAAATTGCATTTGGGTTTTTATTCCTCATTGAGGCCTGATGGCACCCCAAATACATTTTATCAAGAATCAAACTTGTTTTTTTTTCTTTACATCAAGATTTTAGCCTGACATTTTGGCATAACTAGTTTTCTGATTTGATGTAGGCAATTGTGTGATTACCCAGTAATTTTGATTTTTTGCTGCCAATGATCACATTGCATATGCAAAATTTATTCAGTTTCTATGTAAATGGTGGGAAACAGTCAAAGTTACATTGAGCTGCATCAATTTGTGGATTTTATCTGGCATTTTTATGTTATAGCTTTGCTTTTGTGTTCCATTGCCATAATATCTACCTCTGCTTTCTCTGGCTTTGGCAGACTTATTGAGCAATGGCCTTCCTATCATGTGCTTTAGCGAGAGCTGTAATAAGACCTTTTGCACTGATAGGCCTTTTTTGAGACACAATTGCTAGTCTACAATCACGCCATGTTCATGTTACTATAGAACTGCCTGTCAAGTTTGTGAAGAAACTCAGGGATAAGATAGCGATGTATAAGCACCGTGCTCATCTTGAATGCCAAGTGTCACGTGCCAGTGCAAAAGTGAAGTGGTTCAAGAACAAGATGGAGATCAAAGCCAGCAAAAAGTACGAGATCAAAGGTGAAGATGTGTACCGAAAGCTCACCATCAATGACGTGGATTCTGGTGATGAAGACATGTATACCTGCGATGCTACAGATGACAAGACATCCTGTAAAGTGCTTGTAGAAGGTAAAACAGAAGATGACAAAGAATACTTGTACTCTTAATGTTGTTATGAATAGATACACCCACAAAACAAGCCATCAGACTGAGTCAATGAGGCATCGATCTATTTATGAGTGTGAAATAATCTACTAATGGGATAAAACCTAGACATCTACCAATTTGTATTTTGTTTCTTCTTGTAACCAATCTCACCTACTAATTTATTGAGATCAATTAACTTTTTTATCCTGTAAACCAAATGAAACGTTTTAAATGCTACTCATATAACATCTATGTAATTTGTCCAAGTGATTTAGATCACAACAGAAAGTATTCATGGATTTAAGTGTAAGTGTCATTTATTACAAGAAATGGATTTGCCCCAAATATTTACATTTTTAATAGTTCTAGATTCATGATGATGACAGTAAAACATTGTCAATAGATCAAAGATTCAACGATATAAGAACTTGATAAGATAATTATTACCAAACCTTGCTCCTCAATAACGTGCAACTGGTTGCCAAGCATTGGCCCCTGGTGTCAACAAGACAATAGATAGCCCACTACACCTGTCAGGAAGTGCGGGTGGTGAGAGTGGTGAGGCAGATGCAGCGGACCCAGGTATGATGAATATGATGTTTTAATGAAAATAACTTAGTCCAAACAACGAGCAGGAGTAACACACACTGAACACGAAGAGACTAAACATTGACGACACAGAAGCTAACATTGACGAGGACCCGACGAGGAACAAAGGACACAGGTGGAGTTAAATACACGGGAGGGTAATCATAGAAACGAGACACACCTGGGAACAATCAAGGGGAGGACAGGACAACGAAGAGACTTAAGGGGACAGAAAACTCTAAATAAACACAGAAAGACACAGATCATGACAGTACCCCCCCCTCAAGGGCGGCTACCAGACGCCCAAGAAAAAAAAAAAAAAACCCAAAAAACCCAACAAGGGTGGGTGGAGGGGTGCCGGACGGCGGGCCAGAGTCCAAACTAACAAAAAAACAACCCACAGTTGTGGGCGGAAAAACAAGAAGGGCCAAGAGTCCATAAACAACAAAAAAAAAAACTACCCACAGGGTGGGCGGAGGCAAAGGAGGCGGGAACCACTGAGGTGGTCTGGCGGTCGTCCGTGGCAGCGGGAACTACGGAGGCGGTCCGGCGGTCGTCCGCGGCGCTGGAGGCGGGAACCACGGAGGCGGTCCGGCGGTCGTCCGCGGCGCTGGAGGCGGGAACCACGGAGGCGGTCCGGCGGCCGTCCGCGGCGCTGGAGGCGGGAACCACGGAGGCGGTCCGGCGGCCGTCCGCGGCGCTGGAGGCGGGAACCACGGAGGCGGTCCGGCGGCCGTCCGCGGCGCTGGAGACGGGAACCACGGAGGCGGTCCGGCGGCCGTCCGTGGCGCTGGAGACGGGAACCACGGAGGCGGTCCGGCGGTCGCCCGCGGCGCCGGAGGTGGCAACGGGGAGTCCCGGGGGCCGCCCACAGACGGCGACGACGAGCCCCCCGAGGCAGGGTCTCGGAGGGAACGCTGAGGGTCTCGGTCTCGGAGGGAACGCTGAGGGTCTCGGTCTCGGAGGGAACGCTGAGGGTCTCGGTCTCGGGAGGAACGCTGAGGGTCTCGGTCTCGGGAGGAACGCTGAGGGTCTCGGTCTCGGGTGGAACGCTGAGGGTCTCGGTCTCGGGTGGAACGCTGAGGGTCTCGGTCTCGGGTGGAACGCTGGAGGTCAGGGTCTCGGGTGGAACGCTGGAGGTCAGGGTCTCGGGTGGAACGCTGGAGGTCAGGGTCTCGGGTGGAACGCTGGAGGTCAGGGTCTCGGCAGGAACGCC
Organism: Xiphophorus couchianus; assembly: GCF_001444195.1. Classification (NCBI taxonomy): domain Eukaryota; kingdom Metazoa; phylum Chordata; class Actinopteri; order Cyprinodontiformes; family Poeciliidae; genus Xiphophorus; species Xiphophorus couchianus. The sequence continues at coordinate 17,696,278 of NC_040233.1, forward strand.
GGCTGGAACGGCCTCCGGTGCGCCGGCAGGAACGCCGGCTGGAACGCCGGCTGATTCGCCCTCGGGTGCGCCGGCTGGAACGCCGGCTGATTCGGCCTCGGGTGCGCCGGCTGGAACGCCGGCTGATTCGGCCTCGGGTGCGCCGGCTGGAACGCCGGCTGATTCGGCCTCGGGTGCGCCGGCTGGAACGCCGGCTGATTCGGCCTCGGGTGCGCCGGCTGGAACGCCGGCTGATTCGGCCTCGGGTGCGCCGGCTGGAACGCCGGCTGATTCGGCCTCGGGTGCGCCGGCTGGAACGCCGGCTGATTCGGCCTCGGGTGCGCCGGCTGGAACGCCGGCTGATTCGGCCTCGGGTGCGCCGGCTGGAACGCCGGCTGATTCGGCCTCGGGTGCGCCGGCTGGAACGCCGGCTGATTCGGCCTCGGGTGCGCCGGCTGGAACGCCGGCTGATTCGGCCTCGGGTGCGCCGGCTGGAACGCCGGCTGATTCGGCCTCGGGTGCGCCGGCTGGAACGCCGGCTGATTCGGCCTCGGGTGCGCCGGCTGGAACGCCGGCTGATTCGGCCTCGGGTGCGCCGGCTGGAACGCCGGCTGATTCGGCCTCGGGTGCGCCGGCTGGAACGCCGGCTGATTCGGCCTCCGGTGCGCCGGCAGGAACGCCGGCTGATTCGGCCTCCGGTGCGCCGGCAGGAACGCCGGCTGGAACGGCCTCCGGTGCGCCGGCAGGAACGCCGGCTGGAACGGCCTCCGGTGCGCCGGCAGGAACGCCGGCTGGAACGGCCTCCGGTGCGCCGGCAGGAACGCCGGCTGGAACGGTCTCCGGTGCGCCGGCAGGAACGCCGGCTGGAACGGCCTCCGGTGCGCCGGCTGCGCCGGTTGGGGGTGCTGGTCCCGGAGCTGGAGCTGGATCTGGGCTGGCGGAGAAACTGTGCGGATTGGGAGGCAGAGGGTTACCTCTCAGCACGGCAGCCGCCGTCAGGCACTCCCTCTCTGCCTCCTGTTGCAACTCCGCCAGCCCCAGATGCGGAAGTCGCGGGATCCATTCGTCCAGCATAATCACCAAGCGTGTGGCTATATTCAGGCGGTGACGGGCAGAGTATGGCCTTGCCACCTCTTCGACATAGTCCTTTATGGTTTTCCGCAAGCCCCCTGGGTCCATGATGTAATTAGCGTGCCTCACCGTACTTTTGGTCGGGTCCTTCTGTCAGGAAGTGCGGGTGGTGAGAGTGGTGAGGCAGATGCAGCGGACCCAGGTATGATGAATATGATGTTTTAATGAAAATAACTTAGTCCAAACAACGAGCAGGAGTAACACACACTGAACACGAAGAGACTAAACATTGACGACACAGAAGCTAACATTGACGAGGACCCGACGAGGAACAAAGGACACAGGTGGAGTTAAATACACGGGAGGGTAATCATAGAAACGAGACACACCTGGGAACAATCAAGGGGAGGACAGGACAACGAAGAGACTTAAGGGGACAGAAAACTCTAAATAAACACAGAAAGACACAGATCATGACAACACCTAGTCCCCAGCACCAGAGAAATCAAGGTGACGTTCCAGGTAAGGACTGGTCTTAAATTAGACATCTAAATTAGAGAAATTACAGTTCTGAGCCCTCTGATTTATGGTTTTGTTATGCAACTGTTGGAACACAAAATCCCACTTCATTGGAGGGAAAGAAGTTGGAGCTGGTGTGATGCAGAGTAATAAAATCTGGATAATGTATGTCTCTGCACACAGCATTTGATCTGGAGCCTCACCCCTGGAGAGATACTAGAAAGAATACTGTAACAAAACCTGGATGTGCTCCTGGGAGATTTTTATGCTGTTGTGGGTGATGATGGAATCACCTAGAGGTGCTTAATTGGAAGAAATTGCTTAGCTGTTCTGAATCCAAGTGGTATTTTAACACTATGTTTTAGCACAAGATATTCCACATTGGGACTTGGTACTTATGGTTAAATGAAGATCATCTTAACTGATATCTGCCTGATAATGAATTGGATCAGGTGGTGAGGCAGGCTCCTGAACAGACCTAGGAAACCAAAACAAATGGTGAGATCTTTGAATTTACAGTTCATATTCCTATTGAGGGATCACACTTCTCAGTCTCCTTTGAAAATCTTACTCTAAGGATGCTCGGCGAACCTTACTTCAAGAGAAGCATTAGGGTTTTTTTTCCCTCTGCATCAGCAGACCAGTAGACCTTTCTGTAGTTCCCTAGGGCATCGTATGAGTGGTTGTATAATCCTTGTATAATCAATCTCTTCACAAATTTGAGTTTGATCCAAGTGTACATTGGGCTCCACCAGGGGAGCCTTTCCTTGTAAATCCTGTGGTATTCATAGAACCTCTGGATCTTCTTGTTACCATTTGTGAATGATGAGGTTGTGGTGGTATGTTCATTTCATGACCATTAGTGGGCACTGGAGTGGTTCACACCTGAACATTAGGTGCACGGATAAGAGTCAGCTCGTCTAACTCTAGGGACATGGTTCTAAATTGGAAAAAGGTGGACTGGTCTCTCCTGACCAGATATCTGTTGCAAATACAGGAGCTCAAATATCTCAGTGACTTGTGATAGAAAAATGGGCTAGGAGACGAAAAGAAGAGTTCGGAGAAGAGCCCCTACTTTTTGGCAGTGAAATAATCTAATGGAAGTAGTTTGGGGATCTGGTCAGAATGCCCTTGGGGATCTCTTTTTTAGGGTTTTCAGACATGTCCCACTGCTAGGATAGCCTGAGAAAAATCCAGAACTTGTGGGGTGGACCTTCTGCCCTGAGAAAACCATTGAATCCCTCAATTTGAGCCATAGTGTGCTGTCGGAGAGAGGGATGTCATGATTATGCCCTGGACCTGTGGGCCCCTTGATCCAATCTTAAATAAACAGAAAACAATAGGTAGTTTGATAGCAAAATATAGTAAGAGAATGAAATGAAACAGTACTGTCTAGAAATGACTTCAAGTAGTTTCTAAAATAAATTACTACTCAAAAGATCAGAAAAATATCTGAGTGTGTAGAGAGACATACAGCCAGGTGACTTTTTAGATATGTGGTTATTGGACAAATGTCAGTAAATTAAATTTTGATCATTGTTTTTGTGCTAGTCAAATTACATGAATGGCCATTCTTGGGTCATATAACTAATAAAATATTCTACAAATATCTGTTATCTTGAGAATAATGGATGCAATTTGCAGTTTCTTACTTTGATCTTTTTTTGATTCTTACAGAACAGTCTATCAGTATTGTCCGGGAACTCAGTTCAGTCGAGGTGACGGAACCCTTTGCAGCTGTTTTTGAAGTTGAAGTCAGTATGGAATTAGTGAAACCTCCAATTTGGACTTTGAATGGAGTTCCTGTGCAGGAGGGTGTTGATGTTGAGATGGAGAAAGAAGGCACCATGCATCGTCTCACTTTTAAAAAAACCAAAGCATCAATGACTGGACCAGTTCAATTCACTGCAGGGAAAAGCAAATCTATTGCTCAGCTTACAGTCAAAGGTGAACACTTTTTTTCAGGCTCACACAACAATTGGGTATATTTTCTGTTTTAATACTGTTGTTATATACTTTTCTGTATGTTTAGAGCGCCCACTTGAGATCACTGAGCATATAAAAGATATAAAGGCAAATGAAAAAAGCTCTGCTGCACTTGCTTGCAAATTTTCTGCCACACCTAAAGAAGTGAAGTGGTTCAAAGGTCAGGTTCTTCTGGCAGCATCAGATAAATACAGCATAAGACAAGATGCTGCGAGGGCTCAACTTACTGTTCAAAAGCTGACTGAAGAAGACAGTGGGGAGTACCGCTGTCAGTCAGGTCCTGCTGAAACCAAAGGGACTCTAACTGTTGAAGGTATGATTTATAGTTCATGGAAAACTGCATACTCACATAACTTATATTGATATTAAAACTACTTTCTTGTTTTAACTTCTCAGTCCGAGAAATAAAGATCACCAAGCATCTAGCTGACACAGAGGTTGATGAAGACAGCGATGCAATGTTCACATGTGAGATCAACTACACTGATGAAGATGCACAGTGGCTTCTTAATGAGAAGGTCCTGTTCACCAATGAGGTGAACACCATCACACATGAGGGTAAGGTCCACAAGCTCAGGCTGAAGAACTTGGCGCCTCAGGATGGGGGAACTATCACCTTTCAAGTACGCAAAGTGAAAGAATCTGTCACACTGAAGGTTAAAGGTAAGCAATGCCATTCGCTGTCTTTTAATAACTGGCCTCAAACTTCCTGGTTACCTAAATTAATTTACTGCTCAAAAACATATAATTGCAGTGCCTTGCAAAAGTACTCAAAGTATTTTGGAACTTTATAAAATTTTGTCACTTGCAACCACATACAGTATGTCTATATATTTTCTTGGGATTTTATGTGATAGAACAACAAAAGTATTTTTGTAGTTTACTCTAGTATTCCTAAATAAATGCCAGTTTAACAAATTGCCCACAGAGGTAAATATACCGATGTGTAATATAAACTCAGTATATACGTAGATGCTAGTGTTTGGACTTCATCTTCATATAGTGTATAGAAATAAATGTAGCTGTTAATTTCTCCCACCTTTCTTAACCTGCAGAGAAAAGAGCTGTGTTCCTCAAGTCACTAGACGATGTCACAGGAGAGGAGAAAGGCATGATAACTTTGACATGTGAAGCAAACAAGCCAAGAGTTTCTCCTATATGGAGAAAAGAGGATAAAGTGTTAAAAGCTGGACCAAAATATGAGCTCCTTCACACGGGCAAGTCTTTGGGATTGATTGTTAAGGATGTGACCAAGGAAGATGCTGGAGAATACAGTTGTGATCTTGGCACAGAAGTCACAAAGGCAAAGGTCACTGTAAGAGGTGAGTACCCTTTTAGGTAGGCAATTTAGAGTTAAAGTGAAGGGGAAAAAAAATAAAACTCTTTCTTTCCTATCCTAGAAATTGGTATCGGTATCACAAAAAAACTGAAATCTGTTGTGGTGAATGAAGGAGACACATGCAGCTTTGAGTGCATTCTGTCACGTGAGAGCATTGATGACTGCTTGTGGTCTGTTAATGGCAAAGCCATTAAAAATGGAGGTCACTTTAAGATCTCCAGTCAGGGGCGGAAGTACACTCTGACCCTAAAGGATGTGACCCCTGCTGATGCTGGTGAGGTGGTCTTCAGCATTAAAGACCTGAGCTCCAAAGCAACACTAAAAGTTGAAAGTAAGTCAACTCATAAATTTTGAATGTATTAGAATAGTTCTCACATAGCTTATCTCCGTCTCTGTTCAATTGCTATTCAGAATTGGTGATTAAAATAGAGGCATACATACCAAAATAAGTCATCTTAACATTGTGTTTCCATGGCACAGGAAAAGCTTCATCTCTATCAAATGGGCTTCAGAATGTTTCTGTTGTGTGTGGCGAAGACGCTGTTTTTGCCTGTGAGGTTACACAGGCTAGTTTTACTGTAAAGTGGGCCAAAGATGGTAAAGCCATCAGAACAAGCAAGAAGTATGAGATCAGTCAACAGGAGAAGCTCATGAAGCTGACCATTCACACTGTGTCTGCTGAAGATTCTGGGGAGTACAGCTGTGAAGTTGTTGGAGGTGCAACCACAAGAGCCAAACTGGAAATTAAGGGTAAGGATGAAATGTATGCACTTTATGACCTATCTTTTTACATATGTAGTCACAGCTGGCCAACTTACTATTTATTTATTTATTCCAAACTGGAAATAAAACCTATCCTCCTTATATGTTATCTGAATATTCAAAAGAAGAAATATTCACAATAAACCACTTTCAGTAGCAGTTTAATATCAAACTGTAATATAAAAATAACAAAATAATTAAACATTTAAAGTTCAGATTCTCCTTTTTTTCTTCCTGAGTATTTCTTTCTGTGAACTTGTAGAGATTTGTACATGCTAATAACATTACCTTTAGACACACACACGTTTTACATTTAATTTATTAAGAATATTCAGTACATTCACTTTAACACATTGCTGCTAAACATTATAGTCCGACATGAGATCAGACAATTTTCTTTCTTTTTCCAGCCATATATTGAACATTGGTGTTCCCCAAAAATATATAACAAACCAATGGGATGATTGTTACTTTCTAAACTGTAGCAATTTTACTTTTACCAGAACCGATCCATAAATTCACCAAAGTGCTTGAGGACATCCAAGCAGATGAGCGGACCTCTGTGACCTTACGTTGCGAAACGGCACAAACTCCATCCGCGGTGACGTGGCTGAAAGGCCACACAGAGCTCAGGGCTGGAGGTCAGTACGAGATGTCCCAGAAGGAGAAGGTCCTAACTCTCATCATTAAACACCTGGAGGAGAAGGATACTGACATCTACACATGTGACGTGGGCACTGCTAAAAGCATGGCAAAGGTGACTGTGAAAGGTGAGAAATTAGGAATATGTAAGGAACTGAAAACTTCACTTTCAATTCCTCCCCAACCTGACTTAACACAAAAATGTAATAAATGTCATTCCCTCTTAATTCACATTGGATGACTCATAAGCTATATTGAGTTTTATTATTTTGTTCTCCAACGAAAACATTAATTAATCTCAAACCTGCTGCCTCCAATATCCAGTGGAGGAAATGACCAGAACATTTTATACCAAGAGAAAAACATTACTCAAGTGTACCCTTTGTATACTTAAAATTGTGAATTTAGTGATGAAGAGGAAGGAGATTCTCCTTGTTTTTGTGGAGACCAGACAACTTTTGCTAATCTAAAAATGGTGGTATGAAATCATATCTTCGTTATCAGAGGTTTAGAAAGTTTAGTCAAAAAACACCAAAGCTTTGAAGTTTTCTTATTATTTGTGTCAAATTTTGCTATTATATAAAACCCACTTGTGCAGCATTGCCATCGACATTTGTGAAAAAGTTGGAGAGCCAGGAGGCTGAGGAAGGAGCCAGTGTTACTTTGCATTGTGAGCTCTCCAGACCTGGTGTCTCCGTGGAGTGGAAGAAAGGAACACAGATTCTGAAGTCTGGAGAGAAGTACCAGATGAAGCAAAAGGCCTCTGTGAATGAACTAATTATTAGCAAGGTGGTGCCAGATGACAGTGGAGATTACAGCTGTTTGTCTGGAGACCAGAAGACCACAGCCAACCTCAAGATCAAGGGTAGGAGAAGGATTTTTTGAGTTCCTTTCAACGAGTTTTTGTGTGTTTGTGGTTTTTGTTGTAGATCTTGTCTGTAATTGATGTGTGAAACAGTCCGTATTAGACCTATTTGTTCAGTATAGGTGTATTTTGTGCTTTTTTGTGTACTATTTGTTGTAGCAAGAATACCACTGACTATGTTACAACTAATGACCATGCAGCCCAAAAAGTGATCTTCAAACAGAAGTTGGAGAACCAGGAGGCTGAGGAAGGAGCCAGTGTTACTTTACATTGTGAGCTTTCCAAACCTGGAGTCTCCGTCCAATGGAAGAAGGGAACACAGGTCCTGAAGTCTGGAGAGAAGTACCAGATGAAGCAGAATGCCTCTGTGAATGAACTCATTATAAGCAAGGTGGTGCCAGAAGACAGTGCAGACTACAGCTGTGACTGTGGAGACCAGAAGACCACAGCCAACCTCAAGATCAAGGGTAGGAGGAGGATTCATAGTTAGTTTATTACAACAAGGTTTTTTTGAGTGTGTATTTCTTTCATGTATGTATTTAAGGCTGTTTGTTGGAGTTGCCATCAATGTGGGCAAACTGTCAGTGTAAGCCCTGGTTGTTCAGCTTTCTTGTGATTTGTGCTTGTTTATGTGAAATTTGCTGTGACATAGCATTGATTGTGTAATAACTAATGACCACACAGCCCGACCGGTGACCTTCAAACAGAAGTTGGAGAGCCAAGAGGCTGAGGAAGGAGCCAGTGTGACTTTGCGTTGTGAGCTCTCCAAACCTGGAGTCCCTGTGGAGTGGAAGAAGGGATCACAGGTCCTGAAGTCTGGAGAGAAGTACCAGATGAAGCAGAAGGCTTCTGTGAATGAACTTGTTATTAGCAAACTATTGCCAGAAGACAGTGGTGACTACAGCTGTGTGTGTGGAGACCAGAAGACCTCAGCCAGCCTCAAAATCAAGGGTAGGAGGAGGATTTATTGTCAGTTGATTTCAACTGTTATTACTTTTTCGATTGATTTTTTTTATGTATGTATTTAATGTTGTGTGTTGTAGATCTTGTCTGTCATCAAAGTGTGCAAACTGTCAGACTAAGGCATGGTTGTTCAGCTTTGTTTTGAATTGTGCTTGTTTATTTGCTGTCACAATTGTGCTTGTCACAGCAAATTTTACATAATTTGCTGTGCCATACTATTGATTGTGTAACAACTAATAACCATGCAGCAGAACCAGCGATCTTCAAACAGAAGTTGGAGAGCCAGGAGGCTGAAGAGGGAACCGCTGTTACTTTACGCTGTGAGCTCTCTAAAACTGGAATCCATGTGGAGTGGAAAAAGGGAACACAGGTCCTGAAGTCTGGAGAGAAGTACCAGATGAAACAGAAGGCCTCTGTGAATGAACTCATTATAAGCAAAGTGGTACAAGAAGACAGTGGAGACTACAGCTGTATCTGTGGAGACCAGAAGACCACAGCCAACCTCAAGATCAAGGGTAGGAGGAGGATTTATTATCAGTTTTATTACAACTAGTTATTTTGAGTGTCTTTTTCTTTTATATAATGTGTTTAAGGTTGTTTGTTGGAGTTGCCATCAACGTGGGCAAACTGTCAGTGTAAGCCCTGGTTGTTCAGCTTTCTTGTGATTTGTGCTTGTTTATGTGAAATTTGCTGTGACATACCATTGATTGTGTAATAACTAATGACCACACAGCCCGACCGGTGACCTTCAAACAGAAGTTGGAGAGCCAAGAGGCTGAGGAAGGAGCCAGTGTGACTTTGCGTTGTGAGCTCTCCAAACCTGGAGTCCCTGTGGAGTGGAAGAAGGGATCACAGGTCCTGAAGTCTGGAGAGAAGTACCAGATGAAGCAGAAGGCTTCTGTGAATGAACTTGTTATTAGCAAACTATTGCCAGAAGACAGTGGTGACTACAGCTGTGTGTGTGGAGGCCAGAAGACCTCAGCCAGCCTCAAAATCAAGGGTAGGAGGAGGATTTATTATCAGTTTTATTACAACTAGTTATTTTGAGTGTCTTTTTCTTTTATGTATGTGTTTAAGGTTGTTGGTTGGAGTTCCCGTCTGTCATCAAAGTGTGTTAACTGTTAATGTTAGTCCTGGGTGTTCAGCTGAGTTGTACTGTATGCCTGTTTATGTTCTATTTGTTGTGGTATATCATTTGACAAAATACCAACTAATAACCATGCAGCCCAACCAGTGACCTTCAAACAGAAGTTGGAGAGTCGAGAGGCTGAAGAGGGAGCCAGTGTTACTTTGCGTTGTGAGCTCTCCAAACCTGGAGTTTCTGTGGAGTGGAAGAAGGGAACACAGGTTCTGAAGTCTGGAGAGAAGTACCAGATGAAGCAGAAGGCCTCTGTGAATGAACTCATTATTAACAAATTGGTGCCAGAAGACAGTGGAGATTACAGCTGTTTGTGTGGAGACCAGAAGACCACAGCCAACCTAAAGATCAAGGGTAGGAAGAGGATTTATTTGAAACCTAACAAAGCAAATGTATTTGTTTGCCATGTGCAAAACTGAAGTTTCATTGATAGTGTATTCTTTGTATGAAATTTATAGTGTCTGTGTTTAGAATCTGCTCTGTAGTTTTTTAAATTTGTTAAGTTGCTCTTATGTTTGGTTGTGTTGTTTAATTTTGTGTACTTGCCTTATGTTCCTCTTGTGTGTGGCTGACATGTCAACTTTTTGAGTTTTTTGTCACATAATGTGTTTTACTGTGGCGAACTCACCATTGTGACAATTTGTATGATCTTGTTTGTGCAACACTTGTATGGCATTACAATTCTGGAGTTAATTCCACAAATTAACAAAGTATTTTTCTTCTTTCTGTTATTTGCTGTTGGTATATTTCCAAACTTATCACTTGTTGTTTTTTTTAGTATTCTGTGCAATCAAGCTGGTACAACTGGTGCTCAGTTGTTTTGTTTGCCTTTCATTTCTGAACGTTTCCTTCAATTATTTTGTATTTAGTTCATGAACTCATATGAATAATCTGATATGTTACGGCACACTGACTGCATTATTTTCTTTCAGCTGTGAAGCTGTCTCCGCCTTCTTCTGCTGCTAAACCAGAACTCAAAACTCAGGAGACCAAAGAAAAAACTGAAGGTAGGTAAGAAAATATGGTTGGGTGATTCTGAGCTGTATGTTTTGTTCAGTTGAATAATTGTGTCTTTGTTGTTGAGTCTTCCTTTAAATTGTATTTTTGACTTGCCTGTACTGTCTATAATAGATGTAAGCTCAAATTAAATGTATACAAAGTGTATATTCCTGTATAGTCAATTTCTTTTAGTTTAAATTTGAAGTTATTGTGCTGCTTTCTGAGTTAAGTGCTTGCAAATCACTGATAAAAGCAGACTGAGGATAAAACATCTAAATTTTAGCCTTGCAGGCTAATATTTTTTACAATCTCAGAGTATGGCTGTTTCTGTTGTATGATTCTGTTATTTCGTTTTAGTAAAGTGTTTGTTGGAAAGCAAAAGTTTAAAGAACTTATAGTGTGACTATTTTTGTTGCACTTGCATTGCAGTCAAGGTGAGTGAAGTTAAAAGCATTGAACAGAAGAAGCAGGAGATAAATGAAACTGTAGAAGGTAACATTCTTAAGAGTTTCACCTTTGCTTGTTGTCTTGAGAAATGTTCTACATGTTCAAATTAAAACGTGTTGCTTTGTAACTTGGCTGTTTCACATGATGTCTCATTTCCAGGCTACATATGCTTTTTGAATTGCTCACTTTCAAATACCTAGCGTGTATTTATTTCATGTTTTCAGCTCATAGATCCACAGGTTTCTGCACTCTCAAGGTTGTTTTGTTTCTTGCATGGAGGCTGACTGTTGATATGAAATAGTATTTGCATCTATCGGCCGTGTTTCTCCAATGACCAGACTTGAGTGCTTCCTGCAGCTTGTGTATTTTTATATAAAATTACAATTGTGCCCAATTATTGTAGCTGTGAACCTGCCGTCTACTGGTGAAGCCCCTACACCACAACTACTGAAAGAGAAAAATCAGAGAAGCTCAAGAGAATTTGATATGGAACATGAAGGTAATATGACTAGCTTGTTCGTATCTGTTGGATACTGTGAGAGTCTTTGTTGAAAAATATTTTTGGTGTAAATAATGTTTAAAATTTGTCCAAAGGTGGAAAACATATAATTGTTGTTCAATTTAGTCTCAGAGAAAAGGTGTTGTTTTCTTCTTTAGTGTTTGTATTTCATCAGTATTTTACTGTTTTGTTTCAATTCTATGTCCAATTTGTAGTGCTGCATGGCATGCTGGCAATACTGTCTACTTTTTGCAGTGATTTGAATTTGGTATGAATTTTGCTTTCCAATTTGAATTTGAATTTGGTAGATTCGAAAGAGGAGCCTATGATATTTTAACATATATTTATTAGCTTTCCCTTTTCCTAGAGATTTTGTACACTTTACAGTCTGCATTAAACAAAAGAACATCTGTGTTTAGGGCAGAGTTGTAAGCGTAAGCTAGTAACATTAAACTGTGCATTGTTATTGACTGTGTCTGCTCTCCTGGCTCCATGCTGGTGTTGTATTTGGTTCAGTAAACTCATCTCTGTAAGATTGTGAGATTATTGTTGTGTTTAGTCCTAGGCGAGAAGACTGTTAAACAAGCTGCTCAGAGTGACGAGACCAAAATCCAGGCACAAGGTAGCTCCTGACTCATGTTTCCACATCAAACTTTGGTGCTACGTTTATGTCAGTTTGTTTTTGAGCGATTTGGGGATGTCTTGTATGCCAGGATGGCAGGGACATACTGAGTCACTACTTTACAGTTCTAGGTTTTGTTACAATTAGAGCTGCATGTCTGCTTGGCTTTGTCTATGTCATGTTTCACGGTGTGAAAGGTGTGTACATAGTGATGTGCTGTGTCAGTCTTCTGCTACAGATAGCCTTTTGTATGTAGGCCTTAAAGCTTTCTGTGTTGCAGTGCAGCACAAAATTTATGAAACTTTATGAGCATTCCCTCCTCCAGGATGAGGATATGATGATAGTGTGTTGTTGACTTTACAAGAATACCTCATACTGCTCATGCATGTAGTGACAATGGAGAGGAAAACTCCCCATTAAACCTCCAGCAGAATCTGCCTCAGTACCGGTGGCCATCTGCCACGATCGACTGGGGGTTTGAGAAGATAGAGCAGTGTACACAAGAACATCCAGAATAACTAATGTAGGAGTACTTTCTATGTTAATGAATAGTAACATTTTAATAACAAGAGTGGAAAGACATTTAGTTGTTGGAAGCGTTATCTCAGTCAATGCCCCCTGCTGGATAACCTAACCACTTAGAATGAGGTATGAGTGAAGTCAGAGCCCTGGAAAACTATTTTTCTTAATGCAGTTTGTTTTTGCTAGATCTTGATTGATCTGCTTGAACCCCTCACCTGTTTTCTTCAATATTGAAACACTTGCTTGAAAATGTAAAAACCTTATCCTACTCCCCATCACATTCCTTTTTGTATCTAATGCTCTTGTCCTAAAGTATGATTTTGTTTTCTTTGACATGTTAAAAAACACACTTTTGTTGCTTTCATGTGATTGCATACATCTGAAATAACATAGAATGTGTAGTACTGACACTTAGTGGTCTAAACTGGTACTGCCATTCTCATATCGACCCTGAAGAGATGAAGTTATGGGTGGGTGGAGTGCTTTTTCATCATTGTGTTTTCTACTTAGTTGTTTATGTGGATTGTCTGTGGGGTATTTGGTATAACCCATGAAGGCTAAGTCTGCTTGATGGACAAAGGTTTAATGGTTGTACATGTCTGTATTTAAAAACAGTTGTTTTCTAAAAATGTAATCTTCGTAAGACACCTAATAAAAAAGACTGGTTTGTTAGCATATGTCTTGTGTTTTCAAAACATCAAACTCAATACTTTATGTAAATCATTGATTCCTCAGTTGTTCAAGTTGTATGCAATAAAGACCTGGAAAGCTGTGTATCAGAGGAGGGAGCAAGCATTACTCTGCACTGTGAGCTTTCTAAACCCAGAGTCCCTGTACAGTGGAAGAAAGGACCCGAAGTCTTGAGTCATGGAGAAAAGTACCAGTTGAAACAAACTGGATTACGTTACGAGCTACAGATCTTTGATTTGACTCCTCAAGACACAGGAACCTACTCGTGCTGCTCAGAAGACATATTAAGCTCTGCATCTCTTGTTGTGAATGGTACGGTGAAGACCATCTTCTTTACCATCCATCAAGTCTGTCTTTTCACATCCGTATTAATTTCTCCTCCCATCAATTTACCTCTTCATTTCTTGTCTTTACTTTTAAATAACTACTTATTGTTCTTGTTGTTCTTCAGCCTCCCCGGTGTTTTTCAAACGCGAGTTGGAATGTCAGACTGTGGAAGAAGGCCAGAGTGCCACATTACAGTGTGAGCTTTCCAAGTTAGGTGTTTCTTTGGAATGGAGGAAAGGAGAACTTGGCCTTTGCCCTTGTGGAAAATATGAAATTAGACAAACAGAGAACCTGGCTACTCTAATAATCCATGATGTAGAACCAGAGGACTCTGGAAGTTACACTTGTGACACTGGTGAACATCAAAGCACCGCAAATCTGTCTGTGAAGGGTATGTTTACAACCTGTTTGTATCCAAATAGCTTGAGTGGGCTCTTCCTTTGTCTCTGAAAATTTGAGTCAATCAGGATCTAAGCTCAAGATCCAAACTTTTGTGACACGTTGTCTCTGGTGCTTACTTTTCTATGTTCTTTAGAGCCTTGAAAAAGTATTAACACCCTGTTATTTGATAGACCAGGGATCAGACTGGTTATGTGATAGACCAATAAAATACACATAAGTTTGTGGTTCTAAGTTGACAAAATGAGAAAGAATACTTTCACAATGCACTGATAGTGACTTTAAGGAGTGATGAAATAAAAATTTTACTTGTGCTCTTATTTCTTCTTAACTTTGATCATTTTAATTTCTTGAATTTCCCACAGCCAAACCTGTCCTTTTCAAAACTAAGCTACAAAACCTGGAAAGACAGGAAGGTGAGTCTGTTAGCTTTTGCTGTGAGATCACCAAACTGGGAGCCAGTGTGGTCTGGAGGTGTGGTGACAAGGTGCTGACAGCCAGTAGCAAATACCAACTGAAGCAGGAAGGGACTGTGGTCCAGCTTGTTATCTATAAGCTGCAGCTAAGCGACGCAGGAGAATACTCCTGTGATACAGGCTTCCAGAAGACTTCAGCAACCCTTAATGTTAATGGTAGGATTTCTTTTTATGCATCACCCTGACAACCACCTTTTACATTCTCTATCATGTTGTCTTGTTTGGAATTTCCTCTCTAAGAAAAGTTATTTTTTGAGACCTTTTTTCAATGCACGTTAATTTTGCAAATTAGGTTTTATTCTTGTACATTTCCTAACAACTCCTCCAGCTCTTCACATAATTTGACATTGAACTGGAACACTTGTCACTTTTTGTGGTGCTCCATCCTTCCTAAGCGTTGACACACCAGAATGCTGTTTTTCTTCACTTGATGATTTCAATAACAGCTAAGCTGAAATCTTTAAAGTTTATTGCAATCTGCAGTTTCAACTTTTCAATATCTGTGTGCTGTTGCAATGTCTCTGTAGCTGCTGAGGTTCTGATTTTGAAGTTCTTGGAGAGCTGTGTTGTTCATGAGGGGGAAGATGTCCACTTTGAGTGTCAGCTTTCTCATGAGGAGACTCCACAGATACAGTGGAAACTCCAGGATGTCCCTCTGCAAAATAATGAAATGAATCTGATAAGGTCTGAGGGCCGGGTGCACAGCCTCACACTTAGAGGTGTCACAGCCTCCGACTCTGGAACAGTCACTTTCACTGTAGGAAACCACACCTCCACTGCTTCTCTCACAGTCAGAGGTAAGAAAGGCAGAAATAGTTTTAAGAATTAAAACAGACTGTTTTAATCCACATTGTTTCCTTCATCGTTATCATTTGGACCTTTCTCCAATGTTCTCCATCTTT
Source organism: Xiphophorus couchianus (assembly GCF_001444195.1). Lineage (NCBI taxonomy): Eukaryota > Metazoa > Chordata > Actinopteri > Cyprinodontiformes > Poeciliidae > Xiphophorus > Xiphophorus couchianus. The sequence goes on from NC_040233.1 coordinate 17,711,425, forward strand.
ATTATTGTGAGAGATATTGTTGATCAATTACTACAAGAGCTCTTCAACCTGATAGCCATTTCTTTTTCTGTAATATCTCCTTCTTTTTCATATTTCTAAAATTTTCACTCTTTCACATAGATTCTCCTAGTATCTCCGCAGTTATTGACCCACTTGCATACCTGGAAAAGTGTGTGAGAGGGAGCAGTTAGCGTTTCACAGCTCGCCAGTTAAACGGGATCACTTTTTTTTTTTTAAACAAAAGCAAAATGATTATGCAGTGGACATTTTAAACTGTTTTTAGCATCCAGCGTGTTTAGTGAGGATAGCATTATTAAGAAAAATCTTTGACTGTGCTTCTTGCTGAGTGACCAAAACCTTTCCTCACCTGTCAGATGTATAAAGATTTGCCAGAATGTTCTAATCCACATTGTTGCACGACTGAGATAATTGAACTTTTCAAAATGGAAAAATTGAGAAACTTATTTTTTTCACATAATTTTAGCTTCCTGTCAACAGATTCAGCACTGAAGAGTGGTGTTGTCATATCCTGTTAGTGCTAACATATGCTCCATTTACCAACCTGTAAAAGAAGTGATTTTTCATTTCTGGTAACCAGTTGTGTTCTATGAAATGTAAAGTGGTCAATTTCAGAAACTCAGTTGATTTTGAACTGGGTCAACAGCTTGGGGTAAATACAGGTTTATATATTAACAGTGTGATGATCCTGTGTCCATCACAACATTCTTGAACTAACACCTGTTAAAATTATGTTGAATGTCTACATTTCAATTTTGTATGAAATGTACACTCATGATAAATAAAGCATTTGGACTATGTCTTTATATTTTAGCTCATTTTATTTTGTTCAAAGACCAGGTCCACCAGTTTATGGTTCCCTTCTAAACAACCAAGTTTTGTTTTCTGAGACCTCTTTTCATGTTCTGTCTTAGTGTGTTGTTATGCTATGTCATCTTCTATGTTATGCATGTTGTTTGTTGCTTTTTGGTACAGTCTATACCTTATGTATTCATGGTGTGTTACATGGAGGCCATATTCACCTCCTAAAACTTAAAAAGCCTTATAATGCTCATCTTCTTTAACTGGTCTTTCTGGCAGTGCCACCAATATCCTTTAAAAAGGAGCTGGAAAGCCAAGAGGCCAGAGAGGGAGGAGAGACCACACTGTCCTGCGAGACATCAAGCCCTGACTGTAAGGTGACTTGGTGGAAGGGCTCAACTGTCCTCTCTCAGGGAGAGAAGTACACCATTCAGCAGAGAGCTACCACTCACAGCCTGGTGATACACAAGCTGGTCAAGGAGGATAGTGGTGAATATACATGTGACACAGGAGACAAGAAATGCACTGCTAGGCTGACTATTAAAGGTAACAACTTCACCTTATTATCTGCCATTTTACAGAGTTAGTATGTACAGGAGGGTCCTTTCAGGTTATTTAAATGTAAAACAGGGACCTTGTATACTCAGTGCTAAACTAACATTTAGAAAGTGATGCTCTATGAAAGATCCGTTTGACCTCACTTTTCACTTCACATTCACTCTCAGAGCATGTTCGCATTGTCCGTGAGCTCCATGATGTTACCGTGACCACTGGTCAGGACGCCATCTTTGAGGTCGAGCTGTCGCATGTAGGCGTCACTCATGGGGAATGGTGGCTTGGAGACAACCTCCTTCAAAATAATGATCTGAATCAAATGAGCGTTCAGGGCAGAGTTCACCGACTGGCTCTGAAGATGGTAACCACAGATGAGTCAGGTGATGTTGCCTTTGTCGTTGGTGAGGAGAAGAGTGTGGCTTGTCTTCTGGTCGAGGAGAAACCCAAAGGTAAAATAGATGACGTCGTATCTCTAGCGTTTTATTGCCCAGAAACATCTTCATCAACAATTAAACAGATTTTTTTCATTTTAGTCCTTTTCATTATCATTAGCATTACCACTCACAATAATTATTCATTTTATAAAACGTAATATCAGCAAAGCACAGGAAATATATAACTTAATGCTAATGCTATGTAAGTCAGAGTTAGAACAAGAACTCTAAAAAAAGACATATCACTGCAATTGAACTTTATGTTTCCTATATTTACAGTGGTAATATTAGAGAAACCTCATAATGCTGCAGCAGTAGAGGGAGAAATCGTCACACTCAGTTGCTCCATCTCCGACTCCAATGCCTCCCTCACGTGGATGAGGAACAATGTGCCAATCCAAGCTGGTATAAAGTATGACCTGAAGAAGAACGGTGCTTTGCATCAGCTCCGAATTCACAACCTGGTCCCAGAGGATTCAGGAATATACATCTGTGATACTGGAGATGCACAGTGTGAAGTTACTTTAACTGTGCAAGGTAAAACAAGAATGTTTCCTGTCTAAGTTGAAAACTGGACCAAGATAGGCCTGAACAACATACCTACTCTAGCATTTTTTATCTTTTTGTAAGTTTCTGTCAACTTCTCCGATTGATGATATACTTAATTAACCCGCTAGGTGCCCCAGTGTTCTTCAAGAAAGAGCTCAAGAGCCAGGACGCCATAGAGGGTGATGATATCACTCTACAGTGTGAAGTGTCTAAGCCAGGTGTCCGTGTTGAGTGGAGGAAAGGAGGTATTGTCCTCCAACCTGGTAAGAAGTATGAGATGAAGCAGGAGGGGCGCATTCAAGAGCTCTGTATTCATAGCCTGGAACCTGAAGACAGTGGTTACTATACCTGTGATGCAGGAGAACAGCTCACTACAGCTTCTTTGGCAGTGCAAGGTAGTCTCCATGCTGTCCCTTCTACGTCTGTCTTGATTGTTTACTGTCTGTCTGCTGAATTGTTTGGTTTTGTCAGTCAAACTGATGCAATGCTTGATAATGAATTCGTTTAAAACTTAGTGTATGCATGTGTGTGTATTTTTCACTCAACAGTGAAAGAAGTCTTCATTGTTACTGGTCTTAAGACCACTGACGTCTTTGTTGGGGAATGGGCAACGTTCTCCTGCCAGCTTTCTGGTAGGGCGCCTGGTAAGGTGCAGTGGTGGCTGGATGGCACCTTGCTGGAGAACAACCCCTGTATTGATATAGGGGTGGAACAGGGCTTTATCCACACACTCACCTTTAAGAACCTGGCTACAGATGACTCAGGCACTGTCACCTTCAAAACGGGCAACTTAACCTCATCAGCCAAGCTCTTAGTTAAAGGTATTCTGTTTAAGGATCTCAGTAATGTAGAATTTTAAACAAGAATATTTCTGACTTTCTTTATGTATGGAGTTCTAAAAGTGCCAAATCAAGAACCAATTATTTAAATGTGTCATTCAACAATTAGAACTGGAATCAAATGGATAATTTCCAACATATTATTTTGTGTGACTAAAAGTTACTATTTTAGCACTTATTTAGTTATTCCATTGTTGTATGCTGCAATGCAGCATTTTCGTCAGTGGGCTAAAACTATGGGTCTATATGATTAGCAACGTTAACAGTTTAAATCAATGGTCCCTAATCGCAGGACCAAGAACTGGTACCATTCCTTGTTTTTTTTTGTGCCAGGCATCAGAGAAAGACTATATAAGTAATTTTCTATCAATGTTTTTGACAGTCACACTCTGAAAGATATACAGCTGACACTGAGCAGGGAGAGCAGCTAGTGCTCTAGCACAAAGTCTGTTATCGTGCTACTTATTGTTGCAAATCACAACCCTGGTTTGTACAGGTTTTGAAGTGTTTTACCACCACCCTCTGAATCCATGGATTTCTTTTTTCCAAAATGAAACTTGCTCTATGGTGCTGAATAGGCAAATAGCTGAATATTGAACATAGTTTTTAAATTTGGCTTCCTAGTTTGTTTAATAAATATATCTCATGAATAATAATACATTTTTGACATTTAAGTTATTGTAGATGCCTTTATTTAGCTATAAAACAACTACAGACATAGTAGACTAAGACTTATATAAATCAATATTGAGGTGACATTGGATAAGTTGTTTCACATTTAATTATTTAATGTATGTTTCAAACTACTTTTGGATACAAAAATATTAAATATTTATATTTCATATGTATATACATATTTTTTTCTTTAATTTTAATTTTGATTTTAAATATTTATTTAAAAATGTATGCATTGCGGCACTTTTAGGACTTCACACTTTAACTTGCTGTCAGTCTTTTACAAAAATCAACTGGAAATATTTATTCAAAATATTTGAATAAATATTAGTACATTAGAAAAATGCTAGTGAATTTTGCTTTTCTTTGTGACATTTTTCTTTATTTTTTATAGATTTTTTTTAGAAACTTTAAAATATTTTTGCAATCCTGCACATAATCATGCATGAGCCAGATTGTTTTACATTCTATTAATTAAACTGTTGAGTTTCATGCTGTATGGTTTGATATTACCAAAACATACAACTGGGTGCAGCACCACACCAGAGGTGTAAAAAATACTGTTCAGAGTACTTCCACAGCTATTTGATAGGTCCTGAAAAACCATATTGCAAATAAACTTTTGCTTTACATTTGTATTTTGTTTTGGATAAGTGATGTATTTTGGGCTGCTGAAATGGCAAACTGATAATTACGATTGTGAATATGATTTTTCAGAATACAACTACATTATTTTCATTAATCACCCACCAGTGCTACACATTTTTTAACGCTTAGTATTAATTAAAAAAAATGCAAAATCAATTTGATTGAGTCAAACGTATTTCATCCAGACATACTCAGAATTTTATGGCCAATTTTTGATCTTCAGTTGTTGTAAAGCTTTGAGCTGCCAATTTCATCTTCAGCTAATTTTAATTCCCCTTTAAGAACTTTAAGTAGTTTAAGAACAGGGTATTGGAAATATTTTCCTCTAGCTGTCCTCTCATGAGAAGTCAATATTATTCACAAAGGTTACTGTAATTTACTTGTTGCACAGATATCTTTATTTATTTGCTAATTAATCTAAGGTTATTTCTTCTTTCAAGGAGTCTCTTTACTGCTAACAAATTTGTTGTAAAATAGTGGATGAAAAGTTTTTAGAGTAATAATCTGATTGGTATGCTCTGATGGATAACAGCAAAAATAAATAACTGGAATCCAGGGGGGGATGGTGTTGTGATGTAGTAAGACAGAAAACAGGCAATCGTGATTATTATAAAGTTAGCGGTGCAGTCCAAACTCTATACATTTCTAAACAGTGAGCGATATCTGTTTGCTGTTTAGATCCAGCAAATTTCTTCTTAATGTGGTATGTATGAATTACATTTTGGACTTCAGCTGAGAACAGAGCAAAAACGTGCTGCTCCACCCATCCAGACTGGCTAGATGCTCTCATTCACATACCCTGTCCTTTCACTGCCCCTAACACTAAAACCTCTAACTCTCCTGCAACTCCCATGAGTTCAGCATTGGCACTCTGTCCATTTGTGACCCCCTTCTCTCCTATCTGCTGCCAGCACTGTGGGACTTTTTAATCCCCATCTGTATGTACAGCATATTTACTTAAGTGCATTAGTGGAACAAAAGCAAAACAAAAAATCTTATAAAATATAATAACATAAGAACTTGTTTTGGGGGATTACAAAGCCCTTACATCATTTGGCATGCCCCTGTCATATCATTCATGGCTAAGTCCTGACAATATCACCTCCTTCAACTCCCCACAAAACTCCTCACCCTGACCACAGATCCCATGGTTGAGGTGGTGAACGATATGGAGGACCTTTGGGTGGTTGAAAACCAACCGGCTGAGTTCATCTGCCAGTTCTCCAGGCCAGTCAAAGCTCAGTGGAGGAAAGATGGGCAGCTTTTGCAGCCTGATGGCCGTAGGGTGGTAGTGGAGCAGGACTGGACTGTTGCTCGCTTGTACATTAACCGTGTTTCCGGTGCCGACACGGGAACGTATTCCTGTGAGGCAGAGGGTACCTCTGTGGTCGCTTCACTTCATGTGGAAGGTGAGCTTCCCTCCACATAGAAAGGGCAACAGCCTTTAAAACATCTCCTCGTCTTGGTCGAACTCCTAAGCAAATCTTTTGCCGCTTTTACAAAATGTATTCCCTTTTCAACAAGAGCTTTATGTATCTGAATTTTACAGCATTGTTGGTTAAAAATATCTATTAAGCGTCTTCTTTTGTTAATGTTATATTTTTGTCTTTCCACTTCTCTAGCCAAACCCATTAACATTGTCCAAAGCCTGGAAAACGTGGAAACATTTGATGGGGGCGAAGCATTGTTCGAGTGTGCCCTTTCTCGCCCTGAGAGCAAAGACTGTCACTGGCTTCTTGATGGAAAACCAGTGAAGGAATCACGTAAAGCAGAGATTGTGTCTTTTGAAAATGGTCGACGTCATCTGCTGCTCCTGAAAGATCTGCATGACAAAGACAGTTGCACAGTAACATTTAAAGCTGGAACAACTTCCACCTCTGCCCAGCTCACTGTCAAAGGTGCTTCCAATTTGCTTAAATTCTGGATCTCTAGACAGGCTGAAAAAGTCTACAATTTAATTTCAGTGTTTTACCAAATGTATAGAATGGCATAGCTATCCATTTTTTGTCCTACTTCTTCTTTCCCTCCTATCTTACTATATTAATGTCATTTGGTCTTTTTTTTCCTTATGCCATTACTTATTTTCCTAATTGTGTCTTTCCTCTGTCCTTCGATACTTATGGTTCCTTCGTTCTTTCCTTTGTTTATTCCATCTTTCCTTCCGTCTTTCCTAAATTAATCAAAAAAAAACTTAGAACTCTGGAATTGAGTCTGTAATTTTTACATAAATAATACATGTACTTTGTGTGAATAATTTTACATGAATAAACCTGTCTGCATCGTAAGCTTTAATCACCAAGATTTTCAGCATCACTTTGTGTTTTTATTTCTGTTTAAAGGCTGGAAACTGGAGATCGTGCAGGGTTTGGAGGACAAAGTGGCTGCTGTAGGAGAGAAGGTTGAGTTTTGTGTTAAGCTTACTGAGGCTGTTCCTGCAGCAGATGTGACCTGGTACGCTAATGGAGTTGAACTCAAACCCAGTGACCTCTGGGCCATGAGGGTTGACGGCAGTTCTTATTGCCTTGTCCTGAGACAGGCCCCACTCATGCCCCAACAAGAAATTACTTTTGCAGCTAGGGATGCACTTTCTTTGGCCAAGCTAACCATCATCAGTAAGACTTTAATAAACAAGAAGCAATGAATCTGTAGTTTTTTTGGAGGGGGATTTGTGTGTATTTTCAACCTTTTGTGCATCACTCCAACAGCTGTACCTGACCCCCCAGAGGATCCAGAAGTCCTCCGTAAAACCACAGAGTCTGTTACTCTCTCCTGGTTTACTCCTCTTCATGATGGAGGGAGTCCTATCATTGGCTACAGAGTGGAAATGCGACTTGTAGACAGCGCCCTCTGGCTTCCATGTCATTCTGAACCTGCTTGCAACACAGAATTTGTTGTGGAAAAACTGGTGCCTGGGAGTGGCTACAGGTTCAGAGTGGCAGCAATTAACAAAGCTGGACCTGGAGAGCCTGTTGAGCTTCCTCTGACAGTACAGCTTGGTGAGTGGACAAATACATTTGGCTAAAATATTATTGCACACTCAATTATTAGACATAGCTATTTGCTTATTGCTTCTAAATAACTGTTTTGCATGGCGTGAAGATTTATGTTGTAATGATGCTGTCATTATAACAAACAAGATATTGAGGATAAGATAATTTTAACAATTAAATCAAATGTTTTTTTATTAATAAACTATTAATAATGTTTCAATTATACTCATCTTTAAAATGCCTTAAAAAAGTCTTTAGAATGAATCTCAATCAAATTTTTATTAAAAAGGATGTGGAGTGAAACTCCAGGTTTATTGATTCCATTATGTTTTGCGCACAGCATCGGATTCAAAGGGTTATTGTGTTCATTGAGTCAAAGATTAATTTCATTTCAGTATGTACATCATCTAAAAGTTTATGTTAATTCTCTTAAAAAATGTATTCTTATTTAGAGTCATTACACACAGAGTAATAGATTTAAGTATTTATTTCTGTTAATTTCAATGATGTCTTATAGTTGTTGAAGATCCAAAATTCAGGAAATAAGACTGTAACATCAGACCAATAAGATATATATATATATATATATATATATATATATAAGATATAATATATATATATATATATATAGATATATTGAAAATACAGAAATGTTTTTAGTGATATTATGGCCTACAAAATCATGGGCATCAATGCATATGAATGGGAAATTAAGTGAAAGTTAAAATTATTTCAAAAAAAGGTGCAGACACAGCAGGAATAAGTGCAGCTTTGACAGAACCATGTAGCAAAGTCAATTCAATAACCTGGGGGATAGTCCTCTTTCCAGATGAAAGGAACATTTTCAATTAATTTGAAAATCAATATCCCAAAGTCTGGAAGACGAGCAGCAAAGTTGTTTGAAGTCTACAGTGAAGTTTCTACAGATAGTGATGATTTGAAGAATCGTATCATTCGCAGGGATTTGTTCAATGTTTTATCAAGTACAAAGTCAGCACACCTGTCTCCTGGGAAACTATAGCGCTGCCTGACACTTCTGATGTCAAGCTTTATGGAGATGCAGGGTTTGTTTTTCAGCATGGCTTGGCGCCTGGCCACACTGTCAAATACCCATTTCTGGATTGATGAACGTGGTGTCACTATGCTTGATTGCCCATTAAGCTCACCTGACCTAAACTGCACAAAGAATCCATGGGGTATCGTCAAGAGCAAGATTAGAGACACATCACTCTATGCATATCAGCTAAAGACCACTACAAAAACAATTGTGTCATGACCTCCATTTTACGCTCCATTAACGCAGAAATTCACGAAAAAGAAGCCTTGACCAAGTACTATGTTCATATACTATAAAACATGTGAACAGTCTTTTCAATAGGCTGACATGCGTGTCCTAAAATACTTTTACTTCTTCAATGTAATATTTTAACCCAAACCCAAAAGCAGAATTTTGTGTTTCCATTGGCTGTATAAGACATAACTATTTAAATTACCAGACCCTGTAAATATTTTTGCTCTGTTTACAATGATTCTATGTACGAGTTCCACTTTTTGAATTGAATTACTGGTCTCAACTTAAAGCCAATGTATTCGAACTGTTTGGCTTATCCAGAACCAAATAATTTTAGGTACTGTTGCATTCATGGTGGTGTTGTGCTCTGTGTACTCTAACTTAAACCATATTGTGGTCATTTCTTCAGATGTAAAACAGACAAAAGTCATGGAACAGCCGAGTCTACCTCCCGAGTCTGCTGAGGAAGGGGAACTCCATGATCTGTGGGACGCATCAGCAAAGAAACGTCGCATGAGCAGAGAGCCCACTCTGGACTCCATCTCAGAACAGCCTGAGGACAATAGCAAAGGCGGCAAAAAACAGCAGAAAGAGTCTGTGTCATCAGAAAAAGTAGAAATCACAGCAGCGGAGAAAGAGCAGGTCGATGTGTCCAAGAGACAGACAGAATCTGTTCAGTCCATCAGCTCCGAGGATGAGACTGTTTCTGGCGGCTCTTCGCTTGTGTCTTACCTGAAAAAGAGCAGCAAGACTGAAGTAACGGCAACCAGTGAGGCAGAGACTCTAACAGCAGAGAAGTTCTTTGCTCATTTCCAAATGGTAGAGCAGAAAACAGTGCAGCAGACTGAATCAAAAACAACAATAATTCAAAAAGTAGAGGAAAAGCAATTGTCTACTCAGGAGACCAGTATCATGGAAATCACAAAAGAGGAGGAGCCTGAGCTGACAGATGCTGCCATCAAGATTCAAGCTGCCTTTAAGGGTTACAAGGCTCGCAAGGACATGCGTCCCATCTTTAAGGAGGTCTTTAAAGACCAAACCAAAGAACCTAATGACACCATACATCTCGAATGTGTGTCAGAAGGTAAACCAGAAAAGGTGCGCTGGCTGAAGGACGGTGAACCGCTGATTGACGGCAAACATCATCATATTGATATCTACAATGATGGCACCTGTGCTCTGGTCATTACGGCTATCACCACAAAAGACACTGGGGTTTACACCTGCGAGGTCACCAACAAGTTTGGAGTGACGTCTCACAGTGCTAAGGTGACAGTGGGAACGGTGAGGGAGTCATCAGGCCGACGACCCCTGACAATAGGTTACAGTGCCGACAGTGAACCCGAGAGCTCTTCCGGTAGTGAGATGGATGAGTCGCTGAGACAGGCGAGCAGACGCCTGAGGCGCCTTCTTCGCACACGACTCCCACCCGATGTTGAGGAGGAACCATTTATCAGCGCAGACGAGGGCGACTTGCGTCCCCCGGATCCTCATTCTTACCGGGAGGATGAAAATTACATCTACATTTGCTTTGATTCCCAATCAGAGGCTGAGATTGCCTCTAAAAGATTCCAGGAGATGTTCACAGTCCATGGAGTACCCGTAGAGACCGCCATCATAGCAGCAGGGACTCACAAAGTAGAGCTGCGAATTAGAAAGATGGGCTACATTCAGGATGGCACACAGACCCCAACACAGGATCGACAGCCTCCTGCTTTGTTGACTGGAGCTCCAGGTAAGCATTACAGTTATGACTGTGGAATTCACACTTCCTGAACACTTTGACATTCAAATTTACCATTTTTCAGCATCCTATTTTTACGGTGAAACAAAAAGTCAAAACTATGTAAAGCTCTTCCACATCTGATATACAGTATGTGCTGCCTGGTGTTTATTTTTTATATAAAAATTTGAACATGGAGGTTTGTGGTTGTTAAATGACAAAATGTAGAAAAAAATTAATACATCAGGTTGATAATTATGCCAAGTATATTTTCATTCTAGGAGTCAGTGTTCTTTCGCTTATTGATCCAGTTGTTCTTGTTGCCCAGCTGCTCCAGTGTTCCTGACGGAGCTACAAAGTCAGGATGTTCCTGATGGCTATCCAGTCAGCTTTGACTGCGTTGTGATTGGCAAGCCCCCTCCCACTGTTCGCTGGTATAAGGATGGCAAGCTGTTGGAGGAAAATGACCATTACATGATCAATGAGGACCAAGAGGGCTGTCACCAGCTCATCATCACCTCTGTCTTGCCCACTGACATGGGCGTTTATCGCTGCACAGCGGAAAACAGCAGTGGGATTGCCGCCACTAAAGCTGAACTTAGAGTTGACAGTAAGTAGAAGTGAATAAATGAATATGAAAATGAAGCAAACATTTTAATAAAGAAAATGAATGCCTTTTCAGCAAACATTGTTGAATAAGATATATTATTATCTCTATTAGTGTCGTGCAGCTCAGATTATGACACTGCTGCAGATGCCACTGAGACCTCATCGTATGTCAGTGCTAAAGGTTATGTGTCCAGGTAAGTACAAGTGTTTTATGATAAATTAATTTGAATATTTGACATTCACCCTCTCAGTTCACATGCTAACTTTTGTTACTGCGCTGTATGCTTTCCTCCAGTAGGGAAACTGAAACATTTGAATCCGTAAGTGAAGACGATCAGCTACCACAAGTTGTGCATGAACTTCATGATGTTCATGTCAGTCCAGGTTCACCTATTGCTAAATTGCAACTCAAAGTAAAAGGTGAGCCCACCAATAAACTTGAGCTGTCAAATTACAATTTGCAATTGCCAATAAACAATTTTGTTTTTTAAATTTTAACCTTAGGATTCTTTAGTGGAGTCGGGAAGTCTGTTTTTCATTTAAAGTATTTAGTGACACAAAGTTTTATAAAAGAGGTTTCTCCAAAGATGATGGATGAACAGAGGAACTGAATGGATGAATTTAACATAAGATCAATGAGGATGAACAGGGCAATATTTTCTACGCGTTTCTGTCTTTTAGGGTTTCCTAAACCGAGGGTGTACTGGTTCAAAGATAGCCAACCTCTCCAACCGTCAGAGAGAATTCAGCTTTTAGCAGAGAGAGATCTTCATGCTGTGGAGATCCTTGAAGTGAAGAGAGAGGACATGGGGGAGTACTCTGCTTATATCAGCAATGCGGCTGGTTCTGCTTATTCCTCCGCCCGTCTGATAGTACTGAGTATGTATGCACAGACCTAAATAGACCTAAACTGCACATCCACCATTTTCTGTAAGGCACAGAGCTTCAGCGTTGAGCTCAAGATCTAATGTATTTGGATTTTGTACAGGTCCTGGGGAGATTATGCCACAGGATAAAAAAGGTAAACTACTTTTCATACTATAGAATTGCAACAGGTAATTAGACTAAACAAGGAGCATCTCTAAACTTCCTTTGCAATATTTTTTTACAAAGATTCTAAGGAGCCGCTGGTGCCTCCACGCTTCATTGAGAGGTTCAGCAATAGGAAGGTGAAACAAGGAGCAAGCATCACTCTCTCTGTAAAGGTCGAAGGTCAGTTCACATCCCCTTTAAAACTTCTTCAAACGCCCTCCCCACTTTAATTTCCTTGCAGATTTTAGCAGGTTCTCCACCTATCCCCTTTTAGGATCTCCTACTCCCGTGGTCTCCTGGCTGAAGGAGAAATCATCAGAGGATGTCTTGTGGATTAAACCCGATACTAAAGGATACAAAATAGCCAGCTCTGGTCGCCAGCACAGCCTCATTCTGATGGACGTAGACAAAGAGTATTCTGGCATTTACACTTGTATAGCTACAAATAGAGCAGGGCAGTCGCTCTGCAATGCTCAGTTTGAGGTGGATGACAGTAAGAAAAAAATTTGTATTTTGCATTTTATCTGAAAATAAAATGATTTTAAAAATCATGCTGCGGTATCTTCACAGCATAAAAGAAACAAGCAGACCTGACTGAAGTCTGCTAAGTGTTTGTAGTTATAAACAAGTGTATACTGCTCTCCTTTTTGACAGCACCACAACTGAAGAAGAATACTGCAGCTTCAGAGTAAGTAAGCCGATAAATAGACATACTGAAGTTTGAATATATATGCAAATTAATTGCATCATGCTACAAATATGACGCACATGTAACATTGAATTCATTTTTAGGATCCTTGGGATTACAGTTCGTCCTCCACAAGAAGAGGCTGGCAGAGGAAGTGGTAAAAATACAATAAAATACAAGCAGCAAATAATCAAATTTTTGTCATTTTTTATTGCATATTAAAAAGTGTCAAGCAAAAGTATCCATACGTCTTGATTGCTTTTACATTTTGTCATGCAATACAAAATACTGCATTCATGGTGTTTGTTTAGTCATTTTTTTCTTGTACTTTTATCCATACTATTAGAGAGTAAAATACCCTACTTAGGTGAAGTTGGCACAGAGGAATTCCTGATGAAACTCACTTCTCAGATCACTGAAATGGTTTCAGCAAAGATCACACAAGGTAAGTATTTGATACCAGGCAGTTTTGATAAAGTATTTGGATGTTCACTTTTAATTTTAGTTTGTGTGATGTCTAGTACAATTTCACTGCCTGCTAGCGTAGAATGTAAGCAACAAAATAAAACAGAATGTTTAGGTAGATGTAGCTTGCATGTACACCTATTATGACATTGTGGTGTGCCGTTTTATCACAAGTCCAGCATTTTAATTTATTGTCACCATGCATGCAACAAGCTTCCAGAAGGAATGTTTTCAGAGTGCTATGACTCCTAAAATATTTACTGCCCTATTCAGAATTGGCTTTTTTTTTTTTCTTGAGACATTTTTCAGGAGGAAAATCATGTAACTCCAAAATGTTCCCGTTTTCTCTGTGTATAGAAAAACACCATCTGATGTTTGCATGTTTCTCCTCCTGCTGCTGTTACTTGCAAATTGCTTTAGTCTTCCAGTCAGGTTTGGTGGATTTCACTCATTTTGCTCTACAAATCCATAAATTTTGTGTAAATTTAATGTTATATTAATGAGCTACTAAAATGTGTTTTTTAAATTTGTTTAGAACTGACACCAAACCTGACAAAGGTGTTTTATTGCTGTTTCACTGCATGCTTTGGTTTTTCATTAAATACATAAAACAAATCTCTTAACTTCACACAGACCCCATTTTCTTAACACGCATTATTTTAATCAGTTTCCCCATTTAAATGTTCACCCAATAATTAATTTGTTATTCAGACAGCTTACAGAATCACGACGTGCTCCAGTGGATGAAATCTTGGCCCAAATCTGCCTGTATGTATACCAAATGCATCAGCATCACAACTATGTGATAAATTTTCTTTCTCTTTAAGAAATATTTATATCATTAGATGCATTTAAGGACATTTTTTTTTCTCACAAACAAAAGCACAGCTGCTACTTGGATTTCTTATCTTTTTTTTTACCTTTCATAGCTGAAATCTTACTAAATGCTTTCATCTATTCAAACAAGATTTATTGTCTCTGTCAGCTTACAGCTGGGGTACAAACTCATTGACAGGCATGTATGTATCTGCATGTTGCCACTAACACAGTAGAAATGCATTGTTTGGCAAAAGAAGAAATTGTTTCTTGCAGATCTTTTTCAGAATTTCAGCTTAAACAAAGTAGTCATTACTTAAAACATCACCGGGGTCTTTATCACTATGATATCATCACAACCAATTACTCATCGTCTACTCTGACAATGAGTAATTGGTAGAACTGTCAAATTGAACTGACTGCAAGTTTTATTAAAGTTATGAAGCTAAATATTAAGAACTGGTACAAGTGTTAAAGTCAACAAATTCTGTTTTAGACAAGACTTTATAATACAACTCCTTTGACAAAATGTGTTTTACTACAGAACTGTAATAATTTTTAAACAATAGAAAACACTGAGAGGGCATGCAGTGCACATTTCCCCTTTTTCTCAAGCATCTTTCTTAACCTTGTCGTTCAAGCTTCACTACGAGTACCAGGTGTGGACAGTGATGATGAGACCAAAACTCCTTCTCCATCTCCCCATCACGGTCGCTCTCGTCCACCTTCCCTCATAGCAGATTCCTCCTCAGAGTCAGATGATGGAGATGCCAGAGGAGAGGTGCAAGCTCTGGATTTGAGTTGTTTTGTTTGTTGTGTTAAAGGAGTTTACAAAAACATTTAATTTTCACAATTAGTAATGGGGGAACCCACCTTCAAACAAAGTTAAATTTTGAGAATAAAACTACAAGTTATTAGATATATACACATCAACAACTAATCTGACACCAACAATACTAATTAGAGATGCACCAATCAGAATTTTTCAATAATATTTGATCTGTGGTTTTGCAAAGCTGATTTTTGCAAATTTTCATTTGTCTTCAAGAAGTATAAATGATAGCATTCAAAATGGACTGTTCTGTGAGCAAGTAGCGACTGTAAACAGGATTTTGCTATTTCACAACAAGGGCATATAATTATTGACTTGGCATTTGAGGTTGTCTTTAGTATTTATTGAAAATGTTTTGAAAACTTGAAAGGAAAAAAAAAGACTTTTCTGCAACACATTACAGATCATTTCTATTAACAACTGGAACAAATAGGCAGAAGATTAAAGCAAGCATTAATTTGTAATGGGAGAAGTTTGAACTTGGAATGAAAATAGAAAAATAAAATTGAACAACTAAGTCATATTTTATTACTTTTCATCGCTGATGAGAGACCATCTGCCTTGTCATATTTTCCTAGATGTTTGACATTTATGTGGCATCTGCGGACTACAATCCCACCATTGCAAGCAAAGACTCCATCTCTCTCAAAGAGGGACAGTATGTGGAGGTCTTGGACTCAGCTCATCCTCTTAAATGGTTGGTCCGGACCAAACCCACCAAAACAACACCATCACGACAAGGCTGGGTGTCACCGGCCTACTTAGACAAAAAACTTAAAGTATGTCTTCAGATCAACATGTTTGGATGACTTTTTTTAATCTTGTTATTTTCTGCAGCAGTTTGGCTTGTTGATGACTTTGTATTTATAAATGTTTGTCCCAGCTCTCAGCGGATGCAGGAGAACTTCCAGAAACAAGTGTAGAAGAGGTTTCTGAAGGAGAATATAAGCGGAAGTTATTGTAAATGAAGCACAATCTAAAGTCACTATGAAACTGTGAAAACTGTAAAGAAACGCTGAAGAAATGTTGTTTAATTCAAACAGCCAGCTGATGCAGGACCTGATAAACGGAGAATCCGAGTTTATCAAGGAGGTGGAATTCTTCACTTCTCACCACAAGAAGCACGCTGACAGCCTGGATGCTCCACCTGACATCTGCAGCCAGAAAGAGGCCATCTTCAGAAACGTTGATGACATCAAGTCCTTCCATAGCAAGTAAGCCCTCATCTTAATTACCAGAAATATTTGCTAAACCTTAAAAAGGACCACATCAAATACATGCGTTGTATTCATGAACCTCGTCTCCCACATTTTGTTTCTAGGACATTCCTCCCAAAGTTGCATGACTGTGACACTGATGATGATGTAGCAATGTGCTTCCTGAAGAACAAGGAAGGATTTGAACATTACCTCCAGTATCTTGTAGGACAGAGCCAAGCCGAATCTGCTGTCAGTGACAAAACTATTCATCGTTTCTTTAAGGTATCTGTTTTTAAGTGGCACCTTGATTTACATGCAATCCTAGATAAATGAAGTGCTTTTGAAAAATATTCAAATCTCCTAGACTTTTTTACAGCCATCAACAGTATGGGATATATTAGCACACAATTATGAAGTGGTGTGTCATTTTTTTAGGAATAAAAAATCAATTTTATATCCAAGCTCCTTTACTCTGATATCCCTTTTTGAAATCCAACCCAGCCAATAGCAGAGTTAGTTTATGAAATAATAAAAGAAACAAAAAAAAGGAGAGCTCAGTCCATCAAAAACAAGCAATGCAATGAATGTGTTGCTGTCATCATTAATTAAAGGTATCCCTAATCAGAGTTTTAAGTCTTGATCTAAAGAAACTTTTGTTTCAGAGTTTAAAATCTGAAAAATGCTTCTCCATGTTTGGTTCTTATTCTGGACATACAGAGTAGACGTGACCCAGAATGTAACTGATGTAACTGCAATAAAAGGTGCTTCTACACAGTATTGACCTTACGGGCATCAAGTACAATTTCATGCCACAATGTTCTGTTTTTTATTTGTGAGGAATTTTGAAAAACGTTTATTACTTGCACTTCACAATTGTATATGATTTTGTGTTGGTCTATAACAAAAATACCAAACTGTTTCCCAGAAAAATTTTCATATTAATTCATAAATTCTTTACTGTTTTAGGAGTACTCTGAGAAAGAGCAGGCGACTGCAGGCCCTGGGGATCCTCCAGTTCGAAGCATAAATGCCTACCTGCAGCAACCCCTTGAGAGGATTCAGAAGTACAAGGCCTTCCTTAAGGTGACATTTTTAACAGCCAACAAACAGACAGTCCTTTAAGTTTAGTACCTTCTTAATATCGTAAATGGGTATGTAGTATGTGACTCATGTGCAAGTCATTTCCCATTTTGATATCTGATTATCAATCAGCCTTTGTAAATGTCTTTGCCTGCTGTCTGCAGGATCTCATCCGAAACAAGGCAAGAAACGGCCAGAACTGCTGCCTCCTGGAAGAGGCGTACGCCATGGTGTCTGCACTCCCTCAGCGTTCAGATAACACCCACCATGTCTCCCTGATTGAGAACTATCCTGCTACCCTGGAAGTTCTTGGAGAACCAATCAGACAGGTAATATCTTCATCAGTAGCTATGCAACACAGGCCTTTGGTGGCTTTATGTGTTTGATTGTTTTTAAATATTTCTTCTTATTATTTCCTTGCTCTAGGGACCTTTCCAAGTGTGGGAGGGAGCTCCTGGAATTAGAACATCCTCTAGGGGTCACCACCGCCATGTCTTCCTCTTTAGGAACTACTGTATCATTTGCAAACCCAAAAGAGACAGCAACACTGAAACACAGGCATATGTTTTTAAGAACATGATGAAGGTAAGTAATAATTTTCTGTTTGTTTTATATTTTATCACAGACTCAGCATGATTGTTGTTGTACTGTTCATCTCGGTGCAGCTGAATAACATCGATGTGAACGAAACGGTGGAAGGTGACGACCGGGCCTTTGAGATCTGGCACGAACGGGAGGACTCTGTGAGAAAATACACTTTACAGGCCCGAACGGTCATCATCAAGAACTCCTGGCTGAGAGACCTCAGGGAGCTGCAGCAGCGCTACAGCATTACTGCATGGAGTGAGAGCATTTTTTGATTCTCTTTAACTTTGTTCTTAATTTTCCGTTACTTTAAATGCTAACTTTTTATGATGTAAACATTCTTCCAGGTTCACCTGATTTTGTAGAAATTTTGGCAAACTGCACAGCAGAGTTGGGTCAAACCATTAAACTTGCCTGCAAAGCTACTGGGGTGCCTAAACCTGTAGCTACCTGGTACAAAGGTAAGACGGTTGCAATATAATATGTGCTCATTCGCTTGGCTTCACAAAACACAGTATACATTAAATAATCTTTATAATGACTTTTTTTTAATCAGTTAATACTTAAACTCTTGGTTTTTAGATGGACGAACAGTAGAGGCAGATCCTCATCACATCATCATTGAGGACCCTGATGGCTCCTGCACGCTGATCCTCGATAACATGACTGCAGATGATTCCGGCCAGTATATGTGCTTTGCAACAAGCCCAGCAGGAAATGCAAGTACTCTTGGAAAAGTCACTGTTCAAGGTGAGTGAGAATACAAAGTTGAAGATTTTATCATCTATTCCTTCATATTACCAATGATGTTTCTACCCCCTATTCCTCCTTCCCAAAGTATGATAGGGCACTAATATTTTGTATTGCACAAGTACCAGATTAAAAATATATAGCTGCCCTTTGTATATGTGCAGTCAATAGTGAGTTGGCGCCCTAGCTGCTTTCTGCTAAAAATAATGTGTTTTAAATGTTTTGTGGACTGCTCTTATGTCTATGAAGATTTTGCTGCTTAATGGGAAGAAAATGAAGAATATTTTCTGACACAAACACCTAAACATTGTACCTTTTGTGTATTTGACACAGTGCCTCCTCGTTTTGTAAATAAAATGAGAAATGCTGTCTTTGTTGCTGGTGAAGATGCTCAGTTCACTTGTGTGATACAAAGCGCCCCCAACCCAAAAATAAGGTAGGACTGTCTGAAGTACATCTAATGCTGATCATTCTTGACTTTTAAAAATTCTGGTTCCTTTTAAAAAGGACTCTGAATCATTTTACTTTATCACAATTAGTCAGATTATAACCACAAATTTCCTTGTATTTTATTAGAATCTTAATGAAAGGCCAACCAAAGTAGTGTTGAACTAATTCTAACATAGAAGGAAATGTTTCAACTATTTCCAATGAACAGTTATAAACTATGGCATATATTTGAGCTTTTAATTTTACATGGTTCACTATGATATTTATTCACTAACAATCAATAACACACATCTGAGGTCTCCACACAACAGTTGTATTTATATGTTAAATTACACACTAAATAGGAGACTTCCAGTGGTTGGTTGTGCTAGATTTAAGGACATCAGAGTAACAAGGGAAGTTAGAAACACATCTAACTTTTCAGATTTTTATGTTTAAAATTTTTTTAATAATACCAGTATTTATCATTTTCTTTTTACTTCACACTTATGTGCTTCTTTGTGCTGTTTTATCACGTGATATTGGAAAAAAAACAAAAAAACATTGAAGTTTGTTGTTGTAATGTGACTATGTGAAAAGGATTGAGGGTATTGATATTTCTGAATTTAGCAAACTTATCTTTCTTTCTGTACTTGTTGAAGGTGGTTTAAAGATGGCCGACTATTGACTGACCAGGAGAAGTATCAGACCTACAGCGAGGTCCGTAGTGGGGTCCTGGTTCTGGTTATAAAAAACCTGACTGAGAGAGACCTTGGACACTATGAGTGTGAGGTAAAATCAGATGACATCGCTGCTGTTCTCATGTTTAGTTTTTGTCTTGTTTTTCTGGATAGTTGAAAATTGCATAATTGCATTTCAAATGGGTGTAGTTACATTTTCCCTTTTCGGTTTATTATAAAACCTATTATAACAAGCAGAATATTTTGCAGCTTATTAAAACATTTTTTTTGCAATAACAATAAGTCACTGATCCTTTTAAGTGCTTTGTTGAGAGGTTTTGCTGGATTTAGAGCTTCATTGACTTCTTGTTTAGGTTTGCATTAGTCATTGGGGGTGTCTAAGGGCAGATTTGATTGTGATCCTATTTTAATTTTTATACCTAAGAATTGATTTGAAGCTAGCTGCTACCAATTAGCAGTAGAAAGTCATATTTGGGATTCTAAAAATATTTTCCTGCTGTTGCCAGCTGTCAAACCGCCTGGGCAGTGCCAAGTGTGCTGCAGATTTAGTTGTTCCTTCCGCTGTGGTCCGCAGTGGGGAGCAGGCCATCACCATTGAAGGTAGAGCTTTTCTGTCTGCCTTTTAGTTTAACAGTTTCAGTGTTTTGATTGCTCTGCATAAGTCTAACAACAAGAGTTAGTATTTCTTTTTTAATATGTGGTTATTTTATGCGCATGTTATTGCATAATATTTTTCTTGCTGTCATTTAAATGTATTTTTAAAATTCTGGTTATTCTGTTTTTGTTTTAGTTACTGAACAGGAGACTAAACTACCAAAGAAGACCATTATAATGTGAGTGTGATGAGTCTTTAACATGATGCATAAGGAATTTCTTTTTGCTGCTCATATTCTCAGTCAAGCCAAATCAGAAAGTTAGTTTTGCTCTGACTTTTGTCAAAAGCTGCAAAACCTAGATAATCATTAGAAATATTGACAGGAGTGTGAAAATACACATGGCTCATTTCTATGTGATTATGGTTAAAGTTATCAAGAGTAATCATGGAGTCGTTAAAGAGCCACACATGGCTATAGTACTGCAGGATACACAACCATACTCCAGACAATTTGTTTGTGTTTGTTTTTCTGTGAAAATTTGTCTTGCAAATCTGGGGTCAAAAAAATTTGAATTTGTTGGACAAGCATTCTAATGTAGCTGCAGGTTTTATGTAACTCTAGTGTTTTTTTTAGGATTGAACCAGATTTTAGAGCACATTTCTGTGTATATGCCTTTCTATAGATTGTGTAGTATTTAAAGTCTGTGTGCTAAAGGATTCTATCATATGGATGATAAAAGGAGGGGCTTTTTCCGCTGGCGGGGTCCTTCAAACTGGGAAACCTGCTGCTAAGCATGACTTCTACGACTGAATAAAAAACTTCAAGTAAACTTTTAGGTCTTATTTATATGATGCCTATTAGAAGAAGAAGGAAGAAGGAATGTCAGAAGAGCAGAGGAAAGATGGACAGAATGTACTAAAATGGACAATTTGTAAAGATTGTCCATTTTATTATTGTATTATATTTCTAAACACACTATAAACAATTTATAGTTCATCAAACAAGGCTACATTGTTAACAAAAATAAATCTAGATTGTGAATTGTGGTCATCCACTGCAGAGTTTCACAGAATTCCCTGCTGTGGATTTGGGTCGGTGATGTTATTAGACATTTAGGCAGATTGCAATTACAAGATCTGAACCATTCCAGATGTATTGCATTTTTTTTCCAGGTTTTCAAACAAACTACTTCCATGGAGAGTTCTCACATATGATTTAAATATTATCCTGCAGCCATACAGAATATAAGAAAGCACCTTTGAAGGAAGGAGCAATGGCATTTAATTAAAATTACATCATTTTACAAAATTGATTGGAAAAACAAACACAAACAAATGTACTCAATGAACTTTGATAAGTTACTTTATGTCTTGTATGACTTCATCAGTGGTGTGTAGGTATAGAAGCTTGTTTTTGGGACAATTAATTTCATCTAAATGAAATACTGTTTAATTACAAAATAGGAAAACATAGAAAAAATGATGGTAATATATTGTGCTATAAGTGATTAACTGCATCTACAGTGAGTTTGATTTTGCAGAAGGTCTTGTGTGTATCTTTAACATTACAATGTGGCTATTTAAGCCTTTCAGTCTCGTGTGTTTTTGCAAATACGCCAGTACCTCTGCTCATGTATTCCTTCATTTATTCCAGCGAGGAGACGATTACCACTGTTGTGAAGAACCCACGCATGAGGAGACACAGATCTCCAGGCTTGACTGTTCCTGGAGCCCACCGCTCTGAGACCTCCACCCCTGAGCCACCTGCAACCAGGCCAAGAAGGATGCCCACCCCGAGAAAGACCACCATCCCAACCCTCTATGTTACTGAGCCCGAGGGGGCTGGAGCCCGGGCAGCGGAGAGCAGGCCCAGGTGGGTTGAAGTGGAGGAGGTCATCGAGTATAAGGTCAATAAGTCTCCCAGACTGTCCAGGAGAAGAGGAATCTCACCTGCAGGCTCCGATCGTGCAGCCACCCCCTCCAGACCTAAGAGGTCTCCCCTAGACAACTTGAATGCTAACAACTCAAACAACAAGCTGGTGGAGCAGGTGCAGGAACATCTGAAGGGAGACATCAGCAGCCAGAGCGTCTCCTGGGAGGAAGACGACCCTCAGATCGCCTCAGGCTCTGCTCCGAGAGAACCACATGAACTTTCATCTGTCCTAACACTTGCTGAAGATGCTGATGACCAGGATGATCAACAAACTGTTATCTTTGAACCAGAGGATGAGGACAATGAGGAGCCTGGACCAGTGGTTCTGAAACAAGGAGATCGTATTTTGAACCTGGAAGACTTGGAGGATTACATCCCAGGAGAAGGCGAAACCTACGGCTCCTCCAGCTCCTGTCACGTCTCTGATGAGAAACCCTGTGAGATTTCTGTCCTTCAGAGGGAGATCGGGGGGTCCCAAGTGGGACAGCCAGTGCTTCTCAATGTGGGGCGGCCTGATATTGTTCCAAGGCAGAGAAGCGGCTTCTTTGGCCGCTTCAGGGAGCATCTCTCCAATAATCTTTTCCCCTCTGCCTCTCCGCAAGGAAGCGGAGCTCGACCCCGAACTGAGAGACAAGTCCCAATCCAAGTGAGCCACGCAAAGCTAGAGGTGAAGCCCTCCTACTGCTCCGAGGTGCAGAGAGTAGAGGGCAGGCAGCAGAGCTTTAAAACCAAAGTGTCCACGCAAACCTACGGCTACACATCAGTTGGAAAGCCTGTCACTCTTCAAATTAAAGAGAAGACCTTTCAAAGCCAGTAAACATCTTCTAATTGGTGACACAAATCCTTAGTCTTAAATGGATGCATTTCTGCTTGCATGGTTAAAATAATCTAACAAAATAATATCTACTACATTTAACAAACCATTCCGTTTTGAAGCAGCCAGTCAGAAAATAGTCTGATCCTCAGTTGTTTTTGTGGGATTCAGAGTTTTCTTTAGGCTAGGGAATGTAGAAACTGCAAATTGTAGGGATACACGTGTCTCTATAGGCAAGTTTCAGTCTCATTCTGTAATTTTAACTGCTGCATGACATGCAGCATGAATTGAGTGGACAGATGGCAAGGAAATATGAAGTAACATTTTACTGTTCATGAGTTGGATCTTCGTTTTCATAGATGCGCCGTCATAAAATCATTATATCTGTAATAGTAACTCATCCAAGCAGTGACATTTTGAACACCTCTGACTTTATTTCTGGATTGTCATTAAATGCATATTAGTGTCATATCAAGTTTTTTTTTTTACTTTTCAGAAACCTTTTTGTTTCACAGTGTCTATGAGCTTTGAAACTGAAAATACTTACAATGAGCAGTGAAGTCTGAGTTTCTGCACTGCTTGCTGTTGTTTAGTTTCAATCACTGGTGTGCAATTAAATTATAGACAAACTTTGGTGTAGATGTATGAATGATTCCTTGGTGAGCTTTAGATTACTTAGTTGTTTTTTTTTCAGGTACCATCGACTAAGCCTTAGTAGTTGATACCTGAAACATACGTCCATACTCTGTCATCTGCTTTTCTTCTTTCTTTCTTTTTTTTTTACAAAGCTTCTTTGACAAATTTGGGCTTTTTGATGTTTTGCAGTTGCTTGCTAACTCACAGGGTTTAACAAGGGCGTCCTTTTGTGTGTCAGTGAGATATTTATGAGTGACTGCATGTATTTGCTTTGTAAACCAAACGTGTTAAGCAGTACTGGCTTGTATTTATGTGACAATGTTGAAAGACCTGAAATTCCAGGTCTTCACTACTTTCTTGGAAGACGTTGCTGTGTTTGTGTTTCTATATTTAGGTGTCATCGATTGGGTATGGATTATGAATGTTATGATATTTTAGGTCTAACAGATTGTAATTGCTTGCAATGTTCATGTGGAGTTGTAGACAATAATGAGGTTGAGCACAAAGTGTTAAATAAATGTACAGAAAATACTTCAGATTACCTGCTTCTTCTATCATTCCTGTACACAGGTGTATCTCCATAAATTATCATTGAAAAATAAATTAATTCAGTTGAAAAAGTTAATTAAAATATTGTTTCAAGCATGTATTCCTGTTAATATTGATGAATATAAAGAATACTGTTTCTCAGAAAACTATAATACAGAAATCTTTTGTTAAAACTATTTTATCACCTGAACAAACACTGGGAACTCTTTTGACTGGACAGCTGTCCAGCAGTTGTTAAGACTCCAGAAAGAGGGTAAGAGCAAAAATTTACTTTATACAGAAGCTAACTATACTCAAGCCTATTAATAGAAAAATAAATGGACAAAAAATCTGTTTTTAATGGGTACAAAAGCAACAGGGGTAACTGCAACCTTGAGAGGAACATGAAGGAAAGGCAATTCAAGAGTTACAAAATGATTCATAAAGCGGAGACTTTTGTCTCATTGACAAGTATCATCATAGAGATGCAGGAGATGGGGTGAAGTGGGGATACTCCTTATATTAAACCACTTATGAACTGAGTAAAATGAGACACCAGATCCAATGAGCACCGGCTCCAGCAGCAATATTCCCTTTCTCCACAACACTTTTTTGTAACCTTTTACTTTACCTAATTACAACACTCTGAACTGCTGGCTTCTTTTTGTGGCTTACCCTCCTTGTAGAGGATGTTAATGGACCACTGTCACGTTAGTCTTTCTCATGACTTCCTTAATTTCCAGGTTGTTGTTTTTTTAAGTGCCTTTTCTATTTGTCTAATTAAAGTTTCTGATAAATTAAGTTTTGGGTTTTCATCAGCTGTAAGCTTTAATAATCAAAAGTAACTGTGATAAATGTTTCAAATCCTCTAAGAAATACATATTGATTTCAGTTTTTAAATAAAATTAAACTAGGTTTTTGAGCATATGGGTTTTTGAGCTAGACTTGTGTGACTAAACAAATAATGCACTTTGTAGCTGTAACATTTTATTGAAGTTTTAATATGTAACATATTTTAGTATTCCAGAGGATTTATTGCTGGAATTAAGAATAAGCTCAAATAGTGAACAACAATATCAGGAATACATAACTTTTGGTCAGATGAATTGATTTTACAAAGTGCCATTAATAGTTTTACTTTGTTGCTGGAAAAAATATTGATGCTAGTTTACAAGTACATCATAGACATCCTTTAAAGGGGCAGCATTATGTATTTTTCAGGCACATTGTGATAAAAATAGCGCAATCAAGTAACTAATACCTTCAGCATGTCATCACAATGTTCCTCCATTAAGCCTATAACGTCATTCTTAGGAGTGTTGAACTGAAAAGTAGTTTACATGAGCTCAGCAGATGAGCAGTTCCACCAGGTGCTTGCTAATTGCTGCTGCTGCTAGTCTGAAGGAGTTTAATGGGGGATGCGTCGGCGAGGGTTGCTCTGTGAGGCAGAAACTCAGCTTAGGTACTACCGCTCCACAGAGCTTTCTGGGTCCCATCAAGCGTTTTGCAAACTCGAATGGCTGCCAGGAAAGATTAGAAGATTTCTCAAACATGCATAAAATAATCAATGCAACAGTCAACAAAATACCTGGTTTACATAATACTGCCCCTTTAATTTGATTTGGTGTGCTTTTTTGTTTTATGGAATATATAAAACAATATATTAAAATGTCCATTTATTTATGCTTTAAAGTCCAATGAATGTCATTTCACTATACACATAAAGCTACAATGTGAACAAGTTACACAATATAAAAGTTTACAAAATTACACTTGTAAAATAGTCAACTTTGTATTCCCCGCTTAAAACATAAAAAAGTGACAATGACAAACGATTTGTTTCTCTAAGCAAGATTGGATTTAACTACTTGAGCACAACAGAATCCAAATGAAACTTATACAACTGTTAACATATACAACAACAAAACAGCTTTAAAATGAATGGCTTTACCAAACACTGGAATAACAATAATGTTTCAAAAGTATGCCTGACTTGTATAAACCTCCTGAACGTAAACAACCTCCTGAATTTTAAATCCTGCCTAACCACCACATATCACAACTCTGGATTATTTCTACTTCATCAACACTAAATGACATTACCAGGTGAGCACAGTTTGGTGCCAACAACCAGCATGTCATATCAACTGGCTTTACATCCTAAAACTGGTTTGTCCACCTGATGGAATGGGTCACACTGCTCCCTGATTCATGTGCCACGAACAAGGCACCATGCAGTCCCGACTGAAGAGAATTCTGTAACAACAGGAATCTTCCTGTTTTGTGCAAGTCAGACTTCAAGTAAGATTCATTGGAGTAGCTTTTTTTCCCAAACAAAGAATAAAGAAAATAAAAATCTAAAAATGCTCATTAAAAATAAAACTTTTTTTTTTTTTTTTTACCAACTTCATCTAAATACATGTTTGTAGATTCCTTATTTAAGCTGTCTTGAGTTTCACAGATCACCATCTGAGGGAATGTACATGTCAAATGTAGGTCTGGAGTTATAGGGGAGTGAATGGATGAGGTGCCGGGCGGTGCCGTCTTCTACAAAGAAGTCTTGGCTTTCTTGACTTTATTAATTTCCTACAGAGAGAAAAATCAAGCCCATTACTAGATGTGTCAAACACATAAACTCTGCATTGTTACTGCAGTATTTACATTTCAAAATTCATACCTCAGGCTCATTTGTAGATTTTTGTCCGTTTTTTATATTTTAAATATTATAAGTGCTTCAGTCAACCAGTCCCTGGTTGGGTTTTATTATTGTGCATTCCAAAAATCATGAAAAATTGCCACAGCAGCTTCAGTCAGTTTTTTGTATTTAGACAAACTTAGATCAGATAAGATCTAATACAGAAAAGTCTAAAATGGGTTATTCTGAATTAAATACAGATCCTGTACATCATGTATATAATTATGAGTATTACCTTCTTTTCACAACAAGTCCAAAATATAGAAATTTGATTGATCAAAACAGTTCGAGAACCTAATGAAATATGCTTCCTGAAAGTATTGACTGAGAGGGTGTGACTACAAAGGCATGCTAAAAATCTGAAAAACATTTTGTCATTACGTGGCATAGAAAAAAAAGCATGCTACTTTGTGCTGATCTACAACATCCCAGTAAAATATATGTTGTAAAATAAGTGTTATAGTCACATTGAGGTTTGTGACTATAACATGACAAAATTCCACTTATATGCCCATTTTAAGTTTAAGAACTTTAACAAAAGAATCATTTTAATTGGAATCTTTAATTCCTGATGAAATCTGTTAACTTTCCAGATACAATACTCGTAGTAGACTACAAGCCAACCATCTCATCTGCTCCAGTGTTAATGATCTGTGCTTGCTCTGCAGTTATCAGCGAGTCTGTGTTTCTACATGCCCTTATAGAGGCTCAGATGAGTGGAAACCAATTAACACCACTGCCTCCTCACCAGGGGTGTTTTCACATTTGTAAACACATGTGCTTTGATATTTAATTATTGGGTTCCAAAACGACAGCAGCACCTTCTGTCTCCTCCATCAAAAGTTGAAACAATACAGCTGACCATCCTCACAGCTACTCTCAACTGTTGAGCAGCTTGCTGGTAAAGCTAATTTTAGCTCCTTTGATGCAAATACAGAAGCTGCAAAAGTGGCTCACCTCAAGAAGAGCTTGTTTTAAATTCTTATAAGCATCCTCCAAATCGTCATTGACAATAACGACATCAAACATGCCAGGTTCTTTACCTAAATGGGAGAGATCATAAAAGAATGTTTCATTTTAAACATACTTATGGAGCTCTACTTTAGAGGTTTGGGAATAAATGATAACTCCTTACTTAACTCCATGTCCACCTTGGCTGCATGTAAACGCTTCTGAAGGCTCTCCTCCGACTCGGTATTCCTGTCCCTTAATCGCTTCTCCTGTAACTCCCAACAAGACTGATTATTAGCAGGAAAACTCACTGAACCAATCTGGCTGCGCAAATTCCAATTGTGCCCACCAGAATTTCCATGGATGGCGGCTGGATGGAGATGTACATGGGATTGAGGTCTGTCTTCTTGATGTTCTTCACGCCCTGCATGTCGATGTCAAGGATACAGATGAGATTCTTGGCCTGGACAGCTTGGACGGCGGCTTTGCTTGTGCCGTACAGGTTTCCAGAAAACTCTGCGTTCTCGATGAACTCGCCGTTGTTTATGGCCGCCTGCATAGCCTCCCGTGTAACATAATGGTAATCTAAAATCCAACACCAGAACACGGAGGGATTGGGCTTATAGAAAACCAGAAAGCATGTGGACTGCTGTTATTACAGTGAAAGCAGAGACACATGCTGTACCTCTGCCGTTCTCTTCTCCTGGACGAGGGTTTCTTGTTGTATCTGGGAGATTAAATGATACGAGAGTTAGATTATCCAGAGCTGCAAAAGTTTCAGTACTTACAGATGTCTTTTTTCTTCTATATTATGCATTTATTCAGCTTTTAATACAAATTATAACAGAGCAAATTGGAAGATTAGAAGACATCCTAATCACAAAGAAAACCAATAAAACATAACCAATTTTGCTGCAAATAATAAGACACAACATCTTGATACGTTGTAAAGCAGATCACTAGAAGAAAAGGAAAAATTACATCCCACTTGACACCAAAATCCTCCTGGCAACAAAAGGACACCGGGGAGTTTTATGCTTGCTCCAGTAGTTCTACATATGTCAAGAATTGCTTTGACAAAACGCATTGGATTCAGTTCTAAATTTAAACATGTCCTGAAATATTTAGCCCAAGATAAAGAGTTAATGCACAAATTTCCATTTAAAGTAACAGAGGAGAGGGTAACTCCCTCCCCTGAGGGAGAATCTATTACATAAAAGTAAAAGAGATAGGAGCATGTGTGAAATTTATACAATAGCTTACCCTTAACCTGATCCCCAAGTCTAGTTAAACCCATAGCATTACTATTACTGAACAGAGGTTTCCTGCTTTATCAGCAGGTCTACTGCTATTGGGTTAGTGCTTCCCACTGTTGAGTTAATTTGCATTTTGACACAAGCTACATTTTGCTTGTCTCCAATCAGATGTAAAGCTGCAAGTATATGGACATTTGGCCAACTTGCATACCATTTGGACAATCTGTTGATTATTATATGGTTTGAAAAACAAAGAAAGTTAATTGAATGTGTTTGTATTTCAACTTCTGCACCTCTAAATGGAAAAATAATGCATCAAGCAAAAAGGATTAATAAGATCATTTTGATACATTTTGCCTATCAACACTAGTGCACTTTTCAAAGTGCACTAAAAGTTTCACACATTGTTGAATATTAATATTTTTTTTCAAGTATTGAGAACCCAAAAAACAAAACTGAAACCTAATAAAACATGACAATATATGTGCATATATCCATAAAAAAAATTAAATTTTAACTTTTGTCCACTTATTTGAGTACAGATCAAAATCATGAACACAAAAGGCCAAAAACACAAGGCAGACTTTTTATTATTCAAGCTACAGCATGACACACTTACGAGAGACACTGAAGCCAAACACATTTTCATGTTCCTTGATAAGTTTCTTCAGCAGGGTGCTTTTTCCTGCCCCGGACGGACCACTAAACACCACAGGCCTGGGTCCAGCCATAGCTGAAACAGAAGAGGAGAAAAGGGATGGAGTTACTTAAAAGAATGTTTAGGTGGATTTACTGGATTTAGATTAGATTTACTCATAAAAGTAAAAATTGTTCTAGATATTAAAAAAAAAAAGTTTTTCTTTAACAGTCCAGCATTGGTGGGTAAATGTTTTTGAGAAGAGTCATGCTGAGGAGAAAAATAGCCAAGCAATGTGGCCTGTGGTTAACTCGGAAAAAAAAGATACAGTTGCCTGCTTTGAGCCAGGCAAAGCAGCCAGACTCTAGGGAAGTCACTATGGACTTCCCTAGAGTCACTAGGGAAATCATTAAGAAGAAACTATTGAACCTGAACATGACATCAAAAAACAACTTCATACAAGAAGTGAAAGAAGAAAGGCTGCTTTGGATAACACACAAAAAGCCATTTAAAACCATTCAAAGCTCAATTATACAACAAGTTCCTTGTGACAAAAGCTCTCAAGCCAAGAGTCTGTTTCGACTCTCATATTCCCACCGTTTCTACACTTCGAAGCTACATCTAATCCGCTACCAATGTCTTCCATCAGATTGCTCAAACAAATATTAGAGAGCCACCTGTAGTGCTTCTCCTTACCTTTTAATGAACAAGAGGTCAAGCAGGTGAAGAGGTAAAGTGAGCTGTGAAGGTTTGATTGAGACAAAACAGAACGAAAGCAGAAATAGAAACGGGCGGAGAAAGCAAGAGGGCGTGGCAGGACTACGTACCACGTTAAACCAGCCTCTGTTTTTTTTATTCTTTGCAACAGATAAGGAGATGCATGAAGGGAAACAAAAATCACATGATACTACAACCAGCAGGAACTGATACTTATTGGAGACAGCGCCATAACTAATTTTAAACCCGTGCACTCTCACTCGTGTGACTAGCATTTGCCTTGAATAAAGTTAAATCTCAGGAGTTCCATAAATGCCAGAGGACAAAAAAACTGAAACTAAAAAGATTTTGATGAAACATTTCCTTCGTAATCATTTAAATATTCTTTAAAATGTAAATGAATAAATAAATTTAGTCTTTAAAACTGTTTGGCACATTACAAACAGTGACGTGCCAATATGTTATTTTTTTTGTTTAAAACATTTCTTGCTATTTTACAGCCTAAATGATTTCCTAAAGAGAAGGAAGTTCCAGAACATTTTAGAAAATACAACTAAAATACAGAAATGCTTATTTTCTGTATTTTAGTACAGAAAATAAGCATTTTCTGTACTAAAGCTTCTTTATTTAGCTTCTGCAGATAAAGAGAAGCTAAACAGTGCTATCATGCTATCACCACATGTAGAGTAATGAGTATTTACCATCTGTGTAGAAAAACCACCCACATTCAGATCTCATTTTTAGTGTTTTGACTGCATATTTCTGATTGATTATTCTCACTTGTTAAAACTGCCATAATTCAAAACAAAAAAAATTTAAACAATTATGAGCACCACTTGATTTAGAAAGATTTAATTAAATAAAATGTGGAAGTAGTGGTAAGTGATTGACCACTTACTACAAGCTGCAGATCCATCATGCTGCCTTAACGTGAATATAATTACTGAGAAGTTAAAACCTGAAATTATCAGTTTGCATTGAACGGTATGAGGTTGTTGGTATTTACTGATTAAAATGCTTCCTTAGGTACTTGCTTCAGCTCCAAATAAATTACAAATGAAAAAAGTTGCATAAAAAGTATCCCAATCAACTGAAAACTCCCTACATTTCAGCTCCATCTTTTCCTGCTACACTATGTCAACTAGCAAACTCCAGGAATGAATGGCACACCCAGACATTAAAAGACATCCGGGATGGAAAGAGGCGACAAAACATAAACAGTATCCCTCCTACCTGAAAACAGTCTTGTAAAATGTCTCAGGTACATCGAGGGTTAGATTATTCCAAGCCTCTGAGACCGTTTCCGGAGGATATTCTTCCTCTACTGGCCTGAGCTCTCGATGTGAGAGCCATTAGATAAAAACTGTGCTGCCTGCCTGCGTCATCACTGCGGACCAAAACATCAGCGTTCAGCGTCAAAACCACGCGCGGTAAAACCAGGAAACGGTTGTTTTTTTTGTTTGTTCGTAATTTACTTTAGCCACGAACATTTTAGAGAAAACGTCAGTACAAAACTTATATATTTATATTATTGCAAGTAGTTCGTAATAGCTGTATAAACACGTTAAGGACGCGTAGCTACTCAAAATAGGCTTTAATTGGTATAGAGTGAAGAGATTTTAGGATGAGGATATTTACTCAAATCTGTTGATTTAGGTAAATATCCTAACTAGCAGCATCTTATATCAATCAAAGAGTATTTATTTTGTAAGGCAGCGCTGCTGCAACTTCTTTTGCTATATTTAAAAACATTCGCCTCAATTGGCGTACGTTTCTAAAATTAAACCATACCAGTTAACATGTTGCTCCCTCTTTCGATAGTGGGACGTTAAAACTCACCGCACAACTTCCCCGGATGAAGGATTCCCGAAGGCCCGACCAATCACACGGTTCGGGTTGCTAGCGTTAGCTGCGTGCGCTATCGGCGTGTCACCGAT
This sequence comes from Xiphophorus couchianus, assembly GCF_001444195.1. Classification (NCBI taxonomy): domain Eukaryota; kingdom Metazoa; phylum Chordata; class Actinopteri; order Cyprinodontiformes; family Poeciliidae; genus Xiphophorus; species Xiphophorus couchianus. The sequence continues at coordinate 17,743,833 of NC_040233.1, forward strand.
TCTCTCTCAACTCTCGGGACTTTTTCTGCCTAAAATGTTTGGCTCGTCAAGATCTGGGGGCCTACGCGGAGGCCAGGACCAGTTCAACTGGGACGACGTGAAAGTCGATAAACACAGAGAGAATTATCTGGGTAAGTGCAGAAGCGTAGCTTTTTTATCAGCGCTAATCAGACGGCTAGCGAGCAAACGACGAGGGAAGATAGCTAAAAATCGCAGGCTGTAAACACATGCTGACCCCCACATACGGCTGTCTCATACCTTTTGATGTAGAGTCCCTCATTACATGGAATTTGGACGGCTTGATTTGCTTGCTCTTGAAGGCGTGTTTTATTCCCCTACAGCTAGTTTCCACTTTCACATTGCCTCCTCTTTAGGCAGAAAGAGCCTCTCTGTGCCCTGACCGCTGCCCAGCTAGTCAGCATGCCAGACAAGAGGAGCTACGTAGCAGCACAGATGTGACATAAAAGGCGAGCTAGCCTTGCACAACTTGTTTGCCGAGCTATATGTTGTAGTAAACAAATAAGATAACAAAGATAACAATTTACGAAATTGGGTTGGTTAAACATTAGCATGTAAAAAACAAACAAACAAACACATTGCAGTCCTAATATTTTTGAAACCCATACAAGTACAGCTCAGTAAATTAGAACAACATCGGGAAATTAATTTATTCAGCAATTAATTTCTACATGTGAAACTTGTATACATTGATTACACTTAAATTGATATAGTACAATAGTTTGTTTCTCTTCCTTTTGATGATACTCACTTACAGGAGCTACATAAGGTCTTAAAAAAAGAAAGATTAAGTTATGACCTACTACACAGTCATTGACTCCCTCCACAAAGAGGGTAAGCCACAACAGACTATTCCTAAAGAAGCTGCCTGTTAAGATTTACATGTGATAATGGAAAATTAATTGGAAGGAAAGACGTTTGGTGCAGCTGCACAATTAACAACGAACTGTTGTCTTTGCCAAAGACTCTTTGGGGAAATTCAAAAGGTGTGAATTGGAGCCACAGTAATAGTTCAAGAGTTAGCATACAGGGACATATCTGGGAAACAGGCCACAACTGTCAATCATTAAATTAAGTTGCTCTGGAATCAGAAGCAATCTCAGAAGCATTTTAGTTGGGCTATTTCTCTGAAGTTTTATAACATACACAAGTTTCACTTTTTGAATTGAATTACTGAATCATATTAGATTTTAGATGGTATTTTTACTTGTTGATCTACATCTGTAAATATCACACATGACATTTATTAATTTAGAAATACGTCCAAAGTTGGGATCCTTCTTAGCACAACCTGATTGACTAAAATAAATTTATTCAGTCTTTTAACACACCTTTTTCCTCATTTACCAAACAGTTAATAAATACTCTTTGATTGATATAAGATGCTGCTAGTTAGGATATTTACCTAAATCAACAGATTTGAGTAAATATCCTCATCCTAAAATCTCTTCACTCTATACCAATTAAAGCTGCAGTAGGTAACTTTTTTAAAAAACTGTCACTTTGTTGTGACAATATAATATGAGACAAATAGTCTGTGGAAAGAGTCACACTCCTGCCTCCTCTCTGAGGTCTGTCTGCAAAAACAACCAATCAGAGCCCGGAGGAGTGTCTTTGCATTGTCAGTATGTGTATGCTATTTACACAATTTACTGGGAAATTAATAATTTTATTGAAGCTAAACAGTCCAGCTGGTGTGTTTTCAGTGGAAATCAAAGCTTAGGTTGTAATACAAACTTAAAAAGCATGAGTCATTTAACATTTGATCTAGAGACGTGTTTTACTTGTTGCCCAACTGCTCATAGTCGTGCAAATCTAAGATATGTAATGAAATAAAGATCAAAATGTAAGAAACTGGGAGGAAAAATTTGCTTCAGAATTTGTTTGACATCAACATTTAAACTGTCCCCAACCATTTGCTCTGTTTTGTTTTTAGGAAACTCCTTGATGGCACCGGTTGGAAGATGGCAAAAAGGTAAAGATCTGACCTGGTACTCAAAAGACAAAAAAACTGGCAAACCGTTATCCAAAGAGGACGAACTTGCTGCTGTGAAAGCAGCAGAAGAGGAGGCGCTGATGGCTGCGCTGTATGTATGACTTCACATGTACATTTATATAACACAAGAACTTTGGAGCTTCAATTGCTTAACAAACCATTTACATTCTCAATTTAGAGGTCACAAAGTTATAAAGAGACAGCCAACTGGTCTTACCAAAGAGGTACGTTTTTTTTGCTAGTGAACAGAATAAATCTGTTCACTATTGCTTAAGATCAAATGGTTTAAATTTAATTACATTTTCACAGGATCTTGTAGAGGTTTGTAGAAGGGAAGAGGCTGATGGTGAAGAGAGGAGCGTGGATCGTATATCAGGCTTGGGAAGCTCCAGGTGATTACCCATATCATATTAAATTAGCAATGATTCCATTTCAAGTTGGAATGTGAGTCCTTGTATTGTAATCAGGTTACAGGTTAGAACATTGTAACCACACTTACCTGACTTGAAAATGAATGCATTTAACTATTGAAACAAGCACATCAACACTCAGTCTTCTTTTAAAGAAGCCAAATTATAGGCCCATATCTAAGCTAACATTTTTGGAAATGATCATTGAGATGATCAAATGATATGGCTTATGGAACAACTTTGTTTCATTTGCCAATTATAAATCTGAGCAAACAAAGATCTGGTGATGTTTTTCAAGGCTCCATTCTTGGGTCACATTTATTGGACATATATACAATCCTCTGAGCTTAGATTATAGAGTACTACAATATCTATTTAAAATATCCAATCTGATATGCAACTTTATATTTGTTGGTCTCCACATGACTACAGACTCTAAGACAATGAGTTCATAACAACAATTATTAATGAATGAGAATTTTCTCCAAATTATTGTACAAAACACTAAATTGTTTAGGGTTCCAAAAACACAAGAATAGAGATGGGCACTTAACTAGACCCATTGAGGCTAAAACTACAATGCAGGAAACCTGGATGATGTTACTAAATTAATTTGCTACCATTTTGAAGACTTTGCCATATTAAAATGTTTCCTGATTTTATTTTTTCTAAGTTAGATTTTTGTAATTGTATCTGTGGAAAAAAAGGCAACTGCAGCTTATCCAAAGGATCCAAATAATCCATGCAGTCAGAGTCCTGGCCAACACCAGCAAATTGAATCATATCTCAGTATTCTCGTACAATCCAACTGTGTAAAGCAATTTAAAATGTCACAAATGGTTGTGGGCCTTAAATGTAATATTTGTTTTTTCTGATTCTTCAGTTTACTGAAAGATCCTCTGATTTACCTTTTGGTTAAATAGTGCGACTGAAAAAAATGGCCTTGGCTGACACAAAGTGCTTGTTTTTCTCCTCTGCTTGTGTTTGAAGTGTGGGGTCACGGAAGATGTTGCTGTCCCAAAAAGAGAAAGAAGCGGCTAAAATGGGTCTGCCAATTTTTACAGTGAGTTCAGTTTTCTTTTCAACTGTTAAATGCAGGTTACCTGATGAGAAATCCTTGTAACAATGACAGGTTCAGTTAATGGTTACTTAAGATTTATTTCCTACTATAATCTCTACACCTTAGTGCAAAATTGTAACCATTCTTGTTGTGCAGCACCACAAGACTGAAGGTCGTCTAGAAACATCTGCAACAAAAACATCTGAGAGCGTTGAAAAATCAGAAGAGACAGAAAAAGGGTAAATGTGAATTTTACTAACCCTTTATATCATTAAGCAGACATGATGAAATGGTAGTCTGGAAATAATAGGCCATAATAATGAAGGTCTACTTTTGTTTAATTTTAGTCTGCATGAGAGCAAAAAGAAAAAGAAAGAAAAAAAGAACAAAAAGGAAAAGAAGAAGAAGGAAAAAAAGAAGAAAAGGAAAAGACGAGATTCGTCAACTTCTGAGTCCTCATCATCGGATGATAACAGGAAAAGGTATGTCCAATCACAAACTGGTTTGTGATGTACTCAAATAATCCACACATTGTATCAAATCAGAAACATAATCCAATTTCACTGTGCAATATCATAATCACAAAGGAAGCATGGAAGCTGCTTTGAAGCATGATTTGGTTGACTTTTATATTTTCATTCATGTTCTTGGAAATGTGTGGACATTTTGTAGTTATGGTGGTCACTATGTTTCCTTTCTTTCATGTCTGACCACTCTCAAATAAGGGCCACTAGAGCTGATAAACCTTAAAAAATTGCATTTTGCTTTTTACAACTTTACTTTTTGTAGAGATAAAAATTGCTAATAGCAGTTGTTATTTTTTCATTAATATTGCATGAGTTATGTCGTTAAAGGACTCGGATTAGTCATTAATTGTGGCCATTTTATTTGAAACCTGCTGCTCTGAACGTTGGTTAAGCATTTCTTCAAGTGAAAGAGATCTGGCCTTTGCTATTACAGGATGGCAGCTTAGAGACAACAACAATTAGGTTTCCAAAAATTCTGCAATCCTAAGACTGATAAAAACATTTGGCAAAACTGAAACAAAGTGTGGAACAACTCATTCTCTGGACAACAAAGGTTGAGCATAGGGTGTTAGAATTAGGGATCAGTTGTTTGAGGAAAACCATTGGTTTTTTTGTATTAGCTTGACACTCACTGGAAAACTAAGGATATCTATATACATATAGATATATATACCGTAGTTTTTATAAATTCCTTTTTCACATTCTCTTCACAGGATTTTCTGTTTTAGATTATGTTTTTGTACAGAACTACCTGCATTTATTGTGTTATGTTTTTAAAAATTAGCAGTGGCAACACTCTAATGTCCATGTATACATTCATTGCAATGACATTAAAGTCATTGCAATGAATGACTTCTACTTTCTACTCTAATGCATAATTTCTTTGTATTGTCTTCATGTTAACACCAGTGATGCAAAATAGTAGATCACCACTAGATGGCGCTGGGACACTGTTCTACACTTTGCTTCCTAGCAAATTTCTTTTTTCAGTTTTGGTATTTTCTTATATTTAGGATTTACAATGCTTACAAGAGTTGTAGGAAGTAATTTTTGAGAATGAGAATAGAATTTGCTTCATATGGAGAGTATCATTGCTTTTAGTCTATCTGGGAAGCACTTTGTGATTTTTATCTATGAAAGGTGCTATATAAATACAATTTACTTACAGATTGAGAGGTGCAAATACAACTACTGATATAAGGTTTTAAATCAGCTTTTTTCTTTTTGTGCATGTCCCCCATAAAGCACCATGCAGTCGCTGATGCCCCAGTGGTGTGTGCTACATTTTATCGGATACCCCACCACACCCCACTCATTGATTGTTTCCTTTTACTTTTCAGACACAGAAAGGACCACCATCATCATAATCCATCATACCATAGTCAGAGTGGAGCCAGACCCCATGACAGCCATTCAAGGGAGGGAGCAAAGGCCGAGCGACAGCCTTCCCGCCCCCGTCATCGACGGCAGAGGCATGACACAGACTCTTCTGACGGGGGGTCTCCAGCCCGCAGTAACTCTGCCTTCCACAAGAAGGCCCCCGCTGGTGCCACACAAAGCCACAGGAGACGCCATGACACAGACTCGGACGACTAATGTCCCGCGCTCCCCCACCAAAACCAGAGATGCATAGTGCACACGCAGCGTTTTGGGACCTCCTGGATCATGGACAGGCAGGAAAACTGTGATGCTTCTTACGTTATGCTTTATATCATACTATCAGTTCCTCATGTGGGAAAAATGAGTTTGGTGTTTCTATTGAATTTTGGTGATGAGCTCTTCTTGTTTCCAAAACTGTTTATTAAATTCGCAACTGTATTTGTTTTGCTTGTTTGTCCAAAACCTTTTTGGCTTTGATTTTCCAAAGAATTCCTATGAGGCAAAAGTTCAGCTTTTTATGTTTTATAATTTTTTCTAACATACATTAGCTGACACTTTTTCCTTCCCATTGAAACATAGTATTGTAATGTGGACACAGTTTTAATTTCATAAATTATAAAGCATATTGTATTAGGATATTAATAAACCAATTTTAGGTTTTTAGTTGAAATGGCTTCGGCTGATACTTCTTGATGCTGTAAGATACTAGTGGAATGCTCTTCACTTAAGAGTGTAGTGCTTGCATTTGCTTTGAATGGGTTTGAAAGAGGAGTTATTGCATGCTGGTACCTGGGGGGTGCACGCACACACACACACACACACAAAAGAGCAAGATGTTCATTAAGAAGAGTGCCAAATACCAGACTGGTCTTTTTTTATGACGGAGTACCGTTCTGCTGCCACACACGAACCAAGCTGATGAAGCAGCGGGAGCAGAGGCCAGACAAAGCCACCCTATGAGGGACTTGAGGCTCAAACTACTACGCCTTCCACCACTACCACGCTCTCCTGCCATGTTTTATAGGCTTGGCTGCATTAACCATGGCAGCCTAATCAACCTGCAAGAATGCTAGACTGCCACCCTTACACAAAGTGAAGCAGGGTATGCTCTTCACATTACTGCCTTAACCTCAACAGTGGGTGGGTCATCACTTATGGGAATTGTATTTCTTCCTCATTTCATGATGATTTTGAGGAGGTTTTTCCAAATTTTTTTCTTAAGCATTAACTGTTAAGATTAATATTACAAGGGTTCTTAGTGAATCTGTTGAAGTTTCTTGCAAAAATATTCATACACACTGAAGATTTCACACTACCAGTTAATGTATTGTGACAGATTCTCAATTAGATTTGGGTTAGTGCTTTGACTGTATGAGCCATTCTAACATGAATATTGATCTAAACCTTTCCATTGTAACTGGTTCTGTTTACCAATTGTCAACTCAAGCCAAGTGCTTGATGCCCTTCTTCCCTGGCCTCTCAGTTTAGTCGGATGTTCATGCCTCAGCAGGTTTGGAGTTCACATTTTCTATCCATTTTCATTTTCCTTGGTCTTCTTGATGCCTTTACCCCCAAATTATTCTAACAAACCTCTGAGGCACTCACAGAGCTGTATTTAAGCCAAGATCAAATTATACATTGCTTGAATCCATTTAACAACAGTTGGTTTTCTGGATTTTAAGGAAATTAGGGTAACTCATATCTCCTAAATAAAAATAATAAACACTGTTCAGCTAAGAATCCTATTTCACAAAAAATGACTGAATATGCAATTATTTAAGTGACAGTTATTGAAAGCTTTACAATTCAGTTTTGAATGTGTAGTACAATAAAACTCCAGAATCATTTTGTAGCCGGTCACTTTTATTGCAATGTGACCCCAACCCTCCACAAATCTCGACAAACATTAACATCGACAGACTTATTGCAATATCAGAACATTTAGGCAATTAAAAATCAAAAAGAACATAATGCACCAACAAAAGAAGGAAACACCAACATTTTGTAAGACAAATCTTGGAAAAATAAAGGCATTTGTTTGGCTTTTTGTTTACATCAAATATGGTAGCACTTTGATGCCGCTGATTTTGGTATCGCTTTCAAAATGCTATTTCCCCAAACTGAGAAGAATCAAGCATGCGATCAGCTGCCTAAAACCTTAAACTATGGCACCAAACAGCTCAATATATTTCATACAGTACACTCACAGATAAATGATTATAGAGTTAATGGGATACGAACGCAGTAGGCAAGGAGTTTCTCCTCTGGGTAAAGATATAAACACCCAGTAGACATGCCTGCTCTGAAAAAGCTACATATGATCAACCTGAGACTCCTAAATAGAAAAATCAAAACCGATCCAGTGCCGACCTAACACCATTATACAGATAGTGTGCGATCACTGCAGTATGTTCACTTCCATCAAATTTTTTACAAAAAGCTGGTGAGTGTTCACAGACAAGAGCAATGTCAGTACAAACGATTAATGCCAGTGTTCTGTTTAAATTCAAGATTTGTTACATGTTACTGCAGCAGTTTCAAGTAGTGCATCACTATAATTCGGTTTATTTCATCACACTCTCCCTCCCCACTGATCAGTCCTTATATTACCTAACTGAGACCATTTGATTGTGTTGAGTTTCTGGGGCCAAAATATTCTGGTAAATTTCTTCTCTTAATTTCTTTGTCAAAGTTAAAGCCACCCAACAGCCAAGAAAAGTCAGTGCAATAAGATCCCTATTACCGAAAATTATTTATATTTACATAAAATAAATGTACTAACAAAAGCTTTACAAGATTAGATAAACCCCACCACTGGCCTCTGTATAGGAGATCAAAGCTGAGTAGAGGGATGGTTTCCAGTATGGGGTTGATTCAGTTTTATTTAGAAAGGAGAAAACATGAGGGATTGGGTGGAACAGAGTATTTTTTAAATGCTCTAGCCATTAATGGTTTTTGAGCTGATTAGACAGCCAGTCAAGTCCTTCATAGAGACCGTCTCCAGTAGTGGCACAAGTTGCCTGGATGTACCAGTTTCTGTTACGCAGGGAGTGAAGGTTCAACTTGTCTGTCAACTCTGCAGCATTCATGGCATTTGGAAGGTCCTGCAAGCAAATCAGGGAGAAATATTTTAAAAGCTAGCACCCAGAAAAAAAAGAGAAAAAGAGGGGGCTAACAAAGAAAATGGTATTCATGTTTTTAAGGCTTTCGCTACTTACTTGTTTGTTAGCAAACACTAAAAGCACAGCATCGCGCAGTTCGTCTTCAGCCAACATCCTCAAGAGCTCTTCCCGAGCCTCAGCACATCGCTCCCTGTCATTGCTATCCACGACAAAAATCAGACCTAAATATAATATATATATATAAAAAAGACAGAAAAGAGTGATGAGGATTTTTCTAAAGCAGTTGGTCTAACAATGATATATAAAACTGATCAAAAATTACCCTGTGTGTTCTGAAAATAATGACGCCACAGTGGTCGGATTTTGTCTTGACCACCAACATCCCATACTGTGAAACTGATGTTCTTATACTCTACCGTCTCTACATTGAAACCTAAGGAAGAAAGCAAAAAAAAAAAAAAAAAAAAGGCATTTTAAGCAACAAGTTTTAGCAGCCAGACAAAACACACCTCAAATAGCATTCTGTCCAGCTATGTGCTAAGCACAAGCTTAGCACCTATTGACCCACCTATTGTTGGAATGGTTGTCACAATCTCTCCAAGTTTAAGCTTGTACAAAATAGTTGTCTTTCCTGCAGCATCCAAGCCGACCATTAGTATCCGCATCTCCTTCTTCCCAAACATTTTAAAGAGCCCCGCAAACATATTCCCCATGGCTGCCGGTGATGGGAGAAAAAATCACTTCAGGACAAAAACGGTGCGATAAATCTGCCAAATCTGAGGATAAACAGAAACAATTGATGAACAATGAATCACCAAATTGCTGCTCCATTTAGTACCATGAGAAGCTTTGATAATGTAGACAAAATATCTTGATTTATTGAAATAAAATTCTTAAAATTTGCTTTGTGTTTACGAATGCTGACAAGTCTGAAATATTTTTCTCTTGTGGTGATTATGTACCCACTCACTGTAAAACAGCAACAATTTTTCCACACCCATCTGAACAGAGTAAATGTAGCAATCTATATCTCTAATGCAATATTGGCAGCACCAATCTCCAATTGGTGCTTTTATCAGACATAGAAATCTCAAAGTCAGCTGTTTCCAAACAAACTGTTCAGTGAAAAAGAAAAAGTAAAACTAATTGAAATTATTAAGATAAAAAAAAAAACCCACACACACAGTTATTGGATACCCAAGATATAAAAGTTTAATACAAGCTAAATAAATGTAATTTGCAACACTTTATTCATTCATGTTGTTAGTGGAATAAAACATTTACAGTATACTTTTTTATAAGACTCTTGGATAAACAACCTTTGCACACAGGAAAAGATAAGGATATGAATTCTTACCTAATTACAATCTCCAGCCATCTAAACAATAAGATATTGCTTTGATTTTGTTTCATTTAATTTATTATTCTGGTGTGAAAAAAGTGTTGATACCCTTCCTGATTTACATTTTTTTTGCATGTTTGTCACACTTCAGTAATAAAGTCAAAGATAATACGAGTAAACACAAAATTCAGTTTTTAAGTAAAAGTGTTTAATATTGCGTGAGAAAAAATTATCCAAACCTTCATTCCAGAAAAAAAGAATAATATCATACCAAGAGTAAAATGTGTTGGTGGTAGTGTGATTGTCTGGGGCTGTTGTGTTGATTCAAGGCCAGAAAGACTGGTTGTGTTAAATGAAATCATGAATTCTGCTGTGTACCACACAGGCCTACTCAAAGTTCTGATCCAAATTCTATTGGTATGCTGTAGCATGACCTTAAAAAGTTCACCCATGCACAAAAACGCTTCAATGTGGCTAAATTACAATTCTGCAAAGATGAGTTGGGCAAAAATTCCTCTATGGCACTGAAAATGACTCATTACAAGTTATCAAGAATAACTGAATGCAGCTGTTACTGGTAAGAGTGCCCGAACTAGTTATTAGGTTAGGGGGCCATCACGTTTTCACACAGAGCCATGTAGGTTTGGATTTTTTCCTCCTTTAATAATAAAACACCTTTATTTAAAAACTGAGCTTTGTGTTGACATGTGTTGTCTTTGACTAATATTTAAATTGGTTTGATGTTCTGAAATACTGAAGTGTGACAAACAAGCCAAAAAATAGGAAACCAGGAAGGGGAAAAACACTTTCACACCATTGTATGTGATCATCCTACTTCTTCATGACACATCAAATTAAAAAAATACACCAATGGTGTTAGTAATTTCTTAATTTATTTCAGAGTAAGTTATTGTACAGACTATACATATAGTGAATGGTTCCACTAAAGTTTTGCTTAAACTGCTCTTTAAATAGTCCTACATAGTTAGCATTAAAAATAATAATAATAATTATGCAATACATTTTATCGAGGTTATTCTTAACATGGATGCAAGCTGACAATCCAAAACATTTACAGTAGTATTTGCTTCGTGGGAATTATGTCACTTGGGGCCATTTATGGATTCCCATCCAAGAAGCCACGGAGGCTGCAGCAGCTTTTACAGCTGACTGTTCAGGGTGCGGTGCGAAAAGTTGAAACAAACATCCACAATAGCATGCTGCGGTACAATAACGCCAAAAGCAGCACGCCAACTAGATGGTATTTTAAACAATTCACCCTATTATATATTTTAACAACAACCTAGCATATAATATGTGAGGGGAAAATACGAAGCTAAGGACAGCATCGTCGAGAGAAACTAGCTCTCCTAGCAGTAAGTTACTCTGCTTGTGAATGTGTTGATACCGCAAACACGTGAAGCAGCTTTATTTAGCTTGTACAAACATGTCTGCCTACATAACTACAGCCCATGGTAAGATTTTACAGAAGGTTAAACATTTAGTTTTGTTATAAATTGTTTCAACTCACTCGCTCGATATGTTTTCTTCCCTTAAGGCGTTTCCTCCTTCACAGGAAAATGGCGATGATTTGACACGTCAGAGGTTCCTGTAAAACTTCAGCGATCACAGACCGGGAGACATCGCCCCCTGTGGTCGAAGAGAGAACCGCACGCACATGTTGAAGAGGGAAAAGGTTTTTCTGCTACAGGTAGGAAATTGAATCTGAATACGTTTCTCCTAGAGGGAAACTGTGTAGATTTATTTGCCAAATTTAAATGCACCTTTGAAATATGGAAACAAACAAACAAACAAAAAAATCAAGTACTAAAGCTAAAACAGAAAAACTAAACCTAAGGTTTATTATTCAAATTCAGGCTTAAATGTTACTGTCAAACATACAGTACAAGGCACCTTGTATACTATTTTAAGTGAGAAATATTGACCAAAATTGTGTTTGTGCAAGATTATATTTGTGGACATAGGGACCATCTGATCATCCATATTGTAAAGCTGATTTTATGTGTCATTCTGCAGTGCATCTCGGTGGAATCCATCTTTTACTGTCAGCTTTTTTAGGTCGAACCTAAAAAGACATTAAGTGTCATGTGAACATCCTTATTTTATTTTATTTTATTTCCTAAGCAAGTTCAATATGGATTGATTAAAGTAATTAGAATGCCACAGATCATATTTGTAAAGGCCAGTGTTATTTATTCAAACAGTAACTGTAGAGTTATAATTGAATTTGTTTTTTTATTTTATTTTTATTTTTTTAGAAAATATACTGTTTCGCACACCCTATTCATGAAGTAGTCAACCAACAGGGGAAATTGACTTCAGACATTTACAGAAGTAAACCCTTATGTGTTATTAACTTCCAATTCATCTGTTTCTCTTTAAGAGTTCTAACTTTAACAAGTCTTGATGCCTATTACAAAAGGTTTAAACTGGTGCAAGTTAATAAAAGCCTAAAGCAATTCTTGATGTTGAAAAAATAATGTGATTGTTATCAAAAACGTCAAAATTCGGTTTTGTTTTCTTCTTCTTACTATTTTTAGTTATATATGTTTTTCAATATTTAGTAAAAGATTCAACACCTTCCATTTCACACAGTGGCTCCAGGAGCACTACCAGCCACATCTCTCCAAATTTTCTCTAAAAAATTGGAGGATAGCAGATGCAGAATAATTCAGTGTATTCCACCACTCAAAATATTGTTTGTGGCCCCATTACTCACTTATTTCTCCAATATTGCAATAATACTTCACTTTTTTTGTGGTCAGCTCCAAAATGTAGAGCTGAGGTTCCTCTGTAACAGATGCCTGTGAATGACTCAACATATTAAATATTATGAAGTTATTGCCTGACCTAGAATACCAAACATATTGTTCTTGATTACATTTTTAGGAAGTGATCCTAATCCACAATGATGCCATTATTTCCTAATGTCAAGGTTGCAGAAACCACAGGACACCTCCAGATTTCAGAATGGAGACTAAGTGTTCTTACTTAATACTAGGCAGGAAGTCTTTATGTTATGGTTGCTAAACTTTGTCATCATGTCATTAACAATGGTTCCATCATTACTTAATTCATTAATTTATTCTTCCACAGCTGCTAGACAAACTCTAAAGCTTCGCATTGGATGCATCCAAAACTGCAACATAATCATGGCAAATTAATAATGAAAAAAAGCACAATACTTTTCTGAACCGGCGCTATTTTTATTTGGACTGATGTGATATAAACTAAAGACTCATTCTTTTACATTCTTAAGATTCTTTCAATCTTGTTGTAAGTGCTTCATTCAAAAGGCACCATCTGTAATAATAAGGATGAGTAATAGAGTGTTTTATGTGGAAATGTGGCATGTTTAAGAGTGCACAGCAGTAGTTATGCTACTTTCAATGATTTGATCACCTGTAGCATAATATATACTATGAAATGCAAACCTTTTAAATTATCCTAAGAATTTCTTTATATTTTGCTTTCAAGCAACTGGATATTCTTCTATTCTTCTAAATTATCATATAGTTATCCAGGATTATCATATTTTTCTCAGATCTGGGCCAATTGAACACTCATTTATTTTTGAGTTCTCCATGATTATGAAGACATGTTGTGCAGTGTCTATTAATGAATTAGTAAAGTAGTAAAATGGAGAGCAACAAAAGAAATGCCAGGTATATAAAGCTTTTTCCAGCATTTAAAATAATGTTTTTTGAAATCTCATAAATCCACTATAGAATGCCAAATTTTCTGTTATTAGCACTGGAAATCAATTTGCAGGTGGTATGTATGTGTATATTGTGTTGGATATTTCTCATTAAGCTGAAGAAAATGTAAAAAATAATATCAATAAATTATGACATAAAGGAAAACCCCAATTTGAGTAAATCACTATCAAACCAAATGCTATTCACTTCATGGATCTATAGTAAAAGGGTAAGGATGTTATACTGATGTCTTTGCGGTTCAGACCTGCTGCACTAAGTTATTACAGCAACAACGTAGCTCTTGAGATGCTAAGCAACTGAATATACAAGCTAAGAAACAATAGAAACTGATAATTTGATAACAACAGAAATGGGTCACTTCAGCTCCCAAATGCCTTCATGGCTATTTATAAAACTAGGCAGCACAATACAGTCACTAAAAATCATCAGTTTGAACTATTTCTCATGGCTGTCCTATGTTTGCTTAAATAAAGTCAACATTACATTTCAATGTCAGAATTATTTTTACACCCTCAAGAGAGAGATTCTTAATCTTGTTTGGGTAACTTAAGATATCTATCTTTAAAATTTTGCAACTTGAGTATCATTTCCCTGCACAACCAGGCCCCTAAGGACATGACTAACCATGATATTGTTGAGAAAGTTGAATTTTAACCAGGGTCAACTATGCCCACTAACCCCAGCAGAGGGGGCAGCAGGAGGGGAGAAGGCCCGAGGAGAGCAGCAGGAGGGGAGAAGGCTGAGGGACCACACAGGGAAGGCGCATAATGCCATCTCACTCTTCAACAATAATTTGTGGTTTTGCACTGCTGAATAGCTGAAAGATTGCTTTCAGCACCTGCTGTACTTTTAAATGAGTGAATGGTAATTATTGCAACAATAATTTAGTTTCATGTAGAGTCACAAACAGCAGGGTTTGTTGGTTTTCCTGTTTTTTTTTTTTGTCTTTTTGGTTTGCATATTTCCAACTAGATTGCAATTTGCTCAAACATTTTAACCTAAATCATTCTAGGTCTGTTTCGCAGACCACCATAGATTAAGTTAATTTCTTTTGCCTTGCATGAATGTACAGAATAATTTTCTACCTGTTCAAAGAAATGAGAAACTGCTTTTTTGATATGCACAAATGACACAATGACTTGATGATTGAACAAGTATCTCTGACAAATTCAGTTTTGATCTGAGAAATGCACCAAGGTGACTGTGGAAAACTGGAAGACCACCTAACACTGAAGAATTGTAATATGGTGGTAGGAGGGGCTTACCCAGAGTGACCTTCAACCAGGAATGACTTCTGATTCAAGTCAAATTTATTTAAATAGCCTTGTATTATACATGCAGAAAACAACCCTCCCACCCCCAAAACCACAAACAAATAAAAAAACAGCTAAAATAACCTAGACACAAAATAGTTTTAAAAATCACAACAAGGGAACAGTAGGTGTTGCAAGTTCATCAAGATCTAATGAAAAACTATTTTAGGGTTTTGAGCTGTTGCATGACCTTATGGTCTTTTCAAGTGAATCTAGGTACAATCGCTCACCTGACTTTTCTGATCATTTTGGTATTTGCAGTGGTAAAAGACCAGAGAGGTGATGAAGTCATGACCCAACTAACGACTTTATAACAGACAGTGCAGTGTAGACAAAACATGCAGATTGAGATCTCACCAACATCTGGTTTCTAGGATGTCATGAAAAGCACAGGAGAAATGGGTTGAAACCAGCATAAAGGCTTATACATTAAAAGTCTGATATATAAAGGCAGAGATTATATTCTTAAAATCTGTCACAAGATTAACTTCAGTTCAAAGCTGAAATACCCTCCTTTGACAGCATTGGGTGTCAAATGAAAGGGTACTGTCAGAAAAGGCCCACATATTTCATACAACTTATAATTTTTTGTTTAAGTCTCCCAAATGGACAACATATCTGCACACATGCTTCAGTGATCCACACCACTATGTTTGACCCATCAACTTTATATTTCTCCCCAAAGTGAATAACATTTTCACATAATATTTCCACTCTCTGTTTGGTTTTCTTCACAAGAAAACAAAACAGAGAGTTTGTACCTTCTAGAAAATGGGACCTCCTAGAAGGTCCCATTTTCTACAAATTCACATTATGAAGTGCAAACAAATTCACATTACAAAGGCCAACCGCTCATCTGCTTCCTAAAAGTTTACTCGCCTACAGATGCATCCAACAGTGTTTCAGTTCGTGGTTCAACTAATTTTGGTTCATCAGTTTTTTTGAGAACAAAGATTTTTTTAGTCTTATCAAATAAATGTAATTATACAGCTTTCTTATGGTTTAGATGACAAAACATCCACTCTTTCTCCTTGCATCTGCACTTTGAACTACATTAGTTATGAGACAATTTTCCTGTGGGCATGATTTTGTAAGAACTTTGCCCTGCCTCTTGCCCCACAACTGCTGGAAGTCCGTGACAGCATGGGTTAAGCGGGAATAGAAAACAAATAGATGGGTTAGGAAACAGCTAGAATAATCAAACAAAAAAAAAACTGGTAAAAAAAAAAACTGTATCACTTCAAAAATTAAATCTTTATTCATGTACAGAGTATAAAAGCTACACTGTTCCTATCAAATTCCACTGTGGTCTGGTTTCACATAGGCAATGCTCTGTTCCATTCACATCAGATAAGCAAACATCTCTCTGGCATATTAAATATAAAAGCAAGAGCTCAGTACAGCTGCATGCTGGGTTGCAACAACACAAATGCATCTCTTATTTATTTTTCTGTTTCTCAAGTCTTAATTTCTAAATGCTCTATCTTTAGCTGCTGACCATAGCCAATTCACATATGTATTCCCTAGCAAAAAAAATGTAAAATCCATAAAAAGAAAGATATATGCAAGTTGAAAACAAATTTGCTTTTAAACCTTGTCTTGCAATATAAGATTCTTATATTCTTGGATGAGCAAGCTGAATCCCAATAAAAAATAAAAAAACAAAGTTTTACAAGACAACCCACTGAGTTCACTGGATGGACAACATCATAGCATATGCACCTACCATAGAAAATGCAAAAGGTACAAAAGGTCCTTAAGGTGATGCTAAATCCACCATAGTCCGTGTCAAACCCAACGGTAATATCCAACTGAGCGTTGCTCTTCGTCATCCTTGTTTTCGGCTTCATATCTCGCTGGATACTGACAGTTGTTATGTGTGAACAGACGACTGGAAATAGGACAGTAGGGGGGTGTATATATCACACACACACCCCTCTGAAAGCACACACACAAACTAATTTTGATGGCACCGCTGGTGATGGTACACGCCTAACAACTTTTTCCCCAACACATACACAAACGCAAGAACAATGACATGTTCATCCTATTCTTTCTTTTTTCTTGGTTTATTTTTTTAATCTATTCTTTATTCTGGTAAAATGTCACTCCTGGAACTCTTATGCCCACCTGGGGGGCACATCCTCAGGGGAGACGGCTACAGTAAAACTCTTGGAAGTTCTTTCAAAGCAGTGTCCGTCTTCTAGGAGAAAAATCATCTTTCATGTGCATTTCAGCCCATGTGAAAGTTACCTACATCATCAACCACAATGTATTTTCATTATTTCTTAGTTACTTATAGCAAGATAATTTATGGTTAATGGGTATTAAAACAAGTTTCTGAATGGAAGAGGGCTGCCAAGGGGCAAACCAGGCTTTGCAGCAGGAAGTGGATAAGGTCTCAGTAGGGGCCTGACTCCCCTCTGAGACAAGGCCTAGCAAGGATAAAAACACTCAGTCAGGGGCTTGGGAACGCTGGTGTGTGTGCGTCTGTGTCAAACAGTGCCTTAGAAAAAGAGTGTGTGTCTGTGAACAAGTTTTTTATTCATCGGTAACATATTCTCAGGTAGTTTCATAAATTATTACATGTAGTTGAACAATCAATTTCGTATTTTTGGTTTGTATTTTATGGCTTAAGTAATCTTAATAATTGTGGTAATGGAAGCATATTATGAAATGGCCCCTTTGACAACCAATAGACAGTTGTGTGAGTCATACAAAGGAGCGGGTTTGGGCTAAACAAGGCTGGAACTCGGATGGACAAGCATGGGATACCTCCCTCTGCGTCTCATGTACTGGATTATCGGGCGGGCCAAATCCCAAAGGTGGTGTGAAGCGGGAAACAAACCGAACATTATTGCAACGACCTGTATCGCTGCCATGAGAGGGTCCATGCTGGCTTCTTCCATTGGCAACAAGTGCCATTGGGCACCCTACCCCACGCCTCTCACAGCAGGGGGCGCTGTAGAGAAAGACGGGCTGGGGCAAAAGGATAAATGTGCACCAGTGTCGCCTGCCAGTCACCTTTGTATGGTGATTGTCGGCGCCCTGAAAAGGTCGTTAAGGGGATTTACATAAAATTTTGCACTCCGCCCTGGATACGTTCAGAAATGTTTGCTTTTGTGTTACGACATGAAGGTTGCCTAGTATTTTGACAACACAGAATAATGGAATTAGTTGTATGAGCATCGTCAAATTGTTTTACAGGTGAAATATAACATGGAAATAAAATACTGAGATTGGAGACCATCAAATTTGACAAAAACACCTTCATTAACATCAAATATGTCTAATCCACCTAGTATGTCAAATTATAATTTTTACAGACCTATAATTTCAGCTTGAGCTCCAAGTTTGTGCTATAGTTTGACAGAAATATTACTTTTCATTTGTAATTCTTTCATCTGTCCAATCACAACTGGCACTTTATTTATGCAAGCCATTGGTGTCGATGGGTAGATTTCCTGGGACATCCGTGACAGATGGTTGAGACAAGCTTCTAAAAGACGTAGTTCTTCAGAATGAACATGGGGCCCTCTGGTGAGGGAGGGATGGTGTATTAGGTCTGGGAATCGCTGGCTTGGAGGATGTGGGTATACTGGCAAGGTGTAAGTGCACACATTGAACAAATCATCCATGCCAGAGTGCTGGATTTCCTGAAGGATGACTTGGTTCTTCGTGAGGTTACCAGGGTCCAGCTCTTCAGATTCCCACCATCCTTTCATGACCCTCACTGAACCGGATATTTCATCACGGCCAATGAACTAAGAATAGCACTTTGACTGGTGTAAAATCTGAGTCCACATATGCTACTCTTGAATCTCACCTTAGGCTTCCTCCAAGGCTCTGATGGTGAGCCATTTCAAGATGAAACAATAGAGAGGATAAAGGTATTTCTTTGAAAGACTTTCTTCTTTCTTTTAGAGGGTTGTATTGAAGTTGATTCATGTTTGTTATGCATACAGGTTTTTATGAGTTGTCCCTCCCATGTTCTCTGTTTTAATCCATATCCCAATGGAAGAGGCTTCAAAGATAGTGCAAACCTCTTGCCCTTTTTGGGACAAGACTACACTAAAACATATTGCATCCTTAAGAAAAAAGTCATGTCCATGTCAGGATTTCAGAGTTTTTACTTTTGTTGTTGAAACTGAATTCTTTGTATCGCAATTTAAACTTATTTCTGCAACATCGAGACATATAAGACATTGTGAGAGTGATTATAAACGGCCACTTGAGATGGCAGTATTCAGAGGCAACTGAACACTGCCATGTCCAGGTCATTGTGTCCTTTTTCGATGTAGCACCTTTATGATTTGCAGAAAATCCGCACAAGTTAACAACTACATATTAACTACATATTAACAATGCCAGTAGATGATAAGTGGCATTCTGGTTTGTGCCAAAAATGCACAAACCAGAAAACTAGTGTGCACTTTAGGCTCTACTTGATAACACTCCAGAGGGCCTCCCTGGTGAGGTGTACCATGTCCCACCAGGAGGAAACCCAGAGGAAGACCCAGGACATGCTGTAGAAACTATATTTCTCGGCTGGCTTTCACAGGCCAGCCGAGAAATCCCCAGAGGAGCTGGCTCAAGTAGATGGGGAGAAGAAAGTCAAGTGTAAGAAAAATTTAATAACTACGGTTTTATTAAACATAGTTAAATTACTCTAATAAAACATCTAACAGCAGGAGGTTGTTCCTAGTTATTTGAGTTTAAACAGGGGTCATAATGTTTCATATTTCATAAGATGAGAGGGACAACTGGCTGACCAGGAAAAACCTAGATTTTCCAATACAACACAATACAATGCATACAAAAATACTTGATTGAACCCAAAGAGAAATTAAATGTTGTAATTCATAGTAATTCAGATTCTTCAAAAAGTTATTGTAGATTGTGATGGCTGTTGGCAGGAAAGATCTTTCTTTGTTCTTTTTCAAAACAAACAAAAATATAACACACCTAAATTACATATTTTATCATAATTTATGTGAATAATTTAACATGCAAAAATAATAAATTAGAAAGAGAAAAAAAATATATTTACAGGTTTAAACATCATAAAAATCAAGGAATGGAAACCCCCCCGTCTGTATGAAAGCTAAATTTAGCTGAAAGAAATGTTAGAAGTGAAAAGAGAATAAAAATAAAAGTAGGATTGGGTATGAAAGGGTTGCTATAAAGTGGCAAGGGGGCAAAATGACTCAGTTGTCCTGGTCACCAAAAATACTTTTAACCTACTGAATGAATTAATGTGTTTAAACAATGCAGCATTGAAACTAAACATATTTAGCTCAAAGCCCTTGACTTTCTATTTATTCACTTCTCTTATGAAAATAAATGTACATTTAATTAGTATGCAGTTCCTATAACAAATAACTCATTTGTCAAGTCTTTGTTTTGATCAAGTGTATACATAAGGGTGTTTGTTTGCATGTTTGGCCTGTGTGTCTCATTCAACTGTGCACCTGTCTGCCCTGAGGCGGGGAAGATATGGCACTTGTGCTGTAATGCATTAGAGGGCCTGTCATCATGCTTCACTGAAGGCCTCGGACAAGCTATTTGACACTCTTGACAGGGACAGAGGTGTAAACCTGCTTAGAGTGACAGTGAGATGGACACACGCGGGCAAAGATGAATAAGGTCATTGCCCGAGTCAATTGCAAGTTGTTGCTTCAAGGTATTTTGCTGCTCTTAGTCCGGATGCAGTCACATTCCTAGAGATATAAAAGTTTTCATCTTGCTAAAATCAGTTAAAACAAAAGGCTCATCTGAATAACTTTTATTCCTCATCTAAACTAACAGTATTATGACATTTACAGGTCTTGGTATTGATATTTTCACAGAAACTCATTTCAGGAATTCTGAACTATCTTTCAAAATGTACTTCATTGAGATATTAGGCTATATTGGTAGATAGTAATACTACATTTCCAGAAGAGATTGCTCCTGAGTTTGGAGTAAGAGTTGTTTTAATTGCTTAAATCATCCAGAATGCAACATTCACTAGCTGCATTGCCATTACAAATATGTGCAAAACACATTTTTGTACTTGTGGTGTTTCTATTAAATAAGAAACACAATTAAAATCAAGTGTGAATGAGTTTGTTCACACAATAAGTTATTTAAAAACATGCTGCGCCATCACCCTCTCATCAGTTTTTGTCGTCTTCTTTGTATTTTCCGCCATTACTACTGTGCAGTTGTTGATCAAAGAATTCATGTGATGTGAAAATTTACATTTTACAAAATGCACTAATTTCAATGCAACCGAAAAACCACATCATCCTAGTGCAAAAACGTTTTATCAAAAAAACATGAGTTTTTTTTTTAAAATTAATGAGCAAATTTAATTTTGTAATTCCAATTTGTGCAATTTTTAAGTCAATGGGAATGCAGCCACTTAGATTCATTGAAAAGCTTTTTAAAAGACTGTGTTAACTTGCTTGTAAAGTCAGGATGAACGACATATAGGTTTTGTGAAAGACACAATATACTACACAATTTAGTTGATTCTGCACAACATGGACATAATGCCACAATGCATTCTAAAGTCCCAAATCCTTGTTAAGTCCTTGCATCTTTCCAACCAAACTGGATCACACCAAGAACCTCCTATCCCTTTATCTTGGTTAGATCCTTTAATCCCTCGGCCATTTTCCATTCTTTCTTCTTTTTCTCTCCTCATTTCAAATAGCAACTGTTTGGTTGTCCGTCTCTGGAACGTTGAGAATTCATCCCTGCAGTGAACAAAAGGAAAGTGACTATATGAAGAAAAAGGAAACAAGTTTAATATATGTGAGGATGCTAAGGATCTGTATAAATCTCAAGATGTTTTCTTCACTTGCAGTTTGTGTTGCTGTGGTCACCAATTATTTCCAGAAAGTAAGAAATTGTAAGCCTAATATATAGGGACTTATATCACAGTATCCCAATCCTCAATCTCTCTCCTTTCATGGAATATTGAAGCCAACGTATACTTTATTAAACATTTTAAATGGAAGAATGTGATACAGAAAAATCTTCCAAAATCCTAGAAAATGACCTGAGATGTATGAAACATCTTGAAGGTTCTAGACCTTCCAATTAGGGACTAATGTCATCTATATTAACCCCTCGCCCCCTCCCTCACTCGGCTTTATTGAGGGAAGGACAAGAGGGTTAGGGTTGCCTCAATAAAAACAGCACTAAAAAGCAATTACAGTGCTGAGAAGAATGGGACTTGTCAGTAATTTGCTGTCTAAAACCAAGGAGATTGCAGGTCTGGGGCCGACAGGAATTCTGAGCCTGCAGTGCAGTGTGGGAAAAGCAGTGGGAAGGCAAGCACCACCCTCTGTGAGGTAATTACTGGAACTACCAAAGGCCAGCACCAGCCTCTGCTAATGATAACCCCTCTTCTCTCCCCTACCAGTCACCTTGTAATTGATATACGTGGTCTCAATTACTCACTCAGGAGATGTTCATGATGATGTGGACACCTTTTGACATTATGCCGAGTCTGTAAATCAAAGAACTAAAACAAAATGTGTGCATTGAATACAGAAATTTTTTAAACACAGTCTAATTAATGAATATTAACTTAGACTGTGTTCCTGTGGATTTAGGAAATAGATTGTTGCTCAGTGTATTGGTTACTGTTCCTGGAAGGTCTTACACAAGTTTAATTCTTTTAAACCATACCAAAACACTTTTGTGACAACACAGCGTGGACAGAAGCATCTTAAGCTTTGTGTTTACTGGCAGATGTGTTTCAAAAGACTTCTTACAAAAAATTTGGCTTTCTTATTGTTATTTTTATGAATCACTGAAGTAGTAGAACATACTACCTCACTTAAAACAACAATCATATTATCACAATCTGTTTCACTGTAAAGAAACATAACAATTAGCTTAAAATAAAAAACCTAAAGTGAAAAAAAAATAATGCTATAAAAAGCTTAAATATTATGCTAAAATAAAACATAAAATCAAGTTTTATATTTTGTATTAAAAATAATACAAGGCCATGCAAGGTCAAAGCATTACATGTTAAATCTTTTAAAATACTTAAAAATAACATGTTTTTAACATAGTTTGTGGCATAGTGGCAATTGGGAAACTACAACTATTAAAGTTTAATCACAGTTTGTTCATTACAGCTGATGAAACAGAGAAAAAAAGTTACAGAAACAGAACTTCATTCTCTAAGTCGGAGTACATTTAAGACAAACAGATTATAGTGAAGGCAAAACTCAACATCTCTTAATGGATTGTGATGAGAAGGTAAAAAAATAGATGTTGCTGATCTGCTACTGCAGAAGAGAAAAGCTATGAGGAGAAAACAAACCCCATCTTGGGGATAGCTAACATCTGACTTTAAGACGTCCTACAACATTATATAAATCCTTACCATTAACTTTGCATTGAGTCACATTCTCTTTTATGACATTTTTGGCAGAACAATACTTTGAAGTATGTATTTTAGCTAACGTAGGCAGCTTTTCCATTTTTTAATTTGTACTTTGTGATTTCTGAGAGTTTATGAAAGCTATATCCATGCTATATTTTTAAGAGCTGACTAACAGATATATACAAGAACGTGTTTAGAAAAGTACCGTAATTGATAAACTGTTATGTGGAGATACTGCTGGACCTATTGTTCAAGTCCCAACACCTTAAATTCAGGTTAGATGGCCCCGGGGATAAAGCCAAATGTTAGTAAAAATAGCCCTAGACCACACAGTGGACTGCTGTAGGCTTAAAACAACTCTAATGAACTCCATGTTTCTTACCTTTACACTATCTGTCACATTTATATTGAGTAGTTATTTACATAGAAGCAATGATAGTGTACATAGCAAATAGAGGTAGGTGTGCCACCTGTCTTCTCCTTGTGAAACTAACTGAGCACTGACTATCTAAAGTGTTTTCAGGCAACTACTTAGTAGAAATGTGCGGTCGTAAGAAATCTATCAATAACTGTTCACTTAAAACATGATTTATTACATGATAAGATAACTAGTGCTGCACTTCCTACTGTAAATACAGTAGGAAATACCCAATGTAAATGTGATGCTGGTTTCAAAAAATGTAACAAATAGTGTTAAGGAAGTTGTTACAGCAGTTAAAATTGGAGTTGTTTTCAGGTGGTAAAACTCTGGCTTGAGCTTGGTCCCTCTCAGACTTTGGCTTTTAGACTCCTGGACTAACTATTCTCAATTTATAATTAATGAAGAAGCCAAACAAATATTCTACAGCAGGTGAGAATATAGCTGCTTATAAAATTTACTCTACTACAAAATTATGTACATTTATTTAAAAGTTATTTAAATGTTTTCATTCCTCAAAGAGGTTTAAAATATGAAAAAAACGATAAAATCATAACCACAACCCTCAAGACGATGAGGCTTTCCTTGTCACTACAGGCAATAAAAAACTACAGTTGTAAAGTAATTATAAAGAAAAACAGGATTAACTCTGGAGCAAATGAAGATTAAATTGTGACCCTTACACCTCCACAAGCAAGAAAAGTAACCGACACTGGAGAGGCATGCATTCTTATCCTTCCTGCTGAACCGCTTGGAGCTACAGAGAGGTGAAAGGGTGACTAATGAGTGATCATGTCTGCTTCATCCTCCCCTCTCCAACGCCAACCCGCATTAATCTGGTGGATGACCCTTTGAAAACCTTCCAGACGCCCTCCCACCCCCCTTCTGCTGCCTTCACCACCACTGAGGGACTGCATCTTACAGCAGCATACCTGAACCCACGGGGTTCCTCTGAACTTTAAAACAAAAAGTAAGAGCATTTAGCACCGCGCTGACACACACCTGTAGAGGGTGGAGAGCATTAGTATGCCTCCCAAATCACCCTCCTCCTTTGTTATCTCCCCAGCTTGGCTAATGCTCTCTTGTAAGTACAGACGTGGTAAAATTCCTTTGTTGTTCCCAACAATACAAACAGCACTTCAAAAGGGAAAAGGCTTTACAGGTGTCACATCTTTACTCATAACAGCTGTTCTTTTCAGCCATCTTATAAATAACCCATCATCCTTTTTCACAACAGGCGATACGCTCAACACAGTCCACACTGTGGGCAGAAAAGGCTGTTTCATTGCTGCAGATGTTACAGTTTTTAGGAATCAACGCAATGGAAAAATATTCAAGGGAGAATTACAATGGCTTTATGCAAAGTGATAATTCGCTATGCAGTTGGTTGTACGCAATTTTATTTAGAGGTATAAGTCTACAGGTCCCTTTTAGATTTTTCATCATCTCTTCATATATACACATACATATGTATACCCTTATCTTATACTTCTACAAGCATATATATATATATATATATATATATATATATATATATATATATATATATATCCATCCATCCATCCATCCATCTTCTTCCGCTTATCCGAGGTCGGGTCGCGGGGGTAGCAGCTTCAGAAGGGAGGCCCAGACTTCCCTCTCCCCAGCCACTTCTTCCAGCTCCTCCGGGGGAATCCCGAGGCGTTCCCAGGCCAGCCGAGAGACATAGTCCCTCCAGCGTGTCCTGGGTCTTCCCCGGGGCCTCCTCCCGGTGGGACGTGCCCGGGACACCTCACCAGGGAGGCGTCCAGGAGGCATCCTGACCAGATGCCCAAGCCACCTCAACTGGCTCCTCTCGATGTGAAGGAGCAGCGGCTCTACTCTGAGTCCCTCCCGGATGACTGAGCTTCTCACCCTATCTCTAAGGGAGAGCCCAGCCACCCTACGGAGAAAACCCATTTCGGCCGCTTGTATCCGCGATCTCGTTCTTTCGGTCATGACCCAAAGCTCATGACCATAGATGAGGGTGGGAACGTAGATCGACCGGTAAATCGAGAGCTTCGCTTTTTGGCTCAGCTCTCTCTTCACCACAACGGACCGGTACAGCGCCCGCTTGACAGCAGACGCTGCGCCAATCCGCCTGTCGATCTCCCGCTCCCTTCTTCCCCCATTCGTGAACAAGATCCCGAGATACTTAAACTCCTCCACTTGGGGCAGGACACCCCCCCTGACCCGGAGAAGGCACTCTACCCTTTTCCGGCTCAAGACCATGGCCTCGGATTTGGAGGCACTGATCCCCATCCCGGCCGCTTCACACTCGGCTGCGAACCGATCCAGCGAGAGCTGCAGATCACGATCTGATGAAGCCAAAAGGACCACATCGTCTGCGAAAAGCAGAGATGAGATCCTGAGGCCACCAAATCGGATCCCCTCAACACCTTGGCTGCGCCTAGAAATTCTGTCCATGAAAGTGATGAACAGAATCGGTGACAAAGGGCAGCCCTGGCGGAGTCCAACTCTCACCGGAAACGAGCCCGACTTACTGCCGGCAATGCGGACCAGACTCTGACACCGGTCATAGAGGGACCTGACAGCCCGTATCAAAGGGCCCGGTACCCCATACTCCCGGAGAACCCCCCACAGGGCTCCCGAGGGACACGGTCGAACGCCTTCTCCAAGTCCACAAAACACATGTAGACTGGTTGGGCGAACTCCCATGCACCCTCCAGGACCCTGCTGAGGGTGTAGAGCTGGTCCAGTGTTCCACGACCAGGACGAAAACCACATATATACCATATACCATATACCATATATATATATATATATATATATATATATGTGTGTGTGTGTGTGTGTGGGTGTGTGTGTATTATGTTTAGCAGCTAAAGTGTT
Source organism: Xiphophorus couchianus (assembly GCF_001444195.1). NCBI lineage: Eukaryota > Metazoa > Chordata > Actinopteri > Cyprinodontiformes > Poeciliidae > Xiphophorus > Xiphophorus couchianus. The sequence goes on from NC_040233.1 coordinate 17,770,422, forward strand.
ATTCAAGGTGTAAAGGGTATTAGGTTGTTTTGATTTTGAACACAGAGGTGAGAAACATTGTCACTTACAAGTAACACAGAGCTCAATGTAACTCAATAAGCTCATGTATTCAGTGGAATAACAAGATTTACAATATTTTTAAGATTAACAATATTTAAAAATGTTTCGGAGTCATCAATCATCTGAGCTCTGGTTCTGTTCTACATTTGGGCGAAGTGGTGTTTTCAGAGAGTTGAAGGAGACGCTTTGAAATGGAGGGGGATGTTCTGATGTTAGACAGAAGAGCACATTGACATCAAAAGACTGGCTTCAAAGTCAGTTACATAATAAAGTGCCCACACACTGCTCTCGTCTGTGTAGATCAGTTAAGCCTTGTCACCTTTGGAGTGTATGACCTACAATGAGGAGCTTTGAGTATCACATTCTTTAAGACTACAGTCTAGATAAAAACATTTCATGTAAGGTATGGATTGTTAAACTTTGACCAATATATTATGTATTTGTTTTTATTGAATTCTGTCTTTCAACTTGTTTTCAAAAAAGTCAAATCAACCATCTTATGTGAATCATCATCTTTTATGCTAATACCAGGGATTGTGTTGCAGAGGCTTCAAAAGGATTTTGAGAGAAGCAGTAGCAGATTGTAACCACTGTGTGACTTCTAATCATTTGCATTGTCTCGGCAGCGTGGGCCTCTTTGCATCATTTCGCCATCTATACATCCCTAGCCAGTCCCATGACAACATTGTTCTATTGAAATGCAAGGTCTAACATATTTAAGGGTTAAACACAGGACATAAAATAGAGAAACTAATTGCAATCAAGCCTATTGTCTCCCATTTATATGGTTATTGGGCTGTGCCACTTGCAGCCTGATGGCGTCAAAGTTCTCACAGTCAGGATGCCACCTCTCCCAGTGGAGCCGCCGTAGCCTCCTCTGGCAACTATCTGCTAACAAGGTTCATCTCACTTGGGTGACAAAGCTGCAGCGGGTGGGTCTGACCGAAAGGGAAGGGTCCATTTCCTTCAGCAAAATACTGCGTTGCTTCAGGGCCAGAGTTTGTGTCTGTCCTGTGATCTTTTTCATGTTTTGTACTTGTTTGCACCCATTCACATGGTGTAAAAAATGTCAAAGGTCACAATGTGGAATTAGCTGTTGTCACCCTTCCAGTCACTGAACCAAACCTGAACCACAGCAATAGTTTTCAAAGTTTTGTACTTGTCTCTGGCATGAAGAAGGATGTAAATGTTTTAGCATTTTTGTGAAAGTGCTGGAATGCGAAAGTGAGGATATACCCTGACAGACAACTTTAAACACTATTTATGTAGGGGGTGGCCAAGCTAGTATGTCCACATGAATGAGAGTGGAAGGGTATCACATTTTTTGCTACTTCCACTTCATGGGGGTATTTTGTGTATCAATCTTTCTGTGTGATAATGGGGTTAGATAGCAGTGAGACCTGGCCTTTAGTGGTGACGTTGCAGGGCTCAAAGACTATGAAGGGTCCGGTGGCTGAGCTGGAGAACTGGTAGGCTCTGTTTACTGGTAGGCTCAATCAGGTCTCTCTCTTTTTTTTAAACAAATATCTATCTTTTTCTAAACTCTTATAACTTATATGACTTTTTTCCCATATTTTGCTGATTTGCTGGCTGCAGCTGCAAGAAGATTTAGCTGCGCTGTTTCAAAAGTCTTTTTTGCTTATAAAATCTCAACAACGGCTAACCATTGACTCATTTTTTAATAACAATAACTATGATGACCATAATATATATTTTTGATGAGGTTAATATAAAGAGAGGAATTTCAATGATTTTAGTGGCTTGGAAATCAGTCTAAATCTTCTTGAATGGTATGAATTTGGTGGAGATTCTCTTCTGGCAAGGGAAGAGAATCTCTCTTGCTGGGAGAGCAAGGGAAGAGGGAGAGCAATCCCTTGGATGAGCAAGTTATTGTTCTTCCACTCCCTTACCTGAGAATCTTTTCTCTTCATCTCTTCACTAGAGAATCTTCATCTCTGATGAAGACTCTCCCAAATGTCAACAGTTTTCTACCTACGTTTACATTTGGCATCAGCAGAAAGAAAAGAGGGAATACATAGGATATTGCAAATGGTGTAGAACAAATGGAGGAACAATAAGATGAAAAGAATTTGGGTAGAAGGCCATCCAAAAATCAATCCAAAGGTAAACATGCTGCAACTAATGTTACAGGCTGAACTATTTGACTGCTTTACAAGACCCTAAATGTAACAAATATGTAAAAAGAGAAGTAACTGGTTGCTACCCACAGCTCTTCTCTTTGTTAAAGTGTAAGGAGCTGATTCCAAGTTGTTAAATGGCCCAGTCTTCCAAGCACAATAAGCCAGGGATTTCTTGTTCTACAAAATTCTAGTCTCCTTTTCACATTTCCTGTCACCTTCATGCACTTTACTTGGAAAAATGATCATTAGCAGTTCCATGTAGCCATTTAGTGGCTTCACTGTATGAGTTGTTTATCCAACAAACAAATTTAAACAAGAAAATAACAGAGATTTTTGAGAGATGTGGGTGTTAAGATCTCTTTCTGTCTTGTGTGTTTTTGGAGTAAAGAAATTGCATTATACTACAATATGCTAAAACAAATAAAGACATTTCTTCTCAGTGTCTGACCTTAATGCAGACTAAATATTTCCTGTATTAAAATCAGCTAACACTTATGTTTGCACTCATTGCTGAAGGACAAATCATTCTTTAGTGAGCAACTTCTGAAATCAAAACAAACCTAAAGAGGGGGTCATCTTTATCCACATTGACATAATATTTAGAAACAAGTCACAGAGTTCAGTCTTTTTTTATTTTTTATGTTACAGAGTTAGCTTTTAGAAATCTATTACAGGCACCAGGATCAACACCTGTCAGTGGAAAAAAAGATGAGGTAAAAAGGCTACAGAGTCACAACACTGCTTCAAAAACACATTTCTGCAAATATATACTTTTACTCACTAATATGTACAAGGCATGTAATAAATAATTATAAAAAAACATCAAATCTTAGAAATTCATAAAATCCGAGAACTAGTCTGTACAAAACTTTGGATTAAAGACTTAAAAAATTAGAACAGAGCCACATTCTCCACACAGCAGTAACCCACATACAAAGTGTATGGTAATGAATGTCATGATCAGTTTCAGAACATGCACTGATGGTGGCCGCTCTGTAATTGATTAGGAATGATTCAGAAGTAAAACCTATTATAACAGTTTATTAATATTTTCAGTTCGGTCACAGGCTGAACAAAAGCCTGAGACAAACAGTAGTATTACACTGTAAACATGTTTTGTTAAACATAATTTCCTATAGATTTTACACCTTTCACCACAGCAGAAAGACTAAATTCAGTGGCACAGTAACAACCCAGCTGTGTGTCCCGGTTTTCATTTCGGTATTCATAGGTCATCCCAGATAAATAAATATTATTCTGCATTTCTTCCTAAATCAAAGGAGATAGCCTCTATTAATCTGCTTTATAAAAGTCATGAGAAGTGAAACACAGTAAAATGCAACAAAACTCAAACAAAAAATGAACATAGACTTTTAGGAATAATAAAAATTAAACACAACATCTTACAAAATGTATTCAGAACAGGTAATACATTTGATGAAATGAGACAATAGAACTAAATATATAACTAAACAGGCAAGCCAAAAACTTAGCAAATTGAAAAAATTAAAGAAATATTTTGTTGTGTTATCTGAAATGTGTTGACACACTGTTTGTTTTTTTTAAACAGAATTGTGAAATGGTTGGCTCCCGATTTATTTAGCCCTTTATCAATTCGTACTTCCATTTCATATCCATGTGTCATTATTTAACAGTTTGTTTACCTCAAAAGTTATTTATTTTTAAAAGAAATTATGAAGCCCAATAATCACAGAGATGGACAAATTGTATTTATAATTTAATAAAATTAAAATAACATTTATGCAGTATTACAAATTAAGACACGTGATGAAACAAGTGTAACTTTTAAGTGTTCTCCTGCTGCTATACTACACTTATTGGTTTCAGAAAACCCAATTTCTTTACAGTAGACTATAAGAAGATCATGGGAAATTACTCTAAGTTTCAAAACTGATACATGTAGGCAAGGAAAGTACACAAAACATCCATTCACTAAAGTATGATTTGATAAAGGGGCAAATTGACCAAAACTTGATCCACTCTCTTATATGTCTTCTACTTTGCTGATTTATTTATTTTAAATGTATCTTTATTGAGTATTTGAATTCAGTCCTATATGATTGTGTTTTTCTGCATCTTGGCCACCTTGTTAAGACAATATTTAGTATGACACTGAACTGTCGGAAAATGAAAAAAACAAGCTCTATTCATCCTATTTAGTTAAATTTGTATTACTTTAAACAGGAATTTAGATAAAAAACAAAAAATTTTCACATTTTTACCAAACTACAATAAGCAGTTTTCTTTCACAGAAAGAATCAGTACATGCAAAGAATACACAAATCACACATGGATGAAGATGTATTCTATGTAAGTTAATAAACAAACATGACACAAACATGAACTCATGTTACCTTAGCAGCATTATAATGTGGAAGTATTGATAGCTTCAGTGATGCTGCTCATTGTTTAGTGTAGGGAACAGGAAGTCATTGCTCAGAATCATTACAAACAAAGGTTTTGGTCATTATTTTCCAACAACTGTAAAATATACTGCATAACAGAGCTTACATAGCTCGTAAATGAAAATGTTATTGTTATTTTTTTCCTAAAATGGCAGGAGAGTATCCTTCTGATTGAATGAAAATTAAAATAACAATTAAATCTGAACTTTACATAATAGGACAAAATCAATTCACAAATATCAGTGTTTTCCACATCAAAGACTTCGCTAATATTGTCAAACCCAGGGAGAGAAAGCTTCATATTTCTCAGCTGACCTTGCAGTCTTAGCTATAGATCTCTGATCATCCCATAAATATTTCTTCTCCTTGGATGTATGTGAAAGTATAGCTTTTTCTGAGAAATCTTTAAAAGAATATCTTGGGTTGGAGTTTGACTAAAATAAATGTCTTTCCTGCAGTAGATTATTTTTGCATCATGTTTATCAGCTAATGGCTAAAGTGAGAGGGGGCAAGACAAATAATTGGCATCTATCATCTTAAAACAACTTAAGTCTGAAAAGTCATAGCTTTATGGACCAGACTGTACATACTTCAAAATGTTCTCTAAAGACAAAGTTGTTATTTTCCACTGTCACAAAATATTTGCTCAGGATTAAGGATAGCTGCTAGGTTGACACCGGATGCAAGTAACTGTTGCCACATGGTTACTCAATAACAGAGATTGCTGCATTTGGGTAATTTCTACAATATTGATAAAATAAATTGTACTCACTTGATATGCAATGCCATTTTTTGAACAATGATTGGGTTTATGGTTTACAGAGAATGTTGTTTGCTACAAATATTCACTGCATGAAACTTTGGACATTCTTGGTTTAAAGGTGCAAACCGCAGCATTTCATGACCCACAACAGCGTTTTTAAAATTGGAGTTGTTTTAATATGGTAGAAGTTTGCTTTTTTTCATAGCCCCTTTTGGATGGATCATTAGATTTAGCCTTCTGCAGCATCTAATATGGATTTGGACTAATATAGATGCCAAAAAGAGATATGTACTGCAGGTAAGAAATTACCTCCTTATAGCTGTTACACAAAACCTTACTTAAAGCATCCTAAACTACATAAAACTACATATAATGGGTGAAATGCTCTGGTTTCAGCAGTATGTAGCTACTCTGGCTACTCTCAGATAATGTTTGCCATTTAAAAGAGATATTAACACATTAGCTTAAGGTTGTGAGGATGTGTAAACATGTTACAGCAAATAGCTACATTCACTGAGGTGCAAGTGCATTCTTACCTAAACATCAATAACACTACGAAACTATGATCATGTTAGTTCGCCCATAGGCAGAAACATACATATAAAAAATCAAAGAGGGGAATGCATGCTGTTGAGCATCTTGTAACTTAAAGTTGTTGTTTTGTTTGTCAAAATCAAAAGATGATTAAACATTGAGGGTAACAATGGCATTGCTGTTTAATTCTTAACAGAAATAGCTACTATTGACATGAAAGAGAAACACCAATATGGTGTTTATTAATTCGTCAGCAGTCCTTTGTTCCTACTTCAGCAGGAAAACCTTTTAAAACATAGACCATGAACTTATACAAGCATGGAAGTTCATGAAGGATGCTCTCAGTATGGATACATGTTCAACACTTTCAGCTGATTTGGGCAAAGACTAGCTCTGCGTAGCATCCCCAAATAGAACACACAGTCATTTGTGTGTGTTTACATGACACATGTTTCACAGGTAGAAACCTGTGAAACAATTCCAGATTCTTGAGAACCTCTACAAGTCTATTTGCAAGTGTGCACATCGTAGACTCTCACACACTCTTGACAGCTGACGTAGCAGCACCAGTGGAAAATACAGTGACACTTCTCCTTTCTCTTTTCAGTTCTGGTGTTGTGACCCCTGCCGCAGCACAGCAGGTCACAGCCGTCTATGCCGTGGGATGTTAGGTTGCAGATGCGATCCCGGGTGCCAAAGGAGCCTGTCTCTGGGTTGGGATCGCAGAAATTGGGTGAGCTTTCATAATAAACCAAATCACGCTCTGTGGGTGGTTTGAAGTAGTTGTACTTGGGTCTCAGCGTCTCTACCCAACCGCGGGACTCCTTGTGTTTCTCCACCACCATCTCAGACGCGCTGTCGTACTTGTCCTTCATGTAGTCACCGATGACTCGAAAGTCTGGCTGTGACCACCAGCATGTCTTGACTTCGCAGCTTCCTGAGAGACCATGGCACTTGCACTTCAGGAACATGTTGTCGTTGAGGGACTGTAGGTTTTTTTTTTTATAAAAAGTTAACAACACCTGACAGTAGAACAATAACACAATGCCACAGAATCTAAAGAATAACTGACCGTTCTTCCTGCCTCATTGTTGTGGCGATTCATTGCAGAGCGTGCATCTGGGCGGTTCTCCCTCGCGTCTGCAAACTCACGGGACACCATGCTTCCAAATTCCACATCCTCACTGCAGCCACCCCACTTCCATCCCTCTCCGGGGGGGCCCTTGTGACGTGTGTCGCAGCCGCAGATGGTGGCTGAACCATCAGCGCAAGCCCGGGTCACAGCAAAGGCAACCCCCGCTGAGGCGATGGCATGAACAAAAGCAGACTCTCGAGTAGCTACAAAGAGAATTTCAAGGATGTGTTTAGGATGGGTAAGAAAAACTCTTGTACACAAACTACAAAATAAAAAGCTAAAAATGGTCTCTTGATTAATGTTATTATGTTCAGGAATGAGCTATAATTAACAGTATTGTTTACCCCCTTGTCCACAGACATGGGTTCACTTTGTTTCTACTAATGTCAACATTAAATTAACTGCATATTAGGAGTCCTTTATTGTTGTCGGATTCATCTGTTTGTCATCCGTATACCGCTGTGTGACTTTGTTCAGCCCAGACATCAATCGTGCTGTCTCTAAATAAGGCTGGAAAGTCCTCCATGTCTGTGTTTGACATAGCTAACTGATGAGTCAGAGGGATCAGGATCTTCCACAGAGATGAGAGGAAAAGGCAGGCCTGACAGACCTATAATTAAGAGACTCAATTAAGCTTTTGAGAGGTTAGGAAACAACCTTGCACTGAAGGGACAATGTACAACATGGAGTTGAGTCTTTATTGACCAGGTGCCTAATTCGTTTGAAAAATAGAGTGCATAAAAATGAGGTAGAACTTGAAAAGGGAATGAAAACCAAAAGGTGTAAGTAAATTGGATATCGAGCAGTAAGCGGCGTATAAGACAGTTTATGCTGACATGTTTGAGTATGCGAGAGAGCTAGAGCGTATTTTAAGAAAGAGAGGGAGAACAAGCGAATGGAAGAAAAGAAAAAAAGAAGGCACATGTAGCTAAAGGCACCAGGAGCTCCTCCCTTGTAGCAGGTTCCAACCAGTTTGAGGACTAAAAGGCATTAAAACAGTGATGCAAGAAAAATGGTCTTCTTGAATCCTCCACCAGCCATTTCATACTTCAATGAAATGCATCCAAGGTTACTAAACATCAACAAACGTTTTTATTTTAATAACAAGCACTTCAAAATGAATTAAGCAAAAACTAAGTGCAGAGGTAGCTCACATCGTTTAATCCAACAGAGTAACAAGGGAACTATAATAAGCTATCAAACCAATACTTTTCTGAGGCTCAAAGTTGTTTACATTTTTTTTTTTACCACCAAGCTTTTCTCCAGAAAGTAACCGGAAAAGGTATGACTAGAGTAGTCATGCTAAAGCTTTTTATAACAAGTTCCACCTCAGTAAATAATGAGGTTTACTACTACAACCATTCTGACACTTTGGTTTTTATGCTGTATATTGGCACTGCTTAAGTTCAAGCATGCCATGTAGTGATGTGTTCCAGCTCTACTCATACATTGAATTTTCAAAGTTTAAAGTTGGGAGAATGAATAGGTCTCTATACACTGAGATTTAAATTTTGAAGGTCACAAGTTTCTCACCAAACATATAGCCTCAAAATTCAACGTGTCCAACATTTGATCACAGTGGCAGTAAAAAAAGACTGTGCTCAAATCTTTCACATTTGAAATTTATTGGTGTGAAACAACCTTAACTGAACTTGACAAACAATTTTTGTGCTTAAAATATTTTCAGCTTAGGAGAAGGATGTGATTTAATAATATCACTGATTGAAAACTGTCTTTCACCAAATCTTAGACAAGTCACAAATGACATGTTTTAAATCAGAAATATAAATTTAAATCATTAACGAACAGGCACACCTGATAGAGTCACATTGCAATACTTAATTTATACCAAAATGTTGGGAAACCATTTTATTAGAGGCTTTTACAGGGATAAATCTGTGGGAAATGTGGATTTTTACGCATTTAAGTCCAATAGACTTGGAGTGAAATGAAAAAATGTATACACTGTAAAAAAAGAAACATATCTAATTTACAGTAAAATACAGGCATCTGTGGTTGCCAGAATTATAACGTATTTATATGGTAAAATTCTGGCAAACACAGCTGCCTGTGTTTTATTGTAAGTTAGAGATGTTTTGTACTTTTTTACGGTGTAGACGTTAACAACTTGCCCCAGGATCTCTCGGTAAGTATAGAGTCTAAAAATATGTTTATAGTATGTGTCCAGAGTCATACATGTCTCTTTTATGAGCTTCTTAATTATAATATAAATACAAAAAGCATGAATAAGTTTGATTCTAAAAATGTCAGTAATATAAATATAATAAATTAAAAATGTGATGCTGGTAAATGCTTCTGAGGTGATAATTAAATCCTAACACTGCAGAGTCTCTATTTTTGCTCCAGGGCTTCATACTATTAAAGCAAAAAAAATTAAAAAAGTAAAAAAAAAACATCCTACTCCAAGCTATATTTTTTTGAGGTGTCATATTTGGTATCATGCTACCTTTTTAGTGCTGCAGTATGTCTGCAAGCCAAATGCACCTCCTGTTGTAGTGCTTACTTCGCCGGGAGATGTCCTTTCTTATGTAAGTTCAACAGCTTCTCTCTCTTTTACGACCAATTTAAGGACACTTTTTCTTGGACAATGCTTTTCAACCAAACTTTGCCAGATACCGGCAGGCCAAATAGTCCCTACAACCTGCTGGGGGGTTCAATCCCCTATTGTGCTGTCACAGTCACGCTGTGTTAGTCCCACAATGGACCCAGATATTTTATATGAAATTTGCCCTGGCTAGTGATTAGTGGGGACTAAGTTAAGTCATAGCAACAGAGAACTATGCATTGGCTGGACCCCGCTTGTCGGCAGACAGGGAAATCCCTATTCACATGGTTTAATAAAACAATCTAAAGGGCGTGTGAATGGGGAAAAGCACTTTTTCTCCTGCTTAATCTCATGGTTGAGAAGATATTGTGCTCTGAGCAGCACCCAGCGGGGAGCGGGGCTAAGGTCCCCCCATCAACTCCATTTACCACACCCCTTCTTTCTTTCTTGCCCAGAGTTAATGATATACTGATGTGCTCGCTTCCCTCCCCCAGCTTGATGAGACATACGTTCTGTGAAAAGCTAAGACCTTTTAGCTCATCCTAAATAGTTACACTTTCTCATCCTCAGGTCATAGGTCGTAACCCGTATCTCCTGACATCCTACTGGTTAATTTAGGAGGGATTTATTGATTTCCCTTATACTTCCTGGCTTGAATAATGCCAAGATAAAAAGAAAAAAAAATAGCATACCCCTTGAACTTTTTCTACAAACTTAATTTCTCTTGTGATTAAATATGATAGACCCACAAAAACTACCACATCATTTTGATGTGGAAGAAACATGATTCATAATTTGCAAAACTGCTAACAAATAATGCATCTGAAAAGTATGGGGTAAATTTCAGTTTTACGCCCTGTACGCTGACACCCATAAATAAGATCCCATGCAATTAAGTGCATTCAGAAATTAATAAACAATTAAATATGGTCAAATGGTCTGTGAAGGCATCAGACGTTTGTTAGAAAATACTAGAGAGGAAACAGGAACATGACGCCCCAAGAACACAGCAGACAGGTAAAGCATATGCTGCTGGAGAAGGTCAAAGCTTTGAGGATCATCTGAAAATGAAAAGGTATGGCCTGCACAGCAGGTAGAATGTGCACGCCATATGGAGAAGCTGTAGTCTTCAACATGATGGTCTTAGGTTCTATTCCTGGTCTTAGCCATTTGCTGCATGTTTTGTCCTTTTTAACCTCCCTGTTTTCTCTCCATGTTTTGCTTAGCAAAGACCACTAGTGCCTATATATATATATATATATATATATATATATATATATATATATATATATATATATATATATATATATATATCTCCTCTCTTGGGACCAAAATGTAACATTTTAGCTAACATGCAAAACATTATCTATGGCAAAACGAAAAAAAAAAAGTACTACTTCCACAATGATGGTGGCAGCATGATGCTGGGGGAACACGTTTTGCAGCAGGGGCAGGGAAGCTGGATGAGTTGAAAGAGAAGGTGGATGGAGCAAAAAGCATAGCAGTCAAGGAAGAAATCTGTTAGAGGAAGGGACAGGTTTACTCTGCGTTAGGATACAACAATAGGTACAAGGGAATATACTTTAACTTGTTGTATATAGTTAGAATCTTCTAGTCAAATTTCACGTCTAAATCGTGTGGAAAATCTGTGGCAACATTTGCTGTTCTATCCAATTTGACTGAGCTTGACTTTTTTTCACAAGAAGACTAACCAATAGTGTTCTAGACTCTAGTCTCTAGAGCCCTGTGACTATCGTTGTTGTACCCTGATGACTTTGTATTCATAATTCTGGCAGCAGATGGATTTAGAAAGCATTCCCTTTCACTTTGCATTTATGTTGTAGTTTGTGTCTTTTCATATAAAATCCCAAGAAAACACAACTAAGTTTCTTGGTTGTATGGTGACATTATGTGAAGAAGCTTAATGGGCTTAAATACTTTTGTAAGATGCAGTTTCTGTTTGCATAGGTCCCAACACCTGTGATATAGTTACTATCCACATTTTGAGGCACATTTGCACTCCCTAATTCCATCACATGACTCGCAAACAGAAGTGTGCATTTGCCCATACAGCAGGGAGGTGTTGTTCAGATAGCAAGAAAGGTCACAACAACTCTGGGATTGGTTGTAGAGACCAAGAACACCTGCACAGCTTTCTATTACCTTTCATCACAGGCAGATTCCAGCAGTGCATGTTTTGACACTTTAGTTAATGTAAATTAATGAGTGCTGACGCAGACATAGCCTGGAGGCAGGCCTTGTGATGTGGGGTGTGGCTATGGATAAAATCTTTGAGGTTTAGGCCACGTCTGAGAGAGAGTTCTAACAAGAATGTGTCTTATTGAAGGCAAGAGTTGCTTTCCTTTCCATTCATATGAGTGTGTGGTAACAGAAAGCTCTGCTCACACTGGGTAGGATCTTGTTGCGTTTAAGTAATTGTTTTCCATCATTTTTTGCTCCAACTTCAAAAATAATCTTTCTTTAAATACAAGCTTCCTGACTCTCTATGTTAAACTAACTCAAATGCTCATCATGACGATGATATCAGCACTGCCAGTCATGGGATGTAACTAAGTTTTTGAAGTAAATAAGGTGCATACTCTTCCTCACAAAAGAAAGGCCAAGAGGAAACTGAAAGACAACAGTCTGAATTGCAGACAAACAGACACCAGTGGGGACAATGGCTTCACTCCACAGACAAACACCAGCATCAATCAAATCCAATGAAATAGAAGCCCACTCTGACTAAAACCTATCAAAGGCCTGTGAGCCCCTGAGCCACTCTCCTCATCTTCAGACAAAGGCACTTAATCCAGCCACTTTGACCTCTCACATTATTACGGGCCCGGGTGACCTTAATCCAATCAAAATGATTTACTAAAGCCCAGTAGCGGCCTTCTCTTTCCAGTCAGTACCCCTGCAATTTAGAGTTGGGAGGGGAGGGCAATGGGAATGATGTGGTGGCATTTTGCACCACAATGGGGCTGGGATTGAGAACCCCTATCGTTAGCCACCTACTTGAGTTCAAGCCTCTTGTATCAACTGACTCAAGAGTTTATTAAAAGCAATTGCCCTAAGTGACCTCCAAACAGCCACATTTGCATCAGTCTTCAGCAAACTAGCTGCCAAGTTTAGATCTCCCACCCTCATCCACATTGCACACCATCCGGTGTACAATGCATTTTTTAATCCTATTTTAGAAAGCACAAGAAGCTACATAGAAGACAAAGAACATAAACTCCTCCAGTGCAGCTAGGAAGCTACAAAACAAATTTGAATTTAAATTTAGAAATGTTTATTGAAAACAACATGTCAAGCAGCATTTGTAACAACATCAGGCAAAGCATCAACTAACAGATGAGGTGTAGGTTACTTGTAATATAGCAGGAAATAGTTGCTTAGTGGAAACTAAGCTTTGTGCAGTAACACAATCAAACTATATCCCCTTGGGCATAGATGAAAAAAAAAGTTGTTCAGGAATTTATTTCATTTTAGTAAGCCATAATTATTATTTCATGTCAGCAAGTATCTTGCATTGCTGATTGTCCAAGTATAAGTCAAACATAAGTACATGCTGTCAAAAATGATTATCAAATGTTTTCGCATCTTCTCTTGTATGTGTGAATTTGCTAAATGGAAAACTACCACTTGTTTTCAATGTTCAGCTCTGAAATGGGAATAAAAAGTGAGTCATAAAATTTCTGTCTGGAACTATGCTCAAAGACACTAAAGTTAATCTTTTGTGAAGTTTAATTTTTGAAAATTGCCACAAGCAATGTAGGAAGAACAGCAAGCATGCTAAAAACGGTGCTTTGGTTAAATGGCACTAAACGTTATCTAAGGGAACGCATTACATCCACAGTGATACATGGTGGTGGCACTGTCATGCTATGGGATTGTTCTTTTTCAGCAGGGGCAGAAAAACTGGTCAGAGTTGATGAACCTCTTTATGGAGTCGAGTAGCTGCAAAATATTTGAGACTGTGGCAAAGGTCCATGAGCCGAAACAAAACTTATAATTGGCCCAATTTTATTGCAAATCTGTGGCAGCTATTTTTTAAGAAAAGTGGGGGAGATTTTAGACTGTAGACCTGATAGAGATATACCAAAAATCTTTCAGATTTCATTTCAGTGAATGGCAGTTCTGCAAAATGTATCTTTACAGAGGGTGAACACATCTGCATGACACTGTTTATTTTATTAAATTAACTTTTGTTGCAACTCATATTATTTCAAATTCTTTAAAGATTTATTGTAGATGGTGATGGCTACTGGGAGGAAATATCTCTTGTAGCGGACTTTTTCTAAGACAGTTTTGTGAAGAGGATGGTCATAACTTTCTTGATTTTATGCAAAATCCCTCTTTGCATCATCACCTCCAGTGGTTTCACAATCGCCCCCATAACAATACCAGGCTTCTTTATCAGTTTGTTGAGCCTTTTTAGGGCCCAGATTTTTTTTTTCAATATTTTGAAAGCTGTGAATTATTTTCCTTCCACTCCCCTACCATGCACCAGTTTGTGTTGCTGTATCACTTAAAATCATTGAGGTTTGTGGGTGTAAGTTCAAGTTCAAGGGGCATGATTAGTTTTGCAATGCCCTGTAAAGCTCATTGTGAAAAAAAAAAAAAAAAACTACAGAAAATTGCCATATTTTCGGGATGAAATTAAGCCAATGGAAGAAATATATTATTTAAAGCTTATTTTTACATGTGTATTTAATAATACATCATGTTTTCTTGACCCTCTTCACTTATTCTTTTCTGTTTTTGTTTGTCTGAATGCCTTAAAGCATGTGGTCTCATTTCCTGAATAGACAATTACATGCAATTCATCATATTCTGAAGTGAAAATGTATTTTAGAAAAACTGCATTATTCAGCTTGGTTCAGAATCTCATGTCCTTGGTGTATTTTAAGGAAAGTACAGCAATTGCAGGAGATCCCCTCCCAAAAAAAACTCAGACAAGACAGAACTAACTTGCTTCGGGCTAATTGTGTGCATCATTTCATGCATATAGGCCCCTCAGAGCTTGTTCTGTCTCAAGACTATTTAAACAAGGATTTGAATCAACATAATGAATGATGCACGCAGGGAATGCAGATTTTCAACTGCAAATATAAGACAAAGAGAGAACAGGACAGTTAATGAAAGAGTTAATCAGCTCAGAAAGACCATAAGTCACTTTTCTTTTCCTTTCTTTAAAGTAGTTTGGAGAACTAAAGACTTTTATATCAACTTTGCAAAGAGTGTAACACACTGAAACACAAACTGAAGCCACTGAAGTTGAACATCATTAATGTTTTGGCATACTCCACATCTACAACCTCACTCAAAATTAGACATGAGAAAAACAATTGATACCTTGATACTTTGAGTTCTTGATTAAGTCGTTATTTACATTTTTGTCTTTATCAACTGACAATGGAAGCCTGTCTATGTTGTGAGTAACACAGACACAACATAGACAAATTTTCTTTTTCTGGCTTTCTTATATTTATGTGTGTCATTGTGCTTGTGAAAGTTGTGCAAAGATACAAAAAAATCTTTCTCTGAAGGTTATTATATCTATCTTCATGTCTACATAACTATATTTTAAAGAAAATTTCTGAAAGATTCAGACTCTAGACTTGAAGAAGCATCTTGTAATACTACAAATCCCGATGTTGATAGTTGCAAGTGTTTTTTTTTTAATTTTTGTAAACTGTGTGCCGCTAGGCTAGACAACACATTAGTTACAACCTTAACCCAATATTACTAACCATGAGCCTAAAAGTACACATCTAACTTATGTATGAGACCATGAAACTTCAGTGAATGCAAGCCCATGAATCTGAATTCACATATGCATGCAGTACAGTTTACCTTTGTCCAAAACTGGCCCAAAGATGGCCAAGTTGTCATTGACTGTTGTGCAGTTCCAGCGCCGGCCTCTGAACTGGTGCTGACACTCTTGGATGCCGATCTTTACCCCCTCGGCCACACTGGGCATGATCTCAACGTAGTTCCTGCAGAAGCGCAGCTGCTTTGGCACCAGACCTGGTATGCTGGCACAAAGGATAGGTTGGGTACCTATTGATGAATACTGGTGGCCTACTGCTAGTGACCTACAAGCAGAGAGGAAGTCACAGTGTCAGTGCATTTTCATAATTATATCCTCTTATCCTATTTGTCTGAATCGATGTCTCACTACTGAACTGGGAGGTAATTTTCCTCTTTGTGCAGTGTAATCTTATGTCTGAGTTTATCTGATTGTGTGTGTTTATTTGTCATATCAAGTGCTACCATTAGGTTTCTATCCTTTATCCCTTCAACCACCCTTTCCAAAGACACCTGCCCTTCATGTGTATTGAAATTGTAGCCCTGCCACCACATTGTTTCTGTTTAAGATGAAAGTCTGCAACGTATCCAGAGGTCTTCATAGACCTTAAGCTGACAACTTGGAAAAACTACACCTTGTTATTAGCTGTCCGCACACTTAACAGGCTGTCAGCTTAGGGTAATAAGAGTGTAAACCCTACAATGAAACTTCAGAGACTGTATTAAGAGCAACGCAGACCCCCCTCCCACTCGTAGTTTTTCTCTTTGAGGAAGATGCTTTAAGAAACAAGTGTAAACTTGGCTCACTGATTACATCTCTGTGCCTTTACACCTTTATAATTCTCTCAATCTTTATTATCAGTGTCTATTTATTTCTATTACTCAGCATTTAAAGCACTGAGAAGTAAGGTGTACCGCTGTATAATAAAACACTTTTTTACAGACATTAACTTATTAGCCTTGCTACACATTTTAATATTGCTGGAGAACACATTTATTCTTCTTGTTAATTTTTCAATACACAATATTGAGCCCTGAAGCCATGGGGGATTTTGCACAAACTTTTCCCTGAGCAAATTTTTGCTAAACATACAATGAAATTATGAAGCTGCCACTTGTATGAACAATGTGTTAAAAAAGAGCATAGTTAAAAGAATGTCTGGCAAAAATACACCCAGAGTTGTCTAAATGTGGTTTCAAAACCAATTCAAGCTTAGGGCCAACCAACCTTGAATTGGACCTCTCCAAAAAAAAAGTTAATTTCAATATGTTTTCAGGGCTAGTAAAAGACTACTGACGGCCAACCTTAAACAGCCATCAAAAAATACATATGAACTCAAAATTATGCATACACCTGGCAAAATTGGAATTCAATTAATCTTTTAATTTGGAATTATATTAAAGAGGCCCAATGAGAATCCTGATGCGGATCTAGTATAGGATCTGTAGAGGGGGCTAAAGATTAGGGTGATGGTACTCAACGACTTGGTGGTCATCACCAGCTAAATCCTCCAAATACCAGTGGAGACAAGCAGTAGGCTGGTCAACAATGCAAAGGGTTTGAAAACTGTAGTACTGTTTTTTAAACTAAATACAAAATAACAATCTATTCTAAATAGCAGTTATTTTTAACAAAACTGGTGTCCTATTGCATCATTATCTTTTGAAAGATGCCTGTCTCATTTTCTATCAGAAAGAAAGTTGATGGTTCAATGAAAACTATTTTAGCACCCGCGGTATGAATAACTTCGGACCAAACTGAATGTCAATGAATGTCCAGTGAATGAAAGGTCGACATCATTGGGATTGTTTGTTGAAAAACACTTTAAATATCTGATTTCTGTTTTTACCTGATTAAATTGACTTGATTGAGTCTTTTATGAAATGTGAATATAGTTGTAGCTTGAATCAGTGTGAACTAAATCTCATTTGAAGTGTTTGCCTTAATATTTTCATCTTTGTTTCTTACTTTTTCAGAACTCAGATTTGTTTTCTTAATAGGGCAGGTTTTCACTTTCTTTCACAAGCGTCATTGCTCTTGGTGACCTCGATAAGATCTTACCTAGGCAGGTCAAATAAGATCTCTGCCCCCTCAGAGACATGGATTTGCTTCTCTTCTACGAATGTATCCCCAACACAGGTGAAGGTGTATTTAGCTGCTCATTTTCTGCTAACCTGCTCAGTGTTGTTCAGGGATTAATAACTGATCACAAGATTACCGGGTTCCTGACACAGCCCTGCAGGCAGAGTTATTTTTCTTCAAAATACCGACCAGATCTTCTCCTAAGAAGTCTTTGACTAATCTCAGTTCAACTTCCCTAAACATTTTAAAGTTGTCTTTCTATTTTTGAGAAATTGTGAATAATAAAGGATAAAGAAAAGAAATACCATATAAAAATCAGGTAAATCCAAGCATCTCATTGGTTCCAACAACCATGTCAGAAGGCCTGTGCAAACGGGCTTTTTACAAATGTTCTTTCTTGAAAAAGAACATTTCCTTCTTTCTACAGACATGAACAGAACATGTCTATGTAGTAATCTTTGAGACATACAGTAAGTCAGTGAGCAATGGCAAGTTGATGTTTATTCTAGACAAAATCACCTTTGTCTGCTGCAAGCATCAGTAAACAAGACGCTCCTGCTGAGTGAACTCTTTTTTGCCTTTGTGAATCTGTCTACCCTGCAGCTGATAGTTTCCAGCAGAGACCTGTAGAAACCAACTACTTGGGTTCCCTCTCACAAGATTTGTAGAAAACTACTTGTGACAAATAATCATTTTTATCATTGTGCACAAAACTTACCAGCACCTCAGTGGCTTTTTTCATGCAACATGTGATCGACTTTGATTTAAGGAACTAACAACCCTTCGATCTGTGCTTTAAAAGGCCATTGTGCATGAGCCTCTGCCGGATCTTAAACAATTACACACAAACTCACCTTGACTCAATGTGATGTGTTTCTGTCTCAGTGGAGAGACAGAAACACAAGTTGGTGCCATCCCTTCCTGTGTTAGGAAAGGGCTTATGAGAGGAGGCAGGGCATGTTCAAGTAGACATGATTTATGATTTTTTTTTCTTTTTGCAGAAAACTGTTGCATAAAGAGCAGTGTTGTTGGAGACCATCTCCAACAACCACTTAAGGCTAACTGCTGCTCTTCTGTGTGTTGTGTGGATTTTTGGTATTTATTGTGTGGTCTTTACTTTAATCTCTCTAATTCCTCAGGGGAAAAAAAGTCAATTCATCTTGTTGGAGCTGCTGTTGAGCAGAGAGCAGGACTTTCAGTGTATTGAGTAAAAAAAAAGCCATGGCTAATGTACGGAAAACTGTTTAGCTTAAAGAAAAACATATATGGGATGTATTTCTTTGCACTCTGAATAGATTTTCCCCTCTAATCTAAGTGTAACCAGCGCATGTTTAATGCATATTTCAGCAAGCCCAAGCAAGGTGCCTCAGAATTACCACTTTACTCGTGGGCCCTGGGGCCTTGGAGTCGACTTTGACATCAAGAGAATATGTTTGGGAGAAGGAATGTGTGGCAAGCTTTCACCTCCAGGTATTTATCTTCTAAGGTGGGGTGGACTAGAGAAGGATGGTGGGAGGGCGGCGAGTGCAGCCAGGCTATGTCATGGCAGGTCGGGAATAGGCAGACATGAACCCGCCTTAGCACAGGTCTGCAACGCCATATACTACTATGGGCACAAAGGCTATGTCTGAAGGCCACATGAAAATTCTGCAGCGTCTGCCAGCAATAACTCCCCCTTTACCTTAAATTGAAGACATGGCTTTCACATATCTTGCACATTTGTTTGCAAACAGAGAGCAAATGTTAGTCAAAAGGAACTGAGTTATTTCAGCTGAGGCTAATGTAAAAAATGAAAGATAAAGTTTTACAGAATTACTACACGTGCTCCTTTGTCAGTAAGTCAGAGTTTTGTTTATTTTGGTGGGAGGAACTCAGCCAATCAGATCATGTGTTTGCCTGGCTCTGTGTTGGTTTTGCAGTTGCTTTCTCCAAACTCTAAATTTACACACAGATTTTTCCACTTACAACATGATTTCAACTGTACAGAGTGGAAACGTGCCAACCAAGGTTTTTTCTTTCAAAGTAGGGAATGGAAAAAAATTATTTAAAGAAATGATTACAAAAAAATTTGATGACAAATTTGATCAAAATCAAATATGCTGGAAGATAGGAATGATTAGAGCTTTCCTCCTTTTTTCCCATCTATCCACCCAGTGGGCTCAGTGTTATGTCAGGATTTCCTTCCAGCTGAGTGTGTAATTAGTTTCTCATCAGCCTTAACACCAGGGGACCCATTAATGGAAGTAGATTAGGGTCCACCCATTTTTAAAGCATCGCCAAATATTAAATGATTTATTGAAACCTGGACATCTTTTGTTATTGTTGCTCTACTGTACAAAACCTGCTATGATGATGGATGTATTTTAACAGACGTGACATCAGCTCTCATTGCCTGATGGCATAAAAATAAACAGAGTGGAAAATGTTATACCGAAGTGGGGTGTTTAGGATATGGTACACAGTTTAAGCTGAATGGCAAAACCTGTCCCTAGGATGAATATTTTCACCGTACACTGAGTTTGATTAAAATTTTATGGTTTCACAGAGATTTGTGACAAAAATATATAATATCAGCGACTTTCACTTAAAACATGCTAATAGTTTTAGAACTGGATCACCTTAAGGACAGTGAGTGGCAGCAGTTTCTCAATTTCCACACTATGACTCTTTGTATTTTTCTCTCTTGAATTAGGATTTTCTAATTCAGCTGATCAGCAGTGTTCAGCAACAGGTGTGGGAGAGAAAACAACAAGCTAACACTGATTCTAACAGTGATTACTCCAGCCCTTTCTCTGGCGTTTGAATAAAAGGACTCTAAACAGCAGAAACAGTATGCAGCAGTTTTTTTCTGCTTTGAAACTTTTTAAAGCCTTGCTTTATCTTCATACCAGTTAATGGCACAAATCTAGATAGATTTTTACCTGCATAATACATAAATAATATTTTACAAGGCTAAAAATGCAAATACCCCAAGACCCAACTATGTGAAACAAAATAAGTCAAAAATAAAGGCACAAAACCATCACATTAATTACAGAATTGGGACAGGATAATGTAATTGTTCTTTCTCAAGGAAATGCTTTGCTATTTTTCATGACCTGTCAGCATATCCACATGTTGACTCGTCATACAGAGAAGGGTGATTATTTTTTAGTTACCTTAAAAGTGTCATGTGAGCATTCAAAAATATGTTTAGAATTCAAGTATTATTTGAAATTCTCAAAGTTTATTGTATTAGGTTTTTTTTTCCTGAGCATGATGGAACCTGATGACCTTCTTATCCAAGATCCTAATCACCTGATTATACATCATTATCAACTGGAGTAATAGTTCTTGCACAAATGGAGCCTGGGACAAGCCTTTACTCTTGAAACACCAGAAATACAAGAAAACATAAACCTTTTCCCACCACTCTTTTCATTTTTTTGTAAATAAATGCTTCGAATCACGAATTGTTTTTTATTTCTTTTTAAAAATTCTGATTTGGTCCAAACTCACAGAGGGTTCGGTTTTATTTTTTTTGATTTTATAGTCCATGCCACTCTTGATCTAGTGTGGTGAGACAGAATAGAAAGCAACACTGCTTTAAGCACTACCAATGGTTAAACAGTAATTTAAAGAAGTGAAAAAAATCAATAAATGGCTAAAATTATTTGCAGTAAAAAATCTTAATTAGTCTAAACAGATGCATCCTGGAAGTTTCAATCCTGCTTTATAAATTCACCTGCAGTGATTCAAATGCAGGTCAAATATTTAGTCTGTCATATGTCAGACTACTGAAAAACTGCAGGAGTTGCAAAAACTGCATTATATCCTGAAAAATTACCTTGACTGTGAGACATTACAGACTACACAGTGAAACTGGATCACATGAGAAGTAAGTGACCTCCCAATGATATAAACATACTGACAACATCTTTGAAATGGACTAAGAAGCATTAACACTGTTTTATTTATGTAGTGTCAAATCTTGGTATATTTTACTATTATTTATGTGAAATATGGTTATTTTTACATAACTACAAACATTCTTTATATTTACTACATAAGAATTGTAGAGTGTCTTTACAGCAATGTCTTGTATCAATCTCAATGAAAAATTCTATTCTATTCTATTCTAACATGAAGTTGGTTAACATGCTTATAAATCTAATTTAGTGGAAATGATTGAGTTTGATGCATTAAATAAATAGAGTAAAAAAAAAGATTTTCAGTATTTGACATGCCCATCACCAAACAGAGACAATTAAGAGAAATTTGATTGACTGATTGATTGATTGATTAATTGATTGATTGATTGATCGGTGCATCTCTTGTTTTATTGTTGACAAATATCCCTCAAAGCCATCCATTGGTTTCACATTATATCTAACGAAGCACTGCAGTTGTGCAAATGAGACAAGAAGGATTGATTTTACAGTAGGAGTCAATTAAGAGGAAAGACAAGAAAAACAGCAAAAGATGGACTTAAAAATTTTCTTCAGCTGTCTTAAGCTGAAGAGCCACCTGATACACACAGGTCTGTGTGTACGTTTGTTTTTAGAAGCATTGACTTTATCCTGATTAAATAATTGTTAATTACATGTTTTGTAGGGAACAACCCATGTTCATGTACAGTACAGACCAAAAGTTTCGACACACAGTTGTGTCCAAACTTTTGGTCTGTACTGTACGTTTGAATCGAGACCCAAATTTAAGCAGGGGATTCAATGTCTGCCAGTGCCACATTAATGACCTCCTCTTCACCCCCAGCCCCCAAAATAAAAACTGGATAAACATAAACCCATGTTGTTCTCTGACAATCAAATTCTCACACAAATACAGGACAATGTTTTCAGAATTAGAATTGATTGGAAATGTCAATAGAAATGTAAATTTTTGTCAACTCATGTTTATTTTAGCCGCTCCAATGGCAAAGTGGGCAAAGGCCAGCGCTATATCTTGCAGGCCCCTACACTGAAACCTACTTGCCAGGACAGTTTTTAATTTGCAAATTTTTATTTATTATTTTTTATAGGAGTATATCTTCAGGACACAAGAGGACAAGTCTACGAGTTGTAACATTTATTTGTTTACTTATTAACTAATTTATATATATATATATATATATATATATATATATATATATATATATATATATATATATATATATATATATATATGTGTGTGTATTTGCTAGTTGTTCACTCACTAGTTGCTCTGCACCACATCTTTAGTGACAGCATAATAAAACTCCCAAAATGTTGTTTTGGGTTTTTGTTTTAGTGTGCCAATGAACCACCATCTGCCTCCCCCAGTTTTAAAACTTTCTGGACACGCACCTGGTTAGTTTCAACACATTTCCATGATGAGTTAGATTAAAAAACAACAACAACAACAACAAATAAAAAATAAATAAACAGAATTAATAACGAATTATGAATAACAAAGTCAACAAGAGCATTCATTGCGGGCTATTTAAATCTGCTTAAGGTGAAGCTGACGGATCATTACTGTGCGTAAGAGTCCAGCTGCTGTCAGAAAACAAACTGAAACTACAACCGCTCAAACTGTCGCACATGGATCGAGGACCATCAGACGCTTCTCAGCATTTCAACAAAAAATAAAAATAAAAAATCACGTCGCCGTTCGTTTACGGTAGCTATATAAAAAAATGAAGATAAAGCTTACCACCAGATGGGATAGCTTGCTATGACATGCGTAAGCCCACACAGCAGCAGGAAACATCCAAGGTATATCATCCTTAAAGTTTCGCAAAACCTCTTCAGCAGAACGCCAACATGCGCGCTCATCCGCGCACCAGAACTGAACTGAAGAGTGAAGCAAAAAAAAAAAAAAAAAAAAGAAAGAAAGAAAATAACTACTGGCTGGTGGATTTTTATTTCAATCTTGAAACAACCGCACGAAAAAAAAAAGAGTCTTTCAATCTATCGCGAGTGCTGGTGGCAGAACTGAGGAGCCAAATATTAAAAGTTAAAAGCCGTTTGCTTTTTTGTTAAGGACCCAATCAGCAGGTATTGCCAAAGGGGAAATTCTGATGATATGTTCCTTCTGTTGCTTTGTCAGCCGGAATGAGCTAATTTTAAGATGTGTTTTAGTGCTCACTGAGAATTGCTGGCATTAGCATGCAGTGTGTGTGATATATAATGTTGTTTAAAGGAGAGAGGGAGGGTCCTCTGGATTTTAAATAGACATCGGAACCCCTGTGGATTGCGTAGCTATAACAACCTGTCCGGATTTCACTCCCTGGCTTGAAGCTTCTAAAATGCAGAAATAGATATGTGTGAATTGCTCGGGAGTCATTATTAGGGAGCCCCAGTCCTCTAATTGTTCCTGTTTGTCTTGAATGTAAAATGAGAAGTTGAGAACTTTTTCAAGATTTTCCGCAATGCCCCCTTCTCATTTATTCAAGAGGCATTGACATCTTTATGATTGATATGTGAAACGGGACAAGGTTTAAAGTCACACACTATTATTCCTTTTATATTACCTTATTTTTTCAGTTTAATTAACAGAAATGTACGGAAAAGTTGTTGAATCTAAATCGGTGCAGACATGCGTTTTATAGACTGATGACTGATTTAATGATAGGCGGGCCGGTCTCTTTGTAGGCGCTGGTGCTTTTCTTCATATAAAAATAAATGTCCTATTACGCAACAGAAGGGAATGTACATATTTAATAGATCAAATAAAATATATTTTATTACTGTTCCTGTATTTTTAATGCGTCTTAGGTAACTTTTTATTTGAGCAAAGACATAATGGTCATACTAATGTGCCCATATATTGATGATAGATTCAACAGTTTATCTGAAATTTGTTAACTGAAAAACGAAACATTCTTTTAAAGGTTTATGTCGGGAAACTCTCAGAACTGATGGATTCTGGATAATTAAGGTTTGAACCAGAATTATTTGGGAATTTCAGCGAAATATATTTTCTTGTTTTACAAAAAATTTTGTAATACTCTGGAAATATATGAAATATGAGGACTGATTAAATATCTGTTTGTATACATGCTCATAGTTACACTTTACTTGATCCGCATCTAGAGTAAAAAGGCTCAAACTTTTTCACAATACCTGGGCAGTCATATTGTCACAGTTAGGCTTAGTCATCCGGAGTTTTATTTATTTATTTATTCATTGGCCTTATTACTATAGAACGAAGAAGTGGTTATCTGTCATTGACCTGTTTTTTTTATTATTATTTTGTAATTTAATTTTCACTGCTTATTTTTTACTTCTCAGCTGAGCAGCAAACCAAGTTTTCCTGCGCTGTAAAATGTATCTGGACTGTAAGTACATTTTTTTTCTTTAAGATTTACAGTTCATGCATGTTTGATCCCCTCACGGTATGTTTGTCACAGTCAGCAAACTGGTCAAGTTTATTCTATTTGATGCACTGAAATAAAAATTATAGCTACTCATTTCCTTTAATTGTTGATTATATCTTTGTTCCACCAAGTCTTATTTCCACTATTCAACTACTCTCTAATTTAACAGAAGTTTTCAATTAAAAAAAATCTTGATATTGATTCGCCTGGGACAGGAAAGTCCTGGTGAGGCCCACAGATGTCCAGACGTCTCAACAGGTGGAGTGAGTCTGGATGCTACTGCCATCTGGTGGGCAATCCTACACATAGCAAAACAGTTTTTTAAGGCTCCTAGTTTGAAATAACTTCTGCAATTCTGAAATATTTCCTCTTTTGCTGGTTTATGATTCTGTTACTTCACGAAAAAAACAATAGGTATATGTTTTACATATAAACATCATTGAGTTGTGCAGATTGTTGATTTTTTGCATTGGAGTTGCTTGTGAATCACCATTACACTCCTGAACTCCAATCAGCAGAGAATTGATGGGAAGATGGACGGAGTTTGCCAATCTTGGTTTTCATTTTAAAATCAGGCACTTCTTTGTGTTGGTCTGTCACATGAAACTTCAATAAAATACACTAACATTTGTGGTTTTAACATGACAAAATCTAAAAAAAAGTTGAAGGCATAGAAATAGTTTTGCAAGAAACTGTTAGTGAAAAAAAACCTGCTACATAATCAGGGTATACGAGAAATAGTGATGGGTGCAAATCAGAAAGTGAGTACCTCAACTAAGTGTATTTTCTTCCATTTAAACACCCCCCAGGGCAAATTAAATTGAATAAGAACAATCTCGTGCAGTAGTTACTGCACATTCCTGTGGGATATAAGAAGTTGGGTTTTCCGCCACCCTTTTTTGTCATATTTAGTTACCGAATTAGCAGGTTTTAGAAATGTATTCATTTAAAAAAAAAAACTGGCTTTCACACCTCGCTCCCTGCATTCCGTCCTTTCAGCTCACCTTCACTGAGAAAACAGGAGAACATCAAGTCTCCTCTGTGTGGCCACATGACCTCACGGGGACACTGATGTCATTTAGTGGTGGCCAACCAGCACGTCTTGTCATTTCACTGCACCACTGCCCTCAGTGAGACGCCCTCTGTTTGACATTAAACAGCCTCAATAACATCATGCGGTACAAAAATATTGAACAAATCACATTTTCATTACTTCACTCGGTTCTCCATGAATAATTTCCTGACGTGTTAGTAAGCTGTTAATACTCCTCTGTGCACCGGAATGTGTTTATGAGTTGGGGAAAAAAAATTCTAGGGAAAAACTGAACTGTGTTCTGCAAAGCTTGCGTGTAAATGTGACTGCACCACTAGATGTCAGCATTGTAGTAGCTCTAGTCAGACTCATCATCACTTTTGAGTTTCGAAATAAAAAACAACTAAATGGGAAACAGGTGCAGACTATCGTTTGAATTCCTAGCAGCTTTCTCTGATACATTAAGGACATTCTAATATAATCTTCAGCCACAGATCACAATCTAGTCTTTCAGTTATGGCCAGAAATGAATAAGGAAAACATCTGGAGGGAAATGTAAATAAAATCCCCCTGAATATCTTGTCAAATTAGACATTTATCATTTTAGGCCTTAACATCAAAATAATAATAAAAAATTCATGGTGTTTAATGCTTAGGTCAAGAACAGAATGGAGTTTTTGCATCAGGATGGGTTCTTCTGATCTGCCATCTCGTGTGTTGTGTTGCAGCTTCAGATCGTTGAGAAAATAAAATAAATCTCTCATTTGATGACAGTTTGGCCTCCGTCGGTTGTGAGATCACACCTGGAAACAACTCATCACTCTCCCCTCTATAGCCCATAGGCATGGGAAAAGAAGCAAAAACTCTGCCTCTGTGTCCACTTTATCTGCAGGATGGGCATTACCACAGGCGTCGACATCCCTATCTGGCCTCTTGGTAATACAGCCTGAAAGGTTTCAGATAAGGACGAAAATTGTGGTGGACCATTTCAAATCTTGATTCCCTGGAAAGGTCTGACATGACATTTGTTGGGTTTGACCACTAAAACACGCACAGAGTGCGTCATGTGTACAATCTTAAATTATCTTGAGAGTAAATTGCAAATCAACAGATTTGTCAGTTAGAGCTCTTCACAAGAAAGCTTAATGATTGTAGAAGACTAAAGAAAGCCGATTATAACCCATGTTTTATCAGATTTTAACAGAAAAACAAAAATAAGACGAACCTGACCACACAAAGAGATACTGGCAAAACAATTTAAAACTAACGCAAGTTTAGTTTTCTGAACATTGAAGACATCTCCAGCCATGTTGTAGCAGCATGTTCACCTTTGAATCCTATGGTAACTGTTTTCTCTCAAAAGGTTTATCTTGATGTTTCTTTTAGTTCTTGGAACGTAAGAGTTGATGTTATTGAGCTTAAGGGAAAAGATCACATGTAAAATTAAAGTACAGTTTTTACGACGATGGTGAACAGTGAGAGAGTCTTTCTTTTTGTGCTCTTCTTCTCTTGTTCCTGCAGTCACAGTCTCTTCTGGGCCATCCCAGGTTACAATCAACAAAAAGGGTGGCTGTGCAGGGTGCAGCTGCTCGGTCGGACCCTGTCCTGTTTCATTAATTCTACTTAAGGCAGATCATACCACTCCATCAACAGCACCTGCTGGTCGAGACCACGACATGTTCACTTTATATCTACCTGAGGTTTCCCTGCACAGACCGCTGACGGTGCTGTTGAGACTGCGTTGTGTCACTGTGGATGCTCTCGCCAGTAAGACGCTGCGAAAGAGCGGCTGTGTTTGTTCAAGGCTAAAGAGAAAAGTGCAATTCTGCAAACAGCCCTCAGGCAGGGTGTTTCACAGGTTGTTCAGAAACCATGACAGGATTGTATCACGCAGCTGTGGCAGGACAATACCTAACCCACAGTGGTTTTATATTAATGTAATTGTTTATGAGAAAGCAAAAGAAATGTGAGCTGATATTTGTAAAATGTTACCCACTCAGTACCTTTCTTCATAAAACAAATCAGAAGACATTTTGTAAAAAACAGAATCTCTATTTTACTGTGACTTAAATTTATTCCAATTACAGAGCAGCGGCAACAACTTAAATGTGGCTCCTGGTTGGTTGGTTTAATAACCAACAAGTCTCTACATGCTTGAATACAATTTGTGTCAACACTTCACAAGAAAATGTGCACGCACAAAAGGTTATCTCTGCTACAAATGCATTTTAGGATTAAGTTCAGTCACTGTGTTTGACAGTGCTTTGCAAATAGTGCTCATGTCCCTTGAACTTTTTCACATTGCAGTCACAAACTGCCATATTTTCTTTAGATTTTAGGTAACAAACATATTAAGTTGAAAACTGTTATAAAGTGGAATAAAAATGATACATTGTTGTCAACATTTTTTACAAACAGAAATTTCAGACATTGATGTGCAATTTTACTCAGCTCATGTTAATCTCAACTACATTCGAAGTGAGAGAATGTGTTGACAGGAAAGGGCTTTTAGCAATTCGGTCCACAACTGTCGCCTATGTAGAAAACTGGCAAGAAGAAAGCTGCAAGAAGTCCTGCTTAGTTTGCCACAAGTCATGTAGAGGACACAGAAGACATGGTACATGGACTAAACTTATACCGCACTTTTCTGGTTATACAAATCACTAAAAGCACTTTCACACGAGAGTGAAAGTGCTTTCATCCATCCTCACTTAGAAATCAACACATGATCACCCATTGATACAGAGATTGGTACACAGCTTGGTGTTAAGTGGCTTGCCTGGGGCACCAGCAACATATAGCTGAGGAGGAAGTTGAAATATAACCCATAATTTTCCAATCGGAAGATGACTACTCTTTCCACTGAAGAATTGTAGATTACCAAGATATTCTGTTCAGATGAGACCAAAGCTGAACCTTTTAATTTACATGCAAAGCTCCATGTGTAACAGTAACCTTCAATGTGATAAACCAGGTGAAACATGGCACCATTCTACAGTTTTAGCAGTGTCATAGAAACAGGACATATTGAGAAGATGGATGGAGTTAAATACATGGCAATCCTGGAAGAAGACCTACGTCAGTCTTCCAGTGTGAACATCTGGTTGAAACATACCCCAATATATTTGTTCCTGGTAGGGCAGAAAAAGTTGGTTCCACAAAGTATTACCTACAATAGATTAAATTCAAATGCAGATTTATATATATAAAAACTGTAACGCTTATCTTCCATTTCACAATAATGTGGTACATTTTGCTGAATTATCACAGAAAAATTCAACAAAATGAGTGAGGTTGTACCATGAAAAAATGTTAGCAAATGTTAGCAATACTTTTGCAAGGCACTGTAGGCGATTTTGCACCAGAAATGCTGTATGAATAAGGCAAGTATTATATCATAAGTAATCATCTTGAACACCCTCCAAAGGTGGAGATCTGTGATATAGTTTCAGAAACAACAACTTCAGTTCCTCTCCAGTAACTCTTTTTTTCTTTCAGCCTGTGAACTGCAGTGGATGCTGCGCCTCGACGCCTGAAACAGCAGAGCGGCGCAGACGCACCGTCAGCCTCCAAACCTAAGCCACAAATTATGTCTGGTACATGGAAAAGATCATATCGCCCTTCACTGGAGTAGAGATGGTGAGAATGAGGAGTTTGGTGGTAACTGGGTTTGGACGGGTACGGCTTGCATTCCTCTCCAGGGAAGTGATATCAAGACAAGGTCAGACCAAGGCTAATACAAGAGAGCACGAGGAGACGAGCAGGAGACGGAATTTGATCTTTGCTCCTTGCTCATGAAAATGTTTGATCTACAACACAATACCATAATTTTCATGAAATCCACATGATGAATCAATTTGTATAAGATACACACTGTCTTGCAATAATAATCTGCATCTTTTCAAATCCTTTTACTTGTTTAATCTGTAGTGACAAAGGGAATATTTCATGTATACTACAGTTGTCAAACTATATAGCCTGTCATACCACTGAAATGTTTTGAATTTCATTTAGGGTGATTATTCTTTCCAAGAAAACACCTAAAATCTCATATTTGCTCTTTAGTTAAGTCCATCTCACTTCAATGGCTGGAGCATGGGCTAACCTCTGGGCTCAGAGAAACCTTGCAGCAATCGGGCATTAATCTGAGGCAAGTATTCAGGCCTCTTTTGCCGCTGAAAAAGATCTGACTTTCCAACTCTCATAATGATGGGTGGGTTTCTCTGGTAGTTATATTAGTCTGACAGGGGTCAGAGAAGCAGGAAAAATGAGAAAAAAGAGGTAAGATCTCCAAAAACAGTGAGGAAAAATCCCTGACAACCTAAAGAGATTAGTGTCTATTACCTAACAAATTTCAACCACATACACTACAAACGATCCACTGCTGTCCTTGCAACTATGCTCCCTTGACACCAAACGATAATAAGCTCTGTTTTCTAGGTTGCTGGGCCTGAGAAGAGCTTGTTTTAAGAAGGGTGTGGGAATCAATTATCCCACTCGAGAGACATGCAGGACCAGTGGGTATTGCTTGGGATTAGTGTCCATTCTTGTCATGTACTGACTAACCCTCCCGCTGATCTCCTTAACACCAGGTGTTATTAAGAAGCACAACTCTTACTGAGGGCCTGCGGAGCTTTTGAATTTCTGCCCTTTGGGAATGACTGACAAGCTTATAATGGTGAAAAACACAACATTCCTGGGCTTTCATGTGTTCACCTGTATGGGCTTTTAAATGGATGCTGAGCATGAGCTGAACATGCAAAATCATGCAAAAAGCATCTTCGTGGGATCTAAAAGCGTAGCTGTTTTTATTTCACTAATCTTTAGAAAAACTATAGACATCATTGTGTGTGAAGCTGGAAGAAGGCAGTACATTTAAATATGTACAACCATCTTCATATAAATGGCACAAATTCAGATACATTATGAAATAGCTATTTTTTGACACATTCAATGAATTTTTTTTAACAAATTATGAACATCTATCTATCTATCTATCTATCTATCTATCTATCTATCTATCTATCTATCTATCTGTAACGTAATTGATGCATTGTTTTTTGTTTGTTTGTTTTTTATTTGCAGCCGTGTAAGGTTAGGGGTTAATCATTATACTTATTCATTATACTTATAATGTCTCTGTTTGGACAAAGTCACATGGATTTTTGATATGTTTTACATGATACTTATTTGGGGAACCATGGACAAATGTGAACGGTGACTTGTTGATATTCATAGAAAATGATTTACTGAAATCTATATGCAAAGTTTATGCATGACAGTGGCAATGTGCATGGCAGAAATAGATTTTTTTATTCCTTTAAACATGCCGTGAATAAATGGGAGCAAAACTGCGCAGACATGAAGTTATTTAAATGGAAACTCACCAGAAAATCATAAGAACCAGCAGAGAATACAAAAACAAGTATTTACCAAATAAAGCCCTTAATAACCTAACTTTATTACCTCAAACAAACTTTCAATTCACAGTCTACTTGGACACAAATTCCAAGTGTTGTGTGGACATCCAAGAGTGGTTTTGTGGGTGCAAATTTGTGACAAAATTTATACACACAAGAAGAATTGAAAACTAATTCAAAGTGACAAACAAAATGAGACTAAATAAATGTATTGTAATTTAAAAGTTTAAGAAAAACTTTTATCATGCTGAACCACCCAAATAAAGTTTAACATCATCAACATATGATTTAACCTAGAAAAATGTGATTAAACTCACGAAGTTTAATTTCAGTATAACTGAAAAAACGTGGATTCTACACAAGTTCAGATACATCTCTGTAGTTTCATGGCAAAACTCAAGGTATGTACCAACACAAATCATGGTAACTAACACCCACACAATTGAAATGTATTTACACAGTACTCAAGAAGAACTATTTTAAACAAAAGACCCCTATTTTTAGAAAGATATGTTATCTGGAAATAATGTGGTCAGTTTCGTAAATAGTTTAGAAATGTTGAACCTCAGAACCTTGCTTTGGTTCTGCTTCCTGATATGACACTAACTTAAAATATTACTTTCAAAATTTAAATTGAAAACAAGTCTAGATGAGCTGGCAGAACTTGCATATTACAGTTGTCTGACTGTGACAATAAATGCAGGTTTTGGTAATCTCTAAATCTTATGCAATCAAATGCGTAGGAAGAGTAAATACTGTTCAGGAGCTGACTTGCCAAGGAGTTCAGAATATTTGCCTTGAGAACTGATAGTTTGCCAATATATTGCTCAATGTGCTTTTTTGTGAAGTGATTAAAGGTTTTTAATCTTAATTTCATTCAGATTTCTTGAGAAAATGCCTGCAGTTATTCTTGAGAAAATTCAACTTATTCTGAACTGGCCTTCTATTCTGTGTGGGAATTGATGCATAATCTGTTGTGCTTGTGCTTAGATGTACATAATCTAAAGACTTTTCTGGAACATGTTCTGACTTTTGAAGAAATGAAATCGACTTATTGACAACAGTGGGGCATATGGTCACTTGGAAAATATCTTGGATGTTTCACAGTTTGTCACAATACAAGCAACACATCAGAATTATTTTACTGGGATTTTGTAAAAGAGCAATGCCCCCCTTTTACTCTTGCACTTCTAAATAAAATCATATACAACCATCTGATTTGACTTGATGTGTGAAAATTAAGCTCAATATAAATACAGCTGCTCCTTGGAGTCCTCAAAGCAGAATACTGAAGCCCAAAGAAGGCAAAGTAGAGGAGAGGTTGAACGAAAGAAATTTTTCCTGAACCCTCCATCATCAATATGAAATTAACCAAAGTTAATTTAATCTGATATGAAGAAAAGCATTGTTCAATATTTGAGTAATTCTAGTAAAATGGAACAAATGGAAAATGGAAAATCACAGACAAAAAGAGAAAAAAAAAAAGAAGCTACACTGATTTTCTGTGTATCTGCCCAAAAACAACAACAAAACTATAGTTTATATGCTTTAAAGGAATCACATCTGTTTGTACCGGTTTACACTTCCCTGGAAACACACTGTCACTGACTAAAAGCATTTTATCAAACAGTCCAGTTAATCTCAGCCTGACATAACTCCATCCATCCATCCATTTTCTGTTCACCCTTGTCCCTAATGGGGTCGGGAGGGTTGCTGGTGCCCATCTCCAGCTACGTTCCGGGCGAGAGGCGGGGTACACCCTGGACAGGTCGCCAGGCCTGACATAACTCATCAAACTCAACTGTGCAAAGCTTAAACAGTCCCACAGAGAGGAAGCTGTCGCACTAATAATACATTAAGTCAAACCGCGAGATGAATAATCTCAGCGAAACCTAAGAGGGAATTGTGAATCAGTGCAGTATTGCCAAGCCGCTCTCTCTCCCTCGCCGCCTCCCCCCCACTCTCTCGCTCTCTTTCCCTCTCTCTCTCTCTGTTCATGGGAGGAGCGCAGCGCCTCTCTGTATAAGAAGTGTTGAGCTTACAACAAGGGATTTTACACAGCTACTCAGGAGAAACGAAATGATCTGCCCTGGAGCCGCAGCAAAATGCTGGATGGACACCTACTCCTGGGATGGTTATCGTTCACAGTTATAGTGCATCTTCTCAGCTTGCCCGGACCAACCACAGCTTACTTCGGGTAAGAGCTGATGCACACACACGCACACGCAAGTAAGTGTAGGTCTATGATGCTGCTTTCATTGATTTCTTTGCTTCCTGAATAACAAAGCAGGTATTTATTTATTTATTTATTTATTTATTTTTTACCTTTTGATAACAACGGTTTGCTCAGTTTAGAAATTGCACTGTATGCATGACAATGATTTGTTGCGATTCTAAGAGCATGAAGGGCCAGAGAAGTGTCACTTTGAGGCCTCGCAGCTGGTGTCTGCAGCAGGTTGTCTGCAGTTTCAGGGAGCAGGGGGCAACTATCAGCACAGCAGCGTCTATTAAAGGTCGACACGCAACCTCGGAGTAATGTTGGCTGAGGATATAGTTCACCCCCATTCTTTCCCCCGACAATTGAGCCAGCACCCACTGTAAAGTTACTCTTTGAGCGTCAGCTGAATGGCAGGTAGCGGTCAGCTGATTGTTTTGCTGAAGCGTTTGTAAAATCACATCCTGAGTCGACTCCGAGACGCAGCCGCGCGGAGCGAAAGGTGAGTTGTGTGCGCCTCGGACCCAACAGCTGGTAACAATAAAGCAATCTGATTGAACTGAACCGGTGGCCGAATCGTCTGCTCAGCTTGCACAGAAATTTCCCCCCATCCAGCATAAACATCGCAGAGCTATGGCGAGATCCCACCCCGAGCCCCCACTTTTTTCTCTACTGCCCCGGTCAAATTTAAATAACATTTGGAACACGTGTTGTGGTATTAATTTGCAATTCTGAACCCTTCATGACTCATGTGATATCTACAATAATGTTTAATTTAGAGGGATTTGGGGGGTAGGGGAATGCCTTGGGTTTAAGGTGTAACTCACAACTTTTACTTCACTGCAATTAATGCTCCTTTTTTACAGTTTCAGTATCTTAATGTTTACTTTCAGACAGAGCTGACCCAATATTTTATAGAGCCCTGGGCAGAAAAAGACTTGGGGGGGCCACTTTGAGATATGCCCATCAACCACCATCCCTATCTACATACTGCCCTTTCTATACTTTCATTTGGCATTTAAAAACATGCAATCATTTCATTACCATTGGTCAGTTTTTTTTTCATTGTAAATTAAGTATTTTTATAAATCATGAAAAATTCTAAGATCTTAAGGACCCCTGAACCAACCAAAATAGGTCTAAGTGTCCTTAGGTTTGTGGACGCTATTTATTTTGATTCATCAAAATAAATTTTCATACAGCAGACTAAGAGAAATTACATTTGTTGATTGTTTGCAGGTACATAATGTCCCCCTGGTGGGTACATCTACATGCATGGCTGGTATGAAATATCTCACAGCAGACGGCTCCCTTTGTACCTGAAAATAGTGGTATAAAATAACCAAAAATTACAATGGTACAGAATAATGAGCACACACACACTTCAGCACCTCTCACATCCCTTTTACACTGTTCGTCTCTAATTGCTTTGAGCAATGAATATTTAACACAAGTTGATGAGTTGTTACTTAACCAACATCAGATTTCTTAAATATACTTTAAGACAAACGGGTCCTGCACTTTAACTAGAGCAGTGTCTTTCTTTTTCTTTCTTTCTTTTTTTTACTATTACTATTTACTTAGAAACATTGATCCTAGGTGGCTTACAAATGCAATCTGAATAGCGCTAATGATCCGAAACAGCTCCGAAACAGCATTATTCCACTGGCGAGCCAGGAACATGCCTCCATCTAATTTTTTCCAAACTAAAACCTGACCAGACACTTCTCCACTTGTCATTTGTTGTCAGTCATATGTCAGGTGAGGTCTAGAGAGCCCTCTATAGGGAAAAGTTTTTTTTCCCCCTTTGGTTTGCACTATGTTTAACTATATAGTCAAAAGTCCTTATTTCAGTGTATAGTTAAATTCAGACATTTTTCCATAATTTGGAATGAACTCTCTGAATACCATGAACTCACCGCTAAAGAAGGGAATGATGTCATGGTTGCACACTGTCATGCCCATTTGATTGGCACAAGCAAAAAGAAACCACTATCAGAGAAGACAAATCGGTGCAAGCAGGTTTGCATCATGAACGAGGACGTTTAAGTTAGAGAAGAATCCAAACAGAAAAGGAGATTACTTGTGCAAGAAGTGTTCAAACTCAGTGTAGAAATATAGTTTTAAGTGAGGACAGAGCATATTTTCAAGGAAGCAAGACTTTTTTTCTTCTTATTCTTTAGTCATGATGACAGCAATTTGAGAGTGAACAGTGTAAAACTTTAGACCAGGGGTCTTCAGCTCCAGTCATTGAGGGCCTGTATCCTGCAACCTTTAGATGTGCCTCCACTTCAACACACCTGAGTGAAATAATGAGGACATTAGCTGGACTTTGGAGAACTTATCTGTGTACTAAGCAGGTAAATCAGCCATTTGATTTTAAATGTGTTGGACCAGAGACTCATCAAAAAATTGCAGGACTCCAGCCCATAAGGACTTAAGTTAAAGACCCATGCCTTAGACTGAAATGGTATGTTCTAAAATAAAGACAGATATTTATCCCTCTAGTTACAACTATAAAAAAGTTGTGCATCCTTTGTCTATCTTTACCAATTTAACTGACAGTAGTTTCAGTGTACACTCAGGAGAATTAACTAGTCCATTTCAAACTCTACACAAATTTGAAACATGATCAAAACTTTAAAAAAAATCAAACTGTCCAGTAAAATTATTCTTATTCTTGTTAACCAAACATAAAGTTATGTGTAAAAATTAGAAGCTCTTTCGAAGGGGACTTGGCAGGTTTTGGGAACTTGTGCAGTAGCTGAGTTGACTTATTCCTCAGACTAACTGTGGTTCTGATAAGGCCATTAAAATGAGGTCCACTTGGCCAATTGTCATATTTCACCTGTAACTAATCTGAAAAGATTTTGCACTGTAACAAACCAAGAGCTACCTGCCTGTTTTGTTTTGTTTTCTCTTAGCAAAAATTCCTCACGGGTGTCGTTAGTGCTCTCCAGATACAGAGACAAATGGTTACAGACTGCAGAGTGATGACACCTGAGGCGTTGCCAGCATAGTCAAATTTATGGTAGGTATGGATGTGCAGGATCCAGAGGTATTAGGTGGTCTGTGAACTGTGGTGAATCTGCAAGAGACCATATAAAATTACCCCCTAAGGGGCTGTAAGACTCTAATGTGAGAAATTTTCACCAGCTGAAGTGGGGTTGTTGTCTTTCCATAAAATAATTTTGCAGAGTGGGAAACCTACTTTTTAAATATTTGATTTTCTACTTTGCATGATTCCTTTAAATCCAAATTTAAACATAAAAATTTAATTGAAATATTGCCACTCATAGTGTTTATAACAAATTTCAAATTATTGTAAACTACAATAAAGTCTCTATGATGGGAGAAAACCCTAAGGAAAAGCATGTCTGTAATGAACATCAGTTGCTTTTCCTGTCTCTGATTTGGTGTTTAGGTTCAGTTTGCATCTGTATCACATTAGAAGAAACAAATGCAACTCTGCTTTCTGTTCCTGACTTACTTACTGTTGCCATTGTTGACGTTGGCAGGTGATGTGTTTTAAAACTGGTGTGCCAAAGTGGCATCTGCACCAGCCCTGATGGTCATAATGACAATGCATGTTGACTCATTCAATTAGCACTTGTTTCTAGCTCTGTTCTCTGTGATGTGGGGGGCATGTGGTGTTATCATGTTTCAGATTTATTATTACACAGCCCAGTCAGAGGAGAATACGATTGAGTACTGCCAAGCATACAGAAACTGCCTGAACAGGTGACTCAGATTCAAAGTGTGACTGCCTCGTGGCAAGGTTCTCAGAAACTTGACACCAGCGATGTTGCGGCCTTAACTTGGGAGGACGCACGCAAACACAAACCTGTTCAAATAAATATTCCATGAGTGTGAGTCTTCCTAGGGCCTCCTGGGTACTGATTTACTGAAAATAGTCAATGTTGCATACCCAATTTCCAGAGTGCGGTGGAGCGTAAGTGTAACATAAACACAATCTCTACTGCCCATAGTGCACTCACCCGAGGGCGGGGTGGGATTCCTGGCGTAGTCGAGCACCCACATAAATTGTCATTCTTTGCCACAAGAATGCAAGCCCTTTTTTTGTGTGTGTTCCCTCAGCTTGTTGTGGCAGGTGCCTATCTGCTGCTCAGTTATCATTACAGATTGAATGGGAAAAGTTAAAGAAACTCCTTCAGCTGAAAATTACATGACATTGATGAGTTATTTTCTTAAATTTTAGACCCATGTCTGCTCCCTGAGGTACCTCTGTTGGCTTAAATCTGAGTGTTTGTATAAGGCATGTAATTCTGTGGTCTTGTTAACTCTGCTGAATGTGGGTCCTCAAACTGAGTCAAGAATGTTTTTCCCTTTTTTTCTGTTTAATTTAGTTTGTCGTGTGCGACATATACAGGAAGCCTGCCCACAGTCATGCAACTGGAATCTACCAATTAGACACCCCGCCATCCGGAAAGATGCAAGCGTAGTAGTTGATGTTAAATTGCTACCATATCTGTTATCAGTTTGCTACTCACGCTGCATTGTTGTGCTTTAGGACAAACCATTTTTTTGCAGTAGGCCAATAAAAGTGAGAAGCAAGAGGCACAAAAATAGCAGAATAAATGAGTCGAGTACAGATTTATTGCTCTTTTTTTTCTACATTGGTTTTCAAAATTACTTATATCTGTTGAACGTTCCACATTTTAATCACATTAAAACAAAATCTTGAATTTATTGAGATTTTAGTGACTGCATAATTGTGAAATGGAAAGAAAATGATGGGTATTTTTAACATGTTTTCAAATAAAAATCTCAAAACTTTTCATTTGTATGGAGAATGTGTTTTCATCCCTTTGTAGTATCACCTTTTGGTTTATTTAGTGTTTCAAGATTTTTAGGGTATGTCTCCTCCATATTTGTACTTTAAGACTAACACATTTGGTCATTCTTTACAAAACAGCTGAAGCTCTGTCAGATTACATGGAAATCTGACATTTAAATCAATATTTCTGTCAATAAATCTACCTTTCAATACTGATCAACTTCCCAGTCTCTGGTTAATAAAGATATCACTATGGCATGATGCTGCCACCACCATGTGTGAAATTGAGATTGATACATTCGGGGTTATGTGCAATGTTAGTTTTTCACTGCGCATAGTGATTTCTCTCAAGATCCAAAAGTTTAATTTGTGTTCCCTGACCAAAGTTCGTTTGACAATAACTTACTTCCTGATACTCTTCCATAAAGACTAGATTTCTACAGTGCAAGATAAGTAGTAGTTGTATTGGCAGATTGTTTCTGTGTCTGCAGCTCCTCCAGAGTGGCAATGGAAATCTTGGTTGATTTTTTTGTTGATGATCTCATTTTTCATCCTGTCACTTTAGTTGCAATCTCTTGGGAGGTTTGCATTTGTACCTCATTTCTATTTTGAATGACTTAAACAAGGCCCACAGCAACATTAACACCCATCTCGTTCAACTCGGCACTTCTCTCTTCACTGTGGTTGATGGTTGTTTACAATGCAGGCGATTTCTGGTAAGCTTCATAGTGTCGAACTGGTGCATTACATAAGTCATGGACAAACATTAGCGACTGGGTTAAATTTACATTTTAACAGAATCCATGCACACAGCAAGCAATTGTTTCTCAAGAGAATATGAAGCAAAGTGCAGAAAAATGGGCTGGTTTTTACCAGGCTGCACACAAGAGAATGCAATTTAGTGGTTTGGTGTTTTCAGAAGGTCCCTGAACTTTTTAGAATTTTATTTTATTTTATTTTGAAACCCATCCTTTTTCAACCACTTCACAATTATGCACTACTTTGAGTTAGTCTGACAAGTACAATTTAAATAAAACACATGTACAATTTTGGTTATAAAGTGTCAAAAATGTAAAACCTTTTCACGGACATACTCTGAAAAACACTGTGCAAACTTCAGTCAGTAATGTCTCTCATCTTTGGATC
The DNA here is from genome assembly GCF_001444195.1 of Xiphophorus couchianus. NCBI lineage: Eukaryota > Metazoa > Chordata > Actinopteri > Cyprinodontiformes > Poeciliidae > Xiphophorus > Xiphophorus couchianus. The sequence goes on from NC_040233.1 coordinate 17,809,895, forward strand.
TTCTACTGGATCCTGCTGTGGATCAAGTGGTGCATATTTTTAAAGAAACCTCTTTGGCACGACTCAGATCTTAGAATCTATTTTAAAACGTCTTGCTGTAACCACCATTCCTGCAGTAGTTTATAGGGGGCTCCTGTGTGATTACCTCTTATTAGAAGCAGCAGAACTGGTGTGGGCCCAGGTTGCCATTGCCTGGCCGAGAGCGGTGGCAGGCATTTCATTACCAAGCCTTAAACACTGATTAGCCCTGCTGTGCAGCAAGGGCATGGAGTACCATTGATAGAGGGATTTCCCAACTTCATAGGATATCCTGTGGCTACAGCCACACCTCTAAGGGTATCACTTTAGAGAGAGCCAAGTCAATAGGATTGTCTTTACACCCATGTATTGGCAGTGGAAGTGAGGTTATGCAAACCTCCAAGCTTGGATAAATGATCATATGCTTTCTTGCAAAGAAAGCAAAGCTCCCTTTTCTACTTCTGTTTTAAAACATTCAGATTTGGGCCAAGCCATAATTTCTTTTGAATCCTGCTGTTCATCCACGTGGAAAATTCTGCTACACCCATGATAAGTCTTAGTATACAGGAGGATCCTCAGTCAGGAACATTTTCCTAGATGGATTTGAGAAGAAATATGGCCATAGATGACTCCAAGCTGGCCCGTACATCTAATAAAACAAAGTAAATGACAAAAAGTTGCTACACCTTTATTATAAAGGCTTCAGTGTTCTTTGTTGTGATTTGCTAAGGAACTTTCAGTGTAAAATAACATGGATGTACAGGATATTTTTGAAGATTACATGGTTTGACCAGGGTTTTAAATTGTGTTTGGCATGCTCACATCCTACAGCTCCAGTCCCATCGGAATGCAGAAGAGACCGCAGCTATAATGCATATCTGATTATAAAAAGATGGCTGTTCCAGTCTGGCGACTAAAGCCTGCTGTATTAGTTGATAGTTTAAAAGAGAAGTCAAGGAAACCTACTGGTCATAAAAATCAAATCAACTTTGCAGCTGGAAAACTAATAGATTCAAGACACACTTAAAAACATTGATTAAATGATGCTAGTTAGAGTGGCCACTATGTCCGGTGTTTTCCATCATCTAACCACAGGTGAGGTTTTTCTCAGTCTTTTCATTTACAGTCTGAGGTAATTGAATACACATGTAACATGCATTGAGGTTTATTGATTGACCAAAAAAAGAGAAGTTCAGATTGCTCTCTCCCAGTTTATTTATGAAAACAGAAAAACTGGACCAAGAACTGAACCCAGTTGAACTATTTTACAAACTTGCTAAAAGACTGTTGAAAATTAATGAGTATGGAATGCTCTGCCATAGATTTATTTCATTTTTTAAAAATAATTTATCTATAAAACAGTGTTGGACCAAGAACTAAATCTTGCAGAAACCCTTATTGATTTTCTGGATCAAGGTGAATTTATTAACAAAACAAAAATGGTATTAGGGGTTTTTGATTATTTACATATTTTCTTATCAGGATTATTTATTTAACAAGTTATATATATTGTGGAACAATAATTTGCTTTGTCTTTAGCACAAAAGTGATATTTTGAGTATGAACTGCTCTTTCAGTTTGTTTATGCATAAAGTAAACAGTGAACCAAGAATTTAACTTTGTGGAACCCGTTCATGGGCTTCTTGAGCACCATTAAAATTTTTTGATTGACAAAACCAAAACATAAAAAAAAAAATACCTTAGAGTAAAAAGAAGTCTGGATTGGATTCACATTTCTCATCAGTTATTTCCACAACTGATGACATGAATTTTATATTTCAGTACAAACTACATTTTGGACTGCAAGCATGAAACAGAGGTTAAAATGGTATGACAGATGATCTGTATTAAAGTTTCATGGATTTTTCTAAGCTGAATAGTTGAAATTGACTTGGCTCTTTTAATTCTTTTAACTATGACTGGCGAGATTCCTTTGTTCTATGGCTGCAAAATAAGCACAAATTGTTCATCCTCATATTAAACATGGCTTAAGGTGTTTCTATTGTAGTGGGTGGCTCCTTTTTACCATCCTCTTATCAAAAGAAAATTTAAGGATAAAAGTTTCATGGTTCATTACTTTCCACAGAATCTAAATGTAGTTTATTTATTGGTTAGTAAGGATTGTATATTTTGAACTTGAAATTCCCTTCTCAGAGCATGCAAATTCTACCTTAGTCCAATTGATCACTAAAATGACACAAAACATTATTTAACATGCCTCATGTTCTGTTAAACATGATACATTCAATTACATAATTGACCTAATTTTCACATCAAGATAAGAAAAAAGTAAGAAAACATCTAGAAATCTGTCTTTTTTTTAAACCAAATTTTAAGACAAAACAGAGAATATGTCCCTAACAAGAGAGCTGTCAGTTGAAACAATGGAAAGGATTATATATCCTTCTGTTGAAGGGAATATGAAAAATCCCCTTCAACAAGCTGAATCAACAGTGTCAGTGTGTCTAAAATTTGGAGCAAGTACAAATAAAATTGGGAAAAGTGTTAAATGAAAACATAGGCAGACCAAAAAATACATAAGTGTGGGGACAGAAAATTCAAAGAAAACTGCCCTGAAAATTAAAAATGGGCAGAAACAGGGGTTGGTGGTTGTGACTGAACTGTTTGAAATTAGTTATATAAATTTATTTACAGAAAAGACAGAACAGAATTAGAATTGACACTTGCATACAGAAGAAAACAAGGTTCCAGGGAATAAAAAAAAACAAAAAAACAAAACTGTGCTGAACAAAACACCCAAGTAAAGTTCTTTTAACCCTCATATGGTCTTGGCATGATGCTCAGAAGGAGCGTGGAAAATTTCACTGTACAACATAGGGAGCGTGGGGGCTGTCCTGTTAGATGGTCAAACAAAACTCTCAAACGCGCACACCTTGCTCACGGGGTCTAAATGACCTCTGTCTATTAAGACCATGGGAAGGTTAGCCTAAATTAGTTCATAATAGATCAGTTGAATATATTTAATTAGCTAATTATTTTAGATTATAGATCCAAAAATCCTTCTTTCCCAGTTCAGGTTTTGCTCTTGGAAACACCAATGTAAACTGTGTTGTGTATTAAAGTTCATGATTTGCTGATTTTCATCATTATTAAAGGTCAGTCAGAAGACTTTTACCCAGATTGGCTTTGTATGTAAATTAATACCAGTCCTTGATCAGTTTATGTAATGTTAATGTTTATGTTTAGTAACGAGAATACCAAGCTGATTGACCTGTGATATACGCTTTCTAATATGCAAACAAGATGCATTTATTTGCAGTTTAATTCCATAGTCGGTAATGGACAGAAGGATTGACTCAACTGGTTTTCATTTTTCTTTAAAGGCAAATCAGGACTTGCTCCTTTTAATACATTCCTAATAAATACTTGAGTTGATGAATAGACGGTCTTTAAAGACAAGCTTTTATTAATTAAGAATAAAAAATAATTAGAAGTAGACACTAACTGTTGACCATTTCTTATATTCTCTTAGACAGTGCCAACCTTGCTCTTTGAATTTGTGAAAAAAAATAAAATAAAATGTTTTGTCTGCATTTAAAACAAGTTGTAGGAGACAGAGCTGTTCTTGTACAGTATTGGAGAGCCCCCAAAGCCTTTGAAGCAGTAGACACTGAGTATTAAATCACTGAAATAAAAAGCTGTGCTTGATCTGTATATATTTAAGAAGCAACTATGGGCTGAAAATTAAACCTTGTGGACCCTCCTTATCAACTAGTAATATGCCCCCAAGTTTATACTACCTAGGAGGTCATTTGCAAACCATTCAACTGCTCGTTTAGAAATAACAAAATTAGATGTTAGATGTTCAGTTAAAATCCAGTAATCAAAACTATAGACTACAATAGAAAGACTGCACTGCAAAGACATTATAGTCAAATCAAAAAGTCAGGATCTTAATTTATTCCAATAATTGTAATATTTTGTTCAGTTTTGAAAATATTGAAGCAAGCATGATATTTCTAGTCTTGGTATTTTTCTTACCAAACACCTGCAATCTCTGCTCATGTTGGAGCCAAGTTTGTGTGCCTGAAGGTGTTTGGGGTGTTGGTGCGCTGGTACAGGGCTGCTCTGTGCCATTCCGTGGGCTAGATCAGGGGAGTCATGCGGACACTGCTGCACACCCAATCTGTGCCAGTCACACAGTGACTGGAACTGAGCTGCTGACCTTAGCCGCATTGAGTTCTCACATAGCAGTTAAACCTCTTATCATGCTCCATAGTCCCACTCCCATTCCCAAACCCAGCCTCTGTTGTCCAACTATTGGGCCACCACAAAGTACTTTATGAATATTAGGCATCTTATTTTCAAATTAAAAATATTTTTAGAAGACATGTTCATGAACCAAACCCCATCAGTCAGTGTGTGGGTGTTTCCCAACATACTTTATTTGTGTCCGTGTAAATGATCAGACAGGACGAAATGACATAACTTTAGGTCATATCCTGTTAAGTCATAGAAGATAATCAACTTCCCCTCAAACACTGGAAAATCAGAGCTCCTAAGTATTTCATGACATTTCGATAGAAGGAGTAATTACTCAACCAATAGCAAATTCATAATTCCAATACCAGCATTACTAGGTTTTGAAAGTCTTTTTCATTATGTCACAGCAGTGTGCGACCCCCTGCTTCTTAGGTCACATCACAATATCTAGTAATGTCAGCCAGGGACTAATCTAATTCTAGCCTTATGTATATTTTTCCTATTTTTTTAACAATTAGGAAAATGATCAATATCACCATGGAGAGAAGTGGCTAGTATAGGATTTATTCTTGCATAAACTTCATGGAGGTGAACAATAGTCTTGAGACTGCCTGACCCAGAGAGTCATTCGACACTGATTCATGGTTTCTCCAATTATTTAGGTCTAAGCTATGGAGCACTTTGTCAGCCAGAGAATAGAGTGGGCCAGTGGGAAAACGCCACACACGCTCACATTGCTCCTACCTTTGGCATGGCCTGGGCTGTGATATACCAGATGGGAGTTGGACCGGGTGGTCTGAAGTTCATCCAAGAGTTCTGAGGAAAAGTATGTAACTTTGCCACAAAAAAAAGGGGGCACTTTAACGGCTGAGACGGCAGGAAGAAAAAGTTAAAGCAAGGAAAAAATATATCTATCCTAACAAGATAAACTTTCTACAGACCTCAGTATATAATTCAATGATTAATATCTCTTGTATTTATTGCACACAGATTAGCCTCAAGTGAGCAGGGTAGTTTGTCTTCATGACAGTTAGACTATTCCAGGACACATGTCTGTGTCTGTCACTGTCTTCTGCGGGTTATGTTCTCGTACAGCAGTGGTTTTGTCCAGAGGACGCTTTGTTTTAAGCAAACAGCTGGGCCGAGTGATTGACATCCGTTTAGAGATATTGACCAGTGGGAATAGAGGAAGTTTGGAAAGTAGGGGGGAAGCTTAAGGAGTGGGAGGGGGTTGGTTATGATGTTGGAGACATAAGACCACACAACCTGCAAGTTCAGACTGATGGAGAAATTGTGGCTTTTGTGCTTTTTCTGTCTGGGCGCGTACAGCCACTACAGACTCGTATAGGTGTTGACTTAAGGTCATTGGAGCCCACATGCATGTGCACATAGATACAAGCACACTGCAGAGAATAAAAAAATGAAGGCAGCATTAGTGCTGCATAAATGGACACTGGATGCGAGCTGCAAAAAACCCCCCAAAAAAACAAGACAAATCCCTGAAATATCCCAACAATTATCTTGTTTTACAAATAATCTGATTTGAATTTCTCAGCGGTCCTCTGTATAAATGACAAAATCTCTGTTTTAAGACGTGAAGTTTCAACTTGCATTGCTCCAAACTTTTGGATTTCATGCACATGCAGAAAACTGCACTATATTAGTGATTTTTCTACAATGTTTAGTATACTTTCTGTTCTATTTACATGACTAATGAAGAATTTGCAGCAGGACCAGCTGAGGGTCACTTGCAGGACTGTAGTGTGAAGCCATAAGAGGGAGCGATGATGGTGAAATTCAGAGAGCTGGTCAATAATTTCCTCGAGGGACTGACTTTGAGGCTCCACTATGTGAAATGAGCTGTTTTTCGAACTGGCTGCAATGGAAAATGTATATAAAGTAAATATGTCACGGGCAATGGGAGGCGCTGACAGGTAGAGAGAAGGGACTAAACAAACTCCTGTGTTACTAAGTGAAAAGACAGTGGAGGAGGTGCACCGTGAGAGTATGTCAGCAATGTCTGTGAGAAGTGTGTAGAGACGCATGTGTGTGAGTGGAAAAAGCAAAGCTGAGCAAACATCAGTGAGAACTTCACATAGGATTATAATGAGTTTTATATGTTGGTGTTATGTTCCATGGGTAGCCACTGTTGCTGTGCCAACACCTCAAACAAAAACACCTTCAGAAAATGGTGCATGAGATGAAAACACATTCTTTAATTCATCATGTTCATCCTGTAAAAATTGTTTTTGCTTGTTGAACTTCTAATGCAACCAACTTTGTTCTATAATTAGGTATGTTTCCTAATGTGCCTACATGTCATATATTATGACATTTATATTTAGTGGTTTTTCTAAAGTTGATACATGTCTTGATATATTTCTCTTGTTGTGTTCTAACCATCAGAAATCAATGTGTCAGGTCAATTTTGTTTGACCCTGATGTATTCTTTGTCAAAAGAAAAGACAAGAACACAAAGCCAGAGGCTACTTTGGCCTGCTAGGTTTATCTTTTTTTCCAGGAAAAAAAGATGAACAAAGACACAGATATACTGGGTCATGTGAACTTTCTAAAGAATCAAGAGAAAACTTCTATGCTAGTTAATACAACAAGCAAATTTAAAGTAATCTTTTATTTGATGTCTAGATGGGTATTAGCTCAGATTCTCTTTGTCATTTTGAGCATTTTTATTTTCTCCAATACAAAAAACACTTGCGCACATGTCTTTATGGTACTATGCCATAATATCAGCCATTTAGAGCAACACATATAAGATAAATCTATTTTTACTAGCATCTTTGTGATTTGGCCCTTTATAATATTGTGTTCAAGGCAAAAAAAAAAAAAAAAAAGAGGTCTTACAATATTTTTTAAGTCTGTAGAGGAGTACAAGCTACACTATACACTAAGTGGAATATTTTAGGGTAAACAATACTTTGTTCATCATAAGGTCTAGTTAAATATAGACTTGCTATGTATTTAATTTAGTATAAATGGCAAACCTGTGGCTATTGTGATGTCAATTGATGGGGTTTCAACGTCCTAGAGAGGGAATTAATTTTCATGGTACCCATCTCCAGTGATCAATGGAGCATAGTTGAGGTACAACCTGGACAGTTCACCAGTCTTTTACAATGAAATGAACTATGCACACACACACACATGCAGACCCAATAGAAACTTGTGACCAGTTGCACGCTACCTTTTGGATGTGGGGGTAAGCAGGAATACCCAGAAAGAGCCAATACATGCAGAGAAATGGGGTGGAAATTCCATGCAGAACATGGTATATGTTGACCATTTCCCTTGATTGAGAAATGGGAGATGACTACCCTACTTTTTTCATTTTGTTTGTGCAATTGGTTTAAGCAATAATCTATTGAATCTTGAATCTGGGTTAACTGTCATACAGGCAGCATTTGAACTTTAGGAAATATTCACATTAGGGCTTAGTGGATAAAAACCAACAGGCTCTCCTGAGGAAGAACCATGTTGTTTCAAGTTATAGTTTTGAAAGTAATTTCTACCTCTCTCTCATGGTTTATCTTTTGAACCATATTATCTGCATGGCTGATTAGTTTTCAAGCAGCCATTGATTGTTTTTACCTTTGTTTTTCATCCCTCATATATGAGACTTCATGACTTAATCTCTGGTTAATTAAAAGGATGTAAAGTCACCAAGGATTCCCTTTTCTCTGAAATCTGGTTAGATATTTGTGAATCAGCTACTAAATATTTTTGCAATTCTGTTGTTCCCAAAGTGAGTTGAATGAGTTCCTTCCTCATTGAAAAACAACAGATTGATACTCTTTCGGTACATCATCTTATTGGAATGTCTGACCTTTTTGTGTGACAGCAGGAGTTGCGGTCCTGCTCCTAGAGAAAATATTATCTTTAATTTTCAGCAGTTTTCCATTTTCACTCAAGACGCAAGCTTTACTTTTAATAATGCTTTGTGACAGTATAGTAAAGCTTTGTGTTTTAGTTTGGTTTGTGTCTGAACATTTGAGGGAACTGCACCAGTATGTGTATGTGATATTATTCGACTGCAATCACAGAGCGGAAACCTTGCACAAGTGAGGAAGCTGGCCAGTACTTTCTTCTCTAGAGATATTAACAACTGTTCCCTCTTCCAGGACTCTTTGCCTTCATGCCATTTTGCCTAGAGTATGTTTTTATCCAAAAGATACAGTAGACAATAGTAAATCATACCATTAATTAACTTCCTTGAGCTTTGCTAAGTCCATCTTTTTTGCTTCAAACAAGAATCAATTCAACAGTTGAATCCTCTCAGTGTGAGTCTTTTTTTGTTTTTGTTACAATGCATGTTACAAAAACAAAACATGTTACAATAGATGCTATTTTTGAGAAAAAATTGCTTTGGTTAGGTAATAATATTGTAGTTCATCAAGACTACTGCCTGATACTAGAATTTTTTTTCCACCTGTATATACTACAAATTTATAATCATTTCATATGTATTTAATTGCTTTTGTTGTATTGATTTAAAATATTTTGTTATGTGTTTATGTATTATTTCATCTGTGATGTCTTACTATTTTATGTACTTGGACATTCTTTTGTGTTATTCTGTATCTTTTCATGTTAATTTATCCTTTTAACAAATCACAAGTTATTGTTTAGAGAGAGAGCTTATCTTTTGACATGACATTTTACTTACTTATGTCAAGTTTAAGTAAGACTTTGACATAAGTCAAAGTCTGGTTTGTGACTGAACGTTTGAGGGAACTCTCAAATGTTCAGTCATATTTGAGACTGAACATTTCTCAAATGTTTACTGACAGTGAGACATTTTAAGCATGTCCAGTCAGAGGGACTACTTAACAGATTTGATGCTTCAAATCACCTTAAAAAATCTATGTTGGGGCTAGTGGTGGGCTAGTTTACAGTATTTCAGTACATCAAGCTTTGGAAAGGTTAAAGTTTCAAAGCTGCAAAAACATCTCCATCGCATTTAATGAGATGTCAGAGAGTGCTGTAGTGACTAAGATCTGTAGTGACTAAGATCTGCGAAGCTGGAGAGAACTCTAGTTACTCCTCTCCTCTACCTATTACTTTGCACTGCCACTAAAAATGGCTAAAAATAAGCTAATTCACTTTTTCTTCACTTTAAGTTACATATTCAGCTGTACAGAATTGTTTGAAGACTCACAAAATGTGGACACTACAAGTGTCGACTCCGACACTCTTATTAAGGCGTTTATTAGCCAACCTTAGACCAACATAGACAGCCTGACTAATTAACCAGTTAGTCTCAGCTGAATGGAGATAGTTTTTGCTTTTCTGTTTTTGTGTGATTTTTGTTTACAATTTTGGGGCAATGTTATAGCATTTTCAGTTTTTTCTACAAAGTAATAATCTTTTGAAAAGGTTAAATCAATTGTGATTAGTGGAGATGTAAAATGAGGCAAATGCACTTAAAAAGTAAATTGTGTCATGTTTAAGCAAGACTTTTTGACTCATCTCAAACTTGACTGCTCTAACTGATGAACATGCTGAGCACCGTTAAAACAAATTCCAAACTGAAACATCTGTGACCCATTAAAGTCCAATGATGTGGCACTGAGGACTAAAGGGGAAACATTTCAGCCTGTTCAGTCAGTTATTGGACTTAATAAAACAAATCTCTTGCTGAGGAACTCCTGTTACCTTATGTTACAGGCTGCACTGAATGTGAGCAGTGACAGATTTCTCTCTGACAAGCAATACAGTGCTTAAAGGGGAAGCAATACAGATTTCCATTTACCAGTCCTGGGTCTGGATTGCTACCTAGCCTGGCGTGGATACTTGGCAAGTGCATGACACCTTAGAAAGAATAGTTTTATTTTAATACAGTTTGTGGCAGTATTCCCATTTGCTGTGAGGAGTTAATCATTATTAACTCCTCTGTAATAATGATTGATTTTTGTGTGTAGAACTTTTAAAAGATGGGTTGGTAGGAGAAATGAAGATTTGTTTGCCTTAAGATGTGAAAACGAAGAAACATTTTTTTTTGCAAGGATGAAGAGTCTCGAGGGCTATTTACTTAATATTTTAACCAGTTTACAGATCACTATAAAATTCTAAAGGATAGTTAAGTTTGTTTCACGTGAGGTTCTGTCCAAACACTTACTAGTTAAAATTTTACCCGTAATAGCCAAGAACAAAGTGTATTTCCACTATATAAAAATAACCCCAAACCCCAAAACAGCAGAGTGTTTTTCTAAGCTCTGTTTTATGACCCTTTAAACAATTTTTACATTTCCATTTGGAAATTATTTACACAGAACTGTCTAATGCTTTCACAGGAAATGGAAGTAGGAAATAATGCATAATTGATTATCTTTTTGTATGACCCACTTACTGACAGTGAAACATTTCCAATTTAAGCATTTCCAGTCAGAGGGACTACTGACCAGAAAACAAATTCAACATTAAGCTCAATAAAATAGCATTATTCACTTTAAATGCCATTAAAGCTTACTGCAATCTGCTGGGATCATCGATGGTACAACATTCTCTACCTGTATTTCCATTGTAAATACCAATCTGCTTCTGTGTAAATAACCGACAATTGCAGACAAAAATTAAAAGGTTCAAATTGTAGCATTCACATAAACCTCTAAACCTTTTGTAGATTCCTAATGGGCATTTATTGACAAAGAAGCCAGTGATTTTTACAATAGAAAGGTAGATAAGAGGTGGTCTGCCATCAGTGATCTTCCTGTGGTTAACATGCTGAGAATGGAATATGTAAAATGTTTCCAGTCAGTTTAATTGCATGATGTAATAGTGAAAATAAAACATATTATGATCTTGTAAATGAACACTATTTAACTGCTTTTTACATGGCCTTACCCTTTTATAAGATAGTTAATCTGACTTTAAGTGCTTTGCACACAGATCACCGGTAGAGCCCAACTGCCAGTCTTAGTACCTTCTGTGCACAAAAATCTCTTGACAACCACTCAATACAAACAGCATGATGGTTTAACAGTCTATGAAATGATTTCACATTAATAGTTATAACATCTCTCAGGTTGGGGTTGTTTCAAGAAAATAGATAGTATCTATTTTGTATTGTACATGTACAATTTAATCTTGTACTAGCAATTAGGTCCAAGACTAACTCATATGGATTTATTCTAAATTAAATTATCAAGAGAGTGATCTGCTGGAGGTAAGATGTTAAATGCTCATATATTTGAACAGGACCATAACAATTATTTTAGGTCAACATATCACCTATCCATATTGCTTAATGACCTAGAGATCAGGGATTAGGTTATTACCATCATTTCAAATAAAAGTAAATAAACTAAAAATCCTTTGGATTGCTGAAGTATTTACTTTTTCTCTCTTTGCTCTCTTCATCAATAAAACCTTTGCTTTTACATGCTTTTAAAGTTGGAATTTCAGTCTCTGTTTTTTTCTAACCATAATAAAAATAACATCTTGATATTTCATATCTGTATCAATAATCAACTGAATGTGGTGTCACTACGCAAATACATGTAGTTTTAAAAATAAAAATAAAGCTGCAGAAAGACACACCTCCACAGCTGTGCTGCTGTGGCTTTCTTTAAATCTGTGTATTCTTCAGTTTCAGCTTTGACTATGAAGGAGGCCAGAAAAGACGCATAATGAGCAACTACTGTGCCAGATCTGAAAGGCGATGTGACCAAACTGGTCACAGGCTGACGGTCATGTACCCCATGTGTGTTTACAAAAGTAACACTCTGCTTTTCCTATCACAAACTGAGATGACTGGTCATAGGTTTTGCCAGCTGTGCGGCAGTGGATTAAAATGTGCAGATGGCTCCCTTTATATAAACTGACAAAAGGCATACAAGTTTACCACATGTTCTCATTCCTTGCTTTGAGATTTTAAACATTTGCCTGTTAGACAGTGCTTTGCAAAAGGACTCATCCACCTTAAATGTTTTTGTCAGTTTGTCATTTCAGAGTCACAAATGTTAGTGGATTTTATTTGGATTGTATGTAATACACCAACAAAAATTTCTGAATTTTCACTTAGTGGAACAAAATTCTTACAAGATTTTATAAACTGTTTGCCTATAAAAATCCAAAAAGCGGAGCATGTTTTTTTGCATTGTACTTGTGTATTTTGTATTGACGTTTTGGGGTATGTCTTTACCAACTTTCCAGACTGAATTTAATAGCTATTCTTCTTTTTAACATCTGTCAAAATCAGTGAGTAGTTACAACATCAGTGTAGCCGTCTTCCAATCAGAAGGCTTTAGGTTCAATTCCATCTTCCTCCTCTAATCTTCGGCAAGGCATTAATCCCAAGTTGCCTATGATTTGTGAGTGTGAATGGGCGAACGTGGCTCTTGTGCAAAGTGCTTTGACCTGTCAATATAACTGGAAAATTGCTATGTAAGTTCATTCTAATTACCATTTAGGTTAGGACTTTGAGTGGGCCATTCAAAAACACGATTAATATACTGTGATCTAAATCATTTAATTGTTGCTCAAGTTTTATGTGCGGGTTACTATCCTGCTGAAAAGTAAACGTCTGTCTCAAGTCACCAACCCCTTTTAACAGTTTTTTCCTCCAGGACTGCCCTATATTTATCTCCATTCATCTACCCATAAACTCTGACTAGCTTTCCAGAAAAACCCATAAATTCAATTATGATCCTGAAACTAAACGGTTTCAAATTAAGATTAAACTCATGTTATATGAGTTCTCTTTGTGGATTTCTTAAGGGAATGGGTGGCACTGAATTTTCCTTTGTGCATCAGTTTAACCCTCAAACCGTCTTAGTGCGACTCTTAAGAAGTGCACAGCAGATGTCACGGTCAGAAAACGGGAAGTGGGTGTCCCATCAGCCCGTCAGTTCCTGAAAACCTAATAAAAGCTGGGACCACGCACAAGGTAAAAACCCCCCATTGTCTTAAGACCGTGGGAGGGTTAAAGGAAGCTAAATAGAAATGCACACACACTGAAATTTTTTATGTAGGCCACTGCAAAACCACTTAATGTAATTTCACTTGGTTGATAATTTAGATTTTCAATAAAACTCATTGATGTATGTAAATGTAAACTTATTCAAGACATTCTGGGCCAGAGGAATGTCAGTTTTAAAATGCTAAGACTTCTCCAATAAATATGCAAATCCTGCGGTGTTATGTTTAATTTGCACAATACATCTGTGGATGACATGTCATATTGCATGTATATGACATATTTGTCACATTCTGGATGTGTCACTGAATGATTAACATCAAATCTCTCAAAAATCTCTAATTTCTAAGATAATTAGCATAATGTATTTCAATTACTTCAAATGAGACCAATTTCTGGAACTTCATTACAAAAGCAGAACATTTCCTCCTCTGCTGTCCTACACTGACAATCTTGTATCAAGATTTATTTAAGTCACTAACAAATGATGAATTTCCCTGAACATTAACTTTGTTCTAGTTGAGTTTACCTGAACATTAACTAAGCTTTTCGCATTACATTTCCCAGCTATGCTTCCTGATCTGTGTCTGCAGTATGGCTTTTCAACTTTATCTGATGTCGCTGCTGCGTTCCCTCACTTTTCCCTTCTACATTGTGTTTTTCCTACAGGTTGACCGGTAATGAACCATTGTCTGTTCTGCCACTGAATTCTCTACCAGAAGAGAGTACGGGTAGGGCCCACTACAAGCTTTGTGACCGTCTCAAACTGGAAAAGAAGCAGCGCAGGATGTGCAGACGAGACCCGGGCGTGGCGGATACCTTAAGGGAGGCCATAATTATGAGTGCCTTAGAATGCCAGCATCAGTTTCGCTTTGAGAGGTGGAATTGCACATTAGAGGGGCGGCATCGCGCCAACATATTAAAAAGAGGTAAGAGCAAATTATAACATACTATTTTCTTATCTCTAGATACAAAGTCCTACTTACAGTCAAGGGGAGAGCACATAACAGGTGTGTAAAACTAAACCCCATTGCAACATAGGAGATATTTAAAGTTAAAGATGTAATTACATGGACAGGCAGATCCCTGTAACAATTTAAGTGTCTGAAAACTGGTCAATGTCCTGATTCTGCAATTTAGAGTAAGGTTTCACTGAATACTCTTTGTCAGAATCAGAATCTATTATTAGTGTGGGTCTTCATTATTGATCGCACTTTTACAAAACAGCATAATGTGCAATGGCACTTGCACAAATTTTCACACTATGTCTGACTGATACTCCAGTTATAGTCAGTTCCCTTTGAAAAAAGACACTGAAATTTTGCAGTTCCAATTGCAAAAGAAGTAAATAAAAAAAATGCATTCAACATCTACAAATGAAATTCTCTGAGGTTTCTTGACTAGTCCTTCTATCAAAATAAGAGCATGCCGTGATAAAATACTCTTGTGTGTTAGGTGAGTAAAGAGATCTGTAGCCACAAGGTCTTTTTTTAAATGTAATTTAGTTGCTGTCAGCATGTGGCGTTGTCTGATGAAATAAGTCTGAGTTACAAGGCCTGGATCTGAAGGTACATTATTTAAAATGACACCTTGTAGTGTCAATGTTTGAGACTCTCACTTTGAAGTAAAAAAGTAACTAACTCTTGAATTGCTCTGTTGACAGAGTTGGCTTAAATAGATTTCTCGTCTGGGTGACAACCGTTGCTTACCATAAGTGGCTAACCAATAGCTGCCAATCTAAATCTGTCATACTGCTTAAACTTGAACTGGGTAACTACAGTATACTGAATAGAGATTCTTTGACACAGTTTAACAGTTTTGTTTGTGAAAATTTCAATTGATGAGTCAAATCAGGGCTCATTAAACAAGTTTTGATTTGTGAAATAAACTTACAAAAGCAAAGTTTTCTCAAAAAAGTTTATTTTGTTTCATTTCTGTTAACCCAGCAACTCAAATCTGAACTGGGTTTTATCCACTGCTAATTTGTTTGTCGGTATCGCAATTTAATTGCTGACATTAGTACTTTACAAATTTTCTTGTGAAAATGTTGCCACTTTGGTTGCTTAAAAGAGTGTTTTCCAACCCTGGTGCTCTAGGCACACTGCCCTGCATGTTTTAGGCATTTCCTTGCTTCAGTCTAGCTGATTTCAATTGATGACTGATTAACAGGCGTTTGTTGAACTGCAATCAGTTGAATCAGGCACATTCAAGCAGGGAAACCTCTAAAACATGTAGGGCAGTGTGCCTTGAGTACCAGGGTTGGGAAACACTGGCTTAAAATACAAAGGGGGATTGCTGATTGTTTGTATTGCTGAGTAGAATGCTTCATTAGATGGAGGAGTTTGAGCAGCACATAAGACCCTGTAGTTGCAAATTATTGAAGATAAAGGTTTGACAGCCAATCTGGACATTATAGTACCAACTGTGGTCTGGATTACATTGTTGTTATTATCAGAATTTTGCATTGCATCAACTACATAGCATTGGGATGACAGATGTTAAGATCCGAACACTTACATTTCATGGTTATTCCTTTAATACTAATATGCCACTGCAAAAAAAAAGACTGATTACAAAATGGTTTAAAATGAAGTAGAGATTAATTGAATATTAATTCATACTCCTAACTTACCATTTGAGAAGTCTGTATTCTGAATTTGAAAGTCACTAGATCATGATTGCACCCTTCTTGAATTTTAAACACATGCATGAAGAAATTCACAAACTTTCTAAAAATTAATACTATGTCTTTTTTTCTGACTATTAATATAGAAAACTACATTCTATAATTTCTATTTTAAAAATGCTTCCCCAGGATTCAAAGAGACAGCCTTCTTGTATGCCATCTCCTCAGCGGGCCTAACACACGCCTTAGCCAAAGCGTGCAGTGCAGGACGTATGGAGCGCTGCACGTGTGACGAAGCCCCAGACCTGGAGAACCGCAAGGCCTGGCAGTGGGGAGGCTGTGGAGACAACCTGAAATATGCCAATAAATTTGTCAAGGAATTTCTGGGCAAACGCTCCAACAAGGACCTGCGTGCACGAGTGGACACGCACAACACAAATGTGGGGATGAAGGTAAAGTAGGTTCTCTTATTTTTTTTTTTTTTTTTCTTCAAGGTAAAAAAATTATAGCATCTTTCCCCTCGCATCATCAATTTTTGACAGTTCCTCTAATCTTGTGCAAACTCTTATTTATGAACATCTGAGACTCATTAAAATCCCTTCTAGGGAGTAGCTTTAAAAGAAAGCAAATTTATTACTCAGGAATTTTATAGTGTTATATTTGCCACAAATGTCAATTTAAATTTTCTTTTTTATTAAAGTAATAATTTTCACTGGTAATATTAACACAGTTAGTAACTACAGCACACATGAATCTAACCAGAATACACTTATAAAGACTCGAGAATGGACAAGAGCAGAGATTATTTGGAGATATAAATAATATTGGACAGATATGTCAGCTATGTAAGCCCCAAGTGCAATAAAACATTTTGCTTTTCTATTTAGGAATTCAAATTTATCTAAGAACCTAAATTATTAAGGGCCATCGGAAAAACTGCAGAGAGAAGGAAACGTTTGGAGGGTAAACTCACAGAAATGTTTAGCTTAAAACATGGCTAATAAAATAATTTGGACTGATTAAAGTAACTGCTAGTGTAAATATGGTAAATTCTGAAACTGCTTGTTAGTCCATATTTGTTTTCTTCCCTCAGTTTAGATTGGGAGCAACCCTCATTTGTGCTCTAGCACTGCCAACCAATTGTTTGTGGTGAGCAAATACAGGGCTTTTATCTTGGAAGCCTATTTAATAGCAGTATAAAAAATAAAGAAAGACTGTAATTTGTCAAAGCAAAGTTGGAGTCTGGAACATGTTGTTTCCACTCATTTTCAAAATCAGTTATTGTAGAAGTGTGGTTCGGAAATGTTAGCAAACACAATTCCTTGATAGGATCTCACTTTTGCACAGTTTTTGTGAGTATTTTTTGTTATATTTTGAATGAGTGGAACTGTAATTTGTACATTAGGAGGTATAAGTCGTACTACATTTGCTCCAAATAAATTCCCACACTGAGGAGAAAACTGGAATGTGCTAACCTCTGCACCAAACATTTTAAAAGCTGACCAGTCAAAATTTTTTGACCTGCTGGTGTGATGAATATGCACTTCCTGTTCCCTGATCTCTTTCACAGCCGGAGAAAAGAAAAAAAAAAAAAGATTCTCTCTAAACCACACTTAAGACGCAGAGTTTTGATCTTATTTTCCTCTTGCTTTTAAAATTGTAATGAACTTTGGCTGACTGCTAAGTTAAGAGAAGATAAAATCATTTGTTGTGGTACTAAAAGCGTTAAGTTGCCAAAGTACTCAAACCCCTTGAATTTTTCCACATGTTTTCATATAATAAAGATCTACAGCTCAGGTGGGAGAATCAATTCACAAGACAACCATTGGCTCTTCACTTGACATATTTGGCAACATGCAGCTTGCCACAGTAATTTGAGGACACAGAAAACTTGTGAAAGAAAATTATGAAATTAAATTTTTTTTAATTATGAAAAAATGAAAATAGCCCTTTATTGCACTGGTGAATTGAAAGCAACTTCAGCAATGTGCTAACTATTTTAACTATTTTATAAAAGTTTTGTACTTTAAGAAACAATGGAAAAAATAAATTAGTTAGATACCGGGAGTTTCATGAAAAAAGCTGTTTGAGGTTGCAAAAATACTGGAGTGGACGTTAACCTTTCAGGAGGACAATGACATTAAACGTGCTCTCAGAACTATTTCAGTGCAATAATTTTAATAAAATAATTTTCATGTCTTTGTGCCAAAGTTCCGACCTAAATCCAATATAAAATTTATCACATGATTTCCATCCAATCTGACTGAGGTTGATCTGTTTTGCAAAAAAAAATAAAAAAATCTTGACTTTAAGTATTAACGCAAGGGGATCAAATGGATACGAAAGCTAAACTAAGATTTAATATGAAAAAAATGAAATTCTTGTGTCATTTTAACCATGCAGTCTACCATGTAAAACACCATTAACATGTATAGAAATGTGTGGTTGTAACATGACAAGACTATCTAGAAGCATTAAATTCCACTTAAGAAATTCCAACTTTATTTTGACAAAAGTATTATATTTGACATAAATGTCAGTTTAAATTTTCTTTTTTATTAAAGTAATAATTTCTACTGGTAATATTAACACAGTAACCACAGCACACATGAATCTAATCAGTATACATTGATAAAGACTCAAGAATGGACAAGAGCAGACATTATTTGGAGATAATAATCTCCAAATAGACATGGTACATGGTTTTAACCAAGATTTATAAAACACATCAAATGGCAAGTGTGTTGTTCACATGTTCAAACATGTAAGACTTTAGCAATGAATTCTGTTTGTGGGATTTTGTTTGCAATAATTTACCCTGACCTATGATAATACCTGTAAAAATGTTAAATTAAAACTTGTGTCCAAGATTTTCATCATTATCAGGTTTCCCACACACTAATTATCATTATTAAAGTCTTGATGCAGTATTATAATGCTCTCCTTTGTGTTACAAGCTATAAGCAAAGCCTCTAATTGGCCATTTTATGAAAACAAGCAATGAATATAATAGTTATCCAGTCTGAAGCAACTCTGCTTCACCCTTTTGAAATAATTGAGAAAATAATTCAACTCCTCCAAGTTTTGCTTATTAAACAAAAGGTTGTTAAATTACATTGCTTTTATGCCTTTAATGCTTTATAGTCGTTAACAAGGATCTTTTGTTTCTGCTTCAGGTAATCAAGGCTGGAGTAGAGACTACTTGTAAATGCCACGGTGTCTCTGGCTCCTGCACTGTCCAGACCTGCTGGAGGCAGCTCCTGCCCTTTCATGAGATCGGCAACCGACTGAAGCTGCGCTACGAGACTTCCGTCAAGGTCGGCAGCTCTACCAATGAGGCCACTGGAGAGGGAGACATCTCGACAGGCCGAAACCAGCAGCAGCAGCAGCAGCACTCCCTGCCTGGTCTGAGCGATCAAATCCCTCGCACTATGGATCTGCTACACATTGAAGACTCGCCCAGCTTCTGTAAACCCAGCAAATACTCAGCAGGCACCGCAGCACGCAAGTGCTACAAAGACCAGAACTGTGATGCTATCTGTTGTGGGAGGGGCCACAATACACAAAGTAGGGAGGTGACCGGGCCCTGCCAGTGTCAGGTGCGATGGTGCTGCTATGTTGAATGCAAGCAATGCACGCAGAGAGAAGAAGTCTACACCTGCAAGGGGTAAAGCATCAGCTACCGGTTGCCTCAGAATCAGTGGAGCAAGTCAAAGATGGTTGGTCTTTGTGATTCAGGTCTTTGTAATGAAGAAGACTGGTTGGTTTGTTCTCATCTGAGGTTGTGCTGCTATTGTCGGAACAACGTTCTGCAGAAAATTGAGAAGCAAACCAAAAAAAGCAAAAAGCACTTTGAATGGATTAATGTGGGCTTCAGGGGTCCTGCAAAATATTCAGACAACTGGGTTACCATCTCAAGCTTTTTAATCACAGCATTGCCTTGAGGAAAAAAGCTTTTTTTTTGTTACCTGTTTCAGATATCCATAGACAACATTTTCCAAGAAAATTAATAATCCAGTTGTAGAATAAATACACGGATGGCTTCACAAACTGATTTCTTATGGGCTTTGCTCAAAGAACAATAGAGTGTGTGAGTATGTTAAATATGTGTGTGTTCATCTTGTGTGCCTTTGCACTCTAGCAAATGTTTGAGTGATAATGTTTTTTATTCCAGTTAAAATCATATTCTGAGACTCTTCAAAAAAAAAGAAAAAAAAAAAGACTGGGTGTAAGATTAACTTTACACTCACATATTTACACTCACACACATTGTGTGTTTGCATATGTATGTAAATAAAACCAGTTATGATTTAGTGATATTATACAAGCCACTTATGTAACTATGTAAAATCAAACCACTAAAAACACAAACATTTTGTTTGTGTTGTTTTTCTCTCTTTGTTTTAATCCATTTTGGCAAGTGCCTTTGGAAAACAACACACTTGTATTTAATGTCTTGTGGATAATTTATAGATCCTTTGGGACTACTCCTTTACCAGGAGGATTTTCTTTTCTTTATTTTCAGTAATGTAATATGAAACTGTTTCTAAATGAATTAACAGAAAACAACTAAACCAATCAGTTTAGGCTATTCCTAGCCTTGAGCGAACCAGTGTTCAGGGAATAACTTAAACCACTATATCTATGAGGATAAAATAATATGAAAAACATACAGACAATTTCAAATTGGAGATACCAGTGGTTCAGGCCTGCGTTGTTGCAGCAGATTATCATTTAAACAGCAGACATGTGGCATGTGACTCTGATCAGACTTTATGGAGCTCTGTGCAGCTTCATATTTTTTTTATTGGTTTTTCTTTTTATACTTTGTTGTAAAGAAAACTGTGGAGAACTGTAGGAATGTAACTCCCTACCATTTCCATATTTGCCTCTCCTCTTCAGCTGCCACAATTTGATTGAGCCATATTACAATGTGTGCAGTAGAAGTTTAAACAGTTTGGGGCAACTGAGACTGAAATCTAACCTGACAGTGTGCAGATTTGCTCTAGTGAATATGTATGTTTATGCCATGTAGCTGGCATAAATATATTTTTGATAAGGCCGATGTCTATGTGATGTTCCACAAACTGATGCCTACACATAAAGCTGGACTTTCACCACTGCCGTCTGTGGGAAGCCAGTGAAGATTTATTCATACACAAGTTAGTCCACCTTTCTTCCTTACTATATGTGACTCAGTCAACACATTGGGTCTTAATAGGACTCTACAATATAAATTGCAGCGACACTTCATAGCAAAAGTTCAGCATTTTAAGAATTCTACTTTCTTGCTTTTTTAAGCCTGAATTAGGAGAATAACATCTGTGATGTCTGTGTGAAAGATTTACACCTGGTTTTTATAGGCTGATAGAGTGCTAGGATAAGCTATGCTAACCAGCTGCTAAATGCTAGAGAGACAAGGGTGAAACTCGACAAAAAGTGAAGAACAATTTCTCAAAACTATCAATGTGCAACTCCCTTGAATATTACCAGCACACCTAGTAAAGTTTCAAATAAAAGATATTAAATGCATTCCTCTTGTTTTGTAGTAGCATAATCTCATACTAAAGCAAACAAAACTAAAGAGCAGCAGTTACTGTCAGAATGTTAAACTTATTTATTAGCTTTTTTAGTCAGATTATGCTACTTCAACAAAAGAATGCTCCTTTACTAGAATAGAAAAATCATTTTTGGTGTTTTGCATATTTAGGAAAACAGTGCAAACAGTGCAAAGTTATTCTGGTGAAGTCACCAGAATAACTTCACATTATTCTGGTGAGAATTAACTACTGAGTGAGGGACCCATTTCTGTATTATAGCAACATTCGCGCACTGAAGCCCAATTCCCTTTAAAGTATTTTACATCTGTATTTATAGATACAATAAAGTGCAGATCTTTTCTATTTAATTTTTTTCTGTTAATGTAAGTAGCAATGGTTTCTTCTCCTGTGGTATAGCGACAAAACTGAGGCACATGTTTAGCTCTTACAAAAATTTGAAACAAACCTTTTGAGGACCCCCACAAAACAAATGATTTGGTTCAGCATCATCACTGTTTCAAACCTGCAAAATTGAGAATTTTTTAGTACGACAATTAGCCAATCAGAGTACATTTAATTCATTAGTCTCACTTTGGCATTAAATTCATGCTTTAGGATGCAAACATCACTTGGCAAATTCCAAACATTTTGATAGGAGATGGCACTCCAAATAAAGACTGGTCAAAACACATACACAGAACTTTGCACGCTACATGGTGACCATAATAGCTATGCTGAGACTCTTAGGATAAATGCCTGCTCCCCACAGATTCTGGTGGTGTTTTATGTTTTTTTTCCACATTTTTTTGGCCCAAGCGCTGTGCGGCTCTCTGCTATTAAATTAAATGGATTTGCAACGGATATGACAGATATACCAAATTCACACAGAACGCATTCTTTTGTGTGTTCTTGATTTGTACATAGGCCTACAAGCTGTCAAGGAAAAAGAGGAGCATGATGCATATTTCGATTTCACTGTCATCTATGTTCTCAAAAACAAAGCTCTGCACTGTTTAGTATTCAGTGGATCATGTATAAAATTTTATTTTGTAGAAAAGATTAAAAGATAAATTATTTTTGAAAATATTATGAGCATGTGTTTAGTGTAAATATATAAATATATAAAAAGTTTAAATTGATTTTATATCCTGGATTTTATAATGCTTTTTTTTTTTTTTCTCTTATGGGTTTTTGTGCCTTTTTGGGGTTGAGGTTTCACAAAGCAATATATTTTTAAATCTTGTATCATGTAAAGTCAAAATTAATATCCAAGCACTAATAAATCCTAAAAAAAAAAAAAAAAAAAGAAATCAATGCACCTGTAGTTATTGAAGATGATCACGGTCATCCAGATTTTTTTTATTGATTTAGATCTGATCACATAATTGCCTTTCTTGTTAAGCATCTTTTTAATTTTTATTGTAGCTGTCCAACCATATAGTTTCCTACAGTGTTAAAAAAATGCCCCCGTCTGTATGAATTGATTTATGTCCTACTTTGTTTGCATTTTGATAGGATTTATGCTGTGCTTTCCAGATACATAACACACGTCAACTGGTGTATTTTATTTTGTGAAACTATTACACCAACTGAGTTTTGTCCATGTCCACCTATTCTTGTCTTATGGGAACTCTAAATTATTTTCCCTCTACCTCATGTGTATAGCTTGTAGGCATAAACAGATCGCAAATGACTGGTAAGAATGTATTTAAGTTATTTAACATCTTTGTATAACAAAGGCGGAAAAAAAAAATCTGAAATAATAAATGAATTTTTAAAATTTTAACTTTTGTACTTTCATCATTTGATGTCTTTGGTAGCATATGGAGTAGTTCAGTAGTTCATACAAAGCATGTACTACCTTCTCAGCTAGTGTCCTATTGCTTAAATACATTGACTTATAAAAGTATTGATATTTCTTAAGATTTTCCACATTTTGTCAAAATCTCATTTTTCTTGAGATGTAGGTAAACTACTTAGTCTTCACCTGAAAAACTGACTCTTCCATAATGCACCATGGACTTTTGTCTCTATCACTAAACGTTGTTTTCATGAGAAAACAAATAAACAAAACATACCAGCAGTGATTTTCCCACAATGCTACAGTTTGTAGCAAGATGCAAGGGCTGCAGGGTGTGGCTACAAGGCTCTATATTTCAAATCCCTGGGCTGCTGTTAAAATTGTCTGAGACCCGCCTTTTTACGGAAGAGCATTGGCCAAGCCAAAATGGCTTCATGCTATGAAACAGGACGTCATTGTTGAAACTAGGTGTTTATAGGATTCTGATACAGATTTAAGGACCTTTGCAATATAACATAGCATCAAACTAACTTTGCTTGGACATGCTTTATTGATTTAGTACAAACAAATCAAAACTACAACTACAGTGCTCTGTACATTACTGCAGCACAAGAGATTTTAAATCTGTGTAAAACTAATTTATCCAAAACAAATTAATCTGACAATGACATATTTTTGTTCTGGCTTTACTGTAGTCAGACATGGCATATCTCAACATGATCTCTCGCCTCAGTAGATAAGGGTTAGAAGGTTTCAGAGTTTTCTCTGTCAACAGTCCTGCAAATATCTTGAGGCCTCATTGTGAAGCCTCAAAGCCCCATTAATCCAAGAGAAGATAGAATTTGTTATCCTAGTCTGAGAGTGGCAGCTTCTTGTTCAATTGGAAAAACACAACACAGTTATGACTGCATCTATTCTAATGCTTGAAACATCAGTGGAAAAGCCTAGAATATACTTGACACATGTTAGTAAATTAGAAGTCCAGGAGCAAGACCCTCTTGATGTCAGCTGTTCTTCCTTTGGGGATTTTCCATTGTTGAAGGAGAAACTAAAAGGCTTTCATAAATTTTACCCTCCACAGGCTGGAATCCTCAAAACATTCTGCACTGCAACAGCCTTTAATATAAATTTGAATTCTGAGTTACCAGTGTTCTGCAATTAGACTATGTGCATTCTAACTGTCATCCTCTTAGAGAAGCATTCACTTACAACAATGCAAATCAGTGAAGTTACTTTTAAACTGGGTTGCATTCACAGAGGATTCATTCTTCTACAGCACTACACAACATATCTGAAAGTGCTTTAATAATCTCTGACAAGGCCAGACTGGGAACACACAAAAAGAGCTGCTGTTTTGGAGTTTCTTTGACCATTGTCAAATTCACTGAAATCCTCCCTTTTGCCCATTATCCCTGCTGCTAAACTTCAATTTTGAAATAAAAATATTCACTTGTTATTTATCCCATCCACTAACAGATACCAGGGTGATGAGTTATTCACTTGAAGTATTACTGGTCATTAAGTTAGGTCTGATGGGGCCTAACTTAATGACCAGTGGCCTTTAGCAACAGCTAAATTTGTATTTAAGAAGAAACTATCATGTTTTATTAAAACTCTTTTGACTGAATCACAAGCATATTCTCAGAGATAATGCATACTCTAATTTGCAGCTGAGTGGTCAGTCATGACACTTTGACCCTTTCTGCAGTTTATTTATTCCTGCTTGTGCATGTCTCCAACATAAACATGTATGTTTATTCTCTAGAAACATGGAAGGTGGAAATAATGATTAACTCCAAGTTCTTAGGAAGGTTTGCTGGAGGTCTACTATGTGTACCTTCTTTGCCTATATCCTACACCCTCACTTGATTATCCGTCTTTTAGATCACTGATCAAGCTCGGTTTCTCTAGCTCAGTGGTTCCCAAAGATTTTCTGGGCCCCCTATGGATTACAATAAAATCCCCCCCAAAAAGACAAAAAAATCAACTGGGCACACACCTCATTCAGCCAGACATAAACCTATACACATATTTTGTTTTCAAACTCCACTGAAGTTTATTTCACACTTCAGGTTGCAAAAAAAAAAAAAAACACACTACAAACCATCTTTACAGTGAAACACTTTTGTGTAACTGTTTTATTTTTATTCATCCATACCGCTTCCCACGCCCCTCCCTGCAATGGCACTGCCGCGCCCCACACTTTGGGAACCACTGCTCTAGCTTTAAAAGCACATGAGCTTAGCACATTTAAAAACAGGACTAAAGTAAAAAAAAAAAAAATCAAAAAGCATTCCATCAAGGAAAACAATCAGTTATATATCAAGTGGTACATAGACGTTCTGTGGAGGTTGCCAAAATTGATGAATAATCTCCTCAGTTAAAATGAGTGGAAAGTGTAATGCAGCTGTTTGAGGAGCACTTTTTTTTATATACATGATGTGGCAAATAATATTCAATAAACACTTCAGAAGAATAACAGAACAAGCTGTTTAAATCATTAAACACCAGGAAGAGCACTGGCGTGTAATATATCTCAAATATGTCTCATGATACGATGAGCTGTAAAAGCTATCAGTGTTTTTTCACTCCAGGATCCAGGTCCCTGCACATTTTCCCAGTGACTACAGGGACAAAGCTCATCGAGCATGACTGAGGTCTCTCACCAGAATGCTTGGGATGATGATGATAGCCGGCTCGGAGCTTTTCAACACTTGCTCAAAATCATAAAAATGTCAGCCACACAAGACAAAGCTCATTTTTCAGGAACTGCTCTTTTCTTTAGCATGTTGCTTTTCTGCTCCAGTTAAAATGAATAATTTTGCATGGGTCATAAATTTTACAATTTCCAAGAGGACCAGAGTTGGTGTTCTCCTTCTGGAAAAATGAACAATAAAACAATTAATGATGAGATAAATAATATTAGGACATTTGCTTCCTTCTTCGTAAAACTTAGCTGAGTATCAGGAAAAGCCCCAGAGATCCTATAGTGGGGTTTTTGGGTAAGGAGTGGAGGGTGTTGGGACAGGAGCGTGGGTTTTGGATGTTTTTCTCTATCAAAAAATTCACCAGAAGGATTGGATTGCCTCTCAGCAGACGTTAAAAACCCTTGATTGAATTCTTACGAACACACTATTGTTCATCAGAATCTCTAAGGAGATAGAGGCGCTAAGTCTTCTAGCAGAAACTATTCTTAGGAAAACAGTTTATCATAGTAGATATATTAGACCAGAGACTGTTTAGATTTATCACCAGGAGGACATGTACAGCGGGCATGTCCTCCTCAGTCAATTGATTCATTTTGACAGTAAGTTCTTTGAAGATAGCTCAGTGATTATTCAATACAACACAGAATTGAAAAGAAGAAAGGTCATTGGGAAATTTCCTTCAACTAGGACACCACCTGTTTCATGCATCAAGTTTGTATGAAATATTGACAGCAGGGAGAAGTTGTGGGTCTAGTTTTTCTCCAAATGTTCCTATTATAAAGGTACATGAGGGAACGCTGTACACTGGTGGAAGTTTCTCTTTGCAGCTGCGCTGACCTGCAGCCATAGTCGGCGTGTGTGTGTGTGCTGGCATGGTGGAAATCAGTTGTAGCTGTGATAATCGTGTGTGCGTTGCCGGGGGGAGTGCTGCCATGGCAGGCTGATGAAAGTGTGGGGGTTTTACAGAGATGGACTGTGAAGCTGCTATCCAGCTCATGCTTCAATTGTGCAGTAAAGATTCCCCAGCTGTCCTGAGGATTATCTCCTATGCTTATGTGATCAGGATACACGGCACCGCAACTAGACCAGGCGCCGCTGACCCAAAGAATGTAGAATGACATGAAAAGAGAGGAAAAAGGATGGATGGGTATTGCTCTCAAGCATAAAGGATAAGCCTATTCAGAGACCTTAAGATGGTAAAGTAAGCTTTTGCTACACAGTTTTATTTTTACTACCAGTATTTGGAGAGGTTTTCTATGAACACAACATGAAACACTTTGGTTCTTTTTTAAAATGATTTTTATTGTGATTCTGTTTAACATTTCACACAGCAACAAATATTCATATTAGTGATTGAAAAGGACAACAAACAAACAAAAAATAAAAGACATCATATTGTCTCCTGGCAAGAATATAAAATTACCAAAGCACATATTTTTTAAAGGGTTTTCCAGTTCTATTGATCTCTTTCAGTGTATAATTAATAGAACTTCATAAAACAATAACAATGTTTCTTCACACCTAATGTTTTTCTCCCCTCTATCAATCCTAGACATTTTTGAATAAGTCCCAACCGGTAATTCATTAGTAAAACATTATTCATGTTTTCAATTAACTCAAGTTTTGCTCCTTTGGTTTTCATGCGCTGCAGTTTGTCTTAGCACTAGGCTAACCGTAATATGTTTCCTTTGTGTTTTAATAATACTTCTTGACTTGTTAATAATTTAGCTCAAAATATCTTTCAGAACATTGACAGTATGTTGTTTGGATAAAACCTACAGAAAAAAACTTGTTCTCCTGCTTGGTTTAAATGTCATTAAATTAATAATTGTACTTTTTTTGTCCCTCACTGTAGAAAATATTGTAAGGAGTGAAAAAAAGATGTAGAATATTTTTACATTAGCTATATTAGAATTCAAACAAAAAATGCATTTCATATTTTGCACGAACATGGTGGCACAGAAGACTTTATTTGGATCCTCCCCCTGCTTTGGTTTTTACAGTTACATTTGCTCAAAACTATTTGATTTTGCTGTAAATATGGACATATTTATCCCATCAGATATTTTCTTGTCACCATTTCCCGAATAAAGAAAGTCAACACATTTTATTGAGGGAAATGTGTTTTTGTTGTAAGTCATCTTCAGTGTATATGAGAAGTAGGAGGCCAAAGATCACTAATTAGTTAAAGTAGTCTAATACTCTGAAAAACTAAAAACAATGTATTAATTAAAAATGCTTATAATCAAATTAAATGTTAGATTTTACAAATAATAATAATAATAAAAAGCCGTGTGAGAAAATGCTCCTCCATTTAAAGATAATTTTAATGTCGAAGATATATATTTTTTTTTTGACTCATCTTTACCAAGGATCATGGCTGACTGGTCTTGAAATATGCGTTCTCTTGACAGCTTGGAAAAACTTTAAAATATGGGAAAGGCTGATGTTAACACAGGAAAAGGCAGTGCTTTTCCTCCTGCATTCTCTCTTGCGAAAATGTGCTCTTGCTGCTCTGGGAGAAGTCAGAATGAATGACAAGTGGAATGGCAAACAGTGTGACAACATGTTTTGTGTGTCTGTGTAAGTGGCCCTGCAGCCCAAAGTTTTTGCACAGCTGCACATTGCCCCGCTGACTGTACCAGACAGCGTGGCAGGGGTTCAAAAGTAACGCTGAGCTCATGGGTCACATCTAGGGCTGCCTAATAACAGGAGGCAGTGAAACTACTGCTGGTGCCCATAAACTAAGAAAGTGTAACACAAACAGAATAAATCTTCAAGGCATATGGAAAAGCAACTCACATTTACTCACCACTTCTACCATAACGGTATTAGTGACAAATTTGGTGTGGGAACACATGTTAAGGAGATAGTAATCCCATCTGCAAATGCACAATGGTTTGCTTTAGCCAGATTCCCACCCTCACTGTTTTTGTTGCCAGAATTTGCCTACTGAATTGAATCCTGCAGGGTTAGTGGGGTTTCGTTTAACAGAGAGATGCTTGAGGGTCTGTCACTGCAAGCTCAACAAGTTTGGCTGGTTGATTCAATGGGAGTCTCTCGTGAGAACAGGAAAAAAAGGAAAAACTACAGTCAGTGGGGGTCGTCTTTATTTTGTGTGAATCTGATCATTTGATGGCCTAGGCCAGCTTCCCAAGATTAGCAGTGTTGACTGTGGGGGTGGGTAGGGGTGTGTGTGTGTGGCAAAGTTGGGCGAAATTGTTAATCCATTGATTTAACTGGAGTTAACATGTTGGCGGGGATCCAACAAATACTTAAGTCACAATTGGAGTGGGGTGGATATATTGAAAGAAGATGGTGGGAAAGTTGAAATGCTGCTTTTCAGGAGGAAATAGTGGTAGCAATCTTTGGTGGGCTTATTGAAAAGTGCTAAACTATTCTAAATTATGTGATGTGGGTTTCTAATGTTTTAAAATGATCTTCTGTAGATACGTCTTGCTTTAAAAATAATTAACACTTTAAGTAATTAATAGATTAGGGTTTAAAAAAACAGACATTCAGATTATATTATTTGAGTCACAACAACAAGGAACCTGTTCTTTTTCTGATGTAAACATGGGGAACTTCCTGAAGCGCACAACTTTATTTGGTTTTAAAAAATAATGAAACAAGGCGTGAATTTGGAAATGTGCTGACCTAAAGACAGATTCTTAACTTCTTGAAACATGTTAAAACAGGACAGTAAAAGCACAACCATCCAGTACAAAGAAACATTCCTTGTGTCAGTGATACTTGAATGTTGTTTCTTTTTTTCACGTCTGTTTTCAATTAGCCTAGAAGGCTTGTTGAGAGAGATGAGCAAGATTACCATGGAAGAAAAAAAACACACTCATCATGCAAGACAGCTATTTACGGAGCTGCTGTAGCCTCGCAGGAATGGCTCTGCACCTTGACTTATTGAATATTGGAGAAGCTGTCGACAGGTTGAGCAACTGCCTCCTTCCTTCTGCCTTTCTCTACATTCGCTTTATTCAACACAGAGCTGCAGCTGTCAGAGCGAGTTTCATTCCTTGGCTGCAGCCAGCTGGGGTGGATGAGTGCACCTTGCAGTTTTACTTCTCAGTGACCCCAGGTCTTACTTAGGTCCTCAAGACATAGGGCAAATGACAGCCTATAAATATGTGGGTACATATTTATAAGCTAAGTTTAGCAAAGAGCCCCAAACTATTTTGGTTGATTCTGCAGAGTTTGCATTGTGTCAAAGTTATGAAATTAAAGAAAAGCAAATTTTCATAGCTTTTAGCACAGTCTAGCTTAATGTTATGATTAATTAAATATGCAGCATCCTTTCTGATCAGTGGGTTCAAAATATCTAATTGCTATCAGGCCATGCATGCTAACCACAACACTCTTTAGTGTGGATCCTACTACTGAGCGAATCATTGTTATTTTCATTCATTTTCAGTGTGGTGACCCTGAGCTTAGCGAAATCACAGACAATAAAACACTGTGTTTTCTATGTCATGTTGAGGCAGGCCTGCAGTCCATTCAGGTTGCAAAAGAGCGAGAGTGAGCAGCAGATGCTAAAGGGATAAGTGTCGGGCTGAGTGAGAGATTTTTTTGCTCTCCAAAGAAATCTTAAGACTAGGATGAAATATCTCAAATGCTAAAAACAGTAAAAGAAGTCTTCTCTGTAGCCATTTGATTTCTTTTTTTTTTTATATAATCTGATTTTACAGTGACTGCTTTGTCAGACTCAAAATGTCACCTCTACTCCTAATATAAATAAATAAGTGCCCCCATCAGTAAGGCAAAACTTACTGATGACAGAGTATGTCTAATCAAATTTATATGTCGAACATGTATTCAGGCCCTTCAAGCAACTCTTGCAGAAAGGTGACTAGAGATAAATGACACTATTTTTTGTGTTTGAGAACTTCTAGAGATTTGTGAAAGCATTCATTCTTTCGCTTTCTTGATGAGCAGTGGGTGATACGAGGGGTTCCTTCACAGGCAACCCAGGCCT
Organism: Xiphophorus couchianus; assembly: GCF_001444195.1. Lineage (NCBI taxonomy): Eukaryota > Metazoa > Chordata > Actinopteri > Cyprinodontiformes > Poeciliidae > Xiphophorus > Xiphophorus couchianus. The sequence continues at coordinate 17,840,731 of NC_040233.1, forward strand.
CCCTGAGCAGCAGATAGAGCAACACGCCATAGTCTGGGAGCTGCCACTGGCTGGGTTGTTGTCTATATCGAACCAAATGATTAAAAGAAAGAGGAAAAACCCTTCAACTTTCAACAGATTATTACTGGTCTCAAACCTAGAAGAGTTAATTTTTTCAAATATTTTTCCCCATTTACCAACATGGGAAGTACTTCAAGATCAATGCTTGTGTTTATTTTTTGTGAGCTTGCTCTGTATTCTCAAATATCCATTCATACTAGATGGCTGCTGAGACAGAGTCAGGTTCTGCTGTAGTTTCCATTCTGCCAAAGGGGAGTTTTTCTCTCAACTGTCGCAACATCCATGCTTGGTATGAAGAACTGTCAGACACAGTGTAACAAATGCCCACAGTCACTACATGTTTGTTCAGGAGGAGGGAGCGAATGCTTCAAGTCAATGAATTGATGCAATCTATTGGATTTATTTGAATAGAATTTATTTATTTTACCAATTTGAATATTAAACTGAACTGTATTGTTTGATAACTACGATCAGTTGGAACACATGTGTGACTGAATTGGATTGTTTTGTAAATTGGCACTATATAAACTGAAACAAAATTGAACTGAATTACTTTCCTCTTCTACAGTATGCATTAGATGTACCTTACTATTAGTAATAACATTACATGTACACAGACATTTATGCTAATTACTTGATATAATTCTGTAACTTTTGGGACAGTCACTTACTTCTTTCTTTATTAAAGAGTTAGTAACAGCTGAACTGGCCCAGTGAGAGTTTTTGGAGAACTAACAGTTTTATGTTGCTGTCCTAACAGTAAATGTAGCAAAAATGTTTGTTTTCTATTAAGACATGACTCCCATTAAATTGCAGATCATCTTAGTTTTTTTTATGTACTTGCTCCCACTTTGATATTAAAAAAACTGCCTGCTACTAATGTCAAGATGGGCACACATTAAACACCCAAACCTTACCTTGACTTACTTCTTATTACAAACTAAACAGTCACAACTTTAGGCCTTTTTCAGACAACATTGTCTGAGAAGTTTATGAAATAAGTTTTTTGAACATTATGGGGTTCAGTACAAAATACTTTTTAATAACTTTTGCACAATACCCTTGCTTTTAAGGTCTAGCCAAGGTTCTCTATTTGACCTACAAACAGCTGCAGCTCTGGTGTGGCATTGCTCTCCAAAGGCATAGAAGGCAGTTACCTCCAGCCCCGCTTACTGTGGGGTCTAATAGGCTGCAGCTGTGTCAGATTGAGATCAGGTGATTGATGCTGTAAATATTTCACCTCTAGATCACGAAAAGCTTTCTGCTTGCTTTAACCATGTGCCTCATAATGTGTCTAGTGGCTTGATTCATTTGGCTGAATATGCTTTTAAACCTTTGCCTCCATGTTGTTGCTTTTGTCAGATGTAAAATCTATATTGTGTCAGTTATTATCTACACACACCGAGGAAACTGAAGAAATTGCATAATTTCTCACAGATAAGACTGTGTTTTGGGTCATAAGCTGCTTTTACTCTGTAATGCTTTTTTATTTTGTCCTGGTGGGAAATTAAGCTTTTTTTTTTTTCAGTTTCCTTCATCCATGGAACTTTGTTATAGTTTCGTTTTGCATGTTGTGTAATGCAACCTGACCTTTATGTCTCTATGGTCTCAAGAGATTCCAGTGTTCTTGTAAATGCCCTCACACTTTAGTCACAAACTTCTCCTTTAGCTGCTGACAAAAGACATGAGTTCAGATCTTGGAACCCATTGTAGGAAACTTCTACCAGAAGTGGCAGGTGCAACTGATTGGAAAATAACGGCTAAGTTTACCAAGAGAAAAAAAAATGTGTTTAGGAAAACATTAGTTTTTTGATCGATCTTGTACAATGATGACAGATTTGGCTTATATACATGTATATATATATATATATATATATATATATATATATATATATATATATATATATATACAGTATATATATATATATATATAAACCTGCTAAAAATATATCCAGAATGTTTTCATATTTGAATAGACCACCTACCTTTAGTTATATGTCTTGGTTCTGTCAAATTTTCAAAAACATTGCCTCTGTTTTTCCTAGGTATGTTGCCTTGACTTCATTTTGAAATGTTGAAGGAAAGATTGCTGGCGTAATAAATTAAGATACAGAAATAAAAGCAACAAAATTCTGGAACTGTGCTTGTTAAACAGTAGTTTCATATTCACATCATTGTTTCGTCAACATTTGGCTGAGAAACTGCATTGAGTAAAATCACTACTTTACCACTAAGGTCTTAAAACTATTTGAGAATCATTTTTCATTAAAGTTTCAGTCCCTATCTTTAAAGTTAAATGCGAGCAGCTACTATATTTTTCACTAACAAATAATTCACTTGATTGTCTTTTTTTTGTATATACTATTCCAAAGTCTAGGTGCCAAATTCAAAATATGAACTACACTTTAGAACAGTTATGTCACTATTTTAGTTTAGCAGCAGTGGGAATGGCTGTTACTTTTCTGTTTTATGTTAAAACAATGAGATCATTTGTTGAAAATAATATCTTCAGAATATGTGTGTAGCAGTACATAGCGAACACTTTGTACATTTTAATGTGCAACCTTTAGCCTGTCATCTGATCCAAGATTGTTGTCAGTATCAGGCCTGATACCAATACTGGAACATTTCATCCAAGCTCCATGGAAAATAAAAGAGAATTTTTTAATTATTAGCTCTGACAGTCAAATAAATTGACACATTACCTGAATATATTAACTTACTCAAATTTTAAAATATTTATTTATATATTTGTTAACTTTTTGTTTCTTTAGTTTGTTGGCTTTTTCAGTATTTTTCTGAAATTCCAGAGGGTAATTCACATTAAGAGAAACATACACTGGGCAAAATAATCACTTGGTCACTTGTACCAACTTTGAAGCATTATGCTGATGTTGCAAAGTCTGGCTGCACCTCTTGTTAGTCCTGCCAAAATATACAGTTAATTATTTAACAGCTGTGTTTTCTGTAAAGTAACCTATGACATTTAAGAAAAAAGTACATATGAGCCTCATTCCACTATTAGTAATGAGTTGAGTCCTGCTAAGGGTGCACAGCTGTCCTAGAGCTGGGGGAGTTAACTGCTCCAGGTTGATGTTACTCTAGACTGGGAGAACTTCCTCGTCTCTGTAATAGAGGTTAGATGGTCTTTATTTTAAAAAATTGTGTCGCAAATATTGTTTTCTTAAACTTAAAGCTGCTTTGTGATGCAAATGACTTTCCTTAAGTGATGGAAGCATGAATTCTAGCTCTTAACCAGAAAGTTTTGAAGAAAAATATCCGATCATCAGTTTCTCATTTTTGTGTTTAAACACTTTTGGGTTATGCAGAAGGACAGTGATCCAAATCAAACCTGCTGGTCCACTTCAAAATGGTAATATAAAGTTTTGGAGACCCTCAGTCAAAGTCTAAACTTAAATCTAGTAGAGATGCCATGGCCCGACCTTAAATCCTCCAATACGACTGAATTGAAAAACGGCCTACGAAGAGTTGACCAACTTTCCTCCACAGAAATGGAAAGACTCGTCACCAGTTATTATAAACACTTGATGGCACTCATTACCATCAAGTGTTTACCTGTTTATTTCCGATCATTTGCACCACATGAGCAAAAGCAAACATGAGCCATGCTCAATGATGTTTAAAAGTAGTGGTTATCAAAATATGGTCATGCTGTTCAAACTGTGATTGCTTTTCAGTTTGTACCCTGCTCTGAATTGTAGCCACAGGCAATAATGACATCACTGCGCGGCTGGTCTAGAAAGTGGCTGGCGAAGACCGGGACTGTGTGGACTGCTTCCAGAAAACACTGTAACCTTCCACTGAAGCAGTGTGGAGGTGTTCGATTTCATCCAAGTTGACAATGCCGCTGCCAGAACGGCAAAACTAATGTGAAGCGGATATGCCACCTTCCTGGTTCTCCCCTGGAGCCCCAAACCACACACTTTGTGACAAACGTTAGTTGGTTATAGGCTGACCTGAAAGTGCTTGCCTCTGCAAGACAGGTTGTGGCGAATGATCGAAAGATCAGATGGGGAAAAAGTGAAGTAATCAGATGTTGTCTTGTTAAATAGGAATATCCGACAGCACAGACAATTACAGTCTAATGTGCAGCAGGTGCTGGGTGTCTAGACAAGCGCTGCAAAGTTGAGCAATTTGCAGCACAGGTGGATCTTGGAGTATAACTAGGGCATTGGTGTACTGCAGTGTTTTTAGACACTGACATGTCACATTCAGGAGTCTTTACATAAAATGTCTTTGATTAAAGCACTGTGCTGAGAGAAGGCCAGATTTGCTTGCAAATAATCTCTCGACTCTAACAGACTTGTTTATTTTTCATTGACAGCTAATAATGCAATTTGAACAGTTCAGTTTTTGGCTTGTCAAAGTAACATAAAATGACTTGGCAAGCATTCTGGAATCAAACCCTCCAGACTTTGTGTACTTAATCATAAAAACCTGGTGGGTTTGGCTTCCTCTGTTGATTCAGAGTGGCCTGATCCAAGAAACATAATCAAATGTTCTTGAAAAAGCCAGTCGTGGTGGGCAGCACCGACAGAATAGTGTCACCTGATAGTCAGTGATATTGGGATAATGGTTTAATGTTACTCTTTCATAAATGGTCATGTTAGTGTAACCTTACAACAGGGCTATTTTGGCAGCATATGTCCATTTTGAATTTATAGTCCGATCAGACAATGTTTTAAATATTTACAACCTTTTAAAAATATAAAAGCAATTATTTAAGATTTATATTCCAAGTTTAGTGCCTATTGATGTATGAAGTTACGTGAAATGGAGAAAAGTGCGTGAGCAACCCTTTGTACTGTGCAACAGCTCAACAGATCAACAAGTGAGCAATATCTGATCTGTGTTAAATTTACTGTTGCGGTAACTGCAATGCCAGTTTTATTCCCTGACCTGTGCGACTGCTGCTGGCTCGGAGCCCTTGCTGGCTATCATTCTCCAGGGCTAAGAGGATAATGTGTTAGCTGATATCTTAGCTCGGTGTGGTGCTGAAATGGGAAAAAGGGGGGTGAGGAGGAGGTAATGATGGACCACTCTGGTTTCTCCTTAGAATTAAGAATATCGGCCCAATCTCAGTTGGTCTTGTTTTATTGGCAGGGGAAAATGCACTCGTTTCTTTGAAACACAAAATTGACATTTGTCTGCAGCAATAAATGTGGGATCTGCTTTGCTTTAAAACAGCTAAAAATGTAAATTGTGAGCTTCAAATGAGACGTTTGATAAAGAAGATCTGCATTCACTCTCTCAAAACATGACTTCAGCTCACAAACTGAAGGGTGAATGGACTCAGGATGCAGTGCCAAGCGAGGGTCCTCTTTCTCTCCACAAAATGAGCCTCTGCAGTCATGGATCACAGAGCTGGAGAAGCAGCTAATAGCTCTCTCTAGCTGAGCCCGTGCTAAATACTCCCTCCTCTAAAATTATTCCTCAGAGAATCAATGGGCCCATTCTTTTGTGAGCTATAGTTTGCTTGATGGTCCCAACCTCAATGTGAAACATTAGACAGCAATGGGGAAAACATAAAACATAATACTTGTGTGACCAGCTTGTCATTGGCTGCGTTAAGAATTTTGCCCAAGATAGTCAGGGAGAGGCTAACGAGGGTAATAGGCTTTCGGAAGATTGAATCACAGTGCTGGTGCAGAAGGAGGAGCTTTTGATAGCCATCATTATAAATATTTTGATAGCTTTTTAGCAGAAACAGAAACCTGCAACAATTAATTGCTACTTGTGATTTGTTCCCATTAATCCGAGTCAAATTTTCCAAATTTTTAAACTGAAATTCTTCCACAGAGGAACTTGCAATAATTATTTTTTTGTCATGTTACAACCGCAAACTTCACTATGTACTTTATTAGTATTTAATGTGTTGGATGTCCAAAGTGCAGTCAGGTCATTTCCTGCCCTTAGAAAAATTTAGTGTGGCACCAACCTCAGTTTATGAATGGTACAAATTTAGCATGCCAATAGTTGAAAGGTGACGCAAATGAACACTTTCAGAATTTTTTTAGGGGATGAGTTTCTTTTCTTTTTATGGAAAGTTAAAATATTCTTAAATTGGTAAATTTAGGCTCAAGTGAATTGTCTTTTTTCAACAACAAAGTACATTTAAACTAAAAAAACACAAACAAAACAAAACATGAATTTCCTTTGATCTAAGTCCTGTAATTTTTAGATACATCCCTGCTCCAACACACCTGACTCCAAAAGCCTGAATTCCCTCACCAGCTGTATCTCAACTCTGCCTGGTAATGAGCTGTTCATTTGATCCAGGTATGTTAGAGAAGGGCTGCATTAAAAATTACTGGGTTGTATCTCTTGAGGACTGGACTTGGGCAGTCCTGATATAAATGATCCATTGTAGCTCAGAATGTTTATGATGTTAATTATCCATAAATCTCCATACCAGTTTCCAGTCTAATACAGCTGTCCTCATGTCTGACTAGCTCCCCTGTTTCTGCTAAAGTAAGGCATCCCCACAGCATGATGGTGCCACCACTATGTTTCATTGAAGAGAGTTTATATTGGGTGATGTGTAGTGTTATTTTTCTGCCACACAACTTTTCATGAAAGCCAAGGAGTTTTATTTTGGTCTCATCTGATGTGAGACCATCAATCTGAGTCTTTTACTCCAAGCATTTTAATTAGACTGAAGCCCATCCACTTAATTTGAAATTATGAGTAAATATTAATTCCATGGACTCTAGACTTATAATGATTTTGGTCATTTTTCCTTCTTCAGTACCATAGCAGGAACAAGTTGTCACTTACCGTGTAAAGTTTCAACATTAGTTGTAATTGATGGTAAGGTCTTAATAGGAAACACACACACACTCACCCCTTTTGGTCTGTTTTAAAGAAGAATCAGATTTCCTTCTCACAGCATGCTTCAAGCAGCACCTTAAGAGCAGGGTCAGAGATGAATCCCAGACTTCTGCTTGGCATTCTAAACTCCACAAAAATGTCTAAAATCCAAAGTGGCGGAGAGCATTTGGTGGAAAAACAAATATCTCTATTTCTTGCTCGTAATAATGATGATCGTGTTTGTTCTCAAAGCATTTTTAATCTTCCTGTAATTGTTCTTTCAGCCAGCCACAGGGATCACTATGCTTCACCGTGAGAGTTTAGCCTATTCCTTGACCACAATATCTCCGCTTGTCTCGCCACAATAACCTGGTCCTGGATACTTCACCACCCATAACTCACATCTGCCAGGATTTTGAGGGTCTTTCCTTCCCAAATCAATTATCACAGATTTGCAGAGATTTTCCCAGCTGATGAGGGAAGTCTTTTTTTATATCCAGAGGTTTAAAACACACCCGACCAAATTCAAATAAACTGTCTTCTGCGGTGAAGTAAAAAACCCCACATTACAACCATAAATTATTTGTTAAACGAGACAAAATTCATGATGACTTAACTGCGAATTCACACAATGATAATATCTTGGGGGAATTGCAAAGCTTGCGCAGAGTGGCACAGCACAAATTAAGCTGATTTAGACTCAAGTGTTCACAGCAGACCAGCAGAGTAAAGTACCAAAATCAGCTTAATGTGGCTAAGCCTGAATATTTATAAAATCAGTAGTAATGGGGTGCTCTCCTGGTAGTACCATCGCCTCCTGTGTCAATGTGAATAAAAGTTGAAAAACTTTGACTTTTAATGTTTTTATTGTTTTGACTTAAGTGCATAAAAATACATGCTTTTTATTAAAAAAAAACATTTATTGGTGTATCAAAAAAACATTTCCCTTTTTACTGATTTACAGTCTACATTTGGATTGCGTTCACATTTCCCAGCAGATGTCAGACTGCTCAGCTTGTCTATTTAGTTACTATTTCTGAGCCTTGTTTGTACTTCACTGCAAGCTGATATGAGCTGTAAGAGGAGCCTGTTGCTACAAGAGTCTCTGCAAAGGTCAAACATGGTGGTTTGTTTTCCTAGAATCCCCTTGGGATGCAGAGGGGATAACTTTAAGGCCTTTTACCTGTAGGCAATAAAAAGGAACAGCACCCCTGCCGTTAGTCAGTTAGTGACATACATTTCCTTTTCTACCTCATGGATTGCAAGGTGCAGGCATTAAATTATTGCTGATAATGATGATCATTTCAGAATAGGTGTTAACTTATCATAGGCCTTTACTTCATTAATTAATAAAGGTAATAGAAGTGCTAGGACAAATGGAACAATAAAGTTTGTATGTTCCTTTGTTTAAGGACATTTACATTTATTTAAATGCCTTTAAATTGAAAAGAAAAAGACAGAGAGGCCACATAAAGTTAACAGTTGAAAAACCAGCAGATAATGCAAATCTGAGTTCAGTGAATGAGGAAAAAGCTGTCAGTTTGTCCTTTGAAAGTCTGAGCCAATAGCATTGTGATGAGAAAGCAAGCTCAGCATAACTATGTCCCTTAGATGCAGAGAGGCGGAGGCAGAAGTTGAGTTTGTAGATTTAATGGATAAATAGAAAATACTAAGTCCAAAGTCACAGGTGAGTAATGGCACAAGTCTCAAAAACTGGTAGAACTGGTGAGAAACAATGACATAACACAAGACGAGGATCCGGCAAGTTGTGGGTGACAATGAGAAGGTTAAATACTATGAAGTTGAGAGTGGACACAAAGAAGCTGGCTTAATGAGATAACTGATTGCAGGTGGGAGCAGTTGGAGTAGGAGCTAGCTCAGGGGCTGGGAGGAAATGGCACAGGGAAACTATCAGGCTCTACACAAAAGAGTGAGGGAGGTAACATACGGGATCTAGGAATATTATAAATATATTATAATGTAAATAAGGCTGATCTAAACATAGGAATTAAAGAACACAGAGCTAGAGTAACTAGAAGAACTAAACAAAGAAATAACCTAACTAGAATCACTAAAGAAAGATGGACAGATTCAGACAACAAAGACTAACATAAACATAAAGTGACAAAGTCAAAAAGCTAGAAACGCTATGGGAGGAGCTTGAAGGACATAAGAAATAACCTTAAGTCACTCAATGTAGTCTAATTGAGTGACTTACTCAATTAGACATTAGACGTTAGGATTAAAATCTTTTCTCATACATCTACAACATTTTGCTGGTCTGGCTGTAAGTGGATAAACTAACTTGGAATTATGTTATCAGTGACATTACAAAATACAAAACAAATACAGACCAAGAATGAGGCCTTTTTGCTTTACTCAGCATCTTAATAACAATGCAATGAGTGCGACAACTTATTGGTCAGACATTTCAGGTTTAGGACTAAAAAGAAATACATGTGGAATGTTAAGTGCTTTGTATCAGAAAAGGACAAAGAAGCCAATGGCCATTAAAATTAATGATCTGGATTGACTTCTATGTAAAACAAAGAACACAGAAAATAGGCCACTGTATGGAAAAGGTCACAGTTCAAGTTTCTGTGTGTTTAATGGTCTGCTGAACCATAACATTTCACCTATTTCAAAGCGGCTAGGATTTTACATCCTGGATGGGGAGATGGATTCATAGAAATCTGGGCAAGAGCCAAGAGAACAGAGATGACTTTGATTTTATATTGGCTTACCAAGTTAATTATTAAAAGACTTGAAATCCATTTTGTCCTGCTATTTTAAATCTCTTCATCTTTTCTGAGGACAGTGGAAATAGTTTTTTTTTTTATGGGTAACTTTTTAATATTCACTGAAGTTTATTTTAAAAGTGTCAATGTTATCTTAACAACCTTTACACTGTAAATCCTTGTAGTTATTAAAAATAACTACAAGGAATAAAGTATATATATGCAGTTTCACACCATGTTTGAGGTGGGAATGTCTGCTTGACCTTTTTATATATATATTTATTTTTACATTTTAAAAATTTTCTATATTGGCTTTTTTTCTTGCAGTATTTGATTTTCTTAATTTTAATTATAATGTAAATAATTAAATTTAATTTCTTGTGGCTTACACATAAGAAATATAAAAAATTAACAAAGTCAAAATGCAGTCAAATTTATTTAGAAAGCATTTTCAATGGCTGATGTGTGTTTTATATAGTCATCTATCTTCAGAAAACCAGAAATTTGTGACTTCCATATCCTGTTTTTTTAAAACCCTTTTTAAGACTTCTTGAATAGAAAATCATGTAAATTGAATGATAAATTATTGAGACTCTTTGCAACTTTTTAGTATTAATTTTGGTATTGTGCAGTTATCTCTGTCAACAAACATACAATGCATACTTAATCATAAAAACTCAATCAGACTGGATGGAAGGTGTCTGTTAACATCAGTTTTAATTCTAGTGTTGCTCTGCATGACTCCATCTGTCTTCCCAGTCCCGTCTGGAGGAAAGTGTCACAACAGGAATGGTGTGTTCAAGGTAAGGAGTATGAGTATGATCACTGACCTGCCTGCTGTGTTCCATGCTATTTCTTAATGCTATTTTCTGATGTCAATAATCAAAGCAGTTGTCTACAACAAAATTTTAGAGCACTTCATGCTTCCTTCAAAGCCATCAAAGAAATGTCAGCTTTTACTACTTCTCTGATCACCTCCTATGCTGCACTGAACATGCAACAGGAGACCTAATCAAGTGATAAGTGCATTGAAATGAACTCTTCAGATCAGTTCATATCTGTGAAACAAAAATGTTAAGAAAAATACTTTTTTTCCAAGAGAGAGCTGAACTAAGCAATCTCTAACAGCAAGACTGTTTGTTACACTATCAATTACTAAAACTGCAGGTCGGTGTGTCTGTTTGGGTTTCTGGTGCTGTGTTGCTCTCTTCCACAGTAGCACTCTCTTTCCAAAAGGCACGAGGGGGAAAAAAGCCAATCTGCTTCATAAGGGAGCTGCTGCACCACAGGCGCCTGCATGAGAGTGATACAAATCCCTGCTGCTTTGAAAATAATTAATGGAGGGATCAAGAGGCAAGGCAGTCTCCCCAGCCTGGTGCTGACGAGGAGACAGGTGCCACCAGTGGCCTAAGCTACTTGAACTGGACCCATGTTCTACAAATCAGATCCAGGCTGGGAGAAAAAAAATCCCAGTCTTTTTTTTTTTTCTTTTGCAAAAGTAAATAAATAACTCAAAATTGGAAGCTTCTGAGTTACACATTGGAAGCTTTGGTTCTGCTTGTTGTAGCTTCTCCCCCCCCCAATACATGAAATCGTAATCTGAAAACGGAATTTTGTATTTACTCCGCTAAGCTTTGATTGGCAACTTTAAAATTTTCAGAGTGAGGCAAACACAAAAACAAAAGAAAATTGTCTGAGGGTGATTGCTTTTTCATTGCGCTATACTTAAATGTTTTCAAATGTTTTGGCTGCTCTTTTGTTTTTTACCACTGATCTAACATGATCACATCTAGCCATCATTGGTTTTGAGTGAAACAATTATGTTTATATCAAGCCTTATGGAAATTCCTTTTCCCCCCTCTAAGTTTCAGGGTATTCTGTGAGGCTGGAAGTTGTTGTCCAGAGAAACTGTAATTTTCCACTTTGAAGAATAGAGGGGAATCCTAACCGTGGTCACCCTGATCACGCAAATGGGAAAAAAAGAATGAGTGGCAGTTTCCTCAACAAACAGAAAACCCCTGGGTTCAAGGGTCCGCCTTGCTGGTTTGGCTTTTAGTGTGCAGAGATGGAAAACCAGACAAATGAGATATTTCCATGTCATATTTTTCATTTTCTTTTGTATTTTGATCTTGGATTATCTTTCATCCCGTGTTGGCACTCCTGCTGCCAGAGTTACTGTGGTCAGACGGCTTACACAACAAGTGATGGAATAGCTGTCTTTCAACTGGAAAATCCAGCCTTAAGCTCTGGCACTGGCTCACGATTGAGTTTTAAATTGCTTTTTGTTTAAAGCTATTGTGTATTGGAGTGATTTCATACAATTTAAATGTTTACCATTAATTATGCTTTAAAACTGGTTTTAAACTACAAATAATTACAAAGTTGTTGCCTTTCCATCCAAGCCATCTACTTACATCTTGCACTTAATCATAAAAATCTTGTTTATCAGGTTTCAGTATTAGTCTAGATTGGAACTACTTTTATATTAAAAGACTAAATTAAAATGTAATCTTATTACAGGGTCATAAATATTCTTAAATTGTTTCTTTTCCATATACCATGTTGCAGATTTCCTCAGGTTTGGTGTTCTGTTTAATTGTCCTATTTCATTGGATGTTTAACCTTAAGTACTGTAGTTTATAACCACACTCTTTGCCCTGTATATTCTAGGGGTTGTATAGTGAAACTCTTGTTCTGGACCATTGTAGCCATTCATCATCAGCAGTGTAAAAGTAACCTGTCCCATCTTCTGTTCCTATTAGCAAGGGAACAATTCATAGAGGTGTGATCTCTGCTTCACAATGAAAGGACATAAGCAAACAACTATGCTTCTGCACCAAGAGTTGTATTTTCATCAACTGCATAATCAAGCACTTTCACTTACCATTAGTTATTGTCCCTTTAGCTAGATCTCTGTTTCATAGCTGGTAATCATATTGGTTTCACTCAGGACTGGCCTAGTTCTAAACATTTTTGACTTCATAATTCATTTGGGAGAAGGGCTCAAATTTTACAAGAGGTGCAATGCTTTGCACCTTTTGATGTACTTTGAATACTTGAAGCTGTCCTGTGGTGTTTGTCTCACTTTAGGGAGCAGTTGACAGCTTAATCTTTGAGCTCACTTTCACGTGTAACCAGATCCAGGGTGGTTTTATTTAGCCTGCGGAGGTGACATCAGTCAGGGCAAAGTGAAAGGTATTCTAGTTCCCGATTCCAAAAGGGCTTCATATACCTTTGACAGTGTCAGACCTGCAGACCTGGCTACATGGGGCTTGACATTATTTATGTGTGTTTTTATTTTTAGTTACAGATGTTTACCTCATGTTCAAATATTAAGTCACCAGCTTTTGAGTGATGGCTATCAGGTCAGGTCCTTTTATAACCAAATCTAATAAAGATCAATCATTGCCCTGCAAATATTCAGTTAAAATTATGGTTCCCATGTTTTTCATGGGATATCAGTGCCTAGTGTTTCATTGTTACATGCATGTGCCAAACACACTTTTCTGTCATTAGCTGTTTAAAGATTGTAGTACATTTTGTTTATTAAAATAATGAACTGCGATTTATTGTTTCCTCTAACAAAGGAAATGTCTACACTTATTAAACACCCCATGGTCATAGAGGCACTTGGACCACCAGGGGGAAAAAAAGACGGAAAAGCAATAAAAATGGGAACCCAGAGAAGAACAGGGAAAGCAAGGGCGCTGGGTTTTACGGAAGTTTTATCTGGAGAAAACACCCGCTGAAGGTCAAAGACTTCATACAAGGCCATGGAGCAGAAATGATGAAATGCTCAGGCAATGAAGCAGTAAATCTGTTTTTGATATAAATTTAGTCATAACAAATTTTATCAAAGTTTCAGAGCCACGTCACGAACATCCCCTCAAATTAATGTACATATTGATTTATTTATTTTCATTAATATGTCCTTCACTTATCTTGTAAACATGTCATTCACCTTTTTTTCACTAAATCTGTTCTGGGTCTAAGTCTAGCCCACAGGGATGGCTGATATTATCAACAGCAAAACATATCTACCTAAAATGTTAAAATCAAAGCATCAAGACAAAAATAAAGTGATGTAAACCAACCCTTACACAGTCTTATGTGTAATGAATGTGTTCCTTTCATTCTTAAAAAAAAAACAAAACTAAAAAAGAATGTGTATTTCTTCTTGTCTTGCTAGTTTTCATCCTTCATTTTTCTTTACCAGCTTTTTGCTTTACTTCCCTGCGATTTTTTTCTTTTGTCTTTCTTTGTCTTCCACCCATACTTCCTTATTTTTGTCTGCTTTAGCTTTTCTCCTGCTTTCATTTTCCTTGGTTCCTTTTCCATTTCCCTTTTTCATATTTCTTCATTGTTATCTTGGTTCCTTCCATTTTTATTTTCTTCTCCCTTCTTCCAGTCTCTTTCCTTTTTTCCTTTCTTCATTATTTTCTCCTTCAACTGAATTCATTTTTCTGCCTTCTCTTCCTCCCTTCTTTATAATTTTTTGTCTGAGAACTAATTTGAGTCTTCAAAAGTGCAAACAGAGATCAGGATTCTATGTGATTTCCACATCTAACAATAAAATGAAACGCAACAACAGCTCACGGCAACCAGTATGATTTGACAACGGTATACCACCACTGTATTTATACATATCAGATAACCACACCACAACAAAAGGTGATTGAGGAAGTTGAATGTTTTCTAACAGGGAGTGAGAAATTAGACTTATAACCAAGAATGATCCAAAATTTAAGATTTGACTAAAAACAACCCTTCCATTGTGTTTTTATTGTGTTTTAAGAATTTGCTATTTCAACGTTGTCCCTGGAATAGTTTTGATCATTTATTGTTTAGACAATTTTTCAGAACTTCCTGTCTTTTCAGCTTAACACCAAATTAAGCTGTGCTAATGTTCAGAGAACAGCAACAAAGGCAAACTGATGAAATTTGAGCATTTGGAATATCTGGGTAATTGTCATCTGCAAAGAAATGTAATTCAGCTTTTCACAAACTACGACAAATATTATATGGTAAAGGAAGTGAAAAGTATAGGTCCTAATATGGAGCCTTGATGAACTCATTTGGATGCTGGGAAAAAAGAGGAATAGGATTCTGAATGGTGGCACACAGTATGTTTGAATAGACAAGAAATTTAAAAGCCATTTTATTTTAGTTTTATTTATAAAGCTACTTCTTTTGGATTTTATAGCAGATATAAAAAGTTTTTTTAATTATTTTATTTTTCATTATCTTGCAAATAATTAACCTAGGGGAAAACAAAACACTGAATAGTTCTCAAGGAAAAATCTATTTCCAGGTTTGGTAAATACTTTGGTAAAAATGCTCGTGGATAGTTTCCCCCCAATTGGTCAGGGACCACAATTTGTCAGGACAAATCATCAGACTGAGATACTTCCTTTCAAAACAGTGTTTAAGGAACCACGGGCATATAAAAATCAGCCTTTATTTTTAAATGAAAGGGCAGGTCCGTTTACAGTTCACATAACAAAAATTCCTGATCAATTTGTAGCTTTCCATCAATTTTAGATCTTTGCAACCACAAATGTTTGATTTTACATCTGCTTAAACTGCTCCAGGTTTTGCATAATGACCAATTATTATAAAAAATGGAGTGTTTAGCATTTTTTTTTGTTTTGTGGGATATCTGCCGGAGCAGACTTCCATTGGTTTTCTTTGGTGGATTTTAGAGCAGGAAAGAAGATTGAGTTAACTTTGTGCATGCACTGACATCAGCCACTGACCAAGGCTGTCATGCAGACATCAAAACATGCACTTAAGAAAACTGCACACTCCCTTTTCCCACATCCCATCCCAGCGCCCTTTATATTGTCCACACAATGGAAATCCAAACACACAAGAAAGATTTTTCCATGCAAATGTGAAATCCATACAGGAAAAAGAGAAAGCAGCAGTCTGAGATTCACTGTGCTCCCAAGGAAAACAACGTTCTCTAAAGTGCCTGTGCCGCCAGTTTGACAACCTCATGCCTTTCAATTATCCTGCCAGCAATATTTCAACTTGACAAATACTGAAGGATATGACCCCTTGATCTGTGCTGAACCCAGCCTCACCTCATAACCATGGTCAAGCTGGATTGACAAACAATACTGTAATGACTATAAAGAGAGTTTATAAATTAGAGCTAAAGTCATGGGTTTTATAAGACATGCAGAGATACTGCTTTACACTTTTTGGTTGTAAAAAGTGATGCAAAACCTTCTTGAGTGAATAAGATGTCAGGAAGGCCACAAGTAATTAAATTCAATCACAGGGTGGGCCAGTGTTTGGATTAGCTCCACTTGTATCAGTCTTAGATATGAACTTTTGAGGGGGATTTGCTGTCTCCTGTGACTTTGGAAAACCCAAAAATACAAATGATATTTTCCAAATAACATGACAATGGTGGCATAGTTGATGGTTTCTGTTTCATGTGGTTAACATCACATTATTTTCTTCAAGATATTTTGCTTTTAACATGTTAGGTAAACACATTTGGACGTTGATAAGATCAGCTGTCCCTGTGGACTTGGGACAGGCTGTGGGAAAGTATATAAAAGTGGCACTGAAATGATGATCCCTCTTCAGATGGGACTCTTAATTGTTGCTGTCTGAACACCTCCTCCCAGTTTTTCAGACGCTGTCGGCTGAAACCTCCTGACGCTAGTAGCAGTCTGCTGATGTGCTGTGTCGACTCCAGATATTAGAAAGCTGACAGACTGCAGAGTATCACCCGTACGTCATAGATGTGATTAGGGTCATGAAGTGCAAAAGGGCCTTTGTTCTGAAAGAGAAATTACTGAGAGCCCTCAAGTACATCAGATCTAGACAGATAAAAGTGAATCAGTTCAGGAGCAGAAAATTAGATGAAAGGATTTAAAAAATGGTAAGAAGCCTCTCATTTGTGTTAATTCATTTATCAATGCACACATTCACACCCTGTTGGCGAGCTACTGGATTGTAGTCAAAGCTGTCCTGGAGCAGAAGCAAGACTGTCACCACCAGGCCCTTTGACCACCACCAGCAGACAAGGTAGATGATGTTTTTTGACTAAGGACTCAATGATAGAGACACGACTTGAATCAGCAACCCACCGATTATGGGACAAACGCCTTCCACTTTTGCTACCATCACCCCATAATAGCTGACATTAACATCCATCTTGTTTGGCTCAGCACTTCTCTCTGTAGTGGAGGATGGTTGTTTAGATCTCACGCAATTTCTGGTAAGCTTCATACGTATTGAACTGACACATAGCTGAGAACCCAAACCTCTGTACAAAGTAAAACGTAAACCAGGGGGCTGGTTTCCCATGAAAATGTAAATCCTTAACTCTCCTATTTCCCAAAACCTGTCAAGTTTTCCAAGTTCAGCTGTTCTATAACTTAAAAATGTTGAAAGCTCAAAAGAATAAAACAAAGCAAATTGACTTTACTCGATTTAGCCTTCTTGTTGTCTTCTGAAAGTCTTGCCTTCTCTCTTACTCTTTAACAGCCTAAATGAAGGCGTTGCATGTCAGAGAATAAGTTGCTTTTACAACATATTTTGCAGCATTGTACCTTTTCTGACCGTAGTTTTAGAAACCCTCCTTAATATAAGGACAGGTTGAATCTTTGAGTTTCCAAACAGCTGGCGATGGGTCTATTGAAGAATGATACTGGAAACAGTCTTCAATTCCTGGAAGCATTATTAAAAATATTGCTGAATATTACTTTGTTTGACCTGTACTCAGTGCTAGCCGTTGAGGTTTGCTTGCCCAAGCATGCAAGAATGTATAATTACTAAACAAGAGAGTGAAAATCAAAGCTTATGGCTCAGAAAAAAAAATAAACTTTTAAAAATACAGAGAAGATGAAGCAAAAGACAATTAAGAGTGAATATTAAATAAGTCTATTACAATTTATTTAAGGGGATGTAAAAAAAGAAAAAGAGGAAGGCAGATAGGAGGTGTTGCCTCTTTAAAGCATATTGTTCAAACAATAGATCAGTCAACCCTATGAGTGTCTCACTGGAACTTTCTGCCTGCAATCTGTTTGATACCTGATTTTGACATATTTTCACCAATATATGAACGATCTGCTTTCAATTACAGGACAAATTCATAAATAAAGGAAGACAACAATGTCCACTGACTCTTGTACAAAGCAGTGTTGTATAAAGTACTGAAATCTCAGAGTCAAGTAAAAGTACAAGTACCTCTCCAAAATATGACTTTGGTAAAAGTCGAAGTCACTGACTGAAATGTTACTTGAGTTAAAGTCTTAAAGTATCTGAAACTTCTTGTACTTAAGTATGGAAATTACTGTAAAAATGGATGTACTCAAGTAATGTAATGAAAAGTACAAGTAAAAAGTAAAACAAAGCAAATGCAGTTTGAATTACATTTTTTATATTTTGGTAAACTTGTCAAATACACTTAAAATAATGTACACAACCAAGTGCAGGCAAAATTAAACCTGCTAATAGATATACCTGCAGGCATCATTTAGTTAAGAAAATTAGGTGCTTTACCTATAGCACAAGGTTAACTTAACCTGCTTTACAACTGAACCAGCTTCTTAGTATACCCTCCAAGACAGAAAATAAGTATCAGTATCAGTATCAGAAAGTAAGGTCAGTGCTGAAAATGAGAAAAATAAATAGTACAGAAAATGCGGCCAACATGAAGAAAAAGATCTGTTACGATTACTCTACTTCACAAATCAGTGAATCAGTCAATGCTACAGTCAGTAGGTGGTGCACACAACTGGTCATTATGCAAAAGAAAAAAAGAATTGGGAGGGAAATGCAGCTTATTGGCATCTGTAAACCTAGTTTTGAACTTGCATGCCTTTCCTATATTCGTTAAATTTAGTCTAAATTGCTATCGCTATGGCTTCTGTCCCCCCTTGAACAGAGGAGTCTAGGTAGCCTGCTACAGTCAACATTAAGTCTAAGCTAAATACACCATGTATGGAACTGAAACAATGCCAAACAAAGTTCATTTACGGTCAATGTTTCACAATACAGTAGTGTCTAGTGACCAAGCTATAGTTACTGAAACAGGAGGATTATAACCATTTCATAAGACGTTACCTCGATGTGTTTCTTCAAGTTGGACGGGGAGTTTTTGTAAGATAGAATTTCCACATCTTTGGGCAGGAATAACATAAACTGCATGCGGTACGACGAATCTTTAACACCCACGAAAGAGTATATTGTGTTTAAATAAGGCCATGGGCTCTCATCACCAGCTGGTGGTTCCCCTGGAGCCGTGTCGTAGTTGCAGTCGTTGTGGTCTCCGTCTCCTCCATGTGACCGCTACTGATTGCGAGACTTGCTTTGTGTTTAATGGGAGAAGCGAAACAGGTGTATCCTATTGGAGGTGATGAACAAGCCCAGGCAAGTAGGCTACGGACTTTGTTCGGTAGCCTACTTGCTACTTGCTAATCAGTAGGTGGGGTCAAAACACTTTGTTTCTCTCTCTCGCTTTTTTGTAACGAGTAACTAAACCACACATTGAAAATGTATCGGAGTAAAAGTACGCAATTAAGTTCGGAAATATAGTGAAGTAAAAGTGAAAGTCATCAAAAATTTTCATACTCCAGGAAAGTATGAAGTACTCCAAAATATACTTAAGTAAAGTAGTGAAGTATTTTTACTTCGTTACTATACAACACTGGTACAAAGTGTACAGCACAATAAATATTCTGACAAGTGTTTTTACAATGCAGGAGGAAAAAAATGAAAAAAGTATTATAGTCACAGGAAAAACATAGAAAGTCCTGGAAAATTCCATATCTTATTCTGTATGTCTTTCTCTGTGTATGTTGTGTGATGAGAAAGCTTAATGAAAAGATTTTTTCCGGCGAAAACATCAAGCCCATTTGATGTTGTGACACAGCCAAGAGATCGCCATGTCCAACCTACTCAATACCATGAAATAGAACATGAAAGGCACTCCAAAATAAATGCTACTTGTTATTTTAACACATTTTTTGTTGCTTTGTGTCAGATTTTGCTGTGTGATTGACACCTTTGCTCCATATTTTTACAATATACTCAATAAATTCCTCTCTCATTTAATTTAAAAATTGGTCTGTTTTCCAGATGGTTTTGCATATTTCTCACAGAGCTGAGCGATAACTTGGAGCTTACTGGGATGAACCCACTGTTTTGGAGCAAAGGGGGAACAAAGCCTGTCTGGTATTCATCTGTGACATGTCACAGACAAGCTCTGACATCTTGTCATTTCTGGGTTTTAAGATTGAGGAGCAAAAACAATGAAGAAAAAAAAAAACAACTTGTAACACAGATGAACGAGCACAAAGGCTCCAAAGGATAATTTCAGAGCTTTTATTATGAAGCTTCATGAATATATTGTGCAGATATTAAAAAGAAAATGACAGAAGATAACTGAATACAGTGCATCCACATGTTACATCCCACGACATGAAGTGACTGTGAAGCAGAACAGAAAAGGCCAGGGAAGGAACTCAAGCCACTTTCCCAACCAACAAAGGGAAGAGATTTAGAAACGTGGCCTCAGACTTGGCACAGATATTGAGGATAGTCACGAAGTTGAATGTGGGCAATAAACAGCAAGTCACGCAAATGTACACTTCACATGCAACACAGTTGGTGATTCACTTAAGTGTCTGGCTGAAATCGTATTCCGTTTGGCTTCCCTCAGTTATGCCATCATTTCTTATTACAACAGAGAACAGACAAAACACACGAGTGAGGCTGAATGCAGGTTATCAATATAATGCTCACAAATTACAGCATGCAGTGAGAATCTAAGTAAACCACTTTTACTGCCAACTTAATTTGAGACAATGGAAAACCTTTTGGTTTCCCCTCCCTTTAGAGCCATCAGAACAGTGCTCCCTCCTTACGTCAGCTCTGCTCCCCTATTAAAATAATATACGAAAGGCTTGATGTAAAATGCTATTAAAGTCTAAACTGGAATCATTTCTGAGTCAAGTCCTCATCTCACAGGAACATGTACACTTCCCACAGTATGAGAGTTTGCTGTACAGCCAGCCTTGATGACCACCAGCGTTGTCAGGAAAAATCTCCACATTACGACCTACATGTCTCCTCCTAATTGGATGCCTTTCATCCAACAGTTAGAAGTTGGCTTCTGCCAACCAGCTGGGAGGGGAAGGGCTCCACATAGATAACATGATTACATACAGTGGGCGAAAGCAAGTAATATCAGAGATGCTGGAGGCCAGCAATAGAGATATGAACGGACAGAGCCAACTGAGTCTCAAATCACCGTTTTCCTAAACACATTACAGTTGGTTGTTAATCACTGGAGTAATTTATGAAAGGAAAATTTCAAACTGTGCACTTGTCCAGTGTTTGGACTTACAACGTTTATTTTATGATATTGTTACTTTTGTGATACAAAAAATAATTGACTTGTAATAAACAGAAAATCAGTTCTTAAGTGCCTGAACATATATTTGTTTATGTTGTCTGACATTTAGTACTAATTATATTAAACAGGCTGAACATTACTCGTAAATTTTATGTACTACAACAGTTTGAGATTACTTAACAACATACTATGTCATCACATCTTAAAATAAGGTAACTATACGGTTATTAATCTGACTAAAAACAACAATAGAAACACATTATGTTTTTACTATTATTTTTTTGTAAATCATAGATTTAGCTTTTTTTGTCTTAAGTTTAATTTCTTTTATAGAAATTAGGTGCTAATAAAAAGCGTTTTTCTGCAATTTACTGGTTTGGAACATTCATCTAAATGTTACAGTATGCAAAATGCATTAATAAAGCATTGACTTAAATAAGAAAGTGGCTACAGTTGGAACAAATGTTTGTTTTGGTTTTTTGTCATACTTCATTTGTTTGTTGTAGAGTGTTCATTGTCTCTGATTGTGTTTTGTTTCTTTTTGTCTTGCTTTTTATTCTCTTGTTATCCAAAGCTCTGTTTTAAAATAGAATGTTAACAAATGGTTTTTGTTACATCATATTGGTACCACAAATGTGGTGAGATACCACCATATTAAATTTGACATTATTTTCAGTCAGATTTAAGGCTGCACAAACGAGAAATCTGATCCATTGTTTCAACTAGTTCCCACTAGCTTTATTGTGACTTTCAAAAGTCCTCAAATCCATGTTAAAATGCCAATTTTTGTAAAACAAAATAGTAATTTGTTTTGTAAAACAAATTACAAGATAAGTAATTTCACAACATATTCTTATTTCAGAAAAATGTATTTTCTATATCAGAAAAACAAACCAATTTCTTTTAATTCAGTTGAAGCATTTCATGTTTTTTGTACACACCTGCCATCAATTATATAGAACTCTTAGCTAGAATTAATGTTTGCAAGGAGGTCACAAAGGGTCAACATGATCTTGTCAAACAAGCATATCCGCCAGCAGCAGGGTACAAGAACATCCTCCAAAGCATTTTATGTTTTAAAATATAAAACCAAAACTAGCCAGGGAGATTGCAAAGATCCTAAAGAGAACATTGAAGAGTTGCAGGAATTTCTTTTTAGTGCTGGTGGTTTTCTACTTAGAACAACAATCTTTTGTATTCTCCATTTCTTTGTACTCCAGAGTACTTTTTAAAGACAGTGACCTTTTCCTTTAAAGAAAACACCAAGGTCTAGCAAAAAAACTTCCCAAGCCACTTGGAATTATTTATTTGGTCAGATGAAACTAAACTAAATAGTTTGAAACAATTTAACAAGTTAAATTTGGAACAAAAAAATATCCTGTGCCTCAGCAATACAACACCACAAGGATACCAAAAAGTAGTGATGACAGTATTAGTCTTTGAAACTGAGGTTTCAGTTTCTGATTGTTAAAGATCTTCTGTAAGGTATATTAGGCAAACATTGCCAAATAAAGATGTAAGATGGTGGCAAACAACTACCAAAAATTCTGAATGCTGAATCAGAATCAGAATGTTATTTAAGTAAAGTAGTTTAAACGTTTGGACACTTTGGCAACCAAGTAGTAGCTCTTTCATTTCTTATGGTTTTCCCTCCAGTAGATGTGTTTGTTTTCCAGTAAAATTGTACACTAAGTACATCACATTAAAGATTAAATAAAAAATATGAAAGATTTATGACGGTATGTTTCTTACATCACAAAAAATCTGGCACTTTAACAGGTTTTAAAACTTTTCACATCCTCTGTGATTATTGTGTATAAACAGCTAAAACTGTAGCTATTTTTACATGCTGTATTAACATCTTTGAGCACTATAAATCTCAGAGTGTTAGTTGTGGTCACATACCGGAGAAGGCAGAAAGATTCATGTTGTGTTTATGATGGACTTAGCAGACTTCTGGCCTCAAGGTTCAAAGAAATATCCTGAAACAAACAGGGAAGGAGCCTGACCTGACCTGCCTCTGCAGTGTGAAATTGCTAGCAAGTTGCATGTGTTTTTGTTCATCCCCTTCACCTTGAGGTTTCAGAAGATCGAGCAGATAGCACGCAATGGTTCAGTGGACCTGCTAAGGGCCACCTTGCCAGTCCAGATGTGGTCTTTCATCTTTTTTCAGAAGTCTAGTTGTGGGAATAAGTCTCCACAGAAAGAACCCTGTGTATGATCACAGTGCGCTGTTGCTTCTCAAGCAAAAGAATTAGCCAAATCTGGATAGGCTTTCATGGAAATATTTACTGGGTGAAAACCTTTCACACAAATACAGATTCTTTATAGCAAGCCAAGTGAGTCCTCAACCTTAAATCTGCATGCTGTTGTCATGGCTGAGCGTGCATGTTGCAAAATAATAATGGCCCAGTTAATCATCCTGGGGAGATGATGAAATATCCTGGATATATAAAACTGATAAGGTCAGCAGTTGACAGTCCAACAACCAACTGAGATCAAATGAGTGCCTTTACAAACTGAATCTCCTCAAGTTTTTCATGATAAGAGCATCACAGTGAGGCTCTCCAGGCAAGCTCTGCAGTCCCTCTGCAGATAAATGGTTTCCTCTTTTGAAAGGTCCCACTCCTCACTGGGATAAGAGACGCAATCAGTGAAACTCTTTCAAGCGCTGTGCTTTCATTAATGGCCGCTCAAACATTAAAGCAGTGTATTCTTGTTTACACCATGGTTAATTTGGACATAGTCCATGCTCCAACAGGACTTTCAAGCAAGAAGCTGATAATACAGAAGAAAATGGGCTTCAATAGATATTTGTGATCTGAACAGTTGTTTTTGAGTGGCCATAATTAACAAAAAGTAAGAAAAAAATACATTTTGTCTAAGCCACATTTTTTTCCAGCTTAGTCACAATATGTCATATTTTTTGAATTAAGAAAATAATCTTTTTAAATTGGCATTTTTTTTAAGTCCCACAACAGATAATCCAAAGCAACAAGACGTAACGTTGATTGAAAGCAGAGTTTGATGGCTATTAAAAGCAGATGGCAAAGGAATGTCTTAAAACACTGAGTGAGTGACCAAATTTGGAGACCTCAGCTCCTCTTTCACTGATGGGAATCTTTAAATACTGATTTGTTTCCAAGCATTTTAAATTCATGAAGGATTTTGGTTTTGTAACTACATAAATGTCTCTCATTTTTCTTTACTGTCTCATCTCATTAGGTGTGGAAAACATCCAGAAAACTAAATTTAAAGAGATTAACATTTTTATCATTAGAAATCATCAGCTAGTGTAAAATGTATAGCACTTAACATGAGGACCCCGATTGTTTAAGTCAACCAAACTAAAAGTAGAACTTGCTTATCTGTGCACTGAATTAGAAAAACTTTTCTTTTCATCTTGCATTTTATAACCCAAATCTAAGATTTTGTCTGACATAAGAAATTCGTAGATCGCTAGAAAATGCACACTAGATCCAATTTTAGTGTCAAGATCTGTAAAAAATAGTTCATGACTGACATGTCACAAAAAGCTGCAATTTTATTTCCCTCAAATGATGAAAATGTTAAACTCCCTTCATTCAACACAAAAACAACTTCGCAGAAGATTTGTCTTCTGTGAAAATATTGTGAATATCTGCTTTTGCATAACATTGTTGAATATTATGCAGAAGCACTGTCCTTTTCTGACAGTGCACTCAGAACAACAAATAAGTGCACAGACCCAAGGTTCTCTAAATGTTATAAAAGAGAAACTGCTTTCCGCCAAAGTGCAAAGACCATTTACATGTTAAATATCAAGCTAGCAACAGATGAGTATAATAAGCAGATTCAAGCAGACCACTTCAAACCATATAATAATTTGAAAGCTCCTATTTTAAATTCAAGCAAACAAGGATGAACCAACAGAATTCTTTAGTGTCTGTTTTCTTTCGATTGAACATAAACTCTGGCAATGGGATTATACTAACTGTAAACCAGAAAGAAACAGCAACAGCAGCATCTTAGCCAAAGATTTGTCTCTTACTATAGGGGTCAATTCAAAATCAAATCAAATTTTATTTGTATATGTTACCTTGCAACCTCGGATGGCTGAGGGTAATGTAGTAGGTGATCTTCCCTCAACGTGTGATGCTGCGATATAGAAAAGACGAGACACACACGTTGAGCTCCTTTGACCTTCTACAGGAAGTTTTATTCTTCTTATGATGACCGTACTCCATAAACAACACTACATATGCAATACTTATATCAAATACTTCAGGTATCACTGTATAACTTACACAAATAACCCTTCGATTCATTACATTACAAATGACTGCAATATCCCTTTAAACCGAACGAGAATTATTTTAACATGCTCCATCATGAATTTTATTGAATGGCAAAATATTTGTGATAGCTTTTAGTTATCAAACCAATTAGCTTTGTTTTAACTCAAATACCTTGTCCCTTTTCCTCAGACCTTTTATATTTTTAACTTTCAAAATAAAAAACATATGGATTTGCTTTTAACTATTTTAATAGCTTTTACAATTTTTATTCTGCCGAACATATACTCATTGAGTTTGGCAACATTGTTTCTGTGTTATTAAAATAACCCATAAAGAAAAGACACCAGAAAAATATATTTTACCGTTTCCAAAAGTGAAAAATACAATAGGTTCAAAATGAATTAAATCTCTAGTCCTTCAACTGTTTCTCAGCTAGCTCAACACATGTACAATGTTCGTTCGCATTAGCATTAGTTAGCCTCCAGAAATACGTCCCGTTTTCTACACAATATCCATCAAAAGCTGTACAAAGTGACCCACCAGTTGACTCTCGAGTCTATAACCTCTTAACTCTTAAAGGACACCACATTTATGCATCAGCATACATTTTTACTGACCTGCGATATAGAAAAGACGAGACACACGTTGAGCTCCTTTTACCTTCTACAGGAAGATTTATTCTTCTGGTGTGCTCAATCTTTCCTTGGTCACTAACGCGTCAGCGCCCCTAGCGGCCATGTGTAGAATTGCACGGACTAACTGAAATAACACTAAATAACTTATTACGATGAGAAATTAAAGATACAAAATGAAAAATTATGTTGGGGTGCCTATTTTCTTACTTCTTGGTTTTGTTTACTAACTTGTTTTTCACTCCTCTACATATAGCACATTTCAGCAGCAAGGCATTTCAAAGTGCTTTACATCATTACAAACAGAAACACAATGCAACATAGAATCCAGTGGTGGGCCGTCAGGGCCTGCAAGGCCTTCTCTGCTGGCCTAAAAATATCTGAATCACAGACTGATGTTAATTATATTTTGTCCATGAATACGTATTAAATAATTCCAAATGGTCTGTCCGCTTCCTCTCATTGCTAGCCCCCTGGTTGCGCTGCTTCCAGACGTGTATTTTCATATTTAAGCATTTAACCAATCACATTTCAGCCACTGTTTGTTGCCAGGGTCAAAGAAATCTGCCTGGAGGCCTTCACAATCAGTTCTGCGGGCCCTGTAGCATAAAATAAATGTCGATCAAACTGTTGCTTCAACCAATCAGATTTTGAGTTGGCGACACCAAGGCCCTTTAGCAGGCGTAACGTCAGCGTATTCACACGCTCTGATTGGCTAGTCAAAGAGTGTACTAGCCAGAGCTAGCAAACTGCATCTGTAGCGAGCTGCACAAGCAAAGATATTGTTGTGTTGATTTAATAGCTGGTTTGTCAACTCACAATGGGTGAAGGAGGAGAAGAAATGGATTTGGTTGGAGATTTACTGTCAAAGCCATTTTCAAGACGGACTTTTCAAGAAAAGCTGGACATTGTTAAGCAAGGTCGGGCAACTCCGGAGCTAGCAAGCCTGTCACAACCGGGAAAAGGATTTGTACACCACTTTCAGTCTACTAACTAAAACTTATGCCAGAAATACACAGGGCAGGCTCGACTTTCAGCATTAGCTTCGACGGCGATAGAAAAGGACTTCTTCATGGAACTGAAACGCAGGGATAATCTGCACAACAGAGTAATTGAAATATTCTTGAGGAAAGAAAGGAGGATGGATTTTGTGTACAAATAATCAGGATTTTTGGTGAGTAAAATGTTGCCATATTCCTAAATAATATTGCAATTTTATCAGGTTATTTTTGATGCTTTTTTATGTGTGTCGCAGCTGTAGAAGTTTTATAGCCATAAAATAGTTATTGAGGGTTGGATTGATTCAGACGGAGCACTACTGAAGGCCTAGGCCCGCCACTGATAGAATCAGCAATCAAAACACAGCATTAAGTCAAGTTCCATCAATAAATTTGTACTTAATTACATTTCAAATACAATTCTAAACAGGTGGGTTTTTATCAAAAATGGGAGAAATATTCATGAAGTCCAAGCTAGACTTAAACCTTCTTCCCATATTAAGGTGTGCCACAAATCTAAAAAGTTATAGTTTCAAAGTCATTACCATTTTCAGTCATATCGTAAGGTAGTCATTTTAAAAAGATGTGAAATAATAGGCCAGTGTTTTCTCTGTCTGGAAATAAGACTTGGGCTGGTCTGTTGCTGCACACTGCTGGACATCAGGCTGAAAATCCCACAATGATTTCCCTTTTTGCAAGAGAGAAAAGTTCAGGTGTTGGACAGCATTTCCGGTCACTAAAACTGAGGGTCAAATTGTGGAAACTAAAAGAGAGACATTGATCACTGTTATTGAAGTAACACATTTTAAGATTGTTCATGCTGTGAAGCAGCTCACCGCAGGCGAGCTAATGTCATCTTGTTAAAGTTGTGCATCTTTTAAAAGTGCAGAACAGCAAAGGCTATAATTATTTAACTAATTATTGCACACTGTTACAAATACAAAAACATATAATTTTAATGCAGTAAAGAAAAAAGGTTGTTTTCTGATTTAAGCTAAACTTATTAAATAAACTTAAACCAGTACATGTCAAGTGAGACTGCAGTTTAATTGGCCAGAAATCGTTAGACTGGGTCTGTAAGGTCATAAAGTTCACCCTTCATGCTACACAAGTTGCCTACATTTTAAGAAGGAATTAATAATTATTATGAGAATCCTACAAGCGTTTTCTAATTACCTCTTTGTCTAAAACCCACAGGTAGAGGCAAAAGCTTGAGAAAAGCTGAAGATGCCGTGCTTCCTATATGGAGAAAAAAAATAAAAAAATTATTTTTCTATCATCTAATTTGATTTTAATCTGCTTTGACACTGTTATGCAGAATACAAGTCAGTCATGACAAAGTCTGGGAAAAGGGTGTAGACTCAACAGTAACAGATTAGATTCGTGGAAACAATGGTCTTAAACCAAGCCCTCCCCTCACTGTCAGAACTGGATGAGTTGAAGAGAAAAGGCTTGACGAGTTCATTGAGGAGTTCTTTATCAAGGACAGCTTTGTTGGGTCATCAGGTGTGTTTGGATGTACAGATGTCACCCTTTTTAGGCAGAAAGCAGGCATGAGCAGTTTTCTATTATTATGGCATGGAAAAAACATAAAAACAGCTTGGATGTTTGGAAAACACTTGTAAGCAATAAATCACTTACACGTGATTTATTGCTTGTAAGTACAACAAAGTAGTTAAGTAGTCTTTTTTTTTTTCTTAAAGATTTTGTTGTTAAAATGTGTGTAAGTGGTGTCTAAGGAAATCTTGAAACAATTCAGAAAGGTTTTAAAGATAAAACTGCTCCATAGACTGTAAGATCAGGACAAAACAGATGAGCACTAGCTGTGACAAAATTGGACTGTTTAAACATGTTGGGGTACTCAATACATTTTTAACATGTTTATTTAACTGTCCTTTGTTTTAAACATTCTTCTTATTGGAGCTGTCATAAATGAGAGCAGCAGAGTTTTGAAGCATCTGCATGTTTTCTCGATTGTTGACTAAAGTGGTCGAAGAGGTGCTGTCATGTCCCACAGCTGGAGGTTTCTGAATCTTGTGACACAGAAGATAAATGCTTCGGTTGTGGGTAGCGTCTTTATTAATGAAAAGTGACATCATCGCGTGGTCTGCTAAACAGCAATCAGGCCTTTTTCTGCAACACCCAATGCAATCCAGATGCCCTTTTGATTAAAGGCTTAAACAATATTGGAGAGGCAGGGGAAGGGGGCAGGCGCAGCAAAGGTCAACCACTGGATTCTAAATACAATTGTCTAAAAATAAAAACATCTGGATGGAAAATCACCTCCTCCTTAGGATGTCTTCTCTCTGCTTCTTCAAAGATGGTTGTCATTTGGTTTCCAGTAACAGCTCTCAATAACCTCAAGTCATTTTTTAGACTCCTTTGTGCATATTTCCTACAACTGTAGGAAATAAATTGTGGCAATATAGGAATGCTGTTATGCTGAGATCACTTGTTTGCAGATATACTGTTAGTGATAATTTACAATTTTAATCTTACTTACAGTGCAGCGACAATAATAATGTCAAAAGTTTGTTGATTTTTGCATTATGCACTTCTTATTATGAGCTTGAGAGAACAACAGTCCCCACAAGTAAATGGATTTCCCCAAATTTTTGTAAACATTTCCAGTACCCAGAGGATTATGTCACCAAATTGTTGATTTCCTTTACTTTACTGCAGTGCTCCGAGAAGCATGGCACAAAAGTGTTGGGCAAAACAACAAACCAGATAGCCCATTACAGCAACAGTAAAGCCTCAAAAAGAAAAACAAATAAACTGCAATTTAGAAAATAGAGCAGAAAAATAATACTGCATTCAGTGTTTATGAAGGCATTTATGAAGCAACCATGTGGTATTAATTCCCCAAAATATCAAAGATAAACTGATCTAGCATAATATTATTACAACCTTCCTTATGGTGTGCTAGTCACCCTTTTGCAAGTTAGGCTGTGATCAGGTCTCTTCCACATGATTGTCGTTTGAGCTACATCAGAACATGCCCTAAAAAGGTATGAAGTGTGACTTGCCATTTGGTTCATATGTGGACCTGAGTCTAGACTTTGGTCTGGTCTGTGTCATAGGGTAAAAAGGCCTGGAAAGCACCTAAGTGGTGCATGCAGTCATTTGGCAGTGGTACTGCAGGCCTCCTGTCCTGCAAAAGACGGGTTTGTGTAAACTAAACAAATAAAAACAAAAAAACATACCTGCAAGAGACAAGGAGAAGTTTATTGCACCGGGATTTTTCCCTTCTCCCTCTCAACAACGTTTAACCTATAGTGACCACGAGAAGACGCGGGTGGTTCAGACCTACTGCAACCTGAAGTGACACATAAAATGACTCACCTGATGCTGGCTGCTGCCTCCTCAGCTCACATTTTCCCCCAACCAGCTTTTTCACAACCTCAAAGCCAAAGTTGAAACTGAAGAACAAACCCACCCAGTGCTCTCAGGCCCACCTGTTTTCTTTAGCATATATGTTGCTGATGCAAGGTGGATTGAGGGATGAAAAACGAGGATCAGTGACTCATTTTATTTGCTTTATTCTGAGGTTGATGATGTTTATCATGTTACCATGGCGACCTTGCAGCGATCCTATGTTCTGTGAGCTTTCCACCATTTCTTTTCCATTTGTAAAGCTACTGTGTGTTTCTGGTTTGTTTTCATTGTGCAGGTACCAGACAAACATGCAGCTCTCTAGTGAAAACACCAGGGAAAGTCCCTCTGTCTGTTGGGCTCTCAAGTTCTCTGCTGCTGCAAAGTAATACGGGATAAATAGCATTCTTACGAGGCATCTTTTCAGGGTTAAATGATGCTATCTGCTCGTGTAAACTTGACAGGTGCCACTTTTGTAAACTACAGGTCCCTATGAGGGTGGATAAACACATTTTGAGGCAGTTGTACAAATTGTGCTGCAGGAGGTAAAATATGACTCAAAATAAAACCACAACCCACTGAATAAGGAGTTTATGGGCCCTGTCCATTAGCTGTTGGTTTGTTTTACTAATTTTGGCTTTTTTGTGCTGTCTGAACTACAACCAATAATATGAAACTAAACGATGAATTCACCTACAGAGCGGATGCAATTTATTGTTTTCTTTTTGTCTGTAACCTTCTAAACAAATTAATTAATTTTGTATTTAGTATTTGCATTATTTGGTGTAGGATTTGCATTATTTACTGTGCTCAGTTAGTATCCATAAACTAACAGTGTTGATTTTTTTCCCCTTTTGTTGGAGGCCAAGGAGTTATCATCTGTCAGTATCTTACCAGGTGGAGAAAGCAGTTTGAGTGACCTCAGATGGAACACTGTTTGTACAAATACTTCTATAAAATGTGCTGATTCTAATCTACTTGTTCAGAATTTAACACCAAAGTTTGGACAAATCAAAACCTTAATAATGTCCTTTGCCGGTGTTGGCTTCCTGCATTTTCAGAACTCTACTATGACCAAGTAGAGTTCACTGGATCCTTAATACTACAACTTTCTGCTTTTTTTTCCAGGTTAAAAAGATGCCTAACATTTGAAGGAAACATTTGTTGATCTGACTCCAAAATAGTTCCATTTGCAGAGATCTGACCTGAACTGTACCGAACAGAGAACTTTGTGAAAACAAAGCATTCCTGATATCAAAAGAGGAACCTTGAAACAATGTTGGATCATGCTGGGGAAACATGGATTCTCAGGTTTTGTTTGAACTTGTGAAGTACATGTAGCTCTGTGAGTGTCGTCTCAAAAGAAAACCAGACATTTTTTCATGAATGCAGTCCTGCACTAAAGCTGCTGAATTTTTAGTTAACTGAAGTTGTACTCTGTGAAGCATGAAATGCTTCACTTTCTTGACTTCAAATGGTACTGAAACAATGCGAGTCTATTCATTTTACTTATTTATCAATTCGGTATGAAATAGATTGATAAGTTCGGTATATCAATTCAGAATCTGCTTAATTTTTACGAGAAAAAAATGATTGTATTCTTGTCTCTAACAAATTGCATATGGTTACCAGTGGAAACAACATACTGTATTGCTTTGTGAGAGCAAACATTTATGCATCCCCTCAATGGCTGCCACAGGAAATTCACTTCAAGAATGTTTTTGATGAAGGAATAACATTATAACATGATATAAAGGACAAAAATGTAAGTTTTATATTACACTCCCCCTTTGAGAATTTACATGTATACAGAAATATGGACCTTTCCCTGGGTGCGTTTTCAAACTGTAATCTGTGTTTTTTTTGTAATCCTTTTCTAACTACCGTAATTGCTTTTTCCTCTCTGAGTGTCTACATGAAGATTGTTTTGAATTGTTGTTTCTTTTCTGGACTTTTGTTTATACACTCCTTAAAAAGCATAAAATTCCACATGAAATAGTGTCATAAATTAAAAAAAATACATTATAAATCTTTTAGTGGCAACAACATATCTTGGCACACATTCTGAAACTTGAAAAACAACAACAACCAAGTCTTTGTAAGTGTATAAATAAACCTGAAAATGACTGCAAATGTACCATGGTAAATATTTAAATTGCAACAGTGATTTTCAAAAGATGGAGAACTGTGCATCTTTCACAGTTGCAAAAAACAACAAATATGCTTATCTCTGTTTAGACATCTCACATCTATCTTATCGGGAGGGCCTTCTGATTTCTAAACACAGCCAAATCTCTCTTTCCTCTAGAGTCCAAAGAGACATGCAAAACAGCTCTACTCGGAGGATGTCTGTCCCTGTTTGAAGTTTATCTAACCACCATATGTATTTGTTTTCCCCAGGAGAGTAAATGATGATTCTCTCTGCTCACTTATCATCGTCCTCCCCCACTCAAGCACATGTTATTTATTATGAAATGACACCTCAGTGTCTGGAGAGCACACTGAGGTGGGCATGATTCATGGCAACAGACCCTGAGACACAGGAAAGCCATTAAAACTGCGAGCATCATCGTATCGCACTTGGTGCACAAACGGACGGAAACTAAAGAGCCACGAAGAAATGTCAGCTCAGCCTGAAGACAGGGAACAGGAAGAACTAGAAACCTAATAAATCTCAGAATCTGCTTAATGAACATCCAATGCTCAATGGAAATATTTTCAGATATAAAACAGCCACATTAATCTGTCAGTGTGGCAGTACCTGCACACTGTATCTTTCAGTCATGTATGCAGCAGTGACAGCGCAATGTGGCACTTCAGATGAAATATATAAAACTGAGCAATTTCATATTATTTATAAGCAATTGTTCCATTTGACATGGCACAATGATAACATAAATTAAAATTGTACAATATAACAAAATTAAGCTTTGAGTGGATATTTGTTTTGTGATCTAACTTGGGACTATTTTCAGATTAAAAAAGACTATATTTTACATTCCAACTGTGGATGAGCTGAGTGTATATAGTAAAAAGTGTCACACCAAAATATAGACTATTGTTTAATAACCTGTCTCTCCTTAAAACCTGCTCACGTGATTTATTGTGACGATGTTTTATGTGCTTGTCTGGTACTGTGCAGTGCATTGAAAAAGTGGTCACACTCCATTTATCCTGTCCCAAAGCAGTCACAAGCCTTAATGCATTTTCCTGGGATTTCTGTTGGACTTAGAAAAGTAATGCATATTTGTTAAATGGAAGGAAAATTATGTATAAATTTCACAATATCCAATGTGCAGCTTTTACATCTGTTTTGATATCCTCATTAATGCAGAATTCATCTAATTATAAATAGTCTGTCTGTGTATATTTTAATCTCCATAGAAAGCTAATCTGTGAAGACCTTAGAGATCATAAGTGAAGAAACAGCATCATAAAGACTAAGGAACACATCAAACAGGTCAGAAATCAAGTTGTAGAGGAGTTTAAAGCAGAGTTTGGTTATAAAATAACATATAATGCTCTGAAAAAATAGCAAATCCATTTCTTTAGTCTGAAATCTGAATAGCTTTATAATTTTCAACATCTGACTCAACACATGAATCTTCAGTCTTAAATAAACTCCTGGCTCACTTCCAACGATAATTATTTTTCAATGTTGAGCCTAAATGGTAGTCAAATGATATTTGGCCACTCTGTTTTTATTTTTTACCCCTCCAGGGGGTCTTTTGTGGGCTCTAGTGTCCCTTATATGAAAGTAGGCTGACAGGAAAGGGGGAAGAAGAGGGGGGAAGACATGTGGCAAATATCGTCGGGTCCGGGAGTCGAACCCGCGACAGCCGCGTCGAGGACTCAAGGCCTCCAAGCATGGGTCGCGGCCACTCTGTTTTGATATGATTTGTTGATACTTCACCTTGTAAAATATTTTACAAGTTGAAGTAAAGTTAATCATACACAAACAAAAAACAGAAAGGGCTGTTCTTCTGCTTCATAAACCTATATTTTGAATTCAATGTTGTGAAATTAAGAAATTATTAATTTGGCTGCACTTTTTGCAGTTCTGCCATTAGATTGTGGAGTAATTAAATTGACATAGAACAGGGGTCACCAGCATTTACACTGTGAAGAGCTATATTTGATCTCACTCCCACTAAATAAAATTGATCTAGAGTCACAAGACCTACATGACGTTTTTATTTCTAAGTCTACATTTTAGAGAAAAAGAGAAAACGTCAAGATTTAGAACGAGAAAATATGCATTTTTTTAAAAGTGAACATTCAATATTTATGAAAGATGAATGAACACAATACATTATTTGTAACATAACGATTAAGAACAAAAGCAACTATTCCTTGTACCAGTCTTGTCATTGTTTTGTGGAACTTCTATACAGATTTTTCATGGGAAAACTTCAAAGTCACTGCTCAGTTCTATCATTTTTGACTACAATTATTAAAAGTGAACATGACGGGTCTAAGGAGTCGCAGGTTGCAGACTCCTCACAGGTTGACTGGGAGTTACAGTGTCTAGCACAGTCTGTCTTTCAATATCAACATCACTTTAAGGATGCATAACACCACAGATGTAAATACAATGACGTGGATCAACAGAAAAAATTGCACAGCTTTAATAGTTTTGCAAGTTGTACATGCACACATGAAAGCTGTCAGCTACTTTTGAAAATCGTACTTTGATGAAAATAGCTTTACAGCTTACTGGGATGTATATGACATTAAAACATACAAGTGGGACTACGACTGGGAATGGAGGCCGAGTTTAGTCAAGGAATGAATGAATGAGTTCATTCCATGGAGAAAAGTATTTTTTACTGATCATTTAAAAATACCATTGCCAGGACAGTGTATCCAACACATGGGACTAGATCAGAACGTTCCTGGACACTGAAAACACATTTATTTTTGTTTTTTCATTATTATTATAGCTACTTAAATAATTTATGCAATGATGCTACTGAGTTTAAAATAATGAGTCAAAGATTTACTCAACATCTATGTGGCAGAGAAAAAGTGTTAAGAAATTTTATCTCCATGGACAACAGATGTTAAATTTGTATGAGGTATTTTTTATAGATTAATTTTAACAGCAGAAAAAAGAAAATGTGTATCTTTGCCATCGCTGTTAGGTCTTCACACCATGTTGCCGAAGCATGTCAGTTTTCAAGATTTCAGTACTCACTCCCTCTTTAACTCCTCCCCGCTGCTTAAACAGTACTACATCCTCTTTGACTTTTAGACATTCAATACATTGAGAGGTTTTAAGGCGTCGAAATGACAAAAACAACTGAAATCAATAATTTAAAGTGGTGAACAAATACTTTAAACAATATAATATATATCTTTCAAACATTCAGTCTTTGCAGAAAGTTCATACAAGAATTCTTCAAGGTTTTTCATCATAGATTTTTGATTCTGTTTTACTTTTGGTTTTATCTGCCATGGAATGTTGTTGACTTTTCATCTTGTTGTTGCTTGTTTGTTTGTTTTGTTGTACTGATAGTGTCATCAACAAGTTAGTATTTTAAAACCCTGATTGACAATTTAATGTCTGGACTCTGATTCCTCCACCACATTTGTAAACGGTTAAAGAAAAAATATTTGTTGTTCTTTAAAGAAAGAAAAATATATATTTTTTTCTTTTCCTTTAACCGTAAATATTATTTTTGCCAATTTTATTCTGTCTATGTTCCCAGGCTTTTTAACAGGCTGTCACCCATCAAAATGCAAATGATTAAGATAAAAACTATTTCCCAAAATGTCAAAAAATCCCTTTAATGGTTTGGATGTACTCTTGTAGAGAAATAAATGAATGCCTGTGGGTTACAGTCTGCACAATGGGATATCCAGATCATTTTGGTGCACTTAAAGACAGATATGGTAAATACGGCCTGGCTGAAATCAGTGCCGACACACATGAATGGTCTTGGCAAATGCACTCAAGATATCCTGTTAGTTCTATAAGTCTGTGCTCAAATGGCATCAGCTTGAACTCTAAAACATTAACAAGCAATGTTTATGAAAGTAAATCCTTAAAACCCCAGAAATTTAAGTTCAATAATAAATTTCCCTTTTGGGTTGCTTTTGTCTTTGAATGCACTTAGATACACATGGAAGCTGCTTTGAAAACTGAAGGTGGACATATGGCTTTCCCTCTCGTCCCTTCAATTTACTGATCCATGCCAGGTGGTGTTATTTTCAAGTTGCCTTCAGAAGATAATGAGTTCATTCCAGAGAGAAAAGGGGAAAAAAAAGCTTATTGCTATACTACACAACAGACAACTTTCCTCTTAAAACTGAGCCAGACTATCCTTTGGCAAAAATACATTTTCATTTCTTTGTCTAAGAGGTGAAGAAGTCTGTTGCTTCCCATGAGGTCATCAGATGTTTTTGTTATTATCACAGAAAATTTATTATGCTGGAGTTCCAGGACAACAAGAGAAGAAAAAAAGTATCATGAATCGGCCTGATTCATATTCTGTAACATGCTGGACAGGCAGACTGTGCATTAGACAAAATGAGGCAACAAGGCAAAGTATTTTCTGTCTGTACGTATAGTATGGTGAGCAGATAAGATGGGAGGAGTGAAAGGATGTTTTCACTCCCTGTCAGGTAGAACTGATGGTGTCTCTTTTAGAACCACAGAGTTGGGCAGCATCACTTGACAAAAATGCATGGAAAATGTGGGTCATTGTTCTGCTAGTCTGTTTTGAATTTGTCATGGCGGTATATTTAACACTGTCACAGTGATGGGTTTTGATGTTAACTGAAGAACAAATGTGGATTTTCTTTGTAGTTTTAAAATGCTCCAGCATGAGCTGATCAGGATTATGCTCATGTCTATAGCAACATTTTGTAATCCAGTCAGGTAAGATCTTGCTTTCCTAATTTTTCTTAATTTTGCAAACAGATGCCAGCAAATGTAAAGACAGTAAAAGACACAAGAAGATACCTTGTGCAGAAGAACAAATAGAAAAAAAGAAGAGAAACTGGTGTGCCACAAAGACACTTTGCAAACTATAGATGTACAGTTACTCATAAAGACCAGAGATGGCCGTTATATGTTGAGACGGTCATAATCATTCACCACATCAGCAATTTGAAAACTCAAACTCAAACATTATTATAAAATAGCACATATTAACCAAAGAAAAGTTAATCTAGAAATGTATTTAAATATATTTTAAAAGAAAACAAACATTTAAAAAATAAATGTCATACGGAATCTTTTACCATAATTTTGTGTCTCTCATTTTGTACCAAATGTGCAGCTTTGTATGAGCAACACTTTTGGTTTGTCTTGGCGCAGTGGAGTTTAAATCCTCCCAGAAATGTCTGATAGGAGAGTTTTAGTCAAACAAAATGTCCCGTCTTGTTAAAAGTGACTGTATTAGCAAACCCGGTTTATGCCAGCATTCCTGTGAAGTATGTGTCACTCTTTTTCATAATCACATTTAAAGTTTTAATCTGATTATGCACGTACAATATAAGCATACCCCATGTGTGGTCTCCTGCTGCAAAACCCCGCCTAAATCCTATTATTACCCATTTTAATTACAGGATAATACCTGTGGGATATTGGATCATTATTGTTTCTAATATCATTAATAAGCAAATGATTTACATTAGAATCACATGCTTTTCTTTTGTGATGTGTTTTCCCCATGTTGTGGGATGGAACTGCTATTCCCCCCAATGAAGTTTCTTAAGAAAGTAATGCTAAATTTGAGCAGCTGATCCATTAAAGTTATGTGATGGACTTAAAAAAAAAAAAATCTATCAAACTCACTTGAGATATAATCTCCCCCCTGTAAGACATGTCATGATCACTTTTTCTATTTGTTTTGCTTTTTTGCAAATAATTTTTTAAACAAAAAAAAAATGTACCATCTGAGAAACAGGCTTCAACATGCCTCTGGTGACATCACATAGAGCAGCTGATATGAGCTCTCTTAAATACATACATATTGTAATTTTATTTTTATTTAAATCAAATGCCTCAGTCAAAGTTCTTTATTCAGTTCCGTAAAACTCCAGCAAGACCTTCTAGGGAAGAAATCTATTTAGCTTTCAGGTAATTCTGGCAATAACGAAACACATGGAAGCAGTTTGTTAAGAGCACAAAGACATACTAATAGCTGCATTTCCTTTTTAAATATCCTCATCCATGACAATTAGCTGAAGTGTTATTAAAACCAAATCATCCTGATGATGCAGTCAATCATTTTCATGTTGTTGCAATGTTTCCTGCAGCTTAGATGCATCACCGGCCACTGTCTCTGAAAATTGATAGATTTACAAGCATATTAATTGAATCCTACCAGCAAACTCCACCATGCGTGCTTCTGTACTACCATTCCAAATATGTTGTTATTGCTTTGTTGCCTAGCCCTACACCAATTAACCCAAAACTCATGTTTTTGGGATGTGAGAGGAAGCCAGGATTCCCACAGGGAACCCATACAAGCCCAGGGAGAACATGGAAACACCATGCAAAAACACCTCAGGCCAGGATTTGAACCCTGGAACCTCTTGCTACAAAGTTCTTACTGCCACTGTGCAGCCATTTGCAATTGTTTATACCACTTAAAATTTTGAAGACAATGAATGTCTATGTCATTATTGCTTCAGCTTCCCCATCAGTTGGCAGTAAAACTCTGGCTCAGACATGTAATGGTAAATTCCTTGCAACTTATGCCAAATGCTTGTGATGTTACCAATACCAGCATATACAATGCAGAATGAGCAGTTTCTTTCTTCTGTGTGCTCTTTAAAAATGGTATCTTTTAAAAAAAATCATGTCTGGAAATTTTACATCTCATTATCCAATTAAGTTTTTTGTGTTGTCAGTGTCAGTTTAATACCGGGAAAAAGTGAACCACTTTATAGTGACTTTATGGACACTATTCCAAATTCTTCCCTGTTCCACTTCATTTGGCCGGAAATTCTGTCTTCTTTGATCCCATTATTGAATTAAAAGTGTTTCCAGTCAGAAGTCAGTAAGCGCAGGGAGGAGCAGGGAGGTCTGAGGAAACCCCACCA
This sequence comes from Xiphophorus couchianus, assembly GCF_001444195.1. Taxonomy (NCBI): domain Eukaryota; kingdom Metazoa; phylum Chordata; class Actinopteri; order Cyprinodontiformes; family Poeciliidae; genus Xiphophorus; species Xiphophorus couchianus. The sequence continues at coordinate 17,880,079 of NC_040233.1, forward strand.
CTCAAGGTGTCAAAAGAGGAGGACAGATGTTCTGCTTGTCTGCTAGTGAGGTCACTGTGATGGCTTTGACTTCATTCACACAAGTCAGCAGGGCTTCTGCAGCCAACGAGTCATAAATATGTGCCTGGGATCTGGAGGCAGACATTACCAACATAGCAGTGCATGACCTAATGATCTGGCAGGCTTTACGTGGTGTAGCGTGCTGTCTCGGTGTGCCCATATTACAGTTTCTTCATGCAAAATAGATTTAGTGTTTTAGTGCAATAGAAGAAATGTGATACCAATAAAAAAGGGCATGGTCATTTCCAGCTGAACTGAAAATATTGCTTTTAATGTTTTGTAAAATTTCCACCGAAGGACATTAAAAGAGAGTAGACATATATACTTTGTTTCTTAGAAAATAAATATTTCAAGTCTTTGCACTTAAGCTAAACCAGTCTTGGCAGTGATAGCTCCACAAACTGGTGAATTGAATACTTGAGACTCATTAGGAGAAAAGGAGAGTTGTTCTCACCATGACTTCTGAGTTTGATAAACAGTCACATCTCAACCAATGGTAATACACTGCCCACTTTTGGCAGGAATCCCTTGTAACAGTATGGTGACCATTATAGAAACCATCTTACACCAATTACCTTAAGTTTTAGCATTTTACTCTATTTAAAATGAATCATGAATCTGATATTTTGCTCTAAAACTCATATCTTGTTGTTTTCCAAAATGATGGTGTTGATCTTCATGTCGCCTTACAGGTCAAGCAATTCCAGTTGCTAAGCTCCACAGAGGATTTATTAGAACCAGATGGGCTGTGTTGCCTTACAAGCTCAGCAGAGTCAAAAACACTGGGCTGGCTTCTCCCAGGCCTACTTCGGGGGAACAGAGAGCGGCCGGTCCACCCATTTCCTTTCCTTGCCCTTCCCAGGCATGTCAGTGAGGAGCCAAGCCAAAAACATCAAACCTGCAGTGGCTTTTGGACAGGCGAGGGCTCAAACAGTGTGGTAATTACGGATGGCAAGAGGGAAGGTGTGTGGTAGAGAGGAAGGGGTTGCCAGGCGGAATACTTTGGTGCCAAAGGCTTTAAAAGAGCCACAAATGAACTAAAAGAGAATAAACAATCAGATTACTAAAAAGCCTCAGCACTTTCTTTTTTCTCCTTCTGTCAATTTGTTGACTCTGACTGTTATAGAAGAAAGGACCTTCTTTGGTTTTCTTGATATCCTTTGATAAAAAACAGTGACACAACATAAGACCCATTAGGTCACTGAGTTGCGATTGCAGGGAGTGATGAATAATAGTGAGGATTAGTGGTATCTGATCCTTTTGCACTGTGGTTCAGAAGCTCTGATAATGTACTGAATTTGTGGATCTAGGATATTCGTACAACCATTTATTAAATAGTAAATTTACTCAATTTACTAAAATACCTGTCATGTATTTCCCACAGTAAATAATACTTGTCTTTACAGATATTTTGCTGTTGTTCAATTACCTTTTGTTTGCCAATTGAATGCAAAATAATCACAGTTATCAAACAGTTCAAGTACATCAAGCACCGTTAATTATTCAAATTAGTTTAAAAGTTTTCATCCAAGAAAACCCAGCAGATTGCAGCAGTCTTTGACTTGCAGCATTCATTCCTTCTGGATGAGCATGTAACAACAGTAGGCAATCACTTGCATTGTGTTACTGACTTTGCAGCAGTCCCTCAGCATATATGTAGCAACAGTGGAGAGAAAAATGTCCCAGATAACAAAACAATCTCCAGGAGAACCTGGCTCAGTACCAGTGACCATCTGCCACGACCGACTGGGGCTTTGAGAAGACAGAGTAGACAATAGAAGGAAACGACTGAACAGATGTAGGAATATCGTGAAATGTAAACACTTAGTAACAGAAGACGAAGAACAATTAATTGATACCAGGATTATTTCAGCCAATGCCCGACTCCCAGAAGGTACCATAGCAAAATGGAACACCAGACTAAATGTAGCTTCTACGGAGAGACCAAATAAAAATAAAAACATTAATTAATGATTGAAGTAACAACAAATAATGCTTGTAGTTATAACTTCAGCATAACTTCAGAGAGAGCTCAAGATAACCAAACCAGCCTAACTGTAAGCTTTATCAAAAAGGAGCTTTTATAGCCTAGTCTTAAAAGTAGACAAGGTGTTTGCCTCACAGACTAACGCTGAGAGCTGGTGGCATGTGCATACTCAGTCTGAGCCTGTTCTAAGGACACATAACGGAACAAAGATGTGAATCAGAGCATAAAAAAAGATAATTTGGAGCTGAACAACAAAAATAAGGAGCTTGAGTGGCAGATAAGTTGAAACACTTGAAGATGATGATGCATTGCAGGTGAATGGCAAGAGTGATTACTGGTGAGCATGAATACAATAAAAATGGGAGGGAGAGTAATGTGAGAGAAACTGAAGAGAAAGGCTAACAGTAAGCTAAGAAAACTAAATAGAATGCTTAAAGAACAAAATGCAAGAATAAACTTAGCAACTAAATGCAAAGGAGCAGACCAGTATGGGAGAACCTTTTGAGCAATAATTAATTCAGGCGCAAATAGCATATGACAAGGCATAAACTGGAGCTGTGTGTCTGTATCTTGTGCATTTTTGGTAAAATGCATCTTTGTCCTTCAATTGGTGAAGGACAAAGAGGTTTATCCTTCACAAACATCTTTGTGAAGGATGTTTGTGTATCCAAAGCTGCAGCTTATCCAGAGAGTATCCAAAAGTTTTAATCAAGCTAGAATGGCAATACTTCATAGTAACATTACTAAAGTAAAAAGTATGTTATAAATCTACTAATAATTTTTTTTTTCAATAAAGTTACTCAAGCTAATGTGAGTGAGTAAAAATAATTAGTTATTATGTGCTCCAAGACACTGAGTTGGACCCATGTGAATTTCACTTAGAACTAGCTTTGTTCTTTGTCATTTTTGTGCAAAAACCTCCACCAATCTATTGATTGATAGATATTTATAAAAAACAATACGTGTGTTTCTGTTCTATTTTATGACGGTAAGGGGAGTACATGTAATCATTATTTTTCCACTTAAAGCACTGCTGATAACTATAGACTATAGGAATAGGAACTAAACTATAGGAATCACCATTAAAACTGCATTCTGAGAGTGAAGTGCTCTTTTAGGAATATATGGAACAATCAGATCTTGATGTATGTTGGAGTTTGATGATTAAGGGCTTCATATGTTAGGAGAATCTTAAATTCTATTTAAGTTACATTCAGTGCTGAATGTAAATATAGAATTTCTTTGTCAATGTTTGGTAACCCTTTATTAAACCATTCCATATCAAGCATTTATTCCACTTAAACTTTCAGAGACAGATCCCAAACCCAGTAAAAAACAGTCCACCTTTTCATTGTTGAGAATCATAATCTCAGACTTAGAGGAGGTGGCTCTCTTACTGACCACCATTACACTCTTCTCCAATGTATTCACAAGTAGCACATCATCTGAAATGCCAGTTGTTTTTCCCATGACAAATTGAGAGGCTTTACATGAACACCACCGACAAGATCAGTAAAAAGTAGCAGCTATGGTAAAGTCCAGCCGCCTCAATAAACAAGCCTGACTTTGTCAGAGGAATGCAGACAATGCACTTGCTTTGGGCAAACAAAGACAAAATAGGCATCCAAAGCATCCCAGGCTCCCCATAATCCAGCAACACCTGCCAAAAGATTAGTTGAGGGATAGTCGTTAGGATTTCCCCAGATTCACAAACCATATATGCATTGAACAACCAAACCTCACATGGTCTTTGAGCAACTCTGCAAGGGTAAAGATCTTGTCCACTGTTGTACACCCACAATGAAGGCCCCACTATGAGAACCTCTTCTCAAACACCTTAGAATAAGCTTTTTCTGTCATGAGGTGCGGTGAGTGGTGGTGAGGCAGACGCTGTAGACCCAGGTAGTAGTGAGGTGAATGATGTTTAATAAAGACAAAAACAGTCCAAAATTCAAGACAGCACTGCTGAGCGGAGACCAGGGCTCATCACAGGTAGCAACAAGGCAAAAGACTGGACTGACTGAACACACATAAGACAACAAAGACGCCAAATGAGACGAGGACCCGACAAAGACACAGAAACACAGGTGACACTAAATACACAGGAGGTAATCAGGGAACGAGACACGCCTGGGAAACAATCAAGGGGAGACAGGACAACATGGAGACTCAGAAACAGAGGAAACACAATTAATACACAGAAAAACTCAAACCATGACATTTTCAAAAGAAGCTCAAAATTAAAAATCACTTTACCTGGAATAGGGAGTTTTTTTAGATGACTTTATGGTTACCTTAATAAACATGATGCTTGCTGCTCTGTGTTCTTGCATAACTAGAAACAGTCAGATTTTTGCTTTTGTAAAAGTGAAGCAGATTTTTTGGGCCAACTGACCTGCGATGCCCAACAACAGCAAAGGGAGGGAAATACTCTGTTAGCTTATGCTCCTGGACTTTTTCTGGCATCTCATAAAATTGCTTTAAACTGTAAAAACAATATAATGGAAAATTTTAATGGCTTTGGCACCATAACTTTTTAAAACCTTGGTATACTTTGACACTGGTAACAGGCCCATGCCTAGTGTTAACCATAACTTTAATTTATCTTGAGAGGAGGTATGTTTTAACAAGTCTAGTTTTACATATCTCATTCACTCATTGCCCTAAATTTGCTATTCAAACCTCTAACATGCAAAACCTTGACTGTCACAACTACCAGATAAACAGTTTATCCCACTTTAAAGCAAGACTTATTGTCTGTTGAAAATAATAACTCTGTTTGGAATTGTGTGTGTAACTGAAGATAACTTCTGTGAAATAGGTCCATTAATTCCAGACAGGTTTCCTCTGAATATTGCCAATATTAACAGTATTATCAGCACCAAGAACATTCCCTAGCTGTCAACAGCATGTAACTGCACATTTCAATATAAAAAGCTCAATTAGGTTTAATAAAGCTGGACCCAGCTCTGGGACATTTAGTTTAAGTTTCCAATTCTCCCACAGGTTCTTTTCTGACATGTCTACATGAATCACAAACAATATTAGGTGTTGCTGAGGATGAATCTGCAGGATGATTCACTCTCTCCAGTTTTGGGTGCGAGGCATTGCCAGACTTTATTTGCTCATTAAAGGCATTGCTTATGATCTGTTACAGCGACCAGAAACGATTCAAAAGATGTTTCCAAACAGGTGGGGAAACTTATGTATATGGGTGTATTTCCTGTGGAGGAGCAGAAAACACAGAAGAAAGCTGGAAAAATGGCACAGCCCTATTACGGGGATCTGGTGTTTTCTCATGTAGTAACATGACACAATTTTATTTTGGGTGGCCTTGCGTATCCCCCCTATGAAAATATAAGCAGCAGCTGTTCAGGGAATTCCTAAACATAATTCATTGCTTTAAGAGAGGATTTTCCTTGCAGCCGTCATGTTTTGCCATCACAAGTACATGTCTCAGAAGGATCATATTAATGAAGCTTTGGCTAAAGGCAGAGTTGATTTACTCAGTGCACTCTTCAAAATGAGAGGCCTTTTTGTTAGGAAACATAGATCGAGGAAACAGGTAAGAGTTAAAGCCAAACCCCAAACCAACCTGTTTCTTGACTACTGTTTTCTAGTGCCAGGGAAAGAAAATATATCTTCTGAGCACTAATTTATGATGACGGATACTGGAGCACTAAAAAAATTAAAAAGGTATTTGTTTGGGACTTATTTCAAATTTTCACCAAGGCCTATTGCGATATAAAGTTCAGATGAGATCATATGGCTAATTTACATGTTATATAAACACACTTTGCTGTGTTATACTGCAGTGCTCAGCAACAACCAGCAGCCTAGCAGAGTGTAAAATGTATCTCCATTAATCACAAATGCATTTAAGAGAGTACTTGTCTGTAATATGTCACTGAGTGGGATGATGTCCATCAGTCAGCTACTCTGGAGACGTGGTTAATAGGTGTTTTTGAAAGTAAGGTTGAATTAGCAGTTTAATATGTCTGACTGAACAGTGCCCTTTTACTGGTTTGGCAAGAAGGTAAGGCAAGAAAATTCTTCAAAAATAATTTTCAAAACTCACCTAATCTTGCTAAGAGTTTCAAGGGGGCATGAACCCTTTGCATTCAACAGGTGAGAAGCTCACTATGTGCATGTTGCCAATCCATCAACATCTATCGACACTCCCTCTCACCTAAGGGTCATTTATTGTCACCAATTAATCTGTCATGCATGTTTGTCTTTGGAAATCGGAGGAACCAGAAACAAAACACCGAGGAGAACATTCAAAATCCACATTGAAAGGCTCCAGCCAAGATGTGAACCCTCCGTCTTCTTTCTGTGATACATCACTGCTTACTGCAAAACACCAGAAATTGAGAATTAAAGTTGACTGGAAACTCCTATCAAGTTTTTACTTCTGTTTTTAATTGCTTATAACAGTCACTATTTGGTTAACCTTATGCTTGCTAGTTAGGTCAATAGAAAAAGCTTATGGTTTGTGATAAATGAGTTATCTTTAGGTGTTATGGTTAGCATTAAGTATCTGTATGAGAAACCCCCCTAATTTGTAATTGGACGGCCTTTCACTTTTCTTTATTACCACAACAATGACTATCCTACTTTTGATGAATCTTTTTAAAATTGCTCATTAAAACTATATTGGAGTAAATGAATGGTTTATTTAATAAAGGTTACTTATATGTGTTTGGTGAAAACAGCAGGAAAACTGTAATTTAGTAACAAAACACGTCAGCAAAGGTTGCATTGTACCCAATCTCTTTGATTTGCAAAAGGTATCATTTTGCATATTTTGTTAAAAATATTACTTGTGGTTACCACAAAAACTGTTGGACAGAAAGTGCAAAGAACACAAATAGGAACCTACTGTAAGTAAACTAAATGTTGATTTGAATTTATAACATGGAACATTTATGCAGGAAGATTAAGTGACAGTCTAATAATGAGAGAACGCTATTTTCATTTATTACAGAGTCAAGAATTGACTTGGAGTCATATCACTTTGACAAGGAGGGCAAAAAACTTGAGACTTGGCAAGGAATTGAGAATTACAAGCTTGAGATTTTTCTTGGACTTTTCCCTTAAAATATGAGTTGAAACTGTTCCTGTCAGACTTGAGACTTAGCTCAGGCTTACTCTTCAAATGCTTGAGACATGAGTTCAGATCTTGCCAAATACCAATATAAGAAAAGAATTTGTGTTGCCGTAATAGCATTTTCTACTGAATTTCTTACAGTATTGCGTCTTTCACAGTTTATGAAAAAAAACAAACTACAATGCATATTTTTTTGGAGCTGCAATAAGAGATTTTATTCCACAAGAAAAAAAACAAACCATCTCCCTCCGTCCTGAAGGCCAGTACTAAACGTCATGCCAGAGCAGCAGCAAGCCTCTTGATGTGGTCTGTCATTTCCCCTGAGTTGGTCTTGCTTCAGCTCAACGGTGTGCCACAGTGTGGGAAAAACCAGTGTGAAAGGGACGGGAGGAAGTGTGCATTTATCTCTATTGGTGGGGCATGATTTCTACTTTGATCTGTCTGCAGGGCAGCCCTTGGACTGCCTTGAAGGCAGTTCAACCACAGGGTCATTCTGTCAGCCGCAAAGTTTCGGACAGCACTTGTTTGGATAAAGACACATTCTCCATACAGTGAAATAAGAGCAGGTGGAGAGTAGTCTTGCTGCACAGGTTATCCCAAAACATGTTACAGTAACATAGTTCCTCTGATGTTCAATGTCGTGACAACCTCTCTTTTCATTCAAACCAATTCATGGTTCTCACTCAACAGCAATCAAAGGATTTAAATGGTCTTAATGACAAGACAGACCCTGTTCAGCACAAATGAATCGTGAACTAAGGTTCAGGGAGAAGATTTACATTCAGGGGCATGATATCATGGGGTTTGGTCTCCTTTGTAAGTATCCATCTGTGCTTGTCCAGATCTTTAGTCACTGAGCAAACAATCCTTTATTTGCCCTTCTCATTCAGCAAGGAGTGGCTGATTAAATGATCCATTATACATTGTCTGGAAAATAGTAGATTTAATTAAAGCATATGCTGCATGTCAACACCTCCCCCAGTTTAAGAATGAGCTAATAGAGTTCTGTTCACATGTCATTGTGTCTTGAATCTGTGAACAGCCCACATATGTCTGCTTTCAGAGTGCCTCCTCTGAGGGGGAGTTGCTCGCTGGGATATGTGTTTCCCAGAATTTTGTTGTGTCTCATGTTTGGTAAATGTCTCCTCATGCATGTCTATCTACGCTCAGGATTTCCACCTGTGGGTACACCCAGACTCTCTTCTTCATTCAATATGCACACGGAGGAAGTCAGTCAGCAAAAGCGCAAGTGGCACATGCAAGTAAGAGCTGGCCTGGGAGCAGATTAGCTGCTTCTGTGTCCATCTGGTGCTGACAGTTCACACAGGCCATTTTTTCCACTACCACAGGGCGTATCAACATGCTGCTTCCCTTCTCAGGGGGCTCTATCTTCTGGCCTTAGGGATAAAATTGTGAATTCGCTTGTTGAACAAGTTTTTAAACATAAATATCTCAAAATTTAATGCACAATTTCTTTAGCTAGAGATCTCCTAATATTTTTTTTTGTACCTATGCCAATCTGAGTCTGAGAATTTACAGATACTGAGTGTCAACACAGAACCTATAAGTTGTGTCAGATCATAAAGTAATGAACTCTATTTATTTTTAGCAAACCTAATGTCAGTCAGATCAAATACTATACGATATAATGCACAAAAGGTGGCAAATATAATTTATTTGTATCGACATGTGAGCATGCACAAGGGTTTCAGGTGATGCAAAAGCCAACACAAACCTGTATTATCCAACAGACCAATGGCTTTTATAGTGTTGCAGTTTTTGTACGTGTCACCTCAAAAATGTACATACTCTTTGTAGTTTCCGTTATATGGCATGTTGCTTAACTTTACTTAGGAGCGAACTTTTATTCGGGCATATTGCACTTTCACTACAGCCTGTAATTTGCCTGTAGTGGCTAAAATGTGTTTAGTTTCTATTTCAAAATACTTCCAAACCACAAATTCATGAGTAACAATATTTGGCAGATTCCATCACAGCATTTTACAGTAACTAATTACTTTTGCAAATAGTGGGGTGACAATCAGAAGCTCAGTACACTCACTGCATCATTGACCAATGAAAAATACACGGTATTGGAGCGGAGCATATCTTACTGTATTGACCCGAATCACAGCAATTAAGAGCCCAACAGCAATACATCAGCTGTTAGCTTTTTTTAAGTTTTTCATCAACACAATGTTAGAAGAATAGTACTTTACACTGTTTAAAAAAATAAGGTGTCAGGGGGTGAGAATGTTGGATCAAAACTTCTGTGGGAAGTGGTAAAGTGATGTTGCAGAACACTGCCATTTTTGCTTAAAGCATGAAAACCGAACAAAGATAAAGTCTTACACAGAACCATCTGGTAAATCATGTGTGGAAACTCTGAAAAGGACTGGCACATTCAAAAACACTTGGAAGTATAAACTGTCTATTACTGTCTATCATAAACAGACTTCACTCAAATACATCAGCTAAGTATGAACAGCGACGCCAGTTCAGTTTGTATTGAAGCCAGTTGGGATGAGAGCCCAAAGGCAGTAAGGTTTGTCCTCATAGTCTCTCAGAGGCCATGCTTTTGATCTTGTCATGTGAGAATGTATCACTTCTTGCACACAGAGAACATAATTTTAAACAGGATTGGTCTCCAAAAAGTTTTTTTCTGGGTACAAATGTGTTTCTGAAGGACATTTGTTCAGCTTTTTCTCCCTTTAAACTATCCAGCATTTATTATCATGAATATTGTTCGGCTCTATTAAATATTTTTGATGAGATAGAGTGCTTGCAAAAATGTTTGCAACCAATTAAGGGTTTTCACATTTGTAAATTTGTTAATTATAGCCAAATATTTTCTGCAATAGCCTAACACAAAGTAGTTCATAAAATTGTCAAATGGAAGGAAAATGGTACAAATAAAAATCCAAAAAGCTTTTTTAGAAGCGCAGAAACCTGATGAAACTGAAATATTTGCTCATGCACAGTCAGATTAAATGAGGAGCATCTGCAGTCATCTTGGAGCTAGTTCTGGACTCTGACTGGGCCATTGTAACAAATGAATAATTATCAGAACAGTTTGAGTCTGGGCCTGGCTGCATGTCGGGGCTTGCTTTCCTGCTGGAAATTGAACCTCCATTCCAGCCTCAAATCATTTGCAGTTCAATCCACCTTCCTGTCAGCTCTAGTGTTTTCACACAAGATTGTCTGGTAGACTTGATTCAATTAGAGACCAAAATTGCAACATTTGTTAAATCTTCAGCCGTGGTTCACTTTCACACTGCACAGTCAAACAAGCCAAACCAATTGAAAAACCTTTTCCCACCTCCCACCAAATACACCTCTCCCCTCTGGCTTTCAAATTTTGTCGGTTGTAGGATTTCTCTTTTGTCTTTGGTAATTTTACTTGTGCTAGACTCTGATGTGCAGTCGAACCGCGCCCCAGAGTTCACTTTAACAAACTGAGACCTAGGTTTTTAAGCGGGCCAGAGTTCGCTTTTTTGGTCTACATGAGAGGTTGATTACACATTAACCCTTCCCCATATGAAGTGGAGTTTTTAGACAAACGGACTAGAGCTTGATTAAAGTGGATTTAACAGGGCTGATGTGAATGCACCCTAAATGCTTACCTGACCTGGTAAGCTGGAAAGTATTCACTCAGAGTATAGAGGAAGCTGGAATGAAACCTATGATTGCAAGGCAGTGAAACAAACTCAAAAAGATCAACTAAAACCTAAAAAGGTTTTAATAGCATTGAATGGAAAGCATATCAAAACAAAAAAGAAAACAATGAACAAATATTGTGGTATGTATAACTTGTGACTTCAAATTTAAGCTTTCTTTCAAAGGTCTAAGTGTATATATAGCTTGGGAAAAGACACGGTAGATTTCTTTTTTTCTGATTGCGATCACAAGATACATCAGCAGAGACGACTAAACAGAATCAAATTCCTCTGCGAACCTCGTAGGTGGAAGGTGCTGACAAGGAGAGGAATGTGTGTAAAAACAAAGACAACGTCTCTGTTTCTCCTGCTTCAGTTTCAGTTGTCAGTCCAGCACTGCTGGAGGAATGCGGAGTTAAGTAATGTTGTTCTCTCTTAATTTATTTTCACTGCTTGTCATGTTGCAGGTGGGAAACTCTTTTTGTGGCCTCAAATTGTGATAAAACTCGTATTCACTTGCTGATCTCTGAGAAAGCTGGCTGGCATGTTTATTTTGCTCATTCAGTGTCATAAACACCATAGCATCCGGTTTCTACATCCGAGCCTCTCCCGATAAGGGAACCCAATGCCGTAACCTCTGACTGACTCTGCAGTGTGTACTCCAGCCACCCATTAGAGCACCCATCTGCCTCATTATGTTTATTAATGATGCTCCTTCCTTCTCTGTCACATCAGAGGTTTTCAGTTATGATTCTGGCAGTACCACTGGTTGTTAGGACAGCTCAAAGTGTAGGATCCCATCTGGAGAGTCTCACAGAAAAACACTGTCTGTCAAGCCTGGGAGGCTCTTGTGGCCCAAGCTAACTTTCAGCAGTTGTCTAAATCAAGTCCCCTTGTTGTGGAGAAGGGGTTTAGAGAGACAGAAAGTCTGTAAGTTGTTATTCCTCACACGAATGGCTCATTAAGTGCAGGAAAATGTGGTTAACTTTGAGAAAAAACAAGTCTTGAAGGGGAAAATTAATGAATATTAAGCATAGACAAAGGACTAAAGCAGGCGTTGAGAATTTGTTTCAATAGTATGAGCTTTTCTCTCAACAAAGAGAGAATTCCAAAGGACTCAAAAATCCATTGGTCCTTCCAGCTTTTTTATCCCTTGGCCATATCATTATAGCAAATCATCTAAAAATGAGAAACAATCCCTGTTTTATTGATTAGAATAAATAAAAAAATTTAACTGCTAGCATTTGGACTCCTATAACTGGTCTAAGGTAAAATTGTTTTCCATTTGTGGTTTTACATTTCAATATCGTCACTTCAGAGAATGTACATCTGTTGATAAGCTGCAACTTTTGTAGAGCAGGTTCTAGCACCTGATGTCACAAGCTGGAGTGGTACTGGGGTCTTTTATATACTGCAGAGTGGCAAGGGTTTGGTGAGTCGAGCTCAGCGGCCATTAAACTGTCACCACTCTATTTCTGTATGAGGAGTTGAAAAATGTTTTCTCTCATCCTGTGTAGTTCCAGTAACTGGGAGATTTGAGTCTTGTTGGCCACAATGCTACAGATAGAATCCTAACTAACAACTGTGTTGCAGGTCTTGTTAATCTTAAACAAATTACCAAAAGAGTTGTTTTACCTTTTTTATTTTTGTGGGTGTGCTTGTAGGTTTTGTTTGTAGTACAAAGAGCACACCTTACGATACCTTAAGATGAACAGTATATTTCAGTGTGATTTGCTTTTTGTTTTCTTAGATCATTACTGTGCATTCAAATCTGCTAATTTTGACATTTAAAATAAATAAAAGGTCCCATAAGTTCTATGGTATGAAAGGCCAAATTCTGCATTTTTTTAATTATTCATGGAAAAAAAGAATCCTTTACAAATTTTTAAACTCGAGCAGTTTTGAAGGGATTCCACAAGTTGAAAGTCCATATCTTAGTCCACTTCTCTTTAATATTTATTTGTCTAAGCCTTCATCAAAATAATTAAAACAGTATATATATATATATATATATATATATATATATATATATATATATATATATATATACGTATATGTGTGTGTGTGTGTGTGTGTATGTATCATATTTCATGTGCACATGACCACACATTTCTCTTTGCTATGACAACCTGACTTCTGGATAAAAATTTGTCAACTCTATATCTGGAATAAATTGCTATAGACCATTAAACTGTCACCACTCTTATTTCTGTATGAGGAGACTCAGAATGTTTTCTCTCCCTAGTAGTTACCACTTCAGAAATTTTGAAAGACACATGGAGATAATACTAATACTTTTAGTTGTCTCAGATAGAAAATCAGTAAGATGTCACAGCTATCTCTATAGCATAAAAAAGCAAGTTGTACCATTGGGATAAGTCATAGTAGTTATACAAGTTTTTATATTTCACCAAATTAAATATAATAAATAAATAAATCTCCTATTTCACTCTGATTCAGAAAAAGTGGTTGATGTCTTTGTATCTTTTAAACATTTATCAAAGCAGTTAGCAGGACACCAACTTTTTAAACCAGAAGAAATGTAAACATATTACTTCTTCAGTAAAGATAAATCTGCATTGCCCACAGCACAGTAGAAAAACCTTTGAAAACCTAATATATAAAACACAAAGAAATTATTGGATCAGCTCCCCAGTACATTTGAACATTGTTCACTGTCTATGGGCTAATCGGGTCTCAGGTTATCAGATGTCTTTCGGCTGTTACAAGAAGCAATTGCAAGTGTGATGGGTGTGCAACTTTAGAAAACTGTGGTTTTACTTTCTGGAACAAGCTGTCTGCTGACCTGAGGTCGATTACAGCTATCTACCATCAAAAACTTTCCAATTCTCAGAGGTTCATGATTTATAACTGTGAATGCAGGGGTGTACACACATGCACATGCACACATGGTACCTCTTTATCTTTGCAAGGACTTTGCATTAACTTCCATTCATTTTCCAGTCATTTCTATAGCCTAACCATTACACGACTCACTCTAAAGCCAACCTGAAACTCAATCCGTACCTTAGTCCTAAAGCTAATACATAACCCCAAAACAGCACTTCTTCTTAAGGAGCCTGGACTTTGGGCCCTGCAAAGAAGCAGTGATGATGCAGCACAACAAAGTACCTTTTTGACAATGATTTGTTTTTTAAATTTTTTTTAATCATTTTTATGCTAACAGAATAAAACAGCTCAAATCTATGTAATTATCTCTCAGTATAAATGCATTTCTGGAAAGTGAGTATCAGTAAACGAGCAGTATTATGTACACCAAGAACAACATTTTAAAACACTATTAAGCACATTTGGGTTAAAATCATTTAACATTTCACAAAGCATAGCTCTGTCCATAATCTAAAATTGGAAATCATAAGGCACAGCTGCAAGCATAAAAAAATGTGGCCGCCACCCCTAAACTGATGAAATGCAGTACAAATCAGAGAAGCATTGACTTGTACTCCTGTAAAAGTCTGGAAAAAGTAACATTCTAGAAACGTAAAACTAGTGAAAACATACCCCAAAAGACTTGCACTTGTATTTGCAGAAGAGGAAAGTGTTTCTAGAAAGTTTTAACATTAGACATTCTTTGTAAAAAAACCCAAAAACAAATACAATTGCTTATGATCAGCAAAAAGGACCAAAAATTGTCAGATTTTAATTTAATTTAGGTGTCTTTCCCCATAATAAGCTGAATCCACAGGTGCACCATTCTGTAACAAACACACAATTAACTGGTTTCAAATTCCACAGGACATCCCACGATGTCCAGTTTTTAATTCAACTTGGTTAGCAATTTACCAATTATCTGCGCAGATCTAAGTAGTTAGTTTTATAGCTGTGACTCATTGCAATGAAACAAAAAACAGAGTAAAGCAATGCAGACTTAAATATCAGGTATGCCATCTTTAAAAGGCATGTTACTATAGGAACCAATGTTTTTGTGTTGATCTCTGTTAACTTGGTGTTTACAGTTTACGCAAATAAAGGGTTTCAATGCAACGTGCTGTTTTACCCTCATTACCTTCTTATTTTAAGCCTGGGATGCTGTTGATAAGCCTATCATTTTGTCACATGGAAGGAAATAGCTATTTAATTATGAGAGCAAAATAAGCAAAATCATACAGCTCTGTAATGTAAGAGTTGCTCTGTTTCCCCTTACATGACACATTGGCTCAAGCCTCACGTGGAGAACATGAAAATGAATATAAAAATTACAAAACAGTCAAGGCCTTAAACATATGGCTCTTACCTTGTTAGCAAACACCCAGCTACCTAACAACAGAGCAGAAAGATACAGTAGCACCACCTTGTGTTATGGCACAGCCAGAAACTAAACAGTCAGGAAGAGGCTGGAGTCGAAAAGATAACATTGTCGAGGAAATACAATGTCACTTTGAGTATAACCAAGAGAGAAGCAGCAAATCCTATTTAGTATCTTTCAAACCCACAAATTAAAACCTACTTTTTTCTCATTTTATGTAACAGACCAACAGACCAAAACTCATATATAGAAGGAAACAGAATGTTTTAAATACCTATGTAAATGTATGTACTTACGTACATTTACCTACTTATAGCTCTAATTCTGACCAGATTTCCCAATTGTTTGTAAAATAAGTCAAGCTCTATCAGACTGATGGAGCACCTCTGAAAACAGATCATTCTGACACATGAATATAATTTCATTTTAATTATCCCATTGTAGTTGTATGTTTGGGGTTGTTGTCCCATTGAACTTCCATTTCAGTCCCCAGAATTTTACTGTATTTAGGTTCATCCATGTTCCCATTATCCCTGACAAGCTTTCTTTTCTCAGCTGCAGAAAAGCATCCTTATGATGCAACCATCGTTTTTAACAGTGGTTTCACGGTCTATTCAAGATGATGTATTAGTTTTCTGCTACACATAGTGTTTTGCAAGTAGACTAAAAATTTAATTTCATCATCTGACCACAGCACCTTCCTCTTGATTTTTGAACTGTCTCCTACATAGCTTGTGGCAAACTAATAGTTGTTCTGTCAACAGATGTTCCCACCCGAGCTTCCTCAGAGCTACCATTGGCCTCTAGCAATCTTTGTATGTATCCATTAATTTCTATTTTACAACTGTGAACATTGGAGTTTTGGGTTAAAATGTGAGTTTAGTAAGGCTTAAAAGACAAAAAAAACCCCTGTGAGATAGCTGTTTCATCTTTCAAAATACCAAGACAGTAACAAAATTACACAACAGCCTCCATGTATAAACCAAGCAGAGAGAGGGCATCCTCTTGGCCTGCATGTCATATACCCAAAGAATATGAGGGCTTTTGCTGGCTGTTCATCTTGCCAAAAAAGCAACCAGACACCAAGAGGTTCTGGCATAATTAGAACCTCCTGCAGATGTCTGAAGTATTACCTCATTGCAGACGGGAGAACATGGCTTCCCCAGCTAATTGCCCCAGCTGGCTGGATGTGGAATCTGTTGTACTACTGATCAATGAGGGGCTCCCTGAGCTTAGAGTCACTCTAGACTTATATGTTCATGGGTTTTGAGGGTAAGACTGGCACTGGGACTAAGTTTCTTGTTGGGTGGAAACAGTAAGGTGTGAAACTGCACTGTTTATCATTAAGAGTCTCATACTGTCTATTTGTTGATGTCCGCATGTATTTAAGAGGGAAGCCATATAAAATGCATAAAGTTAATATTGCAACACTTCTGTAATTCGCAACCTTGTGTTATCCTGGTGCTTAATGTGGTCTTCTCCAGTGGCAGACTTTACATGCACAAACTCGTGCAGAACCATGTGAGGGAAAGCCTGGGGATACAGGCAGTCTCCAAGGTCTCCTAACTGCCTGAATCTAAACTTAAGGTCATTCCTCTGCTGCTCGACCAATTATCTACACACAGCTCTGTTGAATCTCAGCCAGGCGCTTTGGCTGAATTGTTCCAGCACATCCTCCTGCGGGGTCCTCCACAGTGGAATAAATGTTCTGCCATTAACAAACATTTTTTCGTCAACCAGACAATCATGCCTGGTGTTTGACATTGCCATTTCCAGATAAATGTCGAACATTGTCTCTTATAAGTAGCAATTTACTTTTAAGTACATTGTACATTTTGTAACCTTTTGGTGGGGACGAAACACCTTCAAAAAACAAAAGAGGCCCAGTTGCCTTTTATTTAAGCTCTGTACATCAATTTGACATTATTCTTGCTAAGACGGCATTTTAGACGGTTAGATCCAGATGGCATTTCTTTATCCATATATGGTGCTTCATTCCTGTTTTAAGAATGGCATGGCAACAAACACTTTTGTTGTCAAAAGTACTTTGAAATAACCTATTTAGTGGTGGGGATATTTTTCATACTTTGAATTTGTATAGCTTTCATAGATACAAAAAGCGATCAGGTTTGCTATTTATCATTTTAAAATCTCTCAGTAACTGCTGGTATATCTCAAAATACATTTTCAGAATTTTCATATCTCAGAGGAAATGCTTAATCAGTGCCTGATATTTTCTCACGGATGTCTGCACTTTTAATGTTCGAGACATGGTGTCATTAACATTAGGCACATATTTGTTGATGCTGTTTGGTGGGGTGAGTCATGTCATGACTCGTCTGTAAGTGTGTTCTATAACTCCCCTGGTCCCTGCAGAGAATCTCATTACAAGACAAATATTATTTAAAACTGTTTTTTTTTTTTTTCTTTCAGTGTGATGAAGAATGTAGATATGTCAAAGCAGACACACACCAAGTAAGAATGTTTGCACAGTGGAAGCTATGTTGATAGTCATCCACAACCGGGAGTCTTGGTGTGTTGATGGTGATGTCACTTCAGCTCAGCCATCCAAGGTGCTTTTCTGATTTTTCATACTTATGATAAAGTTTCTTGTCATGTCTAAAGGAAAAAGAACCACACAAGTTGAATGAGAATTTAGGAGTAAAAGAAGAGCAAAAATAAGAATTAGTTAAGTTTGGGAGAGACTGTTTAACCCCTTAACTGTCAACCCAGATAAGGGTTGACATTTACATGTCAGATAATGGGGTACTTTAAGACACCGGTGTCCTCATGACAACTGAGGAAACATGGTCCACATGAAGCATGTGTACTGTAAGGCCTTATCCATTGTTTCACAAAAATAATGGTTAATTTCAAACACTTCACTTTTTAAAATAGTCTGTTCCTTTTGAAAGTTTCTGGATAGACCATGTCTATTTTAGTTGGTGGAGAGGAAACACTTGTACTTACTTTACCGGTGGGCCTAGAACACCCACCTGAAAAGGTACTTCCAAACTCTGCCATGTCAGCTTTGCATAAACAGCAAAAATAAAAGCCCTAGCAAAAAGACCCAAGTTTCAAGTGTAATTTGCAAGTCATGCCTTGATAACTGTGGAGAAATTACCCCAGATGTAGCTACAATTTAATGAAAAGGGACTTCATCATTCAAACTGTTCAAAAGAAGCAGTCTTCTGTGCTTCTTTAAAAGCACATGGTGGAGTGAATCCATGGATCATCAAGAGGGAAAAAAGAAGCTGGGTTGCATCCAAGTAGGAAAATCTACTCAAAGCATAAAATCTGATGGTCACAGTTACTTACAAAAATGTGCAAGAGAAAAAAAAGGGCTCTGGGTCTCAAACGGTTCTAAAAAGACAAACTGACACATGAAGAAAATAACACAAATTGTCATGGTGACATTGTTATAAGATCATTTACTGCGTCAGAAGGGTAACAGGCTCTCAGAACCTTTTCAGTGGACCGTAAAAATGCAGGATGTGTCCGAAGAATTCATTAAATCGATGGTGGTTATTACCTCCCCACAGACCTGAAGGAGAACATATCAACTGCAGGTGTGCGTGTATAAAAACCATAACAATTTCACAGCAAATGACTTTTTATTTGAAATCACTTCAAATAACACCTGGAAAAAATGTAATAATATTGCACAGTGGACCTATAAAACTAAAAGAATCATACAAGGAGGCTAATGTGGCCTACAGACATGAAGAAAAATGGTTTTTGGAGTCCAAAATGGTTTAACTGTCATTTGACTCCTTTTCTAATGGAATGCCTTATTTGCAGGTCACAGAAAGTGGATGGAGAAGGAGATGAGTAGATGGATTTGGGCCTCATCTGGAATATCACGGGCATTCTGGTCACTTACAGGGAAGAAAGAACAAAACCGAAATAAAGAGTCTTGATCTACTGCCCTGTTTATGTACAAAGCCTCATCTATAATCTAGAAACATGGATAGTAATCAAAACTGAAATCCTTGTCTGAAATTAACTTATTTCAAAGGAAACAAATCTTACAATTTTACATTTAATTTCAAAATTCCAATAGATGTCAGTGGGATAATCCAGGTGTGTCTCTCATCTGGACATTAAAGGACATTTTGAATAGAGTGCAGGGATTTGAAAGTTTGTGTTTTACACCAAACTACCATCAAATGGAGTGAGTTATTTGCTGTAGAAACCATAAATCCAGTCCCTGGGAACAGTTGTACAGACACAGCAGATGTCCACAAATAAAACAAATTTATAAGCCTAGGAAGTATGACTGTGATCTCTTACTTCATGTTTGAAAATAAAAGGTTAGTATCAGCCTGAGACTTGTGGTTGCATGCTAAAATCTGTGTTCCTTTTTTGAATTTATGCAACCCTCACTCTTGCCAGAGAAAGAAACATCTGAACACATACCTGCAATTCTAATTCAGCTGTTAGATGCTTTACATCTCATCTCCAGGCACCACAAATCAGATTTTGTTTTTCTGACAGTTATCATCATCTGCCTTCTCTGTTAACAATTCTAGTAAAAATAAGTAACTCAACATATTTGCAAGCACATTATTGACTACTGTTTTGCAGTTTCCTGCTTCCTTAAACATGTTTTTCTCTGGATCCTCTGCTTTCAGGCATTTTATACCAATAATCTCATTTTTTAACTCTAAGTTTTATGACCAGTGGCAAACGATGCAAAGTTCACGTCCTTAAAGACACTATTGCGTGGTATAATTACAACATGATCAACCCTCGTAATCAAGTATTAAAGTATTAAAGTATTAAAAGATGAGCATGCAAGAGAAGCGGTTCTACAAATTACCGCTCAGTGTACCGTCAAGTAATTCTGAAGTTGTTTAAGAAGAAATCTGTGTTATGCTCCTTTATAGTAGGGACTTGAAGAGAAAATTTGACATGGTAATAAATGTATAAGTATATAAGAAATGAATGAGTAGATTATAATTGCTTGTTGAAGATATTTCTTCTACCAGTTATTGCTGAAAACCAGGTAATTCTAGGTTATGCGTGCATTCTTTTGTCACAACACAGGCAACTTTTTTTTAATAAAAGGGAATCTGTCATTATATGTCTTCCTGTTTTCATACACAAGCAATATTCAATCACGTACTCTCTAATCTCAACATCAAAGCTTACCACTAATGAAAGAAGACTACACATAATGCAGATCCCCTTCATATCCTGAAAACCACAACGTAGGGTGGAGAAAACTCAATTTTTTGGTGTTTATATATAGACATGGTGATTCCATTTCTCGATCACCAGAATGGATGGAATGTAAAAGATCTGTCCGACACACATGGATACGCAGAAAGAAACAACACGGACATATTGAGATAGGCAGTTTTCAGTTGCTATTCCTGTTCTAATTATAGTCACAAGTTTTTTTTAAGTTAACATTAGTTATTCTTAAATTTATGAAGAAGAAAAAAAGCAATAATACAATTCAAAGTAGCAATTTTAAAGTGCCAACAGATTAAGCTTGACTTTATAGTTCTTGTTTTCTGTAGCCTGAAATGATTATATTCAAACAAGAATGTGTTTAAAACAGGACGGAATAACACAAAGATGTTGTGTTATTCCGTCAAAAAATAAAAGTCATTAGTTTTAGCTAATGACCAGGAGCAGCTGCACTTATTCTATATGATAGTGAACAACGTGGGAAAAAAACAATCTTGCTTAATTGTATTTGACATATTTTGAACCCCTCCATAGGTTTTACTTTGGATCTATGATTTTGAAAAGATCTGTAAAGTTGGACTGCTGTGTGGTCATTGTGAAACTCAATTTTTAAAGTCTGATGTTTGACATGAATTTAATGTTTCACATCAGGAAAAAAAAAAAATCTGATTCTATGCATGTTTCTATTTTTACCAAAGAATCTGCTGCTTTGTTATTGACGAGGCTAGTCAATAACGATGATTGATTACATAAATTATACACAGCAAGTCAAAGCTTACAATCTTACAAATACTGTGCAGACGTTTATTCCAGACAATCCCACAGGTTAGGCCCAGTCTGGAATTGTTCCTTGGATAAAGCCAGGCTCCCTCTCAGAAGAAAAGTATGCAAACAGTCAGTGTTTCTGACACTCAAAACATTGCTATACCACAGGTGCAAGTTTTCCATATCTATTAGCATGTGCTCCACCCACAAATTTCCAATCAAAATAAACCAGGAACCCATAAAAATTGCTCTTAAAAATGGGAGTGATTGTCTTTGATATTTAATATCATTTAATTGAAACCAGACAGCTGAATTATGGCGCTTTTTTTTGGACGGCTCCATGGTTTCCATCAGTCGAAGGGGATTCCTGAGTAATATCCTGAGGAATACTAGATTTCCTTTTAGAGGAAAACCAAACAAGGTAACACGTCATTGTTTTGCACTGGTTTCAAACTCAAGCTGCATCGTAGCTTCTCTTACCAGTGGTAGTCTCTCATTCAGTCTGCCTCTTGCAGTCGGCGGGTAAGTTCATCTTTCCCTTCACATATGGAAGGGCAGGGTAAACATCTGGTAATCTTTGTTTCAGTTTCTCAAGAGCTCACCAGGCTATGGTTTTGCTGTGTGTACTCAATCTTCTCCAATTACATAGTTGCTGGCTGCTCAACTAGGGTTACAAGAACAAACCATTTGGGATTGCAGAAGGGCTTTACAAAACAGGTGTTGTTCAAAAAATCTGTGCAGTTATGGAAGCAAAGTAAGTAAAAGGGAAAATATAAAAAGAGCTGTAAGGGTGAAAAAACTGAAATAAACTCCAGAACATGACACCTCGTATATATAGAAATATGTTTTTCTTTTGTTGCTAATTTCCTTTTTTAAAAATATGAAGACAACCTGGAAAAATATGTTTTTAGTTGCTCTGAAACTCGAGGACAGATTTCTGATCCAAGATCACACCAGAACTTTTACTTTGTTTTTCCTTTAAACCCACTCCCAAACCAAAAATGATTACAATTATTCTCTTGATTTGTGGTTTCACTGACTTCAAAAGTTCCAGCCCATGACATTAAGCTGCCGGCTTCACTTTGGAAGTTATTAAAAGAAAATGATTTCAGCCTGAAGCTGATGGTCCACACCCTCATTAGAGATGCAGTCTATTGTCCCAGCATAACGTTTGAACCACTTTTTGGAGAGATCATTCAAAACATGTAAAGAGCCTTTCAAAAGTACTCTTTGAACTTTTTCAAATGTTGTCGTGCTACAGCCACAAACCTAAATGGTTTACATTTCTTTTTTTTGATAGTCCAACTCAAAGTAGTACATACCTGTGAGTAGGAAAGAAAATAATGGATTGATTTTGATCCTTTATACAAATATGGACATGTGTTTGTATTCAGCTAAAACAAGTGAATAGTTTCTTACAACAACCTTTCACTCAAATTACAGTTGTGTTTTGGGAAATAGCTTTTCTGGCTTTGCCAACTTGGAGGTGTATCTCTACCAGTTTAAACCACATCCGGAAACTGAAAAGTTTCATAATTATTCTTTGCAAAGTAGGTAAGTCTCAGTCAAATTGTAAGGGAAGTACCTGAATGCATGCAGAGATTTTCAATTGGATTTAAGTCTGGTTTTTGATTGGACCATTCCACATATATGCTTTAATGAAAAGCATTCTGTAGCAATAAGATCATTGTCCTATCTAAAGTGAACTTTCATGTGTCTTCTAGCAGGTGTATGTAAAGTAGCTGGCTTCTTCCAGGATTGTTCTGCATTTAGCTCCATCCAGTTAATCTGCCCCATGTAAAAAAGTGACTACCCACAATGTGATGATGCCACCACTATAATGTTTCAGCAAGGTGTGTGTGTATTCTGGTCAGTCTCCAGAGTTAGTTTTCCGTATCTACAGAATTTTGGTTTTGCATCTTAGCTGACCAAAGCACCTTTCTTATAATTCACAAAAATGTTTTTCTTTGGTTTTATTTTACACTTTGGCAGGCCCTGGTTAAATTTCTTCAGGAATTTTCTAGTATTTTTTTTTCTTTTGCCATTCTTTGCCACAAAAAAATGGACACAAAATGGACACAAAAGTTTCACAAACTTGTGTATTCAGAAATTGGTGGATGTTTACATTAATCTCCAAGATCATAGTGACAAGTTTTTACCATAAAGGCAAAGAGCCAATGCATGCTGTCCATGGCTACTATCCTTTGTCCCACCCAGACTCTGCATGTGCCGCCATCCTGCTGAAACGCAAACCCCAAATTCAGCTGTGTTTGTTATTCTTGCGGCAGCTCTTGGTGAACAAACAACGCCGTCACATCGTACCTATAACAGCAGGGCAATATTTCAACAACAATCTGTTTGGTCAGCTGTGATTACATCACTCAGTGGTCAAATACATATGTTTGCTGGAATGATAATTAGGATTTTTTAACAGGCTCCCAGCTAGCAAGGAACCTAGGTGAGGTCCTTATTTCCTAACAAGCGTTGACATCCAATACAGCGATTTAAGACAAGCTATGCTTTTCTCCATGTTTAAGTGGTGTCCAGACCTTGACCCCAAGGAGTTGTTATTACTGTTTTTGTTATGGATCCACTATTAAACAGCACAGGCAGTATGACTGTCCCTTTTAATTACCCTGCTACAGCATAAACAGTAGTTTAGACTTAATGCCGGTGTTGTCCTTGAGATCAATGGCCTGCCATACTAATGACTGTTTACTTACTACAGAAAATAAGTAACCAAGAAAGTGTATTTTTATCCTAAAATGACCCCAGTGTCAGCCAACAATGAGGTGACTGGGGAACACATCCTTAGCTTTAATCAGACATCCACCCCTGCTGGCTGGTGCAACAACCTTTACTTGACTCATTTATTTCCAGCCCTCTTATCAGTTAATTTCAACCAAAGTCATTACAACATAGCAGATTTAAATACACTCTAATGAAATATAAATCCATAGCTCCAAACGCTGGGGTTCTGCAGTGTGGCAACAGTCTGGTGGGTAATTTATTGTGGGAGTTAAGTGTTTCCATTTGCAGTAAGAGCCACTAAAAACACACTCGCTAAGGGTTTCTGGGGGGCCGACTTGTAAAAGTACCAATGCTATGTAAACTGGCCGATGCCCTGACAACCTGCTTGGGGGAGGTGTACATAGATGGGTTTTAGATGACTGCACAATCTTGTCATCAAAAAGGGAATCAAATTCGATAAAGCCCAATTATGTTCAGAACTAGAACTAAACAAAACAGAAGGATTCAACATGTTTTTTAGAGGAAAAAAGCAAAACACCCATTACTTTTCACTTTAAGAAGCCGCATTTGCTGTTTTGATTCATGTGAAATGGATAAAGTGAAGACATAATAGTTTACCTGCTGAAAACACTTATTTCAAGCACAATAGTGTTACTACCTGAAAAAGCTTGGAATGTGTTGTAGGCATTACCATCAATGTTTGTTATGAAAAAAAGAAGACTTGTTGCAGCATTGTTGCTGAATAATAAAAACTATAAATCTCTCCAGATTTTGGTGGCCAGGTTAGTGTATTTTCTATGTATCTGAAAATTGAATTAGTAATCATAAGTTAAACTGAAATAAGAGATAAACTAAAACAATAAAGAGTAAATATATTTATATTTTAGAGCCATTAATTTTTCTGAAAATTAATTTTAAAATGTAATTTTTTCTTTAAAACTCTCTTAAAAGTGTCATGTCATCTGGAACAAGAGTTTCTAATGGACCGCTGTTTTAGATAAGTTTTCCCACATCGTTAATTGATGCAGATAAAAGTGAAAAGGAACGGCTATCACTCAGGATTGTTCAATTTAAATCTTTGATTTAAGGTAACCAAGAACCCAAGTTTTGAGGGAAGAGTGCACAACACACTTCATACTGTCGCTTTGACTAGCTTGATTAAAGAGTTAACACCCAGTCCACCTGGGTATCTGTAGCTGTTGTTTGTCCATTTTATACGTTTTTTTACTTCTGAGTACAAAATGTCTGCTTATGTCCACAGATTGCAGTAAATCTAGCACAGCTCTTTCCATATGTTCCTTCTACGTGTTTAGCCACAAAAATCAGCTTCAGCTGTCTCTGTTTTTTTTCTCATCTGAGCCAAATTAAGAGAATCTGAATACAGCTGCATTGTGATTGTATTTCAGTATTTTAATTTGCATCCATCCACCACACATAGCATTAAACTGAATTGACTTTTTGTGTATGAACTACCTACAGATGGACTTACAGAGTTTGGGTGGAGTGACAGACACTGTCCTCTAAATAACATTTTGATAGCTGTGTGATTGCTGTAGTGCACATTTACCATCACAGGTAAGACACAAACTGAGTATTTAGAGAAAATGAAGACTTGCCTAAGCACTGCATAGAAGTACTGCAAAGAAGGCTAAGATATGCCTGTGCACATGAGTGTGGACCTTGATCAAATTTGAAGAAAACGTCCGTTTTGTTTTCAGAAGGTCCTCTAAATAACATTTTGATTGCTGTGTTGGAATAATGCAATTTTACCTTAACAAATAAGGCAGAATCTGAGTATGTAGAGAAAAATACAATTTGTAAATTCATTACTATTGTCAGTTATTGTCATGTTCCGTGTTTTTCCTGTGTATTTTTTTCGAGTTTCTGTGTCCTTGAGTCTCTTCGTTGTCCTGTCTCCCCTCGATTACTCCCAGGTGTTTCTCGTTCCCTGATTACCTCCTGTGTATTTAGTGTCACCTGTGTGTCTGTGTCTTTGTCGGGTCCTCGTCTCATTTGGCGTCTTTGCTGTCTTATGTGTGTTCAGTCTGTCATCAGTCCAGTCTTTTACCTAGTTGCTACCTGTGCTGCCTTGGATTTTGGACTGTTTTTGTCTTTATTAAACATCGTTCACCTCACTACAACCTGGGTCTCAAGCGTCTGCCTCACCACCTGCACCGCATTTCATGACAGTTATGGGAAAAGGAAGCTCCTTTAAAAAGCCTTCATGGGTGCCAGTTTGGTAGGTCTCCAAGCTACTGTTCTAGTACAATATTTCTTCTAAATTTTTCCTCCAAGAGTTGTGGAATACAATACTATATGAGTACCAATGCCTGTGGTGGAGGCATAACACCCTAAGCAACAGTTATAAAATCAGCAAACAGTACATTGTTCACATTCAAGTCAATAAACGGACATCGGGTTAGCTGTAATGTCAGATTTCACCTGGAGTGAATTTGAGACTGACACTGCAGTACAAAACAGCGGCCAAGTTTGGTTTGGCCCTGTCGATGTTATCCATGTTGCACAGAAATGGGAAAAGCCAGAAAACCAAGAATCAAGCCACTGAAAGATCAACAAAAACATTACAATGAGCAACAGCACATGATTTCAGCATGCAGCTCAGCATCTGGGAAAGTACCATAACAGCCATGCTGAGCAAATTCATGAGTAGATAGAAACCATAGATAGAATCAAATCCAAACAACATATTTGCATGGATGGACATTAAATAAAATCAAGGTTAAATATAAATCCACATGCTAACCTCTATATGATGTATAACTTTGCCTAAAAAAAGAAGAAAAAAATCGTCTCATAAGAGGAATACAGAAAGTGTCGATGTAAAGAGTCATACCACTTTTTATTTGAGAGAGCACATTGACCCCCTGGTATTGCTCAGGCACCTTCTTTCCAGGAATGTATTCTCCCAGTTCTAATGTTAAGCACAGGACCTTGTTTCCTGAAACCAGAAACTCCCACAGCAAAAGAAAACGTAGCAACACCTGCAATAGTGAGGGTCTGTCCAGGATGTGAGTCAAGAATCAGGATGTTATACTCAGATAAAGCCAAACAGACTAAAACCAAGATTTTCTGTAGTAATTCACTCATGTGTCTGGGTCTGGCTTCATTAACACATAATTCATACTTTCAGATGTGTAATATTAACTTTCATAATTTATGCATTAAAACTGAAGTGACTCTACAATGCTAAATGGAAATTGAGCAAAAGAGCAGATTTTTTTTTTTATAAACACTGAAAACCCCATTGAAGAGAAATATGACTTCATCATTTGGAGTGCAGTGCAACCCTCATGCCCTCGTTGCCCACAGTCTCGAGCTGTTTTTTTTTTTTCCTTGTAAGCACTGAGTGATGTGCCTTCAGTAGAGACATGCCTCTTTGAATGAAAGCTCTTACCACAGGACTATCATGTAAACAGGCTTGGAAGTCAAGGCCAACAAAATCCCTTGTGTCTCCATACCATCCGTTCAGAAGGCAAAGCCGGATCTCATGTATCTGTGGTCAGACGAGACCGCCGCCACTTCCTCGTATTGCGAGTGCTGCTTCAAAACCACGCCAGCGTGTAGTCTGTTTCCCTCAGCTTTTTTTTTTTTTTTAAAGGGTTGGAATTCAAGAAACCATGTGCCGTGCTTCTGAAGTTCTGACCTTTCAAACATTTCACTGTTTATCAGTGGAATCAACAAAATAAATGGCCCACAATTAAATCACTCTCATCTGGGCAAGAATATTTATAGTGTCATACAAGAGTAAGAGCTCTGTGTTGTGCTAAGTGTTTTTCATGATCCAATTTTTCATGGCAGTGATAAGTTTATGCTCACTGGGACCAGACTGGAATGAGGCTGTCTGCCTTCTTTTGAATACCTCTCTTTTAATACCAAGTTCTACGGCACAAAATGTGGATCGTGTTTAGGTCAAAATGTCATTACAAAAATTAAACTGCTTTAATAGATTTTCATCACTTAAAAACTAAACAACAGCCACATAATGGAAGATGCCTAAGATCGCGATTTACACAAATCAAATCATACCTTTTATATGCCAACTCCCACTAAATGTTTTGTAATTAGCATGTTAACTTGTTGACAAAATCTGTTCACAGAGTAATGTAAACATCTTCCAAAGAAGTTAAAACCATGTTTATGGTAATTTCCTCTGTGTAAATAGGACTTTTTGCTAACAAGTTTGAAACTTTATCATTAGTATTCCTGTAGCTGGTAGCAATAGCAAGCAGACCATCTGGGTTAGTTTTCAGACCTCACTGCTCACGGAAAATACATGTTTACATACAAAATATGCATACTTCATACTGTGATTTATAAATGTAAAACACTGTGACACAAATGTAAACTTTTAGAACACTTGGGCATTAGGGTATTGGCTACACTAATTTGGTGGGAATGTATCAATTTGATAACTTTTTCTTTTTAATTGTGTTCCGATTTGTGACTCACAATACTTATTTTTATTTTTTCAGATAAAAATAAAAATAACTTTTTATTGACCGTCAGGAAATTTGCAGAGGAATGGCAATGACATAAAATGTTTCTTTTGGGCATCAGCCCTGAAGAAAATGGTGGCCCAAGGCATTGAAGTTTGAATGCGAGTTCATAAAGTGAAAACTTACATGGCAATTTACCCATGTAAACAAAGAGTACTCTAGTAACCTTATAAATCAGCAACTAGCCTCATATTTTAAAGCACTTTTTGGAGATCCGTCTGCCTGTTATTCAACACAGCGGTGAATGCCAACTTATGACAAAAAAAAAAAAGTTCCCTCTCATCCCATCCTTTTCTTTGTTGCTAATCAGCAGGCTCACAGTCATTAATCATGATACCAAAAAAATGTGTTTTCTTATTATTTCTGATTCAAAATATGGCAATCTTTGTGTTTTTTGCTGATCTCAACATACGTCTACTCCAAGCAATGAATCATGGGGTTTGAATTCAAAATCAATTTCAGTATAAAATATATTTGAGCAATATGTGCATGAAAAAACAACATGTATTGACTTTATCAAAACAAGATTGATCTGGAATAAATGTTTTTCTCACAGCTTGACAATATATTTTTTGTTGTTTAAATTGCTCTTAGAATGCGGTTGCTACAAATTAAAAGCAATTAAGACCAGCTTACAGTAAGACATGTTAATGGTATTACATAATAAAATAATTAAAATGACATTAAGCAGTTTTATGTCAAAAGAAGTTCCATCCATCCAGTTTTATGTCAAAAGAAGTTATTGACTCATATTGATTTCCTACTTCACTCAATGGAAGAAAGCAAGAGGAGTGAAGAAAAACAATGAGCAGTAGAAAAAATAAATAAAAGAGGAAAGTTCTGCAGACGGCAACTGCAATAAGTAACAGCAATAACGTAACCGACAGTTATTTTAACAAACCATTCAATATGCTAATTAGAGGTTCCACAAAAACTTAAAAGTTCAAAATATGCATATTTGCTGAGCTTATTTAAATTTTATTGCAAGTTATGCTACACAGACTCATTCAGTGCATACAATAGAAGGACAAATTAGGTGAATCTTACCGATATTCGAAGCTAATTACTTACTTACATCCAATGACAAATTAAGTTTACAGTAGAAATAGATGTAGATCATTTCAGAAGTTGGTATAGATGCATCAAATGTACAGTAATACACCTAGTTACTTTCACATGCTCCAGTTTAGTCGCAAATCATCTCTAGGTCAAATCCTTACCTCATGACACACATAACCTGTAACTCTCTGGCATTTTCTTTCACAAAAACAAACAAACAAAAAATAAACACTCAGAGCAAATAAATGTTTACAAGGTTAAAACGTAAAAGTTCAGAGTTTAAAAAACGAACAAAGGATATATAACGTTAACACATGAGCTTGTAATGCACACTAGATAAATTAATCTTAAAGATAAATGTGTAATTTCTCTCTTTTCATGGAATGTCCACAAAGTTTTATTAGTGTTCAACTATATATTGATTTTTTTTCAAATAACATTTTCCCTTATTTCTGTAAAATAAGTCATACTGACACATGCATAAGAAAGAGACAGAGACTCTTCAAAAAGTGAAACATATAACCTGAGAAACATAAAATTGAATTGTTGCAATACATTATCTAGAACAAAATGCATCACTGGGAAGAGAGAAATGAACTGTATCCTTTCAAATCATGAAAAAAAGAGATGACAAGGCTCGAGGTGATGTTTTTAAAATGCTAAACACTGATTTGGCAAACTGAAGCTCATACTTTAAAAGAAAATACATTTTAAACAGCTAAATAAATAAAGTTTAAAAACAGTATTTTCTGTTAAAGAAGTATTGCAAACTTTGGAAGGAATGTGTTGCCTAATTGCATTGAAGAACCAAAGTTCTATTTTCACAGCAAGTAATATTTAAACTAGACTTGTGGGAACACCTCAGAACTGCCCTACAAATTAGAGAGCCATCCAGTTACATCTTTAAGTAGCACTAAATCTTAAGAACTATCTAAAACATGTGTCAGTTTTTAATTTCTTTCTTTCTTCGAGCAGAAGGCCATCTAAGGCACATCATGAAGCGACATGCTTTTTTTTCTTCAACAGTCTTTCCTCTACATCAGTCTTTTCATGCGACATGTGTGCTTCCCAATGTGCATGGTGGCTCGGTCTGTTGAGCTCGTCAGGACGTCCAGGACCTCGTCCTGGCGTTCCAGCTCCGTCTCTGCCTCCAGTGCAAGGTTCTTTAGCTGCATCAGCATCTGCTTACAAACATAACACCACACAGGAGGATATATTCAGTTGGGTCAATATTTTCACAACATGTCAGCCTCCTGAGAGAGCATGGGTAACCACGTAACAACATAATGGGGATGACTATTTCAAAATCACTAACCAATAGAGCAGTCTTAAGGTGTTTTAGAGTCAGGGGCGCCATATAGGGGGGAAATCCTGGTCCTCGAGGGCCGGTGTCCTGCAACTCTTAGATGTCTCCCTGGTCCAACACACTTGAATCCAACAGCTGAATCACCTCCTAAGTGCAGTCAAGTTCTCCAGAGTCCTGCTAATGACCTCATTATTTGACTCAGGTGTGTTGAAGTAGAGATACATCTAAAGGTTGCAGGAGACCGGCCACCGAGGCTTGGAGTTGCCCACCTCTGACCTAGACTGACTATTATTTAATTAAAAAACCCAGAAGGCCCAGGGTAAGGACAAGCAGCAGATATGCACTCAAGTGGAAGAATCTCTGGCTTCACATTAAGCCAGAGATAGAGTTGATTTGAATCACAGCATATTCTTTGGTCAATCTGACTGTGTTTCGGCTATTTTTTAAAAAGGAATGGGCAAAAACTGCAGTCCGTAGACCCCATAAGAATTTCTTTCTGTTTCAGATTGTACACGTGTTTTGTGTTGGTCTATGAAATTCCAATAAAATCATTTGAAATTTGTGGTCATTATGGGAAACATATTTGAAAAATTTGTATGGGTATGAATACTTTTTTATAGGCATAACATTTTCATCTGGGTGTTAAAATGTCTGCAAATACATTGGGCATCAGTCTTAATTTAAAGCACTATCATGTTTTTTCTTTTGCTCTCAAGGAATATGTTTTGATGTTTAATGTCTGTGAATCTGTGATGCAATAAGTTAATGCTGAGGATATAAAGGGTATTCAGCTACCACAACTTGCCAATACAGCAAGAAAGAAGTGCTATCTTCTCTGAAGGGAGCGTTGCTAAACAATGTTGTTTATGTACTACTTTCTGTGAGTTTAGAGAATATTGTGACTACATGTCCATGGTCTAAAAATCATGTTTGTGATGATTAATGGGAGGACAGTTTAAATATACCGCACTCTGCCACGCAAAACCCAATAAACACTCACTTCAAACTCTAGCAAACTCGTGTCTAAACTTGTATTATTTTATACACACTCACACAAACCATGCTCATGTAGCAGCTGACATGTCAGGTTTTACCAGCTGCTTTCTGTGGACATTTCACATGGGCATGAAAACAGTCACAGGCAGCGGATTAGAAAGCAGATAATGTCAATACACTCCAAGAAACACGTGCATTCACTCACTCAGGTCTGTGACTTCACACTCTAAACTAAGATGACATGACGGCATCATACCTTGCAGTATTTTCAGTCATTGCTTACACAATAGCGAGAATATAAATCATGAAAAAACCTCCAAAATTAAACATTTAGGCTACAGCTCACAGAATATGAGTGAAAATTACAAAAACAGTACAGTGCATTGTTGAGGTGATTTAGACATGAACAGCAGAAAAATGAATAAGAACTTCAACACATCACAGGTCTGCATGGCACAAAAGATTTTTGTCCCAAATAGTAAACAGTTTTTATGGTTCATCACATTTCACAGGTGGGTTTTAAATCTCAACTGAAAACCCACCTGTTTAGAATTGTATTTGAAATGTAATCAATTACAAATTTATTGATGGAACTTGACTTAATGATTGATTCTATATTGCATTGTGATTCTGTGTTTGTAATGATGTAAAGCACTTTGAAATGCCTTGCTGCTGAAATGTGCTATACAAATAAAATGTGATTGATTTACTTATTTATTTC
This sequence comes from Xiphophorus couchianus, assembly GCF_001444195.1. NCBI lineage: Eukaryota > Metazoa > Chordata > Actinopteri > Cyprinodontiformes > Poeciliidae > Xiphophorus > Xiphophorus couchianus. Next base: position 17,912,473 of record NC_040233.1, read on the forward strand.
TTAGTAAATGTATTGATGATTGTACTGATCTATGACAGGATTGCTAGTTTACTGACTTTTTGCAGATGAAGTGCAGAAGTAGGAAGGAAAAAGTGAAGAGAGTGGTGCTGTCCTTCTTGCAAAAGCAACAATTAAACAAATCCAACCTATTCCGATTTAAGTTTTACCATATCAGAGTGGCAACAATATTTATCTTCTTCCAGTCTAGTGTTAAAAAAATAGATATTCTTTATTCTTAATTCTACATTTACTAATGCCTTGTGATTCCACCTTTATGTATTTTCTTGTTCGCATTGTGTTTTCCTTTCAGCCTGGTAAAGAGGGTTTAATGATCTAAGTCATTGTATTAACTCTGGTTATAAACTCAGGGTCATTATTCTAGTCATGGCAGTGGACAGTGATGCAGTATAGGTATCTGCACTTAAATCAGGCCTTGGAACAGCGAATCTAAATACACTGTCTAAGACAGTGTATCTAAGACTAGATTGTCATCTTGAATTATGTTAGGAGCGTGGTGTGTGCACTAGTACTGCATGGAGTCCTAGAACTGGCAGCCGGTGAACCCTTATCAGCAGAGGACAATAAAACATTTGAAAGCACAATGGCCAAGCTGAGCTTTACGACCGGCCCAGTGCTGGTAAATGCTTTCAAACGTTTATTTAAGACATAGCTTTTACGCCAAAGCAGCAGCGAAAAGCGCTGTGTAATATTTAACTAAATTTATAGTGAAGGGTCATAACAGTGAATCACAGGGATAGGTGAATAGTCATGAAGTGTGTTCAAAGAATACTGTAGCACCATCAGGAACTCTTGTAGACTTGTCAAACCTAAGGCTTTGAGAAATGTGTGGCCCAGGGAGCTTTGGGGACTTCAGCTTTCTGGCTGCTCTGGAATCACACAAGCTATCATATGACTTTGGACTGAGTAGTAGAGTCTTTAACTGATCTGCCTTTTTATTAGGTACACTTTGCTAGTACATTGTTGATTCCCCTTTAGCATTCAGGACTGCCTTACTTTTTCATGGGATAGAATCAACAAGGTGTCAGAAACATTTCCCAGAGATTGTGATTTATATTGACATGATAGCACCCTCCAGTCGCTGCGGATTTATTGATTGCACATCCATGATGCTAGAATGCAATTCCACAACATCCCAAAGTTGTTCTATATTACAGAATTGAGATCTGGTAACCAAGGAGACCATTAGAGTGGAGTAAAACTCACTGACTCTTTTGAGATAATGTGATACTTGTTATGCTGCTATTAGTAGCCATTAGAAGATACACTGTGGTCATAATGGGACGGAAATGGTTCGCAACAACACTATAAGTAGACTGTGGAGTTTTAAAAAAAAAAAGCTCAGTTGGTACTAATGGCAGAAATATTGACAATTGAAATTTCCTACTCCAGCACATCACCAAGATCAGCCTAAACTATAAATAAAAGACAGGAGGGAATCAATGCTTTCATGCTTAAACTGAAGCATGAAAGCTTGACATGTAGATGTCAAGGTCACAGCTGGAATTAAAACTAATTAGATCAGGCAATATTATTGTCCAAGTCTGGTATGAGCTGTAGTCCATGTTTGCAATTTTTAGATAGCAGGAGTGGCACATAATCCGTTCTCCTGCCAATATACCCCATCAGCTTCAAGGCTGGACACGTTGTGTTCAGAGACGGTGTTCTAAACAACTTTGTCCAAACAATTCTTACATTTGAACTGCTGTTGTCTTTTTATTGTCTCAAACTAATCTTCCCATTCTTCTCGGCTACTATCAAGGCCTTTTTTGCTAACACACCTGGTCCTCCTTGAATACTTTGTTTTTTTTTAGACAGTTTTCTATAAATCTCAGAGATGAATGCAGATCAACTGTTTCTGAAATACTCAGTACAGTTCACCTGGCCCCAACATCAGTGCCATGTTAAGTGTCTTTGACCTCCTTTTTTCCTACATTCTATGTAGATGCCTAGATGCACTAGATGGTTGCCACATAATTGACTGACTTCAAGCAACTGAACAAGTGTACCTAAAACAGCGTCCAGTGAGTGTATGCAGTAGGTAAATCTTACAGTCATTCATTTATTTTAGTCTTACATGGTTCAAACTTATGGAACAAAGCAAAAATGGGTTACTGTAAGTTTCACATGTAATTTCAAGATCTCAGCAACCTCAAGCAGTGAGTCACAAACATAAGAAAAAAATGTCAGCGTAATACGCCTGAATTTGCGTCACTGTTTAGTTCTTGCCACCACAGACCATGTCTGTAACAGCTCTCAGCGCTGTGAGGTACTGAATGGAAAAGGCACTGACCAAGTAACTGACCGTACTTCTTTTCCTCTCGTAAACCCAGGATGGACTTTTGGTTTGTGGGCTCACCAAATAACATTTAAATACATAGGATAAAAAATAAAAATCATAGCAGAAAATTGTGGCTTGGAATGGAAACATGAAAATACATGTTGCTGTAACTGTAAGATTATTTACAATAACAGCAAACGTCATTTTGAGACACTATGCAGACTACATGTGGGCTTTTTCAACTCAGTCACCTGTCTTGTTTATACAAATATGAAACTGTTTAAGACCTCCATAGTGCAGCTATATTTTTTTTATAAAGGGAATGGAAATCCAGCTTTCTCACCTGCTTGAGTTCCTGGGCCTCAGCCTGACTGACAGACGGCTGGAGGGCTTGCACCTGCAGCTGGGACAGCTCTCCTGCCGGGACCTCCACTGGGAGCTCTGTGTCTTGGCACTTCTGCATCAAACCTGCTTCCATTGGGTGGAGGTGGTGAAAAAGTGCAGAGTGAATACAATATGTTGTTTATAAGAAAACCAGACAGCAAACTCTGAGTGCAGCAACTGAGGCAATCAGGGTGAATTGACTCATCCGAATATATTTTTGTCACAAAGAAACACCAATAACTGTGGTGAAATGTTTTTGAATGTGGATGCACTTCTGAATGCTTCAAGCTGAGAACATAGATCATTACTGCCACTCAGTGGTCAAATATATATCCAGCATGGCAAAAGAACAAAAAACATTTGCTTTACCGTCGTTCCAGATTGTCCCTTCTTTGTCGGGAGATGAAAGCGGAGTTGCTTTGAAGGCTACGTATTCACTTGTAAACTCTATCTTCTTTTTGTACTGCATCTCTAACACAGACATGGCCTCTGGCATCTTGGCTGAAAGGAACCTGTAACATATATCTGGTTTCCCTATGAACCGCTGCCTGATTGTGATCTCGTAGGGGCTGTGCACCCTAATTTCGTCGATTTCGTTGCGTTCAAATCGGTGGAGGAGGTGGCAGTTGGTGTCCCGCACCTCCAGCGAGGACACTAGCACCAGCAAACAACCAGGTTTCAAGTCCGAGTCTCCGCCTTTGGACACCACTGCGGGGATACTCGCGATCACTTTGCTTCTGCTGGACACTTTGCCCGCGGAGATGGCAGCTGCAGCCTTGGCGGCGTCCTCAGCCTTGGCCTCCTGCTGAGTCTTCCAGGGGAGTTTGCCGAAAGGCCACCAGGATGGAGACTCAAGTTCTGAAAGAAGTCTGAAGAGATACAAATAACATAAAGTGCCATGTAAAAGTACCTGTAACCTTTGTACTTTTTCATGCTCTATTATGTTACAGTCACAAACTTAGATATGTTTTATTGAGATCTGATACAACTACCAGTGATCAACAAACAATGTATAACTGTGAAGTTAAAGGGAGAAAATGTGTTTTCTATTAATAAACATTTATACAAATAAAAATCTTACAAGAAGTTGATTTCTTTTCAGCCCCCTTTACTCTGACACCCTAAATGAAATCCAGCCTGACCAATTGCCTTCAGAAGTCCCCAAGTTTGAAAGCAAAAACCAGACATTAGAGAGAAAACAACATTATGAAGACCAAACAACTCACCAGATAGATAAGTCTAAGTGGTTACACTGTTCACTCCATCATTCAAAAACTCAAAGAGAAAGGTCAACTGCAAACTAAGAATAAACTGATATGAAAATGTGGGCTGATATTGATATCCATTATTAATACTGCTGATATGGGCAATAATCAATATTATATATTACATTTCCCTACAATTTCGACACCATGTAAAACCGTCCATATAACCCATATTGTTTCTCTGCTTACGTTCAACAAACCACAATAACAATGGATGCAAAATATTAGGCATAACCATCACCTGTTAAGTGACCATACAAATATCACATGGCCAAACCCAGCCCTCTCCTGAAACACAAGCGGCAACCAGATTACTAGTCTTCCTCAACAGAAGAGTAGCAAGATTAAAGCCACTGTTAGAAAAAAAGTCATAAGAAATCATGCATGCAGGACATCGAACCTAAACTGTTAGTGCAAGATCAAACTTATTTGGAGCAAAGCAACCAACTGGTCCAGGAACGGAGTGAATACATGTGCATCCAACACTTCTAAGATTATATTTGGGAGAAGAAAAAAAAGATTTGCAAACCATGTATTATTTTCCTTCCACACCATAGAGACGCACTTATTTGTGCTAATTTTTTAGTGATCTGTATGTGACTATTACATTGTTACTGTTTCAGCTTTGATAGAAAAAAATGTAGCAAAAGTAGCTCAATTAAGAAAATCGATAATTACTTATCAGCAACACCCAGATCAGAGTCAATCTTCTCCAATCCTTGCATCATGTTGTCAAACTGCTCTCCCTGGTGGCTGAGGACTCTGCCAGTGTCCTCCAGTCTTCTCTGAGCTCCTGCCACAAGGCTGATCAGCTCCCTCCCCTTTGAAGGATGGCCCTCGGCCCCCAGAGCCTCTGAGGTGGGTGAAAGAAGCCGCTCTCTCCAGAAATGCTCAAGCACGTTAAAAACCACCACCCGGTTGGGCTTAAGAGAACCAAACCAGTGCTTGATGTTTCCCTCCTCCAGCACTGTGAGGGTGCTGAAGATGAAACTAGATGACTCCATCTTCATCTCCATGACACTGGACAGGCGGAAGCTGGCGAGACACTCCTTGCTCTGGCTTGAGGTGAAGCGCACCATGGTCCTGGTGAGGGACAGGGTTCCGCTCTCCCACCTCTTCTCACTGTTGATGTAATAAGAGCCAGGCCAACTGTGGATGGGAGCATCCCGGCTCATTTTGAAGGCAGAGAAGGAAGTTCACCTAGGTGAAAGGCAGATAAGTTTCAGTGCCAACATACTGCTAGGTTAATCTACACAGTTATATTATGAGTCTGCTTTGCTGGGTGATCTACGTGTGTCCTGGTTAGGAACATACTTTCCTCAAAGTAAAGCAGGCAAACCAATGAACTCGGATTAAGCGCCCGATCAGACAAATTCCGTTTTGTCATCCGCACCACAAAATGCCATTGTAAATAAATTACCCTGCTTCCTCTTGTATAAATGTCTTTTCAGCGTAACATAAACAGCGAAAACAGCAGCCTGGGCATGACGTTACCTCGTATTCTTCCCAGTAACGTTGTTTATCACGGAAGTGATGTCACATCGGGGTACGGACGCGTTAACTTTCCGACTTGAAAGCACGTCTAGATTTTTGTCACCTATTAAACACGCGTGAACGTGTCCGCCGTGTTTCGAGTGGCAAGCTAAACTTGTAAAGCAGCACAAGTATAGGTGGGAACTTTTTCTAAGTAAAACATCAGTTTATGGTCATCTAATTTTGAATTATTCGTTTAAGTTTAAACGACTAAAACAGTTATCAGGTACGTACAAAACAAACAAATAAACATTACAAAGTACAAATACCATTAAACAAAACAACATTTAAACCACCAACAATGTTAATCAAAACAGACAAACAAATATAAACAATCTGCAACATTCATAATTTAGAAAATTCACTTTCAATAACTCATAAATTCACCTTGAATAGTTTACAATTTTAAATCATTTACACAATTTATTTTAAATAGTTTACTAACCGTTACAAAACGTCTAAGTCATTTAATGATTAAACAATTTTCCTTTCTCATATAATATTAAATGGCATTTATAAAATTCTTACTCGTATTCAAGTGGTAATCGATAACAAAAATGATCATAATGTTATTGCTATTGCAACTGCTTGTTAGGAATAACATTCCACAAGTAGGGTAAGCAATAAAAAAGCAAATTCCGTGTAACTGGTGAAGAGAAGTCAGCAAAATTATTTTCAGTTTAAATATTTTTATAATCTTTTTTATAACCCCCCCCCACACACACACACACACAGAGAGATAACCATAAGGGAATTGGCAGTTTGCATGACGCTATTTGTTTATATTAAATACAACATTTCCATAAAATATTAAATAAAATAGAGTGCAAATGTTAGAGTCACGCTGATTTCCCTACATGCCACCCACAATATGGCGGTACCGTTAACGTGAGGTCATGCACTCACATGCGGCGTTTGTTCTTCTATGCCTAGGTCCGCACTACACAGTGTTCTTGTGGTAGGGGGTTCAATAACGGGTAATGACTACGACGGTCATTTTAATGGATACATTCGAGTTACGACAGCCTTAGCGATAAAGAAACTAAATGTCAATGTTACTGACATAAGCAGAAAAGGTGTCGGTGTTATGTTTGCGTCGTTAAGAAATATTAAGTCATATGGCGACCTTTGTAGTCAAAAACAGAGATACAAAACCCGTTAAAATGCATTTTAATTTCCAATAAAACAGATGGCGGACGTATTCTAATTTGTTCACTCGCTTTTCGGTGTAGCAGCTGGCTAATCTTGGTAGCCTGTTAGCCGGGGTCTTGTTTACCACCATGGACAGAGACGCGTACCACAACTGCAGCAGCCTTGTCAAAATGCCGCGACAGTCATATGAGCAGTTTTGGTCTTCGCATTTTGTTGACTACATTGACAAAGAGCTGAGCTACTCTAAGTTTTTCAGGAAGTACTTGCTGCCTAATCACCCGTGCATGTTCTCCAGAAGATTCACAGAAAACTGGAAATGTAGAAAACAATGGGTGACAGAAGAGGGCAAACCTAATTTTCAGAAACTGCTGCAAGAGTTTGGTAAATAACAAGACTATTTATTCGTCCACAGCTGTAACGAATATAGTCATATTAACTGACTATTATTATTGTATTTTCTTGCCCTTTTGTTATAGATGAGACTCCTGTCCCAGTTGCAAACTGCAATGCGAAGGAATACAATGCCAACCCCAAACAAGTAATGCCATTGAAGGAATTTATACATTATTGGAAGGAGTACATCCAGAATGGGCACTCATCACCCAAAGGATGCCTCTATCTTAAAGACTGGCATATGTCAAGGTACAAGGATTATTCAGAAGAATACAATTTGTCTTGTATATGCATGTATAAGGTAGGAAACAAGATTGCATCTGATTAAAACTTCCACAATAAATTATAGCCATTTTGAAAAACTAAGAAAGTGATGAGATAGAAATTGTTTTTTTTGTCTGAAATTCTTTAAACTGCAATATTATCGCTACTGCTAAGCTATCAAGTAGCTACATTAAGTTACTGCTTAATTTAAGTCAAGTGCATCAAAATGAAAATAATAAAAAAAATATATTACAGTAGCATTGGTTTTTGTTTCTCTACTTGAAATAATAGCAATGTTTTGTTATATTTTTGAGTAAATATAAAATGAAGCTGTGCTGTTTTATTTTTAACTTAATTTGAAAATCTCAAACTGTTCCACACCTATTCCAAGTTAGCTTGCTAATTTTGTTCACTAACAACTTTCATATGTATGCTATTCTACAGGGATTTTCCAGACCATAATGTTTACACTACACCAGTCTTCTTTTCTTCTGATTGGCTTAATGAATACTGGGATACACTTGAAGTGGATGACTACCGGTTTGTCTACATGGGACCCAAAGGCTCATGGTATAAAAATCTTAATGTATGATCCAACTATATTGACATCATAGCACAGGGGTTACCTTTTTAATCTTTTGGAGAAAACTCCATTGTACTTGTTGTCTCCAGGACCCCGTTCCATGCTGATGTGTTCCGCTCGTACAGCTGGTCTGCAAATATCTGTGGCAGGAAGAAGTGGCTGCTGTATCCTCCGGGTCAGGAGGACTTTCTACGAGACACCCATGGAAACCTCCCTTATGATGTTACTTCAGCTGCACTGCAAGACAGAGGCCTTTTCCCACAGTTTGAAGAGGCTTGCCAACCTCTTGAAATTATTCAAGAGGCTGGCGAAATTATTTTTGTGCCAAGTGGCTGGCACCACCAAGTTTATAATCTGGTGAGAAGTGAAAAAAATATGTACATTATTTGTATAAAGATGCATCTGAGTTAATTAGAATATAGTTAGAATATATTCAAAGAGTAATTTCATTCAAAAGTGAAACTGATCAGCTCATGACAATCATGCATTTCTGCCCCTTTTGAGTAATTGCATCAATGCAGCTCTGCATGGAGATCAGCATGCGACTCTACTGAGGTGTTAAAGAAAGCCTGGGTTGCTTTAATAGTTTCCTTCAGCTCAACTGAGTTGCTTGGTCTGCTGCCTTTCATCGTTTTCTTCCTCTTGACAATACTGATTAGATTCTTTGTGGGGTTGTGGTCTGGCCAGTGTTTCATAACCAGGTATTGATTATTTTGGCCAGGCACCTAGCTAAGTTTGACTGTAAAAATTTGCATCTACTGTATGTAAAGCTTGTCAGGAGAGGGAAACTTTTAGTGCTCCAAAATATCCTGGTATATTCCCCTGCTGGCATTTGAATTGATAGAAGCCAGTAGACTGACACCAGCAGACAACATAGCTCCCCAAATCATCAGTGACTGTAGAAGTGTGACACTGGATCTGAACCAACTTGAATTCTGCGATTCTTCACTCTGCCTCCAGACTTTGGGTCACCAGGCACTGAATATAATTATTATCTGAACACCATATAAAATGCAATGTTCTTCTTTACCAAAATTATTTGTACTCCTTGAAGATTTTGGTATAAATTCATATTTTAACTTTATGAGCATGTTTCTTCAAAAAGTCAATAATGTCTTGGTGTGGGTTAACGAGTAATTTAATTTACTGCAAAACTTAACGTGAGTCTTTCTTTAGCTGTAACTTATAATCCTCAAAATTATCAGAAATGAACAGAAACAAACATTGGTAATATTTCACTAAGAACCTTAGTTTCACATCTTGAATCAAATTACAAAAACAAATGTACTTTTTTAATAATATCAAACATGAAACAAAGTATACAATTTATTTTTTGTTTATATGTGTTTTTTTAATAGGAGGACACCATCTCTATTAATCATAATTGGCTTAATGGCTGCAATATTGACATCATGTGGCAGTTCCTACAGAATGAGCTGTCTTCTGTTCAGAAAGAGATAGAGGAGTGGAAAAACACAATGGATTCATGGCATCAGCATTGCCAGGTACTGTGTGCATGAGATTATTCAATCATTCGGAAACATGCAAGAAATACTTAAAATGTGGTAGTGATTATTGGTTGATTTTCCCTCAGGTCATTATGAAAGCCTGCTCTGGCATTGACTACAATGAATTTGCTTCCTTTCTGAAAATCATTGCTGAAAATCGGATGGCCTTTTTGAATGCCTGCTCCTCTGGCGATTCCTCTGATTACTCCCGTCCTCTCTCAGAGATCCTCACCGCTCTTGGACCTTACCACGCTACCTTCGACCTACAGAGAGTGGCCCATATTATTGAATGCCTACTGTGCAACGAGGACTTTAAGCGGCTTGATCATTCAACCTCGACTTTGCAACCTGAAACCTTGTTACAGCAGATCAGAGACACTATACAGTCCACTAGAGGGCAGCATCTCCTTTATCAGGAATAATGTGCCCAACATCTAAACAAGTGCCACATTAAGTATGAAAAATGTTGTCATAAAGCAATGACGTTCATTGCTGTCTAAAGTTCTGCTTTCATCTGTCTGAATTTTGTTTTTGCACTGAAATATAAAAAGCAGAAATGATAGTGTTTGTGTTGCTTTTATTTTCATTTTTTTAATAGGCACCAATACAGCATCATCTTTTAGCTATAAAATTTTCTATAAATGATAAAGAATCCATTTGAGATAAATAAGCAGGTTTTGGTTCAGACAAAACATGTTTAAAGAAATGGCAGTGTAACAAACTCTACTTGAGGGTTTTGTCGGTCATAAATCTGTCAAATGTGATCCATGTCACATTTCAAGGAGCAACAAAACGACCTCCTCTTCAGTTAATTTTCATGTCTTTAGGCCACCAGTCTGGCACGGAGACTTCAAGTGTCACTAAGGTGTCGTCGGAAGACTTCAGCGTCAACACTTCTTTGGCGTGAGCTGTGCGGATTAGGCTTAGACCCAGCTCCCCGACGCCCGATCGGTGTTTACCAGCTGGCTTGCCCGACTGCGTCTGGAGTGTGGTTCCTTCCTCGAGTTGTTGGACCGGAGATGAGAAGCGCACTGGCATGAGGCGTTTCCGAATCACCCCAGTGTGATGAGTCCTGGCCGTGAGCTCCTGACCGATGTAGCAACCCTTGCTGAAGCTGATACCCTGCATGTATACGAGATTAGACTCCAGTGGTAGTGCGACTCCAGGGGGAAGATCGTCTACTCCCTCAGGAAGTCCTGCATGGAACCAGAGAAAAATAAAAGTTGTCACAGAATATCAAGGGCATACACACTAAGACTACTCAAACTGTTTATTGTCTGACAAAAATTATCTTCTTAGTCGTTGATCGTACCTATTGAGTAGCGATGTTTGTGGTAATCCATTATGTCTCCTTTTTGACAAGATGCAATGATTTCCAAGGGGTTAAACTGATTTTGCAACACCAGTCTCCATCCCATCTGCACAGCTCGAGGATCAGCCTCCCATATCACAGCTTTTTCAGGGGCAGACAGCTCAGGTTTCCTGGCCTCTTGATCTGGGTTGCTTTGCTGTGAAAGTACTGCCCACACAGACAGCTCTGGACAGAGGCTGATGCTCACCTTCCTCCGGATCTTGTACACCTTTAAGTGTTTCAGGATTGAGTTCTCCACTGTGCTGTCACACTCCAAGAAAACACCATGTCCTCCTTCTGCTTCTTTCAAACTGGAGGGAAATACAGCAAGTTTGTGCAGGCTTTATATTGCAACAATCATAAATTATATGCCAACTGGCCTGGATGAGGATCTCAAAATTGTGACAGTTATGAGATTGCCTTTAAAAAAAATTATTTCTTTCTATGCTAATTGGACCTTAGGTCTCCCTCATTTCCTGCAACACTTATCTCCATTCACCAGTTGTGGCTTTGCAAGCATATCTACATACAACTATTTGAAGGTCCCACCATTTTAACCAGGTTAAGATCTAGAATTGATTCTTTTCTTGTTCAGCCATTATGATGAAGATTTGATGCTGCGTTTGGACCATTGTTTGGTTGATATGAACTATAAAATATTCTATGATGGAGAACTTAACATCACATGTTGATTATTTTTAGATCCCTTAATGATAACCTGGCTGTATAAGCTGTGTGCATGACAGGGATTAGTGGAAAAAGCCAACCAGGCCAAACAGATTGAAAGGTGTTTGCATAGTCTAGCTATGCTTGTGTGAAATATCACTTTGGTATGCAAGTTTTTTTTTTCTCTCTCGTGTTTCTGTGTGCAATTGATAAGCTTGTGCAGGGTGCACCCTGTGCCTTATCTAATGTCAGCTATAGCTCAGCCTGTATGTCTGTGACTGAAGACAATAGAGAATAGCGAGAAAAGATGCAAAATAACTTATAGGTTAAAATAGGAAAATTCTCAATGATTCTGATTTTTAAATTTAGATTTTATGTGTTGTATTTTGTTGTACCAAAGTATTTATCTATATCCTGTTAAGCCATAGATCAACAGAAAGTGAAGCATTTGTTAATAGAAGGGCTAATAGTTGTTGGGTTAGGGTTAAATGTTCACATAAATACAGGCAAAGCTGCAGTGGAATAGTTTAAATGAAAGCATATGAAGTGTTAACATGGACCAGTCTGACCTATATTCAGTTAAGAACGAGATGTTAAGACGATCTTCGTCCAGTCTGACTGAGCTTGAGCATCTTTGGAAAGAAGAATGATGAAACATTTCAGCATCTACCCGGAGTGTTTAGTTTTGCAGGACCCAGTTTGCATGTTTTTGACTTTCTACACATGGCTGTTTCTCTCACTTATGACAAGCTTCAGAACTGTCAGCAAAGATGTGTCACTTTATAGTTAGTTAAAGGTGAACAAATAAGAAATATTGAGCAAATAAGTGCAAAGCTTTCTCACCTGTACAACAGGATGTCATACAGGGTTCGTCCCTGCACATTCAGCATGTGTGAATACATGGCAGTGCACCCCGGCTCTTCTAGTAGCCTCATGTCATTGGTTATAATCCCCTGGAGAAACGGGCTTGTGTCCGGTCCTTGAATCTTCAGCAGGGTCCTATGCGGAAGCTGGTAACAAACAAACTGGCCGTGGTCATCTTTACCGGACTCTTGAGTGTACCTTCGGACCCGAATCCTTACTGGAGTTGCAGCTCCCCAGAGAAGCGTCTCGGACAAACCGTTGTGTTTTCCGATTTTAACACCGAGACTAGTGAACGCTCCCCGGATAAAATTAAAACCTACCATATTAAACGGTGACATAGCAGTGCAATAGTTATTAAACTCTTTTAATTATAACGGTATCAATCTGCATCATTGAGAACACAACACCCTACGTCAACACAGAGGACGCCATCTTGGTGTCCCAAAATGCATTGCTCCAAAATAGCGTAGCACGAGATCAGTGGGTTTCTGGTTGTCTTTTGGGATCCAGCTTATTTGGCTCAGATAATCAAAAACAACAACTTTTTTTTGTTTCTTAAACAGTTCTTTACTTAATTATAGTTTTTAAATGACAAGATATATGATATTTAGTCAGTGTGTGTGAAAACGTGCAGAGAATGCCACATTTTTGTAATACAAAAATGACGCCATGATAAATTATTTAATAACTTTTTCACCTTTATTGTATGTATGCTGTACAGTTCAACTTAAAAACAAACAACTCTATTAATGGGTGAAATATCAAAAAGGCTCAAAAAACATGTTTGTGTCCCACAAGTACTTTTCTTGCCCTCCCCTTCTTTTTTAGCAAAAAGCCATAATTTGCATGGAGATTATAACCTATACATTTAGACAGTGGGTAAAATAGATATTGAATATATTTGTGTGAATATTTTTCTGAAATTTCTATTGATGTGAAATTCACACCAGATGTCAGCAATAACCCCAAACAATCCACACATGTAAATAAATCAAAGCAGACTTGTCCACAAATAATGTTACCATAAAAATGTTGGAATGACACGGAGCATAATGAACACACCAATAAAGAGATTATTTGTTTGTGTCTTTGGAAATATTTTCCTACTTGATAATTCACTCTATTCTTTACATCTTCAGAGTCTTACCAAAAATATCCTGGTCCATTTTTCTATTCATCATTGATTCAGTTATATAAAGCCTGCCAGCACCATATTCTCTAATATAGCACACATCATGATGTTCCTACCTGAAAACATCACTTTTCAGAAATCTTAAAAGGGGCGTGACTGTGGCTCTTTTATGGTGAAATGATGTCTTTCACACTTCCAGGTTATGGTTCCTTCCTTCCCACTTCCAGATTACATCTTCTTCCTTTCCACGTCCAGATTGTTGCTCCAACGATGATCACTAGAACATTCAGAAGTTTAGAAATGCATAGAATCAATGCAATAATAATGATTTAAAACAGAATTTTGTGTGAAGTCTTCCTTGGTTTTATCAATTCTATCAATACTGTGGCAATGAATATCTTTTCATAGGCCAAACACATAACATTCATTTATGGACTAAATTGTTAAAAAAAATGTCTGTATGTGTGGGTTATTTGAGTGTTCATAGGTGTGAATCTCATGTCAATGGAAAAAGTAGAAATATTTGTACTGATAATAGGTTGAATTGTTTAATACTTTCTTTTACCTGCTGTTCTTTTATTGAACCTGTTTTTGATTCTGTTCTGATATCAAGTCTTCTTGGATTTAGTCTGCAAACAATCCACATTTTCACTTGGCAATATTTATCTCTGCCCCTTATAAACTTTTTGTCAAAACTCTCTGATACTTATAACAACGTATTCACGATTTCCTCCACCTTGAGAAAAATTTGGTCCCATCTGAATAAAAGTAACCCCAGATTATGATGTGTAGCTACCACATTTCACTGTGTATGTAGCGTCCTTTCAGATATGTGTTGTTTCTGTCATAAAACCTTACTCCTTATATAGAGATACAGATTGTTCTCACTCATAGACCACAAACAGTTCCAAACAGAAGCTAAGGAGGCTCTTGGCATCTGTTTCATTCTTGTCTTTTTTTTTTTTTTAAATAAAGAGAAACGTACACCTTTGGTTATATCACAGTTGATTCATGTTTTCTCCTAGTATGTATGACTGTTTTATTCTGTCTGCAAACTATAGATTAATTTACAGTAATCTGATTTGTTTTATGTATGTGTACACCCATGCAGACAGAAGACTAGAACTGAGTTAAAAGTTGTTTCAAAAGGATTTTAGCTTAAGGATGTCCAGACTGTCAAACCAGGTTGTTGAAGATACTTTATTTGCTACTTTTTTTAGACAAAGAAGCCTGAAAACTGAGCTAATTCTTTCCTTAGCAATACAAGGCATAGCCTATCCATTGTTTTGTTGTGAAGAACTTTGCACTTTGGCTGTGGCTCTTAAGATTTCTCTTAATTCTAAATTAAGTGTAATTTGAAAATTGTCAGGATACCGGTTGTTTGAACAAGAGTAGAATTATGTTCACAGCAGCCTTTTGAAGTTCCTGCTAACTTTGCACAGTTTTTGTTTGCTAGATTGTTCATTTAATGTAAACAAATGAAGACTGCATGCAGAAATACTAATAACAGTAAAATTTACCAAAGTAATAGCTTCTCAGAAACAATTTTGGCAAACCCATTTTATGTTGTATTTCCATTGTACTCCTTTAACATTAACTACATTTTGATTAAAGTGTGTCTTGTCTTCTGTTACATTTGACAGCATTTCATATACAGTGCCTTAACACATTTTTCACACCCATTCAACCGTTTCACACTTCATCACATTAATCACAAACCATCAATATCTTTCATTTATTTGATGTTATGTTAAAGGCATTAAAAAAAGCCAGTAACTGTCAAGTGTAGCAAAAATAATATCTAATTCTGAACATTTCTTCAAAATAATAATAAAAATAATGTGGTGTACATTTGGATTCAGCCAACTTTAATCCAACAGCACTAAATAAAATCAAGTACAACTCTTTGCCTTCAAAAATTGCCTAATTAGTAAATAGAGTTCAACTTGTTGTAATATGATTTTAATTAAGATTTGAACATTCTAAGAAGGCAAAACTCAATCTATTATCAGAAAATGAAAGCAATATGGGATAACTGCAGTTCTTAAAGACACAGTCTTCCAACTAAACTGACAGGTCAGGCAGTAAATAGAGACTTTATTCATGATTTCCTCCACCGTGAATAAAGTGGAGGAAATTTACTTTATTCACTGTGGACCATCCATAAGAGGTGGTCCTTATGGATGGTCCACCGTGAATAAAGGAATAAAGGTGAATAAAGGACCATCCATAAGGTCCACCTCTTATGGATAGACCTTCCATATGAGGTCCATCATAATTATGGAAGAGTTGCACTGGCTACCACTCAAGTGAAAATATATCATATTTACTATTATTTAATCATTCCACAAAACTGGAAGAGTGGCTTAAAGAAAGCTGTTGCAGAAAACACAACATAAGAATTCTCACTTGCAGTTTAAAGTCTACAGACTCTCAATCTAAGATTGAACTGAGCTTGAGCAATCTTAGCATATCCATGTGTTCAAATAAAATAAATCTTGATCATGTACATTGAGGTTTGTGGTTGAATAATGTGACAAAACCTGAAACTCTTCAAATGGTATGAATACTTTTACACAGCACTAAAACAAGCTTTTAAAACTCAGATCATGCTTTAGAAATAAGAAATATTGCTGTGTTTTATTTTACAAGTGTACTGTTTCCTATAGCCCTACTAATATAAATTGCAACAAAGTTATGGCTATAAGGCCTAATTGCTTTCCTTTGAAGTTATTTTATTTATTTGAAAAGGGACGCACATTTTTTAGTCTTGGTACTTCTAACATAGTTGTTGATGTGCAACATCCTTAAGGTTTGTACATGTGTGAGCAAATGGGATACCAAGATTCGTAGATCACAGATGCTTAAAGCCGAAGGAAAAAGAAATAATTCTGCACACCCAATATTTCAATCCCTTTATTTATCTTGTATAAAAAGGGAAATCATCATAATTTTACACTACTTAATTCTCGGAAGAATGGACAAAAACCTCCTGTTTTTGAAGTCTGACCACACACAGAAAGAGGTATTTTGGACTGCAGACATTGTTAACCTTATGTGAGTAAATCAAAATAATTTTATGGGAAATAAGGTGCCATAATTTGAAGTTATCAGTATGAAGTGTCATTCTTGCCAGATTTATTGCCTGCAATAAAAAGCTCTGAAGTTATTTGTGTTACTATGTTGTATTAATATGGATTAAATTCTTTACCAGTTATAGAAAACTGTTTTTTAAATGCAATTAGTGAAATGTGACATAATTATTTTCAGCTAAATTATTTTATTAAAGTATTCTAAAGTGTCTAAGCTTGAAATTCTTTTTTTACTTTAACAGCATTGTCACTGCATAGCTGTTATCAAAGTATAGACAACTTGTGTTCCAAGGAATACGCCATAATTTGGGCAATAAGTCACTGAATCAAAGATCTGCTGCACAACAAGAAGATTTGAAATTTCAAATTATTTAATTTAACCATGGAAAGAATGCTAAAACAGTCTTTAAGAGTTTGAGGCACTTTGAGATTTGAACATAGTGAAGGAAGTATTCCCTGTTATGAATTCATTTTAATAACAGAGGAAAAAAACACCATTTGAATCAATCTGAATTTAGGACGAGTTTTCTAAATGGCTAAATGGGAACAGGATTCCTACTACAGTCTGTACTCGTTCAAGTTTCCAGCTGTAAATAATGGATAGTCTACTCAAAAGATATTACTCTTTAGTAGAGAGAATTGTTACAGTTTGTATTTATTCACTACTTTTTTTAAAATTATGACACACAGATTAGGGCTTTGCACACTGTTGAGTCTGAAGATCACCAAACTGTGCAAATGTTTCCCAGAAACATCCTTATTTCTTCTCTACTATTATTAAAATAGTTCTATTTAAATTGCTTCTCATCCAAAAATATTTATCTAAATGTAAAACATGCACTTTTCTATCAATAGTCTACGTAAAAAAAAAAAGATTCATAGTGCAATTCAAGTGCTTCACTTCCATTTTCCACCACAATTGCTAATTGCAAATCTCAGTTGCTCCAAGTGAATCCCTTTCAATTTCCTGTGATGATATGTTAGAGAAAAAGTTTGCGATGAAATGTAGCTGGAATTAAAGATGCTAAACTAAGCAGGTACATATTATCCATAACCAACATCTACTACTACAGTAAAGATTTATGATATTGACTTTGAAGTCTATGTGTTCTTACTTCTTTATTTATATTCAAAACTAGACTATTAATGTCCCTATGTCTTTTCTTAGCGTGATTCAAATCTAGTTTGTTGCTGTCCATAGTTAACTCTCTTCATCCTTTACAGCTCTCGAACTCTGGATACTTTCATTTTAACGTCAGTTTCCTAGAATAGATGAATCTCTATATCCATACAGAGGTCTTTACATTTTTCACGATGGTTGCTGCCTTGTCTGTGGCTGATCTTGACCTCGCTCCGTGCTTCTCTTGGACTGTATTGCATCGATTTTGTTCTGCCACGGTGCCCCCAGAAACGGGGCTGCTTGTTCTAGAGGTCTGCTGGTTGTTTTTGGTCTGGTAGGTTTGAAAGGCCATATCCAATTGCTCCTGAGCAACCCTCAGGTGTCGATGCAGGCTTGCAAGGTCGGAGGGGATGTTCTCGTCTGGGCTTGTACACTGCTGCTCCTGGGCTACGTTGGCCATGTTCTGCTCATGGGGGATGAGGCTGTTGGGAATCCTACTGGGTTTGTCTGTTTTCATCACAAGGTTGTACCCAGGAGGGGAGGATGTGATGTTGCGTGAAAATGGGTAGCCATAGGATGCGGAACGTCGGTCGCGGTTCCTCTTCATGTGAAGAGTGTCCCGAAATGTGCCAATTCCCAAGTGAAGCATTTCGCACACATTTAGCACAAGACAGAGACAACTCACCACATACATAATAAGGAGAAAGATTGTTTTCTCTGTAGGTCTGGAGATAAAACAGTCCACTCTGTGTGGACAAGGTACCCTGTTGCACACATAAGAGGGACTAACTCGAAATCCATACAGTAGATATTGTCCAGCTAGGAAAGCAATTTCAAAAATAGCTCGTGACATGAGCTGGAGAACATAGATTCTCATCAGGCCTTGTTGCATGATTTTTCTGCGGCCATCATGTTTTGGTGGGTCTTTGCCAGTGCTGCTCACAGGATCTACCTTGCCCTCCTGGACATCCAGTGGATCCTCATAGATCATTGGTTCAGCGTCATCATCTTCCTCCTCCAGGACCCCCTCAACAGGCTGACTTTCTCTCCATCTTGTGTGAGGAGGCGGCCTCTTGCGAAGCCTTTGGTGCTTCCTGCGAACATCCTCCGAAGATCGGGCTATCTTGTGAATGGCATAACCCATGTACATGATGGAGGGAGTGGAAATCATGATTATCTGAAAGACCCAGAAACGAACATGCGAGAGGGGGGCAAAGGCATCATAGCATACATTGTCACAGCCCGGCTGCTTGGTGTTGCAGGTGAATTTGGCTTGTTCATCAGAGTAGATGGATTCACCTCCAACAGCTGTCAGTACGATGCGAAAGATGATGAGCACAGTGAGCCACACTTTCCCCACAAATGTGGAGTGATTGTGAATCTCTTCCAGAAGGCGGGTGAGAAAACTCCAGCTCATGTTGCTCCTACAAGCTTTTAACTACAATCTGTAAAACAAAAGACAAAATTAGAAATTGTACCGACATATTGATAGACATTGAACTCATAATTTCTGGTGCCAAACCACAGTTTTTTTCCTGGAGCAGAAACATATGTTTATTGTGACTCTTGGTGATTGTTTCTTCAACTAAAACCCTAGGAAAAAAATTAAAAACAAACAACAAAATCATACCGTCACATAACACAACAAATCAAAGATTTGGCTGATTTTATTTATGTCATTTCAGGGCCTTTTAATTATATTCTAAGGTGGAATAACGACCTGAAGTGATCATTTAAACCACTTTGTACCAAACATGCATTAATATATACCCATCGGGGGAACATTTCATCCCCGCTTTGAATTTATTTAAATACATTTTCAAAATTATCCTGATAGTTTCCTGTAAAGAAATGTTGTTAAAGGAATCCAATAAATTCAATGTCTATCGGAGTTATTTAGTTTGTGTCAAACTTTTCTGATTTTAAAAGATTAAAAAAAAGGCCAAAAAGAAATTATAACCAAAATAAATGGTTTAAAAACATATTACAAAAATATATTGTAGTTTGCTATCGAACCAAAATAACACTGAGATTTGAACAGTCATGTGAACATTTCTCACCTTAATTTATAAAATTACTTATCTAGACTGAAAAATAAAATTATCTTCAACGGTTTACATAAAAATATGAAAAGGTTTATCTGTAGGTACAAAAGAGAAGTAAGAATGGTAAAAATGGCAATTTTAGGTGTGAAATAATGGGTGTGAATTGACAAGGGGGTAAACAAATCTAGAGCCCTTAATTTAGGATTACAGTCAAACATTTGTTGACACCTAAATGATTAAATATACAAGGTAATCTCATAAAATGAAAAGGAAAGTTATGTATTTATTCATTTTGTATTCCAGACCCTTCATAGGAAGGAAAACATGAAACCTGACACAAATTTACCCCTCTCCCTTTAAAGAGTTTTGGGGTCAATCAGTTTTTATTAGTGTCTCTTCTCTGCTCAAACAACACCAGTAAAAGAAAAAAACAAACAACCAGTGAATACATTACAAACAATTTCTGTAGTTTCGTATTCTTATTTTGATCACAATCCAAACAGAATGTCAAACATATGGGATACAAAGATTTTCACCACAGTGGGATTCTGTTCTAGATAGGACTGCTTTCAAGTGAATGCCTGTTAAAACTGAAGAAAATTGCACAAAATAGAGGAGAATAGATTAAAAGACAAAGTCCTTCATCAGGCACTACAATTAGGAGTCATTGTCATAAATGAATCAGACCCATGATCACCACACCCTTACAGCTGGACCAAAGGCTGGAAATAAAATGGCAACCATGTGGATTGATGGAAGACTTTTTAGTTCAAAGTTTGATCTTGTCAAAGTGCTTTAGCACAACATGCTGCTAGTTAAGCACCAGAGCAAAAAGCAAAAAAAAGAGGATGACATAAGATTGCACAGGGTCATACGCTCCTCACGGCCAACATCACTGCAGATACTGTGAGGCAATAAGAGCTGTGAAGAGGAGACAGCTTAGCACTTTCATTCACTCAGTCTGTATGTTGATCTCACGACTATGATACTGTACTGCCTTGTGTGATATGCCATCCACCCAACCATCTGAGAGAACAGTAGAGGCTTGTTGCCCCAACCAGAAAGTCTTCCCTCTTCTACCAGGACTCCCGGTGCAGGAGAGAGTTGAAAATATGATGAGTTGAAAATGTCTGCTCCAGAATGGCACTACAACAGCCCTGTTCAGTTCAGTTACTTATATTTAAATATACCTTCTTGTTTATTTGTAACCTTTATTTAATGTCTCATTGAGATTAAAAATCTCTTTTTCAAGAGAGATCTGGGCAAGAACAGTTATGGTGTTTATCACAGCATTATCTAGCCTGAATAAAATAGTTTAACAAGTGACAACAACAGGGACATCTTGTTGCTAGCCAGCTTTCCACTGCTTTCTCAGTGTCTATTTGTTCTTTCAATAAACATATATCTTTTGTTTCATTTACTACATTTACATACAGTACCTACTTGCTTTGATAGCCTGTCACTTTGCTGCTATTGCACCAAAGCTGTTCCCCACTGTGGGACAATAAAAAAAATTTCATTTCGATATAGGCAAAATATAAGTAAAAAATTGCCTGCAAGTATAATTTGTTGCAAATTTAAACTGTACTAATTTAGAAAAAAAAACTCTGGCATTGTTTCAAAGGGAAACATTTTTTCCTATCATTTTACTCTTTTATTTTTTTGTATTGTTATGATCCTACAATATGTTGATTTTGATTTTGATTTTAAGCAACTAATCATTAAACAGATATAAAAATGCATTTTGGCCAACTGCAGTACATTTATATAGGACGGATTTTTGTTGCACACTATTTCTTTCTACTCCTAGATCAAACCCAAAAACAAAAGTTCAGTCAACATAGTTTGCATGGTTGAGCAAAAATGTATGGTTTTGAAACTAACAAGAAGAAAATCCATGGAAAAAGACACAGAAAATTCATACAAAAATGTTATTCACTATATATAAATTTCAGCTTTTCGTAAAATTCAAACTGAGATCAGTTTGTTTTATTTATTTCTTATAGATTTGTTCATATATCACCAAAATAGTTTCTTTTTCTTTTATCTTTTTATTCTAAGCATTACATTACATTATATCAAAAACTGTATTAATATATAAAGTGTATAATAAAAAAATATAATGAAAAAGTAAGGAAAAAGATCAGCATTATTATTAGTTTTGAATCGAATGATGACATTTAAATAAACAACAAGCATTTAAATTTAGATTTTTAAATCTGGACCTTCAAGAAATACATACATACCAGTAAAAAAAAACATATATTCATATCAGTAAAAAGCATGAGCAAAGAGTTACCAGTAGAATTTCACAGAATGCATTTTGGGAAACAAAATTTAACAGAATTAACTCACCTGAAAAAGTTGCACATGAATTTCCCATTCTGGAGTCCTCACTTGTCCTCCCTAGTTATTTCTGCACAGCCTGACTCATTATGGGACAACTCCACCCCTAAGCACTTGTTTTTTCCCGTCATATTAACATCCAGATTAACTAAAAACTAAAGCGGAGGCTTAATTTCCTGGTCGAGAATTTCCTTCTTATCCTGTTAGCCTAGTCTGCAAAGAAGTGAGGTCTCGCTATAGTGGATGGATGCCTCACATGCTGGCTTGTGTCTGGTTTCTATTACACCAGTCTTCTGCCCAAGAAGGAAGTAAAAAAAAAAACCGAGAGCCGCAAAAAAAAAAAAAAAAGAAAAAAATCCTCCTCTGGCAAATGACCCTGATCCAAGGGTCCAGACTTGAGAATATTGTACTGCAGATTGAAACGAACACTCAGTTGAGGGAACGTGTTATTCGCAACACAGTCTAACGCCCCTTCCCCCCACTACCCCTTTGCCCCATTTGCAACAGATGATGAGTCTCCTTCTCTCGCTTTTTCTCTTACTTTGTCTTGCTCTCTGTGCTTCTGTTTTTCCATCTATATCTTGGTTTTATGTTATCATGCCTCCAAAGATTTATACACAGCAATAGCTCACTGAGTAAATGGATATGCAATTTTAAGACTTCACAATTGGGTCCTGTGATATGTTTACATCAATTTCTTTCCGATTCAGTCCCATAGGTTTCACAGTCGGCTATAACAGTTGCAGATTTGCAACCTCTTTATTATTTGTCGATTACATAAGAGTTGACACAGGGTGACAGTAATGAAGAAACAACTTTAGGGAGACAAAGAAAGGGACTTTTAGGACAAAAGTGTCACCAAGACATAAGCCACCTTGCCTTGGTGCAGATCAGCTAAAATGTAACCAGCAGGTACGCTCAGTCATGTCAAGTGTCATAATATTTAGATCTTTCATCCCGGCAGATAGCCAGATAACAGAAAACCGAACAGATCACTCTCTGCATTCCTGCAACATGTCTTTTCCAACTTTGGGTTTAAACTTTTAGCTGTCACCTTGCTCAATTGCAACCCAATGGCTAACATTATTAAATATATTTGAGTTTTTCTCACATAAGTGAAGGAGTTTCTTTATCAAATGCTCTCACACACATAGTCAGTTGTTTCTTTTAGTCAGTAACGACACAACAAAGAACAGAAGGGGGGAGGAGACTGGGGTGTGATTCATGGAAAATTAAAACTGGAAAGTTAATTCCTCCCTGACTTTATTCTGTTTGCCAGAACTTGCTGTCAGAATTTGGAACGAGAAATTATTTTTGAACAGAGGACAGATAAATGGCTTGGCGTCTGGTTTACATTAATGATAGAAGCCTGGTCATTGTCACAGTGATTGTTTTACAGTGTTTCTTTTACATGGTCATTGGTAATCTTTTGCTGTGATATTTATATGGTTATAAAGCAAAGAGTAATGCTCAACAATTCTACTTTGCTTACATTAATAAGCAAAGGCTGTAGCTTCAACAGTAACAAAATTTGTTACAGTGCCTTATAAAAGTAGTCATGAATCTTGGAGTTTGTGGCTGGATTTTGTCCCATCCAGCCACAAACGCCAATGTAAAGGAGAATATAATGGTGATAACAAAGTTAAAAGTCAAATGAGTTCATTTCTGTTGAGATGAACTCATCAGCACATGTTCTATCTTCATGTGCTGTGCAACTTTTGACATTTTCATGCAAATATGTCAAATCCTGCAATATTTTATCAAACCTTCTCAGTGCTGGCCTCTTGGGTTGAATGGTCTACTGCAGATCCTTTTTCCTATTGGTTACAACTTGACAAATTGGTTGATGTCCAAATCACACAGCCATTTACCATTTATCACAAAAACAAAAAGGAAGCAGCACTTGCAAGTATTATCAGAAATATTTGCCTCAAAATCACTTGTTTGAGTGAATTTTGGTCTAAATAGAACCCCCAGAGCTAGTCATTTGAGCCTGCAGAACCCTTTGACCTGGGGCCTCACCTCAGAGGCAAGACTCTTCATCTAAGAGAACTGATGCAGCAAGAAAATGAGAAAGGGAAAGGCTGTTGGATTGACCGCACCATTTGGAGTTTTGACATGTGATAAGCCCTAGGGACCAACAGGCACATGTTTTTTAGTTGCAACACATTTGGCATCTTTCAGAAATAACCCGCAAAATGCAGATGATTTAGTTGGTAAGGAAATGGAAATTTAACTTTTCTTTTTAATGTTTTTACAGTTGATGTGGTAACACCCAGTTACATCAACATGTCAAGTTAAATCGTGTTTTGTTATAATTTCTGCACTATTTCACAGCATCTGAAATGTGATGGACAAACATTGCATCTGACCGCAGCCATGTGCTAATCATTTTGCTTTGGAGTTGCCACATAATTAAAATACCAAAATAAAATTTTAGTGCATCAGATTTTAATGTGAGCCTTAAAATGATCAGACCTATTGTATGTTTGTGCACACTGACATAGAGGCTAAAGCTGTTTTTAAACAGTTGAACGACCCAACTTATGCCTGTCTTTAAATCAAATTCCATGACTCGACACAGAAAGGTTGGTGCTTCCTTCTGTCTAAATAACATGAAATGTGCTTACAATGTGAAAAGAAACTATCCAGGCTTGTCTAAAATCTTCTAAGGAATAGGTCATAGTTGCAGCCACATTTTCAAAAGATAAGTAAAGCTCAAACAATGCTGTATATCACCAAGAGACAAGCATACCCTCAGTTAAATAGGGTGGTGGCAGCATCATGTCTCCGATTTAGTTTTGTTCACGTGTAACGTGTAAAGGTGGATAAAATAAAAAAAAGTTCCAAGTACGAGTCATTTTTGTCAGAAAGCAGAAAATAAAGAAAGATTTCAACTTTTTTATCATCATAGTTAGATCAGTCATGCATCAAAATCAGCAAGTCACTTCACAGTATGAAAAATAAGGTTTTGGAAAGATCTTGCCAGAATTCAGAATCTGGCAGAAAGTCTCTGAGTTATTCAACGTGGATTTGTAAAAGATAAAAAATTTGAGAGCATTTTGCAAGTGGA
Organism: Xiphophorus couchianus; assembly: GCF_001444195.1. Taxonomy (NCBI): domain Eukaryota; kingdom Metazoa; phylum Chordata; class Actinopteri; order Cyprinodontiformes; family Poeciliidae; genus Xiphophorus; species Xiphophorus couchianus. The sequence goes on from NC_040233.1 coordinate 17,937,543, forward strand.
ACAGCCAAATATAGTCAAATCCTATAAGATAAATAAAATTTTTTCTACTCCAGATTGCCTTGAAGTAAACAGAGTAGGGATTTAAATACTGTATGCTAGTTATGAAAAATTTAATATTCATTTTCAAACAAACTGTCCATATACACAGGCATATTCTTTAGCATTAGTTTGTGAATTTTGTAAGGTCAAAACTATTTATATTTTGAGAGCCTGTAAAATCTCCTATGTAGCTTTAGCTACATGTTGTGATAATGTGATAATTAGGTAATTAGGAAACAGCAGCAGTTTGTTTTCCTGGAAGTGTCTTATAATATTTGAAACACATGTCAAAGTACAACACCAGCCCAGCAACTGTTTAACTTAAAAAAAAGAAAGATCTGTCCCTTTGTCCTCGAACGAGTCAGGCTGTTTTAGCTTTGGGAAACAGTTGTTGGTGCTGATAAATATTGATTGGACAGCCCATAGCCAGGAAAATATAACAGAGTTCCCCTGCAAGACATTATTTGACATTGCTCCTGTTACAAGGACTCTTATTACGTGATAGCCCAAAAATGTTGTAAATATTCATAAGGTTAGAGTTGCTTTTAATAATTTAATAACAACATATATTTTTAAAATATTAAATAGATGTTTTATTGTTTTAAGAGATAATGATGAAAATAATTTAAGAATAAAAAGTAATGGTTCTATTTACAAACAGCCTTGCCTTGAGAGGTTTCTGTGAGCTGTGAGGTGAAGTGATGCAGCACTGGGGAGTGAACATCTCGACAACTCTCCTTGGCCACCACCAATGTCATACCAAGAGTTTCATCCACATATATTTACAGAACAAATTTGATGTGAGCAGACTGGGGGCTGTGAAGGTCCATGTTTATGTAACAAATCAAGCTCTAGTCTGTGATTTGGATGCCCCTCCTTTATCCTCCTTTTCCTCTACCCTTCACAGAAAAGAGTGACACAAGACACCAAAGCAAAAAAAAAAAAAGAAAAGAAATATTCAGTTTAGTGCTTGGACTCCTCCTCTCTCATCCTCTCCCAACGCTATCATTAAAGCACCCTCACCAGGCTGTGAGGGACTATCCCACAGGCAGCCTGTGAGTGGTGGCAGTCCCATCGCATTTGTTCACTTTTTTTTTTTCTCCCAGTTTCTCAGCCGAGCATCTCCTACCCTGAGGTCGAGTGCGTCCTGTGCCAGTTTTGCTAAGGCTGGACAACGCTGAAACAACTAAGATGAAAAGCCTTGAGGAGGATGTCAACAACTTTCCTCAGCCTGAGTTTCAATGAAGCAGCTCACTATGAGTGGAAATTAAAGAACAGTCAGAAAGCAGTTGAAATATATATTTTTTCATTATTTAAAAACATCTGAGGAGAAATAAAATTGCAAAAATAATGAGTAAATCATGTCATTTAGAAAATACTATATGATTCAGCATTTTTAGCAGTATTTAATGTTTTTAGAAAAAATAAATAAATATATTATTTTAACATTTTCAGGTAATTTGTACACATGCTGCAGAGATTTTCCTTTAAGGAATCAGAATCCAACTTATGAAATATAATCGTAATGATCAAAACATCAAAGCCTTGTTTGCAGAATTGCAGAGCTTTAATCTTTAACATCATCTTGTCTTAACTGACCATGTCAGTGATGAAGTTGAGGCAAGACTAAAGGCACAGTAGACCTAGTCAGGGTCATTCCAACTATCAGTGATGCATTATTGCGGCTCCTCCTCAGTGCGTTGCCTTCCTCTATAACTCAGTGAACTCCAGACACTGATAACACTGCTAGCAATGCTACAGGATTTCCTCAGATTGCTGCAGTGCAGCCATTGTGTTTGATGCACTCTGATGCAAAAAGCTTGGACCACAACTTTGTGTACACTAACTGATGTGTTGTGCATTAGTTTTTTTTTATTAATGAGGACATAACAGAAGGCAATCAGCTTGAAATATTAACCTTCAAGGTCAAGGCTTTGTGATTGCAATAAAGAAAAAAAAACATTAGATAATGTGGTCAGGAAATGTGTAGCAAATTAAAGAATTTGTGTGATTCTATAACAATCCCACAAAACCTTTAAGCTTGAAATACTTTTATCTGTCCAAATTTACTCTCTCATTCTGATTAATGAAAACCACCATCTAACTGCAGAGATCAGTGTTTGATACAGAAGGTAAAAAAAGTCATGGGTTTCCCACCTATTACATGACAAACAGACATGCACACACTCACACCTTAGGACAATTTCAAACCACTAATTATCTCAATAGGCATGTTTTTAGACTGTAGTAGCAAAATAGAGTACCTGGAGAAAATCCAGTCATTCATAGAAGAGAACTCCACACAGACAGGCGCCACACTCCCCAACCCCAAGAATGTAACCTGGGACCTTTTTTGCTGTAACGCAACAATAACTGAACCATTATGTAGGTGAGTTGCACAGCTACTAAACATGTCTAGCCACCAGATGGCAATGTTGTACGCAGCAAACTCTTGTAAACTTTTGCAAACTTTTTGGAAATGTGTGGCTAAGAACTTTAAATAATCATTAACATCTTCCAGCTGGATAATATGAACTGCAACACTGTAGCCCTGTAGCTAGAGCAAGTCAAATAAGGCAAAGAATTTTCTGGTTTAAAACTATGTTTTCATCATGCAAGACACTTTGAATTGTGTTGTTGCTGAAAGGTGCCATGTAATTATATTTACCTTGCCCTGCCCATCTCACCATGGAACACTCAAGAGACAATTATTAATCTGTGGCAACAATTATTAATCTGTGGCAACAATTATTAATCTGTGGCAACAATTGAAAGTTAGTGTTCATAAATGCTCTCTCCATCTAGTCTGACTGAACTTAATGTTTATTGCAAATAAGAAGGGAAAATATTCTGCATGTGCAAGTTTTTTTTTTCAAGATATTTACTCAAACTGCATGGCAGCAAAAATCAACACCGATCCAAATAAACAAAATAAGATACCTTAGGTCACAAAACTACAAAACGTTAAACTTTAACTTCACCCTCTAAACTCTTAACTGTTCAGTCATTGTAAAATCTAGCAGCTGAAGGAACAACAGACCTGGTTAGAATCATTGGTAGAGTCAGAGATGCAACACAGAAGCTCTTGCTTATTCACCAATACCGTAACTATAACAACAAAAACAAAGTTCACATCTATAGTGGAGTCCATTCATTAGCTTGATCCTAAAAAATGTCCACTAGATGGCAGTCATGGCTTTTTTCAATTCTAGACTCCTTTTGCATCCATTTGGAAACGATTGATTATCTCAGACACTATCACAAACAGGTGAATAACCTATCCAAACTTTGTTACTGACAAGGTGAAACGATAACAGCATTGTTGCTGTGGCCTTCGAAATAAATATCAGCAAACAAGAAGAGTTCAAGGTTGAGGTATTTCTAAGCATTTGGTGCATTTGCTAATCTGATCAATAAAATAAGGCACTGCAGATTTAGATGATACATCCCAGTTTGTCATAATTTGGGTCAATCCAATCATTAGTGCAGGATCAATTCCCAGTCAAAGTCATCTCGAGAAACTATGCAAAAAACAAACAAAGTACTCATATTTATACTCAAAACAAACTTTTTTTTCTCTCTCCACTGCACTCACAGAAGTCGGGATCACACAATTAATCTGTTCTAGACGGAAATTTTTCACAATGTTTAAATTACTTCAAATTGCTTTCAAATTGCTTTCAAATTGCAATCTCAAAATAATGTTGCATAAATCATGTTGCTGTTTGTGGTTTCTTTATAGATGTTGTTGCTGCCTTGATTTTCTGTTATTTAAATTTATTTCATCAACTTGTGTATGCAGTGAAACACAAGTACTGGTTCAAATTCAACCTTTTATTTTAGATTATTAGATCAAGTGAAATAACCTACATCTTAATAAGAGAAGAAAAGGGGCAGGGGGAACAGAAGGTATATGAGTGTGGGAGTGAAGAGGGAGTAAGAGGTTACTTACCTGTCCACATGTGCAAAAAATAACCTCTTTCTAGACTTAATGGAGGAATATCCTTGCTGACATCCAAAGGAATTGTTTCAGTGTACTGGCTCAGTTGCAGGATGACAACGACAATGGCTTATTTTTCATCAAAACCCTTCTCCACCAAGTACAGGCAGACCTCTCAGAAGACCAGCATGCCACCAAAAGACCCATTGTTCTGCAGCTCATCCGGCTACATGACCGTGACAGACAAACTGTTTATTTATTGATGGCAGCATCACAACCACTACAACCACATTCATTCATCCAGAAATAAGGTGTCATAGATTTAAGCTGTAAGCAACTGATATAAAATGCATTCTCTTCACTGTGGCAAAAAACAGCATAGAACTTACTGTATGGAAAAACTACTGTGGAATCAACCATTTAAATAAAATTATAATATTACATATTTCACATGATATATAGATATTTTAACCAGTTTGTTTAATGCTAACTGCTTAACCACAAACATAAATCAAGGTAGGCAAAACACGTTTACCTTTTCTACCAGGTAGTAGCAAAACAGTTGAATTATAATTCAAACATTAATATTAAATATTAATATTGCATATTATTTTTTTTTAAATTACCCTGCAGTCATATTTTCAAATGTAAATTTTCTAAAATATTTAAAATTAAGTTTTCGAAATGTGATTTACCCTCTATAATTTAACTTGTATTGATAGTTTTTTTGTTGGCCTTTCCTGTACTGACTTTAGTTGGCAAGTTAGTTACTGGAAATACTTGGGACTGCTCTCAGCTGGGTAAAGTCCATTAATCTGGCTAGGTTTAAAAGACAAATACAAATGGAGATTATTTTCAAGTCAAATCCAAACATACTATTGGAAGGGAGAAAATTTAAATGACTGACTTGGTTCATAAGGCTCACAATTTTTGAAGATTTACTTAAATTTTACATGTTAAATTAGAGAGACCCAGAGGGTACCTCATCTTACTCTAAATACACCGGTTCCACAAGTTTGCGTAAGAAAAAAACCAGAGAAAATCATTGTAACCACATTATAAGAAAGTATTTGAATAAAAAATAAATTGCCAGACCATACTGGAAGAGAGAATAAGTTTCAGGTTCATAACTGACCTGAGCTTTGTCAAGCCGACAGCTTAACAGGTCGGCTCCTGTCCCTATTTAGTAATCTTTATGTAAGCAAAACCCTAGACCTGTACAAAGTGTCATGGCTGGGGGTTAAGGAGGACCAAACTGCAGAGAGCTTAATGAAAAAATGAACAAAAAGAAACTTAAAATGAAGAACAAACCAGTTGTTCCACTAGGAACAACTGAGAACTATGAAAGCTAGACAAAGAAACCAGGAGAACAATGCAAACTAGAAATCTTAAATACACAAAGGGAAAGAAGAGACTGCTACACAGGGACTAATCAGAGGTAAATAAAGGCAGCTGGAAAAGATCTGGCAAGGAAGGTATTCTGGTAAGCTGAGAAAAGGAGAAAGAACGAAGCTGACACACAAAAACCTTTGATGAAAAGAAAAATTGAAGCTAGCATAAACAGTAAGTGTTTGTGCTTAGGGAACAAGTCCAAAACACAAACAATGAAAATAAGTGCACTAACACAAGGAATAAACTAAAAAGGCAATATCTATAAGCAAATAAATTATGAAAAAAATCTGAAAAGGCAGAAAAATGATCAGTATGGATTAAACAACACCACAAAACACTATGGTGGGAGAATTATGATTTTAGTGTGTTTCTTGGTAGATTGCAACACATTGGGGGGGATGATGAACAGAGAACCTCTTAACCTTAGCCAGAACACTGCATGTGGTTTGTGAATGGGTCTTCTTACATAACAATAACAAGAGACTTGTAATCAAGGCAACAAAGGAGGAGCAAAAAAATATCAACTGATATATCCTTTGTAGTGAAAAATGCTTTTTCTTTTCACAATGCTTTCAAACAAGCAATGCTTAAATTTTTTGTGGTTGCTTGATTAGCTAAGGCTTACAAAATAAGTGTGTCATGTGGTGATACAGCCTTTGATGTAATCTCTCTTGTTGTGTCATTCATTCCAAAGCAGATGCCTGTCATATTTTCCAGATCTTTTCACAGATAAATAAAGGACTTGCTGTTTTTATTTTTTATCTCATCAGGAAGATCACATCTGATGTCTTTCCTGTTTTGTGCTATAACAAAGACGGTTAAGCTTAAGTTAGGGTTAAGAATGCACTTGTAAGAGCTAAAGTTAGGGTAATTGTCATATTTGGCACAAACTGACTAATTAAAATAAATGGAAGTAAACACAAAGTCTTAATTTGGTTAGAAGTGTGATCTTGTATGTGTATTGGAAATTTATTAGATACTTCCTGTAATTGAACATTTGTTTTATAACTTATAATAAAAATGCCTTTTTTATGTATTTGTCTAAACTCTTTTTGAAAGGAAAGTCTTAGTTAATTATCTGAGGTTGTAAAACGATGATGAGACAATAAAAACTTTGTTTAACAAACTTTTACATTTGACTTTGAGGCCAAATAAATTAACATTAAAATTTTTGAACTGATCCAAAAGAAACCAGAGTGATACACTAAGAAACTAATTTATCAGCAGATGTGAGTAAGTGATTGTAAGCTTTAAATTAAAAATACAAAATACAAAATGACAATTGTTTATATTTTGTGATGTTAAAAATGCCAGAAAAGCTTGAGTGTTCATAAGCTTTCCTTGTATAAACAAAAAACTGACTCATGGTTTTGGTAAGTTGAAAGGAAGAAAAGGGGTACTATTCAGGTCACAGAACCATTTATTAATAATGTCACCCATCTTCCAAAACTCTTCTCAATAAATCATCTTCTTAATAAACAAAAACACATGAGATTTATCAACCACCACAGTTATGACAGAGAGAAGGGTGGGGTTAAAGTTGTGTGTTAAAAGAAACAATGAAGCAAAAAAAAAAACAGAAAAAGAGCCTACAATAGAAACACAAAATAAAAGTTCATTTGGATTTAATAGGGAAACTAATGAAGGAGGAACTTGTTTACAGACCATACACCCAGGAAGCCAAGGAGCACATTCATCTCTTATTCGATAGATTGTTCACAGTTTTAGGGCTTACAATAAAACAACATAAAACCATATGAAAACCGTTTAGAAAAAAAAACAACAGTTTACCAGAGTGGGATAATTACATCTTAGACCAGTAAATGATACTTAAAAAAAATAATTTAGAAGAAAAACATTCTTAAAGCAAGATTTCTTTTGTTAATGTGTTAATGGAAACCAACTACAACATTGTTGAATGCTGCCTAACTTGTTTAATTATTTAATTCTGACATTTTATGCTGAGTAGAAATCAGGTCTTCAAAATGTGTTAATTGAATAAATTTCTAGTTTCTGGCATTTCTGGTGAAAAAAGAAAATGGTATGTAAAAAGATATTGAAACATACAGAAAAAAGTTTTCTTTAATCACATTTACAGAATTGGTATTTCAGCAATTTAAAATATATTTTTATTATTCTTGTTTAGCTTTTACAAGATGCCCATACGATTAGTGTAAGGCTATTTAATCAATGAATAGTCACAGAATAACTATAACATGTTTTGAAAGAGGTTTTTTTTTTTAAAATCTGAGTCTGTATCTAAACTGAACATCTTTGATGGGCTGCATCGATCCGAAGCCCCAACGTCTGAAGTCAATTTCAGGAATCTCCTCCTCAGGGTTCTTCAGCTCAAACTCAAAATACACCAGCATGAGGAACACAAACTGTTTTAGCTCATTGGTGGCAAAGAATCGCCCAGGACACATGGAGACTCCCGCCCCCCAGGGCATGTTGTAGTACTTCACTTTCTTTCCATCTTTGAAAAAGTCAGTTTTCTTGCTGCCATCTGCGTTCAGAAAGCGATCATATTTGAATGCATGTGGGTCAGGATGGATCTCTGGGTCAAGGTGGACCGCACTGTAAGGAAATATTGACATCCTGTCACCTTTGCGAATGAAGTATTCACGCCCGTCGGCCATCTTGAGAGTCATGTCCTGGAGCACAGCCCTGGTAAGGAGGGGTGCAGCAGTGAGCCGGAGGGTCTCTTCCACTGCGCTGTCTAGCACTGGAGTTTTCATGAGCATTTCACGGGTCAGGTCTACCAAGGGGCCACCACGTCTGACTTCCTGCCCCGTCTCCTTCAAAACTTTATCAACCTCTTCCCTCACTGCTTTCATGGCCTCAGGGTGTTTCAGAAGGAAGAGGAGAAGCCAGAACGAAGAGGGTCCAGTGTTGCCCTGAGAGGCCCAAAGAAGCACAAACATGTACCTGTTGATCATTGACTCGTTCATGCCCACCTCTTCTTTGGACTGCTGCATGTCCCACACCCAACGACTGATGTTGTCCTTGGCCTTCATGTTCTGCACAGAGACAGCATCCCAGAAGTAGGACTGCAGCCTGTCAGCTTCCCACTTCTGCTTTGGTGGAAGGAGTCCATATGCCAAGTTGGGGAAGAGCTGGTCGTATTTACGAAATTCATAAAACAGAGCTTCTGAATGAGTTCTGTCCTTCTCTTTGGCTTTCTCCTCACCTCCCTCAGACTTGTGTGGCACATTTCCAAATAAAGCCAAATAACCGGCTCGGAAAACAATGTTGTAGCTGTAGATGAACAGTCCATCTTCCTTCCAGGGGCTCTGACCTGTGCCTGAGCCCACGCTGTGCAACATAAGGTTTTGCAAGTTACTCATCATGGCTTGTGTCATTATTTCCAGCCCTTCCCCCTTCAAGTGCTTATTGCTGGCATTCTGCAGGACATGGTGATCATTCTGGACAGCTTTGTAGCCAAAAACCCTGTTAACAAGCTGCTCTGCAAAACTATTAAAGTCCAGCTTCTCTCGACTCTCCTTAACAAAAGCCCCAAAGGAGAGGGGGTCCTGCAGAAATGTAAAGTAATATCCTCCAAGCTGCACAGTAAAAACATCACCATGCTTTTTCTTCATTCTCTCCAGAAACTTAAAACTGTCTCTGCGAAACTCCAAGACATGGCCCAGCCAAGGAATGAGACCTTTGTCAAGCGGGGGTTCTCCTGGACGTCTCTTTCGGAAAACTCCGAGAAGGTACAGTCCTCCAAGCAGCGCAAACAAGCAGCTGAAGAGGAAGGGCAGCAGCAGCCCCATGACTGTTTCTGTTGGCAGCAACAGAGTGTTGTTGAGATGAAGTCCAGGCTCAGAACAATAAGCAGCAAGTTGCTCCTCCCATTTATAATGGGTTGCAGATTTCCAGGAAAGGAGATAAAATTCTTCAGCAGACAAAGAACGAGGAAAATATTCACTTCAAGTTTGATGTAGATTAAAGTTTATTTTTATTCTTTTCTGAAAATAAGGAAATGGTATTTGGAACTCAGTGTCACAGAAAGAATTAAGGGGCATTCACCCCAGTACTTAACAATTTGAATAGTCTCAGGCTTGTAACCCTCCTTTCTTTTGCTCCAAATGTTCAGTGGTCTTCATAGCCAAACACTGTTAAAGTTGCATCAGGGAAAGTGAAACAGTTTTTCGTTTTTTTTCCAAAAACCAAAAAACTGCAGAGAAGCATATTTGCAAGCTGAAATCCGTGTTTACTGCGGTTTCTGGAAAAATGACTTCCTCTCTGGTGACCTGTCAGCCAATGTCAATGAGTCATTTCACTCAAGATAAGAACATGCTTTAACCTATGGCTGTAAGGCTATGTAGGCTGTTAAAGAGATTAACTGGGATGTTAAAAAGTGCAAGTTAACTGCTATCTCAAAATGACAGAGCATTAGTTATGATCTAGTCATAGATCAAAAAGTACTACAAATGCTAAAAGACTATGCAGAAAGTGACTCAAATCATTTTTTTAAAAAGAACGTAACAAGTGTTCTTATTTTGTTGTTAGAATCTGAAATGGAGACATTCACTTTTTGGGTGGAATGTCAGTGTTAAACTTCAAAGAAATTAAACAAACTCCATATGACAAAAAGTTAAAAAGAAACAGATGAAAAACAAATCTAGCAGAGTAATAAAGTGGTGGTTAACTTAACAGACATCTTACAAAACAAAATCTCATATGGAACCTTTCTGTGTGGAATGTTTTCCCATTGTATGCTTGGATTTTATCCAGGTATGCCAGGATTATCCCACAGAACAAGAACATGCAAATGGGGGGAAAGGTTGGAAGGAGCGATAAAGTGGAATAAATTTACAAAAGCACAAATTTCTGAGTTGAACATTAAGGAGTGATGCAAATAATTACAGTTGTTTTTTGGGGGGTTCTTTTACTGTTTGAGTAATAGTGTGAGGAATAATTCTCAACGGGTCTGATGCTTCTGCAACAGATTACCTTCATGTCTTAATGTGGATAAGAAGAACATCTAAGAGAAACTGCCTGATGGTGTATGACACCAATCAGCTGGAGCTTTGCAGCTGATTGGTTACACTGAAATTGATAGGAAACAGAATGTGAAATCAATCGTAAAACCAACATAAAATTTCAAAATATATTGAGACTGGAGTCGTGTAACAATGTCTGACCTTTTAAGATTGCCTACTACATCTTTACCCTGCACAGAAAATATTCAAAAAATTTAAGGAAGCCTGGACAAAAAAGTGATGAAATTGTGAAACTTTTTCTAGGGCGTTGACTGGAAAAAGCTTTAATCACACTTAAAAGGAATAAATGAAGTAACAGTATAAACAAAAAAATGTAAGCCAAAAAAAACTTATTGTTCTGGGCAAAAAGTTTGAATTTCCAAACCAAACCTAAAGAGCATTTTTTATTATATTTGGATTTTATTTTATTTTATTTTTTACTTTATTTTTCAGCATGTATTGAGTGCATACATTAAAAACAGCCAATCAAGTTACCTCATTGTTATATTAGTACTCTGTTATAATTACACTATATGTTCTGGTTACAAAGTAAGCTCAACAGAAAAAAGAAACCTTGAACAAATTCAGACCTTGAACTACTGATGAAACAGTCCACTGACCTTCACTTTGCTCACAAACCTATCATCTGTTCAAGATTAATCTTTATGCAGTTGAACGTGCAAATGGTAATACTGGTCTTGCTTAAAAATGGATCCACGAGGGAAATGTATTTCATGCTATCATGATGGCCATGAACTAAATTGCAACAATGATGCAAGCTTTATTGCATGAGAGTGCAATGTGTACTTTAGACTACAGCAGAAGCATGTCTAATTCTGTATTTTGTTTGTCTGTTAGCAATGCAGTCCAAAATGACAGGCAGAATGTTGTGAAATGTGGTAGAGAGAGGTTACAAATGGTAGGATTGTTTTTCAACAAGAACATTTACACTCTCTGGTTAATGCCTGTACAGGAAACTGGTGAAAATGCAATATGTTCTAAATAGGCCATCATTTTATCTTGATCTTTTAAAAATAAGAAAATGCTGTGATATTAAAAGCCAATGGTGCCTGCAAAGTCTACACTAAGAACCCAGCTGCCCTTGTGTTTGATCAGCAGACATATAGTGCCACCTACTGGTTCATGTCAGAAAGCATTGTTAAGATTTTTGCTGATGTGATATTTAAATATATATCGTTGTATATGTTGTTTTTTAAATATATACATATTTATAATTAGATGACAGAACAACTTTATTTATACAGATGTCAATTTCACTATCAGTAAATAAAGTAGGTGTTCTGAATGCAGCTGTTTGGATATCCTTTTAAAAGGATCCTTAATACCTGTCCTCAAACATTTATATTAGCTGAAAATGTTAAAAACTGTGTAATATCTATCCATCCATTTTCTGTACACCCTTGTCCCTAGTGGAGTCAGGAGGGGTGCTAGTGCCTAACTACAGCTTACGTTTCAGGCGATAGTCATGTTTTTGGACTGTGGGAGGAAGCCGGAGTACCCGGAGAGAACCCATGCACGCACAGGAAAATTCCATGCAGAAAGAACCCGGGCCTGGAATCGAACACAGGACCTTCTTGCTGCAAGGCAAGTGCTACCAACTGTGCCACTGTGCAGCCCAACAGTGCATTATTCCCCTTTTATTTCATATTTATTCACTACTGTTGTTCTGGTCTACTACATGAAATCCCAATAAAATACATGGTCGTTTGAGGTTGTAACGACAACACAACCAACTTGCAAAGGACTGTATTTCATATAAATTTGAACTCGCACTGCATTCAATTTAGTGCACTTTCAGTAATAGACCACTAAGTAGAGCTGTGCTCCTTTTTGAATATTGTCACCTCAATGTTTTACTACAGTTTGGATTTTATTTTAAATAAGGTTATTCTCTGAGATATTTGTCTCTTTTAAGAAGGTCATGTGAAAATCTAAGTGTGATAGGACAGCTTTTTGTGCTTGATATTTATAATTTCAGGTGATAAAAAATTATGAATGTAATGTTAATGATGTGAGATAAATGCATAAATGAGAGAAAAGCATTTTACAAAAAAAAGTTGAAACAAAGGAAAATATCTATTTAACTGATCTTTGTGAAGGTTAGGAAGATCTGGCAACTTCTCTTTCACCTCTCAGCTTAAATTTACTTTCTACAGTGTACATCTGGTTCTTGATCACTCAGATCTGAGCTTGTAATTACATAAAGGAAATACCACAGGCTCATTAGGGTTCAGATCTGTTTTTTTGATGTCTTCTCTCAACAAAGATGAACACAATGCAGAACATATCATAAAATAATTATAAACCTCTAGAAAAAAAACATAAACTGCTTAGTTGCTTTAAGTGTATTTTTTATACAAGAAAAAATAAATAAATTAAAATATATATTGATCCCAAAGGGAAATTAAATGTTGTTGAATTATGAAAGAGCATTATTATTTGCTGCTTCTGTTTGATTATGTTATGTGAACAATTATCTGCAAAAAATGATTGAGGTAAGTGGTTCGATGGATTGATGACATGTAGCCAAATACATTCTGTTTGCCCTTATTCAAAGCTATATATTATTTTGAATGCTGGTTAGCCCTACTCTTTGAAATAGAATGCTTGACCAACAGCTCTTCTATCAACAGATCATTTTACCAATACCTGTGGACATTGGCAGCCCCTCCAGAGTGGCCATAGGTCTTTACTGTACATGGGCACTCAAATTTGAGTAAGTTTGCGTTCCTGTTTTGTTCTCTCCATTTTCAGAATGCTATCATCTCAGTAAGGACCAAAGTCTAGGACACCTTGTTTAATATGCCATAAAGAACTAAACCAGTTCTAGAAGAAAAAGGTATTTAATCCACGTACTACAAAGTATAAAGTGATCCACGAATGCATAAAAGGTATTCAATCAACTTAGATGTTTAAGACTCAAAATTAAAAGTTTAGGATTATGGACAAGACTCTAGTCTCTTTCAAAATGCAGACAATAAGACTAGGAACAAAATACAGAATTTTGGTCAAATTTCTTTGTTTAGCATATAAAAAAATCATTGTTGCTGAAGTAAAATGTGCATTTCTTGAAACCATTTGCAAGTGATTGTTTTGAAATAACACATGTCACATCATATTTTTACAATGTCAGCTAATTTAGGTCATGAGAAAAAAAAAGAAAATAAAGAAAAGATAATTTGTCTTCACTATTTCACATTATGTCCTGGAAGGCAGGCCACATCTACAGGGCTGGGAAGCACTATGACTCTACTAAAATTCTGTCTGTGGGTGAAGCCATTCGCTGTCCTAGCACGCAAGCTAGTGTTGCTTTTAAGACATCACGGAATTAGCTGTACTCTTGGCAAATTTTCACTCTGTATTATGTCTGTGTCTATAACTGTCTGCTGCAATCGAGTAAGTGTGATTTTTGTCACATTCGGAAAAATATTAATGCATACTACTATTTTAATTTACATTACATATTACATTACAAATCAAAATAAGGTACGATTAAATTAGCAAGACTTTAGTTTATATTTTTAATTTTCTATTTACATTTAGTATAAACTGAACTTGCTACATCATAAAATTGCTATCAAATCGAAATGCGATCGTTGTATCTCCAATTTTTTCTTTCTAACATTGAACTAACCACGTGGGAGCGTGACGTCAGCCCGGCGTCAGGGACAGTTACATCAGAGCTTTTGCCGGTGCGGTGTTACAAATATTACTTCCGTATAAACTGCGCTCACGAAGCTCATCTGATAGTCTCTTTGCAAAGCTTCTCCAAAGCAACGCAGGTAAAAATCTTTTCACCTCTGTACATTAAAACTGTGACGTCAGTTGGTAAACAGCCGATAATGAACTTTAGTTTTTATTGTCTCGTGTTTCCCTGACTGTTTGGGCCCTGAATTGACGTTCAGGCCGTTTCGAAAGATATTAAACCAACGTTCGTTTTTAATCAGAAATACAAATCAAAAAAATCCTGTCTGCTATAACGGTCTATACATGGGTAAATTGTTCCCTACTTTAAAAATGTATCTCCCTTGTCCTTCATGTCACCTTCTAACAGGTCATGATGAGCCAAGCTAAATTAAAACCAGTAAGGCTGCAACTTTAGAATGTGTTTAGATAAGATTCAGTAAACCAACTTTATAATAAGCTTTTTTTTCTGGACTGGCTGAACTGTCAAAGTTCTGAAAATTACTGTGAAAATGTTTTAAAATTCTGCTATTTTGTGTGCTCCATAGTCAAGATGTCATCTTACGAAGAAGGAAATGATTCAAAGTTAATGCGGAAAGTGAAGGAGAATCCCTTTGTTCCATTGGGTGAGTATGTTTTATTCCATGGTAATAGAGTAAAAAACTCCATGTTGAATTGTGAAGTTTCATGTTTGTAGTTGCAGTATGACATTTTGAAATTGAGCTGTATATAATCCCTAGTTGTTTTGCAGGATTGGCTGGATTTGTTGGCATCGTTGGACACCAGCTGTACAAAATGAAAAATCGAGGGGACACAAAACTGTCCGTGCACTTGATTCACATGCGTGTAGCTGCGCAAGGCTTTGTGGTTGGAGCCATGACAGTAGGTATGTATATTTATTATCTTGTTTCCTATCTTGGTTGCTTTTATATTAGCAATATCTTTCATCTCATTTACTTTAGACTGTATGTCTATATGAGATTAAAACATCAATGGTTGTGAGAAGGACGATATCTACAGTACATTCCCTGTTTGATCTTATTGGTCGCCCTGGGTGATGTTACACTGGTGACAGTTAGGATGAAAGTAGGGTATAATTCTTCAAACCTCATCTTCGACATGTAGATGTAAAGTTGAAATTTACAGCAGATCTTCAGTAGAGCTTATGTCTATTTTAAGGCTTTTCCCAGACTTAGATATTTGCCACAATTTTCCTAGCCTGGTTAAAAAAATAAAAAATAGTCCTTTGTTCTACACTTTGCTTCGTACAGAAGGTCTGGACCCTTGGCTATTGAGAAATGATTGCTTGCTAGAGGTGTTGACTCCTGAAATTTTACATTTTACTCAATTGCTAACGATTACCTGTGGTATGTGTAATGTGCCAGTTTGATGCTATGAAACTTGGGGGAAATTGCATTTTTTTACATTAAGGGTTCCCATCACTTTTCCTGTGCTTTTACAGGAAAAGGGATCTAAAGCCTAGATCAGTTGTTGTACAAAGACTAGTGAAAATCTGTTCATCTGTTGGAATATTACCATATAAATAGAATTATATTACTCTCTAAATATAATTTCTAAATATTCCATCTGAGTGTTCCACTATACCTCGTACTGCACAATTTCCTATTGTGGTAAGGATTAGGCTTGATTTATTGTGGAACTCCATTGTTCTCTTTAGTTATCTATAGATGAGAACTATTTATGTTTGCCTTATTGTGTTTCTTGCTTTATCAAGCAGTGATTACTTTGAATTTCATTTATCACAACTCTGAGCTGCAACTTTTTTGATTTGTTTCCTTCTTCAAGTTTCCATCCTCTAACTCGCCTTTTTCTTCTTTTTTTTTTTTTCTCTTTTAGGAGTCCTGTATTCAATGTACAATGAGTACATTAGGCACCCCAAAGAAGAGCAGAACACTGGAAAACACAATTGAACAGAGACTCTTACAATGAGTTTTTTTGTGTCTTTAATACTCTCACATTTATAGATGTACATTCAGAGGCTGACTGATGACTAAAAACCAACTGTTGGTGTACCCTTTTACAGAAAATGTTTGAAATTGCAAATGTAACTGGGGTGGATGCTTGTGAGAATTATGGCAACACTGATGTATTTTTTTCTAATGTTTCAGTGTAGTATATAAAACAATATTAGTTGCAGATAAATTTGACAATATTTATGACCAGGATAAATCTGACTCTAGTAATGACCACAAACAAAAGGTTCTGGCTTTCATATTTATTTATCATTGTCCTATTGAAAGTCAGCTACACTTTTATGTTGTAATTTGGGTTTTAACCAAATTAAAAACATTTCCATATTAAATGCTTTTAATTTGGTTTTGGGTTTTTTTCTGTAAAATATTCACCTCTCCTGACAAAAGTTTTAACAGATGTTTGCACACTGTCACAAGAAAAGAAAATTCATGTTTTTTGTTATAAGTACTTCTACTAAAATGCTGATTTTTATTCATTGAGATTCTCTGCATTGTACTGCTATTTGTTTTTTAATTTATCAGTATTTTCTTCATATATTTTTGCAATGAGATATGAATGATACAAAAAAATCAAGTGAGTTTTATATAAATAAACTGTGGTGTAGTTTGTTAAACACAATGTAGCCTGTTTTAGTGGCAAACATTAATTAGTTCCTAAGGTATTTCCAGGGCTGATTTTTATTGCAGGGCATAAGAGTCTAATGAACAGCGAGATTTTCATCTCACGCGGACAGGGTTACATATGCAAGTATGTACCAGGCTATTTGTGAAAGTCACCTTCATTTCCTGAAATAGTTTTGAATCTCTGCTGTGTGTACACTTATATTACGTGCTTTACCTGGAACGGTTCTTAGTTTCATATTTTATATGATAATATCCACAGCAAGTTGTTCAACTCACTTTTGGTAGCTACTGAATTGAGCTACCACTGTTTTCAAAATGGCTTCCTTTCTTCATTAAATAATCTACTTCCTGTAACTTAAAAAAATGTTTTGTATTCTATGAGACACACATAGCATTTAGTGAATTACTTTACTGACATTGCAGTATGTCTCTGATGAAGTCTGTGTGTTAAGGGCTGCTGTAAAGATGAGTTTTTATTTGGCAACAAGAACTGTCTGCCTGACATTCATGAAGGGTTGTGCAAGTACTGCCTGCATCACAAAGCATGGATGGCATTCCAACGTGAAATTACCTCTGGGGTGGATTTGTCAGCATGACTCTGCAAATTCTCCAGCTTTCTAAAGACTATGTAGAATAAACAAGCAGTAGCTCTAAAATCAGTTTCAGTATGAGCTTATGTTCAAACCAACTGATATGATGAAGAATCCAGTGAAATGTTTGTGGCTCTCTTAAATTTGAGCATTTTAACTTTTTTTTCCAAATTAAAGTAAATTGCTGGTCCTCTTAATACAACACATTATGTTTGTACTAGTGTAATAAATCGCTCAATCAAATGTAGGCATTTTTTTTTATTGTGGACAACAGAAGGCAAATTAGACATGCTAAAGATTTTATAGAGGCTAGTGAATCAGTATTTCATCCCATTTATTTTTGTGACATACTGTACAGTGGTGTACGTGTAGATTGCACTTTTTAATTTTTCCACTCAACTTTCCATGCAGAACTATGTGAAAAGCCCTCTTTAATTACATTTTTCTGGAGGGTATCAACTACTGCCTGCTGGACAACAGACAAGTCATCAGTCTAGCAGTGTGGGCAATAATGTTTTTGTAATAAATTATTTTCTTCATGTAATATTCTTCAAGCTAGAATTTGTTTATTAACTTAAGGCTATTACAACTTAAATGTACCAAAATGAATTCTTGAACTACTGTGTGAGCTATCAGTGTTGATACTTTTTAAACAGAATTACTACACTTTTGAACACACAGTGTGTTGTCAATGTAGTATTTCATTAACAAATATTATTTGTATTTGTATTGTCATCTTCAGAAACAACTGAACTTGTCACTTTGACTGCAAACATTAACTTTAAACAAATATTTCATAAAACTATGTTTACTGGATTTTCTTTGTTCTTATGTATTTTATGTGTGTTCAACCGTAACAATAATAGCTCAAACACAGCTTGATAAAGGCTGCTTTCAGTAGTGCATCCCTCCTCACCATAAACAACACTGCAAAATTATACGTTGTTTTTACTCCACTTCAAAACATGGGAAACATTCCCATCAATGCAATAAAAATGTGTGACTAATCTGCTGAGAAGTCTCTAATGTCCCGTCACGTGCATTCATTCAGAATTTGATAGTCATTGTGACGCTCGCTCACTTGTTGCAACTTGTTGATGAAACCTCTGTGTTATTTTCCATTCAAACATCATAGCCCATATATTTGAAAAAGGTTTAAAAATATTAAAGTTTTTTTAATTATTATTTTTTTATTCAACTTTTTATATGCATAACTGAACGTTCTATTTAAAGAAAACCAACAGCTATTGCAAACTTATTTTATTGGATACTGCATTTATTTACTGCTGTTGTTTTGGTGCTTTAGTGATCTTTCTGTTAATCATTTGTGGTCCAATCCCGCCCCCTCCACCCAAAGTCTTACCTTTACCTTTCCAATCCAGTCTCTGCTCTATTCTATGGCTGCTACTCTTTGACAGGCACTGGGTGCTTTTAGATTATAGCACCGTAATCCTTACATTGTGCCACTGTATCTTTGACAGCACACTGTGAAGGTTAGTTTTCTTTTAGTAAAGAAAGTGGATCAACTTGTACAGCTGCTGCATATTAAGTTTCACCTTCTCCAGCACGAATGTCACGTTCCTCCTGTATGCATAACAATACCACCGGAGAAGCAGAGTCAGCATGACTGCGCACATTTAGGAGCTCATCCTTTCATTAACTTAAGGTTTAAATTTATTTTATTTCTTTTTATTTGTTTTAATATTTAATTAAGATGAAATCTCGGTCCAAAACATTTACAGATATGCCCGTTCATTCTTGCAGTATGAACGGGTAGTATAAAGGGGATTATTATCTTCAGTGATGTCAGATAATCTTGAGACTGATTCTTATCACATAAATTAATATTTACAACAAAATAAAAAAAATGAAAGTACAATCAATGGTCATGGTAATAATTCTAAAATCCATTTTTCCTACGTCGTAATTTGCTTGAATCTAATCTCACAATAAAGAACATAAGTTTATTTATTTATTTTTTATGAATTTGCTTCCATAGAGTGAGAAAATGCAAAATGAATCTAGCAGATCAAAATAATTTTTGAACTTTTTGTAATCATAATTACAGATACAACATAGCACGGAGAAAGTCCTTAGGTATTAAAGATAGTTCAAAAATAAAAATCTTAAATTGAGATCTCAGCACCTCTCAAATCAGCACTTCTCGGTAAACCCAAAGGCTAGTGTCTACAGCACCATCAAATAGGTTTATAGCCTAAAAAATAATTAGAATATTATTTAGCTGGTAAAAATAAAATAAAATAAAATAAAAAAATACAGCAGAGAGATATAATACCGATAAAAATTAAACCTAACAAGCTGGTTCATATATTGTGCACTATCGTGTCCCGGTGGTTTTTATTAATTTAACTGAGCTCTCTCCTGTCAATAAGCAAGAGCAGACGTCAGAAACCCTGAGCAAGATGGCCGCTGTCATGGTGCAATCTTAACAAGAGCACGCACTTTCCCTGTTCACGCGAGATCGCGTTCAAAGTCACAATCCTTGCGTTGTTATAGCGACAGTAGCGTCACCTTTAGGGAGCTACGTATTAATTTTCAAAGTTAACAAAACATGCAGTTAAAAAGTCAAACGTCTTAACTCTTGTATAAATTACAGGTATGTTATAATCTCGGTTTTACAATTTTAGATGTCCTGTGACCTTTAAAGATTTCTGTTCGAATTTTAAAAGAAGAAACTGCTAGGTACCTGATTACCATGTCAGTTCTTGTTGCAGATTAGCACAAGGTTAGCTTCTAAATAATATTTTTGTAAAGTGTATGCACAGCAGGTTTGGTGACAAGTCATTTGGGAGCAATGCTGGGGTAGATTTAGTTGCAATTTTTGAACTTTAGGATCACGTTTAGCATTAAGTGTATTGGAAAGGTGAAAAGGTGTTTGAAAGGTGAAAACAAGTGAAAAACAGAAATAGAAGCAACAGACCTTAAGATGCCGGTGTTACCAGCATCTTAAATTCTTTAACATCATTTCAGCATAGACAGGATCTGACAAATGCATCATTCTGTCCATAATCTATTTCATTTAGTTTTCAGTTAGTAACTCTAAAAGTCACATTAGTGATTCTGTTTTATGTGTAAAAATCCCAATCAGCAGTGTGGCTATTTGGGCAATGTTGTGCTAAAATGTCTTGGGAATGACCTGGGGACCACATAAACCAGTTTGAGCAGTTAACTGAACCTGCAAAGATCAAGAGAATTTGAATATGTGTGAGATGTGCTCGACAAGCAGATCTGATTAACACAGGAACTACCTCACAACTTCCAGGACTTGAAGAATCTGCTGTTGATATTGTCCATGTCAGATGCCACACGCGGATTGTGCCTTGTAGTTGTAGGTTAAATTTAAGCTATAATGGTCAGTTACTGGAATGAAAATGAGTTAAAAAAAACAGCCGTGTATAAATGTAAACAAAATCAACACAATCAAGCTTTGATCAAGTAATCAAAGCTAACACAATCATTTTGTCTTCTTTTAGTAGTTTCTTATTTCCACTACCTTGTTTATCATGGAGAGTGATGAACATTTGAATGACTTGCGGCTTCAGTTCCAAACGCTGCAAAAACAGCAGGAAAAAAGAAAACTGGAAGGGAAGAAGAAGAAAGAACCCAATAATTTAAGTGTGACAGGAACTCTGGATGATTTGAATCTGTCGAAGCAAGTCGTTCAGGAAGACAGTCCTGAAGAAAGGTAAGTGGTTTCACTTGGTCTCGGTTTAAATTAAACTGTATTGTTTAACTCAAAGCTTACATAATACATAAGTACAAAATAAATAGTCATAACGTTATAATGGTGTGTCGTCTGTCATTCAAAGTCTGTTAAAGCAGCAGGATGAGATCTTGTTAGATCAAATCCGAGAGCTCAGAGATGAAAATGGGAGGCTCTTCAAACTTCTGAGTGAAAAGGACTTTGAGATCAAACATCTGAAGAAGAAAAGAGAAGAAGAAAGACTGGCCTTCACAGGTACAAGCAGACAAGTTGGATGTTTTTTACATACAAGAGTTAATGGCGCTTCACAGTCATCTTGTGAATTATCCCTTTAGGTTCATCGGGCTTAGCAGGAGCTGTAGCTGCCACCAAGATTGTTGAGCTTTCCAAGAAGAATAGAGAGCTAACTGCAGAAATTGAGAAAGAGAAGATTAGATCCAAGCAAAGCAGCAATAGGATCAAAGAACTCGAGAAAGAGGTAAAGCTCTGTTTATTTGATTTATTGGATGGAAAGTCGAAGTTACTGGTCAAAATCCATAGAAAGCAACATTTTGTTTAGCTGCAGTGTGCTTTGGAGAATGTTGTACCTGGACAGAAAACCACACAAAAAACCCTGGATAAGAGCTTGTCTGAAGACCATGAAGTAAGCAGAAACTGAGTAATGCCATTCTCTTGATCTGAAACCTGAAGTGATAGCATTTTATTTTAAATCACATACATTTTTCTACTGAGCAACAGGAAAACCCGCTGGTCAAGTCTCTGCAAGAAAAATTAGCAGCTGCCCAGCTCAAAGTGACAGAATATCGAAACCAGGTTCAGTCTGCAAAACAGGAGCTGAAGGTTGCTCAAAAGGTAATCTCATTATTTCCTTTCCACCTGACAGAGCTCTAATTATGCTTATTTATGACTTCTTAATTAGATTTTAGGGCCTTTCAGCTGAAGGCCCGGTATTCTCTGGCTATCAGAAATGGGACTGTGGATATTTTCTTACCACACAAGCTGCATTTCGAAGATAAGTTTGAAAAGTGAGACGGATAAAAATAACTTAAGACCATTACACATAGCCTGGAAATTATATTTTTGAGATGAAGTCTCTAATTTTATAAGAACGTCCTGGCCAAGACTGATACAGCAACCTCCATACTTATTGTCATTAGTGATATATAGATTCTTTGATTCCAGTAGCATAGTTTGGTTTTCTTACTTAGTTGCTTTGTTAAATACACACCCCTCTCACTGCCCTACAGAAATAAAGCACAGTTTAAAAACAAAACAAAAAGGAAACCATAATGTCCATAATGTACACTTTATTTACTTCATACCTCATCAACATTATGCATTTTTAATGACATGTTGATTGATCTCTTTTTATTCTATATATTTATGATGATACTTTTTATTATTTATGTATTTATTTATTTTGTTATTGAAGGCTTGCAACACAATTTTGCTCATTATGTACATTTTAAAGGTGCAGTTTAATGATAATAAATTATGTCTATGTCTACTCTTAAAATGATGAACTATTGCAGGTTTTATTGAGTGAAGTTGGAGAGGAGATCAACCTTCAGCAGATGCTCAACAACCCTGGGAGCTTTAGAGGGCGGTCGCAGCAGATTCTTGCTCTTCAAACAAGAGTAAGCTGGAAAACTTAGATGGTGACTGAATGTCCGTTATAATGTTCATCATTCATTATGACAACTTATTTCAAGAAGTTGGTTGGTTTTCAGAATTATGAAAGTGCATCTCTATCAAAAAGAACATCACTGGGAAGTTTCTGGTTCAGGAGTGTCTTAAAAAACGCAATATGACAGTTGTAGGTTGGTTGTGCGACAACTATAACTATGATCAATAGAAATAAACAGTAGAGATATAGTACTCTGCGTGTAATCAATCTATATCTGGGTTTCACTTTTTGAACTGAATTCCTCAAACGAACCGAATTTGATTTTGATGATATTCCAATTTTAGTTTGATTCACCTGAAAGTTATGTCACAGAAAACGCTGAATTCATACAACAGGTGCGGGAGCTAGAGCAGCAGCTGTGCCAGCAAAGACAGGCAGATGTTCAGAGTGTGGAGCAGGATGTTTCTGGTACTGCGGCCCATCATAAACCCCCTGCTCAAAATAGAAACCTCAACTACATCCGTACCATAGAGAAGGAAAAGAGGGAGGCATTTGAGGTACTTAAACAATAACTCAGTTTAAAAACAGAATGAAATATTAAGGTACTAATATGTTTTTTGCTTGTTGCTTTTGGTAAATCTGTAGAGGATCTCAGCTGATCATGAGGGCCTCTTGAAAGAACACGAGGATGTGAAGAAAAAGCTAGAAGCCTCTAAAGCCAGGAGCAGAACTCAGTCCGAGGAAATCAAAACTCTGAAAATGCAGATTTCCTCCTTATTAGAGAAGGGTAAACATGACACCGGGCTTGTGGATGCTCTGCTGGTAAGCTCTCAGATAAGATAAAAGTGGGAAAGAGAGAAATATTCTGGGCTCTTCCTTTCCCACAACCTTGTTTTGTTAACCCCTGGCAGAAACAGCAGAGCCAGATGCAGACGGTGCTGAAGCAACTCGGCCAACAGCAGAGCGCACAGACCAAGAGCCACAAACACAGCCTGAGACAACAGCTGGACAGTGGGCCCCCAGAGAACAAATGCCTTATCCAGAAACTGAAGCTTGTGGTAGCAGAAAAAGACGCCATAATAAAGGAGCTGCGGGAAAAGCAACAACTTTCCAATAAGGTAAAAAAAAAAAAAAAAAAGCTGAAATATTTAGTGCTGCAGCAACCACCGTAAAACAAATCTGCCTTCTGGAAATAAAAATCTGTTTTTACAGCAACCGAAGGAAGAGGGTGTGGACAGACAATTAAGCCCTAAAATAAAAAGTTGCAGTTCAGGAATCTACCCAGAAGATGGAGACAGTGTCACAAGAATTACACCTGAGTATGTTTTCAGACACCTCTGAATTATTTGATTCTTTATATTGTCATTTTATTCATTTATTAAGAGAATCGTAGAAACTACCCTCTGAAACATAATAAATTTTGTTTTGTGGTATAAAGTGCATGTTTTGGCAATCTCTATTAGGACCTAAGGTCACTTGTTTTACAAAGAATAACTTATAATTGACTCGAAGAGGTCAATGACGGAAGAAGCAAGAACAGTAAAACATTTTATGATTTCTCATCCTTTTATCTGTTTCAGTTCAGTCTCTAAATTAGGCCATAAATTGATAATTGCAACTGTGGGAGGTGAGATGGAATTAAAGTAAGTGAGCTGTATTATATGTACTGTATATGATTCATCTTATTTTTAAATATCAGTTATTATTGCACCAATGTAAATAAATCAAAACTACGAACTGTTTGATTGTGTCTGATGTTCTCAGAAGTCACTCAAAGTGTCCGGGTTGTTCTGCTGATGTGAGTGCACTGATCACCCAGAGCAGTGCGTATAAAGTCCTCAGCGTGGAGAAGGACCGCCTCCTGGAGCTGGTTAAGCTTCTACAGATCAAGTAATGCACACTCTACAAATCTTTCTGCATGCCAGAAAACTTTAAATATAGTGAAATCACTACATTTAACTGATTTCAGTTAAATATCCTCGAACTCAGTAAAGTTGACTTTGCTGATTTCCTGTGAAATACTCTCTGTTCTCCTACATCATTGACATGAATAGAACGTGCTTCTATAAGGAACAACCAAATGTGGACTCGACTCTTGATTTTTTTATTGATTTTAATCTAAATCTTGGCTGAGATTCATTCAAACATTCGCAAGAATGTTATGGGTCATTTTCACATCTTTTAGGTTGTAATAGTAAATCTACAGTATGGTCTAAGGTTTAATAATGTAAATGATAGACAGAATCACTATCCATTATATTGGATTGAAGTGCTTCAGATTATTCCTATAGACAATAATTTTATTGTTGCTTTAGATGTCCAAAGAGAAAGCAATGAAGTGTGTGCATTAAGAAATTGTTTAATTATTTTATCTAAGACAACAAATGTTTATCTTCCAGAGAGAAAGACATGAAACAAATGTGTTTGGAGGCAGAGAAAAAGTACCAAGAGGAGCGCCGCAAAACTTTGATGCTGGAGCAGCAGTTAGAAAGGGCATGAACAGAGTAAAGGACTCTGCGTCGAGCACAGGAAAGATAAGGACCAGTGTGACCAGGTGGGCGTTCTGCTAAAAAACTGGTTTCCCAGGATTCAACTCCAAGGGTTCCAAGGGTTTTCTAGCATACCATGACTGTTCCTCAGGAGAAATAGGGCAGGAGCTACAAGGCAGAAAAAAAACAGACAAACAAATCAAACTCTGGAATACGAATAAAGTTTACCTCTCAATCTTATTGTGTTGTGAGATGCTCCTGATTTTAAACATGACAGTTTTTTTTTCTCTCCATCCCATGAAAATTTAACCACACAGCAGATTTAATGATGTGTGGCAATAGTCTCAACTCCCATGCACAGGGTTAGCTTCAGCCCATCGTCTTTTGGTTGTTTATGTTGCTCTTGTTTGCTGTCTCCTGTCTGGTCATTCAGCTGGAGGAAACGCAGCCTCTGAGGGCATCCTAAAAGAGCACTCTCCATCACGGCGTACAGCTTTATGGTGACATGATGAGACAAGTCGAGCACTTTTTTTTTTTTTTCCTGGGGGCTCTGTGACAGCACTGACAAGACACTAACCAGGAGAACTGGCTGCTCCCTGCTCAAGCTCTCTTGCTGCTCAGCCCTACCTTCTCTTGTCACATGTGACAAACCACAGCCTGCAGGAAACAAGTTATCCTCCTTAGCCACACACACACACACACACACACACACACACACACACACACACACACACACGCACACGCATTTGCACGCACACGCAAATGATGGGGATATCTTACTCTCACTTCAGTTTGGAATGATTTGTAATGCGGACCAGGTGACTTAAGGTTAAGGACTATGGAGGAACTTTTGTGGTGCAGCTTCCTGCTTAACCTTGATACTAGCAGACAGTTGTTCCTGCTGATTAGGGAATGGCTTGACCTTAATCTATTTTCCCCCTGGTGTCACGTTGTCTCCGATAGTCATTTCAGAAATGTAAATTGACACTTTTATTTTGTAAAAAAAAAAAAAATGCTTGTAAATTTTTTATTTGTCTCAGACAAATCAATTTAATTTTTTGAAACAAACTAAGGTTTTGTTAAATTATTTTTTTATGACTTACCTGTTTTTTATTTTGGCTGTGAATGGTTGCGAATAAAAGTGCAAAATTGCCGTCAAGATTGCATTAACCTCTGTTAGATTCCTCCTAAAGTTGATATTCCTGTTAAATATCCACACTAATCATTTCTGACTTGAAACCAGATGTGTGGGAATAGTGGTTAGAAGTGAATGCAAACTAAAGCTACACAAACTGACTGTAATTCATTTCCCAGAGCATATCACTGATTTACAGAATTAAGTCTGTGATCAGCGATCCAAGACATCCTGGAAAGTGTTTGGAAAAAGTAGGCAATTTATTTTATGAATTTACTGGGTCTGAATGAATTTGGAAAAAAGGCAGTGTAATATTAGGAAAATTTGATTGTTTTCAGGCTTTATTCTCAGCAACATTGTTTGAATAATAATACATTGCTGAGAATAATGTTGCTTTGAAAGGTTAATGCAGTTAACAGTTTTTTCTTCCTTATTTTTTCTATTCAGTCTTTCTTTCCTTTCTTCATTCTTTGTATTTGTCCTTCCTTCATCCTGCTACCCCTCTTTCCTTTTCCTTCTACATTTGTCATTCCTTCTTCCCTATCCTCTTTTCCTCCACATATCCTTTCATCCTTCCTTATTTATTTCTTTCATTCTCCATCATTTCCTCCATTTCCCTATTTTTCATAACTTCTTGCTTTGCTTTTGTTCATCCTTTCTTCCTATCTGCCTTAAGCAGATGTTGTACTTTAGAAATGAGCAAAAACGTTAACGGAAAACTCTGCTAATTATGTCTGGAATAAAATCTTTAGAAAGCCTCTTAGACTTTCAATCCAAACGTTGTCTCAGTTCTGCTGATGGGTGTGGCATTTACATACATACGTACATCTGAGTTATTTTAATGTATCTGAAGGTGTTTCAGGAAAAGAAAAAAAAGAAACCTGCCTCGCCTGTCGTCTCTGCCCTCTTCACATCACGCTTAATTTAAAACCATGGCTGACTTAGTGTGCTGATTCCAATACCACACTATGTCTTCCAGCACCCTGTGGGAGATTGGCAGGTCCCATTTGGACCTGGTGAGAAAGAGCCACAAGACAAAAATATCAGAGTTTGGACATGATGAAGACAGCCTTTATGCTCACAGTAACAAAAAACATCTTGTGTTGAGCACCTCCCGGATGAAGGGTGAGAAACCTTTTTAGGTGACAGTGAGTTGGTGGCAGTGCATGAGCAGGTTAGATACAATGGGATCTGAATTGATTTGGCATAAATTACACAACATGATGCGTACCATGGAGCAAATTGTATTTTTTGTCCCTTGTTCCATGTGATTCCTGGAAGATGTTAAATGTTGTTGAACACACCATGTGTATGTGTAAATACTAACTGATAGGAACAAGTCAAGCACTTCCAATATTTCAGTAAGCTTTTTTTTTTATTATTAAGCTTCCTACTGTTTCCTACTGAGGTTATAGTGTAATTTCAAGTAAGCTAATTTCACAGCTTAATGCGTCTGCGCTTGTTGACTTCAGTTATTTTGGAGTGTCATCACCTTCAAATAAATTACACTTTGGCAAACAATTTTATTCTTGTTTTATGTAGCTGTATTACGCAGAAAGGTGTAGATTTATTCCAAAATGCCCAATAAGCCACCAAACCAAACACAAACTTATGTAAACACAGCGTACGTAAACAGCCTCGGCTATTTGTCATTCCAGCTTTGAATGACTCCTTTCTCCATCGTTCTCCTCAGAGGTATTCCCTCTTTCTGGACCAATGCTTCCTGCAGACCATTGACTGCATCCAGAAACTAAAGTAAACAGTGCAGCTGTGAACGCAGAGGTTAAAGTTAGCAATCAGTGTACGAGGGATCTGTGAACTTTCCTCAGGCCAGAAAAACAGTTTACTCCTCTGTGAGTTTATTCATCGCCCTGTGGCTCTCATTTACATGTAATGGAAAGAAAATAAACAGAACAGTTCTAATGTGCTCATTTACAGTAATTAGAAATTAAGTAACAACTTAACTTGTATACAAGTGAAGTAATGATTAGACTCTTATTGGTCACATTAATGTTCACTGGATCATCACTTTAAGACTCTTCAGGGTCTAATTAGGCGTGGTATCACTAGATGGCAGTACAGTTGCTCATGTGCTGGGATGTACCTAAGATTATTAAGAAACTGTTTTGACATTGAGTGGTACCATGTGATTTAAAATCAAAAGTGTTGTAAAACTCTTTCCACAAAATATAAGTTCTTGTAGGAAAAACACAATGACTCACAATTTCAAGAAAATATGTTTATTTATTATTATTATTATTTTAAAGTTTCACATATTGAAAAGGGGTGGAGAAAACATTTGACTAGTTATACAATAAGTACCATGCCTTGCAAAAATCTTCAGAGACCTGGAACTTTTTTTTTCGGCAATTTGTCACGTTACAACCAGAGACTTTAACTTATTTAACAGAAGCGCTTTTTTTTTTCTTTTTACTATTTAAGTCTCAAAAGTGCTGTGTGCATATGTAACTAGAGGGAAATCCCCAGCCACAAGTATTTTGATGTCTTTGATAGCTTTACATGTGTAGACACTGAAATTTGATACCTCTTTTTTTTTTTTCTTTTTTTGACAAAATTCAATCACCTCAACACGTCAGTCTAAAGTGCCTGTGAACTTGTCAATCTTAGCAAAGATTCTAAATTGGGATGAGGTCTAGACTTTGAGCAAGCCATTCTAAGACGTGATTTGCTTCTATCGCTATAGCTCCTCCCGATTTACCACAAACTTCTTTACTTCTCTTAGTGTCATGCTTTAGTTTAGGTGGGCAGCTCCTCTTTTGGTAAGTTTGCAGCTGTATCGTACTTTTTCCACTTGCATTTGTTTGAACATCTTGGAATAATGTTTTACAACCTAACACTGCAATAAACCTCTCCACAACTTCTGTCTTTTCTGGATTTCATGATGTTTTTTGTTCACTAATGTTCTCTAACAAACCTCTGAGGCCTTCACAGAACAGCTGTCTTATTCTGGGATTAAATTACACATGTATAAACTTTGTTTATTCATTAGGTGACTACTGAAGGGAACCAGCTGCCTAAATGTAATTTTTTTTTTTTTTTCAAACCTGTGCTTAATGTTGGTTTAAATCCAAATAAAATCAATTTAAGTTTGTAGTTATCATGTAATTTAGAAAAGTCTAAGTGGTCTGAAAAATTTTGCAAGGCATTCTAACATATACTACATTAAACTCCAATCTCTAATATTAAATTATCAAACATGGCTGACATAGCAGATGCATTATCCTAAGACTATTCAAAAAGTAGGATTTTTTTCTGGAAAAATGAAGGAAATGTATGTGTTTTGTATAGAAGCACAATGAAAGGGCCTCCTATGAAAGGAGTTCAAATCAAAATAAATTTTAAAGCTGTGTTTAAGATCTTATGTGATGCTGAAAAACTTCACTGACTTGGAGAAAACCTTTAAAATTACTGAAAAGCAAAAACTATGTAATGTATAATAGATTGCGTTCATTAGGTATGGTGGAAGCAGATTACTAGAGCCTCAACAAATACAAGTTAAAAAAGAAGTTCTACAAAAATGCTACTAAATTATCTGAGGCAAATACCACTAAGGATGTACTGTAGAGACAAAAAGCCCTTCTGGGCATGCAGTAATTTTCATCAGTCTGACAGCAGCTGAATATGCTGGCCTCTCTGTGGCAATCATTCTAGCTTGGGACAAAGCAATCAGCTGCTCTCAAGTCTGAACCACATGCCAGACTAACGCAGAGAAGGGTCGTTATTTGGCATTGGGCCTGCTTTTGTTAAAGATATGAAAAGGTTTGTCTTTCATGGATTTCCTTTCCACAGTTTCATCTGACATTGAACACATCTTTTGTGTTGCTCTGAAACCAAATAACCAAGATAATGGTAAAAATTGCATTATGTAGGGTGTTTTTGGGGGGGGAGAGGGGGGGTTGAGTAAGTGAAAATATACTAAACACAGTTCATTCCTAAAGCACCAGAACAGGAGTATGCAGCACTGCTCAGCATATCAGCTGCATTTTTCCTTTTAAGACACTTTGCAGAGCAGCACTACAGGAGCATAGAGCAAAAGGCAATGATAAAACAAAGTGATTCGGCAAGGGAAACAGAATTTTTTGTAAAGCTGCAATCATCAAAGTGCAGCTCCCCTATCGCTGGTATTCTCTGCTTGTCATCTTTGTAATGTGATTGCTACTTTTGACACTTGTTTCATCCCTTAAAGACTTTTCTCACTGTAGATTGAACTGCTCGCACCTTCTGTCAAATAATCAATTTCTTTAGGAACATCTCCAACATTTGTGCTCAAGATATGGTTCTGTTAGGATTTTTTTTAAGCTCCATAATTGGGTTTGTGGAGTTGCCGTTTAGTATGCTTTTAAACTTTTGGAAAATAAAAATGCTCTGTTTTTGCATTTAGAGGAAGTAATTAGTTTTTTGTGTATATTCATTCTTCACTGGATGAACAGGAAGGAATCTACAAAGAAAAGAGGATTGTTTCCATGAAGGAATGTTTTTTCATTATTACAGTTTAATAAGTCCCTCAGCGTGTCCTGGCAAAATGACAATGACATGTTACTCATGAGTGCAATAGGGTCCACATTCTGGAAATATTTGCATCAGCACCACTGATAACAGTCTGCTGGTTTGACTCTAGTTTTTCTGTCATTTGACAGTTTGTCATGGAGAAAGGCAGAAATTAATTCGGAGAGACAAACTGGTGCACCACGAAACCCCAAGAGACTGCTCATATTGTTCACAGAAATAATGTCCTTGTACGTTACATGAATGTCAATGAACGACTGTTTGTTATAGCACAACAGATGGATCCAGTAATTATAGTTAAATGGTCCACAATGTGTCCCAGTAAGTTCATTCTTTAACTGCAATGTAAAGGTGGAGTACAGTCAAAGGCAATGTCCAACCCAATTTAAAAGTTTAAAATCCATTAAAGGATCATTAAACTCAAGATGTGACACTAAAGTACCTCAGACACTAAAATCCTCACAGTTATCTATTGTGTGTAAGTCAATACAAATGCAAAAATTATAAATGCAACATTAACAAAAGAGTAAAGTGACTTGCAAAAGCATTTACAGCCCGTTGGACTTTTCCTTTCCCCCCCCCCCACATTTCATACAGCCAAATTAAATTTTTTGGGATTTTATGAGACACACGAACACAAGCATGTGTGTAATTTTATCTTGGTAGGACAAAATTTGATTCAAAGTTGTTCTTTGAAAGCTTCAGAGGTTGTTTTAAAAAATAAAATAAAATAAAATAAACAAAGAACATTATAAAATTTAGAAACACATCAGGAACATCGGTGGAAAAGTTGGAATATTATTAAGTTGTGATCATTTAATTGTCCAATCTAACATTTAAAAAGGAAACAGTGTAGCATAATTTTAAACCTACTGATAAATGGCTCCACAGTGAATGGATGGTGTAGGATGATATCTAATTTTGGAAGTCTCTCCCTGTCTGCTTTCCGGGCTATTAGTGGAAATTTTGCTTCCTTCCTCGTCCCCTCCTTGCTTATTCCCAGTAGTATTTGATGTACAGAATCTACCTCAGCAGACTGACATGTAGACCGGAACTGTCGTACACACAGATAACTTTTACCTTCTATATTAGAAAATGGACATGCAGGTTGACTTTCAGTATTGTAACCTCGGAGATGGAACAATCATTTCAATGTACTTTTGAAAAAACAAAAAGAAAAAGAAAATCACTTAAAGAGAGAACTCTAACAATATAGAGTTGACAATGTTATAGAACATTGCAAGAGAAGGAACGTTGGGAGAAACCCTTTGCAAACACACAAGTGAATCTATTAAATAGGCACTTGGTACAAAGACTATTAATTTATTTTTTTATTTGGAGTGGACACATCTTTCACTTAAATCAATGCTCAAATTGTACAGACAGAGAATGTTGCTGACCTTAGGCAGAGAGAAAAAAAGACAATCATCTAGAGAAACTTGCAGAACAATTTTTCCATCACAATCAACGCAACAGGTTTCCAGGGGGCTCCCTACAGAGATAGTTTCTTTGAATCACTACCCCTGATGTTGTTGCTCCAACAGAAAAATGTGAAAAGACAGAATTACAAGATTGGTACCAAATTACTAGACACCTTAAAATTTCCATCACCTCAAGAAGTAAATCTGTTTTAGTGGTGACTTACATCTGTTCTTTTGAATCTTACTACAGTTGTATAATTGAAATAATTTGAAATTCTATTGAATTCAGTATTCAGAAACAGTATGGCCAAGTTTAAAAGTAAGCTAATTCTTTATCAACTCCTTTACTACAAAAGTTTATAACGTATATCCTGTATAAAGCAGGAGTTTGTGTGTGTTGAATGCTGACCCAGGACCCAGTGGCTTAGTTCATTCAAACCCACTCTTCTTTCTTTTGAAGATTTTTCGCCATCTCAAATTAGTTCATGTGTTATTAATGTAGATCTATACTTATCCAAGCTGGTTTAGTATTTTTCTTATGTGACTAAACCATTTCATTATAGTTTAATGAATGTGTTTCACTTCAATGTGTTTCCTTCTTCTTCTGTGTATAAGAAGAAGAGAATTCAAAAGTGTTTTACACGATGAAAACCCAAAACATCAAACCAGCAAGAAACATTACATAGCAGAAACTAAAACTAAAAGGCAAACTAAAGGAACATAAGGACAAGTTGGAATGCCGACTACAATTAATGATGTTCTTGTTATAACTAATCAGAGGCAGCTTTAGATAAAATGATAAAAGCCTAACTTTAAAATAACTCAGTGTTTCAGGATTTTTGCAGTTTTCTAGAAGTTAGTTCCAGATTAGAGGAAAATAACGACTGAATGCTGCTTCCCATGTTTGGCTCTGATTCTGGGAATATACTGTAGATTGCAAGGTTTCATGTATTTTGGTGCTTAACCATTCAGTGGCTTATGAACTAACAAAAATGTTTCGAAGTATATTCTGTGTGCTGAGCTATTGGGAGCTAGTGTCAGGACTTTAGAATCAGAGTGATGTTCTTTTTTCTAGTTTTAGTGAGAACACAAGGAGCAGCACTTGTCATGTATTTTACATGTCTGACTTGTCTTTTAAAACATTACAAAGATTTCTCTGTTACTTATAAATATATGTAATACACACATTTACTGACTTTTTAAAATTACTGTTGCATTACAAAGACTATGAAGAAGCTTACAGTAGAGTCTCAGTTACTTAAAAAATATAATTTTAATTGGACACAAGAATCACAATTACATAGCCAGGAGCCGTTTCTGTTAGTCTGAGACAAAGGTTTAATAATTATTCTCAAAATCCCTTCGGCTTTGGTCCCTGATACACATTACATGTTTTAATAAGCAGAAACAGGAATGGTCAGGTTCCATTGGGTTGTAAAATATTCTTTGGGAGTGAGATGATGCTTAAGGGATAAAAATAGAGAGATAAAGCCGAAGAGCCATCCAATAAAGATATGAGAAATAACTGTTGAAGTGAGCTTAAAGGGAGGGAGGGGATGTTATTTAAACTTTTATTTTTAGCTTTCTGTCATTTTATAACGCCATTCCCTCATACATGGAGTTTTGTTTTGATTCTTTAATGCATATTAGAGAAAACTTGAAATGCCCATGGAACCACCCAGCTCTGCCTTATAGAATAACCTTTTCTCACACCTTTCTCACTTGGCACTAGCAATTAGCAAACACCTAGCAGAGCTGAGTGTCTGCTGAGCTCATTCCTTTTAAAAAAGAAAATATGATGGAATGTATTATATTTTAGAATAATAATATTTGTGGCTCATAAAAAGTTCACTTTTAACCAATATTTTACATGATTGCTTGATCATTCTATTATGTGTACTCTTGCTTCTGCCTGTGTCCTGCAGGGGGTTTTAATATCTTCTTATCTCTATTCTGTGTCTAATGTCAACACTCAGGAGGGACCTGCTTCCAGGGAAAGCAACAAATCTACCTCACACTGTGGGCTCAGCAGCAAATTTCCCACCGACACAGTTTGAGACCTTCTGCACATACAGTCACTGAAAAGAGCAACAACTGCGGATTGATTTTGTTCTCAAGATTTGGTGGGCCAAAATAACAGTGACAAAAAAGCATAACACTGCACTCAAAGTGATGGTTTGGGATCTATAAACTGGTGCTCTCTAGAAAGATAATAAATGGGTAAATTCTTACCTGTAACTCAATAAATATTGAACAAAATGTTTCTTGTGATTGGATAGTATCAGTAATGCGGAGGCTTTCTCCAGATATTGGTAAGTTCAGAAAAATGCTCTGATTGTGTAAAAGGTCACATAGTGACTGAGCACATGAAGAAGCAGAGGATAAACTAACAGAAATTTGATTTGGTAATAGAAATTGTATAACACAGAAAATCACTTATTGCAATTAAAATATTCAACTGATTTGGTCAAAATAAATTGTGCAAAACATTCTTTCAGCAGAGGAAGACACTTCACAATCCACGTCACACTACACAAAATTATTCAGTGTTTTGTAGAAGACAAATTTCAAATCTGGGAGCTTGTGTTCACTACACAGTAATTTATTCACAAAAATATTGGTTTAGGTGAATACTTTATTATTATTATTATTATTATTGTTATTATTATTATTATTTCTCACCTCCTACGAGACAGGTATCTTGGCTTTGTAGCAAAATAAGTCAGTTTAACTTGTTCTAGTCATTATCCAAAGCAACAGCTTCCAAAATGTCAACTCATCCAGCAGTCCACTTACTTATACTTTGAGGCCAAACCTTCCTAATTCAAATTGGTCTGTCACATCATCCAGGAGGGAAAAGATTACATTTCACATAAATAATCAGAACATTATTATTTATTTATCAACAAAAATATATCCAGTTTATATTTCACTTCATGGTTCTCTTAATTACTTTAAATTTCTACAAAATTTCTGCAAATGATCAACCAATCAGACTCCTACTTGTGCCAGCTCAAGTCCAATAAAGGAGCTGCATTTAAGTTGGCATTACAAGATGGCTGTCAAAGAGGACACATTCATATGATGATGTTCAAACTAAGTGACATAAATATAACAACTAAATATTTCTCTAGTGCATTGATGCACAATCTAATGTTTAGCACTCATTGTGGGAACCACTTTAAAGTGTTTAAGGAATAGAGGTTGTGTCAGTTTTAATAAAATATCAGAAGCAAAAAAGGAGCTGGTGGCTCTGAGGATAACTCTGTTTTGCAGAACTGGTTTTGATCCGCTTTTCCCCTCAGAGGAAAAAGTCACTGAAAATTTGAATCACTACTGTTATCCTGTTATGAAACGTTTTTCCCTTGATGGATATGGCTTCCTTCAGGATGACAATACTTTCATCCTTTGGAATTAAAAGGTCAAGAATTCTTTTGATGAACATGAAAAGGACGTTAAGGCTGTGATCGTTGCGGTCACCAGACCTAAACTCAGGTGCATACTTTAATTTAGGCTTATGACCATATTTATGTCACTGGATTAAGAAATAGTTTCAAGAAGAATGCCATCTTAAACTCTAACAGCTTCTTAATTTGTGACAGTCAGGTCCCTTAATCATGCAGGGCTCCATTCAGGTTTCGGGAGTCAGTTCCAAACTTTACTGACAATTTTCTTATTGGCCAGAAAATCTTCTTATGATATTTGTTTTTGTAACATTATATTTTCTCTAATTTATCTCTGACCAGCTTTGATCTCAACAATTTTATTTTGGCTCTGAAGGATTTTTCAGGGTCATTGTCCGACTGGAAAGTGAAGTTCTGTCCCAGTCTCAAGTTTCTTGGATTCTCTAAATTAGAGAAAATATAATGTTAGAAAAACAAATATTATAAAAATATTTTTTGGCTAGTAAGAAAATTATTAGTAAAGTTTGAGACTGAGACTGAAATCTGAACAGGTTTTCTTCCAAGATTATTCTGAAATTCAGTGCAACCATTTTCACAACAACTATGATCAACTTCCCAGCCTGTACTGAAAAAAATCCCCAAGCATTATGCTGTCGCCACCATGTTTCATTGCATGGTTGATGTATTCAGTTTTACCTGCAGGCCAAAAAGTTCAATTTTAGATATATTTGACAACAGTACCTTATATTTGCTATGTTCTTCTGTGTGTGTTTTTTGGTAAACTGTAGTTTACCAAAAAAAACCTTTCTTTCACCAGGGACTTTCTTGCTTTTTATAAAAATCAGATTTATGGAGTGTGCAACTTGGAGTTGTCCTGATGACAAGCAGCTGGTTCCATTTGCTCTAAATTAGAGGTATGACAATAAATGGGAATTAAATACAAATATATGTAATACATTTTAGATTTTTATATGTGAGTCAATTTGAGAAGCATAAAACCTTTTGATATGTATGACTTTATGTTGGTCTGTCACATAAAATCCCAAAAAATGACTAAGTTTTTTTAGTAGCAATGTGGCGTATTTTAGAAAGTATGTATGCCAGTAATAATTTTTGCAGGTCAGTGTATCATTTGTTGTCACTTTTATAAATATAAGCATGCAGCCATTGTTGTCCTGTGTGCTACATAATAATAATAATTAAAAAAACGTCTCTAGCAACGACTTCAATATAATTAAATCACCTATGTATTTTCAAACAAAAGCTGAAAATGTTGTCAAAAACATTAGCTTCACTTAATTTGAGCATTTTTTCATTAATGAAATTGATTTTTGTACATTTTAAAAAAACATAAGAGTCAGCCAGGAAAAAATATTTTCACTAAACTGAAAAAAAAAAGTCACTGCAGTCTATGCCAATGTTGTAGCAGTTACTCTTCATTTCTTTTTACTTTCCTTGGACAAGCGCCTGTTGAAAACTTTGGAGTCAGCAGCAGCTCAGCTT
The DNA here is from genome assembly GCF_001444195.1 of Xiphophorus couchianus. Classification (NCBI taxonomy): domain Eukaryota; kingdom Metazoa; phylum Chordata; class Actinopteri; order Cyprinodontiformes; family Poeciliidae; genus Xiphophorus; species Xiphophorus couchianus. The sequence goes on from NC_040233.1 coordinate 17,974,645, forward strand.
ATCATACTTTGCCACTCTGAAAGGATGAGGCTGTGGGGATTTTCACTCTACAACCTTCTGAGGCTGTAAAAGCAATGACTCACAGCCATTCGCTTCGCTGTACCTGAATAGCTCGATCTCATCATGGCCAACTGCACAGCCCATCCCCCTCTCTTAGTTAACTGCCTGTCCTCAGTTGGGTGAGCTGGCTGTAAACCACACCAGCTCTGCTAATTAATTAATGTCCCCTAACAGCACGACTGGCTCCCTCCATTGCACTGGAGTAGTTTTCAGCTGGCTGCAGAGGGGCTCACTTGTGTCTTTTGGTTCGGATTGTGTTGTGGTGGAAAGCCAAAAGAAACAGCAGTGGATAGCCATCAGTATCATTCTCACTATCAATCACTAAAGGGCCATTGTGGTCCCGTCCTGTAAACGGCGCCAGTGTAAGCAGGCAGGCAGACAGAGAAAGAAGAAGAGAGAGCAGAAGGGAGAAGGGGGAGGAGAGGGCAGGGTGGCTGCAGGGAGAACCAGGGGGAGAGAATGGTCGGGGAACAGTCTGGATGCCCATCTCATCTCCTCCTGTGGGGATGGAAAACTCTGCTGCTGTCTCAGTGCCTGTCCTCCGTGCTCTCCCAGGTCCCGGATCCTGAGGTAAGAGCCGGAAGGCACGCCATGTCCTCCAACATAGTCTTCACAGATGTAGGTGCAGGTGTTTAGTTGCGTAACATGTAGCATCCATAAAAGTAATTTATGCCACTTGATTGGGTGCCCGACTTGTTGTTTGTCTTCTTACTGGGATTGGGTGGTTTTGAGGGAGAAAAGAAAAACATGACTGCATGAGCCGGTGAAAAAAGCTAAGCAGAGTTGTTATGACAAGTATTGGTTTTAACTGTTACTTTGGTGTTCAGGTTGAATAAAAGAGAGATAAGTTGATTTTCATTCTGGTCTGACATTAAAAAAAAGCTAAAAGGTGAAAAATGATTTAGAAACTGAGCAGTTTATGTAAAAACTGCACAAACATAAGAGGGAATGAGCTACTTCACAGACCAAAGCAACGTTATAGCATCTAAGACAAGTCAGATGTTGTAATTATCAAAAAAGATCTCCATGGGAAATCAAAACAATCAGGACACAAGTATTACTTTTATATGTTCAAATACATATAAAAAAAGATATAGTATCCTTGCCTTTTCTGTTGGAGGAACTCACTCTTTTTTCATGTACAAAAAATTCCACATATAACATATTTTCATTTATTAAAAGGCTATGCCTTGAACTGTTATGTTATGCATAACAGTTCAAGTTTAATGTGAAGCGAACAGGTTTTTCATTAAAGATAAGAGAAAATGGCAGAAACCTCTAGAGGGAGTCCCTCTGGCTGCTCACATGCTGCCTTTTGAGCTTTGAAAGCAAAATGACTGAAGCTCAGGCTTGTGGTAAGATACTTGAAATGCTTAATAAATATATGGTGTAGAATCTTACTTAGCTTGTTGCACAGTAGCCTATAATGTACATGAAGAAGAGGAACTAAAACTGTCAAGAGTTTTCAAAGGCGTTATCCTGTTTTCTCGCCTCATACACGCCACTTATGGCAAAAAGAAAGTCATTATTGAAAGGAAGCCATAAGAAGTTTGAAGTAAACTTCTTCATAGGTCTTGTTCTGAAGATTCGCCAACCAGGTTGATATCCAAAATGTAACTTTTTGGTCAACATAGAAAGCTTTATGTGGTAAGGAAAACTAGCATTGCATAGCATACATTCCCCACTGTGGAACATGGTAGTGACAGCATCATGCTCTGGGCTGATGCTGGGCAGGGACAGGCAATATGGGGGAGTTGATGGAAAGATAAATGGATCTGAGCACCGGGTGATCCTGGAAAAAAATACCTTAAGGTCTGACCTGGTACTGAGGCTGAGGTTCCACATAGGCTTTAAATGTGATGTGTATGTCACATCTGCTTCTGCAATGTAGAGAAACAACCGGCTCTGCATTGAAGTATTTCCACTGACTGAGTTGCAGCAATTACAACTTAAAGCAACAAGCAGCTTTGAAGATATGAAATATTTAAAACCTGTGAAAATGTGTAACTCTGTCTGGTGTTCTGACAGATACTACTGATAGGAACAACATAGGTCAGTGAACTTAATAACTCTTCTCTGGAATTTACATTAAACCTAGGTGGAACTTACAAAAGATAAAGATCTGGAATAATTTGGTTTTAACAAGAAAAAAGCTCTAATGTTGATTTAATTCTGTGCTCACATCCAGCTTCTCTTTTCTTTCTTTTTTATCGCCTTGCAGTGTTTTCAATAATGGTAGCAAATACAACAGTGGCCTATTTTTAGATCAATTACTTGGTGCTTCATGGATTAAAGTGTAGAGTTTCCACATCCAGTCAAGTGATCAATAAACAGCAGCCAGGGAAATATTCTCTTGATGATTTTATCAGAGGGGGCGATGCTCTGCGGGGTTTGGTAGCACCAACAACATATCCTTTTGGGAGAACATATAATTGTTCTTTCCCAAGCTCCAATTATAGAGGTCAGTGGTGAAATAAATGTTTCAAAATGCCTTCCACACACATCTGTAGCAAATTGCCTAGCAGCAAAGTACTATTACCAGAGATCTTTATTAGAGACATATATAACATTGCCCATTATATTGGCAAAATTCTGGTTTGTGTGAAATTTTGTTTGTTTTGTCATTTTCTTATAGCTTTTACCCACAGAGCCCCCGAAGAAGCCGGACCCTGTCACCTCAGAGACTGTCGTTTTCTGGGGGCTGAGATTATGGCAGGTCATTGGAATTTTTTCAATGTTTGTGTTGGCTGTTGGTAAGTATGCCTTTATCAATTCAGTTTCTTACAGGTATAACTACAAGACATCTACCATTATGTAGCCCCTCCTGCAAATTTGATTTATTGGGAAAACTCAGAATTGTTCAAATGTTGACAAAAAATTGTTTTAATAATTAAGCACAACAAAAATGCAAAAATTTTATCCAAATTCAGCTTTCAGTGACTATAGTCTGAAACTTATACAATGAAGTTCTTTATAAAAGCAAGTATTTGAGAAGGTTGTAAGGTCTCAAGTTTACCTGATGTGACCCAAATAAGGGTTTCATTTGTGGGGTTGAGATAGAAAGATTCCCCTAATCACACAAAAACTATGTGAGAGTTCAGAGAACAGATTATTGGTTTGCACAAACAGGAAAAAGCATGCAAAAACGAGAAAGAAAAAAAACACAGTCTTGAAGAGATGATCGGAAGCATAGTTTCCTGGTTCAAAGGTCAAAACAAATAGAGGAAACTATTCACAGCTGCCATCAAATTCTTGAGGAGGCAGTCTGAGTGCAGAAGACCAGGAAGATAATTAGTATAGTGGTTGACATGCAAATGGCAAAAATAAATGCAGCAAATATACTGCAAACACAGAGAAGAGAAGCAAAAGTCTAAAACCACTAAATCAAATGGAAAAGAAAAAACATAGACACATTTCTGCAACCACAAGAAATGCAAATAGAAGATTGCAAAAGAGAAAATGCTCCAAATAGAAAAAAACAAAGGATGCAAACTCGCTCCAAGTGTTCCAGACCACTAGTGAGAATTGGCCACCAAGTCATATGCGAGTGGACTCTCAGTAAAGACAATATGTTATGATTTAACTGGATGTCCAGACGAAAGTTGGAAGAAAGTAGAAAAGCTGCATTATACTTTGTGTCCTTTTCAAGCACGCAGTCTTTTGCAATATTATAACAGCAACATATTTAGTAATATTACCTACTACAGATTTGTCCTGGTGGCCTGAAGTTGTTCTACTTTGTGGAGTGAATTCTGATTGTAGCAGTTTTCTTTTGCATTTATTTTGTTGGTGGTAGGTTTTTGCTTTTGTGTTCTGTGATTGACACATTTGTTGTGTTATGTGTGTTTTGGAGTTTGCATCATTAATTTTGCAGTGCATCTTTCTTTTTGCTGTGCATTTGCACCTGTTGCCCATTGTAGTTTAGCTTCCACAGAAAGCACAGATTCTCTTTAGGCTGTTCTAAATGAAGAAGTCATAACTCAAATCTCCCCAGGATGTGTAATAGCTAACTTACTCCTAAATGCAATGTGTTGCACTTTCCTGATGAATAAGAAGTTTTAATAATTTAAACTCACCATGTCCTCTCCCCCCGCCCCCACCTTTCTTTCAGTTATTACTCTGTGCTGTATTTTCAAATGCCGTATCCCACGGACAAAAAAGGAAATTGAGGCACGACATGCACAAAGACAAGCTGCCAAAAAATATGCCAACACATTAGAGACAGTGCCACCGCTGAATGAGCTGACTGAGATCCCAGGATGTAAGTACCTCTCTGTAATACCATTTGAATCTACACATGACAGAAGTGCGTTGGTAATAAAAGCAACAGCAGCTCTCAACAGCTGAAGTTGACATTAGCAGTTTAATTTCCCTTCTGTGCCATACTTCTTAAGCTAAAAATTCAGCTCTTTCTGACATGGGAGAAAAACAGATAAATGCTTGATTTGACTTTTGCAGAGGCTGTTTGTACATCTGTATCTGCAGTGCTTTTTATTCAGTCTAATAGTTCATGATTGAAATTGATTTATTTCTGTGTATCTGCAATTTACAGTGAATACTAGTGAACACTAAATTTAAAATAAAATCCAGAAAACTCATTATTGTCTCAAACACACTTTCTGATTAACAGCTACTTTATTTCACAATGTCCTCTTAAATCATATATTTTTTTCTTCATCTTTATATTTGTCTCATGCTTGTAAAGTTCTGTTCCTAAAATCTCCACTTTTCCTCTCCTTTTCTCTTGTCTTCTCTTCCTCCTATCCCTCCAGCGACTGCAGATGCCTCTGCATTGCAGACAGTGTCTGAGCAGGTCCAGACTCAAAACCCTAACAGCAGCCCTCTCTCTGGGGTTAGGGTTAACGAGGACCACCCTAGCGCTCTGTCTTTGCCAGAGCTGGGATGATGGTTTTTTTCCCTCCTGTTCTTTTGCTCTTATCTTCCTGCAGCCTTTCTTCTTTGGCTCAATTGCTTTGCAGAGTGTAGTGTTTACAGTAGGAGCCACTCTAAAAGCACCCTTCATTCATTTATCCAAAATGCTTTTATTCCGCTCTCAATTCAGCCCTTGCAATCTTCGTTAAAAACTGCTGGTGGCAAAAGATAAATCAATCCCTTGTTTAGCACGACTAAAGTATTACTTCTAAAATGCTGCCAGAAAAGAAAGCACAACATTTTCAGGCTTTGCTGGAAATTTTCAAGCTTTGCTCGGTAGTGATATCCTCTTTAATGAAACTTAAATGAAACTACTAAGTACACATGGTGCTGCTTTTACAATCAAATTTGGTTAGAACAGCATGACATTTATGGATTTCACCACACTTGGTGTGTATTTGGGAGTGTGCATGTTATATATGTACAAGGTGGTAAAAGAAAAAAATAAACTACCGGTAAACTACCACTCTTTAATCTAAGGCGAACTTCACTCTGGTGCAGACAAATTGCTGCTTGGAAATGGTTTAATACATTAAAGGAAGAAGCTATATAGGCCAATATGACCTTATGTAAAAAGTAATTACCCTTATAACATCTAATACTAATAACATGTTCCTGCCATTCTCTGTGGTAACAACTGCTATAAGGTGTTTGAGATAACAGAGTTTTTTACATTGCTTTAGAAGAATTTTTGCCGATTCTTTTTTTTTTTGCAAATTGGTTTTAACCAAGCCATAATGGTTTTCAAGCATAAACAAACAATTCTGATTGGTTGCAGCATTCCATTTGGATTGAACTTTACTGTAGACTTTGATTAGGTCATTTCTTTGTTTTGGCTTTTATTTAAGACATCCAGTTTTAGTTTCAAAGTCCCCCCCAAAAATTTGAAATGTAATTTCCAAAACAATGGATACCAATGGCTTTATTTTTCACTTCTTCCTAAAATTGTTAAATGTTGTGTTGATGTTGGAGGTCTTCAACTTGTCAGAGTTCATACTTCATACTTCTCCTTTTTATGGATAAAGCATCACATATTACAAGCTATGTTCCAATCTGTAATTAGTGTAGAATAATTAGGTCCAGGTCTGGCTGGTCAAAATTGTACTATTGATATTTTTCTCAATGCCAAAAAAGTATTCAAAATGCTTCTGCAGTGTTTTTTCTCATTTTTTTCAAATTATAAAGGTTGCATATTGTCAAAGTGTGTTTTAAAATGATCTTTGCTCATTGTATTCAGTGTTGAAAGATCTAATGAATTTATAATATAATTAATAATATATTTCAGATTTTGAATGAAATATGATCAAATGTGTCAAAGATTTCCAAAAGAACACAAAAAAGATATTTAAATTAGCATCATACCTGAAATTGATAATCAAATACCAACTTCAGCAGAAACAGCAAGTAAAGTATCCCACTTGATTTAGACATCAAAGTCTAAATCTAAATCCCCAAGAACCTGGGGGACGAAATGCCCCAGTTTTGGCCGCCCTACTAAGCATGTCAAAAAGCACCTCTAGGTTGAGTTGTGAAATTTTTAAATGTTTGCATGATATTTTTGTACATGAATTTTTAAACAGCTGGAATAGCAAAACTGCAATGAAAAGAACCTGATTGAGTTGCCATGTATGCGGCATGCCTTGTGTTAAATGTTGTAGGATTGTATTTGTTCCGACTCCTGTTTGTTTGCATCAGCCCCATCAATATTCCTAACTGTGAGATTAGATTTGAATAAAATAAATAGTTTGGACTCTGCTGTTATTATGACTGTTCTTTTACATCTGTTTTTAGTTCAGATGCCACTTCTATTTGTTAATTTTAGTGTGTCAGAAGAATCTTATCCTCTCTGCTGATTCTGCTTCATCTTCTTTGTGGTCACGGAAATGCATTCGTTGAGTAATGTGTAATTGATATAGAGCAATTACACGCTTAAGTATTTTTCCCATGATGGATGTCTGAAATAATATTGGCATCAGAAAATAAGAACAACATGATGAAGTTACTGTTGCTGCACATTGCTTTAGTTTCTGATGTCAGCATGTGGATACTCATCCGTGGCACTAAGAGGCTAATTAACCATGTCACTGGGATAAAAGGAGGGACAGTAGCCATAACGAAATGCTGAAAATGAGCATGGAGTTACTTGTTACTTGATAAACTTTGCTCTAATGTTTGCCTCTGAATGACTTAAGCAGTAAGGCAGCAAAAAAAGCTGAATAAATATGTACATTTATGCATTTCCTTCCAGATTATGTCAAGATGATGGTGTGCCTGAAATTAAATCGGTAACAATAGCTGACATCCCGGAAGAACTCGTAATACATGCTGAAAATAGCGTCACTGAATGTGAAGCAGAATCTATCTCACAGTGAGAAGAAATTAATGATTATGTTTCACAGACATTTTGTTAAATATTTAAAATAAAAAACACAAGATGCCAAAATTTTGGCCATGCCATGGATTTTTTTAATGAAAGAAAAACTGTATATATGTTTTTTCTGGTCATTTTTTGAGACTGACAAAGAACTATACCAATCTCTTTTTGGCAAGTATAATACTTATAAAGAATTTCAAAATAGCATGACTTAATTCTAGAGTTGTATGGGTTTTTTGAGAGCATTTCATTTTTAATTTTCAGACTGAAGACCTTTAAGAGTACTTGTTGGTGTTGAAAACTGAAGAGTTGGCATTTCTCTAAAGCCTTAAAATTATTATTATTTATCTTTACCTGTGATTTTACCATGGGCCTCCTGACTGCTTTTCTAAGGAGAAAAAGTTAAGGGGAATGTATGCTTGTATAAATAATGGGCCTAGATGTCGTTAAGAGTATAAACTGGCCTGCGACATTGATCTCCTAAACTTTCTACAGAATGAAGGTCTCTATACCGCCATATATTCAAACGTGCCAAAAGAAGAAACATATCTGGGACAGTAGAGTCAAGTAAGAAAAATAATGAGCTTCTCCTCTTTCAGAGACATTATATCTTACATATACAGTCAGTGAGTAGGGAAAAAAAATGCTGGAAGTCACACAGCTTAGTCTCTAACTACCTTCCCTCTTGCTTCCTTATCCAAAATGTTCCCCACTGAATAAAGAAGAACTATAGAGTTTTTTGTGTGTGTATTCTTCATTTCTCTACTTTCACCTCCTCTTACTTACACCTTCTACTTATTTCCAAGTAGAAGGTGTGTAATTCCATATAAATCTGGAGATGTCACTGTATTATATGTGATAAATTATTCCAGACAGTAGTGTCATTTTGTAACGGCAAATTAGTAGAAAGCAAATCAAGGTTTAATTTCTGCTTCAATTTAACACAATGTCAACCAGGTGTTAACCAATGAGATGTCAAAAAAAAACAAAAAAAACAGACTGACAGCTTACAAAAGAAAGAGAAAACATGTCAGGCTTAACATAGCCCCCAATTAGAGTAGCAGTCAAAGTGTTTAAAAGCTGTTGCTGAGTAACAAAATTGTTTCCTGTGAACCTTTGGACTGATCAAGTGGAATTTATCACGATAGCTGCATGAATAAAACAGTTTCAGATAAATTGGTGCTCTACATGTCGGAAGATTAATATTTTAGGTAAAGATAAAGGCAAAAAAAAAGAAAATTACATTATTTTAATGTAACAGTCTTTAAAACATATTTCTATTTTAGGACATATTAGTAGATAAGCCTGGAAATGTTGTTCCAAAACTTTAAATATTTTATCAAAATGATCACTAATTTGTGCTTTTCTTATTTAGCTATTTATCTTCTAATTTGAAATTCTCACTTGTTGGCATACTTGCCAGATCCTCTGTGTACTGCAGTAGGACAAAGATACACAGAGAATGCAGAAAAATGCATTCAGACGGGGAGATCTTTCACATTTAAAAAATAATTGTACTCTGTATATCCCCTTTGGCCCAGAAACTGCAGTCTTTTTCCAGATGGCAGCAGAGTGAAAACCAGTGAGAATGGTAGCATCTCCTGCAATACTAAACGCTTTCCAGCTCATGCGAAAAGCCTCCGTAAGACCTTCCACCTGCTTAGAGGGTGTTGCTGCAAAACACAGGGGACTACACAGTGATACAGCTGGTCAGGATTCTCTTGATTGTGCCTCTTAAGAAGGTAGACAAAATGGTTACAAGCTAGTATTCTGGCTTTTCTTAGACTGCAGAAGAAGTAAAAATGTACACAGCAATGCTGTGCTGCTAGTCAAAAAGAAGTCTTCTGTGATATGATATGGGCAGCGGATGTGTTTTTCTTTTTTTTATTTTTTATTATTTATCTGGTTCTTATTGGGCCATATAAGGCATTTTGTGTCTGTTCTTCAAGAAAGGTGTCAATACCACTGTTTCTAGAAATATCCAGGAAGTGCCTGTTGCTGCTTAGAAATTTTGACCCTTTTTTCTTACTTTTTGCAGCTGCAAAACCAGAAGAAAAAACTGAGGTTCCAACAGTGTCCGGGAAAGTGGACGGTGAAAAAGGAGAAAAGAAGAGCAAGGAGGGAAAGAAAGACAAGAGTGCCAAAGAAGGGAAAGGGGATGACAAGGAGGCTTCTACAAAAAAGAAGGGTGAAAAGGGAGAGAAGGAGGAGAAGGGGGAAAAAGGAGCATCCAAGAAAGAAGGTGGTGAAGGAAAAGGAAAGAAGAGCGACAAAGGAGAGAAGGATGAAAAAGGAGGCAAAAGAGGTGCTAAAGGGGGAGGCAAAAAATCACAAAAGTGAACTGTGATCTTAAAGAAAAAAAGAAAAAGGTAACAGTTTTATATTTCACGTAGCAAAAAACTATGCTTTTCTAAAATAAAGTTTGTACATTCTATTAAAAGTAAACTTAAATCCATGTGAGACACTGTGTTACTTTTTTGAGTGGAAATCAAGGAAAAGAAGCAAAAAAATAATGAAATTACAGATTTATTGTCTTACAATTTACCGATGAACATAAGAGATTAGAAACCATAGTTTAGAATATTTACACTGACATCTACAAATGCCTTAATTACAGAGTACTGAAGAGAGGGAGAAATGTATTCAACCAAATACTGCCAATATACTACAGTTTTACACAAGGCCTTGAGACTAAATACCACTTCCACTGAGTACATTTCAACATAAATAAATGACATAAAACACACTTTTTACTTCCAAAGGAGGTATATAAACACTTATAACATCAGCTCTATGAAAATTGGCCTTAAAATTCTGAAACACAGTATCTGAACAGAATTGTTTCAGAACAATTCAATTTTTATTTTAGCACTTTATTTTCCCTGTTAATTTTTTACAATTCTGTTCTGATTTTTTTCATAACACAATTGTTCTGAAACAATTCTGTTCTGAAAAAAATCAGAATAATAAAAATTGCAAACATTTCTTTGTAAAAGTACTCGGATTCTGGCTGACCTTACATACCTTACATATTTTCTGCAAGCTATATTCACTTGTAACATAGGAGTTTATATTGTCGTGCCTATTGCATCATGTGTATTGGATCCCCTACATCTTGTGTTGTAGTTCTGACAGATAAAGTAAGTAGACAGGTAGAAGATGTCTGAATTAAGGAAGTGATATGGAGCAATTTCTAAATTTCTGCAATGCCAGTGGTGTTGTGTATACTTCTGTAATATCCCAGAAAATTATGTTTCTCTCAATATGGTAAGACATTATCATAAGACATTTTAACACATTTGGTGTAAAAAAAATACATACGTTTTGATTCCCCTTCACTGCAAAAACAATCTGTATCTAAAAAAATACTGCAAAAAGGACACTTTTTTCTGTTTTTTTTATCCTTTTGATTTTTTTATTGGCTACCAGTGTGCATTGCCATTATTTTAGGATCAAGACTGTCTTCAAAAAATTAGTAAATTCCTGTTGTTACAGACTTTGTAAGACTTTGCAGATTTTGTTTCCTTCTAAAACGACAACTGAAATACAGAAATCTCTTAACAGATGAACAAAAGGAACTGAAATACATGAACCTCTTTTAGCAATTATGATCATAGACTTACTGACAGAAGTACTGAAAAACTATGAATCTGAAATATAAAATTAGGTTCTAATTTGAGTTTGTAGTTTAAAATATGGCTGTAATGATGGTGTATCCTGAATATGTATAAATGATCTAATAATCATGGATTTCAGATTCTAAGTTCAAAACAATATCTTTAACGTCAATGGCACGTGTGTTTCATCATTTCACTATTTTTGGGAGGATTTGGTAAATTGAAATAAATATTGCGCATAAATACAAAGATATGTTGAAGTGTTACATTTTTAAGGCCATATCATGCCTTTTCTTTTTGATACAATAATAAATAATATGCCCTACACGCAGTCAGCCATGCAAGTTAATTACTGAGTTTAATGTGTTGTGGCATGTGTCAGTAACTAACTCCATGAATATATGCCACACGTTAATAAATTTACCACCTCTGTTTAGAGTCTACGTATAGTTCTGACATTCATTTAACTAACAGTTTAGCGAAAATAAGACACAGCAGCTACAAAACATATACTGTATGTTTGGAACAACATTTAGCTCTTAATTAGAATGTACTTTTGATCTGTAAACACTGCGACTTGAATGTGAACGAAATGAAGCAGCACATTAGTGGGCCTTTTGTGAAAATCCGTTGTCCTTTGCATCCAGCATAAATGCCACTCTTTGAATTCTTGGGGAATGTAATCTCATGGATTTAATTTTCACTCCACTGGAAATTAAGGCTTTTTGAATTCGTCTGTGGTTTTGATCTGGGTCTAATATTATAAAAACCTTATGACAACAAATCAAACCATTACTGTTCATGTTCTACCTTTACTCCAAACTCCACTTGAAATATTCTTACTTTGATATTCCTATTATCATTTGTAAAATGTCCCCAATGTAAACTGTGCTGTTATTGAAGTTATAGGTGAATTTAATGTAAATTTCATGGAACTTAGCAGATGGTTTTCTGAAACGCTTATGGAGATTTTATAAAACTTTCATCGAACTGTCAAGAAACATATTTGTGACAAGTAACATTCTTCCATAATGCCAAAATATATACATACACCATTGCAGTTTGTGAAAATTCATTGAAGTCAGGAAAGTACTCATTATGAGTCAACTCACAATACAGTCAAGCTCCTAAAATTACTCATTAATTTCATTTAAAATCTTATTAAATTGTACATCAATTTATAACACAGCATAGTTCTTGTAAGTAGTGGAAAGTAGGTGGTAACTACTATGAAAGTTACATATTGTTTATATTTACTTACAGGTAAATGCTAGGAGATTTAAAAGAAAAACATTATATGTAAGGTCCATGAAGGTTCTTGGCAAGTCCCCAGAAAGCACCCAAAGATTAGTCAGCCTTGTAATAAAGCTTGATTCCAGAAACTACCCAGCAGGAAAATGCCTGAAAATGTCAGTTCAAGGAAAGTACCAAGATATTTCAATGAAATTTCATATATAGTATTGGCTCCATGATGTAGAGCGATCATAGTTTTTGAACAGAAAATTAGGGAATTTATAGATTCACTTCAACCCTTCATATTTCTTCTAATTAGACTGAAATTTGAATTGCTAAATAAAACCTGAAGCTGTAAAAAAATGAAAAGACAGAAAACAAAACTGACAAAACTTCATGAGCATTGAAGATTCTGGAGATACAGAATTTGCTGAAACACCACTTGAAAAGTATGAAAAATAAGTGTGTGACAACAAAGGACTTCAATTACCTGAGTAGCTTCCCTTTTACACTGACACAGATGTGAGTCAGTGGAGAACAAATGTGACCATGCCACAAAGTAGAACTGATGCTTTACAAATTGTAGCATTTATGACTTTTTCTATTCATATTAAACCTTGCTGAGAAAAGTTTCCCATCTTTAATGTACAGTAAATGAGTAAGGCTGATGTCTTGCCAACCTTATGCTTAATTTATACATATTTTCCTTGTAAAAGAACAGAAAACTATATAATCAGTCATAGCAGTGAAGTCAAAGTCAGACACTTCACCCTGATTTAGGCTTTCACACATTCTCTTTGGCAGATGGTGGATGGAAGGACAAAAACTATCTGCCTTTACAAACTTGCCGTCTTCATCTCTCGGCCAAGCTTGAAAAATCAAGACACTCTTGTTCCCTTGAGCCTCCTCATTTTGCAGTGTGTTGGCTCAGTTTACAGGAGGAAAAGAGCCAATATTTTTGGTTCATGCAGTTTCCTCCTTCAGACCATCCACAGAGTGTTCACAATTTGTCTATTCGCTATATATGATGACCTCTAGAGGTCACATGACTGTCTCCCTCTCCTCCTCTACAACAGGAGTGGGTTTCTCTTCCACACTAGGCCGTGTTTGTGCGGACTGCTCCTCTTCAGGTATGTGAAGTTCCTGTCCTGAGGAAGGCACAGAGTTCTCTGAGACTGAGCCGTTCTTGACGTACCCAGGAAGGTTCCTGTGGCCGTTTACAGGCACCGGCCCTAGTCTTGTGGTGAGATGGACGGCCAGGGGTCCTCTGGCAGTGACATTGGTTACGCTGGTGTGTGATACCATTGGTCCATAGCTGTAAGTATTACTCCCACTTCTAGCTTTTCTCTTGAAGTCAAGGGCCAAGGTTCTTCTGCTCCATGACTTTTTGATCTCAGCTTGCACCTTAAAGGATAATCGATTTTATTTATATAAGATTACAGTCATGGACATTGAAAATAATGTTTCAAAGCACAATTCTTGGAGTTCTTACCTCCCCATTGCAAAAACAGTATATGATTGCAACTAAGAAACCCTAAAAGAGAGAGAGAAAAAAATCTGGTTTTAGGGACACTACAAAATCAAGCAATAAGCACATGCTTAATATAGCATTTCAGCTGTGTAATTTGACATTTTCTTTGATATTCACAGTCATCAGTTATCCCTGCCATTTTCTTTATCTTAATGAGGATCTTCTAAGAAATTGGTAACCAAACAATGAGAAACAGTTTGACAATCTGTAGCTGTTGAATGGTGATAACATAAACCTTGCGGACAAATCCCAGTCAGGTCAAATTGATTTCTTTAGAATGAAAAGACAAATAAAGGCTGCCAGAGTAATGAAGTGGCATTTCCAGAATTTCCACACCAATGTTTTTTGTTTTTTTTTACCTGGAAGGAGTTGAAAAGCATCTCGTAGTGCATCTGTATCAACCATGGTATTCCAGAGACCTCTGTGTATGGCATGGCATGAAATATAATGTAGTGGACGCCAAACAATGGCATCAACACCAGCGTAGACTTCAAGAGCTTTCTGCAACAGAACATTTTACAGTCTAAAGATTGTTTTGAAAAGAAAAACAACTACATTAAAAACTACGGAAGAGGATTAGGGCCACCGAAAAAAAAAAAAAAAAAAAATTCTGACTTTAAAGTCAGAATTCTGAGTTTAAAGTCAGAATTATGAGATTAAAGTCAGAATTATGAGTTTAAAGTCAGAATTCTGAGATTATAGTCAGAATTCTGAGTTTAAAGTCAGAATTATGAGATTAAAGTCAGAATTCTGAGATTAAAGTCAGAATTATGAGATTAAAGTCAGAATTATGAGTTTAAAGTCAGAATTCTGAGATTATAGTCAGAATTCTGAGTTTAAAGTCAGAATTATGAGATTAAAGTCAGAATTCTGAGATTAAAGTCACCAACAGAGGACAGCACAAATGATGATTTAGAAAGAAATTCTAAATCTAAATCCCATCTACTCCCATTGAAGAAGGCTTGATGTTGGCAAACAAGTCACGATAAACCGATCGAGAAGGACAGCTTCAGGAATTCTGAATCAAATGTTTCTAAGACTTGTTCATACCTGTACTGTTGTCTGGTGTCACATCTCCCAGCATTGGTTTCTAGTAGTTTAGTTGCCAAGACTCTGATGATGTTCAAAAATAAAATAAAATTAATCTGAAGAGAAAGTAGAAACATAATGTTAGGATTAGGTATAATTGGAAACATAATAAGCTCTTTCTCATTCAACAGTTGTTAGGCCACAGCTGCAGTCAAATGGTGTAATTTCCTGCACACCATGGGAATGAAGTACAAACTGGAAGCATGTACTTACCACCACCGCCACCAGAATAGGCACTTGATATATCCATTTCAAATTGCCTGCACTTAAGTCCCAACACCTGCAGAAATAAACAACAAGATGAGTAGGTAAGGGTTCAGGAATAAGCTAAAGAAGGGTTAAGTGGGTAAGCAGATTCAGAATCTCTCTGCTCCACTTTAGTGTCTTAAATGATATCTGACATTGTTTCACAATGTAATAGGAATGAGATAGAGATTCGACAGGGCATTGTTCTTGTCCCCCATATTCTCTAGATGTATAACACCTCTAGACACAAGTGTTATATGTAAACTAATTATATTTTTCAAAGCACTCATATTAAAATTCTGACTTTAATCCCCCTTGAACTGATTTATTCCTCCTGAGATTCAGGTACATCTCTCTAACCTGTTCTGTGTATTTCAAAGGCTAAGAAAATTGCTAGTTTGCCCATACTGGGAATTAAAATCACTGAATATTTCATATACAGTGAACCCTCACTATAATGCGGTTCACCTTTCACGGCCTCGCTGCTCCGCAGATTTTTTTGTGCAGTTTTTTTTTCACAATGCATTGTGTTCTGCGTCCTGATTGGCTAAACAGTCTCTGCGCTTCTTCTCTACCTGTGTACCAATAACGTTACGGTATTTAAATATACGTAATACAACTTGGCAAATTTTGGTAAATGTTTTTGCGCAGAAGAAAAAAAGAGTGACAACAACTACCGATAAGTATGTTCTTCTCTTGAAAAAACACACCTGAACCACAGGCTTCAGAAGAAAAAACACTAGAGAGCGGAGTCAGGCCACAGCGTCACAGTCAGAGGAACAGTGAAATACGCGAGTCACAATTTGTCCTAGTGTGCTTCGTATTGATGATTAAAATTATTATTTTACTGTAGTTATTTGTAAGAAAGTGTTCTATTTGTTTAAAAAATGCTTGGGCCTGAAAACAAGTTTTGTTCTTTGGTTTCAATGTAGAGTATTTAATTATGCTGTATAATAATTGTAAAAAAATAAAGGTAACTACTTCATGGATTTTGCCTATCACGGGTCCTTTTCGGAACGCAACCCCCGCGAAAAACGAGGGTTTACTGTACTGATTCTGAATCCGCTCCTTTCAGTTTGATACTGGTGCGTCTAGATCTAGGCACAATGCTGTCTCTGTGCTGTTTTACAGCTTCAGGGCAATGCTTAAGTTGTAAATGTCATGCTGGGGTGTTTTTTTCTGTTCCAAAATACCTGGAACGTAAACAGAAATGATCTCTGGGACTCCAACCCACTTAGAAGACAAATATGCGCTCTAGTTCCATTCAACAGGTGGTGAACACAGTATCAGTCGGTCCACAACTCAAAGCAGACACTGAAGGTGGTGGTAATTATCGAAGGGGTTTGATGTTTTACCTTGCCATTGTCATTTTTTGCCTGATGAGTTGGACTTTTTAAGAGTGGATCATAACTTTTCTCCATTTGTTTCATGTCAGCTTCAAAGTTTGGCTTTAAATTTCATTTTTCAGGTTCAGGTAGAGGCAGCAGGGGTTGAGCAGCAAGCATTTCCAGAACTGTTTGTAATTTAGAGATAAATTAATCAGTTTCATTTACTGATTTGTTTCTTTTAATAATTTTTTGGATGTCAATCGTCTCAAACTTTTTAAAGATACTATCTAAACAAGGCAATATGAACAAAAACATAAAAGTTTTCCTACACCAACTAATCAGTGGGTTTGACAATCATTCATTCATTTAACAAAAAGCAGGGGTTTGGGGTATGAAACTCTTTTAGCAAAAGGATATGGTATTCAGCCAAATATTTCTTAATTAACATCCCAAGCTTTTCTCAATAAGTAGTAAATCCAGATTTGTAGCATGACAAAATTACACATTTAAATGAAAAATAAATCTGATGCCTTTATAAACCATGTTTGGACTTTGGCATACAAAGAGAATAGCTAGAAATACTGATGACATCACTTTTCAGTAAATATTGCAAATGCTCATGATAATGGGTAAATCGATGTAAAAGTTACATGCAATGCATAATTAATGCAAATCATAAGCAATTTTCTAATTATATGATGTATTGTATCTTTAGTGAAAAGTGAATAATTTTTTTACCTTTTAAGATTTACCCTATTGAATAAGGTTCGAGATAAACATTGGCCTCCAAGGTACTGGCCAGACTATAGAACATGTAGAAACTTAAAAATACTTAAACTATAAATAGAGGCTTGATTCAACATCATTAATCATCAGCTTCAAGGAACTATGGACATCAGCCTTACCATATTAAAATTTGACAAGAATAAAAGGGATATTAATTATGCAGATCACTTACTCTGTGTCAGCAAGCGTGGCTCTCACAGTGGCCCAGATGGTCACAATAACAGCTGGTACTCCTAGGAAATTAATTAGGAACAATTCAAATTTGCTTTCATGCAAGCATATTCTGAAAAGTGTCCAAATTGCTATGTTTGATAATCCTGTATGAGTGGAAATTGGATAGGACAGCATCCACATTGTATGCGCTGTGCTTATGTGATCTATACGCACAGTGTGTACAATGCAGGAACTGTAAAACCCACATTCAAACAGAGGTATTACTCACTGCTTTTACTTTTTTCATAAATCAATATCATCAATCAGTGTAACAATGCTTCCTACAGCTTTTAACTTTTTTTCCTTAAATGTGAAAAAAAACTCAGACATTTTGTATCTAATAAAGTTTTTTTGATCAAAAGTCTACTGTCTAGAACTAGTAACAATGTTCATGCAGTATCTTGCATAAAGCTTTTTCTCTTTTTTTTCATGTTACAACAATCTTCAAGGCATAGGCACCGATTATGTGGGCACCTACACTTCTCATTGATTTACCTGGATTCCAAATTCTTTACCATGTAAAAATCTAAAGAGTCTGGCAAATATTTCTATCCAGTCCCCTTTGCTCTTTTACATCAAAATAAGATCTTGTGCAATCAGTGGCTTTCCTGCATGAGATTTTTTTCCCCCCAGCTGTTCTGTACGAACAATCTAGAAAGTATTGACTCAATACAAATGCATACCATGCTTTTTCTTTCTTAGATTTTTTTTTTGTAAAATATCTTGAACGTCATTTCTTTTTCCTTTTCCTCTTCACAATTATTCACTACTTAGTGTTGGTCAGTCCCATAAGTGCAATATAAAAGAATCAACACTCACCCCATCCAATCAGTGTAAAACCCCAAAGGTACTTTTTGTCTGAGAAAAAAGTCATAAAAATGAGACTGTGCAGGTAAAGACCCTCCACAAGAATCCAGTAGTAATTGGTCGCCAGAAAGTACATGAACAAGGTCACCACCACCTTGCAGGTAATCTATAAAAAAAAAAGCAGACACAGCAGAGCAAATTAATCAACACTCATAATGAAAAACCACCCATGTGAATTGTTTATTGTTTTCATGTCCTTGGTTTGCTATTATGTTTACCAATTCTAATCTTGTCTAGGTCTGCTAAGAACTTAGTTAAACTCTATAGTCTAACACTCAAATATCAGTTGAAATGCAACAACAGTGTCAACTTAATTATGCAACTACAAGTACCCGTTATGATTTTTGAGTGGTGCATCTTAGCCACAAACAGGAATCAGTTGAAATGAACTGAACTAAAACACAACCAAAGCAAACTTAAAATGCACTGAGTGAAGTAATGATCAGAATTAATTTATTGCCTAATTCCTAATGCTTATGAATAGTCAAGATTTCTCAGAATTTTTGTCAAATATCCTCATGGTTAAAAACAAACGTGGAACACTGTACCATTATTTCTAATTAAGAAACTCTTAGTTCCATGAGTTAATTTTGTAGTTGTTGCAGAGACTACAAAATTAAAAATGTTTTATTGCCAGCATTGTTTTGTTTTCCTCATTTAAGCTCCGAGAATGCCTATTCTCTTTGCTTCTTTTTTCCTTACATACTTTATTTATCCTCGTTTCCCTAACCTCATGCATTATTTACATCTAGTCTGAATATACATATTTATTGGTGCGTGCTTTCAGTTAGCGCTCATCAGTCATGTTAATTGATCCAGACTACAATTATTTTTCTACTAATTAGCCAAACACAAGGGCTGTTCTTCCAACATACTCAGCTTGTTTAAGTATTTTTAATTCATGTCTTCGTACCCTGCTTAGACTTTAGTATTACAAATAAAATCAAAGCAGCCTTAATAAGTCTATAAGGTGTATTTGATTTTAAAATGTATGTTTACTTTTTTACCCTACGCTGGCTTCTTCTCACAGTAAAAAAAACAACAAATACTACTGTTAGATTCATTGGTCTCTCTAAAATTTTTCCTAGGTGTGAATGTGTGTCTATAAGGTTGTTTGTCCTGATGTCTTTGTGTTGCCAGGCGATAGACTGGCTGCCCAGGATGTACCCCGCTTCTCGCCCTTTGACTACTGGAGATAGGCTCCAGCCCCCCTGGTGACCCAGAAAGGATAAACATTTTAGAATATGGATGGGTGGATGTTTTCTACACAGCCTGCTCTAACCTAAATTATTCATTATAGTGATCAGTCATGACTTTCATTATTTCATTAGGGTATTGTTCACTGATCCCAAACATGATCTGACAGCTTTTTTCAATTGCAGTTCTAGCTCTAAAAATTTTATAATAGAGGATTATTTTCTGAGTTCAGATCCTTGTCATGGAAATAATTTGTGTTCTGGATGTGTCATACTGCAAAAATTAAAACTGAACTAGCAAACCCTTCATTTAAAAGCAACTTTAAACAATGTGTTTTTACTTTTAATCGTTTTAATGTTTTAAAATCTTTTTTTTTTTTGATACAGCCACCCCTGTTTCTTCAAAGCTCCATCACAAAATGCATACATTTTAAAGGAATGTATGCAAAATTGTTTTGGCACAGCCTTCAAGCTTTCTTTCTCCAATCCAGAGCCTCAATTAATTATGAAAGATTTTTGTTGGCTAATTGGCTAATTTCTATAATTTTTCATTTACATGAAGAAACATATAGTAGAAGATGTCCATGTCTGCAGGTTTTACTTGTAGCTTAAAAAGGAAAAAACCAGCAAATAATGTATTTAACAAATGATGGGCCTGTCTCTGGTAGGATAGCTGATGTTTTGGTTTTAATGCTTTTACATAGATGCCTTGTAGCAAGAATAAGGGATCCTATTTAATTTGAAAAAAATGAATGAACATTAATCTAGAAATAAATATATTGCTGAAAAGATAAATATCTTTCTCAATCTAAAGTAAAAATTCACAAATACTTTGAAGAAATTTACACTTCTGATAATAAATCAAACTTGTTTTATATCAACACAGACGCACTGCGGTGTACTGACATCATGTGGACACCTCACAGATGACAAGACTGATTCAGCCATCAATTGATTTGACTCAAAGTGAGGTCAAACCTCCACATGGCCGCAGCTGTTGCTGTTGCACTGGTGTGTCGTCATTAACAGCTATGAATCCAATGTAATCTTCCCCTGCTGCTACCGTGTCATTGGTATCTTTTTTTCTTAGCACATCCCTTTGTGATTTATCATTGATCAGATTGTCCGATTGTTTTAGAGAGGGAACTTCCTCATGCACACTTATGTTTTCCATATGCATCGTTCTTGAAGGGTCATTGCTGGCCCTAACTTCCATCGGTCAATGGGAGGGGAGTATGCTACATTCTGAAAAGCTAGTCAGTGGATCACATAGCAACACAAGATGGGCAACCAATAACACACAGAGGCATACTTCTGGCCAATTAATAGTGACCAGTTAACCTTATGCAGAGAAATATGAATGTGGCCTCATTGTCTTCCTTGTCAGGTCTGACTTAACTTTAAGTCTCATATTGCACCTTCTTATTTAAAAGATCTCAATTTGTTTGTTACAGCACTTATTTTCTCCAAATACCTTTCAAATGTCTTCATTGGACTATTGGTCTATTTATAATAACCACTGATTACATGCAAGTGGTATCCAGGAGTCCAAAAATATACAACTCTTTTCTCTAGGAGGTTTGGAGGTTTGCCAATGAGTTGGAACCATTGGCTTAAGAAGCTGATTGATTTTTAACAGATTGTGAGACTGGTTTATGAACCTTAATAAAATGTGGCTTTCCAAACCCAGGACATTCTTTCTGTGAGGCAATGGTGCTAACAATTGTGCAATCATGCTGCCTGAAACTGTTCATAATGTAGTTTTTACATATATTACAAAATTTGTTTATCTTTGAATTTTTATTTGTGACTTAGAAACATATGATATGGAAAAGACCAGTTTTTGTGTTAATTTGGATATTTACTTTTTTTTTTCCATTAACTTGAATGACGGTTTGAATTAATTAATACAGCAAGCCAAAATACATGCATAAAAAAAAAACAACTTCAAAACTTCTGTAGTTTGTTTTGGTTGATTTAATTAAACACAAGAAAAGTTGTGACCTGAAGGAATTTATTACACAAATGTTTGTATTTTAAGATAACTGTGAAAAGTTAACAGTCATTTCCCATTTTCTAACTTTAATCTGAAAAGGGAAGCCAAGTGCTGGCTTAGTGAAAAACTGGCAGGGTGAAAGGCAGGGCAGTTCATTTTCTCCAATGCAGGAAAAGTTGGTGAGTTTTAGCACATGCATCACATCCACCTTGGAAGCACAATGGTAAACTCTAGTGAACATTGATACTCAAATAATCTGTGTGTGCAAATAGATTTCACAGTTGATCGTGTACGAATTGGCATGCCTTTGACCACACATGAAAACGGTTTCTATGTTCCTGCATTTACTAAAGGCCAAGGACTCATGGGATTAACTTACAAACTGTGTTTTGCTGGCAGGTGGGGCTTCAGTAATGGACTTGAAGTCCTCCACTGTGACTCCCTCCATGTTCTCCAAAGCAGATCCAGGGTAGAGAACTATATCTTTCACAAATATGCTTACAGCTCGTAGCATGTAGGACACAAATAAGTGCATGTGGATGTAGTTCCTGGTGCAGTGCAACCGTCTGGGAATAATAAAAATAAAATAAAAAAAAAACATCAGCAAGGTCATTTAAAATGTTTAAAAAAATGTTTTTAAACATTTTGAAAAGTTTTATAAAAGTGTGTCTGAACGACCAAAACCACATTGCATATAAACTATGCGCATCCTAATTAGAGCCAGCTGAATTCTGAGCTGACTATAACACATTCTTCAGTTTTAGGAAAAACACGGTTATCAGATCGCCATGCTCAAATTAAAGTGTAAAACAAACTGCAAGCATGTGTGCAGCAGTTGGAGAAGTATGCAAATTTTATCAGTCCCAAACACTTCCAGAACATCCTGAACATTCCCTGTGGCTTGACCTTTGGCGTCACGATCCGCTGGGCTCAATTTGCTGGGTCAATAGACTTAAAGGTTAAGTTATTACAGTAAAAAAATGGCAAAGGAAATATTTGCTGACTATTTATTGGTGCCAACAATTTTAAGGCTACACATCTACCGGAGACAGAAATGAAACTGCTGTATCCACCATCAGCTCTGTCCACAATTTCTTTCACTAAATCTCATTAATGAACTGACAAGGTGCCCTCAGAGAACTATTGATTCAGGAAAAACCAATCTAGCACACATCCCAGGTGAAAAAAAAGGCCCTGAAAGCAAGTGCTAATGTAAAATATTCCTTTGCTCCCTCTGGAAAACGTTTATGAGCTCTCCTTTCTAAAAGCTGATGTGTTGAAGGGGGGACATGGCTGTTGCACTTCGCAGTCTGGTGCCAGAATGTCAGATGGGCCCCTGGGATAACTTATTAAACTCATTTGGCACGTATATTTTCTGGTGCCAGTTGGAAGCATTCCTAAAACCTTTCTGACTGACTGTGTGTACTGTAAGTTACGTCAGTTGGAACATTAGTAAACTTTACATCGATTCTTGATACTCCCTGTGCCCCACAAAATAAGCAAATACTGACCAATCTGCTCAGCATGAAACAAAATGGTCTAAATTCAACCTTGTTACAGACTTTTTCTCCATTTCAGAAGTACAATTTTAGGGAAAATGAGTAAAATAAACTATAAAGCCGAGCAAAAGTATTCACACCCCTTAAAGTTTTTCACTACAGGCTTTTTTTTATTGGGATTTTAAGGGACAAACCAAAAATGTAGTACATAATTTTTAACTGGAAGATTTTTTTTAATTGGTTGGTTTGCAAAAACAAAAAATCTCTAACAGGCAACTTTACTCTGATACTCCTAAATTAAGTCCAGAGTAACCAATTGCCAGAGAGGTGGAGGTTCACTTTCTAACAGGACAACAACTCAAAGCCTTCTGTCAGAGATACAATGGAAGGGATTAGATAGAGGCTGGCCAAGTCCAGTCTTTGAGAGCTACTATACTACTCCTAACAGTAGGAGTAGCTGCTTGGCTACTCCTACTATTAAACAAATTCTTTGTGTTTAACACCTGAATCTAATCAATGGCTCATTACCAGGTCTCTGCAGAGCTGCATGACATGTCAAGGAGGTAACTCTGAAATGTAAGTCAGGTGTGCTGGAGCAGGGATGAATCTCACAGTTGGAGGACAGCTCTCGAGGATTGGACTTGGGCAGCCCTCGTTAAAGGTGGTTTGATTTAAGTGTTTGCCCTCTTCCTGATTTTCTTTTTTCATGTATCTGTCACTCTAAAGTGTTTCAGAACATCAAAGTACCTTACATATTAGTTAAAGACAACACAAGTGAACACAAAATGCATTACTTAAAGGAAGGTGTTTGTTATTAAGGGATAAAAAATCCAAACCTACGTGCTACGCCCTTCCACCACCACCACAAATCCTATTAAGATGCTGTGTCATGATCTCAAAAGACCTTCTATGTCACTGAATTACAACAATTCTGCAAAGATGAGAGGGCCAGAAGTCTCCCAGAGCACAGTAAAAGATTCATTGCAAGCTATCACAAATGCTTGATTGCAGTCTTTGCTGCTGAGGGTGGCCCAACCAGTTATTAGGTTTAGGGGGCAATTACTCATTCACACAAGGCCATGTAGGTTCAGAACAAGAATGGGTAACAAATTTCAAACTTAAGATGTGATTATGTCTGTCATTACATTGAAAGATGACTGTGCAAAGTATTGATTCAGGTGGACTTTGAAACTGCATGCAACCCTTTTTGGATTTTTATTTGTAAAAGGAAACACCTGAAAAGGATCAATTTTGTACAACTCTAAGTTATATTATCACAGAAAATTCACAGAAAATTCAAGAGCTGTGAATACTCTTGCACTGCACTGTCGGTACCAGTTTGGAAGTTTTTTATTCCAAAAGCAAACTTTTAGAAGCAACATTTTATTCTTAATTGTTTTATATACAATAATGATTTCTTTCTTAGCACACATACAAAGTCTAAATATCAGAACCCAGCATGAAAGTGAAACAGGCTGTAAAGGTCAGGCGATGAGGGTTGTATTAATGCAAGCCAGAAGATAGTCAGTGCTTCAGAGATAGTCAGATCACATTGTGAAAATCAAACGTAGTGTTTAATACAGTTTGCATATGTGATGCGCTCATTATGAGGCAACATATGCAGTATTAGGTTAATTCCTATAAATGGAAAATAATGTTTTTAAATGATGAAGCTCGGTTTAGTAATCATCTTGACATCTATGTGCTCCTTGCATGACTAAAAAATCCACTCGCTATTATTAAACATCAAGACTTCCTGATGATCCAGCCTTAGCTTCTCACCTGGTGTCAAAATCTTTCCCTTGGGAACATCTGAGGTTAGAAGGATAAAAGAAGGCAACTGAGTAGACTCACCGAAAATATCCCAGGATGACAACAGCCACCATTATTGAGCCCAAAGAGATGGAGTATCCAACGGTATAGATGATGTACAAACGGTGGAAAACCTCCTGTGAAAGATAAATATGCAAAAGCGTCAGCACAGCACCAAATGGGTAAAGCACACTATTTGAGAGATATGTTTGTTCCAAATGTTGATTTAGTGTAGGTTTTGACCCCAATCCCTCATGTTCTATTAGGAAGATTTAACAAAAAAAGTATTTTCTATTCAAAAATTATAGGACAACCCATTCTGTGAGGTAAATATAAGAAATTGACACATCATCGATAATTGAAGTAAATAAGTAAGCAAAGAAATAATGAAAGCTATAATGAACAGAAGTACAACTGAGTTAATTTTAGTATCTCTAAATCTGAATAGCATTTGCATATTCCCAACATTAATTAGGGGAATCAAATCATTTTTCTTCTTATGAAACATAGTTTTTTGTCATTTTATAATTGTGTAAAAACTCTCTGTCTTGTAGTAAATGCATAATGATAACGACCTAAAACTTTTTATGCTGTACCACAAATCCAGATATGATTTTTAAGTAGCAGTAAAGGAAACCCAGATTTTTTTTTAGAATGTTGTGGGTTTTTATTCTTTTAACATTTTGAACACCATAAGACCCTGACTGCCACAGATTATTTTTGATCTGTAGAGAATCAATGAAGCATAAACATCACATTTTTAACATGCCAGAGACCAAAACAACTGTGTGCTACAGCTCCAGAATCAACACACTATATGACTTGGCAGATTTATTTGTACCTTTTATACACGGGGTAGATCAAAGCGCTTTGCATAAATAAATAAAGAAGCATAGATAAATACAACAAATGCATAAAAACATGAAATATAATCATATATATAAAGAAAAGAATTCATCATATTATAAAATAATATTATTCAACTTGTACATTTTTCCTACAAAAATATAATAAAAAAAGAACATGAGTTCCACTTTATCACAGTTTGAGAACCACAGTCAAATTTAATTAATAACTTTTGTATAATAAGTATTTTCATCATTGTAATCAAAGTTTGTTCTTAAAACCTCAGTCTTTCACTTGCACATTTCAAAAATGTCAAGTTTTGAAATGTAAGACAGCAACACAATTCAACAGCTTGATCATGCAGCAGTTGCTTGGCCGGTAGGAGTTGGTAAACTGATCCTCTACCAAAACCTCTCTACATCAAGATGCTCAGAAGCCAATGAACCTCTTGAAAGCTGTGCTGCTGTTATCATTTAGTATTAGGATCTTGAGCCAGGAAAAACGTGTCTCTCAGTTGTGGCAAGGGTCTGCGGTATGGCAGCTTTTTCTGTGCATGCTTCACTCTGTGCATATTTATTTCTGATTAACTACTGGAAGTGCTCCTTGGGGAAAAAGTCAACTCCTGAAGACATTAAGGGGACAGCTGTACAGTGAAGTTTAGAAGCAAAAAGGAGTGAGAATCAAAGTTTAGGACACCTTAATGCTATTTGAAAAGTGCCTTTGATTTAAAGTTTTGAAGGTTGTATTTTAAATAAGTCATGCATAGAAACACAATTTATAACAAGGGTACTAAATGCATCTTCAATAAAGATACAATAGCATCTAAGTGGGAAAATGAGACTAATGGAAAAAGGTAAGAACACAGAATTTACAATAATAATGTGTTATTCATTTTTTTGCGAGTTTTATTGTGCCAAATATATGCTATTGCATATTTATTGCTCCACGTCCTCATTACAACATGAGGTCTATAATATACTTTTATGATGCATTAAAAATAGTCATTTTAGCAGCTAGTGCTAAACATTATCTCAATATTGGCCCTAATTGTGTAATTATTGCTTTTTTTCCCAAACATTAAGACAGAAATAGCTAAAAATACCCTCAAGTCAAGAACACATGAGGCCTCAAATTTTCATTGGGGGAAAAAACTGTTCAGCATGGACAAAACTAAATCTGTGGACTTACTCTGCTAAAACTCTTATACAGCAGCACTGAAAGAAGATTATTAATGACATAACAATAATATAGGTAGAATTTTAAAGATTTAGTCAATATCTCCATGGCCAAAGTAAGAGCCACAGGACTGTCAGATCTAGGTCCCAGCTACTCATATTATATTAAACTTATAGTTTTTGTCATTTAAACATATGCATTTACACTGGAATTCCAATTAAAATGATGTAATACATATTAGCATTAGCTACAACAAATTTTAGAAGATTAACAGCATGTCTAAAGCAGTACTAGGCTAATGACTCCCAAAAATTGTAATTGTAGATTGTGTTTTTCTGACACTGATCACCTGTCCTCTCAGGCATTAACTTGTTCAAGTTGCATTTGTAGCTTATTGGAAACACAGGCAGGAGAAGGTGATACAGAAGTGGAATGAACCTATATAAAATCCTGTTCCGTTGTGGTTGTGATTTCTAGCATCGAAAGGAAATGCGATCATGTGCAATCTTGGCTTCTATATTGGTGCTGTTTTTGACCAGGAAACCCCTAGAATAAGATATTTTTAATCTCAATGAAACCTCATTAAGTAAAAGTTACAAACCAAAAAGGAAATTGTTTTTAACAATCTCTGCGTATTCTGTTATATGCAACATAACGTGCGATTGAAAGAAACTGAATCTTTTGAGTGTGGACGAAAGGTGCAAACGGCTCAGAAAATCTCAGTTTTGCTAAAAGTGTGAACAGGACTTTAACACTAGAATGGCTGGAGTTAGGCCATTTGGACATATACCTATTCAGGCTAGAGATAGTCCAACTGGCCTGAGGATTTTATCTAGCAGGTGCTTTTGTTCAGTAAATATGGCCATTACCTAGGCCAAGTACCCTGGTAATGGCCTCAACGCATCTCACAGTTGCACAATTGTTCCTTAGACTTCGACTTCGACTTAGACTGACTTTGTTGTCATTTTCAATGCACAGGGTGTATACAGAACGAAATTTTGTTGCATACGGCTCAGGATAATGTTTGAGGTTCCAATGTTGTGAGTAAAATAAAATACAGTATAAAATATGAATATAAATCTAAATATAAAATATAAAGTGCAGGACTGACAGTAAAATAGAAGTTATTTAGCTCTGTACATGTGCAAGGTATAAAGTGGAGACCAGTTTTTGAGTGCAGTCCAGTTAAGAGCTCAGCAGTCTGATGGCAAGTGGGAAAAAGCTGTTTCGGAACCAGGTGGACCTGCACCGGATGCTGCAGAACCTCTTTCCAGAGGGCAGCAGGGAGAACAGTCCATGGTGGGGGTGTGAGGGGTCACTGATGATGTTTCGGCCTCAGGACACGCATCCTGCATCGATGGTTGACCTGACACTTCGCCCTTTTGCCTGAGCTGGGTGTGGAAGGTTGTTGCCGAAGCAGTTTCTCCTTGTGTGCCTTCTTCTCACTCACATGAGAGTTACCGAACTCTTTTGCAAGCTCAACCAGGAAGTCCACCCGTCTCTCCTGCACCCCAATGCATGCCTGATAAAGCACATGTGCATTCAGTGCTGCCATGTCAATCATGTTTGCCAGGTTTGCTGACCAGCTGTCACATAGTGATGGAACCTTGGTCACCCCCCGCAAGATTATGACTGAAATAAATGCCATTAGTTCTTGTGAACTAAATAGGTGAAGCAGTCACCTATTTATCCTCCACAGCACAAAAGGCTGCATGCAAATTTGCATGTGCTAAGTCTCCCAGATTTCTTTTGCTTACACTTTTTGCATGATTTTTTTGAGGTGGATCAACACAATTAATACCCTCTTAGCTTTATTTCAAAGAGAAACATTACTCATTTCTTTTAGAAAAACCTTTGCATATTTTTTGAAACAGATTGTATGTTTTGCAAACTCTATGTACATTTGGCAAAATGACCTGGATAATGCAGCACAACATCATGGATCAGCTGCAAAAGGTCACATCTCTCCAAAAACACTTTATGTATGCTTCAAAACTAAACTGAAGAGCACTACCTACAGGAGATCTGATCTCCTGCAGGTACCATAGATACCCACCCCCAACATGGACTATTCACATTCCTACATTCTGGCCTGACGGTCAACGGCCACATTTACAATTGAAGAAGAATGCTAATTTGAGCCATCAGAGTCGTCAGGGTGGACTCAGGGCCTTTTGGCCTTGTTCAGCCATTTTAGGGAGAAATCGAAAACCCAGACATTCAAGCCTGTGCAGAAACTCCATCAAACACCTGGAGGGCACCTGGAATGAGTTGCAGCCATGTCGTCTTACCAATCATTTGGGGTAAACATCAGTAAGACTTTTCTAGCCTAAAGACTGTTCTCTCTCTCTTTCTCCCGCTCAAAACCCAAGACTGGTATATATAGAGGGGATATAGCGTTTCAACACCAACTTCTTTTTGAGCAGTTTAAGTCGTATATCATATCATAAAATCAAAGAAATAAGACAATGCTGCATATTTGAGCAGGACTTTAGCTAATTAGATGCATTTTCAAAGAGCAACCACACTGCCACCCTTTCATTATCTCCAGACATTAAGCTCATAACATAATAGTTTATTAATGCTGCACATTAATGAAGAGGCATACTGTAATGTGTTACTCATTTAACAGGAATTCTAATTACATGTTTTTGTTGTGTTAAAACAAAACAATGTCTTGAGTAAGACAGTTTGGCCTGTTGGTGCATGGCTGTTGCTCATAATTAGAATTAGGGATGCTGTGCAACTTGGACATGTAAGCGGAAAAGATAAGAGTCCCACCTTTTCATGGATATAGTTGTTAATGTGGAGGAATTTTGAACATTCACTATAATTGGCCCATGTTTTGTTGACTGAGACGAGCTCCCACGTTCCATTGCTGTCACAGCGACGGTATGCCAGTCCTACATACCAGAAGGATGAGAAGAAAAAAACAAACATTAGGTTTCAATTATAGATTCAAGCTGCATAATCAACCAAGTCTCACAGGAAAAATATGTAAAACATCAGTACACTATCCTAAAAATCACAATTAAAGTGCTCCATGTTTTACAAGCAAGGATTTTGTATTATTATTTGTGTTTAGGACAGTGGATACATAACATAAAACCTGCAGAAAATCATGTACAGACATGTGAAAAACAGGACACTATGACTGCCTGTGGGTTTTTTCTAACATTGTTAGACATATGGATATCTTATATAAAATGTACCAACAGTGAAAAATGCAAGTACTATAAATGAACTATGAAAAATCATTTTCAATTATTTTTGTAAAGGGCAAAAATTCCTTTCTAATGAGGAAAATCATTCTGAAAGAAGCATACCAATTTTAAATCACTTACATTTAATTTGGTATGTTCCTGGCTTAAAATGAGCTTATGAATCTGGTAAAAGGATTTAAAGACTCAAAAAAATCTTGAATTTGTTCACATTAATTCTCATAAATGTAAAATCAGATAGAGACAGCACGAGTTTAAATCCAGAATCCCCAATGAATAATGAGCTAATTAGACTGAATTGGTGAATGGAGACCAAGTTCAATATATGAAAGGTCCAATTTACATGTAAATTAAGAAAAGGGTTTTCTATCGAGTGAAAAAAGTCACAACTCTGCAGACCAAGTCCTACCTTTGTGATTGAAGTCATGAATGTAGTCAGGACACAATGTGAACACAAGGTCTCCAGGATGTCCTTCAGGCCAACACACAATGCCATCCCACTCTGGTGAACAAAAGCCATCTGAGGACAAAAACAACATTGACTTAAAAAAAAGACCACAAAGCTCTGCTCTCTGTTATGATTACAGTATTATAACAAATATCAACTAACATACAGAAAGCAGCAGTGGTGTTCATTTTTAAGGGTTGTGTTTTCTTTTTAAAAAGTAGGCCAGTCACTCGACTTGTGTGTTTATGTAAATTAGAAGCAACCGTGTAATTTGCGGTGAGTCTGACAGTAAATAAGACCTTTTTTTTGTTGAGTCAAAGGAAAGTAGGGGTCATTCAATGGAACACACTCTCAGACTACTTCCCATTTGTTGCAACATAATCAACGTGTTCCCAGTATGTTGACAACAAGGTGCCAATTGAATCTAGTGTGTTTGTTAAGGGTTGCGCCAAGTTTCCATAAGTGCTTTATTGTTTTGAGAATCATACAAGTTTTCTATTGTATAGAAATGGTTTCAGCATGGATCTCATTTATAAACTTTTTCTGCAAAACTGGCTGCATAATAGCACTCTAAGTGGACTATTATGGATAAATTTAATTACTGTATGACATAGGTTACTTCTAGGTCTATCCATTTATCCAACTATTGAGAGATAGTCTGATAAATAGAAAGCCTGTTGATCCCAGGATGTAATAGTGGGAGTAGCATTCTTTTCTCCACAAAATCATGGCAAAATTTCCTCTCAAGGCTTGGCATTTATGTTGTCTTATTGAAAACATCTGACCACTCTGACCACTAATAAGTAGCTGTACATAAAACTTAAATGATCCCATCTTTGCAGCAGATCCATTATTTTCTCATTCCTTGAGTGAGTTGCAAAGAACCATGTGACGCTACAGCGACTTGCATTTTATTCGTTTGTCACTTAGAGCATGAAATTAAAGGGTAGACTTGGTGGAGCTGACTGAATCCTGTAGATCTTTGGTGGGAGAAAAACAGAGTTTAGTTTCAAAAATCACGCTGACCACACATCCTGGAAGTAAAAGTAGAAAAGCTGCTTTCCTTTTGCCATAGATGTTATTACCATAAAGACCACCTACTTACAGGCTTAAATTAAACACCAAAAAACACACACACAAGTGTGCAATTTCCTGTAAATTTCTTGACCACGATTTAAATATAAACGTGACTATGAAGTAGTTTGGGTATTAGTGATGTCACTGGAGGTTTTTGAAAGTTTTCTTTCCTCCCTAACCCATTTGATTCCAAGCTGCAGATGTCAAAACACATTTTGCATTTTCTCCTCATACAAACGGTCTTTTATAATGATCCCCGGTGTTGTTCTACACCCAAGACCACAAGCTTCAGGGCTGAGCTATTTTCACACTGGCAAGGTCTGGAGATTTGATCCCACATCCCTCCACTGTCCTCTCCAGGCAAACCTCAGTGCTCCCCCTCAAGGAAAACATTGTCTCAGTAATGTAATGATGACTTTTGTCTATTTAAAGAATCCAAATCAAATGAAATGCTATCAAAACATTGCAGAAAAATGATGAAAAAGATCAAATGTATATATAATATACAGTGCTTTGTGAAAGCCTTCCTTCTCTTTAAACCTTTTCAGTTATTTTCACATTGCATCCACAAACTGGAATTTCATGTGACAAAATTAAAACAAAACAGTGATAAGAAATGAAAATAAATATGGTACTCAACAATTTGTATTTACTTATTAATTTATTCTTATTAAACAACTACTATCAAATCCACATGGATACCCTTTGATCCACTGTTGCTTAGGTTGTGTGTTTGAGGTTGTCCTATTGGAAGTGGAACCACTTTGACCACGTTGTGTGAGACATTCTCTAACAAATCTTTGAGGACTTCATAAAACATCTGGATTTACATGGAGAACAGATTACACAAGTGGAATAATTAGATAACTGGAAGGCAATTGGTTGTACTCAATTTTATTAAGAGGTATGAAAGCAAAAGATTTTGACCATAGCTGTATGCCAAAGGTTTTAGATTTTCATAGCTGGAACATTTTAAAAACCATGTGCTATTTTCTTTCTGTCTCATTTCACTTTTGTTTTTCTATACAATGCCAATAAAATACATTAACGTTTGTGGTCATAAGTTGACTAAATGCAAAAAAGTTCAAATAGTATAAAACCCTTTTGCAAGACACTAAACATAAGTTGAAATGTCAGAAACTAGCAATAACCTCTATCAGGGATTAAAGATGAAAAATCCAGGCAGACACATCCTATGTGAAAGCCACAGGGAGCAGAAGGGCCACAAAGACTGGACTAGATAAGCCTCTGCACTTCATGTACCACCAACAGATTAAAGAACTGGCTGATATTAAGAAATCCTTAAAGTGGATTGGAAAAGCTGTACTAATAGCTGCGATGGCGGCAATAACCTTGGTACATAAATGTGCAGAACCCAATAACATTATTAGAGATCTCTGCTCATAGGGAAAAACCTTGGGAAGACGAGCATGGCCCTCAAGTTAGCAGTGATCTGGTAGAGAACCCTGATGTTCAAGAGAGGAACTCATTTCCAAATGTTGAGTGCTAGCACTTAGCCAGGTCATCAGAAAGCAAAAGCAATGTTTTTACAGGAATTTATCAGAAGATCTTACAAGTTTACATAACTTTGTAGTATAAAATTAGAGCAGACATTTTTCCTACTTTCCACTTTAAATAATTAGAAAATGCCAAATGTGGCTTTTAAAATTAAATGAAGCAAATTCAGAGCAAATCATAAACCATTATCTTGAGAGAAAAAAAAATCCAATCACGTACTTTAAGCAAGCATGTAGTCTGTGTTCATCCAGGCAAGCTCATCAGAGATATGTTTTACTGGTCATTAAGGAGCCCTGCGACAGACTGGCGACCTGTCCAGGGTGTACCCCGCCTCTCGCCCGGAACGTAGCTGGAGATGGGCACCAGCAACCCTCCCGACCCCATTAGGGGCAAGGGTGGCCAGAAAATGGATGGATGGATGGATGGTCATTAAGGAAACATGCGTAGTCTAATTTCTTCAGTTGTTTTGTTTTTAAACTGACATGTTCAACCTTCCAAAAGAGATCAGAAAGCAGACACATACATGCCAGATGAATCACAAACAGTGTAGAATGGCATCATCCAAGGGCTGATCTGGGATTTTCACATGCAACTCGCAGGTTTACAGAAAATGGTTCAGAAAGGAAAATATAGAGGGAAAAATGCTTTGTTGGTGTCAGAAGTCAGAGGAGAATGAGAATGCAGGTTCAACATGATAGAAACACCACAGGAGTTCAAATAACTAGTTATAACAACCAACGTACACAACATAAAAGCCCAACATGTCAAAACCTAAAGCAAATGGGCTACAGAAGCAAAAGTTCATACTCGGGTACAAGCAGGAAACTAAGAATACACAGCTCATGCAGGTCCAACAAACATTCCTAATATTACAGAAATTTTCATTTTAGCTGTACATTTCAGATACCAAGAATCTGATGGAAACTTCATTAAAATATTGTATCTACGGTTCAGGCTGTTAGTAACGGTTTACTAGCATGTGGGGCAATTTATGCTTTGAACATTTTTAGCTGCTTAGAACAAATTAAGCATTGTTCAAATGCTGCAGCCTGCCAGAGTAGTGCTGCTGACCATGTTCCTCTCTTTATGACCACAGTGTCTGCATCTTATATTGTCTGCTTCCAGCAGGATAACATATCACGTAGCTCAATCCAATATAGCACTTCCAGAATTTTATGGAACAGAAGATTTGCATCATTGATGTGCAATCGACAAATCTGCAGAAACTGTGTGATGCTGTCAAGTCAGTATTGATCAAAATCTGGTTCATTTAGAGTTTAAGCATTTTTCTTCTGTTATGGTCAGATTTGAAGTCGTTAGATTCAGAACTATTTTTTCCCAACAAAGGGGATATGGTTACAGCTTTGATATAATCTACCGGCCAGGAGTCACTGCCATGCAGTAAACTGCTTCACCTATGACACCAAGCAGTATAATGGATTGCACTTATATGTCTTTTAACCTAGATTTTCTTTTGTACTCTAATAAACACATCTATTTAGAAAGCAATGGTAAGCCAAGCCTGGTATGTAAAGATAATCCATCTAGCCAACCATGGTCTACCAGCTTATGCTTGAAGGTGTACAGAGGAGTTAGTGCCTATGTCCCTCAGTCAGAGGGTAAGAGGACGGTATATCCTGGACAAATCACTAGTCTTTCAAAGAACACAAGTCAAACACCCATTCACACACACACTAACTCCAAAGGGAAATTTAGAGAGATAAATTGAACTAATAACATGCAGGTCCTTGGACTGGGAACAAGCTTATGCCTGGTTCACATGGCAAGATTTCTCTGCTAATTTTGATCCCGATCTTCCACTTTGAACAATCTTAAAGATGCCCTAATTGTCAGAATGGCTTTAATCTTAGGCGATTATCTGTTGGAATATCTCAACATATTCCTGCTGTGTGCTAAGAGTGATCTGATCCGCTCTGAGGGACATTGGGACGGCTCTGATCTAAAATTGGGGAAAATCGACATGTTTGATCGTCTTGGCCCAATATTGCAGTGTGTGGAGTGTTCTCCTGTTGACAAACAAGAATGCAGCCTTTTGAATGTAATGTGTAACCAACGAGAAAGCGAGGTGACAGAAACACAGAGAAAATAAATAATTACCTCTTGCAAATTCTTTGGAGGAAAACTAAAAGTTTATCTGTACTTGACTGGTTAAATAAACTGACATATGCAATCTTTGTCAAGATTGTACAAAATTTAATGCTACTCAGAAGCTTGTTTTTAAAATGGTATTTTTAAGTAGTGTTATGCTGGAGGCTGATAACAGACAAACATCACTTGAAATGCCAAAATAGATTAAGAACATTGGCGTAAATATGATAAACAGATTGATCAAAAAATGTTTACATTTAACAGACCATGTGTGCATCTTTGAACACTTGGAACAAGCTCTCCAAAATTTTCTACATTACTAGTAAAGGTCAGTGCAAAACAGTTCATCAAAGGATTGTGCTCCTTTGATTAATATGATGTATTCAACATACCTATCTACAGTTCACATCAAATAATTTAAGTTAACTTTTATACACTAGTCATAGTCTACTACAAAAAATATAGATAATTGACTCCAGTTAAGCAACCAATGTGAAGCCAGCAAGAGATTTTTCTTTCTTGACAAGAAATTTTGAAAATTGATGCATTGTCATGTATTTCTTTTTTTTCATGACATAGACCAACTTTGTCTAAAATATTGGTAAATTATAATGTTGTATTTTATATGTTTACTGGCCCCACTGGGATCAGAAGTGGGTAAAATCTCATAATAATTAATGGAAGTAAACATTACTTTCATTAATTTTGAAAGTAATGTTAAAAATTAATTAACATTTTACATCAATTTCATTACATCATTAAGTTTTTTAAGAAAGAAATTATGTATTTTTTTCTAAAATAAAAAATAACATCAAAATCAACAGATGATAAAATAATAAATAATAAATTGCCTATTAAAACACATAAGACTACCACTACAGTTTATGTATAGTTTATTCTATAGGTTAGAAATGGATTTGAGGTTAACTTTTTTATTTTTTTCCCAAGTTTATGTAACTAATAAAAAACAGATTTATTGGTTTAAGACTATACATACAACAGCTCACTAAGTGTGGAGGATGCTCTAACATTCCTTGAATAAACAAAAGATGCTGTTCAGTTACTAAAGTTCTCAGTGTCAGCATGACTATTTAAATCTAATATAAGATTCATGGGGTTTTATGAAAACCATGAAATGTTGGGTAATATCCCGGAAGGAATGTGACCACAGGGGAGAGTCAACAATAGCTTTTTTTTTCAGAATGGTATGTTTTTAATTATATGTTTCATTTACAAAGAGTATCGTTTTGAGGGTCAAAGAATTTAATGCTGACTTCATTATTCTGAGGTTACAAATATAGTATTACAAATGACTTGGTTGTAAAACCCTCAGTCTTTGCTGAACAATCAGAGGAGAATAATACAGCAACCACCAATGCGGCAGATGATGGGGTCTGGTGAAAAATGTTCTTCTCTGGACGGCCATGAACACAAATACACTCGAGGATCAACTTCAATTTCAGTTTCAGGAAAGACACAGGGGGGAAAATGCAAACAAGGGGATATCATTTATAAACCATATAACTGCTGAGCAAGTTCTAAGATGACTGTTGAATGGGAACACATTGGTACATACTGGAAAATGTTGCTTAACTTATTCCAAAAATATTTGTCAGCCAAAAAATTGAAAAATGTCAACATACATACAAATGAACGTATTGTCATAAAGTGCAATAGCACAGCTAACAGTGCCTATGTAGCGTATTCATAATAGCTTGTACAACAACATAAGAAAAGAGCAACGGTTTGTATTTCATTATTGGATAGGAACATGTTAGGATCAGGAGTTATTTAAATATAGAAAATTGGACCCAAAAGCATATTGAAGTTTGACAAAATTAAGATACTCACAGAAGGATCAGAAACCCAAAAGTAAAGAGCCAGACTCTACTCACCGGGTATCTTACCCCTTGACTTGATGTTATCTTCACATTTTTTCTTAGCTTCGACCAACAGGCCAATCTGCTCCTCTCTTGTCAGCACATCATCTGCATAAACCTGCAAAAGAGAGAGAGAGAAGAGGACTTACGAAAGGAAGAACTTTAACACTAAGTACTACTGGTGTGTAAAAGACAGAGTGTCAATCAGGTGCAAAATCTTGTGGAAAATGGCTTCTACAAGAAATATAAAAATTATTTGGAAATATTAAAAAAGAAAAAAACACAAAGAAAACAGAAGACCAAAAATTTGTAGATTTAAACCATTGATATTTATATTTTACAAATTCACTAAATGTTTCTAAATAATCCATGTTGAATTACCTTAAAACACCAATTAATGTTAAAGTGAGTGAGGCATTTTATTAAACTGATAATTGCAAGAAACCTTGAAAGGGAGCAGGTGCATTTTTTTATTAGCAGTCACAGTTATTTATGTTTCTTTCATCTGCTCTTTCTTGGCTCTGCAGCAAGTCAGTCCAAATTACAACCGCCCTTGCTACAAACCAAATTAGAACCAAGAGCCTTTGAATTTAAGTGACCTAAACAGGAAGACAGAATCGCTGCTGGAGCGTTAGGCTGACTGTACGTCCTGTTAAGAAAGGATCTCTAGTAGGGATGTTTACCATTAAGCAGAAAATGTGCTATTGGAATAAGAATTATGAGTTGCCTTTCTGATAATACTGATAATATTTACTAACCCAAAAAAGTAAGACTGTGATTGTTGGAATTGTTATTTTTACAGTTTTTTCCCTACAATTTGCCCCATAAGGGGAGAAATTAAATGTCAATATACTTTACATTAACATGTGTCGACCGGATGTTTGACAGACTCCTCCGTCTCCTGAAGGTCAGATTACAGTGACCACATAGGAGGACATGTCAAAGCATCTGGGAGTCCAGCGCTGTATTTATTTCTGTCTTTGATGCCATACAGAATAAACATGAAAATGCCCTATCAGACAGACTCTTCCTCTTGGATAAACAGTATTCGCATGCTGTTTATAGCTGCAGTTTGTGTTGTGGTTGCTGTGTCCACTGTTTCTGTGTGTGCATGATGAAAGTCAAAACTGACAACATGTATTCCTAAAAGCTTTTTCACAGTTATGCATTTTGAGCTTTTGAGCTATGTAATGACGATTGACGTGGAGCCTCAGGTGCGGTTTTCCAGTCAAGGAAACATTTTTCATTCTAATGGGTTACACTGACTGACTTGCTGTTTGCTTGCGGATCACTTGTAGGCAGTGACAAATGTGACTGCTTTGTAGGCAGCAACATTCATTTCTAACAGTGCGTGACAAGAAAGGTTGAAATAAAAACATAAATATGCTCACTGGGTGCTGAAGATTAACACTAGAATGTCTGGGTTTTCGATTTCTCCCTAGAATGGCTGAACAGGGCCAAAAGGCCCTGAGTCCACCCTGACGACTCTGATGGCTCAAATTAGCATTCTTCTTCAATTGTAAATGTGGCCGTTGACCGTCAGGCCAGAATGTAGGAATGTGAATAGTCCATGTTGGGGGTGGGTATCTATGATACCTGCAGGAGATCAGATCTCCTGTAGGTAGTGCTCTTCAGTTTAGTTTTGAAGCATACATGAAGTGTTTTTGGAGAGATGTGACCTTTTGCAGCTGATCCATGATGTTGTGCTGCATTATCCAGGTCATTTTGCCAAATGTACATAGAGTTTGCAAAACATACAATCTGTTTCAAAAAATATGCAAAGGTTTTTCTAAAAGAAATGAGTAATGTTTCTCTTTGAAATAAAGCTAAGAGGGTATTAATTGTGTTGATCCACCTCAAAAAAATCATGCAAAAAGTGTAAGCAAAAGAAATCTGGGAGACTTAGCACATGCAAATTTGCATGCAGCCTTTTGTGCTGTGGAGGATAAATAGGTGACTGCTTCACCTATTTAGTTCACAAGAACTAATGGCATTTATTTCAGTCATAATCTTGCGGGGGGTGACTAAGGTTCCATCACTATGTGACAGCTGGTCAGCAAACCTGGCAAACATGATTGACATGGCAGCACTGAATGCACATGTGCTTTATCAGGCATGCATTGGGGTGCAGGAGAGACGGGTGGACTTCCTGGTTGAGCTTGCAAAAGAGTTCGGTAACTCTCATGTGAGTGAGAAGAAGGCACACAAGGAGAAACTGCTTCGGCAACAACCTTCCACACCCAGCTCAGGCAAAAGGGCGAAGTGTCAGGTCAACCATCGATGCAGGATGCGTGTCCTGAGGCCGAAACATCATCAGTGACCCCTCACACCCCCACCATGGACTGTTCTCCCTGCTGCCCTCTGGAAAGAGGTTCTGCAGCATCCGGTGCAGGTCCACCTGGTTCCGAAACAGCTTTTTCCCACTTGCCATCAGACTGCTGAGCTCTTAACTGGACTGCACTCAAAAACTGGTCTCCACTTTATACCTTGCACATGTACAGAGCTAAATAACTTCTATTTTACTGTCAGTCCTGCACTTTATATTTTATATTTAGATTTATATTCATATTTTATACTGTATTTTATTTTACTCACAACATTGGAACCTCAAACATTATCCTGAGCCGTATGCAACGAAATTTCGTTCTGTATACACCCTGTGCATTGAAAATGACAACAAAGTCAGTCTAAGTCGAAGTCGAAGTCTAAGGAACAATTGTGCAACTGTGAGATGCGTTGAGGCCATTACCAGGGTACTTGGCCTAGGTAATGGCCATATTTACTGAACAAAAGCACCTGCTAGATAAAATCCTCAGGCCAGTTGGACTATCTCTAGCCTGAATAGGTATATGTCCAAATGGCCTAACTCCAGCCATTAGGACAGATAAGAACAAATGAGTATACTTTTTAATATTTCTGTTTCGAGATTTTTTTTGTTTGGAGGGCTAAAGTAACGTTTCCACACAGAGCAATGGAAATAAGAACTTATGTGTTGCATCCAAAATCTGGGGAAATTGTTTAAAATAGTTTAGAGAAAAGTCATCCTTAAAAAGATAAAGAGAATTTATATTTAAGATATAGCTAAAATAAGAATAGGAAAAGTATTTATTTAGAAAAATGAACAAGAATATAATGTATACTGCAGATACATAAAAGTCAAATTTGTTTAAAATGGTGTAGGTTAAACTAAACACACTAAAGCCAGAGTGTCATTCAAAAGCATGATGACCAGTTAAACTGATAGAGCAACACAAAGTAGTATAGCTTAAGTAAGTAGAAGGAAAATTATTCTTAACTTTCAAAATGTTTTACAAATAAGAATAAAATATGGGGAGCATACATTAACATTCATCACTCCTGAACCAATACATTCTAAAACCATCTCTTGTTGGAATTAGAGCTGGAAGTCTTTAGGGGTCTGCCTTTACCAGCATTGATGATCTAGAGACTGAAACTGAACTTTTTGTCCATTCTTTTCTGCATAATAGGTCAAACCCATACAGGATGGTGGGCAGCTGTAAACATTAACCAGGAATAAGCTTCATGTATCTCCCCATCAACTCTGACCCTGAATTTCCCTGGTCTTGCCAAACAAAACCTCCCCACAGAACGATGCTCCCACCAACCCGTTTTGGAGTGAGAATTGTGTATCAAGGTAATCTGCAGTATTAGTTTTCCACTACATTGAGATTTGCATGTGGACCAAAATGTAAACTTTTAGTCTATTTTGACCAAAACTACTGGAAACAACTGTTTACATAATTGTCTCTAATACAAGTTTCTGGATTTCATCTTCTA
Source organism: Xiphophorus couchianus (assembly GCF_001444195.1). Lineage (NCBI taxonomy): Eukaryota > Metazoa > Chordata > Actinopteri > Cyprinodontiformes > Poeciliidae > Xiphophorus > Xiphophorus couchianus. Next base: position 18,015,497 of record NC_040233.1, read on the forward strand.
CATGTTTGCAGTGTTCCTCACATGGGCTATAGAAATATCTTACGGCTTTCTTTCAAGGATGTCTTTCTTCTTGCTACTGCTCCATAGAGGACAGATTTGCTGAGTGCAATTAGTAATAGCTTCCCTGTGAACTGATTTTCTCCCATCTCAGTTATGGATCTATAGAGCTCCTCCAGAGTTGCGATAGGCCTCTAGGCTTCTTGGCCAGACTATCAGTGCATACTAATAGCCATGTATTAGGAGCTTTTCAGTTGGGCCAAGACTTTTAGTTTTTGGATGGTTAATAAAATAGTGCTCCATGCACTATGTGATTGTTTTATAACCCAAGTAAGCTTTATACTTTGAAATTTTCCTAACTAGTGTGTGTGTGGTTTTTTTTTGTCTTTATTAAATCTAAGCCAGAATGACAACTTCATGGCACAATAACATTTCACTAAAAACACAAGAAATTGCTTCTATTTTATGATAGTAATATAGCTTTACACCAATGTGATTGTTTGCATCAACAGAAAAAAAACAAATCCTCCAGTCATTCCAGCATTTTCTCAGGAAACTCACAAAGAGGTTTTTAAACCATAAGCCAAGAAAAGTATGATTGAAAATTTTAGTGGTTTTTGAAACCAGAATGCTTTAAAGCCTTGTTGTTCCTTGATACCTGCAACTATTATTTTGATTCCTCGAAACAACATTATGTGCTACTTCTTCTTACTCCTGAACCCGCATTACAAATAAAATACACTGAAAGTTCCAGAATTAAAGGTGGAGAAGTTGAAGTGGTAGAATTAGAAGACACTACACTGTATGTGTAGAATATATAAAAAAGTTGGCATTGGTAAATTTCTGTTTGTATTCAGTCCTTCAGATTGCCAAAATAAATACATTAAGTACGGTGGAATCCTAAGTACATAAATTGAACATCACTCTCACCCCTCAAATCCAAATAATATCTTGATTTGGATGTAAAATAAAAGAACTCTGGAATATCTATCTATATTCTGAAAAAATAAAATCTTTGACAATTTTGAACAAGGACTGGCATAAATTGCCTTTAAAGCAAGTCTCTGAGTTTTGCAGTCTTTACATAAACTGCAAAAATACCAAGCTCTTGTGGGTTTTCTCCATACAAACCCACAATACCTCAATCCATCAATATTTTCATTGCTTTCTGTGCAGAAATAAGGATGTCCAGTCTGGGAACTGAATAAGGCTACAGAATGAAGACGTTTATGGCTTTGCATGGTAAACAACCACAGATGGAACAACATCTGACCACAGGCGAACAAGGATAGATACAACCTGTTTACTGGAATAACTATGCCAATATAGAATATTCCACTGACAGCTCCTGAGACATTACCTTAATTTTCACCTCAGCAACTTCCCAATGGTGCTTTAGGTGAAAGTTCAGTCAATAAATGACCAGCTATGGATAGTGAAATGATTCATGCAGTAAGAAGGATTTCACTATTTGTAGTAAGTATTTTGCGACTATCAGATAGAACTCTTGTTGGGAATTAAGCTGAAAATAAAATCAGAAACTGTGAACAAATGTATATTTTCTTTTTTGTAAAAACAACAAAAAAAGATATTATTTCTAATTTACCCTCAAACATGAGGAAGAAGAGTATCATTTGCTAATTCAGGAGGAGAATCCTTGGTAATAAGTATGCCCTCAGATTATTTCTGAAAACTATTCCTCCTGCGCTGGCCAGAGTCCAAACCTCTAAGGCAAACACAACTTTCACAGGGAGAAACATGAACATTCTTATTTACTGTATTTGATTCAAAACACAGCCTCTTTTTGTTGACCACTTTTGGGTCTGTGCCAGTATAAAAAACTGAAAAAATATACATCATATATCTGTGTGTTTTCCATCACCAGTCTCGAATATAAACCACAAGTTTGTTTCTCTATGCAAACTGCAGCATGACGACTTCAGCTGCAATGCTCTGCAAGAATATAAGGCAGAAATGTATTCAGGCTGCTCTGTCAGTGTCATGCCACTTAAGTTTAATAACTAATTTTAAAAAAATAAATGAAGATACTTTTGGATTTCAGTTTGCTTAGGCATTTGGTCACTTTGGGTGGTTTGTAGAATGAATGTAAAATGAATAGCTTCACTCTGCATGTGTTAATTTCAAAAGAAGTTGGGGAAAAAAAAGGATGAAAGAAGATTTTCTTTTAACTGAACACCAAAAATGAAGTCATATGGATAGGCGCCATTCAAATGCCGAGCAGTCGTTGGGTTTCTGCTACATTGCTAGCAAACCCTCATTGTGGATTGACTTTTGCTTTTCTTTTCTTCTTCTTCTTCTTTTTTTTAATAAAAAGTCCTGGTTAACCAGAGTCATTTCCTGAAATGCTGAGCAGTGAATCAGAGATTTAAATGCTTTGTGAGGTAGATTTTTGTAGAGAGCACAAAACAGAATCTTGATAAGGCAAGAAGTTAAAACAGACCACAAAAACCACACAATTCTGAAATAATTACCTACAGTCAACAGGCAACTCTTGGTTCTTCTTAATGTGGAACAAAAGGCACAGCAGACTTGAGGAACACATCATTACCCTTTCTGATTGAAAACAAGACTTTGATGTAGGTCAGTTTTCTTAAATCCTATTTTAAGAAGGTTTTTATACAGTTTTTATACATGATGGCCCTACTATTAAATGACTTACAGTAGCTATCAGAATATAGCTGCATTTGAACACATTTGGGACACATTTTTTGTTGTGTGCATAATGGAGGTTTTGTACATGCACAAAGTCATCTCAACGCTCAATCAATAGTGACAAAAAGGTTACTTCTTAATATCCCACAGGATGCTGCAAAGAGCAACTAGATTCTGTAGCAAGAATTTCCTCCAATGTGAAGGCATCCATCCATCCATCCATCCATCCATCCATCCATCCATCCATCCATCCATCCATCTATTCAACATAAGATCAAGCATAAACATAGATATTAATCTCACCTCTAACATTTTCTATTCTTTCTAGCTAATCCCAATGGTAAGTAAACAGACTGATCTTTCTTAACTAAAGAGATCAGAGCAGAGTTTACATTACTATCGGCAAGGATGACTGTCCATCTATTATGCTATTCTATCACTACTCATGAACAAGTAATGGATATACTTGAACTCCTCTACTAGAGATTCCACTCTGACCCAGAGGGAGCAATTGTAATGTGGCTCAAGGTTGGTGAAGGCACCCTAAAGAATCAGTAGGTTCACTTAACTATATAAATGACAGTAATTCTAAAATAATAACTTTGTTTCAAAATGTTAAAGACAAGGCTTTTCTTTTTTTCTGAATGGCGGTGTTTACGGGAGAAATATTGCAGTGAATTTCTAATGTCTGGTTTTCATTTCAAGACAAACTTCACTCTGTAATCAAGCAATTCATGAATTATCTTGGTATGTAATGATTACTAAGACACAAAGAATGAACACACACATTGCTATACTGCATTATTTTCTTGTTCTGAAAGCTTAAAATCGTAGATCACAACAGTGTGACTAGAAACACAACTCATATTAATGTCTATATTTAAAAAAAAAGCTTTCTAATAAGAACCCTCTCTGTTCACTGATTGTTCAGTGGGGATAAGTTATTAAGGAAAACTTAGCTATAAAGTTGAAACTTTATTTTCCAGATCACACCTCATCACATGGATGATAAATAATGCTCTAATAATATTTACTCTGGTTGCCATGAAGAGCTTCTTTTATGCAAATACAGCTGAATGTTTGTCTTATGTACTTATTTTGGTCATCTGCCATTCTTTACACCATAGGCTAACATTCACTTCCTTGTTGTTGGCATGCATTCAAAGTCCTGTCCCACTGGGTATTGGACTTTCCACCTAGAACTATGTTTTATTTTTTCTTCAGAAAATTGTTGGGACTAGTAAATTACAACTGTGCTGAAACTACTTTTTACCCGTCTGTCCACTATCTGGAAAAAACATGAATATGTTACTTCTGACATATTGTACCACATGAATGTTTTAGCGGATGAGGTCCCTGGATATTCTAAACTCTATGAGTCAGTGCCACTCCTCTTCAACTGTGCAATTTACATTTGATGATAAAAACCACAAACCACAAGACTGGTTGTCCTTTGGAAATGCCTCCAAACCACATTCTGACTTGAAGCAGCATTTAGCTCCTAATTATACCCTGCTTTGGTCGTAAGCCTAAAGAACAGCACTTTTGTCCCAGATGGAAACATTGTGTGCGTGTGTGTGCATGTGTTTGCGCGTACTTGTATATGCGACTTATAGAGGTCCACTTTCACAATATTTACCAACAAAGGGAGGTCATCTGTGGAAAGTAAATGATGTTTTCCCAATCCTTACTTTTTTTTTTTTTTTGCACTTCTACTGGGCTCTATCAGTTGGACTTAAAGGTATGGTGTGAATTAAGTTTTGGTTAGGATTAGGAATAGACTAGTAATGATTAGGGTTGGGGAAAATGCTTGGGTTAGGCATAAATACAATTGCTAAAATGAATGAAAGTCAATACAAGTGGAAATCAGTTTGTATAGAAGTACAAGGATGTATGCGCGCATGTGAGTGTGTGTGTTTAAACAGACAAAGCACATAGCTTTGACTGCAATGTTCCCTAAAATTATAAGAGGATAATTTTTGCATTATGTAAGCAAAAAAGCAGAAGATCGAATGCAACATTTCAATTTTCATCAAAAGCTTAAAACTACAACATATTATGTAACAATTAATGCTTTGGACATTTTAAAAAAGATTAATGACTATACCAAGACAACTAAAAATACAGATGATATTTAGAGATTAGGTGGTTCCAATGTTAGGACCAGGAGTTTCAATAAATGCCAGTACTTATGTGAAATACAGTGCCTTGCAAAAGTACTCACACCCCTTGAGTTTTTATCACATCACAACCAAAAACTTTAATGTCTTTTACTTGAATTTTACATTTTAGTTGAAAGGATACGTGTTTTTGAATTTCTTAACCAATGAATACCGGAAAAATGTGGCATGCCTTGGTATTTAGTCCTCCATTACTCTCATAACTGTAAATAAAGTCAACACCACTTCAGAACTCACCTAATTAGTAAATAGATTCGATCTGTCTGCAATTTATTCTTAGTATAAACAGTTATTCAATGAATGTTTCAAAGATTTGATAGAGAGAATTAGTGAACAAACATCATAAAGGCCAAGAAACACAACACACTGGTCAGAGATACAGCTGTGGAGAAAACAAAAGCTTATAAAGCAGCATTGCCAAACTTTAAACATCCGATTAGCTCGGAGAATCCCTAACCTATGAACATCATTGAATCTGTTTCCTAATTCAAAAATAGAAAATTATGGGACAAGTGCAAACTAGAGCTGGACTGCATGTCAAATCACAATCGTTGTTCTAATATCAATTTTGTAATGCAATATCAGAATTCAAAAATAGTATGGTAAGATATTACCAAATACTACTAAGTGCCTACAGTCCCTTGCAGGTAAATTACTTATGTCAATAACATTATTTGCATTATTAATAGACTTTCACTGACTTAAAGACCATTTTGTATTGGTCAAGATGCCAATCTTCAACAAGATTGATGAGAAAAATATGATGAGGCAAAAGAAACAAGACAATAAGAAAATTTAGTATTAACTGCAATAAATATTGCCATGTCAAGAGCTTTGCAATTACATGTTGCCCTGATATTGTCTGTCTCTACCACCAGCCAACCAAAACATGACTGCCCAACTAAACTGCCAGGAAAGGAGAACAATGACCATAGAAGCAGCCAAGAGGGCCATGGTAATGCAAAAAAAATATCAATTTGTTAAAATGTCACATTTGAACTTCACGCCTAAATCCAATACACAATCTGTAATAAGACGAGAAATATTTCTCTTTACAGATGTTTTCCATCTAATCAGCCATAGTTTGAGTTATTCTCCAAAGATGAAGGGACAAAAAATTCACTTTAGATTTGCAAAACTGAATCCTGAACATTAGGGTAGCTGGAATATCTATGAATGGCTCTACAAAGTATTGGCTCAGGAGAGGTGAAATGCATGCCAGACTTTTTAGATTTATTTTAATAAACACATGCAAACCACATACAATTTTCCATTATTTATTTATTTTATCCATTACATAAAATATAAACTGTTTTGATGAAGGCGAACTTTATGCAAGCTCAGGTGAGCTGTCTGCCGTTTTTGCATTCACTTTTATCAACTCACTACCGTCACTGAAAATTTTTATAAAGCTCTTGTAAAGGCAAAGCTATGTGATTTACAATCCTGACACGCAGTCAGCAAAGCAACTCCTTCCTTGCATAGATTATTACAGCTTCATATTTTATTTTGACATGAAAAAAGGAGTACTGATGATAATTGAATGTGAACCCAAATTGAGTCCATTCGGCATACAAATCTTTCGACCTATTACGTCCTTGTGCTGCATTGTTTTGCACTGTGTTAATTAACCCTAATGTGACAAAGTATAACTGACTGATTAAAACTAAAACAAAGTATTTTACCAAATGTAATTTGATGCCATAACAACAAACTTAAAAGAACTCTTTCAGGAAGTGATAAAACTAAACTAATGCACCATAAGCTGTAAGTGATTAGAGTTGAGCTCAACATTGCAATCAGCGATGAAAACGTTTAAACATTAAAAGGTGAAACATGTAGAGGGCACCACTCCAATCAACCATTTCTCCTCTGTTAGGCAAAGGAATCAAGTCTCCCGCAGTGTGTTAGAACTAGGACAAGGACACTCTTTCTACTACACCCCCTGATTGTGACTGCCTACTAAATAAAGCAACTCCATTCTAGACTAATTAGGCATCACATAATTATTCAAGGTGTTTCTTACTCGTTGATAATATTGCACCCCTCTGTTTTGCATGTTGAAGATCAGTGTTGTACAGATGGTCACCTTGACTATAGCGCTTGTGAGAAAAGACATTTCAGTGTCATCATGACGAATTTAGTTAACCCCTTAAAAGTCACCCTTAAAACTCATACATGCACGTTAATGGGTCCATGAACGCTCCAGTGTCCTCATGGCAGGTAATGTTATGAACAAGTAGACTGTGATGAAAAAAGTTTGCTAAACCAAGATAGGAAAGATTAATAATTGACACTTACGATGGTGATACACTGAACAACAAAAGAGCATGTAAGCATACTGAGAAAATCAAGAGGGTACTAAGGTCCTCCACTGAGCTTCAGACACCGACTAGTGCTACACAGAAAGGATAAGAGAACAGGACAACTCAGAATTTGTAAAGATATATGTAGCACTGTTTTACTTGAATAGAGTTTTTAAAATAATTAACCATAATGAGTTAAAGAAAGCCGTTTATTTGTTTAAAGATTGTTTGGATGGCAGTTGTGCCCTTTATGCTTTATTGTTTTGAGTTTCAGTTTATTTATTTTTTATAAACTCCGTAACTGTCACCATCAAAATGCTGACATTTAAGACAATGTGAGGACACATTCCTCCTCATCATGAATGTCTCATGATGATGAGGTGTCACATCATGAAATTAAGGAGTTTAGCAAATTGCTTGGTAACTTTTCTTTTACTTTTATTGTTTGCAATATTATTCCAGTGCTAAAAGACAGCAGTAAAAAAAAAATCATATTACTCTATGAATATCAGCTATGGATTCATAACTGAACCATAACTGGATCACTTAAGGATCAGCATTTAATGGCAATATTTCAATCTTTAAAGAAAGATCTTGGTCTGGAGACCATTTTTTGATGGTCTCGGTCTCGTCTCGGACTCGACCGCATTTGGTCTCGGTCTTGTCTCGTTCTCGGGCGCTGAGGACTCGGGATTTTATTTCAAGACCAGTCAAGACTGCAACTGTGGAAATATCACTAAATATACAGCATACTGGGCGTGCCGTGGTGGTGTAGGGGTTAGCGCGACCCGTATTTGGAAGCCTTGAGTCGTCGCCGGTTCGACTCCAGGACCCGACGACATTTGCCGCATGTCTTCCCCACTCTCCTTCCCCGTTTCCTGTCAGCCTACTATCATTTAAGGGACACTAGAGCCCACAAAAGACCCCCTGAAGGGGTAAAAAAAAAAAAAAAAAAACTTACAGCATACTGTCCAGTTTATTTGTTAACATGTTCACTAAATCCAAAACGCACCAATTAAAATCCAAGCAATAACGTGACTTACCAATTCCGTGTTTCTGTTACTCCCCCAACCCTCCCCACCTTTCACTCACATGTGGCGCTCCAAGACATGTGCAGTGGTTTTCTTTGAGCGGCACAACATGTCTGTCTAATCGTCAGTAGTAGAATTGCGCTGCATAAATCATAAGAAATCCGATGGCGACAACTAATTCAGCAGCGCTTTGCTTTCACAGAACCTCAAAGAAAGGTAAGCTCAGTTGACGTGATGTTAGCAAAGCTAGCTGTACAGAGACACATAAGCATTTGTGATGGAAAAAAAACCTCACTCACTGAGCTGAATTATTGTGCGGAGGTGTTGACTGGGACAATATTGTGTCCAAAAGTCTGCAATATAGTTATGTGACATTCATAAACAACCCGAGTCTTTCGAACTTCTCTTTATTAAGAAGATAGGACTGGAGCCTCACTGAGAACCGTTCTTTGTTCTTGTGATGCTCTGCGTAGACTGCAGTAGGTATTATTATTTTATTCAATTATATACATTGATATTTATTTATTATAACTCATTACTCATTGATTGTTTTCATTCAAAGTGGCAGCTGTAATGTCTGCCATCATGGTAGCCTGGCTGCTGCCTGGCTTCATGCAGTGGGACAACAACAGTCATGGTGACGCTTTGTGCTTGGTTACTTCTTGCTTGTTGCTCTTTGGTCAGTGTTCATAGTTGAGCGTTGTTTACCGTCATGGCATCGCCTCAATTGTTATGTATAATACTCTAGACAGTGGTGATTTCTGACATCATTGATATGGGCAAATGAACAGGGCATTATCGCTTTAGATAAGCAGAACAAAGAGTTTGTTCTGGTTTTAATATTGGTTAAATTTATTCCAGCAAGTATTTAATATCTAGGTGATTTTATGGGAATGTGAATCTTTCAGATCAATTTGATTAGCAATTTTGATCATATTTCATATTTTATTGTGTCATGTAGCGCGGAGCGCTGGTCTTGGTCTTGACTCGGTCTCGGACCCTAAAAATCTTGGTCTTGTCTCGGTCTCGATGCACTCTGGTCTTGGTCTTGGGTTAGGTGGTCTTGACTACAACACTGACTTTAATTAACAATTATTCCACTCTTTTCAAAATTTTAACTTTATTTATTGAGGTATTCTTGCTAAGACAAAGAATCTTATTCTCAATTAGAGAAAATTTTGCATTTTTTTGTAAATCTGAAAATTCATTTAAAAAAGGGTTTATTTAATCAAATCTAGACTTATTACTTTGAAACCACTTCCATTTTTTTTTAAATAGTAGAAAACAACTTTGTTACATTTTAAAGTAAAAAAAATATTATGCTACTAAGTCATAACACTGACGTTCCCCAACATTAATGTGTTATGTTGAGTTATTTACTACATATAGAGAAAAAAAAAACATTTTAGAAGTATTGTGGAAGGGGCTGGCAAGTAATCCATAAAGTTGGCAATGAATGAATTACTACTTGCAGATGTTAAGACTCATGACAGTTACTGGTATATAATATGTCCTTATTTTTACACACACAGAAACATTATACACTCAAAACTAATTTCCTGCCCATGCAAAGAGACACTAAGTACCTGTTGCGAAACCAGACCTATGTATTGCAGCTGGGTGGAAGGAGGGACCCAGGTGCAGACAAATGGAAATGGCAGGAAGGTATTTTCATTGAATAAATATAAAGCAAAAGAGCAGAAATGAGCAACAACAAACTGAGAGGATGATAAAATTTAAATATTGAAAAACTTGTCATGGAAATCAAATGGAAAAGAATAAACAGATATGCAAGTAAAGATAGGTTGAAACCTTACAGATCAAAGAACACGAGCAAGCCACAAGAATCAAACGTTGTAAAAAAAAAATTAATAAAAATCAAGCAAAACCTTGAAATTACCTTAAAAAGTGTAGAGAATTATGCTCATGTAAATTTCAGAAAAAGAATAGCTGATTTTTGAGATGAATATAACTCCAGATAATGATTTTTTTTCTTTCTTTCTTGCAAGTAAAAGGTGCATTTCTATTTCTATTTGCAAACCAACATGTTGACAAGGGACAGACCAACTGTGTTCAATTTGGCACTTTCTTGGGTATCCCAATAAAAGGCTTTTAAACCACACAAACAGTTTTATGTTAAGTTTTAAGGTTTCCTGACATCAGTAAATAACCCTTGCCTGCATTATCAACTTGAATGTGTTTTGAGGTGAGTCACACAGAGGCTTATGCACTTTTAATTTATGTAAACTTGGTTGTCTATTGAAAACTTAAAATCTGATAAGTCTATATGGATCTGTGTACACATTTAGGTAATGCAACTAATCTGTATTTCTCCGCATATCTATGAAAAAGTCGCGAAAATCTGTAAAATAAGTCACATTGCGATTTTTAGCCAATCCAGGATCACAGGTGGCAATTTTCAGAATCAGTTTGCTCCTACATACAGAAAATATCTAAATGACTTTATTACTTAGGTAACCAACCAACGCAGACTATACCTCTTGCATTGTATCCTATCACAACAGCAGTGGTAACATATGAATGTTAAAAATCTCCGGGGTGCACTGAGAGCTCGAATAAGCATTTTCTCTTTTATTGCTCCCAATGGACTGAACTGCTCAATACCTTTACCTTGGAAACACTTCTGCAATTGAGCAGCATTAAAATATTTTTTTCATAGCTCCCAGAATAGAGAGCTGTTTTACATAATTTCTTACAATAATAAAAATGTTTTCTGCACTACAGACATGCCAAGTTTTAATTTATTTCCCTATTTCTCTTGAATAACAACATGCACAAGGTTTTTGTGCAGTTATTTCTTTTTGAAGCCCTGGGGATGAAATCTTTTGTTTCACCAAAACAAAAGATTTTGGCTTTCAATCAAGCTTTCAGTTTCCCATGCAACAAGGTCACTGGTGCTTCTGTGCTTATACCATATTTCTGTTTGACTGAAAATTGCTTAAAATCTTAGGTAAAAGGAAGAAAATTATGTGCACAACAGAGAAATATTACAGCTTAAATTGTAGCACAAAAGCAACTTAATATGAATATTTTTCAACATTTTCATAGCACAGGTTTTCATTGCTGGTCCTCAGAGCCCACTGTCTTTGTGTTTAATCACCTATTTTAAGTCAGGCGAGTGGAGTCAGGGAAACACTTAAAATATGTGGGACAGTGGGTGCTGCATGTTTAAGCAGGATTAACACGAAAACAGGATTAAAACAAAACAAGAGCAAAATAAACTTCATGAACCCCAATAATAATACAGACATAGGCTAACATTTCTGCACAATAATTGAATTTTAGGTTTTGAAAACAAAATATTTTTAGTACTCATCTTACCAGGACTATAAGATTTTTGTAGTTTTTGTAACATGCTGTTATAAAACATGTATATTAGATAGAAATCTCATATTTGTGATCTTTACTATCCTTTGTGTAATGACTGTGTTTAGATTTCACTCAAATAAAATCTGTCTCTTGTATCTAATCTGTTACATTCTCAGAAGTAAAATTTTAATCTAAATGTAGGGAATTAACCACTAGCTCTTAATTAAAATGTAGAAAATAGAACAGTGAATGGTCTCTATTTAATTAGGAACAATCTGAAAATAGGCAGCAGTTTTTTTTGTTTGTTTGGCATGCATGCTCCAATTGGAGAGCAACATCACATTAAAGATTGTGAAAATGGGATAAATTTATTATTCATTAAAAACCTACATTCAAAACCTTCTTAGAACTATATAATGATGTGTTACATTTCAATAGGATATATCTCTGACTTTGTTTAGTTTGCCTTATTGCACACATTAAACAGTCATTATACAATCTCATGATCTGAAATTCCACAACTGAACCAAAGCACCACTTAAATAAAACGTCTATGTAAGATGTTAAGCTTTTGATTTCTAAATATTAAGAATACACTAGACTGAAAAAGTTCAGCCAACATATTGACACAGTTTTTATGTGTTTTAGTAATTAAACTAACTATTTAAGGCAGTCTTTCCATCATACTGCACTAACAGCTGTAACTGAAGCCTGAAGCAACACACTCACAAGATAACAGTAAAATGAAATCAGTAATTTTCTTATGCACAACATGCAAAACATTTTAAATAAATCCAAATTGTATTTCTAAATGTCAGTCTGAATCAATAGTATGTCTGAAACACACATCTGTAATCTCCCTTGACTTGGAAGTGGACATATTAAGATTTTATGCTCACTGGTTTGAGGTTTAAATGTAGTCAAGTTAACATTTGCGTCATAATTTGAGTGAAAACTGGCAGAGATTTCCACTGGACTAAATATTTCTCCTGTATTACTTGGAAGTTTGTGGAATTCATCCTTAAACCCCATAAGCCTCAGAGTTTTGCAGTGAAACTAAGAAGGGTCTTATTAAGAAATCCAGCTTCCTCTCCGGCATAAGCAATGCAACTGGGGAGCACTCCTGGTCAGAGTTTGAGCTGGATTCAAATAATGTAAACAACTGGGTCACATGTGTGAAATACTACTCTTTCTGACTGTGATAATTAAGGGATTCATTCAGAATGCTGTCTAAAATTGTATTCCTATTGTATTTAAAACACTAAAGGCAAACTGAAAGGTATGAATGAAATTTAATCTATCCTTTTACAGTGGGGCTGGGGGTTGGGCCTGAGCTGGACTGTCCATCTATGGGAAAAACCTTTGCATTGCAGAGAATTTTCACATGTCAACTTGAACAGCGCCAGTCTGGAATTCCAAACATATTGCCCAAAATGAAGGTCTCAGCACAATATTGACTATTTGCTATCCCACAAATGACTCAAGAATTTTGTTGATGTAATCCACTTGTTCCATGCACTAAAACACTTTATAAAACTAAATAAAACAAAAAACAACTTCAAACTATTAAAGACTCACTGTGGAAGTAAGGAGCTTTTTTATTGTGAAATAAATAGATAAGCCAGTGCCACTCAATTAAAATATGACCTGATTATTTTGAAGAAAATTAAAAGCTCTAGATGAGGTTTATGACTGAAATGGGCAGATAGGATTCAGTAAAATCTGGATCCTTTGTCATGTTTCATGATGAAGAATTCAGAGGGATCATTGAAGCAATATAAACTATTTTTATGCAAAATAGAAGTGTCAAGGTCAAAAAACTCAAAAGCATGAATGACAAAATAGGGGAAAAAAATGCTTGAAACGCAGCCAGCCAGCATATTAACTGTTGCTGTTGTAGAGGTACAGGCCTATCAGCCGTTTTTTTAAGTGAGGTCCAGTGGCGTTGAGTTACACATTCTTTTAGTGGAAAAGTTAAGAGAAAAAAGCAGCAGAGGTCATGGTAAGTTAAGAAAACAAATTCTTCCTGAGTCAAACACAGCAAAGGTATAACCTTAGCATGCAAGTGAAACTGGAGCCTCCCTTTACTAACACAAGTAATTACAAGTTGGACACACAGGTCCTATGAAAACCGAGTGCCATGTCACTCAATACAAAAATGAGCAGGGAAATGTGTGTTTGTAAGAAAAAAAAACAGAGAAACTGGTGATAATCTCAGGTAGCTTTTCAGCTACTGTAAAGCTCTGCAGTGTGTATAAAAGGCGTTTTCCCACAGGTTGCATCTGTAAGCTGAATCCATGCGCTTATCTGGGGAAAATTCAAGCAAACATGTAAAGTGACCTGTGACTACAGCAAGTAACTCACAGTCCACAGCGACATGAGTGTACAGGAACATGAATGTTCACATTTGAAAATCTACAACATACTGCAGCGAACCACAAAAACCACATAATTGTATTGTGATAAGCATTATTACCATCTGTGCAGAAAAGCTGACCCTTTTAAATCTCTCCACTTTCTTTGCCTCAATTGATTTCCATTTTCTCTCAAACTATCCTGCAATCACACAAAGCTCTCAAAGCTGTAGACTGCAAACATATAATTGCAGTTGTTTTTCGATTACTTCCAGACGTGCCCTTTCACCTAAACACAGACTGCAGAAATGATGGTGATAAAAACATAATTTTCTTTGAGATTAATGACCGGTAAGAGATTATGCATCAGCCCTGTCACAATGAAAAGTATCATAAAAAGCTGACTATTATTGGTTTAAGAGTCAGTCTTTGCTTAGCTAATGGGTGACCAACCAAAAACAGCAAAAATGAGGAAAAATAGTTTCTGGTACTAAATTGTTGTAAAAGAATACATTTGAATCACTCTTACAGACTAAAAAATGTAAGGTTTATCTCAGAAAAATTGCTTCTTTTTTTATCTGGTCCATTCTCCAGGAAGACAATCTTGCATTCAGCACATATAACATACATAACGTATCAAAATATAAAATGGTTATTTAATTTTTCACCTCAAGTGTCCAAGAGTATCAGCTTAAGAAAAACTGTGACTTGAGTGCTTGATGTAAATGAAGCAAATGTTATATAAATCACAATATGTGTAAAAGTTTCTCTACACTGCAATGCTATTCAGTTCCAGTTTGATCAGTCTCAGTATTTCATATCTTTTAACTTGAACATATGTTCAAACAGAGGTGATAAATATAGTCCAAAGTCATTCAAAAGCTTTTAGACAGTTTGTTTAGTTTAGCCCTGGTGGGAAGGCCTCTGGCAGATGCTAACTGTGCTTCTGCACCTGGCTAAGGGCTAGCCAGGTGCAGCTGGCAACACTTTATTATAGGTACTGAAGTAGTGTAAATCACCTTTTAACTTGGTATACGTTTAAAATAAGGAAAGTGACCTAGTGACAGTGTGATGGCTGCAGTTACAGTCACACAGACATGGTAATGCTCACTGCTACAATCAATCATAGTAAATCTCAACACACATTTTTTTTGTTTCTTTAAATATAGGATTTAATTTACAGAGTAACAATTAATGTTTGTTTATAGTTTTACACAATCAAAACGCTCCATTCTAAAAAAAGTGCACACATTTTAGTTTACACTAAGTCAAGTGTTAATCTCTTTTTTGGGGGGGTTACCTCAGTGCCAGCTGCTCCAGTTCTTCAGAGGGAATCAAAGAGGTGGAAAAGGGGTGGAGCAAACATATAAAGACCTGCAGATTGGTTCGTACCACAACATGGGATCATGGGGGAGGAAATGGGATTTTCTTATGTTAGCTTCAGTTAGATGTTTGTATGTTCTCCCCTTTTTGTGTTTTGTCTCATTTAGGTAAGTCTGTTTGTTTGAGTTGAGTTCAGTTATCTGGACCTTTTTTATGGGCCCAATATTCTCATTTTTTATCATTCACTCAAGTTTGTCTTTTGGGTTAAAAAACAAAGATTTTTGGCCTTAAACCTAAAAAGGTCTTTTATTGCTCGGTCCATCACAGATGGACAAGATACAAGCACATAAATCACAGTGAGTACTTTGGCTGGCTACCTGCCAATAACAATGCTAAAGTTTGTATCTGCCTTTGAGCTGCTAAGTGGTACTAAAGGGCTATTTCAAAGTTTACTGTACTTGGTAACCTCTATTTAAAACATATGAAATACACGTAGCTACTAATCAAACTTTAACTGGTCAATTCTCCACTAAGCTAATTTTATTTACATCTATTTATGAAATCCAGTTTTTTGTTTGATCCTAATATTGCGCATCATATTATTACACCCCTTGTTATTAGCATAATCAAGGTCCTCTAAGCACAATATGAAGGCTGGCATTGGCCCAAATGTTTAAATGAACTGTAGGCCTACTGGGTGACTGTTATTGAAACTGGCAAACATTTAGGTTAACCTAAAATAAATTTGGCCTGGAGTACTGGAACATACGAGCAAAACTACAGTGCTGGTGTCACAGCTATGGCAAATCACTTATAATGCTGCAAATGCCATCAACATTTGAAAGTTCACTGACTAATATGAAACGAAAAAGGTTTGACATAAGAATGGAAGGAGGAAAAAATCTCCTCAAGCCAACATGAGGTCCATGCTGGTAGCTGGAAGAGGACAGAAAAGGGGCAGAAATATCGTTAGCAGAACTGAGAATTCAAGAAATAGCATAATTTGTGCAGGTCCACTGACAGGTGTCCAGTCAGATACTGCTAAAGACAGCAATGCTGCTCCAGGCCCCATCAATCTCTATAACTTCCAACACATACAGCGATCCATTCCTATGTATAAAACAGTCTCAAGCCTCGTGAGCTATACATTTACAGACATAACACTGACTTTTACATTACATAATACCAATATTTTACATTACTGATGATGAAGATAGTAAAAACACTAAAAAGTCAACAGCCTTCTAACCTCAATAGGTTCTCAACTAGACAATCTCATGAACAGATTTTCTTCTGTTTTAAGTGAAATCTCAGCCAAGATGAAAACTTTGCAATGAACTGGTACCCATGTCTGACAAGTAAATGACATCCTCCACTTTGGTACCAATAGCTTTGTTTTTGTTTTTTTGGACTGAGATTTTAAAATGTCAAGGCCATTTAGGTACATGAATCCTAAAGGAGTCTAACTTTTGACATATATTTCATTAATCTGACCAATGTATTTGAAAAAGGCCTTTAACATGAGTTTAGCTTGTATTAAAATAACCTATTGTCTTATAGAAGATATTCCTTGGAGTGTAAAATCATACAATGATCATGGCCCTTCAGTTATACAACCAAGAAACTGTTTATTTAGATCCATGTCAGATCTCAATGTGTGTCACGTCTCCTAAAATTGTTGACTTGTAATTTGGCCTGATGACATGGGCTTCTCTTTTAGAAGCTGCCAATAGAGCTGTCTAATGCCAACTGAGTCAGATGAGTCTGAGAAAGACAAGAGGAACACACCAGTAAAATGTGACAAATCGGCCCTTCAAAACTTGTCCCCCTGTCCATGGTTGACTTAAGGAAAATATTTTTTTCACCATACACCTTGTTTTTATGTTCAATTGTTTTTTTAAAAGTTCAACATATTTTCTCCTTATTTACTTGGAATGGAGATGAAATCAAATTAATTTGTATTCATTTGTAAAATTTAACCTCGTAACAAAACTAACTTTTCGTTTATGTGACTTATCTGTCATAGAAGGTCAGTATACTGAAAGGAGTATTGTCAAGTACAACTAATGTGTTTTTGGAAGTTAATTACTGTTTTTAATTTACACTTGATCTTTAGTTACTTTACTTCTATTCTGTACAGCAGCAGGAGAGCCTCTGAACCATATGTTGAGAATATTGCATAGAGTTCCTGGTAATCTGGTTACAAATAACGAATGGAAGCAGTTCACAAAGAGACCGAGGGTGGACTTAAATGGATAGATTTGTTTTTCATGTACCAACTATAAATCTGACTGGGAGCTGCAAAATAACCTCATCATCTAACACAAGTGCTAAGTTACCAGCAAGCAGAATGGCCAGATGGGTGCACTCTAACCAGCCAGCTCTAATCTGAATGCATGTGGAATATGATTCTATAAATATGTTTAAGTTACCGTATGAAAAGCAAGGTGCATTGTAAAGAATCAGGAACCCAATTCATGTATGCACAAATAACAAAATAAAATCTTATACTTTCCCTACATACTTTTTAGAGTGTAACAGTGGTTTAACATAACTTAATAATAGCAGCAGAGTATTGTGTGTGTAAGTAGCACCCAATTGAGGGTGTCTCTCATTGGGTGAGAGACCAATACATTGTGGACAGGTCACCAGCCCATTACAGTGTACTAAAATTAATTAAACTAAAAACTGCAAAAAAAACAAACAAAAAAACGGATATATTTGCTTCTGGCAAATTTCTTTCTATAATTATGTTTAATTATGGAAAGAAGGTTTGTCTGGATGAAAATACTATAAAATCCCCACTTTGTTTGTCCAGAATAGTGATGCTAGAGTATTTGAAGTTTAGAAATACATTAGATTTGTCTAAATAAAGAACCCTTTCAAAGCAAAATATGGTGAAATATTTTTGGTCAATTACATTACTGAAAATGTGGAGCAAGTTTGATAAATTGAACAATTCTGAGATAACCACTGCAGAAAAGGTCAGTTTTGCAAACTATTTATGTTGGACAGAACAGTTTAAAAATCTCCCCCTTTGTTTTTAGGTGCTGAAAATCCTCCCTTTACAAGGTGATGAAACTAATTGACTCTATTCTCAGGGATACAAAACTCCTAACCATGGTTAACATGTATTTAAAGATAAAGGAAAAACAAAAGAAGCTAGTCAAATAACAAAAAGATATATACCAAAAATGTAAAATGCTATAAATTGATGGAGTGTTTTTGCAAAACCAATTTGAAGCACAATGGGGTGTATGACTTTTAACTTGTTAAAATTCAGAATGTACAAATAAAAATATGTATTATAGCAAGATATCAGGAATGCATATTCTTGTAAGAATGTTGGCCCATATTTAAAAATATTGTAAGTTTGGCACTGGTCAGAGGCGAGCTGAGAAACTGGGAGCAGTTGAAGTTGACTGACTGGAGTCCTCCTGGTTTTATTTATTGATTTAAGTTAAATGTGGGCTCACAACGCCGAGCTATATGGTTGGTGATTTTATAACCAAATAGATTTAGTGAATGATTGCTAGAAGCTCCTTTGGGGATCAAAACATATTACCTTGGCTTTAATACTGGCCAGCATTAACATTTAAAGCTTAATATGTTTTGGCCTTCTTCTGCTTTTTAAATGGCTTTGACCCACACAGACATGGACTCTATGAGACCTCTGCAGGTGACCTTTGATATCAGACAGACAAAATGAGCACATTGCTCATTTAAGTCAAATAAGTGCCAGACTGGTTCTTCCAGAAGGTTGAGTGAACTGACATGTGGTAAAAGTTCAAATTAATTTATCTTTTTCTGGTTAGTAAAAATAATAAAAAAGGATTTATTAGCAGTTATGTAATTGTGACACTGTATTGTATTATAAAAAATATCAGTCTTCTAGTAACACTGTTGGCATAAAGAGTTTATCACTAAAAATATTACTGTACATCCACAATGTGTTGTCAATGTGTCTATTTTTATCCCATCGTCGTTCAAAATTTCCCAAGAATGATACAACTGGTTTTCAGTTCAGTTCAGTTTAACTGACAAAGCTGAGTAGTCTGAGGCCACATGCTCAATCATTCAATAAATAGATTCTCTCAGATAAGATTGATATAGTCAGATAGTCTGGTCTTCAGTTTCTCTTGATGTGATTTTGTAAAGCTTTATGATAATTAACAGCCTGCACTCTAGATCCTTAGCTCAAGAAGACTAATGACAGACTAATGACAATTATCAAACGGGATATATTATGCAAACACTACAGGCTGGCTTACATCCTGCCTGAGTGTTTTTTTGTTTACTGAACATTGCATGGTAGACTGAAGAGCAACATTTCCAAATGAAATTAAAACACAGAGAACATGTTCTTTAAAGCAGCAAAACACTACACATTTTAAAACATTTTGATGAGCTTTGAATGCAAGTGATTAGTTCTGGTAAGCCTTAGCTGAAACCGTTGCACTTCTACTGATACACCTCCTACACCCTAAAATGGATCTTCTCCTGCTTGGATTGAAGTAAAGCTTGTGTCAAATTAACACGTGCACATGTTTGTATTGCTTTCTTGGTGAGCAGATTAATTTGCATGAAGACTTTGCAGTTATCTAAAATGGTCCCTCACTGTGTGGGCTAAATGAACTGCAACTTTAATGAACAAGCAACCAGACAGAAATAAACAATTAGAGGAGCAGCATAAAGTTCACACTGGACATTCGGATAACTCGAAAGGAACTGCTTTCAGAGGTTGATGACTAGGAAATTGCTAGGATGTGCTATTGACATGATGACTTGAGTCATATTTTTTTGAGCAATGGTAGATCAGAAGTAGAAAAACTTAAGTGCATAATTGCATTTTTTTTTTTACATGTTTTCTACATTTTTTATTCTGAAAAACTTCATTTTAGCGTCTCTTTAATTGTAAACCATCAACATAAATATCAAAGGAGTGGTGTTATGTACTTCCCAGACACTACCTATATAGCATAATCAGGTAACTATGTTGCTTTCAGTTGTTATAAAAATGCTGCATATATCAAACACAACTGAAAAGAAATTTTAATTTAAATACACTCCTGCTCTTCCCAATACCCCACCTTCAGCATGTCATTACAACAACGTTTACAACCGTTCTCAGTCCAACATTATCAAGAGCATTGGACTGAGAAGAAGCTTGTATAATGAGTTGAGCAGACTCACAGTTCCACCAGGTGTTTACTATTTGCTCCTGCCACTAGTCTGGGGGAGTTGAGTGAGGAAAGTTTGGTAGAGATGAGTTGTCACAGGGGGAAGCTTGGCTAGAGACTCAGCTTGACTAGTCTCTAGTCTGGCTACATTTCCACAAATGGGCAGCGCTTTTTGTCTCAAACATGCTTAAAAGAATCAAAGTAACACACCAGGTATGTTTTTGATGAGCGAATAACATTGTAACATGATAAAAAAAAAACATAATACCAGTCCTTTAAGATAAATACGCTTTACTTTTTTTTAATTTAACTGCAATCGTAAATTGACTTTTTGATAATATTCTAATTCATTAAGGTGCACTTGAAGGGGTGGAAAGTACAATATCAGCAATCAATCTTTTAATCTGTGTGTAAATTATTTGATCCTAAAATGTTGGCTACAAACCTTTTTTTACTTTTTAAAAGGGCAATAAAGGCTACCTTGAGTCTTAAGCAAGCTAAAAGCTAACTGGCTATGGGACAGTGAATGGTATCGATTACAATGAAAACCCAGGGGGCTTTGACTCCTACTTAATTGCATTCATAAATTAGGTCTTTGTAGCAGAGAGAAATATCACATCCCTGCAGCCACAAAGGCCAGTATAAACACATCCCATTGAGATTCTCAGTGAAAAGGCAGTGGCACAAATACTGGGACTTATGTAATCATTTACTCTCAGTGGTACTCCAATGTCTTTAGGACCACTAGAACCCCAGTACACCATTTTAATGGCCTGAATCTATAATCTCCTTCTGCTCTAAGCGGAGGCATGTGATCCTTGCAGAACAGGGAACATTTTTTTCCATCCATCATTTCTTGTGGGTGTAGTTTAATACACAGCAGCTCCTTGTTATGGAGCTGGATGCTGCATAGAAACACATCAACACTGATTTTAGAAAATGGGAACATTTCTACTGGAGTTACCATCCATCTATATTAGAATCTGTTAATTATACATAAATCACATATATGTTAATATACTGACTAAAATTAAAGGCAACAAAATCTTGTATTTGTTACATGAGGTACAAATTAAAAATTAAGCTCAATTTTGTGTGGGGGCATGTGTGTGTGTAAAATATAACACAAAACATGGTGAAAAGGACACAACCATGTTTTAATAAAGTAGATCAGACTTGTCCATTGTTAAAATTGGGACTTTTTTTTGATGATACAGGTTCCATGTCATAATTGCCCCTTGTGTAAATACACTCACAATCTTCTTGGCACTGCCTCAGCACAAACCAGCACACAGAAGTTGCCCAATCATGATCTTGTGAAGCGTGGACCACAGAGAAGTGTTTTGCCATTGAGTTTGGGACACGTTATTATTATCATGGCCAAACAGAATCTTTTGTTTACGTTTTCCGACAGACGTTTGTTTTGAAACAACTTTAAAAAGTAAACCATTGTCTAGAACCATTTATCTAAGTCATACTATGTTTCTTAACTAGTGGAGAAAGACGTGACTTGCATCTTTACTCCCTCTCGACCAAAATTATATATAGACAACGTGAATTTATTTTGATTTTGTTGCTGTAGGGTCATCGAAAATGTCCAATGAATGAAATGTAAGCAAACAGCACCTTTCATTTTTTTGGCCCTTTTTGACCACTACTGTTGGTTTTCGACTGTGCAATAACAGCTTAAAGGCCAAACAAGCCTCATGGCAAGCCCTGTCTGCACTGGCTTGATGGTAATAAGAGGGTCAATAAATTGTTTAGTGTAACAACAAATAAACATTGCATGTTCACAATTGCTGGAGTGCAGTCTGTGGATTAACAGATAATTTTGCCCCAATGTAATGTCATGTTGTGGGCCTGTGGCTCAGTCTTGGTCAGATTATGTTATGTCTGGATGTGTGTGCACATGTGCATATAAAAAATTAGCTTTCAAGGGGTGAGTAATCCACAAGCCCCTTTTGGCATATACCATGATCAGTATTTATATCTTAAATAAGAAATTTATTTTTGTCCCTGATTCACAAGTCAAATTTAGATCCAGAAATAATAACAAAAAACTGTTAAATCAATAATAAATGCAATCAAATTGACAGTCTGACATTAATTACATACATTGTAAGTTTTTTTCTGTGTACAATAAAATGTTGTCAAATTGTAACTTATATTGCCCATTGGTAAAATGTATTCTAACCAAGATGTCAACTGCTGTCACCAACTTAATTTGCAAAAACTATATGGTAATGGCTGAAATCAGATTTAAAGGGGCTGAACCAGTGATGAAGAAAAGCTTCATGCTAGTCGTGGGTTTGGCCCTTTTTGACCACTGCTGTTGGGTTTTGACTGTGCAATAACAGCTTAAAAGCCAAACAAACCTCATGGCAGGCCCTGTCATCACTGGCTTGATGGTAATAAGAGGGTCAATAAATTGTTTAGTGTAACAACAAATAAACATTGCATGTTCACAATTGCCTATTTGATATAATAGGCTTAGAAACAAAATTACTTATAAGAAATTATCACTGCACTTATTGTGTAATAATAATATATTGGGTAAAAGAATTAAATTAAGCAGCTTTGGCTTTGTTTTACATCCACCATATAAAATGTGTATTATCACAAATTAATGTCTAATCATCTTATTTTTTGAAAACAGTGTTATTTACTTACATTTAAATGACAAAACATTTTACTTTCCTCATTAAACAAAAGATACAGAAATTTTTTTTGGATTAAGCAACAAGTTAGGACACCCTATAGCTAATATAACTACTTTTGGCTCATGTACTTTTAGTGACACATTTCTTATAAAGATTTACTACTGTGACATCACTCTGAGGAAAGTTAGCTTGCTTCTTGACTTTCAGCTGTGAGATTTTGCAACAGTTTCTCACATGCATCACCTTATTCCAAGTCACCTCACAGCATCTCAGTGGGATGAAGGTATTGACTCTGACTCAGCCTAGGACTTTCCATTTCTTAATTCTCAGCTATGGTATGGGTTTAGATCATTGTCATGTTGCAAGGTCCAGTCCAGCTTCAGTTTTTTTAAGGATTGTCTCACATTTTCCTCAAGTACTCTCTAATACTTGTGTCTTGGTGTAGTGTTGTGGTTTAGGGTATCACTAAAAGCATTACACTTCTTTTGTACCCACCTCCCATGAGTGTTAAACTTGTGAAATCTCTTCATTATTTTGAAGACATGTCATTTCTTGTTAATATTTACAAGAACCTGCAGTAGGTCTCATGTGGATATTTCACAGTTTTTGGAGACTACTTTGAGCATCTTGTGGCCTGCTCTCAGGATAAACTTGCTTAGATGTTCAGACTTCCACTTGTGAATCATATTCAAAACTTTTTGAGATCTCTTTTACGAGATCAAAGGGTTGCTACAACTTTCTTTCTGAAGGACTCAGGCAGGTTTTTTATTATTGTTGTTATTATTTTTACAATAGTTTTAACTTCAGCGTATCAAACTATATATCTGAGGTTTAAACTTGACAAACCTCCCTCAAAATACCAAAATGATGATTTCCTAATAACTCTTTGTGGTATGTCTGTAATTAATATTAGTCATTTCAATTTGGGTAATTTTAAAATGGCTCATCCTAATTTGTTCCTCGCCAGAAAAGATCACTTTCATTACATTTTTCTGTAAATGTCGTATTTTGTTACTTGACATTTTCAGTTATTAAGGTTGATATCACATATAGACCTAATCAGTAAATTAGAATATTGAAAAATACATTTATTTTAGGAACTTATCACTAAGTAAAACAGATTATAAAGATTAATTACACACAAATGGATGTTTGAAAGCGTTTATGTCTGTTAATTATTAATATTTTCTTCTGACAACTAATGAAAACATAACTTTTAAAATTAGAATATTACATCAGACTACAAAAACAATTTTTAAAAATAAAAGTGCAGGCTTAACTAAAATGACCTCTGATGTCTGCTTAATGGTTGTTATTTTCAAAACATACCTGACAAACAGGACTCATTAGGATGTATTTCATAATATATTGAATATGACGGTATTGATATATCCAAGTATGTTAAAAAGACAAAGAAATCAAGGTATCCTGATTTCTTAATATGACTGTGTGTACCATTTAATTCTATATTGTAAAACTACATCCTCACTTCAAAATTTTAAATAAGTTAACATTTAATGGAAAGAAATCTGTCTGAAAATTTTATAACTGCATGTGAATCAATAAATTATAATTAATATAACTTGAATTAAGAATAAATGACATGGAATATAATAAGCATTCAGACATTTTGATTTTTTTTTTTTCTGTAGACTAATTGTACTGAAAGCTAACAACCAGGACCAATCAAAAGAAGCAATCAAACAGACTGCAATCTCAGCTGTTTCATCAACATCACTGAGTGAAAAACAGACTTGGGGGAATACATTAATGAGGATATTTCATGCCTTACTCTTTCAGATACACTCACACATTCCATACAAACACACACAAGTGGGAAAAAATTAGCATAAGTCATATTGGATATCAGTCAAAAGGCATGCAAAACGGAATTTTAATATGAAAGCCCATTTTACAAATACACCCCCAGTTCATTTCAAATTAGTGAGAAAATATCTGCTGAGTCTAATTACCAGAGGCAGATTGAAAAGAGATTATCCGGCACTGTAATCTGCATTCTAAAATTATGTTAGGGAAAATTTGACAGAAATTAATAAAGCTTAAGGAAATGTTATTATGCTGGGCATAGAAGTATGCATTTTAGCACCTTTAACATGACTGCTTTAGAACAAAAAAAAGTTATATGTGTACCATTGTTCTGTTGGATTCATTTTTGACAAAGCTGCAAAATACAAATATGATCCCATGGAGTTAAACATATCATGTTGTCCAGCATCTACTCTGCTTTTAACTGGGAAAATAAATATTTTCCTTTAACTAGTTTTATTTTATTTAATAATTATTTGAAGTATTAATATAAGTATTGTGGGAGTTTAGCAATATAATTCCAATTTAACTTCTTTATTATAATTTCTAAGCCTGTTTTTATGAATAATGAATAAAGAAGATTATTTTTGCCCAGATCATAGCAAAAGCTGACATTCTTTGCTCTTATAAGTTGTCCATGTTGCCCTTACACAAAACTTACAGCAAGCAGATTCAAATCCACTCTGAGTATCCAGACACATGCAAGTCATCACGGAGGAAAACACAGTCATGAGGTAGAAATTAAATCCCCACTAAGGTTTCCTGAAAGCCCTGCTTCCTCCTAATAAATGTAATAATAGAGTGACGCAGCCTGTCACAGTGAACAAAGGTGCTGTGAGCTAATGCTTCGTCTGTTGGCTGTCACTGCCGCTTGACTGCTGAGACGTAAAACACAATAATAGTTACTACACGACTTGTCGGTTAATTTAGATAAATATGCTGTGAAGATGCCAATGTCAAAATGTTTTTCGACGTTTAGATTTCAGCTTGTAATCTCCAGATTTTTCTCGCTTCAATACAGAGCCCCTCGAAGGCATAATCCTGCAATTTGACAAGTGGAAGTTTCAACTCAAAAAGTCTCATTTC
Organism: Xiphophorus couchianus; assembly: GCF_001444195.1. Taxonomy (NCBI): domain Eukaryota; kingdom Metazoa; phylum Chordata; class Actinopteri; order Cyprinodontiformes; family Poeciliidae; genus Xiphophorus; species Xiphophorus couchianus. The sequence goes on from NC_040233.1 coordinate 18,041,444, forward strand.
AGCTTTCAAAAGCCAGACTTTCCACTCTAAGTTTAGATGGCCGCAACTTATTTTTTTAGGGTGGAGGGAAAGACTGAGCAAATACCTAACATAAAAATGGGTAAACATCATTCACAGACAGAGCCTTTTAGCAGCTAAATGTTGAACCAGCTATAAATACAGTTTCATTTTAATTGTTTTCTTGTGCCATCTATGCCACTGAGCTCAGAGGTCCACTGTGGCGCAGTGATGAACCACATCACTGGGAAAATGCACTGTACCTCAGAGACTGGGCAAACTGCCTGTTGAATGCACAACGGCTTTAGCCAAAACACACAAAACCAACACAGTGTGTTGCTCCTACGCTGTGGGTGCGTGCAGCAGACTTTATAGATACAGCTATAACAATATTTAAAAAGGCATTTATAAGTCACGGTATCCTGTGTTAAAGTAAACTATACAAATGGGAATTTAGACTGCAGAAATGAAGCACTTTGACAATCCTAATTCAGGCAGGTGAGAGCTTCAAAACGATTTTGTGCCAATAGGAGCTAGAGACTCCTTCACTTATTGCTAGAGGAAGAAAACACACAAAATGGAACAAGACTGTGATCACTATTGCCTATTAATCTTGAGTACATATACTACAATTTCACTCCATCATCTTCTTTAAAACGAATTTTAAAGAAAAAAAGAAGATAACATTATATAATTGCTTTAAATGAAAATCAAAAAAATCATGTTATTCCAACTCCTGTTAAAATAATGCAACATGTTTATTATACTCATAAAAATAAGAAAACATTACCCATATTTTCTTTCTTTATGTTGTTTTAAATCTAATGCTTCATCAAAAATAAAGCAGAAACAGCCACTAAACCTAAATGCTGATGTAGTGCTAATAGCACAAAATGCCACAATCTTAGCTGGTTTAATTCGTCAGGCTATCCAATCAGATATCTAGCCTGCAGCCAGTTGCTTAACAGACATTGTGCTTGCATCTTCCCCACAGTGGTTTTAAAGCAGTGTGAGTTAAGAGGCTAATAGGGATTATCTACTCATCATCCCAACTGTTAGTAGGTGGGAAATATTAGTAAGTAAATGAACATTTTGTCCTCAAAGTTGATGAGCAAGAAAAAGTTGGCAAGTTTAAGAAGGGCCAGTTTTACTGCACGTCTATTAAAACCTTTTGGGTTGCCATGAGCTTGAAAAATGCTTACATAAAATAAAAGTTGAGTTGAGTAGTAGTAAGTTATGAAGGAAAAACACATGCAACTGAATTAAATTACGCATGAGATTTCAGAATATTATAAACAGGTACTGCCACAATTTATTAAAAAAAGAAAAGTGAAGATAAGCTCACACGTGGCTTTGCTGGACCTTTGCAAGTGCCATAATAAAATTTTTTCATACTGTATTTTATTTGAAAAGAAAACACATTATTGCATATAGGACTGTGTTTTAATGTGTTTGATTTTCATATACCAACAGGCAGCTATCTAAAAACAATGCATAAAATAACATCACAACAGCAAGTTTTAACCATATGCTCAATGCTTTCTTTGTTTATGGTATATGTCAGTGCCTGTGTTACATCGCGACATATGTAGCTGACACACCTTTACATTGTGTGTGTTGCTTTGCATGGTTGACTATATTTTTTGAAGCAATGTTTTTTTACAAATCCAAAGGTGTTCTGGGAAAATAGTTTTTCACAAGCATAGGGTTAGGGTTACCCTACGGCCTATAAACCCTAACCTTGATCCATACTATTACTCTATTGCAATTTGTATGGGTGAGAGAAATTTGTATAATATATATTCATATAGTTTTAGTCCAGAAGTCCCCAGTCACAAAAAACCCACCCCCAGACACTGGTTAAAAAAAATAGTATACAAGTGAGAAAGGAATGTCCATTGTTTGGAAGGAATATTTTGTAATTCCACTATTTATTCAACTATGACATGCAGTACAGACTTAGTAAATTACACTGAAGTCGCACTGAAGTCATTTGAGCAAAAAGTCAATTTCCTTTTCTCTAATTTTGGAGGAAAGAGAGTTTTATTAGACTCCTATTTATAATGGGGAGATTTATTAGAAATTAAGACCAATGACAACACCAGCAGTGCTTAGGGTTGCCTAATTAGCTCTTCCCTAAAATCTAGTTAAACGCTCCTCAATATTCCCAATGAAAAACACATGTGGAGAGAATTGCAATTGCTGATACTTTGCCTTCTCTGTCTTTGACAAGCTGTCACTGCAGAGGAAGCACATCTGGACCTCCACGCTTCACATGTGCAACATCACGGCAAAATGACGCTAATTACGCTGTAGACAGTAAATGAATGACTTACCAGGCAAAGGCTGCTGAGGAGTGAGATGAGAAGAAAGTCCAGATTATGGAGTTGCAGAGAAGATCCCATCCCTGACCCTGAGGCAACTCTACCTCCAAGAGTGAGAGTCATTCAAACACACAGCTGATGGAGCTCAGAAAGCAATTATTTAATCTACTTAACTCTCTTCAAAGTGGAGTGTGATGCGTCTTTTCACTCCATCTGGCCCTTCGACGCTCCTGGCGGCTTGTGAAATCATAACTCTAATCGCCCGCTCTGCCCTCGATTTAATTTCCTATAATCTACTATATGGTTCGGTTCAGCCCGCTCGCTTTATTTCTGCGCATCTGTCTTTTTTTTTCTTTTCTTTTTTTTTCACTTCTGAAATTACATCCACATGTCAGAACTATTTATGTCGCTCTCTCTCTCTGCGGTGGGAAGTTCAAATGATTCTTTGTAGGGAAGAAACCAACGCTGTATTTTTAGGTCTTTTTAAATTTCCCCGCAGACTAACTTAAACACTTCAGTATGGAGCTCTGTGCCTACTGGTTTCTTCCAGTTTCCCCTCCCGGATCAGACACACATATAAATAAATAAATATGATTCTTTTTAAAAAAAAAAAAATATATATATATATAAAATAAAACCTCAAATTGTCTCACTCCATCACCAGAGTCTGCTGAATTTCACAACTTCACTCCGTTTGACTCATGTCACCATCAACGCATTCATTCAGCGCACTGATCACAGACAGGGTTCACTTTTCACATTTAAAAGTAAATATTAACAATATTATGACAAGAGCGGAGAGTGAAATTCACAACTACTTATGTAAATGTGTTTAATCTGCGTGTTTAGACTTCATATATAGAGTTTCGCTTTCCTTCATTTCTTCCCCACCAAAATGTTGCAGATCATGTGTCATTGGCTGAAAACGTGCAGCGCACTAAATAAAAGCGTGACAATCTAACAGAAAACTGAATGTATGAAACTCCCAAACGAGACTCTGTTTACCTAAGACGAGACAGAAACGCCAGCTTAGACTCAACAATCTTTACTTACTATCGAGAGAGAAAAGAAATCACCTTAACGGACTGATAATTCGCAAAAACGCCTGAGTGATTGTTGTGTTTTTTGCGCAGAGTCAAAGCAAAAAAAAAAAAAAGTTGAAGTTTCTCGTGTTGGGAAGCGTCTCCAGTCCAGATGTGGCAAAGCGGCAGGTCGTGCTCAGTAGTGAGTATGTGGATGGAAAAGGGGAAGCAGGGTGGGGGCTGGAAGGAGGCAGGTAGGGTGGAGCGTGAAAGCCGCTTATTGGTGCGCTCGCTCTTACGTTGGAATAAACCACGACTCCCCAAATGACATATTTTCTCACTCCTAAAACAAACTCCACATTCAACAGATTGCAGGGCCGTTGCCAAACCGCTTTTTCCCCCTGCAGTCTCTCAAAAGTTGCATCCAGTTGGATTGGGTTACAGTAACATAATGCAGCGGATGAAGCACCATATGATGGTGAATCGGTAAAAGGACTGTAACAACATTTTAAGTTTATGAAGTAAATAAAAAATAATTTACTTCTAAGTCATTCTCTTATCACTTGCTACGATACAATGTAATTGTGGAAAGTTCAGCTGGCCAAACTTAACCTTAATTCAGTCTGCTTCATAAGTTAAATAAAATTATAAAAAGTAGTAGTAGGAATATGTATTCATCTTCTTTTATTCTTATACCCTTTAATAAAATCTAATACAGCCTACTTCATTTATAATACACCAAATTATTAAATGCCAGTAGTATTTAAACTTTTAGCAGGAAGGGTATAAATGCTCCACAGAAGAGCAACAGAGAACTTTTGTGAACTGTTTGATCCATTGTCCAAAAACAGAGAGAGAACATGGCTATTAGATCTGTCCTCCACCACATAGAACCAAAAGGGTGTAAACTGACGGGTTCATGAACTGTTTGATTCTGGGCTAGAAATTATAGCTTGAAAACCAGACTGTGCATTTAAGAAGGATTATGTAGAGGTGATCTGTTCAGAAGTGAACTTTGAAAAATACTGTGTGCTTGAAAAGTGCTGAAGTCACCATTCCCACATTGAACAATGGCAGTGGCAGCGTCATCCTGGGGCATTCTTTTCTGTAATGAAGACCAGTCAGGGCTCATGGAAAGATAAATGGAGGTAAAAATGAATAATCAAAATATCAAATCAAAAATTTATTAAAAGCTGTAAAAGATATAGCTGAGGCAGATGACGGCCTGACATACATCCATATATCTTTCTTAAACAATAGAATTATTTTATTTTCAGGAAATAACTGAGTAACAAAAGTAAAAATAAATAAAATAATATTGGCATATTTTCCAATCTCTTGTATGCATATTATTTATTTATTATTTTTTAGCTCTATATTGCTGTCTTTTACAGTACAGTACAAATGTTAAAAGGGTAAATATAAATCTTGCCATTACATAATCTCTCACTATTACAACTTGCCATAATTGTCATCAAAACTTTAGCCGTAGTTTAAATCAAAATATCCCCCCAGAGTATGCTGTTATATTAAGAACATGACTAAGCAATTTGGCTGTCTTATCTGTTCACAATGACATTGACATGATTTGTCATTCGAATGTCACTGACATGTTCATTGACACAGGTATTTATTCTGGAGAGATGAACTGAGGATTTTGTGAAAGAGACTGGCTTTCATAGGTAATGCAGTGTGTTTTAACTGTTTTTCTGAATTGTTTTGTGATAAATGCACATTATATTTTACAAATGTCAAAGAGGATCTGAAAAATGCTAAAAAGTGACTGAGAAAAACAGTGCTATTCTGGAGTGGCTTAGCCAGTCAAGAAATCTCAGTCCAACAGAAAAATTGTGAGGATGACTTGTTTTTTTTCCTGAAGTGACCAAACAGTTTTTTCTTTTGTTGACTCTTTAATCCAATTGCCATGCAACCTCTAAAATGTGTTTTAGTGTTTGTAGCTGAGCCCCAACTGTGTCATTAGAAACTTAAAAATATGTTTTGTACAGACTAAGTACCCTGAGGGATGCCTGTTTTAATTTGATTGACTATGTTGCTGTTGTGTCTTGGTTTTAGTACACTGTATGCTGATATGCAAACGTAGAAAGTCAGAGAAGGTGTTAGGAGTGCTTAATGTTGCTCATGACAAGTTGTTGAATTCACTTTCTTTTAAAAAGCAGGACAAACTGTGCTGGTACTGCTGGTGAGAGATGGCAAAGATATTTGCAGCTTTTGCTTACTCAGCAGAAGAAGATTTCAATGTATGACCCAAAATATCTTTAGGTCCAACATCTTTGCATGCGTTTAGTCCGTTCAACGTTGTTATATTATTGTGGACAGTTTCATCACTTTTTCCTCATTCAGGGGTGTGAATTGACTCTCAGGTATTTTATTTGAAGAGCTTTATTCATAAGGTACTTGACATGTTGTGAAAATAGTTCAAAGATGTGATTGACTGTTCCATGCAGAAGATGATGATCCAAAATTTCTCTGTTCAAAAGTTGAAATAGCACTCAAATAATTAACAGAGAGAAACAGTGTTCATGACAGCACCTATTTATTTATTTATTTTATTTTTTTGATTGGGGTCTGCCTTCTTATTCTTGCTTTCTTTTGAAAGGTTTTCGTAAAAGGCTAAATGTGCCTTTAAGCTAATTACTGCAGCTCCATGCAGCTCATATCATGTTTTTTACAGACTCAAAGCGCTTCTGATCTTTGACATCTATCTGGCATGATTAATATCCATCCCCCCAAACTGTCTTCATTGTAAGGAACCATGCACTGGACTGACAGCAGTCTATATATCTCTATCTGCCTCATCCCCTATGCACTATTATTTATCATCTTTCTCATGTCATTTATCCTTGTTCTGTTTCAGCTGGTTGGCAGTTTATATCTGTGACAGCCAACAAACCATATCAGAGCTTATTACGAAGAGACACATTTAAACATATGTACTAGTGAACGAGGGAATTATCACCTGACCCATTTGTGTCAGGTAAGGATCATTTTCTTAGAAATTGTCTGAAAAGCTCTCATCATGAACTAAATTTCATGCAGATTTTTTATTTCACCTGAATAATAAGATTCAGCTGTCAGTGTGTTTGGGACCAATTTCCCAGATGTGCCTAATTGGCAATGTTCCAGGAGGTTCGACCCAGGTTCATGTGAAGACAGCAAGAACACTCTGGAGATTTTTTTCTCTGTTCCATCTACTGCCATTTCTGCTATGTTGAAATGACTTTCACTGTCCTGTATTTTGGCAGCATCAGCTCATCACTGTTGATCTTTCTGTATGTACTAACATCTGCTTCTACTAGTCCCTTTCTATGGCAAAGTTATTTTTTTTGTGCTAGCCAGTCCAACTTAATATTAACTTAATACAGCAGTCTATAATATATATATATATATATTTTTTTTTTTTTCTTTTAAGGGATGTGTGTGATTCATATTTTGTTCATTTAAAAATTTACTTATTTTGCACACATTTGCATTTTATTTATCTGGGCAAGTTTATATTTCTCATAATCCAAACAACAAACGTAATTACAGTGTTATTAGAAACATTGTCTCATCAGATTAGCCTATCCTAACTTGTACCCTCTGCCAAAATGAGGTCATTTCATTTAAGATGATTTTTCTGTGCTTCCTCCTTTTTCTTTTCCATTTACTCTTTTTATGATTTATAGTCTGGAAATGTCATGAACCTTGTAGTCATTGTTTGTCCCTGTGATTCAACAGGGTTTCCAATCATATTAATTTATCCAAAGCTGAATAAGTATTCACATTTAGGGAAAAAAAACAACATAAATTAGATCTCTTGGGCAGAATGACAGTTCTCAGGCTTCATAGTTAATTTGTGACCAAGGGAGGGCAGCATGATTCAGCTGTTGTTTTGGCTGCTAAACAGCACAGATGCTTACAAGGTTTAACAAGGATCAGAAGGCTGGCATTGAGTAAGTATTGAGTATACTTACTCAATACCTACTACTACTCAGTATTGAGTATACTTACTTAGCCATTTTAATCCTACTTTTAACAATTTAACAATTGTTGCCAGACATTTTTTCTAACTTTAGAAGCTCTAAAAGAATTGTTTTGAATTGTGGCAGCTAACTGAAGTTTTAAAATAAAATAATAGCATGTCTACGCTAACCAATATAAATTTCATGTAGGTGGTGTGAAAGGTCACATGACCAGACCTCTTTACTTCCTGCCTGTAACGCTGGAGGTAAATGTCAGTCACAAACCTGTACAAGAGGAAGTCAGTAAAATACTTAAATAAACAAATATAAATAAAATATTTTGAACATATGTACTTTGATGTGTCTTCTACTGATACATAAAGAAAATTGTATCCCTTCATTCATCTTTTGATCATAATAGGAGTGAATGTAAACATGGCAACAATTGTTGCCGCTAGCATAATACATAGACAGCACTATGCTATGTGTCCATAGCGTTGCTGTTTATTCTACAGTATATGCCTTGCTGTTCCCACACAGCTTAAAACTATCAGATATTTTAGATCTTCTAGGCCTAAAGGAACCTCAAAATGATGTCATGTACGTCACTGTCATTCCCACAGTTGAAACCCTCCCCCCTCAAATCCTCCTCAAAAGGCAATCCTTCACACAAAGTGTGTCTATGCACTGAATGACAACTATAAGATGATGCTATGCCTGAAACTAGTTTAGGACAGCGCCACGGTGTAGTTCTTGGTCTGGTGGAACAGGGAGTATTTCCTCTCAGATGCAGATTTGTTCATACTAACATTTTCTGAATTTGCCTCATTGATGAAATTACTAAATTTCCTAAGGCTTATATTATCTGCCTTCCCACACCCCCACTGCCAACCCCCAAATTTATTTAAGCATATCAATTCTACAAAATTAATTCCTGCCAAGAAACACTGCGTCAAAGTCTGTGTTAAACTTAAGCCCCTTCAAACTGGCATGGGTTCTGCCTAAGCTTTGCAAACTTGGTCCTACAATAAGTCTAAGTTGGATAGGTGACAGTTTAATTACATGCTCTCTCACTATGGTACACTTACTGACTTGTGCAGATGACAACACGCTAAACACATCAAACAGGAATTCATCAGGTGCCTCAACTACTGCTCAAATATTACGACTGGTATGGGTACTCGGTAACCTGAGTTTTTGTGAGGAATTTCTATGGAACTGTGTCATTCTGGATCCACACAATTTTTTTTAAGAAATATAAGAAAATGTTGAAGTTTTGAATCAATATTCATAACCTTTAAAACTTTCCAACTGAATTTTCTGCCTGAAATTTCTCCCCCTGTCTCTGCCCATTATTTCTCTTCCACAACTGCTCCTATAGCACATTCAGACATTTACAGATACAATTCTTCAAAAGTCATATATATTCACACTGAGATTTTCTCTCTATTACATTTTGGAACAGATTTTAGAAGAACCCCTATGCTATTTTGAGGTTGTCATTTAACAGCAATGTTTTTATCCACTCTTCTTTCATCTGCACTCAAGGTCATCTAATGTGACAGAGTAACAATTGGCTTTGTTCACAGGTTGGAGGCCCTCCAAGCTACATACCAGCTAAACAACAGACCAACTCTAAAATAGCAAACTGCACAGGTCTTAAATGTTTTAGGATCTTGATGTTATGCGGCCGGTCATGTTGTAAATTCTCGTTGCTGCCTGTCAGTGATGGACCTCTATACAGTAATAGGGAATTAACAGTGACCTACGCAAGCTTAACCCCTTTTATGCTCAGATTTTCATAAAAGGTTTCCATCTGTGTCTGAGTGTCAGTTACACAAGCTAATTTAACCATCTAATTGTTTCAAAAAATGAGAAACCACCATTGCTTTAAAGAGAAACAGAAAAGTTCTTAGTGAGCAGCAACTGTGGACACAGAAATGTCTTCACTATAATAAAAAGGCAAAAGTAGGTCAGATGACCAGGTGTTGCAACCAAATTAACCACAACACCACTTCTGAACACATAATATGTCCAACCTAGAAGAAGAAGGGCTACAGCGGCACACTGTGCAAATATATTTAGATATTTTTATATTTAATAAACCTTTCTCATTCTGGTTCTGACTGTGAAGTCACCTGCTGAAGGGTTCAATCCATAAGCATATTATCTTGAACTTTTATCTTACCTGTCATTAGGAATGTAAATTGAGATTGCCAGAGATTAATTCCTATGGATGATATGTTTAAGAAAGTACATAAATCACTATATATACACTTTTGCTTGCTGAAATGTTTTACTAAGTTTCAGATTTTTTGCTTGGTAAAAACAGCCTCTAATTTAATGCTGATCAAACTACATGAGTTGCTGTTATCAAAATGAAAATGAAAGTGGAAATACTTCCGGAACTATAACTAACGCTAAGATTTATAAAAAGACTTTTCTATGGCTCTATCTGATATCAGCTTTAATGAAGAACCTCTGTGACTATAGCAGTTTCAGGTTTTGTCACAGGGCCTCAGTTCAAATTGCTTGTAGACATTTGCAGTTGAAGCGCAAGATCACAAAAATTATTTGATCTGAACCTTTCCAATGCATTGTTGCCTGGTTAGGGTTGCAGGTCTGCTGAAAGGTGAACCTCTGTCCAAGTCACAGGACTTTTGCAGCTCATTGCAAGTTTATCTTCCAAGACTGTCCTGCATTCAGCTCTTGTCCATCTGAACAGTTTCAAGTGCTGCTGGTAGCCATCATAAAAAAAATCTTAACCCGAACTTGTCAAGTCTGGAAATTGTAAGAGCTATGAAGACGGCATGGAGAAGAAGCTTGACCATTATGACTCAACACTCCATTAAATTAGCATTTTAATTAAATGTTTGCTTGAATTACTTTTACTTGTATTATCTTTAATCCATTACAGTTGAACCACTGGCACTTCATCTTTATTTGAGTGGTAATTATAATTTCACAAAAATAACATTGTAAACTTCTATTATTTTGACACTGAGCTTTAGTGTAACTTATTTAACTAAAGGCCAAGATCAGACAGAAACAACATTCACTGACCCCTATTTTGAGGTGGATTTAAATCTGAGCCTTGTAAATCCTTTTGATCATATGAGATAAACGACTATTATCATAAAGACTTGTGAATAACTCTCTCTCACTTGAAAGCTTTAATGGTAATCAGGAATAATTGCCATTCATCATGCTTCATTGTGGGTGAAGGAACTTTTAAAAACAGTTCTTTCCACTTGTGTTCAACAATTATCGTTTTCTTCATCCCCTCCTCGCTAATAACTGCCACACTTCATCGAACAAGGTCAGCGGTTGAAGACTGGTGAATATGCATGAGGTCTCACTTCTGCTGATTAAAATAGCCTGTTTAATAGAAGGTTGTTGTCCTGGGATTTTAGCTAATGTAGTTTTCCATTCGCACACACACACACCCACACACCCCGACAGACACACTCAGAGAACAACAAACCTTTGTCTTAAATAGAACCACAAAGCCATATCCTTTTATAGTCCTCTCCCTGTTGTTTGCAGCCTGGTTGGGCACAGAGGGGGTGGTGGAGGTGACACCTGTGTCCAGAACATAAAGGGAGGCCCTAATCACCCACCCCTGCCTGCAGTGTCCAGCATTTTGTTGCACAGTCCTGAGTGCTTGTAGAAATGGCCCCCAAGAAGAAGGAAGAGCCAAAGCCTGCTGCACCAGCGGCCCCTAAGCCCCAAGAACCGGAGCGCCCAAAGACTCCTGAATTTGACCCAGCAACAGTAACGGTAAAACATTTTAAATTAGAAATGCAAAAATGATTTGATGATTTAGCATAGAATCACATTGTTCTATTTAGACATAATAATGTTTTCGGTTGACTTCATTCTTTTTTGATGAACATCAGAGACCCCAAGTGATCTAAACTTGGCACTGCAAGCCCAACATTTTACTGCAGCTAATTATCCTTAGCTCTCTCATTCCCCATCTTTGTAGAATATCTCGTAAATTACAAACACACAAAACCAAATGGGATATTTTATTGAAGGAAGCTGTAAGCCTGTCTCAGTATTAGGTACAGATGCAAACTAACTGGTGCTTTAAACATCATGGAAAATATACTTTATGCTGACTTGGCCCCTTTCTGAGAGGATGAATGTTGTTTTAGGTCGAGCGAGCCGCCATGTTACAATAGAGTGTGGTTAAAGCCACAAAATATGACTTTTTTTCTTATTTCTGCAAATAGCAGACCACCCACACTATTTGTTACAGGGAAACAAGGGTGGAAAACTGGTAAGAAAGAAAAATATAGATAATTATAGCCATCTTGTTCTATCTTAAAACATGCTTAGATAAGGTTTGGGTGTTTTTTCTCTTAGCTTGTCGGAGACTTTGTGGTTTGAGGTTTTGTAGAAATCCAGACATTAAACATAGACTTGATGAATCAAACTGAGGGTCAACATGTACAAACACTCTCTTTATAAATGAATATCTCATTGAAATTGTAGTCCATTCTCAAGCTGAAAAAAACAAAAAAGGAAAAAAAGAATAGTTTCAATTATTTATTTTTTTCTAAAGCGTGCTATTTCTTTTTTTACTTGGGCATTTTAAATATATTGCTTTCTCTTTATTAAAATAAAGTGCACCTAAAAATAAACTTCAACAAAGTCCACAGTAGCATATAGAGTTCAAGTGGTAACAAAAGGCTGATCCAAGGTCACTTATAAACTATGAACTGCTGAAACAATGGACGCCTCCTGCCTCACAGGATGGTGACGTTTAAGTTTGTCTCGTTCTGCATTTTGAACCACAGTTTTTAATTTTATTGTATATCTTTATTGATTTTTAGACTTTGAGAAACAACAAGTTAGTTTAGACACTGAAAGGTTAATAAAGCAGATTAAAAATGTAGAACAGTTTTTTATAAAGTCCGATATTCTAATGTTATTTTTATTTGATTTGATTGTTTTATATCAGGAAGGTCTTTTTTTCAAATGAATGTGCTGTCATGATCTTATTATTGAAATGTCTGTAATATAGAGTGAGATTTAAAAAAATATATATAATAATGTCACACATAATTCTGAAATAAAATATGGTTTATTATTTTGGCAGAAAAAAAAACAAATGTGGAATATTGAGCAGAAATAAGTGTTCTTTTTATGTCATTTTATCTCTTTTACATTTTAGTCAATTGAAAATACTCGCCAAATGCACCTAAAATAAGCTGGGATGAATCCCGCATTATAGTGCAGAGTTAATATGTCAAAAGATGGAGGAATTAAATCCAAGGTCACTTAAAACCTTTGGATTATAATCAAGAAAGGTAACCTCAACTGCTTTTCAAAATAGAAGAAAGAAAAGAGACTGCTTAATTATCCCCAAGTTTGTGTATTTTTATTTTCAATTAACTTTTTATTTGCTGCTCTGAATGATTAGTGTCTTCTAATTGCTCTGTTTGGTTTGTCTTTTCCCAGCTGGAATTTACACCAGAACAACTTGAGGGTGAGGCTTTAGAGAGCTGCTGCTTTTCCCTTTGTGTTGCATGGGCTTGGGGTTATTTATAGAGAGAATAAATGGTTGCACTCACAGCATAGTTCTCAATGTGTGAGAAACATTTTGCAACAGCTGGTGTTTCACCAGATCAAACATATGTTATTTATTTTTTTAAAGAATTATTTCCTATTCAAGTCAGTGTCCTCTGAAACATGTGACGTGCATGCCAGTCAAAGCAGAGCGGAACCCTTCAGGGAAGCTGCAGCGCTTCCTTTTATCTGAGGAATGCCATTATAGATAATTACTTCTGAAAGATCTGCACATGCCCTCAGATGACACAGAAATGAGCAAAAAAAAAAAATTCAGAAGGAATGTTAGCTATTCTTTTTGTTCACAGACTTCAAAGATGCTTTCCAGCTGTTTGACCGAACACCAACCAGTGAGATGAAAATAACTTACGCGCAGTGTGGTGACCTGATCAGGGCTTTGGGCCAGAATCCCACCAATGTGGAGATCATGTATGTCCTTGGAAAGCCCAAAGCTGAAGGTTGGTTGTATGACAATTTTAGTCATTCTTTTTTTTTTTTTTATATCACATTGAGGGCAGCCATCTGTTTTTTTTTCTTACATCTATTAGCTACTTTCTAAATATTTAATGTTGAGAATTCATCCAGTCTCATTGGTGATTAAAGTGAAACAGTCAGTGACTTATCAAAAACTGAAATTGATCTGAAGCATTAATTACACCCTCTCACTGAATAAAATAATTACAATTGTGTTGATAAAAATGTAAATAAAGAATAAACAAGTAAACAGTAGTCAGTTATTGATCAATGTCTTTTTTGTCAAATTAAAAAAAATACACTGAGGAAAACAGTTCATAGTACTGTGTATCATGTTTGTTGACTCAGAGTTACAATTCATCAGGAGCTCTTTCCTATGAGAATTAAACTGACCTAAGCCCTTACAATTATCAAGTATCTGTAAGTGCCAGAATATTGGCCATAAAACATAATCAAATATTGTCTATTCTGGGTGAAATTAAGCTTTTTACTTCCTGAGAACCCCTTACTTACCCACCTTAGTGTTTCTCCTGGTTACACAATGAGTCTCTTCTGCTCCAGCAGTTGTTCTGTCCACCTGGAGGTCATTCATAAAAGGGGATGTGAGGTGATCCTCTCCTGGTACTGGCTTTTAGGCATCCAGGATCTTTAACTTTGGATTCAGAACTCAGTGACCTGTTAAAGAAACCAGCTGATGATGAACATGTCAAAAGTGCAGGAAAATAAAGCAGCATAAAATGCAAAACAAACATTTTTTGCAACAACAACTCTTGGGTTCATCTGGTCATCTAAAGTGAACAGAAAAATCTCTGTCCATGAAAGATTCAAATTAAAGGTTAGATCACAATACAACATCGCCCAAAACCTTCGTTCTCAGTAGTTCCCAAGTGTGGGGTGCGCCCCCTATGGGGGGCGCCGCGACATTACAGGGGAGGCAGAGGGGGGCGGTATAGATGAATGAAAAAGAAAAAAGAAAACAGTTACACAAAAGTGTTTCACTGTGAAGATGGTTTGTAGTGTGTTTTGTTGAAACCTGAAGTGTGAAATAAACTTCAGTGGAGTTTGAAAACAAAATATGTGTATAGGTTTATGTCTGGTTGAACAATGTGTGTGTCCAGTTGATTTTTTTTTTTTTTGGGGGGGCGGGGGGGCATTTTATTGTAATCAATAGGGGGAGGCCAGAAAATTTTTGGGAACCACTGTTCTTTCTTAATACTTTCAACAGATATGCAGACCAAGATGCTTGACTTTGACCAGTTCCTTCCAATTTACCAACACATCTGCAAAGCCAAGGACCGTGGAACGTTTGAAGACTTTGTTGAGGGTTTGAGGGTGTTTGACAAGGAGGGAAATGGTACAGTGATGGGCGCTGAGCTCAGACACGTGCTGGCAACCCTTGGTGAGTGGAATTGTCTTAGTTAGCAGATTTCATAACACGCTGGTAACAATGATGCACACTGAGCTGACAGTGTCGCTGCTTTCAGGTGAGAAGATGAGGGAGGATGAAGTGGAGCAGCTGATGCAAAACCAAGAAGATGCTAATGGCTGTATAAATTATGAAGCTTTCGTAAAGTACATCATGGCATCATAAAATAGCCCTTTGAGCCTTAATGTGATTTTGGTGCTACATCTGAAGATACATAAAAAGCCAATTGGAATAAGAAAAAAAGTCATTTTCTTCACTGCTAAGCAAGGATTTTGTCAAAGGAATCTACATGTCTGTCAAATCCACTTTGAACAATTTTCATTTGCATGTGTTATGAAAGACAAATTCATAAATGCTTTATCTCATTTTCTAAGTCTCATCAGGCTGATGTGGTGCCTCTCTGTACATTTGTCAGATCATGGTGCATAAATATATTTGTTTCATTGTGTTATGTGTTTCAGAAGAATCCTTTGCAGCTTTTTGCACTGTTTTGACAGGACAGGCTATTGCTTTTAAAAATGAGAAATATTAAAAGATTACCCAAAAAACTGCTTATATGTTAGGATTTCTTAAGTGTCACAGGGAAATTAATTATCCTAAAATTAGTTAATTAATGAATGCCTGTACACAAAGTAAAAATTACAAATAGAAATGTTCTTAGCAAATCTGGTATTACATTAAAAAATATCATCATCATCATCCAAAGGGCAACATTTTATTAATTATCCAAAGGATAGGTCGTGGACTCCCCTTTGCAGCCAGCAGAGGGAGGTGTTGATCAACATTTCTTTATAAAGCAGCATGATTACTTTGATATATTTTGAAGAAATATTTTTAAAACTATTTTTAAAAGTCTAACCTGATCGAAGATCAAAATGAGGCCCTGTGATTAGCACAGTGATTTTTATTTTACTTAAGACAGTGTTAAAGTTTTTTGTTTTTTCAGAATGCTTTGCATTAGCAGCTTCTCACAATAGTTTCATCTTCTTCTTAAACTCCTTCAAAACTCTAGTTTTGTTTAGTTTCACATTCCTTTAATTTGCAGAAATGATCAGCAATTCATATTTGAAATCTAAAGTTGCTGAACTTTTAATAAACCAATTTGACAAGAAAAACTGGATCAATTAATCATAATGGGCATCTACTAGCTTTCTTCCAATTTTTTTGCAGTGGTTGTGTAAAATGTAGAAACAGTGAATGGGCACAGATGAAGTCTTGCTTTTCCAATTAGTCTGTGTTTTATTCATAAGGGTTTAACTGCAGTACTTTAATTTTTTGTCTATGGGATTATAAATAGGATTTTTGGGGAAGCCTCTGTCTACACTGCCAATAAGCAAGCACACACTCTTATTCCTATCCTATTTCTTTCATTTTCACTAAATGTAGATGTTTCAGCTGACATCTAAGCTGTGACCTATGAGACATTTCCTACCTGCTAGTTCACATTAAATCACTGCGTACACGCAGGTTCATGCTACACTGAGGTAGACAATCCTCAATGTTTTGGCTGGTGTTTGATTCCTGACTTGAATTCTCTGCCCACTTTTTTGTCAAGATAATATTAAGTAAAGCAGAATGATTCCTTAACATTGTTTAAAGCAAAAAAGATATATAAACTAGGTGGAGTTACTATTTTTACCACCAAACTCCACCTATACCGGCAATGTGTTATGTTTTTTACATGCCACCTACTTTGATCTGCTGTTTCTCACTCTATTTTACACTTTTCTTTGCGCATCAGCTGTCTTCTCTGTGAAACAAGGTCAAATTTCCAAAACAAGATTCTAGAGAAAAACACAGAACAGGAAAAAAAAATATGTATATGATGTTAACAAGCAGGTGAGAGGACAAAGTAAAAGCCAAAACAGAACACTGAGGGTCTAATCAGGAACTGATGAGTGGGAGGGAAGTTCAGAGAAGATGGACTTGCATGGTGATGAGTACGTAGATGATCCACAGCTGTGTGGAGTCAGTCTGCCAAGAATCCAGAGCTCCACCTACAGAGAGAGGAAGTGGTGACCAGGGGACACTGTCATAAATAAATATGGAAAGCGGAAAAAGAAACAAGACAGGAAAGACCACGTACTGAAGGAAAGTACATATTTCTTCAGCTATGATACTGTAAACTTGCAGCTAGTTTCAATTCTTTTATTATTTAAAGACTGTTTTGCATTCTTTTGGGAGTAAGCTTGGCAAAAATACATAGTGGATATAAGTATAATACAAGTCCCCGGCTGAATGGTGAGATTTTGTGTGACATAGCAAAATAAAACTGGCTTGAATCATTTTTTAAAATATACGCATTTTTATGTGTAAAATTTAAGATTTTACACATAACTGTGAAAAAAACTTTCATTGACACTTTCATGAACCACCTTTTGATTTCATGTTAGCATTCAGCTTTTTTAAATGTTAGTATTCAGCTTTTTTGCGTTCTGTTAGCAATCCAAATCACCTCAACTGGTAATTTTAGATCACTTAGTCTTCAAAGTATAGGTTAATTTAATTTTCTCCCTGTGATGCCATTCTGTTGTTGAAACATAAAACCTTCTTAACGATATCCCTCAAGTTTTTGGTTCAAAACTGAATGGTGTTTATAATTTATTATGATTTCTTAATGAATCATGAAAAAATCATAACTTTTAAACTTGAGTTGAGGTGACATAAACTCTAGTTCTTAAGGGCTACAATTCCATTAACTTTTACATAGACATGTCTCTGGTTCAACACATCTGACTTGAGTAATTGCTTTATTAGCAGAACTCTAGAGCTTGACTGCTAAAGGGACAATTTAGCCAGTTCATTCAGGTGTTTGGAACCAGGGATGTGTGCAAAGGTTTCAAGAACCTGGCCTTAAAGGACTTTACTGTGAGATCTCTGGTCTTGTTCCAAGTGAGAATAAGTCCACCCATAGCTAATTCCAGTCCCCATCAAATTGCACTGTGGGTTTGCTCTTCTTTTGGTAATGATCAGTGTTGCTTTTGCATCCGACCTAACTATTGCACTTATTATCCAAAAGTCTGGTTGCTTCAGCCCATAAACATATTCACCTACAAAATTCTGAGCGACTGTAGCCAGATCTGGAGGGTTTTTTTGGCAGAAAATATTCCTGTCTTTCTTCCATCCATGCATTGCGGCTTTAGATTACTCACTCTAAACATTTTAATCCACAGACTTGATTTTTTATGCATTTATTTTTTGGTTATATTTGTTTACTGTTTTGTGATAGAGATATCTCATAAAGCTCATATGTGAAACTATGATGGACAATAAAAGGCATGAAATTTGTATACTGCTGTTTTCAGCAGCAATATCTGACCTTAGTGTCTTTAGATTCCTCCAGGGAAACAGATTCATTCTCCCCAATGTAAATCCTGTCTAATAGATTCTGGAAGAAAACCAATTTTCATTTGGGCTTTTGCTCTTGTTCATTATTATGGTCAAAATGTAGCCTGTGACTTACAGCCTAACACCGTTTCTTCAAACTCAATATATGCATTTATCTGTCAGTTCAGTTTTCAGGAGAAATCTGGGTGATAGATATTTACGTTTATCTATCACCCAGTAAATAAACAAGCACAGCAACGATTTCTTTTGTTTAAATCTGGTCAGTTTTGAACCTCATCAGATACATCCACCTCAGTTTTGTTGCCATTTTAGAGCCCAAACTGTAATATGTTCAGAGAAGGTCATAACTGTTCAAATGCAACTTACATAAATGTGATGCAATTTAGGTTAGTTAGTTAACAGTAAAGGAAAGCCTGACATCTAATGTTCCTCTTTCATTATGCTGGCAACTATCAAGAGTATTAGTTGATTCAACAAGCATTCATTACAGCATATTAGAGTCTTATCTCTTTGTCTGAGGGTGCATGGCTAGATGAGTCCTGAGGGTTGCTGACGAGGGCTGTAGTTTCTGCTCCATTTCACTCGAGCCTGAAATGTATAAAACTACATCTAGCAAGCGTTGTCTCCTATGCCATCTTTTTTCATCACTAGTTTAAAATGATTACATTTCAATGAATAATTATTTACAGTGTTTACATATCATAAAACATGTAAAGTAGATTTTTTCCTCTCTACCAGAAGAGAGGAAGAATTTGTATGTGAGCAGTAAAAAAAAACAAAAAAAAAAACAGCTGAATTTATTCCTGTGGAAAAGCAAATGAGAAATATCAGTGCAATTTCTGGAAATGTCAGATTACTTAGCATTATTGGGCATAGGCCTGTCTGAGATGCTCAGCTATATCCTTGTGTAAGAATAACACTATCCCATCAGTATTTACATTTTCACACAATTTTTTAAAACAAAAAAGGGATAATATGAGCCAAGAGGTTTTGCATATCAGAAAAGCAACAATTATTCCAACTAGTGTTAAAATATCAAAATCACATTATCTAAAACATGTATTTACATGGATTTTGATGTTGGTTCGTTTGAACTAAACTAAAAATACATTATTAATTCCAAAGAAATTTCAAAAATCCAAGATCCATTAAATAAGATATAGTTAAGTCCTAAATTACTCATATCCATGGCAGAGATATTCTCAACTGGAATAAAAGTAATGTCATGAAGTGCCAGAGTCCTGAAAAGAATCTGAGATGATGGAAGAAAGACTTGGAGTTCATCACCAAGGGTAAATCATCAAAATACTATTGCTGAAACACGCTGGAAAGGATGGCATTTTCTAGGCACATAGTGCCATTTTTTAACACAATCAAGTAACTATATATATATGTGCGTGGGGGGGGTGTCCATGTGTGTGTGTGTGTGTAACATAATGTTACAGAACCCCCCTTCCCCCCTTTAAAATCAGCTAGAACATTTGTTGTAATATCAAAAAATATTCTTCTATTGCATGTTGTGAAAGATAAGAATCAGTTGAAATGTGTATGTTGTTCAGACATGAGTAAAAATCAATGGCACAATAACACAGAATATTTTATTTTAACCAATAGAGACAACTTCCTTTTCACAAAAATACATTTCTTGTTTTGTAAGGCAGTATGGGTGGTTTCCTTAAAATCTACAGATCTGACATCTGGCTTTGTTGCTTACACTTCATGAGAGATTGATGTAAAAAAAATCATGTTAAAAACAGATTCATTAACTATAGTCCACTGACAACAATATAAATATGTAGACAATAAAAACTGTAAGTTAGTAAACAAAGGTTGTCTCTTTGGTGAGTTTAAATAAATGTTTTTTATAAGATTATTTCACATTTTTACAATAGTAGCATCATGTAGTCCTTTTAACTTTATCCAACCTGTAGGAATCTTGAAAAGATGTGCTGTACTACAGCTTCACATGCCGTGACTCTGAAGTGAAGCAGATATAATATTTACAACAAATCAGTCTGGGGTAGATAGTTACTACACAGAACAGTGTAGTTCTGTTCTACTACACCAGTGTAGTAGAACAGAACAGCAATAAGAAATTTGCTTTAGTTTAACACAAGTTTACAAAGTGAACAATGAAAAGCACATTTTTACATAAACAGATGGTTACATATTTTATGTTTTATACAAGCCATTTAAACACAGTTTTTGAAAAAAGAGTTTTTGGTCAAACTTTTACCAAACCCTACAATGTATACTCCAGAAAGTATCGTGTCTCTCAATAAATTAGAACATTATCAAAAAGTTATTTGATTTCACCAATCTATTCCAAAAAAGATAGAACTACATAGCTTTATCACACTTTGATGTACTTCAAGTGTTAATTTTTACTGATTATCCCTTACAGGTAATGAAAGCCCAGTTTCTCCAAAATTCTTATTAGATACCACTAATTAAAAATAATTTGAGAGCATGTTATCTTATAGTATAATCTTATGGCTCATATAAATTCATCTTAAAGCCTTCACATTTACTAACAGGACTGCTGAAATGACAGTTGTCCAGTAACAGGTCACTAACATCTTCCTCAGTGAGAGAAAGTCAGAAAAGATCTTTGCTAAATAGGCAGGCTCTTCACAAAGTGATTTATTCAAGTATTTTAATGGAAAGTTTATTGGAAAGAAAAAGTGTGGTGGCTATTCTAATTGCAAATGTTGCATTTCATTTGGAAACCAATGCTTCAGAGACTTCAGAACAAATGGAGAGACAGAATAAAAGTTGATTGAGATGCAGTCAGTGATTTGGGGAGCTCTTTAATCTATTGCTGTTGGTCTATTATCTAAAGTCAGCAGGACCTTACATATAGCAATTTTAGAGCACTTCATGCTTTCCTATTCTGACAAGCCTTGTGGAGATGCTGAGTTTCTTTCAAAGACAGAAGTGACCACAGTAATAATCATAATATCTCTGTGCTTGATATGACAAGCAAACTGGTTTGACCTAAATCCCAAAAACAACCTATAGAATATTGTCTAGAAGAAAATGAGAAACAGCAGACCGTCAATCCAGAGGAGATACGCTCTAATTCAATGCAAAAGCAAACCTCGATGAAGTAATGAATTCACATATTATAGTGGACAAAGTTTTTGGTCAGTCAACATGTCTATATGAAATAAAATATATTTTGGTCTTCAGTTTTCTGAGAAACTGAAATGTGGGTTTTCACTAGCAATAAACCATAATAATCAAAACAAACAAAAAATAAATACTATAAATAAAAAAAATGTCTATTTAATTTGTATTGTAAATAACTTCAGCTGATATTCTAATGTACTGAGATACACATGTATAAATTTTGTTATTTAACTGACGCACTGTGTGGCATCAAAATGACAGAAAACTGCTAAGAGTTTATTTGGAGTATTAACAGAAATTCAAAAATTAATACACTTATTTTTGAAAATCTATTTTCAACAACTCTAGAGAATTATGCAGATGATCTGATGAGTCAGGCTTAAACATCATCAGCATTTTAGATCATCAATAAAATACATGCTTTTTATTTTTGTAATCTCTTCCAAAAAAGCCAATAATTCTCATCCTCTTTTAATCCCTCAGCAAAAAGTTTTTTGGGCAAATACCAAAGCAGACACATGGCTGTTTCCATGACTTTGTGGGATAAGCCTTGTGAGACGTAAAAGCTGGCATTACATTGAGAGAATACGCTGACCTGACCGAAGCACGTCTTTAGGGATGTGACTGGTTCCCTCTCCATCAGGCTTCCCTTCTTCAGCAGCAAAAGCTTAGTTGTGACACTGATTATGAGAAAGCCACGAGGATTTCATAAAGCCAAAAAGAATTTAATCTGCTTTCACTTCACATGCATGATAAATCCGTGCACAACACTTTGCGCGCTATATGCAAATATTGCATAAATGGCTAAGAATCACTTTCACTTCTTAAAATAATAACTATAATCTTTGATTTGCTTGTCTGGACTCGAGATTTAACTTGGGATTGGGGAACCAGTGGCATCAAACATGTCCTGAAGTAGACTCTTCTTTCTGTCGGTACCCTCTTGTTTGTTTTTGCACACAGCAGAAATAAGTACGGTGGCCGACTACGGTGGCCGACAGGTGCAAATGCGCAGCAAAAGAGAAAACATGCAAACAAACAAAAAACACGCGCACAAATTAAATGCGGCAAGCAAAAAGCGAATGAAATGCAGCAAACAAAAAGAGAGACGCAAACAAAAAAGAAAACACCCCCGAATGAAATGCAGCAAACAAAAAGTGTTGAAAACGGAAGTGCTCCAGACCACTAGGGGGAGTCAAAGAAAATAGTATTCATTTCTATGGGACCAGATGCAAGATTCAGAGAAAGAAATTTGAAAGAAAGTAAAGGTACGTATAACTATATTTCTTTTCAGATACGCCGTCTTTTATAATATTATAGAATAACAGAATAATTTATGGGTAGCGTGATAGACTTTGTGTCAGTCATACCGTTCTGGGCTCGGTCTCGACTCTTTGACTCCCCCTAGTGGTCTGGAGCACTTCCGTTTTCAACACTTTTTGTTTGCTGCATTTCATTCGGGGGTGTCTTCTTTTTTGTTTGCGTCTCACTTTTTGTTTGCTGCATTTCATTCGGGGGTGTCTTCTTTTTTGTTTGCGTCTCTCTTTTTGTTTGCTGCATTTTATTCGCTTTTTGCTTGCCGCATTTAATTTGTGCGCGTGTTTTTTGTTTGTTTGCATGTTTTCTCTTTTGCTGCGCATTTGCACCTGTCGGCCACCGTAAATAAGAGTGCTGGGAGCAAATAACCAGGAGAGGTGAAAGTGAAATTCTGTGAACAAATGCCCTGATAACATGTAAAGCAGAACAGAATAAGACAAAACTTTTTCCTTTTTACCACCTCCATTCAAAATAACTGTTTTTTGGGTTTTTTTAAGTTAGGTTTCTGATCATATTTAAGACAAATGGTTGTTTTGGCAGACAAGTGGCTGCATTGTGGTCAATTACAGTTCAAGTTTTATTGATTGCACTCTTTCAGCATAATGAGAGTGTCCTGTCTATGAGTGTATGAGTTGCAGATTCTGCTAAATTCTTGTCCTCCCATAAATAACCACTAAGCAGCTATTTGACAGAAATAAAAAGCATAGCAAGACCTACTTTGTTGGTGAATGGTGACTTGTCTTTGCTGCAAAACACTCTTCAAAGAATGTCAAATCCTGTACTTTACACACTGTACATTTCCATAAAACAATGCATCTTCTAACAAACTAATTTATGAGCATTTGAAACCTCAGCAGTAAAAAGGAGTGTCTTGTTGACTTAGACACACAACACTAAGCAGTTTACTGTGAAGTACTTAGCCTAATTTGGAATGCTGGACCAAAATCATGAAGGCTGTTCTGTGTTCTGTGGATGAGCATGTCAGAAGGGATAAAGTTTATTCCCACGCTCACAAAGCTGTGGTCTGTTTGATGCTGTGAAAGCTAATCCTGGTCGGCGATGTGGGGATGGACATGGCTCTTGCCACTCGCACTCGAAGAGCATGGTTATCCTGCCAACGGTGCCACCGTTTCCTCACTGCAGAACGGACCTGAAATGTTGAGCAAAATCAGCAGATTATAGAGACAGTATATATCTTCCTTGCATAAAATGTAAACCGCTGACTTATGAACCTGAAACACATTTAAGGCTAAACTGAACTTCACTATATTGTAAAAGAGGATCTAATTGGTACATGCAATTCAGGTTGAATGTGTAAGTGAATTTGAATTTGTCTGTAAGACTGGATTGATTATATTACATATTTTTTAATGAAAATTGCATCTTGTTGTCTTGCAAAGTGCCTTGACATGAGATTTGCTGTGATTTTACATAAGCAGCAATTTCCTTTTCAAGTGGCATGGACAAAAAAAACTGAAGATTGAAGTTGAAGGTTTTAAAAAAAGCAGACAACTGCAGCTAAGGCATCATGTTATCCTGTTTATCAACATTCTTACCAACATTTCAGATATAGGATGAAACATCTTTAAATAAGTAAATATAAATATGATAACATAAGAAGGCTAAATTCAAGACCATTTTTCTGCTCTTTAGATACAGTATACCAAATTGCAAACAATATGCTATTGTTTTATAAAATGCAATAAATGCTGTATTATTCAACCTTTTCCATGTTTCCAGCTTCAAAAACTCTACTATAGTTAATGCACAATATTTTGTCAATTGAATTTGTGGTTTTTGCTTTGAGCTTAAGCCTTTTCACTATTTACAATTAGTTTTACATTTGAGGAGTAACTGTCTTGCTGTCGCTCTTTGTCTGTTTCATGTGACCTGCTATGTTGAACTTTCATATCCACAGCTCTCAGAGTTCAGGTAGAATAATTGTCCTTAAGTTTTCTAACATTAAAAAAGACTTTCTGCAGCAGAAAAACAAACTTCCATTAGATGTCAGAAGTTTAATGAAATGTAAATTTAATTAACTTTACTGAAGTCAGATTTTACTTCTGGATCAGACAAGGTTTACTTTTAAATGACTTAGACTGGTTCTCTGGACAAGGTTTTGATTCAATTAGGATAACGCCTCCAAATAATAGTTTTTTCAGACTATGTTCTTTGTTTATTGATTCATCCTTCCATCCATTGTTTATATGTGTGGGGAGAATGATCTACATCACTAGAGGAGAAGCTTAGTCATACCACTCCAAAAGGAACGCATTCAGGGGTGTACGGGGTGTTAGACAAAGCCTGCCCCAAAATAATGTCTCCCAAGCTTATCCTGAATAATTTTAATCTTAACAGAAAAACCTTAGACCGTGATGTGCATGGTCTTTCTCTATGGAATTTAAGATATCAATGCATGACATAGCAAAGTATGTTCGCAGCAGCATCTTTGGTGCCTGTGGTCCCATCTGCCTTTAAATCATTGAAATTTTCCTCTTGTGTATCTCAGAACTGATCCTTCACCTTTCTAATTATAAACTTTGCTCAAGTCAAATTCTTGCATGGAACTCCAGCTCAAGGGAGAATCACGGTTATTTCATAGTTTTCTCATTTCTCAATAGTCACTCCAAAATATATCACACCAAACTACATGTTTCTTCTTCATGTTTTTGGAAACATGAAGAAGAAACGTCTTCATGTTATTTTTCTCACAGTGTGACATTGCTATTATTTATAAAAAAGGAAATGACCAGATTTTTTTTAAAAGTGAAGAACTGGTTCATTTCAGTCTCCACAATTTGGTAGAAATTAATAAAATAGCAAGCTGACTTTGAATTCTCACATTGTACAAAATTAGATGTTAATATTCCTAAGCTTTTCAATGTGCAGTGCACAAATATAAATATAATCACAAATATAATCAACTTTTAGTTCCAGGTAGATTGATCAAATAGAACTGCATCAAGCTACAAATTGCAGACCTTTGGTGTGGTTCATGACAGAACTGTATTACAAAATAATTGACCCAGAATAACATCAAATTACAAATGCTACATGTAAGACTTTTGAGAGTAACAACTTATTTAAAGACTAATTTTTAACTAGCAAATGCAAGAAAAATGGAATTCACTGCCTGTCTCCTGTACAAATAAAATCAGACTTTTGGCTGTAAATCCTATTAGCTACCAAAATCTGTAAAAGATTGGATCAGGAACTTAGCCAAACCAAACACGCTCTGCTTTGACTGGCAGTCTGGGTATCAGTGACAAACAATCATAATCAGACTCAAAAAAGATAAAATCTAGCAACAATCAATACACGACTCCATATTATCTCTATAAAATTGAGAATTAGCAGACGGAGACAGTGAGCTTCAGCTGTTCCTAATCTTTCAGTTTCCAACTTCTCTTATGAACAAACAGAAGTGGTGTTGACCTTGTTATCTAACTGTTGTCCAGAGGGAAAACATGTAGATTTATCAAATTGTCCAACATTTTTGTTTGTATTAACTTTTGCAGAGAACTCTGAAAACAAAAAATTATTTTTATTTATACCACAGTGAAAAATAAATCTACATAAATAATAATAATAATAATAATAATAATAATAATAATAATAATAATAATAAAGCAAGAATAACATAAATTGGTACATAAAATATTTCCCTTAACAGTTTGTCACCAAGTGTTAGAAAACATTGATATATAGGAATAGTTTTTTAGCATGATATTACATAAAGTAAATCTTGTAGAAAATGCTAAACTAAATTAATTTGAGTATAAAATAAGCAATTACTTGCCTTTGTAACTTTACATTTTAACATTTTAAAGCAAACAAAAGTTTCCAGCTTTAGATTTAAAAGTATTTTATTACATTTTATTTGAATTCCACTGTGTGTGCAAAAAGAGATCTTTAGAAGCATTTAAAACTTCAAGCAAGCCCTAAAGACTGGACTTTTTCTTTAATGGAAGAGGGAACCAAAGTATCTGGTTTTGATTACTGTCAGACAACTACTGGCATTCTGTGAATTTGCCTTTATTTTTAATCAGATGCTAATTGCAGCACTTGAAGCACTTTCCTGAAAATTTCATTGTGTGGCTCAGTCTAGTTCTTAACATATATTCTGGCTTAAGATGCTTCTGTCAGATTAAGTTTTAACACATTTAGAAAAAAAATATTAAAATATTTGAGGAGACATATATGGAACTTATTAGGACTATGAATCAAAACCCACGGTGATTAATGTTTTTCCATTAGACATCAATGACTTACCTCTCCATTTAGAAAGCAGTAAAAGACTGACACAAAGAATCCCTGTAGAATAAGACAAATTATCAGCAGAAGTAAAATATAGGACCATATCTTTTCAAATGCTATAAGACACAATTCACATAAAAAAGTTATTACCATTATACTCCAGAAAAAATATGATTCACCAGCCCTCCTTCCATTTATTCATAGATAAAAAAAAAATAATACACTAATAAAAGGAATAGCTACAGAGCAGAAATCAAGCCCACATGGGCCGGCTAATCTTGACATGTGAGAGTACAGAACATAAGGCAGGAGGGAAACAGACTGTCTAAGCACAGCCAGAATGCTAGATCAAATTATCATCCCACCAGAAAACTCGAAAGCAGATCAAATAAATGATGCAACTCTGGCAAAAAAAACAAAAACACTGACAGTTGTCCACTGTTGTAGTGTGTGAAAGAAAATCATTCTCACCTGGAAAGCCTGTAAAAAGGAGTTAAAATAGATGAAAACAATTTGAGAGATGTCATCCTCCCCCGGATTGACAAAAAACAGCATGTAGGTGATCCCCAGCAGAGGTAACAAGACGAGTGTAGCTTTCACAGCTTTTCTGCAAAGACAAGGAATTAACATGAGCAACAGCTTCTTTATTTTTTACTTACAGAAATATCTTACTCTGGGAATCATATGACATTGTGCAGAAAAAAAAAAACACTTCTCCATCACAGTATCAACTCACAAGATAGTCAGAGATTGTGTCTATCTCTGAAAGCCTTTGAAAGCCAATGACCACTTTTCAATAAGTGACTTTTAAACAGCTCCTTCCAAGACCACAAACATGATTCTTTGAATATTCCTTATTTTGTGATGAGGGCAAATTTTATTGCATTTTATTTGTATTTGGTGAGACACCAATGCAAAATAAAGTTAAAGGAGAACAATGTTTGTTTTTTTTATATACAAATTTGAAAGGTATGCTGTCCATTTGTATTCATTGCCCATGAGTCCATACTTAGTGCAATCACCTTTTACTAGTATTACACCAGAATGTTTCTGTGGTACATCTCTACCAGTTTTGCAAATCTGGAAACTGAAACTTGTACCCAAGTATCTTTAATAATTGCTCAGGCTCAGACAGACTGGATGCAGTGATGGGAAGTTCAGCACTTTTAATTGAATAAATCTTTTTGCATTCAGTGTTTTTATGAGATGCCTCATACTTGCCTAATTTTATGTATTTATTCTGTTGAAATGTTAAAGCATCAATTATTACTTTTGTGTAATATTTTAATCAAACTTTTAATTGTTATTAAACACAAAAATAAATTAACAAGTCTGTGTTATTTGCTTTGCAGACAAATCTACCAAACATAACCTTCATAATCATACATTTTTGTTAATTTATATTATACTGCAGCCAGATGTTGCTTTGTTTATGGGTGTCAGTTATATTTATGAGTTTTTTTATGTACTTTCCTCCTCATCATTGACTGAGAGAACAGAAAGATTCTCCACCTGACTGTCACGTCTGTTCACCTTTCTGTTTTCACATAGTGGTATGGTCACATATGGTTGGCCTTGTGACAAAGTGGTTGGCCACTTTGTCACAATAAGTGAAGGTAAGGTAAATATTTTGCGTACCAATTTATGTTCTGCTGTAAGCAGAGCAGAACCACTGAGAGTGAGAGCTGAGCAGAAAAAGGCAAAAAAGATTCGAGTCAGTTTTCACTTGAAAAGCTCTTCTGATTCTGGCTCTTCATATTGCTGTACCATCTACTTATCTCTCCTGGGTTGTTTGACTTTTTGGTATTTGAATTTTAATCATTTGTTTATCCGTGTCCTGACTTAGTTATGTTTTGTTTTATTTTTAAATTCTGAAAACCACTTATGTTTTTTGTTTCACTTCACAACTATGACCTACTTAGTGTTGATCTGTTCCATGTAATCCAATTAAAATATATTGAAGGTTGTGATTGCACCAAGCCAAAATGAATAAATGGTGCTGCATATCTTTCCTTAATAGTAGAAAACAAATCAATAGGTCAGAAAAATGTAAATTAATTTACAGTCTATCACAACTATATAACTTTCTTTCAGCAGCAAACAAACAATGCTCCACTGTAAGATGCTTTTATGTAAACTTTTTAAACAAAACAAAATAAAAATGTAGTGATATGATTGTCAATAACAGATGACTGACATTTATATCAAACCTAACGTTTATTTCTGATAAACACTAGAAACAAATGTAAATTCAGATTGGAAACAATTAGGATATGACATTTAACAGAAAACATGTTATGCAGATTATGCTTTACATATTGCTATACCATCTGCTTATCTCTTCAAAGCTCACAAAAACAAACTCCTGTCACAGCCAGCCTCAAAACCTTGAATTTGAATATAAATAGTCTGAGCTGGGATGCCACAAACACTTTGTTTTCTTCAACATATTCCCATGGGAAGTCAAAAAAAATGTACACTGATAGCAGCTGTTGAAAACAAGCTTTGCTGTTTTAGCAATCAGGCACATAAGAGATTTTCCACTTTTTTCTAGTGGTTAATGGTGGGACTAAATAAAAGAGCATTTTGCAAAAAGCACTGTAATTACCCCAACCTCACTCTGATATGGGACTTAAGTATGACAGACACATCTAATCCAAAACCTTTCTACTGTGTTCACAGCATTAAATCCAAACCCGATGCCTACCATTGGTTTTTCGTAAGGTGACTGAACCATGACAACACAGCTGCAAACACAGAAGGCAAGGAGATGAAGTGGGAACAATTATTATGGCAGATTAATTTGATCTTAGCTGTAAAATGACAGAATTTCTAGCAGCAATTATTAGATGGTAAGATGACAATATTTTTATTTTCAAATAAAGCGTATCAATTCAATTTCCTGAGGGAGTCTTCCCAAAGGATCAATAAAGTACAAGTCTAAGTCTAAGTCTAATGAGGAAAATTTTTGTTTGTAACCCTTGGCCTTCGATTATTGGACACAGTGAAGGGTTTTGACATGGGCAGGGTGACACTCGCTAGGGGCAAAATGAAACATAAATCTAACAATGGATAAAAAGGCAAGTCAGTTTGTCTCTTAGGATGTTTCTCTTAAGTATTTGTCTTACTGATCAATGTGAATGGGCATCAGTTTTTTCAGAAACATCAGCAGACCTGAAGGCAAGTTTGCCGTGCAGCTATCACTGTATGATGTGTTCATGTATTAATTTGCAAGTAGAGAAGATAATTAGGATCTGATGATTTGGAGTTTTAATTCCAGGTGTCAACACTTGCAGTTTATAAATAAATAACCCATATTGTGTTCTAGTGCACAGTCTGAGCAGAGTCATATTTATGATGTATACCACAAACTGTATTTCAGACCCAAAAATAACTCTGGAGTTTTTTGGGTTTTTTTACATAAAGCCGAAGAAGTAAAAAGCGTGACAATCGACACAAGCATACACAAAACTTTCTTACCTGTACTGAATTGTTTCTGATGTGGTTGAAGCTCTCAGTTTGGTCATGAGAATCCGTACTATGTTGAAGAGGAAAACAAAGTTTATCTAGCAAAAAGGGAGAAGAAAACATAGTTGAGCTCTGTGGTAATGACCTGGCGTGAAGAACAGAGAAGACAATTATCTGGTGAGAACAGACAGCTCAGTGAGCTGTTGGTAAGCTTACTGCACTGTCTGTAAGCTGTGAGAGCACAGAACAGCCCAAGTCAAAGCACAACTCAAAGCAAAGCAGGGAGGAACACAATGTATCAGAGGATCCAAGGTAGTTACAATAATAATGCATAATTGTATGGGGTGGTATAAAACTGTCCCATGCACAAAAAGTCTTTTTTCTTTTTTTGGAAATAGTAAGATTCAATTTATAGATCCAAAATCTGGATGCCATACAGGAATAGCTTTTGTTTCACATTTTTATTCACAGGTCTATTTTTGAAACATCTCACTTTTGTGTTTAAACTAGTGCCAAAAAAATATGAAGCCATAAAACCGAAGTCACAGTCAGCTGTTATGTTGTTTTCCAATGCAGGCATTTTATGATGTGTTTATCTGGTTTAAAAAAAAAGAGAAAAAACTTTCAACCTATGGCTTCTCCTATAAAAAGGCTCTACCACACATAGAAGACGATTTAGTGTCTTGAAGAGCATGGTCCTGAACCATGTCTGTGCTTTCTATGACGGCAGAAAGCACAGAGTTTGTTTTCTGGCCAAAATTCACTTTCTAACAGGAATGTATAAAATTGCTGTACATGCAAGCAATAAACAAACTGCAGCTGAGAGCGAAGACTTCCGCACAGTTTATGCAACAACACAACACTTACAAATGAAGTGAGTATACAGTCAGACTATTGTTTGTGAGCATAATGTTTGTTGGGTAACAAAGTGCTTTATTTTGTTATGTTAATTGTTTTGATGTGTCTTCTGTCTACTTTCCTCCTAAATATTTAACATAAATTAGCTGTGGGCAATATGTTTGTCTCCATGTGGCAGGAAAATAAGCCCACTAAAGAAAGGAAACGATTGAGCACAGATCCTGTCTGAGGATTTTAACTTCCCGCCTACTACCACATGAGTAGGTCTGGCTCAATGTGACTTTTTAGGGTCAAACAACATCCCATGAGAAACCTGACTTCAGATCGAATTGTAAATTTTAAGTGGCGAGACAATGTCCTCAAAATAACATGTCACCAACTACTTAGTGCAATTAAACTGTCATGAGTAAAACGCTGACTGATATGAGGAGAAATGCAGACTTACAAAAATCACAGTATTGCTGCTCAGTATAAAATATTCTTGTGTCAGTCGCTTGTAGGATAACAGATGAATGTCTATGGACATTAGAATAACAGAGCTGTTCAGAACTGTGGCAGAAATTGTATTTGTATAAATATTTCCAGACTTTTAGTTTTACCACATATAATTATTTTGTTGCAAATAATCATTCATCACTGTGGTGAATATTGGTTGACTTTGCTCTTCAAAGAGCACTTTAATAATCACCTGTTTGTTAGGTCTACATGGCATAATATTCACCCACATTTTTTCAGACTTGCTGTCCTATTTTGATATATAATCAAACAAAACATCACTTGAACCCTGGTTAGAGCTTCTTTCATTACTATCTTCTTCATAGATCATCAGTCTACTGCAACATTCTCTGCTGGGTTCTCAAGTGATTTGGGTTTGTTTTTCCACTTAATTTGCAACTTTCAGTGTGAAAATAGGTAAAACTCTGGTAAGCCATCCCAAACAAAGCTCACAATAAAAAGGTGTTAAAAAAGTGCTGATGGTATTGAATTTTTTCTAGTGCAAAGAGTAAATCTGAAACATGTTGAAGATTCTTGCAGCTACTGACCAGAAGCACAAGAATAATTGGTCCCTGATAAATGTAGTCCATATATTTCCCAGGCTCTTTACCAAACCAGCATCTGTTGAAAGTAAAAAATACATAGAAAAATGAAGAAATGTACATTTAAACAATCTGAAACAAATTTAGATGAAAAAAATGCATCAATCTTTCCTTTCTTTGTCATGTTAATGCAAACAAAAAATACTTACTTTTCATTTTCATAATACAATTTTCCGATAGCCCACGCCACAATTATTGGACACGGAATGCCTGGAATGCAGACAGGAAAGGTGATCCAAGTTACATATTTTGTTTTAACAGTATATTTGCACTTGTTCATTTTAAAAGTCCTCTTCTGACTTTTGAAGTAATAATCTCCATTAATCTCAAACAGTAGCAGAGAAAAAACTAGGTCAGAATAATCAGCTAATGGTGATATTAAAGAAAAACCAATACGACAAAAACATCTACCCATTATCCTTCTCTGAAAGGGTTTCACCTAAACTGCACTTTACAGCTAAAGACACTCGACAGACATAAACCACATCATGGGAGCCAAAACTAATTTCCTCAAACTGATGATGGATCCAAAGCGTAAGGAAAACACTGAGGATTCTTTGACACAGTAAATATCTAAGAAAGATTTCTGTTATAAAACTGTCATATGCTTTAAACTTTCCAATATTAAGTTTGACTCCTAACTATTTGAAATGGTAAGCAAATAAAACATTTAAACAAATCTGTCAAGTGTCACATGAGTTGAACTTTAAATGTTCATTAAATATTCTATGCCATGCACATCAAAGTTTCTTCAACTGAGCTTAAACTTGAACAGTTATTTAAATTGATTTTCTCTTGAAAGAGAAAAAAAGTTTTTTCATTACAACAAAGTTGTTTAGTTAACAATGGACTCAAATAAATCATGGATTTGGTTTGAATAATCTATTCATTGTTTACTAGACAATATGTTGTAAAAGTTTCTGCACTCCTTAAACTTTTGACTCAAAAGTGCCAAAATAATTGGGATTTTACAGAATAAAAAGTAGTACATAGATGAGACAAAGGAAAAAAAATACTGAAATGGCTCTGCCAGCTTTCCATGTATGGAGACCTACTGTACATGTTTTCCCATTCTCCTACGAAAAACAACTCAAATTGGAGTGATTGGAGAACATGTGAACATGAGCTGTGGACTCTTACCAGAGATTCTCTATTGTATAAGTCAGGACGTTGACTGAGACATTCTTGTATGTCTATTGATGCACCAGCTTGGGGTACATGTATCCTGCTGGAAGGTGAACCTTTGCTCAAATCTCAAGTGTCTTCCAAGGACGCTAAAAGGGTTTCTTCCAGTATTGACCTGATTTCAATTCAAACCATTTCCCCAAAAGTTCTGATTAGCTGTGTTGTTCCTAAAAAGCATCCCTATAGAATTACACTGCCACTGTTTGCTTTCTTCCTTACATGGCTTGTGACCCCTTAAAGGTGAGGTCTGTGGAGTGATTGATTTATAGTTTTCATGTTGACACATCTGAGGATCTTTATTCAGTTACTAATTAAGACAGTTGGTGGCTCCAGAATTTATTTGGAGGTCTTGGGTATTGTTTATCAGTATGTTGAGAACAGTTAATTGCCACACTTGTGTTTTTTTTTTTTGTTTTTTTTTTATAAATGCTGAAAACCACAAATCATCTGCTTTACTGTTATAAATTTTGACAAGATATGTAGTTGCATGTGACAAACTGTGAAATAATTCCAGGAATTTAAATGCTTTTGTAAGGTACTCTAAGAAACCATCTATGTTGAACAACATTAACTGTTCCAAAAGTAGAAATAAATTAAATCAAAAATTACCTGGAAACTTAAGATCTACCGTCCCTCCCCCAAGTACGGCTAAATGACTATTTCTGTCTTGGTTCCCTTATTTCCCATTTGACAGTTGAAGTGTGAACAACTCTACTCGCTTGAGTGTTGAGGCAGAAATAAGAGTCAGCTGCCTACACTTGAGCAGTCAAACCAGGAGGTGTGTTTCAGCTGCATTAACTCAAACTACATTAATTTATGCATTTCTGTCAGGTTGTGGATGGTTAGATCCATTAACTTTGTGTAGTTGCAAATAAGCTCTCATGTCTATTACATGATGAAAACCAAGGACAGATTGGCTGATTTACACAACTGTCTGTATGTTCCTAGTTATTTTTGTTGGCTAGTTATTATTTTGGCAACTGTGACAATTGTGACTGTTTTCCAAAAATGTATAAATGTGTCTGTAGATTTCTGATGTCAACTGCTTTTAGCATCAGATATTGGTGGAAAGACCAGAACATCTAATGACAACATTGCTCAAAGTTAAACTGATTTTTAAGAAGAACAAGATTGAACTTATTGCTTATGTAAGGGCTGTACAAGCTCCACAATGAAAGAAATCTATTTTTACTCGAGGTAAAGAACAAAAACAAAGTTCTGTTTATTTTTGTTTTTTTTCTAGCCAGGATAAAATACTTCATAGGAACCTTAAGTGCAGAACTTATGGAAAGTCCTGCTAGGGTTGTTCCACACTAGAATAGAATAGAATAGAATAGTTCACAAATAAAATTTACATTTCAGAAAAAATTATAATAATTTCCTGTATAAAAATTAGGCATATTTCAGGGTGTTTCCTGTATTCATAACTAAAAATAAGTCCTCCATATTATGAACAAATGCCTTTTGATGTTTGGTGGGATGGAGCAAATATTGATACCACAATTCATATTTAAGCAATCATCTCAGACATGTCTCCATTCTAAATCTGTATTTTCTTTATGAACATTGTACACTAATATAATTTGAAAGCCAGCTTGCTCAGCTTTGCCTTATATATGGCATAAAACCAGGACCATACTTACACCAACCAATGAAAAGAAAAACCCACTTTCTCAGTTTATCAGTAGAATAGGTCATAACAATAGCAGTGTGAAGATAGCATCCTTCAACAAACATCCAGAAGAAGTTGGTCACAACAAAATAGTTGTATATTGTCGTACTTAATCGACACCAAGGCTGAGAAGAAAAAGAGACAGAATTATCCAAAAGAAATCAAATTACAATTATAAAACAATGTTATGCTGTACAGACTACTGCCATCAATAAACATTTGTAATTTCTCTCTCTTATTGTGATTACTATTAGTAAAAAAAAATGTGTATACCTCATTTTTGTCATGGATATTGTGGTCAATCAACTGAAGCAAGAACCACATAACATTCCTCAATATGAAGGTGGTGATCAAATTCCAGTGGATAATGTTTCGAAGACACCGTATGCTCCTACAACATAAGCAACATGGTGATTTTCACTGTTATTTCTCAGAAGAGCTAACTAACAAAAACATGCATGGGTTTGAAATTTGTACAAATTCATAAGTGTACGGCCCTTTCAAGATTTTAATTGTTTTTTGGGGGGTTTTTTGGCATTCATCTCAATTAGCCTAGAGCCTGGGCAGATTGTTTTTTCTTGTGTAGGATGCAGTTGTTGCTTTTTAAAAAGCAAAAGATCTGTTTGTGGAGAATAATGCTCTCAGGGATTACTTCTTAACCCTTAAATAATTATCAGACTAAACAAAACAATGAAACATGAGAAATTGTTTTATTGTTTTGTTTAGTCTGACAATAATTTAAGACACTTGAAAGAACATATGTTCAAAATATTTTATTTATATTTGTTTATTTAAATATTTTACTGACTTCCTCTTGTACAGGTTTATGTCAGACATTTACCTCCAGCTTTACAGGCAGGAAGTAAAGAGGTCTGGTCATGTGACCTTTCATAGTAGATACATGAAGTTGATATTGCTTAAAGTAGACACTCTATTATTTTATTTTGAAACTTCAATTAGCTGCCAAAAGTCAAAACAATTATTTTAGAGCTTCTGGACGTTAGAAAAAATGTCTGCCAACAATTGTTGCTGGTGGGATTAAATGGGGTAACTGTTTACATTAACATAATGTAAACTTCCAGTTGTCTCTACGGAGCGTTGCACTTTATTGCTCAGTGTCAATGATTAAAGTTACCAGTAACCAATAAAAGTCATATTTAGGGGTTATTATCACATTTATATGTGGAATAATTGATTTTGCCAATAATCAGGTACCGGTACTCTACAACATACATAGCTACATCATAGCTACTTGTGTGTTTTTTGGAAGAAATAATTGCCCCTCCACCCTCCCACCCCACCCCCCATCCTTGCTTTAGCATAAAGTACTAACATGACGCCTGCCATGCCTGGAGCTGATATGTGATGAAAGGATTACGGTGTGAGTGGGACTAGTGTAACAGATGCTTGGCTTGCAGTCGCATTACCAAGAGTTTATGCTGTGGTTCTGTCACAGAGGCTTTTACAGACTATCTGTGGCTCAAGGGAATTAAATAGATGCATGTATCTAAGAAGGGTTTATAGTCTGCCAAGTGCTAGTCACAGCTGTGTATGGGCTGAGTTGATTTTGAGTGTTGATATAAACTAAAGTTGAGATACTCTGTTCCTTCTATACTATAAATCTGTGCAAAATACCCTGTGAAAGTCCATTGTCTTTCTATGCCCCTCAAATCAGTTGCTAAAACAGTTGAAGAGAAAGAAAACATGAGGGCCTGAGGGCTATAGTCTTGCTGAACTTAATGATTGCATGTTAGAAAAATTAATCATGATTTTTGGCAGGCAGCAGGAAGCATAGTAGGTTTTTTTTCACTACACCATTATATTTTAAAACTTGACATCCCAAAGTGTTGACATACAATCTATTGTTAAAATGTAGTCATAGCCCTTGTGTTTTATTGCACTCAGTCATGCCTTCAGAGATAAAAGCATATTCATTCAAACTGAGATTTTAGGTCTTAAAATATGGGTCACTCTATCTTGGAAGGTACTTAAGATTTAACACATAACCTGGTCCTGCTATATATAGCACAGTATTCAAGAAAAAGGTCAAAGAGTACTACAACCCATATAGAATGATGTAATCAATATCAATTAAGTGTTAAAGTAGACTGGCTCAGTAAGAGATAAGAATTTTCCTATAGTTACATAATAATTAAACTTTAAAAGTGAGAAAAATGCTTCTAAGGCTTCTTGTATTTAAGCTACCACTCACAGCTGCCTGTCGGTCAGCTACCGAGTCGAGCTGCAGAGATTTGTTTATCTGACATGAGCAAGCTAATGACAAGCAGCATTAGGATGCAACATCAGTTTCACTGATTATCTTCTATCTGGGCTGTTGCACACAGGAGCCCCATTTCAGATTATTTCTATACTTGCCTTAAGCATAAGAAGAGAATAAAGGCCACGATTAGAGCTCCCACAGAAATACAGTGGCCTAGGTAGTTGATGATCAGAGCTATCTTGTAATGCATGGGATATTTTCTCTGAAAAGGAAACACACACATTAATTATTATATAGCTAGATGTAAAAAAATATGTTTTACAAATGCAGACATTGTTAGATCGCTTTACAAATACTAAGAAGTACAACTGCAGATCGTTTCTTTGCTGTATGAATAATAGGAAACAGCAAGAAATCCATAATATACTTATATAATATACTAGATAACATGGATTGAAAAGCAATGTCATTGACACACTTCAGATGTCTTGGCTTAAAATTATTAAAGGAACTAGAGCAAGACCCAGAAATACTGGAGAGAAAATTAGAGGTAACCAGGTCAAGGCACAACACATATGAACAGCACTCTTTATCCTCAAGCTTTTAAACAGGCAGGGCAGCATTTTGTTATTTTTTATTTTTGCTTTTTGAAGGCTGATGGGGGGGTATCTGCATCATTAAAATAACACATTTCAATGAGCATTAATAAGTGGCAACAATATTTTTGAGTTTTCATTTGTAATCTGTGTTTTTATAGGAAAACGAGAAATTGTTTTCATGTCACCACACTAACCTTCTCCTCCAAAATGGGCTCACAGTTGGAATAATTGATCTTCAATGCCCATGTACCATTATCCAGGCATTCTCTGTAAGCACTTCCTGCAAAACAAGAGTAATGGGAGTCAATAAAAATGCATTACATACAAGAACAATTTGTGATTTATTTTTTTTTTTTTTTTTTAAAAGGTGGCTTAAATCTACAGAGACATTAAATGTAGAATGGAAATGACCTGGAGGGAAGGAAATTTAAAAACAGAAAAATGAGATTCCCTCACAAGAACCTTTTCTGTGCTTGAAAGCACAACTATCATCACTGCCAAGAAAATTCTGCTAATATAAGGTTGGACCCTTCCTCTCTCCACACGCATGTCTGCTTTATCATACATCACCCAAGTCCCACTTCATGCTTCATTTACTTTATCTTGGAAGGAGGAAGTTGAAACTCTTTCAAATTTGCTCTTTTTGCAGTGCATTTTTATTTATTGAAGAAAGAAAATCTTACTTATTATAAGCCTTATTTTGGCTTTATCTAATATTCATTAAATCAGAAATTCCCAGCTGTTATTGAATTTTTTAACTGAAAAATAGAAACTTGAGAATATTGCCTAGATCCTAAAAATCGAATCAGCAACTTTTATTTGCTGCTGAAAAACTTAATAAAATGTTAATTTAAACGCGATGAAACAGTAACAGTGGATGTTTAATCAGTCTATTTAAAAAAAGACCTTTGGTAGGATTTCAACTGATCCTTGACTTGCTGGATAACAATTACCCCTATCTTTGGTTTACATTTTCCAGACCTGAGCAAGTTAAACAGAAGACAGACCAGCCTGTCACAACTGGGCTTTGAACAAGGGAAATACAAGTATTTTAAAATAAAATTGTTGTTTTGGAATTCTGCTACAGGATAATAGTGTGTGAGCTCAGTTAGCTGAAGTGGAACTGGGTTGACATTTAAAATTGCAATGTAGGTTGAAAATTATTAGGGTTATTGCTGGGGTAATATCATCCTGAAAAGCTTCAACAATCCTATCACTAATGTGTTTGCCTTTCTATGGGTTATCATTGAGGTCCCTTTGAAGAATGTGTCAAATTATTTCTGTAATATTCCTGCACTTTGTTGTAAAGGTAGGGTAAAAACTGATTAGTTTTTTTTATTTTAAAGGTTTCTTGGTTTTGAACTTTTTTAACATCTATTCTTTTTGTTCTTATTGTATTGTTCTGGAATTTCACAAA
Organism: Xiphophorus couchianus; assembly: GCF_001444195.1. Taxonomy (NCBI): domain Eukaryota; kingdom Metazoa; phylum Chordata; class Actinopteri; order Cyprinodontiformes; family Poeciliidae; genus Xiphophorus; species Xiphophorus couchianus. The sequence continues at coordinate 18,080,797 of NC_040233.1, forward strand.
TTTATCTAGAATTTATAATGTCTCTAGAAAGTTGGATTTTATGTAAACAGTCTAAGTTTATATATACATATATATAAACTTAGACTTTATATTCAGTATAATATTTAGAAAACTTTATATTCAGTCTAAAGTGAATAGATGTGGACAGATATCTGTCTTTTGTTTCCTTCAATATCAAGAAAGTTCATTTCTTCAGTACTATGATCAAGAGTAAAATGTGAATCTGCAAAGTGTTAATTTCAAACGTTCTACAAACTCCTAAAATACTCCTAAAATCTCTTTCAGAGAAAATCGTTCCGTTTTTTGTTTTTTTTTCTGTATGGCACTTTTTTTTATTTAGAATGCCCAACGTGACAAAAAACATGACACACACATATGACTTGTGCTTATCGCAAGCAGTGACATTTTTCTGTCTCCCAATCAATGGAGTGTGTTGTGTAGCTCCACCCTATTAGCTTACTATTGTCCTATGACCTATGACCTAAAGAGGTTCGGGGACAGTGCAGTATAAGACATTTGGGCTTCTTTCACAAGGGAAAGATGCAAAATTGTTTCATTTCCGCTCAGTGGAAATGAAGCAAAACCTTTAGCCCAATGATCTCTATATCAACAAGAGGACTTCTAAAGAGACTGGGAGTTCCACAAAATTTCCTTAATTTTCTTACATACAGATCCATATATGTTTTTCGAAACGCTAGACACTTGATAGGACAACAGAGCAAGACAGACTGTTTTAAGTCTCCCATCTGTCTGTATCATGTGACCTCCTGGTGTGTGATTTACACACATATCCTCAGCTCTCCCAGTAGAGCTGCAAAAAGAGCAGCTGTGCTAATAGTCTTTAAAATTGACAACAGTCAAAGCAGTGTGTTAAGTTTATGAAGCAGGACAACAGAACATTATGATAATATAACACAATCTATGAGCACTGTAAATGACATGCATGGTTACACATCACAGTCCATAGGTAAAACTGCCTTTTTTCCCCCAATGAACCAATCTGGTTACAGGGTTAAGATCTAAAGAGGACTATACTGCATTCCTGCAACAAACTCCCCATCTCCCCTAATCCTGCTTTGTGCATGTGTGTCTATATTACTATGAAGTGTTGAAATGAATGCAGATGTGCATATCTAAAGACCATTAAAGTAGTTTTGCAAGTGTTGAGTTGGACACTTTTTTTTTTGAATTTGTAACATACAACCAGCGCAGCTCCTTTTTATAAAAAAAAAAGCTGCACAATGTAGACCATGTAATTCTAACAAAACCTTTATTTTTGACTGCAGATGCATTGCATTAATGGTAATATTGACAGTTTGGAAAACAATTTAAAATTACTCATTGAGTTCAGATTACCCTAAAAAAATCACAGTACATTACATTTGTATATAAATATAACAAATAATCAACAGTAAACATGGCATTTAACACTACAGTGAGCCAAACTGGTATGAAATACTTATTCCATGTGGAGTGTTTATAAAGTGCTTCACAGGTACACTAAACATCTTAGTAATTTCTTCAAAACTCAGTTCAAAGTTGAGTTATACTATCTATGTGATGCTGGCACTGAATGCCAATTGAGCAGCGCAATTTTTATTCATGGCAAGGATATGCAAAGCTTCTTACCGTCAGTTGCTTGCATATCTTTTAAAACCCGCTATTCGTAATCAACTTTGAACTGAATATTTCATTTTGAAATTCCTCAGAGCACATTCAGTGAGCCCCTTATCTGCTTTACACTAAATAACAGAGTTGCTCTGAAAACCAGCAGCAATACGCATGTAAAGGTGATTTTCTCCCTTTTTATTCTCATTAGATAGTTCAAGTGAGTATTTCAATCTTTCCACTGAAGATTTAATTTTTAAGATTAATGCTGTCAGTACTAAAAGGAATCATACTTTTGTATAAGTAAATCACAAATTTATGATGTCTTTGAGCAAATTAATTCCTGATTTACTGCTCCAAAATACATAAAGGGATGAATAAATAATTTAATCTCTTTTCTACATGCGTTTCCCCCTGTGGGATGAGTTCAGTTTAGACAAATCTGACCCAGGCGTAGACAGTTTTATCCTGAATTACAGAGACTTGTTAACACCAAAGCAATATGCAGGAGCAGGAAGAAGCACCTCAAAAATGCCTTTAGGACCTTTTGAAGCAATGACAGCAGCAGAGGATTAACCTTTGCATTGAAATTAGTGTTACATTATGTAACATTTTGTCATTGGAGAGTGGTGAGATGGCTACTTGAAGCCTAAAAGAAAAATAACAAATTATTTTTAAACTGTATTACCTTGATCACACTCGGTTTTGTGTCCCTGTTATGAAGGTAAGTCAAAGACAGGAGACAGGCAAGGGAACATGAAGAAGTGATACTACAATCCAAGAGATAGATTAAATACACAATAAGTATGAAAACATGTTTCTGATGAGGTGCAACATGAGGTGGAATCAATTTGTATTCTAGACAAATAATGTTTCAGTCAGTCTCTCAGATAAGTCGACAACATTATTTTTCAAATTCAGTACATCAATACTTTTAAGAGGAGTACAACTTTTTTTTCCCTGCAATTTTTTCCTGCAACAAATTGTCATTATCTGAAGCTGATATGAAACTGACTGTTTTTTGATTCTACTAATCTAAATAACAATTTGGATTTTTTCCAAAACATTTTAATAGATAAATTTGTGCCATGTATCCTTCAATCATTTGTGCCCAAACTGTAGTCTCTTTTCAGCCACACACTTATTCAACAGACGGGCCTTGAACTGGCATGTCAAATGTCTATGTTCAGCATACATACAGAGCTCCTCTTTCCAGCCAGAAGCACTAATAGCACGCCCACACATGCCTCCCCTGGTTCTCCCTGGTAATAATTCAGAGAGGAAAGCGGTTTTCAATCCACGTGTCAAATAGGACAAGCAGAAGTTTGGAAAGGTTACATTTTTGCAAGAACCTGAATATGTGCATCTAAATCTTGTTATATTTGTATTAAACAAACACACAACTAACATAACTGCTCTTGCACAGTGTGAATACAGCAGCCAGAAATGTGTTAGCTAAACAGTGAGGTAAGATTTTAAGCTGTACTCTTTTCAGTGCTGGGACTTTATATCGCAATGTTGAATGGATCACCAAGGAATAGTCTTAGAACATAAGCAATATACAGTGCAGTCTGCTGGAAGTGGATGATGATGCCATATTTGGTTTGAACTAGAAGAAATTGATTAAGCCACCCTTGTTACATTTTGTTTAAAAAATTACATTCTTAAAGCCCTAACAATTCCATTTTAGTTAGTTCATGATGATTAGTCAAAAAATACTTCTAAAGAGATGGCATCAGAGTTTAAATGTTGTGCTTTAGAACTCCAGTTTTACAAGAACTGTTCAATTAACTTTGAAATTTCAAATGTTTATGAATAATATTCAGTGATATAACACTGCAAAATCGAAGGTAAAACCCAGCAAGTCACACAGCATGTGTTTTCTGCCAATGCCAGGATTTAATCTCCTTTTACTTATCGAAACATCCCTTCCAAACCCTTACATATTTTGTAGCTTGTAGATATCTGCAAACAGAGTTAAAAGGGATTTGCACCTCCATGTCATCTGAGCTATAAGTTCACTGGCACTTAAAGCAAATATCACGCTGTTCTTGTGAAACAAACAGTGATGGTGCACACAGTGGGTTTAAGAAGCAGGTTGTGATGTTCGCTTCTGTGTGTATTCCACTGAGGCAAGACTAATTCAAAGCATGAGTGCAGGAACAATGCACTTCTGACAAGCCATCTGTGCATTGTGCATTAACCCTCCTGTTATATTTGTTTCTGACGTACACCAATAATGTACACCATGTATACTTGTAGAAAACAATACCCTAAACCACTGAAAAAACCTACACACAAAAATCAATACTTGTCCTTGAAATTGATATTTTGTAAAAAATTTTATACTACATTTTGAATTGTTTTTTCAAGGGGTGATCTTTATAATTGAACCGGAGACACGTATACTGTTCTGGGTCAACTTGACCTGCTTATTAAAATCAAGACAAATGAGTCATGCAGAGAGTATTATTATTATTATTATTATTATTATTATTACTATTGTGTGCGAGGGCGTGTACATGTGCGGGCGTGCGCACCCGTACACGCCCCCTTGTAACGAGTCGGTCTCATTTAAATCTAGATGGCTGATGAAAGAAACAGAATCCAGAAAGAACAACATGTTAATTGTGCAAAAGTGCATAGCAGGAAGAGCTTTGTGACTATCAACTAATGCAGAATCTGCTAAGAAAGCCAAGCTGCCTCACTTTTTATACATGAACAAATATGATGTCACTAACAAGCACCATATGAGTGTTCAAACAAAAGCAAAAGAAATTTTCAGTTAAGTGGATTTGAGGTTGATTGCTTGCTCATGCGTAAAATGTGAGCAATAATTAGAGAATCTGAAACCTTACAGAAAAATTTACATAATGTGAAGTGAATTTAGAAACTGATGCAGAAATGAGGAACAGTCCAATGTTTACCATGGATTTTACTTATACAATTAAGTAGAGCAGAGCGGGGCTATTTTAATGTATTGAATTTGTCTGCCCAGTTTTTTTTTTGTTCATTTTCATTACTGTTAATTATTATTGCAAGTTCCTTCATGTTAAGACAGTAAAATAATAAAAACAGAGAAATAAATAGTGACCTTTTTCCTCAAAAAGACAAACTACCACTCTTGTCTCACAACAAATTACACACTTCTTCTCTGGATTTTGATGAACAGTCTGTAAAACTGGAGCTTGAAACTGGATGAGGTTAAAGTGGCAGTACAGATTATCATCTCAAAACTGAGGACTGAAAGCCCCAGTAACCGGCCCACACCTGAGCCAGTTACTGCCGTGATATTCTCAAGCCAAATGAAATTGAATTTCATAGGCTGAGTACTGAATAAACTGGGGAATAGCAAAAGCATTGGAATCACACAGCTCACTGCAGCTTGACATTTTATTAAGACAGCAGGAACTGGAGCAAATCTGCTGTATGATACACACCTATGTCACAGGCTACACAGAGACAGAAAAAAAAAGATTACATCAAGAAACTAAAATATTAATAGAGAGGATATTAACAAACATTCACCCATTTCATTAAACTCTGTCTCCTGTACTATATCCACTGAACTGCCATGGGGCAGAAATCTCAGTCCAGTTCATCTAGTTATACTAAGAATAATTAATCCCCCTTCACATCTCAAAGTGGGTGCACAGGTTTAATTTCTTGAAACGTATCTTTCGTAAGAATCTATAAAGGCCTGAAAATTGTAGAAAAATACTGTTCATTAACCTTTTGCTACTGATTCCTATTGCATATTAGCATCAACGCCAACAAGGTGGGTTTGAAGGTTAATAGTAATTTCCAAAACATTATTGATTTTCCTACATTCCCCTTTTACCTAGTTTGTCAAATCACCGACTTGATTTAGATTTTTTTAAGCATAGATTCGTTTAAGGCAGAGATCACAGGATCCCGAACCCATTGGCAAATAAAAGTCAGCCTGTTCAGAAGCAGTTTGAAACTGCGTGAAAATCAATACATGCCAGGGAAGATAACAGGAAGAGAATTGTGAACCTCCACAAGTCTGATTTATCCTTGGATACAATTTCTAGATGCCTCAAGGAGCTCCATTCAACTGTCAAAAAAATTATATGCAAGTATAAATGCCATAGTAATGACTAACCATGATACTGTTCAGCAAGGAGACAGGTTCGGTTTCCCATAGATGAATGAGTATGTTTGGATACAAAACTTAAAAAAATAAAATACAAGATAAAAAAAAAAAAATCAAGACACGTTATGAAAATCCTCATCATATACTCTTGCAATTTATTGTGGTGTAAAGCAGTTGTGATAATTCCAGCCTTTGTTATAAAGTCAAAAACTGACCAAGTAAAACTAAATGTGCATTGGGATTTTGAAGAAGTTAATCTGAAATGGTAAGACTAATTTCCACACTGCTTTGCCAGTACTAGTGTCAGCATAATCTGACTGCTAGTGTCGTCACTTCAAGTATGAGAGGTAAAAAACAAAACAAAAACAACTCTGGCTCAGGCATGTCTTAGACAGCAGATGTCTACAATGCAATGGCTTGTGCAAAATGTTAAATGATTTTCACACATTATGTAAATGCAAATGCTGCAATTATATTTTGAATATTCTTCAAATTACTAAAAAAAACATTTTAAAAATTAGCAGGTTGCTATTAAAAACATGTTTATTCCTTTTGGAGGCTTTTAAATGGCAACAAAGCCTATTGTAAAGAAAGAAGGAAAAAAAACTGGCCTACTGCTATTAAAACAGTAGACGACATCCAGTGAGTCATGCTGCAAAGAAAAAGGTTGGTATACATGTCTCCTCATCTCTATTTTAAGAAAATCACAAAATGAGAAGTCATCTTTTGTGCTTTGTTAGAAAATGGTGAAGAGTGTGTAGGAAAGATGGCTGTGCATGAATTCAATGTTTTTTTTAACTGCTTTTCATATGACCAATACTGTTAAACTGCAGGGATGTTGAGATGAATTAGAACAGTGTCATGAGGTGTGGTAGAGGAGGACATGAATGTAGGCTGACAGAGAGAGAAATAAATGTATTAACTTAAACAAAACAAAAGGCGCTACTAGGCAAGAAGTCACAAACAAAATGTCCAGAAAAAGAAGGAAACGCATAAAAATCTTGACATGAGAGACATAAGAGAACAGACTCAGGGTGTAAAATGCACCTAAATCAGCACAAAGCTACAAGAACAATGTTATCACCTAATATCATAGAAAGCAAAACAAGACAGAACCAGAGATTAAAAGCTATAAAGAAGCCTTACCTGGTTGAATCAAAGCCTGCACTAATCACCCTCATCAGATTTAATTGAGATAAATGTTGCTTTCATTTAGTCTGTGTTACATTTGTCTGTGTCGAGTAAAACTCTGTAAATGCAGAATGACCAACCAATAACTTGCACCAGAACACACAGCGTTAGAGTGGGACATGACATGATGAGAGATGGAGGTGAAAGAGCCTCCATATCGGGAATGCAAGCTGGTTCCAGAATGTTCCAATTGATTGCAATTAAGTGTGATCCCTATTCATTGACTTTGAATTTATCCTCCCTTTTATTTTCATCCTCAGATTAAAGTCAAATTAGTCAGCTAACCACTTCCCTGAAATTGCTCAGGGACTGAAAAGTCTCTTGACACTTACACTTAAATAATCCCACCATTGTCTTTACACACTTGTCTTTGGGCTGCTGGTGTGGATCTCTAACAGAAATTGGGCAAGAGATGGGGTTCACTCTGCACAGGTCACCAGTCCATCGCAGTGCAACACAGAGACAGACAGGACAAACAACCATGCAAGCACACAATCACACCTAAGGAGAATTCAGAGAGACCAACTAACCTGACAGTCATATTTTTGAGCTGTGGAAGACCCAGAGAGAATCCACAAATGCACAGAAAGAACATGCAAACTTTTGATTTTATTACAAAGCAGGGTTACTTTTCTCTATAACTATCAATGATAAATAAATTGTGTTTATCTTTGAAAGAACAACATAAATAAAGCTTATATATAAGTACATATAAGTACATTTAAATCCAATTAAAGAAACACTTTAATGGACAATTATACCCTAGCATAATAAATTAGGTATTTCTTAAACATGTACAGTAGTTACTTCAGGTGTGACTTTGGGTGTTGGAAATATAAAACAAAGTTATGTTTAAGGCTGTAGTTGAACAAATCCAAGTCATTTTCGCTTATATGTTACACAGCGTCATCAAGCTGTTTAATAATACCATGTTATTGTGTTACGTTGCCTTCACACTGTCATGATGGTTCCATTTTTGGACCAGCACATCTTGTCTTTTCCTTTAAGGTTTATGTGATTTCCTTTGCTTTTCTCAAAGGCCAAACAACACTTTCATGCTGCATATGACAAAAGAACAATTTTCATTAAGCTGCCTAATAAAGAAAAGATTTTTTAAAGAAAATTTTGTTTTGTTTAAATTAAGTTGTTTTTTTTCACATATTCATCTTTAATCAAATAACCTGAACATGTCAACATGACTCCAATGCGACATAAAACTTCTTTAAAGTCCTCAAGTAACCCAAGTTTGATTGGATAAAACTTGGCAGCAACAAAACTTAACAAAAAAAGAAAATACAACCTCGTCCTTGTCACATTCACTTTGTTGTACAAGACCCTGTGTCAGATGGGATGATCTTTGACTCTTTGATATCATCAACAGAGATTTTGACTATATCACCTACAAGAAATTAGACAGTTCAAGATTGTATTGAAAGCTATGTTTCTGTAGATTATTACTTATGTAAAAATAATTATTTAATATTATTGAATAGCAAGCTTCCTTGCTGTTCTAATGATGAAGGTTTTTTTTTTTTTTTACAGTTTCTAATGTATTAACCTTCTTACCTCTTACAATATCATTATCACCCAAGTCTCTGTAAAAATAGGAAAAAATTACTTGTAAACCATCATTTCAGGTGTAATGATGCAACTTCCCTTAAATTGCATTTGGAAAATTGTTTTTCTTTTTATCTCTGACATTTATTTAAGGTTTATAAATGTGAAAATCAGACGGATATTTACCAAACCGAGTCAGAAGTTCTGTAATCAGACTCCTCTGTGAAATCAATGCACACTCATTGCTTCTATAAAGAGCACAGCCCCAGGGAAGGAGCAACTCTAAAGAAAGACACATCATTTTCTGTGTCATCCACACACAGTCAGACAGGGTTGTGCAGGAATGTTGCTGGTATATTTCGGCTGCCAAAATTAGTCATCCGCCTTTACAGTAGATGCTTGTGAGACTTTCAAATATGCTTTAACTTAAATGACATACAAGATTTGGTACTGATGCTTTAACATGATGACCATTTTGACAAATCAAGAAAGAAGCCTGATTTAGCTTCCTTTTTATAGAACTATTGTATGCCTCAGTGCCATGCTCCTCCTCCTCCTACATCTGACAATTATTTCAGTTGGAGGTGCTGAAATACCGCCCCAGAGCAGCCGGGCGGGTAGTGGGCTGTCTGCTAACAAAAGCCCCGGTTAACCTCTGCTGAGCATTTCAAGTCTGGTCCTATGGGGTTTTTGTAAAGGCTCTGACAGCAAGTTGCTCACCCAAGCAGCAGCGCGATCAATATGATCTCTTTATTTTACAAGCTCCATGCAGGTCAGGAACATTTGTCACTGAAAGTGTTGTTGGTGTGTCCATAGATACTATTCTGCAAACAATTACTTTCTTGGAAACAAGGAACCCATAGATGTACAGCAAATTTAAACAATGCATTTGTATTGTTTAGGAAAGTTCTTCAGACTATAGGTGACCTTTAAACCTTTCTAAATTGCCCTTTGGAATGAGTGTCCTTTATTTTTTGCAGATGTAGAGATTTGGCTTTATGCCCATCCTCTCTGGAAATTATTTTAAACACAGTCTTGTCATATTCTAAATGGAATGCGCAGTCCTTTGATGAGGTGTCCATCCACACTTTTGCATAAATTATGCAAATAATTTATGCAAAATTATTTGCATAAAAATATTATCAAGATGACAAAGAAGATCAGATTTGTCAGATCAGATTTGTTGCTGTTTGTGCCACAGCTGCAGAAGTTACTGATGAGATGGTTAGGCTTCATTGCCTCCATGACGGATATGTTTGATTGTAGCATTACGCAACCATTACTGATGATCAAAGCTGAAGCTGCAAAACACCCATGACTACTGTAGAATCATTTGAGTGCATGAATGCCTTTCTTATTAAAGATAAAAGCAAGATGGTATGAGTTCACAGTTTTTTCTTCTCTATTTTGCCAATAGTGCAAAATTGTTTTTAGTTAACTTAGATGTGCTGCCTTCACCCACTTTCACGGTATATGTTGAACAAGAATTTAAAGGCAAAAGAAAACGAGGATTGTTTTGTTTTAACTGTAAACATATTCATGACCACAAATTTCAGTGCATTCAGGATATATTTCAGTATATAACAGGCCTCTCTCTTTTGGCCAGTCTGAGAGGAGTGAAAACTTTCATACACCACTGAAGAGAAAGAGGAAAGATCTATGATTGGCACTTTTATTCCACTTCAAAAGCTTCAAGTAATTGGTGGAAAAAATACCCACGAGCACAACATGTAAGCTAAAAATTCTCTTGCATTTGCACATCCCACAGATCTTCTAAACATGTGTATACCTAAATAGCCATTTAGTGAAACATTTATGTACCTGCAGTGGGTCTGCTCTTCCAGATTAGCTTAGTAAATGTCTGGCAGGGAGATTTATAAGGATGAAAATCCAAAGTAAAATATTTTCCAGGTAGATTTTCCAGATAAACTCAGGCGAAGGGAACAGTTTGCACGGGTTTCAGAGGCAATTGACTGGAAACACTAGAGACACATGTGTGGGATGGCAGTGCATTCAAACTACATATTTTTTTTACTCCTGTTGAAGAAATTCTGTAGGTAACATAGTTTTAAAACCAGAATTAAAATTTTGTCTCGCACAGAGCAAGATTATCTTCATGCCACATATATCTATTGGTTTAATATTGAAACAAAAGTAAACCTCTGAGAATTATGAATCAGCTGTGATTTTATTTTTATGTGGTATGCAGAATAAATTCTTGAAGTCAAATTAAATGTCAAGAAAGACAAGTGCAGAGCCCAGAGAGCTTCAAATATTACCATGCACATATGACTGGTGCTGTTTAATTGGAAAACCAAAATAAATGAACATCATTAGAAAAGCTGTCTCTAAAAGAGAGGTAAAAAAACTAAAACCTAATATCCTTATATGCTGTTTTTAATAATTTCATTGGACTATATTTGTTTTACTGAAACAACATATATTCTTCTTAGCTCTTAAACTGTGCTATAACATGGAAAATCTTAAATAATTATCAAAAATCACAACTGTTATGTTCCATAAGAAGGGATTTTGAGTCAACCTATTTAGAGATGTTTAAGATGGTTGATAAAGAGAGAAACAAAAATGCATACATGATTGTTGGTTTTATAAAAGCAATAAAAATATCCATAAGATATAAGACCAATATGAGGAACACATGTATTAACTTAAGTAGTATAATAACATTATCGGAACAATTTCATGGATACAAATTTGCTTTAAATTTGTTTGGGTAACAGTCTTTTGTAAAACCTCCTTACTAAGATGCTTATTCTAGGTTATCTATAAGAAATAACTCAAATATGCCCAAAAGGCTTTATCAAAGGTATGATTTGAATCCAATTGTTTTTACCACCAATTATTTCATCTACTGAGTAACTTCGCCATTATTTTTCCATTTTTTGAGAAAATGGAATTTTAAATATCTAAGTAACACAAACATTCGCCCTGGATCAGGTGGCAAAAAGAACAAATAATCAGATAATTGTATCCATCTCTACACGTCATATGAATTGGTGTGAAAAGAAGATTGGACAGTTTTCAGTCTGCTTCATCTATTTAGCAGAGAATACTAATTTGCTCTTGAGAAGAACTGTGTTATCTCCACTGAAGCACTAATGGAGCCTAAGGCAGAGATGTTTTAGTCACAGCTGTGTCTCTTTAGGCTTCTTGTTTCTCACCATGGCCCGATGACATGTTAGGTAAAACTGCAAGGGCAAACACTTACTTCCCTGCTTGCTGTCAAAAACTTGCCCCTTGTAGCAATTCTGAAGACGGTTGGCGAGAACATATGAGCAAAGGGCTGTGTGCCAAGTATGCCCTTCAGTGAAACTAGCAAACTAATCATGGAACATACTGTCTCTGGATAATGAGAATACATTAAAACAGCATGTTGTCATGTTTCATAAACCTTCACCCAACCTAAATGTATAAAACAGCTTTTTTCTTTTTTAATCTGACCATTGTTTAGATTAAAATAAAGCAAAAATTAATTTGTGTTCACAAAAACAAAATATCAACACTTCTTTTTCTGTGTAATCTAAATATAGCACATTTTAACCTATGTTAGCTATGATTATTTTTTTTAAATATAGGTTTTTGAATGATGTTAAAAATGATTTAATAGTTTCACATCTAAACGGCAAACAGTGCTTTAAATCTAAAACTATTGTTATGGACAGTTTTCTAAAGGCAGCGAAGTAAACACAGTACATTAAGACTTTCATAACACATTTTCAATATAGCTCTCAAAAAAAGAAAAAAATACCCAATTATACAATAAAATACCCTGTGTTATACTCTGAAGTTGTACTCTTAAACATTTCTGTTCTCACTTATCTTACAGACTTTCTCCAATTCTAACAGTGAGTGTGACTGAAACCCGAGATGCAAAATTATCCTCAACTCCTGCTTAATTTCTGTCCCTTATTTTGCTAATTTCATGCTTTTTAATAACAGACACTGACTGACAGTGGGCAGAATGTATGAACTTTTACAAAACAGAAAGACATTAGTGAACATTTACAGTATTCTCAGCAGTTCTGCTATTTAATCTGTCTGAAACATATTTCTGTAGATATTAAATGTAAACTCAAAAACCTTTGTAAATAACTTTCAGTAAAGGAAACTGCCACTACGCAAAACTACTTGAAATTCATTGCATAAACACTTGTTCATCAATGGTGGTCCCTGCAGCTGCAGTTTTTGAGATGAGCCATTTGGGGCACTTGCCAAGAGTAGCAAAGATTCTGCTTGCTGCTAAGAATAGAGAGGTTTCTCAAGGACTGCACTGCATTTTGCCTATCGACCCCCCAGAATATCAGATAACTAATTAATTTGAAGTAGGCTTATTCTGGACTCCATTCATGCAAGAACCTCCACTGTGTGCTATCAGACACTGCAGGTGTCCAAATCCTTGAATGGCCTTTCAGATTCCCCTTTTCTATCTCCCTGGTGGTTTGGAACATAAAAGTGATGTTACTATGGCTCCTCTGTGGATGGCAAAGAAATAATTGAGAAGTGAAGTTCTTCCCAGGTTTTCTACATGAACGATTAGGTGTGTGCTAATTTTCACAGGTTCCCGTAGACCTCAATATGTTACCTAGTTACACCTCTACTCCATTTGTGTAGACACACTTGTGTATTTTGGTCTTTTATTTTCTAAAAATCATCAATCAGGTCCTTGGTTTTGTTGACTTTGAGCATTGGGCTTAATTAACTACTTTCCCCCCGTGTGAATTCTCTGTGCCCTTTCTGAGTTAATAGATTTTATGACATAGTTGTCTATGTGTCATTTATTAAACTTTAAACAGAGGGCGACTGAGCAAACAACCCTGGGGAATATAGCCAGGCGGATTTGTGCTGAGCACCAGAGAGAAGTGCCTCTGCTCATCAAGCCTAAAATCTCTCTGTGAGGAAGCCCAATATCCAGCACAGATAGTCCTACTACTTTCATGAGGTAGATATTAAAAGCCTGTGTCAAAATCATTATTTCCAGGGTTTGTGATGATGGGATATAAGGCAGGGGATATGAAACTCCCTGTAGGTTTGTTGGCTTCAAATGCAAACTGGTCAGGATGGAGGCTGGTCTGAGCGTTTAGTTTGATGTGCCTGGGGATAGGGTTCTAAAAGGATCTCATCAGAATGTGGTGATCCATTTTTCAACAGCTGGAAATAAACTGACAAGCAGAGAGCACTGTGGTCTGATGGTCCTAAAAGGGGATGTGGGAGAGTTTTGCAAAACATTGCCCTTTGGTATTTCTTCCATTCGGTGGGATGTGAGATTGTGGGTGGAATACGTGTGAAACATTTCTGAGGTTTGTTTGATTGCATTCCCAAATCACAGTCAGAATACTATTGTTTAGTGTGTTTTCACTTCACCTCTATATGTATAACAGAATCAATGAGATAGGGACTGCATGGTTGGGGAAAAATACTTATAGAAGTACATTTTGTTCAAAACTTTGCTGAATTAAATGAAAATTGAGTAAATATTACTACATACAACTGGACATATTTATTCCCTTTCCTGAGATTAGACTGGGATATATGTAAGCAGCAGTAAATACTTTTTCTGATCAAATGTAGACAACTAGTGATTAATTCATTACAGACCCTGCAATTAACTCGATAAAAAAAATTTATCGAGTCCCACCACTAATGAAAGCATTTTATTATAATTAACCAGTGACAGTGAAGATCAAAATCCCATTGATAACTTGTAGAAAGGCTATACAATTTATGGCTACACATCTTCTACCAAATTTGACAGAGCCTGAGCCATTTTACAAGGACGAATGGTCAAACATTGTTTCTAGACCTGCAATGCTGGTAGAGACGTACTCTAAAAGACTGTAAATGCACATAAAAAATGACTCCGGTGTTGACAGAGTGGAGCAGCAAATGCTTAACAAAATTTACCAACGTGTACCATTTTCATTCCAATTTACAGTCATGGGCTACCCTACATTTTTTTTAAGAAAAAAAAAATACAATGATATTTGCGGTTGTAACAAATGTAAAGAAAAAAAGTCAACAAGATATTAATACTTTTGCAAAGCATTGTATATGAATGGATTCAGGAAGGCAGACAAGACCTTTCTTTCAACAGCTATCAATCTCATTTCACAGGACAACACAAAAACCAAAAACTAAGGGCACACTTTTTTTCGGTAAAACTGTCTACTTAAATGTCTGTATGATTTAGAAATTTCTGTCATGCTCTGTAGAGCACTGTGTCATGTCCGCCTGCTGTGGCAGTTGTAAGCAGAGCCGGAGGAGGCTGGTGCTGATTGGACCCCATAGGGGACTTTGTGTGCAGTGACTAGTGAAATTTGTGTTACATGTTTGACCTGAATTTGCTGAAGGACCAACCTCTTGCCATGCCGAACCAGGAAAGGGTGTATCGAAGGTTTCAAGTGGGTAAATTCACAGCAGGAAAAGTATTTTATACACGGCTGTGGTGCAGCTACTTTATTCTGAGCAGTAACAGAAAAGATGGGTCCATTGATCTCTTCATGAAACCCAAACAGAAAGCCAGCCTGTGTAGGTGCAAATATGTAACATTTGGAAATGTTTATACCAATGACCCATTGTTATGCAGACAGCAAATTGCTCGATTGTGATGAAAGAAACTTATATTATGTACTGAATGGTTATAAATGTAACATTATGTAAGCATATTCCAAAGGGTGCAAGTATTTAAACTTATATGTTAATTAAAACTGCAAACCATGCTTATACTGTATTTAGACAATAATGCATCAGTTCTGAGCTACAGCTCACCTGGCAGATGTGCAAAGAAACTTGGAGAGAAAAATAAAGAAGAGTGTTTCTGTAACACTAGCTAATAATTACAATGTTCAAAGCCAAGAATTCTCCTAAAAGATTTTTCCCTAATCTTTCAGTGAAAAGACTATAACCCTAAATAATCTGTAGGTTGTGCTCACACATGACCAACTATAGTGGCAAATGATAACAAGTAAAGAATTATCATTGAGTCCTATTAAAATACACATGGAAAAACTAATGTTAGTCCAGTACTGGGGTCCCTACTTCCAGTCTTCTCGAGCTGTTATCCTGTATCATTTGGATGTATGGTTTCTCAAAGACCAAAGATTTGTATAGTAAAATTCCCTCATCAGCATGTCACTGAGCTCTGCAGAGGGATAGGTCTTATTTAGATAACAGTGCATAGGAGCTATAAAAATACTGCACATACGTCCAAAAGCCAAAAATGAGGTACGTCCCCCAAAAAATCTAGATTTATACAGCTACGCACACCATAAATTATAGCTGCACCTCAAGGTTTTCATACAGATTCTGCCTCCAGTTCTGCCCTATCCATGTCCACATTTAACCCTAAATGGTCAATGCAAATTACCTCACTTTAGGAGGCAAATGACAGCTCCCCAGTTGAGCGCACACAGATGTGACCTGTATTAAAATGTGCCTCTTCTACGCTTGGGGGCTATGCAAAGTGGTTAGGAGCCAGTGCCTGAAGGGATAGTCACTCTCCTCTGTCGGTGCAGAGCGCATCAGTACATCAAGTCTGAATAGTTTGAATTTCCTTCCTAATTCTTCCATTTGTAAGGTCTTCTATCGTGCAGAAATACCCACGAGTGTCAAGCACAGAGCAGCTAAACATCAATTTGTCACCCTTGACAGGTCCTCAGGTTTCCAAATCTCCCTATTTTGCTTCAAAGGTGACATTGTTCCTTGGTCCAAAAGTGAAGGTTTGGCCCAAATCTATGGACTTGCTTTAGGAAAATTGCAGGGTGCACCCTGTCAAATATGAGATAATATATTACACATGATTGTATATGAATGGATACATATTGTATAAATAAATAGTTTACCCATATATTTAAATATATTAAAATGGACTTTGCGACATGACAACAAAAAATTAAAAGGGACCAAATGGATTGAAACATATTTCATAGCTATTGTATGGTGTTCAGGGTAAATAAGTAGTGCATCATCACCTTCCTAAAATAACAGTCTCAGTTATTTTTTGCCACAAGTGGGGTTTTTTTGTTTGTTTGTTTGTCTAAAACATCTTTTGGAAATAAAGAGATGGGGATTTTTTGCCAAAATCACTTTTGTCAAAAAATTACTTAAGACTATTATTTTAGGGAGGTGACCATAAGACATTTTACAAAACAAGGTTCTTGAAGGCAAAAACTTTTTATGCATTTTAACAAGAAAATTACAATTACAGCACAGCAAGAGTCTTTTTTTCTGACTAGAGGTTTTTGAAGGCAATTTCAGAGAGAATAACACAAGCTCAGATTTCCACTCCTCATTTTTCTTTGGATGTGTGTTTACAAAATACATTGCATTAACCATGAACCAAGTTGTTTCCATATGAGATAATACCCAGTGTCACAGTTCACATCGGCATATGCACTAAACAGCCTAAACTATGTACCTAATGGAAATATCCTTCATTTACACTTTCATTCTTAATTTCTCTGCTGTTCAATATCAGGGTGGAGGAATCTTTTGGGCACAGTCTTGTGTTACATCTTGAACTGGCACACAGCATCAGCCCAGCAGTGTGCACCAAACCCTGGCAGCCAGACACGACTGGATAATTCAGCAGTGTAGTCATAGGCAGACAGCTCTGTGACAAAACTTTGGCATAACTGTTGATCCATGGAAATAAAAGCCAAATGTTCTAGTTAGGACACAAAATGTTAGTCAAAATATTGGCTCATTTCTTTTAGCAGAACTTGATGACTTTAGACCACAAGTAATGTATCTCAGAAAAGCCTAGTTACCCCTTGAACCTTTTTACATCTCTTCACATGTTAACCAAAAACTTCAACGCATTTTTATGGGAAACTATTAGAGCTATCAAAACAAGAAATGCATAAATGCAAAATGCTGAGAAAATTATACAGTCCTTAAAAAGTTTCTTTCAAACAATTGAGCATTATATCCAGCCCTTCTGAATGAAAATAAGAGCTCCATTTGGATCTTATCTGCTCAGAGGACCTTCTTCCACATGTTTTTTGGCTTTGAATTGAATACATTTGCAGGCATATTTTACATATTTTTGTTCATAAAACTATGCAATATTGTCTTTTCACTTTACAATTATGTGCTGCTCTGTGTCAGTGTGCCACATTAAATGTCCATCAAAGTTTGTACCTATAATGCAATAAAACTGGAAAAAGTTAAAGTGTTACATAAATACCTTTTCGCGCTCAAGCCAGTGTTTTTTGTGTTTTTGCCTTTAGGTTTAACAATCCTGGATATCTCAGTTAAATCATCTCTCATTTCCGTGCTATCTATACCCCTGACAGTGAAGCAGGGTTGCACGCACTCATCTTCTCTGATTAAAGATAAAGGTTCACTGTCTTCTCTGAGTCGGAGATGCACAGCGGCCCTGATAAGTCTCAGACTTTATTAATCCTGATAAGAGAATCAATACATTTCTATTGCAGAAAAAGCAATCTGAGCTCTGAGTTATGTTGATAAGGATGGGACATAATGTGTGGACAAGATGCAACACGTGTCATGTATTTTGTTTTTAAGTGATAAACCTGAAAGAAGTGAATTCCCTAAGTAAATTGTATTTTTGCCAGTTTGAGTAAGCACAAAAAAGCCAAACAGACCACAAAAATATTGCTTTAATTTTCCAAACTAAAACTTCGAAATAGATATTATAACTTTCAGCCTTCTGAACATGTAATCTTGCCTGCGGCTTGACAGAAGGCAAATTACATTAATGTAGCAATGCAGAGAAAGCACATGTGAAAATCCAGTCCCATTCTAATGTTCATTTTATGTAGACCAGAGAATTACATAAATGCAACCCCCCAAAAAACAAGAGCACTGAGGTTTAAAAATGCATAAAGCTCTTAAGACACTCTGCATTGACATTAATATTAATATGAACTTGCAGAAATGGTAAAGAATTCATAACCACACACCTGAACAGGCCTGTTAGATATGTAAGCTCACTAATTTTTCTGAAGGAACTGATGCATTTTGCTGACTTTGAGCTTATGTTCAGAACCACCAAGGTTTTGCACTGAATAATTTGAAAATTCAACAACTGGGAGTTCAAAGCACAAGGGATTGTACTGAAATTATGAGAGTAGGTCAACTTTCTTATGCACGCAAATCTGTTACCTTAAATGTTCACCTCTGAGACTCAGGAGGTAAATGAAGGAGAATATGTTCTCGGTTCGTTTCTAGCTATACTTTTAACACAACAAAATGCATCAAACCTTGGACTGCAAAACAATGTACTCAACTGTCTGATAAGGTTGACTTTACCTGCATATGGTATGTTTTAAAGCATTGTGTTAATTAACACCTGCTCTTGGGATGTTAGGTCCTAATTCTATTCTTGGTCTGACCTATTTTGTCATTTTACATTCTCTCTAGCAGCAAATGAGATTCACTGCGGCCCAGCAGGATCTAAATGTTTCTGGAGTCCTGTCACTTTGTTGTAGAACCTAGAAGCACCCCGCAGATTGGTATCAGCTGTGCAATTTGGAGTTCTATAAATGTTTTTGCTGCTGGACAAAAACAAATTCCTATTAATCAATTGCTTTGCACTACTTACATTTCCAACAGAAACACTGAGATTCATTTTCCTTGTCCTCAGCCTTTAAAAATTTAAAATCCGCCTAATTTCTCTCACTTCTGAAATCTTCATAATGATTCACTGAATATTTCATGTCAGGAACTGTAATGCAGCAAAATTGATTCTGAGACTGAGCTGAAAATGTATGTCACGAGAGTGAGACTGTGAGGCAGGCAATTTGCACACCCAGATCTCCGCCCTTGCCTGCACTCGACACCCATCGCACCTGACCTGAATGTCCCTCCCTACAGGTGGTGGCCCCATGTGAAAGGGGCTTTTAATAGCCTTTTTGAATTGGGCACCATGCAGCCCCAGGTGCCAAAGCTTGGAAAAATGAAAAAAAAAAAAACATTCTGTGTAGAATCAGCAAGAAGGAGCTTCCTCCGCAGAGAGGCTGAGCTCACTCTCAGAGATGGGATGAGGATCTCCATCATCCAGAAGAGCCACTGCTCTTCCACATTGCATGGGGCTAGTTGATGTTTCAGCATCTGATCAAAATATCTCCTAGGCACCTCCATTTCTGCTTTCTGAAATGGAGCAAGTTGAGATGCTCCATTTCAACTTGCCTTCAGGCCTGGGAACATCTAGGGATCCTCCAGAAGGAACTGGAGAGAGTCACTGGGAAAAGGGATCTCTGGGCTTTCTTTCTGGATCTCGAATCATAGATGAGCTAAAATATTTTTTATGTTTTTACGTTTATTAAACATCGACAGTGGAATAGAAGCACCGAACATTCAAAAAATTTTCTTCATTAATATTTTAATGGAGCTATTGACAAGATAATTTTACTAAATGTCATAACAACCCAAGTCAACCTAAGATACATAAAAACATTAATTACTATACGTGTGATAGAGTGGAATGACCATAACAACTAATGCATTTGTAGAAGCATATTTAATGCCAGCTCCTAGAGCCATTCTACCTTATGCATTATTAATGGACTAATTTGTTTTTTTGGGAGGTTTTTTGTTGTTGTTGTTGCTTTTTTTGCATGGGTGGATTTTTTTTGCATGGGTGGATTACCTGGGTTGTTACCAACATCTGGTGTGAATGTCACATCAGTATACATATTAAAAATATACTTATAGAGAAAAGCAGTCATGTGTTCAAAACTCACTTTTCTTACTACCGTACATGTCAAACCCAGATTAATAGAAAGCAAAATTTTTACAAATAAATTATTTATAAAATGTGAAGTTTTTTTGATAAAGCTCTACATATGACAGCTGTACATTGTGGAGGGTCCCAGAGGGCTGGATTTTGTCCAAATTGACATTCAGCTTGTGGGGGGATTACACTCTGATGATGCAGACAGCACACTGAAAGGGCAAATCCAACCAGCAGGGTCAATACGAGAACTGTCTGGCTGTGAAGAGGCGATTCGAACCACAGCTGCACTCATGCCACCTGTCAGGAGCAAAGTTTCACCCTTAACCCACTCTTCAGCAATAGAACGCTGCCTAATTTATGCCAAAAAATTTTATTTAATCTTTGATTGTTTAAGTTGTTCCTAGCCCATGAATTAAACCCAGTTTGAACAGGGAAAACATAGCAGGGATACCTGCAGTTTACTGTGAATTTATAATTCCAGTATGGTGCCTGCCTCATTTGACTATTTAGCACAGACTGTGTGCATGTGTGTGCGCCAAACAGTCAAGCCTCACATCAAAATGGAACTGTTATGATAGTAAGTCACCGATGATGACCAGAAATGGATCGTGTCAAGAGAGAGCCCCTAGGTTTACTGAGGCCATGGGTCAGAGACAGCATGAATACTGTAGGCTGTTGAAAAAGAGGTGTTTTCATGGGAAAGGAACACTCCTAAAAAGAGTTCCCATTGTGTGCTGCAGAATGGGAACTACTACTGTCTAGAGTAATAATGACTGTTTGCACACACACAGAGATGTCTTTACATTTACTAAATGTCCTGTTTTATTCTTTGCAATTGTTTGTCACTTGTGCACATCAAAAAAGCTGTTTTCCATTTCTTTGAACAAGCTGCAAGTGCTTTTGTACCTCCATGCAAGTGATTACATCCAATTGTCTGCTCTTTCCTTTATTTTCAGTTACTTATGTTATGTTGATTAAAATGTATTATATAGGTCTTTTTTGAATAGTCTCATCCTTTACAACATTTAAGCATAAGTTCACCCAATAAGTCTTTAGATATAAAATGGCAAAAGAAGTTGTCATAATATGTGAAGAATATTTCTATACATTCACAGTTGTCTTTTTCTCCAAATCTGTCCATGGTACATTACTTCATGGTGAGCTTCAGGAGGAGTAGAAGACTGCACTGTAAATCCTGCAGCACTGCAAAAACTGTTTTCTTAAGAAGATTGTCCTATGTTCCCATTTATACTTGTTTTTGGTTTTTACTTTGAGCTCTGCATTACTATTTTCTCCTTTCTGTATCACAATGGCATGGTTTGTGAACAAATTATAGTACAAATAGTAAAAGTCTAAATATGAATCTTGCAAATTAGAATTTACAAGTGTCATCAAAACCTAACCCACAGTTTGCATCAAAAAAATCATTCCATTGTAAAATGTTATATTGGCAATGCATGACTTAGCAGTTGGACTATCTTAACTGTACACCAGTGTTGTATAGTAACGAAGTAAAAATACTTCACTACTTTACTTAAGTATATTTTGGAGTACTTCATACTTTCCTTGAGTATGAAAATTTTTGATGACTTTCACTTTTACTTCACTATATTTCCGAACATAATTGCATACTTTTACTCCGATACATTTTCAATGTGTGGTTTAGTTACTCGTTACAAAAAGCGCGAGAGAGAAACGCAAGTGTTTTGACCCCACCTACTGATTAGCAAGTAGCAAGCAGGCTACCGAACAAAGTCCGTAGCCTACTTGCCTGTGTCAGGATCTGTGTTTTTCTGTGTTTATTTAGAGTTTTCTGTGTCCTTGAGTCTCTTCGTTGTCCTGTCCTCCCCTTGATTGTTCCCAGGTGTGTCTCGTTTCTGTGATTACCCGCCCATGTATTTAACTCCACCTGTGTTCCTTGTTCCTCGTCGGGTCCTTGTCGTTGTATGTCGTTGTCAATGTCTAGTCGTCGTGTCCATCTGCCTGCTGCTCGTTGTTTGGACTGTGTTCCCGTCATTAAAATCATCATTTTCATTTCTACCTGGGTCTCAAGCGTCTGCCTCACCACCTCACACCGCACCGCTTCCTGACAGAAGGACCCGACCAGACCGAACGGTGAGGCACGCTATTTTTTACTTTTCATCATGGACCCAGAGGAGTTAAAGGAGCTAACTGAAACGATCAGGGAGTACGAGGAGGCAATGGCCAAGCCGTACGCTGCCATCCGACGCCTCGGTTTCGCCATCCGCTTGGGACTGCTGCTGGACTACTGGGTTCCTCGCTTTCCGCACCCGGGTTTTGTGGAGTTGCAGAGGGAGGCAGAGTGGGAGCGTAAGGCGGCCCTAGCCGTCATGGCTGGCGAACCTCTGCCTCCCAAGCCGCACAGTTTCTCCGCCAGCCCAGATCCCGCTCCAGTTCCGGGACCAGCAACTCCAGCCGGCGTTCCGGTCGGCGCACCCCCGGCCAAGTCAGCCGGCGTTCCGGTCGGCGCACCCCCGGCCAAGTCAGCCGGCGTTCCGGCCGGCGCACCCGAGGCCGAATCAGCCGGCGTTCCGGCCGGCGCACCCGAGGCCGAATCAGCCGGCGTTCCGGCCGGCGCACCCGAGGCCGTTCCGGCCGGCGCACCCGAGGCCGTTCCGGCCGGCGCACCCGAGGCCGTTCCGGCCGGCGCACCCGAGGCCGTTCCAGCCGGCGTTCCAGCCGGCGCACCCGAGGCCGAATCAGCCGGCGTTCCAGCCGGCGCACCCGAGGCCGAATCAGCCGGCGTTCCAGCCGGCGCACCCGAGGCCGTTCCAGCCGGCATTCCTGCCGGCGCACCCGAGACCGAGACCCCCTGCGTTCCTCCCGAGACCGAGACCCCCTGCGTTCCTCCCGAGACCGAGACCCCCTGCGTTCCTCCCGAGACCCCCTGCGTTCCTCCCGAGACCCCCTGCGTTCCACCCGAGACCCTGACCTCCAGCGCTCCGACCGAGACCCCTTGTGCTCCGACCGAGACCCTACCTCGGGGGGCTCGTCATCGCCGTCTGTGGGCGGCCCCTGGGACTCCCCATTGCCACCTCCAGCGCCGTGGACGGCCGCTGGACCGCCTCCGGGGGTCCCGCCTCCGTGGTTCCCGCCTCCAGCGCCGCGGACGGCCGCCGGACCGCCTCCGTGGTTCCCGCCTCCAGCGCCGCGGACGGCCGCCGGACCGCCTCCGTGGTTCCCGCGGACGACCGCCAGACCACCTCTGTGGTTCCCGCCTCCTTTGCCTCCGCCCACCCTGTGGGTAGTTTTTTGTTTGTTTATGGACTCTTGGCCCTTCTTGTGTTTCCGCCCACGATGGTGGGTTGTTTTTTGTTTTTCTGGACTCTGGCCCCCCGTCCAGCGCCCCTCCGCCCACCCTTGTTGTGTTTTTTTTTGTGGGCGTCTGGTAGCCGCCCTTGAGGGGGGGGTACTGTCAGGATCTGTGTTTTTCTGTGTTTATTTAGAGTTTTCTGTGTCCTTGAGTCTCTTAGTTGTCCTGTCCTCCCCTTGATTGTTCCCAGGTGTGTCTCGTTTCTGTGATTACCCGCCCATGTATTTAACTCCACCTGTGTTCCTTGTTCCTCGTCGGGTCCTTGTCGTTGTCAATGTCTAGTCGTCGTGTCCATCTGCCTGCTGCTCGTTGTTTGGACTGTGTTCCCGTCATTAAAATCATCATTTTCATTTCTACCTGGGTCTCAAGCGTCTGCCTCACCACCTCGCACCGCTTCATGACAGCCTGGGCTTGTTCATCACCACCAATAGGATACACCTGTTTCTCTTCTCCCATTAAACACAAAGCAAGTCTCGCAATCAGCCGCGGTCACATGGAGGAGGAGACGGAGACCACAACGACTGCAACTACGTCAGACACGGCTCCAGGGGAACCACCAGCTGGTGATGAGAGCCCATGGCCTTATTTAAACACAATATACTCTTTCGTGGGTGTTAAAGATTCGTCGTACCGTATGCAGTTTATGTTATTCCTGCCCGAAGATGTGGAAATTCTATCTTACAAAAACTCCCCGTCCAACTTGAAGAAACACATCGAGGTAACGTCTTATGAAATGGTTATAATCCTCCTGTTTCAGTAACTATAGCTTGGTCACTAGGCACTACTGTATTGTGAAACGTTGACCATAAATGAACTTTGTTTGGCATTGTTTCAGTTCCACACGTGGTGTATTTAGCTTAGGCCTAATGTTGACTGTAGCAGGCTACCTAGACTCCTCTGTTCAAGGGGGGACAGAAGCCATAGCGATAGCAATTTAGACTAAATTTAACGAATATAGGAAAGGCATGCAAGTTCAAAACCAGGTTTACAGATGCCAATAAGCTGCATTTCCCTCCCAATTCTTTTTTTCTTTTGCATAATGACCAGTTGTGTGCACCACCTACTGACTGTAGCATTGACTGATTCACTGATTTGTGAAGTAGAGTAATCGTAACAGCTCTTTTTCTTCATGTTGGCCGCATTTTCTGTACTATTTATTTTTCTCATTTCAGCACTGACCTTACTTGAAGGGAAAACTTAAGGCTTACAAAAACTTTGTATTTTCTGTCCTGGAGGGTACACTAAGAAGCTGGTTCAGTTGTAAAGCAGGTTAAGTTAACCTTGTGCTATAGGTAAAGCACCTAATTTTCTTAACTAAATGATGCCTGCAGGTATATCTATTAGCAGGTTTAATTTTGCCTGCACTTGGTTGGGTACATTATTTTAAGTGTATTTGACAAGTTTACCAAAATATAAAAAATGTCATTCAAACTGCATTTGCTTTGTTTTACTTTTTACTTGTACTTTTCATTACATTACTTGAGTACATCCATTTTTACAGTAATTTCCATACTTAAGTACAAGAAGTTTCAGATACTTTAAGACTTTAACTCAAGTAACATTTCAGTCAGTGACTTTGACTTTTACCAAAGTCATATTTTGGAGAGGTACTTATACTTTTACTTGACTCTGAGATTTCAGTACTTTATACAACACTGCTGTACACAATGACACAAGGACATGTCATTCCAATGGCACTGACATGTTCATAGACATATATTTACTTTAAGAGATGAGCTAAGGATTTTGAGTAAGAGATTGGCTTTTGAAGGTAACCTGGGGAGTTTGGCCATTTGTACAAACTGTTTTGAGAAATGCACTTACTGTTTTGCAAATGTTATGGATGATTCAAGAAATGTACCAAAGCGACCGAGAAAAACTATAATTAATTAATTTTACCTACAGCGCTGTCATGCACACACAGCAAGCATATCCTGCACAGACTCATCTATTTAAAATAAACAGTTATTTCATAATTAGTATAATAAATTATGCTTTCATCATTAGGCTCTTGCCATCATTTTCATAAACTTTAATTAGATATGTTGTTGCTTGTGGTGAAACCATCACAAAAACATGATAATAAACAGAACACAAATGACTGCAATAATCAAATAAGAATTTAATACCACACTAGAGAAATTTAGCAGAGAATCACCAGAGGAAACTATATCCTGACTTAAAAACAAATGAAACAGCTGGAGCATAATTTGGGTTAATCGGACAATATGCAATCGCATAGGCTCATTAAAATATGTGGCAGAGGAAATTATGTGAGATTACAACTATTTGCTCAAGGCAAGCAAGGAACCTTGACATTTGTCAAGCTCAAAAGAGACCTCAAGGCTGCAATACTTAATAGCGCTGAACTGAAAGGTAACACAGTGTGGTCATGCAATACAGACGAGGAACTAGCAAGGTGGAGAACATTAGCAGTACTGAGTGTCAGGCAAATACAGTGCCTTGCAAAAGTATTTATATCGCTTGAATTGTTTTATTTACTTTTTATCATGCTACAACTACAAGCCTCAGTGTTTTCTACTTTGATTTTAGCTTTATTAAGCAACGCAAACTAATATTATTATGAGGTTCAAGAAAACATTTTCAAACACTCTAAATGTGAATTAAACTTATTTTTATGGTTGACCAAATGTTATTGTTGATAAAAATATTTAAAAATGTGTTTGTATTCAGTCCACCAGACTCAGTTCTTTGGAGAATCGTCTTTTTCTGCTTTTGTGACACATGTACCAGCTTCAAACATCTACAGGGAAAAGTATTTTCCTAGTTTTCTTTGCAAAAGAAGTAAAGCTCAGTCACATTGCATGGAGAGCATTTGAACATCAGTTTTCAGGCAAGTTTTATGTCTGACAGTGCCATTCTAAATCATGACTATTCTTCAAACTCAGCCATTTTACTGTAGCTCTGGCTATATCTTCCGAGCTGCTGTCCAGCTGGAAAGTGACCCTTCATTCCACTTTAAAGCCTTTTGTAGCCAGAAGAAGGGCTGCTCTATTTAAACTCAATCCAAACTTCCAATCAACTCCAACCAGCTTTCACATCCTTGCTGAAAGGATTCCCTACAGCATAATGTCGTCACTACTAATATTTATCTACACATACTCAGAAAGAACCAATGCATGCATCAGGAAATCATGAAAACTTCACACGGAAAAGCCCTGACAGGCATTTGGACACAGAATCTTCTTGGAATCATGCAGTAACTGTGCCATTGTGCAGTCGGTTGCAAAGTTTACTGGCAAAAATTGTAGAAGTCTACTAAAAGGGAATTAATGCATGCCACACTTTACAGATTTTGTTTGTTTGTTTTTTTAAATATCAAAATCATGTCCTTCCACCTCACAATTAGGATGCTCTATAAAAAATAAACAGTAAAATATATTTAAGTTTGTGCTATAAGTTGCTAAAATGCTAAAAATATTTTATTGTGGCATTTGAATACTTTTGCAAGAAACTGTGGATGTTTTACAGTGCTAGTTTGCAGCTTTCTTCTAGTCTCAGGGATAGATAGCCTTATTTCTTGGCTACAGTTTCTCATCCTCCTTGAAAACGTATGTGAACATGCCGTCAGAGCCCTGGTTGACTAAAGCCACAGAAATAATCCAAAACACCCACTTCACGAAACAATCAATCTCAACAAAAGAGCACCCCACCCTCCTTATGCAATCTGTGGATCTAATAGCCTGAAACAACTTCAAATTTCCAACCACACTTTTACCTCCTGCAGTATAAATGCCAGGATGAACTCTTAACACAAAAGAACACAAGAAGAGCAATAAACTACAGCACTGACATCACTGCTGTTAATACAACAACAAATATATATTTTTTTCCTTTAATGTTGGTCAATCTGGAATTACATAGTGGCTTTGTTAAAGCCACTATGTAGGTCCAGGACCTAACAGGAAACATTACATTTTTGGAACAGTACAGGAGTGTTGTTATTTTGTAAAGTTGAGCTAATGGTTTTGTGGGTCTCATAATTGGTACAGGCGTTGCATAATATGACAGTGTCTGTGCTCAGAGAGGCTGTTCTCAGCTGCTACAAATGCTATTAGCCAATTGAGTTTACAAGCCTGCAAATAAACACCACCCACTTGGCATATGTTGTTGATTTTAACAAACTCATATTACAGCTGAGATTCACACACATAAGATGTGGCCTTTTAGCTGTCAGATTTGATATTGTGCTGAAAGCATGGGACTGCTTTTACTTCCATTTTGACCTTTATTAGGTCAACTTACTTAAAGTATTTTAGTGCTTCCATTTATTCGTCAGAGCAGTGGCCCATGAAGAACTCGTTATCTCTAATTCCTAATTCGGTTGGTAAAATGTGTAACATCATTGCATTGTTGCGATTATTTGTGCTGACAACAGAGCGTTTTACATAATCAGGTCAAAAGTCCCTCATTCATATGCAATTAGCAAAGTGCGGACTTTCCTATAGTTATAATTTTTTACCTCGCTTTTTATAGTTTAAATTTGAGTTGCTCCTTTTTACTCCAGTCAACGTATTTGGCAAAGCTGACACTGCATATCAATCAGTGGTGGTTCTAGTCCAACTTTAACAAAGTGAGGCCAAAGAATGTAAAACAGTACAAAGCATATATGCATTAAATGAGCCACTATTCCAAACAGCCACATGCTGCTCTGGGGTTGCAGGTTGCAGACTCCTTACCTAACAGATGAAAACTGTTAGTCTTATTTCAATAGAAATGTAGCTAAAAGTGTAACACCTTATGTAAAAAAGGGGGCAGGACTAGTTCTACAGAGGCAGTGGCCCTGTCGGCACCTGTCTAGAACCGTCCATGTCAAGCTCCACACAAAATCCACACACTGAAAAATAGCAGCAGCAGCATGTTTTTCTTAAACTGGGACAGGGAAGCGGAGAAAATAGATGGAGTAAAATACAGGGTAATTCTCAATGAAAACATTTTTAATACTGTAAGAGACTTGGGACAGGGTTCAGCATCCAGCATGACAACAGCCCTAAGTACAGCTAGAGTTCAATATACAGTAATGGTTAAACGGTAGTCATGTGAAAGAATGAACCAGTCAAAAACGAAGGGTCTATTGCAGGGATCAGGAGCCTTTACAGTCCAAAGAGCTATTTTTGTGTTTAATACATCTAACTTCAACAAATTTTTAACCCCAAATGTTTCATGACTATTAAAGAAAAGATGACTTATTTGATAACTATATACAATACAAAATGTGTTATTTATGATCAAGAACTAATTTTATTTTTAGGTTATATAATGAAATAAATGTTTGCAAGGATTGCAATTTTTTTGAAAAATGATTTAACAAAAAGATTATGTTTTTCAATTTATTGCCAAAAAATAGATCTAAAAAATTAATCATTTATGGTACTTTTAGTGTCATTCTGTTGGGACATTCAATGCAATTATTAAGTGAAAAACCTAAAAACTGCATAAGAGTTTGAAGACTTAAGACTTAAGACTCATTGTAAATTACTTGCAGCTTGAGACCCCAGGTGGTAAGACATGAAAATTGGTGAACATAGATGGTCTTCATTTAATATGATCTTAAACTATTTTTCAAGAGATGAATAAGTAACCATGTTGATGCCTTGATGAGCAGAAAAACAGCTCCAAAGATTCACAGATGTAACTATTGCAGACTGCGGTTTTGGAAAATTATAATTTTAAGGTGACTAAAGACAAACACGCACTACAATTTTTAATTATCTTCAAAGCCAAATATAATCGTCTTGCTTTTTAGAATCATGTTATATTTTATGATGGACAGTCACAAAAATCCCAATGAAAAGTGCTGAAGTTCAGAGCTGTAACATGACAAAATGTGAGAAGAGGTATAAATACTTTTACACTTTGAGAAATTGGGATTTACAATTAACTTTTTTGTTTTTATCAATAATTGCCCTTTAAAGTTGCATGAAAAAAATATCTTTCAAGTAGCTGTTTCAACAACAGCAGGAGTAATAGGTTACCGTCAGTTGTGCTTTACATCAGAACAGAAGGAGGGTCAGTGAAACAAGAAAAGGTTTTTGTCAAATGAACCTACAACAAATGAAAAATTTCTAAAAAGAGCCAGTGGTAAATCAGCAAACTGGTGGATCCAGTTACATGAAATCAGGACGTTTGGCAATAATCAGCATTTACTCCAGACCTATTTTTATGTAAATTGATTATCACTTAAAAAAAAAAGCCCACTTTTAATTTTAAATTATTTTTAATAAATAAACTATTTTTCAAACTTTTGCTGTTATTATTATTATTAAAATATCTTACTCGTTGTGTTGTACTTTACTCCGTTGATGTAAGCAGGGCACGGTCTCTCCACAATCCTGCCAGTGCTACTCCGCGGCCAGCAGGTTCCAATCTCATCAGTAGTGACATTGCAATATAAACCTTAGGATAGGGCAACATATACAAAACAAAAAAAATGAAACTGTTAGGTATTTTCAAGGTGCAATAACACAAGAAAAATCTGAAGAAAAGAAAAACAAAACATATCCATCTTACCATCAGCGCTCAGCAGAGCCAATGAAGCGTTTTCATAAAAAGTGTCTTGAAAATGCTCTATCAAACTACAGTTCAGCTCCTCGAGCTCCCCCAGTATGATATCATAAACAGAAGCATCCATCGTGAAAGCCGACTGCTTTTCAGTAAGCTGACGGGACCGGTTTGAAGTTGGAGCAGAGATGCGCGCACTGAGCCCAGTGGAGTTCACGGGCATGTGAGTCGTATGAGCAGAAATGACAAGAGGAGAGCGGCTGATGCGCCTTCTGGGAGCGCGTTCCTGTACGGCCAATCAGAGCCGCGCTCAGCCGCTCCATATATCCGTCCGTGGTGAAAGGAGAGACGGACAAGAGAGTCTGCTCACTCATCTGACCACATCAGGGGCGGTTGACATTTCACACATGCAGCGCAAGTGTCAAGTTTATTTAGCTTACGGTGAAAAAGTCGGAAACATTGAAATGGCAAAGTGTAAGTAAAGGGTGAAGGTGGAATTTCCTAACTTCAAAAGAAAGTCAATGATATGCGTTAGTTGTTAAGTTACTTTTCAATATTTGTTCATAAAATATGTATATTTACGCCACCTACACAAGGGTGTCCAAAGTCAGTCTTCAAGAACATGTTTTAGTTTCCTCAATGATACAACACACCTGGATCAAATAATTGCTCATTAGCAGGACTCTGCAGAACATTGGCATCTACTGTATGCCATGGCAGTAAAGTCAGTCTTCAAGATACTGGCACTTGAAGACTGACTTTGAGCCGTTTCATGGCTGTTGGGTATTGCTAACTCTGTTGCTGATTTTATCTAATTGAATAAGGCAGTTCTTCAATCAGAAAGTAATCAAGACATAATGTGTTTACTGTTGAACTACAGGTTGTAGTTCTACATCGATTCATTCTGAGTATAATGCCCAGATATTTTATATATGTTCATATCTTGTTCTCTCCCAACCATGTTTTAGTTTGTTACTGTACATTTCTTGTTTGAAATCAAATTTTTTTGTGGTATAAAAAAGTGAACTTGAGGAGAGGAAAGAGCAGAACAGAAATGTCTTTACAGTGTAAACAATTTTCACCGCCTTCAAAATCAGAGCAGGAATATAAACATTCACTTGAAGTTTTCTTAATTCTATAAATAGATCAGAACAAATGTTGAACTTTATTTAACTGAAACTTTAGAAAGCAGCCAATTAAATTTGTGCTTTAGAATTTACAAAAAGTCACTTAGGGGAAGCAAAAAGTGCTAAATGTTTTCAGATTTAGCAAACCTCCAAAGTGCTAATCAAAAGAATTAAGTGTTATTAATGTCCACCCTGCAGTCGATAATGAACACTTATAAAACTGAGTTCAAGGCAGAAACAAGACCCAAATGAGGCAAATGCAAAAGACCAGCCCCAGAGACATGGAGAATGACTAAAGAATTTAACATGTACTGAATGAACTAAATACTGAAGGAAGTGATCATTGGAATAGGATACAAGTGGGAGTCAATTTATTGGATACTTGACAACTGTGAGGGTAGCAGGACTATGACAGGCTGGAAAAAACTGAATACAAAACAGGAACTAACAGAGATCTGAGAAATTGACACACAAAAACTAGAAACGAGAACAAACCAGAAACAAAACACAACCCACCATGAAAAAAAATCTCCATATATCAAACAAAAGGAAACAAAGGAACAAAAGATTAACTGGCTCTACCTCTCAAAGAAAATTATTCAGACTGCCATTATTTTCTCCAAATTTAGTGTTCAACTTTAGAAAACAGTGGTTAAAAAAGATTGGATTTCATAAGCATACTGTTTCAGCCATGTAGCAACCTATAAGTATGTGTGAATTTAGTTCTGATTGCTAAAAACAATTAACAGTTTCACACGTAGCGTTTTTCTCTGAAAATTGTCCTTAGGCAGAAAGACTCATTTTTATAACAAACAATTGTGGTACTCATTTTGATGCTGGCCAAGCAATGTTATGTGTAAATACATACATAACGGCCAAATGCATTAATCAAACATGTGAATATCAAAAAGTAAAAAAGGTTCCTTCTATCTGAATATAAGCAGATACTCTCTGTTCAGTGCATTAAATTGTTTAGTGTTGTAAATTGAATATAAAACTGTAAATAAAGGACAATTCACACACAGTATAAATTAATGGTATCTAGACCCTGAAGCATTTTCCAATAAAATGTGTCTAGACTGGGAATGTATATCATAGAGGAGTTTAATATCTTGGTTGTTTACTTTTAAAATCTGAGACATGACCTTTTTATGAGAAAGAGACTCTCTCAATGAGTAGTAGGTTGTACTATGTCTCATTATTCTGCTTCATGCTTTTAGATCACACAAGCAGAGATCTGTCAAGAATCTGAATGTTGACTTGACCATGTGATTTGTAATTTCACTGCTAAGAATAGAACACCCAAATGTTAATTAATTCCCTCACTGCTCCTACTAAATATCACACAGCTTTCCCTGACAATGAAACAAACCTTCTGTTGTATTCTTCTTTCTATTGTTCCACGTTGAAAATAAAAGAAAACAATAAAGTCTTTACAGGAATGGCAGCATCAAGAAATAATCTTTCCTCACCTGAAGAGAGCTGGCACAAAATACTAATAAGTTCCTCATTTCCATAATGATGGTAATTACCATGGCATCTATCTGGGATTCCCGTTTTCACATTTCAAGTTGACATTTCAAAACATATTTTTGAAACTTGAAAGTCTAAGTCAATCCACATGAAGGGAAACAAATACTGAATAAAAAGTTAAATAATTCGAGAGTAAACTTCTACTACGAAAGTCGAAAACCTCCAGGATTGCGTTGAATTCGGCAAGTACCACTTTTCTCTCAGGTGGTAGTTTCTTATGAAAAGCATAACAGTACCCAAAATTAAGCACAAGCATAACGGGTTCAAAGATAATATTGACATTAAATAGTAGATGGCAAAGATGCTAAAGAAAAAAAAACAGCTTAATCACCTTAATCACGCTTTAACAGGTTCACAGGAAAATATAAAAAAACACTTTTCTCACTTAAGACTGGATCAATTGAAAGACTTGTATTTTTATATATTTTAAGAATTTCACACAAAAGGTCTTGTTTCAGACTCTACAGTACACACCCTGAGTGCACTCTCCAATGCTTTCAAAGGTTTCAAGTGTGAGGTCATTTTGAAATTTCCTCTAAATACTTAGAGTTTACTTTTCTAATTGATTACTTCTGCTTGTTATCCTGGAAATAGCTGTTGGAAATGTTTTTAGAGTATGAATTGTGGAGCACCACCCGGTAAGACAAAAAAACATTGTTCCAATAGTGATCAGTGACAATATTTAATGAAATTGTTAAAATTGTAAAATCTAACATCCATATTCTCTGTACTTGAGGTAAAGGTTATTGGGGACTACGGGTAACTGATTATCAAATTGAAAGTTAATTGTTGTTGATGTTGATACTTAATGATCTTGCAGTCTACTACTGAGCTAAAAGGCAGGTAAGTTGGGGTAAGAAGGAGACACAGACTAGATTAGTGCAGGACTCGTGGGTGTTGCAGGGATAGGGGATCAGCTTCTTTGCTGGCTGGAGGTAAATCTCAGGAAAGTGGTAGTAGAACAGCAGGGGGAAATGTTCATATAGAAATAAGAAGTAAGGAGCACCAGGTTACTGTAGCAAGAGACGGGTAATCTGGAAGTAACTGAGGTCCCGCTGGTCTTTGTATGCTGTGACTTGATTAGCCCATGAGCTTAACGTGAGGAAATCAGTCCAGCAAGAGAGGCTCCACCTTCAGGTGGCAAATAAATCGTAATATAGAAAAAAGAATGAGGTCTGTGGCCACAAACCCCAAAAGGTTACAAATTAAACCCAATAAAATGAATTTGTATCGCACACAATGAGAAATCACAAATACTTTGTTACAGAAGCTGAGCTAAAATCTGAGGAAATTATTACTTTTACCCTGTCATAAGTCCTCATATTTAATTTAAATATTTAACAGCTAGTAATTAATAATCTTAATTACAGATGTGTGTTTTTCAGTGTCACCATATCTAGAAATATCTAATTCATGTGAACAAGTTTTATTCTTGCAGATTTCTCATCCATGTCTTTAAAATGACACAGGCAGGAGGTCAAACTCAATCTGCGACTCCAATTTTTTCCCATTTTATAGTCCCTCATATTTCCAGAGAAGGTGCTGTTTTCTGCTCAGTTGCTCAAAGAAAAGAGGTAGATGGCATAGAGTAGAGGGTGGATTGTGCAGCAAATGGTCAGGCTAAACCTTGAGGATTAAAAAGAACCTGGCAGAGGTTAGACCATTGAGCTTGTAATTTGAGAAAAGTAACATTGTTTTACTGTTTAACATCGGAATAAGAAAGGTCATGAACATTTTACATATTTCTTTAGAAGCAGTCCGGGAGGCCAGTTTTTCACAGTTTATTTCAGTACATTTTATATGTACTTTAAGAGATAACTTAAAATGAAATGATGGGTAGCTCATAAGAGTTGAGATGATTCATCTTGTATGTGTGACCTTTGAATGTGGACTTATGAACATTTTATGACAAAAAAGTAAAGTTTATCTTTGTTCCATATGAATCTACTCAACCATTTAATTTCTTCCTGAGTTTTTTATTTTGTATGGGGTTTTGCAAGAATTTGATAGATCAAAGTTAAGAAGATGGCTTCATTTCTCTAAAGAAAACAACAACAAAGTGTTGTATTTTATGACTGCATAAATATCGCAAAACTTAGAATTGTCTTTATTAGAAAATTGGCACACAGCACAACTGCAAAAAGATCACATTGTAGGAATCACAAAGTTTTACTTTATCAAACATCTATGTTTACTCCAACTGGACAATGAAACCCAACTACTGTTCACTGTGATGAAATAATCTAAAGTAATGCAAGTGAATAACAGACTGTAAGTTATACAGTAAACCAGCAGCAAATGAATGTACTTAACATGGCGCGGCACATAAAAAAGAACAAAATAATCCTGTGAGTCAGGCTGAGATGCTTTACTTCACTGCAGGGTTTTGTGAGAGCTACTTACACCACTCTGTGAAATGACAGCCGTTGAATACATATTCTCATGCGCTGTCGTGCAGGCCTGAAGGTGAGTTAATCAAAGCTTGGCGGCATTTGACATCTTGGCTCAGAAATCACATACCAAGCAGTGCTCAGGTGGCATAAGTGATAAGCCCTGTTCTTTCTAGTCAATTGATTCCCAGGTTCATTTGGCTGAAGATCTGACCAGTTCAGTTTGGTTTATTTGTGCAGCTGATGCCAAATGTGACATGCTCTTGTGAGTCACTGTCTGATGAAACGCCAAAACATGCAGGTGAGCAGGGCTCAGATCACAGGAAAAAGAGGACAAATTATTTGAAAAGGGAAACCTAAATGTTTACTGTGAAATTACCAGAGGGAGAAAACTTTGATTCACCCATAGAAAATTCTGTTCTGAGCTTCTACTCTATTTATGTAGGCAACTATATGATGCTGAACATTAAAATTCCAGAGAAATTGATGACTGCAAACAATCCTGGAATACAGTGTCTTGCAGAAGCAATTATGCCTTTAACATTTTGCCAAGCTACATTCAAAAATTGTATACATTTTTGAATGTTGCTTTTTTTTTTTTTCTTTGACCGACCCAGAAGAGTCCATAATTTGCAGAAATTACAGAAACATGTCTTTTCATGTTTCTGGTCTCGATCGACCATTCTGTTTTGAAATAGCTCAAGCTCAGTAATATTGATTGGAGAGCATCTGTGAATATCAAATTTTAATTTGTGCCATGTATTCTAAATAACTCTAGATTTGAATCAAAAACAGGATTATTAATTTATCCCACTGATGATGTTATGGTTTATTGGCCTGCTGTGAGTGGGACAGCCACCAGACTTTCAATGCTTTGCTGTCCCAGCTGAAAAAAAGTATACCCAAAGCATGCTGCTGCCACTACCCCTGTAGTGGCTCAGGGTGACGTGTACTGTTCATTAATTTTTGCACTCATCCTTCCACAGATTACTTAGCCCTTTACAAAACTTGCACTTATGGGCTGCTCTATCACACAAAACTCTAAACATAGTACATTAAAGTTTATTGTTTTTGAGAACATTTTAACATGTTCATCGGGTTTGAATACTTATGTAAGGAAGCATCAAGTGGCCAGAGTAATTTCTGCAAGTGTATATCTTGTAGAATTACAGAGCGTTTTATATGTTAGAATATCAAATTTCCAAAACAATATGTTAAAGAGAGCAAACCAAAAGAGAAAAACACTGTTAGAATCAAAACTGTACTTTGGTTCCACAGGACAAAAAGTAACCTGCAACTGTGATTCAAAAAATGATCAAAGATGAGATTGAGAGCATCCTAACTAGAGGTAAACATCTGCATCTTGGAAAAGGATCAAGTAGAATGCTTTAAAGGGGTCACAATTGAAATATTGATATCCGCAGCTACAAAAAAGGAGTTTTGTTTTCATGTATTAGCTCTAATATCCAAATGGTTTTATACTTTAAGATGACAAATGAACTAAGATGAATCCTAAAAGTGGGAAGACTTCGACCCGTCGATTGCGTCTGACCTAAGTTTACACTGCCAACATAAAGCACCCATTAAGCCGGTCAATTCATTTTTCTTGTTTAAAGAGACTTTCATCTCTAAGTAGCATTAATAACCTCTCTGAGGGTTTTAGGCAAGCAACTGTTCTACAATTAAACTGCTATACTAAATGAACTGTTGTCACTAGTATCTTTGCTAATGACTGCCTACACTTCAAAGCGAACCCAGCCTCGAAGCAGAGCCATGACGAATACAAGGTGTTATCACTGGCAGCAAACCATGCTTCGAGGGTGAGTTAAAAGCTCCGTATCTTCTCAGCATTATTTGAAAAAGCAGGTCATTAAAAGGGGCTGAGCCCTGTGTTAGATGCTGCAAATTCTGTTGCTCTATTACAAATTAATGCATAGTTTGTACTATCGATGCTGGCTCAGTGTGACTTTGAGGTACAGTAAATACTTACCTGCCATGCTGCGAGAAGATATTCAACTCTATATATGTGTGTTGTTTGCATATATTACACACAGTGGTCTGCATTCATTTTTCCTAATTTGTCTTAAATAAAATACAGACTTTTGCATATTTTGTTGGGATTTTTATAGCACACAATTGTTAGGTGTAAGAACAATTGAAACTGTAAAGGTGCAATGTACATTTGCATAAAATGGTACTATTCTAAAAATCTGTCAAGACAAAGCAGATAAAATAACTTGGTAGCTAAGGAGCAAAGAAAAGAGGTCCAAAGGTCTGCGGTAAGTTTGGAGGAGAGGTCCACAGCCTAGGTGAAAGTATCTATCAACAGGACAGCTATTATTTGTTCACTGCACAAATCTTGCCTTTATGGAGGATTGACAAGAAGAAAGCACATATTCTGAAGAAAATAATTTTTAAAAAATTCAATTAAGGTTTGCCACAAGCTATGTAAGGCACAAAGGAAGCTTGTGAAGAAAGATGTTCTGGTCAGACGAGACCAAAATTAAACTTTTAGTGTATATATAAAGCACTACATGTTCTGGAAATATAGCACATCACTCTGAACACACCATCAACCTTGATGAAACAGGATGCTGGCAACTTCAAGTTGAAGAGATTATTTTCTTCAGTGTGGAAGGGCAGAGAAACAAGTTGATGAGAATGTGGATGGAGCTAAATACAAGACAATCCTGGAGGAAAACATTTTAGAGGCTGCAAAAACTTGAGAATAAGGAGAAGGTTCACCTTCTAACAGGATAGTAAAGCCAAACCCACGAATCAGCCAGGACTGTATACTTGTGTTAAATTAGCCCTGTCAATGTTAAGATCTTAATCAGATTGAAAATCTGTGGAAAGTTTTGAAAATAGATGTTTTCAGATTATCTTCTTTTATTGTGACTAAGCCTGAACTGTTTGGCAAGAAAGAATGGGGAAAATATCTATAACAGCTGTGGAAAGCTGATGGAGATGACAACCAAAATACTTAGAGTGACTGCAGCCACAAACTATTTCTGCCAAGTATCATGCAAATGGAAATGCAAAACAATCCTTTCACATTCTTAATTAAAAAAATATGAACACCATGTTTCCTAACCCCTTAACCCCCTTCTTAATTAATCACTGCTTTGTGTTGATCTAGCACATCACATTCAAAGGTTAGAAATAATTTTGCAACACACTAAGTTGAAGAGATGTAGCAGGGATCTGAATTTACTAAGAAAGGCTAACATATTCTTGCAAAGGATGCTTTTATTTTAAAAGTATCAGTAGTGAAATGATTATTATTACTCAAAGGCAACAAAACAAGATGACCATCTGGCCATAATTTTGGGGTATGGAGTGCGAGAACAAGACCATGAATATAAGCAATTAGAATCCAATTTCTGTTGGTGAAATGAAGCCTTCTGTCACAGTGTATCCCTGAACATCCCTCTTGTTATCTCAACCAAAATTAAACTAAACCCAAATCTCAAAAATGTGATTACATTTCAAAAAAACATTATTTTATATGTTTCAAATCTGTCACATTTGCATTAAACACCACATTTGTCACATAGCCCAACACTGGAATGTTAGGTGCTCCAAAGTAAAGCAATACATAATAGACTTAAGATTTTTAGAATTTCAATTGAATGCCATTTTATGCTACTTTGAATTTAAAACCAGTTATTGTTTGAATTTAAAAATCAGGTTTGATCTGGTCTCTGTTCTTGTTGGTCAGTTTTCTTTATCCAAGCTGAGGTCATTCAAGGATTTTGCTATTTCAGTAAGGTACAAATGTCTCACAATATTTCTTGCTTTAAAAAATAGTAGCTATATTTTTGAGAGGCTTAACAAACCAGCAGCTAAGCAGAAGTTTAGGGTTGAGTCAGGACTTATTTTAGGGATTACCTACTGGTCAGTCTAGGGAATGAAAACACACAGAATATCATATAAATCCCCCTTCAGTGACACAAATTCCCAGATTCAATAAGTGGGGATTCCATTAGTCTTCCATTTTGTATTGTAACACTATGCAATATCCTGAAAAAGAGAAATGGTGTACTTGGTCAGCACCACATTTAGGTACAAGCTATCTGTCAAGATATTCTCCAGATGGATGGCATGACACACTTCTATTCAGCTGCTCATTACCCAAAGTGTCATCGACATAAAAAGATAAGACCACATTTTTCATTGTTCTGTGTTCCAGTTCAAACTTGTTGATTTGAGATTAGTTTATCCCATTTTGGTCGACCTTCTTATCACTGTGGATCTAAAATAATCCAACAGGAGCTACAGAAGTGAAAATAACGTGACCCACCCTTCCAGTCCAAATAGTTTGGTTCTTGTCAAAGTCACTCACAAGTGTTTGCCTACTTGTTACCCTCTAACTTAAAGGGCAATTACTTACTTGCTGTCTAATATGGGTCATCTTGTCAGTTGTCATAATGTTTTGACTAATATGTACATCTGTGTTAGAGGTTGTATCAAGAAAATATCTGGCTTTGAACTCCTAGATTTAAAAGCATGCAGGGACATGTGGATAAATTTGCTTGTTCGTTGTTTCTTTTTCTGTAAAGAAGTTGTCTAATTTTTCCAATCTGAGTCTTAAATAAGTGAATGAAATTACAATTTATTTACTTAATCTTTTCTTTGTCTTTTGTCTTGTAAAGAATCTCTTTGTTTCCTTTTCTACTAGTTCATGTACAATGCCAGAATAAAATAATCTGAGCTCACTTTTCATCTGCCTGCCTATTTGGCTCTGGACTGCCAATGTTCGGGTTCTATATATTTACAGTCTTCACTTCACACAGAGTGATTTGATTGGTCATGAAAATGCTAATTTTCAGGGATTATATGCACAGCTATTTTTGGGGTTTATAATGAATGTTCTGAAAAGGAGAAAGTAGAGAGAGGAAAAACATGCATACTATTTTAGATAATAGAAAGGCAACAGTAGCTCAAATAACAACTCATTATCTTCAAAATATGCAGAATACCATATCTTGATATATTAGAGCTTAAAGCAGATGGACTACAGCAGCAGAATTCAGTGTAAGCAACAAGAAACATGGATTCTTGTCTTGAATCAATGGTTCAGGCTGGTGTTTGTTTTATTGTGTGTAGGTTATATTTTTAGCACATATTGAAACCCTAAATACCAGTTTAGCATATTTGGATGGTGTTCTAATAATATGGATGTTGTTTCCGACTATTTCCAGCCCATTCATCTCAGAATCTAAGCATTTCCTTTTGAATTGTGCTGATCTCCTGATGTCTACTTACAAACAGATAATGGGCCACATCACCAACCTGAGAACATTTTGAAACGGTTATTTGTCTTCAAATTCACCAGCTCTAAATCAAACAGGACCTCTTTGGAAATTGAAGGTTCATATCACAGATGTTTTCATATTTAGCACCCTTGTCATCATCAGTAGTTCTTTGTCTCGTGATGGGGCTTTTAGTTGCCGTTGTACCTCTAAGCCTTCTGAGATCTGTCCCTGTCAGTTTTGCATATCTATCCATTCATCAGAATGTCTTCATGTCATTGTAAGGTCACAGAGACGGTAGTGCATATCTCCAGAGTGAGAGGTGAGAGACTGGGAATACTGTGAACATGTCGCCAGTCTGTCACAGAGCAACACAGAGAGAAACAATCATGCACGTGCTCCTAAGGTGGTTTGATCTGCTCTAATTTGTTGCAGTTCTGGCAATATCTTTACAGTCGTCTTGCTAGAAGGTAAAGTTTCACCTTGGTTAAGTGATTTGCAAAACTTGCCAGTTTGCTTGTTTGTTTGTTTTTTTCAGGATTGTCCTGCATTTAGCCACATCCATGTTCCCGTCAATCCTGACCAACTTTCTTTTAAGTGTTGAAGAAAACATCTCTAAAGCAGTCAGCCGCCACCATCATGTCAGCAAAAGTTTTCCCAGATTGCATTAGTTGTCCAGGCATGTAGAGTTTAGAGTAGAGAGATGATATATAAGCTATAACAAAAACATATGTTTAAAAGCTTGTGGAGAAGTCAAAATATAGTAAGATAAGATCTGACCATGAAAAGTTAAAAAGACAACTAAAGTGCCTTTTTATTCCTAAAGCACAATATTGAACATCATTGTGTGAGAGAAGCAAATGGCAGCATCCTTACTTTGAAGGGTCCATCAAATAAACAGATGGGAAGGGGAAAAGCCCATGGAGTTTAGACACTCCAAGCTGAGATGTGAAGTCACTCAGAATTCCTCATTAGCCACTGGGAAGACTCAGTAAGCAGCTGATTTGCATGAAGACAAATTAATATGTCAGGTCTCTATTTTCTTCCTCCTTCACGGAAAGTCATGACTACTCAATATTGTCAATATTATGATAATCTAAATACAATTAATGAACAACTCTGACAGATAGCTTTTTGCACAGTATATGCCATACTGATTATTTAAATGAAAAGAAAGGTTTCTTTCGCTTCACAAAGTGTTTTCTTAGAGGTTTTACATTTTTCATATGCTTTAAATATAAACCAAGTTTAAAAAGGTACTTGGGGCAACATTTTGCATTTCATCCACTATATCCTGAGGGCATACCTGACTTCAGTTGCTCACAATTATTTGCTACTGTGTGTGACTAATTTGCTCAAGCGAAGACTCTTAATGTCAGAGCTGATTTAACATTCCTGCCACTGCTTTGTTAATGTTTTCTGCAAACTCAAGGATGTACTGAAAATGATAGAGCGCAGACAGGAAGAAAAATTAACACTCTCACTA
Source organism: Xiphophorus couchianus (assembly GCF_001444195.1). Lineage (NCBI taxonomy): Eukaryota > Metazoa > Chordata > Actinopteri > Cyprinodontiformes > Poeciliidae > Xiphophorus > Xiphophorus couchianus. The sequence goes on from NC_040233.1 coordinate 18,122,636, forward strand.
CGTTTCCCTTAAGTAAAAAGCAAAGTTAATTTTGTGCATGAAATATTCGTTCAATACAGTTTAAAAGCATCGCTAACAGCACAAATGAAGCTCTGTTTCCTATTCGGTGCACTCCTCAATGCTTCCTAATTTCACAGCAATCAACGTCTGTGGTATTTCATTTACTCCTGTTTGTCTTTTGCAATTGAAAAGCAGGGTACATGCACTTTACTCTTTCTCTTATCTAAAGTTAATTTGAGAAAAACATTTTCCTATAGGCTTGATGTGATTTGGTTCAATAAGTAGCGTGTCACTCTTTGAGCATGTTTATGTAAGGCCAAGATGTCAAGCACTATGCATTCTGACAGAGTGTCAGGAGAGAAACGTGAAGAGATACGCTTTTGTTTCTAAGAAGTTCATTAGATCAGTGAGCATCATCACAGTATTATGGGGAAAACAGGGACACAGTCAATACCTTTCCAAAACCATTTGGCAAAAAAGACATCTTCCATGTATATGATTTTCACCACCATCACGTGTGTGATTTTTTTGCTCCTAATATGCACTAGGTCAAAGTTCAAAAATTGCAATTCTGAAATATTGCTTTACTTCAAATAGAGAACTTTCTGCCAGCAGAATGTGATTCAAATATCAAATAGTAGATGAGTTTCAAATTTAGCTCAGCTCATGGTGCTTTTCAGTCAACAAAACTAGAAGATGATGCAATGATGAAGCCCCATTTAATCATTTACAGACATGAGAGAGAAAAGATCCTAACCAAGCGGTGTCCCCTGGGTGTTACAGAAAGTGCTTCAGACATTTACTGGTAAAGTATCACTATAAGTTAAAAGCAAGAATCTTTATAAACTTCACCCTTGGGACAAAGGTCAGTTTTAGGCTTTTAAAATTTTTGCAGCTGCTGCATCAAATACTACAATTCTTAAGTAGAGCTGGTATGTTTGGCTTGTGGGATACATAATTATAGTAAAACAAATTGCTCTTTGTGTGGAATTTTCTTGCTTTTTACTCTCAAGGACTTTATTCTACTGAGATAGTCTTTTCAGACATCACTTCAGTGGTGCCAGTAATTATGCAGGTTGCTTTGTGTATTTAGAGAAACATTTTAGTCACTGTGAGGATAAAATTGGTAAAACTGTGGGTTGGGGTGTACTGTGATATCTGAGATATCAAACTGTGAACAGTTTGATATCTCTGTGAAAGATATTAGGCATAGTTCCAGCAAATGTACACAGGTACAGCTGTCAGTTGTTGTGATGATGTATCGTAAATGATTAACTAAATAAATATTTCTGTGTTCTTATGTTCTGTCACTTTCAAATAATTCTTAAGTTGTAGTCAATGACTCTAAATTGACTGCTTGACTTTATTTCTACAAAAGACTGCTGCTTATTTTTTCTACTTTTTAAAATGTGTCTTTGAAAGTTAGAAGCACATTGATCAAAGCTGCTTTTTGCTCCCATAAGAAAATATTGTCAAATTCTGAAATCTTAAAATTTTTCATTGTAATGAACAAATATTATAGAAAGTTGGTAAATCTTGCATTTGTAAAGAATGATTGTCTCATTTTGACATTTTGATCTAGAATAATAACAGTTCTACAAATACCTTCAACAAATTTAATCATAAATCAGCTTAAGAGTAACTGTAACATGTGGCAATTTTAGTGAAATTTGTCTGCAGCAAATAACAGATCAGGAATGTTATATATATATATTACAGAGAAAAAGGAAAAAATCTTTTCTAATTGCCACCAGCAGTTCTCACCTTGAGAATCATCATCTCAATTTTCTGCAGCTCATAAATTACAACCGATTGACAGAAACTAGGGTCTCTAACATCTATAACTCTGATAATAGAGGTGACAGTTTTGGCACAACCTGTCATACAGCAAGAGAAAGCAATTCTGCATTGCCTTTACCTTTGACCAGATGTTATTATCCAAGAGGCTTCTCCTTGCACTTGACTCAGAAATGAAAGCGTGCAGGCAGGAGTGCTGAAGCACTTTTAAGAGGATTTTCTGTACAAGTCATGATGGCTGTTTGAGAACCCGGAGAGGTAAAAATAAATCTGAGCAGAGTTTCAGAGGATATACATCCTCACTTTGTCATAATGCCAGAAATGGAATAAGACCAAAGTGAGCATGTAAAACTCTTTCTTGCTCTCTGGTGCTGCTTTGATTAACAAAAACCTTTTTATCAAATTCTTATTAATATTCAGTTTTATCACAGATATAAAAATAGCTTTAAAAATCAGTATTTACTCCAGCGTATTTATAATGAATCAGCCTTAGGGTGGTAGAGATGTCTATTGTAATCACTATCATGTATGCAATTATTTTAAAGTTATGTTAAATCAACAGGATTGAATCCATTTTTGGTTATAATGTTTTTGCTATGGAACAAAAAATACAACTTAATATCTGTAATAACATTTGATCAGCAATTCACTTTAAGTGCATCCACAACTGCATTTAGCAGTACCAGGCCTGGACACAATATACTTACCTGTTCTATTCCAACTATAATTTTTTTTTTTTTATATATCAGGTCCTTTGTGTTGTTCCTTCTGTAATATTTCAATGTTTGTGGAGAGGATACGTTTCAGTGAAAGTTTGGTCTTTATGTTTGTTTCTTGTCTTTAATCTTTCCTAATCCTCTTTCTCCCTGAGATACCCTCTTAGCACTCTCTTTAGAGAGTAAGGGGAAGATGTGTGTGTCTATCATACAATTATTAATAATACTTGTTTCCTTCCAGACAAAGCCATAGCTCCCAATCATCTACCCCCAGACTTCACCTATACCTCACTCCCATTATTTTCACAGTCTCAAAGTGCAGAGCTCGTGATGGTATTCTTTGTGGATTGTTATGTGGTCCTGTGGCCAACTCTGTTCCAGTTAGGTGTCTTATGACCATGTACATATTTATGCCTTAGATCACGTTCCTAAGCTGCCTCTCAGCACTCATTCACCCTCTGGATTTATCTGACACTTAGCAACAACAGGATGTATTGAAATCAAGCCCACACAGGGCTCCAAGAGACCATGTCATAACACCTTCAAGAAGCTTTTTTAAAGTCCAGTAACATGATACAAAAAGAAAAGTGAAGAAAAGTCTATCAAGTATGTATCTAAGCCAACCATAGCTAACCTTCAAATAGACATAATATGCAGATTTTTTTATCACTGGACAACTTTGCCTGTTAGCCTCAGCAAGAACTAAGTTCAACTTCCCATACATCACATGCTCTCATAAAACTGGACTAACTCCTAATCAGCAGATAAGTGCTGTCGGAAGGACAAAGGTCAACCATCACCTATAAAAATTAGATAATTATGTCTGAAATAAAGGCTTACATGGGAAATGAAACACTTGCAATGAAAAGCGACTGTCAAGAAAATATACTGCCTTCAAAAGTATTCATACCTCTTTACCCTTTTCAAATTATCATACTGCAATCACAAATTTCAATATTTCTGTGGGATTTTATTGTGTTGTGACAGATCAACACAACATTATGCATAATGATGAACTTAAAAATTCTACAATGAAATAGTATAAAAGGAAACATTTGGGTCAATGTGACATTAGTCAATGTGAGATAGGAGAAGTAAAAATACTATCAGCTTTACCTGGAAACTACAGGTCATGATTTTGGTAATGTATTGGTGCCATATAACTTCCTAGCCATTGGTCAATTGCCCTTTCCACACACTTTCCAAAGTTATTTACTGACCCAATATACCTGACAGAATTTACAAGTAATTTTTGTTGGGGTTGAACTGACACCACACTGCCGTCAAGTATTAAGACCACAGTGATGGATGAAGAAGTACTGAAATAAATCAAGTGTCTGGACATCATAGACATGTAAACAACATTAGAGTTTTATTTCGTGTCTAAATGTTCAGAAATCCGTAAGTTAGAGATTAGCTACAGTTCACTGAACAAACTCTTTCTGAAAGACAAAAACAAGATTTTGACAAGGGCTGTTCACATAGTTGCTTGATTTTAATGGTATTTACTGGTCTTGGGATAATAGTCAAACAAGAGGACTGTGAGAACAAAACATGTAAGGGAAAAAAAGTTCTGAGGAAAACTGCACTTCAATGAAAATCAAGTTTCACTTAAGCCAGGAGATAGTCAGCTCAGCATAAAAGCTGGAAGCAGGGTAATGGATTCACCTCCCTTTTTTGTGTGGCTTAAATAAATAAGCTTCGTCATGGTAATTAACAAGCTTTGAAGATGCTGGTAGGCACCTGCCAGCCTAATTGTGTCTCCAGGTCTAATGGAGCACCGCTTCAGCATTAGGACATTATTGCTTTTGGTGCGAGAAGTGCATGAACAAAGGTTGGTTTCAGACCAAAAGGCTTCCTTTCTGTTTCACAGTCACATACTCACACCCATCAGACATGAAATATGCATTAAATATAAAATTAGTAACCAAGACAGAGGCTAAACGTCAGCTTGGTGAGATTTAAGAAGAGTTGTAAAAAGCATTTACTGCCTTAAATGTTTCAGTTTATGAAACAAATTTTTATACCAAAAACAGGTATCAATGTGTGACCATAAAGTGTTGCATAAAAGTGTAATGACCTGATAACAGAAAAGAAGTGCTGGGTAAAACATTTTATTATAGGTGGACTGTCGTCAACATTCATGCTGTTTTAAAAATGAAACATAATTAAGATATACAAAAAAATTCAGCACATAATATGATAATACATCAATCCACCCCTGATGTCCTACTGCCGAAGGACCACTGTGCATTTCTTATTTTTGTCTCACATGAAACATATACTGTAACAAAGATCAAATGTGGCAAAAGTCAGTATTGGATCAATGTTAACCAGAAAAAGGTTTTGAGGTTCACATGGCTGGATCCACAAGACACACCAAGCCCAGGAAATTAGCTAATAAATTTCTTTAGTACTGTATTCAATACACTTACTGCAACATGTGAATTGGCGATAATATAAATTAGCTTAGTAATCCATATCATGTGGTATTTTATGTAGAATAATCAATTTCATCACAAATGTTTTAAAGAATGCAGTAAGAATGCTGATAATGTTTACATATAGCTGCATGAATAATGCTGTCTCAGTCACATTGCATTCTTGCTATTTATGGAGAAAATCTGGCTTGGTCTCAGTTTCACAGCTCAGGATAAGTTTAGCTCTCCTTCTATTTATCTTCCCCCTCTAAGTCACACAGAGGGGCTGGTTCTATTGATTTTTCTGCAAAAAACGAGGACCTATGGCATGGTGTTCTCCTCATAATTGAACAATTTTGCCTCTACTGTTTGCACATACAAGCAGCCAGTCCAACCAGTTTATTGGAGAGTTTCTTCTTTTAGACCAACTAAATTGCACTAATTAAGTGATCTGAGAAAAAAATCCATCTCACAACAATATGCTTTCATGTCTATTTCACCCAGAACAGCAGAAAGCCAACCCCATTTCTGTTCAGTCTTCAATGTCATAAACTAGTGAATGAAGAGAATCTAGCAATCTATAGTCCATACCCACGTATCTATACAGGGGTACAGGGTGCCTGCTGCCTATCCCCAGGGATCAATAGGAAAGAGGTGGAGTATACTCTCAAATGGACACCAGGACTTCACAGGGCCACACAGACAAACAATACTTAGGCCATTAACCTAATAGTTATGTTTTTGGACTGTGGAAGGTAGCCCACAGTCATGGGCAGTCAACCCACACGTGGATGACAAGAATATGGAAACTCCATCAAGAAAGTCCCCAGGCCTCAATTAAAACTGATGACTTTCCTGTTGCAAAGTGACCAGTGCTGGTAATTGCTCAAACTTGCAGTGTATAAAATGGACAATGCATATAAATTGTAACTGCTCTATTTGGTGAAATAATAAGGTTGTAAAGTTATACTTCAAGATAAAAATGAGAAGAGCTGTATGTTAATAACAGAAACATAAATTCTACATCTTATCTCAGGGAGAAAATCACAATTTTGGTTCTTATTTCAATGCTAACTCAGAAAATAAAGAAATGGTTTAATAGTGTTTTTTTATTTAACACAAAAAAATTATTAATGAAAACATTGCAAAATGAGTCTTTTTTTCTGGCTATGGTATAGAGTTTGTCTATACTACAGCCTGTCACATATTAACAGAGATGATGTGCAAATCCTCCATACCCCAGAAGTCTCATCTCTAATCTGTAATATTGATCTGTTGCTGGTTTTGACTGGACATAGGCTGGATTCATTCAAACATAGTTCAGTTCATTTACATTTCTCATAACTTCATCCTAGTACAGTAATTTCAGAAAATCAAATGAGTAACAAATGTATATACCTCTAGAATATATATATACAGTACAGACCAAAAGTTTGGACACACTTTCTCATGAGAAAGTGTGTCCAAACTTTTGGTCTGAACTGAGTACAGACCAAAGGTTTGGACACACAGTTGTGTCCAAACCTTTGGTCTGTACTGTATATGTGGTCTAGTTGTGTTCAGTGTGTGACTGCATGAAAAACAAAATCCATAGCTGCTCTATGCATCATCAATTACAAACATGAATTCTGGAAGTATTTACTTCACACACTAATTAAATAAAACCAGCAAATAAGACAGTTTTGTCTTTTGCAAATAAGCAATTTGTTAGAGGTTTAGTTGCTAAGTTTACTTTCTTCATCATATGCAGTTTTAGTTTTACTTATTAAAAGTATGAAATCACATTTAGGAAATTCATTCCACATGTTTTTGACTGTGGATGAAAAACTGAGTCACAATCTCTAATGGCAATGTAAAGGCAATGTCTGGAAATGTGTCATGGTAGACATAGAAAATACTATTTTTATTCAAGGAACACATTTTAGATGGTAATTTGCTGGTAATTTATGAACTAGATGAAAAAATATAGAGTCAGAGCTAAGATTTGCAACAGAGACGGTTCCATTGAGTAGGAAAGTCTTATCAATATTTTTATGGATACATTTGGATTTCTCATTGCATCTGCTGATTCTTAAGAAGCAGAGCTTGTTACACAAAATAGCAAACCATATGTACTTTCAAAATTGTAATGTTTTAATTCTTTGTGTAATTACGTCTGTTAGCTGTAACTTGGCCAACTCACTTCATAGAACATATGTTCATATAAAGACAGTCTCTCTTCCACTGGTTGAGATCTTATGCTAAGAACCTAAGGGAGAAACATGAGCCAGAGCTTTTCCTCGAGCTGCAAAGGATGTTTGGTTTCCTAAGTGCCTTTTCAGCTTTTTCTGGGACCAGATTAGCAATAAGCAAATCCTCACAACAGCTGATGCGCCCTGGCAGAGAGCTCTTGATGTACCCTGTCAGGTAAAAGTCATATCACAGGAAGTTCTGCTAATGCTTTCCTTTGAGATTTTCTCTTCTTTTATTTAGATCGTGGCTCATAAGGACTTGCGGTCAGTTGTCATTTTTCCAGGACAGAAAGTTTTTCACCCCCCCCCCCCCCCCCCTCTGAGGTTTCTGTTTGTCTCCTCACTGCCTGACAAACGTGTAGTAAAAAACAGTAAAAAACTAACATGTAGGTGCATATCCTAGAAGTATTTTATATATGCTGAAGCATAGACCAAACCTTGAACTCTGACCTTTTCATCTTGAAAACCTCTGCTCTTCTGCTCACGTTGAAATGGTAGCATGCTACATAACTTTCATGGGCTTTATAGATTTTTGAAATAATTTTATGTACGCACAAAGACTTTCAAAATATTTTCTATGATGTGAAAAGCTGTAGATTACACACTTTATAACTGCACCTGATAAAGAGATCACAGACCACATGATTTGTCAAACCAATTAAAGTCAATCGAATTGATCAAACTCTGTAGCAAACTCCTGTGTTACAGTTTCTGCAGAGGAAGAGGAGGAAGGAAGAAGCTTATAAAACAAACTTCTTCCTTTCTCATCTCTAATGTTTATAATTCAATGTTTCAAGAAAATACAAACTAAATATTTACTTTGAATAAAAGAATGTGTCATTACAGCCACAAAGAAAATTAAATATGTTATGAGGAAAGTGCAGAAAAGTTAAAGAAAGTTAAAGTTATTTTAAAGAAAACAAAACCTGCTGAAACATTGAGTTCATTTAAATCAAGACTCAAAAAACCACTTGTTAGGAGTTGCCTTTGAGTATAAGCAGCTGAAGCATTGATTCATATACTTGATGTGCGTTTGATAATTACTATGCTTGATGATTTTAATTATCTGATTTGAGAAAATGTAATATTTGTTACCTGTTTCATGGATGATTCCTGTGTGGGGTTTTGATCTCTTTGAACTTCCTTGTTGCTGAAATATGTCATAAATAAACTTGACTTAAAATAGATACATTTTGTTAACTATTAAATAAAATTGTTAGAATTTTGTAGGTTGTTTTGGCTACTATTAATTTTAGAGGACAATTGCTTTTTCATACTGAGAAAGGGTGGTTTGCTCTTTCCCTTAATAAGTCACATCATGTTTTGACATCAGTTTTATAAATTTATTCAGGTAAAGGGTCATTTATGTTTTTACAGCACTGCTAGCTCATTTTGTCCTAAAATTAGGTGACCTGACTTTGTCCAGTTCCAGTACTTAGCATTTCTTCTGTTTATCATCTCATTTATTATTAATGTCCTGCTCTGCGCTGCACTGACAGCTCTTTATGTACAAGTCTAAGTTTTAAAATGAAGTTGGCAGGCAGAAACTGTCACTCAAATTAATATTTTATTCCCTGATTCTGCTAATGTGAGAAGACACAACATGATGTGCTTGCTGGTGCAGATAGTTCCTGACATCAGAACTGTAAAATGGGCAAAATCAAACAAATGGGAATTATAGTTCAATAAAGTTGTTTAAAATGTGCCTGACAAGCTTTCCCTTTTTGCACTATGTCAAATAAAAGCAGATACATGCATATGAGTATTTCTTTTTTCTTAAAACCCATGTTTAAAATTTTTGCAAAATGACACCAGTGTTTATTTTTTCCATGAAAATAAATTTAAATTAGATTTGTCAGTTGCCAAATGCCTTGTATCATACTTGGTTCATTTTCAGGTCACAATAAGATTAGTGTAAAATATGTACAAGACAAAAGAGTTTGAAGCTTGCTGTGCTGTCATATCAAGAGGGTACCATGTATTGGTTTTCTTAGCTGAAAAATTAATTTCTAGAATAGGAGCAAATAAATGCAACAGGCAAACTTCAAAGGTGTCACAGGTCCTCATGTTCCAAGAAAATCTCCTTTATTTGTTCATGTATAGCCGAACACAATATAAACATTTTGTGAAACATCTTTTTTTTTTTTTTTTTATCTTTTGTCATTGGTTTCCAGCTCCCTGTCTGCTGAAATTACATGCCACGCCACTCCTGGAGAATGTTTAAATGATGTTTTGCATTTTCCCCTCCTTTTTTTTTTAATCACCTCTACATTGTTCTAACATTCATGAAAAATGTTGTCTTGACCCCAGAAATTAGTTACTTTAATACTAACTTGTCGAATTTTCTTTCTCAAAGTTTGAAAGAATAACAGGATCATCTAATTTGCCCAGAGAGAAGTCCGAGTAGCAGTTTGATATTAAAAATTGTGCAGGCGTATCTACATCCACAGGATTCCTTAGAGAGAAATAAAGAAATCCCTGATGAGATCTAAGGTGAGGAAAATTTAATTTGCTTCCACAGTATTACGTCAGTTAAAATTTAATTTCAGATCTTTCTATAAGACACAAAGTAATAAAAAATAAAATAGTGTTAATTGGAAATTTATCAGAAGCTTTAATATTCCTTTTGTTCCCAGGTCCATCCCCCTGCATATGAAATGTCTTTGAGCTAATCTGCTTCATTCTAAATCTGTTACTCATTTATAATTCTCACAATGCCCACTGCCACATTCACTCGTTTGTCATTTACAGTTTTTACAGCTTAACCAGTTTATCTTAAGTGATTGTCTTAATCCCTTTAGGCTTGTCTATCACAATTTTTCAAAGGTAATAACATTACATTTGTTACTGTAACCACTACTTAATTTAATTAGCAATAAATTCAGTAGGAAAGTTACTTTTGTTTTAGGGTCACACAGGAGGATGATAAGCATACAAGTTTTAACAACTCAAGTTTATTTTCTTTCCCCACAAAAAAATAATCCAGGTAACACTAATTACCTTAATAAAATTAAGGTAAAACTTAAATTGTCCACCCTTATATAAAAATATCAAATTAATATATAGAAAATTGAGGGTAGTTTTTTTTTTTTTTTTTTTTTTTAAACAGTAGCTTTAAAGCTTATTTCAACAAAAGAAATTACATATTCCAGTCAGTCAGTTCACTCAATGTGCACATAAGTTGTCCGTTATGAAAATATTCATGAACAAATAGTTTGTGGAATAAAAGAAAAAAAAATTGGGGGCCCCCTTTTTGTTCAATAAGCTTATCTGTTGTCCACGCAAAATATCCATCTCCAGCAGCACCAGGCCCTCCGTCTTTCCAGGCTTCAGTCCGAGTCAAAGATGGCGGCGGGACCCTCCTGCTTCTGGAACCACTGGCTCGTTCAGGTATCCGTCGTCCCAAAAAAAAAAAAAACACAACCTGCATGCAGAGCGTCAACCTACGGAGCCCTCTAGGGGACATGGGGAATTTTTTTTCTTTTGCGTTCCCTCGCAAAACCTTTGCGTTACCTCGCAAAACTGTACTGGTCAGTTATGCAGCATAATTGAATACTGCCAGCCTTTCTTACGGTGGGCGCCGTACTTTATGCTTTAATATAAGGTTATGTGAGGTTTTTCCATGAATGTTAGTATCTTTTTGTGAAATATCTGAAGTTTTATATCTTTCTTTAGGATAGAAAGGCACCACAAACCTACGATATAAACAGAAACCTTCCGTAAGTAGGAAAGAAATAAAAATACATTATAATTTGGACTATTTCTGAGTTATTATCGCGGGTAATAAATCATCTGACAGTTTTGATTGTGTCTCTGTTGTGTTCGTAGTCTGAATGGTTTAAAGAGCTGCTTTCAGTGCCGCTCCATCTTCGCCTTAACAGACATAAACATGCAGTAATAAATCGATTTTCAATCAGTGTTTTGCACCAAACAGTTTTTACTGTTAACAAGTTTTTATTATTAAAAACACGACAAACTAATGATGGTAAAGGACCGCACTGGGTTAACTCTGGGAATCTCATCTGTCCGTTTATCAATCAACTCCAAACCTTTTCTTTGTTCTGTCACAATTATCGATTTATTCCATTTTGATGATCAGGTTCCAAACTTTGCAAGGACTGACCGCCCCGCTCATCTGCTTCCTAATACACACAAAGCCAGAATCCTTCCCATTCATACCTGGTGACGTCACGCCCACATCGACACACCCACCACACAAGTGTCAAAGCCGCTGCTCCTGTCATATCAATAATTACTTATTTCATTCATATGGCTCTTACAGAGCCTCAGTGAAAACTTGTTTATTATTATTAACTGTTTGGTGCAAAACACTGATTGAAAATCGATTTATTTTTTCCTGCATGTTTATGTCTGTTAAGGCTGAGATGGAGCGGCACTGAAAGCAGCTCTTTAAACCATTCAGACTACGAACACAACAGAGACACAATCAAAACTGTCAGATGATTTATTACCCGCGATAATAACTCAGAAATAGTCCAAATTATAATGTATTTTTATTTCTTTCCTACTTACGGAAGGTTTCTGTTTATATCGTAGGTTTGTGGTGCCTTTCTATCCTAAAGAAAGATATAAAACTTCAGATATTTCACAAAAAGATACTAAAATTCATGGAAAAACCTCACATAACCTTATATTAAAGCATAAAGTACGGCGCCCACCGTAAGAAAGGCTTGCAGTATTCAATTATGCTGCATAACTGACCAGTACAGTATTGCGAGGGAACGCAAAAGTTTTGCGAGGTAACGCAAAAGTATTGCGAGGGAACGCAAAAGTTTTGCGAGGTAACGCAAAAGTATTGCGAGGTAACGCAAAAGTATTGCGAGGTAACGCAAAAGAAAAAAAATTCCCCATGTCCCCTAGAGGGCTCCGTATCAACCGATCATGCAGGTATACGGAAATCATAGAAATCTTTCAATTACTTTTCAGTGAAAATCTAATTAGCGTTTAAAATAAACCAAAAACGCTCAGTAATAAAGAAATGACTTAATAAACATCACTTCATCATAAACAGTCTCATTTCACAGAGCTATGCTGCTTACAGAGCGACACTTTATACTCCGGTTTTTTTTTTCCAGTTCGAAAAAAACTGAGCAACGTTTAGCTCCAGCTAGGTAGCCATTCTGCATAAGTAAGCAGCTGAAAATAAAACAGGCTCACCGGAGAACTCTCAGAACAGAATGTACATTATCCAGTTCAAAATAAACTGATTTCTTTCATATCACAGCAGCACTTATGCGTAGTAACTTCTTTACTTCTGTTGTGCTTAGTCTGCCATTTCTTTTCTTTTTTTTCTTCCCTCTTCTTCTCGTACCGACACAGGAGAAATGTGGGTCTAGTGCCCTCTACAGGACATTCTAAGAACTAACAAACAAACACATTAAACATACAGACAGATCAGCATAGTTTATGGGGTTACATTACAATTTGTTTAAACAAATTAATAAATTCCACATGGCAAAAACTGAAATGAGTTTTTAATGTGCATTTCCTAGAGCTTTAAATGAGGCTGGAGGTAAGATATTTTAAGAGTTTTCATTGGTTACTGTAAGGACACTCGGTGGGGACCCAGAAATTCAACCACACACAGGAGTTTGCAAAGGAAAAAACAAGTTTAATTAAATTTACAGGCTCTGGTTGCTGCTCAGGATGAGGTCGTCAAACACAGCACTGAGAATAGAGGTGAGAAGACTGGTGACGCACTGATAAAGGAGGGGTGTCTTAGAGATGTTCAGCTTAACTGACCTGTAGAACAGTGGGCGGGTGGAGCTGAGAAACCAAGGGTCTGATGACAGGGAGGTGCAGGAAACCAGGTAGAACAGGCTACTGTGGAAGCAATGAAGATCTCCACAAGGAGAGCCAAGAGGCAACACCCAGGGACTTTGACAATAATCAGGCAGAGGTCATACACAGGAGGACAGAGAGAGCAAACTTAGCTTGAGGGGCAGGCAATACTCAATGGTCGTGAGGCAAAGCTTGAGCCGGGTCCAGAAATCCAGAACAGAAGAGATCCTTGAAGGGCTTGGCAGGAGGGGGCAATCCGTGGACAAAAAAAGAGTCGTAGAAACACTGAAGGCTTAGAAGGAAACGTTGGCTCTCTACTGGCTTGTGGCTGTTGATAATCTCTCAAGAAGGCAGAGACTGAGGGGTGTTTAAGTAGGGCGGGGCCCAGGTGGAACAGGTAAGCTATCAGATGTGGCAGGTGAGCTGAATGAGTGTTTAAACACAGCATGGACAGGACAGAACATGAATCATGACAGGTTACTGTAATATTTCTTGTTTCTTTTTCATAATTTGAAACTCCACATCCATTTCAGATTGAATAAGTCAAACTTTTTTTTACAGAAGAACATCTATGATTCTAGATTTTTACAAGGTATATTTCTTTTTGTATTGAGAATATTCCTTTTAATTTTGTTGTCAACGATGTAAAAATGGACTCAGTCCACATGAAAAATACATAGTTGCAAATAGCAAGTGCAATGGTTTGCAATGAAAAACACAACTAGAGTGCAGAAATGGTAGGAAAGCTCCTTTTATTAGCATGAATAAAACAGCAAATTTGCTCCTGTCTTGTCTTGTCTGACAGGTGGTAAAGGTCAAATGCCCCAGGAGATGGCTAAAGAATGGAAATTGAAAGTGAGACTTATTCAGTGGATTTCATGGCACTGATTAAAGTATTGTGCAAGTGGCTCTGAAGAAGCCTGATTTGCAAACACAACAAACAGCAAACAAAAGTTGATTGATGGAAACTGCAGTTCTGTTTTTCCCCTTGGTTGTGATTTATCGAGCAGTTTTAAAGCAATCACAGAAGCAGGGGGATCATGAACGGAAGTGGACCAGAGACGACACGCAAGCTCTTAATTAAAGACTTCAATGTACCTTATGTTTCTTTGTAGTATTTCACTGTTGTTAGCTTTGAGAAAAAACTAAAAATCCACAATATGTATTGAATCACTTGTTATTTTAATGAGGTAAGGCAACATTTCAGAGCTTAGTTAGTGGTTCATGTGATAGATCTGCTAGAGTATCACTGTTCAGTCATAAAAATTTGATATTAGTATTTGCGGTGCTTTGGACTTAAAAGCTTATTTTAAAAAAGCCATAATGCACCGCTCTGTTGGACCTCACCGTGACTATCACAGCAACTCTAAATGTGACGCAGCCAGACAGGATACTTTAAAAAAGAATTACAAAACCCTAAAAGGCTTATCAAGTAGGGCTTCAGGAACAATAACTGAGAATTAACTATTTGGTTATTTTCTGGTGCCCCAACTTAGTAATTTTGACCTAAATTATTAGTTTTATTAATAACTCCCCTATTTATAGTTATTCATAACCAAAACTAGACTCCTATTGCACAATACTCAACAACTAAATAACTATAATTAAACTGAGATAATAACACACAGAGCAGGATCATATTAAAGTGACTTTTAAAGACAATTCATTACATGTTTCAGGTTTCTTTTCATACATTTCTAAAAACTATATTTCCCTTTTCTTCATCAAGTGGATGCAGCACATACTATTGCATGGCACTGTAGGGCTACTCAAACTACTTCAGAAATTATGTGTAGAAAGATTGCCAATGCAAAGAAGGATCAGCAACTTTTGCCCCTTGACAAATAAAATTAGATCATATTGACACTCATTGTTTTGTCTGCAATATTAATATATATCACTATCTATGCTTTCTATTTTGATCTATAGCTGTTGCATAGCTACAAGTCTTCATATGTGAACAACGTTCATAAAGCAGACTTCACAGGTAATATACTCTTACAAGGAGATGTGGGTAAACAGGTGTCCTACTTCTGTTTACTTATATCTCCCTCCGTCACTCACTTTGTTAGCCGTGATTTCCTGGTAGGAGACGAGAGACGCTGAGGAACAAAGGAAGCAAACATCAAGGCAGCCAAACAGAAACACAAACTGCAGGTAAAGTTTAACTTCCAGGGACAAGCAAAACAAAAATGAAAGTAACGCACACAGTAGAGGTGCTTTTTATTCTGATTTTCTCATAAATTCTTTCTCTGGTGATTATTAAAACCACCTTGCTGGGAATAATGCTTTTTCTTAAAACAAAAAATTAAAACTAAGAAAAACAAAGTTATTTCAAATGTGTTGGATAACAGAATCCAGCTTTGTCCACTTCATTTGTTTTGTTTTGTGAGTCAGAGACACCCACCCTGTTATTTTGGTAGCTGGGATCATAAATTCTTGCCCTAATCTTATTTTTCTGGCAGTCTAACATAGCATGCTTTATAATTTCATTCTGTTCACAGTAATAACAGTTGACTGCGAATTGCTTACCGTCCTCAACTACTCATCCTTGTATTTTCTTAAAGAACGTTTCTATATCTGCTTTATCAGTCCTTAGTTACCATGGAGATGCAGTCTATCTCTAGCAGTCACCGAGGAGGAAGTGTAGTCCGTTTTTTGACAGGTCATCAGATTGTCACAAGACAACAATGAAAACCACAGGACGTGCATCTAAACAAAACACAATTAGTATTAGATGATTAACACTTCAGGCAAGATTTGAAACCATTTTTAAAGCACAGTTGGTAGAAAGCTGGAGTACCCAGTGTCATGATTTGCGGTAGAGAGGTGGTGAGGCAGACGCTGACATTGTTCCAACATTGCTGTTGTGAAATTACTGTTGTCATTTCATTTTAAAAATGTTCTACAAATCATTACAAATGTTCTACAATTTCTTCTAAAAATGCTTGGAAAAATGAAAATATTTCAAACATGAAATAATTCTTTTGTGAAATAAAACACAGCAGAAAGTATCATAAACATTATTTTGAATCAAAATGACAAAAGTACCATATAAACACATTGATTTAAACACGGGCCCAAAAAGACCCACTCATGGAAGACTGTGTAGTCAATATGTCAAGCATCAGAGGATTAAGAAAGAAGAGTCCTTTTCTGTTTACAAAGAGCATTAAAAACAGTCATAAAACTAAAATAGATTTCTCCTCTCTACAGACAGCAGTCTCAGTCAAAAAATGGGATTAATGCCATCTATTAAAAAAAACACCACTGCTCCTGCCAATCCAGCTTAACTGGTTTTATTGATAGATGCACCTATACAAATATAGACATATACCGGTAAGTTGAAATTAATAACATTGCTCTGTATGCAAGTTACTAATAACTAAGTTGGTTGACTTCTAGTAAATACAAAGATTTTCACCTTTTTTCTCTATAATTTTGATGCTATTTGATTTATTGTTGTACAAGGTCCTTTATGTGACTTCACACTAAACTCACCCATGTATGAAAGAAATCAATTAAAAGTCCATGAATGGGGGTTCAAAAGCATTGATCCATCACATTCTGTTTGGTGCCAAGTATCTCAGACGAAATATTGAAAGTGTTTTCAGATGGAGAAATTACAGTCCTTGTCCTTAAAATCTCCAGACCACATTTTGTATGCAAAGATGCACCTTTATTTTGAAATTCAATTAAGAGTGTATACTTTAATGCATGATCTATAATTATGCTTCGGAGAAGCCACAAGTGACTTGTTAATAAGGTTTTGTGCCTTGAAGACAAAAAATGTCAATCATAATTCTTTCCTTGAATGACATTAATGAGAAATAAGTCACAGCGGTCAAACCTGGAGTGCACAAAAGATAGAAAAATGTACTTATGATCAAAAAGATCCTTTTCACAATAAAAAAAAAGATCTAACCAATATTGAATTTAATAAAGACTTACAGCCTCATAAAAGTGGTAATCTGATTGTTGCATAATTTATTTAAGGGAAGATAAGTTTTGAAAAAAGCACCTTGGTATATTTAAATTATGATGTGGGTTGTGATGTAGCTCAGTCTGTTAGTTTGATTGATTGCTAAGCTCGATAGTCTGACAGCAAGCTGCCACTCCTTTTCATCATCCTTTGCTTCAAGTAACAAGATGATTGAGAACTAGTCATTTGAAGGTATAAATATGCGGCTTTATTCTTCCTGAAGCAACTATGTTTCTCAAATAAAACAAAAATAATCGCTTGATCATGTAGCCATTAAACTTGTTGATGTTTTTTTTTTTTTGTTTTTTTTTATCAAAGTCAATTGTTTTGATTGAAGATTTATATTAACTGAATATTTTTGATTAATTTGTATGAGT
This sequence comes from Xiphophorus couchianus, assembly GCF_001444195.1. Lineage (NCBI taxonomy): Eukaryota > Metazoa > Chordata > Actinopteri > Cyprinodontiformes > Poeciliidae > Xiphophorus > Xiphophorus couchianus. The sequence continues at coordinate 18,139,961 of NC_040233.1, forward strand.
TCTTCATTTGGGGGGATCTGTTGGGGAAGTGTTGGGCTGGGGGACAGGGTTTGTTGAATCATGTCTTCTGAACACACTCCTCTGCATGTTTTAGATGTGTTATGACAAACGGGTTACATGGATCTGTATTTAACAGGCTTCTGTAGAGCTTCATGACAAGCTGTTGAAGTAAATTTTCCCTTTGATTCACATTTTTTAATGAGACACACACCAAAAATATATGTCTGAAAGATCAGGATTGTGAAATATTAATATAAACAGCCTTATACTGCACTTCACTGGGAGATGTCTTAGGTATCTGACTGTTTGAGACATAAAGAGCCTGATTAAACATACAATTACCTATTGTATTCGGTGTGGATACTGACTTGAGTACTTGACTGAATTTTTCTTAAATGCACTCTTGTTAGTCAAAGAAAATTAAAATGATAAAATAAGATGTAATTTAAGGATGAAAATTCAGAGTTGATCTTCTTCACAATCAAAAACCCGGCTAATGTCTGCACAGTTTCAAATGAATTTAAGCTGTCCACCACATAAAGCGTCATCCAGAGAATTTTAAATGCTCATTATAATAAAATAGGAAAGTGCTAGCTGTTAAATATCCCCCACTTTCCCTCGAATGCTGTTAAAAACTAACAATCTTGGACTTAATTAGAGAGCAGCAGTTATCTTCAGCTATATACGTACATCAGCAATTTTGTAATATTTCAGAAAATCCTATCATCTGCATAATTTAAGAATAAAAGTCATAGCTGAGTTCATTTGAATGTGAAAATATCTCCTACTTCAATTATGGTGCAAATACAGTGGGTTTAATGGAATTGCACGGAACAGTAATATGATAAGAGAACGAAATGAGGAATATCATCAGTAAAGGACATGTATTCATATGCTAACTAGTCATGTGTTGCTACAGTGGTTCCTGGCTCTACATGAGGCCTTTAGGCTTGTGTCAGTGCATCAAGGTCTAGCAATTCCAAGTTTAAGACACTGACGTGAAAACACATCATACACAAACATTTTTGCCTCTCTAATGGATTCTCAAAGAAATAGGTGGCAGCTGTGCAATCGACCACTTGAAAGTATAGACATTATGAAATGTGCTGATGGTGGCAGTTATTCGCCCAGGCTTACTAACTGTCCTTCAGCACTCACTCAGCTTTGAATGCTTATATTATCACCCAGCCAAACTGGACAACTTGACATTTACTGGATTTAGTTCTATTCAAATTGATTATGCTTACCAAACGAGTGCAGAGTAGATATGCTTTGATTAGAATCCATCAGCGAGACAACTTGTTTTGGGTCATATTATGATAAGAAGTAAGCTATTCACAACTTATCTGTATTATGCTATTTGCTTCTGGAAGTCTGCCTGGCCTTCAAAGCGTTGTGTGAAAGGAATCTGTTTCACTAACTCTGATTTGTGATGAAAATCAGAGTTTGCATCACAATGCATCGCAATGCATCACAATGCATCACAATGCATGTTTGTGAACACAAACATTGGCATGTTCATTTCTTTATGAAAATGTTTTTGTTTTAAAGATCTTAGCATATGAATCAGTTTTACCTTATTATTGCCAAAACCAGTTTTTATATCAAACAATAAAAAGAGTATCATTGGAATATATATAAGGAATTAATAACAGTTTAGACAGTGAGTAAGATGTTGGGCTCAGAGCCACTAATGGAGCTGTTTTGATCCTTTGTTTGTCTTTTGGATTTTATGATGAAGTCGGCTCGTTACACTGCTTCTCACTCCATTGTCATAGCCACAGTCCAAATAAATATCAGGCCATTAGCATAATGGAGTTCACTTGAGTAATCGGCTTGGTGTATGATAACATTAATAGTTATGGCAATGAAACTGTGCTAATACCAGAAAGGGATTATGTCCAAAAGTAATTTGTAGAGATGTATTTAACCACAAAGTAATCAAATCCTTGGAGTGAAAAATGCAAAAGGGCTTAATAAACAATCACATTTTTGGGTTGTTGTAAAGGAAGAATTGATCTAAAGTTAGATCACCTCTGGTCATTAAAGCTAATGATGATGTGATAATAGCAGCCACTTTCTTATTAAAAATGTATTGTAGAGTTAATAACAGATCCCTAAAGAAACATAGTTGTGAATAGAGAGCTGTGTATAACGCTTTAAAATATCCACAGTGGAGCTAACTTTAACTGTATGTATTATGTAGGGTCATTTTTAATTTACCAAGGATCTTAAGAAGACTGATCCTTCGTCTGATCAGTCGAACATGATTTTAAAAAGTAATCCATTATTATAAAATGTTTTTATTTTGTATTTTATTAATTATTTCAGCATTTAAATTCATTTTTATGTTAGAAGTATAAATTTACAGTTTTATTTAAATCATCTAAAATGTAAATATTTGATTTAAAATCTACGTATATGGACTTTCAATGTTTTCTGGCCTTTGAAACTTGTGATCCTTATAATATAACATAATTGAAAATAGCAGGAACTACATGATTATCTTGGTTTAACTGATACATTAAAATAAACCAAAACTGGCGAAAATATATTTTACTCGCAAAGCTTTCTAGAATTAGTTAAACCAGCTTGATGTTTGCATGTTTTTGAGCATGCTTTTAAGCACCAGGCCCTCCTCCCAGAACCCTGTTAGGATGAGTGGTTATGAAAAATTAACTAATGGATGGATTTTTATAAACTTTAAATTGGACTTATCATGTCTACAAAATTTTAGTGGCTCAAATCAAATCACTGAACTCGTGAAGGACTGACGTCAAGTAATTACAAATCTACTGTCACCAGAGAGAATATATCTTTTATTAGTTGCCATTATGACTCTTTTCATTATTGCTCTCTTCAAATGAGATCAAAAGAGGACAATTGTCTTTGACCCCATGTAATTAATTTGATTGTTTTCATTCTTTGTTAAAGAGATTCCATTTACGCAATCAACAGTTTATAGTAATGGTCAATCATCTGAGAGCTTCTTTCTGCAGCCTGCAGGAGAACTAGAGCTCAGTGATCTGGAACCTTATTATTAATTTGCATTTACTTGTGAAATACTGTTGGCCTGTTTGCCACAGAGGTATGTTTAGAAGATGATATGCCACAGGTAATTCACTCTCTGTTCTCAAGCATATATTTTGTATTCTGGATGTGTCTATGTCTCTTCTGAGTGACATGGAAGTGTGAGCCCACTTTAGAACAGAATTCACTTTCTTTGATAGAGGATAAAGGTTCTGTACTTTTTAGCTGATTGTGTATTGTTGTTGACCAAACTTATTCCACCAAGGGTTAAATATGAGAGTAAAGTGTGAAGAAGGTTTGAGAAATTACTTTTATCCATGTTGCTTTGGAATTATTTTATTTTTCTAATTTTATTGATTCAAAATCATTGTTTATTTTATACTTTAATCTACTATTTCCATTTACCTTTAGTACTACTTTGGATAAGCAGAACACAAATTAAAAAGTACTCTATGGTAAACCTACATGAAAGGCTTTTTTTTATTAATGCATTTAACTTGATGACGTCAGTGTGGAAAATACAGCACACAAAGGCAAATGGCAAGGCCAACATTGTAATGTAAAATTTGAACATAAAAATATTTTTAATATAAAAAAACAAATGTGATGACGAAGTGACAAAAACATTTTTGATGTAATGATTAAATCGCTATTGCCTTCGTCATATGTAACATATGTAATGGCTTTTTGTTGTTTGTGCATGTATTACATCACTTGACATAAGTAAAGGTTCTATTTCTTTTATGAAAAATATATCAGAAGGTTTGTGTCTCTGAAATTCCAATGTTTTTTGCCATAATTAACCTTAATTCCTCTTTGAGTAGTTTCTAGTTTATTAATGTCTAAAGAACATCCATCCATCCATTATCTAACATGCTTATGTTTGCAGCGTCATGAGGTGGTCTGGTGCCTATCTACAGCAGTCACCTAAAGGACATTAAACATTAAAAAACATTAAACATTCCAAAGTAGTTTGTTTAACATCAGCAAGTTTATTTTTACAGACTGTCACGGCCAAATTTGGCATTTGATGCACAGCGGTTAACAGCACAGCCAAACACCTTCACACTATTTGTAAGACAATTATTCATGGACTGTCTGTGAAAGATTGAAAGTGACATCCTCCATTGATTTGAGCAGTAATACCATCCTCCTCAGATTAAGATTGACTTGATTGGCAGGTTTAGTTTGTAATTCATATCAGGTCACCATGTTTAAGATTTCAGAGGTGAAGAGAACCTAATTGAAACTGGAGCTCAAGAAAGAGAGGGGCAAGGATAATATATAAGCCTTTCAAAAACAAAACCAAAAACATGAATTACAAATAGAAGGACTGAGTGTGACAAGGACGGAAATGAGACTTGACATGAAGAACAAACAGTGTAGGTGATGGACAGTGCAATGAACAACTGAAAACTAGGAAACTAATTATTAATGAAGGAATACAAGAGGAACGTGGGACAGGCGTGATAATTAACAAAGCAGGTTGATCTGTGATAGAAGAGCAGAAAGCAACCCTGACAGAAACAAACCATGAAACAGATGTAGTAAATTGAAAAATGACCAAATTAATCCAGATAGAACTTATAAAACAACAAATATGTAGTCATGGAAATCAGAAGGAAAGGGCATATTTACTTCATTATTTTCACAATAATCAAGTTGCACAACATTTAAAGTGCATTAAATTAAGAACCAGGCATAACATTTCTTGGGGAAAAAAAGGATGTGTTGTCTGTGTCCATGAGGTTTGCTATTATCTCCTGTCAAGAAAACTGGTATGAGGTTTGAGATCTATCCAGGTACACACAGAAAAAGGTGCATGAAAGCCTGAAGGAAATAAAGCAATCTTGTGTTTTGATTTATAATGATTGAGTGTTTTGATAAGGATTAAGTTGAACATGGATGAATACAATAGGTAAAATGACTGTATGTAAGTAATCACTGAATGATTCACTGAATGATTCTGAAGTGTACGAATCATGATCTGTAATAACATGACAACAATGAAATGATTAAGGTTTGATGATTTATAATAAGTGAAAGAGGTGATTAATGCTTATGATTAATGCTTAATGGAAATCAGCACATAGTTTTTAATATTTGACTGTGTTTAAAAGTTAATCAGAGGAAAGCACATAGGTTTTAATGTTAAAAAGAAAAAGGGAAAAAGCAGAAGGGGAACTTGTGAGTTCCTGCTGTCGCAAGCAGTTCTGAACAGATGGCCAGATGCACAGGATGGGTGGGGCGGTATGGTTGGCTAAGAACAACGCTGAGGAAAGGACGGTACTTTCCATCCCAGCCAGCAGACAGGAGGGGCCGAAACCACGTAAACTAACACTCCCCATACACATATATGGCAGAGAACTGTATATAAGCAGACGGAAAAGGAGAAGTTCTTGTTCTTTGTCTGCGGCACCGAAGTAGAGCTAACACGAAGAAGCAGATCAAGGAAACAACAGCAGACCACACCCTGAAGCCACGGGAAAAGCTGAAGCTTCGTGCCGCCAAAGGGAGACAAGTTCCAATCGTCCAACCCGGGTTTCTGATTCGATCGTCGGTCTTACCTCAACCCAAACATTGCAACAGACTTGGAGAAAGGACAAAGGTCCCGGAGGGATAAAAGAGTTGGGTTTTCAAAAGCAATTGAACCCTCTCTACTTTGCTTCCATTCTAAAGAGGATTTTTTCACACAAAGGATAAAGACTCAGACCAAGGTTTTCGGACGTTCCTGTTGCCAAAGATCCACCACCAACTGGGTATGAGTTGAACTCGCTTCCTAAAAAGCTATCTCAGAATCTGCGACATAGGTTAGGGAAAGAGACAGGAGGGTATGATTGTACATGTTGATCTTACTACACTGCTCTTGACTTATATATAATTGATTATTGATTTGTATGTCACATATCCCTGCTTAAGCTTGCTTAATAAATTCTTACTCTAAAATTCTAATGAGGTTGGTGGACATTGGAATTAATTGAGTCATTTAATCATTTTTCAGTTCTTTTAATAAAGGTAAAACTAAGGTACATGGTTCTAGTGATAAGGAGGCTTCATAATTTCCTTTGGTGAGAGTAAAATAATGACCCAGGGACTTACATCCAAGTCACTAAATTTAACCTAGCCGGTTCCAAGAGCAAGTTATATTTTAGAAAGCGAGCTACCGTTAACAGGAGTGGTTATTGGAATTACGCAGCTGTGAGGGCTACTCAGCTGACTGTTTCTTAACTGAAAAGGGTCGTAACTTCTGGATTGGAGGTAGTTAGAGCTAGACGAATCGCTTTCGACACCAGTTTAAATAGATTATCTCTTATAGATCTCTTTTAGGGTAATACCCAGGTCTTAGAGATTTTCCGGACCTGTTAGACAGAGAACTGGTCAGTAGTCAGTCCCGGAGGGTTATGATGAAGTGGGCGGGGCTAGCTATTGCAGGATAACGGACATGGCGCCCAACGTGGGGCGGAGCCAAGTAGGCGGGCCCTAATAAACCAAGTCAGTAAAAACAGAAGTGTGATTCTGAATAGCTCACTTGGATGGTTAACTCTGAGGGAATAGAGTTAACGGTGACTGATAAGGCCGTCGGTCACAACCCTTGCAGTAACTGTATAGCATGCAGGTGAGGGAAAGCTTCTACTGAGGATAAGTGATAGTATCCAGACAGTGAAGCCAGTAGCCAACACAGCCTGGACCCATCCCTACTCAAGAGCGCAAAGAGAGGCTTTGGGGGATAGGCAACTCGAAGACAAAGACAACTATGAATGAAGAAGAAAGGGGGGAACTGGATCCCCTGCAAGAGCCAGCAAAGGGACAAGAGGCAAGCAACATCAGCCGGGATGGAGAGAGTCATCAATCCCATCTTTCCCAATCCACATTATCACAATTGCCTGTATCGTTGATATTACTCGGTGATGGATTGGATTCCTGGATTGAGGTAATTAGGAGGGTTTTCTTTGAATCTCACTACACCATCAAAGAGGACATGGCACGGAACTTAATGAAGTACCTGGTGCAGACTCGGATATACTTTTGCACACAGCTTAAACATGGTCACCGACTGGGAGTCGTTAAATGCCCGGTAAAGGTAACCAAGAAATCGGAGATCAGAGAATGGCTGGAATGGTTCGCTGAACTCCTTGAAGGATGGACGATTGGTGAGCTGCGGATGGTCTACAGCCCCTCCGAGAAATATGACAGCCTAGTGAAGACAGCTACATTGGCAGCGGGCATCGAAGGGATCCTGGTGAACCCTCTCGCCAGTGGGGTGCGCAAATACAAAGAATATGCCGAGGTTCTGCAGAGACTTTCGGCCTTCAAAGAGACCCGAGGAAAAGAGCAGGCCCCAGACAAAGCGGAATCGGAGGTGGCTGAGGCCCCCTCTCAACTGCCCAGCAGAGCCACAACACCGACAAACCAGCCGAAGCAAGCTCCGCAGGATCTGATAGACCTGACGGACGACGACGACGACAACATCCCAGCTCTACCGGGATCATCGCGAAACGACAAAATCCCCTCTGAACAGTCAGGAGAGGAAAATCATGAGGGATCGCTCATCGACGGCTTCACCAAGGAGCAGTTGGAGCAAGCGGCCAGGGACTGGTCCCCTCAACGGGATCGGGGGGTCGGGTTTCATCCCCGAGTCCACAGCACGGAGAGAAGGCAGCCACCGCCACCTACGGAGACTCCAGCGGGCAGCAGTTCTGACGAGGACGAGGAGGAATCGGAGGAGGAGCTGTGGGACCCCGGCCGCCCCAAGAAAAAGACCCAGAAATCGGATGTATGGAGGATGGCCCGAGAGCTGGCCAAAATACCATCAGAAACCATCAGCATAAGGCTGCAATCCGGGCTCATAATTTATCAGTTTATTGGAGGAATATGGGACCTTGAAGGTGACGGACTGATTGTGTTCACCAATGACAAATACAAGATCCACAATCGAAAGTTCCGACGCAGCCTTAAAAACCAGGCTGGGAAATATTACAAAAAGGATGCAAAGGTGTTGGAGGCTTCCTGTGGTGAAAAAACTAGAGGAGACGTAGTGATGATGAAGGGCTACAGTCTTCCTTATGGTGCCGTAATCCTGGTCCCAATTGATGTTTACAAGAAAGGAGAGAGTTTGGAGGAGTATCGGAAGAAGATGTGGCATGGACTCGAAAGGGGCCTGGTGACCGCCAGCAACGAAAGCATGAGAAGGGTGATGGTGAGCGTGCAGGGACTAAGATCGGCAGATTTGCCAGGGGACACCGCCAGGGCGGTCACAGAGAACGGAGTGGTGAACATAGCCAAGACCAACAGTCATTTCTTTGTGTTCAAAGAGGTGGTGGTGGTGGTAGACCCCCGTATGCATCGACTCCGTACGGAGCAAGGTGTGCGAATGGCAACTGAAATGGAGGAACAATGCCGCATCAGCCACCCAGCAAAGGAGATTAAGAAATATCCCTTAAAAATACCCCACAGTGGAGTTTCAAACACCACCCAGACTGGCAAGGCCAAGGTTATGGAGCCAATCAGGATAAAGTTGAGGGAAGCACCAGTCGGGCCAGAGTCCCAAGCCGCAAGATATGTCAAAGAATTCTCATTCGAAGGAAGCAGCAGTGAACTGAGGCAACCCAACGCGGACAGAGTCAAGGATGAGCAGCCGACGGTCCAGAGAGAAGTAGGACTGATGAAACCAGCCAGGATTCAACCGCTGAACTCCCCCAGGAGGGAACCTCTTCGACAACAACAGTATGAGGACATCAGCGACTCGGAGGAAGGAGAAGAGCAACAGGAGATCGAACATTCTGAAGAAGAAGAGGAAGAGAGTGATCACGGCAGCATCTTCTCCGACCCAAAGCAACCACCGACAGGGCATAAGACACTCCGAACAGGACAGCACCGAGGAAAGAAGAAAGAAATAGAAACCTTTGACATCGAGGGTTCTTCTGAGAGACTGGCGAGAGACGTGACCTGGGGCCCCGTACAGGCTAAAGACGGACGGCGTACGTATGTACCAGAGGTCGGTCAGACAGAGTACCAGATTCCAGCGGGATGGGCCAGCAGGCTGGGAGACAAGGTGCTGCTCGAGGTAGAAGCGACAGTCGGGGAGTGGGCTAACATCCTGATGACACCATCCTGCTCTACCCTGACAGCACACTATTCCCTGACCACCAACTTCAGGAACGCATACATGGGAATTATGTATGATGTGATGCTGCGACGACTGAAGAAAGCGGCCTACAAGTACTCCAGGGAGACTCGACAGAAGCTGGACGAGGTGTCGGCTGATGAAGAGGAGCCGCAGGCGACGTCTTCAGAGCCAGGACCACAGATCCCGCGGGGACCACAAGGAGTGTCAGCCCAGCCACCGGCCACTACTACCGGACAAGATGCATACGCAGAACTAAAGAATCTAAGGCTGGTGATTCGGAGTAAAAACGCAGACGAAAATAATGAGGAGTATTTGAAAGATGTCTGGCCAACTGTGCTATCTACCACTAACCACGAAGGGGCCAAAAAGTTGTGGCTGACCAGCGTGACTGCGGACCCGATGGTTGGAACAGAGTCAGCACAGAGCAACTATGAGAGATTAGTGTTGGAGGACATGGACGACGAAGAGTCCCAGGTGAAGAGGGCTAGAGGACGGCTGGACAAAGGAAGCCGGTTGGAACCGCTTTGGCACACACTAAAGCAAACCGTTTCTCCCGCGAGGTATGTGAAGGTACTGCGTGAGGTGACAAAGGGACGAAGAGGAGAGATTGTGTTTGTGAAACTACCAGTGAGAAGCACAACCGTGGCCCAGATGGATGTGGCAGTGCAGGGATTCGACCTGGAGCAGCAGTACTACGAGGACAAAAGGAAGAAGGAGGCTAGCCAACCAGCCAAGCCACCTGGAAGGGTCAACATCAGACAGCCATCTAACTTCCAGAACAGGCCGTTCCCGCAGGGCACACAGCCATCCAACTTCCAGGGCCGGCCGTTTCAACAGGGAGCACCACCATCCAATTTCCAAAACCGGCCGTTCCAGCAGAAACCACCAGGACCAAAAGGAAGACCGACCAACCCGCCGGCTTCACAAAATCAGCCAGGGAAAGGTCAGTTCCTGACGGATGAAGAATATAGGAAATTGAGCCCAGAGCAAAGGACGGCCCTCCGTGAGTCCCGTAAAGCCGGGGCCGGAGGGTCACCAAAGTAATGGCGTCCAGGTCGCGGGTTATTTTAGAAAATGCCTACTGGGAAGGGGACGAAATCTACGCCAAAGTGGAGGGAGTACCCTACCTGGTGGACACCGGAGCGGAGGTGTCTATGACCCGCAAAGACCTAGAAACAGCAGGACACCTGAAGGTTCAGTTTGCTAATGGAAAAATAGAAGAAATGCCATACGGGACATGGAAAGGAGTAGTGTGGGTGAAAGGTCCTTACAATCTACTCACAGTAAAAGACTTAGATGAACTCAGTAAAAAGAAAGGCACACATCGCCGACTAGAGCGAAGGCTGACGAGCTTGAAAGCACGGTTGGTGAAAGTCGGCCCGACCCAAACCGGATCCGGGCAGCAGGACTGGTACAAACCGATTGACATACCGACGGTGACAGAACAGAAGATCGCAGAGAGTGACTTCTCCCCGGCTGGGAAAGAGAAGCTGCGTGAGATCATCGTTACAGCGCAAGTGGCACGGTTCAAGAACGATTGTGGGGATTTGGGTCCAAAGTTTGTTCATCACATCGAAGGTGGGGTTCATCCACCTGTTCGGCAGTACCCGCTGAATCCGGGAGCAGTCGAGGAGATGGACAAGATAGTGAAGGAGCTGAGCGCCCTGGAAATCATCAGAGAGGAGCTCAACCCGATCACCAACAGCCCCATCCAGGCGGTGAAGAAACCTGAATCGGCTGGAGGGGGTTGGAGACCAGTTATCAACTTCAAGGCCCTGAATCGGAGAACAATAGCAAACCGAGCCAGTCTAATCAATCCCCAAGGAGCGCTGAAAACTCTTCGAGTCAAGAAGTTCAAGTCATGCATCGACCTAGCAAATGGATTTTTCTCTCTACGCCTCGCCAGACAATCGCAAGGTAAAACTGCGTTCACCCACAAAGGCAAGAGCTATGTGTGGCAAAGGTTACCCCAGGGATACAAGAACTCCCCAAACGTGTTCCAGTCAGCAGTGATGGAAGTACTGGGGGACGTAGGTGCAACTGTGTACATTGATGATGTCTTTATTGCTGATGACACAGAAGAAGAACACCTACAAAGACTACAAAAAGTGGTAGAAAACCTCACCAAGGCAGGCTTGAAGCTAAACCTCAAGAAATGTCAATTTGGACAGTTCCAAGTGAATTATCTGGGTTTCCAAGTCACGTCGGACTTGGGACTCTCAGACGGGTACAGAGAAAAGCTGACGAACATTCAACCACCTCAGTCAGAGAATGACTTACAGAAAATATTAGGACTATGCAACTACGTCCGGGACCACGTACCCAATTATCAGAAGTATGCCAAGCCTTTGTACAAATGCCTGAGAAAGAGTGAGGAGGACGAAAAGGACGGAAAAAGACCCTGGGTTTGGACAGCAGCGAATCAACAGAACCTGGAAGACTTGAGAAAAGCCATTCAAGCAGCTGTGAGACTGGAGCCAAGAAGTTTGTCAGAAAGACTGGTGGCAGAAATCAGCTGTGAGAATGACGATGCCATGATCAAAGTGAGTAATGAAAATGGAGGCTTGGTTACCCTGTGGAGTTACACCCTGACTTCTGTTGAGAGGAAATATCCGCAGGAGGAGAAAGAGCTAGCGGTGTTAGCTCGTTACTGGGGTGTGCTGAAGGATCTAGCACAAGGACAACCAGTTAAAGTCATCACACAGAGCCAAGTTCATAAGTATCTAAGAAAAGGTACCGTGGAAAGTACTAAAGCAACTAACACACGGTGGGGAAGATGGGAAGACATCCTGCTGGACCCGGAGCTTGAGATTGGGCCAGCACAACCCACCAGTAAGAAGAAACCGCCAGAGACATCTGAGAAGCCAAAACAACCGGAATGGACAATCTACACCGATGGATCCAGAAAGGGGTCCGACCAGTCGGCATACTGGGGATTTATTCTGAAGCAAGACGGCAAGGAAAAATGCCGTCAGAAAGGAAAAGCTCCCGGTAGTGCTCAAGCCGGAGAAGTAACGGCCGTACTGGAAGGATTGCTGGAGCTGGTGAAAAGGAAAATCAAGAATGCCAGGTTAGTAACCGACAGTTACTACTGCGCTCAAGCCCTTAGAGAAGACTTGGCCATTTGGGAAGAAAATGGTTTCGAGACAGCGAAGGGCAAGCCAGTGGCACACAGAGACTTGTGGAAAAAGATTGCTGAGCTAAAACTACAACTGGAAATAGATGTTGAGCATCAAAAAGCACACACGCATGAGGGAGCTCATTGGCGTGGGAATGATGAAGTGGACTGTTATGTCCAGCAAAGAAAGATCGTCTTTGTCGGTACCGAGAAGTGGGACAGCACTCCCAGAGGACGGGAGGTCCCAGAAGAGTACGTGGTTGAGGTCGTGCGGAGCGTGCATGACATGCAGGCGTACGACCTACCCGTAAGGAGCTGGAGGAGCAGGATCTTTGGATCCCAGTGAAACAAGTCCAACGCGTGCTAAGGGACTGTGAAGTATGTGGACAATACAAAGCAGGTCGCCGAGGGCAGCGGATGGAGGGGTTATCCATCAAAAGCACGGTCCCCTGGGGTTCAGTCTGCATGGATGTTGCAGGCCCCATGGGGATAACAGGAAGATGAGGTGAGAAGTACCTCTTAGTGCTGGTGGATTCTATGTCGGGGTTTGTAACTACAAAAGCAGCCAGGAAAGCAAACGGCAACAGTGTTGTCGGCATGCTGGAACAAGTATGCAGTGCCCTGGGAATCCCGAAAGAGCTGCGCACGGATAATGGGACTCATTTCCGTAATTCACAGGTTGACCAATGGTGCCAAAAGTTTGGAGTAATGCGAGTTTACTCTCCACCCTATACCCCACAAGCTAACGGAGTGGTAGAACGAGCCATAGGGTTAGTGAAAAGCTGGATAGCTAAAAATGCTAACACCAACAGTTGGAGCACACAGGCGGTGGAAATAGGGCAGGCCCTGAATGACAGAAGCAGAGCCGAGAGGCCCGCCCCTGCAATGGAGCTCAACCAACGGCCGTTCACCACGAAGGAAGTGGGGCGGAGCTCCAGCGACAAAAAGGAGAAGCCGACGCCCAGAGTGCCATTCCGAGAGGGACAGCGCGTGTGGGTCAAAGCAAGAGAGCAACCTGTAAATGCAGCAGTAAAACCCAAGTTTGAGACCACTGACATCGTCAAGCAAGTACTGGATAGGAACACAGTATTGCTGAAAAGAAAAGGGATTCAAGGAGTTGAGCAGCTCAAGCCAGTTCCTGACTAAAGTGAAACAGAAGCCGGTGAAATGGCCAGTGAATCATGTACCATTCCACCCTATATCGGACTGGCCACCGTGAAAGGGGTGGTTATAATTAGAAGAACACCTTCAGGGATTTGGGCAGGACGAGCCCTGAAGAAATTGGATTGGGCTAAAAAGGGAGTCCTGTCGGAGGAGCGAGAGATGCTGATATGGGCAAGAGCTAAAAGTCGCTGTCCGGTTTGTTTAGTAAACAACCCACTCCCCATCACCTGGGAGGGACCGGGCCGTGAGAAACCCAGGCAACAAGGAGCCACCGCAGAGATACTACAACATCTCCGCGTCTCTCCGGTTACGGTTTTGAACAACACCATCTGTGGGAACTGCCGGGTAGGTTACCTGCCCCGACTTCAGTTGGAGACCCAATGGAGCTGGCAGAATGAAGAACCAAAAAGCTGTTATTGCGTCTGGGATGGGGACGATCTCCATCACTGTTCTACTTGCGAAGACCAGCTGGGGAGAGGAGAACTGACTTTGACAGGTCAGGCTGAGGGATGGCAGGTGACGAGGTTTTACAGCTCGCTGAGATATTACAGAACATATGGCCAAGTACAACCAAATCACGGGAGCCCCATACCGCTAATATTACCGGGACCTTCAGCTCCCCCGAACACCCCAGAAGAAGCGGATCCATGGGTGTGGAGGAGGGAAGAAGGGCCCCATGATGTCCTGTGGGATTCTGTTCATGCTGCCTGGCCGTATGAAGCTGCCGGAACATCCCTGTCATTTCCACCATTGAACACCAGCCACTCCCCTGTGATCTTCCGGGTACATCGGCCTCACGCGTACCAACCATCAGCTGAGGGACTAAGTGCACTCCCAGATGACACCAGAGACCAAGCCGTTAATGGGGGTTGGACAGGCCCCTGGGAGCTGACCACATGGGCACATCTGATTTTGGAAGTCATCAATGACTGCACAATTCCTGTGGTGGATTTACCGGACGTGCCAAGGGAAGATGGAGTACGCTGCTCAGATATGTATTACTACACCACTGAGGTGGACGGGTGGGGCAGCAATGCGGTAAGACCTAAGGAAAAGTCTTGCCTGTACTGGATAACAGCGGAGTCCCAGTTTCGGGATGGAGTATTGCAACACCCGGGAGGCGTGGCCCACAGAGCGGGTACGCCCTCCGATCCTAGCACCTCCTGCCAGATTCAGCTGTCAGTGCGCATGATCACCGTCCCCTTTAAAGGAATCTACTCCGTCGGAGCAGCCATCAAAGTGGTGCCAGACGAGCAGAATTACGCCACCGTGTCCTACACCGAACCGGAGCCTCCTAAGAAGAAACCCAAGACCCACGCCTGGCAGAAGCTCGCTTCAGCATTTCCATGGAGGAAGAAGAACCAAGACTAACGGATAAACCGGAAGGGGGAAAACGAGTCGTCAAGTCCCAACGTCAGTCAAAACCCACAAGACGGACAGGTACAAAGGTTTTTGTAACTAAAATGTTCAAAGTAGGAGCTGGAGTCTCGTCGGGACTATCAGATAAAGGTCCGTTCCTGAGACTTCCTACTACCTCTATTCTCCTGGATATGCCAAGAGAAGATTTCACTCCTTCCAATCCGCTCACCGAAGCATATTTTCTCAAGTACCTCATATATCTTCGACCCACTGATTTTCAGAACACCAAACAGGTGGGGGAAAGTGAAGAGTACACGTCACCCCCTCCAACGAAGCCACATTTATTCATCCCCACCGCACCGCCTGCTTGGCAAGGACGAGGGTCCAATAACACGGTCCATTATGCATCAATTTCACCTATGAGCCCAAGATCTCTGCCATGGACTTTTAATACAGTGTATCACAGGGTACAGGGGATCGAACTACGGATAAGGTGGGGTCCCCATTACCTTGAACCACTGCAAGGACTGTATTGTGAAATTTCACTTAATGACATGATTATTTGGACCACATCACCAAGTATGGCAAAAACCATAGTAAAGAGGGAAATGAATCCAGAATGTTATATATTTAATAACACCAGGCTTCCATTGAAATTGGAAATAGACAGGGTCTACCCCAACCCACCACACCAGAGGATTTTTACCCCGTCAACCTGGGGGTACCGCACCAGACTAACTTTGCATGGGCAACCTTTGTACACCTACATCTCAGTACCCGCCCCAATAGGGTACAATCACGAATCTTGGTATGACCAGGCGTTGAAAAACGGCACCGCCCAAGGCCCGTTTCCTCGGCCGCACTATTGGAGGGTGTTCCACTGGAAGTGGGTGTGGAGGGGGCTGGAGCCCGACTTACCCTACCCCTCTCCTATATTTACAGCCTTGCAACACAGAAGAGCCACCAGACGGGTTGCGAAGAACCCTGCTCACCGAGGCTGTATCAAGGCTGTAAGAAAAATTTGTACAAAGCGTGATGAACCGAATCCCAGAGAATCACTAATCTGGCCAGAATGGATGCTATCGGCATGAGGCGCAAACCTACAGACCAGGGTTGGCTGGACTCAACATCGGATTCGGATAGCTCTACCGACGCTGACGACGACTCGGACACCTCTAACGAACCTTTGCTGCGGAAAACGACTACAATAACAGAAAAATCCCTTTGCCTGAAAGGGCTGCTGACGCTTCTTGCTTTGCTGTTTGCTGCTGCTGTTCTCGCTACGATCTTCTACTTCATCGGAGTTGGACCGTGGTACCTTACGCATACAAAGGTCACTTATGGACATTCCAAGTATGCCACCTTCAACTGCTGGAATACAAGCACCACGGCTATTTTTGTGCCATGGGACAACGAAACTTCTGCCCAGAATCGAACCGGATTATTCGCCAAAGAAAACGGCAAAAAGTATGTAGAAAGCCGAGCCTACAAATTGAACGACTCCTCTCTAGACGACCTCCTGAATCGGACCTGGGAGATCTACGCCTATGACTTCCTCAATACCGGAGCGCTCTGCTGGATACGGGTTCTACAGCGCAAGGAACAACGGACCATCAGGTGTAACTGGATTCATCCGGATCGAGGATTTCCAGAATGGCATTGCAACATGGCTTGTCGATCACTACTACTGTTGCCGAACCAGGGGTACTGGGATACCGAAGTAGTATACCCGGCCCCGCACAGGTCCTCAGGCTGTCAGGCCTGGCTCCCACGAGGGGAGTTTTGGGGTGACTATCACCTAAATTGCAGAGAGGATGTCAACATCACAGAGCGATCGCGGGTTAACAGCACCTCCCGAAACGACTTTCTCGATTGGGCAACGAGGCCACCCCCCAACGACAGTTTGACTAACATTACGGCCTTCCTGATTCGACAAGGTCCAACACGGTTTATGTACCAATCTGACCAGCAGCATTGTTATAGGAACCACTTTAGGTGGTTAAATGCCTGCCTCTGGAATAAGTTTGTCAAATGCAGGGGCCAAAATTATATTGTCACAGCTGTAGAGGAATACCGGTCGGATTTCTGGCACTCTGTACGCTCAATACGGACAGAAATTGAAACCTGGCTAAATCACACATTCCCATGGACGTATATAGCCAAAGACCAAACGTTCTTTGAGGGAGACTTCCCCGAGGGAGCGGTTCGCTCTCTTGCTGGGTTAGAGGACTTTCACATTGCCAACTTACGTACTCAACCCCTTCCAACTCCTGATGACCTTCTGAGCGTTCCTAAAGGCGACTTTGCAAAGATTGACAAATGTGTTGCGCGCAGTATTTTTGACAGCCTTAATAACACTTGTTGGGTGAAAACCCACTCGTCACCACGATGTGACCTCGTACAAACTAGCAAGACCTTCTATTCCACCTGGAGGTATCACTGCCCTGATCCTGACGTCCTTCCGACCGCTAAATGGGCTTTACGGGCCTGGTATGAGGATTATTCTCGGAATTGGGACTGGGAATGGTGGGGACTTCAGCAAAAAGAACTTCAAGCCTGGGTTATACCCTGTCTCCGTCAGTCTACCAATTATTGGATCCAGTACCAGTACCTCGCCACAGTTTATTCTAAGGACCGCATGATTTGGCCTGGGGTTTTTTGGAGACCTGAAAACTACGTCAACCCCAGACCCTGGCGCATGACTTGTAAAAATAACACGCGACAAGTCCTTGAGTGTGTCATAAGTTTAGCCAGAAGACCCTGCCATGAGGTTCGAGGTTGGGAGAGCTACTGCAACCAACATTATGCCGATGAGTATGACACTCACTCTTCAGAAGTTACTTGGCGCAAAATAAATGGTACATGGCGGAGGGCTATTGTAAGCGGAAAGACCTGTACCGACGCAATCCTAGGTTACCACCTCCAGAAGCGCAAGAGTATTCTGGGTCTGCCAGTTCCCTTCATCCCAAACCCCCTTATAGCCATCGCCGAAGGACATGCTTTCCGAAAGAGTATATGTGATGGGAAAGTAGACCCCGGGTTTGACTGGATTGGACCTAATCTTTTGTATTCCAACCTCACCTGCACAATCTCTAAGGAGATTTGGCAGAAATGTGGCGAAGGAGCGGACCAACACGACTGTTTCTGGTATGAAACTATGGGAGCAACCATCGTGACCGCAATCACCGAGGTTGTCGAAGAGGCTGCTAGTGTGGTGGAAGGGGGCCTCCACATTGTTGAGCAATGGCTGCTGAGTGCGCTGAGTATGCTGTGGCCATACATCCTGGGCCTACTGGGAGTGGCCGTGGCTTTAATCGTCGGCAAAGTTGTCCTGGAGGTGTGGCTGAAAGCACTTTGTCGTTGCAAAAAGAGGGAGTACCAGGCCCTCCCCCCGAAGGAGGAGCCTGCTTCTGCATAAAAGAGAGCTGCCGTGTGCCTGCGAGCCATTCAATCCTCGCTGCAGCTGCCGACAGCACCGGAACCAAAAGAACCACCATCGGACATCATGGAATCTAACTCTTCGACCAACACATCGAACCCCAACTCACTTTTTGCTCCAATTCAAGTGAGTACCCTTGAGCACTTAGGGGTTACCCTGGCCTGGGTACTCTACTGCCACACTGGTTCCTGGCCCAGGGGACATCCTATGAGGATCTTCGTTGCGCTACAAGGATATGTGAAGCTTATCCTACGACCCATCATCCTCCAGAAATGGGGGTTAGCTTCATCCCTCTTCGCTTGTTACCTGATGGGCCGTACCCGCATCAACTGGCGCAGGGGCGTTGTGGTCTGCCTATGGCTCGTCACCCACACCACAGCCCTGATACTGGAGTTGGTCTTTGGGGGTCGTCAAGCCACTCGAACCGCCCCACTTAAGATCCTCACAGCTATTCTAGAAGGGCTCTTCGCAGTATCTATCCTCGTCTACTTAGCGCGCCAAGCCTTGTCCATCAAAGGTCGGGGCAGGCGCATATGGCTGCAAAAGTGGATAGTTCTGGCTCTCTGGGCAACGGTTTGGGGGATCTTGGTGGTCCTCTACTGGCTTCAGGAAACCTCAGACCTAGCCATCGTTGTATGGATGATGACCTATGCTGCAATATTCCATGATTCCGCTCATGTCTATGATAGGGGCGAACCAGCTCCAGATCATGACATTCCGGTTCCTGTGATTAATTCTCCCTGGCTGGCAGCCCAAGCAGGCACACGAGCTTAAACCAGCTACACTCTCCGCTTTCGCTTTTGCATATTTGTTGTGTTATTGTTAATCCGAAACCCCTAATCGTGAAGTTACCTAGGTTGCTGTTTCTTCTCAGGCACCAACCTGCTGTGTGGGATGTGGGATCGCCGCAGAGTCCTATGGATTCATATGGGTTGCATCGTCCTCCCGCTGGTGTCACCGTTGCGTGAGCAGCCGTATCACCGATGTAACGGCAATTCTCTGCGCCACAGGGCAAGGAGATTTGCCTTACATAGCGGCCTCCACATCTCGATCCCTGGAACGGGTGCACAAAATAGTGTGGACCTCTGCCTTTGGCCAAGTAGACGACGACCTTATAACATCTCCAATGCACACGGGACTCCTGCTGCCCGTGATCCAGAAATTATGGGAGCACCAGCTTACTCGACAATGCCTGCCAACTCTACACCTTCTCGATGGACGAGTTGTGGCAGTGGGCGAGTACCTTCCACCAGCGTGTCCCGTGTCGCCGGATATGTTTATCGATGTCGGATGCCAAACCAGCAGTGCGACTCACAGAAAAGGTACCCAAACTGAGATTCTCAGTTCATCTCACCAAGCGTGCCAGACAGAAGACACCCTCTTCGTGTCATCTCCTTCACCGGATCCGCCTTCAACCGATATGGATTTTCAGGATCTGCTGACTGAGTTGGAGGGATTCTGTGACAACCCACCGACACTGCCAGACTCTGAGATGGATCTGTCTTCGCTTCTGCAATTTTCCCTGGAGGACATTAGCCCTCCCGGATCAGCAGGATCTCCACTTCCTCCACAGTTGGACGCCGAGTGCTGGATTTCTCCGCCGTCCAATCTGACGGAGTATGAGGTTGTGGATACCTGGACACCATCATCATCTCCGGTTGCCTGCTACGAACAGGACATCTTGACTGCTGATTGCGGTGATGGACTTGACCTCTTTTGACCTCGGACTTTGTGTTTTCTGCGATGCACCGTCCGATCTCAAGGAGGGGGTGTCAAGAAAACTGGTATGAGGTTTGAGATCTATCCAGGTACACACAGAAAAAGGTGCATGAAAGCCTGAAGGAAATAAAGCAATCTTGTGTTTTGATTTATAATGATTGAGTGTTTTGATAAGGATTAAGTTGAACATGGATGAATACAATAGGTAAAATGACTGTATGTAAGTAATCACTGAATGATTCACTGAATGATTCTGAAGTGTACGAATCATGATCTGTAATAACATGACAACAATGAAATGATTAAGGTTTGATGATTTATAATAAGTGAAAGAGGTGATTAATGCTTATGATTAATGCTTAATGGAAATCAGCACATAGTTTTTAATATTTGACTGTGTTTAAAAGTTAATCAGAGGAAAGCACATAGGTTTTAATGTTAAAAAGAAAAAGGGAAAAAGCAGAAGGGGAACTTGTGAGTTCCTGCTGTCGCAAGCAGTTCTGAACAGATGGCCAGATGCACAGGATGGGTGGGGCGGTATGGTTGGCTAAGAACAACGCTGAGGAAAGGACGGTACTTTCCATCCCAGCCAGCAGACAGGAGGGGCCGAAACCACGTAAACTAACACTCCCCATACACATATATGGCAGAGAACTGTATATAAGCAGACGGAAAAGGAGAAGTTCTTGTTCTTTGTCTGCGGCACCGAAGTAGAGCTAACACGAAGAAGCAGATCAAGGAAACAACAGCAGACCACACCCTGAAGCCACGGGAAAAGCTGAAGCTTCGTGCCGCCAAAGGGAGACAAGTTCCAATCGTCCAACCCGGGTTTCTGATTTGATCGTCGGTCTTACCTCAACCCAAACATTGCAACAGACTTGGAGAAAGGACAAAGGTCCCGGAGGGATAAAAGAGTTGGGTTTTCAAAAGCAATTGAACCCTCTCTACTTTGCTTCCATTCTAAAGAGGATTTTTTCACACAAAGGATAAAGACTCAGACCAAGGTTTTTGGACGTTCCTGTTGCCAAAGATCCACCACCAACTGGGTATGAGTTGAACTCGCTTCCTAAAAAGCTATCTCAGAATCTGCGACATAGGTTAGGGAAAGAGACAGGAGGGTATGATTGTACATGTTGATCTTACTACACTGCTCTTGACTTATATATAATTGATTATTGATTTGTATGTCACATATCCCTGCTTAAGCTTGCTTAATAAATTCTTACTCTAAAATTCTAATGAGGTTGGTGGACATTGGAATTAATTGAGTCATTTAATCATTTTTCAGTTCTTTTAATAAAGGTAAAACTAAGGTACATGGTTCTAGTGATAAGGAGGCTTCATAATTTCCTTTGGTGAGAGTAAAATAATGACCCAGGGACTTACATCCAAGTCACTAAATTTAACCTAGCCGGTTCCAAGAGCAAGTTATATTTTAGAAAGCGAGCTACCGTTAACAGGAGTGGTTATTGGAATTACGCAGCTGTGAGGGCTACTCAGCTGACTGTTTCTTAACTGAAAAGGGTCGTAACTTCTGGATTGGAGGTAGTTAGAGCTAGACGAATCGCTTTCGACACCAGTTTAAATAGATTATCTCTTATAGATCTCTTTTAGGGTAATACCCAGGTCTTAGAGATTTTCCGGACCTGTTAGACAGAGAACTGGTCAGTAGTCAGTCCCGGAGGGTTATGATGAAGTGGGCGGGGCTAGCTATTGCAGGATAACGGACACTCCAATCCTCCCTAATCATCATAGTTTGTTCGTCTTTGTCTTTTTTTTTTTTTAAACAATAAGCCTTTTAGAGGTATCCCAACATCAGCACTTACTCAGTACACATTAGTATCTACAGGGGGACGAGATATGAGCCACTAGGAAGACATTATCTGGCCTAAATGTGGCCCACATCTGGGTGAGGGTGACTTCCAGATTCCACATTTAGACTGAGTTGGGGTTTTCATTCCACAAAGTTGTGGATTGGATGTGGGCACTACATTTGGGCCAGATTTTGGTCAGGTTGCAGATGTGATTGGGTGATCAAGAATCTGTCCCTTTTTGTGGTTCAGCATGAAATTCCTCGTATAGAAATTAAATGCTTTATAAGGTTGCTTTTCTATCTCCTTGATGGACATAAAATAAATGGAAATGTGAGAGGAAAGAGACCCAAAGGCACACAGATTTTTTTTTTTATGCAATCATCAAGAAGCAGAACCTTTGCAGTTTAAACATACAATTAGTAACAGCATAATCAACCAGACCATGTAGCAGCGAAATCGGAAAGAAGACACAAGCATGCATGACAGCACAACAACCACTCAGTCAATCTTAACTAAAATTAAACAAAAATAAATACTGTACAGTTACTAAAAATAGCATACTGTGTTTAAAAGAAATGTGCAGTGGTGCAGGGTAATAATAATGTTCAAA
Source organism: Xiphophorus couchianus (assembly GCF_001444195.1). Lineage (NCBI taxonomy): Eukaryota > Metazoa > Chordata > Actinopteri > Cyprinodontiformes > Poeciliidae > Xiphophorus > Xiphophorus couchianus. The sequence goes on from NC_040233.1 coordinate 18,162,341, forward strand.
ATACACTGTATGTGCATATTTGTGCATAAAACACCAACCACAACATTTTTCAAAAAATCAATAAATGCTGTGCAGATAACAGCAGAAATAAAAAGTTGTGCAAACTGAGTCTGTTGGCAACAGTGATGGATATGAAGTGGCTGGGAGGAAGGATCTATGATGACATTCCTTTGTCTGCCTAGGATGCAGCAGTCTGTAATTGAAGGAGTTCTCCAGTTTTGCAACAAGAGTCATGCATGTAATGATAGACATTGGCCAACAGTGATGTTATTTTATCCAGAGATCTTCTGCCTGCCACCATTGGGTTTTGTTCCTAGGACAAATTATCTCATCTAACCGCTTTTTCTCAGCTGTAGATAAACTGCTGCGTCATGTTGCACCATGATGAAGATGGCAGGAGCAAAATCACAAAATGAAGTCTGTTATACTCTAAGTGACACAACTTTTGTTACATTTGTTTAGCATTTTATTTATTTTATTGACGCAATTTATATCTTTATGGAAAGGTAAAATGACAGAAAGATTTCTGTTTTACACACATCGTTTTCTTGAATAATTATCCAGTTGAACAATCCTTTGCTGCTGTCAGTATGAGTAAACAATTATATTATCAAATATTAAAATGACTTCACTAAATTGCAGGAGTTTTTTAAGTGGATATTGAATATTCTGTAAAAAAATTCGTAATCCCTTTATTGCAGCAGGTGATTCAATAACACAGGCTCTCCATTTCCTGCATGAAGCCCCTTGAGGGATTACACCACGCTGAGTTCAGATCAGGATCATTTGTTGCTGAGCGTATTCTCTCTTATTATTATCAATATGACAAAATAAATGAAGGCACAAAGGAGGTATGCGGCAATTTAAAATCAGTTTCAGTAGTTTCAGTTTCATATCTAATATTATTTTAGCAAACTGTCAAAAGGGCAATTTTCTGTTAAAAAGAGTGACTTTATCATGCTGCTTAGCCATAAAAATCATGAGAGCAATCTCCTAGGAAATCTATTCTGATAACACATTCCCCCAAAAGATCATTATTGTGCATTCCGTCACCAGTTTCCTCCGTTATTCACTTTGTCAAATATTAAAGCCACTAAAGATATTTTATTGTGAATTTAATTTGAGCTTTAAAAAGGTTTTGGGGAATCCATATGATGTTTAGTAAATGTGTTTGTTAGTTGCTTTTTTATTTGCTTTACTTCAAATTTGATTGATAATATGGTAATATCCTTGATGATTCACACCAACATAAGTCTATTTATTTTTAAGAAGGAAGGGAAGTCTTCTGTTGCTTCTCATATTTAAAGATTAGTGCTCAAACTTTTATTTGCAACATTTTTCAATTCTATTTTACCTATTTTTTTTCTATTAACACTATGCCAAAATAATAAGAGTGAAAAGGGGGGAAATGAAGTTTTATGATATGAACTTATCGCTGCAAATTTCAGCTTGTTTCAGGATAAAGCGGCTTTACCTTTGGTGACTTCCAAATCTCTGCTGAAAGGACAGATAAGACTATAATGGATACCAGGAGCTAATTGAGATTTGGGAGGTTTTCCTGAGCTGTCAGTCTTTTCTAGGGCAAACTGGCTAGTGGTCAGAATGTGTGTGTGATTTATTTATTTTTTTCCACTTTAATAAAGCGCATCAGCACTATCCTCATAGCCGACTTGGTGCTTCACAGGCAGTGAAATCTCAGACTATGTCAGCCTGATATTTTACATATTAAGAAGCGAAAAGAGCAGACACACCCATTATGAGAAAGACAGGAAGACAAATAAGTGGTGCTAAAAAATGTAAAGACAAAAAATTGAAACAGTGCAGGATGAAGCCAAATATACCAAATAACAGGTATTTGCTTTAGTAGAGGGACCAAGACCAGTAATGACTTGGGACCAAGCAGCACTGCTACAGCAACCACACATGTCTCACATAGTGTTTGTGTTTTTGGATGTGTTCAGGAAACAGGGTGTAAAAGGCAGCCTATCAATCAATATCAATCCATACTGGCTGATCAGTATGGATTCTCTCAGAATTGTTTCAAGTTTCTAGCCAACCTTAACACATGCCTTTTCAGTTTAGTTCACAAATGTCCTTTGGGTTTTCATGATTTGTAAGCCATGATCCACAAAATGTCAAGAAATACAGCCTTGATGTATTTCAGTCAATTTGTAAAGAATCTATATAAAACATGAGTGTGATCTTCTGAAATGAGTGATAAAAATATAAACTTTTTTCATGATATTCTAACTACTGAAAGAACAAACTGCTGATTTGACAACTGGACAGCAGCTGTCCAACTAACAATGAATGATGAATAAATGTACCATATTTCCATTAGGAAGGCTCACCACTTGTCTAATGCCTGTGTGGAAAGTAAAAAGCCTTTTATGGGCCTATTCAGCATCACTGGTTTCATACTCATGGCTGCTGAAGAGCCTTTTAGAGCTTGTAAATGCTTTAGAAATATTCCCCAGAGTCAGTCTTACAACATATAATGCATTGTTGAGGAACCTCTGTACCATGTGTCATCATTTACTGTAAGAAAAATCACACAGATCATTAACTAATTAATTTTTGTTGTTCATCATCACCCTAGTTGTCAATTATGATTGTTCCAGATTAAATGTACTCTGACAAGTCAAATTGTGTCTGATGCTATCTAATTGTACTTTTACAATTAAATAGCAATGCATTTACAAAGGAGCAAACTAACCCTATATAGACTCTGCAAAATCTGACTACAAGTCAATCAGTAAATATCTGTCTCTCTCTCTGGACTGTTTCACCATGTTTTTTGTGTTCTGCGGGATTTTAATCCTTCAAACTACTTAGCTACAAAAACGCCATGGAGCCAATGGTGTAAGCAGTGTTTTATGAAGCTATCATTGTAATCATGCAATGTGTGTTTAATCCACAATGCATATACATTTATTCCAATCTTTTCTTTTTTTTCCTTTGCATTGTGTTAAGTCCATTATTTGAAAAACATTTTTCCCCAGAAAAAAAAGAACATGCCATTCCCAGTTTTGCTCATCTCCATGTCCATTCAAAATAAGTGTATGATGAGGAGACAACTAGCTCATTGATGAATCATTTTCACGGAATATATATAGAAAAAAAAGAAAAGCAATCTGCTGTAGTTTCAATGAAAAAAGGCCATTTAGATTTTCCTTCACTATGGAGATCCCTGCTGGAGAATTGTTACTTTTACATCGGACTATGCATGCAGAGTTAATGGGTTTAAATGCACGTAAGTGGGTAAGTCTTTGGCAAGACAGCCTTTAAGGTGATTTTCAAGGCTTCATATATGGTGGATTAGTGTCAGATAGAGATAATCTAGTTGTCAGGAAGCAAGCAGGAGTGGGGGGAGGGTTGACAGATCAGATTATTTCACTCTGGATTTAGATATCATCTTTAGTTTGAATCCTAGTGTAAGGGATCATATTTTTTATGTTGCTGTCTGGCTCACTTTAAACATCATTTACCTGACATTCACATAGAAAATGTGAATAGTTCTAACCCAACATGGAGAAAATCTACTGAAATGCAGTAACATTTGTTTGTACAAGCCACTAAATTAGATTTAATACATAAGATATCAAACTATATCACAATCCAAGCTCAAAACTCAACATTAAGTGGTGAAGTCATGTTAGAGCTCTGAAAGACTTTGTCTCTGAAAGTAAACTGATGGTATACAGATTTTTAAAAATCTAGTTCTGTCACTATCATGGTTTAAAGATTTAAAAAAACTTAATTTAGAAGTTTGCATACATTACATGCTTCACATTCAAATTCATGTTGCCCAGAGGGAAAGAAACTGTCTTTTTTCATTAACAAATAGGTATGTTCCCTTAAAATTTTGTTATATCTTCTTACAGTTTTTCCTTTGTAGTGGTTTCCCATTTGCAAATTTAACATTGGTTTGTGAATTAGAGTGAGTTCATCCAAAATGCTGAAAAATGACCTTTAGGAGAGCTGATGGATGTACAGATGAGTGAATACTCATAATCGTCATTAAATGCATGAACACAAGTTCTGGCACTGTCATGGTTTAAAAGTTTTAACAGCTTAATTTAGAAGCTTGCATACATTATATGCTCACATTCATATTCATGTTGCCTGGAGGAAAAGAAACAATACTCTACTATGCCAACCTGTAATGCATATTAGGCCATAGATCAGCCCATTAACTACATTCACATGCACAACTGAAATAAGTATTTGATTTTCATGCTAACTTTTAAAAGACAAGTGAAAAGGTTTAGACATAAATGTCAATGAAAGACTACACATTTCATCAGTCCAGATATGATGTTTCCAGCTGCAAAAAGTAAACACACACAGTTTGTGTAATGGATATGGGCAGCATTTAAAATGTTGGGAGGACCATTAAAATGGACATAAACATCCATTATTGCCCCCTGCTGGACAGTAGGTTATTCTCTGTGAAAAGCAACGGCACAACCTGAAAGGTCTCCTTTTATTTACACATGTAACAAAAGCGGGAGCTGGACATTTAATCCTTTTCAAAAACTGGAAATACCCCTCTCCCACTGACTAGTTTACTATATATGGGTGGCATATATCACATTTACTGCATGGTTTTGTAAATAATGTGCCCATCTGCAAATATAGTGTGATTCGGTTGTGAATATGGAGGCGTTGTTTTTTACTCTCATTACATACTCATTCTTATCCAAATCAAATCCATAGCCTACTGTTAATGACAAACATGCAAATATATTTGTACAGTTTTCATTTTATAGTCCACACACTTTGTAACACTTTGCTATTGAGCCGAGAACCTAACCATGATGGATTGACAATGAAACCCTTTTCTTATTCTGATGTAGCATTGTTTTGCTTTGCAGTATCGTTATCCTATTGGAAGCCCCAAATGCCAGTAATAATCATCTGCCTGATTAATTGTAGATGGTGCTTGTAAAATTAAGAATCTATACAAAACCCTGTTAGACTGCATTTCTCACAGTGAATTAATATTTTTGCAACCACAACCACTGGAAAGTCGTTATAATTTCTACATTTTAAATTAAATTAACATGTCTTTACAGTTGCACTAATATTTTTTATACTGAAAGGATGTATTTAAATTTTATATCCCAAAAACAGATCTGCAGTGATTTTATTTAATGATAATTCATTTTTAATTTAGCCTTAATAGAGCCATAAAAAGTAGCTATTGAATGTAAAAGTAACAGTATCAAATAAAATATACAATACTTTGACATACAGTCTTTTTGCAATTTTCTCAATGAATTCAGTTGCTCTGTAAATCACTGTAAATTTAACAGTTATAAATTTGTTACTCTATAATTAATAAAAAGACAGCTAGAGTTATGAAAATAACTATTTTAATGTGTAATTTAAAACACAAAATTTAAATAACAGAAAAGAATTATAGATCTACTTTTATTCTGAAGAGTGAACATCATTTGTACTGGACAAAACCTTATTGAAACAAACATTTTTAACACAGAATTCCTTAAACAGACTCATAGGTATAACTGAAAGAATTTGACTGGTATAATAATGATACAATTTTCAAAGGCACTGAAATTCTGCTCCTTATTCTCAGTCATAGGCTACATGTAATGTCTGCAAAGCAATTCAACACTCCAGGGTATTTTCTGACAGCTTTGTCAGTGTTCAAAGAGAGCGAAGTCAGTTTAAGTGAAGGGCTCTCCTGCTGCAAACATCTAAAACAAGGTTTTTAAGGGAGCATAGTGTCAACACAGAATATACCTTTTGTCTCGATCACTGATCTCACTTCAGTGGTTTGTTCCTCTGTTGCTGGCTGACATGAAGGTTTCAGCCAGTAACATTAAAATCCAGTCTTTCAGGATCTTTGCAGACAGATTTGAAATGAGGGAAATCATCTTCACAACCCAATGCTGCCAGAATAATTCAGCTCAGCTTGTGGCGGTAAATTAAACCCAACTGGAGACCTTTGTGAGGATTGTTGATTTGATCTTGTTTTCAGTGGGATTTTAATATGGAAATAGAAATAATAATAAAACGGAAAGAACATTTTCCATCATAGGACATAACGTGTTTAACAGTCAGAGTGGGATTTTAGCATAACTCTGATTCATTCAGTGTAAATCAATATCTTTTGCAAAGGGCAGACTTGACATAAATGTCAGTGAACCCTATATGAAACATATTTACTTTCCTAATGTTCACATAACCCCTGGAGAAATACTTATGGGAAAAACAGCAGCCCTTAGGCTGTGCTCGTTAGTGCTGGGTGTGTTGATTTAAAGCTAAATGTCATTGGACAAAATGCTGCATTCAGAAGCAACAAACATTTACTTCAGAATCAAACTGAGACGAACAGTGAGCCTTTTGTGCACACGGTGGAGATGGCGAGTGGAACATTAGTATGCACTGTTCAAGTCTTCCATTACAGATATAACTTCATAATAATTTAAATTTGTATAAATACCAGGATTTTCAGCAATATAGTAAATTTCAGATTTTACTAAGTACATCATTCAGACTTTTTGAAACCATTTATTTTAAAGATGTGGTTTGAATATGCACATCTACTAAGTAGTCAATTCAATCCATGCATTGATATCAGTGCAAGGTTGCGGGGGAACTGGTGCCATTGGTCATTCCCCAGGTACAATCTGGACAGGTCTTTAACTACAGTAATTAAATAATGTTTATAGTAGTGACAATGTTTTCAAAATGGTGTAAGTTATCACCCCACCATGAGGAGTTTTAAGCTCCTGCTGCTGTTACTGTCTAGAAACAAAAGCATTTGTTAAAATACTAACAACCTCTTCCACAAATCTGCCTATTGATATATAAAATACAGCTTTGTCAATGAGATGTCTTAGCATCAGATTTACATTTTGGTAGCTAACTACTGTTTTGCATCTATATCATTCTCTGAGATAAAAATTGGGATTTTGTAAGAAACTAAATACATTAAAAACACTTTTGCATGATTTTTTAAAATAAATCTATAGCTTGTAACTTAAAAAATTATCTCTATGAAAATTACAGCAATTTTCTTCATCTTTCTTGTCATCTATTATAATTTTTTGCAGCAATTTGGCTTTTTTCCAGGGCAGACCATAACATAGCTTAACTAATCTAAGTCAGAGGTCTTCAACTTCGGTCCTCAAGGGCCGGTGTCCTACAACTTTTAGACTTTTATTTCTGCTTCAACAAGTTAAATAATTAGGTCATTAGCAGAACCCTGGAAAACTTGAATGCATAGACAGGGGAAAATATTTAGCTATTTCAGGTGTGTTGGACCAGAGACACATCTAACAGTTGTAAGACGTCGGCCCTTGAGGACTGGTGTTTAAAAACCTCTGACTTCTGTAATAGAAAACTCTCCAGTTCTGTTGGACTGAAGAGGAGTCAATGTTTAATCTAAGCTCAAGTAAAAATTTACTCTATTCAAACTTGATGTTTCTAGATGGCATCTCATAGGATCCCTATCAGAGGCTTAGAAAAGTTAAATTTTATTTGATTTGCACAAAATCTGAGCTAAATAATTGTTCTTAAAGAATGACCATTATGTGTGGCTTAAGGACCGCAAAGAGTTAAGAGAAACCCAGTTATGAAACTGCTTAAAAACTAATTTAGCGTTTCTTCGAAGAAGCGGGGGAGAGGGGTCTCCCATAAAAAGTGAGTGTCGTAAATTAGCCTGACAAAACTGATCACCTCCTGCCAATTCTAATTGACCTGGAGACCTTAAACACAAACACAGTGAAGGGAGGCCTCATCACAGGTCACACAAATAAAAGCTACCAAAATATACAGATATCTCCAAGTGTGTAGAGATCAGTGCCTTGTAAAAGTAATCATACCCTTGAAGTTTTACATATTTTCCTACTTTACAGCCACAAACATTAATGTATTTTGTCAGATTAAATTTCTGGATTGTATTTAAGAGCACTGCATTAAAGGGGAGCAAATATAAATGCAAGCCATATTTTTTGGGGGGGGCAAATATTGTGAAACATCTATCATTATTCTTTCACTTTACAAAAATGTTATACAGTGAACCCTCGTTTTTTGCGGAGGTTACGTTCCAAAAAGAACCCGTGATAGGCGCAATCCGTGAAGTAGTAACCTTTATTTTTTTTTACAATTATTATACAATGAAATACTCCATAATACATTGAAACCAAAGAACAAAACCTTTTTACAGGCCCAAGCATTTGTTTAACAAATAAAAGTACTCCACAAACGTTTTTTTTTTTTTTTTTTTTGTAAATAACTACTGTACTGTAAAATAATCATTTTAATCATCAATACGAACTGAAGGCTTCAAATTGTGGAGATCAGCACCGCCCCACCGCGACCCGAGTCATTGGATTAGAACGGGAGAAAATGAAAAATGATTATGAAAAAAAATACAAAGTATAGTAGGACAAATAGTGACTCACATGTATTTCACTGCTCTTCTGACTGAGCCGCTGCATCCTGACTCTGCTCTGTAGCGTTTTTTTTCTTCTAAAGCCTGTGGTGCAGGTGTGTTTTTTTTCGAGAGAAGAACATTTAGAGAAGAACTAGTTATCGGTAGTTGTTGTTGCTCTTTGTTCTTCTGGGCAAAAAGATTTTTATAAACCGACATGCCACCATGATTATGTTAAATTTGGCAAGCTGTTTTACATACGTGTACATATTAAACCGCAACGTTATTGACACAAGTAGAGAAGAAGCGGAGAGACTGTTTAGCCAACACAATGCACAATGCACGATGCAAATCTGTGAAAGGTGAACCGCGATATAGCGAGGGTTCACTGTACTTTGTTTTGGTCTGTCACATAAAATCTCAATAAAATACATTTAAGTTTATGGATTACCAAATAGGAAGAAGGTTTTAGGTGTGAAACTGTGTTCACAAGACACTGCAACTCTAGGCTTTATAATCTTCCCCATGTTAATTACCATTGTCTAATTATTCAAAGTGTTATTGTTTATAAACTTCTAATTTAGAAAAAATCTGTTAAGAACAATACATTGTTATGTTGATATTTATCTCTCGTATTGGTGTAGAGTTACGCGAGCACTCATAAGATTGGTGTAATTTTCCTTGAATGAGAAAGTTTGAAGATCTTGATAGGGACTCACATAATCCCTTAGCCATGTTCACTCTTAATGTGAATACAAAGGCTCAGAAGTAGCAAACTAAGCTTTGAGCTCAGGCAGGCTCTGGGGTAATAGCTGGAGGATAAAGAAAAGTTCTAAAGTTAGTTGAAATTTGAAACTGATTTTTTATATCCACTTTCTGCACCCTAGTGTTTCAAAATACAAAAGCTGCAGATGTAAAATGGTGTGTGAATGGTTTAATTATTTAGAGTCAACTGATGAAATATGCATATTTTTTTGGAACTAAAATGAAACCTAAAAGCATTTACTACTGATCAAAACTTTCATTGCTCACTAGAGGGCAATGGTGAGGTTAGAGAATGAGACTTGGAGAGCTGACCCAGGAGTTCATGGGCTGTTTGTCAAACTCATGTTTTAGGAACATGTTGCTTGTGTTTTTTTTCCTTTCTTCTTTCTCATAACATGTAAGGAAGAAAAGAAATAATTAACTTGGAGCTGCATGCAACGAGGAACTGAAGAAAAAGCTGTTGGCAAACTTCCATGAACTTGTTTTGATATTGGAAGTAATTACAAAGCATAGTGTGAAGGAAGTTCAAGCTCTGAGCTATTTAAAGTGTCTGCAGTGTAGTAAACAATGAAATCCATTCAGGATGGCAGACTGTTGGAGCATTATGTTGATTGCAGGGGTGACGAGAGTCAATCAGACCTATGTCACGAGGCATGAATGTGTGAGTTTAACAGTATTGTATCCCAGTGGACTTCCATTTACGTTGCTCCGCAGACCCCATCTTGTTAATGCTTCTCTGGGCTCCAATGGTCAAACCATCTGGTAGGAACATAAATCTTTCTAGAATATACTTCCATTCACAAGGTTCAAGGAATTTTAAGTTTCTGACAGGTTTGGAATAGACCAAAAAAAATGAATAATGTTCTACTATCTCTTTTTTAATTTGCTATTATGAACAGCAAAAAGACATAAATGTGGCCTGCAGGTAAATGGTATGTTTCCACTGCAAGGAACCTCCCACAAGGCAACATTCCAGAAGTGTTGAAGATAACATTTTCAAATTCTTAGAAGTACTAACTAACTTATCAGATCATTATGAACACCCAAAAAGATACCAAGGGCTTGAAAGAAATTTTATGTTTAAACTGTAATCCCAAAAGATCTACCACACCAAGTTTAGTATCAATCAACATGTGGAATGGAGGCTGACTTAATTTTTACAACGTTGTAATTTCCTATGTGCTACAACAAATCTTAGCTCTCACATGTTGTGTATGTTTGCAGCTTTGCTTTTACATGATGCTTTTTCACTTGCATAATAACTTTGATAACATATCCATACGTCACTCCTTCTATTGTTTGCTTCTGCACTTAAGTATTGTGTCGACTATATGAAACTTCTCATCTGAGCTATCAGCAGCAGGATCCATTTCAGCATTATTGTAGAAAGGTTAATAGTCTAGAAACAAAAAGAGACCCTCGTCATATGTCGAAAGCTGCCCAAGAGGAAGAGCAAGCTTGTTTACTATTGTAAACAAGTTTGCAACTTGACAAAAGATGCAGTCTTTGTTTTTCTTTGACTCTATGGCCTTTTGTGCATTCCCTTAAGACCCTAAAAATTTTGTTCAGTATACTTCCACATTGAAGGTCATTTGTGACACCAATAGTGAAAGTCTGCATCTTCATAGCAGGATATCTAATCCTAACCCTTTGAGTTATTTATTTCAGTATTCTATTTTCAAAATGCAAAAGCGTTAAAGATTTGCAAACAATAGAGAGAACTATGAACTAATTAGAATTTTTTCTATTCCTCTTGTCCTCAGATCCAAATTTGTACATTTGTACATACATCCTAAAATAGACATACATTCCACTAAGTTTTTGACAAAAGTCCCTTTCAAAATTTTCTGAGAAACAAAATACATTTTATTACCACCAGAAATATTCTGGCCTAATTTAACTATTTTTCTTATCAGAAATGGTAGACTCAATTTAAATTTGTCATGATGTGCGGTAATAGAGATGGTGAGGAAGATGCTCTGGACCCAGGTTGAAATGAAAGATTGATGATTTAATGATGAATGGCACACAAATAATCCAAAAGTCCAGGCAGTACAGAATGAGCAGAAGGCTAAACCTCAAAACTGGTAGCAACTGGTAACAAAAAATACACTGAGACAGACTTGACTGAAGACAAGACGAGGACCCGACAAAGAACAAGGAACACAGGTGGGTTTAAACACATGGGGAGACAATCAGGAGAAACAAGGAACAGGTATTACTAATCAAGGGGTAGACGGGACAACACAGAGACTCCACAGAACACAAAAACCAAAGTAAACACACAGAAAAACTATGAAATTGTTTGCTTCTATGGCACCGACCTGATTTTTCAGCAGAAAACAGTTTTAAGTCATTCCAGAAGCGCCATATTTGTCCAAATTTTAGCTGGTCTTTTATTATACTATTCACCTGGTGCAATGCACCAATACCCCTGGCATCAAATTAAAATCTTAGAATGATGCTATTTTCAGTGGAGCTTAAAGGTTTCAATTCCAGTGCTTCCAGAATAAAAGTGGTCTAAAGAGGATGCAACTAAATAAAATTCTAAAGTGTGAGTAGTTGTGAAGTGATGAGCTACAACCAGCAAGAACTCAGGTAATCTAACACTATTACATAAATCAACAACCACAACTTATACAGCAAAAATAAATATTCAAAACTCAAAGGTACATCGAAACTGTTTGTAAAAAGAACAAAGCAGATTAAGTTTTTGCAAGGGCCCTAATCTCAACCCTGTTAAAATAAAAGGACTATACTTAAAAGCCCAGTCTGAGCATCAAAACCAATGATTTTAAGAGTTGTTCTATTTATAATAAGGACAGAACAGTTCACAATAATCATAAAACATCTATTGTAGATCCAAATGAACTATTTGTAGATCATGCTCCTGATGGGTGGATGTAAACTTTAGACCAGAACCACAGTTTTTCTTCATCTTTCACATCACCTTTGCGGTTATTCCGACTAAGTCCTTACAGCATGATATAAGAGGAGAAAAAAAATGTAATGCACTTTTTGTGTAGTTAAATCAAAGGAAATCATAATTTCTAAATTTTAATTTTACCCACCCTGTCTTTCAATGGCAGGATACTGAGTTGCAATAACATGAATCTCATACTTTCCTTATTTTGAGTTCATCAGTGTGTCATCCTAATATTTGTACAAGTGCTTTGTCAATAGTGATGTTTCCTGTCCACCCATTCACTTTCCCAGAAATATCAGAGTAAATCTAAACGGTAATAAAATATTGTAAAACATACAGTATCTCAAAACTGTAAAGTACATTGCTGGATTTATTTTCTATAATTACTTTGCACAATCTGTCACTGTGAAATTTAGCTTGTAGAGCCAATTGCACAAGTTGTACATTTTCCTCCTCTAAACGTAACAATTAATTTATTAATTAAAAAAGATCCAGAATTTTCCAAATCAAACAATATCTTAAGCCAATATAAATAACCCCTCTAATCACAAACCTTTGTTTCTCTATAAAAAGCACGGAAGACATTATTTTGCTCAAAAATACTGATACAGTCCTCTTATTCAATATTCTGTGGCATTTGTGCTGAACGAAGGACACGTTTACTTTAGAGTGTTTGTTCCTCCATGTGAAAACGCAGCATTATCTGATGTGAAAAGAGTTGTTTGCTCTATTATGCAAGAAGACCTGATTATGGTTTATTGGCAACAAAAGAATCACATAAGTTCAACAAGTACTATAGTTTGTAAAAGAATGTGTGACAACAGTTCCCTTCTCTGGCCCCAATTGAATTCACAAATCAAATCTTCAAGTTTGAGAATAATGATTTGTTTATTTCTGGGTGAAAAATATTTTTTCTGCACAGACATAAAATGTTTTCACCAGCCGACACAAAGTGACGAATGTATGCACACTGAGACAGGATGCAACACTCCTATCGGACCAGCCAGAAGAAAACAAGTCAACCAGTCCAGTCTGGAGCGTATGTTTTGAACTTGGCTAAAGACACAATGACTGGCCCTGTGCCAAATGAGCCGTGATTTGTAGACAACATCTGCTGTGTCGCTACCTTAACCCATTGTATAAAAAATATTTTGTGGATTGTGCATGGACACATCAGTAGCATCGGGTGCTTCATTTGCAGGGACCTCATCCCTGAAGTAGTGCTATTAAGATGCATTTTGCTTCTCCCTACGCTGAGTGAATATTTTTAAAAGAGCTGATCAAAGTGGTCTAATGTATTTTGTTTTTGTTTCTTGCAGGTATGCTCATACTTAGAATGAGTCACTTCTTGGCAATGAAGGAACCGCCACAGAGATTTTCAGATATTTTGCCTTTTTATGTGCATCTTAGACACAGAGCTGTGCAGTCTGGTGAGTCACATTTGATACAACTGGGCTAAAAAAGCCATCTATATTTTTTCTTCGATCTTATAAACAAGAGTGTTTGGGGTAGATTTAGGCTTTAGCGTTGTTCAACATCTTGGCAGAGCCTTCTCATTAGCATAGGTCTGAAACAGCCTTCTGCTCATACAATTGATCCCATTTCAGTGAAGAGGCCCTACACCCAAGCTGAATCTATAATGGCTTTTATTGCTCTCCATGGGAGCTTTGTTGAAAACTGCAGCAACAGACTGGCATAAAGGACTCAAGAAAAAGACAAAGTGTCATTCTGCTACTTTTTTTTTCCTTTTTGGAAAAAGAAAGGTGAGCCACTCTTATAAAAGACACTCACTTTTTGTCTTGTTCCAAATCATAAAGGTGAAACTCAAATAGTCCGATTTTTCTACGATCCTGCTAAAAGCAGTCTTATAACCATATCTTTCATAACTTGAAAGGCTGGACATAACCTGTCCTACATAAGGGATATATTTATCGAAGAGGTTTTATATCTTAGTTTAATTAGATCAAAAGGTGTGACAGTTTCACTTATGGCGTTAAGAATTGAAGTCATTAAGCTACTGACCAATAAAATCTCAGTGCCAGTAATTATTTACCCACTGGTGGGCGGACAGATTTATGCTGAAGCATGGATGACACCATCTATCAAAGTGCTACATATCTATGCTCTGTGAAATCCAGGGAAGGTTTTAAAAGCCCAAATGTTCACCTTTAGCTGGCGCATCACCTACAGGACATAAATTCCACGGGTTAAATGCAGTTACACTTTTACAAATGTGTTTTTGGATTCAAAATATGTAAAATAGAAGCTGAAACATTATAGTTTCTATTATGTTTTAGAAGGTATGAGAGTAAAAAATAAATCCCAATGACACAGTGGGCTTAGGAAAACCATTTGCAGGTAAAATTGCAGTGTCTGTCTCCAGTTTCTTTCTTAGTCATGGAGTGAAACATCAAACAGCTTTTAACAGGTGAAAATTGTTTGAGAAGGAAAATCTGTGGAGAAAACAGAGAGGTCAGACAGTGTAGCACTTTCATACTGATGGCCTAAAACCCTTTGATCTCCAAATAGAAAAGAAAAACAGTTGTGGTCAATGACTCAGAAGAATATGAGGTCTGCCAAATTACATTCTAAATACTAACTCACTAAACAAAGACATTACACCACAGGAATTGCTGCAGATATAATTATATATGACAAATATCAGCAAATCCATGGGCTTGGAGAAAATGTCCAAAATTTAGAGGGTAAAAATGTATTGAAATATTGCTTTCTGAAATGTGAATTGTGAACGAAATTCCATTTTTTTTCCATCCAATTTGACTGAGGTTGAGGTTTTGACAATAAAAATGGTCTGAAATACCAGGTTTTCAATTATTTGAAAACCTGGGTTCTCTCCAATCAGTTCGTAATATGTCTGGTTGATTACACATATTTTTTAAGTTTAATAAACTTGTACATTTGACATTTTTACTGCTTTGATGTTATAATTATTCATATCCAGATATCTATTTAGTAAGACATAAAATTCAGAATGAAATAATAAAATAAGTGTTTGGATTTCCCTTTCTGCTGAATAATTAAACATATGTTTTGTCTTTTCCTAAATTCATAAGTTTTAGAAGCAATGTCATTCCCAAGAATATCAATAATCATCTTGTCAGAGATGGATAAAGTAAAACATGGAGCTGTTCAGTGGAATTCCTTAGAGGCTTATTCGCCAAAGAAACTCATTAGCTCCCTAAGGAAGTGTCAGATTTGCGTCATCAGCAGGCCAGGACGTCATCAAACAGTGAACATTAACAAACATGTTATTAGGCTGCACGCATATGCATTTTTCAGATCACTGCAACATTTCACTGTTTAGTCTGCATATTGAGTCACCTTGTCTTACAATTCTTACTAATATGTGTAAATGTTGGATATCTATGAAGATAAGCAGTGGGAAGAGTGCCAATGATGCGACAACAAAGCCCAAGTATCCATTAAATAAATGGCAGAGGAAATTCTTTGTTCTTCGACCAATCTGGCACAGTGAAATCTTGGCACCGTTCTTTGCGAGTGGAAGTGAATAGGTCTGCCTCTTGCTATTCAGTAACACGACTCACTGGTTAAACAGATTTAAGGTGAAATAAAAGTTGCTTCTTGTAGTAAAATAGTGTCAACATTGGAGCTTAGTTTTAAGAAGAATTAAAATGATTCCACAGGGTTCAAGAACCTCAGAATATTATATGCCTTTTTTGGAAAGGTTTGTCCTAGAGTCCATTTTTGTTTACTGTATTCTTATTGTTATTTTTAAAACAAGCCCCTTTACTTGAGCCAAACTAAATTTGAAATTCTTCAAAACCCAAAGCAAAAACACCTTGACCCAAAGCTGAAATGTTATCTTTCTCTGCTGACTAATGCCACCCTCTCACTAGGGGAAACAATAACACACAATGCAGGGAAGCAGCTCCCAGATTGTTTCCTTCCCCTGATAAGGCCGTCAATACTACAGAATAGGAGACAAGAGAGTCATTTTTTACACCCCAGGGAGCAGCTCTCTGTGAGAAGATCCTGCGCCTCTGGAGCCAACACCTGCTAGATAGACAACAGTGAAGTTCTCCTTGAGTTCCCAGTCCACCACCCACTGATTATCAACCTTCGGCGATTTCAACAGTAGACACACAATGGTTTGTATGTAAGATTTAATGCTGTCAGCAAGCCATTTAGGAAATGCTTGCATTGTGAGGTAATTACAAAAAAAAAAGATTACTTAAAAAATACAGAGAAAGGAATTGCTGAAATAAATTTAGAGTAAACCCTGTTTAAAGTTAGCAAAAAGGCATGCAAAGGACACGGCAAATATGTGGCAGAAGGTGCTGTTGTCTGATGACACCAAAAAGTAACTATATGTCCTACAGAACAACTGTGTGGGAGAAAACACAACACTTCACAAATTACCTTGAAACAATCCTCATCAAATTCTTTAAAAACTATGCATTGCTGTCCTTCCACTTCACACTTATTAAATGTTTTATGTTGGTCTATTACAGGGGTGCCCAAGTCCATTCATCAAGAGGTACAATCCTACATGTTTTAGATGCATCCCATCCCCAATCAAACGAACTGTTCATTAGCGATTGCTAGTAAGGAAATCTAGCTTTTCCAGTCAAGCACCCCCAACAGGTTCTGTCCTGCTCGGCCCAGGGCAGATACATTTTCCATTAGCAGATCTGGAGCAGCTCTGCTTGACTCTTCTAAAATTTTTGTACGTACTTCAGAAACAATTTTGTTGACAGCTGACCTCATTTGTTGACTGGCTCGTGATTACCTCATAGCAAACTCCAACCAATATTTCTCATATAGTTAGCTGTGGACTGCAGATGCAGTATGCCATCTGCTGTCAGAGAGCTGTTCAGACTGGAGGAGTGTAGTTATGAGTTTAATTACGAGCAGCACCAGGAACACATGCGGTAAGTTTTGGAGCGGAATGACCTTGAATTAGCAGCGCTGCTAGCAGCTCATCTCTGAAGAACGGACATCAATGAAGAGAGAAATGGTGCATCTGTGGTCAGAGTTCTGGCGGAGCTGCAATCTTTGTGTGAAGCACCTGAACTACATAGTAATTAAATTTTTCTTTGGATTTTTTTTTAAATATAAAGTTAATGTGTGGGTTTTGGTTTACATATTTTTGACTGCAGCTAAATCTAAAAGGTTGCACATCTAAGTGCCAGAATGTATATTTAAATGTATATTAAAATAATCTGCTAATTTGAGTTTTTAGCATTATGTTTGGGCCAGCAAGGACTTCCTAAAAGACTAAATTAAATATCGGTTTATTTGAATTCATCATAACTGCAACCTGAAGGTTCTCCACTGCTGAGTGCCCCTGCAACCATCAGCGGAGAGTTGACCACAGCTGCAGCACCTTCATGTCCTGCCCACGATAGTGACAATCAGAACCGTATTGGAGACGTTCACCTAAGGGTAGAACCAAACTTTAACCAGTTACTGTTCGAGTTGACAGTTTAATAGTGCTTCTTGATTTAAGGTTGTTGGAGCACGGAGGCATCTAAAGGTTTATTCTGTAAAATTCCCAAAAAACACTTTGTGGTTATATTATAAAATAAATGAATGCTTTTGTGAGGTACTCCACTGGACTTCAAATTGTTGGAGAGTGCTGAATGGTTTATGTCATCTACTTACTGCAAGAAAAATACAATGACTAATTTTAATAAAACTTTATTGACTTCCTTCCTTCAGCCCTTCCTCAACCATTAAAAAGAAAGCTCCTTGGTCATGGCCAAGGGTTTAAGGGGTTTTTCCAGGCTCCAAGCATAACTGATCATCTTAACGGCTGTTGTTAGGTCATAGTGGCCAATTTTGAAATGCTCGTTTCTTCGTTTGTTAGTTTCTATCCTACGTCAAAGTTCTTGGAAGTTCATGGAGTCAGGAAAATCTCTGTGAGTCAGATGTTCTTGAAAATCTGGATTCTCTGAAAAGCACCTACTAATATTGGTGTGTACTATGTGATCAGATCAGATTACATTAGGATGCCCTTCCGTTGTTATATGCTTTGCTATTCCCAGTGGGGTAATTAGTGGTTACGAACGTCAAGTCCGGAGCTGGCAGGGATACGGGACCTTGTTTTAAAATATCTGAGCACGTCAGAGATTTCTGGACGTACATATTCTCGCGACTTTCCCCATATGACTCAAGGGAAGATCCTTGGACAACAAGGCCACTCAAAGCAACCTGAATACCTAATGTGACTCTCTTCCTCGACCAGAAAAAGATTACTAGGAATATCATTATTGATTATTACCAGGAATCTGGTAGACAGCCTGGGACACTGCCCAATAAACAGCAGCATCCCTCCACATTGTTCTGGCCACCGCTTTTCACTAGATCAAAGACAATGACGCCCCTCACCAATGACTCTTACGGAGACAGGATCTCCTGGAGAAGATTGTGGCATGGGAAGGGAAAGAAGAGGGGGGCTCTCCCTCGTTTCCCAACGGAGAGCATTCTGTTTGTTGGAAGATATAAGCAGAGCCAAGTTTTACATAAGAAGACATCAGACCACAGGCCTTTTATATGAGAAGCTGTGTCAGAATCAATGGTATTTCACATATTTTTCTTTCCCAGAATTAATAATCTTACTCCTTGAATATTACTAATCATCATCAACAGACAGTATGTGAACATTCCAAAACATAAAACGTTTCAAGGTGTATAAATATGTCTTGATAGACTGTTTCACTACAAGACAATCTCAGTTATTTTTCTCTGTAGAGGTAATAGTAGCATTGACAAAGTTTGAGAATATGTGGATTTTCCATAGGCGAGCATCTTCAATGTAAGAACACTACCTAAGCTTCCTTCTGACGCAGTCTTCTTTTGTGCTACCTGATCAGTTGTTGTCATAAAGATCTCAGAGCTCGCATCCCAGTTCCTTGCATTGTGTCTTGACCAGTGGGGTGACATCCTTTTCATGCCCAGGGCAGAGATGTAAGGTCACCCATAAAGCCATAATGGCAATCATTTGCACCTACCTTCCCCTTTGAGCCCAACTGTGTCAATAAGATACAGATAAGAGAACGGCCAACAAGGACAGAAAAAAAGGCAATGGTTGAGTAAGTAACAAAACTTAAAAAAGTAAAACCAGCAAAACATATTCACATATATGGGTACAAGAGCAGAGAATAATAAGTGGTAGAATAGTTTAACATTTAGACCTAAAAAAAAGGGGGATTCTCAATTACTAAAACCAGAACATCATCAATTACTTTATGTTCCAGTTATAAATCACTCATGTTATGTGCTTATTGTTACCTACTATGCAACAGAAAGTTGTATAAATGGACACATTTTTATGTTGGTTAGGAAAGTTTGAACATTATACCAAATCAAATAGATGGCAAAACATCAAACTAGAAGCAGTGATGTTTGTTGTGACTAGGAGAGGGTTGTTGGAGGTGGAGATTTTGGAGAATGTATTTTTATTATTTTTTTTTGCTTGGTAATTAACAATGCCTGGAAAATAAATTATATTTAGCAAGAATCCAAAGTTTTGCTATGTTTATCAGCAGCAACAAATGCATTTAAGTCATTCAAATTCCTGTTCTTAGCAATTCTGATGTTCATTCAGTCATGGTCATAATGCCTGGATTCCTGAAGGTATAAAGTTGTTGTCCTGTAACTGTCTGATTTACTTAAAGAGAGGGAATGATGTAAAATCAACAGTTTTTAGCTTTATAGCACCCCTGATGGAACTGTGAGTCTGTTAAGCTTATTGGAGATACTTATCAAACTAGCACACCTAAGAATGGCTGTTAATGGCATAATTAGAAGTATTGTTGTGACTATGTGCTGAAGGTGCCATGCTGGAAAAAAAAAATTTATATATACAGTATATTGTAATTTTATAATTGAAGGAAACATAGTTACTTGATTGTGACATGTGCAAGGAAAGTATATAATACCACCCCATTAAAAAGTAACTGAAGTTGTGTATCTAAAATTTCGAAGTGCATGTATGTGAGTGCACTTTTATTGCAAGAATCTCTTTTTGAAAAGCTGAATACATTTATCCTTCCATTAAACAGTGAGGGTAGATGCACCTTGCCACCTTTGCCCAACTTTTTCCTTTCAGGAATAATTCAGTATTAAATTATACTTCTAAAATGTGTTTTATTAAAAGCTATCAATTTTTGATAATCCCTTCATGATCAGTTTATTTTTATTAAAACTAAATCATATATTAAATGAATGATACCATACACTCACAGCAGGCTGTGCAGGTTCTGAATGTTTGGTACAATCTGCTCGGCGCCTTGCACTTTTCTGCCTTGTCAGTGTCATGATCTCTCCTTATCTATCTCTGACCAGCCTCCTTGGTCTTATATTATTTCCTGTCACCAGCCCAGTCATGCTGTATAACTCTTTCACAGTTTCCACAGTCGGCGACTTCCTCTGTTTCCACGACCAGTCTCCCAGTGACGTGTCTTTTGTCTTTTGTCCCCTCTTTTCTCAGAATTTTGAGTCCCTTTGCACCTTGCACATGATATGACTGAACTGATGGTGGTCCGAAATGAACATTTGTTCACCAGTTCCTTGTTTTTACCTTCTCATTTCCTTTAGCTTGCTGAAGGTGATGCTTGACTTTATGCCAGAGTTTTTCAAATGTTTCTCCTTCTCATAGAAAATATCTCCATGTTTTATGATCTGTGAATAATGGTTCTACTTTTCAGCCATGCTTTTTAGAGACATTTTTCTGTCAGATGCTGATATGTTGCAGTGTTCACCTCCTTTTTGCCCCTTATCATATGGTGATGTCAAATATTTTTAGATAAAATTCTTAGCCTGGCTTTTGTCAAAGCTTTCAAAGTACTAGTAGCCTAGTTTATAAATCTTTTCGTCTGTTCAAAAGTATGGCACCGAGGAGATGTTGATCTCTGGCACTCGTCAACTATCATCTTGTTGAAATCAAGCTGTCCATAAAACTCTTTGAGCAAGCCATTGGTGTAAGTTTAATAATCATCAGAGAATTTTCCCCTTCAAATATACTACTGCTGAAGAAAGTATACTCATAGGACATCAAAACAGTTTTTAACCAATTTTAATTGTTTTCTTAATGTGTCAATCTTTCGGTGCCATATAATCATTGGGTTTTAAGGCTGTTAGGTAAACAAGGTTGACAAAACATTTAGGTGTTGGGGCAAAGTGCTGCAAGCTTTTTTGACTGATTTCCCTCATAACTAAATACAATTTTATTAAAATGTCTAACATTTTTTTGTACTGTTGGTTACATCAGATTGTAATTGCTACATTAACACATTTTGTTCTCAGCTTGTGCTCAAAGTCTATTGACTTTTTATGTTGGGTGGGACTGCAAAATGAACTGCAAAATGTCTGAACTGAAAAATGTTTGAGCAGCAACCTCAGCATACCTTTCATGATGATTTCATTTGTTTTGCAAGTTGACAATTATGAATTTACTTGATAAACTAAATTATATAGTCAGTTGCAAAGGCATGTTTTCCATGCATGCATGTGTGTGTGTGTGCGTGTGTGTGTGTGCCTGTGTTGCAAAATAAGCACTCACATTGTGTAGCATAATAATGTTAAGTCATTCCTGGGTGCTGTCAATTTTGAAATTGTTTACCTATTCAGGAGTTGCCAAGAAAGTTGACTTTATTGCAGTTTGAGCTCCTTTTGCACATTCAGATTTACTAATATGGTTATTATGCTGACAGTAATGAACATTACGTTATACATATAGTAGAAACAGTAAGATGTTTGCATGCAAGTTTTATCTTGAATGAAATAACAGGCTGAAACCTGACTTGTTTTAAGGTAGAAATACTTTAATTACTGAAATGACATGGATTTAAAGGGTTGTAATAACATAATGCCACAGTTCTGATGTATTGCAAATTATAACATTTATTTTAAAATAAAAAAAAACATTTTGACTGATAAAGGCTTCTCTGCAATTTACAACCCAATATTCTCACTGATACAAATCAGTGCATTTACCGTCACACCCACACACCAGCACTGACAAGCTAGCACAATGTTGGAAGATTTTGTCAAAATAGGAGTTTTACATGTAAATAAAGTTTAGTATACCATGCAGATGCAAAACCTTTATCTTTATATTTTAAGAGACATAAAAATATACATTTACAATATACATTGTTTCCACATATAAAAATAACATACATTGTTGTTGTGTCAGCATGTAGTATTTGAAGATGATTTACATGACCAAGCTGTAAATGGAATGAGCTATACAATTTTATTTCCAAACTCTGAAATGCATCTGTATCTCCCTCCTCTGCTCTGATACCTCTAAATTAATTACATAGCACCCAATTGCCTTTAGAAGTTAAATATTATTTACATGTTATATATTCCCACTGTAACTCCAACTGACCTGTGAAAGTCTCAGATGTTTTCTAGAGGACATCTGTGGACAGTTGTGTAGAAGTTTAAAGCAGCTTTAGATTATAAAACAATATCTTAAGCTTTGGACAGTTCACACTGTCCAATCCATTATCTAGAGTGGAAAGGGTATGGCACCCTGGAAAGCCTGGCAAGAAATGACTTTGCTCCTAAACAGACAGGAGAGCCAAGAAAGGAATTAACAAGATAGATAGGATAAAGGCCCATGATTCTCCTGGAGGAATTTTAGAAATTCACATCTCAAATGGCAGAAATTGTTGACAGACCAAATGTGATATGTGATAAGAAGAGTTTTATTGTTGAGAATGGGTCAATAAAAGTCTGTTTATAATTTGTCACAAGCCATGCAGAGGACACTTGAGGTGAAATACGATCAAAACCTTCTGGCCTACCATCACAATGTTATGTGTGGATAGAAACAAACACTGCAAAACACTCCTTTTTCATTCCCATATTATGCTGTGGAAATTCAATTTAGTAAGAGTTTATGAGAAGATGAATAGAGCTAAATATTGCGCAATCAAAGCATAGTAGAGGCTAACGACGCTGGGTTGGACTTCATCTTCAATCAGGATATCAAACATATACATACAGCTGCACTTAACTGAATTAGTTCAAATCTTATTCATGTGTTAGAATGCCCTATTTAAAGTCTGAGCTTAGAGCCAATTGAGAATCTGCAGGAAGACCTATGAATTGATATTCAAAGATGCTTTCCTGTATGAGCTTGAGCTATTTTGCAAATCAAAAAAGTGTAAAATTCAGTTTTTAGATGTGTAGAACTGAAAAAAAGACCTTTAATGACTGTCATCTGTAATTTTAGCACCAGGTGGTTCTACAAAGTGTTAATTCAGGGTGGCTACATATAATAAGTCACATTTCTATTTGTAAATTAAAAAAATAAATGGTGAATTTTCTTCGGTGGAAACGTCATTTCTCTATACATTGGAGAAGCATGCAAATCTACAAAAAAACCCTGATTTTTCATGTGAAAGCACTCTTATACACTGACTCTGTCAGCCCTTCAGTGAACGGCTGACTAGCAAAATAGCAGTGGGGTGGGGGGAAATAACCTGTCACATTGATTTAAGTTGACAAGATGATTGACAGTAAAACATGTCCCAGAGGATAAGAAGCAGACAAACAGGCTAACTCATGCTTCCTGCTTTGGGGCTGTAAATCAAACAAGTGGGTGTAGATGCAGCTGAAATTACCTGCTTATAGGAAATATAATGGAAAAGGAAGGGCACTGAGTTTTTACTTGGTAGACCTCAACCTCCTGGGTAGTCTTTCTTCTAAAAACGTAGGCAACATTTGTAGATATCCTGGCCCTTTTTCAAAACAATACTGCAAGGAAATGGTGATCTCCTCTGTGTCCAGTGGATCCACACAGACTGTGCTGCACTGTCTTGGTCAGATGTAAAGGGAAATGAAGAGAAAGTCAAAGAAAGGAAAGGAGAGAACTGTAAATAAAACATATAGCAATAAGGCCTGCACATGGTGCCAAAATAGAACAAGACCTACATTATATACCTGACAAGAATGTAATTAAAAACTCAATTTCCAATACTCTCAATAAGCAGTTCAGAGCAAATAATGTAACATATTGGATGAGAGCCAGGGATGAGCTTCTTTCAAGTACAAAGTTATCAGTTTCAGTTATCGGTTATCAGTTTCCACTCCACATTTTATTATTTTACAAACATGTTTTCAGACCAAAATAGCACATTACTATAAAGACCAAATAAAACCCACAACTGCCTTAGGAAAAAAACCGGAAGAAAAAAGAGAAGGATTTGTTATACAGGATATTGTTGATTTTACTATCTGTGAAATCAGCATGCAAAACGTTTTTATTATCTGTTAAAACAAATCTAAAAGAAACAAAAATCACCATTTGTGCCAATTAAATCAGTACAGAGCTCAGCTTTTACACTATAGAAATCATCCTAGTTTGTCTTATTTTACCATTTGAAAGAAGTTAAGATGTTTTGTAATGGATGTAATATAATTTGTCTGCAATGTTTGTTTTTATCTTTGTTGGGGTTTTTTGGGGGAGGGGCGGTTGTAATTCATTAGATACAAAGTTAAGCAGTATGTGCTTTATTTGAACTGCAATACTTCTGAAATGCTGGATCTGCTGTCATGGCATCACAAACCGCTGGTTGAGTCCTTGAGAAATGTTTTTGTATGAGTTTTGTAGAGGTCGGGCAGCACAAGAAAAAGGTTTTACACTAGTAATAAACAGGCAGGAATGCAGGAGCCTCACTTAACTGAGAGGATCTCACACTGATAATAGCCCTTCTGCTTGTGTTTGCGAATCTACTCACTAAACCAAACTAACCAAAGACTTCAAACTGATTCAATGCAAACAATTCACTTTCTAAAAGAAGGAGAAAAATAACTTTTTTATATAATGCACATCAGTCTGTAAATTTGAAGAGCAGAGGTTGATTTTATTTATCAATCTTGAAATCTCTACAAAGAATAATTTGTTAAAATTTAAAGAGCCTCAGATATGAACCAGATAAGAGCCTCAGATGACAAGATAAGATACTACGATAGTGTCGCAACTGCTATAAAGCTGTGTATAAGTGAAGAGTTCACGTGTCAGAAAAGAATTTATGTGATTTGTCCGTAATGTGAAGAGACGAGTTTTAATCTGTTTCGGCAGCCATTTTAGGTAAAATTCTAAAAGTTTTAATCACAGATGGTTTTACTGTTTAAAAAGTGAGCAGTTTATGGAGAGAGAAAATTACTTGTAAATTGTATGCCATAGAATCTAAAACCTGGAAAGACATTAAATCTTTCCATTATTTAAGTCTTGTGTGTGATGTCATATGATGTCATGGCTTTGTCGTGAACAACAAAACAGCTGCTAATTTTTTTGAGTGTTTCTTTTAAATGTTTTGTTCATCCAATAAAATGATGAGAACTGATGCAAAGTGTTTATTACCACAAGGAATGCTTCCTTTGATGGTAAAACATTTTGTGGCCAGGCCATAATTAGATAACTTTGAGCAATTAGTAAAAGGGTCCAGAACTGTCCAAAGCTGTTTCATGGGTCACTTGGTTTCTCTGTTGTCTCTGCTCTACAGTCTTAAATTCTTCATTCTGTTTGCTCAGCATGCAGTATTCCCATCAAATGCTCAGTGTGTTTCAGTCTACGATGTCCCTGCAAAACTGAAGCAATACAGGAGGAAAACTGTGACAGACCAAAATGTTAAGGGTAAAAAAAATAAAGCAAATAATTATTCTATTTAATGTTTTCCTTTAATTGATTCTAGTTATTGTCCTGTTTATTTTTCATTGTCTTGCCTTCACTATAAATATCTGTAGATTAAATTTTTCTTGATTTATTTCTTTGAAAAGTGATCTGCCTGTGTCTCCCCCCTTCCAAAAAGGTAAATTTACACACAAGCAGCTGCAGCAGTTCAAGAATGGAGACAATGGGGAACTGCTGGGGAAGCAATTCACTGACTGAACTAATTGAGAACACAGAATGTGGTGCGGAAACAGAAGCAGCATAGCTTTAAGCTCGGGAACTGAAATGTTGGATGAAACAAGACCATTGCTTTTATTACCAATTTTCATTTGTCAGATGGCAAGATGAAAAACATACATTTGCACACACAGTCATAGTATACAGTGTCATGTATACTATGACAGTATACATGGTGTTTTTTTGTTTGACCATTTGCATAGGAATTCAACTGAATGTCCCATTGGTGTTCTGCAAAATGTATATAGTGTGGCTGTGTTGCACATCTGAATTAAAACTCGAAGCTTTAAATGAAGCTTTGGCCAGTACAACAGTTGCTTACCAAGGAGACACTACAAGATAATTAGATAAATAGACTGATTCCAAAGAGGTCACGGTGCAGCACTTTTTACATTTACATCAGGTTGAACAGGAAACAGTTTATGTATTATGCATTCTAGGTCACATTTCTAGGTACTTAGTTAGGTATTCAGCAATTTTTTTGTCACTAATTATACTTTTAACTCAGCTATTCTAATTGTCTGGTTCAACTTGTGACATCTTTGTGGAAAAGGGAAAATCTAATTGTTAACAAATGCGTACCTATAAATAACATTAAAGCAATTCTACTGTTTTTGTGCTTTCATACATGACTGTTTCATAGACTAAAATACTTTACAAATAATACAAAAGGTACATTCCTGGCTGAGATATTTTTTTCCCAGGTCTTTTGCTAAATGTTTCAGGACAAAAAAACATTGATATCACGACCAAAGTATTTCTTACCCAGATACATTTAGAAGCTAGTGTACACCTTAAGTTCACCAGAGTGAAACATATAAAAGGTTTCAGAACATCCACTCCTACCATCTTCTGACATAAATAACACCCTTTGAGCTTCAAACTGTACTTATACTTTGTGCCCTTTTAAAAAACCTTTCACATTCTTTTAATACTTTTTTGACCATCTCACATTTAAGTCTGAGTTAAGGTCCTTTTATAATTCTGTGTGCCTGATTGGTATTATACAGAGAAAATAAACTGTGAGATAAAGAGTGGATAAATAAATACGACTTATCCTATGTGGGATTCCTGAAATACCAAAAGCTCTATAAATTTACTATTTTTTACATTTGCTATGTTCCACTGTAGGCAAAAATGTGCCATATGAGGATTCATGCTTTAAATTTCTTTTTGCTGTAACAATTGTGGTAAAAATTAAAGAATAAGACTGTACTTACTGCAGTCACGTAAATACAGCTGGGTAAATATAGCTTTAAAATGAACTTATGTGGGATTCCAATTATTTATTTTAAGGCTTTATTTTGCTGACTTACATTTGGTCTTTCACAAACAGTTAATCACAAAATTATTCTTACTTCTGGCAGAATTAAACTTAAACTTTTCTTTAAACCAAGAAGATCGTCTTATATAGGAAATGTGTCACAAATGCCTTTACTATTTTATTTTTCAGCAATAATATATTAACCTTTTCATTCTATGCATGATAATTCTTTTTCTTTAAATCCCCACATACCTTATCTCCTAGGCTCACTGGTTTGCCCACTGCTATGGGAATACAGTGCTTTCAGAAATACCTGTGAACAAATACATCAACCGTGGTGCTGGTTGCCTACGGAGCATGAAAATATTGAGTAACAACATTCCTGATGAAGTGTTCCTGACCCCAACTTGGACAAAACTTGATAATCTTGCCACTTATTGCTACCATTGCTATTCATTCTCATTTGCCACCATTCCCCACCATTTTCTCTGAATCCTTGTCTCAGCAGGGAATTTTGTACACACACATGCACACACACACCCCTTACTATAAGTTGCACTGCACTGTGTAAATCAAAATTAGACAGTGTCTCCTCCAGATAGATGAAATAAATTTTCTAATTGTACATTAGAAACTCTTTCTTCAATTATATTTCCAAGTACGAGAGCAATATTTTATGGGGAAAAAACTTACATTTTCAAAAGCACATCCAATATGTCTGAAAATCTTCAACAAATGTTTTATAAAATATTAATTTTCTCACAAGCCATCGGGCCATAGCTAATGTTACCAGGTCTCATCTGTCTGCAAAGCTCCAGCTGTCTATTCCCCTGAGAGCAGCTCATTTAAAGTCAAGTTTGACAGAGTGCAGCACAGATCCAAATCCCATTTGACTTTCCCGTTGGTTCTCTGAACTCATCTTCACTCCTCTGGCTAGGTTGGAACATGCCAAACTTTTACCGCTCCTGCATACACAAATGTTATTTAAGGCTTCAGTGATAACTCTATTTCTCAGTGTCTGCAGGCCACTCCTGTTCTGAAATGTTATGTTTTGGTTCTTGTCTGGGAGGCCCAGAACAGAATGAGCACTGGATATTATCGAGTAGAGGAATTGGGCAAATAAATTATCCTTTATGGATATTTATCTAGTTCTGATTTTGATGCTCAACTCTCCCAGCAAAACAATAGATGTGTCAGCTGTACATCATACACTGTACCCTAATTAATTGACCAAATAGTACTACATATTCCTATGCTTACATACTAATAAAAATAATTATCAGTATATCTACTGGTCATCAGATCTGAGGTTTATGGCCGTTTTCAAAACTTTTTGGAATTCAAACAGATTTCTCCTATTTCCTCAAATCTAAACCTCTAAACAAATAAAGATATGAAGGGAAAACAGCTTTGTTTGTGTGCCACATTTTTCAAATTTCTTTCGTCTGACACACGTTTGTCATACTGGAGAAAGAACAAGGATATCCTTTGTAAAGTTCAGTTTATCATTGCATTCCAGATTTGATAAACTCTCATTGGAAATCTTAGGTGTCTGACTGCTGTGTTCACAGTTTAACAGTCGAGGTGTTTGAAGCTAATTTAACTCCTCTGTTTGACACTCTCACCCTCCTCATAAGGTTCAGTTCACGTTTTTTTCCAGTTGAGAACCAAAGCTCGTTGCTCCAGAGCAAACCGATAGACTTTGTTTGAAGACACCATCTGCAAAAAACAAGGACAAGACATGACAATACAAACCAAACATTATCCTGTCTATAAACACACTCTCCTTATGAGAGAGAACTGTCAAGGAGAAGCTATTGTAGAGTCCATCCAGCCTGGACACTGGAACAAGCTCTACAGAATTATTACCTTGAAGGGATGGCTTGGGTTACTTGAAAATAAATTCTGTCAAGTTATTGTTTTAATAATTTCTCATTTAATTTCAATTAATGACATCTTAGGATGCCATTAACAATCTGTGTGGTTAACAATTTCTAAAAGAACTGCCAAAAGGGATAGTTTGCAATTTCCTTTGAGGGAGTCAAATCATTGTCAGAGCATGAAAATCAACTAGTCAGAGGAATCTCCAGCTCCAGCTCATTTTAGTGACTAAACCTGGTCAGACTTTACGTGTTGTGCTATAAGGCAATATTACTAGATATTACTAATCTGTTTGTTCACAATTCACCATAATTAACACAGCTGCTGGCTTTTCAATTACAGTTTTACTATGTTGAAGTTATATTTACAATTCCAGATCTAGAAATTGTCTCTGCAAATTTAAGGAGTAAGTAACCTAGTAATGGAAGCATTTAAAATTATGACTTGAGCTAAAGGCTGCAGATCCTACTAAGACAGCTTACTCCAGGCTAATCACATGCATCATGGTGTTACTGATGAATGCATTACCGCCATGGTCAGTGAACCAACGTTTGAGAGTGGGCAGATACCAAGTCCTATTGGAAAATTAAATCAGCTTCTAGAAGGAAGCTTGAAGTACACTAAAAGTCACTTAATACATTTTACAATGGCTGCATTGACTGTCAACTTCCAAAAACATAGTGAATCAACCAGCAGCTGACAATGCACCCAAAATCTTCACTGACAGTGGAAGCTTCACACTAGAGTTCAGGCAACATGGATCATGTGCCTCTTCCTCAAGGCTCTGGGATCTTGACTTCTAAATGAAATGCAAACTTTATTATCATCTGAAAATGAGGACCACTGAGCAACAGTTAAGTTCTTTTTCTTCTTGTGCAAAGTAAGATGGCTCTGACATTGTCTCGGGTTCAGAAGTGGTTTGGCACAGGGAATAAGTCATCTGTAGCTCACAGGAGCCTCAGCCCACTCCTTGAGAAGCTCCCCCAAATTCTTCACTAGAGTTGAACTGCTGTTATTTCTATTGCTGATGCACCTTTTTCAACCCTACTTTTTCTTTCCACTCAGCTTTCTTCAAATATACTTAGGTACACTAGGTATACTAGGAACAGAACTCTGTGAACAACTAGCTTCTTTAGTGATTACATTTTGGGACCTCTGTCAAGTCAGCAGTATCCTCCATGATCCACCCAAGAAACCATTTAGAGGATCTAAGTGTCTGACTCTTTATTTAGGGTTTTAATTTTCTTTAAACGATAATTATTAAAATCATAAGATGTAAAGGAATGAAATATTCCAGTCTAGATGTAATATATCTATATAATATATGCTTGACTTCAGAAATGAGTGAAAAAAAAATGATGAAAAGATGTAGTTGTATGTTACATTCAATGTGGAAATATGAAAGATTTCTTTTCATGTATTTTTAGGTCTCAACAAATCTGATGTCTAAACAGATTATTGTTAAGGTCATTGTTATCCACAATGGTTATATGCCAAGAATCTGAACATTTTCAGTTTGAGCTGTTTGGAACAACTAAAGTCACATATGATAAGGGATTTAGATGACTAACTGTTAGCCTTCCACCACTCTGAGAATTTATTGCCGTCTTTTATAAATGTACTTTGAAATGACATCTTTTTGAAGCAGGTAAGTAAACCTATACTGATAATGACTTCACCTCACTTCAAAAATATGTGAATTTCAATATCTATATGATACTGCAGAGTAGGTTTTCCAGGTCGATGAGCACTGACAGGGTTGTCAGTAGTAAACTGATTTCAAATGAGCAGATGCTGAATGTAACTATTATGAAGACTGAGACATCTTCCTAAAGCCAGACAAAAACATATATTTCTATAGAAATTCTTTTGAGTAAGAAACAGAAAGCTGCTGATACATGGACATATCTGCAATGATTCATTGCTCTGCGGGAAATCTTGAAGCAAGTTTTCATCTCTGTCACTGTCAAGTGAGATTAGGTAATAATTAAAATGTTATATATATTTTTAAGGATGGGCGACTTCCCTTTTCTCATTTTGATGTTGCACAGAGAAAAATTTAAATAAATCACAAGATTAATTTAGCTCATAAAAACAGATAAAAATATCAAAGAAAAAAGCTGAACAGTTAAACACTGAGATATTAAAAACATTAAATTATGAACAGAGACATACGATGTAATGTTAGGAACACCATGCAAAAAAAAAAAAAAAAAAAGATTCGGGTAGGTGACCTTGTGAGAATTTGCTTTAGAATATTTGGTGGCCAGCTGAGAAGATCCATGCTTTGGGTTTCTATTTGCTACAATGGGTCCATGAGTTTGGGGTCAGCTGCAACAGACAGCTCTGTTCACAGGGTTGATGATTCACTGCTTGCTCAACACTACAACTAATAACTATGTAGAGAACATCCTTTCAGTTAATGAATTACTGTGGCTACATTCATTCGAGATAAAGAACAAAACATATTGTGGAACATACAAAAATATTTTTGATTGTTCGATGTAGATTTGCTTTACGAAAGTATTGATAACCCCTGAACTTTTACACATTTTGTCAATGAATAATGAATTTTATTGCGACTTGATAGACTGTGATATCCATCCATCCATCCATTTTCTGTTCACCCTTGTCCCTAATGGGGTCGGGAGGGTTGCTGGTGCCCATCTCCAGCTACGTTCCGGGCGAGAGGCGGGGTACACCCTGGACAGGTCGCCAGTCTGTCGCAGGGCATAGACTGTGATAGACCAACAAATCTATCACAGTCATACCTGCAGAGTGGAAAGAAAATGATAAATGGTTCTCATTGGAAACAAGCAAGTTAACCACTATAATGGAAAAGGGACAGAGATTCCCATCTCAGGTGGAAGAATTTGTCAGCAGAACAGCTATTAGTAATCTACTCCACATATCTGGCCTTTCTGGAAGAGTGGGAAGATTGTTGAACAGAAAACGAAATCCATAATAAGTCTTGTTTGAAGTTTGCCACAAGCCTTAAAGAGGGCACAGCAAACATGGGGAAGAAAATGCTTTATTGAGAAGATGAAAATTGTGGCCCGCATGAAAAAGACTGTGGCAACACTCTGCCTGAGCAAACCACTCCTGAAAAATATGCAAGTCAGGAGTTGTAAAAGAAATTAATAAATAAACACCACTTATCATTTCCTTCCTCTTCGCTGTTATGTCCTACTTTTTGATCTTAATGAAACACATTTAAGTTTGTGGTTTTAACATTACAATATGTGAAATAATTCAAGGTGTATGAATGCTTCTACAAGGCACTGTAATTGCTTCTAATTAGCTATTACTTGCTGAAAAGCTAAACATTTAAAAAGTTATAATAAATCTTTTAAAGATAAATTTTAGAACACAATAAGTCTAATTGATAATAATGGCATTATTTTTCCTGTCTTTGTCTCAGAATGTGCCCCCCAAACAGGGGATGTAAGACATTATTTGGGTGGTCTTGTGAAAGTGTCTGCTCTGGGAGGAAGGGTGAGACCTAAATGTCAGATAGGGAGTTGTCTGTATTTTATCTGACTCCTCCGTATGTGCTGTCAGTGGCCCTTACTGTTAGTAAATGACAACATTATGTATTGGAGTCATTTCACAGATAAAGCACACAAATAAGGAAGTCAAAATAGACTTGAAATCCTCAAAATGTGTCATAATTAAAGCAAACTTTATTACTTAGAGCTCTCAGTGAGAAGCTCTGCTGTAGCTTGACATGGGTGTATCAAAGGAAATTTTACCTTTGGATACAGTTATTTAAAGACACAGCTCTATTACTCACAAAAGTCCAAAGACCAGAGAGGGGTCCAAAGAGAGTCTGTAGGGAGAGGGAGGAAGCAGAGGGAGGGATGTGAGAGACCAGTCTTTAGTCTTCTCATTAATTCAGTGTGGCCCTCTCTTTCAGTTTTTTTTTTTTTTTTAACCCGCCCACCAACCATTATCAGCACTCAGACCTTATATATGCAGCCTGTTTGCAGTTGTTTGTGAGTTTAACTACTCAGACCTTGCAGAAGACCAGCTTCAACTTAAACCCTAAACAGCCAGTCCTCATCCGCTACCATGCGAGAGTTCAAGAGTAAGGAGTTCTGGAGGGCCGTTTTGGCTGAACTGGTTGGCATGACCCTCTTCATTTTCCTCAGCATCTCCACAGCTATCGGGAACAAGAACAACACTGCCCCAGACCAGGAGGTGAAGGTGTCACTGGCATTTGGACTTGCGATTGCAACTCTAGCCCAGAGTTTAGGCCACATCAGCGGAGCCCACCTGAACCCTGCAGTGACCCTCGGGATGCTTGCAAGCTGCCAGATCAGTGTATTTAAGGCAGTTATGTACATTGTGGCGCAAATGCTTGGCTCAGCTCTGGCCAGTGGCATTGTGTATGGAACACGTCCAAATGAAACGGCTGCACTGGGGCTGAACTCTGTAAGTATTTATTTTGATAATTCTCCAAAAAAAAAGATATATATCCACATTTAATTTCAGCATGTTGTAGCTTTCATAAGGCTGAACTGAAACTGTTTACCTTGTCCTCTTCCTTAGAAGACATGAGATATCGTTAAAACAAGTGGACAGCTGCAAGAAATTTAAAGTGAACATATGCAAAATTAACACTTTGAGTTAAGTGCTTTTGGAAGCTTGGGTTTTACAGACAGAAACATATCCGTGAGCAGCGCTGAAAAACATAACTTCTCTGTTGATAACTTCTAACGAAATCGAATTCTGTTTCTCTGCCAAGTTACTGTCAAAGTGTCAGGACAATCCCAGCAAACTGCTAAATGAGAAACTGGGAGGAGGGATGGGAAACTATCCATCTAAATAAAACCAACTGTTGTTCTGTTTTTACCCTCACAGCTTAATGGTGTTACCCCCAGCCAAGGCGTAGGCATAGAACTCCTGGCGACGTTCCAGCTCGTGCTGTGTGTCATTGCAGTCACTGATAAAAGGCGGCGTGATGTCACCGGCTCGGCACCCCTGGCCATTGGCCTCTCGGTCTGCCTGGGACACTTGGCAGCTGTGAGTTTATCCTCAAAAACATTGCAAGGTTTATCCAGCAAAGGTGCACCATGTTTCAGTGTGGTGAACCAGCAGTAAACATGGCAAAGCTCTCAAAGACCATAAATTTTACAGCTTGCTTTAGTCGATATCCTTCGTCCCAGAAGATAATATTAATTTGTGATTGCAGATCAGCTACACAGGCTGTGGCATCAACCCAGCCCGTTCCTTTGGTCCAGCTTTGATCCTGAATGATTTCACAGACCACTGGGTAAGTCAGTGGGTAAAACACTCAAGCATTTTATGCACACCTCACAACTCTGCACACATTATGTCTCAATGTTAAGAATCTTAATTGCTTCCTAAAAGCAAGTTAGTTAATTATAGCTAAAAAAGTGCATCAATAATTCAGTATAAGTCACTACCAAAAGGAAAGCTTCTTTGCTCACCAGGATTCTGTGTTATTTGCGGTTTGACTGATCAGTGTTGTCTGTTCCAGGTGTACTGGGTGGGTCCGATGTGTGGTGGCGTGGCTGCGGCTCTCATTTACGATTTCTTGCTGTCGCCCAAATTTGACGACTTCCCAGACCGCATGAAGGTGCTGGTGAGTGGACCAGTCGGGGACTATGATGTCACCGGAGGCAACGATACGACCACCGTGGAGATGACATCTAAATAGCTACACACACTTAACCCCAATGTACATGTCTATACTATTGTAAAAAGATATAAAATATAAAACAGAAAAGCTCTTTAGTGTATTTTAGCATTTTTGTGTTATTTTAATTACCAACATGGGGCTTTCTTCTACGGGTCATTTAGTGTCACCTTCTAATTCACTTTTTTTGTCGACCCAGTGCAAACTTTTCATCCAAACTGCTGCTTAAGTGTGCACTGAGGACTGAAATCCTAACAAAGCAGTTTGGACAATCTTTTGTTTCCTTATCAGTATTGTATGTTGAGCCATTTTGTACATTTCTATATTTCTGTATCACTTCTTATTGCTGACAGATAAGATGCTGTGTGTGCACTCAAATGTTTCACTTTTATAAGTAAAATAAAAATAAAAAAACACTTATAATGAGCAGTTTTAATTGTTTGCATATTTATTAATGGTTTAATAGAAAATAAAGTAGACTTTTTTTTTTTTAAGTTGTCACTATAAAAACTCTCAACCATTTATAAATGGAAAGTTGAAGGTTTCATTAAAACACAACCAATACCTCAATTCAGTGCAACGCAAAACATTTTAGGTTGGAGGTGACTGCTAAACACATGGTAACCGAAAGCTATTCCAATAAGAAGCAGGTTGTTAACTTATTCTTAGACAATTTTGCAACAGATCTTCTAAATTTAGCTTATGACCAATAAGCCGAAAGAGAAAAATAAAAAAATGAACATACATTCATTTTACCTT
Organism: Xiphophorus couchianus; assembly: GCF_001444195.1. Lineage (NCBI taxonomy): Eukaryota > Metazoa > Chordata > Actinopteri > Cyprinodontiformes > Poeciliidae > Xiphophorus > Xiphophorus couchianus. The sequence continues at coordinate 18,197,917 of NC_040233.1, forward strand.
TCCCTGAAATTCTATGTAAAGCATCAAAATGTTTCTTTGTTGGAAAATTTAAGCAAATTTTCCATGAGTTCAGAGCAGCTCACACTCTGAGCTGCTCTGAAGCTCAGAGTGTGAAACCAAAGGAATGAAGATTAAAAAAAAAACCTCCACAGCATGATAGCCCAAGATAAGACTGAGGTAAAGGTCATATTCTTCAGAGATAAAATAAAATATAGCTGGCAGACAATACTTGGTCAAAAAGAAACATCATTGTTTTTCATGAAAATATGGATTGATCAAATTATCAAATTACTTTTTTATGCACCCGTAAAGAAATCTGGTGGCAGAGTTGTGAAAGCTTAGTTGAAATTAATGGTCGGAGGTTCTCAAATAGTAATGGTTAAACAAAGAAGAGGTGTGATGAGATTTTGCGGCATATTACAATATCCCAAGATTTCCCCTAAAAATGAAGTCTTTAGATAAATTATCATTTATCATTTAACCAAACCATCATTTATACGTGTAAATAAACAATCTGCAGCGCAAGTTAGTCAAAACTATACATGGACACCTCAAATTTTACACCATAAAGGTTTTAACACAGCTCTCCACATCTGTGCATGCCTCGCTGACAACCAAGTGCTGCATTTTTCTTTTGTAGCTCAGCTGATTGACCACATATGACTAAGAGACACAGTTTCACTACTGGGTTTTAGGGGGCGATGATGAGCTGGATTGTTAATTTCCAACTGAGAAGGACAGAATAAGAAAAGGACTGAAAAGAAATAGTAAAGTTATTTCTTGTTAGAATATTAATTTCACTTGTGTTGTTGTTGTTCCGGACAAATAAATTAATCATTCTGGGAAACAACAGGGCTCTCCTTATTTCTCTTCTGTTTGTGTTTTTTTCCCCTTCTGCTCGTGAACTGACCCATTATCTCTTTATCTGTTATGTCTTTGTGTGACTTTCTAACAGGAAGTAATGTCCTGCTCTCAGTGTGCTCAGTAAGCACAGTCACAGAAACCTGGCTACACATAGGTGTCAATGGAAAGATGCTAGTAAGTGGTAACAAATGAATAAATCAGTCTCACATAGACTCCATGATAGAGTGCATAGAGAGGTATGAAGTGCACCTTAAGTTGGATAATATGTTCATACTTAGTTATTTGCATTTAAAACTGAACCACAATCTCAAGAATAATCCTGTTTTACTTTGTGTGTGTTCAACACTCATTTGTGGAAGCTACAAGTTAAGCTCCAACCTTTTATAGGACATGTGTGGGAATACATAGAATTTAGATGAAATTTTACCAAACTGCAAAATTGTTACTTAAAAAAACTGCTCTTTACTAATGATTAAAGCTACCACTTTACTGCAACTTCTGCTACTTTCCCAAAGGTTCAGCCTACAAACAATACTAGGATTGTTTAAACTTTTGGTAAATTATAAGCCTCAGAAATAAAGTTGGTTCCATTTTTGCTCTCATTTTGTAGTAAAAATGGAAGCAGTTTTTGAATTGCACAGTTTGTTGACAATGTTCATACAAACTGCTCATTTAGCAAAAGCACTTCATTACAACAGCACCAAAGAAGCTCCAACCACTTTTAAATTATTAATGCTAGGAGTATTTTGCCCCATAGGAAAAAAACAAAAAAACAAGGACAGGCAAGATACATACTCAAAGTATTCTGACTAATAGCTTTGAGTATATATGCATGTAGATGCATAGATACATCTATGCATGTATGCATGTAAATGCATAGATGCTATGCATAGATTGCTATACATCTATGCTATGCATAGATGCTATCCATAGATTGCATAGCATAGATGCTATGTTGCATCTACTTTGAAGTCTCCTTTCAAGGGCTATTTCTAAGTTATGTAAATAGTCTGAACTAAGTTTAAACATCTCAAAATCAAACCTGAGCCTGATTTATTAGATATTCTTTAAACCACTGCCTAACATTTATGAATCATTCACTCTATTTGTAAAAATATAAAATGGAGTAAGTTTGATGTTTGTTTTTTGGCACAAGGATGACCTTGTTTGTCAATGGTAAAACCCTTAAACGTAAATGAAAAAAAAAAAAAAAAACAATAAAACTTTCATTTTGTCCCAAAACATTTTGTACTATCTAATGTTGTGGGCAAAAACAATTATCTTCATATTTGTAACTATAATAAAAAAAATTAAAAACTATAATAAACTGGATCTTGTTGTAACAGCTGCATAGAAATCACATTTCCATTTCCAAGATACAATGAAAAGCAGATGAATGCTCCACACTTAATGCTTCAACAAAGCCAAAATGTTTGCAACAACTGACATTTGTTACTCCAAAAAACTAAAAGTGATGCTCCCTTGTATTGACATTTAAAGAAAATAGAAGATGAAAGAAGGACATGTATGACTGGGTAACATTCCCTTTCCTTTCAGAAGCAAAAGGGCGCCATGCTTGGATAGCTTTGCCCATTCTATTGCTGTCTCATTAATGTCTGCCTGTTTTCCTTCACACCCTTCAGGAAGGCAATTACATGCTTGGTTTGTGACAACCCATACAAGTGGATGCCTTTTCCCTGGGCTGAACTATTCTATTATTTATGTTCTTATTTTTAAAAGTAAGAAGAAAAGCTGAAGAATATAGGTTAATTGACTTGGTTCCCAAAATGGCTCGTAGAAATCTGCTCCTCACTGACCAATCATCTGTTTTTATGGTTGTGTTGGCTTCTCATAACCTAAACCATGACACCCTGCTTTTAACCAAAGAGCTTACACATTTTTCCTTTTCTTTACCTTGTTAAATGCTCTTAAACTGTTTTCATTTCCTGCAGTTTGAAGATATAAAATGTTGTACACAGAAAAAGTTAATGTGGAAATTAAACCATAAACCTCAATATATTAAGGGAAGATTAACAACAAGAACCTCAGTCAGAAAAGCAGCCAAGAGACTTTTGCTGCGAATGTGAATCTGTTGATTGGACAACTTTTAGTCGAGTCCTCCACAGAGCTGGTGTTTATGGTAAAAGGTAACAGTAATTTTATTTATATAGCACATTTTCAGCAACAAGGCAATACAAAGTGCTTTACATGAATTAAGAGGAAATACAAACAAAATAACAAACCAAAGGAAAGAGCAAAAGAAGAAACAGCTAATAATGTTGATCCAAAGTAAATAAACTAGATACTCATATTCAGGGTTGGTAGATAAGTATAAGTAAGTATTCTCTGGTCTAATTCCTTTTCTGGTTTAGAAGAATAGGAGCTTAAAAAGTAGTTGCTAAGATAGTTTTTCTGGGTTCCAAGTTCTAATCCCTGTTCTGGGTTGCCAAATACAGTAAGTAAGTAAGTAAGTATCCTCTGGACTTCTGGTTTGCTAGATAAGTGTAAGTAAGTAATCTCTGGATACTCCTATTCAGGGTTGGTAGATAAGTATAAATAAGTAAGTTTCCTCTGGTCTAATTCCTTTTCTGGGTTGGGAGAATAGGAGTCTAAAAAGTAGTTGCTAAGGTAGTTTTTCTGGATTCCAAGTTCTAATCCCTGTTGTGAAAGCCAACTCAACCACAGAGAAAACATGTGGTCAGATTAAATCAAAACTTCCTCGCTTCTGCTTTTCTTCAAAAGGGACAGTTAAAGGACAAGTTAAAGTTACAGATGGATTGGTTAGGAACTTTGTATTGGCTCAGAGGTTCACCTTCCAACAGGACAATGACCCTGAATATTATGCCAGAGGTACAATCAAATGATTGAGATCAAAGTATAAATACGTTAGAATGGCCCGGTCAAAGTGGAAAAGGTGTGAAAGTCTATCTTTATATAATCGTTCCACTCAATAAGAGTAAGCTTAAGCTGTTTTTCAAATAAGAAAGAGCAAAAATCTAACCCCTTAAATGCAAATTTCACTTTTTAATTGCAAAGCTGGTAGAGATGATCCAAAGGATTTGCAGCAGTAGCTGCAGCAAATAGTGGCTCTACAAAATATTGACTGAGGCAAACTGAATGAAAATGTTTGCCACACTCTTCAGATACTGTCAAAACTTTGAAAACCAAGTACTTCTTTCACAAAAACAAATAAATGTTTTTGGTTGTACTGTGATAAAATGTGAAAAATATGTATGTCTTTCAGAGGCACTAAATGAATAAAAGTTTAACTTTAGGCCCATCTTGAATTAATCTAAGTTTGGAGATACCTTCAGCATACCATATAATATTTGATAAGCATTTCCTTCTACTTTCTACTTTCCACAGGTGTAAAAAACTTTTCTTCCATTGTTTGAGAATACTGTTTGCTGAAGCTGCTTATCAATTGATTGATCTATCTTTATTGCTCTGTTTCCACCTTTGCATATCTCGTGTTCTTTAAATTCATCTGTGTTGAAACATGAAGCCGAAGCCAATTGGTCCGCAATAAAGGCACTAATAAATAAACAAATAAATAACAGGGAAAAGTGGGATGAAAGCTCTGATTGTTTTTATTATAGGCATGTCGTGTGATTCATAATCATGTCACTTTCTGCAGTACACGTTCCAGGAGGCAACTTTCTAGGGATTCACGCCAATACTGTGACTGGGCCTTTACTGTTTTGTATTGACACTGCCTGGTTTCAAGGAAGTGGCACTTTTCTTAGAATTTTAGCATTCATTTTCAAAGAGCCTGGGTCCTTCAGCTCCTCCTCTCAGATTTTTACATTTCATAAGAGGAAAAAGTCCTATAATTTTTATATGTTTTTTTCAAATTTAATGACCGGTTTGAATACTATCCACTGTTGTGATAGAACTAAATCTTCAGAGGTTTTGGTGAATGATCTGTGAATGAATGCAAGCGCTGTCTTTTACAAGAGTACTTGATGTCATCATGGGTGGTAACAGACCATTAACAGTTCTGCAAAAAATGTGATGGAAATAAGTGATAGCTAGATAATATGTGATCAGAGCCTTATTTAAGGAAAACTGCACACACACAAAGTCAGTAGCTTGGCTTTTTCTGAACAGAACACCTGAAAGCAGTACTGAGCTCTCTGGCCTCGAATTGCACAAACTCCTGACCTGGACTCTGGATTACCAGCAGCAAATGGATATAATGAACACCACTATGTAGTGTGACACATAGATTTCTCATCATGCTATTCTAACATATTTTCATCCATTTCAGCATATGGAAGGCACATCATTAAAATTGTAAGTATCATTTTACATTGCTTGACAGAAAGCATTCACTTTGATTATTCATTTCTCGTTTGTCCACTTCTGCCTTGTTTAATTACTTAAAAATATTCCCAATCTATAGCTACAGTATATCACGTTCAAAACATTTTGTGCATCTGCAAGAGTTGATTTAGACTCGCGAATCGTATTTTTATTATCTGAAATTGGCAGGGTATGAAAATTATGGATGAGTGCAGGGTGAGGACACGATGAGGTGCTCCTACTGGCAAAAAGATCAAAGTCAATTTTAATAAGCTCTGAAATTCTTCCCTTAACCAGAGAGAGGTTCTCACCAAGTTAGATGAAAGCCACCCTTCGGACTAATCGATTAGCTGGGAAAGGTTCATGCAAAGCTTAACCAGAAAAAGTTGTTTCTGTCATTGTTCGTTGTGATTTGTATCAATAACCATGCAGTGCTTCTAAACCATATTTGTTTAAAACTTTGATTAAAAGCAAATAAAAAATAGTGGTTTAACAAACAAATATGTCAAAATTAAGGTTTTTGTAGAGTTAGACACTCAATACAATTTAAACCCTCTGAAGCAGAAGATCAGGTTTCTTCTTCAAGAGTCATTCTTATTAATTTGCCATAATTTTGTCAGCAAAGGCCAAATCCATTGTTGTTTCAAAGTGGTGGCAGACAGAATAGCTCTTTTATTTTCTTTCTTGGCCAGAAAACAACTGTTTGCAAATAACATTCTGTGTCTTCACTGGCTGCCCAGGCTGCCAATAAAACAATGAGACCATATGCAGTGGAGACTTTATTCGTGTCCCCTCTGCCCCTCCATCACACGGTGCCACTCACATGAACTGTCCTCATTCTCACTCCCATATTGATTTTACTGCATTTATATTCATTTTAAGACAGGTCTCATTTATGCTGAAGAGATGGTAACACTGATATAAACAACCATTTATGTAGAAGAATGACACCCCCCAGCATGATGCTGTTACCACCATATGTCAACTGTGTAGATAGTTTTTTCAGGTTGATGTCAATTTTCTGTTACATTAGAAAAAAATAATCTGGAAGTTAAAGTAGAACTCAGAACCAACAGCAGAACCACAACAATATAGCAGGAGAAAGCAAACGTCCAAAATACTCCTAATATAGCCATCCAGACGAGGATATTGTTTAGAAAAAGAGAGATATTCTTGTTGGCAGATCAAATACAAGCTATGAGTGTGCATTACACGGGAAACTTAGTCACCCACTTAATCTCAGCAGGTATTAGGGGAGACTATATAACACAGGTGTCACCCATTTCCAAATTAGGCAACAGAAAACCTGTTCAGAGGACACTTTTTTTTTTAAGTGCTTGTGACACCAAGCGCCCCAAGTGATGCGACATCCTGGGCAGGCAGCCAGCCAACCAGCCACCCAAACTACAATTGACTATGAAATAGCAAAACTTAAACCTACTCAATTTTATGCTATCACAAAACTAAAGCATTTTCAAGCAGACTTATAAATGACCGTTTATCTAAAAATAGAAGGACAAGATAAAGCAGAGCACAATTCAGAGATGTGCAACAAAATACTCAAGTTAGAGCCTGTTTGTAGGAAAAGGAAAAGTAGACATGCAATGCTGTGTCGGCAAAGGTGATGCTTTAAAAGGTTTCTCATTCTTTTCTCAGGAAGGAAGACAGGAAGTGGCATGGCCCTTTACCCCACAGGTTCTTTTGCGCAGAAAGGCAGAGCAGGAGTCTGGTTTCCTTGTCATGCATTCAAAAGGTCATATTTTCTTTCCAGCGGTAAATGACTGATGTTGGCCTCAATGCAGTCAGCATGGCACAACATATGCTTAAAAATAGAATTTGAGCTATAAGGACAGAAAAAAAAACCTTTGACAAGACTTTAAGCATGAACTGAGATTGTCAAGATGCCTTTTTGGAGTCAAGAATGATTGAAAATGTTTATTCTCAATAGAGAAAATATTTGAAGTTTGTTGAAATTGCAAGAAATAAATGACGACTGCAAAGCTTTTGCATCTTCTAACAGAGATCAATCTTCTCTGCCTTCTTTGAAAAGCCTTTTAGCCTTGATAAAAAGCTAATAAATCTAATAAAGGGGGCAACTCCTCAGCATCTATGTACACCTAGAATTGCGTACAGTTTTCACAAAAGGTTCTGTTTTGGTGATAGGAGAATCAGACCATGAGATGTTCTTTAACACATCCTACACATTCTCAATGGGATTTATTTTCTGGGCTCTATTGTGGACAGTCAGTGTGTGAAAGCAGTGTCTCGTGGTTTCTGAACAACTCTTTCACAATTCAAGCCCACTAAATCCTGGCATTGTCTGCTAAAGTGAGATGGTTGCTTAAGACGTGAGAAGCTGCTCACTGAGTTACTTAGTGTTATTTAACTTGCTGCCAGCTGCTCTGAATCACTGCAGTACTTTTCCAATTAAAGTCTCCTACCTACTAGTGCAGTCAAGGTTTTTAACTTTTTTTAATCCTTACAATATGTTTTGCTATTAACTCAAAAGAACACCCAGATAAAATCATTAGTTGTGTATTAAACTCTTTTTTTTTCTTTTAATTCTAATCTACAAGGTTAACGAGTAATAACAACAGTTTAGTTTGGTTTTACATAAGCTGTGAATAATAGTAAAATGCATCTCAGCCTTGAGCTAAACTGGAAAAGTACTGAACAGAGCATGAGAAACAAAGGACAGGTTCTGAAATGCAAATGCCTTGACTTTCCTGATCAGGTAGAGTTTTTCTAGTTGGGCTGGATGAGGGCAGGTCAGTGTTACACACAGTGTCCGGTTGCAGGTACAACCAAATTTAGTGCCTCTGTGCACTTTGACACGCAAATGTCACATAAGGTCTGCTGGTTAAACATTTTCTAAGTTTCCATGTGCAAGATTAAAATGTGAAGCTTTTCTGGTGAAGAATAGAATTTAAACACAGAAATTTGTACAAAAGGGTGAGGTAAAGGGTGGATGTGATCAAAATCTAGAGTTATGGCCTACATGTATTCTACGTTTGGATGAAAATTAAAATGGCATGTCACCATGAGAACACCATGCCCTCAGTGAAACATGGTGGTGGCAGCATAATGCTGTAGGGATGGTACTTTGGCAGGAACATCTGACAAAGGAATTATTCCTTAATAAAGATAAATGACAAATGTTTCAGTCTAGATAAATAAAGATGGCAGAGATGTGCACCAAATGGCAGAGTGGGGCTTAATACAGATTTACACCACACTATTCAGATTACAATAACATGTATCCTTTCCTTTCACTTCAAAATCTTTGCTACTTTGTGTTGGCCTAGCATATAGAACCCTCTAAGAAACAATAAAATTCGTGGATTTACCTTGACAAAATGTGGGAAAGTTCAATGGATGCGATTATTTTTCAGGGAGACGGTAAGAGATAAAACTGGGATTGCTTAGTGGAGCTCATTTGAATCCTTGCATTAACTTGAATCTGCTTATGACTGGCAGGGACAATGTCCTCGGAGCCTGGTGCTACATGGATAGAGCAGATGGTGGGTGCAGTAGCTGGCAGGGCCTTTGTGTATGGTCTTATTCTAGAAACAAACACATTTGCTTGGTGTTAACAAGCAACAAGTGAATCCAATTTTTCAGACTCATGCTTTTTCTGATAAATTACATTTAATGCTTGGACTGGGTGGAATTTGGGGATAATGCAGTCAGTCTAATCTGGTTATGTGGAAGGGTCGTGTTGTAGCATTTAAGACTGCCTTACTTGCTGACAACTGGTGATTTACTAATAACTGTGAATTATTGAGGTCTGTACTTGTGTGCAGCAGAGGCAGGCCTTCTTTTATCAAAGACTTTCATAGGATGAAAGCATGTGCTGACCTCTGCAGTAACTTATGTAGTGAATCAGGCAGATAAATAAAGTCAATTCGTTGCAGGCTTTGCACCACTGGTGCTTAATCTGTTAGGTTTTTTTTCTATGCATCTCATGAAGTCCAAGAAAACATCCAGATCACAACTGACTTTGATAAAAGAACCCATTGACATTTTTTTTCTTTCTTAGATGGAGTCAGTCCATGTGAAGATTTTGACTTAAGAGTCCCACCTGCATTGATAAAATTTAGTATCTTGACAGGAACATGCCTCTAATCATTGGGCTCCCTGCAGGGGTGGGACGCCTTATTGAGGTGAGTTAATCAAAACATTCCTTCATTTCCCTAGTCATTAATTTAGCAGATGATTCCTCCATTTCACAGAGGCCTCGTACAATAGATTGACTTGGTATGCTCTGGCTGATGTGCAGCCAGGAAAGCAAGAGATGTTCTCTGCTGATATACTGTATGTTTGCAGATCAACAAGGCAGGAAGCGGAATCAACTCATCTCTGTCCTTTGGCCCAGTAGTTCATTGTGCTGAAAATGAGAACTAGCAAGCTATTTCATTTGTACATATTGGATGTGCCTGTCCTGTTGTTTGGTTTTTCAGGTGTACTGGAAAGAGCTGCTGAGGGATACACATCTGTATAATTACCTGCTGTCAACTGAAGATGAGCTCTTCTGTTCTATCTGTGTTACAATACAGAAAAAATAATCTGAACCATTTCTAGAGCATGCTAAGTGTATAATGTGGTAAAAAAGAGCTGGTCTGAGAGGCAGAAATATGGACAAAAAAGTAGCAAATAAAATATTTCTCCCCATATTGTTTTTTTGTCTCTTTTATGCACAAAACATACCTACATTGACACAAGTATTCATTCTATTTTAAAGGTTTTTATTTTGCTAAACTGCAAACCTCAGTGGAGATTCTAAGATTTTATGTGAAAGAACAACACAAAATAGTGCCTGATTGTGAAGCGAGAAGAAAATGATACTTTTTTGTTTTTACCAAGAAATATTTTTAAAAAGTGTGGCATTCATTTATTTTCACCCTCGTGAACCACATGTAGCTGCAATTACAGCAGCAAAATATACTGATTTATTTCTCTAAAAGCTTTGCACACATAAAGGCTGAAATCATTCCCAATTCTTTTTTGCAAAAAAAAAAAGAATTGAATTCTCAAACTCTGTCAGATTAGATAGAGAGCTCTATATGTCACTTACTTTTTCTGGGCCTGTTTCTTTCCTTTACCTCTAAAAACAAAGTATTTAAAAAAAATTGTTTTGCTTTTGTATATTAGAAACAAATAGGGGAAAAAATGACAGAAATAAATATTCTGGGAGGACTTCAACTGCAGGCCATGTTGGAATGTGATTGTTTTTTTAGGGGCATGTCAGTGAAGCACATCTGCTCCCTGAAGTGAATTTGGTCTACCGGTCAGTCATCAGATTGGTGGATCAACATGTGTATTCTGCATGCTGACACAAAGGCTTGGGTACATGTTGCAGAAAATGAACTATAGACGCCAGGACAATATTTACATGTTATTTAGTATTTTTGTCCATGGTTTATGTTACACACTGCTAAAAATTCAGTAAAAATATGATGTTATTTAGTAGTTTACATTGAGGGTAAAGTGAGTTTCTTGCCTCATTTTAGTTGATAATGTGCATTTCAGAGCTTGTGACTGACCAGATTTAAGGATTCAGACTTCTCACTGCTGTATCCAACTGTGCGAGAAATCTGATTTCGCAACTCTGTGTGAATATAATTGCTGTTCTGATTAAAAAATATCTTTTTTCAATGTTTTTCAGTTTCTGCTAAATTAACTCAAGACTTTTCTGATATTTATAGTCTTACTAGAACTTACTTTTCTTATACTAGTGAATATACAGTAATATAACAAAAGAAATAGGATGTGACATTTTATTTCACCTTGAATGAACTTTTTTGGTTTGTTTATGCATCTGGATTTTTATTTAAACTATCAGTATTGTTATTTCCTGCTTACTTCTTGTTGATGAGGGTCTGCAAGTTTCTTTCAGGCAGCACAGTTTCCGTGTGAATGTGGTGGCCAGGATTCAACACAGGCCCTCCCTGCAGCATTACATAATTATTCAGGGTGCGCGCGTGTGTGCAGGCATGTGAGTCTCTGTATGTGTGTTTCGATATGGTGCCAGCAGTTCAAAAATCAAAGTTGGAAATGCTGCAAGTTTCATAATTAGATGTAAGTAAACCAGAAATATGTTGCAATTTTAATAAGGGGATCTTAAATTTGTGTTAGAGAACAGCTTTTGTCTTTCGAAAGTCCTAGAAATAAACTGCAGCCATGACTGCAAAACTAGAAAACTAATGTATTAAAATATTAGTCACAACGACATAAACAGTGAAATTAAAGGACTGTGCATTTGGGCCAGTAAGAACATCTCAAATTATCATATCTTCTATTTTCAGGTGCTATAATTTAAAAATTAAAAGTGCAAGATTTTCCTACACAGCATGTATGTGTGGTTGGCTACATATTCCCAAAATGATGCAATGAATTATTCAGCTCCAAGAATGCAAATTCTTCTCTTCACAGAAATGCTTTATGGGTTTCCATTTTTAGACAAGCTCTTTATTAGTCCGTTATTGTTTTGGTCAGTGCATTATTATCTTTCCCCAGGAATTTGGCAAATTTAATGTGGCCAATCCATTGTCACTTTCCCTTGCATGTGAATGGGTTGGTACCAGTTTTGCCTCATATCACCTTAAATTTCCCTCTGGATGCATAACAAATATTTAAAAATTGAAAGCAAAATTAAATTTTGCCTCCAATGGCTCAATACAGTGGCATACTTTCTCCTTCATGTTTTTATTGTTTATTAGCCATTATAAGCTCAAGTTCCTGGTCTTTGAATGGAAATTCTTATACTTATATTCCTCCAAGCTTTTATCATCGTAACTCATTGTTCACCAGCCCAAACAAAGCAGCTCTGAAACGGCTGCAGTCATTTCAAAACACAACCACTAGATTACCAAACTCAAAACAAAAAGAGATTGTGAGGCTTGAAAATGAGGTCAGTGGTGAGTGCCTTTAAAAGTAACTAAAAATACATGTATTTAAATTTCTTTTAATAAAAATGTGCACATTTTATAACGTTTTACTGTACTGCAGTTGAAGGGTGTATTTTCAAAAATGTGGTCAATGCTCTCAGGAGATCAGGTAACTGGACATGCAAACACTTTAAATCCTCCCATCTTGTATAATCGAAAAGCTTGATTACACAATATGGGAGGAGGCCATCGTGGAGATTTCTCACTTGGCTCTGTCTCAAGAATGCTGTCTCTACCAATCCACACACGTGGCTCCTCTCACATCCCATTTTATGACTTGTGGATATGTGATGGTTTTCACACCCCTGGCTAATCATTGAATAAGCATAAAATAACTTAGAGCAGCTCCATAACTGGACACTCAGTTACAGTTAAATTCGGAAAATCAACAAAATAATGCTGCAAGGGCAGTCAAACCAAGGTTGTTTAAATACACATAATCTACTTTTAGGTTAGGCACCAATCACAATAGCTGATATGGTTGGGTGCTAATCTTGATGATGTTCCCCTCTGTGTGTGAGGATCATTAACAAATGTCCCAAATAATTTTATGAGGCAGTAAAGTATTGCTCTGTGTCACCGGTTGTGCAAAAGGAAAATCCCTTTATCTCTTTCAATTTAACAGACCATAATGAAGCTTTGACAAAGAAAATTCTCAGAGCGAGTTTGCAACTGAAGCATGAAGATGAAGAGACTTTAGAGGCTACAGAAATTAGCATCTATCATTAAATTCAAACACAACAGCTGGCTCAATCTAATTAGAAATATGAATCCTCACTCTGTATGTGGACCTTCATCTGGACCTTCATCTGGCATAGTGTATGTGCTCACAGCAGAGGTGCAGCATGGCTTTAAACGTACAAATGGCCTTATCTTCTTTACATGACAGTGACTGTTCTTCACATGTTCTTGTTTATGGTGGAATTTAAGCCATGTGACAATTAGGACCAGTTTAAAATCTCCTTCCTTTGTGTGTATAACCTCAGAGGTCAGAGCATTGTGTTTCGCCTCTTGTTTTGAAGTTTGTCAAACAACATGGACAATGCTCTTTTTGTTGCTCCACAGTCATTTTCTCTGAGAGTGTTCATCACATTATTTGGCTCTCGCAACTGAACTTGATTGGTTTTGTAACTTGGCACCAGGCTGTTTTCAGCTTTCTTCTCATTATATTTATCTCGCCAAAATAAACAGTTGAGAGTCTGGAACTGACCTGGTTTAGACTGATTTTACAGAAACACTGGAAAATGATCATTCCATGGAACAGGGTTTGAATCAGTTTGTTTTATTGTATGTTATACAATACATGGCCCACTAAAACATTCAAGAGGATTTCATTTTACTCTTAATAATTTTCTGGCTCCGCTAGCAGATTTGTTCCCTTTTGAATTTGTCTCATTTAAATGTTTTAAATCATTAAACAAATTATAACATTAGTAAGATAAAACTACTAAGTTCAAAAAGTACTTTTGAAATTATGATTTCACTTCTTAAGATTAAAAGCTACCAAACTAGTTTAGCCTTACTTAAGAAAGTAATTCTCCCAAAACCCACTAAATGTTCGCCCAACAGCTATCATCAACTGTTTGCAATCATTTGTAATGAGCTTTATACATCACGATGGAGGAAATCTTATTTGCAGAATTAGTTTAATTCAACTATATCTGATATTTATTCATCAGAATACTCATTCTGATGAATAAATATGTTTATTCCTCAGAATAAACATATTTATTCTGATGAAGCTTGTAATGTGCAAGATCCTGGGTGAATGTAATGCATTAGAATCTGCAATCAAATATAGTTTAATCATGATTCTTTCCGGCACAGTTACATTTTTTCCCTTAAAAGGAGTTTATTTTCTGCCCCGCAAGACAGTAAAGTACACATTTCTCACAATATGTTGCTCCGATTTTACCTCCTTCATTAGCATAAAGCACCTTAATAAAGCTTGATCAGATTTCTCATCAAAAGATATTCAGAATTTGGCTCTATTGAGGTTAATATTACTTTATCCAAGTTTTGAGCAACAGATTTGAGTAACTGTATTAGTTATAATAATGCAAAGAAATGTGAGCAATTTTCTATGGATGTTTCACAATTCATATTACTCATTGTCATGTATGACCTGTACTTAACTTAATCAGTGACTGAGTATAATTGGTGGTAGTGGGAGGTTAATTGGTGAGGACAGACAATGCTCTAATCCCACAAAAAAGCAGGAGATGATTCAGTCTTTCAGATAACTCAACCTTAACCTCAACGCCCAACCCCTAGGAGTCGTCTTTAACCCTGTGTTGAAGAAGAAGATCATTTAATGCTAGCTTTGGACAAAAAGCTTTGGCTCTTTCCTCTTTTCTCTCCCGAGTCCTTGGCGAGTGGCGGCGTCCTGCTAAAACGAAACTAACACAGCGTGTTGACGTCACAGATCACAGAGTTTAATTCATAGAAAGCGATGAACAACAAAGCTGCAGAGATACAGAGATATGCATTAACTCATAAAATAACAGACACACAAGGGATAGACAAACGAACACAGAACATATAGACAGACAACGGCGCCCAACGTGGAGAGGAAAAATGGAAAAACTCTCTCCCTGTATTAGCGTTACATTGTACTTTATACTGACTAGGCGTTTCCTCACTTTAATATATGCAAAGAAGGCGTTCCGTAATTCAACCAATCAGAGACCTGTTTCGGCCCCCAGAGAAACCTGAGAAGTCTCCCCCTTTACACCCAACTCGAACGGGCGTCTGGTCTCCGTCAAGCCAGAAGGGGAAGAACACTTAATCTCAGAGGTACTGGGTACGACTGTCCCCAGCACCGAAGTCCTGAGATAAATCTCGCAGACTCCCCTGGAGTTTTGACGTCCCACATTCCAGCTGCCGTTTCCATGGAGATGCTACTTTATGGCCCTTGTGTGCTCTTTAAGCAGACAGTGGAAGGCGTCTGCTTGTCTCCTTGGGCCATCTCAAAGGGTCACACAAAGCCTGTTTTTCCAATAAAAATGCTTAATATTCCTTTACACATGTTGTAAGTATTTTAGCACTTAACTAATCATTTTCCTTTACAATCCCCCTGTTGAGGTCTGAAAACAACAGACCTCAATAAAAATCTATCAAGCCGCGCAATACACAACCAAAACACAGAACAAACAAAAAACCCAAAATATGAAACAAAAAATAAAACAGGGACATATACAAAAAATTAATAAGAAATGCTCTGCAACTTAAAAGACAACATACATCACAAAATTACAATCTGTCAAAATGAAAAACACACAAAAGTACAATCTGTTGCTCGTCTTTTTCTGTTTTTTTTTTTTTTTTTTATGTCCATCGATAGTCTCTGAAAAACAAAATACGCGTCTTCGTCAGGAAATGTTCAAAAATATGCGCGCAAAAACGAAAGTCCTTTTCAGAGTTCGCAACGAACGAAAACACGCAATAAAAAGTTAATGATGATCCTCTTGCAGCCTGAACCTCCTCGGATGGAAACCTCAAGTTTCCCACCTGAGTGGCTGTAGCTCACTGAAAATTGGATTATTATGCCAATATAACAGTGAGTTTCAAAAAGAAGGTGAAATCTCGTCCTGAGAAAACAAGATCCTGCCACGTGACCCGACACCAGTTTATAAAACAGACATTTTGTTTCAACATAAGTTTCATTAGCATCAGAAACACACTTACAACATTCTGTAATATCATCATAATCAAACAATGGGTTCACTGAAAAACAATTTTTTGCTTTGTCATTTTCCATCAGGAGAATTATTTCTTACTCTTTATCAAATAACGCAGACTTTGAAGGAGATCACATCCAGAAGGCACCAGAACAACAGCAAACTGAAATGAGAAAGCAGATGTAAGAGTCTCCAAAAGCATCATTCATTTGTGTATACCACACAAATATCTTCAATTCACTCGTGTCCGAGTGAATCCTCCCCGCTCGTGGCTCTGTGGCTGTTATCTTTGAAAAAATGTGAAACCGCTCCTCCAAGCAGCTGCACACCCCCTCTTAAGACAACAGCATTTGCCGTAAATTCCAGAGTCAGACTTAGAGCTCTGAACTCCAATCCAGTCTATATGTAGAAAACCGTGAGCAGATCTCATACCTGTCTCGTTCTGCACATTCGACGTAGGATGTGATCCATTCAACCTACGTTTCAATTATTTCATATCATACCTCCAACTGGTGGAAAACGCCAAAACCTTGTAATCACTTGCTTCAAAAGACATGTGTCCAAAGTAATGTTTTGCCAGAATGTTAAACAAATGCAGATCTTTTCTTAAACCAATCTTGTAAAAATAGGATTAAACAAACGAAATAAAACAATAACAAAAGCTTAAGATCGTAGTCGTAAAGCTTACATTCACCATCAAAAAATGAATATCAATATGAATTAAACAGTCCAGTATCAATTACTTTTATAGAACCAACGAGATCTTACTGGTTGTTATTGTCTAAAACATTTTATATACGTTCTTCAAACAAAATTCAAAAGAGACAAACCTGGAGAAATTATAATGTCAATGTATCAGTGAACAAATCCAGACATTTTCAAAATATACCAATTTTACCTATGTCTTTTGCCTGTCGAATTTAAAGTTTTATTCAAAATCGTTTTAAATGGATATAAATCAAAACAAAAATCAAATTTAGAAAAATCATTATAATCCCTCATCTCAGGCCCCCTGAGTGCTTCTACTGATTAGTGATACTTAATCAAAAAACAGATTCTTCAAAACATTTATTAAGACGTTTTACTCCATTAAATTAATGCTCTGAAAATGGCCAGCGCAATAATATTTTTTAATTTCTATAATTATTTTTTCCCAAGTTAATTAACCAAAATATGCTTCATTCTCACTATAAAGTTTTCTATTGGTTTCAAAATACTTTAGCCCATTGTCAGAACATTTTCAACGGAGAACAACTCAAATCCATTTAAAATAAGCACATATATCACCAGACCATATTTTCCTTTCACTTTTATGTATAGCACAGATCAGACATGTTCTTCAAAAGTTTTGTTTAAGTACTATAAATTTCAGTAATCTCTAATTAAGTAAAATAAACCCATAAAAATAAACCCATAACATATTGTCCCCCTGTTGATGATGCATTAGCTATTAAATGCAACATCATTCCCAGTACCTGAAATAAAAATGTTGATGAAACAAGGTTAACATGTTAGCTGAGAACCCCACCGATATGCAATGCTGCCTTTGTCTAAAAAGTAAAGTTTGCAAAACAAACAGAATACGTCATTTTAGCATGTGTTAAACCGTCAAGAATCCGATGTTCCCAAAATACTTCACATTACAGTTTTAAAGCTCATTATGTCATCGTATTCTTATGACTTACAAATAATTCAGTAAAAAACGTCTCAAGAAGTTTACTAATTAAGACACTGTGCTGGTCTGGCCTACACCAGCCAGAGAGACGTTGAAGAAAATTCAAAACACAGTTAACAAAGAAAAATCCAAAAAATAAGAAATTGGGCCCAAACTGAGATCAACATAACAAAACACAATTCAGGCAGTAATAGAACAACTCAAGGCACAAACGGACTTACCAAGACACGAGGGAAACTGAGATACTGGCTGATCAGACCATTAACACACACCAAAGGGTAAGTAAACACACAAACTTAACAAATACAGGTCAGTATATCACTAAATTTACAAACGAAAGAAATTAAACTAAAGACCAAAGTTCCCTGTCCCCTGGTGAACGGGTCCAGGGGAAACTAGTAACTCCAAAGAAAAATTAATTTGTTATACTTAACAAAATAGACAGAGAACTGACTCGAATAGCTAAATAAAAAGTCAGACTAAGGAAAACAAATTTAAAAACAAAAAATCTAAACTATTCCCTAAACAATATAAAATAATATGAAAAGAAAACAGAAAATCATTATAAAAGGTTTCACTAAATGTAGGAAACCAAACTGCATCAAAATCCGGCGTCATGTGATGATAGTGACTCTCTACAACTTTCCACAATCTATAATGTCAAAGAAAACCCCAAGATTTAAACAGCCAATCTCTATGCACCTAAAAAATGAAATCCTTTGTACTTTTATATTGCCCAATTTATATTTTAAAGCCGCTACACTAGTCCGAGCAATCTCTATTGTCAGACCATAAAACAAAGTCTTAAGCCCACCATAAAACCCCCTTTTGACTTCTCGGAGGGGCCGACTTTATGGCAGGAAAGAGAGCCAATAAGGATTTCAGGAGGAACTCCCAATTCTTTTAATACTTTAGTAGGCTTTGGCACTTAAATCATCAGATATGTTTTAGTTTCTTCTAACTTTAAAATTTGAACTTAAAAACCTTTTTGGGATACTTCTTGTCGTTCCACTACTAAAATTGTAACTTATATTCTGATATTTTGTCAGGAGGTACTTTAAATGATGGGAGAGAAAATGATTTGCCTTACAGTTGCTTGTTCTTGTCTGCTGAGCTGCCGTGAGCAGAAGTTACTTCGCACTTAAAATTAGTGGTATGCAAAGAGGCTTCACATGTTAATTAGTTGAATCTAGTGGGGGTAGAAGTTACAGCCTGAGAAGGAATTATTAACATCTTCATTCACTATGTTAGTTCTCAATTCTATATAAATTTTAGTTAATTTACTTTATTGCTCTACCCAATCATTTATGTATTTATCTATTAATTTGCCAATACATCATTTCCACAATCCCCTGAGATCACAATGTAATTTTATTTATGTATTTCATCCTGTAATAGAACCCAGAATTTATTTTCAATTTGTTCAGATGTTTTTATTTTATCCAGATTCTATCTTTCAATAACCTTCCAATCTTTACACTGCAGGTCACACTAACTGCTGTTATTGCCTAATTTTAATAATTTAGTCCAGTTTAACACATAGGGTGTTCTAAAAACTGGAGATTGTTACACCACGAGACAGCACTAAAAAATACTCTGTAGAGTAATTTCTACTTCAACTTGGTGTCCCAAGTGAGAAATTCTTGCCTATGGCATCTGCTGACAGAGGCGCTGTTTACCTTCTCGTGGTATTTAAATGAGACAAAATACCAAGTGGTATCCTATCTGCAGACACACACTTTCACACCAACATGTATTACAACACAAACGAGGACATACAACACATCTGGCCAGTTTTATAGTCAGTCCAAGTGTCAGTCCGTCCCCATTATTTTATCAAATTGCAGTCTTATTTTAAATTGTAGTGAAGCTTCAGGAATTTACCAATGTTTTGTCAACATGTTTCAAGATTTAATTTAATTAATTTTAACTCTAGCCTTCAGGAGCCTGTATTAAATATCGTGCACGTTCACAAAGAGACATGTCAAAATTGTTCAGCAATGAGTAATTTCCCGCTATCTGGTACCAGTATTTTACTTAACCCTTAATTTAAAACCAAAACAGCACGTGTTTTTCTGTACTGCACTTTCAAAACACCACACAGCAAAAATCAACTCAAATCCACACAAACTGCTCCCTCTTTTTAAAACACAGCGTTCCGCTCAGAGCGATCACACAGATACACACGCAGATACAAACAGCCCCGTGCCGCGGCAACAAGCACACAAATCACCACACAGATACACACAACGTAACACTCCGCTCAAACACACAGCCAGCTCGAACTCGCACACGCGCACACACACGGCCACGCACGCAGACACACACTCAGACACACACGCAGATCTCTGCACACACTTCACACAGAAGAGCAGCTGGCTGCAAAAGCACCACAAACAGACAAACACAGATAACACTAAACAGAATGATAGACAAAATAGAAAAACAGAAGAGAAGGAAAACAAAAATACAAAGAAAGCACCGGCTAAAAATAAAAGATGCAACATCAAAGCTTACCGCAAGCTATGCTAAGAATTCACCGCAAATCCTTTCCGTCGGTCTATCGCAGACCTGTCTAACTCAAAACAAAAATACAAACCAAAGCTTCCCGCAAGCTATTTTAAAGTGTACCTCACACTATTTCCAAAGCTTCCCGCAAGCTATTCCAAGAATTTACCACAAATTCTTCCCGTCGGTCTACCGCAGACCTTTCTGATTGTCCAATTATTAGTCCATCGGAGATGAGCCGAAATCTCCCAGCTGATGCAAACTCAAACTAACTTTTAATACACAATTTCCTTTCTATTTGGAAGTCCAAGACTAAACATTCCGGGGAAAAGAATACTACTAAGAAAAACCCGACCTTTACAACAATAGGGTAGCAAATCCTATGTTTGGAACCGTCACGAACCTCTTGTTTCACGTGTATTTTCAATCCAATTATTATAAAGACTCTTTTAAAAACACAATCTCTGCATCCCCGCAGCTCCGAAAAACTCCACAATCAAGCACCCCTCCCCTGTCCGAGCACATGGCGCTGTAGACAACAAAGGAGTAATTAAAACATGTCTTACCGCACGAGCCGAACGGATCGATCGGGGAGAGACCGCCACCCGCCAAGATTCCAGAACCGGACGAAGCCCCCAATTGTTGAAGAAGAAGATCATTTAATGCTAGCTTTGGACAAAAAGTTTTGGCTCTTTCCTCTTTTCTCTCCCGAGTCCTTGGCGAGTGGCGGCGTCCTGCTAAAACGAAACTAACACAGCGTGTTGACGTCACAGATCACAGAGTTTAATTCATAGAAAGCGATGAACAACAAAGCTGCAGAGATACAGAGATATGCATTAACTCATAAAATAACAGACACACAAGGGATAGACAAACGAACACAGAACATATAGACAGACAACGGCGCCCAACGTGGAGAGGAAAAATGGAAAAACTCTCTCCCTGTATTAGCGTTACATTGTACTTTATACTGACTAGGCGTTTCCTCACTTTAATATATGCAAAGAAGGCGTTCCGTAATTCAACCAATCAGAGACCTGTTTCGGCCCCCAGAGAAACCTGAGAAGTCTCCCCCTTTACACCCAACTCGAACGGGCGTCTGGTCTCCGTCAAGCCAGAAGGGGAAGAACACTTAATCTCAGAGGTACTGGGTACGACTGTCCCCAGCACCGAAGTCCTGAGATAAATCTCGCAGACTCCCCTGGAGTTTTGACGTCCCACATTCCAGCTGCCGTTTCCATGGAGATGCTACTTTATGGCCCTTGTGTGCTCTTTAAGCAGACAGTGGAAGGCGTCTGCTTGTCTCCTTGGGCCATCTCAAAGGGTCACACAAAGCCTGTTTTTCCAATAAAAATGCTTAATATTCCTTTACACATGTTGTAAGTATTTTAGCACTTAACTAATCATTTTCCTTTACACCTGTCTCCACTTTACTGACTGATGTGGGGAGGTTATCTACAACATATTCTCACTCCCTTTCTGTGCTTCATCAGGTTTGGCAACTATCCAATAAATGTCAAACTGGGGGATGAAGGTGAAATATGTGACAGAAACAAGGTGCCAGTAAAATCACTCTTCACTTCCCAGTATTATAATTTCCACAGACTCCACAGGAATGCTGAAAATAAAGCTTCACTCCTTCTGTGCGACACTATTCATTTCACAGCTGCAGCATTTCTTCTCCAAGGAGTCACCTCACATTGCCACTGCAAGGGATGGAAACACTTTTCGAAAAAGGAGCAGAAAGTGAATCATTTGTCAGCTACAAACCAAGAGATTATGAACGTTAACACACGATTTCAGAGCAGCTCTTTGTGTTCTCTGGTTAGTTATGAAACGTCTGTTTAATAATTGCCATCACACTATAGTCGAGAGATTCTAATATGTACGGTGACATTGTTAAACAGTACATTAAATCATAAAAAATCAAGTCCTGCAGTACAAAACCGTATGACGTGTGCATGAAGAAATGCACACGTCATACGGTGCACGACTAACGCCATAGACTCACGTGTCTATGGCACACATAGACACGTTAGTCTATGTGTGCCATAGACTAACGTGTATGGCACACACCAACATGGCTTACATGTATGTGATAGTTTAGAGCCAAGTATTTATTAACATTAAATGAGAAAAGTGACTTTAGTTCTGTTCCTGTTCATAGTTCTAACACTTAAGGAACTCATCCATCTGGATTATTTTAGTGCAATGAAGAAATAATTTTAAAAAAGGAATGTCAGGAAGGAACACAGGGATCCACGGGAGGGAAAGTGGAATTGGAAAAAATGTACAGGAACATTATTTAAAACTTACAAAGAAATATTAGATGTGAAACTCAAACAGTTTCATGAACAGCCTTGACTGAAACTGTAGGTAATATTGCCACCATGTGCTCAATGTTGGAATTAAATTTGCTTACCTTGGTCTCTCTGCGAAGGCCATGATAGTTATTGTAAATAATATTAATAGTAACATTGAACCATTAGATTTTTTTACTAACTAAAAAGAATGCATTTCTCTATTGAATAAAAATATTTGAAGCAAGATTCACAAAGGCAAGACGATCAGAGTCTTCAGTTATACCTACACATTTTTACAACAGACTGCCAAGTCACTAAAAAAAGAAACATGCGTAATTTTAGAAAGAAAGATGAATTAGTGCGTCATTTTAACGTGCAAAGTATAACATATTCGTTAGAGGGAACAATGTCAAGTAAAACAGCAGCAACACCATAGATTTTTCGCGATTACAGATTATGGTCTACCTGTGTCACCACAGACAGGTTTTTTTTCCTGTAGATTAGTTTGTCAGTTGAAACTAATTGATATCTCATTAGAAGCAGAAGTGCTTAAGTTATGTTGGTTTATCTTTAAGCTGGGAATTTATTATTCAAACATAAACTAGGTTTTAAAGATTCAAGATTACTTTATTGATTTATTATTTTGTCCAAGCAGCACAAAAATAAACAATCAGGGAAGCTACTTACATCTGCTGCCACTCAGTCGGCGCGCACAGTCTTGAGGACAACCATGATTGTCGAGACTCAAATTTGTTATCAGTTTTTGAAAAATAACGCTGACACAAATCTTTTCGTGTGAAAAATCAAAACCCGGAACTAATTTTTAGCCACTTCCGCTGGTCACGGCTTAAAAAATGTCGCCCCCCGCATTCAATTTTGTCGATGTAAAGGAGAAATTTACGGTAAGAAACAGTGCAACGTTGCATTCTTGTCAAAACATTAATTATTTTTACTGAAATAATTCTTATCGATCGATTTGCAAAGTCTACGCTTTTGATTTCCGGGTATGTTGTTTAGCAGTTAGCATTTGATGCTATGCTAAAGTTAGCTTGTGTCAGATCTGTCTTTACCTTTCAATGTTCCTCTCATGTATCTGAAGGCTGCTGCCAGACAGGCACTCTCGGGTAAAACCTGCAAACATCTAATCACTGTGTTTAACCCGATCTCCGGAAAGTAAGTTTTCTCTAGCTTAAAATTTCAAACTTAATCTACTTGTGAGTGTTGTACGAGGTTTTCCTTTGACTTACTACTCCACTGTACTTGCTTAAATATATGTTTTAAATGTTTGTAGTATTGAAGAAAAACATAAAATGTTGTTTAGGGTTTTTTTTTAAAAAACCTTTAGCGGTTTCATTTCTGGGAAACAAAAATGAAATAAATTATTTCACATATATGTTCTGTGCCGTATGCTCCTTGAGTTGGGTAAGATTAATGTTAAAAATGTTGACGTCCGTCTTTGTTGAAAGAAAAACAAGACATTATATTTATCATTTCAGTGAGGCAGAAAAGAAGACCACACTTGACCAGGCCCTCCGGGGTGTTCTCGGTGATCAAATTGTAAGAGGCTTGTTTATCTTTTAATTTAATAACTGGATTAACAAGATCTCCAAAGCCTTTAATGGGTTTTTTTTTCTGTATTGTAGATTGAGCAGAAGACGAGCTGTGACGACTATCTGTCTCTCATCTACCTGAGTATTGATGCGGTTACTGAGGGTGTGACTTTTTTCCCTTAATATTGCTTTACTCTTTTTGAATATGCTTGTAAAAACACATTTAAAATAAACAATAAACAGCAACCAGTCATGCACAAAGTGAGGGTGAAAAATATATATGTTATTCTTGCAAAAGCTTAAAGTATCTTTAACTACCCCAAGATGTCTCGTTATATATACCTAAAAAAAAGCTTTAAAATATTTCATTTCACTCATTTCAGAAAGGGAAACGGAAAGACTTGAGGGAGTTTCCTAATGCAACTTTAAATTTTCCGTTCTTCTTCTTCTTTGCCAATGCAGGAATCTGCTCTGCCACAATCCCATTCGTCCTGCTGGGAGATGTATTGGACTGCCTTCCCCTTGACCTGTGTGACAAAATATTCTCCTTTGTTGAGAAAAATGTCTCCACCTGGAAATCGGTAATATTTTTAAAACCAAGATTGGTGAAAAAAATTGTCTAGCCCAAATTTAAAGTTGTAATGATGGCTTATGTTTTCCTTTTTCTTACAGAGCTCATTCTACACCGCAGGAAAGAACTATCTGCTGAGAATGTGCAACGGTAAAGATCTCACCTAATGCGTTATAATTTCTATAACCAAACAGCATCGAGGTGTCAGTTTGTTTTTGTTTTTTTTCTGTCTGAGTAGATCTTCTAAGGAGGCTGTCCAAATCCCAGAATACTGTATTCTGTGGGCGAATCCAGCTTTTCCTGGCACGACTCTTCCCTCTATCTGAGAAATCTGGTAAAAAAAAAAAACATATATTCTGTAATCATATCACATATTCAGCATTATGATTGCAAATTTACAAATGTATCTATGACAACCTTGTTTGTGTTTTTACCCAGGTCTGAATCTACAGAGTCAATTTAATCTGGACAACATAACAGTGTTCAACAAGAATGAGCAGGAGAGCACTCTTGGCCAGAAGGTGAAGATTTACCACTTGATCTTGATTCAAAACATTTTATGTGTTGCTTTTTCAAAAATGTCATTTTCCCACCTCCATGTTTACAGCAGACAGATGAAAAGGAAGACACCATGGAGGTGGAGGAAGGTGAAATGGGGGAGGATGACGCACCTGCGCCCTGGTGAGTGGAAGGCTTGCTCTGTGAGATTGCTCATTTTCTAATCATTTAAAAAAAACTTGTCTGGTCAGTTGTAATAAAACCAAATTGCTTTTGCTTTTCAGTTCTATCCCAATTGATTACAACCTATACAGAAAGTTCTGGACGTTGCAGGACTACTTCAGAAATCCGCTGCAGTGCTACGACAAATTCTCATGGATGACATTCCTTAAGGTAATGCATCATAAAAGCTGAAACGTAATACAAGTTTACCCACTATTTTACATATTATAATCAACAAAATATAATTTCAAGTATAATTTCTGTGTTTTTGTTTCATGGTTAATATATATTTGTTCCTGGACTTTTAGAAATCCAGAATAATGTTTCCATACTGTTCGTATCCGTTTCTGCTGTATTGCTTACATCCAGCTTCATTCCTCAGTTCAGCATTTAATTACATTTATTCTACTTTTCTAATTACTACATTTATTTAATGTAGCATTTGTTGGTATGCCTGATTCTTGAACTGCTGTTTAGCATTTTGAGTTGCAGTTGATTGTGTGAAAAGTGCTCTAAAAATAAGACTTGATTGAAAATTGACCAACCTACCCCAATTCCTCTGCTGTCATTCTGCTCAGTTTTCAGACGAGACCCTTGCAGTATTCAAGAGCTTCAAGCTGGATGACATGCAGGCCTCTAAAAGAAAGATGGAGGACCTCAGAGCCTCTGCTGGCGAACATGTTTATTTTGCCAAATTCCTCACAAGTGAGAAGGTTAGAACCTTTCTGCTTCCAATGCTGCTGGTTTAAAAAGTTGATCTCTTAAATGTGCCCTAAAATGTTTTTTGTTTTTTTTTCCTTCTTTCTTACAGCTGATGGACTTGCAGCTCAGCGACAGCAACTTCAGAAGGCATATACTGCTGCAATACCTGATCCTCTTCCAGTACCTGAAGGGACAGGTTAAATTCAAAAGGTGATGCTTGTTTCTGTGTTCACTTTAAAGTATGAATCAATAGGATTTTGGGTGTCAAACAGGAGCCATGTTGGAATTATTGTTTTATTCTCTGTCCTGCTGCAGCTCCAGCTGTGTTCTGAATGACGACCAGAGTGCCTGGATTGAGGAGACGACAAAGCTAGTTTATCAGGTTAGTTTCATTTAATTATGTATTATGTCTTCTTCAGTTGCACAGTTTGATATCTTAAGACATTCTGGTATGTCTCTGACTCGAAATTAATGAAATGTCATGTATTCAGACTTTGTCCTGAAGTTTGGTCTAAATTTTAGACTGCATGAAGTTCAGTGCAATGAATACATGCAGCTGATAGTTCGGAAGACTATTTGTAATAGCATGGGACTTGCATGCTAGAGTTAAAAACTCCCAAAAGAAACAATTTAAAAATGGTTTAATCCTCAATCAATCAAATTTTATTTGTATAGCAAATTTAGCAGCAAGGCATTTCAGTTCATCCTAACAAACACAACGTCATGCAACATGGAATGACTGGTTCAACTTGGAGGTGAAGAAAAGTAAGGTAAAATAAATGTAAGAAAATCCCCCAGTCCTTAGGTTTGAAGTAATTCAGTTATGATGTCGATAATGTAAATATAACTATGAAAACTGTGACTTTAAAAATAACTCACAGGCAAAGTTATCAGTAAGGATGAGAGAGAGCAGGACGAGCTGTTCCTCCTTCAGCTGCCACAGAATAGGCAAACATCATAATTCTAGAATAAGTAAAAAATAAATTCAAAATCAAGTTAGCAATGGTATATCTAACTTATTTAGATGTTTAGGGTACTTTAGATATCGGTTTTAAAGTGAAGTTTATCTTTTCAGAATTTGGCATAGGTCTCCAATGTATCAAAAACTCAGATTTTGCAAAATGTGAAATATTTGAAGTTGCTGGGGTTTTTTTTAGTTAGTACCACAGTAGCAATAGCAAGAAGAGACTGGTTAACTTGTGTTCTGCTCTTCCAGCTGCTGAGCGAAACGCCTCCTGAAGGAGAAAAATTCGCCACCATGGTCGAGGTGAGCCACACTTTAGGAATACAGAGATATTTAAATAACCCTTAATGTTTCATTTTGTACTTCAAGTCAGACTAGAATTTTTTAAAATGCCCTCTTTGGCAGCACATTCTCAGCACGGAGGAAAACTGGAACTCCTGGAAGAACGAGGGCTGTCCGAGCTTTGTGAAAGAAAGGTATAGAGAGAAATGTTGCCAAGTGTCCTCGACCCATATTAGCTTTCTTTTGTTTCCATGCAATGATTGGTCTGTGGCAACAAAGGAGTTGGGTGTGTGAACTTTTGCAAGGATGTCAAAATGAAAAGTGTCCTGGCTGCTTTCGTCTTGAACAGAACATCTGATGACAAACCTAAAAGGCCCACCAGGAAAAGACAAGCTCCAGAGGACTTCCTTGGAAAAGGGCCAGAGCGCAAGATTTTCATGGGCAAGTAAGTCACTAAGCACTTGATTCATTCATTTATTTTTTTTTTTACTGTATTCATACACTCTCAAAGTCTTAGATTTAAAAAAACATTATTGGTAGTGACCTGTTACAGTTAAGTGTTGGTAATAATTGTATTCATGTCTTTGTAATTGTTTATATTCATTCAACTTTCTGAAAGCAGTTGATCAGAACTCTGTGAGGTCATACTTACTTCCAGCAGAAAAAATATTTCTGCTGCACTAGCAGAAATAGGCGGTGGGATCAGACAAAATAAAAACTAAATTTCCTTCTGGGACTAAAGTATTTCTGAACTGATTTGAATTAATGGAGATATTTGTTTACATCACTAAGTGTGATTATATGATTGATTTTTTTATTTTATTTAGTAATCTACTGCAGGATGTTAAACTTTCTTTTATTCCACTGTTAGTGATGAATTGACTCGACTGTGGAACTTGAACCAGGACAACATGGAGGCCTGCAAGTCTGAAAGCAGGTAAGGAATTCAGAGAACTAAGCAAAATGTTTACTTTATTTTAACTTTTTTCATCTGATATGTCTTTAGTTCCTTGCAAAAGTTTTTATATCCATGAATCTACAACCACAAACTTCAGTATTGCAAGACTGAATATTGGAAGCTATTTGTGAAAGAAACAGAAAATCTAACTTGGGCCGTGTAGGAGAACAGCAAACCTGAGGAAGAAGATGCTTTACTACCACATCTAGTTCCAACACAAAATACTTTGCAGTTCTTGGTTGTCACATGAAGACGTTCTGAGTCTATGAATGCTGTGGGTGACTACATTCAACATTTGTATTTCAGAGAGTTTATGCCATCACTGGACGAGTTCTTTGCAGAAGCCATTGAGCAGGCCGATCCAGTCAACATGGTGGAGGAGGAATATAAGTAAGTCGGCACTGTGACGTATTTCACTGGGAACACAAGTCAGTTATTATAAATCCAGCTGCTAAATTCCCTAGGGTTTCTTTTCTTACTCAAATTCTTTCAGGGTTGTGCGTAACCCAAACTACGGATGGCGGGCTTTGAGGCTCCTGTCCAGGAGGAGTCCACACTTCTTTCAGCCAACAAACCAGAAGTTCAAAAGCCTGGCAGACTATCTAGACAGCATGGTCAGCAAACTGGCCAAAGAGCTGCCGGTGAGGGATTTTACGTTTTCAAAACCTCAATTAATTAAAGTTTTAAAAGGAAAGAAATAAGACCAGTGTGTTTTTTTTTCTTCTTCTAAAAATGCAGAAGGATATCCCTTCAGAAGAAATCAAGACAGGAGAGGAGGATGATGACGATAATGGAGACAATCTTCTTAAAGACAGCAATGACAGTGAGTTTGGCCAACAGTTCTACATCATCTTTTCAATATCTTCAGTTAAAGCCATTATTCTTTTCTAGGTTTTTCAAGTCAGAATATCAAAATGTGTTGTTTCTCAGCAATTAAGCATAAAAAGACAAATTCTTTGATGGAGTATTAATACCAACCTAAGCAAAATGTTTTTCATTTTGGGAATAAAGTTGTAATATCATGTGAAGAAAAACATTTTACCAGAATAAAGTTGTATATTAAGACAACCAAGCAATAGTTTTGTCAGAATTTCTCCACAAAACAATATAAAAAAATAAATGGAGGAATGTTGAGCATCTTATGAAGTTTTCACAATCTGAAACAATTGTGCAAGAGTCTTATTTTTGTTGAAGAGCCACTGACTCATCTAATGTTAATCTTGATGACTATTGAAGCTTTGCTCTCATTAAAATAACTATCATCTGGTAATAATGACTTTATTCTTATAATTAAAAAAAAACATTTCCTCCCACAGTGCAAAAACAAAACTGTTCAGTTAACAGTCTCTGAATTTTCCTTTGATATAACTGTATTTGTGTACATGGATGTTTATATTTTGCACCAGTGTTTCATTCTTTATTTTCTGTTTCTTTTCAAGGTCCGAGCATCCAGAGTAAAACTGTAACAAACCATCAGATGGACGACATTGCAGCCAAACTGGGGTCCCAGTGGAAGACGCTAGCGTCTCATCTGGAGATGAAGGCAGCAGAGATGCGGGAGATTGAGACGGACAGCGAAGATGTAGATGTACAGGCCAAGCTGCTGCTGGTGGCCTGGCAGGAGCGAGAGGGGTCCCAAGCAACAGTGGAGAACCTGGCAATGGCTCTCAGCTCGGCAGGGTTCTCCCAGCTTGCAGAACGCCTCAGTGAGGCTTGAAACGTTGCTTAATCTGCACCTACATTACATTGGAGCAGTGCTTTTTGTATGTACCAAAGGTCTGAACCTTTTTTTTCCCACTGTAGAAATCTAATAAAAACTTTTTTCCAAGATGTTTGCTTCTCTTGGTCACAAAACAGGGTCGCGTTTTGGTTCAACGGTTTATTTTCGCCAGCAATCAATTAATAACTTATTACAGAGAGTGGATGTTTTTGGATTTTACATACATTGTCTTAAGTCAGTGTCACCAAAGCCAACTGAGAAAAACCATGGTTCAAACGCCTCCACACGGTTCACCACGAGGCCAACCTGTCCCAAACCACTTCCCTGAAAACAGCATTAATGAATATTTGGCCTCATCTGTCAATACATTTTGAGAACAATCGCAGGAGATGATGCGAGCCAAGCACTTAAGACCTGAGACTGAACCCAAAGGCCCAAGAGGTGAACAAGAGTTCTGTTATGCATCTGACCACTCAATCCAGAATGTCAAGGACAACAGCTTGGTGGTTAAATGAATAAGAAATATTTTTGCTCTCATGGTCACCTTCTGAAAGGCTTTAAAAATATACATTGTGTATAAAACATTTAATGAAACTGTAGAGCCAGACTTTAAAATCTAAAGGATCCAGTCCAGAGATTGCCTTTCATCAGATCTCCATATTCAAAGCACACTATGGATGAATATTTAACAAAATTTGTTTTACAAGCATAAGTGTTGGTTACAAAACAAAACAACAAAAAAAAATCAAATCTTTAAAGACACCAGTTTTATTGCACATCTATGCAGACAGTGCGTGGAAATGGCAATCTGTATATGTGGGTGTAAGAAACCTCCCTCCAGCTACTGCTCCTCTTCATGTATTTCCAGCCGACGCGGCCCGTACAGTAGAACGTAAGCTATATGCCAGTCTCCGCCTCCAGACAGCCGCAGGATGTCTTCCGGTGAGACCACACTCACCTTGTCGTCGTCAAACTTGATCCACTCGTCTGTCAAAAGACACACACACACACACACAAAAAACAGATTCTTGAGCTAGTTGTCCAAGACCAACACATGGCCGTTTGTGAATCTTCAACTTTCAACCTGCTGATGATACGACAGAGTGTCAAGGGTATAGTGGATAAAAGAGAAAAAAATGTATTGGTCATGGACTAAATATAAATTCATTTTCACATATTTACAAGAAAAATGTATTATCTGATGTTGAAAAATTGGGAGATTTGTTTGCCATAATTGGAGGCAAAATTCTGTAATATTAAAACTAGGATTGTAAAGTCAGAAGAAAAAAAAAAAACATTTGAGATTCTCAAGTTAGATTTTTACAACAAAAGATGACTATTTTCCAACAGTTTAAGTGGAAGGTCTGTGCTCATCCATCCTCATGACTTTTATGTATGGCTACAACCCCAGTGATTAGCATAATTAGTAGGAATGGGTATGGACTTAAACTTTTAGAACAATATTTTTGTCACGGTTATCAAAAATGACGACAAAACAAATCTCCAAGACACAGACAAATCCCTGCATTCAGTCGAAAAGAAAATAAAGCCTACTTTACTGAAGCAATTACATTGTGTGATGCAACTTTGCTGTCATGTACGGTACATAATATTTTGTATTAAATCATTGAAAAGTAGACCTTGTATATATTAATGTAAAGAAAACTGTAAAAGAGCCAAATAATCAAAAATTTACGGAAGTTTTGAATACTTTCAATGAGAGTTTATAGTCACAGAATGTGATTCTTATTTATTTGGTTTTCATGACGATTAACCAAATCATCAGAAGACAGCACAAACACGCAATGCAAAGAAAGTTGTACTACAGCCTTGGGTGACTCTGGTTATCACCAACAGATGTGGTTACCTTCTTTCCTCTTGACCCATCCCACATAGTGGCCTGATGAGCTGGAGCGACCTTGGTGAGTCAGTACAGCCTGCAGGTCGTAGTAGCCGCTGTTGTTGGAACCAAGGTCTACAGAGAGGTAAAAGAAAATAAGCACAATTACTTAAATTCAATTTATGTTATTTAAATGGGCTCTGCAAAGTTAAATCTATAGTTGTGCATGGGATGATATGCGATCGTCTCAACATACCATCTGGGAAAGAGAAAGGCTCATATTTTACTTCCTTTGATGCTTCTGGCTTCTTCAATACCTAATGAAAATCAGGAATATACACATATGTTAGCATTTATGATGAAAAGAAGTTTATTTCTTTATTAATAAAACAAAAGCATCCACAAAAGACATCCACATAGATTTTTGTCACCTTTTGCTGTTGTTTCTCCAGCTTCTTGTCCTCCATTTCTTTAAACTTTGACCTAATTGGCAACATTTTCTCCTGGAGCTCCGGGGTGAGGAGCTCATATACGTCCAACATGAGGGGGAACTTGACATCCTTCGCAATTAAAAACAATATTTACAGATAATTGGGTTTAACTAAGCCGTTACTGCAAGATCTGTTGCAAATGAAGAACAACAATGAGAACAAACCTTTAGAACTTTTGCATTCACAGACTCCTTCTCCTTGTAGAAAAATCGGACCATTTGAACCGTTAAGTAGGCAGGGAGACGGCTAAGTTTTGACTAGAGAGAGGACAAATAAAAAGCAGCTGTAAGAGAAATGTCCCATTTCAGTTGGACAACTTAAAAAAAAAAAAAAAAAAGGGCAGAGGGAGATCATACTTACAGATTTGATATACAAAGCATTTCTGTCCAAGGTTGGAGACATTTTTGTGATTTCTTCCTGCAGTCTCTGAGAGTGGAGATATAAACAGGATCAGCTCTTCATCACTATGATTACGTCCTCTGCAGGTCCACAGCCTGATCAACTTCAAGCTGCATCGCATTGATGCAGCAATTAATGCAATAATCAAGTGTTGGGTGCATACTTTCTACAGTACAGGGACTAGAGCTGCTAACAGTTATTTTAGTAATTCAATCATCTACTAATTTTTATGACGATTAACTGATTTGTTGGGATAAAAAAAATGGCACATATGTAATGTTAGGCATACATTAAAATATGCAAACAATTCAATTAATTTCTTTGATAAGAAAATGAACACGCTATTGCGTAAAATGCAATAACAGCATTCCGTTAGTGTGTACTTGATCATTTGTAGCAAAGGATGCATCTGCAGATAAAAAAATTCTTCAAACATCAACATGTGAAAAGCTCGGCCGTTTCTGCTCCACTTAACAGAAACACAGCATGCGGCTAATCTGTACACTATTTTTTTTTTTTACACTATTTTTTTTTTTTTTTAGATTAACCAGTTAGTAATTGGACGGCAAAAAAGTGCTTAATGTAAGATATTTTTTTACATTTGAACCAGGTGAAACTAAAGTTATGCTACTGCAGTTTTGATTGGAACATATTTACAAAACTTTAGTAGATCTTAAATGCAAAATGTATTAATTTTTTGCACAGTAATTACTGCTCTGTTCTATTTTGATATTGTACTCCATTTAACAACTAATCAATTACTAAAGTAGTTGACAATTATTCTAACAATTGATTCATCACAATTACTTGTTGCAGCCCAAACCGACACATACTCTTCAATCAGTGAACATTTCGATTTTATTAATGATTGTGATCTTCAGAGAATCTGAGTTTTAATGATAAACATTAAAAATTTGTCTAAATAATTTTCTAATTGAATCCTGGCATGTCTTCTTTGTCTGAAAAACCCACATTGGATTTTAAGGAGTGAAATTAAATGGTACGTACCAGTCGTAGTCCTGTTGCAAGGTATTTGACTTCTTGGTTAATAAAGCAGCTGAGCTGGAGCTGGCTTTCTTTGCCCTTGATTGGCTCTTCTTCCTCAGATTCTGTGCATTTCATGCTGAACTAAAGAGTTAAGTCAATCTCTACTACATTCTTTATTTCTATGTTTCACTTCAATCAAAAAACTACAATCAGAAAGGAAACAATATACTCTTGAGATCAGAATTTATAAGGTTAAAATTTTCTCAACAAAGACAAAATGTAGTTTCAAACATGCTGAAAGGATACGAAGTTTCAAATTCTACACCGAAATACTGGTCAATAAAGTTCTTCTTTGCAGACGCAGAGGCAGCTCCACCTGCTGACTCAGTCTAAGCAGGGAAAGCAAACAGACAGACACACTTTTAATGTGCATAGCAGAGTCCACAAAACACAATTGAACCATATGTAAAGAAATCAAATCATAAGAAAGATTAATATTATTAATTGCTCTGCCTCCATTTCACAAAAGTAAAGGTTTACCTCCATGGGAGTCACAGGCTCAAGTGGTTCCAACTTTTGCTGAAGCACCCTCATCATCTGGAGCCAGCACTCATTGGCATCCTAGAAAAATTAAAAAATAATTTTAAAAAAATACAAACAGATGCAATCTTGGGCAACTGCATGCAACAATGACATGAACTCAGCAGATTCTGACTTGTTGCAAGTACTGTCCTTGGTCTCCCTTCTCAGCAAACTGTGGAAAGGCCATGTGGAGAAACTGCAGCAGGATTATAGGAGGAAGGCTGGACGAGGTTTTGTCCATAGTCTCATATAAATCACGCAGGGCTGAAGTTGGAAAAAATTAAAAACATATTTTTTAAAAAAAGTTTGCAGATGTCTGAGAAATTGAAATGGCGCATTTAGCAAATAAAATTGCTACAAACCTGCTGTGATGTATTGTGCTGGAGCATTTGCTCCTGAAGATCGCAGGGCACCTGAATACCTATAAAAAGTAAAAGAGAATATTGCCACTTAAGCAAAAAATAAACTAACTAGCTTCAAACTAAATTATTCAACACTACACTAAATCATTAAAGCACTATTAAGCGCTTGGAAATATTAATTCTGCGATGTCTCCGTCTAAATTAAGTACCTCCTGAGAGCCGTTTTGAGCTCTGGCACCGAGCGTAGACACTGCACTGTGGCGTTCATGTAGCAGGTGTTACCCAAGTTTGTCAGCCCACAAGGAAGCTCCATCTGAACAAAACATCACCAACACTGGCATCAGTTTTTGGGTAGTTTTTCTGTTTGTAAGGAACTATTAATTTGTGAAATCCGCTGACCGCAGAAGCCAGCTGCTCCTCAGTCATGTCCTCTACAAACATT
This sequence comes from Xiphophorus couchianus, assembly GCF_001444195.1. Lineage (NCBI taxonomy): Eukaryota > Metazoa > Chordata > Actinopteri > Cyprinodontiformes > Poeciliidae > Xiphophorus > Xiphophorus couchianus. The sequence goes on from NC_040233.1 coordinate 18,232,769, forward strand.
GGCCGAACCGCCGGCTCCTCAGGCAGGGCTTCTGCAGAGCCCATCATCAGCAGAGTCATTCCCTAGGAAAACACAGATACATATGCAAGTTCAGTGAGTGTGAATGTTCTGCTGTATGCTGGGAAGGAGTGGGCATTTATCATAGTGTTTATTAATGCGAAGATGTTCTTATGATATAAAATGTAATCTATTGTGATGATAAATTGCAATTAAAGACCTCCAAAGCCTGTAATTGGTGTGAATCCAGGATTTTAAAAACTTCAGATGTGTTTTTATGAAGAAATTTGGATTTTTTCAAAGCTGCCACCATAGACAAGAACAATCTGATTTTTGAAGTGTATTTTATTATCAGTATTACAATTTTGACTACATTAACAATACAACAAACTATTGTTGATTTTTCTGGAAACACCTTTGTGTAACTCTCATAACATATACGTTTCAGTTGACATGCACTGCTTTTTTATCTTGTGTTTTGTGTATTTTATTGCTTATGACATGGACCGATATGTCTCATTTAAATGTAAAAAAAAAAAAAACAAACAAAAATACATGCATCTATGTAGTTAGATAACATAAACACTCACATTTTTCAGTTTAATGTTTCCCCACTCGTCATCCTAGAATTGAGAGAAAACATTAATTAACTGAAATACAGAAGACATATTTGATCAAAGCTTCAGGAAGCTCCAATTGTTATAATGACTTCATAACTACTATTATATCCATTTTTGCCATTTTAAAACAAACACAACTGATTGTGATCATTAAAGCTGCGACAGTAGATAATCTTAACATGTGATGTGATCCTGTTCCCAGTGTATTTTTTTAAGAAATCTGTAAACTAAATAAATAAAATAACAGTAATAATGAAAACTGTTTCATATGCTTTTTAAAGCAATCTAGAATCAGTGGATGTAGTTTTGAATAGACATGTTGAAAATCGCCCATCAGAAGAAACCTTGTCCCTAAAGCTTAACCTGTAGCACTGCGTTTTCTTATTACCTTCAGGGTGCCTCCCTTCACCATGACCTTCTGTCTGTCAGGCTGAACTCCTGTCAGGGCGAAGAGTTGAGCCTTGAACACCATGGGTGGCTCCTCGGTGTTGAGCTCTACTGCATCAAACTTCTCTTTGCCCCATTTCACATTGACTGAAAGTGGATAAAAACAAAATTACATCGTACGTGTGAGTTATGTGTTAGTAGTGGGGACATCGTAGCTCATCTAGAATGGGTTCTGCATATATGACACAGCATCTTGTGCTTCAGGGAATCAGGCAGCTAACCGGGCAGTCCTTCTGAGTTAGTTTCATCCACAAAAGGAGAAGCTAACCATTATGTTGTTGTCCACTGAAGCAATTTTGTTGTGATAAATCACTTGACTGACTTTTGTAATATTACCGGTTTAGAAATAGTAAAATCGTGCCCTGTAATACACAGTTCATGGTAAACAAGCAGCTGTATTGGAAGTTAGCCATAAATGGGCTAACTTTACTGAAAATGCTACCGCAGTTGGTATTTTAAAGAAACATGTCCGGTCTACGAATGCAATAATGTAAAACAAATGACATTTCAACTTGCTAAAACGTTTCAAATGTGTTTTACTTCTTGGTGGTTGTAGATAACCAGGTAAACACATCAACTTTAGTGTTGCCAAACTAGACTAGCTTGTTCGGTTTACTTGAAAGTGCTAGTTAGCATAGCCGGCATTGCAAAACACATTGTAAAGTTGAACATAGAAACTCCTAAAACACAATAAAGCCAACTAAATGTGTACTCATATTTCTTTCGCAACATTGTTTCGAGAAATAACTGTTGCAACTTGCTGAAAATATAGACGGTCTTACTAGAATTGGTAGCATGCTAACTGCATATCATGCTACACGGCTAAGCTAACATATTTACGGTGCTTCACTAAAACACGTGTAAGGATTCGCGCTTTCGTTGTAGCTTTAATGGTAATAACAACAAATACGCCGCGTTTGTTTTGCATCATACCTGTAAACACCGGCATGGTTAGCAGTCTTTGTTTTCCTGGAGTATCTGATATTGTTTTTCCCGTGTCAGTCTTCTGGGGCGCGAATGAAGAGTTGGCTAGTTCTCAGTCTGAACTTCATTCAAACAGGATGACGCTGCAACAACACGCTTGGAACTTATCGATGCGCTCGACAACATGTTAGCCATCCTGCTGGATACTTCTCCGCTTGTTTGAGCTCATTCATGTACTGAGCAAAGATTTAGGGTTTAGAAAACGTAATACTGGGACCGATCAGTAAATTAGAACATAACTGAAAAGTAAAATGATTTCAGCTGTGAAATTCAGACAGTGAATTAACATTATACGGTGTCGCTAATGAAAGCCCTAAATTTAATTAATGAAAATATGTCAGACACTACTGAAAATTGTCGGGCACCAGCAGCTTCTACAAGGAAGGCAAGTCACAAACTGTGGTAATGACGCTGATTAGACGGCATGATGCACAAGCAACAAGCATAAACAGACTTTTGAGAAGATTGTGAAGCAAAGCTCCTTTGCTGGTAACCCCTAAATGTAAAACCCAATGAACAAATACTAGTACACACACTTTTTACTGTCCTGGTTTCCCCTGTGAAGTATCTCTGGAGGTGCCACTACTCTTAAGAAGCTTTTCCATTATTACCTTTAGTAGCTCATCTATAGCCTTGCTGATTTGCTTAGTTTAGTATGACTGAAAATAGACTGGATTTATTTATTTTTTTTCCAATAAAGTGAATCAAAAGGTCTCTATATAAATGACTAAAATTGAAAACCAAATTACCTTTCATGCGAAAAAGGTTAATGACCACGAGTTAAGTCAACAGTCTTCCCCATGACCTAAAGAGTCTAGATTTAACAAACTTTAGTGAGTTTTACTAATACTGAAATAAGTATTTTAAGAAAATTAGATCATTAAAGTTAACATACATACTTGACATGTAGAATTGTGTACCAAATATTTATTCTGATAGAGCCAAATAGATTTGACTTTACTCATCCACTTGAGAATTGCTTACACCAATGTTCAATTATTAAATCAAAAACTTACAGGAATAGATAACGATAATGCAAAAGACCAAGGGACAAAACTTCTCATTCAGGGACTCAAGTGTTGTGATAGTTTCAAACATCCCTTTAAATACTCAGATATAAATTGATAAATAAAGTAAACAAACATGATAAAGATATGTTTATTGACATATCCATCAGTGCGGGGTCCAATGCAAATTACCCATGCAAATTATCCAACACAAGAGATCATATTTCCAGTGCTTTTTTTTTTTTTTTTACTGAAAAGAAAATAAAAATCTTACAAAGGAAAGACTGTGAAGGTATTCCATAATCCTTTTGTCTTTCTTTATGTACACTCTATAGGGGGATTTTCAATAACTGAACTTAACACAGACGATACAACTTGTCCTTGTTATTATGTCAATCATTCACACAGACTAGTTTTGCGTAAACTCTTTGTGAAACTTCTAATATGACATGAACCAAGTTTGGAAGCTTTGTGTCCTTAAAGAGGTATTTTAATGTATTTATATATATTTAATATTCATAACCAGACAAAGAATGTTCTGATAAAAACCAAACCGGCTGCAATTTCTTAAAAAAAAAAGAAGGAAAAAACAATGGAAGAGTTAAGATTTGTCTTATGTTGCAACAAAAATTGAAAAAAAAAACCCCAAAACAAAAAAAAAAAAGATATGGCAGTAAAATCAATATCCAAACGTTAAGGCACAAGGTGGGCCAAATGCTACACCTGTTTAGTCTTCTACAAATAATTTACACTCAAGTCAAACAGTGCAGTTTTACATTTGTTAACTTAATGTTTTCCTTTTGAGCCATTTCTCTATCAACCAGTATAAGGCAATACATTACAAAAAGAAAACAATATTACAGAGACGATGTACCAAATAAACAGAAAACAAAATCCGTTAAGTTTTATGACTCCTATATGCCAATACAGTCGTGTTCTCCTTATGGCTTGGAGCAATAAAAATAATTATAATAAAAATAATGCATAGATTTAAATGATGATCTTGCATGCTCTGTTCACAATACTCAAAAGATCTAATACTCATGTCCCCCATGAAAAAATGCTGCGCCAAACCTGATAACAGAGTTGCAAAGTGATAAGAAGAAAAAAAGGCAAAAAGGCCAACAACAATAGCTAGATGAAGGCATCGTGTCATTTTTTTTTTTTTAAGTTGGAAACAACTGTTGCATTTAGCTGAAATATCCATCAGGTGGGGAAAGAAATTACTACACAGATATATCTACTTTCCACCCCTGAGGTCCAACGTTTTACTGCAGATCTATAATCCCTGTATAACAGTACCTTAAAATGAAAACACACTTGCAGGTGTCCATACACTTCCCATTTCCAGTTTCCATTAATATCCGTCACAAAACGCGAAGCAGAGAATGCCAGAGTGAGTGCTTCCATTTCTGTTGTCCGTTCTTAATTCAACACAAGTGCGCCATCTTCTGGCTGCAATGTAAAACTAAGTTCGTTGAGTTTGATGACACTTCTTTTAGAGAAAAGGAGGAAGGGGAGGGAAGCAGATTGAGTAGATTTGGCCTTTTAAAGTCCACGATGGCGCGCCGTGTGACGTGAACTGCAGTTTTCCAACGGCTTCTGTTCTGCAATTTTGAGTTTTCGATACATTTTTAATATACTACAGGCTTTTTTTTCCGTTTTTGTTGATGAGAAAAGAGGTAAAGTTTTAGAGTCCAGAAAAAGTCCCAACGGTTCAGATGGTTAGCTGAAAGACAGAAGAAACACCAGTAAAAAAAACTATTTATCTTTACATTTGTTAGTATTCAGTCGAACAGGTAATGCAACTGTTACTAGCTCAAATCTGGCTCATGCTTGACAGAAAACAATCTAATATGGGCAACTCTAATGAGAGTTGCAAAGTATATAGTTAGTTCGCGAATCCCAAACCACCTTGGTGTCAATTAGAAAAAACAAATCCCAAGTGTCAAACTGCACAGATCCCATGAGGAAGGAAAAAAACCAACAACCAGGAAGTCTGATGCTAAAAAAAAAACAAGACCCAGGAGCGCAATTAATAAATAAAAAAGATTTGAAGGTCAGGAGGAAACATCTAAAATACAACATTAACACTTTCTGAAGAAGTTCCTGTCAACAAGTGCTTGATGTTGTGTCTGCTGCGTGGAGGCTGGACTGCGCTCTGCTACAACACAGGAAACAAACAGCAGGTCATGTGACTGACTTTACCACATCGCAGCCTTCAAGTTGGGGCTGAAAAAGATCAACTTTATGACTACAGCACATCCTCACTTACTGCCCCCCCCCCCAAGAAAAATGCTACGTAGAGACTTAAAGTTATTGCAACATTGAAGCTGTAAAATTATGTGCATGATGTGTGATAAACAAGAACAACTTAAAACCTTGAATAAGAGTTACACAGTAAAGTTACCTCAGCTTTGCCGTATTGCTTTTGGGGTTTTTGCGGAAGGACTGGTTGGGTCCAGAGCGAGTGGACATGCTACGAGGGGAGACTCTAGAAAACGTTGATGGGGGGGTCTTAGGAATCTTCTTTCCAAGGTGGCCAATCCATTTCTTTTGCTCCTCTTGGGTCACAGCCAGTAACAGCATGTCCCGGGCAGAGGTCACGTCGTAGTTCACTGTTAGAGATAACAGAAAAGACTGCAGATTAACACTCAAACAAGGCAAACGGGCTCTCCAATGTGAAGGTTGAAGCAACATGTTGTTTAACAGAAATAAGTTATATTTAAATCATGATACCACAATAGGTGAAGCTTCAGGGTTGTTTTCAGTGCGACCAAAAGTTGTTCATGTACAAAAACAAAGAATTCATTTGTAATCAAATATTCTAAAGTATAAAGTCAGCTACACAACACATGGCTTAGGTAGCTGACTTGCACAAGGCATGGCTGTCACAGCTCTTCTTTTTTACCATTTGATTAAATGCTCCCACTTCAATTTCAATTTAGAAATTTAATCTCAATATTTCTACCTCAGTGTTTTTTTTTTTGTCATTTGGATTTTACTCCTAAAAGCAGGTGTGCAACAACAAACAATTCCTCCCCAACTTTTTTTCTCCTAGTGACACTTTAAGATCAGTCAAAACATGAATCTTCCTTTTTTGTGTGTGAAGCTGAAAAAAAAGAAAGAATTTAACACACAAAAAAAAAGTTATTGTCCAGTGACGATAGGAGAAATAGGGTCACGATTTATAAGGTATTACTATTTAATTTCCTTTTGGGATCAATACATTTTTTTAAAAATTTGAATTTGTTTTCCAGACAATGCAGGAACCCTGTACCACTGGTTAAAGCAGGTGTTTATTCTTTATATTTGCTTTAGTCTTTGACTAAAACTTCGAAATAACAATAAATATTATAATGTTATTATAACGTTCATACCCAATATCTTATATTGTTTCCATGGATATAGCAGGTTGTGTTCCAGTTTTAAATAACAGCGTTTAACATGCAAATACCATCCTATGGTGTAAACATTGCGTTTTAACTGCATCAGATTGGAAAAGTCTGGTTATGTTCAGCAAATTCTAGACTTTTTTGGGCTCAGCGTCCAAAAGGCGGGACTTCACCTTTGCAAGGAGCAATGACGTCCTCCTTTTTGTCGAGGTGGTCCTTGTGGCACTTCACATGGCAGCGGCGGCACTCCAGAGCCGGAGGAGGCTTGAACACGTGCCACAGGGGCTTGGCGCAGGCCTCACAGTTGGAGGGGAAGTGATATAGTGTGGGGATGAACTCGTGACCCTTGTGTGCGAGACAGTTGGTCTTTTCGCCCTGAGGGACCGGCTCCATGTCCGCTTCCTTCCTGCACTCTCCCTCGTTAGCATACAGAATCTGAAAAGACAAGCATACAAAAATCTGAGTCTAATGGGAACGTGGCAGGATGAAGCGTAACGGCTGCCATCTTGGTCGCAAGCATCCAACCTGGAATATCCGAGGAATCTCTTCCGTTTCGGCTCGGTACACATCTCCTTGAGTGACTGGTCTCACGTGAAATAGTTTGCTAGGAAAGAAAAAGAAATGACAAAAATTAGAACTGACAAGAATATAATACATGATTGACTAGTTTCAGTTTATTTTTTTGTGTAGACGAAGTACCATGCAAAATTGAAATAATAAGAACAAATGAGTACTCACTCTATATCAAGTACCATGGAGGGGTTAGACTGTTCTTTATCTTGCTCATCATTGTAGAACAGAATCTTCTTACTGCTCACCACAACATACTGCAATTATCCAGAACACAGTAAGTGGAACCTTCGCTTAACAGTCAAAAAGTTGGAAGTTGAGTCAGATTTCAAAAAGAGCAAGCGTACCTGTTTCTTCCATCCATATCGCTTGATATTAGCACGATTAGGAATGGACAACCAACCCTCCAGTCTGGATTCTGAAAGAAATCCACATGCAAACAATTAACATCTATGTGGTTCATGAAGCACACCGGAAGAAGGCCATGCAGCAATCAGAAATCAACTGGGGAAAAACAAAACTCCAAGGCCGTACTACAAGGCTGCTATAAAAAAAATATATATATGTGGCAAGGTTTAAGGAGACGGCACTGAAGCCAGTGACAGGACTGTAAATATCCCATGCAGGAGGAAATTAAACAGAGTTAACAGTTTTTAACAGCAAGTTTGTGGAATATTTTATTTAGACAAGGTTCCTGCAAGATTACTTATTAGTCCTTTAAGTTAATTTTTATATGTAAAATACAAAAGGCAAGCTTAAAAAAATGTGACCTGCAAAAATTCCAAACTGGAAGGAAGGTCAGACAAAAAGAATAAGCGGGAACACGTTGGAAAAGACAAAAAGATAAGGAAGAAAGGGATGTGGGACACAAGAAAAGAAGGGGAACAAGAAAGCCAGGCAAGGAAGGAAGAAAGGAAGGAATAATGAAAGAAAGAAAGGAAGTAACCAAAAAGAAAAAGATGGCAGAACACAGGAAAGGAAAGGAGATAGGAACCAGGAGAGCAGGCCAGAGGAACCATAGGTAGGAGAAGAATAGACAGACAACATCTAGCAGGTGAGGAAGGATAGAAAGGAAATGACAAAGGAACAAATTAATGAAAACGGAAAAGACAACAAGAAAGGGACACAAAAAAATAAATAAGGAAGAACATAAAGTTGGGAAAAAGGGCAGAAAAATGAGGATGGAAAGATGCCAAGAAGCAAAGGACAGAGGGAAAGAAACATTTAGATAATGGGATGCGGAAAAAAGTCTGGAATTACAAATGTTTTTTCTGTACACCATGTTTCTTCTTTTTTTTTACTTTTACTGACCTGGAAAATACTGAAATCAAACTCTAAACGTCTCCAGACAGCATAGGAACCCTGCTTAGAATACGTTAAAATCAACGCTGCAGGCGCAATTTGGTAAGTGGTTTTATGTTTTAGTTTTTTTGTAAATCACCCAGTCCTTTCACAGAAACAAACGAATGCAGCGTGGGTTACATTTCTACATTTTCTTGTGTTAAAACTACAAAGGAGGGCGGTGCATGCGGCTGGAAAACACAAACCACAGCCATCATGGGGTCAGTGAACTCAAACGGCCTGGTCTAGAAAACGTAGTGGAGTGAGGGCGGTCTATGTGTCATCGTGAGCATCGCTTCGGGTGAACATGCTGACAAAGACACAACTAGAGTGTAATAAGTTGAAAAACACACTTAAATAAAAGCAGGTTATTAGTGTGAAGAAAAAAGTCCCAAATGTGACGCATGATAAGCTTTCCATGTTACCAGTCAAAGCAGCATTGTGGTTTCACTGGCAGTATCACTTTTTAGTTTAAATGATTTTCAAAGATAATTTACTTCATTGCCTTTTCTCTAAAATGTAATACTTCAACAGATACAGCAGCTCAGGCAGAATAATATTTGGATAAATCAGGAGAAAAAAACAAAACAAAACCAACACACAACAGCTGCAGCACATGACGGGCAACAAGGGTTCATCCACCGAGTTACTCACAGAGGAAAAGTTACAGAGATAAGAGCAAGGAGAACCAACTGGACAAAAAGGGAAATAAGAGAAAGTGTTTTAACCACATACAATTGCATACAATTACAAAGCTGTGCAAAGAGTTTAATGTTCATGAAGAGATTTGAAAAAAAGATTTTAAAATTAATCAGTAACCACAGCAGCTTACTTCCCAATTTTTTCTGATCAGTGAACGCATCAGTTCTAAGGAAACCAGGTCATAGCAGCTGTTAGTAAGTAAAAAGGGACTCAAATTTTGTTGAATGAAGTAGCAAGGAGATTTAAGAAGCTATTTAAACCATGTTCTACTAATAACACTGTGAGAGAGCAAAACTTTCAGAAGGTAACAGGAAGGCTGAATGGAATATAGCAAAGTTACTCTGTTATATTCTTCAAATCTCTGATCAGCATAGACCATGAAATTTTATAGTTTAATATGAGAGTAAAACATTCCTCCAAGTATAAAACCTTGCAGGGATGAGTTAGGCAGCTGCTACACTAATTTTGGTATATCTATCAATCGAATCAGCTGGTGATACTTTTGGTGATGAATGCGCAAGAAAGTTCTGAAGTGAGCCAGGTGGGGGCGCCAAAATTCATCAAACTGGATGCCAACCGCAGGAAATAATAGAGAAGGATCAATATTTGTTAATCTGGACATAAATTATTAAACTGAGCTTGATTTCAAAGCGATGGACACACCAATTCTCCTAATGTTTATGTTAAGTTACATTTTATGTTTAGCAAAAAAAGTAGGTTAGAGTGGGAAAAAAAATGTTATTTAAGTATTGTTATACCAAAAAACATGGATATGGTAAACATTTTTCCTCCTAAATTGAAAAAAGGCACCCAACTTTAGATGTCATTATAAAAAAGCAACGGAATAAAAGGCAGTAAAAAATGTAACTCTGCTCTAATATTTCTCTACAGCTACTATCAAAATAAATTCAGTTAAACTCAGTACTGGCAGATCAAAACTTTACAGAAACTGAAGATCTGAAATTGGCCGTAAAACACACATCTCCAGCTTAGGTACCTGCTCCAGACAAAAACACCATTATAGGCAAAAATCATAAATCTATTGCACAGTCACTGTTTACAAACAAGATATATTGGATGTATGTCAAGGTAATACTCAACCAGAAATGTTATTTAAAAGTTAAAACTGATAAATGTTTACCGTAGGATAGAAAAAGGATAAGATTTAAAAAAAAAAATCAGATTTGTATTTTATGAGTTGCACTATTGCCATCCATCTACCTGCAGTGTTACTGTCTGTTTCATCCGTCTGCAAGCTGGTGACGCTGGAATTCTCCACACGCTGCTGCAAGTCGCACAGCTTCTCGCGCAGCTGCTCGATGTCGCTCTCCTTGCTGGCCAGCTGCATCTGCAGCTCGTTGCGATATGTGGATTCTTCTGCGAGTTGCTGGAGACGGCAAGGTCAAGAGTTCTGTATTAAAATCAAATTACACAAGCAATACTCCATCTCTATTTTGTTATTTGGGACCATAACCCACCGCCTGCATCTCGTTGACCTCCTTCTGGTACTTGATGGCCATGTGGTTAAACTTCTCTTTCTCCTGATTGAGCTCCTGCTGAAGCTTGCGGTTCTCTTTCTCCTTCTTGCGCAGTTCTGCGGTGCTACCTTTCTTCTTCTGGTCGAGCTTCATGTCTTTACGATTCATGATCTCTGCCAGCTTGTTCACAGCCTAAAAGACGGGATACCAACCGTCAGTCGCTTCGCTATTACTCAGAACATTATATCTGCAGACCTCAGAATCTCATCTATACCTGAGTCTTCAATGTGCGCTCAGTTTGGAGCACTTTCTCATAGTTGCCTTTCACTGAAGCCATGATCTCTTCCTTCTGGGAGAGGTATTCTAGGGGATAAAATGTGGTCCGTGTTAACAATAAAAGGGCTCCTCAAAAATTCCAAACTTCTACAATTTAAAATTTCCATAGATGCCTGTAGTAGAAAGTTGGAAGTGGTGTTCATCCCATCGTTTATCATTAATTGTAAAAAAGCGTGTTTTTGATTTATTGTTGTCATGATCAATTTCAGTTATTTATGGTAAATAAGAAACAATCTGACTGGAAATGTTTTTCTATTTTCTCCTCTGTTCCACTAGAGCATCAATAAATGTCACTAATGTCAAAAATATGATTAAATGGATTTACTGTGTGCAGCTTAAAGATAAAATTCATACTGTTTTTAAGTAAGTGGAAACATGAAGAGGCCTATTTCAAAGGGGAATTGTTTTTCAAGAACAATATTTGTGTTGGTGACACTATGAATGTCACAGCTATAGTTACCTAAAAAGATGTTTATGTTTATAATAATCCTTATCAACACAATAGCACCACAAAGTATTGTGTTAAGATTCAAAGTTTACATCACCCACTCATACAATGAAGGTTTAAATTTTAAAAAAAATCTACCATTAATTAAGGGCAAATAGTTCTATAGTGGTCATCATTCTTTAAATATGGGGTAAAATGGAAGGATGGGTAGATAGAAAAAGAGGAAAAATTGGACCACTGGGTGACTTATGGATGGATAAACTGATAGACAAAAGGACATACAACAGGACAGATAAAAGGACAGGAAGCAAATTTTTACTCTTTTCCATTTCCTTTTTCCATTTTTAGAGACCTAAAAACTACTTCTGTAAAATTCCATCCTTTTCTAGACTGAATGGTGCACAGCATGATGACATCATCACAAAGCAACAAGGACAGATTCAGCAGAAGACAGTACCTTCCTCCTGAAGATGAAGCTTCTCGTTCAACTCCGTATTATTTTTGCTGAGGTGCTCCACGTCTTTGGTCAAAGTTTTATTGGATTCCTCAAGCTGCACGCAATTTTGAAAACAATCATTTTGATCACTCCAGGTTACTAAAGTTAAAGCCACAAAAGTAAAGCTTTTAACGGAAGTATTTCAGGTTAACCTCACCTGTGCAATAGTGGCCTCTCGTTCACCGATCTCCTGCTTGTGCCGAGCCGTTGCTTTCTTGCTCTCCTGGCTGAGTTCAAAGTACTGCTCTTCCTGCAGAGCCCGAGCGAGCTGCTCAGACTCGGCCTTGGTCACCGTCAGATCCAGCTGAGCAGACAGCGAGTCTCTGCGCCACAGAATATAAATAAATAAAAGGCCTCAGACGCAGATTCTCAAAGCGGCAACAAACATCAACAGGAGTTCACCATGTACCTTTCACTTATCAAGTCATGCACCTTCTTCTGTGCGTCTTGTACCTGCCGGTTCCGTTCCTCAATCTCCTCTTTCAGCTCCCTAACCTGAGTTTTGTAAAGTGTCTGCAAGAGGAGGAAACGCGTGATGAGTCTACAGTAGGAAAATAGAAGAAACATCTGGACTGTGGGACTTTCACTTACAGAAAAATACTGTTCGGCTTCAAGCTGGTCCTGAAGTTCCCTCATCTGTCCTTCGTTGCCTCTGTACTGTCTGTCAAAACAACTCCCAAATAAGTCATGTGTTCATTTGTTTAATTCACAAATGTAATCATCAAAACTTAAGTTCCTCCTTCTCTCCCCCCCCCCAAAAAAAATAAATAAAAAACCAAGAATCTAAAATCATCTTATTTAGTAGAACCGGGCTAGAGGATTAGTGGAAGGAGCCGGAGCTGCAGTAAAGCCTAATCCTGTTGGGTAAACATCGTCTCCAATCAGCTTTGCCCTGCTCATGTTCTAAGCTGGAATAATAGCACTCATTTGAAAATAACAGCCAATTGGAAAGCAATTTACACGTTAACTTCCTAAGAGAATTACTGACCCACGTCGCACTATAAGAAATCCCATGTGGACCTGCTGCCAGCTTGTTTCGCAGTAAGAAAGTTCCAGCATGGTTGAGTAACCCATTCCCCAAATAATTATTCTACTCAATCTAACCTTTCAACAAGACATGCTTCTAAAAGCATTTCTAGAACGTACTTTGTCAGCTGGGCCAGCTGGAACTCCAGTGAGCGTTTATTCTCCAGCGCCGTGTTGATCTCCTGCTTGAGCTGCTTCTCCGAACACCTCAGGCGATCCACGTCCTGCGTGCGGCTCTTCAGGTCGTTCTGGGCCGCCACGCGCTTACTTGACTCCTGATCCAGATGTGTGTGCAAACCTTTCACCTGACGAAGGGAGATTTGAGAGAGGTGATGGTTTAGAGGGGAAAAAACATAATTATTAACGACCCTTTTAAAACATCCTGAACTACGGATTAGAAAATACTCTTTGAATGCTTGAATAGTAATAGGATCTCATAAACTGTGGTTTCCAAACATCCTGAAACACCACAATGCTGGAATCATTTCACAACATTGACAAAGAATGAAGCAAACAATGAAATAAGGACATAAAGAAGGAAGGAAGGAAAAGCACAAGGAATAAGGGACTAAGATAAGGAAGTCAAAATGAAAATATATAGAAGGAAAAACAGGTGAGACACAAGGAAGGAAAGAAAGGACTGAATTAAGGAAACAGTAGAAAAGTAAAGGGACAGGACAGGTCAGAAGGAAGAACATGATAAACAGGTGGACAGACAATAAGCAAAAGAAGAATACGTAACAAAACATGTATGAAGGAAAGAAGAAAAGAAAGGCCACAAGAAAGTTAGCTGGGGTGGGGGAAAACATTTGCATTTTCCGTAAACCAACCTGGAAACCAATAACAGCAATTCTTTTCCAGACTGTGTATGAACCCTGCATTACATTAAAACTCCCATGTACATTATATCAGCCATTTACTAACCTCATCTTCCAGTCTTTCCTTTTGCTTCATCAGCTGCTCCATTTTCTGAACGGACTGCTTCAGGTCAAACTCCAACATCGAGCACTGCTTCTCAACCTCCACCACACGGCCCTCTGCTCTTATCCTTGATCCGGTCTCTTCTGACATCTTCTGCTGAACAGCTGCAGTAAAGCAGGGACAGATGCTAGATTAATTCTACAGCCAACAGAAGTAGTCGGGTAAAGTGGAGGCCTTCATTAAAAATTTTGACTTCAGGGACAATTTCTTGAAGCAATCTTGATCTAGACCTAAAATCTCCACGTGTAGAAAAAGGACACACTGACCGATATGGACAGAGCAGAGGTACCTAACTGGGAAGACCTCTGTTCCCTTTTTACACAAGAAAGGTTTAAGGTCATAAACAAAAAAACTGTAAGAATAAACTAGAATTTCTTTAGCCTATAAGTTGTAAAAACATTTAATAAAAATGGATTTACTGATCAATAGTTCCTCTGGTTCTTTGACCTCATCTAGAAGCCAAATTTAAACCTCTGAGGATGTTATTTAACAAATTGCTGTACTGTAGTGTACTTCAAAGCTTGGGCCCTGTGGATGTTTTCATGGTCATAAGAGAGAGAAATTTATGTATTATTATTAATCTTAAGCAGCAATTCTATTTCAAATTCAATGAGGTGATGTCCCAACATGCTCAGCAGCTTCTATTCTTTGAATTCTTCTAACCCAAACATCACCTCAAGCTAACTCTGGATCACATAACAGAAAGGCGAGGCTTGAAAATATGATTTACTTAAAGGTGGAAAAGGCTGTGAAAAATAAGAAATATATCCCCCAAAAAATTAAAGACCAGGGGAAAGTGGAAGGAGGAAGGAGGAAAGTGGAAGGGCATGCTTGGACACGAGGCTGGCATACCAATCATAGCAGCTGATTTGGCTTCTTCAATAGATTCGTATTTGTCTGTGAGCTGCGCCCGCGTCACTCTGTGCTCGGTTTGTTCCTGCTCCAGACGCTGCTGCAGGGTCTTCAGCTTGTAGTTCAGGTCAATCTCCAAACTGTTCTTTTCCTGTTGTATAAACAAAGATTAACATGAAATGCACAACAATTTCTAGAGGTCAAAAATGGCTGCTCCTCGTGCTGTTTTGTTTATACCTTCTCCAGGTAGTTGCTCCGTTCCTGGGCATGCTTGCGTTCTCCCTCCACTTTGGAAAGATTGATCTTCAAGTTTTTGTTGTCTTCTTGCAGTCCAGCCAATCTCGCTGAGCAGAAAGCACAGTCAGCCATAATTATTACAAAATCAATTAGTTTGTTACAAACAAGGAATATAACTTGGGTTTCCATCACTCGCATTGTAATTAAGGCGCAGTAGTGAGATGGAGGGAGCATTATTCAAATTGTTTTAATCGCTTCCCACTTAAATCTCTATCATATAAATCCTAGAAGGAAAAATATTCAACTGAATGAACTAAACTGAATTTAATTGAGATGGATTGAATCTTATTTAGTCTTATTTGCTCACCTTGCAGTTCCCTCATCTCCTCTGATCCCTCGCTGTAGTTTCTTCGCTCCGACTCCAGCATGCTCTGAAGCAGCAGTAGCTCCTTCTCTAGCTGCGCCTTCTCTCCATCAGCGGCCCGGCTCCTCTCCTGCAGCTCACGGTTCAAAGTCTCCAGTTGGCTCATCGACTTTGTCATTTCCGTGTGACTCTTCCTCAGTCTCGCCGCTGTGTCAGACTCCGCTCGCAACAGGTCGTTTGCCTCCTCCAGCTTTCAGTTACGTTAATAAAAAAGGAACAACAAAAGGTTTTAAATTGTGCTCCAACAGCAGAGTGCTGATATTACTGGCAGTGTTGTTGTCTATTTGTGCTTGGTCACACATATTGTGATTTAAAAAAAAAAAAAAAAAAAGTGATGATGAACACTCTATCACTCTAGTTAGCAACAATCAACTTCAACATATTTTGTTGCTATTTTATGTGTTGGATCAAGACAAAGTGATAGGAAAATAATACATTCTATCAAATAAAAAAAGGGTGATAGGCAAATATGCAGCTCCTAATATGAAAAAAAAAAGTCAATAACAAGTCCTGATATGGATATAAATAAAAATGTGTGTGTGTGTGTGTACCTGCTTCTGCAATTGGACAATCTTGTCATTTGAGGCCTGTGAGTTCTGACTGATCTTCCTCATATCTTCAAGCTGCTCCTTTAAATTTGACACTAAATGAGAGGGGGGAAAAAGGGAGAGACAATGCCTCAGTTAATTTCTTAATCCACGCAAATATCTTACAAATATCTTAAAACCTTCTTTTTTAGGAAAGTATGTTTCTGAAATCTCGTAGCTTAATACATTGTTGTAAAGCCTTTGAAAAGTTAAGAGGGATGCAGAAATGCACCAAGAGTTCACCGTTTCAAAACTCCCACTGGATCGTGCAGCACTTTAAGAACTAGAACTTGAAAGCCTCCCACTTATAAAGTCAGCAGCACTTCATTATTTTTACCTTCATTCTCTAAGTTGCGCCTCTTTTCTCCCTCCTGGTCAGCTTTTCTTTGGTACTCTGTGAATCTGTGCTGCAGCATAATCTTGTCTTTCTCCAGCAGAGACACGCTGGCTTCTGCACTCTTCCTCAGGTTCGCCTGTGGCAAGGAAAAACAGAGAGCAGCTGTGATGCAGGAGAAACCAAATCCTTACCCAAAGCCAAAGATGATAAACAGGCATTTATTTAACTTCACTTCCCACTGCTAACTTGTGTTTGAAGAACTGTGGCTCTTTCATCAGGACACAGCACTAAAATTTGTTCATATTTACTTCAAGTCTCTTAAAAATAAAGTTAAAAAAAGAGCATCTACCTCCTCATCCAACTCCTTCATAATCTTCTCGATCTTGGTGTTTGATGCCCTAGGGAGAACAGAAATGTTATGCGTTATATATGCACAAGATATATAATCTTACAGTCACAGCTGAATGCAAAGTTTGGCTTCCTGTTTATAATCAAAGAGTCAAATTCCACCAGGCTGGAAGGGATCAATCTACACCAAGTGAATAACTTAGCCCTTGTGCAATTTTCCTTCACAAATCTAACAGTTTAACTAGAAACAGTCGCTTGTGGGATTCTTTTAAACAACTACACTCAGCAGGGATGAAGTCACAACATTTCATATGTTTTCACTTAAATCAGGTCAGCAAATGCATATTGTGTAAGAGTAATGTTTTTATCCATACCTGCATTTCTGTTCCAGCTCATCTTTTTGTTGCATTTCTCTGTGGAGTTGCTCCTCTAATTGGTAGATCTGTTTTTGCAGGTTCTCCAGCTAAAAAGAGAAAATAAAAAAAAAAAATTTTGACAGATGAAGAAAATGGCAGACATTCACATCGTCTACACTTTGAGCTCATGTGTCATACTGCACTCACATGACTCTTGTCCTCTTTTGTTGAACTGCTACGTTTGTCGCTGGTCTTTGAGGCAGCGGATCCACGCAAAGGACTGAAAAAAAAGGGGGAGAGTATGAGTCTCTTCCCATTTCAGTTTAGGAAATGGGAAGATTTTTTAAGGAAATAAAGACAATAAAAATATACAAATTGTAAAGAAAATCTTAGGACAAATGCTTCACTTCAATTATGTATACCATTGTTGCCAACAAAAACAATTCTTCCAATCATTTCAGTTCAGATTCTCTTTACTTTTTAATTAATTGCTTACTGGTTGTCCTTGTAATTAGTTCATTTGTCATGCTACTACTTTAAATGCAACTATATTTCCTACCAAATTCCTGTTGACTTTTTAAGGGTTTTTTAAAGAATGAGTCTTTCAGTAGATAACAGCTAGCACAGCTGCTGTTTTATCCTTCTGAGCTTTCAACCTCTGTCTGCCTTGAAAACTTGCTGACTATGGAAAGGTAGAAAGAATTTGGAAATCTCAGATTTTAAAGGTTAGTTCAGGTATTTTGAAATGAGGTTCTGTGAAGTTATTCCTGGCAAGAGTTTCCTTATGTGTAGCAGAAAGATACTTATTGGACAGTAAATAAATCCTGAGAGTTGTGGGCAGTCTGATGTAAACTGGGGAGGTTTAGCTGAACTTTGCCATTTAAAACAACTCAAACTAAATGTGTTTATATTCGCTCAGACTCAAGCGCCACCAAAAACAAAATAGTCTTTTAGATTTTATGTAACAATGTTTGATATGCAAATACACTGCAGATGGTGTATTTTCCAAGCCTCTGTGATTTTGTCAGGATCATTTTAATAAAAATAAAATAAAATGTTTTCCAAATCAGCTGATGAAGCAAATTCATATAGTCTGTCTCCTTAGCATGTTGGCTTTCCATCAATCCAACACTGTGTTTACTTTTCCAACAGCGCTCAGTAATCGTTTTATAAAAACTACGATCAATGTATCCCTGGATAATCCCACCAAAAATGTTCAACACTGTTCTAAATTACAGCTATAAGAGTTGCCTGACAGACATACTGTTGATTGCTGTAATACGTGAAGCCGACAAAAGGGAGCTGATTGCCCACAAAGGCCTTTGGTATGGGAAAGGTCTCCTCCTCTCCCCGGTCTTCCTCGATGTCATCAAAATTACTGGTGTCTATGTCACTGCTGAGTTCAGGCACCACAGGGGCAGCGGCTAAAAGAAAAAAAGATTAATACCACTTTTACACAGCCAAAAGCGATTAGGTACAAGATTAGCACCAAGGAGTTACAAACTCACAAAGGTGACTTATCTGATCCAAACCCAAAGAGATTGCAATCTCTGAATTTCAGCTAATATGGTGCTTTTAAGCACCTAGTGTAGTAATTTGCTTATTGCATTAAAAATTGCTCTGAAAAATCTTTCAATTATGTCTAAAGATCTACAGTGTCCTTTGCACAAATCTTTTAGCATTATAGATATAGTTCAAAGACACCCTTAAAAACAAATGAAAGCAGTTGTCTGGCAGAGCTGATTTACCATTGAGTCAACAGCGGCAGCGAACAGCAAAGTGCTGACTTCAGCCCAGAAACCTATCAGACATAAAGCCACTAAAGAACTGAGTGCAGCTGCTGGATTTACCCCTACGTTTCCAATCGCTCCGTGCTGCAGCGTCACTCGCAGCACATTAACGTCGGGAGTTCGACTGCCTCCCCGTTCTTGGCCTCAAAGAGGCTGTGCTGCCAATGATTACTCTGAGCAGGAATCACGTTTAGTCTTGGAAAGGATACTGAATGAATGGCTTGTCTGCAAGAATTTCCTGCAACTGTCTGCACAGTAGGTCAAATGGAAAACATGATCACTGGCCTCATGATTGAAATAACAGTGTTGCAACTGTTAAATGAAATGGGATTTGTAAAATGCTGATAAAATAGCAAGGAAAAAATTCTTACTTTCTCGGATGTTGTCCCATGTCCATTGGTCATTTTTGAAGAAAGGGTGCCTCTTGATCTCGTCTACTCCATTACGGCCGAGGCGAACTTCCCTACGTGGTGGAGAGGTGTTTGCATTTGAACAGCTCAATAGACTCCATGACAGTGGAACGCCAGTTATACATGCTAGATTATTTCAATGCAGTGGATGCCTAAACAAGCAAAACATTTATTGATTTCCAACCTGTCAGTCAAGAAAGCACAGATGAGATTTTTGGCATCATTGGAAATGTCACTGTCATCCGGGAAGGTCAGGGCATTCTTGTGGTTCATGATTTTACTGTAGGTCCCCACCAATGAGTCTGCGTAGAAAGGCGTATCGCCTGTGCACAAGACAGTCAAAAATTAAGAGCAATAATTTCAGTTACATGACACTGACCTATTTTGTGGTGAATAGTGGGTTTATTATAAAACAGCTGAAAAAAAAAGACTCACCAACAAGCATCTCATAAAGAAACACTCCTACTGACCACCAGTCACACTCTCTGCCATAGTTGCCATTTCCTCCTTGGGATTTCAGTACCTCAGGTGAAATGTAGTCTGGAGTTCCAACTGCTGTGTCACATTGTACCATCCCATCCTGACAGGGAAAAAATATCAAAACCATTTAATTATATTACTGAAATAAAAACATAATGACATCCAAGAAATTCAATAAAAATTGTATTTAGTTTTTTTT
The DNA here is from genome assembly GCF_001444195.1 of Xiphophorus couchianus. Classification (NCBI taxonomy): domain Eukaryota; kingdom Metazoa; phylum Chordata; class Actinopteri; order Cyprinodontiformes; family Poeciliidae; genus Xiphophorus; species Xiphophorus couchianus. The sequence continues at coordinate 18,252,617 of NC_040233.1, forward strand.
TTTTAAGAGAATGAAAATGATACCTCATTCATCTTCATGCACGTTCCAAAGTCTGCGAGTTTTAAGTGACCTGCTTTGTCGAGCAACATGTTATCAGGTTTTACATCTCTGTTGAAACAAAAACGAAAACAGTCAGCAAAAATGGCTTAGCAGCAGCACATTCAAGTCAAACATTTGTTAGCAAACATATAAACAAAGACAACTTACACTGCAATGGAAGGTTTTTATAGATTATTACACAATTACATTAAAGAAGTTTGTTGTATTTGATTGGCCCTGGTTTACTCCACAACATTTAATGAAACATTTATCTTTGTTGTCATAGAATAAAATAGGAGACAGGATCAAAATGTTTGTGGTGGCCATCACCTGTGAATGAAGCCCATGGAGTGGATTCCATCCAGTGCTAACACCACCTCCGCTGTATAAAAGCGGGCCCACTTCTCTGGGACGTCATAGTTGCTCATCAAGTTAACCAGATCCCCACCGGGCATGTATTCCATCACCATGTAGAGGTAGCGGTCATCTTGGAATGCAAAAAAGAGCTGAAAAAATAAAAATAAAATAAAAAAGTCAAAATTATTACAAACCAAACATAATGTGATATCAAAGTAAATTAATATTTGACATTTTACATCTTCACCATCTGTAATATTAAATTGGAGCTTACCTGCACAACCCATGGACTGTTGGCAAAAGCCATGATGTCTCTCTCTTCCCAGAAGAAAGCAGAGTCTGACCTTTTGATCATCTCAAACTTGCTCAGCAGCTTCATGGCGTATACTTTACGTGTGGATTTGTGTCTTACCTAAAAAAAACAGGAAAAAAAAACAAGCAAGTGAAAGTTGGGCGTTCACACGAGTTCCTTACCTTTAATATAAGATAATAAAACGGTAAATTCTTACCAATTGAACCTCTCCAAATGCACCTCTTCCAATAACTTTAACCACCTCATAGTCCTCTGCTTTCATTCGTAGATCACGGATTTTACTAATTGTTTTTTTATCTGGTATGGAAAAAATAATGGTAGATCAACAATTAGAAAAAGGTTTGCACATTTTCTGCAAGTTCCAGTGGGTAAAATGCAACTTTTAAAGATCAAACTTACTGAATGACTTAAGTTACTAAGCAAGTTAAGCCCAAGTTAAATATTACTTTGTCAACTTACGTTTGTGTTTATTGTCCCTGGCATGTGACTCAATTGCTGTTACACAGAATCCTACACAGTAGAATATTTATTGCAGTAAGGTTTTAGTAAACCACTGCACAAAGGCAGTTGTTACTGTTTAAGATTTTAAAAGTGCCAATAGTGCTAAGTAAAACGCCACTTTTTTTCTAAATGATTAACCTAAATTTAAGACAAAATATCTGCAGGTAAGACTTTTTAAAAGACCTAAAATTAGACAATTGAATTTAAGACTAATTTTGACTTTTTAAAATCCTCCAGAAGCCACTATATACTCCACATCGCAGAGTAAATCAATTCTGAAATTCATGGAAAAAATCTCAGTAATTCTAAAGTTGCAGAAATTCAACTGCAAAATTAGACACTGACTTAATGCCGTAAAGAATCTGTTTTCACAATCACATTTCCTTTGAGAGTCATGGAAAATCTGCATTTTGAACGCAAGCAAAATTGTTGGCAAACCAACCAGAAAAAAATCTGAGAGTGTTTAGGGAATGTTTGTTGCCTATTGAGAGTTGGCCTCTACCCAGTGTAATAATTCCAGCTCCCCAGAGAAGCATTGCATCCACCATTAAGCCAAGTTTGGTCAAGGCTGCGTTAGGGGGACAATTTTCAATTCACATAGGCCACAACTGGCACTGGAGTGCATGGAAACGCAGCATGTGAGAGCATCAAAGTTCAACTGACACGAAAATAAAGTAGTACGCTATTATGACAATTATTGTGCATTGTTTAAATATAGGATTTTATATTCGTTATAAAAGTGTACATTTGATTGTGTGTTTGCTAGATTCAGCCTTTGTTCAGTATTTCTCTGCACAAACACAATGGAGCAATCATTCGATTTAACTTTTTTTTGTAAAGCAAAATGAATCGAGAGAATTTGGAGTAAAGAGTGCTTCAGGCAACTCGAGCCACTGAGGTCCAGGGTCTCTGCAGATAATCCATTAGTCCAAATCCATCAATGCTTTGCACAAAAAGACGAGACGAGGAATAACTGAGGTGATGTGAAGTGGCAGGTTCTCTTTTGGTCAACCACTTTTTTTTCTCTTTCTAAAACCAAAATAACAGATTCTGCACAACCAGGGGCAACATGCTGAGGTATGTCAGAAGAAGGATGAGAGGGAGTATTTGTTGTTTTCATTAAATTATAGGTTAACTGGATGTTATTCAGGAAATTAAAGACGTACAAGGCCAAGTTACAACATCACTGCCCTGCCCCCACTTTAGAATAGCTGGCTTTATAAAAACTACTCCACTGTAACACACTGTAATATGATAGTTGGCATTTCCAAGAAAAATCCTTACTGAGAATCAAGTTTTTTTTTAAAAATGAAAGAAAAACAAAAACAGTCTTGGACTAATATTTACATGACGTCTAAATTTAAATTGAGGGGGTTTCGAGGTTTGAGAGCAGTGAGGAAAAAGAAACCAACCTTGATATGCATCATGCGGGTCACCGGTCATTTATGAAAGCCCCTTTGTTGGGGACACTAAGCAGTAGACACCTATTGTGTCCAAGCATACATACTGACAGACACAAAAACAGCTTTCTTTGCAGCGCTGCATATAAACCCTGTAACAGGCAGTCTATGAACACAAATGGGACACCCCGTATAAAACGGGTACACGAGAACGAAAGCTATGATCCAAGATACTTACATCTATTCAAGAAGTTGTCAATACTCTTGTTTTTCCTAAGGGCAGGGAAGTCGAGGTCGTATACCAGCGCGTCCAAGCCATCCTGGAGGAAGAGGAACAGAGCTTAGACGAGGCAAAACCCAACAGTTTTATTTATTTTTTATATTTAAGATATACATGTTTTCCACCTAAGTAAAACTATTAATGCTAAAAAAGGCCATTAAATGTGTGTAGCCCAACAATCCATGTTCATTTGAGGAAAATGTAGTTTATTTCCACACACATGCATTGCGATGAAGTCAAATGGTGACAGAGTAGCTAACACCAACCACTTAAGCATTTTTTTGGGGTGGTGTAAAAAAAAAAAAAAAAACCTTTAAAAACTTTCAACCCTGTTTTCAATAATAAATTATGACACATTGTGGACATTTAACCAGAAAAACACATTTGCTATAAGAAAAAAGATAAAATAATTAGTGATATTCTGACTGTAGGCCATTCTGAATCTTTAATTCAGAAAGACTCAGAATGAATTAATTAATATTTTCTAGTGACAGACTTTTTTTTTTACTGGTTTGAACTTAATCTGATTTTGAAAAACGTAATTAGTTTTCTAGCTAACACTAGAAACATTTAGGTGAAAACTGAAAGGCATTGCTCAGTCTTGACAAAACCTCCAGTTCCACATGAAGAAAAGCAACCCCAGAGCATGACTCTACCACCATATTTCACTACGAATATTCACTTATTCTGGTGATATGAAGCTTTGAGCCACGCTTGGTGAAATCATGTAGATTTCCTCCCTGACGAGTTTCAGTCTCATTTTGGAGAATTGACCCCTCTCTGTTCCTTGTAATCCTACCTCACTAAAACAACGGAATTTTATTTCAGGTTAGTGAGAGTCACAACAACTGCTGTCAGGTATGAACTCAAGAAGATCTAATACTTAAACTTGAATTCCCAAATTGCTTCACAAACATTTGCCATTATACATATTTATGCAAATATTGTTTATTGTGTTTCTTCTGATTTGAGTGATTTTTACTTGAATTACATCACACTACATCATGTGGAAAAATGTTACAGCTATCAGTAATTTTTTACATCACATAAACCTCTAATTTCAACATGCACCTTTGAGAGTACCTGTGTATTACTAAAGAAGATATAATAAAGGCTGTCAGTTTTCAATTGCCAAACACACACACACACACACACACAGTACACACATACTGTGACGTTTTGACAACATAACTCCCTCTAATGAAACTAAAGGTTTTTAAATTATGCTTGAAATTATGCTTCAAAAAATAATCTTCCTACAGACATATCCACTCCGAGCCTTACCCAACACAAAATATGACAATATGTGTCAATTCTTCCATAAATGCATTTGTGAGATCATACACTGATGTCGGATGAGAAGGCATGGTAATCTTTACTCTTATTTATCCCAAATATGTTCAATCAAGTTAAGGTCTGAACTGTGCAGACCAGTCAAGTTCTTCCACACTCATCCATGTCTATTTTGGCCTTGCTTTCTGCACTGGAGTGAAGTCATGATAGAGCAAGAAAGGGTAATCTATAAAATGCATCCACAAAGTTGGGTGCATTAAATGATCTAAAATGCCTTGTTGTGCTGAAGAATTGAGTTACTTTCACTGCCGCTAAGGAGCTAAGCCAACCTCACAAAAACAGCCATGCACCATAATCCCCTTTATGCCAAACTTTACACCGAACACAATGTGGTCAAGCAAGTGGTGTTCTTCTGGCAGCTGCCAAACAGAAAGGAGTCATTGGTCACTCCAGAGAATATGGGTATACTAGTCTTTAGTCCAGTGGAAGTTTGCTTTGCACAACTGCATTGAACTTGTTGATGTAAGGCCTTGAAGCAGCTGCATGACAGTGGAAAATCGTTGCATGAGGTTCTCTAAATTAATCTGAAAGGCACATGAAAATTGGATGTCTACAGCCATGGATTCTCCAGAAAGTTGGCTAGCTCTACACACAGAGTTGATGTTCCCAGTCTCTTCCACTTTCTTGTAATACCACCAACAGTTGACAGTGGAATATTTAGTAGAGAAGAAATGTAGCTGCTGGACTTTACTGCACAGGATGCATCCTATGATGGAACCATGTTGGAATTCAATGAGCTCTGGAGAGAGATGCATTCTTTTGCAAATGTTTGTAGAAGCAGTTTGCCTGTTTAGGAGTGAATTTGACACCTGTGGAAATGGAAGCGATTGGCACATGAATATGTTTTTTTTTTTAGGAAGGGCAAGTAAAAGTTTGGCAATATAGTTTATCTGATGAAAGAAAATAGTTGAACAGATTATTGGATACTAAGAAACCACTTAAATTTATGTGTGAGATCCACTGCTGGAACTCAAAAAGTTTTAGACGGCGGGTTGATGCTGTCTTGGCCCGGCAAGACACTAAGTAACACTGGAAAGGTTTAACCTAATCTGCCATAATCCACAGTGGTTCCAACAAAACAGCCGCATAAACATTTCCAACACGTGCAGTAGCATGCTGTTCATATAGCAAAAGGAGTATTGGAGATATCACACGTCAGCTTAGTGTAATCTAAAGTTGACCAGTAAACATGTCAAAGGAACTAGTTATTTTTAAGTGTTTATTTGATGACACAAATCTCCAAGTGCAGTGCTAACAGAATCAACTGAGTCATGCCAGCATAGTGAATAGGTCAGTAACATGTTTCATTTTGCATCTCTGTACAAAGTGATGATGACACATGGTGAATCAGCAGCTCAGGCCAGCAGAGGAATCCTCTTAGCCAACTTTGCTCCTTCTACTCAACGGTGGAGGTCACGGCCACACCCCTCACTGAGAGACATAACACCAATAGTGCCCTACAGGAAGGGTGGAAACAGGGAAAAGGCAGGTAGGAGGGGCAAGAGGAGAATTGGGAGAGAGAGGGCAGCTGGTAGGAAGAACAAAAGCAACTTACTCATTTGAGAAGTTAATGAGGGGCAATAAAAAAATAAATAAATAACACTGAAATCTGTGTGATTTCAGAAAATCTCCAATGTCTTTGCAAAAAAGCGACCAGCAACAGGGACTAAGGGATGTTGCTGTCCATATGGAAGCCAGCCAGCCTACTCTGAAGGGAAAAAAGAACTAAAGAACAAAGTCTCTTTTGGGACCCTAATCACAAGGCTCTGAGCGCGGCATTGCACGTTTGCATAACTTCCTGCCACAGAGAACTCTGGACAGCCACAGCAGCATTCCTCAACAGGACTGTACACGTCAGAGAGCTATTTTAGGTATGTGGCCAAACAAGTTCTCAACAAAAAGTAAGGAAGACACAGAAAAAGTCCATCCCCAGTACCAACTCACTGAACAGAGCATGTTTTCAATCAATACAAGTGTCTACCACCATGATGGAAGGGAGAAGGGAGTGGAGAGCTGGCACAAAGTGGGCTGGTCCAATAGGAAAGCAAGGACAGGGAAACAAATGAGGTCAGAATCGACAACAATGATGACTAAGATGGTTTGAATTAAACCCCAGAGTGAGAAAGGAGTTATTATACTGCAAGTGAAAAATTTTACTGTGACATGAACAAGAGAACTACTAACCTATTATTGACGAGAACTTACAATAAAAAAAAAGAACATAATGAACAGCACCGCCTGCAAATGGAATGCCATTCAGCATGCAGGACTTTCATCCACAACAAAAAGAACACTATTTGACTATTATGAGTTTAAGCGGACAGGACAGGCCGGATTTTGGCTCCAAACAAATGTGTAAATGTTATTTTATTTTTTGTACATTATTTTGGCATTTTTTGTTTTGTAAAAATGCTCATACTTTACAGGCATTGAATGTGTGCTTCTGGCTCTTTCCAAAGGATGAATTTGTGTATCGCTTTTTGAAAACTTAGGACAAAATGGCAGAAAGACAAAGAGAAGCATCCTTTCTGTAAGGAATAATTGGTGCACGTTTAGCACTAAACATCCTACAGCAAACAGTACCATGTCATGCCAGTTAAATAAGCAAACAAAAAAAAAAAAAACAAACAAATGAAACAGCCAAAACTGCAAAGGTATGACATGACAGAAGAAGTGAGCAGCACCCGAGGCAACATTTAGTGAACATTGAAAAGTACAACCGTTCATGTGTGAGGATGCTTTGGATTCTAAGAAAGATCAAAACATATACGGTGGAAGATTTGTTGGTATGATGTCCACTCTGCAACACAGCACAACTGTACAACCACCTGAAATGATCAATTCCCCACAAACAAAAATTTATTGGAATTTTGCATGTTTGCCAAAATTAAAATAGATATATTTTCAGTAGCTGCTCAAAAAACAAGCAAATTGACATGAATAATAATTTTGTCCCATTTACTATTCGTCCTAGAAATTAACATTCATATTTCAATGACTGTTTTTATTAATTTTGTAATGTAATTAGTTTAAACTGTATTGTATTTAGTTATTAATTTTAAATTTGCTATGGAGTTTTTAAATTGTTGAAGTTACTACTACTGCTCATGTGCTCAGCTGTGGCAGAGAGGAAGAGATGTGTGCTTCTGTTTGCACTTTAGAGCTGGTACCTTGTGTCAACTTAAAGAGGCCGATATAGCAAAGCTTGTATCAACATACATTTTTACAAATGAAAAATGACACATTTTTAATTCAAAACGCCAACACACACATAGGATTCAGTCATTAACAGCATGAAATTTACCAAGATGGATAAGATGAACAAGTGCACTGCAGGTTTGAAAAATCCGAGATTTCTTTCTTAGCAATGTCTTTAAAAACATGCTTAGTTGTACTAAATCTACAACTATGCATCACAAAAATCAAGAGTGCAGCAGAAATGCATACAGAATTTATAAATCAGTTACCTAAACTCTGTTACCTAAGCATTTTTAGTCTAGTTACTGAAATTATATCTTTAAAAAGTAACAGACCACCTTTTTAGGAATGGTAAAGTTAAAAATGCACCAATCAGCTTTTTCCTACCTAATACCAGTTGGGCCAATTTCTAAGTTCTAAAACAAAAGGAAAAAAAAAGTTAATTTTCAGCAGGTTCTTTGATTAAAAAAAAGTAGTTTTGAATAGAAAATACAACAAGAAGGTTATCCTAATTCATATAATAAAGCACATGTCCCTAACCTTTGTCTGATTTTTAGAAGGTTCAGAAAAGCAGAACAAAATATGTTGTTGGACTAATACAAAAGGAGCATGATCTTAATTGTGTTTCATTTAATGGATTGAAGACGTAAACTAAAACATGATTGATTGGCATTTAACCAGACATTCACAGGTAAGGCATCAGGAATGTCTGACTTGTGCTAGCTGATGAATTCCGATTTGAATTTGATTGATGCAGCACCAGTTAAAATCAGTCATTTACACAGTGCAACAAGAACTGGCAGCAGGCACAAACAGATTCAATTTCTGATCTAGTTTTGTTAAAAAAAAAATTGTAAGTATGTTATAAAAGTAAAAAGATAGAGCTTTTTAGTTTCTCGTTATACCTATTCCTATACTGCCGTATATAACCAAAGGTGCCACAACCTTTTTAAACATCATGGAAATCAATCTAATCACAATATTAAATAGGACCAACGAGAAAAAAAATTGCCAAACTACACACACACACAAAAAAATAACTACATTGGTGGTTGACATTAAATAGGGCAATTATTTCTTCTGTTCCTAACCTTTTCGGGGAGAAAAACTCACACAAGCACTTTTCCAGGCATTAAGGTCTGAGCTGAAATTTCCATGCGAGACTAAGCCACATCATTCCCTTCAACATGCCAACATAAGGCATGTGAATTGGCCCAACTTCTTGTTTCCTTTTCTGCCACTTCATCAACACAATAAGCTTGCCACACGTGACCAATTGTGCAGACAGCCATTCAGCTGGCCATGCAAATAAAGGCAGTTCCACTGTAGACTGAGCTCATGTAAACACAAATGTGTTCATACAGCCCAGCGAAGCCATTCGAAGCATAAAATACCAGACCACTTCCTTACTGCTTACTCCCAAGCAGTCTGACAGAAACCAACATTTAAATGTACTCCAGTGGCGAGACTTTGCACTAGAGTTGTTTTACCTTCTTCACTTTGTTGAAACTACGTTTACATTTTGCTGCCGAGCATTATATGTACCGACAGGAAATCCCACTTACCTAGAAAGATGCTTATCTAACTACTACAGTGGATAAATGGCAGTGACAGTGAACCCAGGGATGGCAAAACGAGGACATTTCATTTTCCTACAAAGTCCAAGTGAGCAAAACTTCCCTGTCACGAATGCTTTCATGTGAAAATACTTCAGTGGTGCAGCACATCAACGTTTTCACCCACTGAGCTCAATTTTCTACCGAAACTCTGCTGTCCATTCCAGTATTTGTGATCTTGCCCAGACAAATAACCTGTGTATTTAACATCAGCACAGTACAGCCAGGACACGGGTCAAGAGCTTTCTGTATAAATAAGAAACGCAACTTCAGAGACAAAAAAAAAGGAAGACTGTGATAGGACGAAAAGTAAAACCAGGACAGTTTAAAGAAAATACAATTTTAGTCAGCATTCCTGAATATAATCAGTCTGGGGAATGTGGAGCTACAAATAGCTTGGCCAGTTGTTGTTCCCATAACTGAATAGCTGAGGAGAGCAGTTTACGACTGTGAACTTTCCTGCAACAGAAACAGGTCCCTGCTGACCTTAATTTAATCATAAAGATGTTCTGGTTAGTTTATCTGTTTTTAAGCTGGAGCAATTAAGCTTGTGGATGCCATTAGTCAAGAAAATTGAAAATAAATTAATACAATGTAAGTGCATGTTCAATTTTATAAATCCTTTCATTGAAAATATCGGATTTTTGAAAATACAATCACTTTTACCCAAAGTCATAACATGAGATTCTAATCATGGGTTTTGACCTTGATCATAGTTGATATTTCAAATAACTGTTTGAATGTGTAAGAGTGTAAAGTATTCACAGTAGCTTAGATTTAATCAATAATAATGTGTGACATGGCAACAAGATAAAAATGTGAGATTAATTAAAAAGAAATTAAAACAATAAATCCACCCAGTTCTACAAACAATATTATTAATATTCAGCGAATGAATTAAAAATATTTATGTGGTGATACTGCATTATAATCAGTTTTTTAAGAGTAACTTCGCAATAACAAGGGACTAACCCAATAAATTGTTAGGCCCAGGTGTGGATAAGTGGGGTGAGGAGGGTTAGGTAAATTTAAAACAAAACCACCCTGCACTCAAAGCATGAATATTACATCACTAAATTAAATAAGGAACCTGTCTTATTCACATTCATATGCCTGTCAGCTGTTTTCAGTTGAATGTCCTCATTCAACTGTGTCCAGGACTTTTGTAAGCACAACTCAGCCGGAATAAGCTGCATTTGTATCACAAGCCCTAGCCTATAACATAAAATATATGCAATGGGATAGGACATATTTTTACACTTTCATGTGTTCCATGGACACTTTGCTGAAGAAAATTGTAAACAGAAATGCTAAAACACCACGAGGCTTTCTATGAACTGTGTCTGTATCAAGAAAAATGAGCTGCAGTGTCTTTGATAGAGGTAATTGTTTTCAATCGAAATAAAAAAGCAGAGTTACAAGATTATCTTCTTTTATGCATTCAAGCACAATTTCATAACAGTAACTGTGCACTACAGTACACTGGGTTGATATAGTGAGAGCTCTTTGTTTTATTACAGATAGGAAAAATACAATATTTGACCTGCTACTCAATAATCCGAACCAAGTGAAAACAGACCACATATCTGGCATATTTAAGTAACCCTGGGGATTAAAATGATGGTACAACTTTATATTTTATAACATGATACATTATAGCAATACCTTCACAAAAAGGTAAAGTATGGCAAGATAATCAAATTGAATGTATGAAACCATGTCAGTGATCAGACTTCCAGAAGATATGCTATTAATTGAAAACAACTTCTAAACATACAGTACAGACCAAAAGTTTGGACACACCTTTTAATTCAATGAGTTTCCTTTATTTTCATGACTATTGACATTGTAGATTCCCACTGAAGGCATCAAAACTATGAATAACACATGTGGAAATATGCACTAAACAAAAAAGTGTAAAACAACTGAAAATACCCCTTATATTCTAGTTTCTTCAAAGTAGCAACCTTTTGCTGTGATTACTGCTTTGCACACACTCTGCATTTTCTTGATGAGCTTCAAGAGGTAGTCACCTGAAATGGTTTTCACTTCATAGGTGTGCCCTGTCAGGTTAATAAGTGGGATTTCTTGCCTTATAAATAGTCATGAAAATAAAGAAAACCCATTGAATTAGAAAGGTGTGTCCAAACTTTTGGTCTGTACTGTATGTCTTTTAATGTTTAACTGTATCACACCTGCACATGTAAAAAAAAAAAAAAAAAAGAGAAACACCTATTAGATAGTAATAACATTCGACATAAAAAGCATTTCCCCTTGATATTCAACCGACACCACCACAACCTAGCAAGCTAAATAAGAGAACTGACAACACTGCATTATGTCCCTGTCAAAACTGTGTAGATCTGTCAGCGAACTCAGGCACTGTTGCACTATCTGTGTGGACACCACCTTAAGGGTTAGGGCTGTCTATTAAAGGCAAAGGTTGCAGAGACAAGGAAGGCATTCAGCATGAGTAAGACATGCCAGGCCTTAACAGAACTTCAATGGAGGAAAATTTGGACATATGCCATAGACGTGTTTCAAAACATAACTGTAAGCAACAAGTATTTGTTTTTAAAATTCTACAGTTGCATTGTGATATGTTGTATAACTGAATTTACTCACAAAAACTGATCAGTGTTGATATGAGACCTTAAAGACCTAGTTCAGGACAACACATGAACTCTAAAAAAAACAAATTCTAACTGAACTTTCTTGCCCAGTAACTATGACCTGAACAAATATAAGTGCAGATGATTTGGACCAATTTCAGTTTCTATTCATTACTTCCAATCCTTTCAACCCAACATATACATGCAGCACTCAGACGATCATTAAATTTAAATCTGGTTTCCTTGCCTTGCTGTTTCCTGTAATTATTCCTGTTGCAAAATTAAAGTCCAAATCAGAGATTGGAGGAGGATAAACACAGACCGGCTAAAAAGCTGAAAAGTGCCAAAGTAACAACAGAGACAGAGCCAGGAAGCATGCAGACATGTGAAATAGAGGCCAAGTCAGTTAAATGACTTTGAACGCATAACTAGTGGCATAAAATTAGAAGATGAAAAAAAATTCAGGTCATGTTGTCTAAATTCATGCGTAGAAATGTAAATGTCATGTTTGCCCTGCAGGGGAAAAAAAGCACACAAAAACAACAAAAAACAAAAAAATACATCCTCTGTGTACACTGCAGAGCCTGGAATAATTTACCATTGAACTACTCGACATAAAAAATTATTAAAATTGTACTTTTCCATATAAATTAGTCTTGAAAGCAGTGAGTTTCTGTGTTTCCAAACAGACTGAAGGGCTTGAACCTTGGACAGAGATACTCTTCGCCACAAGGAGGATTCATTTAAACAACAAAGATAAGAGAAGAGGGTCAGAGAATACGAGACGCATCTCATCCTAAAGCTGGGCAGTTCATAGAGGCTGGATATATTTACACTAAATACACCGAGCTTGTAAGAAAAGTACAATTCCAACATCAAGATACTTCAAACAAAATGCATGAGTAAGAAAATAATGATAGCCAGCACAAGGCCAGAGCTGTGCAATCTGATAAAACCCATTACTCACAGCCAAGCTCTCTGGCTGCTTTATGAGTAAAACGTCCTGATTCACAGCCCTCGGAAACACGAGTCTTTACCCTTCAGTCCACATAATTTTGGTTTATGGGAGAAAAGCAGAGCCCACACCCTGCCACCTCAGAGCTGCCTGCCTGGTTTCAACGCTCACTCTCTCTCCAGAACGGCTTTGGGACACACTGGGAACTCCAGACCAGTCAAAGACAAGAGGTTATTTGATTAGTATGGAATTTTATTAAGCTGTGGGTGGAGTTGCATGGTAGCAGTGAGGGAGCCTCTGCAAGAAAAAAAAAAAAAAAAAAAAGACCACCATTCATTGATCAGGGGTGAGAACGCTAGAGAAAGAAAAGAAAAAAAAGCGATAAACGGCCCCCTTGTGTGGGTCTTTGCAGTAGGAACAGTGGCCACAGGTTTTTCCTGTTAAATATGCAGAGCCTGTGGAGTTTTGAGTGAGTTTAATAGTCTTTCTGAAACATGATGGGAGGTCAAACAAAATATGCATGTTTTCGTTTAAAGACAGTTATCTAAAGCTGCCTATTCATAACACAAACTCTACAACTTGAGCATGTGGGTGGGGTTTTAGTGTGAACCCCCATTTTCCCAACGGACACCGTTCTTGATGTTCTTTTGCTTGGTAAGTAGTCTGCCAACTCCTTCATCCTTGTCATAACAGCAACATTCTTTACTCTTTACTTTATTCTTTATTAAGCCTTTAAATACTTTAGGAAAGCCTAGAAGATTATATTATGGCTTTGTAAGCTTCTGATCATGTAAAAATATTCGAGTTAAACAGAGTCACAACTGATAATGTAATTTTAAACACACTGCCACCTTGTCTGACGTAATGGGAAAATCAAAAGAAATTAGGCTAGATATCAAGAGAAGAATTGATCCTTCATTAGAATTTCCACACACCTCAATGTGCCATGTTCGTCTGTTCAAACAACTACACGAAGCCATAAACATCATGGTAATTTTCAAACCTTTAAGGAAGAAGACAAGTTCTGTATTCCAAAGATGAAAGTGTCAAAAACCAAACACCTTGGGCAGATCCTGGTTGAAGCTAATCAAAAAATGGTTCTTAGCCTCAGTGAATTAAGTTCTACAATGACATGGCCTGAAAGATCACTCAGTGTAGAAGCAACTATTAGTCCAAAAGTAATAATTCACAGTTAGTACAGTAAATTACTTTGCAATTTCCAAATGCACTCAGAGATAAATACCTTAATTTAAAATACATCTCTTGGAGTCTCATGGAATTACAGTTGAAGTGTTTGGCCATATAAGGTTGTGCTACAGTGGAAGGAAAAGGAAGCGTAACTTAACTGTTGCAAGTTAATGCAACATTAGCTTGCATGAGAATACTAAGTTAACGTTGCAGGTGGCACCGTAACGTTAATGGCTTGTTTTGTAGCAGGAGGGATTGGTGCACTTCTTAAAATGTTTGGCATCATGATGAGAGAACCTTATAAATATTTCTATATACTCGACAGGAAATAAGAGCTTGGACAAAGAGTCTTCAAAATGGACAATGACACAAACATAGCACCGATTAATATTTCTGGCATTTAGCAAACAGAGATGATTTTGATAAAACAGTTGGACATAGAAGGGAATATCCGAGTGTAACAAAAAACTGTGTATTTTTACAGTGTACTTAAACATCTGATTTCAGCTTGGTATGAATTGACTACAGTAATACTAGTGTAAACAGACACTCCTGTAGTACTTAATTCACTGAAAATTCTGATTTATTTGTTTTCCTTCCAAAGCCAGAATTCCAGCATGAATCATACTCTGGGTAAGTTTTGTCCCCTAAACCTAATTAGCCACCAGATACCAGAATACCAACAAACATATGAGCAGAAACACTCCCATGAGTCACATCACTGTGAAAACACGTAGTAAACTGGCATATTTGTGATATCAACAGTCGTGTGACAACAAGATTCCCTTTAGCGTTCACTCTACAATGAGTGAGAGAGTTCCCAAGTTTGCTGTCATAAAAACCAATGAAGGAGTGCTGGAGGGATTAGCACGTGGCAACAGCCGCCTTCCAACCACAAACAGAAGAGTTGTCACCCAGATGTCAGGAAGTAGTCAGGTACACCTACTGATGCAGGAGGCCTGAAGGTTATAACAGGCTTAAAGTTGGTTTATTGCTTTACATCACGTTAAAATAAGGATATTCAGGATATATTCATTATCCAAATAACATTAATAACTCATTACCTAAAGACAACATTACTATCTCTGACATAATTGACATAAAACCTATATTATTTCAAGTTGCTGAACCAAAAACACTTAACAATGCTATCAAAACAAAGAGATAATACAACAGTTTAACAATAACAATCGTGATTATTTTTGCAGTTTGACCAGATGCACTGAAGCCCATCCCAAATAAGGAGGGCTCCTGATTTGTTTCCCAAAAACAAACACATAAATAGGTACAATTAGAGATGCACCAATTGGGGTTTTCACAGTGGATACCGATTTCTGGTTTTCTTTATGGCCTGACCTTATGATTCTTATGTTTTCTACCGAGGGCTATTACATCTCTCTTGAGAAAGGTTAAAACAATTGGAATATCATTTCCCATTATGCACCGCAGCAGATAGCCCTGACCTCTCTCTGATTTTTAATCGATTCAAAAACAGCATCAAGAACAAGTGCATGCAGTTGACTTTTGCACTGCTACTGGTGAGAGTGCTTAGAAGCCCATAAAAAGTAAATGCTTATGAGCAATGGGATCTAAAAAAAAAAGGCATAGTACGGTATACTGCAGTAAGACCGCAACAATTTAAAAACACACCTTACATGTATATTTCTAAGAAAAATACCTATACTATTTTTAAATGAAACATTAAATAACATGAAGGAAAAAAATTAAACCCAAAACTCTCCAAGTTGCTTATTTTATGCCTGGTGGAATGTGATTGCATCTTTCTCAGAATCAACTGGGTGAAATTAAACTTTTGAGTCTGTTGTTTTCAGCACTATGATGCCAACTTAAAATTCTTGTCTGAAAACAGGTTTGAACTAATGCAGTCCGTCTAGATTAAACGCAAAATCGCGTGTAGATGTCTGAACTCGATCTAACCTGTGAACAAAATAGACATTAATATAAGCATTTTGTAGAGTGACAACTGAGACAATCTGTCGGTCTCGGAAAGAATTTCTGCTCCAAGGAGTAGACTGACCCCAAAGAGCGGTAGGTAACAGGGCTAGCTAACAAGCTACAAACTTACCAGTAGACAATCCGTGTTTATTTCCGATTTGGGGTCTTGTAACATGGCATCGATTTTCTCAAACCGAGACTCCATGGCGTCTCCTGCGCTCATTTTTGCTGTCAAGAACAGTCCCGAGGGTGGGTTATGAACAAAAACAGCTCACTGGCGAGGCAAGCAAGCTGGCTAGCTAGCTAGCGTTAGCCAGTGGTAGCTAGCCAGCCAAACGTCCCTTTCTTCGTGTGAACTTTACACCGCACCTCAGAGAAAATGCATCGTTGTCCCACAGCTTCCACAGACAATGAAGGCGTTAAGGTGGCACCTACCACTCCACATTTTCCAAGTCGGGGAAGGTGTCCCCCCCCCCTCAGTACAAGTGGCAAACAACTTCAGTGGCAAAGATAAATGCGGCAACAGATTAGACAACCTCCGTAGGATGCCGCTGAGGATAAGGGCTTAAAACGTTCCAAACAAAAGGCAATTATAAGTAAATGCAACGTTGAAAAATAAAGTTAGAAGGAAGACTAATCCACGCGTGCTCCCATAGCTGTACCAGGCCCCTGCAGAAAGCCACAATCTGACAGCTCAAAAGTAGAAGTGGTGGTGGAAAAACTTCTGCTTCTTCCAAATTTCGAAGTTTAAACACGGAGTCGATATAACGTTTTCAACGGCAGTCCTTCCTCCGCTAGGTCCCCTCAGCTGTCAATGAGTGGCGGCTGCTTCCCCCGTCCGAACTGCAAGAGTTCTCACACTGAATATAAATAGGAATCACGTAATATGTGTATTAGTTTTCGGAAAACAATCGCATACTGTGCACAATTTTCTCACACAGCTCGGCCAACATGTCCGCCTTCCTGTTCAAACACCCCGGAGGAGCAGCTTCAAAATGTCAAGCACAGCACGCATGCGCACGAGCCGAGGCTCGCTGAAAGAACTCGCAGATGCAACACGTTGCAATCTCAAATGTTTCAATGTACGATTTAAAATTTAATTCAATAAAAAGTGGTCATGATCAAACACGTTAACGTAATTTTTTAACAAACCAATAGCTTTTACTTCTTCACCTGGTTCAGATTTCCTATTCTTCCATTTCCTGTTTGTTTCGGTAATTTAAACCATATATGGTTTTCTGGTGAACGGTGAAACAGCACAGCCCTAGACATTAAGGACATATCATATTTTTTGCTCACGTTATCCGAAAATGATAATATTATTGTTTTGTTAGATAAAAAAAAATATTCTTCTTCACTGTAGTTTTTCCTTTGGTGGCGTGAGTATTAATATCCCCTCAGTCAGAGACTATTGCTCACCGTAATTTAACGAATAGCTCGGTTTCACACGACAATCTTTTTTGGTAACTAACCCCTTGTTTGTTTCATGCATCACAGAATTCCCCATCCAATGAGATATTTGCAATGTGTAAAAACAAAACAAACAAAAATGTTCAAATGCCAAATATTAACATTGTTACTGATTGCCAGTAGATGGTGGTGTTTTACAAGTTATGCCATGACCTCGCTTTAAAAAAATAAAAAGTAAAAAAAGGAATTTGAATGAGGTTCATGATTTTGGCTTTTCTGGGACAGAGATACTTGATGCACTTTTTTCAGACAAATAAACAAGACATGTAGGCTAGGGACATGTTGATGCATAAACTGGAAGATGACATTGTTATTCCTTTATTTTTTCTTAGCATCTAATACCTCTAAAACAAACGTATGTTTTCGCCTTGGATATGTATTAGGTTTATGGGAAAAAATTAGAATCATTCAAAAGTTAAATTGGCTGGTCATACCTAAAAGAAATCGGCATTGCACAGGAAAAGCCTGATCAGAGTATTTCTTTTATTATAATAATAATAATAATAATAATTAATATTGATGTAGTTATAACGACTAACTACATTAGTAGTTATTATTATTATTATTATTATTATTATTATTATTAGTAGTAGTAGTAGTAGTAGTAGTAGTAGTAGTAGTATTAGTAGTAGTAATGGAAATATTAGGCTCTGGATTTTTTAGGTTTGCTGGCAGCAAACTCATAATTATCATTGCATTGTTGTATAGCCGTAATCTATCTATCTATCTATCTATCTATCTATCTATCTATCTATCTATCTATCTATCTATCTATCTATCTATCTATCTGGGGGGTTTTTTTATTTATTTTTTTTTAGCTTTTTATTATCTCTTTAAAGAACAATATATATACAAGTAATTACCTCTTACTGTATTTGTGTCTGCCATTTGGTTATTGTGTCCCTAATTTTCGCAGTAAACTGAGCGGAATTTCCGCTGAACTGACCCAGACAGCGCTTACAGTACAGTCCTGACGTCAGCCGGTAGCTGACTGTGCGCAGATCAGCTGTGTCCGGGGCAGCATCGATGGTGATGGTGGCGTTTTGAGTCAGGGGCGCAACTTCACGCTCACAGAGGCGACCTTCCACGGACATGGCCGCATAACAGCTTCCAGTATCCGCAAGGTAAGACTTTCACTTGGCTGTTTTGCTCTAAAAGTATGATAATGTCAAGTACATTTCACGTTTGCATGACAGTGACGCTGTCAGGTCGGTGGTCGCGCACAAGCAGTATGTCAAAGTTTCTTCCATCTGTAGATTTTGTCGGAAAATGTTAAATGATTGCACAGAGAAGAGGAACTGCAAAAGGTTAATAAAAACAACAAGGTTATCGTGCACAATCCGTTTAAAAGTATAGGAAAACTTTTTTCTTGCTCTTTCTGATGGACCAATTTCGCTTTGAAAAACCAGTTTTTCTTCATTTGTTTAGGAAGCCTCGCCTATTGCCGTGGTTAGGTCAGACTGTAAGTCTGTGTATGTAACCGACCCCTGGCAACCTAAAGCGTTTTAAGTTGCCAATGTTCGTTTTCATGTACAACAACAATTTTAGTGCTGGAGGAAATGTATTTATCTTGTGAGGGTATTGATTTTGCCTGCGTTGATGCATTGTTGATGAAGTCATGTCAAGTATACGAGGTCTGGAGCCAAAGCACTAATTTAAGTGCTTGTCTGCAGAAAACAGCAGTTGCCTAAGGCTTGTGTTGAAACAGACACAGATAAAATTCTATCAGATGACGGTGCAGAGAAGATGTCTTTAGAGCTTTGTCACTCTTGGGAAAACTCTAACTCATCTATAAATGTTTTTTTTTTCTCTCCATAAATTTGGTTTATTAGGTTTTATTTCCAACATGTTATCATACTTAAATGGTTATCTTAATTTATGTTTATGAAAACTGCATCTCTTTGTTACTCCACATGGAGACATTTCTTATGGAGAGGGATAAAGCCCTACTATGTCAGTTTATGTATTTTCACAAGTTCTTGTAAAACAAGCTGTTAGAATTAAACCAATGAAACTGGTGCCATCATTTGCATACATTTACATAGGACATTAAATATTCCTCAAATAGAATGATCACAGCTGCAAGACACAGCTTGCATTGAATTGAATTTCTTCAATTCCGTATATTCAGTACATTTATTTTACTTGGTCAGAAACAACCAATCAGAGCCAGGAGGGGGGGGTTTAACATTGTCAATCACTCTAGTATAGTCAGTGCTCAAACCCTTCCTCTTTACTAGACTACTGTGTCTTCCCCACAGCAGAGCATGTCATGAATGCGCAGGCTAGTTAGCATGGCTATGGTGGACAAGCAATTTTCCTGTAATAGTAAGTTGTTCCTCCACCATTAGCACATTGAGAAACACCACACAAGGATGATTGACAGTGCTAAGACTTTCCTCATGGCTCTGATTGGTTGTTTCTGACAGGGAGCGGTACATTTATGCAGATGGGAGTAGAACCACAGGGAGAAGGCAGCCAAGCTATTTTTCTTCACAAATCTCTGTCATGTTATACTTTCAGGACATAGTGACACTCTCAACAAATATGTAAAAAAATGTTTAGCTTTAGCAAAAATGTTTGCAGTGCTGTTGGAATTACAGTGCAGTCTTCCTACAACTCCTGACTTGTGTTGCGCCACAATTTCTCTTCTACATTACAACAAATATTTTCTCTTGCGATCTTGTGGAAACAATTCATTAGAGTGTCTTATCTAGCCTCTGCAGGCATCTGTTGCAAAGTTATCACACATTGCAGCCAGAAAGGTCATCTGTGTATATGTCTGGCAGTCATGCACTTTCAATCTTCGTACTAAGAAAAAGTTCTAAAAGTGGCTAAGGAATGAAGAGTAGTGGGAACGGTATCAGCATCTTGTTGTGGGTCGCAAACTATTGCCTGATGATATTGGAGCAATGGAAACTAAATATGCCCTCCACCTCTTCTGCCTCTTCCTCTGTTTTGCCTCTTAACTCCTTCTCCCCACATTCTCACTCCTCTTCTTCTCTCTGGCTGTTGACCCTGTTCAAATCTTTGTTCTTCTTGTGTTGTATTCTGCCTCTATACACTATATACTGTACTTTCCCTTTGATGGCTCATGAAGCTTTGAGCTATTTCAGAATACAGGTTGATCGTTGGTTGATCTAATGCTTCACATATTTGCCTATGTCGGATAAAGTCAGCATTCACCTGGGGGCAATTTATCAATTGAGGACAAATTTTGAAAAAAAGTATTAAAATGCTTAGTAATACACTTCACATATTACAACAACTTGTTCAAACATTTTTTTATTTTGAGACTTTATGACAAATTTATGCTGATGTTGTGGAGGCTGAAGCTATTCATATAATATATTTGAAAATGTATGAAACATGCTCAAAGACATGAGAAACAAATGACAATGATTTTATGGTTAAACAAGCAGTTTTGAGAATTTCAGTTCTGATCTGACATACAGTACATGCCAAAGCTATTGAGAAAAACTGCAACATATTTCTCTAATAATTTATGTATGCCTAAAATGTGTTATGATTATTTAAAACTTTTACTAAGTTAACATATTAATCTATAGTACAAATTATATGAACATATTAGCCTTACTGGTATGCATAGCTGGACTCTGCACAATAGATGGAATAGCTAATAGTTTACTGAAACTACAGTATATTTTAAGTTTCAACTCCAGAACATGCTAGCAAATCAAAGTAGTTAATTTGTTAGAATATAATAATTATAAAACATTACACTTATGAGCTAATCTCCTTAACTAAAATCGAGAATACTTTAATGGTTAATTTTTAACACTGTCCTTTCCATTTTTTTCATAGTGGTTTGTTCTCCCAGGTAAATAGGAAATACAAAAAATAGAATAAAAAATAAGGCGTAAAACAGTAAAATAGCAATTAAACTTTTTAAAATCCAATAAGGTGACCTTTGAACCCTTTTCCATGATAACCTTAGCAGAGATGTACTATTCACTAGCAACAACTGCCTGAGGGATTAGAAGCTTAGCTTGCTAGCATGTGTGACTTTAGCTTTAGCAGATTCGCTAAATGAGCTCAATACAAACTTGAATTCTTAATCCAATTTACATATTATTTCTATTATTCTATTATTTCTATTTCTTAACTTTTAATTATTTGATTAATTTATGTAGGATACAACCAACACCTGGAGATCACTCGAGAAATAATAAAAGCTAATTGCTGAACAAACAGTTCAAGTTAAATTCTAATCAAAATATCTAGGTAAGATATTTAGGTAAATAAGTCATTTAAATGACTAATATTCAATATCATATAAAATTTATATTTATTTTTTGGCATTCTACACCGCAGCGTTTATCAATAAAAATGCAAGAATTCTTTTTTTGCCCTGAATCACGCAGGTGTTATTGTTATTTGGTGAGCATTGTGAATTAGCTGGGTGGCCTGTCTCGATGAAAGCACGTGCAACCCTGTCACAGAGAACGAAGGCTGGAGGGGTCAGGTGGTGAGGGGGCTCTGGACGCTGACCATCTGGCCCTTGGGGGGCTGGTTTCCTCACTGACTGCCTTTGTTCCTGACCAACAATTGGGACTTAATCTGGGAGGAGATAAGTAAGGCCCCGTGACACCACTCTTGCAAGTGGACAGGTTTTCTCCCTTAGAAAAGCCTTGACGTCTCTGTCCTTGTGTTTCTTTGTTGGAGCGCTTAAAATCAGCAGCTCTGGTGCTGGATTGCTGTGTTAAAGCTTCTTCAAAATGGGAAAACAATAGTGATGCATGTGCTCTGAAAATGATGCATTGTGTAAATGCATCAAATTCTGGTCATTATATCGCTTAAGTCAGATATGTTATTGGTTTCCATATTTAAGAACGACATGATTCCCAAATTTCCATGAAAAAAAGTTATTAGTACTTACCCTGTTTTTGAAGTTTACTTCGAAAACTTTTTTTTGTAACCATATTGTGACAATACTTCATCAACTTTACTTACTTTATGTAGTTTTGACCTGACTTGTTTTTTTTATGAGCTGTGAAGCAGAAAGTGTCCCAAAAATGTCATGTGTCATTTCTCTTCTGAGAAAGCTTAACAATGGATAATATTCACATCCATTTGTGCATGAGACAGTTGTCACCACGGTAACAGATTGATTTATTTTCTCTCATTCTCTCCCAATACATTTTACCTTTTATAAGGACTCTGACTTTGCTGCTTGTTTCACTTTTCTTTTTTGGAGGAAAATGCTGAAAAAAATGCTTGTTCATAAAAAAAACGTAATTTATTAAGGCAAACCCAAGTGTGAAAACTCCCTTTTGAATCTGCTCAGTACTGTAAGAAACCTATTGATTTGCATTGCTGTCTTTAACACAGGTTTATGTTTCTATTTACATGGGTTTTTTTCCAGCCAACTCCAGCAACATGTCAATTTTACATGTTGATCTATGAAGCAGAACCTGTGTTTTCAAACACCTATGCAGACAAATTGTAATATTTAAGTTACAAAAGAACAACAGGGATTGCACGGAAGTATGGGGAGTTGTTTCTTTTAAATACCTGTCTTTAATTATGGTCTTTTCTGATCACGAGTGCAGATGGCAGAGGGTATAAAATCCCAGCGAGAGAGAGGGAGGTCAGTGCTTTTTGTTTCTTGCATTTCTGACAAAACATAGAAAGCAGGTGTTGTCCTTAAAATAGGTGTAATTTATGAAATTGTGACACCTGGAGTTAAGATGGTGTTTTTGGGATTTTGCTTTTTTCACTGTTGTTGCCACAAACCTGTGGTCTGAAAATAACTTTTCAAACGTCAGTACTGGATGAGGTATTTTTCAGATATCAGAAGAAATCAGCAATGTCTGCAGAAAATATCAAAAATGGATTATGCTAGTACATAAAGCATGGCAAGTTATTGCAGTTAAAGTATTTATGACTTGCATTAAGGTTAAATATCACTATTTGGATCATTTAAACTGTAACATTATATTACCTTATGTCTAAGCCCCATATCAAGATATAAAGTGAAGACAGCTAAACTTTGTCAAAATCCTCTGAGAACAATATTGAACTCCATATACAGTTTATTCATATGCTGTTTCATAACTATTGGCCAAAATTAAACAACTTCATGCCCACAAGAATTTAAAGAATTCTTAATGAAAAAACACATTATTTCTCAGTCTTTTCAGTTAAATTAGGTTTATTTAGAGCTGCACAGTATAATGAACTGTCATTGCATTATCATTATGTATAGAACTGCACATACTAAAGCAGGAAAGCATCCCATAGAAAGCCAATATTAATTGAGTCAAGTGAGGTTTGTGTTGCTTTGGATGTTCTAGAGGTTTTTTGTGTGACCCCCAGATGATGCACCCATGTCCTCTAATTTTTGTATCTCTAGGAAGGTTCAGAACTGCCCCAGGTTTCCACCATTTGAGGATAATGACTGTCACTGTGGTTCACCAGAGTCCTAAAACCTTAGAAATGGCTTTATAACCCTTCCCAGACTGTTAGATGCTAATTACTTAATTTCTCATCCGTTGTTCAATTTCTTTAAATTATAGCTAGTTGCGTTGCTTTTTAAGATCTCTTCATGTTTCCCTCAGAATTTGTGTCTGGGATTATTTTTAGCTTGTGGTGCGATGAGATAAAATTATCTAAAAAATCTGGTTAATCAAAGTTAATAATTTAACAAGGGAGGCAACAGTGGCTTGGCTGGCTTTTGCCTTGAATAAATGGAATCTGATAATGTATTTTGTTTATTTATTTAGATAAAGCAGTGTGAAACATGAAGAAATGTATAAAAAAACATTCTCTCTAGTAACGCATTTACAAAATCCATGGAAAAGCAAAAAATTCAAAAACTTATGAAAGACTTGGGGGAGGGGGGTGGGGGGGGGGGGGGGGGGGGGGGGAGTTCAACTTAGCTAAACACAATTAAGGAAAACAAACTAGCTGACCTAAGTTAGGAATGAACTTACAGGGGATACGTATATATTCACAAAGGCCAAGGTTACATAACAAAAATTAGTAGACAATACTCTCAAACAACTGTAAACCAACCTAGAGAACGACTTAAAGCCAACAAATCAAACAAGCCGTTTTCAAACTGGAAAATATGACTAATTACAAGGATGTTACCAATCATTACATTTTCCAGATCTTTGGTAGTTTTCCTAAAGTGAAGCTCCCCAGCTTTCAGAATAGGGGTGAATTCTTAAGCTTATTTTTTATTAGATCATAATGTGTTTCCTCCCTATCCAGTACATTACGGTTCTGGTAAAACGATGAATAAATACAGCTAGTGATTTAAACATGCATAAGCAAGCTGTTCACCCATATTTGCAAACAACTTCCTAAACAAATATTGCAAAACAGTTGCAATTTTACACCAAATGTATTAGTGTGTCAGAAACTTTTATTAAGTAAATAAACTAAAGATGGAAGAATCCCCACAGTATTTTTGTGTCCCATGTCATGGGAGTCTATTTTTATGTGCTATCAGAAATATTTCCAAGCAGTCAAATGTGTCTTTCTTGTAGTAAACTAATTGTTTAGAAGCCTAACTTTAGTCAAATAATCTTAGTTAGCACTGCAGCACAGTGACTAAGTTTAACTCACTGAATAGCAGTAGATAGCAACAAGTAGAGGCAGCTTGATTCTATGATTTACTGAACACAAGGGACTTTTTCCAACATCTCAATGAAATGACTTTATGTTGTGGAAAAAATGTGATGGGGCTAGTTAGAGCTGATCATTTTGTCCATTTGCTATTTTGTACATTTGCAATTCATTTATTTTGCGGATGAGACTTGTAGCTTATAAATTTAACATCAGTTTTTTTATATGTTTTATTTATACTGAAATGGCATATCTTCCAATGTCCCAGAAGTACAAGAAGGATGCATTCAGATGTCGAAATCCTGATGCAGAATATTGAAAAACTCAGAGTAGCCTTGGATTCAATATATACAACTTCAAAACATGGTGAAAGTTAAAGTTTTTACAGGTCATCAACCACAGAGTACTTCACAAACTGCTTGTTTATCTGCATAAATTAAATAGGAATACATTGTGAGTGGCTTGACTAATAGTAGCTAGCTTGAAAGAAAATGGCAAATTCTGTTGTGTTTTTATAACTTGCAACAAAACATGTTCAGTTTGGATGTAAAATAATTCTTGGACCCAAACTATTCCTTCTGAAAGAAATCAAGAAGCTTTTATCAGTCTTCACGTGATATTCAAAATCCAGGCATGCTAATAAATGAAGTTGCATCTGAGAAAAGTTTTCCACACAGCTTGCAATAAAAACAAATAGCCCCTTTACAAATTTTAGTATTTTTCTATACTTTTATGGTAACAGTTTTTAGTGTGAGGT
This sequence comes from Xiphophorus couchianus, assembly GCF_001444195.1. Taxonomy (NCBI): domain Eukaryota; kingdom Metazoa; phylum Chordata; class Actinopteri; order Cyprinodontiformes; family Poeciliidae; genus Xiphophorus; species Xiphophorus couchianus. Next base: position 18,278,208 of record NC_040233.1, read on the forward strand.
ATACTGGAATGGATATCCAATGAACTCATTTAGGTAGTTGTAGATCAGTTAATATTTAACCAAACACTAAAATGAAAAGAGCCTTTCTACTCTGATTTGCAGAGCTAAATGTGTTCCACATGCATTCTTGTAAACATTAAGCCTTTTATAATAAGCCAGGAACATTGTGTTCACTGCAAATGTCTGGGTCCAAATCAATGAAAGAAAACCTTCGGTGCCTGTAAATCACTCTGTGTTAGTCAGGAGCGGTAGTTTGAACAGTTTAGTCTCCCAGAGTGCGCATCTGGAAACACTCATTTATGGATGGACCAAATCCCATTGTTGATATGAGTTCAGTGGAAGCATGAATAAAATGTAAGCATATCCTGCCTATCTAAGTGTTTAAATCTGTGCTAAGAAATGCATCAAATAATCCAAGGGAGTAAAAGCACAGATAAGGGCCGGAGTTCAGCTAAAGGGAGGCTTTGGTGGGGAAGAGAAGGGTGAAAACGGATAAACAGATGTGGGAGTGATGAAAAGCTAAACAAGGCAGCTGCACAGAAATGATATAAAATATGGAGGAATATTTTGTATTTTTATCCTTAAGATTTAAAACTATGGCTGTGGTATAATTATTAAATGGATATGCAGTGGGGTGAAATGTGAATCAAACTGTTGGGGACATATAAAGTTGTATGACACACTTGACAATTGGATCATTAAAACCAATGTGACAAAAGCCTGTGTCCCTCCCCCCCCTTAAAGGAGATGTCAAAGGTCTGTGACCCTTTCCATCTATGTGCATTGATCCCTTTGGTGGGGGGTGGGCCTTCCTCCTCGCTGCCCTCTACCATCAGCTGTTACTGTATGTCTTAGTTTCACCTGCAGGAAGTCTTTAATTCCGTTTAAATATCCTTTATTTTTCCTGTTTAAATGCAAACATATTATTCTTTGGTAGTTTTCACCTTGTGTTCTGAAAGAATACTCAAATAATTATTGTTGTAAGAGATACTAAACTTTGTTTTTCCTGCATGTCAAATAATTTATTTTTAATCACTATTGAACCCCGCCTCTCGCCCGGAACATTAGCTGGAGATAGGCACCAGCACCCCTCCCGACCCCACTAGGGACAAGGGTGTTAGAAAATGGATGGATGGATGGAGAGATGGATGGATGGATGGATGGATGGATGGATCACTATTGAGCATTACTGAAAAAACTAAACTAAATGGTCATTACTGTTTGAAGTATTTGACTTCTTATTCCACATCTTAAAAGGTAGTCAAGACATTTTGCATAGTAATATGGATAAAGATTACATGTATTTGTGCATGCAGTGTCTTACAAAACAATTAATGATTGTAGGAACTTATACAGATTGCATATATTATACATTTTAATGCAGAGATGTGTGCTTAATGTCAGGTAGGTTTAATTCCTGCTTAAAGGTGTACTTTTAATCCGACAAGTCTCATCAGAAAGCATTTATTATGATTTATTAAATATGACTATGTTATTTTATACAGGCTACATAAATATTTTGTTTGAACTATTCATATGAAAGGAGTTAACCGGTCCAAGGAATGCATTTAACAGAATCCATCTTACATTGACATTATTTGAAAGTGTTGCAGGTATTTTACTTGTGTATAACCTGTTTCACAGACTTAGGGAGTGTGGCTTTTTAGTGATTGATGAAAGCTGACTGTCAGGAAGGTAGGACATGCAGAGTAGGAGAACAACCAAACAGACAGGCCTGAATATTCTGGTCTTTGTTGCTAGGGAGGCTTCGGATAAAAATTGTGTGAGATAATAGATGTGTGTGTGTGTCTATGTGGATTTATGTATGGTTGGTACACGACCCCAGTAGATTTAACTTCCTCCTGTCCTCTTATCTGAGATTGTGACTTGCAGTTCAAGCTCTTATCTGTCACTGCTGGATCACTGACTGACTCAGTGAAGTGAACCCAATCTGCTCTGTCTCTACCTGCTCTTCTCAATGTGCGGCTCTAAATGCAAAGCTTACATAGTCAAAGGAGTTTTACTTCCACCCTTTGTTTCTGAACTACTTATCTGAAGATCAAAGGCAAAATAAACTATTTGGCAGAAATGGAACAAACTACTGTGTGAATGAATTGTTTGTCAGGAAACAGCATCAGGCAAGGCAAGGCAAGGCAACTTTATTTATATAGCACATTTCAGCCAAAGACAATTCAAAGTGCTTGTACAAAAAAGTTAAAAACAACATACAACAACATTAGGTGCAAGGGCATGCATGCGTTTCCAGACAAATGTCGAGATGTCAAGTTTGAAGAAGAATGTCTCTTCTGTTTGCTGATTTGAACTCTTTGACACAGAAATGACTTTACAGATACTCTGAGGCATGAAGCCTGGGTTCATATCTACAGTGGTCCTCTTTTTTTAAATCTACTTTTTTAGATTTTTGTGGGCTCCATTACACCAGTATGAGCTCACGAAGAGCAAAGTGTTCACGATGCTTCACAGAGAGCACTTATAAATAACACAGCCTCATTCTTGCCATTGAAACCTGGAAAGCATCTGTCTGAGAATCCCCCCTTGCACTGCGCTGTTATGGAACACTGTGTTCTCACTGGGTGTACCCCTGCTCACAGGTGCCAACTCTGCAGGAACACAGTCTGCAGCCAGAAATTTCTTCCTGCACCTTTCTTGTTCTTCTAAAAGAGAACAGTGTGTACTGTGTCATGGAGAGGGTTGAACCGCAATTGTCTGGGGAGATGCCTGGGGGGTTATTTTTAGGTTAAATTTCATTGTTAGGGTCTTTGTTTTCTCTTCATGCAATTTTCTTTACGCACTGATGATCATCTTTTTGATTGTAGTGAATCAGAATTTTCGAGGTTGCTGGTTGTCTTTAGCCTCTAAACATTCACTTAACTCTCTGTTTTCAATTAAATTCAGAATAATGATTAAAGGGGTCCTCAAGCTTAAATGTGTTTGTGTAAAAATGACAGCCATTCAGTCAATATGTGACTTAAAATTTTGTCTATTAAATACCGAAAGTGGAAAGTTGAGTGTTTTCTCTCTTCCTGATTTAGCATTTCCACATGGATATCTGTGGGTCAGGGTGACACAAATTTTGTCATCTGTCCAAATCTACACCAGTGGAAAATTTCTGCTCACATGAGATATATTCACTGCTTACTTTGATGAACAGAAGTATTATTTTTAGATGTTACAAAAGGTTTTGCCTCAATCTACTCATTGAATTTCTGTCAAAATATTTTAAGCTTTATATTACCATACATTAAGTTATAATACTATATTATAACTTAATAATATAGTTATAATATATTATTAAGATAAGTTATATGCCATTTTAATTTTTTATACTTTAGAGAATATGAATGATTGAATTTCTTTAAGCTCTCACAAAAAAAATGCAATGAAAGGTACTAAATATAGTTAAGCCTAAATTTATCAATGCCTCCAGTAAATCTAAGTTTAAACTAATCTTCTAAGTTTGACATGTTCCTTCTGACTGAAAGTAATAAATCTGATCCCTAAATCTGTGGAGGGAGCTGAAAACTTGGATGATGGCAGGGACGCATTAAAACCCTAAAAACCTGGAGCTCATCAGCGCTGAGAAATCTGCAAAGTATCAGTGGAAACATACAAAAAATTGAAAGATTTACAAGCTTCAGCAGCTGAAATGGGACAGACTCGCATATAAGTTGTTTTTTTTTATCAGTCAAAGTATAACAGCAAATTATTGATGAGAAAGTTACTGTTGAAGAAGACTAATGTTATGGTCAGGTGGTAGAAAGTTATTCTATCTGATGAGACCAAAGTGGAGCTTTTAGGCGATTTGTCACCAGGTGGATACCAACCACTGCTTATCACAACAAATACACCATCCCTACTGTGAAGCATGGAGGGGGCAGCATCATGCAATGTAGATGCTTCTTGGCTGCAGGCCCTGGAAGGCTCGTAAAGGCACAAGGTAAAATGAATGCAGCAAAATATAGGGAAACATCTCATTGTGGACAAAACTAATAAACTCATTAAAGACCATCACAAGCTTGTTGGAACTGATGGTGTTGGTTATTGAAGAAGTTCTAAACATATCAACAGAACATCATTACAGCCTAAACCAGGCATGATCAAGTAACCCCTGTAAGATTTCAGAGTAATGACAACAATGATCAGTAGTCCAAGGACCACTTAATCTGGTTCACATCATTTGCTTTTATTAGAATGTCTTAAGACAAAAGGTCTCCAACCTTTTTAATACTTGCGCTATATGTCTTAAAGTCAAATTACAAGTGGGTCCTACAAAGTCTTTATAAAGAAATAAAATTTACAAAAGAAAATGCTTATATCATGACTTTTATGTGCTCAATAGTAATCTAAGCATGCAGTATTTCCATTAAGTAAACAAAATAGAAGGAAGTAAAAGTATTATAAACCCATAACCTTACTTTGGGCATCCCTTTCTTTAAATATAGTAAGTACAAGCCTGTTGTAATTGTAACAGACAATATGTGACAGGACTTTACAAGTTCTTTTTGGCTCTGCATTCAATCTAAATGAGCTTGAGCTATTTTGAAAAGAAGAATGGAAAACATTCCAGTTTCTAGATGTGCAAAGCTGATAAACACATACCTGAAAGGGTTTCAGAGGTAAAGGTGCTTTTACAAACTATTGAGTTAAGCAGATGCATGCAACACTTTTCAGATTTTTTGTGATTCATGAAGCCTGGTGTAATTTTCCATGCCCTTCACAATTATGAAGTACTTTATGTTGATCTATTACACACACAAAAAATCATAATTTTATTAACATACTTACTAACTAGTTACCATTGCATAGATATTACTCTGGTAACATAAATAGTACTACACAAGACTTATAAAAAACCCTCACTTACCTAGAATATAAGCAATAGCAGCAGCCATCCTCAATGTTTGCATGCTGAACTGTAGAACTCAGTCATCTAAAAGCCTGCTAAAATTAGATCCTCACAGCTGCAGGGGAAGCTGCCAGCCATCAATTTCACATGAAACAATGGAGGGAGAATTTATTACATGTGCTACTTTACACTTACAAATATGTGCTAATCCAATATCAGAAATTTATATCTTAAAAGATGTAGTAATCTAGTTATCTTTCTAAGCAGTAAGAGCTAAATATCTGAAAATTAATAAGATTTTGCTTTCCTGAGTTTTCCACTTCAAACAGAAAAAAAACCAACAGTTTTTCTTTCACAATTGTAGGTTTTAACATTTTGTGATTTTATCTTAAGGGCTGTGTCCAGTTTTATGTATTAAGCGTTATTAATGACAACGGACTGAATTTGCACCAATGACAGCTGGAAACACTCAGACTTCCAGCCTGATTTCCCACATCACCCTAGCAGCAGCATTTCTGCCTTTTGCACACATATATAATTCCCTAAGCTCCCTGCTCTTGCTCACACTGAATTACAAACATTCAAACACAACCCCAAACAGGATTCTGCACAAGGTCAGTTTGTGTTGACGCTGCCAGGACTGCGGGGGAGAGGGCTGCCTGCTGCAGAAGGCTTTCCCATAGGCTGCTGCAGCTTGTCCAAGGCTACGGTGACCAAGACCCAGCGCTCTGCCGCGAGGACTCAGTGTTCCTCTGTGGCAGCGGAGGTCATTCCCTCTCTCTCTCTCTTTTTAGCTCCCTTGTTTTCTCTTCCATGCTCCCACTGTGTTAACATTTACAGCTCAAGTACTGCAGCAAATACAACAGCAACATGAAAATCTGATAACAGAAAGCAAACAGGAAAGCTTGTGTCTATTAACAATTGAGGAACAGCTTTTGAAAGGATGTCATGCAAACCACTTCAGATTTTAAAAATACCTATTTGGAACACAGAGTCATGAAAAAAATTAGGACACGGTTCGTGAGCCTGCATGTTTTTATAAACTGTTTTGGAGATATTGCGTATAAGTGGCTTTTTCCAAGTAGTGGACTGACCATTTAGCGTACAGGGGCGACGCCCAGTACGTGTTTATGTGTTTAAACTGGCACAATGAAGGTTGTTATCCATTTTTGGATCCAAATAAGTCCAGCACCAACTTTGAGGGGCCATTGGTTAATATATTGTAAGGACATTAAGCTAATCCAATGAAATCTCTCAGCTCTTTCCTGCTGTTTGACTGAGGTTGTACATTTTCACAAGTAGGAAACTAGTGGACAGGCGCAAAGATCTTTGTGAAAGGATAAGTGATAGTATGTTATTATTATTTTTGCTTTTAATTTTCTTATAACAAATATTACTAAAGTAGGATTAAATAAAGCGAGATTTATCCATTAAATGTTTGTCACATAGCACCTAGCATTACCATTTGAGCAACTGATTGTGCAGAAAACCTTCTAGGAAGGTCTTTTTACTGTGGATAAAAATAACCCTCTTAGCATCTTGTCTGAAGAGGGAAACGAAAAAAACAATATTTACCTGATTCATGTATATTGAATGATTCTGCAGTGGTTTTGAATTTATTAACTCTGTCTGTGATTTACAGTCTTTGGTACGGAACATGGTACCATAGATAACAACCTTCATTGTGCCAGTTTAAACACATGTGTTTGGGAAATTTTTGGACCCAAATGCTACTTAATTATTGTCTATCTGAAAATGACTTCTAATTTTTTTCTTTCTTTTTTGCTTATTCTATTTAAATGACCTGTGCGGTAATTTCTGCCCACGTTTTTTTAATTTTTTTATTTTTTATCTTTTGAAGGTATAGTTTCTGAATGAAGGCCTCAGGAGATTTTACTGTCACCTTTTTCCATCAGCAAGATTTGTGTGTGGGGGTCAAGTCTCAAACAAAGGGTGACTCTACTTTCTTTGTCCCATAAGGACAAAAAGACCGGTTGCTGCTGTAAGGAGGGCTGATGGGATTTAAGTGTGAGCTCCGTCACCGCGGGCAACCCTGTGCTTATTAATCTGGAGGGTGGTGAGAGACAGAGGGGGACACAACGGGGGAAGGGGTGCTGCTGATGAAGCAGTGCCGCCTGGGGGTCAGGAAGAGGGGGCACGATGGACACAGCTGATCGCTGTGTCCATCGATCTCTTTCCCTCTTTCCCTCCAAGGAAGTTTGGAGGGAAAGAGGAGGAGGCTCCGTCGTCAGGACATTAAGAAGACTCTTTGTCACGCTGTCACTCAAATGGATTCAAGGTGCCTGAGACCTTTTTCAGGGAGGAAAAGAGAGGAGCAACTCCATTGTGTAAAGTGGATCTCTCTCTGGACGCCTGATGAAGACAACAAAGCTCTTTCTTATGTCCTCTCCAGGAGCGCTCGGTGCTCCTGTGTGGCAAACATTAGGTTAATGTGTCAGGAAGGGAAACATTTAAAACTAAGTGGAGCCAGTTGAGACGAACATATAAAATTTGACCTGATAGTTAATATATCAGGGTTCATACCTTCTTTTCTTTGTTCCTGTATTTTTTATGACTGTAGGTTATTTCTCATTTCCTTCATTGTGTGCTACACCCTAACCCTACACCCTTTTGTCATTCATTATATCTGTCCTTCTTTTGCTATCTCTGTCCTTACTTTCTTGAGCTCTAACTTCTACGTCACAGTCTTGTATCCTTCATTCTTACCTTTCTAGTCTTATTTCCTCCTCCCCATGTCCTTCTTGTGTCCTTGTGATCGTCCTTCCTCTTCATTCCCTGTGTCCTCCATCTGTGCGTTTTTGTGTCCTTGTTTCCTACCGCCTTTCCTTTTTAGCATCTATATTTTTGTTCACAACTTGAGTCTTTCTTATTTTCTTCAATCCTTCCTTCTTGTTTATTGCAGATTAAATGTTTAAAACCCATCTGCTGTGGAAATGTTTGCTATAAATCCTTAGTAAACTTGCGCAATTTATATTTAATGGTGGACTAGGAACTCTGGAAAATTAAATCTGAAAAAGTATGGGATTGTCTGGCATTAGAAGTTACTTTTATAATTTGTCAGACACGATATATATTTATTCGGCTTTAATATTAGTACTGGCCCTAAATCTGTGATCTCTGGGGTTCTTTTATTTTATGAGCTTCTGCACAAAAATGGTGAAGCGCATAAACATATCTTTTTTATATATAAAATGCCATAACTAACTGCAGCCCTTATCATGTCTAAGTTACTTATTATGAATTTCTTAATTCTTAACTGTTTAAGAAATGGCCTTTAGCATTAAAATGCCAGTCTTAGCTATGAAAGCATCCTTTAAAAGAAAATGTTTTATTTGTTGTCCTTCTCATTTGTGAAGACGTGAATGTTTTCTTGGGATTTTTTCTGAGCCTGGAAGTATTAAAAGGCAGCAATAGTGTTTATTTTTTTATGTTTTGTGGAAAGCGGTTGTCAATCATTCAAAATTGGTTGTAAAATAATTATTTTTGAAGGGATCTCAACACCTGGGAATAAATAAATACATTTTTAAAGCAAAACTCAAACAGCAATAACAGTTTGATCAAAAAATTTTAGTCAGTGGCACAAATCGATGCCAAAGCGACACACATTTTTCTATCTAGTTTAAAAGGCATATGATAGCTGAAAGAAGAAAAACAAATAAAAAGACATACAAATGTGTACAATTTAGTTAAAGTTAAAAGTCAGACTAAACTAAAGTTCGGAAAGTACTCAAAGATGTCAAGGGACGCATGGACCTGAAGTATTATGACTCACTAATTATTGCTTTCAATTTTGAGTGGGCAATTGTGATGCTGCATACATTGACATTGCTTTGACTGTTGTGATTCCATGTATTGTGTGGATTTCTGATTAACCCAGCATGTAATCTGTTATACTCTTATCAAGATTATAGAACATGTTAAATATGGCAAACAAGTTGTTGTTTTATAACAACAACTGCTTTAAACTTTTATCCAGCTTTATACCAGGAACTGGGCATAGAGTAAGTGCACAATTTTAGACACAATTTATGATATATGCTGAAACCAACTGCACATGACAAATAGCTGTCTTGGAGTATTTTTCAGCAACTATATCTAAAGGAAAATATAAAAAATTGATTTCAGATTGTACCAAATATGCATTTCTTCTGTTGGTTAACAAATCACTTCAATGCATCATAATTGTTTTATGTTTTAGCAAAACTCCATGTATTTAATAAATATACATAAACAACTTTCTTCTAATGCCAATTATAATGGTTGAATAATTTGTTACCTAGTTAATTTAAATACATTTTATAGTACCTAAATTACATTAAGAAGAGAATGAATGCGGAAGATGTGGTGAAAAATGTAAATAATTTTGTTCCTCAGAATTTTAAACAGCATCTAAACATTTATCCTTAATCATGGCTGGAAGGTTGTCACTTTTACTTAAGAGAAAGAGTGGAATTTCTTTTATTTTCTTTGCAATCGACTCTAAAATCTCCCATTAGTTTTGCATTAATCACACATCCTGTGATGTGGACAGAGAGACGATTGCAGCCCAGGCCAGCTTCTGGAACTGGGAATCTGACCCCCTTTCGCTCAGTTTGTCATCTGATAAGAGCAAATGTTGTGATAGTGTTGGCCCTTTCAGCGTGATCCATGGCTCTCCTTTTACCTCCCATAACAAACAGGGCTGTCTAAACAAGCATTTATTGCCGGAACATGGCCTGGTCAACCCTCATCAAAGATCTGCTTCAGGATGAGCCATTAAGTGTGGACCAGATGTTGGAAGAAGCATCTGTGATGATGGTGGAGGAGGACTGAGGTATAACTCAGAAAAGGATTAAAAAGGGATGCATGATTTATATGTATTTTAGTAGTTAATAAATTGTGACTCAAAACAGTGGATGATTCGCCAGTACAAGAACACAACGCTTTGATGCCTTAACATTAAAAGAACTTATTCTTCTCTTTGACCTTTCCTATACTTCAGCATTGACCGGTATTTGACCACCTCCAATGACAGCTTTACTGTATGATGTAGAACTCTTTCTGGTCCACTTCAATTATTCCTTGAATAAGTCCATAAATGTATTACGGTACTGTTTCTCTCCCCTGTTGTTGCAAATTTGGTGAACTGGCATTCAACCCGGTACCGCTGTAAAATGCAGATTGGGTTCACTGGCAGGCCTTTTGTTGCACAGTCATGAATAGCATTGTAAACTGTCACTTGTCCTTCACTTTCATTCCTTTTTTTCTATTAGGGTTAAGATACATGGAACCAAATTTCCCAGTTGAATGTTGAACTATAATTGTCATTTTTTATAGGTTTTATGCATTTTAATGTTGAATATTTTTAGAGTTTAATCCGAATTTTCTGCTGCCTATTTTTAAATTTGACCCACATATATATAACTACAAATATATTTTAAAGAGAAAAACACTAAATGTGTAGTAGCACATATACATGTCTCAAAGAAGTATTTTTTTTTTTAAGTTGTTTCTTAAATCATTGTGCTTCTTCTTTGAGTCTGTGGTGGTAGCTAAATGGCAATTGTCAGGGTTAGACCTTTCAACTTCAAAGACTTGGAGATTTATTGTCAAAAATACCACTGGAAGCATTCAACAAGCCGGTCAGCAGTTATAAGAGAGGTTTAAATTATTGTAATGCTTATAAAGATATTTGTATTGATTATTGAGCATATGGATGATAAAAAAAATTCTGACAAATGAAAATAAGTTTTTACAGCATCTACTATATACTTATTTATAATTTTTTCACTGTCTTTTGAGAAATGTTTATATCGTTTCCTATCAGAAACAAACATCTAGATGAAATGGACAATAATTGAAGATTTAAATCTGCCAGGGTTGTGAATAATTTGGGATTTAACTGTACTATCTGGTTTCTGATTAATGAAAAAACCCCACATTTTTTATTCAACCAGTTCACTTAAACAGCTACAAATACAGTTAAAATTATATAAGTACAATACTCTTTTTACTACAGCGCATGTATATTAATCTTATTTAATATTTTTAATAGATTCTCTTTTGTTTAAAAGATCTTATGATAACAATTTCTGTACCTGTGCATATCCTTAAAAACTAATGTTTTTAGATAAATTAGGCGCTTTAGTAATCCAGTAAGAAAATAATTTTCTCACTGTTCCACTCACTGTTTCTCAGTAACCCATGCGTTTTAACATGGGTTAGTGCAAACAGAGCAAAACAACATCATTTAAAAGGTATGAAACAAATTGCGCACTTTTAAGAAATGCATGTCTGAATTGAAAGAAGAGGGATAAACACAAGTTAGAATAATCAAATTCAAATTTTATGTACTGGAGTAACTAAAGTAACAAAAAGAACAGAACAGATGCTGGCTCAAAAGGCAGCCAGATGTTCAGGATGTTGTGCAGCAGATAGCTGAATAAACACATTTTACTGTTTGTTTTACGAGTTGGGTATTTTTTGTGTAATATAAATAAGACTGAAAAACTTTGTTTGGATGAACAGAGCAAAGCGCAAACACTTTCAACTCAGTCTAAATCTTAAATTGTGGAAACTTTTTTAATCAATCCTTTACAGATTCCATATTGATTCATTAATCAATGAATTGACCAGTAGTTACACTTCCAGTTGCACACATGATAATATCCTTCGACCCACATTCTAAAGGTTTTCTTTTATCTAAGACTTTCCTATAAAAAAAATCAGCTGCACAAAGCAGTGTTGTTCTAAATTGGTGTCTTTTAACTAAACTTGTTTTCCATTTGTGCTGCATTACTTCTCTGTTTGATAGGCATTTACCATGAAGCGATGCTGGCCTTTGTCTGCAGCTGAGATTTAGTTTAAGGTTAAATACCTTGCCCTTAAACTCATCCTCTAGGCCGCAATGTGTGGCAAGGTCACCACTCCAATCAACCCAGTGGTAACATAAAGCCTTCTTGTCTCCTAATGAATTAGCTCCTATATGTTCCACAGCAAGTTACTAGACCGTTCTCCAAGGCTTCACCAGTTCCTCTGTCCTTTCACACACATGCACACACACACAGTCCTCCTTTCCCCTAATTTTAAAATGAGCTTTATAACTGGACAGTAAACCTCCAGTGGCTTAATGATGATGACTTCTTCATCTGCCCAAATGCTCCTTTTGTCCACCCCAGCTCAGGCCCAACGGCCCTACCCCCGTTCCCTCTGGTCACATCAGGCTTTAAACCCTGTTTCACCCCACTTTATAGTTCCACAGATAATCCCCCCCCAGAACACACAGGCACAGACGTGCACATGCAAGCACATGCCCACAAAGACACACACGCACACCCCCCAACACACACACGCCCACACACACACACACACACACACACACACACGTACCCTGAAGCCATTATTTTCACTGAGCCCTGCCCTGCACTGTCTCTCTTTTTCTATGTGTTGCTGCCGACTTCAGCAATGGCATTCAGCTGGAATGTTTGCCTTTGTTTGTTTGGCTCACTGGAAAGCCATGAATGACCTTACTCATCTGCTGTCCTCACTAGCAGCAATTTGCACTTCAGGGCCCAGCAGGTAGTCCTGAGGAGCAAGAGGAGGAGGAGGGTTTCGAAGATTTTTTTTTCTGGGCTTTTATAAGGAAATTAAAGCTACCACACGGATAGTAAATGGAAGCGAGAGTCCTCACACCTACAACGATACATAGCCTACTGTTCTCTGCTAGAAAAGCGAATTCTGCCACGGGAATTTTCACAGGATGGCTGTATTGTGTTGTTTGTTTATTAGTTTTGTTATGGTTTTTTTGTCTGTTAGTGTTGTGAGATGACTCCAGGTCATTTCCCCTCTTCACCTATTTCTGCTCTGCTTTTGTACCCACTCATTGCCATTTTTCTCGTCTTTTATCTGTTTGATATCTCTAAGCAACTCATTTTGTACTCATGTCATAAAACCATGGTGTCGAAGTTTATGTTTCATCAAGTATTTTTAAGAATTATGATGATATGTTGATCAAATTTCATGTGTAACTTTGTTATATTGTACATTATTATCAGAAAACTTTGTATCCAGTCTGTTATTTGTTGTAGTTCTGATCCCTGTTTACAACTGTTGAATTTTGTGAAACATGACAGATTATCACCCGATATCAACCTAAGATACCTCTTTGTGAAATCATTTTGATAGTTTGTTTATGGGAGACATGTATACAACATTTTTTTTATTGTGAAGTATGAGTAGAAAAAAAGTCCAAACTTCATGTTGTCAACAGAGGCACAAATTGGTACATGTTTAGTATAGACATTTCCCACAGACGACAATGTCATGTAATAGTATATGAAACAATCAAAATCACAAAAGGATCAAATTAGAGTCAGACAAAATAATACAATATATTGACCTGTCATACCTACGCTGGAAACACTAATTATTCGATATTCCTTTATTTAATCAGGTAAACCCCGTTGAGATCTAGATCTCATTTTCAAGAGGGACCTGAGCAAAAAATTTGCAATACATAGCAACCTGGTTACAAGATAAGTTATGGTTATGGTTAAAATCTTTTCACTTGTGAACCCCATGGTGTGTATGGTCTTAACTGTTGTCATTGGCTAATCATTAGCCGCTCAAAGTATTCTCACCATGTTTTCAAATAACTCTTATTTTTTATTTATCCATTTAATTATCCAAATAAGCATACAAAGTCTGCTAAGTAAACTATTTAAAAGCGGGGATGTCTTTTTCAGCGTTCATGAGTCGTCTGCTAGTTTTATTAGCCGACTTTTTTAGCATATTTGGCAAGAACGACTTCCTTTTTTACTTCGACACAAGTTGCATTTTAATTCTGGAGGCAAGACGGTGTCAACTTTATGGCACACAGCTTCATGTCCAGGGCACTTACTTAGTCTCTCACAACTACTTCACCAGTTAAAATCTCCAGCTGGCAGCAATTGGATTGCAATTTGACCAACAATTTTTACTTTGGAGCATCTCATACTACAAGATCTTTTTACATCCATACAAAATGTTTGTTTTCTAGCCACATCTACTCCAAGAATTTCTGCTGGAAGAACTCGTTTCCAGACTCCCCTTTTTTACATTTAAAAGCCCTAACCCTAGTTTTCTTTCCCAGAGTCTACTTTTGGTGACTCCACTTGTCTTTCCTCTGGTGGCACTGGCAGGGGCACTTCCCTTTTGTCCTCTTTGGTGCTCAGTTCTGTAGTGAGGGATGAGCTTAGGGGCGGGAAAGTTTTCAATCTGCACTCTTTTGTTTCTTTTCGCACAGAGTCTTTGTGGGCAGAGAAAATGCCGGGCTTACTCATTATCTCCATTTTCAATAGGATGCTTAAGACAGGCCACGTTAAAGTCAGGAGCTTGGAGATAAATGGCGCTGACAGCTCTTTTCCTCTGGTTGAACTTGCTGCTATAAGAATAATAGGTGTAAAGATTTCGTCTTTATAGTAACAGATAAAGTAATCCTCAAATAAACTCCTGGAGATGTCACAGAAGTTTAAATGTGTGGTCTAAATCTGTAGCAGACATATAAAATTCACAGTTAAACTAAATCCCGGTGTTAAAAAAAAGTCTGGCAGATTTGAGAAAACGAGTGCATGAAAGCTCTGTAAAGACTAATGAAGGCCCCGATTGGCTGAGGTTGTATTTACAGCAGCCCTCACACTCAGAGTGCCACTATATAACCATTGGAGCGAAGGTGAGAAGAGTTGCGCACAACTTGGTTAAAACAACTGTTGACCGTGTCTGTGGTAATGAACTGGAACATCCCTCACATTTTAGAAAATCCTGAACTCAAAGTGAAGAATTTAAAAAATGTCTTCAAAGTTGTTTGACAATTAAAGTTTATAGAGTCAAGACTGTTTGATCTAGATACAAAAATTGGTTCAATTCCTTATTAAAGCAATTTTCTCATGTAAGATAAGAATAAAAAATCTCTAAATTTAAACCAAGCCTTTTGATGCAAAAGCATTTCTATGACCTGCAATTCCTTCCATCCAGTGGATGTGAGTTTGCTCAGACCTTATGTGTACCTGACGAATTCTTGCTGACATTTTCTGACCCTAATGAGTTCTCAGAAAGACTATCTTCTCATACAGGTTAGCCTATTACAACATAATATTGTAGGGGAAAAGTAATAAAAATGTATAGTTTCTATGGGGTGATTTGCAATAAGTATAGCAAGATCTTTAAAAGTTATGAAATCATACCATTCCTACAGTTTGAAGTCTTTTTCAGAATTCAGATTCAGATTTTCAGATTTTCTACTATTTCTTTATAGAGTATGTAGTAACATAAGTGTCCCTACCCCATTTATTGTACCATCAGTTAGACGACTGATAAAGGGTTCCTACATGTTGTCTTACTAAATAAATATATAATATGTTATATATTATATAAATAATTCAGGACACAAATGCAAACACAGTCTTAGTTTTGAAACAGTATTTAGGAAGATGCAAGTGGCATGTCTGTTAAGCAGCAACCTTTTATTTATATTTTAAATAAAATAAATTTGTTACATGACAAACATTACTGAAATTATTATAAAATTTTGTGAATATTTATTTTAGGTCTTTGCTTTAATAAATGTATCAAAATAAAAAAATCATCTAATTCTTACAGATAATATTACTATACTTAGAAAATCAATGATCTACTACTGTAAACTATTGTTTCAAAAAAATAAACTTCTATTTTTACTCAAGATTGTCATACAGACTGAGAAATGCCTTTCTGAGTTGCAATAAATTTGATCTAAATTTCTGATGTTGTACATGCAGATGTGTTTGGGTAAATCTCCAGTTCCAGAGATTGGTTTTCTCCCTAGTTTGCAGCATCATGATAAGGTGCTATCAACGATCACAAATGATGTATAATCCCCAACATCTGCCAGCAGCTGTTGATTTGTGGCACATTTCTGTTTATTTATTTTGACTGGATGAGCCCCTGGTATTTATAGCAGGAGTAAAAAAGCCTGGTGTGTGGGGTCAATCCTGGGTAAGGCTGTGGAGACAAAATGCTCAAGCTGACCCAACATTCCTGTCCCTACTTTGCTGGAGATGGATCCCCCCTTGGTCCCGTCGCTAAATTGGCCCCCAATAAAATGTTGGGTGTGGTAGCTAGAGCTGAGCTTGAGCGTGAGAAAAGATTTAAGGAACTACCACCAACCCCCGACTTCCAGCATAACCCTTTGCCCCTGACTTCTTGAAAATGAAAACTTCCAGGATGCTCATGGAGGATGTCTTGATGCACCGGGGGTCACGCGTGGCAGAGCTGTGTTGCAGCAGGCAGATGTGAGACTATGTCTTTGTTCCCCCCACACACACACATACGCACCAATCTTAGCTCTTTAGGCCCCCAATAGCATCTGTCACAGCGGGGGGCCAGCAGGGCCAAGATGAATGAGCCCCCAGTGGATTCCCTCCTGCTTGGCAAATGGCACAGGACAGAGGAGTGCACAGGGGACTAGGGGGAGGGGTCTGTGTCGATTCGTGTTTGTTTGCATGTGAGTGAGATAGAGAGGCAGAGAGAGAAGGAGGGCTTCTGCTCCACTGAGGGATTCCCAATCCTTTCTGTGTGGAATCATGACGAAGCTCTCTGCAGGGAAGGACTGAACTTCCATACGCTTGCTGCTTGGATAAACTCTTCCCAAAAAAAGGATTTACTGTATTATGGGCTTCATTTGAAGAGTTGCCTGCAAATTTGTGGAATTTCTACACTGAATTTGGATTTTAAGGGGTCATCAAGTAACTGAGGAGTCATGGAAGGTACAGGAGAGGCTGTTTAACTTGGATGTGTGCCACATGTGGCCCTTATACAGCATTAATGATATGGGCTTTTAGCACCTCATTTAGACAACATGAAGTGATGTTAGTCCTTTTTTTTCTCCTCATTGCTTAACCCCATCCCCCTTTTCTTTCATGTCTGATGGATAGTTTCTTTTCTAATGTTAAAAGGGTGCTAAGGTCTTTCCCGCATAAGAGCTATTGCTATTTATTTTAATGTCAAGGATCAGCAATGAGGTGTGAATGGATTAGATAATTTTTCAATTGAGTTTCATTAACATTTTATGCATTTTTATTCCACGATGAAGGTAAAAAGGTCTAAAACAGTTTTAATCAAACCCTTTTTCTCTGATTATTTAGTTAACAAACATGAAACAATAGCTTGGTGTCAAGTTTAACTGTATGCAACCTTTCTGCATTTTCTTTGGCTTATCTGGATATAAAATGTAAAACACCATTTGCAGTTTCCTTCAATTTGACTTTTGTGAAAAGCCTCTGCTCAATTTGAATGTAAGGTAGGGAGGTAAGATTAATCCAGGCTCTATTGTAAACATTGTAATGTAATTAAGCTCTTTAGAGGGAAACAAAAGACTGACTGAAGAGAAAGAGAAAACAGAGTCGGAAGTCAGCTGCCCAAACATAGATAGTTTTTTTAATTATTATTTCATTTCATTTCCATTAAAAAAAGTAAAAAATTATGGTAGTTCTTGCTCAAAATACACAATTTTAAAATCACTTTACATAAAATAAATCGCTAAATATTTGCATTTGAGAGATTTTCCTTTTTAGCATTAAGCCTAAAAATTTTGAAACCTTCTGCAGCTGCAAGTAAATTAATCATTTTTGGGAATGTTTTGTTCTTTTGACAACCAAAGTAAATCAATGTGACAGATAGCATAGATGTTGCTGGAGTCTTGTAAATTTTAGAAATAATTCTTTTTTTTGTTGTTGTTGTCACCTTTGGGATTTTAATGAAAGGTTTCTGCTTCTAACCATTAAACATAGCAGATTGACAATAGAAGGTGTGTCTGAATGCAACACGTTGATTATTGTCATTAAACTGAATCCTTTTTAGATTTTTACTAATTTCCTCTTTTGGAAACCAGCATATCAACATTTTCCTCCAGTCTCATTACTCGAAAAACAGGATACTTAAAAGCACCTTGGAGTTATGTTGTCGGCTGGATTTACGGTTCTTTCGTGTCCAGATCTGTCTGCGTCCTTTATTCTGACGTCAAGCCTGCGTAACCAGATAAGCATCTAAATATTTCTCGACTCTGGGTACTTAGCTCAGTGTGAGAGTTTTGATAGAGGTTCATTAGTGGGAGCACTCAGCAGTGGAAAGAGCATTTTGCATTACAAGCTAATGTATTTTGTCCACAGATCTTTGTTTTTGAGTCAGATGTCTGAAAGCTAAAGCAATGCATGCTTCCTCCTGACACATTGACGTTTTTAACTCTTTAACTCTCAAGCTGGCCAATCATTCTCAAAACGAGCTGTGGTGTGGTCAGTTAATGCAAATTGAGCCAGCTTGTGTACATTTGGTGTTTGAAGGACTTGGACCCCAAGACCCAGCTGCTCTCTATCAGAACTGCACCCTGGTCAGAGGTGACGGTTGGCTAGATTGGGACAGTCAATGTTTTTAGAGAGAACTTTGCTTCTGTTGTATCAGAGTATATCAGAGCCTGAGCGGCTAGACAATACCTCATCTAAGGGTCAAAGTACTTATTGAATCCATTCAGAAAGCAGTGACTGTGCGTCGAGAGTGCTGCAACAAACTAAAACACCCGTGTGTTTAATGAAAATAGACCCCAAGGCTGTGGTGGTATCATGTAACGCATTTTCGGAGCCTTGTAGTAGGGCATACATGTGTCATGGTTCGGGCTGCTCTTAATGTTTGAGTGGCCATAAGTGCTTCCATTCATTTTAATCAGTGAACATGCTCTTTGGACTGTTGGGACCTGTGGTATCAAACTACAGAGAGCACAACTTACTGTTGCTTTCCACACTACAGAAACACTCTTTATTCACCAGGCATATTAACTAATCCTTAAGGTAGGATTTTTGTTACACATTTTTAATTACGGTAAGTAGAGCTACAGAAGAGTATGAGTTTCTTCAAATTTGCAGCAACATTTTCTTGTGCGTATAAAGTATTTATCCAATTTAAGTTTGATAGCTCCAAGCTTTTTAAAATCTGAACTAGATAACAGTTGGCACTGGAAAGAAATCCTGAAGCAGATGCTAACTGTAGTATTGTGATGATATTCTCCTGGCATCTTGAAATCTGTCACTCTGGCAATGACTGGTCATGCTTTTAGAACTTTCAGCATCACATAATACAAAACACAATTTTCTTTTTTTGTGCGACAAATGAGAGAAACAATAGTTGTTCACAACTAGGTTATTTAAATTAAATCTATTCTATTATGTTGATGCCAAGCATGTTTCTTAAATTCAGCAAAGTTAGAGGCAAGCGCTGCATTTTCTTGTATTTCTTATACTCATAAAGGCACTATCTTGTTGATAATGTCTCTTTGAATAAAAGCGTAATGATACACTAATATCTCAAAACCATTGACTATATTAATTTAGAATCTTGGATGGGTATAATTTATGATGAATAACCTTAGGTAAAGATGCACTGGTTTCACAGATTAAGTAAAGATTTAAAGTCTTTACTTAATCTGTGAAACCAGATTAAGTAGGATAAGGAACACTGACTGACCATAAACTTTGTAACTTTGTTGAAATAGGCATGTTTGTTTGTGTTATTTCAACCAACTTGTGTAGAAACATGTAGGGGAAGGGCAGCTCTGCATAATTTTAAGCACCATACAGTTGGAAAACTGCTCAACCTGACTCATCATTTGGGAACCATTTCAGTTTTGCTTTTTTTTTTTTTACAATCTTGCTACGCCAGATGCAAAACAACCCATAGCACATGTTTCAGTCCATATTTTGCAGTTTTCATCCTTGTCTAATTGCAAGTTGATCTTAATGCCGAAAACATACCAAACATATAATATAGGTTCATTATGAAATAATCTCAATTCACTGGTTATTTCCTGTTCAAGTTTGATCAGTTACAATATTTTTGAATTTGAATAAGAGTCAATTTAGGATTGATAGGAATTTGTAAACAGATTCAAACTCTAGCAACCTTAATGGCTAACAAATTCTTGTAGTTCTTTCAAGTTATTCCTATATTGTCTATCTCATTTGTTTTTTCTTACAACCACCCTCCAAACATGGAAGTTTCCTCAATGCTTATAGTAAGCAATTATGCAAGTAAATTAGCTCCAGCCTGATGAGAAGGCTTTAGCCAACTCTGTCAATACAACAAGTAGGGGTGAACAATATTAGAAAATCTATTGATATAGATTTTATTCATAAATGTAGTGATGATGGGATTAATTGTGAATTATGGAATTAATTGAGATTAATTACGATGTGTTGTTTTTTCCCTTTTCTCTCATTCACACCATTGCTTGCATCTCTTTGTGATTTTTAGCATTTTGGGCAACGTTGTGTGTGTTTGTGTAAGCACCTTCTGCCAGGGGATTCTGGCAGAAGGTGCTTACTGTTGCACCTTCTGCAACTAGCTAAATATTATATTATCATGTAAAATCCAAGTTCGTAACACTTGCAATATGTTAGCCAAACACCCCTTTACGAGATAAATATTGTACACAGGGATGTTACAGGGACAATGTATTCACCATATATTGTGGATCTTCAACAACAAGTACTTCATTTTATGCTAAATATTGAGAATCAGGGAAACAGTGTAAAACCCATTAAAGGCACATACTTCCATATTCAGCAACTATGATTACTGGGTAATCATAGTTATGGTTAATTATAGCTATAATTATCCAGTAATCCTGTTTATACAGTTAATTCACCATATGAAGTCACATGCTGACACTAGACAGACTTCAGTTTTGTGGGAAATATTTTGGTATTTCAATATCGCAGGATCTCAATCCACAATAACTGATCCTGCCACTAATTTTTAAAGAAAGGTGCTTATTGTAATTATTTTCTTTTTATTTGAAATGCCATTACTAACAAGCACAGTGTATATTTTGTCTTTGGGAAAACAAAACCTTGAGATTTTTGTGACCTAACCAGAAATTTCTCTGTTCTTTCTCTTGTAGGTGTTTCATTAAGAAACAACACATCTTTTCCCCATCTGAAGGTTTTTGCTGATTATTAGAGATTCAGCATGTAGCCGAGGTAAACAAGTCCCTTCACACTTGGGAACAGTTGGATATTGTAAGTTTCCTTTATTTAAATGCTGTTTATGCTGACATATCTGAATTTGGTGTTTGTGTGTGTGTGTGTATTCTAGGCATGAGCCTACTATGGAATTCTAAGAATACATTTAATACAGAACAAAGAGTAACTTAGTTTCATTTTATGATATCTAGACAGAGATTTTAAACATGATTGAATTTAATTTACCAAAAGGGCCTATGCACAGTCGAATGTTGTTTTGTTTTGGGTTTTTTTTTAAATGGGTTGTTAGTTTGAAAAACTCGAGTCTACACAAGACTGTTTCCAGAAATATTTTCAAGCACATCGAAGCACCAAAGATTGTCCAAAATCCTGGTTTTACGTCCGCAGATCAGTAAGTGGCAGCAAGAATAAAGTATGGGACATGCACCTAAAGATTCCACATAAGGTTACTGGTGAACCCAATGAAAATACAAGAATGGTGAACCACAAAATTTGAGTGAAGTCTTTTGAAGTGATAATGAAATCGAGCTAATTCTCGGTGACGCATTGGATTATTGAACTAGTAAACTACAAGGCAATCTGCCACTGTAGTTATATATGTCACGTTTGGGGTTATATTTTGGGTTAATCAGCTAATATTTCACAAAAGATGTGTTTTCGCTATTTACATGGCCATAGGAGGCCATTTTCACTCTGGAAACTATTTAAAAAAAATAAAAGTTGGGTTTTCTAAAACTTAGTTTCTTTCTGGACGTGGTGTTCAAACAGCTAAAACCTTTCCCATTTTAGAAAGAAAATGTTCCTTTCTGGACACAGACTACCGCAGGCTTCAAGTCAACTGGTAGTGTGCTGACTGTAGCTTCAAAACTTGGGGCCTGGGGTCTTCTTCCTTGCTGAGGGGCCTCCTAGCCCACATCTGTTAAGGACCCACTTGTACTATCACTGTGAATGACAAAACTCTCTTAAACTTCAGGAGTCTAAGAGCATTTTGCTTTTGCTCCAGGGTTGATACATTAATTTCATAACAAAATACATTAATTTCTGGAACACAGAATTCATCTACTTCCTAAACAGCATGATTGCTGATAGTGCTTTGTGATATGTAACTGTAACTGTACGTTATGCCATTCTCCATTCTGTTTGAGAAAACTTGAGCAAAGGCTAGAAGCCACAAGAAACACATGAAGAAAGATTTAAAGTAGGTGTGGTACACAGCACAGACCTGATGTGTTCTCATGTTTTCTCCACTGTGGCCTCTTGAATGAAGATCTCACTCGCTCAGTGTGACCCAGGGTCAAATTCATACAATCTGTTGATGCCACCCAGTAGCTTTTTGATGGTCTTGACTGAGCATCTTTGGCCTCCACTCAGCACTCACTAATGTGACCCTCACTTTTATGGTCATATACGTATATATACATATATATATATATATATATATATATATATATATATATATAAAATGAACGTAAGTCTGGGCACCGGTAGGCCAGGGAACGAAAGTAAGAACGGAGGGGGAGAGGGGGGACAATACGGGATATTTACGGCACCTTAGTTCGTCACACTCATAAACCCATCTACCAGCCATAGACCGCCAATATGATTTCCGCCACCCGTTTGTTGAGACCGGGATAATATGAAATTTATTGCTCGGTTCGTCCGTAAAGCTACACTTACACTGTGACCATCACCTACTCAGTCGCCCGCCGTGTTCAGTCTATCTGCTTACCTGTATAAATACTCCTACAGCGCTCTTCCCGCTGTTCACTTTCAACCAGCAGCTCCCGGAGGAAAAAGGCTGCCGTACTCCAGGCATCGCGCCAGTCATTTTAAGGATGCTTATTGGTCCCCCAAAAATGATGAAAACCCGGACATTATCATCAATCAATAAAATCCCCACGGGCCGAACTTGAAAATTGGACGTTATGCCGCTAACACTTGGCTTTTGTCAACAACTCAGAAGTCAGAGCTCCTCGCAATGCAAATAGCGTTCCAGATGGTGTTCTGTCAGATCATCATGTGCTGTCAGAATTGCATACATTCAATTTTTTAGACTTAAGTCTGTCAAAAAAACTGTGTTCCAACTCATTGTGTGTAACTTGAGATTTAGAAATTATATTGATAAAACACCAAATTAAATAGCTAATTTTTTAAGGTATGGATAAGCCGCTACTTTTTCCCACGCTTTGAACCAAGCGGCTTATAGCCCGGTGAGACATTTCTGTGGATTTTTCTTCAACCGCCGGGGGGGGGGACGGGGTGCAGGAAGTGAATCATTGGAAGTCAAAATTGGAAATCAAAGAAGTTCCCTTATGGAAAACTGAGAGCGGCAGAGATACCGGCGGTGGCTTATAGCCCGGTGCGGCTTATATATGTACGTCTCCAGTCGTTGTTTTTGTTTTTTTTTTTTTTTTCAAAAAATTTGTAGGTGCGGCTTAGAGTATGGTGCGCTCTATAGTCCGGAAAATACGGTAAATACATATTAAATCAAGGTACAGTGTAACAAGTTTTAAAAAGTTATACTAACCAAATGTCCAAAAAAAAATTTCAATATAGCATTCTTGTATCTTAAAGTGTTGCAATTAGAAGCCAGAAAATGTCCCAGTGTGTGGAGCAGAGAGTGGCTGTGCCCCCACCTGTTGCTGCACATTGTTCATCAATTCGCTCAAACTAATCTCCAACACGGTCCTCTCGGTTACAAAAAATAAAAAAGTTTAGCTGTTTAAAACGGTTTCCTGGATGCAAAACATACACAGTCATAGTGTGGGAACTAAAGGAGCACCACCCATCACTCTGAGTGTAGCTCTGATAAGAGTGATAGGTGATACAAAGGTTTAAAATGTGTTATTCTTATCTTCGTTTACGTGGAAATGTATTCTAAATCTAGTATCCATTTATTGTAAAATACTTAGACCCATTCAGAACATATTTCTAAAATAAAAATTCAAGTACAAACTTCTCATTATGAACCAATTTGTCTTTTTTCCAGCATACAAATAACTCCCTTCAGCTCATAGGGTCAGTTTGCTTTGACACCACCCAGCTGATACAGCAGAGCCAAAGTTAGTATTGCAACTCATAGGATTCACAATAGCAGTGTGCAAAACTTGTAGGGAATAAAATCTTCATTCAGGCTACTCAAATGCATTCAGCAGTTTAAATACAAGTTTTAAAAAATTCACTACCCCTGACATGTAACTAACATATTATTAACTGCATCAGGTTCTCCTGATCAACATATTTTTCAGACTTACCATATATAAGATCAGGTTGATTTTCTGCTTACAATTCATGGTGTTTATGGGTTTGTTCTTATCTGCTGAGGTGGATCTGGGGGATGTTGTAGGTGGGTTGACTTCAACCCCCCTATTCTGTCTTTGACCTAGATTTAGGTCAAAGACTGAAAAAATAATGTGAACGTGACTTATGTGTCACAATATAAGTAATTATTTGGTTTGCAATCTGAGTAGGAGTTCCTTTTTCTGTTTTAAATTAAATGTATTAAATTATTCTATACCTTTTTTGCAAATTTATTTTGTCAATAAACCATTAAGTCAGATTTTTATCAAAGGGTTTTGTAGCGTAAGAATCCTAAGCACAGTTAAAAGGCATCAGTCTCAAGAGAACTAATGACTTGACATGTTTAAATTAAGTTTGGTTTTCATTTGTAAATAAATTACATTATCTTCCGAAGAAAAGCTGTATCTTAACATATTTTTACATCATTTAAAGTTTGAAGGAAGCAAGATACAAAAAAACCAAAAAACACTTAATTTATTCAGCTGATTTTTAAACAAAATAATTTGGTCTAGTTTAGGCCATTTATATGACATTCAAAAGCTGCAAGGAATCTCTGTCAGACTTTAATGAGAAGATTAAAAAATAAATAATAGGATTAGACTTTTTTTCTGATACACTTGAAGTATCCAAGCTAGACCTCCTCTTTTTGGCTCTTGTGTTGTTTACCACAACAGTGGTCTGCACCAGTCGAATGTAGTCCAAGGACAAACATGAAAGAGGCATTTCAGGTCAAATGTGTGTGTCAGGAAAGCGTCCAACCCCCACTTTTTATTTTAGTCTTCTGCTTTTTATCTCTCACAGTTTGACTGCCTAGGTTAGGAACACCTCTGATGTGTTTTGACAAACTAAAAATATGAGAGTTGAAAAAGAAAACTCCACCAGATCATAGCTATAATTCAGTTTTAGTTGCATGTGTTATGCTTTCTCTCTCTTCTGTCTCCTCCTCTTGCTCTTGTTTTTTATTTATTCTCAGACCTCTGTCCAGCTGCCACCTGGCACCAGAGAGCCAGCCAATCACAGCTCCACACAGGCCCGACCTCGGCAGATGTCCCGCAGTGGACACTGGGGGTGGTGGGGCAGGTCGGGGCACTGAAGGCACAGTGACACAGCGGACAGAAGGCTGGGAAAGACCAGTAATGATTGTGAAAATGCCACTGGCTTCAACCATTTTGTTTTGATGGGCAGAATATAACTGAACTTTAGAATAAGATATTCCATTTTAAATATATCAAAAGTGAAATGGTTTCCGTTGTATAATGCTAAAAAATGCTAAGTCAAGTTATTTTAATATTTTACAGCAGAATAAAGCAAAACAAACATTAAATACATCTACAGCTTCATGTATGAAGTGAAATTACTGCTAATTATATCACATTTTTGGTTAAATATCCAGTTGCATTTGCTTTTGGTTGTAAACAAAGTTTCAAATCAACTCATAGTGGCAGAAAAAGACTAAGTAAAGGGTCTGTGGTTGCTTTGCTGTCTATGAAGCTTTCTCTTATTACAGTATGTAAGATGCTAAATCCATGAGCTGAGATAAACAATGTTGCACATTGCTCACCTTGCTGCCCCCTTTTTCTTTGTACTGTCACAGATAATGGGAAATTCGTACGCGGGGCAGCTGAAGTCTGCTCGTTTCGAGGAGGCTCTCCACAACTCGATCGAAGCGTCGCTGCGCTCCAGCAGCGGAGATCCGCAGCCCATCTTTACACAACTCTACTTGGAGCCGGAGGCATATCCAGGTAGAGTCCTCCGTAGACAAAGAAAAACATGATCTGACTTTTAACTTTCACAATATTAATTTAATAAAGAATTTTCACATTTAGATTTTAAATGGAGAAGAGTTTTTTAAATTTTTTATTAAATTAAAACACATTGACAATATTGTTGCCCTAAAAGGCAAATAAAGGTATTTTTGTCATTTCGGCCATGTTGTAAGAGCAAGCTTTAGAGTATGTTTTTGGAGAGAGGGGATAAGTGATAAAACAACACAATGTCATGCATCATTGGAATGTTTATTGAAAACAATGCATGGTGTTCAAATGTAGTGTAATGTAAAGTCTCACCCAGAGGTGAGGACTCGAGTCACATGACTTGGACTCGAGTCATTAAAATCAAGACTTGAGACTTGACTTGAAAAAAATGCTCAAAGACTCGGACTTGACTTTGATTTTCACACCATTGATATGGGACTTGACTTAACTTGAAGCTGTTTACTTGAAAAGACTTTATATTTTACTCAAAGTCTTAAAATTTAAAATACATTGTATTTATAAAGTGGCCCCATTAATTCATTTCACTCATTTTGTATTAATAAGTGCAGACCGTCCCTCTGTTTTTCCACAATCCGTATGTACATGTATGTGTGCGTAAGCTGCAGAACAATCAATCAAATGAACATGATTTCAATTTAAAAATAGCAACGGGGGGGAACGAGAGACAAAAAATCGCTCAAAGCAGATATGCTCCTGTGAGTAATTTCTTTTGGGTACATCAATCATGAAATATCCAACTAAAAACGGAGTGAAACATGCAAAACCTGCAAGAGCTGATCTCAGATGGAGATACAACAACTTCCAACTGTTCGGCATTTGAAGTTGCACAAAGACGTAAGCGATACTTTTCTTTTACTTTGAGACAACTGACTAGCTAACATCGTGTTAGTAACTCTGGGTTACGTTGGTGATACCGCTTATCTTTCACTTGTATGCTATGTTTAGTCATGCTGTATAAATCCAGTGATTCAAACGTGTCCACATTAATGTGCACCGTGTTAGCTCAGGAAGCCGGTGGATAGTGAGCGGCGCTCCGGTGTACTCATAAGGGAAACTACGTTTTTTTACACCCCTTTCCTATCCCTCCTCCCCCCACGGATCTTACGTTAGTTTAACTGCCCCCCTCCTCTGACAGTAGCACCGGACAGAGACATTTCCCATATTCTCAAATCCAAAATTTGACAGGGTTAGGATTATTTAAAGACATCTATGTTGGGAAATTATATTGCCAATAAATACTGTAGATTGTTTACTGCAGTCAGTGCATTAAGTCTACTGTTTTTTCAGTTATAACTATTCAAATGGCAGCGTGATGGTCATTGCACAAATGGGTTTTCCTCTAGGAAATTTCCAAGTGGTATAATTTTGCTAGAAAACAAATCAAAATCCAGTAATTTTGCTATCCTTCAGAAATTGCTGTAAAAGTAAAACCATTTACAATTGTAAGGATCCTGAACGTAACGCAGTGGGATAGTTCTGGGTGTTTCTGGATAATAATGCAGCACATTGTTTCGTGTCTTTGTTAGTGATTCTGGCAAGCTTGATTCACGCAACATGTTTTTATCAATATTGAGATGTGAAATTGGCTGTGACTTGAGACTTGCAAAACAGTGACTTGGTCCCACCTCTGGTCTCACCTTCTTTTATGTTCGGTCCTGCTGCTGTCAGTAATTTGTTGCAGTTACAGCTGCAAGGCTTCTGGGACGTCTCCACCAGAAGACGCCATATTTGCAAAACAGCTGAAGCTCAGTCAGAGTGGCTGGAGAGTCTCTGTGAATATCTTCACATCTTCCTACACATTTCTATGGGATTTAGGTCTGAACTTTGACTGAGGTTGTTGTTCTGATAAAAGGAGAAACTCCAACCAAAATCTAAAGTTTTTTCATGGATTACCCTGCATTTAAACTGATCCATCTTCACATCCACCATCCAGCTTCCCAGGTCCTACTGAGAAAATCCCTCAGCTTATGGCTGCCACTAGTGCTTTGGAGCTGCTCATGGTAATGCACAGCTCAGATCTTTATTCCCCACTTGGGGAAATATAGTACACAGCAGCAATAACAATATTCAAGGCATAATTCACATATGTCAATTCAAATACCACACTCAAAAAAAAAAACAAAAAAAACACTAGATGTTTTAAAATGTGCCATGCTTTGTCAAAATTGCATAAGAGATTTGGTAGTGCCTGGAACAAAAGAATATTTGTATCAAATGCACCCTATAAACGGCAACCTGTACCTGTTTAGGTGTTTGCTGTGTTTCTATTTAACATGCAAAAAAATCTACAAAAAACCTTTTCTTTCCACTGTTCCACCAGATTTGTGGCGTGCACAGTTAATGGTTGTCTTGTCAACAGATTCACACTGTTGAGCTTTGGATCTTCCTTGATTAAAGAAACTGTTCAGACCTTTCAGTTTAGGAGGAGAATCATGTCTTGGCTTTTTCTGCCATAGTCTTCATTTTCAGATGATGGACTGAACTACTGTATATTCCATTAAATGTTTCAAGCTTCTGATATTGTTTTCTAACCCTACTTTAAGCACTTTCTTGTCCCTTTCTTGTTCTTGTACCTTGTCCCTGACTTGATTGATATTTAATTTCTTATAGATGGACTCGCTTAACCACATAGGACACTTTTGGAGGCAAAAGGTTGGACTAGATTTCACTTTGAGGTGTTGGAGTAGGAAGAGATGAATTCAGATACACTCCACGGTTGTAACTAATGTTGAAAATATTGTACTCTTTTTTTTTTTTATTCCACTTTAAAATTACGCACTCATTTGTGTTGGTTTATCACAGTCACTAAAAACAATACATGGTGCTTTGTACTTTGTGACTGCAATTGCTCCAGGGCTATCAATAATGAGGATTTTTCTACATTTATTTATGAAAGGAGTTAGAAAATGGTTTGACTTGATGTGAAAATTGCTCTGGTGACAATAATCATATGGGATGTTTCCAGCAGATGTAAAGCCAAAAGCTGACATGCCACTCCAGGGTGAGGAGGGTCAAGATCCTCTGAACAGTCACTCTTCCAATGATATGGAGGAGCTGGAGGATGATGATGACTCCGACAGCAGCAGCCCTCCACTTCCCTACCTGCAAACTCCTGCGCCTGATGGTTGCTGCACACTCGATGGTATCATCTCAACAGGTTTACTTTAAGAAAAAATAACTTTTCCGAAACATTCTCTTTAGAAAATTCATAATGCAGGATAGTTATACACATGATTTGAACGTCTTCTGAAAAAGCATTGTCGTTCTCCAGGATTTTGTCAGGCTGGAAAGGACCTCCGTCTTGTCACCAGAGCAGCAGAGCCCATTGAAGTCCCAGCAGGCTTCGAGTTAGTCGGTGCCAAGTCTCCCAGCATCCCCGAGCACATTCTGGTGTGTGCCGTGGACCGCCGCTTTTTGCCCGACGAGAATGGGAAAAATGCACTTTTAGGTCAGTCTGCCCTCATGATCTCAGACAGATTAGCATTTTTAGTACTCTTGGTGAAATGAGTACTCGGCGCTGGCTAAACAACAGCACTACAAAACTCAGGTATTAGGTTTAGAACAGTGACGTGCGGTCAGGGGAGGCAGATGAGGCAGTGCCTCACCAGCTATGAACCTCACCGCACGTCACTGGTTTAGAAAATAATGTAGTAATTCCTACATTGTTTACTTCTCCATCCAGGTTTTTCAGGAAACTGTGTTGGCTGTGGTGAAAAGGGTTTCAGATATTTCACAGAGTTTTCTAATCACATCAACCTGAAGTTATCCACCCAACCCAAGAAGCAGAAGCACTTAAAATACTACCTGGTGAAGAATTCACAGGGTGCTCTGTGCAAAGGACCCCTTATATGCTGGAAAGGTAAGGACCTCCTTGCTGAATGCAGGATTTATACACCTGGATAGCACGGCATATAAATGTTTAGACATGTTATTTGAGCTCAGTAAGTTAAACATATTTTTTGCCAAATCTGAAATAAAATAAAATTAAATTGAACTGTTCTGCTTAAAAATATTTCTTTTAAATATCCAAAAAATTAAATGCAGTCATTTTATTTATTTATTTATTTATTTTTTATTTGAATAAACACATCCTATCCACATCCTGTGAAACATTTTGTGTGTGTGCTGGTGGTTGCAGCTGAGATTCTGCCTCATGCAAAATCACTCACTTTTTAGTATGTCTAATTAATAGAAGAATAATAATATTCTTTCATGTTAATTCTTTAAGTAGTTGATGCACGGGTGAATAATTTTTGCATATGTACTCAGTGCAAAAACTATTTCTTTAATTTCTCAAAATTAAATAAAAAGCTTCAGGTGATGCTGTGTGTTTTTATTGCTCAAAAACAAAACAGCTAGTCACTAATAATGTGCAACAATGTACAGCTTGTCTTCTGCTTGCTTTCCTAGACAGTAAAACCCGCCAGTTTTCCAGCAGCGTCTTGACCTCCAAACCGAGTTCATCCTCGTCTCTGAGCAGCAAAGAAAACGGTGGCACCAGTGGACACAGCTCGTCCCCCTTCTCCCTCTCAGGTGAGGCTGTGTGTTTGCAGCATTAAACTCTTTTGTTAAGAGAAATCTGGCTCAGACTCACAAATGATGCATTTGAGTTTCACCGAAACCTGGCATTTGAATGGAGCCACGTGTTGAACAGCTTCCGCCCAGGACTTTGTAAGATTTTGGTCTGTCTCATCAGTGGGACTCATAATTATTTTTAAGTTCAATGACATCTACTGGATCAATAAGAAGAATAGGGGAAGGTTACAGCTTTCTAAATGTTTTATAGACAGCCAGATTAACTTCAACTTTACACAATGGTTCTGAATAGTTTCTTCAAACTGTTTTTGTTTTCGCTCTAGATTCCCCGCCCACTCGGATGGCACAAGCTTCCTCTGTCTTTTTTGGCAGTCAGGATCTTGGAAGGGACTGTAGTTTCCTCAAACCTCTGGCCTCCACTCCCGGAAACAAAACATTGCCAATAGGTAAAGACTGTTTCCCTTGTACAAATAACTTTTTCCCACATTATTAACAGTTCACCTTGTATTTTGATATAAATTTGAATCTTAAAAACACAATTAAACCCAAACATTACTTACACTCACTGGACATTTAAAAGGATTGAGCAACTGCATCTACCTATACACAACTGACACTTGAGCGACCGCTGTCCTTACACTGAAAGACATTGCTTAGATACAGGCAGTCGCTTTATGTGGTGCATCAAAAAGGAGTCATTGCTGACCATAAGCCAAAGATTAACCTCTGCTTTGGCCTCTTTAGACACACTCCCAAATCAAGTTGCACACATAAACACAAGCGTGTGCGTGCACACCAATCAATATTGGAGGAAGAAACGCTGTAATGATTTTCTTAAGGCCTTGCTACCCATTAGGCGTTTTACAAGGTTGTGATATTGACAAGCAAAGGCTACACATAATGATTGGTGTTGCAGCAACTTGCACGCACAGTGGGTATGAGATGGGAAAATGTCCTATTGTAACAGACATGCATGTATAGGAAATCAATAAGCCACTGTTAGTCCTGACTCATTTAAATTTATTGTTTGTCCTCTGCAGACAATTACATGCTCAAGGAAAATATGTGCATATATATGTTGAATGGCTTCAGTCCAGGACTCTGTTTGTAAGTTCTGGGCTTACTAATGAAAACTAGTGTTAATTTTTATTTATCACTATTAAGTTAATAGAAATGCACTGCCATGCCTGTCCTGAGGGCAGAGCTGTTAAAATGAAGAAGGCGAAATTGTGGAAAAAATAAAATCACCAAAAGTCGTCTTAAAGTAGATAGAAAACAAAGCTTCAGAAAGTAACTAAAATCATTAGACCCTTTCTGTCTGAATATATTAACACTTTGACATGGATAAGGCTCCATTTTTCTTACTGTTAATTGTTTTGTTATTTAGCAGCTTTTTGCACAACTCTCTGCTACTTTATAGCTGATTCAGCAATCCACTATCAGAGTCAGTTTTTTTCTCTTTTTTTGCTACAGGTTGGGTGTGACTTGAGTGTAAATAGTGGGAACAGGTGCAGATGAGGTGGGTGTGTTAGCTAAGAGGCAGGGTGAGGACTTAATGACTGAAAAGTGCCTCAGATTCCTTTAAAGAAAGGAAACGTGGTGAATTCCAAAAGGTGTAGGAATCTTTCAGCCTCACCATAAATCCAGCTTTCCTTATTCTAAAGTTCACTGGTTTTGCCTGGGGAAACCTGGCAGTTTAGGTTAGTGCACTATCCAGTTCTGCCACGCCGATCCATGCAAGCTTTAAAGTATTTATTTTACACATGTAGGGTCTTGTGAGAAGAGTCACAGGACATGAAGTCATGTCAGCGTGGAAAATGTTGACAAACCTTTGCCTAATAGGCTGCAAGAGAGCGTGAGACCCTGACCTGCAGGCGTGGGACTGCTACTTGGGAGTTAGGTGACCATCCCCCACCTTCCCTCTGACATTGTGATGCAAACTGTTGATAAGCTAGACTCTATTTCTGGTAAGCATTTTATGCAGGAAGGGCCTCCATATCAGGCTAATTATGCAGCTCTAAAAGAAATGCAATAATCTGTGCAATGACTATGCATTATGTTACCATTAAGGACCGAGAATGTGCTTGCAGCATTACTCCAGTGCCTTGGAAAAGCACTCACAGCTCTTGGACCTTTTCACATTTTACCACTACTTTACAGCTGAATTCTCAGGTCAAATGAATTGTCAGGTGACAGAATCAGCTGGCAGGGCAGCTGTTAGTTGCTCTTCCCCCAATTTTAGCCCTTAAAGGAGAATGGCATAATTGTTAAATCTGTTGAGAGAAAGACAATAAACATTTCAATGCAGACACTTTTGTCAGATGAAAGCATTTTGTAGTAGGATCAAAAATAGCAACAATCTTTCAGTAAAGGCATCCTGCTCTGGGATGCTTTTCTTCAGCAAGATAGGGAAGTTCGTCAGAGTTAGATAACGCAGGAAGAAATCCTGTTGGAAGCTTAAAACTGGGGCAGAGATTCATGTTTCACCTGGAGAACAACACTGAACATATTTTCAGAATAGTTTAGAACAAAGCATAATCATTTGTAAGACGATCTGTCAGTACCTAAAAAATGATTATTGTTCACATCCAATTCGCCTGAGCTGGTGCTACTTTGAAAGAAGATTGGACAAACATTTTAGTCAGTGGAAAGCTGATAGAAATATAACTGCTATAAGTAACCTAAAGCTTTAAATGAAGACAAGTCTACTAAGTATCTACTCAGTGTGGTTGAATATATATGCTCACAACATTTTTCAGATTTTTGGTTGTAAATCTCTGAATGGTTTGAATACTTTAGGAAGGTGCTGTATGTGATTTATTAATTTAATGTGCTCTGTGTGTATGTGTGTGCTTGCAGTACCCACGGCTCTTAGGGTGAACGGTCCAACGAACGGCCTGGGTGTTGATGTCCACACTTCGTTGCTGAGCCCCTCGCAGGTCTCCTTGGTTCCGCAGGCTCAGGGGTATCGCACTCCTGATTTAGGAGACAGTCCTGGTAGGCCCTTTTTCTTTTTCTCTCTGTTATTCTTCTTTCATCTTCAGCTTGTCTTTCTTCTGATCTGCTGTATTTGTATGTAACGTTGATTCTGGTCTCTGTTTGATGATCAGTATCCTCTGCAATGAACTCCGGTCCCCCGAAGAAGCGCCATCGCAGCTGGCATCCCAGCACCTTGGTCTCAGTCCCACCAACGGCTGTCCCTGTGCCGGCAATTCGTCCAATAGTTGGCTCTCCAGGTTTGTTTCTCAGCCATATGTTTTTTTAAAAAAATAGATTCTACTTTTGACTGGTATTGCTCTGCAAAGCTTTTTCATTGACTGTCCAAATGTCTGTCTGTGACCCTGTGAGCATAGTCTCTGTTCTTTTAGAGATATAGTTTTTTTCTTTCCCTCCTGTGGCTTTCCATCCCTCCTGTGTGGAGATGATTTTCCCCTGACGTCACTTAGCTCCTCTGGTTGTTAAGGATGATTCACTCTTTGTGACCATGGAGATAGAGAAGGACTACTCTGTGCCAAAATAATGTTGATAATTTTACACTTGGGGAAGCTGTCTAGTTATTATGTAATAGGAGTTGACACACAACTGTATCACTCTCCATTATTAATAGCTCCAACAATAAAAATCTGGAATAATCAAACCTTTCATTGTTAGTACTTTCTCTCAGTGTGGAAATCCCACTGCAAGAAATAATAGTTAAAAAATCACAAGGTCAGACATCAGACAGAGTCAAGTCAAATTTGTTTGTATGGCATATTTCAGCAAGAGAGGGATTTCAAAGGTAAATTGGCCCTCAGTATTACAGATCCTCCACCATGCTTTACATCGAGCTGACGTGCTTTTCGACATATAAACATGCTCATTTCTTTTTTATTAAAGAAATTTTTTTCTTTAGTTTTCTTTCTCTGACTTTAAAGTGAAACTTTTTTAACCATGTTATTGTTTTAAAATTAGGGTCTGCTTTGATCTTTTCTGGGAGAAACATGTAAACTTTTTGTATGTTTCAGAAAAATGACATTTTCTATTTCTTTTTCCTCAAATGTCAAAACAGCAATCACCAAAACAACAAAATAGCCGCTGTATCTGCAGCTGTCAAATAAATGTAATTAATAAATATTTTTATATGTGCGAGCACTGACTCTTTTTCTTAATTCTCCTCCAGGTTCTGTATTAGCCGTGTCCTCTCCTCAGCCGCTGGCAGCTGGTGTCATTCAGCCCCAGCCTGTCAACGCAGGAGAAACGGTCATCGTTCCTGAAAACCTGCTCAACTCTTCAGGCGTTCGTCCCGTCATCCTCATTGGTAAAAGTTTCTTTTCACTCATCTGTTTTATACTAAACGCTTTCAATCCACTCTGTGAGGCAAAGCAAACACAATGAAAGGATGAAATCTGTTGTATTTGTGCATGAGGAAAACATTTTTTGGAAGATTTTTATGTATGAACACAAACACTTTCTTTCACTGTTTTATTCATGGCAATGTTTCTCTTCAGGGCATGGCACTTTACCTTATTTCTATGGGAACGTTGGCAATATAGTGGTGAGCCCCCTGCTGGTCAGCTGCTATAAGAGCAGCCAGCTGACAGAAAAAAACCTGGAGACATTGGGTCTCCACAGCAGCCAGATGCTCAGTGTGGAGATGATGATCCTGCTCACTTTGCAGTATCTTGCACGTTTAGGTAAGCAGCTGTTTGTTAAATATGCAAGTAACAAAAAAAGAAGCACCATTCACGTCATTCACCATTCACGTCAACTTTATCTGACTATTACTTGGAAGTTATTTCAGTAAAGTACTGTAAAAGGCAAATATCTTGTTTCATAGATAAATGACAAACAAAGTGGTATTTTTAAATCTTCAATTCAGCCCAGTTTTCTTTAAAAGTGTTGCTTATTCAGTTTTTTCTACTTCTGAACCTTTCATCAACAGACTTGGATGCAACACTCTGTGAAGAGCTTCCTTCTTTAAAGATGACTGTATCATAGCCTATTATTCCTATATCAAAGCTCCTAAGCTTTAAAAACTAGGCTTTTGTAAATATTAAGATTTTTTAAATTTTGGATTAAGCTTAACAGTGTAAAACATAACATGAATAAATGTTCAAAATATTAAAATCTGTGTAATATACCTACTCAATTAATTAACTTTTTGAGGCAAATTATGGGAATAAAATAATTTAATCATCTGAGTGATTTTCTAATTCACTCAGTAAGCAAAGGAACCTGATGAAGTTATTTCTTTATTTTAACCACCTCTGCAGCTTCAAACCAGATTCCTCTGAGGGAGGAGCTGGAGCAGATCGTCTTAAAGGCCATGCTGTGCTGTCCTGGGAATCCGGCCATCTCCCCATCCCAGCTTCCATGGCTGGCTCGACTAGAAGCGAGCGTCTCCGGGGGCAGCGTGCAGGTCGTGGTAACCCACAATTCTTTGGGGGAGGGAATTTCTGAGTCCCTGCGCTCTCTCAGTGAGGGTCCTCAGCATCAGCAGCGTCTGCCAACCTACGTTGTCATTATATGTGCCTCGAAAATGAATGGCAACGAGTTCTGTGTGCTTGTTTTAGGTGAGTCTAAAGCACTGTTTTTCACATTTTCACAATCAACTTGCACACAGTTTGTTCAGCTAATCTTAATACTCATTTTCCCTTCAGGAAAGTACCAAGCACGCGCTTTAGCTGAAGGAATGCTCACAACCAACGAGTTTCTGAAGGAAATCAGCTACGAACTCATCACAGGGAAAGTCGGTGTCCTGGCATCTCATTTCAAAACAACCTCGCTTGGTAGGTTCTGTTGTATATAACTATACTGAGTCATGTTATTTATTTATTGCAATAGGTAAACATGTCTAATCTACAAGCTGCTCTTCTCTGTAAGATAAATAAAACAGTTTGAGTGCTTCATTGCACAACACAGAGATGATCCAGGATAAATAGTCCTGTGTATCAGATTTATGCTCAAGTTGTGCTTGCTTCTCTATGTCATTATGGCCAGTGTTTTTACTTTTTTTTCTTTCAGGGGACAATCTTGACAAGCAGCTCGTCCGATATCAGCGCAGACGGAAAGGACAGGTCATCCAGCCCTACCAGGGCGATGTCACTGAGAACATCCACTCACAGGAGCCTGCCAGCATGTCACCCCCACCAGACACAGGTTGGACTCCTCTGCTTACTAGTAAACTTTATTTTAATTTAATTTATTTGTTTCTGACCAGAATTCAGCAGCCATTTGATCATTAAGTCAACTCAACTCAATAAGTACCTCAGTGTTTTGAAATTTATTGCAATTTCTGGATCTATGTGATCCAGCTGGTGGTGAGGGTACACATAATGTTCTCCAAAACATAGATAAATCCCTCTAAATATAGAAAAAGATTTTGTAAAACATTTTCATTGTTGCTGCTAGGAGTAAACTAAGACATCTCCCATGCCAACAAAAAAGAAAACATTTGACCCAAAAATAAGGCAACTATCTGAGAACCTTTTTTGGATCTAATACTGTATAATAAATAACTTTCTGCTTAATTTATCAGTTCATTGATTACCATTGAAAAAGAACAGAATTCACAAAAATTCCTCTGCATTTTTAATTGAAAAAAAAAGTCCTGAGTGCTGTCAACTTGGCTATTTTGACCATACTGTGCAAAACATTTGGACACCAGTGATTTATCTTAAATTTTAAATCTTTACTGTAAATTCTCATGATTTGCACCAATATTTTAGTT
The DNA here is from genome assembly GCF_001444195.1 of Xiphophorus couchianus. Classification (NCBI taxonomy): domain Eukaryota; kingdom Metazoa; phylum Chordata; class Actinopteri; order Cyprinodontiformes; family Poeciliidae; genus Xiphophorus; species Xiphophorus couchianus. The sequence continues at coordinate 18,315,438 of NC_040233.1, forward strand.
TGTATTTCATCATCCTGAATAAATGTATCTACTTAATCAGAGTGTTTTTTGACAATTTTTATTATGTATATTATTTTTCTTCATGTATTTTTTTTTTCTTAAAGTCATAAATCGACTTATAAGCTTACATATTAAATAAGAATCATATAGTCTTCAGTCTCCTGGCCCCACTAGGGACAAGGGTATAAGAAAAAGGATAGATGGATGGATAGTCTGCAGTATATTACCATATAGTGCCTCATTCTTGTTCCCCTGCAGTGGAGCTCCTAAATAGAGTCTTTCAGATCTATCCGGCCCAGCTGACTGTGGCTCGAAGTCTTCTCTCTCAAGTCTGCTCCATTGCTGATTCAGGAACCCAGAATCTGGATTTAGGTCGCTTTTGTAAAGTGGACTTTCTGGTTCTGGTTCCTCCATCTCACATTCTAGTGCACCAGACGGCCCAGCGCATCCGACAATCAGGTAATGTTGCAGAGAAAATGTCTATCACAAAACCCATTTTAAAATTTATTTCCTTTGAACTGCAGTTTTTATTTAAGATTTCAATAACACACTTCCGACACTGTTTAGTAAACTATGGAGAAATGTGGAATTATATTTTTGCAAAAACCTTTCCAGCCTTGTAAAGGTTTGGAAAACATATGGGAAATGTTTATTTCCTTCATAGTCATTATTACTTCTCTTTTTTCCTCCCTGTCATCCTTCCTTTCATCTTTCTATAGTCCTAAGCAATCTCCTTCCATCATCTGTCCATCATCTGTCCAATCATCTCTCTCTCCCTTAATCCCAGTGGAAATTTTCCAGGTTTTCAGGAAAATTCAAACTTGACTCTTGTATTTATAGTTTAAACATTACCTAAATGAACTCAGGACTATGGTAATTTGAGTCATTTCAAACATGAAAAATGTACAGCTGTATGGAAGCTGTTAAATCACAGTTTTAAAAAGGCGAGTCCTGTTTTCAGTAAACGTCTGGCTTTTGACTCAGGAGTCCTTGTGGATTTGGGAAATGAAGATACGTCCACAGCCCACCAGAAATCCGAAAAGTATGTGGTGCGTCTAGACGCTGATGTTCACACCAAGATGGAGGCCTTCATGAAGAAAGTGAAACAAAACCCCTACACCTTGTTTGTCCTCATTCATGACAACTCGCACGTTGACCTCACAAGGTGATGAAAAGTTTCAAAGTCTTTTATAAATATTTGAGAAACCACTTCTTAGTTTGGACGTCCGACTGTGAAAAAAAAGCTGTTATGACTAGAAATTCAACCTTGTCCATCTTAAACCCTAAATAAATCAGAAAACAGCTGCAACAAATGAAAACTAATACGTTCTCTTGAAAGCTATTAAACCTTGGCAAGTATTTTTATAGTCTATTGCCATGATTTTTAATGCGTGGTAAAGATCTCTGGCACTTGTACTGCTTTTAGTGTTTGGGGGAATTTGGATATACAACTATTTACAAAGTAAATATGTTGCAGAACAGCTGTAATCTAGAGCTAATAACAGCCAGATGTGACGTGACATTAAGATGGAAATATGCATTCAGAAAAGAAGTAGAAATCATTGTTTGCTCGACTTAATCAACAGGCTGATTACTGTTAGAAATTTAAGCTAAAAGCAATGTATGTCTCCACATTACCCGTTCAAACATTAAATTAAGTTTTTGCAAAAAGAAGTTTTAATTCTGGACTACTGTTAATTCAGCAGTCTTTCCCATAATTGTAGACCATAGCATATCATTTTTGCATTGACAACCTTTCTTACACCCAGTGGTATTTGCACCATGTTGTTAGAAATATAGGCTTATATTACTATCTGTTTTTCAGAACATTTGTGTTTGGACTATCTTCCCTTGCACCAAGATATTCAACAAGAACAAAAAGCTTTGTGCTTGCCCATGGCCCAGATCAGACTTGTTTTTATTAAACTTGTTGCATATTGTAGTAGAAATGTACAGATTCTGAATTTTCCATGACGCACCTTCATCACCAGTGCCCTATCAGGCTCTGTGTGCCACGGAGAGCTGCAGGGTCTGGCTGACCGGGTGGTGAACTGCCAGGAAGTCCTGGACGCCATGAACCTCTTGGTTCTGCAGGTCAGCTGCTTCCCTTACACCCTGCAGACCCACCAGTCCCGGATCAGCATCCACAATGAAATTCACTGGCCATCCAGTGACCATTTGGTGAGTTGTTTGTCCTCACAACATCAGAAAAATATTGAAAACACACTTGAGTAAGAGTATAGCAAATAACATTTTAAGTTGTGACATTTGGTATTTTTAACCAGCTATTTATTTATGTATTTATTTATTTATCATGTAAAACTTTCAGTATCAGTTTTTTTAAATGTGTGAATTAATCAGTTCAAATTGTTATTATTATGCATTAAAGTATATTTGCTTTCTCAGTTAATCTATTTATTCATTATTCTGTTCATTTATTAACATTTTGACATTATTTTTAAATTATTACCATTATTCATTAAATTAAATGACCAGCTCAAATTATTATCTTCCTTTTCAAAATGTTGGTTTCATTAAAATATGGAAATGATCTCTTTCCTTCTGACTAATGTCCAAAGCACCTCTACTTGCTAAATTATTAATGTCATTATTATTATATGGGCTGCACAGAGGCAGAGTTGGTAGCCCTGCTGCCTTGCAGTGACAAGGTCCTGGATTCAAGTCCTAGCCTAGCCTTTTTACATTAAATATTTTATATAATAATTATTAATTGACTTTAATTTTTGTTTTATGAATTAAATAATGCCCTCATTTAAAGGTAAGATCTTAATTAATGTATTAATTTCAAATATAATTTTTTTTATTGAGCTGATTAATGAAAACCCTTTGTTTACAACAACAGAAATGATGACTTTTCCGCCTGTGGCTCAGCTACTCCACCTTCTGGACTAAAAATATATTCACAGCAAACTGTCAAAGGAAATAGGGGATGCTTGTGCTTTGCGTTTTAACTCCACAAAATTGAGATTTAAGTGACTGTTTGAAAAATCAAAATACAGCAATACATGGTAAGGAGTTTTCTGGCCAGTCACTTTTATTTTGTTGTTATGAACATTTTCTTCCAGCAGAGGGAGCAACCTCCGCATGAGTTGGTCTACTTTGGCCTGAGAGACTACAGCTGCTCCCTGCAGTGGGGCGTGGCCAGCCCCATTCTGCGCTGTGATGACGCGTTTGAGAAGATGGTTCATACTCTCTTAGAGAGGTAAGGTTGACACCAAGGAACAGTTTCTCTTAAAAACCTGAACAATGAATCATTATAATCAGCTAAACTCTCCAACATCGCTTCCAGACATCCCCACCTGCACAGCATGGTGATTCGCAGCTACCTGCTGATTCAGCAATACACAGAGGCCATGATGGCCCTGACCTCTTCCCCGTCCCTGAGGGATCACATAACCCCGGAGACCCTGGCCATGGTGGAGGACCTGATAAACGCTCCGAGTCGAGAGGGCTCCCAGGGCCGTGGCCACATGCTGCTGGTACGTGTCCCCTCGCTGCAGCTGGCGATGTTGGCCCGAGAGAGACTGGAAGATGTGAGGGACAAGCTGGGATTGCAGCTGTGCTTCGCAGTACTGCTGGGAAGTCCAGCGTCTGAACTCAACCTGTCCAGAAACTTCATCAACTTCCTCAGGGTGAGAAAACATTAGATTAGAATCACTGTTTTTCTCTTTATGGCGGCTTGCCTGATACTGTTGATGGTCAATGCAACCCAACACGCATGAGTATATTTTTGACATTACGAGTTTCTTACTTTAAAGTAGTTTGTTTCCGTTACCTTGAAAATTGGACTACAACATTTTTTTTTTCTTTTCTACTTTGTCATGTTGCATAAAACCCAGAGGGTTTGGGTTTTGCTTCACCAAAGATTTCTCAAGTTCAAGGAAAATGGCAACATTTGCGATAAATTGTAGTTTAAAAATAAACCTCTAAGAACCCAGTAGTTGTGAAAGGTTAAAAAGTTAAATATTTTCTTAATATTGCTCAGATAAAACTGGACTGGAAATATTAAAAAGCTGTGAATGCTCGTGTTTATGTTCTTCTATTTGAATTAATCATTTAGTAAAAAAATGGGTGTTTTTTTCTGCCACAGACATGGAGAGGCTTTCAGAATGAAGAATGGGTACCACACACATATGAGGATCTGGAGGGGCTGCCCTGCATCATCATTCTCACAGGGAAAGACCCACTTGGAGAAACCTTCCCCCGGTAATCACACTCTTCACACATAAAGCTGTGAAACATCCCACAGACAGCTGATTTCCACTGGGGCTTTGATTTAGCAATGAATGAATGTGAATTCTTTTGACTTAAAATAAATCAATTTTAGTGATTTAGAAAATTGATTTTCATAATTCCGGTTATTTATTTTAGTTTTAAATTATTTTTCAGAATAAAAGTCTTGTAGAAAATTAGCAAATAAAACAAATAAAATATCTAATCTTCACAATTCTGACCCTCCAGGTCTCTGAAATATACGGACTTGCGTCTGATAGACTCCAGCTACCTTACCCGTACCGCCCTGGAGCAGGAGGTGGGTCTTGCATGCACCTATGTTTCTCTGGATGTGGTCCAGGAGTCCAAGACTTCTACGGCTCCTCGGGAATCAGATGGAGAGAAAACCACAGGCAGCCTGAATGACGGGGATGAGCTGGAGAGACCTCAGAGCAATGGCAGCGCTGCAACCAGAACATCTGGTGAGTCTGAGAAACGCTGGAATGTCCTGTTAAAGACACAAAGTCTAACTACATCTGGTGACAGAAAATAAAGTGTGACGAATTTGGATATTTCAATAAGTTTAGCTCAACATTTTGTATTCCAGTTTTTAATTTCTGCTTCTCTCTACATCCTCAATAAGGCTCGCTGGCGGAGAATGGAGTCAGTTCATCTGACTTGGCCGATTCGTTCCAGAAGCCCTCCACTTCCACCTCCCAACCCGAAGGCCTCGTCACCTCAGATGTGGCCACACTAACCGAAGGATTCAAGCAAGAGTGTGACTCTCTGGGAAGCCAGCTCTCCTCCAACCCTCTGAAAGCCCCCAACGCCCCTCCATCCAATTACTCTAGCTCCTCCTCCTCCTCCCCCTCCACCTCTTCCTCTTCCACACAGAGGCCCAGCCAGTCCACGCAGTGCGGGCGGGCATCCAAGTGCTCCAGGGTGTCGCCGCGAACAGTCATCCTGTCACGGGCGGCTTACAACCTGCTGTCAGGAGAGTCGGGGAGTCAGCTGAGCTCCTTCTCACTTCTGCCTCACGCAGATGTGTCCTGGAGCAGTCCGCTGAGGCCGCTCATCACACACAACCTGCAGAGGGCAGACCAGAGCCTGTACTACCGCCAGTGGACTGTTGCCAGGCAGCATCACGCTGATTATGAAGCACCACCTGTGCCGCATCCACGACGCCTGCTCCTCAGCGGACCTCCACAAGTAAAATAAACACGCATGTTCCTTCCAAAGAGGTTTTGTGGAAATGTCTGATTTATTTCATAATTTCTTTTTATTTTATTAAAGAAATTATGAAGTGCCTTGTCAAAAGTTGTAATTATCATTGAAGATTTAGACATTTTGTCACATTTCAGTCACGATTTCTTGTGTTAGTTTATTAATTAGTAGACTTCTGAAGCCAGTTTGTTACCAAATCACATAACACATTACAGATTTTTATCCGTAAAAAAATGGAAAGCCATGGATTCTTTTTATCTGACTTCACAGCTGTGCATATGTGTATTCCTGCGCATATACATTTTGCTGGCTTATTATTTAAATAGCCAATGACATACACAGACATGATGTGAAAAGTTCAAGGTTTATGAATGCTTCTGCAAGGTACTATCTCTGGGGCCTATCATGTAAATGAAGAAAAATGTACCAATATTATCTTTAAATTTAAATTCAAATGCTTGCAAATTGTTATATATTCACTTAGACATATGAGAGTTATTACACAATTACATATATTGCTTCCTTTTCCTTCGTCAGGTGGGAAAAACTGGTGCTTACCTGCAGTTTCTACGCATCCTGTTTCGTATGCTCATTAGACTGCTTGAGGTTGATGTTTATGATGACGAAGAAGATGAGGAGGCAGGTGAGGATCACTAGGACTTTTGTATTTCTTCTAATCCTTTTCTCTTTTTTCCCTTCAAAAATGGTGGGAAAAATGGCAACAACTACATGTTAATGGTTTCTAACCGTCATTCAGAAGGCATATAGAATTTTCTTTTATTTGTTATTTGGTGAATAATACCAAGTTTGAAATGAACAGCAACATCCTTAATCTGGAATTAATTTTTTTTTTCCATTTAGAAATATGTAACAAAAAAAGTGTAATCAATGACAAAATGAAAACAGAGGTCATTTTATTATACTCAAACATCAAATGACAGTCAAAAGCTACAGATTGTCCACTAATTTGTCCAGGGGATGTTATTTTTCTGAAAGATGCTGTTCTCAGGTAATGGATGCACTTAGATATTGACTGTATTGATAAGTTTGATGTCCAGTAACAACAAGGACTCAAAGATATCTCAGCAAAAATCACATTAAGATAACTGACGTTCAACTTTAAACCACTTGTTAGTGGTTTAAAGCTGCTGAACAGAGATTCACCGACCAGATTTTTGTGAAAGCTTTCTGATTGTAGGGCTTTGTCCTCTTACTGATTTTAGCCAATTACGGTTTCTCTTTAGTAAGTATGATTTTAGAAGATGTATATTTATCATGTTCAATTACAAACTGAGTTTGAAAGCTCAAACATATATAACACAGGCTCCCACCATGCTGTCGGGTATCACTAGCAAATGTTTTTCCCACTTTTAACTTGCAGAAACTACAGATGCTACGACTCCAGCAAACACGCAGTGGCCCGACATTGAGGATATCCGAAAGCTGCCCTTTGACCCCAATCCCAGAGATCCTAAATTCAGGAAGGCCAGCCCGGTTTACTCTGATAAGATGCCAAAGTTATTTAAAGGTCAGAAAACTTATACTGAAAGAATTAAAATCTTTAATTTGAAAAGTGTTTGCAATGTAAGTGCTACACCTTAAACACATGCAATGTAATTTGTTAGCAGAGTTTAAGAAAGAAGGGGAGAACCAAGCACAAGGCAAGAGAGTGACCAAGTCAATACGTCTAAGCAGGTTTGCTGCCCATAATGCCTTTCACCACTGTGAGCAGTGTCATCAATACTGTGAGGCAGTTCCTACTACACAGGTGAGCTACATAGAGATTCCTTCAAACTGATTAATAGACATCTTTTAAAATCTTCTCTCTACAAATAATGAATTTGTGTGTTATAGCTGTCGGAGTGCTCCTTACACGCTTTTACCTTCTGCTCATCCATGCTGGGGGAGGAGGTCCAGCTCCAGTTTTTCATTCCTAAAGCCAAGGAGCAGCACTTTGTTTTCAGTCACCAGGGGAGCCATCTGGAAAGTTTACGACTGCCTCTCGTCTCCACAAAGGTTAGATAATACGTCTCTAGAGCTAGTAGATCAGGGGTCTCAAACTCCAGTCCTCGAGGGCCGCAGTCCTGCAACTTTTAGATGTGCCTCTGCTGCACCACACCTGAACAGAATAATTAGGTCATTAAGGCTCTGGAGAACTGATCTACACAAGGAGGAGGTAATTAAGCCATTTCATTCCAGTGTTTTGTACCTGTGGCACATCTAAAAACTGCAGGACTGCGGCCCTCAAGCCCTGGAGTTTGAGACCCCTGTAGTAGATTGACAAAAGAAGTTCACTAAACAAATATGTCATCAGCATAATGTATGATTAAAAAAAAGTCTTATATGGGGAGAAATGGTGATGCTATACTCATTTATCTTTATGCTTCTGCAAAGGACCCTGATCTTTTGAAGAGTCCAATCTTCACCCCGACAACAGGACGCCAAGAGCACGGGCTACTCAACCTCTTCCACACCATGGAGGGCGCCACTCATCTGCACATCCTGGTGGTCAAACAGTTTGAGATGCCGCACTACAGGAAGTACTGGCCCAATCACATCCTGCTCGTCCTTCCAGCAATGTTCAATAGTGCCGGAGTTGGTGAGCGGCTTACTGTCTTAACAAGTCCAGCAAACTTAGGGTCTGTGAGAAACACTTACTTCCAATACTGATAAAGATGTCTAAAAGACCTTAAATTAAAGTTTTAGTTTGTATTTAACTTGCATTATCTTGTTGCTCGTCACTGCAGCAGTGAGTTTGGGAAATTACTTGTACGTCACTTACTGTCCTCTTCAGTAAGTCTCTTTGGACCCTTTCTTTTCTTGATAAATGTCAGTGACTTTTCTTCTCATCTTTTCTTGAATTTCTGTTGATTCAAGAACAGAATCAAAAAGTGTGTTACGTTTTGAGATCTTTTAGCCTCGTTAGTTTTCCAAATAACGAAGTTAATCCTAATTATTTCATGCAGTTGTTAACTGAGCAAGGGGAGTCATTACACTTTAATGTAGACTCAGATTGGTTTGAATAGCTTTCTTATAGAATCGTTTGAGGACTGATTTTTATATTTACTCAGTTGTTCTCTGCATGACAGTATTATTCCTTGTGTTATAATGTGAAACACTGTATAACCCATTATAATATAATAATAATATACATATAAAAATATATGTATATTTATATATATATATATATATATATATATATGAATGTGGCTTGTAGGTTTCTCAACCTTTCTGTTTACATCCCATCATGCTGATAATAACCGCAGCATATAGGCCAGTGGGGTTATTGGCTATTACACTTGTGACTTAGAGCATGTTTTGTGAAGATGAAAGGTAAAAGCTTTTTTTAGCCAATCTGAGGAAGCCGCCCTGTATGACAACATCAACACCTTAATAAAGTCATTTGAAGAGCAGTCAATCAAGTGTGTGCGCTCTGCTTGAAAGAGGTGCAGCAAAGCTAAGCTGCAACCTGACAGATCACAGCTGTGTCACCTTGACCCCTAAAGCTTGGCTCCCTGCCAGTGTTCTCATTCAGGACAAACTGTTTGTGCTGTATACACATGCACCGTAAACTGTGTTCTGTACCATAAAAACTGTGACTTTCTGCTTTTTATTAAACTGCAATAGTTCACATTTTATGTGTAATGTATACCTAAGCTGTGCAATTTAAGGACAGCATGGGTATACTCATTACCTCCATCAGCAATTTGCTATTGCTAAAGGACCCTCTGGATGTTGTACTTTTTAGGAAATATGAATGACACACAGAGTAATAGGCTCCTGTCTGTTTAAGGTGCTGCTCGCTTCATGATCAAAGAGCTGTCATACCACAACCTAGAGCTGGAGAGGAACCGCCTGGAGGAGCAAGGTGTCAAGAGACAAGATGTATGGCCTTTCATTGTCATGATGGACGACTCGTGTGTGCTGTGGAACACCTTCCAGCCGACAGATGGAAGGTAGAACAGAGCTGGAATAACCTTGTTTCCCCCCCAAAATTAGGAGACAATATCTGAAATGAAAAGATAAACTAAATATGTGCAATAATGTGCAATTTATTTAGACAGTTGGCGACTGTTCTAGTTTATAAGTTTAACAAATTGTTAATTATTATTTTTGTGGTTATACCGCCTATCTTGGCTAGATTTCAGGACTGAGAACTCCTCAGTTCTGCCTGTATGGGATAAACTAGTCTTTATAAACTAAACATCACTAGAAAAATTATTCAAATTGATGACGTATGGTGGTTATGTTAGTTGTCTTTTGTCGACCCTATTTCCATTTTACCCAAATAGCTACACGGTTTGCTTTTTTTTCACATTGCATTCAGCATTGTGTTCTTAGGGGTTTAAACTTTGCATTTTTATGATAATTACAGACCTGTTAAAGTTTAAACTTTTCTTCCTTTTATTTGTTTTCTCAGTGAAACCTCAGATGGAAGCTCAGGCATCACCAATGTGTCTTTGAAAACAGTACTGCAGCACATGGAGAACACACCCAAAATCTCCCTGTATGCTATCTGCGGTGTCCGCAAGTGGAGCAGCAGCCTGGCCCACAAGACTCCCCAACACCCCTTCAGCCGGTGTCACCTCCATGACCTTGTCCTCCTTAATGTGGACCTGACACAGAACGTTCAATATGACCTCAATCGGTAAGTTCACGTCAGCCTTTAAGTTGTTAATAACATTTGCAGTGATTTTGATTACTGGCCACCGCTGTCGTGTGCAGGTACGATTGTGAGGAGGTGGACTTTAATCTGAGGGTGAACAGCAGCGGGTTGCTGATATGCCGCTTTAACAACATTTTCCTGATGAAAAAACACATTCCAATTGGGGGAAAGAAAGATTTTGTTGTCAAACCGAAGCTCGTGGTGGGTATCTCGTTTGTATTTTGAAACCTCATTGACCGTCAAAGAGACAAAATAATGTAAGTTTTCTTTTTTCTCCACAAAGCACAACCTCACCCTGTCGAGGCTACTTTTGTCTCCTCAGGAAATCGAAAACAAGGCTCCGATCAGCCCGTCTCAGTATGTCTGTGCCCCAGACAGCGAACAGACCCTATTAGACGCCCCGGCTCAGTTCCTGCTGGAAAACTTCCTGCAGAGCTGCAGCCACAGACTGTTTCCGAAAGCTGTTCAGAACAGAAACAACCCAGTACTGTCCATCGATAGTTACCTCAACCTCAGCCCAGAGGTAAGATTTCCCAGGAGATTCAGCTGACCTCTTCAGCTACATGTACAGCTACTAAACAGTGAGGAGTTATTATATCTGTGTTCTAAATCTGAAAATTTTATTCTGTAGAATATCTTTAAACAAGAAGTTTTTGCTGGGTTGCTTTTCAAAGAACATTCTGACCCGCTTACAAGCACATGTGCAGGCAGCGAATGCTAACGAGGCAACTTCTGTGTATGAGATCATATTTGTGACTTTGCACAACTTCAGCACAAACAGTTTGCTTATGTAAACATTTCATTTTTTGTTTTATTCCACACAATATGCACAGTTGTTTGTTCTGATGAACCCAGAAGCTTCCTGACAGGTTTCAGAATGTTTCCAATCAATACAAACCACCTCATGTTTACTTTATTTTACTCTAGCAGCAGTGATAATGTGTCTTACATTCTTATTGCAGATTTCTGTGTGCTACATCAACTCACGCCCACACTCCACCAATCTCAACCATCAGGGTCTGGTGTTCAGTGGCCTGCTACTTTACCTTTGTGACTCCTTTGTTGTTTCTGGACTCCTCAAGAACTTCCGCTTCCTGAAAGGTGACAGGCCTCCATACTTGCAGATTGAAATTTTAACAATTACCCATTTTGTGGAATTACAACCACATACTTCAATGTATTGGATTTATTTATGGTAATAATACAAAGTAGTGCATAAATATTAAGTGGAAGGACTAGCATATGTACGGAAGAGGATTAGGGCCACCAAAAAAGAATTCTGAGATTAAAGTTAGAATTCTGACTTTAATCTCAGAATTCGGACTTTAAACTCAGAATTCGGACTTTAGTCTCAGAATTCTGACTTGAAAATCAAAATTCTTTTTTTTTTTTCTTTTTCCAGTGGCCCTAATCCTCTTCCGTACATATGAGATTTTGGTTTTGGTTTTACAAATAAACATCTAGTGTGGTGTCTATATGTATTGCAGTTGGGTCTCAGAAAAAAAGAAGCTACAAATTGACACCATTCGTTTCATATTTTTAATTATAAAAATGCTTAATATATTTATTTAAAATATTTTGACCACCGGGTGTCATTTTAAGTGTACTACAGCAATTTTCACACTCTTACAAGTGTGTGGCTGTAATATGGAAATATGCACAAAAACGTTTAAGCGGTGTGAATATTTTCCCGAGGCACTGGGATAACCTTGATTCTGCCCTCAGGCGCCACCCTCTGTGTGATCTGCCAGGACAGAAGTTCCCTGCGTCAGACCATCGTCCGGCTGGAGCTGGAGGACGAGTGGCAGTTTCGTTTGCGGGACGAGTTTCAGACGGCCAACTGTAGTGAGGATCGGCCCCTCTACTTCCTGACCGGCCGCCATGTTTGAACCCACAAGTGTTCTGTAGCTGCGCAGGTGGAGAATCTCGGTCACAGTTAGGAGTACTTTTGGATCTCCCCTGCAGCAGTTCCTTTGATGCCTGCTTGTTGACTCATCTCCACTTGAGCTTGTTTTTACCTAAAGGAAAACTGCCTCCAGGTTATAAGAAGCACAGCTCAATTGAGGCTTTGCTTGTTTTCTTGGGGCAAATATGGATCCAATACAGGACTAATGCAGGATCCTTTTGTCCATGAACTTTAAATCCAGTATGTCCAAGTCTGGACTTACGTTTATATCTCAGGGTTTCAAATTGAGGGAGATTTAAGGGTTTTAAGGCGTTATGTTTTCTTCTCCCTGCTTATTAACTTAAGTTGGCACCAAAGACTCAGCTGCACCTTGCCTTCTCCATTTTCTTTCCAGTTCATCCTTTGAAACTCCAAGAAGCTCATTAACGCTTCATAGCTAAGTGATATCACAACAGAGGCTGCATCACAAGCAATTTCCAACATTATTAGCAGCCGATGCTTTTCTTTTACCAATGGGATTTGACTAGAAAGCAACTATTAATCTAGCAGATTTACGTTTATTTTTTACTGTGCCTCTAAAGCATGAATGTGGCATCGATAATCTTTCCAAGAAGAAGCCGTGAGTGCTGTTGTACTTTCCAAATTACTTAATTTCTGTCGTCACAGATAAGGGAGTTTACAAGCTACGACTTTTTAAGAATGTAAAAAAGTCTATCTGCTATTTAAAATCCTGATTATTTACCTTGTTAATGTGTAATGCCAATCAGAAAGAGCAGCCCATGTGTTAGAGTAAATAATTTGCATTTAGACATTTGCTGACTCAAATCCTGAACGGTCAGAGAAATAAAATGTCATAATCAAGCTCCGTCACTGCCTTTGACCTTGCTTCTAACTGTGCCTAGAACTGCTCCTGTTGTGGTGTTTAGAGGCAGTTAGCTTCTTCGCTGTTTGCATAGCTTAAACTAATGCCCCACAATTGATAGAAAGGGTAATCAAAGGAAGAATAAGGTGACACACTGTTAAAAAAAGCATACTTGAAAAGTGTTTTTGTGCATTTCTCCACAGGGTTGTCATAAGAATATGCCTTAATTGTTTTACACAGCCACAAATAATCTGTCATAATGACCAATCAGAATGAAGAAAAAGTCAAAGAAATGTTTGAAAGTAAGAAGGAATAATTAGAATTTGAACTACTGTACTGTTGAGATCTTTGTTTACATTATTAATATATTATGCCATCCCCTTACCCACTGACAGTTTATGATGTTATGTTTTAGCTTTGTTATACTCTTGCCAGTGTATTTTGGTTGTCTTTCTGCATTTTATGTTGCAAAAAGGCTAGAAGAAATCTACCTAGATATATCTATGAAAATATGTTTGTATCCCTTTGTGTCCATGTGTTAAATTTTCATCAACAAATGGAAATCAGGTCCATGGAGGTTTTTTTTCTTTATTTATTTGACAAGTATTTTGGACTGATAATCATGTTCAAGTGAGAGATTTGATTGCATTCTGAGGCGGGGGCTCTTCCCTCTTCAAAAACATCTGTGAAGGCTTTGCACAGGAACCCAAATGGATGTTGTTTTAGATGTACTGAATGTTATTGGAGGGAAGGAGATGTGAACTTGCACTATTCAAGTTACTAGTTGAATAATATACAGCAAACAACTGCTCCCTCAGAAATATTCCACGTATAACACTAGGTCCATAGCATTATTTTTTTCTTTCTTTCTTTGTCTTTTTTAAAATAATTTAATACTTAATATGCAACTTGCTCTCACAATCTTTGCTGAAATGTGTCTCGATGTCTTGTGCAGCTCAGTGGTAGCCTTGGTGCCTGGGTGATCTACCTCATATTTACCATTGTGATTGCTGGCTGTGAATAACATAACAGTAGAGTCCTATTGTTGTTGAAAATTATGAATGTAATAAAAATGACTTCCGAGTTTTCCTTTTGCTATTACTTGACTTTTCTCATGAATTCAACTCTAATAAAATAAACATAGGATTTAGAAAATAAATTAGTTGTTTGTGTAACAATTTGTATATTTGGATCAAATTTGGTCTAAAAGATAAAATTTCAAAATATTCTTAATTAAATAAGCTTAGGTTTAACTAATTATTTGGCTTATTTTACTCATCTGTTATCCTTCCATGTCAAAATGACAATACTAAAAATTGTCTTAAAGATAAAACACTACTCAAATATTATTTTTCAATCTGATCTACCATGATAACATTTAAGCATCTTAGCTGTCAACCTCAGCTAAAATTTTCTGTTCATTGTCAATGACTTGCTAGCAAGTTTAGCATTAAAACAGTTCAAACAGGATAACGCTACAACATTTTGTGTTTTCCCTGAAGCGCAAAATGTTGTCTGAATAATGCAAGAAGACCCAGATGTTGAACTGTGCAAAGTAGCAGAAATATTAAAAGATCCAAAATTTGGGAACAAATCTGTGAAAGGGATTGAAGTGTAAAAGTAAGTTCAAAACATTGAAATCAGCATCAAATGACTGTTTTCACTTTCTAATATTTATTTAAGGGGAAACTTTGAGGAGTTTTTTTGTTGTTTCTAAGTTGCGATATCCAATGCGTTTTACTTTGTTGTGTTTCAAACACACCAATTTAGTACTGATGTGATTTAAAGTTCATTAGCAATGCATTAGCAGTGTTGTTAAAGTTCATTTTAGGATCTAAGTTTAGTTTGTGTTTAAAAATCCACACCTATTCCATCTGAAACTCTTTCTCCTGCTTTTCTTTCCTCAACACATCTCCAGATAAACTGTCTCCATGCACAATAACCCCACTAATCATACATAGGAGAAATGGCCTCTTAATGAATGCTGGAATCTTCTCTTAGAGTGCTGCAAGGGCACAGGGGCATTGCCGGTCCAGGGACAGTACTATTTCAGCTCCTGTGAGATAATATTAGAGCACATTCCACCTACCTACAGCTCCAGTGCGATATGACATGACTATTTTCAGCCAGCACCTGACAGATTAGGATGAGGCCAGTAATAAGTGCCTTGCACTTTAATGTCTGCTCATTTTATATTGTGCTTATAAGCCAAAACGACAAAATGTGGTTGTTACCAAGAGATGTTAGATTTCTGATGCTTCTTAAATGGTAACAAAAAGGAGAACCTTACCACTTGCAAACCGTTTTACAACTAAATGCTAAGAGCATGTATGAAATGTGCAAGTATTTTTATTTTATTGATGATGTTCAACATTTTTTCCTAAACTACTTTACTTTATAGTAAATAATCACACTCCAGTCATGTTCCTGTTTCTAACAGTTTCACTTAAGCAAACATAAGCTGTTTTGTGTTATATTTAAGAGTAGCTTTGTGTTACCAAAAAAGAAAAAAAAGAGCCGAGAACTGAGTACACATCCCAGAGGGACTCCTGTGCCTAGTTTGATGTAGCACAATCTTTTCCAACTAGTAAGTTTCTAATTGTCTTTCTGACATAAGGTTCAAAATGCATTGACAGAATAAGGTAATCCAAGCAAAGATTCAGCATAAGCTTCTGTAGCATGACCATGAATCATGAAGAAAGTGGGTTTTTCACAGAAAGCAGAACATATATTATTGTACTAACTGGTTAAAAGAGCTAGGAGCCTGCAGGGGGTTCTACCTGCAGGCTGAATTTAATTTAATTCAACCTGAATTATATGGGTGGCTGAATTTAATGGAACTTATGATTAGTTGTTCATAGCATTGCATTTGAGCAGAGTGCAACACCATCAGCCAATAGTCAGATCACAGCTATTTTCTTGGTCATAAGCACGGTTGTAGTATTAAAAGCTGGTGTGATAAGAAAGACATCTGCAAAAAATGAGGTCCAGTGTTTCATGATATTAGCACATACTACAGTTTTGAATGGGTTAAGCCAAAAACATAACAACTTCATAGTAAAGAACACACCAAATATGCTTTGTAAATGTAATGAACCCTACCAGTAGAGATGTAGTACATAAACCAAATAGCAAGATTCTTTTTTTATCCTCAGGGTAAAACAAATTCACTCAAGTCAATTCAGCCAGATGCTTCCCTGCACCATCCAGCTAAAAACCAAATTCTGTCAGGGGACTTATTGGATTGCACTTTAGGTAAGTAGAGTACTGCAGGATTACAGTTAGCCTTTTGTGGATAACATGCACCACTGCAGTGATGCATATCCTATCAGCTGCTAAGCCAGCCAGCGTGGATTGAGTCAATTCCAGAGACCAAAAGCTAATGATGTGATGCGAGACCCTGCAGTCACACTAATGCTGCAGTAAACTCACTCCAATCGTAGACTGTCAAATGCCTTGCTCTCAGTATAATTTTGAGATGGCCTCTGTGAAAAATAGAGGACATTTTTAACTTTGTAATTGTGGATGGTGCATGGATATTGTTTATATTCCACCACAGAAAGATTGCCACATACATTGCAGAGAAAACGCTTTCAGCAATCAAAAGCACAGGAAACAAGGAGGCAAATCGACCTAGACTTTGTTTAATAATTCAATAAGTACAGCATAATACACTAAGGATGATAATGTCAATACAGTAGTACTTATGCTATAGACAGATTTTATATTTAAAATCTTATTGCTGCACAGTTTAAACAAATGTTTACTTGTCTTCTGTTGTGTGCCGTACAAAATTAAATGCAGCATAAATGAAAAAGAAAAAAAACAAAAAAACAAACTTGCCTTCAGTGCTACAGTTACATGATGATGAAGAAACACGTGCTAATTTTACAAAACAACTGAACAGTAAAATTCAACAGGAAAATGTAGTCAATTTATTTTCATGCATTTTGTTACTGAAATTCTGGCCACTAGTCATAATTGTTCAGTTCTTCCATGCCAACTCATTAATGGTAGCCAGCCCGTTGATCATTGTTGGCAAAGGAAAGCAAAAATGACTGGAAACAATACAAGCTACACATGCTGTAAAGCAGCAAACACCACTTCAGACAGCCAATGTACAAACCACGTCCTCACATTTTACTTCAATTAACTCAAGCTGTATAAAGCGTCCAAAGAGCCACAGAAATAACCAACATTTTCACAAAATAAATTTCATGGCATTTGCACTCTACTCTCTTGAGCCGTTAGGATTTTCACTGTCATAGCTCTGATGAAATAAGTGCCTTGCCTTAGACAGTTAGAGGCATGGTAGTACCAACTAAATAGTGCAACTTTACATTCCTTGTCATGGATCAAATTTTCTCCATATTCTCCATTTGTAAAACTATTTGGTGTGTGTGATACTAAAAGAACTTAAAATAAAAAGACATGTAGAATACCCACAGATGAAACAAAATCACATCAGTAGATTGTCATTGTCGTCGGTACGCTGCATGTTTGTTTAAATGTGAAGCTACAGCCAGCTGTCGATTAGCATTCCAAGTTACTGTTAATTCTCCTAGGTCTCTTTGGGTTTAAGCATGTATCTTTTATCATAATCTTTACAGAAAACATGTGTAAAAGAACCTAAAAATAAAAAGAACAGAATAGAACAAGTCAAGGTACAGAAATGGCTCCAAAATTGTATCAATTAAAAACAATAATTTTCAGCTTTTGGACTTTTTCTAAAACAATCTGTACCCTTCAGTTCATATATAGTTCTAATATGTCAAAAATATTAAGAAAAAACCCCCACAAAGAAATTAATGTGCATAATGATTATCAAAAGAAATGTTTCTCCCATGTCAATTTTAGAGAACTGTGCCTTTGGGTACAGATGTAAATGTAGCATTTCTCTGTTTGTTGACAGGCCACAGCCAACTTGATCAGACCTGATTGAGAGAAAAGCCAAAATGTAAACTCTAATTGATATGTCCATGATTAAAAGTTTATTTATTTATTTTATTAATGTCTGTTAATGTCAAGACTTTTACAATTTTTGACATAAAATAAGATTAGTTGAATTTACATTGTTAACTTTTAAACAGAAACACAAAATTTAAACTGGAAGATGACAGAAACAAAATGCTGAAAGTATTCCAACAGTTACTAAATTTTGCACCCTCCCATTAAAAAACCTGGTGTTTTTCTGGACTAAAATTTCTACTCTGATAATCAGAATTCCTCCTGATAGATGGAGTGGAAATGGAAGATAAATAATGACCTCCAGAAAACTGGTTCAAGAAAAAGTTCCTCCAGTAGAAATGCACCAACTAAGAAGTACCTCCTAGGCAGTAACTCCGGGGTAAATTGTAAATTGGTAAGCTGGCTTTATTTTAATAATTTTATCCTTGAAAATAATAAGATAAAATGCCTACCAAGTGTACAGAATCTGTTTATGTCTTCAAAATTGAGAATCACTCAAATATTTTGAGATGTTCCCCTTTCACTGCCAAAATATATGTATGTAAAGATACCAAATGTTTCACAGGTGTGTACATCTATACTTGTTTTTTTCTGCTTTCAGTCCTTACAGCTAAATGTCTCCTAACAGCAGCTTCACATTTAATAGGACATGGAATCAACTTTCTGACCTCTCTAAAAGAAAGCACATAAGCATAATTCACATCTCCAGTTATGTGGAGTTATGAGAAAGAAACAACATTATGTTTTAACAGCTAATTAACACCTACTGTTAAAAGGTGGAGTACGATGCAAAATGACGGAGAACACATTGATAAAAGTGACATTTCACTCAAAAGGGAGGAATGAGACAGAAAAATAAAGGAAATCCCTGAGGGCTACAATCCTACTGATGTAAGAGCTAAAAACTACGTAAGGTTACATAAGTGAAACAGTACTTGAGTTAACTTGATGGGGAAAAACATAAATAGCACAGGGTTACCACCAAATTCTTAGGTTGAACAATATGAGAAATATTAAACTTTTCAGCACTGACATGAGCAGCTATGCCTATCTTTGAGTTCACGATTAGAGAGTAAAAATGATCTGAATGTCAAATGCAACAGAAGAACTGCATTTAATAATGTGCCCTTTAAATAAGAAAGAATTATGTTTTTTGCTTGTGGCAGTGGGAGGAATAGAATGGATCAATATAAGGCAAAGATAGCATCAAGACAAGGCAAGGAAGCAAAAAAAATAAAGATGAATAACATTTGGTGTTAAGGAAGGAAGGAATTATAGAGAGCAGGGAATGAACAATAAAAAGGATGGAAATGGAAGAAGAAAACGATGGAATGTAGTGAAAAAACATGGATGACAAGGACAGAGAACCACTCTGATGGAGAGAACCACCTTTCCTGTTTTATCAGGAGAGGTCTTTAAGTCGACCGCCTTCTTCAATGACGGCCTTTGCAAACTGCTTGAAGACTCGGTCCATATAAGTGCTCTGTCGTGGCCACAGACCCTCCAGGAAGCCAATGTGGCCTCCATGGCAGGTTATAAGCAAGGCCAAGTTAGGGTTCTGCTTCACTGCCTCCACTGGAATGGCTGCAAACAAAACAATGGATTCAATTCCCTCTTTTCTGTGGTTTCACATGATGTGATTCTACCAGTTTCAGTTCATGTAAGTGTGATTAACAAAATTGCCATTGCTGGGATGTTGGGCAATGCCAGCATCAGGTGTATATCACACCAACCCATAATTATTTATGTGTAATTGTGCAATTAAGAATACTATTGTAGCTCACCGTGAGATGGAGAAAAGACGTCATCAGCAGCGTTCAAACACAGCATTGGCACCTGCACAGATTTCAGCTTGTGCACAGGACTGGCATCGCGGTAGTAGTCGTCATTAGTAGGATATCCGAACATGATGGAGGTGAACCTCTCATCAAACTGTCGGATAGTCTTTGCCTGTACAAAGCCGGTAAAACTACTCAGTTCGGCCTGTGTTTAAGAAATGGCTCCAAATGATTTAACATGACAGACATGGTCCTACCTTCATGACATGGTCAATGTCGTAGCACTTTTCAAGCACCGGCCTGTGTCTGCAGGGAGGAACATCAGTCACACTGTCACTACCTCCACAGAGCTAGTATGAGTTTTATCTAAAAGTTACAAAACCATTCTAAGTCCATTTTACACCAAAGACAAGATTAAAGGGGTATATTTCAGAAAAAAATGTCAGAAAGTCTGCTAATTGTTTAAGATATTTTCATGTAAAACATTTTTAATTCCTTCATGTTGGAACATGTTAAAATTGGGAAAACAAAGACAAAATTGCTTTGATTAAATTTGTGAGCATTAATATAGGAGGACTAAGCAGGGATTTATGGAGAAAAAAACCCCTCAAAACTGTCAGAAGTTTGTGATAAAAATTCAGAAGTCCTCTGAGATTAAAATGGAAAAAAAAGGATGTTTGTGGATACATTTCTGACATGTTAGGAGTCACCGTTTTCCCTTTGCCTTAGTTATACTTATTTTGACTGGATCAATCTTGCTTCTGTCATTCTTCAGATCTGTTAGATCTTCTTCTTCTTCTTCTTAATGGCAGTTGGCAATCAACATTTAGATGCCTTACCGCCACCTACTGGAGGTCCAATCTCTCATCTGCACCCTGTTAGCACTCAGGCACCTGTTCCTTGTTAGTAATCAAGCTTCTCTGTTTTAAAAGCTCCACTCACTCAGTTACCTGGTCACCATTTGTTCCTGCTCCTTGTGTTCTTGTTATTTTAAGTAAGTTTTTATTTAAATTTTTTTTTCATGAACTTCTTCACCATCAACTCTCTCCAATCACAACAATGCCACAATTATGACTGTAAACGATTTGCAGGGTGTGTTAATGTTTTTCAGAGGTTAGTATAATATGTAATATTTTTTATACAGCCAAACATTTGAAAATGCTTGTTTGTGAGAGTATTTTGGGAGCAGCATTTCTGCGGTGTGGTAATGGCTTGTGTTAATCCTGCTCTGGCCCCGACTGACCTGTGCACAGAAGCTTGTAGGCAGCTGGTGAGGTAGGAGTTGAAGAGGAAACGGTCCAGGGGTTTTTCCAGTGATGCGGTGCACTCAAACACATCCCAGCCTGCTGAGAAGACTATGACCCCTTTCAGGCAGGTTTTCCGGCCCTTACGACCCAAGTAGTTGGCCAGCATCATCCTGGATGTAGAAAGAGTGAGATCTGAAGGAAAACAGGGATTCTATTTCAAACCAATCCCTCAATTTATGGGATTAGTGATTAGTGTTGCCACACAGCACTAAACACTGAGACAAACAATTTAAAGCACTAAAGTGTCCAAAATCATCACTGAAACATTTTATCCTGTCTACCAGCGCTTGAATGTTTCTTTACCCTCCCATGGATACACCAGCAGCCATCATTGGAGCCACTTCATAGGTTTTCTGGATGTGATCAATAACAGTCTCCAGATCTTCTGTGTTGGCGGCGCAGTAGGTCCTCGGCGTCTGGAATGGACAGAAAGGTAACCGAGTCAAAGGTCTGCTTCGCCATCTGCAGGACAAACATTACAGAGATCTAAGAAAAAAGATCTAAGGAAGAAGGATGGAGCAAAACAAAAGGCAATATTCCAATAAAGCTGGTAAGAGGTTTGAAATTGGAGCAGAATTTCATATTTAGGCAGGGCAAGGACCCCAGACATACAGTCAGAGATACAGGGGCCTGTGTCAATATGTTCAAAGATCTTTGTCCAATATTTCCAGAAAAGAATTGGCATTAAAATTTGCTCTCTAGATGTGTATGGGGCTGGTAAAGACATTTCCTAAGTCCTATCTATAAGACTTATAGTTGTGACTGCAGCTAAGTGTGGTTCTACAAAGAACTGACTCATGTACTTGTAGAACACGAGTCTACAAGTACATGATCTTTTTGGACTTTTCTTTTGTCGGGCATTAACCATTGTAAACAAGTAGAGTAATACAAACACAACAGGATATTTTCCAATTGAACACTTTAGTGTTTTATAGCTGTTGGACCTGCTATTCACTCATTAGCGATATAAGGTAGATAAGGGAAATATTTTTAAGAGCTGCTCCAGTTCTTTCATTTCTTGTTTGTTACTCGAATAATCACTGACAGCCATCAGCTTCAATTGCCTGATTAAAATAGCTAAAAGTCATGTCATGCTGAACTTAATGGCTGCTGGCAAGTTGCACGCGCTCCAAGCCACAGCTTACACAAATGTTCAAGTCTGATTAGAATCTCAGCAGCTTTCCTCGTTTGAAAACATCACATAATGAGCTCTGTTTTGCAAACAGCACCACTGAGATGAGAAAAAAAAAATCCGAACTCGTCAGTTGCAAGTACAAGCACTTTTACTTAGCTGTACATGAATATGTTATACTGTAGATGTACTATGAGAGACTCAGGGGTAGAGAAACAGCTAGTTTAATATTTATCCTAGAAAAGACATTTGTTTCTCTCAATTTTTAATATCCAACCTCAGAAATGTGCTGGCAAAGCTTAGAAAATTCAGATTTTTTTTTGTCTTTCAAATTTTGCTTGTTGCATGTCCAGTTCACTTTGCTGTTCAGTCAAATCCTTTAAAGGAAATATTCACAAAATGACTGGGAGATATACCAGAGAATTTACTAAACTAAAATATGTCTAGAAACACGTAAAGACATTTCCTTATGTTTATGTTTTTCTCAGCATGTTACACTTCTCAAAGCAGACCCAAAATTGGAACCTTATTTTCAGCTATGTGTTAGTAAGCAGATTATATGTTTTCGCTCTTAAAACTCTTGTATATAACTATGAATGACTTTTCTCACCAATATTAACAAATTTCAGTCATTATCGTTTAGTTGAAAATTACATAAGAATAACTGTGTTTGCCTCTGGAAAAAAGCAGTTCAGCCCCCCAAACAGTGCTATTAGTGAGATCTGGTTACTTAATATTTAAAACCAGTCAGTTGGCCGACAGAATCTATTTAACAAGGACACTTTCTCAGGATGCTGTTCAGCTTTTTAAGACCTCCACAATTAGAATTCAAGAAGAGACCTGTGGCTTTTCCTCCTCTACTATTTCTCTTAACCCTTTGGAGGGTTAGGGTCTGATTAAATAACTCATCAAGAACAATCGAATACATGCAGTGTAGTTTATTTCAGTTTATAAACTACACTGCAGTCAGTCAGTGTAGTTTATAAACTACACTGTTAGTTTATTACCATAAACTATGGTAATAAACCGACAAACTCATTTTGGACATGAATTTCATAATAGCTCTGTATAATTACAGACAGATTTGAATAACTTCTCTCAGGATGGAAGAAGGATTCTATAACATACAGTTGCTTCTGATAAGGAATTATTGGAACAATGTAAAAGGGGTAAAGATTTGAAAATCTGTTTTAAATGTACAAATTAGTAAAGAATGTCAAGTAAAACATATGCTTACTGTTTTCACTAGCAAAGTCCTTATTGGCATTAAACATAGGCACTGGTGCACTGCAAAAACTGGATGGAATAATGAGGACGGACCAACTCCAAATTGGTCCTTCTTGTTCAACCTTATGTCAATGTGGTTAAAATATGGATTCTAACAAAGCAAATGTACATTAAAGCTTGATTCGGAATGGACTAGATGGTATATCTTTAAACTTTAATAAGAACATTCCTGACCTCTGAGTTCTAAACTTTGCATTATAATTTTGTGTTATGTTACCTAAAGCCTAGTTAGGGACAGGCATTGCAAATTAGCTTAGGCTACAAATGTGGTGCATGTTATTTGTTATTACTTAACATTTACCTGAATAGAAATAAATTAAAATTCAAATCGTTTTGAAAATGTTTGGACTCTGCTTGAAAGCTGAGTCAGTGGTAGGAGAGCAATGAATTCAAATGACATCTACCAAATCTGATAAGAAGTATACTGAAATATCCAGTTAATTAAAATATTAAAATATACTGCAACTTAAGTACAATCTAAATATAACAACTAACTACTCCATGCAACCATATAATCTATAACACCATACAATCCTTTATAACATGCATATTTGCGGCAGGAAAATCCTGAACACAGTGGGTCATTCAGAACTACTGGCCATATCAAACAATAGAGAGCTTTCATTGTAACTGTACACACTCACAGCTGTACCAAGGCTATTTCATTTCCATAGTCTTTAGCACAAATACCAACTGAAGCAAGGGAGAACATTCCTCCTTTCCCACTACTTGATCCAGTTCCAAGGTAACAGAGTCCAACTCCTTTTTTGTGTATAAATACAGCTGAGTCAACGACATTCTAGACAAACTGCAGTACAACAGTTTGAGCCACAGCACATCAACCTCTATGACAATGGATGCATTAATTGATTATTTTTCCAATATCTGAATCCTGAAAGGGAATTTAAAAAATAAAATCAGGCAGAACCATAAAAATTCTATCAGCTAATTCTGATTTATGTCCACAAAGAGGAATCTTTGACTGTTTACAACCCTCTGTGGGTAATATAAATACAACTAAGGTTTAGCTGGGAATCCAGTCCAGTTGCAATATGGCGAGATCACAGAGATGACCCCACTCTACTGCAAGAATTTGCACACAAACGGTTAAAGTGCTATCCAGCTCAGGGTTTGTTTTGTCGGCTAAATATATCTCCAGTGTGAAAGGACAGATGAAGCCAGGTGTCAGAGTGCTCAGTGCTGCTATTTTTCTAAGAATCTGCATTAAAATAAAGTAGGTGTCTTCCTCCCTGCTGTGAAACTGTGCTGTCTGTGCTCAGCCCATGCAGACTTTCTGTGAACTCTCTTACATCTAAAATAGAGACACTAACACAGACAACTAAACCACACCAATTTCACCGTAATGCCCTGTAACAGATCTGTATTATGGGTGATGAGCCAAGGAAATAAAAAATGATTTAATACTGAATGAGACATTGAAAATCAAAACACCTCATGAACTCTTACCAGTAGTGTTTCACCAGAAACCCCTCTGTTGTTGAATACCACACATCTGTAACACAAAGAGACAAAACTTCATAAATCTTTGTGGTTTCAGCTTCATAAATTGTACATGACCAGACTATCATAAATGTTATCAATATACAAATGAACTCATCTTTATTTACTAAGTAATTTCAACAAACATTTCATTATAGAGCTAGCAGCCCTGGTAGGATATCTAAACATAAATGGGTTTTTATTGAGAATTGTTGACCAAGAGATGCCACTCTTTGATAAAATTCTCTAACATTGAGGCGTGCCGTGGTGGCGTAGTGGTTAGCGCGACCCGTATTTGGAGGCCTTCAGTCCTCGACGCGGCCGTCGCGGGTTCGACTCCCGGACCCGACGACATTTGCCGCATGTCTTCCCCCCTCTCCTTCCGCGTTTCCTGTCAGCCTACTATCATATAAGGGACACTAGAGCCCACAAAAAGACCCCCTGGAGGGGTAAAAAAAAACTAAAAATTGTCTAACATTGAACTTTATTCTCACATCTCCTACGTTCCTCCCCAAGGTGTGTGGTTGGAGAATAAATTCTGGTCTTTGTCCAGCACCTAATTTGTCACAATTACAGTTGTTTTAACTATAGTAACACTGCTAAGAGTTTATATATGAGCTCGCTCAGATGAGTTGCTATATTCTTAAAGGCATGTCCTGACTTATGAAGGTCAACACCTATTTTGCCGTTACTTAAAACTGCATGTCCTCTTGTCTTTATCCTTTTCAAGAATTTGTAAAAGGCAGTTTTGGCAAAAACTGTGTAAAAACGTATCAAAAGTTCTAAAGTATTTCTTCCTAGGTTCTAGAATTAGAATTCATAGACATTAACCACATTTGCATCTCTTTAGACTGGGAAAAACCATCAACTTTTAAAAGGAAAGCATAATTTGAATCAATTATTTTAATATAAAAATACATTCTGAATATGATGAGATCTGACAAAGGGTCCAGCTGTGCAAAAAGCATGTACTACAAATTAAAACATCAGCATCTCTCCTCCCTACATTTCCTTAGTCATCTATCATGTGTCAGAGTCAGTCCTGCTGTTTTTTAACAGTGTAAGTCAGCAGCATTTGTGAAGCTACACAGCACGTTGGGAAGGAGGAGGCGGGGCAGCGATAGAGGGGTGCTTACACACATTCTGCAGCACAGACACGGAAGCTGGCCGGAGCTAAGCTGCAAAGCTTGTACAGGGATAAGCTGTAATTAATTAAGCTACACAGACAACCATGAGGGGTGGAAGATGCTGAGTATGCCGGCTCTCTTCCTCCATGTCATCCCAAAGCCAGTGAAAGAATGAGTGCAGGGAACACAGAGACAAGCTGTTGGAGATGGGAAGAAAACAAAGTGAAGATAAAAACTGCATCCCTATGCAACTCTTCAAGCTCTTGCAACGCTATTTACAAGAAAAGTGCTTTAGAAAGGCCTGAGCTGCCCACTTTGCTAGTGCACTTTACCTAAAGTAGCACCAGAACCTGTTTCTGATTAATACATTTAAAAATGGAGAAGTTAAGAAAAACTGCATGGAAATGTTGAAAGCCTGCAGAATATTCAGGCTAGAGCAGATGATATAATAGTGCACAGCTAGCTTCAGCCCGTGATTCAGTGTCTTTGAATCTCTGCTCAGCACTGGACCGCAGCCAGCGCGTTTGGCCAGGACCACCCACCTATAACCCAGATCCCGGCTCTGCTGGACCATGTGCAAGATGTAGGATTCTCGGCTGGTGCCGGTCAGACCGGGAAGAAGCAGCACTGTGGGCCTGATGGTGGGGTCAGGATAAAAGAGGCTGTCATCGTTGTCAAACCAATCCACAGATATCTGTCCTCCATCTGCTGCCTTGATTAGCTCGCTGCAGAGACGAGAGAGACGCAACTCAGCAATATGGCTCTTCCTGAAAGAGTGCATCAGCATTTGTATCTATCAGCATCTTTGGACCACTAATATACAAACATAGGGGAGACATCAAACTTCTCATTTTCAAACTCTTTTCCAGACTAATTTGCAGAGTATTCAGTCACATTTAAGTCAAATTTAAGGTATAAATACAAAACATTATCGTAAATAGGGCTGTATGACATCAGGAAAATATTTAAATGCAGTTCTTATGCAAAAAATTGTGATGACAATGTTGATTAAAATTATTCCCATTTTCTTTAGAATTCCTTGCCTTTGCGATATTATACACATGTATATTGCAATGACGACTTAAGGATGAATGGATGTGTAAATGCCGTGTCAGGGACCAGAAGGAGGGATGGATGGATGGATGGATGGATGGATGGATGGATGGATGGATGGATGGATAAATGGATAAAAAGACAAACCGACTATGGGTACAACTTTCAGACATTGAAGAATAAAGTTGGGAAAAACATATATTTTCCGTACTCTTATTTTCTCTTCCAGATTGCGTAAGAACACGGAGGCATGCCCACAACATACAAACAATGGTGATGGGAAATCGTGCAACTTAGTGGAAAAGTGGTGATTAACTCCATCCTCTGCACAATCTAAGCTTTCAGATGAGTTCCAGGTAAATAGATTACTTCATTATATCCATCCCAGAGCCAACAGTCACAGGGGAATTGGATATATGAACAGAGCGCTCACTTGCAGCTGCCTTATTTGTCTCGTGAACATCTTTTCAGTGAACTTTGCAACACGTGGCCAGTTCAGATAAAGAGCAGGGCAATGCACCATTAGCTTCTTCTGGCCTCTCAGTTACTGCACTTTACAGCTGTAGCCTGGAATGAGACACTGCAGTGTCTTTTAAGACACTGCAGTGGACATAAAGCCATGCTGTGCTGTCAGTGAAAGACTTGGCCGGCCTTAGGTGGAGGCACCGGCATGAAATTACAGAGCTTGCCCTGAAATATAAACCTGAGGCGAGACTTTAAAGTCAAGATGGACTGACACAGAAACCTGCACACATAGTGGGAGGAGGTGCATCGCTAATCCTCCCATCAGACAACAAGGTGAGTGAAATTTCAGCCAGAAAGCTTACTACAAATAGGACGGATTTCACATTGGCCGTCTTTGGGTCAACCTTGGATAATTTCATTAAAATCCTGGGAGGTTGTTCAGCTGTTCCCAGAGGAAATTTTCTAAGTACAGCAAATGTGACCGTTGTTCTTACCCAGCTTGATATCGGAGATCTGCACTAGGATGACTACATACCTTGGGCATTGAGTCACCTTGACAAAAAAGAGCATCAAAGCATAGGCAGTGTGAATGTCCTTGGGACCGACTACAGTGGAGGTTACATTTAAAATAGAAAATAAAATTTACAATTAAATCAACAGTCACTGTCAAGTGTGTTTCTTTTTGCCAGAATGTAAAACAACCCAATTAGATCAAAATAAAACCAATTCAATAATACTTGAATCAAATCTTGATCAAACACAGATTCAACTGGGATTAAGCTACTGTACACAAAATGCTGTGCAGATTTATGAGTCCCTAAATCCATTCTTTAAAGCAGTAAAATTTGATTTTCTTTCTTTTTCTGACCAATCTCAAGTATTAACTTTATACAAAACATGTGACACTTTTTAAACTTGACACTTAAGACAAGTTTAAGTGATATGTCACAGTCATAAAGGACTGTGACATATCACACCACAAAGATGAACAAGAACAGAATAAATTTCACATACAAATGCTTTATATTGCAAATTTATAAAATCTACATTGACTTAGGCAAACAATAAAAATAACACATTTTAAATAAATCATAAGTGTGCTTGAATTGCCATAAATTTTCCATAAATTACAGAATGCTTTTCCTTTTTATACAATTAAATTTAACAATTAAACTATCTCTAACTCTGGAATTCAGCTGGGTTTTGATTTCAGCTTTCATAAGAAACAATATCAGCAGGTAAAGTGAACAAAATTAGACCACAAAATCTGTTGCAGACCTGAAACATGTAAGTAAAAAAACTGAAAATACATTAACAGCCAACATATTCTGTGGTACACAATTTATAATGGAGAAGAACTTACTTTCTATAGACAACACCAGGTTTGGCTGTAACAAAAGGTCTCAGCAGAGTTTGAATGCGACTCTCCCAGCACCAAAATGTGGGGTAGTAAGTCTCTGACACGACTGGACATTGCTCCTTTAGAAACTGGTAGAACTTCTTCCCGCCAGAAATAAGTTGAGGTTTCTGTAAAATAAAAGGGTTTTGAGGTATAATAAAAATATCATGTTATATTTAAGATAATGTAATAAGGATAAAAAGATGAATTTATGAAATCTCAAAATCCAAGATGACTATACAAAACACTGTATGAAATGGACCACGGCAAAAGCATTAATAATGATAATAATTATTAAAACTCACATGTGCAAACTTATATGTAGTTATTTTAAAATGAGAAAACCGTTGGTAAAACCCAAAAAGAAACTTTTAATGTAAAGTAATATGAATGAAATGACCCAGAGAAGTTAAGTTTCCTTAAATTTACTTGTAAACTGTTGACTGTGTTCTATGACTTTGTATGTTTGTGTTTTTATGATGTAAAGCACTTGCTGCTGGAAGGTGCTACACAAATATAATTTTATTTGATTAGATAATTCAAGCAACAATATCAGCTTAAATAATAATGTTATTTTATTCAGTTTAAAAAGTTACTTAAACTGTTTAAAAAAAACTTTAAAAGCTCAAGACAATACATTTACTCAATAACAGCAATAAAAGGTTAAATGAATAAGATATTTTTGAGGTGTCGCACCTTACCTGATTGATTGATTTTATTTACTTTGTTTCTAATCTGTTCTAGAATTTCCTCAGCTCGGGACTAGCCTACTTCTTGTTGTCAGATAGGTTCTGTTTAGTGATTGATTGATTCAACAGATAAGGCTGTAATATGGCCTAGGTGTTCAGCAGTTTAAAAATCTGGTTAATCGCATTTTAATTTATTTCATAAAATAACAAGGGCGGTGGGTTACCTACTCACGTTAGGTATTTTATTGGACAGCTTTTTTTTGATAATTTTTTATTTACTTGGTCTGCCTATAATTTTAAAATAGGCTATCGCTGATGAATTGAATGAGACTGTAAAACACAAACAAAAGAAATATTAGGGACAAATACTTTTAGTGATGTATTAGGATTAAATGAGATGATGTATCTTTTATTATCCATAATCATATTGCTAAACTTCAATTGTAAATGCACATAGATTATTGGAATAGCCACTATTATCAGTGTTAAGCAATTTTACAAATAAAACCCTAAATGCATCATTTACCAGATATATTTCAACCCACTATTACACGATACGCATACACCTTTATTATTATCCTAAATGTGATGTATAACAGATTGTTGTGACTATTGCATGAAATCTATGATGTGAGTATCCATAGCTTGCCGGGTCAATGACGGCAACAGCATGTGTTACATAAAACCCTTCAAGCAGAGTAAGCGTTGTCGACACAGCAGTGCTTTCCAGCAAAACGTCGGCCTTACTCGGCTAGTCTCGCCATCTAACAGTCATTATTGAGGAGCTAATACACATGTGTGCAGCGAGTTCAAGAACAAGACAAATGCATTTTGTCTGTTTCGGCGCCACATGTGCAGTTCCCGGCAGAAACTGCGGTCAGTGAACGCACCACTCGGCTTTCATCCCTCACCGCCGAAGGATGCTCCTCAAGGATAAATCCACATCTGTTACCCACATCTTAACACACGCAAGCTGTTTGACGTGCGAAATCGCGTTAACATCGACTTACCTTGGCTACCGAAATTAAATAATAGCAGGTGTAAGCTGCGCTGAAGCCGAGTACCAGAGACAGCCCCACTCCCGAACCGAACAGCCCAACTTTCACTTGATTTTCCAAATAATGTGAAAGGTCCCTTGTGAGAATGTTGAAATTCAAGTCCAGCGAGATCATTGCAAGGTTGCTCTTGTCTCTCTCGGAGCAAGGACAGCGGCCAGCTCAGTTGGGATTCAGCTGCGTCTGCCTGCGAGCCAACTGTGAAGGAGACGGTCAAGGGGAGCTGGGGAGGGGTGGAATATATGGACAACCGAGAGGTGGCGCTCTTTGACCGACGAGCCATACATCACTGATAAGATTTGCTCTGTCTCCCCCTGCAGGCCACAAAGTGAGGGTGCAAATGTTTAAATTGATCTGATTATAATCGCTATAATATAAATGTGGTATAATTTATACATGGATCTTTATTATATTGACGTTGCTTTACAATTGTGAAAAAATACGTGAGATACTTCTAGAATGTGGGAGTTACTAATTATTATTGTGCGGTTTGGTGGTTTTAATGGGTTTATTTGATTTTCCTCTGAATAGCAAAAGACCATTTCGATTTTAAACTATTTTTGAAACTATTATTTAGACACTTCAGTTAAGAAATGTCTGTATAAGGCACCACTACGTTGAAAAGTACGTAATTGCACATGGTTTGTTTGGAGAAATTTGATATGTAACAATCAAAATCATTATCTTCACTTTCCAAGTGAGACTTGTGAGATAGTGGTATGGCCATATAAACAGCATCAGCAACCATTTTTGGTTTTGGAACCAAGGCAAAAAGTTCCAAATATTAATGTGGTTTATATTAAATTTGACTTTAATCTCCTACTTATAGAACTGAATTGTATCATTATGACATTGAATCTCATAATTTGGACATTTTGTCATTTATTAAAGTGAGTATTATAAATTTTAAATCTCTTATTTGTCACTTTCTATCTTGTGATTAGGATTTTGAAGGCCAAAGTTCTGAATACATCTCAAATAGATATTGTTTTACTAAATTGTGACTAAACCTGATAATTATAGAAATATATAGATTTAGAAAGTCAAAATAAAGAATTTGGTGATTATGTCTTTAAGTGTAAGAATTTGGTGTTTCAAAGTGGCTATAAAGTCAAAGCAATTTCATAGTTCTTTATTATGAATCACATTTATGATTTACAAAATCAACACCAGGAAACTCACACTTATGAGTCTGTTTATCCATTGATTTTAAATCATACCCCCTGTGGCCTGAATACCAAATGAGTCCAAAATATGACAGTCAGAATTATGGCTTTATATGGTATTTAGGTAAAACGATTCATAATAAATATTTTTGATCTTGATAGTGAAAATTAATAAATAAATGAATCGATTAAATATAGCGGTAGGACACAGTTAAAACTGGTGACACAGCTAGTAATGCCCCTGTGTCTGCAGACTCACAAGGGACCCAAATGCTCCAGCTTCACCGTGTGGTAATCCACTGTAATTTAATTAACAGAGAACGTGTTGAAATCCAAAGGGCCTTGAGGCAACATTACAATCCCACAGAGACTGGGTTGTCTTGTGCTAAAACCTTAGAAGTTAACTGTGCACATAAGATACAATGTAATGAGGAGAAGTTTTATATATTCCTCTCAGATAAAGTCTAAGTATTTTATTCAACATATTAGTTGTTTTATTTGTTTATTATTATAATTTTATAATCAAATTCGTATTTATGACTTTCAGTCAGAGCCTGCCCAAGATTATGTGGGGCCCAAAGAAAAGACTGATTTGGGGATGTTTTGAGTTAAGCCATGTTACGGCCACTGACCTCTAGGGGCGGCTGAATACCTGGCTGTCACAGGTGCAATGTGTTGGAGCTCGTCAGCCACCCCATAAAGAGCTTCATGCCAGAAATGTCAGATCCCTTTTCCCCTGGGCCTTGATCTAAAGTGATATTGTCTGTCTGGTGACTGTTTGTGGGGACTTGAATGATTTTGCTGTGAGCATATTGTGAAGAATCCAGTGTCTAACTAAAGTAGTGTGTTTCTATTCACGGTGGAAGCTGGTAGGGGTTTTCTGCCATTTTTTTTGTTAACTGTTTTCTCCTGTTTTGTGGTTAGCCAGGGATTCAGGTTTTGTACCTTTTTCAGTTCTCCTCTAGGAAGCGTTTTTTTATTTTATAGTTAAAAGGGGGTGTTTTGTTTATTGTTTTGGCCTCGGAGACCCTGAAGCTTAAAGCTTCCCTGTTTTTTCTGCTGCCTCCTGTGACTGAGGTTTTACCTGAACTGTAAAATAAATCTTTTACAACTGACATCAACTGTTTAGATTATTGATTTTTGTGTTACACCCAGTGCCAGAATTTACCCTTAGTGGTAGTGATGGTGAGATGAAGCCTCATGAGGCATTGAACCACTTGAGCCAACTGGTTCGAGAAAGGGTTCATTTCTTGAAGCTTCATGTGCACACGAAACCACCTACTGGCCAGGTGTATAATCACAGCCAGCTGTATCTTAACACGTGTGATGCATTGAATTTTTGTCTATTATGGCTCTTGGGAAGGACTTCACAAAAGATGTAGGACGAAATAATTTGTCTACATAAATTATGTATACACATATGTGTATAATAAAATATTGTTTGAATGCATCCTCTGTGTGTAATTATTCCCAAAATAGTAGTGTCATGTGATATGGCATGTTGTGTAATAAAGTTTTTCTGTGACTCTAGAAAAATGGCCTGGACTTAATCAGGCAGAGGACAGTGAAAGTGCTTGTGGAACTAGGGAGGGGCAGTGAATAGGCTAATGCTTGTGTAACTTGGATGATTTCATGCATTTTTATTAAGAAACAACAATTTCTCCACAGTTTTTGGTTTCAAACGATTTCTCTTTTTTGACACTACATGGATGAGGTGTTATTATTGTACCCCAACTTCTTGGAGCACAATAAACACCTCACCTTTACAGTAAATAAGAAACAGTGAAAAATACAGTTCCTCATAAGCAAACCTAATGCATCTGCAAATGTTCAGTTCACCTTACCTTGTTAGGGCTTATCAAATCGAAATGTTCCCACATAAGAGAAATCCTCCTCTTTCTCGCCGGCTCCATCCTTCTCCTATCCTGTCCTCGCGCTCCTAAATCTCCTATCTATCTATCTATCTATCTATCTATCTATCTATCTATATCTCTCTCTCTATCTATCTATCTATCTCTCTCTCCTAAACTCTCCAAACACCAAACTAACTGTCTCAAACTAAATAACCACTATCCAAACTCTGCTATCCAAACTATCAAAACTCTATCCACTCTCTCAACTGACCGCAACTCGCCTACAACAACCCACATTATGAATGGAGCCTGTGGGGTTTCTAAAGCTGTCAAACCCCGCGCCAACATCTGAGCCACTTCCCGAAGCAGTCACGTGGTACAGCCGGGCAGCGAGGCTTCGGACGTCATCGTTTTCGGCTCCTCCCCTAAATGAAGCAAGCCTCGATACGCGCTTTACGGAAACGCCCCCTCCATTACTCGACACACGCCTCGAAGCCTCGGCACATCACGTAACATCACTACTTAGTGGTCTTGGGGAGGGGTTGTAACAAGCCCATCACCAACAAGCCATCAATGGATCACAAAGATTTACATCTTCATTTGCTTGACTTAGTGGAATGTTAGTAGTGCTTAATTTGACTCGCACAAAGGCTTTCCTTTTCAGTCTTTTGGTTACATTTGACCTCTGCTACTAAAAGAAAAGTAAATACAACGTGGAGGGAAGTCTAGTCTTCTGACTCATTTGGTCTGGGAGTTCTTTTCAATAAAAATTTCATAGTCTGCAAGGAAGGGACAAGTTTAATTGGCTGATTTGAAGCAACTAAAGAATAATTTATTTGCAGTGAACATAAAAAGTTCTACTGGCAAAAGCACAAACACATAAATGATTTAACCAGTTGTATTAACTCTGTTTGAGTACCATAATTTAAAATGTAAAAATGTATGATCAATTATAAAATTGCAGCATGTATCAAACATAACATAAAAGAAAATTGACTTCACAATTTTATATCTTGAAATTCGCTTCGGTCTCTTTAAGAAGCTCCTGCTTTTTTCAACAGGCCCTCTTCATCTAATCATCATTGACTTTCCATTGAGACGATTACAAACATTCATAGGTGTGTTGGAGTGCGTAGTTCTATGATAAGTTCAGGAAACAAGCAGTTTCACCAGGTGCTTGTGAATTGCTGATGCTGTTTATATGGTGGGGCCGAATGGGAAAGGAGAAGGGATGCTCTGTGATGTGGAAGCTCGGCTGGAGACTTCAGCTATAGGAGCTTTGTGGAAACAGGCTGCACTTAGTGAGAGCAAGCGTTTGGGCACCTCTGAATAGCTGAAGGGGAAATTCAAAAATTTCTCAAACATGCATAAAAGAATCTAAGTAGCATTTTAGGCATTTTTGATGAGGGAGTAACATAACATGCTGTTAAAACTAGAAAAGTGAATTTGACATAATACTCCCCTAAGATTTGCTTAAAAAAACCAAATAGTCTAAGGTTAACGTTAAGTATCTATGAAAACCCACAGGTTTATCACATAGAAACATATATTTTAGCCCTTGTGATATGTATCACCATACTTTAAAAATACCATACTTTTTATTTTAATTAGAATATTAATTATTCTAATTAAATAGAATACACAGTAACTGTGTTAAAGAACACAGTTACTGTAGGAGTTGCAGACAGAGATGTTACACAGCAGTTGGGGACCAGTTGTCACTAACTAGATGATGAAAGCAATTGAAATTGAAAATTATGTTGAGGTACAAACAGAAGCTTTGTTCCCCATGCCATGTAACCTGGGGAAGTGAGTCAAGTTACTCATAATGTTGCACACAGAAAAAAAAATCCATCTAAATCGTTCTAAGCGGATGTAGATATCTCAAAGTCACAGTGGGACCTTATGTAGCGTTCTACTCTTCGCTAAAATAAAAGAAATGGCTGTGGTGTCAACTATATTAGAACTGACAAGGAGATTAAACTTACACCTTTGTTATATTTTAAAATAGGCCCATATATTTTATTTAAAAATATATATACTTTTGAACATGTATAGCACATAGTTAGGAAACGCCCAGGATTGTATAAAATAAATATTTTAAATATGCTTTTTAATTACCCTTGAAAAGGCATAATCACAGCTTGTAGATGTATTTCAACATCATTCTTCATATTTCCACATCAAACAGGCGGTCCTGGCTCGGCTCTCGTCTTCGTGCTTCATCGTGCATCTCCGTAGCTAGTTGTTGCTCGTCTGAGGCTCGAACGGTGATTGAGAATAATGGCGACGCGTACTCTGACTTGATCCCATGGAGCGGGCTGGAGCGAAAAAAGGAGAACCCGTTGGATGTTTTTTGTTCACTTTTAAAAGTAACGGTACGGATAAACAGCCACGAAAAGGAGAACATTCGCTCTCAGTAACGAGGAGCCAGGAGAAATTGTACTGTTAGCATTGCTATTTGTAGCATTGTGTTCGCTAGCTTGCTAAGTTGAAGAGGTGGCTTTAATGTGTGTGAACTGAAGGGGAGGTGAAAACTGAGTAGTTGTTTGCAAACTGAACATATGCTTGCTGAATAGTGTTTTCGGACGGTTAAGATTTTCCTTCTCGATGATAGCACACAGCAAGTATTGACTTGTAGATAACGTTAGCTTGTAGTTTTTGTAAAGGATCACCAGCACCCTCCTTGGGTTAGCCAGCAGGTTAGCTTTTGTGGATCTTTTTTTTTTTTCTCTCCGGCTTCTTTCCTGTCTGGACTTGCTTTCCCCTCCACTGGGAAACTGTCTGCCTACCCAGTGCTCTTAACAGCCTGCTAGCTCGCTAACGTGGAAGAATTGTTGTGCTGTCTTTGCGAGCTCTTTTCGTAAATGACCACCGGCAGGAACAACCGGGCGATGATGGAAGGAGTCGGAGCCAGAGTGGTCCGCGGACCCGACTGGAAGTGGGGGAAACAGGATGGTGGAGAGGGGCATGTCGGCACCGTCAGGAGTTTCGAAAGTCCAGAAGAAGTGGTCGTTGTTTGGGATAACGGGACTGCTGCCAACTACCGCTGCTCTGGAGCTTACGACATAAGAATTTTAGACAGTGCTCCAACAGGTAACTTTTGTGTGTTGAATTGTTTTTGCTGAACTTCTGACGCTGAGAGGCGTGTGGTGCAACAGTTGAGTTTTGGTGAATAGAAGGAATATTCTTTAGCCTTCTCTTCGGTTAGTCTTCATTTCTGTGAATGTAAATTGTCAACAAATAAACACGGCGGCAATTACTTGCATTGTGCGCGCATATACGTTGTTTTGTTGCTGTACAAAACTTGCTTTTTGTTTTTTTTCTTTTACAAGACGCAATTAATTAGTGGCTAGCTACTAATGTCCATATCAGGATATCGCTGAAGACTAAAAACTGGAGGTTCGCCTATCAGACTGTCCTTGCTGGTGCTGCAGACAAAAAAAGAAAGAAAGAATGTGTTGCAGCTTGTTTTGGTAGATGTAGTTGTTTGAAATCCAAATGAAATTGAAGGAATAGAAAAATTATCCCTATTAATGCATCAAAGTATAAACCAATAGCTTTTATTTGATTTCTAGTCAACTCAAACAAGAACATCAAAGTTGCTTGGTGCAACCACAGAGTAAGCAGGACTTCGATTTTTTCTTTTTTTTTTTTTTACATTGCGTTTACTTTTACACCACTAATTATGTGTAAAAGAAAGTAAATGCCATTGTAAGTATACTTAAAATGAAGAAAAATGCATCATAATAGAGATGCACATTTACTGCTTTTGCTGCTTCAAAATCAATTGTTTTATAGACTGAAAATAGTGGGAATTGTTGCATTTATCTCTAAATCCCCCTTATTTCTGCACTTACTGAAAGTAGTGGTTAAAATATTTTAATGAGAAGGTGTTATTCTGTCAAGAAGTTGACACATCATCACATAAACATGATTTAATATACCCATACATGTTGTGATGGCAGTAAGAAAACAATCAAGCTACATATAATCACAACAAAACTTTTAAATGACATATTTTGGCTACATTTATGTGGTTTAATGACAACATTACCATATGCAATACACTGGAACACTTGATTATAGGCATGAATGGTTATTGTGCCCTTAGAAATGTGGTAACAGAGAAAATATTTATAGCAGCGAGTGTATTTGCAAGAACACCACCACTCCCTTCATATTCAAGTGCGTCCTCATAAAATCTCAGTTTTAAGGGTTGCAAAGCCATTCGCCCCAGCCCTTCCTCTGCTCTCCAGAGTCAGCTGAGATGTTCTGTTTCTAAGAAACAATTGGCAAAGGGTGAAGAGGATGTCAGCCCTTCTGGACAAACTAGGACCTTAAAATAACATCCAGCACACAACATGTAAAATAATACTAATAAAAAAAAAGCATACTTCTAGAGAATATATTTTGTCATAGAACTGGTATAAAAGTTAACTGAAATGTGATGCAGTAAAGAACAATTTATTTATTTTTGGTGGGGGAGTTCTAAGTCAATCAAAGTATGCCTCTGCTGCTGTGAGTTTCTTTTTTTCAAGATAGCTTTGAGTAAAAATTAGAGGTCAGTTTTTTCCAGGTTGCAAAGATGTCTGGCTTTCTTTGTGATCCAGCCAGCTGATTCACATTCTGACTAATTATGAGTTTTCAATTGTAGGCCTTATAACTCATAAATGAGGAAAACGTGTTGCACACAGAGGTAGTAGTCTGTCTCTGAAAGTTAAGTAGCTGTCTTTCAGCTTCTGCTGAAAGGAACAACAGCATATCTGAAAAACATTCAAGCAGTTTTGAAACTCCAACTTTTAAAAACGTTGGAACAGATTGACTATAGTAACTGCCCCATAATAGTAATAAAAAAATGCAACATTATTATACCTTGAATGTCTTCTGTTTACACTCCCAATTACTAGCGGTAATGACCTTTTGTTTTGAACCGTATAATTTATTCAGAGGCAAAGTAGAAGTTGTCTGTAGTTATTTGTTATTCTAAAGGATGAGTCACATTGCAAAAGAAAACCATTATAGTTTGCGAAAGCAGCCTGTCTGACATGATCGCAATTATTTGCTATTAAAACTGGAGCTAAGATATTAAATACTATGCACATTATAAACATGCCCTAAAAAATTGTGCCCTTTACATAATGCATGCATTGTTGTTCTGACAGAGTGCAGAAGTGGACTCACACACACACACACACACACTACAATCTCTACCGGTTAACCTATAAATACAAACTCCCCCTTAGGTATCAAGCATGATGGAACCATGTGTGACACATGTCGTCAACAGCCAATCATTGGTATTCGCTGGAAATGTGCAGAGTGCACCAATTATGACCTCTGCACAACCTGTTACCATGGAGACAAGCATCACCTGAGACACCGATTCTACAGGATCACCACCCCAGGCAGCGAGAGGTTTGTTCTGTATTGCTGTCTGCTACATTAGACTTTTCCATAGATAAAGTGGATTAAACAAGTAATGCAAGCCTTTCATTATGATCAGTTGGACCATTTAGAGCTTCATTCTGGCTTTGTTACCTTATGTGAGTGTGTAACATTTGAGAAGCCTTTTTGTATGCTTACATAAGAAGCAATGGAAATCTGTCTGTATGCTCCTAACCTTCAGTTGCCAGGCAACTGCTTAGTCTTATTTTAAGATTCAGAGCCTTTAATAGTAAAAACAAAATCCATCTCATGTTAACTTTTCTAGATATTTTATGTGAGATGATTGAGCCTTCTTTATTAGTGTTGATGACTTTTCTAAGTGTGTGCAGCCATGTTGTAACACTCATCATGACATGCCCATTATTAGGGATATTAAGCATAAATTAAAAGACTTGAGATTATTTATAGAGGTTGGCAAGTTTTACATTGCGGTTTAAAATGATCTTAAAATCATTTATAAAGATTCTTAATAAATCCCAGTGAATTACTAAATCTTTAGCCTTTTAACACATTTATGGTTTATTTGCCGAACCTCCGCTGTTAACTGTCTAATCTTATTTTCTTATGTTGATGTAGATTTAGCCTTCTGGGTTCTCCCAATCTTAAGCAAACCAGTGAAAAAGTCTAGTTACATTCTCTTTAAGCACTTTGTAATAATGAAGTTTGAATGGCAATCTGTTAGTTTTCTCATGTTTCAGCAGATTTAATGGATCATATGAAACAGACAGCAGTTTAGAGGCAGCATTATTCAGAACAAAAATTACAGCACAAGCAGCTTGTATGTAAAATAAAAATCAAATTTCCAAAAATAGTTTTGTAGTTGCTTTTTAGAAGAATGTGTTTACAGTACCCTAAACATTCAAATATTTTTTTAAAATAAACATTCAGATATTTTTTAAATATTTGAATTTTTAGTTTTGAGACAAATGATTTGACATTGGTTTGAAATATTGACTTCCTTTTATAATCTGGTTATTACAGCTTCAATAACTCCCAAAAACACTACAAGTATGTCTCAGTAAATGAACACCTTATTGGAAAAAGTATGTATTTCTGTAATTTCATTTAAAAACTGAAACTATTCTTCTGGTCATTACTTTTATATTAAATATTTTTTGGGGGCAAATTTCATTATTACGACTTCAGTTGCTATGAGTTGCTATCTGGACCTTTTAAAAGAAGTTTCATTTCTAATTATCTTTTATTTTTGATTTTTATATTGACCATCAGTGTTGGAATAGTGATCTAGACTTCTGGCTTATTATAATTTTATAAATAAAGCACAAAGCTGAGCAGCTGGCAGCCTTATTTTCAAAAGAGTGCAATTTTATTTCCCCCGAGGCAGACGTTGCATAATGCACCGGGGGCACTGGAGGTCTCCCCACCTTCCTGATGTCTGGTGGGGTGTGTTTGTTGTGCACCTCATTAAATGTTTTACAGCAACTGTTGAAAAAGAAACTGCTTAGGAACTTCAAGTTAATCAAAGCTGAAGTTTTGAGACAAATTATTTGAGCAGGATAAGTCTATCTGTCCTTTTAGCAATGCCAAATTTTTGTTCCTTAAGGAAAATGTGCAAAATACAAAAGCAGCCATAACCAAGCAGCTCTTCTTTAGTGTCAGGTGTGCAAGTAAACATAGTATTTTTTTAATCATCTGTTTCTATTTGTACACTTGAGCAGAGTACTTCTGGAGTCGCGCCGGAAGTCAAAGAAAATCACAGCCAGAGGGATTTTTGCTGGTGGCCGAGTTGTTAGAGGAGTGGACTGGCAATGGGAAGACCAAGATGGAGGCAATGCGAGGAGAGGAAAGGTAAGACACAAATAGCTAAACCTCAGCTGGGTTAGTGTCTTTTGTTTTGCTTTCTGCTCTAAAATTATAGTTGATCGTGTGAGTCCCCAAGGGAAGGTTCAAAGAGTTCTTAGGTCAATCAACCTTTGGCAGAAAAAACAAATTTCTGCCACAGGATGTGATTTGATTGAAATATATGTTTTTAGCCAAAACAGGAAGAGCTCTGCCTGGGCTAGATGCTAGTGTAACCCTCACAGAACCCCAAATAAACGCTAAAGCAAACCAGTAAGAATCAAAAAAGCAAATTCTTTGTGGTGCTGCATAGCCCTGAAGTGTTTCAGTGCCACAATGCTTGTATCATAGAGCAAAATTAACCAACATTTTAACCAAAAAAAATATTTTTTTGCTGTGGAATTAAAACTTAGAAACTGGAGTTAATCTCATTATCATTAGAATTCACAAGGAAACCCTGCGTATATCATCATACCACATTTTAACTTACATGTATTTTGTGTTTTTGTTTGAGTTGCCCCACTGGGAATAAATAAGGGACTATTTTTCAATTCTATTGTGCATAAAGCTTTCAGTGCAAAACATATTGCCTAATTCATTGGCTCTGTATATCTTTTAGTATCTGTAGAAAGCTTTGGTTGTAGAGGTTATCTGAGGACAGCTTACATAGAAAAACAGAAAAGTATAACTACAATTTTTCCAGACTAATTCATCGGTTGATTTTTTTTAATCAGCTAAATAATTTTACTCTGAAAACATCTTATTACGTAAATATACTTATTTTGTTCTTTTCCTTTACAATGTCTCCAACAGTCTTTGTGAAGCATCTTCATAAAAACATATTCAGGGTAAAATGTAGCAGCCCAAAAAAAAAAAAAAAACCATTCTGGAGGGTCGATTATTTTTTTCTGACTCATCATTAGCCATTGAATGTTGTCTCCTCTGCTGCTCATCATGTTACTTCACAAAATGTAACAAATGTACTCCAACACATTTGATCACTACAGATTGTAATCACTCATTTGACAGTGAATCAGATGCAGTAACTGGTATGACTGTTTTGAAATTGTAGCTCAGAGAGCGAACCAGAAATGAGCACAAATACACAATTTTAAACTGAATATATTCAATGTGCTTAAAAATGTAAGACGGTAAAATGATTCATAGAAATAATGAGTCAAATAAAATAATGTCAGTGACAAGGGATTAAAACTACATGTTATTCTGGATAGTGCAGAAATCCTGCACATCATTAGAAAATAGTCCAATATATCTTTGTTATATCATGTGTATATCTTTGTTAATTTTTTTCCTTACACTAACTAGTGTTTGTATTTGAGTCTTCAGACTCTGGAGTATTCAGTTTAACAGCCCCTCAATGTAATACATAATTTTGTTCTGTTATTTAATGACACATCTCATTAGTGTTTTATGATGCTGTCAGCAGTATGCTGTGTAGAAAACCGCCGCTACATCTCCTGCAGCCAAAATCTGCCGTTAGGTTAGCATGAATATTAAATCTTAAGGCCCATTAATCAGTTTGCTCGGAAAGCGGCCTTAAAGTAATTAAAGTTGGGTTTCAGTATTTACGAAAGGCGAGCTATTTAATTAAAGAATTCATTTACTTAACTCTCGACACTCCTAATATTGTTATGAAAGCAATTTACTGCTGGTGATGGAGAGAGGAAATCTATCTTTACATTGTTTAACAAATTTTAAATAGATTTTGTGGCCCTCTGCGTGTAGCTCATTGGTTATTTATGCCATCAGTAACACAATGTTTTTACTTGTCAAAAGGCTAACAGTTAAGAACCATTTCCCAACATGATATATAGATTGGTGATTTTTCATGATGTTTAGTAGTGTGTGTAATAAATAAAGATGATCAGATATTTTTTTCTCCTTTTTTTTTCTTTAAAGAATAATGGGTAAAAATTATGACATAAAAGAAACGGGTCAGGATTAAATAGGTTTGTACTTCTGCCTACCTCATTTTCAAATGGTTGTAAAAAATATATGAATATATTATGATATTTGAATTCTGAATGTGAATATTTTTTAAATAAAAAAAATAACTAAAGCTAAACACATTTTTAGAAAATTTTCATGCTGTTAGTTGAGTGCAGCTTAGATATTTATAGACAAATAAGAGGTACTGAGAGTCAGAGTGGTGAAAATACTGTGATTAGGACCCAGAATCAATAGAATAGATCAGGGTTTTCGTCTAAAACACCAAATCTGTTAAGCTTTGTAAAAAATTAAAACACCCAAGTGTCATATCTTTATCTGAGCTGAGCTGAGCTTTTCTTCTCCACAGGTGACTGAGATCCAGGACTGGAGTGCCGCCAGCCCTCACAGCGCCGCCTATGTGATCTGGGACAACGGGGCCAAGAACCTGTACAGAGTCGGCTTCGAAGGAATGGTGGGGAAACCGCTTGTCTTCCTCACTGTCTCCATCAGTTTTCTAAAAGAACAGCTGTTAGGGGGCTTTTGTGTTTGACCACAGGGATGAGGTATCCCTCTTTTGCTGCCAGGCCTTTGTGAGAGCCACACAGACTGAATGTGTAAGGAGCCATTGTGCAGGCAGATGGAAGGAGAAGAGATCTGCATGAGAAAAGCAATCTGTTCTTGCTTCCTTTGGGGGGGTGATCAAGTGAACAT
The DNA here is from genome assembly GCF_001444195.1 of Xiphophorus couchianus. Lineage (NCBI taxonomy): Eukaryota > Metazoa > Chordata > Actinopteri > Cyprinodontiformes > Poeciliidae > Xiphophorus > Xiphophorus couchianus. The sequence goes on from NC_040233.1 coordinate 18,359,017, forward strand.
GCAGGTCAACTTTCAGGTTTTTGTGGCCACAGCTACACACGTGTCTCAAATAAAAGCCCTCTTTTCATTGGCGGAGGGTGGCTTTGCTTTTTTACAAAATGGCCAATCGGGTTTCTTGGTTGGATGACAGATTTTTACTTTGTTATTCTAATAGATTCTAAGGGATGGAGATGACATCTGCCTCTGGAGTAAGGCTTAGAACAGGCTTCCCATCTTGATAATTTGATATTTATTTGTTTTCAAGAAGTCATGAAGTCATTTCTACGGCTTTGGAAGTTCAGGAAATCATGATAAGAACCATTATCCACAACTGGAGAAAACGTGGAACAGTGATTAATCTTCCCAGGAGCTCCAGGCTTATCAAATGTCATTCTAGGAGAGCTTTGACGACTCAGAAGCTGGCAAAAGAACCCAGAATAATATCAAAACGCCTGCAGGCCTCATTTGGTGGTCAGTATTCATGGTTTTACTGTAAGATGGAGAGTGAACAAAAATTACGCCTTATGGGGAAGTTCCCAGATGAAAACCACTGCTGGCTAACAACACAAGAGCCTGACTCACATTTGCCAAATACTGTCTTGATAATCTTAAAGGCATTTGGATTAATTCATTTGTGGATTGACGAGACCAAAGTTGAACATGTGTGTCCCGATCCATCTGGCCTCCAACTCGCATAGCATTTCAGAAAAAGAATCTCAGTTAAATATCTGCAAAGGATGCAATATGTTTTTACTAGTTTAGATGACATTTCACCTTTTAACAAATTAAATTATTGAAAACTGCTGTTTGTGTTTCCTCGGGTTATCTTTGTCTGAAATTAAAATGTAGGTGATTACCTGAAGGATTTCAGTGTGACAAAAAAGCAAGAACAGAGGAAATCTTTAAGGGGGAAAATACTAATTTACAGGACGGCAGTTCTCAATCTGCAGCTGGGGCTATTTGTCGAGACTTGTCATATTCAGTAATTTGGTGTTTCATCCTATGATCATCTCTGCCCTCTAACTCTGCCACAAAGGTTACACACATCTGAGTCATCACCAATGATCTGAAGCTCTCTGTTGGTACCTGTTCTGTTCCACTGCCCAACCTTATCTGTAGGGCACTGATATTGTTGGCATATGCAAACTCTGTGTCACGGTAGCCTAGCTGTGTAGATTTGGTTTTCTACTTCATTAACAATGCTAGTACGGCATTATATCCATATTTAACCTATTCTACTGTTCTCATTTTTTTTTTTATTCCTCTCAGTCGGACTTGAAATGTGTCCAGGATGCCAAAGGAGGCTCGTTTTACAGAGACCATTGTCCTGTTTTAGGTAAGTTAGCCACTGATGTGTGTCTATCGTCATTATTGCACCAAATTTCTCACCTCTTATTCTGGTGCAGTGAATTCAAGGGCATTAGGGCAGTTTTACTCACACCTGTATCTGTTTAGCCACTAGATGGCAGTACTGCATAGTCATGTTGGTCCCAAAATGTAGAACACAGTGAATATGATCCATGTTCACTGTGCTTTAAATAAACTCTCTCTCTAATACTACAGATACTACAGGGAAATTCAGTTCACTCATTAAGTTTGATATTGTTATTTTAGGTATTGCAGAAAAATGTGTGGTGTATAGTTTATGTAAAATAACAGTCCAGTATATTTTATTGATCTCTTTTATACTTTTCTTTAAGGTCACCTGCAGACTCTTAAAGCTTGAAGTGCAACATGTATTATTAATGCATTTAGTTTATCGATAAATTTAAAGTTGTTTTTGCCTCCCAGGTGAGCAGAATGGAAACAGAAATCCGGGTGGTCTTCAGATCGGAGACCTGGTCAACATTGATTTGGATTTAGAGATTGTTCAGTCCCTCCAGCATGGCCACGGGGGATGGACCGATGGCATGTTTGAGACGCTCACAACCACAGGCACCGTGTGTGGCATCGATGAGGACCATGATATTGTGGTTCAGTACCCCAGTGGGAACAGGCAAGTACAGCTTAAGACAGGCCTAGATTTACTCGTTATTAGGAAGTGGGGCAAACAAAACTATACTTTATCATGTCTTGAATTTTACGGACCTTCTTTTACTTAAAGCCAGATACTGCAAAACGTCCTCAAGTTTCTCTGCTGTGAGCAGGCGGACTTTTATGATTGTTACGAGTTATAAAAAGATCAGAGTTGAGATTCTTAACTTCATTTAGCATCTTAGTAATTTGTGCACCAAATACAGCCTTGTTGTTATCTGCTGAAAGTTTATATCTCTTGATCCTTAGCAGCCTGATTGATACACGGATATAGTGTAATAAAACTAGTGTTTTCTTTTAAGTAGCTTCTTACTTTACTTTAATCACCTCATTGTTAGTGGATACAGCTAAATTTGAGTCTTGTTCCCTCAGTAGCAGCATCTACACTAATGGTAGCACTGCCTAGTAGGGCTTATGGATGTTGCGTTCACTGATCAGAAAAAGAATCGGGTCTGGATCTATTGGCTCATTCCTTAAAAGATTGCTTCATTTTAATGGGCTTAAAATTGCTGTCATGACAATCTGCTTGAGATCTTTCTTATCGATTCAGATTATTTTTTTTACAAAATGTTTGCACAGAATTTCTATTCTGTGACCCATAAGTCACATGTACTACTTGTGTGATTTTTAATTGTGTTATTCTAAAGCATCTTTTGTTTCTACAGATGGACATTTAACCCAGCAGTGCTAACCAAGGCCAACGTAGTGCGCAGTGGTGAAGTTACAGCCGGAGCAGAAGGAGGAAACTCCCAGTTCCATGTGGGAGACCTGGTCCAGATCTGCTACGACATCGACCGTATCAAGCTGCTCCAAAGAGGCCATGGCGAGTGGGCTGAAGCCATGCTGCCGGTACTTTTTACAAACTCTTTAGAATAAACCAGACACCCTGCCGTCTTCCTTCTTTCCTCACAGCTTGACGTTACTGTCTCCATTTTATAATGTTTATTAATTGTTTCCCAGAAAGACACATTTTATGCTCGTTTTCTCCATTATGCCAGATTGACTCTTCTCAATAGCTGCTGAGCTTTGATCGCTAACCAGGGCTGTGTGCTGCCTGCTGGTTCTCCTATAGTAGCAGTCCTTGTTATTGATAATATCCTTGAGGTCAGCCCGACCCAGCTTAACATCATCAGTGAGGAGCTCTCCTATATAGCTATTATCAAGATGATGTCATTTGAAATTGGATGATTATGCTCAGTCCATTTTGTGCTGCTGGTTTCGCTTCTTTTTTTTTTTCTTTGATTTTTCCCTAATTTTCACAGACTCTGTAACACACAGCGTTTATGCACAGCCTGAAGACAGCTACACTTCAAACACTAATGAGTTTGTCACAACACTTTTAAATAGACCCTGGGCAAGGTGGGCCGTGTGCAGCAGATCTACTCTGACAGTGACCTGAAGGTCGAGGTTTGTGGGACTTCCTGGACGTACAATCCTGCGGCTGTCACCAAAATCGCCCCCTCCGGCTCTGCTGTCAGCAATGCCTCTGGAGGTACCTGTGAACATGCACTGCTGTCGCTTGGAGAGTATCATATTAGTCCTCTGTCCTCACTTCTCTCTTTTTCTCTGGCACCTACATAAAATCAATCTCTGTTTCCACTTGTTTTCCCAGAGCGTTTGTCTCAGTTGTTGAAGAAACTATTCGAGACGCAAGAGTCTGGGGACATAAATGAGGAGCTGGTCAAGGCAGCAGCTAATGGAGACCTGGCTAAAGTGGAGGACATTTTGAAGAGACCTGATGTGGATGTAAGTAGGACTGTGATTATTAATGCGATTAATTTATCAAAAACTGTTTCGATTAAGCAAAAGGACAAATTTTCATCTAAAAAATGTTGTCTGTTTGTGTTGTCCAATCTATTTTATTCCTATTTGTAAAACCACACCCGCTTTTCTTTTTATACATTTTTTATTTGTTATTTTTATAGCAACCATTAATACATTTATGTTCTTAACAGTAGAGATACAACACACATTTACATAGTCAAAGTTTGTATGGGTTCCAAAGACATGCATATTTGTACATTAATAAACATATGATTCAAATGTTTAGGTCAATAACAATGAGGTTACAAGATTTACAAGGTCTGGAAAATCTCAAACAAATTTGCTAAATATTCCCAGATGACCACATGTGATCAAAGATGTCTGAAACAACTTAGATATTTTACATATCTCCAGGTCCCCCCCAAAAAAACAAAAATTGGTTTTATGTGTTTTTAATTTTTGCATTAATTGCATACCACAAATTTTATTACTAGATGAAACACATTAAATTAATCACACAAGCTTTTAATTCTGTTAATTATGATGATTTCTCCCTTACATGTAATTAAAACATGACATTTAAAATTAGAATATTACACCAGATCAGTATTTCTTTAAATCAGAAATGTGAGCTGAATTATACATATGCTTTCTACCTGCTGAACGGTTATTTTCAAGAAGTACTTTTAATCTGACTCACAAGCGTCCTTTGAACGAGTATTCTGAATCTATTGAATATGACTGTAAATATTGTTTTTCCATTTGCACCGATCAAAACAGCCAGAGAACGGACTTAGCCAATTTCAGATTTTTGATCCCATAGATAAATTGATGTACTTTTAATAAAAGAGAAAAATGGTTTAAACTTCACTAGAAAAATGACGTTTTAAAATGATAAATAAAAGGTAAACAATAAATTGTACTTTAAAGTTGTAAATACATGTATAAAGTTCAAATTCCAGTATTACAATAATAAAATGAAGCACTCTGATGATGCTGAACTGTTTCACCTCTGTAGATTAACAGTATTATTTACATATTGTACATTTAGTTTATTGACATCAAAGCTACGCAAGTTAATGTGATTAAAACAGGAAGAAGAAAAATCGCTCAAAAATTACAAGAATAGGTCGACTGTTCAAAGTTGGCACATTAACGCATGGAGGCATGGTTTTTGTTTAAACATGTATCTAAATATTTCCATAAACATTTATCAAGGGAAAAATTCTGAGACAGACAGCATTTGTAGCTTCAATGAAGGCATTCGCCAGCTTAAAAACACCTACTTTAGCTTTCTGACAAAGTCATCAGGAAACTCCTGGGCTTCGACTCATCAGACGGTGATCATGTGTGGCGCTCATGCTTCTGTAATGTTGCAACAAAACCTTCCAGATGCCCTAAGCCCCTGTTTATTGTTGCCTACATTGAAGTATTCCAGCACTTTAGGTGCTGTGACCTTTGCGATATTGGAAAAACCTTTGTGACTTATTTGACCTTGAACACATGAGTCATTTTGCAACAAGACTTGTGCCGTTTTTGATAGAATAACACCATGTTTTCTCTTTAAAAATGCAACAGATCTGAGCACATCGATAATTGTAGATGAAATGCATAATTTCTGATCTTCTTTACATCAACTGAGGAGTCTCGGTGTCTCCCTGGATAAATCCTCCCACCAGCACTCCTCTCAGTCAGAAGAACGTTAAGGCAGCCCCAGTGGAGGGACCAAGGAGCTCTGGTGTGCAATGCAGCACAGACCTCGATATACTCTCGCTTTCAAGTGGGGAGCTACAAATCCCACATGGTTGTGGATTATGTTCTGATGCATCCCACAGTACAAGGAAACAAAAAAAAATTTATTTACCACAAGACAAAAACTAGTGTCTTCTAGAGGGAAAAAGAAATTCTTACATTGAGTCTGCGGTTCTGTCCTCTGTCGGGCCAGGGGAGTGAATGAATGTGCGTGTCATTGGTGAATGCTGGCCGGATGCCCTGCTGCCTTTCAGTGGAATTATTTGCTTAAAGCTGAGCACACTGAGTCTGGCCAAGTGATTCGGCTGCCAGGACAAGAGATGTCTCGAGACTCCCAGAGGAGTCCACATTAATATTTATGCTCTCAGTTCTTGCAGTGCTGCAGTTGGTGATGAAAGATGCACGCCCAGCCTTGCATACGCACCTACTCATGCAAACACACCCCACAAATCTCTTTATCTCCTAACAGCGAATTTCAGGCATTAATCAAGCAATCAGTCAATTTTACTAATGGAACACTTTTCATGCTGTTATATGCAATGCATAATATTTTATAGAGATTGAAGACAAATGAGCAAGCCAAGCAATGGAATAATAGCTTAACTAGGTGAAAAAATAATTAGATATTCACTGATCAGATTTTTTCTGTCTGGTAAAGATTGTATCCTCCCCAAGTCGGATCTGTTAAATTTAATTTTTTTTTCTAAGGACTGAAAGACATTAGAGAAAAAAAAAGTACCAGGCTGTCAAGAAATGATGTACAAGATTATTTCCATTTGTGCATCAAAGCATAGTTCCCTAATACTGTATCTGATTTAATTTTTTAATTAAACCAAAATGAAGAAATGCATAAAAGTCTATGCAGTTGGTTGATACAATGATAGACTTCCAGTATAAATATTTTCACCTGCTGATTAGTAATCAGAGCCAATTAAAGGAAAACTGGTTGACTATGATTCGTCAGTGCATTGTGTTTACACTGGATCTATTTGTAAAAATGTAATTTTTCTAGTGAAGTTAAAACCATTTTTTCTTTTATTAAAGGTATATCAATTTATCTATGGGATCAAAAATCTGAAATTGGCTAAGTCCGTTCTCTGGCTGTTTTGATCGGTGCAAATGGAAAAACAATATTTACAGTCATATTCAATAGATTCAGAATACTCGTTCAAAAGACGCTTGTGAGTCAGATTAAAAGTACTTTGTAAAATAACCTTTCAGCAGGTACAAAACATACGTATAATTCAGCTAATTTCTGTTTTAAAGAAATACTGATCTGGTGTAATATTCTAATTTTAAATGTAATATTTTCATTACTTGAAAGGGAAAATGAAATTAATTAACAGAATTAAAAGCTTGTGTAATAAATTTAATGTTTCATCTAGTAATAAAATTTCTGAAATAAATAGGTTTTCCAGTAATATCCTAATTTATTGAACGGTTCTACATTAGAGATCTGGATGCAGTTGTATTTGCAATTGTGAAACACAACCTAAAAAATTTAAATTAATTAGTAGATAAATAAACTAGAGCTTAGATATTTTTGATGATGAAATCAAAAACATTTAGAGACTTTCTTCGTTAAAATTAAATGAAAATTTGGAAGGGCCAAAAAAAATATTATCATCTTAGAATTTGATAGCAGTATCTATTAAATAAAATTAACTAAATATGGATAGGCAGAAGTAGTAAAATATAAAAAGCTGAAAAAGACTAAAAAGATAAATTAATTTACTTTATAAATTTATAAATATTGACACTCGGTTGTCATCAGATGTCGAGGAAACCTGTTAAAGATGGAAATTGTGACAGGAAGATGACGCCCGTATGTGATGTTTAGTTTTTGTTCTTGGTTCCTAAAGAAGAACTTTCCTGAAAGACTTTAGCAATCAGTATGGTTCACAAAGATTAAAACTGAATATCGAAATGTAGTGATATTTCTGGTTGCAGGTGAATGGACAGTGTGCGGGACACACTGCTATGCAGGCGGCCAGTCAGAATGGCCACGTGGATGTCCTAAAACTGCTGCTGAAACACAATGTAGACCTAGAGGCCGAGGTTGGTTTAATCTACGTTCATTCATTCCAAAAAGTGCCCTTTGGCATTTTGTAAGCAATAACATAAAGCTAAGAAAGGGAGAAATACATGATGTGTGTTTCTCTATCTTGGCTGTGCTCAGGATAAAGACGGAGACCGGGCGGTGCACCATGCAGCGTTTGGCGATGAAGGCTCCGTCATCGAGGTGCTTCACAGGGGTGGGGCTGACTTGAACGCCAGGAACAAGCGAAGGCAGACCCCGTTACACATAGCAGTCAACAAGGGCCATCTACAGGTGGTTAAAACCTTGCTGGATTTTGGTTGCCATCCTAGTCTTCAGGTAATTATCACCTTATACATTTTCAAAGTAGGAAATATCAGATAAGTGAGGTTTGAGATAAATTTTGGCAGTTCAGCAGAGAGTAATGTTGTTTTAAATAGATTATTTACGGGGCAGTGAGTAACGTAAGGTTTCCCTTTTAGGATTCGGAAGGTGACACACCTCTGCACGATGCAATTAGCAAGAAAAGAGATGACATGTTGTCAGTGCTGCTGGAGGCCGGCGCAGATGTCACCATCACTAACAACAACGGGTTCAATGCCTTACATCACGCTGCCCTGCGAGGAAACCCCAGGTATGTGACAGTTTTCTGCAGTAACGGTTTTAGTGCGAGTAATGAGGACGTATTTAGGCGGGCTGTGAGGAGGTTAAATCCTCAGGATATCACTAAATGCTTGATGCTTTCGATAACAGCTGGTTTGATTGCTGAATTTTAAACACAAAAATCAGTGGAGTTTGAGGCACAAACAGCAGAGTCGTATCTGGAATGCAGAAAACGTCAAGCTTCATGCAAAAAGGAGGGTCAAATTTAAAGCCACAGCGCTCTGCCTTTTCACTGCAGAGTCACTCATTTGTTACTTAATCAGCTTCTTTTACAGACATGGACTCTGATGTAAGCAGCTTTTGAATATCTGGCAGTATACCCATTGACGCTGTGTTGTATTTGCTGTAAAGATCAATTTGCTTCCTTCTAAAGAATCCTTCTCCTTTTGAATGAAGCGTTTAAACTAAGTTCTTGAAGGAGAATTTTTCCTTCACAGATTCTTCTCAAGCTCTAAAGTAAGACCATTAAAAGTTAAATAAGTGTAATTGTGCTGCCTCACTGGGGACATTTTGTTTGTTACCTCAATTTAATTTCAAGTTATTCTTTAAGGCTGCCACCATTACGCCAGCAGATGGCCGGGTCTGTTATGTTGAGTACTGGTAGTTTAGCTTATAGGCTTTAAAGTTAATTTGTAGTTTCCTTTTACTGTTATGCTTGTCCCTCACCATGTGTTGTGAGCAGAGGCTGGCCTGAGGAGGCTGCTCTCTGCAACAGTATTTTGTCTTGTCCTTGGTCGCTGTTATTTCGGGCAGGTTGTGTTTTTTTTTTCCTGTTCTTGTCACTTATAGAATGTAAAGGTGGCTAAGAGAGGAGACTATCTGAATGAGACTGATTGTTCAAGATCTCTTAACATGATGGATTTAGATGTAAAGCGTTAAAAGCAATCATTCGCTATAACATTTGACATACTGTATGCTTGTCATTCTGTGTGTGTTCTTCAGGGAAACTCTTCTGAACATCCACAGTTTGATTTGATTGACAGATTAAGATCAGCTCTTTTGGTTAATTCTTAGCGCTTTAGATTTACCACACATTAGCATACATTTTCCACCATTATTCCACATATTATTTATAGAACTTTTCAGATTATTTTGCAGTGACTGTTGAGCTGTTAGGCAGCCATATTGAGAGCTTGAGGTTGATAAGAAAACTCAAACTTTTCCTGGTTAAAGTCTGATTTCATAAGAGCATTTTTTTCACCTTTTTAGCCTGGAAATTCAACTTTTGAGGGAGAAAAAAGGAACACATAATTTGATTTTATTCTTTCATGCTCTGCTTGACAATGTTACAGCTGGTGTATGATCTTAGCTGGTTTTGCAGCTGCACTCTGCCTCTTCTCTATGTTAGTGGTGCAAGTCTCTTTCATGGATCTGCTAAACCAAACAATACAGGCATGTCCCAAACCAGTAAAACAAATACTTTGGAATTATTTTCTTTTATCTTATCTTGTCTTTCTTTTATTTTATCACTACTGTTTGACATTTAGTCTGTAAAAAACACCCACATTCTCTATGACTTAAGAATTAATGGAGTTAAGGTGGATCACCTGCCATGATTCATTGCTCCTTTCTACATCTGTTGCACTGTGGAAAAGGTGATCCAAAACCATCGCTTGCTGCACACTAACCGATTTATTGATCCATACTAACATTTAAACAAGTATGTTGATATTATCAACTTATACTCTCTTATAATTTCCTAAATTGGTTGCAGCTTGAGCTGCGCGGTATATCAGTGTCTATAATGCTGCATTTGCACAGGACTGCTAAGATCCAATATTTGTCAGGATATTATATTTCAAGTGCCATGCATTCAAATTGTACGTGCCAGTAATATATATTTAACCTTTTTATGTGACTGCACTAAATATCCACATTTTTATGTTTATTTTTATTGGCAGAGATGCAAAGCTCCCATTGGTGGGGACATTGTGATAAAATAAAAGCGAAAAACGTGCCAAGTCCATCAGATTCTCAGAGTAAGTTTAGTGACTGCGTAAAGTTTTTTCTAAATTGTCTAGATTTATACACATTGCAGTCAAAATTATTGGTTTTCCAGTGGAAAAAAATGCTTCAAGGTTGGTCCTGTTGAAAGTTTTACTCTCAAAGAAGAAAAAATAAAGCTCAAGACTTCTCAGTTGACCTGTATTGTAAATCATTTAGTTTATTTAATAAAAGCAATTATGCAATGTTTAAAGAAAAGCTGAGTAAAACACAGCCAATTTGAATTGTAGATATTTAAAAGCAGAGGGTGCATAATTTGTTTTAGCAAAGCAGCTTTGAGAACATACAGTAGAAAGCTGGTTTTCAGTGGGAGTCATTGATTTACAGGCAAAAAGTGCTGGAGTACAGCATTTTCTATATCAGGGCTTCGGTTGTGTTGTGTGTGCATTACCTGCCTCAGTCCACACTCTGTCCCCTCGCTTTCAGAGAAACAAAGATATATGTCCCCATCTCCAGTATTCCCATTTACTTTTATTTCACGCTCGAGCTGCTGCAATATTGGAGAGAGAGTCTACAAGTCCTAAAGCCCCCCAAATCTCTCCCTAGGTCCAAGTGAAAGCTCCTGGTCCAAGCGTGTTTAGTGGAGAGACAGTTGTTTCGATTGATTGGTTTGAGGAATTTCTGCCATAGAATCATATTTCTTAAAAAGTACTGATGTTGGCCCATAAGAAATAGTTTGAGTGGAGTGCTAATCAAGGGTCTTTACATAGAGATTATCATGTGAAGACCACTGACAGAAGAAGTATAACTAACTTTAGGAACTGAATTTACTTGTAACTTTTAACATTCAATTAAACCATTAGTACAGGCTGTTCTGGCATGCGTTACATAAACAAGTCAAAAATATTATTTAGTCCATCAAACTTTATTTATATTGCACCATTCATATAATCCTGTAAAGACAAAGTGCTTTACAAGATTAATAACGAATCTATCCCCAAACAAGCTGACAAAACAGTTTAAAAGATTAAGTTAAAATGGAGCAAAGCACGTTAAATTTCTATCAAAATAATGATTGTTACAGACAAATCATCAGTTTTTTACCCTATAGCTACACTGAGGAAACAGCGAATTGGATTTTAAAAATTCATATTCAAATAAAAATTTGAAATATTTAAGAAATACAATGGGGGTCATAAAACAAAAGTACAGTGCATTAGCAAGTATAACTAAAAAGCACAAGTCATTTGTAAGACAGGTGTTAACGTTATTGTTTAATTAAATATAAATATATAGCATGCTCTGGTGTGGTGTAGGGTTAAGGCGCGACCCATGTACAGAAGACGAAGGACAAAGACCTCTACGACTTTCTCACACAGCCAACTGTCCTGTCACTTCTCTATCAAATAAGGGCCACTAGAGCCAAAAAAATGTCTAAAACAAGAAGCAAATAAAATAACCCAAATTAAAATGTGCATTAGATTATTTTGCATCGAAAAGCAAACGCTGTGTTATTACAAGTCAGTTGTAACTAATACATAAGCATCTATAAAGAAGGCCCCCAAAAGGACAGTTTTAAATACCTTTAAATTATAGAAGAAACATTGATAAAAATATTAAATACATAATTTATTTAAGAAATAAATATGGAGTAAGAAAACAAATTCAAATTGGTGTAAAAATAAATCCCTTTTGCAGTTTAGTCATTAACACACAACTCTGATAGCACAGAGGCAGATATGAATCACTCAAGGGTGTCTTTTAATTAGAAAAATATTGCTAGTTATGAACATGAAATTCTTCCATTTGGGTTTAAGCAGACAATCTGTCAACGTCCCTGTTGTCTGCGTGTGTAATCTGCTGAGTTGTTTTAAGACTGTGGCTGGGCTATACAAGAGTGGAAAGAAGACTGAAGAAGACTCATAGGAAGAACTCAGTGGGTGACGAATGAATCTTTCAACTTGAAGTCCCGAACACCGAGAGAAATCAGCTCTACTCACCAGGGAGTCCTACCAGACTTTAGCTCGTTCATTACTCAGACATACACCAGTACAGTGTAAATACCGATGTAGTTTTAAACTGTTAAAGGTTTTCTTTATGATCTAAGTTGTGCATTGCGTTCTGTGTATTCACCATAACCACAGCTTACACAACCTCATCTATGTCTCTCCATCAGGCTGCCAGAAGTCAGTAGCTTCCACTGTACTGTAAATAAAAGATTAATATCCCATGATCCATTAAACAAGTCCTGCCACTGCTTTTGGTAGTCGTTTAGGTGCCACCTCTTTGTAATACCTGTTCATCTGCATTTTCTGTGCAGCTCTGAGCTTTCTTTTAAAATGGGTTGATATAGACAACCCCCAAAGGGTAATTGGCCTATATGAGGAAATGGAGGAGTCTGCAAGCCTTCACACTGTGCTGTTTAAACCAGAGAAGCTTTTGGAATGTAATGCCAGAACTAACAGCCTGCAGCAGAGTTGAGATGTTGGAAAATGGATCTTAATTGTATAGAAAATACAGTCATGGGCGTTGGAATGTGATGAACATTTAAGAAAGGTGAACTATGATGTAATTTTGAACTTTTCTTGACATGTTCTTCATAACTGGCATGTATTCAGAAATATGCTTTCTCACAAAGGTTTTATGTAATGCATGATAAAAATGATACCATGCATTGTAATTGTTAATAGCCAATAATGAGTAATATACATTTTCATTACCCATACAATTGTTTTGAAGAAATAACCAAAGTTTTATACTGTAAAAAAATCCGTTATTGTTGTAGATGTACAATATTTATTTTTAATCTCTGTTTGGTGTGTTTGGTCTATGTTTAAAGCTTTTGAATTGCTGACATCTAATGAAAGTCATGCTAGCTAGTGGATTAGTTAGCAGGACACTCATACATTCTCACACAGACACGTTGGTGTTGTATTTCTGACAAAGTGTCTGCTGGATGCCTATGCCCTGTTACAGCTGTTTGTAGTCTGGTGTGGCAGAGAGGCGACCCTCAGTCAGGAAAAGAGGACAATAACTCAATTTTGCATGTGGATCAGTGTTTTTTTATTTTTATTTATTATTAAAAAAAGAAGACAGATGTTACAGTCACCAAGCATACCAGATGATAATAGTGCTGTTCTTACGCTGTTGAAGGTGTCAAACCCAATCGTGGATCCTGTAGTCATCAAAGCATAGCTACAGCTGGTTGAAGGGGACCAAATCCATTCAAGAGGTGATTTGGTTCCATTTTACCAGCTTTAGCAAAGCATTGTTTCAGAGTACCTGTTGGTAAGAAATACCTTCAGATTTTTTTTTTGTTTGTTTTTTAAAGGTTTTGCCTCATAAATAGGTTAACATTTGAAGAACATTTAGCAGTTTAATAGATTTCACCACTCATCTCACTAGCTGACGTGATCAATAGTGCACCCTCTTAATTTCAGTTTCCTTACTCGCCTTCATCAACCTATCTGACACCCAGGTATATTAAGCACCTTCACCCCGTTTACCATCACACCAATAATACACAGGTACAGGTTTTCAAGCTGAGCTGCCTCCAATGCAGTCTATTAATCTTCCTCGCCATTTTTCCAAGTTTTGCCCCTTTCATAGACTGTGAAAATGTTCTCTGAGAAAAAAAGATCATAATAATCTGTGGCTGTGCACTTGAGTCAAATGTCCTGGAGTCATGAAGCAATTACAGACTCTGACAGATGGGCCCCGCTGCAAGCACGCTGCTGCTCCGGTCACCGAGACGGCCAACAGACAAACGCAGAGGCAAAAGTACATACACAACTTCTGTTACTTGTGTTCCTACAGCAGCTCTTGCGGGTGTCAAGTCCCAACATTAATTTAAGCCACTCTTTTAAGTCCTTTAGGCTGATTTGCCTTGTAGAGTGTTCAGTTTGAACAGTAACTCAGGATTTTATTTCACATTTCTTTTACTGCAGAAAAGGACTCAATATATGCATGCACTGAATGATCTCTTGTGTTTCCTTGAAGAAAATCCATCATGAATGTAAAATGATTTGGGAATTCTAACATCAGACAATGCTTGTTTAGGAAAAACATCACTTTTCACATGTTGCCTTGCTGCTTTACTTGTATATTTTTGCACATTTAGACACAATCCAGCAGCATAACTAGACATGCACCAGTTATTAGGCCAGCAATTGGAATCTGACAATTTTTTTTCTGGATCAGCTCTGATTAGAGATTGTCAGGTCATTTATTCAAAAATAAATCAATGTTTTTTATCTGTCTATTACATGCATCATATAGGGAGCATTATAAGCATTAGTGCATGTTTTGTGAGGTTTATGTTTTGCTAAATATTTTGGGGATAATCTTGCAATTACTTCAGTTTCTATTTGGTAGAGAGGGAAGTTTAAATCTGATGGCCTACCACGTTTTTCCTCTAATGTAGTCCTTCAAATGAAAAAAATAATAAAAAATTGGCCCTTATCAGTGTAACTCTAAACTAAAAAATCTGTTCTCCCTCACTAGCACGCAAAAAGTCACTGCTACACTTAATTTTTTAATTTAATTTACTTAATTTAATTTAAATGTCACAGTTACTTGACACTTATATATTTTTAACCAGAACCTATTTATTTCTAATATCTCAGTTGTTTTTGTCACCACATTTCGCAAGGGCCATGAACACAGTCTGCTACTCTAATTATTGACTTTTTCTGCCAAAGCACAAATGATATTCTCCAAGTGGCCGATGACAGCTGAGCGATATACAGCCTTGCTTGTAGACAGCATGGAGGTCAACATAAGGCCAGCTTGATATGGCACACCAGGCAGGTCTATTTCTAACATACATATGCACATTCATGCTTACTTACTTACACACATTCACTCCAGAGTCAGGTGGCGGGGCTGCTCAACTCATTTAAGGGCCATAACAGGGCAAAAGCCAGGGGCACGACAAGCACCAAGCATTTGATAATGTCAGCATCTGCTGGGTTTGTCACTTAGACAGCAGGTCAAGGCTATTGAGAGGGCCTGGTGAAACGTGCTGGGCATGGCTCACCCGTCTGAGTTTCTCTACAGAAAACAGTGCTGAATGATCAGACATTTCAAACAAATGGATAAAAGGTTCAAATGAACTTTGTTTATTGTCCAGTTACCATCATGTGAGAATTTTATTTTAAGTTTGTATCTGCAGGTTAGGTTTTCTCGTTTTCTCAGTAAATCTAACTAATTTCTTTTTACTTATTTCCAACTGTTTGAGTTACTTATAATTTGGTGCATCTAGGACAGGGGTTGGTGACCATAACTCTTTAAAAACCAGTTTTATGGTGTGCCACGAAATAGAATTAGTCTAAAATCGCAACCTTTGTATGCTCCTCTAAAATTCAGATGGCAGTCATTTTTTACAATACCTGCTCTTAAAAAGCATTGTTGCAAGTGAATTAACTTAACAATATTAATAATTTTAGGTTTTAGAAGTAAGAAAAACAAACTTTTACCAAATGGAATGGATACATTTTTTTTGATATTTCTAAAAAAAAATGAAGAGGAGGGAAAAAGCAAGTTGTATGTAATCTGATAACAAAAAGTATTCATTGTGCAATTAGTTGAATTGTGTTGTTGAAATTTAATGCAGAAATTGAATAGAAAATCAATGAAGAGCTAAAACTTAATTACCTCTCTTTATAATGCTCATCTTCTTAGTTTTGGCCAAAGTTATTTCAAGCCACTGTTGAGGGGCTAAAAAGCTGCTGGTTCCAGACCCCTGATATAGGTTGTCCTTTTTTTTTTTTTGCTTTACTTAATCCATCAAGTCTGTTTTCAAAATGATTTCTAAACAGTTTACCTTAAACGTGTCTAATTTACGCTTAAAAGAATTGTAGCTATTAGTAATACTACAAATATAAGTAGTCTCTTTACAGTTTTCTGTCAAACAAAAAATTATGTAAACTACCCTGACACAAAACGTAGTTTTCTTTTCAGACTCAAATTCAAATAATATCTAAAAATAGTTTACTCTAGTTTTGTCAGACCTTTAAAAATAAATCTTTGTCTTTTTGCAGTGAGGTAATTTGAAACTTTTATTTAACCTGGCATCAAGTTATGGTTATGAAAATGTGTTTATGAAGGCATCTAAAACATTTTAAAGAGAAATAAACGTGTACTAAAGTTAGTCTGTCCCTCGTTTTCTGATCTGAGCAAAGGACAGAGAAATGGGGGCCGGAGTGGGTGAAAGTGCTAGATATGAATAGCTCACCATGCAAACAACTGCATGCTAAGCTATTGCGGTCCCCTCACCTCAATTCTATCTCTGTACCTCTTCCCATATCAGTTGCCTTTCTTTTTGTTTGAACCAGTCAACAATTGGAATCAGCTGACAGGCCAGAGCTGACCCTGATGCTGCATTGTCACTTTTTGATGGTCTAATCTGGCTGCCATGCGGCCCGGCAAAGCATTTGGCAAGCATAGCAAACGTGAACAATGAGAGCAGGACTCAGAAAAAGGGAGGGGAGTTGGTGTTGGGAGGCTGGTGTGCATAGGGCAGCAGGGTTGATGCAGGGTGGGGGTTGTGGGTAAGGGCAAGAGTAACAGAGAGCAGTTGTAGTTAAGATTGTTAACATATAATCCACACAATGCAGCAACAGCACCATGTTTTTCTGCCTCATCAGCAGCATCTTTACTCTCCTTCAGTTTCATGTTTATTTTTGTAATTTAAAGGGAGCAGCAATGTTGGAGATTTGATCCAAGTCACCTTGCTTGAGCCTTGCAGGAGCACTGGAAAAGATTATGGTATTAATAGTTAGGAGCAGCACGCTGCGTACCACTCACTGCTGAGTGAAGTTGGTGCTAAGTTGCAGTTGGCTGACTGTCAGAAGCCATAATGCAGCAAAATCAGCCAAGAATGAAAGGAGGCCCCAGTTTATACAGCAAGGTCACAAGGAATCTCCACATTGTCATAGGTGGCAAATACCGCTACATGACGCTGTCAAAAGAAGCTCAAGACGGGATTTCAACCTTTTTATGCTAACTTATGTTATTACCCAATGAATTGTTGCTATATCTTGGATGAGAGCTTTTTATTGGCCAAGTCAGCTAGTTTGGGAAAGCATTAAGTTCCCTACAGCGATTACTGCTGCAGTGAAGCTGCCTAGAGACAGTATAGCTAATGTATGAGTCTTGGCGCTCATTCTTTTTTTCCCCCCGCCCTCCCCTTAACTTTACATTGTTATCCTATATAGACACACAAAAAATCAAAAAACAGCAGCAAAATATCTTTAAAACACATTTTCAGAATGAGGACTTGCACCCCACCAAGAATACATACTTCTTTACATTCCATAGCTTTCATATGTTCATATGGGTACATAAAGAAGTATGTAGTCCGAGGAGGTAATCTTTCTGAAGCGTTCTCACCTTTTTTATTGCCAAGGTCAGGAAGTTGGGAGCAGAACGTTTTTTTTGTTTGTTTTTTTTTTCTCCCACTGTTCCACTCTCCCAAGTATGGTAGTGTGCACTGTAAGGTGACTTTGAGTGTAAATTCAGTTCAACACTCAAGGCTTTCCTTTGGTTGCCATGTAAGGCTGAGCAGTCTGTCCCCCCGCCCCTGAATGCAACAGAAACTTTGCAGTCCATACCATAGTCAACCGTCCCGACAAATCCCAATGCTTGTCCTCAAGGCAGCTGAGTCTGGTCTGCAAGGTTGAGAGAAGAGCAGTTGCGGTATTTTACGGGTGGGAATTCTTGAAGAGACAAAAGAGCAAAAAAAAAAAAAAGTTCATGAATTGTCATGAGTAGGAGTTTCCAGTGTTTGATGTTTCCTGGCAGCAGCGTCGATGTGCCTATATATGAAGGGTCCCGCTGATGGACTGAACGTTTCCGCTTCTCTCCGCCCACTTGCATGCGAATCTGACTTCTTCGCGGTGGTTTTGTTGCCCCAATTTTCATACCATTTTCTGTCCCATTGCTGTTGCACCAGCGCTCTAACACTACAACTCTAACGCCGGTCCCTTATCTCACTAGCGTCAGCGGCGTCCCCCCCTGTGGCTTTCTGGAGTGCTTGCTGATGTTTGAAAACGACAGTGATCCAAGTTGAACAGGAAGCTATTGTGAGCAGGATTTGGGCTTTAGGCGTTCGGGCAGGCCATAGGTCACATAAAGCCGCTAATGCCCACTCAGCACTTGTGGATTGGTCCTCGGTACACCCCCCTCCCTGCCAAATTGCCCACCCCTCTACTCTCACTCTCTCCTCGTTTCATAGATCATCATTACATGGTTATGCTTTCTCGCTCAATTTCACCAGTCTCCCTTTCTACCTGAACCAGACCTTATGTTGCAGAGCAAATCATTGAGTATTTACATGGCAGCGAGAACTGTTCAGCAGCCGCGCTAATGAGTCTTTACACCCAAACCTGCACATTCCACAAGTTGACGCTGCCTTCCACCATACTAAACTGACCAACAGTCTGAACACTAAGGCAGTTGGTTATGGGAGCCTAGTTTTTAAAGTTGGGAGGCTGTGTGGTAGAGAGTTGAATTAAGGAGCAGTGGTGCAATGCTTTTGCAGTGGAAGGGTTTTGGAATAGTAATGAGAGAAGGTGTGAGCGGAGGTGACAGCTGTTCTCAGCACAAAGATAGGGCTGGGAAGGTGGAGAAGCCCGGTCCGGAAGGTGTGACGTTCTGTTTAGGAAATGTCACAGCTGCCCGAGAGGGTGAGCGCATACGGAGATAGGGGTGGTGAAATTCCTTCCTACGCGCACAGGGGCAGACCAGCGAATTAGCCGGGCGCTTGCTGTGTCTACTGCAGTACCGTGTACCCTGCATGCCCTGCCTAGCCCACAGCAGGAGAAGTGGGGAAACTGGGTTACAGCCCCGACTGCTGTAGGTTTATCCCATGACACACATTTACTCAGCCGGCCGTTGCTGCCAAAATTGTCCCCCTCCTCAGCCGCCTGTCCCCCTCCCTCCATGCACATCTGTATGACACTGCTCACAGCTGTGTGCCGTCAATCCGCTTTTCTCCCACCCGGGACTCATGACCTGCCCGCTGCTCATTACTCCTGATACTTTCTTTTGCCTCTCTGGTCGCCACATTCCATCCTTCTGCCCCCGTCAGCACACCTTGGTCCTGAAAGTGTGGCAACTTACCTCCGGTGATCAAACCCACACCCAGTGTTTTTAGTAAAAAAAAAGTATAAACATTCAAAAAGAAATTCAAACAACATTTCAAAAGTCGATGTAATTATAGAATCCTTGAGGCAAGACATCTGTTAAAGCTGCCGGATGCAGAGGGTGCATCGTCTCTCCGCACCCGTGCAGGTCTGAGTTAACAAGTCCGTCATTAGATAGCAGCAGAGCTGCAACCATGAAGCCTAATGAGCCAAAGAGCTCTGCTGCTGCAGCATGTCCGGCTAGTGCCAGGAACACAAGAGAGCGAGAGCGAGCAAGACAACAGAGGGAGGCGGGAGTGGGGGGGCAAGATGAGGGAGATAGAGTGGAGAGTGCAAAAAACTGGGATAAAATCCATGTGGACCATAGCAACTCCCCCAGCTTCTATTTCTACGAGTCCACCTGCATCTTCTTTTTGTCCATACTTTTTCCTTTCATAACGCCTTCATTTATTGTGTTCTTTAAAGATAAGAGGAACAAGCGTGGGAGACGATAAAAGCCCCAAAAGGTGCTTTCTCAGGTTAAGTTGCGTCCTGGTGATGCTGCTGCAGAACGGTACATTCCACTCCCTCTCGGCTATGCGGCTTAGAGGCGAACCATGCGCCTAACACGTCCGAAGAAGAAGGGAGGCAAGAGATGGGACGGGAGACGTCAAGGCCCATCAGGGGTAAACTCCGTCCAAAAGCCAAAGAAGAGTATATATTACCTGTCAAATCATTTTTTTTCATCCGTGCTGCTCCTCTTCTCCTCTCCTCTTCTGTAGTGAAGAGAGCCATAATGACCTAGAGAGCGCTCCAGCTGCTGCAGCCATCGTGTGTGCCGGGTGCACGCCTGACTCGCTGATTCAGCTTCTATGTTTGGGGGGAGGCGGTGGCGGTGTGGGGAATGACGGGCGGGTTGAGCTCTACAGTCAGAGAGGGAAGGAGGGGAAATAAAGGGAGAAAGAGGCATACACATATACATGTATACATTCCTACACATACATAAGTCATACCTTCAGAGGAGGAAGATGCAGAGCTGCAGTTTGTTGAAGGGGTGGGAAAAAAACTGCAGCATTTTCCTTCCCATCATATGCATTCTAAGGGAGGAAAACTGGGAGGATGCCCTGATCAGTTGAGGAAGCAGAAAGTATAGCAGCTACTCTCCCACTCTACCTTTCTCTCTTTCCATCGTCACTCCACAAGCACCGGAGCTTCATCCTGCTCCTGAACTCTGCTGCTGCTCCTCAGTGGAACTTTGTACAGCAGATTTAGATCAGAGTTTACAAAACATTTGAGAGCAAATGTGACAGAAGCACATAAAAAGTCATCTGGAGAAAAACACAGGTGTATTTTTAACCTACCTCTCATATGTAAGTAACATATTTGGTGATGCCGATTAATGAAATATTACATAGAAATTCCTGAGTTAATTTTTTTAATGTCAAAATTAAAAAAACAATATTATTACAACATATTATAAATTCTCTGCTAATCAATATGTTCTAGCATTTCAGCGTTTTTTATGGAATAGCACTGTAATCTCATCTGTAGGTCTATGAAGAAGGATCTCTGGAATCAGTAGTGATTCATTGCTCTGAGGTTAATTTGGAATCGTTGAAACCGATTTGTTGTGTCGCCATTTTTTACATCAGCACAGGCTTTTCCACAGTTGGCGGTGTATACTGGTTTGTCAAATGTCCTTTAAACGACAACCATTCATGCAAATGCCAACATGTAATCAGTCTATTCACTGCTTTTGTTATTGTTGCATTAAAGTGAGGATAATTTTGAGTAATCCTAACAGCTACATTGTTAAAATAAGAATATTAAAAAGATCGTAATCAACATATATCACATATGCTTAATTATAACCAGGATCATGTACATTTTTTTTATTTTAATTTTAGTGTTCCCACAATGTAGTGTGTGCATTGTATGGGTTTTCTTTAAACCTGTTTACCATTATCCCCTCAGAGTGTGGAGGACTCTACTGAATGGTGACCACTTTGTAGAGAGCCAAGCATTTCAAACACGCCTCAGCTCCATGTTGCTGCGCTGCTCCTGTGTCTTGTCTCACTACCTCCCTTGACCATTTTTAGTCAAGCAGTGCAAAAAATAGTTCCCACTCTGCTCTTCTTCTTGCCCCACCCACTCCATATCCCCCACCTTCCCAACTGAGACTCCGGGAAGCCTCCCATGCAGCTAGCTCCCGGCCCATCGATTCCACCCGCCTGGAAGGAGAGAGCAGCGCTAGACCAGATAGGACCCCGCTACCATTTGCTGCGCTATTTTTAGTAGCTCCAAATAAAGTGGTCTTCTCGTGCTTCCACTTGTATATACTTAACCCCTCCCTCCTCCCCCTTGTCTCCTGTTTTGCATCATTACCACCGGCTTTACTGACTTCTCCGGTACCACCTTTTTGCTCTCTGTGTCCTTTTGACTCACCCCAGGTCCCTATCACTCCCTCTTTTAAAATAGAGTTGGAATTCACTGCTCATGGTAGATCTTCTGTTTTATCACTGCTAAACTTAGAGTAAGTGCACATTGTTGAAATGGGGATAAAACACAGAGAAGCATGCGCAATTTGGAACAAAATAAAATATTTTCTGATGTATTAATTTACTTATTCTGCTTTTGGGGACACAAGAAGACGGGCAGAAGCCTCACCTCCGAGGTGCTGGAAAGTTTGGATTGCTTTCTCCTTTTTTGAGTTCTCATTAATTTTCAAGTATCTTTTTCAAGCTTTCCCGAGGCGCGCCCACTGAAGAATCTATTTAATTAGTTGGTCTCATCATGCTGCACATTCATTCTGTACAGGAGCAATGTCCTCTTTGCCCTCCCTTGTTCTTCAGTCTCTTCTCTACTCCTTTTATACCTACAGCTTCCTGACGGCTCCTCCACATGCTGCTACACAGGTCCTCTTTGTGAGATTGCTTGCTGTTTGAAACAAATAGCATCATGTCCCGGCAAGAAATGGGCATTAGCATGCTCTTTCATGCAATAATATAGGAATCGGGTCTGATTGATTGGACTTTCTATGAGCCTAAAATTAGTCCCGTAATTCTATGGTTCTTAAATTGCTAAGCTTTCAGCAATTCCACAGTCATTCTGCACCTAGTCACAGTTGAAATTAAGGCTGATTTTTTTTCTTAATGGGGATTAAAGAAGATCAATATGGACTTTAGATTTAAACGCAGTATATATTTGGCATTTGTTAAGATTCGTCAGTTATTTTTGATATGCATCTGTCACTACATACAGCCAGAGTGCCTTAAAAATAACTTATCTATAATCAAGAAGGGCATTTTCGGGACACAAGCTCTTTGAGTGATAAACTCCAGCCCTTCCATTTTTGTCGCAGTGTAATAACACCCAAATCTCTTAGCCGGAATGTTAACACATTTAAGATGTTGCCATATGTTACAAGGTAAGATCCAGTTTGAGACTTTCTAAAACCTAAAATTGAAGTATTAAAAATGTCCAGTTTTTTTTAAAGACTCTCCCAAAAGCTTCAGTTCAAATTTAGCTACAAATTGCAGTTAGAACAAATGTAATAAATGTACAGCTTAAGCAAGAAATGATAAATTTCTAAGTAGAGCGAACCAGGTCTCTCTTAATAACAGTTCAACCAAAAGTTAGTTTCCTGGGAGCCTTTTCCTCCTCACTAAGTTGTGCTTTTTATCCTCTATCCAGTTGCATTACCATTTGAGCTGAGGATGCCCTTGTGGCATTGTTTATTCCCTCTTTGGGTTTCCACTCTGCTTGTTGTAGCCACCCAACCCACCAGTTTAATCTCAATTACATCCCGCCATCCCATCTGCTGCTGAAACACAACAGCATGGCTTATGTCTTCCCTCCATGATGAATAGTGCAGGCTGAATGTTTAGCTGAGCAGTTAATCGATCAATAAGAAAAGGGTCTAAAGGGTCTACTAATGGATGCTTTGTTTCATTGGATGAACGCTAGGTCGGGATTTGCTTTCTATGAGTACTGTTTAAAATCTATTTCCATGGCAATGTGAAAGTATTCATGAGGATCAACCATTTGCATTTTTTATACTCAAAAAGTAAAAATTTGCTTGGAAAAGAATAGAATGTGTACAGAAATTCTGAATTTCTCTAAACAAATTATACATACAAGTTCAAATTTATACACACCGTAGTATTTGGTTAAATGTCTCTTTGAAAGCTGCAGGAAAATTGGAACACTTTTTATTACGATAAATATGATTCTGGTATATTATCTGGCATTTGACCTCTATTTCTATCAGAAATTGACATTTTCATTGGTTTGTGTCCTGGTATGACCTCTCAACCCGCTTAAAAGTTTGTGAACTGTTAAAAGCCAAAAAATGTCAGGAAATCAACCAATTTAAATGAACTTCAGCATTTCTACCAAAAAGAATGGTCTATAAAGAAATGCTATGGGCATGGCACAAAGAAAACGTGCATTAATTAAAATTCATGGACCCAAATGAGCAAAGATTTTAGTTACACCATCATTTTGTCCAGTAAAAAACATAAGGATTGTTAAAATTCCCAAATGGCTGAGTGAATATAAATTGGACTCCCACTGTATTTACCATCCAAGCAGCATGGGCCAGCAGAACCCTGTTATGTCTGGGACGTTCTACTGTGAGTGTATTGCACAACCAACAAAGGTTTTGGCAATCCAACAAATCTTTAGCACATCTGCTTCAGGGATTGGATTTGGGTGGCTTTGGAAATTTAAGACTGTAAATTATTTCCCAGAGTTCCTAACATTTGAACTCTCTTAAAAAATTGACCCATCTTGCCACTAATATAACATGTATGCATGAGACGAACCCTTCTGCTTCTTTCATGTATTATTAGAAATAAATAGGTGGGTGATATTAACGTTTTATTGCTCCTCAAAGTGTTCTGAAAATACAGGACAATGGTTATAGTCTGAAACCCTGACCTTCGTTCATTGTTGTGTTGTATTTAGGCCAATTTAGCGTTTAATCAATATGCTGGAGGTGAGTAACGGCTGTCTGGGTGACTGAACTTCCCCCTCACTCAGTTGCTTTGATCATTAGGTGGAATAAAGTTTCCTCTTTCCTCCACAAAGCAAAACAAATACTAGAGACTGTTTTGTAAAATGTCTGTGTTCAATAAAGAAGTCTGCCTTTTAATTTGGACACTACTGAAAGCACACTCTCAGATTTAGCCCTTTTTAATGTAGTCAGATCTCTTCCATCACTGCATCTCCTTTCCTTCCTTCCCACACCCCCCTCGTTTGCCTCCTCATCCCTTAACACGGTGCATCATTTGAAGAGGTAAAGCCGCTGAGCGCTTGAAGGAATAAAAATGATTTATGAATGGGCCAACCTACCTGGGTGCTGGAGGGGGAAGCCGATGGCAGTTAGGCTCTCTGATCCAGCAGCACATTGTTCCCTCGAGCCTCACTGCAGAAAAAAAGCTCGTCTGTCTCTTCTGTCTCTGATTTTCCTCCATACGTTATTCACGTAACATTTTTATTTTTGAGTGAAATGCAAACTGAATAAATACCAATTCTCTGTAAAGCTTTATAAAGTTGCATGTCTGTGAAATGTGGATCATTATCTACGGTTTATTTGCACACACATCAGTTACTCATGTGAACACTTGCATACTGTGCAGGCTGAATTGTTACTCTCAACCTGCTTTTATTGTTCTTTCTTTTTTTATTGAAATTCAAAGTTCAATGAACGAGAATGCAGATGTTAGCATTGACTCGAACAATTGACAAGAAATATGCCTACACTGTGTACCTGCACATAGATAAAAATAAATATCATGGAATCCTAAAAATCAAAATAATAAAAAATGTATTGGATGCTAGGCATTGATTACTGCCAATAAGGCATATTAAAGTTTTAAAATGAAAACCTCTTGAGATACTTTAACCAAATTGTTCCTATTGTTTAAAATCCTTCTTATAAGATGCCATTGAAAGTACATGAGCTTATTCTAGTCGAATGGAGCAACTCTGCCACTCCCTCACTTGTAGTTGTGCACTACCATTCATCTGGCTGAAACAAAACCTCTGTACTTTTTTCCATCAGCAAATATAGCCAGACAGGTTTGTAAAGATTTGTGATCCAACGGCATGGATAGTCATGGTGTGAAAACACTAAAGTAGCGCCAACTATCACGCTTGTTGTGGTTTTAAATAACTGGCTGATTAAACATCTAACATCAGTTTGTTATATTTGTCCTACTGTATCGTAGTAAGCAATGTTTAGGGCTGTAAATTACTGCAGCCCAACAACAACACTCTTGTACTGGCTTGATGAGTCCCTCTGACCAGAGGGGATTTCCTAGCAGCTGCAATTTTATGGTGCATTCAAGTACATCTCGTACACTGGCTTGCATAAATATCAAAACAACTCCAAAAGTGAAAACAAACCTCCAATCAGTTTTATAGTGGACACTTTTTATTTGTTTCTCTTGCCTGAAGTAAACCAAAACCGTACTGAAGCCTGACATAAAAACAGAGGTATGAACCAAACTATGATTTTTGCGTGCTCTTACATCCCTAGTTTTAATGCCTTTTTGCTTTGTATTGATTGCATACATAGATGCCAGAAAGAGAGTAGCATATTCAGCTAATGGAAATGAAATGTATTATTTTCATCTCAGCAACATGGTTTTATTGGGAAAGTTACATCTTAAATCATCAGTCTTGTCCAAAATAACAACCTGTAATTTTGACTTTTACCAGAAAAATCATTTTGTGCTGCAATAAAAAGATCGCCAATTACCTTAAATCATAACGAGGAGACCCCGAATGCATGGCTAGCAATATCATTATTCAGCATAAAAACACCTTTACAACTACTAGCAAATTTACTTTTTATTCTACAATTTTTGCTTGATAACATTTATATAGCTGCAATTATCAATATTTTATGGTTGTCTAATGGCAGTAGGAACTATTGTTATTTTCTTCATTTTTTTAAATCAAAGCAGAACATTTTGAGTAAGTACTCTGAAACTCTTATTTCTTCTTGCTATCATGCTGTGAGAATCTCATCCCTGCCCATGTCTGAAGCACACTATGTATTCTGAAACAATTAATCCTGCTGTTGCTGTTTTACCTAATTATTTATTTATCCTCTGCATGTTACTATTCCCAGTTGTTCGGTTAGGCTCTGTGTTGTCTTGCTGTACAGATACTCTTTGATTAGAGCACCATCTGTAGTGCAGCTACCGCTTCATTCAGCAAGCCAGGTTGCTGCAGCATCCACTGTGAGCGGAAAAGTCCCCCACTAGTAGACGCTCTACCAGTGTCCCAGCTCTTTCTGAGAGCTAGTGCCAGTCCAGCAGATCAGCCAGAGGACAAGCTTATACATGCCCCAATCCCCTGATGGCCAATCAGAGTGCCCACAAGTCCTCTCAGAGCTGGGCCAGTGTGGCTCTGAGCCAATAGATAAGCTCAGCCATGCTGTAATGCTCTGTTTGTCCTGTGGCATGCTTAAGCAATGAGTCCTGACTACCAGTACATCCTGTGCAAGCGATGAATGAGGGGAGCAGAGGGATAGATGGACAGAGAGGAGAGTAAAAGGAAGAAAATTAGAATAGAAGGATGTGTGGTGGTGGGATGTGGAGGTTAAAGCCCTCACTGAAACAACTCAAGGACATAAAGAGCTTTTGGGAAAGTGGCTATAACATATTGCAAAGAAAAAAGCTTGCAATGTGAAGCCACTGTAACCACCAATGGTATTTTTATTCTCCTGACAAACCTAGAAAGAGCCAGATTTATTTGCACAACTTTAAGAGCCCCAGCAATGAAGGCAATAAATATGACAGAGTGAGGTGATGTACTACCACAGCCCAGCTGTCAGGCATCTTTAATACTGTCTCCCTCCATTTAAAAACTGTGTAGTTTATCTGTTTACCTGACGCACCGAAATAAGTGAAATTATTTATTTTGCTTTTTATGAGATTTTAACAAAAGGGGATTCATGTTAGTCTTAGCTGAGTGAATGCATATAAAATTCATTACACAGTTTGCATTTTTGTAGATATGGTTTAACAACCCGCAAAGACGACCAAACGGTGTCATTGAGTAGGTTTTTAGATGTCGTGCTGCATGCTGTATTTTTATATTGTCATTATCTTCTTCTTTTCTTCTTTTTGGAGCTTGCTTTTATATAAACATCACGATGATGACGACGGAGTACAATTAGCATGAACTCATCCTGCAGTGTAGGTTTCTCAATGATGTATTAGGATCCTAATTTATGTAATCAGATCAAAACATAATGTTTTGCTCTAAATAGAGCACTTTGCAAAATTACTCATACTGTATAAACATTTTAACAAACTTTTTAATGCATTATGCAATTTTATGTGACTCCCAGCACAATAAGGTGCATAATTGTGATATGAAAGGAAATTGTTTTTAAAATGTTTTATTCATTAACAACTGGTTTGTGTCCCTGTTTAGCACCCTAAATTGTTACTCTATAAAGCCACTGTTTTCATTTTTTCAAATTTTATTTTAGTTATGTTTGTCCTATATAGCATTTTTATAACAACTGAAGGTAATAGTTACTTGATTGTGCTGTTTATTGTGCCTTTAAAACAAATAAGTTGTACTACAATATTACAAGCTCTATAAAGTAAACTTTTGAGCAGTGAGAAACACAAAAAGAGTGGCATTATTTCAAATGGATATACATGGCAATGTACAAATGTAGGCCTAACACGTTTGCACTGGGTTTTATTTAGGGGTATCAGAGTAATGGAATGTGAATACAGAGCACACCACACTTTACAAACTTTTTTTATTTTGAATGGTGCAAGTTTCATAGTTTGAGTGGAATTCATGTGGGTGAAATCATTATATTGTTATTTTGACTTACAGTTTCACGTCTGCTGTGTCCAGTCATCTACAAGTGTTTTGTGTGTGGAGTATTTGTAACCTTAATGTGCTTTGAGGGACACATTCAGGCCAGTGTGTACAGATCTAAACCAAGCAGGGCTGCTGAATAATGCAGCCCATGTTACCTTGGTAACCTGTGCGGACACTGAAGTCAGTGGCCCCATGTAAATGCATTATGACAGGTCAGAGAGGACCGAGATTGGTTTCTCGGCATTTTTAGCACACAGGCGCATGGAGACTCACAAGATGATCCAGGTATTTGTGGTAAATTATCAGGAAATGGTCAAGTTACTTTGATTAATAATTCCCGATCACCATTCTGGATCTTTGAGGAATCTGTAATAGTTTCTGAAAATCTCTGGCTGCTCAATGTACAGTAGAGTCAGTCAGCCTCGATTCTCCTGCTGGTGCAAAGTTTCTGTAAGACATTCTGTCTGCTATTCTGGAGCATATGGCCTGTTGTCTCAGTTTTTACGAGAGGCAGTAGCTGATACAAGATCCTTTGATCCTCATTCTACTCCACACCAAACAATGGATTGTAATTAACAAACTCATTTTTCAGTTCCAGCTTCTTTCTTTAGCTGATGTGCCTTGCAGTTTAACAGCCAAAGAAGTGCAACTCATCAGCCCCATTTGGACAGCTTGTTTATATGCATAGGGTTATTTACGTTTTTCTGTTTCCCTTAAGGAACCACCAAAGACAGTAAGTGTTAAAGGGGAAATGTGTTGGGTGCACCAGGCAGAGAGAGTTGATTTAAAGTGGTAGATTTGTCATTCCGCCGTAGATCATGGCCCCCTCTCAGACTGTCTTCCCATACGGTGACAGCGGGCTGCTTGCAGAGTGGCTGTCGATCGAAGGACCTTCAGAGAAGCTAAATTCTGTCCTGTTCTGCAAACCCCAGACTTCCTTGGTTCTATTTACAGATTAGATCCTCTGTAATGAAACATGTCCTGCTTTGTCCACCAGAAAACATGAAATCCAGGTTTTTTAAAAGCATGCACACAATAATACGAAATGCAAAATTAACATTTCATGCAACTAAGAAACTGTCGAAGACACCCAGAGTTGTTTTTACTTTTTTTTTTTTTTTTTTTTTTTTTTTACAAGTAATGAACTGTTGAAAACCCACATTAATAGGAGAAAAGGCCAAAAACTAAAAGATGAAATTGTTATTAATGGAAGCATTTAATCTTTTAAAACACTTTCTACAGCTAAGTCAGAGTAAATTCAGGTCCTCTATCTAACATTTTAGTAATTAGGGAGTAATGCAAACATGATGCTCTTCTATAATAGTCTTGATTGTGTTTAATCAAAATAGCAAACAATTATTATTATTTTTAGCATTTAAATCATTTAATTATTTAAATTGAATTAAAAAAATGTTGCATTTTTTCAGTTACCCACCTCCAGGATGGTCAAAGAGAAGACTTCAAAGCTGCACCTTCTTTATTCATCTCTGCTCCATCTTCTGTCCATAAACAACAACAAAAAGAGAATCAGGCTGAAAAATTGCCCTCTACCTGATACCTGGGAATTTTAAGGGTAGGAACTTGAGTCCTCAGTTAATGTCCTTACCTATAAAGGGAAGCCAAAGGTGGCAAAGTTAGGTTTAAAGTAAGTATAGACATTAATCCTAAATTTAAAATATGAATCCTTACAAAGCTGTGCTGCACACACACACAGACACCTGGTAGACACTGAACATACAGTATGAGGGGAGATGTTGCAGCCTTTTGCCCATGAAATATCCAGTTTGTCGCTGAAAAACACCTTCCACTGACTTGCTAACAGAGCCCTGTTAAATAAAATTTTAAATGAGCTAAGTTCTCTCCAAGTTACTCACTTAAAAAATACTACAAATGAGTTCTAAATTTACAAGAATTATGAACTCCACCCATTAATGTGCCTTTTTAACTCATTTGTGGACAACACTGATCATACAGTAAAGGAAACTCTACTCCTTGAGGGCCACTATGCTCAACATTTAGATACGTCTCTGGACCAGCACCATTATTTATTTTTTACTCCAACATGAAAAATGGCTTAAACATCGACTCTGTAAACTGAGTCTTTGCATTGAGAAAATGCTATAAAGCAAATTTGTTAACTTCTGAGTCATGTAGGCGTCTCTTCATTTTAATCTGTGTTTCCTCCCTCAATTTAAGCCAAATGTTGGGTGGTAAATTATGTGTATCATAAGTATCTGCTGTCAATCGTGGTACAAAGGTGAGGAAGTTAAATTCGAAGTAAGTATAACGAGAAAGTTGCTTGGTGACATAATTTTGTAAGCTTGAAACAACTAGAAACTAATGCA
Organism: Xiphophorus couchianus; assembly: GCF_001444195.1. Classification (NCBI taxonomy): domain Eukaryota; kingdom Metazoa; phylum Chordata; class Actinopteri; order Cyprinodontiformes; family Poeciliidae; genus Xiphophorus; species Xiphophorus couchianus. The sequence continues at coordinate 18,389,523 of NC_040233.1, forward strand.
TCAATAGGCTTCTTGGACTCTTTTGCTTCTTCCTTTTTTCTAGAATAAATTGTCATATACCTAGACACCCTACATCGGCAGGTGATTTATGCTTAATTAAACCAAACCTTTAATCTCCTCACTAACTCTTGCAGCCATTAAAACCCAACCGGGGATGTTTGAAAGCGAATCAAGTGCTTTTAACACAACCTTGAAGGCAGCAGCAAATAGTCCAGCGACTATAAACATCATAGAATGCACCCCTTTTCCTACCCATTCCTGTGTATGCAAATAGTCTATAATAAACACATGCTCTCTCAGGTACAGGCAGGCAAGGGAAGGTCACATTGGAGGGGGAATAATTCTCTTCACAGCATGTTAATGAAAGCTTCTTTTATTGAGTGATGTCAGTTAGGTCCTTGTCCTCGGCTTTCCACAGCACTGCCAACGTGGACGCTTCCTGCCTTTACTTTTCTCTGCCGACAGCAGGATGGCAGACCTCTGGGAGGCCTCTTGAAAACGGATCTTGTAATTTAATTGTATTATATCATCTCTCGCGTCACTTTGAAACTGTTCAGTTTCACCTTTTGTTTAGGCTAAACCTACTTCCATATAACCATGTGAAATATTTTCATTCAAAGCAATGTGCTTTATTTGCCAAGCAGTTTTACAACCAGCACTCCCAGCAGCTGGTGACTTAGTGACTCTGAGTCACACATGATGAAGAGCATCTCCTAACTCTGAGTGGAAAGGAGGGAAGGGGTTCTGTTTGAAAGTAGTTTCCTGTCTTTGGGAGTGATTTATACAGGATGAGGCCCACTATTTCAAAGGACCTAGAAGTATTGATCCAGTCTTGAATGAGCTGACACCACATGTATCGTCCGAAGTTGTGTCATCTGGTTAGGCTGTTCGAAGAAGGCTCTCTATGTCTTTAAAAGAGAAAGATAAAACTGGAATCTTAGGTCAGTCTCAAAGAATCTGTTAGATCTGACTAATTTCCTCGGTTGTAATTACTACATACCCTCAGAAATCCTTAATTGGTGCTCTTTGCATTTAAAAAAATCTAAATTTATTAATAAAAAAATTATTGTGATATTGTAAAGTTGAAATTCCATTAGAATGTATCTATGTTGTATTCCTGAATGCAAATTCTATTCATTTAGGAAAAAAGGGAATAACGCTGGGCTTGAATTAGTTGCACACATTGGATTGAAGTGTTGGTTTTTGATGGAAGAGACTATTTGCATATCTATTCATTTTCAGTGTTTTGTTTTTTTTATAGAGCATTTCATTTTCTCAAGACAAGTTGAGCTTTTTGGCAATTTATTTCCAATGCGGAATTTTTCTCTCATCTTGAGCTAGGAGCCGTACTTACTAGACGATGTTATGCCAAACACGTCTTCCGCGTCAGAGCAACCATATGTTTGTGCACAGCCATTAATCTCTTGTTGGTTGTTGATTGTTCCAGTTCTGCTCTGTCCTCCCCAAGTTATTCTCCTCAGTTCCAGTTGTAGCAAGGAAACACTGACCATCACGCAGATGGCTGTCAGCCAGGCGAGGGCGGCAGAAGGGCCCCGTCAACCTCAGCGTTCGAGAAACGCAATTAAACGTGTTCACGCTTTCAGCTCTCTTTCATGCAGTGACAAATTCTGATGTACGCAGAACCTGAGGGTGTCACTGTACCAGTCAGTGACAAATTGCAGCCAAAAACAACAAGATGGGGTGCAAGTCCAACTTTCCTGAGGGACTTTTAGGATCTCTCCCAGGGTGACCCAATTCCATCACCTTTCCTACTTACCGCCTACCTCTATCTCTCGGTTTCTTTAGCAGTGTCCTCCTCCACTCAAAATAGCCACAGGATCAGTTTTAATGTTCATTTCTAAGAGAAAATGCCTTTCTATATACTTCTTATCCATAGCAAATATCTAAACTTAAGTGAATGTCAGTTGTCACAGTAAATTAGAATATATTTTATGTTTTAAGGGTGATTTCTATTGTAATAGAAATCAGTGATTTTATGTCTGTGAAAAGCACTTTATAAATAAACTTTACTTACTATTTTGATAATATATTTACTTCAATATTTTGCTCCCAAAAATAAAATCTTACATCTAGATTTATTTCACATACAATGTTATTGTGAAGTATTGAAATTTGTTATTACAGCTCACAGCTAATGAAAACCCAAAATTGTTATTCTTAGAAAATTTGAACATAACATGCAACAAACTAAAAAGAAAGAAACAAAAAAAAAAACTAATATTGGAAATCAACACCACTTAAAAAAGGGTTCTTATAGTTTTCCAGCCTTGGCTATGTATAAAATATATTTTGACTGTGAAAGACTTGTGTAATAAAATATTCAAGGGTAAATAATGCACGCTGTGGATATTCAGATGATGTGCTATATTCGTTTTTTTCCACATCACATTTTGATTTTTAATGTTCAACTCATCAGTATTGTATTTTATGATTTACTGACTGAATGCACGCTACCTCAAACATCAAAAACGATTTCTTTTACATGAATTACTCCTGAAGACATCATCAGGCAGTCATCTTGTTGCTTGAGCACCTTTATTCTACCAGTGTCCTTCCCACCCAACTTCCTATTCATATTCCTGAATGTAGCACTTTGTAAACACTCAGCTTTTTTAGCAATAGCCTTCGGTAGCTTACCTTCCTTGTAGAGAATGTCAGTGACTGTCTGCTGTGGAACTGTCTAGCCCGTGACAAAGCATTTTTAAAGGATTACAAATCCTTTTTGTAAGGCTTCTTTTTATATTATAATCTTCCAAATCTTTGCTAGCTTGGAGCCACAATCCTCATGTATAACTGTAATAAATAAATGACACATGTACTTGTGTAGATAGTTTGAGTTTCCCTTTTCAAAGTGAGTTACTGAAATATATTTGTATTACAATAATGTTATGATGTTTTGACATGCACCTGTATTTACCTCCCGTGACATGTCACAAGACGCTAACAGTTATTGCTAAAATCTTATACGTACGTCATTAAAAAATCATTATTATTCATTTTTAATTCTGCTGCTTTTCTGCTTTTGCACCAAATAACTCAACTGCAATGCAGCAGTGCCAGCAATAGGTATTGGTATTACGGTCTTCCCAATTCGCCAAACATGGCAGAGAGTCTGTCAATCTGGACTTGTATTGCAGAAGCCGCCTGCAACAAAGTTTGAAATGTTAATCTGCCTTGATACAATAGCTACTGTACATTCATTGGATGCTTGTTTTACATGTAATAGAGAATTTTCCCCCATCTAGTGGTATTTTTTAACATAATATTCCTGTTCTACTGAATAAAACCATTGTTTATTTGTATTGTTATTCCACCTTGGAAAAAAGCTAAAAAAGTGATATTTTTAGCCACTGGGAGCAAGTTTTATGTAATAGCTTTAGGCAAGCCTCTGATGTGGCTTTTTGTTGAATAACTTTGCTTGCTTAAGTCTCAGCTCCCACCCAAATGGGTGAGCCACAAATGAAATTACCCTGAAGTGCCCTCTGAGATGTAAAATCGACAGCATGCGAGCAAATGCTTTCTTTGTAACAGTGGCGACACGTGGTGAATGTGAGATCAGGCAGGAGGGGCGCGGCTGCCATCAAATTTAAGGAGTGCATCTCTGCATTAAGTAGCTGAAGATGGCTGCAAGCAATGCAGGTGCGTATAAGCCTCTGTGCAATGAGAAAGGGTGAGAGAGAGCGAGGAAGACTGGGATCAGTGTGCTGCGCTGTTCATCACTGCAGCAGCACACCAGCCACCAAGACTTTATATGAACCGAGGTGCTGACTGCCTGCCCTTTCCTTCCCTGCCCCTCTCCCTCCCCTTTCCTCTGGCGAATGATGCTTCCTCTCTTCTCAAGAAATAGCTATACGTTTAGTAAAGATCCGTAGAAAACCAGCCATCTTGATTCTAACTGTCCTATTGGTTTTTTTTCTTTCCTCCCCTATTTCTTAATAGTGCAATATTTAGTGACTACGCAAGCGCTGGCCTTTTCTCAGAGCTTGTTTCATTTGTCCGAAGTCCTATTTTCCTTACGTAAACACTCCAGCATGTGCCGTAAAGCCATATCTGAGGAAATCACCCGCTTTCTTTTTGTCGCAGTTCAAACATATGCCCCGTATGAGCACTCAGGGTTAAACAAGGTCAGAAGTTTTCCTATAAGCACTGTCACTTTAATTCTTGTCCTAGGTACTCGGTGTATGTAACATGACAGGGAAAATTTGTTATACGTTTCGTTTTGTGTTCATTTTGTGTCTTTTTCTTCACCAGATATCCTGGATGTACAGCAGGATACACCTTATATTTTATATTACTTTTGTACCTCATGCTTGAATTCATGGCCTCGGGCTGAAGCAGGAAGAGTAGGAAGAGATAAAGGATCAGGTGTAAAGAGATAAATGGCTTCACGTATTAAAGCAAAACTGGCAGATAACTGAAACCAGTTTTGACTTGATTAGCGTAAGAGTGTTCACATATATACTTCTCATTGCAGATAAATTAAGGTTTAAATCAAATTGACCCTGGAAGGATTTCGTCTTTCTTTTCCTCTGTTTATAATATTGTTTTTACTTCAACACTAAAGTGGGTCTTGCTTTCTTCAGCAGTGCTGATACTGTATAGAGTGACAATTCAGCCTCCTCCAGTTTTTTCACATACCCTTTAAATGACCTTCAGCGCCACACCACTGCCTCTTCTCAACAGCACTGTTTAAACACTGGATATTTTCCTCTTCCCTAGCTTCTGTTTCTATTAGGGGAAGAGACCTGAGTGAATACAAATAAATCTTGTGTAATTACCATTGTGTCCTTCAGTGATGGACACTTGAGCGCACTGTTGAAGGAGGAGTGGAATTACTCTTACACTGAAAAAATGGGAGGGAGATACCTGCTCTAAATCTGTTTTCCATATGGGTTTCTTGCTGTTAATCCAAACAGGCCTGTACCATGTTTGAGTTCCGCCTGCTGGCTCTCTTTTGAGCATTGTGAGACCACAAATCTGATAGGTTCAAGCTAAGCTTTTTCAATTGTTAGACCAATTTTGTCTCACCCTCTTCATTACTAGATTTTGACCCCATACATTTCAAAAAACAGAGAAAAAAATAAGATTTGAGAAATATAACTCTAGGCGTAGAAACTGTTTTGATGCTAGATTCCGCAATGTATAACTTCAGAACGAGAAATTCGATTTCTTGAAGATGAAGCTTGGGGGTCTCACCTGACTATATTGAGACCAAAGCTATTTTATGTTTTAATGTATCTGAGTCGAAGGTGAAAACATTTTTGTTGATTATCCAAATATATTTTAAATGACCTCAAAGACAAAAAAGTAGATATTGTGGTGTTTTTATTAAACGATAAGCAAACTAACAAAATTGTTTTCTTTGTTCTATGGATAATTAGGGAAAAGTACTATTTTTCTTTTTTTTTTTTTAAGAATGAAAGTTTTGTGATGATTTTAATGATTAGCTTGTTTTTTTGTTTTCTTTGAAGGATTACCAAAATACAATGGACGCTCAGTATTAGTTGGGGTTCTCTGCACATTTCAAGTACTGCCATCAAGTACTTAAATCTGCAGATACTCTAGACACCTTCTAAAGAAACACTTAATAGTTCAAACACCAAATGCACTGTAATTGAGGGGGTGTAATGTAATATTGACTTCTTCGATCTTGTATTGTGTTATAATGTTATTCCCTCATCAACTGTATACCCATATGTATATTGTAAAATAAATATCTGAAGTTAACTTACAGTAGTTACTTGATTGTGCTATAAAATGGCACTGTGTGCCTGGAAAATACATAAACCCGCCCTTAAATATGCCTTAATACGCAGAGTAGAAACCATCTCAGCATTAACATAGACACTAATATATTCATCATAATAGTTTTTTTCTCTGCAGGGAAACTATACTGACTATGCATACTGACTATTAACATTTTTTTTGGTTCCATCTCTTATACGACATATTTCCCATTACTACCGTTTTCTAGAGCTGCTGTTAATTTTGTTATAGAAATGACATTAAAAATTGTTTCATGTAAAAAATACAATTTCATAGTGCAAATCTTTAACACTCTTCTTTTATATTCTGGGTCTTTCCATCACTTCTGCAGATGTGTCAGAATGAAGCTTGCGGGACCTAAACCAACAGATTGCAGTTTTTGTTTTCTTACTTAAATGTGAAAACAGATTAAAGTAATATATAGCTCTTGGACTTGATTTAAATAATGCTTGCTAAAGCAACTTCTAAAGCGGATTTGGTGTTTTTGTATCTGTGAGTGGAGATAAAGAGTGAAAGAAATTAAATGTGTTGGAAAATTTTTCAGTGAGGCTGATACTGTGGCTTGAACTTTTTTGGACTTGAACCAACCCTAAACCTTTTACATTTGGACAAGGAACAACATCATTTGTATTTTTATTCAAATTTTAGTGATACAGCAATGCAAAAATGGTGCATAAATATGAAATGGAAAGAAACATGATATAAATGTTACCCTCTTTTATTCTGAAACCTCTATTTGAAAAATATTTCTATCAGTTATCATTAGAATTTTTCTTTTTTGGTAATTGTGATTAATTTGAGTAATTAAATTTTGGGACGTGTACATGAATGAATAATTTTCCAAGGCATTGTATATGCTGTAAATGAGAAATTTGACACGGTTTGTAGCACATCAGATTGGAACCTCCAATCAAAAAACACTTTATTGTCTTTAAATTTTCAGGATATTTCTTTCATGTGCATCGAAACCCCGAGTCAGCTCAGCACTTGCATTTATTTGTCTATCTTTTTATTTGTTAGTTTGCTTGATTATTTATTTGTTCTGCAGTGCCATGCGTGTGCTGCTGTCCAAACTGCCGAGGCCGTGGATCGTCGATGAGAAAAAGGACGATGGTTACACCGCGCTGCATCTGGCTGCTCTCAACAACCACGTAGAGGTGGCTGAACTTCTGGTGCACCAGGTACTAAACTCATTTTTAAACAAGCAACATTATCATGTATCCATTGCTGGGTTAATTTTTTTTTTTTTTTACTGATGCTCATCAGATTCCTTTGATAATATCCATAAAAAGCAGAAAATACAGAATTTGAGCCCTAACTTGTGATTTTGATCCAATTTAAATTTGCAAATAAAATTATATTAAAAAGAATTTTAAAAAAAATCAAGGTAGATCACATCTGATATAGGCCACTTCCAAACACATCTAAACCCCTTCTGTTTAGACATCTCTGTTTAGAACTGGTATAAAACAGCGTTGCAGCAGTAATTCAGCCTGCATCAGCCAAGCTTTAACTTCAGCCAACAAAAGACCATTGAACGCGGTCCATGCTGCTCTCCCTGCAGCCAGCAAGCTGTAGACCAGTTGAATCTTCTTTAACTGTTTTTTTTTTCTTTTTTTTTTATTGAATCCATAAGGTTCACATGGCCTCCAGGGGTATCCTTTAGTGCTGCTCGGCCCTCATATTCTCCTGCACTTGCAATTATAGGTTCATGCTCTTCCTTTTTTTTTGTCCTCCCTTTAGAGATTGCAGGTTTAGCTCCCTAAAGGCTAACGCATACTGGAGTTTACAGAAAAGTCACCTGATCAAGACAAAACTGGGTTAATGAGGATATGGTGCAAGGCAGAAATGTTGCTGCAACATCCCGATGCGTGAGCATTCACTGTGCAAGCTACCTTTCAGCTGGGGCAGCTTTTTCTCCCCCTCTAAGTTCCTGCAATGGGCTTGTTCGCAGTGATGGCTCAGCTTTCTATTCAGAAACTGCACCACACTTCTAGGTGCACTGCAGATTCCCAGTCAGTCTTATTACATTGGGATTTTACACACCGCCTGATCACAATAGTTATCTTTCCTCCATATCTCCACAGAGGATACGTTTGCAGTTGGAAATGAAAATCACATGAAGCATTTTTTCTTTCTTGTAGTATGCTGGGTTTTTTTTTCTTCTATTTATTATTTAATTTGTTTTCCAGTCTTGCTGTTTGATACTTTGCTGGTCAGGATGAGAAAAGGTGATGTCCTGGCTCACAAAGCCAGACCAGTTGTTTCTCTTTTACTTGCTAAAATAATATTTCTTTGCGTGATGGAACGTAAATCAGTTTTTCTTTCTTTTTTTTTTCTTTTTTATAAAGTCTTAATTTTTTTTACACACTGGTGACCTATGTCCACATATCCAGATGGTATTATGCTTATATTCTTCTGTTTTTTTTCCACCTCCCAGGGCAACGCCAGCTTAGACATTCAGAATGTTAACCAGCAGACGGCATTACACCTTGCAGTGGAGCGCCAGCACACTCAGATAGTTCGGGTTGGTATTTTATATTTAATTTCTTCTTCTTCTCTTTCTCTCACTTCTTCTAATCTTTTAATGCCCCTCTTGTGCCACTAAGTGAACATGCTCTCTTCAGTTATCTGCTAGTTCCCTCTCCTCTATACAAAAGGCAGTAGAGCTACACAATTGCAGTCCTCTGTTTAATTTACACGGTTGGATGTCCTGCCTCAAAGAGGAGGGGAATGCTCTTCGAGGAAATGTGTAGCGTTGGATTAAGACTGCCACGTTGCCATCTTGTGGACTACAAACAAAAGTACACTCCATAATTAGAGGGTAATAAAAAAAACTGAAGCCCACTGTACATGGCAACACTATAAATCAGTGTTGTGGCATTTGCACCGTAGCATAAAATTAAAGTTATTCTGTGTTTGTTGCCCGATTGTCTGTTGGGGTCATTCTTTGTTCATATTTTCTCTGTTTCCAGCTGCTGGTGCGGGCAGAGGCTAAGCTTGACGTGCAGGACAAGGATGGGGACACGCCGCTTCACGAGGCGCTACGTCACCACACACTGTCCCAGTTGCGGCAACTCCAGGATATGCAGGATGTCAGCAAAGTGGAGCCCTGGGAACCCTCCAAGAACACAGTACGTTCAGTTCCATTCTGAACTTTCCCTTTCCAGCACTTCAAATGTGTCAGTGTCATAAAACGTCACCGATTAAGAGTTTTCAGAAATACATTTTTAAAAGTACTTGATAGGAAGAGAACATGTTGAAGTACGTTGTGAAAGTTTTTATGTCCCTTGAGCCTTTTAACATTATATCACGTTACATTGAGGGACTTCAAAATATTTTGTTGGAAATTGATTTTTCATTACTAAGTGTTTTGCTGTTTGATGTGCATAAATCTTCACTCACATTTTCTCAGTAAAATCTAATGCTTTGAAATACAGAATATGTGGATATCCTGGAACAAAATTTTTCGAAAGCTGCAGAAAAACGTGAGGCTGGCCTGAAAGTTTTCCTTCCAATTGGGGAGTGACCTCGAGCCACATGTAATGGTTTAGATGAAAAAAATATATTCATGACACAGTTCATATCTCACTCCAATTAAGAATCTGTTGCAAGTGTTTATAATTGCTCTTCAGACGCCACACACCCAATCTTCCCAACCTTGAGCTGTTTCGTCTCTATGTGCAGAGCTGGTAGAGGAATGTCCTAAAAGACATGCAGCTGCTGGAGCTGCAGAGAAAGGAGGTTTCACGAAGTCTTGACTTAGGAGGATGCCTCACTTTTCATCTTTTTATTAGGAATAATTTTTTTAACATTTTCATTCCTTTTAACACTTGCGCACTATTATTTGTTAGTGTATCACCTAAACTAAAATAATTAATATTTATGCCTTTAAAGAGACAAAATGTGAAAAAGTTTTAAAGACTATAAATGCACTGAACATAAGACTATAGATCTGTATTGTAAAATTGGCATAAAAGATTTCATTTTTTAAATATTTGGAAAAACAATTGCTAATTTTAAGTTGGAACAACCTGCATGCTTCCACTCTGGGTTAGCTGCATAAATAAATAAATGCAGCTTTTTATTATCTAAAATACTGATGCAGAGTGCTCTAAATAAATGTTCTAAAACGAATATAGCACATGTGTATCTCCAGCTGAGCTGCATCTATAAAATTCATACTTGTGCCTTTAATATCTTGCTACCTGCCTTTTCCCATTTGGCGGCTCACTGAAGCATCATGTCATTGTTTTTGGCATTTATCATCTGCTAGATTGTTTAGCATTGTCTTGTCACAGTTTTCCTCAGTTCACAAGCTTGGAATAAAATCAGTTTGTGGTTCGCTGTGAAGGATGACGACAGATCCCCGTTTAGTCAGGAAGCTCACAGTCTCCATCACCTGCATCAATGGACAGCTGAGTCTGCACCAGCCCATCATTCAGGTGGAAGCGCCGAGCAGTCAGTTGGCTCGCTGCTTCGCCTCTACCAGCCCAGATGAATCCTTTGAAGGGGCCAAAAGGGGCATGTCAAACTCAAGCCCTCTCCATGTTAACGGCACATCATTAATCGCTGCTGGGGAGACTTTAAAGCCTTGAGTCAGCGACAGATTTTTCCTTACCTGTCACCTTCTGTCTCCCACCCACTCGCTTTTCCACCTCCTCCACGAGCCCCGCGTTCTGCCCTCTCCGGTTCTCCCTCAGGGGAGCGAAACAGATAGACAGCAGGCCTAATTTGAGAAATATGTAGTTGGGTCACACTCGCATACCCCTTCCCTCCCTTCAAGAGGAGAATTGAATTAGCTGGCCCGATGGCTCCATCAGCAGAGATGTAAAAGCTACTGGTTGAGGAGACTCAGACATGGAAGGTCGAAATTGGTTGTGATTGGGGAGCTTTGCAGTTGAGCTGAATGAGTGAGGTGATAAGTTGTGCAGGGAAGGGAGATGAGACAAGTCGACAAGGTTATACTGTCGTGATATCTTATCTCTTTCTGATTAGCTTAGCTGTATTGAACTGATTACCTCTATAACATGGAGTTTAGCAACATGAAAATCTATATAATATGCATAGATTTGTAAAAAAAAAATAGTTACACTTTATGTTTTTTCCTTTATGTTTTTTTTTACATTATTTCATGCTTTAATCTCATATCTTGAAGAAAGGTACAGCATGATTCCACCACCACCGTATTTTGCCATACATGTAGGCCCAAAAGATGTTTTATCTGAAGAGTTGTTTTTTCTTTTTCATGTTTGCCGTGTCCATTAAGGAAAACACTTCACTCATCTGATTTTTCAAGCATCATTTTCTTTGTGCTTCACAATTATGTGCCTTTTTGTTTTTCTGTCACATAAAATTCTAATAAAATGTACTAAATTTTGTGGTTGTTTATGTATATGAAGAGGTTAAAGTGGTATGAGGCGCAGTACTCGTTTTGCTCCTTACTTGCTCAATGCTACAAATGGCAGCATTCAGGTTAGTATCAGGATGCTCCTGAAAGCTGTTTGTGTCTCAGGTTTCATATTTTCCTCTCTGTTTCTGTCATCCTTTGCAGTTAATCATGGGCTTGGGCACCCAGGGAGCAGAGAAGAAGAGCGCAGCATCCATCGCCTGTTTCCTGGCAGCAAACGGTGCAGACCTGACCATTCGCAACAAAAAGGGCCAGTCCCCTCTGGACCTCTGTCCGGACCCCAGTCTCTGTAAGGCCTTGGCCAAATGTCACAAAGAGAAGAGTAGGTAAACATCCCAGGAGTTGGTTGACATTTTGGGAAACGCATTTAACGGCTTTTTTGCTGAGAACTCAACGAGAAGATCAATATCACTCTGGTCTGTACGGTAAATGTGACGTTATACCCTGGAGAGTGTGGGCAGAATTTAATGTAAAGACAAAGGAGAATATCTCAAAGTATCGACAGAGTTTTTATGCCTATTGAGTATACAAACGTCATAAGAAAAAAAAGATTGATTAAATAAGGCATTGCTAATTAGCAGTTCCTCATCCACCCATGTTTCTAATATCTTCCCATTAACACTGTGTTCTTAATGTCCCAGCGGTCAGGTGGACACCCGTAGCCCATCTCTGAACAGCAACATCGAGTCTCTGGAAGAGTGCATGGTTTGCTCGGACATGAAGAGAGACACTCTGTTTGGGCCCTGTGGACACATCGCAACTTGCTCGCTCTGCTCGCCGCGTGTCAAGAAGTGTCTCATCTGTAAGGAGCAGGTTCAGTCCAGAACAAAGGTAATCTTAAACACCTCAGAGATTCTGGAGACGGTACTACAGAACACAGTGATAAACTTGATCACTTGATATGTGAAAATCAATGAGTTTTAAAAGGAAATATTCCACAGAAGTTGGCTGAAAAAATTAATTTAGGGATTCAATTTGCAGGGAAAGAACACACATTGCTTTAAAATTATTTTAATAGTCAGAAATTTGTTATGCCTTTCTTAGAGTCCTCCAGGGGTCTATTTTGGGACCAATTTTATTTTAAATATACTTATGCACATACTTTTCAGCTACAAGTAATGCTGATCTTGACAATATCTCCAAATTATTCAGTCAAATATGTTATCTAAACAATAATCAGTATATATTTTTTTCACATTTACATAAAAAAATAAAAAATGTAAATCCAGCTCTATTGTTTGCACTCGCAATAATTTACAAGTTTCATTTATTAGTGTGTAGACTTACAATATTATAAGCTGATTTATTCATATTCATTGTTTTCATAGGGAAATATACTGTATATGCATATTTATTAGGCCTTGTAGTGTAGTTTGGCTGCAGTTCTTCATAATTCACAACTATAGTTTGATTTATCTACATCTTGTATAATGTAATGTTTCATTACCTCATACTTATAGACTGTGTGCAAAATAAGTTCTGTAAAAAGTGTTGCATTGATATTAAGCTTTTTTATCTATTCCCGACCCTATTGTTTTGTGTTTTTTAAAATCCTGACCACAGCTATAATTAAAAATATGTAACCTTTGTTTTTTATTATCGTTAAAATTATTTGTTGGTGTTTTTACCTTTATTAGATTAGTAGAAAATTGTAAGCAATCATCATCATCTACCACTGTTTTAATAAACAAAGTAAATTTTGGACAGGGAGGGGCAATCCAGCAGTGGCACATTTTTATAGAAATTCATCACCCATTCATGTTTCTTAAAAATTTTAAGCACTTGGAAAATGTTCTTTGAGTGAAACTTAAGTACATTTTGGTGTTTAGTTGTTTCCATTTAATATCATCTTAGTGGATGAACGTCTCTTTATGCTTTACTGCGTTATACTCTTTTTGTTTAATTAAAAGTTAACTGGGGTAAGTATGTTTGCATTTTTCTCCTTTATTTTTAATCATAGGATAAAAGTGTCTCTCAACACATTTTGTTGTGGGCCTTTATTGTACAAAATAAAGACCACCTTCTAAAACAGCCATATCTTTAGAAAAATGGATGACTAAGACTAAATGAACTTGTGTGTTATGCGTCCCTCCGCAGATTGAGGAGTGCGTAGTTTGCTCTGACAAAAAGGCCGCTGTGTTGTTCCAGCCCTGTGGTCACATGTGCGCTTGTGAGAGTAAGTCAACACACACATTACATCACAGTAGCCTTGATCTTGACACTGGCCGCCCATATTTGTGCCAACCTTCGGATGTGAACACGCACATGCCTGTTCTCCACAGACTGTGCCAGCCTCATGAAGAAGTGCGTACAGTGCCGGGCTGTGGTGGAACGCCGCACCCCCTACGTTCTCTGCTGCGGAGGGAAAGGTATGGAGGATGATGCCGCTGATCATGATGATGATGATGATGATGATGACCTTAGTGAGTGAATCTTCCAAGTGTTCCCTTTTAATCCATCCATTTTTACATTTCATTCCTTTCTTGTTTCTTCATTTTTTTTCTAAATCATTTTGTTTAGTAATTTTGAATTTATTATTGTTTCTGCCATTTGGTTGACATTACTTTCATGATATGTTTTTTTTTTTTTCATTCTAGTCTAGACACTGATAACTAACTGAGATCAATTAGACTTATTTACAAACTAGCAACACTTAAATCTGCATGTTTTCATTACTGCAATCATTCTAAATACTTATTTCTATATATTAACTTATATGATCTAGATGGACGAATGTTCTCTAAAGCTTTGCTGTCTTGACTAAAATCTCCAGATTGATCCCTAAAACACAAAATCTTATTTTCAAAAGTATACATACATTCATCCTTGACATGAGTGTCATTAATTTTGAGCTTTATTTGAACTTTGAATAATGTTAATATTACAATTTCAAATACTTTTAAAGTTAAATAATAAAAAAAGACTTGAATAAATTCAAAATGGTTATGATTTTTTTCTAATCTACAAAAAGTCAAAGTGAGAAATACAGGCTCAAAAATGTATACAAAAGTCTCAACTAACGTTGGCTTTAGTGTCAAGTGGATGAAGACTCCTCTGCTTTTTATGATCATTGTCAGGCTTCAAGAATATTTCTGCAGGAGTATTTTACTGCTATTATTAGTGGCAGCATTTAAATCAGTTGGGTTCTTAACTCAGACCTGATTTAAAGTTTCTATATTGATGAGATTGGGGTCATTCCCGGAGCTTCTTTAGCTTGCTTTATCCATTTAAAATCAGTTTTAAAGTTTTTAAAATACTTCTGCAACTTTTACATGCATCCCTACTCTAACACACCTAAATCAAATGACTAAATTACCTCCTCACAATGTCACAAAATTCTGCATAGGCCTAGTAATGGAAAACTTGTCTAATCTAAAATACACTCGACCAGTTCACCAAGAATAGACATCCAGCAAACATCCAGCCAGGTTAAAGACAGCAGTGAGATTCAACAGCCAGCCATGTGCAGCAAGAAGCTCCTTTATGGCTGTAAAACGTGTTCTGGAGGAACAACTTGCTAGGGGGCATTTAGCAAAAACATTTATAGGGTGGTTTTTATCATTTTGGGAATGTGTAGTTTATTGAAAATCCACCATAAATTCAAATTTATGAACCCAGTTAGGGTTTTTTTAAATGCTGTTGGGTTTTAATTAAAATTGTTCCATCTAGAAAAAAAAAGGATCACATGTACCATTAAGAGTTCAAAATCATTTATACCTTTAATGAACTGCATGTGAACTTCTAAAGCTTTATTTTAAAATTAAATAACACTTAATTGAACAGAAAAGCAATCAATAGCTGTTAATAGTTTTAATTACTTAAAAGCATTATCAATGACATTGATGTAAAATGCAGTGACCTACTTAAAAAAATGTTAGTAAATTAAAACTCCTTTAGGCAAATTTTCTGAATTAGATAAGGAGAAATAAGGTGAAATTAGTCCTAAAGTTTATTTATTTTACATTTAATCATTTTTGTTTTGGTCCTAAGTTGTTATAGAAACCATTTATGACTTAATTTAATTTTCAGGAATTTTTTTTTCTTGCTTCTCACTATTGGGTGTTTTTCATGTTTTATGTTGAGATGAAAGGGAAACTATTTCCACGTTCACCATTGCATCTCACTCTCTGCAGCTGGTCTTAAAGGCAGCCTTGATCAGCTGCACAAACCCAAACACACATACACTCATGCAAGGGGCAGCATCGAATACTTCAATCCTAAACAAACTGTGCCATGAATTACTGCCTGTTGCCTTAAAGCAAATCTACTTCCTAAAATTTACACCTACCTCCCTTTTAACTTATTCAGACTGGTTGTTTTTTTTGTTTGTTTTTTTTTTGTTTTTTTTTACATCCAAGTCAGTTATAAGCATCGGCTGATTGCAAAAATATATAACTATGCTGCTATGATCTATATTTTCCATTTCTCTCTGCTGTGGTAGATGCGTCCAACTTTCTGGTTTCCTCTTCAAATCCTGTCTCCTTTAGAGGCTGTAGTTAACAGTAGCCAGTTGCACTGATTACTGGCTAAACAGCTGAACTGGTGAGGGCAGCTCCTGCTATAACAATGTTGACTGGTTATTTCCAGCAGGGAGCTCTAACACTATGGCAGGGGGATCCCAGGATCTTCTCCAGCCCAACAATCTGGCATTAAGTTGGTGTAAGTATGCCTCCCTGAGCCCCTCCCTTACTAGAGCCTTGCTTTTAAAGAGTCCCCTCCCCATCCACCACCTCAACAGTGCTGCCCTGGCCCATCTCCCCTTCTCTTGACCCGACTTCCTCTTATCAGTGCCGCATACTAGTGCACACATTTAACAGGTGATTATGCCCATATGATGTACTGTATATTACTCTGGAGTTTATTGTTTCTGGCAGATTCTGGGATTATAGTTCTCAAAAGTGTAGGTGAAATTGCTTAAATAATGTTATATATACATTTTTCACAATCGCATTAAGGAAAGTGCAATTCCAAATTTGCCTCCTGATGATTTGTGTTGTACGAGGTGATTATTTAGGTAATTTCCTTATATGGGTTACTGAGTTGGAACGGTTAGAAAGTGTGCCAAAACACTGAGCCAGATGTGATCTGCCTAACAATAAAAACCCAAAATGCATGTGTTTCCTGCTTGTTTATGGAACTCCGGCTTTCATATATAATTCACTGCCAAGATCATGTCAGAATGGCAACGCTGCTGCGGCCATATTTCTTTTTTTTTTATTGGCAGTAAAGTTTATAGGTGTAGGGTAAAATCCAAGGTGGCCTCTAGCCTTAACTAATGTGCTTAGTCCTTTGACTTGTTTTTCCCCCCTCCCCCGTCTCCACGTGTGTTCATGTTCATTTTCTATTCGAGCAGCGAGTGGAAACATCCCAGCCCTGCAGAGGGATAAAGATAACACAAACGTAAACGCTGATGTGCAGAAGCTACAGCAACAGCTTCATGACATTAAGGAACAGGTGAGAACAAAAACATGATGTGGATAATTAACTTTGCAATAAAAAAATGAAACTGCCACATGCTGTAAAATTTCCCCTGGGCTCACAGAGCCTTCTAAAAATATTCATGCCCTTTGATCTATGTTTTCCCTGTAAAAAGTGTTTTTGTGCAAACTATATCCTTATCTATTTGAACAAAAGTACGTGTGGACCAAATCCATATTTATACCTTAAAAAATGTTTTTCAATTCATTTTGAGGATAGTAAAACACATAACTCCTATTAGGTGTCTAGTTTTCTGTTCTTTGGCTAATGCTGAGTAGCTTACTACTTAATAGTTTTTTATGACTTAATACATTAGGATTATTGTCCCACTGTTATATTATGGATTTTTATCAGAAAGAAAAAAATGCTTTAAAAAGTTTGCTGTGAACTTAAACATTTTCTTGAGTATTTTCCAAATATTTGTATGAGTTTGAGATGCATCATCATGACAACCCTCGTAAGCGTTATGAACACTTTTGTGAGTCATTTTATGTCCTTACTTGGATTAGGCCGTAAAATGAACTTAACATAACAATAAACGCGGATATCTCCTTCCTCCAGACGATGTGTCCGGTGTGTCTGGACCGGCTGAAGAACATGATCTTCTTGTGCGGCCACGGCACCTGCCAACTTTGCGGAGACCGAATGAGCGAGTGCCCAATCTGCCGCAAAGCCATCGAGCGCCGGGTCCTCCTCTACTAGATCTCCTCTTCCTCCTTTTTAACGACGACAGCTCCCACAAACGGCACATCCACACCAGCTGCTGCCGAGTCAGCCAGCCACGTCTTAACTCTCCTCTACAAATGCTGTTTGTTGATTTGACTGTGTTTCAGATGGAACTTCTGTTACAAAGATAAAACATATAAACTGATCAGTCTGGCTGTTATTGTCTTTGTATGTCTTTAGCGCAGCCGGACAGACGCTTATCCTGCAGGAATCATATTCTTCTTCCACAGTCTTCTCCTCCATGTAGTCTTCTGTGTTTTTTTTTTTTTTTTTATGTTCAAGTGACTGAAGTCCAGGTTCAGCTGTATCCTCCTCTGCATTTTTCCAAAGACCAACTTAGGCTAAGTTCAGAGCCGTTGACAAGAGGAGATTTGTCTTTTTGCTTTTTGACGTAAAGTTCTCATGCATGTGTCACAGTCTGTGACAGCTGCCGTCAAGTTTGACTGTATTTTTTCAATCTTTATGCAAATGTATTGTTATCAGAAGCTCCAGATTTGGACTTAATTTTTTCATGACAGTATGAAAAGTTCGAGACAAGTTGTTCTGTCGGTCTTTCAGCTGGATTTGATGCTTTATACCCTGACTGTTCTCCCAGCAGGAGACCAAATGGTTGGCAGTTTTGCACTAGAAAATCTGAAAAGAACCTATATATCCTCAGTGACAGAACAGAACGTGGACATTTTAATCTGACCGCCTGCAGGTAGCACACTACACCCTGACCTTTGTTTACCAAGCTGTAACAACGACAGTGTTGCAACACACTTTCGAGTTTTGCTTTATGGACTTTATGGACACACCAACCTATTCAGCTTTCTGTCCTGTGAGCAGCCTGTGTTGTAACCATTTTGCACACAAATGTGACGCAAACATATCTGGAGAACAAGCACCCTGACATAACTCTGTGTTAAACTGTAGAAATTCTAGCGAGCACTGCTGTTTTAGCATTCGACGAGTCTGTGCCATCTGCTTCCAGACGTCTTCATCATGATGCGAGTGCATCTCAATAAAAAAGAATATCTTTGGCAAGTGAATTCATAACAATAATTACATAAAAAAAGTGAAACTTGAATGATGTCATTTATTACACAGCGTGATACATTTTTAAGTGTTAATTGTAATAATTATAACTACAACCAATTTGAAACCCAAAATTCAGTGTTTTGCAAAATTACATAAGACCATGCACATAAGATGGCAGAAGAAGATCTCTCATCTTCTTTTTGACAGTACTCCATAGATTATCAATGGGGTTTCTGCTTCTTCAGCGCTGACCTTTTGTGTGGCTTTATCTGCTGAGCAAATGTCAGGTCAGCAGGCTTCACCAAAACTGTGTGGGCCTTGAGGGGAAATTTCTGTGTTAAAACTCTTTCTTTCATTGGCCTCTTTCAATGTTTAAATTTCCACAAAATCTGATTTGTGAGTTTTCATCACCTATAAGCCATATGAATGAAAACGGACAGAAATAACACTCACCCAGTTACGTATTTAACATTTTTCTGCAAGAGTTTTTCCTTCCACTCAGCATCCCATTAATGTGTTTGCATGCAGCACTAACCGGCAGGTTTCTGATTTTCACTGTTGAAGGATCTCACTGCTGGCTTTAACCTGACTGTGCTGGCCACAACGTTTAATTAGTTGCATTCAAATCACTTGAAAATCTTTTGATTTTCATTAACTGCAAGCCATAGTCATCAAAATTAATGGAAATTAAGACATCAAAAATATCACACTGAGTGCAATGGATATAGAAAAAAAAAGTTTAATTACTGAAATAGATCAATTTCTCATAGATATTCTAATTTACTGAGATGCACCTGCATGTATGAGAATTAGGTTCTCTTGATCTAAAATACATTAATAAAAAGGTTTATTTAAACGTTTTCCCTTCAGAGTCAACATTTATTAAGCATAGAGAGAACAATTTATAAGAAAGTGTAGAATAATTTATTTTGTATTTGTGCCCTAACATTAGGATTCGTAGGCTTCACTGCCTTCTGACTATGTAGCCTCAAAGTCTCAGACATTCTGCTTTGATATTCATGTTGAAATATGTGATGTACTTTTGTTGACAATAGTTTTGTAGCAGTTGACAGTATAAGTGTTTTCTCTTTTTTTTTTTTTCCTGAAGTAGGTCTATGTAAGCTCATCTACGTCATGGGAAAATAAAATGCATTTGTGTTAAAGCGACTTTTCCACTGTTTTAGTCTGGAGTCAGAACTCGGCTCACTGGCTTCCTCTGAAATGTTCGAAATTTGCAACCGCAAACAAGCTTTTTGGCTTGTTAGGACTCAAAGTAAATACATTTTCTATTTTTTTTTCCTTTTTTCCTTGGCTATGATGAAACTTTAAGCTAGGAGCACTAATATGCTTTATTGTAGTATTGTCATATTATGGTTGTTATAAAAACATTTTCAAATTTATTTTTGAGTTGTCCTGTTGGTCATGTACCAGTAGTGTGATCTTTGGCATGAATGTTTGACATATGCAGTACGACTTGTACCACTGGAAAAAACATTCAGTTTTCATTGCGATCAAGTGCTTTTAAAACAACCATACTGCAGAAATAAAGTCCTAAATGAACCACGTGACATTAAAAGTGCTGTTTTTTGTTTTTTTTTTATCCCACCTCCCACCCCCACCACCTCTCGACTCCTACCACTGCTGTGGCGTTCGTCAGCTTGTGTTTTTTTTTGTTTTTTCAAGTCGAGCTCAGATGTCAGCAAGAAAATTAGCATTTTGTTGCTTTTCTCCTGCTGTGCTGTCTGGCTCTCAGAGGAGACGTGGTGGCAGGGAGGAGAGGTGTGGGGTAATTGAAACCCCTCGACACCTAATGATGACTTGGCACCAGCGTGTGATAGGTCAGCTCTGCTCCTTGGAGAGAGAAAGAGGAAAAAAACACCAAACTGGATGAGAAAGGATAAAAAAACCCCATTTTTCTTGGTTAACAGGACGACAGGAGACCTCGCACAATTACGAGCAAAGGTCATTCATGTTGCAGCTCGTTGACTGCTCCATTCATAACGTGGAAGGATCTCGCAGGCAGCAGCAATGTGCAGCTGCTCAAAGCACATTTATTATACTCCCCTGTTCTCAGGCCATATAGAGCAAAAATGACAACTTGTTCCACCGTGTCAATCCTCTGTGACGCTGATTTAAGCTTCGACAGCCTGCTGAAAGCCCCCAGACATGGGAGGAGCTACTTGAGCATAGTTGCTATCTGTAGCAGGTAAAATAGGTAAAATAAAACAATATTTTGTGCATTCAGCTTCTTGGTTTTAGATGTCTTCATTGTCCATGCCTTTTTATCCTTTCAGGGCTGCAGGTGTTTATCTCTATTGGTCAAACAGTGAGGTTCACCCTGAGCTGGTAGACAGTGACACAGAGACACTCGTATCCTAGAGAGCTTTCAGAAAGACAGATTGATGAAGCAGTCTTAGTGGACTGTAGAAGGAAGGAAGAGCACCCAGAGAGAACCCATACACCTCAATTTATTGTCTAAGAATTGTATCCGTTGTACTTCTTTTTATCCTTTTTTTCCTCCTCATGCCTAATATCCTTTCCTTCCTCATATGCTTATGTCTTCCTGCCCTTTTCTCTGTTGTGTACCATCTTCTTTCCTTCCTTGTCTTTCATCAACTCCTTTCTGATCTCCCTATTCATTTTATTGCTTCCTTCTTTGTGTTCACTTCTCTTTCCTTCTAGTCCACCTTGTGTCCTTCCTTATTTCATTATCTTTCCTTCTTGCCATCCTTATGTTCTTGCTTTCTTGGTTCCTTTATTTCATTCCTTGTTTTCTTTTATGTGCTCTTCCTTTTTTCCTTGCTTTTGTCTTTCCCGTGTAATTTCCCCTACCTTGTACTTTCACTTTCATTCCTTATATCTTTCTATCTCTTATTTTTATCTTACTTATCTTACTCTTATTTTTTTCTATCCAGCCTTGTTTTCTTCCTTCTGTCTTTCCAAACTTTGTAGACGGACCTCAGGAAGTCGTAAAGTGTTAAATTTTGTTGAGTGTGTGACATTTGAATATGTTTGTTCTCATCGAGTCTATAAAAACAATGGAGTGGCCGGTCAGCTGGTTGATTGAGCAGGCAGCTCGTGCGTCTTTGTCTGACAGTCTGCAGACTCATGCTGCCATGCTGACTGAGTGTCAGGGTGCCGGAGACGCTGCTATCTCCCCTTCTGTCCTGATCCTGGGGAGCATCCCTGACCACTTCACCCAGTGGTTTCAGCTGCTCCAGACCTGCCATATTTGCTGACTAGACTACAGGGGCCTTTGCTCTCACCCCGGGAGAAGGTCAGCTAATCCACTTGCTGCCCACCTCCCCTGAGTGGGAGCTATGGTACCTCAGGTTGGGAACGCACAACGATGAATGGAGCCCCTGTAGAGGAGAGGGGCTGGGGACAGGCAGGAAGGTGACCTACCTCTGGTCTGGACTGTGATCGCTGAGAAGGCCATTTGTGTTTGGGCTGTGCATGCTGCAGGGCAAAGAGATCCGTCCGGATCTCCCATTTGCTCTTTACGCTTCACTCAGGAGTTGATATGCCGTCATCATCAGGAGGAATGCTACATTTGTTTGTTTAATGATTTATTCAAGCCATTCTATTTCCACGATGAAATAATGAAACTTCACACAACTTGAATGAAATTTAAAACCCTGACTAGATGCATAGATTTGAATTTATTTTGGATTATTTTTTCTAATCCATTCAAGGTCAAATTTATGCAGATAAATGTCAGTTGCACTGAAAGTACACACTTCATTGGCCATCAACAATGTCCTAATCTAATCCTGGCTGGATATCCGACCACTCTTCTTATCAGACATGATGGAGGTCATTCAGATTGATTTGTTTCCTGCCACAGGCCGGGATTATTGGCAAGCTCTTTAAAATTTTAGAAAGGCTGATGTGTCAGCTGTTTTAGAAACTTAATGTTAGCCTGGTCTGTCCACTCCAGAACCTTTTCAGTGTCTATTTGAGAACATTATCCACTTGAAATAACATTAAACTGTGCAAGTTTTATTTCCATGACCCAAACTGTTTACAATGGAAGGAAAATGGTCAGAATGATTAGAAACAGGGAGGCTAACGCTGATTATTAACTGACACCAGCGTCTGTCAATAAAGTGAGATTAAGAACTTCAGTGTGAACTGAGAGGGTGCTAGAAGGAAGCAACTGACCAGATGTTACCAGATGTTTTCTGTTTTTTATAGTCTGAAGAGCCGGGGACAAGAATTGTCATTTTAAAGTGCCGAAGGAGAACTTTTGAAATCTAAGAACACCATGCCAGCTGTCAAGCATGGTAGAGCCAGCATCATGCTGAGGGCTCTGGTTTGCTGCCAGTAGCCAGGATAATCACTGTTTAGATAGCACATTCACAACAGTGCAGCTGTTTCAAATGTGTTTAAAAAGAATAATTTAAAAAGATGGTGCTGTTGAACAAAGTGCCAGATTAGTGACAAACCCCAGCCCATTAAAAATTTACTTGTTTTGTCTAAGAAATTAATTCAACTGATGGTATTCCACTGAGAATACATTGACTGCCCCAAAAATGTCTCCACCTGAATTTAACTAAGTAAATGTGAGATTCCTGCTGGGTAGTTACTGCATGGACAACTGTTTTCCAGTTGGCAACAAGTTGTTTAACCTCAGTTGATGCAATGAGGAGCTTATAATTTCTTTAATAAGAAGGTACTCATGGAAAGACAGATCCTCTGGTTGTGGAAAAGAAGTTGGTTTGTTTAAGAAGGGACAAATCACTGGCACAGAAGACAGGAGACGCAGAAAATACTAAAGCTGGCTTGAGAACTGTTCACTGGGTTATTAAAAACTGCAATCAGAGTGGATTGGGAAAAATCTTGTCTGATCAGTGATCACTGACATGTTTAGTGGTACAATTTGACAAAAACAACAGTAAAATGCAGGGCAATGTGAAAGTAAGAGCATTTCCACACACACAATGTGAAGGAGAGAACAGTGTAGCCATAAGAAAACCACTAATCAGTTTTTTTCTATCCGATACACTAGTGACCAGTTATTCAGATATTTCTTGGGGTGTCTCTATATATTTCAGCATACATAGATTAATTCACAGACAACTCAAATTTCAGCATGTTTTTTATTTTAAAAATGACTGACGTTTGCGATATGATGTAAGCCCTCTGACAAAATAAAAGCATAAATAAAAAAGCAGAATTAAAAGTCCAAAATGATTATGATATTCATGCCCATGATGAGTGTACTTAAACTTCTGACTGGCATTTTAGCTGAAGCATGATGCAGGCAGCAGTTGGTGTACTGTGTCTATATTAGAGTTGACCTGCAGGGCTCAGAGCACATCACAAGGTGGCAGCACACCCAGTGACTAAACGGACTTCACGCCGCTGCAGGACAGCAGAATTTACTCACCATTATTAATCTACAGGCTAATCTAGGTTAGCCCCTTTAAAAAAAAAAAATCTTAAATAAGAAGAAAACTAAAGATGTGTTTTACATTGTCTTTGATAAGAGCAGCTTCTTTTAACCGCTTTGCTACATTTCTTTTGAAACAACTGTGCTAAACCTGCATGAGGTTAAGGGAAGATTTAAGTTGCTGTAGATGATATGCATTTCCCCAGAGTGCTCATGTTGATTAATTAGCTCCCCTGTGAGAAATTAATTTTGATCCTGGCACACTTATAAACAACATTGTTTCTGCTATAAACCTCATATTTATGATGTCAGTGTTTTTCCAGCACCTGGAGGTGCAGAGATCAATTATTCCATGATTCAGTCTGACCACAGAGATCAGGAAAGACGGGCTTGGATTCTTTAGAGCTGTCTGCTGCTCGGCCACTCGGGGCCCTTTCTGTTTTTCCTGCCTCGTTGGAAGAATTGATCCCTGACGGTCTGAAGGTCTCCTCCTCCTCCCCCCTACTCTGCCTCGTCTTCTTTCTCTCTCATGTTGTCCAGTTCAGAAGTCTGGTTGAATTTATTGTCTCAGTTTATGATCAGGCTGAGAGCAAAGTGCATTCTGCCTGTCTGGACAAACTCTTCGAGTACCAGAAAAGAAGGGAGGGGTCTTGAGCTACAGCCTCGCTTCTGGGACAATTTCTCTGAAAACTAAATGTTAATTTTTGTCGTACTAACAGGAGTGGGTGTTTACATACTGAGATTATGTGATTGTGTGTGTTTATCGGTGTCTTGTCACAGTTCAGTCATCACCAGTGATATTGAATCTAATATGGATGTTTTTTTTTTCCGTCTGTGAGAGTTTACTTGCGATCAACAGCCGCACCTCGCCATGTAAAGTCATAAACTCACTAATCCTCTCCGAGAGATCCCTGTTTGAAACCTGTAGGACCCTGACACGCTGATTGCTTTATTGATATTGATCTGGGCAAAGTGTCAAACCACTCAGCTTATTGTTATTTATGCATTCAGAGAGAAAAACAAGGTGAAAACACACCAGCAAACTCCTGACACACACCACAGATGCAAAGGTTGTTATAAGACGTTTAAATCCATTTATGTAAAATCATAATTTTTTTATCTATTCTGTGTTAAATTATCATGAAACTATGCTAAGCCAAAATAGGAAACGTGTGGATTGAGGAAGTCGTACATTAGGTCACTTCATTATCTGCTGTCCACTGTTTGAGGGGAATCTGACTCCATCCTAAATGCTTTGCTTGCATTACTTTCTGCAATGTGACCATCAGTTGACATTGAGATCAAGTAATTTAATTCAGATTTAAATGAATCACATTAATTTTAGGGATTGCGCCACACTTTATTATTATTATTTTTCCTAATTGCCCCCACTAAATATTCAGCGGATTTTGTCCTTTTAGTCGCACACCAACATGTGCCCTCCTTATCATCCGAGCTCGATTGGAGACTGGAGCCACATTTACAGTGCAAATGTTATCATTCCGATGACACTTTAAACAGTCTTTATCAATATATAGTCATTCAAGGTTTATGAGCTTTGATAAAATGCCACTAACAAGCAGAGTCATTACAATGTGCAAACCTGCAGCTGTAATTTGAAATTTAAATCATTCCCGTTTTCCAAAAGCAGTGGAAACGTTTCAGCGAGTTAGGAACTGGGCAGGTTTTCCAAACACAGCAGGCTCGGGTTGAGAAGCATTGATTTTCCCCTCAGGATGAGCAGCTTTAAAGGGCAAACTACAGTGTGAGTCTGGCAGAACCTTATCACTCGATTATCTTTAAAACAGTGGGTTATCATAATTGCTTACTTAATAATTCTATAAAACCGTGTTGCTGTAACCTTTGCCTGAACAGTAAAACTCTTTAGATGCTGAGACTGAAAAAAAATTCTGATGAGGTTAGAAATTCTGCAACCTAATGACTGGATAATAATTACAGTGCAGAAATTCACACTCCCTGAACTTTTTCCATTTTGTCATTTCACAACTACAAACTTCTATGTATTATATTGGGATGCCATGTGACAAATAAGCTAAACGTAGCAACAGGGATTCTGGTTTTCAAGATACGTATTCAGCCTCTTTTGACCCTAAATAAAATCAAAATGCAACAAATTGTCTCCAGAAGACAACCTATTGGTTAGTAGAGTCTGTGTGGAATTTAATCCAAATGTACACCCAGCTATTCTGTGAAGACCTCAGAGGTTTGCTAGAGAACATGGACAGCAACATGAAGGCCAAGGATCACAGCAAACAGATCAGGATTAAAGTTGTTGGGACGTTTAAACCAGAGTTAAGTTATAAAACAATATCCAAGATTTTTAAGATTTCATTGGGAATTCATCTTCTGAAAATGAAAAAGTGTGTGTCTTAACCCTCTGACCACCCAAACTGACAGGTCAGGCAAGAAGGGCGTTAATCAGAGAAGCAGCCAAGAGTTCCATATTAACTCTGGAGGAGCTACAGTGATCCATAGCTCAGGTGGGGGAGCATGTGGCATTTGTTATGTAATAGTTGTCGGACACAACATGAGAAAACCTTCCTGCCAAGATGGTGTGTCAAGAACAAGCTGCAAGAAAAAAAATTAAGCCATCTTATGACATTTTTTCTGTTCTTCTGAAGCTTTAAGTCATGAACTTCACAAACCTGGTGTTTGCTGACAGAGTGGCAAGAAGTCAGTGCCTGTTGAGTGAAAGCCCTCAAAAATGTGTAAGAAGGTGCTCTAGTAAGACTAAACCAAAACTGAGCTTTCTGACTGACCTCCGCATTATTCCCAAACATGGTAGGGGCAGTGTCATGCTGTGGGGAGGCTTCTCTTCAGTAGAAATAGGAAAGATGGTCAGGAAGAAAACTAAATGGAAAATATTCAAAACTGAAGGGAAAGTATGACAACCTTGAACATAAAGCAAGAGCTAAACCAACGCACTTTAATGTGTCAGAGTGGTCTAGCCAAAGACCAAACCACTAAATCCTATTGAGAATCATTGGGACGACATTCACTCTTTATTCTGCTCTGACTGAGGTTGAGCTTTTTTGAAAAGAAGAATGGACAAACCTTTCAGTATGTCCTTAGCTACGAGTCGTTGCAGTGTGTGGTCAAAGTATTAAATCACAGGATATGAAAACATATGTCTGCCTCACTGTTCAGATTTTTCTTTGTAAGAAGAAAAAAATGAAAAACCTTGTAACAGTTTCCAACTTTACAATTTTGCTCTACTTTGTGTTGGGTCTGGTTCATAGAATCCCACTAAAGTACACTTTGTGCACATTTTGTTTGTGGTTATAATTTGATAAAAATGTGTCAAAGTGTAAATGCTCTGAGTGCTTTTGGAAGGCACCGTTACACCAAACTAACGGACAACAAACTAACAGGTAGATTATTTTCAATAAAATCAAAATAAGCCACTATCAGTTTACAAAAGTAATGAGTCCACTCTTCAAATAATGAAGCAGTCGTCACACTGAGGCCCTCCTTAGATGCGATTAGTTTCACACCACTACAAGCTTGCTGAACAATGGCGAAGCCGTACTTAATCAGCACGTGCAAACCTCATCACATTCAGCTCTCGGCTAAGCAAACGCGGTGGTGTTGATGACTCCGTCCCCCTGCCTGGTCCCAGGTGAGGATTTCTTATCAGTATTCGCAGCCGCCTGTCTGTGTGGTGAGGGCTCAACATTTTGTTATCCGTGTGATCTTGGGTAGAAACCAAAGAAGAAGCCAGAGTTTTTTGCTGAATTCCCCAGTGTGATGTTTTTATGAGTGCTTTTCTTTCCCATTACAGGAAAAAAACAAGGGGTTTCAACAGAGGCAGCGAACACTACAGTGTGCATCTGGCAGGTGCTGCCGAGCCGAGCCGAGAGCGGGCAGAAACCTTGGAGGGAGTAGACAGGAATGCAGCGGCTCTATCTGAGCTCACAGGGAAATACTGACTGCACATACCTTTTTCTGTTCTGAGAGAAAAATCAATAATCCAGAGTCCATGAGGTTTTTTTCCCTCTACTAGGTGGGTTCCAACTCTGTGAAACAGACTCAGATTTGACCCTCCAGCCCCCAGAAAAAAAAGAAAGAAAAAAAAAAGTTAATGCCTAACTTCTTTATCTTTGCTTTACAGCCTGGGCTTGTACCTCCAAATCAATACATGATACACAAATAACTCAGGGCTCCATGTTCCAGACTGAGAGTGGTGACGAGGGCTTGAGAGTAAGCTCGCTTCACACCACCTGGCAAGCGGTTGGGGGGGCGCGAGGGTTTACTTTTTAAACATCAGTTCTCTGGTGGAGTCAGCATAAAGAGGAACAGTATGAGTCCTGATCAGTTAGCAGTTTGAAGGTTAAAGGGAAATGTTGAAATAACGTGATGCTTTTATAGGGGAGTCTCTGGAGGGAAGTTGTTAAAATCTCTTTTACAATTAAATAAATATATAAAATTAAAACCATTATTAGTTTTGTTCATTGTTATTCAGCTGTGACGTTCACAAATCAAAATTCTGATCACAAACTTCAATATATTTTATTCATATGTCCTGTGATAGACAAAAGCAAAGCTGATGATGAAGTGGAAGTATGATTTTCAGAATATTTTGCCAATACAATCTGAAAAGTGTGGCATGCATTTGTAATTACCTCCCTTGAGTCAGTACTGTAGCAAAAGGTGACTACAGTTATTCAACTACATGCTTTTGGAGGGTGAGGTGGCGTTACCGGTTCAGAGCTGGTAACGCCAGAAAAAGAGAATTTTGCCCATGTTTCTCAGTGGGTTTTATTCATACTTAGTTTGTTTTTCCCAAAAGATTGTGTTTTGCATTTAAGCCAAAAACCTGAGCTTTGGTCACATCTGACCACAAAACTGTCTCACACATGTTTGCTGTGTCCTTTATATGGCTTTTGGCAAACTGCAAACTGACTTCATATTGACTTTTTTCCCCAACAATCGCTTTCTTTTTACCACTCCTCCATAAAGTGTTTTGTCTGTCCTGTCAATAGACTTTTTTTTCTGAGCTGTGATTCTCTGCAGCTCCTCCAGAGTTACTCAGAGCTAACATGGATGCTCATGTCTTGGAAGGTTTGCACTTTTGCAAAATTATTTCTATTTTCGGATGATGGATTGAACAGCACTCTGTGAAATGTCTGATTTTTGGTCTGTAAAAGACATCTTGATCTCAGTGGGTTCAACAAACAAAAGATCTGTGTTTATTAATAATAATAATAATAATACTTTTTAGGTCACTCAGTGTCACTTTACAATAGGTTACTTCTGACTTTATTTAGGGTTATCAGAATAAAGAGAAGTCTGACTGAAAGTGACTGCCACACTTTTCAGATTATTATTTCTACAACACCATGCAATTTTTTATTTCAGAACTATGCACTATTTTGTGTTGGTTTATAACATTAAATTTCAAATAATAACTTTGTGGTTGCAATGTGACCTACAGCAAGGCACAATAAATCTTTCCATAGCTTCATAGGAAACAGATGAAATGTCCCATATTAATCTAATAGATAGAATGTTGATGATGCAGCTGTCTAAATGCGAAAGGCATTTTAATTGTTATCAATTATTTGTTTTTGCCATGTGTCTCTATCATTAAAATACATTTTCTTGGAATATTTTAAAGCTGCGCTGGATGATTTTCTTTTTTTTTTCCAGAAAATTCCCTCAGTAAATATTAGCAGCACTGAAGGTCTCAACATGCAGCCTGGGAACAGACCATCTGAACCTTGATAGCAGAATAGTCCTTTTTTTTTCTTCTGTTGCTGAAATGGACGGCTGAAACTAGCCCGATGTTTACAGCAAAGATCAGCATGCCTATGCTGGACAAGATAGTTGATCACCGTCGCTGTGCGGCACTTTGTCCTTGCAGACCTTGTAGGAAATCAACAGAGAAGCTCCCAGACAGATAAAATGCCACAGAGGAGGTTCTTTTGGCATAAAGTAGGATACAGTTCCCAAACCAGTCCTGTGGGGAGAGAAAGGAGCATCCACTTAGGGAAGGCAGACATTCCCTGATAGTAGCTGGTAATCTCTGAGGTCGACCCGTCAGTCAGGTCCTGGAGACGGATGACGTGAGGCCCCTGATAGGCTGTCTCCAGAGGAGGAGACAGCAGCCGGCCGAGCGGGCTGCCGGGATGCAGAGCAGGACCCACGAGGCAATGGACGGACTGACGGACGGATGATGGGCCTGATGGGTTGTGAGGGGGGGAAGGAAGGGGGCAGAAGAGATGAGCACAAGTTTGGTCAGGGAGGAATGTCAAAGCGGAGAGGTGGAGGGTTAGGGGGTGTTATGGAGAGGGTCTCCTGATGAGCGAGGAGACAGTTCTTTGCTGGAGATCGTTGCATGGCTGACAAAGTTTACTTAACACCAACCCCTGGGAGCATAGGTCACCAGGGGGGAAGGAGGAGGTGAATGTTCGCCTTCAGCTCAAAGACTCAGATTTTTGTCACAGCAAAAGATCTGGAGGACAGTAGAGAGATGAGAAACACGTACAACCCAGAATGGCCTGCAGGTTCACACTCTAACATATGAGAGAGCAAAGAAAATAAAATAAAATAACATTTGCAAGTAAAAGACAACCATATGGCTTCAATAAACAGATGTTGGGATCTAGTACATTATTTTGCATCATACCTCAGAAATGCAGCAGCAGCTGTCAACGTTTCCTTACAAAACCAGTCTGTCAGTGTGGATGTCACAACGAACCAGGTCTGAGGTATTATATGATCCAAGTCAAGGCAAATTAAGTTTCACATAATATTGGCGTGAAATTTCATGAGAATTACAGAAAAAACACAAAATGGTTTTCTCACAAAATGGTTGTCAGTGAGAGTAATTTGTTACGATAGCCGAAAGAAACCACAAACAAGGCTAGGAATGTGAGCTGAGGCCACTCTGCCTCCACAAACACTTAGGACCTGATGGGAAATAGAAATGAAGGTGGAATACAGTAACTTTTACTTTCTATAAGCAGTACATATATAATATTTAAACATTTCTAAATAAACAGTAAAATATACGTAGAAGCAAGATTAGTTTATCAAAACTGTATCCTAAACTTTGAACGTCTCATGGAGCACTTTTCACCCCATGTGGTGGATTTTTGAGCAAAAGCTTTGGCACAGTTCAAACCTACAAAACAAGAAATTTTTTAATATTCAAGAATTATTTACTTAAAAGAAGCTCTGATATTTTGCTGAAAAGATAATTGTACGTCAGTTTTGTCTCATTTCAAGTGCACTGATATATTTGTACTAAAATCTAGACAAACATACCTAGGAAAATATTGTATTTTTGCAGTGAGGAAACAGTTTTTATTTTCTTGCCATCAATGTAGGGGACATAGTAAACATGTGGAAGAAGACGCTCTGGTGAAAGTCTTTCTGGACTACATGCATAATGCTGACTGTGACTGAAAAGTAATGCATGGTGCAAGAGGACAGTGGCAGCGTAATGCTGTGGGACACTTTTCTTAAAGAAAGAAAGTAGGTCAGAGTTGACGGGATCCTGGATGGAGCTAAATACAGGCCAGTCCTGGAAGAAAACCTGTCAGAAACTGCAAAACACATTTTAATGTGTTAAAATGGCCTAGTCAAAGTCAATACCTTAATCTAATCCAGAAATTTGTGCCCAGACTGGGGGAATTGGTTTTGTTTTGTGCCCAGACTGGGGGAATTGGTTTTGTTTTCCTTCCAATCCACAATTCTGCTCTATTTTTTGTTGGTCTCTCACATAAAATCTCAATGAAAGGTATTGAAGTTTTGGTTGCAACGTGACTAAATGTGAATAACTTTCAGTTTATGAACACTTTTGAACCTTAGTGTTTTCCCATTACACATCTGCATGCATAACTGATGATCATAAATCTTAGCTTTTTTTTCTCCATCAGTAATGTCGCTGTTTTGCTTCCATACGCTGCGTTTTTTGCCCAAAGAGCTGCGACAGAGGTGTACAGTCACTAGGCAACTGACAAAGGCTATCAGTATGACTTCAGTGTGTCAACAAATTCAAAGTAATCCTGAATGAGTAGCGATAGTAATTTGTTTAACGTAAAGATGTTATCATTTCTTCGTTTTTAACAAGCTTCGCTGTGTTGGCTGCCCTCCATTTGTCTTTAATCAGTCTTCAGCCTGATGCTGCGTGGTGGATTTCCCCTCTGATCGCAGCTACTGCCCATAACTCCCATTAGATTACAGGGGAGATTTATCGAGCTTGCTTCTGGTTTCCAGATAGGACAGTGACAACACTTATCTCCAGATATTCCCTTATCAAAAGACAATTTAGCAAGAGAAATAGACACAAGCACAGATTTTTTTTTTTTTTTTTTTTTTGCAGAGTGCTCTAGCTTTGCCTCCTTAGTACAAGGGTCTGTTTGCGCTGCACACACACCTCTATCTGCATGGATGGAGAGGCATTAATGCTCACTTGATGTCACTACCCTTTGCATGTGCATCAAGCTCATAGTGTTTTAGGAAATACTGAAATAGAGGAGGTACTTTAGCTGAAGTCTTTGGAGAGCTTTTAAAGGGATTTTTTACCTTTTGTAAGAAGTGTTGGTCCTCGTGTTTAGACTGAGCAGCTGCTGAAAGAGGTCACCATGAGGTTTTTCTGACCTGCATTTATCAAGCCGAGAGGGAGGATTGTGTTTGTGTGTGTGTTTTTGCATGAATTATATGCACATGTTTGCATGCATGTCTCTAAACCGACAGAGATTCACAGAGGCAGCAGGGGTTAATTTTGAAGCCAGCCTCAGGAGTTTTGACAAAGGTTCCTATGTGTGTGAAGCCAGAAGGCCATCTGGGGGAGTCAGCAAGCAGATAGCGCATACTCCCCACGCCTGTGACCCTGGAAGGATAGCAGGAAGCAAAGACAATAGGGTCTCACAGAGTTTGAAGGGTTTGCTTCACTGAATGTCTGCTGGCATGCCAGGTGAGACGATGTGCCCAACGAGCCTCCAGACTGTTTGCTCTGTCCGAGGATGGTCCCTGTAAAAGGGTCTGCAGGTGCTCGGGGCACCGTGTCTAGAGGCCATGTTAATGATTAACACGACCATATAACGCTGTTACTGATTACCGCCTCCCACTCGCCAGACTCCCACTGACCTGAGTCACAGGTAGAAATCCCTCAGAGGTGTGGATTTGTGTGTGTACAAGCCCCCGCGGTGAGGATCCTCTAACACCGGCCCCTCGCCATGCCTGGTGGTGGAAAGCTTCCTCCCTACCCTGTTATAATTCTTCTTCCTCTTCTCTACCTTCCCTCCCACGTCTCACAGCAAGTCAGTCAGGTCCTACTCTAGCTGCATCTTTTCAAAGACCTTCTCGATGACCTTTATCCTTTTTGCCATAAAAGGCAGATGTGTAAAGATATTTTGTGCAAAGTTAAGTCGAGCTGTGTATGGCAGGTACTTTACTCTGGGGCGAAGGTCTGAGGTGTAGCACGCTGATGAATGAGCACATGTAGCTACAGCAAGCATGCTGCTGTGGGGCAACAAGGACATTGTGTTTTTTTTTGTCTTTCTGAAAATCACTTTTTATTGGATTTTCATGTGATAAACCATCACAAAGTAGTGCATGATTATGATGTGGAAAGAAAATGATGCATCATTTATTTATTTTATTCTAAATGAAAATGTAAAACGTGCTTTTACTCAGCACTTGCAGAAACACCTATTTCTGTAAGTTCTGCTGCAAGGAGTTCTCCTATTTACAGCCGTCTTCAGTTGACCTTCAGATTTTCTCTGAAGTTTAGCTCTGAACTTCTGCTAAAACCTTAATTTTCCTCTCATGAAGTCGCTTTTTTGTTCATTTGGGTCTATTCTTACACTTAGTAATGCTGAAAAATAAAAGTCTTCTCCAACTTTTAAGTGCACACCTGAAGGATTTGGGTGACAAAAAGTCTAGTTCCATATGAAAAAAAAAAGTAAACTCAGAGTATGAAGGTGCCGACATGTTTTACTGCCAGTGTGGTATATTTTTATTTCCAGTTTGGTTCCATCGGACCACAACACAATCTCCCAAATGTTTGAGGAGATTTTAGCCAAACCTGAATGCTTTTTGGAAGAAGATGCCTCCAGCTGTCTCGACATGAGGGAAATACAGTAGATTGTTTTCACATGTAGAAGACATGTTCTCCAAGTACCATTGACTATTTTCACTGTGCATTTTACATTCTTCTTCTGACTGATATCTATGTACAATGCAATCCTCCTGACTCTTTATGACCGCTCTGCAAACAATTATAGTTGATAAAGGATTCAAATCCATAAATGCTTGTAGGGATGGTCAAACTTTATTTCAGATTAATCAGATGACAAATGTGAACTCATTGAGATGGAATGCTGAAGCTCAATCTGAAGGTGCTTAATTTTTTTTTATTAATTTAAGAGACTTGCATAATATTAATGCAACACATTTATTGCCTTTTTTTCTTCTAATAAGCTGAATATTTACTCAGGATTTACAGAATCCATCCATCCATCTGCCAATCCATCCATAATAAAATAGTATGTCTCATTTTAATAGGGATGTACACTTTTGAGTGGGCGTCTTTATGAGTTTTTGCTCATCTTGTCCCCACAGATTTAATTAACAGATTTGTGATTTGTCAGATATAGGGGAACATAGAATGCTAGAAAAATATCAAGTTTTTATTTTCAAAACAATTATTCCAGAATCATTAAGTCATTTTTAATCTTATAAAGGATATTTATAAGTTGCATAATAAAAAAAAAACAATGACAGGAGTGATCTTCAAATCATCATTGTCATTATCTCTCATTTGTTCTAATGTATCACATGGACACAGATACTCACTCCTTTTGTCCTCGTCTTGTTATCATGTTGCGTTAATCTTGTTTTATGGATAATGTCAAACAGTCCAGGCCTCAGACTTGGGCTGATGTCTGCCTGTCTGCAACGCAGCATCTTCAATCTAGAAGGCTGTGTTCTGGCAGATCTGTAAACACTTGGCTTAGTGGAGCCAAAGCCACTGACCAGCATCTATCAAAACAAAGCGCACACGCTGGTCAGGGTTCATCTTTGTGTCGAAGAAAAATAGGGTCAGAGGTCAAACCGGAGGACAGGGCCTCTTTTGAAGTTCAGAGCAGGATTTATCTGCACCTTTGTTCGGAGAGCTCATCAGTCAGTTACGCTGTTGGCAAAGTCAGACATCAACAGTTTTCCTTCTTTTTCATGTTCATATTCTGACTATGAAGCTTTGGGTATGATGACAAACGTGTTTGTGAAGTAGCTGGTGATGTGGACGTGACTTGGACAGCAAGGGGAAGTCGTGCCAGTTGACAGCTGAGCCAATGCTGGATCAGATCGGTCATGTCTTTTTTTGGTCCCTTTTGTTGTGGCCTTCAGTGCAAGTCACATTAAAGGGTTTAACTGTACGTGCTTCAGATCATCCTGATACGGCTTTTTTTTGTGTTATATATGCAACCCAGTGGTGGTCGAAGCAGAAAATGAACATTTTTGTTAGATTTTGTTTTGGTGTTAACATAGCTGTGAAAAAGTATTCATTGTCATTAATATGTTTACATTTTGTAATGTTACAATCATAAATTTCACAGTATTTTTGTATGAATTTAATTTGACAAATCAACAGTCAGTGTAGCAGTATGAAATGAAAAAAAAAAACGACACATGGTCTTAAGTTTTTTAGAAAAATGAAAATAATAATGTAAATTTGTAATCAGAAACTTTTTCTCTAATGGCCCTAGACATTGATGGTTCCTCATTAAACCTCACCTGGCTGAGCACTTTCCTGTTCTGGCAAAACATCTCATACTACTGTTCAGCTTTCTTCAGATTTCTCAGTTGGTTGTAGCTACAGATGGTGTTCAGACATGATGCTCCAGCTAAAAGAGGTAGCTGGTATGTAGCATTTCAAATTTGGTTTTACTGACCAAAACGCATTTTCACACAGAAGTAGAAGAAATCATCTTGCTCTCGGAAAAAAATTAGGTTCGATTTCAGCTTCTCTCTTCCACAACCCACCCACTGCATAACTAATTGCTATCCTGCAGACAGATTTTCACACTTGAGTTTTGGATTTCTGTAGCTGCTCCAGAGTAAGGAAATATAAATGTATATCACATTTTCAGATTTGTATTTACAATTATGTATGAGTCTGTGTTGGGTCTGTCATGTAAAACCCTAAGACATTGCAACTGTTTAAACTATTGGATAATGTCAAGGGAAAGTGATGAGTACTTTGGCAAGAATGTACAATTTTACTGACATTCTCATTCGGCTTTTAAACCAAAGCAGTAAAAATGGTTGTGACGCACTGTTCTGTGTGTCTAAGCTGCTTGTTTTCCCGCCTGCTGAGACAAAAACCAGTCTGGGATAATTTACTCCCACCAAGGGCAAATATGAAAACATTGTGAGCGACTGGTACAGTACACACCGTTAAAAAGGGCACAAAGGAAGGTGCTGGACTGGTGGGTTTGACAGCAATCTGATAAAACCATAATTGCAGCATTAAGAATGCATATGTTTTCAGTCAAACAAAAGGCCCTGGTCACACCATAGAAACTGCCTCTCAATGTTTTCATTGTCTGGTGGGTGACTAAAGTGACGGCGAAGGCGACAGAAACCTCAGACTGTGAGTGTATTCAATGTGTGCAGAGAGGGAGTTGTGTGTTGAGTGTGAGGCTGAGACAAAGTGAGCCTGGACGGTCAGACAAGGATAAGCGTTGTGCCGCGCCATAGTCGGGCCAAGTCTGCTTCAGGTCCAGACTCTTTTGAGTGAAGCTTAAATCTTATCAGATCTTGGGCTTATTTGTTCCTCTCACTGAAAAGCTATATGCATTTTTGGAGCATATTCTTCCCTTGGAAAGAAAGGTAAACACTATCCACAAAAAGTTAAACCCTGCATTCACAATTTCCTACTATAATTAGACCGTCTCAGTGAAATTATTTGGTATTTTCTTGCCCTTGTTATGTGGAACTGAACAAAGTGACTCCAACAATGACTAAAATATAAAGAAATGGGAAATGGTTTCTTCCATTACGTGTTGTCTGGTTTAAGCTAGATTCTTTTAAAAAGATTTTCAAAAGCCACTTTTGCATTGGACGGTTGAGATGTTCATATTTTCACAAATATGCCATACTAGCATAGCATTTTTAATTATTTTTCAGGCTAAATAAGTAAATAGTAAAGATAGAAAACAGCCACAGCCACAAAATTGCACAAAATTGACATTATTTTTTTAATCTTGAAATTTTTAATTCTTTAAAGCTAATCTGTTTTGGGGCATTTTTAACAATAAAACAAATAAAAGATTAAAACCTTACACGTTTTTTTAGTTTGTTTTTGTACTATTAGGCTTCTAAGATCATGAAATTAGAATAACCTAAAGGATTAATTAATTAAATATTTACGGTTAGTGTCAACATACAGAACATCTAACGTTCAGTCAGACGTATGCATCCACTTGCACCATTGGCAGGATAGTCAGAATAATTTTGAGCTTGTAATGATTTATATGATTAATTTTGTTTGTCCAAAGTAGACTAATAATTTGATGTGATATTGAAGTGATTTTAAAAACCATGAAGCAAGCTTTATCTCAGGATACTTTATTAATTTTAAACAAGTTTTGAGGATGTTTTACATAGTTCTTCTTTTTAAACACTCAGATGTCTCACAATTTCTAACAAAAACGTGTTAATTTCAGTAAAAATTGAAGTAGTGCACAAGAACAACTCAGGCCTACAGCATGATGCTGCCACCACCCATCATGCTTGACTCCTGCTACGATGTTTTTAGGTTTGAAAGTGAAGCCTGATACCGTATATATATATATATATATATATATATATATATATACATCTTCAAAGAAAATCCACAAACCAGTCAGTATTATGCCCATAACTTTCAGTGTAGTTTTTTTTTGTGGTAGAAAAAGAATAGGTCAAATTTATCATAAAAAGCCAAACATTAACATAATATTCACGTAGAGGATGTAAACTTCTGATTGGCTCTGTACTTATAGTTGATGAGGCTGTAACAGTGTGCAGAACAAAATTAAAGCAGCAACACAAATCCCTGGCCTTTCAGAATATCAAGTATTACTCCATCATTCGCCATCCCGCCTCATGATTCAAACCTGTTCTCTGCTTTATGTGCACCTTTATGTTGACATAGCTGCTCCAGTAAATTAAGCTAATGCACCAGATGCTTTGTAGAGTAACCAATTAGCCATGACTGGAGGCCATCATTCAGAGCAGCAGAACCCTGGCGCTTGTACATCCGGTGGAAATCACCTGGTACCATTTCTATCAGAACCTGCAGCAAAAGATTCATTCTCCTTCCTTCTCTTTACATCCCATCTGCCTCTCAGGTCTGAGTGCAACAGTTGGTTGATTGTTTCACTTCCACACCACAATCCGCTAACATATCTTCCCAAAGAGGAGCTGCGCCTAAGTAGACCTTGAAAGCATGCGTGGGTCTGCAAGGTCTACCAGCTGCTCCTGTAGCAATGCTCACCCCGGCAGCATCTGCCCGAGACGCCGTGCCCCCCACAGACACCCTTCCACCTCCATCTCCGGTACCCGCTCTCAAACTGTCTCCGCTCTGCTATCAATGACGTCACCTCACCTCAAGGCTGTTGTCTCTGAGGCCGAGGCTCCAAACAGCTGATTCAGGGAAAGAGACAGTGAACATAGGGACCTGACCTTCTCGCCTAAGACAAAACACAGAAAGAGGGGCTGGCTCCACAGCATGGAAACAATAACACAACCTCTGAATCTGCATCAGAGATGAGGCTCTGGTTTCCTGTGTCGGGCACAGAAAGACGTCGAGAAACCTGTGCAAGTGCGCTTGATGACTATTTGATCTCAAATCACTTTCATAAGATATAACAGTATCATATTTTATCAATTTGGTTATGTGTTCAGATGAAGCTCAGTTGTCAGATTAAAAGTATTTCTTGAAAATAGCATTTAAGAAGGTATAAAACATACCTTTATTAGAACTACATTTCTGCATAAAAAATGTTTCTTATGGGTTTTTAAAGCATGGAGAATACCAAATAAAATTAATCACTACTTTGAATACTTTTTGTCAAGTAAAAGTTAAATGTAGGCAATAATTGTACTTATAAATATTTAAGTAAAATTAAATATATATTGTATAAATAAGCTATTTATTTGTTGAATAACTGATCATAACATCTGATTTGATATTTAAAAATGTTGCTATCAGACACTCAAGAAAATAGTTTTGTTGAAATTCTGATATTGACTAAAATAAAAAAAAGATAGACAAATAAATAACAACAAAATAACTTATTTAGACAGAAGAAACACTCTTCTCAAAACTGTATATGTTTCATGCATGTTTGGTTAAAAATATATATTTGTAGTGAAGTTACTCAAAGTGGATAGAGTAACCAGAGATTGTACTTCAGTAAAAACCATTTCTGGTTATAAGAGGACAATCATTATAATCAACAGAAAGAAAGGTTTAAAAACATTAACACTTAATGAATTGAGTTAATAGAACTTATGTACTTTTCAATAATACTTTATATATTGTAGTATAAGAGACTGTTTTCCTAAAGGCTTAGAATCAACTTGTTCCAAATGTAGAAACAATTGGAAAAAGTGTACCTTTAATCAGGATATATTTACATAAGGATTGGGGGTGAAGGGAGAATCCACATTAAGACATAATTAAGATTTCTGCCTTTCTGACTTGACCATGGATTAAGAGGATGATAATGGATTGCTTCCCAATCAGATTAAAAATCCACTACATTTGCTTGTTGACCTTAATAAAGCAGAACTGGCAGTTTTTTTCTCTCTTCAATTCAAAAAAATATATATTTTGTGAAATAAATCTACAGTTTAAATCTACACACCATTACTTAGATCTGTTTTTGCTGTCAGGGGACATTTTTAAATAAAGATGTACATTCACCATAAACTTAGATTAATTTTGTTTTCAGAAATATTCCTCTTTTTATTGTTTCATTTTTTCACTGTGACATATTTGGAAGAGATTGATCCAAACAAACAGAAGAGATACATTTCATCTGTCACAAATATTGAAACATGTAAACCTCATTCCAACTTCATGGGCAATGTTGACTTAAAATTGATATTTGGAACTTGGCTTTATTTATATTCAAATTTTGAGCCCTAGTCTTCACAGAAAGAAAAAATAATTTTCTTAATGTTGCACATTACAGCATGATTTGCTCTACCTTCATTTGACATATCAATACTCTATTTGGACTTATCATCCTGATGATACCAGAACAAACATCCTCTATCTCTGTGTTCCCACTAAGGCAGCCTGATTGCTCACTTTCAAGGGACAAAAGATTACAAATGTACAAATGATTAGTAAACGACTCATGAAATAAAAACAACGTGCAAAACTTTGATGCACGGACAGAGTCACTGGAGCTAAAGTTTAAAGAGAAGGTCAAGTAAGCACTGAAAGTCTGTGTCAGCCTGATACGACAGTGCGACACTAAGGTGATAAATCTAAGAAACAAATAATAGATAAATGCACCACCATTATTCTTAGATTACAGTCAAATAAGAAGGATGGAGCTTTTCTGCATCATGAAGTATGAAGGAAAAATTAAAAACTACAAAGATAAGCCATTTGTTTGTGCTGAGCAGAGAGAGTGATTGTGCAAGATTTCATTTGAGCTACTTCCTAATTCTGAGACGCAAACAACTATTTCTTCACACACACACGCACACCCACACACTGTAGGCGGGTAGGTGAGCAGGGCGTTCCGTTGTGGGCGAGTTGAGGAAGCAAGGACGCTTGCATGTCCCAGATGACAAAGGTTGCTTTTACACCTGTCATGACCCGTTTAATCATCTACCACTTCAAACAGGAGAGGCTGGCTGCTCACAGGCCTCCCAGCAGCCTTTGCTCCTGCAGCTCAGGACAGGCCACCATTGAGTGGAAGCACAGGAAGAAATGGGTGTAAAACTTAACTGTGTCTTCCATAAAATGAGAGCAAATACGTCTATGTTTTCAACGCTCCGCTGGCAGGCGGCTGTAAATCTAGGAAGCAGGTTTTTCATATTTGATGAGTCATATTAAACATTGAGGGAAATTCGCAACTCGTGAAATTTAATGCTGTCTAATCTGGGATGGATTCACACCTTAAATCGAACAAAATGCAGTTCTCCATTCATTTTCTGCATTCCATATTTTTTATTTCTTCAGTTGCATTGTGTGGCACATATATTACGTCGTTTTATCTTCACAAAATGATAAAACGCTACAAAAAAATGAAATGATACAAAATAAAAAATAAAAACCGTACACTTTTTTAAAATGAACTACCTTTCTATTATTCTGAGTGTAAAAGACTGATGAATTCATTTCAATTCATTTTTCATTCATCCCTGTAGCCTAACCCTAACCCCACCAGGTCAATCAATCAATCAATCAATCAATCAATCAGTCAATCAAATTTTATTTGTATAGCACATTTCAGCAGCAAGGCATTTCAAAGTGCTTTACATCATATCAAACACAGAAACACAATGCAACATAGAATCAACAATCAAAACACGACATTAAGTCAGGTTCCATCAATAAATTTGTAATTGATTACGTTTCAAATACAATTCCAAACAGGTTTGTTTTTAGTCGAGTTTGCATCCATAAAAGGTTTACCGGTTACACTCCTACTGTGTTAAATGGAACAAAATACCTATTGCTATTTTTATTCCCACTCAGTAGCAAATTTTTCTTTTTGTCCCTGGGGGTTTAATTACTTAAAATTAGAGTTGCATTGGTAAGACTTCTCCTGTACTGAGTACCAATTTTTCTTTGGGTTCATTTTTAGATTTAACTGTAATTGTTGAAGTGGATTTGAATCCAACATAGGAAGAAGAAATGACAATATTATTCATTTATCATGAGACACGTGTCTCTTGCAAATGTGTATCTTATTAAACTCACTCACTACTAGTTGATGCATTTATGGACCAAAACTGCTGGATGTTCTTAGCATCGATGAGTTCAATGAATGGATGGCTGCAAACGGGCAATCAGAAAACATCAATGAAAAATTGGGAGATTCTGATCTTTTGGTTATCTGTTGCATTTTTTTCTTTCCTTATAATTTATGGTCCTTTAATTGAACCATCATATCAACCTGCTAGGTAATTAAAATTGTTAAATTAATCAAACTAAGTAGCACTGATCAAAATCTAAGTACAATTGCCACTTCTATTGTTAAACTGAGTGGGAATTTATTTATCTATTTAATTTCTGGTAATTGGAGCAGATAAAAGGGCACAAAACAAATATAAGAAAAACTGTTTTCTACAATTCATAAACTGAGATATAAAGATATGTTCGCATGAATTTTAAAAAAAGATGCATTTGGGGACTTTTGGGTAAAAATCATCCAAAACAGTGTGGAAATAAATGAAAATCGTCCAAAGTAAAAAACAGATTGTGGCGTCTTTTACTGAAATTGCGTTTGCTTTCTTTTTTCTTTCTTACTTTCTCTTTAATAGTATTTTTTTGTTTATTTATTTATTTGAACCTCATAAATAGGCCACCTCAATTCCCTGACAATACAAGCAAATCGATGACTTTACCCTTTGCAATATTGTAACTTTATCTTCCGTTTCACCAAATAAATGAGAGAGAAAAAATGTCGCTACGTCAGAGAGGCCGTTTGTCAGCAGCACCATGTCTTATTTAAAACGCGCAATAACAAAACAAGCAGACCCCCCCCCCCAAAAAAGAAAGAACAAAAACCCCAGACGTAATTAAGATGATGAATTGGACGCGTTTCCTGCTGCTCGATCGCTTCTCATTAATCATAAATTAATCATCACAAACACATTCTCGTCAGCTGGGCGTATTAAGACGTCCACAGTGGCCTTTTCAGTGTGAAGACGGTGTTACACATCTACACTTTAACGTACAGTTACATATAACAAAGTACTATCGTTGCATTAGTATTATTATTAATTTAATTTTATTTTATTTTATTTAATTTTATTTTATTTTGCTTTGTTTTGTTTTATTTTATTTTATTTTATTTTATTAAATTATGTTATGTGTGAATATTTTTGACGTAGTATTTGCTCTTACCATGCATGACAACGCCCTAGATTCTAGGAG
Organism: Xiphophorus couchianus; assembly: GCF_001444195.1. NCBI lineage: Eukaryota > Metazoa > Chordata > Actinopteri > Cyprinodontiformes > Poeciliidae > Xiphophorus > Xiphophorus couchianus. The sequence continues at coordinate 18,432,483 of NC_040233.1, forward strand.
TCAAAAAGAATCAGGCTACAGCGAGCAGAGAGCTGGAGATAATCATTATCAAGTCGGTACATAAAACTCTGACACCTGAAGAGGGTCGGTCATCAGCTTGTTACACCTCCAAGAAAGAAACAAACATTATTTAGATAAAACCGATCTGCTTCTATAAACAATCGAACAATAATAATAATAATAATAATAATAATGATGTATTTTTTTTATATATATTTCTATATTCATTATTTGCCTAACATTTTAGAATGAATGTTTACAGCTGTTTTAATATTATCTGACACTCTGTGCCCATTTTACTAGACGGTCTGTGGTCAACTGATAAAGATAATTAGATTACAGGCCTGCGTCTCTTCTCCGACAGCAGTCACGAAGGGCCGCTGTGCGCGGATAAAGTGGAGACAGGGCGGCGTCCTGCCACTTCTCCTACTCCTCCTCCTCCCGCAGGCTCGGTGTGTCAGAGCAGCAGCACACTTTGACATCTCTGCGAGAAAAAAAACACCTCATTCATCAACGCAACGAGCTAAAGAAGTGTGTGAGAAAAACTGAGAGATGGGGGAGAGAGAGAGAGAGACGACGGGGTTATGTATTCTGTCACCTCCCTGACAACTGCGCGCTGACTCGATGGGAGACAGTAGTGGTTATAGTTTGGTTTACTCTCGCTGATTAAATCTGGGCCTCACCTAAAACAAGTTAGGTTGTAACAGAATTGTCAGATCCTCGGACGCATCTGATAAAAAAAAAAAAAAAAAAAAAAAAAAAAAAAAAAAGCTTACTGAGTCTGTCAGATTCACTTTCAAGGCACAGAGAGAAATGCGCAACTTCAGAGGGAGACGGGCCTCTTTTCTCCCCTCTGGAGCAATAACAGAAGCAGTGCTGCTGCACAAAAACATGCTAACTCAGAAATAGCTATACACATTATTTTACTTATTTTTAGTTGTGGCGAGAACAAAGTATTAACATTATATGTCCATAGTTTGAGTGGACACATAATGTGTGCTGGTGGAATCAAATAAACTGACAGTATACTTGTCTGAAATAGCCCATGTAATGTATTAAAGTGATAATAGAGAAAGGCGCCTAATTCAGCCGTCGTTTCTAAATCCAGAGCCGGCACAACGTTCTTTGAGGCCCCATTCAGAATTTCACTTGGGTCCCCCACTTCTAGGTAAACCAATGCTTACATTATTTATTTGTTTATTTGGTTATGTATTGTTGTGAAGCGTCTATAGGGCACTTACTAAATGATGACTTGGTGATGAATATCTTTTATTGACATATTTGCCAGTTGTACACAAACCTTCACAGATGAAGCAGCTTGTCGGAGCTCGGGAAACATTTCATGCTCACTGCTGTCTGCTGTACGTGAATCAGCAGATGACAGACTATTTTCTGGGGTTACTTGTGAACACAATACAGGGTTGTCATGTTTGGACATAACTCTCAACAAACAGTTCAAACAGCTTTAAAGATTGATCGTATAAAATTAATTACTGATAAATAAATAAATAAATAAATAAATAAATATCCAGCTGAGGAGAGATGGGCCCCTTTTCAAATAATTCAAATAATTTTGGACCGGGTCTGTGGTAGTAACACAGTGTGACAACATGGCAGCTATTAGTAATAGTAGTTCTTTGCAGCTTCCGGCTTGTAGAGGCTTTATTAGCAGTAGCATTTAGCTATGGCCTTTTAGTCTCTCCCAGCGAGGCACGTGTTATCAAAACGTGCTGAACGGCTCTGTGTGAGCTTTGGTGAAAGCGGATTTAAAAACACCAGTAAACGAAGAGAGAATGATTTAATTGACACCTCGTCACATCTTTCTTTTCCAACCTCTTTCTTGATCACTTCACTCATCATCACGATGTATATTCCAGCTGAGCGAATCATTGCGGTTCAAAGGGACACAAAGGGAGCAGCTAACAAGTTTGTGCATCCTGAAAAGCTGCTTAATCCTCTGTGAGCGCCTTGAATAAACCAATTAATTAGGAGTTATTTATTAACTTGATGAATATAGAGTGGAAATACAAAAAAAGGGGAAATACAAACCTAGAATTAGTTCTATGCATTAGTATTTCTTTGCAGTTTGACTCCATTTGTAAATACGATACTGTATATAATTTGTAGATAGATAGATAGATAGATAGATAGATAGATAGATAGATAGATAGATAGATAGATAGATAGATAGATAGATAGATAGAAAACGGAGTTTTGCAGCTCACTCAGATATGAAATAATATAAAGCCTCCATGTACACGATTTACAAAATAAATTATGGTAGGTGGATGAAGAATCCAACTCTACCTTAATTTATCTGATGATTTAAAAACAGTTGCATTTCTCATACTGCAACAATGCGTTACATTAAGTTTAATATAATATATATGATGTAATGCTGCATCAAGGGGAAAATAGGCAACATTTTAAAATAAACTTTACCAGACTTTACATGAAAAAAGAATTAAACATTCTATCGCTTAAAAAAAATAATAATAGTAATAATCAAGCAGGTTAATGAGTAAGAAATAGAAACGGAGACTCAATCTTTAACCTCTCTCTGATTGCATCTTGAAATCAAAGTTTTAGTCGCGATCGAGTTTCTTTTTTCCCCGGCCTCTCGGTTGTTTCTCGGTGTGATTGATTGGAGGAGCTCACAGGCTGGCACCCCTATAGAGTTCCCAGCAGCTCCTCCGCGGCAACCTGATTGGTCCTCCCCCTTCGGCCGCCGCCGCTGGAAGCGCCTCCCCTCATAAACCCAGTCAGAGCGCACCGGCGCTTCCCATTACTCCCAGGAGAAGAAGCAGCAGCGGCAACAGCAGCAGCGCAGTATTGAGAAACTTCAGCGACTTTATGGCAAACAAGTAGAAGGTACAGGCGTCTTGTCGCGTGTTTTTTTTCTTTTCTTTTATTCCTTTTTTTTCTGTGTCTTCTCATTTGGGTTCAAACATCCGACCGAGTTGGTGAGCGCAGCGGGAATGAACTCATCATTTCGGGGGTATTGTTTTATCGCTCAGCCCTTATCTCGTTTAAGGTCTTATCAAACGGTTATCTCTTTTGCTGTGAAGACATATTGCGTTTTGTTTCCGATCTGTGATGTGGGTAAACTTGTGAGTGGGAGTGGAGCTATTTGACACGGACGAACCTTTTACAGGCGCTTGATGTGCACTCAGCAGTCATTGCAGGATGACTTAATATTACTTTAAAGGATGGATTATAGTTTGAAATCTACTTGATGATTTCCTTACACTTTCATTTCTTTTTCTTACAGGGTACACTGCCCTCTGATAGGTTTTTTTTAGTACTTTGTGTATGGAAAGTGCTCCTGGATGGACCTGGGTGAAAACAGCTGGTCCATGGTCAAGCGAGAAGTTTCCAGCAGCCCAGGCTCGCCGGCCGAGCAGAGCTACCTGCCCGGTGACAGCAGCAGGAGAGACGGGCCCACGCCTCCGAGCGAGCTCGACGCGCTGGGCCACCGCCGTCCGGACGGCAGGTCGCTGCATCCCTACCTTCACTTCGGACATCACGGCAACGCTGCGACCGCCGGCGAGGACATCCCGCTGTTTACGGACTTGGATCAGGGGAGCAAGCTCGTTCTCTCCGCCGGAGCGCACAAGGCAAGCCTGCTGGTGGACCCCGCCGACATGTACCAAACTTTGGCAATCGCCGCAGCCCAAAGCCAGACTGGATATGATTCCTCCTCCGCTGGTTACATGCACTCCAGCCCCAACTCCCCGGTCTACGTGCCCAGCTCCCGGGTGAACCCGATGATTTCCAGTCTTTCCTACCTGCAGGCCGGTGGTTCCGCGCAGGCCGGCCACGCAGTCTCCAGCCACTCGGTGTGGTCGCAGTCCACCCCGGAGAGCCCGTCGTCGTACAGCGCAGGGAGCCCGCACACCTCCAGCCGGTACCACTATCCTCCGAGTCCGCCCATGAACAACGGGACACCCAGGGACAGCAGCTACACAAACACGCTGAATGTGAGCAGCAGGGACCAATACGGCCTCTCCCGACCCTTAAGTGGGACCTACGCTAACCCATACTCCCCTTATGTGGCACCTCAGCTGCCCTCACCTTGGACCGGGGGACATTTTGATAACACCATGCTGCACACTTTGCAAAGCAGGGGTGCGCCCCTGATTAGAGGTCCAAACGGAGGTAAGAAAAAAAAGAAAAGCAAAGATGACATGGTGATGACATTTAAGGAAAAAAACAAAACAAAAACAAAAACATGATTAACGTTGCATAAATGCTTGAAATAAAGCCAAACAGACAAAAAGTTATTGGTCTGGTGAAGACGGTCAGAAAGGTCTCAGATGGGATCACCTGTTGAGGGCTACTGGGAATGTTGGGGGTCACAGCAAAACCAAAACGGAAGGACTTCTATAATGTTATGTGTATGAGTGGGGATCTGGGGTACTAATTCAGTTCAAAAGAATATATATATAAAAGTTAATGAATAAATAAAAAAATAAAATAAATAAAAAAAAGAAATATAATAAAGATATTATAACATATCGCAACTTATTAATTCTATTTACAGCATAAGTTCACAAGAAATGTAATCTCAATGGACTTTAGAGGATAAGAAATTTTAAATTCTCATACCCCACCCACCATTTGTTGGCATCCTTATTGTGTGTGGGCAACAATTAGTATACTATATTATTATTATTATTATTATTATTAGCGATAATAATAATAATAATAATAATAATAATAATAATAATAATAAACTGTAGTCATTGATCAACGGTTAAAGTGTGTACATTTACTTAATTTGTACGTAAAGTTTTTTTTTTTTTTTATTCAAATTTACTTTAGGTTCTGCTATCGTGTATAATATTGTCCGGATTTCTGAATTATGAATTGTTATTAATAATAAAAATCTATTAAAAAAATAATTAGAATAAATATATTATAACAATTAAAATAATAAACGCGCGCTTTCTTTAACCCGTTCCTTTTCTGCTCAGTTTCAGATATCCTGGACGACATGGCGGAGAGCAGGGAGTGCGTGAACTGCGGCTCCATCTCCACACCGCTGTGGAGGCGCGACGGCACGGGCCACTTTCTCTGCAACGCATGCGGCCTCTACAGCAAAATGAATGGCCTGAGCCGGCCATTAATTAAACCGCAGAAAAGGACGGTAAGGAGGCAGATAGACAGGGGCGCCGCCTGAGCACTCAATTTCCTGCCTAATTGTCCCGAACAATTCCTGGAGGTCATCGCGAACGGTGAAAGCAAAAATAGTTATCCGTTCATGGTTTAGTCTTGTTTCGTTGTCGAATAAATAAGATGTTAGGAAATTTACTTTTAAAATACATTTCTTTGTTGATCTAATCAGCACCATTCATCTCAAAATAATTTCCAAAAGCTTGTTCTTGTTGCGCAAATGGTTTATTAAACTATGCGCAAATTGAATATTTTTTCCCAACCTAATCGAGACATATTACTTGATATTTTTAATCATAAAGTATGTTTGACAATTTAATCTAATAGAGACAAATACTTCCTAGTTCCATTACGGATAGTTTTCACAGGGAAATTGGATCTCACGTACCGAGCTCCTTGTGAAGTAGCACGCTGTTAAAAGACGTCCACTTAAAGGGCACATCACAATAGAAACTCTATTTTTGTAAGGAAATGGGGTCTAAATGGGCTAAAGTGTCATTTTAATGGAGAACGGCGATTTTCTTCACTGCTGAAAAAAAAAATCTAAAATGATTTATTTTCTATGTGTACCACCAGTCAACCTCCAGAAGAATCGGCCTCTCCTGCGCAAACTGTCAGACCAGCACAACGACCTTGTGGCGCAGGAACGCAGAAGGAGAACCGGTGTGCAATGCATGCGGACTCTACACTAAGCTTCATGGAGTGAGTTCAATTATATTTAAACATTTCCCTTAAATCCAATTGAAACCCTTCAACTGATGTTAAATTTGCTCCTTCTTGCACAATTCAGGTACCTCGACCGCTTGCCATGAAGAAAGAGGGAATCCAGACACGAAAAAGAAAACCCAAAACTTTGAGTAAGACCAAAGGATCCTCGGGTGAGATTTTAGCTGGTGTTTTACCTTGCGTCTACACTTTAGGTAAACTGTTAAACCATGTGTAGTAATGTAGTTATTGTTTCTGTGACAGGCACCAACAACTCTGTCTCCATGACTCCCACATCCACATCCTCATCCAATTCTGAAGACTGCTCCAAAACCAGCTCTCCCTCTGCACAAGTGTCAGGGGTAAGATCCATTTTTTACTTATGCTGCCTTGACAGCGTAGACAAGCTGCTTAGAGGAGAGTGGCTCCATGAATGCGGCCTTTGGAGAGCCTCTACTTTAGCATTCAGAATATAATTGATACGCAAATAGATATGAACAGTATTTTGGGGGAAAATTAAGGATTACGTTTTTATTTTTTACAAACACGCCTCACAAATCAAAGTTGTGCTTAAAGAATCTCTGCACTTTAAAACACAATTTAAAAGAATAGGACTCTCTCTGACAGAATGGTGCCCTGTGTGCAAAGCCATGTCATAAACAAACTGCCACTGATGTGTCTGGTTGCCTTACTTTGTTGGGAAAGCTTTACTCTATGAAATTGGGAGAATGAGATTTTCACCGTGTTGCAAATTTTTATGTGGTACATTAAAGCTGTATTTAGATCAGGCTACAAACAGGAACAATGGGTAGAAATAATTATTGGGGATTAAAAAAAAAACTGGACACAACTTCAATATGGTGAATGTGGTTGAAAAAAAAATAGCATAATAGTCCATCACCTAAAATTGTATTAGTCATATGTCTCAAAACGTCATATATTGTGCAATGTTGCTAAAAGCATCGGGCTGATGCATGTATACTTAAATAGTGTGTCATCATTTTACAATAAATATGAACTTCACATTTCTCATCAGCTGATGCTTTTTTTCCAGTTTGTTTAATGCAACCAAAACTCTTCTCACATGTTAGGTTTTCACAAAAAACACAATTTAAATAGGCTTCTGTTATTAATCGTGTTGCATTTGTGGCTATGGGCTACCACCTGTAGCAACATAACAGAAGAATGTATTACAGTGGTGCTCTGAAACGCCCCATAAAAGTGCAGGGTTGAAGGTAAATTAACAGTGAAATAAAGTTTCCGTTCAGATGATATTTTGGGTTTTAATCTTCTGAAAAATAAAGAGTTATTCGGACTAGTATAAGTTAGATTAATGAAGTTGTTTATTCACAATTCAGTTTTTAAATGTACACAGAAGACTTTTCTGCAAAACAAACCAATCTTTTATTATTTATTTGTCACCTTAATAGCAGGCCATGGTTACTTTTTGATTCTTTTACCATTTCCGTTGTAAAAGATCATTTAATCAAAATACAATTTATGATCCTAAAAATAAGCTTCTATGGTCACCTGTGTCTGGTGACATTACATAAGGCATAAAACAGCAATTCAGGTTTTTATTGTTTCTTATTGTCTCATTAAAAAAAAAAGTTTTTAAATTAAATTTCCCATTAAAAAGGTGCTAACGTGTTCTGTTAACGCGTCAGCTTATCGGCTTGAATCTTGTGCCTTTATCGCAACCCAGATATACACAAAGCAGAATTAGCTGTTTTATTCTTCATTGTACTTCTGAAATCGTTTCTAAATTATAAAACTTGTCAGACACTGTCAGACACTGTCAGAGGAAACGCGTATTTCATTACCCAGCTGTGTTTTCTTTATCAATGCAAAGGTGCCAGTGAGCAAGCTTATTTAAGTAGTTGCTAACAGTAACCAATAAACCAAAAGAGATGGGCAGTAATTTTGTAAATCGAGTAAACATAGGAACTGTACTGAGTGTGATAAAATTCACAATGTATGAATGGCTGTTATATATCTGCTAATTTAATGTAATTTTCAAAAATATGTTATTTTACTCTTTTACTTATATCAACTATACAAAAATACAACCATAAGCCAAGTCGCTATAGTAACACAACTAAACTCCTATGCATGTGAGAAATTACAGGCAAATTACCGTAGTTCAAATACAGCATGTTTCTGTGTTCTGTAGGTATTTCAACAGCTGTTATTGAATTAAAGTTAAAACAATAACTGAGTTGTAGTTAGGTTATTTTAAAATTACATATGTGTTTGAAGCCTGTCATTTCAATATTATTGATGTTCAGAGGGGGCTGAGGAGTTTGAATATTGTTGAATGTTTGCTCTATGCTGAGATAATTATTAATTACCAGATGAAAGACCTATTTTTATTTTTCGAAGTGAGGGTTAATAATTAAGCAAGTAACTACACCTAGGTTGCTTTAAAACATAGAGCTTACTGTCCTTTAAATATGAATTAAAGAAATTGTTACAGTGTAGCAATGTGTTAAATTTAAAATATTGCAGCAAGTTTCCCCATGTATACTACCATATAGGATAGTATATATATATATATATATATATATATATATATATATATATATATATATATATATATATATATATATATATATATATATATATTTATATACTGTCAAAGGTAAATGTGCTGTGCAGCAGTAGAAAATGCAAATTTATAGAAATATCAATCAAAACTTACTCTGCATAATGTTGAAGTTCTTTTTACATTAAGTAGATTTGAGATGTTTAGACTTGAACTGTTTTGTAAGCAAAGTTTGTTGGATCCGGCCTGTGAAGTGTTTCTCAGCAGGAGTCGACTATATCTCTGACCTATACTTATCTCTCTCGAAATTAATGTTATATATTTTGAATAATGTTCCCAGCTGACATTATGTTTGCTGCTGTTGCAGGTCAGCTCGTCCGTGCTCCCGGGCTCTGGGGAGGGAGCCGGCTCGGGCTCTGCGGTAAAATACCCTGGACAGGACAGCCTGTACACCAGCGTGGGCCTGACCCAGTCATCAGATGTAGCTTCAGTGAGGGGGGAACCCTGGTGCCCCATAGCTTTAGCCTAAACACTCAAAAGTTTTGTGCGTGTGGACAGAAATCCCTGACCTCTCCTGTTCTTTCTGGACGCTGCGGTGTGGATATACCTGGAGAACAGTGTTTGCTCCACCCCCGGCCCCAGCAAGAAGAGTTCGACACGAGGGAAAAACGATGGCGAGACGAGTGTCAGTCACGGCTTAACCTTGATCTGTGTGTGGAATATCCGGGATTGGTAGTGCTGGCGTCTGGCAGTCAGTGGAAATGTCAGGTCGGACAATCAGTCAGACGGCCTGCACAGGATGGTTTTAAGCCTGTTGTTCACTCTGATCTCTCCCGTCAGTGGTTCTTCAAAGAAAACCATCGTGTACATAACGGATTTCCTCTCTACAGAAAACACTGCTGATTGGACACGAGTGCTTGATGAGGCACTGAGGATATTTAGATTGTTCTTCTTTTTTCTCCCCACAACTGGAATCATGCCATAAGTGCTGAGATGACTTTGATGAATCAAAATAAAAAACAAAATATATATATATATTTATGAATCTCCAATTGTTGAGAACGTGGCTATGATTGTTAATAAAGATATCAATATAGAGCAGATGTTAAACCATTCTGATGTCTTTTTTATTTTTTTTTAAGTGTTTGTTGGATCTGCACATATTTTCCATTGAAAGCTCTTACTGCTTATGTTGAAAGTAGTTTGGTTAAAACAGGGTATAAGTGTCAGTGTTTTTTTTGTTCTTTAATCATTTACTTCAAAACATACAAATTATCGATTTCTTCTTGTTTTATGTATTAAAATGCTGTCAGCTACAGAGAGGAGTAAGGTACTGTTCTTAAAAGATGTTTGCATGCAATTGGATGTTGTGTTTGAACAAAGCTCAGCCGATATAACTAAATGGCTGCACTACCTGACTCAGCATAAAATGTACACATTTTACAATTCTCTACTGTTTCCTCATTTTCAGCACAAAACTAGAAAAAAAATATAGAGAGCCCAGTCACAGAAATTCTTCATGATTAATTATTATAGTGAATTTAAAATGAGCTAATAGGAGATCCTGTGATTTATTTTTGAGAAACAAAATGGCTGGAATCCAGAGTCAGCCCAAGACAAAAGCAAGATAAACCCCTGCAGAGGGCTCCGCAACCAACAGGAGTCATATTGTAAGCCATGCTTACAATAGTGGATTAGTGCTATTTATGCAAATGTGTAATGATTCAAATGTTTTATGCAACTGAATGTAGCCAGATTATTTTTTTTCTGAGTAGTATTGTTTGCCCTCCACCTTCATATAAAAAACAACCACCTAGACTGCAGATGTAACATAGCAAAGGTTATGTCTAATATCTAATGCTATGACATGGTAGCTGAAATATCAACTTCTGTTCAGAGCCGCTCCCCTGTGTCTCGAAACGGCCTTGGATCGGCTCTGCTGGGATCACATTTATGCTACCCAAAAAGAATTGACAGCCTGAGAAGATTTTTGGAACTCTGTCATTATTTGTGACTATTCTTTTTAAAGAAAAAACTAATTCAATTAATTCTAAAGAGACTGAATACTGGAGGCAGTTTTCTGAGTTTAATGCAAGCTTTGTCCCTTTCGAAGTAACTACACCTAGGGAGGGATCTTATCATTCCCTCCCCTAAAAGTATTTATTTCTTTGAGTACCAGGCTCGCTTTTACTTTTTATGTTTTATTTTTTTTTTCTGGAACATCATGAGAAATTATTATATTTAAATTCAGTCCAATAAATTGTTCTGATGAAGCAAGTAAATTTAGTGTTTGTTTGAAAAGAAGCACACTATTTTAAGAGCAAAGTGTCAGAGATGGGAATTTATGGAGAGAGCTGTGGTGTTGGACATTCAGGCATTCCTTATGAGTCACCCATATCCATGCTTTCACTCCCTGTTTCTGTTTTGCTGGACAAAAGCTTTAACTTATTAAATCTTTTTAAGATTAACTAATGGAAGGAAAGAAAAAAACTTTTATTTTTTTATTTTTTATAAATGTGGTTGTAAAAAATAATCTCTAGCCAAAAAAACTCATAAAAAGTGAGTTTTTTCCCCTCATTTCACTTTGTTCTTGTTCTATATTTAATTTAAAAAAAGACTTTATTCCTATTGAAAACCCTTTTACCCCAGAGTTTTCTTTCCTTAGACATTTAAGGAAAAGTTTGGGGGTTTTGAAGTGGGGATCTGTTGAAATGTTAAAAGTAGTTAATATCTTAGCTGCAGTAAAAATTATTATTTACATTTTTTAAAAAATTTGACAGTTTGTAACTTTTTCCAAGTACATTTTTTTAACATCCAGTTCCCTGTCTCTGTTTTGCTCAGTTTCCCTGGCCTCCAATATTCTATTTGTTACACTCGGACCATTCCCTTCCTTCTCTCACATAATAGTTAGTTTTAGCCTGTGTCTGTTTAGAACTAGATTGTTATGCAAGATACATGACTAGAACCTCGTCCATAAGGGGTCAAGACCAAAGCGGACTTCTGCGGTCGTACAACTCCAACTTCAAAAACCTTGCTGCAATTCACGCAATCTCTGTTTAAAAGCCCTTTAAACTGTTATTACATTTGCCCTATTTTACACAAAAGTATGATTATTTTTAACTTCTCTGTAAACCATTCAAATAAATGTGACAACTTAAGAGTTAAAAAAATACAATTAGCACAAACTGCTAAGATGTTTTGCTCAAGAAAGTATGAGTTCACTTTGGTGGAATAGCCATTAGCTTTAGCCTTTGGGACCAGCTACCGTCCTGGTGTACAGGCTATGCTGTCCTGGGTACTTCACCGGAGAACTGACAAGCTGGTAATTTAGATTTATACGAATCAAAGAAACAAAAAGAGTTATCAACCATGGGTAAGATATTGAGTCCTTACAACCTTTTGACAAAACCTAAACTATCTCTTTAAGGCACAAACCACTTTTCAGTGTCCTCTTGAACCAGCAGCTCAAAGTACCCATCACAATGTTTACTGTACTTAAGAGAATATGGCCTGTGAGTAATACCACATGAAAAGATTTTAGCCATGGTTAAGATTTATTTCCAGGCTTAGCGTTATCAGTCTACTCTTTGACACATTGATCTAACAGAGTTTATTGAGTGTGGAGGAATGCTCTTTACTGCACCACAGTCTGCAAAGCGTGGAGCTTCATTTGCTGCCTTTTGACAGCCGACTGTTATGATTTTGACAAGAGATTATCCTTCATGTGGTTTTCTTTTAGCATTTACGTCTGACTAAATGTGCTAATTGGAAACATTTGTTTTAATTTGTTTATCGTTGTTGTGACAAATCCAGCTGGGACAGGGAGACCACCAGTAAGTCATTTAGTTTCCACGCAGATAAATTAGAAAACCACCCCTAGATATGTAAATTGGAGTGAGTGTTGTACTCAAAACACCAGCAAATATTTATAGGTTTGTGAATTTATGAGGTGGTCTTACCTTGGCACTGCCTGACTGGTATCCACGGTGCTATAGGGGGTGAGGGGAATATAAACACAGCAGGAGAGAGGAATCCTCCCCGTGTTCTGGACCGAGCCGAGGGTCACATTTATTCTGTGAGAACATTGGGAAGGGATGAAGGCAAACTGGATCTTTGGTGCAAAGGGAGGGAATTGTGATCAAAAGCTGGGAAGCCAGGGAAACAGATAGGAACAGTTGAAACAGACGTGGGTAGTCAGACTTCATGGCTGTGCAGGGTTGAAAGTCCTTCCCAAAGTAAACAACCCAGCCTGGCTCAGCAGCAGACAACAGGCCCCAGGGCTGTTTTGGCCAAAGGGGCTGCAGCGCAGTGCATTGCGGTGGCTCCCTCAGGAGATACCCGCTGATCTTTCCATGCTGCCTTTCAAACGAGAGCTCTGCCAGGCCTGCCTCCGGAAGAGATGGGATCTCTGACTCAGCCCTTTTGGGTTTCCTCGACAGACACAGTGGCATATTCAGGGATAGAAAACATTTAAATCTGGGATGGTTTTCCACCATTCTGGATTTCTATGAAACAGGCTTGTGACTGGAAACATCAGATGACGTTTACTATTGTTATTATTAATAACCTATGATTTATTAGCTTTGACAAATTCTTAGAAAGCTGCTCTGGCCGTTCAGCTCCACGGAGTTGTTTGTCCCCTCAGTTAGCAAACAAGAACTGGAGAAAGACATAGAAGCTCCTCCCTCCGCTGTGTCCTAAACTCTTCCGTCCGTTTGATACACCCAAAGCAAAGGTTCAGTTCAAAACTATAAAAACAACTCTGAGAAACTGTCTATAAAAATAAACTTACTCTGCCGCTTAAAAACCAAATGACAGTAAAAGGTGACTCCACATAAATGTAGAGGTTACATAATACGGCTATGTATAGTCAGTTGTGCAGCTTACAAAAACATGGGAGTTTGTACAGAGAGGGCTTGGTGCTGGGGAGGGAATGACACTGCCTTCAAAGACTCAAACTCACATTGATCATGAGACCTCGGGTAAAACAAGTGTAGTGAATAACTGAATTGTCAGCGTGTGCGTTTGTGTGTGAGTGCAGCTGAGTTGCAAGAAATAAAAGGAAGTTGTCAGATATCCCGTAGCAGTAGCAGGTGTTAATGAGTCCTAGGATAGGAAGATTCAGATTTCATTTCAGAGCAGTTATACAGAAACTTTGGGCAGGTTGGGAAATTGCTACACATATATGTATACACAGTATGTAAGTATACGTCACCTTGACAAAGTCTTTTATCCGAAAAGTAACTGAGTAACTCTGCTTGTCAAGTTATTGTACACAAATGCGACACAGCAAATTGTTTTTAGCTGGACATCAGGGTTGTGCGAGAAGGTAGGGTGGTGTAATTCAAATGTTTTATTTGGTAGTTAGGGGTTGAGGGTGATTGATCTTTTTGGATAATTAGAGAAATAGGTATAATGCAAAGATATTTATCTGATTAACCAAAATAGAAAGGTAAAGAATTTAACAAATACAAATCTAATATGCTTGCTTATTAAAATGCCCTTTAACCTGGCATCTATACATAAAATCCATTGCAACCAATTATTAGATTCTGCTTAATTACAAAATAGAATCTAGCTCTGTGTAAACTAATAACAGCATAGATCCAGCTGCTCTGTGAAGGCTTCAGATGTTTCTTTGAAAACATTGTGGAACAAAACACATCATGGAGACCAAGGAACACAGCAGACAGGTCAGTGAGACATTTGTGGAGAAGTTTGAAGCAATTAAGCTACAAAACAATATGCTAAGCTTTAAAAATCTCACAGATCTGATGGTAACTCTGGAAGAGCTGCATAATTCCACAGCTCAGGTGGAGCAAGCAGTGGACAGGATAACTTCAAGTTGGATATACAATCATAAAATCTGGCCCTTATGTAAAAATAAATGCAAGAATAAAGTCATTCTTTAACAAATGTCGTATGAAGTCCCATTTCTTACAAGTCCAGTAGAACATGTGCCATGTGAAAGATGGAGGCCACAGACCTCTTGCAAAGCACTATATATTTTTGAAAAAAATAAAATAAAAGTAGTACTTTAAGACTTTTTTTTCATATTCTTAATATGACTGCTGAAGATCCCATGCAGTGTTTTTCTTTTAAATAATCCAAATTTTATTTTTTTCTTAAGTGGTCTTGACCATATTTTTACTCCTTTTTTGTTTATTTCAGTGTCCATTAAATATTTAAAATTATGTTTTTTGTTAGTTTTGTAAGCTATGTAACCCTGACTCCTGAAACATTTAGGTATAAAAAAGGCTTATAAACTGGAGGATGAACCAGCAAAACACAACTTTAAATCAGACCATTTGTCACTGTTATCAGAACAGCAACAATAACACAGTTTAATAGAGATAAAATAGTATTTTGGCACCAACAAAGTAATTCCCAAAGAGCCAATTGCTGAAAACTTTAATGTATCAACTGAAGAATGATTTTAGAACCAATGTCAGGTGAAATTCTTCTCTCCCAGAATCTTTAAATTTCTGTCTTCTTAGATCCTATGCATTTACTTCATTTCAGGCCTCTCATTTCATCTTTTGTTTCCACTTATTCATAAGGATACACAGCAACATTTTTTGTGGAAAAATAGCTATCTTACCAGATTACTGACCAGCACAGCACCAAATGACAGTATCTAATTTGCATGCATTCTGGTTATTGATCAGATGATTGAAAAATAAGTCATGCTGTGGAATTCATTCATTTAGAAATTTTTAAATACATTTTAAAGGTAATGTCTTACCATCCCATGCCATACCTCAAAAACATGCCATAACCTAAAAAAAAAAAATTGCAAAAATGTTTTTACAAAATATTTGTATTTCAACATGTATGCCAGTGCTGCAGGTACAGTTAACAAAACTCTACGCTCATATGCAAACACGCAAGGCAAATTAAATATGCTTGGATCAGTCTGCCAAGAGAAAAATAAATGTGCACATTTTGTGTTTGTTCAAGTTGTTGTTCCTCCTAAAAGGGTGCAGGTTTCTGGGAAGTTCAGCTCAGCACCACACTTGCATTTATTCACACACCAAACAAAAGGCTTCAAGTGTGAAAAAAACACATTTACTTCTGTAAACTGTTAATTCAGCAGAGAGAGTAAAGGGTTTTCTATTGTTATCCTTCAAATTGCTTTGGTGCCATGGCTTTAGTTTCAAGGCTAAGTAAATCCAAACACAGATTCTCATGAGTGGTCAAAGAGAAAAATATTTCTTCTCTTTCTTGCTCTTGATGGTTGAAAGAAATCTTATTTGTTTTTCTCAACCTCGTCTTCTGTCCTTCGGCGTTAATCTTCATATTTTTATTCTTTGTACAATGGTTTGTCTTGATAAAAAAGTATTCATGAACCCTACATCTTTTCTTATTTTGTACATTACAGCCAAAAGCATGAACTTATGACACTTGGATTTTATGTGGCAACACAACACAAAGTGCAGCATAACTGTGAAGTAAAGGGAAAATGAAACATGAAGCTAAGCCCTTTTACAAATAATGAAAAGAAAAATATGTATTTAGTTTGTATGTAAACCCCTAGTTTACATCTAAAAACATAAATTTTTGTCCAGTCTTTGTGAATACCACAAGCTTGGCAGACTGGATGCAGAGCCTTTGTGAACAAAAAGTTTAAAATTTAGGTCTGGACTTGAAATTGTTTTAACACATGGAAACACACTGATTAAACCATTTGATGGTAGGTCTGTGTGTATGTTTAGGATTGCGGTCCCATTAAATAGTGAGCTTGTCTGTAGCAGGTTTTCTTCCAGTATTGTCACTGTTGTTCTACTGTCACTGTAGAAATACACCACACAGTCAGCAACAGCCAATCAAAGGCAGGAGGAGCATCTTGGCGTTGTCAATCACCCTTGTTTACATGCTACTCACAACTTTCCCCTCTCGGCTAGGCTAGTTCCCCATACCGGAACCTGACATGAATGCTAAGGTTAGCATTGTTGTAACATCTTGTTAATGGTGGTGCTGCTATATACATAATTTGTAATTACAGAAAAATAGCTACAATTATTTTCTGTAATTGTTTATTCACAGAAAAATAATTTTCCTGTAAGGGTAAGTTCTTTCTCCGCTGCTAGTACATTGAACAATGCAGTGCATACAATAGTGCGACTGACAGCACTAAGACCTTCCTCTTGGCTTTGATTGGTTGAATCTGACTGAGTGGTGTATTTTTGTAAATGACAGTACCACAGGGAGGAGGCAGAGGAGCTTGATTTTTTTAATGTATTTTGTTTGTTTGTTAACTGTGTTATGTTTTTGTCATGTAAAGAACTTTGAATTGCCTTGTTGTTGAAATGTGCTATACAAATAAACTTGTCTTATTCTTTATGATGCTGCTTGTTCACTAATGTTCCCTAGTAAACCCTTGAGGCCTTCACAGGGCAGGTGGATTAATAATAAGATAAAATTTCACACAGGTGAAAGCTCATTACCAATTGGTCAGCTGGCTGCACTGGGTTTTATTTAGAGGTGTTAGAGAAAGGAACAGAACATCACGTATACATAGATTAAATTGTAAACCATTTAGAAAACCAAGCATACTTTTGATTGTGCTTCAGAATTAGGCAATCCTAATAAAATTCACAGAACTATGAATCCTTTTACAATATGCTATATGTTGTGTTTCCAACAAGACAAAGCTGACAGATATGTTTTTTGTTTTGTTCTTTATGAAGAATCAATGTATGTTCCTAACCACTCATAATACTCTAAGATCTAAACGGATCCGGTTTTCCTGCAAGGATGAACATTATACCTGTACCATGAGAGTAAGCATTTGCAGGAACTAAGTATGTAATGTATGTAACAACGGTGACTCTATTTGAATTTCAAATGACTTCCCCTTTTAACACAATGTAGCAGCAGTTTTGTTGGGTTAGAGCATGGTTACTAACTAATAGAAGAATTACTTCACTACAAAGCCCAGTTTTAAAGAGGAGTGTAGGCTTTGAAACTCGGGCCGCAAATCATCCAGCTTGTGTAAGTATTTGCTGCTGTCATGATCCGAGAAGTACGCTGGGATTCTTCGGGAGTTCAGTGCAAGGTTACAGCTATCCCTCCTCTCCCGCCAGCCTTGTGTCCAAGGCGTGTTGAATTAAGTTCAGTGCTCTCGTGTATGGGAACTCAAGCTCCACGCCAAATGCAATACTTCCCTGAGTATTTCTGTCAGAGCTCTAGCCTTTAAAAACAAAACACAGTGAAATCACAGTGGACCCTTTTTAATCAATTAACCATATGTCAACAAGCAATATGCTAATCACTGTCCCAGCAGGGAGAGAAAATTCTCCACTGCTGATATATGTTCAGAAGTCAACCATGACGTAAAAGGACAAACAGGCAAATCTGGGTTCAGGTTCAGTTTTTAGATGAGAAGGAAGCATTGCACTGCCGAAGCTTTATGACAATAGGTAGTTACGCCCCACCCCCATGCACACCTATACCTTTAGCAGATTAATTATTGTTCCGATGTCTATAAAACAAATGAGTCAGGGATGGGTGATTTCCATGCCCCCATGATCTGCCCGCGTTTTCTGTTTTTGTTTGCATGTCTCTGTTTGGCTTGGATGAGGACAGAGGCAGAAACCATGCCTTCTGGCTGGAATATATTGTTTAGCTAAAAGTCTCCAGGCTTAAAAAAATCTGAATGCAGACACAGACAACCCAGGGCATTTTGGTGGGTTTTTAGATGCTACTCCAAAAAGTCCAGAAAAGACACGATGACTTCGTCAGCATGAGGCATGGAGTTTGAAAAATTTTGGAGGTGTAACTGATCTTCTTCTAAAGCTCAAAATATTTAAATAAATATAATTTTTCAAGGCTTACCACTGATTCTTAATTAGATTTAGGTCTGGACTTTGTCTTAGCCATTTCAGCACATGTATCCTTTGATCTTAGCCATTCTATTGCAGTTCTGGCTGCATGTTTAAAGTAGCTGTCCTATTTTAGAATGAAACCCTTTCCTGGTCTCAAGACCTTTGCAGCATCTAAGAAGCTTTCTCTCATAACTGTCCTGTATTTAACACCATCCATATTCCCTATCAGTGCAAGTTATACCTGAATTACACACAGATGGATTCCATTTCCCAACCTAATTTTCTTCGAAGGTGACTGGTGGCACTGGATTTTATTTAGAGGAATCAGTAAAAGGCGCCGAGTGGACATTAATAGACTGATGTACTTTATGGTAAAAAATGTTAGAAATAATGTAAATGTTTTCTTGCATTTTCTAATGATGCCCTGCTTTCTGTGATGGTGACAGGTTTTTGTAAAGTTATGAACACTGAAATTCAAGCTCTCAAAAGGGGTTTATTTTCTTCATTTTTCTAACACATTGAAGTCCCTGCAGATTGCTAATTTGTCTTTTTTTTAGTTTGGCTGGGAAGATCAAATGTTGTAACACTTGGCAAAATGTGTTATTAGCTAATGCTGAAAGTTAAACCAAAATACAAATTTCTATAAACAGGCATGTAGACCGCAAGAGAATGGCAAAAATTCCCCCGAAAGCTTCAGTAGATGACGGTATGTTCCCAAACTGAAATGCCGGTAATGCTATGTAATTCAGAATAATAGATTTTTATTTTTGATGGAAATATTAAAAAGTCCAGATTACCTTACTTTTAACTACTTACAAAGACTCTGGTATGCAACAGGTGGAAAAAAAGCTCCATTTTGTATGATCCATGGTAGTATGGACATCCTGTAATGTCTTTGTTTACTTCGGCATTCGTTGTTTGAGTTTTGCATTTCCATTTGCATTTTGTTTTTATCTGCCTGGTTATCCTTTTGGTGCTTTTTGTTTTTACTTGACATGCATGAAGCAAAATGTGTCTTTGTTTCTTTAATGAGATGCTGGCAGTGTGCAGCTTAAAACTGAGGCTTATCTAAAATCCAATCATGACACAACACATTGTGCCATAGACATTGTGTCTATGGCAGCTTAGCGAACAACATGGCAAAACAGCCACTGCTTTTAGAAGAATTACAGAATATTTCATTTGTTGACTCTCTGCTATTACTGACTAAATTAACTTGATTTAACCTTTGGAACCTTTTTAACCAGTTTTTACTAAAATACAATTTATCATAAGCTGGGCTATAATCATTTAGCTAAGTCAAATTGATATATTTAGAATCCTAAAAACTGATGAAAATGATCTTTAATTAAGAGGATAAGTTATGCACAAAAAGGAGATTGAGGATTTAAAAATAATGTTGTTGATGTCTGAAAATGGATTTTACATGACGTTGTACTTACTCCAGAGAATGACTGTGCTTCTGCAAACAGGAAGCAGAGGATTGGTTGCTTGGTTGTGATAGGCGCGTCACGGGGGCGCGACAGCTCAAGGAAGGCCCTCAGTGATTGATAACACAGTCAGGAAACCAGTGTGTTGGTCTTTGGCACAGTTTGGAGAGTTCTCCAGGTTTCCCTGACAGCACAGTAAAAGAAGAATATCTTAATTGTTAAAGACATTTTCCAAAATGTTTATGTTCCAGTTAGTCATTGAAAATCAGAGTTTATTTCACTGAAAGGGCACAAAAAGTGAACTTCAAGACTTTCAGGACTGATCCTGAAAGTCCTGAACACTTTCACAGAAAGTGTTCAGGACTTTTACTGAAGTGTTCTGTGAACACAGAAGTGTTCTGTGAATACTTCTGTGTGTTCACAGAACACACGTTATGAACACTTTTGTATTCATAACGGAGTTTCCTTTTTTGGATGACAAATGTCATATTTTTGGCAGCTTTTCCTTTTCATTTGTGCTTTGGCTTGAAGCCTCATAATAGTTACAAAGTCATCATGTCCAAAGTCAAGAAATCTGTAGCGTCTGAAGAGTGAAGATCTGGCAAGCATGTGTGGCACAGTGGCTACCAAGGAACATAAAAGTCTTCAGCTACAATCTGAGCTCATCATGCAAAGTGGGGTTTTTGGCAATTTTCCCTTGTGGAAGTCAGCAGAAATGTTTTCCGAGAGCAGGAGATCTCAACCTACCTAGGGAAACATAAACACTTTGCAAAGTCGACTCTACTTACTAAGTCAGTGCACTCAGTTTTTCAACAATAACATACATTACTTGGTTTCAGACGATATATCTTCATCCACACATGGAAATACCTTAATAAGGGATTAATAAAAGACTTGTTATGTAAGAAGTGTTTTTTTAATCTGCTTTAAAAACAACAAGGGGCAGATTGAAGTATCTTTTTTTTATACTTTGGTCATTTTTGGGTTTCTGGCTCTAGAACACGATAATATTTGCCCTTTGAAGCACTCCTAAAATAGCATACACTGCACTGTAAACCCAGGGATTGAGTACAACATCAGCCTGCTTCTTTGTGCTCCCTTGACCAGCCAGACCGTTTCTGGCTGAGGCGACCAATTAATTATAGACATGACTTTAAAACTTCCTGTTTTCCCTCCGGTTAATTAGGCCAATCTGCCCTGCTTCTCCGAGCAAAGGAAATGCTTCAAAATAGTCCCCAATTTCAGCACATTCTATTATTTTGTGCCAAGCACAGATTGCATCAGCTGTTAATGTACACATCAACAGTGTTTGATCAAAGGGAAATTAGGTCTGTCATTTCTTCCTGCTTCAACTGGGAATAATGTGGGAATTGTGGGCAGCTTTGGTGCCAGAGGAGGGCACAGCCAGTGTTCAGATTAGCAACTACGTGCCCTCCGTCAGGCCCATCCAACATCAATCTCCAACTGCGATGTTTGTTATTACACTCATGAGGTCGCTCATTTTGAGAAGAGGGGAAAAAAAAATCTCTGATTTATGCCTCCACTGTTACTCTTTCCTGTCCTCGTCTATGAAAACAAAATTCCAGTGAATTCCTCCCGGTTTTAACACTAAGCAGTTATGAGGTCAGGTTTTCCTCTTACACTGCACAAAGATACTGGCAGGGTACTGTCCGTGTCACTGTTCAGTTTTTCAATGCATCTTTGCTGGATAATGGGCAATTTATCATGCAAAGTGACAACAAGAGCCTCCACGAAAGCTTGCAAACTGATTCTGGCAGCGGACAGACTTCATATCTCTCCACAGAGTTTTTTTTAGTCACACTAAATCTACAACCGAGTTCATGAATGCCAAGTAGACTCCACTGTTATCATAAATGCAGCACACTCTCTGAATACCTGCCAGTGTTTTCCAGTTGTACACCCTTTTCAACTCTGAACTGAAACTCACCTCCAGGTCTCACCCTCTGTGTTTTTCACTAAGAAACAGGAAAAAGGAGGAGAAAGTGAAGAAGAAGAAGAAGAAGAAGAATATGCAGACAAAAAGGAAGGGTTGTAATGTTTTGAAACGGGGGGCGATGTCTACAGTATGAGCTGTATCTGTTTGGAAAGAAAGAAAATGGAATTAGGAGATCAGGATGAGAAATAACCAATTCTTTCAAGTTCCATGTCTGACATATGCAGTCTATTGTTATGGTCCGTAGTTTCCTGACCTCCTTGACCCAAACTATTTAACACTGTTTCCAGAAAGCAGGTAAAACAAACCCTCTACTTGACAAAGTTTAGTTTTGATTATTTTTGTTGCTACTGCTTAATTGCATTACAGAGTTACTACTTTCTGTCATAATTCTCATCCAAGTGGTCAAATTCTTGCCATTCTTGAGTCTGAGGAAAGAGATAACATTTTTATTTTTGTTAATTTATACTCAAAGCAACCAGTCTCTGATTAATGATTTACTTGGCAGTTCTCATGTCATATTTTGAGGTGGTCAATTACCCAAATGTAGCCTGGAGGCAGTTGGAATCACAATGACAGTGACTTAATAAAATGAAAAGACAAGAATTTAATAATAAAACCGAAGCTCCACAGACCATAACAATTCCTCAGGGGATGCTTCTGGATGTCACAAGAAAAGGTTATAAAACAAAACAGAAGAAAAAGGCCCAGAAGAAGAGACAGCAACAAAACAACTCAAAACTGAATGGCCTAGGCGCTTGCAACACCAGAGTTCAGGAGGGTACCAAGTGGGTTGTGAGAGTCTAATGGGTCTTAACACCCAATCGGTCAACCAAAGGTTGCCAGATCCAACATCAAAGCTCTGGGTGGTTTAAAGGTAGATAAAGAAGTTCAACTAAGGCTTAACGTCCACTGAAGCCATTGAGGATGTTAGAGAGGGCGACCTGGACTTCCTCAGATCCAACAAGAAGTCTCAAAAAGGCCAGCTAGATGTTGCTGGATGCAAAGAGGATGCTCTAAAGGGTGTTCTGAAGACAATAGGGAAATGACAAAAGGGTTCTGGAGGGCAACCCAAAGGCCACAATAAATGAGGATGAACGTTCAGAAGCTATGGCATCCAGCAGAGGAGCTCGAGAAGAAGATTGGATGGTTATGCAGCTCAATGGACAAAAAGAAAATAGTACTCTCTTTGGTACAGATGTACACGATGCTTTTGTATTTGGGCTTGTAAATAAGTAGGATGTAAATAATCCATCCTACTATCTGTAGGACAAACAAAGGGTTGAAAAAGCAAAGTAATTGTTTCATGCAGGTCATTTGCAAACACATGGCATTCTATAACAAAAATTTTCTGCTTATTGAAATGGGACAAAAAAAAATCTTTATCTGTAACAAAAGCAGCTACAGACATTTTCGTACTTTGTTAAAGTAAATTACTATTTTAGTTATTGAGTCTCAGTTAAATTCTGTTTAAATACAACTAGTTTGATCAGTTTAAATCTTAATTTTAATTCTGAACTTCGGCTAGGCCACTTTAAGACTTAAACATTTCTCCAGGTGAAGCCACTATTTTGTCTATATACTTCAATTGAAAAATAACATCCCCATTCATTGTCAGCTTTTTAACAGATAGCTGAAGGTTTTTGGTCCAAACTGATAAATATTTAGAGATGTTCATGATTTTATGCCCCTTGATAAAATGTCCAGTTCCATCTGAAGAAAGATAACCCCAGACCATGATTCTGCTGACACCATATTTTGATAAGGGTATGTAGTTTTTTTTTTTTTTTTGATGATCTACTGTATTGATGTTATGCCAAGGATATGTTTTGGAATTATAGTCCAAAGTTAAGCTTTATTCTCATCAGACCTTTACAGGCCTTCATTTTGAAATGGAAATGCAGGAAACTGCTGTCACATGGAGAATACAGTCAGTACTGCCCAGTTATTCTTTCTTGTTATTTCATGAATGATGGAAAAACAAGAAGTTGCTTCATATTTTCTGCCTATTATACATAGCAAAGTTGTTACCCTCTTATAAATGCAGAGTGTATACATCACATCACTTACATTTTAAAGGTATATGCAGACTTTCACTTTGTAAACCCGATATGTTTCTTTTATTGCTTATTGCCATTTCCTACATTTCTCATTTTAAGCTAAAACTACACAATATGCCATCATAGTTGGTGAACTATAAAAAAAGTTTAACCTTCAGAAGGCTTCAATCATTTACAATGTGGCTACTTGGAAGCAAAGTAACAATACATTTTGCTGTAGTCTAAATATTTTTCACACTTTCTGAATCTGCAAAATTGAAAACTAGGAGCTAACCACAATAGCTTCATTTAAACATCTAGTTCACAAACAAACTGATGGAAAGAAGCGCATGCCTGATCAGTTGGGCTGATGGTATGATATCATCAAAGAGGAAACCCAAGCAGGCCGGCTCGCTGTGCTGCTGGGGGGCCCCTTCATAAACAGGCTGGCTATCACATCACTAACATTTATTTAACCCTTCTGCAGGAGGTGTTCACTTAGAGGGTGTACAGGGGAGAGAGCTGTTTGTGATGTCTTCAGCTGGAAGGCTGAAAACTTCCATTGACAGTAAATTCAGGCAGATTTGTTTTTAAGTCTAGTTTAGAAACTGAGTGATACTCTTTTCTTAGCAACAAGAAACCAACCGCCATCTCCAACAGCAAGCTTGCGCTCTCTCTCAGGCAGGGAACTGAAAACAAGAGAGACAGAGGCTCTCAGGTCAACAAATGAAAGGATGAGTGGATGAAAGACTTTAGGGGTATGCTCCTGTCCTTGCATACAACTCCCCAGCACCATTCCTTACCCATTTTCAGTGAGACAGTCTGAGCAGCCCTCTCCCACACATCTCCACATCCCTGCGCCAGGCCCCATGTTTTCTTAATTCATTTCTTAAAGGAAAGAAATGCAGCCCATACCAAAATAAATATAGTTCTCTTGGATCAGACCGTGCATCACAGCGATAGCTCCTCAGAAGCGGCTGTTGTTTTAACCGGAGGAGGATGAAACTCTTTGGCTCTGCAGAGTGTCTGTCACTCAGCTCTCTGTCTCTGTCACACGGCAAAGAGGAGAAACATACATGACTCAGACTCAAGTACATTATTTTAAAGCGGAAAGCTTTAAAGCGGAACACTTAAGACTGAAGTCGGATTCACTCTGTTTCACATTGAAATAATCATATGAATGGCTTTTGAGACTGATTTTTTTTTACATCTTCGCAGAATGTTTCTGCTTAGTAGGATGAAATGCAGACTGTAGATGTATGGTAGATGTAATTTCTCTTTTGCTGAATAATGTTTTCAACTCTGATAATGAACTTGGATCACAGAGAACATCTTTGTTCTAAGGAGAACTTATAACTTAAACTTCTCTCACATCCCTGTGAACTTACGTTTTGGAAGTTGATAGTAAATATGTATTGTATTTTTTCGTCATTTTCTATGCATATACTGTATATACATATATATATATATGTATAGCTTGCATTCAGTCTCCACAGTAACCAAATGCTCCATAAGCCAGTGCTTATGCATGGTTTTAGTCTCCACTACCGCATCCCAAACAATTCAATCTGTCTACATGCCCTGTGGCAGTATGGGCTGAAAGACTACTCAGAGAGGACAGAAAAAGCCAAATTCAGAGAGAAAAATCTTAATGCTTGGAGGGAATATCTTTCAGTCTTATCCCTGTTTTACTTTTATTCAGTCCTGCCTTAGTTTAAGGTGTTTATTTATTTTGTCTAGTTCTTTTTTGTTACTCTAGTTTAATCATGTTTCTTAGGTCAAGTTATTCTTCAGTGTTAGATTTATTTCTTAGTACTCTGTGTACTCTCCCTTGCCCCCCCGTGCCACTTTCTCTCTCGCTCTTTCCTCAGCCTGCCTTCTCTTCTCTCCCCTCACACCTGCAACCTGTTCCTAATCAATCATCTGTTTCTTGTGCAGTAATCAACCTCCTCAGTCTCTATATATATATATAGTATAGTATATACTATATATATATATATACTACCCACTATATATATATATATATATATATATATATATATATATATATATATATATATATATATATATCTACCAGAGGCGCAGGACCCTCAAGCTCCCAGGCCTCTGGTAGAGGACCCGAGCTCAGAGGATAAGAACCACCCACCCGCGGTGGGTGAGAAGGGAATTTATATATATATATATATATATATATATATATATATATATATATATATATATATAATACAGGTCATTCTCAGTTCCTCCTTGCTGATTCCTCCCATCTAATCCTGTGAATCCTATTTCTTCTCTTTTGATCCTTGTTCCTATGGTTTTTGTTCTGCTTTGGCTCCCTGAGATTTTTTTGTAAGTTTTCCATTAAAATATTCATCCTCAGACTCTCCGTGTCTGCCACTTCTGCATTTGGGACCTACTGAAAAACAACACATCCTGACACATTAAGCGTAAACATACAAGCACCATCTCATCACATCATCCAGAAAATTGAAACGTGGGTGCAAACAGGTCTGCCAAATAGAGAATAACCTCAAACAGGCAACTTCAGTGCAGAAATGTCTGTATTTCTCACATTTTGAAGAAAGACAACACCTGTTCATCTATTGCAGGGAAGTGCTGCCATACTTCCTGATGACGTCATTGTGTACTTACATTATCTGTTACATCACAGATGGTTCCTCTCATGCTGAAAAGCCCCACTCTAAAGTAGCAGCTTAGAAAGATCATATGAAAGGACTCCAGGAACTACAATCAGCCTCTGTTCCTGCTTTTTAATCACAAAGTTGCTTGTACTTGTCATTTCCTCTAATTTTAGTCCTGTGACTTTTTAACAGCTAAAATGCAGCATCTTCCTGATTTCTTAAGTAGGTTTTGCATAATAAAAACACTTTCATGAAAATATGTTGAATTAAAGGTAATAGAAAAATATCAGTTTTTGATAAATCAATACATGATCGGGATTTAACACCAAACAATTATTATTTTTTTCTTGTTAAGTTGGATGAACCCAGGCACTTGTCTTAAGGTGTTTATGCTGTATTAACTTCGGGTGAGGTCTGTTACATGGCCAATTGAACATTCTGTCAAGCAGAAACTTAGTGTGACCCTATGACACCATATCACACACAAACACACGCTCTCGTGCACAAACATTTACTGCGCTGGCAAAGCCCTGCACAGTCCTTTGCTGCAGCATCAATAGTTTGTTTATAATTAGCCCTGGCACCTCTTGACTACTTAAAGAGAGTGATTGTTTTTGAAAATGGCCCCTGGGGTCCTGTTGACTGATTGGCCTGACGTGGTTTGTGGGGGAAGAAGGGTGGAGGGTGGTGGACTGAGGGTCTGCAGCTCAAGGAGTGATTCTGTTGCTGGCCCAGAGATTCAGACCACATTCCTCCTAAGCTGCTCGGGACTCTTGTCTGACAGGCACTGCGATAATATCCCAGTCTGATAGAGAAGGGGCAGCAAGTCTGAGTCCTGTTCTGAATCACTCAATTAGTGCACAAGAAGGAGACTGGGGGAGGGAGGACTTTTAAAACCCCACACCAGCAACACACACCCCCCCACACACACACCCCACACAAACAGCATGAACTCAATTAATGGTGGCAGTGTTTAGGCCAAGATATGTGAGTGGTAAATACATTTTGTGTGGTCTGGTGGCAAACTCTCTGTTGGTGGGTCGAGGCGTGAGAGTGTTTGTGTATGTTTGTTCTAACTTTTCTTACTGTTTATGAAGGGAAGCATCATTACACAACCTGACCTGACTTGGAAAGAAAACACCCACTTGCAACTCAGCAAGGATCAGATGCTTTCATCAAGGTGTGCCAAGAGTTTTATGTCCATCATACTGCACCTGTAGTTTTAAACAGTACACTTCCCAGTCTTACAAAGAAACTAGGTGTTGCAAAATATTTAATGTCACAAAAAGCATGGGCAGTCAAGCTCCATCCATTAATACGAATAGTATAATGCTGCTTTAGTGGCTTGCTTGGAGCAGTGTGTCTATCAAGCAGCAGACTTCAGGACAGCAGGTTTAAGCAGCCAACACCCAGTAATGTAGCTTAAATATTATGATATAAAGATTTAGCATACTGAAACAGATAAATGACTATTTTTCCACTATTTTAGATTTAGAGGAAATGCATAGCTGTGTTTCACAAAGAGATGTTTATTCATGCCCTTTTTTTCTTACAGGGACATTAAAAGGAAGCGAATCATCAATAAAATGAATAAATCTAAATGTTCTTTTCCTGTTGAGTCAAATTGAAATGTCCATATTTGGTTTTAAGCTTCAGGTTTTCTTTGAGTTCAGTACTTTGGATCAACAAGTGTTTCATGGTTTGTGAATATCACCTTATCTGGAGCTTTATTGTAGAACTGCCACATTTTTTTTCACCCATACAATGAGACCTTAACCTGCTAGTTGAGAAAGATGGAGGTCTAAATTTAAGAACTTACTAGCAGATTAGTGAGGGGAAATTTCTGACAAGAATCACGAGAAACATTCAAAAAAGACATCTAATAGTGATCTTATATTTATTGTTCTTATCAAACATGCATATGTTCTGGATGTTGTCAGAATGCCTCTGATAAATATAATTACATGTTGTGACAACTTGCACATTAGAAAGTTGAATTCTCTTCTCAAAACAGCCTCCCCCACAAATAACTCCTGAAAACTCCACATTAAGTAATACTTTGGCAGCAGTTAAAATTTGAAAAATGTGAGAAGAAACTACCAGAATTAAGAAATTATTTGCCAGCTCAGCTCTCTTTGATTTTCTCTTTCCCTGCTCAGACCTGCTGTTCTGTGCTGCAGCCGGTGACCGACCCCCTCACCTCCCTCTGACCCGTCACCTGCAGACACCCCCTGTGGTTGCCCTTTGAAGAACTGTTTGCTCTTATATACAGTAGAGGTTAATCACACACCTTGAGAGATCCACATGGAATTCCATACGATGGATCCTCTGGCATTTGTTGTCTGAGGCAGAGTGAGGGATTAGAGATTAAAAGGCAGGCAGTGTTTGAGGTAAACAGCAGAGAACAATATTTTACCTGCTCCAGGTTTAGTCAGCGGATGTGGATGTCGAGGAGCTGGAGGCTGCCAGGTCTGCAAATCTCCTCTTTGTTTTCTGGTTGTGTTTGTTTTGGACCTGGAATTTTTGAAATATCTTACACATGAATGAATAGGGCTTTCATAAGTATTCGTACCGCTTGAAGCTTTTCACCATTTTTCTCCATTTTTTACATTACAACCACAACAAGCAATGTGAAGCAAAATGTTATTGTTTTTTTCACAAATAACATAAAATAATGCATTTGTATTCACCTCCTTCATTGTGTGTTGAAGATAAATGCATGCCAAATCATACCGTATTGTCCTTCCACTTCCCATTTATGCTGTATTTTGTGTTACTCTCTCACATAAAGTACTTTGAAATTTGTAGCTGTAATGTGACCTCACTTGAAAAGCTTAAAGAATTGTGAATTATTTTGCTGGACACTTCAAACTAAAGACATAGAAAATGTTACTTTTTGGCAACAAATTATTATATTAAGTGCCTTTCAAGATCATATGCTCAATGATGCAGAATTAATTGCCCTGTGCTAGTAAATCGCAAAAATTAAATAAAGTTCAGTTCTTGGAGCAGTCACCACCTAGCTTTAAACAGGTTTAGCCTATCGACTATTTATGGTTATACTTTACTGAAAAATAAAACAAAGATGTATTCCAGTTAAACTTGGCTTAATTCATCCATAAAAACAACACATAATGCCACATCGGTCACACTAATGTTCCTCTCCCAGTCTCAGAAGAGTTTAGAAAAAAATATATAATTTATCTTGTTAATCTGGGACATAACCCAACATCTTAGCAAAATTAATTCAGTCTTCTAGCGAGCTAAAGCTTGCCAGTGCTGAAAGATGACCTCTTAAGAGCAGAAAACATATTTTCCTGGATTGGCGAGCAGAGTGCAACAGAATGACAAGTTAATTGTAACATGACACCCCCTGAAGAACCAGGTCATTGGTGTGCTAATTGTGTTTGAAGCGTGTGAATGATGGCATGGCAAAGACTCTGAAAACCCACAATTAATTTTTGTGTCGGCAGAGAGAAAACAGTTGATATCATGTTACAGGAAGTCATCTGCAACACACACAGAAGAGAGAGACATACAGAGCGAAGTCCCCAAAGAGGGACTGATTAAATTAGATTCATCGTCTCTGTAATCAGCGCTTTTTTTGCCCTGTAAACCACGTCGAATTCAGATCTGTTCAATTCACAGGAGAAATCCTCAGAGCAAAGTAAGTGAAGTAATACTGCATTCAGTTTTTATAGTACAGAGAAAATTTGCTGTGTTAAGGGGAAAAACACATGTGAGAAAAATCTGTGATATATAAATTATTATTTTAATTAATGCTGAAATAAGCGGAAATCATATATTATATCCAGTAATTTTTGCACCTCGAGTGTGAAGAATGACCTCAAAATAAATTCATATTTTATTGTAATAAGAACAATTTCAGATTGATATATTTGGTAAACAAAGTCCAATGTTCAAAGAAATACTTGTTTTTTATTATTTCACAATTATTTTCACCCTTGGTGTTAACACCTTCTACAAACCTTTTTTACTAAGAGGACAGCATTTATTGTTCAAATATCAAATTCTACAAAGTTGAAGCACACAAAGAAGGATCTTTGACCATTAAAACTTTGCACAACCTTCTCAAATCATCCATTCAGTGGTCATTTAGATTTAGATAATCTGAAAGATTTTCTAAAAGATTAATGCTCCCTTTACCCACATAGACATGTAAGACAAACCTTGTAGACAACTTTGTGCATGTCCACACAGACTGATATAAAAGAGAAAGTTGTGGCATCTCAGTATCTGGATAATTTTACAGATGAGTATAGAACATATTGCGATCTCACAAAAATGCTATGGCTTGGAAGGACGTGCTTAACAAATTTTAACTAAAAGAACTAAAAGGTACATTCGAAAGTAAGAGAAATTAAATGTGTTTTTTATTACAAAATAAGTGAGCAAAGACAGTCATTTTCTTTAGAATCAATTTATTCCAGCAGTAATTTTATCAGCAACTAATGTCGGTCATGCGTCCATTTTTTTTACTTTTGGCTCTTGTACCAATAAGTTCCTATTTTAAAGCAGCTTCCTTTTGTTTCTCTCTAGTCCCAAAGCCTTAGAAATAATTTGTGCTTTATGCCATAATTTAAAAAAAACACTTCTGTTCAATTACTGAAAACATTTGTGTAATGAAACAACAAAACAGAAATAAAAAAATCTGCAGGAGGGCAGATGCTTTCTCTGCGCTGTAGCGATTGCAATAAAAAAGGAGACTGGATGACTCATGGGCTGGAGTAATGCACAAACACCATTTTATCCATTTTATAACACACAATAGATAACCTTAAACAGAGTCATATTATTTCCATATATTTCAACCTCTCAGTCAATTCACTGAACAAAAGGAAAATCCCATTTATTGTTTTCAGTCTACTGGTCAGCCTTGATTTGGTCAACGTGTCGATACAGAGAAACACATCATGCCGTTGTCATGGCTGACAGAAGCCTTGGGATAATGAAACTCTGTTGTACGTTCGTCACTATGTCACCAGTGGATTTTTGAGGTTGAATCATGTTATAACAATATTTGCTTTGGATCACAACCTCTCACACGTTGAGCAATGAAACAGGAAATTCATGAGAAGAGAAAAGGGAGTGCACACAACTTTACATCTGCTGGTAACAAACTGTTTATAGACTTGAACAACTGCTGAGCAGATCATGGTTTGAGCTGATGCATACATTACATGCTCGCCTAGTCACTGATTTTTCCTTGCAAGTACATTTTTATTCTTAACTTGTGGGATTAACTCAACTTTTAACAGTCTAATGGACGATCTTGGGCATACAAAATCATAGTGTAGTCTTTTTAAAACAATGTGATCTACCAGACAATGTATTGAACTACAGCCAAAGTAACCAATTAACAGCTTGTTTGACACACAACGGTGATTAGGGAGGCGCCAGGAAGCTGCTTCACCAGTCCACTTGACAACATTCACAATGAATTTTAATGTTTTTCACATAATGGATGAATGTAAACATTGAGCTTGTCTGAGTCACTCTTGATCGTTTCCCTTCCTATTCAGTCAGAGACTGAGAGTGCGGGTGTGCAGCAGCAGGGAAGTGATCTGAACAGTGACCTCAGATCTAGGAGCGTGGTTTTAATACTAGCTAGTATCAGTTCATACAAAAAAACTCCTAAAAATACTAGATCACTCAGTGGGAAAAACTTACTTTTGTGAGCTTACTGATTTTCATTTATTTTCACAAACAATGAAATCGTTGTTATGTGAAAGTGAAACTTAGACAATAAAGGCTGGGTTCTTTAAAATGTTATGAACAATAAATATCTACCTGCAGTAGATATAGTGATTCCCAAAAGTGTACACAGCACTTTCAAAAAAAGAGGTCAGGTACAGTAGCGGTTTCTGATATGTGCGACATCTTGTAGGGGGGCAGGTGATGGGGTAGCATGAACCCACAGTGCTCATGCTGCCCTCTTTATTTTCAGGTTCCAAGTAGACACTTGAAGGTTTTGAACCAAAGCTTGCTGATATTTAGAAATATTCCTAACTTAATTCACCTTTTCATCTGACGAAAGCCAGCACCAGGCCAATTTACCACCACCATGTGTCCTTGTGAGTATAATGTTCTTTTTGTGATTTGCTACGTTGTTTTGCGCCAAACTTAATATTCGAAACTGTGGCCCAGATTTGTTCTGCAACCCAAATCCTTAGTCCTGAAGCATGGAGAATATATGGGGCAGATGTCACATGCAGAACTCAACCAGTAATTGTTAGAAATTCTTCAGCTCCACCAGGGTTACTGTTGGTCTCTTGACAGCCTTTCTGACCAGTTTTAATACAAATGATGGCAGATGTGAACCCTAAGAATACTGAATGCTTCAACTAAAGAAAAAATGTCCTTCTATAAAGTATTGGCTCAAAATTCTACACACTTGAGAGAGTGGATTGTTGTAGTGTTTTATGTTTTCTAAAAAACAAAATCTGTAACAAGCTTGTTTTTCACTTGACCTGTTCAGGATCAAGTGTATAAAGGTTATTTTGGAAAGGATTTTTTTTATAAAAAAAAAATTAACAAATCTGTTTACACCTTAAGAGTCGGTGTAACTCTCAGCATATTTAATATGATGACAAAGAAATTTGTTTGCCAAATAACTCTACTCTACTCATGGCAGATTATGTTTATACCATACAGCAGTTAGCTTCAGAAATATTTGTACAATATCATCACAATATTATCAATTATCATCAATGGTGATGGAATGTTTCACCTGTTCTATAATTTAAAATGAACTGCCCCCATAAGTCTTTCATTAAGTTTTTACTGCATGTAATTTTATCTCAGTTACTGGTCATGCACTCCAGAAATTTGGTCTTTGAAGAAAAGTAGCAACATTAATTTAATTGGTCTAAAGAAAGCCGTACATTTCTCTGGGGTGGTTGTTCTGCTGGAAGGTGAACCACAAAGCTTGTGGTTGCAATGTGATAAAATGTACAAATACTCAGTGAACAAGAATTTTCAACAATCTGTAAAAACAAAACAGACCTATTGCTGATTTGACCAGAAAGTGAAATATCAAGTATTTCATTTGGTAGAATGTATTCAAACAATTTACCTCAAACTCTTAATTTATGAATCAGCGCACAAAACTTGACAGTGTGTTATATTTAAACTGCTATAAAAACCATAAAATAATAAACAAAAAGAAAGATTTGAACTGGATAGCTTGTTTTCATCTTTCTTCTATGCTGTTTGTATTCTACAGAAATCTTAACTTGTTGTATCAACAGTTAACATCTTGTAAAATAACCAGCAACAAAACAATAACAGAAGAACCGCTAAATCAAATATGGATTTTAAGGTGAATTGTTTATGAATTTCCATGATGAGGTTTCAGTAGGAGTCATAGCAAGTCAGTGAGCAGACCAGGTTGCTCTTTACTCAACTCCTTCATCCATGGCTCCCTCCCTCTGGAATCTGATGACAAACTAGGCTTAACCTCCCAGCTATGAGGAGCTGGGTTCAGTTTCTTATTGCTCCATGTGGAGGAGTAGCTTGTCTGGAAAGAGATGTATTCTAGTGGTGGGCCACGATTCCCAGCAGTTTGAACTTGCGTCAGTTCCAGTAAACTCTACAACAAGCTAACTCAGTGTTCTTCCTGTTGAAATCAGACAAAGAAATTCTTCTCTGCGGTTTCCTCTGAATGAAAAATATGCACACCTTTGCTACAACGCATTAGAATGACTTATAAAGCTAATTTATATCAGCAGTGGCATTAATTTTGGAGTTATGACAGACATAGATACAATTCAGAACCAGATAAACAATAATAAAAGTCAACCATCATAGGATTGTAATTAATAAGTCGGACTTTTTCACTTTTCACCAGTCTCAGTGTCTTCAGTGATTTTATTTGCTAGACCAACACAAAAGAGCACATCATTATCGCATTAACAATTGAAACTAAAAAGTGTGTGCAAGCAATACATATTTGTACTTAAGCCTTCTGAGATACTACTTTGTAGAACTTCCTCATTCCAATTATAGCAGGGGACTAAAGGTTTGCCCATTTGTCTTTACAGAACACTTCAAGCTCTGCCAGATTGGATGGAAAGTGTTTGGCGACACAAATTTTCAAGTCTCAAAGCAGATTTTCAACTAGATTTAGGTGTGGACTTTTTCTGATCTATTACAACACATGGTTTTACTTTGATTCAAACAATTTATAGGCCTAGTTGTAAGATTGCAGTCACTATGCAGGAAGATAAACATACAATCAAGTCTAGAGTCTTTCCAGAATTTCCATGTAATTATGGTAGCTTTATTTATCTTCTCATCACCTCTGACCAGCATCCATGTCTCTGCTGAAGGAAAGCATTCCAACAGCATGATGCTGCCAACATCATGTTTTTATGGCAGGGATGTTTTTTTTACGGTGATATGTTTTGTGAGATTTCTCATTTTGAAAGTAGTCGACAAAGTTCAATTTTAGTTGTGACTGACCGTGACAACCTTCTTCTGCTTGTCTGCTCTGTCTCCATCTCTGACATGTTTTGCTGTATTTCTTGGTCTTCATGATGATGCATTTTTTCACAGAACATCTGCTTTTATGCTGTAATAACATTAGGCACGGGTCACTTCTATTCACTAGTTAGAAGATTCTTGAAAACAGGTTACATGGATTGTATTAGACTATTAAGTATTTGAGAAAAATAGGCTAAATACAAATGCACACCACACATTTTCTAATCTATCACGAATTATAAAATCACTTTGTGTTTATCTGCCATAAGAGATCTCATTGACTTCTCAGTGAGGTAAAAATGACTTGTTTTGAAACGGAAGTAAATTCTTCCATTGATTTTTCTCCACCTGCTTGATCATAGCAGGATTCCAGCTGTGGTAGTGCATATTTCCTGTGACAATGCAACTTGCAGCACTAATGAGTAATTTTTGGTTAGGAAAAAATCTGCATCAGCAGTGAAGAGGTGAACGCACAGCTGTGGGTCTTTTACAAGCTGCCTTTTCTCCTTTTGTTATCACTCGGAAAGCTGGAAAGACTTTACTTCCCCTGTTGCATTTTGACCTGGCATTGTGTTAACAGTTTTTGTCCCCTGCTGGTTTTGTCACTGAGAACTTTAAGTATTTTAGTTGCAAAGTTGTGGCCTTTTATGAAGCAAGACATAAGATAGATGAGCAGGCTTTTTGAAATAAAAAATGACAAAGAATGGTTATGCAACATTAACTGAGAATTAATTTTCCTTGTGGGACTTTTCTGCTCATGCACATCAAGAACATTTACTGAAATTATCTGGGAGGGGCTGCATGAGAATGCAGAAATCCACAATACTCTTAAGATTTCTTGCTGAGATTTTCCATCCATGTTTTTCATAAAATCTGCCAAATTCTGGCTCATCCTGGGAATATAGCAGGTTCTCTCAGGCAAAAATGTTCACAGTTTTCTGTGAACATTGCAGCTTCCTGTTCTACTAAAATCCTTTCTACTTCCATTACTGGTTGTGAGAATACAAAATCTGCTAATGCATAAAAAAAATTCATCTATATCAATTTTGGTAACCAACACAAAGTAGCATATTATTATGGTGTGAAATGAAAATGATACATAGCGAGGAAAATGTACCACAAAAAAAAAAACAATCTACAATGTGTGATGTGCATTTATATTTAGCCCAATAACAACATTTTGGTAACAAATTAATGAAAGTCTTTCCAGAACATTTTGCACATTCTAAGCTGTTCATAATCATGTGGATGGTCCAGCAAGTTAAAGTAATCCATAACATGCTCAAAATTATTGTCAAACACATTTTTAGATGATAAAGTGATTCTCTGTCATTCTGAAGCCCTTTGTTGAAAACCACATCATATTTAAACAAATGTTACATTTTGACCCTTTGTGTTCTGCAGTCCGCACCATATTGTGCATGGATTATTGGTAGAAGTTGCTGATGGAGGATGTTTTTATACCTTTCTTTACTCATGCATGTGTACTCCGGTAGAAATGTGATTTTCCTTGGATGAGAAGCAACACCATGCATGGAATGCATCAGGATACCTGCCTGTTGGCATGGCACAGATGGCACACATGGTCGTGTTTCCTTTTTTTTTTTCCACACACAAATACTTATTTCAGAAGTCCCACACAATCAGATGTTTAGCCATTTGATTCAGATGTTGTGGTGAAGTGAGACACTTCACTCGCCTTGCCTGCTGGAAGTGGTCAGAGGGCCCGGTGGTGCTGCTGCATTACAGATTTGACTCTGTCAGACTGTACCAGAGCAGCTGTGGCTACTGTCCAGTAGCTTGCCACCATCAGTGTGTGAGTGTGTGCATGAAGGGGTGAATGACTGGATGTAATTTGGAGTACTATGAGGTCCTATGGACTTGATAAAGCACTATTCAAGCACAAACCATTTACTATTTATACCAAAACGTTGCAGGATATTAGATCTCTTGGACTGCACTTGGGCATTCTTGCACTAAACCATTAATTAAAATATCTCTGAGCAAAAGTAAATTCAAAGATTTGGAAAAAAGTTGCCAAAATGTTTTTTTGAAACATGAGGAGCCTCTCTCCTTCCCAAACAAGTTTTCTAATCCATTCATTCAATTTTCTAAGAACTGTCAAATGATTGTTTGCATGTGTAACAGTGATTATTGATTTAGTTTTTCCTGTTTGTGTCACAAAAAGGATAAAGCTAATGTCATGAAACGCGTGCTCCCCTCACACGTTTGGCATAGAAAGTTCTCCTGGCTCTGTCACTCTGTGTTTAATGGTCTTGTTCCTGAACAGTCATTAACCAAGCTACTGCTGTCATAAACTATTTGTACCCTCTTTACTTATATTTACTTTCCAAAGAAAGTACCCCAGGCTTGGTAATTTTGTGTTCAACTGTGTGTCCTTCATGGGTGGAGTGATTAAACAAGAGATTGCTGCCATAAATTGTGTCCTCTCTTTGTTTATCTTTAACGTAGACAGCGCTCCTACTCAGTGCTTCTGTGTTTAGTTCAGTTCAGTGTTAAACTGAATTGGATTCTATTTAACTGGAAATGAACTGAACCTGTTTGACTCGTGTTTCTTTCATGAACAAACTTGATGAGAGTCACTGTTGCCATTGGTGTTGTGTAACTCTTAGCTTTTCTTCCCCATAAAGCTCTCTCCGAGCTCAGTGCCCATTTGTTTCTTTACTGGTTTGTTACAATCTCACAGTTTTTGATGCTAGTAACTCTTTTTACTCATTATTTTTATTTCCCATACAAAGTACTTCTGGCTCTGTGCTTCCGTGTTTTGTTTTTTACTTAATACTGAACCTTGTTCTCTTGGAGGTTCATTCTACTACCCCTATATGCTTGTTCAGGTTGAGGGATTGCCTAAACATTAATAAATGGATGTTCTTTACCTGCAGAGATTATAAGATTAACCTAATTTAACTACATTTTACTAATACCTGTACTGAATTGACTCATTTAGCAATTGGTCGGGTTGAATTACACTCTATGAGTAGATTGTGCTGAAAAGAACTTGACTGAGTTAAACTGAAACTGAAACTGAACTAGGTTCTGTATCTGGATATGATCTGAACCTGTTTGAACTGTAGAGTTCATTGAGATAACATCTGTTGTGAATTGGTGCTCTATAAATAAACTAAAATGAATTGATTTACAGTGTTGTTGTTTGAAAATGTATG
The DNA here is from genome assembly GCF_001444195.1 of Xiphophorus couchianus. Lineage (NCBI taxonomy): Eukaryota > Metazoa > Chordata > Actinopteri > Cyprinodontiformes > Poeciliidae > Xiphophorus > Xiphophorus couchianus. The sequence continues at coordinate 18,470,487 of NC_040233.1, forward strand.
TCTACTGAGCTACAGTCTAACCACTTGTTTTTAAGGTAAGCTCTAAATGAAGCTGGCCAGTGCACACTGGGTTAAAAATAGTCTCCAGAGGAGATAAAAACCAACAAAAGCTCAATTATCTGTACTTCAAAGCAGCCAAATTGTCAATACTCTCACATGGTATTTTAAGTTGTGCCAGTTCTTTCATCTCTGCCCATGGTCCTAGGGGGCAAGGCATTTAAATGGAGCCAGGAAGTTATTGGTACTAGTAGGGATGTGGAAGGACTAGCAGTACTCTGTGAATTTAAATAGACCCAACCAACCATAATTCAATTCGACATTTGGACAGACTGTGGTTCTGTGTTTAATGATTTTATTTTATGTTTTTATGTCAGCTTTTTACTGATTGACTAAGTCTATTCTAAATTGAAACAGTGTTGTTAGACAAAAAAAGATGATGCACAAACTCTTGTAGCTTTCTCTCACATTTAATGTTGCATGGCATCAGCTATGCTTTGACATGACAAATCATTCACATTTCCAGTCAAGGAGTTTCCTCTTAAACCATTTCAGGGACAAAAGAAACCTAAAAGTGCTGATGTGGCATGAAGGATGGTGTTTTTGTAAGAGTTTGGCATCTCTGTCACACAGTCCGATCCATTCTCCCTTCATGGGACAGGGGAAGTGATCTTGGGGACCTATTGTGTTTTCTGATTAAGTTTTGACTGGCTTTAAGTGTACTAGTTGGACACCCTCAACTGGGGGAGCTAATCTTCCCTTGTGTCCCAACAAGGGAAACCAGAAAGAAGGATGGAGGGGGTGGAGATGGGCAGCAGTGAAGTAAATGAGCAGAGGAGGTGCTGGGCTGGCTCTTGCCCTCTCACTGACAGGATCTGGTCTATGTCCTGCTGCCGAGGGTCGCGGCCCAGCTTACGCACACAAACTTATCTTCAGTGCATCTGCCGCGCCGCCTGCGCAGTCAGGCTGTCTCCACTGCAGGCCACGAGCGTTTTCCTGCTGGGAGGGGGAGTGGGGGTGAGTGGTGCATGATGGGAGGATAGAAGGAGGAAGAGGAGGGGGCTCAGGAGTGTCGAGCGGAGAGGGAGAGAGGGTCTCAATGTGAAACTGCCCCTTCTGAGACCTTCCAAGTCACTGAGCTATATGGAAAACACAAGCCGCCTCCAGGGTAACAGGACCACTTCTGAATTTCTACTTACAAAAATAGCTCTGATGTCTGGATTCGACCTCTCTGTTCTTTGGCCCTCGTCGCTCTCGTTGTGTCTGTCGTGTAGAAATTCCCACACCAAGACCAAGCTCATTTTCAGTTCCTAATAACCCATCAGGAACAGCTTCATTCATTGGAGAGTTTAGGAAAAACACGCAAAGTAATGTAATAACTATGCCGAGTTGAGCGAATTTATCATTCTTGCCCTGAATGGAAATGACCTCTGGGTGACCAATCATGCAGACCTCAGCCGAGGTCCCTTTGGTGAGCCATTTCATCATTTAAACAGCACAAGTTCCAATTCTCATGACCTAATGCGTTGTAGAATGCCTGAAATCTGCTGCTTGTGTTTTCTCTTCTCTCCCTCAACCTTCTCTCTTTATCTGCTGCTGCGGCACGGATAACAGGACAAAGCAGTTGGCAGGAATGCGTTAGTTTTGGGACAAGGTGCTAATGAATGACATGTTACAAACTTAACTACGTTTTCAGTCTACTGCTGGTAGACTGAAAAAGTGATGTTCTGCACTCAGACCAAACATGTAGTCACATGGAGTTTTGACAGTAGAATGGTAAATTTGGTTTATATCTTTTGATTTTATTTTCTGAACATTTTTGAATTACTTAGGATGTTTTCACTGGAAAAACAGAAGCCACAGTGGGGTTAAAAAACAAGGAAATGACCATACAGCAAATGTCCTCACTCGGGTAGCTTGGGTCTCAAATAGCAACATTTTGTAAACATTTGCAGCATTAACCAGAGAGTTTGTTTCAGCAGGTGCTAATTTTATTTTATTTTTTCTCCCAACTTCTCCCTGCATGCCCACCTTCCACAAATGAAGAATATGAAGCAAGCAAATGATTGAAATATTTGCTTCTGTCTTCAATAGACATGTCATCAGGAAAACTAATGCTATTCTTACTGACAGCTCTCACCCTTTTGCATGCTGAGTTCCAGTTTCTGCCTTCTGGTCTCCGCCTCAGAAAAGTAACAGGTACCAGCGCTCCAATTTCTCTTTTTAATACAGAACGAGGTACGGGCTTTGCATCTTATTGTTGGGGTTCATTGGTTGATTTCTGTTTTTATTTGTTCCATTTGTTTCAGATAGTATTAACTGTCGGTCAACAATGATGTTCACTGCTGGTACTCTTGCTATCATATACGGACTAATATTTGATGTTGTTTTGATACACTTTATTGACTCTTACTTTGTTCTAACTTTGATTGTTTTTCTCTTTGTTTTTATGTCTTTATATATGTATATATGGATGTATCTAAATATGTACTTATTGTAACATTATTTGCTCATTCGGGACTTAAATAAATCTGAATTGAACTGATGTTTTATGATATTTTACAATCAGCCGCTGAAGAAAGGCCTGTGAAATTAAAAGATTTATCAACTTCATATTTTTTTAAACTAAGAATGTGTGCCTGCACAATGTTTTTGATACCTGGTAGAATTCATGGTAGAATCTGTAATAAACATTGACATTTGCACATCCATGCTTCACAGTTGGTATGAGGTGCTTCTTTTGGAATGCTGTATTTGGTTTAAGCTTTACATGTACTCTGTTTTTGGCGTTCAAATAACTCAGTTTTGGACTCACCTGTACCAAGAACATTATTAACATTCAAGAAGCCCTGGTCTTTCTCCAACCTTTGTCTGACTTTTATGTTTTTCTTAGAGAGCAAAGGTGAAAGTTATATGTGTGCAGACTTTTTCTGATTGTGCAGTGCTTGTACTTTCATGTTGAAACCCTGGTGTTTTTTGATCCCCTCTCTGGCTATTCATAAGTCACAAATGGAGATGTCAACATGCTGCACTGCTTAGAGTTTTAAGCAGTAAAAATACCGGCAGCGTTGGTCAACTTTGAGGTGTTGTGTTGCATTGAATTCAGCACTGTATAAAATGTGTGACTTAAGTCATCTCACATTGCTCTTTTCAAAATAATAATAATGTGACAGTTGTGTCACATTATTATATATAACAGTTCAAATTTAAATTGTATATCTCACCTCTTACCGTTCTCAACAAAAATTCAGAAGTTATTTCTGGCACTTGTTAACACTTTTAAATCCTGAAAAATTTATGCCATTAATCTCGGAAACTTTTGTCAGGTCTTTGCATGTTTAATAGCATGGGAAATGTCTAAAAAGCATCCATAACAAAATCATTTTCTCAAACTGTGCGCAGCTCACAGTTGTTCATGATATGTTTAAGGTTTAAATAGTCTACACTTACAGCACTTACTGTATAGCACCATTTAACTTTATCCATATTTTCTCAGTCTTTTCTATTTACTCTCAATGATAGTAATCGGATACACAGATATAAAATAATTGCTATTTTATACTCATGCATGACAGTATTTCAATGCTGAACATTCTGCACTTATTCTTTTCACAGAAAGATTTAAAACATTAATTAATGTTTTCTACAAAGCTTATTTGCATAATAAACTGCACATAATTTTAAATCCCCTTTATTTATTAAAGCTTTCATATTGGTTTCATTTGACCAAAAACGATTACATTTAACAACCTATACTGTATATACATATATACATACTTTGTAGGGTTGTGCTTTAATGTCTCAAAATTAATTCTAATAGAAACTTGTTACGTTTGAGATATCCCTCTTTGCCGCAGTTTTACAGAGTGGAAGGTGACGAAATAAACCTGGGTGTTTGTCCAGCCTTGTTTGTCACAGCTCCCGTTAAACTTCTTATCTTATTCCTCCATCTGTAGATAAGAGTAAATTAAGTCAACCAGCAATTTTCTTGTAGCAGTTTACTGACTTATTAAGATCAGCACACATCTGCTTGACTTAGATGACACACTTCTCTGCTGCAACCACCATATTTTCTTGTGAGAACAGTTTGGAAAATGCTTGACACATGCTTGCAATGATTTTACTTAAAGGAAATAGAGTTAAAGCTTGAACACAAAGTACACTGCAATTTTATGACTAATTTGGAAAAAAAAAATTGAAAACAGTGTGTCCTTCTACTCCCACTGCATAATAATTCATTTAATGAATTTTCTTTAACAACAAATTCCTTGCTTCTGCAGAGTATTAATGTTGAGTGCGGTTCATCTTAAGGTCCGGCAATTCAGCAGAGAGTTACCGGACCTCTGCCAAAGTCTGGGCAGACACAACATAACCGCCTAGAGTAGTTTCATACTAATGTGATGACAAACACAATATACAGATATATCTCTGGTTTGTTGCAAGCAGTGACATTTTCCTGTCCCCGAATTAATGAACCGTGTTGTGCGAGGCGAGTAGATCAACCCCTAACCTTAACGCATTATTGTTTTATGGACCTACAGCTAAAGAAGCCCATGCTCTGACTGTATGGACCACTTTTACATTGGAAGCAGACAAAATAGTGGAAATGAGGCAAAAGAAGTTGGTACAAGGTAATGGGAAGAAGAATGTACCTCAAAACAGAGCAATTTATAATGATGCAGTAATTTGTGTTGCTCTATCGCACAAATTCCCAATTGAAGCTTGTGGTTGTAATGTGAGAAAATCTGAAAAAACCCAAAGGCCATGTGAATTTATGCGAAGCGAGTCTAAAGGCAAGAAAATTTCTATGTTTTGTTCTTGCTTTGGATTTGTCTGTGGTCTCTAGATCATGCAGCTTTAGCAACAATATTTCACAATTTGGCACTTAAACAGAGCATCACTCCTCCGTATATTAACCCCAAAGTCCTAAGACCTGGATCCAATCCTCCCAGTGCCCACACAACAGCACTACCTGACACTGTGACATGCACACACAGCTCCACTCATCTGCTCCTCATTGGGAACACAGTTAAACGCAGGACCTTTAACACAATGGTAAAACCCTAGAAGGGGTGTTTACAAGACAAAGTCTCATCGTGTGACCTCAAACGTGAAACTGTTTGACAGTGACGGAAAGAGGAAAGGAGCAGTAGGGCGAGGGCTCATTTATGGCAAAGTGTTCTTCAACCTTTGCTCACTCCTTCTATTGCTCTTGCACCTCTTTAATTTGAGATGTGAAACCTTTCAGATTTCTCAGACATGATTATTATTAAGCTAAACATTTAAAATATGTTTGGAGTAAGTGTGGGTTTCAGAAGAAAGAAGCGAGAAGAAATGACCTCCTTAATGTACATTCTGTTCTGCTTTGGCTGTGATTCCCAAGGTTGCCTCTCTCTCTTGGGTGGGTGTGTGTGTGTGTGTGTGTGTGTGTGTGTGTAGGGGTGTGTGGGCGTGTATTTGTGTGTGTGTCGCCGTGCCAGGCACTGCGTCTCCTCCGGCTCGTACTATGTTGATCCTGCCATGTACTCTCCTCCTACTTTGGGCGAGGCTTGGCGATGCATCACGTAGCAACACTGTGTTAACATTGATATGTGCAGACGCAGAAAGGCGTGTGCACCCCGGCCAACAAACACAAACACACGCCTACACACTAAGAGAATATGGATCATGGAGTTTGCTCGCGCAATGCATTTCAAGACGTTTTACTGCAACAGTGCAGCATTTAGCGCTAACAGCAGCACTAGCATAGAGGTGAGACTGACCCAGTATGGGTCACGTTCCTTCTCTCCTGCTTCAGAAAAACAGCAGAATTCAAATAAAAGTCATTTTTTCCAGTTCCTCACGTCGGTAGCATCAGCTGACACTCTCAAGCCCTGATTTTTATAAGTGAGACAAATATTCCCATGTGGAATGAACTGCAAGGTATGTGAAGCTACATTCCTCGGGATGCATTGCCCTGATTTAAGGCTCTCTTGCCCAAGTTCGGGTCTTAGTTCATTTAAACCCCGCAACTTCCACTGCCGTGATTGTATCTCACCCATCCACGTCTTTGTCTCTCACCCACTCATTTCCAAATGAATATAAATGAGTGTTTTCATTGTGAGACAGACCAAAAACAGCAAAGTATGTTAGCAAAAACACTGGCTAATACTTATAAAAGGAGCTAACTCTCGTAAAAGAAAAACAAAAGTAGGAAATTCTTTGGGGGGAGAAAAAAAGAGACTGTTTTTTTATGTCTGCATTTGACTTTTGAAGCAGGCTGCAGAATAACCCGGTGGAGAAGAGGACAATTAGGAAGACAGTTTATTTAGCTGACACATTAATTCACTTCTACACATTTGAGTTTGTTTTTTGCATGCAAACTGTTAAATTGTCCCTGTCCCTGCAAAAAAGAGCAACAGTGAAACGAGCCTGCATTCCTTGACGAAAAACTTTACAAAGTGACTAATAGGCAGGAGTGTAGAGGTCAGAGAAACAGGAACGAAACCACTGGATGTGACAGGGCTTTGTAAAAAAAAAAAACGGAAAAAGAAGGGAACAAAAAAGAAAGTGGTTCAAGCTTTCATGAACATGATTAACTGTTGCGTTCCTGCTTACAATTTGCAAAGCAAACAGGAAAAAATAACCTACCCTAATGTTCCCAAAAAGAAATTTCATCATGACTATGGAATCCTGAAAGATGCCAGGAACATGTCAGTGTTCCAAATAATCCGGGCTGCATTAACGCCTGACAGAAAGCGTGCACTAATGTGTTTAGAGTGTTGTACGATGGAGCTGTGCATTTGCAAAAAGCACATATGTGCAAAGGCAACTCCCTTGTCATTCATGGCAGACAATCATGCTAAAATTTAGAGGCTGTGGTCTCTTATTTGGGTCTTACTATGCTCTGAAGGTTGGATGAGTTTAAATCTTTCAGTTTGAGATTCATGTTGACCTTCAGAACTTGAATTTGTTTGGCAGAGGCCTTGGCCTCCTTTAATCTCATGAAGAGATAAATTCTTTGACAGAGTTGTCCTCATTGGGTCTCCATAGATCAATGTAATATGGCATATTTGATGTCAGGGGGGCTGTGACACAAGGGCAGGCATTCAATTGGCTATGACCTTTCAGAAAGTCGCCATTACATATCCCATCACCTCTCATTATAGCTTTCTCCTCCAGCAGCTTTCAACTTCCAGTACCAGCTTCTTGAACAGCTATGTGCCTCAGCACCACCAGGCATTTCTTCTTGGCATAAAACAAATTGTCACTAAACAAGCACAACCATTGAAAAATAATATATATTTAAATGCATAGACACTTTAAGGGTTTAGAATGCTCTATTCAAAATTCCATCATGTGGACCGACAGCAGTTAACTCCACAATCCACCTGACCACTATCGTTTTACTTTATTTATTTTCCATACTTCCTCACTTTTGCTTTCCAGGATATAATTAAGCTAAGTTTCAGTTTCTATAGTAATACCTCAGAACTTTCTACTGAATAAAGAGGAAGAGCTCATTGCTTTTTGAGGGTACATAGTGGAGCAGTTGACTGTTGCCTTGCAGCAAGAAGGTCCTGGGTTCACTACAAAGTCTGGGTTCTTCCTGTGCATGCATGGATCCTCTCCGGGTATTCCTACTTCCTCCAACAGTCCAAAAACACAATTGTTAAATTAATTGGTCTATCTAAATTTTTTCTATCTACCACACAGTATCTCATCTAAAAAAAGTTTTTTCTTCCACACGTTTGCTGTGTCTCCTCATCTCTGACTCATCTGACAGCGGGTTTTTGAATGCATGTGACATTATTTAGATTAAAAGACGAGGAATACATAATAAATGCCACACTTTTCAAATGTTTCTTTTTAAGACAATTCAGAACACATTTATTATTTTTTGTAACTGCTATTTTGTGTTGGGTCTGTCACATAAGAGCCCCCAGAATACACTGAGGTTTTTGACTGTACAGTAAAAAAGTGAAAAGGTTCTGTGGGTATGGATACTTTTGGAAAGTACTGTAGGTTATCCACTGGTGTGTCTGTGATTTCTTCCAATGGTGTCTGTGACTCTGCCTTTAGTGATCTTCACAGGGGGAAGAGAACTTCAGGAAGTCAGAGCTCCAGGAAAAAGTTACAAATTGGAATGTGACAGACAGGATTCATCTACCATCAACCATCCATTAAAACAAACATCCCCTGGTTTCCTGTCTTATGCTGAGCTATCTGGATCCTGGTTCCAACTGCATATATACACTATTGGGTAGTTTTTAAACATGCACATCAGACACTAACCACGAAAGCAACTTTTTACATAAGATCAGTGTCACAATCAAATAAATGCATATATTTTATTTTACAATTGTTTTACAAATTTATTTTATTTTACAGATTAGAAAACCAACTTTGTTGTCTATAGAGGACATATTGTTAGCTACAGCAAGTATAGCAAGTATACGTCAATCGTATGGCCATCTTTTTTTCCATTTTTGTCATATTAGAACTATTAATTTTAATATGACTTATTGGCATTTTATGTGATAGACCAACATGAAAAACATGACATGCATTTCAGTATTTTTTGCTAGTAGAAATCTGGAAAGTCGTATTGTGTCTGTTTGTATTGAACCCCTTTAATATACCTCGAGATAAAATCCCATGCAACCAAATGTCTTCAGAATTTGTCCTATTAGATTATATTTAGAGTGTAATTGATGTGTGATTTAATCTCAGTATAAAGCCAGCTGTTCTGCAAAGGTCTCAGCAGACCGGAAGTCATGGAGAGTCTGAATCTGGGTTAGATGATAAAACAGTGTCCCAAGCTCTTTATCTTCTGAAATTAGAAGGGACTTGGCTCCACTGGAAACCTGCTAAGACATACGGCTGAACCAGGCGGCTGGGCAGAGAGAGCATCATTTAGGGAAACAGCCAAGAGGCCCATGGTAAATCTTATTCACAGCTCAGGTGGGAAAATTTGTCACAAGAAGTTCTGTTTGGAGTTTACCACAAGCCAAGTAGAGGCCATGATAAGTATGTGGGGAAAAAAAAAAACTGTGCAAATGAGACATTTTTAAACTTTTTGAACTGCATCCCAAACACTATATATGATGGAAAACTAACACACAGGTGTCAGCATCATTTTGTCAGGTTTCTTTTCTTTAATAGGAACAGAGAAACTGATCATGTGGGTGAAGCAAAACACATGGAAATATGGAAATACTTGAGACTGAAAAGAAGGTTCACTTTAAAGCTGGCCACACAGTACTTTTCCGATCTTATACTTTTTGATGTAAGAATTTGCCTATCAATTCAAACCAATAACAGGTTGTTGTTATGGTATGAAACGTGAAAAAGTTCAAGAGGTGTGAATATTTTTGGGAGGCACTGCTGCAAAATGAATTGTATGTGTGTCCTCTTGTGAAAGTGAGTGGTCCTCCCTCCAGAGTACATCACTAGGCCATATATGTGTCAACCGAAAGCTTGCGGTTAAACTAGGGTGAACTTCAGGGAGCTCTTTAGATTCCTCTGATAAGACCCCGGTCCCATTAAGACGGGCCGTCCCCCATTTGAGAGATCAGTGCTGACCTCACACGCTCACCCTTATCTAAATCCCTCATCACCACACACCTAATCTGATCACGACTGCTAATGTTGATAAAATTTGATCCTGCATGGGGAATATGAAAAAAATATTGTCAAGAATTAAAGAACAAAAGATTTCACTGAGTAAGAGTTAGATCTTAATGCTCTGTCCATTGTGTGTGTGTCTGTGTGTGCGTGTGTGATGTGTGCATGTCAGCAGTGTCTCACAGCAAAGACAACTCAGGCCAGCAACAACATTAGCACCCCTGAAATAGCTTGGCAGGCATTTTAATTGCTTTACTCTGCAAAGCCTCAAAATATTGCTCAAAAGAAAACATTAAAAGGTGAAACCTTTCCCAGGGATGGCATTTCCAGTAACAGCAACTTGACATCACCGTTTCTAAAACGTGAGAGCTGAACTCCAAGATTCTGATTAAGCAATAAATATTTAGATGTCAGAATTTTATTTCCCCATTGTTGTCTCTGCTCTTCGCCCTCTTCCTTCCACATTCTGTCCTCTCACCTCAGGAACATTTTTCTTTCGGACCTCTCCTCGGGCTGTCGTGATCCTGCACCTCTGCGCAGCTCTGCACCCATTAACGGCCAGTGCGTATTGTGTTTCTTCTTCTCCCGCAGAAGCATTTTTGTCTTTAATCATCATGAAAGTAAGAGCAGAGTCATGTGCATGGAGCCTCACAATGAGGTGCTGAAGCACTTCATGAGTAGGAAACTTCACACAAACACAGGAAGCTCGGTGTTTCTCACCGAGGGGCAGGAGTCCATACTGTGGAGCTGCAGGACCGATGGGCTGCTCAGATTAACGGCAGCCAGAGAACCTGCAGGTCCTGCTTTTTATTGTTGCCCAGTCAGTCTGCACAAAGCCATCGCACCACAGATCACTGTTCTTAAGAGCTAAATATTAAATGTAGAACTTACATTTTCAATTATAGTTCTGGATTAAAAATGTAATGTTTTTAGGGGAACATCTTGAATAAATATTTTTTAATACAGATTTTTAGGGGCAATTTTTTTTCTTTATAAAATTGCACATTATGTCTGCGTATGCCATCACATAAGTCTGTGAATAAGACAAAGAGAGTCTTTGTGATCCGATTCAATATCTGTAACCTGTTTGAGTCGCAGGACACACACAGATTTTAAATAAATGGTTCTGATTTATGCTATTGTAGCATACATACTACAACTGTGAGATTTTCTACCACCAGCTAAATGCTCTTGCAGGAAGTTTCAGGAAGTAAGACATGTAGTGCAGCAGGGACCTCTAGTGGTATTGTCTGCATGTTTCTAGCAGAGCAAATATGCAAACTTTAACATGTTTGACTTTAGAATGTATTAGACTAATTTGTGCAATTGTGGGGCTGCATGGTTGCCTTGCAGTAAGAAGGTTCTGGGTTTGAATCCTGGCCCGGGGTTTTTCCTCATGGAGTTTGCATGTCCTCCCTGTGCAAGCATTGGTTCTCTCCTAGATGTAGTTGTGTCTGTTTTACAGAGGTCTTAACAATGTGTCACCTGGCTGGGACAGATTGTCCTTCCTTACAATGTTGCTTCAGCACAATCAAGTTTGTGCGGATTTGTTAATGAACGCGTTTCCCAACAAGTATTTCTATCAAGTTGGGATCTGGACTTCAACTAAATCATCGCATCATGCTGAATATTTTTCAGCACCTTTGTTTTAGGTTTCATATTGTGTTTGGTTCTGTTGATGACCCGGTTTGACCAAGCCTCAGCACATAGCACAACACATGGCCTCACATTTGACTCTAGATTGCTTTGGTATGCAGAGGAGTTGATGGTCAACTCAATGGCTACAAATAGTGAACGTCCTGCAGCTGCAACATGAACCCAAATTAGTACCTGTTTGCTGCCATGTTTGACAGTTCACAAAGTTTTTTGTCCTGAATTGCTCTTTGTTTTTCACCAAATGTGTCACTGAACATTTAGATCTAACTTTCTAAATAAACAAATATGCTCCACTGTTCTTATTAGCATTTAAAAAAAAAATTGCACATGCTGATTTTTGGAATCATTCAGTACTCAAATATCCATCCATTCATCTGTTATGTAAACCTGTGTATGCTTGCGGGGTTGTTTGTGCCAAACTCCGTTATTCACCTCAAACATTAGTGCAACAAATCTAGGGCTGTTTTGTTCTAAAGGTCTAAAAACACTTAAATATAAGGGAAATGACCCTTTGATTTTGGTCAATTAGTTGGACAAAAACTTAATTTCAGTGTGGCAAATGAAAGATGAAGAAAGTCACACAAAAGAAAATTAACTAAAATGTTATGCTTTTTAATATATAAATTTAGACGTTTAATATAGCTATTGTAATAAGGTAAAAAAAAAAAAAAAAACAATCTGAGGATTTGAACATTTTGTCTTTCAAAGAGGTGTGGAGGTATATTTTTAATAAATATATAATATTTTAATAAATATATTCATGTATTCATATGTGAAAACCCCTCAAATTAAATTCCATGCTTTTTCAAGACTGCATGAATCCTCAAATGAGGAAAATAAAACATATGACAATAAAATATTGTAAAATTAGGAGGTTTGCCATATTTTAAAAGCAACAACACAAGATTTTTCAGGGAACTCACGGAGTTTTTTCTAAGACATTAGACATAGATGTTTTGAGGTACTTGAAGATATCAGGTTACAGATCATCAGATTAGATTATATTTTTAGTCAGACATAAGTTTTAAGATCAGACAAGACCTAAATAAACAGACCTAAATAAAACTTATGAACGTCTATTCTGGCTTTTGATTTAGGCAACTACACAAAGATAAGTGGCCCTCTTCTGGTCACCCCAAACAAAACTTTCTGGAAGCACCCCTGCTCATCCATTAACATTTTCTCCACACCTCTTTGCAAATAATACCACTAGATGGCATATTAAAGCGAGTTACTGCCAGTTACTCGCTTAAAAAAAACACTGCATAGCATGTCAAGCAGACAGATGGCGCAGTTGCTCCAGAGATGCTGACTCGCGCATTTCAGAAAACGATCTATTTTCTAAAAACAAACTTAGCCAGGCCCCATTCTGCCAGCGCCCATTGATCACAGTGCAAACATCTGTACCTTGTGAGTATTAAGCAAGCAGAAGGTATATTTAATCAAACTTGAGTGAAAGAAAAATAAAGTTTGATCACATTTGTGTTTAAGATTTATTGCTTAAATGAGTGGTGCTAAAATGTTAACGAGGCAGAAAAATCTATCTATCTTATCCATGCTTGGAAATATGCTGATAAAGTTTATGTAATTTTGGTATGCTCTGTCAGAGAACAGAGAAGCTTCAGCAGTCAGGAAAAGGTAAAAAAAAAAATAGAAAGAAAGAAAAAAAAAAAAACTGGACTTCCTCAAAGCTCATTGGTCCAGATTTTCCCTGTGCTGCCACAATACTGCACACACGTGACCTCCCTGTTTTCACCCAGTTAAACGCATGTACTTAAAAGACTGGCTCTTCCATTCACCCACACAAACACGATCAGAACAATATCCATGTCCACAAGGTAAGATCGACACGCTGATTGCCGGGAGCGGACCATGGCGGCTGCCACCAGCAGCAACACATCTACAGCCACGCTTCAGCAGATAAAGCACCCCAGTATTGAGCATACACGGAAACGCATAGACCCAAGGAGGAGGCAAGCAGCGCTGTCCTTTCTCAGCAACATTTCTTTAGACGGACGACCCGTGCAAGACGATGCAGACGATCAGAACCAGGAGGATAACTCGCTGGAAGCACGGACTAGACAGAGCCTGGTTTCTCTGGAGCGCTTCGGGGCGCACGGCGCTGCTGGCACCGCCGAGGCTGCGGCTGCCGCTGCAGCGACCACGGCCACCCAGGCGCTCGCTTTAGCAACCCAGGCTCGGCTCGCCAGCTGGGGCAGCTGTGGGATGGGTTCCGCCGCTGCCCCGGCGTCTGCAGACACTGAGGGCGACGCTTTTATGCCCTCCACGTTCAACTCGCCTTTCTCCGCGGTCCCAGTGGCAACCAGAGGGAGGCTGCAGACTTACACTCAGGGAATCCTTCCTGCCGCCTACTCCAGGCAGTTCTCCCCGAGCTTCAGCCTGGAGGGCGGACAGATAGAGCAGCAGAGGTCAAGGTAAATGTAAATAGTGGCTTTTCTTCACTGAGTGGCGTGTGGAGACATGCCCTGCAACACGCCTGGTAATTGTTTTTTAGCTTAATACTTAATATTCTGCATTCTCACATCTCAAGTGTTTGTAATAATTTTAAGCAAAGCAACTGGTGTTTCTAACTTCTTAAGTGCCTTTGCATGAATGCATTGTCCCATTGCATGCTTTCCAAGAGTGGCTCAAGGTTGCATGGGTAAAAAATTAACATAGTGATCCAGTTAAAATCACCATCTACCATAGCATCACTGTTGCATGTTTTTGACATTACATTTGTCTCAATTCAGTTCAGGTCACTCGTGCAAGTTTTTCTATAACAAATATGTTATTTTTATTTAGTAAATTTCCTCCTTGCAGGACAACTGAAGTCATCTTATGTAATATTCTCATTTACCATTCTGTGGTGTTTCGCGAAATGCACTGCAACCTAATATCTCTGTGAAAAGTTTCTCTATCATTTTTACTGTAGTAAAACCTGTAATACTCACACGTGCAAAAAGGCACAAGTGTTCCCAAGGTTCCCAAAGCAGAATTCTATTTTTCGGTCCGCTTAGACAATCACTCTGCCTGCCTTGATGTTAGCATCACATCTGCTTGATGGTAAAAACACAATTTGTTTGCAAAATTTTCAAAACTTTCATCAAAACAAATATTTTCATGTGTTAGAGCAAAAAATAAAAAGTAACACATACACTGAATGTTTAAGTGACACAGTAGATATAAAAATTATGACAGGTCCAGTAGTGGCCACTGAAGGACTGACTGCAGCTGCAGTCCAAGCCTTGTGAATCTTCCCCAAACTGTTGAATGTGCTTTGCTTCACAATCATGTCCAGGTTGTGATTATCCATGTTGCTTTTGAGCTTTTGTACCACACTTTTTCCCTTCCATTTAATTTTACATTTCTTGAATAAAGCAGTCTGTGGACAGTCAATTTATTTAGCAATAACCACTTGTGGTTTAATATTCAGGTGGTGGGTGTTTGTGATTATTATCTGGACAGTTGTCACATCAGCTGTCATTTCTACGATTGTCCACGCCAAAGCATACAATTTCTCTAATAATGTATTATTAATTTATTTTAAGTAATATATTTATATAAGACTTTTATGAGCATAGTTTAGTTGTGGTTGTCCCATCTGCACTATGTATTTATCAATCAGCAGGTCTGCAGCTGTCCTTTGTGCTCCAGTTAATTCTTGACTTAATTAAAGAATTTCTCTTGATAAGTTAAAGTTAAGAAATAAAATGCCGATAAACGACTTGTATTGCGTAAGCATTCACAAAAAAGGACTCCAACAAAAATATCCAAATATCTCAGATCTCACTAACTTCCATGCTCGTAAACAGACACGTACTAGTGAGGTATGGTTTCATTCACAAACCTGATGTCTGCCTTCTGTGACAAATTGAAAACACAGAAAACTCATA
Source organism: Xiphophorus couchianus (assembly GCF_001444195.1). NCBI lineage: Eukaryota > Metazoa > Chordata > Actinopteri > Cyprinodontiformes > Poeciliidae > Xiphophorus > Xiphophorus couchianus. The sequence goes on from NC_040233.1 coordinate 18,485,642, forward strand.
ACAAAGAGACATCAAGTACCTTTGGGGTTAAGAAAAGTAGTAAAAAAGAAATGTTTTATTTCATCGGTTTACATTTAAAGTTGGCTCTTTTGTAACCAAATTACAATGTCTTCTGACGGATCATTTGAAACCGTAACAAACCCAAGGAATTTTCAGCAATTCTTGTTTCATTTCCTGCTTTTCCACATGAATGAACGAACATTCTGACCTGTTGCCCTGAAAATTTGGTATAGTCAGCCGCTTCGAAAAGTTGCACTCAGTTCCAGGCAACACACTTGGCTTGGACACAACAAAGCACAGCAGGAGGAGAGTTCATCTGCACTCCATGTAGGTGCTATCATGGCCATAACTCACCAAGCTTCACTGGCTCCACAGGGAATCAGCTGGTTTCAGTTTTATTTTGTTCACTTTTGCTTTCTGTGCATCTTTTTTTTCCCGTGTGATTTTCTTTTTATGGAACTGACTTTTACAGCTTAGCACACACTTGCTTTTTGCTCTGTGTGACGTAAACATCCTGTAACTCTACACCCTTGTCCGACTCCACGTGTAGCAGGGGCTAGCCGTTTTATGCGCCTCTCTTATTTGCCCCCTTTTGTCTACTTTATGTTTGTGTGGGAGCGGCGAGGACAGATTGAGGGAAGGTCTTGGCTGACCATAGAAGCAAGACAGATGTCAGTCCTCTAATGACTCTCAACCTGCTTTCAGCTCCTTTCTCCTCAGTTTTTTTCCATTCAGAGCCCCTCCGGTCAAATCTCTACCCCACCCATCTGGCTAAATCCTCTCCACCCTCTGGTGTCTCTGCCACACTTCTTGAGGAAGCTCTGATTCATGGTGAAACACTCAGTAAACTGTTATTTCCCCTTCATGGCAGAGTGTAAGTTACACAAACTATCAGGTTGTAGTGTGAGGGGAAAATATGCTTAAAACTCTAAATACCTAAATGTTCTTCAGTTGTTCTGACTCGGGAAGTGCTGCGGATGAGGAAACAAACACTCATGAAATAAATCGCTGTCAAAAGATGACTTTGAATGAGAATAGTCTTTCAGCTTGCAGTCTTTACATTTTCCTAATTTTTGTGCAGAGAACTGTGGAGGACAGATGCTGCCAAAGTCTAGTGTTACTTTTTTTGACATAATCTTTGCTTTTATACATTTTTAGTGGCTTGTGCAAATGGTGAGGAGGGGAAAACTCTCTTTCAGATTTTGATGTGGGCTGAGATTCTCACCAAAGTACCACACTGCATGAATCTATTTTTACAAATCAGTGCAAGAAGCTGAAATTAAACCAATTTATATTGTCTGGACACAATCGTTCTTCATACATAATGAATATATGCAATCAAGTAAGATGAATGATAATATTGAAATAAATTCACACCATTTGAAATAGGGAGAAAATTACATTTGTGCATATTCTAAAAGAAGCTTACAGTTAAGTTATTAATACTACGATAATAACTACACAAATATCTTTAAATCTGTGTCCTTAAATATTGCTCCTCTAAAACCTCTGCCCTATATCTTATAGATGTCCGCCTGATTTAAACTGGTGCGTCACAGACAGGCTTCTTTTTTCACTGACCGCTAATGTTGCAGAGTCAGTGTAATCAGATGTCCAGTGATATAACTAAAACACACAGGACACACATGATGTTAGTAAAAAAGTTGCATTCAATAAGGTTGTTGAATGTCTCCATCCATTCATCCTCCAATTCCCACTTGTCCTAGCAGGGGGGCTCCCTATCTTTTGATGTACATCTGGTCACCAGACAATTACAAGGCAACAAGGCACACACGCACACATTGGCACATTGAGGAGCAGCATATACATGTGTGTGGTTGATGGCCTTAAGACCTTCCTCCTGGCATGATTGGTTGTTTTTTACCTGGAGCGGTGCATTTCTGCATATAGCTTTTTTTTTTTCACATATCATTTGTCTCATGTTGTACTATCACAAAGTAGTGACGGTACAACAGTGACAGTTTTAACAAATATTTAAAAAATATATTTTTCTAAACACTACACACTGAAGCTTTAAGTAATTTCATAGTGTTATGAAATGATCAACAATGGATTGTAAACCAGACTGAAGCTCTACCTCCTTCAAAGAATACAGAATTTACGGTTATTGCAGTTGCACCTGCCTTTGAACTTTGTAGTGACCACATCATTTTTTAAAAGTGAAATCACCTTGACAAAATTGCTGGTAATACTTTTATAGATTGGTAAAAGACAACTAGTAAGCTTTTACGAGAACTACACTATTTATGAATTTGAATGTTAAATATCTATTGAAACAAAGATTAAGAAAACAAATTAAAACTAAATGCCTTACCAGAAATCTCAGGATTGACAGTTACCCATGTATACCCTATAAAACATTTCCCAGTGTCCATTATGACCCCTACACCTTACAGAAGAATAACTTTTATTTGCGCTGAAACTAAATTTATGCTTACTTTTAAAAAAATTCAAGTAGAATTTTTAGAGACAAGATATTCTTAATGGAGACCTGCATTTTGCCGTTATTGAGCAACCCTAGAACTCTCACCCGCAACAACCTCAGTTGCTCCATTAATAAATTCAGTATGAAGTTGCTAAACTCTGACTGTGTCCTGCTTTTGAAGGACATTCGCATAAAAGGAATTCTAATGCCAAGAAATGAATAACCTGCTGTGGGAGTTCGACCACGTTCTACGGGTGTGTGAACAGACGAGCGCTCTCCACACAGTGCCGGGTTTGTTTTTCCCTGGGCAGCTGGTGGAAACATGACGAGAGGTCCCTGGCTGGGAGAGGCAGGATGCCCATGCTTTCTGAGAAGCAGCCTGGCTCTGTATTTTCTGCTCTCCACTTCCTCTCTCTGAGGAATTAGAGACACACTCTCCCTTTAGAGATTTTGGCCTCGAGTCCTGCTCCCATTCAGGAAGTCGCAGAGGCTCTGATGTGTCTCCAGAATAGATTCACCTAGAGGCCAGGGGCTTCTTCAAACCCTCAGAATCTAATGTGGAAATATGATGATTAACTTTAGGTTCTTTGCACTCTTCAGTGTATATTCATCATAAATCAGCGCACCAAGAGCCGAACTTTAAATATAGCACCCCATTCCCCATCTGGTGCTGTATGCTGGATGTGTAGAACAATTATCACTATTTGTCTTTTCCTCCTCCATCACAGTCAAACAAAAGCTTCTCACATCCTGTTTTAATTTTGTTCACACCAAACAGAAATAATGCAGACACTTGTACTTTCAGTGATTTAACAAATTGGCTGGAAACAAGGGAGTATGAGCCAACATAATAGTCCGCTCATGTTTTGTGCGATTAGGTCACATATCTTTGGTTATGAGGTCGATTGTTGCATGGTGAGGTCATGGTTGGCATAATCACAGAGTTATATAAGAAGGCTTTATTTTCCTTCAGAGTCTTGTAATGTCTGGGCTGTGAAACATATGGTCAGAAAGTCCACAAGGAGCTGAATATGAGACAGTGTAACAAGGTCCAGCATGTGTTTAACTATAAACAGTGTTTTTGGAATGTGGGAATTATTGTAGTTTTTTTTATCACTAATTCATTTCGCATAGTTTGTTCTTTTTTAACCATTTAGCTTTTACAATATTCCTCTTATTAAATAAAACTTTATGTTTTTTTTTACATTCTTAAAATGTTCTTTTCATAAAAAATAATTTCAGATCATTCAGAGATGCTGTTCACTTTGAAAATTAACTACTTCTCCATAAGTTTATGCAGAAGCACAATCTGCACTTTAAACAGATCAAAAACAATTACTAAGTGATTTATTTTTTTGACATATTTTACTATTTTGTATGTCAGTTTCATTTTTCCATCACATGCAACTTTTTCCTGCCACTCTACTGTTTATCTGAGTTCCAACATTCCACACATTTTGTAAATAAGTTCTTATTGTCGCCACACCATCAACAATTTATTCAGCAAAATGTAGGAAAAAATTTTCCCCTTTCACATGGTGTGAATTTCAAATAAAACTCTTAAGTGATTTGAAGAACATGCCTCAGAACAAAGAAAATCCCCTCCACTTCTCCACAGAACTTCATGTAAAAATTGGAGCCGTTTTTTTAAGATGGATAATCGATAATTTTTTGTTATTTTCGTGTTTCTTATGCATAAACATCAATGCATAGATGTCTTTTGTGGATCCAACGGTGTCAAAATATTTGTCATATGTGGTCCTACTCACAAAAATGATCTATTTTTTCAAATTTTCCCAGATATCAAGATTTTTTTTAACATTACCATCAACATTTAAAAAATTATACTTTGATGAAGGTTTTTTATTTAGTGGTTAAGATAATAAAAAAATCTGATAACATTCTTTTCAAATGAAAGGAATAAATGTCAATCAAGACATAATAGTCCTTTTTCAGTCCAAAGGTTATGTTTGTTAATGTACATTATCCTCTATTTAAAAACACTAAAAGAGAATTTTAAAGCATACATTTTGCACATTTTGCATAATACATTTTTCTTCTGTTATTTTTAAATGATGGTTTTAGTAAAGCTAGAACCATTATTCATGTCATGCTTTTTTTTATCTGAGTATATTTATTTACATTTATCTCAAAGCAATCACACATTGCCACTGCATTCGCTTTTTTTCGTTTTGTTTTTTTGTCCTCACATATGCACTTGCTATGCTTGCCAATGAGAAACTAACAGTTTCAGTTGTGAATGTTTATAAGACGCTATGAACTTTCTTTATCGTCTTTTATGCCCAATTATTTTTTAAGTTGCCTCATGTATCCCATTTGTTCCGGTCCTTTCGAGGATCAGAGAGGCTCAGCTCCCCTCTGTTTTTTTTTTTGTCCTCTCATCAGATAATCAAGTCCCCTCTTCCCCCTTGGCATGGCCTTCTATGTGTGAATAAATCCAGACCTTAACATTTACTTTTACTCTGTTGCAAAATGGAAGACCATGTCCTGTGGCAAGCTGCCAACAGGTCGTACGTGTAAAACCTTCTAATCTCCACTTTCAGCCCTCTGTTGTTTTATAACTCTATGCTCACCTCCTGCTCACCACTGAGCAGGATTGGAAATCCCTTTTATGCACATTTTATTACAAGATAATTTCATTGCATTCATAGCAGAATTGATGTAACGCTGCATGAATTGAGGTCATGCCTGGACAAAATTACCTTAGGCAACAATAACAGGGACTGTTTAAAAGAGACTGGAGGCTACAAGCCATTTTCAAAGCGCCATACTCAAACCAGTTAATGTCTAACTGAAGGACTAGACACTGATTGTTCTGACCCTTGCTCTTAGAGTTGTGTTGAGAATGAATGAGTGGCCATACTGTTGTTTTTGTCTCCAGGATTTGTGCTGGCCAAGAAAACATCTTTTGCACTAGGAACAGCAGCTGTTCATCCACAGTGGTTGGATCAGAGTTCAAATATGAAAGCTGGAGTTGTGACAAAGCAAACAGGAAACATCATGGTCGGCTTGCTAGTATATAGCTTTTCAAAGTTTTCTATTTATAGAGATTTGAGTTGGAAGTGGACTATTTGTTGTAACCATTTCCTATCAAGATTGTTTTTTGTCACTTAAGATAAGACATGTGCAGAGTCCCCAGTCCAATATTACTTTAGAATACAATACCATGTGTACATGCTTAAAGTCTGCATATTTAAAATTCAGAAAGATAACTATTTCAACTAAAGTAACTTGCACACCAACTAGCTTTACAATTAAGTTTATCTATATAACACTGAATTTCAAAGCAATTTACATGAGAAACAGAGTGAATTCATTTCTGATTACACAGAAATATACAATATATCATATTAAAGACTATTTCAGTCGGTCAAAAGTTACCCAGTAAGAAAGCTGAAAAAGCATATTGTAACCTGTAATCGATCTACAAGGGTCTTTTGCAGATATTCAACATTATTGTTTAAAAACCAACCAATGTCATGTTAGTTTGACAGTAAACTTCTATATGGGAAATTCACCTATCTTTCCTTGTCTCTGTGATACTGAGAGCAACAAACCAGTTAGTCAAATGAGGACAAAATTAGCTTTTTGTGCATGCAACAGATATTGCAAAATGTTCTTAGAAGAAACATTTGCTTAATCTTACATTGATTAAGCAAACCCACATGTGCTTAATCCTGAGGCTGCAGGAATAAAATGATAAAGGTTAAAACACCAAAGCAACTGTGTAGCAATTGAGAAAATGTCACTGTTTAGTTACAAATGCATTGCAAAATATCAAGCCAAGGATAATTTAAAATGGCTCAAGTGACTTTTTGGAAGATTAGGCAATTCCACAATTAAAGTGACTCAGTGAAAGAAAGCATGCCCCTCGAGGAAGGCTGCAGCTATGGATCATTACTTTGCCTGTTCTTGTCTGAGAGGAGGATGATTAAATACTGGCCATAAATCACATGAACTCTCTCCTTCAACCCTGGGTCAGAGGTCAGGCCAGGCCCTCTTCTTTTGTGATGCATAAGCAGAGCCCCAGTGGATGTCTCTTCAATTCTTTCTAGTTATTTAAACTTAGATTATTGTTCCAGGCATTTTTTTTAATTTATCAGAGATTGACGGTTTGTATTTTTTTTTCTTAGCTCTGGATACTATCAAACACATTTATCTTACACATTTATTAATTTCTGCTCCACTATTTCACATTTGGCTTTACAGACAGCATCGGTTCCACCCTGTTTTTCTAACCGAAGTCAGAAGAAAAATGTAGTATTCCAGTTCTTTAGAACATTAATGGGTTAACTTCTCACTGTTTAAATTTTGGGGGGTTGTAAAACTTTTGAGTCAGACTAAAGTGTTAGACAGCATTGTTTCTGTGACACTAATCATGCAATTATAACCTAATTTTGGAACTGTTTTGGGATACTTAGCTATCACATGTGGGTTTTATTTTCTGAAACTGGCAGCTGATCACATACTAAAAGCGTTGCGGCAGCAGAATTTAGTCAAGCAGCTAAAGTGTGAAATAAAGGCCATCTGTGACCAAATGTGTTACACAAAAGGCTCGTGGAGCCAGCTCGTTATCCTCTTAGCAGCTCTGATCCTGGGAAATACTATGTGCTCTTTATGAGACTGAGGAGATTACTGACCACAAAAGCATTCTGTGTTGATGTATCAGATGGTAGACATGATAGTGTGTGTATTAATCAACAGTCATTATTTATCTTTTACCTTTTTATGTTTAGTCAAAATTATGACTTTTTAACAGAAAGAGAAAGATCTCTTTCTACTAACAGCAAACAATTAAAGGCAATTAGCCTGGTTATAGTTCTACCTGAAACTGACCATGAATTCAGTAATATTGACTTTGCTTTGTTTTTAGTTTAATTTTTACAATATTTCTAAATGTCACTTTTATCAAAACATCCATTTTGCTGTCATTTCATATTTACGATCATTTGGTAATAATTGGCTTGTTTGATGCTTAGATTCTGTCAACAAAAATACTTCTGCTCATAAAGAGTGATGGAGAAAATGTGATGTTGGGAAAACAAGAAGGAGGAAGAACATTTGATAATCATAATTAATATTGTGTTGTGTTTTTAACAATCATTTGTTTTCTTTATATTGTGGAGCCTTATTTGAACATAAAACTATCATCACATGTCAATATGCATTTATTAGTGCCAAGTGTTATGTACAATCATGTTCAACATATTAGATTGTTATTAGAAAAATTTTTTTTTCAGCAACTCATTTCCCTTTGTTCTTTTTAAGAGTTAGCTTTAATCTTTTAATTAGATTCTTTGGAACATATTCTAATTTATTAAATGTATGTTTTTAAATGTCCCCGTGTTTTGGTTTTTGTTGGAAAAATGAAAAGAAATGTAAAAACTCATATCTGAGTTTGAGATGCATGATTTATAATTTGTAATTATTTGGTGAATGTTATGTTAACAACATTAATAAATAAGCTAATATTTGAACATTGTGACAGTTTTTCTTCTTTGGTTTCAGGGCAGACATAGGTCCCAGATTGTAAGTTGAAAATCTAGCTACTGAAAAATAAAAGTATTATTTCTAGCTCAACAAGGTTTTCTTGAAAAGGTTGCTTCTTGCCGACAACTGATGTTTTGAGAATGTTTTGGTTTCTTAATGAGTTAGCTCCTTATTGCTTCTTTAGCTTCTAAAATATGTTATGGTGCATTCGACATTGTTTGACCTTCAGTTAAGTTTCTTTGCTGTGTCAATTGTGTCATATTTGTAGTCATTTTGCTGGAGCTATTCCAGAAAATCAAACTTGTTTTGTGTTAATACGATGGGGGGAATTTAATTCACATCCTCTTAAGTTAAAGGTTGCGTTCTTCTGCCTGTTTTCACAGGAGAAGACTCATCTCTCAGCGCTCTTCGTTAGAAACTCTAGAAGACATTGAGGAAAATGCTCCTTTACGCAGGTACAAGCAAAAGTCCCCCACATTAATTCGAGAAATGCCTTCCACTTTTTCTTTTCCTGTTCGACTGTTATGTTTGTTTTGCATTTTAGATGTCGAACCCTATCGGGTTCACCCCGACCAAAGAGCTTTAAGAAGATCCACTTCATAAAGAACATGCGGCAACACGATATACACAATGGAAGGTATGAAGTCAAACAGAGGCGTCCTCCAGTCAATGCAGAGTTCTCACTGAATGATGGCAGGCTGCCCCAGTCAATGAAGTGCAGCTTGATTTTTTTCTCACATTACAGGCCCGGTCCATTCACAGCATGGTGCTCTAACTCTTAATCAAACAAAACTGGAAATCCCATCCGGTTGTTCATTTATGTAATCCAATGAACTTTTTTTAAAAATCTTTATTTGATCACTGTTGAGTTTTCTTTTAAATCACGCAATCTGTCTCACTGCTGAATGCCGAATCTCATATTGGTATCACAGTTCTCTTAAGCATGTTTGCAGCATAGAAATCCTTCACGTCAAACAAATTCTGCTGATCTTCAAACGATTACTGAATACACACTCAGTCGTACTATTTCAGAGACTTTCAGTATTTTATTGCTGGTCAGGTCGTCTCATGAAGATGTGAGATCTAGTTGAATGCTGGTCTTTCATCCAAATAGGTATAAGTTTATGTTCTATTTTAGAGCATTATTGAACATTTGGCTTATACAAAGGGAGCAATTTTGTCCACAGCTTGTTAGAAAAGATGGTGACTTAGATTGTATTTTTAAAGATGAACCCATTCTTGCCCTCATATGCATAGTATTAATTAATGTGCTAAAGAAGTTGGCAACTTGGAACTGGTGTTGTTTACGGACTGGATTATATTTGATAGACTGACCTTATGTCTATGAGAAGAAATTCTTGAAGTAAGCATTTAACATGTTTTTAAAATCTTGGTCAGCTTTAATGGGAACAATAAGTCATTGGAAAAATGCATCATGTTTCTTTCTAATTACTGACTTACGATATAAAGTCTTTAAGCAACAATTTAGCTTCTCTAAAGATGTTTTCTCTTTTTTTTCTCATTTATTTTTGTTACAGTCCTCATGTCTGACAATTTTCAGGGAAATGCTGTTTGTTTAAACCATCTATTACTTGCATACAATGTAGTTAAAAAGCATTTTCTTCCATTTACAGTTTTTTGTTTTTACGTTTTTCTCATTTATATGTTTCAGCTTTTAATATCAGAAGAAGATAACTTGAGTAAACGTAAAGCTGTTTTAAAACATTGATTTTATTTATTATGGAGGAAAAAAGTTGTCCAATTCAGCTTGGATCATTCAGATGGGACACTGTTTCAATACTTGGGATTGGAATGAGACGCACTAGAACCAATAGGCATCAAATTCTTCATGACAGCGCTTAAAGACACCCATTGTATAAAGTATATTTTGGAAGAGATTTCAGAATATGCCACATGCTGTTAAAAGCCCAGTGTTGGGGTAGGAATACTGTAGTGTTATTTTTTCCAAAATAGCATAATCTCTGTTTTTGAGTCTAGCATTTTCAGGTATAGTTATAAAACAGCTTGGTTAAAATGTCTTTGACATTTTCTGTATTGCATACACTCAGCAGTAGCTAACGTTTTGATTTTGTTAACCTTTTGTTTTTGAATTATGTTTCAAGAAACTTAACAGCATTTCTCTGACTATGTCAGGTATGGGGACTTGCTTTCAAGAAACCATTTTTTTTCATCTGGCTCAAGATTTCTTGATTACTGTCAAACAGTAATGTATTCGGTATTATTTCTCATTAGAAGTGAAATATTGAGAACTAGTAGTGATGCAAAGCTTTTGCACATGCCACATACCAAAGTTTCACAATGAAGGTTTCCAATCTTCTCTTTACTCTGATGTTTTACCTGTCATCTCTCTCCAACTTCAACCAGTGGATCTTCACCAGATAGATGCTCATTAGCTTGTTCACCATTTTCTTTTTCATAGGATAGTCCTTATCAGTGGCAGAAGATCCTTCTATAGTGTATTTTCTGTCCTGCCCTATCAAGATTGTAGCCAAGCAGGGTATGTATCAGACGGCATGCCGTACTTTTTATGACTCCGCCCACCCTGTGCTCCCTCTTTCCTTTATTCCGCCCATATTTCTCCTTTGTCAACATGCTCTCCCTTCAAAGCTTGATTTTGGCCGATGCATTTTTTTATTATGATGGTGTCATAAATACAAAGTGGGCTGAAAAATGGCTTCAAGGGCTTAATTGTGTGCATACATGTGTAAGTATTAATAGACTAGATAGCTTTTCTGCTTGTTGCCTCTGTTGCTTTTTGTCATAATTGCTCTGGTGGCTTGTGGACACTCATCCTTCCCCCCCCTCACACATAATTTTTTACCATAGCTGGCTTTGCTGTCCATCCTGTTTACCATTCCCGGGGTAATTGCTCCTCTTAGATGTAGTCTTTTTAAGCCTGAAACAATAATACTGCATTATTATTTGGCTTAATTCTAAGCCATGCTTTTTTGTTTCTTCTCTACCAATTTTACAGATCTCCGCTGTATAGAAGAGCTGATTTCTAGCTAACACATTTCTGTTTCTAGAATTCAATATAAAGGGGTTCTGCCTGGTTTGCATAGAGATCAGCTGTATTGCAAAACTGGTTCTGACCCCCATGTTGTGACACGGTTTAGAGGAAGTGGAAAGGGAAACAGGCCAGGTAAACAACCGAGAATACAATGCACAGAAAGAAAAGCTCCATGTTGAGGTTTAGTGCAGAGCACAACAGGCTCAGAGTATTTGTGGAATGCCCTAAGCCAACCAGTCAGTGCAGGGTCAAAGGTTAATAAGCCCCCTATGCTCTGTCAGTGTGCACATTTGCCTGCTTTTTGAGGCATGTTGGCAGTTTTCAGTTAGATGTCTGCTGCTTGTTTTGTCCTGAACAGAATTGAATCAGACAACTCAATTGAAACTGTTGATTGACATTTAACACTAACCCATCTTCTCTGAATATTTGCTTTCATGTTGTGGTACAAATGAACTCCAAAAAGAGCTCTACTGAAGATCAGCATGTCCTTCTCACATTTTGTAATTAAGTTTTTACCATAAATTGGATTATTTTATTCACCCTTTCTGTTTAAGCTTGCATCTATGTATCTTAGAAAAGCCATTTTGAAATAATTGATTTATCCATTAAGTTTAGGGGTTTGAAAAGTCTGTTGTACTGACATCATTTTTGCTAGTTTAGAAAAATATTTATGCTAACTGGACTTGTATCTTCCTCCCTGCCTGAGTCAAAAAAAAATATTTTAGCTATTAAACAGTTGAAATTATTGCCTCTTAAAAGCATATATTTAAATATAGTTATTTAGGCTGTCGCAGGTAAACTTCATCATGATACACTAGAGTTCTGAAGTTCTGGTTGCAAAAATCTACTGTTCTTGTGGTCGAAAGACAGACGGTGCTGGAAGAACAAGAGCTGTCTCTGGCTGTATGTGCATGGTAACATGAACTGCCCCTCCCCAACACTTTGCTGCACACTGTTGATCAGTTGGCTGAAAAAGAGCTTCTAAACTTCTCCTTCTCTTACAGCAACAAAACCATTTCAAAATCAACTGTTTACATGAACAGTCAATTAAATTATTGATAAAATTACAGCAGTAAGACTACTTTGCTATATAATTTTAGTATTTCCTTTCTGCTAGTAGATCATGTTACACATTTTGATTTAAACATTTTTATGTCAATGCTACGAAAGGTAGTTTTTTAAATTTTCTTTCTATCTAAGGAAGTCCAGACCATTTCACCAAGTCATTGACTTGGCCACATCCCCGTACTGGCAGAATTTACAAGCCCCTGCTTAGATGAGATAGATTGCTTGTAACGGTCTGCATTTGGGGGAAATGATGGCAGAACAACATACAAAACTGAACTGAGCGCCTTAGAGCAAGAGTCCATCTGTTCTTATAAGAAAATGACGAGTAAATAAACATCAAGTTTTAGGTTGAGCTGAGGGGAATCAAATATTTATGTTTAACAGGAGTATGAAACCACATATTCTGCATCATGTTTTTATGCTCTGGGTCGCTGGGCTGTACTGTTGGTTGTGGGCTGTGGTGGAAATGTAATCTTATGTAAAAGCTTTAAACTTATTCAGGTGTTGGCAATAAATGCTCTTACAGGTAAAGTTGAAGAAGCTCAAATCTCCTATACTTGGGGTTGTGACCGCTCTATATGATAGTTTGTAAAGTGTTTATTGAAATATCTAATAGCTTGAGATTTTTATTACCTTTCTTGTGATTTCACTTATTTTAAAGCTTGCTTTGACATAAAAACTGAAACACTAACAAACAGATTACATAAAGCCTGAGATTCATGCATGTTGCTGAGTAACTTTTCCTTCTCATTAATTCATCGTTCATTCTCAGGATAACAAAGGAGAAACTTTTCTATTTTTCGTCTTTGTCCTTTAAATGTTCTTGCTTGTATCCATTCATCTTTTTTTCCACATTTTTTAAATTATTTGGTTAAAGCTGCCATGCTGCATTGGGATCTCCTTTCCTGCGACGTGTCAGCATTGTGCCTTGCCCTGCTTGTCTGTCTGATAACACAGTTTTTATTGCGACTGACTAGATGCCATGTGTCGCCAAAACACAGGATTTATGTGTGTGCATATGGATACAGAGTTAAACAGAAAGCAAGACTGAACCAGGGACGATAAGGGGTCAGAAGACAAACAGGACGGTGTTAGCACGTGTCTTTGGCTGTCAGAGTGCATTTGTGCTTAACATTAGAGAAAAAATAATTTGGCTGTAGGCATGGGTTGTTTGTTTGCTTTGGATACTAAAAGTAAGAATGATTCATTGCCTAATTACAAAGCTATTTATTATTAGTTTGCAATCGAACAACTTACTTGGAAATGACAAAAAATATATTTATCGAAAAAACTGCAGTTGATTTTCTATAAATAGTTAATTGTTTTAAGCCCAGCAAAAAATATGTTTGTTCCATTGGCGTGTGGCTGTAAAACAAGTATTTACAGACATCAGTACGGGTATTGTGTGTTGTGCACAATCTTTTCACAGAAATATTTAGCTTATTCAGCATGTGAATAGTCTCAACCTGCCCACACGTTGCCCCACTGACACACATTTGGCTCTGCAGCCATCTGTTTTGGGACACACTCCCACATCAGTATGGCATCTCAGGCTTGGGTGAGGCAGCAGCTGACAGAGTTTGGCTCAGTTTTCTCCTCCATCCTGCCTCCCGAGGGCACAATTTATTTAAGAGTGCTCCGAGAAGCTCCTGAAAACACGAGCCGTTAACAGAAACTAGGCCAGCCGATGAGCTCAGATCGATACCGGGTCTGTATGTGTAAAGCAGAACATGAGTGTGTGAGGCAGATGGGATGAAGCAGGGCTAAAACAAGAGGGAGGGAGTGTGGGGGTTGGACGAAGCTGCAGCACGATTTGTTTGGTGGGAGCTCTAAAACTCTTGTGCTCACTAGGGACATAAGGGCGGAAGGGCGTCAGCGTCACCCGTCAGGAGGCGTAAGTGCCAAGGAAATGGTGATTGGACTGGAGGGAGTGGAGTTGGGAGCAGATGGAAAGGTGAGAAACCGGCAAAGATCTGTAAAGATCAAACTTGTCTTGTTGACTTGGATTAGAAGGTATGCAATATTTTGAATTTGTACAAAAGCTTTCATACACCTTACATTTTTTATTTTTACATTTTGTCACCTTACAACCATAAACCTTAATAATTTTAGTGGAATCATGGGTTATAGACCAACACAAAGTATTTTAAAATTGTGAAGTGGAAGGAAAATGATTCATAGTTTTTAAAAAATGTTCACTCTAGCTTGCATCTGTATTCAGCCTGCTCTTAATAAAATCTACCTGACAGGACAACATTAGGCGCTCACTCCACAAACATGACTTTCAACACAAAGCCGTTGTTGAAATATAGACTTATTGGCAGGAACTGTTTGTAGTCTGGCACAAGCCATACAGAAGACACAACAAACATGAGGAAGAAAGTGCTTTGGTCTTTGGTTTGAGCAGAGTTTAATTTTTTAAGATTCATTCCATAAACTATTTGTTGGGAAACCTAAAACTACTCATCACCACGTTGGCTGCATCATGGTGTGAAACTACCTTTTCTTCAGAAGGGTGAGGGAAGCTTCTCTGAGTTTTTGGGATGATGAGTGGAAGAATACATGTCGGAGGCTGTAAAAGACTTGAGACTGAGACAAAAGTTAAACTTTTAGGGAAACTTCGACAGCTGAGGTTTAGATCAAGGACTTCAAAGAGACACTGGTCCTCAAGGAGCTTGATGTCCTGCAGGCATTAGATCCAACTCAGAATCTATGGCACCACTTAAAAAAATGCATTTAAGACGATTTCCATTGCACAAGAGCTTGTGCTATTTTGCACAGAAAAATGAGCAGAAATCTTCTTTCTCTAGATGAGCAAAAGCCCAGAGCACTTAGAGCTGTAATTGCTGCTCAAGTTAATTTGAAGTATTGTCTCAAGGAAGCTTATCATAAATTATTGAAATACTTCTTCAGATGTATATTTTACTTGGTTAAAAAAAATCACGTATCCTTCTCTTTGGTCTATCACAAGTACAAAATAAAAAAAAAAGTTATTTCTGTTTGTGGTTGTAAATAAACAAAATGTGAAAAAGTTTAGATGGTATGGATGCGCTTGTGGGATGTTTCATATAGATATTTTAAATAAATAAACTAGCTACCCAGACAAACTGATGTAAAAGCAGTTGTAAATGGGATGAATACATTTCAGGACAAACTAAATAAACCTGTTATTCTTTTTGATACCGTATTATGTTGCATCATGTGCATATGAATGTACATAATATCGAATGTATGTACTGTATATCAAAAGGTGATGTGCAAAATATTGCGTAAATATTTTGCATATTATTTAAGCGATATGCACATTCAAAAATTCACTGGATTGGATTGTGGATCATAAATATCTACTGTAGAAATCATAAAATAAGATTTTATCATGTGTGGCATTTCAGGCACACTTCTGTTAGTCTGAAGAAGGTTTGTGGGCCCAAAACATCATGCTTAAAGTATCAATATGGGAGCTTGCTCTGCTGTGCCTATCTATTTTAATCATTTTTATGTTTATTTTCTCTACAGCATTGAAAACAAATTTCTCTGGTATAGAAATAGGCTGGGATGTCTGGAGTTTAGCATTCCACCTCAGAACCCTTTTGGTATTTTATTATTCAAATAAACACTCTTTTGTTTGCAGACTGTTTCGTACACCCAGTTCTTGTATCCCACCAACGTTCTGGGCGGTCGAAGGAACACCATTGACTCTACCTCGTCCTTCTCTCAGTCTCGAAACGCGAGCCACCGCAGCCTCAGTCTGGGCAGAGCCAACAGCAACCAGAGCAGCTTGGACACAGGCGAGTGAACTTGGACTCTTCTTAAAGGAAGCCGTTCACACGCAAACTCCAGGTTTAAGCTCATGTTGTTTTGTTTGTTGGTCCTCGCTGCAGGGAACGACTTCGGAGACTTTCGCGAGTATGACCCCAACCTGCTGGATGACCCACAGTGGCCCTGTGGAAAGCACAAGAGAGTGCTCATCTTTCCCTCTTACATGGTGAGACGATACTGAGTCTAACGGCACTACAAGCAGCAGCAACAACAGCCTCTGAGCGGGTTGGGAAGGTTGTTTTCATTCAAAACAAATAGGAAGAGGCTCGTCTCCGCTTCGACACGTAGCCTCAGTATTCCACTGCAGTTATTTTTTGACCTTTTGTGCTCAGCATCCTCCGTCTTCACCAGGAAGAATAACACCGGAAAGATTTGTCTGCGATTTATTCCTAAAAAACAATTTAAAGTATCAGCTTTTTTTGGAATATTTTCAGACAATTTCTAATCATCAAGGCCAGTGATTCTGTTTCTCACCCAATGGAATGCAGTAAATAGAACATTTTATCTCTGCTGTTGTTTAGCGACTTTAAAAACTAGACCATCTCCGTTTTTCTCATAAAAGTGCGGATGTTTTATTGTGGAAAAGGGATTACAGGACTAAACTCCCTCCTTATATTTTCCTGCTTTGCTTAATTTTTTCCTCTGACTTGCTGAATGAACAACAAGGACTGATATAATTATAATGTTAGTCAAGGCCACTCTCTCTTCCTTCGATAGCAAAAGCCAGCGTCCAACAACAATGGCTATTGTGTTTATTACTGGAATGGAACAAGAGTGATCTCTGTGTTTCAAGAGCATAGGATACTTGGTAGACAGCGGAACGCATGGTTGTGGTTCTTAATAGACGTACGATTTTCTTAAAAAAAAAGAACAGAAGAGATTAGAGGAAGACTGAATTATATGTAAATTATGGTTATGTGTAAAGTATGGTTGCTGAAGAATTTCTAGTGATTTATCAATTTTAGGCAACACAAGTTATATGAACCCAAAATCCTTATTTGTAAATATATATATATATATATATATATATATATATATATATATATATATATATATATATATATATATATATATATATATAAAATGCATATTTTCCTTTAACTATCTAATTCTGCATTTAATTGTGTTTGTCTACAACAAAAATTCCCAATACCTAAGTTTGTGACTGTAATGTGACAAAAAGTAAAAATAAAAAAAAGGATGGAGGTATTGATACTTTTGCACAGCACTGTTCATTATAACAAAGATTTAGCAGCCATTGTGACCTGTTGTTTCATTGACAAGACTTAGAAAAATCCTGGAAATAAAACAAGGTTCTTATCAACAAACTGAAACAATCAACTGCTCATTGGTTCTCTCACATTACTAAAACATCAGTGTCCCAGATTGTCCTTTAAGTGTCCTGGATAAAGCCAGTGTCCAGAGAGATTCTTCATCAGACCTTGAAATCCAACACCCACACGTGAGCATATTAAGTTATCCACAAAGATCGCTGGGTGACACCGTCTCTGTTTCTTTTCTTTGGCCTTCCAGACCACGGTCATCGAATACGTCAAGCCCTTTGACCTGAAGAAGGACATGAACGAGACCTTCAAGGAGAAATTCCCCCACATTCGTCTCACTCTAAGCAAGATACGGAGGTAAACCAATGAGAATGTCAAGAATTGAAGTTTTCTTTTCTTTTTGCATTTGAAGTTAAATTAGCCTTAGCATAGGATGTGTTACTTCTAGTTTATCTTAGTCAGTATTGGCTTTTTTATCCCCTTCTCTACTTCAAAATTAAACTTTTTCACAGCTTGAAAAGAGAGATAAAAAAACTGGCCCAGGATGAATGCGGGTATGAGGAGCCGACTGTGGCCATGGCTTTTGTCTACTTTGAAAAACTCGTTCTTCAAGGCAAGCTGAACAAACAGAACCGCAAACTCTGCGCTGGAGCCTGCGTCCTCCTGGCAGCCAAGATTGGCGGTGATCTTAAGAAGCACGAGGTCAAGCTTCTTATCGATGTAGGTCTTCTCGTCCACACAACCAGAAAACAAATGTTTGATGTTTCTCATGTAGAGGTCCTTCAATAAGGGACAGGTTCAGTCTTCTCATAATAATCATAAAGTCCGCTGAGGTGGCTTTTTAGTGCATTCAGTTGCATCACCAGTTGCAGGCTTGTTAATGAGAGAAAGCAAGCTAAAGCAGGAGCTAACGTGTACGGGCAGATACAGCTGAGGCTGAGGGAAGAGCAAAAATTACTCACTGGTTTATTTGGTGAAATAAGTCTAAAGGGGTAAGTGTAAGGATTTTCTTATGTTTGCTCATAGAGCTCAAGCAGAAAAGGAACGGAAACATAATCTGGTTTTAAAAATTTTAAGGAAAACTACTGACGGATGTACTGTATGTCAGCCAAGGTGTTTCTGAACGTTCTCCAGCTTAGCAGAAGTGACCTGTTTTCTGCAAGCCTTAAAATTGCGATTTAAATCTAGCAAAGTAGTGCACAAACAGCCAGAATTAAAAGTAGAGGTTTTAAGGATGAGTTTGGCATGTGAAATTTTTTTAATATGCAAGTCCCTGTTGAACTTTATCACATTTGTTATTTTATTAACTAGATTACGGGTGCCGAACTTCAGTCATCGAGGGCAGGTGTCCTAGAACTGAATCCAATAATTAGGCCATCAGCAGGACTCTGAGTAAACTTGGTGGATTCAGGCACACTTTAAAGTTGCAGGACCAAACCCCTGGGGGTTTTGATTAGAAACCAATGCTACATGCCATCACAAAGTAGTACATAATTGTGGAGTTGAATGAATTCATGGCTTTCAAAATTCTTACAAATAACATCTTTACAATACATTTGATATTTTTTCTGTTAGTTGGCTGAAACTGGATAGACTATTAATAGAATGTGTTATACATATCCAGGGTCTGAACTTTCAATGTTGTTGCATTTTGATTCAATACAACCTTTTAATGGTTGTTAAAAATGGTTATTAACAGCTTTCTGGTATTAAAATACAAAAATTAAGCTTGTCTTTGATTTTAGAATTGCCTAATTAGTGTGTGGAGTCCTTCTTGTGTGCATTATAACCTGTGTGAATCCAGCTGTTGTGTTAAGTTCTCAGAGGTTTGTAAATTCGTGATTCATGATGGTCTTCATGAAGACAAATCAAATTTTATTCAGATAGCACATTTCAGCAGCAATGCATTTCAAAATGCTTTACATCATAAAAACACAAAAATACAAAGTTATAGAACACACAGTCAACAATTGAAACATTACATTTTGCCGCCATTACACACCATACATTCTTTGATTAATGTTTCATTGATTGTGTTTCAAAAGCAACTCTAAACAGGTAGGATTTTAATCTAGATTTAATCTAAGACAGTAGATAGGTCCATAATAAAATTGGAAAGCGCACAGCTGCAACCCCCCAACTAAACTGACAGACTGACAAGGACAACAATAATGAGAGAAGCTGCCATAAAGGCCATGGTAACTCTGGAGGAGCTGCAGAGATCCACAACTTGAGTGTCCTCTCATCTGAATTCTCTCTGCAGAAACTGGAGGAGCGATTCCGGGTGAACCGCAGAGAGCTGATAGCGTTCGAGTTTCCTGTCTTGGTGGCACTGGAGTTCAACCTGCACCTGCCTGAACACGAGATCATGCCTCACTACAGACGCCTGCTGCAGACCTCTTAGCATTGGTAAACCATCAGGAGGACAGCAGCTGGGTTCTCCTGATCTGCCCCCCAACCTTCTAGGATTCATCCCCCTCCTCCTTGTGACCACTACAGATGAAACCCTTCTATTCTCTCATTTCACTATGATTCGCCAAAAAGACTCTTATTTTTATTTTTTCATATATACTATCACTACATGGACTTCTTACCAGTTTGTATCCCATCTGCTTTACTTCAAGTAAATTTTCTCTTGTTGATTAGGAGAACTTTTTTATATATATATATATATATATATATATATATATATATATATATATATATATTGTTTTGCTTCTTCATAAATCTTGTCTTACCTCTTCAGCAGCATTACAATTTCAAACAAAAGCCTTTTTTAAAGCTGCTGTTTCTAGCAGGACTGTTATTCCTCGGGAGTGACTCATCTTTTTGCAAGTGTTTGTAATGAAAGTGCACTTCTTAGCATATCACAAGATTTTTTACCCATCTCTGGAACTAACCCAGAAGAACAATAAGCTAAACATGTGTAATATAATTGGACCTTTGATCCTGTCAGAACCCTTTCTAGCCAGAGAAATCTGCATGGACATTTCTTAGTATTTGTACACGGGCAAAGAAGATGCAGCCTCTTTTTCGTTCAGATCGTTTTCTACCACTTAAATGTTTGCTACGGACTCCCTGAGGCCAGACACGCTTTTATCAGTGTCAGATTTCCTGTGCTCTATGTTAGAGTGTATTGCTGGCACATTTATGGTGCTTTGTTGCGGGAGCTGTTAACGCGTGCTAAAAATGCCATTAACCAGCAGACAGGGCTGGCGGTGGTGTGCTCGGACGTCGACGGGGAAGCGTTACGATGCAAATATATCTTCTCTGCTGAAGTGTCCTTGAACAAGACACCAGGGTTCCTACAGGCAAAAAGAGCTGTTTGTTTTTAGCCCACTGATGACCTCTGTGAGGAATCCGTTTAAAACGAGGGCCCAGGCAGGGAGCGCGGAAAAGTCGGATCAAACATTTGCTTTAACTTGAATGTGTTGCTTTAAAACGTGCAATTTCTTAATAATTTTTTAATCAACTCCAGCAGTGAAACAATTACTTTTACTGGTATGTTCTTAATAAGTCTTTAAAATGTCTCACGCACTACCAGAGAGGTCACTGCATTAGAAGTGTAAACTAAAATCTGCTATTTGGTGCTGCTATACAGATAGATGGTGTTTTAAGGTGTAATGATCATAAAAGTGATTTTCATAAGAGAAAGACTGATTGTGTTGATTTCAAAGTAAAAGAAAAATGCTTCTTTCTGTCTGCAAGCCCAAAGAGACTGTTGTATGATGCACTCAGAGTACTCTGTGAGTAAGGACTCATGGGTTAGCCTGTTTATGTTTGTAAATAAAAAACTTCTTTGCTTGTTCAATCTGAACTAGACTCTTTTTTGTGCTCATTTCACTGAAATAAAACTGAATAAGTTTTATTTTTTTTATTTATTTTTTTGTCAAGAATTATATATCATTGAAACAATGAAATGCTGTCAGAAGCAAGTTGACCATCACTGGCAAGTTGTCAAACTATTTTAGAAATTATGGGATGTTCCATTAATTTCAATATGGCCCAAGATGATCACAAAAAGCTTGATATTTCATGAACTTTACCAAAAGACCATAGTCATAATGTCCTGAATGAACAGAATACGGGAAAAGTTGAATGCTTGAAATAGCACAAAGTATACAGAAATAGATAAGTTGTGAAAAAAGTGGAGGAACAGCATCCACACTAGTTATCTTCATTAGTCCCCCATATGAATAAATAAAATATACACTTTGGTCTACTTATAAAATTTTATGTGGCAGAAAACTAACAAAACTTCCTAAGTGCAACAACCCAAGCTGTGAAGCACAGTGGCGGTGCCATCACACTGCAAGAATGCCTCTCTTCAGTGGGGACTGAAGATTATCATTATTAGGCAGGTAAATATGAAGCCATGCTATGATGAATCTTGCTGAATACAGGTGGAAGTTCATCTTACATATTTATATAAACATGATGTATATGATGACTATATACTGTACATAAACAATGTATATTGTTATAAACAATTTCAGCCTGTAAATGTGTATAGGTTACAGAAACTTATATCAAAACACTTGCTGTGTTCTTAACCACAATAAAAGGAGGTTTTGAAAAATGTTTGAAAGTCATATATCATTTTGAACTGTATGAATCTTTCTGCATGGAGTTTGCATGTTGTCACTGTACATGTGTGGGTTCTCCCTGGGTACTCTGACTTCCTCCCATAGTCCCAAAATAAACATGTTAGCTTATCTCTCATTCTAAATGGCCCTGTAATCTTAATGTGCACATGCATGGAAACCTTTCTATGTGTTGCTCTCTACAGGTACAGAGCATAGATGTATAATTTGCCTCCCTCTTCACAAATATACATTACTCCATGAGGGTTCATAGTATCTTTTCAAAATAAAGTTTGAAAAGATTGCAGAGAGATGAGTCAGGATTTCAAAAAGTGTTGGAAGGTGTTGGACATAAGAAACTCTTCCATGTTGAAGGCGAGCCCATTTAAAGTTTAGGTAAAGCTTCAGCAAATGCTCAATTCCTTCTTTACAGTTTAATCTTTTCCTTCCAACATCCAGGAGCATCTGCTCTCCCACCCTCAGTGACTTTTTAATAGTGTGAAAAGTACAAATGTCAGGGAGTTAGGAATGTGCTAATCCATTTAGTGAATCAAAAAAACCCTGAAAGATTATATAATTTTATCTGAAATTAGTGGGTAAGACAGTAGAGGGGACTCACTTACATGTGTTTGTCAAGAGGTTCTTTGAAGGTGAAAGACAAAGGTTTTGCATAAATACAAGGAGAGAAAAGATAGCAGTGGACAAGTAAGAAAAAAAGAACATTACCTGGAAATGAAAACAAAAGAAAAATGCATTCTCCAAGGAGAGAAAGCATTGGGGAAAATGATTTGACCACAGAACTTAACAAATCTCCTGCAGCCAAAGACAAAGAAATCAAAACTAAACAAAAAATATTTTTTAGTACAAAAATATTATATGTGCCAAAATATGGACTAACTATTGTTGTAAAACTACATGTAAGATAACTTGTGAAGGCAAAACCACATCTTTACTTGTAGTTGCATCCAGGAACCCAGTCAGGGCCTTTCACACCCAGGGGCCACTGAGACACACAACCTGAACTTTGTTCATTTAAAGCCTTGAGAGGTGAAGAATTAAAGGAGTTTATCATATGTCTCAAATATTCTAAAATAGACATATACCTTCATGTTTACCACATCAGTGTAACATCTGACTGGATTTTTTTCCCAAGGAGACTAAGTAACCCTGTCAAACCAGCTCCTGATCAGGTCAGTTTTCAGATACAATGCTGCCTAACGTCAGGCAGAACCGGTCCTAAAAGTCTGTTTAGGAAATGTTTTTTTTCCCACATCTTTCTTAATCATACCTGTTGCAATGTGGCTCTGAATGAATGCTTATCAATCCCATGACAGTGGCATTTTTTTTTTTTGACATGAGCTCCTATTACTTATTAAAAGTCTTGTGAACTGTGTTTGAAACAGCATGAATCACCCTGAATCTCCATCCTTTAGGTAAAATATGGTGGTGGTGGTAGCATCATGATGTGCAGATGCTTTTCTTCAGCAGCGACAGAAAAGGTGGTCAGATTTGGTGAGAAGATGCATGGAGCTCAATACAGGATTAAATATATAGCCTGAAGTACACTGGAGTGGTCCAGATCAAAATGTTCTCATGTGTTAGACTGGCAAAGTCAAAGTCTAGACTAATCTGTGCCAGGATTAGAGAGTTTAAATACACAGAATCGCTCAGTAAAAACCATGCCTCATGTTCCTTCCACTTTATGCACTATTATGCATTGGTCTATCAATTAATTTTCCAATATAGTACATTGAAGTTTGTGGCTGTAATGTAACAAATTGTAGAAAAAGAAAACACTGCAAGGACTACAAATATTAGTATAAGTTTTCATTATTTTTCTTATTAAAACAAATATTAAATCAGATCAAATTTGATTAAATATATCAAATCAGAAAATTATTTTTTGTACTTCACGGTCAACTAGCCAATTTTTTATTTTTATTGATACATCTTCAGAGTTTGCGGGTGTTGTACCATTCACTATTTAGAAAAACTTTAGACATGAATTGGTTTCATCAGACATATTCGTTTGGATTTTACTGGAAATGATTGCACCTGTTGTTCTGACGCAATCTGAGAGGTCAGTTTCTCACCAGGTGGGAGCTGTCCTCAACCTCACACACATCCAACGTAAACACTGTAGTCACACCAGTCCCGTGCTGCCTTCAAAACAAACAAGCCGGGCCCGATGTTGGACCAACACCATACATGGCTTAGTCCCACTCTATTGAGGGCCTAATTCCCCCTCACTGTCTCATAAAGGAGGCTATTGACAGCCCTTCCTGAGTCCAGCTCACACATAAGTGACCCTCATTGTGAAAATATTTGCTCCAGGGTTGCGAGAAGTCCATCGCTTTTCATGTTAAATTAACAACACACAGCTGAAATGGCATTTTTGAACCGTTCTTGTCACAATACAGTGACTCAAGAGGGGTTTTTATTTTTATCTTGCACAGTTTGTAAACATTGCTGCTGTGTCTATTTAGCTGCTGTTCATTAAAAAAACAAAAAACGCTGGTCTGAGTTCAGCATGGGGTAAAGCACTGCAGGTGGACCTGAAAATCTGATCCACTCACAAGACGGCTACCTAATCCCTTTTGTTCCAAACCAAGGTTCAACTGAGCCCAGTGTAACTGAAAACCACTGACGCAAAGCAGACATTAAACACTTCGAATACTTATTTATTGATGGATCTTGGAATGAAATAACAAAAATATGTCGGCCTCCTATGAAGGTGGGAGTAAAAACAACCCATATGTGAGCCTAGAGCAGATGTTCTATAATGTATTAGAGGGTAAAATATAAAACCGGGGGAAAAACCCCCCATAAAATCATAAAACCTTGTTTGCTTGTTTTCACTGTGTCTGGGATGTAATTGTTGTGATAAAACTAATATTTGTTCAGTGCTTCCTGTATATTAAGCAGATGTTAGTTTTATCAGTCAAGCCTTATTAGTTAAGGTTACTATAAAGGTCCATTAGATGTCATTCGCATACTTTTAGCAGCCATCAACAAGCTTAACATTATTCTGTTTGGTTAATTGACCACTAGTATTAGTACAACTAACTTAAATCGGTCGGTCTCCTGGAAAGGCCCAGCTTTTTAACACAGTCCTCCACCAGAACTGCTGGGACCATAACCATAACCACACAGTATCAAAGTCAGACACTAAAATAAACACAAAGCTTTTTGATTAAAAAAACAAATAATTTTAGTTTTTATATATTGTTAAAAACTTGAAAAAACATGCATAAAAAACATGTTTGTTTTGAAATCAGATCCTTTAATCAGTAGACTGCAGTTAACTTTGAGGTTTAAGAGGAAACCGGAACTGAAAGTGAATTATTGTGATAGAATAAACCTCATCCCTTGAGATCTGACTTTAGGAACTTTATGCATATTTCCTCTGGGGGGCGCTATGTTCTGCATTTGTCTTCTGTTTTTGTTTTCTAGTCACACAAACGTTTCAGAAGATCAGACAAAGATCATTCAAATACAAATATTGAATATATACAGAGGAAGACGGAGCACCTTAAGAGCTCACATATGCACAACATGCCAACTCCATACAGGGACGCCCCCAGGTTCTAACCCACAGCCTTCTTACAAGAATGCAACAGTGCTGTTGTTTGTGTCCAAGCAGCACACTGATGTTTCAGTGTCTCCCATTTCTCTGCAAACTTCGGTTGCTACCGGTGTCTTCCTGAATTTCTAAACCAATTTGGACAGATTATCATAGCTGGTTAAAATGTGGTTGCTCCAACACGACAATAACTGAACTCATACATCAAAACAGTCTTTGAGATTGTCTTCTGAGAACCCTGATCACTTTAATAACCCATATTACACTGTGCTGCTATTCTTTTCTTGCCTTCAAGCCTTGAAATTTATTTTTGTTACTTATTGTTCAAAAATCCTCTTTGTATTCATGCAAGTACATAAGTTTAAGCAAAAGTGGCCCTTTCAAATACTTTCATTTCTCACGTCGGCAAAGACTGCACTCCCCATGCTGTGCGTTTCTCTCCTCCTCTATTCATAGTGTTTTTCATGCCTCACTGAACTAGAATACCCTCTGTTCAGTGTGTCTGAGCCTTGATGGAAGACAGGGAACAGGTCAGAGTCAAGAGAGTGTGGGGAGCCTCTCCCTTCTTACATAATAGCACTCTGGCAACCTGCACATTTTCTCCTGTAGACAGCGCCGCAGACCTGCAGAGGAAATTAATATTTTAATCTCTCAGTCACACTGAAAGGACAGTCCCGCTCCCATGGGGGAGGAGGATAAATAAGTCATGAGCTTGCGGGGTTGTGTGACAACAGGGCTGAGCGGACAGTCACAACAACAAATGCTGAGAGGAAGTGGACAGGTCTCAACTTGGCAGCAGCTTTCAGATGGGATGTGAGCAACTCAACAGCCTCTCAAGATTTGGGGAAGCAATACCAGGGGGTGACCAGTTATCATGGAGAACAATGGAATTGTGGTAACTGGTTTATAGAAACATATTTCTGCAGATGAGTGATCTAAAAACACTTGCTGCCCTGCAGAAAATTAAAGTAAAAGCACTGCCAGCCTCTCTTACAGTGAGAAAAATGAGTCACTCCCACTAGCGTTACTTGGAGCTCATGCAGGCTCTGCTCAGTGAATGGGGTCAGGCGCCACGCTGTGGTTAGACTCAACTATGTCAGTCAATGTGTTCTGCATGCAGCAGGGAAAATAAGCTCCCAACAGGTCAACGTTTACCAAACTAAAATGTCTTAGTGGGTCTACACATGTGAACTTTTTAAAAACCCAAAGTAATACAAACATATAAAGATATCAGAACAAAAGAGTCCATAAAAAACACAAAACAAGCTTTGCATTGTTGTTGAGTAGTTTAATAAATGTTAAAAATGGTTAAAAACTAAAGTATCCCATGTTTCACTTCATCTGTTTTTTTTTTTCCAATGTCAGGATTCAACAACACACAACAACCATACCAAAATGTATTTATTTTTTTTTGTCCTTTGCACATTCAGGTGCAGCTTTTTCTCTTATTATGCAAATTATTACTATATCTATACTAAGTAATAAAAACAAGGAATGATTTACTGTTCTAGCAGAACACAAACAGCTACAATGTCAAGACATGTTGAGGTAAAGGTGGGAAATATAAATGTAAAGCTCTGATTGGTTACATTATGCTTAAATTATCTGAAAACACTGGTTTGTTTAAGACCTCTAACTGTATGCTAGAATAGGTTCAAAATAATATACAGAAAAGCAACGCTAATAGTTAAAACAATAGTTTAAAAGCAAATCTCAAAACTGCAGTAACTGCAATGACCATAGAACAAATTTTAGTTAGTCCTGTTAGCTTTCTCCAATTACATATGTATATTTTTATCCTCTATCATTTATAATGCTACAAATGTTTTGTTCGGTAACCACAAAGCAAATCAGATACACACCAATCAGAACCATTCAGTCCTACATAGTCGTCAGAAAAAAAGACAATGTCAGTACAATTTAAAGTGAAATTTGTTGTTGGATATTGTAAACGCCACACCATGTTTGAAATAAATAAAAATCGAGAAACACGTGGGAAGGAAGATGTGAAGCAGCATGTACGGGACCGGCTGCATGTACCTGGAAATTGTTTTTGGTTTTTTGTCGTCCCGATTATCTGATTTTTAAATTAAAAAAAAACAAACAAGTATGCATTTAAAAGAATTTATCCTCATCAGTGGAGATATTTTGTGCATCACCAATCTGACATAGATGTCGATGTGTCTAAAAGCGTCACTGTTTGATTGCTACTAGATGCTGAGGAAAAAGCTGACCTGCATCATGACAAAGCAAGGAGACGAGTTTTCCAGGTATTGCAGGGAGAGTCACTACTGTTACTAGTCCATTTGATAAATGTCTTATAATATCAATCAGTTGTACAAATACTGAACATTTTCATGGCAGAAAAGAAACATTTCACATATGATTGATCTGGTCTGCACATCTTTATAAAAACTGACCAGTTTTTCCCCTTTTGTACCTTCTCAAAACAAATCGCTCATCTCAATGTCAGCAGGTGGAGGGTCTACCTGCTCCTCTCCATCAAAGTGTCTGTTCCTTGGTGTTTTGTTCCATCTGCAGATGCTAAAGCCATGGCCTGTAGTGTGAGAAGGTCGAAGATGATGATGATGATGATTATGGCGACAAAGCAGAAGAGGAGGGCAGCTGTTTTTATGTCTTATGTCCTCTAAGAAGAGAAGAAATCTACTTGTACTTGTGGACTTGGCTTTCAGCGTTCCTCATTTCTGATATCATTCCTGAGTTAGATCCACGCATAGTAGCTGGGATGATGAAGAGTGTGTCAGTGGTTGCAGAAGCAGCTCGAGCTCACACCCTCGAAGAAATCCCTTACAGGTAGTTAGTTAATTAGTTCGTTGTTCGCCGTCTTAACAAGCCGGCTAATGTTTGATGAGGGGCTCCCTTTCTGTGCCGGCAAGGCGCTGGCTCGCAGCAAACACCTTCGCTTTGTTCGCCGACGGACCTTTAGAGAGGTTCAAAATGTAAGTAAATTACCCAGGTCAATACTGCCCAGGTAGGAAATGTACGTACACCATTCATGATCATTAATGAGTTATTAAATTAGAGCTTTCGATCGTTTTAAGCTGCTCTTTTTAGAGGGTGGAATGATCACTTGATATACAAATTCAATGAGTTTGGTGCTTATGTTTCTATATAACAGGGATTTACTCCAATTCACGCAGGTGGTCAAAATTATACATCAACCCCAACACTGTTTTTTGGGATTGCTCCTTGACCAAATGCGTTTTTTAATTAACAAGCTTCTGAAACACTTTTGTCTGCATATTATATGACATTTTCTAGATCCCAATCAGCAGAGTTAAAAACTTACAAATTTCAAAAATCTACATAGCATTCACACTGGTGATAAGTGTATGAACACAATACAAAAACACAAAATCTTAGCAAGTATCTTTTGTCTAGTTTCTACTAGTGTAAACATCGAAAAAGACAAAGCTAACTCACACTTAACTTTTCAGTAAAATATAAGAGCTTGTTATAGGTTAATAATTCCTTAATATTGATAAAAAGTATTAGTTCCACTGGCAAATTATTTCACTTATAACATGGGGAAAATGTCTTGCTTTTAGAACTAGCACTTTATCAGTATTAAGGATTTGTTTATTTAAAATAAACTGCTACATCTTGCTGAAAAGTTACTTTTAAGTTAATTATGGACTTATTTCAAGTATACTAAGATATTTGCACTATAAACTACACTAAAAATACTTGATATAATCTTGTGTTTTTGTTGTGAAGTATATTATATATTGCTTGTTGTGTAACATTACTAACCTATATAGCTTAGAAGAACTGGGAGGAAGATGAGGCCGTGCGTTGCCCCGAGCAACACGATGGCCAAGTACATCCTGAAGTAGAAGACCTGGAAGATCTGCGACTTGGACAACGCCAGGATTAAAATCCCTCCAAACTTTGTTAATGTGATCCCACTGAACACCTGTTGAGATTTAATAAAAATACCAAAATAGAATAAATTTAAGAAAACACTAAAACACAAGACAAAGACATTTTGACAGAATTAACCTCCTGTTGTGCATTTAAAATGGCGGAGGGTTCAACTTACGGAGCTGCCCATATGAGCCAAGGCTTCCTCCGCCCGTTCCACTCTGTTCGTCTTCATGCTGACGGAAAACGCTCGCACAATGTGACTGCAGAACTCCACAGAGATTCCACAGCTCTGGAAAAGAAACATACAATTTAGAACAGAAGAAAGTTACACATCTGCTTTTTCTTCCCCTTTCAAAATGATTATTGGAGGTGTCAGTAGGTCATCTGTAAACTCTAGTTTCCTTTCGGTCATTCTGACACGACTTGGCATCATAATAGTTCATGTGACATTTTCAGAACAAAGTGCATCAAATGAGAGGGTTTCACTTTATACAAATTTACTGTACTGTACCTTTCACAGATTTTCTCTGTTTTTTTGTCACATAAAGGGTTTCAGATGAAACAAATCTTCATATAAGAAAGATTAACTGAAGAAAGAAGAGTAGTTTTGGACTACTGTTCTTTGTAGAATTATTTCAACACATTGGAGCGTATTCAAGCATAAGCAGCCAGTCCAGAATTTGATTAAGTCATTCCAAAACCATATTTTTCTTTAGAGGTGGACTTCCTGGTGTTCTACAGAGTATTGCCCTGCTGCATAACCCAAGCATACTTTAACTTAAAGTCACAAACTAACCTTAAAAATCACAATTTACCCAGTCTATTCTCCTTCAGCATTTTTTTATATCAAATACATCAAGCTGTCCAAGTACTAAAGAAGCAAAGCAGATGCAGGCCATAACAATACCAACATGTTTGACCATGCTTCTTACTGACTTCATTGCCAGTGAAAGTGCAAAACTCCAATGCTATGGAATTAGCA
The DNA here is from genome assembly GCF_001444195.1 of Xiphophorus couchianus. NCBI lineage: Eukaryota > Metazoa > Chordata > Actinopteri > Cyprinodontiformes > Poeciliidae > Xiphophorus > Xiphophorus couchianus. The sequence continues at coordinate 18,515,836 of NC_040233.1, forward strand.
GAGCATTATAGACAAGCACACAAGATAATTTTTGTGGCATTGCAGCTGTTCCTAAATGCTTCCATTTCTTAACAATAATGCTTACCACGCCACCATAACATAATGCCTCAAGTCAATGAGCTCCTTATGCTGGAAGTGCTAGATTTTATACACCTAAAATAGCAATGACTGACAGAGCTGAATTCAAGCATCAACAGGCAAGCATCAACAAGGCAAAATTATTTTATTAATTTAGTCAGTTATTGCTAAGGGATTTTATGTGCAACCTAAAAATAATCAGGTATTACTTAAAATAAAATACAGAATTTTGTTTTCCCAAAGTAATTCCCCTGTCTGGAAAAAAAAACAACTTTTGTTCTCCTATTGAGGCCCCTTAGAAAAATTGCTGAATTTTTGTTTTCTCTCACCATAACCAGGTTCACTAGAGACACCGCGTTGAGGCTGATGTCCCACAGCCACATGACTCCAAACATGTTGACCAGAATCATGGCGATGGTGATGCTGACCATCAGCGCCGAAAACAGCTCGAAGCCCAGCAGCACTGTAGTGACCACAAATATGGCCCCCAGCGACACGCACAAATTCAGAGCCGTGTCGTAGGCAATGGTGAGGTACTGCTCGTAAAACACGTAGAAGACGCTGTAGAGAAGGAAAACATTAATAAGTGAGCACATAGTGAATAAAACAAAAAAGACATATTGTAGGATTCACACCGGTCAAGGCACAATTCAGTAGAAAGTTAGTTATATTTTACCACACAACTAAAAGATTGTCTCCACACCAGTTTTTTAACTAAACTTCAGCCCTCAAATAAAGTAGAAAGGGCAGTGGAAGTGTAAATGAACTAAAATGCAGAAGTCCTGGTCAGATATTGGCTCCCAGGTTTATCTGTAACCTATATGTTCTCACTGACTGTCAGAGTTTTTGCTGTCACCATAAACCAGCAAAAACTCTGTCAATATCTAATTTCACTGCAAGAAAAAAACATTTCCAAAAGATACTTCTGAAACATACAAGCCAGAATTATTGACACCCTCGGTAAATAACCTTGTATTTTATTTCTGTTACAAAGACAAAAACAAAAAAAAACAAAGATGAACATGTAGAAAAACAAGTCATGCCTACTGTTAAGTATGACAGACAAAACCGTATTATCCAAAAACAGAGCAGCTCGTCAGCAGAATGTACCTGTAGGCAAAGACTTTGTGATCCATGGACTGACTGATATTGTTGGCCAGGATTCGGGCCATTTTCAAAGCATCTATGAAGTCTGGAGACTCCTTTAGGATGGTGTGGTATGTCATGAAGTAAGTTGCTCCGACGCCCATGTTGTTGGGATACAGATCGACCGCTGTGGCATAAGCTGCATGTCCGCTGGAGAAGATTAATGGAGAGGGTAAAGAAAAAGTTAAAGTGAAAGGATTTAAGGACACAAGAAGTGTTTTTTTACAAATACATGTGATCAATTACCCTTTTCCACATTTGGGGTTAGGATTGTCGGACAAGAACATGGGCAGAAAGCGCATGAAGTCTTCGCCTTCGGGTCTCTGCTTTCCACTCTGAGTCATGGGCCGACAGGATACACAGGACGAGTTCACAACTAGTGAATAGATTTAGAAACACGTTAATCTGTATTCAAAGGATTTGAGAAAATATGAAAATAGCCTAAGATGAACTCAAGACCAAATATTTCTATTTATACTTAAATGTGGAACCTGGAAAAAACATAGACAAGAAAGGAGGGAAGGAAGAAGACATAAAAAGAAAATAACAATAGAAGAAGAACAGAAAAAAATTAAGAAAACAAAGAGTCAAAGAAAAGACAGAAAAGTTTATGATTGCCTTCGGAATGTATTTTAGTGCTTTAAGATATTTGACAAAAATAATTTTTCCACACAAAAAAACTTGCATGGTTTTTACATTCTGATCTCCGAATCCACTAGACATTAGTTTGGTGCATGGACGCTGGATAAAAATGTACCTGAGGCATTGCAGAAAGCTCCAGTGTTGTTGTAGAAGCGACAGCAGGTTGATTGAGGCTTCACCCAATCAAAGTAATCATCCAGCCAAGACGATGGTGTGTAGGCAATGGTTGTGCTGGGAGTAAATTAAAAGTGAAACTGATTAGACTACGCAACAACAGGAGGAGATAAGCAGCTTGTGAAGTTCTTTAAAGATCAACAGTTGACCTAATTAGTCTTACATACAGTATTTAAAGTTTTTACAATCTTGACTTACTAATTGCTGATAATTGAGGCTGAATAGATCTGCTGCACCAAAGAGTTGTTGTTACATCCCACTCCTCCACACACAGAATTTTGGCCCTCTGGGCTACTGTAGTTGAGTCCATCCTCCACTACAAAGTATACCGGAGCTCCGGTGTGGAGGTACTCGCTCAGGTTCTTGAAGTAATCCAGAACATACGAGTCCTAAATGAAGAGATGAGCTGTCAGAATAAACTGCTTATGATGGGTTTAATAATTAACAGCAGATGAGAGGAAATGGATTTAGACTTGAGGACACTGTAAAATCAATGCAGCTTTAAAACAATATCCCAAGCTTTAAACATCTCACAGAGTTCAGTAAAAACTATAGTGATAGATAAATGACAGTTTGAAGGAGCTGCAGATCCATGGCTTAGGCTAAGGTCTTTTGTAAAGAAGACAGGGCAAAATGTTTGGTCTCTAGAGGTACACTACAAAAGACTTGCAACTGTAAACGTTCTGCAAAAATTATCTCAGCAAGGCAGAATGCAAATGGATGAAGATTTTAATTTGATTTTCATTTTGAAAGGTACATTTCATTTTCGATCCACTTTACAATTATGAGCTTCTTTCAGTTGAAAATTTAGTTTGCAACATGACAGGATATTAAGTTCCATGGTTGTGAATATGTTAAAAAAAGAGTAAGGCAATATATCTTTGGCTTAATTGCATAAACTAAAAGTCTGCAATCAGAAATGGTCAGAAAGAAAAATATGACAAAAACTAAAAACTTACATCAGGCATAGATAACTTCTGGTCTAGTCCAATTTCCACTTTATTGACAACCGCAATACTGAAGGACAGCATACCCACAAACACCGCCACCTGTTGACAGAAACAAGACGGTCACCTCCACTCAAAAACAACAAAATTCCACTTGAACTCATTGGTGGATTTAAAACAGGAAACCTGGCGTGGTTACTGAGGTGTGACTCACAATGATCGGTCGAACCCACTCTTTAAGAATGAATGGAGCATAGACTTTCTTGAAAAAGCGGAAGAGGAAGCCTTCTGTCTTTGTTTCCTGACGTTCTGGCAGTTTCACGCAGCAGCAGATGTCAAGTCGATTCCCCTTTTTAAACATGACAGACACACCGCAGTGTTTAAAAAGTGTAGTGTAATGAAGGAATCACTAAAAAGTACTTTCCAAATGTAGAATAAAAAATGAAATTCCCTCCTTGTACAAAATTTGTTCCAAATGTGATTAAAAAAAATAAAACTATTAAATTACTCATAAAGCCTGGGATGGTTTCTAACTTTATGGTGCATAGTAATATACCATCATTGTTTACTGCTAAAATGTCTAAAAGGAAAAGAGAAACATGACTCAACAGTTTGGTTATGGAGAACGATTACTTGATCTGACAAGAAACACAGCTGACATGGAAATGAGGAAGTAGAAAAAATACCACTAAAACCATCAGAGTTTGTGCTTACACGGTTTTCTAAGTCTTACTCAAATCTAACTGCAAAAGGCAAATGAAAAAAAAACAACATGTTATGCTCAGAAATAATACGGTCACACTCAAAAACAATTAAAAAAGTATTTACAACCCAAAAAATTTGTGTAAATCATTTGGCAGTTAAGTTATTTTTCTTCTAGAAATCTAGTTTTTAACACAAATTAATGTCTTTTTTGCATCTAGATTAAAAGGACAACAACAACAAAAAAAGTTTCCTTTACTCTTACCTCCTGTCTTTTGGCATCCAAGCCAAGCAAGCTGACAAAGCAACTGATCTGCAACAGGAAATCAATAAAAACAGCCAAGCCAGCAAACAGAGAGAAAGTCCTAACAGCCGGCATGTTGGACAAGCCACCTGGAAGATAATCCAAGAAAAAAAAAAACAATAGGTCAGTTTGAGGCTCAGCAGAAAAATGAAGCAATCCATTTGTTAAACATGTCATTCTGGTTCTTAAAATAAAACTTTGTTAGTTTAAGCTTAAACATTTACAGTTTAGTCTTTAAGGATTTTTGCTTAGTCAAATAATTAGGACATGTTTTGTCAAAAATGCATGGACAGGTTCACCATAAATAGGTTTTTATGTTTATGTTTTAATAGACACATCATAATCCGATTATTGGATCCATCAATCTGCAATGTCTGCAATGTCACCAAATGCAGAGATATAACATTGTAATATGATATAGACACTGATTCACATCAATTTCTGCCTGCAAGATCATACAGCCACAATCTTTGACACATCTGGCAAAAATGTGTAAAAAGCTGATTTTCACAGTGAAAATTTTAGAGATAATTCACATTTAAATTTTTGTAAGCATAATTAAGGTTGTTAAAAAACCCAGACATGACAAGGGTAAGTTCTTGACATCACTTGTTAACAACTCATTTAAAATAAAAATGTTTTGTTTTATTTATGCTTTATTTTTTACGCTAATAAAAATTTCTAGGTATTTCCAATTAGTAACTCTTGGCTCTTTGTGATCCCTGATCCATAAACATAAAGGCCCAATTTCATCAGAGAGCTGCAGCAAAGAGAGAAAATCATAAAATCTCCATAACAACCAGAACATACTATCTAAATGCCAACAGGTTGGGAGTGGTTCCTATGCAAACCATAACATGGAGATTAGTCAACTCTACTGGAAGTTTAAAATGAAACCATTTGCTTTGGTCACATGGGACAATGACTGACCTTTTTGCATAAAAAAAACTGAAATTGGGCTTTGCTTGAAACACAGAATAGATAAGTGGAATAGCAGTGCATGCTGAATGTTAAATATGGTGAAGGATCTGTAATACTATGGGCTTGCTTCTCCAGTGAAAGCCCCAACAGTTTAATGAATATGTTGCACTCATTAAGCAGCAGATTCATCTTACCCAGGAAAAAGGCCACAGTCTCTGAGAAGGAAGAGAGAAACATGCTGGGAGCTATTTCTCCAAGAATACGGCCAATTTGATGGTGAAGCTCTTCCTGAGGCATCCGCTCATCTCTCTGTTCACAAACGCAAACATTTTCAAATTTAGCATCTCTTCTTTTAGAGGAAGCGACACACAAACATTATTTCTTGTAAATAAAAGTTACAGATCAATGCTCGTAAAATATTAGCACAAAAGATAACGTTTACCTGGAAAGTCTGCACAACAATGAAGATGTTGTCGACCCCAACGGCCAGAACAAGGAAGGGAATGACCTCGATCACGATGAGTGTAAGTGGGACACCCGCATAGCTGAAGATCCCCAGAGATGAAGACACAGAGCTGAGCACAATCAGGATGCCAGCTATACCTAGAGATATCTTCGAGTCCACCTGCACCGATTAAAAAAAAAGATGAATCATCTCCATCCTTTTACTACATCAGTTTCATGCATGAGTAACAAGAGACACGACCGTGACTTGTGCTGTTTCGTAGTAAACAGGAAGGACAAGCTAAGAATGTCTGAAACAATTTTAGCTATGTGTGGCAGCAAGTGGCACCAAAAGCTCTGATAAAAATGCTGACATCATGTCAGGGTTTCTCCTATTACCAGCAGCCTTCTGAAACTGTGGATGTGGCCCAAAGCCAAGGAGATGTAGATGAACATGATGGCGTAGCTGATCACGATGGTGCTGATGTCACTGTTGCTCTCTCTGTCGATCTCGTCTTCAACGCTCCTCTCTGCACTGAAGGCTATGGTCAGATTGGGATTGTTGAAGTTCTTCATAAACTTGATGAACCTGAAAGGCACACACACACAGAATAAACAGATTGTATAAACAACACTATATGGATAAATATAGTGTTGTTTATATTGCAACACTGTATTTGCTCCTAAAGGCAAAAGGGTTTGTTGGATGGATTGTCATCTTACTCTTTTTCCCAGGCAAGAGCTTGGCCCATCTTGACCGAGTCGTTCAGGTAGTTGTTAAGCGGGAAGGTGATCACGAGAGCTGTGGCATTGTTGTAGTTTGTCTCTGTAATTTGGAGAAATACAGCCTATATTTACAGTCAAATTGAATTTTTTGACTTCTTTACCATCCATTCAAATAAGCCTCTTTGAAGTCTTTAATTAAAAAAAAATAATTATAGAGCTCCTAAAGTGTTACATAAAAAAACATTTAAAAATCACGATAAAAATGTTTTAAACAAATAAACATTTTATGAAACAAACACAGACTGAAACATACATTTATTTACATAATACATACATTTCTCTTTGTGGTTTTAATTACGTCGATAATTGGTTTAAAACTGACCATTAAACTGTAGACCACAAATATGTAAAACCGATAAATAATGCAAAAAAAAAAAAAAAAAAAAAAACAATTCAAAGGACAAATGCAACAAATCAAGACATATTAAAAAATAAACTTGTTCAGGTCAACCAATCAGCTGATGAGCCACAGTAACAGTTTACATTGCTTCCTGTTGGGCAGATGCCACAAGAACTCCAAAATAATAAAATAAATAGTTACATTTATAAATATGATTAACATATCTAGATTTACCAAATAAATTTCAAGTTGACTTATTTATTCCTTTATTTAATACTTTGATATATGTTCAAAAACAGAATTTATTTTGTACTTCTTATTTCTGTTGAAGGATCCAGTAAGGTTTTCACTACTTATTGGTATTTCAAAGATCTATGATTTGTCTTTTGAAAGGTAGATAGAGATAGTCTTTGTTGTCTCATAGAGATAATCTATTTTACTCTCATTACATATTCCAAGCTGCAGATACATATAACTTGGGCTTCTCACCAAAAGTGTGACATCACAAATATAAATTACAACATAAACCATATTCAACACATACACACCTTCACAGATATAACACATTGCTTGCTCCCTTTACACATCACAAGAAACAAAAAAGGAAATGGACGATTGTCTCTGGAGTTTGTTCATTGATAGTTGAGGGGACAAAACTTTACTTACAATGGGCTTTTTTTCACCACGCCTAAATTGTTGCATAAAGTGTTGAGTAAAGTGAAGAACTGGTTCAGAGGATGGCATGGTCTGTTTGTTACAGTTATGCAAGACATAAGGTTTGTGAGTCATTTGTCGAAATCAATGTTTTTTTTTTTCCATTTCCTGCCAAATGTTTCACATTTTTGAGTATCTTACTCAGGCCATTGATTCTATTTGTATCCAATGAAATGCTTTCTATAAAGTTATGGGCGGTGCCTGGTGATCAGCCCACAGAAAGCTGGCCAATCAGAGCAGATGAGGCTTTTACGTGGAGGAGGGTGGAGCCTCCCTCACCTTTGTTTTTATTGGAAAAGGTGTGACACATTGAGCGGTAGCATAGCAGGCAACAGCTGCTTGACAGTTCCATACTTTTTAATCTGGGAAAGAGGTACGATCTGGTTTATAGTGACACAACTATGGACAAACACAAAGTTATGGAAAATGTGCTGGAGGTGAATGACCAGAGGGGTGCTGAAGTTTCCTTTGTTTGCTCTTTCCAAACAAGTACCAACTACAGTTTGTCACAGTGCCTTGCAAAGTTACGCCTGAACTTTTCACACTCTGTCACACCTCAGCCACACACTGCAGTGTGTGTTATTGGGATTTCGTGTCACTGAGCCAAAAAATGCATATTCATAGTTGTGAAGTAGAAGGAAATGTTCACAAGCAGAAATTAAACCTTCATTTTCTTTCCCATAAACAGCTTCTCTAAGTCATGATATCATCTACACTGCATAGGAGGTATGTGCTGGGTGAAGTGATAATTTTCCTCCAATACACCCTTGATTGTGGTTGCAGTGTGACAAAATATGACAAAGAATACTTTTACTGGAGTTAGTCACCCTCTCCTGTATACAGTTGTTCTGAAAACCACCTACAAATGTCTGATTTCCATAGGATCCAGCGAGTCCTATCGCCTCAGATGAATAACACATAACTGTGCAAAACAGACTTAAAAAAATAGAACAACTTACCGTCATAACCTCCGAGTGCCAGCCAAGGGAAGACTGGGCCACCAAAGGTTCCTAAGCATGGATCATGAAGGACAGTGGTGTCGTTGAGTGATGCTGGAGCACTGCAAGAGGGAAACATATGTAGTTAAGGGTTTAGTACAAAAAACCTAAACACAAAAACAACAACAACAACAAAGTCACTGAAGCCCTAATTGCAGAACTGAAAAAATAAACCTACATGACTGGTAAGGAGGAAGTCTGCAAACACTATTCTAAACAGGAATAGTGTTTAGAATACATTATTTGAAAATGTAACACAGGGCAATACCCTTGAAGGAGCAGGTGGTTCATAAACTTTATCAACAAAAAGAAAAAAAAAATGATTCAACTAAATAAGACACCAAGCTTGCAAGAAAAGCAAAAAAAGTATACATAGTGCCTGGCCATCAAAAACGTCAGTGTATTTTTTAGGGTTTTATGTGAGAAAGGGAGGACGTTTGTATACCGTCAGCTCTACTCGTATACCCCTAAATAAAATCCTCTTCAAAAGCTTGTTGAAGAGCAAGCTCTAGAGCGCATTAGAGAAGAAACAACATCATGAAGCACTGGCACATAAGAAACAAGGATATTTTTTTTTTAAATCAAATTTTCACTTTCCACCCAGAACTTTTTTTTTCTTATTCTCAGCACCAAACGCCTAGACAGACGAGGAGTCCTCTCAGTTTGCTGCTCTCTGGTTTTAGAATCATGTGAAACTGATCTGAAACTGAAGGAGCCAGTCTGATTAATGTCTGATATTGAGAGGAAGAATTTTGCATGATCAATATACTGATGATCAGTCAAAGATAAGATTTAATTTTTAACCGCTCTGATGCTCAAATGAACTAAGATGTAGACTTTGATTAAGTTGTTATAGTCTGTTTTCTAACTCTGCATCAATACCAGTCTTGGCCAGGATGGCCTTTTAAACAATTCTGCTGGTAAAGGAATAGTGAAATATTCTTTAATCATAAAAATAAAAGAAACAAGAACACAGCAGAAAATCAAGGATAAAAACGCAGTTAAGTTAACAATGTCTAGATTGTAAACATCTCATGGATAACTGTTCCAAATGCATGCCACACTTTTCTGATTTTTATTTGTAATTTCTTTTGAAAATGTAGTAATATTTATCGGTTCATTTAAAAAAATAAAAATCCAATGAAATAGAATTCTATTGCTGTAACTTGAAAACATACTTCTGTGTTCTCTACTTGCAAAACAGCAAAAGGTGAACTGAAAAATTGGGAAACCAAACTGGATCAGCGGCAGTCTGCAGATTTTCTTTTATGTTCGAAGTGTTCCTCTACAATTCTATGAAAACGCAATGAGGAACAGGTGTTTTTAAAAGAGCGCTTCTCCAAAATAAGGACAGTAAATATGATCACAATGAAAGATTAAACCTAATGTCTTGTCTCTTGTCTTGTCTCTATGCTGTAACTGCGAAGTAATTTCCCTGCTGGGATGAATAAAGTACTTCTATTCTATTCTATTCTATTCTAAGACAAATTGCAAGAAGAAATACCTGACGCAGTAGAGGAAGTGGCTGTGATAGTCAGCGTATACAAAAAACTCATCTCCTTTGCTGTGGTCCAGCACTGCGTGGCTGTTCTGAAAGTAGTTGAGAACACTCAGGATGGTGCAGTTGTTGTTGTACGGCGCCAGAGGAGCCAAGCAGATGTCCTTCAACGTGATGTTTTTGCCGTCGTGTTCAGCTACCAGGTTTTCGATTTCGAGTTGCAGGTCTAGCACCTGGAAAAGTGAGGTTAGAAAAGAAACATGAGTGCAGAAATAGAAAGAAAAGATAAACTTGAAACCACAGTTCCAAAACCTTAGTTGCACTTCACCTAAAAAGAAAATAGAAATGCAATTTTAGCTGTTCAAGGTGCCAAATATTAAAACTACCTCTTTGCAAGAGCTGATTTGAGCTGTAGGAATAACTATAGAGCATGTAGGTGCTTTAATGCTTAGAATTTGCAATTTGACTCTAAACCTGATTTTAAAAAGTTTATTGAAGCTGCCTTAGGTAGCTTTTTATAAAAACTGATTTTTATATATATATAAATATATATATATATATATATATATATATATAGTTTTTAAAACTGTCACTACGTCCAGACAGTCTAATATGAGACAAATAATTTGAGGGAGAAAAAAAAGCAAGATTTTCTTCCTCTTCCCAGTGGTCCTATTGCTATCTGCAGAAATACACCACTCCCAGTCAAAAACAACTAATCAGAACAGGGAGGTGTTAGTTTCAGTCACGCTTTGTGTAAACAGCAGAGCAAAGGAGACAAGGATTAAGCTGTGGTTGTTCAAATTTTAAGACTAAATCCATAGTTTAAGTTTATCTAAAGATTTTAGGTTTTGCTTAGTTTTTTCTTTGGAAGTTCTCTGCTTCATTTTGTCGGAAAGGTAGCAGAGAGTCTTGCAGTTTAGTTTCATTTACAGAAAAAAAAAAAAGATGTTTTCTCCAAAGATCAGAAAGATGTTTCAATGAATTAGTGTTGCTCACTGTTTCCTAAACCACCAACCTGGTGCAGGATGTCTTTGAACAGGATGGCTTTAAATGGGACATCTGACCCTCCAAAATACGGGGAGTAGATATAAGTATCGTTGATGGGAGTAGTTATAATGAGCTGCGTTGTTCTGAAGAACGGTCCAAAGTGCTCATCGAAATAGCTCTTCTCTTGGTGAGCCTGGCTGGCGGGCGACGACCAAAGCTCAACGGGGTCGGTGGTGATGCGCATGTAGACCAAGCCTCCACTGCAAGCGGTCACTAATACGAAGCTGCCCAGCAGGACCACAGATGGATGACGGACACAGAAAGAACCCCAGCAGCTGAAGAAAGTTCGCAAGAGATTCTCAAAGCGTTCGCCCAGCGTTTCACAGCACGATGCATTTTCTGAGAGGAGAAAAACAAAAGTAAGAAGAATAAATCTTGTTATATGTATAGCATTTAAAGAACAAGAACATTATGGGTGCAGGGCCTCTAATTTGGTTCATTCCATAAAACCACAATAAAGCATTCAGGTCTGTGGCTGTAACGTGGGAAAATGTAGAAAGGTTCAAACAGTATAGATAACTTGATAATTTGCTAATCATGTTGCTTCTATGTATTGTTCATAATGTAAGGAGACTTTGAGAGTCTTTAAAGATACCTATAAATAAAATGAATAATTATTATTATTAACTTGACCTTACCTTGGTTATGATTATCACTATTGAGGGAAAGCGGGTTGTTGCTGTCCAAAATGGGGCCGTACTCTGATGTGATGGCCCTTTTCCTGCACATCAGTTAGCAACCAGTTCAGAACAAACATATGCATCAAATAATATTCATCACACATAACGCTCCAAAGCACGTTACCTGAAACACCAAGCCCCGACTAAAACTCCTGCAAAGATGAGCAGGAAGGCCATGTAGGCGATCCACATGATGACCGACATGGCATCAATGCCGAGGATGGTCCAGGGAGGGGGCAATGGAGGGGGGACGGGTTTGGGGCCGCAGGCTGCTGCGCAGTCCTGACAGGAGCATGGACCTGAACCATCTTCTAAGCCTTCTGTACAGGCATACGTTTTGTTGTTCATGGGCGTGTAACCGGAAACTTCCACATCTGGAATAGTAACAGAAGATTTCCCTTAGGAATCAAACCCATGTTATGGTTTTGAATGATGTAGAGACGATCAGTGGTATGAAGAGGTGCTTACCAGAAAACACAGGGATGATAGGAAATGGAGCCTGGCCATTGTCAATACTGAACATGTATTGGATCCAGTTGGTTGCATTGCATTCTTGAGCATCCTTGCCACATAGAAGTGATAAGGCTTTCACATTGCTAGAAGGTGCCTGCACATCCTGACAAGCATTGTACATAGCTGGAAGAAATCATATACAGAAAAATAGTATATGATTCATAAGTTCCCTTCTGTCTTCTCTAGTTTGCCACAAAGCAGAAAGTTATGGCAGGAAGTTTCCAATGGCATGACTAAGAGCTCAACTTCAGGAAATAATCATGTTAACTCAGCAGATTTCTTATGCAAGCCAAATGCTTCATGCCAACAGTTGAACAACTCACCATTAGCAAATGTCTTTCCGATATAGTACTCCACTTCTACTACATTCTTCCCCTTAAACTTGGTGGCATTCATAAACTGACTCTGATGTGGACTGCATGTCAGCTCACAGAACAGGTTCATCAGATTGTAGAAACATGAAGGACACCTGCATGCAGATGGAGAAATCAGAGTAACCAGAGTTACCAGGTTCTTTCGTGACCACCTGAATGAGTCATTGCTCATGAGCTCCTGGTGCAATTTGGGGAGGCTAGCCACTCCTTGGAGGATTTGCCATTGTTCCATGTTTTCTTCATTTGTGAGTAATGGTTCTTAGTGGCTCCCAAAGGCGTAAAAATAGTTTTGTAATCCATTCCAGACTGGATGTTAATGGCTGATCTTTTGTTGAATTTCTTTAGATTGCGCCATGATGTGTTGCTTTTTAGGGTCTTTTATCCACATCATGTTGTCAAACTGATTGATTTAAATTATTTTTTAATTCTATGAGTTTGAGTGTAACCTTGCCCGAGTATGGGAGGTGAAACTAATTGAAAATAGGAATTATTTATGATTAATTCATGATGCAACAAAGTGGGAAAATTGTTTTACACAAGGCCATGTTATTCTGGTTTGTTTGGTTTCAGCTTGTCTTTTTTTACCTGATATTAAAATTAGTTTGATGATCTGAAACAATTAAGTGTGATTAAAAAAAAAGCAACGATTGAATAAATCTCTAAAGTAGTAAACACTTTTTCATAACTTTGTACATATAAAAGTACTAAAATGTAAAAAAAATGAAAATCTGAGGTGTAGCGAGACAAGCGGCAAACAATAGAACATGCTAACGTTAGCAGATAACCACAACCCTATCTGTGGAGCTTAAAAAAAACAACTTATTGTATTTTTACCAGCAAATACAGTACATTGATGGATTTATCTACAGCATTTCAGGAGGGCAAAGATAATGCTGTAAGAATGTCATGTGCTTCATCAGCTAATCTTATAACATACCGAGACAAGAACTGAAGGGGCAGCTGGAGACTCCCTTTGAGCGTGTGCAGCTGGGTCTCATTGCAGCAGAGACTTCGGTTTCCATAGTTATACCCAGGACAGAGCTCCTGCACATATAAAACATGGGCTGTGAAAAACATTTTTATACAACGCCTTTCAAAAATATTTGTAACACTTGAGCCTTTTTATGTTTTGTCACATTACAGCCATTGGGATTTTATGTGATGAACCAACACAAGGTACTGCATGATTGTACAGGGGAAGAAAAATGATACACAATATGGATACATGTAAAACTGAAACTTGGTGGTGGCCGCATAAATACTCATGTGTTTTCTTCAACCTTTCTGCATAATATGGGAATGTTCTTTCTTGAGCCTGGACAGGGGAGTTGAGCAAAGTTGATTGGAAGATGGATGGAGCTAAATACAGGGCAATGGAAGGAAATTTATTGGAGTCGGCAAAAGACTTGAGGTGCAAGTGAAGGTTTATGCTCCAGCGGGATGTTGTTGACCCTAAACATAGAGTCAGAGCTACAGCAGCAAGGTTTAGATCAAAACCTCTTCATGTGTCAGAACGGCCCAGTCAAAGTCCAGACCTAAATCCAACAAAGAATCTGTAGCAAGACTAAGAAAAGTGATAATCACAGATGCTCTCTCTCCAGACTAAATGAGGCTGAGCAATTTTGCAAAGAAGAATGGGTAAACATCTTGCTAGATGTACAAAGCTGGTAGAGTGAAACTTTAAAAACTAAAGCTTCTCATAAAATCCCAATAAATTGTGGTTGTAATGTAACAAAATGTGAAAAGTTGAAGATGTATGAACACTTACTCCACAGACCATCACCAACAAAGGCAAAGCATTACAGTAGTGAACGTACCGTTAGAAGCTCATAGCCCTCAGGGTTTAGTGGAATAGCGGGACCGGTGTAGTTACAGTTGTATTTTTTGCCAGGAACCTTTTCAGACTCGTCACACTCACCATACCAAACACAGTGCTGGGCCTCAACCTGACAGCGAGACAACAAAACAAACAGAATTATGAGCAATGTTGAACAGGATGTTGGCTGGTGGATGAGAAATAACTTTTAATTTATGTAAAACTTCATCTATTTTTACCAATGCTATTTTTACCAAGGCTAAAATGAGTCATGTGCCTTAGTTTATTACGCTTTAAAACTTCTTCAGAGATATAGGTGAAGAAGCCCTTTATCGTTCTTATTTTTAACAATTTATTTCCTGTCTTTCAAATATCATATGCTCTATATACTTAAAAATAACATTTTCACTTCTGCAAAATATATTTGCAATACAGGAGTTAGAAAAGAACTGGTGACACCCACCACAGAACATGTTAGACATCAATTTAAAATGTGACATGTGATAACCTACTGTCTACAACAGGAGTTAGAATAGAACTAAACATGTTCTTTAATCTGCCTGTTCAGCATCAGAGCCATCACGTGCATTTTGTTGCGAAGGTCATCTTGGGGAAGTTAATTCACTTACTCCACAAACTATTTTAGAACAAAACTTGGAGTTGAACTTTGTCCTATTTTTGTGGGTTTAATTCACAAGCAGATGATATTTAGGTGACATTATTTCTGGAAAACAACCTGTATGAAGCTATAGATTGCTCCTGTTTCCTGGATTGTGGAACCATTTGCTAAGTCATGTTTATCTAGGTTACCAAACAGGTCTCCATAGTGATCTTTGGACAGAAATGGAATTTCTGCCTAAATACTCATGCGTTTTCTTCAGCTTTTCTGCTTACCCACAGCAGCTTTCAGGTAGTCAATATTTGCACTGATTCTAGCATTCTTTTCAGATTTTTTTTTTACCTTATCTTAAAACAGTAATGATTAATGACATTTCAGATGTTTTAGCTCAATTTCAAAGCAGGTATGTGTGTTGCAGAGGATTTAACTAACTGCATCATGTAAAGAAGTGCAAATAACGTAGTGAGAGGAACAAAGAGGTCACTGAGAACAAATGAGTATGACCTACAATTGATTAAATTAAAGCAAAGGGGTAGAGTTGCTTTCTGTTTAGCAATACCCCTGAACTGGACAGACATATTAAAGTTAATGAAACATGACCGCCAGACAACAAAGCTGTGCAAAATCTGGCTTTTGCATTTAGTTTAATTTTAATTTATTCTTTTGTGTAACTCTTAGGTGTAGCTGTCCGTCTGAATAATTTAAACTACAAGGATGGCCATCTTTGATGTAGTTTATATTAGAGATGAACATAACTCTTCATTTTAAATACTGAAAAAAAAAAAAGAAAAAACATCTGATGCCAAAATGTATAAAAACAAAGAACTCCCAACATCTTTAGTCTATAAATCATTGTATACTTTGATGCACCTATTTTTAGTTCATTATATAATACAAAGGTTAGGGTAATATTCATAAAGCATAAATAAAGGTTACAGTATTGTTCTAATCTCTTAATTTTCTGGTGAATTTCAAAACTATCTCAATTTAAGAACTTGCTAGATGTCTTTTCTGTCTGTAGTTACGGGAAAATTAGAAGGGGCATACGGTAAGAATCACAGAACATGATGTTTAAAAAAAAGTGATATGTGTTGCTTTTCACAATGGATTTAATGAATATATCAAATGTGATTAATGGAATATCTGGTCAATTCCGATCCCTGGATGGCCAATCGGTGCATTTTAAATTCACTGAAATAATTTGTTAATTCGGCTTCCAACAAAGACAAGCGGTAAGCATTTCATTTGCTTTTTGTTATCAAAAAAGTGCTCAATCTCCAGAAATACAGGTTATACAACATGATGTTTTAATATTCGCCTGGTTATTTTATATTTAGCAGTGAACTTGAGCGCTGTTGTGTTTCACTCAGCTAGCAATTAAACTCGAGTTTTGAGGTTTTAATAACTAATTTCTTCTTCCTAAAAAGCAGTTTTGCTTTTCTGATGTTTATAGGTTTCGACAGCCGCGGACGACCAGTAGAACCAGTCTTTTAAAAAGTAAAGCCCGTCTCCCTGAAACGCTTAATTTCAATCAGCTTTCAATAACGAAAACGCGGCTTGTCTTATACCATTAAAAATAATATTTCCAAACTAGCATAAATCCAGTAAGTTGACAAAGCTATCTCCAGTCTACATTAGGTTATACGATCTTTATCCAGTTTCGTTCTCCGCCTCGAATAAACATCACAACAGCTGTAGCCAAGGCTGTCACGGAACAGTCACGAGTCCGGGAACGTTCAGTCACACTCACCCATCGATAGCATCCTGACAGCAGAATAATGAAGAAGACAACAGTGAAACTCAGCCTCCCTGCTGTGAGCCCCATCCCTCTCTCTGAAATCATCGAATTGAACTGACGGTCCGGCTAAACTTTTGCTTATCTTGTTGATGGGTTCTTCTTCCTCTGACGTTTTCTTTAGGGGCGGAGGCAAGTGCTGCCACCAAGCGGCAGAGAATGTTCAGCGCTCACAATCAATGTTTGATGCGAAGCATGGGATTCTGCACAGGGAAGTACTTCTTCTTCTTCTTTTTGGTTTTAATGGCGGTTGGCAAGCAACTTAATGGTGTGCATTACCGCCACCTACTGGTATGGAGTGTGGATCAGGACGCAACACAGGGAAGTATAAAGCGACATCTGCCTTTGTTTTGGTTGTATAGGCAATATTTGTCTCTTTAAAAACTTTTGTAAAAAAACAACAACACACCAACAAGCCCATTTTATTTATTCAAACAAAAATTTGCAGCATAGAATCAATCTGCAAATTAGAACCCAAGACAATTTAAAGAAATAATACAAAAAGATGTTCAAACTTTAGATTTAAGCAGTAATCTGAGGATAATCCATAGGATTAACATTCAACATTTCTTTCATTGTAATAATTAATTATATAATTAATTTAATTAGATTTAAATGTTAACCTTTAATTTCCATTTACAAAATATTTTTAAGTGTGTTTGAGCTGAAATAGGCAGTACTGCAAATTCCATATTATGGAATTTTTAAAGATTTTATGTCTATTTAACAGTAAAAACTCTGAAACTCACTTTACATAACTTCACTGTAAACATCATAAAAGGAGTAAATGTATAATCAACTTCGAACCCCACCTATATATAGTCTGTCCTTTTCAAGCTACTGTTCAATTCTGCATTTTAAAAACAATATTAACTGACTGATTACTGGTTAATTTATTGTTCCACAAACACAGATCAGTTTGGTCATATAGTCAATTGCATTCACTGTATTCAAATAAGACTTGTCCTTAGATAGGAGATGTTAAGTCAATCAGGACCAGAGTCCGACTTTAGATTCTATCAACCTGTGAAACATTCCCTGTTGTTATCAGTTTCTCATTGAGAAAAAGGGTCACAGAGGTCTTTACTGATATTTTGAGTGCATCATACAAACCTTGCTATGCCTCAAGATGATAATACAATATGGTGCTATGCAGTAAAATAAATTAAATATAGTTACCCATATAATGTCATATATTGACTAGTTCCTATTCAGTAAATATTTGGTAAGATATTTAATTTTCAGCATTGCGACTTTTTAAAAAGAAATTAAAACATTTTAGAAATATTAAGGTAATGACTATCAATATTTTGAAATTGCACTGAAATTCACCCTTTCCGTTAGACTTCACTGCAGCATGTGCAACTGCCACTTAAAGAGGGGTACAAATAGTGTTTTTGCACTAATAACTCTTTTATAGTATGATAGTTATTAGTAGTTTGTTTGAAGTATTTGCTTATCAGGACTAAATAATGTGGACTGGTGGTTTCTATCTCCGTATGTTTATGGAGTTATGTATTTAAGTAGTCCTACAAATCTGTTCAACAAAATAAAAGATTAGGATTATTTTTAGGTAAGTAGCATGTCTTATGCGACTTATTCATTTTTGTAATAAATTTATCTTAATTACCTTCAGGAAGACAGAGACATGCTAATTTCTGTTCAGTTTTTGTTCAACAAGAAAACCTTGACCTTGATTCTCTTTCAAGTAAGGGTGAAACCACCCAATTAAACCATTTACTAATATTTTCTACTTGTCTAAATTGTAGACAAGTAGAAAACACAAAATCCCAGAAAACAGAAAATCCCTTCCAGCCCTGCATTATGAGATAGACAAGGGGTTGATGTTGTGACATTAATCTTCTTGGAAAAAAGCTGATGTTTGTTTTGAATAAGTTGGTGTGTTGTTATGCCTCACAACATGTTATTCTGTTTTCTAGTGTACATCCCCTTATGATATACCATAACATTTATTTAAGTTTTATTATAAAGGGAAGTAAAAATAAATTTCCCTTTATAAAGGAGTGTTTTATACTCTATCTAAATCTACAACATGCGTCATATGACTATAAAACTATTACTAAGGAAGTTTCAGGAAGTGTGCAAAGATAAGAAGTGGTGAGGCCTGGGTGGGTGAATACTCTCAATGGGAAACACAATTATCTTATTCCTAACAATAATGATTAACTCTGCTTTTGTAACTGCCAAAGATTGTTGCAATATTACAGAATGCAATCAGCCATCCAGAAAATTCATTGCTTTTGTAGGATGAGCAGTACATGAGCTGGTATGTTCTGGCATTTATAGAAATGTTATGTTTGGCTATCTTAATGATAGTTTTTCTAGATTGTTAAACACAGTAATACTTTTAAACAAAAATAAACAGGAAAAATGCAGTACTAAGAAGCCTTGTGAACTCACTGGAACAGCTTCATTCAGTCGCATTATTACATGTTTTGATTCTAGTTTTAGAAATTCAAATACATACTTATACGTGTGATGATAAGAATTCATATTTTACTTTGTAAAAGCTCCTATGTTTCAATTAATATTGTTTTTATTAACTAAGGGCTAGCAGTATTTCTGGCCACCACCAAGTCAAAAAATCTAAATGTAAAAAAAACAAAAAACAAACACATTTTGTTAGCATCTAGTTGCTGCAACAAGCCTAGTCAGCATTTTCAACATAAATACAAACCATTCACAATTTCTTAGCTAAGCATAAATTAAAAATCATCATTACCTTTGATATTGCTAGATAACTACTTTTATTTTATGGATATTCTTAGTTGCCTTGTAGCCTAAATTTAAGACAGCAAGAAAGTGAATAAGGATTTTGAAGCTGACCATACTTAAATAGTTGACTGAAGTTCTGACATTACCATAAATAACAGGCTCAGTGGATGAGTAAATCAGGCTCTGTGTTCTTGCATTTCAACATTTACATGCAAAGCTTCAAAACCAAAAACATACCTTTCTATAGAAAGAAAATTTATTCACATACTTTGTTGAATTATACGGTCACAATCAGAAACAAGTGCATATTCACATAGATGTATGACAAAAGTATATTGAGTATTCATGACAGCTAATTTTGAATATATTTAAGGACATTGAACATTGGCTGTACATGTACCTGTGTAAATTATTTTTAAAAAGATGCTACATTAGTTTATTCCTTTAAAACTAGGAACAACATTTGCAGAGGACTGACTATAAAGCAAAGAGGCGGTCTCTCACATATGGCGTCAACACCATGTGAAACATCTATCTTATAAAACAAATAAAAAACAGACTTTTGTAATCTCTTTTTACACAGTCTCATTATTTAAAATACCGCACAATGAAATGCTACAGCTAAAGATTACACGCGCATTGGCCTCAGACAGTTCACCCAGCTTTTTATAAACATTATTCAGACAGAAAACCAAATGCATCTGGGATATTTTTGTGCTTGTGTTTGGCAAGCATAAAAATAAAGACAGGATCTGATTTTAGATAATTGTTGTAGGGAAACCCCCTGTCAAATCTGAAAAAAAATACATATATATATATATATATATATACTTTTATGTTACAAAGTGCTGCAAATTATGAGCCACAAAACATCAGTGTGAAAACCACCACAGTCCCATCAGTTGTATTTGCTCACATATTCAGTGTTTAATGGACACTAAACTGTTTCAGAACAGAAGCTTGACACTGATTCTACATTTTACACGTAAGGTTTTATTTCTCACTGAATTGGCCTTCCATAAGCCTAAAAATAGTGCTTGCTTCAAAGAAAACTCGCTCTCACCTGGTTGAATTCCTCACTGAGAAATTTTTGAGTCCAACACAGGTCTACAGCACTACGTGTACCACTCGTCATTTCAGGTCGAGCTGTTCAGTTTCAAGCAACAAAGGTTCCAATCCATTCTGCAGCTGTCCTTCACAGTTAGAAGCAGCAGTTCAAAGGTTGACTGAGACACATTTAATCCATTTGCTATCCTGTTTTCGGTTGAGAAAAGTCATTTAAGTTTGTTGCTGAGAAAAAAAACTCTTGCATATGTTTTCACTGATGGTACAACATATTGAGTTTCCAGCCACATAGAATAACTTCCCCAAAGGAAAAAAAACAGACTCTTATTCACAGATTTATTCAATTTTCGCCCTCAGTCTGGACCAAGGTACTCTACGTTCTCTGCTGCTGGTATGTGTCCATTTGTGTGTGTCTTGAAAGTGGGAGTGAAATCCTGTTGGTAGTCTGGATTGTCCATGCTGTTTTGAGGCCTGTAGTTTTGACCGCCGATGGCCGTGTTGTTAGAGTTGAGGGGTAGGGCGGTGGAGGATGGGAGCTCATTGAGGTATTCAGGTCCGTTGGCTCCGTTCTTAAAGTAGTTCAGGTACTCTGACTCTGTATCATCTGAAGAGATGGTTGGAAGAAGGGTGCGAGGTGGACCTGAATGTTGGTAGACGTAATTTATCACATTGGAGATTCCGTTCTGGTTCATGTATTCTGCAGAAAAAAAACAATTGATAGCGTTTATGATACATTTTATAGTTTTTCCTTTTTTTAGCTGAAATGACAATCAGTGGAAATATATTTTCAGTGAGAAACAAAGGGATCTTATTAGATAAAGCATTAAGATGATGTGGCTTGTTGTCAGGGTACTGCACAAGCATGCTATTCCACTTTTGTCTTGTTAAAACAACAAACTTTAAAGTAAAGTATTTTCTTGAACTATAATGTGATAGATTAACACAAAGTAGTCCATAGTTGTGTGCAACTATGGACCCTTTTTCTTTTATTACAAGCACACATCTTTTAGAGTACACCTCTATTAGTACATATCACATACAAATCATGCACAAAAGATTTATTTTTTTGCCTATACTTCATTCCATAATATATCGAGTTCACTCAGATTGGATGAAGAGTAACTGTGAACAGCAGTTTTTAAGCCTTGCAAGAGATTCTCCATTGGATTTAGGTTTGAACTTTGAGTCACTCAAAGATGTTCCTTTCTATTCATAAAAATAAAACTGCTAGATTTATTGAAAAATGATTTGCACATTGCTTTGTATTTGTCAATTTCTCTTTAATTAAAGTAAATGCAAAAAACAAAAGAGAGTAACATAAAAGGCATATCATAAAAGTAATTTTCAGTTCTTTTTCCTCACCACTAGATGTCTCAGTTTTTGCTGTGTCAAACTAAAGGACATGGAGAAAACTCTGCAGAGAATCTACAGACATTGAGGAGGTTCACATTTAAAAGGCAAATACTCGCCTGGAGCCGGCAGGAAGGCCTGGTCCAAGAATTTGTCTGTGGGGTCAGGCATATATCGGAGAACCGTACTTCCGTCTCTGCTTGGGACTCCATTCTGAAACAAAAGAGATAGATTTTCAGTAATCTGACACAATTCTAATTGAAAAACAATGCAAACAGATAACACAAGGAAGTAAGCACAATTATTAAGGAATTTTAAGTTCAGTTTTTGCTTACCATTAAGCCATTTCTGGTTTTGCTGGTCCCTATGCTGCTATTAATGCTCTGAAACAGAAAATAATGAAACATCCAATTAATGTCTCATATAATGTATAAGAAAGTGGGAGTGAAATCCTGTTAGTAGTCTGAATGGACTACCTGTTGCTGGGATCAAAAATTGTTTGATCCCAACAATTTCATTTTGTATTTTATGTCTCCACTGTAAACCATCATTTGCTGTGAATTATTTTAAAGTCTCTCAGGGGCAGAAAGGTTCATGACAATTATGTGTTTTTACTTAAATTCTAAAAAGGCAAACTAGCATTTTCAGGAAAACACAAAGATCAAACTAAAAATCCACAAAGCAGATTTACATAAATTCATCCGCCAAGCCTTGTTGTATCTGTCTGGACTGTAAACGCTTAAAAGGAAGCAAGAATGAAGACGGGAATGACAGGTGTGACAATGCAATTACTTTCAACAAGAAAAGGAAATTAAACACAGTGAAGCAGAAAAACATTTCTGCCTAACAGTGAGTGACATAACAAAAGAAGGCTCACACTGAGGTTTTACTACAGTCCTCCTGACTGTCTGCAAAGGTAATCGAGCTTGAAAGCTCACATGAACTGACTGGTGGCTGACAACAGTTCCGGGTAGAAGAGTCTGGCCCACTGATGGCCTACACAGAAGGTCCTTATCAATCAAAAAGCCATCTGGGAGGAAACGTGGGTGTGAGGCAGCTGGAGGACGCCGTGTGGGTGAGATCAGGCCAGGACAGCTGTCAGAGTGAGGGCGGCTGCTGCCAATTTGGGTCAATCCAGGTAATGTTGGCCACTTTTCCAGTTTTACTGGCTCCAGTTCCATGATTAGTTTAGATGCTCATGTTTTTTTTTTTTTAATTGCTGACTTACGGTAAGCAGAAGATATTTTTATCCCCTTGAGATGAAAGATGACTTTTTCATTCTGACTTACAGAGTAATGATTTCTGCAGAAATCCGATTTTTACAAAAACACGGTGAAAATAACTGTTAACTTTTCAATTTTAAACACTTGACCGCATCAAGCTACTACAAGACCATCCTAATCAAACGTGTCTCAAACGTTCATCTACTCTTCATTAAACTTAACAAAAGAAGATCAAAGCAGATATTGTTAATTGATATGTTTATAGATCAAAAAAGGTATTTTTTTTTTTTTTTACTTTTGAAGCATAAACTGGACAGGACAGAAAGAGTAAAAATGAGATTTCTTAGTGTTGGAACTGTTGATCGCCAAACTGAGATGTTAAATAATTGATTGATTGATTTGCTCATGTCTTATTTATTCTTATTTTGATTAATCATGCAGATCAAATCAATAAATAGCTCATTTGAATTACTAACATCCAAATAAATGATCACGAATTCAAAGCAAATATGCTGAATGAGATGCACCAATCATGCTGGCGATGGAAAACATCTCCTTCATGTTTTTCATGGCTGGTACTGAATTCTAGTTTTCTTTCTTTGACCCGCCCATTCAGATTTCTGCTTCTATGTTATGCTTTCTTTCAAGATTTTAAAATATAAGAAAGGAAATGTGTGCTACTTATGACTTAAGACATTGCAGTTTTGAATCAAAAAAGAAATGAGGGAAAAAAATTACAATTATTCCAGGCCCCAGTGTTCATTTGAGCAGGTAATTATGATGAACCAGCTCATTACACTTCTTTTATTTAAATGTATTTAAAGGAAGAGCAGTATTAATGAATATCGGGTACATAATTATGAATCAAATGCACATGAATATGCAGTAGATTAGGGTCAGATTTTGTAAACAGTGCCATCTTGTGGAAGGCAAAGAATATTAAATTGATGTGCAGTGTTTTTGTTCAGGATCACTTACATTTCTTTAAAAACAATTTTCATATGACTTGATGTCTATTCATAGTTAGCAGTTAGCTTAAATAGGCAAAAAATTCACTTTGTACAAAAAGATTTTTTTATTGTATTTTTGCTCTCAAACCAAATAAATATCCCAATTTACATTTTTTATATTTATTAAAGCCACATTTAAAGCACAGCATTGGAACTATTAAAGAGTCCATCAATTTTATTAGGAGACCAATTTATATAAACAATACTTAAATGTGTTTAACTTTATTACCCTTTTATGTTAACAGATGTGTCCAAAAAAGCATGTTGCCAACTTTACTATGCATCAAGAGGACCCATGTACAAAATAAATAAATAAATA
Organism: Xiphophorus couchianus; assembly: GCF_001444195.1. Taxonomy (NCBI): domain Eukaryota; kingdom Metazoa; phylum Chordata; class Actinopteri; order Cyprinodontiformes; family Poeciliidae; genus Xiphophorus; species Xiphophorus couchianus. The sequence continues at coordinate 18,540,080 of NC_040233.1, forward strand.
AATAAAAAATAATCCAAAAATGTTGCAAAGAAAAGTACACGTTAAGGAACACCTTCAATATTATTCACTATCATAAAGTTGAAGGTGAGATCTTCAAAGGAGCTGACCTAAATTATTTCTGAAAGATCTGCCACCAGCGCAGAGCTTGCGCAACATTTGGAGCGGTTTGGTGAATCTGCCTGTACAATCTGGAAAAGACTTTTGGACCAAAGTGAGGCTGCAAAGAAAACACTTCTGTCCAAAAAAAATATCAAGCACAGCCTGAAACTGCAGGAATTATATGTATGGACATTTGAGAATTGGCAGGGAGTTTGTCCATTTGATGGATCCCACTTCTGATTATTTTTGACACTTGGAAAACCATTTGTAGATAAAACTACCATGATTGTTTGTTTGGTGCCAACAGTAAAAAATCCATGTGTGCAGCTGATTCTCATCCAATACACTGGGCTTATTCATATTTCTGTTTAAGAGCTCTGCCACAAATAAATCAGATTACGATGTCTTCTAAGAAACCTAAAACAATGCAACAGTTATCAGGGTATTTTCCAGCACAATGGAGCAAAATTCATAAGGCAAAAGCGTGGAAAGAACTTGTTTGAAGATAAGAACTTTGATATTTTGAACCTGAGAACAGAAAGGCCCCAGTTCTTAATGGTACTGGGAATCAGTTGTCTGTTTTCAAAGAACTTGGAGCTACAATACATCATTTATGGCACTACTAAACCTTTCATCCATGTCAGTAATTGCTTTACTTCATATAAGAACAGATGTGCAACAGCATGTTCTTTTCAAAGTAAAAAATAATCGCAAAAGTAAGCAGTAATGTGGCCACATATTTCTCAAATATCAGAGCGAATGTGGGAGAAATATTTCAATTGGATTTGCTTTTGAGAATATATATCCTTTTAGTAATATGAATGTTACTTTTATGAAAGAGAAATGGCTTCACTACTTGTCACAGGATTTTGTACATGGATGAACATACCGTGGAGTGAAGCAACGGGGTGTAGGAGGTGCTTGGGCTGCTGAAGAAGCTGTGCTGTGGCACCAAGTATTCTTCTGCATCTACACCATAATCCAGGTCCCCCCCACTGATCAGGCTGCGGTAAAATTTGGTGTCCGTTGGACTCGGCAGATGCATGCGGTCATCGCCCTGAAAAAGAAATATGACTTAGTTGCTCTAAGACACCAGTAAAATCCTTCAGCGGACTTACAGCAAATCTGAGAGGTAAGGTACATTTTACCTGAATGACAAGATAGCGGGGTGGATCTCGAGCCATCTTCGTGAACTCGGCTATTAGTTCTCGAAAATGAGGCCGGCTGTCTGCATCAATCATCCAACCTGTGCAGACACATTCGTAAAGATAATTAATGTTATACTTTTAAGCATAACGGTTTGAAGTTGGAAAAAATCCAACTTATTGATTACCCGGGTCAACAAAAACGCAAGTATGTAACTGCAATGTTGTAATGCTTTCTTTTTCATGTTACAAACACAAGAATCGATATATTTTAACAGCACATTATGTCAAAGACTAACACACAGTATTGTATAACGTTAGGAATAATCTGAAATCTGAAAGCCATTGGTTTCTGATTTTTATTTGTAAAACTATTAGAAAACAATGTCATTTTTCATCCTCTTCAAATGTATGCACTACTTGGTGTTTATCCATCATATAAATAAAATGCATGCATTCTTCTGCTTGTAATATGAAAAGGATTACTTTTTTAAAGTTATGTAAATAGAACCTCAAGAGGAAGTGCTTACATTTCACCATGATCATGTAGACATCTATAGTACAGATTGGTGGTTGAGGGAGGCGCTCTCCTTTCTCCAGGATTCCGGCTATTTCACTGGCTGGTATCCCATCATATGGTTTGGTCCCGAACGTCATCAGTTCCCAGACGGTTACACCTACGACACAGACGCGAGAAGCAGTTGGTAAATGTTAGGGCAATGAGCTGTCATTCACTTTTGTTTTTGCCCCCAATAAAGGAGAAGAAACAGAAGTTGACAGGATGTATGCTCCTCAAATATCAAATGCTATCAAAACATGGACAAATTGGCTCCACATGCAGGAGTGGGAGTTGACAGGATGCATTGCAGGGCTGGAGGAACCAAAAGAGGGGGAAGAAAGGAGGAAAGGAAGTCGATCACTTCTGCCAGAGTCTGCTGATGTTTTTGCCAGATTGAGCGGGAGGTGCGATCAAACCCTCAGGAAAGGAAATGTTGGAAGAAGGCCTGCTCTAAAAAAGCCTTGCTGTGTTTGGTTTCACTGTGTGTGTATGGAGGCATTTCTCTGTATGTTCAGTCCTGAAGTGAAGGTATGATCTGAGTGGGATGAGATAACGATTTTCTCTGACGTAAAATCATCCATCTGAACCTGCTGCTGTGTGTGTAATACCTGTTTCAGATGCTGGAAAGAAATATTCCCTTTTTATTGTGTTCTAAAATGTTTAACAGCTTCAAAAGCTCAAGAGTCAACATCCAGTGTGAAATAGAATCTGCTCTATGCTTTCTTTGCTGCTAAAACACTTTATTCAAACGATGTTTTTCAGTGAGCCTGTCATTAATACTCAGGAGAAGCACACAGGCTCAGTTGTTTAAGCTATTCAAAGCTCAATCTGGGGCACTTGAAGTGTTTGCTTTAAATACAGAGCATTAGTCTTACCGTAGCTCCAGACATCGCTCTGATGAGTGTAAGTTCTGTTCAGGATTGATTCAAGAGCCATCCATTTTATCGGTACCTAAAGAACAAAAATGGGTAAAAAGCATAAGATTATCTAAAAAGCTCTGGAACCTGTTTTATGAGTTAAATCATGAATGCCATGAAATGGGGCTTCGTCCAGCTAATAATTACTTAACCAGTCGTGTAGCCCAAAACTGTGCACAGCATTGAACTTTCAATCAAAGCTGGTCAGTTGATTACTGGATACACTTCAATCACTTATCAAACCAATACAAACAGGAACTATAAAATGGGAGCACTTGAAATGACACATACTTTGAAGATGTGACAAGACTGGATGTTTCACCAAATTCCTTGACTTATTTTCAAAACTAAACCCAAATAAAAAGATTGTTTTAGATATAGCAGCATATCTAGCAAATAAAAAATTAAAGAAAGTGAATAATTTATAAACAGTTTCCACTGTAAGAAAGCTTTTAGAGCCAGTTTGCCAGATATTTAACAATGAATGAAGTGAATGAGGTTATTTGTAAGTTTCAGTAAACTTAACTCTGCTCCAGAAGTCAAAAGTCTCAAAGGAAGTTCAACATAGGACAAGTATTTGAATGCAACTTTAACTTTATGCTTCTCTTAAAAAACCCAGATTTTGGGAGATGTTGACTGGATAATCGGATTTTGCTTTCAATAATTTACAGTTTTTCTTAATTTATCTGTAAGTATAAGGATGCTATGAGATCTTCAAAAAATAAATTTTACAAAAGAAAAAAGTGCCAAGAAGATTTTTCTGAGTCACAACTAAAGAGCAAAAGTACACAAAAAAATTACAGTTTGCATTTTAATATGAATGCCATGATGTCCTTCAAGTCAGAGGAGGTTACTAAAAAAGAACGGACAAGAAAAAGAGTCCGTGAAAATGTTAAAAATTGTTCTGAATACACATTCTAGATTGATAGAATAATCACGTTTATCTTGTTGCAAAATATACCAATGAATCAATCCTAATTTTGTATTAAATATAATCATGTTTCAAAACTTTTAGTCTGTAGTGTATGAGTATTTGAAAGTACTTTGCATTCTTGCATTCCTGATATTGTGTAGATATCTTTTTTTTTTACATTATCATTTAAATTTTCTCAAAAGCATGAACATGAAAAGGTTTAATAACTTTGATAAAATTAAAATGATTAACATGGTGCCATCGATGGCCCAATCCCATCATAATAAAAAACAACAACAAAAATAACAGACTGCGCCTTTAAGACCTAACCGACCTTTCCTCCATCTGCATGGTATTCTTTCTCATCTGCGTTGAGGAGTTTGGCCAGCCCAAAGTCAGTGATCTTGACATGATGAGGAGTCTTGACCAGGACGTTTCTGGCTGCTAAGTCACGGTGCACTAGGTGGCGCTCCTCTAGGTAGTTCATTCCCTTTAATCAAACAAGGAGTGAACTAAGGCATGAGAGCAGCTCTTTTAACAAAAGTTCAATGTGGTGGGTGAAGCATTGTTTTATATAAGTAGCAAAAAGTAAAATAAAAAGTGATTCGCTCACCTTTGCTATCTGAACACACCAGTTGAGCAGGTGCTGGGAGCCAATATTGTCCTTTTTTTCTTTGACGTAGTCCAGCAGGCAGCCGTACGGCATCAGCTGGGTTATGAGTTGAACCGTCGAGGTGAGGCAGATACCCAGCAGACGGCACACATGGGGGTGTTCCACACTGGCCATCACATAGGCTTCCTATAATGCACATGAACATATTGCATGTTGTAGCTGTTTTTTAGGATTGAAACAACACTGTAAAAACACAGCAAAAAGAATTATGTGTCTTGAAGGCCAATTCGCAGAACCCCTGGTAGAAATGTACATGTTTATCCAAGCAACTGATAGCTTGAGAAACATCTGTGGGATACAGAGTGTTGGGGGATAAGTCTCTTAGCAGCGGTCACACACAGCCTGCTCTATTTTATTGCCTGAGAGTGGAAACTCTCAGTCATCATACCAGAAAAGCTGCTTTAGAAAAAAAAAAAAAGGATAGCCAGCACAAAAAAAAAAAAAGTGGCTTCTGCTTCTCGCATGGAGACGTGAGCAAACAGTACTTTAAACTAAGCTTTACTTGGTATGCTCCCTGTCACTGCTGAAATAATTGCAGGCCAAATATTTTCTTCATGCTTATTACTGCGTGTCAGTGCTGTTCAGTAAATAAACCCCTTGCATGGAGCTTTGTTATTTTGACAGCAAGATATAAAAGGAGGCTTCAAAGATCTTAATCGTTTTTTTTCTCCATGCCCCAGAGTTAGGCTTTGATGTGAATTCATGTACATGGCAGGATTTATGCACAAGGAAAACCCAGCAGCATGACCACATAACACAAGATTTGAGACACTGATTTTTCTGTTTGTAAAGGTGAACTAGAACAGCCTGCGGCTTCGAAGCTGCATTTCATTTCCGAGCACCTCATCTTCTTAATTACACACCAACGCCTATATGTTGCCCTCCAATGAATGAATCCTATTTCGCAAAACTCCACAAGAGACTCTGTGTGTAATCTGACACACTTTATTGCAAAGAAAACAAGCCCTCGTTAGCTTAAAAAGATCGTCTGGGTTTGCTATTAACTCCCAGATAAATTGAAGTTCTTCTGGCAATCAGCTGACAGCGGCTCACAGCAATAAATCAAAGCCTAACCTTATCCTTTTTTTTTTACATGACACAAAAACATTTTGATATTTCCTTTCACTTTCATTTTCAATTAAAAACTCAGGCACAACCAAAGTAGAAAAGTAGATGAGGAAAATACCACATTTAATGAATGTCTCTTATCCCAAGCACCTCCTTCAACTTGAAGACCACAGTCCCCCAACCCCGCAGAAAAAATGAGAGAACCTACATCCAAGATCTCTTGATTGGCTTTTGGTGATGTGGCCTCTCTCAGAACCTTGATAGCCACTGGGATCTTCACATCCTCTCCTTCTGGGACCCAAAGACCCTGCAAGAACACAGAGTTTCTGTTGCATCATTTTCTATGCTTGAAATGTCAAGAGACACAGGAATATTATACAATGTACAAAGTGATTATAAAGATTTGCGTACATGCACATTTAATAGCTTCCTCATCAACAGTTTTCAGTTTTGTTTGCAATATTTTGGAAATTTTAACTTACTTATTTACTTTTTAATCATAACAACCCTCAAACTGTTTAGCAAAGCTCATATTATAGTCATAACACGCAAACTGATATATACAACCAACAGAAATATTTTGTCATTCCCCACACAATTATGGGTAGACTCTTTTGATAGTTGTCCAGCAGACCTTCACTGACCAACTATTAGGAGAGGAGGCCACAAAAGCTCATTGACAAAGAATCAGACTATACACATAGGGTTGAATTTAGAAAGTTGACTGGAAAAATAAAGTGTGGCAGGAAGAAGGTGCTCATTTTGTGATGTTTTGGGGAACTGAGCCACTTGCTGTTGGAGATCCAATGTGTTTTATTAAACAGCACAGCCATCACCTGAAGCTTTCCTCAACTCTCTTTATTAAAATATCTTCATTGGTCTCTTCAGAAATATTCTAAAATTTAGAATTTTGAACCTTCAGTAGCTGTAAGCCATAATCATCAAAACAATCTGAAATAAAAGCTTGAAATATCCCTTTGTAGATATAAAACCCAGACTCTTTCCCATTTTCCCATTTACAAAGGCATTACTGAAATAAATTAACTCTTCATTGACGTTCTAATCAGTCCTACAAACACCGAAATACACACTTGCACACTGTATTTGACTTATCTGTCCTCTATTAGAAGATTTACCTCTTAATTAAGGATGGAAATAAACAGACAGTCCAAAGTGCAGATTTTTGTGTCCTAAATACAAATCCCCAAATGTGATTAGAGCAACGGCTTTGACAGAAGCAATGAAGCCAGTCATGCATGATGTAGCAAGTTAAAAATGTGTTGTAATTGAAAAATTGAAAACACATGTAGATCTGTGAAAAGTCAGCATGACGGAGCAACAGAGTTTCAAAACTGCTCAGCACTTGAGTTTATATTTTACAATAAGCCATTATGCAAGCCAAACCTGTAATTACCTTGTAAACTGTACCGAAGGCTCCTGATCCCAGCACTTTAATTTTCTTAAACTCTGGCTCCTTCAGTATCCGCAGCAGAGCTTGGTTTGGTGCCTGTCCACTTGGAGTGAGAGGTTCAACTAGCTGCATGGAAGGAGAGGGACTCATAAAAACATGACCAGAAAAAAAAAAACGCTGTGAATTTGTGCTTTGAGCTTAAGCTGTCTCTCCTTACCGCTCTCTCCTGGAGCAGTCTGCGCATTGTCCTCTTTCTCTTGATGTGGCGGCGGCGTAGGAGCACAAAGACAGAGAGGCCTGCGATCAGAACTGCCAGCAGTCCACCAACAACCCCAGCTGCAATTATGGAGAGACCTGAAGGCCTTCCAGAAATATATAGAAAAATATGTAAGTATATAAACATAAAGAACACTAACATACCTGAAGACACAAGTGAGAAGAAAAAGTAGATAAACGGAACCAGAAAAACCGATACAAATATGTGTTATACAGATGGGAATGAATTTATTGGCCTGCTGAAAAAACAACATCAAAATTAACTATTCTTTTATTACAGTACAATAATTTCATATTGACTTTGTTTGAAAATTTTTTCCAGGCGTATAATTACTAAAGCTAAGCTGAAAATGCGTTATCTTCAGCAGATTTATGCTCCAAAAGAAAACACTAAATCAACATTAAAATATTCACCAGACACAAAGTCACCCTTCTTCCACGACCATCTCAGTCCAGAGGCCTGAGTCTAATTGAAAACCTTTGTGGTGAGCTGAGAAGACCATTCCAATGCCTATTCTTTTGACTCCGGATTGGGTTTGCGTGTACTTACAAAAATTGGTCTGTTCTTGTCTCTTTACAGTATTTCTTTTGGCTTGAAATTATAGCATTGACTCAGTCACCACAAAAGCTTAGTTTGTCTTGCATTGCACGAATTGTGTGCTTATGGTTTTCCTGCTGCTTCTCAAAGTAGTTCAGTTTAGTGTCCAGCACCTTGAGCACAGTTCCTGTGACAATCTGCACACAGGTAGCAAGGCTTGTATTTTTGGCAGACAACAGCTTTTTCCATGCAGCTTTTCCATGAACACCATTGTTGCTCAGTGTTCACAAGATGACGCCCTTAAATCTTAGCCAATGTGGGAAAGGACTGCTCAGTTTCTTAGAAGTTATACTGGGTTTTTTTATGACGTGACCGATAGTCGTTGGTCAACCAGTTCTGGTCAGAGTAACAATGATCTCGAGTTTCCCCACATTTGTACACAACCTGTCTGACTGCGGATTGTTAGAGTCCAAACAGATCCCAGAGATAAATTAGTAACATTTTCCAGCCTGATGAGGATTGACTACTTCTTTTTTGGTGGTCTTCAGAGATCTGCTTTGTTTGAGTCATAGTACAAAATCAATCAACTTCTTTTTGAAAGTCAAAACTTTGATAAATTAAATGTGGTGGATAAAAAAAATCTTTGTCATTCTATCAAGGTTCCTGAACAAATGTTATATAAAAAATCAATACACTTTACAAACTCAGTTCTTTGGAGTTTAACCTCCTTTAAGTTAATTTCAGATTATAAAATATTTAAGTTTCCTTAATTATTGCAGATAGGAAGGAAGGAATGAAAGGAGGAGGAAAGGAAAGAAGAAACAAAGGGCAGAAAGAAGGAAAGGTACAAAGGAACACATGAAAGAAAAAAGGAAATAAGGATGAAAGGAAGAAAATAAGGAAAAAACATGAGAATGGAACAAAGAAACATGAGGGAAAATGAAAACAAAGAAGAAAAAAAGGGGTTGAGGAAGTATAGAAATATATGTGGAAGGTAAATGGAATAAAGGACAACATTTTGCTACTGGAAAAAAAAAAGTATTCAGATTGCATAGTTCTCCATACTTTGTTCAAGAACCTTTCCTATTGATTGAAAACACCTAACTAATTCTTACTAAAAGAGTTCAAATTAATCAAGTTAGTTTTTTTTTTAAATGAGTTCATTGCGTTTCCATTTGTCCTACGCCACACTTGCACAGTAACATTCAAACTGTGAATGACTCAAACACATTCAGTCAAATGTAAGCTCACCTTTCACCTTGGCAACCTTCGGGACCTGGTCCCACACACCTGAAGACACAACAAGTCTAATGAAAATATGGTCCATAAACACAACAACATGAAGTAAAACCAGGCTTTGCAGGCGGTAACCATCAAAAACATATGACTGTTGCTACACGTCCTAGTGTTCTTTACTTCTGCCAGCAAAAATATTTAACATAGACTAAATATTCTGAATGGATTCATAAATCACTCAGTTCAGCTGGGAACTATTTATTTCCACATTTCCAAGCTATTGAAATGTTTTAGAAATATATCAGTTTCTCCTTTCTTTACAAGACACACACAAAAGACCCAGTAACATGACTGCTCTCAGTGGTCTGAAGGTATGTCAGACCCATTTTCCTTCTCACTCATCCATATACCACCAAGGCTCAGTGTTGATTGTATATCACAGGGAACATTTGGCTCGCTTTCATTTCAGATTTGTATCGGTATGGTTTTGTTCCACAAAGGACTACAGACCACTAAAATTAAACACTGCAGCTAGAGAATAAATAAATACAATAAAAAAGGGAAACCAATGGAGACTTCAAATGAAGAGGGCAACAATATCTGGAAAAACATACCAACATACTCGTCTGTTTTTTTCATTTTGTCTCCAATAAAATCTCCTGACTTCTGTAAACTTAGCTGACCTAGCCTTTCAGATTCATGCCATTGTTCCACCAAACAAACATTTTCAACTCAGAAACGTAATGTTCAGCTCTCGGGTATCAACCGTGTTTACCCCTTGGTGCAGTTCTTGTGGCACAGCTGGCACACTCGTTTCTCATCTACGTATTTCCACACCAAGGTGTCACCCTCTCCAGGCACGCCTTGGGGACAACGGGGCACGCAGTACAGTCCATCCTGAAAGTTGGCACACTTTGTACAGTTTCCAGGACCCTGGAAGAAAAAAATACAACAACACACTTTTCATGTTTACAACTCTATTGACAATTGCTGCAAATATTATACTGTCAAATATTACAATGATAATTCTTCAAAGGAAACTGCATTTATCATCCTAATAAATGTGGAAAATGTTTGCAAAATCCACTCCCCTTGAAACAAAATAAAAAATGGTTTAGAGTTTTTTTAGAAAAACTTTTTTTTTTATATCTGATAACCCTAAAAAATTAAGCAAGCAACATGGTGTTGGCAGGATCATGATGCAGGGAGGCTTTTTAGCATACAGTATATTGGCCTGAGTTCATACAAAGAAGGATCGAGTTAAACACAGAGCAGTCCTGGAGGAAAATCTTGCAGGTGTAGCAAGCAGACACCAGACGAGGCAGTGCTATAAAGGAATAGATTAGATCAAAACAGATTCATATGTTAGAATGGCCCAGTAATGCAGTGCATGGCCAAATAAAAATACATTTGGGCTGTAGTTCATGTAATGGATTTATTTACATTAATCCCACTTAATACTTTTGGTATTAAGTGGTGATGATAAATTGCTTTTTTTGTGTTGAATTAACTTAGAAGTTACAGATTTTTAACTTCAAGGAAGTTTTTACTTAGATTTTATTTGAAACAATTAAGTTCAATGTCATGTTTGTATCCTACGTCTGACATCATGACGCAAGCTTCACCAGGGACAGATTCTGTACCAGAGTGCTGTGGTGGTGCAGAACAGAGCACAACCCACATAAGGAGACCTTAATCCTCGACACGTGTCACAGGTTCGATTCCCGTACTGATGGTCTTTGCTGCATGTCTTCCCCCTCTGTCATTACCCACTTTCCTGTCTAACTATTGCCAAATAAAGGCAACCTAAGCCAAAATACCTTAAAAAAGATCCTTGATTAGTTTACTTATTTATTTGATGTATACTAAATGATTTGAGTATGACTGACTTAAATTTGTCAAGTTAAACAAATTTAATCAATTAAGTTGGATAAACTTAATTTAATTAATTGTTACCAATTGAAAAAATTCAGTTGATTCAACTATTTTCTTTGTAGTTCGATGTCAATGTACTACAATGGAGGGTGTAGAGAAACACCCTCCAACAAAACCAAAAAAATAAAATCAATGTTCACTGATGCTCTCAATACAGACAGAGAGTCTGAGAGAAGAAATGAACTTAAGAAAAAAGAATTGGCCAAAAGATCAAGTTTCTAGATGTTCAAAGCTAGAGACTTACAGTACTCCAAAAGACTTGCAGCTGTAATTGCAGCAAAATTTCGTTCCACAAGCTACCGCCTCAAATGGATGCCAGTGCCACGTATAATTTTTCTTCCACTTCACAATTATAAGCTACTTTGCCGTGTCAAATAAAATCCAAGTAAAACATACTGAAGACTGTGGCTGTAATATGAGAAAACGTGAAAAACTTCCAGAGGTGTGGATAATTTTCCAAGGCGCTGTGTTTATCTTCTGCACAGGATTGCAGTATCTTAACATTTTAATACCACAGGTGAGCATCTTTACTCAGTCAGCATTTCTGTTGTTGACAATGATGGCATACATTTCCCCTGTTATATTTTTAAAAAAGTAGAGGCCTAAACTTGTTTTAATCAAAATACAGGATTATGCGCATAAAAAAGCAAACAGTTAGCCAACTTCATCTCACAGTCACACCCCTCCTTCAAACACAACATGTCTTGCGGCTGCCCTGCAGGATGATCTGCTAAAGCTGCCGCTGATGGAGAAATCGCTGACACTTCTGGAAGGGATTTCATGCAGCATTAATGTTAAGATGTTCATCAATTATGTTCACAAATGTGCTAAGCGTGAGTGTCTTTTCTTTAACTGCACAAAATATACGTACCGGCGCCTGACAAGTTGCTGTCCCGTTCATGCGTAGACACTCAGGGTCACACTCCATGCAAGTTTTATTCATGACCGCCTCCCGTGGCTCGCTGCAAAACAATTTAACAAAATTAACAAAGCTGACAGACTGCTGCTGCAGGGCAGCTTCAATTTAAACAGCTTCATTTGATCTGCTTTTTGCAGGGCCAAGTTAAACTGTAAGCATGTCAAGATTCAATGTTTGACAAATATCTCCAAAGATAAACAGATGTGAGTGCTATGTGCCATTTTTCCAACAATGTTTGTCTTACATCTTCTAGAGATTTAACTTCAGAAATACCCTGGATCTTCAGCTTTCTTTCAATAATCCTCTAATTTATCTAATGACATAGTCTGGAAATACTCATGGTATGACAACAGACTTTGAAGAAATTAACTATCTTACACTGAGATCTGATGTTTCAGACTGTTTGTTTGTCTGAAATAGAGGACAGCAGATTTCAATGCTTAAAAAGGAATCAAGCCCAGATTCTTCCCTTACCCCTCCAGGATGTTGCAGAAGTCAACACAACTCCCGCCGCGGCTGTAGTCACGGCAGGCGAAACACATGTCCGGGCCTAGGCCCCAGCAGCCGTCTGCTGTACACTTCCTGTCACAGGTCTTATTCCTCAGGACTAAAACCAGATGTAAAATTTTAAACAGAGTTCTTGATAATTGCCCCAGTTTTGAAATTTGTTGGGTCATTGCAAAATTAAATGCCTGAAAAGCAACGGAAATCTCACCACAAATGGTAGCATTTGCATTTTCATTGACTGTTGCAGTTTGGCCTCCTGATTTGAAGAACCTTTTCCAGTAGCTGTCATCCATGTAGCAAAGGTTGTGATTTTTGATAATGACCACGTCTCCGTCGCTGATCTCCTTTAGTGACCGAAAGCCAAGGTAGTCGATATCGAGCAGTGTCACAACCAAGCTGCGGCTACCACTACCCAAAATATAAGTGCAAAAAAAGGATGAAATAAAAATGACATCCTCTGATAATTTCTTATAGTACATGAAATTCCAAGTGCTAGTCCTTTAAGGTTTTTGTAGAGATGAAGAGTCCACTGGGATAAGAAATTTAACAGGTTTAGCACATAGGAAAGGAGGCAAGGTCTCATAATTCTCTGAAGGACTGATAATCTAAAACAACAGCTGTAATAAACAAATTTCACCATCGTGATAAAGTAGGAGGGTAGTCTTTACAACAAACATACCGCTTTGTTCTTCCTCGAATGATTTCTAGATTTTCAAAAGGTGAGAGCGAGTTCATGCTCTTCGGCCAATCTTGAATCCACAGGTGTCCTGAAGGGACAGATGATTTGTTAATTACGAAGGCGTCCAAGGTTCATCAAGTATGTCATGCATTAGCCACATCTTATATAATCTTACCTGTAATTTCCTTAACCGTTTTAAACACATCCAGCTGAGCTGGCTCCATCTTTGGCGTTTTGGTATAGGGATCACTTAAAAACAACAACAATAACACATTAAAATGGTCAGGATAACAAATGTTGAGGTCAAATGTCAGAGCAGGGTCAGATCTTACCCATGAATTGATGTTCTAAGGATAGTAATGTCACCAGTGATTTTAGTGCAGTTTTTAAAGGAGCCGATGTTGGTGGCATTGACAGATAGTATGTAAGTCAGGTCTCCATACCCAAGTCCATTACACACTGTGGAACAATTAAAAAAGCAAATAATGTGTTGAAATTACCATTATTTCCATAAAGAAAAACTAGCAGAGATATTTAAAAGCCCTAAAACACAAATCACATAAGACATTATTTTCCAACATTTGTTATAATAACTGGATATGAATCTGGTAGACTGAGATGTCAGTTGATGGAGATCCAGTCAGAACGACAACATTGATGTATGCTCCAGACATATAAAAATTTAAACATGTCACTTTTGTTATTATTTTCTGTTTTAATAATAACAATAATAATTGATTAAATGTATGAAGTGCTTTGAAGGACACTCAAAGTATATTGGCCATATATCTAATATAAGAGTATAAAACTTAGTTATATTTAGTCATAAATTATTTCTAATTACATTATTATACAAGTCAGCTTTAGCTGAAAAAATGAAATCACTAAAACTATAAAATGTTTAGTAATACATGCAAATACATGTTTTTTAGAAGCATTAGTCACTATACCACAGTCATTGCTGCATTTTTGTCAGAAACATTTCTTCATTTGGATAGTAAAAGCTTAACCTCGAACCTTTTGGGCACAGTCCGTTACACTTGGCACACTTCCTGATACCTCCTTCTTCCACTTCATATGTGTTACCGCTGCATGTCCGCACACACGCACCATGATCGGTCACAACATAATTATCTGGAACAATTGAAAAATAGAGCTATTCAGGCCAACACTATCACATTTATCAAACACAGTCAGACTATTAGAAAAAAAAGACAGAAAACATAAATATTCTGTAGATGATTTTCAGGAGCAGCAACCACATAGCTGGAAGTACATCTAGTAGGTCACATGGACTGAATCATGCATTAAGTTAAACTTCTAAAAGATGGGATGTTGCATTAACACACTCTGAAGCACAATAGTTTTCTTTCTTGTTTCTATAGTTTATTATTAAACTTGAACAAGCTCTCCTTTTAATGTCTAACAAACCTCAAGGACAACCTGAGCAAATGTTTAGTATTGCACAACATGCAAAATATTTCTTATCATATATAATGTGTATTACACATGTAACCCGCTAATTCTATTTGCAGTATGTATCCATGTCAGCGCAGATGCAAACTTTTTTGTTAGGGTAAACAGAGTGCAAGACTTTATTTCTGTTATTTCTTAAGACTGTGGTTTGCAACAGTGTTTTCCAACTCTGGTCCTGAAGGTGCATCACCCTCTGTGTTATAGGTTGTTTTCACATCTGATAGTCCAGTATATTCGGTTCGATTAGGGACCAAAATTCTAACATGTTACATTTTCAGCTGCTGTGGTTCACTTTCACATTGCGCTGTGTCAAATGACTCAACTTAGTTGAAAAACCTGTTGCCACCCTCACCTGTGGTGGCGTTTCACAGAAAACTACTGAAGGAAAAGACACATAAACTTAATTCTTCACAAAATGTAAGCAAAAATGGAGTGGCGTCAGAAATTGATTTTAATACAGAGATGCTATGTTGTGACCTTGTTACGGCCTGCACAATAATAGGGATTTACTGCTGATTTCACCAGTTGTCCAGCAGACAGTATCTGACACCCTCCACAAGGACAGTAAGCCAGAAAAGGTTGATGTTAAAGAAGATGCTTGATTACATAGTGTTTTGTCTAAGAAAATGTATGTAAAGTGAAGATGAAGGAAACAGTGTGGTAAAATAAAATGCAACAGGGATAGCCACAGCAAGCGTGAACTGGTCCTGGAATCAATAACTTTTGTTGGACTTGTGTAATTTAGTAGCCTGGTAAAAGTCATGCCCTTGTTCTATGATTTGCTTCATACAGATAGTCTGTTGAAGTTTTTAAATTGTAACCAAATGCTAATGCTTGGCCATGACATAAGAGATGTGCTGCATCTGCATCTGCACCAACTATAATGTTTACGGGAAATTGGGTGCACTCTAAACAACCATTCCCCACTGCGAAGAGAGATATCCCGAGCTGAACGAGGCAACGCTTAATATTAATTCAATATTTGGAAACATGGCCAACATGGACTTCGTTCACTTCCTCCGCTGCCATTGCGAACAGACTACAACTCTAAAACAGCACAGTCATCGTTCACAACTTCTCCTTCTTTTGGCACAGTTGAAATTCCACCAGAGAATCAAGCTCAATGGGAGAAATCCCAGACAGAGCAGTGAAGGTAGATGGGAATTGAGCAGAATTTCACTGGAAGCCAGTGGCCAGGCTAGTAATATACACATTTTCTGAAAAAGTTAATTTGGGGTTGCTAAGTGATAATTATCCCCATTAAACATTTTAATTATACTTTATAGACATGGATGGATGTATTGATGGATGGATTTACAACAAGAAAACAAAATGAAAACTATATTCTTACGTGGGCAGTTTTTCACGCAGGTGGCACCAAAGTTGTACTTTCCTTGGGGGTTAGGGACCAGCTGGTGTAGGTTGGGATCATAGCGCATAAGGCCAGGGCAGGAGTCCTTACAAACCCCGTCATCCTGGAAGTCCCGACAGGCCTGCAGCACAAACAACAGTCATCTAGTGCAGCGGGACCAAAACAGAGCCCCTTCCTAATGATAACACTGCATTCCTCTATCATAGCCTTGGCTTAATTCTCAAAGCTGTACAGAGCGAGTGTGCAGACACTGGTACCCAAGGTCCTGCCAAATAAAAGATTTAATCAGCAGTTATGAGTCTCTCTGGTATTAAAACAAAAACATTTCCAATCATAAAAGCAGAGGTTACTAAGACAGGACTAAGTTTTAAATAGAGTTCTCAGCCAGATTGAATAGAACATTATGAAATATTGAGTGTATTCATTAGTTGTGTTCTTTATCTCACCAGGCAGTCAGCGGCTGTGGGTCCTGTGCATCCTGCTGCACAATGCTCATTGCAACAGTCGCTTGGTGAAGGTCCTTTGCACCTCTTTGAGCACTGCTGTGCACAGTTCAGCTTGGTCACTGGAGATGACACAGGTAAAAACACAGTGGGTTTATGCTTTACAAGAGGTCCTTTTCTTATTCTGATAAAGAAATAATTTTAAAATACCAAATCCTACAATGCTTAAGATATTTAAAATACTAAAATTATGTTGGAGTGTGTGTAAACATGTATAATAAAACTATAAATAGACAATTTTACTATTTAGTGGATAGAATAGTTTGGATTCTGACATGACAATAATTTTTTTTTTAAATCAACAAGAGCTTACGGGTCTGACAGTTTTCTGCACCAGGTGCCCAACATGAACCATTGTAACAACTTGAGTGGCATTTGTTACCTGTAAGAAGAAAAGTAAGTCACATCTCACCTTAAAAAAATGTCACATATTAACAGAAAAAAGGTTTTGCTTGTTTTTCCTTGTGCTGTGAATGGAAGCACTTACAGAATGGGTTGTTTCCGGCCACTTGAAGTTCCATGCTGGGTTTAGTATCAGCATTGACAATATCAAACCACTGAATTGTTTCTACATTACAAAGCTTGTTGTTCAAAAACTTTACACCTCCTCTGAGAATTTCTGCAAACAAACACGAAAGGCAGTTCCAAACTATGATGCTTAACTGTTCAGCGTCAAACATAACGTCATGAAATACATGATCCTTTTAGGGTTCCATCTACCTGTTAGGCTGGTCAGAAGAAGCTCGGTGGTTCCCTGACCTGTATTTTTATCAATATTGGCAAGCACAGAAAGTGCAAACTTTTCCTCATAGAGGGAGTGACCCCGAATGATGCGCAGATTCTCCAGGGGAATCCTAGAAACTGTGTTGAGGGCAATCAGAACGTAGCCACTCACTTCTTCAATTGACTGTGGAGAGGGGAAAGAAAAAAATACTCCTAGTTGTTAGCCTCATACAGGATCTGACAATTCAGGGTTTTTTTCAGCTATGCCAATAAAACTGAAGACATGGTGAGTAATAATATAATTGCAATTTTATACAATATTCGAAATATATGAAAAACTGAAAATAAATAAATAATTAAGTAAGAAAGTAAGAAAATAAGAAAATAATTTTTTACAGAATTTGAACCTGGTGAAACTAAGATTATGCCATTTGAGTTTTGTCTCAAGTGGTATATTTGTTTTTTTAATGGTAAATAGAAGTTGTATATATATTTTTTGCACAATCCTTTGTGCTCTGAGTGTTCTTTCAGCAAATGGCATTTTTTGAATTTGTACACACCCTTTATTGATTAATCGATTGCTAAATTAGTTGACGATTACTTCAAGAAATGATTCATCAAGACTATGACCTTTGAGCAGAATTTGCCTCACTTAAATTTCTTCAGTTTTTGATTTTTTTGTCACATTAAATGTTTTCCAGAAAACCATCAAGGGGTTTTACTTGGCAAGACAGTTTGTTTGATGGCCTCAACCTTTCAAGAATAACAAAAGAGCAAAAGAAGAAGAAAGGGGTTTTCACAGCAACATATAAGGGTCAATGTATTTTTTTTGTTTGCCAATTTTAACATTTCAAGAAAAATTTCAGTAGGAAAATGTTTTGTTTGTCCCATTTAAGCATCTCATAAATGCACATCCTTTGTCATGCTCCCAGAACAAAGCAAAGAAACACAGGAAGTCTGTTAAATATGAGTTCAAAGTTTTATATTGTTTGGAAAGAAGGAAAGCATTTCTTTTGTTTAACATTTTAAAAATAAATTCCAATTAACATAATATGTTCCAATAACTATTCCTTTCAAAGACATGATTTGTTTTGTGGCTCTGTTATGATTGGCAGATCTTTCTCACTGTCGGTACAAAGTTAAATGTTAGTATTGTTAGTCCAACAAGTATATTAATCCAGGGTTAAAATACCGCTAAGAGAGATATCCATTAACTCATACATTTAACTCAGATTCGCACACATTTGGTTTTTGACATCTGCACAGAGAAAGGTGAACAAGGTACAAATGGGACATTAAAAAGATTCCCCTTAAAACTGCTGTATTGTATCTGCTGACTACTCTGTGCTTGTGTGGGCTAGCGTGAAGCCCAGGAGCGTGTGTGGTCCTATAACACATCTCCCCAGTGCTCAAAATCTTGCAGTTACAGCTGATCTATGAATGAAGTTTTAACCAGAGCTGTACAAACACAATAAATCATTATAAGCACTTGTTCTGAACAGACTTCAGCCAATTACAATTGTGAAGAGTCTACAGATATCAGTCTAAAAAGTGTAAAATATGCACTCACATTCAATAAATGAGAAAATGTGTTTGGATGAAGGTAATTTGACAGAATCAAAGTACTTTTTGAAAGCAACCCTAAATCAGGTAATAAACAAATTTCATTAACCTCCCATTTTGGTTTTCAAAATGTCTTTTGTATTGGTCTGAAGTAATATTTTAGTGTTATATGTTGTGTTTTTATTAGGTGTAAAACAAAGAAAAAATTGGCATAATTAAGAAATAAAGATTTGAAAACATCAGTCCATATTTGATCAATCATGTGTTTTACTGAGTGAATTTAACTACTCACATAAACAAAATGTTACATAATCTAAATAATATTTGTATATGACATTATTATATACATTTAACGTATATAATAATGAGCAGTACTCAGAGAGATAGACACTCTCTGAGTATTACTTTCCAAAGTGGACAGGTTAATTTAAAATGTACTTTTGTTAAACATAAAGAGCTATTGTTCATAACCACTGAACTGGGGAAACACTGACATATATGGATTATGAAGTTGTATCTGTACTGGCAACCACTTATAGCTGATCACTTTCTAATGCTGCTGAAATGATATTCTTGAAGAAAAAAGTGCATTTTATCTGGAATATGTCATCCTGTCGAGGAAAACGCCGATGTTGAGGGTGGAAACACTTTTTGCCTAAGGGTCGGGGGACAATTATCATGTATTTAAGGGAAAGAATAACCAAAAACAGAGGAGAAATTCTTTGTTATTATTTTGGCAGTTTGCAAAATTAATAATACCTGACCTAAAGCTGGAAACCTTTATTCAAATTTAAGTTATCCATTTTATAAAATATAGAAACGATTACATCTTGTTTCAAATGTAATAGTAACATAGTGTAGGCTTTTACCTTGAGGAAGGACAGGTCACGGTTCTCATCTACGTGAGTAATCTCCAGGTTTTCCAGGACAATAGTACAATTGCTGTAGGTCTTCACCATGTTCAGGTAGTGGTCCTCTTTATTGTCCATAAGATTGACGCGATTGCTGAAGCCCTGGCAAACTGGAAAGAAATTAAAAAAAATTTTAAAAAAGAAAATTATTTGATTCTGTGAACACCCCAAAAGCACTGTGGTTTTCATAATTACAAACATCTTCTTATCATGTAGCAATCTGGCTCAGTTATGACCCAATATCATTATTGGTAAAATTCTGTCTGCACAGACACAACTGTGGTGAATTTGACTCGAAACTGCTAATTGGGGGTTAATCTACAACAGATCTCAAATCTCAGTGATGCAGCAGGTTCTAGCTCTGGCTTTGTGCACTCTGGCACAGATCTGAATATTTCCCGAGAATAGTTGGGGAAAAAACAGAACAAGTGTTTCCAGGCATTTTGATCAACTTTCACTTTCTTAAGTATCACTAACAGTATTGCAGTATTACAACTATGGGCAGATAATGTAGGCTTGTTTGCTGATAAACATTACAATATTAAAAAGAAGGCAATAATATTGATAAGCACAATAGTTTTGTTCTGAATAAAGCTTCCAAACAACATCATTTTCTGAAACTTGTATCCAGTCATCTTATCAGTCATGAACAGACAGGTCCTGACTGTCTGTGATGTTGGAGTTATCTATCCTAAATACTGACATGCAAAACATGCACAGCCATAAGCATAACAAATATTCTTCCTTGTGCTTAAGTTGTGTCTAAGCAGCTCATTTTTGGGTTCATGTTCTAAGGAGGATGAAAAGAGAAATGGGTTAAAAAAGAAAAACAGACGACTATGTCTTGTTTATTAAAAATGCAGGGGCCACTGTAGTGTCCCAGACACATTCCTCAACATGTCTGCTCTTGAGAGTTAAGAAAGTCTAAGCATGCAATCTGAATACTGGGACACACCTCACTTCACATACAAACATGGAGCTCAAGCAATTGTACTGAGATCAAGCCACAAACAGAGAGATACACTTTCTTCCAGTTAAATTATTTCATAGTACATTGTATCATCATATCCTTTCTTTTCCCACACAAATAAAAAAACAACAGTTCTGACCAGATCAGTAAGAATTAGGCTGAAACATCTGTCTACTGCCCTCCCTTTTCTTAATCCTCATTAGTTCATCCCCCAGGGATCTTGGTGGCATGAAGTTCAGACCCTAGCAACAAAAGCAGATGTGCCAAGGCAAGCTGACTGCTTTAATTAGGGTAGTCATGTGAGATGTAATTATCCCCATAATTATTAGTCAAACTAGAAACACTAATAAGCGCATGGTTTTTCTGATTATTCAGCTGTGAATATCTGAGCACCCAAAATGCAAATTTGCAAATACAGCTCATCACAATTACTTGTAAACGTATTCACATTGCCACATAAAAAATGGACCAGTTTAACAAACTCATAGGCTTTCTTCCTTAAACAATGGTTTTCTTTTATTGTGACCGAATTTTTTCATAACATACTGTATCTCTAGGTTTTAATTGTTGACTTAAAGGAGCCAACAGATTTTCTGTGCCTCATGTTTTCAGCGAGTTTATTCCAGAAGTGAGGAGCATAAAGAAACTAAACGCTGCCTCACGTTGTTTAGTTCTGGTCTTGGGACACTGACTAAGCAGGTCTCTGATGACCTGACAGGTCTAGTTATTTCAAGAGCTATAGATGCCTTTGTATCAGCTACAATGAGTTTTAACGGCCAGCTGAAACAGGTGACTTAAGGTGCAGCAAACTTCCTCTTACTGAAGCTCACACTTTGAGCCCAAATCCAGGAAGGAAAAATGAAAAACTGTTTATTGCTTAAGCTTGCAGGCGTATATCCACAGTAAACATGCAGCTTGCCCAGTTGTTCATTTCATAACCGAGTTGCAGGTGGTGAATAACCTGATGTACCACAACCATTAACACGCTTCCTTGTTCGACTACAGCACATTAGAAAGAAGTAGGATATTTTTTTTATATTTTGTGAAATTTCATCTTGAGCAACACAACCTGTACTTTTCTCTAGAGGGAAATGACTCTGATTTTTATGAGATGAATGGATAACAAATGCTTGCACAATATGCAAACTACCCTTATAAAAGCCAAGATGAATGAATAAAACAATGTTTACTCTCTTAGAACTATTTTGTCACATAACCTGACTCATCCGTAATACAATTTTGTGAGCTAAAAGGTGTACGATCCAGGGAAGGGGGGCTTTTTCAGTGACGCAACAGATACTGTGACAGCGACTAATTACAGATTGCTTCACTCACTTCCAGCTGTACTGTCGTCACTAAATGTCCAGAAGGTAAAAACCGAAGCAAGGAGTGGCAGGTCTGGTGTATCTCTACCTCAGTGCCTCATACATGAGTGTGTGCAAGGGTGTGTTGGCGTGCAGGGGTGTGTGTGCAGCAACGTGTGCAACACAAAACGCTTCCTGGACTGAGCTACACTGATCAGCCCTCAGTCAGAGCTCAACAATAGACTGAATAAACCCTGTCATTAGTCATCTAAGCTTGCTGAAATGTGTGGCTGCACATCACGCTTTTGATGTTTACTTGGGGACTAATGCTGGAAGTCAAGGATGTGGGTAGATATTTGTTTCTTGAGGCTATAAAGTCTGGACAGCTATAGAAACAGAAACTGCTTGTGATTATCACTTAGAATAATTAGTTACTTTTTAAGTCAGTCTGATCCCACACATGTGCTTTTAGCCAAACATATATTCAAGTTCAAGGTATGAGCAAGGCCTCTGGCTCAGGGTGACATAATTAAAAACGTGGAAAGATCAAGTCATGAAAACAGTCAGATGTGTAGTTCAGATCAAAATAAAGAATTCATGTGAAGAAATGCATTTTCTGACTCACGGTTTTGAAGTAAATCGTGATTAAAGAAAGGTGTTTTGTTTTCCCACTCTACCCTACTGTCTAATGGTTGTGAAATACTTGCAACAACCTAGAGGTATCTGGATCTATAAACAGTTTACAATGTGAGTGGGCAGTTCTGGGGTAAATTAAAGTTGCACATTATCCAGGAAAATCACAGTAGTGTAGGAAAACATGTCGGAAAACAGTTGAAAATAATTTAGATATTTGAGTTGGAACTATTTTGTTACTTTGCAGTTTTTTTGGGGGGGGGATATGTTGTGGTTCTCTTCTGGTGCATGGGATAGATAAGAGAGCCAAGAGTAATTTAAAATGCTACCTCAAGTCCTGATCACGATTTGTAATGTACCATTCAGAAGTTTTACATAGACACATCTGCGGGAATGATAAAAATTATTAAATAACAAAGTACTCTATACTAGCTCACAAAAAGGGCAAGATCTCTTTTATAAGAATTTAAAGTCCATATGCTTTAAAATCATATATGTGGTGGGTACCCAACAAATTCAAATGAGCTCTAGCATTTCCAACAAGAAGAGAGAGCCAATATCCAGAACTTAGGATTGGCTTGTCCTGGGCAACTGGGAATCTATTCCAGAGACAGGAGAAATCGTCCTGCCACGTTCACTTCCTCTGATTCACCAAGTCCAATTCAATTAGGCCATCTCCAGAACCAGGTGATTGCATTACATGAAAGCTCACACAGGAAGAAAGAGAGGTAACTATGCTAGCTGACAGGACTTGTTTATTTTTCTCCCCAAGTCAACAGCATTACACCAAAGAATCTTACATAACCCACTCTGCAGCGATCTTCTGCTGTTAAGAGATCGATGCCAAGATGAATTCCAGTGTTAATGTTAAATTATGGGTAACTCCCTTCTCTATCTTGGAAGCGTAGGCTGACGTGGAGATGAGCAGAGAAAATAAGAAGAGCAATCTGCTTTTATTGATTTAAAGTTTCAGCTCCTGTGGGTTGTCTCCTGTTTCCAAATCTCCAGACTTTATGGACATGTAAATCTTCCAAAGCCAATTTCCTTGATTCTCAGTGCATTCAGCTCAAACTTCCTGCTCAAATGTTTTTATATATTAAAGAGGACATGAGAGATCTTATGTCACAGAAAGCTAAAACCAGCTGGAAAAAAAACCCACTAAGTTTTGAAGTTTAAATGTCCTGATGTCCTGCTCTCTGACCAGTGGAATTGCAGACTTCCTTTGTGTGGGAGATGAAATATTCCCTTAGAGAAAAATGTCCTGTGGCCTTTGAAAAGAAAGACAGATCCCTTCCTGAAGGCTTGAGGATACCTCCTCTCCGCCCCATTCTCTGAACGCAACAAAACTAGCCATTCTGGCATCTCGGGAAGTTGGTCTTTGCACAGGGGTCCATTGAGAAAGTCACCCTACAACACTAGAGGAGAGGTAGCTGATTGTTTTCTCTGTGGGGGCAAGGCAAAGGCATGATCTAAATCATGCTCAGAGGATGACTCGTGAAGCAAAACTTACGGAAAGGAAACGAGAGAAAAAAAACCCCTCAAAGGGTATTTTAAAAAATAGTCTACTGTGGTATGTGGTTCGGTTAAGAGTTGTAGATGTGGGAAACAGACAGTGGCTGTGGGTTCAAACAGTGGAGAAAGAGATGTAAAGCATCACACTTGGTGCATGGACGTGGATGACCCTTCCTTTAAGGCCAGCAGTGATGCAAATGAAGCGTCATTACGTCACGTGTCTTCTAAACATTTAAAACCTCTGAGATCACATTTACAGGCTCTGCCTCAGCTTGAGTTCAGTGAAGTTTAGTCTGTGGAAAGCTCAGCAAAGTGACCAAATAAAGACCAAAAAGGCTTGTGTTTACTTTCCGCTTGCGAGCAGTGCTCTTTACAGTCAGTGAGACACTCCAGATACCTGGAGTTGCAGCCCTTATGATGTTTACTCTCAGCCTCAGAGTGAGGAAACCATGGATTTAGGTTCAGCACAAACACAGGAAAAAACAGAATGTATACTCACTCAAACTCCATATTCCCTGCTGCAGTTTTTAAACACCTGGTGAGATACTCTTTTCAATAGTTATAGAGCTGGTTAGTAGTCAGTAACTAGAGTGGCTTTCAAGTGGATTCATACCCCTTAGATTTTTACCTATGAACAGAAATTGGAATTAGGTTTGGACTATGACTGGAAGATTAAGTTACACAGCCAAGCACTGAGTTAAACATTCCATTGTAGATCTGGTTGATTGTTTCTGCAATGCCCTTCAATTTTTTAATCCTGAACTGAACAATGAGATCTTCAAAAGCTTTAGATAATGTTTTAATCCTGATCCAAACTTCTTCACAAGTTTAATTGTCTTGTGTTTTTTCTTGGTCTTCATGAGGTTGTTCATTCACAACTACCTGCACATTGAAGTTTTTAGTTGCAAGAAGACAAGTTCGTCTTTGCACAGGGGTCAGTTGAGAAAGTTACCCTGCAACACTTGAGCAGCAGTACCATAGTTGATCGTTTTCTCTGTAAGGGGAAGACAAAAGGATGTTCTAAATGAAGCTCAGAGAATGATTTGTAAAGTAAAACTCATGAAATGAAAGTGAGAGAATAAAACAAACCCAACACAGGAAACTGTGTGTATGAATAACAGAGCCATTTAGAATGCACACACAAGAAAAAGTTAATATTGGGTAACTTCACTGACAGCATCCAGGGTCGCCACAGATTTGAGAGAAACGCAAAGTGCTGAATACTCATTTTCTTGGGCTACTATTTTCTTAGAAAGTCAGCGAAGGAAAATAGTGACCTTTAATTGTCTAAGCAGTTTCTATGACATCCATATGAAGTGAATTTATAAGGGATTTACACAACAGAACAGACTTTCTTCCCAAGGAAAAAAAGTGGACTGGACCTACTTTTCAAAGTTTAACTTGCTCTCAGAATAATCCACAAGTGACACATTGTTAAAACACAACTGATCCCACTTTTTACAAATGGAGTAAGGAATACACGGACCAATAGCAAATGGTTTTCTACACTAAGTTTCACAACAAGGTTTTTATGTGGGGTCAGTTGTAAGAAGTGTCACAGATCAAAGATCAACCACTGGGGTTGACCTTAATGTGGAATTTACATGTTCAACAACACCATTCTGAGAAAGTTAAGGAAAGAATGACTAAAACCCAAAGAGACTTTGGAAAATGATATATTAAACAGTGTTTTCAGAAGGATTTAGTTTAGATTTTAAGACATGGGTCCAGAGAGTCCTTCTACATGATTTGCCTGTGCCAAATTTGTATTATTCTTGAATTGTGCTTGGGGGTTACACATAATCTTTCAGTGTGACGTGAACATATACCTGGCCTAAATAATCGATTTTTAATCGAACAACTCTCCTTCATTCTTTGCTGGAAAGTTCATTATTGTTGTATAAAAATCACCATACAATCTGCCTGCTGTTCTCTTAACTTACATTGAAAGTACAATAAAGCAGCCACCAACATTCAACCATTTCCTCTTCAACATCCAAGCATTCTTCTATTTCAAGTCCATCCTAGCCAAGATGCCACGCCCCTTCACCAAACACTTGTATTTTTTTTCTTTTACTCCTTCCTCTGTTAAAACTTTACTCCTCTTTACTCCCACAGGAAGACTGAAGGGAAGGCTAGAAATGTAGTGGGCGTGCTGCCTCTAACTCAACACTAAGTCTATACACCCCCTCCTTAAAACTTTCATTCCAGCAACCACCAGTGAGCCATGCCTGGAAAAGAAGAGCAGAGGAAAGAAACAGAAAAAAAAATCCCACTAACCACAAAAGTGCACAGACCCACACATTTCACACATTATTCTAGAAGGAGAATGTAGCTGTAATTTGGGAATTCCCTATTGGTTCAAGCATTCCCAGCGTGAACCAATGAGGTGAAGTTGGAGCACTCGAACAAGAAGGAAAGATAACTCTCACTTCAACTATGAGATAGACACTCTCTGAGGCAGCCTTTCTACTCAAGAGCTTCTTATTTTTAGCCCGATAAGTGACTGGTCCCTTTCTGTGTAGATCTAGCCAATGTTTCAGATTGCTGCCTGTGAACCAAACTGTTAATTTATACCTTCGTCATGTTTAAAGCAACCCAGAGTGATCCCATAAAAGGAATATAGCACAAACGCCCTGGTGTTTGGGCTATTAAACCTCACTGTTGGTCAGACGTTACTCACCACTTAAATAAAAAACTTTGCACATCATCGGTGGCAAATCCACCCAATGATGGTTAAATTAGAATGATTAGATTATCAGTGTGACTTTCACATCAAATATTATTTCCATTATCAGGAGTATAATTAAATATTCAGTTTCTCAGGCAAAACACATCAAAAGTATTTAAAAGGAGTAAATTCTTCCTCCTTGATCCTGGCAGAGGCCAAGAGTCAGAAACTGATAGAGTTCAAGGGAAAGGATTATATGGAGAGGGGAACATTACTTAATTTCTAATGTCTTAGAACTGTTTTGTGTTAGATGTGCTGTTGTTCTCATCTAAAACATGACCAATTTAATATGAACAGGAAAAGCTTGGAAACAGAATGATGACAAATACAACGAAAATGTCTCAAATGCTACATAGGACCGCTGCCCAGCATGCCTGCCCCTGTGGAGTTCTAGTAAAATTCACAAGTACCTCTAAAACAAAACAAAAAAAAAACACCCACATGCACACATTCGGCTGCAGTGTGAATAGAACAGAAGGACATAAGGTTATACTGGCTTTGCAGCTAGCACCTCATCCCGACGACTCAAATTGCATCCATTGTCAATGTGCGAGTTGATATGCTGTTGACCAAAAGCAGAAAACAAAAGGGCACATCACGCATGTTTAGCACATCCTCACAATGATGTCTAATGCTTGTTTAAGATAATTATGACTGAGGAGGGTTGTTGTTTCAAGGCCACCCTCTTAACTAGAAACACACTCAGGCATTTAGCTCAGGCAAAGGCTGGGCTGCTTTCCGTCAGTCATCAAAGGCAAGAGACTTGACAGACAAAACCCTTTTCTCACTATCAGCTACACTGCTGAACACAAGGACCCTGGCTTGGATGAAGTGTCTATGAAATACACAGTGAATCCTTGACAGTCAAAGTACAAGCAAGGATTCATAACCTCTACAACACTAAATTTCGGTTAAAGGTTCAACTGCACCAGTCTGTCTTTGTTGAGGAAAAACTTTCAGCCTTTTGCCATTTTAATGTGAAGAGATTGAATCCCTCATCAGTTACAATACTGTCAAAATTAAAATGATTAGATTATCAGTGTGACTGGCACATCAAATACTATTTCCATTGTCAGGAGTATAATTACATATTCAGTTCCTCAGGCAAAACACATCAAAAGTATTTAAAAATAGAAAAAAAATGTCTCAAATGCAAAGCCTGCTTCCAAAGAAGATGTTTTTTATATAACTGGAGCCCTTATGTGAGACTACCCTTACTTTTGTATCAAGAGGAAGGAGATGTCAGGGTAAACAGATCCCATTCATCATTTTCAGGTAATCTTTACCTATAATGTATGATGGTGTGATAAAACCAGTCGTATATTATATCATTAGATCACTCCACCAGAAAAAAAAAGGTGGACTGCTCCCTTCAGTGAAAATGCTCACACATTGATTAGCACCTCAGTAAGCTACTTTGCATCAAGAGCCTTGCCAAATGGCACTGTAATGTGGTTATTGAAGTTGGATTTAAATCCTCAACCTGATGAATCCTGGCATTGTCTGCAGGAATGTGTCTGTCTGTTGTTGAGATGAAGAGCAAGCCAAAAGGCAAAGCTCTTGATTTACAGGCTTATCCATAAACAAGATCTTGGATACAAGCAGCCTCTTTGCTCTGCCGGTGAGAAGCTCACTTTTTATAGCAGATCACTGAGGTAAATGTTACCCTGCTTTATAGCAGATCATTTTTTAGTGAAAGCAGTTTTAAAATGTTCTCAGGTCTGGTAAGAAATATCCCATGAAAGACAACTGTGTGGGGAGATAAGTGGCTTCCCTTATAATTCATCTTTATAGTACAATAAGGACATAAAACCGTCATTGATATGATGGTCACTTCAATCCTTTTATTTATTTATTCTCCTCTAAGTAAACAGTTGGCCAGAGCTATAAACCAGTTCAGTATCACCTCTTCACTAAAAATTTATTTTTCTGAGTACAATGTAGGAGGAATGAAAGTCATTGAGGTCCAAAGGATGTAGAGACCTTCAGTCATTCCACATAACTAATAATCTTCTTAAACATCACCCTAGAGGAGGCCACCTTCGTCATTGTAAAATTGCTTCCTTTTTTTTAATCATAGGATTAGGTTGACCGTTAAGAACAACTGGGGCCTTTACTTCAGAGTAAATTACTTTCTAGTGACCTTTCACCCTGAAAAGGGGCATTAGGCAAAACAAAAAACCCCTACAACTTTTTCTCATTTAATTTGTGTCCCACCTGTACCTGAACTTAAAAAGCCCAGCCTCAACGGTTAAATAAATCCAATTCACTTAGCTGTTGATGTCTCCATTGACCTGAAAATCCAATACGGTTTTCAGAGTTTTTAATCTTTTGCAAATCTTCTTGGCACCTGATCATTGCAATAATGTTCAGATATAAATAAATCCAGTGGATACATATTAAAAAATAAAACATCAGGTTGCCAGTTAATCAGCTCAGGGGGAGGTTGTTGATGTAGTGGATATATTGTGGGTCCAAAGGGCTAATCCTTACTTCCTGGCTCAACTCCAAGAATGCACTCTAGAGCATTTCAACCCTTCCAGTTTTCCCACTAGTCACACAGTCATTAAGCTTCAAGTGATTTGTTATGAAATTAAAGTACAGTTGCAGACAATGGCCATCTAATGATGCTTTAAGTGGCACAGAGCTGTAATACGATGAAGTACTTGGTTACACACTTAAAATGTGTGGTCTCAACTAACAACTCAGGCTGTTGCAATAACAGGTTTATTGGTTATGACCCTGCAAATGAGAGAAGGAGAGTACAGTTCTCTTTAGTGTTATTATTTTGATCATGATTAAAGTTTTATTTGTTTATTTTATGTGTGTCTGGCTTCACTTATGAAAAAACATAGTGTAATAAAGATGTTCTGCTCAAAGTCCCACTAGGAAATGAATTCAGAGCTCAGTGGAGTAGTTGAAATTCACAGAGCAATTTCAAAAATGTTCAGCCATGGGGATCTGGAGCTTTTTATATGCAAACTATGTGAGTTTAACTAAATACAGTAACACAATTTGTTTTGGCAGGTTAAAGCTTCATCGTGGTAAATTGGCTACAAAACTCTGACCGTTGCAAATTCAGTTTACACATTAGGATTTACTAGACAGACTGGATAAAGTTTTTTGATGCCAACTTGACACGTCTACAAAAGGAACCCTAATGACTTTAATAAATCCGGGATGTTCCAAGAACTTTAAACTTGAATTTTGAAAATGGCAGAAATTGTGGTATAAATGTTGACTAAACACAATTTAGTATGGCTACAACTCCAAAAGTTATATTACATGCGACAAAGTTTAAGATCTTGACTTTAATATCAGCCATGAACAAAATAAATAGGGGAATACCAAAATCTCCACACAAACTGAGTGTGATTTTAAATATTTGAGAAAAATTCCCACGAACAGGTGAAAATTATATGGTTGGTTTAATCCAGCAACCATATAAACCCAAGCATTTATGCTCATTAGCCAAACTAATTTCTTTGTTACATGCAGGTATATATAGTAGTTGTCACTGGGTTTTGTCAACCATTCTTGGTCTTGTTTCTTTGGTGATAAATCAACTTAAATACACACTTAATGCCATCTAAATGTCTTTTTGCCTTCTAACCATTGTAACTTTCAGCTAACAGGATTTTCTTTCTTCTCTCTGTTGGCACAGGGCTGTAAAGTCATGTCTACAAGGCAAGTTAAGGTCAAGGAAGACAGATAAGCCAGTGTCAAAGGAGACAACAAAGACCTAAATAAAAAGTCTTTTGTCCAAAGAGTTGGGCTTCTGCAGTCATGTGTGAAACAAGTTGTTTTAATTTTACTTTTCTTTCTCTTTGACATATTGATCTTAGGCTAGCATGTCATTATCAAATCTGGAAGTGAGTTTGAAAGCCTGCATTTATGCTGATTAATTTTCAGTCTTAGAGTTTTATGAAAGAGACACTTCTATTGTAGAAGCTCAACACAATAGGCAGTGTAAGCTGAGAACTTGTTTTGGACTCTGACTAGGACCATTTAAAGATGGAACAGGGTGTCTGATCTAAAATCCAGTGAGGTACTACAGGCTTCCGATTAACATCTGGGTTTTTGTACAGGATTTGAAAATTGTCATATTTGTAAAAGCTCATTACAAAATGCAGTCTTGTTTAATCTGTTCTCCTGGTAGATAACAAAAACCTCCAAGACCTAATGAAACAAGACATTTCTCTTTTTTGGGCTCATTAACTCTCTGAACAACCTCAGTTTCCGTGATTACTGAAAAAGAGAGGATCTTGATTGATATTTGACCACACCTTTGTAGTGAAGCATGTAATGCCTTAATAACAGTTGAGGAGAAAACATTATTTTAATGGGCATCTGGGTGTTAAATGCGGTAGGTGGACAAGTCTGATCAGGATTCATTTAAAAGGTACACAAAGTTGAGGGTTTTTTTTGTTTTGTTTTGTTTTAAATCAAACAGATCTCTGCACTCAGGTTTACAAAATCCTGCACTGCCTGAAGAAATTTCAAGTTGAGTCAAGCCATTTTACCTCAGTGGCAATAACAGTTAAATCTCCATGTCTGTCTTTGATCTTAGGCGTAAGAGAAGAAGTGTTGAAACTTCTTTACAACAGTCTATAATTTTGTCACCCTCATGAGTCAAAACCTCCTAAAACTGCTAAACGGGGCTTCTTTATCTGAAGTAGGAAAGTCCTCCAGGCTAACGAGAAGAGCATGCAAATCCCATTTTTTTAAAGTCAACTGAGAAAATTAAGTTTAAAATATCCATGGAAAAAAATTAAGCTGTTAATAAGAAGTAATCAGAAAACATGCTAATCCGCACTAGGCAAGCCGTTTTCAATAATCAGACACCACCCTTTAAACAATGGTTTCTTCTTAAATACTCTAGGATGGAGGTTTGTTTGTGAAGCCATTGTTCTCCTCTCTGTAGGGGATTTCTTCTGCGGGTGAGTGCACATTGTAGCTCTGCTCCTCAGAGCGACCTGTGGGTCACGAGAGGAGATGACAGACCAACAGGAGGTCCGCGAGATAATGGGGAGCGTCTCTCACCTGCAGTTTGGATGCTTCCATTGAAGCAGCGGTAGCTAAAAGCAGCAGGATATAGGCTCTCTTTGATGGACATTTAAACAATCACAAATATGAAAAAACTGAAACATTCTGTCTGATGTTTTGTTTTTGCATCCTTGCCCCAATTTTCCGGGTTTTCTTCACTTTAATTAGCTCACCATCACTGTCCATCCATATAGTTTATGGTTTAATGCAAATAAAACATATTCATTCATGGGAAAGAAATATGATTCTCTAATTACCACAAATAATAAAAAATGTGTGTAGTGATTGCAGATTAACATTAAACATTAGAACCCATAAGAACTAGCATGAATCGACTGCAAAGCTTTGTTCTAAATTAAAATATTCCAACATTTATAGCAGTGCAGCTCTAAAAATCAAGACTTGTCTTTATTTTCTGTTTAGAACTACAAGCCATTTCATTTTTTATGAATTAATCTCAAAGTAGTAGTTAATTGCATAGTTAATAATATTTAAAACATAGTTTGAAATCAGAATACCACAAAACAGCCTGGGATAGTTATTGGTAAGAAAGTATACTGAAATTTTAAAAGTTACAGCTTCTATGACAACGTTCCTACAGAGGAAAGTGAAGTTCAGAGTGACCAAGTCCATAAAGTATAGAATAATGCAGTCCCTCCCTTCCTCCACCCACTGCTACTCACTGTTTGTCAGCTGGCTCAAAGGGGTGTACTACACTTTTCCATTTCTCGTGCAAGTTTGAGAAAATCATGTGCTTGCATTTCCATTTAGTAGTAAAAGACACATTTGTAGGTTAGTGGAGCTTTTTTAATGGTTATTTCACTGCTGTAAGTGTTACTCTTTTTATCCCACAGTTAAATAAGTGAAAATGGCACTTTTTTAAGCCTCTAAATTCTGTGATATTAATGGGTTCGCCATTTACCTATTCACTTTACAATGGTTACTGCAGAGCTTCATTCAGACGTGTCTGTGAAAAGTATAGTTTTAGATTGTAACATTTTATTTGTGCTGTTTGTGCTGTCAGAAAGAAAGCTTTAACTTGTGGGAAACAAAAATCAGCAACCAAAGTAACCTACATAAGAAACATTTGCATAACTATGACAAGCATGCAGAAATCTTTTTAGCTTTCACTTTTAAACATTCATGTAAGAACACAATGTTACTTTGGGAACAGACAGAGAGCAATGATGTAGATACAAAAAGATAGCCATCAGTCATGACTATAATAGTAATGATATTTTACAGCTATGATTAGTAAAATGTGTAGAAGATATACTGACAATTTAATATGACAATGAAATATTGTTGTTGCTATTGTTATTTTATAGATAAAGGCTTTAGACAAGCTTTTTGATTTCATTCATCTCTTCCTGATACTAAATATTTCTTCTTTAATCTTTCAATCTGTGGCAAATAAACAATCATATAATTACCGCATTTAGTAATGCATTGCTTAAAATCAAAAGCAGTAGATTTTGTATCAGAGCTTTTCATCAGGAGTTATTCCTACAGTAAAAAGGAAACTTATGTTTTAAAAATATAATTATCTTAACAGTACAATGGCATGCACTAAAATATGCTCACGGGTAAAAGAATCTCATTCTCTAAAGCAAAAACATCCCCCCACACAGAGGGTTATTAATTTAATTAGATGTAGGACGTTTTTCCTGTTAACACAACACTAAAGCTGATGAGAAGATAGCACAGGGCCTTTTTCCAGCCTAGACGGCTGGGTCTCTTTCCACTTGACACAACCAGACGATCATGGAAAGGCCATAAATGCTGCGGATGACTTTGTTACCATGAACAAACAAAGGGAGCAAATCTGTTCAATGAGTAACTACATATTCACTCACTTATTCCATGCTGGAGGTATACAAACTACTGAAGTGTAACCAGACACATAATTACCACGTGTATAAGTGCAGTGTCACGTGATTTACACTAGATTCACAGTTTTTCAAAATCTCCTAACAGTGAAAAGGAAGCGAAATAATAAAACTGTTGATGCAGATGACCTGCATACCTGCTTTCAGGTGTGTCTGCATCAGGTTGCGGATCTGTGCTGCTCTGCAAAGTATCACTGATGCCTGATGACCTACTCTCTACAAAGCCACTATTGTCTTGAAATCCTGCACCTTGCCAGCAGTTCTATAAAATTACTACCTCTCAGACTTGATGCAGGTTCTCAAAGCTACACTGAGGATGACCAGAAATTACACTCCATCCCCCACAGTTTTAACAAAAAAATCCTTTCTTCCCCAACAATGGCTGCAGCAGATGTAAGTCTGGTTTGTTCGTCAGAGGGACAGGAAGCTGAAGTTGCAGTAGCATCAGCAGCAGCAGGACCTCTTGTGGGTCTAAGATTACACTGGATCACAAGCTGCACTTCACTATCGCTCTTAGGAGATTGGTTTTAATGAATGGAAAAAGGCATGGTTTATAGGGAAGCTGGGAAAAAACAGATGGACCGATGAAAGAAGCGGGTTTTTTAAGACTCTAACTGAACACACCAGGAAAATCACTTAGCTGAAATGTTGAATTGTGCTTCAAGCTGAAAAATGTTGCCATGAATCAGCTCAACATTTAACAAAAGAGAATACATAAAGTTTAATAAAACTTGTACCATCTTTTAATTTCATTGTGTCAAGAATCGGGAATGAACTAACTAATGTAGACAAAACATACTGGCTTCAGCAGGCTATTCTTACCCAAATCATGCTTCAAGCATTAGGGATTACTGATTTATTTTAGATAAGATCATATGATTAGTCTGATCTTTCACAGGTAAACTTTTTGGCAGAGGCAGGATAATCACCACTTTAGCAGCTTTCTACTGGTGAAACACTTCTCATAGGAACAAAATGCAGCAACCACTTCCAGTTCCACTCCAGTCACAAATAGACAAATAACCCCATGGACCTCTCCACATTTTATAAATTTAATATACCAGAACCCAAGGTAAGGATTGTTTCTACATAAAGGAGCTTTTACACTCAATTGAAGACACTAACAGGGGAATGCTGTCCCTCAACACACACATGACAAGAGGGACTTCACTGGGGAAAACGTCTGGTCGGGCTCAGATGTAATGTCGATCTAATTTACGTAAAGGCTTGATGTGTCGCTTACAAAATAAAATTAAGATGAGGCGAACTGAAGAGTGTTACAGAACAATTAATTGTTTTCCTCAAATTTAGCCTGTATGGAAAAGGGGCAAGAAGAAGTCCATTGCTGAAAGAAAGAAATAAAAAGACCCTGTTCACAGTTTCCTGTCCACACCATGTAAGAGACACAGCAAGCATGTGGCAGTAGAGGCTCTAAATTTATGTGACCAAAACTAAACGTTATGATTTACTTACTTTTATGTACAGTGGAACACTGGTGAAGAAGATGGATGGAGAGATATACAGGGCAATCCAGGAAGAAAAACAGTTAGAGGCCGCAAAATACTTACGATAGGGATGCACATTCAGCAAAACAGCAGAATGTACCCAATGGCCCATTCCAACCTTACAAGATTGACCTAGTTAAAGTTCAGACCTAAATCAAACTGTCTGTGCTAAAACATAGAAAGCTAAATGTAGTTTGGAGGACATAAAGAAAAGTAAATATTTTCATCTATAGATGTTAAAAGTGGTAAAGATTGACAGCAACAAATGGAGCAAATGGGGACATAAGTACATATCTCACTTTTCTGATTTCATTTGTGAAAGGATTCTGTTAGCAGATACAATTTCCCTTCCACTTCACAATATGCAGTACTTTATGTCAATCTACTAAATAAAGCCCCAATGAAATGCACAGAAGTTTGTAGTCATGACAAAATAGAAAAATGATGTTTTGTTCACATGAAAATTATCACTACAACAGCAGAGTTGGAACAAATAGCTCTAAAATACCAGCAATACGAAAGAAAGTATTGTGGAGTGTTAAATGTTTTGACAATTTGCTGCCAGGGATCAAAATAATTTCTTAGATGCTTGTATTTTACTAACTAAGAAATCTGCTTCAAACTCTTCAAATGATATTGATTGAAAAACGCCTACTCCAATTAACAGATGAAGAGCAAATATACAACAAACTCACATTAACTGAAGGTGGGTGGAATGAGTTACACCAGATTTTAAAGGTGTAATCTTCACCATGGTTCTGTCTGTTGTGGCAGACGACAAAAAGGGGGCCACACCAGCCATTGTGTTGTTTCTTCAAACACCCTACCATATTTATTTTCTTGTAATGAGCTGAAAAACTGCCCCGTTTATTAAACACACAAGATAAATGCAAACATATACAAGAAGATATGATTTGACAAGAACAAGTAGAAGTGTATGATTATGTTTTGAATTTGAGTCCTTCTGTTTTAAATGCTTGGGAACTTCTGTTAAAGTATGTTGGATTTTCCTAGAAGCAGACTCAAACTGGCCGTGACTGCAAGCCACAAGTTGTAAAATCCATCTGAGATTAAGAAATAGACTCAAAATCAAGCTCTACCCTATTTGCAAAGCAGAACTCACTTAGTCAAAATATAAATATGTTATACAATGCAATTAGAATTCAGTTCTCATCTATGGTAAAATGTAAATTATAGATAGGCAGTTTGCCGTCAAGTGCAAATCCAAAAATACACTGAGCTAATTTCAACTGCTACAATTTTTTAATGCACACCAATATTTCTTCGGTTGTCTGCTATGTAACCATACCAAGACTTACAACATGCAACATGGAGGAGGTTTACAATCAAACTGGACACTGAGGATATTTGCCACATGGAAACATCTGTCCTGCCCCAGAACAGCAATAAACCAAATAGTACAACATGTCTGTCAGTACAGCTGCTCATTATTCACCTCATCTGGTCTTAATAAAATTCCTAATTTATTATTTATGGTGGGAGACATGTTGCTGCTTGAGATATAAGCTGACTTCCCACAAGTAAGTAAGAGAGGACTGTCTTTTTGGCTCACAAATATGCTTACAATGGTTATGGTTAACAAGTACATAAATCAATATATAAAACATACATTGATTGGAACAAAGATGCTCATGTGGGCTGCTGGAACTGAAACATGTGGTCATCTACTCATTGGGACAAACAGCACAGACAAGATATGAGTGTTGGACCATTATGATTCATGAGAATAGGAAGTTACAGTCATTAGGGAGTAAAGTGATACTACTGGTCACTTTCTCCCCTCACATCTGGCCTTCATGAAGTCTGATTCACTTAGACCAACTAAAATTATATAAAACATATTTAAAGAGAAAACATAAGAAATAGCTAAGTAATAGACAAAGCCCTGCTGCTTCAGGGCCACCAGAGAACAGAACTTTAAGTAAACATGTAAATTTAACTTAAGCAAAAAACTAAAGGTAGCTATTTGCATACATTTTATCTAATGAATGTTTCTGAAGAGAAGTCATGTAAGTTTAACAGTTATAATGATTTTTCTCATCTGGTTTGACCTAAATGTTAAGAAGAAACAAAAAGTTATAAGCCATTTGTGATTAAGGCATAAAAGAAGGAGAAGCTAAACATAAAAAATATATATATTCTAAGCAAGTTGTCATGTAAACCATAACCAATAACTAAAGCTAGCCTGTGTAGTTCTCTTCAACTGAAGGCGTTAGAGTAAAGAAACTAAACGGGATGAAAAGTTTGACTTTAACATTTGCAAAGTTTCCCTTGAAACCTCTATTTCACCAGGTAAGTTAGTTGAGGTTTGTACTGTAGCAGAAGAGAATATCACTCTTTAAGAGATATGGCTTTGTTATTTGTTTCAAAACTGGATGAAGTATTTAAGAATAAGTGTATATATATATAATGCAGTCAATTTTTAAAATTTATACACATATACATTTATTTTTACTACAGAACTTAAAAAATTATTCACAATTATTTTCTATGCAACTAATTGTTCAGATTTGTAACTTTGTATCTAGAAAATATGATTTTCCTTAAAACAGTGTCATACAGAGTGGAAAGAAAACAAACTATTGCTCAACCAACATCATTTCCCATCATCATCGTCATCAGTCTAGTTCAAAATTTCACACTTGGATCCTGACAGATGTTCACTTCCACAATCATTCAATTAACCAATTAATCATAACCTCTGCTAATCAGACTTTCAATTGTCGTGGCAGTTACTGTGTTGTACTTTCACTGAAGGCTCAAATCTAGCTTTACAACAGGTCACAGGGCGAACAGCGGGACTGTGAGAAACTTTTCTCCCATGCAGGATCAAGTTTCCGCGCAGCTCCGTCTCCGTCTCTCTCACGTTTAAGAAAAAAGCAGGACAGGCAAACAGGGAAACGAAAGCCCCGCTGGCGTTTTGCCTTTTGAGACCCACTGCCCAAGCATACCTTTCTTTTCCGCCAGAACACAGGAGCCAAAGCAGAGCAGAGAGGTGAGGCTGATCCACCGCAGAAAACGGGCTGCCATGGTGTTTTCGAAGCTCCTGTATGGAAAGTGCGGTGTCATTCCATGTCAACAGGACACGATATCCCGACTGGATATAAACAAACACCTTAATTTAATCTAATTCCCGTGTCGATGTGTCTAATAGTTTTCCTTCTCCGAGAAAGTCCAACTTTGACAGCTCCTCCTCCTCCTCTTCAGATATCTCCAGCAGTCTGACTTCAGCCTACGAGGGAAAACCTCCGACTGCTGCGACGTCAGCAGCAGGAGGAAGGACAGATGCGCCTCTCAGGTATACACGCACACAGAGGAGAAATCCAGGACAAAAATCTGTTCACTGCACTGGCGCTGCACGCATTGCACACCGCAAAGACGCAGATGATCGGATGCACATGCATATTTAAGGTGAAAACTTTAAGGTTTTTCAATTTCAATCAACTTCTTGCAATAAAACCCTAGCAGTTGCACTCAGTACGTTTTTATGACCGATTTCCTCTGGTGGATGAAGGAAAAGCCATAGCAAAGAGAAGCAAACCCATTTAACAGTCTTTCAACAAATTTTATAATCTTCATTTTAGCTAATGCTGTTAAAAGCAGATGCAAAGACAAAAAACCTTTTTACTACAGAACTTAAAAAAACATGTTTTATCTTGGAAAATATAAATGTTAATTTGTATCTGTATCTTTAGGGGTTAAAACAGCATTAACTATTGCTTTAACGTCTTTGTGCAGCGTACTATGTTTGCATACATATTGGTCTGAAACATAAAAATGTAACTTATTTATCAGTTAAAAATGTTATTATTTTGGTTGAGCATAGCAAAATTTTGTGCTCAAACACTAAAAGAAGATAAGTCAGACTATCTTCCACATGGGTTGACAGTCCAACTATGATTTTATATTTTTGTGTTTTTATGACGTAAAGCACTTTGAAATGCTGGTAAAAACTGACCTGATCTGCTAAATATATAAGCATTCATTCCCCATATAGATGTTCATGATTGCTGTGACCTCTTTCAGGAGGATAATACATCATGCTTCTAAGCAAAACAGGACTCAGGTAGTAATCTGTGTAAATCTTCAAAAAGAATATTTTTTCTGTAAGAACATAAGATGTAACTTACTTAATGGTAAATTATTTTCTTTAACATGCCCCTTTATCAAGATTCAATAATGTTCAAAAATGTTTTCCATCCAATCTATTGTTCGCATTGTGTTGTTATATCACTGAAATCCAAATAAAATATAACCCGACGTTTGTGGTTGTAATTTTATAACATCTGAAAAAGTTCACTGATGTTCTTCAGTGTCTTGGTAATTTTACATTTAATTTTATTTGACAGATGCAATTTAGAGCTGATTTCAGTATAAATATCATAGTACGTTTTTGTTTAAAAAATTGGCATTATTATGGCTGCATGGTCACTACAGTTGTATTGAGTCATTTTAAGTAAATAAACCCTGACATCCCTGCAGCTTTTTTTTCAATGTACATCTATGAAAAGTGTCCATGGTGATGATTCACTCAGGATGTCATACTTCACATTGAAGGTTTTATGAAAGTTGGACCTAATAAAGGAGACAATGTTTAGGTTCTAACATAATTTTATTGGTATTTATATCTATATTAAACATGTGTGTAAGCTGAATGAAAGTCATAAATAGCAGCAGCGAACAGGGGTGGAACACAAAATGTCTAAATTGCTGACAAATCTTCAATCTTACCGGATCTGAATCTAATTGGACATCAAGCTCCTAAAATGTGTTTGTTTGTCATAACCATATTGGGCTCTGTGGGGACAGCAGGGATGGAAATCATTTTTCACTGTGGTGTTTATTTCATTATTGAAGCCTAATGCTTCTGCAAACTGTCCTTGGTTGTGCTGCTGGAGGAAGAGGTTATAGTGTTGAGTGAAATTATGGCCATTCTGCTCCAGACGAAATTGCCTAATGTGAGGCTAACGTTTCACATGTGGCAGCACCGTAAGATTTGTGTCTACACTGGATGTGATGCAACCATCAGTTTGAAGGCTTAACTGCTAAACAGACAAATGCTGATGTGATTAGTGAAACTGAGAAGTGAAGTATTTACTGAGGGAACCAACTAGAATTACTTTCCACAGAAATCTACATCAGGTTGTTGTATCTATCTGTAGAAAGGATTTTCTGAACACATTCTTTGGTTTTTCAGACACCTTGGGGAAAAAAGTTTGTAACATACTCTGCCTCGTGTGTTCATACCATAAGAACACTTTCAGCTGTTATTGTTAGTCATTTAAAAGTCATAATGTATAAGTATTTTGGGAATAAAGGTACTCAATTAAGACTAGCACTACTTTAGCATATCTGATTTAATATTCAAAATGATGATCTCACACAGATACACAATACAAAGTTTTGTGCAAATTCTGGTGGGCTATATGATGCAGTTTAATATTAAGTAATAATCGTGAAGCAGAAGCAAAACTATACATCACAATTTTTTATGTTTTTGGACAATTAGAATATTGTCCATCTGCAAAAATAGCTGAAGACCAGTTAAGCTAGAAAGATGGGAACAGTGAACATAATTTAAAAATATATATTTTTCATTTTCCATTGGATGTATGTCTAGATTTTGACTGGGACATTCTAACATGAATATTCTTTGATCTAGAGCACAACCCCTAAGCTTCGGTCTTGTCACTCAAAGAATGTTATCCAATGATAATGTTTAGCATTAACATAACCCGCTATAGTTTTCGGTTTGTAAGCATGACAGTAGAAGTTTTAGACTGGGAGCACTGACATACAGTATTGACATAAATATCTATCCATGCTACGGTAGGAAAATCTGATGAAGTAGCACAGATAGTCAGAACACCATGCACACAGATTTGCTCACCTGTGCTGTAGATCTCTGCAGCTCCTTCACTGTTTCTCTGATGAAAACTCTGTTCCTGAACTGTCTGCTGTGTTCCTTGATCTTCATGTTGCTGTTTGTTTATTAATTCAAATGTATGAGGACTTTATGGAGCATACTGAGATCATATTACGCACAGATGGACTGTAGTTATAAATTGGGTGGCTTCTGGAGACAGTTTATTGTAGAAGATTTCATTTAGAATAGAATACAAAACCATGCCACACTTCTCCATTTTTTATTTGTCAAAAGACTTAAAAACAGTGAAATGTTCCTCTAACTTAGAGCTATGCACGATCTGTGATTTGCATTATTTTGTAAAACAGTGTGTTGTAAGCTCATCATGGAATGTATTAAAATTGTGTGAGTGAATAAACTAGAAGTTTTCTTGAACTTTAGCATAATATATCAAAATTAAAGTAGAAGTATGCAGTGGTAGTAAAATGTAAGTGTGTAGTGTGGTAAAATGTAAGAAATGTTCAAGGCACAGAGAAGACTCATTAGAGCAGCAAGGGGATGAGGAAGGAAAGGACACATTGAATGACATGGGCATCTCACTAGTGGAAAATTTCCAAACCTCTGGCAAAGGCCTCCTTATGAAATGGTTTACACCAATTAAGAAAGAAGTTGCCATTATTTCAATGTTTTTTCAGTTCCTGCTGCAAGAAACTGAGATTTCTGCACTACTGACATGAGCAAAAACATCAAACAACCAGAGTAATGGCCAGACTTTTCAAGAAACACAATACAGTGAAAACATTTAAAGAAGGATGAAAATGTTGGGAACCAATATAAGAAATATCATCTTTTGCAAAAATAAACACATATCCCATCTCATAATACTCACATATTTCTCATCTTTTTATGTTTTATAAGTGCCATGTGGATGATCCTGGAACATTATAAATTAGCTGCATGAGGTTAATAGCTCATATTATATATGATGTTCTCCTAAGAATAACCATTAGAGCCAAGTTGTAAATGGTGCCCGTCCCTGTTAACACTTCGATGGATAATATTTAGACAAGGACTTCTATTAAATGCTTGAGTATGACAGAATAGCTGTGCAGCTGAAGGATATGGGATGATGGCTGGTTATCCTGAAGGTATCCTGTCAGAAGGTTATGATAAAACCAAAGAGACCTGACAACATCCCGGAATATATGAAAACACTTAGAAATTTAGCAACAGCCATCATCTATGACACAGTCATTTGTATTTTCTTACGCTCTTTCACATACAGTAGATGGTCGGGATGAGAATACGCTGGGGAAGCAACAAAATAATAATCTAGGATCATATAAGGTAGTAACTGTCCCCGCTCATTTCTGATTGCTGCTTCATGTCCGCTCATAAACATCTCTCGAGATGTGTTTTAAACAACAACCAAAATATTACACACCAAGCAATTAAAATAAAAATGAAAAAACATGAGGTGACTGAGGCCTGCAGATCCTTAGATTTTGTCTTTGGTTCTTTTGTGACCTTCTTTGGAGTACTCTTCGAATAACTGTGGTAGGCCAGCAGCTCTGGGGAGGTTCAACACTGTTCCATGTTTTGTGAATGATAGCCCTCACTGTGGTTTGCAGGAGCCTAAGAAAACTTTATAAATGGCTGTGACACCTTTCCAGAGTAATAGATGTCATCCTGTTCCTTAATTTCTTAACCCTGTTTTTTATTTTAGATATTTTAGCCTACTTCACACTGTCAGAGAGGTTCTGTATATGTTACTTCTTCATTCTTCCAATCTGAGAGTAATAAAATATCTACTTTTTTGACTGTAAATGTCAAAAAATACCTGAAGAAAACTAAATGAATGGATGTATGTTTTTTCTCAACAAGCCAAAAATAATTATAAAAAAGCTAAATTAGATTAAATTAGCTACACCATCCCACACACGTCCATTGTTTTTGACCTCTTATGATGGCAGAATTGGAAACACAGTGAAATTATACTGTCATGGTAATCAGAGAATATTTCTATTAGATTTAAGAAAATCCACCACATGTCTAATAAAAACATTCTGGGTCTTGTTTCCAACACTATGGTTGAAAAGCCTCAAGCATTTGTTGGAAACTGTCTGGCACCCATTAATTAGTTTTAATTACGGATGTCAGTGACGTTATCTTGCGCTTCACCATCTGGCTGCCCAGAGGCAAACCTAAAACTGCTAAACCTAAACAAAATCTTAACTGTAAACCTTTAATTAGTGACCCTGATTACACCATCCCACACATGTCCATTGTTTTTGATCTCTTATGAGGAACAATATAACTT
Organism: Xiphophorus couchianus; assembly: GCF_001444195.1. Classification (NCBI taxonomy): domain Eukaryota; kingdom Metazoa; phylum Chordata; class Actinopteri; order Cyprinodontiformes; family Poeciliidae; genus Xiphophorus; species Xiphophorus couchianus. The sequence continues at coordinate 18,583,300 of NC_040233.1, forward strand.
GTGCTCAGGTTTGATCATTCTGCTTTTTTCTTTCTTTTTTAGCTTTACCATCCAGGGCCTCTGCTCTTTGGCTCCGAGCCATCTCCACTTGCCAAAGCATGCAGTTTCCATGGCATCCCGATGGGTTACACAGTAAACACCTAAAAAGTAAATGAATGAACTCGCTTTAATCCAATCGGCAACCCTTTCTCAACTTCTCAACCTGTCACATCCTGTTTCACAACCGAACACCTTGTTCTCAGGTTTGAGCAAGGTGAATGGTATCCTAACAGATCAGTGTGTTCAGGATTTACAGGTTGAGAGTGGCATGATGGGAATGTAATCACAATACACACAATGCTCCCTATGCTTTTACGCATTCATAGGGAAGATGTATAAAACAACTTAAAATAAATTGCTTTATTGCAGTCATACTGAAGATTATCCAGTCTTTATTTACAGTAGAATTGTTTATATTACAAAATGATTATAATATATTGTTTCAATGATAATATGTTACATAAAGGCCACGCTTACATATTGGCATGTTTGGATTATTATTCTGCTAAAAGATCCAAAGATTATATTTTTTCTTTTAGTTTTTCAGTCTGAAGATACATATTTAAAAGGTCCTGGTATTTCAAAGACACAATTATGCCAAGCTCTTTAACAAAGTTCTTAAGGCCCTTGGGGGGGAAAAAAAGAAGCTAAAAGCACACCAATCTTATCCCAGTTGGTGGTTCTTGAGTGAATGGGTCCCTTTGCAAACTCTTGATATAGAAAATTGATTGCCTCCTAATTTAACAATGAATCTATAGCTGTAAATTCAATAAAAGGCTGCATGATAAGTTATAGCACACTGGCATGTTTTTGGACCATGCTCATGCTTTCCACAACACAGCAGAGTGCCTAATCCTCATTAAAGCTGCAGAATGTAACTTTTACAAAAATATGTTTTTGCAACATTTATTAAAACTGCCATCATGTCATTGGCATGAGACAGGTAATTTGTGAAAAAATTGAGCTCCTTAACTTCCTCCCAGTGCTACTATTGCTGCCTGCAAAAATACACCGCTCCCAGAAACAACCAATCAGAGCCAGGAGGAGCCAATCAGATCCTGTATGCTGTTTAATGTGCTAATGGTTGAGAAACAACTTACCATTTCAGAAAAACATTATCAATTATCGTGACCATGCTAATTAGCCTTAGGATTGGAGGCAGGCTATGTTGTGGTGAACCAGCTGTAGCTTAGCAAAGAGCAAGCGGGAGTGGGCGAGCATGAGAGTGATTGACCTCCTCCTGACTTTGATTGGTTGTTTCTTTGGTAAAAATAGGATTGTTTTCTTACTGAATAATAGCGAAAATGTAAAAAAAATTGTTTTGTTTGTATTTTGTTTTTACTATGGCATTGTGGTACAGCAAAAGAAGTACAGATTTATTTTTAAGCTTTTTATTAATTTTAACCAGAGGTGTAAGTAAGTGTAGAGGGTTTTGAATTTGAAGATTGTTGGAGAAGACTGTTTTCTTTTTCAGTAAGCAGCTGCCCTCTCTCTCTTCCACATCCATTCAAGTTTTTGTTGGATGATGTGGGTGCCACTACTGGAAGATCTGAGTCATTCACATGGTTGAAAGAAGGCAATCAAAAGATTGATTAAACTGGCTGGAGAAGCTCATATTTCCCACATGACTCTGAAAGACAAAGAATATAACAGTTTGCCAGATAAAAACAAACAAACATCCATCCATCCATCCATCTTCTTCCGCTTATCCGAGGTCGGGTCGCGGGGGTAGCAGCTTCAGAAGGGAGGCCCAGACTTCCCTCTCCCCAGCCACTTCTTCTAGCTCCTCCGGGGGAATCCCGAGGCGTTCCCAGGCCAGCCGAGAGACATAGTCCCTCCAGCGTGTCCTGGGTCTTCCCCGGGGCCTCCTCCCGGTGGGACGTGCCCGGAACACCTCACCAGGGAGGCGTCCAGGAGGCATCCTGACCAGATGCCCAAGCCACCTCAACTGGCTCCTCTCGATGTGAAGGAGCAGCGGCTCTACTCTGAGTCCCTCCCGGATGACTGAGCTTCTCACCCTATCTCTAAGGGAGAGCCCAGCCACCCTACGGAGAAAACCCATTTCGGCCGCTTGTATCCGCGATCTCGTTCTTTCGGTCATGACCCAAAGCTCATGACCATAGATGAGGGTGGGAACGTAGATCGACCGGTAAATCGAGAGCTTCGCTTTTTGGCTCAGCTCTCTCTTCACCACGACGGACCGGTACAGCGCCCGCTTGACAGCAGACGCTGCGCCAATCCGCCTGTCGATCTCCCGCTCCCTTCTTCCCCCATTCGTGAACAAGATCCCGAGATACTTAAACTCCTCCACTTGGGGCAGGACACCCCCCCTGACCCGGAGAAGGCACTCTACCCTTTTCCGGCTCAAGACCATGGCCTCGGATTTGGAGGCACTGATCCCCATCCCGGCCGCTTCACACTCGGCTGCGAACCGATCCAGCGAGAGCTGCAGATCACGATCTGATGAAGCCAAAAGGACCACATCGTCTGCAAAAAGTAGAGATGAGATCCTAAGGCCACCAAATCGGATCCTCTCAACACCTTGGCTGCGCCTAGAAATTCTGTCCATGAAAGTGATGAACAGAATCGGTGACAAAGGGCAGCCCTGGCGGAGTCCAACTCTCACCGGAAACGAGTCCGACTTACTGCCGGCAATGCGGACCAGACTCTGACACTGGTCATACAGGGACCTGACAGCCCGTATCAAAGGGCCCGGTACCCCATACTCCCGGAGAACCCCCCACAGGGCTCCCCGAGGGACACGGTCGAACGCCTTCTCCAAGTCCACAAAACACATGTAGACTGGTTGGGCGAACTCCCATGCACCCTCCAGGACCCTGCTGAGGGTGTAGAGCTGGTCCAGTGTTCCACGACCAGGACGAAAACCACACTGCTCTTCCTGAATCCGAGGTTCGACTATCCGACGGACCCTCCTCTCCAGGACCCCTGAATAGACCTTGCCAGGGAGGCTTAAGAGTGTGACCCCTCTATAATTGGAGCACACCCTCCGGTCCCCCTTTTTGAACAGGGGGACCACCACCCCAGTCTGCCAGTCCAGGGGAACTGCCCCCGATGTCCATGCGATATTGCAGAGTCGCGTCAACCAACACAACCCTACAACATCCAGAGCCTTAAGGAACTCCGGGCGGATCTCATCCACCCCCGGGGCCTTGCCACCGAGGAGCTTTTTAACCACCTCGGCGACCTCGCCCCCAGAGATTGGAGAGCCCAACCCAGAGTCCCCAGGCTCTGCTTCCTCAGTGGAAGGCATGTTGGTGGGATTGAGGAGGTCTTCGAAGTACTCTGCCCACCGGCCCACAACGTCCCGAGTAGAGGTCAGCAGCACACCATCCCCACTATAAACAGTGTTGGTGCTGCACCGCTTCCCCCCCCTGAGACGCCGGATGGCGGACCAGAATCGCCTCGAAGCCGTGCGGAAGTCTTTCTCCATGGCCTCTCCAAACTCCTCCCACGCCCGAGTTTTTGCCTCGCAAACCGCCCGAGCCGCATGCCGCTTCGCCCGCCGGTACCCATCAGCTGCTTCCGGAGTCCCACAGGCCAAAAAGGCTCGATAGGACTCCTTCTTCAGCCTGACGGCATCCCTCACCGAAGGTGTCCACCAACGGGTTCGAGGGTTGCCGCCGCGACAGGCACCGACAACCTTGCGGCCACAGCTCCGATCGGCCGCCTCGACAATGGAGGCACGGAACACGGTCCACTCAGACTCCATGTCCCCCACCTCCCCCGGGACGTGTTCGAAGTTTTGCCGGAGATGGGAGTTAAAGCTCCGTCTCACAGGGGATTCCGCCAGACGTTCCCAGCAGACCCTCACAACACGTTTGGGCCTGCCAGGTCTGACCGGCTTTCGCCCCCACCACCGGAGCCAACTCACCACCAGGTAGTGGTCAGTGGACAGCTCCGCACCTCTCTTCACCCGAGTGTCCAAGACATACGGCCGCAGATCCGATGAAACGATGACAAAGTCGATCATCGAACTGCGGCCTAGGGTGTCCTGGTGCCAAGTGCACATATGGACACCCTTATGCTTGAACATGGTGTTCGTTATGGACAATCCAACAAACAAACAAACAAAGAAAAACAAATAAAAAACCCCAAATTGAGTTACTTTCTGTTTTTGAAAAGCTTTCCACATCAGCAGGAATGACTGAGGAATATGCTCAAGATATGCAGATAGGTTTTTCAGATTGATCATTCATGATGGTTCATGATTTTTGCCGCACACAAGCATACTAACTTCTTTACTTGTTTCACTACATTTTAGCAATGATTAAAAAAGCAAACTTCCCTCCTTTTCACTTTACTCCATGGCTGTCATATCAAGTTATAGTCCTACTTTCTCAGCTTATTTGTTCATGGGGTGGACTGTGGCTGTGATTTATTCCTGTAACCTAGTAACAAAAAGGTTAAAAAGTAAAATCTATTTTTTTTAAATTAAATACTTATTTATTTGTGACAAAATTGAAAATGCAAATATAACAAAAAATCACTGTTTTTGTAAATTATTGTAAAAATCTCAATGATTCATTTAAAATACAATATAACTGAATGTTACATTGGTAGTTAAAGTTTAAAGTTTAAAGTCATATGTGACAATCTTTTTTTTGCATATATTTTAAATAAAATTTTGAATTATTCTGTTCTGTTCAGTTGTTCACAATGCAGAACAACTGTTGTGCTCTGTGAAATACTGTCAATGTGACGCTTCGAAGGAAATCTGACTGGTTAATTTCCACAGTAAGTCACCTTCAGAGCTCCATACAGTGAGGGCTGAATCCGACAGGTCACAAAAAACTGCAGCATTTGACCATGAACTAATTATTAAATATATTTATTAATTGTTAATTTGTTGGCTAAATCAAGACAAGTTTGTTGAGTTACATATTTGATGTAGATTTTATGTATTTCCTCCTTGTTGTTTTATTATTATTATTATTATTATTGTTTTATTGGCTAAGAATCAACATACTGACAAAAAATTTTTTTTCATTTACATGTGTATTATGTTCCTATATATTGTATGTAATGCTATCTATGTAGTGTTTTTCATTGAAATGTGACACCACAGAAACAGAATAGCTGTTTTTTAAATTCCACGATGAAACGCCGCCACCTAGAGGTTACTGTTGCTTAGAGCAGGCCGTTTAACATCTATAAAGAATTATCTGTTTCAAAGAGGTAGAAACACGACAGTCCTTTTTTAACTTCTGCATTTCTCCAAATGTCTGCATTAACATATAAGTCTGTTAGCCTTAAACAACTCATATTCCTTTAATTTCACATCATAATACAAAGAATGTGACTGTTGTAGCCCATCTCCTGGGTTCACCTGTTAGTGATAATTCTTGAAAATTTCTTTCAAATTCTTTGTTATAATTGCTTGCTTTCAGACTTCTTAAGAGTGCCTGTTGCTTGTGGACCATTTTTAACCACCTTCTTTTCCCTTTCACTTTTCCCTTTTCCCTTTCACTGAAATTTCCATTTATATGCAGCAGTCTGATCTCCCAAATTTTTTACCAATGACGTTTGCACTTTACACTTCTTGTGAAGTGTAAGGTGCAAATGGTCTGCATTGATGGTCTGCTGGACCAGTCAACTGTCTTCTATGATTGTGTAGGCTATAAAATAGCATTCTTGTTTTAGAAATATGTTCTTTGTTCCTATTATGTTGTATTCCAATTTTATTATGATTTTTTAGGATCAGTACATCGAATGCGACAGCTTTAGTCCATGTCCTGGAAAGGGTTAAGGTTTTACTTTAGCTACAGTCCACAACTTGTGAATTTCCTCCAATATCTTGAATTGGCTTTGTCTCACAATCCTCTCAAAACTGCAAGTATCCTTGTTGATCATGTACTTATTTCAGCTACTTTTTCCTTCCACTTAATTTTCCATCAACACACAACATTGTGAACTTTCAGCTTCTTTTTAAATGACATTTTGTCCTTTGTCATCACTCCACATAAATGATGAATAAAAAGTCTTCCCAGCACAGAAAAGTCAGAAATGGTCAAATTTGCTCAGAGTCTGACTCTATTTACACAAGTTTCACACAGTGACGGTGTTGGATAAAAGAACTTGTCGATGATATTGTGATGTCCGATTGAGCTGCAGCTGTACAGAGCGTCCTGAAGGGTTTTCTCTCATGCAGTCTGCAGCCTATAGGGCAGCTCTTGTGATGCTGCGCTGTGTGAGGAATCAAAGCGCAGGCGTCGAGCCTATCTTGCGCAGACTGGGTAGCTTTACTGTACATGGCCATTGATACCGCTGTGGATGGATGTAGCTGCTGTTGTAAATCAGAATGGCGAGGACAGCAAATATAACGCGCCGAGTTATCTCTGCTTGACACCAGAGCACGTTTCTTCAACCATCATCGGGTCTTTTATTTTTATTTTTAAATTAAAAGACGCTTCTTGAATTCAGCCGAATCTCGCCTTGACAGCCCGCACCGATGGTTTTCATTTGACACAAAGCAGACAGGCGGCTTCTCCTAATAAACAGTCAGGAAGAAAAGCGGGTCATTATGACCTTAGTATCCGTCAGTAAAAGAAAACCACCGGATTGCTTTTACGCGGCAGCGCTCTGCTTGCATCTCTTGCTTTGGATTTCGCGATCCGTGTCCGGAGAGGAGCAGCATCAGTTCAGCGTTGAGGTAAGATTTTTTTTTTCCCCTCTCATTGCACGGCCTTCCCTCCTCCTCTCCTCCACATCATCTGCCTCTGCGTGAAAAACAACATATATGCAGGCTGAATCTGCGCGCTGTGGCTCTGTATGATCATGATGGAGACATTATGAGATGCAAATAAAAATATTTTCCTCCTTGGATCCTTCATTTATAGTGAAACAGCTCATATGAGGATGTTACATTGCAGTGCTTGAACTAGATATGATGCTTGTTTTCCCATTCATGGCAGGTCATCATGAGGTGAGGCTGGGAGATGTTTTGACAGCATCACATAGTGTTAAAGAAGATTAAACATTTACAAGTTGCATAATAAGATTTGCTAGTTTGTACCTGATTAATTGATGTCATTTCCATCCTCACCACAGGCTGCAACCCTCCCACCCCCCTTCCACCCTCAGCTCCCTCCTCTTTCCACTCTGGAGAAATTAAACGCTGAAACTGACAGTAACACACACGCACCATTATTCAATTTAATGGCTCGCTTCAGTCCGTCCGGGATCTGTCTAAAATTCACTGTCTATAGACAAAACACAAGCCACAGAGACAAGACGAGGATAAACAAGAGATTTAGATGAGTAGAGAAGGAGAGATTGGGGAGCAATGGGGAGGGATGAACAGAGGAAGCAGATCAGCTGCAGATGTTGTGGACACACCTGGATCTGATGTCTTTAGGTCTGAGTCTGGTGATGCTTTTTGTATGCATTAATTCCCAGTCTGGTTTAGTAGAGAATAAAAAAGAGGACTGGGCCGCAGTCTTTCACATGCACACACACCAACCGGAAGCTGCAAAGACACAAACACTTGACTGCTGTCGCCATCAGTGCTTTCTCAGCTTCTCGTGAATACATTTAAATCTAAAGTCCTGCCGAGTGGACCGTTTCTAACGATGCACATTTTCAGTTCTGCTGACTAGCTCCTATAAGCATTCCAGACTCACTGTAGAGGCTTGACCATAAAAGAGTAAGATGATAAATAACAGTCAGTGCAGGGCATTGGGTGGTATGAGATTGTCACTGCATAATAACCCTGAATAAAAATATTTGTACAAAAATGTAAAATTAAGAATATCTAACATATCCCAAAAAGAGCAAAAAGCATTCCTTTTGCTGTTCAAATAACACAAAGTGCCAAAAGTATTCACTCCCTGTCAGTTTTTGCACTTTTTTTCTTACTCCACAGTCTTATTCTAAAACCAGTTTGAGTGAATTTCAAATTATTTTAATCACAGTTTATATTTATTCCATTAATTCATGACAACTGTCATCTGAAGACCCTTTTACAAGACATACACTTGTAAAAGGGTACACTGTGTTTACATTCAGAAATGTTTTATGAAAATCCCAAACATAAACAGATTATAATTCTTACATTCCAATTCAATCCCAGTTATAATACAATTCAGTTAAAATTTTGTTTATTTTGTACGGTAGTCCATATAATGTAAAACTGTGTTCTGAGATTCTGATTTGTAAGTTTATATAAAAAATGCATTTAACCAAGGTAAATATGCTGACTTTGGTATATAGGGCTTAAATTAAGCTCAAGTGCCCCTGATTTCCATTGACATGCTTCTGTAACCTGATCCAATATGCTTAGTTGACTGAACTTGAATTGGAATGGAAAACAGTGGACAATATAAAGTCTTACACTTAATGGTGCATATTACAGTGCAAACCAAGCAATGAAGTTTCAAGGGAATTTTTTTCTAGGCCTCCAAGATCAGAACATTCTGAAAATAACAGCGTAGTCTATTATTTACAAGAAATGCAAAACCTCCAGCACCCCCTCTAGATTAAACTGAGTTATTAAGGAACAAGACCCTTTTCCAGAGGGTACAAAGAACTCAAAAGTCACTAAAGTGAAGATTCAGTGTTTCTTTGTGGAAATGGAAGAACCATCTAGAAGTTCAATTACTGCTAACACGCTCCATTTATCAGACTTTGTGGTAGAGTAACCTGACGGAAGCCAACACTCACTGAAAGGCTCATGACAGTTATTTAAGTTCTGCCCTAAAAGCCCCTTAGAGGCTGTCAAACCATGACAAAAATATCTCACTGGCCATTGAAGCATAATGGTGGCAGCATTATGATCTGGTGATGTTGCAGCAGAAGATGTGCAACAATTCTGCAAATATGGTTAGATGACTAAGCCCTGTACTAAAATCTTTCAAGAATACCAGAATTCTCTGGACCTCAGATTAATGTGACAGATTATCTTCCAACATGTCAATAGACTGAAGCACACACTCAGGGAAACAAAGGAGTGGCTTCAGGGGCAGTTTATAAATGTTTGGGAGACTAGTTCAACATGTTTGGGGAGAAATAAAATGGACTTGGATGGACATGAATGAGTAGATATGCTGAGAAGAATGAGAGAAAGTATCCCCTAAGATGTTAGTTACTGTAGAGCTTAGGGCAAAAAATAGTGTCAGTCAACTATATAAACAAGCTGATTTCACCTGGTTGGGCTACCTGGTTGGGGGCTGCATGGTTTAGTGGTTGTTAGTGCTGTTGCCTTGCAACAAGAAGGTCCTGGGTTTCATTTCATGCCTGCAGTCTCTCTGCATGGAGTTTGCATGTCATTCTAATGCATGCATAAACTCTCTTAAGTACTGCAGCATCCATGGTTCAAAATATGCACGTTATGTTGATTGGTCTTATTAAATTACCCGTAGAAGTGTGTGCATGGTTGTTTGTTTCTGTGGTGTCTTGGGAACCTGTCCAGGTTGAACTCTGCCTCTTGCTTAATGATAGCTGGAAGTATGTGCTCTCCCCCTTGCAACTCCAAACAGATAAACAGGTACAAACAATGGTAGGAAATCAGCTTGGGAACTCAGTCAACATTTACACGTGGTACTCAGATGGGCTGGATGTGGGTGGGAAACTGGACCACATAAGAGATTGTTCATGGGTTACATAATGTCCCCATGTAACTTGCCTGTATACAGTTGATGCAAGAGAAGTCTTTTAAAAAGATGGAGTCTGATTACGTTACTCAATTTAATAGATTTTCTCTAAAATCCATTTAAGACCTGCATAAAACTTGCACAACTTTTCTTACTAATATGAGTTTCATTTGGTGAACCAAAGTGGGTTCTAAGAAGCTCATTGTGATTCCAACCTTGTACTCACTAAGAAAGAAAAACTATGTATGGGGTTCATGCATTTGGATAAACATATGGGCTAAACTGTCTAATTTTAGAGTGTTTTTCTGGGTTAAATAATGAAGACTCCCCAGTCTGAAACACATATAAAAATCAACCCATCGACCTTTGGAAGAAGGTGGTCACTGCTTCAAGACACACATTTTCATATATAGTGTTTTGATCGCCACCTTGGCAGAGATCTATCTTTATTAATGTTTGTCTGTTAGCAGGTTTATGGCAATTCTGTCAACATGGATTTAATCAGTATTGGTAGAGAGCTGAAGTGCAGACAAAGAATGTATCCATCATACTTTGGAGCAGATCCAGATCACTTACACTTGTAAGACTTTGTCATTGGACTTCTCTCGCTCCATCTCTAAGTGCTCTACTAATCTTCCAAGAGACAGGAAGATTAGAGTGGAACTTAAAGTATATAAGTTTACTTAAATTTTTTTCAAAGTAAAGTTGAATTTTTCAGAAAAGTTAACACTTTTGTATGAGGCAACTTTTGCATTAGGGCATTGTTTCCAAAACTCCTCAGCTTATCACCAACATATCACTGGAAGAGACTTATGACCCAGATTACAAGAATTTACTTGCCGGTAAAAGAAAAACCATCATAAATCCAAATATTAAATTAATCTGTTTGCAAATAATGTCTTTATTTCTCGAAGGGAATTATAGCAAAATCTGCTTTTTAAATAGCGGATTTAAAAACGGTTAGTAATCGTTTTCTAAAGTGAAGCCTAAGTCCTCTGTCGGTTTGTGACCCAAGTTTGGGAAATGGTTGTCTTGTTTCAGCTGAGGCTGCAGCCTCTCCACTTTGTTGCCTAAACCAGATGCAGTGTTTTGTGGCTTAAATCATTAAAGTCAACCCTGCAAAATCAGAAATAATACCTTTTGTTATGCAAATCTGTCCTAATACCGCAAGGTAACAAGACCCACCTTATTGTATTATACCCATATAGGCTTCCATGGGACATCATTTTTAAAAAATCCTTTGGGAACGACCTTATAGGGCATTAGAATGGACATTTATTTACTTAAAGTTATTTCAACAAAGTTAATTTTTTCTCATTTGATTGCAGTGGTATTTGAAGCTTTAAGCAAAGCAATATTGCAGTGGAGGAATATTTGAGGTCTGTATTCATGCTGCATAGACAACATGAATAGAGTGTCTGAAATATGCATTCCTCTAACAAAGATTTATTTCACTTTTATATTTAAAGTAGCTTTTTATCTCTGCCTTTTTTAATTTCATGTCTGATTAAACCTGTGTAAATTGCAATGTTCTGGGATGGGATGGGTTAGGATTATGTTTTTTTTTGTTTTTTTTTTTATCTTACCCCTTGCAGGGATGGCTACAGAGGTATGGATACCTTCCCCACACAGAACCGGGAATGTCTGTCCTGCGCTCAGCCAAAACCATGCAGTCAGCCATTGCTGCTATGCAGCGCATCTACGGTCTCAATGTCACAGGGACGCTGGATGAGACAACCAAGGAGTAAGTGGACACATGACATGTGTTGCAGATGCACAAACACAACCCGTGCAACACAAACACTTTAATAAGACATATGATGCCGCTTGTCATCCATGTATACTTGAACAGTAGGTCAAAATTTTATTGAGAACTCTGAAAATTTGAGTCTGAAAAAACTTTTTTTTTTTTTTAGAAATACCAGTAGGAACTATGTTTATCTTAATGGGCTGCTGAAGGACAGATACAGATTTTTTTTCCTCCTCCTGCCCCCCTTCACCTCACCTGAAACAACACCGGGTGAAGGTTTTAACACTTTTCCCTCTTCTCGTTTTGCATGATCATGCAGTGATATCACTCTAAGGTGAGAACTAATGTTTTTGCCATTATATTGTGTTTGTTCAGTAGTTGTGATAAATTATGTTGTACGAATGAGAACTGTAGTCTTAGAAGTAGTTTAGCAGTGTTTTTGCATCCATTTTTTTCTTTAGCCGTTGTGGTTCAGTGCCCGAGAAGAGAACTGACGAGTTCACTTCTGCGCTTTGTGTCATCATAGAGTGTAAACTGCGATGCAAAAATGCTGAATGAAACATTAGCTTTTATTTTTTTCCTTACTTTTTAGATGGATGCAGAGGCCACGCTGTGGAGTTCCAGATAAAATTAAAAGTGCCACAAGGTCAAGAAGGAGGAGATACGCGTTGACAGGGCAGAAGTGGCAGCGTACGCACATAACCTACAGGTGAGAGATGGCCGACAAGTTTCTTCAGATCTATTACTTTCCCTATATAACATTTTATTTCAATAGTGTTTCAATCTAGCATAATTTTTTTGTTGTTTATTTTGTAATTTATTTTATTTTTATTAACTTGTGTATTTAAAAATACATATTTCTTATTTTATTTTAATACATTTTCAAAAGTTTGTTCTTTTCATTTTATTTACTTTTGCATCATTACTTCTTATATTTTTACTGCCTTTAACCACCTGGGGTTGTATGCTACATGTTGTCATAGAGACTGAACAAATATGTTGCTTGTGTGGGGGGTATTCACACATGCACATACCAACAGATTAACACCTAAATTGTGTATTGCGTGTGTGCTGTTCATTGTATAAATAGTATGTAGCACAGTTAAAAACGAATTAGGATGTGTTTTGAACCATTACACAATCTCTTTCCCGTTCATTAAGCTAAACAAACTGCCCTCACCCTGATATATGAAACTGGGAGAATAAACTATCCACAATCTCAGCAGAAATAGTGAAACTCATCTTATCTGCTATAATTAAGCTTTGGGTTTTAATGGGCCTGAGGAGGACTGATAAACGGGTCTGCAGCACAACCGCAAATTGACAGGTTACAGCAGTAATAGATGATAACACTGCCAATTTATTTAAATCCTTCCTTGCTTGCTCACTGAATTTGAATTGATGAGCCACCTCGTCTAATGGAATGTCAATCAGTGCTGAGCTGGTGCTACCGCCGCCGCTGCCCGAGCTTTATTCACGAAAATGAGTGGATAGAGAGAGAGAGGAGAAGATGATTTCCCCCTTCCTCTCTGCCTGCCAGGGACTGATAACGACTGCTGTGTTAAAAGTTCAGTGAAAGCTAGTGAAAGCTGTTGGTCTTTAAATAGTTGTGTCAAGTGTTACGTTTTTACCCAGTGTTGCTTCATTCTAAAAACTGAAAAAATTCACTCCAAATTAATGAGCTAAAAACTCAAGGGGGAGAAGTGTGGAGGATTTTACTTCCATATTTTGCCAGCCTCCACCCCTCTGAAGCCTCTCAAGCAGTTTCTTGTTTATCTTCCTGCAGCATAAAAAATATCACACCAAAGGTGGGTGCCCGGGAGACTCATGATGCCATCCGGAGGGCGTTTGATGTGTGGCAGGGTGTGACTCCCCTGCGCTTCGAGGCCGTTCCATACAGTGCCCTGGAGACTGGCAGGCGTGACGTGGACATCACCATCATCTTCGCTTCTGGCTTTCACGGTGACAGCTCGCCCTTCGATGGGGAGGGTGGATTTCTCGCCCATGCCTATTTCCCAGGGCCTGGCATAGGAGGGGACACTCACTTTGATTCAGATGAGCCCTGGACCCTTGGAAACCCCAACCATGATGGTGAGAAGGGAATGTAAACCAAAATTATTATTTTGTTTGTAAATTATTAAAGTAATTTGCAAACAAAAATCTGAAAACTGTGGTATATGTTCCCAGCACTCTTTACTTTGATACACCTAAATAAAACCCAGTGCAATACCCTTCAGAAGTCAGCATATTGTTAAATGTTAATTTAATCAAAACAAATGTTGCATCATGGAGATAATTGCCTCACGGATCACTGTTCAGTGCATCATCTGGAAATTGAATGAATAATCTGTAAAATGATATGTTGCACAAAACTAACTGCATAATAAAAGCACCATCTCTATAGTGGAACAAGCTGATGGGATGTGTCCCCGCAGCAAGGTAGCTGGATGGAGCTAAATATAGAAAAATCCTGAAAGAACATTTGTTAGAAGCTTTAAAAGAACCCCAAGGTGTTCCTGGGTCAGAATGGCCAAGTTAAAGTAATGGTCCAAATCTAATTGAGAATCTGACACTTTTATCTATATCAAATTTGATTGAGCTAGTGCATAAAGAAGAATGAGGAAAAATATCTATCTGTGAAAATCCGATATAGACACAGACCAAAGGACTTGCAGGTGGTTATATAATTGATTTGGCTCGGGGAGGGCTGAATACCAATGCATGGCACACTTTTCAGATTTTGTTTGTAAAAATATGTTGAATGTATCTATGACATAAAAGCATAATAAACTATAATAAGGTTTGTGGTTGCAACATGACTAAATTAGCAAAAAAAGTATATGCATCAATACTAGATATAATAGAAAAGGAGAGAAGAAGCAACAGCAGAGAGACAGATGACAAAGATGATGGAGAAATAAATAACTCTGAGAGGAAGAGGTGAGGAAAGCAAACAGTAAAAAGTGCAGTCTTGTGGAGAGATGGATAAGAAGTGATGGATGCCAGATCAGGGAAGTACAGATGGCCTGGCTGGAGGGTGTTATGAGAACGACGGTATCGCAGGGCAGAGTGTGAGGGACGCTCAGCCAAAAACAAAGAGCCCTAAGATGTGTTTGATGCAGCGCCGCTCTATAAAGATGCATCCCCCCATCTGTCAGGACTTTGGTTTCTGTCTGTATAATAAGCTCTTCAGATGACAGGATAGAAAGCGCTGCTATTTTAGGACTTTTGCTTTTGCTGGCACATGATTATGGTTATCCACATTTATTGAATTTGATGTAGCTGAGTGGTTGCAGTGGCACAGCTCAGAGAGGAGAATAGGATATCTTTTTGAGGCATTCAACCAAGCACTCCCTAATTACTCTACCTACGGGGTAGAAGGCTTGTGAAAGCACCACAAGGCGGTTTCGCTATTATCCAACTGCTGTGCACAAACTTTCTCCCCTTCCATTAGAGAGGGCGGAGGGCTGTGGCTTGCATTGTGTTTGTGCAGGGATACTGCTTGCCACCCATCAGTTCCTCTCCCTCGCTCTCTTTTTGTTCTCTAATGATAATAGTCTTAGACTCCCAAGTCAGATGCATGCTCGCCCCTGAGAGGCATGCCAATGTCATCCATTTGGATGCTAAAGGAGGGGAAAAAAAGCTCCTCTCTCAGCATGTGTGCCAAGGAAGCTGCACCATTTTAAATGGGTTTTCACAGCAGTGGATCTGTAAATGCTGCATGTTGACATGTGTGCTAATGGTAGCTCCAGTCTGTCTCCAGGGAATCCTTGTGGGGCATTTTCGCATATCGGTGGCAGAGGTTGGTTGGATGAGGTGAAAGTGGGAGAGGGGAAAGTGTAAGCTTTTTGCTGCTGGCTGAGGGTCAGTGGTGGTTTTATGCAGCGCTCCTGGCATGAGTGCATATCATCCTTGCAAAGGGCAACCATCTCTTCGGGACAGGTTCAGTCACTGTTTGTACATAAGAGTTGTAATTCCTCCTAAGTCAGACTGACACTCTGAGCTGACTACATCCACTGGTTGTGACATTTTTACTTTTGCATCTGTCTTCGTGTGTGTGTTTTGGTAACACACAGCGGTTCTTGGTCGACATTTTTTAATGCTCAGGTGCATTATGTACATGTCCTTGGCAAAAACGTGAATGTGTGTCCTTCTGCTTTATTCGAGCTGAGGAGAAAGTCTTGCTGCTTCATGATTCACTTCCAGTATTCTTAACTCATAATGTTCTGTGCAATTTTTATTATAACTGTGGAGGAGGGAAAGCAAGTAATTATTTTCATTTTGTGGCTTATGTATTTTAATTATTTGTGTGAAAAACCATAAAAATACAGCAAAATTAAATGCACACATCTGTGCAGGATTGCTAAAACGCTCAGTTTAAACAAGCAGGTAAAATCTACAACATTTTCAAAAAAAGTTAAAAGCATTGATAACAAATATTGATTGAGTCATGCATTTGCATTAAAATGGTTGATTTGTTGTCTGTCGGTGAATACTTAGTTCCCAAATGGAAATACTCTTCACAGCATATGTGCAAAATAATATGAATTTTATAATATGAATGCAATATTAATTGTTAAAATTAATATTAAAAATTAGATGTAGAAGTAACCAGCTCTGGCAGACATCAGTAATAAAAAATACAAAGTATAAAAATAAATCCAAATGCAAACGCAGTGTCTCATTGCCTGAAGCTAAGAGATATAGTGCCTTATAAAACTATTCATGTCCCTTGAGCTTTTCCTGAATACATGACCTTACAGCAACAAACTTCTTTGCATTTTATGAGAGCTATTTTTGATGCACCATTGCAAATGATCATATAAGTGTGGAATTGGAAAGAAAGTGAACCACTGTTTTAAAATATTTTAACATATACAATCAGAAAAATGTAACTTGTACTTTCTTCCACCTCCTTTATACTGATACCCCTAAATAATATTCAGTTAAACCCTTTTCCTTTTTACATCATACAGACATTTAAGACCTGGCCATTTATCTATGCTAAAAAGAAAAAGGAGTTCAATAATTAGAGAAGAAATCAAGATACATGGTAGCTTCGTATGAAGGAACATAAACACACAGGACAGGGAAACTGGTCAGACTTGATGAGAAAAATCATGGAGCTGCATAAAGTGCAATCCTGGAAGAAAATAAAAACTTTTGGACTCACTCTAGGAACA
Source organism: Xiphophorus couchianus (assembly GCF_001444195.1). Taxonomy (NCBI): domain Eukaryota; kingdom Metazoa; phylum Chordata; class Actinopteri; order Cyprinodontiformes; family Poeciliidae; genus Xiphophorus; species Xiphophorus couchianus. The sequence goes on from NC_040233.1 coordinate 18,599,880, forward strand.
TATGGTGGGTAAAGTAAACAACACGTGCAATCGGGAAATGGTTTTGGAGACAAGAATCAACCTTTTGAATGTTGAAAATTGTTTTTATCTAATTTTTTGAGCTTAATCATTATTTATGGATATTGCATCATTTTTTTTCTCTTAGATGGAGGGCCATGTTTTTTACATTTGGTATGTTCTAAAATCTACTTAGACAGCCTCTTGCTATATATTTCAATTATTTGATGTGGGGAATGCACAAGAGTCAATTTCTAACATTTAGACTTTTGTAAAATCTGTTTATGTTGTCCTGGATATAATCAAGGATTTAGATTCTCACTGCAGATCTTCTCTTCCCTTTTCTAGGAAATGATCTGTTCTTGGTTGCAGTTCATGAGCTGGGGCATGCCCTCGGCCTTGAGCACTCAAATGACCCCACTGCTATCATGGCTCCTTTCTACCAGTACATGGACACAGAGAATTTCAAACTACCTCAAGATGACTTGCAGGGAATCCAGAAAATCTATGGTAATGTACCACAATACAATCTCCTTTTAAATGATAAATCATTAAGTAACAGTTTGTATGAGTTAAACTGTTCCAACACCTTATTAAAGATGCACCACATCACTAAACATCAAATTGCAAAGCTCTGAAACTTCGTCAACATTTCAAATGCTGCTGCGTCAGTCATGCTGGGTTGAATGCCAGTAAACAGCATTTGTCAGCTGCTAAAGAGGTCAGCCAATCTGTGTTTTTCAAAGCAACATGAGTCAACTAACAGATTGCAAAAGAGAAGAAATAATCAGTGCCAAAAGAAGTGGTTGCATTGGTTAAAATATCTGTCAGTGGGGACAGTCTTTGAAATTGCTAAATATCATAAAAGCACAGCAGTGAAGTTCTGATTCACAAGAACAGATTGTAAAACTGCAGTTTGTATTTATAGGACCACCAGATAAAGCTCCACAGCCCACCAGTCCGCCGCCTACAGTTCCACCTCCTCGTTTCCATCCACCCTCAGATCCCCGGAAACACGACCGCCATGCAAGACCCCATCGCCCTCCGCAGGGGTCAAAGCCGTCTAACCCCAACTCCAAACCAAACATTTGCGACGGAGGCTTCAACACTCTGGCCATCCTACGCCAGGAGCTGTTTGTCTTCAAGGTAAAGCGAATTATCACCATGAGGAAAGCATTCCTGCTGATGTTTCAGCCATGTCAGGTAATAACAATTTGGCATGGTCTGTTTCTGCAGGACCAATGGTTCTGGAGGGTACGGGACAATTCAGTGGTCCCGGGCTACCCCATGCCGATCAACCACTTCTGGCAAGGCTTGCCTCCCAAAATTGATGCAGTGTATGAAAACAGTGAAGGGAAATTTGTCTTTTTTAAAGGTAATATAAAGTATATATTTGTAAATTGAATTGCAGGGAATTGAAGCAAGATTATTGACTTTTTTTTGTTGCAAACAAAAGTCTAAACACTTTGCTGTGGATTTGTAATAAGCCCTTCAATTCAAATGTCAATGTCAACTAATTCATAAAATCCACAACAGCATAGTTTAATCTCAGCATATATGGAGCTGTTCTGTAAAGGCCTCAGGCTTACTATAAGCTATGCACTTCTCACAGAACACTGCTCAATCCACAAAATAAAGTGTAAATAGTCTGGAACCCTTCTAGATATTACTGTTCACCTAAACTAACAGGCTAAGCAAGGAGTATCGAGAATTGATCAGAGAAGCAGCCAAGTGGCCCATGGTTACTCTGGAGGAGCTGTAGAGATGCAAAAGTCAGATGGGAGAATTTTTTGACAGGACATTAATAGTTATAACCTCCATCAGTCCTTACCAACTTTTCAGATGAAGCCCACAAGACGTCTCGTCTGTCACAATATATGTAGCGGTCACAGCAAACTCCAGCTGCAGAGATACAGAGGTCAGAATATTCCAGCTTTTCAGCTGCTACAGACAACCCAAATGATTTGTAGCCGTACTTTCAGCAAAAATTGGTTCTACAAAGTTTGAAAATTCTGGTTTGCAAATATATACTAAATACTTTGCAGATTTTTTTTTTTAATTGAGCACCATGTATAATTCTTTTCCCAATTGTGCATCACATGAAATCCCAGAGAAATACATTTAAAAAAGAAACATTAAAGTGTGTAGTTGTAATGTGACAGTTGTGGTATTGGTGCATTAATAAAATATCAATCTGAAAACATCATGACTGATATAACTTGAACTGAAAGCTCTTAAACACACAATATCTTCTTTGCTACTTGAAACCAGAGTGGTTTACTGTGGGCTTTCGTAGACGTCTGCCTGGTTGGAGAATGGGTGTAGGTCTCAGAGAGACATCCGTCCATCAGACAGATTAACATGACATCTGTCACCCAGCGGGATCAGAGGGCCTCATGCTTTATTTATTCACTCTGAAGGACTTAACCATGTGCGTACTCATGGGTGTGTGCACGTGAGCGTCTAGCCACCTAGCACTCACACAAGCACACACAAACACTGCACCACAACAGCTTTCTTCCCTCTGCCCGAGGCACTTATGATCAAATTGAATTAAACGCAACAATAACTTCAATAAGACTCAAAACAACAAGACTCAGCAGAGTTGCCTTCAGAGCACCATCAAGCTTACATTCTGTGCTGCGAAGATAATCTTTAAACGAGCTTATGAAACATCTGGTCTGTGAAATCCCGTGAAGAAAAATAACCCACAAAGAGGGGCATGAACAAGCAGGAATATTGCAGTTTTTTTTATTTGGTGTGATTCCAGGTTGTTGCACATACTAACCTTGATTCTGTGTTTCAGGAAACCGTTTCTGGGTGTTCAAGGATAGGCATCTTCAGCCTTCCTACCCTCAGGACATTTCTCTGTTCGGTAGCGGCATGCCCACACAGAGTATCGAGACGGCCGTCTGGTGGGAAGATGTCGCTAAGACCTACTTCTTCAAAGGAGACAGGTTTGTTTGGATCATTAGTTCCAGTGCCAGTTTTTCACTTCACTTCAGTTCATCTTTGTCCCCTCAAGGGAAAATTTGGTGCACAGCGGCAGTCAAAGACAGTCGAGGCATAATCCACACATCATAAAACGTTGTAAAATATTTTATTGTGCTTGGGACAAAAAGTATTTCTACTGATTGCACCTTATGGTTGGTCTGCTTTTGACTTAAGGGAAGGGAAACAATCCTTTAAACGTGGGTGGTCTCTGCTGGCTAGGATGGTTTTGGTCTTTTTAACAACTTGTATATTTCAGTCATCCGATAGGGGTGCTGTTGAAAACCAATTGTAACAGCTTTAGCCAATATAATATAATATCAAAATAAATTAATAAAAAAAGTAAAAGAAAAACCTTTCTTTAAATATTTGTAATTCAACTTCTGAATTACGAACATGAGGAGACTTATACTTACTTACTTTGAAGACAAGACAAGCAAATAAAGCCCAAACTGTGTTTTAAATAATCTCTATGTGGAATATTTTATTCCTGATTTCACCAGTCTGTAGGGCAAATTCTGTTTTCTTGTTGTTGTTGTTTTTTTGGTGCTCAGTTGAGTATCATTCTAATTAGAACGGCAAAATGTACAGATCCATAATCATTATTGTAGTTTTGAATATGTGTGTTGTATGCACACTGGAAGGTGGCTTGAAGTTAAGTCCCTTAAAAGCAAAATTTTTAAGGGTCTTATAAGTTATATTTAACTTATATCCATTATCCATCCATCCATCCATTTTCTGTTCACCCTTGTCCCTAATGGGGTCGGGAGGGTTGCTGGTGCCTATCTCCAGCTACGTTCCGGGCGAGAGGCGGGGTACACCCCGGACAGGTCGCCAGTCTGTCGCAGGGCAACACAGAGACATACAGGACAAACAACCATGCACACACACACTCACACCTAGGGAGAATTTAGAGAAACCAATTGACCTGACAGTCATGTTTTTGGACTGTGGGAGGAAGCCGGAGTACCCGGAGAGAACCCACGCATGCACAGGGAGAACATGCAAACTCCATGCAGAAAGACCCCGGCCGGGAATCGAACCCAGGACCTTCTTGCTGCAAGGCAACAGTGCTACCAACTGCGCCACTGTGCAGCCCTCTTATATCCATTAGTTAAATATAAATTGTAAATTTTTATCTAAATCAAATCAAAGAGTCAAATAATTCAAGAGTTATTTAATTTTATATTTAATATTGTGTGGTATCTTTTCATAAAAACTACTTCGCTTTTTTACATTTCCGCTACCCAAGAGGGACACTTTCTCAAAACTTGAGTGCATTTTTTTGTAGCCACAAAAGTGATACTCAACTTTAACTTTAACAACTTTGATTAAGTTTTTTTTTTTTTTTTTATGGGGCTAGGTGTTAGCTTAGTTCAAAAGAACTTCAAAATTATTTTTGTTGTCTCTCCAGAATGCCTAAAGCAGAAAATCTGTTGTTTATTTACGTGCGTCAGAGCCGTTGTAAGTATGAGAATATGCCCGTCTGACTCACATGTTCAGCTGTTGAGATAAATCATATCCTGAAAGGTCACAGGACCCTGTGGATGGAGCTGACAAAACACTTTGTCATCTCCATCCACAGATTCTTCCATTTAATAAAAGGGGGACGTTGTGCAGATAATTTTAAAGTTGATTTTATCTCTCAGTGGGGATGTGTGACGGGGGGCTGATGGTGCTCTAATTCAAATGGCTTTTTTATCTATAGTTTTACGGGTTTGCGCAGCACCATGTGAGAAGCTCGTCACTCACAAAAGCTTCTGAGACTAATCTGCAATGCAGATAGACACGCCATGGATGTCTGACTGATTGGATTTCCCTGTCATGTGAAATGAGTCAGCTAATGGTCTTTTTTTCTGAAAAGTACCATCATAACAGTTGGAATAATTCTGTCTAACTACAAATAGAAAAAAAGTAAACTATTTTGGGGGGGGGGAGGGATAAAAAGAATGACTCCACCCGTTTAAATGTTTATATAAGGAAAACTGACAGTCAGGTTGCTTAAATCCTGTATATTTACACATTTAAAATTTTACAGGAAGTAACATCCACTCAGCTCTCATTAATAACTAAAATAAGCACAAATTTTCATGTTTACTTTGCAAACTTAGAGCTTAAATTAGCTCTCATCTCTTCACTAAGCAAGAGTTGAACATGAGTGCATTAGAAATATAAAAGGAAGCTTTAATAAAACATGCCAAAGCATTCAAATCGAACCTTTAAAAACGCATCTTATGGAATTGTAGCATTCAGTTTATTGCCTTTGCAAACTAAAACACAGGGGGATATGGTTGATAAAAGTAAGTTGTGTTGGAAAATCTAATAAGTTAGTAGGCATAGAGCTGGAGAGATGCTTGAATTTAATTTTATTTGTTTAGCTCTGCACATTCACATACACTGCAACCCTAAAGAATCCCCAAAAACAGCAACATGAACTACAAAATATGAAAATGCAAGCAAAAGGTTATGACTGCAGATAAATGCCTTACATATTTTTATCTGGCTACAAAGAAACGATTCAGCAAATTTACCTTGTTCTTTTTTGGGGATATTCTGCTTTGTGTGCATCTTAGGAACAGAGAAAGTGCAATTCCTACACACTTTATTCTTTTGTTCTAATTATACAGTATATGTTTTAAATAGTAGCAGAGAAAGCTGTTCTCTGTCTTTGTCCATATTGGATCAATTATGAAGTAGCAAACTCCAAATCCTCTGTTTAACTGTTGGTATTTATCACTGTCTCTCTTTTTTTTAGATACTGGAGGTATAACGAGGACATGAGGACGATGGACCCAGGTTACCCTAAACCCATCACTATCTGGAAGGGCATCCCTGACTCTCCACAGGGCGCTTTTGTGGACAAGGCAAATGGTATATGGATTGCAAAAATTATAGGAATATGTAAAGATCCCCATAAAATAAATTCTGGAGTGGAATCAATATTTATCTTTCCATCACAGATGGTGAGGAGGTTTTTAAGGGATGTTAAATAACTTCCAGAGCTCACTGTTGAAGAACTGCATCAAAGTTGTCTTGAAAATTCTCCATAAAAACCATTAGACCCAATCTACATCCAAACTGGTTGTTGGGGGGAGAAAATTGAGGAAAAATGTCTTTTCTATCTTCATGTCACATGTATAAGCTTGTGGTGTTTGCTAACCTTTGAGTACCTTTTTGAAAATGCCAGAAAATGTTGTTTTAAAATCTGGTGGTTTCTGTCAGAAAAATGAAAATTTACCATCACCGACTCCAAAAAGAGCAGAAAGTCTACACAGCATTGGTTGATCAGATATGAAAGCATCCTTCTTCCAGGGCCATCACAGTTCCCAGACATTTATCCTGTAGAGTTTTCTTATCTGTAGGCTCTTATAAGACAAAATACTGTCCTACATGCAAAAGAGGGTTGTATAGACAAAGTATAAACAGTAGTGGTGGCAGTAGGGGGTCAATAGTGACTTTGTTGATGTTATTGTTTTCTCATGTAGGATTTTTTTCACAAATGAATAAGAAAACTCAAATTAAAGCTTAAACCTTTTTAAAATTATAGATAGATAGCATTTATTGTCATTGAACAGAATTCAACGAAATTTCCATTGCAGCTCCCATGCAAAAGGTCAAATATATACAGTATAAATAAGCAAACACACAATAATAATAATAACAATATATACAACTAAATTAACTAAAGGCACTCAACCACACCAAAGAAGTAGCAGCAGGTCCAATTATGGCAAAGTACAGATGATGTGACAGTGCAAAGTGCAGAACAATATGGCTGTGTGGGGGTGGGGGATATGTATGTGTGACTGCGAGGTTATGATATGTGTGGGAGGGGGGGGCGGCAGGGAGTAATGGCTCTGACGGCTGTGGGGAAGAAACTGTTTCTCAGTCTATTTGTTGTAGTCCGTATATTCCTGAACCGCTTGCCTGATGGCAGCGGCACAAACAGTCTGTGGCCCGGGTGGCTGGAATCCATGGCTATGGATCCAGCTCTCTTCTTGACCCGGCCTGTGTAAATGGAGTCCAGGTCTGGGAGGGGGCATCCCACAATGCCTTGTGCTGTTCTCACCACCCGTGTCAGTTGTTTCCTCTCCAATGCTGTGCAGCTACCATACCACACAGTCATGTTGAGGCAGAGGATGCTCTCGATCATCGCCCTGTAAAAGTTCACGAGCAGCCGTGAGGAAAGTCCAGCCCGTCTCAGTTTCCTGAGGAAGAAGAGCCTTTGTTGTGCTTTCTTCACCAGGTGGGAGGTGTTTGTGTTCCAGGAGAGGTCAGAAGTGATGTGGAGGCCCAGGAACTTGATGTTGTCCACATGTTCCACCACTTCTCCATCTATGAGAAGGGGAGTGTGATCCGTCTTCCTGGACCTTCTGTAGTCCACAATGACCTCCTTGGTCTTCCCTGTGTTCAGCACCAAGTTGTTGGCTGAACACCACTGAGTGAGCTGCAGAATCTCCTCTCTGTAGTGGGTCTCGTTGTTGTCTGAAATGAGACCCACTACTGTTGTGTCGTCCGCGTACTTCACGACTGTGTTGGTGGGGTGGATGGCCACGCAGTCGTGTGTAAACAGGGTGAAGAGAGCTGGGCTGAGCACACAGATCATTATCATCAGATTATCATCAACCGATCATAATAGTCATTTTATACTTGCACATTTGATGTGTAAATAAATGTAGACATTAAGTAGTCTCTTGATTTTAATAACATTTTATCTTTGTGTTTCTTCTCTCTGGAAGCAATAAGAGTTGGAGCTCCAAACTAAAGATAGATAATCAAAAATTATCTATCAGAGGAAATATTGAAAAGGTTGGACAGCAACATTAAGTATTAATTAAGGATATAAATAGTTTTTAACATGCCATTTCAGATTAAATTTCATTCATTATTTTTATTTGAATTGATACTCCTTTTACATGTTTTGATCTTTTAAGAGATTTAGTTAAGTGGGGCTTAAATATATATTAGCACATTGTACTGAAAAATGTGTTTTTCAATCTCACTGTATTGTCCTTTACTCCAAAAACAATTGTGTCATATACTAATATAGTTGTTTTCATTGTTTTCACTGTCATTTCAATCTGTGATGACAGAACTAAACTTTAGACCCTGAAATGTAATTTTTTTTTCATTTTTTCAAACTTTTTATTTGAAAAGTTTAATTTGTTTCTGACTTTTTTTAGATGACATTTGGATTGTTGTAGTTAATTTTATATGATAATTTTATGCTTGGAAATTTGCGGTTCGTTTTTCAATGATGGATTTTATAGTAATAGTTTAATAGGTATGTTTTCCATCTTCAGAATGATTTTATGCATAAAATCTCAGCATGAAAGCATATTATCAGACAAAAGACAGTCATTAAGCCAGATAAAATTTTGTAGTTTAATATAATGACATCCCACTTGCAGTGCTTTTCTTGACAGCAAAATAACTGAACAGGGCACTATTAAGTCTACCATAACAAGACTAATATTTAATCCTAACAAACAAACAATTTTTCCCCCTTTATTTTCATATCTCTGTTGCAGGTTTTACCTACTTCTACAAGGGAAAAGAGTACTGGAAGTTTAACAACCAGCTGCTTCGCGTGGAGCCCAGCTACCCCAGGTCTATTCTAAGGGACTTCATGGGCTGCGACGGCCTCCCCGCTGACCCTGACTGGGGCTGGAATCCCCCGGCAGACGAAAGGCACTGTGACAACAACGATGTGGATGTCGTCATCAAACTGGACAGCGTTGGGGGTACGGAGAAGGCTGTGGCCATTGCCATTCCTTGCGTCCTGGCGCTGTGCATGATGGTCCTCCTCTACACCGTTTTCCAGTTCAGGAGGAAGAGCACGCAGCGGCACATACTGTACTGCAAGCGCTCCATGCAGGAGTGGGTCTAAAGGGATTGTTACAGTATAGAGAGCTCTGAGAAAGTTGTTACTTAAAGCCCTATAACTTCAAGGACTGTAAAGAAGTACAGTACATGAGGTTTGCCATTTGAGCAGATCTCAGGACAGCTGGAACATGTGCGCTACAAGGAAGGGAAACTATCAGCTGACCTCAGTAGATGACAGTGGCAGAGCTTCATCTTCTTTGTCCTACTAATGTGTATGTATCTGCTTTGATTTGTCTTTGGATCTCGAAATGAACTCAGTTAAGTGAGACAGAAATAATCTACTGTAAGCGGGATCTTTGTCTATCCCCATCTCTGCACGCCGCTGAAAAAGCCCCTAGCACTAACTTCAGAGGACAAATTAGATCTAGGCTTCTACTTCACTTAATTCAATCGCCCTGGGTTGTGCTTTTTTTTAGTCTAGGACCCCTGTAAAACATAATTCACCGTGAGGATATACGAATATCATACATAAACCAAATATGACGTTTTCTTCCAAAGAGGATTACAGCTTGATGTTGTTTTCGATCGGATATTCTTCCTCCATGGATCTGACGTTTTGGATCACACTCTGATTTTCTTTCACCGCTACTGTTCACACCTACTCATCTTCTCTGTAAGGACAAAAAAGAAGGAGCAAAAGAAACTCATGACTGTTGTGGCAGTCTGTCTGCACAACAGGGGCCAAAATAATAAAAAAACAAAAAAAAAACACTCTGCAATACTAATGAGACTGCCTTAATCACAGATTGCTTCAATCCTTTCTCCTTCTGTTCCACTGGTGTGGAGGATGGATACTGAGTGACACAGCGGGAAGACAGAAAATGTGTGTGAAGTCATTACTACTGCTCAAAATGCAACGCTAAACCAGTAGTTTAGGACATTTGGTCCACAGAGGAGATCTTGAAAATGTCAGCTGCCAAAGATCAGCTTTCGTTTGCAGCCTCACAAGAGAGAGAGAAGATTTGTTGTGAATTTGTCTGTGTGTACGTGTGAAAGAATGAATAGTCACCCTTGTTATGTAAGTACTGAGCTCTGCTATAATTTATCATTATCTATGTTGATTCAAATACTTTAAACAAGTTTAGCAACCTTTTAAGTGTGCCAGGTGCTTATGTGTCAGAAGAAGGCATGGGCCGGTTCCAAAGTGTACTGAGGTTTTAATCTCCTAAAACTTTCCATCAAACAAGTTCTACTTTTAAAAGTCCTTTTAATGAGACGCCTGAGAATATGCCCGAGTGACCAGACTCACTTTTTAACTTAGTCTACATTATTTTCTCACTTAGAAAATATATTAATTTGGCTGCTCTGAAATATTTCTAGTTGCAAAAAAACAAACATTGGCACCCAGGGCATGGAAACTAAAATAGCGCCACTCTTCACTATTATCAGTTTGATGCTATTCTGAAAATCCAAATGGAAAACTTGGAGCAACATGCATGGCAAGCAATCACCTGTAGAGCCTACCTTGTCTTTTTAAGCCACTTGCTTCAACTGAAACATGTCCCGTATTCTACTTAGATTACTGGTATCTAAACCTTTTTACCCCATTGGACAAAATGGTCAAGTATAAAGTTAGTTTTTAATTAAACACTAAAAATAATTTAGTATTTTCTTTCTTATATTTAACTGCTCAACAATAGAACTGAAGTCCCACCGCCTAGTGTCCATCTGTGGTGTTAAATTTGTGCCATTTTTACATTGGCGTTGATGGCAACATAACTTAAGACAAGTAAGATGACATCATGGGAGGTCTGCAGAACAAATAAACACTGCACATGTTCTCTGCTTCGCTCCTGCCCTTGCACCTGCTCGCCATCTCACTTAGTGGAGTAAAACGTCGATGAGAAATCTCTGTGCATCTGTGGAACTCAGTTTCCGTTGTTTCTCTGGAAAGTCAGTTCGTAAATTTGGTTTGTTCGTATTGTTACACTTCCAGTGCTACTCTATAAAGGGCAGAATGGGGAAAAAAAAGGTATAATCTTTTGCACAAAAGTATGTCTAATAAAAACTTTGATTAAATTTAGGAGATGTTAATTTTATATTTTTTAAATTCTATGTATTAAAATAAAAACAATGTGATAAAAGCAGCTCGGCAAAACATTTAAGAGACCAGTGCAAAGTTTTAAATTAGCATCTCTATGTAAGGCAGCCATTCCATCTCATTTGCCATTTTTTATGCAAATACATGTATTCAAGATAATACATTTTATTTTGTCATTGAACAATTTTACTCAAAATTAAGCAATGTAAATTTTGGAATGATCTCGTTTTCCTCTAGAGTTGTTTATAGATGTAAAGATATAGACATAAATACAGAAAACAATGTCATAAATGTAATAGAGCTTTATATTATTGTCACATCCGTAGAAACAAGTTTGCTTTTTGTTCAAAATGAAATAAATTGGATCAGATTTGCCATATTTGTTATAAGTATATGTGTCACTATGGTGAAAACGTGGTGTTTTACAGAGTGCAATACAGCCAGAGTCTCATCCCGGCCCATGCTCAACAGAGGAAATAACGAGCAAGATGGAACAAGAGAAGGGAACAAAAATCTGCTTCTATTAATACCAGAAGCACTTAAACTTTGTTAGATATCTATCTTCTTATAAAACTTTGAAACATTTGTTTATTTTTTTATTTTTTGGCTGAATTCAACTGCTTTTGAGAAGAAAGCCTTTTCAAGTTTTACCAGGACATAATTTGTTGTTTTAAACTTACAGTTTGCTGAATTTTTGTGTTAGGGAAAATTTTAAACCAATATTGCCTATGTCTTCTGTTTTCTACACTGTAACCTCAATTAGACATTATACAAACAAATACATATGGTTGGTTAGATTAACAAATTAACACATTACTAATGAATGTTTAGAACTATTTAAATATTGTTGGATACCAATTGCGTATTGGAAAGTCAAAACAAGTGAAGTTAAATCTGATGAACGCAATTCTAAATATATACTATGAACCATGACATTTCATATATTCTGTACACACGTATATACAACTCTACTGTATATGTAAATCTTATATTGTTTCAGCTAACTTAATCAGTCAAACTAATCGCTGTAATGAAAGATAAACTCTCTGTTGTAAAATGGAGTTAAAATGATCAGGAATGAGAGTTTTTAAACCATTTTTTTACGTATTATATGTACAGGTGCAAATGATAGCACTCATGAATGCTAGTTTAATGTCTTATTTTGGAATTGTCTTTGGAATGCCATAAATCCAAAAGTATTGTGGAGGTTGCAAAGAGCCACTTGGCAAAGCAAAAATAGAAGTGTTAGAAATTTGCTCCCTCGGTTTAAAAAAACTGGATTCACAAACATGTGTGTTCATTCATGTGTTTGAAGCAGGAATGGACTAAAAAATGTATTAAGATGTCTTGTGCAATATAAAGGGAACACTGTAGTGAAGTAGTGATGTACCGTTTCCTGATGCAGCAGAATACTCGACTCGAAGACATCTGCACCATTCAAAATGGATGTAACAGGAATTCACGTTCTACAAAATCTCCTTTTCAACATGCACAGAATTTACTACAGTAAGGACATTGATTGCAAATCCTTGGAGAGAATTTCTTAGAATTTCTTAGTGCTTTCTTTGTTTTTGTTTGAAGCCCTGAGGTTCTCCATTTATTACAGTTGTATGATGTTTTTGGTAAATGATTTGTGATTTCTTCAATATTTGTGTTCATTGATTTTTGTTCTATTAAAACAGCCTTGAGCTGCAAAGTATTCAGTGAAAGATTACATCTTTCACTGATGTTAAGGCGAAGATGTATTGAAGCAGATCAAAAACTGAAGATGTCCTCCTATATCAGTTATCTAGAGGAGCTCTGGGTGAACTGTGGCTGACGACTTTGACATTTATCATTTGTAACAGATACAATTTACATACAGCAAAAGCTAATGCATGCAGATTTGAATTGAGATAACATTTGTCAACCTTGAATTGCTCTTCTACCTGTCTTTATCTGAGGGGTTAAATGACAGCACTGTATTAGTAGGTTTCTCTTGGGTGTTTGAAAGGATTTGAAATAGTCATTATTTGACTTTTGTGAAAGTTCTTTTCATTGCTATTCCAGTTTTCATCATTAAATCTATAAACAATACGTGAAACCAGTAGAAACAGTGTTTTAGATCTACAGTTTAGATCTACCCACATTGACCAGTGTAACTTGGAGATGGGGCAAAGCCTTTACTAGGTGTTGTGCTTGATGTCGTGTGAGTTTGTTTACTAATGGTGAGGGCTCATGAGCGTGTGAGTTACACATGACCAATAAGGAGACTTTGTACTGTATATCTTTGCCATTATCATTCCTCAAGTCTTGCATTGCATTAAGGGCAAGAAGCTGACAATAGAATTCAGTTTAAAACATTTTATTTTAGTTCGACAGACTCTAAGTAATTGTCCATAAAGTTATACCATAGTCTACGATTCTTTTTATTTCTTTGTAGCTCTAACTCACTTAGAGGTTAGACACAGTTTTCTTGCTTTATTTTGAAGTCTGACTAATTCCTGTCTTGATGTATCAATCTTGGCTGACTCTTTAGTGCTCTTTCTTTTTTTCAAGTCTGTCTTGACACTTGCTGCTAAGCATTAGGGCTAATTTGGAGTGACATTAAAGGAAGCAGAGGGGACTGATCGGACAGCAGTCAGTACACCACAGAGGGTAAAGAAGAAAAGACAAGGAGCAATCTCTGCACTCTAGATGCTTTATGCAGATATGTGAAGTTTATTCTCACAGACAAACTGTATAAGATGTTAACATTATTGCATTATATGTATATAGTGTACAAGCCAGGCTATTTGCTGTCTGTTTTGGACATTTTCTTTCTTTTTATGATCAACTCCATGGATAAAGAAGATTATTTGTGTTGTAAATAAAAGAGGTGCAAAATAAATCTGACTGGATGTGAGGTTCAACACTCGTTTTTAGTTGGGCTGAACAAACCCTCTCCACAGTGTGGAGTAAATTAAAATGTAACAAAGCATTTTATTTATAAAGCAGAGAAACATCTCTGAGTTTTGTGCACACATGGTGAATTGAAAAGAAAACTTGCTATAAGATTAAAAACAAAATTACTGCCACATAGGTCTCCAGATAACTTCAAATTTAAGTTCAATTGGACATTTCGTTCTCAAACTGGATCTAAACAACTTTTGTGTGTTTACTTTAGATTTGATCAAATATCAAATATTTGGATCTTATATTTTCTCCTTTTGTGTTTAGAACTTTTTCCTACCTTAATCTTATAAAATAATCTTATTCAACTTTTCATTTAATCTGTTTGAAAACTCTCTACGAATGAAGTTCGACTGATCGAGCCCCGTTTCAAAAATGTTGAACTATTCTTTAATGCATAGTTTATTTGCACAAACTGAGATGAAGAAAAAGGAAAAACAAATTAACAGTAATCACCATAAAATTAAATCTCTACAATAATTTTTCAACAAGAAGAGCGAAACAGTACAGAAAGACTAATTGTGAACTGATTGTGAACCTTGATGCAATAGAGGCACAAAATTTTATAAGCAAGTAAAAAAATTAGCCTTTAGGGAAATCATTCACACATAAAAGTCTTTATCTTTGTCACAGTCTGCTGTTGACATCGAGGGACGCTTCTCCTTATTGCAGATTTCTTTGTAGCCTTCTGCCTGGGTCAGCCTGCCTGCTTTTTTAGGTAAAAACAGCAACAACAAAAACAAATGAAATCAGTTATTTATGAAGCCGGAAATATTTACTAAGTAAATATGAGTAAATAGTTTACCATCAATTAGATTGTAGAGGAGGCAATAGTCATTGGGATCGGTTCCGTTCTTTGATTTTGTGGTAGAAATAGCCTGTGGTTGAACACCGTATATGTTTTAAAATAAACATCCTGTAATTTTTTATTTTTTTTAATTTGCAATGTGGTATCGCAAACTAACTTTAATTTTGCAGAAGGATTTTGCAGCGAGTGGGCCAAAAACAAAGTTAATTTCTGTAATTTTGCCTGACTTAGGGGAGGTGTGCTCTACTTCAAGCTCTTCTGGGAACGCGCTCATTATCTAAGGAACAAAAACAAGAACAAACATACTATAGTTTAATATCAATAAATAAATCTGAAAATAAAAAAAAATAATATATATATATATATATTACAGTGCAAGGATTGCATTGCTCAGTTTTTGCTCAGTATTTCATCACCTTATACATGCACTTCTCCGGACCGTCTCCACACTTCTTTGTGCTCCAAGCCTTCAGCTGGTTCACCAGATCACTCACAGGTTCAGAGCAGGCCAGCCTAAAAGTCCTGCAAGAAAGATTCCTCTCATTTCTTAGAACAGACAGGCAGACAGAAGGACACACAGTCAGACAGACAATGAAAGTAACAACCAGTACAAAAAAAAGAGACATCTCAACAATTGTGAATATTTTCATTTCCTATCATATTGCTATGCATTTAGATGAATCTATAGCTGATGAGACAGGTAAACAAACTGCAGGAATAAAGCAAAGACCAACAGAGATCTGAGAGTCATGGTGGCAGCAGCTGGAGAGCTGTGTTGTGAAAAGAAATTCACAGTGTGAGGAGTCATTTATATCTTCTGTGATGACATAATATGCCTCTAATACATGTAACGTTAATGAGACAGACACAAAGCAAAACAAGCCAAGCAATAAAGCAAATGTCCTTATGATGGATGGTGACTTTTTGGTGACTTTTATTTTTCATCTTCTGGAAAACTGATTATTTACACAGATGCTCAATTTTCTTACAAATACATTTTAAATCACTCTTAAGACATGCACATGTATACAACCAGGAAGAGCACATAAAATCTGACCTGCACATCAAAATATATCTTGATAGTTTCCTTGTATATGTCAAAGTTTGTCAGAAAAACATAACCATTTGTCTCAATGAAGGAAAACAATCTCCCTCTTAATCTAAAAATGAAATAAAAGAAACATGTATTTGCACTACAGCTCCGGAATAAATGTGGCTGCTTAATATTTTTAAATTATCTTACAACTGAACTGTGTGTCAATTTAAGTTTTTTTCTTATATTTCTACTAAAAGGTCAAAGAAATATAATGTAACTAAATGTATGAAACAACACGTTATATAACAATACAATTATAACAGAATTTTATTTTCTGTCTTACAGTTTAGACCAAATATTAACACCCCTATATAAAGGGATGCAAATTTAAAATATATGCTAATGTTTTTCTCACTTTGACATTAGTCTAAGCTTTCACGCTTAGGTCAGTTGGGATAGCGCAGATTATTTTAAGACAGAAGTCATAATGGCTGTCCTCCCAGCCTTTTGATTCACTAAAATATCTTAATTAGCCTTGAAAGATGACAAACATGCTGCCTGGGTCATGCTCACCATCATCCAAATTGCATTTCCATGCCTCCACATGACAATTCAAGCGCCTGTCAGGTGCTGCCGTTGAGGGCAATGCTCCATATAAACCCCAAAGGAAGAAATAATTAGTCAGTCCTGCCTTCGGAGCCAGAAGAAAGTCCCTCATCATGGCTGTGAGGACTGTTTTTGTGTCATTCCTTCTCTTTTTAGGAATGTGCATCATCATTACAAGCGGAAGACCAGCTCCATCTTCAAACGCTTTCTGCAGAATTATCTGGTAAGGGAGTGTTTGTCTGTGTGTATAGTGTTTAGCAAAGTGTTGTGCATGGAGTCAGTCTTCTAACTGTGATCTGATCCAGGTTATTTGGAGTTCCATGTGATCAGGTTAACATGGCCATTGTGACTGGCATAAAAGACGACAAGAAGTCATACAAGGTATAAAAAAATGTACAGTACTGCTTTCAGAGTTGTATGGATTCATAGAGGCTAAAAACATTTCTGTCTTCTACCCCAGCTTGGCCCGGTAACACCAGATCAAATTCTAGCCAATCACACTGCCAAAGATGGTGAAATTGCAAACCTTAATTTCACGATAGGCTCTACAACCCTGAGCATGGGCTGTCATGTACAGGTGAGGCAAATGTCTCTTGAGTTCAAGCCATTTTTAACTCGATTATATACTTTTAAACTCTTGTTAAAACAAGAGCAAAAAAAAGTCTAAGCTAAATGTTTTTCCTTTATGTATGGGTTCATATCTGTTCAGGGTTCCTCAGTGTCTCCATTTTGGTTCAGCCCATTTGATAATGGAACAAATTACTGCAACCTCAACACAATTATAAAAGGTTGGGTTTTGCACTTGGATAAATAATAATCAGCATGACAAATTTTCAGTTAAAGAATCATTCCAGTCACAAAATTTTTCAACATTTGCTCACTTGTCATTTTTACTTGTTTTGTCTTTTCTTTGTTCAGGAAGTGGACTCAACAAAACCCCAGGCTTCGTTGAATTCACCAATGAGTGGCTCTGTCTTGGCTTTGGCGCTTCTGTCTGCAAATGAGAAGGAAAACAAAAAAAATGTGTGATTGTGTCCTATTAAAAACAACGAAGCAAAAAGAAGAAAACATGTTTATTCTTTTGCAAAAGCTTTGTTTTGCTGGAGGATTGTCTTGTCTTGTGCATGACTAAATGCACATTTGTTGGAGCGACCATGACAAAGCTGTCATTGTTAAAACTCAAATCTCTCCATATGAACTAAGATTAATGATTAAAAAGTGTGAATAAATATTTACTTGATGAAAATACTGTTGTCTTTGTCTGAAAAATCTACAAGATTATTTTCTTGTATTCTTTTTATTTTCCAAAGAATGACAACAAAATCCTGCACTACAGTCATGCTCACCACAAGATTGTTGTGTTCTCAAACAATTATGCATGTGGATTTGAGATTGTTTTCCATTACTAAAGAAAATTGTTGCATTTGCAGCACCCACAGCCTGCTGACTGTTCTACAGCCTGGAGAATAATTGCATGGTTATTATTTTATGTGTTACAATGGCTTAGACCACATAAATATATTTCAGGAGTTGGGCAGAAAAGTCAATAGAAGAATTGTTTGAAAGAATTCAGAGAAATGATTCTTAGCTCTAGAACAAATTATTTCTTGATGTGACAAATTCAGCAGAAATATGTTTTGGGTTTGTTTTGCATTTTGTGTACTTATATGCTTTCATCTTTATTGTTTGAGTTTAACAATTGATTTTGGCAATAACATTGTTTTCTTTTTACTTGTTTAAAGCCAAAGTAAACAATTAGAAATTTTCTAACGCATGACCAGGACAGACATATTATTTTGCATTTGTTTTTGATCATGTAAAATGTATATTGAAGCAATAAAGTTCAATGTGATGGCTAACTTGTGGCTGTCAGATGATTCAGGACGTGACTATCTTGTCTGCATTAACAACAACATGGCGTAAGAATGATGCTATTAGTTTAACACAGTGGTGTCTTTATGCATTCTGTAGCCTGAACATAAAATCTGAAGGGAAATTATATCAAATGAGACATGAGGCTTCAGAGATTGAACTGAAACTATAAAACAAACAACATAGATTCGGCAGCACAGATTTATAAAATTATATGTTTAAAACATGACTAGTGGGGCTTTTTTGCGATTCACTGTATAGTACAGTATATTACAGAATTTGACCCTTTTTGTACAGGAAGGGTCAAATTCTGGCCTGGAATCTTTCTGCATGAAGTTTGCATATTATCTGTGTATGCATGGGGTCACTGCTAGTATTGTGGTTTCCTCCAACAGCCTAAAACATGTCAATTGGTTACTCTAATTGCCCCTAGGAATGAGTTTATGTATGCACAGATGCCTACCCCAGGCCTCACTGTCAGCGGTGTGTTAAGTTGACAAATATTTTACTCAAATAAGAGTATCCTTCTTCAAAATAATATTACTCAGGTAATTTATAGACTAAAACTACTTTGAGAAATACTTTTTTTAAAATCACCCAAGTAACTGTAATTAATTACTACCCTGATCTGGTCTCTGTTTTGTCCTGTGAAGGACTGACAACCTGTCTAAGTTCTACAGCCCTCTCTCTCTCTCAGTGACTGCTCTAGACAGGAATCATTAAACTGGTATAGATACTAAAAAAAAAAATTATTTGAGAATAATTTTTAACAACACAAATTTAATGTCCTTTTATTTTATTTCTGAGCATATGTCCGAGATCCTACCTGATAATATAAATACAACAGTGTGAAGAATAAAAAGACAGCAAAAAGACAGGGGCAGATTTAAATTCCAGCTTTTATTATTTATTTTTTAAGTATACGCATAGAAGTAAATTCCACCACGTAAAAGAAAGATCAATTTTATTCTTTATGGTTCAAAAGGCGATTTGAATGAATTTTTTTATGTGACTGGTATTCTAAAGCCTTTCTTTAAGCTTTGCATTTGGCCATCCCGTATCCCAGACAGGCCCATTCATTTGTCATCTCCATGAAGCCTGGAGCTGAGGTGAGTCCGCTCGCTAGAAGTAGAACATTGAGGAAACAAGCAGCTCTGTTATAACAAGCACATGTTTTGAAGTAATACTGTCCAGAATAAGGGTTTCTTCCAGTATGTTTGCTTACCTGACAGCAGCTTGTACAAATTGCAGTAATTAAGACCATCATCAAGAAGACTGGTGAATCCAAGAGAGATGGACTGAGCCTACAGACCAGATTAGGTAGTCAATTAAAAATAATGGTAATGAACAACTGTTTTAAGAGTTTCTGTGCTTGCTGATTTAAGATATATGTATCATTAGATTTCGATGTTCTTCTTTTAGATAAAAAAAGAAGATAATTGTATAACAAAAATCTACTGAAATCAAACTGCAAAACAAATGTCAAACATTTCTATAAATCATCTCCAACACAAATCTTTTACTCACAGAAACACGGCAGCCTCCAGTTAAGATGGTGGGACTGAAGGAGAAGGTGATGTTCTGAGCAGTGATGCCATCAGGGGAAGTGTGGTTTGCTTTGATTTTCAAAGGAGTTGCCAAAGAGAGCTGTAAAACAAGGCAGCCCAGAACATTACACCAGATCCTTTCATTTATTTAAGAAGAATAAAAAACTTGTGCTCTGTTACCATATACTCAGGGCTGAAGGCTTGGATTTGCTGTGCAATTGTGGTGCTGATTTTTGCACAAGGTGTTGCAAAGAGCCTAGGAAAAAGAGGGTTTTTGGGGGGTTTTTTTAGCACATACGATGAAATCAAAATTCAGATTTAGTCAAGCAAGATAGAGGGGGGAAAGAAATGTACTCACCATAATGCTCTGCAGAAAGCATGGTAGGGAACAGGAAAGGGGAAAGGATCCAGAGGAACAGCGACCAAGCAACCGAACAGGCCTAAAAGGAGAGCAGAGGCCAGCAGCACAGTCTTCATGGTGTCTTTCTTCAGAAGAGGGAAAGTATTTGTACAACTTGCTTCCTCGCTCAATAAATTATGAATGAGTAAGAGGGCTGCAAGCCAATTTATACATCAGGCTTGTCATGAGGCGCAGCAATGGAGCTTGAAATTGATTTGTGTGACTGAAGTCTTGTGGTTATTGTCTGACCAAGTGTTGAATTCTGCTGATTTTCTTCAATTAAACAACAAAGTCAATCTTGATGAACAAATCAGTTCTTAAAGATATTTTTAATTTTGTCATAAAATGTTTCATTGATTTTGTTCCCCTTTTGGAAGAAAAAAAAATCTAGTAAAAATTATGCATATAATATAATTTATGTGTAGTATAAAAGAAATATTAGATCTGATTTTTAATTACTAAAACTGTACTTCTCTCAGTTCTTCTGTTTTTCTTTGTCACACTTAAGTTTTAGCATTATTTTTATTCCTTTCTATATTAGACAAAACTACACTGCGTAAATACAAAGAAGCTGTTTAAATTATATTTTTAATTTATTAAGAGAAAAGATGTATCCAAAAACAAATTCTAGAAAAAAATACAAAGCATACAAAGTCTTACTTCTGTCTCCAACTTGACAAAACGATGACTTTTTGGAAGGTTTGTTTCCAGTTAAATTTGTGGAGATTACCAGAAACCACATAAATGAGAATATAACAAACTGACATGGTGGTGGTATGATAATATAGGTATGCTTTGCAGCTTCAAAACCTAGACAGCTTTCCGTAATTGATGAAATCATACATTCTGTTCTCTTGAAGAAAATCATAATAGAAAATGTTTAACTTTCAGCTGAGTACATTTGGGTTCTGCAGGAGGATGTTTATCCAAAGCCCACAAAGTAAATGCATCTCTGAATACCTCAAAAGAAAATGTTGGGTGTCCTAGTCAAAGTTCAGACTTGAGTCTGTCAAAGATGATTTGGTATGTTGAGTGACTAAACAAAAGTGGGGTTATAATTTCCAACCATCCAATCTAACACCATCTGATTGGTCAACACCACCTGATTTCCCTTTGCCTCTATATCTGTGAGCCATTTTAAATCAATAATATTTATGTCTGTATAACACAAATGGATCAGTTCCTCAAAGAATCAAATTATACCTAAGAAAAATGTCCAACATTCTTTTTTCAGAATACATCATTCTTCTAACTGGGTTAGGAAATTGGACTTATCATCGGTTAACAAAGAAGTTTATTCTCATTTTTTTCTCATGACTTATACATATATACTTATATATATAAGTATGTATATTTTATACTTTTATGTATAGTATAAAGGTATACTATACATATAGCATACTTTTAATTATGCTATATATAATTAAAAGAACTATTGTAGTTCACATTTTGATAGTCTTTATTGACACAACAACCTTTTCAACAAAAACGTATTCAAGTTAAGTACATTTCTATAAACTGAATATAAGAAAAAAGTATTCTTAATACAGTAAATGAATTGTAAATTTAATACTACGATTTGATTTTTTTTGTGGTTCCATCAAACAATTTGCCCTCACATAGCATGTTCTCTCATAAATAACGTCTCTACATGTGGTCAGCTCACTGAGTCATCGAAAGCCTTTCATGTCTCATTGAATCTCATGACTTCAAAAGAAAGCTTAATCAAGCAAAACACACAAAATGTGACAGCATTTGTTAGATGCCTCCTACTTTCAGAACAACTGATTTATCTCAGTTTCTGAATTGGTACAATTTGTTTGATATAATATGACCTTATTCTACTCTCCGGTGAATTTTCTGTGCTTGTTTGAAGCAATCTTGTGATGTGCCCAAGGTTGGGAGGAGCCTAAAGACCTGAACGAGGTATTTCTTCAGGCTTTTAGGCTCAGAAGAGGCTGATCGCTTCACCAAGCTCCATTGAGCACCACTGCGATGAGTTTTAGTGTTTTACTTGGAGCATTTTCTCTCATTCTGCTCCTTCATATTCTGCTTTCTTCTACTGCAGATCCATCAGCATGGCAAGTACTGTAAAAAATGGCATATTCTGCCTGGTATTTGCAGAGATCAAATAAGGGTGAATTGGTTTTCCCTTTCCCAAAGGATTTTTAAGGTGCCCTGCACCAAACCTGAAAGCGCCATGGTGGAACAGGTGAAGGCTTTAAGCATTAACAAGTGCTTTGACAGTGAAGAGCAGTGTGCCTATGAGGTGATTACAGCATCCTATTAGGAGATTTTGAAATATTATGATGTGTAACAAAATTTATTTATTTCTCTCACATGATTTTTCTTCTTCCAGATTGTAAAGGAGATGCCTTCTTATCTTGAGATCAAGCATACTTACCTGAGCAGCCAGAAAACATCAAACATCAACTTTACATTCAATCCACCTGCAGCGCCTTCCTTCTGCTCAATGAAGGTAGGTTTCTGTTCTTTGATTTTGTATAATTTTTTTTAAACATGTGTATTATGTCTTGATTGTGCAATCAATTCATGCACCATGCCATTTTATGGTGCCCAAATTTGTCTGTAATAGAGTCGCTTATTAACTCTGCACAGGGCCTCGCAACCACTTTGTCTCCTGCAGTGACAAATCCTTACTGCCTCCTCCACAATCTTGTTAATGGTATGCAAATTGTATATTTGTATATATATATATATATATATATATATATATATATATATATATATATATATATATGTGTATATATATATATATATATATATATATATCTCCAGTCTCTAACTTTATCTCTACAATGGAGATCTGCAACAAAGGCTTGTGCCCGTCAGTGGAATCAGTAACATGCAACAAAGAATTGTAACTTCTAAGATGTCAGTGTCCCTCATTTCACTTTTTCTTTAGGTTTCATGTGTCTAAATATTCTCTAAAAATAATTTCCATAAACTGATCCCCACGAAGCAGTTTTCTTTTCTTACTGATATTAGTGGAGTTTCATTAAATGTAGCAATTAATTCTTTGAATTCATCAACATAGCCAACAGACATGTTACATTAAATAATTTTCTTCTGCAAAACTAGTTTGTTTTTACCTTACATCCACAAGCATTAATGCATTTTATGGTGATATATGCTGCAAATCAACAAAAAGTGGTGTTTTTGTCCATGATTGTGATATGAAAGAAAACTTTTGCAGGAATGATTTCCAAATAAAAATCTGGAAAGAGCGGCATTTGTGTTTACTTTCTCAATGACAGAAGCAATTACACAAATCAGACCTGAATGGCATATGGAGGAACTGTGAATAAAGTCACCTGTGAAATTCAGTTTTTTCTACAGCTATATTAACATATTCAGACCTGCCAACTGTAAGCAGAGCATCTTGTGGAAAGTAGGACGATTAAAGAAGTCTGCACCCATGGGCCTTGGCTAGAACATGACCATATTAAAGTATAATAACACTGTGTCACATTGAAGTAAAGTTCAGGTTTTAGCCTCTTGTGAGGTGACACAAGTCACAGAACAATTTCCCATTGTTACAAAGAACATAAGATAGTCCATCCATCCATTTTCTGTTCACCCTTGTCCCTAATGGGGTCGGGAGGGTTGCTGGTGCCCATCTCCAGCTACGTTCGGGGCGAGAGGCGGGGTACACCCTGGACAGGTCGCCAGTCTGTCGCAGGGCAACACAGAGACATACAGGACAAACAACCATGCACACACACACTCACACCTAGGGAGAATTTAGAGAAACCAATTGACCTGACAGTCGTTGTTGTTTATTTTTATTGCCGAGTGCTTTTACACGGTCCGGTTAAACTGTAAATAAAGTAAGAAAAAACAAAACATCAATACGTAGTATTGCAGAATTCAATCAACACAAACTTAAACATAGATTTATTAGCTAGGCTTTACTAACCTGTTATAAGGCAGTTTATTCTTAGAACACTTTGTCATATAATAAACATCGGCAGTGCAGCAAACACAGCTAACATTGGGCTAATTAGCGCTAGCAAATTCAGCAAGCTCACGCTTAGAACAGATAACAAAAAGCTAATCTCCCCACAGCTTACAGCATTAATAACTCACCACGTTGGGCAACACTCATGAACGCCAGTAGAATATGATTTTTATTGTAGCTTCAGCTTGTTAGCTTCAGCTAACGGCAGTCTCGGTGTACTTGGTATTACTGGCCTGCCGCAAGTTTCTTCTCTTGTTTCACCTCCCCTCCACTACCAATGCAAAACAACTACAGAGCCCCCTAGCGGAATGGGAGGAGTGAATCCAACATCCATACTTCATCCATGTGAACTCTAACATGAAAAATAAATTCTCCATCTTTATTTTGTAAATTTCTGATTTGATGTTCACAATAATTATGACAGAGGTATGGTTTGTAACATAATCTTAATATTTACCTACAGCATTTATCATGTCGTGAATCTATCTATTAATAGATTCACAACCATATTAATGGTTAATCTCAATCAGTGCGCACAAAGCTATAGGATTATGTAAAAGTCTTCAATAGCAAAAGAGACTTTTGAATAAATCAACCATAACCTTTGGGCAAATTGTTTGTGTACCAAGAAGTCAGGCTGATTCCTTCATCACTATGCAACTATTCCTGGTTTTAAAAATTCAAAAGTTTTTCTAAGATATATATATATATATATATATATATATATATATATATATATATATATATATATATATATATATTGCAGGTCATCCTCTTTCAAGAACTTTATGAGTTCCTGATAAATGAAGTTGAAATAATTAGCACTGAAATATATTGAGTGTCCCTAAGAAAATGCTTCCCATAAATCTGTTGCAACTATACGCTATATCAGTGAGAAAAAAAATACATTGTTGTATAAAAAAGACAGTGTAACATTTCTCTTCTGACCCCTAACCGTAACAGTTTGTATTAGTTTTTTTTGTTTTTTTTGTCATGATGCCAGAAGAATTTAAACTGCTGTGGTTATGTGATGCATGTGACTCTTTGTTTTCACATTGTTGGTCTGAACCATGACTAATCCAGTTGAGCTGTGAACAAGTAGAAGATAAAAACTTTGTCTGCTTGAAATTGATTTGATCCGGAATATGACTTGTGGCTCTTGTGGTTTGTATGTGCACAAATGAGTGCTTTAAAGTGTTTGAAGTGGTAGAAGCTGATATTATCTAAAATTAATTTCCCAGGTTATTTGGGAAAGTCCTGATGATGATGTTATGGCTATGGAAGTACATGTGTACTTTTCAGCTTCAGCTTCACCTCTGCACTGTTTCCTTGGCTAATTTCATAGAAAAATCCAAAAACATGAAAATATAAATGTAAAAATATTTGTGAAGCTCCACTAGTCTGGTTTATCAGACTAGTCTGGAATGTAAGTCTGGTTTTGTTTGTTAAATTTTGGACCCTCCCATTAATCAAGAAATTAAGAGGACGCTGGTGGGTGTAGCGGAGATGTTTTTTGCTTGTCAAATGTGGGGTGTGATTAAAAAGCTTAAAAATGATTTAGTGGTTTAACTGTGAAATTTTCTTCATTCGTTCGTCGTCCCTGTTTTAGTTTGTTCAGGTTGTTGGTGGTGGTGGGTGGGTTATTCCCCAGCTGTCACAGGGAAAGAGGCAAGTGAACCCTGGGCAGATTTAGTTAGAGAGCCGATGCTGAGACACACAAGATGGACAACCACGCACAATCCCACTTGCCCCTTTGGTCGATGTGGAATAGATCACACTTCACAGCTCTTAACATCCATTATCCCGCTGTTATTTCTAGCAACAAACTGGCTCATTAATTCAAAGTGCCAGAAGCCTCCACAGCCTAACTGGCTTGAAAATGAGGGAGGGAGCATAAACAGGAAACCGCAATAATCTGCTGACTTTAAATGTCATTCTTCTCATTTGAACTTGCAGAAATAATTACAATTTGGGTATTAACAAAATGTGAATAAAATGTATGTTTCACATCAACAAGCTAATTTTAGTATCAGGCGAATATAACTTGATTAAATAGAAAATGTAGTGCCGACATGATGGCTTCATTATCAAAATGTTACTGCCAAACTTGTAGAATCAAGAAATCACTTAATAGAATCTGCATCATTACACAAATAAAGCAAAGTAAAAGACCTCAAAAAGCAACACACTATGCCCCAACTGACAGAAATTTAAGAACAAAAGTTAGTTGCAGAGCACTTTTCAGTCAATTGTAAAAGCATAAACAGACATTTCACCTCGACAGACAAAATGAAATGATCAAAATGGTTATACTAACTAACAGTCAAAACAAGTAATTATTGGTACACTAACTGAATAAAATTAAGAGAAATTAATCAGTTATAGAAAATGAGGAAGTGTGAAAATGCAATTAAGTACATTGGATTAGCAACACTGGAAACAATGGAGATATTCCTTGTGTTGGTTCAGTTTTCATTGCTTGTGTTTTGGATTTGTTTTGTTAGATTAGATGTTAGATTATGTTTGTTTATTGTTCAGTTTTCCTTTCCTCTTTCATTCTCTTTGTTCATGTTTCACTTCGCTTCAGCCTACCATTCTGCTCCCAGTCCCAGCTGATAATCATTTCCTCATAAGGCTCCACCTGCTCCTTCTCCAGCTGCATCCATTCACCTGTCTCTCTGGGTCTTGTGTCATTTCCACTTCCTCCCTAGTATAGTTAAGCTCCCTGGTTTCATTATTTTTCACTGGTTCCATCCATTGCAATCTGCTGGTTTTCCTGTCCTTCTTTGGCATCCAGTGTTGCTGTGGTCCAGTGGTTTCCTGAATGTCCTCCATGCTACATTGTTGTAAATTTCCAATTTTATTCTTGCCTGTTCATCAAAATCTTTCATCTGCCAGTTCTCTGAATTTGGATTCTCCATTCCATGCCAAATGAGACACGTTGTCCACAGTTACTCAGTGTATGAGTTACTCATGTAGGAGGTCATTAAAACAGTCAGAATATCATTTAAAGCAATGTTAAGCTAACAGTGTTAGCCTCAGTTAAGTGCCATTATTTTAACAATAAAAAGACTGAAAAATGGAAAATGCCAAAGCCACTGCTGATCAAAAGAACACAAAGATCTATTTCATATGTCTTAAAAAGTCATGAATTTTGTAAAAATAATATTTCTGACAAAATAAAAATAAATTTCTTGGAATATGCATGTTCAGAAAACTTATGCCACAGCTGACAGTAAAACATGATGGTGGTAGTGTGATTGTCTGAGCTACTTTGCTGCTTCAGGATCTGGACAACATGATGTAACTAATGGAACCATGAATTCTGCTGACTGCCAGAAAATCCCGAGGGAGAATTTTAGCTAAAATGTTTGTGTGTTCAGTTTCATAGAAAGAAGAAGAGCATTGCTTTAAACAGGCAGTCCGTGCTCATCTTGCTGAATTAAAACAATTCTGCTCATCAGAGCGGGCCTAACATTTAGCCTCAAAGATGTAAAAAGACTCATCTCTAGTCATTACACTTGATGGCAGCTGTTCCCACCAAGGAAACGGCATACAATTTACATTTCTTCTGGCTTTTTCCTTTTTATTTGCCTGATTTGTTTGAGGACCAGAGCCAGACAAAAAGTGGGGGGAAATACTAATTGCCAACACTCTATGGAGATTGTAAGATTTTCCTCTTATTGAACGCTGCATTTAATCTGTCTGCAGAGGGCGCCAGATGCCAACTGTGGATTGGTTCCCTTCTTAAAATGCTGGTGTCCAGGACAACCAGGACACGACTCTGCAGAAAAAGCAATGGAGTGTCATTTGTTCATTTTTGCTGCATTTTTAAGCTGGTATGTGTCAGAAATAAGATTTAGATGTGGTACCTCTTCAATGAGGACATTTTATATACTGAATGCTTCTGACACATTTTGAGAGAAACTTTGTGTGTGACTTTGCAAAATGACTCTTTGCCTCAGAGCTTCTGATGAGAGAACAGCTCCATAATAGGCCACTTATTGTGTCATCTTGCAGTGGCATCATGCCAATGTTGTCATAAACGCAGCATGGGCCTCTGTCTCCATCCTGGGATTTTTCTTCTGTTTTACATCACGTGCTCAAAATCAAGCTGCGTTTTCCACTCCTATTCCTTGTTTTCTGACTTACCCAGCTGGCTAAAGAGTTGAAATATTTGAAAACTAAAAACAGCCTCATTCTTGACCAACATTTTTTAGAAATATATATTCTGAAAATCTTCAGCAAAAGATGAGATGTAGCTTTAATTCTTTAAGCAGTTTACAAGAAGATGTAAGATAAAATTATGAGTTACATAAAGAACGAGTCTGTTCTTATATATTCTAACCTTGTATATTAAAAGGTTGGTCTTATATAAAAAAAACAACATCTCAGAAATTGTTTATGAAGGTGCAAAAAAAAAAGATTTCATTGTAAACAAAGTAAATGAAGCTGAACAATAGCAAGACATAAGATCTGAATCCAAATGGAATCAGAAAGACCTGACAATAAATCAAAAATGATGATTGGCATGAATATCAAGAGGGTGATTACTGAATGAGGACCCATTGTACAGATGGGTGACGGTGGAAATTGAGGGAATCATCTGGTGTGCATTACAACAAAAAGCCATGGATATATATATTGTTCCAAATATAGAAAACCAAATGAAAATAATCAAAAATTCCATTTATTTATTCAGCACCTATTCTCAGCAAATATATTAATTAATCATTCATTAATTAACTTGGTTGAATTTGATCATACCATCAGATCAGTTTTAAGCTTTTATATCCAAGTTTCTAGCTCATGAAAAATGTGTAGCACATGTCTTAAGTCAAAATCAAAACTGTAGCTTAGATTGTGACAGGATGTTTACGCTTTCCACAAGCAAAACGATTTTCCAGCTATAGTCCTGGAATCATGCATATTTGGTCACAGCAAAGATGCTGCAGCGCTGAAGGAAAACACATGATCTTTACAAACAGGGCTTTTATTTAACCAATTCACTGTATTGTATGATGAAACTGAAATTCAGGAACAATCAGCAGGCTGATAATCCGCAGCTAAGGCAGAGCCATTCATTAGTGAACTCCAAGAAGCCGGGAGCTTTGTCCAGTGCACTTCCTACTCAGAGAGAAAAGACCAAAATTAAAACTCTAGAACACTTAGAAGTGGATCTGGAAATTCTTCCACTGTCAAGTGAAATAATTTCTTACCTTTGATTACATTGCGAAGGTTGGTGCCGTTATCAAACAGGCTGAACCAATTTGCTGACACAGATGTTCCCTAGTTGCAGATCAGGAAAGAGGATTATTTCAGTTTGATGCAGGGCTAAGGGAAAAAAAAATTGTATATAACTTGTATAGAATATGCAATGCCTGCAAAAATATTCACACCCTGTAAATGTTTCCACATTCAGTCATATTGCAATCAAAAATGTCATTGTATTTTCTTGGGATTTTTGGGTGATAGACCAAAAGAAAGTATTTCATGCTCATGAATTAGAAGAAAAGAAAAATTATGTTTAAAATTTAAGGTATTTTCAAATAAAATGCTGATCAGTGATTAATGGATTAGTATAGATTCCTCTTGATTTATTACTCTGCATAAGCACCCTTTGTAGCTATTACAGTTGCAGGTTTTGGGAGTATGTCTCCACCAGCTGCTTAAACCTAGAGACAGAAATTTTGAGTATCCATGATAAACAGCTCATACTAAGCTAAAAATATTTACACAACATGTGTCTGTCTTCCTCCACTTCACAGTTATGCCCTACTCTGTATTTATCAAATAAAACTCCATTACAGCATACTTAAGATTTTAGGTTAACAAAATGTGAAAAAGTTATGTGTATGGAAACATTTGCCAAACATTGTTGTATCTCTTACTTGTACATGGCAGCCCAGGATCATGGAGGTCGGTATCATAGTGAAGTTAACTCTTTCAAGTTGGCCAAACCCAGACGTGTGATTGGCCTGAATTAGTTTTGGAGTCACTGAAACAAGCTGGAACACAAATATAGAGAAATTAATATGATGCTGTGTTGCTGGCAAATATATTGTGAAAATAGACAATATACTTCGCCTTACTTTGTATGATGCCATGGCTTTAATCTGAGTGAAAAATACATATATATTTTCATTAGATTCATACATTTATGTCATCCAAACCTCTTAAAAAAACAAACAAACAAAAAACAGGTAGCTGAAGTCTTACCAGACAATCTTGCAGCTGGCGCAAGTTTAAACCTTAAAGTTTAAACCTTAATTTCAAACATTTAGTTTAGTTTAATCGGAGGAGCGGTCCGACAGCCAGCTGAAGATATGTGGAGTCTGCTAGGGATCAGACGGAGATGACGGTGGGGCTCGGGCGACCAGTGGCTATAATCCATGGCGTCACGAAAAAGGGAATCCAAGAAACCAAAATGGAATCTTCTCGGGAACTCACGAGGAAACATCTGTACACAGGAAAACAGCGAAGGATTACTGCGAGTAAATCTAAGGAAAGCACAAAGAAATAGCTCTAGAGGGCTCTGGGTACCATTACTGGCATAACACTCAGGCGATGAAGTGTTCTTCTTCTTCTTTTCTATTATGGCGGATCACAAGCAACTTTAAGGTGCATACCGCCACCTACTGTACATGAGTGTGTAGCAGCATTACTTCACATCTATTAAATTCTATTTTTTAATTTTGTATTCTTAAGATAAATAAACAATGCTTTCCTTAATTTGTGAATATCTGTTATGTTTCCTTCATTTCCTAATATACCTTTAAGATTCCATTCATGCCCTATATAGGCGATGAAGTGCTGGCAGTCTGCTCCTTAAGAATCCCGGAGATGATGAGCTGATACAACACAGGTGCGCTGCAGCGTGGGACACGCCTCACCATGGCGATGGCCACTGGCGCCCTCTAGTGGGTAGAACAGTGAAGCAGCAGGCGAAAAAAGAACCACAAAAAACGACCAAAAACCCCAGAACCTAACAACTGGAGGAAAAGCATAATGAGAATTTGCTAATATCTCCTACCTTTTTTTTTGAGCTGCCTCAAAAAAAGGTAGGAGACATTAGCACAACTTACGTAAACAGATTATTAAAGTTCACTCAAGTTTGATTTATTTTCCTTAGTGTTTTTCCAGTTAATTAAATTTCGGTACTTAACACTGTACATTTATTTTCCATTTCAACAAATAGAAAATAAGATCCTCACCAACTGTGCATTTCTGTGGGACATTTATTAGGATTAAAATTGATAACTAATATATCATTAAACACACCAAATATTTCAGTAAAGAATATTTGAAAATATCCCTGCTATTCACAGAAAAATAATTGAGAATTTTAAGAACAATATAGCTAAATATAATTGACATAACAAATCATTTTTGAAATTTTTAAAAATCCTAAAGAACCTGATATCAACCACTGGCAGATGTCAAATAATGGGACCAAAATCCAAAAAGTTTATTATGGTGTCAAGAATTGTTATTATTAAGCTATACGTTGCGGAAAGAGCTTCATATTATCTGAAGATTTGAGACTTAGCTTTAGATCACAACTGTGTTACACCTGTTGACAGTGTCATCACTGCAGTCAGTTTCCTAATAAAGAAGCAAACAGTCCCACAGGTAGAACGAAGTGCCATTATTGTTCAATACCATGAGAAAACAGCAAATTATAATAATATAATGGAAATACTTTACGCAGAGGTGGAAAGAAAGCAACATCTTTTAATACAAGGCAGCGCTCATTATTTGATTATCTGATTATTTTGACCGTAAATACACAGTAAATATATTACTAAATGTTTTATCTCTGAAAGTTCAAATTCATTAAAAAAGTTTAAGCCATAATATGATTTTTGACAGTGCCACGTGTTTTAAAGCAGACAGCATATGTTTTTTTTTATTTGTGAACATACTGTATGATAAACAATATCACCCAGAAAAGAGTTAAGTGTTATTGAATATGTAAGCGTGAGACTTACCAAATGGCAATTCTTTAAAACGTGCTTGAATCTGTTGAACAAGGATCAGACTTGTAATTAGATGAACCGCGCTAATCCTCGCCATTCTTTCACTAAGACTCTGCCGCAAATAAAATCATAAATCCTCCAACTGCTGCGCCATAAATGAGATATCTAACTTTCAAGAAAAAGAAAACAAACAAAAACCGTGTAAATACTTGATGAAAACACTGAGCGACGCTAAATTAATTACCTCAACATTTTACAAGGACATTTTGCCATTAAAAATAGCGCTGATTTTGAGCATTAGGTTATCAGACCGAATGTGCGCCGGACTACTTTTTGATTATGTGATGCCGATGTCCAGACTCCAAAGCCGTGCAAACGTGGCGTTCAAGTGGTGTGGGAATTTTTAGAAAATGTTACTTTAGCTTTCCTCGAATTTTTGATTCCTACAGGATAATGGAGTTACTGTTTCAAATATCACATTCTTTAATTTTCCAAAAGGTGCTTCAAATTAGTTGTTCTGATGTATTTATTCGGAACCATTTTATTTCCATATATTTCTCAACACTGGTTCTCGTTTCAGGTAGTTTTCATCCCAAACTGTTTTGTGGACAATTTGAGCAGATCTGGAGCAACCATTTGACATACAAGTAGCCAGAATTCTCATATTTATCATGACAATGATATACTTACTAACTGCTAACTAACTTCCTCAAACGACGGTGATTAAAACAAAATCTAAACTCCAAAATACCACAATCATACCCTCTATCAATCCTGGTCCTCGAGGGCCGGTGTCCTGCAACTCTTAGATGTCTCCCTGGTACAACACACTTGAATCCAACAGCTGAATCACCTCCTAAGTGCAGTCAGGTTCTCCAGAGTCCTGCTAATGACCTCATTATTTGACTCAGGTGTGTTGAAGTAGAGATACATCTAAAGGTTGCAGGAGACCGGCCCTCGAGGCCTGGAGTTGCCCACCCCTGCGTCTATCCCAGGGGTGGGCAACTCCAGGCCTCGAGGGCCGGACTCCTGCAACTTTTAGATGCATCTCCACTTCAACACACCTGAGTCAAATAATGAGGTCATTAGCAGGACTCTGGAGAACCTGACTGCACTTGGGAGGTGATTCAGCTGCTGGATTCAAGTGTGTTGGACCAGAGAGACTTGCAAGAGTTGCAGGACACCGGCCCTCGAGGACCAGGATTGCCCACCCCTGGTCTATCCTGTCCTCCTGAGGAGCTGATTCTGCTGACTGACATAAATGTTCAGAACAATTGAAGAAAAAATTAACTATTGACATCAAATACCACTTGCCTTCAACTACACTTTAATAAGCTATCAGGAATATTTAGAGTACAGTGGTAAAATGTCTGGAATACAGTTACAAAAACTTTTTCACTATATAATTTAATTAAACTGTTAATCAAGATTGAGTACAATCTAGTGTAACATATTTCAAGTATTCATTCAGGAAACCCAAATTTTAGTTTTTCAAAAATAAAAGAAACCGTGAGCCACAACCCCCTGTTCACATTAGCAGATGATTGCTCGTACTGAGCCAGGTTCTGCTGGAGGTTCCTTCCAGTTAAAAGGGAGTTTTTCCTCTCCACTGTCACTACATGCATACTCGCTATGAGGGATAAGATGTAAATTCAACGACGCAAGTGATTGTAACAACGTGCTTGTCCATGAGTGAATGCTGCAAGTCAATAACTTGATGCAATCTGTTGGGTTTCCTTAGAAACTTTTTAAACTTTGAATAATTAAGCATACTTCACTTTGGTTATTTGATTAAATACATGACAAGAAAGCATTATACAGTTTTCTGGTTTTAATCAGACTTAATGGGTTACACTGAAAAGGAAAAGAGCATTGCAAAATAAAAAATAAAAAGTGTTTTCACTGTGGCTTAACACAAGAACACTTTGGGTCAAAGCAGACTTTAAACATTTAAAAACCATGTGAATACTTGTTAAACTGGAAAAAAAAACAACACAAAAGGCAACCACTTTAATCACAAGCTCTTAGTGAGAGTTAATCCTTATTGATTCATTGCTTTAATGTGCAAAATAAAGTCACAATCTACTGCAAGGGAAAAAAAAGAAAACCACACTTTACTAAAGGTGTTAAGGTCAGTTTAACACCATACTACTTTTTAAAGCACAGAAAATAAAATCACGTGAAAAAAACCCCACAGCTTTTGTGAGAAGATTGTATTTTGTGTCATTTGCACTTTCTCACCCATGTGCTTTTAGTTAATTTGATTTCATGTGAATGAATGAATTAAAAAGTATAAATATTGAGTCTTTCGGAAACCAGTCAAATTCTGTTTATCGGTTGTTTCAAGCACATTGATGAATAAATCGATATCGAAGGACCAGTATATATTTGTTAGGCTTTAAGATCAAATATGAAACATCATAATATTAAGTTGATAAAATCCTATTGTCTAAACTGTGCAAGATAACCGTGTTACATTCCCAGTGTGTGTTTTTAACAAGGAAGATACACAAAAACAAACATGAGCATGGTCCAAGTTTCAGTACTGCACCATTTCTGTTACTTCTGGCCTGCTATATTTACTTTGAAAAATAGGGAATGTCAATATCATTTGGCTTTAAGGAGAAAAATAAATAAATAATGAAGCCAGATTGATCCAATGTTCACTTCAAGTTTATGGGCCTGAGAATTAGATTAGCACCAATATAGCACAGTTGTCATTAGCATGGTGGTTATTGTGTGAGAATAGGCTTCTGATTCCATATTTCTAACAAAGCTTTATACAAGTACAATTCATTTACCATTTCACCAAAAGTGAAAAATGTGGACAGAAAAGAAAAAAACCCCCAAAAAACACAATACTCTGGAATAGCTTTCAGTGTAAAAACTCAGCATTTCAGGAGCTCAACCTCAAAGATGAGGGTAGAGTTTGCAGGGATGATGGGTGGATAACCCTTGCTTCCATAAGCGTAATCCGGAGTGCAGGTCAGCTTGGCCAACTGACCAAGGGTCATCTGTGGAGGTAGTGGAAAGAGAGATGGTGTAAAATCTTTAGTAAGAATATCCCTAATATGTTAAGCTAAAGAATTAGTCAATCGAAAACATATTTGTTCGCACACTAACCATTAAGTGCATCCTGGCTCCATCTCAAGCTTACATTAAAAAAAAATTTTCTTGATTATTTAATAGGTAACAAAAACAGAGGTAAGACTACCATCTAGCTTGAAATCTCAATTACATCAAAAATTGACATTTTTAATATACCGTATTTTCCGCACTATAAGGCACACCTTCAATGAATGGAATATTTTAAAACTTTTTTCATATATAAGGCACATAGAATAGACTCTACAGTAGAGGCTGGGGTTACATTATGCATCCATTAGATGGAACTGCTCTAAAGGGAATGTCAACAAAATAGTCAGATAGGTCAGTCAAACTTTATTAATAGATTACAAACCAGCGTTCTGATAACTCCGTTCATTCCCAAAATGAATAAACAGCTGTTTTATTATTTTCCCCGAGGTAAAGTAAGTGACGTGGTATTTTCGTGACACAGTTTATCTTTTAACAACAGCAAGGTATAACATATAGTGGAGGGGAACTTTTCCTCGACTCAATAAACACGTAAAAAACAATCTGATACTGTTACAGTAAATCAAACGTTAGTGCAATCACAATATATATCCACTTTCGCACCATTGATTCGTTCATGTTAAATTCTTGCTGCTGCTCTATTCCCGTGTTCCACTGCGTGACTGATCGCCTTGAGCTTAAACTCTGTGTCGTAAGCGTGTCTCTTAATAGGAGCCATTTTGGGGTCTTTACACAAAACCCAGCGTGCACCGCGTGCTTCTTCTTCTACGGGGGAAAATGAAGTCGGCGGCTGTTTACCGTAGTTGCAAGACCTGTTGTGGCTCAATATTGGTCCATATATAAAAGCGCACCGGATTATAAGGCGCACTGTTGGCTTTTTAGAAAATTGAAGGCTTTTAGGTGCGCCTTATAGTGCGGAAAATACGGTAATCACAATTTATATTAAAGTTAATTACTATGAAATAAAGAGATCAGAGTAATTTTGCAATACACATATCTTATTTTGCTGCCAAAAGTCTCAGTTTCCTATACACTAATAAAATCCAAGATGGAGATATTTCTTTTGACATCTTTACATTGGTTTTTCAGCTGAATAGAGGAATTAACCAACAGAAATGGGTGAAAAATGAGTTTCATGACAGTGAAAAGCTCAACCATTGTTTAGGAAAACTTATTTACATAAAACATGAAAGCCTTTTGAAAAATCTTTGAAACGTCTCTCAGCCTTTCAATGTTGTGGTGTTTGCACAATGTTTTACAGTGTAATCATTGCACAATGTTTTACAGTGTAATCATTGCTTGCTGTTGAATTGAATACAGAAAGACCACTACATCACAGGCTAATCAAGCTTTTATACTCATTCTGATATATATCAATATTTTTTCAGCATTTCTAATTCTTCGTACCTGAGCTACACCTTCATCCCAGCCGCGGATAACTTCACCAGCTCCCAGTTTAAACGTGAAGGGATCTCCTCGGTCCCTGGAGGAGTCAAATTTCTTCCCGTTTGTTAGCGTGCCTGTTAAAAGAAGAAAAAAATACTACAATTTGCTGTCTAATATTTAAATAAAACTAAGCTAAAACGATAGAAAATTTTTAGCAGTCAGTTCGACGTCTGACGACATCGACACGCCTGCACTAAACATGAAGGTGCTGTCAGTGAATGGTTAGCATACTTAGCACATGCAAGAGGAAAAGATTGGTTTGAAAGATGCTCTTTCTAGGCTTCGTTTTAGTGCTCGAATTAATTGCCGTTTTGTAATTACCAGGAAGCTAGTTCTGAATGTCGGAGAATTTTCATAATTTTACATCATTTTCAGACGGGAGTCGGGCCATCTGCCCCCGTGTTTCCAGGCTATGTGCTAAGCTAAGCTAGCTGGACCGTTAGCTTGTTATTAGCCTCAGTTTCTCTGCGTATACTCAGAGAATATTTCCGTTTGGTGGTACGATTCCCATTTGACATGACCGTTTATCATATTCAAAGTGAATGGTCGTTTTGTTTCCATCTTTTGAGGAGCGAGAAACGAAACAAAGCTCACCGACGTAATGCACGGCGACCATGCTCCCCTTCTTCGGAAAAGTCTTTCCTGTAAATACAAGCCCAAATTTTATTCCAGTGCAGCGCCAACTGAAAATCACATGATATCCTGAAAACAAATCGAAATCAAAATATTTACCGTCTCCGGGTCTAAGAGTCTCGACGTCAACTCCCATTGTTCTCTCGATGCAGTCTTTCCTTTTCCAGGAGAACGGCGTGTCCGTGTCTTCAATGAAGGGCGGAGTTTAACTTGTCATGTCACGTGGTTTACAGGCGCGCCTTGTGTGGCAATATTATCCAGTCAAAAATAGTCCAAAGAGGTGGACGCAGTTTTTTCTTTCATTCCTTCTTATAGGTACTTTCTGTCTCAGTGTAGTGACTGAAAGCTTATTGATCACAAGAATTTTGTCTCTAATTTTGTATCCTAAAGAAAAATATAAAACTTCAGATATCTCACAAACGAGACATTAACATGCATGTAAAGTCTTACAAAACCCTTATATTGAAGCAGAAAGACTTTCAGTATTCAAGACCCCGCATAGTAAAGACATTATTGCGGGGGAATTTAAAAGTATACTTTTGCGAGGTAACGCAAAAGAAAAAAAAAATCACCATGTCCTCTAGGGGGTTCTGTACTTTTCTATCTGTCATTATTGCCTTTTTTGTATCTGATCGTTCTCAAGGGATTTCTGTAATTTACCACAAGATGCCGCTCTTCCTTTGTCGTGTTAAACCGGAGTTGAGAACAACGGAACAGCTTAGAAGACAGTGCTGGGTATTGCCCAGCAACACGGAGAAACTTGACTTCATTATGTCTGATTGTTGAGTAGTTGCCATTTAGTTTATTTAGTGTTGGGGAAAAAACAGAAACATACATTATTATAAATAACATTTCAAGACCCAGTTATATTTTCTGCTTACAGATTCTATAGTTGTTTTGACTAAAATAGGAGAATCAATTCTTTTGAATCTATAGAGCAAAGATGCTTCAGTAAATAGAAAAAGACTAAAGCAGTGAACACATTCTCCACTTTGGAAAAAAATTTGTCTCCAAAAGCTTTTACCAAGCACCAATTGCAGATACATAAGAAAGAATGCAAAAAAATTTCAAACAGAAAAAAATCACACTGAATAATAAAGTGGAACAAATATGATACATTTATATTCTACTCTCAATGGAGTAATGGAGTCTAAACCAGGCTAAGGGTCAGACGAGGTCTCAGTAGTGTGTCCTGATGGATCATACAGTATGTTGAAGAAGGAGAAGTCAGTTGTATAATTAGGTTGTGCATCCTGAAAAAAAGATAATATGGTATAATATAACATAAAATAAAGTTCGTAAAGTTCTGGGATCCTTACTTACATGTTGTGTGTGGTCTGACATGTCAAATATGGAGATTTCTCTGGGAACCTCATTATTCGTTATTGTCGACGTGTTCCTGTCAAATTAAGTCAAGAACATGTCTGTGCATACTTTAGTATTATTATGTATGTTATGTTCATATTAGAGGTAAAAAAACAAAAAAA
The DNA here is from genome assembly GCF_001444195.1 of Xiphophorus couchianus. Taxonomy (NCBI): domain Eukaryota; kingdom Metazoa; phylum Chordata; class Actinopteri; order Cyprinodontiformes; family Poeciliidae; genus Xiphophorus; species Xiphophorus couchianus. The sequence continues at coordinate 18,638,618 of NC_040233.1, forward strand.
AACAAAGCAACCACAAAAAAGCTTACATCAACTTCCATTTTCGGTTCAGCATGAAAAGGAACATAGTGATGATGCTTCCAATCAGCAGAGTCAGACCAACTGCAAGGCCAGCGGAGAGCGCATCTACAGAAACAGCAAAACATGGAGATAAATATCTGACATGTAAATTAACTGGTAATTTCTTTCCAGGAAGAACAACAATTGTTTTGCTTCTAATTAAGCATTCTAGGTATAAATAGTTACTTGAATTATTTGAGGGAAGAACCGAAGGCTCAGAGTAGCAGCTGCTCGGTTGGATGGTGATGTCATCAAGAGCCACGTCTCCCCCTGTACTCATTCCTCTTTGATACACAAACACAAACTGTGGGGAGTGAAAACAAATGCTCAAAAAAATATCTGGTAAAAACTGTTACACATCTGGTTGCCTCTTTGAGAGAGGGGTCAACGATCACATTCAGGCTTCACAGGCTGAGCTGGACAATAAAATGTGTGTCATGTGACCTTCCAATAATGTTTCTTTTTCCTGGAGTTCATAGAGACTTTAGTTTTAAGACATGTATCATCGTAACTCTTCGTAAAAAGCAGTGGATCCTGCTGTGGGTTCTTACAGTGTTCCTAAGCTCTCACTTATAGCCCAGTCCTCGTTCAGCTGTCCCTCGCTTCAGCGCTCAGACAGGATTTTCAGGCTTTTGAATCTGCCTGATTATCCTTAACATATAATTAAAATTAAATTGCAATATAAAGTAAAATATCTCGGCTAGATTTGTTGTTTTGGGCTTTTATCAGACTCAAAAAGGAATGTTTGATCTGCGACATACTGAATTAGTGCTGATTTGAAAGAAGGAATTTCATTCACAGTTCTAAACATGACCTTTTTCCTTCTCTGTTAGTCTCTCATATATTGTTATTCTTTTTTCCTACCCCTTAGCTACAATTTGAATACACATGAACAATTGTGTTAATTCGTGATAACATCATTTAGCAACTTGTAGTAACTTTTCGGACAGTCTCCTTACTGATGGGTGAGAAACAGTGGGGGCACCCTTACACACACAGCTCTCAAAGAAGGCAACAGACCTACATACCACACATTTAAAGCAAAGTGTTTGTTCATGAAGCAGGAGAGAATTTGTTTTCTGTAGGTTTTGAAACAAAATGCGTATTTTCTTTTTTGTATTTGTGTTCAAAATAAACCAAAAAATAAACCTACTGCTGTAATCTTTGCAATATGCTTACAAACTGTGTTTATTTCAAGCTATATGAAGTTTAAAAAGATTGCACTAAATGAAATACATTAAAGTCCAAAATTATTCCTACTGCATGTTTATAATCTTCCAACAGAGGCATGTAGGTGAACGTTCTGCACTAAAACCTTAGATTTCCTAACAGTTAATGCATTTATCAGAAAAAAAAAAATCAATGTTCATTACCCAGAATGCTTCTTCATGTTTAATAGACACACTGTCCTGCAGCCACTGGTCTCCACTGTTTCCTGCTTTAGTCCACTTCAGATGTCCTTCCTCGTTGCCTCCATCTTGCATTTTCCTATAAACCATAACGAGTCAAAATAAAATTAAACCAGGCCAATTTACACAAAATTTCTGTTTGATATTGATTTTTCTCAGACCTGTCATTGATGTAGACATTGAGAGTCCCAATGTGGCTGCCATACATGTGGTACCAAAATGTAAGGCAGTGTCCCCTTGAGGATGGCTGGAACACGTCACTGACAAGGTAGGACATGTCTCCCCACTCACCCACCGAGCTGTCCACATATATGTAGTGACCTGAGGAAACAATGCCAACGTCCCTCATGTTTTCTATTACCGTCACATTGAATATGGATGATCTGTACATCAGACTAGTTCCAAGATTAGAAGTGCAAAGTAAAATCTGATCAAAGAAAGGCTAAGTTAGTGTGCCTATAATCCAGACTATAAGTAATTTTTGTATTTTCAAACAATAAGATACACAGCATCAGATTACCATCAGAGGAATTAGTTGTGTGATCAACAGTGGGTCCAGTGTTGGGGTTTGGGGTGGCTCCTGCTCCAAGGAGCCAGCCTCGCTGGTCTACTCTAGCTCCCAAGTTGCTCCAGCTGCAGAAGGACCTCTCAAAGTCACAGAAACCATGCGGAGGGCACTGCGCATCTATGAGCTGCACATCGTCAAAGGCCATATCTCCCTCCAAGGTTGGGCCGGTCTTCACACCTTCCACCAATATCTAAAAGCACACAGTGCATTCCTATTTTCAGTGTAAATATTTCTTAAAATCAGATTTATTAATATTATTGCAAGAAAGGACATTTATAAAAGATTTTGGTAAAAAGGGTTTTCAGACTTAAAAACCAATTGGTTTGTTACATTTTTTGTCTACAAATAAACATCATATTGTACATAACTTTAAATCAATTGCAATTTTAAACAGACTGTGCAAAGAACCTTTGAGAAATCAGTCCCTCAAAATACGAGTGATGTCTAAGTTACTAATGCTGATTCCAGTTTGATATGATTTGATGTCAGAGTGCAGAACTGAATTCAACCACCAATAACTGCATCAGCTGCATACATATTTAGCCTGCAAGGTGCATCTCATAGTTTCGATAGGTTCTGCATATTCAGTTGTTGATCTAACTTGTCTGGGGTTTTCACTCCTTACGATATTCAAAGTGGAAGAGAGACTGTATTAGCTGCTGCAGCTTCCTGTCCACTTGCCCTATGTGTCATGGCTAGACAGCTCTCAGTTTGGGAACATTGTGTACAGTGTGCAAGTGAAATACGAGTTGCTAAATTTTACAAGGTTAAAATTAAAGTGAGGAATTTATGCACCAGATAAAAATATGCATGTACAGTTTTTCTATACAATTTGTTAGAATCACATTTCAATATTTCACTAACTGACTTATCAAGAAGTCATATCAAAACATAGAGTAAGTAGGCTTGGCTTAACCTTCAGTCTTCAGCTAGCCGTGCAGAACAACAGCAGCAGCCAGACATGAATGTGTAACTGTGAACAGTGAAGTGTCACATTTTTATAACCTTATAGGAGATTTTCCAAATATGCTAACCACATTAGCATATTCTAATACAATATGAAGTGGTAGAGCTTCATATTGGAGCCGCACAGCAAAAACTATGGTCGGGACAAAATTTCTGTGCTGCAAAGTCCTGAGATGCATAGACGTAAGCATATGCATACAAAATCACACTAATGTTTATCATACAATGGTGATGAAAGAATGTGTGTTATTTTAATGCAATTTGAATTGCCTAAGGTTTTAAACATAGGAGGTCAATTTTATCTTAATCATAATGCAGTTTCAGATTTGGTGTGTGTATTGGTCAACTAATTTATAAAGTGTATCAGATCTGTACTGGGATACAAAATCTTTATAAGGCTTTCAGTAAAAACATCTTCAGAAAAAGCAATCATGACAAATTGGAGCATAATGTAAAAAATATATACTGCAGCAAAGTATATATGCAATCAAAACTTTTATTATGGCTATAATAAAAGATCTAATCATGAACTGTAATGAAGTTCACTATGTAACTTCATTACATAATGAAGCTGAATTTGAGTGACTCACTCTGTATGGCTGAATCCGTGGCAGGAGCTCAGCCTGAGCGAACCTCCACAGCCGACCCTGGTCTCCTGTCTGTGAGAAAATCAGAACCTCCTTCCCATCTAGGCTCTGCTGATAAACATTCAGTGTGCCCATTCCTTTGCCATACATGTGGTACCACAACTGCAAACAAGATCCTTTACCTGAACACAGCAATAATGATACAGAATTTTATAATTATTTTTAACATAACTTAGCATTTACAAGAGTTTGAGTTCTGCCCAAATACAGCAGCTAAAGACAAATAGTCCTCCAAACGTTCAATTCTAAATGTTTTCACAGTGTAATGTTGATTCTCACTTTCACTGTATAGAGGCGAAGACATTAAAGCTTTTTGGCCAGCTTGGTCATCCATAGAAGAAGGCAGGTAGTAATAGTGACCCGTGGGTGCGTTGGTGGTGTGGTCACTCTCTGGTCCTGTGTTGGGGTTGAGTGTGCTGCCCCACTTTCTGATCCAATCAAAGTCATCTGATGCTTCCTGCTGCCAGTTACAGCTGCCCTCCTCGAAGTCACACAAATCTAAAAAGCAATTTGATATCAAAGTTTTACTATTTTGTGTTTATGAAGTCACCCAAATATCATTTGCTGTTCTCATGAATTTAAGGATAATTACAGTTTTACTTAGGTTGTGCAATAATCGTACCATCACACAAAATGGAGTTGCTGTAGTTTTGGTACATGGTTGTGCATATTTTATAAAACCAGGTGCCCGTTGCTTTTCCCTTCACCCGTTTTTACTTTTGCAATTTTAGTAATTTTATACCTTACTATGTTAGGATTGAAAAAATGGTCTACTACAAAACATCTCATCCTTACCATGCATCAGTTCTAACTTATCCCAGGGGGATAATAAGCACACACTTTGTATCACAATTGAAATAAATGTTCATTTATCCATTTAGCCTCAGGGAGGAAATAAAATATTTGCCATTTACATGATAAATACCATATCCACTTATCAGCAGAAAATTATTTTAAGGTATTTTAGGTTAACCATGGGCCCATAATTAATTAAAAATGTCTACAAGGAGAAATAAACAGATGTACAGTACAATGTCAGCTTTAGATTTTGAATGCATCTAAAAATTAACCATTTTTATGGCCTGATACCCACAATACCTCAACTCAGACTAGCAAAGTCTGAGCTTTACTCTGTAATGTCACTGCTTAAAATGGAAGAGGTGAGTATTTTTGACATTGGGCTTAAAATGAGAAATGTATAGTTTCTGGTGCAGTTTTGGATGATAAAAAGAAAAAAAAAAGGTAAATATGCTCCATTATGGGAATTTTGTGCTTTATTACCAGAATCAGGACAAGGTCCATGGATAAGTGAAATGTCATCAATGGCTATGTCACCAGCCTCTCCCCCCACGGAGGCCTCCAGAATCACTTGATGCACTCTTTGCAAGGTCACATGACTCTGAACCAGCAACCACTCATCCCTTTGGCTTCCTGATTGTTGCCACACCTACAGGAAAGACAGGAGGCTGAATCACTTAACACAATGAGGATGTGGGGAGGTTTTTGCAACCCGGGGGTATGCATCAAAACTGAGCAGTTTGCAGCCATTGTGCCATACACAAATATCATTTTGCAATCATCATTTCACAACTGTGAGAAAGTTCTTTTAACAGAGAGACAAGTAAGAGGAAACAGCCTTAAGTATTGCTCAATCAGCTGCATGGTTGTTTTCCAACAGTGCAGCAGAGGGAAGCATCCAGACTGCAGAATCTGATTGATTGCATTTAAGATGAAGGACCAAAGTTATACATTTATTTTGAGTTTTACCAGTATTTTGTTCAACGAGTCAGCTGATTTCAGAAACATCTTCAATGAACCCACAGTATCTCCAAACATGTGGTACCAAAATGTGAAACAGTATCCTTTTTCACCAGCAGGTGGCAGCAGTAGAGACTTTAACTGTGCTGTGTTATTCTTCTCACTTGGATGAGAACTCTCAATATACAGATACTTCCCTGCAAAACAAATACAAAGACTTAGTGACCTTTGGTCCCTTGCTAGAACATATAACATTCCCTACCTTGTTGTTTGCTCTTATCTAAACTGAACAATTTTCACAATTGTAGAGACAACAAAAGAAATAGGGCAGAAGAAAGAGACTAGGGAACATTTATGTAAAAACTGCCACAATGGTTTAGTCATTCTGCCTAAATAAACAGAGATAATTCACTGTTGTTGAATTATCTCTGACTTAAATATAACCTAATTATTTGTTTATTTAACTATTCTCTATGCTGCTAAAGTCAAAATTCTTTCTAAAAATGTTCACTTGTGGTCACACATGCTCTGTCTCGGCAAACCCTTACAACTGGTTGCTAGCACATAAATCCTCGCAAAGCATATCATATTTATGATTCACATAAGTTAAAATAAATCATATTTTTTAGACAGTTTGGAAGAACAATAACCTGTTCCAATGGTGTGGTCTCCTGCAGGTCCAGTATTGGGGGTTTCAGTGGGACCTGAGCCAATGCTCCAGTCCAACTCATCTTCAGCTCCCTGGACCCAAACACACAATCCATCTTCAAACGTACAGCCATAAGAAGACAGGGCTGAGGAAGAAAAAAATACGTATTCTTAAACAAATGGAACTTTCTGGATCATGTGGTCACAAAATCCTCAAATTCTAAAACTAAATAGAACCAATCTGTTAGGAAATTTGATGGAACCAAAATCACCTGGTGGCTCATAGGTTGTTTCACAGTTAATAAAGGCGATGTCATCCACAGCAACAACATGGTCTCCAGGAGAGCTGATGGGCCCTGTTGCTCTACTTACACTACTGAACCAAACCTGAGAACACAGATGGCAATACACATTTTTAAAATATCTATGTAAGCTACAAATTTTCCATTTCAAAGTTTTATTTTCAGCCTTAGCTTATATGGGTTTTCAGAGGGTAGTCTTTTTAATTTATGGAAACTTCAGAAAACATTTGTCTACTCCTAAATAAGTGGGTCTTCATCTATTCACAGCTAAAAAAACACAAGAATGAAAGAATAACATAAAAACTATTGCTAGATGTGGTGAACTAAAATAAATGAGTTATCTGAATTTAGACTTAAGCTCTTTGAAAGAAGAATATTTTCTTATTTAGAGTAATCTTGCAGACATTTACTAGTTTTACATTGTGGTAACCAATAGCAACCTTACCTATGAAACATACAATATAGGAAAATATATAGTATGAGTTTCTTATATTTAATTATGCAATATATTCTGCACAATCTGAAACATCCTGCATGTATTAAAATTAAAATCTAAAATGATCCTTTTTTTTAACCAGACCGTACATAATGCCCTGCCCATATGTCCATGTTTTTCTAACACTTTCTTGAGAACTGGAAAAATAAAAAGTCCCAAATGAAATGGTAAAACTGTTGATTTAGAACATGAGTATATCCACCTTGTAGGTCTGCTGAAACAGGCCTATAGGCGTTTGCGCTAAGGCCCAGTGGGAGACAGTGTTGTGACTGCGTGACCACAGGATTGCTTCACCACCCTCAGCTTGCTGCATAAGCACTCTGAGTGACCCAGTACTCCCTGCACTGATGTGGAAGTGAAACCTGAGTATGTGGAAGAAGGAAGGAAGTGGAGAAGAATGTCGGATTAGGAGGCAGGTTGCATGGCAGAGAGAGACGGGTTAGGGAGTTTTGCATTAAGCAATTCATGCAACAGAATATTCAGCTGTAATTAGAACATCTAGATTTTGGACATTTTAGATAATGATTAGAGAGATTTTGTTACTTACAGTAGCTGACAGTAGGGGGATGAAGGTTTGAGTTGGGGGCTAAGGAGTTTGGCTTCTGTTTGTGTGGAATCCTGACTGAGATTTACTGCCATGTAGAAGCCTAAGAAAGAAAGAAGCCTAAATAAACAACTCTGCTTGTAACACTTAAGGATGGAGGAGTCTTAACTGCAATTGAAATCCAAAATATGAATAAAATGTGCAATCTCATAACGCATAAATAAGGTCACCAGTTTGGGTAGTGTGATCTTCAGAGGGTTCAGTGTTGTTATTGGCTTTCTGTCTCTGCCATTTTGCTGGTCCATCACTGGCGTCACTCCACAGGCACTGATCCTTCTCAAATGTACATGAGCCTGGAACAAGTACAGACGTTAGGGAGTATAGGTGAAAGATGAATAACTAAATTATTAAACTTTTCCAAACTTCAAAACTAAGAGACCACCTATTTGCATTTGATTATATTATAAAAGAGATGCATTTTAAATGCTCACCACAGCCAGACTCATCTTCTCCTTCAGGGCAATCTGGATAATAATTATGTGTACTACAGTATGGTTTAATTATAAAAGAGATGCATTTTAAATGCTCACCACAGCCAGACTCATCTTCTCCTTCAGGGCAATCTGGATAATAATTACACTGTAACATCACAGGAATACACACTTTCCCAGCAGAACGCCTGCAAAAAAACTCATTATCCTGCAGGTACAAAGACAGAGACCTTAATTAATATATTTTGAATTTTCAAAGTAGACATTCAACTTACTAAGCTTTCACATACCTGGCAGGGACTCATAGGTGTGGTTGTTACTGGAGGTGTATGTGGGGAAGAGGTAGGCAATGTTTCGGGCAGTTTGCTGTTTTCAGGGTCAAAAATGCATTCCCTGGAGAAAGAGATGTCATCGAGGGCAACAAGCCCTCTTTCAGTGTCCCCAAGCTCATATCTAAAAGCAATCTGAGGAGGAGACATTTTCTTTTGTTATTGATTCTTCTTCTTTATGACAGGCATTTGTAATGTAGTCAGACTTTTAATACAAAAGACCATTTTGCGTTAGCTTCCACAGACCTTGCTAATGACTGAGGAGGAGAAAGTGACCTTTGCCCTCTGCCAACTATAGCTGTGGGAGGATCCCCTGATCCACAGCATTTTGTCATCAATACCAGACATCAGTGTTCTGGACTTGGCTGTCAAGTGAGCTGAATCATCACTCATGCTGAAGTAAAAGAATCTCACCTAAAAGGTTCAAATAGTAAATGAAAGAAATATAAGTATTGCAACATAAAAAATATTTCAGCCAGCAGGGAAAGTAAAGAATTTATGGAGCAGAGACAGGTTTTAGACAGGCAATAAAAAGAGCAAATACTGCAACATAATTGTATATGTAATATATGAGTACAACACTAGTCATTATTTTTTTATACTACAAATTTTGTTTTCTTTAATCACTAGTAAAGATTCTCAAAAAGTCTTAAAATAAAGAGAGTTTTTATTACAGGAGTCTAATCCCACACAGAATAATATATATATATATATATATATATATATAAAAAAATCATAACCCAAAATCAATAATTTGAGTAAATTTTTGTTGGTAAGGATAAATATTACATATTTTAACAACTTTTAACAAAATCCAATTCACAAATGATAGCCATCTTACTTTGTATGGCCCCATTTTGCCAACAAGACAGCACTTAGTTGTTTTTTTTGTTTTTTTTTATACAATGTTTTACAAGGTTATAACACACAGAGAGAAGTGAATTTAATTAGTTACACAATGTGTACTTAATTAGAACTTCTAAACTAAACTAAAGCATTAAAATGCTCAGAGTAATTTTTTAAAAGGACCATCAGGGGTACCAATGAATATGACAGCGGAAATGTTATTAAAAACTATTATTTCTTAATGTTAGATTGCTGCATCAATTTAATAGATTCTTTCTAAAATATTCCGAGTGAGATTTTGTTAATATATGTTTTATAGTTAGGTTCCAATATATTTCTCTGTAGATGTTGTAGCCCCTTTAACATTTAATCATCTGTCTGAAGGGGTTTAAAATGGTCTTATTTTTAATTTATTTAATGGTGGAGAAAATGACCCAAAAGAACACCTAAAGATGCATTTTCCTTTATGTGATGCATGCAATAAATGAACAAGAGACTCACAGTGCAGTTAAAGCTTGGTAACAATGTCTTTGAAAGAATCTCAGACATCTGGCCCGTTTCAGTCAGGTGACTCCCAGGTGTAATATAGTGACCTGTTCATAATTAATAATAATAATAATAATAATAATAATAATAATACTAATAATAATAATAATAAAAACCATTGGAATACAACTGAAACTTAAAAAATATTGGAACATCTTCAGCTGAGACTGTAACTATTGATGAAGAGAAGTGGTAAAAGCATCTCTGAGAGTTTATTATACCTGTGGCCAAGTTGTGAGTGTGATCCCTCGGAGGACCATGCCTGGGCCAGCCTTCCTCTCCTGCCTGCCGTGTCCAATCACCTCCTGGTGTGTCCACATCACTGTTTGCCCAAGAACACAGGCCTTGTTCAAAGTTGCAACGCTCCACCACACCTTGAGTTTCTGTATATATAGAAAGTAGAGAAGGAGGTAGAGTTTGAGCGGCTTAAATTGCTAATTTAAAAAACAACAGATACATAAAATAAAATACTTTTTATTGTAGATTTACAGATTTAAATATCGAGCTCTGATGCTTTTTGACATTTGTGATTTTTGCGTCTTTACTGCTTTCAGCAGACAGTGTAGAAGCTCACCACAGTCATTCTCATCAGACCGGTCCCCGCAGTCATCGCTGAAGTCACAAACATGGCTGGGATCAATACATGCGCTGTTGTTGCACATGAATGTATTCTCGGAACACGACTGGGGTTCTACAAAGGAGGTCCAAAACTTTGAAGTGAATAGAAATTTGATTAAAATAAATTAGATAAAAGCGCTCAATAAGCTAGTGGCCTACCAGGAAGGGAGCAGTTGGTGAAGTCGATGTCATCTACAGCAACATGTCCTGGTTTGTTGAAGTTAGTGGAAGCTTCAAACAAGAGGGTAAAATCCTGGGGAATCCGGCCAATCACAACATTGCTGTGCTGCCACAAATCTCCATTGTTTCCAGCTAGCCACCACAATGTGGTGATCCTGGGGCCTTCCTTTAAGAGCACCTTTAGCTCTGACTCTGAAACAGTTACAAACAAGCTTTCACATAGGGGGAATCCAAAGACTTTATATTTCATAGATTTCTGTACCTGCAGACATACGATTATAAAACATACCCTCTCCATGCATGTTGAGGTAAAACTGTAGTGTACAAGTAGAGCTGGCCTCTTTCATGATGGGACTTTGCAGCGTAGCAGGACTCATTTCTCCCCCTCTATCAGCCTCCAATCCCATGTACCAACCTGAAAGGATCACCCAAGTCCTTTGTTTATGTGAAAACTTATGTGGTGCATAAATTAACAAAATACAAATCAGGGCAGAACAAATATTGCAAGAAGAAATACTGATTTGTTGTAAACCAACAGATTTCAAAATATGGGGAGAAGAGGCGCTTTAAATCTTAGAATTAACACTTAGAAAACTAAAACTCTGCTTTGCAGATTTGGAAAAACATCAAAGATGGAGAGATTTTCTGTTTAGCACAAGCACTTAAATGGCGCAATCCAAACCCATGCAGGGATGAGGAAACTGTGGCTAACAACACACAGCATTCCTTGCATATGCAGCACAAAAGAGGAAACAGAAAAAAAAGTCATATTCAGCTTCTTTGTTTCTTCTAACAAACCCCTCATTATGATGCTGGAATCAGGTTTTTATGTATTGTGGAGAACTGATTCCCATAATGGCAATCAACATTGTTATCTTTGATTTTGGAGAACCTTACCCAGCTCAGTTCCTAGTGTGTTGTCCACAGAGGGTCCACTATCCACCGTGCCGTTCCTTCCTCTCACCCACTGGACCTGTCCAACGCTGATATCCTGCCAGTCACAGGTGCCATTTTCAAATGAACAGCCCTCAAATCCTCCTGTTTCATTTTCTATAAAGAAAAAAGTTGTATTTACCACAAAGTATGCTTATATTAGAAGAAGAAGAGGACGACTGAAAATAAAAACACAAGTACCTGGGCAAAGACCCTCTGTGAGACTGATGTCATCAATGGCAATAAATCCCTTGTTGTTGCTTCCTGCCTCAATCATAAGCTGTTGTTGAGAGGATGCAAACAGCTTAAATACTGCTGCTTAAGTTCTTAGATGTAATGGATCTTCTTACATTTTTCTATTTACAAGAAAAATTATACATGATTTAAAATGTGTGTTGCAAATATTTCCAGGCTCTTTTACTGAGATTTCCCAAAACATGTTATAGGACAACTAATTGTCTTCCGAACTAAGCCAGTCAGTAAGAGTACACCCACATGCAATTTAATCTCAGTACAATTACACCAATGGTGTGAAGGCCTCAGAGGTTTGTTAGAGAACATTAGCAAACAAAGAGCATCATGAAGACAAAGAAGGAACACAGCAGACAGAATGTTGTGCAGAGGTTTAAAGCTGGGTTAGGTTATAGAACAATATCACAAGATTTGCACACAATAACCAATCATCTAAAAATGGAAAGATCATGCCTACAAAGACTATGCGGTCCATCAAAGCTGACGGGCTGGTCAAGAAAAGCATTGATTGGAGAAGCAGACAAGAGACTCATAATAACTCTGGAGAATATGCAGAGATCTACAACTAAGATATGAAAATCTGTGGACAGAAAAGGTATTAGTCCTGCACTCAACTATTCTGTCCTTTAAGGAATATGGCGTAATGAATGCAGTTAGTCAACAGTCCTCTGCAGAAACAGGAGTTCTATTCAGATGAGACCAAAATTGACCTTTATAGCCAAAGTGCAAAAAGACCCCATTCTCACCACAAAACATAGAGTTGGAAGCAATATGTGGTGATGCTTTTCTTCAGCAGGAACAGTTAAAGGTGATGGATGGAGCTAAATATAGGTCAATCCTACAAGCAACCCCAGTAGTACTTGCTAATGCTAATTCCACAGGAAACGCCTGTCACAGGCCACATAAGACTTGAGGTTCACCTTCCAGCAAGAAAAGAACACGAAACATGAGCCCAGAGCCATAATTCACCGGTTTAGATCAAAGTCCACATCAGAAATCTAGTTTCTAATCTGTGGCAATAACTGATCACTGACGTTCAGATGCTCTCCATTGGTTTCTATCCAAGAACACACAAAAATAATCCCAAGATTGGAGAATACCAAATCATATTTTATTAGAAAAAAAATACATTCTTCTATTATTGCCTTCAGTTTCACAGCTACACGCTACTTTGACCTGGTCTATCAAATAACACCCCAATACAATTCATTGAAATTTGTATTTCAGTTGTTCACATGAATGTGAACAACTCAATGAATATGAATACTGTTGCGAGGCATTGTAATTTATTCCAACTGTGGCGATTGTTTTGATTTACCTGAAAAGATTCGGATATGTAAACTGACTGGGAGAATCGGGTCCAGCTGCTGCCACTGCTGTTGCTATGAAACATTAGAGTCTCCTCTCCTCGGTCCGAATGTACAAACAACCTTAATGTGCCAGAATCACTGAGAGAAAGAAAAAAAAAAACAAAAAAAAAATACTTTTTTTTCACATTTCTGCAAAATGAAATGATTCATTTTCCAAGATTTTCTGGGACAATTACTCAGAGTGTTCTCATTCATTTTTCTGGGAAAATAGCTACTTTCCTTGTTTCAGCTTGTAGGAAACAAACTGTTAGGCAAGATTCTTACATCTTTTGGGCTGCTGTTAATGGGATAAAATTATTCTCTTGGTTCACTGATGAACTCTGATACACAACTTCTCTTAGTGTTGCACAAAGTGAAGCAGGTGATTCATGTCTAAATGACTTTTGTTCGCACTTCCTGAGGAAGTTAGTGAGGAAACAACAGGATAATGTCCATCCTTGTACTTTACTGTCACTCAATCTAGGTTAAAAAGCCTTGATGTGATATGTTTGGGATATTCTATGCTCACCTGCTATCCATATGGTACCAGAAGGTGAGACAAGATGGGGTGTCCTGCAGTTGGATCCATTCAGACACAACCTGTGCTACGCTGTGTTGGCCTTGGTGCAATGCTGAGCTCAGCAAAAACCAACCTGCAAGTAAACAGAAGGTAAATGTAAAATCCAAAAAGTCAATGTCTGACAGCTGTAATAATTTATAAGTTCACAAGTAAATTACCATATGTAAATTGGCATAAGCTGGGCAATATTAATGGGGCAATATCAGAAAAAATATCTAAATCTGTCAGTTTTTAATTATTTTTTAAAGATTCTGACAAGCCATAGTTGCAACAGGATCAAAGTGAAGTTGAAAATATTACTTTATTTAGCTAATTGGGATTTATTACAGCACACAGAGGAGGCAAATCTTGTCTCGGTCACAAAAACAAAGTCAAACTGAAAAAGACCCTGTAGGAGACTAAGAGTGAGACTTAACCAAAATAATAGGATCTTGAAACAAATAAGAAACTATTTCCCTTTTTACAATGTAAAAAATTATTTTAGCAGCAGTAAGCATAAATTTTCTTTGCTAGTGCAAATTCGAGAAAAAATCCACCAGGTTTAGGTTCTATATATATAAAGAAATGTGTTTTTGTTTTACAGTTTCAAAAAATGCATTTCCTAATAAAGTGAAAAAAATAGCATGGTCTGTTTCTATTTTCTGCTTTTAGTTATTAGTTAGCAATAATAAAATGCACCTTTCGGGAATGAACCATTTTACACACTGCAGCATAAGGATTACCATCTGAGGTTTGAGTGGTGTGGTCCATTGGTGGTCCATGGGAGCCTCCGTGGGACATGACCCACCCATGTCCATCTTCTGTGTGCACGTTGACCCATGTGCATTGTCCAGACTCAAAGTCACAGCTGGCAGGAGTAGAACAAGCTCCATTCCTCACAGAGAAATCATCTATTTTTACAGTATCTTTGGTGCCAGGCACATGAACGGACTGAAATACCACCTGAAATGATTAGATTTATTGGAAATTGATAAAAAAATAAGGTCAATCCTGGATACAAGCTTTAAACAATGTATTGTTATTAATGTTAATTTACATTAAAAGGTGCAGGTGAGGACACAGTGACCTCAGCCACTTCCCAGTGTTTGGAGAGGAATACAGAGCGACGCCAAAGGACATCGCCAAGCTGCCCACTTCTCAGCACGTGAACAGAAAGATAGCTGGAGGTCTCTGCAGGCAACATGTACCTGAAATAACATGCACATTTATATCCAGACTAGAAGATAAATTAGACAGTTGTGTATAAATGAGTGTGTTAGTAGTACTGGACCTACCAGAAGCGTACACACATCTCTGTATCTGAAGAGTACAGACGGGAGAGCAGCTCAACTGTCTCCTTCTGCTCAGAATCTGATATCATCACAGACATGTAGAATCCTGAAAAATATACAAGAAAACAGGCTACTTTTTGCAGACATGGAATGTTTTAATCTTTTAACAATAATTTGTGCCCACTACTTTTCCCGTCCCTGCATGGTGCACAAATAGTCTTAGTGTAGAATATTTAAGAATCAGTAAAATTACCAACTAAAGAGATTAGAGGACAATAACATTGCTTCATTATAATATCTGATCAGTATGCCTAAGCAACATAGTTTATCATAATGCTGTAGTTAACAGCAACCACTGGTGTTTTGTTCTTTGTCCAAAACATTAAAATTGCTGTTGCCATGCACAATACACTCTGCAGCACACAGTAAAAGTTATATCATTTCACTTCTCTAAGGCAAACAAATTTTTATTAGATTTGCATTTTTAAAAAGATTTTTCTGTACAATTATTTTTTAAGCAGTTATTTTAAGGTTTTAATCAACTATACACTTTTTGATGATGTTTGTATTTTTTTTCCTTGCCATTTGGTCCCAGTTTCATCCTGAAAATTAAGTTTGCCTTTCAGAACAGGAAAGGTTTGATCAGCAATGACTTTTTACATCACAAGTGACATCTATAACAGTATAAGTGCATTCTTGCATAACTTTGTAGTTGCACTCTGACACAGTTCAGTACTGACCATTTTCAGTCCCATAAGTCTTATCCACTTGATGCTTTGTTCCCCTTGTGCGATTCCAGAGACCCCTGTCACTAAGGCGATTCTCAAATTCACACCAGTCCGAATCAAATCCACATTCATCTGAAAACAGATTTAATTTGGAAATGCATTCAAAAATCAAACTGTAAGAATTTGGCCTCATTTTAACCTAAGAGTTTACATACTCTGATTACTGCAGCTTCCCGCTCTCACTGTAATGTCATCAATAGCAATGAATCCGTGACTATGGATGTTCCTCTGCCCACTGAACTTTATCTGTTAACAGATTAATGAGACGGGTAATATTTTGAAGCCAATCCATGTTCTGGATTCTGTTTGTGAACTAATCAATTTAAAGATTTTTACATAATAACATACGTTTAGAAAACAATGTTGGCTGCAAAATTTAAAGTGACAGCAGTGCTGCAACAGGTTTGAAAAAGATGAATATATACTTTTGTAAACAATTACCTGAAGTGCGTCAGTAAAGTTTACAGCTACTTGTGTTCTGATCCAGTCCGGGTTTTGGGTTCCTTGACGAGTCCAGACCAAGATTTCAGAGGACTTCTAACATGGAGTAAAATTCTGTGAGAAGTGTATTTTATGCAACAGTTGCATGAAGCCTATTTGGTTACATACGGTTTGAATCAGCAGATTCAGGGTGGATACTGACGGCCCCAGCATATAATACCAGAACTGAATACAGCTCTGTGACCAAAGATGAGAGACAGAAACCGAGGTAACAGCCTTCTCACCATCCTTCAAACCAGATCCATTCAGCAGTAAAAAGAAACCTTTGTAAAGACAGAAGACAAAAAAATGTTAATTTGGAAAAGCATGTCAGATTTCTCCACAGTTGTTCGTTTAAGACATATTATTTTTGTGTACTGAAAAATACACAGAGACCAGTTTTGCTCATCTACAACAGTTATTTGGTGAGAGAGTACACACAGGAAATGTTGCCTTGACATCACAGGACAAACAATTATGCAAAGGCACACACCCATAAGGCCAGCTCAGATGGAAAAATTGACCTAACATGCAAATGTCTGGACTGTTTGAACCCGGACAAATCCGGATGCTTGGAAGGAACATGCACACTCAGTCCAAAAATACCCCTGGCTAGGATTTTTACCCAGGATATTCTTGTTCCAAAACAACAGTACTAACAACTGCTGCATCATTCAGCCAGGTGGTGATTTGTGTCATCGTCAAATGGCAGTACCTTGATCACTGTCAACAGTGTGATCATACTGAGGCCCATTCCACACGCCCTCCACTTGAAGTCCTTTGCTGAGAGTCCAGCTTATATCATCAGTGTCCTCCTGGACCCAGTTACACAAACCTGTTTAACAAGAAGCACACACTGAATTATACAAACTGAACTTCATTAAAAAATCTAAAATTTCATCAAAAGAACCCAAAAAGCAAAATGTAGATGTCTATGTTACTATGTTATGTTACTTGAACTTAAATCTTTGAGTTTGACCTTTTTCAAAGCTGCAGTCCATGTTAGAGGGTGAAGCACTGGTAGTTGTGGTGGGAGGGTTGGTCGTGGTGGGGACAAGATCTTCGCAAGATTTGCCTCGGATGATATGGATATCATCTAGTGCAAAACTTTGGTCATTTCCAACTGGACAGTGGGCTTGTAAAATAATCTGCAGTCAAAAGTACAATTATCAGATTTTAGAGCTTTAAAATAAATTCAAGCACAAGAAGCCCAAAAGAAACGCAATAATGAAAATGTGAAATAAAATTCTAAATAAGTAACCTTGTGAAGACTGGATGAATTGTAATTCACTCTGTCTTGAATCCAAGTGGAATTCATGTAACCATTAGTACTGAATAGGGGATGCAGAACACCAGCCTCACTTAAAAACACTGTTAGTGTAATGTCTGATGGTCCTGAAAGCACCAAAAATTATCAGTGAGAAAACAAAACAATTTTAAAAAAGATCATATTTACAGATGGTCAAAAGAAACATTTGTTTTCTCAATAAGAGAGACAAAACTAAAAACTGGATGGATGCACAAATTTTAACTGAAATTTTGCACATAAATGACACATTTAAGCACAAATCCTTTTTTATTTGGTAACTAAAGTTGGAACGTTCCTGAAGGACAATGATTTGAATCAACTAAACAAACCCCAATGAAATGATGCACAACAAATAGATAAATCATGTTTGTTATGCCAAAGTCAAGTCTAGCTTCAGAATTCAGATTGTCCTTCATTTTGGTTCAATTAAAACATTTTTTAAGAGAACAGTGGGCCAAAATTCCTTTAATGGTAATGTTACAGACTCATACTCTTCTATCCTTTTTCCAACAAACTTTAAAAACAATGCGACAAAGAAATATGTTAAGATTTTTATGTGAGGTTTCTGGCAAATACAGAATTGTGAGCTTCTGACTCTTGCTGACATAAAAATGGTCCAGCTGAAGAACTATACTGTATATCATAATATTAAAGAAAGAAAATAAGCACACATTAAGGGGGAAAAAATCAATGCATTTGTATGAGAAATTTGGTGGGAAAAAAAAGCATTTTAAAGAAAGAACAAAATTATCTAATGCCATGCGTATCAGGAGTCTCGAAAGGATTTCCCAGAAACACAATGTTCCCTACCTGTAAACGTCAGGGATAAGACACAAAACCAAAAGCTGGAAAAAATACAGTAACTGATTTCTATTAATTGTTAAAGAAAAAGTAAAATGTACTTACCAATACGCCATCCTTGAGCGTGGTGCCAGATCTTTATGCAACCACTTTCTACTGCTTCCATGGACTCACTCTCCAACTGGGCAATTTCTTCTTTTTCAGACTTAAGGGGCCTTAAAAATGCAAAGTGGCCTGTGGCAACAAAATGCATCATATAAATAAACTGAATTTATTAATTAATTTCAAACATGACTGAAAAATATACAATTAAGATAACTTGTCTTTCTATTCAAGAACACATTAACAACTTCAACATTTTAGTGAGAATTGGCTGACTTTCAGTTATGGAAGCTATAAACTTTTAAAAACTGCTGGTTCATGTCCTCAACCCAAATCTCGCTACAAAGCTATATATATATATATATATATATATATATATATATACAGTACACTCAATACAGACCAAAAGTTTGGACACACTTTCTCATTGAATTCAATGAGAAGGTGTGTCCAAACTTTTGGTCTAACAAAGGTGTCACATTTCTGAAATGTGACACCTTTGTTAGTAGCTAATGTTATCTTAAAGGACTGACTGGGGTTTTAATCACAACTAGGGCCTTTCTTTTTTTTTTTTTACCCCTCCAGGGGGTCTTTTTTTGTGGGCTCTAGTGTCCCTTATATGATAGTAGGCTGACAGGAAACAGGGAAGGAGAGGGGGGAAGACATGCGGCAAATGTCGTCGGGTCCGGGAGTCGAACCCGCAATGGCCGCGTCGAGGACTCAAGGCCTCCAAATACGGGTCGTGCTAACCACTACGCCACCATGGCACGCCCCAACTAGGGCCGCTACGCCACCATGGCACGCCCCAACTAGGGCCTTTCTGTGTGGAATCTGCATGTTCTCTCCACTCCATCTTCTTCCCACGGTCTAAAAACATGAATTTTACCATAACTGGCACTCAATTGTGTGCTTGTACACCAGAAGAAAGACATTGACTTTAACTGCGAGTTCAAATGGATTAAACAAGTATAGAAAATAGATGGATTATTCATTTTAACAACCTTTACCGTAATTTTTTACATCACTTTCCACCTCTGACTTAAATTAACACAGAACCGTTTGACTTGGTTAGTAAAATAACTAGCAAGTTTAGGAGTGCATCTATGAAAAAGGAGACAAAACCTCTACAAAGTTAGATCATGACTGTAAGAAATTCTGCATGATGTATGATTGCTCACCTAAAGGAGAGTTTGTTGAGTGGTCTCTTGTAGGAATAAATTGTCCATCACTTTGGCCTGAGAGCCAGTCCCACTCTACTTCAGACTCTGCTGGGGGATTGTTTACCCAGCTGCAGAAGTCCATCTCAAAGTCACAAAAGCCTTCAATACAAAACACAGAAAACACATTACCACAATCAAACTGCTTTAATGCTTCCAAACATGCCTAATTATAAAGCTACACCAAATTTATTCATTGTCAATTACCTGGTGGGGGACAGATACCATTCAAGACGGTGAGGTCATCAATAGCAATATCTCGCGTTGGTTCATCTCCGGCTATTGCTTCAAACACCACCTGATAAGTAGAGAACAAACCAAAATTTAATCAAATGTTTTAGGCATTGTTTGCACATAAATGTACTGTGGGTATAGATTACCTGTCTTGGATTAAAGTAATTTTATCCATGAAATTAACTCCAGAAAAAGAGAAGAGAGATGCTACGTCCTGATTTTTACAGGGTACTCATACATCCATTTTATTTAATTTACCCGACTCCAAAAAAGGATATTTTACCCACAATAACAAACTGATAAAATAAACCCCTTGAATATTTTCTTTTAATAAACCAAATTGATTTTGAAAATATCATTAAAACCCATAAAGACAAGAACATATACTTCTGTGAAACCATCCAAATGTGTGTAATAATCTCCTTTTTTATATTTTCATTTATTGCTAAAATTGATAACAGGAATAAAATGAGTTAATATTTGATTAAATTTTCCCCCAGAAATCATAATCTGCAAACATGATGGTAATGCGAGACTGGGTAGCTACCTGATAATTGCTTTCTGGATTGTAAAGTGTTACTCTCCCATGCCGCCAGTGCGATCCCTGATCGCCTATCCTTGTCCACAGCTTGGTGGCTTTTTCTTGGCTGTCAGTTTGAAGGTAAACACTCAGTTCACCCACTCCTGTTCCTTCCATGTAATACCAGAACATTAGGCACTCCCCATCGAGCGGTGTAGGCTCCATCAGAGATATCATAGCCCCTCTGGATCCCACAGAGTGTTTCCATAACCCGGCACTCAGGTAGTAACCTGCAAATAGAGAAAAATGTCTCACAGTGTTGCTTGGATGCACCGATTATTATACAGTAAACCTCTGTATTTTACCGGAAAGTGACAGACTTATCACAGTAGTGAATAATTGTAAAGTGGAACGCAAATTGTGCATTGTCTTCAAACTTTTTTTATTAATGAAATGGGGTCTATATACTGTGTAGCATGCTTACAGTAGATGACCCTCTGTACCCGGACAACCCTAAATCAAATTCAGTGCAACTTCAAAAGTCAAACATATAAGTAGAGTTCATCTGTGTGTAATCTAGCTCAAGTTTGTTAAAGAAAATTAGTGAACAAAAGTCTCGAAATCGCCAAGAGACACAACAGACATGTCAAGAATAAAGCTGATGATAAGCTTAAAGCAGAGGTAAGATCCATCCATCCATCCATTTTCTGTTCACCCTTGTCCCTAATGGGGTCGGGAGGGTTGCTGGTGCCTATCTCCAGCTACGTTCCGGGCGCGAGGCGGGGTTCACCCTGGACAGGTCGCCAGTCTGTCGCAGGGCAACACAAAGACATACAGGACAAACAACCATGCACACAACACTCACACCTAGGGAGAATTTAGATAGACCAATTAACCTAACAGTCATGTTTTTGTGGGAGGAAGCAGGAGTACCCGGAGAGAACCCACGCATGAACAGGGAGAACATGCAAACTCCATGCAGAAAGACCCCGGCCAGGAATCGAACCCAGGACCTTCTTGCTGCAAGGCAACAGTGCTACCAACTGCGCCACTGTGCAGCCCCAGAGGTAAGATATAAAACTATTTGCCAACATCTCACAGAGCACTGCTTAATCCAGTGGTCTAAAACTACAATCCTCAAGGGCCAGAGTCTTGCAACTTTTAGATATGTCTCTGCTTTAGCACTCTTAACTTCAATTTGAACTCATTAGCAAAACTTTGTAGAGCTTGACTGAATGCTAGTAAGGCAGTTTAACCATTTAATTCCAGTGTGTAGAACAAGGGACACATCTAAAAGTTGCAGGACTCCAGTCCTCAAGGAATGCAGTTTGAAATGACTGATTTAATCCTTCATCTGAAAATGGCAGGACATATAGTACAACTAAACAAATTGACTAAGGAGGTCCAAAATTATCAGCAATGCATTCTATAAAACTGGCTCTTTTGGGAGAATGCTAAAAAGAAAGCTTTTTGTTGACTTTGTTGATTTGAAGTTCTACTTGCAGTTTGTACATCATCCTGACCTCACCTTTCCAACGATAAAACCTAACGGTTGCAGCATCAGCCTGTGAGGATTAATCTCTGCACCGTTTTTGTATTTGTAAAGGAAAAAAAATGAATAAAAACCACTCCCTTATGCATTACAATAAAACCCTACTTTGTGTTGGCCTATCAAACAAAATTACATTAAAACACCCTCAGGTTTGAGTTTATAATATGATGGGAACAAAAAAAACACACAACAGAAAGGCTGGATGGATATTTTTGCAAGATGTCATGTAATGAAGCTGCAGACCTTGCTCTGTCTCCAGAGTGTGATCTTTGGTGGGACCTGAAGAGTTGGCTGGCTGGGACATGCCTGTGATCCGGTCCCAGCTGAAGCTCGCAGAGGGATGAGGCTGCATGCCACAAAGAGAACCCTGGAAAGTGCACTCTCTCTCAGGTGGACACAAGCCATTCAAACTAGTGGCCACCTCAACGTCATCAATGGCAATGCTCCCCTGTGTGCCGCCCACCACAGCTTCTATAATGAACTGGAGAATGAATTGAAGTGAAGATTCAGGACATCAATGCATCTAAATGTGAATACACAACTCTAAATCTACATGAAGGTGACTTATTTACTTCTGATAATTAACCCTCCACAATTGGCAAACTATTTTTAATTGTCAAAGCAAAAATATGTAAATCATAAACTGTAATGACCTGTATTGGTCTGTCGCTATTGAAGGTAAGATCTGCAAACCACCATTTGTTTCCCTGTGTGCCACTTCGCATCCAGACGATTGTTTCTGGTTCCCCAGAGCGTTTAGTAATAAACCTCAGGGATCCTGATTACAACAGCAGAAGTTGTTGTAATTACTGATACTTTATAATATTACTGTACTTTATGATAAAATGCTAAAAAGCCTTATTTTATTTGTGGAATAGATGTGTGCAGGGAACCACATACCAATGCTGTTCCCAAATATGTAGTAATGGAAGCTCACACAGATAGTTTGGACGGCAGGTTTAGGGAGGCTGATGAGCCTGGCTGATGATGATATATTCATTTGGTTCTGAGCTTTTATAAGCATGAAGTAACCTGTAGAGAAAGGAGAAATGGAAATGCAATTCGCTTTATTTTTTTTTTTTAACTCCACAACCAATCTGTTCATACAAACATGCAGAAATTACTGATCTGAGTGCAAGTATTTAGAGTCAAAAGTATTAATACTTCTTTACCCTTTTCAGACACAACATTTTATCGATCTAATATTAATTTTAAGTACTATAACAACACAAGATAGTACTTATTCAGAAAACCCACAGACAATACTTTACAAGAATCTGTTTTCATGGCAATTGCAACAACAAATCTTTGGGGGTAGGTTTCTAACAGCTTCTGACATAGAAACCTGATTTTGTGTAAACATTTCTTTGTAAAAAAGCTTTAAGTCTGGACAGTGTGGGTCATTCCTCCTTCATGTTTGTTCAGTCCCCAAATGGAGTTTGGAAAGCTGCAAACTGGACTTCAGGATTCTTTCAAAAATGATTGTCTTCTTGCTGCTTTAGAATGGAAAATTTGTGGAATGCATGACTAACACAGGGGTGTCCTGCTCTTTTTAGATGTGCCACAGGTACAAAACACTGGAATGAAATGGCTTAATTGCCTCCTTCTTGTGTAGATCAGTTCTCCAGAGCCTTGCTAATGACCTAATTATTCTATTCAGGTGTGGTGCAGCAGAGGCACATCTAAAAGTTGCAGGGTAGGTGCCCTCCAGGACTGGAGTTTGACACCTGTGGACTAACATATCTAAACCAAGCTGATGTCTTTACCAGGGGTCTCAAACTCCAGTCCTCGAGGGCCACTGCCCTGCAACTTTTAGATGTGCCTCTGCTGCACCACACCTGAATAGAATAATTAGGTCATTAGCAAGGCTCGGAGAACTTATCTACACAAGGAGGATGTAATTAAGCCTTTTCATTCCAGTGTTTTGTACTTGTGGCACATCTAAAAACTGTAGGACTGTGGCCCTCGAGGACTGGAGTTTGAGACCCCTGCTAGCCCCTTCAGAGTTACAATGATCATCCATGCCACTTCCTCTGATTAATGCTAACACCTACTTTTTCATTCTAATTCACAATTGTGCTACTTTGAATTAGTCTATCACAAAAAATCCTAATGAAATACATTGTGAAAAAGTTTAAGGAATATGAATAAATTTGCAAAGCACTAGTTGTTATTGCCTGTCTGGTTAGGTTTGTTTTTATGATATGCAAGTTTCTAAAAACTTTGACCATGAACTGAAAGTTTTAATTTCTCACTTCTCTCCTCTCAATGAACTCCTTATTGCAATGCTTACCATTCCCAGTTAGGTCGTCATATGCCCCATTGCTTCTCTTCCACAACAGACTAGCTGTGTAGTCATGGTACCAGGAACAGGTATCCTTTTCAAAATCACATGAGAGGTTGCCTGATTCCTCTGGGATGTCTCCCTCTGCACAGTTCTCAAAGCTGATATCATCCAGCATAACATGCTTTTGTTCCCCAAATGAAGGCTTGAAAGAAAACAGCAGCTGTGCAGAGAGAAGACCTTATATTTGTTGCAGAAAATCAAAAATGCCTTTTTAAACACTTATATTCAGAATTTTTCTCCCATATCTGCTATACTTGAGATTAAATATAAATATCCCAACAACATCAATGCTTTTCTTAGGTAGTACAATACAAATATTCAGAACTGTATTACTCATTGTCCTCAAAAAATGTAAAACAATGCCCTAATCTTCCATTTTAGAATGCAGTGTATGTGTGTATGCTTTCAAGTGGAAATTTTTCTGAAGTAAAGACAACTCAGTATCAGAACTTAAAACTTCTGTAATGAATTGTAGTATGCAGAATTTAAGATACCCTCAATAAAATGTGTTTAAAAGAAACTTAAAATAAATATTATATTGCTGCATCATAATCTTACACTACTTTTAAAAAGGTGAATAAAGAATAGACACTTAGGATCCTGAGTTATTTTTGAGATTTGATTATTTTATTTCTTCGTGTGTCGACTTGAATTTACTCTTTTGTCTTCTGGCATGGCCCCCTGTGTTTTTTTTCTGTGCAAGTTTTTGTGTTCAACATTTGATATTTTTTATCATCTACTCCACTGTTCTGCATTTTGGTCCACAATGAACCTCCACCAAACAAGACATGGACAAAGATCAATAAAACCTGGAAAACACTGCAGGAAACAAAATAGGATTTGTTGGTTTTTAAGTCTTCAAGGTAAATAATTTTACTTTCTAAACAACAAATGTATTTTTTTTTTAATCCACAGAATAAACACGTTTTTTACCAACCTGGTAGCCTCCTGGTTGATTACCAATAAAAGCCGTTGCATTCTCCCAACCATCAGTTTTTATTTTGGAAATCTTTAGTAAATCTCTCTCAACTTTGCCTCTGATCATTTGTAGTTTAAGGGATGATGCTGATATTGGGGATGAATTGTCTTCATAAATATGATACCAAAAACTGAAACATATGTATGAAGAAAAGCAGATGACTTTTGGCACAAAAATGACAAGATAAAGATCCCACAATTTGTGCTAAATAATAAATGTGAAATGTTAGTTCTTGTTACCTGATTTGGCATGCCAAAGCAGCCAGCTGGTTGACAGGATACTCCAATGTGGCTTCATATAAGAAATCACTTTTGTCACCATCTATATACATGACATATCCTGAGCACACAAAAAAATAAAATAAAGTAAATAAAAAAAAGAAGAAAACATCTGCTTCTTAAATTGTTTTAAATGCTCACAATGCATGTTGACAGAGAATTAATTAAAAAAAGAACACTAATGATTACCCCAGGGGGTCCCTGTGGTGTGGTCCTGTCCTGGTACTGAGGTGTTTACCATCTGCCGTCTCCAGCTGTAGGATGATTCTTTACTGGTGTCTTTCCAACCACATGTGTGATTCTCAAAGTTGCATGAACCTTGAAAATAATAATTAATGAAATACTAAAACAAAACTTGATGAAGCCTCTTTGATAATTATATTTTGATGATTTTTTGTTACAATAAAGATGAGTATGCCCAAAAGACATATTATCATCCCAGCCTTTTGAAAAAGCGTTGTTAAATTATATTTTACTATTACGCACCGTGTTCCGGCTGGATGGTTATTTGTGTTGCGTAAATCTCTCACTTCCGCCTATGAGTTGTAGACGAATGCTATGTGCTAGCAGCTATGGCTAGCAGCATAATCCTAAAGTTTGGTCCGGGACAAGCAGGGGGGATTTCATTGACAGATGAAAATGTCTGCGTTTTATCCTACTTCTGGGGACGAACAAACATACCTAAAATAACCGGCGCAACGCATGAAACATGACAGCCTTTCTCCAACCGGGGCTGCAGCCTGGCGGCTGGTTCGCAGCGAACGACAGGGAAGTGCGCCGTTACGTTTTCATGCAGGTGGATAGAGATAGGCTGAACACAGTGGTCTGCTGTAGCTAATTGTTAGCGTAGCTTTACAGACAAAACTGAAAATGAATTTACCACCATCCCGGTCACAACAAACGGGTGGCGGAGCGGAGCATACCTGGCAGGTGTGTTTCTGTTAATGAGGAAAGTACCAAATCCTGTCGCTAACGTGGTCACGACAGCTATAACTAACTGACTGTGAGAGTTTCTTAAATTGACTGAAGATGAATACACTAAAACTGGAGTATAGATATATTTTTAGAAGTGTCTTGGTGAGCCTGCTGCTTTATTATTAAGTTGAATATAAGTTCGGATCTTGTCTACATTTTAAAAAGTGAGCTTGGTATATTATTTACAAGTTAATTTTCTAAACTCCAGAAAAGTATTTGTTAGGGATGCACAAATATGAAAATTTGGGCTGATGTTGTTATCCGATATTAATATTGCTGTCATGGCAGTATTTATCAATATTTTGTTTGATCAAATTTTCCTTTATCTGGTTACTTGATTAATCAGCAGAATAATCAATAGATTACTCAATTACTACATTAACCATTTAACAATAGCCCTAATTGAAATGCATCAATTGTAGTTGAATTTGAATTTTGCAACAAAAAATTGCTTTCTCCTATTATTGTTGCATTAAGCAAATAAAAACTGTTTTCCAAATTCTAATTGATTTTAAAATAGGAAAAGTTTTTTGGACCTAATATTAATAAAGTGATGTCTTTTTTTCAATGGCGTATATAAAAATCTGGTTTCAAGTGATTGTCCATGACAGGAAGTAGGTAGAGAATGAAGTCTGATGAATGTGTCTTACCACAAAACTCGTAATCTGAGCCATCTTCACAGTTCTCTCTAAAATCATAACGTTTTTGAGCAGGAACACATTCTCCAGATTTGCAATTAAAATTCCCACTGGAACAGCAGGACACAATAGTCCCCAGTCCTGATAAGTAGAAATGTGAAATAGATGGAAAGAAGTTCAACATCCAATTGTTTTGAATTACTTTATAAAACAGAACATTGATGTTTCCTACCTGACAGAAGCACTAATGTCTTCAGTATCATCTCCAGTCAAGATGAGATAATATTCTGGGGGATTCCAACAAAAATACAGGGTCTGATGCCTAACACAACATATCTTTCTAAGCTTTCAACAAACACTGAGCTGGAATAATCTAAATGGCATCTTTACTACATTAGATTAGCCACAGCTGCAAAACCATATCACCAAATGACAGCTTAAAGTACAGCATGCACTCAGTAACCTGCAACTTTTGTCATCATGCTTCATGCTGCTTGTCTTTATTTGAAAGTTAAGTAAGACTTCAGATTAGACAACCTAGAATAAGCATAAATGTTTCAGATAAAACTAATCTAAAGTTTTATAGCATCCTGTATAAAGGTGAACTTCGACCTCCCTAACTTCAAGTGCCATGCAGAGCTGAGGAAAGAGTCAAGGTTTTATTTTAACAACATTATGTGTAAACATTAAATCCAACTATCTTAATATGCAGGAGAATAATCTGTGAAAAGGTACAGTTACGAAACTTGTCACAAAATATTGGTTTTAATTTTTCTTTCAGTGCAAAAAAGAAAAGGGAGACATTTTTTGTTTAATTGAAAACAAGGGGTAATAACGTGATCAGTTTTACAAACAACCTTTTGTTTGGGGATCTGGTAAAAACTTTATTGCTTAGAGTCTTATTTGCTGGGGTGTTTTAGTAAAATATGGATTTTTAGTGAAAAAATAATATCCCACCAAATTGCTGTTATGGCAGTATTTCCATCCATCTCTGGATGGATAGTTTATGTTTTGCAAAGCTGAGGTACATTTGGTAAACTGTAATTAAGCTTTACATGCATTTGTTTCTTTTCTGCTTCAGCAGACTCACACAAAAAGCCCTGCAGTTACAAAGGTTGATATTTCAGCAAAATACTCCAACTCAGAAGAAAGGAAAATAACCAAAGAGGAAGTGAAAATACTAAATGCTATGAAAAATGTAAAGGAAGAGATGGACATCTGAATTTCTCCACTCCAACACAGGATATTATGTTGCTTCACTCAGGATGAACATAATGTTGTTTATATCAGCAACATTAAATGCAACTCTTGTCTCAAATCCTTATGAAAGACTACATGCCTCCTTACATCTGTTACAAGATGTAAAGCTCACTATTGCAAATGTGGGAGAAAAGGAAATGCATCCTCCATCATCTATTCCTTCCTGCTTGTCCTCATAAGGTCCCATGGGTGGAGGAGATTTGTTTTACCAGACTTAATTTAAAATTGAGGATTTCAGATTAGTTTGGAACTGAACATCTCTGGATGGATAGTAAGCCAAACTGCAAAAACAGTCTGTAAAAAGCACGTTTGTGATTCAAGAACCATCCAGAAACTGTTGCCAATGATTGATGACAATGTTCCATTCAGTTTAGCAAGGTATGTTATTCATTAATGTACTATAGCTTATAGATGATCCAGCCAACAGGACTGTTACACAGTGACTGCTTTTTTTCCTGCTGTTTATTAATTGATGTATTTTTGTGTTGGAAAAGCTTTAGTTGTCATCATCTCTGATGTACAGTGAAGGTCAAACTCAATTCTTACAACACAAGGTGACCAATTATCAGCCAACATTTAGACACGGGGTACTTAGGCATGGGAAATATTTTGATAAATAAACTCCAAATGAGATTGCACATAATTACATAGGTCCATAAAGTTGGAGCTGCTTTCATTAAGAGCAGCTGTGTTTCATATGGATAGTTGTTGGTTCAATTCCAGCTTCCTTACATATCAGTCTGATCTTGTGTAAGTCACCTATCCCCTAACTGATTACTAATCTACACATCAGCGTAAGAATGTTTGAGCATGAGTGAATGTGGTTTTAGTGAAATTCCGAATTTCGAAATTTTCTCAAAAGTCGGTGAAGAGGTTTAAGGAGCCTCGTGCCAGAAGCCCATTAAAATGCTGTCTACATCGTTTTTAAACTGTGATTGTGATCGTGAGTGGGAATAAAAATAGCAATAGGTATTTTGTTCCATATAACACAGTAGGAGTGTAACGGGTAAACCTTTTATGGATGCAAACTCGACTAAAAACCCACCTGTTTAGGATTGTATTTGAAACGTAATCAATTCCAAATTTATTGATGACTTAATATCGTGTTTTGATTGTTGATTCTATGTTGCATTGTGTTTCTGTGTTTGATATGATGTAAAGCACTTTGAAATGCCTTGCTGCTGAAATGTGCTATACAAATAAAATTTGATTTGATTTTTTGATTTGATTTAGTGGAAAAGAGATTTGAGGTCATAGAAAGAGTAGAAAGCACTAAAAAAAGCTCAGTTTAATTGAATCTGAGGATTCAATCCAGAAAACTAGGTAAGAAGTGGGATCCTTGGTGGCATGTGAATTTTGCTTTGTTTTTTTCATACTCAGAAAAAAAACTTCATATATGACCCAGATGTTAATGAAAACACATGCTGTGTAAAAACATTCGCTTAAGGCTGCTGGATATTCAAAACTCTGATAAGGTAACTAAAAAGCTAAATCTTTTCACACGTTTTGCATGAACACATAACAGTTGCTAATTATTGAAAACAAAATCTTTAGTTATAGTTGTTTTGAGTAGCTGAAAAATGGATGCAGTTGCAACATAAGGTTAAGTCGTGTCAACCTAATGTCTCAGTGTTTTTTTTTCAAAGTGCATTGTGGTCCAAAATCTCAATCATTCACATTTCTAATAAGAACGTGCTAAATGTTTTCTTATTTATTTGTGTTTACCCAAAGTAATTTTTTTCCTATAGTGAGTGGGGCCAGCTTTTTCCATTTCTGGAGTGTAACATCCTTGCGAGGAAAAAACATGTTTGTGTACTAAATGTTTTCTGCATGAATTGTGCTTACCCAAAGCAACTTTTTTTGCATAATGAATGGGGCCAGCTTTTTCCATTTCTGGAGCGTAACATCCGTGCGAGGGAAAGGCATGTTTGTGTATGTGTTTTTGTGCATGCTGTCCTTACTTCCTGCTTTTTTTTTAGCCAGAAGCAAAATGTTGAAATGTGCCAATCTGAAACATGACCGTTTCTCAATGAAAAGAGAAAAAAAGGAGAACATGTCGGTGTGCTATTAAGATTCCCTCCTTTTCATGTTTGTACTCATATGTCCTCTGCTTGCAATGCAGGGATGATGTCTGCTGCTTTGGGACTTAGAAGAATGTCACCTAAAAGGATTGCTCTTGCAGCCCTTGTGCTCCTCATGCTAGCATTGCAGGGATCGACAACATTAACAAATGGTATTGTGTAACCTATGTTGTTCTGTATGTTACTTATTATTATGTCAGATTTTGGTGATGATGTTTCTTGTGCATTTTTATAGATAATTATTGGTGCGGATTTGCTTATAGAATGCATGCCTGAAAATATATTTAATAGCTTCAGATATCCTTTATTGCTATATTTGCATTATTTTAGCATTTATTTTATATGAAACATGTAACATTTTGACAAATAAGCTTATAAGGTTCTAGTTGTGGCAGTTTTAATTTTATTTAATGAAAAACAATACTTTTATAAAAGAATTTTCAAATAAAGTGAGAAGTGGTATTTATATTTAAGTCACAGAGACATGCAAACAAACAAACAAAAAAACAGACATTAACAAATACATAACCACACTTTGTATTTAAACCTTGCACTTGAATGACTTTAAATTTTGCAGTGATGCTACAGTGATACTACAATTATATATATATATATATATATATATATATATATATATATATATATATATTTAAACTTTAAGTCATAAAACCTGTTTTATTGTTTTATTTTAAATATTTTTCTTTGCAGATTCCCCATTTATCCTGATGAACAAGGCCACTGGGTTTTGTTTGGCTAAAAGAGGTACTCGCTGCACTGAAATTCGCTGGACAACCGGTAACCGGCTTTTTGTGGTTTCGACCAAGAAATGTCTGGGTGCTCAGGGCAAAAGTGTAGGGAGTGAGGTGAGCCAGTACGACTGCGACGAAAAGAGTGACCTGCAGAAGTGGGTTTGCCAAAACGGAACCCTGCTTAATCTGAAAGAACAGCCGTTCTACATTGAAGTCAGAGCAGATGAATCAATCGTTCTGTCCAAAACTGTTGGGCCAAACAACCAACTGACCATTGTGGGGACATCTAGTGGGGCCTGTACAAGAACACACAGAGGTACAAATCATTTGTGTTTGTGACTTTGTGGGTATGTGGAAGTTGTAAACAATGAAACTATTGAACATCAGTGAAATGTTCACTTCTTTTTTTCCATTTCCTCAAAGTGGAAAATTTGTAGTAAAAAATACTTAAAAGACATGAAAATAATTTTATTCTCTTGAAAAACTGGGTGACTTAACATAAAGAACCTTTTATTTCCCCTGTAGAATATTACACAATTGGAGGCAATGCGTTTGGCAAAATCTGCATGTTTCCCTTCATGTACAAAGACCGATGGTATGGAGACTGCACCACATATGACTCCAAAACAAAGCGCAGCTGGTGTGCAACTGAAACCAAGTATCAGCATGAACAGCAAGGATACTGCCCAACTTCTTGTAAGTTTGCCAGCTCTTGCTATTGCTAAGCTCTGCTGGAAATGTCTATATGGAAAACAATGTCTTGTTAACAAAATATGACAGTTCTGGCTAATTTAGTCTGATTGAAATTACATGAGAGAATTACATCCTAAGCATTTTATCATAATACGCAGAGATCTGGTAATGACCATTTTATGTGGTTTTGATAAAATAAACATCTTAAACATGCAGGACACATGCCATCAAGTACTGAAATTGCCGATCACAGTTCTAATAAGACAACACTTAGAAGAAATATAGTGTCTGATATATGTTTGAACACAAAACAAAGACAATAAAACAGTTGTTTTTTTTATACCTGCACAGCCACAGAACACTGGAACAGAAACTTTGTTACAGGAGCTTATTACCAGGTGAACATGCAGGCAGCTCTGACCTGGGCTCAGGCTGACGCCAGCTGCAAACAGCAGGCTGCGTTTCTGGTTAGCATTGTCGATCCTGTCGAGAAGGCCTTCCTCACAGGTAGGTGCAGTCTGTTGATATTTTAAATAGTTTTACAAATGGTTTTAGTTTTGCAACTTAACTGCTCCCTGTAGCACTTTTTTATTTTACCAAGAAGTGTTTTTTTTTAAATATATTTTGATAATATAGCATAATAACCATGCTACCTCAATGCTAGTGTTTTTAAAATAGTTGTTATAACTTAAAAAAGAAAAACCTAGGGAGGCAACAACAGCTACAATAGAGAAAACTGAAATAATAGGAATAATATTCCGTCTTGATAATGACAATAATTTTGTCAAGAAAAAGTAGCAACAGGAGCATGTCCTTGCGTCAACAGACCTTCCTCCATGTTTAAATATTCTCTGTGTCTTTATGTAATTGTAAGCAAGAAGGGGAAAAGTAACCTGGGAAGATTAAAGCCCATACTGTTTGATCACAGTGCTCTGCAGATCTATGCTCTGTTTAAAAAAACAAGTTTCACAGCGACAAGCAGAAATTTCTCGTGTATTGTAGTTTCATCCATCATTTATCCATTGTCCTCCAATCCTGGCCTCAATGGTCAATGACCTGCGACCTTTGGGTTAGTCCCTGGGCCAACACATGTACATTAAATGGCTGAATTACTTCCTGCTAATGAGCTCATTATTTGGCTCGGGTGTTTTGAAGCAGAGACACTTCTTAAAGTTCCAGGACACTAGGCCTTGAGGCCTGGGTCTGAAGACCCCTGGTGTATATCCTCTTGTCCTAGCAAATTATTGTTTAATGATATTATTTCAACATCATCAAAACTCCAACATTAAATGTTAGTTAACTGTGGCTAAATAGTCTACATAGAAAATATTGTAGTGGTGCAGTTTTGCTGTTAAGCATTGAAAAAGAGGAACTAAGTATTCACTTTTCTTTTTTTTTTCTTCTTTTTTTTTTACCCTTTCTGCCATGAAAACATTATGCAACTCTCAGGACTAACAGGAACAGGAAGACACAAGCTTTGGATTGGATTGAGTTTGGGCTCAGAACATGGCTGGCAGTGGACTGATGAAAAGCCCTTCCGTTACATAAACTGGGATGCCGGTAAGTTATGCATCATTGATCATCTCAGTAGTAGAGTTTTCCTGATCAATATGAAACAACTGAGGACTTGGTGAAAATTTCAGCTGTAACCATTATTTAAAGGGAATGTTTTACATAAAAACTTAAATTCTTAAATTCAGCCTGTTTTAAGAAATTAAAAGTTTTTGATGCATAAAAATCTAGTAAATTGTAGCCTGAAACAAAAACAACACAGCATGAATTGTAAAAAAAACCCAGATATTTGAAATTTTACTGAGTTAAAGCTTTTCATTGTTTTTTCAAGTGATGTTTAGATGAACTTATCTGATCATTAGTTGCAGGAAGTTATGTTGTGAGAAAAACTTTCGAGAAACATAAAATATTTGAGACTTAGCTAAAACTTCCTGCAAACCTTAGAAAGCATTATGGAGACTGTTATTAGATATATATTTTTTAATAAAATAAACATTTATACTAACAATAATATTTCTCTAAAATTTAAGAAAACCTTTGTTAACACTTTAACACTAATATGTTCATATTATTTAGACTGTGCTATTGTTTCCCTTTGGAATGTTTCTCTTATTAAAAAAGCTGTGATGCCATTTCAGGTTGGATGTTTAATATCCCTTCTTCAGTTGTATTATTTCAAATCACATAAAGATATTATTTGGATTATTTGTCCTAAGATTACATTTAAAGTGGTACCCTAGCCGATTGTAGACAGGACGCATCTTACCATGAGTTTGTTGAAAAAACTTTTTTTTTTTTAGCTTCTCAGGGAGACTTAATGTTCTGGCTGATTTTTGCTACACAACTTCTGTAAAGGCCAACAAATATCTGGTTACTACTCTAAAGTTACATTATTTGTCACTGCAGGCTGTATTAAACCACCTGCTCAGCTGTTATTCTTTAATTTGTTTCACATCTACCAAGAGATGAGAAAAATTTTAGCCTTTTGTGACAGACTATCACTTGAACAATGGCCTTGGAGATGGTGCTCTTCCAGGACCCATTGTTTGATTGAAAACCGATCAGGTTGATCAGTCAAAAAGGGAGATTGATACCCTCTTGCTTCAAGGTTGACTCTTGGAGCACAAGTTGTTTATATAATAACATCAGCAAATGTATTAATGTTCTCTTGTGAAAGTGATGATCTGTAATAACGGCTAAAATATGCAAAAACAAAAGCTATATGGAATAAAATTGCCACTGTTTCCGTATTCTTGGAGGATAGATTGCTGTAAATCAGGTGACTCAATGCAAAAACATAATATTAAACATATGTTTTCAACAGTTCATATTATAAATGAAGCTAGATTGCATGCATAACTAGTGATGAATTGGATGAGAATCTACCTTTCTAATTAAATTTCTGTGAAACTTTGTACTTAACAAACGTAGCTACTCATTTTCGACTTGCGACATGTTATGGTCATATATGTGATGGTGCCTTTTTCTTATAATTTCCTTAGTAAAGTGTAAATTTGACTTAAATTACCATATTGTTTCAGGGCACCCACTTCCTAATCCCGGACACAACTGTGCAGTTCTTGACACCTCTGGGCAGTTCTTGTGGCAAAGTTCCACTTGCACAAAGAAACTTGGCTACATCTGCTACAAAGGTGGAATCCCACCAGCTCCGCCACGATGTACTGAAAATTACTTCACACTGAAGAATTTTACATTTGTATTTTCCTCTGCATTATTACTTCAAAGAACTTTGTCATTCAGTCTCTGTATGTTTGTTCTTTTCATCAGTTGAAGAAGGATTTTGCTCAAATAACTGGACCCCTTACAATGGACACTGTTTTTACCTTTACCGCACACCAAAGTCATGGCCCAATGCTCTGACAGAGTGTCGCAAAGAGGGAAGTGAACTCGTTAACATACGCAACATTGAGGACCAAAGCTTCGTCATCTCTCAGCTTGGATATGGTACAAGACATTCTTATATTTAATCACAATATTGCGTGCTGGTCTTTTGTTTCAGTGCCAACGGAAAACAATTGAAAAAGGCCTTTTCCACACCAACAAGGCAGTATTTGTCCTACATAAAGAAATAGTTCATCAGACACTGCAGAAGGAGAAGACATGCCATTATCAATATGTGGTAGTGACTTCCTCTTAAAAGAACAAAAAAGAGGCAACATCAACCTCTTTGCTATCCAGAAATTACTTTAAATTTGATTTTTCAAATGATTTTTGGCAGTATGATGGTTAAACTTGGCATTTTCTGTATATGTTTTCATTTTGAATGGCACAAAATTTTATAGCCAAGACTAGAAGATATATAATGGCAAACAAAATGAGTCCATCTGCTTTAGTAAAAATAAAAATAAATTCTCACAGATTTAGCAAATTGTGCCTTCTGCTAAGGTTTAAAACACCTGTGAATCAACCAACCTGTTACTCAAATTACATGTAAGGACATAAGTTTGCCCATTAAGCCATGCTGTTTCCTTCATTTAAAATCTTGTTTCAAACACTCCAATTGATGAAGAGACAACATGCACATTCAAACATGTGCATACTGAGACATAATTATTTCCATGTATACAAATCTTTGTAGATATTTTAAAATATTTCACTCTTAATGTCCATAGTACCCTCTGATGAGCTCTGGATAGGACTGAATGACAGAACCACAGAAGGGTTGTTTGACTGGAGTGACCACACAACCGTCACCTTCACCAGCTGGGAACCTGGAGAACCCACAGTGTCCACTGTTGAAGAAGATTGCGTTCTCATTAAAGGAGAGGTATGGAGCATCTGTATTTGTTTTTTACACGTGTGCATATATTTTACATATACACATATCGCATATTAACTCTATTACTATTATTATCTATTATCAGTAAGACTCACTATTGTCACATATTCACATATTTCAGATAATATTCAAATGTTTGTTTCATTTTATTTGTCTACGTTTTTGCAAATCTTAGAAAAAAGAGATCAAAATGCATATCACCATAAGAGGAATTTATAACTACACAAGGGACAACAATTTTCTTTTACCTCTTAAAATATTGAGGTTATAAATTGGCAACCTAGCTACCAATTGATGAATTATATGAATTGCAACCTAGTTACCAATTCATATAATGTTTTTCTGACTGGAGTATACTACTTTTTAGTATTCATATGTACTTAGTTTCTGCATATATG
This sequence comes from Xiphophorus couchianus, assembly GCF_001444195.1. Taxonomy (NCBI): domain Eukaryota; kingdom Metazoa; phylum Chordata; class Actinopteri; order Cyprinodontiformes; family Poeciliidae; genus Xiphophorus; species Xiphophorus couchianus. Next base: position 18,675,121 of record NC_040233.1, read on the forward strand.
TATATTTTTCTTGCTATACAATTGTGATGAATAGTTCAGTTGTTCAAATAAAATCAAATTTATTGATCAAATCTTACATAAACATGAACAAAAGATAATATTTTCAGAATAATTTGTATTTGCACCTCTTACTTTGCCTCTGATCCCACTTTAGACCGTTTGAAACAGGATCAGAGAACAGAAGCAACAAAACTAACAGCTAAATATGAGCATTGCTGTTATTTTTGTCTACTGTGTTATACTTTCACAATTTTCATTATATGTTTTGGGTTTTTATATTGAATATGCAAAAGCTTTGCCTTGCTAACTGCACCAAAAAGTTGTGATAATTGATCACAACTTTTGGTTGTGATCAATTATCATGCTTTTTTGTAGTGTTACCAAACACACTTCAAAAAATATATTATATTGATGTAAATAGTTTTAGTACCATCCACCTTTTAAAACACTTCACTTTGCTTTTTGCAGAATGGAAATTGGGCGGACCGTTACTGCGATGAAAAGCACGGATATATTTGTATGAAGCAAAATGCCATTGAAATAACTGGAGATGAAGTGGAGTTACAGTTGGATGTCGGCTGCAAACTTGTTAGTAAATTATGAATCATATGTTTTCAATATCTATCATTTTACGTGAGAAAAAAAATACATTACAAGACTACAAGGTTTGGTATAAATGTTTGATTCTAATCAATCACCAAAATCTTTTTAGGGCTGGAGAAGACATGGCTCTTTTTGTTACTTTGTGGGTACTGAGACCAAAACCTTTGAAGAAGCTAATGAAGACTGCAAGAGCGCAGCTTCCTACTTAGCCGATGTCTCAAATGGGTAAAAATTCTCATAGTGTTTAATTACTAACATCTAGATGTTTCTGAGGCAGACTGTAGGTATTAAAATTTACCCAACAATATTTAACAATTTGACTTGCAGCAATGGTTCAGAAACATTTTAACATTCAAGCCCAAACCTTAAGACCAGGCAGCGACTTTCACTACTGATAGATGAAGCATAAATACACAGATTTATTAACTTTTGTAAATACCTACAGGGTGGATAATGCCTTCCTTGTGAGTCTGGTAGGACTGAGACCGGAGAAACACTTCTGGATCGGTCTCACTAATCAGAATAACCATGATGTCTTTACCTGGACCAATACAGCGTTTGTGAGATTTACTCACTGGAATGGTGGAATGCCAGGTATGTGTCTCTGTGAAATATCATTGCTCGATTTAAGGCATACAAAGCAGAAAACAAAACAAACAGACAAAAATAAAACAATCACTCTTATTTCATGAATCATTTAGGTAACCTACAAGGTTGTGTTGCTATGGCGAGTGGGGTTTCGGCTGGACTCTGGGACATACTGCCCTGCACCAACAAGGAGAAATACATCTGCAAATACATGGCAGAGGGGGTAGTTTCAACGGTACCGCCCCAAACTCAAACTCCTCCCAAGTGTCCAGACGGTTGGAATCGAGTGGGAACAAGAAATGTTTGCGCGAAGGTAAACAAAAGTAGCTTAGTGAAAGCAATTCACACGAAAAGATTATATTCTCTTAAAATTAATTTGTGATTATTATTATTATTATTATTATTATTATTATTATTATTATTATTATTATTATTATTATTATTATTATATGAACTATTAATTTGTGAATGTGATGATTTTCCACACTTCGGTTTAGGTAACTTTTGTTGTTGTTTTTAAGTTTTTCACAGGACCACGTTCAGAGGAGAAGACCTGGTTTGAAGCCAGAGATTATTGCAGGGCTATCGGAGGAGACCTGTTAAGCATCCACAGCTCTTCTGAACTATTGGTTGCAAGGTAATTACTAAACACGTTACTTCAAGTGATCGAAAGTCCTTTTTTCCCCAGACAGGCCCACTTTTCAGATTCTATTCAAAGCATCCAGGGGGCATTCTTTGATTGATGAAAATGTCAGAGTTTTCATTGTTTTTCAGGGAACCAATAGGCATACCTATTGCCTATTGCAATACCTATTGCCTATTGCAATACTTACAATACCTGGTGTGGTGCTTGGAGCAAGACAGTCTTACTTTCATGTGATGTCCTCCCTTTTCCGAGCTACTACCTAGTGAGTGGTTCTTATCCGTTCATAAACAAAACATACTGTGGCACTGTGCTACAGCTACAGCGCTGCAGCTGATGTTTCTAAAGTGCAAGTGCAGCTTTATGAATAAACCGGAAAATAAATGTCCTTTCTTACTGTCCCAGTTGCAACAAATGATTGATGGAGTGCACCATGTCCATATTTGGGACAAGAGTTTCTGTGTATTAAGAAGGTGGCAACGATCCTGTAGGTCACATGGACATAAAAACTATGAAAAGTTTGTGCAAAGTAAACTAAACGTTTATCTATTAAAATGACTGAGGATGATTAAGGCTAAAACTAATGACAGGAGCTTACACATTAATTTAATAGGTTTCTTTGTGAGACTCCTTTTAATTATTTTTATTATTAAATTGTATACATCATATTTTGTGTATTTTTTCTCCAGACTGACTTAAATAGTGTGCTATTATTACATTGTTAAGTGTTCTAAGTTGTAGAGTAATTATCAGAAATGCAAGATATAAAAATGTGGGTGCTGCTGTTATGGCAATCTTTATATTTTCCTACACTTTCAACACTGTGCAAAAGTGATGACCACACTATCTACTTTCCTTCTCTACTTCAGTTAAATGTGCCACAATCCTGTTCTTAATTACTATTTCATGTCTGAACAGTCACAAACAAGATGGAAATAAACAGTGGTTGTTCATATTGGTGCAGTTCTGCTTATTGGACAGATATCAGAATGTGATTCCAAATGCTGTGGACTTTGAGTTCTCCTTACAACCTTAGATTGTTTTCTATGTGATTAAATCTGTAATGTATTATGTTAATTATATCACGTAAATAATTAAATGTGTTTTGTGTCTAAAAGTATGTTGGACTTAAAGTTTCACATGATTAGGTATTACAACTACTTAGTGTTTATTTACAGTTATCTCCTGGCTGCCAACTTCTGGTCTTAAAAAGACTAGATGTTAAAAATAACTACAGGCTTATACAGTAACTATTTTGGAACTCCTAAACCCTCCTATATAAAATTAATAAAGTGAAATGCAGCTTTATGTCAGTTGGCCCTCTTTGATTTTTTTTTTAATTCTATCAATTTTGTCGCAAATTAATTAAAGTATTTGTGGGTCCTAAATCTGTGCACACCTGAAATTGTGAGTATTTCAAGTTTTAAAATGAGACATAGAAACAGATCTCCTAAAATAACACAATACACAAGTAGCACCTCATTTACCCACAGCTAAAAACTGTTTAACACATGTATTTCAGGCAATTCTTATGAATATAGCTATACATTCAAAGACAAGAGCTGTCCTGTTAAGTATATTAAATGAGAAAACGTACCCTATGCTAAAAGCAATTATTTTAGAGGGGTTGTGCTGTTTCCACCTTTTAAACAGGTCAGAGGTGAAACAAAAGGTAGAATTCATTGCCTCTTTTAGCTTAGTCCACTCAGCAGCTTATTTGCATAATAGTGACATAGCCCTGAAACATCTCATTACTAAAGGAGCTCATAATAGACAGATCTGTGAATGATGTAAAAAATAATAATAATAAGCACGTTTTGTACAGCCACAGACCTCCTAGTTTAATAGGTACCCTTTAACAGGAATAAATTATATGCTTAAAGGAATTTTTGAATAGAAAATAGAAATTTTTGTGATAAATGTTTCTGTGGAGTTCATAAACCAGTCGTTCTTATAGCAGACAAACCAAGCACCAGCTCAAGGTTGTGGTATCTTTCACAATTGTCTTGGATATTATAAGTTTTACCACATGTTTCAGGGGGCAGATAGATTCAAATAATATGCTGGTACTCAGTAATTCACTTTTTTGTAATCTCTAACAACAGCTCTATCTTATACCAAAGTTTAATCTCTGTGACTTGTGTAATTATGTGCCTACAGCAGAGGTGGCAAAGCTTGGATTGGACTTCACTTTGAAAATCCAAACGGTTATGTATGGACTGACGGAAGTGCGGTTAGTAGATTTTAGTTTTCTTTTTTAAACCAAATATCAATCTGTTCTGTTTTACCTAACATTTCTAAAATAAAATTAACGAAACACTCTTTACTATATCTTTTTCTTATAGTTAAACTTCCAGCACTGGCAGGAAGGAGAACCAAGCAACGCAAACAACGATGAAACCTGTACTGAATTTGTGTTGTATAACTGGGATGAGCAAGGCTCCTGGAACGAGCTGAATTGTGAAAGCTACAATGACTGGTTGTGTCAGATTCGAGCAGGTAGAGAGAAAATATACCTTTTTCTAAAAATATATTTTGATGGTTGTGTGTGTTTTTAGTTCAATTTGTTTATATTACATAATCATATAGAGATAAAAAAAAAAATTTTCTGACTTGGATCCAGTCTCACTCAATGGCTGATGTCTCAATTTACAATGTGACATCAGACTGATATTCAAATGCAAAAAATTAAGAAAATAGCATATTTCCCTAAAAGTACTTACATAATATTTAAACTTGCTTTGTGCTTTTACAGGAGCAACTCTAAAACCACCTCCCAACAATACAGCACCAGGTAAGACTACATTGACATTGTCCTTAAAATTAAAATGCTGAATCCTTTAAATATACTAATTGAACATCTAACTCATCATAATAGTTCTGGGCTGTGATAAAAGAATGCAGATTAATAATTTTTTTTCCATCATAGAAAACTAGCAATTACTTTTAATCATGATTGGAAGAGGGAAATTAGTATACTTAACATACTGAATATACTTAGTGCTGATGTTTAACCCACAAAAAAAAATCCTTACAAATTTGTCATCATATAACAAGTAGCTGTTCAATGTTCATTGATAATAAGCATTGTTACAAAGAAAACACCAACCAAAATGTCTTTACTTTTTATATGCCAGATTAGTAACTTGAATAGTAATGTGACATCCATTCAAAATCTTTACAGAATTTAACACCACATTAGACGGTTGGCTTATATGGAAAGGGAAACAATATTTCCTGAACAGAATGTCTAAATCTATGGAAGAGGCTCGTGACTTCTGCAAAAGGAGACATGGTGACTTGCTAGTAATCAACAATAAAGAGGAAAACATTTTCATATGGAAACAGGTGGGTAAAGTCATCTTACCCCACGGCACACTTATATGGCATATATGCCTGTTCATATACAGCATTTACTTTGCTTTCTTCTACAGATTTCAAGAGGCTATGGGTTATGGTACATAGGCTTATCAGTGGATCTTGATGGGTCATTTTGGTGAGTATTACTAATACATACTAGCTATGTATATTACCTAAATAAAAATTGTGCAATTTTATTTTATTTTAAAAAAATTTATTTTTAGGTTCCTTTCTGTTATTTGAATGTGACAGAACCTAATTGATTCAGTTAATCTGACTGTGTAGTCATGGGGGAAAATGCATAAATAAGGGACATATTTTGTCAGCCACTGAGTCTCTTCTCTGTCAAGGGAATTTTTAGAGAATATCAAGGTTTTGTTTGAACTGTTAATTAATTTAAACTGTTAATAAGATGTTAATATCAGTAAATGTCTGACAATATTAGATTTGCTTTTTATATTGTCTAAAGGTTTCAGAATGAATAGTCAGAGCATGGCTTAGAGAAATGTGGACTTCTGCCCATTTGAAACAATTCTAAAGTCAAAAATGTCAGTCTTTGATGTGAATGCCACTTTAGAAACATTTAAATCATTGTTTGCATTAAATAAACTATTCCTATTATATTTGTCTAAGGATCCCAGAATGGTTAGGTTTACAACTTAACAATGTTCCAGTTCCAAGTTTGAGTTCTTCCAGACTTTGCTCCTTTTTATGATCAGTGACCAGGGAGAGTTACCAATATAAGCTAAAACCTGTTTAATTCTCACCATTCTGTTCCATAACCATTACATTAATTACAATAATATAGCATAGACAGCTCTTTTAACATAAATATACATTACTCAAATGGACTGTCTGTGGTACCAGGTGGTTGGATGATACTCCAGTGTCTTATCAAAGATGGGATGAAAATCAGCCCAATTCCAATGCCTTTGATGAGAACTGTGTTACTATGGGTTATCATAAGGGTAAGTAAGGCTATCACAAATGTGCATATTTAAAAAGGTATCAAACACTAACTGAAATGTCTGAAAATATTAACATAGTGCTTCAAAATGAAGATGCTATTGAGTGAATCTATGATGTCCATGCAGGATATTGGCGTACTTCTAACTGCGGAAGAGAGGCTCAGTCCATTTGTGAAAGATCAACCTCACCACCTGTCAACACCACTGCAGCCCCAACAATATCTCTCAAAGGTGGATGTCCACAAACATGGAAAAAATTTGGTTCAAAGGTAAAAAAAAACAAAAAAAAAAACAATAAACCAAATCTAAATTAGATTGTGAACCTATGCCAGCAGTCTTCAACAACAATCCATGAATGCCACTGTTCTGCATTCATGGATGCATCCCTCCTCTTAACACACCTGAATCAAGTGAATGATTAATTTACTGGTGTCTCATCTATAAAGGATTGCATAGAATTTGTACTAAAAGTGTACGTATGCCCATATGCAGGAATGGCTTACACATTATTAAATCCATGCACACACGACAGAAAGCAATTTTCTGTATTTTAGAAAATACAGAAAATTGGTAGTAATCAACAATAAAGAGGAAAACATTTTCATATGGAAATGAAAATATTTCCATATGAAACATTTTCATATGGAAACATTTGAAAATGTTTCCATATGAGCATAGATTGATGCTCTATCTATGCTAGAGCATCAAGTTTGTGTTTTATAGATCACAACCTTTGAAATGACACCAGACTTGTATATAGTTATTCCAGACCCTCAAAAATGCTTTATAATAAAATCAATCATTTCCATTCACGCAAACCTTCATACGCAAAGGATGGCGAATTCCTGGAGCGACAGCTTTTGTCTCCAGTAGGTGAAATGTGGTGTCCATGGGCAAGGACACAACCATGTGAATGGAGCAGGAATCATGTCTAATGATTTTTATGGACAGTATGGTCCAATTGGCATCTTCATTTTGAAGGGATCCTGGAGCAGTTCAAGCCAGATACCTGGCTTTTATTAAGAATATATTGTGTAGGATTTTACCATCTAGCTTTGTTTTCTTTACATATTTCAAATGTTTTTGTTGCCAACAGTGTTACAAAATAGTAAGTGACCGCAAGGTGACTTGGGAAGGTGCAAGAACACAGTGTGTCAATTTTGAAGCCAAATTAGTTTCCATTCCTACAAGACAAGTTCAAGGTTTGCTCTCATATTAAATATTAATATTTATATCTTAAAAAACCTGTTATGTTCAGCCTGAAAAAAAACCCCTAAAATTTGATCTTTGAATTTACAGCATTCTTGATCACTAAAATGCTTACTGCAACAAATACGGATCTATGGATAGGATTAAACTGTATAAGGCAAGATGGATTTTTCTGGAGTGATGGAAAAACAAGGCAATACACCAACTGGGGTTATTCTGTAAGTATAGTCTCAGTTATACTACTGTGTTATGCTTATCAGCAGGGTTAATATGAATTCCTAATTGTCTTATAAATAAATTAGTTTTATTAAACTAATATGCAAACACATTGTTTAAAAATAATGCATATTTTTTGTCAACTTTTGCTTTACTGTACTGCAATGTGAAAAGAATATGATTCAAAAGCAAATGTTTCCATGCAGCAGGTTGTGTTTTTCCTGACCTCGTGTGGCTAAGAAATTATATTGACTGATAAGGACTAAAGGACTTATTTTTTCCTTGTTTATTCACTCTGATCTATAAGATATTTAGTATTTAGTTAGGAATAATAAAAGTGCATCAGTTCTTATCAATAGCACCTGCCTTTGCCCTTTTAGAAAAATCAGAGACGTCCTGGATCATTTTATCAAAGATGGAATGAGGTAATAAATAAAAATAAATCTTACATAAATGTTTTCCATTTTTGCTTATTATGGGTTGAAGGTAATGATAAGTTTTAACAATATTTTTTTATTACTCATAATCAGGAGGAGTGTGTGCTGATGTCCAGCAGTTCAGCTTTCGGGGTTGGTAAATGGCTGATAAAGTCGTGCAATGACACAAACGGATATATCTGTCATAAAGATATCAGTGAGTTCAAGCTTTTGCTGGTTTGGAAACATTTTGATGCTTATAACCTTTTCACTGAAAATAAAATTGCTTTTGCTTTGCTCCCATCAGATCCGACTATCTCAGATAACTCAGATCCAATCAGTCCTACCACTTATGAGAGTCTGAGAAATGACAGCATCAAGGCTGTGACTCAAAATCTAACATGGGCCGAAGCCAAGAAATTGTGTGAAAATGATAAGGCCAACCTGGCTAGCCTACGAACCGAGTGGACAAATGCCTATGTTGAGTTACTGGCTTTGACTCTCAAAACTCCTCTGTGGATTGGACTTAACAAAGATGAGGTAAAGAGCTGCAGAGATCTGAAACCCAGTCATAGGTTGTTTCAAAGTTTAATAATTTGGTTTTAATGTATAATTGTGTTTGCTCATTCATTTTGGGGTTTTCTAACATGCTTAAAAGAAATCCTTTTCTTAATAAGAAATTTGTCCTTGCTTTCAGACTCAAGGTTATTTTAGGTTCATTGATGGCTGGCACTTGAGCTCCACCAACTGGGCCGAATTTGAACCAAGCAGGAATAAACCTTGTGTGTATATCGATGTGGATGGAAAATGGCGGACAGCTTTCTGCAACCAGACTATGAACAGCGTCTGCATGATGTCAACAGGTGTGACTATTATGGCAGGATTCAGAACAAAATTATATAAAATTCAATCAGCCACTCAACTCATCAAAATCCAAATGCGCCACATTATTGGGTTGCTTTTGTTTGCTCAGCATAAATTTATATGCACTTGTGATTCAGAGCAAATTGCAGGTATAATATCAAGTTTTAATGAATCTCTGTCTATTCAGCTGACTATATTGTACTTTAATTATATATTATTTTGTATTTTAACAATTTAGGCTGGTTTCAGTTAAATGTGGAGATGGCTTTGGCTGTTTGGTACTAAATAATCTATTTGAAATGTGTAAAGAAATACACCAAGACTTTAAGGTTGTACAGTTGTGCATCTTATAACACAATAATAAAATGGAAAGAATTAAAGAACCTCCCTAAAACACATGTATTTACAAAGATCAGTCTTAGTATATAGGTGTTGCTATCTTCCAGGTTGTAGAAAGTAGCAAACAAACAAACACTCACAACTGCATGTGAAAGTAAGGATAGTTTAAATTTGTTTTTTATGTCCATCACAATTGATGATTTCTTTTCTAGATGTTCCACCTACAGAGTCCACTGTATTTCCTGGACGCTGCCCTGAAGACACCAGTGTGGAGTACCAGGATAGTTACACCTGGTTGCCATATAAAGGCAACTGCTATCTGTTTGTCACAGATGAAATTGAATGGGCAGATGCAGCTAGCAGTTGTGTAAGACATGGTAAGATCAGTTTGTTTAAAATTATGTGGTCAGTTAATATGAGTAAAAAAATTATCCAATAGGTGCTGAGAAGTTGCTACAACCAAATTATTTTTGATGTTAAGGTGGTGTCCTGACAAGTATTGAAGATCCCTTGGAGCAAGCATTTCTTAAAAGCAACATAGAAGTATTTCAAGACAGCCACACCTCTTTTTGGATTGGTATATTTAAGACACACAAAGGTAAGAAGTTTTTTAGCCTGCTAATTTTTATATAAAGTGTTTTATTAAATTGTATTTGCAAATCACTGAGAATGTACAACTTACTGCAACACCTTTAAGCCTCTTGGGCGTTCAGCTGAGCCAACTGAAACATAAAATATTATAATCACTTCCTTAATTTTAAAAGTGTTGTCAGCATTTTGTTTTTTTGTCATTAGGGTCGTGGGCATGGCTTGATAAAACTGTCCTCGACTATATCAACTGGGGTGAAGATGAACCTGATTCTGATTTTGGAGCCATAACAACTAAAGATGGGACATGGAGTTCAGGGCGCAGATGGCACGACAGAGCGTATATCTGTAAAACACCCAAAGGTAAGCTGCTTTATGATAAAAAAACATATGATCTCATAACACAATCTGGCCACTTTAGAAATCCCATAAAGAAGAAAAGTTTAAAACTCTTTCAAGACTGATTTTTAAGATTTGTTTGAAAAAAAAAAAAAGCAACACAATGAATATGTAAACAATAAAAACATCACAGTGCAAAAACCTGAAACCTTTTCAAGAAGTTTAAAAATTCAGCTTCTCTTTACATATCCAACCAAAAAAAAAAACACTTGTCTGCTTTGGTGTTTTGACTTTTGTTTTTCAAATGTTAAGCACAGCGATGGAGGGTTAATGATTTGGCCTAATTCTGCTCCCACACAACCTTGACCAATTAAATTCACTGAGTCGACCTTAAAATGATCTTATTACACAAGTATTCTGTAGTAAAAGATACTACAGAATACTGTAGTACTACAGAATACTTTATTTATGGCAAAAGTCATACATAAAAGAATGGCAGTAATTGCTGCAAAACTGAATTAAGAAGTTACCGAACCATGAAGTGGGATTAGTTTCATACACGCAATTACACACTTTACAAGATATAATAAATAATTTCCCTGCTGGGATGAATAAAGTAATTCTATATAGACTACAGCTGAACTTAAGAAAAGAGATTAATCATTTCACCCTTTTTTTTTCTGAACAGTTATGATGACAGATACAGATACAAAACCCCGTAAGTTGAACCTCTTAATGATTTGTGCAATTTTTGATTACTTGTATTTTCTTCCAATATTACAGTCATATGTCACTGAGTAAAAACGTATCCCTGTCTACTTGTTGCATGTACAGAGCCTCATGCAGGAGACGATCCACGCAGTCGTGTCCACACAAGTTTGGTGGTTGTGATGCTTATTGCCATCATCTCGACAATGATTGTTGTCGCTTTCTGGCTCTACAAGAGATCTCCTCGTCCCTTCCCCACCTTTGAGAATCCATTGTACTTCAATGGCGAAAAATCTCAGCCTGATGTGGTCGACACCAATAAATTGATCGAGAATGCTGAAGTCTCCGAAGTCTCCCCAGAAAATCCAGAGCCCATTTTCATTCTGTGATTTAGGAGTTTGCACAAGTTGAAGTTGTACAAACTAGTCTGAGATTAATTTTACTGTAAACACAACTATGCTTCAGTATTTTGTTTTTAATGCAAACAATAAATATTCAGTAATTTAACAATAACTGTATTTGTTCTTTCTCTACCCATGGCAGAATGTATATATAGTGGCTACATGTGAAGCTCATTTTCTAGATGCTGTTTATTACTTTTACTGTTTGAATGTAAAATGGAGGACACAGCCTGTCAATGTTAAAAGAAGACATTAAATCGTTCACCATAATATACTGTTCATTTTTTATTACATTTCCATATCTGTTTAGGATTGAGCAATGTCAGCATGGTAATTATTGATTTCTTTGAATGAATTCTGCATAATGATAAAGAAAACAATAAAGAAAGCGGGGAGAATGTTTCTTTCCACTTTAATCATGTTAGAGGAAGTCACAAAAACTTTCCCTTGGCACATTTATATATGGCAGCTCTTAATTTAGTACAACACATTTCATCAGTAAAGAAGACATTTCCTGTCAAATTCTGTCGAAAGAAATCAAATTTAGACTAAATTTAGTGGCACTGCTTATATGTTAAAAATTTAAAATGCATATCTTTAAAGTGCATTAAGTGTATTTGTAATAAATGGATCCTATATATATATACTGTATATGTATATATATATAGTACAGACCAAATGTTTGGACACACCTTTCTAATTCAATGGGTTTTCTTTATTTTCATGACTATTTATAAGGCAAGAAATCCCACTTATTAACCTGACAGGGCACACCTATGAAGTGAAAACCATTTCAGGTGACTATCTCTTGAAGCTCATCAAGAAAATGCAGAGTGTGTGCAAAGCAGTAATCACAGCAAAAGGTTGCTACTTTGAAGAAACTAGAATATAAGGAGTATTTTCAGTTGTTTTACACTTTTTTGTTTAGTGCATATTTCCACAGGTGTTATTCATAGTTTTGATGCCTTCAGTGTGAATCTACAATGTCAATAATCATAAAAATAAAGGAAACTCATTGAATTAAAAGGTGTGTCCAAACTTTTGGTCTGTACTGTATATATATATATATATATATATATATATATTCATGATGACTGTACTCCGAGGTAGCGGAGTAGTGCTTAGTGCCAATATAAAGCAAGAATGTCTGTATAAGAACACAAGAACTACTACAGGCAAATGACACAAACCGAAGGAAGGTTTCTGAATTTTGGTTTGAAATACGATCCCTTATTATTAAAAGATAACACCGCATATTTGCTCCCCTGGATGTTTACAGTCAGTTTATTCCTCCGCTGAAAACAAATGTACTTGAAAGTGTAACACAGTTTTGCCTTTTTATTTAATTTTCCAAAAGCTACATTCAATGGCAGACAGTAGTCTCACAGTATAAATATCGAAATAGACCAATCACATGGAACCAATTCAAGGCATTAACAGAAAAGATTTGCTGAAGTTAAGGTCTAATCAGAATAGGGAAGTAGTAGACAGTAAGATAAGTAGGAAATAAAGTGGCATGTAATTCACAATGTTAGTTTGTGGATTAGGTTTAAAAGCAACGTCTGAACTGCTTGTTGTTCAGATTATACTTTGTTAGCATGTGTTTGTGTTGTGAGACAAGACCAGACTTCAACTTAAGCCAGAATTACTTATATCCATGGCAAATTTAGGTTTTCTTGTATGGAGGGCTGAAACGGACATAATTTAAAAAATCAAAAGAAACAGAAACAGAGTAAATCAATCAATAGACTTAATGTACCCTTTAATTTAAAAATGGAGAACTTTGCCTCTTGTTTCATAATTCAATTTACCTTCATAGCAATTTTTTTCAATTTAAATATAAATTTGACTCTTTTTTAAATTTCTTTTTACATTTTACTCGTGCAATTATTTTATTTTTTTAGATTTAACTTTATAACATATTCCTACTAGTTTTTATTTCCATGTATTCATTTTACATCCAACAACTATTTGCTACAGATGTGCATTAATGTTCACTTGATCCTGAGCCTTTTTTGTGGTGTTAAATATGTGTGACAACATAAATTGAAGTGAATAAATTGATGGTTAATGTGCTTGGATGATCTAGCAATGTTAGCCCATGTAGTATTTTTCCATGTTTATCATCCATATTTTTAATATGTAATTTTACATAACTTAGCAAATTCAAGTAGAAAAAGAGAGATTATTTGTGGGGTTTTTTTTTGGTGCTTTTACCTGTGAAAGGTCCAATTTTCCTTATTAGGTAAGAGCACACTTAATGAAGAGCTCTGCCACTCTTAAACTTTGCTATGGCCTTGAGAAAATAATGGTCATTAATACATTGTAATGGGCAATGCACACATTTACTTAAATGGGAGATTGTGGAAAAATCAGCTTTGGTCCTTGCAGAGACTTGTGAATCTTTGTCAATGTTAAGTTCCTAAACAACAAAAGTTGTTAGAAAGTTCAATGTGACTAAAAGCTCATTTCCAAACATTGTAGAACACTATTCCTGTGAAATATAACGTTTTTCTCTTTAATAAAAGTTAGACTTTTGAATGTTTAGCAGTGTGAACTTAATGAAATGTTTTCCAGAGAAGTAAGAAAAGAAAGTCACAGTCAGCATTATGAAGACTTCCCTTTTTGCAATTATTTCCCAATAGTTTCCAGATAATTTCTGAAGCTGACATCTACTACATTGGTCTAAATCTTTGTAAACCACAAAATAAATCACATCCCTAATTGTCTACTTTTCATTTTGTATGATTCATAATGTATTGGAGACAGTTGTTGTAAATCTAAGACATATAGCTCTCAAAGACTTGAAAATCATTTAACTTAAAATCAGTGCAGTTCTTGAAATGCATGCTCTTTGAATATTTAGTGACTTTCTACGACTTTCTATTAAATTGTTATACAAGTTAATGAGAAGCACTTGATGTTGAAGACAAATAAACAGTTGGCTTTCTGATAAGTTATAGTCTTTCTCGAAACACTCTTTTGCAACCACAGGAAGTCTGTCTGTGGTCTCCGTTTACACACATATTTCCCTGTCTATTGGGATGCAAAGACAAGTTATAGCCCGAACTTGGTACACAGAGTATCTTTCTTCATACCAATTGCTCATTCAAATTTCAGGAACTACGTGGTAATTGCTTGTTAGTCAGAAGTAAAAGCCACTAAACTAACCAGACATAACGCTGACTAAATAGAAAGAATAAAAAAAAAAGAGATGTGATGACGTGGCTTGACATGATGCGTCTGCAGATAAAAGCCACAATCTCTTCATATTGACCAACACAACTTCTTGATTTTGTGTAGACATTACATGGATTAAGCTTTTGCCTGGGAAGAAAGTCTAAGAAGAATCATGAGGAGCACATGTATTGTCACTGTGCTCCTACTGAAAATGCTACAGTGCATGGCAATAGATGGTGCAGTATTCCAACTCTTGATTTCAATCTGTTTCAGATTTTTAAAATAGCAGTAGTTGAATATAGAAATCTGTCTCTACTTATTGCTTTTATGTCGGTATAATATAGACAAAACATTTTCTAATAGCTGACTACTGGAATATTTATGAGAACTTTTCATTTTTTAACAATTTCTCTTTTCAGATTCACCATTTCAACTTACCAACGCAGCTGGTTTTTGCTTGGTTAAAACGGACTCCATTTGCCAAGAAATACGCTGGACAACTGCTGACCGATTGCTGGTGCCTGGGAAAAATAAATGTCTGGGAGTCCAGGGAACAACTGTGATGAGTGAAGTAAGCCTCTATGATTGTGATGAAACAAGCGAGCTCCAAAAATGGAACTGTGCGAATGGAACCCTGCTCACCCTCCAAGCGAGCACCCAGCACAAGCTATTTGTTGAGCTCCAAGCAGATAACAGAGCTGTACTACAGACAACAACAGGACCCAACAGCAAACTCACGATATCAGGGACATCCAGTGGAGCTTGCACAAGAACATACAGAGGTATAAAACGGCATTCTTCGCAAGATCCAAGTAACTAATTTTTAATCAGTATCAAATGGAGTACTTAATCACAACTACTTTTTTTTTGCTTTTTTTTATTCACTTTTCAGAACTTTATACGATAGAAGGCAATGCAGCAGGAAGGCCCTGCATGTTCCCTTTCTTTTATGAAAACCAGTGGTACTCAAGTTGCACTTTGATCGACTCCATAAATAACCAACACTGGTGTTCTGTTGAAACTAAATTCGAACATCAGACATGGGGCTTTTGCCCAACAAACAGTGAGTACTGAAGAATCTTTTCATCTTAGTAATATAGTACAGTTAGTGTTTTAAATGTATGTTGTTATGCCATTTTAAATTAAAAAAGCACTTTATCATTAGTGAATGTTGATCTCTTAAAAAAAAAAACTTGAGAAAAGCAAAATAACATAAATATGCTACCTTGGTAAATTGGTAAATCTTCATAAAAGTGAATGAAACTCAAGGCTGGTTTATCATAAGCATAAAAACTATAAAAGAACAATAATAAAAGTGCTTTCCTCACAGTAGGAAAGGGTTTGGCAGATAAGTTTCCTTAAGAAACAGGTTTAACTTTTGAGGATTGTAAAGCATTTAAGAGTCTTGGGATGCCCCCCAAAGTATGGACTGATGCTCAACTCGAGCCACCAAACACAGATGTATGTTTGTATGCAGACTGATATTTCCAACAGCACTTGCTGGGTTTGAGTTCACAAGCTTGAATTATTTCACTCTGCAGCTAATCAATCTATACAATGTAAAAGTTACATTTCTTTGTTTGAATTCCTGAAAAAATCAAGTTTATTTGCTATTTAACCCCTAAGCAGTCACCCTGAGAATGCTTACATGTTATATCTGATATCCTCATGACAGATAAGGTTTTTTTTTAAATTTAGTTAGGTGAACTTGTATATAATATTTTGCAGATAAGGACAACTGGATCAAACATCCAGTAAGTGGAGTACTTTATCAACTGAACACCAATTCTGCTTTGACGTGGTCAGAGGCTGAAACAAGCTGCACGCAGCAGAGCGCCTCCTTGCTCACCATCACTGACCCCCATGAGCAGGCTTATATCACAGGTTCAGTGACTTATAAGAACTCAGACTGGCAAGAAAATACATGAGCTCTTCATGGTCTTTCTTTTTAAATGTACTTTTATTTCACTCTTATAGCGTTGCTCGAGCCAGCAGGTGCCCACCAAGGATACAAACTTTGGACCGGGCTGACTCTGGATTCAGAACATGGCTGGAAATGGTCTAATGGGGACCCTTTTCGTTACCTTAATTGGGATTCAGGTAGGATTTTTCAGTCTCATATTTTGATAAAAATCACAAGGTTCACAAATAGCTTTCCTTTAACTTTTTACAAGCTAGTGTTGCTTTTGAGTAACTGTTCTTGTCATTTATATACAACAACAAAAACTCTAGCCACAGATTTGTATTTACACAATCATTTTCTGTCAAGATGGAAAACTAAACACATTACAAAATTAAATCCTGATGTGAATAAATAGTTATAAGTGACGCTGCAACATACCTAACATTGTCCATCATGTTGTTTTAGGACACCCAGTTAACAATCCAGCACATACCTGTGGAATGATGGATGGAATCGTACGGTACGCATGGCAAAGTTCAATGTGCAGCAAGAAATTCGGCTACATCTGCTACAGTAAAGGAGTTCTGCCTCCTCCAACGGAGGGTAAGAAAATTTTTATTATCAGTTCTGGGAGAAATAAAATATGCTTATGATGTTGGTTACTTATATTTGTACATTCTCCTTTTTGTGTATCCTGCAATCAGGTCTTGATACGGGATATTGTTCAGCACCATGGGTTCCATACAATGGTCACTGCTTCCGACTTTATCAAAATGCACAAAGCTGGTCTGGTGCTCAGATGGCTTGTCGTAAAGACGGAGGGGACCTTGCGAGCATTCGCAATATGGAGGACAATAGTTTTGTCACGTCTGAGCTTGGATATGGTACCCCTATTTTTATATCAATCTTTCTTCTGGTGGTTTCTTAGTTTGGGGTTTTCTTACACTTGACAAACCATCTAACTGCTAACTTGAACATAAATACAAGCTAACTATTTTGCATTTCCTTTTAATCACAATAAGGAATTCTCAAACTAAGCACATAAATTAAACTTTATGAAGTCCTATAAACTAATGATAGATATATAGATGTATAATAGCCATTCCTTTATTTATTTCCACTGTCTACAGCCTCCACGGATGAGCTTTGGATTGGACTCAATGACATTAAAACAGAAGGCCTGTTTGACTGGACTGACCACACCACAGTTACCTTCACTAGCTGGGAGTTTGGAAAACCACAAGGTGCAACTAACCAAAACGATTGTGTTCTTATCAGAGGAGAGGTGAGAAACATTATGTTCTCTTTTAAATGTGACAAATTTGAATCTGGTCTGGTATGGTGAAGCTGGGCCAAAAAGCAAAGCTCTCAATTTACCAATGCATTTATAGTCGCTCAACTTATGAGGTAGGATCCATGACGGTAGATGAGCTTCCTTTATAGAACATCAACTGTTTCTCCACATAGAAAAGAGTTAGTGGAGGTAGCTCAAGGATTTGATCAGATTGTCACCCATTTGGAGATTTTTCAAGTAAATCCCATTGATAGGAGAACCAGAACTCATTGAAGGTATTACGGTAATTTTCAATAAATTAGAATATAAAATCCGATGAGTCTTGTTTGTCAGATTAAAAGTACCTTTTGACAATAACAGCCTTTAAGCAGGTTTTAAACATACTTTTCATTAAGCCATTTGTGTTTTTAAAAATAGTTTTATTGCTCAGATGTAATACTTTCATTAATTGTAAGTGGGAAATCTTCAGAATTTACAGAAATATACACATTCAAACATCCATCTGCGTGTAATTAATCTATAAATTATTTTCACCTATTCATTAAGTTCCTAAAATAAACTAAATTTTCTATATTATTTTTAATGGGTCTGCATAGATCCAATCTGTGTATTTGGACAATATAATGTAAAACAAACTGTATATTGTCTTCCTATAGAATGGAAACTGGGCTGATCGTGACTGTAAGGAGAACCATGGCTTTATTTGTATGAAAGCCAGTGCTTCTGAACCCACTGGAGATGAAATACAGCAGGATGCAGGTTGCAAAACTGTGAGTGATTTTTTTCAAGTCTGGAAAAAAATGTTTTGATATTTTATCTGGCATAAATGCAAAAGAGGGAAGATTTCAACAAAGTAAATTTTAAAAAATTCTCAGAAGTGCTGAAAACACAGACCACAGTTTTCATAAGTGATGGAACTAGAAATTCACAATTTCTAGTTCGTTTTGCTACCTGTTGTATTGTTTTTTTGTTTGTTTTTTTTGACACAGAAAGAGATGAAAATGCACTTTTTATTTTTCTTGAAAAGGGTTGGAAAAGATACGGTTCCTACTGTTACTTCATTGGAACGGAGAGAAAGACATTTGGAGATGCAAAAGAGGACTGCAAGAGATCAAATTCTTACTTGGCAGATGTTTCAAGCAGGTATATATACATATTTTTACAGGAATGTTAAAAGAGAGAGAGAGTGAGTGAGCGAGGCAGATTTCTAACACCAAAGAGATTTTGTGATACTAACAAGAAACATTTGTTTATAAGAAACATTGTTAAAATCATGAAATACAATTAATTTTCTTGTGAGAATAAACAAATTAAACAAATTTAAACAAAAGAAGAAACAACTGGTCCTCTGAGATAAAGAAATGACAATTAAAAAGCCTTAAATGTATAAAAACACATGAAATGTTACATCATGTCGTTCTGTATAATCTTAGACCTAGTAGGACTACGTAGCAACAACATCTCATTCATAAAATCTAGCTGTTTAACTAATGTGAAACATACTGTAGCTCTATCATGTTATTTAAGAAATATCTTTACATTATTGCATCTAAATAGCTCAGTATTTAGGACTAACACACCTAACTTAATCTTTATATTTAGCTAAATTAACATATTCGGTACCTCAAAATCAAATATGTAAGTTAAATAACAAAAATCATTCAGTAATACAGCTTCCAAGGTAGGTGCAAGTAAACAAAAGTGGTAAATGATTTATTATTTTATTGTCCATGTTTCCAGGGTGGATAATGCCTTCCTAGTCAGCTTGGTGGGCCTCAGATCCGAGAAACATTTCTGGTTAGGGCTTTCAAACCAGAAGAACCAAGATGTTTTTGAGTGGACCAGCACGGTCCCTGTGAGATATACTCACTGGAACAGGGAAATGCCAGGTACAAAACATCTATGTTCATATAATGTGTTTGAAAGTAACTTTTAAAATGACAGTTTTTAATTTCTTTGCCAACAAGGCCACAACCAGGGTTGTGTCGCAATGACCACTGGTAGCACTGCGGGCCTCTGGGACGTTTTACCATGTACCAACAGAGAGAAGTACATCTGCAAATATCAAGCAGAAGGGGCAGCTTTGACTCCTGCACCAACAACTGCTCCCTCTGACCATTGTGCTGATGAATGGACCAGAGTCCCGACAAGACCTGTCTGCTACAAGGTGAAATTTGATGTTTTTAATGTATGCACTGCTAAACTGCAATGATTTGTCAACATAAGCAACAAAGTCAGTTAGACAAAATAGCTGATTGCAATTTTGATTGTTTAAAGTTTTCGAATAATTGAAACACTAATAATATAAGCCTCAATGGCTGCGTTATAATAATTTGAAACCATGAGTTTGCCTTTCTGAGTGTGATTTTTCCCTTTTAACTTGTTTGAGGCAACCTGCACATTTTCTCATAGTTTTAATGATCATGACAGTTTACTGATAAACAAAATACATCAGAGGGTGAACTACAGTCTGAAAGGAGACATCACATCCACTCGAATTTTGCTCAATAATAAGACGAGGGATGAATGGATGCAGACAGATAACAGGAGGTGAACGTCTTGTGTTTTTAGGTATTTTCGGAGCGTTTAGAGACTAAGTCATGGTTTGAGGCCAGGGACTACTGCAGAGCAATCGGAGGAGACCTACTAAGCTTCCACAGTGCTGCTGAGTTGAATTTGAATAAGCAATCATCTAGGTACAGCATGACTTTCTTTACCTACTGCCATAAACAGCTATTTTTCAATGAGATGCACCAGAATGTTTTTTTATGTTGTTTTCTTTTTCTTTTTTTTTGTTTACAAAATGATCAGTATCCCTTTGGTATTTTCTCAGTAATTGCTAATAAGGCTGAAATCACATTATGGATAAGAAATATGATGTAGCATGCTTACATTATAAAATGTTGTGTATATGTGCCTTTACAGTGAAGTATACTTTTAGGGGTTGTCCATAGTATGCCTCTGTGGGATGCATAAGGCAAGACTGCAAGACAGATTTAAATGAGTAAATACATTTATTAAGCAATGAAAATATATTTAGAGATTAAGCAAGCCCAAAATTTAGATTTTAAGTTAACAGAAATTAAGAGGCTGGTTGCAGGGACAAAGCCAGTGAAACTAGAGTCTCTGAGCCTTTTATAGGAGTGCAGGGAACTTTGCGTATTTGTGAACAGTGGTCTTACAAACCGTGGTCTTTATTCATACTCATCCATATATGGGAGCCTACAGCTGAGGAATGTGTATGTCACCCAAAGCACAAAGGTCTCATCTTGTACATCTTTGTTACTGAAACTTAAATATATAACTTGTTTCCAGATACTCCTATAGCAGGTATTCAACACTCTGGATTGGACTTAGTGCCAGTGACCAGGGCACTGGTTATGTGTGGAGTGACGGATCCCCAGTGAGTAAACAGATGTCTTTCTTTGCAGGACTTCTTAGTCCGTGTCAAAACTATTTACGCATGTCTTTATCATAATGCTTCCCTTAACAGGTAAACTTTCAGCACTGGCTAGATGGAGAGCCAAACAACAAAAACAATGTTGAATCTTGCGTTGAATTCTCTTCACGCGATTGGGATGAATCAGGGTCTTGGAATGATAATCAGTGTGAAACACGTAATGGCTGGGTTTGTCAGATCCGTACAGGTAAAACGTGGCTATGGCATACAGTTATATAAAGTTATTCTTAAAAATATTTAATGTTACCAAAGTTCTTGTTATAGTTCCCAGTTATACCATATCTTTTATGATTTCTGGTGTGCTTTTTATCTATATGTAGGATTGACTCCAAAGTCACCCCCACCCCCTCCAACTCCAGGTGAGTGTATTATGTCATAACTTGAATACAATAACTCAGTTTTTCAATTTGAGATGCAATAGTCAACAAACTTACTGGCGGTGATGCCAATCATGCTTGGTGATACCCTTGGCAAGCCCCTCATTCTGTGCGCATATTTTTGCTCTCACAAATAGAATATTACTTTTTGAAATTCACAAATCACAACTGTGTTGTTAACAGTCTGTGATCAGTCTGGGTTTGACTGGTTCTCGTCCGGTTCAGGTAGCATGTTCTCCTTGCAAAAAGAGTTTAAATCCTGAGAAGCGCCTTTCTTTATATGTTTACATGTCTGCCAGCATTTCCCCCAGAAAAAATGCTAAGCCCAGTGGTAGGGGCGCGAAGATGGTCCACCAACGGGCCACCATGTTTTTGTAGTAAAAAATGTCAAGTTGACAGGAAATGTATAAATATTACTGGGTAATTATAGGTTATTTGTTGACAACACTTATAGAGTCTTAAAAACAACAAACAAAAATACAATTAAAATAAATAATCTAATATTTTTGCACCTCTGTTAAATCCAAATTAACTAATTAACCAAAGGCTTTTCAAACTCTATGTAATGCTGCTCATATTTAGAGCTGACTCTAGGCATAAATGAACTAAGCAGCTGCTTAGGCATAAATGCTAACATTTTATTACAGACCATAGATGCAGAATTTTAACATTTGCTTATTGAGAATGACAATGTTGCTACATTTGATTTAATGATTTCTGCGTAGATAAAAAAAAATGTTTTAAATTATTTAACATTTAAATTTAAGATTTAAATGTGGTATAGAAGTTTAATGAAGAATCTTAGTTAGATTGTTGTGTTACCATCTGATACGATGAGTTTAATGTTTGTGTTTGAGCTCGGTTTGTTCACAAATACATTTCAGGAAATTACAGTCATCAGTGATTTCTTCTAAGCTTTGCCAGATAATCTAGGGCTGCAACCTGCCTGTACTGTATCAGACTTTACTCATATAGAGTATCTAATATGCATTATTTGCTATGGCAAATGCGCAGATTACAACCATACCGCTGATGGTTGGCTGCAATGGGGGGGAAATCAATACTTCTTTGAAACCCGGGAAATGGCCAATGACGACGCTCGGAAATCCTGCAGAGAGAAACATGCTGACCTTGTAACCATCAACAGTGAAGCAGAACGTGTTTTCCTGTGGAAACAGGTATGCTTATTCATTCTTCGGTATGGCACAATTCCAGCAGCTCATTAAAATATAACTACAAAATACAATAAAACTCAAATTTAGCTTGTCAAAAAGAAATCAACATTCACCAGTTTTCAGTGAAATTTTAATTTACTTTAATCCAGGGGTCTCAAACTCCAGGCCTCGAGGGCTGCAGTCCTACAGTTTTTAGATGTGCCACAGGTACAAAACACTGGAATGAAATGGCTTAATTACCTCCTCCTTGTGTAGATCAGTTTTCCAGAGCCTTAATGACCTAATTATTCTGTTCAGGTGTGGTGCAGCAGAGGCACATCTAAAAGTTGCAGGACTGCGGCCCTCGAGGACTGGAGTTTGAGACCCCTGCTTTAATCTATATTAAAAATTCTGTGAACAGAGAGTTTCAAAATCATTCATACCCTTTGAACTTGTTTGCATTTTATCATAAATATATAAAATGTATTTCATTGGGATTTTGTGAGTTAAATTTACACAAATGTTCATGACATTGTGAAGCTGAAGAAAAATAATAGATTTAAACATTAAAAAATAAGAATCTAAAAAGATTAATATTTGTTTTCAGCCCCCTTTTATTTGTCAGTTTTAATTGATCTTTAAAAAGTCTGATCTGCAGATTCCAATTTTGGCCAATCCATATTTTTTTGTCTGACAAGTTAAATTAAATAGCGATAAAGTCTCTAAGTCTCTCTCATGGTATAGTAAAATGAGACAGTGAGGTTTAGGTAGGTATAATTGGTGGATAAGATTGGTTTCCTATGTAAGTTTTGGATGATCTCCCAAAACTAAGGAAATCAGTGACCAGTTTATCAGTGTTTATGGTAAACATTTTTGCATATCCGCCTCAAGCTAAAAAGCACCTGAGATTGGAGTGTAGATTTATCTTTCAGCATGAGAGGGGAGACCTAAAAAATCTTGCAGCATGTAGTGTGTTTTGCCCTGGCTCAATAACAGATGAGACCTAAAATCCATGCCCCAAGATTAAAAATTTCTTGCTACAGACATTTTTACTGGGCTATTTTATAAAGAAGAATGAATATCACCCACTATATATATTTAAAGCTGGTCTAGATACGCCCCAAAAGACTTCAGCAATCACTTTGGAAATAGTAGGTTCAATAGAATATTAATTCCAGGGCTAAAAACAAATGTAGTAATTTATAACAAATATAAAAACAAATGATAAAAACAACAAAAAAAGGAACTATCATTTCCCATTACTTTCACAATTAGTTTGGAATATGATAATTATATTTATTTCATTTAATTTTTTTCCCCTTTTGTAACATCAGTATTACAAACTTTGTATTTGGATTATAGTTTCGTTAAGTTCCTCATTTGACTGAGCCAAATTAAGAACTTAATGAATTGGCAAAAAAAATAGGTTATATGCAGCAGGATTAGAATTGTATTTGCCTTTTGCAAAGTTCACTGAAGTACACAATGTTATGAATTTACACTAGTTATTCCCTTCTGAATTTATTGTTACATTACTCTTACATATTCTCCTGCACTCATAAACTAAAATAAGCCTTTGTTTGAGTATAGATATCCAAACGTTCTGGTTCTGTCTGGATTGGACTAACTGTGGATCGTGACAAGTCATTCCAGTAAGTATATGTTCCAAACATATCTGGGAAAAAAGGAATATCAATAAATCTGTTTGCAAGCTTTCTTCCAAAACATTGTAACTAACTATAATGGTAATAGAGCAGATTAATGGATTAGTGTTTTTTCCTTTGCCTGCTTGACTTTGTCTTTTCTTGCTTTAAGATGGATGGATGGTTCTCCAGTAATTTATCAAATGTGGGATGAAGGACAACCTGATTGTGTTAATTCTGATGAGTACTGTGCTGTCATGAGATCGTTCCATGGTGAGTAGACAACTAAATGAAAATAACTGAAAAAAACTATTTTATATGTGTTGTCGTTAGTAATAGGAGCCTTGATATTTGGAAACATTTTAATTGGAATGACCGTGATGAACTGATCATTACATCTTACATCTTTTGAAGTTTGACTTCTTTTGTGATTTTCTTTTTTCTTGTGACTAAAAAGAACTTTCTTTATTTTGTCCTTCTGATTGTATTTTTTTAGATAATGAAGCAAGAGAATAGGGTACTGCAGAAAAATGGTTCACCAGCTTTTACTCATTTAAAAAATACAGATAAAACTAAGACCAGGGGAGGGATATGAACTATTAACAAAATAGTTATTATTATTATTATTATTATTATTATTATTATTATTATTATTATTATTATTATTATTATTATACTGCCATAATAATACTACTGGTATTTTTTTTACTTTATTATTTCACATTCACCTACACCCATAGATTTTCTTCTTACTTATCGGATTTTTATTTTAAGGGCCAGTACAGAAAGGTTCAAATCATAACAATAATGAAGAAATCAGAAAAATGAAATAACAAGCTATCTGTGTACAGCTAAGAAAAGAATATGAGTAATTTTTGGAAATTTTTTTTTAAAAAGTACAAAAATATGTAAACATGAATAAATGTCACCAATCCCTATGTATATATACACACAAAAACGTGAAATGTATATTGTGGCTTCCTAACTTATCATTTATGGTTTCACAGGGTTCTGGCATGATTACAACTGTGGATTTGAATTCGGCTCTATTTGTAAGCGCAGTAGCTCACCTCCTGTCAATGCCACCGTGGCTCCTACAGTCCCACCTAAAGGTAACTGCAAAGAAGGCTGGAAGAAGGTCAACTCCAAGGTGAGAATTATCTGAGTAAATAATGAGAGAAAAACATGCTCTTGGAAAAGGTTGAGATGAATATACTACAAGTGATAAAAACCCGTCTGTATCTCTCATAAGAATGCAAAAAATGATCTTGAATGACACATAAAATTGTTGGAGTGATCTAAACTGGCCCTATGGTTTCAGTTTTATATCTTGAGAGTATCTGGCCCTCTTCCCATTGGAGCTAAATCGAATGCATTCAGTTGGAATATACACAAGTTGTAAATTAATTTCTCATGTCTCAATTTCAGTGTTACAAGATCATAAGTAACGAAAACCTAACATGGCTTGATGCAAGGCAACGATGTAAAGACATGGGAGGAAACTTGGCCTCTATTTCCTCAAGACATGAGCAAGGTTTGTTTTCTCATAAAAGTTTTAAACATTTACTTCAGTTCAGGTTATTTGCTACAGATATATTTACTTGAGTATTTTGCTAAGCCATCAGCTAGCCATCTGCTTTGCTGTAGTTCAGTTATCATTGAGTTTTACTCCTATTTATGCTTTGTCTTTGGCTACTAAACACCCTCATTAGAAATATTGTTTGCAGGTCTAAACATGATTGGGTTTAAACTGGAATGGAAAGTGATGGAAATTTCCATGCCAATCAGAAAAGCCAGAAATTTTATTATATTGTTGATCTGGAATTGTCTGGGATTTTAATGACTGTTTTCTGTTTTCAGTGTTTTTAGTGTCTGAAATGGCTAACACACCAAATAGAGACCTGTGGATTGGTTTTAGGAACTCGTATAGCGATGGGTTTTACTGGACTGATGGACGGCCAAGGTCTTATGTCAATCTTGATTTTTATGTAAGTAAACATTGTATGTTTGTGTTGTCAATTTGAAAATGTTATTACTCAAACAATTTATTAAATATAACATTTTGTTTTATATTTTATTAGCGAAACAGGTATTCATCCTTTTCACACTATCCACACCATTATGGTCATATGGTAAGATAAAAACATTCAGCTTTCTTTGTGCAAAATCAGTGGTTCTACAATTTGTCTCCTGCTACAGAAAAATGTTTGACTAATGAGTTGCTACTGCTTCACAGTTTTAGCAATCTTTACGAAAATGTTACTTGATAATTTTGTTTTAATCCCATAAACATTGTGAAAAATAAAGAATCATTTTGTAGTTCATTTACTTATAGAAGAAAAGCTTTACAATTAACCTAATAAAAACGAACTTTTGGTTTTCATATAAGCCAGGTAACCTCCTATAAATTTGCATGTGTAACTGCTTGAGAGCAATTTATTTGTATATTTAATATTTTTAAATCTTGACTTAAAAATTTATATTTGAAGTGAAGATTTCTAAGCTATTTATCGATTATTTATTTTTCTTTTTGGATTCTTTTGCAGCATTCCTATGACGAAGACGTAAGTAATTCTTAGATTATTTAAATTTGAATAAACAGAAACCATTCCTTTTGCTAATGAAGCAAGCTTCGCTCTGACCCACTGGCAGAAAATTATCTCCTAATAGTGAGGGCTGTAGACCAGGAGTGGGTTGTAGAGTGGGACCTAACAGGGACTCAATGAAGAAAATATGACTGAATAAATATTATCTCTCTCTGTAATTCTGTTCACAATTTTCTCAGTTTTCCCCTGCGGGGATAAAAAATGTTTCTCTGATTTTGAGGTATACAGATTATAATAATCTTAAAATGTTGGTTTATTTTGCAGTTGTTTGTATTAGTTCGAGATGAGGTGAGTATTTTCTAAAATGTAATTTTTACCATTTTACACTTAACTTTTAAAGGTTTTTTGAACTACATCTGCTAGCCTGTCATTTCTAACAGAAAGAGTGTGCTGTGATCAACACTAATCCTTCACTTACAATTGGAAAATGGATATCTAAATCCTGCAATGACACCAATGGATTTATATGTTTAAGTGGCATACGTAAGTCATTTAATGTGGTTCCTCCTGATAGTTTTCAAAACAGTAAAATTTTCACTTGCCTTACTTGCATACTACTACACTTATCTGTCCCACTTTTAACTTTCAGTCCAGGTCTAGTTTATTTCTCTCTGTGAAAAAACAGCAAATGATTGGTAAAATTGCAAACAAAATTTGCATAATTAATACTTGTAAATAAGAATGTGTAGTTGTGAATTGATTTTTGTAACTTTGTAAAAAGGATTTTCTTTTCTTTCCTTTGACTGATTGGCCAATCAGTAACAATCCAATAAGATTATGGCTGGGCTTGGCTGTTGCAGCCACAGGATCTTATTAAAACCATTTTGATTGCATAATCCTTCTACTTTGCTCCAGATGTCCAAATTTACTTACATGGTGGTTTTTCTCCTGCAGCGAAGTTAGTTTCAAGTTAGATATGTGACCAACATTCTCCTCATGTTTTACTACAAGCAGCAATGGCTTCTCATGCAGTGTGCTGTTACAGCATGAGATATGTCACTTGGGAAGACTCAAAGTACTTATGCAGAATGCATTGGTTCAATAAGGGACCACCAACAAATTCCAGTTGGTAGAAACATAGAAACAGCAAGAACTCAAACCCTAAGCTCAATAGCTTCCAAGTGACCCAAAGAGTGATACTGAATTATGTTGCTACTCTACACTAATGAGATACACCCGATTCTATGAGATTTTATGGATCTCCTACAGAACTTCTCTGTAATCTTAGTGGATCGTTAAATTTTTAATTGACATGGCATTGACCAATCAGCTGTAAAAAATTAGTACCTGCACGTAGAAACTCACACGAAAGCAAGGGAGTTTTTTATTTGCATCAGTAAAAGGACATTAACAAAAATAATTTGTAACTTGAATAATTATTTTTTACAAATACAATTTTTTTTTACACAAATTCTTTACTATGGATGCACAAAAAATGTTTTTCCATTTTATTTTACAAGGTTACACAACTCATGCATTCTGATTAACAAGTAGACAGTATTTAATTATGATTAAATACTTATCATTTCTATTCTGAAACAGAACCAAATAAATCTGATACAACTAAACCAACAAATACAGAGAATTACTTCAAAATCCTAAATGATTCCATCAAGCTTGTTACCCAGCAAAAGAGTTGGTATGAAGCTCAGAAGACCTGTGAAGCTGAGGGTGCCAAGCTGGTCAGCGTGCGGAGCGAGTGGACACAGACTTACATTGAGCTGCAGGCTTTGAATCTTAATCATCCTCTGTGGATTGGACTCAATAAAAACCAGGTATGGTCTTTAAAGCCTCTAAAAGTAAACATTTATTCTAGATTCCATTCAAACTTATTAGATGTAATGCTTTCATGATAAAATGCTCACAGGGAATTGACGAAAAGCAAATTTTTACAGGTACAACACCTGTCTAATGTATTAAGTGGAAATATACTGTTACAAGAATTTCAGTTTGATCAGTTGAAAAATGTTTAAAAGATATTTTAGATATTTAACAATGTTTAGCCCTTTTTACCAAATTACACTGAATGTTTCTCCTAGAGTAACGCTTTAATTGTAAAACAAGATATTAGCACGTAAGAACATTTACTTAACATGAAACATTAGGTAAGTGAGCCTTATGTATTATCTCCTTTTTATTTTTTGGATGTTATTTTTATTTACTTTCAGACTAATAACTACTTCCGATACATAGAGGGCTGGCCAATGATTTTTACCCACTGGGATGAAAATGAACCACGTAAAGATGGAATTTGTGTTTATGTGGATGTTAATGGAAAATGGAAAACCAGTGATTGTAATCAGAACTACAGCAGTCTTTGCATGAAGTCCACAGGTAAAAAGCAAACTAAATATATTCTAAATAAACATATAAGCAAGTACGTCCCTTAATTTTCTTAAATCCACACTTTACTGTTTAAATTTTCTTCCATTTTGCTATGTAATGCTAAATAAATTTTAATAAAACATTTTTGAATTATTAATATAAGTAATTTGTACCACTGTTTATATAATACACAGACATACCACCAGAAGTTAAGTCAGACAATTTTCCTGGAGTTTGTCCAGAAGACCCGTCTCCAAGTAGGTCTGGATATGGGCTTTCTCGGCCTTCATTTGGCCAAAGTCGGTGGCAGACCTGGAAACCTTTTAGAGGTTTTTGCTACCTATTTTTGTCTGAAATAAAAGAGTGGCAAGATGCAACTACTAGCTGTCTGGCACATGGTAGGTGTTTTCTGTGAAAAATCTTTTCTGCAGTAGTTAAAATTTATGTTGCATTCACAAAAAATAACTACTGGTGTGTTCTGTGAAGGTGGATCCCTTGCCAGCATTGGAGATCCCTTGGAACAGGAATTCATACTTAATAACATTAAAATATTTCAAGACACATACACATCTTTTTGGCTGGGCCTGTTCAAAACTAATAAAGGTAATGAACATCACAAAAAGGCAGTCTTAAAGGAAAAACTATCTAAAAATGGGTTTTCTATGTTTTACAAACGTCATTTGTTGTGTCTATCTTCTGCTCTTTGAGTCAATTAAATTTAGCGAGTTTTAGATTTTGAACCTAAATGTGTGAGTTTAGGATAAACTTACTGTAGTAAGTTGTGTCAACATTTTTTTTTATTTTGTCGAACCTCTAAGTGTTTTTAGGTTAGCACTTAAAAAAAAAAAAAACTGTAAGCAGAAAAAGACAGGAGTGGTAACGGTTTCCCAGAATGCTTAGCAGCATGTTTTTGTATCCTGAGATGGAAGTGTGTGGGATTGAGCTGACTGTTGTGTGTTATTAAGGCAAATGTTTATTTTCAGCAATTGTTAGCTTACAAAGCTTGAGGATAATGTCCTGGTCACACTAAATATTTGAGAGCAGAATTCATTGTAATGTTTAATAAAACTCATCACCAGATCCAAAATTTTGTTCATGCAATTTGAAGCAAGAATTTAAATTATTCTAAAGTAATTATTTAACCATTTAGTTAAATAAGTAGTTAATTAAAATAATCTTGTGTTATTGTGAGTGAAAATAATAGAGAAATGTGGCTCTTTAACTAGGTGAGGGCAGTTTTTTCTTTCATATTGTGAAATAATTATTTGGTTTAAATTGCAGCATTAAGTTAAAGTTCACAATTCAAGATTAATGAACTTAAAAAACAATGTTTATGAACTTTAATTTCGGAGTTAAAACCAAAACAATTTTCTTGTTGACTGAAATTGCATTTTTAAGGCAGCAGTTTTTCAAGTTTAACCACATTCAAATGTTTTACAATGTATTTGTGTAATTTGTTATTTATTTGTATTTTTTAAACATTTTAGATATTCCATAAAATACATCAAATAATAAAATAAATATCTGTCTATCCCCAGGAGAATGGATGTGGTTGGATAAAACGGTCATGGATTTTGAAAACTGGCAAGAGAATCCGTCTCGCTCCTTCGGTATGATTAGTACATCAAACGGGAAATGGCATACGGGGAATCGATGGAATGATAGACCGTACATCTGTAAAGCAGCTAAAGGTAAAACTTTACCATGAATTAAATCTCAGCTGTAAATATTTTTTTTCATTCCATTTTCTAAATCTATTTAGGGCATGTCAATTATGGTAAATAGCAACTATTGTGTGTTTCATTTTTTACTTATGAAAAGGGAAAAAATAGAAATAGCCTTAATGTTAAATTTACTTAAATGTTATTTTTATTTATTGGAAATGCGTCACATTTTCTTGGTGCTTCACCAACTCTTTGAAGTGACCCGTAGTGGTCTGGAGTGAAGTTTCTAGCAATGACATTTTGAAGTGACCTGGAACTGCTTTTCCTTCAGGTCACTTCAAAATTTTGTTGCCAAATCTTGAGATCCAGTGTCATACGCACCGCTTATTCTATGTAGCTAGCACACTAAAATCTCCAAAGATTGTTTTTATGACCTGAGGGTTTTATGACCTGATTAAATCCCTGTTGGGTCTGGTGTTAAAAACTGATGTATCAAAGGTGGTTCTATAACTTTGTATTACTCTTTTCTCAATTTCTTTCCTTCTTAAGGAAAGAAGTGATATCTCACATAGCAATGTAAGATATCACAACTCCAAAACTGTGTAAATTAACTTTTTTTAAACTCTAACTTCCAACTGTTGTGCTATCAAAATCACTTCAATAGCATGTCAGACAGTTCCCTAGCAATATACTTCTCATTTTAGCTATAGTAAAAAGATTGTAGTGTAATTAATTTTATTATTTTTGGTTTTATATTTTCTTTACAATGTAAATTTGATATTTACACCGTATCTAAATAAATATTTCTCGTACTTTTCCTCAGTTTTTTAAAGTTTGTTTATTTGTTTGACTTAGTTAAAGAGCATATTGATACCTCTTTCATTCTTTTGAGGAAAATAGCTGCCAAAATGCTTACATTTCACAGTAAAAGACACATAGACAAACAAACACGGTCCTCTCAACATTAGAGTGCAAGTAATTTAGAAATGCAAATAATTTCTAGCTATTAAAAAGAAACCAAAGCCGCAACATTTTTTGATAAAGTTTTCTTTTTCTTTCCAGTGTTACTGTCAAAGCCATCACCCGCACCAAGTAAGTCATGCTTTCATCTTTTTCTATTTGGGAAAAATATTTTTGTTTCTCTTCATCTACTTTTTTTTCTTTGTAGATGTTGCCACTAGTCGTCAAGGTCGGAGTCGCACAGCTTTAACTGCTGTGTTAGTCATTGCTGGGATCGCAACGGGAGCAGGTATTGCTTTCTTCCTGTTCAAGAAGTCTGGTCGTCAGATGAGAATCATACCAATCCCTGGAGGGTTAACGGCTTTTGACAACCCACTTTTCAACAGCAACCAGTCACAGAAAGATTTGGTGGACGCTAAAAAACTATTGGGGAATGCAGATGAAGATAACAGTCAACCTGTAATAACTATATAATTGTAAAAGACAGCAGATGGTGCATAGAAGTATTCTCTGTTTGGTCTTCTTTGGATTTGTACAGTCATAAAATCATTGTAAATGCAAAGAATGATTTATACAAGAAGATGGTGTAACAATTAATTTACTGGAACGTGGCAAGTAGCTTGTATGTATATTGTATTCTAACTACTGCAAAAGCTTAATTGTCAAATGAGAAAGAAGACATAAACACTCATTGACTTAAAGCAGTGATTCATTTAGAAATGATACAACACCTCTCCAAATATTATTGTTAGAAAAATTTGCTTGCTAAAAAGATCAACCAAGACAGAATTCACAAAAGTTAGAGAGGTTCTATAGATCTTTAATTCTATTTCCCAGCATGGAGAAAATGCAGAGTTACACAATTGGTAGGTTCAGAGCATTCTCTGACTAACAAAGGAAGTTATCTTG
Organism: Xiphophorus couchianus; assembly: GCF_001444195.1. Classification (NCBI taxonomy): domain Eukaryota; kingdom Metazoa; phylum Chordata; class Actinopteri; order Cyprinodontiformes; family Poeciliidae; genus Xiphophorus; species Xiphophorus couchianus. The sequence continues at coordinate 18,707,838 of NC_040233.1, forward strand.
CTACATTTCCTACGTGATTAGTGCAGATGTAAGGTGGTGTTTTGCAACCCTGCAAAAATACCTGTGACCAATGGTTTCTTGTCTTTGCTGACAGTCTTCATCTCCAGCAGGAAATGAACTTATGAACTTAGCTTCCTTACATCTATAATGCTGCAACGTGTAAGTTTCACTTCAGCCGTCAATATGTAATGTTATTCTGAAACCAGGAAATGTCTAGAAGCATAAGGTCAAAAGGCAACAAATGAGTAAATGATAAATCAAATGAATGTGCTCAGTAAATAATAATTAACTGGTATTTTTCCAACAGTTACAAAAAAAAATCATTGCAAGAGATTATACATTTTGAAATACTAATGTTATATGTTGTAATATTTACAGTTGATTAAAAAATGGCTTATGGGAAATTATACACTTAGCAATAATTAATGTAAAAGCCTTGTCCTGCCATTACAGTCATCAGTGTATGTTCCTACTGGTATTATTAAAGAGGAATGATCTTTGAAGAGGTTTTAAGTGTTTGGAGCTCAAAAGGTCTTCCTGCCATCACCCTAATCTTTAGCTTCCCCCACAAATTCTCTGTTAGTTTTAAATAAGAAATTTAGTTCCACTTTGAAACATTAATATGACTCCAAGGTAGAAGAAGCATGTAGATAAAAGTATAAACATTGCTTTAGATCTATATCTGACATGGTAATCAGTGATATTATGCTTAACAGAAGAAATCCATCAATATAAAAAAAAAAACTCAAATTAACAAAACTTCCTGTCAACTAGTTGCTTTGGTAAAAAAATAAAATGGAATCTGCTAATAAAGGTATTCATTTTTCAGTTTTATTTTCATTTTCATAAAGTTGACCATATTGTATAATAAGTGGGATTTATATAGAAGGAATGTCCCTGATCTTAAATCTGTCTGAATGATAACTTTAATTATTTTTTTGACTATATCATTTTATTGATAAATTAGATCTGTTTTGTAAAGTGCCTTAAAATGAAATCTGTTTGATATGAATAAAACAAAATGATTAAAATTTTATTGATTTAATTTGTGAATTCAATTAAATCATTTTAATTTGAAGGGTCAGAAAAGCTATAATTTCGGTGGGGAATTTTACACAAATCATCGGTAATTATTCTGTTTTGATAATATAATAAAAGATTCAAGTTCTAATATCTCTATTTCAACCTGGAAAGACTCACACACAAAGAGCAGCAGTTTGAAAGTTTTGCTTGACATGGAAGTAAAATGCTTTGGCACTTGGACTACGGCAGAAGACGTGTGTGCTGAGAATCCAAAATTTATGGTTCCAATTCTAACTTCCTCCTGCCACAGGTTGATGTTGGGCAAAGCACTGAACTCAACGTTGTTTGAGGCACAGGAGCTCAATTTTTTCACAGATTAACTGTCTCCTAGTATACAGTCACAGTATAGTTAAAAAATATATCTATATATTATATAGATGCGTATTGATCTAAGATAATTGACAAAGTGTAACAATGAAGAAGCTGGTTCCCAAAGTGTGCCAGGGTAACTTTGCTCTACAACAATTATATCTGGAAATGGTAGCTTAATTGCATGAATGACTATTAGCATAAGTTTAGATCTGACGTCAGAATAGACAGATGCATAAATAAAATATTAACCTTCATCCACCTGGGCTACTTGCATGAGTGTCTGTCTGTGTGTGCTAGTTTGTCATCTGGGATAGCAAGACGTTTTAAATATGAAAAGAGTTGCAGCATGCATCGCCCCAGGGAGGCAAAGAGTGGGTAGCCTTGAAATGAATGACAAATAAGTTCTTTTTACCAGCACAAATACTTTCAGATTGTTTTGGTGACCCCGATGTACCCTCTCAAAATTTTAATAACTTTGCTTTTCTTTGAAAATAATCATGATAATTGTTCTGTTCCATTTTTGTTTTAGTTTATTTTTTAAAATTAAACCTCAGTAAGAGTTATTGTAATGCACAAAGTGTTTCTTGGACAACACAACACACTTGAATGTGAACTTGAAGTATTAACTGAATCAAATTAGGAAATCAGAAACTGGGTTTGAGAAATTAACAATGACAGTCAGCATTCTGAAGACTTCCTTTTTGCAAGTTTTGCAAAAAGGAAGGTTTTTAGTTACCTAAGGCACAGTGATTTGATTTACTATTAAATTGTGCTGTGCACATTAAACCACAGTTTGACTCACTTCCTGTTTTTTTGGATTTCTTACATCAGATTAAAAAAGTAGAGAAATTGTGAAAAGCTTGAGACATTTATCCCTAAGGTGAGTTTATAGAAATGTACCTTTCTGAATTTATTTCAGTGCTTTGTCTGGTTGTGTTGAGTCCTGCATTGAATTTAGGATGATTATTTTAGCAAATATACACATTATAAAATTATTTCAAGTTATTAAATAGGTTAAAATGTTTTTTTTATAACCAACTGCACACTGAAATACTTGAAAATGTGTTGATATGATTTTAATCAAAAATAAATAAGTATGAAACAAGTCTGTCAGAATTCTGACTTTAAGGAAAACCTCGAAAAGGAGATTTAGTGACGTGTTGCAGCGAAATAAGTCAGTGACTTTAAATCCTCCACTTTTCTGAAATCTCTAACATCACTTCTACATTTTCTGCAGACGACATATGGATTAAATGCTCAACTTTGGGGCATTTTAAAGGGTCATAATGCTTATCTTATGTGTGATCCTGGGGCTTCTTTTTTACAAATTCCCATTTATTGGAATCAAATGGTACAGTATTCCCGCTTTTGATAGCAGAACGTTTGTGAGTTTCTGGTAAAATGAATGGTTGTAAGCTTTGTTTTCAACCATTGCATATGGAGATTTGAAACAGTTTAACACCAGATCATTATTTTTTCATCAGCTACAGACTTTTTTTATTTTACTTTTTTTAGCTACTCATTGAATTGTTTTGAACAATTTTTCTTTTCAGATTAACCATTTTAGCTTACCAACACAGGCACAGATTTTTGCTTAGTTAAAACTTGTAGCACGCGCGACGACATATGCTGGACAACTGGCAATCGACTGCTGGTTCCCAGGGTGAATAAATGCCTGGGAGTTCAGGGAAAAAGTGTTGGGAATCAAGTAAGCCTATACAACTGTGATGAAATAAGTGAACTCCAAAAGTGGGAATGTAAGAATGAAACGGTGCTTGCCCTCCAAGGCCAGGAGCTTTATGTGGAGCTCAGAGCAGATAACCAAGTTGTACTATCAAAATCAGAGGGACCCAACAGCCAACTCACCATTTCATGGGCATCTAGTGGAGCTTGCACAAGAACCTACAGAGGTAGGAGACTCTGTTGCTGTTTTTCTTTGTTGTTCAAGGCTGGGTGGTCTATTGTGATCTTTCTGTTTGTTGTAAGGCTCTGTACTTCTTTAATTAAAAGGATTTAGGGGTGTTCATTAAGTCTCTTCTATGTTTTTATGTACTTACTTTACAGAATTGTATACAGTTGAAGAAAATGCAGCAGGAAGGCCGTGCATGTTTCCCTTCATGTACAAAACTCAGTGGCACTAAAGCTGCTCTTCAGCCGACTCTGAAAGCGGCAGCCTTTGGTGCTCAGTTGAAACAACATTTGAAAATCAACCGTGGGGCTTTTGCCCAACCAGCAGTGAGTACTGCTACAAAGTTTTGTTTTGGCGATAAGAGAGAGACATATTTACAGTGCTTTCTAAAACTATTCATACTGTTTGAACATTTTGCAGATTTTATTGCAGACCAGCACAAAATATTGGCTAATGGTGAAGAATAAGGAAAATGGTGTAAAGCATTAGTTATCACTTGTTTAATATCAAACATATTTTAATATCAGACAAAAACAACCTGAGTAAATAAGAACATTCAGTTTTCAAGTTTCATGATTTCATGTATTTAAAAGCTATGCAAAGTCAAGCATTTATATCTTTACATTTTTGGTCACTCAGAATATGGCTTTGGTTTATAAATGTGCTCCAAACCCACTCCGAAGCCTGAAGATCTAACGTGTTACCAAACACAACATGGACATTTCACATAAAATTCCAAAAAATAATACACTGAAGATTAAATAAATATGTAATCTTTCATAGATAAAGACAACTGGATTAAGCATCCAATAAATGGAGCAGCATACCAGCTGAACACCGTGTCTGCTCTGACGTGGTGGCAGGCTGAAACCAGCTGCAAGCAGCAGAACGCTTCCCTCCTAAGTATCACTGATCCCCATCAGCAAGCATATATCACAGGTAAAGTGATGAAAAGTCAAACAAACGCATTCATTATCAGATGTTTAGCTCTTATGTATTTAGTGAGGCACATTTCATGAAAAAACTGTTTGAACTCATCAAACTCATATTTGAACTGTTCTTTGTCTCTGCTTCAACAAATAAGCGCTTTATCTCCACAATGTGCTTTTAGCAATGTGTTGCCACCTGCTGACAAAAGCAGGAAAAACAACCTTCCTAAAATAATGGCCTATGTCATTTTTTGCCAAAAGTGATTTCTGCAAAAGTGACATCATCCTTTGACAAAAAGAGGTGCAATATTTAATGCAATAACTGTTCAGTTATTTGGAAATAAGTAGAAATCAAATTTAATTATTCAATTAAAAACAAAATCAAAATACTGGATTAAATATAAAGAGAAATTGTGCCCATTTTTTTCAAGATTAAGATCATAAATAAAATCTTTATTTAGTACTCAGTTCAGTTGAGCTTCAGACAATGGTTGATCCTCATAATTTATTTATTTCGTCTTCCATCTTTGACTTCACTCTTACAGCACTACTCGAGGCAGGAAGTAACAAGCAAAGGCATAAACTTTGGACTGGGCTAAACAGGAATATACAGTATGACTGGGGGTTATACAATCTGGCTGGAAGTGGTCTAATGGGAACCTCTTTACGATACCTGAATTGGGATTCAGGTAAGTTTTATTTGTATTAGCACTCTCCATATTAAATCCATTTTTGTGTTAAATAAAACCCAAGACATTTAAGTAAATTACAATTAATTCCACATGGAGATGGTGCCTATGGTGCTTATACTCACATCCAGTAAAATTCATTATGTCACAGCATAGTGGCTTAATACTCAGAGAAATATAGAATTTATTCATTACACACAAAAACTCAGTGTTAATGACTTGGATGATCTGATTTAATGTTATCCATCATATTTTCAGGGCACCCATTATCTGGTCCTCAACATAATTGTGAACTCAATGATAGTGCTGTGAGATTTTCATGGCAAAGCTCGAAATGTGACAACAAACTGGGTACATCTGCTACAGTAAAGAAGTTCTGGTTTCTCCAACTAAAGGTAACAATAAAGTTCTAAATCTTCTCTCTGTCAATGTAAATCAAAACACATTTTCTGTTACTTCACAGGTCTTGATGTGGGACTTTGCTCTGCACCTTGGATACCTTATTTATACTCATACTGAAAAACCTGGTCTAATGCTCAGTTAGCTTGTCGGCATGAGGGAGGGGACCTTAAAACATCCACAATGTGGAGGATCAAAGCTTAGTCGTCTCTCAGCTTGGATATGGTACGTTACTACTAAGCAACATGAGTAAACTATCTGCTTCTCAATTGCCAGCTTTAAGCAAAACTTTGCAAACCTCACTTTGTTGCTTGTTTACACAAACAAAACAAAAAGAGTCAGTGACAGAAACAAAAAATAAACACATTCTGTTTCAGATATGATCAAAATTCAGTCTATTGCAATCTAGTTACAAAGCGAAACTTCATACAGTTTGTTAGTGAACTTTATTACATTGTCATTTTATAATTTTATTCAACTGACAATATGGAAACAATGACTTTTTTATCTACAGCGTCCACTGATGAGCTTTGGATCAGACTAAATGATAGACAGAGAGAAGGCTTGTTTGACTGGAGTGACCAGACCACAGTTAGCTTCACCAGCTGGGAGTCTGCACCAGCAGCTGGAACTTACCTTGACGACTGTGTTCTTATCAGAGGATATGTAATATTTATATTATATTTATATTGCTTTATGTGTGTATTATAAAATCTATTCAGAAGAAACATTAAATGGTGTACTTAGAGACATGCTAAGTACACGTTTCTATGTACACTTACTTATGTACAAGTAAGTAGAAATGTACCTATGTACAAAGCAAGAACACTATGGAACACTTAATTAGTACAAGAAAACATATTCTTGTAAAAAATTATTTAATTTCTCTCAAAGAGTTTGAGACAACTTATCTAGATACTCTGTTCAGAATGTTTTTGAATCATAATGAATTCGTTTACCTGTCTGAAACATCAGCCAAGTAGGAACTGGTTCTCCTGCAATGATCTTTTGCTTGATTATATCTTAGACTCAGTCCCAATAGAGTAGCAGTAGGAGCTATGTCTTTTCCAATCCTTTCATAGAAAATAAAAGTTACATGATCATGTTAGTACATGATTTCCCCCTTTGTTTTTACTACCATGTAAGTATTGTAAAACAATTCTATATTTGGAAGTTGGATTTCCTCTTAATGGAAATTAGACTTTTATTACATTCTTAAGTGAGAGTGAAATTTCTGTCTTGTCTGCCTTTGTCTTTTCTTGCACTGAATTAGAAATATTTTCTTGCCTGTTTCTCTAAATATGCTGCTTTTAAGCAGGTTACATGACATGAAAAAGCAACATTGTTTTGAATTAGGTGTCAAAACTGTTATAAAATCAAAAGAGAATTTAACTCAAACGTTTGCATCCCAGATTGAGCTTTACTCCATCTCCTGAGGATTCAGAAGTACTTTTTTCATACAAATGAAGCCATGTTCATCTTCACAATGTCTGTCAATCCAATATCCACCCTACAATAAATAGTAAGCGATGTGCACCGGTACAGTAAACATCAGTGTTCAAGCAATTTTGTCTTTGTGGTCCTTAAATATTAGAATAAACCAAAACTCAATTTAGAAAGTAAAAAGTCACACAAGGGCTCCTATCCTTAAATGAAATGTGAGACAGCATATAATATATTTTAATGATTTTTAACAATAGAATACATATCTGTCAAAATGAACTTTTGAATGCTGTACAAAATTATATAAACAAAATAAATCTACAAAGGAATAATCAGTCTTGTTTACTCAATGCAGTCATACTCATTAGGTCTACAGTACTGAGTAGTGTAACAGACTCTCCAGTCCTCCCTTCATTTAAATAGCAAGGCAATTATGAAGTATGTACAAATGCATAGATTGTATTCAAGCAACATGTTTTATCACAACAAAATGCATAGATTATTCTGCATACACTGAGTGTGACCACAAGATTAGTCATGCTTCCAGACAGACCAAATGCAAGACAGCAAATAGGTTCAGACGTTTTCAAAAGTAGAACAGAAAATATGTTTATATTAAAATTATATGTATTATATTTAGGTTTTAGTGCTTAAAGTAAAATAAAGCAATAGCGTTCAGAAACTAATTAAAGTGCAAATGTGAAGAAAAAAAATGCAATAGGGAAAGACACATAAAGTGTAATTGAATATGTAATTGAAATATTCAGAAAGAAATTGTGTTTTTTTGTACAATGTTGAAATTTTGATTTGCAAAATTTTAAATGACTTCACTTTAAACCCAATTCAAGGTAAAGATGAAATTCAAATATCTGCTACACAGAAATTAATGAGCAATTAGAACTTTGTTAGCTAAACTTTTCTATATATGAGTAGCTATTTCCAGTTAAGTTTTTTAAGCTCTCTTCATGATTGTGGTTTTGATTAAGGAGGAAATTAATGATTTTTTAAGTTTTTGATGACTGATAAATGTATTGCCTATATTGTTGATGACATAGACTTGTAAAAGGTATGTGCATTGTTTATCATATTTGATCAATACATAAAGAAGAATTGACAATAAAAATTTAATACAGAAAGAACTGTTTTGTCATTTTCATTCATGTTAAAATTATACTGAAGAAAACGTTCTTTTGTCCAGACAAGCGTAAAAAATAAGAAGAACCTCAAGCAACGTCAGCGAGGATAAAAGTGTCTAATTTCTTTTTTGTAAAGAGTTAAAAATAAATGCATGTGGGATTATTCAACAGTGTTGGGCTGAAATTGCTTTTAGGTATAGATTTTTCCACATTATTTGCTCCAGGTGTCAGCACTGTCTGTGCATCTAATTTATAAAGCAAACAGCACCGATTATGTCATAGTGCAAACATGCCTGTCGACAATGGTAGGTTTGTGCCAGATCAATAATGCAGAAAAATAATGCACAACCCAATTGTTACCTTCAGACACAAACACAGCAGGCACATAATGTGAAAGAGAAAAAGACAGACTTTTGTATTACAGAGACCTCCTAATGCTTGAAGGATTATCTGTTTTCACCTCATCAAAGGGGAAAAAAATTTAGGGATGGCAATTTTGAAATATGTATTCAATGTCAATAACCTGCACAACTACAGATGCAGAGGGACAGCCATGAGACTGAATCAAAGATGGCTAGATTTTATGTAGCGTTTTGAAAATTTATTTGAAGATTACAGAAATCATATGAAAAGTCAGGCACTCCTGAGTCAATGAAAGGTTCCATCTGTGCCTTCATTTCATAAAGGCTGTAGTGTATTGTTTTTATTTTCTTTGTCTGATGTGCACTTCTTACCAGAATTCACAAGTTGTTAAATGTTTCTCAGTAACTGTATGTGGTAAAATCCAATGCTTTTAAATTACAAAAACTGAAATAAATATTGGAAATACTTCCTATACATGCATGCATAATGCTTTATTGAGACTTGGAAAAGTTGCAGAGTCTTGTAATTTGCTTGGCAACATAGTTTGCCAAGCAAATCCCCCTTTGAGGGTGTGAATTAGAATTTGTAGTTTGCTTCTATTTTTGTGGAAGATAAAGTGAATCTGTGTGGAGAGAACGCTGTGGTGTTCAAGAGTAATAAACAGTATGAAAGAATAGACTACATTCAAAAATGACTGTTTCACCTATGAGTGCATTATAAAATGGGAAGCATAAAACTGCATCAGCTTGGGAGTAGAAACATGTCAGTCATCCATGTAAGAATCTTTGTGCCACTGACGTGCATCTCTGTCTCTGATTCGATCCCTGTCGCTCTCCCTGTCCTTGTATCTGTCTCTGTCCTGATCTCTGCCCTGGTGGTGGTAGCTATGATGGTTGTGTGCAGGGTAGAGGTCTGCATGGTGTGTCCGTGTTGGGATATGCTGGTGATGCCTCTGATGTCGGTTGCGTTCGTTGTGCTCCTGCTCATAGCCTTCCCTGTCATGCAGCTGGCCACGATGGCGTTGGTGATGATGGTGATGATGGTGGTGGTTGCTACTGTGGTGGTGATGGGTATGACCCCGGTGGTTGTAGTGTATCTCCTCCTCATCGCCCTCCACCACCACTTCCTCCACCTCTTCCTCCCTCTCCTCATGCAGGGGTCTCCTTGGAGGCCTTTGGCTGTAATCTCTACCTGACTTTACATTCATGCCACCAGATATTTGGCTGTGCTGAGCGTAGCTGTGGTGTTCCATCCGGCGGTGATGGTGGTGGTGGTGATGGTGGTGTGTGTGCTGTGATCTTTTTGCTTCTGTCCTCAGAAGTCGCTCCTCTTCTTCCTTTCTTTGGCCTTCTTCAACTCTGTCCTCCTGATCTGGGGCGGGTGGGGTCTCCTTGTCTAGGTGGTTCTCACGTGAACCCTTCCTCTTGGAGGCACCTGGCTTCTTACTCTTCTGCTCATCCTTAAAGGAAAAGGACCAGATGAATATCATTTAACTAGTCACACAATAAAATTAAATAACGTGCAATTCTAAATCACAGAGAGGATGTGGAGAGATCAAGATGAACAATGAAAACAATGTGAGGAAGATGGGTGACAAATTTTCAAAATGACAAGATGGAACATTTTCATTTCCAGCTTAAATGTAAACTTTGACCTGGATTTCTTCTGGATTTGTTTAAAAGAACAGACATTATTTTGTGAACATGTTTAAATTATGGTTAAATCCTCACATGTGTAGAAAACCGAGACTTTCAGTTGTTTCCATTCACTGCTAATAATTTACATAACCACTGGTCAGCTTACTTTTTTAGACCGCAGTATGTCAGGTTTTTAAAATAAAATTCTTTCTATCAAGCAGTCATCTAACTATAATAGGCTATAAATTACAGACATTACATAAAATCATGTAATGATTCTACATCATGTTTCCCATACCTAAAAAACGGGTATAGTAATATTTCAATAACTCTCACTCACCAGTTGTTGGCCTATTTCATTTCTTCTTCAACTTTGCATAGTAATAGGATGAGAAGACATGAAATTAAAATGTTAGGGAGACTGGTGGAAAAACGTACAGATGAAGCAAAGATAATGCTAAAAAAAAAATTCTCTAGATTTAAACAAATATTTGTTCACATCACATGAATGAGATGAAATTTGATGAGATGAGGTGATAGGAACATTTTACATAGTATTTTATATATTTCAGTATGTTTTCACTGTATAAATTGTGTGTTTTATGCACCGGTACTGTTGTTGGAGAGGAAGGCAATGTGTTCTCAGCCAGCTGTGCTACAAGTGCATTTGAAGGCTCCATCTCTGGTGGATGCGTTGCTCTCCAGTAAGATTCAAGGTAATCCGCGATGTGCTCACAGGCATCAGTAAGCTGGTTCTCATCTAATATGACATCAAACATTTCCTACAGACAATAGAAGGTGAGAAAGAAATAGAACAAAATGTGAACACCAGGATGCATGTGTGTTATGATGTTTAATGCAGGAGTAAGTTTATTGAAAACTATATCTGTACTGTGTGTCAACAACTATCTAGAAAAATTAAATCCAGAAAAATTAATACTGCAATGTATAGAACTTCACTGGTGGTCAAGTAAGGTGAGATGTAAGACCGAAAAAAAAACCAAACAAAAAAAACACCCGAGCATCTGTTATTTTACTGCATGTTAAAGCTACTCAGCATTGATTTTAATAAAGTATCAAACTTGGTCTCGGAGAAGATAAAAAAATTACTTGACATCAACACACTGCATTAGCCAGATTTTTATCTCTTGAACAGAAAAAAAGCAGTTGTAGTTTTTAACAATGTCCAGCAGATGGCGCTCACCGGCGGACACTGGGCCAGCTTGTCTGCTGCCACAAGTTGAACGTTTAGATGTTTGGTTTGAGATTTTCCTCTTGTCTTGATGAGTCTCGTCAGCACCTACACAACACAAAATAGAACACAACTTAAAAAAAATGTAAGTATCCTATTTCTTTTGACAAATACAGGGCAATAAAAGGTGTACAGATTTAGAGAAATGCATTCTATCAGGTAGTGCATGGGTGACTGATGAAACCTACTTTTGGTGAAGATATCTTCACATAAACAAGAATTGGAGCAAGCGAAGTCTTGGACACTTGCAGTGGGTGGTTAATCGTGTCTGCATCCAAAACGACTAGCTGCATGCTCCGGGCCAGCTCAAATATACGCTCCACCTCCCCTTGGATCTGGGCTGCAGGAACAGAAAATGTAAGCTTCCAACTCTGAGACAATTTAAAATATACATGATATACAAGATCTCACTGGAAACCTCTAAATATGATAGTACACATATTGAGACTGACAATAGTAGGAATGTTCTAGATCTTTATAACTTTATTCTTATATTTTATCTTATTTTATACTATTATAGTAAAACTGTTACAGTAACTTTAAACAATTCAATAATAATACATTTTAAAAGTTGCCTTATTTTTAAATAAATGCTAATTTGCTGCGAGGATTATTTAGATTTAAATCTGTTAACACTTAATTCAACATGTACAGTCTGGCTTCATTAAATTAAATTAAATTATTTACAAAAGATGTTCTGCTTTACTTGAACTTGTAAACAACTAATAAACAAAGCAAATGACAATTGACATCAGAAATAAAAAGCATGTAAAAAAAAAAGCATGTTCTACACAACAAAAGAAAATAAGACATTGGCAGCTCTCACCAAAAGCCTTGCACTAAAATATTTAGTTTTTTGTTATTATTATATGTATAATTTCTTCCCACCACAAAGATAGATGCATCAAGATTTCTTCAACTCATGGCAGGAGTAATATTAAAACTTGTCCACTAGAGGGAGAGCGGGAAAGGACATCAAGTTTTAGTCCTAAAACATATCCGACAACCCACTCACACAAAAGCACTTCAATGCACTTTAGCTATATATTTCAAAGCTGCACAGGATGAAGTCAGTTTTTGTGTAAATGTACTATAAATAAAGCACACAGAAGTGAGAGGGTAGCAGCAGCTGATACAAACATGGGGGAAATGAGAGAAAGAACAGAAAGGAGGTGGAGCTGTCAAAAACACAAGGAAAACCAGTGCTTTCAGTCGTACATACCGGCAGCATCTGGGATGAGACGGCAATGAGAGAGACAAGAGAAAAGCAAGTAAATCTTATCCCTGCTCTTGTTTTAACAGATTTCCTCCTCTTCTATTGAAATGGGTAGAAAGGATCAGAGGGTAGACAGCGAGATGGTTGTGACTATTCTACAGTATAATGTCACAAGGTAAAAAAACAAGCAAACTCATATGCTTGGTTTGAACAAGATGAAACTTCCTAAAACTAGGAAGTTTTCTAACTGACATACTGCTGTAGTTTAAATTTCTGACTAAGATTGTGCTGGTTCTGATAGAAATATATGAGAATAAACAAAGCCTAGCAGCTGCAGATCTGTCGATGCGCCGCTGTTAGGTCTGATTGGCGAACACCATCCTTTTAACGATGGGGGGTTATTATGAATATTTGCAGTAAATATATTTTATGGCATGGTGAACCTGCTAAAAACAACCAACTATTGTTTCAAACATTATTTATTACATCCACTATGTCTGGGAGATAAAAGCAAATAACATTTCTCTTAAGTCATTTCCTTCTCAAAGCAGGAACATGCAAGCTAAAAGCTGCTGAGCAAGAAACAAGAAAAAGCATCAGAGGTCTCAAAGCTCTGAGGATCACAGTCAGATTAAGAACCCACTCAATCCACTCAAACCGAAGTAAGCCTGATCTGTGGAGGCTACAGGCTAGTTATTGACTATGGTGTTAGTAGCAAAGCAGCTTTCATGAGACATTCTGTAAAATCAAAGTCACAAAAAGTCTATCTCTATCTCAGCATCAAAAGTCATGACTCATTTGAAGTCTGGGTTACCTAGATTTACGAACGGTTCTCTGAAACATCCTTGCAATAACCCACATCTTTGAGATAACAGTAAATATACTCAACAGAATAGAACACCCATCATGGTTCCAGATTTAGGATATGTTTGATTTAACTTTGTGGCAACTCTGTATATTTAAGACAAAAATTGAGCAGCAATGGAAGCCAAAAGACAAAAATAGCTCTGACACATTCACTTCAAATTAATTTAGACAGAATGAGACAAAAATTAATTAGGACTTTAAAAATGTGGGGGATGCCACAAGGGAAGTCAAGTTTTCCAGAAAGCAATTATATTAACTTATTTTGAAACTGATTTAGTTGTCTTTTCCATGAGTGACGCTATTAGAGTTGTGTTCTATCCATGTATTTCTATTAAAATGAAAGAATTCCCAAGGATAATTAGTGCTCTGTACTGCTGGATAATAAACTACAGACCTAAATTAGAGCGTGTGTTGGACCGGTCCATTAAGGCCTTCTTGCCAGGGTTGTTGAGGATAGAGCGTTTCGCCAGCGAGATGTCAGCCGTCACCCTTGTAATAGTGATTCTGAAAAGAATACAAGAGAACAAGCATTATTTCACAACTTTATTAAATTTTACTGTGCATAAAAACAGGTTTGATAATGACAAAGAAAAACTTACCTTCCTTCAAATCTGTGTTTTAGAAAGTCAAATAGTGCTTTTTGCATCATGTCGGTAATCTAGAATTACACAGAAAAATAATAATTCAGCTTGATTGCTTGTTATTGTCGGTGCCATACTGACTCGCTTGGCTGTTAGCTGCTACTATTAATTTACAAACTATTATCATTATCATTAACTCTGCTCTCACTTTGTTTTTCTTTGTTTAGAACATACACTTGACCTGGGTCGCTTTTCTGACTGGAGCTATTGATAGAGCTTTGCATTTATGTTTGCGTACTCGTTCTTATTCTTTCCCATAGACCCGACCTGACGTGTCCTTTTGTGTTTAGCTGAATCTCCTATTTGGATGTCATCATTGACAAAGCTTTAATGAATTCCTTTGTATTTTCCTTTTCTCCCCCCACACCTTCCAAAAAGGCACTCTAGAACCAGTGTTTCCTCTTTTACTTAGCCTGTTTCTGCTGGAGGGATTCCTATTGAACAGGAGATGCTCCTCTCCAACACCGGCAAATGCTTGTTCATATTGAAAGATGGCTCTCTAGGCATTTTATTTATTTTGTCATCATTTAATTATTTTTTTAAAAATTTGATTGAATTGGACTGTACATACTAGAATCTAAATATGACTATATTTTTATATTCCTTTATTTAATCAGGTAAATCCCATTGAGATCTAGATCTCATTTTCAAGAGGGACCTGAAACAAACTTCACTCCCCGTCGGGGAATCGAACCCCGGTCTCCCGCGTGACAGGCGGGGATACTCACCACTATACTAACGAGGAGAGTTTTGTGTTCTCATTATATGATGAGATGTAATTGGAAAAATCTGGATTTATTTCATTATTTGATATGAATTAACCCTATTTGTCTTCAGGTGACAATTGTTATGATTTTTTGCTAAAATTATTGAGTTGAGTCAAATGTCAGAAGAAACTCACCTCTAAGCCCTTTAATGATGGTCCCATCAGAACCACTGGTCGCATTGTTGGCACAACATCATACATGGTTACCTGTTCCCCCTGTAGACACAAACACATTGTATGGTTTGCATGAAATGCATCCATTTTGTTATTGTTATAAGAAAGTTGCATTTTGTCTCTCAAGTCTCTCTCAAAAGCCTTAGTTTGTGTTTTAAATAAGCAGGAAAAGCAATACATCTAACACGAATTTGGCATTCAATTGTGTTTTCTGTAAAGAAGAAAAAGTAACTGAACATTTAATGAGTTCAACAATCTGAAAATTTCAAGTTGGGCTTTGGGTTTGCCGTACAAAGAACATCTGTTGCATTAGAATGTTGAATTTTCTTGTTCCTTTACTAACCATGATCTAATGTGTCCAAGATCTGAACAAAGATGTTTAATAAGCAAATTGGTTGATGATGCAGTTGCAACATGTCAGCCATTTGTCAACAGAACCACCAAACATTTTTGTTTCTAGTCTCTTATTTATGACGTTAGACTAAATCTATTTTCATTGTAACCAAACATGAAGGAATAGGAATCCCATCTGGGAATTGAATACTTTTATACTTTAAAATAAAGTATTTAATATGTATGTATTAAGACAATGAATCATCATTAACAAGCCTTATTGAATGGATCCAGGCATTTCTAGAAAGAAATCTGTGTTTAAGAGGAACTTTTTAGAAAAAACAGGTTTATTTGAACGGTGCCTAAAGTCCTCAAATCTTTTGTGTAACGAATGTGAAGCCAAACTTATGGTTTTCACAACAGTTATACAATTTAGCTTTGTCCCTTACCGGCTTCTTTTTCACCTGCTGGTTGGCTGCTCACAAAGAAAAAAAGAAGCCATGTTAACTTAATTATCATTAAGGACAGATTTTACCCATATGCATTTAGTCTTATTCGGTGCACAAACTGACCTTGTGAAGGAGGAGTGTATTTCTTTGAGTTCATATCTTGAGTTGCTTGAACTGCTGCTTTGCTGAAACAAGACATGAGTTATGAATTATCTCACAGAGATTTGATAAAAGTTCACCGCTTTACTTATAAAGGTCTACAGTCAGTGCTCAATAGGCGCGGGGTGGGTTAACAGGTTTGCAGATTTTTATCCCCAGTGGTTCTTCTAGGTTGATCCTGGTTATCAATTAAACCAGGAAACTGAGTCTGACTTATTGGATTAAGAATATGCACAATTTTCTTGGTACTACCAAATCTCAAAGACATTTCACAAATATTTTCTAAGATTTGTTTTCCAGGACCCAGTTGAAATGAACTAGTATTGATTTTAAAATTTCTTCTTTAATACATTGGTTTTAGGTTCCTTCCTTAAAAAAATGCAAACTGTTCAATCAAGCAGTATTGTGTGACTACCTGGCCAAAGCCTTGGCAGCTTTTCTGGCTTGGACTTCTCTTCTGATAAGAATGGTTTCCAGGTTAACCGGACTGGGGACGAAGCCCACCACCCCATCCTCCTTCACCGGCCGTCCGATCCACCATTCATTGTTAAATTTCTTCCAATTGCAAAGCAAATCAAACAAGACATTGAACTGTGAATAAAAAAGTTTAACACTGATGTTCCCCATAATTATTAATCAGTGTTAATTATAGAAAATGCATCATTACATGTCATATCTATCAGAATAAATATGGAACAAAGCTTAATAAAACCAAGTTTTTCTAAAGAGAACAATATTGTATGCATGTCAGTCTGTGCGGATAATTAAATTTTTTGAGATTCATCAGTACATGTTGGCTGTTTTTCAGCGCATACCTCTTTGACATGCAGGAAGTCTTTGGCCTCAAATGTGACAGCTTGGCCTGGTACAGGGACGTTGTCGTCGTCAGCTGGCATGTAAGAGAAGTTGCAACGTACAGCAAAGGCCACAGGCTTGTACTGAGGGCATAGGACAGGTGCTATAGTTATTTAAAACAAGAAGCCTAAATGTGGAAGAGGTAGAGCACTATAGGTGATGATTTGTAAAAATTAATGAAGGCTAAATTTGATATACATACTTCAGTTTTACTGTCATACATTAGTGAGACAGCAGAGCTAAGGCTAAAGTTGTAAGTAGCATTTGTTATATTCACACTATGACAAATGAGTATGTCTGCTGTGAACAAAAGTGTATTGTGTCTTTATCTTTGCTGTAGGTTAGCCACTGTCACAACATTGCTGACTGAAAAACTTGTTGCTGATGTAATTCTATAGAAGTCAAATGTCAGTAGCATAATGATCAAGCTGCTAATTACTTCACTTTGGACAGATGCGGCTTTAGAGCCAGCAGAGTTACAAGCTGAGGAAATTTTCCATGTTAATTATGCAGCACCGGTGAGAGTACATAAAATCTGTAGAGGAAGATCTGCTTCAATATTCAAGAGGACATATCAGCAGGGGTTGCTTAGGGGCCCACCTTAAAGTCGAATGTGACACATTTGTAATGATCAATGTACCTTTTTATGGATAGATAGATAGATAGATAGATAGATAGATAGATAGATAGATAGATAGATAGATAGATAGATAGATAGATAGATAGATAGATAGATAGATAGATAGATAGATAGATAGATAGATAGAGTATATCACAGTTGTAACTATAATTAAAACGTTATTTTAAGCTCATTGCCTCGTGTTTGTCATTGCAGAATTGTTTGAAATCTGTCAGTTGAAGTACATGAATTGAATTGAATCAGGAATTATGAACGTTCAATATTCCTTTCTGTGATGTAATCTCCTTTTGGACAGTCTTTCTGTACATCTAGTCTGCATGGTAGAAACGAAGGAAATGATGCAACAGCACAACAGTACCTTAGCCTTTTCCAGCTGCACCTGGGCGTTTCTTTCCTCAACGATATCCGAGTCCTGACGCTCTCCCTACAAACAGAATATAATCACAATGTTAAGTGGAACGTGTGGAGTTACATAAAATTATTTAAAAATATACTGTCATTAAAATACATAAGGACATTTTTGTGCAATGTCTTATTAATTCTATTATTTTGTGTAGAGTAAACTACTTTATCTCCAATCAATTAAACTCACCATGCTTAATTTACTTAATAAGATGACACTGAATGCATCTGTTAATGCAAGGCGACAAATAAATAATCAGATAACTTTGTGGCAAGAAATGCAGGTTCATCCCAGAGATGAACTTGGTATTTTGAAATTCCCAAATTAAACAGTAAATAAATCCAAAGTACCAAAACATAATGTAAAAAACATGACATTCAAATTATTAGAAGAAGAAAAAGTATGTCAACACTAAAACTAACAGAATCAAGATCCAAAACACACTGAAGTTACTGATTATGTCAGCATGTGCTCTGGGCAAATCACAATTGAACTCAAATTCAAAAGAAAAATATGACAATTTTTGTCATTATTTGAGGGTTTAAACATTTACTACTGAACTTTGTCCTAATTGGGAGTTTAACATGTGCACAGTCTTTGCAGTAACCGCTGTACACCGTTGCCTACGTGCTGATTGTTAATGGTATTTCTTTTTACAACACAAAATGTGAAAGACCAATCCTCTATACTAGTTAAAGTCAGTTAATCTTTATAAAATGTTTTAGACTGATTGAATGCTTCACTGATAAACGTTTGACTTAAGAAAGTGTCCTTGAATCACTTTAACATCCTTGGATCAATTTATCATGAAACCCCTGGTCTTTAATTTTCAGCAAGTGTTGCCACAGATTCCCTGCGCTGGATGCTGGAGTTGCTGTGCCATGTCTTTCAGAGATTAGATTGTCCTCTCAAAGACATGGCAATTAATGGCCTTTGTGTCATAGCCAGGGGGATGGCACAGCCTCTAGTGTGCACTCAAGATATTCACTTATTCCTATTGTCACAAATCACCTCCTCAGTTTCAACAACTTAGTGTGGTGCATTTTAACACAACAGAGAATTTGGCTTCATCACAAATTAAAGCTATTGCCCTATTTAAGACATTAACTGTGAAAACTATGATGTACACAAAGTGAAAATAATTTCTGCCACCTCAGAAAAAAATGCACCCCAGATATCACTGCACAGTAGTTAAAAAGAGACATCATTAGAAGTTCAGTACACCGTGTTCCAAATTATTATGCAAGTGATATTTTCTCAGATTTTCTTAAATGGTCAATGCAAATGATGGTCAGTATAATTTTCAAGTAATGAACTATTACAGTATAAATCAAATTTTACTGATCAAAGCTCCCCATGAGAACAGTATTTTTTTTCAAAAGTAAAAAACTCAAAATGCACTGTTCCAAATTATTATGCACAACAGATTTTCTAAACATTTTATAGATTATAAAGAACTGCAAACAGTCATTCTACGAATGTGCAGCATTAAGTGGTCACATGTACTAAAATCAAAAGCTATTTCAATCAAAAACATCTTAACCGACCGAGTTACATGTTAACATAGGACCCCTTCTTTGATATCACAGCACAATTCTTGCATCCATTGAACTTGTGAGTTTGTGGATCAATTCTACTTGAATTTCTTTGCAGGATGTCAGAATATCTTCCCAGAGCTGCTGTTTTGATATGAACTGCATTCCACCCTCAGATCTTCTGCTTGAGGAAACTCCAAAGGTTCTCAATACGGTTGAGGTCAGAGGTCAGAGGAGGATGGTGACCACACCTTGAGTTTCTCCCCTTTTATGCCCACAGCAGCTAATGACAACGTGGTATTCCTTGCAGCATGAGATGGTGCATTGTCATGATGAAGATGATTTTGCTACTGAAGGTATGGCTCTTCTTTGTGAACCATGAAAGAAAGTGATCAGTCAGAAAGTCCATATACTTTGCTGAGGTCATTTTCACACCTTCAGGGACTCTGAAGGGGCCGACCAATGATTCTCTCACCATGATTTCAGCCCAAAAAATGATTCCACCACCTCCTTGCTGACGTCACAGCCTGGTTGGGATGTGGTGGCCATTCACCACCAACCCACTACTGCGTCCATCTGGACCATCCAGGGTTGCACAGCAGTCATCAGTGAACAAGTCTCTTTGAAAATTAATCTTCATGTACGGCTGGGCCCACTGCCACCGTTTCTGCTTGTGAGCTCTGGTTAGCGGTGGCCCAATAGTAGCTTCATGCACTGCAAGCCTCTGGAGGATCCTCCGCTCTGAGGTTCCAGAGGCACCAGCAGCTTCAAATAACTGTTTGCTGCTTTGTAAGGGCATTTTAACAGCTGCTCTCTTAATCCGATGAATTGTCTAACAGAAACCTTCCTCATTCTGCCTTTATCTGTACAAACCCATCTTTGTTCTGAATCAGCCACAAATCTCTTCACAGTACAATGATAACTACACTATCTGATGATTTTTGTCAGCAGAGATCCTTTCTCTTTCCCATATTGCTTGAAACCTGTGGCCTACTGTACTTAATAATGTGGAATATCCTTCTTAAGTAGATTTTCTTTAATTGAACTCACCAGACAAACTAATCAACCCAGCTCTCTGAAATTAATTATAGTGATTCAAAGAGCCCTGACACACAATACCGTCTATAAATTTAATAGCACAACAAAAAATGTTATCTTTATGACACTTAAATCCAATTTGCATAATAATTTGGAACACGGTATAGATGCACAAAAGTTGAAAGCAGAAAAATAAACTTTTGCTAACGGTTTATATTTTGAAAATAAATTATATCAAAATGCATTAACATTATTAGAAAGGACACAGAGAGGAAAAGTAAAAAAATTCCCCTGGGACAAAATTATGCCCATTCATGGGTTTTTGTTTATCCATGCCTGGTGTAGACATCTGTTCGCGCAGCACTTGCCTCTTCTGCAAGCCAATGTCACCCAGCCAACAGTGTAAAACAGCCCCACCGAATTAGACCTGCCTTTTTTTCATTTACATGTAGTCATAGTTAAAAATTATTTGTTCTTTTCATTCACAGGATATAAAACGAGCCTCATCGGAACACAAATTACAGTTTTCACCCTTTAGGAGGGCATTAACAGCAGGCGCTGTACGCTAACAAATAATCAAATAATAATATGACAAGCTCCGTACATGCATTACTTTTGGCAGCTTGCTAAGTTGAAACTTCTAAAATGTGTGTGTGTTAACAAAATGATAAAGAGGAACTGACTGTCATTTAAGAAAAGCCCAATCCAAAGCAAGAGGAAGAAAAATGTGTGTCCCTTGGTAAAGCTTTCAGAAAAGGGAACATCATCCCAATAGTGGAACAAGGTGATGGTATTTGTTTTGTGCTTCAGGACCTGGATTACTTTCCAAAATTGATGGTCACTGAATTCTTATCAGCAAGTGTCCGGCCATCAGTTTGGATTACGCAGCAGGACATTGACCTAAAACATATGTGCTAGTCTACTTCTAATTCACTCAAAAGAGAGAATTTAGGGTTTTGAAGTGGAGGAATTTTTTTTTGTTTAGTTTAGATTAAGCTACAGTGACATGATCTTTAACAAGTTATTAATGTTCTAAAACTCTCTAAAGTGAATTAGTTAGACCCATTCTGTGTGAAAGAAGGGACCAAATTCCTCTACACCAATAAAAACATTTTCCATTTATCATGCAACCATATTTAGGTTTAGAGGGAGTTTTTCACAAACTGTCTTGTTGGTTTGGGTAATTTTTTTCCCTATTAATAAATTAAAGCAACACTTTAAAGCGAAACTTTGCTTCATATTTACTCAGGTTGTTTTTTCTGATATTAAACTTTTATCTGAGACACTTAAGCCGAATAAAAGTGAAAACAGAAAGATCCAATAGCTTTTCAGCACTTTGTAGCAAATGTTTGTATTTAACCAACTATGAAACACAGTGATTGAGGTTTGGTGCTTGGGGCTCTTTTAGTAGCCTTTGGAAGTCAAAACAATTGAAGTGTTATGAAGTAAATTTGGATGCCAATTCAATGCTGAGTCTGGGTCAATACTTAGTACTTACTTAATACTTAGTACTTACTTAATACTTTATTAGGGCAATATTTACCACCATGAGTCAATCTGCAAAAGATGGACTGAACTAAAGAATTAATGACCCAAGAAACCTCCACCATCAAGTTTGGATCTCAGCCAGATTAATGGTGAGATGAACTTCTAGGAACTATGTATAAATAAGATTAACACACAAAATGGAGCTCTTAATCTCAGTGTTGTCAAGATTCTAGTGAAAGAAAACTACTTAAAATTATTGTCCCATATTTGGACTTTCAAATTATTGAACATTATAGGGTGTATTTCTTTTGTTTGTTTTATACACCCCTTTCGTATTTTGACACCTGCAAGTTCTATGTTCTTCATTGATCTCCCATCCCAGTCAGTCATATTTTCACCATGATGAAGAACCAGATCATCATAATTATAATACTCTGTTAAGAAAAAGATGAGTCTCTCGTGGGGCTCTTCTCTAAGGTCTCCCAGTAGTCTGTTAAACTTGCTTAATCTCAAGTTTAACAGACGACAGTGTTTGGACATGGCCTTGAAAAGGCAACAAAAGAAAAAGGAAAAAAAAGAGACAGCTAACAGATGCTTTAAAGTCATTTGAACTCTGTCTCTCATTCTGTCTACATCTTCTCTGACTTGCTGCTCTTAGTGCAGCAAGTCAGTTTTGAGCACCTCTCAGTTTCATCTGACAGGGAGAGAAACCTCTGGAATTATTTTACTGTTGTACACAGAAAATAAGACAACCTCATTTCACATGCAGTTATCTATTGAAGCAACCTGAAACGACAGCAACAGATGCATGACAAAGTATTTGCGGCAATGAAGGCTTAGGCAAAGTAAAGTGAAGGACAAAGATAATGTGAGCAAGTAAAACTGGATTCCATGATGTTCAACCTGAAGGTGACTCATTTTCCATTCAAAAGTGTTTACACAGCTCTTTTGGTGTATGCCAGAGAAGTGCATTAAGAAGGAAGCCTCTCATTGGGAAAATGAAAGTCCCTCATAGGAAATAATCAGAGGTGTCAACTGGCTGACCTGTAGCACTGGCATTCCTGAAGAGGGCGAACTAAAATGTAGAATGGGTCCTTTAAGAAATGCAAACATAAGGGGTATTGCTACATTAAAGATGATAGCAGTGGGTATGCCTTTCCTGGTCAATTTTACAGTTTTCATGAGTATTATTCTCATTAAGACCCAAATTTGTTTACATTCCTAGAAAAACAGTTAGGTTACCAAAAAAACAGCAAAACCAAAATTCTTCTGAGCTTTTGGTTAAATGGAGGTTTGTAGGCAAATTACAATCAATTGTAGAGTTGTCTGTCTACCTAAAGATGGTTTTCTTGTTGCACACTAATTTAACAGATGGGGAGATGTTTCCATAGCAACCATTCAGAGAAATTTGTCACCTAAACACAAACATCGCCCACAGGAAAAGCTAAATCTCCCATTACAACAACT
This sequence comes from Xiphophorus couchianus, assembly GCF_001444195.1. Taxonomy (NCBI): domain Eukaryota; kingdom Metazoa; phylum Chordata; class Actinopteri; order Cyprinodontiformes; family Poeciliidae; genus Xiphophorus; species Xiphophorus couchianus. Next base: position 18,731,021 of record NC_040233.1, read on the forward strand.
CATCAAAAAAAAATCTCTCATGAAGAAATTTTAGACCTTTAATTCATACTGCATGCTGTATGGAGTGTGAATTAAAGGATATAAAGTCCCTTTCCAGCTACTGTGTGTTGATACATCAAATGTGTATAAACTGTGTGTTTGTGTGGCTGGTTGTTTGTCCTGTGTGTCTCTCTATGTTGCCCTGTGATGGGCTGGCGAACTGCCCAGGGTATATCCTGCAGTTTGCCCGATGACCACTGGACATGGACACTAGCGCCCCCGTAATCCTGCAAGGATAAGCCGGTACAGATCATGGATGGATGTTTTAAGATCTGCTCTACAGATATTTTCAAAGGAAGCTGATGCATTAACATCCTCTGTTTCCAGATGTTTGTCAATGCTTTTCTATTTTAAAGTCAGTGCAACAGTTTACTAATCTAATTGAGACTAATATAATCCACCAGTTGGAAGTAAGCCCAGATCTTTGTATATTGTTTTCTTTCTGCATCAAAGGGAATATAATCATTTTATCTGATTACAACGGTGCTCTTATTGTCCTCTTATTGTCCATTTGCCACTCACTAACGTTTGGTGAATTATTCCAAAGACTGAGGATTTCTTTGCCACGCAGTCATTTGGTCATTAACATTTGCGCATTTGCATAATGTGTGTTCTCCAATACACTTTTCTCCGATCCCTGTTTCATCAGCTGCCTTGCATAATTTGTCTGAAGGAGACTGGCTGTGTACCTCTGCCTGATGCTACTTTGGAGTAGATAAGGCAGCTTTCACATAACATTTTAGATATTCTATTACTCATTTAAACAATTAGCAAACTGGCTTGTACAGCTTGTTTGATAATAGTGCTTTTTATCGTTACTGTTTATTTATGTTTCTTTCAGAAGGAAGTAATATGTAACACATTCAAAAAGTCAAATTACTAAAATATACTCATGATGTGTAACATTTTAATCAATGCCTAATTGTGTCTTGGTCCTTTCCTTTTGTTCTCCAAACAGGCCTAAACCACCAAGACAAGACTACAGTTAACCACTGATGCGTGCTACCTTAACTACCACCAAGATGTTATCCCTGAAATCCTGTAAGTTGTGAGGTTAGGCCTCTGTATATCTAACTTGATTTTCAACACTTTAAAATTGAGGACAGGGAATTTGGAGACCAAGTCAACACTTCAAATACCAACGCAAGGTTATAAAACTATTGCAACGTGATTGTTGAGTGCAGAATCACAAACTTTATACATATTACTAAATCTTGTTCAAATGTGTTGAAAATATTCCAACAGTTTTGTTGCATTCTGAAGTAGTTGCATTAACAGTGCACACAGTACCATCGATAGGTTTCCCACCATATTTTTAATGAAATGTATAAAAGTATCAGTGACAATTATAGAAAGGGAATTGACAATATAGAATATGTGGATTGGGATTATTAAATTCCCATTAAATTAATGTAATCTTAAATTTAAGGTATTTGGTGGCATAAAAGCAAATTGGGAAATAATGTTTGAATGGATTTCAACATGAATAAAAAATTCTAAGAATGATTATAGACAACAAACTCTTCTGGATGTTACAAACCAAATATTTAAGATAAAACCTATCTGAATCTATGACCACTCTTCATAAAAAGGGGCATGTAGAGTAAGAAAATGCTTGTTTCTATTATACTGTTTTCTTAAAACACCATATATCTGCTCAGATTTAGCCGAAACAATCAATACAGATTCAATAATATAATAGAAGAAAAAATTGTTAATCGCTGCACTAGGATTGCTCCAAACTAGTCAGATAATAATCAGCAATGAATCCCATCAGTAATATTTTCAGTTTTACGCATTCAAATTGGATTTAAGTAAAACATCTGACTAATGAAGTATGAGATAAGGTAATGTTTTCACTGGGTGATTGTTGGTTCTTCTTTTCTGAACAAGCAGCAAATGCTTCTGTAAGTCCACATTTTACCTCCCAAGACCTTGTTAGTCTCTCATGGTTGAAATATCCCTGCTTTGCTTTTACAGCCTCCTGCTTTTATCTGCAGTGACAAAAGTTCAAATTATTACAATTGCTCTTTCTTTTTGCTATTTCAAACAACTCAGCTTTGAGGACAAAATCTTTGCTCTCTGTCTGTAGTATCCCACCCACTAGTAGGTGCCTGATGACGAGATAGTCATTATTAAACACGTTAGTTTTTAACAATGACTATCTCGGTGGTCATTGTTTTATGTTAGTGGTCAGTGGTCATCGTTTTATGCACGATCAGCACAAAATATGGCATAAAAATAAGAAGTAGACCTTGACAATAAGGGATGTGAATGCATGAATAAATATTAAAGTGTATTCATTATACTATTTTTAAGAAATTTAGCTAAACTCGTTACAAGGATCAGTTACCACTTTTTGTTGCTGTCCTGAGGTTAATCACCCCGATATGTCTTGGTTTCTTATAAAACAATGACTACTGTATGCACATTCTCTTTGCTTTGGAAACATTTTATAGTTTCCAATTTTACTGTTATCATTGCCTAGTTATTCATCAGAAGAAAAAAGCAAAACCAAAGTCATAGCACCAGAGACAGAATAATAATTTAAAAATCTTCTAGGAGAAAGGCTGTGTGTGTCCTAAGCCTTCTCTCTCTCACATTTTCTTCCTGTGTCTGTCCGGGTCTCGGTGTAAGGAGATTAAGATAGCATGCGTCAATCTAGGATTTAGGTCCAAAGAGACAAATGCAAATTCCACATAGACTGCCAACCCTGCTTCCTATGACTATGAGCCCACAAGTTCAAGCTCCATCATCACAAACAGACGAAGACTCCATTAACTGTATCAATGTAATTTAATGCTTGACTTTTAGCTCTTTCAATAGATATAGTTCTGGATGTTCCTCAACTCTGTACATGATACAGTGTGCTGCAATATGGCTGGAAGAGGGAGGTCTATTTCTTTGTATGGATACTATTAGGAAAAAAATTGTTATGCTTCTTAGAAATAATTTCCAATTATATTTGAACTACCTGTACTTGAAACTATCTGCAACTCCTCTGTACTTTATAGTCACAAAGTAATGATAACACATTACACACACAACTTGTGTGTGTATATATGTATATATATACAGTACAGACCAAACGTTTGGACACACCTTTTAATTAAATGAATTTCCTTTATTTTCATGACTATTGACATTGTAGATTCCCACTGAAGGCATCAAAACTATGAATAACACATGTGGAAATATGCACTAAACAAAAAAGTGTAAAACAACTGAAAATACCCCTTATATTCTAGTTTCTTCAAAGTAGCAACCTTTTGCTGTGATTACTGCTTTGCACACACTCTGCATTTTCTTGATGAGCTTCTAGAGGTAGTCACCTGAAATGGTTTTCACTTCATAGGTGCCCTGTCAGGTTAATAAGTGGGATTTCTTGCCTTATAAATAGTCATGAAAATAAAGAAAACCCATTGAATTAGAAGGTGTGGCCAAACCTTTGGTCTGTACTGTATATATACTGGAAAGGAACTGAAAACAGGTCTAACTACAGATAATGAAACCTAACAGACAGCTCTAAAGTCTTATTGCTCTACTTCATGCTTGGGAGTAGAACAGATAGTGTAATACCCCAGTAACAACTACTAAGAGGCTTTTCCTATTCTAAGTAACAAGCAGTGGGCCAAACCTGCTGCAATCCAAAACAATAGGTCATCCAGTGACAGATTTGTTTATTTATTTATTTTCTACCTTTTTTTATTTGTTAAACTTGAAGTTAAACTCAAAAAATTAATGTCTAAGGCTAAACAATATGAAGAAGTAAAAGGTTGAGGAAAAGTCACTTCAACAACAGAGAGAGACTTTGAAAACAGTGTTTGGGCTGAGTTCAGTGGACAGTAAGATCATTATAAATCAGCTTACTGACTAAATAAATCAAATGAAAAAATCCTGTTTTGTTGTTTGCCGTTTCACAGAACGCATTTACACTTTCCTGTCTCCTTCATTAACGGACAGCAGGTTCTGCAACATCCAATGTTTTGAGTTTGGTAAAATATAAATACATACATTGGATAAAGTTAGTGACATACAGTGAACACATCTTGATTACACTTCAGATTTGCATTTGCCTTACAAATACATATCTGAAAAGGGTTGTGTTAGCACTGGGTTCACTTGAGTCATTAATTTGTAGGACAACCTTTCCCTCCAATTACATGTGCAGATATTTTGTCTCTACCAATTTTGCACATTTAGAGGCAAAATTGTTGCCCATTCTCTAATCAGAAATGCCTAAGCTATGTCATATTGGATAAAGAGCATCTCTGAACATCAGTTTTAAAGTCTTGCTATGGATTCTTAACTGGATTTAGGCCTGGAGTTTGACTGGACCATTCTAAAGTGTAGGTTTTTATCGGAGTCATTTCATTGCAGCTCTGGGTGAATGTTCAGGGTTGTTTTACTTCTGCAAGTTAAACCTCCATATAGTGGATGTCTATAGCTCCTCCAGTGCTACCTTGAGCTTGTTGGCTGGTAAATAAAAAAAATACTCTCCTTGTCAGTTTCTTCAGAACTAGGAGTTCTGAAGTTTTTCATCTTCATAATGCAATTTATTTTATAATGTAGAAACCTCTTAAGCAATTAGAGACAGTTTTTTTATATTGGACTCACTAACCAATGATTCTGAAGCCAATTGGTTGAGCTGCATTTCATTTAGGCCTATTAGAGGAAATGTGACTGTTTTTAAAATTATTTGCAAAAAAATAAATAAATAAACAAAAACCATAAAATATTGTTCTTCCACTATATAATTAGGAACTACTTTGTGTTGGTCAATTGCAGAAAAGCCAGATCAATTACAATAACGATTAGGGTGGTATTTATTAATGCAAATGAGTTTGTCTTTATAAAATTATCATAATTAAAAAAACAGATACTGTTACAGCTTCAAAACAACAGAACTGACCAAACTTTCCTTTGAGAAAAGTTTGATCAGTTTAACTCTCAAAAAGTCCCTATTTCCAGTTGTGATTTTTGCCCTGTTTTGTTGTTCCTTAATCCATTTGCTGCTTCTTCAATGCTGGAGCAAATGGGAATTCACAGTCAGCCACTGGCAATTCCCACAATATGAGAGAGAAAAATCAAGGAAAGAGATTTAATCCCTCTGATCCTCAGACTATTAGTTATGCAACTCTCTGAAGTCTGTCATTCAGCAGGACACATGGCATGATACAAGCATGTGGAAACGCAACTCTCTGCCCCTGCAGCGCTGTGGCTGTTATAGTGAGTGCAATGAAGTGGAAAGGCCTAGCAGACGGGATTAACGCCCAGTGCAACAGATGGTGCCTTTTTTACGCTTCCTGTTCAGCACACACTCGCAGATACACACTTGCAGACACAGGTAAAAAATTAAAATAAAAAAAGAAGCAAAGCAAGAGAATCCTGGGAATTTTACCTTCTTTTTGGGCGGCATCGTTGAATAAAAGTGTCCACCTGCGTTATCCTAACAACCTGACTTCACCGTTCACCTGGCTCCAGTGAGTGATACATGAAGCATGCCATGAGAATGCGCTTACTTCCGTTTATAATGTGTCACATGGATCAATCTCTGCGCAAAGAAAAGTCCGCTCTTTGCGCGCTATTTTTAGCGTAAAATTTCCCAAACGAATCGCGACGCGCAGGACAGCACTGGAGACGAGTTTGGAAGCTGCGCCGTGTTGAGTTGGGGATAGTTACCCTTTCCAGAGTCCTCTGGGTATTAAAGGCTTATTTCTCAGTGTGGCATCTGTTGCGCCGCACACCGCTCACTCTGACCTCAGGCTCCCGACCACGTCAAAGTCGTCCCAACCTGCCTGTTCGCTCCATACATCCAGAAATATTTCAAGGTGAGAAACGTCTCATTTGTGCAGCAGATTTCATCCTCGGCAAGTGTGACGCTTGATGAATGTGTTTGTGCATCCCGTGCGACTTCCTGGGGTCTGGCTGCACAAATGAGAATATTTTTGGCCCGGCTTCAGGGGAGAGAGATGGAATTAGAAATCAGGCAATAGATAATGCCTTTGTGCGCCCTGTTTACAGCTCAGGACACAGACAAACCCAGCATTCCTCATCCGGAAGGAGTAATCATGAGATTTTCTCACCACTAACACTGTGTTCAGCTGCACGCTCACCCACACGCACACAGAATGATTGTTATATGATGAGGTTATCCCTTCACTGCGCGTGGACTGCATATGGCCGGACATCACTGCAGAATCCCGACAGAAGGACGACTGGTGGCGGTTCTTGCATGAGTGGCGCACTGGGCTAGACCCTTTCAAGAGCCAAACGAGCCTCAAATTATAATGTAAATGAGTAATTAAGCACATGCTTAAATATGAAATAATCTAATTTACATTATAGATACAAGCACTGAATGAATTGTTTCTTTTAAATTGTTCAAATGTTTAATTTTTAAAAATAAATATGGGAAAAATTGTTTGATTCTAATGTATGTCAGCAGGATATATAATTATTTAGGCGCTTCATTATTTAGCAGCACTTCAAGAGTTTATTTTCATCAGTCAGCCTTTGTCAGTAGATGAGTAGAAGGTTCACTCATCAGATCTTATTTTCTGAATTATTGTGGCATCTTAAATAATCATGATGGGCCAAAGCATAGAAAATATGAAACAATTTTAAAAACTGCAAAATACTATGTGTGTCAGAAATTGTAATTTAAGTTAATGATTTCCACAATTAAGTAGGCATTTATTTGTGTATTCAATCATTTTTGGGACTCATTTAAATAATCAACTATGAAACAAGTATTTATAGATTCATATTTGTACTTATTCAATGCATTTAAAACAGTTTTTTTAAGCTATCATATGTCTAAAAACATACTAAAGATTTTATTCATTAGAATGTTGCACTGTTGGTCCTGAATAACACCCTCGTCCTGCACTCAGTACACAATATTGAATTCACAAAATGAAATGTTTACTGTATTTTAGAGATTATTAAAAAAAAATCTTCCTTGTGCCTTTTTTAATTTAATAAAACAAAGTGTGATTTTTGAAGAATATGTATTCAGAGCATTCAAATTGGTTCTTAATATTTATGCCGTCCTAATATAAAGTTTTTTGGGGTTTTTTTTATACCAAAATAGTAATTAAAACCCTAAAAGACTGTATCTAAGCATTGTGTTACATTTTATTCATTTGTTTCTTCATTTTCACTTTTCTAAATCAAATGTTTTGGCTGCTACATTCACCACTCTTCTAAAGTAGGTGATGCAGCAAGACCCATTGGTCACTGCAGCTGGTTCCTATCCACAACTGTGCAGGGTACATCAGCAGATGGGTGATGCAGTGGGGTACTAAACTCCTCTGGGAGGGGAGAGACACAGATGAGAGGTTACATAATTGAAAATGGAAAAGAAAGCTCCATGTCTGTTGTCAGCTTGGCCCAAGCCTGTGACCTCTGGGTCAGACATAAATGTCTGCCTAAAGTACTAAAGCACAACAATCTTTGTACTCACAGACACAGGGAGTGTATGTGATCCGAATCCACATATTTGCCACAGTTTTTATAGCAATTTGACAATTTTAGATCTCCTCTCTCTTTTTTTAAAAACCTATTTCTGTTAATTTTATTAGCCACCAGGACTCATCATTTACATTAATGTTAAGAAGACTCTGAACCAGATGTTCTTATATTCTTGGGACCCCCTGTCTGTCCCTGGTAGTCTAGTTTCTAATCCTGTCATTATCTTCTCCTTGGCCTTCAAATCTCCTCTTCTAAATAGTGATACCAAAACAAACAGAATCGTACCCATAAAGCACAACTTTAAAGCAGTTCCTCCTAAGCTGTTTCACATTCTGTCATTGTACAGCCACAAACCAAAATGTGTTTTCTGTTCATTTTATGATGGACCCAAAGTTAAATTTAATTGTGAAGAGAATAATCTTTAAAACCTTTGTAAAGTACACTATAAGTATGGCATGCATTTGTTTTAGGGTTCCACAATGATGTTCTCAAAACATCATTGTAAAGGAATATAATTATATTTCAGAATAAATATGGGTATTCTGTAAAGAGCTTCAAAGATCTAGTTTAGATCAAATCATTCATATGTGTTTTAGTAGCAAATTCCGAATCCACACCTAAAATCTGTAGTAATACATGAAAATCGATTTAAGCCAATCTTACAGAGCTGGAGCTAGTGAGTAAGCTTTGCATTTCCATTTTTTCGAGCACTTCATTATCACTTTATATAAATAAACACGCTGCTTTGAATTTTGCATTCAAGAGAATTATATTTCCTTGTATACAATTCTTTTGTCTTAAGGTTACAAATAAGGTTTTATATCCACCATGACAAAAACAATCCAGGCTGGTTTAGAGTCAGTTGTATTTCAACTTTGATTTGGCAAGCCAGTGCCAGACCAGTTATAGTTCTAGTTGTAAAAATAGATTTTGGAGATAGTAATATTATTAAGCAGCCAAAACACACAAGACAGAGACTGTTGTATGTGGGCTGATTCTGATGTGTTTTTCCCCACAGTGACTGCTTTGATGGGTTTGTACAAATAGTTTGCTAAAATTCATTGATTCTTTTGGAATAACATTTATGATAACACATTTTTGGCCTAAATAATGTGTTTTACTGTTTAAATATTTTGAATCAATCCCAATTTTCTCTTTACTACATTTTTATACACTCATAAAGTTGTGATTTTCAGGAGTCTTTCGGGGGATTTTCTTTTGGCTTTGGCTGCTTCAGTTTCACTGCCACATATGTACCTGACCACTAAAGCATAATGTGTAGTCTAGCTCAGATAAAGTTTCCAGGTTTTTACCAAGTAAATGTTGGTATTTTTTTTCTAGACAAATTACTTTAGAATCTTTAAAAACACTATGAATTTATAAGGAAAAAAAGGCAAGGGGAACTGAATGTTCTATCGACTGCCTTTTCTCTGGTAACATATTGAGAAGTTCTTCCAAGTCACCTGAAAGAGCTTAATAGGCTCAAAAGATATGCAACATTCATTAAATTTCTGCATACATCTCCTCAGAGCCCACTACTGTCAACCCATGGCTTATCCACTCTATCACATGTGTTCATGTGCACAAGTCCGCTCACACATTCATAAACAAGCCTCCGTCACTAAGCCTCTTACAATCAGTGTGCTTGTATGTGAGTGTGTGTTGTTATTTGAGTTCAGAAATGCATGATTGGGCTTCTGGGCCAGAAATGGATGGCACGCACAATTACCGGCAAAGCTCCAGATCCTAACCTCTTACTCAGTCCTCCACTTTGTCCACACAGCTCACTAACGTACATCTGCTTCCAGTCTAAAAACAGAATCCTGACTCCATTATTGTAAGCAAGGAAGCCGAAATGCCGTGCTCAGTTTGCCATTTTAAACTGTGGCAATTAAGTTACACCCATTTTCCCTGATTTGAGATGAATCATTGTCTTCCACAATCTGGCTCTCTAATGCAGCTGTAGTCTATGTTTGCCTTGGTAGGAGGATGTGATGCATGGAGCAGAGGAAAGATAATAGCTAGTTGGTTGATCACCATCTGTTTCATCTGACTTTAGCTCATCAAAGCAACACACGCTGAAAATGTTCTCATCATTGGGATACAAGATTGTGTAGAACTTTACAATTTCACAATTGTTTCAGCTGAAGAGGAGCCACTTCCACCGAATCATCTGGGCCGTACCTATCGGCATCATTTGCTACAACTTATCTATCAACTGTAGCTCCACCAATAACGGAGAACGTTTTTGGATTTTGTATCTGCTGACAGAAATGAAGATGACGGGTTCGTGTGCTTTCCAGGTTTTGTCATTGTTTCAAAACTTCTCTTCAAACTTCAAACTCACAAACAGCTGTTCTGTCGAATCTGCTGCTGAGGCAGAGTGACACAGCATCTGGCATTCTCGGTACATATTTACTTTCTGGAAAGCTGTCTATTATGAAATCTGTCCTCTTCAGGTAAGGTAATTGTCACTGATAATAACTTATCCAACTTTATGCTGGAGTATTTGGGTCATGCATCAATAATACATATAAAGAAGTGATGCAAGGCCACATCTAAATGGCTGAAAATGCTCTGGATGGCCTAGTCAATGTCTAGACATAAATCTGATGAAGAGATTGTGGCAACAGGTCAACAGGCCATTTAGGCTTGAAAAAACTCCAATTGTGGCCAAATTAAACAAAAATCTGCAATGAGTGGAGCCCATTTCTTTCACTCTGATGTTAAAGACTAATTTCTCAGTTACTCCAAACACCTCCTGACAGTTTCTACCAAGAGTTATTATATTTTACGTATTTTGTAATTACTCAGCCAGTTTAGTTTGGTCAGCTTATTTCCTTTTATTTTAATGAAAGGATAAAAGTTAATTTTTTTATTACGCAACTAGAAAAACAAAAAGCAGCAGGATTTGTATGTAGTTTGTTTAACAACAGTCTTTTGAAAATAACCTTCAAAAATATCGACGTGCAAAAATGTGTTTTTGAGACTGAATTTGTCTTAAGACAGTAAAAGTCCGCTGTTGTCCCTCTCTAGTGTCATCTACTGCAGTTAAGATGTCAACAACTTGCAGTCTTTTTCCAGACACTAAGGTAAAAATATCTGAACTATCCCTTTTAATCATGTTTGGTTGCACAACTGTTCAACACAAAACTGCTGAGGAGCAAAAAATACCTTCCAAAATGGTAAATTACAAAGTAGTATGTGAACAGAAAAATTATCTCCTTGTAAAAACTGTAATAACCCCCTTTTGACCAGATAACACTAACAGCAAGAAAAAGTCTTTTAAATGAACACTTCAAATCAAGCAACAACTCTCCCCCTCTGTCCTAGTTTCAATCCTCCCCACATCCAACCTGATAAGGAGCCAATACTCACCCAGGAGACGTTCTTTGCCTTCAACAATTTGGACATGGCCCGCAGGTGGAAAGGCAGAGAACCTGACTCCCGACAGACTCAGTCACATGTAAAGACACCCAGACTGCATTTAGCAGCTGTGGCAACATCCTCCAACCTCCACTGTCTGCCCCCTTTGCCAACAAACCTCCCCAGATTTACATCTGCCTGAAGCCTCGCCTGCCCATCAGACCCAGCGAAACATTCTGCAAGGAGGAGGAGGAGGAGGAAGAGGAGAAAGAGTGGGAGCCAAAGAGAAACAAAGACGAGCTCCAGAAGTAGCTGTCAGGGGCAGAAATAGAACTTGCATAAAGTTCCCTCCATCTTCTGCCTGAATCATCCTCTTCTTCCTCTTTGTTGATGGTTACCTTATCACCCTTAAATGACTAAAATCCAAGAGAATGTGAAGGTAAACATCTAACTGAAGCATGGCGTAAATGCTATGAGAAAAAAACTTCAGTCAACTTTGCTCTCCTAACATCTGGGGGAAAAGAGATGGGACATGAAGGAAGAAGAACAGTGAGGAAGAGCGTTGACTGGAAACTGAGTAAGGTGAAATCAACCAGTTGGAAAAGAGCACAGCAGGTTGGAGGGCAGGGTGCTGAGCACCAGCTTTAGATGAAAGAAAAACATTGTTTTCTCTCCAACGTCTTTTTTTCATTCCATACTATGTCAAACAGAGAATAACAGGGGGAGGATGAACCTATTCAGCCTTCATGCCTGTATCCCTGCCTGTGTTATCTTCTGCTGTGATTGTAATCTGGCCGATGAGCCTCTGATTGGTCAGGCAGGGAAAGAGAAGGATTGGTAGAATCAGAGACTAATGGAATTATACACAATTGCCTGTTTTTCCAAACCTAAAATCACATTCAAATTGAGCCGTTTCTGGAGCTTTAGTGACAAAACATGATGTGAGCAACTCTGCAGTGAACTTTGCACAAAAAGGAAGAACATTTATGTTTGGGCAATTATTTTGTAGTTGCACAGATGCTTCTTGGCAATACAGCTTGTTCTATTATTTTATAGTCCATTTACTTCCCTTTAAATTGTGTCACATTTGTGAGAAAAGTATATTTGCTGGTTAAGCATCATAGTTAAGTATATGGGTTTCCTTCCATAAAAAAACTCGTCAAATTCTCTCTGCCAATACCAAACAGATTGTAACTCTTGTTTAATGATTTTGATTGGAGTGGATGACTAATATGTAAAGAAAGAAAACATATTGGCATTTTAACAGCTTATTTAATTTAATAAAACGACACCTGAGTGTGAAAAACCATAAAGGGTAGTATAGATGCTTTTTAGACATAAGTATAGCCAATAAGCAATATAAAAGGGAAATCCTGCTTGATTGTAAAAAGAATAGATTTATGGCCTACAAAATATCTCCTTTACATTTTTTGCACAAAATCATTCTCAATTAATGAGATTTCACTTGCTCAGTTCTGCTTCTTTTTTCTTTTTTTTAGCTGTTTTAATGTCTCTTGTCATGCCATGCCACACCATTCAAATTAACATTCACACTCACACTTTATACATGTGAAGTTTTTAAAATTTTGTTGTGCTTTCTTTCGTGCACAATAATATGGAAATATCTGTAAACAGATGCACAACTACAGAAGAAATGGAGCCTCAAGCACAACCATTAAGGAGTCAGCAAGAGATTTCTGAAGGGAACTTTAACAACAAAACATTTGTCTTTTCTAGCCGTCACTGTACACCACATACAGCAGTAAAACCAGCTGACCAAACATGCTGGAGCTCCATTTGGGTTGCTAGGTAACAGGCTGGGCTACTTGAGGTGTCTAGGTAACGGGAGAAATGTCCACTGATTGTGACTTAGTAATCAAGAGGTTTTTGTAACGGCTAGTTTTCCAGATACCAAAAAACATGAACTTATTGCCAGAAAAAAGGTTGAAACTATTTTAGACTATTTCTTGGAGCAGTAGAGACTCAAATGGAAGTATAGAGCTACATGTGACTCATAAATATTGGCACATAAGTATTTTTGTAGGATTATAAAGTGAAAAAATAGCACAAATTGGTAATAAATCTGAACGGTTTAGTCTTTACTGACCTCAACCTTTTATGTTGGGTTTCAGTAACAGTGCTCTCTATTTGACTACACAATGCAGATCATAATTCAATAAAATATGGTTTTCTGTTTGAAACAATTGATGCTTTTATATTCAACAGTCTTTACCAAATTATAATCACATACATACACGTTCATCAATGAGTCTTCATCAAATGTGAGCACCAGGTATCATTTGTTGTTGCGACTCTGCTTTTATTCGACCTGATTTTCTAAGCTCCTTTTTTTTTCTGGCTTGGTGCTGAGGTGGGCACTCATGCTATGCAGCGGTTACAGCGCACTGTAATCTGCAAGGTTTTAAGCTGACAGTCGAGAGAGTGCCGAGGGCCAACAGTAAGCCAGTTTCATGAGGGGGAAAATATGGCGACGATAAGGTTTTCTGCAGTTGACGCCATCACAAAATGCACAGCTCTAATTAACATCATAATATCAGCATTAACAGGAATTACCAAAAGAAGTGGAGACACATGCAAAACTCATGCAGTAAGTAAAGATGAGTTGGAGGAGAAAGTTAGAGGAAAAGTAGAAAATTGAACAGAGTCAGAAAGAAAAAAGAAAAAAAAGACTGCAATTTCTGTTCAGTGGGTGATTTACCAATCGACAGATTGGTAAATCTAAATTTGTCCAAATTGTACCAATATTATTCCATTTACAAAATATGTCTCTGGAGCCTCTAGAGAATCTCGACTGGTTCAAAATCTTCTGTATTGATTTTACTTGATTTCAGTGAGAAATACTTCATCAAAACATATTGATTGATAGACTTTAAATATTTTGGCAACTATCCAAGTGAATGAAGATCACACTTGTGTGGGGTTAGATCAGGGTTCTGATCTCAGGCAGCAATTTATCAATATCTATAAACTCTCGGTAGCTCAGTTTATGACATGCTAATAACACAAAACATTACAACTCTGTTTCATCACAAAACCAAAGTCATATAGACTCACTTAGTGTGTCCATGATACGGACGACAGGATGTGCCAGAATCTTAATGCAAAAAACGTTCGAAGCCATTGTTTTTGATCCGAAAAATATATGATTAGAAATCAGCAATGAAATAGAGTGTATAATATCCATTAATGTTTTTTGTCAAGTACACCATCCATCCATTCATTTTCTAACCCCCTTGACCCTAGTGGGGTCGGGAGTTGCTGGTGTCTATCTCCGGCTAACGTTCCGGGCGAGAGGAGGGGTACACCCTGGACAGGTTGCCAGTCTATCGCAGGGCAAGTCCACCCACAGCTGTAAAACATTGCCAGAAATCTAAAACTACAAAGAAAATCTGGTGCAAGCTTTAAGTTTTTGTAGATTAATGACTGTTTTTGGTGTCTATTAATCAGTCAACTCCAGCTTATTCAAAATAAAGTTTCTTTACTTTGTTGCAAGGTACTTTAATTCATTTGTGTATGAGTAATACAAATGGTAGGTGGCCTGACAATCTTTCCCAGTCATATTAAATACTCAAAGATCTTTACACTGAAGCCACATTAATACATTCACACTCATATCTATATACCAATACTCAGATAAGTAGGCAACTGGGGTTGAGTGCCTTGCCATTGGAAACACTGACGTATGACAGAAAAAAGCAGGACACAAGCCCACAACCTTCCAGTTACAAACTCTTTACACCAGTAAAAAATCTTCCAATGTCTGTTACAAGAGGATTACTTTGGAAAATAAATCTGAATCATTACAGTAAATCTTTAGACACTCTTTAAAAAATAGATCTAAGCCTGACTGAGAATAAACGAAGAGAATAAAGTGCAAGAGTCCTCAGTCTAAACTCACTGTTTGTGTAATTGAGCATGCAAACGTACTGCAGATGAAAGACAATGCATAAACGCACATCTGAATAAGTGAATTAACTGCTATACCCCCCTGTAGTCCCTTTGCTCTACCCCGCCGCAAGACTCCACTGTTGCTATGCGATCAAAAGGGTGCGTATAGATCCTGCAGGTGATGCTGCCACTTACATAGGTGGACTGCACTCTCCGCCAGTGTCCCAGCCCACAGCAATGCATCAAGACATCAAGTTTTAGGGAGAGAAGGGGACAGGCCAGATGAGCCTCCCGGTTGGGGGATTAGGAGAGGGTGTCACTTTAAAACCAGCTCACAAATTTCACTTTCACGGTCCATTGAGAGAAGCTCATCAGGGAGTTTGGGGATCCCGTGAGAGACGAAGACTCCAATCTACAAAGTCCACAAGTTGTCGAAGGGGTGGAGAGAGAGGGGAGGTCACCTGGGGAGTCAAGTGTCTGCTTCCTCTTTTGGTCCAGGTGAGACTGACAGCATTTATCTAGATATCCACCACCTATGTAGAATATGTCAGTCTGAAGAGCAGCGGGATTTCTAAATCTCTTGGTGTGAATATGCTCACCTCATCTTTAAAAGAACAGGTGGTTCATCTGTCGGTCTGCATATTTGCCCTTCCATCCCGCCTCACCTCTATCAGTGTCTCAGCATCCCCTGTTGAGAATCCTTCAGCCTGCACTTCAGTTCAAACACTGAGAACAGTCTGCTGCTGGAACTAAATATCATTTTCTTCTCTGTGAGTCTCTCAGCGCTCTTCAGTCTCTCACATTAGTCTAGTCAGAGATCCTGCATCATTCCATATCCATCTTGTGCTCATCCCTCTCTCTTAAGCTCACTGTAGGAGTCCAGAATCAGACAGTTTCAGGTTCAGTGCTCTTCAGTCTTCCTTTTCTTCCTCCTTAAAGATTCCAGCCTTGTAGCCCCTCCTCCTTCTCAACCACTGTCTCTCCTTCTCGCTGCGCATGCCGTTTCCTTCACCACAGGGGCACTGCCTCTTCAGGGGCGTTTCAGCTTACCTGAGTCACTCTTTGCGATCCTGTTGCGACTGTCTGTGCACGTGTATGCCTGTGTGTGTGCAGAGGCTGCAGCTGAAGTGCTGCCCCTCTCTGTTGCCATGCTAGAGCTGGGTAACATTCGGCTAGCGCAGGAGAAACACAGCCTGAATTCAAATGCACCTCCAGTCTGTCAGATTTACAAAGCCTCCTCTCCTGCTCAGCAGCCCCCGATCTCTCTTCTGTCTTCCCCTCCTTCCTTATCTCATGATCTGCCCTCTCTTTATCTCATTTCTCTATCTTATTTTCCTCATCTCTGTTCACCTTGTCCACTCTAAGTGCCTCTGCTGTTGTTCAATTTTGAGTAATTTTCTTTTAATTTTGTGCATTCTTGTATAGGGCCCAAAAAAAGCTTTTTTCCCCCAAACTTATTACCAACTATATACAACTTAAACATAATTCAGATTAAATGAAATGAAATCTGAAAGTATTTATAGTTGTAGTGAACCACTTGATTGTTACACACTGCTTTGTGTTGATCTGTAATATAAAGTCCCAATAAAATACACTAGAGTTTTTGATTGTAACATAACAAACAACACAATATTTTTCAGCTTTCTTTGAATTGACTGCACCAGTTCTGAGTTACTTGTTATGACTGTACCTGTTACACATTCGCTTTGTTTCACAATGAACATTACTTATACCTGAACCTAATTAAAAAGATACAATTGTCATTTTTTCTTCTTTGTTAAAATTCTCCTCAAGGTAAACTTTCTACAGCCTTGATCACCGTTCTTGGTGTTTTAGATGTATTTGTTACTCAAATTGTGCATAAGCAAAATTGGATCATTAGTTATTATCTTGTAGCCATTCTCCAACTTATGTTTAAGATATGTAATTCAGTACTTAAATGGACATGGTATGTTTTTTTTTCTATTTTGAAGAGTGGTTAAAGATATGGGCTTCATGTTTATTCTGCAAGAGAAACAGGAATAAATAAAATAAGCAATGATAAACATTTTATCAAGTGTTATTTATGCTTACAGAAAGAAATTGTATTGTCATATATGTTTAGTATTACTGTGAAAGGAGTTACAGTATATACTACAAAGTTTGCAGGAGATTTGCATGAAAACTTTATTTGAAGTTGATAAAATGGCAAATTTTGAACTCATCATTGATGATCAGGGATCTTCGAGTCTCTTACCAAGAGAAATGGTGTCCAGACTGCTGTTTTCTTTGATCATTTTAAGCATTCAGTCTGTCATACTAATGAGAAAGTGTCCTCCGTCACACCAGCAAGCTGCACTCCAATAGCAACCATTATTTGTAATGCAAGCTGCATTAATGCCTTATTGCAGATTATGGTATGAATTATTGAGAAGCCGGAAGATCATGGCTGTGGGGATATTAGGGAAAGTTAATTTAAGTTTTTATGCTCATAAATGAAAGCCATCCAGATCAGGTTCTTTACTGCTTGAGCTACAGCTGTTTGGCTGATGTTTTATCACTCACATGGTGTATAAGGTCTTTAACAAGTTTCTCCCAGGGCTTCATAGGAATGAATTATTTCCTCACCTTATATGATTTTATGTTTTTCTTTGTCAGCTGAAACTAATCTACCACAGGAAGAAAGAGCATGTGAATCATGGGTGTAATTCTGTTTAATGTGTCCTGGTAGGGGTGCAGTATAGTTACTGCATTGTATCGGTGCAGCCACTATAGAGGTCTGCACTGATACAAACTCAAACATCCAAAAAAAAACAAAAGGAAAGGACTTAAAATCTAAATTATCTTCAAAGCACAGGCAACATAAAAATGATTTTTAATTGATTTGCTTCATGTTTTACATTGTTTTAATAAAACCTTGATTCCTGTTCTGCCAGAACTCAAGTCTAACTACTCTTCATCCTCCTTTAGTCTTACATTTTGGTTATGAACGCACTCCATTTACTTCTTTCCTGATTCCACTGCAATAATTTATTCAGTTAATGTTTAAAAGGTAATCTATTACCTCTGCTTAAGTTATTTTGGTTAGGTTTTGTCCTTTAAAGATCTCGGAATCATGTTTTCATTCAACTAAAACCTAAGCAATTTCAGCACGGACCTTTTTGAATTTCAGTTGTTTTTCTTTCAATATTCCTACCTTGAGTTAAGCCTGTTAATAGATAACTTCTCTTAAAAGCACCCTCACATATTTAGTTGTATAAATTTAAACATTTTCACCTGTGTTTTTCTCTATCAATAAATATGTAACTTTAAAATGTTTGATTACTTTCTGTGTTTACAGATGTAAGGATTTTAAAGATTAAATGTAGCAAGAAAACAAGTTCAGAAAGAAAATAAATATGTACAATATTTTCCAAAGTACAAATGACAAAAAATATATGTGTGAAGTTGGTGAATATCTACCCCATTATTTTCTTTTACTTAACAGTTATACACCATATTTAGGCCTGTCATATAAAATCAGGATACAATACAGTTGATTTGATTTAATTTGACTGTAATGTGACCAAATGTAAAAAAACAGCTCAAGAGGTATCAATACTTTTTCAAGGAAATGTATAGATTTAAAGAAAGACAGACATGTCTTTTTTTAACATGTAATTGACATAAATACACTCATATCCAATCTATATACCCTTATATATATCATAAGGCTAATAATTACACAAATGATGTTTCAGTAGGAGTCTATGGTGCTGCTCTTCAAAGAAAACAGTTCAAACATCCACAGGTGAGTTGGAGTCTTTACGTTCCTCCTCAGAACATACTGCTTCTTTTAAATATCCTCAGCTTGGTCATCCATGTGAAATAGATAAAAGTTAAACTTACCAGAACATTTTTGAGAGGATATAGCAAAGGTGTTACAAAACCAAATACAATAATCAGTGCAACTCGAATGATGAAGAAAGGAAGATCCTGCAGCATAGCTCCAGCAAACGGCAGCAGGAAGCTGTGGGGAGCAATGATCATGCGGAGACAAGAAAGGAAAGCCAGGATGTAAACTGGGAACACCCAAGCTGAGTAGAAAATGACTGGCTCCCCGGAAACTCGCACCATCTCCACTGTGTCCAGCCAGAACAAGAAACACTCCACAAATACCTCTGCCCTTCCATCTTTCCTCCACAGGAAGCTTAGGGGACCCGAGTAAGGCATCAGTCTTGGGGTGGAAGAGTACAGGTATGAAGCGTTTGGTCGTGTGCTGTGAGGGGACTCAGTGACATCCTGCCTTTTGTTGGTTGTGCTGCCATTTCTGGCCTCTGCCTGGCCTGGAGTCACACTGTTCTGGCCTTCATCAGCTGGCAGCTGGCCTGAAACACTGGTCACATGTGTCAGCTGGGTCAGGACGGGTCTTGACATGTCGTAGTCAGAATCCATAATATTAGCTGCAAATGACAATACTAGATGTTAAAGCTTAACAATACATTGTTATGTTTAAAGTTTGGCATATAACAATAACAACAGCAAACTGAAACTGGAAGGCAACAGCAGATAATGAGGACAAAACAAATGTCTTGCCTTTCATTCCAAAAGTGAAAATATGAGATTATATGGCTTTGTAGACTCATATTGCTGTGGTGTTATTGGCATAGACGTGCATTTTTTATTTATTTTTTGCTGCTGTCAAGCTTTTTCCTATCTTACCATGTATACTGGAGTAATGAAAATATGTTGCCGGAGTTTAAACATGAGAAACAAAAGATGATCATGTGAACACTAGACCATTCGCCATCTTTTAAGTGCGCAAGTTACTATTAAAGCACAGTTCTGAATAGTATGTGTATGGTGGGATCAAGTGTGTAAAATTCAAAGTGTTCCACTGCTTTAGGATTAAGTATGTTTGTTTTTCAGAAAAGTCCCGCGATGCCCTTTTTGTTTCATACCTGAGAGTCCACTAACCGTCTGGGAAGATTATGGACACCGCTACAATGTTTGAGTTGTATATTGGACAAAACAAATGTCTTACAGATAAAGAACTGAGTTGAACTTATAAAAAAATAATCTTCTAAGTTGAAAGCTTACCTTTACCCATGAGCTTGTGAGGCCGTATCCTCTCTATGATATCCACACAAATCAGGGAGAAAAGAACCAAGGAAACAGGCAGCTCTGTGAAATGGTCGAGTTTTTGTTGCTTGTCCAGCTGGACCTACAGGTCAATAACAGCAAAATGGATATTAACATCTTCCCCCATGGAAGTGCTCAGATAATTTTCTAAAGTGAATTTGCAAGAGAAATGTTATTTTCAGTAGTTTTGCTGGATTTCTTTTGTAGCAAATATAAACAAGGTGAAGCATTTTGTGATTACACTGTCACTTTGATTCCAATTTCCTTATTTAGTGGGAATATAAATCTGTGAAAAATAAGCTTTAAGTAAGCTACTGCTTTTAAATCCAACTTTAGCATCATGAATAAAATAAAGCAGTCATTTCCTGGATGACTAACACTGCATCACATGTGGAAGAAGAATGCCTGGGTGTTCTTTACAAGACTTTGTCACTCCATTAAGGTTTGCATATATTTGCTTCCACATAGTTGTCTCATGGACACATGATGGTATTTAAGCCAGAATCTGATGTGTACTTAGATAAAGCCATTGTAACACTTTTTTTGTAGTCACTCTGTTGTAGATTTAGTGTTTGGTATCATTGTCCGGTTCAAGACCTAACTCCAGTCAATCTTTAGCCAATGGATAGAGAGCCTCATGAGTGACTCTGTATTACACATACAATGAAATGCAGAGCTAATACAATGTACAAAGACATTACACTCATATGTCACATTGCTTCCAGACAATCCAAGATCAAAATGTCAAAGAAACTTGGTTATTATGATCCATTTATTTTGTTTATCCATCTCAGGATGTTGAGTGTCATTAAAATTTGGGTTAATGGAAAACCTGTTTTTCTTTACTATCTGTTACTGAGTATCTAATATAGACTGCACAGTCTTGTGACATTTCACTGCCCTGGTCTGACTTGCAATGGTGACAAAGTCCTGCTCACTCTTTCGTTAGTGGTCAAATACATCTGGATTGAAGAGTGAACGTGAAGTTGGTTCTCTCAGTTCTGAGTGTTTACAATTCAGGGGCGAAAAAGTGATCCGTTGTGTTTGGTGTAGCCAAACTTACTAACTAGTCATTGTGCTGTTTCAATTAGTTGTCAGTTTATTCATTAAACACTGTACTTCAACAAACATATGAGCAGAAAAGTAAGCTTTCATCAGTTATTATGCTCAGACTTTTCCACAGTCTTCGGATCGGTGTTGAACCGGACATCATATGAGAAATGTTCTGAATGTTAGTGATTAAGTTTAATTTAACTCAATAAGTTGCATAAGTTGCAAAAGAAATCTACAACAACTCTTCATCACACTGTAAATCTTGCAAATGTAGATACACAAACTAAATCTGTCATTTGTCATATATCTTAATGTGTTTTTAATGATTGACCAAGAAGAGTAACTTAATGTCCAGCTAATGGGGGTCCTTAACAATAAATAACAAAATCGGTGCTTAAGTGTGCCAGATTGACAATAACGGCTCTAAGTATTCAAGATCTTGTTTTTTCATCCACACAGGGATGATAATGTGGGTTTGCACCTCAAATAGGTTATTTAAAGAAAATATGAGCCTCTTCAAGGACCCAGTTGGCATATGACAGAACAACACATCAACAGGTGCATCACAGAGACAGCAGTGATCAGTCTTGAGGGAATTACCTTGGAACTGGCTATTAGAATTGCAAAACATGGCAGCGTTGACAGCAGAAGATATGCCAGTGCTGTCGGTCTCCTGAAAAGTGAATAAGGTTTATGTTGTTAGGGTCACTGAAATATGAGAAATGTTTTGCAATCCAATTTGATCACATGGCACATTAATGTACTGTCTTCTGGTCATTATCACCGTAGGAATGGTTATGTGTGCCTTCGTAATGTTGGGGAAAAATAAACTCAAGCAATAAGATCCGTCAATAAATATAATAAAGAACCTTCATGCGGTGAATAAAACTGTTATACTTCACATTCACCGGCTTTTTAGGGAAAAGTATGTTAAGAGCTGAATGGAAGTGATTTGACTTCCAAGTATTGCTACTCCTTGAGTATTTTCTTTTAATGAAAAACATTTAATCACACTGCCACTATTCTCTTCAATGAATATTACTGAACTTTCCCAGAACAGAAAAACACAATAATTGTATCAAAACAATTTTTTGGTACAGTTTTGTACAGGCTGTCTTTCTAAAATTTCTGTATTTTCCTTCGTCCATCAGCTCATCAACTGACAATTCTGTCGATGCAGACGTAAAGCATCCTCACAGCATATTGCTGCCACCACCATGTTTAACAGTATAATTTGTATTTTCATGATTATGTGCAGTGTTAGATTTCAGTATTCTGCATTTTGATCTCATCTGACCAAAGCACCTTTAGTATATTTGCTGTTTTCCCTACACTTGGTGCATTTTGCAAACATTTTTATTCTTTTTTGCCATTAGAGACACATTTGAGGGGAGTGGAGGCAATACAATCCTGAGAACTGATTCACCAAAATGAGCAGAGGATTTCTGCAGGTTATCCAAAGTTACCAGGGACCTCTTTGTTGCTTCTCTAACAAAAGTTATACTTACTAAGTGTATAACTTAGCAGTTTGATGGATGGCAGCTGATGAATGACATTTTTTTGTTTAACTTGTGCCGTTTCTCCTGTGGTGTCTGTTGTGTTCCATGGTCTTTGTGATGTTATCTTTCCAATAATGTTCTCTAATAAACCTTTGAAGCCTTCACAGAACAGCTGGATTTTTTCTAAACATCGCAATTCTATTTACAAATGAAGTTGAATGCAAATGTAGGGATGGTATCATTATAATTTGCTTAATTAGGGAAATGAGTGAAATTATGCTTTTCTTTTCACTTCAGTATGTAGTATGTTCTACTTTATACAGGAATGAAACATAAAATGACATACATTTAAGTTTGTAGTTGCAGTGCAAAAAAATGTAAAAATATTCAAGGAGTTCAAATATTTTTACAAAATATGCACCAATATGCTCTTAGCCACACTTGATGCAATCAATTAAATGGATTTCTGAATTAGTTACAGGTTTTCATTCCTCCACCTCTTAAAGCTCAACAGATAAAATATTCAGGTTTATGTACACTTTTAGAAAAATAGAAATACCTGAACTGATTCTATTCAATACTTTTAAAATATCAACAACAACGTACAGGGATTATTCTGCATCACAATCTACCTTTTGAGCATATTATTTTTGTAATACTCAAAGGACTCCAATTTATTTCCCTGAGAATTCATATTTTTTTGCAGTATTATTACTTTAGTTTAAGCCTCAAATGTTCCTGATAATCTAAGATTCATTTCAGTCCTCACTAAGACAACTGAAGACAAATCATTGCAACTCACCACTGCGTGATCTCCAAAATGAATCTCCGCTTCTTCAGGATCACGTATTTGAGAGGAACCCACACCAGCAAGGTTGCAGAGGTCACATAGGCAATAGAAGCCGCCACCACGAGCCAGTAAGCAGTCACATTCTGTCCTTTCACGTCTCTTATAATCCTGGCAAATCTCTCCATGACTACAAAAACAGGGACGATGAGAGCTGCAAACTGCAGCACCTCGTACACGATGAGCTTGACCGTCCTCCCTGAGGGCACCATCCCTGAACGCTGGTGGCTACTTGGAAATTGGAGCTTCAGACTTTGACAATCATCTCCCTCAGAATGTCCCTGGAGGAATGTTGAACTCTGCTCACTGCTTACACTGCACTGGAGGTTGTATTGTTTTACTGCCCGCCTAATGAGCTGGTCACATTCATCCTTTTACAGCTCCAAAAACGGATGCAATCCCAATCACATAACCTCAAGAAGAAACTGTACAGTGCTTGACTTATGCAAAAGTTCTATAGAAAGTACAGTTACACTAAGATCAGACAT
The DNA here is from genome assembly GCF_001444195.1 of Xiphophorus couchianus. Taxonomy (NCBI): domain Eukaryota; kingdom Metazoa; phylum Chordata; class Actinopteri; order Cyprinodontiformes; family Poeciliidae; genus Xiphophorus; species Xiphophorus couchianus. The sequence continues at coordinate 18,754,798 of NC_040233.1, forward strand.
GCTCTAACTTTCTTTACAGATAAAGAAATTAAAGCTTGGTCACATTGCTCTATTTGTTTATGTTAGAGGAGCAAAAATGGAATGGAAAACAAAAAGCAGAATTTCCCAAAAAGCCTCCGTTTCAAATGTCACGGCAGATTCATCTTTTCTTACATCAACAGCTAAAACTACATCTCCATCTAGTGGCAAAGAAAAGTCAGCTGCTGCTACAACTGGAAAAGGATTGATCAAAACAAAAGCCTAGTATAGGTAACATTTTAATTTAAGCACATCTGTACACATATTGTTACAGATACAAAGTTTTAATGTTCACATCAAGCTTAAATGTTCAAAACTATGCATTGGTATATATATTTTTAGAGCATTGCTGCAACTCCATGATGGGACGAAACCCAGGGCAGCTAACACTGTCAAACATTAAAGCTCTACTGAAAACTTATTTAATCATGCAATCATTACTGCAAAACTGATTCCTCTATACTATGAATATGAAAAAAGAAAAAGCCACACACATTACTCTGTACACTTGACCTGGTTTTATTGTATACCAATTATTAGGTATGGTTAAAATAATACATAGAAACAGCAGAGTACAAGTTTGGACAGAACCTTTACAATAACGTTGAGATTAAACTTAACAGGCAGCATCTCAATCCTGTACAAAAAAAAAAAAAAAAAAGTTACATCGGGGCTGCAGTCCAACACTGTGGTGCAATAAAATGCTTGGTTCGGATGACGTATGACAACAAACTGGCTCCTTCTCTCCTGGTCCCAGAACAGCTACTCTGGTTGAACACGGTCGATTTGACTCATTTAGTTTGTCTCAACTATATTAATATTTAAATTAAATTCTCCAAAATGGAGTCTGAGTACCAAGTCTAAATTAAAAGTTGTTTTGCATTCTTAAGGTGGCACGCGGATGGCAAGACATTTACACATTTGAAACAAGAAAAAATGAAATCAGAAATGTTTATCCAGAGTACAGAAACTTGTCCCCACTCTAAAGTTTACTTCAGCATTCGTACTTCAAATTTCCTTCACAAAGCATAGTTAAATATAAAACACAAACAACTTTAGTTTTCCATTTTATTAGCTTATTGAAAATCTGTTTTTCCAACCAACAAATCCTTCTTAAAGACTTGCTACATGTAGAAGTCATATAAATTATTCAGGACTAAGAACACACTAAATGCATCATCTAATGTTTGGTGAGAGTTAGCAACTAAACATCTTCAACTAATGCCTCTTCATCAGAAACTTCCCTCAAGTCTGAGAAAAATCACAGAAAACACACGTGGGCTTAAATTCAGCCAGTTCTAATGTCGCCATTTAACCTACAGTACAATAAGAGAAACGTCCAGGTTCTCGTCTGAAATATACAACTAAGTTAGGCAGAATATCGCACATTCCACTCTATTCTTTGAATACATACATCCTGCAATACTTCATTAAAAATATCATCAGAATAATTAAGCATAAATTAGAAAGCACTACAAAAAAACAAAAAAAAACAAAACAATGGCAAACGAGATGTTTAAGAAAAAGAAAAAAAAATCAGTGGGGATCAGAGTTTTTCCCCGTTGTAGCCAAGCTGGTGGTGCACGCATGTTAGCACAGCCCTGATAAACACAGAGGACTGCAACCCTCTGAGAAAGGATGCAAAGCTGCTTGGATTGAAAAGGAAAATGGGCATGTAGGGATGGCTAATACACCTTTAATTCACCAGGTACATGCAAAAACTGCAGAATTTAGTTTTATGGCTGCGAGAGCTGCGCCAACACACAGCCAACCTCCTGGGGTCTATTTTAATACAGTATATACAAATGTCATGTTCATGCTTCTGCTGTCCTTGTTTTCTTTCCCTCCAGAAATCAAAGAGGCTTCAGTTTTCAGTACTTCTTAAAGCTTTTGTGGCAAGAACGGGGCTGAAATTGGCTGTAGTGGATGAATTTACCGTCTCACACTGAATGTGTCTCAATATTAGTGTTTTAGTCTACATATGTAGGCCTGTTAGTGTTGTCAAAGAACTGCTGTGGATTTCATGCGTTATGTGGATTATCTAAATTATTATACAGCAGGTGCAGTTGCACTTGTTTACTCTAATTGGTAAAACTTGTTTTGTTTACAAAAAGCTCACATTTTTAAGAAATATGGGACAAATTCTAATAATCACAGGTGAATCTCAAAATTATGTTTTAGGTGTTTGTTTCTGCTCATTTGGATGATTATGGCTTAAAAATAAACTCAAACACGAGTTTCTAAGAAAAATTATTTTACATTTTGTCCATGTTACGGGCAATATAACCATGAGGAAGACCCCTTACATTGACAGTTGTCCAGCACTCATAGTCAATCTTCACAAGGAGAGTACAAAACAATCATTTTAAAAAGTTGGCTGTTCCTCTCAAATTCTCATTAAAGAGTTTGAGTGGAAAGTGCAGTGGAAGGAAAAAGTGGAGCAGAAAAAAGGATACTAGCAAAAGTGAGAACACAGTGTTGAAAGGACTGGCGAAGCAAAGTTCCTTCAGCATTTTGGGTGTATCCAAAATGCTTTTCTTTTTGTTTTAAATGAATTTTAAGTTATATTCTAATTTTGTGACATGTTGAATTTTTAAGCCACAATCATCAAAATTTACTGAAATAAATGTCTATAACTTATCACTCTGTGACTGATAAATTTATTCAGATCCACCATATGGATTTTACTGGTAAGCTATTATAACCTCTAAGTGTAAGATGAGTCTACATGTCCAGATAGTCGCAATCATATTTAGAAATTCAAGATTCGAAAATAAAGAATTCAAATGATATTTTGTTTACAAAATTATTTAAAAACAGGTCGGCAAGACCCTTTTAAATGGGTCATTATAGTTTTTGAAAAACAAACATAAAGTAATAATAATGTCCATAAAACTTTAAATCAAGCATTGCTTAATTATTTATAGTCAGATTTTGTACATAAAAAGTGGATTTCATGCTGGCTGGATTTAGATTAGGTGCTTAGGATTATACCATGAACAAAACATAAACCAGCCCATCTAACAGCAGCCGAGGAGGTAAAAATGTGCAAAGATGATCAAAAAAATAATAAATTATGCAAACCTTCAAAATGACATACTTGTCAGCTCAAATCAAAACCTTTTGAATACCTCATGACCAACAGAAAGAAGTAACTGTATTCTCACATGTATATTTGCCAAATAAAACACAAGGTGCACCAAACGCCAGTGTTTGCCTGATACAATTCAAATGATCAAACCTGCTGCTCCTCCTTAACGGGAACAACAATGAACTACTTCTTACCGTGGGGTGGCAATGTGTGTTTGTTTATCCTATCTGTAAGGAGGAGAAGGAGGGGGGCCTATAGCAAGGCTTTCTCTGAGTAAGGGGCCTGCGGGACGTCTGAGGGAGGTGCTAAGCTTGTGCCAGAGGGGACGCTGTAGTTCGCAGGAGCTGTGCACGGTGCGGGGCCCGCAGCACTGGCTGGGTTTGGGTAGGACTGAATGTCTGCTGGAGCCATAGCACCAGGCGCTGCGGCGTAGACCGGTGGCTGGCCCATGTACATGTGGACATCACTGTGTTGAGAGTAAGAAGAAGAAAAAATAAATAAATGATATTCAGGTGGAATGTTTGAGCCAATTTCAGTTTACTATAAAAGGAGGTCACAAAGTAAGAAACGGCTACAGAACTGGTTTTGAGTTATGAAGTTATTTAGTTGATGTCAACATTATTACATTTTATTGGGAGCTTTTGGGGCTTTAAATGACCAGGCTCACGAACACATATCTGATTTATTGGTCTATTAGGTGCTTTCAACCACTGGCTTCAACAGATGGAGTTCTAGTTGCTGAAAGCTGATTATGATTTGTGACATGATCTGAACATTTTTAGGACTACCATCTTTTTTTGTCTATTCAGCTTGTTTAATGCCTGTATTTATGTTGTTGTGGAGTCTTTTGAAATATAACAAAAAATAAGACTTGATAAATTAAGTTATTCTCATAAGTCTAATTGTAAATACTACATAATTTAGAAGTTGTTTCAATTCTGCAGGAAAACAGCTAAATAAAGAGAAGTATGCAAAAAGAAAAAGAAAAAGGTGAATATTAAAATTATAATGACTTTTGAAGAATCCCAAATTTCCTGTGAGGGGCGTTCAAGTCCTTAAAAACAAACTTGCAGGGAAATATTGAAAACAATGAGACAAACAAGCTTCCAAATACAAATGGCAAAAGTCAGTATAAAAGTGAGCATAAAAATCAGCAAATAGAACACATTTCTAAATTTAAAATAGAAAGTTGGATTCTGCCCATACTTGTGTGTGTTAAGATGTAACAATCTTAACATTTATTACAAAATTAAACACAGAACAGCGACAGCTTAACAACACATTTAGAAAAAAAAAATCTACTAAAAATTCTAATCTTCCATTTGGCTTTAAGAGCAAAAATCAAACCTCTGCTAGAAAAGTGAGAACACTATTAGAGCGGTACTAACAAAACTCAAATAAAAATGACAAATTGAAAACTACAATCAAAATGATGGGGAAAGAACTAACCTATTGACTCAGACAGCACAGGAAGAACATGTAGGCTAGAAAAACATATATTCTTTAGTGTATCAAGAAAGAGATTTATGTTTCAGAAACTCACCTGGGAGCTGGCTGACCCGGAATGGGAGCACCAGCAGGAAGCTGCTCCACAGGAACCGTATAGCCTTGCACCCCGGTGCCGCTCATGGCATATGTCCCCGACACGGGCTGACCAGGGTAGACCTGCAGAGATACAGAAACCTTATGAACAGCACACGTTTTGTAACTATAGTTAGTGCCCTTAGTGTGGTTTATAATAAATAAAAAATCCATCACATTAGTTCAATTCAAAAACTCAACAGCCACATCCCGACTGCGTTGCAATCTGACTCTAAACTTTACCTGCTGTGCCGCGCTAGCATGCTGCTGCACGTAATACTGCTGGCTCTGCAGCTTAGCATACATGGCATACACTGGATCTTCATTCATCAGCTTTGCGTATAGAGACAACGCTTCCATGACCTTTACGTTTAGCTCTGACAGCTCAGAGTGCTTCCTGATGAAACAAACCAAAAGGGGAAAGCGTTAGCAACCTGTCATTCATTATTAAACTCGCACTGGAACTAAAGATTTATTTAGCAGGATAAAGCTGTATAGTTTGGAGATAGATTAGAAAGGACGAAAAAAAGCATTGAACTGTACAAGGTGGTGATTCATATGAGGATGCAAAGCAAAAAAACAACAACAAAAACAAATCCATGACTATTTATATAATGTGGCATAGAAAAGGCACCATCATACCTGTCTATGTCCTCCAACTTCTGGTCAATCAGAGGTCCCATTTGATTACATGCACCTGAGGAAAAACAAAAATAAAGCTTATGTGTTTCCTCTCCGGTAAACAATAAAGAATTCTAGCTTCATTCTATACCACTGATTTAATTTATAATAAGCTTTGTTTACCTTCTAGCTGGAGTAACTCCACGCTGTCCGACTGGTTGTCTGTAGGATCTGCACTTTGAATCATCTGGAGCAGTTGATCCATTTTGTCCTAAAAAGGTCACAAGCTCATGTGAAAAGTTAAATCTACACAATCCTTATGAAAACTCTGAAATTTAGTAACACCACTGATGTTAGTGTTAGCAAGTAACAACTTTGAAATATCATAATAAAGCTCTTTACTGATGTAAGTCACAGAAGGGAACTCACCTCGTCTATATATACAGGCTCCTGTTCAGGCTCTATTGTCTCCACCTGGATGTCCTCGCTGAACTGTACAGTCTTCTTCTCTGTCTTCACTGCAAGTACACAAACAGCATGAGCAAGCGTTTAAGCACAAAACAATTCTTGCATAGGAACTACTAAAAATCTGCTGTAAGTTTCTGATGCAAACATCCATAGATTTTATGTGAATATATGGCTGTTTTCATTTTTGTACTTTGTTTTACCAGTTACAAACAAAGAATAGACTCAAACTTTTGTTTTAACTTGCAATAAAAAAAGTATATTAATAGTAGGACAGCACAGCCAGTAATAGACAAAAAAGTAAAGCACAACTGCCAAAACAGGGGCATGGTCTTATATAGACTGATCACTGCTATACCAGTCCCTACCAGAGACTGGTATAGACTGCCAGAGACTGGTATAGACTGCCAAAATTGGTCATTACTGCATTAAGGAGGATAAAGCAACAAAAACCTGCCTGTCAGCTGCTTATTACTAAAAACACAAAGAGTGAAAAACGCATCACTCAAATCAAGGCGCTGCTGTTTTAAAACTTGTCGGTAAGTTTCAATAGCAATTATTTTAAGCAGCTGAAACATGGTTGCATAAAAAAAACCTGAGATTTCTTCTTAAATCTACATCACAGAATGAAAATAAATTAATGTTATGGCCAACACTTCAAACTGCAATTATAAGAAATGTTTCAGCTCAGCAGCAGCTAGAGTAGTTGTCAGTTCAAAATACCAGCATTTACATCACATCAAATGTTTTATTTCTAATTGTTGCATAAATACAACAGCTTTTTGTTCACCATACTGGTTAATGCAGTATGTGACTTTTTTTTTTTTTTAAAGGAACCAAAGTCAAAGACTAACAAGAGTAACTGAAACAAGTGACATCTTTCCAATTCTACTATGCTATATGATCAACCTCTTTTTTGTAGGGTTGAGTCATACAATTTATGCTATTAAGATTACAGCACAGTTTATTGAAATCATTTTAAGACAACGAACAAACAAAATCTGCTGACATTTTCACAGCAAATCAAGAATATAAACAACTCATGGAAAAGACACGGCAATGTTCTGAAGAAAACGAATGGAGAAGGAGAGAAGGTGTCAATTGTGCGAGCACACAAATGAATTGTACAATGAAGCTGTGTGCTAAGTGGGAACTGTAGCCAAAAGCTCTACACACTTTGTTTGTGACTACATGAACACATAGAGGGATGCTGTTTAATGCATGACTGGACCAACCAACAGGCCCTGGAGTCTTATTTATTTATCTTATTTTAGTTGTTCACTTGTTTACAAGTAAAGTTTCTTTCACTCCAGGATCCATAAAGCTGTGTTACCATGACTGAATATAATGTATAGAAGAAGAATGAGTGATTTCTGAATAAATGCTTTGTTGATCTTAATACTCACTCATCTCAGGTTCTGCAGTGAGATCAGCAGTGACAAAGTTAGAAGGGAACAAGCCGACTCCCTGGTACGTTTCCCCTTTCCACCAGTTGGGGTCACTAAAAATATATCAACAACTATTTAAGGATCATGGCTACAAGAATCATGGTGAATGACCAGTTTATTTAAACAAAACAAAATAATAATAATAAAAAAAATATCTCCTTAGTTAGAATTTACATTGGCCTTTGAAGAGAAATTTCAATTTGTCAACTGTCTTACACCACAAGACAAATAGAAAAAAAACCCTGTAACTTTAGAAATGTCAACTTTCAGACTATTTGTTGAATGAGGTTCACCTGTCGTCCAAGATGGTAATGATTTCTCCGGACTTAAAAGTGAGCTCGTTGTCCTCCGCAGCCTCGAAGTCGTAGATGGCGCAGACCTTTCTGCCGTCGGACTTGTGTGTAGAGAGAAGAGAAGTGCTCGGGTAAAGGCTCGACAGGGACGCCTGCGGTTGCTGTCGTTGCTCCTTTAGCGACAGCTCGATAGCTGCAGACCAAGAGAAAACCCACTTTGTGATTTTTAAATTCATTAGACTAAAGAAAATTTGCAAAGGTACGCATTTAATAAATATTTTTTTTATATATGTGTGTTTATTTAAGATGTCCTGTGGTTTGATCATCAGCAGAAAAAGCTGTAATTCGCTGTGGCCATTTTACCTTTGGCCAGATCTTCTTCCTCTTTTTTGTTTGTGGTGGTGGAGGGATCCTTTGCCACCAATGCTGGACTTGCTTTTGCTTGCTCTGCCGCCTGGGAGAAGATAATCACACATCAGATGACTGAATCATTTTTAAGCATGCTAAATTGCACATTAGATCCACTGGTACTTAAGGCACTATGAAGACTAAATGTCACATGACTCAATGCACTGCCAGCAGACCGACCTGGGACCCCACAGCTGGGAAGGTGACCCCTTGCTCGCGTAGATTCTTGATCATCGCTGAGATCAGGCTGAGCTGCGGATCATTGCGGAAGTCCTCTGCCCACTCCACCATCAGCGCCTTCAGCTTTTCACACACTTTCGGGTGACCCTAGGTGCAGCCAAATTAGAAAAAAAAAATATACAAGAAATGACCACAAGTACACTATGTTTTTAACTTGACATTATGCAAAATTAAAATTGACCACATACCTTATTTAAGACGTTACTGACTTCACTGGCGAACTCTCTAGAGCAAACCTCCAAGTGGAAGATTTTACCACAATTTGAAACACAAGCGCCGAGGAGCTGTGTGGACAACGACAACAGGAAGCAACGATCAAAGAGATGCAAATTTGAATTCAGACATGATTAAAATAAATCTTGTATTTCAGTGATTTCCAAATACACACAGAGATTGGGCAAAAGGACCTTAGGTGGGGTTGAGGTCACAAGACTTTTGAAGCATCTATCCATTTGTCACAACCTGTTTATTAATATTTGTCCTTAGCACATGTACAAATTAATAATGCAAAAAGAACTAAAAAGAAGTCTTTGCAGGAAAATACCCCCTTTGAGGTCAAGAACAAACAAACATCCCTAAAAGGAAAAGCTTTTTGTTCCTTTGAGGTTTTAAAGAAACCCTTCCTGGAGCGATCTTCAGATGTTGCTTGTTTTTTATACTTCCTGACTTTTGCTTGATCAGGCTAATAAATAGCTGCTACATTTGAGGACAAAGTATCATATTTTTACTTTTTATCTCATAGCTATCCAATCAATTTTACAATCGAATGCTAATTCTATGCAAAGAGTATTTCATTGTAATATACTGCAGAAATAATCCATGTTTCCTTCTGCAAATTCAAAAACTATCAATAAATGTGTGTGTACATAATGCCGGTGGGTGCCATAAATGCCTATACCACAAGATGTTTTAGTTCCTTTTTTATTTTCCAGACAATTTCTTTTTTTTAAAATCTGTTCCAAGATTAATATTTCAGCAAAATGTCTGATGTTTAATTTTGCACCTCTTTTCTAGAGGTTTGGGGATGATCAGCAACTTCCAAAGAACACTTTGTTTTGGTTCCCATATATCTTTATATGAAATGTGTATGTTGACATTCTTCACTTGGCTTTATTTTACAAAGACGTTTCTCTTGCATACGGTGAAGAATCTGCATTAATCTGCTGCTTCATCACACTGCTTCGCAGGCCAATCCTGGAGCTTGTTGACATCAGCAGTTTTTGAACTTTCAAGCATCATCTCCAAATTAAATTTATTTGATTTTGCTTCCCATACATAAAAAATGTGGAGCTGAAATCTCCATATAGAAGTGCTCATTGCAGGACAATTATTTGTACAAAAACAAGGTTTTTCTTCAGTCTTGATGTAAGCAGCCTTAAATTCAAAGATGACAGGCTTTTTGCTAGAAAAGCAAACACTATACCAGCATCCAGTTCCTTCCAGACTTAACTGTGTGCAAAACACTGCTGTTTGTTTACAGTCTACTTACAGTCAATGCCTGCATGGCTACGTGGGGATCCTTGTGGTTCACTCTTCTCATTATGGAGCGGAGACATTCTTTTGGCCTAAAAGACAAGAGCAGAACTCTGAAGAAATAAACAGAAAATTTACAGAAGTATTTACAACCCTTCAGCTTTTCTACATTTTGTCATGTCAGAACCACAATCCACACCACAGAATTTCTTTGTAAATCCAAAAGCTTGTATTCACAATTATGTATTGTGTTTTTGTCTTTCACATAACATTTCAACAACATACATCAAAGTTTGTAGGTTTTTTGTCACTAAATGTGTACTTCATCATAAAAACACTGCATGTGGGCTCAAAAAACTGTGAAAGTGACAAAAAAAAAAAAATTCTACTTCAAAATAAGGAGGATTAAGTTACCCAGTGCGGGACTGCCCTATCTTATCACATATGTCCAGAATGAGGCCCCAGTCCTCAGCTGTGTTCATCTCACTGGTTGCTTTCTCTGGAGGAAAGATACACAGCATGCAATACAGGCAGAAATCAAACAGATCACATCATTATTTTTTAAATATTTTATAGAGAAAGGTATGAAAGAGAGGCTTTGTTAAATATATAAGATTTAAAAAATTATTTGCAAGAGGTGTGTCCAGTTTCTATTTATTTGCTCATACATTGGTGTAAACAAATTTCTGCTTCTAACTTGTCTGTGAACTAAACAAATGGGTGGATTGTCCAAAACTGCAAATGAGCATAATCATGAAATGGAAATCTAACGGCATAACAGAAAACATTGTCATGTCAGATACAACATATCAAATTCAAATTCTAACATAAATATATATATCAAATGGATAAATAAAGGACTTTCATTCATTTGTTTTAAAAGTTTGTTAAGCCTCTTTATTAAACATCAGAAGAAATTTTAAAGTCTGCCACACGTATTTACATGTCAAAATGTTTCATAATAAACTGGATCTTTGCATGTGTAGCAGGAGCTCGAAGCATTAGGTATATTATGTTTGCAGCAAGCCAGTATATTTTAAAAGAATGACGTTTTAACTTAAAGGGAGAAATAAAACTATTGCAATTAGTATTTGTTTGTTTTCCTTTTTGGTTTCTTTTATAAGAAGAAAATTAATTGATACCATTGGCAAGAACAGAATGATAATAAACATATGAAGTGTAGCTTCCTTCACAAAATTAAACATTTTGAAAAAGAAAATAATTAGTGTGAGTATCACGATGACTATATTCCAATTTATGTTTCTAATATGGCCCATATATTTAAACTGTTACATCAACAAGAGAGAGTAAAAGCAGTTGACTGCATATATTTGTTACACATCAACAGCTCTATCAGGCTGATTAACTAGCTTGACATAAGGCAGGGGTGTCAAACTCCAGTCCTCAAGGGCCAGTGTCCTGCAACTTTTAGATGTGCCTCTGCTGCACCACACCTGAATAGAATAATTAGGTCATTAGCAAGGCTCTGGAGAACTGATCTACACAAGGAGGAGGTAATTAAGCCATTTCACTCCAGTGTTTTGTACCTGTGGCACATCTAAAAACTGCAGGACAGCTGCCCTTGAGGACTGGAGTTTGACACCTGTGACATAAGGTCATCAACTATTCATTAAAACAGGGGTGTCAAACTCCAGTCCTCAAAGGCCAGTGTCCTGCAGTTTTTAGATGTGCCACAGGTACAAAACACTGGAATGAAATGGCTTAATTACCTCCTTCTCATGTAGATAAGTTCTCCAGTGCCTTGCTAATGACTTAATTATTCTATTCAGGTGTGGTGCAGCAGAGGAACATCTAAAAGTTGCAGGGCAGTGGCCCTCCAGGACTGGAGTTTGACACCTATGCCTTAAAACATAATCAAAGCTAAGCACATAATAAGGAAAAAAACGACTATAATTTTAAATTATGTTATGACAAAAAGCAGGGATTCAATAATAATAATAAAAAAAAATCCTAATAGCAGTTTAACCTAAACTATTAAATGCTGGGTCAGATTACATATTAGCCGATTTTCCTGCTCACTGTTTATGCCAATGAAGTGGTTAACCACTCCACACAGAACAAAGAGAGCTGGAGAAATACAGCGTAACTTCATGGTTTCAGATAACACCACATCCTATTTCACTTCCACTTTTTGGTTAATGTCGGGCTGGTTAACCCACACGGTGGGATACAGATGATGAGGCAGGGAGCTCATTAGCTGCTGTAGTTAGCTGATGACTGCATCTGATCCCCACTTCTGTTTACAGTTACGCTATCACAACTTAAATAAGAAATATCTATAATCGCATTTGTAATACTTTTATTTTATTTTTTGGCTAAACGAATGTAAGAAATTTTCTTTTAGAAACAGCAAATGATCTGAAAGGCTGCGAAACCCCAAACAAAGCAGTTTGATCCCAGCTACTTATGTTAGCCTGATTACTCACCAACATCTTGGTCAAAGGGGTTGGTCGTGAAGAGAGGCATCGCTAGGGTGTTGACAACAAGATATTTCTCCTTCCTTTAAATATTGTTTTTCCTCCCTCCTCTTACTTCATCCACAATAAACACATAGTAACATCAACTACATAGATGTCAAATGGAGCTAGCTGATTCTTTTCTACACAGTCACTCCTTCTCCACAGACGGCAACAAGCGAGGCATGCTGGGTAAATGAAGCAGACAGCCTGGTAACGAATAAAACTGTGACACCGACAATAAATCCAGCTCTCAAAGTCAAACACTTATCAGCGTCTAAAGTCCCTTTGAACCAGAAAAAAACATAATCAGAAGATACAAATTTTCTTTGCTGTGGAAAAATAAATAAATTAGCATGTCATCGTCAGGTGACGTTGGTCACATGACGCTTTGTCATGTTTATGTTTAAATGAAACTGATTACAAATAATTTTACAGCAGTATGGATTGTAGGTGCATTCTAAAACAAAATAAGTGAGTGTATGTCTATCAGATTCAAGAAAAAAAAGCAACAAAAAAAGTCACTAGTTATTTTACACAGCTGTTTAGAAAGGCATTTTAAAATACTCTATAAAGCTCACGTATACTATAATCAGTTTATTTGTTTGTATTGCTGTCGTCTTGTGAATAATTATTTTATCAGGATAAAACACAAGCTACGGTAAATATGCCCTTGTGTGCCCAAATGATCAAAATGACGTCTTTGTTTTCATTCATTAATCTTTTTCTTTGTATTTACATTAATTAAATTTTAAATTATGTTTATTTTATTTTCTCTTTAATATAAACATATGTTTACAGTAATTAAATTCCTCCTTTAAATTGTGTTTATTGTGTATGCACAGCTGAAGTCATTGAGAGGCATTTCAGAAATAGACTTAGAAGACAGTTTTGAAGGTAAACAGAGAAGAGTGCAATGGCCAAATTTTATTGTCAAATATCTCCAAAGATCATTTCAAGCCACAATGCTGAAAAAATCCATTTGGTCTGTTTGATGTATTCCAATAAGATGATTATTATTTTATTGTCTTCAGAACTGCTACCTCTCCTGCTAGTGTGCTCACAAATTAACCAGATGGAAATCTTACACAGGGATAAACAGATTTCAAGTTAAAACTCTAAAGACACATTAGGTCAAACTTAGCAAAAGCGCTGCCACCTATTGTTTCTGTGCTGTTTATTGAGTTGGTAGTAAGAAGGTGAGGTTTTGTCCTGTAACAGGTGGGTTCAAACCTTACACTGTCCATCTCAGTCATCATGTATTTGGGCAAGATTCTTCACCATCGTGTCTACTGGTGGTGGTCAGAAGGTCTGGTGGAACCGATGGTATGGCAGCTCCGCTTCTGTCAGTCTACCCCAGGGCACCTGTGGCATATGTAGCTTATCAGGGTGTGACTGTGTGTATGAATGGGTGAATGACTGTGTAAACCCCTTTAGAGTCCTCTGACTTGATAAGATAAAATACTGATGCAAGCCATATGGTTGCTGTCATCATTTGCTCCAGTTTCACCATGACTAGAAATATCTGTTATGGTTTGGGGGTGATACTGTTGGGAGTCTAAATCTGGCTCAGAATTGTAAGGTTTAACCCCTAGCAACTGAAGTGGATAAGAGGCTTGATAAAAGTCTGTCAAAAGTAATTTGTCAGTGAGATGCTGTGGTGGTACAGGGTTTAAGCACAACCCAGATATGGAGGGCTTAAGTGTTCAGTGACCTTTTAGTTTCCACAAAGAACTGTTTCAGTATCCCATGGAGCTTCAGGATGAGTTGTGCCCTGTGAGTTGTGCCAGATGGTATTGAGTATGCTAGCTGCCATCCACAGTACAAATATGCTTAAGTGTCAGGTTTATTGGTCACACCAAACTGTCCTGTGATGGCCTAGTCACTTGTCGTAACAATAGCATATGTACCAGCCTCCCAGTAGTCCAATAAGGATGAGTGGTTATAGACAATGGATGACTGGAGAAGTAAGTGTCTGAAAGGCCTGACAACTGTGAGTTCTGATACCTCAGATTAAAATGGTCAAGATTGGGTTTGTGGAAAAATAAGACACTAGTCTAGACAATATAATTTCCTTTAAACCTAATTTTAAAAAAAGCAAAACTCAACACAGAGCATCTTTATTGTTTTATTGCCTTAAGTGTCTTGGTTGATCATTATTAGCTTGGTGAATTAAAAGAGGGACCATCAAGCATCAAAACAGATTACAAACCACAACTTAATAAGTAATACATGGTACAGTAAAGATACCTTTAACATCAGTGAGTGGCATTGCAAACATTTGTTTCCATACTGTATTTGGCATATTGGATAACTCTCTTTATACTGGTCTAAACTGAATTTACATGTTTTAAGAGCTATGAAATCGCTGACAGGTAAGATTCTAAGTAATGTCGACCCTAAAACAGCAAAACTGCTCTGTGCTCATAATAATATTTATGATTGGAACCTAGTAGTTTATGAACAGTGACATTTACTTGCATTTTACTTATTTTCCCATACAATATTGGATTGGTTTAGTGAGTAAATGTGAGTGCTTTGCACTGCAAGATTTTATAAGGTACAGCATCTTATAAAAAGCTCAGAATCTATGAAATATTACAAAATAAAAACAGTTTTCACCTTTTCACTCTCCAAAATAGGACAAAAAACCTTTTTTGTATTAAAGATTTCCAAGTATAAAATCTGCAAAAGTGTTAAGCATAGTAATGCAAAATATCAAACAGTACCAAATTTTATAGAATACTATTTACAGATATACATGAATAGAACTGGCTGCACCAAATCCTAATTTGTTACAGCTTAAAGACATAACTACAATCTCATGATACTTCTGCACCAAATCTCAGTTGGTATTGTAGTGGAATATCTTTGCTCCTTCTTGGGTTCCACAATTTGTTTTAAAGTGCCTCGAAGAAACAACAGGCACTAAAAGTAATTGTTTAGAATTTTCTTCTAGTCTCCATGATGCCTGACTGAGCCGGCTTTATCTTTCAGTCTTTCAGTCTTTTTGTTGAGCTCCTTCCTTCACATGATGTTTTTGCTGCACCCTCAGCCACAGCGTCATGCATGGAGGAAGTAGTAGATGGATGCTATAAAACTGGAACCACCACTATGAAGAGAAAAACATGACATGTAAAGCATATAATTAACATTTATTTATTTACTGAAAACAATGCTTTTAAAAGTATTTATACCCCTTAGACTTGATCACATTTGACACATTACAACCACAAACAAATGCTTTTGATTAGCCTACATCCAAAAGTCTGTGTTTAGAAAAAACAACCAGCACGTCACCATCAACCTTCGTCACCCTTTGAGTGAATCATTTGGTGTTAGGATTGAGCTGTGAGGATGGCGGAGCCAAAGCTACAATAGATCAAAGAATGTTCTTGTGCTAATCCAATCAATGTACAGACTTATTAAAATTACTACTTGAAAATTGTTACTGACAGACTCTCTTCATTCAGACTATATGAGCTTAGCTATTTTTGCAAAAAATAATAAACTGAAAACTGGTGGAGAGTGGGAACCTAGGAGTTTTATGTGAAAAATATTCTCCACTTCACAGGATAAAACACACTAACATACACTTAAGTTTTGGCTGTTGCATGACAAAACATGCAAAAGTTTAAGGGGTTTGAATACTTGTAAGAGGGAAGCAAATTCTTCTGCCTTGATGTTATGAGACAGAAAAGCATATTTTGAATGCCTTAGTTAAAATTTAAAAAAGGTATAAACAATTTTGAGACACAGTATTAAGATTTTAAGTAAGTACTGACACTCGGATGAACGTTCACATATGAACCCAATGCGGTCTGTGCAGTAGAAATCATTCCAGTTAGCATTACGGATAAGACCCGCACAATCCTCTCCATTTGCATGACCGTGAGTCCAGTTATCGGGCTGACCAGGTTTCCAGTTTCTGATAATGACAATGCAAATTTGTTAAACTTATTCATGCCAGTATGAAGAAATTCAAAAGGAAATTTATGAATTTATGACTCACGTAAAAATCGGTATGGTTCCATCCACCCACTTCCAGACATTTTCTTCTTCCTTGTCAGTAAGACCCAACCAGAAATAGTCCTTTGAAATGGCATTTCTTATGAATTGCTGGCGAAAAAATAAGAGAGAAATAAACATTTGATGATTATTTTAAATAATTGGTCTAATTATGTCAAATGTGATTTCATCTCTACCTGTTCTTCATTGTCATTGATTATGAGCATATGGGATGTTATGTTTTTACAGAACTTGTCTGCTTCATTAAAGTTGAGTCTCTGGGAACCAGAAGAAAAGTAGTAGCAGCTGTCCCCAAACTTTCTGAACTTTGGAGGACAACCTGGAAAACATAAATACAAATATTATCAAGTGAAATTAAAATATATGTGGATGCAAACTGTCTCTGTCTGGCAAAAATCTCATCTTTCTATTCTTAGACATTTTAGTTTTCTTGTAAAAACTAAAATGACTAAGTTTTTACAACAAAAATTTAGTCACTTTTCAATAGAGTTTATTTTTTTTGTAAAAATGAACTCTATTGATCACCCTTCACATTTGACTACGATGTCACTGATACATTTCCCAGTAAAAAGCATCAAAAAGAGCATGAAATTTTGACCAAACAGTAGACTGAAATACATTTTGAAGCAATATTTTCTGAAACATTTTTCAAAAATTCAAGGATTCTGTTTGGAAGTAGGTAAATTCAGGTTTTCAACTGACGTGTGACTCACCAGGTGTTGGGGTGGAAACAGCAGCTGGGGGCTGTTCCTGTGCAGAGTCTTTTGATTTCTCTGTTGGTACTGAGGCTAAAGTCGGTAGGGGAGGTTTGATGACTTGAGGGGCTCTGGTTGCTTTTATATTGACAGAAGACACAGGGCCAGGCAAGCCTGGAAGGCCTGGAGGACCAGCAGGGCCAATTGGGCCAACAGACCCACGAGGCCCCTCTAAGCCTGGAGGTCCTGCTGCTCCTTTAAGTCCCTGTGGCCCTTGTGGCCCTGGCAATCCAGGATTTCCATTGGCTCCAGGGTACCCATTTGCTCCAGGGTCACCTTTCTCACCAGGATTTCCAGGTCTGCCTCCAGAGCCTCTAGACCCTTTAGGTCCTGGAAGCCCCCGAGCACCAGTGGAACCTTTTGGACCAGTCACACCTGCTAGTCCAGTAGGACCTCGGTCTCCTTTTGGTCCAACCAGGCCTGGAATTCCTTTGTCTCCTTTATCTCCCTTCTGTCCTGTCACTCCCATCGGCCCTTGGGGACCTTTATCACCTCTGGAGCCTTTTGGACCTGGCGGACCTAAATCAATAAAAAAAAAAAAAAAAAACTTGTTTGTATTGGGGTTCTATTGGATCTTAATGAAGAAAAGTTAAATTGTATCTGTACAATTTATACTTCCATGTTTAATGACTTTTAGGGAGAAACAGCTGTGATCAGGATCTAATCCTGATCACAGTTACATTTACACCATGAGGCAATATTGCAATCAGTTAAACGTGCTTTCTTTTTTGTCTACAAAAGTTATACCTAAATGTCACAATATCAATGTTGGTTGCCTCTATCTAATGCATGATTATTCTAAAAGCAAAATATTTTCAAATAGCTCATTAAAAATGTTGTTTGATCTTACCCTGCAGAATGGTGAAGTTTGTAATAAGCTGTGAATGTTTGCTGTCTATCAGCTTCATCTCCTCCATCACATTGGACAGATTGTTCACCTCTTGGTCCAACCTGGCTGCAAGCTCATCCTGCTGTGTGCGCAGATCTTTGCTGTTGGTCTTGGCCTCTTCCATGGTGCCATTCAAGTCTGCTAGCAGGTCCGTATGCCTCATCACTGTCTCAGCACAGGATCTCAGGCCGGACAGGTCAGAACTGATGACACCCAAGATCTGCGTGGCAAAGCTCATGTTTCCTGTCACACGGTCCATGGTGTTCTCATGCTTGTCCAATCGTACTTCCATCTCATCAAACTTTAATGAGGTGGCATTATCATTGTCTCTCTGGCGATCCATCATCTCACGCAGGCCTTGGTCATAACTCTCTGTGATGGCTGAGGTATTCTGGATTTGGATGGCCAAAGCATTAAGCTGGGTTCTCAAGTCATCCAGTGTGTCTCCATTGGAGCTGGCCAGGGCGGAATTATTTGTAGCCAAAACCTGAAGATTCTGGACCTTTTCTTTCAGCCACTGTGAGTCTGAACGCGTATGATTGGCTGTTTGCTGCAGAATGTGATAGTCATTCTTCAGTTTCTGTACTGCCTGACTAACATCTTCAACTGTCTTCTGTAGCGAGCCAAGCAAGTTGCGCTGCTGTCCTTGGGTGATATTAAGTGAATTGACATTCACTTGAGTCTCACTCTGCACTTTGACCTGCTCCTGGAGCTCAGACTGGAGTCGTGCAGTGTCTGCCTGGAGGTCGTCAATCATTCCACTGTAGGAAGCCAAGGATTGATTGATCCCACGCAGTGAGTCTGCGTTGCCATCCAGGACACTTTGAAGTGAGACATGGCCATTCTGCATATTGTCTCCTGTGACTAGCAGATCTTCCAACATGTCTCTGTTGCTTGTTGCTCTACTGCTAATGTCTTTCAGTTGGTTTTGTAACACTTCCAGATCTGATTTGAAGGTATTGATTTCACTGGTGGCATTGAGGGACTTCTCTCCTGCTTGATCATCTGTAAAAAAAAACAAAAAAAAAAAACAGCTAGCACTAGGTCAGAAACATTTAGAGATGTACAAATTAGGTTTTTCTGTTGAATGGTATTACTGCCACTGAGAAAATGTGTTTCTGAACACTATCCAGTTATAGTAGGATAATTATGGAAACACCTTCATAGGACTCTAGATGCCACATGATATTAGGTCCAGGATTTACATGATTGCATCACATTAGTTTTCTTCTATGCCTTCGTTCTACACCAATGGGGTCAAATGAGTCACACCATATCCATGTTGAATACATTTAAGGTGGTGAAGCAGAAGCCTCCCATAACTCTCCAGCTAGTCACAGAAAATCACCACATCTCGAGGATTGGACTGATTTTTCCTTCTGTGCAGTCCCATTCTTGTTTAGGATCATTTTTGGAATATCCATAGCATTAATGATTTCATCCACAATATGCAGCAGCACCAGTATCTCTACATGTCTTAGGTCAAGTATGAAGTAAACCATGACCAATTAATGTAAATTGTAATGTAATGCAAATTGTAGTCTTCATTATGAATGCAGCACGCTACCAAAAACACCTAGAGGAAATTACATTTATTTGAATATTGTACGAATGTGCAATTATATTGTACATTTGTACAATATATTACATTGTATTATATTGTACATTTGTACAATATAATGGAGACACCTTCATAGGTAGTGTCAAAAAACTTATTTTCTAACAGCAATATGCTTCCATTTTTTAACCAATACAA
Source organism: Xiphophorus couchianus (assembly GCF_001444195.1). Lineage (NCBI taxonomy): Eukaryota > Metazoa > Chordata > Actinopteri > Cyprinodontiformes > Poeciliidae > Xiphophorus > Xiphophorus couchianus. Next base: position 18,774,342 of record NC_040233.1, read on the forward strand.
CTTTTTTCCTTGGCTTTTTTTAAATTGGCTTATTCTGATCTCTGATCAGGTGATTGGTGTACTTCTATAAATATTATGTCAGACTCAATATCAGGTTCAATTATTGTATGATAAAGCTACCTGATTCCAAACGGTCTTACCTAGTTTCTTTAAGTCTGTTTCGACAGCATTGATCTTGCCTCCATAATTCTGCATGCCCTCTGTGACATTGTCCATCCTTTGGACAACTAGAAAAAGGGCAAAGAAGAGATTGATTGGAAGAGATACGTAGAGAGAATATCACTTTCTTAAATATGAAAGTGTTAGAAGGTAAGCAGCAAAAAGCAGTAGTTTAGTTTTCATTTTATAAACATGACATTAATTTAATTAAACCAGCAGAGGGAGCTGCTGTATTCTTCCTTCCACTGCAGCAAGTAACCAGGCAACTGAAACTGTTGACTTGCCAAAGCCAGAGGCTGAGATGTTCAAAAATTCCACTTCACAAGAATAAATATGAAAAACAGCTTAAATTACACATCACCACACGCTAAGTCCAACTGTAATTTATCTTAACCTCTTCTCCGCAACTAAAGTTCATCTCTCATTTGTGTTTTATTTTTTTGCCAGTAGGTGGGTGTCTCAGAACTCAACTGGAAAGCATCCCAAGCGTTTACTGTTATCATTCCAGGAGTGACAAAAACACAAAGCAAAAATATACACTTAGGCCAAACATAACAAAGTCACAGTTTGAAATACCTCTTGGCTCAACGCTGAGGGACTGAGTTGTATCTTTTTCTACATCTCTCTAAAGTCTGTCCAAATCAATCTAATTCTTCAATGTATATTCAGCAGTGGCGGTGGGTTTCAAAATGTTTAAAAAACCCTAAAGTATTCTGTCATATTGCTACCAAAGTTTAAATCTGATTCTCATTTTATTTTAATGCCAACTGTATAAAACAAAATAAAACATTGTGTGTCTGGGTTCAGTCAAAGCATGAATGATTAAATTAAAGTCATTAATGCATTAAATGAACATTTTCATAAAAAGTCGGAGAAAGGGTCAAAGCCACTGCCTGTCAGCTGGCTGGAAGAAGAATTAAAACTACAGTTGACGAGATGCAAGTGACCTGTCTATGAAGCAACCTATTCCCGATTGATTGGCTTATCCAATAACCCAACCAGCTAGTATCAGTTTGTGTCAGTATCAGTTTCAATATTTGTTCTATTTTAAGGTACAAATTGTAACATTTTGGACAGCAAGCAGCTGAAGAAACAAATATTTTAAATTTTAGATAACACATAATTTTAAATATTTTAGTTACATTTCCTGTAAATGCTGTGAAAGCTGTGTATTTATTTTAAACATTATCTCAGCGAAAGAACCCTATACCAGACCTTGCCTAATTTATATCCCTCTCTTCTTCTATGATTCAATAATAATCATATTCTATGATTCAATATTCTGTATTGAAAAAGCAAAGCAATTTTTTTCCAATGATGATTGAAAATTGTGAAAAAATGGTGAAACTATTTTTGTATGAAAATGTCTATTGATGTCCAACTGGGCTTGCAAAGTTGTTAGCATTGATCAAATTGGCAAACTAATGTTCAACATTTTCATTTCTGGACAGACCTAATCTACTAACATAGAGTACTTTTCACCATAATTTCTTAAACTAAATAAGATGTCTATTAACCTTCAGTGTTTGAAGGACTGAGGCTGAAGTGAAGCTTACTTTGGCATTAAAGAGCATTTGAAGAAAGTTTGCTAACCTAACTTGCTGGAGCTGGTGCAGACACTTTGTGACACAGCAGGTAGCAAAAACACATCTCCAACGAGGTGAAGTATTCAAATGTTGACATTAGGCTCAGTACAGAGAAGACCAAAGAAAAGGAGAATACAGCTTGCAATGGTTTTCTTCAAAGTTCAGCTGTTTTTGACACTTGTGAATGAACTTGTAGTTCACGAGACAACAAATTGGTCCCGAGTAATAAAATTTTTCTTTGGGTTGTTAAGCTATAGTAGTCACTGCCTGGTCATCTGGTACACATTAGAGGCAAACCATCAAAATAGCATGGGCTCCAAGCCAACCCACCCATAAAGCTGGAAACCTACAACAATTCTGACAACTTAAAAGGCAGCAGTTAGCTTTAGATCTCAACTTGTAGACGAAGGCATTTCGTACTGCCAAAGAGAGCTTTGCAGTGCATTTGGACCAGGTAATACTTTAGAAAATTTTGCTCAGATGTTTTGACAGGTATACAGTACAGTTCTGGATATTGGACAGTTCTCACTCTGCATTCTCTTCTGACAATGCTTTGAGGTACTGGAATGTATCTCTGTTTTTATTTAATGTCTTCTAAAACATTAAATCAAACATCTCAAAACACTAAAACACTTTGCAATGAGGTCACTGTCACACACACAGGGTTTTCAAGTCATGACTAATCTTTAAACAAAATCATACCAGTGAAGAAAAATGTGTCATAAAGGCCTGTTTTAATCAGGAAATGTTTCTCTGAACTTTCTTATTTTGCTGATGGGACTGAAATAATGTGAAATTCTGGATTAACTCAAATTGCTTTGTGAAATTCCCTGATCTGCAAAACACCAATTTTACCAGCAGAATTTATTAAAATGTTTCCAGAGGAGTCTGAATGTGTCTTTGTAGTTTTGTCACAGTGTGATATAATGTGAAAATTCCAGTAAATGAATGCGGGTGGTAAATCTTTTTTTTAGAAAAGATGAATAAAAAAATAACAATTTTTATGTGTCTTTGAGAAAGTGTACAAGATCTGTAACACGTAATATAATGTTAGTTTACAGAGTGTAACAGTTAACTTCCTTTTTAACTTACCTTTGTACCCAAGGACAGTCACTGCTATAGTGAGCAGGGCGCAGAGCACATAGAGGAGAGCGATGGCTGCCCTTAGTGCCCAGTCATTTTTACACTTTGTGCACTCAGTACCCTCCTGAATTCCTGCAAGACATAACAGGATATGTGTTACTAATCTGTCTACAGAATGCAGTAAGTCAGCTTAGTCATATTCATGAATAACAATGAGGGCCAGCTATTACTATGTAGCCAAAGACGGGAGGCAAAATAAAACTAAACAAGCCAAGAAAAAGTGAATGCACTCAGTGTTTTGTTTTCTTTTCATAACTAAGTTAAATCCAACATGTCAACACTGGGACACCCTGTACTTTTTGTCAGCCAAGGCTGAATTGAAAACATTTGGACGCGTGAGGAGACAACACAACTCACAATGAAACTGCAAACACTGTCCATGTGCTAACCATACCACAACACCGCATTCCTTACCGCCAGCTGATCTACAGCAAGATGACAGAGAAACTTTTTATAATTCATCTCCCAGATGTTCACTGAAACATTTTAATAATCCTCTGAAACAATGATTCAATGATAAACATTAAGCAGGATGTTTACTTTAGTTCAATAGAACTGACCATGTTACTTCCAGCAAGCAGAGCAGGAGAACAGCTGGCTGAGACAGTGATGGGTATTATGGGAATTGAAACCTATTGAAACTTAATGAACTTTAAATGAAGATATGGCAGTTTATGTGTTTCAATATGGTGGAAAAATAAAGTGTTTAAAAAATATTTTAGACATTTAGACATTATACATGAAAGAACATTAAAGTATTCAATATGATTTCTTGGTTTTCCATTAATACATTTGCAAAAACTGCAAAGTTTTTTCCCCTTTGTCATAATGGGGCATTTATGATTAGTGCCCCTTTATGACACGAGTCCATGGACTGATTGACTTACATGTAAGCATTTTGAGGTTGACAGTTAAGGGGTTCAGACAATATTCGGTATACATATCTGTAGCATCATAAAATGTTGAAAATGTGAAGCACTGAATTCCTTCCAGATGCACTGTGCCTTAAATGTATTTTATTGGGATTTTACACAAAGCGTTTTCAGTTTTACTACAAAGTATTTGTATTCAGCCCAACTAATCAATAGTTTGTAAAACTAGCTTTTGGTACAACTTCAGCTACAGGTCTTATGTGGTATGTCTCTACAACCTTTGACCATTCAAGGAATGAACATTTTGTCCATTGTTATTTGCTCCAGTTCAGTTAAATTCTCAGTAAGATTTGGGCCATGATTTTAACTTAGCCATACAAGCAAATTAATATCTTTTAATCTAAACAATCTCACTATGGCCCTGGCTATGTACAGTATACAGGCTCACTGTCGAACTGGAATTTTGACATCCACTCCAGTCTCAAGTCTTTTAAAGAAAAGCATCACCATTCTATGTCCACCAACATCCATCATCATGGGGATGATGTGTTCAGGATGTGTTAGTTATGCTCCTCATTCTACCTGTACAGCAAGGCAGGGAGCAAAAACGTAACTAAGTCATGTAGATGACACATAACCACATGTGTAAGACAGTGATCTGGTCAGAGGAGACCAAGACTGCTCTACATTTGAAATTATATATCATATCCTCAGATAACTTTATCCTTTCACACACAGCAACTTGCTCTGTCTCTTTAAGTCATGTCAGCCATGATGAAACTGCAACCAAGAAACTCTATCCTTCCCAGAGATGGGTTGGGCAGGACCGCAAGAGGAGTACTGGGGTTTAGCCTATCAGTTTTGGACCCACACATCTGTACAAACATCTCTTCTGACCACCTCAAGGGACCCATTTATGGACCAAACTTGAATATGTAGGTCTGTATGACTTGTACTAAGAGCTACATGATGGGGGCGAATGCAGAGAGCTTGATCAGAGAAACCTCCCTCTGTTCCTTACCACATGCTGATGAAAGTACAACAAAACACCATGTAAACAGGCGGCTAGACGGCTGCAGGTCATGGGTCAAGAACAAGGGAGGGAATAGTTTTTTTTTGTCTCTCTTGATTAGACTTTGAACCACAGTTGGAGAACTTTTGTGTTTATCCTAATAGGAGGGTCACTTAATTTCAAATACTACCTACCTACCAATCAAATCAGTTATTCCTCTCATATTTCATTTTCACTTATGTAACTCCTACATATGCACAACTTCAAGGTATGATGCACGGTCATAAAAATACTTGATCAAACTGTGTAAAATTCTAAACTTGATGGATTTCTTTATGACTGTAATATTATTTTTGACAACAGTTCCCAAAAAAAAGTTGCACAACATGGAAAATTCAGATATCTCTCTTTTCACATCGACTCCAAGTTTAAATATATAAAAAGAATCCCTAGTGAGGTTAGTTTATAGTTTTTTAAAACAAAAATCTAGAATACTGCAGACAATGCATACTGTAGCAAAGGTCAATCACCTTTGGGAATAGAATGGATGTTCAACTTAATTGTCCTCCATAAAAACAGGTGTGTTTCTGTGCTGCTTTTATTTATGCACATACATTTGTGAACATATCCGCTGATTGCACATACAGTAGATACAAACACCTCCAAATATGCGTGCATATTGTATGTCTAACATAAAGACCACTGAGGCATATGTATAAATAAAATTATATGTATACATCCCCAGATAAAAAAACATTGATAGTAATATACACATGCACATACAGACATATTCAAACTCATAAAACAAAGCATGTTGCTCTAACATTTGTTATACACACCATCAAAATTTAACGCACATTGCGTTATCAAAGTTGGCAGAGACAGGATAAAAAACAGACTGAAACTGACCATGTTCTTCCCTCAGCAACATATCAAGCAAGATGAAAGCAATGAAAATTCAGTCTGAAGAGTCTAGTTTTGACTCTTTCCAAAGGTGGAACATTTTCCATTCCTGTGCCTGTCTAACTTTTCAGCTTGCATCCAAAGGTTTTTGCTTAAAAAAATACAGTTCTGTCTCATATGGTGAACAGACTAAAGATGGTGAGTAAAGGTTTCCAGTGAAGGTGCAATGCTTTATTACTCTGGTGTCAGAAAAAAACTTCGAGGTTCCATGGAAGAAATCTTTTTAAAGGCCAAAGACTGTATATATTTGGGGATACTGAGGTTTTTGTCACGTGAAATCGTATAAAATAACAACTTAGAACTAATTGAAATGTGTTATGCTAGGATAAACAAAATCTTTCAACACCAAATTTGAAAGAAATATTAAGCAAAGTGTTAAAACACATGCAAAAATAAAAACCAAGTAGTTTATGTCCTCTGTGTGTGCTGTGTTTTCAGACTTTTCCATTCCAGCCACCTGTGAGATTTAATGTGAGTCAGCACGTTTCTTATGTTTCATAGTACGACTGTTCCTTCTTACTTTCTGCACATAAACTATCACAGTACATAAACACGCTGACACATGCATCCCACAGACTGCAAGAGAACACACGGCCTGCTGCAGAGCACAGGAGGGCTGAGCCTGTTGAGAGTTAAGAACCTGGACAGCAGCCAGGACGTCCCAATCAACAGGCTGGACCGGAGCCAAATAATTTCCAACAAGTGAATAAATGCCAGAAAAGCTTAGAAGAATCCAAATGCTAAACTATGACTGATGTTTCAAGCTTGAAGTAAGACATTGTCTGTATTTATATTAATAATCTCAACATTTTAACTTAAAGTTATGAAAAGTATGTACTTGTGCTTTAGGACCTAGACTAATACACATGGACAACAGAACCGTTTCCTGCAGCTTTTTCCTGTCAAATGCCAATGAGGCTGGCACTTTTTTCTAAAATTTTTAACAACTACAATTTGTACAACTGCTTCCTGGGTATAAACATGAGGAAACGAAGGTGATTAGGTCTTGTGATGTTTTTAAGTATTTGTGTTGTTTTTGATACGCTCCTGTTCATGTATGCTGGAGACTGATGGCATGAAGTTCAAAGTGTCCTGCACCATTGTGATTGGGTATGGTAGCTTTCCATGCTGTTACCACCTTGCTTGAATTTTTCATAATAAAGGATCCACTAGAATTCTGGGAATACATTTCTAATGTTCCTTATATGTCATAGTGTGTGCTATTTATGAAAATTTTTGATGTATAGACACAATCTAAGATTTTTGCAACCATGAATAGTTTCAAGGACGTAAGTAGGTTTAGAGGATCAGTTTCACCACAACTTCACGGTAAAAATAGAGGAGACGAAGATGAAACAGAAAAACAGTAAATGGACACTGTATGTCAGTTTCCTTTAACTTTACTTACTAGTTTCTGTGAAACTATCTGTGAAACTTTGTACTATGACTAAAAAAAACAACAAACCACACTAACCCACCATTTCCAAGTGCCTGCCATTAGACTAGCATGCACATACCATCTCACTCCAGGCTGGCAGTGGAAATTTCCATAGCAACACAAAGAAAGCTTGTACAGGCTTGAGTCTTTTTTGTGTGAAGAGCTTTTGTGCAGAGTGTTAATACTGTGTCATATTCAGAAAATGGGTGGCTACCACAAAATTCCTTTGACTTCACCACCTTCTACTTGGGGTTGTCAGAAAGCTAAAAATGTTAACAATTAAAATACCAGTAGTAATATAAACTGACCTCAAGTGACAATCACAAAATAGAAAACTTATTTTTTTGTCTCACATTGCATGAATGAAGAGACATATGTCTTTAATGTAGTTAAGTTGTGTAATGTTAATTCTGCACCTAAAATCTACAATCAGAAATCCCAATAACAATTTATTCACACATTGTGGTTAAAGATACACATTTACAGATACAAAAAGGTTTGGTTTAATCCAAAAATTTTAATTAAAAACCAAGAGACAAGTTATCTGCAGTGGAAATTTGAGACAAAGATATACAGGAAAATGATAACTGTATCATGTAGTGAAAAAGTGCCATTGGATGGTGACCAGAGCCAGGCTGTTAGCCATAGATTGCAAAATTCATGCATACAGGGCTCCTTTTAATGTGAAGAGCCTTTCTCTACTGTGTGGTTAATGGCTCAGCGGGGATCAAGAATGTCTGCCAACTGGATAGTTGTCTGTTCAATACTGTGCTTCAACAAGCACAAGTGTCCTGGGGCAAAACGCTTATAGAACCGATCTGCAAATTGGTGTGTGTGTGTGTGTGTGTGTGTGTGTGTGTGTGAATTTGGCTTGCAGTGTGAAAGTGTTTTAGTTAAGACAAAGCAAGAAGTATTCAGATTTAGACAATTAAGCATTTAAAAGCACAACAACATGTAATTACCTCTGCAGCCATTCAAGATGGCTGTGGGACAATTTTTATCCTGATTATTTTTCTAACCTGCATCCATTTTATACCCAGAAACCAATCTTTTCTTCTGAGTTGTACTCCACCGTAGCACATCAGATTTTAGACTTTTAAAAGATTACTGATTAAATAAGGAAATAAATTATTGCAAAGATGGTTAAACCTCTGAAATAATGGAATTAAATTTAAATGTGATACTTTTAAATAGGATCAATTTATTGGTAAATAATTTTCTCAAGTTTTTAAATTACATTTCTGTTGATGCACAAATTACAAGATATGACCCATGATCATCATAATCCTGCTGGTAGATATAGTTTACCGAACATACATACCAATATTTTCTTTAGATGATAGCAAAGGCATTCTAAGGTCTTGACTTTTCAAATAGGATCTCTGTATACCTGAGATTTTCCTCCATGTTTGCACCTCCAACCTTTGCCTATGTTTAGTCTTTGTTGCAGAAAGCTATTGTTTCTAAAAACCCTTAGCCAACGGGAAGACTTTCAAAAATTCTGTGTGGACTGGATCATGTGTGGGCTCTATATCCAAAATTATATTCAAAAATTATAAAATAATAATTTTAAAAAAAATGTTGATTTTTTATGGATTGTTTTCACAAAAATGTGTCCCTTTGTCCCGACTCTGTACATGAAGCTTATAAATTGAGCAAGAAATATTAATGACTGAGAGAAAATATAAGAATTAAAAAAAAACAACAACAAAGTTTACATTTGTTTGGATTGAGTATTTTAACCTGCTTAGATAATACTAACAGTCTCCCTTTCAGGAATTTTGATGTAATAGTTGTCAACAGTCTTTGACTTGTGTTATTTCTCTCTTTTGGTTTTAATTAGGTAACAGGTGGTGCCATTTATTCATTTGTTGCAATCATGTTAAACCCACAGCGATGCTTATTAAATACACTGAGGCTTTGGTGTCCTCCTCTGGCTATTACAGCTAGCATTCTCCAGCAGGAATGTTAACTGGAAAGCATGAGGGAAGCTACCACTGCAACAAATTACTACATTAGGTTGTCTAAATTGCTGAGTCAGTCATAGCATGTCTGGGCTTTCTGGGTTTTTTTACTATTCAGTCTTCACTAATAGGTTTATGATTCTTTAAAACGAGCCCCAGAGCTCTCAAACATCTGGGTCGGGTTAAGGCTGAGCCAAAAGAAAGGACACATGAAAACATTTGATACATCATTTCTTCATAGTAAGCATGACAAGAATGAAGGGGTTAAGTCTTAAGTTTGCCTTATTGGAGCTATTTTCAGTGTTTTTATAAGAACCACATTCACAGCTCTACTCACTTCCCTCTTACAATGATAATAAAAAGCAGTGGGGTAGGCTTACATAGGAATGTTAAGGTTATTAAAAAACATTGACACATATTGTGTCCTATGATGTGAAAGCTGAGATGGTTTAAAAAAGTGAAAAAAAAAAAAAAACAATATCTTAGTATTATTCAATGATTTAATCCTAATTTGATAAGGATGGTGATTAGCATTAACATTATTTAATCTGTCAATTAAAATTTACAAAAAAAATAATTTATATAATTTAGGTTCAAAATTCTAATTTCCACCGAAGCTTTGTGGGGAGAAGAACAAAAGCAGAAGCAAGTTCTATATTTTAATGTCTGAATGTTAGAATGCAATAACTCCTGGCCACCATACAAGACTGTGCTATTTAAAAGCACAGAGACATTCTAACTGATCAAAAAGTAGGTCTTAAAACTGAGATTTAAAATCCAGTAAAACAGTGAACATGGAGTGGATTAGGTGGCATTTTCTCATCACATCTGTATGTGGTTACATTCAGACAAGCTATGACAAATGGGCCATGTGCTGTAATCCTCAGGGGCAGATTTTTGAGAACATACACGAGCTTCTTCAACTAAGCTGCACCACTGTTTGGAAAATTTTATGATGTTGGGTTGAATATCAAGTGACTCTCTTTTTTCAGTCAGTAGCTACTCCTAAATCGCATTCTTTCCTCCCTTTGGTCGTGAAGTGCAAGCTGAGATATTACAGTTTGGGTCACATCTGCTGGTTAATACCAGCTCAGTGATGCAATTTAGCTTGTCATTTTAACTCGTTGAAATAAAGTGAAATTATGGCAGACAGATTTCCTTCATTTTGCTCAGAATTCATATTTACCACAAAAGTAAAATACATTTTCTCACAACCCTGAATTATGCAATATATGGTTTCACATTTTGACACATTGCAACCACAAATATCAATTTATTTGACTTAGATTGAACATGTAGACTGTCACAGAGGACAATCTACAAGTGATATTTACAAGCTGCATATCACCTTCCTTCTAAAACAGAAAGTGATATTTAGTAAATTGTAGTTTGTTCATGTGCCGCCTCTCCATTACCAATGCTATGCCCAATAAGTGACAATATGCAGAAAATGACACAATTTTACAAATTCAGCTTAATTGTACATCAATTAAGCCCCTCCTGCTGTCTTGATATATTACCCACAACTTTCTTCAAGAACATTCTGCCTCTAAAAGCATCCTACCTGATTCAAATAGTAATGTCGTTCCTCTTATCAGGTGTTTTTCCCTAGGCATTAAAACAGCAGCTATCAAGCCAGTGCTAAAAAATAACAATCTGGACAAATCACTACTGCAAAATTACAAAATTACTGCTGATGAACCTTCCATTCATCAGCAAAATGATTGGAAAAGCTGTTTCAATGGTTAATTAGCTTAATATTTACCAACCACTTAAATGTCTTTTAATCTGGTTTCTGTGCTCGATACAGAACTGAGACTGTTCTCGTCAAAGTGTTCAATGACATTTACATACAGTACAGACCAAAAGTTTGGACACACCTTTCTAATTCAATGGGTTTTCTTTATTTTCATGACTATTTATAAGGCAAGAAATCCCACTTATTAATCTGACAGGGCACACCTATGAAGTGAAAACCTTTTCAGGTGACTACCTCTTGAAGCTCATCAAGAAAATGCAGAGTGTGTGCAAAGCAGTAATCACAGCAAAAGGTCGCTACTTTGAAGAAACCAGAATATAAGGGGTATTTTCAGTTGTTTTACACTTTTTTGTTTAGTGCATATTTCCACATGTGTTATTCATAGTTTTGATGCCTTCAGTGTGAATCTACAATGTCAATAGTCATGAAAATAAAGGAAACTCATTGAATTAAAAGGTGTGTCCAAACTTTTGGTCTGAAGGTGTGTCCAAACTTTTGGTCTGTACTGTATGTAGACTGTGGAAAAACCACAGTGCTGGTACTGCTGAACCTCAGCAAAGCAATTGGACACTGTTGACCATGAAATATTAATGAAAAGACTGGAGAGCTGGGTTGGACTCTTTGGTCTACCTTGACTGGTTCAAGAATAGGGAGTTCTTTGTGTCATTGGGTAACTTTTCATCTGAGTTGACAAAGATTGAATGTGGGGTGACGCAAGGTTTCACCTTGGTGGCCTTCTAGTTTAATATCAACATGCTTCTGCTAGCTAAGATTTTTATAAGTAACAAGATGAATTATGCAGATGATACACAATTGTACAAGTTTACATTAGCCATTTTCTTCCTCTGTTTTCCATTTTATAATTATGGGCTAATTTATTTCTGTCTATTTCATAAAATCCCAATAAGATATACGTATGTGCAACTTTATGGATTAAAAATACTTCTGAAGGGCTTTGTTTTGTAATCATGATAATGATTAAGATAGTCCTGTCTCTATACCATATTTACTGCTTTTTTTACTGACCACAACCTGAACATTAATATATTGTAATCTATAACAATATAGACAACTTTCAGAGAGCAAGCTTTACAGTCCAAACAGATTACCTAAAATATAGTTGCATCCAAAACACAATACGAGAAAACATTTCTTTTATCACTAATTTTCATGCACTAATTAATTAATTAGTTAGCTAATTAATTAGTGCATGGTGAATTGTTTATTTAACTAACCAATTAGTTAGTAGTTAATTAGTCACTCCTGCAAATTAGTTAATTAATTAGCTAATTAATTAACTAATTAATTGGTTGTCCTCTTCAGAACCAACACACTTCTCTTTAAAATGCAAACAATTTGCAATAAAAAGCCTTCTCTTTAGAAATGACATTTTTACAAGCGTGCACGTAGGAAAACATGGAAGCCATAACTCAACTTTATTGGACTTAGAAAAGAAAACAGAACCTTCTCACTATTCCTACTCATGTTCCAACAAAGGTATGTTGGAATGAGTTTATTTCATTAAAACCTCAGTGAAGCAAAGCAAACTGACCATTCATATTCATACTTTGAGTGTCATTTAAAATCTGTTAAAATGTATTACATGTGTTCCACAGATACACACGTTTATGTATTTGCATATATTGCTGTATATGTAGCTTAGTTAAAGTTTTTATCAATAAATTATTAGATAAGTGGGTTTGTGTAATGGCAACATCAGGAAAATTAAGAACTGTGGCTCACTACACACAAAACTATGTGGACTTCTTTCTGTTATACAGTCTTGATGTGAAATCCTAAGAGCTCAAACCAAACAGGACCTCTTAGGCAAGACACTGAAAAAAATCAAACTGAGTGCTTTCATTTCTTTGGACTCTTTTTATTATAAAATACTAAACTTAAAAGCTTTGAGTCAGGAAATTTAGTTGGCAGATTATTTTCTGTTGCCTTATGTAAGCAGATCACTTTTAAAAGTCCTTTAAGGATTCTTAGTCAGCAGATTAGTCATGACTTGATCAAGATACAGCAATTAATGATAGTGACAAAGTGTTTAGACTTTTGACATTTACAGAGTCAAAACAGATGTTTGATTTAGCTGACAACATTCTTTTGAATAGAGGTTTGGAAATAATCAAGCTTTAACTTTTGCAAGTAGCTGAATTATAACCTTAACATCGGCTAAAGTGGCAGAAAATGTGCTATGGAATATTAAAATAATAATGACAATCATCTTTGAAAAGGAAAATCTGAGCTCTGTGGCTTCTGAGGAACTCAGAGTAATAGGAAACCCCAGGCAGAAATGGAAAGAAAAAAGTGTGAAAAAAAGGAGTGAGTGCAACTATTCACTGATGTCTGTTATATGAACTCATTGAACTGTTTACTGTTTAATGAGTTGCATTGAAAGAACAAATTACAACAACCAGCATCAAGCAACAAACCGTAACCACTAACATTAAAGCATCACTGTGATTCATCTACGGAAAAACTGAGATTCCACATTTTACATACAAAAGATTTTAGCACTAATTAGGAATGAGTAAATTACTCATTCAAAGCACACAGCTACAGAGCAGGCTAACTTTGTGGGTTCCATTATATTGTTTTTATTGGATGGAGGTAATGTGGAGGACGGTGGGAGGAAACTGGAGTACCTGGAGAAGCATGTAAACATGTAAACTCTATGCAGAAAAATCCTAGGTAGAGAATCGAACCCAGAACCTTTTTGCTGCAAACCAACAATTCTACCAGCTGTGCAACTGTGCATAAATTGAATTCAACCAAACTCTATTAATTCAAGAATACAAAGAAGAGTGCCTTTCAAAAACAAAAATTAAAAAGTGTGTTATGAGTTAAGACTAGAAAAAAAATGGTTGAGAAGAACACATTGGTTAATAAGAAGTGTAAAAAAAAATCATAGCAGTACCAAAAGAATGATATAATCATGCAATATAATGCATTTTATGATATAAAAAAACCTCGGATAATTAAATAAAAGATAAATATGAATTGATTGTTCCTCAGGATCCAAAGATGAATATTGTATAAAAAAAAAATCTTATCCTTTCATATCAAAGCAATATTACTGTGGGTATTTAAACTTCTTTATACACAGTGTAAAGATTTAAGGATCTAATTATTCTCATAACAACACTACATCCAAGAAAAGCTAACTGAACTGTGTAAAAGGTAATTAAGAGCTTTAACTTTGTGCTCCAGATGTTCGTTGTTTGAAATATTTCATCAAGTTGCTAGAAAACTTTGCCAATTGCAGTGAACAGTCTTAATCTGTTTCTGGCGTCTGTTCAACTCACTGACTGTTAAGCAGCACGCACTTACAGATCGAGTAAAGAAGAAACTTCAGTATAGGTTGCACTTCTGACTTAAACCCAATGTGTTGCTTTGTTCTACACACCATATTATTTCTTTTCTAGGAATGCAATTCCTTTGTTACCAGAATGCAGCAGTTTGCATAAAAATGAGCATTGCATAACTGTGAATAATAATAATAAAAAAAAGTTATTAAATTGTAACCATGTGGGGGACAAAAACAAAAGCAAACAAGTGAAAAAAAACATTACACTTTATATAATGAATCCCAGCGTGAATTCTCACAGATATCTATCTGTGTCCCTGGAAGAAATTTTAAATATCAGAGCCTCACTAATTTTACCCTCCCAACCACAACATGAGCATAAATAACCGAGACATGTTTTGTTACTTTGATTCAGAAGACTTCATTATACTCTCATGTAAGTCCAAAACCGCTGTGTCTGTGAGCTGAAGTTGAAGAACACTGGAGTTAAATCTTAGCATCCATCTGTGCAGATGGGATTTTTTGTGGTTGTGGCTGCTGGCTGTGCAGCCCACCATGGAAGCAATTCCAAAACTGAATCAGCAACAACCTTAGCTCAGCCTGATGTGCAGCACCCCGTCCTTTCTGCAACCCTCCTGTTTATAAGCTTCATCGGCCAGCCGAGCCAGTAAAACCACAAAGTGTGGACCAAACCAGCCGTCCAGCCAAGAATGGCTTTACTTTGTGGGAAAAGACACTGAGCACAGGGAAGATGGTATCTGAGTTCCTGTTTTACTGTGGTCCATATCACAACCAGAGAAGAAATTATGCAATGCACTAGTAAAATAAGTCTTTAGAAATTGATAACACATGCAAACTCTCTAAGGTACAAAATACTGAAGCAGCAAGTTACTAGGTCATTACCCTGCCTTGAGACATCTGGTTGTTTGTCATTCATAAATCTTTAATATTGTGCTGACATATGGTGCTGACATCCAAATAGGAAGGCAACAAAACACACTTGATCTCAGAGTTCTACCACTTCAGAAGGAGACAGAGAAACAGGCACAAACCAGAGGATTAAGATTAACACCAAATCGGGAGGTGTCTGGAGAGTGAAGAATTTTTATGTATACTTCAGAGTTCTGATAAGATCTTGGTGGTTCCCAGTATTAAAGCTGGATAGACCATTGCAAATTGTGTCTGCATATATGCAATGTATTAAACAAATGTGTGTTAAATAAATACACATTGTGTATTGTATTCTACCATACAATGTGTATTTATTTAAGTAGCAATAAAGGACACATGAATCGTTTTCACTATCAGCTTGAACTGGATCATCCAACCTTTGGCCAGCTTAAATGTTCCTTAGATGTTCGTTTAATTTTTCTTTGAGACTCTTTGGTTAGCGATATATTTTCTCCAACCCTTGTTCAGCCTACAAGGCACTGGCCACTGTTACAGGGGCATTCCCATTACTTCCATGATTGCATAAAGATTTCACTTAGATACAGGCCATGTCATCAGGATTTTCACTCCCCAGCAATTTTTTAAAATACTTGGTATGTGGTTAGACCCCCTGCTCCGTCAGAGCTGCCCAGACTGTTTATAATATAGATTCAACAAGGTGTAGGAAACATTTTAGTCAGAAACTAGCTTGAGATGATGGAGGTGAATTGTAACTTGGTTACTACCAGTCAGCTAAGAAAAGAAACTCCCATTTTTATTGGCAGCAGCTTCTAGAAGTGCTTTTAAAACAGAAGAAATCCTGATTAAATGAATAGAAGGCACAATTATGGGAAATTGTTATGTTTCAGAAACTGATTTCATCTCCTGAGCATAAGCTTGACCTTGATCTTCAAATCTGATTGCAACACATAGAGGTGAAGTTAAACTGGAACACTCTGTAGGACTGAACATTGTGTAGTCGACCCCACAAAAATTACATTTTCCATCACTGTTCTTGTGTGAGAATGTGTGTACGTTATCAGAAAAGATCATGCTTTCATTTATCTTTTTAAACATTTGAGAAACCTTGCAAATGGAAAAACTCCTCGCTATTAAACACGATGAAGCCAATCCAGTATGTTGGTAGAGGGCCAATGTAAGCACAACCACAGGAACAAAAGCGCTACAGTCAGATCTGGGAGCTGGAAGGTGAGCAGCACTATAACTCATGCCAAAACAAAACAAACTGAAAAAACTTTCTTTTGAACTTTCTTTGTATTATAAATAGAGGATGCAGTGAGGTTTGAGCTGGCCTCTTTGGGACCAGCAGGCCTCCCTTGGGCTACACAGTATTGCAGAGATAAATGTACAATTTCTTCACTGATAATTAACTGAGACACTTCTGATATTGAGTCTGTTATTTCTGTGACGGCGCCAGACCTGGCTTTGGACAAAGATCTTGACAAACATCTACTATGTGAGAGAAGACACCTTATCAGATGACAGCGGGTTAAAGGCGTTCTGTTGAAATTGGCCCAGATCTCCCATGGGGGCCAACAGGGGAGTGGTGAAACAGAAAATTTGATGAGGTCGGTTAAGCTAATTCCAGTCAAAACTACAGCAGCAACATATAAAAACCACTCACACACAGAAGCTCCTCTGCAAATGCATTTTTTAAATCACTTAATAGTTTGAGAAAAACTAACTCTAGTTTATTGCATGGAGATTCTAAAAGAGAATTAAAAATTCAACCATTTGATAAAATTTTTGTTTCACTTTTATCAAAAGTAAATCATCCATCAGTGCCTCCCATGGCTTTAGCAAATCCTGTCTAGTACAATGTGCCAAAGAAGAGTTTGTCAAGTTATTACTAACGTCTGCATGTCAGACGCACAAAATAAATAATAGAATCAGGAGTTAATCCGGACATAATTGCGCTAAGGGTTCTGGATAGTTGACCTGAGCCCCATCTAAGTCTGTCCTCAATTTGAGCAGAAATGCTTGTTGCATACTTTGGATTTTCTCACAGCAGGATGCAGATATTCTGCCCCTGTCTGGCATACATTATGCCTCTCTTCTATTGGTCGATTAAGCACTAACCAAAGATTATGTGACCAATAACAGCTTGAAACAATTTGAACAAATCATCCAAGCAAATATTATACCTGTGCTGTTTTATCTGTGTACATCAGATAAAACAGAACAGATACACACACGAAAAGAAAGCTTTGTTTCTGCTTTCTTCTTGTGCAGTTAACCTTTTTCACAATCTCTACAATGCTCTAATGCTTGTGCTTTTTCCTCCTTCGACTCCCCCCCTTCTCTGACTGCTTTTTATTAAAAACACAAGAGTAATCTTTCATTAGGATACCAGCGCACACACTGCATGCATGCCCCGGAGTGGGGTTGTAAGTAGAAGGCAGGCATTTTGAAGACATTCTTTTCTCATAATAAAGTCCCCGTAAATTAAAGCCACTTGCTGTTTTGCTCCCAAAAATAAGTCAGGCAAGGAATGTGACTCCTCTGCTCAAAATAAGTGTTGACAAATGTTTCCCCACTGAAAAAAATACAAAATGAAAAAATCTAAAATCAAAAACAACCCTGATAATATAAAAAAGTAGGTTGAAAAACTTTTTGAAGGAAAAAAAAAAAGTTTCCATCCCTCTTGCTTCTTCTCTTGCTCACAAACCTGGATCCTGACTCCTGTACACTCCACCTCTCCTGCTTTTGGCGTTTACAAGTTTGCATTGAATAAACTTCCAGTACGGACACAGGAAGCAAATCATCAGCGTCTCAGGTTTGGATTCACAGCGGAAAAATAAACCCTCTGTGGAAAGCAGATGCCAGAATGAGTTATGTACTTCATTCCTCTCCTTGCTAAAAACATATGAATGGCAGAGCAGCCAGAGTTTCTGTCAGTGCACAAGTATGTGCAGTAGACGAGGAGTTTACATGTTTGGAAAAGGCATTTGCTTTTTTTCCCGCATAGATGAAAAGATTTAGTTCAGAGCAATAAACTGAGAGCAGGAGCCATGAGGTTTTTTAATCAAAGGGCAAAACAAAAGCTCAGTTACTAAACTTTTTTTTACATTTTGTCACATTTTTACTATCACAACAAACATCAGTGCATTTTACTGGGATCATATAATTAACCAACAGTAAGTAGTGCATAAGTGGAAAAATAAGTGGAAAAGGGTGGTGTGCATTTGTACTCAAGTTTTTCTACACTTTTTACTCTCATCTGTATCATAGTTTTTAGACCAAGATCTCAAGATTAGAAGATTTCATGGAACACTGTTCATAATCTGTAAAAGAAAAGGGACCTCAAACCTAACAAGACATAAACGTCCACCTAAACTGACAAGCTGGGCATGGAGAGCATAAGTCAGAGAAGCAGCTAAAAGCACAACTGTAAAAATAAGGGAGATGCAAAAATCTGCAGTTCAGGGAAATAAATCTGTTGACAGTATAGCTATTTGTCACACACCATACAAATCTGGCCTCCAGCTAATAATGGCATGAGGAAAGCCGCTGCTCAAAGAAATATCAATTTAAAGTCTACAAGTCATGTAGAAGACAGCAACCATGTGAAAGAAAGGCTCTAAAAAGCAACAGTTTTAACCTACACACAAAGAACTATGAGCAAAAAACTAACATTGTTCTTCACCATTATCACACCATTCCCAGAGTGAAACATAGTGGTGGCAGCATCATGTCGGGATGCTTCTCTTCAACCTTGTCAGAGCCAATGGGAGAATAGATGAATATAAAAATGTACAATCTTGAAACATAACCTATTAATTCAGACTGGAAATGAGATCCACCTTCAAGCAGAACAGCAACTGCTATTACAGAATGGTTTAGCTTGATGGGTAATCATGTGTTAGAATAACTCAGTCAAAGTTCAAACCTAAATCTTATCGAGAATCTGTGGCGAGACTTGAAAACCCACTTTCACTGAGACTCTCCATTAACTCTCACTGAGCTTGAGCTATTTTGCATAGGACTGGTAAAAAAAAAAATCAGTCACTAGATGTAGAAAGTTGATAGAGACATATCCCAAAAGATTTGCAGCTGTAATTGCAGGGAAAGGTGGTTCTACAAAGTACTTAAAATCTCAGTACAATACTTTGAAGTTTGTGGCTGAAAAGAGTTAAACGGGTGTAAATACTTTAGCAGAGTGATGTATTTCTCCATAGTATTTATGCTCAGTCAAAGTAATTACCCCATAATGAAGGCTCTGTGAATGTTTTGTAGGAGTTTATTTATTATCAGATACTTAGAAGATGGATTTTATGTGGAGTGATCCTTTAACCTGGGAGCTGATTGTGTACAGCTGTTTGGTAACCAAACGTCAACCCTATACATGAAACATACATATGCTCAAAATAAATAACAAATGCATTAATCCCATTTTGGTGACGTGAAGTTGTCCATAGCCAGACAAATATTTAGTTTGGAACCAAGAAAATCCAAACTAAAAGCATCAATACATACAGATGTCAAGCAGGCAAGAAGACTGTATAAACTAAATGTGGTGACATTTGGTCTGTGGATTCCTGCTGCATTCGCACCTCTTGACATATGTGTGCCTAATGCTTGAGCAACATATAAATGAGCACTAAAACACCTCTTAAACCAAACAACCTCGAGTGCAGTAACTTGATCTTTGCAAAAGGCCCCAGGGTCAACCAATACATCATCCAAAAGTTGCAGCAGCACAAGCCAAAGGAGGTAATTACACAAAAGAAGATGTGCGGGAATTTTGGATCAACTTTGCTGATTAGTCAAGTTGCATTGGCTAATTGGACAAAAGACATTGCCTTGCTTGAACGATCAAAACTCCCACTGCATTGAGCCCTCAACAATGTACAGCATACTTGGTAAGGATGAGAAAAAAATAAATTCATCTTTTATTAAAATGGTTTCATTTTACACTTATAATTATAAGTACACTTATACTTATACACTTATATTAATTAAAAGAAAACAAACAAATATTTTTCAACCTAATCATTGGTGCACACACCTTGCATTGCTAGTAAAATATATGAAACTAAAACATGTCATTCATTTCAGAGCAATCACTGCTGTGAATGAACTAAAACACTCAAGCGGAGAAAAAGTGAGTAGAAACGTTGATTCACAAAAGAATAGTTTTGTACTGAGTGAAATGAAAGCACTCTGATATTGTGAAAACAGTGCAAAGTCAGCAGCTGGTCAGGAACACCCAGAAGTCTGTGGTTTCCATTTTTACTGTACACAGTAGTCGTATAAAAAGAAAAAGAAACAATGTAGGAAAAGGCCAAAAATGAGCTTGTTTCTGGGAAATTCTGGTTTCTGTTTGACCTCAGAGATTAGTGTAGGTGGGATCTACTCCAAACAAAACACAACAGCCCCTAAATTGCAATAACTTGTATTAACATTGTGTCATTGGGAGTTAAACTAATTGGAAGAGTGGTCAAAGCTAGAAACGAAGGAGGCAGCCAATGCTTACCAAACCGTTTATAGCCGAAGGACTGCACCTCCTCTTCATCAGTAAATTCGTCTGCAGAGAAAAAAATAAATTAAGGAAATAAACATTTATTTAATTTAAAAACATGAAACAAAACAATAGATGTTTTAGCCTTCAGAGGTGCCGGTCATTTAACATGGTTGGTTAAGTATTTTTATTCACATTTCTGTAAACAAGCTACATTAAAAAAACTAAATGAATACTATGTGTTGATAAAGGTTATTTTATGCAACTTTGATCAAAATGACCTAGACAGATCATAGAAAGAAAAAAACAGGACAGTTCATAGGATAAAAAGCCTCCATTGAGAAAATGTGGTTTTGTTTGTTTCTGGGAAATGAGCTTCTAATCACAGTTACCACATAGCAGACTCCACAATGAGCTAAAGAGTGATATGAATAATCCAAGCTGTTGTAAAAGATCCAAAGGAGGAATTTTGCCTTTCCCAACATCTCCACTAAACATTTTCCGGTTTATGTTTATGAGCGACATGATTGTGTTTGTATCACACTTTGTCAACATGAGCGTCCCTGGCTGCTCAAGAGTCATTCAGGCGAAATCACGCTTCGCTTTTTATTTCCAAATGGCTGACTTAAAAAATGTGAATCAGAGTGAAGGTTGTTTGGATTTAATTTATAAAGGCTACAGCTGTACTACTTTGCAGGAGGTTGCTCAATATTAACATTTCATCAGATGGGAATTTCATTTGTTTTACAGACAAAACTGAGGGACCTTTCCCTGTAATCTGAACGCAGAACATTTCAGAAGTATTTCATTGTTACATAAACGCGGATAAAACAAACTATTTAAAAGAAAAGTAAGACCACTTTTATGATATCATACTTAATACACCGTATTAATGCATGTTGACATTGACAGCTGGCAATCCAAATAGTTTGGGTTTTGTGGTTGCAAGGAATTGCCATCGCCAGAGTGTGGTGTGCCAGGTATAAAGTTTTGTGGAGGTTGTTTTATGATCTGGGATTATTTTTTAGGGGTTGGTCTTTGGCCTTCAGTTATGGTGAAAATACGTCTTAATGCTACTGCTTACAAAGAAATTCGAGACAATTTTATGCATCCAAATTTTCAGAATGAGTTTGGAGAATTCACCAAGCAAGGTCGAGAGGAGAGATTAAAGTTGGTGTGGAGGAACTTCAACTGCCTGATTTCAATCTTAAACTAGAGTTAAAACTACAAACCAGGTTTCATCTCATCTAACCTTATACATGCACTTCTGGAAGAATGTTAAAAAATTCCAATAAACACACTTACAAACTTTGGGAAGAGCCTTCCCAGAAAAGTCGAAATTGTTATAGCTGCTAGGGGTAAGCCAATTTCGAGATTAAGGTATCATTACAGTTTGTGTGTGAATGTCTGAATGTGTGTATGTGCGTGTTTGTGGCAAGCATCTTGATATTTTTGGCAATATAATGTAGTATAGTGTATAAACTCTGCAATCAGTTTTAACCCACTGTAAGACCAACAAAAACTGTTAATCTAAAGTAGGATTGTATCCAAAACATGTTTTCTTTTAGAAAATCTCCAGTACTATTCAAGTGAATTTCAAATGGATTTCAGTGAAATAATTAAAGCTGGATTTTAAATAGTCCCCTTTAACACATTATTGGGGTTTGATGTTAAGCCGTTACATCGTTCTTCTGCTAGCAATCTCTAACTGGTTTTCTTCCATTTTTTCCCCAAGTGTTGGGATCTTACACTTTCACACACTAAATTTCCCCTGTTAAGTAAAACCATCCTCCACAGCATGACAAGCATGTTTTGAAAAGGTGGTGGTGTTTTCAGTGTTGCAGTGCTAGTTTTCCAACAAATTTTGTCTCGTCTGAATTTGCTGTCTCCTAAATGTCTCCTGGCAAACTGGGAATATGACCTCTAAATGCTTTATACAACAAATAGTGTCTCCATTTTCAGGCTGTGGATTAAGCAAAGTGCCATGAGCTACTCTAAGCTTGGTGTTTTGTTTTAGAATCTAACCCTTGAAATTGAAAATTTTCCTCAACTCTATGCCAATTGTGTTCCTCTGTCTTCATCATGCTTGTTTGTTCTATAATATTCTCTAACATTTGTCTGAGACCTTCAAACCAGCTTCATGCAGAAATTATGTCATTTGCAGACATAAAGGGGATGGAATCTGCGCCCCATATTTCTTTTAGGTATTTATTTGCAAAAAATAACAACAACAACAACAACTGTGTATCATTAAATCCGTTCTTATTTGTGGTTGTAGCGTGACAAAAATGTAAAAACATTCAATGCGGTGTGAATACATTTGCAAGGCCCTGTTGTTATTCTCACAATCTACAGTTTTCCGAGAACGACCACAAGGGGGCAGCGTTGTTGGGATGTTAATTATTTCCCACAAGTTCATAGCCTACTGACTTACCCAGAGAGGCTGGGAACGACATGCCTCAGTCTTTATTTAGCAAAGTCCAACACATCAGGGAACCACATGAGCCTCACATCCAGGCGAGTTTATTATAAGCCTTTGTTTACATCAGCGCCAGCGTGATTCATGCGACGTATTTTAGTGTTTAAAAGCAGCAGGAGAACAAGTGAGGCCACAACGAAGCTTTTAATTTGCTTGAATTAAAACTGACTCATCGGTTCCTGCAGCAGCACTTGATTTATCTGAGCCAGGGTCAATTTTTAAAATAAGTGCATGAATGAGAGCTACATAATCAAGCGCCATTTGTCTAAAGTCATGTGCATAACTTCTGTTTGGGACAGCTGTTTTTTTTTATCTGCCTTTCTGTCTGATGTTCATCGGTGGACAGATGCAAAACAATTTTAGGCAAAAGCTTGGTAAGTGAAACCAGATGTTAGAGTAGTAACCCACGCATTCCTCTCCTCTTGTCCCAGAGCAGGAGAAAGAATGAGCGCAGGAAAATGTGACAAGAAAAAAAAAAAGAAAGCGAGGAACAATTGATCAGTCATCACTGACACGTGGCGTTTATAAGCCTGCGGTCGATTTAAAACAATTTTAATAGTTATCATTAAAGTGAAGCCTACCTTTCATTTTGGTTCGCTGGAGTCTGTTTATCTATTGGTTGAAGTCACTCCAGCATCGCATTGGAATTTGCCATAAGGCACCTTGAATCTGCAGGTATCACACTGTCCTCGTTTTATCAGCAGGAAAAACAATTTAAGAAAATGAAAAAAAAAAAATGAAAAAACAGGAGGCAAATCCAAGTGTTTTCCCCACTGTGTAGCTCTCTCTTTCTTCTCTTTCAGTGCAGGTATTGTTGCCAAAAAAATTTAAAAAATGAATCAATAAAATAAAAAGAACTTTGTTGAAATGATGCAAACTTCATATGAATTTCCCTGGCTTCTGTCAGTGCAGAGAGATGCTGAGATGAGCTTGACTCTCTGTCCTACTCGGATCTGAGGTGGTTCTCCTGCCGCTGCAGCAACAAGAGGAGCTTAAAAACTTAAGGAGTCCTAACGTGAGAGGAAGTGCTGCACGCACTGCTTGGAGAAACCACGAGCCCCTCACATCTGTGCGCACCGTCTGCACACAGCTGCTTTCTTTGCGTGCGCTGCTTTGTGATTTTAAACATCGAGAATAATTACATTTAATGACGACAAACAAATTCTGATTACACAGTTTGAACTTGTATGACATGGAGGTTTGGATAAGAGAGAAAATAAAAAGGTGTGAAATGGATCTAACAATTTTCTTAAAAATGCAGCACTTCTAAAATATTTTTAAAAGCACAGCCTTGTTTTGAAATTTGAATTAAAAAGCAGTAATCTCCAGTTCTTATTTTGACTTTACTTTGACTTTTCTAAGCTGGATAGAGTCCACCTGCACGGTGCAAGCTTAGTGTTCCGTTTTGGCCACTTGGGGGCAGTAAAGATGATGATGTAACGGTGATGTTGGCCAACTATTTTCACACGCAGCACTTATTTTGGCCTGTTTTAAGTTTGGTCATGAACTAAGAGGGAAATTAAATAAGGGACCAAACATGTAAAGGCTTCAGTCACAGAACTAAAATATCTTTCTTGCGGCTCAGTGGTGAAATTCAGGACATAAGTACATAAATGATAGGGCCCAGGTTTGAAAACGTTCTAGAAAATCTTTATATTGTTCAAGATAAAATTAAATGAATGATGTGTAGATATAATATAAATCTATGACTACATTTTGAAAGTTTGATTAAAGTGATTACTCGTAATTACTTAGTTAATAACACTACATTAACCATTCATATGCTTTAGAGATTGTTTCGCATTTACATTTCTTAACATTTGTTAGAAAATGTTTTGTAGTTTGAGTAACTGCATTGATTATGTGGATTGTTTGAACCGTATTCCAGGATTGATTTCTTTTTAGGTAGTTCACTGGAATAGACAAATAAGTTCTGAATAAAATAGAATAACTTTAAAATCAAAAACAAAAAGCACGACACATTCATTTTCATATGAAGTCAAAAACGTTGTAATATGACCTCATGAGGGGCCCTGCTTTAAGCAAAAACACATTTCTCATCTCAGTACGTTTAATGTGACCACATGAAGCTCCAAAGGATGCTGTGTCCTGTCAAACTGAAGTTTTCTGTTGACTGAGTGTGATGGCTGCAGTTACAGCCACACAAATGTGGTAATATTCACTCTCACCACACGCAATAAGTTCATCTCACTTATATTTGGATTTCTTTAAGTTTAGGATTTAATTTACAGAATAACTGGTTTTGTTTAGAAAGCAACACATCACATTGTATTCTAGAATAAGTGCGCACATTTTAGTTTATATTGTGTTTTGCTTGATTTAATCTTTGTTTTGTTTCTGAGTTTAAGTGCTGGCTGCCCAATCCTTAGGAGAGCAGAGAGGTGGAGCAAGCCAGCTGAGACTGCAAATTGGTTCACACCATTACTCATCATCCAGAGGGGGGGAATGGGATTTGCTATGTTAGTTTCTGTGTATTTTCCCCTTTGTGTTTTGTATGTGGCCTGATCAGCCAGTATTTAAGTCCCCTTTTGTCTCTGTTTGATAGGTCTGTTTTTTGAGTTAGTCTGAGTTGATGTCTGTTACTTTGACCTCTTTTATGGGCCCAAATTTTGTCATTTTTTCTATTATTTACCCAAGTTTTGTTTTGGGTTAAATAAAAAACAACTATTTTGACTTTAAACCGGTGCCTGGCTGTTCCTTAACTGCTCGGTCCATCACACTGAGCAACACTTAACGTTTCTCAGTTCAGTTTTACCTCAAAGAACATCCATTCATCAGCCCTGTTCATTGTGAAGCAGTTTATGTCCTTCATCTATTTGTCTCCCAGACTAAAACATACCAATGTGATCATGTTCAACAATTTAGTGCCTAAAACTCTTGTTTTATGTTGATCTCTCTGTGATTAATTGCTTGCCTGCAGTCTTTTACCATTTGGACCTTGTTTTACTATAAAGTCTTTTCTGTGGTCTAGGTGGACCAGGGGATAATATCTGGTAAAATATTCTCCCTATGGTGTTATATGAACCAGGTGCTGAAAGTGCCAGCAAGGGCTAAAGTTCTGTCTGCTTCTGATTATGATCCTTTTAGGACTCAATTTTCTGGGTCACAGACTCTGCATAGAGCACAATTTTTTTGGGAGGAGGATGAATAGTTGCAGAGAAAAACCTAAGAACATTGTCCTGTGTCACACATTGGATTCAAATCTGATGAGGAGACGTTGAAATCATTTACAGATAAACAGATCCTTGGTATTTTTGGTTTGTCAATGCAAAGAGGTTTAGGCTTGAGAAATTAGTCACATCCCATTAACTTTTTATTCTATTGTCATACGACAACCACAACTTTTATTGAGTGTTACTGGGATTCTATGTGATATCTTAACACATATTAGACTCTAAACTTGAGCTTGTAGGAAAATAACAAGTTGCTTCTGTTTTTGTTGTCACAATAAAAAATCTGAAAAGTGTGGTGAGCCACCTTGTGTCAATGTTTATGTGTCTTTTACATCAGATATTGGGATATTTCTCTATCAGCTTTAAACATATAGAGACTGAGATTTATTCTTCTTCATCATTCTGCTTTACAAGACAGCTCAGCCTCAGTCAGACTTGATAACTATCTGTGAACAACAGTTTTCAAGACTTGCCACAGATTTTCAATTAGATTGAAGGTCTTCTGGGCTTTGATCAGGATGTTTGTCAATCCAAACCATTTCCATGTAACTCTGGTTGTATGTTTAGGGTTGTTGTCCTCATATTACCCCACCTGATCTGTGAATCTCTGCAGTTTCTTGAGTGTCACAATGAGTCTCTTGGCTATTTCTGTTTCGCTGATGAAAACTCTCCTTGCCTTGCCTGTCACTTTAAGAAGTGGACATGTAATTGTAGATAGTTGGAAGTTGTACCATATTCTTTTACATCTTTCTCAGATGATAACTTAAGGATATTAAATAAAGGGAGGCTGATGACCACAAATGCCTCACACACTTTTCAGATACTTATTTGTAAAACAATTGAAAAACAATGCATCACATTTCCTCCACTTCAGAATGATTTGCTATTTTGCGTTGATCTATCAAACATTGAAACTTGTGGCTTTAATATAAGAAAATGGGTAAAAGTTTGGGAAATGGAAAAGCCTTCTCAAAGAAATGCTCTTGCAGTAGCAAACAATGGTAGTTTCTTGGTTTCCAGAACTCCTTGCAGTGAAAATCAGTTGGGATCTTAAATTAAAATCATCTTGTTGATCTAATTTCTTCCTCATTTAGAAATGTTTCCTTTACCCAAACAAATTAATCATCAAACACCACAATAACTAAAACAATAAAGATGAGCTCGCTGTGATGAAACATCTTCTGAAAGCGTTTGTATTGTTAGGACCAAGACCTCGACGATTCCCACTGACAGATGATTTAAGAGCTGATGCCACAGAAGCGCTGCACATGTTTAGCAATCAACCATCTTTTATTATTTTTTGGTAACTAAAACTATTTCCAGCCACTAGATGCTCATTGCAAATGACCAAAAACTAATTAGTTTTGTGAAAAACAAGCAGCTCCTTTGATATGACCACTTATGCAAATCCTTCCTCTGAGCATGCCCAGCAGTGGATTAACGGGCATCAACCTCAAGCAAAGACAGTAAGAGGATAAAGTTCACGTAGGACGAGCACAAATAGACCTGAGCAGGTCAAGATAACACAAACACTTCTGTTCACGCAAAACACTTTGTTTTGTATCAGAAGGAGGAAGAGCTTCAGTCTTCTGCTGGTGAGTTGTTTTAGTTCTGATGGACCAATTTTTTTTCAGTCCAAATTTTTCAGTCTGATGTAAATTTTACTTGTACTTCCTATTCCCTTAGTGAGATTTCAGTACATCCGACTCTTTTTCATGATTTGAAAGAATTAGCTCATTTACCTGCTCCTTTACAGTGAGATATCTTTCTTACTTCTAAGATTTTTAGAAAAGTAAGGAAGAAAATCCTTACTTTTAGAAGTAAGGATTTTTTTATCATTTGAAAATGTTACAAATATTTGGTTCCATCTAATCCATCTACATCCAACTAATAATTTAGCCATCTGAAGTCTATAAATAAAGGTTCAATTTGATGGCAGCAGGATTTAAACAAGCAGATTTTATAACCAGTTTAAACCCTGACCTCAAATGGGTACATCTCTTGTATTAAATCCTCATTTGGTTGCCATATTGTATAACTCCAAACTATAACTGGGGATAAAGCAAAGCGGATAGGGGAGTTCAGATGCTGAATCAAAATTTTAAAAAAAGATATACAGTATATATATATTCAAAATTTGCCTTGAATTTTTATTGTTTGCTTGTTTTCTGAATATTTCCATGACTTGATGGAGCTCGGTCTCCTGAAACAGCAGACGGTCGCTGACGTAAACACTGTTTTCCTGCTGAGTTGAACCCAACAATGTAATCTATTCAGGGCTCACACACTTAAGTTGGCCTCTTTGCGGTATGGCTTAGACTAAAAACTACAGTCAGATGTGAAAGCCAAAAGAAGAAATATGGTTATAGAACACATGAAATGCAGTGAAAAAAAGACCTTCAGTTTGCTTAAAGTGCTACAAATAGGAAAGACATGCAGCCATTTAAATCTTCCTAAACATATTAATCTCTACTTATAACTGGAACTTTAATATATAAGTGCAAGAAAGTCAGGGTATTTTTCTTTCTTGCCATCAGAAGAATTCATTTATTACCAATTAATTTTTTAATAGTTTTGCTCTTGAAAACTATAAACAGAAATGTTCATGTGTGATCAAATCAGAAAAGAATTTCCAAGTGACTTTACTTTGTGAGCAAATGTGTACCACCACCTAGTGGTAGATTTGATAAGTGCCTCTTGTGTTAAATTACAGTCAAGTTAAAACCCTATTACTTCTATCAGATTTAAAACAAGTGACAAAAGTATTAACAAGTCTAGATTTTTTTCCCCATATTTTGTAATGTCAAAACCGCAAAGACCAGTCCAGGATGTTCCACATCTCTCACCCAATGACTGCTGGAGATTAGCACCAACCTGCAACCCTGCGGTTTAGGCAAAGTATAGATAAACATAAAGTTCATTGTATGTTATTATGATTTTAAGTGACACTAATTAATGGATATTTGTGAAATAAAAGGGGAACATTACATGGTTTATATATATGTGTGTGTGTGGGCTTGTGTGTGTGTGTGTGTGTGTGTGTGTTTTACAAACAACCTGCATTTCTATTCAACCTTCATGAATCAATTCTTGTTAAAGAGAATATTTTACAAAAGTTGCAGATGAAAGTGTTTTTTCTCTACCAACTTTGCATGTTTTATCCTCTTTCTTGTTGTAAAACCTCAAGCTCAGGCAGGTCAGATGGAGAACATCTGTGATTATCAGTTTTCAAATCTTGGGACATTTACTCAATTGGATTTTGTCTGGACTTTGACTCGACCAGTCCAACACATAAACATGTTTTCATCCATGCTATTCTTTATAAAATATAATATTCTGTGTAATTCGTGTTGGTGCCCTGCTGGAGGGTGAACCTCCACCTTACTGTCTATTCTTTAGCAGCATCAAAAACATTTTCCTAAAGGATTGCCCTGGATTTAACTCCATCTAGGTTGTTTTATTACCCAGCACTTATTTAAACTTCTCCAGAACACTTTTCCTGACTCATCTGCTCATTGTTCTTAATAATGCTTCGTGTAATGTTTTCTAACAAACCCTTTAGACCTTTGCAAAACAGCCGGATTCATACCGAGATTAAATTACACATAAGTGGATTCCATTTACTCATAAAGGTGGCATCGCACATCAGTTAGTTGCAGTGTATTTTATTAATGAGTGTCATAGTAGAGTGTTTTCTGATTTGTGTTTGTAAAAAAAAAACAAAACAAAAAAAACACTCTGACATGCATAAAGTTGACTTTTGATCTGTCATCAAAAAACTCCTGCAAAAAAAAATGAATAAAAAAAACTTCTCTTTTCTGTTTCAGACTGATCTGAGTCACATCACAAATCGCCACTAAGAATGAAGTTCCTTCTCAGTTTGACGACTCTTGTCGCTGCATCATGTGTCTTTAGTTTTGCAGACGCTGAGCAAATGAATGTCTTCTCAGAGGACATCTTAAAACGTAAGTTGGCAAGTCAGAATCTTTTCCAATTCCTGTTTCCATCCAGACAAAGAAAGACATACTGTATGTTCCAAATATTCCTTTAAAATCGGTTCACACATTTCAAATTTTTGTAAGTGTGAGAAAAGGAAATACAGTATTGCAACGTGTTCATTTTTTGTCTCAGAGCTGTCAGAGGATGGTGAGAAGCTTGTGAATGAGGAGATGAAAAGAGCGCTGTATGGCGTGAAGCAGATGAGGGAGGTGATGTGGAGGAATGAGCAGAAGCATGAGCACCTCATGAACTCTCTGAAGCACAGCAGTGACAAGAAGAAGGCGAGAGAACTTGCCTGACATAAATGAGAAAAAAAAAAATATTCAAACACGATGAAAATATGTTACAAGCTTTCACTTCTCCCACCAGGGGGCAGCCCAGCTAGCAAAGGATGTGAGTGAGAAGCTGGAGGAGGCAGAGGAGCAGTGCAAAGACTCCCTGCAGTCAGAGTGGGAGGAATGTAGACCCTGTCTGGAGGATGCATGTAAAACCTTCTACACCTCCACTTGCCGCAGGGGCTTTGCTTCTTTCCACAGTAAGGTATGACAACCTTCTTCTTACAATGTCAAAAAAGAATTAAGAAGTTGGGTTGAGACCTTCTATTTTGCTTTGGAATATAACTGAGCAGCTAGTAATCGCTTACTTAAAAACCCTGCAGCATGACAATACAAGCTCTTTTATAATCACGAGTTTCCATTTATGACTAGTTGTCCTGCTGAGCAAATTCAGAGTACTTAGTTTACCTCACAAGTTGTTTTCTTTGGTCTTTAGAGGCCTGGAAGGTGTAACTACAGTGTCCACCAGAGAAGAAATAATATAAATTACAAGCTAGTCTTCCTTATGTTAGATCCAGTTCATAAACAGATCATAAAATAATGTGACAATGGAGACAGACAACCAATAATTTCCTCATTTACCCACAAAGATGAGACATTAAACAACCACAGATAGGGGCCCAACACAGTTTCAATAAATTCAGATTTTAACTCAATTTTCTCTGCATTTGCAAAGAAAATTATGATATATTAAAGTATGAAATTTCTGTCTTTTTTGTGTAGCCACATTGCAACCACAAGCTTCAATGTATCTTATGATTTTAATTGCATGATATATGAAATTTAGTAAACAAAGAGACCTTGGATGCTTATACAATGCTCTCCTTGTTTAGTGTCTATATTTAGGTGGACGATTATTTCATGTTAGGTTTGTAGCGTGCCATATTTTTACCACTTTCAGATAACTGCCTCCTATCCCAGTTGTTAAATAATCTCTCCATAACCCTGGCAATCATCTCACAACCCTCAAGCTACAAGGGAGGATAGCGGTCAAATACTGGAACTGCCATAACATTCATGTGTTGCAGGTTGAATCCTTTTTCCAAAGAGTCTCCAGACGCTTTGGTCCAAGAGAGCGCCCTCTGGAGGCAGGCGACATCTTGGTGAACCAAAGTCCTGATGAATCAGAACCAGATGTAGTTCAGATTGAGAATTCTTTCAAGCGAGTTATGAGCAAGGTGGGGACCTTGGTGAACTGCAGCATCGCTTTGGTCTCCAGGATGAGCAGCAGGCTTGACGGAGTCCTTCAGAAGGCTTTCCTGAACAACACCAATGAACTGTCAGAGGAAAGCGCTTCCGATCCATACTACCCTGGGCGCGACTCCGGCTTCCTGCATGGCGTTGGGCTGGAGGAGGTGCTGGAGTCATTCTTTGACTTTGGAAAGAGCGTGGTGGAGGAGTTTGGAGCTGTGGTTACCCAGGTGTTTGATGATATCCATCAGACTGTGGAGGAGGAGACTAAGAAAGGTAACTCAAGTCTTTTCACGTTGCCGATGCCATACACGTGCCATTGGACCAGAGTTGTGTGGATGTAATTATATGCACATTTTTCACTTTTGTCCAGAGATAAAAAGCTTCCCTCGCTTCCTGCAGAACAGGAGGCTGTGCAAAGACCTTCGCAGGCAGACATCAGAGTGCTGGCAGCTTCAGAACAAGTGTGAGGCCTGCCAGGGAGCTTTGCTCACAGGTGAATCGCCTATTCACTCAAAATGTATTATTTTTGTCCAGCTGACACCTTTACACACCACAGCTCATGTTTTCATTTCACCACAGAGTGCACCGGTGTTCGTGAACTGCATGTGGAGCTGGATGAAATATCCCAGCTGCTGGATATCTCCAAACAGCAATATGATGAGATCTTGTCCATTGTCCAGCATCACACCGACGAGACGGTCAAGTGGCTGACCAACATGGCAGCCGAGTTCAGCTGGGTGGCTCAGGCTGTGAGCAACAGCAGCACTCCTCAAAATGTTTTCCGCATCACAATGGTGAGTAGGCAGAGTTGACAAAAACACGCAACAAACCAGAGGAGGCAAAAGTATAACTGAATAAGCTGTGAATATGTATTGGATCAAGTTTTCTCCATGTTCCATGAGTGAACTTATTTCAACAATTCAATTTAACAGGTAAAAATCTGAAAACCATAGGGAAGACAAAACAATCAGACATCATCCGGAAGCTCATTGGTAAAGACGTTAGCTGCTCCCAGATGCTGCATACAAACAAGACAAAACGTTTAGTGAAAGGAGAACCTGTGGTGGACAAAGGTGCACGAATATCAAGAATAACAGACATGCTTACTCTTTAACAACTCCTGCAAATCTATATCCTGCATTCTTTGCAGTTTTGATTGTACCCCTACAAGCAATTTTAATTTGTGCTGCTGAATTCATTAGATATTTTCTACAGAGCTGTAAGAGTCACTGTATCTAAAATATTTGCTATAACTGCTGCATTTCCAGTGCCATTCGTCCCTTCAAAGCAGAAGCAACATGAGAAGCATCTCACTTTAGTTAAGAAAAAAGGAGTGGACTCCTCCTCAGTGGTTCAACGTCCTTCTGTAATATCAAAATAAATGTACCCTCTTATCTAGACAACATCCCAGAGTCTGGAGGAAGAGTGCAGAAGTACAGAATCCAAGCTGTTCTTTGCTCAGTGTGAAGTGTCCACACTTTAGGGCAACAAGTCATCAGCTGGTGTTGGTTCACTATGTTGCAACACGTCCAAAGAAAGTGCACCCATCAGTCAGGGAATTTTACATTTTATGTTGTTTCCCACAGAGAATCTATGAAGTCTTGTCAAAAGGGAAATGAAACATCAGAGCCAACAATGCAGAGCAGCTGAAGGCCACATTTAAAGCAGAAGTTTTCTCAAAAATCTCAGCAGACCCACAATCCGACTGTGTCCCTACTGTAATATGTGCAAAAGTTAAACTGTAAAGCAACATTTCCTTTCAAATCTTCTGTTCTTATTAGTCTTATGTAATATTTAAATTCTCTAAGATGAATTTCACTATTTTCATTAGCTATTAACCTTAATCATCAGCATTAACAGAAACAAAGACTTGAAATATCACAATATGTGATGATTCGGCTTCATAGAGCTGAAATCACAGGCTGAAGATTACCAGCTTTATCAGAATGTGTTTCTGTTCCAAATTTATTAAAGAAACATTTTTATTGATATCCTGAACTAAAAAAGGGGATGCATCTGTGTCTGCAAGAGAAAATGCTATTATCTTTTCTTTTCTCTAGGTGGCACCAGAGAGCCACGAGGAGCAGAATATGTCTGCCACTGAGACTAAGGTGGAAGTAAACGTCCTGAACTCTCCCCCACTCACACTCAACATCCCTGGGGAGCTGGAGCTGCACAATCCAGCTTTCATCCAGTACGTGGCCCAGGAGGCTCTGGACAAGTACAAGGAGATGGTCAGGTGAGTCTCACTTAACGGCTCAGCTTTAGCAATGTGGTCCACTTCTTTGATACCATATAAACCATAAACTCTTGACATTCTTGCTCTGTTGCTTACAGTACGTTTCGTTTCCCCAACAGGATTGAAGATGCGTAACACTGCTCCGTCTTCTTTATTTTCCGCACTTCATAGTAGTAAACATCTTCGTGTTGATATCCGAAGACACTACAGCTGTAGCCAATATCTATCCGACTCTTTCAAGTTTTCTTCTTGTTAAATAGTGTAACTTCACAAAATATGTTCTATTCACAGACCAAGTGAAATGAGACACTTTCTGAATTTTTTAGTGGATGTTAAACACATGAAAGCTACATGTAACATTTAGTTTATCATTTTATTCTGTACAAAATCATATTAGTTAACATTCTCATAACTTTCATCATGTGTACCCACACTAGATCAGGTCTCACTCTTAAGGGACAATCTCTTACATGAATGATGCACAGAAAGAAAAAAAAATTCACATCTTCAGTATTGTCTAATTTCTCGTACTTTCAAGGATTCTGTACCTGTGAGAATTTAAACAAATTTTGACATTTGTATTATTTATTAAAGAACTAAGCCATGGCTCAGCCATAGTCTCTGTTATGTGCTTGTGTTATCCGAGTTTTATTAGATTAGGTTATGAGTGTGAAAGTGGAGGCAAATGTCACATACTCAAGTACAAAACCTCCTCACATATGTGTAAAAAAGCTCAAAATAAGTTCATCTTTTATTTGCAGTACCATATTTTCATACTAGCTGTAGTTTAACAGTAGAATTTGAAGATTTCTATTTTTTAACCTCCGTTCCCATCCTCCTCGCTGTGTGGAAGTGGAATGATAAACCTGCATCAGTTTCTGTTATTTTAAACTTTGCTTTGACTGTAGACGTTGCTAAGAACATACATGTGACTTATTGTAACCAAGTAAGTGAACCATGTTCACTTACTTTTCCCATTTTGAAGAGTTTATTAAAAATGTAGTTATATGCCACGAAACAAAACAAAAAAACAGGAACATATTAGCTAAAGCTAAAATGTTCCTCAACATTTTGATCAATTTAAAAAGTACATCATTTATTTAAAATAAATAAATAAATAAATGTGACTTTTAAAATTAAATAAATTTGTTAGGTATATTTAGGGGAGCCACAAAATGTAAATTCCTGAATCCGCCCCACATAGGATGTCATAAATTGTCAATTAGAAATTCAATACCAACTAGAAATATATATTAATAAAAACAAATAAAAGAGCTAAACTTATTTGAGTTATTCTTTTTTACACATTTACCAAAAGTCTTCCCTGTATGTTGCTAATTAATTAGCTTCCTGAAACTGTTATTTAATTGTGAGCAACTCAAAGTAAAAAAAGAAAAAAAAAAGTTTATTAGTGGAGTTATCCACCAAACAAGACAATTTGACAAATTAAATCAGATAATTTCTTTCCCTAATTGCAGTTTAAAGTTCATTTATAGAAACTGTTCTTTTTAAAAAAAAAAAAATCTATGTAAATGATCAAAATGTTGTTTTAGGATTACCAAATTAAAATGACAAAAAAAGAAAGGCAAAAAAGGAAAAACTGAGTTTTCAGTTCAAGTTAAAAATCATATAAAACTGATCTCTTATCCTGAATTGTCCATCTGATCACACCTGCTAAAAATATGTTTTTAATATAAACTGTATGTGCATCAGCTTTGATCTCTCAGTACATTCTTACATCCATTCAGCAGACCTTTTTATTTAATTAGCCACATGCTTTACACTCATATCACATACTCAAGTTAACCAGTTATTGGTCGCTTAGAAAGACGTCCTTAATCCACTTACGGATTCAAACCAAACGATAGTTCATATAAAAGATCTGGATTCAGATTTAAAAAATCTGACTTAATAAAAAGAGGGAAATTGTAAGAAGGTGGGAGAAAGCCATCATTTAAAAAGTTTAGAGAGGAAAAAAAAACAAAAAAACACCTCCATCTGTCTGTATCACAGTGTTGTGGCCAGCTCGCATGAATTTATTCTGATAGTTTCCCAGAGCGTAATATACCCATTTGCACACTTGGTCCCATTGTACATCAGGGACAATCATTTTCAGAGGCCAGTGTTGTCATGGCCTACTTTTTAATTGCTTTTTTAGTGTAAAACATTTTTTTGATCTCCACCAATGTACCTTAGAGTTTAACCTAAATCCCAGGACTAAAGGTTGTCCCCAGGCTGGTATAGTGGCTCCGTGGCTGTAAAGTAGTCTTCCAGGAAGGACTGGATGTATTCAAACGTCGGCCTTTCGTCTGGCTCCTTCTTCCAGCACTGCCTCATCATCTCATGCAGTGACTCTGGGCAGCCCTGGGGGCAGGGCATGCGGTAACCGCGATCTACCTGCTCCAGTACCTCTCTGTTCACCATACCTTGAGAAAAACAGAATCAAAATTTGAGTATATTGAAGAAAATACATTCTAGTAAATAAGGCTTGCACTTCTAGTGTTATTTGGGGAATCTCGGGGTTGGGAAATTTGGGGTTTAATTAAGAGATTTGAATGGTATCAAAGTTGGTTAGTCCAATCACTACTGTACCCCCAACCCCAGAGTTGGTCATTTGGCCAATTTGATAGTTCTGGGTAGCTGTCTGCCCCAAAACTCAAGCTTAACCATTCATCAGTTTATACACACTTGAGGGATGTTTCAGACCCACTTTAAGAACCAAACATTTTATGTAATTTTCTACATTCTACTCAGAGTCCAGTTGTTCATGTCCTAGAACAACCAGACATAAATTCAATTCAATTTGGCAAGATTGAAAAAGAAAAATAATAAAATCGCTGGATGTACACTGCTCATGTTAATCAAGAATAGGCAAGATTTCAATATTGAGACCAGTAGAGACATGCCCAAAAAGGTATGATCGCATTGAAAGAAAGTCATTTTCTTTCCCCTTCAAAGGTTATGGTCTACTTTGTGTTGGTCTGTCAAATAAAATCTCAATAAAATACTTGGAAGTTTTGTTTGCATGTAAAAACATAAAAAACTTTTTTGGTATGCTTTTATAAAACACTGTATAAGAAGACTGACCACCAGTAAAGACGGTAAAGATCTCAGACAGAGAAAAAACAAAAAAATGTGGAGCAGAAGCAGGAAAAAAGATTAGTTGTGGGGAGGGAAAAACTTGGCCAACATATGTTTTTCAAATCCGCATTACCACTATCCTCAAATAGTCAGAGAAAACATGGAAAATTTTATAATGTCAAGACGACTTATTTGATTAGATGATAAACACAGCATGTTGTACTTCTGTCAACTGCCTAGAGAAATTGCCACAGAAACCACTGTTTTAAGAAGGAGAGTTTCAGAAACTGACAGGAAGCTGGGCTGTTATTTCCCGAGAGACCTGCAGTAAACTTTTAAAGCAGCAGCTCTGACAGACCAAAGACATTGTTAGGAGTGTTGGCATAGATGCCCCAGAGTGGTTAACATGCTGCCATTTGTCACCACCAGCATTGGTGTCAAGCAGAATGCCAATCAGCGCTGCTTTATCCTTGAGCTGTGGATTCCGCTCTGAGACAGGAAGACAGCGATGCTGAACTCTGTGACATGGCACAGAGACCGCTCCGCTGGGAGCTCAACTGCAGCTAAAAGAGGTTATGACAGAATCAGTGGCACAGCCGCGGCCTCATCCCCCTCCTCTCCGCTCCGCTGTGGGAGAGTGGGGATCAGATTATCTCGCACTGGGAGAGAGAGCGGCAGGGCTCAGAGCAGCTGCTGATTCTGGGATACGATAGCCCAGTGGTATGCCGGATGCTACAGTGTTAGCATGATTTATGGCTTTCATCTTAAAACCTGAACTCCTAATTAAATGTTTGGTCATCCATGTTTAGATATATTTATTACAACAAAGGTAATTTAAAGAGGAAACAATGTCATGATCCCATTCAACATCTGCATCAGAACATTGGATTAAAAAATTAACCCCCGTCCTACACACAAAAAAGAAGAAAAAAAATAAGTGCACATCACATGGCTTAAAAAGGAAACAAGGGCAGAATTAATTAAACTGAATGATTTGAAGTGAAAGCAAAGCCACCGTAGCCAGATGGTCTGGCAGGCTGACCTGGTGGTGCATTCAGAACGCTGATAAAAGCGCATACAGACAGCCGAGCTCAGCGTGCTCCGACTGGGAGAAAGAGATTACATTGGTGGAGGGATTTTCCCTTGACTGACAAGTCACAGGACACTGGCTTTGACTCAAACCAGTTAAAGCCATTTCTATTCTGATCTACACAGGGGAGATAATAAAAGATTTAATTGACAGAATTAAAATATGAAGGGGGACGGGATCCAGAAGCAGCACATCCTTATAAGACATCTTTCATGTGTGTGAACCTCCATGTTCTGCTTACCTGGATATGGAACTCTGCCCTTTGTTACCAACTCTGTCAGTAGTATTCCAAACGACCATACGTCTGATTTGATTGTGAAGCGGCCGTACAAAGCAGCTTCTGGGGCCGTCCACTTGATGGGGAATTTAGCACCTGGGAAAAAAAAGAAAAGAAAAAAGATTACGTTAAAATTTTAAGCATGAGGTCAAAAAAAGAGCTAAATGTACCAGAATAATAATAATAAAAAAGGGGGAAAAATTAAGACAAGTATCATTTCACTCCTACCATTTTTCATGGTTGGATGATTATATACAACATGCAGCTCTATTGGTCCCACTTTTGAATTCACTGCACATTTTTATCTATTCCAGATTGATGCCACATTTCAAATACAGGCTCTAATACACACATATACATCACATCCTTAATAATTGGACAAAAGTTCTTTAGCAACTTAAAAGAGAAACAACATTCTTTTAGTAACCATGAGAAACTTCCTGGATGAGTTTGGTTTGAATGTTTAGCTGCTGCTGGTTCTGCTGATGGAACCAGAACCAAATCAGACAGAAGCAGAAAGAAATCTACCCCAAAGAGAGCTCTGCTAGGGATGCAGAATTGGGTCTGATTTCACTTTTTAAATCCCGTCATGGATTCTGTTGAGAAGGGAGGCATCCAGAAGGTGCAGATTAGTGGCTTCCTGGTCTTACCCAACCCTTATGTGTAATAATCTAAAGCAGTCTTTCAAAGGTATTAAAAGATAGTCTTAAAAATACATCAGCAACCATGTTGAGTGCACCAGTGGCATGACGGTCCAAACACGCACCTTGACGAGCTGTGTACTCGTTGTCCTCTATGAGCCGAGCCAAACCAAAGTCTGCAATCTTACAGACCAGGTTGTCCGCCACTAAAATGTTGGCGGCTCTGAGGTCCCTGTGGATGTAGTTCATTCTCTCAATGAAGGCCATGCCGTCTGCGATCTAGGATGTGCAGCACAAAATAATGGGAGGACGTGTCAATGTGAGGAATCCCCCATAATACTGCCAACACCACATTTCACTGGTTTTGTACAGTTGATTCATTTCTATAGCATAAAAATCCTCCCCTTCATGATGTTTGCAGCTGAGCAGGCAAGAATTTTATATAATTAAATGTCTTATTTAGCGTACCTGTGAAGCCATGTCCACCAGCTGTGGAAGCTTCAGATGTTTTCCATCTCCTTCTTTCAGAAAGTCCAGCAAACTACCTATCAGAAGTAAAACGCAAAAAAAAAAAAAAAAAACACTACAGTTAAGGAGAATCAACAAACCTGTGTGCACATAGCTAATGTAGCAGGAGTCTCTGCACCAACCACAAAATATATGGCAAACAGACCCACTCTGAGGAGACATGAATGTTTTGGCACAGATAATGTGGGACTTTTGTTCCCACTAATCTCAATCCTCATATGGATCTTTGCAACTAAAAAAGAAATCTACTTTTCTTTTACTTTGTAACTAAACTCAAAACATTAAATCCAACTTAATGATCATGAGTTACACTGATGGAAGGTTATGCAGCACAAAACAATTATTATATGTGGGAAAATGTTTAAAATGATTTTCTACCTATATGTTAAGAGGTTATTTTAGCAAAGAAAACCACACCTTTTATAAATAAATTTTGCTTGATCTTCAAGTCTCAAAGGTGTGAGAATGTTCTGCAGCAGTCATTTAGAAAAGCAAAACAGATTTAAATAAGAAGTTAATCACCAACGTTAAATTGGCTTCTGTTAAGACTGAGGCAGAGAAAACACAATACAGTACAGGTTATTCAACTTCCAAAAATTATGTTATATGACTTACAGTTTGAGAGTTTCATTGTTGGTAATGCAGTTGTGTTCATAAATATAGGAAAGATTTTTTATTTTATGTGTGTAGATACTGGTGAAAACTATTTCTATGCAGCAAATTTTTACACCTTACATATATTTCCCTTTTGAAACTAACAATAAATTTTGCACACCATGTATGGGAAGTGTTCCTGCTTAATCAGAGCAAAAACCGTCTGCTGGAGGGAGGAAGTGTCACCTTTAAGCAAGGACAATCTGTCAGGACTGATTGAGATTTATTGTGTAATGACTGGTTGGCAAAATAAATGTGCAAGACGGAGGGGGAAAATAAAAAAACATGTAGAAGCAATCACCAGCTGGTCAATCCACAGTCTGGAATACATCACATTCAGCCTATTTGCAGAATAAAATGATGCTGTTAAGAATAAACTGTCGCTTTGCATTAAAACAACCACTGTTATATCTGAGTTAGCCATATGGTCAATGAGGGAGCGCATGCCGTCAGCAGTGCTCCAACTGATGAGGACACCATTTAGAAATGCTGTGCTGGCAAAATCCCTGCGGATATGAAGTCAAAGTGGCAAGGGCAAACTCTGAGTAAAAAAAAATATCAGACAAACATCATTTATGCCAACGTCCAGATGTTTGTTTGAAAGGAGGGAAAGTCTTGCTCTTTGTATGTAGCAACAACCTTCCAGTTCGCAATGTACAAACTAGCGAACTACTGTAGTTTGCCACTATGTAGTTGTATTTGTTTCCCACTATGATCAAGTCTAAGCTTTACGTGAGATTTCTAACTTTTATTTTAAGTCTTTTTAGTGCATATAAACTTCTGAATTTGGACAAAGCTAAAATATGTTTTGAACAATATCTCCTCATTCTGGTATTAAGCAAACCTAATTAATGTTGCTAATGTTAACTGACCTAAAAGTCTATTCTGAATTGTCAGAGAGACAAAAAAGTAGTTGCACACCTTTTTATACAGTAAGTTTCTTTCTTGAACTAACTGTTTTATGAAACATATTTTTAGAGGCGGCAAATATGTCACTTTATAAAAAAAATTATGGTTCGGTAGAAAAATTTGCAAGGTGTATCAAAATCTGCTATAACATTTTCCAACTTATGCCTTTGAACTCTGCTTACCTTTACCCATGAACTCAGTGACAATGTAAATGGGCTCCTGAGACACCACGGCGTAAAGTGGCACCAGCTTATCGTGTCTGAGTTTCTTCATGATCTGAGCTTCCTCCAGGAATGCCTCTGGGGACATGGTCCCTTGTTTCAGCGTCTTGATTGCCACTTTAGTGGTTCCATTCCATGTGCCTTGGGTAAAAAAAAAACAAAAAAACAAAATAAGACATAATCAATAACATTTTCCTATGAGGCACATAAAATTACTTAATATGATCCTTTGATATTGCTCATTTCTGGGAGTTCTCCCATGTGCACAAAAAAACATCAGCCACTTCCTGGTTGGGTCCGACTTACTCATGTCCTGCTTGCGTACAATGAGCCGAGGCTGACCTTTATAGATGACTCATACTGACCAAACTCTACCAAGCTGAAGGACAAAGTAGGGCAAAATACACTCAGCATGCCATCTGAAATCAGAGTGACAGTACAAATGCTCCAGAAGCGTAGAGTAAAGAAGATTGACAGTAAAAAGTTGTAGCAGAGCAGGAAAAATCCTGAGCAAACAGAGCAGGAAGAGGCAGAATGAAATTCCTGGGATTATGAGCTGGAATCGACATGCGAGCAGAGACTCGCATGTCGAGGCTTGCTGCAGGCCAGCCTCGGTTAAAGACAAGAGTCGCATTCGCTCAGAGGGGCCTGTCTGAAATGTAGGCTGGAGAAATGAAGCGTATGACGTGACCTGTGGTTACAGAACTCTGTCACAAAAAGAGCCAACAGCTATCAAAAATCAGCCTTCCGTATGTGGGCTGGTGAAGCAGCATGATGATCAGCTTCATTACTGACACACACCAATTAAACAGAGTTTACACACGCCAACCGTGTTTCACATTAAAACTGCATCAGCTATGAATAATGTAAAGAGGATCTTTATCTCTGTGTGTAAGCCCTAATGGCTGTGTTACTGTATGCCAACAAAGCTATTTGCCTTCTTTATTTATTCATAAGCCAAGTGTCGAGTATCAATACCACTAAGTAGATTTATCCTCAAGTGTTGCTGACACGGGCAGTACAACATGAATAGTTAAGGGTTGTGGAAATAAATGAATCCCTTTGTGTCCTACAGAACAAATCGGAAAGAAACTTAGCAGTTAATGACTGAAACGTGGTTTTAGCAGATAAATGTGTGAACCATCACTCTGAACACCCCACTGCCAGCATCATGCTGTAGCGATGGAAGCATCATGTGCTGCTTTGCAAATGCCAGCCACTAGCAAGGAAGGTAACACTGTGCCTATGTCAAGGTATATTTCATTACCAAAATTGTAGATGTGCTCCAAGCAAAAATATGCGAATATTCTGCGAATAATTTGGAGTTATGTTACACAGAAACATCCATTAGTAGAGTGAATCTGCAAATGGACAAGTGTCCACTTGGACAGCAAAGCTGATGTGTTTTAATCTCATGTGCAACACTGACAAAAGCAATGGTATTTATGGAACTGTACACCGAAATGAATAAATCAGAGAGATTGAAAAAGCACTCTATAAAAAGCTTGCTGTGAATATTTACAAAAGTTACTTTTTTCACTTTCAGCTGACTATTTACGGTAAAAATACTCCACTGAGCTAAGAAAAGCAGCTACTGACATATTCCTCTCAAACCCGCCTCCAGAAGCCAGGAGAAAGCCTCTAGCTGAGTCACTTGCTCTACGGTAAGTACCAAATGCATTTACAGTAAGCTCAGGCACATCACAGTTTACCCAATTAATCTCTGACATTCAGCCTTATGCTTGAGTGCAGTGTAATCTGCGCCTTACCCATCCAGACTTCCCCGAAGCAGCCCTGTCCCAGTTTGACATCCAATCGGAGAGACTCTCGGGGGATTTCCCAGGCATCTTTAGCAAGTCCCTGAGTTTGCGGCTTCACCGTCGGGCACACAGTGGTCAGCTTGTAGCACAGACCGTCCACATGTTCTGGGAAAAATATAAAATAAGACAAACAGGGTGGAGTTATAAAACAGTCATGATAGACTAATGGAACAATAATCAAATTGGATAAAACAGAACTTAAGCACATGCATTTTTTTTATTTAATTGTGAGAAAGGTGGAAAACCAACAAGTCGTATTCATTATCTGACAGATGAATTAAATCCTTAATATAACCGCTCTCTTTAAATTGGCTTCTGCCAGGAGATCAAAAATGATTTAGAGCGATATGAAGGAGTACAGAATTTTGAACACAGTTAGTATTTATTACTTGAAACTTTTTTTTTTTTAAATGACCAGACATCAATATATATAATTTTTGAATTTTCAAAAAACTCTTTGTAGTACATGCATTAACATTCTGCCATGCTGTCATGCTTTCTTGTAACAAACCAAAGGGGATTTATTTTTAGAAGCAGCTGACTGCTTATCAACTCTGTACAGATCAAAAGATGCATTTTAAACATTTATCTTAGCATCACATGATTTGCTTTTGGGGCAATGATGTTAACAAGATACTCTGCTCATTACAAATTTGTAACATGTAAGATTTAAAGTTTTCAACCACAAATTTTTGGGTCTTGTAGAAAATGAGACAGACATCTCTTAAAAGCCAATAAAACAATGCTGAAGGACTGTTACTTTTGGGAAAAAATATTTGGAAAATTAAAAAAAAAATCTTCAGTCAGAAAAAACAACCAAACTCTTCTTATAACTTCTGACCAATAAATATTTATTGCTTATCATTGGTGATGAGTTCTCTTTAGTTCTTGCC
Organism: Xiphophorus couchianus; assembly: GCF_001444195.1. Taxonomy (NCBI): domain Eukaryota; kingdom Metazoa; phylum Chordata; class Actinopteri; order Cyprinodontiformes; family Poeciliidae; genus Xiphophorus; species Xiphophorus couchianus. Next base: position 18,818,517 of record NC_040233.1, read on the forward strand.
ACAGATTCTTCATCAGGTTAAAGTTGGGATTCTGTCAGGCATATGAATACTTTTGAGATTTACTGTGTGACACAGCACCAATGAGAACACAACCTTTGTGACTAGAAATACACTTCTACAATAAAATAACTTCAAATAAGAATCCTTTTTATGAAATTCAGTCTCTAGTTTTAGAAGAATTTTTACTTTGTCTTCTTTTCAGAATTGCTTCAGTTCATAGAAAATGATCAACATGACTAGCCATGACTTTAACAACTTTTTGAAGTACCACTAAAATGTCTGATCATTTTAAAAAAGTACTTCCCTGTTTGTATAATTCTGTTTTATTAAATCCAACACTGTGTCATGAGGAATGTGACTTTACCAACCCGAATCATTTTGACATTCCATTTTTAAGACGCATTCCAGTGGTAACTCTTTTAATCCCATTTTGCTTTGCACATTTATAACCCCTCAACACTCTTAATATACTAATAAAATTCTGTCACCAGCTCTTGTCTTATCTTTAAGCATTGCGTGGCTTATTTTTATTCTTTCCTGATAAAATGTTCAGCGTTTCATACAATTTCTACATGTGAATAATATTTTCCACTACAGATGGAGGGAGTCTGAACTATTTAAATATGACCTCAATCTATGGCAGGTGCAAAATAACATTCCCTCTCCAAGACCATTGCTCATGTCTTTCCTTCCTTGCCAGCACTTAAAACAAAAACACCGCCCTGTTTCACTAATTACTTTCATATCCTGGTTACACAACCGACAAACACAAGACATGACAGGTTGGAAGAAAAAGCAATTTAACCCAAAGGTTCTGTTCACAAAGGAAACAAATATTTGTGAAATGGCTACCTGAGAAAAATGTTTTACAAGGCAGCATACCTGTGTAATGTTTCACCAGCATCTGTAGTGACATAAACTGCGCTCGTGTAGTAATGTAATAACCCCCATTATCCAGCTTGCGGATCTTGTAGTGTTTGACGTTGTCTCCCTTTGTCTCGTCCCAGTCACGTAAAGAGAGAGAGTAGGCTCCTTTAAAATCCAAAGACATGAAGTTAAGTGCGGATCTCAGCAAAAATAGATAAATACTGGAGCAATGCATGTTGCCAGATGTAAACTGAGGAGAAAGTTTGCATTTCTAAATTTAATCTAAACATTTACAGAAATTCAGAAGGAAAAATAAATCAATGTTTAGCTTTATGAGTGGGACATCAGCATTTAACCCTTTCACATGCAGACTTTCAGAAGAGTCAAAAAATTCATTGCATTTAAACCAACTAGAGATATAAAGGTCTTTCTTTGCCTAGTTTCTTTTTGAATGCATTATGTTACCTTTTGTTGTTTCGCTCTCTCTTATTAAGAAAGTACCCCTCTCATTTCCTGGTAGCAATAAGAGACGCTCAGTGTCTTTTCGGCTCAATTTCCCAAAGTACCACCTGCGGAAGAGGGGGAAGGGTGTCAGAAACTTGAACAAACTGTAGACGAGTGCGAGACGTTCTTATCAACAGAAGAACAACACATTTGTGATGCAATGTCTGAAAGCTGGACACCTGTCTAGTTCACGCCGTATTAAAAATGGATCTGAATGTTTTTTTGTGCTTCTCATACGCGGGTAGTAAGTAAATATTGTGCATGCTCCAGGCACTACTGCTTATAACCCGATCTAATAAATATTTAGAGATTTCAAAAATTGTTTATTTCTATAAATAAGAAATAAGCTTGCAGCTCTAGACAATCTTACTTCTTTGAAAAACAGAGCACAGTCCATTTCCAGACGCATCAATGAGTTCAGTCAGTTGTTTCACTAGGCGGTATCGCATCCCGTCGATAACAGGTGCTCACTTGAGTTTTTTAGACGTCTGGTGAAAGTAAATTGGCTGCTTTCCCCCCCAGTGTTTAAAACATCCGGCATTAATAAAACTGTCAGAGCTAAAGAGGAAAAATATTTTGTTGTCACACCTTGAGGAACTGAACAATAAGAAAACATAAGCAATATGTTGTTTTTCCTCATTCCAAATCAGGTATTTTTTCATCTTAATCAGAAGAAAATCAGAAAAGAAGTTGGTAAACATGAGACAACATAACAAGTCGAATCTAAAGTTTCATGAAAATGCTTGAAGTAGTAGTAATTTGGCTTCTCACTCTTCAGACTGTATGGAGTCGGCTGGGGCCACATAATTGCTGGGGATGTAACCATTCTCTCCTGTGTTGATGGAGCGGGCCTCCCACCAGTCACCTTCCCTGAGGAGGCAAGTAAATCACCAATAAGAAGCATATTAAACAAACAAAAGCATCACAGAGAAATCCATTCACTCTCGTATTAAGACTGCACAGCATACAAGAAGATAAAAAGAAGCAAGGCCATTTCACGCGTCACTCGTATTCTATTGGGGGCGGAGTTTAACCTTGAGTTAGAGCCTTGCTTTTCTCATCTAAACCTGATGACACCTCTGCAGAAAGAAGCATCCAACCAAGACTTCAAATGGAAGTAAAGTAACAGGCAAGCAATAATCTTTGTATTTATGGATATGGGTTGACTGTTTTGTTTCTGGTCTTATTAATGATAAAATTATGTTTTGTACCGTTTAGAAAAGTGTCATGTGGTGAGAATATTAAATTGTTCAAAAACTAAAGACAACTTTACAACAAGTAATCAAAATTATCCTCAGGCTGGTTAGAGACCCAGCCTATTTTTGATACACAAAGATTTTCTAAAGTGAATTAGAAAAAAAAACAACTGCTATATCACTTCTATTTTATTTTTTTTTTTGGTTTATTATCCCTCTAATGCAGGGGTGTCAAACTCCAGTCCTCAAGGGCCACTGTCCTGCAGTTTTTAGATGTGCCACAGGTACAAGACACTGTAATGAAATGGCTTAATTACCTCCTCCTTGTGTAGATAAATTCTCCAGAGGCTTAATGACCTAATTTTTCTATTCAGGTGTGGTGCAGTAGAGGCACATCTAAAAGTTGCAGGGCAGTGGCCCTCCAGGACTGGAGTTTGACACCTGTGCTCTAATGTGAATGTGCCACACACATCTGTGTTTATTTAGAGAGTAGCGCTAGATCAGCTCTTCTCCCACACCCGTTGCTACACACTGCGGGTCTGCTGGCTGAAAGAAGGACCGCACAGTTTTTACTTACTTAGAAAGAACTCTAGAAAAACTAAGATGGACAAATATGGGAGTTGCAGATATATCTGGTCAAGAAAGAACTTGGCACTATATAGTTATATAAGTTTTCTGTTTTAAATTCATCAGATGTTTTTTTTAATGCTCTTAAATATCTGTTGTACATTTATAGGTACATGATCAAATCATCTTAAAACTAAAATTTCCCCAGTATCCCGTGGTGTGCAATATAGTTGTGCTAAACTCATTTAACATTAATGAGTTTATTGCTCAAAAGCCCATTTTCCCTCTCTATAAACAGCGACTGATACTTCCGTCCAAAACAGAGTTTCTGGAAAGCCGTCCCTTTCACACAGAGACGAGACGAGAAACAAAGATTACTAAAACTGCCTTTATTTTACTGTTTGTCTGTGTGCCTCAGTGTGAAGGGCACACTTACACTTTAGAAACCCAGAGTCTTGGATCAACTCCACAAAATTTCCTAATTGCAATATTTCACAAATTTAATATTGAATTATTTCAAATTTTCCATCTGCAGCTGCCACATTGTGGAAATCCTGAACAATGATCATGGGAAAGCCTGGTATATTTACTCAAGGTTCCCCAAACTGTGTGAATCTGGTCAGTTACAGCCACAAGTCACTGTAAATACGTATAATGAAAAACTTTTTAAGCTTTGCTTTTATTAAATTTAACCAATCAAATCATGCTAAATGCAATATTAAGTCAAATTTAAACATTGAACAGGACAAAATTGTTAGGGATAAATTAATTTTCTTAATTGATGAGACATTTATAAAGCTCTAAAGAATACTGACATACAGACGGTTATATTTTTTTAAAATAACAGCACTTGATCGGAAAATAGACTCCAGAAAATGCTTTCAAACTTTACAAATAAAAGATTACTTAGAAGAAACCCTGCAAAAAAATATAGACATCAGATCCTAAATTTATCCGAACCAAATTCAGTGAGATCAAAAAGCAGATCTGAGGGCTTAAAATTAAGATGAGAGGAGCAGGGACGTAGAGACAGTCCGTCTGGTGGCATTTTGAAAGAACTTGGTTTAATCTGTCCTCTTCCCACCTCTGCTTTGAAAGCAGATGGCATTTTCATCACTATAAAAGCCATGTGAGCCAGACAGCGGTGGGAAGGGAAGAGGCATGTGATGCACTGAGGAGAGCAAACTTGGAGCGCTGCCCATTTTCTCAGCTGTGCACATGTGGGAAAAGATTACAGAGCAGAAGCTGATGGGGAGATGGCAAAAATGAGTTTTCTCTGAGTAATTTATCATCTCTTTTGCACGCATAATCCACATTGTTGAGGTATTTTGTAATGTTGATTAGATTGACAAGCTTCATATTTGATTATATTCCAATACTCCAGAGTACCTGAAATTCATGTTATGTATTACAAAAAATATGTCAGGTTAATGTTATTCAGTTAAATAGCAGAACTCAAATTTTAGCCACTAACTCAGAGAAAAGGTCTGTGCTGGTGCAGGTGAAAAGCAATGGGAACTTAACAGATGCTCCATTAATGAAAGCCATTAACCCAGACAGTTCTCAGCCCTGATATCAGACCTCAATTCAATAAGGGATTAAACAAAAAAGCTGAAAAGAGTACAAAGGAAACCACGAACAGACACAACCACGCAGCAGCTTTAGCTATCCCCTGTAAAAATACAAGTACTCACGTGTTGTTGATAATCTGAAAGCGATCCCCTTTTCTGAACGACAGATCATCTGACGTCCTTGCTTCGTAATCATACAGGGCGACAAAAAAGGTCACTCCACCTAAAAACAAAAACTGAGGCTTAAGCATCTAGAAATAATATATGGTAAATACAGTTAAAAGCAGTTAATTTTCCACCTTAACCCTCCACTTTATATAAAAAAAACATTACTTTTTAAATTAGTCGGTCAAATGTCAATTTCAACTGATCAAATAATAAATCCTATATATTAGATAAAATATATCTGTTTTGAAGTATCCCACTTCCTGTGGGTCAGAGTGTGCTCTAAAAATACAACTGGACTGCTCAGCTGTGATTTATCTTGTTTATTGTTTTTAGGAACTCTTTGGGGACGCAGATTATTCCCACAGCATATCTCAAACTCGTCTTATGAGTGAATCATGCAATCTTATTCATTTATAATAAAATATTTTAATATATATTGTGGGGAACAGAAATACAATTTATATTTGATATTAGGAAGGCTGAACATAGTACAGAAAAGTCACACTGTGTTACCCTTTTGAGCTTTTAACTTCTGCTTATCAAGGAACGTCCACATTTTGGAAATGTTGGGAGTCTTTGAGAAATTTCAAAGTCAAGGTCAACATTCTCCATGACAGAAGAGGTCAACTCCAGTCCTCATGAGCCAGAATGCTCCATGTTGTAGATGTGTCCCTAATCCAACACGCATGATTCAAACTACCAGATTAGCATGTCAAAGTTCTGCAGTAGCCCGCTTAAGAACCATTCATCTGATTCAGGTGTTCTGAACCAGAGACACAGCTTAAACATGCAGCGCACTGGATCTTAAAGTCCTGTTTTAGAAAGAACAGATGAAGTCTACTGTTTACAGTTGAAAAAGCTAATCACGCTAACTGCTCATATGACAAACACAAGTGAAGAGCTGAGTGTGACATCACTCCCTCATCAAACTTTTAACTTCCAAAGATACAGAATAAACACTATATGCAAGAACATGTTCTTTGTTGTGACATTTCCCTCTAAGCACTGCTATGATGATAAAGTCACAAAAACTCATCTCAATTTCTGACCCACTGCTAACTTTTAACATGCATGAAGGAAGTCAATGAATTTTGTAAATTATATTCCCTTTTTTCTCCGTTCAGGAGAGTCAATGCGTGCTTTGCCTCCCATATCACCAGACCTATTTTTGTTTTCTCTTCAGCCTTGGTGTTTTGCCTCACTCATTTCAAATGTCTAATTTGCATAACATCTGCTTTGTCTAACACCCTGTGAATAACAAATGTTCAGCTGCAGTTGTTTCAGATGGATCGACAACAGAAGGAAATGTTGAAACAAGGCAGAGTAAAAATCTTCGATCCCTAGAGGATAGAAACCAGCAGGTGTTGGTGAAGAAATAACAAATAAACTTAAGATAATTATGTTTCCCCAAAATAAAACAGATTGTGAGGCACCCTTTGAAAACGGACCTGTGATCACAGCAGGAAAGGGGTTGTTCACAGTCACGGAGGTGAACGATGTCGAGGCTCCACCAAAGGGGGTCATGGCCGAAGAAACTCCACCAAAGGGTGAAAGGGCAGCGGGGTGGCTGTTGTTCTGCGTCTTCATGGCTGGTGATTGACCCATAATTGTGGGTTCTGGCCCATAGTGGCCCAGGTGAGCACTGACTGGCACCACATTGGAGTTATCGGGTTGGTACTTCAGCGCCGGGCCCTTGGCTTCTTTACTCCTGACGCAACCCATCGTCAAGCCTGAAGGGAAGAAATAGTAAAAATTAAAGCACATAACTGTAGTTATTTTGAACTAGTATCCAATTTGGGTGGTGATAAACTGACAAAATATATTATTCAAAGAGGATGTGAGAAATAGTTAGAATAGCAACTACAGTTAAATCTAAAGTTTTTCATCCTCCTGACAAATCTAGGTTTAAAGAAGTGTTTTCATTTTACCAACTTGTTTCTTCTGACTGGAGATGATATTAAGGCTTTTTGACCAGACCAGAAACCCAGACTGAATCTGAGGAGGGAGCTAAACATTAGGGTGACGGCACAGAGGCCTTCCATCTTCAAAGTTTTGGTACTCTTCAACAAAGACAAAATCATAAAACTACCAGAGTAAACATGCAAAAAAAGAATTTCCTTTTAGTAATGCCAATACAGACATTTCCATTACCTATTAAACTGGGTGTGACTGGTTTTCACGTGATTTGTTTAATAAAATGTAAATTAACAAGTTCTTCTTACCAACTTTATTGTTCAAAGGATTTATAGATTTGAAGATTAGATACTGGAGAAAGTGTTGACATAACTTGACGTAACCCGTCCCTCCCCTCCCTAGTGCTGTGTGCTTGTATTGTATTAAAAAAAAGAAAAACCTCCTGTTGTATCATCACTTTTTAAAAATGTTTACTCTTAAGAGTAGTATTTTCTGCGATTACATATAGTGATAGATTTATAGCCAAAAAGATGCAAATAATTTTGCTACTTTAATCCTCATTGTCATATTGATTACAAAATATTGAAATGAAATTTTACGTTTATGTTGACCTCTAATTTAATCACACCATTGGTATACGATTTAAAATAGGGGAAAAAACATTTCCTGACATAAATTCTCTACTGCATGTAAGCCTTATATCTTCGGCAACCATTTCAGATTTTTATGATTTGATGGATAAAATAATGTTCAAAGCATGCAACTGTTATCTTCAAGTTCTATTTATGTGTCCCTCTAGAGTCTTAAGAGTCACACAAATAGTTATGGAGGGCCGGATTTGGCCCGTGGACCTTGAGTTTAACACAGCAAGTTCTAAAGGAAGTGGGCCGGACCTTAATCCACCGATGACTGGCTGTATGAGTCGTGCCACACCCAGTAGGAGAGTAAACACCGTCCTTTATAAATCAATAATTGAGATTATTGCTACATCAGTCCTGAAGAGAAATATGAGCGTGTGTAGGAGTTGGTGCATGTGTCATCAACTGCTGCTGAACTCAACACCGACGCATTTTTCTGTCACATTTGGCCTCTTCGTTAAAATTACTTCAGTACAGTTTACGTGTGTCAGAGGTACAGATCAAATCAGAGAGCGTACTGCTTTCAGTGACTCATATCCTGGTATCTGACAGACGTTACGACAGTTTCGAGTACCTGCATGTGACACCTCCCACAGGTATGTAACAGTGTGGACTGCATGTCAGAACGCAGGAAAAATATTGCATATGCTGCAGCTGCCTACAGCATAAAGCAAGTAAATAAAAAAAACAATAATTTTAGAAAAAATATGCATATTGTGCCGTAGTGAGGGTGCTCCTATCCTTGGTATGAAAATAACGAGTTGATCCTTGTGTCCTACTCTCTAAAACTGCTACAAAATTACCTCAAATACAAGAATTTGATGGATCCAACTAATAGAAGAAAAGAGTTGAATTTGGTGCTACACTAGCCAGGCCATTGCAGTCAACATGTTCTGTATGAAGCAAACCATAGAATAATGAGCTGGTTTTTACCAGGTTAGTGCAGAGTAAAAGTGTCAAATATTGCTATTTGCTAGTATTTTTACTATAAATGCATCGAGATATAAAAAGTGGTTTTATTGAAGTCTATAAAGAAATTGTGATCATAAGTGTTCAGTAGTTGTCTGGCATACCTAAAATTATAAATGTTCAAACAATATTTAATGCAATTTTTCTGTTAAATGTATGTCTTATGTTACAAAATATGTTTATAGGGTCCAAAATGCATCAAGAGAAGATAAGAGGCATGTTAGAGCAAAAGATGCAAAATGTAACAAAAAAAATATTTGATTGACTTGAAAATTCTTTGCAAAGTACCTTGACATGACATTTGTTATGAAATGACACAATATAAATGAACTGAATTTAAAAGAATTTTTGTAAAAATTAATGGCAAAATGTTGCAAAAGAAAAAAAAAAGCATTGTGGCCTCAACTGTGAGCTGAAAAACAACTAGCTAATCAAACATTTAGTAAATATTTGTCAAAAATGAGACAGTATAATTAGCAATGTGTCTCTTGTAATTAAAAAAAACAACACTCTTTCCAAGTCTTGATTAATTAAAGGGAACTATTTGATCAAAGAAACCAAATTTAAGGCTGCTCAGAGCAAGTTAAATTGTCGTACTGACTTGTAAAGCTTTGATACAGTTGAAGTCCAACATACCACAGCATACTTTTGGTTTTCCTCTTGGTTTTCTTTGATTATTATGCTTTTATATCATTATAACAATATTATATTGTGACAAATGGAATGAAGGAAAACTCTGTTCTTTGTAGACTTTGGAATAATTAGAAACATACAATGGAACATATTTAAGAAGTTCAGTAAAAACACCCTAATAGCATTTAGACTCCAAATCTGCTATATGGTATGGGTATATGGTGTTATATGGTAACAACAGAAAAGAGGGTTATGTAGACTTCTTGTTTTGGGAAGCAGTCCAACTAAATTTCAAATCCAACAAAAATTTACTATAATATGCCAAATGTGTTGCACCACACTAAGACTAATGGCCATGGCCTCTGAAAAGCTGCACCAAACCTGGGGAAGTCCAAGAATCAATCCATGGATCTATTCGTAGGATATAGAATATTGACTTTCTTCTAATGAATAAACAGTGTTGACAACAAAGAAACACAAAGGGAATAGAAGCAAAATAAATGGGAGATCAAGAGGTTTGTCTTAAACTTTTTTTTTCTTTTAGTTCAGCAGTTCTCACAACTTCAATTATGTAAGTCTCACAACAGATCTCTCTAATGACTGCCATTTTAGTTTTATTTGTTAAACAAATTCTTATTGTGATAACTACAAGAACAAGTGCAATTTGGTCAGAGGGTTTGCAGCGGCAGAGGAAGTGATTTCTAAAATCACGGTCAAAAGTATATTTTATGTTGGATTTTAAATTCTAATATCTTTTAGCTTTCTAATATCAGCACCAAAAAAATTGCATGTGACCCTAACCCTAACCCTCTGACCCCATTACTTCCTGCATGTCAGATTCAGCAATATCCCAAATGTCTGCCAGACTCTGTAGCTGATGTGACAACAAAGTGACAGCTGTGCTTACAAAAAAATAGCAAAGCAGAGAAGAGTCCCAAATGAGAAGAAAAAAACAGCTCAGTGTTAAAAATTTCAGGCAGGCTGTGACTAACAAATGTAGAAACAAATATAGGTAAGCATTTTCCTGTTATTCAAAAGTTTTACTTGGAAGCATTAAATGTCTGAGGCAGAAAACCAGCATTTTCTGTATCTTTTGACGACGTGTTCAAATATTTTGATTCAAATTAACAAAGAGTCATATCAAAACACAGAGCTAGCATTTGCATAGTGGTTTACCTATTGAAAACATTGTCAATACGAACAAGATGTGAGCTTATTGGAAACTGTTGAATCAAATTCATCCTTAGAAACAAATAAAAAACAGCTACATTCGTATTGTACTACTTGGGAACTGTCCAAAAAATAAAACCAGGGAACCACATTATTATTCTTTAACTGCGTTTTCAAGCCTAAACATGATTTTGTTATTGCAATATCAGATGATAGATTAGTCCTAATCAAATCCAAAGTATCTGAAAGGCTTTATAATATTGTAGTTTTTAAGGATTAATACAGGAGTTCCTGACAAAACTCAATGGCCAATTTGTGTTGTTAGAGTGCAGCCTGCGGTTTTATGTTAGCTGCAAACATACTTATAAGCAGAAAACTGCCAATTTTTGGTTACCTCAGAGCTTATTTCCATGCAATTACACTCAGAGTGAGAGACTGCACTGACAGCTGAATTTCCCCGTGTCTGTGTTAGTCTCAGTTTATACGGCCGGACAAAATGTTCTGTTGGCTTTGACAACACAAAATTAAATGAAGTCATTCTGAAATATGCCAAGAGTTCAATTATCAATGGGTCAACATGCTAGCTCTACCCTAGTTCTTTAGTGAGCTGCAGAGCATGAAAACAAACATATTCCCTGAAAATATTAATTGAAAGACTAGACTTCGTCACTAATTTTACATCCCCAATACTGCTCATTGGTGATTCTGGATCACTAACATCTGAAGTCAATGTGATATCCACCCCTTGGTAAACACGAGGAATTTAAACACGTTTGTAGAGCAGTGATTCATTCTGAGACCGTTATAAACCAATCACAAGCCTGAACAAGCCCACATCAGGTGAGTATTTGTGGTTTGTCAAACTGGTTCAACGGCCTACACTTTTAGTCAAGAAGTGAAACTCGGACAAAAATAAGTTACTGGTGAGAAAATATCATGCCCAGAATCTCAGGAGAATGTTTTGAAGATTTTCTTATCTGGTAAAACTCTTGAGTTTTATCAGTATACTCTTTGCACTCCCTAAATTCTCTGGATTCTTGTAACGTTAATCTTGTGCAAAACATGTTTTGTGTGAGCTTCAAAAAGTTACATTGCAAAAAGAAAACAAAAGTGTGACATGATCATCTCTCATAATTTAGTCCTACAACAAGACCGATACTGGCTTCTCCCTTCTCAGTTACATCTGCTTTTTTATGTACACAAAACAAAAGCACCTAGTGGAGCTTTCTCAGAGGAGCAACACGCAAACAAACCCAAGCCCCAGATAACATAACAAAAACAGAGCAGAACAAACGCTTGTAAAAATCAGTGTCCTTACACTGAAAGTCAAAGCTAAAAAAATAACCAAAAATACACCAAATAAAAATTTAATTGGTGTATTTTTACCACCACAAGATGCCTCAACAGTTTTAAACACGCAGCCACAGAAACAAAGATCAGTCAGTCTTAAACATTTAACAAAGCAGAATGAAACCGGTTTTAAACAAGAAAATTGTTTGTGACAATTAAAAAAGAAAATGCATAAATAAATATCACAAGAATTCCTTGTGGGACAACTCAGCTTTATGACAAATTAAATTCCTTGCACAACACTGTGTCCTCTCTGTAATGGTCTCCTAAATGGGGCTTTTATACACACAATGACATAAACAGAAAGAAATGTGTTCTCTTGTGCTTCAAACTCAAATGGTGATGCAGGTCACATATTAAAATTCAGCCCCTTTAGCTGCAGGTTATTTTCTTGTGGATGGCCCAACAACAGTTTTAAGGATAATGAACTGTGAAGTTTTGACTTTTTGAGCTTCTCAACAACTCTTAAGAACTCTTCATAACACAACTAGAATTTTTAATAAACCTCAAATCGCTTCAGTCTGTAATTTGTTCTGACTTGAGTGTAGTATAACTGAGTTATGCCTACTTGCATAAGTGAGTTATGACAACTGAGTTATGCAAGTAAGCATTATATGTTTGCTTTTCTGTTTAGAACATTAATCTAACAAATTGGTCTATACCTATAAACAAGAAAAAAATATCAGAAAACTCTGCCAATACATATTTTATGGGGAACTTCTCCCTCACAGTAACAAGAATACACAAAAGACACCATTATTTGGTCAACTGAATGCTGGGGCCAGACCCCATCCAAGGACATGTGGAGCTTCGTGCCAGACAGCCTGTGATGCCATGTCAGATTAAGGAGACACAGGCTGTTGCTTCCCACAGGGCCCAACAACAATACTGCAGCACTACAGGCGGGACGCTTTTCTTTAGCTGCCACACATCTAAACTGAAAAAGAGAAACAAAGATTTTCTGAATGCATCCTTTGAAACTGTCATCCTGAAACTATTTTATCATGAGAGATTTCTACAAGCAGCCTCATGTATGTCAGTTCACTAGACCAACATGCACAGATGCAACAGAAGATTGTTGCACACTTATACTTTTCGTGAGATGAAAAATAATGTAGACCCAAACTATAGTGAATAATGAAATAATATTAAACTCTGCAGAGGCCGTTTGAGTTTGCACCTTATGCAACCTTTACTGTCACTGTGGATTAATCTGAGACAATGGAGACCTTTGCGGATTCAGAAATCACCACACCACATAAACTGAGGCTTTTATTTCACAGAAATTAAGGATGACATAGTTTCCCTTCCTGGAAATGTCTTGCAAGAGAAATAAGACACCCCAACACTGTAGGGTTGCTGTTTTTAACCATCCTATAAAGATAAGGGTTTTGTCCGCACACACAGAAAGGTCCATTGAAATGAATCGGTTAATAGCTGTTCTGAACATGCATAATAAGCCATTTCAACACATGCACCACAGCTGACATTTTGCAGTTATTTCCCTCATGAGAAGACAAATCAGATCACATCAGATGAGTCTGACCTTCAGTTGCTTTGTAGTACATGTATGCACATGTTGCACTTTTGCAAAGCACAAATAGTAATGCTAATTCAAGCCAGTACACATTTTAATTTGTATAACGCATGTTCTGCTTATGAAGTGTTAGAATCTATTTCACAAGGAGGATCCAACCGCAAAGTGATTCTCTTGATTTATTTTAGAAAAACGGTGCGTTTAGAAAAGTATTCACACTCCATGAACTTGCCAAAAGGAACTGAAAAGTTGGGATTATGGGCCCCTGACTGTTATTCAGGAATGGTACAAATGTGGCCTCCAGTAAGTGGGACCAAGGCGAACGCAAACTTTTTGTAATTTTTTAGAACGATATTTACAGTGAGAGAGGTAATCTTTAATTTGGGCCATTTGTTTTATGGCAAAATAATTCATTAAACTTGGCTAAATATACCAAGGGCTTTTGAAGTTCTCATCTTTGCTGCTGGGAAAAGACAAAAAATGTTTTCTAGAGCAACAAATTGTAAACATTTGATGCAAAGTTGGGAAACTGTGCACCTGACTTTTATTATAGTGAACATCTGAAATCCTTTCTCAAACATAAAATAGTTTGTTCTACTTTGCTTAATTTATGGCTGAGTAGGCATAAAGAAAATTTGCATTCAAAATATTTTTTATTTTAAATTGGAACAAAAACATGGCACTATGAACTGTTAGCATACTGCATGAAGGTTAAAAAGAATCCATATTAACATTATCTGACTAAGACATTTTGAACTTTTTTCAATCATTGCTTTGAGTAACCATTCATCACATAAAAACATAATACAATATTTCAGAGCATGCAACAAAAATTGAAAACCTTTAAGGATGCAATTTTGCAAAAATGATGTTAAAAAGATTATTTGAAAAAAAAAAAAAGAAAAAGGAGAGATGTCTATTTCTTTTTAATCAGAAATAAACCAGTGCAAACGCTTTCTTGAGAAAGATGCTACACTGTTCACATAAACAGCTGCAAACGGAAAAAGAAAAATGCAAAAATAAAACCTGTGTTCACACCTGTCATTAACATGTGTCTGCGGAGAGACGATCACAAATGAGGGGCTCTCAGTGGGTCACACACATTCACACTTGTTATTAGAATTCATCTCAGGAGACAGATCAGCATTTTGCATGCAAATAAACCTCACTTCCGCTTTCAATGACCAAATGGCGTTTAATTGGCAGGTGGCAGCAATGACAGCATTAAAGTCAGATTGTAATGATAAAAGCCAGTTTGAATAGGTTGTGATAAGAAACTTCCTTTTCTTTGTTTTTTTGTTTGTATGAATGACATCTTTCTAGTAAAGAACTTCAGGCATGTACCAGGCCGTTTTGTCAAATGTCTTGAGAGATTTACTCGATCACTGCGGCATTTCAAGAAAATCCTCGTGAGCTTCTGCAGTAAGCAGCCCCTTTGAAATAGCTCAGGGGTAAATACCAGCTCATAAAATCTACAACCAAAACTATTTCAGCAGAAACCAGCTCCCACTAATCGAACCGGGTTATTCTCCATGCCGCGGCTTGTCCTCATCTTCAATCTGGGCTGCCAGCGATGCCAATCACAGTGATTGGAGGGAAGCGGCCAGCGAGAGGGGAAGCGGGGAAGGCGAGGGGGGATGAAGGGTTGGACTTCCTTCCGAATCCATTCATGCTTTTTGAGGCCACCTGCTTTCCCGTCAAAGGCTGGAACGAGGCTGGGAAAAAAAAAAAGCGAGCCATCTTTCAGCTATAAAATTGAAGAGCAGCTCCCACTACATAGCTGGGAAATCTTGCGAATTCTCCTTTTGCAGGCGGGGACGTCCCATGACAGCCTAGGTTCTCTCTGTTCCTGGCACAAAATCGTGGAAGTCTCTAATCAGCAAATTGTAAATGATGATGCAGAGTCTTATTTGTGTCATGAGGCCACCCAAGGAGTATGTGAGGATCCTCAGCAGCTCTAGTTAAATCCAAAGTCCCTGAACCCCGGCCAATGCCACCTGTTCCTGCTCCTCACTCCTCCGCCAACAGTCCTCTTGCTTCCAGCTGTGAGCGAGTGCCTCTGTGTGAATGTGTGTGGTTGTGTGTGGAAGTGGAGGAGACACAACTGTCCGGCCAACTGGGGCTGTACTGACAGAGAGGGATTACCGTGGAGGAGGATTACTGGGCCACTGGAGTATACCAAACAGAGATATTCAGTAAGGGAGACGGTTATAACAACAACCATTGCTGCAGGATGTTAGGAGTACATGAGGCTGAGATGTTCCTGCTCCATTTTGCAATGATTTGTTGAAACTAACCCGCATTTTCCTATGCGTCTCCTTGTTATTCCCCAAACTTCAGAAACTCCATCTGTAAAGTCTTGATGAGGTGTGAGCATAAAGATGAACCCACTGGTTAAACATTAAAACTATGAGAAATGTTATACATATCTGACCAATTGGGCATCCAAGTAATCCTTTTCAATATTGCACATATCTGTACAGAAATCTGCATATCTTAGGGGCACCTTCACAATAAAAGCATGTGAGAATTCAGAAAAAACTTTTGGAAAACGCTTAAATAAGAAGTTTTGGAGACTCCCATGGGTATTGTTTTAAAGGCCTCCAACAGCTGAGGCCTGCAGCAGCTGATTGAGTATATTGAGAGTGTGTGTGGGGGAGAAAAAAAATGGGTGAGGCAAACAGAAAAGAGCAGATTGTTAACTCTTAATTAGCAGGGCAAATAAACATTTCTTAAAAACTCAAAATGCAGCTCTGAGTTGTTCTGTTTTCCCCGTGTACAGTTCATTTAGAAACTGCTAAATAAATAAATTCCGACAATAATTGTTGTGGCTCTCCTGAGGACATTTTAACAAACTAGCTTGGGAAACTCGAATCCCGGAGCAGATAGTGACATTGTACCACACCAAAGTTAACTCTCCTGCTCCTTTCACCAACTTTTACTGGCTGTAGACCGCAAGGCCCTGCTCACTCCACTTCCACGACAAAACGTGACTTTCCAGTGTCTCTAAGGCGGGCATTTCTTACCTTAAAACCAACCTTAGCAGCGTCGTACGTCGGCTACATGCGTCCTGTGATCGTTTTCCCCTCCTTCTGTCCTCCAACACAAGGCGCTTTGTAGTTTCTCGCGGAAGAATCCAAATAGGAGGAAACAGCCGACACAAGCGCTCTGAACGTGGAATCTCAGTCTTCCGTCTGTCCCATGCCGATTAACTACTTCACCAGCTCCCAATAAGTCCTTCACTAGGGTCCTTTCTTTGTATCCCTACACAGAGAGGACACTCAGCCACGCCAGAAAACAATGCTTAACGTGGCGGTAAACACGCGAGGTTAAGTGTAAGGAGTCGCCGGCGGATGGTAGGTGAGGGTCGCCCAGAAAAGACGCACAACAATAGCAGGACTAGTACAGAGGAGAGGCAATGAGGCCAAAGAAGGAATCATGCTGCGTTCACGGGTAGAGATTAGACTCGGAACATACATGTTTGGTTTAGAGGCTAATTTTTTGCAGCGTGTGAGATATGCTATCTCAGTTCTAAAATAAATATAAAAATAATAAATGTTACGGTCCTTCAGTGGCTGCTGTCGTTCTCAACCGAGCATTTCCAGCCGAAGTAGAGAAAAATACGCATTTTACTGTAAGAAGTCCAACTAAATAGAAAACATGACAGTGATTTGAACTGACTGAAGCTCCTTATTTTTAATCCATTTATGCTCATTTTCACAGAGGGGGTTTTCTATTGTGTTCTAATTGTATCCTTTGATATTATTCTATACTTCAGATGTACACCAGAAACAAGAAACCGTTACAACATTTATTTCCATCAAGAACAAATAAAGTGTACTGTTCCTGAATAAGGATTAATTCAGTTGATCATCTGTTGAGTGAGTGAGAAATATAGCTGTCAAAAATGCTAAATTAAATTCATAGGTTATCATCTCTTCAATCTTAATTAAAAAAAATGTTTACCAACAAATTACAGTTTTACATTTGCAGTGATTGTTTTACACAGGTGACTAACAATAGATTGTAATATTTCTATCTGAAAAACGTTTTGAAGCCACTCATTTTTAAAATATTTATATAAAAAATACTGGTTCTTAAAAAGGTGTCAACATGATACAAAAGTTTCCAAAAGGCAGATTACTTAAGCAGAATTTCTCCTGCTAAAGTAATATGCTTTCCTGTTTTGTTTTGATCAATTATTTTATAATATTTTTTATTGAACTTTTATATATAATCAAATGTTAATTACTGCTCAGTTTTTCACAAATCAATATCGATGTTTAATAAGATATTAATTGATCTGCAAGAGAATGTTCTACTTTAAAACATACTTGTTCTGTTAAACTAGTTTTATGACATCAAATGTATTGTTTTTTGTCAGTATTCCCCATAATGATAGAAAATATGTTACTGTTTAGTGCTGTTATAAAACAGTTTGTCCTAAAGCTAAACTAGGTTGTAAATCTGCAATTTACAACAGTGCAAAAACAAACTAATATGTCCAAACTTTATTTCACAAACTACATTTGGAGAATTGTGTCTCGATATGTTTTCCTTTCTTTTTCTTTTTTTGTGCTATATATATATTTTAATTGAAATTAGTTTCCGGTTGTGTTATTTCCGACAGCACTTGAAGTTCACAGCGAATCTTGCTCAGTGTGTATCCAATATGGCCGACGTCCCTGTGTATTACAATAGAGTGAAACAAATCCGGTCAGTCTTTGAGCTGCATTAATACTACACATGACATTTATACACCCTAACAAAATATAGAGACAAAATCTTTTCAGTGCCCGGACGTTTAATAAAAATGAAATTGGAACTGTTGTATTTCTATGTTTAACCTTTGAACTCAATTACAGTGTAAAAGTGTTTGCTGCCCCCTACAGTTGTCTTTTCTCATCTACGATTTGAATCTACTGCCTGAGGCACCGACAGTGGAGCTCTGCGATGTCCCATTATGCTTCTAGAAAATCGTGTTCTCGTTTATTTTTCACACTGCTTTGAATCCATTTGATTCCCATTATCAGTGCACTATACAGAAAGTGTGGTGGAGGGAAAATATTTTGAGGAAAAAATGTAATCTTGACATTGAAACTTAAAAAATTACTCAGAGGGTTTGCAGATTAAACACTTTCTGCTGAATTTTTTTAAGGTTTTGAGGAAGGATTTGCTGACCTCTACTGACACTAAGTGGACAGCATGCAAACTGTGTCTTGCTAGAGATATTACAACGTCACACGCACACAGGAAAAGGTTAATATTAAATCAATTTTAAGTGAAGGGATTTTTTGTTGTTATTATTTTAAGCTAGTTTATCTAATAAATTAATTAATCCTTATTGATAATCTTCTAACTTTAATTCATTAATTTTAATGAAAATAAACTGTCATAAATGTACTTAAGGCACTCCCTCTATCCTGTTCCTGTTCATCAGTCTGTTCACAACAGCAAATCACCAAATGATTTCAAAGGTAGTTTTTTATTGTGCTTTCAGTCCACTATGACTTTGTCAACAATGGATTTTACTCGTCTTCCATAAATGCCAGATTTGTGGAGTGCATGACTATTAGTTTCCTTGTCAACAAGTTATCTTATCATGGTGGGTAGTTATGTCTTGCTAAGCTGTGCTATCTTTTCATTTTCAGTTGATGTACTGAACAAGGTTGATGTTCAGTGCTTTGGATACAATTTTCACATCTAAACCCTAAGTAAAGATATTATATTACTTGTAACCTAAGCAAAAGGAAAAAGGCCATTAAAACCTTTATTTTATTTATTTTTTGGCCGTTATGCACTACTGTGTGATGATAATTCACATAAAATCCCCTCAAAATACTTTTAGGTTTATTTCTGTAACCCAAAAAAATCTTAAAATTGTGTAAGGCACTTTAAAACTCTAAATGATTTGAGCTACATTTGTTGAGCTTAACCAGACATTCCTTGAGATGTAAAATTAGCTCTTTTGAGCATTTATTTATTTATTCCGCAAATCGTTTTGGTTTGATTTAAAGTTGGATTTGAATAAATTGTTCACTTTCTTTCACACCTTCTTGCATCTTTCACATTCAAAGACGTGCGCGCAAAAAACCCCCCGAATCTCATCAGTTTTTTTAATCATATTTCACTTCTTTTCCTCATGATGGCGCCGTTTGCTCAGGGTACTGATCCGCATCTCCACCTGCTGCACCGAGCAGGCCTAATATTAGTAGTCAGCTCCAGTTCAGCGGTATGGGCTTTAAGTTGGGCGTTTCACAGCATCACGTCCTAAGAAAAAAAAAAAAAAAAAGTTGTGGATCAGGCCCCTCCTGGCGGTGACTGGGTCTCTTCGTCATAATGCGTCAGCCTAAACAAAACGCTGACGTGCGCCTCTCTGGCAAATTCTGCAGGTTACTGGTGAGCTTTAGGTGTGATTCAATCAAATCAAAAGATCAGCTAAAGCTCCCCATCGGTGACCAGGACGAACCCCCAAAGAACCAAACGCGTCTATCTGATTAGTCACGTTTTAATAGAGGAATTCATCCTTTAAACTCGACATTCTAAAACTCTTTCCTTTACATAAGCCAATAAACAGGAAGGTTTAACTCTCATAGTGAAGTGGGCCATTTAATGGAAGACATGGATGTTACTAGAAAGACTTAAAGATTGGGGGACATTTAAATATATTGGAGGATCCACACCCAAACCATAAACCAGGAGAAATCAACAACTTAATCTTGCTGTTATCATATAAAAGCTATTCAAAAGAAGAATACAAGATAGGGGGCATTTCTGGATATAGAAATGGACTGCATAGAGATTTCTTCAAGATAAATTAATCAACATGACCTCAAATACATTTTTAAGGTTCAAGATCTATTAAGACATTATCTTTCATTTATCCAGTATTGGGTCATAGGGCTCACAGGTCCTGAAGGAACAACCAGACAGATCTTTTCCCAATAACACTCTCCAGCTCATGTTTGGTGATCCCAAGGTGTTGGCAGGCCAGAGGGGATGTGATGGGTTTGCTTTGTTCCGAGTATGTGCCTGGGAAATCTCCAAAAACGGAGGTGAAAACAAGAGGCATGCTATTCTGGTTTAGGATATATCCAAAATCATTTACCAGATGTACTCAGCTTATGTGTAGTAAAGGGAAAATACTTTTGTTATAATGAATTTGTCATTCTGTCACACTTTTTTACTTTTACCTTGAAAGTTTTTCAGTATTAGTTGCGTGACGTACATATTACATTGCCCTATTTATTTTTAAATAATTGAAAGCTGTTGAAAAGTAGCTAGCAAAGGGTGCAAATCTGCAGGATAAGTGAACTAAGCAATTGCTTGGAGCTCCAAAGCCAACAGGGGGCCCCAAATGCATGTGGACTGTAACACAAGTCATGTTTGAAAATGTGTTTTTTCCCCCCTCCTCACTTTTAAAAAGTGTTACATCAGAAAAATCGTGCAAAGGAAAGATGTGTTGTCCTCAATATTTAAAAAAAAGGTTCTATGTAAATCTGCTTAGTAAGAATGTGAATGCTTTTTTGAGCAAAATAGCTACCCTATTATCAATGTGCCACCTTTCAACAAGGCACAACCACCTATACTGAGGGGGAAAAAAAGAAAAATAGTGCAGTAAGGGTTATATATGATGAATTGAGCATCTATGATACAGAGGGATTTTAGGCCTGCAGTGAAGTTATATGTTTATGGCCTGAAGAAGCCGTGGATTCAGGAAATCTCCCCCCAGTTTTCTGAATGGGAAGTAAACGTGATGTAAGCATGTGGTAGTAAGCCGGATCTTTTAAACTTGACATAAACTGTGATGCAATTTGGATTTTAAAGGAGGTGATAAAGTGTTGTACATTCATGATGTAATGATTTATTGGAAACGTTTAGCAAAACCCAGCAAGATACTTCTTTGTATCATAAATGATACATTAGGCTAATCATACAGCAGAAGATGTCTCTATTGATCACTTTTGCAGTTTCATGGAATCTGTAAATTCAGCTGCATATTTACTCCATAAAGGAGCTTTTTGTGCACATTCTAATTGTTACACAGTTAGTGATCTCAGAAATATTTCTAAAGATACACATGAATCATTTGTAACAACAGCTCCAGACCTTTCTCAACGTTTTTCGTTTTCTGAATGTAAACAGTGCATTTTAACCACACAGTGGCATGCTGTTTTAATAAAACGTGACATACAGAAATAGAATCATCACAAAACCTACATAGGCTGTAGGTTTATATCGGAAAGCGCTATCCTGCGTCACCAGCCCCTGTTTAAATTCAGGTCCCTTATGTATTTTAGAAATCCAAGAGACCTTGTACTTCAGCTGTGTGGCCATTAAAGCCACCACACTCGTTACCGAACGAGCAATTACTGGAAACGATTAGAAAATGCGACTCTGAAGTCTGGAAGCGTCGCAATCTGAGCCGATTCATTTCAGCACCGGACAGCTCCGGCGGTCCCCAGAGGCCACGTCTATCAAAGCCACATGGTTACATGAAACCACCAGATGTACCAGCAAAAAAAAAAAAAAAAAAAAAAATCCCCTTTCGGTGGTGGTAACTAAACATTAATTTGTGACGTGAATCAAAAAGACCTTGAAAAAGTGGTCATAACATCTGAAACTCGTTTTTTTTTTCTTTTTTTACGCATACCTTCCCCTACGTTAGCAAAAAGCTGAAAGTTTTAAAGTAAACTTCAATCTGTGGATGGAGGGAGGGCGGGAGTCTGATGGATGCATCGATGAGGAAGGAACTGTACCATTATATTCCGGGAGGAAGACTTGATGACGTCCATAGCATCCTTAATGTGACTTGGTGAAGGGAGGAGGAAGAGGGGGAGGAGGGAGGTGGGGGCCAAGGCTTACGATGCGCGGATAAAAATCCACGGCAATCAGCAGCGCAGGACAAAAGTTTGGAGCAGCGCTATGTAGAAGAACACCTAGCGCAGAGTGTTTTTTTGTTTGCGACCAGGCTGCGTCCCTTTCAATTTCACTGTGTCTATAAAAGTGAGACGGGCTGCACTAAAGAGTGGGGGAGATCAACACAAGGAGACCCAACGGAGGCGCTTGAGCCAGGAAAAAGTGCTGTGAGGAAGAAACACCGTGTCTCAAACTCTCACACACGCACAAACAACAAAGCCGCGCCCGGATCACAGCCTACACAGCACAGCGCTACACCTGCTTTCCTGCTCTAGGTATGTGCGCCTTTTTTTCCCCACTGTCTAATTCAAATTCTTTTTGTGAGGAAAATCTGAATCTCAAACTTTCACCACAAAGAAAAAAAAAATACCCAAACAAAACCTAAATCGTTTTATTAAGGCAGCATGTATGGCTCGCTTTTTTCTTTAGTTAAAATAAATATAAAAACCAATAGCAGCCAGCGTCTGTTACTATGATTAAACAAAGTGTGTTCATTTCTCAGCAGAGAAAGTAACCTGTTTCCTGTCTGTATTTCATCAACAGCATGGCCAGTTCGAGTAAAGCCACTTTAATCTTGCTCATCTACGGAATCTTAATGCACTACAGCGTTTTCTGTACACCTATAGGACTAAGTTACCCTAAGATCAGGTAGGTTTGTCCTAATTCTTCCTCACTGAAGCTATACTTATTTAAATTACTCATTTCAAAATTGTGTTTAACAGCATATTTTTCAGTGTTCCAATCGTACTGTTATCCTATGTGTTCAGACAAGTGCGCAAATATATGCGCAATTTTAGAGCGCTGAGCTTGAAAAAAAAACATGGGTGTGCAATAATTTCCCCAAAGCACACAAACGCAGGTGTTCAGTGGAAAATGCCTATGGAAATTGCGTACATGTATCAGTCCGGTGGGACGTCTCACAGAACTCCCCCTTATTAAAAATGAGAGAGCAGTCGGTGCGCTGGATAGCCCATGGGATGACGATGGACTGGCGTCACCAAGGAGAGGCGAGGCAAAACGAATCGGAGAGCTCTTCCCATTTAAGATTTATTTCTTTTCTTTTTTCCTGCTAAAAGCATATCCAGAATTAAATTTGGGCGTGGTTCTCTTCGATTCAGAAATGTTGCAGCTATTTTTAAGCAGTCTTTTAATTGATTTATTCCCCCCATTCTCTTCTGAGGCTCCACCGCCCACACTCTTATAGCCTATAGGCGATCTTTTTCAACACCTATTGTTTCGATTTTTTAATAATTAATGTGTCTGAAGTCTGCGCTGAAATCATCAGCAGTAGCAAGTTGGAATATAAAACAGATTCTCTACCAGAAGGAAAAAGGGTTAATTGAAATGATTGTCATTTTAAGTAATTATTTTTAAAAAAGTAACATTTTAATACTTCTCTTACTTCATCAGAAACACATATGGCGTGCCTGCTGGTTTGAGGCACGCATCTTATTTTTATTTTGTTTTATTTTTTTACTGCATCGGATTTCTGACGACTGCCTTGCACATTGCAGACTTGAAAACGACGCGTTTGATGAGGATGGCAACTCTCTGTCCGACATGGGCTTTGACAGCGACCAGCTTGCTATACGAAGCCCCCCATCTCTAAACGACGATGCGTACAGCCTGTACTACCCACCAGAAAAAAGGTAAATCCCACTTGAATGCGTACTGCAGCTGGGACAGAGAACCCAGTGTAATTTGTCCTGTCTTACTTCCATACCGAGTAGCCTCAAGTTGTTGTTTCCATTCTGCTGAACATGAAGATCACGGAGGGAGAGCATGTTAAGGCTTTTTTTTTTTTTTTTTTTTTTTTTAAATACTGTTTATTTTTTAAAATTGGTATTATTATTATTTTTGAACCTCATGCCGATGGGTGGGGACATTTTAGGCTGTCTTGAATCATTTTTGTCTGCGCCTCTTTTATTTCATTTATCATTGTTTCTGTTATTATTATTTTTTCCTTTAAGTCTCTGATGATCTATGTGTTTTTTGGCGTTTTATCATCTCAGACCAGAAAGGCATGCTGAGGAAGAATTAGGTAGAGCCTTGAGGGAGATCCTGGGTCAGTTAACAGCGAGACATTATCTGCATTCTCTGATGACTGTTCGTGCAGGGTAAGGGCATTTCTCTTCAGCGTTTTTTTTTTTTTTTTTATGTTTCTGCGCTGCACAACTTCAGGCTGCTTGCATCACCCATTATATGTGCGTGATTTTTATTTATTTGTTTATTATTATTTTTTGTGTTGCCTGTCCATAAAACCCTCTAGAGGTCTTCATTATGCATATAGTGTTTCTGTTTTGCAAAAACGAAAGTAATAAACACAGGAGTCTTATTCTAAAATTCCCTGCAACTGAGGTGTGATTGCACCATTAATTTCTGAATTAACTGTTCTAAGTCTATGCGCTAATGAAAAAAAATCATGCGTCAGAATATCCATTGGGCTTCAAATGAATAATTGATACGCTTCTTTAAATCAAATGCGCAATTCGGTATTACCATATTGTCCACATATTTAAAAGAAAAAAAAAACAAAAAACGAAAAACAAAAGAATAAAGGCCCAACTGTTGATCAAAGCGTAATGATAATCAATTTTTGTATGTAGTAGTAATAAAAAAACAATTTAGAAACACAAATTTATGCTGAACTTGCTTGATTAACGAATCTTATCGTGATTTCTTCCGTTTTGTATCTTTTTCCCCCGATTATTTTTCAGTGACGACAACAGCATGGAGGAAGAGTCAGAGCCCCTGTCCAAAAGACACTCAGATGGGATCTTCACCGACAGCTACAGCCGCTATAGAAAGCAGATGGCCGTGCAGAAATACCTGGCAGCGGTTCTGGGTAGAAGGTACAGACAGAGAGTTAGGAACAAAGGACGCCGGCTCGCCTATTTGTAGCTCCGTTAAAAGAAAGAAAAAAGAAAGAAAAAGCGCCCAAAACTGCCCTCCTGTGTATATACATCCAGTCGTTAACTCAAAGTCATTCAGATATATCTGACCAACCAGTGGATTGCGCCTGTGTTCTTTCAACATGTATTTATGTATGAAGTAAAGCCATTAAAATGAATATTTTATTAATAATATCGTTTTTTTCTTTTCCCTTTTTGTACAAAAGCACTTGATACCGCACAGTTATAGCTACTTTGTGGACCAATATTTTTATTTTTCATGTTGAGATGTTGAAAACAACAGAAAAAAAAATGACAAAAAAAGATGATGATGAAATCAGAAAAAAAAAAGATAGATGTGCACCTTCAACGTTTATGCGCTTGAAATCTCCTAAGGTCATCCACATATGCAGAAAATAAATAGATTTTCAAAAGACAATCAAAGTATTGAATGTTACTACTTATTTTTGTAGTCTATTTTTTTAGTGTTGTTGTTTTTCTTTCGTTTTTGTTTTCCAAAAGCAGGCCCAAAGACGCAGTGAGCATGCTACGTGAGGCACATGTGGGCTTATCATAAATGATAGATGCTACCCTCTTTTTTCCATTCTCCCTTAAATGGGAGCTCTATGGGTTTGGAGAGTTTTGCTACCCCCCCAGGGCGTTAAAATGAGATGGTTTCTGTTGGACAGCTTCTCATCTGATGGATATATGGATGATTTACACATCCATCCATTCTACTGGTAAAATATACCCTGTTTGTGTAGAAAGTATGGATACTCAGTCACACATGGGCTTTTGCAGGGGGATTATTGCCTTTACAGGAGATCTGGTAGCAGAAAGCACTGCCTGGTTACTTGCCTCAAAGTCATTTCACAGTAGGAGATAAATCACGCTCTACAGGACTGTGCAAAGAATGTTTGATCCTCTCAGTGTTGTAAACCAACAGAAATATCTGGAAAATTGTGCTTAATCTGTTCATTGTATGCAGGTAACAGAGAGAGAGAAAAAAAAGAAAAGCAGGAAACAAAGCACAAAGGAATCATCAGAATCCTGGATGCTGAAAGAGGATATTTAATTTTTATTTGGTGCATGTGGAAACTGACACCTTGCTAATTCTCGCATAGAGACTGCATGCCTATGTGCTTTTATTGCTATTTTTGTAAAGTGGGCTGCGCCAAGCTCATTTCCGAAGCCCTCCCCTCTGTTATATTGTGACAAAAAAATGTGAACAATGAGGGCTGGAGGTGGTAGATACTGGAACTGCACTGACTTGTTGAATCTTTACCTCCCCTGCCACTGTCATGGTGGATATAACAGAACGCTGATTACTTTTTGTCTTATTGTAGCAGTTTTTTAAAATTTAGTTTCAGTCTAAATGGCCTTTGCTGATTTAGTGCTGTGTTCAACTGTTAGTGAGAAGCTGATCTGTGTCGGATGTCTGCTGTGCAGTGAGGAAAAAAGAACGAGAACGAGTGTTAGGTTGAGATATGGAGATGAGAGAGTGTAGAAGAAGAAAGGGAAGGAAAGGTTGCACAAGAAACCAGCCACAGCACCTCAAGAGTCAGGGAAGGCAGGATTTGTTAAAAACAGAGAAGAGGTGAGGGCTTCTTCTGCCTCAGTGAGATTAGGGTCAATGAGTCTGATAAAGCAGAATATCAGATGTTGAATTCCCCTCACAAAGGTTTTCCTGCGGGATGATAGGTTTTCCCTCCAACGCCAGAACACAGCGGAATGAAGTTCACCCCTTCCAGCAGACAGGAAACCCCCTATGACTTTTTATAAGGGAACATTCCAAGTATTTATTCCCTAGTATGCAATTGCAGCTTTGTGCGTACTCTTGCAATCGAATCAGCGGACTGTGTTCTCCCCATAGAAAATAACACACTCGTCTTCTAATTCGGCTTTAAACCACAAGCTTTGTGGGTATGCGTGTGCATGGAGTGTGCGTGCGTGTGGGCGCGCGCGCGTGTGTGTGTGTGTGTGTGTGTGTGGCAAACACACATATATGTGTATTATGAGTGACTGAACACAGACGTGGAGGTGGAAACAGCTTTTGGCTTTTGTGCCTTGCTTTGATGTGAGAAACATAAAAAAATGAAAAGAATAAAAAAAAAGAAACCTAAGAAAAATTCGCCACGAGTGACAGATGGCAATTTCAGTGGCCCTACGATGCTGCAGTCCATTAGCTTACATTGAAACTTCCTTTTACTCTGTTTAATTGCTCAGCTTAGTCTGCCCTAACAGTAGTAGAATTAGGCTTTTGTTTTCACAGCATGGCCAATGAGTTTTTTTGAGTAAAAAAAAAATATTGTAGACAAGAATAGAATGTATATGTTGGTGGAGCAGGCAACATGCGTGTGCGTGTGTGTATGTGTGTGTGTGCATGAGTTTGAGTTGTTTAGTGTCTGTGAGAGTTTGTGAACAATGACCAGTGTTTGTTATTGTTGATTATGAGGTGTTGTCGATTATTTTGATATTGGTCAGTAACTTATATGGTCAAAAAATAGCCCCTATATATATTCCTTACAACTCTGTGCAACACTATTTCGAATAAATAAAAAAAAGGGTCTAAGAGCATAATAGCAGAGATGTTGTTAAGATAATAGAAAATGCCTGTTGTTGATAGTTCTGACAGCGCCCAACGCCTTACTTCAATGTGTAAACTCTTATCTATTTGAGAACATTGTGTTTTAGAACTTAACCTCAGTGCAAAGTGGCATCGTTAAACACACACAAGTCCTTATATGGGGTTCTTACGTTTCTCAATGTCATGAAAGTGTTGTAAGATTTGTATGAATAAATTTTTGTAAACAACAAAACCCTTCCAATCGATGTCTAATCTTTGATACTTCACCCTTCCGAGAGGATCCAACACAAACAGTTTAGTCACACACAAAATGACTCTGGACTTAATATATCTTGGGATTATACGATCAATGTGTACCTCTGAAGACAGATCATCTTCCATTGTAAACACAAATATAAACTCACAAAAGAAAATAGGCTTAGAAATTCTCCAGCAAGTACAGTAAAAAAGCTCTAGTGGAGTGTGTCGATTTCAAGTCCACTTGATGTGAATGCACTCTTTTCATAGCAAAATCATTAGAAATGAAAAAAAAATAATTATGAAACGAACTTGAAGCACACATGAAGCAGAATCCAAATTATGTTGTTTATCACTGATTAAATGGTAAAGTGTATGTATTCTAAGAAAAAAAGGGGTTGATATTTATTGGTAGTAAAACTTAATTTAACCAACAACGAACCATCGATCATCACAGCCAAGAAAAGCTTCGACCCTGGACTGAGCAGCAGAGCTCACAGAGAGGAGACCACTTCCCTCCTGTTGTAAGAGCCATGTCTCTCTCCCCTCTCCATCCTCGGCCTTGGAGGAGCAGCTGTGTCCCGCGGGAGAGGAGGATGGGTGTGGCGTCGAGTTTGTGTGTGATCTGATCCTCATCAACCGGGAGGAGCGTGTGCTGTGAGTGTAGGGGTGTGTGTGTGACTGCACATTCACTAGAGCTCAACTAACCCAATCAGAGAAATGTTGCATGGCAACGGTCCACAAAGGGACACAGTTGTGTGTGTGCGTGTGTGTCAAGTGTGTTTGCTTTTGTCTGTGTGCAGACCTTGGTCAGAGTCTGCATTGGAATGGAGTTCTGCGTAAAACCTCACATATGTGACTCGAGAACAGAAGATTTTAATAAGATCCAATTATTGGAATAAACACAAGTATCTTCAGCATAGAGGAGCACAAAACATCCATGCTCTTGGACATATATCTTTGTTTTCTCCCCTCTTGAACAAGCTGATTCATGATGTTTGCCCCACTGGTATGAAAAGGCTGACAGATTGTCAACTGTCGGTGTCTGAGCCACCTTTGGGAAATATAAGTTGTCTCCATTCTTTATTTACGCCCTCCTGTGGACTTTTCAGCTGTCACAAATAAAAGCAGGGATGGGACTCTTGACAAGAGAAGATTCACAGATATTTATTGCAGCTTTTTTTTTCTTACTAATAAAACAAAGTATATGAGTATGGATCAAAAGAGTGGGGTTAAATGTCCAAACAAACAAGGAAACAAAAAAAATCACATTGGATTTGAAATGCAAGCTCCCACACGCCCACAAGTGGATATCAAGGCAATTGCTTCAATTTGTTGGCACAGCACAGGACTGCACATGAGGGGCCACCCTCGACCAATTTGTACATAATGTACATTAATGCCTGAATCAATAAAAAATGACTCCTCCCTCCTCTTAGCGCTGCTTTGCTTCTGCTCTGTGGCGTGCATCGCTGCACTTCTCATCTCCCTATCATTATCTTTGTTCTGATTGATCTCATTTTCTGTGTCTTTCAGGAGAGCAGTTTCTTCTTGCAGATGAAAATAAGACAAGCTCACACCTTACCCAGCTTTAAGGGATGCACTGTGCCTAATAATCTTTCTTCTGGCTCTAGACATCTTAATCATGTTCCAAGTGTCAGAGGGGAAATGGTTGAGGGGCTATTCCTGGGAGGATTCCCACATTCGCCTCCAGCATTGCAGCCACACCCATTCTTCTTTGTTACAGTATTTTTGAAGAGTATGTAAAACCAGAAGTGTGGATGCATGGTTGAAATGGATCTATTGTTTGAGACTTTACATTCTCTGCCCTTTACTCACTCTCTCCCTCTCTTGCTGTGAGGTTTTGTACAAACACTCCCCTCCTCCTCCCAAATCTCTCTCGCATTTTCAGGGTTGGAATAAAGAACTCATGAGACAGGCCCAGACACAAGTGATGATGCAACCATCCTCCCACCCACTGCACTCCTCCTGAGTGTCAACTCATGAATTATTCAGTGGCTAGGTTTGTTTTATTTATTATATTTTTGGGGGGGGGGTTATAATCCGGCCATGGCTTTAATGGGACTCCTGAGCATGGTAGCAATGATGCTACTTTTCTCCTAAACACAGACTCACTGAGAGCTCTGTCATATCTGTCATTGAGCAGGAGGTACTCTGCTGTAAACACAAGCCCTATGAGAGCAACAGAAGACAAAGAGGGAGAAGTGAGTGAAGAGAAGGAGTTGTGGGCGAAGGTTTGAAGACATGGACCACTGATCAGGAGATGTTTCCAGCTCAGAGGGTAAAACTACCTCTGCTGACTGACTAACCAAGCATGACCACAACTATCTGTCATTTATTGCAATGTTTCTTGGCCAGGAAGCAAAAAACAACCACATAGAATATTCTTAGCTACCAAATTTCAAAAGTCTTTCTTTCTATTTGCTGCGGGAATCAAAGGTTTCTATCATGCAAATGAACTATTTTGGGTTGAAATCCTGAGAATTCATCAGCAAAATAATCAGGTTTACTTCATCCCAGAGAGAAATGGTTTTCAGTTTTTCTCAGGCAGGTTTTGGTCTCAATTGACACACACTCATTACTAGTAATGGATGAATATCATCAAAATTCGGTTTATTCAAGTATTTTGAATAAGAAAATGGAGCTCATACATTGTGTGGATCAAGTACACTTAGACTGATGCAATTAATTTAAAACTTTTGCTTAAACACATTTAACACTTTAAAATGCTATTTATATTGTTTTATAATGATAATGGTTTATAGATAATAGTAAACAAAAAGTTAGGTTCTCAGAAACTAACACAGAACTTTAGTTTATGTTATTCCACACAACCAAAGTAAGACAGAGAGAAAAACAAAAAGTAGAAATAACTACAATTTTGAGAGGACTGTGTAGTAAAGCCAATTTAAGAGTTTGGAAGAGCTCATAAGGGATGGATTCCAACTCAAAACTATACTTTTAAGAAAGTCATATTCAATAAATTCATGTTCTAAAGTACATATGATACTCTTGTTTTAATGTTAAAGTCTGCTATATGTTTTGATTATAGTTTTTGAAACCTGATCCATCCTTATCAAATGTTACTTGACCCTTGATTTTGTTTTAGTGACATTCTCTTCGTTTTTCATCCTATTATGGACCCTCAACTCTGCTAAACTGCAGAGTCAGCATTATTTAACAGAGACCAAGTTTTATTAGACTTAGACTTAGACTTAGACTGACTTTATTGTCATTTTGCATGCACAGCACAGGGTGAATACAGAACGAAATTTAGAAGTGTGTTCAACTGACTATTCCTAAAAACCACAAGCACATAACGCTTGGTTTCCTTCTGCTTTTTTATTATGCTTGTGAAAGAAAGTGGTTGGGAAACAGCAGGTGCTCCACAGCAGGAGAGCCTGCTGGTTTTTTAACTTCTTGGGATGCAGCGTGCTAAGACGTTTTGTGGTGCACCCTATGGGATCACAAAATGTCCATTTTGGATACCATTTTACAGTATGTACTTGTTGTGAACCACAACAATTGTTGAATTTTGAACTAAATAAGAGTTAAATGAGCAAAGTCACCTTTTGCAGTTTCATCACTTTTGTCATGTTTGCTTCTTGCTCATTTAGTCAAACATTACTCATAGTGCTTAGAGCAAGGTTGTGCAAACACTGAATTATGTATAATTAGCTGCTGGGTGTAAAAAAATAAAATAAAATTAAAAAACAAAAAATAAACTTGAGATTTGTCAGAAGGGATGTATTTATGCTCTTTGTAGTCCTGCCCCATATTTCTCACCAGGATATAAGTACAGAATACTACTTCTACCTATAGATAAACACAGTTGTAACATCTAAATCTTGGGACAGATTTACTAAATGGAATAAGTAGTGTTTTCCCAGTTCATTCTTAAAAAGAACTAGTTATAAATTCATTTCAGTCAGCTAAAATTATTTAATTTGTTTTAATATATCAGCAACTAAACTTCATAACTTAAGTTCACATGACTGGCTTGAACCAGTCCCTGCTTTTTAAAATATATTTCATGAAATGAAGCTTATAAATAGGTCATAACATTATTCACAAATTAGCATATCAAGGATTGCATTGCCTAACACAAATTTTATTCTCTCTTGTTATGTCTCACATGAGCCATTTCCTATAGTGGTGTATCAACTAGAATTGATGCTCATTCCCAAAGTGTATTATTTTTGTATTAAGAAAACAACATTTTACATTTTTAATGAAATACAGCCCATTTAGACCATTTTCTGATTGCAATGGCTGCCATCAAGTCATTGCAGATGAGATTTGTTTTGCTCTTTAAGATGTTATTATTGTCAAAAACAAATAGTATTCCTAACTAACTACAAGAAAGGGAAGTTGTTCTTTATTAACACCCAAAACACTAATGTACCTCACACTTTTTATATTACTACATCCAAAATCAAAAAAATGTTCCAAATTCAATAATTTATGTCTTAGAAAAATTTAAATACCACATTGTTTCTCTTCTTGACTGTGTTTAAGAAAATTAGCCAACAAAATCTTCAAGAAAATGTATGTATTGTTGTTTTAGGTGCTAAAACTGTAGGATGATCTGAGAGACAAGTTAGATGGTGCAACATCTGTTCATGTTTGCTTTATCTCTTATCTATGGATAAGAAATTTGTTGAGCCTTTTGTATGAAGGAAAATCTTAAGATAGTGTAGATAAGTTTAAAGCAAGGTAAGATGCATATGTCTATACATTAAATTAATAATTTAAAGTATAGACATATGCATGTCTAATTAATAATTATTAATTATTACATTAATAATTTAATGTATAGTATAACGGGTATAAGGTTAAATTCCTCCCCGCCACACACATGCACGCACGCACACAGACACGGACCCAGCAATCACTCAGCTCTCACCTTGACTGAAAATGCTATGGATCTTTTTGCATCATATATTCAAGTTTCCTTCTTAAAAACTGTAAATCTCCCTTTTGCTATTAAATTACTACAGGGTGAAGTGTGTTCACTTTATGTTCATTAAAACAAGACACAGCACAAGCTTCTCACAAATGTGAACTCCTCTATTGAACACATTCATGTGAATGTGTTCACACACAACATTGGGGATGAGAGGTAATGATGACACAGAGAGAGTGAGAGGAAGAGAGACTAGTTGTCGAGTATGAGAGTAAAATTTGCACCCTAACACATAGCCTGAGCTGATGTCTCTTCTTTCTCCTTTTAATGAATGCAAGTTCAACCTGTGTCATCAAGGCAGGCAGTGCTTGTATGGTAGGAAAGTGTTTAATATGTCGGCAGAATACTGGCAAAGACAGAGGGATTAAACGGTATTACTTCACGGGCAGAGTTGCAGACCAGACAGCCTCTTTGGACAATGAAAAACAGTATTGTCAGGAAAAAAAATTCACTGGAGAAGAAGTTATTTTCTTGGCTTACAGCCAAATCTAGCACTGAGTTACCTAATGCTTTTTATTTATATCAGAAATAGATTTAAATAAAAAACATTCTTTTCCATGTTCTTTGTTATGATGCTTTCAAAAAGTGGAAGTCCTAGAACTCTCCTTCTCCTACTCCTCACTTGCACAACACAAAGGTAAGTGTTCACTTTAAGAAGCTGACGCACATAGCCGGTACAGGCTTTCCCATCTTTCACACGTATTCAACATTAAAGTAACTGCCTGTCAGCAAGCAACTCTTTGGGAATTGTGTGTGGCAGCTCTATAAAAAAATGAAGCTCTGTGAGAGGGAAAGACATAGTATAAGAGGGAAACGTGGGGAGGTGCGGCAACCATCCAGGCTCTTCATTCACACCTGTGAGCGACATCCTGTACCCCCTGGGGAGGACAACAGTCAAATATCATCTAACTCCCCCCTACACCCTGTTCCCTACTGTTGAACGACTCCCCTCCAACTCATCCCCTTTCATAATAGAGCCTTTGTTTATTGATTGAGACATGGCTGAAAACATGTTCAGCCATGATTTAAGATTTATACTCTTAAATCAGCAATCCGTGATAGTCTTTGTAATCAAAATCTGTCATTCACATTCTGTTTATCAGACTTATAATCACAGAAGAGGTTACTACATTTCTTTTGTTTTTTATAGACTAATAGAGTTAGGCTTCATTAATCTACTAACATTTAACTTCAAACACTGGGCATCCCTCTGCAAGATTCTCAAAACAGTTTGCTGGATTTCTGGCCCATCCCAATTTAGCTCAGAATAATTCTGGCCACACGTGAAGATTATTGTCTGTTGTGGTAAAGAAATACAAAACATTGTGGTCTTTTAAGATGATGACCAACAAAAACTTTTAATAATCTTGGACCACCAGGTCCTCTTTGGATGATTTTCTAGCATGGTAAATTTTCTTTGTCTGTGCCTCATTTCTACCTTCTGCAAGTCTTTCTTTAAATTTTCACTTTGTACATCCTAGATATAAAACAACATTACTGTAGACATTCCAACTAATAGTCAACATGCTTAGTGTAGCACTTTGCATGAGAATGACAATTATGCTGATTTATGGAGTTCTGCTTGTTCAATCAGTTTATTACAGTAACACAGAACAGGAGGGTATACCGCAACAGATAATGATCCTGATGAAGACAAAGCTAGGGCACCATGAATTAGTTAGAGTATTAATTATCCTACCGTGTCTTTGAGGATATTCACTTGCTTGCACTCTTTTTCCCTCTAGGAACTTTATGAAAGCAAAAAGCCTTGTGCATCAAAATTCAGTATTAATGAAGCATCAAATGAGCACCTATGTGATACACTAAGGACCCAGCACTAATTCCAAAGTTGTTGTTTTCAAATTACAAAACAAATCTTTATGTGGAAGAAGGTGCTTGCCAGAAACACAGAACACAGTCAGAATCAATAGCTTCATTTTATAAAAGACAGTCGGCTGAGTAAATGTGCAACCACTCTACGTTTTTGAATGTTCAAGTCAAGTCAATAAGAGTTATGCAACCTGTTTTCATGTTCCTTCAGTGCCCTAGCATTAGTTTGGTGTAATAAACTTAATTACCCAGAAGTGTCCAAACAAGACATTTCTCTTCAGCTTAAAGACTCACCTGGCAAGCAAATTACCAATAAAACATTTTACTTTTCAGTCCTTTGGCTCAAATAACATATTAGTACGCAATAGCACCATGCCTGAATGACTTTTAAGTCAATCTGTATTGATTAGCTGTTTCTATCCTCTGGGGAGAGCAGAACATACAACCATTTTTCCAACATAGATAAGGTTACATTCCCACACAGTCCTTACATGGTGGAAGATATTGTGAGCTCACAGATGTCACCCAGAACATGACTAAATATAACTTTTAATCGTATTGGTTCAAATCATCTTGTTTCAATGATTTCAGTATGAGACAGGCAGACTGTTAACAAAATCTGTTTTTTGGCTGGTGCCCATGCAGTAGTTTACTATGTTTGAGTGAAAACAATTTGTCAGACCAGGAGGCATCTCTATCAGATGCTCTTTCTACAGTTGCCTAGGTTACAAGCTTGTGTGCTTATCACACCCTTAACTACAAAAAGCAGAGGGACTAGTAATGATATGTGATTTTTATTTGTTCAACGATATATATATATAGACTTAGCACATATTTTTCTTAATATAAAGTTAATCTAGCTGAGACACAGGTTAATTAAACTCCTTAAGACCTCTTTTAGATTAGCTAAAATAAGAGTAGGCAGTGATTCACGTATGAATAAACTCAAAACATATTCGTCGGTTACCTGGGAATCTTTTGTCAACGTTAGTTTAGCAGTTTAAACACAATACTTGTGAAGTTGTAGCAAAATGCCCATTGTTGGGCTGTAACAGTTAAGTCACAGTATTTGGTATGCTTCAATCCATGAAAATAAACATATACTGTATAACTCATTTTTTAAAAAAACTTTG
The DNA here is from genome assembly GCF_001444195.1 of Xiphophorus couchianus. Lineage (NCBI taxonomy): Eukaryota > Metazoa > Chordata > Actinopteri > Cyprinodontiformes > Poeciliidae > Xiphophorus > Xiphophorus couchianus. Next base: position 18,854,185 of record NC_040233.1, read on the forward strand.
ATCAACAGGAAACAAAGACTCTGTCAATTTTTAGAAATTATTTGAGTATACTATGATCTAACACTTAAAAAAGAGAACAGCATAGAACTGACTCTGGATTTGCTTGGGTTTTTTGAATAAAGTAGCATCTTAATCAGGCATAGCCAGTGCCTGGACAAATAGACTATACAACAATATAGCCACTTGAAAACACTTAGCGTTGATATTTAGACATTTTTAAATCAGGCTCAGACTAAAAATATGTTTAAAATCTCAAATTTAAAATCTCCATGGAGTTATTTCGACACTAAGATAAGTGCAGCTACATAATACTTAATTACTGCTGCTGAAACTATGCATTCGGTATCAAAAGTTTTTGGTGCGGCCTACCTATTTTCTACATGAGAAACACCAATGTGTCCAAATAGCAGAACGTCATAATAACTGCGAGTCCTCTGTTTTCATTTGTTGTCACTTTTATAAGTTGTGCTAGGGAACAATGCATTGTGAATGTTCTGCTAATAAACATTCAGTGTGAGTTAAAGCTTAAAACCAGGCTGTATTCATTCGGTAAGCATGCATTAACCAACAAGGCTGTACCAGGTATTTTGGGAACACTAGAATGGCTGGAGTTAGGCCATTTGGACATATACCTATTCAGGCTAGAGATAGTCCAACTGGCCTGAAGCCCGTTGCACTGAAGCCCTTTTGTTCAGTAAATAGGGCCATTACCTAGGGCCATTACCTTAGAAGTACCCTGGTAATGGCCTCAACGCATCTCACAGTTGCACAATTGTTCCTTAGACTTCGACTTCGACTTAGACTGACTTTGTTGTCATTTTCAATGCACAGGGTGTATACAGAACGAAATTTCGTTGCATACGGCTCAGGATAATGTTTGAGGTTCCAATGTTGTGAGTAAAATAAAATACAGTATAAAATATGAATATAAATCTAAATATAAAATATAAAGTGCAGGACTGACAGTAAAATAGAAGTTATTTAGCTCTGTACATGTGCAAGGTATAAAGTGGAGACCAGTTTTTGAGTGCAGTCCAGTTAAGAGTTCAGCAGTCTGATGGCAAGTGGGAAAAAGCTGTTTCGGAACCAGGTGGACCTGCACCGGATGCTGCAGAACCTCTTTCCAGAGGGCAGCAGGGAGAACAGTCCATGGTGGGGGTGTGAGGGGTCACTGATGATGTTTCGGCCTCAGGACACGCATCCTGCATCGATGGTTGACCTGACACTTCGCCCTTTTGCCTGAGCTGGGTGTGGAAGGTTGTTGCCGAAGCAGTTTCTCCTTGTGTGCCTTCTTCTCACTCACATGAGAGTTACCGAACTCTTTTGCAAGCTCAACCAGGAAGTCCACCCGTCTCTCCTGCACCCCAATGCATGCCTGATAAAGCACATGTGCATTCAGTGCTGCCATGTCAATCATGTTTGCCAGGTTTGCTGACCAGCTGTCACATAGTGATGGAACCTTAGTCACCCCCCGCAAGATTATGACTGAAATAAATGCCATTAGTTCTTGTGAACTAAATAGGTGAAGCAGTCACCTATTTATCCTCCACAGCACAAAAGGCTGCATGCAAATTTGCATGTGCAAAGTCTCCCAGATTTCTTTTGCTTACACTTTTTGCATGATTTTTTTGAGGTGGATCAACACAATTAATTTGGTTAGTTTATTTCTAAACTGTCATTTTATACCCTCTTAGCTTTATTTCAAAGAAAAACATTACTAATTTCTTTTAGAAAAACCTTTGCATATTTCTTGAAACAGATTGTATGTTTTGCGAACTCTATGTACATTCGGCAAAATGACCTGGATAATGCAGCACAACATCATGGATCAGCTGCAAAAGGTCACATCTCTCCAAAAACACTTCATGACGAGTTGTAGGTATCATAGATACCCACCCCCAACATGGACTATTCACATTCCTACATTCTGGCCTGACGGTCAACGGCCACATTTACAATTGAAGAAGAATGCTAATTTGAGCCATCAGAGTCGTCAGGGTGGACTCAGGGCCTTTTGGCCCTGTTCAGCCATTCTAGGGAGAAATCGAAAACCCAGCCATTCTAGTTAATACATACACCCTAATCATATTTCAGTCACATCTCAAGAGTACTGAATGGTACTGATTTTTATTACCTCTTCACTCTACATGTACAATAAAGGTGTTGCACTATTCCAGTGCTAAGTTGTGACAGAATTTTATATCCCAAAAATCTGTGGAAGCTGGAGTGGGTATTACAGTGTTAGATTAGTATTAATTCCTTATGCTTAGACCCACATAACATATATATTTTTTAAATGCCAGCATACATTACAGGACAGGAAACAGTGTGACTACATCTTTACAAAAACATTGCCAAAAATAAAATTATGCATTAAGTCTACAATAAATCACAAAAATATGGTGTGGGTACTACTTAGTCTATGTTATGTTTATTTATAAGCACACCAGCAAATGTTGTGAGGGCTGAATGTTTGTTATTCTTGGACAAGACTCTTGCATGCCTGGCCTTCTGTTGTGAGCAGTCAGTATCTCAGCAGTCAGAGCAGTCAGTGTCTGAAGAAAACAAATACTTTTGGTTATAATGAACAGTTATAGATCAGGAGTAAAACATCCAGACTAGTAGAATAAGCAAACATTTATGACTTTAGATGATGAAACGGTCCACCTGAACCCATAGAAACTGTTTGTGTCTATTTGGACATGGTCAGTGAGTTTCTGGGTTCGTCTCTGTTGCTCTGTTATTTGTTGTCGCTGTAGAACAACTCATGCTTGTTTGTTTGAAGGCTTGTCAGCTGCTGAATTTCAGTGACATCATTATGCTGGCACAGTCAACGCTGACAAATGCAGTATGATAACATGGCATTGACAACTAAGAACCAATGATGTCTGCAAATAAAACAAACACACTGCTGAGAAGTACCCTGATTTTATTTTAATTAATATAAAGAAAGAACGTTATCTCAAAGGTTTCTTAAAAATGGTTTCCTATATTGGTAAAAAAAATTAAATCTAACAAGACAGAAAACACTGAATCTAATTTTATATGATAATCATTCGCCTTTGTCCATGATAAAAAATAGTGTCAGACTAGAATCATTATCACTTGCTCTATCTTCTCCATCTTATGCATGTGTTAAATTGACAACTGACAATTTCTAAAACACACACACCCACCCGCGCACACCCCCCCCCACACACGCCAGCACACGCCCACACACACGCACACATTAAAGATCAGGGATTTGCATTCCTGCCTTCTAAAAAAGGAAAGGTGTGGGAAGCATGACTATAAATATATGATGAAAATATGCAGAAAGTTTCCTAATGTCCCAATTCTCTTTGGTAACGTTAAGATTTGTTCACTATGTGCTGAGATGGCTCAAATATTAAATCTCTTGGCAAAACAGATTGTAGCAGGCAGTGTTCCAGTGTGTTCCTTACAACAACTTAATGCCATTGTTAAGAACTTTACTTTATCGTGTGATGGACATAAAACAGCTTAAACTCTGCACATGTAGAAATAATTAACTGAACAAAAACATAGTATCAGTGTGGGAATGACTGATTTCATTGTAAAGAGTTCTGAAAAGCCCTATGTAATTCTGACGTCATTTCATTTTATTATTTTTGAACTACAAATGAAATCAAAACTATTGCCTTTGTAACTATGACAACAGGACAATGAACGAAATTTAAGAACTGAACTGAACTGACAGGGAGGACAAAAAAAGAGCAGGAGTTAGTATGATATGAGAAAAGTGGAGAGATTATATAAAGAGGATGTGATCAATGACATCAGTTTATAATTGGGGGAATGTTGAGCAGCTTGAGAGAGTAATTAACACAGACAGCTGAGGTGTCCACTTAGACAAATCAAAAAAGGAAAAAGTCTAACCCTAAGATAGGGGTGATCCAGAAGTTATCAAACCAAAACCCAAATGCAGACTCAGTCTCTTTGCACTTCTTTGAAGAAATGAAACTCTCTTAGAACATAGTAGCTGACTTTTGTTTGAAGTTACAAATCATGCAATCCTCAAAACAATTATTTACCTAAGCTGACCCTCACCATGTTAATACTAGTAGATGAGACACCTGAGGGTGTGAGTTAATGGCAGCATGGGTGTAATTATGCTTTTAGTATCCAGCCCCCTGCCATTCCACCCTCCAGGTCATCTTCCTTATCTAAGGCTGACTGCAGCATAACTGGACACACACTGAGAAACAGCTGTCACTCAGTCGAGCCTCATAGGTGTCCATCACAAAGGCCTGTGGATCCAGATTTCTCACCATCTGCTGCTGTTTTGCTGGAGAGCAACACAGGCAAGCCTATTTCATGTCTCCTGCTTGGTGTGGGAGGTATCGTCACTGACTGACAGCAGCTTATGAGCATGTTCGGAGCCATATGGGCAAAAACTGACTGTCGCATGTTGGCAAAAGGCAAAATTATTACTGCTTCAGTTGGAGTGTTAAATTAACACTCTGTCAGACAGCTGCCTCTATCGGCACATTTAAGAGATTTATGTAAAATTCTAAACCACCAATCTTGAGGCAAATCATCCTTATGCTTTTAATTGAAGAAGCCAATTTAAATAGCTCTTTTGATCAATGATCAATACAGCAGGATTTGTTTTGAGCACTGGTTGTATTCACACCTCACACATTTGGTCTGCTTTAAGCGGACCAGAGTTCTTTCCCCCATTTGGTCTGAACCTTTTGTGCAGGTGTGAAAACTCTCAAGCAAACCCTGGTGTCTACTGAACAACAGAGACCCACTTTTTGAGGTGGTTTTGGTCCACTTCCAAACAAAATAGAGTGGTTCATTTCTGTAATACAGGCCAGCCTTGATCCAAACCAACTAAAAGAAAAATATATTTTTGAACATGATAAGCCACTGTTTCTGGATATCATGGTAATAACAAACCCTTGAATGTCACTAATTTTACCACAATGAAGGAAGGTGTATGTAGAAACACTAAACCCACAATTTTACAATTGCTTGCATAGCTTTTAAGATGAGAAGATAATTGTAGGCAAAATGTTAGTGAAGAAGCACAATGAACATGTTCAGTCTATTTGCATGTCTTTATTTGATTTCTGATAGTTTTTTGTATATTTTTAGACCTTTGTTTTACTAGGGTTTTAACTGTTTTTACAATGTGTCATTTCTTGTCGTTTCTTGTTGGAACGAATTGTGTATACTTATGATCCACAATCAAGTGTTTTTTTAAAAAGAATTATGACACAAATATAACCATTTGGTACATTACTTCCACCACTTGAGTGCCTGATAAGTCTACTAGTTTGTTTAGATTAGCATTCAGGTTGTTAAGATTGCAGGACTCTGGGTTTTCTGATTGGTTTAGGAGTTTGAATTACAAACTAATACATTTACAGAATCAGAGATGTGTCCTTTTTGCTATAAGAGAAACTGTTTGTGGGGACGTACTGGAAGCCCGCCACTGTTTATCAAGGAGAACCAGGTCTGAATAACAAGGTCTCAATGTAGGCTACGATGTGTAGATTTTTGAATAAAAATGTGTTTAGAAAGTTGCATACAAATGGTCGAATGTTTGTGAAACACCCTAATTAAATGGGCTGTGAGATGAAGTAATAACCAACCAGTGTGGACCAGGAATAGTTGCTTCTCACTTCTGAGAGCCACAGAACTACTGGGAAAATGTCCAATTTCTGTATTTATTTTAATGTAGTAATGTTTCCTTGGAGATACACACAATCAGATCTGGAAAGTCATAAAGAGACAGTACAACACTAGAAAAGTGTTGTACTGGTTTGTTCAGAAAAATTAAGACAGAGAAACTCCGACATTCCTAAGCGACGACCCTATGACAATATAAAACTTTACTAGCTCAAAAAAATCAAATCGAACGAATCAAAGGAAAAGGATAACCCATGAAACACATTGCCAAAACAGTTCTCACACCTCCTTACAGTATGTACTCACACAATACATGCTCACCCACACATGCTCATTAATGCTTCTCTCCCAGACTCGGTTATGTGAAAAAAACTCATCACAAGGACACCATCACAGAAGAGAAAGTTGACTTTAATTAGAGCAACCTTTCTGTATGTAAAACAAAATGTTGAAAGCTTTAAATGTGTTAATACACACACAGTCCAAAAATAAGTTAGTAAATTCTTCCCTTTAAATTCTGCTCATAGTAGCTATTGTATAAGAACAATAATTCAACAACTGCACATAAATCTATACTTCATTAAAGCTTAATCCAAATGAGCTTGAGGAAAAAAATACACAATATGTACACAAAGCTAATTGGTAAATACACATTTTTATAACAGTAAAAAATACTTGTAGGACTTTATCAATCCAATTATGATCAAGACTCATTTAAAGGCTGAAGAAGCTCAACCAGATACCTGTTGCTGGCCAGCTGAGATCCCTTTGTGGTGTGGCGCTGAATTTCTTGAAAATGTGGCATAACTATTGAGTGGACTGCTTGGAAAACTTTGGTAAAGTTTAAGACAAATCTAAATTGTTTTTTTACCCTTTGCAATAACTTTGATAGTGAAAGCAAGACTATTTTCGCTGCTGCTACTTCTGCATAGAACAGGTGATCTGTTCTATGCTATGGTCTCTAGTTTATGAAGCAGGAAAAAAGCTTGTTCTTTCATTCCTGTCTGCATACCATTAAGCTGAACCTTTAATGAGGTATTGAACTTGAACGTGATATAAAAAAAATATGTGTTCCTACATCACTCAGCTCAATATTAAAGGGGAGCAATTCTTAGTGTGACAGTTCTATTTGCTTTTATGGTACATTTCTTTGCAAAGTTCTTCTGCTGGGTTTACTGAAACAAAAGTTGTGTTTATATCATACATTTTCAATAGCTTTAAAAACGGGGAAAGTATTGAAGACAGATTTGAATTTAATTTAAAAATAATAAATAGCAACACAAATATAAATGTTATTTTAACAAAGTTCAACTCCAAATTGATTAAAAGTATCAAAATAAAGTGATTAAGTGCATCTTATTCTTTCTCTTTTCAAATTCAAATGCATTTTGTCTCTGCATATTTTTTAAACAAGCTAACTTTGCTGCTTGATATTCTTTTGAAATAGAATTCTTTTACATGAGACCAAGACCTGAATTGAACATGCAAAGCAAAATGCGCCGCTGCAAAAAATGCCTTCAGTTTATCCTGGGCACAAATTGAGAGAGTATTGATTTTTACGTGCAACAACTTCCTTGGTCAGCAACATTCTATTTCTGGATGCATCATATCATCAGGAAGCCAACGAGACTTGATTTGCGCTGAGGGACATTACATTACCTTGTCTTCCCTCCAGTTCCAGTGATCTATTTCTATCAAAGCACTCCAAACTACATTGCCATTTAAGTTAAATTTAGGTTATCCGGAGAGACTGCATGAAGGCAAATCTCATTGTTTTGCTGTGGAGGCGGCTCTGCATCCTCCCAATTAATTGCCTCTCCTCTTCAGTATTCCTTCTGCAAGCAGTCTCATCAGCCCGTGTGACACATTACCTAGCAAGCATGAATGAAAACCGATGGTAATGAGGAGTACTTTTTCTATGCGTCAGCAGACACTCATATGTGGTAAGGCGGAAACGGGAACTTTGCGGCTTGTGCCGGAATGCTTGAACGTTTAAAACAACTGCAAAAATGTCAATTTGATCTCCAAGAGCTTAGGATGCAGCAAATCCTCAGATGAAATGGGATCGGAAACTCTTGAGTGCTTGTCAGTCTGAAAGTGACTGATGTATTTTTAAAAAGAGTGTAACTTATAATCTTACATATGGATTTCAGTACGTTTAAAGTGATAGAAAAATCAGCGTCAAAATGCAATACTCTCCCAGAGAGAATTTTCCATTATTTGTTCTTTCCATGTAATAGTAAGGTGTGAATGCAAAATTTGACAAAAACTTTGTGGCGGATATTTTTAATGATGGTAAACCTCAAATGAAAACATTTTACTGGTCTTTCACACCCGCTTAAGAACTTATGGGGGATGATCTTTCCAATCTGTTGCACCCAGACTGTCGAATGTAGCTTTTTTCTGTGAAGTTTAAAATCTGTGGATACTTTTAAAGAGCAGCTACGCTCTGGTGAAAATGCGTTGCAAACAGCAGCTAAACAGGCTACAAACAGGTGTGAACAGAAAGTGATTAATGATTACAGAAAATCATTAGTGCTAATTCCAAAACACAAATGCAATTAAAAATGCTACAATCACAAAAAAATAGAAGCAAAAATCTAAAATCAAAACAAATGCAAAGGAAAAATGCTGCAACTAAAGGAAATAGGAGCAAGGGGGAAAGTGTTGCAAATAGTAAACACAACAGCAAATATGAAATGCTTCAAACTTGATCCAGAAAACGGATTTGCTCAAGGCCACTAGCAAGTGTTGACCAACAAATCAAATGGAAATCTCAGAGGTTCTTAGTAAAGAAATACGTTATACATAAAGAGGTGAACTCACGTGAGCTAGTGAAGTCAAATGGTCAAAATAGGTAAACAAAAAACAGCATCGGCAGCAAATTCTAGGTTAATCTGGTGAATTTTATTTTTTAGTATTTTTTTAGATTCGCATCGATTTCCAGCATCTGAAATCTTACTGATCTTATAACAAATTGGCAAAACATCGGCACTTCAGTATGGAATAGTGGAACAGGTCAAACCAAACAAAATCTTAACAGAGAAACAAGATTACTAATCTAATTTATAGACTCATCTACATATCTAAACATTTAGTACAGGGCAACTCAAAATGTTACTAGAAAAAACAATACAAAAAAGAAAACCCTTCATTTGGAAGAACCCAGTGGTGCAATCAGTGACATCACACAACCATTTAAGCAGGAAATGCTGGGCTGCCCACTCCCATCCACCTGCTCAGACCATAGCATCTAAAAGAGGCAAACAATGGTGAGTAGAAAAGAAAAAACAATTTACCAGAAATGTACCTTGAAACAAAAGAAACATTCTGTAACAAGGCAGCCTTTTGCAGCTGGATTTTACAGTGAGGATGAAAAGTTGAGGCAGAGTCAGGTGGAACAGCAGTGGTTTATTCTTCTCACAGCATCAATAATCATTTCACAGGTGAAACTGCAGTCTTAAATAGTCCCAGCTGTGATGGACCAAACCACTTTTAATTCACAGGGAGGTCTCAATTCACCAATCTCCACCTATTTAAATAAAATACCTTTTCATTTAAGGTATGTACTAAATACAAACATTTCCACTTGCTTTTTATAAATATTTTATGTTTTATCATTACACCATAATGAAACACCACAAAAACCCATAAACAACCCCCCAGGCCCCCACACACACACTTTTCAATGGCCTCTCCTGGAACCTATAAATGGTGTCTGGACCCCTGAGACAGTATTTGTCCAAACACCCTGAAGAGGACACAGACAAGACAGGTGAGTCACTTAATATTAGCAGTCCACACTTAACATATTATGCACAAACATTTGCTCAGTTTTACCCACCAGTAGCTCATTGCTCTGAGTAACAATTATCCTCCCTTCAAAGGCAACCACCTCACTTCTGAATGAGGAGCAGCTGTGCAGAGCCAGAACAAAAGGCTACATGCTAACCACTAAAAATACTCTATAAATACAGTTAAAACTTATTGTGTGCAAATTGTTATTAATGTGCAAATCTATGTGTGATGCCCACGGGTGTGTGCTCACAATAGAAAAAAAGAAGCATGCATTTCTTTAAATGTTTATGGGGTTAATGACGATGGGTGTAGTAATGGTGTTTCACCAATAGGTGGCGCATGGAGGCTCTGAGCTGCCTGTTTCTCTGCCGTTTCTCATAAGCTGAGAGAAATGGGAGTAACACAGACTGCGTCTTCCGCCATGCTGTTTTTCAGGTGAGAATAACCTTCAAGTTTGTTTTAATAAAGTACTTTTTGATTATTTGGTACTGTTCGAGAAATGTTTAAGGAAATGCGTCAATGTGTGAAATATATTGAAAGAGTTTTGTTGTGTTTCGGAGCCAGCAGCGGCTAGAGGAAGTAGCTAACATGGCGTGATGCTAGTTGGTTAGCACACTGTAGCGGCGGATAATAGCGGGATATACAGGTGCAACCACTAACAGTAACCGCTTATAAAGGAAGTTGGGATATATATATTCCATGGTATGAGAGTAATATGGTGTTATCAGGCTCCAGGGTTTATTTGTGTTCTAAACATTGGTGAAAGGTTAAATTGTGATGTGATGCATTCACTTAATTAAAGTAGTTGAATTCTAAGATAGTTATGCCAGTTTACAATAACTTTAAGATACATGCCCATGAAATATGTCACTATGTGTGATTAAATATGCATATAAAGTGCAGTGAATTGAAGGTACATGTTACCTGAGGGAATTGTGACAAAATATAATGTTATGGGATTATTTCTGGTTTAACCCTTTGATGCAAAACATGGGTCAAAAGTGATCCGGCTGAGTTTTTATCTTCTATATCTTTGCAATAAATTAATTTCATCATTCAGTATTCAAGGTATTTCTCAATTAACTTGTTTTTGATCTTCATACATCCTTAATTAATTTTTTCCTTTCTTACTTTTTGAACAAAAACCCTTTTTGTATCACTACCCTTCTAATGCACAAAATGGGTCAAAAACGACCCGCATTCATTTTCCAGGTTACTTCATGTATGGTTGAGTGTTTCTATGATATACTTTTGAAATAAATTAATTTTATTATTTCCTTTTCCAGATATGCAGTAAATATCTTGTTTTTGTTTACCACAAATCATCATTTTTATTTTTTCTTTCTTAAGTTATGAACAAGCACAGCTTTTGTAATTCTACATGGACAATGGACAACTTTTTCACCAGTGTCCCTCTGGCTGAGAAGCTCCTCAAGAACAATCTGACCATCGTTGGGACTTTTCGCCAGAACAAGCCTGACATACCATCTATCATGAAGCCATCCAAATCATGGGAGCTTCATAGCTCGGAATTTGGATTCCATGGCAACATGAACATGGTGAGCTATGTGCAGAAGAAAGGAAAGGCTGTTGTCCTACTGAGCACCATGCATGATGACAAAGCAGTGGATAACAGCAGTCAGAAGAAGAAACCAGAAATGATCCAGTACTACAATAAAACGAAAGGAGTGGACACAATGCATCAACCACACATGTCTGCGGAGAACAAGGAGGTGGCCCATGGTTCTCTGGTACAATATGCTGGATGTTGCCACACTCAATGCCTACACCAACTTCAGTGCACAACACCCTGATTATATGGGTGGTGCGAGTAATGCACGACAACTATTTATCAAGGAGCTGGGCAAAGAGCTCGTCATGCCACATATGAAGAGGCGCATGGAGGGCACACCCAAACTCCAGAAGCATATTATTGAGGCAATGGGAAGGTGTGGGTTAAAAAAAGACCCAGCCACCACTCAGCTACAAGAGGACATCAGACAGGAGGGCCAAAGGAAGAGGAAGAGGTGCGCGATCTGCCCAGTTTCGAAAGACAGAAAAGCCAGCAGCTGGTGTTCCCAGTGCACTAGGCCGGTGTGCAAGGAGCACAAAAAATTAGTGATCATTTGTGAGGCATGCAAAAATTGAGATGGCAGTTTGTGTTCTCCTAATGTGTTCAGTTGTGTTTTATTTTGTTTGGTCACATTTCACCAGTTTACATTTGTTCAACCACAGATAAAGTTCAGTTCAATAGCTGTTATCTGTTATCAGGATTTATGTGTATGTGTGATAAAATGACAAACGTGTTGCAAGTATTAAATAACTGTTTGGCCCCATTCACTGCTAAAGTAATTACTTGAAACATTTTTTTTTTATAGTATTAAGACATTTAATTTTAAATCACACTTGGATGACCCATGTATAGTAATATAAAAATTATTTTTGTTCATAAAGTAGGAAATAAAAAAATAAATTAATGATCTGTGGTAATTAAAAACAAGATATTTAAAGAATACTTAGAATATTCAATCATAAAATGAATTGATTTCGAAACACAGAGCAAAGAAAAACTCAGTCAGCATGAAATAACATGGAAAATGAATGCGGGTCATTTTTGACCCATGTTGTGCATTAGAAGGGGTGAACATATGTTGTGCATCAAAGGGTTAAGGAAAGCTAATGTTGATGTTTATGTCAATGATGGAACATGTCTAATATGTACAGTAAATTACTGAGCTATAAATTGGCTGTATTGACAGTTAAATGAGCTGGTTTGTTCAATAAATATAAGCTGAGAGAAATTGGAGTAACACAGTCTGTGTCTCCCATGTGCTCATTTACATATACGTTTTTCAGCTTCATCTGCTGCTGACGGGTCCGGAACCCTGGTACCCGTTACATATGCTTAAAGTGCAGTGCTAAATAAAGTGCCTGTTAATAGAGTGCAAAAAGTGCTATACAGTGACTTAAGTAAAAATAGTTCCAGTAATAAAGATCTCTTAGTTACACATACATATTTTGCCAATGGTGCAGAAGTGTTAGCTTTAACTAAAACATATATATTGATGTAAACTGCAATATAATGCAAACCTGGGAAAGTGTGTGAAGCAAAGTTGCAGTAGAAATGTTTCAATTAAAGTATTATGACCCAGTCTAGAAATTTAAAATAAATCAGAAGTAAGAATAAGGGACAAACAGTAAATAAAAATTGAACCACTTTATCACATTTTATCCACAGGAAATTAGGAGGAAGGATTATATGTTTTCCTTGATGTCTTCTTCAAACTTGAAGTCTTTCTGGCTATTTAATATTGCCTACTCAAGACTCCCCCTAGTGGTCTGGATCACTGTTTTTGTGAAATGAATTTGCTGTTTTTACTATTAGTACCATTTCACCTTTAGCTTCCATCCTGTGATTGGAGCGTTTTTTGTTTGATTGTAGGTCTTTGCTTCTATTTTCTGTGATTCCAACATATTTTGTTTGCAGCATTTTTCTGTTGCGTTTGTTTTTTTGTGCGTTTTGGAGTTTGCATCATTCATGGGTTTTCAGCTTGTTTTGCTGTTTGCCGCCCGCTTACACCTGTCAGCCACCATACATCTGTTTCAGATATTTATTACACTAGGTTTGTATCCTCTCCAAAAGTGGGATGACAAATAAAAAAGAAAGAAAGAAAAAACAAAACTTATGCAGTTTTGATAGTTAAGGTATGACCTTTCAGTTTATATCCTTAAGTTTCATGTCAAACCAAAGCCAGTGGTGTAGTCAAGCTTAAAGCAACGAGAGACACTGAAAATATTGGATTTTCATAAAGACCACCTTGTGCAACACCTGAACCACACCTGTGGTGCTGGAATGCAAATGAACACAGACACACAGCGTCTGTGTGTCTTCAGAGCAAATGTTGCCGCTCTTTTCTGCACAGTGTAAGTCTTACCTTCACTCCCAAATAGAAAGATGTTGAATGATTTCTGGAAGAGCTAGGCTCATTTTAAATTTATTGTGTAAAGAATGAGCCGCTTTTTTACTTCTTTCATTCTTAAAAAAAGTAACATCCACTCACATGGCCGGCTGAAACATTTATTCAATAAGAAAAGGAAAAAAGTCCTGATAAATACTTAAATAAAAATCACTACTTTTTCTTACTTTTTAAGCCTTTGTAACAGCCCTGAGACAACACAAGTCCCATTTTACCACTGTGCCAGAGATTTTGTTAACTAGACTTTAAGAATGTCCGCTAATGACGGTGTGAGGAACAATTTCCCTGAGCCAAGAAAAATCCTCTCCAGAGAAAAGCTCTGAACAATCAATGAATTCTGATTTAATCACTTATAGCGACGGTGAGGGGCCGCTACAGATGAGACGCCTGTCCGAGAGGGACGTGATGTGATTCATGACAACCTTGAGAGTCATTCATTCCCTTTTGGGCGGTCATCCCTCCGAACTTCTGGGTCAGCCCCGTGATAAATATAGATGTTGACACACAGATTCTACCAGTCATAGGGGCAGACGACTCATGTAGTGGGTGGGCTGAATGTGGCCCCGTGTCCACACCTGACACCCTCCAATTATATGTGACAGATGCTTGGCGCGTGTACACGCACATTAATACTCTGCAGGGTGGAATCAAATCTCCATATACGATATCGGGTACCCCTCCACCACCACCAGCCCCCTACAGCTTCTTTTCTTTTGTTCTCTGGATGTAAGTGACCAGATGTGGCCCTACTACAAATTTAATAAGGATTCTGAGATGTCAGTGTGTGTGGCTGCCTGTTGTAAGAAACACTTTAACATTTATTGAGTTTGTTAGATAGATTGCTTATGTATTACACTTATATGAAACTGGATAAGTGTATATGAGTATGTGTGACATTGTGGTGAGAGTGACACACACGTATTAACCCTATATAGATTGGTTTCTCCAGATCATCTCATTAGCAGGCTCCATGTGTCAATAGTTAATCCCTCAGTCTCTCAAGGGATGCCCCCCGTCCTGCTACCCTCCTCCTGTCAGCCCCTCATCACCACCTCCACAGATGGGACCTTTTATTTCCCCACAGAATACTAATGATGCCCATTGAAGGATTCCAAAAGGCTGGTTTCTCCCCTTAATACCGAACGTGGAACTGAATGGTGTAATAATGCAAGCAGTGGCCAGGGGAGGGAAAAAGGAGGAGTTTAGGAGCAAACAGACAACAGCTAATGCAAACAAAGATTTTCTCCATTGATGTTTAAGTGGCTCCCTTTGAATTCATGTTTTGTCTGTCTTGTCTAATAGAACAATATAATAATAGACCTTTAATTCATCAAATTACCCAATGTACAGAGTTTTGGATGGATATATTTATTGAGAACGTACAATCATTAATATAGAATTGGAATTGGTATTCTTGACAACTGTACTTTCTATTTTTTTAATAAAAAAAGAAAAACAAAATTACAGTAACTCATCCAACCCTCTCTTTCTCTCTGAATAGCAATGTATTTAGTTAAATTCACTTTGACAATTGCATTTAATACAACAACTTATGAGGCCAAAAATAAATAAGTGCAGTAGACAACATAGAACAGGACAGCTTTTATGGGGATTTTGATTTCCTTTTCCATCAGGACTTGACAAAGATACCTTAAAGGTTTGGTTTATGACCATGATGTTATTATCCTTGATTGGTCAGCAGACTTGTTTGACCTAAATCCCTCAGAATTGTATTATTAATTGGAAGCTGAGAGAAATCAGATCCAACAATGCAGATGAGCCGAAGGCCATTATTAAAGGAAACTGGAGATGGCCTCCATGCATCAATTGATGCAGAAAGAGCCGCAACTAAGTAATAAGTCCATAAAAATTTCAAGTTAAAATGCCCTTTTTTATTGATCTCGTATAATATTCAAATTTTCTGACACTAATTTTTTGGGATTTTGTTGCCTGTAAGACATAATCATCAAAACACTAAAAAGAATTAAGAACTTGTGACATTTTACTCTGTATAGTGAATTGACATAATATGAGTTGCACTTTCTGGAATGAGTGAAAACAAAATATTGAACTTTTCACACAATGCTCTGTGAAAACGTATGATAAAGTTATATTAGTTGTACTTCTGTACAGTCATATTTAATAAATTACAATATGTTCTGATTAACCTCATTTGTCAGATGTACTTTTTTTAAAATGACAACCTTTAAGCAGGTATTGAGCATTATTCAAAATGTTTTTACTAGTATCTTAAATATTGTTTTTATTAGTTGTAAGTGGGGCAAAAAGGGTAACAGAAATACAAGCTTAATTTATTTTTGTAAAATCAGAGTCTGTAATTTGAATCAAATGAAATTAAAAACATAAAACAATGTTTTTCACAATTTCTGCAGCCTAGCGTCTCATAGTGACTAGCGTACTTTGCCGAGCTACAACTGTTTTTTTGTGTGTGTGTCTTTTCACAAGTTTGCAAATCTTTACAGTTTGTGTCGAAGCACTCCAATTAGCTCCCAGCATTTCTTAATCCTAAATGTTTGATGGCAGCTAATTTTTTATCCTGGATTGAATAAGAAATTATCCAATCCAGTCTGATCAAACTGCAGATGCTCCTCTGTATAGCACACCACACTGCAGCTATGCTGTATCTAAGCTGTAGCTTGTTTGTGTCTTTCCAGTTGATGTATTCGTGCGGCCTGCTTCTCTCTTTCACATTTTCTCTAGATAGCGCCAAAGCCAAAAGTTAGTTATTAATGGCGATTCAGACAAAATATGGAGTTATTTTTTTCTGAAAATAAAAATTAAAAAAAAAAATTTTTTTAAATCTTAAAAACAGGAAGAAAAACAAAGATGAATGGATGAATTAAAAATGCAAAAGCTTATTGTACAATTCAGCAGATCAAGACCTGCTTGGTCCACCCAAAATACCATGCCTGGTTAGCAGAAACCTAAATCACTACATAAATTTCCATTTTACCCGTATTCTTTTTCTTTAACCTTCACCAAAGTGCTTGTGTTGTCTGTCTTCAACTATTGACACGACTATGGATGCAAACCTCAGACTCTGACGTGACACAACAGTCTAATGTAATCTCTTGAAGACAAAGTGGTTTATGTTCAGAGTGGACATTGAAAGCCATCAAAGCAAGGATTATTGTAATGAGATAATACCCATAATAAAATAAAGCTGGGAAAAGTTGATCATTAACCTCCCATATTACAGCAAAAACATTCGGTTCTTACTGAGCCGCGAGTGAAATTACAGTGCTGTTAGAAATCTGAGGATATTGCAGAGATCCCTTATCTGTCAAGAAGCCACATAGAGGCACAATATAGCCCAAGTCTTCAAATGAAGAGTTCATGAAATAAGCACCGAAAATGAATAAAGATGGCGAATTGGTGTCCCACTACAAATTTTAACTATGGTGGGAAATAATTGGCTTACTCGGTGACTATGTTGTCTGTGCAAAACACAAAATAAAGTCTAATGATTCTTAAGTTGAAATGATCAAGAAGAAAACTGAGGACTTAAAAGTAACTTTTAAAACTCACTCACACAACAACCTAAATCAGATAGGCAAAGTTATCTCAGCTATTTTTCCAATAGAATAAGACGGCACAGAGTTAAAGGCACAAACTATTTCTGACGCACATAAATAGAAAAAATGAGACTGTGTGGGGAGTTCAAATAATGCAAAGCTCCCAAAACAAACTAAACTGTTATTATAAAGCCAGGTTTGTATTTTTTGTGGTAAAACTAAGATCTTTTTTTAATAGTGAAAAGTCTCTGTGGGTGCATGATGTGTAGGGATGCACCAATACCCGATTTATTTTAAAATTTATTTCTTGTTTTTTTTAAACTGAGTAAGAGTTTAAAAAAAAGCACCCTAATGTACTTGGTATTGGCAAGGTAGTTACAGTCATGCTGCTGTTAATTGGTTTGATCAACTTAGCTTCTGTGCGTAATGGTTTTCTATTTATGTGACTCCCATTCAGTTTGGTGCATTAAAGCTGCTAACTGGGTTACATCATTAATGCTCAAACTGACAGGCTACTGACGTCTGTTACATTATTCTGGTACCGAGTCCTGTATTTTCTGAGCACTTTATGAATCAAAGTACACATGATATAGGACAGACGCCTGATGCTGGTATCCATATCAGTGCATCCTCGATTGAAAAGAAGCAGTTGTTAGTAGCCTATAGACAAAGTAAGGTAGCTATAAAAACCTTAGATAACATGACAAAATTGATGTAGACAGAAAAACCCCCATAAAGGGCATTCTTTTTTTTTAAATTTAAAACACA
The DNA here is from genome assembly GCF_001444195.1 of Xiphophorus couchianus. Lineage (NCBI taxonomy): Eukaryota > Metazoa > Chordata > Actinopteri > Cyprinodontiformes > Poeciliidae > Xiphophorus > Xiphophorus couchianus. The sequence goes on from NC_040233.1 coordinate 18,871,922, forward strand.
TTCCCCTACTATTGCCTTCTTTGTGGTCGGCTGAAAATATTTTCAGTTAGAGTTCAATGTTAATGAAGCTGTTGCATATCTACTCCTCAGAAATTTAATAAAGTGGTTAGACATATTTGCCTCAACTATACACTGGCAGTGTTGTCATTTTATGAACTCTGATAACCTATCTTGGCATATCTCTGTTGGTCTCTGTCGTCGACTGTGTCAGAGGAAGTGTGTCATCCTCTCAGAGTCTGAAAAGAAATGGAGCCGGACATTTGTCTGAATGAATATTGCATTTCTTTCCCCTGCAGTCAAAGGTTGAATTATTGAAGGGAATGCACTTTCAAAAACAGGTCCGTCGAAGATACAGCAGACTATAGCCTTTTGGCTCATTCTCTTTATTGTGGCGTTAAAGAAAGACCTCTGCATGAGCTCAAGAGATGGAAAGCGTGGTGGAATTCCTCCCTGCTGGCTATAGCACAGGCCAGCTGTTGCTTCTGCCTGCAGAAGCAACAGATGGCCGTGGTCTTTGGTTGCTAGGAAACTGGTAATCAAATACTTTAATTCAGATTGATTTAGGAATCTGAGGTTTATTAAAAGAAGGGTGAAGTCTTTTGTTATTCAGATGGCAGGATGTCTCATTTGGTAATACGGTTGGTAAATATTTGCTTTCAAGGCTGGATGCAGACTTGGCATTGTGCTCTGGACAGGCTGCAGATTTTTGCAGAAAGCCGACGATTGACTGAAAATGGGTGACAATATCTGAATGATAGAGGAATGAATGAATAACAGCAAAAGCAGAGAAAGCTAAATATCAAATTCAAATGTGAAATTCTTTAAGAAATCAGTTTAGTTTTGTTTGCAGGCTACGTCCTGCTATATTTTACCTTAAGTTTTTAGTCTTTGTCTGAAATTCTATCAAAACACTTTACAAAGTGTTTTGTAAACAATTTAAATAATTGTTTAAACAATCTTTAAATAATTGTTTAAAGATTCAATCAGGATAAATGTATCAAATTAAGTTATAATCAAAAGTCTCAACAGTGTCAGAGGCTCACAGTTTCATAGTTTAGGAGCACAAATTTAAAAAACTCTTAACCCCTCTAGAATTTGAGGTAGGAAACATCTAAGAGAAAATGATTGGTTGACTGAAATGCTCTTGTGGACATTAAGAAGATCACATATAGGATAAAAGACAGAAATACAATCTTGAAATCAATCCTAAAACACACAGGATGCCAATGAAGAGAAGCCAGAACTGGAGACATTTTTAGTACCTGATAAAAACGAGCTGTTTCATTTTGGATAGTTTGTAGGCAGCGCAGAGATAATTAATCTAACTTATCATATAAGGACAGCATGAGTCACTTTTTCACGATCTTTGGTTGGCAACTTGTCTAAGCTGGAAAAAAAATTTTCACAACTGCATTTATCTGTTTGCCTAGTTTAAAAGTAAAATCAAAACTGCATCTCAGATTCCTAACAGTAGAATAGCTGTATGAAACCCAGGGGCCAATATCTAAAAATAATCAACATTTTGCAAATAGCAGTTCACTTGCACTATATTCAGTTGACATAAACTAATAGAATGTGATACAAAATACTAGGATGGTTCAAATAAAGAATTTAAATAAAATGTTACATATTTTTAAGTAGATATTTTGCATATATTGTTTTCTCTTCTGATGCACCTCTTTCATCAGAAGAGATACCACAGTTTACATCCAACCAATGTCTCATTTTTTTTATTAAAACAAAAACCATGACAGAAAATAATATGATGCAAAGTGAATGCAATGATAGGACTGCCATGTCTAGTGTTGACTGATTTGTTGATTTGGCTGCCGTTGGTGGAGGAATAGTTAAGCCCCCTGTGATGCTGCAGTGTTGCAGTCGGTTCTCTCAGTTAGAGGGACTGATCAGAGCTGGTATAACATTTCCCTGGAGAGTTCATAGATGGATCTAAACAAAAGACAGACCAACCTGCAGGAAAAACAGCCACAGCTTGTATCTGTTAGCACCAATTTTTCAACAAGAAAAAACAAAACTACGATTTAGTGTTTAATCTAAATTTCTCCATATACTATTGCAGAGCATTATGTTTTCATTTTAAATAATGTAAGTCTGAGATATGATTCATAGACAAAGAAAAATAGATAATATAATGTGATGAAAATGCTTATCTGCACATACCACGATGGCAATTCCTTTAAAGCAATCTTCTCACAACTAATCTGAGGTTGCCACAGATATTACACCAACCATCTTCTTGTTGTCTTTCAGTGTTTGAGTCACATAATTTACAGTATGTAGCACCTTCCAACAACAACTCGCACTGAGGGCTTTTACAAAGTCAAAAATTAAATGCAAAATACTATAAAATAGATGTAGGGCTAAATCAAAACCTAATAAAAACTAAATTAAGAGAAAGTAAAGAAGATATAAAAATACTAAAAGACAAACATCAAAAGTCTTCTTAAATAAATTAGTCTTAATCCTGACTTTGACCAAAAGCAGGTAAGAGATGGCTTGCAACTCATACTGAATATTATTTTGTAGTGATGGGGCAGCAACAGAAAAAGACCGACCACCCGTTGCTTACATTTTGATCGAGGAACCTCCAGCAGACCGTAAAGCTCTGTTGGGGTGGTGGGTTTTCAAACAGTCGGGTAAGTAGAGTGATGCAAGGCCATGTAGTGCAACAGTTTAAACTGTATCCTAAACTGAACCTTCAGCCAGTGCAGAGATGGAAGGGGTGATATGTTCATGTTTACATGAGTTAGTTACTAAGAGAGTGCCAGAGTGTTGTATTAGCTGTAAACAACAGATTGAAGATTGGTTGATGCTGACAAACAAAGCATTATAAATCTTTCAAGAATTTCTCATTTTCTAATGCTGGACAGCTCCATCTCCAACATCACCTTCCATTGTATCTGCTATCTGTTCTCAGTACATGTCCAAACTACTACAACCTTATCTGTTTGATCTGTTCCTCTGATCTGCAAAGCAGCCCCATTGACTCTATTTGCAAAGTAGAAGACTTATTGCATTTTTTCCCCCTGCGGTGTATGACAGTAAAAGTGACTAAACACATATCTACAACAAACTTGTCAGATTTCTCTTTGTAAAAAAGTAACTTAAAATCATAAATTGTTTTGGTTTCACTTCACAACTCTGTCATTTTGTGATGACCTATCACCTGCAACAGAGGTGTTCTTTTGCTGTGAGAACAGCAAAATTTAGATGCTTCAGGGATATTAATGTTCTTTCAAAGCAGTTTAATATACTAAGCAACAGGAGATCTTTGGTTAAATTCTACATAGTCATTGAGGATAGGCAACACTAATGAACAGTATGCTATTGCTATAACTCAAATTCAGCATTTGCCAATTATTTTTGAAAAAACAGTAGGAAATCTCAGTGTAAAGCAGTTTGCTGCGTATTGCAAAGTGGGATTTGACATTTAAAGATTTATTAAAGCCTTATTACCTGTTAACTGTACTTACTGCAAAAACTGTAATATAAAGGCAATTATCATGACTTTTTCAAATTGAAGAGAGCTATTAAAAGCATTAACTCATTTTCATACCCACATTTGACATTTTCTCTATCATGGCCAAGATATAAAAGCTTCTCTCTCATTTTCTTCTTTCTAAGAATATACATAATTTTGTTTTCTATTGTCAGGGTGATTTCCTTCTAATCACAAACCATTAGACAGATTTATAACCACTTGTCAGATTTTTGCCTCCTCAGAGACATTTTCTGGTGGCAACACGTCAACAACCTTGTGACACCTCAAGTCCCAATCCACCACCATTCACACACCAGTAAACCACGAAGCAGATGGAATAACAACTAAACATTTAAAATAAAACCTGCACCACAGCTGCAACGGCACATAGCTTGTTTTGGCAGCACAGGACCAAATACCCTTTTCCAAAATCTTTTGCTTCAAATACATAAAGGGCAGATGCTAAATTTTAATAAGGAGATGCTAAAATGAAGAGATGTTTTTCTATGAAACTCACAGGGTGTCTAGTGGACCTAGGGGAATAAGGGTTACATTGCTGCAGGCTACCACTGCACAAACGCCAGAGATGATGGTTACTGAAAAAGATGTTTAGTTTATAGAGTCTCTGGGGCCAGAGCTTCACAGGAAACACTTTACCTTCTTATGAAGTGTAAGCTAAAGCAGGTTTACACATTAGATATACAAAAAACAATAATCTTAAAGAATAAAAAAATAGAACAACACTACAAAAACCTAAAGAGGTAATGCTATTTTAATCCAAATCAGTTTCTGGTTTTAAGTGACAGTTTCACAATAAAAAAAGTCCATCTGCTTTGTTTTTTTTTTTTGGTTGCTTATTAAGAACTGTGCTCATAATCATCTAAAATAATGAGTGCTATCTCGTAGAAGTGTGTGGCCGCATCTTGAGTCGATAAATAGACTGCACCATCTAACCTCTTGCTCTTTCTGCGTTGTAGCACTGTCTGAGTAAGTTCCTTCGAACTAATTGTGTGCTGAGTGTAAATATAAAGTGACAGTTTTTCTTATGTTTAGTTGGGAAGAGGACACTTTATTTTCGCTGCTTGCTTTAATAAGAAAAACTTTGTTAAATAGCTTTTTCAAGGTTGATTTTGGACTAACAGCAGCGACCTGCAGAAAACGCTTAATGAGTCCTTCTTTTTAACTTAATTTAAAGTAAGACTGTTCACATGTATACTCAACTGAATACAAAAAACAAGCCAGGCTGCTGGCAATGAAAGCAAAAACAAACTCATCTTAATACCAGCTCAAACCCACTCTGCATAAGCAACAACTCAGTCCAAAGTAAACAGAACTGAAAGTTTTCTCCTGGAAAACCATTCCATGTGGACTCTTTCTGTCCTTCTGTTTGCTGGAAGCAGACTGCAGTGGAGAAGATCATTCAAAATTGACTGCTTGGCAAAGACCCACTTATCTAGTATGATGACCCCAGAGAGAAAGTGAGACAAAGTTTTCAGCAGTCTTCTGAGTCTTCACTATGTAAACAGCTGTTCCCATCTCACTTAAGTGCTGTATATTTTAGGAAAGGTAAACCTGAACAACACCTTGCTAATGTACATACCATGAACAACACAGCCAGTCATTAGGTGCAGGATGCAATTATCCTACCAGGTCAAATTGTTTATATTAATAGCTAAAATTATCGTTTCAAAAACTGCATTTTGTTTTTACTCAAGTTATAATTTTCTTACGTTAATGTGTTTGATCATTTGAATTACATAACTGATATAATAAAAAACAAATGAAATCTCCTTAGGGCAAATATGTTTTTCACAGTGCTGTAAGCGTGTTTAAATCAAACAGTAAATGTCTAAAAATGGGGAAAGAGTGTTCAATAAGCTCACATTCTGAGATGTAAAGCTGCCTTTGTGGCTTCCTTATTGCACTCAAGTGTCGTATGGAGCACCAAAGCGCCTTAAGCCACTTGGGACCTTTGCTACAAAGCAAGATGAGTGGCTTAGCAAAGTAATTTTAGGTTCAACTTTAGGTTTCAAGTGTCACAAAGTCGCATCAATCTCAAAAGAATCTCCAGAGGATTTGCAACCCTTTGTAAGGAAAACATACAAAAACTAAGTCCAAAGGATTACCCAGTACCTTTATCTGTCCTTTTACCAATGAAACTTAATTCAGGTTAGAATATCTTGCTGAGAAAGAGGCAATCCTTTAAGAAGCTGATACAACATCAGTTGATATGAATTTCTTTTATGTAAACTACACATTTCATACAGTTTTGCTACTTTTTTGCAAATAATCAATCATACAGCATTTCATTTACCAGAAGTGGACATCACAGTTATTTTTGTTCAATTATAGATATTCACATTTGTGAGGGAATTTGCAAGACTGTGGCCCACCCTTCATTTCTAAGTGTACAATTGAAAACTCATTATTATAAGGGATAAAAAGCTTTACTCTGTAGCACTCCTCCAACACTTTAGAAACTTAGAACTAAAGCTAAGAATGATTGGCAAAGAGTGAAATGGGATTAGGCATAAGATACTTCTAACTTGCATTATTATACAGGCCTACAGACACACAAAAGACTCTGTTTGATTATTTCCATTGTTTTGGATGCGTTTTACAAACCTCTTCTGTATAACCTTTATGTAACTTTGTTATAGACTCACAACAAGAAGCTCCTTGGGCTAAATAATACCTGGAATGGAGTATTTCTCTGAGTGGAGCTTGGATGTTTTTGTTTCCTCCCGCCCCAAGACTTAAGGTTTCCTGACAAAGTCCAATAAGATGCTTGTTGTGTTAATTGTGGAATCTGATTTGCACTAAGGAGTGAGATGTTGCATTAGAAGCTGTTTTGCTGATACATATCTGCTTTACATTTCTTATCCAACCCAGCCTAAAAATATATATATATCCTAAAAAATAAAAACAAAATTCCTTTAAAATTATGTTGTTTCACAAAGTGATATATCAGTTTATTGAATGAAGCCTCATATCAATATGCAAGAAGCTTAGGCTAAGTGTCGTAACTAAGTGTCGTAATTTGTCGTAACAAATTTGAACTCAGGTGCATGTTTTTTGTTGCCACTTGTCTGATATCTTCTGGTGTAATTGTTTGGTCACTTCTAGACAAGGTTAATAGCATGCGGTCAGTTTTTAGACACACATTTTCACATTTTCATAAGCTTTGGGTTCCCAAGTGGTGGAGTCTTGATGTTTGCCTTTCAAAATCAGTCTTACTGCATGTTTAGGATTATTGTCCTGTTATAACATCCAATTTATATCTTAATTGTAATACTCAGTTTGTCCAACTTATGTCACACCCTCTCCTGTAACATCTGGTGTCCCTCAGGGCTCTCTCCCAGGACCTTTACTCTTTATCATACATTTTAGCCATATTTTTGTAAGTTTGATATCTATTTCATTGCTATATTTTTTCCATAAGAACAGTCACACATTTAGGCAAAAGAATACCAGAAGCTAGTTTAAAACTACAAAAAGACTATTTTTTCTGTAAGATTCTAAAGGACGGTTGAGCAAATATTGTTACATACTATTATTAAATGCTGACATTTAATAACATCATATAGATAACATTTCATAACATAACATTTCTTTCCTGTGTGAGCTTAAGAAAATCCACAATATATTAAAAGTTGTGCACTTAATCCATATTTTCATAAATCCCTAAAATATATATGCTGCTACCAGAGAGAACAGTTTAAATGCATATCTGCTTTTGTTATTACATTCATAAGCAGAAACTGTCCTGACTCATCATTGCAGGATATCAAGTCGTGTCTCCCACGAACCACACAATATATTTACCTGGTTACGCTGTAGTGTGGTTATATTTGTAGAGTGTAATAAGAGAACTCGGGACACATCCTCGTGGGAGGCAGCATTGAGTCTTATGGTGGAGTAGAGACACAATGGCTCTTTCCAAGTCTGTTTCCTGCCTGTCAAAAACTCTAAAATCCAGTTTCACATCAGTGGTTCCAACGCAGGCAGCTGCAGCTTATTGGCTACTGTCTAAAGAATTATGATGTTGAACATAAAACTGAAACCCAGACAGTGCAGTTTGACACATGGATCCTGAGTCTCCAGGTGAGTGAGAGGAGGATGGATGGCAGCTCACACTGCATCAGTCACAGAGCAGCTTCATCTAAACTGGTTTAGCGATGCATTAGGTGGGCAAAACAAAATGGATGAGTGGATGTTAATGCGATGGGTGTAATGAGTTACTCTGCTTATTACATTTCTCTGAGTGGATTGCTCAAACTCACACGGTGCTTGTCAATAAGTTAACATGCAATGCTTGTTGCTTCAAAGTGTAACACTGGTCCCTGAAGAGCAAGTCACAGCTTGTGACAAGCTTGCACAGCTTGCCTTATTAATTTGAAAGTAGAGCAAAGAGCTGCAAAGTTGAAGCCAAAGATCTGGCTCTCAAAGGTGGTATCATTATCAAACTGGAGGGTTTTTTTTTCAACTCTCAGATGATTCATTAGAAAAAAAATATCCAATACCCAAATTTTACTGGGAACTGATAAACTTTACACAACCATAAATTTGATCGTTGGCAAAAAAAGAAATTACAAGCAACAGCTGCAGTGAACGTCGTATCCCACCTACAGCCCAATGACTGCTGGAAATGGGCATTAGCTCCCATCATCGCATGCCACATCACACACTGAAAAAAGAGAATGAAGCTCCAACTTAAAAATATTGAGATAATTTGTTACATGTAATCAAATCAAGTTTGTCAAACTTATTTTATATATGTTTGCTTAAGAAGACAACTTAATAAACGTAATATACTGTATTTACTTGGATAAGCTTAATTTGATTACTTGTAACAAATTAACACTTTTTTTTAATGAAGTTCCATCACCTGCATTACATATATGATGACAGCAGGAATATTTAGCAGACATAAATTTGAACAAAAATTATTTAAGCTTTACTTTCTCAAAGAAGAATATGCGACTCAAACTCTGATGCAGTGTAACTTTATTTTATAGTCAGGAGTGCTACACTTTACTTTTCTTCAGTTTAGAGTTTGTGAAGAACGTTCAAAGTCAAACTTTCTTAGTTATCTTTTACCTCCGGCGGCCTTCTCTGCTTTGTTTACATCTGTGTGCTGCAATTAGTAACTAATTGGTGAACATAAAGAGCCAAAAACTACAGAGACCGGCATTGAAAGGAGAAAACAAGAACGTCTTTACAGAGCCATGTGACTGGGCATTGATTAGCAGAAAAAAAATCATAAGTTAGTTTAAACAATGTTGCAGATAATGTGAAACAGTAATGCAGACAGTTGTTTGTTTATTTTGTTAATCCACATTTTGCATGCATGTTCACACACAACTGTCACACAACTGCACAGTTCAGGGTCATTCGCAAATTTTTCCAAATACGAGGGCAATCAAAGACAAAAAATAAATGAAGTTCTGAAGAAAAGTGATCAGATAGCTCTTTTACTGATAGAGTCAGGTTTTAATATTTTCTATGTTCAAAAAAAGTTAGTTAAGACGTACATTTTCCACCTATTGTTGATGGATACATTTTTTGTTCTATTTTTATTTTTATAAAATGCTATACCTGTCATTTCAATGGAAGTACCTAACTGTAGTTAGTACAATATTTATCAATAGGTTTTGAAAGGCTGGGCTGCTGTGTGACGAATTATTTGTGTGACGACAACGATAACTCAGGAAATGTGTGTGAGTCTGTTCAAGTTCAACACTGAAGAAAATGACTTTAGTGGTCTTGGCGTGCAGGAGGATGAAGAAGAAAGGCATCAATAGCTTTTCCTGATGGGCTTCTCTATTTTTTTTTCTTAAGCAGTGTTAAGAAAAAATGATTAATTTTAGTGCTTAAATACAGTTTTCTGTTGAGCATTTGGGAATTCAGCTGAATAAGCAGGCATCAGACAAAGCAGGGCCCTTTTCCTCCCCCGCTGACATACAAGGCAATAAAATTTACATTCCGAGGGGGGAAGAGACTTTTTGGCGCCAGGGATCTGCCCGTATCAGACAGAGATGAGCACGAAGTGGTCCGCCCTTTTGCTTAGACAAAAACCAGACACCTTGGCCATAAATGAGGGGAGTTTCCAAGTCTCTCTGAGGGCTGAGGGATTTTCTAATTGGTCAAAGAACGGAACGCCTTGACTGCATATATTAAATTCAAGAAACACCTACTCAGTATAAAAAAAATTTCCAGGTCAGCGCAAAGAGAGAGAGAGCGGCCGCTATTTTTTGCCTTTTTTGTCTTTGTTTCGTGTTTGTCTTCCCCTTGTGTGTCTTTATTTTTATGAGAAAATGCATATCTCTGTACCTCTGCAGCTTTGTTAATTGATTCATGCGTTGCTTTGTGTGGGATTAAACTCTGTGATCTGTGACGTCAACACGCTTTGTTGTTTCGTTTTAGCAGCACGCCGTCGCTGCTCGTCGCGCCCGGAGAACGTCATTCGCCGAGGATCCCGGGGAAAAATTAAAGAGGAAAGAGCCAAACGTTTTGTCCAAAGCTAGCGTTAAATGATCCTCTTTTTTTTAATAGCAGCCATGGTAGAGGCACCGTTTGGAAAAAGCATTTATGCTATGAATCTCTGTATGTTACCAGTATTAATTACAAATTAATAAAACATCTAAGTGTGAATATGTCTTGTTACAATGCGGGACATGCTTAAAAAAAAGAGCAACCTGTATGTACTTTAATTATTTTTCAAAGTTAATGAGTGTGGGTTACTTTCAGGTGCTGTCCACAATCTGCATGTCATGGTACATACAGTATGCCCACAAAAAGAAAAATGCCAAATTCATTTTCTTTCTCATAACTTTGTGCGAATTTATGTTTGTCACCAAGTCCATTTGAAATGCATAACATTTTGTGCTTGTAACTTCACAAAATATTGCAAATTTCAGTGACTGAATGTTTTTATGAAGCACTCTATAATTTGATGTAAAGCAAGTATCCAAGAGTGGACAGCCCTCACGCAAAACTGAAAAATACAACAGTAATCATGAACATTAAGTTGACAAGAAAGTCATTGTGAATAAACCACAGACCATTCTGTTGCATGTTGCCTCTGACATTATTTGACTATTTTTCACAAGATACATCTTTATATGTAGCCACTTTTTGACTCTTTTTAAAGGGGTAAGAAAGACATTGTAAGCAGAAACACATCGCCGGTGGTCCTTTTCACAGTCAGGAGGAAAAATGGGGCAGACAAACTTTGTCTGGATTGTCACATTCTGGATGAATAATGCCTCCTGCTGTGTTTGATTAAACCAACAAAACCTCATTTATCTCTTTAAAAAACAGTTTGTAATCTGATTACATTTTTAATCAGTGAATAATCCAATGTCCACTGAGATGAGCTGTCGCCTTGATGCTGCACACCCTATTAATTTAGACACAGCTGTTTCATCTGCCCATCTGTTTCAGCTGGCACTGTGTGCAACTAACAGTGCCGTGTTGTGTTGAATTTTGTTGGTGGTTCTCTCTATTAATCTTGGGAGTTTCCATTATTTCTCGTTTGCCAAGTCGTGATTGCCCGAATGCATCCAGGGCTGGCAAATAAACTTCAGGGATCTCTCTGTGTCCTCTGTCACTGAGTCTTTGAAGGATACTTCAGCCGCAGAGCAGGGAGTGGAGCAGGTCGTTGAGAGTACAGATGACTGAGCACTGAGAGACACGTTAAGCTCTAGCTTCAAGACAGCAGTCAGAGTAAGCCACACAGGGATTTGCAGAAGTGAAATGACATTCTCACTACACCCAGAAGGGGGTTTGATTCCGTTTTTTTTAATTTTTTGGAGGGTGTTTGTGTGTAGGAGGGGGAATGTTTCATTATTTGTTGAGTGTGATTGATACTAAAGCAGGAGAGGCGTGTCACAAGAGTAAGTTTGCAATGACAGTACAATTTTGACATGACAACTACTTGGAATCTCATTTATATTAGGTCAAAGACACATGTTCTAGTTTTTGTAATTGTGTTTAATTTTGACAGGTCTCCAACCTGTTAACATTAATGCATCTTAGGCTTTTTTTACACAAACTGAGTGCAGAAAAAGGCTTGTGTGTTGAGCTAACTCTATCCCCAGTTTTCCCACTCCTTGCCATCACTCCAGTGAAAGTGGACATATGACAAAATGTTGTAAACAAACAAAAAGAGGAAACAACTAATGATTGTCTTTCATATTTATATATATGTTGACCACCAGGTCGAGATTTATAAAAACCCTTCAAATTCATTATGATTTTACAGCACAGTCTTACACAGAAAATTTATAAATATAATCATTTTACTGTTGGGAATTTTTTCTATTCTCGATGAAATATCACAAATCAAATAACACAAATCAACACATAAGGATTAGTATTAACTATTGTGAATAAGGCATTGATGAATTTATAATGTGTCTTTCTAAATTAATCAAAGCATTGCGTAAATAATAATCAGTAAGAATTGATAATTTCCTTTCATCTCTGACCATATTCCCTATCCCTGCTAAATAAAAACATCCCAACAACATAGTAGCGCCACCGCCATTTTAACTACAGTAATATACATTCAGGCTAACGTGTCATCAAAACAGACACAACTCCTCCATATTTACTATTTCCCCTTCATGGTTTGTGAAATGCTGTAAATGGGATTTCTTATGGCTTCGTGTTGTCCAACAAAAGGCTAAATTTGTGAAGTGGACCATTAAAGGTTTTCTTAACAACTGATTTCCCTACCAGAGCTGTGGATTTCTGCAGCTCCTCCAGAGCTACTATGGGTCCCTTTACTGCTCCTTTGATTAATTAAAATAATAAATTACACAGAAGCTGACACTATTTATAAATAAAGTAACTTCTGAACGCTCTTCATTGAATTGTATTTTACAGAAAGTGGAGTAAAAGGATTGAATGAAAATACACATCACACTTTTCAGTTTTTCATTTACAGAAAAAAAATCATGTTGCATCTGTTGCACAAGCATGTAGTGCTTTGTGTTGCTCTGTCAAATAACTCAATAATTTATACACTGATGTTTGTGGTTGTGATGTGACAAAAATATATAAAAAAAAAAACTACAAAAGTTTTAAATATCTTTGCAAGGTACAGAAACTGTCTTTCTGAGTAAAAACTTAATAACCATCTCCAGTTTCCCATCTTTTGTTTAGCATTTCCTGGGGACATGAATACATTTCTGACAATGTGTCTATGAATATGAATCAGTGGGTCCTGTAATGGTGCCAGCAGGTACCCAAATAACAGATGGCAGAGATGTATATATCTTCAAAGCCGGATGACCAGTGGGAGCAGCATGGACCTAACTGGGTTCTACCCAACACTGATTCACTGTTGCATTAGTCATACCATTGGACCAAAGGAATAGCAAAAAGGCTGGACCTTATTTTCTTTCTGTTATGAAGTAGATAATGGGAAGTTACTGGGCAGAGGTCTGGCTCTTCAAAAAAAAAGAAGAAAAAAACATCCAAAAAAGATCGGTTTAATGTCTGTTGAGCTATGACATTGGTAATATTGTATAAAAGTCATGTTTTACAAACTAAAACGAAACTAGAGCAAAAGAAATGTTTCAGATTTTTATGGCAACAAACTACACTTTTACCAGAGGTATTGTAGGACTGAAGGCTGTAGGCTCTCCATAAAAATAAGTTTGTTTGTTAGCAAAATAAAATAAAAAAAACTGCCTCACTGAGATTTAATTTGTTACTATAATTATACGGAAAATGGTAGACAAGATACATAAGTGTTGTGGGGATTTTTGAAAGACATATTAAAAATGTAATATTCCCAGTTAACATCAACATTGGTGCTAATGATCTTAAAATCCAATATTGGAAAATGTAGGTTGCTGATGTTATCTTTGGCAATGTGTTTTTTATACCTGCGAACGGCTCTCGGAACATCTTGGGTAATGAAAATCCAATTTGGTCCATTTGAATTTTTTCATAAGATTATGTAAAAAATATATATATAATATATTCATTCCCCTGACCTTTATTCTTTTAAACGGATCTACACAAGTATCTAATGTTTTCACAGATTATCTGTCTCATACTATACTGTCAGAATATAGTGACTGTTTTAATAAATATGTAAAAGATATATTTATATAAAAGTTACCTAGTGCAGATTTAAAGCTTTGAGTAATGGAAGAAAGTTTTGTATGGAAATAACATTTATCATGCCTGAAGTCCTGCCCACCAATTACATTTGATTTGATTATTGTTTATTTCTACAAACATCTTACCATAAACAGCATACTGTCATGCTCTAACTTAATCTCTCAATCCCAACGTTTACACAAAAATGTACCTTTAATTGCAGAGATGTTTCATTTACATTTTTTATTCTTATTTTGTTGAATAAAATATGTTTGGCTGTAGCTTTTGAGTAGATAGTTTGTGAACCTCCTTTAATGAAGGCATTTGGCTGAGAGGACTGCAAATCAAGCCAAAGTTCAAATTATTCATCAAGCAAAATCATGTATTTATCAGACCCAAGGGGGACATTTACGTGAGGACATTCTTGTTGCACAAGCATTTAACTGATCTATACAGATTACATTACTAGCCTTGTATGTCATAGTCTGGTGGTTATTATTGTGCAAAAACCAAAATTGATAATTTTAAAGTTATAAAATGTATCTTTTATGAGACTACAGACTAAGAACGAACTAGTTGTATTTGACATTTTTATATGTAGTTTCAAAGAAAAAGAAATGTAACTACCATTCTTTTATTATAACACTGATTTTAAATTTTAATTATGGTTTGTCATATCAATATCCACCGTTTCTGGTACTAGAGCATCATCACTATCCTCCCGGTGGGGTTACTGTAGAATTGAATCTGTTTGTGACCTGTGGTAAGCTAATAGCAGCTATGTCTGCTATCCTGCAGCTGCTGTCTTTAAGTGGTACATTTTGATGACTTTTTTTTCTCAGTTTCTCATGTCCCTCAACATGCCTGTTCCCAACTTGTTGCCCTTTTCTAGGCTACACCTGTAAGAGTACTTTTAATCTGACAAATGATCCTCATCAGAACGCATCTTCTAATTTATTGAACAAGACTGTACATGTAAAACCTAAACCCTTCTTCTGTTGTATATAATACATAAACCTATCCGGCAGTTATTCACAGGCAAAAACCGAATCTGAAAACTACTTAACTAATTATTTTCTGATAATCAGGTGGTGCTCCAACTTGTTAATTTTGATCTAAATGACTAATTTTCTTAATAATGACATTTGGAATTTATTAATAGTTATTCACATGTTGTTGCACATTTGTCCAAAAATATTACTAAAATAATGACTCATTCTTGTGAACCCAATATTGTGTATTGTCTAATCTCGTGAACTGCATGGACCATTATATCTTTCCATGCAATCCTGAGTTAGTAGTTAATCAACAAAAGAGAAAGTTTTATTCTTCAGAATTGCTAATGTAAGAGAACAACATGAAAAGAGTAACAGCTTGGATCAATATTTTATTTTTAACTCTTTTCCTTTGACATGTAGGAATCAAGATTCCTGTGTCCTGTAGGTTTTGTCAATGTCTATTTTTGAATGTGATGCATGTAGTTTTTCTGGCTTGTTCCTGCATGTTCTTTTGTTCACGTACAAAAGAACTGTCTGCCGCTGTGTGGGTTTGTTAAACCCCTGTATATTAAAATAAGGCGATCCGAGGGAGCGGGTCGATACAACTCCTGCCCACCAGTGTCACCCTAAAGTCTTACGCTGTATCTCCCCAGATTTGCCTGCCTGAAGTCAGCTTTGGTAATCACAGGGATCACATTTCTGCACAACTTTAATCATACTGGGGGCGGTTCTCAGAAGCAGAGTGTGCAGTCATTGAACTGCTGACCTATGCAGGATAGCAACTTCTTTAATCTTTGGGTGACAGTTTGTACTTCTTTCTGACCCCACAGGCTTAATTTGAGACACAGGGGTTCCAAATGTGTCATATTTATGAAATTAGTTACATTTCAACGGTGGTGCCATGACAGGAGACTATATACAAACATCAACACAAAATCCAGTTATTTTTTCTGCATTTCGCCACAATGTTCATAATTTAATGGCCACAGCAAGCCAGTTTACAGAGTAGAAAGTAGAAAAACACAGAATAATTGTTCTGTTTTTGTGTACCAATATTTATATCATGTTCTACTGCAACTCAAGAGATATCTGGGGATTTCTGGACCGGGATATCATCTCTTTTCTTCTACCAACACTGGCTGTTTATATGTACTTTAATTTGTGTGTGCAAACATGTTTAAACACAGGCACACGTCAGTCAAACACACCTGTCTTGAAGTCATTTTAAGCTTTTAAGTTGAGCCTCCAAATCTTTTCCTCCTCAGTGCAAACCTAAAATATCCACTTACGATGGCATTTATGGATTTCAAATATTTAAAATTAGATCTAGAGCAGAGCCAGAAAAGTGGCAACAAAATTAAAAAGCTTAAATAACAACGTTAGTAATTTGCATGTGGGCCACATCAATGAGCAAGAAAAAAAAGGGGTCTGACGCACAAAAAGATGCACTGAAGGTGATTTTAACCAATAACGGCTCCAAGCCTCTGATATATGCAAAACAGAAAGATAGAAGATAATGAAAGATTAATGAGTAAATCTCTGCCTATGAATATTTGAGCATGGGAAGTCTGTTTAATACATGATCTCCTTGCGAACGACTTCCTGTACATGACGCCTCCACCGCTGCCGCGTCGAACAGGTTCAGAGGATGCTTATTAGTTTTTCAGATGAATAGCATTTTCATTGCTCTGCTCTCCCATGATCTCCTCTCATAAATCCTCCGATATTGATTTTTTTGTTTTGTTTTAGGTTTTATATTTATGGTTCTTGATATAGATAAATAAATAAAGAGATAAGGAATGATGGGATGTGATGTTTTTTAAGGGCATTTCTTGTTGAGACGTAAAGGCATAGCTTGATCTTTACATAGGAAAACTAATTCAAAAATGTGATACGCCTTGAGTTTATTATTGTTTTAAATATTTAACTAGGTAAAAACAATTGGGATTTAAAATCTAATTTACAAGGCTGTCTTAAAGGGCTTCATATCTTGCAGCAAATTTGTATGTTTTTTTATGAGGACTTTGAATAATAGATCAACACAGAAACTTTTTTACAAGTCAAAAATCTGCAACATTTGGCAGACATTTGGATATACTAATATTAAATATTGTTCAACCTGTTGCCTTCAGTCTTCAGCTAATTATTAAATAGAGTTCCCCTGAATGCAATTAACTAAGTTTTTCTGTGAAGTAAGCAGAGATTTGTTCAAGAATATTCAAGAAGTTGGAAACATAAAATGCTAAACACACCATTAAACACTGTTTCATAGAATAGGTAGATGGAGCAGGATATTCCTGAACAAAACTTGTTAGAGCTTGAAACAGACCTGAATTTAATAGCAAATAGTAGGAAAAGTAAATATCCTACATTTTTTATTTCCCATCCTTAGGCCACAAAGTGACCCTTGAACTTTTGCTTCAGAGGAAGTTATCCAATGACTATGCCCTCAATGACTTCAAATAATACTTAAGTTAGACATTTTTATAGGAACTTAAGGCAGATAAATAGTACAGAATAACAAGGACACTGGCTTCAGAATGAAGTTTATACCTGGTCAGATTTTGACTACTGATTATAACTGATGTAAACTTTGATGTAAATACACATTCCTTGGTTATGTATTTTCTCTCTTTAGCAATTTTATGGAATTTGTTCTTAATTGCATGAGTGAATGGCTCAACTTTGTGTTTCTTCCCCACATAAACACAAAGTTGTTCTGCGTTCTCCGCCATTTGCATTCCAAAATACTTTCAGTTTGTCGATTCTTGGGTGACGAGGGCCACACTTGACATAACGTGGCTCTGCAGCTCACATCTCTAAATGCTTTGGGGGCTGACACACAGCAAGGGATCAAAGGATTAGTTTCCATGAGATGGGTGTTCTTGGGAGCCGTAGACGTGCCTGCCCATGCTAAGAGCGGGATTACGACGAGGCAGACAGGAGCTCTCTGGTCTGACGGGTGCCAGTCCGCTCATCCGGTGGCTCAAGTTGGTGACAAATGGAGAGCGCTACCGGCAAAGAGCCCTCACATCTTCAGCTCAATCACATTGAGTCAACACAGGAACTCACATTGTCAATCAGGTTTGCTCATTTATGCAAACCACATCCAATATGTAATCTGTTTAGACCTTATTTTAAATATTTTCATTTAATTGGTTTTATGTTTCCATTATGAGTGTGTGCTCCTGTGTAATACTATGACTCATTTCAGCTTCTTTTATCACATTACATTTGACAAAAAAAGTATTTTTTAGAAGATCAGTCATGTTACTTTCAGAAGCCTTTTTGTCAAGCCTAATTACAGCTCTGACACATAAGGCTCAAATATAACACAGAAACATGTTTTACATTTTTGTCACAGTTCTTCCCGTATGAGAAAGCATGGATTATGTAATTACCAAAAAAGCGTGGATGGACATATTTTATTCAAGCTGCTGGTTAGATTTGTCTCTGACAGAGCCTCTGAGGTTTCTTTCACTATGAAAGATATTTATAGATCAGGGGGTATTTTCACTGCCTGTGGAGGGGAAACCCTGAGCTGTGAAGATGATTTATAGCTTTAATGAATGTACAGCGCGACAGACTGGCGACCTGTCCAGGGTGTACCCCGCCTCCCGCCTGGAACGTAGCTGGAGATAGGCGCCAGCAACCCTCCCGACCCCATTAGGGACAAGGGTGCACAGAAAATGGATGGATGGATGGATGGATGAATGTACAGCAGAAAAGCAACACCAATGGGACAACTGGTCTAAAACAACGTTAGGTAAATTTGATTTTTGGCACAAGTGTAAATCAAAGCTTTATTGCAAATATACTCGCAAAGTTTATGTGCAGAATTCTGTTCTGTGTACATTTTGGCACCGATTTACATCAACAAATCTCACAATCCTTTTGTTTGGTACCTCCAAGCACTGTTACAGTCTCATTTGTGATTCTTGCATTCAGCTTGATCAGAGCAGCTGGGAAAACACCGGTGACAGCGGATGTAAGCGGTGCACAGTCTTTCCCCCCTACTTTGCATGTCATCAAAGTGGTGGTCGGGACTTCCGATTCCCCTGTCTCCTTGGCACAGTATGAATAATGCAGCAGTGCGGGGTTGCCTGCCTGCCAGAACAAGTTGATAAAAACAGCTGGGTAATGCTGCAGAAGACATCACTACACCAAAACAGGACTAAAGCGGCTAAAAATAAGTCAGTTTATTTTATTCAGTGAAAAATAAATAGAGGGATTTTACCATGCCAGCGTAAGCTGTGGAAAAAACAAGCAGGGAGGACATTGGATGGGACATTGGCATTCTGTCAATCATATCTATCTACATTGTTTTTATCAGTGTTTTCCAGTGATACTCTTTCATCTGCTAGTCTCTTTGCCTCAAAGTAAAACACCGAAACAGGACAAACAACAGTGGTAACATCTGCTTTGAGATCTGCATGACAGACACCAGATTTCCTTTTCCAAGCAAGAACTTATTCCGGAATAGGAGAGGTTTTTGATTGCATTTAGACTGTACAATCATTTTATTTGTTTATTTATTTATTTATTCTAGTGGATTTTGTCTATAATTTTATTGGATCTGAGTTACAGTTTAAATACAGTTTATGTCCAACAAATTGCTCTGGTAAAAAAAACACAAAAAAAATCCCAGTGTGGGCTTTGGATAACATTTGAAACATGGTGGTGACAGCATCTTAATGTGTTTTTTAACACAAAGTTTTGGAACTTTAGACACTTCATGAAAGTGTGATGTGCACAGTTGCCTCAAGGCTAGCTGGTAATTTTTGGAAGTTCTTCTTCTGCAGAGAATTATTCTCCTTCAGAGAAATGTTCTACAAAGGAGAGTAATTCCTTTAGCATCCCCACAGTTTAAGTATGTGGATATTAGATTGTGTTGCAACTCCAAACTAACCTGACGGGTGCAAGGAAGGATGCTTGTCCTGTTTGCCTCTGTGTTGACCCAGTAATGGAACAACACAGCAGCATTTGCTCTGCGTCTCATGAGTGGAGAAAATAGATTGATGGGTGCATGCATTAGGAAAATACCAGTCAGCATTTTTGCTGGCAATGGAAGTCATTGAGGATAGGGCACTTGTGAGGTCATACTTAATAAAACCTGTAACTCTGTAGTTTTTAAGTAAATTAAAATAACACATAGCCGTAGCTTCAATGGAATGTAGCTACAGCTTAACAAGATATATGTACAAGCACAGCAACATATTCAAGTTAATGTTTACAAAAAAATAGATACAAAAATGTTATCTTGAAAAATAAATTGTTCAGTAATGAAAACATGAAAGTTTCTTCTTCAGTTTCGTACTTACACTCCAGTAACATTCTGAACACTGCAGTCTTGCTCTTGTATTATTCTTGACATCTTTATAAAATGTATATCTTGCTCCTGCTTTTAGGCTTTCCAGGCTTTGAAAATGTTTCATTTATCTGTTATACTTCTGGGCATAACGGGGTTGTGGATGTCGCCTTGCAGCTAGAAATCCTATGTTTGAAGCCCAGCCTGCTTCTCTATGATGGACTGGCCTCATCCAACGTGTGCTGCATCTCTTAACCAATGTCTGCTTGAGAAAGACATCAGCTCCCTCGCAACATTTCATGGATAAGCAGGTATAGACAATAGGTGGATGTTTTAATTGCTGATTTCAGAAAGAATACAGAGAAGTGATGAGAAATGTATTTTTAAATATAAAATAATGTGAAATATGCAGAAAGAAAAGCCAATAAAAGTGAGACTATAATTCTAATTAAAACAAAAGCATAGTTTACTAAATTGACATAATTGTCTATACTCAGAAACATAAAACATACGCTATTCTACACATAAAAGAACGATAAAAAAGAAACAGAGAAAGACTGACTTGTTAAAGTAAAATGAATGTTTCTTCGAGTGATCAGAATATTTTCTGTCCTTTTTTCCACGTCATAAAACAACCTCCATGTGGACAACAAACAAACATCTCCAATTTTAATCTGCTGAAATATTTGCTTTTAAACCTCCACCTGTGTCCTATTGTCTTCCTTTTCTTGAATCAATAATCTTCAGACCACCTGAAGTGAAGATGCATCCTGGCTGATCAGATTAGATCTCATTTCCCAGTCCTGTATGTAAATAGGGACGTAGCCTGGATCACACAATCAGCTTTTAGCTGGGCCAGTAGCAGATCATTAGCACGATGTGATCACAAATGCATTCTGAGACCTGAAAGATATTATGATGCATTTGGACATTAAAATGTTTCTGATCCACCTGAGTCCAATTTGGATTGGAATAAATATTTCTAAAAGTTCAGTGAAGCTAGTAATAAAATAATTTCTCATGTTTCAGAGAACAGTATCGTTACTATCCAAAAACGTGTCCTGATTTTTTGGATAAGACACAGAGATGGAAAAACACATGACTGAACAATGGACTCAATAAATTTACACCTGAGTTACAATTTACTGAGGTTTCATGCTGTACAATCGGATTTGTAGAAATACAATTTTAACATGACATTGAAGCTTTTATAAAAGCTTTAATATAAAATATGTTTTAAATATTTGCTAAAACTATCAGATTCTCATGACAATATAGTATAAGACAGATAATCTGTTGCTCACACTCTCCTTCTTGCTCTTTGCTGTTTTGCAGTGTTTCCTGACAGTAGAGCCTGTCATAATAAAAAAAATGGGTAACACTTTATTTGACGGGTTGTGAATAAGGTCATTCAGTAAATCATGACACTTTTAATACAAAGTCATTAACCAAGAAATCATGATCCGACCTAAATTTGTTATAAAAATATTACTGATTAAACTAATTATGTAGCTTTATGTTATTAAAGCTAAAGTTTTATCAGTAATACTTTTATAACAAATTTAGGTCAGATCATTATTTCTTGGTTAATGTCAAGTTGTCATAACGAAAACATTTTGAATAATGTCAACTTTGTATTAAAACTGTCATGATTTACCGAATGACACTTTATGACAATAGTCATAAATATTCATGAAGTCTTACTCATGTTCATGACAGGTGTTATGTCATGTTTATGACGGTGTCATGACAGTCTTACTCACAACCCGTCAAATAAAGAGTTACCAAAAATTGGTTTATTTTGTATTATTATTTTTAATAAAAGTTACATACAGCAGCTTTGAGGTCATCTGTCAGACAAGGTTTCTACTTAGCATGAGGGAATGGGGTCCTATTGTTAGAGATGCTTTTCCAGCTGCTGCTGGGTTGTTGACTGAGAAGCTTTTTTCTAGTTTCTTGCTAGTTTCTTTTAGCTGCCCTGATGTCCCTGGTCAGTTATTGGGCTGCTTATGCAAGTAATGTTTTGGTTGTACAGGTCTTGATTGTATCAGGCCTAATCAAATACGAGAACTGCAATAAACAACATTTACAAATTGCACAGGGTTCTCCCAGTGAGAATTATTAGCAAATCTATACTAATCCATAAGATATTTAGGCTTTCAACTTCTGTTGTTTTCAGTGTTTCCATACTGTGATGTTTGTCTAATAAGTTAGGTACTCTGAAAACTAACAATATTTTGTTTTCAAACATGAAGGTCTGCATTCCTCGTTTAGAAAAATTCACTCTTTTCCTTCCCTAACTTTTCATCAGCATGAAAACTTTGCCTGCGTTGTGTTTTGTTGCAGCATGACCTACCTTCTGTAGAGGTGTGCAGACAAATGTACTGACATTTTCCTGCAGAGCAGAGAACAAAAACTTATTACTCAAAGGTTCACATTCCATTTTTATTCATGAAGCAAGGAGACCCAGATGAAATCTGAGAGTATTCAACAGAGTGACACAAGGTCAGCAACACGGTCATGAAATAAAAAAATGATTTTCTACTCCAGTTTTGCTGCTATGTCTTGACTGCTAATGTGTGATTTTCGGTAGTCCTTGGTTGTAAAAATACATATTTAACTATGCCTTAATGACAAACTAATTTTAGAAAAAACATGGAAACACTTTTTTAACCACAACGTTCGTTCTGAAAGTCTTATAAATGAACATACTATCATAAAATGCTGACATTTGAATTCAGTTCTTCATTCCATCAACAGGTTGTAATTTCATTGTTTGCTTTTCATTGACACAAAGTCTATTTCTTTATCTATACACCAGAAAAAATAAGCTAATCAACATTTATTTCTGTAAATATATTTCTAATGGCCCTATTGATATGAAATCCACACCATGTACTGGTTTCAACGTACCAATAGAAATAAATTTAAAAAATAACTCTATAAATAAGAGTAATAAAGTGGAATGGCATATGGAATACATATTTCACACACAAAGGAAAAAAAGAAAGAAAAGGACATCCAACGCCAAGAAAAAAAAAGAAACTCTGTATTTAGATTAAGAAAACATCCATATCTGTGAAAATTAATACCACCTACTTATGGCCTTTACGTAAATTGCCATTGCTATGGTATTGCACAAACACATCTGAAAGAAGGAGGAGGAAAAGAGCTTTTTTAAACCGTAAGCAACACTTCCAATTCCTTTTGCAATGTTCTTATTGTTACAAAACAGACAGATTGCAGTGGTTACAGAAAGACTCCACCATTTCCAAGCTATTCCATTTGACACTGTTGGTATCATGGAATTGTTTGAACAGAAACTAGTCAGGAGCAGAATTTCTGAAAGAAAAGTTGATAGGATAATCAGAAGAACATAATAAATAATGCACTCTGCCTTTTCTCTCTTTGCAAAACTCCACTGCTGACCATGCCAGTGTAATACTGAAGGAACGTAGCATGATGACCATTGAAGTCTCTGGATGTTATTGCAGAGATGGTTGGTGTATAGACAGCACCAGAAGTAAAGTTTGGAAGTCTGACTACTATGGTGTGGGACTTCTTATCAACATTTAGTGACAACAGATTTCATACAAATGAAGAAAGGATAAAAAAAACTACTGACACATTCTGGATCAAAAGCAATAAAACGAGGGTGTGAGGATGCTGTACATGCTTCAGCAAGCTAAAATATAGAACCCTCTTCCATTATGTAGGTTGCATAATACTCTTAGCAAGTCTGCAAAGCAGCAGCTAAATTTCCTGACTCAATTCCTGTGGCATGCTCTTTTCATTATTCATAAATCTATGTTTTATAACATAAAAGTCTTTGATGCTGTGAAAATGTCCACAAGGTAAATGGATTTGCTGATTTGACTTGGCTGCTGTGTAATGAATTTAGTTGTAACATGCTTACTATGTATTTCCAAAACTATCTCACTCGAATGTGCTTTATTTGTGTTGTTAATACAACTTAATTATACAGCTTAGTCTCCTGAATACATATGTACACAAACATAGGTCTAAATACTTGCAGACGTGTATGGTTGGTGTGTACATGTGTGTGTTTGTACATCTGTGGCATAAAATGAATGCCAAAGGCTCACTACCGTTGCCATTCAGGCAGCTGCAGTAAAAAAAATCAATCCTTCCTTTTCCTCCTATATATATAAAAAAGGACAGAACCTCATCTGGTTCTGGTGTGCTGAAAAGCTGTATGCCATAAATTCTTGCTTCCCATTACAGCCCTCTGCTTTTCACCATGCCAGTCGACAGAGAGGTGGCAATTTTAAAGTGACACACAGCACTTTGAGGGTGCAGCAGCTTTAAGGTTTGAGAAAAGGATATTTGACCAGCAGGACCCCAATTTGAATCTTTGAACTTGTTAGGAAAGCCTGGGTGGCATAACCACCTGAGTCTCAGTAGCAACATTTGCCCACAGTTTAACTAAACAGAATAAATCTAGGAAAGTCTCAGAAATTGTAAGAAAGCAGGAATTTATTTTGCCTTCTCTTTTGTATAGATAGTATACACCTTTGTCCATGTCAGTGTTTTATCTACTGGCTCTCAATCTGCAAAATAGAAAAAAAGATTCCATATTAACCACAATGCTAATGACTTCAATAGTGAAGAATTGTTCAACTATGGACATCAGTCTGTTTTTGATCATTACTTTTGTCTTGATCATTAATAATCTAGCATCTCTTTCATGAAGTTGTTTTTTTCATGAGCTGTCATGGGTATTTTTTGCACAAAGAGGGCATAATAAATTTGCAACATTATTTGCATGTCTTTTATAAGTCATAGTTTAGTTTAATGGCTAATTTCAATTATTCATTAGATAAATGAATTAATCAAACCCTCTCGTTATAACCAGACTCAAGTATAACCCAAGAAAAATGTGAAAGAAGTTTTATTTGGGTGTCAAGCAGCCTCAATGCAGATGTTGATAACTGGGTTTGATTCTTGGCTCTGGTTCATTTCCCATGGACGCCGTGTCTTTCTCTACCACACGTCCTGTCCAGCATTTGTTGAATAAAGACAATTTGTGCATTATAGAAGTGGATTATCTACTGTTTTTTTGTTGTTTTTTTATGAGAAGTGTTAATTTCACATCTTTTTTGATTATTGTAAATTCAGGTTCAGTGAAACCCGATATCCAAAAATATCCAAAAAGACATTAAAGCATTTTGTCCCCATTTTAGGTTAGATATGATCAACTAAATGAATTCCACTTGGAAAAAACTAAAAAATAACAAAACATAAATCATGTCTTTTTTTTTTTCATAGAACAAGGATCAGAATACAAATGTGCGCCACACTAAGATTTTAGTTTTTTTTAATTAAAACAAGGAGTTGGTACCAATTTTGCCTTGCAGTAAGAAGGTCTCAGCCTGGGGTCTTTCTTCATGGAGTTTGCATGTTCTCTCCTTGCATGTGTAAGTTTTTTGCTGGCTACTCTGGCTTCCTCCCACAGTCCAAAAACGTAACTGTTGGGTCAATTGATTATTCTAAATTGCCCTCAGATATGAGTATGTGCATCCCTGTGGAGATATTCACCAGAAAAAACAAGGGAGAATAGACTATCGAGGGATGAAATAAAGACAGAAAATTATCTTTAGACTTCCTCATTATTAAAAAACTTCAGTTTTCTAACTGCTTCAAAACAGATGGAAGAGCATTTTTAAACCCTCTTCATCCCAGATCACTAAGGTGTCTTGCAGCATGTGGCAAGAATAATGCCTTGGAATAGAAGAAATATCTTTTTTTTACTTTATCTGACTGATTTAGATGAGCGCAAGTGAACAAATCAAACCAAGAATAGCTTTATATGAAAAGTGCTTGCCAATAATAAAGTCTGTGTGTGGACAAGACAGACCATCTGACTCAAACATATAAGAAGCAACGGTGAGTAAGAGATCTAAAATTAGTAAGAAATCTCACAACACCATACATGGCTGTTTAATGCATCGTACGATGATGCACACTTGCATATATCATCAGCATGTACACGCAAGCGACTGCAACATAATTCAGTAATAAATGAATGCAACCTCATGATAAAACAAATGAAGTTGATACACATGGAGAAGAAATTAAAGGTTTATTTCTGCTTGAGCTTGAGGAAATCTGTTTTGATCTTGCTTTTCGACTTTACAACTTTCACCTGTTTCAGCGTGCAGGAGGCCAAAAAGCAAGAAATTCAACATAAAGTCATGTCTTGGTAATACACTGACACTTCAAAGCTAAGTTGGTTATGTGAAGTCTGGCATTATTTTTAAAGAAACAAATAAATAATTCAAGAAAAGATGAAAGATTCAGTAGTTTACTGCTTTATCACTGCAGTGAGATGGAATGTGTCTTTGTGAGGTCTCCACTTCCCTCCAACGAATGGACTGAGGAGGAGTGTAAGGTGTCTGATGCAAGGTACCCAGGTCCTGTAGATCCAAAAAAGCTTAAATAAATCAAACATGGACCAGTATTGGTGCTTCATTCTTATCCATCCAAACAGCATGCACAAGAAATGTCATTTTCTCTGGTAAAACTTTAGAAAAGATCAGTTGGTCTACACTGCTTTCTTTCAAGAGCAGAAACTTTCCCCTTGCAGTCTGACATGCCATCATTCTTCTGTTGTTGTTATTTTAATCAGTAGTTATAATGTGTGCATAATATTTTAATTTAAACTCTGCTTTCCAATTCTTCTAAGTTTTGTCCTACTTTGCCTATATCTTGACTGTGATCTTAACTGTAAAATAATTTGACTCTTTTTTCAAATGGTTGCGATTTTTAGAACTAGTACCTTGTATTTTGTTAACTGTTTATTTTTTTGTTAACTGTTTATTTTGTCACAAATGTTCTACATAATGTCTAAGCATGGCAACATGAAGCAAATTTTGTGAAATGCCAAGCCCTTGGATAGATATAACATATTTGTAACATTTATGGTGTGTCTTTCTTGTTTGTATTGTTTGTATACTAGCTTAACGAACGGTATGTGGTGCACTGTTGTGATGTTCTTATGACACTTTCACTGTGTATCTGAGATTTGCAGGAGTTCACACTGCATTCATTGTGATTGCTTCAGTTGTAATTTTAAATTAAATAACATCTAAAAATAGTCGACAGTGTGTAAGCCACTATTTAAATACAAAAAAAAAAAATCATAAAAACTGCCAGAGGCACAGAAGACAGGAGGACTTGCAGAAGACAGAACTAAGGCCCACATTGTGTTTGACTCCTCAAGCCTTTGGGTCATGGGGATTAAATCTCCATTAGACAAAGTGTCAAAGTGTTATTTGTCCCATGTGTCTCTCTGTTGTCTTGGGATGAACCAGCAGTCTCTCCAGTGCGTACCCCGTCGCTCACTGACACACTGACAAAGATAAACATCAGGTCCCTTCAACCCTGCAAGCATGAACGAGTGCAGACAATGAAAATAATGGACATTTGCCTGGATAAAATTTCAAAACGCTTATGAAAGAAGAGCAAAAATCATTTTAATTAACACATTAGATAAAAGCAATTTCACACAGTGAAACTTTGTAATACACACCTGTACTTTTTAAAGTATAGTTTCACTATTATGTAAACTAATTTTGGCATTTTTGCATAGGGTTGGTGGATTATCTGAGCAGTTTAGAAAGGAAGTTTTCATAAGTTAGAGCTACAGGCTTTTTTTTTCACTTTTTGCACTCAAAGTTGTAATAATTTAACGTTGCAAAATTGAATAACCTCAAAGTCTGAAATAATTAGACTTAATGAAACAAGTGAACATATATAGATTTTATAAAAGATCATATTATTAGATTTTTATTTCAACTCAGTCAACAAATAGTTTTATATGGTATGCAAATTTAACTGCAGCAACTGCACATTATTACAGTAGGAGAGGGAGATGGCACCAGTTAAGCAGCAACAAATAATAATCTTTAAAAAAATAGCTCAGTAGGCAAATAAAAAAGTAACAGACAAATTTCTGACAAACTCCAGACTTGTTGCTAAATGTCTTCCCTTCAACCCCACACGTTTTCATAGACTGATTCAAAACATTTGATAAGTTATTTGTTTCAAGTGTGGTTCAAAGACACAACAGCAGTGGCCACTTGCCACCAACTGTGATGCCAAAATCAATTTACCATCTTCTTTATCTCAAGTCCAGTGTGAAGCTCTTTTCACCTCCTCAGCAATAATGACTCTTTGGTGTGTGAATGTAACTCACATCTGCACTCCCCACATTTAGTATGCATCAATATCTCTGTAACATGTGACACTGTTGAGGGTTTTTTTTTTCCTTTACCTGTTTTTCTAAATGTACTCGAATATGCAAGAACATCAGTTTCAATGCACAGTTTCTTGGAGGGAGCAGTCAATGTGAAATGTTTTCGAATTTGGTTATGAATGCTTGAATAGTAATGCTTGAAAGCAAATTTCCTCTCCTCCTTCTTACTTGATATTAATTTTTCCTTTTCCTTTGAGGGTCACCACAGGATTATTATGGGACTGAAATAAAATTAGGTGATGTGTGTGGAGCTATTAGATGCACTCTACAAAACATGCTTTTATAAAACACAAGATTTGCTATGAATACATGCCTCCGGTGACTGAATTTACATCCAATTACACAAAAATGATGTTGCTTCTGTTATTGTTGTCAAACAGATACTGAAGCATAAATCATAGACAAAGTAGATTTTTTTTATTCCATCTTAGCATTATTGGTTTGGTTCCTCATGATGTCTGTCTTTCCCATCTCATTTTTGCAGTGAATTGTATGAGGGGGTATAAGGATCATTGAGGTTAAACACAATAATGAAACAATAATGTGGCCACAAAAGAGTTCATTTCCAACAAAAAGACACCCATGCAGACATTTCTAGATTTACATCTCATAGTTTATGTGATAAAAAAAAAAGTTGTAAATTTGCAAGAAAAACAGGATAATTTTCCATGGCATAAATTTATCAAAACTAGGAAGTTCTCTGACATTATAAAATCAAACATGTGCAACAAAAATTACCAGCAGTCCTCTAACATTTAAGTGGTAAATTTAGATCATATCTGGATATGTTATCCAGATATGCATATAGGCTCTTTTCCTGTACCAGAGCTACTTTCAGGTGCAGATTCGATGAAGACGTGTTGCAGCCTTTTCCTCGTTGTCTTGTATATTCTGGATCCAATTCAAGTCATTCATGACAAATCTGCTCCTGGGAGATGTGGTTTTGATACCGGATGTCCACTTACATGTTAAAAAAAATATCCAGTTATAATACTCAAGTATAATTTTATTCATCCAAATGTATTACCTTTCAAGATTAGAAAAAAAACTTGTGTATTTTCTTGTAAATGTGTCAAATTAATCTCAACATTTTTGGCATACCTGTACTCTTTTGTGGCTACAATATTTTCTTTTCTATTTTGTGAGAAGACAATCAGAATACCAACAATCTGTTCAAGTTAAAAGAACCACAGTTTGTCTAAGTCTGACCTTCATAACACGTCTGTCTGTTTGTGGTGTGATTGCATGAATAAAAGAAGACTTCGGGGAAGCTCTGAGAAGCAACTGTTGATGCTCATCAATTTGGAAAAAGATAGAAAATCATTTCTAAAAAGTAGGAATGTTTAACAGCTTAGATGGAGAGATTACTGCATTAAAAAACATATTAATATATGATATTGATATCTTATTAAATCATATTATTAGTGAGATGTTACTATCTTACTATGAGAAGATAAATGATTTCATCAACCATTATTTGTTACATTAATTTGCCCTTTATATTTAAATTATGTAGTAGTCCACAGAGGGCTCCTGACCTAAAGCAGCTTTGTTTATAAGATTGTTTTTAAGTCCATGTAAATGGCAAGTGTTGTGCTTTCAAACACTAATCATAATTCCTCTTTAAGGACAATTAAATGTCTATCCTTTTCTAAACTTTGAGAACCAGTGTTTTCATACTATGACATAAACATATGACTGGTTGTATTCTTTCCTAACGCATTCCTTTTTCTTTTTGACTTGAATGTGTTCAGTTATTTATGTAAAAGTGAATACAGTTCAATTTTGGAAAAAAAAAAAATCTAAAATGAATCAGATGAATGATTTATCTAACCACAAAATGATGTTTTGGCATGTGAGAATGCAGTTTGATTATTAATAACCTACATGTTAGTACAGTCATATGTCATTGTACTAAGTTGAAGGTTCTCCAGGAAGAGACTCAGAGGAAGTATTGACTTCTGTTTCCTGTTTCTGTCCATCTGGAAACATGATTCACAAGCTGCATCTCAAAAACAAGGATGGTTGTTTTCATGACTTTAGTAGGTGTATGGCATGCTGAGGGCTCTTGAGTCATTCATAAATGCCTCGGAAATGGCTGGCCATGTTTATTCTCTTCTCATCCAGAGGCTCCATCTGTGGGCTCAGTGGCCCAGTTACGGGTTTCTCTCACGCTCCTTCAGCCCTGGCTCATCAGGCACAATGCTGCAGTCATAATCCTTCCCCTGCCACCTCAGTCAGCTGAGTTTCTACCTCACAGTTTGTTAGCCAGACTTACCGTCAACTTTGGAATCCCAAGCGTGGAAATCCAGCAATGGGCAGATATCAGTTAAAGCTCTAGCAAGCCCACGCATCCCAAGCTCCTGCAGCTCAAACATTTCTAGAACAACACTCACATGTCTGTCTTTGCACTGCAATGCATGTGAGTGACAGTGTGCAATGAGAAAGGAGAAAAAAATTGAATCTCTGCTGAAAACAAAGACGTCTGCAGCAAGACTAAAAAGTTAAGATGTTCTTAAATTTTGTTTCCTGCATCTGAGATTTACAGCTTAATGTGTTTTTTTGTTTGTTTGTTTTTTCCTAGAAACATAGTGCCATTACTTTTAAACAAATTTAAATAATTAGCTATGGGTGACATTTTTTTCTATGGAAAGTTTTATTATTTTTTTAATTTTCAAAAAATAAAGTCCATATGAATTCCTTTAAAAGAATGTAGCATACTTGCTAATGCATAGTGTTCTGTATCCAAAACAACTGTTAATCAATACATCTATCAGCAACAATCAAATATGAAAATTGTTTTGATATTGAACACTTTAAACTCCACATTGTGGATGACCTGGGCTCCGTAATCATTTATTGAATAACTGTCTACTTGAATTGTAGAGACCTTGCATCAGTATTTCTCAGTCTCTATTCTCATAATGATTAAAATCTTAAACTGAAATGTACAAACCGCCTTTAACTCAAAAGTTAGATGTGACAAAAAAATAGTTATAGGATCCTGTGTGAAGAGTGTTTAGCAACATAGACAAACTATTCACACTGTGTTACAAGAACTATATGAATTACAGAATTCAGTCAATGACTTATTTATTTTTTACCTTTAATGTGTTAACTTTCATTTGATACTAATATAATAACATCATTAATGTAAACCGTGTACCTTCATGTTTTTTTAATACATTTTTTATTCCTGAATTTAAGTTTGTGAGTCTTATATTTTTTGTGCAGACAGCTGCCTGCCCAGTCTGGTTGTGGAGGTTTCCTACAGCCAGAAACAGAGGAGTAATCTCATAAATCAACTGTCTTGCTAACTACCTCACTGTGGTAAAATGCATTTAAATGAAATGGCTTCCATTCAGAATAATCTTTGTTCGTATCAGATAACTTTTTTTCAAATAGGTAACAGATCAAATCTGTCATACTGAACAAGTCTGTCCTGGATTGGAATTGTATTCATACTGACTGGATCTAACCAGTCAGTATGAAGTGGATGCAGAAGGTGTTTATGTTTCATTTCATTTCATTTCATTTATTTAACCAGGTTAAAGCCCCATCAAGCTCTAGATTTTATTTGCAAGGGGGATCTGTGGTGAATTTGAATTCCACAATTTTCCAATTTTTGTTTAGCAGAAAAGTACTTTTGAGCTTCTTTCAGCTCCCTTTGCACACATAGCTGGTGTGGCTGCTTTATGTGGCAGCTGCTGGGTCCCTTGTGTGTACAGATCCTATGTGTTATATATTGAGGTAGTGTAATACCAAAATGCAGGAAAGAGGTAGAAAAAAATAATGGTTAGAATCATGTTTTAAGAAAAAGAAATACATGTGAGTGAAACCTTTGCTGCAAAATTAAAGGTCCGCACTTAACCCTGTGTGGCCACTCAATTCATTGATTTTAAAGTCATCTTATCCTGCATAATACCCAGACTAGTGGGTGATTCTTGGCAAAGTGGTCAAGACCTGAGCCATGATCAATAAGAAAATGGCATCAAAGGGCTTGTTTAACGAGATTTGTTGGCTGTGATCCGGGCTGCATCCATATCCTACAAGTGTGAATTTCAGTGCTTTCATCTGTAAGTCATTTTCTTGTTCATCACATGAGATCTTTTTTTAGGGGAGAAGAAGGAGAATGGTTAGTCGGACCGGGATTAGATGTTTTAATAATTCATCAGTGACATATCGTTCCAGGAAATTAGTCTTTTTTAATATATTCCTAATGGCCCACTTAAAGGTTATGTCTATCAGATGGCTCTAGCTGGAGACGTGGTGGCATTTTAATCAGCAGAGGTGATGGTTTTTTTTTCAGTCTTAACAAATTACCATTCCATATTGCAAATTTTGCTTCTATCTCTTCACCTGTTTATTTTAGGAATGAACACTAATCGAAACATTATGAACTTCACAAATGTTAAAGGGATGTTGTCTGAAGTGACAAAATAAAGAAGAGACTTGCATTGCTCAGTCATTTCTGCTAGAATACAAATGGAATTCATTTTCATTTTTTGGAGTTTCATTTTTCAAAGAAATAAACAAAGTTGCTGAAAGGGCAACCAATCAGCGAAATCCATGTGGATATGACATTTCCAGCCAAACATAGCTGGCAAAACAAAATAATTATAATTTTGGGAATAAAAAAACACATACCTAACCTTAGGCACATTCTTATACGTACCATAAGATATAGATTTTTCCTCACACCCACATGTAATTATCAGAAAACTCCACAAATACTTTTCTGACATTTAAGGGTGCTCACAATTGGTGTCCAAGAGAAGGCCCCTATATTTTTTGCAGGTAATGAAGGTGCTTATTATAACCCTGGACTCCCCAAATGACCACTCTGACTGAGATTTCAAAATTTCTTTCTTTCTCATTATTATTTTTGTGGGCTTGCTGCTCAGAGTCTGCAGGTGGTTGTTCTGGTGCAGTGACCAAAGTCAACAGGGCACATAAATTTATAATGTCCCGAGCACCCTCCGGGTTGTGATAATGTCAGGTGCCAGGGTTATGGCCAGATGAATTGGAAAATGATGACAGTGATGAAAAATACATGGGAACAGTGTAAAGGATGACCTCTGTGAGAAATGGTATATTTCAGCTGTCATTTTTTTGACAATTTCCTGCTGTATCTACTCAAGATGTACAGTGCAGTGAAAAAGTATTTGTCCTTGCTCTATGGGTCTTGTGATTTTGCTTTCAGTCACATTTAAATAATAATTTTTACTTTATTCATCCCAGCAGGGAAATTATTTCACAGCTACAGCACACGACAGGAGCTGTGTCTGCAGGCAGCCAGCTGAGCCGGCGCCATTTATTTATTTTTTTTTTTGAAGGCGGACATGCAGCAGAGGTCGTCGGGACCTGGAGTCGAACCTGCAACGTCCGTGGGTCTAAGGCCTCCAAACGTGGGGCGTGCTAACCCGCTGCGCCACCACAGCACGCCCAATGTTTCATCTGACTAATTTCTGACACTCTGAGTACATAAAAATACAAGAATTGTGATACGTTATTACAAATGTGATAAGTAATCACACAAATTTGCCCTTGTTGCATCAAGGTTGGAGCCCCTCCATCAGGCATTTGCGATATTTGTCACCATGTCTTTTACCATCACTGTGGGAAAATTTTGGTCTACTCATCTTTGCAGAATTGTTTTAACTGAGCCACGACAGATCTTGGCTCTGTCTAGTCATTGTTTTATGTTTTACTACATAAAACAAGCACTTTTAAGGTTAAAGAGTTGTTCCAGATATTTTGAAGTGAGATTTTGTTGAGTTAACAGAAAAATGTAATGGATGAAGCTAACAGCCAGTAAGACTTATGCTATCTGTTTGAATAAACTTCAGCCATTTAAAACGTCAATTTAAACTATTCATATTAGTGGTATAGATTAGCAGGATACAATTTCTTTGGTTGCAGTTTTTTTTTCCAGCCAAGCAATATCAGTGTTTCCATGTGGAGTTGTCATGGTTAATTCTGTCGTTTGTATTATTCCACCTCATCAGATGATTTGGCAGATCAGCAGAAGGTAAGAACTTTAAAAGCAAAAATAACATATTGTTTTTGATACTACTGCTCATCTGATGCAAAATCTTTTCTTTGTAGCTCACTTTTGGAAGAGCTTGACTGTAGGGGGGCTGAAGAGTTACAGCTGAGCTGGCAAAATTAATTCACCTGACAGGCTCAAAAAAGGTAACTCCACATAGAATGCATTCAGCTGAAAAAACAGCACTAAACATAACAAAGATCTCTTTTAAAATCCTATATTATGGGTGTTGAATTTCAATCCTCGCGGGGACGTTTCCTGGCTCCAACTGCTTTATGCATTCCTGACCCAAAACTGAGAATCAAATCAGCATCTAGTCAGATTTTACAATTAATTAATTGATTTAATTGTTTTCAAGCAGTGATGCAGTTAAAAGTTGCAGAATGAAATATGAAGAAATATGTAAGGAGTATATACTGTACTGTTTCACACCACATAAGCCTTTACATTTGAATTTTAAATGTAATCTTAGGCCACTTGCATTTTAAAAGAATGAAGTGTGTGCATTTTATATGAACTAGAAAAGAGAATCTTTGTAGGGAGAGGTAAGTCGAGACAAAAACACAACACAGACGAGGGGTTCTGCTGAAGTGTTATTTAGCTCTTTAACCATCTGGATCCTCTCAGATTTCTTAAGCTGCATATGCAGCAAGATATGATAATCACTTTGTATCTGAATTGGAAGTACTATATCTTGTTTTTACCACCCTAAATGTATCACAATATATTTGAGTCTGCTCAAATACAGCTTTGTAGCAAATAGGTGGAAAAAAAAGCTATTTTCATGCTGAGGAGCGATTTAAACTAAAGGAGTAGCAGTTGGACCCGGTGACCTGCTGAAAGGTCATGTGTACTACTACTTCCCTTCCCAAGAGCAAAACTAACACAGACAAAGCACCTCATTAAAGCATCCCATGTCCTCACACAGTGACAAATCAATGGAGGCTGGCCATTTTCCGTCTGAGAAATGTTTCCATCTCTTTGCCTGCCACATATTAAAATATTGATGCACAAATCTTGTTCCACCAAGTCTATTGAAGGTGATGTACTGTAAAGTTGGAGAAACGTGTCATTTGTAAAAGTCATATTTGCTTTCTTATCTAAGAGGCAGAAAGACAGGTAATTAGTTCTCATAGTGATGAAGGTTCGTCTTATGTAAAGTCTAGTATTTAACGACCTTGTTAGATTTTCCGCACACATTCACCATAGGTTCTATTCTAATTAGCCTCCAACATTTGAATGACCACTTTCCGTTTTTTTTTTTTTTTGCAACCCTTTAAAGGTGTCTGGGCTGAACTCTCACTGATGACTATTTCTGCAGTCAGAAAAACACACGGGAAAACTGGAGCTTCTGTACTTGGATTGTAAATAAGGATATAGTTGCAGTGTGTCTCAGGAGTGATTACACCCCTTACATGGTTTAATACTTTTCACATTTACAAACTTTAATGTTTCATTGGAGATTTTTTGATAGACCAGTCCCAAAGTAAAAGGAAGATGATACATGCTTTTTACTTTTTTAAGAACGGACAAGTGTGGCATGCATTTGCATGAAATGTTTCTATTTTGGTTCTCCTCAATAGAATCTAGTTATACGATTTCTGTAAGAGCTTACTTAATCAGCACATATGTTATGTAAATGCTTGAAAGGCTGTTTTGAGAAATACACCAAATATCTCACTCAGCGCTGTTCAATTTATTGACAGAAAATGGAAACCTAGCAAAAATTGTTAGGCCACCTCATCTGACTGTTTACTCATTGTAGAAGTAGCCAAATAAGGCCATGGTAACGCTGGGTGAGTTTCAAAGATTCAGATTTCATAACCCAGGTGAAAGAATCTGTCAACAGAAAAAAAAAAAAAAAAACTAGTTCTGCACTCTACAGATCTAGCCCAAGTAGAAAAGCGGCTAGAACAAAGCCAGAAAGACCCACATGTGCATGTTAATTGTTAGGCAGAGACCAACTGAACACACCCTCAGTCTGTAGAAAGTTATGGCAGCATCATGCTATGAGAATGCTCTTCTTCAGCAGAACAGGAAAACTGGGGGGAAAATAGGTGTAGCTAAAGACATTGCATTTCTCAAATAAAACCTATTAAAGGCTGCAAAACAGCTTCGTCTAGAGTTCAACATTCAGCAGGACAACAACCCTGAACATATAGTCAGTGGTCAATAGTCAGGCTAATGGTTTCCATCAAAGAATGTTCATGTAATGGCCCATTCAAAGTCCTGGTGTAATTGCATAGTGTTGCCCTACATAACCTGTATTGTCTGTTTGCCACCTTTGCACTCCTTTCTTTACATTTGAAAATTATATACTGTCTTTCTTCCATTAATCATTATTTCACAACTTTGTGTTGGTGTTTTACTTAAAATCCCAATATAAACAAGCTGAGGTTTATCACAAAATGTGAAAATGTTTGTATTTGTGCAAGAGATTGTAACAGTAAGAAAAGCCCAGTTTCACATAATGAAAGCCTCTGCTGGTAGATCATATCAGGCAAAACAATTGGTTTAGTTTTTGTAGAATTTACATAACTTACTGTACATCTCCTGCAAACTGAAGAACACAGCTGACTAATTTGTGTTTTATAGTAATGTGAAAAATGAGTAATACTCCAATGCTCCAAGTGTACTTTGTTGAAAAGAGAACTGACCAAAACATGAGGAAAAAGAAGATGGAATATCTCACAGAAGAATCAGATTTTTTTCATAAATATTGCAAGTAGAACTTCTTTAGTTACTGATAATTTTAAAACATAACTGCAAAAATATATGCCTTTAACCAGATGTTGTTCAAAAACTTTGAAATAGGATGTGTTAGTTTATATGCCATCCCATGTTTTTTCTTCCATGAAGTATACTTTTCAACTATTTAAAGTACACTTCAGACACTCTGCTAACCTGTTTTGAGAGAAGGGCAATATTGAAACGTAAGAGGGGAGGAGAGTGCAAACCAAAGGACAAACAACAGACAATTTTGTGGGTATACAGTGGGACAGCAAGGTAGATCTGTCTTCATTTGAAGTTTGTCTCTGGCAGAGATTGTGTCTAAGAGGGCAGCCCTGGGCTCATGCTGAATAAAGGTTATGGTGGCTGTCTTCTCTCCTGGCAGGAACTGATTAAAGGGAAGTCTTGTTGGAGTTCCCAGGACTAACTGAATCTTAATGCAAGTTGTAGGCTCTCCTCAGTAACTGTGCTGTTGACACATTAAAGGGCCTACCGC
The DNA here is from genome assembly GCF_001444195.1 of Xiphophorus couchianus. Classification (NCBI taxonomy): domain Eukaryota; kingdom Metazoa; phylum Chordata; class Actinopteri; order Cyprinodontiformes; family Poeciliidae; genus Xiphophorus; species Xiphophorus couchianus. The sequence continues at coordinate 18,909,399 of NC_040233.1, forward strand.
AATTCTCATCTAGCTCTGTGGCTTGAATTTATGTAATTTGGTCAGATTATGCAGTTGGTTGCCTAAAATGTTTGGATATTTGCATGACATAGCATGTGGATATGCTCATTTAGAAGACAGAATAGTGAAATATGATGCACTGTATTTCTTTTGCTTCCTTTTAAAACTCTAATTATGAAACTTTGATTAGTCAGGAGTCCATCCATGAACACAAGTCCCATTAAAAAGAGCTAAAATATGCGAGTGCACTTTTTTCTTGGCAATTTTTGACAAAGACCTGAGGATATTGAACACATTTGTCTCCTTTATGTATCATAAAACACTGGGCTACTCTTGGTGATGTGCTGAGGTAATTGACTCATTTTCAGTCTCCCTTCTTGGTTGTCTGAGAAATGCATAAATTGAGTTTGACCTCCCAACACTCCTCTACTGGATGGAGGTTTAAATTGCAAAAAAAGTTACAGGCTGGCAATAGGGAGAGCGACTGGCTTCTTCATTGCCTGTGCTTGGCTTGCTTCAAATCTGTCTGTCAATCCAGCAAGCTTGGTTAACACAGTTATAAAATATCCCTAAGCACTGGTGAAGACATTATGGAAGTCCTCAAATGCAAGTGAAAAAATATATTTTGGCAAGAGAAAAAAACTTGTTTTGAAAGACCCATTTTCTAAGTCTAGTCAAATTTTTTTTGACACATTTGTAAGTAAAAAAATAAAAAAATATTAACATTTTTCAAAGTTTTTTTTTTCCATCAACATTTCGTTAGTGTAAGGGGAGCAAAAAAGTAGGAATGTACAAAATCTGACCAATTCTGCTATTTCATCAAGTCTTTCTGACTAAAAAAAGTTTTCTTTCATCTTTTCATTCTTACTTATAATGATGTATTGGGGGTGATAGTTTCCTTTCCTCTTAAGACATCAGTGTGTGTTTAGCTGTGCTGTTGCTTTGAACATGGGGGCAGTGAATGGAAGCAGCTAAAAGTGTTACTTTTCTACACATAGTCTACCTTTTACTGGAAGCAATTCACCTATTTCACAGTATTTTTAGAAGAAATACTATTCTGCAGCAGCTAATTATCATTAGTAATATAAAAGGCTTATGTTTGGAGAAAACAGTTACTTAGAAAAATACAGAAATTTGAAGATGTGTACCGACATTTTGTTCTGGCTGAGGACACATACACACACACATGCACACACACAGGAAAAAACAAATAATGCAAAGCAATGTATTTTCTAACTAAAAAACATGCTAGCCATGTAACCTAGTGACTTATTCTGGCGAAAACTGTGTTGTGTCTTCATCACAAAGTATTGTTCCTTACATTTAAGTACATATTCAATAGTGTAACTAGTGTTAAAATATTTTTGAACTGAGACACTGCTTTATGGGCAAGGATACACTTGTTTGCATACTTAGTTTTTAGAATATCCTCCAAAATATAAGTGAATTGCTCCACTACATTGCATGCAATACAACAAATAGCAAAAAACTAAAAATCTTCAGCTTACATGGCTTGACATATTTTGGAAGTAAAAAGTATGCTAAGCATTTATTTTGAAGCTTAGTTCAGGAATGTAATTTTTCCTGTTTTTTTCATCTTTGTCCGTTCGTTTATGTTTGCATGTGTCCATATTATGTGTAGCATTAATGACGCGATTTTTCAGCCTTGTCATGTATAAATCATGTGTATTCACTGCATGTTTGGATTTTTGGAAAGATTCAAAAAGATATGCAACCTATTGACAAGAAGCAGCTTGTTCTGTCCTTGGAGACTTCTTTTGTTTTGTAGAAGCAGCAGTAAAAATGTTTCCAGCGTAACTTTTTTTTTCATACTGTATGTTGAAGTTATTATCAGGAGTTTTTCTTTCTTGACAAGGTAATTGGCTTGGGAAGCTGTTATATATGTGTTTAGTTTGTATGTGAGTCAGGGCCTCGGGTTGTATATATCAGAACACCCTTGAGACCAGGAAGAAATGAAATCCTGGCTCAAATGTAAGTGAGAGAAAAAGTAAGGAGTGTAATTCTGCAGTATGTATAATCTATCATGCCGTAGAGGAGCCACATCTCTTGTCGTGGCATTCATTTATTTTAGTTGTATCTTCATCTAATTAAATGTAGATACACGTCTTTTAGTTTTTCCACCTTAAATATCTCAAGCTGATGAAAAAAGGGATTGTTACATAAAAAAGCACATACCTCTACCTTGCATCATTATTTTCACACCGACAGCTTAAGTGTTAATAGTCTTTTAGAACCTGAATGCGGATAAATTTGTGCTGTGGAGCAAATATGTATGTGTGTGACTGTGAGACTGTTGGCTGCAGCAGAGAAGGAGTGAGTCATAGCTGCACCCGCAGCCAGCCATCAACCACACTGGCACAGCATTCAGACTCAATCCTCACGACAAAGGACACATGCATCTATCCATCTTGGAATCCTTTCTTGATTTTGATATTTTATGTGTCTGCACTGTGGACCTTAGCGTAATCCTCTGAGCTCATCAGAAACACTAATCAAGTGAACATGATAAATCTGAATTCATGACAGAGTAAACATGGTAAAGGGCATGTTTCCATTAGCTAATGAAGAGGCTTCCTTATTACTTCCATCATTTGCTAAATGACAAACATGGACACCTCAGCCTTTATTACTTCACAATATACCCACAATATTTTACAATTAATCATCAATTGATTATAAAATTTAGCACAATTTTACAGTCTTTTTATCACATTCTTATTTGAAAACTGTTTGAACATTTGAAATTTGCTAACTTTACTTTGGTATTGTTGCTTAAAATAGTTGCAGTAGATATTGACTTGATATTGAGATGAAATGTTTGGAGATATTCTCCATTCTAACATAATACAAAAAAATTTTCATGTTGTTTATAAGTTAATGAAAAGTAAAATAGATTATGAATTGTCATGTACAAATAATTAAAGCACACCAACCACAGTGGTGTTGGCTGTGTTCAGGCATTGAACCGCTGAAAGGTTGGTGCAGAATATTTGCCATAAGCTACCACACTGAATAAGTCAAAGAATAGCTGACAAGAATCACAAGCGTCATGACTTCAGGGGAGAAATGTTTGGCAGAGTAAAGCATTGCCATAAGCATGCCACAGCAATTGAGGGGCACCTCATACGTATTTAATGCGGAACCACATGCATGCTTTTCCCAAATTCAGGTGCGTGTCTGAAACATAACACAGCGTGGAGAGGAGACAGCAGTTAGACGTTATCCATGTGCAGCTAAGCTTTGTTGGTGGGATGAAATGGAAAAACAGTGAAGGGAGTGTGATTCATACTGATTTGGCCTTTGATGAGTTGAATAGACCACCCAGAACAATGATCTCTTATGAAAATATCTGTACATCCTGAAGGTCGTTAGGTTCAACTCACTAAAAAACATGCATCCAAAGTTTGAAAAACAAAACTGACTCAATGTATTGGCTCAATATAATTTAAGAGCAACATAACTTTACTGATTTTATATCATTTCATTCTTATTATTATAAATATATAATAAGATAATGCTCCTTACCTCTAAGGTATTTACCCCAGAAATGTGTCTTTTTAATTAACTAAGTATGCAAGTTATGTTCCTCATGTTATCAATGTGTTTTCCCCTTGTGACAGTTTCAAAAAGTTTATTAATGGCTGCTGCAAGATGCTTGAAAATTGTGAACAAAAAATATTTGTAACATCACAGTCACTCTGCTACAGTATGCTATATTTCTTCAGTATAATCAAATACATGTATTGAGTCTTTTATTTGTGTTAGGAATAAAACATTAGGAAGTTTAAAACTGTTATTTCCTTTTTATTGTCTGAACAGCTTTGAGATTGTTCACACTTTAATATTTATGTAAAAACTCTACAATAGATTTCAGCAAACCTTGTTTGAAATTGAGTTAGGCCCAGGGGATCTCTATAAAAGTAAAGTTTTAGGCACCATATATTTTTCTTTTTAATTGATCTATTTCCTGGAAAATCTCTGTGTGGCAAAAAAAAAAAAAAATGGATGGACTGCTTACTCTGGGCATGCCTTTCTTACTTTTTGCATCAGACTATCTGGTGGAAGGGGAAAAAAACACATTTATGGGTTTTCTGGAATTAGACCACAAATGTGAAAAGTGTTTCTCTGCAGGATTGTATTTCTTAAATAAGTGTAAGGCTTGAAGAAAATCTAGGAAGTCAACAAAATCCTAAGGCTGTGTATATGTTCATACAGGTAAGATATTCAACGCAAAAAGCATCTGACACGTCAATATATGGTGTGTGGATTTTTGTTTCCCAAATGTGATCATCTTTCCCAATTAATCACCACGGGTGATCAGATCAGAGCTTATTATGTACTATCTAACCTTCACCTTTCTATAATCATGGTTAATTATGGTGATGCCATGATTTTTGGGTAAAGTTTTTGGAATGGTTTTATCATGGGCTGGCTGACCTTGTCGCTCTCTCTGGCACTGAATCACTAGCAGTCTTACTTGGCACCAGAATTAATAAGTTCAGTCCAGAAAACAGCAGCGCCTGCAGCAGACCTCAGCCAAGCAATGCAGGAGACAAAACAGGGATGCACAAGTTCTCATATTGTGGTTAGAAATCTAATTTATTTTATTTGAAGGTGCTTTTCCTGGCAGTCACAGGTTTTTATTCATCCACTATGGACACAAATATCATATCAGGCTTTTGAACAAAAATAAAATAATTAAGTAACATACATCTTCAGTGATTTAAAATAACTGGGTGCATAAGTTGGACTTTATTATAATTTTCATCTTTCAAAGAAAGCCTCAACATTGTGGTGGTAGTGTTTTGTTTCTTTTTTAAACTTAACCAAATTTGCTTGTTTATTAATTGCAACCCTTGAAAAAGAATGACAAAGATGCAACATTAAAAGACAAAATCATTATGATAACATGAAAGTTATGGATATGATAGGTTCATAAACCCCTGACCACAAATTTAAATAGTGGTGTTTGCTACACATATGAGTCGATGCTGGAAAGTGGAAAAAACAAATAATCAAATGTAGTGTAAACTTGGAAACAGCTGGTATGAGCATCTATGAATATATAATCAATGTCACACATTTATCAAACTGTTCTTATTTTATACTTCTGTTCACATGCTCCAGTTCTCCACCAACTGCTACAAAACTTCAACTTGTTGTTTACTCAGACTTCAATTTAAATTAAGCTGAATTAAAAAAAAAGAGAGAAAAAGAAAGAAAGATGAAAACAGCACAATGAACACAGCTCTATCATCATGGCTCCATCCTTGTTAGATGAACAAGTAACAGGCTGTCTGTGCTGGCTCACTGGTGTTGTTGACTGAGGCACCTAAAGCTATTGTTAATGTCACTGGGACATGTTAAATTGCTCCTGCGAGAAAAGCCTGTAGGGAACACGGAGCAATTTATCTGAAAACAGAGATGGCACTAAAGAAAAAATAAAAAATAAAAAAACAGGCTTCTGTTAGGAAGAAATATTACTGTACTATGTGGCCTCATGGTTTTGTGAGGAAAAATATATGTCATGCACGTTCAAAAAACTAGTGTGATTTTAGCAACAATTTTTAATCTGAAACATTTTGACTCACTCGGTATCCCTGTGACTTTCTAATTAAAAGGTAACTGACTATCAGCCATATCAGCCATATTGTCAGGTAAAGTCTTATTTGGAAAAGTACATATTTGGAAAGTGGCATTTGCTTAACTTGGGTTTTATACGGCTGAATGGATTTTAAATGTCACTGTTACAGTGCTGGTCATAAATAATGTTTAAATAAATTATAGAGTCAAAAAAATCATTGTACTTCGTTAAGTTGATTCTGTGGTAAAATTGAGTTTCTGTAATGATTCTCAGGTTGATGGTTTCTACAAAATTATAAAAATAAAAGGCAATGTGCCAATTTATGACAAATTTACATTTTAAAAAGTGTTTTTTATCTTTACATTTCATTTTAATTATTGAAAGTGCTATTAACACTTTCTGGCAACCACATGAAGAAATCTTTTCCTGATTTTCCTCAAATGAAAAAGTGAACATACCAGAAATTTCTATCATGGCAACCAGCTACCAGATTAACTGAACAGGTTGAGACTTCAGAGATCTCTTTGATGACGTTCTATAACCATTAAGGCAAGAGTGCCTTCACTATCAGAGAAGAAAGTAAGATTTTTATGAACATAAAGTAGGATACATGTAGTACTCTACTTGATCTTAGACTTTCCCAAGTTCAAAACTGATCAAAGGATCCTGACACCTGTGTGTGAGAATATCCATATGCACACGTCAACCTATAAAAAGAAGTCCCTCTATTAACTTTTTTAGCCTCGGCATTTTCCATTGAGAAATGCTGCCAACAGATTCTTTTTTTGTATCCCTTATAAATCTGAAGGTAAAGTGAGAGCACAACATGAGATATTTAGTGGGATTTCAAAGTTGAGCGACGCTTGGAAAGGTACAACGCCGGCTGAGCAGATCCACACCTAAGCACACTGTGCACTCACTAATAGGCTTTTGCTTCCTGCTGCTTGCACTGTGGTGTGTGGATGTCAAAGAGCATCTCTGCTCCCTTTCATATGCAGTGTAATTAGCCATCACTAGACATGCATGGTGGTTCCGAGCTGACAAATCCGAACAGAAGAGCTGAAGAGTTTTGATTTAGTAAACATCTGGTCAAATTTGCAACAAATTGCATTTGGTATCGGCCTGTTGGTGCACACATTTACCAAATTGTGGTATTGCTTTTGAATGAGTCAGATGAGGTTTATTCTTCTTGGTTGGCTAACTGAACCAAGTTAGCCAAGAAACAATATTAGTGATCTATAGCAGTTAATTTCTCTTGAAAACTCTTTGTCCAGACGTTTGGCTTCAATTAGATATTCCTCCCCTTCATGTTACTTCAATGACATGTGACCTAGAATGTCCCTAACAAGCCACAGACTAGTTTGTTAATTGGAGGAAACGTGCAAAGACAAAATACCATGTTGCCATCTCTTTGCAGAGGACTCTTAACAAAGACAATCATGTTCTTTTCTTGCACACAGTGCCTTCCAAAGTTGCCATTCACCTTAAACTTTTTTCCAATTTTGTTACAATTAAAAATGTTTTTGTATTTTAGCACTTTATTTTGAAAAAGGAAAATTATCCATGTCTTTAAAAAGCATTTTTTTTTAATACAAACCTAAATGTCTAGTCTATTAATATATTTCCATTCACTTAGCTTGATCTGTGTCTCAAAATAAAATTTAATTCAACCACTGCTTCTGATGGCACCTAATCCAAAAGTATATCTTACCTGCATGTTACTTAATCTCAGTATGTAAACCGCTGGTCTGTGAAAGTCTCAATGGTGTGTGTGAACATAAAGACAGCACTATTAAAGTGTTTTTTATGAATTTACATATTTGTTAAAACTGTCACTATGGCACTCTGCCTCCTCCCTGCAGTCCTACAGCTAGATCAGAAACAACCAGAAGGAGGGTGTTAACTCTGTTAATCACCCTCGTGTACACAAGGCTCAAAACCTTCCCCTTACTCACTGCTATGCTACAACTGGTTAACCACAACATAGCCTGACATGAATGCTCAAGCGAGTTAGCATGGCCACCAATGATGGCGGATAAACAATTTTCCTGTAATTATAAGTTGTTGAGCACATTGAGCAGCGTGTGAGCATGTTCAATTGATTTCATCTAACCAAAAAGCTTATTTCTACGATTAAACTATGCAAATGGAAGATTAATTTTAAAACAAACTTTTTTTATTTACATTTTAATTTAAAAAAATGGCATGTCTAAAATCACATAACATTCTCAACAATCAATAAAAAAGCCTTTGTTGACATTACTGCAAACCTTTGAATTTCTGATCAGTGTTTTGTTCTCCAGTGGTATTTTTACATTGTCTTTGTCTTTGAACTCCAACTCTTTGAGGTTGGAAGGGCTCCTTGCCATCACACTAATTTTTAAGTGCCTCCATAGATTCTCTTTTGGATTCAAGACTTGGACTGAGACACTTCAAAACCTAAATATTACTTTCATTAGATGATGCTTGCAAAGATTAATGCTTCATTTAAACCTAAAGCTAAATCTGCTTGGGATATCGATATTTTGGGGGCAAAACTGTAAAGGTGAATCCACGGCATGTGGGCACATTTATACATTGTCACACAGTCCCTAATAAATCTCCACAGCTCAATTATCTCCCCAAATACCAACATACCTCACAGGCTAGCATTGGGATATAAATCATGCTCTTCCCTTACATCTGGTCTTAAAGATGCACAGAACAAGCTCACAGGGTTGATGAGGATGGGGCGGTGGGCTGTTTGGGAGTTAGAGGAGATTGAGAAAGGAAGATGGAGAGGTGAAGCCAAGGCGTTTAGCCGAGCCACAGTGGCAGACTTTCTTGCTAACAGTCATTTTTCTCTATCAGGCCTGTCACACAGTGGGATGTTCTAAGCAAGATTAATCTGTGGTACAGGATGCAGGTGACTACTGTGACATTTGTCATGTAATAGAAGAAGCATTACAAAACACACTTGCCGGCTATCTGGAAGGAGTGGAATGCAGAGGAAGGGGCAAAAATGCTTAATCTTTTCTCTTCTTCATCCGCTCAGAGAGCTAAAATGATCAACAAGTAGGTTTTACGCTGCTCTATTGAATTGGTAAAGATTCTGTCTTGTTCTGATCTGATTCTAGATCAAGTGACATTTGCTGACAAAATGATGAAGGGAAACCATCTGCTTTTATAGGACTCTATATAGGACACACATGAAGTATTGTGTGTTCATGTATGAAAAGTCTAAAAAAAAAGTGTTACGCTTCACAGCCAAATACTCCATTAAGGGTTCTGTTAATTAGGATTCACATTGTGGGCGAGTCTATAGGCTTGCAACAAACAATTAGGGTGCATTTCAGCGTGAGACAAGGTAACGCTCAGAAATAATGATCACGTCAGCGATAAAGTGGCCAGCAGCCCACGGCTTGATTAGCAGGGGCAGCCGCTGACAGGAGCCTTCACACACTACAAGAGCTATCTGGATGCCATTAGTTGTCACCATGCTATCAAACATTGTGCAGGAGTAAATATAAAAACCATTCAATATGAAAAAAATAATTAAAAAAATTGCAATTTTCATTGTTAATGCAATGTTAAATATGACTGTTCATATTTGATTTTTTTTCTGCAAGATTTTCAGCTGGTGTTTGCTTGTTTTTTCTTTCATTACAGTAATGATGTGGTCAATTTGTTGGTAATAAGGACAGCTTTGAAGAAGCACCAAGCATAGTGGAGTTAAATACAGGATAGGCTCAGTCAAAAAATAAAACAACAGAAATATCTGGACCTTGGGTTGCTTTTGGGTTTGTTTATTTCTGTGTTCCTTAGTTTCTATTCTTTCAGTAGATCAGCTATGTTTCTGTTTTCCTTTGCTTCAGTCCTTTAGTTACTTTAGTTTTATTGTGTTCCTTTTGTCTAGTTTTTTGTTAGTGTTAGATTCATTTTTCCTAGTTACTCAGTTTGTGTACCCTCCCTTACCCCTGCGCCATTTTCTCTCTCTCCTCAGCCTGCCTTCTGTTCTCTCCCCTCACACCTGAAACCCGTTTCTAATCAGCCATCTGTTCCTTGTTCAGTAATCAACCTCACCAGTGTATATACACAACTCATTCTCAGTCAATCCTGGCTGGTTCCTTGTGTTAAATCCTATTACAATCCCGCATTATGTGCCTTGTGCCTGTGTTTGTTCCTGATATTTTGTTCTTCTGGCTGGTTGTAAGCTTTTTGTTTCTTCATAATTTTGTTTCATTAAAAACTTCTACATCAATTCGATGCTGCAGCCTCTCTGCATATGGGTCCAATTCAAAGTCACTTCAACAGGACAATTTAAAAAAGGAACAATGTGGACATTTTTATTTATATTCAACTAAAAAATGTCATGTTGGACATCACTTTAATCTTTAGCTCTCTCCACAGAATTTCTGTGAGATTGAAATCAGGACTCTGCTTGGCCACTCCAAAAAGTCACATTATTTTCAAAGATGGTCAAATGCAATGACTGCTTTGATTTTAAATCTTGCAGATTAATATTGGGCTTAACTGTACAAATGGCAATGTACCTTTTTTGGAGTAGGTCAAGCTCCATAAACTTGAAATGGTTGTAATTAAAGCACATTCATCGTTTAGAATTTAACAGCTTGATGATTTGTGGGAAGTGTTTCTATTAATAGATAATCTCCATTTAATCTAGCTTGAGCTAAGAAGCAAAAAAGAATTCATTTTTTTGTTTGCTTTTATATTTACAAAGCTGGTATAGACATACTCCCAAAATACTTGCAGCTGAACTTGCAGCAAAATATGCTTTTATTAAACATCTACACATGAAGGGAGAGAAAAAAATGCATGCCACACTTTTCAGATTAATATCTAGAAACACAATTGTTGAAAACCACATATTCTCGTACAACTTCAAAAATTTGCATTACTTTGAATTTTCAAGTTGAAGCTTGTGATTATGACATGTCTAAATGGGGAAATAGTTTCAGAGATAGAAAACCCTGTGAAAGGCTTAGTGTTATTTTATGCCAAATTTTTCAATAAATGAAGCTATTTAATCAAAGCAGTTATTCTTTCCTATCATATAAACATATCAGTTCTGGTTGCAGAGCTGTGCTCAATGCTGAAGATTACATGAGGATATTTACTTGGCTCTTATTGAATTAACAACAGTTATGATTTTGTGCTGCAGCCTTTTATTGAGTTACAACATCTAAAGGAAGGCAATGAGAAAATCATGGAGCTAAAAGTAACAGTAGACAAGAAAACAGAAATACTATTTGTTCAGAAGAAAAAATACGCATAGAATGTTTATCCGTTTGAAATGATAACCATAGGGGTATTCTACTTTGGTATCAGTCTTCTGCTTGTTATTTTGCACTCATTCACATTTTGGGGGACATCTACGATGCCTTTTTCCAAGTTATGAGTCATCCCACACAAAATCCCCGTATTACAAAACAATTAGATCCAAAACCTCCAGTAGTACTGCAGGGATCCAGTGCTCACTAGTACTGCTGTGAGAAAATCGAGGGGGTGAGGGCGTCTTGAAGGGAGGGACAAAGGATATGAGAAGGCGGTAAAGGGAGTGAGGAGGGCAAGAAAAACAGTATGACTCACATATAAACAGAACCACTCTGGAGCGAAAAAAGGGCTGTTAAAAATTACATTTTCCTTTCAGTTTCTTGTGTCACTTCCTGTTCATCAGATTACCTTTGATGTTGTTTGTGTTATGACAGACAAGTAACGATGAAAAATTGAGGCACACCGCTTCATAGCGGGGCTTGGTCCCACACATACTGGCTATTTTCTCCCTTTTGTTTTTATAGTTCTTCAAATAATCAGCAGACTAATGCATCAAAGGCCATTAGATGTGAAGCACTGGTGTCTTCTAATCTAAATTTTGCTAATTCGTTTCCCTTGTGGGTCTCCTAACAAAGCCTCTTAAAATCATTGACTGATAATGAAGCTCATTAGTGCAGCCTCGTATTCCGCTCGCTTCCCTCCTTTGCAGTGTACTTATTCTTGACAAGCAACACTAACAAGCAGCGGTGGATCTCAATGAGGAATTTTTTGTTTATTCAGAGAAATCATGCTGAGCCTTATTATTTTTAGAGCAGTGGGGCATGAGGATTAACCATTGATTGTTGATCGTTTTACTTAATTAGTGGTTTGACCATTCCACATTAATTTGGCTTCAGATTTATGCTACAAAGAGACAGTTAAGGATTATTTTTTAAATAAAGCTTTTATTAATGAAGCTACATAATTTAGTTATTATTTTTATCCTTAAATAATCCCACATTTGCCAGCTTTCAACTACACTCTGATGCACTGATCAGAATTACATCCATATGGATTGTAGTACCAATGAGAAAGTATTATCTGACTCACCATGCATTAATCAATTATTGCTTCAGACGATGCCTGCTTGTACATTCAAATTACCACTTCCAATCTGTTAATCCTCTAGCGATCATGACACGCATATCTGAGTCTAACAAGTTTGTGCATAGACCAGAATCATCACAAGGCAGAAATCACATGGCTCTGACAGCAGCTACAGCTGAGCATCATGCAACTTCTGTCAGTGCTGTGAAAGCAGTGATATTGATCCAGTCAGACCTGAGAAGCACAAGAGATGTTTGCGTGTTTTGTAGACGGCGACTAATGAATTTCTACAGCGTTCCACACTAATGAATGTCAAAGTGCCACAAGTTCAGGTGGTGAGCAGCTGTAAAATCTAATGAAATCTCAAAGCGGCCAAAGCTAAATATCAAATTATAATAATGGTGGCATTCTCTTGGCTGTGTTATGTCTTTGTTCACATTGTTTGTGAGGATTTTGTTAAATATAACTGCCAATTACATCTGTTTTATGTCTCCAATATCACATTTTCATTACCCAGATGCAAGATGTAATATGGATCTCCTGTCAAAGCGCCGCATTTAGCCCCCCGAGATATGCCATACCTAGACTAGCATTATTTTCAATGGTCAATCACTCCACCGTAATTAAATTTCCCCTCAGTTTTGGCCGACATTCTCCCCATTTCAAAACTGGACATTTGTCTGTGATAATGCTATAAAAACAGTTCTATGACAGCTGAAATTGAGTTTATACCTTTCTCATTTTTAGTAAAAGAGAAGGCTGCTAACTGAATCCATCCTTTCATCTAACGCCATTTCTTCCCAGAGCTAAGATTATGTAATTCCTTATAATACAATAATGGACATAACCAATACATTCATACAAGTGAGCACAGAGGTGCTCTCATTACTCCAGGCTTTCTGTCTCCCTTGTTTTTTCTACATTATATTAAATTACTTTTAGTAATTGTTTCCTTTGAATTAACTCTCCTTTTTATCAGCGGTTTAAAGCACAACCAACTCACAAACATCTTTTGTTTTTTGTTTTTTTGTGATGCCAATCCTGTCATGTGAAAAGTGCAAGGAAGCATAAACACAGAGTAAAATGATTGTAGAGCTTCTTTGGTGGATATACATGCAACTTATTTTGAATGTAGGAATCTAACTTAGTATGCACATCACACTGAATTAACTTGTAAATTGATCTGCGCTCTAGCTGAGGTCAAGCTATGGGTGGCATGTTCAAATTAAGCAACAGTAATACTCTAAAGGAATGAAACATTTGTGTTGCTAGGCCGATTTCCTTTGCTAATGAGAAGTGTTGTCTGGTAAATCTTTAAAACAGTTTGGACTAACCTTTCTGCTCCTGGAGACAAATATGAAGAGTAAAGTCTCAAAGTTCAAAATCAAGAAACTCTCTTTTTGCAGTAAAGTTATAATTAGGAGGCAAAGTCAAAGTCCTGAAATCTAAGTGCTTAATCAAATATGTTTTCTGAGCTGGTCAAGTGGGACATGGTGACTAATTAAAACCAAAGTTTTAATGATAAACTATTAGTCACAGTGTTTGTGGATGAAAAAAAAAACTGGATCTATTTTTGTCATAGTTTGTGATGTAAACAAACCCCACAGTAAAAATAAAAAAGTAGCTAGTTACATGAAACCATAAGTAAAAGCAGGCTTTCACCATACACACACACCAGTCACTTCAATTGATACACACATGCACACAAAAAGAGAATAACAATGGTGAAGTTCAAACTCCGAACTAGAATAAGGACGAAAGTGGATTTAAATGACTGTAAACAAGGCATGGCTGTTGGTGCAAGAAGGACTTGTCTTGGTATGCCAGAAGTCACTGATCTACTGGGATTTTTATGTACAACAATCTTAGGCTGACTGATAGCTGTACAAAAAAGGGAAGAACTCAGTTGTGCAGCAATTGTGGGGATTAAAATGCCTAGAGGATGTAAAAGGTCAGTGGTGAATAAGCAGATTTCCTCAAGGTGACAGAAAGGCAGCAACACCTCTATTAACCACTTGTTTGGAATAGAAAATCTCAGCCCTTAAGAGCAGAGAGTCTCTTCTGCGCACAGCACAGTGAACATACAACATGCAGATCCACTGGTCTGCTCTGAGGCCTCGCAAGAGTTTTTCATGTGAAATTTCTGTGAATGGTGTCTCATGCTAGTGATTCATAGTCCAGGTTCAATTTTCAGAAATATCAAAGAGCAGCAGTTAAACTCTGCCTACCCAACTTTTGTGATGTTTCTCAGATGTGATATTTCTTTAAAGTAACTGGTTTTCTTTGAACTCTTTAGTCTTTTGATAAATAATTATCAGAAAAAAAGTGTGAAATAGTTATTTGTTTACCTGTTTTATTAATATCCCTGCAGTTTATTGTGTTCTTTTTGAGACATTAAAGCCAAACCAGGGACAGAGTGTGCAAAATACACAACGGTTAGAAGAACTAAGCATACGTTTTAACCCCTTAACTGTCATGAGGACACTGGCATCCTCATGAACCCACTGTCTTATATGTAGGTGTTTTAAGAGAGGGAGTTAAAGGATAGCATTGTCTAAGTGTGTTTCCTGACCAAATAAACATCTTACTCTGGCATCACACATTTTTAACACACTGACGGAGTGCTTAATACTGTGGATATAGGCAAGATGTTGGAAGAGTCACATTTCCATTATTTGACATATACGATTATTTTACATTGTTCATTGTGTTTTTTTGAAATCCACAGTCAATGCAGCCATCTACAGTACATTGAAATTTTAGAGCACTTCAGGCTTTACTCTGCTGACAAGCATTGTGAAGATGCTGAATTAATTTACCAGCAGGATTTGGCACCTGCCCACATAACTAAAGGTTGCAAAAGCTGATTCAAGTACCATGCTGTTGTGTGCTTGATTGGCCTGCAAACTCGCTTCACCTGAACCCCATAGAAATCCTCCATGCCATGTCACTTTGACGCAGAAATTTATGCAAAAGGAGGCCTAGCCAAGCACTGAGAAAGCATGACATTTATGTTGAAAATAATTTAGATTGTTTTCATGTAATACTCTAACTTTTTTAAGACACTTACTTTTGGGTTTTCATTATCTTTAAACCATAATAAAATGTAAAAGTGCTAAAGGCCCGAAATTTTTAGCTCTATCTGTATTTAATCAATATATTACAGTAAATATATATTGTATTAATAAATAAGTTTAGCTTTCCAAAAGGAGTAACAAAAACATTGTACATTTCACCATATTTTCATTTTTTGAGATGTACCTGTATGAATAATTGAAATGACAACACATGATATATCATCAGTCATTTACACAAGAGTCAATGAAACACCTGTCAAATATCTGAAGCTGGGATGAAAGTTCATATTTGTTCTTTTTTATGAGGGGATAAAATTAAATCAATCAACACCTTCTGTGGCAATGCAATTTCCAACATATGCTAATGTCGTGTATCCCCACTGTTACCTCTGTTATTACTTACCAAAGTCAAAGAACACAATTTCTCATCTCAAACGAAGGCGGATCATTTCCATCACTCTCCTTTGTACTGGAACATTGCAGACACAACAAATGATTCTCGGAGTGCCTGTGAAAGTGAGGATCACCATAGTTACAAAAGGTGTATGGAGTGAATAATGAGAACATGAGGAGAGTGAAGAGGAACATAATTTCTTCCAGATCTATTTTTGGCTATGATAATTGTAATTTAGAATCAATAACAATAAGATTCCGCCTTCTTCTTGCTTCCTCTCTTTGAAGTCAGAAGTTGTGCTTCCCTGGGAGATGAAAAGTTCAGCTTGCGTGATTTTGATGCAAATGGGGATCTGACTCAGAAACCATTGAATTTTTAAATGGATTTCCGGCTTTAAATTACTATGCAATAAGCACACAATTATCTTTGTGAGCAGAAGGCTGTAGTCTGTCTTGCCACACAATGCAATATTGTCTGTTTGCTTTGACAGGTGTTTCATAAAAGGCAGTTAGCTCTCTATTTGGGTCAAAGTCATGACCCTTGTTGGACCTTCTCCTCTCTGGCAACTTACTGTGATGACTTGTGGCAGCATCATCTGCTACAGCTTATTTACCTCCCAGCTTCAAAGAGAAAACACCACGACAGCTGCAAGTCCATCTATGACAAGCAACCCACCCACACTTTTTGCACACATCAGCGCTCACACGCATTCTCGCACACGCCATGAAACCAATCTTTAGGCAGAAAACAGCATTCATTAGCGTGTTTCTCACTAATGCTGATTTCCATGTGTCTTTGATACATTTCCTCTGTTATTGTTTCTGACACTCCAGCCCTGCAATTGTGAGCCCTCCAGGTAAAGAGAATGATATTAACCTGACAAATGCAGTATTTTTCTCTGTCAATCAGCCAGGTGAGATAATGGAGAGTAATGTGCAACTACGTTTGTAACTTATTGACTTTTGAATTAATGCTAATAAATGAGATTAAAAGTTGAAATGAGCTGCATATAAACTCCTAAAGAAAGCGGTGTTCATCCTTGGAGATGTTAGACGTAAGCCACAAAGGAGGATCCTTGATTCAGCCCACTCAATATAAACACTTTAGAAATGCCTATAAAATTATTTGTAGGAGGCTGCACTCATGAATGATCGATAGCAGTTAAAGGCATTGTTGCGTCTCTCACCTGTTCAGTATTGGCAGGAATATTAGAGAAATTTAAGAGGTCTCAGCAACTTTGCATCTACTATGGTAGCCCCACATTATTTAAACTGAGGGAGTTACTATTGTCTCCTATGAGAGTTTGGGAAAATGGCTACATTTGTCATTCTAAGGCAACAGATAAAGTAAAAGAGGAAACAAAAATTGTCTGAAAAGATTTGGTCTGAGCAAACAAACAGCCTCACAGGGTCTCGTAATGGGCCTGAGCAAAATAAGTAGCTGTTTTCAAAGAGAGTATAAATACCCTATTAGTGGTTTAAAAAATATCAATGTCCATCAACAGATTAGGCAAACAGTATCTATGAGAAATATGTCTGATTTCTCTTATCATTCTTGGAAGACTTTTGGTGCAGTTAAAAATAGAATAGACAAAAAAATAGATATTTCACTAGATGTGCACTGTTTGGGACAAACAAATTTTAAAAGGAGAGAATGGTCCAAATTCAAATGGGCTTTCAGAAGGCACCAGGTTTCAAAAATGAGTTTGGAAAATTCAATCTAGCCCAATATGAAGCAAATATTCTCTCTCTAAAATATTAAACTCCTTTGAACAATGAACTATGTCAAAGTTTTAGTGATAATATGATTTGGTTTTGTTTCTAATGATGTTATTTAACAAATTTGCGACTTTTTCAGTATGGGCTTTCCATGCCAAAAATATCAGTGGTAAATCTGAGTCATAAAACAATATCCTAAAAGTATCTCAGAGGGCGAGATGAGCAAGCAGTGTCATGCTCTGGGAATGCTTTTATTGTTCCAGCGAAGTTAGGGAAGCGATTCATCATTGATTGTCAGCTTGATGGAGCTAAAAACAGAGAAATCTCATAACAAAACCTTTGGGAGGCTGTAAAGCATTATAAGACTTGAGACAATGATTTGGCTTACAAATGGAAAATGGTTTCAAGCATTTAGCCCAGAGTTAAAATGGTTAGGATTAAAGATTACTCAGGTGTTAGATTTTCCCAGAAATCTAAAATTGACTTAATGATTATATCAAGACTTAAAAATTGGTTTTCACAAATGCACTCTGTGAAGTCTGACTGAAGTTGAGCTATTTTGCAAAGAAGAATGATCAAAATTAAAGTAAAGAATACGACACGTTTTTCCACAAGTTAACTTCTAAACACAAAAAGGCTTCTATTCAGTCTGTGCCACCAGGTCCTCTGACCAAGCCAGGCAGATTAAGCTCCTTTTCCAAGGGCACAACAACTGAGATGGACAGAAGTTGGTATCGGCAACAGGACAAACCCACACCTCCTGAAACACTGTTGCCCTGTTATAACTATGGGGTAAGAAGAACGCTGCTCTTTAAATTTGCATTGTTAAAATATCAGCCTTTTTCCCCAGATAAATGACTTTGACTTTTGGTATTATCTGCATGACTATTTATTTTAAAATGTTCAAAAGCCATTTATTTTGTCAGTAGTCCACCAGGTTTTCATCTAGAAGTAAAAATAAACTAGAGATACATAAAGTAAAATAAATTTTAATAAACATGAAGGAAAAGGTGAAGAGTCTGCACTAAAAGAGATATATACATCTTACAATTATATTTATATGAATCCCTGAGTTTCCTCTGTTGGCTTCCTACATTCAGTGCAATTAAACACCTAGACATTATATGTGTGCGTCTGGTGGGATGTAACACTGCAGGACAAGTTTGATTTTATCAAAGCTTCAACAAATTTGCCCACACACAGACAGAAATAGGCTCTGTGAGCATCATCAAAGAACGTAGGAAACCTCCTTTCTTCTCCTGGCAGCAATACAATAATTTGTTTAAAAAAAACATGGGGAAACTGTTTTCACATGGCACAGAATACGTTTTTTTTTTTTTTTTGCACTCCACATAAACAATTTTCTCTCTGGTGCATTTCCCAGAACAACGTGTATTTAAGGCTTCACAATAATGCATTAATTTGAGAAACATTTTAGAAGATATTTTCTGGACACACAAAAGTGCTGGTAGGCCTTCCAGTTTGAACTGATTTGTCTTTCAGGGGCGCAAATATTTTTGTTTTGTTTTTTTATTAAACATTTTCATTAATGAAAGAACAAGTCCTAGTGGCGACTTATTTTTGTTCTACAATATCACATTTGACTTTTTTCACAACTCGGTGTGAAAAATGGTGCATTAACATGGATGATTCTGAAATTTGCATAAAATCACAAGGATGCAGCCTTATTCCTTCCAGCTACACCATTTAGGATGGATGAGTTTCTTTTCTGGGCCAACTAGAGGGTATGCAGCTATTAGAAACAAAAGTTCAGATGGCTATAAATGGAAACAACCTGAAGAAGATCACCATTCATGGATGAGTCATACAGGCACCAGCCCATCCCCAGAGGCCCTCGCTGGGCAGTGCTTTATTACCTCCGCCCTCCAGGAGTTGGGTGGGATCTAAGGAGCTTCTACAGACTGCGCTTGTAGGGTCTTCACTTTGCCTTATATATTTGAAACTACTTCTCAGCTACTCAATGTTCAGTTTTCCAGTCACTTGTTTGTATAAGAGCCATTGTTATAAATAAACATGTCTGGTGGAGGTGGCTGTAACAGAGTGGGTTCAGTGGGAAACGCAACAGGAAGAATTCTGAGGATGATTTATTCTGCTTTTTTTTAATCCAAGAAAACAACAAAAGCAAAGAAAAAAAAGCAACAACAAGAAATGAAAGGTGTGACTTCTTTTTGGGTTTTTTATATATATTGTTTTTCTAAATAAATCATATTCAGATGACTGTTTTTTTGTTGGGAACAACAGAGCTCACTTCAAAGAGAAATGCCTTTATTAAATTCATGTCACATGAAATAAAAGAAGAAATACCTCAGAGAAATTGGTACGAGAAGTAGGAAATCTGAAGAGAAAAGCTTGAGAAAGAGTTTGCCTGACAAAAAACAAAACTGATGAAAAGGTTAACACATTTTCGGCTTGAGGTCAACAATCAGACTGGCATAACAAAAAAAATAACATGCAATACAGACAGTAAAAGAAAAACAACTCCCAATATATTGTCAATGTCACCTTTTTGTATAGTACATTTACAAACAATAACAGTTGAATAGTATTTCACAATTACAGCAAAAATAGCTGTGATAAAAAATAAAATAAACACCACAGAGTTATAATTTCCAAGAAGTATTTAGAATGTTATACTCAGTCAGAGGTCAGAAAAAGGGATGAATTTTTAATCTGGACATGATTCTTTGAAGCTGAGAGACATGTTGAAGCTTTAAGAAAAGTTTTACTATTGAACTTTGTCATTAGTTATCTATGTGGATATTACAGCCCTGTAGCATACCACACAGACTCTTTAATGTAAATCATATTCCCATTCCTGAAGCATTTTTCCTTCAGAATTAGTTCAGGATGTTCAAAAAGGAGCATAAAGTGTGACCTGGCAGCAGAATTCATCAGAGCACAGTCCAGTTGAGCAACAGTATGATATGCTGGTAAAACAACTGTGATCTATTGAAGTGAGGGGACAAAGAAACAAATTATACTTATTATATTTCTGGTATGATTTTAAAAGAATGTAAAAACAACATTTTCTGTTGTTTCAACTTTAATTCAGTTATGTGGCTTTCTTCCCTGTGGAGTTCCTGTGCTCCATATGTTGTTCACAGGAGAGGGTTTGAATAGCTACAGATAAAATGTGTAGGGGTTGCTTATGTGAGCATTTACATTTTCTGGCCAGAGGCAAAGATTGCCTTCGAGATGCATCAAGACCCATCAGCAACATATTCTTGGTGCTGTAATTCTTTTTTCACAATACTATTGCATCATGATCTCCAGATTCACCTTTAAAGGCTGTGGAGGAATCAAAGCTCTGATCCAACTATTCTCTCTCCTAGCACTTCATGTTATTGATCCGATCATTTGGACCTTTTGAGTTTTGATAAGGTTGGTTTTCATTTGGATTATTTTTGTGCAGCGCAATCTGGTTTCAGGGTGTCAAAATTACAAGTATAGTTTTTTAGTGTTCTAAAGAAGAAGAACAGAAGAAAGAATAAGATATTGTGGTGTCTGTTATTAGCAAATTATTTCTCAAGGTATATCTCAAGGTCTCAGTAACATATCTACACACCCACATTCACACAGCTGCCCTGGGGCAAACTGACAGAAGAGAGTCTGTATATACACAAGGCACTATCAAGTGGGTGAAGCGTCTTGCCCAAGGACACAATGATCAAGAGAGGGGGTTTGAACTGCAACCCACCAGTTACAGGACTATGAGTTCATTCCTATTAGGAAACAGAGTCTGTGTCTTAAAAAGCATACTGAGCTGCCTATATTAATCCATCTATTCATCCATTTTCTTACATCCTTCACCCATTGGGGTCGGTAGGGGTGCTGGTGCCTATCTCCAGCTGTCATTGGTGATAGGCACCAAGGCCAGCGAGTCGCGGGGTACACACTGGACAGGTCACCAGTCCATCGCAGCTGCCTGTATTCTGTCTATAAATTGTAAGGCACCCCACAAGTGGTGCTTCTCCAAGCCAGGAATAGATATGTTTTTGAATGATAATAAGTCATATCTTGGCAGTGTATGTTTAAACATACCCAAGCCAAATATATGTGGGCTGCCTGCACCCCTATAAAGAAACACTGTAACTATGTCTCTAAAGGAAACTCTCCTATTGACTTTGATTCTCCCAGTCTTGTGCACTGGTCTATAACAAAGACTTGTTTGTCATAAATCCTCTTTTTATTCACTTAAGCCTATCAGTCTTTACCACTACATCTCACAGAGGCTTAGTTATAGACAATATGAGAGTTAGACTGAAGCTTGAGTTGCAAACTGAAATAAGCTGGAACGCTTTATGGATGTCTTCATGGTTTTGATTCCCAATTTTGACTTCTGTCTTACATACAGTATGTATTATCAGATGTGAGAAACATTCAACACTTGTAGGTTCTTGTTGTTTGCTCACCAAACACCAAGGTATATAACCCTTTGTCTGTGGTCTTATTGCTGGGTCACTGTTGAACTTTAGGGTTATGATTTCAGCTTATCTGATGGAGTATAGCTCTCAGCACTACGTATATCACCATGAAATTATAATTTTAGGGGAAACAAATCTACTGTGTGTTGGTCTCTCATATAAAATCCACTGAAGTTTGATGTTGTGACATCACAATAGGCACTTTAGATTATCCTCTTCACATTAGTTCTATCTTGGTTTCCTTATGTATGAAATACTCTACAGTATAATAAAAAATAAGAGTTTTTATCAACACTTTCACTGTATTTACTATAAACAATTGAAGTGCAATCAAAGCTGGAACTAAATAAGCACAATTGTTAGAAATCTGAGTAAGCCACAGGAAACGGGAATTGTTGTGTTACTGATGAATCTCTAGGGGAAAGTTAAAAGTGGACAATGTATTGTCTCAGATTTCCTTTTTTTAATTTTTTTCCCAAGTCAATATCTTTCCTTTTCACTTTCTGTATTCAGTTTCCAGCCAATTTAGTACCAAATTTAATTTTGAGGCATATTCCATTTTCTTCTCCTCTAAAAGCTCCTCTCATTCACAATTTCTCCACTTTCCCCTGACAGCTCTATAAACAAATCATTTCTTTGTCACTGGATTTTTACAGTGCTGATGTCATCGGTCAGGCTGCATCTCAGATTTATTGGCCTGTCCTGCTCTTTCTCAGTGACCAATCAGATTGCCATCAGAGATTCCTTTGTCAATCGGTATCGCTTTCTTTTAAAGAAAAACATTCACTCTGCATGCGGACTCTGTTAGAATTGATTTTGCTTTTGTTAAGCATAAATGAGTCTGTAGTTTTTAAAACCCTAGGAGTACAGATTTTTTAAAAACAAATCTGAATTGGAAATGCTAGTTCTGACATCTGAACATGGCCTCAAGTGCCCCGTTATGTGTGTGAGTAGGTTTTGTTTGATGTTTGTTCCGTAGGAGGGGCATCATTTTTGCACTGACTCAGGGGAGAACAGCAGGGCGCCACGTAACAGCAATGCATCAATAAAACATTAGGTTGAACTAATCTGGGAGCAAAGACGGAAGTTTAGAGTGCATTCTGCAGCAAACCAAGTGCAAGTGTAATTGGGTTGAGGTGAAGCTATACTTAGGGCGCAAGCTGAAAAGTAAAAAGGTGCTGTTCTACTTATATAATGAATGAAAATACTGCAGGAGTGGTGGAGGGCAGACAGGTAGCACAGAGGATGAAGAGATTTAAAGAAGAGGAGCCTGGTAATTACCAGTCATGGAAGTAATCTAAAGGTTGATCTAACTGAGGGAGATCCAAAGGACGGCATGGATCTCAGAACCAAGAGACCAAAGGATGACCTTTAAAGCTGTATTATGTAACCTTTATGAAAATACATATATATATATATATATATATATATATATATACATATATATATTTTACATATTTTCTAAATCTTTCTCTATGCCTTGGCAATATAACATGAGGTAAATAATCCTTTACAAGAGAAAAGAACTCTTCATCCTCCTCCTTGTGGTCCTACTACCATCTGCAGAAATGCACCATTTCCAGTCAGAAGCAACCAATTAGAGCCAGCAGGCACTGTCAATCATCCTCATATACATGCTGCTGCTGTACCAAAGGCAAAGAAACAACTTACTATTACAGGTAAACTGTTTACCCACCGTCATTGGTGGCCATCCTAACTAGCCTGCAGGCTCCGATGTGGGATACTAGTTGTAGCATAGTAGAGAGCAAGTGGGCGGGTCTGAGCGCATACATGAGCTTAATTGACAGCATTAAGATCTCCCTCCTCACTCTGATTGGTTGTTTCTGAGCAAGCTGTGTATTTCTGTAGATGACAGTAGGACAGAGGCAGAGGAGTTTGCTCTTTTCACAGATTATCTATCTTATATAATACTGTCAGGGCGCAGTAATATTTCCAACAAATGTGTAAAAACATTTTTTTATGAAAATTTCCTACAGCAGGCTTAAAGGAGGACAAGAATAAGTTATCAAAGAGTATAAACATGAAGCGAGCGCTCAAAAAACTCAGATTGCTTGGAGTTCACCGCAAGAATTGTAACTCAGGAGTCAAATGATTGGTAACCAACTCCTCTTATCTTCCTGACGATGAGCCTGATGAATTTCAGGTGCGTAGAAGCACACCTGCAGCAATCATCCCTCTAGTGGAGGCCTGCTGCCACAGGGTGGAAACCTAAGATTAAATCTGAGAGAAATGAACCACAACACAACACAATTGACCTGTTTAGGTTGGTGGGGGGCTGGAGCTTAGCTGCTCTACTATTCATCAATAAAAAGGAAAGACACCCAGTGTATCAATGAATCAACCACATATGTTTTTGTTCCATATGGACGGAGCCTGTATGTCACAGGTGTCAAACTCCAGTCCTCAAGGGCCGGTGTCCTGCAGTTTTTAGATGTGCCACATGTACAAAAAGTGGGAATGAAATGGCTTAATTACCTCCTCCTTGTGTAGATCAGTTCTCAAGAGCCTTGCTAATGACCTAATTATTCTATTCAGGTGTGGTGCAGCAGAGGCACATCTAAAAGTTGCAGGATACCGACCCTTGAGGACTGGAGTTTGACACCCTGCTGTATGTGCTCAGGAATAACAACCATACTTTACAAAAGAAGGCTTCTATCACAATTTGGGGCTACTGTACAAATTAATGACTGAGCATCATACATTTTTAAATTTGTATGAAGTTTTTATATTATTCCATAACTCACCTGTTTTGTGTACTGAACTTATACTGAAATACCTGGATGAGCGCCATATTTTGAGCCAACTTTCAGTTAATCTTGATGCGACTTTATATCACTAAAAGTGAACTCAAAAGTTAAAAGTTTTGCTATAAAGTGACACATTCTTACATAACCCAGAAAAAAGGTACGAACAGTGACAAAAAGCTAATCTTTTCATTCTTTTCAAATGAGCTAAGACACTCACAGATGAGAATGACAAGCCCAAATTTTATTACTTGATGTCAAAGTAGAGACTAAAATTTGAGTTTTTTACCTTGTAGCATCACCAAAGGATGTTTGGGATAAAACATACCCTCAGGGTCCAATTTGAATTACAAATCTGTCTGAAAGGCTTTTTGTATTATCCAAAAATCTATTTTAATATTTAATACCGTGTCTAGGAATACCCATTTACTGTGATAGCAAGGCATTTCATAAGCCTGTTGCTAGAAGTAGAAAGGGAGCATGAATTCACAAATCAATGGTAAAAATGCTTTAAGGACGAGATGTAAATTACTGCAGCAAAATAAAATTATATATATATATATATATAATATATATATATATATATATATATATATATATTGCACACAAGCCATTTAAATAGATAATGTGGGAAGAAAGTGTGCAGCTCAAATATGCTGAATAATTAGAGCACATGCAGTTTGGAGGCTTTGACAACTATTTAAAACAGCAATAAAGAATGTGCAATCCCCAGATCTAAGTGTTTATAAGTAGTTTTGATGGATCACTATGAAGATTCTCTGGCCTGAAACTGCCTCAGGATGTCTGGGGGCTGAAACAAATCATGGCTTTCATTTGCAGCTTGGTACCATCTTGCCAAAATTGCATTTTGCTTTATGGCACAACAACAACTAGATTATAGGGCGCTTTTATGGCATGTTTTGTTTTCTTATTCTCTATCATGAGCACTGTTTAAAAAGTATGCTACAGGTTTATTGAAAAGTCAAAAAGATGAAAAACAGAAAAGTGGTTTAAAGATCTAAATATTATCCTAGTGAACTTCACATTTCATTAAAGACAGGTCATGAATCACATTAAATTAAAACATTTTACACTAAAATATTCGAATGTCTAGGCCTTTCCCATAGTATTATGTGTCTGATCTTACAGGAAAAACTTGACCTTTTATAAATAGAAGTTACAGTTTTTCTTAAACATGTACACATCTTGTAAAAATATCCCATTCAATTATTTGTATACCATTGCACAATGACATCTGTCATCAATAATTAGAGTGAATCTGGGACATTAGTAAAATTGAATCCCTCTTCATATTTAATGAAAAGGCTAGACAATGGTAAGCGTTTAATGTTACTTTATCCAATGCTGTTACAACATTGTTTATTTGGTCAATGTAAAGCTGAAGTGTATATTCCAAACTTATATATACATTATTACTAAAACGGTTTGTTTTCAGGTTCATTTGCTTGGATTAAACACAGGTAATTTTGCAGGAATACATTATTCACTTCGTGATTTATTTTATGGTTATTTCTGATATAATATAACATTAACATATTCCTATCAGAAATAAAAAGGCAAACAACTCTGAAGAAACAGGAAAATTACATTGTCGCATATAACAAAGCACTTTCGCCTACTGTGACTAACATCCACTATGGCATCCACTTTCACAAATCAATGAGGTAGTGCAGAAAACAGTGGAGGCAAGTCAAATTACAGTAGTGACGATCAGCAGAGGCAAACTCACACAGGGAAATCAAACAACCATAGAGACAAACCCACATGGGACCATTGAACGCCTTGTAAACAAGTCTGTGTGATGCCATACCAGATTCCAGGAGGGTTTAAAAGTTTGCAAGCATAGAACGTCCGATTTCTCCTAGGAGATTTTTGTCAAGATGTAATCAGAAAACATTAACAAATACACACTTCACCTGTTCTCTAGTTGTTGTTTTTTGTTTTCCCCCCATGTATTATGATTGTACACTCTACAGAAAGTATTAGCAGGAAAAAAAAAGGATTTCCAGTGTGTTCCAGTGTGTTAATGTCAATTTTAACAATGATTTAAGGTATTTATAGGTCATTATAGGTGTAAACACAGCTGAGCTTGGTGCAGATCAAAATAACAAAAAATAAATAAATCTGAAGAAATACACCAAAAATGACTACATGCATCCTTTTAATATTCTTTAAGACAATTTTAATGTCATTCATTTAATAACTCAGTTTTATGTAAGCAATGAATAAACTGACAAGATAATTTAATAGATGGAAACTTGTGACCTTTTGTGACTGAACAGGATGTGTTAACATAAATTTAATCCAAAGCTGCTGGCTCATTTCTTGCTCTGAGGACTCCCACTCTCACTTTAAGAAAACTCTGGGCCAAACAGCCCGTGGTCGTTTCTGAATGATTCAGCCCTGAGTAGGTCTCAAGTGATGCGATATGTGATATCTCGTTTAGCCTCTGCTTGAGTTTGCCGCCAAGCCTGAGAGTGGGCTAAGACTGAAAATAGCAGGGTGTTTACTGGAGGAGGTCAGGTTGCCAATAATAGGAGCAGTCTATGGAAAAAAGAAACTTCTTTGCTCTTGAAGTTATCTCACAAGTTATCATCAAATTGATTTTGTGTTTGTCAAAAGTTGGCTCTGAAACTGTAGCTGCTAAAATCAAGTTGACCTTGTTTCTTTGTCTTTGCTGGACTGGTTTATATTATGTTGGTGTTTTCATCATTATTTCCAGTTGTACCCTGGTGTCTAAGGTCCTCAGAGGCCAGGAGCTTCTGTCATGGTCCGGTATTCTTTAAAATGTTTCATAAAATTATTAAAATAGAAATGCTTAGGGGACTGTGTTAATTACTAGGAAGAACAAGAACATTTCATTCAGCAACAAATACTGAATTGCTGTTGCTTTACAGCAAAGCATGCCTAACTTTTAACATCAACACAAGTGTTTCACAGTACTTTAACTTTTAATTGCAAAGTTTCAAAACTTTACATCAGACATTTTTATTCATTTGGACCTACATGGCTTAAAGCCTGGCAGTGATTAAGCTGGAGAAGCAGCAAATCTTTCCACAGAAAAGAGTGGCAATTCAATCAGGACAAAAAACCTCTGGTTGTCAAGCAACACCAAGGACACAGCATTCTTCTGCACCATGCTATTCAACTGTGTCATGAACTGTAAAGGCATTTAAATAAAAATCACTGCCAAGGATGATTACAACCATTTTGAAAAGGCTGAATGAATTGTGGTATTCACCTACGTTTCCATCTTTGTTTGCTTCAGTGAAGTGATGAGGACGAGATGTGACTTTTGGATTAATAGTGTCATCTTAATGGCAATGAATTCTAAGAAATAAATTATGAATTTCTAAGAAAAAATGCTTTATGGCAGAGTTAGAAATTGTCTAATTTCTAACTATGCCCACTGTACTCACAGTGAGCAGAATGTTGTGACAACAAAAGTTTGCAGGCGTACTAATACTTCAGACGAAAAAAACTAGAAAGACAATAGGAGTAGAAGAGGTTCTTGGCAAAGTTTAAACGTGGCATTTAGCGTTTAAATTAAAAAGTGTTGATGACATTTTAGTAAAGGTTCCAGAGTCCACTGATTTTCAATGCAGAATATTTTTGTTAGGGTAAAACAGGGTCCAAAATCCTTTCTTTGAAATCTCTGAAATACTGCCAGAGCTTTTTTTTTCTTATGTGAACATCAAATATTCAACATCTTTAGTCAGGGAGAACTCAATACAAACAGCATATTAAAGTTAGGTAAAGCTAATGTTTCAGATTTATTCCATGAGTGTTACTCATTGTCATGGGGCAACTTATCCTTCTTGATGGGATCCTCTTAGTTAAGCATTAATTTGACTTAATGGATGTTAATACAACATGTTCAGAATTACCTTTAGCCATACAGAAGTGTGAAGTGGTGTTTAATATAACTTCAAACCCTTGATATCTATTCACTTAATGATACTTGGGAGATGCTCCAGGCCTTATATTCAGTCTCCACTGAAATTGACGCTAAGCTTTTATCCTCATAAGCAGTGCAAGGAAAGCAGAGATATCAAAACTATTTCGGTAACAACATATTATTATTGTATTTGGCTTCAAAGCAAAAGTTTCTTAGCTTTATTTCCTGGTGTCTTCACAGAAAGATTAAATAGGCTACTGAAAATCTTGTAACATTTTCTTCAATTTTGTGCTATAGATCAACATGAAGTACCATATTAATTGTAAAGTTACACATCATGTAAAAAATCGGGCTTGATGCTGTCAATAGTTTTGTCTGCATGCAAATAAAACTCTGTCATCACCTCCTGATTTGTTTTTTACAATAATACATAAAATAAAAAAAGATTCTTCTATCAAATACTGAATGAAAATATGAGATTTATATCTCCTAGAGTCCTCAATTGTTAAACTACTTTATCTTCCCACAAGGTTCCACCAGGTTTTTCACCACCATCAATGCAGAAGAGACTTTTGGGATTTTTTATACTGTTTGCAAGAGCAGAGATAAAAAAGAAATCTCAAAACAGACAAAGAAGATGGGATTCCAAGCAGAAACAAAGGAAGAAAAACTGTCTGGTGAGATTTGCTCTTATTCATGCTTAGACAATTTCTAACTCGACTGTCTCAAGTTCTTAATGGGTAGACATTGGAAATTGTTTTCCCCTTTGTTTTGTTTTATTGATATATATAGTACCCAGTAGTCAGAAATTAAAATTGTTGATCTTTTAATGTGGTCTCAGTGACCAGAAGACCCTACAGTTGGACACTTATGTGTCAGTAAGGTCCTTTTGGTTTGTTTGGTGGACACACAGAAGTCTGTTGGGGGCCTGATTGTCTGACGGATTGAAACAAAAAACACAACAAATATTATACATAGTAAATATGTCTCATGCGAATGGAGGAAAACAATCAATTCCATTTCTGATTTTTAATTTGGATTCATTTTAAAGCAATTAATCAATGCTAAATAACAACATTAATGAGCAAACAAAAAACCACGTTAAGCACAAGTAAAACCACCAGCATTAGCAAATCAAATCAGTGACTCAAGACAGCAGTACATCTTAAATGAAAAATATTCATATAAACTGACTAATGCAGTTTAACCTGAGGTTAATTACCTCAATATTAGTGACACTTTATCGGTGTAGTAACATGTCAATTATTACTAGCTATTATCTACTTCATTTGTCAGAATATAAATAGTATTGAGATATTATCAAACTGAATAGCTTAAATATCACAAAACTATTATTTCAAAGTTTTATCTTTCTCAGTTGTGTAAAATGTGCTTGTAACCCATAAACGTCTTGTAGAGTATTCATACTTTGTAAGAGTTTGAAACTTTCAGCATTATTTATGGGATAAGACGGCCTGACTTAATGTACCGTGTTTCATCATTCTTCACCTTAAAAATGCGGTTTCCCATTTGTTATAGTGAGAAACTTGGTTCACCGTTAGTATGGAAACCAGTTTTCTGTGTGTATGTGCCTGTGTTGGAGTGATTGCTGTGCTTGTGTAAAACATCAAAGCATTTCTATGGAGAAAAAAAGAAAGTATTAGTTTGTATAAAATTAGAACAATCTCACCTATCGTAATATGTTAAAAAAGCTGTTTTTGACCTGCAGTTTGTCATCTAGTTTAAAAATCCAATATGAGATCTAAGGAATATCAAAGAACTAAAACTTCGGTTTAGTCTAAAATAAGAGTTCAAATGAGCCATGACCATTTATTGAGCAAAACAAGTTGATCAAAGCACACTGCTAAGAGAGCTCTGAAACTATGTGCATTTCAAGATTTAGGGTTTGTCTCCTTTTTCATGTATCAGTGCATTTCTTTTGTCATTTTACATCCAGTGCCCTGATTATATTGATGATGGACAATTATCATTTTGTTGTCATCTGTAATTTCTCCTGCTAGATATTACTACATTCCACTCACTCATGTTGTCCATCTGGACTTTTTACTCATTAAAATGGGTTTTGAATTTAATATAAATCATGCTGTAAGGCTGAACCTTGGGAGAGTTTGCAGCTTTTTTATGCCCAGACCACAGGCAACCATCTGTTAGCTACTTGTATTTCAGTACCATTACAATGTCCACTGGGCCCCCACAGGGCCCAGAACTGCAGATCTGAATAAAATGCAAATCATATATTTTAATTGACATAAGTATTCCACAGGTGGCAGGGCTCATCAGCAATGAGGGCACACCTTACTGAGCAAAAGCAATGAAGCTGGTGAGATGATGTCATTCAACAAGTGAAACCCCTCCATATAACATCAAGAATGTCCAACAGTTAGTTTTTTTTCTAATAGTAATACTGCTTAACAAACACGATCAACATTCACTGCCTCTATATGCTGTCAATTCAACAATAAACACATATATAGTTGAATAAATTATTTTTGATAGATTTTTTAAAATACTAGACAATAATTTTTTGTAATCATTGTAACATTATTATTTATTTATTTATTTTAATTTGAGATTCAAATCAAGCTTTACTTTCAATCAAACTTTGACCATCTCTTAATTTTAACATTGACCCAATTTGTTTTTATTTTAGTTTCATCGGTATACAAGTAAACCTCACTGAATGGTGAGGTTGTGTTTTCAAGAGCGACTTGTTACTGGTTGCACTGGACTTGTTCCAGTTGGCAGCCTTAAAGTTTAGTGGATATGAAGCGTTTCAATTTGGATCAGGGACTTTTTCTGACATGGTGCAACATCACTGTCAGTCTACGGTGATGTTGCACTTTCTTCACTGTGGACAGTAAAAGTGATGGTTCAGTTGTTTCCAGTTCATAGCAGACTTTGTCGTTTGTGTTACATCCAGTCTCATTCCTCTGATTCATCTGAGGGTAATTGATCTTCACGAAGTTTTCTCAGTATTACCCAATCCAATAAGTGCATACAAACAAATCTTTCTTATTCAGACAAATAAAAATGTTTTTAAATAGGGAGTGAATCTGCCAACACATCCTGATCTGGCACATTGAATGGATTTCAAGGTGAAAACATGCTGGTCAAAATTTGACAGGAAATGTTTGTTTTTAGTCCAGAAACCAGCCACCATCAGGTAAACATGTTTTATGCTTCCTGTGGTGCTGTAGAGGACATAAGAGGACATGGAACCTAATAGCCAAATATGTAAGGTCACCCAGGCAAGCAATCTGGTGAGCAAATCTTTGGACAATCTTTGGAAATTATGTGATTTATGGGTTCTATTTCTTACATTTCTGCTGAAGTCATTACTTATGAAATAAAGTTAAGCTAGTTTTATTGAGATTGTTGAGCACTGATGGGACTACCATGATTTCACTTCATATATTTATGCCTCTCATAGCAGAAAAGTATTGCTTCATTTAATCCTACACTCAAGGATGGGCTTTCGAGGACCGTAGACATTATATAATTCCAATGCCTGGTAGTCAATATGAAAAAACACATAAACAGTTATGTAAACACTAAAGGGAAGAAAATCCATATAGAGCCCTATATTAATGTGTTTTGTCACTTAAATTGGATTCATTAAACAGCTCAAATAGGAGCTAATAAAGTCTCCTTGCCATTGTTTGGCATTGATTTTACTTTGTGAACCCTCTTGATGGCTGGAACATCAGCCCATCAGAAAGGTGAGTAGACCCCCATGTTTGCTTATATCTGTGTCACAGCCTCAGCAGCTTTTGCTGGTGAGTTAGTCAATGTGATGTGCAAGGCTTTTATTAAGGCACCTCTGCGTTTGGGGAGATCTCATCTTAACTGACCCATGGTAAGTTGAAGTTATTAAAACAGTCGCTCCTCACCTTTTTCCCCTCACCAACCTTGTCCCTGCATCCACCAACCTCCCTCGGAGCTGCACACCTACTTGATCACTTTCTTTCTGCTTTGACAGCTCCCTCCCACTCGCTCTCATTCTTCATTATTACTCCTTTCTAAGTCTATCTTGCACCCCTTTACTCTCATGTTACCCGCTACCCACAGAGTCCCAAGGGTTTTCTCTAACTCTGTAAACTACTTTCAATCCTTTCCCCATCCACTGGCCTGTCAATTTACCTGTCCTTTGTTGCCTGAACTTGTCATTGCCTTGTAACAAGGGATTGTTTCCCTGGGTCTTGTGACAGTAAAAGTGAACGCTTGTCATATTACAGTAGTTCTGTGACAGAGCGACTCTCTCTAGCTGAGGAGGGCTTAGATACTTGTTTTTTGTTTCTCTACTAGCTAGACCCCCAAAAAAGACTTGTAGCATGCTGTTATTTTTAGAGTATCAGTTAGAAGTTGCAATACTTTTAACCGATTTCTTATGAACATCAGGTTTATGTGTTCAGCCCGAATACTAGAGCTGCAATGAGAAAAAAACAGCTGGTTATTGGACATGACTTGTTCAATAGCCAGGTGGTTATTGGACATCATATTATACTGCATATAATATGATGCAGTATTATACCTCCGCGACCCGACCCCAGATAAGCAGAAGAAGATGGATGGATGGATGGATGGATGGATTATAATCATCACACACTAATATTGAGTCATTAGACTTTACGTTGCCACTTTGGAGCTCTGTCTTTGACATCTTTTAAGGCAAGAAACTAGACACCTGTGATTGAGATTAAAACCCACTAATCCAGGTTGATATTATGATTATTCACAGTATTTACAATCTGAAGCTGTGCTATTAACACTTGGAGTAAAAGGTAATTTGTGAAATTCACGGATGTTTCATGAACGAAGCCTGAAAAATGAGGAACATTAACAAAGAGAGGAAGCAACAGCCTCATACGAGTGTCTTAGAGCTCAAATGATTTCAAAAATCATTTGAGCTCATTACTCTGAAAGAAGAGTTTACTCACTGCAAATAGTGAGTAAATTTAAAATTTACTCACTGTTCTTCAAAATTTTAAAGATATTCAGTTAAAGTTAACAGAATTTGCGCTGTAGACTTTTCAAAACTGATATGAATTAATTATAATGTTGGAAAAAACAAATGTACCAGTTCCTATCAGTCTCACTTCACAAGACTTCATTGTAAATAAAATTACCACATTTATCTGAGTCTTTTATTATAACCATATTAGCTGTTACTGTGGTAAAAGAAGTGGGAACCATTACTTAATTCCCGGTAATTGTTCCTATTATCAAAATGCAATTTCAATGGGCATTTATGACAAAAAGGCTAGAAAAACTTTTTGTAAATACTGTTTTCAAAATTCAAACAGGTAGTTTTTAAAATATTTATTGTCTGGTAAAAGCATTACCAAAAGCAGATGTTAGTAATTGACCACAAATTCTTAATTGGTGCATATCTTGTTGATATTATGTACTGAATTACAGAGAAAGGACTCACACTCTTGAAAAAAAACAAACAAAAAAACAATCCTATATCTTTAGATCTGCTTTCCAAAGACGGTAAAACAAGAAAATGTTTCATCTTTTTTGGAAAGGTTGGAAAATACCATCTAATGGATTCCACTGAGAGAGAGGAAGATACTGCAGTCTTCCAGGTTCTTAAAAGACTGCAAGGCACAATAGATACACTGAGCAGCAGGAGTGCTATTCAATGGATCCAAATATAGTATGGAAGAATCACATTGCAAAAATTATAAACTCTTTTCTACATGTAAGCAGATATGAAAAGGTACCAGGGTGTATTCCTGTTTTAGAGACTGTAAAGAATAGGATTAGACTTTCCTCCGCTGCATTGTTCTGCTTAAGAGTGAGCTCTAGTGGCAATTTGCTGAACAACAAAACGACACTAATAATGTTCGTCTAAGTATAATTTCATCAATGGGTGGTAAAATTAGACCAGGTATGGGTGAAAAAAATATTTTGAATTTGTTTTGTCCTTCTTAATCATCAAAAAACAGCAGCAAATACATTACGTGTCAAGAATAATATGACGAGGTGAGTTAAGTTGCGGGGAAAAAAAGCTGTGGCATTGAATATGGAATTTAAATTTGCTGAGTAAAACATCACCAGTACCTTTTCTAAACAAGATATGGCTGCTCAATAAATTTTAAAGTTCCTGTAAATGTCAGGGCTGATATATTGTGTTTCACAGAGGGAAAAACATCTCTGATTTACCAGCACCAAAATAAAACCTTTGTCTCTTTAAATGTGTAAAATATAAAAAACTTCCAGGAAGCACTGATTCAAAAGGACTTTACAGGAGATTTGATAAAGGAAGTTTAATGGTTCCTGCAAAGTACTTACCAGATCACAAAAACAAAACAATAATTGGCAGTGCAATGCAGCCTGGAGATTTCACTAATGAGAGCAGACAGAGGGATAAACTGTTGATTTATATTACACTCACAGCTAAAAGCCCTATAACTGCTTTCACTTGGCAAAACCTGTAGATTCAATAACTGAAGTTGGCGTTAGTCATTACATGGCGTTTTGATCTATCTAACTTGGAAGCCACAAAAGTATCAAAGTCTCAATTTTCAAATGTGTACACTAATGTGAAAAATAAGTTTTGTAGTTTAGACATTACCCAGAATAATGCTGATTTATGCACAGTAGAACAAGAAACTTTCAGTTTGGCTTTTTGTTATTGCTTGGCTTAGGCAATATAGAGCTTTCTCTCAGGTGACTGACTGAGAGCAATTCAGCAATAAATCTCCCTCCAATACAATGTTGTGCTCACCTTGATTAAAAAGCGTAGCTATCAGACATGCAGCTCGTTCACCTTTAGAGGATAATCTTTGCCTCCATACAAATCACCGAGGACAACCGGCTTTTTTGCTCCCTGTGTGTCTCGCACAACATTGCCTCTGCAAAACTCATGTTTATTATTCATGTTTATCATCACACCACGTCTGTTGTTTGCTACCAGTTTCATGGATGGGCTGGCAGCAATTTAGCCCTGCTACATGAAACCCCGCTTTACCGTCAACACTGAAACAGATCCCACTTAGTATAAGGCGGCCAAGCACATTAATGTGTGCTCACAGAGAAGCACGTGCCCGCACTTTCCTCAACTGCCAGAGGACCCACCCACACACCAAACATTCTGATACTGGCACACACGCACACATGCCCGCACACGCCCACACACGCATGCATGCATCAGCTGCAGGAAATACCTGTCAGTCCACAAATCCTCTATACCATGGGCTCTCACTCACAGGTATCACTCTGCTCAGCAGAGGGAAGAGGAATGAGAGTAATTGCCTCACAATGACTTCATTGCTTATTAAAAACCTATTAAGGATCTAATCTTCTTTCCTGGGTGCTGATATCACAGACAAAGAGATCATAAAAACACAGCCAGGTGTGCACAAGTCGCCTCAGTCAACATTTTCCTATGTACAAACTATGGTTTGGAGAAATTTAATTTGCACATTAAAGATTAATATTTTCTGCTTTCGTCTGGTATCACAGAACTTGGGAATTCAGATAAAACATGTAAAACGTTGAACAGAACAGAATCTAAAACAGCTGATAGTACCAAAAGAGCAATTCAGAATATGAAGATGTGTCACTTTAGTGACTCACAAAAAAAACAAAAAAACATTTCCATTAACTTACCACAGCATGAAAAGCTCAGATACAATATTTCCAAGCAAAGAAAATACAAGTTCTTTAGCCATTTCTTTCCATTAATTTATTTTAGAGCTGCAAAATATTGCAATTTAATGTGGCGAATACAATTTACAAGACTACTTGGGAGCAATATTTGGTAAGAGAATACACTCCAAGACCATACATGCAAATTCTTCAGGTACAGTCTTAGTCTTTTGCCTTTTGGAAATAGTTTCACCCTTGATGTAAACACATGATGTGCATTTTTGGTGGCTAAGATGCAAAGGCTCAGAACGAGGTTTGAGAGCATTGTGAGGAAAGAAAATACAGAAGAGTCCAAAAAATGTGTGTTAATCAATACCACTATTTCAATACACAGCAATAGTATTATTGCGCCATCACCAATTTACATTTGTATAGTTGACTATACAAAAAACTTGAAGGGCAATTTGCTTGGTGGTGGCCTGAAATATCCTGGGAAAGTCTGTTCAGTTCAATTTTGTTTTATTTAAAATCCACCAAATTAAAACAGATTTCAACATAGGGCACTTTACAAGTCAACAGATCCAATTCATATCCAGTTTTTATGTCCAAAACAATTAAAATATGTGTATTTCATCCCACTATTCCACAATTTTAGCCACTTTCAGAAGTACACACAGCCTTAAATAATTCTAAACTGATGTTTGTGTGGCTGTTACACGTAATGCGCTGCAAAGCCTAAGACCAAGAATATGCTATTTACAGTACCACTCAACAAAAGCCTTGTTAGAGTTAAATTATAGTAATTATGTCATAAGATAAAATGTTTTTTTCTTTTTTTACACCATAAAGATGGGAAAATCTGAGCCCATCAGTGGAATAAATGTGTAAACAATGATCAGCTACAAGATCATAATGCGTATGAAGCAGAATTATCTTTATTGCGCAAGGTCATGCAAAAAACCACAAACTCGACTTTGGTTTCACACATTCACCTCATATAGATGCCAAATATTTTTAAAAACAAGCAAACAGAACAATATGTACATATATGTTAATGTATGTACAGCCAATATTTTTTTTAAAAAGAGAAAACAGGTATAAATGTACAAAAATGCATATTTTTATGTGACATTAGAGTAGCTGACCTGACTGTAACATGTCCATTGTGTTCATCTGAGAGAGCCTCGGGGAAGAAGCTGTAGAGCTGATCCAAAGGTCTAAGCAGTTTGTGTCCATAATATTTGGGGCCTGTAGCCAGTTTCCTGACTCCATGCAAGTTCTGGATGGAGCAAAGTAAATTTACTCTTCAGACCTGAATGTTTGTTGCAATATGGCCTTTGCTGTTCTGTGGCTGAACCAATGCACACAGTGGTAAAGGAATACAGGCAAAAATTAATAATGACTGCAGAGAAGATGACCAGCACCTCTAGAAAATACACTCTTTGCAACCAGCAACTCATCACCATTCTGGATCAGACCAATGACAATTGTGTCATCTGCAATCACAGACAGGTTCCTGAATTGCAGTCACTAAGTTTTTGACAGTATGCCCATTTCCTCCATCTAAAAATATCCAGATGATCTGGAAACTGAAGTTCTTTTAAACAGTCTCCTGATGCTAGGATCTTTACTCCAACTCCTTTGAGTCCAGGAGTTTGTAATAAATGTTCCCAAGAAGTATTTGATATACTGTATATAAGGATGATGGCTGCAGTAATTTCTTCAGGTTTAAGGCAATAAACACTGCAGCCATGAACGAGTCAAAACAAATGACCAACCCAGAGAAGCTATCACTGCATTTAACTACATAAATAGAAAGGACAAAGGTGCATTCCAGGAGGTCAAATTAGCTGGCTAAAGTTAATCAGTTTGTTTCCATGGCCACAGTTAATATAATTTGTATTGTTAGATGATGTTTAATGTACAGAAAAAAACAGATTCAACTCCTGCATTTTGAATCACTCAGTATTAGTGAGTAACTGTGTTGTTCTTAGCCTTCTGAACCAATACAAATCAGCGTAAAAGTTTAAATGTTTATATCATCACTATGAAGATCAGGATTCTTCACCACCATCCAAAGTAAATTCACAGTAAAAAAAACAGCAATAGAGCCTCCAAAATGAACAGATCTCTTCTTAGTAATGCTAATAAGAAGAGAGATGTTCCATACTGTCTGGGGAATTTGCAGTCATCTGCCTCAGGAAGGAATGAGGTAACATTTTACCTACACACAAATATCCAGGAAAACTGTCAATGTGAACCATGGACACACAGTAAAAGGATGTTTAGAAGGAAAGAAGACATCCAGCTGTTCTACACATATAACAAAATGGCTCATCCATAATGTATAAAGTCTTTCCTGGAAAATTGCAGCACCATGAGACTGCTAAAATGATCCCATGTTGCAAAGTGATTTCATTTTCTATAGAATATATTTATTTCATCATGCACTGGAAGTTCAGTTTTCACCCAGGTGATAATATTGCACTCATGTGATATTGTGGCCTGGATTACCATTCACAGCACACATTGCCGCCCAGAGTGAAGTGATACCCTTTAAATCCTGAGCAGCTCTATGTCTTAACAGCCAGGCTTTGATTCTGAGGACTTATCCACCCATCATTCCTTTGCCTGTCTCTTTCTCTTCTCGTCTATCTGGTTATCAAAAAGCATTAAAGCAGCGTCTAAGACCCGTTGAAAGTTCTCCCTCTACAAAGCAGTGTTTGATCCTGCCACTCCCGACCACTTCACTGACACCAAATGAACTCGAGGTATGATGGATGTAGTCAGTGGCCATTTTACACTGATGAACTCAAGCATGACTGTCTTTTGCTTCCCAGAATGTTGAGTAAGGCGATTTCTGAAAATCGTTTTTGTAATTCATCTTACGGGAAGAGTATCATGTTAGTAATAATAATGACATTACATTGTTACCAGAAACCCAATATTATCATATTAACACTGATATATTCTAAACAACTTTCTTGTGTATGGGGAAAATATATCTTTGTATGTAATGTCTGTCAGAACAACAATGTATTTACTGTACATGTGAAGTTCAGCACATAAATAAAATATACTCAAACACTTTTTGGAGAGTTTGTCTTTTTATTTTCTTTTGGAAGCAGTACATGTATGAATAGTTTTCCTTATGGTTATTGTCATGAAAAAAATAAGAGTTTTGAGTGATTTCATCAAGGGAACTAATAATTGTGACCTAACCATTGATAGATTTGATAGAATTTATTCGGAATTGGTGAATTACCTTCAAGATTTTTTTTCTTTTATTTTTTATTTACCTTATATCATTATTTAAATAAAAAACAGAGTTAAAAGAAGTGTAAGCATAACCCTTAGTTTTTGTATTTAATAATTTCTACTGTAGTCAGACATTGCACATAACCTTTTACTTATTCTGATAGACATTCTTTTTTTTAATTCAAATAGAGATAGAGACTGTGCATCAGGGGGAGCTGTGGTGGCGCGGGGGTTAAACACAACCCACATATGGAGGCCTTAGTCCTCAACGTGGCTGTCTCAGGTTCGATTCCTGGCCTGGCGACCTTTGCCGCTTCTCTCAATACCCACTTTCCTGTCAATTTCACTATCAAATAAAGGCCACTAGAACCAATAAAACCTTTAAAACACCTGTAAATGACTGTGCACCAGTCCATCTGGTCCCACATCAGTGCCTGATCTCACCATTGGGTTTGTGGAAGAATGGTTAAACATTTTCCTTGGGAACTCTCCTACACTTTGAAGACACATTCTTCTCAGAAGAGTATTATCATATTAAATAATTTGTGTTAAAAATAAGATGATAAACTTTTATGTGGGTGTAAAATCAAGTGACCTAATACTTTTTACAATATAGTGTGCATTTTAGATGAGTTACTCTTCACTCTGTGTATTTTAAAAGGTACAAATCTTGATAATGGATGACGGAGATCCTACACAGACAAAGATAGAAGCTATTTTCTAAGCCTAATGATACCTCATGGGACATGCATACTGTATGTCCTGTTGACAGCTTTGACAAACTACCAATCGTGCTCCACTCTGAATTATGCAGACAGAATTAAGCAGACTTGAGATGTTATTATCTACGACTGGTTGCTATATGGACAAATATGGATAAATGCAATTTTTATATCAGCCAAACTTTTAACTATCATAGCAAAAAAGTTGGAATTGTTCACATTAAACTTTCAAAACTTCATTGTAGCTTTATTCATATAAAAATTTAAATGTAACAGTCGGAAAGTAAAGAAAGCTCAAAAGATTAATGTAGTGTTTCAAAAATTCCTTACAGGAACTGATTAAATAGGAAAATATTCATACAAGCTTCAAAAAACTAGACCAAAGCAAAGCAGCAGACTGATATATGATTAAGGTCAAAAACTGGACAGTGAAGTAATTGTTCATTTTAAAATCTAGTATCACAAAAAATCACAAAGTTTTCTCAGGTAGTTTCATAATCTCTCTTGTATAATTTTTTACATCCCCTGAAATTTATTCATATTAGGAGTTTCACCCTATGAGCCACATTCAAATGGAATGAAATACAGCTCTGGAGAAAATAAGACCCCACTGCACTGAACCTCATTAAAAACCTCCTGGTTATTCCACCAATTACTGATTTCTGAACTCTTCCTGAGTTAAAACTATAGTATTATTGATTCTAAATTAATATAAACTTGTTTCTTTGCATTGTTTGAGGTCTGAAAGCACTCTATTTCTGTGATTTTAACCATTTCTCATTTTCTGCAAATAAGTGCAACACTTTTGCTTGGAATTTCGGAGACATGTTGTCAATAGTTTGAAGAATAAAAGAACAATGTTCATTTTACTCAAACATAAACCTATAGAAAGTGAAATCTGAGAAACTGATGATTTTAAGTCTCTTATTATTTTTCCAGAGCTGTATATGACATATTAAAGTAACACAAAACAACCAGCGAAAGGATTTCTATAACAAACAATACACAAAATACAAAAGACAGGGCTTGTTTCACATGATGTCTTGTCATACAAGAATGACTGAAAAGAAAACACAAAGAACACATCTCTAAATTAGAGAGTGAAATCCCGCACAGGATGGGGTCAAAACTAAAATGAAAGGAAGTAGAACATGATAAAAAATATATTAACAAGTTATTATAAGACAATATTATACGACTACCATGTCCAGCTTAAGGACAGCGGTTTCACACTTCCTGATAGACAGCAGCATTACACTCTAGTGCCTTAGGGAGATTGCTACATATTGTTTTATAAAGTTCAGTTTCCTGCAATGCTTTAGCTATAAACTCTAAATAGTAGTGATACACTAAATCTTCTGAATGTTTATATTATGCTATTGAAAAAATAACTAAAAGGCTGCCTTTGAATCATTCATCCTCCCAGCTTTGCTCTGGAGGACAATTTGAGTTGACGGAGTAAACAGATGTGCTGAGCCTATGGTGTTATTTTGTTGGCCCCCTCTTAATGCATAAAAGGATAAAGTTGCACACAATAAGGAGTTGTGAGCATATTTGCTGGTCTTTCACAAACCCTGAAGGAAAGGCACCTAGTACTGTAAAACTCAGAGAATTGTAATGTATTACATGAGAAATGTGTGGTGTCATTTATTATTAATATTATTGTATATTGTTTCCAATAACCTGTTACTGGAGGAATGAATTGTGAGTATCAACAACCTTACACTTTAACAGCAGATAAATTCACAATTTAATTTTGTTATCCCCAATAAACCAGCAATTTCACAGAATGAACAGATGTTTATGTTTATCAAGGTAGTACTGTGCATGTACATGTTTCTCTGCAGATATTACACAGTGTAGCTAATGCGTCCATAAAGTATGCATACTGGGACAATGAGTTCTTGATTTGAATTTTACTGATTTACATTTTTACATGCTTCAAGTCATATGAGACCTGCTCAGGTAAATCCTTTTGTGAATTACAACCTAATTTAGAGAATTAGTATCAGTGAACTTTCTTCCCATAATGGATTTATAATGAACATAAGCATGTAAACATCTTACCCAAAGCATTAACTTGCCTTTAATTTTGCAACTGTTGACGGACTCGCTGAATTAAAAATGCAATTGCTGGATGAAAGTTTAATCAGCCGTGAGCTGTTGCACACTCCAAAAGACCAATCCACCACCAACCAGGGGTTGTGCACTATTTGGAGCTAATCGGTGCAGTCATGTCAGAGGCTCCAGGAGCATTTATCCGACCCATTATTCGCTAAACCTTCTTGTAATGATGCATAGAAATCTTTGCACAACATGGAAGATGTCCAGACAGCTTCTCAATGACCTGACAAAGTGAAGCAAAAACTTTTAAAGTGCACATCTGCCTAATAGCATTGTTCATTGGAGGAACAACACTGTCATGTTCTTTGACTCTTACCACAGACTTAATTAACAAGAGAAGGAAGCCACCCTTTTCCTAATGTCAGCCTAAAAACCTCTCTCCAGAAACCAATTACCAGCGAGTGAGTTTGCTAATTCACTCTGACATGTCTGCCTGCTTGAAAACACAAGATGGCCGAGACAGAGTTGTGATGAGGGATCGGAGGTTCAGGCGGTGGAGAAATGAATCGTCCTCCTGTTTCCACTTCTGTCATTGCGCGTTGACCTTAAATTCTGATGTGGCTGCCTTTAGTATTCTGCGTCCAATCTGCTCATCCATCACACTTTTAAGGTCAGTTTCTATTTCCAGTCACTCCATCAAAAAATAACCCGGCCCTATTTATAACATGACACAGGTGGAAGGGTTGAATGATAAGCACTCTCGATAAAGAACAGTATTGACGCAAAATGCAATTAACATGACATTAAAATAATTATTTTCTTCATCACCGAAGGGATCTGCATTGATAAGGAATTCTCCTATTAGGGTGATTCATCTTAAACCTTTTACTGATATTTATTTCGCAGTTACCAAAGTTGCTTGTATTAAATTGAGAACTGATCTGAAATAATTGTGACTTTATGTAAACGGAACTGATCAGATTCTAATAAATTAATTGTTTTTGGATTAACAGAGATGATTTATAATATTGATGACATGGCTGATGACTCAAGGTGGCCTTGTTGCATGCATAAAATCATGACCATACACTGCTGACAGCAACTGAAACTAGGTTCTAATTAGAATAACATTCTGCTTAAATTAAATGGTTATTTCAATGATTTTTAGGGGATCTTTAATCTTTGAACTCTCCTGTACAAAATCTAAAATATTTAGACTGCAGACATTGGAGCTGTATCATTA
This sequence comes from Xiphophorus couchianus, assembly GCF_001444195.1. Taxonomy (NCBI): domain Eukaryota; kingdom Metazoa; phylum Chordata; class Actinopteri; order Cyprinodontiformes; family Poeciliidae; genus Xiphophorus; species Xiphophorus couchianus. Next base: position 18,952,586 of record NC_040233.1, read on the forward strand.
TTCACTGAAAATAAATTATTCATAAAATCTTTGTTCTCCTTTTACAATATATTGCCAAAAGTAGTAGATAACTTGGCTTTACACACACACTGCATCTAATTCTCAATACATGAACTTCTCCTTCTCCTTATTTTGTTTTAAACGAATCACGTGATTACTTTGCATTTATATTAAGCATTTTAGTTTCTTTTGGTTTTATATGTTTGTTTTGTATGATTTTAATGTACGATTTAATCATGTTTGAATTTGAAACATTGGCAACTCATTTTCTACACTAGTGCACGGTCATGCCCCCAAAGATTATCCAAAAATGTCTTTAAATAGACTCCTGCAAATAATAAAAGAACAAAAAACATAATTCTTCTTCCACCAAACTTTACACCTGGCAAAATGAGCTCAGAGAAGTATTCGTGTCATGCCAACTGTCAAACTCCAATTCATCTATTGGTTTACCAGAGCAGAAATCATGATGTTTCACCATAGAGATGTCCATTAGCTCTGTGCACATGGTGTCGAAAGCTTTGGATTCAGCTGTTCAAGTATGGAATCCAGTTCCATGAAGCTCTCTGAACTGTTCTTGAGCTAATTTGAAGTTTATATTAAGTTCTGAGGTTTGTAGCTATTAACTCAGCAGACAGTCTGTGACTTCTTCCCACACTGCACCTCAGTCTGCACCGGTGTGCTGCTATTGTTCTTATTTGCTATTTGCAAGAAAATGTAAATTCTCAACTAAATACAATAACGTCAGCCTGTCCCAGTACCAAAGCTATATTTACTGTTTATTCTTTTTCAAATTTATGTAGAAGTGGTCTATATATCCAGATACAAGAGCTTATAAAAGTGACTGAAAAAGTTGAATACAATGATATGAAAAACTGAGCAAGTACTTTTGGGAGAGTAGTTTAAATAGATTCTCATAACATAATAAATGATATGGTGTCATACTAATTGTAATTGACATGAACTACCATGACTTTTAGGTTCTTCATGCATACCTTCTTCAATTTTAAAGGCCAATAACAGACTAGTCGACTCTCTCTCTCTCTCTCTCTCTCTCTCTCTCTCTCTCTCTCTCTCTATATATATATATATATATATATATATATATATATATCATAAATCTTTTTACTTTTCCAGAATCTTGTGTCTTGCAATATTTTTGTGATAACGTGAAACCAGCACATCTTTGACAAAAAACACAGCATTGCTAGCTGCAAAAGCTTAACTCAGTCTGTCTCTGAGCTCTTCTTTTATCTGTCTTTCATGTTTCTTTTCTCTTATATAAGGCCAAGTCAAGCGGATAATGATCTCCTGCAATACCTACAATCTGGAGATGCAACAATTGTTCTTTCAAGACAGACTAGCAATAATTTTGTTAGATTGCAAAAAAACTACAAAAACAGCTTGTGGAACCTAATGACTAGAACAATGTACAAACAGCGTCACTGTTCCCGTGGGGTCTCCCGCATTTACAACCAGCTGCTGAGTAAAATGTGCAGGTTAATTTCTAAATCTTGATAAATTGAAATAAAAAAAAACATTGGGTTATTTTCAAAAGTCATTGTAATGATGACTGTATTATATTAAATGCAAGAATTAGAAAATGATTCTACACCTTTATACTATATATGTGTGTAATTTTTATGTCCCCAAAGTTTCAGTTTAATGTGCCAATTCATTTAAAGTGCTCATGCAAACATAACATCTTACATATTTGCTCTCAAGATGACACCCAGTAAACCCGACTGTTTTCTGTTCTGCTTATTTGTTCATTTATTTTAATTCAATTCACCAGTGTTAACCAATGGTCTATAAATCAGCTCATGTTTTTGCATTTTCCTCATCTTTAGGGATAAAAGGTTCCCTACTGAGATGATTAGCACCATCAGCTGTTTTTCAAGTTTTGTAGAACACCTGATGTTTGCATAACAGCACAAAGAACATAATTTCAGCCGTTAACAAAGGAACAAAGGGAGACAGCAACAGATGATGTGTTTATGTTTAATACAAACTGTTCAGATGGCTCCACGGTGGCCGAATATGACACAGTGTTACTGCCTTAGAAACATTGTCATCTTGGTCATGTTAATGGAATATAACCAGCTTCTGAGGCTGCAGGCCCAATATGTGTGAGAATGTGTGTCTGGGTGACATAAGAGGCGTACTGCCATCCATCACCCACACACTGTCAGCAGGGGAGCTAAAGAATACACACATATGAAGACAAAAACACACAGCCACAATGTGGGCTCCAGGCTTGAGGAAGAGTCAAACACAAACAATTATAAAAAGTTCTCATCTTTTTCAACAAATGTTCCTCCTCCCAGTCTCAGACCTAAAGGTTTTGAACCATAACTGTGATCAATGCAGGAGAGTCATCTTATTTTATTGTAATGACAAGTTAGTAAGAAGAAACATTTCTCCTGTTAGTTGGTTTTTAGAAATGCCACAAGGAAAACAAAAATGAGTGTAATTGTTTTGTCTTTTTCAATTAAAAAAGGAATCTACAGGACTGTTTTTACCATTCTGTTAAGTTTTATTGCTAAATATTTTACTAAAGTTTTATGACAAGTTAAAGTACACAACATTGAAGTGGAATGGAAAGGACAGTGTTCTCCAACCCAAATACTTATAGCTGAATACATGAACATTAATCATATTTAATAGATTAAAAATTCATTCAAAAATTCATTCAATTTAGTAACTAAATTCTATATTCATTACATATATTATTTAAATACAAACTGATTTTTGTTTCAGCTTTTTTTTTCCATGTAAGATTTGAAAAAATAGCTTTAGAGCCGGAATGTGCTTTTTCCTGCCCCATTGGAGCAATTATTGTAATTCATTGAATATGAATGTAAATCCCACACTTGTCAAATATTTAGATATGTGATAAATCATTTAATACCATTAATTATTTTTTGTACATCACAATTTGTGTTACTTTGTGTTGGTATGCAACATAAAATCACAATAAAATCCAGAGTAGTTTGTAAAAAAAAAAAAGTCAAATAAAAGATTTTGCTTAAATTATAATCATTTTAATTTCTAATTACTGTAACTGTGCAAGGATGATTTTCAAACCTGTAATTGGATGCACCTTGTCACTATTTGGCCTTACTCATTGGTAGTTAAAAAAATGACATATTTTTCTTTCTGCTTGTTCCAAACCACATCTAAACTTTGTGCAATATGCCCTTAGAGAGGACTGATAAATAACAGACCTAAATAAACAAAGTAGGAAAATTACCTGGCTGGCTGCCAAGACATCTCTTAATATCTCATAGCTCCATCGTTGGCACTTTGTGGCTCTAATTAGAGTCATAAGTTGATTCTTTGCTGTTTTTGTTTTCAAGGAAGCAGAGAGGCATGAAAATGTCTGGTAGATTTCCTGCAGCACAACACTTTTGATGTTTAGACCTGTCAAAAGATTTGTCACTAGAATCACATAAACATTTCTAGGGATTTTCTGATCAAGGCAATCAGTTTCAGTCCTTAATTGCAGTTTAACTCCAGATAACTATTTTTGTTGAACTGCAAACTGCTAATGTTTTTTTTAAAAAAGCTTCTTTTCAGACACATAATTTGCCACAGTGAATTACAGGAGTGGTGTGCACTTAGTTTTGTTTATCTAAACCATTTTCCCCAATAATCTAAGTGTTTCTCCACATTTGTAATTGTTATTACACTGAAGAGGGGATATGGACCTCTGTGACTCCTCATCTGTATATGTAGCATAACCTGTACTTTACATTGTGCTCACACAACTGTTGGTGTTCTTCTAAAGTTTGATTTTCACTCATATCCAGGGTCTGGGACTGGGCTGCCATGAGCTGTCATCAAGGAGGCACTGTAGATCCTTTGGGTAAATTAGCTAATTGCTAAATGCCAGTTTTGACACATAACCGGCAGGTTGTAAGCTTTCCCGACATAAGATTACATACAGGCGTTGATAAGGCAAATATTTGCAGGTAGGAAATGACCTTGTTGATTGACCAGGTATTACTCCCATTTCAACTCAACAAGTGTAAAAGGAGCATATCAGGATAAAATCAACTTTTTGAGGTTTATATTGTGACAATATTATTCCCTCATCAAAAACATACGTGACATGTTGCTTTGATTCTTTCATGCATGTTTTTGAAAAATCTTTGAAGTTACCTTGGCAACAATTTGGGATGTCTTGTTCCCACAAAGTGTCTGGAAATTTTTCAAATCAGATAAACCAAACACTGTTTTGAGAAGAAAATGCATTATATAAACCTGCAATGGGAAATCCAAGCCTCCTGAATCTCTTTCTATTCACATCAACAATGAAATCAATATTATTACTTTATCTAAAAATCTAACATTTGATAATGTGAGAAGCAACAATTTAAGGGGTAATGCCTTAACCACATGAGGCTGCCTGCCACCTGGTTTTGTGCTTTTTCCCATAATGGGTGCTCTTCAGCAGCTCAATGATTGTGTCAAATATATGACATTTCTAGTGACAACTACAGTGTCAGGAAGTAAAAACAGCATTTTTGTGTATAACTCTAACTGTAATAAACACTTTTTTGATATGTGTTCTTGCTCAAAGCAAAACAGGACAGCCTTGTCTCATTAGTGTCTACGCCCACTGGCTGGCAACCCCACATCCTTGTGAAAACCCATGAAATAATAATGAAGAGACAGCCATCTGTTTCCTTCTTTCTTTTTTTACTTTTGGACTTAATATAGATCTTAAATCCCCCATTTCCTGTGCTGAAAACATAGTTTGCGGTGTAGCAGGGGAAAAGTGAAGGTGTGAAATGAACGCAGTCCAGGGGATGCTCTTGGGCACCTTGACACCTGCCAGAGCTGGCTGTCTGACTCTTAGCCTCGTCCCGGCAACAGTCTTGTTTTAAATTAGCTCATTTGTGGCTACCTGTGTTCATGGGGGTGGACTGTCAAGAGGCCATGGCAGGTCATCAGGATGTAGTGGGTTGTCTTTGCCAGCTTTAGCCTTATCCCCAGTCGTGGCACTGTTTGTCTTAAGGTTTACAGTTTAGTGTTGTGCTGGTTTTTATTTTTGAAATAGTTTTTCAGAAATTTACAGGACAGTTGTTTGTAGAAAAAATGCTGGAATCTCATTGGAAAGATTATCTGTGGTTATGAGGTCGAGAGGTACCTAAATATGAATGATACTGTCCTCTTATGCTTCTCTCTATGTGACGGTGTGTGATGTGTCAACTATGCCCAAGGCTTTTCCTCAAGCCCTAGCCTCAAGCAACTCATCTCATTGCCTGAGGTGCCAACACTAAAGTCAAGGGGAGCTGAAAATAGGAACTACCGGATGCAATCCAAGCCAATAGTGTGTTGTATTTGGCTGCTGCTTTAAATAAACCTTAAACTTGTAGGATGAGAAAATAAGGCATGGGACAGATCAGTGCATTGGATTGGTCCTTGGCCATCAAAGTAGAAAAAAATCCTGGCAAAAAACATTAAAATTTACAGTAGTTTGATACTTCATTTTTAGTAGCATAAGATATGTTTGGCTAACATTTATACATTAAAAGACTTTTCTTTTTTTTTTTAAGTATAAAATGCAAATTCTCAGGCCTGTGAAAAAATATTCATGGGCTTTCAACTTATTCAAAACTAAAATAGTAAGGTTACAACTACAAACGTCTGTTATTTATTGGTAATGTGTGTAATAGATCAACACGACATGCTGCATCTTCATAATACAAAAGGAACCTGAGATTTATATGAAAAAAAAATGGTAAAGCTTGGATTTGAATTTAAATTCAGCCAATGGCCAAGTCAAAGTATAGAACCAAATCCAGTTAATAATCTGTCTATTAATAATAGTCTGACTGTACATTATTGTGAAGAAGAGCAGCGGTCTTCAACTCCAGGCCTCGAGGGTCACTGTCCTGTAACTTTTAGATGTGTCCCTGGTCAAACACTCCTGAATAAAATGACTGAATTACCTCCTCAGTATCCAGTCACGTTTTGCTAATGACCTCATTATTTGACTCAGGTGTGTTGAAGCAGACACACATCTAAAAGTGAAATTGAGACCGGCCTTCGAGGACTGGATTTGAAGACCCCTGCTCTAGATCTTTTAAAGTAGTTAGAGACTAACTGCTTTAAAATAGTTAGGAATAAAACGGGGAATAAAACAATATAGTTGTAACAGTGTAAACACATTGCAATATACATGAAAGCAAAAAAAAAAGGTGACACATTAAAATGTAGGGTAAGTTAATGAGTAAGAACTAAAAAAAAAAAAATCCTGAACACCCTAACTTCTCCACATTAGTAGTGAATGTGGACAGATGCATACAAATGCAGATATTTTGCTCTGTTTTTTCATGAAATTTGTTTTCCTAAATTATGAATCATGTTCCTTCTTCCTTGCTTTAAAGAATTTGACTAATGTTCCAAAATATGGAAAAGTTGAAGGGTTGAATATTTTGGCAGGTTACCCTATGATGATGCATTGTGTTCAGTGGTGCCAACTGTTTTAGAAAAGACTGAATTAACAAAACATATGTTTAGGTCATTAAAGTAAAAGCTAAATCCTTGCTTACACATACAGCATATTTCCCTGTTATTTCACAGATGTCAAAAACGACCAAAGTGAGAGCAAAAAGCTGTTAATGGCATTGCGAAAAAAAAAAAAATCTGGTTTGTTGAAGGTCAGGCTTTCTTGCTTCGCAGGAGAGTCTTTGTCTATTATTTCAATAGCAAAGTATTGACTTGACAACATGTGGTCGTCTATTCAGATGGAACCATGGATCATTTCTATCCCAGGAGCTCTTAGTGGCCCTGGCCAAATGACAAGCAACAGCTTGGCTTATAAATAAACCCCAGTATGGTGCATGTGGAAAACTTCGATCGCTTCATTTGTGACTCACAACAAACACCTTCACTTGGTTTATTCTATATCTAACATTTTCCCAATTTTTTTGAAGTAAATATATCTTTTTTTTTTTTTTTCAAAAATCAACACTTGAGCCCCATGTACAATCACAACACAATGAAACGCTTGACATACAAAATATTAGACTTCCACTGTTTACTTAATACAGGTGTATGCTCTGGAGGACTGTAATGGCCAAACACTTCTAAATATCACAAAAGCCATCCTGTCATTGCTGGAGGTAATGCCTTTTGTAGGGTAGCTGATCTGATTACTATGATTTGTCATAATGCCACAGCTGACATTTCATCATCCTTTAGAGACCATACAATGGTTGGGAAGCAGCCTCCTATAATTTAATTAAAAGAAAACAACAGCAATCCAATATTTAATAGAAGCTTCCAATATTTGCACTACACACTGAATCAACTCACAGAAAACTCTTCTTATGCACAGATTTTTCCATTGACCAAAGGATACATACGTTATTTTTTTGACTTGGGTTAAACCTTTTGGGCTTAACACAATCTTGAACTTAGAGGAGAGATCCATCCTTATCTTTACCTTGCTACATCTCTGAACCCGTCCTCTGGTCCAGCAGGGTGAAAATACAATGACCTTCACATAAATCTAATCGCAGCTGCCAAAGGTGAAATGAATACTCATTTTTCAGTTTATACAAACAATTAAAGAGAAGCTACTTTCCAAAATTCCAATGACACAAGAACAGAACATCTGCGTATCATATCATAATCTGAAGTGTTCATATTTGGACATTTTAGTAGCATTTCCATACATACATACATTTTGGCAACTGTATTACTAAACAAACTACTGTTTCTGAATCCAAGATTTTTTTTTCTAAGTTTCAGAGAAATCTATTACAGCCTGGATCAGCAGGAGATCAAACTACATAATGTTACAGTTGTCCAGTGAACTTGGCATAGTTTATTTAATTCCATAGTGGGGTATATAAATTTGATCGTTTTTTTTCATCTGAGGCTCAGATTTAAAAAAAAGCAGCACTTTTCCTTCAGACACTTTCCCTATTGGGCCAGCCATTGCTTACAAATAGAAATGGAAAAGAACTGTGCATATACAATACAAATTTATAATGAAATTGACCCAAAATTCTAGATTCTACATGTTGTAGAATCTGTAATTTAACAATATTGAGGAAAATTGGCTAAATTGTGAAAAACTGGGATTCAAATAACAATAATGGCCAGAAAATGTAAGGCCATATTAACTGACTTGTTGTGAACACCAGTATACTAAGGTAAAATTAGCAGGCCTTAAGTCCATATACTCTTTTAGAATTTACAAATTAGTTGATGAATGTTTGGAAAAATGAAAGTAAAACACATGCTCTGTCCTTTCCTTGAGTTTTGAGTCATGCTTTTGAAATATGAAGGTGAAGTCACTTTGTTCGTGAGCAGAACAGCATGGCTGCTGTTAGATCATGGATTCTTTGCTTTTGCCCTTGTTGCTTTTTGGTCTATCAGTATGCAGCGTCAAACTCTGCAAGTTGCCAATATGTCTGCATTCCAATGTCACCAAGGCAAACCTTTTTTTTCCCTCTTTCTCTCTCCTGGTGATTAATGCGCATCAACATTTAAAGAAATAACACTGTGTGCGCTCCAATGTGTGCATGTGTGTGATTGACACCTCCACAGCAGATTCCTCCTTTTGTATAAGCACCCACACCTCTTTGTGTTTTGTCACTTTGTGTTTGTAGTGGGTACTTTGTCACATTGACAATGTAGACAAAGTCAGTGCACAGTTTGGTAAAGAGGCAAATTTGACACTTCTGACACATTTGGAAACAAAGAACAATTGAGAATCATTGTCCTGATATGAGACATCGCACATGCTCTTCAGCTAAGCCTTCTGTTAGCCAGATTACGTCTCAGCACTACAGATATGAGTGTTGACCTTTGGCTCTCAACCCCATCACAGCAAGCACTCAGACGGTGAAAAAAAGTTTCATGGGAAGATCAAATAAAATCTTTTATTTTTTGTTCAGGTCCAACTAAGAGAGTTGACTCACCTCTGTGTGAGCGCGCTATTAAACGAGCAGATATTTTGGTGTTTTGTACCTGGACGTTCAATGAGTCTCAGTCTCAGACAGTGAGTATAATAAGAAAAACAACACCATGCTGCAGCCTCTGTGCCTTGTGCTCCCCTTTGGATCATGCTGACCTCTACTCACACCTAAGCGCTCAAAGGTAGCTTCTTTAATCTTGCTAACCATAATGCTTTCTACCAACCTGTCTCACTCTGGTTTGCTGCTGATCAGCCCCCCACTACCACGTTCACTTTTCTGTGATCCCCTCCCCTCGCTGTCTCTGTCTGTTCCTTTACTCTCTCCTGCCATCACTCCCACTTAAACCCAGTACGCAGGGGGCCTGACCGAGAGGATTGATTTCCAGTAAGGTGGTGTCTGGACGCATTCTGGTGTTTTCCGGACACGTTCATCCTCCTTTATTGCACTCTAATCCCACGGGTTGACCGTGTCTGCTCCTTTGGCTTTGCTATAGACGGGCACACACAAACACATACACAAAATCCATAAAACCTTGTAAACAGAAAAATAATATACACACTCAGGCATGTGATAATCACAGGACAGTAATTTTAGGATTTCTTTCTACCCTCCAGAGGCCCCTTCTTAATAGCTAAGCATTGTTATTGCCTTCTTTGTCTTAATAAATTTTATTGGTCTTTCAGAGGGAGGATAGACTTACTGAACGATAGAAAGCCATTTAATTTATAGCAATATACCTGTGCTGGAGCTCCACCAGGAGGCTTTAGTTGCTCGCATTTTGCAGCAGAAGAGTGGAAGTTATTTCAAACTCCAGTGACCAACGCATGGCAACCACAAATTTTGACCTCTCAGCCTCTTGGTACCCCGTGTCCTCTGCAAACCAGCTGCTGAAGGGATGACGAATCCTCACAGCGAAAATCCCAAATCAGCTTCTGAGGCAGGCACCCAAGAGGTTGTGCCCAATTAATGCAGGGGTCAGTGTTTTAACAGAGGCGCTGGCCATAGTTGCTATTCAGCTTGCTATTCCGAGATCAGGACCTGGGATAATGAGATTTTTTCGCACCTGGTGATTACAACGAGCAGCCAGCCAGAAACAAAAACAGAACAGGAACGGGAGGATGTGCCCACTGATGGGGTGACTGCTCAGATCGAGCCTCAAAGCCTCTGTCTTTTCATGGCCTGGATCCTGCCTGTTGTTTCCTCCGATGCCATAGATTTAAGAAGCATCACATAAGTCCATATAGGCTTATTTCAATGACACAGCATAATTTGCTCATTACAAAGAAAGCATGCAAAGAACCACACATATCTAATGAGGTACATACATTTTGAGTTATAAATTTAATCCAACTTGGCAGGTCATTCTGAGAGATTGAATTAAAGCAAACCCTTTGTTCAAGTTCAAAACATGACAAGTCAACAATGGTTTCCAGGTGTTATTTTTTTGATTGAGTTTATTTGAATAAGTTCTGTGTTCAGAATTTAAAACATTTTGACATTGCATACTCCTCTTTTGTAAAAAGAAGCACAGCTTGACTGACTTGGAGTGACCACTGAGTTTGCTGTTGTGCAGAGACGCCACCTTCATCAAGTGTCAACTGACCTCAAGTAAGGCACTGTGTTCCTCCTGCTGTAGTAACTTGAGATTTCATTTCCCCTTCACTTTCCTCTCTTGGAATAACATTTAGGATTTGAATTCAGAGCTAGAATTTTTATTCCCTTTGACCTATGCGAAATGTATTTGCTCATGACAATTAATACATTTTTTAAGCCGTTCTAATTGTTGTAGTTTAGCGTCATAATTTTGTCTTTATTCATTCTTATTTTGTAAGTTGTTTATAATTTAAATTTGCATTTCTTTTGCTTTATTTTAGTCTTTCTATGATTGCTTAATTTGTTGTATTAAGTGTTCTCTGCTAACACAAAGCTGGCAAATGTGGAACCAAATGTCCTAGGATCTCAATTATTCTTTAGCTCTAATGTTTTGATTGTATTTATCTTCTTACATCTCTAGGTTTTCTGATTATTCATGATTTTCATTGATGCTTTGTTGTTATATTTATCTATCACAATGTGTTATAGTGTTTGAGGAGCAGCAAATGTATTTAGTTTAACAGAGAATAATTGAGTGATTCCAAATGTGTCAAATAAATCCAGTTGTTCAGCTGTTAGTTTTTATTTTGCATTTAACCAGCAATTAAACAATTATTTCCAGCTCAATGTCTTCGCACTGCAGAAAATTAATCTAGAATGTTTTTTCGTTAAAGAAATCCAAGAAAATGATTTGATTTGAGTCAAATATTTCATTATGCTTTTTAAAAGTTTACAGTTAAATTTGTCACTTTGCCAAACTTATCTTAAGCCCATAAAAAAGAAATTATTTGAGGCAAATTTCTAGCTTTCTTGTTAGGATTCCTCACACATAGAGGGGAGCCTCTCTCTAATGCCGTTGTGTCTGATCCTGCGCACATTGGCTGAGTGAAAATGCTGATAGCGTGACATGGGTTGATGGGGTGCTGGTCTCCAGCAGCTCAATAATGATGAGATAGATATATGACAGCCAGTCACAGGAGAGTGTCAGCCTATTTGTCTTTCTGTCTACACAGAAAGATGGATGACCCTTCAACCCCACATTGGTGGAAATATTCACAGTGCTGCTATGCCATGAGAAGCTCATCATAATCCCTCATCTCAGTGCCTGTCACCTATCAACGCTGCATGGCATGTTTGGACTGAGTTAGTGAGCGGTCTCTGACATCTGGTGAAGATTTCACAAACCGCTTTGTGAGCCACTGGCCTTTATGATTCATTCATTTAAAATGAGTAATGCTTAGTATTAAAATGAATAAATACTGTAACTCACGACAATATTTTTTAAAGGCGAATGTTTCTTCAGTCAATACACAGCATCACCACTTTCAAACATCATCGCTAAGTTTATAAATAAGTTACTATCGACTTTTCCAAAGCAAATAAATCATACAAAGAACTTTTGGAGACAGGCACTCAAAACCACATGTGTGCTTTCATATAAGGACAATCATATAACATTATCTAGGCATACCATCTTCAACACTGTCACTTTCTGCTGCTGTAAACAGACACTAAACATTTGTAATGGGTCTGTGTCGAATCATTAATTGGTTGCTTATACCTCATAGACACCAAATATGGATTTAGTGCTACAAAGATCATCTATGCAGGAAATGCTGATGAGTATTGCGGGAGTTAACAGGTTAAAGAGACCAGATTTCTCCTCACCCAACATAAGTAGTCTCTCTGATGGAAACACTTTTTGTTCCAGAACCTGTTAAAATCATAAGGAACCACTTAAAGCTGCTGGAAAAGCAGAAAATACAGTTAACATGTGCAGTCACCTTGGTGGTCTTGCTGTTTGTACCTCAAACAGGATATTAGATCAGACCACCAAGGCGACTGTAACCATAAAGAGTTCTGACTAAGAAATGCTGTTTTTATTGTGTTTTTTTCTTTACTTTGTCCCTTTTTTCCATACAAATCATCTGTTGATGTTCACAGGTCATTTAAAGGGGTGGTATCATGCAAAAGGAACTTTTTTGAGCTTTATATAATGTTATAACTTTATTCTCTCATCAAAAACATGCCTGAAGTATTGCTTTGATGCATGTTTGAGATGTCCTTGAATCGCAGTGACTCAGGGGGCCAAAGTGATTCTTCTTACAATGTGATGCTGAAAATGGAGTATAAGAAAGAGTGGGAGATTCTTAAAGAGACAGGCTAATTTCAAGAAGTCAAATTGCAAAGTCACAATTTTTAAATGTTTTTTTTTTATGTAAAGCTTCATAATAACTGAAGGTAACATAGTTACATGGTTGTCCTATAAAATTGCACTATGTGCCAAGAAAATGCATAATACTGCCCCTTTAACAAAATGATCCCATAATATTAATAGAAATAAGTGGTCAACTGCATCAAGGACCTAAAGAACGAGAAGAATATTTTTTTCCCCTACATTTTAGTTTTTAATTTTCCTTCAAAAATGCATCGTTAATGTTCAGCAGTTAAATTTTTCGACAGAACTGGAATTTTTCAAAATTCATTTCACTTTCTCTAAAGCTCTCCTCTAAAAGGCCCAAACTTCAGAGTCAGCCAACTGCCCGACTTCAAGGACTTGTACAGAGTTTGGTTTAGTCGTATGTTGTGCAACACTGAAGTCTGCCATGGCTACCATGGTAACAGCATGTTGTGTGTTCTGGAGTTCAAAGAAAGAGAAAATTGAGTCTACTAACGATGTTATGCCAGATCTGTTAATTAAGAATACATATAGTCTGATTCTGTAACATCTCTGGAGCCGTCACATGTTCACAGTATCAGGAACATGCACTATTTTATCAGTATTTTAGCAGTATTATTTATTTATTTATTTTACAATCAGATATTTTACACTTTATTAATTTATTAAAATCAATCAAATAGTGTTCAGCAGTAAAATTGCCTTCATTCAATACTATCTGAAACACCAAGAAGATATTTCAGATTTTCAAATCCGATTTGTTGAGGCAGAAATTATGGTGACAAAATGAGAATTAAACAACCAGACATGCGTGAGCAAACTTGTTATGACATATTTATTAACCTGCAAACAGTGAACTAGTACCTTCTAAGCACAGCTCAACATCGCTTTTGACACACTTTTAGCACAAGTAGGCATCCAGCTGGTACTATGGAAGCCTATTTCTGCCACTGTGATGACAGAAATGCAAACTTGTATCTTATAATAATGAGATACTGTCCCATAATTATGGCTTAGCTGATTTATTATTATGACTTAGCTATGTAATGATTATGAGATAGTTTTCTCATGCATATAAGACACTAGCTCATAATTATGAGATAACTTCAACTGGTTCCCTGGCAGTATGGGCGAGATAAATTTGGCTTGACAGAAAGAAACAGATTTTGTTAACATCACTGAGGAATTGCCTCCTTCAGAAGTGGTTTTACAAATATTGAAATCTTGCAGGTCTTGGGAAATAATTTCATAATTTCAAAAATACTGCAAAAGAAGCAGCTTTGGAGGGGAGAAGATGAAACAGTTTGTGTTGTTATCATTATGAGATGGCTAAGTCGTAATTATTTCTCTGAGCTTGTCTCACATAGACACATTCACAGTGTCATAAAACAGCAGGGGTTTGGTTTTTGATTCTTTGTTTCTGTATTACATCTGAATCTCATCAGGATCAAGCTTTCCTCCTAGCCTAAATCATAATCTCCCTCAGGGTCATAGCAAGTCATAAAACAAAAGAGCTTCAATTCTATAGGGAAACGCTTTCAAATAACTGCTGTTTTACTATGTTTTCCCATTATATAGTCCATCTAAAATATGCAGGACACATTCCTTTGGAGCCAGAAATGTGCATCTCTGTTTTTAGACATATTTGTCCCCTTTTTTTTTAATTTTACATGAGGTGTGTTCAACTCAAATTTTATCCTCTTTTACGATTTTCTGCCATAGAGACAACAGACCTGGGAGGGGAATTCAGACTCTTCAACATATTCAGCTCCTCCTTAGCAATTATATGTCACTTTATGTTGGCGACATCTGTAAAATAGTTTGAAATGTGTGGTACTAATGTGTCAAGATGTGTAAAGGTCCAACAGGAATAAATACTTTTGCAAGACATTTAATTCTTTAAGGGATTTCTGGATTCGCCGTTTAGGTTTCCTCCCACTCAGACATTCCCGGAAGAAACTTAAAGGAAAGCAGCTTCCAAATCAGGAGTCATAATCAGCTCAGCTGTCTCTTTCTGTGTCACAGGAAAAATAGCTACAATCTGTGCTCTTGTAATTTTTATGAGCAACATAAAAATGAAATGTTGTTTAACACTAAACATCCAGGCAATTAAAAGTGCATAGACAATAAAGTTTATTAACCATCATTATGATGAATAAATAATAAAAACTTTAGAGATAAAAATTTATAAGCTGGAGAATAAAATTTATCCTAAATGCCACTCAAGAAGAAACAATGAGGTGATAAAACTAATAAGTCCCAGTGATCAGAATCAGTTTACAGAGAAGGTGGAGGCACTGTTTGATGGTAACAGGGTTCTTGAAAAATGTTAAGAATTTGCAGTATTTAAATCTCCAAATGACAATGCCGCCAACAGAAGGCTGGGAATGATAGTTTGAAGTTTACCCTGCTGAAATCAATGATTATCTCCAAACTGATGTTGAATGTCATGTTATGAAACCAAGTTATGAGCTGTTCACATAAACTAAAGCATCATGATCAAACTTTATGAGATAAAAGTTAACACTGAGCATCCTTTAGGTGATCATTGTCTCAATGAAAATATTTTTTGCCAACTCCTGTGATTTTTGTATCTCTGCAGAAATGTCCACATGCAGGTTTAATAATGTGAGAAAGATTACTCTATTTTCCATAGGACTCAACATCAAAGCAGATAAAAAATCTTTCAGTCTTTCAGACTCAGTTTACAGAAAATGCACTTTCTGTAACTGAAGATGACACAGATCTCCGTTTTTGAATGTTGTTTTAGTGGGAGATCACAGTAGAACTCAACTGTCTTACTGTGACAGATTGATGGATTTTCTTCTGCAGCTCAGAGGTTTCTTTTCCACAGCTGATGTGCAGTGTTGAATTGCATGAAATGAGAGATAATGCTGGAACAAACTCAAAAGACAAAACAAAGTGGGCTTCTGTTTTCCAGACACACACACAAAAAAACATCCAAGAACTATTTTAAACCTTATTATCTATGCAAAAGTGCAGTACTTATATCCATTTAACTTTTTCACATTCCCTCACATTAGTTCCATAAATCTTATTTTATTGGAATTAAAATGTTTGATTAAAAAAACTGTATAAAGTAGCACATGGTTGTAAAGCAGAGGGGAAATTATAAATTATTTTGGAAATGTGGATATGTTACTGATGGATGGACGGACGGACGGATGGATGGAGAACCAATTATGTATCTTCCTGATTGAAATTCCAAAGAATGCTTGATTTGGTCAAAACCCTACATTTTTTCGCGAGGAAAAATAGCCTGGAATACATTAAAACTTACATCTCATCTTTACTATTATCCAATTTTCACAGTTTCCACAAAGTCTTTTGTTTAGGTTCTTCAGCAAACCAGAAGGTTGGTATTATACTGAGATTAACGGCTGCCTCATCCTAACATATTAACTCATTAACGGCACTAATGAATGTGAGTTTAGCCTTTATCTTTGCTTTGATCTGAAAGGACCATTGGTCCTTGCATTTTTAATGAACCTTGTTTTATTTTTTTCAAATGTTTTTCTTTGCTCTCTCCTATGGTTTATTAATCACTGGGAAGCAAAGCCCATTTAATTTAAAAGCACACTTTTTCAAAAAGTAAAGCAAGTTCCTTTTATCACACTGACATTGCAACATAGGAGCTATCTCCTTTACTATTTTGTGTTCATTGCAGAAGCTTAAATCAGGTCTCCTGGGGAAAAAACACAAAACACTTTTCCATGCAGTGCAATGGCTTAGACTTTGAGTTGTCTTGCTGATTTAAATTGGCTCTGGGCCATAGTGTTGCTTTAACTTTGGAGACATTAAACTCCCTTATAGGTTGTTCAGAGTAACACAGAAGGAAGAAGGGACTCATTCAAACTGATATACTGCGTAATTTGCTCTCACACCTGACAATACACTACCCTGTAATTCCCCATATAAACAAGAAAGAGATTAAATGGCTTAATAGCTGTGACAATTAATCTGAGAAACAAAAGTCACATTAAGTTTGTTTGAGTGCCATGAAAGGCCTGAATGTAATAAAGTGTGTTAAACCTGAGTTTTCCCGGCATGTAAATCTGCAGGAGCTTGTAATTTTGTGAGTGTGATCTTCCTGTCACCTGCTTCTCCACTTCTTTATTTTGCTAGAGAACTTGGAGTGTCTCTCAAGGCTGACTGCTGCAGTTCCCAGTAACAACATGTGACAAGTCATTTATCAGTTTGCCGCCATTCCTGTCTCATTTTCTAAAGCCTCTCTGACTGTTTTACTTCTCTTTTCTCCTTTCTTTTTTTTTGTTGCTGTGACGATAAATAGATAAATGTCAGCTGAGGAATGCAATCACCATCCCACATGTTTGATCACAGGCTAACTGGGCAATTCAATAAAGGACTCTGCCCCAGCTGGAGTTTTGTCAGGCTTTTGTATGAAAACACAATTCCTCTTAGTTAGAGGTATTGATGTGTTGCTCCAATGCCTGACTTGTTGCTCAAATCCCCTCATCCTATGCCGCTGAAACAAGCCAGCTTGGAAGACGTAAAATCATTGTCAGCATCAACGTAGAAAGACTTCACTGATCTCTAATAGAGCTCAACAGAAAATTTGTTTCATATTAACATTTACTAGCCTTATTGAATGGGTCGTCACTCATCAGAAGGTAGGCAAACACCAAAAATAATTGGTTAGGTTGGCTTAATAAATTTCTAAAAGTACAGCTTGGATGTGCTTTCTCACTCCGGGGAAATATTCTCTCATTACGCAGTGTGTGGGGGAGGAAGGAGGCAGCAATAAGTTAGATTTCATCCGAGGCTCAGGAGAAAATGAAACCTTCCAATGACAGTAGAGCATGTTATGTTTTCATCTGCTTCCACCCGTGGAGGAAAATTAAATGAAAATTACCGCAGGATGCTTTCCCTCCTTTTCTTTCATTTGCTCTGCGACAAATTGTTTCCTTTACAAAATTTAATATGAATGGTAGTCTTAACTGAGCTAATTTCTTTATAGTTACATGATCACATGTTGAGCTAAAAATAAATGAAAGCACTTTTTGGTTCAGGACATGAGAATATTGTTGAGTTCGCTCCAGTTATCACTGCCTACAAACCCAATATAATCACTTAATAAAGATGTTTATTTTTCTGAAATATTTTCAAATTCAAGAAACATTCCATGTAAATGGTAAAGAAAAACTGCAAAAGTTATGCAACAGGGCAGTTATCCAACCCCAACAGTACACCCACCTATGAAGAAAGAAGCGAAGTAAAGTTTTTGGAGTGGTCTAGTCAAAGCCAGGATTGAAATTTAACTGAGATTCTAAAAAAAAAAAAAAGATTCTCAAATGTGTTTTAAAACTGTCCGAGATGATTGCTGCAGAATTCTTCCACAGGACTGTAAAATACTTATTGTTAGTAATAACAAGTGCTTAATAGCACTTGCTGCAGGTCACCAGTCCATCACAATGCAACACAGAGACACACAGGACAAACAACCATGCACACACACAGACACAGGCAAACCTTAGGGCAATTTAAGAGCAACCAACCGCACCACCATGTTTCTCTTTTTTTTATATAAAACTGTTGGAGGATCTGAAACATGTTGGTTTGACAAAAATTATATGTTTAAGCTAAAAAAAAATATCCACACACATTAAAAGTTTAAACTCTAACCAATATTTAATTTTTAATCTCACTGTGTGATTTGTCATTTCAGTCTTCCCATACATGCGGGACAATGAATGCCTACTATGTCTACAAGCACTGCTTTTGTCAATGAGTGGGTGATAAGCACTTTTACATAATTTGGTACAATTATATTAGATACATGCTATATTAGGTTTTGAAGCACCCAAGAGAAGAAATCAATTTCAATTGTCTTCAAGAATACAGAATATAAGATTACTTTTATTCTTTGTTTTTTTTTTTGTTTGTTTGTTTTTTTAATATTTCCTTTTTCAGTCTATAACCATTAGCATAAATCTGCTCTGGGATATATTTAACAAACCATTCCCATGCATCATCATGAGACTTCCACTGAATTTCAGTGAATGGAAATCATCCAACTGGAAGACCTTTTTTGACACATTTTGCATATCAATATAGGCATCCAAGAATCAAAATCTTCTTTTTTTTTAAGAGATTGCATTTCAATGAATTCTCATTACAGGACTGCTGGCTATGGGTCAAATGGAAATGTCATCACAGGCTGAGCAGAGGCTGTGCGGCAGGGGCGCTCTCCGATGGGTAAACAGTCTTTTTACAGTTTGAACACCTTCTCCTGGGAGATGAATCATGGAGTTCGACAAAGAGGGCAGATGGTGAGGAGAGGGTGAATGAGCGATTGACGAGGTGCCAGTCAGCCTTTTTGTTATCACCTAATATAGCTGCTATGGTGTTACTCACATGCCATGATCGGTTTTAGTCAAACTGCTATTTTATTTATTTATTTTTTTGTTAAAATTCAGGAAAACTCACAAACCAGCGCAATTATGAATAAAGTAGACATTGTTTTTCTTTTTTTTTTCTTTTTGCATTAATGGTGCCAATGGGATAAATCTGTACCACCCATTTGATTCATACAATTTTTCTGTTTACACAAGTTCTCTATAAAAGTGTTGCATGTAAGAATGGAGATTTCCATTTGATTCACTGAGACTTTTTCCAACAATCAACTTCCCAAACTATTTGAAGAATCTGTTAAAAAGAAAAAAAAAAACAGAATAACATGTAACCTGATTGCGGAGGATGGGTTACCGGTTGGTGGCCTATGCCTCTTGAGGGTAAGTGTTTTGTCTTAATGTATGTTGTTGTTTCTAACTTCTATGTATAACCACTTTGAGCTGCCCTAGGATGAAAGGTGCTATGTAAATAAAGTTGCCTTGCCTTACCAAATGCAGAAATTATACTTCAGCTTTCTTACGTTTAAGTAAAAGGCTCTTGTAATTTACTTAAAAGTGTGTGTCCTTGCATACCATCAGATTGCAAAGCAGATAATTAGCACTGTATATAAATGTGAATGGTAATGTCAAAGTCAACTTTAAAACAAACGCCCAGCACCAAAGAGATGCTGAGCAAGAACACAATAGTAATTCAAGGCCCATTGGTGTGACAAAGATAATTGTTTTCTTTCCCTTGCAGGTTAAATATGTTTGATTAGCCAAATAATTGACAATAAAAAACTATTTCACGGGGCTGCACAGTGGCGCAGCTGGTTGCACTGTTACCTTGCAGCAAGAAGATCCTGGGCCCTTCTTGCTGCAAGGTGAATCTCGGCCCGGGGTCTTTCTGCATGGAGTTTGCATGGCCTCCCTGTGCATGCGTGGGTTCTCTCCGGGTTCTCCTGCTTCCTCCCACAGTCCAAAAACATGACTGTTAGGTTAATTGGTTTCTCTAAATTCTTCCTAGGTGTGAGTGTGTGTGTGCATGGTTGTTTGTCCTGTGTGTCTCTGTGTTGCCCTGCGACAGACTGGCGACCTGTCCAGGGTGAACCCCGCCGCTCGCCCGGAACGTTAGCTGGAGATAAACACCAGCACCCCTCCCGACCCCACTAGGGACAAAGATGTAAGAAAATGGATGGATGGATAGAAGCTATTTCACTCTAAATCTTTTAACATCTTCAAAGCATGAGGCTTTTTGTGTAATGTGCTTCACTTTTTATAACGTTATCTGAATTGACTTTTTCTCCGCTCTCAGTGGCATTGAGTTTTGAATGGAATGAATTCACTGAAGGACGCTCACCATGGTGAGCTTGACTCAGGCTTTTTCAATAGCCCCTTCAGCACAAATATCAAGTTTGTGTCTATTCAGCTCCACATTAGTGGAATCTTAGTCGAGGTTGGGAGCCAAAACAGTTCAGAAACTTTACCTTTGTCGCCGTGGA
The DNA here is from genome assembly GCF_001444195.1 of Xiphophorus couchianus. Classification (NCBI taxonomy): domain Eukaryota; kingdom Metazoa; phylum Chordata; class Actinopteri; order Cyprinodontiformes; family Poeciliidae; genus Xiphophorus; species Xiphophorus couchianus. Next base: position 18,973,173 of record NC_040233.1, read on the forward strand.
AACACTTCTGCCATTACTTCAACTTCAAGGTGCACGCTGCCTCCCATCCCACTCAGTGCCATCTCTGTGTACTCAGCTTATACAGCCGAAATATTTCACAGACGAAATGCTGCGGGGGGACAACGCGGCTGGTTTGTATATTGGTTCTCACAGTTTTGCATTGTCTATTTTGATGAGCAGGAGGTCACAGACGACGACGCTGAAGCCGATGTCCACTGATGTAGAAGTTCAAGCTGCGAGGAGAAAGGCGGTAACGAGCCACCTGTAGTGTCGCTGGCTCACGAGTCTGGAGTGTCAATCCGGTAATGAGGTTTCATTCAGACAGAGGCAGCCCCTACATCAGCCTCATGTGTATGGAGAAATATCTGTTTCACCACAAAAACGTTGTGTATTTGCCTATACAGTCTAATGATTAGCACTACTGAAAATGAGACAAGGAGACGGGGGCATGATGAAAAGTGGAGGGATGTGGATATGCGCTCATACTAATATCTGATTAATTACATCTCCATTCTCTGACTCCTCTTTTGTTTGTGTGCAGGGGGGAGCCGAGGTCCACCGGCTGATTTGGGAATGGTGTGCTAATGCTGGGGAGACATTAACCCCTGATCCCTTTTGATGCGAGATCACTTGTCAAGCTTTAATCCCTAGAGCACTGTGGCATGTCTCCATCTGCCTGCCAATCTTATTTCCTGGATGGCTTGAATGCTTATTTCATTTTAGCCTGTTTCACAGCCTCATATCGATTTTAAAACATCAGGTCAGAACGTAGATTGAGGGCCCTTCTCTGAACACTGGTGCACATAATGGGCTTGTTGTGCTTTGCTCCTAGTTGAGTTTTCTTCTCCTTTAAAATATAATTCCTGGATAACATATCCCATTATGATTTGATTTTTCATGTTCAGCCTTTGCCATTCAGTTAATTTTTTCCATCCCTTCAGCGCGGTACTTGTGCTGTATGATCTTTTCCTCGAGTTTCATGCTCTTTTATCTCAGTTTGACTAACCTTTCTGTTTCCTGTCGTTTATTTCCCCTGTTGCGTTTTATACCTAGTGTGCTTCTTCTTTCTGTGGCAAAAACCAGCAGATATGAGACAGCAGCAGGGTATCTATGGCGGCGTCGTCTGTCTCTCAGTCCCTTTGGTACATTAGCAGTCCCTCACCATGTATTATTGATTCCCTCCCTCTAATCACTGTCTCCAGTGTTGCGGATGAAGCTTTACTATGAGCAGCACCTGGACTCGGAGGAGTTTATAGTGACCAAAGGTGTAACTCTGAAAGACAAAGAAGAACTAAAAACAACAGGTAAGCTTGTAATAAAGCTCTATTTCAGAGGAGTTTAATTTGACTATCTTTATGATGTGTTCATCACACACTTTAACAAAAAAACATTATGAACTGGGGCAGATATAGCGATACTCCTTCAGATTTAACCGTGGGATTGTTTTGTAAGGAAACAACTGAAGAGTGCGCACTATAATAGGCAAATCCCTTCATGCGTCTTTTATTTTCTCAGTTCAAAGAGTCTGAACGACGCTTCTCTCAGAATACAGAAATACTACTCTCACTCAGATCTTCGAAACCCACAATTCAAGAGAAAAAAAAACATTTTACAACTGATGCTATTTAGAATTTTAAAAAAGCTCTACATTTCTGCTAAAAGATCAACGAACTTATCTGAGAGTTTCTCTCTGGCTGTCTGAGTGTGAGCACAGCTCTGTTTTCTGCTTGTTGCTTTTTCCTGATGCAGCAAAATGAAACTTTTTTAAGAAAACCACATTTCATTCTTATGAAGATTACACAAGCCGGCCTGTAATAATGGTGCCTTAAATGACATTTTTTCCTTTCTCTTCAAATTGGCTGACTAGCAAATCCACACACAGATACAAATTTGTATTTCTGAGGTTTTTAATATTTCATGTTGATTTCCATTCAATATAGCAACTCCATTTGTGCCTAAACCTGATGCTAACCCTAAACATACAAATGGAGGTCTGATACATTAAAAGCAGGCTTTGGTCTCCATAATGCCTATCAAAAATGGTAACTGATTACACCAGAAATGTCCTAGCAGGATAAAACAAAGAAATAGACATGCATGCATAAACACACACAAAGGAAAGCTGCAGGTTAAATTGAGAAGATAGGACCTAATTATAAGTGATCAAATTTAAAACCTGTGAAATCTTCTGAATTACTTGATCATTTTTAACCAGTAGTTAGTTAGAATTATGGCTCTTTTACAGATTTATTTTCAAATGTATTCAAAACATCAGGAGTTACATCTGCTCTCCAAATTAAGAAAACTAAATGTGGTTTTTAATCAAATATATTTATCTAAAGACTTTCACAAAACCAGATTTTTGCACTTTAATTTGAGGAACAAAAACACAAGAAGTTGTTTCTGACCAGTTTATTACATATTCTACATGAATTCAAGTACTAACTCTTCCCTACCACTGCAGCCTTTGTCAGTGGCCTTTGGCCCACATTAAATTTCTGTCCAATCGCACAGAAGTTATGAGAACTACCTAACCCAAAGTTTGAAAATACAATATATTTAAAATATATAATTTTATTCTTGCAGCCCTGGCAGATGGAATAAATTTCTTCTGTTGTAGGAGTGACTGAGAGCACAACCTCTGGTACCAGTGAAAAGTATAGTTAAGCAGTTTGTGTTGACTACTAACCATATGTAGCAAACTATATCGTTAAGTAATGTAGCTTTAGCAACTTTGAAAAATATACAGTTAGTTTTAATTGAATAAATGTGAAGTGATGTAAAACTTTATGTCCATCTATTCATCGTCTTCTGCTTAAGATCAGGTAATAAAGGGTAGTGGCTCCAAGAGGAAAATTTAGACTTATCTTTCTGTAGTAATCCTCTCAAGGTTATTCAGGGGATTCTAAGATGTTCTGAGCAAAGAAGGCACATATAGCCATTTCAACAGGTTTGGGATCAGTCCCAGAGTCTCTTCCCAAACGGATGTAAAATCAAACTAATTCAACAAACTCCTTTTGGTGCAAAATAGAATCAGCCCTATATGTAGGACATTCTTTTTTATCTGCTTTTATCTGGGATGTCATTCTTTTTGGTCACTGTCCAGCTCTATACTCAGAGCTATATCCCTCTGTGTCCTTGCTTTCTATTTCCTGTTTCCATTCATGTTTCTCACCACATTCCCAACCTGCAACTGAAAAAGTGATACTTAAAAAAGTCAAACACAAAGTTAATTGGGTCCCAAGACACTAGACGCCACATTATTATCCATGTAAGACATATTTTACCTTTCATGATAGTGCAAGAGCATCCCACTGACTGCACTCCTCTTGAGGATGACACTAGAAACCAAACCCAGTCGTGTGTGATGCTGAGGCAAAACCATGGCTCCAACTTTTCATGAGGTAGATAAGATTATGCTCCTGCTACTGTGTATGTGCTGATACACATCAGTGCTTTCTAGATTGTTCATAGCTCCTCTGCGTGTTAAAATAGAGCTGAAGTCGTAGTTAAATCCGCAACTATAATTAACCGCAGGACATTTATTCAGACCCATCCTCCTAATGTTTGAAAAATGAAGGTATAATTATGTCATAAATAATTTAATGTTGGTGTTACCACAGAATTTGGATTTGCTTGCAAGGGAGTTTTTGTTTGCATATAAGAATTCAGGGCTGGTTATTGCTCCCATGATCTGCACAACCCATGATAGTCTGTAGAAATGAAGTATATAAGAATAAGAAACGTGCCACCTCCAAAGAGAAGTAACTTAGCTCAAGTTAAGCCACAAATAAAGAGAATATAAATATTTATAATATATTATAGAAAACTGTCAAAAATCCTGTGAATTAAGATGGACAAATGGAAATTCTCCTTTAAGATTCACTCTATGATTCAAATGATCAAGTATTCCACCAAGACTGTCTGATTTTTGCTCTAAACATCTTTCACTCTTGGCTAAGAAAAGGAAAATCTGACACATCCTTTGTTTTAATTTAGATTTTAGACAGTAGCAGCTGTGAAGTGCACACTGTGTGGCAGTGCTGATCATATGTTTGCGTGAGATAGAGGAGTCTGAAAGGTGAAAGGTTCGGATTGTTGCAGTGGATCAAAATATTCTGTATAATCAAACAGTCTTGTGTGCCATGAACTGAGAATGGCTGATTAAAATCCATTTCAGTTTTAAAAAGTGTTTATGATAATATTTGGTGAAGTAATTTTATGTAGGAAGTTGGAGCCCATGAGTTTAATTTTTACTGCCAATACTAAGATTTCCTCTGTTTTCTTTTCGTACTGAAGGAATCCCTTTTGCAGCGATTGCGTTTTTAGGTTTGGAAGGAACAATTGTTTATTTACTTTTTGTTTTCTTACCCACAGAAAGTACTGCTGGCTTAGTACTTCTTTGTTTTTGTCTCTATGCTCTATAACGCTTAACCCCCAAGTGTTTGCAGCACTCATACCAATCCTGGTTCTTCGTGTTTAAAGAGAGTGATTTCCTCCCACTTTTGCCATATGCTTGCTGAGGATGAGGGATTGCTGCTCAGTCAGTGATTTGATACAATCAGCTGGCTTCTTTACAAAAGTGAAATTTTACTAATTGCCGTTAAAGGATCAGATACATTTGATGGTACTGTATTATTTTACAATTTCTTTTGTATCTTATATATAATATAAATATCCATATCATTAAATCTGAATTCCATTATATGATTAGATTTTAGTTGGATGGGTTACAGCTTGCGTCAAACAAATTTGAATACAATTTGGACAAAGCTTTGTTTAATTAAATTGAAAATTTAAAACATCATTACAAATTTCAAGAAAAAACTCAAATCATGAGGAAATTCAATACATAAAAACTTGATTTTTTTATGTATTTATGTACCTATCCTTCCTCTTAATATTCATGCATTTTCCGTGTTTTTGGCTATGATGACTTTTGGCTGTCCTTAATCAAACATAATTTGCATACAGTCATCTGACAGGTATCAATCTGTAATGAAGCAACGACATCCATAAAAAGGTCTGACTCTCTCCGTGCCTTTGACAGAGATTAGCTGACAGAGCTCAGAGATAGAGCTCAGATTTTCACTGCCCTTTAACTGTTCTGTTAGTGTTTGTTCACCGTCTGAGAGACAGATTTCTCACAGCAGGGAATCAATTACATCCAAACCACTATGGATCAGAGACCGTTGGGTTTCTGCATTTTCTCTTTTTCGCCATGTGTCTTACTGAAGAACAAAACATCCAAAGTTTTTTGTCTGTAAGGGCTGAGTACGTTTGTGTGAGTCTCCGGCGGGTGCATTGGCTCATTGCATGACACATCTCCAACAGGGGGTGGGCTTCTTGTGGGAGGAAGAGGACTGGCCCTGAGGGAATGTGCAAGAAAAGGTGGCAATACACAAAGAGGTTGTATAAGTCAGAGCATAATAAAGTGTCTGATGTCAGGCTGACATCACAAACACCCTCACTGGCCACACACTCAACACAAACATTAACATAACTCTTAGTTATGCTGCAGCTTGATGAAGTGGATCAATATAAAAATCGTTTCTTATGAACTGAAATGACAGGCACCTCAATCTCGTTAACATGTTTATCACCTTGAAACTATAATTCCTCCACAAACTTTGTGTTGCCCTAAGAAGATCGTCACTCTAAAGTTTGACTTTAAACCAAACTTTCACATGTTGAAAAGATTGCACCTCTTTTTCAAGAAGTGCAGCATTCAAGCCAGACCTCAGGGTTACTTCTTTTTTCACACTTTTACACAAAGCGCAGATGGAGAAGTGTTTGCTGCTTCTCAACAACAAAAGGCACAAAACCTAAAAGAGGCTTACGCAACCCATGTCTGATTCATAAGGGTCCTTGACTAAATTACTCATGGTTGGAAAGAATGTCACTGCCTCAATAAAAGGTGATATTACAGAAATTAAAAGAGATTGAAGTACAGGAGAAAATCAAAGAGTATGAACGATGAGAACTACTTTAAAAATTGAAGGCTGACTGCAGGCTTTATGTGGGAAATTGCAGGAGAAGTCAATCCCCTATTAAAGCCAGGCATTTTTTTACTGCTATAATTCCTTGTCAAAAAGGGACAATATTTCCTAAGTCTTAAACCTGTCATAAAACTTGCAATTTTTGGTCTTTTCTACATGCTTGGGTTTTCAAGTAGTGGTAAGATGCAAACACACTCTTGGAGGCAGACGAACAGTTGAAGGTGACTATTAAATATTCATTCAACCAAGACAAGATGTTGAAGATGTTGTAAGAAGAAAAGGAAATAATCCTCACAGAGCACAGAAAGTAAATAATCAAACTACAACAGATACGATAGACTCAATAGAAGCCATTTTACTCATTTGGATTTGCATATTTGTTGATTGGACAGCCATGACATGTAGATCCTATTCCACCATTTCCCAGAGGTGCTCTATTGGACTACAGTGGCCACTGGAGTACAGTATTTATGTTGAAGAAATCAGTTTGAAATAGCTTGACATTTTTGTCATCAACAATACACAAGTTGTCTGCTTAAACGATGCTAAAGTGGGCCAGGTCAATATACTCCTACCGTTCATTCAAGGTGGAATGGATCAATGCCTTCATGAAGTTTACAGCAAATTCTTACTCTGCCATTTAAACTGAACTGAAACTGAGAGTAATGAGACCAGGAAACACTGTCCAATATTGGTGACAAAAATGAAGAACAACTCGTAGCTCAGTTTTCTGTTGTTAGCCAACAAGAGTGGCTGCTTCAAGGTTCAACATGCTGTGCATTTTCATAACTGGTTAATTTAGCTGATATTATCTTTCAATCATGTTGAATGAGTCTGCCTATTTCTCTTTGACGCCTCACACCCTTCTTGCAAATTTAAGAGATGAATGTGTATGAAAATAGCGGTAGAGCAGCAGTTTCTGAAATCCTTAGACATAATCACCTGGAACTAAAAACCAGCCTGTCTCCTTTGTTCCAGTAGTTAGCTTAAACTCCAGCCTGCAAGTTGTCTTCTCCATATCTGGATGCATTGATATGGTTGGTGCCATGTGATTGGCTATATGACAAACAATTGAACAAATTTATCTGATAAACGGGAAATGTAGGTGTACAAAAACTAGAAAACAGAAACAAGTCTGCAGGAAAAGTGAAAGAAGATTTAAACAACCAGTGGCATTAACTGGACAGTTAAGCAGGAAACAAACACAAGAAGAACAATAATCTTTTACAAAGCTGAAAAACTAGTCAAGATAAACAGGACATGAAACACAAAGAAAGGGGTCTTGAGAATACCAAGTAAAACATGACCTTAATACATAAAAAAAAAACAAAAAAACATTGAATATCTGATGAAATGAAAATCTTTTTTCATTGCCAAATATAGTCTTCCAGTGACTGTGATTTCTTTGCTCAGAAGAAAATCTATTGTAAATCAAAACTAATTAGGTCCATACATGCTTTCCAAATTCATCGAAAATGAATACTCTTGATTAGTTCATTTACACCAACAAGATTTCAGTCACATTTCCATGGACATTGTTTTGTGGATGTCTTTCCCATTTTGAAAATTTTCCGCCATATTAAAACGTTCTCTCTAGTCAATTAAAGCAGCATCGTATTTTCTTTGCCGTTCCAACAAAATTTGGTTCTCTTTCCTTTTTATTTAGCTTATTGTAAATAAATGGTATAGGATGAAAAAAAAAAGTATGTCACCGGGTGTTATCATTCCACAGTGTATTTATCATAACCCGACACACCAAACAGGAATAATAGCAAACAATATGGCTTAACATTGTAATACTGTATTATACTGAGCAAGCTAAGGTTAAAGCATTGGGATATACTGTTGACATCCATGGTTAAAATATCTTCAAAAAGCTTTAACTCTACACCAGATGCAGTGAAGATGGTAATAACCATAACAGTACTGGAAGTTGGTTGGTTGTAATCTTAATGGCTATTATTATTCATGTAGCAACATTTTCAAAATAATAACAAAACATTTTTTGTCCCATGTTGACTTCAGTAGTTTCTTGCCAGAACCCCTCATGAAGCACACAGCTTTTCATATTTGGTCAAAAATTTATTCTGCGGCACACAACATCAACTCTTGTTGCTCTGCAAAAATTATGAAGAACCACTTTAGGAATCAAGAAGAAAAGCAAGTGTTGAGATTGATTGCACAGTCCCCTCAGAGCTCTGCTCACAACACCTTGCAGTCAGTCAATGATTTTAAGTGAGAGCAAGCAACACAGGAATAGAATACACAGAGGAACCTTCCACGGTGAGCCTGCACGTCTTCTAGTTGAGTAAGTATATCAAGAGGAAACGTAAAACCTAAATAAGTCACATTCGATCACTCTGCCTGAAAGTAACAAAGTAATAATATTAAAAGCATAAACAGGTTTTTGTCTTGGACACAGCACTTTCAGTGAATTGAAAAAGAGCATTTCCAAATCCAATGCTGTCAGCAAAACAAGAAAGTGACTTAACTGAACTCAATGCATAAAGTCAATATCCCTGGCATTTTCCAGGTGAAGTCTGACTTATGCCTCCCACACAAGCTTACTCTACTACTATCACAATGGCTTCAGCAAGGGGACTTGGGTTTTTTTTTGCAAAAGTAACTATTGTAATTCAAAGCTGACCAGGTACTTTCTTGTCAGACAAACAAAGGAAACTTACAAGATAATGCCATGGAACAATATATAAGTTCCAGAAAAGCACCTGGTAAATTCCTTGAAAGTTTCAAAGAATTACATTACGTTTCCAAGCAGTGTTCCAGGAGACTCCCGAAAGCGTAGATACCCAGTAGGTTCAATTAAATTTTCATTAATATATAAAGTAAATTCCAGGGAGTGCTCTCAGTATGAACATGATAAATTCCACAAAAGTTTGATGAAAACACCTACTAAGTTAAATAAAAAAAATGATCCAGGGAAATAAAAAATGATCCAGGGAAGCTGTCAGAAAGAACAGTTACTATAAAATTTTCATTAGAAAAAAATTTTTAATTCTGAGAAAATGTTTCTGATAAGTACATGGTTCAGTTCAGTGAAATATATAGTAGACCTGGTAAGTTCTGGGAATATTCTGTGCTCTAAGTTGTGAAAAGCTAATCTTTAGTTGTTTTTTTTTCTAAGTAACCTTTGAGCAAGTTCAGGCAGTAGAACAAAGTGATATTAAATGCTTGGTGTCATTAAGTGGAATAAAAATAATAGCTATTTTACTCATTCCTTGAAGTCATTGAAGATGCATGTGTTTCCTTATGTATTCTGCTTTTCCTGTTTTCTTGAGACCACTTTGCTATAAAACGAAAGTTTCCAATTAGCAATGGTTTTATTTTTCAGCCTGAATTTTCATTTCCTGGTGCCACCAGCAATTATCTCCTTGCCATCCTCAAACAAAACAACCTGATTACCTGAGTCAAAAAAATGTAACCTCGACTGCAACAAATATTATGTACCTATCACACACCTGCATGCACACAATCCCTTGCTGATAAGCAGATGACTGTTAATGAAGCTCAGTAAAAAAAAAAGCTCAAGAGCTAAGATATAATGTGACACCAAGCAGCAAATACCCATATAATCCTATTTCTTTTAGAGGAGATAATCATGTGTTAGCTGGATAAGTGTCAAGGGAGTATGGATGAAAAGAAATGTTTTCAAGTTATTTTGATTGCGATGAAGATAGTGTTATTTTATAGAAAAGACAATCATACATTTTTATTAAAAACAAACATAGCACAGGTATTTCTCTTTTTGGATTTTGCTTTTTAATACAAGATGAACACCAGCCAGTACTAAAAAAAATCAATCTGTAAGAATAATCCACTCCAGATATGTGCAAATGTAAGAGAAGTACAGTTGAACAAAGTTTGTTCAGATGAATGTAGTTCAGGGAGAATAGATCTTTGCCTCACTGGTGGATTCAAGATCGACTTAGGCATTAACATTTCATGATTCAGGGAATTACCTGACTACAATTTGTCAGGCTGATGATAAATGCAACGTAATGACTCCTAAACTCCAAACACCACATTTTTGGATTTATAAGGTATAAAAGTGTGAAAATGTACCTTGGCAGTAAAAAGCAAGGCAGTATATCAACGTTATACATCATTTGAAGGTGTATAAGCTTTAAATAGGTTTTTGGTCCATCTTGACTCTTGATCTCTTTTTAATAATTTCTAAATTTTTAAAATTACTTACATCTTTTATGCGCTCACCATTTCACTCTAGCTGTTAAATTTGTAATGGCAGATCTATTGGCAGTAGCATTTTATAGCATTTTCTGTACTGCTACTGATTCATGCATACAAAAGTAAGTATGAATCAAGATGTCGTTTTTATGTTAATGTTTGAAAGCAAGTGCATTGTAACTTCAAATGTGTGCATGTTTTATTGTTTATTTTTAAATGACCTTCATTTTGCAGTACCATAAGTATCATGGACATAATTGTAAGTTAATAATGAGGCTATTGAATAGAAAGCAGGACTATTTTTACATTGTAAGAAGAAAAACAATGTGCTGTTGTGGGAGAAACAAAACTCTAGTTGAAAGTAAAGCTAAAAATTTGCAGAACTGTAACATCCATGAATCGGACAAAGGGCAACTGAAAACCTACAACTTGATGCTTCTGCTTCAATGCAGGGAGCTGAAATTTAACAGGATGCAAATGAAAACCAGCTATGAATTCAGGATTTTTTGCGATTTCATACATGCACTATAATGTTTCATCCCAAATTTGTACTCATGAAAAAACTGATGACTTAAGAAATACATCAGAGAGCAATAGGAAAACATGACAAAGCCCCAGGAACCTAATAGTGGTTCCTGAAAGAAGAACACTTTTTAATTTAGGAATTTAAACACTTCTGATATTTGATTAATTAATTCTTGTTAAAATAGCATTTTTCTTTGTCACAGTCGCCCTGTGCTTGATCAAGGTTTGCTTTGATGGTTTCCATAGAGTTTTCTACAATTATTCTGAATTCAATTTTTGGAGAACATAATTTTAATTGGATCAAATGACTCTAAGGATCATAATTATGAATGAAAGAATGGTACTAGATTTTAATTTAGCCAAACTATTGTCAAGTCCCTAGAAGTGTCTTCTGATTTTTCACTGTATAAAAAAGGCAATGCCACAAGCACTAACTAAATCATTAAAATACTTACTTTCTTTTTAGCTTTATTCATTTTGTCTCTATTAACCATAAGTCCATGCCTGTTGTCCTGAAGCAGAATATATATATATATATATATATATATATATATATATATATATATATATATATATATATATATATAAGCGTACATCGAACGACATAACCAAGTTGCAGGCATAGTGTACAGAAACATCTGTGCAGAATATGGACTGGAAACCCCGAGATCAAAGTGGGAAACACCCCCAAAGGTGGCGGAGAACGCCAGAGCTAAGATCCTGTGGGACTTCCAGATCCAGACAGACAAAATGGTAATGGCGAACCAACCAGACATTGTCGTAGTGGATAAACAACAGAGGAAAGCCGTTGTGGTAGATGTAGCAATACCAAGCGACTGCAACATCAGGAAAAAGGAGCACGAGAAACTAGAGAAATACCAGGGCCTCAGGGAGGAACTGGAGAGGGCCTGGAAGGTGAAGACCACAGTGGTGCCTGTGGTCATGGGGGCCCTCGGGGCAGTCACCCCCAAACTGGACCAATGGCTACAACAGATCCCAGGAACAACATTAGACATCTCAGTCCAAAAATGTGCAATCCTTGGCACAGACAAGATACTGCGCAGAACCCTCAAGCTCCCAGGCCTCTGGTAGAGGACCCGAGCTCAGAGGATAAGAACCACCCGCGGTGGGTGAGAAGGGAATTTTTATATATATATATATATATATATATATATATATATATATATATATATATACATATATATATATATATATTCTGCTTATTTATACTTAAGATGTGCTTAATTATACTTAAATTACTGCTAAAATGGATAATTGGGGTGACACTTAATTATGTTAGGATGAAACGTACCACTCAGCCTCTTTGAAAACAATATTGCGATATTAAAATTAACCACTTAACACCACAAGAGATCTCTGATGTTAGTCTTCACCAAGCTGGATTCTCTTTAGACATGTCTTTACCAATATACTCTGTGAAATGGGTTAAAAAGGAACAATATTTATGATTTTCCCTCGCCAGGGCAGTGCTTAATTCAAGGATCACCATTCATTAATTTAATTACTCACCGGCCGAATGGGCCGACCCACCTGAGGTGCCCTCAGCTTTTCCTAATTTAGCGCGTGGAGGGTCATGTGGATTCAGATCATCTGTTGTATTTGCTCAGTGGCTCCCAGAGACTTCTCAGCCCCTGACGCAATCTCACCTCATTAACATTTTAGGTGACGAGGATGTCAAGGCCATAATTAACAATTCATGAGGCTGGCTTATAGCTATATTAACATTTTACAGCCAATAAATCACCTCCTCTAATCTGCTGTGTGTATCTCTGTGCTCAGACTTGTATCTGCATGGAGGTGGGAGGCTTTGTGTGTGAGTGTGAGTTGGCGTGGGTGGGTGTGCATTATTTGTGTACATCCACAACAGCCAACAATATCTCGCCCTTTGTCTCCAAGCTCATCTTCGTGTCTGCATCTGACCATGACATTTGTTTGAACTTTCCCTTAATCTTGTGTTCTGATTGTGTCATTGGAGGAAGCCATGTTGATTATTTTTCTTTATCAGATAAACTTGAAAAACCAAACCTTTAAAATAGATCTGGTAAAGTTATTCACCGTTCTTTCAATAAATAATACAAAGGAACTAATTGTGATAAGGGTCACAGATAATTGCTGAATGATTATGTTTTTTATTTTCATTTGCAAAAGTGAGCAATAAAAAGTGACAGTACCAGTGATTGTTTGGGTCCTTCCCAAATAATATGCAAACAATATGATGGATCTTTTTGACTGGCAGTGTCAGGTGAAATTTGCTTGACAGAAGGGACGTTGTGAGTTTTCTTCATGTGGAGTAAATGACTTTATGGCATCACAGACCTATTCTGGTAGATGCTTAAAGTGGACAGATTACAACAGTTAGAAGCAAAATATGACGACCAGTGGAGCCAACAAGAATCACAACTATAACACTTAGTGATTCTGGATCAATTTATCCCTTTTACAAGTCATATCCCCATTTCAAAACTACTCTTAACCAGTCCATCCTTTGCTTCTTCCATTTTGTACTTGTTAGCAATCATGTTGTAGCCCTATACTTACACCATTGTGAATCAATTACACAAGGCTGTAATTGCACAATTCTGTTTTTTTAGCTACAAAAAATGCCAATTTTATTTTTGTAGCTAAATATTTAACTTCAAAAAAAGTATCTTTGTACTTTTTCAGATTTTCAGATTCTTGAGCCTGGTACTAGGCATTGCAAGGGGTTGCACCTGCCTCCCCAGCTTAGTAGGTACAAATCATGGTAAATGTGAAATATAGAAAAATACGATACTGTTTCATATCCGCTCATCACATGGGTACAATACGAAGCAATTAACACTACAAGTTTTTGCAAATGGGAAAATGGCCAACATTTGTGACAGAGCAGGAAGAAGATAAAAAGTGCTTCTAATCTTTTCTTTGGTAAGCTAAAAAGCAGATAATATGAGTGGTACAACAAGACATGGAGGATAAATCTGCAATAGCACTAGAAGGTAGTGTGGTACAAAGGATTTCTTTAGGTGAAACAAATTCAGACTCCCTTGCACTAAGCACATCTTAAGAAATCTTCTAAGAGTGGATGAATCAGCCAGCAGTGGCAGATGATTTCTCAGCTACTTTATTTTCCTATGAAATGTTTTTGTGTGTCTGTAGGAAGTATGGTATAGATTCAAACATCTGCTTCTATGAGGTTTCATAACAAATAATTTAAATTCTAGTCAGATCCAAAGAGCTTTACAGTGAGCATATAAAGTAGAATGCATGACCAAAACATCTCAGTCACAATACTAAGAGTTAAAGGAGAGAAAACTGAGTATATGACTTCAGTATCCTTAGGCAGCCCCTTGACCCCAGGTTGAAAAGTCCCCATGTGGGCTGCATGCACAGACCTATGCCCTCCCACTGAGTCACCTGGTGAAAGTGAAGTACAAACAGGGCATGATGCACACGATAACCTGTGGTGATTGCCTGCCAAATCAAAGAGATCCCTTCAACAGTGTTCACTCTCACCATAGGTGTCAGGTAAGTATCGAGAAATAAATGGATATTTAGTGTTGAGAGGCCTCAGTTCCCACAAAGTCTACAGGGTATCTATATGTTCCAGTTACATCTGCTTGAAATTTAGCATGGATAAAAGGAATGTTTGCGTGTGCAAGTTTGGTGTCAAGGATCTGACACAGAGCACAAATGTGGTCCTTTGAAAAGAAAAGTCTGCTTTGTGTTGTCTCAACATCCGCAACCCCCCATATCCTCCAGGCAAGCCAGCCCGTTTAAGGTAAAAGATCAAGGTCACAGCTATGATGAATTTAAAGGAATCAAAATGAGATGGAGCGTGTGTAAAATGGATCTCTCTGTGACAAATGCCTTAGATGCTGCAAGGGATTCTCCACAGCTTCAATTCAGACCTCTCCAATTCCAATCAGTCCTCCTGACTTCTGCAAAGTCGAAAAATAAGACATTGATCCAAGAGGGGCGGAAAGTAGAAATATCCCTAGGATTTATGGGTGAAACCGTGCTGAGATCTTTTATCCTCTTAATGAAAGATATAGCTTGGTATTTTCCTTCAGTTGTGACTCATCTGGCTTCATGCTCCCTATGAATGTCAGGGCAAACGTGAAGTTAATGACTATTTTTAACTTGAATAGACGACAGGTGTTATACAGCCTGATAATGTCAAGACAGGAGATTTGGTAAATCTATCAACAATTTAGTCAGTGAAAACAAAGTTATCTCTTGTAACAACAGGTTATGAATGCTAATGCATAACAACAGAAAAATCAGAACATGGCTCTGTCTTTTTTACTGTGATCCCAATGTGATCTTCATGGGGGATGCAGAGATATGAATCCAGAGCTCATACTGGAGATAACTGGCATTAGCATAATAAGGTATTGAAACTGGAAATATAGCCGTCATATAGCAGTAATGAAATGTTCTGTACTCAGCAAAGCACTTTTGGTAAGAAAAAGCTCAGAGTAAAAGTGGCTTCTTTATTGCTGTTATGCTGCCCTCTTCTGGTCACTAAATTCACCAATTGACTCATGAAGTGCCCTGCGACAGACTGGCGACCTGTCCAGGGTGTACCCCGCCTCTCGCCCGGAACGTAGCTGGAGATGGGCACCAGCAACCCTCCCGACCCCATTAGGGACAAGGGTGAACAGAAAATGGATGGATGGATGGATGGACTCATGAAGTAAGCATGAATACGCTTTTACAAATGAAATAAGCCTTTGAGTAGCCTTAATAAAATTCTGTGTGCGATTAAATTGGAAATATTAAAGACTAATTCCTCTGTTGCTCATTCTGTTGCCAAAGTTGAACTCTGAGCAAACACTGTCCGTCTTCATAGTGTATTCCAGCATCCATTACTTGGCAGACCTGGTGCTGGTTGTTTGACGAAACAGTGCGGTGTTATTCTGGGAATAGCTGTCTCTGTTCTGACAACAGTTCAGTCAAAAAACATGTTCGGTGGTAAAAGGTTGTCTGGGGTGGGAATGAGCTGCATCTATTTCTTCTGCTGCCCAGCATCCTTTCTGAATCCCAGCAAACACTCTGACTTTATTTACAGTCCTTCTCAATGTTTCCTGGTTGCAGCCGCACCTCACATCCCCTAAATACTGTCAGTTATTCTCTTTCATTCCCACCTGCCTGTACAGTGCTTGCCAAACTATTCATACCCTTTGAACATTTTGTCACATTTTTTCATGTTTCTTCAAATGTCCTTGTATTTTATTGGGATTTTATGTGATAGGGTGGCACAAAGTATTGTTTACCTGTGAAAGGAAGGAAAATGATAACTGCAGTGCACATTTGTACTCAGACCATTGAGTCAGTATTTTGTAAAACCTTTGTTGGCTATAATTATATTTGCAAATCATTTGGGAGTGTGTCTCTACCAGCTTTGCACATCTAAACAATGCTGTTTTTCCCCATAAATTTACGTTTTCTAAACTGAATTTATTCCTTGATTTTAGCTACGCCACTCTAACAGGCTTTGATCAAAATCAGGGAAGCCCACATCCAGTTATTGGGAGCAGTTCTGCTGCAACTTTTAGATGCATCCCTTCTCCAAAACACCTGAATCCACAAAGTAGGGATTCATCTAAAAGTTGCAGCTCTGGAGATCTAATGCTGGGCACCTTTGAACTGTTAGCTCTGGTGGTAATTAACTGGTGTTGTTTGCAAGAATTGTTAAAAAATATTGCATTGTATTTACTGGCCCTACTAAAGTAAATCATCCACACAGCATGATGCTGCCAGCACCATGGAAAATTATGTGCTTGGGGTCTCCCACAAAAACACCACAGCACATTTTGTGACATGTTTGCTGTACTGCCTCCATGGCTTGTGGTTGGCTTCAAGCAGGACTTCTTTTGGCTTTCTTTCAGCATTAGCGTTCTTCTTGCTACTCTTCTAGATTACTCAACTAATAGTTGTCCTTTTGATAGATTGTCTTTAGCTGAGCAGTGAAACACTAGAGCCCCTCCAGAATTGCAATGGGTGACTTGGCTGCTTCTCTGACTAAACATCCCTTAGCCTACGGCCATTTTAGGTGAACGTTCATGTCTTGGTAGGTTTGCACTCCTGTCTCGTTAAAGCTTGGGGTCTTGTTTTCTAATATAGCTTTAAACATCTTAACAACTTTATCTTGGGGCTGTCTGGAGTGTTCTCTAACAAATTCTGAAGTACCGGTATTTACACAACAGCTGGTTGATTATATTTAAAAGTTATGTGAAAAAGATTGGCTATCGGATGAATCAAAGATGAATAAATACAATTTCAATCATAATTATGCATTACCCTGTAGGCCCTTTGTGTAAAATGGCAATGAAATATACTTTAAATTAATTTTAAGCACTGTACCCTTTTCACGAACACAGTTTCACAGCATCACAGTGCCTGCTGAAGCTCACACTTTGGAACAGTGATAAAACACTGGCAGTGTATCGGTGCCCTGAGTGCTGTGAGCTGCAGCCCTTGTAGTCTATATCCACTTTCCCACTCAGTGCACGTTAAAAAATCTGCAAATTGCCTAAAATTTGTTTTAAAAATTTAATTGGCACCAATGAGCTGCAACACACATATTACAAAACGTACTAGGAAGGGGGCAAACAGAATGTAAATTACTACTGTTATCCCTGGCTATGAATATCATTAGCACCAGCAGAACACGCACCTCTTTCAACTCCTAAGCACATTACCATGTTATTCATCAGTGAGGTGTGAGTTATTGGCTGATAACTGTCTCCGAGGTGGCAGCGAATGGTGTCCCCTAAAACAATCAGCCCACGACTTAAAAGAGTAATGTAATTAAAGCCAAGCAAAGAAATAAAAGTGTCAGAGAAATCTGGGTGCGTTCCTTTGGAGGAGGGTGTAGTCCCTGAACGTCACTCCCACAGAGTTGCAGTGACTGCGGACTTCCCCAAAGTTCACTTTTTGGAGTTCAGCTGCAATGCAACTTTAGGTTTTGGCCGCGTAGCGCACAATGATGACAGGGTATCGCCTAGTTTATTTTTAAGCAAAAATGCACATGTTAGCACGTTTGTTAAATAAGAAAAATAGGCACCAAGAAATGGACTGGCGGTGGACTGTTTTTACCCTGATCCTAAACTTTCACTTCACCTTTGGGTCCCCGTCTTATTATGACTTATTCCACAGGTCTGCGCACACTGGAGCGGTCCACAGACACAGAAATAGGTGAGTGGCGTGTTTTTCTATGCTTTTAAGACGAATGTGTTAAGCTACCTAGTCTATTTGAGACATATCATATAATGGAGGTTTAAAGAAAAAAGGTGTTAATTTTCTGCGTAGCTCCAAGCCAATAAAAATGCGATAAGTTTCAAATTTCTGACTGGACACCAGGTCTGTGAATTTTTTCTGCCTCTTACGTTTCAAACTGTTGTCTTTCACTGCAGTTTTATCAGGCTGCTCCTAAATGTGGCTCCACTGTTTCAAAATAGGCGATAAGAGCTAGATAAACGCTGGAATGCCGCAGATTACTCCTGTATCTCATCAGCAAGAGAGTAAACGTTTAGTGATATAAAGTAGAATAAATAACATATTCATGATAAATAGCTTAAGGGGAGGGACCTTTTAGTAGAAATACCTTACACATGTGGTACTAATTATGTTGCTTTCTTTAAGCAGTATCTCTAACTTCTGTATACCTCCATCCACAGGAACTGGTGCGCCTATGTGGTGCAGAGGAACGTGAGTTGCGTGGTGCAGGGGAATGGGGCGAGCTTCCAGGAGCCTGTGGTGGCCCCCTGCCCGGCCTATCAGCCCGATTGCCAGCAACAAGTGACGTGAGCATCCAGGGAGCAGAGAAATGGGGGTTGAGAGTGAATGTTGTTTTTTTTAGATATATAAGGAACACTGGAAGCAAAATGCTTCGTTGAAAATCAGCTAGAGGTAGAAATATTAACATTTGCTGAGTAAAAACCAAACAACAAAGTAAGTTGATAAAACCAAGCATGCATGACATCCCTCCACCCCAACAAAGCCCAACTAAGAATGCAAGAAGACATGTGGGGGATGTGACAAAATCACAAGTTAGACTCAATCTCTTTAATAATCTTTTTTGTGTACTATAGAGGGATCGCTTTCATTTTCATTTGTAACAGGGCACCCAGTTTATTCCTGTGGTTTGAAATGCAAATCCTAATTCCCAGTAAATACATTATAATTTCAGAACAATAATTAATTTAAATCGACAATACTGTGATACAAGACTTTTATGTACAACTCAATAAATACCACTGTTCATGGTGTTGGAGATAAAATAATCTCTACCAGTAAACGCAAGCAATAGTTGAGATGATTTTCTGGAAGATAATGTGTCACAACATAAGGATATGATGTTCTGTGAATCATTTTCAGTTCAAAGCACGTGCAGTCTGTGGTTTAGGTTTGTGGTCCACTTACACAAAGAGATGCAGCGAGGCCCTGTGATGTGGAAATGTTTCCTGGAAGATGATCGCTGTTAAGTCACTGGGCCGCAAGTGTCTGCGCAAAGTAGCAAGCGAGTTTCAATTTATCTTCAGCTAAAATGATATTTGACTTCACATTGATGATCAGAGATGAACTATGAATTGATGTTGCTGCACAGGTTTTCATTTTTTTTCTGCTACCTAGAACATTCTTATAAGTAAGTGTTGGGAGGAGATGAAGAATTTTTTCAAACATAATTTTTCCAGATGTTCTTACGTGACATGACCCCAGCCTGCAGAGAAGTGATATCATCTAATATTTTACTTGGGAACATTTGTTTGGCCTGGAAAAGGTATTTTTTCAACAAATACAAAATGCAGGGGACACATAGGGGATAAATGTTTCCAGGAAAATTAATAACAGCAACAGTTTTCATAATTTGAATTGCAAAATATCCTTAACATGGGAAGGAGTTCTATTTGTACTCATAAGTCTAAGTTTCCATTTGGAAATGTTAAGGACTCCCCCTGAATTCAGGATTCTGAATGGAGAAGTTGGACGTCGAGGGCTCCTATAACTCAGTTGCGTATAGCCACGCATGTAAAATGGAGTGAAGGTTATAGCTATAATCTATTTATTAGCCGCTTAGATAAAGTTGGATTATAATTCACCTGTTTCACCAGATTCTATAAAAACTTCCTTAAACTAGGATGTTTATTTCTAATATAAAACGCGTCAAGGAGGTTTCAAAAGACAACAGAATCATGTAAAATAAATATAAATTTTGAGTTTTGGCTATTTGTATTTCTCCACCTATATTTTGATTACTTATTTTTTATGCTAAGTTTAAACTCTCTAAGGTTTGAATGCCTCTTTGCCATCTACTTTATATTTAGCACTATCAACTGATTCACAGTTAAATTCAAATTCAGATTGGGACTGTGACTATACTGCTTCATACAGCTGATATTACTTTCAGTCAAAAGAAACATGTTTGAGAAATGTAAAGATTTGGCCAAACAATTTTGGGCTTAACTGTATGTGTGTAACTTTAGCTTCTAAATACATAAAATGGAAAGAAATACATTACTAGCTTGCATTACCAGTGGTAATTAACACCAAAACAGTTAGTAAAACCCACTGGGTTTTCTGGTTTGCACTTAGAATTCGGGTCTGGTTTCATTCCCAGTTTCAAGCTCCAACAAATCAAATGCACCCAACAATTTTTTTACAAAAAAAAAATGCAGATAGTCTCATTTTGATGTTGACATCTCAAAATGCTAAACATGTTTATGATTTTCCTTTGCATTACAGATACCAAACAGTGTTTAGACCCACGTACAAGATTGCTATCAAAACAGTTACTCAGCTAGAGTGGAAATGCTGTCCTGAGTACAGAGGTCCCAACTGTAAGGATTTAAAGCCACCCACAGATCGGCAAACAGTGCAGGGAGCATTGTCTCTCCAACCAAATCCTGGATACTCACCCAGACACACACAGAGTAAGAAATTTATTTTCTGTTCCACTTTGAAAAAGAAAACTCAAGAAATATGTTTATTTATTGATATTTTTTTATAGAGAACATAGGCAATGATGCACTTTTTGATTGATTATATTTTTATAACATGTCGGCTGATTATAGGGGCCGAGAGGAGGGAGACTCCACATTATGAGACTCAACATGGCGTCACGGATAAGGTGCGTTTTCTCGAACGTGAAGTTCAGCGTCTGTCCCAGACGGTCTCGGATCTTCAATCCACTTTAACAGGATTAGCCACCAACCTCCGCACAGACCTTCAGGACGACACAAAAAAGATGCTGGAGACACTCCTGAACAACATGCGTCCTCCAGAAACTAGCAGCAATGCAGAGGAAACTCCAGTGGTAATAGACGGGCATCAGGCAACCAGGGGAGGGATTGGTGGAGAGAAAACCCTTGAGAAAATTGAAGCTCGCTTAGATGATATTGACAATGCTCTGCGAAACAAGGACGAAGCTTTGGAAGATCTAAGGGGAATCTCATTAAGTCATGAGGGGCAGATACGTGTCTTAATGGATGCCTCTCAGTCTCAGACTCCAGCCATAGCTGATTTTGAAGGCATACAAACCTATGTTGATGGAAAAATTGAAAAACTGAAGAAGGAGCTGGACGAGAATGTAGAGGAACAAATGGTCAAGTTACAGAACCTTTGTAATGACAAGATCTCGGCAGTGCAAAAGACTTGTGAAGATAGCCATGACCAAGTTGGTGTGAAGTTGAGCAAGCTTCTGGAGAGCAAAGAGGCTGACCTGAGAAAAGAGATCCAAACAATACGTTTGAACATGGCTGCTTCAGATGGGCCTGTGCAGACTTCAAGACAGACAGAACCATCTGAAAAGAAGGACTACAGCGACCATAAAGACATATGGCGCGAAATTGATCGCATAGCAGAGGCTCATCGAATCCTTAATGTCCGTTTTGACAATGAACTAGGTCACTTATCATCCCTTCAGGAAATTGGTGATTTAGGTGTACTAATTCAAGAACTGGAGGCACGTGTGAATATTACTGAACAAAATGCAGAAACTCATTGTTTCTACATTGAAGATAAGCTGACACGGATAATTGCAGATGAAGTGGAAGCACTCCGGCAATTGCTGGATCAGCGCCTGATCACAGCTGAGGACCAGTTCACAAACATCCTGGTGGAAATGAGCAACAACTCCTTCCCAAGAGTGTCTGGCGACTCGACGGCTGCCCTAGAGACAGAGATCAACAATAACAAACTCCTTCTGAAGGGGTTGAATCAGAAAGTTAAGGCTGTTGAAGACTTGTACTCTGCTGGATGTCCAGGCTCTAAAATTATAACTGATCAAGGTAGAATTGCATTCATGCCCGGTCGTGTAGAAAACATTGTGACGGACCTGAATCGTTACAGGAATGATTTGGATGTTCTTCGCACAGATGTAAGTTCTAACACACAGAAGCTCCAACAACTGGAGAATCTTTTTATAAGACAGCCAGTTGGAAATGAGAGACAAGTAAAGACCACAGAGGATTTCCAAAAGGGACTGATAAATCTCCAGGATAATGTTCTTGCTTTGGCTGATGCAGTTACTGGGTTAACTGACTCCATGAGTAAATCTAAGCAGGATATCCAACATATAAGCTCAACGTGCTGTAATGCAGAAGTAACTGGCCGTGGAATGCCATTACAGCCCAACTTAGCTTCTGTTGATGGCACCAGCCGTCAGATACAAGAGCTGAAGAACAGACTTGATACACTTAACACACAGGTATCTTCTGAACTGAACAATTGTAGGCAAAATACTGATGGGATCTCAGCAATAGGTGGACGTGTAAGCCGCCTCGAAAATATTTGTGGAAGGTTGGATGGAGTTTCTCTTAACATCAGAGAATTGAAAAATGGACTGGAGCAACATGTTGGGGGCCTGCAGAACTGTGTCCAAAGGATGAACGTAACTTGTGGAAATCATGGAGCAGAGATCACCTCACTGTCGAATTCCTTGCGGAAACTCCAGGCACAGATGTCCATGATAACTAAGCATGTTTTGAAGGATGTTGCTGCTAAAGAGCCAGGTAAGAAGTCTTTTTGATAGCATCACTGGTATTATTTAGGATTTTTTAAAAAGGAATTCTGACAAAAAAGTTCAATATATCAATTTTAATGCCAATCAAAATGATCTTTGTGAAAGTTTAGTAAGGTGGTATGATTTATTGATATTATGTCAATGAGCTATGTATAGTTGGTTGATTGATTGGTATATATTTCGAAAAAATGTTAAATGTAAATGTATCTCTATATATGGGTTGGGTCACACAGTGGAACAGTTGTATTGGCAATACTGTTGCCTGAAGTCTTTTTGTATGAAGTTTGCATGTTCAGCATACAAAACAGATGACTGTTAGGACCTCTCAAGGTCACCATCAATATAGTGCCTCTGACCACTATATTCAGTCACTTCAGATAGTGGTCTTTACAATCCTACATACAGTAGATAAGCAGTATGAACAATGAATGGGTGATTTTGGTGTTACAGGTAGGGCCAACCATAGACCTAAGACAGTGAATACTTTAAATACAGTGGACTCCTGGTATTTGTGGGTAATTGTGGTCCATGCTTATCATAATATGAGCCATTTTATAGCACAATCAAGCAGCTATGTTTCCTTCAGTTGGTAAAACAGTGCTGTGTATGCCAAACATGACTTAAAACAACTTGGACTTCTTAATTTGATGCCTTATAATTGAGAGTCTTTCTTGTATTGCCAACAACATTGCTGCAGTACTGAGCTTTGGTAGTTCATGGTAGTTGTCCGTGAACATCCCAATAAATCTTTGCTTATCTGAGCACTTGGGTTGGAGGGATTCAAAGACATTGATTCCAAACACACCATCAAAACCAGATTTATAATGAATAAAGCAGACTAATAGTACTTTTTATCTAATCTTTATCTAATAGTGGCTCTGACCTTAACCCTGTTGGACATTTATGAACAATGCTTTAAAGCAGTGTTTTTTAATCTTGGTTCTCAAGGCACACTGTCATGCATGTTTTAGGCATTTCCCTGCTCCAACACACGTGATTTCAATTGATGGCTGATTAACAGGCTTTTGCAGAGTTGCTGTCATCTGAATGGGGTGTGTTGAAGCAGGGAAACATCTAAAACACGCAGGTCAGTGTGCCTTGAGGCCCAGGGTTGAAAAACTGTTAGTTAAAATTGGTATGTTTGTCCCTGCAAACATGCCAACCACTTTAAATAAGCTCTGCCAGTTCTGATAAGAACAGTGGACAAATACGTAGTCAAAACTAGGCCATGTGGTTTCTCTGTAACTTCCCAAGCAACATTTAACCAAGTATTAGTGGAGATATGTGTAAATATTTAACTCTATATAATTTGGACTCTTTGTAGTTTTGAGAAATTCCACATCACTCTTAAATAAACAAAAGTTTTTTTCAGATCCGTTTTTTAAAAAGCACATTGTTAATTATGAAGACAGATTTACATCATTTTTATAGTACTAACAGAGAGAAAGAAGATTTAACTTATTGTCACCATAGAGCTATACGAGCTATGCGTAGACAACAATATGCCTCCTGGATATAAAGAGGGACATTTTATGCAAAATGCATACCACAGCTTTAACAATATAATCATTTAGGAACTAAATGACAGTTGTATCTGTGTAAAATGACCTTACTAAAATAGTTAAAATGATCAAAACCTATGTATTTATCTACTACTGGCAGTAAAAAATATTACACATTGTATGTTTGGCTCATTAGCCAGTTGATATGATATGATATGATGACAGTAATTGGCTTGAGATTATGGCCCATTTTTGTCTCTTGAACAAACATTAACAGTCAAGTGCGCAGTAAATACCCCCATTAGTGCAGTCAAGCCAGAAATGAATCAAATAAAATGAACAGTTTTATCTAGAATAGCAGTCTTTCTCAGCTTTCTCTTTTACATCCAGCATTTAGATTTATTAAGTGTGATTAACATCTGTGTAAGCACAAATCTTTCCTCAAGATAATCCTCCATGTAATGCATTCTGCTTTACTTGGTTTAAATGCTGCACTGGAAAAGGAAATGATCAGATCTTGTGAATGGCTGCAGGGTATTTCCCATAGTGGGAGGGCGTGAGTTCATTGGGCCTCCTGTGTTCGCCCCGACTGTGTCATTCAATATGTCCTGACAGCATAAAGGAGAGGCCCGACTTCCTGTGACTTGTGTTGGGTTGAATTCATTTGTTTTATTATAGGAAAAGAGGTAGATGAATAGAAGGATGTAGTTTTCACTACTATTGATTTTTCCCTTCCTGCTACAGTCTAAGTGCACAAGCAGACTGCTCTATCCTCTCTATCTCTTCAATGGCAGGGTTTCTTTTTTTCACCATGATGAAGGTTTTTTTTTTACTCATACCACAGTACTTTAGACCTTAACCTCAGTTCTGATTCTTCCAGTGCATACAAACATACATTAAACCTCCCTTCCTGCTCTTTTTCTCCTAACACATTCCCACATACCAACCTCCAGAGATTCTCGTAGGGTGATCTCAGTCTGATGCGTGGAATCTGGTCCTCATTAAGAGCCCTGACTCACTCACTGCTGAAGTCAGTCTTAAGAGAATGAGGAGAAGCAGGGCTCCACGCCCAGGACCAGATGCTTGAATTACCCTGAGATGTGATGTCACAACTGGGGCCCCTATCATCGGTGCCTCCCTTTATTACACCATCGGTCACAACAATAACTTGATGGTGAGCTGAGGAAAAGAAGTGTGGCAGATGGATGAATGTTTGTAGTGTAAAGGTAGCATTAATGAAGTTTATATTCCTTTCTAGTTTTTGCCAACTACAGATGGCTTCTGAAACTGATTTGATTTCATAACCTCTGCAGCTTTCCGAGATATTTGATCCAAACTCCACAAGTCATCTGATTAGCTGTGAGAGGTCAAACAAGAACAGCTCCTTCTAGGTCATATTCTTAAGTAACAGTGGCAAACGTATT
Organism: Xiphophorus couchianus; assembly: GCF_001444195.1. NCBI lineage: Eukaryota > Metazoa > Chordata > Actinopteri > Cyprinodontiformes > Poeciliidae > Xiphophorus > Xiphophorus couchianus. The sequence continues at coordinate 18,998,851 of NC_040233.1, forward strand.
CACACAGCTTGAACCTTCTTCTCAGCTTCTCTTTAAGGAATACCCCTCCAAAAAATATTTTAGTAGTTCATAATGTTAAAATGGAAGTAAAATGGTACATCTTTTTATCTAAAACGGAAAAAGTAAAGTGTGGTGGGCATTTGTATTCAGATTCCTTTCCTATAATACTCTCAAATAAATCCAGTTGCCTTATTAGTGAAGGGCTTTTAGAAGTTTCTTAGAGAACATTACTGAACAGACTGACTCAGAGACCAAGGATCACATCACACATTAAAATAATTTGAAGATTTTTTCCATTCTTGTGCTCAGTGTGATTGGCTAAAACTATGCTTATAGCTGAATGTTTGCATTTGACACAACATAACCTGTCTGACACTGCAGTAGTAGACCATCATAAATTAGCTAAATGATTGGCAAACAGAGGCTCTGCTCTGTCTAAATGTAGCAAACCTCTGACCTCTGGAGCTCTAAGATAAATTAACAGCAACTTTCTGTCAACTTGTTGCCTGGTAACTGGTTGTGGCCACACAACTGCGTGTAATATGCTGAAATGACATGGATAAGATACAGTGACGTGCGGTCAGGGGAGGCAGGTGAGGCAGTGCCTCACCAGCCATCATGGAAAGAAAGAAAATATATAATCATAAAGTAATTTAAATTGTTATATTCATCCGGTGGTTTGTACTAAAAAATATTTATTTTTCATGTAGCTTCACCAATTTCGATTTTTATTTGTTCAAAATCGCTGAATTTTCTTATTTTCCCATTCAAATGCTTGGAAGCGATGCCGGTGAGGCAGCAGCGAGCTCTGCCTCACCTTGGATTGCGCAACCCCTGGCTCTGCGCTGGCTGCTAAGCGGAGAGAGCATGTTGCTGTACGGCGTCAATAAAATGGTTTAAACAAATTTAATATGTGAACTTATTTCCAATAATTTAGCTTATGTATATAATGTACAGTGCTTTTTGTCACCAACTGTGTTTGTGTAACGTGTTTCGTGTAATGAGCGATTATAAACGGCAGAGAACAGGTTCGAGGTGAGGCAGGCAGTTCTCTTGCCTCATGGCAGGGGGCGCTCAAGATCCCAGACGTTCGTCTTGTTCACTCCTCAACTGCCGAGTAAGTGACAGCGAGCTAGGCTAAACGATTCGGGAAGCAAGTCAAGTGCAGCAATAGATTATAATAGAGATAGTGATTTTTTTCCTCTCGCTTATCCCGACTTTCGACATGGATGACTACATTACAACACTAAAAAGGTTTTCTCAAGTGGACTTTCAATCGAAGCAGGTAAGACAGTAATAACATTTATTTTGTTTTGTTTTTTAAGGAAATGTGTGTTTTGTGAGCTACAGTTTGTATGTGTAAGAATGCAGAAGTGAAACAACCTGTAAACTGCTGTCAATCTATGCATCTATTTGCAAATCTGATTCTGATGACGTCAGTGCCTCACCAGCTATGAACCTCACCGCACGTCACTGAAAGATATTTTTACCCAATGTTAACAAACCCTGCACTATATTTGAATTATTTCAGTGTAAGGAAGCTGACTACAATTTTCATTTTCTATTTATGACATAAAAGCTTTATAATAGAAAAATCATATTTTGTATTATATGTGCAGCATGACTGGTTACAGGTCAGAGCACTGTCATTAAAATAAAAAGTAAACTATAGAGTTTTTAAAAATATATTTTAACAAACATTGTAACAGATGAGTATATCCAAAAAAAGAACAGTAGGTGTCAGATATTGCCTAAACTTCCTAAGCTTCTTAAAAGTGATATTAAAAAAAAAAAAAAACTGTGTCCTGCATCTCAAACAGACATCAAAAAGCAACTGATTGTTATGTTGGTGTAAGAACTTTGTTACAAATTAAACAGTGCTTAAATATTTGCTGCCATATTTGTTCTCATTAATGGTGACAAAATGATGGCACCTTCTACTTTGGCAGGTCTGTCTTCCGTTGCTCCAGCTGGTTTTATACATTCCCAATTTGAATGTGGTGAGTGTAAACCTGACCCAATACCAGTAAATCCTCATTGCTTTACCTCCATCTGTAGCAGATCTTTCCAACCTTTCGGGTTTCACCCTTTCAAGTTTATGGCAAATGTTTGGCTCCCACCAAGTGGAAAGTTTATGCAGGAAAGAGGGTGTGTTTTGTTTTTTGGTCTCTTGTTCACACCCCGATTTATGTAAAGGATGTAAAGGAGTCACAGTCACGAAAATGTAAAAAAAATAAGCCTCTATTATTTTCTAGCAAACAACCAACTCTGCCTGTAGCTGGGCGGCAGGAGACACTCCATGGTGTTACACCCAGTGATCCTTTCCATAGCATCAACAATGCTGTTTTAACAACCCAAAAATGGAGCCTAGTAATCTCTCTGAACGTGGCATAGTCCAGCATAAAAATTTGCACCCTTTAATCCTCATGACATAAATACCACAAAACAACTAAGTGACATATGTCCACCACTAATGCCTGTATGTGCATATTCAACACATACCAAAGTTATATTGGAAGCACACCTTTAATCCTAATAATGACTTAAATCCACCTAAAAACCACAACACAAATAAGTGACATATGTCCACCATTAATGCCTGCATGTGCATATTCAATACATACCAAAGTCATATTGGAAACACAGCTTTCAAGTTGTTAAGCAGATAACTCTAAGCTTTCTACCAGAGGACATAGTCAACTAATTTATCAACTAATATCGACTTGTTTTACTTCCAGTGCTCATTTGTAAAAAGTAGAACAAAATACATTATATTATGCACAATAAATAAACTTTAACAGGTGATCAATCTATTTTTTTTCTTTAGTAAATAAGACAATGTTGTTCAAAACATCTAAAATCAGCATGTTACTTTGGTCAACAGTTGGAATAATTGGCTGTTCTTTTAAATGTTTTTGTTTTAACTTTTATGTTAATACTATGTTACAGTGGCATTTTAATCAAACACTAAAATCATACTTTGCCGCATTAGTACTAGTATTGTTCTTTGGGCAGCATCCTGAACTTTGAAAAAGTGAAAAGAATTTCACCTTCTGAACTTGTTTACCATGCCTTGGGCAATTCTGGAGTATCAGGCCACAACATAGTAGCTATGCTGATACCTAACCTCTGGCACTATTTCTTAACATACCTAAGAAAATAAAACTTACACAAGTCCTTTGAGTGTAATTATCTGTTTCTTGTTCAAAAAACAGTGCAATGCAATGTGTGGTTCAAAACTCCGTGGTTTCCTCAAGCTTGGAAAGGACAAAGTTTGAACAGAGATAAAATATCCACAAAATTTCCCAGCTCTCAGGGTGTGGTGTTGGTTTCCTCTCAGTATTTGAGCTCATGTTCTCCACGCAGTCATATGATGACCTCGAGGAGGTTTAGAACAGTTGAAGCGTTGTAACACATAACTAAAAGATTAACAAGAATAGCCTTGCTCTGTCACAGTGTGACTGCTGGATGAAATTCTGTGACTTAAGTTGCAAAATGTTGGCACTGCTGCAGCTGCAGATGTTTAATTCTGCCCTGACAACATGAGTCTTTTAGTGTTTTCCTCTTCCTTGAGGTTTACCAAAAGGGGCTCTTTCTGCATTTACACTGCTTTGCAAAAGTGTCCACATCCATTAAGTGGTACAGCATTTTGTAACTTTACAACCACTAAAATCAAGAGGACTGAGATTTTGGGAAATTGGAAGATTGGTACTTGGGATTTTATGCGATAGCCTTACTCACAGTAGAGCCTAATTCTTAATTGTGAACTGAAAGAAAAAATGATAAATTATTTATTTTTAAGAAATCAGAAAAAAATCATAGAGTGTAATTATCTGTTTCACTCAATAATTTGACCTTTTTTTGTTCAAATTACATTAAATGTTGTTTTAATCATTATTGTACAGCTACAAATTCTTTGGTCATTCTTCGTAAAATAACAAAATCTCATTTACATTAAATAGGGAGCATTTGTGAATATTATATCAAAGCACATATCAACTGCATTTTGTTTGGATTTATTAGAGTAAATTTTATTCTAACAAAATTTAAATTTTATGTTTACTCTAACATAAAACTATGTTAGAGTAAACATAATTTTGCAAGGCACAGTAAATATTTAAACATTGAAGGTATCGGAAATAATCCGAGACATTTCACTGTGCAATCTATTAAAGTATGTTTTATGCATTTTAGTCAGTTTCTCTAGTTTTACAAAGTGACGAATCAACCTTTTTGTACTTGTTTGATCCTCAATCAGCTTTTTTTTAAAAAGCACTTATCTCTTTCTTTCGGTCTCTCTTTACTGTCTCACCAGTCTCTGTCTGAACTCTTTTTCTTTTCAATTTGTCCTTCCAGCAGCGCTAGAGGACTTCTCTTTCTCCTCTCCCTCCACTTTGTGCTGTAATAGTATATTGACAGAGGAGGCCATCAGTAACCCAAAAAGAAAAGCAGGGATAAAATAAAGGCTTTGATTTCATGGATCAATGCTTAGCAATTGATCACTCTTGCTTTTTATTGGACAGACAGGCAAAAAGATTATGTGTCTGCTGTGATGAGGAAGTACAAGAAGCGCAAGACATAAAAGCCTCTTTGAAGTCAAAGGGTGTCTGTTGGGAAAGAATGGAAAATTGTATTTGACAACCCCCCTGTGACACACACACACACGTACACACACGCCTGTCCTGTATATATTTAGGCACTACCAGAATTTTGAGGAGCTCTTTGACAGCAAGTGTTTCCCTGGTGAGGTATCTAAAGCTGAGAGGTGAGGTGTTTCCATTTCTGACCCAGGAGCCCATCTGGAAGTCTTCAGAGGAGAAACACACACACCATAGGAGACAGTACACAATTAAAGCTTGCCGTCATTAGTGACATTGCTGGAAAACAAGGGGTGGAGGATGAAATTACGTCCATGTGCACAGCGAGAAATTAGAATAAGAAATAGAAACACGCATTCCGGACTGTGAGTGATGCCGCATTGTATTTCTGTAAGCACCACGCCCTGCTCTATGGCCAGACCCTCGAGACCGTTTTCCATTGCGCGATCAGTCTATCTAATGCAATAGTTCTTGTTGCTTTTACGCACTGCTCCACACTCACAAGCTGCCACCTAATTCTGAGGAGGCGCAAGTGACGAAACCATCCATCTCCCCCCTGCTCTGTCTCGCCCCTGAATGTTAACATCTGGTTCTGTGGATGCTTTTCTATGTATTTCAAACTGTTGTGCCTCTCTCTCTGTGTGAGTTTTTTTTCTCTTTTTTTTTCTAACTCTGCGGTTGCCCCCTCAGCGAGAAAAAAACAGACTGAGAGCTCATGGGAAATATGCACTCTGGCAGTCGGTATTCTGAAGGAGGCACGGGGAGGAAATGAGGAAGAGATTTCTGATTATCTCAGAGCAACATGATTGCTGAGCTTAATTTATTTCTGATTATACATGTGGCTTCTGAGTAGTTTGTGGTAACATTTGAGGGAAGAGGGGAGAATTTATTGGCAGTTGATGATTTTTTATTTGGTAGTAAAAGAGAACCTGGCAGGCTGCAATATAACGTAGTCTTAGATACTCTACGACTGATCTCTGGCTCAATTTACAATGAAATTACCTGTTACCGTTTGATTTATTTTAACATATCTGAAAGAGGAAGGGAAAAATCTACAGAATTTGATACAAATATTTATTTAGTGAGATGATCCTTTACACATAAAGGTCCAAAATGACATATCTAAAATACTATGAAAAAGATTTCTTTATCTATAGCCTCAATTTAAATCTATAACAACTTAAGTGAAAAGTCTTATGTCCATGTGAATCCAGCCCCCTTGACTCAGCATTTAGTATCACGTTTTACTGCTGCAGTTACAGCTACAAGTCTTGTTTCTACCAGCTTTGCACATATGATTGAGAGCGTCTGCTAACATCAGTTTTCAATTGTATCTAGGTCTGGGCCTTACCAGGGGCCTTTCTAGCACATACACATGTTTTATTCTGAACCATGACATGTTTTTTTTTTTGTCCTGTTGAAAGGTGAACCTGTGCCCAAGTCTCAACTATTTGGCATCTAACAGATTTTCTTTCAGAATTAGCCTGTATTTAGCCCTACCCATCCTCCCATGACCTCAAACAAACCTCACACTTACTCCAGTCCGACTCTATTATTCTATAATCATGTTGTGTTACAATGGAAATACCACATTCCCTGTTATGTATAATGATAGCTTTCAAAAATGTAATTTTTCACACTCCAAAATGTACATGTTTTGTCTTCACTAACTAGAGTATATTCCCTGTTTGCTATATTTCCTACATAACTTTTGGCTAACTTTAAATGGAACTTGTAGGGTTTTTTTTGTTTTGTTTTGGGGTTTTTTGCCAAAGGTGTAATTTATGCCACACTTACATATACAGTAGATCAAAGTTGAATTTAAGTGCATAACTGACAGCTTTCATGAGTGGCAACTCTAAACAGCTCCTCCAAAGCTGGTTTGGAGGAGCTAGTTACATCTTTGATTAATGCTCTCGGGGCCAAGGAGTCAGTTTAGCTGGACGGTTTTGTCTTTATAGTTTTTGAATATTGGTAATTTCTTTCCCTTGTTCTCATGATGTTCTTTCCTCATTAATATTCTAACATGTTAAGCTTTCACAGAATAGCTGAATATATAATGAGAACAAAAGTACACCTAGTTGGAGTCTACTTTGTATTTGACTTAAAATGACTTTTGGGGTATCGAAGAAAAGTGGGCTAAACATGAATACAGAGCACACTTTTTAAAATTATAATTCTAAAAAACAATTTCAATTTGAAGACCACATATAAATTTATTTCCCTTTCACAATCATACACTGTTTGTGTTGGTCTATCTAAAAAAAAAAAAATACTATTAAACACAGAATCCTGTGGTTGCAATATAACACATTGTGAAACAGTGACAGCGGTACTTTTGCAAGGCACTGGAACTTAATCTGTTATTTAAAATAATTGTCTGTTTTGTCGGCTTTTTTACTAAATTTATTTGAGCTTGAAAGCAGTGAATGATCAACTACAATAAAACTGAGCAGGAGAAGTTTCTAAAGCCCCAAAAAGCACATTTGGGTCTGTTTGTACAGAACACGTTCCAGACAAAGCAAAGACACACTCTGTGAAATTCAAAACTGATTTAAAACTAATCTCAAGCCAGATGGTTGGTTACACAGAACCACCTGGGAACTATTTGGAGAAGACCCTCTATGTTCGGCAAATACAGTGTATCATTGCAAGGTTTCATTGATTTAGAGCGTGGATGGTGGAGACTGTTTCTAAATTTAAAATTCTTGCCCACACCAAGTGATGGAAAAGCTTTCATCTTTAACGATGATTATGCAAAAACACTCTTTTATTTCCGGTATAAGGCATTCATTAAGAACGCTAAAGGCAGCCGGTGTTGACTGTTGTTACACTAACAGCTTTCTACAGTTATGATGGATTGTCCATAACTTTTATGATTATATATTTCTTTAACAAATTCTACATAAATATTTTTTTCAAATTGTTGATTTAATGTATGTAAAACAAAAAAAACAGCACCAGGTAAAATTACTAATTAATAACTGGTAGTTCAACATTTCTCAACATTTTGATTAACAAAAGGTTTACCATAAAACTTTGGTTACATTTATTTTGTAGGAATTGTTAACAGTGCCAAGGACTGTAATATAGGTCATTTTATAACATATTATCATCTTATAATTTCTTTTCATTTTTTTCCCACTCATTACATGGACTAAGTGTTTGCATCTGTCTAAAATCATTGCAAGGTGACAGTATGCTACTGCAATGAAAGATTAACTTATTTTAATGAAGTTTATATGTGTTTATCAGGGGTGTGAATAAGTGTGCCAGCAGATGCTTTGGATGCAGTAGGTTTTAGGAGTTGGTGTTAGCTGTGAATGTCAACATCTTGAGCTCCTTAACATGTTGCTTGATCCAGAGCGGTGGGGCACGCTGACCTGCTGGAAACCACAGATTGAGATAATTTGCATGAGTAATTTGACAGGAGGGTAAAAAGAAGAACACCTAAATGCTTTAGGGATTTCTATCTGTTATTGGCAGCTTTAAAGAGGTCATATTATACTTTTTGTGGATTTAACCTTAAGTTTAATCAACTTTTGTGGGGCATGTCAAAATGTTTTAAAAGTATTCTTCAAAGAAGAGTGGGCCGACATTTATCTGCAGAGATGTAAAAGGCTCATTCCCACTAATGGCAACTTCCTCATGGCAGCTGCTACTGGCAGTTATAATACTGCCTATTATAACTGACACAAGTAGTTATAATAGGCAAAATACACTTTCATTTCAGGCTACATTAGTTGGAGAGCTTCTTTCCAAGTAAATTAATTAATCCTTTAAAGTGTTTGCTGTTTGTTTTTTGTATTTTGTTAGGTTATCTCTGTCTGATGATAAAAATTATTTGATGGTCTAAAAGTTTAAGCAGACATTTGACAGAAGTATTTGGTACTGGAGTACATGCTCTTTTAGCCATAAGATGTGTTAGTTTTTCTTTGTCCTGTTATCAACACAAATGAATTACTTGCGTAAGCTGACTATCAGATGGTTTCTGTGTGTCAGCAGACTGCTGACTACCAGAAGCATGTGATTCGATGTAGAAAGTGGCCTTTGTGACTCCAGCTATGCAATAATATTTCCTCCATGCTGAAGCCATTGTTAAATTCCATGTAAGAAACAGTAGAGCTTGGCCGATGTGTGATATTTTAATATTTCTAGTTCACTGAATGCCATTACTTTATCTATTCTCAATATAATTAACATCACTCCCTAGTTCTCTGCAAAAAGCATCAAACAGAACAATTTATTGTAACTGCATTGAGAGAAAAGTTTCTCTGACCTCTAACTGTTAGAAACAGCTGGATCAGTAAAGAGATATTCAGAATATTTGTCCTCAGGACACTCACTGCTTGCTTTCACTTCAGACGACACTTTTGTGATGTCCTATTCCTTCAGGAGATCCAGGAGGCAGTGATGTTGTCTCCTTCTTCACTTGAACCTCCTTGCTTAGAACCCTTTTCAGTGCATGCTTTCATGAAGGGTAATGTGACTGAGAGGTGCAGTGATAGGTAAAACTCAGTATGTCAACTAAATACAAACTTTTTATTTGAAGATTCATAGGACAGGAGACATGTCCAGGGAGATTCTGAAGGATTCCTATTTTGTACATCTGCCTTTGTACTGGTTTGTAGGGAAATGCTTTCTGTTTAAGTGAAAGAACAAGTGAACTTTACATTTTCTGCTCTTTTGTTCTCCAAGGAATGACACTGAGACCAGATCGTCCCTCTTCTTTGCCTGATACATCTCAGAGAAGAGCCCAAATCAAACAAATCCACTTCCCCGTCATCATTCCTCCACCGTCCTCGGGCTCCAACCAGCCTACACAGGGCAACAAACACGCAATCAGGATCAGTAAACCAAACCAGCCATTGAATCCCCAGCATCCCCGTTTGCCGACGCTGCCTCTGGTTCCTGTAAGGCCTGTGGTGGAAACAGGAGAGGCCGGACCTCCGGGATACATCCGACGACTCAATGTGCGCAGAGGAGCCGAGGACTCATTGAGCAAACCTGTCCAAGGGTTTGCTGGAGCGCCAGGTGAGCTCTGCTGGGGTTAAAGTTAGGCTTATTGTGACATTACTGTCTTGTTTATTTTTTTTAATGATCACCTGACCATTTCGGGCTGAAGCTTAGATGGTTTGAACACAATCTAGCAGTGCCACAATTTGGTCAAATAAATATCAGGTGAATTGTTAGGAATATATTTTGCACAACCCAGATGTTTTGAGTCACATTAAGCAGTCAGCACACTGAGGTGAATGAATCTTTGTTTGTGTAGACAGAAGGTCTGCATTACGTTGCATGAGGCAGCATGCAACTTAATGCAGTTGCATGCTGCCTCAACGCATCAAGTCGTATTCACAAAGTTGCAACCAACCTCCTACGCCTTACCAACCACCAAACTCACTCACATAATAAAATAAGATGCTAAATGCCCACTTCTGAAGTCACTGATTAGTGGTTTCTGCTTGGCTCATGTCATTGCATGTGAAAAGGTGAGTTGAACAATCCATTTTACTTTCTGGATTGTTTTATTTACCGTTTTATTTACTATATTTCACACAGTAAATACAGCTTACTGTGTGAAAATACAATAAGCTGTATTTTCACACGTCGGTAGAAATTTAAATATTGGCATAAACATATTACATTTTTCTAAATAAAGCATCATCACACCATTTCACTATTTGTCAACTATTGTTACTTTTTGTTTGACTTCATAAAGAGTGGTGACTAATCTTAAATGTTCTGTTTGATCCTCTTTATTAGTACATCTGGTAATATGAATGCTTGTATTGCATGTAGGGTAAAGAAGGTATGTAAAAGAACAGGCAAGTTTTTTTAGATTATAGTTTTTTAAGCTTTAGGTAAGAATAAGCTGCATAGGAAAAAAAAATCTAAATCTAGCATAAGTGTACATGATTAAAAACCTACCAAATAATAAGTAAAAGCCTCTGTTTTAAATGTGAATTTGATCTTCTACTCCATCCACAGGCTTTACTCCCGAGTTCAGTTACATGGGGTTTGTTTATTTCTTCTGAGCTTGACATGCATAACACATAACAAGGCTATAAATTACATAACGTTATAAATTTGCATTAGATGTTCTGTCATCCCCATTAATTGTTCTTACAGCTTGCCCAGGGCATGTCAGTGCAGGCCAAATCCAATAAAATAGCAGACAACAAAAGGAAACAGACTTTGCTCTGGAGTTAATTAATGCATTGTAAATGCGTTGCATGGACGAAGTTTAAATAACAAAGGAAAAAAAATAAGACAAAGGCTGTGTTCTCACCTTTATCTTGTTTGGCAGTAAAGCGTAGAGAACAGCCTACATCAGTTATAATCGTACCTTATCGTGTGGGAGATCGAGTCATGTACTGCCAGTGAGCTTCAAAATCTTAACCCAAGAGACAAAACTTATTTTCAGAAATAACATTTCTTGTGTTTTACTTGTAGTTTTATGTTTATTTGGGGGCGAGGATTGTTCTTCTAGATTCTACAGAGTTAATATTCAACATAGTTAAAATAATAAAACATCTTTATTCATTTTTTAGATATAACTCACCAGGATTAGAAACTCAGCAAACTTAAGAATTTTATTTTTAGACGTTACATATGTTTTAATTTTAATTAACATTATTTCCTAACTTCACCCCACAGGTTAGAAAACATGGAAAACTGCTAAAAATTGATTATGAAAAGTCTGAAACAGAGAATCCAAAGGTAGAAATTAGAATATTTGACATGTTTCCATACCTCTTTAACATTTTCACATTTTGTTACAATACAGCCATACACTTTACTGCTTTTTATTGGGAACTGACATGATTGAATGGAAGAAAGGATTGAGTTTCAACATTTTCTACAAATAAAACTGAAATGTATAGCATGCATTTGTATACCCGGACGTCAAAGAGCTGCTGGAATTCTGCTGTAATTGCAGCTGCAAATTGTTTGTTGCCATTTATCTTTGCAAATAGCTCAAGCTCAGTCAGATTGGATGTACATCGTCAGTGAACATAAAGTTTTAAGATTGTTGATCAATCTAACTCTTGAATAGACTTTTATCTAGCATTTCACTGTAGCTCTGGCTCAGAGGCTTCACCTCTGTCTCAAGTCCTAAGCAGCTTCTAAAATGGTTTCTTTTTTTTTCTGGATTGCTCTGTGTCTAGTAGTTAATCTTCAGCATAGTTCCATCTTTATATGAACTCTTGCAATTTTCCATTTTCCTGCCGATGGAAGCAAGCATAATGTCACCACTACCCTACTCCATAGTGAAGGTACTGTATCCAGGATCATGTGCAGTGGTAGTTTGTCGTCACACAGTTTTCTGCATTACACGGAGACTCAATTTTTAACTTTATTTGAATTACTTTGAATTGGTTTGAGATGTAAAACCCAGATGAAATAGCATTAAGGTCCATAATTGTAAAGTGACAAAATATGTACCAGGTATGGATATATTGCAAGTGTTGTGAATGTTGTTTTACTTTTTCTACCATCTCTGGCATGATATTTAGACATGAAACCAAACTACTTCTGGCAGAAGCACCCTAACTCATCTCCGTCTTCAGTTGATGATAAAACATAATGTGTTTGTCATCTGTCTCTTCCAGGCTATCCTCCTCTGCAGTCTATGCCTTCCGAGCCTAAACCAGCCAGCCAAGGAGGTACGGCAGCTGTTACAGTGCATGCATCTGCAGCTTTTCTTTTACACCAAAGCAAAAAATAAATAAAAAAATAGCTGGAACAAAGCTGTGAATAATTTGTAGCCTGGAAGTGCGAGGGAGTGGGAACTGGATGTGTTTTTCTCAAGAAGGTGTGGGCAGATTGTGAAAGATTTTAAATTGTATGCAGGCACCCGGTACAAAGTTTTAAACTGGCTCTGATAACTGATTTTATTTAAATTATTATTGCAGATCATTCTCAGCTTGCTGTGCATTTGAACTTTACATTGATGCTGAAGAGAGAAGAAATATAAATAAAGCATTAATGAAAATAAAGATGCCCGTTTTCAAGTTTTCTGCACTTAAGATAACATTTTGACCACAATGTTTTACTTTGTAGCTACAGCAACACCAAAAGCGCATTTGAGCCCGGTGAATCCACATATATCAGAATCGCCAGGTAGTCTTTCTTCAAACTACCTTTCTATTTTAAAAAAATATATATATGTTGCATTTGTTTTCAGAGTTTAATATTGATCCCTGATATTGGGACTTGTTATAAGTTTATGATCAGGTTTATGTAGCAATATATAAGCCTGTGTCACTCTTCCTGATCTAGATTCAGTGAACAGCAGCATCTCTGCAGACCAGTTCTCCTTCTCTGCTGGCCTCACACAGAGCCCAACCTTCAGTGATGATGTTGGGCTCAACATCATTCTCTTTAACAAGGTGCTAGTCAACGATGGAGGACACTACAACCCCCAAACAGGTACAAACTCATGTTCACTTTCACCTCAGGATTTTTGGTTGTTCATAAATCAAACATTAAATTCTTGTAAAAATATCAGAAAGAAAAACTGTCACATCTTCAATGTCTCGGAAAAGTCTTGATGCCTCTTGAGCATTTTCTAACTTTGTCATGTTACAACTTCAAAGATCTTTAATTTAACAGTATCGGCACAAAGACATCTTAAAAAGCAAAAGACAATGCTCAGGCCAAAAGAAATTCAGGAACAGAGGACCTAATTCATTGGTGTCTATTGGTTATGACAGGGTTGCAAACTTTTGCTAACATTTTGGAACTCCAGACAACCACAGCGAGAGCCATTATCCCCAAACTGAGGTGAACCTTCTCAGAAATGTCCGCCCTACCCAAGTTAGTCCAAGAACAAATCAATGACTCATCCAAGGGGTCAAAAGAAACCCCAGAACAATTTGTAAAAATTTGCAGACCTCATGATTCCACAATGAGAGACAATAACCATTTATGTATTCTATTCCAATCCCAGCTAACCCAAAACAGGAACAATTTATCCTGTTTTAGTGTCAAACAGTAAGACAGAAGGTTAGCTTGTCTTTATTTACAGCGAATGTATAAAGTGTTGAGATGTGCTGGTCTTTATACAAGGTTCATCCACAACACATAACAGCATGTTGATGATTATTCAGTGAGTTTAAAAGGATCACTCTAATATTACATCTTTTTTCCTGTCTACAGGAGTTTTTACTGTTCCACACAGGGGCCGATACTCGATTTCAGGCTTGCTGACTGCAAAGCAGGGCGACTGGATAGATGCAGTGCTCTCCGTTTCAAACCGCAGTGTACACAGACTCAGGAGCTCAACCAGGGCCTCGGACGGTGCTAACTGCGCCTGTGGAGGAACCGTGTCCTTCAGTCTGATTCTACCACTGAGGAAAGGAGACCGTGTCAGTCTGGTGAGGACCGAAGGCCAGCTGGCCTCGACTAACTCCGGGGAGGTTCTTTCCACCTACAGTGCCATTTACTTGTACTCGCCGGCGGCCAAAAGTTAGCCAGAATGCAGTTGAGACGCTCATTATCAGACGCCCGGACTGGACGGAATGATGAAACCTTATTTTACACTGACTTGCTGGGATGCTGCAGATTAATATGCTGTGTTTTTGTGTGAACACTCCCAGTAATATGTTCATTTAAGAAGCCGTTACATTGCAAGCCACTAATAGAAAGACACCTGAGCTCAAGAGGCAGGGTTTGTATCTAATATATTGTTACAATGAAATTTTGTATCTATTGTGAATTGTTGTTTACCAATAAAATGCATAAAAACTTGACTTTTCTGTAACAACAAAAATGTCTCAAAAATATTGTCAGCTGACAATATTTGAGGCTCTTTGATATGGGCAGCTGTCCAGGGGAGCATGATAAAGAAGAGCAGAAATATAACTTGTTCTGTTGCGATTTCATCCCACCCCAGAATCTGCAAAGAATTTTAATTGGTTGGGATGGAAACTGAAGGAGTTCATCCATGCAAGACCTCTCATTGATCAACGAAGACTTGAAAATATACAAGGCAGAACTATAAACACCTGTGCCTTGCAAAAGTCTTTACATCAATTTTCATTTTTTTTCCACTTTTTTGTTTCTGGGAACTTAATTGTATAACATTATATAATGTACAGATTAAATTAGATTTAATCTGTCATTTTAAATCTGTCAATTTAAAATGACAGATTGAAACAAAGTTGTGCGTATTTGTTAAGTGGAAGGAAAATCGTACATAGATTTAAATTTTTAGGGAATTACAAATCAGAAAATCGGTACGCATAATTTTCTAGAATTTTCTTCCTACATAAAATTAGTGGAATCGGTTGTAAGCCGTTTAATTTCAAGGGTCAGGCAAAGGAAACAATCCAAGAAGCAGCAAAGAGGCCTGTGAAAACAATGGAGGAGATGCACCAATCCACAGCTGAGGAGGGAGGATGTGTTGACATGGCAACCATTAGCAGTGCACTCCACACAAGATGGGCGAAAGAAAAGGCAGAAGAAATCCTGTTTAAATAACAGCAGTAAACGTGTGCTCTGTTCAGATAAAACCAAAACTACAGTTTTGCTCCATGTGTGGCAAAGTCATTCAGGACATCATTTTCACTGTTAAACATGGTGGCGACAACATCTTGTGGGACTGCTTTTCTTGAGCAGAGACATAGATGTTGGTCTGAGCTGATGGGAAGATGGATCTAGGGGGCTCACTGTGTTGCAACAAAAAGAGGTTCTATAAATGGGTTTTTGATTTTCAACAAAAAATCCACTCTACAATGATTCTCTACTTGTGTTGTTCCTAGAGAGACATAAAGTGTCACAATGAGAAAAGTTTAGGAGTGAATACTTTTGGTGGGTATTCCAACACAAAAATAAGAGCCTCCTTTTTTCCCTACTGTGTACAAGATACCAAGAAAGAAACTGCAGATGATTAACAAATGTATTGTAAATAACATTAAGATAGAGAGATTGCAACATATTCTTTTAAAATGTCAAACTTGGCCGCCTTCAGAAGATGTTCTAAGAAAGACGAGGTTAGAAGGCAAAAATACTCCCTGGGAATATTGCGTAAAGTGGGTGTGCATGAAAGTCTCCCCCCGTCACTCCTGAGATTTGGAAAATGTTCCAAAGGCAAGAACTTTCTAGACATCAATTCAGTTTCTGCTAAGCCCTAAAAGTCAGACTCTGGTTTTAATTAAAAACTGCTCTGCTTACTGTTTCTATTTGATGTTCAGTAAAATTTGTGAAATATTTAACAACCTAAGGGAGTTGAGCTAAAATATATTTTTAATGCATTTTATAAATGGCATCAAGTATCAGGCTAAAAGTCGAAGCAACTCCAGCAGCCTTTGGTTTTAAGTTTTATTGACTTGAAATGAAAAGCAATTCAGAGACAAATGGATTTAGTTAGATATTTAATACAAATAAGACCACAAGCCACATATTGCTAATTTCATCAGGCCTGTATTTTTCTTCTTCTCACCAGAGATTTGTTTCTTCAAACATACTTTAAACCACATCTCTATACAAATCAAACACAGCATACGTATAAGGTGTTTATATTTGTCAGAAACAATCAAAGAGCAAGCGTTACATCCAAACAAAACAAATTATGATATACATTTGTAAGAAATGACATGAACAAAAAAGGCATCGAGACAGAAAAATGTGATGATTAGCATATACACCGGATCCTTTTTCACAGCAGTGAATATGAGCATTTTATATTATATATCCTGGAATCATAGAGGATGAAGTGTGATTCTTTCACACAAGATGCTTTACTTTCATAGAAAGAATGAAATTCCTTTTGTTAATTCTAAGATAAACGTATCTAACTTCAAACTTTGTAGAGAAGAAGCTAAGGAATCAAAAAACACATCATATATCACAAAACATCAGAGCAACATTACTCGAGCTAAGAGAAACTAGATGTAGCTATAGCTTTTACGTTGTGCTTTTTTTCTTTTTTTTCATCCACGTAATCTGGTTCCATTTGTTCCAACTCCGTCAGTTCTCTAAAGCACATCCTATGTCATACTCGGGAGAAAGATATGATCCTGGTCATTAAATCATGTTCTTCGAAATCACACATAAAGCCAAGGAAGAGCTTCAAAAAGCTTCCCGGACAGAGTCAAGTATTTCCTGTTTATGTCCAAACTAGAACTAATGTCTCTTCCTCTGCTCATTGAAGAAACTCCATCGGTTCTCATATTATCTGTCATACAAATAAACATGCAAAACTACACACGCATAATGAAGCTACAGGGGGGATCGGAATGACAGCCTTATGTTAGTTTTATGATTTCATTCTCAGTTTTGACTGGCAAAACAAGAAAACCCTCCACCGTTAAACACTTCTTCAAATCATTATATTTGAGATAAAACTGATAGATGTTAAAGATAAAACTAGAACTCTTGATTTTGTAATAATGGCATACTTTAGGTTACTTCCTATGAAGCGCATGTTGGTTAGATGCAAGTGTTTAAGTCTGCAGCTTAGACAAAGTGCATTGGACAAGTCTCGGAAAAGCCACTGAGGGAGAATAAAGGAGTGCAGAACACTGCCACCCCACCAGCAGCACTCAGTGATTAGGTAAGCACACATACATGCATGTACACACACACACACACACACACACACACACACACACACCAACATCCTATAATCTTTCATAGAAGAAGCTTTCAAACGGAAATCCCTAATTTTTAAGCTGCTTTCGGATCAGCCCATCTTCGCTGTCGCAACTTGAGCGTCATCGCTTATATTTACATGTATTAATACTAGAGCTGTGGACTTTGAGGTTTGCTAGGAATCTTTATGTGCCTTACATGTCGAGAGCTTCACCATTAAATAAAATAAACAGCTTGCTGTGGGAGACATGACTGAAGAGAGATCGGACAAAGCTGAGCAGCTCTGGTTAAGCGCGTAAGAATTTGTGGCCAACCACACAAAATACCATTTTAAGCATTTTCTCATTGCACTGGAGATAAATTACTTTTTTCCTGACAGGCAATGGAATTACAACAGAAATCAATAACTTAATATATTAATTTTAAATAATGACTGTTAACAGAACACATCTGGTCTGTAAAGCTTGTACAACAGAACAAACATTTTACAACAACCGCTGGACAATATACCATGAAGCTGCTTCATTTTTGCCACAACTAAGTGTGGATCCATACATTCTTGGCATACTCTGAGTTTTTACCTCGATTACAAACAATATCAAACATAACTCACTGCGCATGTAGTTCATGACCTTTAGAAGAAGCCAACAGAAATGTGCGATGTAATTAAAGAGTGTCAGAAAAATTTTACTTCAAGCAGCATTGCTACAGTAGGCTCCTGCAAACTAATGAGTTCGAGCATCACGGTTGGGGAAATCTGACACCAACCAGCTATTACAATCATTGTTCACTTTTTTGTCAGGTCACACTACGCCTGCTTAGTGCCAAACTCCTCTCACACGGTATAATTAAGAAATGTGTAAAATGAAATGAAAAAAAGTAAACTGAGTGCCTTCTGAGTTACTAAAAGTATTTTGTTTGAAAAAAATATTTATTTTAGATTGCTATCCCTGCACAACTCAACTACAGGCCGGTCGTCGAGTAGAGCGACCTGGCATTAGTAAGCGATTAGTCCGTTTTCCAGTGTTGAAGTTTCAGCTGATGTTAATCTCCACTCGTTAAAATAAATACAGTTTTCAAGTTATGTTTTAGTTTAGTCTTAACCCTGTTTCTCTGGTAATCGTAGAGCTGTGTGTGCCTAAGTGCTATTGGATCCACTCCACATGTGTTTAAGTTTAGTCCCACATAGATGAATGGCTGGGTGAGTGTGCAGCGTTAGAGCGGTTCATCGAGGTTGATTTCTGGTAGCGGCTGTCTCCAATAACAGAAGGAGCTAAATTCAGGCATCACAAAGGCTTCGTTCTGCTCCTTACTCAGCAGAGGGAAAACGTGCTCCACCAGCTCACTAAGTCTGCCGTAGCTGTGGACGGAAAGAAGCGTGTTAGCAAATTTTAGTCAGACGTATTATATTTATAGAAAAGCAGCTTACAAGAAGTGATGTACAACATTTATTCAATAGTAAAGGACCCCCAACATGCATTTAGGTAATGACTGATTACTAGTATGTAGGTATAACAAGGTTTTGAAAAGTTATATTTTATTGTAAGAGATGTTTTTATTTGATGATTGAGAGTAGTGGTCGCTCTTAAACCAACTTAATTTGAATCCAGGTGGTTCTGTTTGGTTAACCTGTGAGCAAATGGAAAACTGAACTTTTGTTACTTTAAATAGGACCAGAAGCAGCAGAATTGCTCTTTAGTTTTCAGCTTGGCCAGAGTTCACAGTAGTTTTTTTAAAGACAAAGACTAGCTAAATGTCGACAAAATAAGTGTCCACAGAAGCATCATTAGACAGACTGGAGAATAATTGAGACAATTACAAGCATGATGTTACTTAAGGATGCGAGTTTAGAGCTTTGATGTTGAATGTGAGGAAGTGAAGAAAAGTCCCTGTGAGACAGTGATTTGCAGTATCAATCAGATCATTCTTTTTTTTAAATTTACTCACGATGACTTGTTGCCCTTGGTCTGCTCCTGGATCAGCTCCCCTTTGGGGTTAACTGTGAAGATCCGACACAGCGGGACGCCAACCTCTTTATAGGCAAAAACATCCTGAATGGAGACAATGATAAGGGGCTTACTGTATATGCTGAAAATTAGAATTGAAACGAATCCAAATGAAGTGTTAAATGTCTTGGGTGTGCATGTTCTGTGGACGGAAATACACATAAGGGTCTCTTCACCCTCTTAAAAAATAGGGTGAAATTATAACCTCAATAAAGAACATCTATAAAAGCCACACGAGAGAAACGTCGATAACCTCACATAAACATCCACACTGATATGTCACTAACATTAATCACACATTTCCTGTTTTTGTTCCTCTAAGAGCATTCGATGGAAATATTTCAGCTGTTAGAATAGATCAGCTTTTGTGTTTGTTTATTTAATTTAGTTTTTTCCTGTGCTGAGTAACAAAGTTTCTATGGTTGCTTCATGGGGTGTATGTGTTTATACAGCTGAAGACAGAAGAGGATGATACTCTGCCCATGCTTCCCTCCCTTCCACATGAGGTCACACAGACTCAAACTTACCAAGTGACCTCAACTCTGGTTCAGCCCTGTACTGATTCCACTTGTTTGTGTCTGCTAACTGATAGCCAAAGAGTCATGTTGACATTGCAATACACCCTTGAGTGCAACAGCTTGTAATATAAAAAAAAGAAAAGGAAAAAATAAAAAAACAAGTTCATGTAGAAAAACAAGCACTTCAATATCTGGCAGCCTGAGCTTTTCTAACACGCATTTACTCACATTAGCTCGATTCCCAAAGGCAGCGTAGAAAGGCTGCTTATTATTCTGAAACAGGTTCTTGATGTCTGTAAGGCATTCGATCTTGAAGATCTCTGGTTTTTTCTCGATGACCTCCCTGAAAAAAAAAATGGTTTTATGAGTCCTCTGTTTGCTACCATATTAAATCAGAAGGTTTTACGTCAAACATACTTTTTAATAATCCATTCTATTAAATTTATCATTTCAATAGACAAGAAAACCCAACCCAAAGATACCAAGACCCCTTAAGAAGTAAAATACTTTGATGAACAAGGTTTTTACAGAAAAATGTTTGAAGCAAATAAAATAAGACACTCAATTTGAAAAGGCAACATTTGAAAATGACTGACGTCCACCGGATACCAGGCTATAGTACATTGCCATAACAACTACAATGTATAGTCTTCAAGGTTGTAAAACATTCCCATGGCTCTGACGCACAACTCAAAATACACCTAAGTAGTGTTAAATTAAAATATAAACACTGATCTACTACATACTTTTGCAGCATTACTTTTTCAGATCATATCTGATGATAAACCAGTACAGATCGTTGTATATTAAAAACGGAAGACATGCAAGGACAAAATGATGTACCAAAGCCAACAAACCACTGACAGTGAAGTCCACACAAATCTAGCAACTCTGACAGAAGGTGAAAGGCTACACTGGTTCAACAGTCAACAAGATATCATGGGTAAAAGCAAAAATGCTGCAAGCTATCCAATGCTAAATGATTTGTTTAAACCCCCGATACATCTTGTTGACCAGAAAATATGATTTTTTCTGTCTGAATCTATTGGCAAATAGAATTAAATTGTCATTTATACCCCGACTACAAAATATCAGCTACGATTCTTAACATACATTAGCTCAAGTCTTAAATAAACATAGATATGTATCTATTTACCTAAGAAATAATCTAAGTTTAAAGAGAGAAACGCAAGGTTTGGTATTATGGACATGAGAACTTTCTAGATGAAAGTGTTGGTCATAATCACACTTTATTGTACCTGTGGAATGCAGAGAAGAGACTGCTAGGAGACAGCATGAGCGGTCCTCGTGGCAGGATGATGCCTCCATCATTGACCCACTGCAGGTAGCCTCTCGTCATGTCGGCCATGCCAATAGCCCGAGCTGAGCAGTACAAGAATTTGTAGCCATTCCTGCAAATGAGAGAATGAGACTCAAAGTCTGCACAAACCACCACCACCACCACCATCATCATCATCATCATAACCCATAAGTTCTATATAAAAGTTCCAAGATTTTTATTGTTACTTAAGTGCAGATTTATAGACTCTGTCCTAGTCACCAAGGTTTCTCCTGTGTGGCGGTAATTTTTCTTATCTTTACTAAAGCAGCAAATATAAGACTACAAATTTAATTACTGTCTTTTAGCAAGAATTAAGTTGTGATTATAATTGAGCACACTGAGTCATCCACTTCACAGCATCCCACGCAAACACTGAGAAGAAATATCAACTCCTCAGAAAGCCAACTGGGAATCAAAGACGGGCACTCCTAACCACTGACCAAACATTCATTCTGTCCCTGTAATTAATCCCGGTTGTTGTGCACTTACTCGGCCACAGAGTGGTACAGCTTGGCAATGCCCTGGTGGGTCCAGTCTTTCCCCAACTGTGGGAGAATCTGTCCAAAAACATCTGATCTAAAAAACAAACAAACATTATTGACATTATGTTGAAAACGCCCCCAAGTTGGAGGCAGGCCACTCAAAAAGCAAAATGGAAGAAATGTAAAGTCACACCTTAAATATACAAAGAGAAAAATATATAGGATTCTTAGTACAGACTGTTCAGAGAAGGTTAAATAAGCCACACCCCACTACATTAACATTTCATCATGAATATGAAACTTTATGGGATTTCCTTTGCTAATGAGAATTACTGGCCCCATAGGGAAGAAACAGAGTCACCCTTAGCTTATGGCTGTGTGCACTGACAGAACGAGATGTAAATGGGCTCATTATAGATCCTGTACTTTTCAACCTGTTCTTGAAAGAGCACCACGTCACATGCTGGCTTTGGGGTTTGCAGAGATAATAAGCTCCAGTCGATCTGGACTTGTTTGATGTCAAACGTCAGAGAACAGGCATGAAATAAGCTGCAGTCAGTTTTGGTTCAAAAGAGGAGCCATCGGTGAGATAATTTACTAAAACAGAAATAACATTCTGGATAGTTTTAAGAGACAGTAGAGATTTATAATGTACAATATTGTTGTAGTCTTGATCAACATATTTGATGTGTAGAATTTTAGTGATGGCACTCATCAAAATGTAATGTTTGTTCAATTGTTGACTGTATGGCATTTTCTTTACAATTTTATTATGTAAAGCACCGTGAACCGCCTTGCTGCTGAAATGTGATATACAAATAAACTTGATTGCTGGGTTGAAATGGGGCTCGCAGCACAAAAATTAGATTCTGCTCATGTGGAGATGTTTCCCCATCAGCCTTGTGGTAAAATATCAACAAGATGAACAAGTGACAATATATGTGAACGATGCAGCAAACCTTCCACATGAGTTACAAATATTTATTTATAGCGTTATTGTCTGCCCTGCAGTCTAATCTGATCATCTAAACTGAAAGCCATTATTGTCACTGATATAACTAGAAGTTATATCAGTGACAATAAAGAGTGCTGAGCTACAGATAAAGAAAAAAAACAAAAACGTTTCCACTTCTGCATAATGAATGTTTACGGAGCAAGATCCAAGACTGACAATCTGAGCCTTCACTGATTTTAAAATAGATCACCATTTTGCAGCAAAAGTCAAAGAGGCTCCAGCATGGCAAAAGAATGAATCGCAGTTTCTAAAAATATGCAGTGTGGTAAGCCAGTACATCTGCATGTATTTATACAAAAGAAACCCAATAAAGTGTTCCAAAATTAATCCCCCCCAACTCCCCATATGTGCTGCACTAAATGAAAAAAAATTAAAAATACAAGACAGACATAGTTTTGGACTTTTATTTCCTACTGAGACTTTAAATTTTCTTTTGAGACACCTACTTGGTAATGGTACCATCAATGTCAGAGATGATGACTTTGTCATCCCAGTTCCACAGGTAGATGGTCCCCTCACAACGGCATGTGCCTTGGTACTGAGTGGTAATGCTAAATGTCACGTCATTTGGTCCCTCCTTTAGTTTCAAACTAGCCTAGGGAAAAAACAACAGAATGAAAAATGTGAGGCCATCTGGAGGAAAAATCTATTTCATTCACAAGAAAAAAAACGAAACATTGCAGACCATTGCAAACCCAGCAGGCAATGGTCTGCTGAACAAACTGTTTAGTCATAATGCAAAAATCTGCACAGGTCTTTAGAGCCCCCTACTGGCACCAAGCGTGACAATATATAGCCAGCAGGGGGAGCTCTAAAACACAGAATAGAGGCTTAGACAGTGGAAAGGTCAGTTACTTGCACCATCGAAGCACTACAACGTTTCCTAAAATGAAATTGTGGGGAAAAAAAAGAAAAACTATAATGAGACAATAGAACTATTCTATTTTAGAAAGCAACAAAGCACTTACTATCTGATCTGAGGAAAGACGTAGTGACTTCCTGTAAGTGTGGGGGGTGGGATGATGTCCATCTGCTGGCTGCAGCCTCTCTTGGCAGGACGCAGCACTGACCTCCTTGGATTCCTCATCACTTGATGTGTCTCCTGCTTTTGGCCTACAGGACAAAACAGTTATGTTTATTATTTACCCCATGAAATACTAGTGAAAAAATAAAGTGATAAAACATATAGTAGACATTAAATGAAGTCACTTTATAGTTACAAGTTGCAGGTAACTATAAAGTGACTTTATTGTTAGTTTAAAGTAAAAATAAAGTCACTTTCAGCAAAATATCATAGATGGATGAACTTATTTCAGTAAGTCAATTCAAAAAGTGAATTATTAAAAGATGAGATTATTAATCTTGATTTTGAATTATTGCTGATAATCCTAAATTTCGTTTGTATAAAAACAGAATATTTAATAAGACCAATAAAAAACATAGATGCAAACTGTTGAGGAAGACGACTAATTTGAGTCGCCCAGCAGACTGCCCAGCATAAAAAGGTCAATGATGAAGCTTGATGTTCAGTATCGTATTCAAGAATGTTAATGTAAAATTAAATGTGAAAAAAAATTTATTCCCTCTGTATTTCATCTTACAATGTTGCAAACTACATTAATTCTCAATGTTGATATTTAAATTGGACTTTTTCTCATTTTTTTCATGAAATTCTTAACACACAGTACAACAGTATTCCTCCAAAGTGCTGTGTGTGCAGTGAGTCCGTTCAATATGTATGTGCATCTGTAAATTAGTGTGTCAAGTCACTCAAAAGCAACAAAGCATAAAAGAGGTCTGGATACTCTTTAAGTTTTGCTATTAACTGCAGTAGCAGAGTGATGCAGGAGAAGAAGCAGAGATCTGTTGGCAGGGATCATGATGAGCCAGAAAGAAAAAAAACTACAGCGAACCACCCCTCCCCCCAAGCTGTTAAACGCACTCTGAAGTTAGACAGGTGTTCTATCAATGACATTTTTGACCTACATTTGACTGATAAGCTACCTCCATGTGTTGATGTGCTAATTTAATGCTAAACCCAAAATTAATAAATACATAAAGATAATTAGATCACTTATTCAAAGACGAAATCCATAAATTATCCCAAAGAAAGACTCCTTTAATGGCAACTCTAGCATAAAACTGTGTGTATAAAATATCCGATATAACATGAGTTTCAGTTTTTGAATTGAATAACTGAAATGACTCTTTAAAAATCTAATTTAATGAGATGAACCTGAATTGACAAACATCTTTATTCCAATTCCATACCAAGTCAAGATTTAGTTTGCTGTTCAATATTTCAACATTTTTAAACATGAATGTATAGTACATACAGTAAAGACAATTTCTCATGAGAAATAGAGGGTTCTCCTTCCTCTAACTGAGACTCCTCCTTGGTTTCAAGCTTTGTTTCAGACTAAAGAAAAAAAAGAAAAGAGAAGGAATTAGGAGCAATTAATGTAGCTTATAATCTAGGTTTGGCCAAACATATTGTTAAAAAAATGTGGGCAAAGTGTTTTCTTGCATTACCTATGAGATTATATACCTACCTGTTTGACTGAACTATCTGCTCTTTTTCGCCAGAACCACCAGCGACCTGATTTCTTTGGCATTTTTTCCTTCATCCAAGCCTCCTCTGTAGCCTGTAAACAAGAACAAAAAATACTTACTACCGAGTTAATCATTCTTTGAGTTTGGTAAATAATTAAGATGCAAAATAAATTTAATTTAAAAAATTACCTTTGGTAAATTCTTCTGAAATGCCTGTAGACTTAGAATCAAGGGTGCAGCTAGTGTCCAGTTATAATACCTAATAAACAAACAAAAACTAATTCAGACACATGAACTCCTACAAAACAAAGCTTTCAAATTAGATAGAATAAAACAAAAAGCTTACAAACCTATTTCCTATCTTTACAACCAAGTTAGGGTTGTCTATGATTGCTGGATTTTCAGCAAATTCATGATATGTGATGATATGTTCCACAAATTTTTCTGCAAACACAGATAGGATTCAAGATTAATTACAAACATGTATCTAAACTGGTAATAAAAAAAATCTGTTTGTGTATAAAAGATTCTATGACAACATAATATGAATGTCTTATCTGAAAACAGCAGGCAAACTTTATTGCTGACCTTTGGATATTTCAGCATTTTCTGTGAGACCTCCGCATAGAGAAAGAGTGACATCAGGGAGGTCACTGGCCGAGTCAGAAAGACATTCTGTCCCGCTGTCAGCAGCTGCACTACCCACGGACTGTGGAGACTGGGAACCAGAATGCATCTCTGAGTCGATCCAGTGCTTTGCTGTTGCCTCAGATTCACTGATGGAAGAAAGAATGAAGAGACCAGAAAGGCAGACAAAAAGTAAGGATGTTCAAAGCTGTAGGTTGAAATTGATATTATTTCAAGTTTTAAAATACAGCACCTGTTTAATAAATAAGAAGTGAATGTATTAAGTGTTTCTTGCGTGAACAAACCTCTTGGGAAAATATCTTGCAGCCACGTCAGGTTCAAGGACATTTAGGTCATCTAGGTAAATGTCCTCTGGACCCTGATGCTGACTCCTCTTTGGGACTCCTGCACATAAAACATAAAATCACTTGCTACTTTACAGTGACTTAGGAAAGTATTAACAGCCCTTATACCTTCTTACAATTTGCCAAATTACAACCATAAGCAATGTATTTTTTGAGTTGTTGTGTAATTAAACCAACAAAAGTAGTGGATAGCTGTGCCTTTCTATTCAGCTACCCTTAGGCAATGCTTTGCTGAACCTGTTACAATTGCAGCTGCATGTTTTGAATTTTATTTGATTTCTGCCTCTGGATCTCTATGGGTTGGCGACACAAGTGAGTCAGTGGCAAAGATGAACAATGTGAAGTCTACAGACCAGCTGAATTTATAATGAGGTTGAGAAGACAGGGACTGTTTACTAATTAGGAGTCATTTTTTAAATTTTATTTATCAGCAGGAATCATTTTTCTTCTACTGCATAGTTATGCACTGCTTTCCTTTGGGTCGATTATAACCAGTTATATTAAAATACACAGACATTTGTAGTTGTAATGTGACAACATGTCAAAGTTCAAGGGCTTTGTGAGACTCTGCTTATATTTTTTTTTTTTTATTCACTGCAAACCAGAATGTGTGACACCCGGTGTACCTTTCTTCTTGGAGGGTGAATCGGTATGTTGGCTGTTTGAAGGGGTGGAGGTGGTCACGTTGGATGGAAGGACATCAGGAGGTTCTGTTGGAGTTAAAGGACTCACAGACATTACGGTGCTGAT
The DNA here is from genome assembly GCF_001444195.1 of Xiphophorus couchianus. NCBI lineage: Eukaryota > Metazoa > Chordata > Actinopteri > Cyprinodontiformes > Poeciliidae > Xiphophorus > Xiphophorus couchianus. The sequence goes on from NC_040233.1 coordinate 19,025,707, forward strand.
GCTTGATAGACTATCAGGTGTTACAGTGGTGACAGGGGTACGTGGCTCAGGCTTGACTATGGTACACACTGAGGGCCCTCCATCTTCCTTTTCAGTCTCTGTTTCATTCGCCATAGCCTCTGAGCTGAGGATGACGCGGAAGTGGGTGCTTTCTGATGGGGTGATGGTCACTGTCTTTAGTGGTTCAGGTTTTTCTTTCCTTGTGACCTAAACATTAAAACGGCAGATGTCACTTCAGAAAACATGGCAACTTGGCATCTGCTGTGACTTTTACAGGAAAGAAGTGCTTACCCTGGTTGTTTCTGGAAACTCCCCCCAGGTCCACTGCATATGGGACTCAGCCCTCAGCAAACTCTCTGAAGACTTCATCACCAGTTCAGAGTCACTCTTTGGGGAAAAGGCCTGAGACAAGCTGTGACTGAAAGACAGGAAGTGAAAAACAAACAATGAGCAAAACATGAACTTTTTATGCATCTATGCTAAACACATACTCGAGATGCAAAGCTTAGCTTTACACATACCTATCACCTGATGGCCATTCACCGTCAGACAGGGGGTAACCTTCCAGATTATGTCTGACTGTAGGCAGTTTGGGGTCAATGTCACGGATTGTTGAAGTTGAAGGTGACCTACATCCAGAATGCAAAATATATATAAATATACAGTATATGTTGTTAAAAGCCTTTCCCAGCAGTCCTTGAATCCAAAACTACCTCGATACATGTGGTGCAGATTCTTCATCAGAGCTGAGATCCATCTCAAAAATCTCTTCGTTTTGTCCAGTGCCTGACACAGCAGTGGTTGTAGCAGCGACAGAATTACCAGAAGACACCGGTGGGGTCAGCTCTTCTCTGCGAGGGTCTCCTTTGTGCTTCTTTCTTCGTCTTTTTTTCTTTTTTGTGGCAGTGGCACTGGGAGCAGGGGGCTCAGGTGGGTCTTCTGGGTCGAGAGGATCATCATCATTTAGATCTTTAGGTGCCCGGTTCTCTACCTCCGAGATCCAGAACAGGTGACTCTCAGTGGGTATTGGGGATGTGGCCAAGTGGGCAGGAATAATCTGCTGAAGAGGAAATATGTCAATATATGCCTGAAAGCTTAAGCAACAACAAAACAATAGATGTAGAGATGTAAGTACCAATGCAACGCAAGTAGCTGTCACAATAGGAGAAACATTTGCAACTGTCAAATGTGTCAACTGAACAAAGTGGGTGGATTTCTCAATACAGACCTTGCTGTTTTTTTTACAAACACATCCGAAAGTGGTTTGTTGAAAAGGGGATTATAAACTGCTTAACTTCTTCTCAAATGCATTATTTGGAACTTGATCTAACATTTTTCTTTCAGTCATAAACAGTTTAACTTTATTTCCAAATTAATGATGTGTGTCTTTATTATGCTTACATTTTCCTCTTCGGCTTCCTGGACAAAAAAAGCCTCTCCGTTGTCACCGAGTTTCATATGCAGGTCTACAGGATCACCATTTACTTCAATATCAATCTGAAAACATTAAAGAAAATTCAGGCTGATATTTGTAACAACATGAAACAACATGAAAACTAAGAAAGTAATCAGTTATATTGGCAGAGGGTTTTATAAGAAGATTTTGGCAAACAGCGGTTTAAGATGGCCAGTTTGAGGCCATTTGAAAGAATTTCCCTTTTAGTCTAAAACTCAAAAGTTGAGCTCAGTGAACACACCAAGCTGAGCGCAAAAATATATTTAAAGGCAAGATGTTTTCTCTGCTGCATGCCAAGACTTGTCTGTGGTTCAGTCAGGGGGCAAGAGATTGAGTGACAGACGTTAACAGGAAGTTTTAACATTGTGCAGGTAAGTTGCTCCATTTTGTTCTTTCAAGCTTTCTACCTGAAGGTCAGACTGGTCCAAAAGCTAGCTAGCTATATAGCTATATAGATATACAGTATATCTATAGATATATGTAGGTATCTAGATATGTAGATATCTAGATAGATAGATATTTAGATAGATATCTAGATAGATAAGATATATTTAAAGAATATACTTTTTGTTTATGTTTGAATATGAATGTAAATAGTTTGGAGTGCTATTTTACATGAGGAGCAGTTCAATATGTATGCAATCAGAGACATTACAGTGCTTCAGAGATGTGTTTATGCCTGAAGGCAACAAAAAGAAGGGATGTAAAATGGGAGACGATTAAAAAAAAGCAGTTAGCTGCCAACAGAACAAGTTGTAAAAATGTTTTTTCTCTGCTGTATTTTTCCAAAGGTATTCTTTCTCAACTTCTCACATGGGGACAGATTCATGTTTAGTTAGACTGGGCCAAGCACAGTCTACATTTTTTTTCTGCCAAGAAAGCAATGGTTTAATCAGCTATGCAATCTAAAAATCAGAGATGGCACTTAAAGTAAAAAAATACATAAACTATTTAGGTAAGCTCATGTTTCACCTGAGGGATTATAAATCCTAATAAGCATTCAAGTACCCAGGGCTTTTATTCTGTGGAGAGGCCAATAAAACAAGGCTTTTTGAGTTTGCTGGGGAAACCCCAGTGGAATGAAGCCAATTCTGTAATTTAACACCACAATGAAAAAAAAGTAGTAACATCTGTAAAATACTACCGAACAGGCTGGCTATGGCACACAAGTGCTCTGCAACATAACACCATATCATCAATATTGGGTTGAAAACCACAGCCACAAGAACGTTCTTTGTCCACCCTTTAATAGATTGCTGCTTGGATTTTTCCATGTGTTGTACTAAACTTTCCAGCAGATGCTGGATTCTTTACAGGTTTGAGATGAAATTTCACCTGGTGAAGGAAACTATAGCAACTAATCTGAGTGTGGCTTTGAATTTCTGGCTCTAATTAATAATGAGACAGAATAAATGAGGCTTCTCCTTATCCACTTACAGTCAGTGAGAGGTTAGATTCACTTCAAGTGGTTATATTCATTCCAACAGCTCATTGCCAATATCATCCTTGAGCTACTTTTCAGTACCTTCTGATGTCATTGATTAGTTTATTACATGAACTTGCATTAGTTTCACTAAATTAATTTACTTTCATATTGCAAAGCAGAATTTAGAGGAAGATAGTAGCTGCCATGGTAAAATTGTGTTCAATAAATATTATTTTCAAATGGAAGGAATACTTTGTGGTTGCCATCCAGAGTGACTAATTAACTAATGTTGAAAAATGTCTGCATATAAGAGACAAATATATTTCATGAAATAACTTCCCAAAAGGCTATAAATACACAAAGCAGCAGTCCTCACTTATTTGAAAACTGTGCTTAATAACAGGTATAAATGTTCGTTACACAACAGCCCTTCTGTGAGCCACTGAGGACCTTTTCTTCCCTCCCCCATGCATTCAAGTTGTAGAGCAGTTGCCATAGAAACAACTCATTCATTCCTTTCCAAGCCCATCAGCATTCTAGCTAAGTCGGTAGACAGACTCAGGTTAAAACAAATTTTTCTTGTATACCAAGTTAAAAGGATTTTTCAGAGACTCTCTAAACAAGCGCTCCACTCAAATTATATATTATAAGTATAGGCACAAATATAAAAATATTTCATTCATTCATTTGAGTAAACCAATGTAAATTTTCACTAACCACATTAATACATCCACTTTCTAAAAAAAAAAATGAGAAGTGCAATTTCATGGTCATGACAAATTAGTTTTTATCTGTATGCTTTTTCTAAGATTTGGTTAATTTCTCTGCTCAGATTAAAAAGACAATGTACTAATGGCAAGTGAACTGAAGTTATGCTGCGCTTTCCAAGTTATACAAACAGCTCACACATTCTTACAACTTGCAATTAAACATACCAGTAGTGGAAACTGAAATCGAACGCACAACTCTCCTATTGCACGATAAGACCTCTTCTTGTTAACAGCAATACTGACATATTTTGAGCCTTTGTAATTAGCATTCTCTTAGAGATCATTTTCTCATTGTCAAAAAGATTGAAGAGCTGACATTTTAATCCATCTTTAGCAACTTGTTTTAGATATCTGCACATCACAAGACATAAGGGAGTTTTGGAGATCCTGAATGGTTATCCCTTTGTCTCTGCATGTATAGGACAGTGTTTAAAAAAAATATGGAAAAAGAAAACTCACAATTCATTTTTAAATTGTATTTTAACTTTAAATGCCAGTCCTGATTTTAATGTGTCGAACATAAAAAAAGATGGGCATGCTACAACAGACTGATGTAAATCTCTCTCCTGATAACTGAAGCATCACTACCAAACTGGACGTATCCTTCTGCCCCTTCTCAGCAATTAGGCTAATGAAAAATGTGCTACAAAAATAGTTTTTACCCTAGTGAGAAGCAAGCACTCAAAATAACCTAACTGTTCCAAAGCCAATATTAACTGAGCTATCTTGGAAAAAAAGAAATGGTCTCAACTATTTTTGGGAAAAAAGAAGCATCTTTGTTCTGCAAGCGCAAAAGATTCCACTGGCGGAGTCGCATGTTGTGATCTCTATGTATAAAACTTTGTTTGTTTAATGGAAAGCCAGAGCCATTCTTGTGGATGATAAAAAATTAAAAAACAAGTATGCATCTTTAAGGCTGCACCCAGTAATCTATTTTTGTTTTAATGAATGAGTTGCATCATAACAGTTGATAAGGAACGCAAATTTATGGACAAAATAATGATATACATCTTTTTTTAAATTATCTGTATGACGTGTTTTACACATGAACTCATGTGTTTTACATAATGAGTTCATAAAAAAATATTTCACATCAGAATTATTAAATGTAGCTGTTCACAGGCAGGGAAGTGGTCCACAAAACAATTCCTAGAGGGTCACCTTCCTCAGATTCTGTTGTGGCCATGCTTCAACACACACGTTTCCAATGGTTGTTTTACTTCCCTGGTGTCATGTGCCACAGAGGCCTAACAATAACTCATCCATTCAAGTAAGGTGTGGTTACATACAAAAACATTTGAAGGACAAACTGTTAGACGGTGGTCTTCCAGGGCTGGAGTTGGACACAACAAGTGCAGCACTAGTTGTATGCAATCAGTTGTAGAACTTAGTTGCATTAGTGTTATTCTAATCAAATTCTTTGCATCACATTAAAGTATGTTTTCATTGCTCTTTTTACGACTGGAAAAAAGATTTTAGCACATCAAGGGAGCAAAGTACAATGTTATGTAATTCACAGTAATGTTGATAAGCTCACATATACCACCTGAATATCCTTAATGACACACGTACTATTATCACAAAGAAGAAAAGCATAATATTGAGGAAAACCAAACTACTGAAAACCAACAACTGACTTTTTTTAAACTGTTATGCCTGCAGATTACTTATCCATTGCCAATTGACTCATGACTGACGCAGGTAGGATGAAAAAAAACTATCAAGGACAGATAAGTGAATCGTTTTATCTTTCAGTGATGGCTCAAATTAATTCCTTCGTGTACACTGCTAGCAAAAAGCTTTAACTTTTATGTAGACCAAAAGCTGCTTGCTTGTAGAAGCAACCAGATAACAGCAGTTGTACCATGGGGCGGATCCAGAAATATGCTTTTGGTTTCTTTTATACATTGCTGTTTTTAACTGTGTAACAGTTAGTTATAGAATTTGATTTTGATACATCTATGTTGAAAGTTAATCAAAAATGTCCATGTGCTAGGCATAACAGTTTAAAAAGAGAAAAAGTGTATTAAAAAAAAATCTTGGTGCCAAGACTTCCACCTTGGCACCAAGATGGAATTCAGTTGTAAATAAAATAAAGGCAATTATTTAATACAACTTGAAATGCTTTTTTCCACAAGAACTTTAAAACCATCAATCTACATAAAAGTATAAAGGAAAAAACTTGAGGACGAAAAGTTAAACTTACTACTTTTTCTTTAGAGCGCAGGACACCCAGTTTGCCGAAGCGCACGTGGAACGGGGAACATTGGTAGGTCCCATCTCTCTGGCGGACAACAACAACATCAATACAGCCCGACAGCGTGGCCTGATTGATGCCTTTATACAGTTCTTTGACTGTTACAAGAACTTGACCAGCCAATTGTCCCACGTAGTTCATGGTGTCCGTCTTCAAGGGAAAAAAAGAGAGAAAAAAAACAATTTTTACTTACATTTAAAAGACCTTATAAATACACAAAACAATACAGTTCAACTGCTTATGAAGTAACTTTGTCCTTTTTTTTTTAAACTTTTCCTTTCAGATTTTAGTGTTCTCTCTGCTTGCTTTCGCTACAGTTGTTTGTCTGAACCTAAAGACTGACAAAGAGCATTGTTTTCCTATCTTTGGCTACTGTCCAACATGAGCAACAACAGAGCGAGCAGCAAATGGATGGACCAAAACAATGAGATAACCCCAAACAGAGGTCCCCACTGCTCTGCAAAAATGGAAGCAGCTGACATTCTGCTTACAGTCACAGCTCCCAGCGAACTGCATTACTCATGTTCTACTGCCTTATTAAATTTGTAAATATGGTTGAGAATTAGTATTAAAATGATTTTCAAAACATTAATCCTTACAGATATATTTGTTTAAGCAGGAAGTTATTTTTGCAGTTTGCTGAAATTACTAAAGCAAAGAAAATGGCATACAGGCCAAGATTGAATTTGATAAAAGTTATTGGTGCACAGCAACAGAGTTATGTGTAACCACTAACTTCACAAATAAACGTGATTTCAGTTTTCTGGGTCAGGGTCTAATTTGGTGAAGCCAGTAAATAAATTCCCATGTTGACTTCATCATGTTTATATAACCTGATTTTTCCCAATACCACAGTAACCTTTGTTCGCAATCTCACCATGAGAGGACTAACAGAGGATTTAAGTGGGAGCAAATGAGGCAAGTTTTCAAGGGCAGAATAAATAAATATGAACATTTGGTGAGATATTAACCTCATTAGAGCAAGCTGCTAATGTATGCACCTAAATGTCACCAAAATAAAGAAAAGAAAACCATTCAACACCAACATGTTTCAGTAATGGAGGCAATTTTCCATGAGACTAAATGAAAAAACAAATGTGTACACATAGATCAATGTTAATTTCATGTTCTTGGCTCTGTTTCCAAACAAGTTTCTTTTACAACCTATAAATTTTGATATTGAAAAAGATAAAAACATACACAGATAATTTCCTTGGTGTTGAACTTGCTGATATTTTCCAATAAAGTTGGCATGTTAAGAGCTTAAAACAACTTGAGCCAACATACAAACTAATCTTCTACATTATTAAATACAAGTGAGAAGAGGTCAATGCTAGCAACATGTTTTCTGCTGACCACAAAAGTTGCTTTCCAATCACTCATCATGTGAACACAATTGAATAAGAGATGTACTGATAGTTACAGGCTTTTACTGACCACTACTGATGTCCATTTTTCTAACTGCTAAAACTGGAACTTTAAAGTTATATAAAATTACACATTAATTTGTCTAAGGCTTGTTTTAAAATCAAAACTTAAAAGCAAAAACATACTGACAGTAAAATAAAAAGAACAAGTTTCTGCTAGAAGCAGTACCTTTGAATAAAAAATTTTATATTTCCATTCATGTATCAAAGTACATATTCAACTTTATCAGATTTTTACTGAATTCAAAATTATATTTATCAAACAACAGTAAATGTGTTATATAGTTTATTCCACTTACAGGCAAATAGAAACTAAACAAGTACAAACAAATTGATGCATTCTTTTCAATCAACAGTTCAATAAATTGCTAAACATTTTTTGTGAATGTAACTACAGTTCAAACCATTTTCAGGTTGGGTAAGATGCGCATTAAAACAAGGTCAAATCAAAAAGTGAAGAGCTTGTCTGGGAGACAGTAAAAAAATCATCTCGCTGGCAAGGAGAGTAAAAAAACTCATTTAGAAACTAAAAGTGAAAGACAACGGTCACAAGAAAGCCGTAAAATTACAAATTCAAAGGCCGGCTCTTCTGAATGACAACAAGAAAAAGTCTAAAGAATGCATTACAAAAACTGCACCATATTAATATAGAGAATGAGAAGAAAAGAATCAGTCTTCAACATAAGCAGACATGAGAAGGTCTCACGTCAAACATGATTGAACTGTTTCAAACCATTGCCCTGTTCTATGAACTAAGCAAAAACACAGTTGACTAGCAGACCCACAAATTTTAAAATCCCAGTCCCATTTTCACAAAATTGAGTTCTTAAAAAACATTAGGGTCTCCAGTCTTTTACCATAAGCTGTGACCAATTACAAAACCCTTTCAGACTCACCAGGGACCAAGATGACCTCAGAGAGGACGACTCATCAGCTTCACTATAGTCTGTGTTGTCCTCTGTGTTGCTCCCCAGGAGCTCCCAGCTTGCCAGGGATCTCTGCCTCTTCATCTCAATAAGTGGAGGGGAGGCCGTACATGACAGACCTTAGGATACTCTCCTGGGACCAATACCTTTTGCCTTTGGATTCCGGCGATAGTTTAATGCTGCCATGCTGAATCCAATATTCAATAGGAACCACCTACTCACCTTTGAATGACTGCCCCCGAGGTAAATACAAATACGTTATCTGGAACTTGTGGCAATTGTGCAAGACAGTCGTAAACGCTGCCATCCTTCTGGGATTTTCTCTTGAGAACGTGTACTTGTACTCATCCAGTCAGCTGCCAGGGTACAGCGATGTAAGCCAATGGGATGGGATCTTTACAGTGGCAGTGTACGGCTGATAAGGTGAAGCTATTTCCTCTGAACGAATACGCAATGTTTTCTTCTGATAAGAGTAAAAGCTCAGGGGGGAAAAAATACCAAGCCGCTGTCGTCTGCACCATTTTTCTGTCACATGTACATTACAATCTTCACTGTGTGTTCTTGTGCAAAACTTATCAAAAGCGAGGTGGAGGTGAACGACACCAAGTTGCTAAGGTCAGCCTATAGTTGAGCCAGTGTGCTGGACTTCAACATGTTTTCTGCTGCTCATTATCAATAAGACGTTTCACCAAATGAACAGGCGATTGCAAAACAAACTGCAAACACCGAAAGCATGAGAACATTAGAAATGATTGAATGTTTATATTCAACAGTCTAATGACAGATTTGTGGGACTAACAGATGAAATGGAGTCCAACTAATAATGACAAAAACATGTTTTTCTCATCAAGGAGCTCTCCCTGATCTGGCCTCGCGGATCACTCTGGCTAGTCTGGGTCCCCACTGACTGCCCAGGATGAAAATAATGCAAGAGGCTGCTCCAGAAAGGGCCTCAACCCTGCCGTCTCATCTGCTCAGCCTTTTGTAAACAAACCAAAAAGAAGCACTTGGGCTTATAGAGCTGAGGACTTATTTCCTTGCTGTGCTAAAACTCATTTTGAAAGTAAAAACAGCAATGAAGTATAAATTAATAAATGATAATATTTTTTTCAAATATGTGTAATGATACACACAATGCCTAGGGACATACCAGGATCTCACAATATTAAAATGGGATAATTTTCTCATCCAGAGGAAGTGTCTCACACAGCATGTTTCATTTGTTGTCAACGTTACTTCGTCATGGCTAAATTAGCATTTAAGAACCCTCATGGGTATACAGTAGATAATAAATAAATGGTGAGTCAAAAACAATAAAAGAACAGTATGTAAGCACTGAACAGAACATTTGAAGACACTGAGTAAAAATTGTAAGTGAAAAGGTTTTCCTTTGTTTTTGAAGGATTTTGAACTAGATCAGCTGCACACCGTTATCTAAAGCATTTACACTGATCGAACCAAAACTGAAAACTCTATAAGAGTTGTGTTAAAATAGTTTGTGATCTACAAAACGACTACTCTACCTACAACAAAATAATAATCCATCAACTTTTTTTTCTCCTGTAGACATGTAGATAATGTAAACATCAGATTCCCAGCTTCAGCAGTTGGCCGTTTTGCTGTTATCAAAATAACTTGCACTGCTTAAAATTAAATATTGAGCTCAAAGTCTTTTTTAGTGTAAAATAATTTGATCAAGCCTGAATAATTCCATACTGATATGAGATTTATTAACATTCAGTAAGTACATTTTGGAGTCAATCTTTTGTCTGGGTGACATCAACATGTTTTCTTTGTAGTATTCAACACTAGGCATGTTACAATAAGCAGTAAATCAATTAATCACATGATATATTAAAACAAGCTTAATGATATCCATTTGCATTATTTATAGTTTTTCTCTCTCTATTTCTAAACTGGATGACAAAAGTTTTCAGCCTGGTTTATTGTTCTCATCTAGCCATTTTGTAAGGGACAATTTTGTTTACAAATATTTTATAATTCATTTTATTTTTTGTTTTGGGTCTTTTTTGTTTGTTTCCTTTGGATATTCAAAATGTCTTCTAGTACCAGTGTTAAATGTTCATTAAGATTTTAAGTTTATTGCTCTTTGACAATGTGTTTTTTCTGTATTATGTCATTAGCATTATATTACTTGGAAATAGTCAAAAAAAACATTGTTTATCTCAATAACTTCTGGGACCATTTATCGACCAGCAAATTTTTTATTGTGACAGGCCTATCGAACACAGGGTAGATTTTAGCTAAAAATTACCTTTGATTTGTGAAACATTTTAAAAACATGTTGAAGTCTGATCTTATATCCAGAACAAAACAGCATCGAAAGTCAAAGTCCTGTGAGCTGAATGTATTTCACTTCTAATGATAAAAAAACACTATAATATTATAGCACATGAAAGGTAGCAAATAACCAAGCTACATACTGTAAGTTAGTAAAAATGAACATAGAAACCTTTAACTCATAATCCCAATGTGACTAAGCCAAATAATTCACTGACTAGGTTCATGTTACACTACATCAAGCATAAACACAAAACTGAATTACCTCTTCCAACTCATTATGTGGGTATAATTAAACTAAGACAAACAGGCAGAGCCCTCTTCAATTTTTCCACATTCCGCAGTGCTAATAATCCCTAATATTCCTCTAAAGTATAATTTCCTTGCTTATTTTCCACAGTGCTCCAAAAATTCCTAGCTGCTGGGAATAAGTCATTTACAAAACAAAGAGCATAAATGTTAAGTCTGACATTTTCAAATCATACTTCTTTTATAACAGAAAGTAAAGGGTTTTTTTAAGGATACCAGTCCTTGCTCTTTAAATAGTAAAGACAGTAACATGTGTTGATCACTAAAAAGGACGCCAATTAGTAGGATTTAGTTCAATTTAAAAACCAGGGTTTCCTCAGGAAATGACATACGCAGTATTTGTATATAACTTCAAATTTAACTTGGCTCCTGCAGCCCACACCCTTTTCAGGAAGTTTAAAGAGTGACACAGTCAACAATATCAGGAGAAGCTGCCCTGTTATTAGCTTTAGAAAGCATAAATTTATGCTACTCAGGTTGAAAGGCTTGCCAACTAAAACGAATCATTCATTTACTACTGGTGTGCCAGCCTGAAAGGTTTGTTAAAGTAACAAAGTTTTGATCAATCTAGAAGGAACAACAGTTTCCAAATTTCCGGGCTCATCGGGGATATGTGATTATATACAAAAACAATAGGCATACGCTAAATTCACTAATCACCTTTTGTTGAAAAATCTGTTGTTTTTTTCCTTATTTAAAAGATATTAACCATGAACCAGTATGAGAATCTTACTGAATGATAAAAATGAAATGCACAATCTAATTGCTTTTATTGGAACGAGTGAAAGATTTATTTCTACTTTAAACAATACACCATATTGATTAGAGTCATAAAGCCTGCATCATTATAATTCTAGAAATTATTTTCTTAAATAAATGATCTGAACCAGTTATGCACTTTTAAGTGATAGTGACTTCAAAACTGTTATACTAGAGTTTCATTAACCCATTCACACACAAAATGCTCACAAATTCATACACCAGTACAAAGACAGACAACTTAGAGGTTATCGTAGTAGTGTTCTATTTCATATTATGCCGAAACATGCCTTCTGCCATTTTGGTCTTTCTAGAATAAAACTGGGAGTGTAACACACTAATATCAGGCCTGATTTATTAACACTGTCCACTTGCCTGTGTGCCAAAAATGGTGTCTACTGTCCATTCAAAGGTTAGATTCCATCAGAAAGCAGGTAAAGAAGTTGAGGGTTCAGATTATGAGCAGAAAGAAAATAAAGAAGAAATGCCACTTTTTAGGAAATAGAGCACTCATGAGATCTGGTGCTTTCTTCATTTTGACAATTCATCTCTGATTAACCACAAGAACATAAAGTGAGAAAACACTTCACTCTTACAGTTCTTTCAGCCAGCTGATGAACAGAGCACAGCAACATGTGAAGGAAGGGCAGTGCTGGGTTTTCTCCATATACCATAAAACAAACAAAACTTCAGTCACCCCCTCACTTTGTCTGCCAACATTAAAAGGTCTGTGGGAACAATTAATGGCTACTGGTTTGGATCAAATTAATTTGAATTCCATAAATGACTCATCACACTTACTTTAATGAACTATGCTTATTATCAATAAATTATATTTTGCCTCTAGATAAAAAAGCTGAGCAAATGGGTAGTTAATTTGCTTAAATACACAACTAAACATGTCTGGCTCAAAATTAAGTGACTTTGGCTTCAATGCTTAAATGGCACTATATGTCAGGATCTGATATATACTGGTGTTGTTATTAAATTTGAAGTGTTTTAGTATTAAAGTTGCTGCATAACAGTTTGAGTTACAAGGTGCTTGTGTTTTCAGTGTCCCCCCAGATAGGTGTTTTGTTCGGCGGTGTCAGCACGCTACAACTCCTGCAACCTATTTTAAATCGCAAATTAACACAGGTCAGCTGATCTCAACACCGTGTACTTTGCCATCTTCGCACTTATACACATACATCTGAAAATTATAATAGAAATCATAATATTATAAATCACAGCTTCGACAAAAAAAAAAAAGAAAAACGCGATACATTACACACGCTGGAATAAAACAGGCGGAAATACAAAGAGAAAACGAAAACAAAAAATAGCATCCGCTTTGACCCACATTGCTTCTCGGTTTTACACATTAACTTCATGAAAACGTGAATGAAAAACAGTGGAAAGCTGGAGAGATGGAAATGAATGGAGTCGAGGCTCTGCTAAGCTCAGCTAGCTCCATAGTTATCGCCTGGTTGGAGCTTACGTTATCGTTAATGTCAAACGGACAGGCGTTAGGTAATGACAGCAACTCAATCGGCAGATGGTTCCGATGAACACTCGGTAGGTACATTCATTAGTTTGATAAATAAATGACAAACCCAGTAATTTTGGCTCGCAGTCAAACTGCTTCCATATAGCTAAAGGGCAGGTTAGCCAGCTTACCATGCTAGCTACCATTAGCCATGGTAGAATAAAGAAATATACGTTAACATGCATCTCAACAACATTAGTCCAAATCATTCACCTAATACGTTCTTACTTCTCGGTTCCTTGAGCCTGACTGCTGCCTACTCAGGAAAGTTGTAATGTCTTCAGTGAATCTCCATAATTTTCTTCGTGAAACTCCTCTGAAGCCTCTTGACGTGTCCCTGTTTGGACCACCGTGACCGACTGGTTTGTGTGTAAGTGTGTGTGTGTGTGTGTGTGTTGAGGTGAATAGACACTGAGTCGGCGCAGCTGGTGGGACGGTCGACAACTCACAGCTGACTAATTATTCCAGTAGTCAAAAATACATTTCAAGAGCAGCGAATTTTAACACAAGGTTTATAGAATTATATTGAACTTTGTTCTTATGTTATCAAGCACAAAACAATTTAAAACTATATACTGTACATTGTAGTTTGATTTGGTTTCTTTTAACTTGTCATATTATGTGGGCATGTTATATTTTTTTTATTTTACTATTAAGTAATTGTTTACTCTACCAAGTTTATTTGTTTGTATTACTTGCAGTATATTTCAATCTCTTGTCTCAATATGGAGCCATGCTTGTGTCGTTTGTGTGAGATATTGCTTTTTAGGGATGTGTGGATCTGTTTTTATACCTGATTTTGGTGTTCTTTTGCATCCTATTTTCCACATAAAGATGCACCAATGACTTGACCAGAGATCGGAATTGGCCAATTTTCTCCTGAAAATGCAAATATTTGAAAACTTGTTTTTTTCTAATTCATTGTGTAAAGTCAAAACTAAGAACTCTAATAACGATCTATCTATAAATACACAAATCAACTGCAACAACTAAAAGAGGCATGAAAATGAATGTATTCATTTAACAGCTTTATTGCACCAGCATGTGCCTTGGTAACATTATTTAGAGACAGCTCAGCAAATTATCTCCATTTTCTTCCTGACATTTAGTCTTTCTTGTCCTCTCTGCTCTCCTCGTCAGGGTTGTACACGCTGACAGTGAACTCGCCGGCCTCCTTGCCGTACTTGTTCTTCACCACGAGGGCGTATTTGCCAGAGTCGGCCGTGGTGACAGCTGCGATTGTGATGCTGGCAAACTTGCCATGCTCAAACTTCAGCTTGTAGTGGTCATCCGACACCAGCTCCTTGTCGTTCTTCACCCAGCACACCTCAGGCGCCGGCTCGCCCCACACGTTGCCAGTCAAGTTCAGGGACTGAGAGAGAGAGGAGAATTTAGTTTTACAGGTTTTACAAACATGCATTTGGCAGGAGCCTCGATCAGATTTCAAAGAAAGGAGGCACTCAAAGGGATGATACATTGATGTACAGAGGTCAATAGTATGTTTGCAGTTAACACTATTTAATTTCCTTACCTTGCCCTCCTGGATTGCAACCACATCTGGCAGGCCTCCAACAACACGAGCGCGGTCTAAGCAAGAAAAACAGGATCAAAAGCCAAGAATGTTTACCACATTTTGTTTTCCTGCTTTGCACTTTGACTCTATAAGTATTTTAAAAGATTTTTTTATTTTTTATTTGTGAAATAAAAGAGAATTTTTAATGCACAAATATTAAACCAGTGTAAAATATGTATATGTATTGCATTGTATATTTTCCAATACTTTTTCCTGGGTAAGAATGTATGAATCACTGCATCAGTTAGTATAAGTACTGGTATATAGCTCATCTGCATGATTGGGAATGTTTAACCATATTTCTCTTGACAACACACAATGAGGCTTTAGGTCAAAAGATTTTGCTGAACAATCAAGCACAGTCACACAATGGACATTAAAAACCACGTGAGAAAGCCCAGCCTGTGCTGATTTGAATAGAGCGGAATAACTCTCCAATCAGTCATGGGATTCTGGGACCTTGATTTCCAACTGAAAAATAAAGTGTACTTTGATCTGAAAAGAGGGCTTTTGGAAGAAAAACATTTTTTTTTTCCTTCACAGAGTCAAGATGATTCCGACAGTGTCTCTGTTTTATAACATAAGTGATACAACAGTGACTCCAGCTGCAGTCCACACTTTCTGAATCTTTCCCTAATTTGAAAATTTACTTCACAATTTTCTCGAGGCAATACATATCCTTATGTTTTCTAATACATTTTACCTTGCACTTAACTTTTGTTAATATGTGTGGATGCAAAACTCTGTAAAGCACAGACGTCTGTAACAATAACCTTTACTGACTTATTCCTCTTGTGGAGAGTGCCAAAAACTCTGCTGGACACCTGTTAACTCAGCGGATATCTCCATGATTGCATAGGCCACAACATGACTATAAAACAACATGCATAGATTAAAACAATTTTTTTATTAGTCTTATCTAGTTCTCTACTTGTCAGAGAAATTGAATTTTAGGTTTTTGGTAGCTGTAGACCATAGTCATCAAGATTAGTAGGAGTACATGTTTGAAATACATCACTCTGTGAGTATAAATCCAGAACGTAAGAGTTCCAATTAAACTGAGAAATGTTACATTACTTTATGAAAGACAAATTCCAGTAAGATTAGGAAGAATAATAACTTACTTCTTTCTGCAATTGCTGCTGCTCTAAAGAAAGGAAGAGACAAAAGATTGTCAGAAGTGTCTAAAAATAGTATTGGGGTTATTAATTAAGTTACATAATAATAGGAAATGTGTTGTGTTTGTCTCAGAGGTTCACAAAGTACACTGTAGGTTTGAGACAACTTTTACTATTTTTGCACATAAACATCCTTGAATACAAAACCCAGAATCGCAGAAATGAACAATGGAGTTGGATGAGTTTATTTACTTACTTGAGCCTTTGGAATTCTTCAAATGCATCCTGCCATGCTGCAAAGCAGAAAAATAACATTTATAATATAATTAGAACAAGACTAATAAAGCACAACTCAAATAGGATGTAATTTTTTTCTAATTGTAAGGAGTAATTGTCTGATTGAAAACTTTGACTTACCCTTGCCAGTCAGATCCAAGACTCTCTTTACTCCATCCTTGCCATCAAAGATATCCATGGTGTATTTGCCCTTGTCCTTCTCTGTGGGTTCATTGATCTTAAGCCAAAGCTGCTCCCCTGTGACGCCGGACTTAACTCTCTCTGAAGCTGCAATCTTGGCATCTCTGATCAAGAAATCCAGAGCAAAAAGATCAAATAGCTTCAGACGGCCTTTTTAGTGAGACTTCAAATCCAGAACACTGAAATGTGGTAGTTTTAGGGGTCAGCTTCAGTCTCTCTGCTACAATAGTTTTTTTTCCAATTCTATGTTATAATAAATAACATGTTTTGAACTAAACAGGGTTTGTTCTGATCTTTTTCTTTTCTCAACATAAATCTGAAAGTATTTTGATAATCTTTCTAAAGTGTATGTATTTATAGCATAATGTTGAGAGCGGACCCTAATAAATATAAGAATAAATTGCAGCACAAAATTATGTTCAACTGTTAAAGTGTGATGTATGTTGATCAATCCCTTGCTACTGATACAGTGGGCCAGAGTTCCTGCTTAATGCTGTGAGATATATCTATGATGTTAATTTTACATACTTGTGAAGCCAGCCGACACGCAGGTCCTCATCATAATATGTCACATTGGAGTAGAGGATGATGCCATTTTCAGAACTCTGAATTTGAATGTCACTGGAAGAATTGGCTGCAAGGAAAATAACAAAAACAGTCTCTTCTTTAACACCCTGTGGAAACTATGAGAAAATTGTTATACAATTAGATAGAGCATTTTAAGAAAATTGCACACACTGATGCACTTTTCATTTTGTATGTTTCCCTTAGGAGTTGTTCTTTAGTGTGAAAAACTACTTACCAATAACTCTGAAGAGCTCATTCATTACAGCTTGGTATCCTGGGGAAAATAACAGCAATAATTCATGTGACTTTTAAAAAAATAAAACCTTTTATGTAACTTTAACAAATCTTCACTTTTTCTCCTAATTTCCTGCTAATGAAATCCACAAAGAGTACTTCACCTGCTTCTGTAAGATTGAAGGCGCTCTTATCTTTTCCTCTCTCGTCTCTCAGGAAGACCTCGTAGATACCTGCGTCTTGCTTGGAGATCTAATATTTAAAAAAAAGTCACATAAGTATCCTTAAGGCAATAATGATTCCCCTTCCAAATTAAATTAAGTGGAACACAATATAATTCTCGAGACAGTCAACAGAATAAAAGGAACACAGTGACCAGGTAAACCGAAAAGCCAGGCTTTTCTGGCGCCCGTGATGCTGCAGGCGATAAAACATGAAATGATGGAGGAAAACATGAAAAAGGTAAGACGACGAGGACACATTGAGACATTAAGTGAAACTTATGACAGATAGATTATGTCCAGACTTTAGGCCTTGGTGGCAGGAGAACGTCCTTTGCAGATGGTTTTTTCCTTCCTTTCTTTTGCTCTTGCTTAATAACCCACTGTGAATTAGACAGATGAGACAGGCAATGCAAATGTGACTGACCGGAGCTTATGCAAAAACACCAACCCTTTGGTGTTGAGTGACGTTTGAACAACTATGATGACAGATCAATATAACTTCTCTGGCACTTTCAGTCACTTCAGTCAAAGAATCATGAGTCTGACAAAAGCAGTTACTATTCTTTAATTAAAGTGACCAGAGGAGTTACATTGAATTGAGAGTTAGAGATGAAATGAATGAATGGATGAAACACACAGATAGACCACATGCTGTAGGCTCAATAAATAGTTCCAGTCAGAAAATTGGATAAACTCATTATCAGAAAATATTTATTTATTTATTTTATTTTTGGATTTTAATGATGCATTTGACCTGTTCTTTTTTCACAGTGGTTTAATAAGGCAATATATACATTATTTATTTATTTATTTTTTGTCAAAGATCCACAAATGAATAGATTTTCTGTAATTCATAGAGGAACAAAATTACACTTAGAGTCTAAAATATATAGATAAACCTCCAGTGACATTTAGTTTACAGTTTCGAAGCTCATTACCAAGAATTTGGCATAAAATTGGCTGAATAATTGATCACTTTTATTTTTATTATTTATAGAGTTCATTTAAGTTAATTGTATGGTTTCTTGTAGCAAACAAGAAAAGCACAGTCCACAAGTTTTAACATGATTGAACAGGGAGCTTTAAGGAAAATGTTATAGAAGCTTAACATCAGCCTGCTTTTTACATTTCACTTTAAGGTTGAACTCAACATCATTGTTGAACACAAAAAAACTGTCTTTCTCTGTCATAATCTTTAGACCTTGGAAGTTGTTCTGAGCTCTGAGTTTATTCTGTGTTTTATTGTGTTTAATAAAAAATTCATTCCTGATCAGTTATTTTCCCATGTGTTCCCTTCCCAGTAATTGTTGCCATTCTTCCTCAGTAACTGGGGCACGTTCATTTTATTTTACTCATCTGTTCCTCGCAACAGTAGGCATTGTTCTAGAATTTAATCTCTTTGTTTTCAACCACTTTTTGTTGGATTCTTCTATTGTAAGCCAATTTTTTCTCAATTTGGCTTCCAGTTGGTCTCAGCCTGTGTTTTACCCAAAATGAAATCTTTTCACCATTATTCTGCCTACCTCCTGCTTATGACCCTCAGATGAACAGAAATTGGTTAGGATATTCAAAAGAAACCTGTAGTCTGCTTTAACTAAAACCTGTCATGAAGTGGAAGCTGTCAAAAGTGATCAGTTTAAATCGCCATAGGTTTGTTTTAGTGCTAATGAATAAAAAACCCACTACCTCTTCCCAAATTAACACATTCAGCCATCACTGAAAATTGTATCTGTATGTATGGAGAATCTAAATACCTTCTGGAGAAATGTCGAATATGTATACAAAATTGTGCCAGAAGCTTGCTGGCACCAAACAGGCAGAGAAGAACTTCAAAATTTAAATATTCATCCAAGAATAGAGCTGTATGTTCACATTTAAGCCTATATATATAATTTTCATAGTTTGTGGATCAAAGAAAACTGCAAAAGATTCAAACCAATTTTTCCAGTTTTTTCTTTTTTAGATGAGAACATTGTGTAATCTCTCCACCTCAGATAAATACTGTACTGTTCAAATGCTTCAGTAAAATCCAAATTTAAAATGACTTCTGTTTGAAATGAATTAGTAAATAAAACTCTGACTGGAACTGGGCTGAAAAAGATACAATTTGTCAGAAAAAATAGAACAATTTAATGTTTCTTCAGACTTCTGACTAGAAATATTTGCTGTTCTGAGTCTAGCAGTGCTTACAAGAATATACAGTATAAATATGTCTATAAAAACATATAAAATTATATTTTATTCTGTGTCAGAGGTGTATGACTAGCAGCACATTTTGTAAAGCTCTAAAATGAAAGCAGAGCTGGATCACTACAATTTTAGCTCTTAACTCATAAACACTCAACTCCTCACAATGTACACCGTCAGACTGACCTTTCCAATATTAAAGGTCAGGTCGCAGTCCTTTTTCTCGATTTTCACAGCATCCTCATCATCCTCTGCAATCTCAATGCTGTCCTTAGACCATATGATCTCAGTCACTGGTTTGATATTTCCAAGCTGTAGAAAAAGGAGGCGATCAACAAGGGTACATGAATTAAAAAGGGTAATATTGGTAGCTTTATATTGTTAAAGTTTTTTGTTTCACCTTGCATTTTAGCAGCACATCACATTCTTGAGTGACAGTAAAGCCAAGGTACTCAACAAAGTGAGGACCTGTTTATTGGAAACAGAAAATAGTTAAAGAAAAATACCAATAAGCAAAAATCTTAACATGTTACAGATAAAGCATTACTCCTTACCTTGTTTCCTGACCCATTCTGCTCTCTCAAACTCAGATTTCCTTTGTAGCTCCCTAAATTCTGGATAAAAAAAAGTGCAGATATTCAGTCCTAGACCATTTTTAAAAATCTTAGATAAACTTATCACCAACACAAAAATATAAAGAATGATCTGCTGCCCCTCAGTGGACACATGCTTTACCTGCAGAGTACCTTATTCGTCTGTCGTTATAAACCATCTGTATTTGCAGATGTCTATTATGTATTTGAGATCTTACCATCTCCAATTAGCACTAGACTTGTAGTGCCCTTAGCCTTGCCATCCACCAGGTTAAAGGTAAATGTTCCTTCATCAGTGACTTCCAGAGAGTCCATAAATAGTTCTATAAGGCCGCTGGACTTGTCGAACTTCATCGTGTATTTCTGCAGACAGGGAAGCACACAAATGCACATATTTCAGTACAAATGCTCACTAGAACAAAATATGTGCATTTATTGTTCCATTTATGCCCACCTTTCCTTGTTCAATGATGACATCATTGAAAACATACTCCACTTGGCAGGCAGAAGTGAATTTCTCCATCTGAGCCCAAAACCGCACACAGCCTTTCTCAAGCAGCTCCATGGCCATTTCATTCTTGAAGGGAATAACTAAAACATTGAACAGGTAATTGAGCAACCAAGCACATAAGGAATGACTTGACTAGTTTTGTGCAGTGTTAGTAATATCTTAGACTGTCTCTATAAGTTGTTTTTCCAATTTATATCTACATGAATGATAAATGATATTTGAGCTAAGATTTAATATTCACCAGGGAACTTGTGTTCATGGCTAAGGTCCAGGAGACGCAGGAGGGCTGTCAAACAGGAGAACAGTAAGACAGGGAAAAAAAGTTGAATAATATCCATTCAGTCAGCCACACACATCCTGGTGTATGAAAATAATATCAAGCAGCTGTTCAAGCAGGCTAGGACAGACAAGTATGCACTGCCAAGACTGTGGGCTGACTCACCCTCCTCAGTGAGAATGTAGCTAGAGGAGATGCCTTCGGTGTTGGTGACCATACAGGAGAAGGTGCCCAGATCCTCCATAGAGAGACTGTTAAAGATAGCTCTGGATCTAAACACAAGGCAACAACCATGGGAAGTGAGATAAACAAAGGAGCTTTACTCATTTAGGCTGATGAGTCAGATATGTTGGAGAAACACAGTGAAAAGTTCACATACTGTACATTCATAATGTACATAAGATTTATGCATGCCATAAGTTTCTCTTAGGGATGGATTAAGATTAAGAATGGATTTAGAGCTGATTAAGAAATACAGCTCCAGTGGTTTTAAAAACAAAATATGTACATATATCAATTGCTTTTTGATTTATTGTCTCTTTGCAAGTTGCATTCTTCTTGACTTCAAACTCTCATGAGCCATCAACAAGCAACAAACAAATTTAAGTGGGCTCTACTAATTCTCTCAAGAAGTCAAATACCTAGCCAAAATTATACAAGAAACCTATTCAACCCATACAACAAGCATGTGTACAGGGTGCAGTTGAGGAGAAAACTATGAGGACTGGAGACAGCTTGTTCAATCAATCCTTATTTTAAAGTCAAAATCAAGAAAATTTGAAATGCATGTAGAAAAGCTTAAAATTATTCTGATATTCATGCCAAAGATAAGTGTATATAAGCTCCTTGCTGGAATCGTGTGTTGGACTCAATCACAATGAGGACACATACTTGCCGCCCTGGGTGGCAATAGTGAGACGAGATGTGTCTGTGATTTCCTGGTAGTTCTTGAACCAGACAAACTGTGAGCCTTCTTTCATCTCAGAGCATTCAAAAATCATAGAAATGACACCGTTGTCATCAACATCCACATAAATCTCCTTGGTGCCTAAAAGAAATAAGACCAAACAAAATAGTCAGTTCAGCAACAGATCATCAAAATGTATGTAACTGCAAACATAAAATGTCAAAGCTTGCATTTGTACCAAGCAATATGTTTTTTCTCTATATTTCTAACTTGACATGTGCAAGAATCAAGTGAGACTAAATGTGTGACTTAAATATTAATTGCACTCACCAGGGCGAGTCTGGGCCAGAATTGGACCCAAATCTTGGGAGGGTTTTCCAACTCCAACAAGATTCTGAGAACGCACACGGAAGACGTAGGCTGTTCCTGCTGTCAGCCCAGTCACCTAATTTAGCACAAAAAGAGTCGGAAAGGAGGCACTTAAAAACAGTATGTTTCATTCCCTCATCTAACTATGCTTATTTTATTTACCTTCATGAACTTTCCCTTGTTGGTCTTCTCATGCACAGCCTTCCAGCCTTCCTCGCCTGCAGACGCGTCCTTGATGTCCAGGTAGTAGCCGTTGACGGGGCTGCGTCCATCAAACACAGGAGGTTCCCACAAGACCACAACAGAGGTGTCACGAACCTCCATCACATAGAGACCAACAGGGGGTCCTTGGAAGATCAAAAACCAAAGTTGTATCGCTTGAAGAATTTTTCTTCAACAGGAGACTATTTTACTTATACTTATTCTTACAATGCATACCTATTTTAAGTAGAAATTTCTTAAAAGACTGAGGAATATTAGGTATTTAGCATGAGGCAAGAGAAAGAACTAAATCCAATCATCTTAAATCAGATTAGATGTTAGATTACTCCTCAAAATGACTGATAAATTTTCACTGAATCAGATTAAAGGTTAGGCAATCAATCATCTTTTTTTGCCTTATCAAACTACAATCTTGTACCTGGAATAGTAATGGTCCATTCCTTGCACTCCAAACTTGCAGTGGGCAGAGAGGGTTTACTCACACCTGCCATGTTCATTGCACGGACTTGGAACTGATAGAAGACGTTTTCCTTCAGGTTCTCGGCCTAAAGGAACATAACAGATCAAGATGCAGATTACGCAGAGCCACTCTTTTAAACTAATCAAGTCAGTGATGAAGATGTTTGCACTTGTGAACAGCAAGACAATAAGTAAACCGCTTGACATTTTCAGTATGAATTTACCTTATAGGAAGTTGTGGTTAGAGCCTTTTGGTTCATTTCATGCCATTTTCCATAAATGTTCCCCTTCACTGTTCTGTAATCCACAAAGTATCCTCTAATGTCGGCTCCTCCGTTGTCAGTGGGTGCAGTCCAACCCAGAACCATGTAGTCCTTCACGGCTTCCAGTAGGTTCACATTGGTGGGGCTTGCAGGTACAGCTGCCGTCAGCAATAGTGGTGAGACAAAAATGATTAGAGATACCTTTTTATTTAAAAAAAAAAAAAAACAACAACAAAAACAAAACAATAAATCAACAAACTTTTTAATTGCCTAAGTGTTTTAATCTTTGTGATATTGAATGTTGCAATTTTTAGGTCATCTTAAATCATAAGTCACCAGTGAAGAGGCAAATACTTTCTGGACACACAAAAAGTACAAAAGCTATTGGTTATGAGCTTCACACACAGATGCAACACACTGTTTTGAGAGTTGCTTAACTGGGTAAAATACTTACTCTCGAGGGCAGAAAGTCGGCAAGTGTCATTCTAAGAAAATTACTGGAGACAGGCGGGACTCTCCACAGGAACATGCTGTTTCAAAACACACTGCTTTAGCCTTCAGCTTGGTCATGCACCAACAGGCTCCCTGAAGACTTATCAAACAGTAGAACAAAACTCCAGCAAAATCCAGTTAAAAAGAAATCAATACTGACATGTAGTAAAGCATCTTAAAACATTAGCTAATGTCTTTGCCTAAAGAAGGCAAAGAAAATGGGCGGAAATGGTTGCATGTAGAGTTAGAAATGACTTTTTCCTCATGCAGACACATGCTGCATTAGTATTCAGTAAATGCATTTCTGTTGGCAGCTCAGGGGAGTTAAATTGTGAAGTGATGGTAAAAGTAAAAATACATCCTTTAAGGGAGTTCTTCAGCAGGATTTCTCTTTTAAATATTTAAATGAGTCAGTAATTATTTAAACCCATCCCAGCAGGCAGGAGAGCGGGTCAAAGCGTGGGCCGAATATGACAGGGTATGTGAACAATGGAGAAATCATTTGTAAAAAGTTGCACTCACAGATAGCAGCCTGTACAAGCACGGCATCAGAATTGGAGGAGTTCTGGCTATATCCAGCAGCGTTCACCGCCTTTACTCTGAACACGTAGTTGGACCCTGTGGTGAGGCCGTGGCACACAAACCTGAAAGGAATACATTTCAACCAGGTATATTTTATTGATATATTCTGCTGGCCGCCAAGGAGCACTTCTCCTCTGGGGGAAGAATATCTATTAGGATTCAGCTGTAAGGTCATGTGCAAATTCTGGGTAGTTCTTTTGCAGTGGAGACACACTTAAAATGGATTGCCCAAAACTATGAAAGCAACTGTAGGACATATCCCAAGACTAATTCTAATTTCTGTGGCTTTGAGGAAAAGCAAACATTTCCCACCTGGTCTGCTTGACAGGTTTATTGTTGCAAGGCATCCACACATCAGTTCCCGTCACACTAGATTCAATGTAATAGCCAACCAAGTGCTTTACATCCTTAGATGCCCCCCAGGTGACAACCACTGAGGTATCTGTGTTCCTGGTGGCCACTGGATTGCCTGGGGCAGAGGGAAGATCTGCAGGAAAATAAAAGACACAAAATGCGTATCTTAAAGGATGTCACTTATCGAAATTCTATAAAGATGAAGCACTTGGATCAGAAACAGGACTGGCATAAACTACAGATATTATCCTGTTAAATAATGCAGCAGGGTTCTCTGTATGCAAAGTCTGTAGTGATGCGGCTGCAAGTTTTGTCAGCTCACCAAGTTTGTCACCAACTATGGTGTCTCCAGTGGGTACGGAGGGCTCGCCCACGCCAGCGGAGTTGCAGCATCGCACACGGAAGTTGTATGATTTACCCTCTGCCAGGTCAAAAATCGCAAAGCGAGGGGACTTCACTGGCATCCCAGTGTTCACCCTCTGCCAGGTGTCTGTCCCTTGAATACACTGAGAACAGAGAGCAGGAAAACTTTTAAAGTTGAAGTTTGAAGAGAGTGCTTTTGCTTATAAAAAGCTAATTATGTTATATTCAGCCATATTCTGTTGGAGGTTATTTCACTGTGAAAGACCCGTGGCCTATCCAGTGTATAATGTGCCTCTAAGCCCTTAAGTCCTTGAGATATTCGCCAATTAATCCCAGAATAAAAACCTTTCACACATAATATTTGCTGGCTGACTAAGGGGAAAACAATGTCTCATCTCTTGAGGGGTTTGCTTCCTATGCTAAATGAACTTAGATGTGTGTTCAAATTGGTTTTCTTTGTCAACAATATAACAGTACTGACAAAAAATAGACAGATAGATAGATAGATAGATAGATAGATAGATAGATAGATAGATAGATAGATAGATAATCAATATACAACACCTGCTGAAGTGTGATAGATTTGTTCCTAAGCAACAACAAGCTCAATATCTAATGTCACAATGGTCCATATAGTTATATATGAAGGAATCAAATATTCATGTACTCTCCTAATAGTTTGTTGTTATCAAACCAGAACAACACAGTGTTTATTTGTGATATACCTTTGTATTTGATTAAATGCAATTATTTTATTATTGGCTTGTATTGCAAGTAGTAATTTGTCTGGTACTGCAACACACCAAATTCCTCGGGTTAATCGACTTGAAACTAAAACTCAACTCGGGTGTGATGTGTCATGAAGTGGTTCGGTGAAGGGTGGTGAGGCAGACGCAGCGGACCCAGGTAAGATGAATTTGGTGATTTAATGATGAAACTCACAGTCCAAAACAACGAACAGCAGGCACATGCACACATCGACAACAAATTGACAACGACAAATAAGCTAGACATTGACGAGGACCCGACGAGGAACAAGGAATACAGGTGGAGTTAAATACACGGGAGGGTAATCACAGAAACGAGACACACCTGGGAACAATCAAGGGGAGGACAGGACAACGAAGAGACTTAAGGACACAGAACACTCTAAATAAACAGGGAAAAACACAGATCCTGACATGATGTCATTCCCATATAGAGGACAAATGAATGAAAGCAGCAAGAATGTCTGAAACAATCAATTGGAAACCTGGGAATATGCATATTGTGGAAAGATAATAAAAAACCCATTGCAGGAAAGATTATTAGAAATCCAAATGAAGTGACAAATAAGACTAGCATAAAGGACAAGCAACTATATGAAAAATGTTCTTACTTTCTCAATGTAATACATGACTCCCTCATGACCCCTTTGCTCTGGGGGCTTCCAGGCAAGCACCACATAACTCTTGGTGGCCTCAGTGACCACAACATCAGTAGGTTCTCCAGGAATCACACCCACTGTGTGTAAAAAAAAACACACTCATGGTTTACTCCAAAATGGTAATCTAGACTTACGTATGGTAACTGGTTGGCACAACAGATGACTCAGTTAAAATGAAAATAGCAAGCGTCCTAGTTGATGTTTTATCAACACTAGCAGTAATGTAGAATTTAGTTTTCTTTAGACGTTTTAGTTTTATAGATAGAAATGAGCCAACACTTTAATATGTATACTTAAAATCTGAAATATTTTAAATAGTCCACCTCTGTTTGCCTAGAATTTGATCCAACCAAAGCATTTGCTGGATGTTTAAAGCTGGTTTGGGCAGACACATTGTGTTGAGTTGGTGTTTGCAGAACTGAAAATTTTGATCTTTGAGAAGGGAGCTTGCAGTAAAGAATGTAATTAGAGGACAAAATATTTAGCAGTAATACTGTATATTGAAGAAATATATGCTGGGTCATGATCTGAGTTACATTATCTTAAACTTTACATTTTACATTTTTACATTACTATTTACTATTTAAAAAGTCAATGTTAGGTCACATTAACATGACAGGTGGTCTAAATTACGGCCCTGAAAGGCTTTCTGAAATTTATTTGCTAAAATGTAAGACATTAAAGGAGATGCAACAGAATGTGCAAAAAAGTTCTGTGGGTTAATTTCAAGTTTATTTTGACTAAATTAGAAATCAGTAGTGGTGATTCCCAGATTTACTCAACTTTATCAGGAAAAAAATCACATGAATTGTTATACCAGTGGGTTCCTCTTCTGTGAACTTGATCACCCCAGTCCAAGGTGCCAGTGGTCCAGCTGTTATGGAGAGGACAATCATCAGCAATTTACATAGAGAAGGGTGTTAACAGGTTTCTTTTATGTCTCAAACCTCTGAGTCGAGCTCGGTCTGAAGGATCCATGGCAACCACAGGATCAGAGATGCGGGATGGACGACTGACTCCCACGTTGTTAAAGGCACGCACCCTAAAGACATAAGAACGCCCCTCCACCAGCCCTGTAACAGGGAACCGGGCGTACTTGACTGGGGCATCATTACACTGAGCCCAGTGATGGGTGCCCACTTCACACCTTCCAACACAAAACACCAACATATATGCATGTCAGTTGTTGAAATAGCTTTTTCTAAAAGAAACCTGCTGGCTTACAGTGCTCTGAAAAAATATTTACCCCTTTACAGATTTCTTTGGATTTCCTTTTTTTGTAACATTTAAAATATATATTTTAAATCTTGAACACATTTCAATATCATACAGAGATAACTGGAACAAATACAAAAAGCAAATTTCCCTTTAAGGCAGCAGCTTGGGATTCTCCTGTAGGAGCTTCTCCAAGTGAATAGGGAACAGATGGATGGACGGATGGATGGACTGACCACTGTCAGCAGTGGGGTTTTTTGTCTAGCAGCTCCCCAATAGATACATTTTTTATCCAGTACTCTTCATTATAATTTAATTAATAACACTAAAATTAAATAAGGCAAAAGAGAATTGCATTCCTTTAGGGGTTTTGGGGGGGTTTTGTGACCTCCAGATGAGTCATTGATGCCCCTTTAGAGTAGCTTTGGTTAGCATGTTACTCCTAAGAAGGTTCCCCACTTTTCCATTTCAGGTGTGTATGATATTTAAATTTCAGTCAAAATTTGAAACATTTAAATGTGATGAAAAATCAGGGTATTCCATGGGGTCAGATATTTCTACAGCACTGTGACAACTGAACAACTGGAAGAAGTAAACAGTTATAAATCAAAGAAGTTTGGACAAATGTCAATACAATAAATACTTTTTGTGCGTATTTCAATATAAATACAAGTTTCTTGTGTGCTCTAAACGCAGAATGAATTTTAATTACTGAGTCTTTTTTCACAGATATTTCCAGTAAAATACATTAAAGCTAAGCAACCTGTCGATGTAGTATCCGAGGATGGGGCTGCTGCCCTCCACTGCTGGCTGCTTCCAGGTTACCACCACATAGTCCTTGTTGGCATCGTGACAACACACATCCAGGGGGGCCACGGGAACCCCCTCAAGCTCCACATCAGCATCTGGTAAAGCGAGAAACGCACAACCATGTCAACGGATCCACTCATACTTGTGGTGTTTCTAAATTAGGTGGATCTTCAGTATGCTCTCAGGTTTCATTGCCTCACTTACAGTTAATATGGCCTCACTGTAACTAGCTGAGATGCAACACATTATGGTCTAAGCATTATGGTTAGCAGAAAAATTATCTCTGTTCAAAGGCTGAACTTTTATTTTGCCATAACATTTCCAGGCAATGAATTTAGGTACTTTACCTTTGACAAATACATAGGCTGAGTAGGAGTCAAAGCCGGATTTTGTGTTGACGCGCAAGGTGTACATGCCCTCATCTTCCTTGTTAAGGTGGGTTAGAGTGAGAGTGGCGCGTTCTCCAGACCAGTGTGTGTGCACCCACTTGGAGGGCTTCAAAGGTACAGCTGACAAGAAAAGCAAAAATAAATGACTATTACACTTTGCTTTAAAACAAAGACAAAAAAGTTACTTGCATTTAATCTTCTAACTTACAGTTTCTGTACCACACAACTTCAGGCTGGTACTTTTTCACAGTGGGAAAAATGATGACAGTGCAGCCCAGACTCAGTGTTTCCCCCTCACAACCAAAGGCCACTTCAAATTTGTCAATAATGCTTGTATGAAAAGTAACCCCATGCTCAGGGCAAAAACCATCTGAAAACAGAGAATAGATACCATCAAATATTATTTTTTAAAATTATGTCCTATGTTTTCTTCCACTATTTGTGGTCAATGATTGTAAAATACAAATTATGCTCTATAGAACAGAAGACACATAAATGTAGAAGCTTGTTATCATTGTAAGCATTTTACAGTAAAAATAATAATAAATAGTCATTTAAAATCTTTTTTTTTAAAGCTAACGTGCAAATATTACATAAAAATTTGTCTTACGTGGTTTGGGATCAAATGGACCTTCTTCTCTATCTTGGAACCCTGTGAAGAAATTTAGATCTATAATTTTGTGTGACAAAAATTCTTGCAGTATAACAAACTAAATTCACAAAAATGAATTTCCACTCTCTAATTTTTTCTTGACAACTGGCCATTTAACAATATTTGATTCCTGAGAAAAATGCTCTTATAAGCAGCTGTCCATGCAGCAATAGTTTCTAGCACTTCCACATACAAGTATGCTTAGATACAAGAACCTTTCAGCTTATATATTAGCTCAGTTGTGCTGGAATAGCCAAAGCAGCAGCATATGTTGTTACTCAGAGATCTTCGTGGTGGAAGTACATATTTTTATGGCATCATTAGCAACACAAATGTTGTTAATGACAACATAGGTAGATAATATCTGACTATTATCTACCTATATTATAGGTAGGTAACTACAAAATAGGTTATCATATACATTCATTAAATATGACAAAAAGTATGGGTTTGCATAATCTTTTGACACAGTAAATAACAGAAACAGTGCTAAGTTCACTAGCTGCTAAAGTGCTAATGCTAGCCTGTACAAAAACAGGGTGTGTTATTGTTTATTTTGCCGTTTGTGACAAAACTACTATTTTTCATTTTATTAGGATCTTTGTTTATGAGAGACTAAGATGTTCTTTGGTGCTGCTTCATTCTCTAAATCTATTGCTTTTGTTGAAATAAAAGCAAAAGGTACATCCATCTGCCACAAAAATGGAGAAAAGGGTTATTGTGGCATTCATAGCCCCCATCTGATGATGATGCTTGGAAATGTAGCAAATGACGCAATTATAGATCTCATCTTTTATCTTTAATTCCAGGAGTCATTAGCTGCAGCTAAGAAAGGTAGAACTACATGTAAAAGAAAACACCTACTTTTGACAACAACAGTAGCTGCAGAGGAAGCTTCCCCTTTCACATTGAGAGCGGAGACATAATACTGAGCAGTGTCCAAGAAATCGCAACTAAAAATAAAATGCAAGAAATGAGCAGTCTGTTTACATTTGACAAAGCAGAAGGTTGAACATGTGGATTATTTGCATAATGGGTGATTGATTGGAGCTGAAGCAATGCAGAGTGTGAGGTGAATGATTACCTACTTCTTGATCTCCAAGGAGTGCATGTTGTAAGTGCTTTCGGCTGTGTACTTCTCAGGATGGGCCTTGGCATCGATCAGCACATTGTTCTTATACCTTCAAAGCAGTTTTAAGATTTTCATTAACTTTTGTAATTTATCTTTCTGACATGAAATTAATGTGTACAGTTTTTATGCTCTGGTTTTTGGGGGTGGGGGGATGGGGAGGACATTGTTTCCTTTGAATTTCCACATGGTAGCTGATTGTTGTGATCAGCCTATTGTAATAATAATGCTACTAAACTTAAACTGTAACCTACCAAGCAATCCTTGGTTTTGGCCATCCGGCCACGGTGCAGTGCAGCCTGACTGTTTTGCCCTCCCACACAGTCTGTCCACGGGGCTTGACAATAAACTCCGGAGGGTGCGTCAGCCTATCTGGGTGCATTTTCTTACGAAACTCTGACCACTCCTCCAACTTCACCACGATGGGGATCCCATGTTGGGATGGAAAGAGTAAATAAGAATTGGCTTTGTGAGTCCCAATTAAGTGAAAACAGAATAAACAGGACTTACCGCTCTGTCAAATTCCATGCGCTCTGCTGATTCCCTGACATGCTTTGATCTTGTTTTCTTTTCAACCTTTACCTCCATGGCCTCCCTGGCCTCCCTGACAAACAGGTTCCTCATTGCCACATAGTTAATACCCTCCTCTGTAACATCATCCTCCTGAGCCTCCATCAGTCCCCGTACGACGTCATGGCTAAAGAAAACCAAAACCACGAGGATGTGAAAGCAGAAAAATTACTTCAAAATGCATTTAGTGTTTAATAAAATCAACACCGGATTTCTTGTACTCACTTTGCTCTAAACATAGGAATGACGTAGCCTATTACTTCTTTGTCCTTGTCCATGGCCAGGTAGGTACGTTTGGCTCTTTTGGGTAGCGGGCTCAGTTTAACCACCTGCTGCCCCTTGTCTGTCTTCACAGAGGTCTTCAGGCTTAGAGGTAGGAGATGACATCCAAATTAAAAACAGTTTGTCAATAAACTGCTGTATAAAGGTGGAGATGTTATAAATAAAGGACAAGACATTTTCTTTGAATTCAAAGCTTGCTGTTGGGTTTTTTATGACTGAATTGACATAATTCAATGTCCAAAAACAAGATCTAAAGTTGTGAATTTTGTGTTTGTCCCACACTGGTTGCAAACACACAAGAAGGAAAGGTTTGTAAAAAATATCTTTGCAGAAATTCTCCTAATAAAATCAAGCACATTCATTTAACTAAATCCCCAAGCAAAGCTGTGTGGAAAATATAAATTATTCACCATTAGACAGAAGTAAGGCAGGCAACAGTCGCAGATAGATAAAAAAAAAGAATCAAAATGAGAAATATTACATATCACTACAAATTCTAAAAAATATTCTTATCAGTTTACAAAAGACTTGAAGGGAAAGTTGAAAGTTTACCAAAAAATTCTTGTCTAAGAACTGAAACATTAAATCAGCTTATGAAGTACTGCTAGAATTTTTTTAAAAGCTCTGATCGATTTTGATATGAGGAATGTAGTGTTCTATTCAGGGCTGCACACCATGAGTGGGGACACCATAAGACAAAAAGGACCTTAGCATAGAACAAGTTTGAAAAGTATGATATAATGAATCTGCACATATTTGGACTGAATTATGCTTTCTAGATGCTTTTAAAATCCCCAAAACTCTATGTAAAAACAGAAGACATTTAGTTTTCCAAAATGTATTGTTTAAATCTGTCTAGCTCATATATTTATCTCTCTATATAAAACAATACAAGGAATATTTGTTCATTCTTAATGTTTCTGACATCTAATAAATGGTTTTTCCTTGACAAGAATGAATTGTCAGGTAATAAATTATGTGTTTGGTTGTGTTTTGGGGGAGGCAAAAGGAGCGACCTGCCCAGGGCAACATTTGTGGAAGAACCACCACTGGCTGTGATGTAAGTTCCACTTTTTAAACTGCCAGCTGACACATTTCTTTGTAAAAATAAACACAATCATCCAAAAAAGTAAAAAAATAGAAAGAAAAGCTGCAGTGCATTTCTGAAATAACTCCACTTGCTCATTGGCCTTATGTATACCTCCTTAAATAAACATGCTTGTTACATAAAGCCATCTAAAACCAATTCTCCAGTCCTACTCAGAAAAGATGTTGCATTTACTTCCACCCTCCAGACCCTGACTCGACACTACTCTCTGACTCATTTTCCTCTCAGACTTTCTTTTTGTTTGCAGGGTTTATAAATGGAACAAAAACTAGCGGATATGAAGCGTGGTGTAAAGGTCCACTTTAAAGCCTTGCTTTCACTTAAAATATGCCTTCCTCTCTCTAGATGGCTTAACGCAGGGTTGGATATCTGTTTCAGACTTTCAGGATCATGGTCACGCAGTATGCTGGGTGCAAGTCACAGGAAAACATCTGAAGTGAGTGCGTTAAGAAGTTATTTCCGCTGCTGACTCACAAGGTGCACTGAATGGGCACTCAGGGGCATAAAAAGTTTTTAGCTTAAAGTCTAAGAAGAAATTATGTTCCACTCAGTCACATGAATTCTATAGGGGGAAATATTTTCACCCTAAAGAAAATTAGAAACAGAATGTAGTTCTAGAAGCATAAGAGCACGTACAGCCAGTATCGTACAGCTGCAGTGGAATTATTTACAACAGAGTTAACCTTTAATGGGGGTTTGGGAAAATTTCCAGTCTTTCATAGAGTGTATTTACAGTTGGCCTGAAGGCAATGCTTCATGTCAAAGAGTTCAGAAATAGCTCAGTTGTCTATGAATACAGCTGGCAGCTCTCAGTTACAGCTGAAATTCTTTCCCTGACCTCATTTAGAAAGCAACATGTCCAGCATGTACATGAGCCCCACTAAGCTTAAAACAGACAACAAAAAACCATCTTCCCCTGAGTTACAAGGTGAGTGCTGGTGGCACAATGGTGTCATTATATGTACCAATGTACCAATCAAGTACCAAGGGTGTAAGAAAATGGATGGACGGCTGGATGGATGTACCAATCTCTAATAATGTGGTTTAGCAATTGTAAATCCATTGACTTTGCATAATGAAGCCTTGATGTCTTAAAATGCCTAGAATTAAAACAATTATATGTTGTCTGAAAGATTAAGGTAATGTTTCCACCATATCTGAGAACAGCAATACTGATAACAACAGTAATTATCTGTTTGGTGTGTTGAGCATTTCCAAGCTGACATCTTAAAACCTTTATTCCATAATGTAAAGTTGTAAATGTAAATGCAATGTAAATGTAAAGTACTTTTATTTAAGCCTTTCCTTTGAAGAAGGGAAGAGTTGTTTTATTTTATTCATTAGTATAACTGCATAGAGTCAGCAAACACCTTTTCATATTGCTCTACTCCACTCACAGTCATTCTAAAATACAGTAACAAAACAGGTAAATTAGTCTGAAATATAGATTTTAATACATTACATATAGAGATGTCTAAAACTAGGAATAATAGATAACAAATTAATGTCACAACTGTTGTTATAGCAACTGCAAGATTCAGTGTGGAGACAAGGACACGTTTTAAAAATCATCAAAAGATACATTTTAATCTGATTAGAAACTTAATTACAACACAGTAAACTAATCTAATTTAGGCCATCAGGTTTAGTAAATATGAACATAACTTTATTGAGTTGTTAAGACAAGAGTTTCAGAATTATGACAGTAACAGAATGACACCATAAGCACAACTAAAAGAATGAATAACCAGTTTTTAGATTTGAAAGGGAAAAACAACTCAACAATATATCTTCATAAATTTGGATTGTAAATGTTCAAATAGTGAATCTTGCTAAAAAAAAAAAGAGAGTATTTGCTAAAAGAATATTCTGACCTGGTTTTAAGGAGAAAACACTGTTTTAAAAAAATAAATGAGAAAGAACTCTGAGTTAGAAAAAAAACTTGTTCTTTCTGCACTAAGGTGCACCTCAAACTGCTTGCTTAATCATACCACCAGACTCCAAGTAAAAATGCAAATATGTCTAGGAAGCTGCATTTTAGGCACCTTGATTAAAGGTGGATAGCAACCCATATCCAAAGAAGTTTGCTTTAGCTTATTTCTTGCTGTTATTTAGAGACTATATTACTTTGAGCCTCTTACCGATGGCTGCTGGTCTTGTGAGTTGAGAAGGCCTGCTTGCTAACAGATGACCTGGTGCTCAGGTAATAGCTGCTCTCATAGTGCTGCTTCTCCTCCAGCTGTTGATGCAGCTGCAGCTTCTGCTGCTGCTTCTGAGTCACTTGCACTGATCCTGACATCCCGAAGGGCCGCTCCGCCAACTTACAATGGCTGCCCTCTAGTTTACCCACTCTGTAAATCAATCTCACTGTTATTACGATAAACTGATTTCTGAGCTGGAGGTTAGGGGAAAGCAGAGCATGATCATTAGGAATTAGAAAGGATGGTTTAGGGAATTAGTGACTGATAAAAACACGTTGTTTTCTTTTTCCAAGTCGGGGTTATGAATGGTTATGTTTTAACAGTTGAAGGGTTAGCTCTGCCCAGGATCTACCTCTACTGTGTTAAATGAAGCAGCGAGTTATAAATGAACTGCAGCAGAAGTTTTCAACATTCACTATTTTTATTTTGTGGTAGTTTAATTCAGAAAATCTCCAGAAGAGGAAGATAAATCACAAAAATACTGTGATATTTATCTCTACTATGGTTAAAAGCTATTCAATTATCGTGTTTAATGTAATGTATATATGTATATAATGTATGTATTTTTATGAAGAGGTCTTTTTATTAGCTTATTAATACAGAAAAGAAGTACATAATGAAATCATGGACACATTACAGAATAGTTTTGCAGAGTTCAGGCCCATATGTCATTTAGTGGGTAGGGGTCTAGCTAGTGGTCGTTCCTACTGAGTAAACTATCAAAAAAGATAAGCTAAAAAAAAGAAAGTAAGAAAGATAATATGCAGACATTCTGAGAAAAATGCTCAACTTAGGCATAATGCCATAAAAAGTGTGAAGAATTAGTCAAGTCTCTTAGGACAAGCTGTCATAAATATGACAGCATAACATTACACACAGTATGAGACACAAACATAAAGTGAGCCACAACAATGTCAAAAACCCCCTGCAAAATACCACTAGAGACACAAGTAACAACATTGTCAGGAAACTATTTTGTATGATGTTTCTTAGGGCAGAGTTTCAGGATAAACTAGAACAAATTGGAGACAAATGATCCCAGGATCCTTTGTTTCATAATCCCTTAATGGTCACAATAACTGGTTAGTAACTAATAAGTAACTAATGAATGGCTTGACGGATTGAAAAAATGCATGTAAAGTTTGTTCACAGTGATACGTTTAAACTGAACTATAAGCAGAATCAGCAGCCTAGACCATGTTATAATTATGTTATTGTAAATCAAAGACATGCAATTCAGAATATGATTCTAAAACAAACAAGACTTTGTTAGAGAGGGGCATAATTTAAAAAATAAATTAACATGTTCTTAAAGATCAATTAACCAGTTATTGAAAACTCATGACACAAAAACAAGGCCCATTGCAAGTATTGGAAATTTACAGACACAAACAAGACAAACCATAATTTAATGAAGTTAATGGAACTTAAAAAGAAGATACAAGCCTTTACTTACCACCAACAAAAATTTACCAGTCCACAACAAGAAGAAAATGTGTTTTATTCCAAACAAACAAGCTCAGATCCAGCAAAAGCAGTAGGGTGAGGGTCAGTGGACAGGACAGCAGTCCACTGAGCAAAAATAAGGCTGCCACTCGGCAGAAAGAGCAAGACACCGTCAGGACCTTTTAAGGTGAGGGCAGCTTTAAATTTAGACCATGAGAAGGGCCACAGGAACCGCAGTGCCTGCCCCTCAGCTGTTCCACTGTACTTCAGAGACATGTTTAAAACACCTCTAGTGCTGTGCCTGAAGCACAATCATGTGAAACTTCACAATCACATTCCAATGAAAGACACAAGACCATTTGTTCACTAAGCTAATTTATGTCTACCTTTCCGGTCATGTTTATCACCCTTACTGTTAGCATTTAACATTAAGCTATGTTGCATCATACATTTGGATCACAAAAATGTATATTTCTTCTTTCACTTGGATGTGTGAAGAAGTCTAAAAGCTATGACTGCTTAAAACAAGTTTACTAAAACACATAGCATTGCTGCCACCTAGTGGTGGAAAATAGTAATGCTAAACATTATGACAAAACACTTTATCATGGCTCTACTTTGTTAACTTCAGAAAATGCATTCCCTTCTATCACTATAGATAATCATTTATTTGTTACATTTTTTTTCTAATGTTAACCTAAAGTAATGGGGACGATTCGGAATGAATGGAACATTCCAGATAGTTGGTTCTTTCCAGCTCTGACGGTGGGATGTGCTGATAGCTTTATGTACAGCTATTTTTCTACACATTTTGCATTTTTTCTAAGGTGGGTCAATCATTTTCCGTCCAAAGAACGCTCACGAAACCTATTGGATTTAAGAACAAGCAATATATTTTCTCTTTGACTTCGTTGTAGCTACTATTCTGAAGCTAACTGTTATGTAGGTCAGAGGAGATGGCTAATATGTTTTGATTAAATTATGTTATATACGGAAAGCATGCTGGGTTGTACATGGATTATTGCAGAGGAGAAGTGTCAGTATATATACCCCCAGAATTAAAGACTTGGTTTATTTAATGTATTTTACGTTTGGCACAGTAGCGCTAGCATAATATGTTCTGATGATCTTTAATAACAACACAAATAACTTGCATAAATATGATTATATTACATCTGAAAAAATAAAAAAAACGTTTTTACAAAAATATGTATATGTCAATATGTGATTATGAAGAGGTTCTGCAAGATGGGAATTCATGTATTTTACATTGACTGCTAAATTTCCTACGTCCTTTGAATGCGGTCTACCAGTTGCCTTCACCTCCAGTTTTCAGTGGGAGTTTCACTCTGAAATTAAATAAAACAGGCTGTAGGATCTCATACTTTTGATGGAAAATTGTAATAGTCAAGTAAACAATACCTTATATGCTTACAGCGAGGTCTGGATAAAGTAAACAGAATATGAAAAGTTTTCAAACTTTTTTTTTTATCCAACTGTGTGTAGTTTTCCAGATCTGACCATCTTTCTCAGCCTCCATTCAGCTGTCCATCACCCATCCATCAATTTACTTCTACTTACTTACTTTGGTTTGCCCATTCATCTGTCCGTTTTTTCTGTTTACCCATCTTGTCAATTTGTTTTTGTATGTTTTCCATCCATCTTGAATCTTTGCATTATACTTTGAAAAAGACCAAACATGGACTAAGAATTCTGGAAAATGTGTGGATTCTTGCAACTATAAATAAAGCCCAGCTTGTCAGCTCTGTAAAAAGTATTTTTACAAAATAAAACTTTTTGTGACTTACTACTTCATAGATAGTAATTTTGTCATCTATCTGCCTCTAGAGGTAGTTAATTGAGTTAAAAGATTTCATATTGCTGCCCAGCCCAGGCTGACGGCTACACCGTTGTCTCCATTACAGGTAGAGAGGGAGCCACCAGACGGCAGCATGTCGAGTAAAAGGGCCAAGGGGAAGAACACCAAGAAGCGTCCCCAGCGGGCCACCTCCAATGTGTTTGCCATGTTCGATCAGTCTCAGATCCAGGAGTTCAAAGAGGCTTTTAACATGATCGACCAAAACAGAGACGGATTTATTGACAAAGAAGATCTCCATGACATGCTCGCCTCATTAGGTGACATTTGTAATCACA
This sequence comes from Xiphophorus couchianus, assembly GCF_001444195.1. Taxonomy (NCBI): domain Eukaryota; kingdom Metazoa; phylum Chordata; class Actinopteri; order Cyprinodontiformes; family Poeciliidae; genus Xiphophorus; species Xiphophorus couchianus. The sequence goes on from NC_040233.1 coordinate 19,064,020, forward strand.
GATATTCCTGTTCAGCTGATCAATAATAAAACTCTTGATAAAGGCATTTTCCAACATAAGAATAAAAAATATTTAAAATCACGATGTACTATTTCATTTTGTAAAGCCATTCAAGTTTAAATATGGGACTAAGGCAGAGCAACATTAACCTTTTGTTTTGTTTAACATTTGCCAGGTAAAAATCCTACTGATGAGTACCTGGAGACCATGATGAATGAAGCCCCTGGCCCAATTAACTTCACCATGTTTCTGACCATGTTTGGAGAAAAGCTGAACGGCACTGATCCAGAGGACGTGATTCGCAATGCGTTTGGCTGCTTCGATGAAGAGGGCGCAGGTATGTTGAACTTTCACCGAACCGCATTTTCACTTCCCTGTCTACAAAGTGAGGAAATCAATAACATTTCAACCTGTTTTCTCCTCTCAGGTGTGATCCAGGAGGAGTACCTGCGGGAGCTGCTCACCACCATGGGCGACAGGTTCACCGACGAAGAAGTGGATGAGCTCTTCCGCGAGGCGCCGATTGACAAGAAGGGCAACTTCAACTATGTAGCTTTCACACGTATTTTAAAACATGGCGCCAAGGACAAGGACGATTAGTGACGGGGGATGTTCCTGTTGAGGTTCATTATCTACTTCATTTGCATCTTAAAACGGGTTAATATTTTATTTAGATCAGCTATATCCTTAGTTTGGCTCATGAAAAAGCTTCTCTGTGGTATAGTCTGTTGAAGGTCATTTGTTTAAGCTGCTTCCTGGACCTCTGGGTCCCCTTCTAATCTTTATTTCAGAGCTCATTTTGCACATCTTTGACAACATTTCAGGGTCCAATTATGTAGGAAAGGACCCTCGTGGAGAAAGCTGGAAATAAACTGACACGAGGTGTTTACTTAAGACTAAATAACTTGTGTTTTTGTAGGAATGTTTTGACATTAAATTGTGTTCTGATACCAGTGACAGAATCTCTGATCATTTTTCAAAACATTTTATTTCAAAACAAAGGCAGATGCTTATGACTTGTCTTTCCATTCTACAAAAGAAGACAATAAATTTGACCAAAACTGCAGGTGACTCAGGATTTCTTTATGTGGAATAACAATGCACGTACAAATGAAGAACTAATTCTGCCCATAGTGGGCAGTGTTGTTGACAGTGGGTGTAGTTTCAATGATTTCCTTTTTGATGCATTAAGCAGCAGGCTTACATGTTTAAAATCTACAGTCAAAACCCCAAATAAGTTTTTTGTGTACTTAAGAAAAGTTCTGAAAGTTTAGTAACAATTGCTTTAAAAATCCCAAATTTAAGTATTCTCCTTTTTGTACTAAAACAAAAAACGCTTTCATGTATCCTGGGATTACTTTATATATGCACCTACATTCGAGTGAATGAACCTGACTAACCTACAGATTTAGGAAGGCTTCTGGGAAAATTTCCCAAACTTTAAAAGTACCAGCCATGATAAGACCTGGGATCATTTGCCTTCGTTTGTGTGTTCTTGTGTCCAATGACGACACATCTCATTTACGTGATGATTGGAGTATTAAACATGTAAGCACCCAACTTCAACAATATTCAATATAACTACATTAATGACAGCTGCATCCAGGTTCAGTGTTCTTAACATTTCCTACTGTGATGATTACGTTCCTACGCAATCTGAAAAAGTAGACACATTAATTTTGGTATCTTTCAAGTCTGGATCAATGGCGTAAAAAGACAAAATGGAAAATATTCTATATTCAACTGCTAAAACTTGTATGAAGAATTCTTCAAATTTGACAAAACAAGACTGAGAACTTTGGAAAGTTGATTCTGAAAAATATTTGAGTCCCAGATTACTTTTTGACCTCTTGATTTCAAGTAGAAGTAGGGACAGAGGATGAAAGAACGCAACATAAATGTGGCCTTGACCTCAAGTACACATCTAACGCCTGAAAAATGAATATAAACCACAAATGCCTTTGCTGTTACAGAATGGGTGCAAGCCCCTGTAGAATCGACCTCAATCTTGAACAAGACTGGAGTGTTATGGTAGAAAGCACACACACTGCAGAGGTCCAGTCTGTATTCAGACACCAATGTTGATAACCAACAGCCCATGTTTTCAAATGATTGATTGTTTGTCCCATACAGCACCCTCTTCACAATAAATAAAGTAGGATCTGCTTCTTACTTGAAGCACTCTGAGACCTTTGCATTGCTCACAGAGCAACTTAAAGCACAAAACATAGGAGAGTTGATTACTCTGCCAGAGCCAGGTTTTTAGACTGGATCTTTGATAGGTGGTCTGATATACAAGCCTCAATCCTGTCGCACTGAGCCAGAAAATCCTAGAAATATACAATGATTGTAGTTATTTTTTTTATCAAGACTGTTTTCAATAAAACATGAATGTGCCTTTTAGGGAAAAAAAAACACAAAACTGCAGATAGGCTAACCTGCACTGCTTTCACAAGACCCTTCTTCTTTGTTCTGCAGTCGGCAAAATTTTCTGGGATGGCCTTAAAAGAGAAGATGGTAATATTAGGTCATACAAGTCACAATAATAATAATAGAAAAACACCACATGAATACAAAATAGCAGAACAGATTACCATGGCATCTATCTGCTCCAGGATTTTCATGAACTGCTCAGCTGCTATTTTTACTCTGTGATCTAGTTTACTCAGCGCTTCTGCCTGGAGGTCTTTTGCAAGGAAGCCCTAAAGAAAGAAAGAGCAAAGAAATATTGATGTTGACAATAGACTGAAAGACATGTTATTGACAACAATGATTAGTAAACAAAAGTTACCATGCCGTAACTGACTGCTTACATTCTTTAATCCAGTTAATTCCCCATCTACCGCCTCCAGTTTCTTAGCTGTCTGCTCCACAGACTTTTCAATTTCTTTCAGCTTCTTTAGTTCAGCCTCTTCCTCTGGGCTGTTCTGTTTGTTTGCAGATTACAGTGAGTATCTCCTTATTTACACACCATCAGACACCAGACATGGTGCACGTAAAGTCCTCACCCGCTTTCCAATCATCATGAGTTTGCAGCCCTCTTTTACTCCACAGCTGGAGAGACTCGCTTCCATGTCCTTCAGAGACTTTCCTGCAAAATTTGGTGTTAGAGATTAAACAGAAAATTCAAGTTCACTTCTGAGTTCAGTGATAGCTTACCTTTAAAAATGAGTTTCTGTGAGGCCGGTGGGACACCAGTAGCTTCATTAAGAGCATCTGACAAGTCTTTAACAGTGGGCTCCGTTCCGTCCTCTTGACTTGTTAGTGTGATGCTGTGTTTAGTTGATCCTGAAAAGGAAAATTAAACTGAATTTGAGAAAATATTAGCACCACTACCTAAAAGTGTGATCATTGTTTCATCAGTAAGTTGAGATTTTGAATTGGAAATTATTGTTGTCAATAACAATAAATGACTTTGTTTTGCTTTTGATTATTTTTGATTCATGAGAGATTTTAAGTAACTACAAATTAATAACAATAGTACAAAAAGTTACTATTTAAAAATATTTTTACTTGTTATTTTTATTTTAGGTTTTGCTTAGCAATGAGGGTAAGCTACACTAGTATTTAAAAATACATTCCGTCATTGTGTGCTTGTTTTAAATGCTGGCCTGAGAAAAATGGATAAAGTATAGCAAAACATGAGGTAAAAGACTCAAATCCTTGGAAGCTGCATGGTGTTATCCTTTTACTTTTTAAATAGTACTGCTAGCATAAACATCAGCGACAAAACAAATCACGTCTATGTTGCTCGATTAAGATGGTTTTGTACATCATAACGTGACAAAATGTATTCTAAACATGTCACATTAATAGTGACTTATTTAAAACATACACAACTGTTAAAATAACAATGCAGTTTAGAACAAAAATAAATATAAAACACCGATTTCAATCAACCCCTAGCTGTAGTTAATTTAGTTGAAACTAACCAATTTACTGGATCTGTTTTCTTTGATTTTGAATGTTTAAAATGTGATAACCCCATTCAAATATGAATTGTAATGAGATACATCAGCTTAGCATCACCTCGCACCTAACCACACTAAAAAAACAACTAAAACAATCATTTAATGACAAACTTAACGTTATAATGTAGAAGAGTTTTACCGTATGCGACAGTCACAGTGATTGTTTGCGCTGACATTGTTGCGTTCTAGATTCCGTCCTCACATACAACGATAATACAGCTAACTGTTGCTAACTGCGAACATTTCCGGTGAACACCGGAAGCACTTGTTTATTTAATTATATGTCTTTATAAAAATATTTTTATATAAAAGTACATACATAGGAAAATTAACTCTTCAAAATACTGATCATAAGGTTTTATTATTGTTAAATATATTTATAAACATAGTGCCAAAAAGTACATGTGCGATCACCCGGGAGATCTGACACAGTTTCTCCAACTGGCTCTGTGGCGCAATGGATAGCGCATTGGACTTCTAGCAAAACTCTAGAGAAGAGATTCAAAGGTTGTGGGTTCGAGTCCCACCAGAGTCGCACTTTTCTGGAAAGTAAAACAAAATTTGGTGGTAACAACTTTACCATTAAGTACTGACCACTACTTCATTAACTCTCTGAAGTGTAAGTGGGTCCTTTTTGACCCAGTGAGGTCATCTTTTTTGCAATATCTTTGTAATGAAAAGTTTTCATCACTTCATATTCCAGGTATTCTTCAAAAAATATGTTACTGATATCATGCAATTCAAATTTTTAATTTACCTTTTTAATTTGCTTTTAAGAAATAGCATGTTTTATATTACTACCCCTTTCTTCCGTGAGGGGGTCAAAAATGGCCCGCATTCATGTCCTATGGAATTGAATGGGAATCTTTGTCAGGAATTTTTTTTTTTTGAGAAACGGGGAAGACCCAGGGCACGCTGGAGGGACTATGTTTCCCAGGTGGCCTGGAAATGTCTTGAGATTCCCCCGGAGGAGTTGGAACAAGTGGCTGAGGAGAGCGAAGTCTGGGCCTCCTTACTTAGGCTGCTGACCCCACGACCTAGCCCCGGATAAGCGGAAGAAGATGGATGGATGGATGGATGGATGGCTGGATGGATAAATAATTGCACACACATACATACACTCACATGCGTGATACACATAGAATACAGACAGTAATGTTAGCTAGCTTGATTAGCTAGTTTAAAAAATTTTCTACAAATTGTCACAAATGTTCTACAAATTGTTCTAAAAACATTTTAAATGAAAAATGAAAATATTTCAAAAATGAAATAATTCTTGTGTGAAATAAAACTCAGTAGAAAGTATTATACAAAACATTATTTTGAATCAAAATGACAAAAGTAGCATAAAAACACACTGATTGTAACCAAAAAAGTCAAAAAAAGACCCAGTCATGGAAAACTGTACAGTCAGTCACTCACGCATCAGAGGGTTAAAGACTGAGAAAAATTATTAAATGTCAAATTCAGATATTGATAAATTGTCAAAACTGAGCAGTCACAAAATGTTTGTTTTACCAGCCTTTATTCTTTTTCCCTGTGATTTTTATAAGCAGACTGCTCTCAACATTTTTGTTTTTTAACCTTGCAATGAGCTAAAATACTGAGCCTTGCAAAAGACATATACGGAAAAACATGTTTTTATTACATATTTATATAGCTTGGGCTATTTATTTTTATTTTTTGCGGATTTTGTAAAAGTAACTCTGGATCTCTGCAAAATATTAAACAAATTAAAACATTTTGCTAGCTTCTGCAAAAGAAGAAACCTTTGCAGAACATAGTGAATGCTTAAATATTTTCCTCCAAAAGTTTGCTTTGTCATTAGCTTTCCGTTGATTTTGTAATCTCCAACACCAGAATAAAATGTTCCAGGATGTAACAGTATTTCTACAAAAGTGTATCTTTTTTTTCCCTTGAGAAGTCCAAATTTTCTTTCCAAAGGTTTTGCAATAGCTTGCACAAACAGAATACATTCATGGGATATAGCTGTAGGTCACAAAATAATTCAAAAGAAGAAGACAGGTTTTGCGGGATATGATCAGTAATCATATGATGATCAGATCAGTGCAAAAGCATATTTATGAATGCTATCTAAACATTGGTTTCAACACTTGTTTTTAATTTTTCATTGTATTTCTATATTGTATTACTTGGTAAATAAGTTGAAGGGTAGTTCAGCAGGAAAACTGTCCCTAATAAAGAAGAGACAAACCCCTACAGAGACAAAAACAATACAATTATTATCAATAAATTACAAACACAATGCTAAGATAAAAGACATCATTTATTTTGCACGTTTCAAGTACCCCTGCAGATATTTTAAACAAGCAGAGCGAGGAAATCAGCTCCACCTTGGAGAACTCAAAACCAACTGTAAGGACTTAACCGAGACACAAAGCTCATAAATAGACAAATAAATTAATAATAAGTCATGAACAAAACCAAAAAATTGGTGAGGACAACAGGTCGAAAACGATGGTGAATACTGTTTTTAAAGGCCACATGCTAACATGGTAGTAGTAACCATAGTAGTAACAATCCAACACCAGGGCAGCTTCAAAAGAGTAGTGTGTTCATATCCAACAGATTTGCATGTATAAATGTTACTCTACATAGAAAAGTGTTTTCAGTTGAAGTGCAGTCGTCTTCATGCCATCTTTGTTTACGAGGCAGGAATCTGTGGAAGGCCAAACTCATCCACCAAAACCCCGTCCTGAAAGAGAAACAGAGAGTTTTCTATTATTGTATAATTCATTTATTTTACAGAAACTGCCTAAAAGACACATCTTACTAAACTGAGATTTATTTTTAAAAAAAGGGCATAGACCTCAACTATTACATTTATGTCCTTGAGATCCCTTTTTCTCAAATATAATTTCTGAATAAAATAACGTAAACAGACCACAGTGTGGATTTAGGGGAACACCTACTCATATTTCTACTAGAAAAAATAAATAAATAAAAAGCAAACATCCTTTTCCTTCCATTTTAACATATACTTTGTATTAGTTTAACGCATAAAATCCATTAAAGTAACATTGAAATTTGTGGTTGTGATGTGATAAAAAGCAGAAAGGTTCAAGTAATACTTCTACAAAGCAGTGGAGAGGATACTGCACTGCGAGGCTTAAATGTCACACTGGATCCGTTGATAGCGGTGATAACTGGACCGCTACCTTGTTTGTCTTGCTGTCGCTGGGAATTCCTTCTGGGATAGATGGAGCGGCTGACGCTTCGTCCAAATAGGAGGTGTCATCATCCAGCAGCAGCTCATCCCCCAGGGCATCCAGCTCTGAAACAGTTTCAAATCCACGCTTATTTTGGAAAACTAAGAAAGCCGTGATTATCATTTCCAGTCAAATTTACAATTCATTTCATCAGTTCATTTTCAGCACAGCCCGTCCTGCTTAACGTGGCTCATTTCTTTTGCTGTCAGCGAGGCCGGCAGACATGACTGATTTGCAGGATATTATTTTCTCTCATCGCTTGTGCCATGTAATTGGAAGTCTGCTGTTGATGCTTTCGCTCTCATTAACTGTGATCAGTCATTGTGAAATACCCATTCGCCCAAAATACCTGCTTCAAGATCCTCCTCGTCGATGTCTGGAGTGCAGTAGCTGCGGCTCAGGGACTCCTGCACCTCACCGGCTTCCTCCATCATGTCTTCCAGCTGGTCTTGTAAATCCTGCGAGTCCGGAGAAACAAATTTCACATGAAACAAACAATAAGTTAAAGTTATATGAGAAACAGAAGCTATTTCCAATTAGCTCTATCCCTGTTTTTAATGCAACACCTCGTCCATTAAAATTTCACCTGCTCTTCAAGTTTTACTTAGCTTTCTGTGCATCCCTGCATGCTGCTGAAATTCTTAATTACACTTAACATACCTTTGTGTTTTTAAGTAAAAACCACTGCAAGAAAAGTCTGACCCATCTCAAGAAGTACTGTGAATAATTTCAAACCATTTTAAGAAAAAATGACAGTCATAAAATTGTAAAAATAATTTCCACTTTGACCGCTGGTCCCATCTTTTTAAAGTGCTGAGGTCTCCAGCTGTGTGTTTCCCATCTGTTTTCTGATAACCTGTTTCAAGCAGGATCTCTTCTGCCAGCTGGGTTTTCTGTTTGCTAGCCCTCTGTTGCTTTCTTAAAAAGTATACAGCCCTTTGGAGAAAAAACCAGGACAGAAAGACACAGACTTATGGTGAAGATGTGAACACAAGCTTGTGTTATGCTTATGAGCAGAATGGTAAAATCATATACTGGCAAAACAAGGGTGTACAAAGTATTTTCATTTGTCATAAAAACACTGTTTTCCCATAACGTGATCAAATTAAACAGTAAATATTTCAAACATTTTGAATCAGAGGTTAAGCTACAGCAATGAAATCTTCATTCCTTTACAATTTTTTGACCCACAATTTAGTGAGGGAAAGTAAAAATGACATTCCTCTTGTTCATTAAATGCTGTTTAACCATGCCAGCCTGCTAGTTTTTTATTACTGTTTCCTAAAAATCCTAAAATATTTGCTGGTGTATCAAAGAACATAATGTTCCTTGTGCTAGTTGGCAGCCTTTTGTAACAGAATCAATCAAAGGACAGGAGAAGAAGAGTGTGTCCCAAACATACATCGATCTGATCAAGCTTGACGTCCTTGTAAGCTTTTTTCATTTCCTTTGCACCGATCTTCATCGCCTCCACCTGGGGAGAGAAAACAGGCAGAAGAATGTATATTTAGTCGCCGCCACTATAATCGGACTTGTTGAGAAGAAGACGGGTCAAGACAAATCTGTGTCCTGTGATCTTTGGACTGTAGAACAAAACAGGATTAGATGACTGGAGGTTTAGCTGCAGGTTCTACTCTGGTGTTTTAATGTCACAAAGGTGGCTCTCTGTCAAGACCCTTTCCTTTCTGATGTCTTCATATGTTTTTAACGTGAGCCATTTCTTTAATATTTTATCATTCACTGAACTCACCTCCAAATGTTTCTATAATTGTTAATCTAGCCTAAATTGTTTTAAATACAATGGGAATTTAAAGTAATTTGGTGAGCAATTTCCAAAGGATTGCTGATAAAAAAAGATTAAAAACTAACATTTGTAAAATCAAAAGAAAATTAAACCCATATGTTTAGATCCTGCAGGGTGGATGATAACCAAAATAGCAATTACAAAAGCACTGCTGGTTACCAATGCGTTGTGTTTATTGTCAGTTGGGCTGAATGTATTAAACTTAATAATCTAAAAGTAATTTACATGCATTAAAAAAACAAAATGATTATATTATTACACTCTAATATTTAAATTTTCCCATTGACACAATAGGCATACTGTTTGTTTGAGCTCCTTTCTTCATTTAAGCCTCAGTCTAGTCTAGCCTGTAGCATGGAAATTATATGTGTTAAATGAGTTTTCCAGAGAAACGTGTGTGATTGGCCATTTTGCTTTAGCACTCACATTTCATGAATAACTATGCTTGTATTCAGCATAACACCATATAGATGATATGACTGAAATATCTGACAAGGCAAATGACATGCAGATAATTTTCAACAACAACTTCTTGTTTTGCTTCTATTCTTCGGTTCATTTGTTGATTTCATCATTGTAAAATCTCCAGAATAGTCTGGTGTTTTTCAGTCTTTACAATAATTTTCACATTGGAACAAAGGCCATACTGGCTGCTGCAACTCCCTGTCTGTCTGTGTCATGTAGCTTGCTTTACATGTTGTGCTCAAAGTGAGAGCTGAGCAGAAAGCAGATGAAAATTTTACAACGTCCAAAACAAGAGCACAAAGTTTATGGCGCAGGACAACAATATTTGTTTTCCTTTTTCTTTTTAAAGATTTGTTCGACTATCTGTTTGTCAATTAAACCAGAGATAGGATCTTTTATGTCATTGGTAACAGTTTGGTAACAAAAAACAAGGCCTTAATTTTTATTTTTATTTTACCTCTAATGTAATATCAGATCTGGACCTCCCTAATCCTGACAGATTTCTTATTCACAATTTTAGTCTCTTACTGTAGTTTTTGTGTCCTTCAAAGTCTGGATTGTGTAGTTAGCTTGCTCCATATTGAATGACTGCTGGGCCAGCTGCTCCCTTTGACCTTCATACCTGAGAGAAAAAAACGGTACAAAAGTTTCAGACATCTCATCCATCCACTGAGCATGTTTTGACATTTAAATAAACTTGCACTGTCACCATCCTACTTGTCAAGTTCTACATCCCGCAAACAGTCGCAATTTGTTTTCTTAAGGACTTTTTAACCATTTCATCTGTCACATTCAGAGATAAGCAAAAGCGGCTTCTCAAATGCTGTCCCCTCATCCTGAAACTCCCTACAGCGACACTTTGAAAATGTTAAATTTTAACAGCCATTTAAAGACAAGTTTCAATGGACGTCTGTTGTTGCTTTTGGTACTCATCTTCTCACTGGTGTTATATAAGTTGGCGTGTAGATTTATTAAAAAGTCCCTCTTCAAAATGAGGTTGGGAATCTCAGTGAGGTTAACCTGCATAAGTATAGGTGACATTTTTAAAGCCAGAGCAACATGTCTTAAGGAACAATATTATAATACTTTTATATTCCTATTTGGAGTTTAAAAACATTTGTTTGGAATATAATAAAATAAAACGATCCTTTAATTGCCCTCCGATGGGGAAAATTGCAGTGTATTAGCACTTGAATAAAAAGTAAATGTAGACCCTGTAAATACAAGTGTATATATGCATCTGTAGAAATTGTGTTTTTCTTTGATACAAATATGTAATATGTACAAGAATATGGAGATCTGACAGCAGGAGTGTGAACAGTTCATTTGGTGGTTTGGGGGGATTACCGGTGAAGCAGTCTGATTTAAAATTGATCATTGTTCAAGATTACAAAAAACACAAATTATAAACTAATTTAAGCTGAAATGACTGAATTCTGAAGGTTACAATGATGAAAAGCTAGCCAATCCTAAATGCCCTCTGATGCCACAAAACTCCATCCAAGAGTTCCTGAGTGCTACTACCTACCAGGACCTTTTTCTGAAGTAAACTGGCTTAGTAACTTGGTCTTAACCAGATAGTTTAACCTGGAAATAGTGGGTGGAAAACAAATGTCTCCTGTTGTCAAAACCCACGTTTAAGCAGCCGCTAGCTCTTGTTCCTAACTCACTTTCATCTGTCATTTGTTTTCATCTCGCAAATAATTATTACAAGAGTTTATTATGACCATACTATGGTGCCCAGGTACCACATTTTGAGAACCTTAAATGTAGTCAATGAAGTTGTTGTAAATATTCATTTGCAGCAGAGAAGTAGATCCAATGTCAGTCTGAGTATACTCACATTCTCTTCTGCTTTAGGACTCTCATGGCCTTCTGCTTCACCATATTCTGCATTCAGGATTAAAAACAAACATCAACACTCAACATGTTTTCCTTTATTCAGAAGAACAATTTCAGCAAATCGTTTCCATACCTTTGAGGGCCCATCTCTCATCTTTTTCAGCTGATCTTTGTACTTCAGCAGCTCGGCATCGAGCCTGCCTACTTTCTTTTCAATGGACTCTGACCTGGCATCCACCTAAAAGAGGATGGGATCAATTGAAGGTAATGATTTCCAGCATCCTGTGTTTAAAATGACCTGCATTTGTGAATGTGTTTGCATTAGAGGTAACAGTGAGGTAAAGGCTTTTCAAATAATTGAGGCTAGCAAACACATTCATTGTTCCATATCTAACGCAGCAGGTTCGGGTGTAAAAGAGCAGATGCTTTGTTTGTGTTATATGTCAGCGGGGATAATTAACAGTAAGCTGTGAGGTAATTAGCACAGTATTGACAGCATTTCTGTGGCCGTGTTAGCTAAGTAACGCCGTCGTTGGTCACATAAAGCAGCCATAAACAACAATACCTCTGATGTTGACAATACTCACAGTGCTGATGCAGTCCGACAGGTTCGGAGGAGGCGCTTTGGGCTTCCCGCGTCCGAATATTCTGTTCATTTTTCAAAGTCTTTAATTACCTTGAGGTTTTTAGTTTCCTTTAAAATAAATAATAAGCATCAAACGGAAACGATTCCTGCATTGGAGCCGACCGGAAATAACGGTGCAAACGCAAAATCGACATGATTGGTTAGTGCGGAGATCGTGACCAATAAGAGACTGGACTACATGTTGCCGCCCAGCGGTGAGCTGAGGTACTGCAGATTTCAAAGAAACCCTTTTGTCCCAACAGACATCATCCATCATCAGTCTTTGTTAGTTCTCCTCTGCAGAGGGGGCAGGCATATAATGGAGACTTTAATCAAGATTGATCTATCCATCTATCAATCACATTCTTTAATATCATTGTGAATTATTATTTGTAAATATTTGTATAAATAGTAACTATTACAGATTTTTTTGTCGCTTTGATACATTTCTCACATCACTTTTAGACATTTGCGCAACAGCTAGTGCGTTTTTCAAAACAACTAGTACAAACTGCAAAACATGGTTGATACTCACAACCATGCTGTCCACTTTGCAGAAGTGAGTCAAAATGGAAAGTTTATTTATCAAGAACCAAATGCTATGAATGAAAATGTTATCAAAATTTAAGTCCCAACAACGTATTTATGAACAAGATAGTCAAATGGCTTAGTCTTGTTTTATGACAATTGTCACAAAATAAGAATTCTGATGCAGTTGCAGGTTTTTTTTTTCAATTTTTTTATTGCTTTCATGCAGGCGTCAACTCAAGCTTCAGATTTTCAAGACTACCACACAGGCCTAAACAGCAGCACTTGTGGAGAAACATTTTGTTTGCAAAAGGCTTTAGCCGTGCCAAAATAATTCAAATGTGACACAAAATCAAATCTTGCCTTCAAACACTTGCAACCAAATCTATGAGCTTTTCCAGTCATATCATAATGGACAAAATACAGCACTAGTTCAACGTGTTTGCAATGTATAAATCAAGCAATGAAATAAAGAATATTGGTTTTATAGTTAATGATCAAACTGCATTCAGAAATATAGTTGCTTTTGACTGACATGGCAAAAGCAAATGTTAATGTTATAAGATCAAGTTCGTAACATGCAAACTGCTCTCTTGATTTAAAAAGACATTTGTGAGGCATTTAGAAACAAAAAATAACACCAATCACCAAAAAATCTTATTTATTGCTCTTTTGGAGCACAAAACATCCTTCTAAGCAAAACATTCACAATTTATGTTTTAATCAGTGACCCAACATGCACCTCATGTGGAACAATTTTCTCTTTGAAAAGTGAGGCTTATCGGATTCTTAACACGAACAAGAATCTATTACGCAGCCCGCTACATGTAAGAGCTAATTCACATGCAACTTGACAGACATACACTGAGAAAAGAAAAAAAATGCTGTAATCTTTTGTGATTGGAGCTGACAGTTTCATCAATTCACCCAAGGACAGATTGATTTCATTTCTCCGTTTCTGACTCTGTATAATGATTGCACCAATAGGACTATAAGCTGCTCCAAGAAACATGGATTTGAGAAATTGTTGAGGTGAAAGAAAAACTCTGCAGGGGTCCAGCTCTTAGCCCCCAGCTTTGCTTCCGAGTGGTGATGTCTACCACTCAGCTGCAGTAATCCCAAAGATCTCAAAGGTTTCCGAACTGTTCATTTCAGAGTGAATTTCTTCTTCTCTTGAGAAAATATTTGACAAGTGCTATTTAAAAAGCATAAAGAGTTTTAGTGCTTATTCAGTTGTTTCAGATCTACATTATGTAATGATCTGCTCCCTTTTGAGTACAGCCACTTAGTCAAGTAACTATTTTTAAAAAAATATTTCTTTGTGAACAAAACCCTCAAAGAATGACCCAATCAATGAAATATACTCTCTATCATGGAAAAAGTTTTTGACAAGCCTGGAGTCCTGGCTCATTTAGCTGCATCACTCATGTTTTTGTATCACAACCTTGATGGAAAAGGAAATGTCAACTGTCTCAATCAGTTTAAAAGCTTCACAGTTACCCTCGCAGGTGGAAACACAAGAAACAAGGTGATGACAGTATACAACAGGGGATACACAGGACTGTTCATATGAGGTATATTTCTGTGAAATTACACTTTATCAATGTAATGCAAGGAACGTCAGTTGCCCTAAAGCATATCAATAACATTTGGGATAAGGGAGACGTGGAGGTTTTTAATTATCCAAACAGGTGGCTTAGAACAACAACCTGCAGTTAACAGCTTGAACACAGTGAGAGAACAAACTCTGAGAGTCAGAGCAAGATTTAACAATTTTACACAATGTCAATTTTTATTTGCTTTCAGGATATTTTCTCTTACGTAAAATAAACAACAATTAAGATTTAAGATTTGGCACAGAAAGGGATAACTAAACAGGAAAACAAAAGAATAGGTTTGTAGATTTACTTTGGTAGTGGTATTATTTTATGTTGTTTTTTTTTTAGATTGTATGACTTTCTGTTGAATCATCACACCAGGGTAAGCGCATAAATATGATAAAGAGGGGAATTTTTTTCTGGAGCTTCAGCTCCTGGTAGGGTTTCTCCAGGGCAAATTGGCCTTTGAATGAGAAGTCAGGTGATCCTAATGATCAAGCGTTTGCCTCTGGAGCTAGAGGAAGCACCCTCTATTTGTGCCCACTACCATAAGAGAGGAACATCAGGATCCAATTCCATGCAAGCTGGGTAACAGGTGAGGGCCAGGCCTTTGACAAGCTACTTCCTCTTGACGTAATCTGGTTTTAGGAATGTGCAATGTCACTATTCTTTCAGGTAAGTTGGTCTCACCTCTACGTACTTCTTGGGCTCTTGATCCAAGCTCCTGCAGGTACTGGACTCTCTCCTTCCCAGGAGTTGTCCAGTTACTGCCTGAGGTGTCAGGCAGGAGTGGAGATACTCACAAACCCCTGACTGTGCGCCTTGATTTTAGAGTTTTCTATAATCAGCAACAGGCTTTGCGACTTCAGGATAGATTTATTTATAGGCCTCTGGCACCAGTCACTCCTTAAAGAATTTTCCTGTTGCCTGACAGCAACATGTCAGGTTCCATGTTTCCACTTGTTGATTTTTCATGTTGCTTCCCATTTGCTGTCATTATTTTTTTCAATTTTAAGTTAAATTAAATTTTTTTTTGCAACAATTAAGACTGCTTACCTGCTCCCTGCAATTCCAGCAAAATCTACACACCACACACTGTCATGCTCAACTTATGCTTTGCTCTTCATTCACAACTATCTACATAAATCTGTCATATAGACAGAATTGAAAGAAAACAGAACAAAGACATAATGTCTTTGATCACTTTAAAACCTTGCAACCATTAAAAGCAATTCCAATTAGAAATAATTTATTTGAATTATGACATGTTTGAACTAATTTAAATTATACTTTTTCTTGCCCTTTAATTGTGACATGACTTGTGCAACTCACTCAGATCTTGCTGTTGTGATTGCTTTCAAAGATGGATTGACATTTCAGTGGCTTACAAGAAACTGAAAAAATGTGGGTGGCTTTTTGGCAATAATGACTCAATCGTGAAAAAAACCCAGTCTTAAACTAATTTCTCTGGACATTTTTATGTGTAGCACAGGTGTCACGCCTTCAGAATAACTTCTTCTCGCGTCTTTGATTTAACGTAACCTTGATTTGTCAGATTGGGACAGTTTTTATTCTCTTTTCAAATTCCTCTGCAAGGCCACAGCACAAAGTCCCTTACAATTAATGAAACAAGCCTTGGACCGCCACCGTCTTTCAGTCAGCATTCTCACCATGGAAACGCTGCCATTGTATGTGAGCTGAATTGAGTAATGCAAAAAAGAAAGAAAAAAGCAGTCATGGTAAGGTGAGAAATAATTTCATGGGTGATTTGTGTCTTTTTGGAACCCATATGGATGTGAATAACAACTGCATTTTTGTTTTTTTAACAGCCACACTGCCAAAAAGAAAGGAAAAAAACTAATTTCCAACTTTTTTACTTATTTATTCTGACTTAATACTGCATTTACAAAGCGTCATTTGACACCCAAAGCTAATATACATTGAAATATCAGATGCGACACGAGGGGCACTTTTTGCATGCTTGACTCCCAGAGCTGAGCTCAAATTAAAAGATTTTTGTTCATGAATAAAGTTTTAAAATGTCAAGGAAACATAATATGAGAGACAACACTGACTAAAATAGTTGGGATATCAACTGTAAGACTGATAGTTTGACAAGATACTATCATAAATATGAGTAAAAATAAAAGTAATAGAAGAATGAAGGCACAAAAACAAGGCACAATAACAACTTCCTAATAGCACTACTTCAGTAATATAACTTTGAAGCTAATCTTTAGAACATACACAATTCAATTCAGTCAGACTGACCACTGTTTTACTGTATTCAAGAAAAAAGCAAGGCAGTAAAGTCTCAGGAAGGATTTTTTTGCAATAAAAAAGCAGGATGCATATTTCAGCTAATATAAGCCAAGCTTTGTGACATTAAATATATTTTATGTACACAATCTAAAAAGTACTGTGCTTGTGTAAATTCAGAGGTTGGTGGTTATTAAAGTTTCCTTCTAGAACACTGCCCATGTGTGTGGTTAAAACGAAGTCTGCATATTGATATTTAAATTATCCCTCCAGTATCACATAATAGGATTCATCACACATTCACAAGTGCACAAATACCAAGCTGTAAAGATGAAGTGCTAAGCAGAAATTTACACCAAGCAAGATAATTTTGTGCTCATTAGACACGTGCGGATGTATTTTATTTTACATATATGCTATCTTCATATTGGTTTTAGCCTTGAAGTTCTCTCAGCGTTAAGGAGATACTGAATATTTCACAAAGGTGTATCGTCAAAAAGGAGTTGGCAAATATATTGTACTCCAAATCACAAAAACACCAATTAAGAACTATTGATAATAAGCTGAAAAGATGCTTACAATTAATGCCTTTCCTAAAATAATTAGGGAATATATTTTTACTCTCTGTCTGAAACTGCAGTAATTGTGTATTAAAGCAACGTAGTAATAATTTCCCTACCAGAGTTCAAATACTACGGTCCCTTGTTGCTAGTTTGATTGGATTTTTTAACGCAAATTAATAGACTGTGATTTTCAGACATGTTGGATTTGCAGGTTGAGGTTGCTTCCAAAAGTTCAAATTCTGACTTCATGGGAGGATCATAATATTGAATTTTGATATGAATCGAATGCATACCTAGCCTGTTGGAAACAAAACAAAACAAAAAAAAAAACATGCAGAGATGTTGCTTTCATTCAGTCTCTTTCCTTAAACCAACTTAAGAAATAACTGCAATATTTTAGACAAAATGTTTTCATATAAATGAGATGAAGTGGGGTCAAATCACTCTTGGTTTTGGTCTTTTCATGGGATTTATTAATCAATACTGATACTACTTCTCAGATTGTGGTAGTGATTTGAGTCAAACACAGATCAATGGAGTCCTCCCAGCTCTGGTACGGCCTGGAGGACATGTTCATGGCTAGTCATACGGGCCTGGCTTGTCTCCCGTCACCCCTCCCTTCGGTGGCGCAGGTGTGATCCCGAAGCGTGCTCCTCACTCTGCTCACCCCGTGACAGTCACCGTGACCCCGCCCTCCAGGGCAGCAGAAGTCTCTGAAGCACCTCTTAAAGTTCTCGTCCAGGAACGCATAAAGGATGGGGTTGAGGCTGCTGTTGGTGTAGCCCAGCGCCACGCAGAAGAAGTAGGCAGCCATGACAGCGGTGGTCTCGGGCACGTTGGCTGACAACGCTTTGACCAGGATGAAGATGTGGATGGGGGTCCAGCACACCACAAATACCGCAACCACCACCAGAACCAGACGGGTGATCCGTCGAAGGTTGCGGTCTTTCTCGCGCGAGCCAGACAGGAGGCGCACGCTCTTCAGCCGCAGCACCATCAGGGTGTAGCAGACAGTGATGATGATGAGGGGCGCCACAAAGGCGAAGATGAAAACACATATCTTCATCAGGGTGTCCCAATAGGTGTAGGGATCAGGGAACTGTAAAGCACATTCTGTGGTTCCTGTTAGTTATGGAAAAGTTGCAGAACAATTAGAAGAGAACATGTAGGGAGTCAGTTACAAATACACAAAATCAGGCAGAGTATTCTGCTTTAAGAGATTTCAAATCTTGGTCTTCTACAAAAAAAAAAAAAAAATCAGCGGTCAACAATTTTAAATATGTTCTAAAAGTTTTATAATTTTGAACTTCTTATCTTTTGATACATAGGCCTTGTGCTTGTAGATTCCCTACATCAGGGGTGCCCAAAGTCGGTCCTCGAGGGCCAGCATCCTGCATGTTTTAGTTCTCTCCGTGGTGGTAGTAACAATCTTTTCAGCATGTCAATGTTCTTCTTAGGCCTTCTAATGAGCCGTCATTGGATGGCCCTTGAGGACAGACGTTGGGCACCACTGCCCTATATTAATGTATAGTTTAGCTTACATCCTGCTAACGTCTTGTCTGGAACCACAGACCGAAAGTACATGGTACCTCAATGGTATCCATGCCCTGCAAAAGTTTGAATCTTTCACATTTTGTCATAATACAACCACAAACTTTTGTGTATTTTATTATTATTTAAAGTATGCGGTAGAACATATTGTGAAGTGGAAAGATATTTATGCCTAATTTTTGTGATTCACTTTCACAAATGAAACATGGAAAAGTGTGGGGTGCATCTCTTAAAAATCTCCTGAGTCTTTATGGTCATAATGTGGCAGAATGTGAACAGATTCAGGGGGTGTGCATTCTTTTGAAAAACTCTTAAAGTGCAGATGTAAAATCATTTATCACTTAGCACTGCAAAGTTTTGAGGTCAGATTGAAATTATGAGTCAGTGATCTAATAGCTTTCTGTAAAATAAATGTCATAATTTTCCTGTCAAGTCTGGAAGCCTTTGTAAACTTTTATAAAATTAAAGAACATCTTTTTCAAGAAATTGAAGCAGTCGGCTAGACTAATTAGGGTCAAATATTCTTGAGAGAAGTTATATTTTAGATTGGCTTTTGGAATACGAAGGAAGACTATAGAGAATAGAGCTGAAGCTGATGTACCGTTGTTGGTGTTGGTGTTGCCAAGGACCATGGCAGGAATCCCAGCAGCTGAGGACAGAACCCAGATGATCACATTGATGATCTTTGCCTTCACTGGCGTACGGAAATCCAGAGCCTTGACCGGGTGACACACAGCAATGTAGCGATCCACGCTCATCATCGTCAGGGTGAAGATACTGGTGAACATGTTGTAGTAGTCGATGGAGATGAAGACTTTGCATGCCACCTCGCCAAACGGCCAGGAACTGAGCAGGTAGTCAGTGCTCTGGAAGGGCATAGTGGTGGTAACCAGGGCGTCGGCCACCGCCAGGTTGAAGATGTAGATGTTGGTGGCTGTTTTCATCTTGGTGTATCTGCAGGGGGTGAAGATGCAAACACGGGGTACAAAGGCAGTTATGGTGTAGCTGACTTACACTGCACACTGTTAAAAGCTAAAAATAATTAAAGAGTTTAATACAATTTGGTGTTTTCCCTGTTATGATGATGGATGCTGTATTATTTTAGGCCTTCAAATTGTTCATTTGAGTTGCTCTTTTTTCAGGGTGGAATAGTTGTGCAAAATATTTATTCAGTCTTTAGGTATGACTTTGACTCATAAGAATTCCAGAGAAAAAAACAAAATATTTTTATTATAAAAATTGATTTGATTGATTTACTTAATTATTTGGGAAAGTTCCAGCAGGCATTTCAACATTGCATAACTTTTTCACTCTGTTCTTGCCTTTGTACAACTCGTTTGTACACATTCCTATTAAACATAATTAATTTCTCAGGTACAGCCTGTATTTGGTGCTTTTTTGATGCAATATTCTGATTCTTGAGAAAATATTGTGGTAAGTAAGATACAACTTGGATTTCTTTTAATGTAAAAAACAATCAGTGTAATAAAGGGATGGGATCGTCATTTTAGATTAAATTGTTCAGCTCTCCTGCAGAAATTCTGACGCAAAGTAAAACTTGTGGACACTTAATTAAAAATATAATAAAGATCGGTCCTTTCATCCCTCTTTTTCTGATATCTGAATCAGTATTCAAAGCTTTGCATTGGGCTTCTCAGGACTTCCCGTGTAATTGAACAGATGACATTTACTAATGAAAAATAAGCTGTGCAGCTTCTACAAACCTTACAGCTTGGAAGGTAGTTCAAAGATTAACAGAATAAAAAGGAAAACACATGCTACTGTTTCAATAGGGTCGAAATCCACAATCCCACTAAGGAGACAAACAGAGACAAACAGAGAAAAATCCAATATATATGTAAATAAAGAAAAAAAGCAATTATTTTTGCTACGTGATGTACTAGTTGAAATTACTTAAACAGAAGGCATTCATGACTGCCGCTGAAAAGATACTCATCAGTCTCACAATAACGCGCCGCCTCTGTGCGCGCATGTTGGCTACGTGGGGCGCCTGACACTTACTGACATGTCACAGAAACCGCACACACACACACGCATACCAAGCATCCAAACTCACCTGATGATGACATACATCACCAAACAGTTGCCCACCAAGCCCACCACAAACACCACCGAGTAAACGGCGACTATGATGGGGATGATGGGTGACATCGGCTCAGGTTCCGCGTCCCAGGTGCCGTTCGGGGTGTCGTTGAAGATGTCCGACAAGCCGGGCTGCCAGGTGAAGTTCGGGACGCACTGCCCCGGCTGGCCCAAGGGACAGCGGTCCTCTTTG
The DNA here is from genome assembly GCF_001444195.1 of Xiphophorus couchianus. Taxonomy (NCBI): domain Eukaryota; kingdom Metazoa; phylum Chordata; class Actinopteri; order Cyprinodontiformes; family Poeciliidae; genus Xiphophorus; species Xiphophorus couchianus. The sequence continues at coordinate 19,084,752 of NC_040233.1, forward strand.
AAAATGTGCACCACGCCGCTCTCCATGGTGCTGAACGCTGGCTCTCCTTCTTCTGCTGTTGCTGGGCGCAAACTCACCACCCGAAAACAAGTGAATCGCCTAATTAGGGCGGAAGAAGGTAGCATTTTCAATTTAAACAAGTCTCAGTTTGTTGTGAGGAAAAACTACGCGCAAAAGCCCCGCGCTCAAGGACATCTTCACACAGGAGTAAAACCACCTTACCTCTTTTTAGTCCTTTCCTTCCCCTCAAAAAAAAAAAGCTCCTTCGAAAGAAACCAAGGCTGATTAGGACTCTTTGAGGACTCTCGACCAGAAAATCGGTTGTAGAAAAATATGAGCAGAAACAGCAGGTTTCTGTGCAGAGTGTGCAGGAAGAGGACAATTCACAGGCTGTGCCACCGCTGCGCGCCCGAAGGTGCGCACTGGAAGCCCGCACTGCTCATTCAGTGACATCAGAGCCTGAGCCAACACATATGACAGCCAGCAGATAGATAGGTTCAGACCATATGTAGTCAACTTCTGTCAGACTTTACTTAAATTTGAGTGATTTTTGCATTACTAATGAATCCGCACACAGGCGATAGCATATAGATTCTGACCTTTGCGAACTGTGCTGTCCAAATCCTCAAAAATTTTCAAACTTTTATTTTTTGCACTGTGCAAATTAAAGTTGCCAAAATGTCCAGCAGAACATATTTTCTAAAATTTCATACCCTTTTTACCATAGAAATGTTAAAAATCAAAGTATTAATGGCATGAACAGTATCATGACATGGGAATGCTGCCCCTCAGCAAGTACCAGTCAGGTAAGAGCAAAACGCTATTTTTTGGCTTGTAGCAAGAAATTAACTCTGCACATCACCCTGGATGTATTATTTCCTTGGTGAACCATGGTAGTGTTGGCATCATGCAATGGATGTTTTAATCTACCAGAGAAGAGGAAGTTCTGTAGATGAATTTTACTCAATAAAAGGCAGTTTTAGGAGAAAACTTGTTAGAAGCTGCAAAAGATGTTTGTTTTGGATCTGTAATCTACTTAGAAAATGACCCTAAAAATACAGCCAAAGCTACAACTGAAGGGATTGGATCAGAGCACATTCATGGTCTGATCAAAAACCAGACAAAATGCAATTTAGAATCAACAGCAATACTTGAAAAAAGGTGCTCACAAATTTGACAAACCCAGTCTAATTGAGCTTGTGCAGAGAAAAAGAGAAACACAGATTTGGAGTGATTCTCCAAATCACTTGCTGCTGTAATTACACAGAAAGGTTAAAAAAAGCATCAATTTAGGGGATTGAATACAGATGCACAACTCATTTTCCATGCATCACTTTGTGTTGCTCTATCAAGCAAATTCGCATTGTTTTTGATTACAATATGAGTAAATGTGTAAAAAGTATGTTGTGTGAATACTTTGGCCAAGACATTGCATGACCTCAGTGTAAAACAAGCACCTAATTTATAAGCTGTTATTGCAGTTTTCATCAACAGGGTAAGGATTTCATAAAGTATTACGAACAAGATTATACACAAAAACAAGGAGGAATTTGGAACGGCTTCAAAGAAAATAAAAAAAAAAGACTTAATTACCTCCTTAGCACCTTCTGACTCATTTTTTTTTTATCAGCGTTATTTTTGCTCTGAACAAAGTTGACTCCCAATTTCACCAAAGATTCTTAGCTGGGTGGTCTTGTTGCACACAACCTCTTTCATGTGCATCATTGTCCCTGTTTTATCAGTTCCATTTTTCTCTCCACCGTGACACCACCCTCACAACAACGTCACAGCTCTGAAGGCTCAACATGAAAAGACACCGAGGATCTAAATGAAGAAAACTCCTCTTGACTTAAATCACATGCTTCCCCACTCGAGCAGCTCCTCTACTCCTTCCTGCAGGAGATATGAGACAGGTTTCGACCAGCGCATCATTAAGCAGGTGCTGTTTCCCTTCCCTTTCTTTCATGCACTAACAGTAGTTGCTTAGAGACCCATCACAGCCAGGTGTTTGCTTGAGTGACAAAGGCTTTTCGTCATTGTGTTCCCACATTGTCAAGACCGTCCTCGCTTGACTTTGTGAGGCGGCCCCTGTCTGTCAGTACAAATATATGATAAAAAAAAACTAAAAAAAAAGAAAAAAACTATCTCAGAGGTCCAACTTGAACCTTGAACTGAGAGCGAGTGAATCACCTCCTCTGTTGTGCGAGGGACTCAGTGAAACAGTTGCAGTGTTTACCTTTAATCTTAATATTGCAGTGCCAAAGGTCTGTTTATTCACAGATACAATCAGGTCTGCCTCTTCTGGCACTCGAAGCAATGCTTTTTTTTTATTTCAAAGGGAGGATGGCAAATGGCTTTTTTGTTGCCTGCGGAAAAGAGGTCAAGGCTAGCGATGCTTTTTTACAGCGCTTTTTTCTCTTTACGCATAAAACTTTGGGTACTGTCCATTCAATTTGGCTAAAAACAAGGAAGTAAGATCCTGGATATTCAGATACAGTCAACACATGAGGTATATCAAGAAATGTAATTTAATTTCAACCTTTATAATGCATTTTCTCTAATTGATTTAGGGTCAAAATCTTTCAATTAAGTTCAGCTCATTTATATAAAGCACCAATCCACAAAAGAAATGGTCTCGAAACATTTTACTAACAAGCAATTTCAATCCTAGTTATCAAATAGTGAATTACGTTCAGTTCATTATTCAAATTAGTTTAACAGACTGCATTGAGTCATTAACTTGCAGAATTCACTCCTCCTGGAACAGCATGTGGTGACAGTAGACGATCGCCTGCGTTGTGTTGTTGACTTTACATCGATCCCTCATGCCGACGTAGCAACAGTGGAGAGGAAGAAACTTCTGGCTGAACCAGAACCTGGCTCAGTACTGGCGGCAATCTTTTCTGTCTGACCTTAACCTTGTTAAGATGGTAGGAAGCTAACACCTAGTTTAAATTTGTACTCCCCGTTTCTTCAGTTTGCAAATTATTGAAGCTGTAGGTTATAAAATCAGCCCACACTAGAAAAAGAAGGTTTAACAGTATCATTAAACTCTCCAAATTGGAATGACTTTCATGACCATGAGTGGATGGAAATTTCTAACTGCATTCCATAATTGATTTTACATTATTTTTATAACAAGACACTCATTTTACGTGTATTTCAGCAGCCATTAACTGTTTAAATGCATTATTTTCTCCATTGATCCTTTCCTGCTTCCAGGATAAATACATTTCTGTAATAAGATTTTATAAATCACAAAGCCATACAGATTTATCAAATGCTTTTGATTGTTTTGTAAAATTGTCCCGACATCTAAACTGAACAATGCTTATTACTTTAAGAAAATTAAAGTAAAGTCGTTGGCTTTGTTGCAATAACTAAGTGTAGCAAAATAACCAACTTGTGTTTTCCCATGTCAAAAAAAAAAGCGAGGAAAATTGCTGCAGAAAGCTTGGCTTGGTATTGATGTTGCCAAAAATAACCATAATAAGTTGAGTGGTAATTTTATTGATTCTGACGTTGTTGATCTAAGAGCAGATGAATGCTGGAAATGAGAGTAATGAGAGGAAAATGAGTGAAAAGTGGTGAATCCACACACTTTCAGAGCTACTGATCTCTGTACAGCTGGAGGACAGCAAAAGCAGTGAAAACTTTTAAATTACCCTTGACAGGACATCTATTAATAATATTCTCTACAGTTCTGGTTTTCATATAAGTGGCAATAGGGAGGCCATTGTTGAATGGTAAATGGACTGAATTTACATAGCAAGTTTCTACTTATATGGACCTCTCACACTATAGGCACATTCACCTCAGTGCACTCAGAAATGTGCGCCCACTTATACACTTAGCAGCATCATAGTGTGAAAACGCTTTTCTTCAGCAATTCATTAAATTTTCGTTCTATTTTTCCAGTTCACAACAAATAAACCAACCCATTGAATAAACAGGTCGAACTTTTTTTTAGAGCGTTGTATAGAAATACACAATAAATTAATCAAAACAATTCAGTCAAGTAGACACATTCAACTCCAAGTACACACTGTTTGATCCAGTTATAAGACGAGGTCAAACGTTGGCAGGTATTATGAATAACTGACTTTTATTTAATGTTATGATATTATTCCATCATCAGACACATTCCTGGAATGTTGCTTTGACTCATTCATGAATGTCTGAGCCATTTGGGGGTGACTAATCGTTTGTTCATACAATGTGCCGCCCATTTAGCCCAAGTTCCGTCTTGGAGCTTCAGTGTTCACCTGAGCTCCCGCCCCTCACCGGACTGGCAGCAGCACCAATTAGCAAACACCTGGTGGAACTAAGCATCTACTGAGCTTACAAACGGCAATGTTCCTATAAGAACGATTATAAACTGCACAAATGGACGGCATGGAGAAGTAATGTTGTCGTGATGGACTGAAGGGGAAAATGGTCGGAAGTTCTTAAAAAGACAGAGGCCACATTCAAGGGATCAGATGTGGCTATGATGTAAGTCAAATGTCTTTTAAGTTGTTTTAGATATATACATCATTTTTATTACAACTGACGGTAACATAGTTCCTTGATTGTGCTATGAAAATACACTATGTGCCTGGATAATATGTTGTACTCCTCCTTTAAAGAACTCCAGCTGATTCCATCGAGTCGCTGACATTTCAGCAAGCCCTCCTTCTAAGCAAGCATGTGGCGATAGTGGATAGGGAAACAAGACAGAGTCAAAGGGAAGGATGAATGAGAATACAGGGCGATCCTGGAAGGAAACCAAAGCAATCAAAACATGAGGTTCACCCTCCAACATCACAGACATCCAACCAGGGCTGGAATGATTTAGAATGAAGCACATTCATGTTGTAGAACAGCAGTGCTAAAGTACTGCTGTTCTACAAATGCTGTCTTACCAAAAATGCTGCTTGAACATTTAATCAAGTTAATTTATTAAGAAAAATTTATAAAAAAATGTATCTTTAGATGGGAAAAGTTGATAAAGATGTACCTCAAAACACTGGCAACTGTAATTACACACTATCACTTCAAATAGCAGTAAATATATATTGAAGTTTGTGGTTGCAACTTGACAAACTGAAAACTTTAGAGCGGTATGAACAACGTTGCAAGACATTTCAAATACAAACAAACCTAAAATACCATTGACATTCAAATCTAGAACATTATATCATCTGACCAAAGATAACACTATCTTTGGTCAGATGATATTGATTACCTTCAATAGCAACTAACTATTAAAATATAAAGCATGTAGGTTGAACACATTGAGTTGATAAAAACCTTTGATTTTTACATTAGGGAAATTAAGAAATTAAACATAATACCCAAACAATGTATGCAGTTTCTCAAAAATTATGACACAAAATGTATACATTTATAGAACAACAAAAGAGTGTGACTGTCTGTCCTCATCACTATGTAACAAGAGGATTCTGATTCTAAACTGCCTGTTGAGTAATGCAGAATAAGGGCCTGTATATTTTATACTTCAGTGAGGGAGATAGATGGTCCTTTTACACTATTATCTCCATTTTTAGCCAGAACCCCCACCCCCCAAAAAAGACTTTATTCACAGCCATTCAGTGCCTCTGCAGCACACTCTGTTGCATATACGTCCTAGAGTAAATATAAACACAATCTTCACATAAAACCTCATCCTGGTTCCATTTTTATAAAACTGCACAATGCTCAAAACACTTTCCCAGGACCCATTTGGGAGAACAAAATTGTATACTATTTTATACCATTAGCGGAGCCTCTATATGTCTTTAGAGATGTAGCACTCACAGGGGATGGAGGTGTGCATTTTAATGCATTCCTTTTTGTTAAGTGCAAATGTTCAAGCTGAGGGAAGATTGGTAAATTGCTTCTTTAAATAAGCATAATAAATTTGTTTCGTGATAGGACTGTGTATTTACAAAAACTAGGGTTTTTTTCACTAATATTAAATTATATTCAGAATTTTCTGATGCATAATCACAATCAATCAATAATCAATCAGTGTTTGAAAGGGGAGACAGAGGTTTCATAAACATGTTTGTTTTTATTTTTATTTTTTAGCTGTAAATCACCTCCACTTCTAAACCCATCATTACCAAATTAAATGCTTCACCTCTTGAAAACAAGGAATCCAAAATCGCTGAGAATAAACTTTTTTTTGGAAAAGGTTTTGAAACTTTTTAAAGGTTTTGTAATCTTGCAGTAATACATATTTGCCTCCTCCATCCTGATGGATCCCTTTAAGTCCTGTCATACTGAACAGAGGAGTAAAAGAAGAGGCGTGCGTGTTTGTTGGGGAGGAGGGTGGTGTTAATCTGTGACCTGCTCCACAAAGCTGCTCCAGCTCAAGGACAATAACAGACCTGGAGGGCCTGTGGGGTTGTTTTGTCTGGGCTCACAGGTGAATCATTATTGTTGAACTCTCAGATCACTGCCGGTTTTCCTTAATGACTGCTTTGTATTTGGCATCAAAAGCTGCATCCTCAGTGGACGATGCATGTCTGTGCACTATGAACTCTGTATACTATCTTGCCCTTCAATAATCATTAGATTAAAATAGAGAAGATGGGCATATCCGACTACCGGATGCAATAGTTCAGTCCTCCCTTACGCTAAGGAAATGAGGAAGGGAGGAGTGGAGAGCACCGGAGTTCAGCCTTTTTCATCTAGTGTCATCAATAGAAAGAGAAAAAGGCAGGAGGAAACGATAAAGTCGATAAATTAAGATTATGTCAACAATTTTCATTTATCATGTGATTAATAGATTTATAGCTAATCGCTACAGGCCTAGTCTTGACACGTCTGTCCTTTATCTGTGTTCTTCTCTGAATCAGAGAGTTTATGTATAATCAGAAACAATTTGCATGCTAAATGACAAATGTCTAGAGCACAGGTGTCAAACTCCAGTCTTGGAGGGCCACTGCCCTGCAACTTTTAGATGTGCCTCTGCTGCACCACACCTGAATAGAATAATTAGGTCATTAGCAAGGCTCTGGAGAACTTATCTACATGTTTTTCTTACTGTGCACAAGAAGGAGGTAATTAAGCCATTTCATTCCAGTGTTTTGTACCTGTGGCACATCTAAAAACTGCAGGGCACTGGCCCTTGAGGACTGGAGTTTGACACCCCTGGTCCAGAGTATAGCAATAGAAGAAAAGCCTTACATGAAATGATGCAGAGTTTTGCACCAAATCAGTGTCTCAGACGAGGGTTAAAATAGTAGAACAGTTAGGTCCCATGCAGCTGTGATTGCATAACAGCCAGCTGCTGGTCAGCGTGGCCTATTACTTGTAAGCACGGCATTCACCGAAACATCTGAGGACGAGTGTCCCAGCGGTACGTGTGGGTTCAGTGTGTAATGATTACAGCAAATTTGAAAGAAAAAAACAAGATGTGCTTTTAGAACAAGTAGCCTACTCGAAAATACAAGAGGCAGTGTGGCACGGCTGAAAAATTAGTGTTTTTCTTTTTGAGCTAGAGAGAGAAGAACATTGAAGCAGACCTAAAATAAGCTCATTTCTCTTAACTGGTTTTATTTTAGCATGACAAATAAGGAAAAAATACATATTTTATTAGCTATTTCAAGGTAGTGGTATTAAATCTAAATGAACAGAAAGCTGTTCTCATTTGAAGTATTCTATGAAGAAGAGTGGTCACCGAGCTGTACAATAGAGCAAGTTATAAGCACTGTTGCCTCATTGAAAAAGGTATGAGCAACTACGGCTGGTGCTTCTCTCTGAATGTTACCTGACACAAGGACAATATTTTTCTCAGAAACCTAGGATTTCAAAACTTCCGTTACAGCAGACAAGTGAATTTTTAAGACGCTACACACGTGTGAATCTTGTATAACCAACAAAGCAGTTGGTAACTTGTTGTTTGCAAGAACCCGCTGATGTACCACTGAGCTGCCTTTGTTTGGTCCTACTGAGTCACCAAAGGCAATGTGCTTACCAGGGAAATTGCTTTTGCAAAGAATTGCTACGACTGGCGTAAAAAAGAAAATACGAAATGATTCTGCTTCACAAGTCTCCAAAGATGAAAGCTCTTTGAGTTGACTAACCCATAGAAAGGTTTGTTCATGGTGTTAAATAGGTTTTGCAATCCTAAAGGGGAGGAGCGAAGGATGGCTGAGATATTGTATAAAAATGACTTTTTTGAACTTTTTATCGTGTTATATTGTTATTCTATGATCAAAAAAATACCTGGAATGTTGCTTTGATTCTTCCACCTCACAGAGTCCCCTTTTCCACCTCTATTCCACACAGCTCCTCCAAACTAGCTGCAGCAGCAATCAGCAAACACCCACTGAGCCCGAAGAATGTTTATAATGGCAAAAAGAGAAATATAACATGCTGAAGACACAGTGTCAGAAAGAGGAGTTTCTTAAAGAGACAGAGGCCAACTTCAAGGTGTCAAATTTGTTTTAAGTTATGTTTGATATATACAGCATTTTTATGACAACTGAAGGTAAGAGCTACTTGATTGTGCTATAAAATATGCCTGGAAAGTACATAATACCACCTCTTTCAGGCCAGAAAAGAGTTCTACTAACTTCAGCTCAATAATGTCAGTTAAAAAACAAAATACACAGCACTGCAACCAATTAGCATAAAACAAACAAGCAGCCGTATCATTGCTTTCTAATGACAGGGATGTGAGCGCACTCATAATCTTTAAACAATCCACCCAGAGCTATTCATTTTTTACTAGTTCTGCATCAATGGTGGCTTGCTGGGAGCAGACCGTTTTCTTTAGGAGTAATTCCCTGCAGCCTGTAGCATGCAAACAGAGCTCAGCAGGAACGTTATTACTGGGCACCTGGGCCATGAGCAATATGGAAAGAAGCTTCTCAAATAGAGTAATTCCAGTTTTCACACAACACCACTGATTTCACAGCAGGACTTGGAGGAAATCTGCATTTTGCTGCAGCAGACATCAACGTCACTGTCAGGCAGAGGAGCAAAGCAGGGACGGCACATATGCGATTCTCTTTCGATGGGGGCTTAAATGGAACTCTATGCTGGGTGGCTGCGGCAGAGTCTTGTTTTGATTGTCGCTATGGGAACGGACAAGGTCTGACCCACTGATACAAGAGCAAAGGGATTTGATCGATAGACCGAGGCAACAATAGGTTTCTTCAGCTAAACCAGACAGATGAGGATGTCAAGTCTGAGCAATTTGAATGCATGATCCAGAAAAATCCCTGCTAATATTCAGAACAGTGTCTTTAGAAAGAAAAATCTAATGAAACATAAGAAGGACGCTGCTTCATGGGAGTCCTACCAACTGAGCACATAAACATCCTTCCTCCCCCAGCCTAAGGGAGAAATGTGTGTGGCATAATAAAAAAAGCCAGTGGGGAGCAGGAACCATTTTTCTCAAGGTTCAGAGTTCACTCGGATGGTGCAGGTGAGCGTGCACTGGGATCACAATGTGCCAGCCACAGTAAACAGTGTTTGGAGAGCAAGGCAAGGCCAAGCTACTGCAGCCAGAGGCACTGAGCCTCTACACAAATATTGACTTTACGTTCATCCCTTGTTCTCTGCACCTTTCAGACGCGAAACCACGAGGGACGAGTACGTCAGAGTTTCCGAAGAAGAGCCTGATTTGAATGCCTCCTAACAAACATGAAGGACTGGTTACATGCTCAAGAGATTGTAGGCGTTTGCATTGAATAGGCGCTCTTTGTTTACCAAGGCCAAAACCTAGCGCGCAGGGGAATAAGAAGGTATCTGTTGGAAAGTTTAAACAGCTGTGTGCATTTGAAAAATGTTGATTAATATAGTTTGGTTTCTGCAGAGGATAGAGAGCTGGGGAAACAAATCATTCCCTTGTGGAGTTTAACTTCATAGCAGTGAAGGCATATGGAAGTAGATCTCCTCTGGGTGCCAGAAAGGATGTGTGACCGCCTGGCCTGTCAGCTGAAGCTGACAGTATCTGTTGTAAATACTAACAGAGAGGTTTGTAGAAGTTTTTATAGCAGGGGTGCCCAAAGTCAGTCCTCGAAGGGCCAGCATCCTGCATGCTTTAGTTCTCTCCCTGGTGGTAGTAACAACCTTTTCAGCATGTCAGTGTTCTTCTTAGGCCTTCTAACGAGCCTTTATTGGATCCAGGTGCGTTAAACCAGGGAGCGAACTAAAACATGAAGGATGCCGGCCCTCGAGGACCGACTTTGTGCACCGCTGCCTCAGGGCAAGTACTACAATTTGTTGATTTAGTTTTTTTTTGGGGGGGGGGAAGTTTTAAATTCAGCTCAAGCAGCCAAACAGCAGCATGAAAGAATTTCTTCATGTGTAGTGCGTTTTCTGTTTACTGACTTGAGAAAATATTTGTCAAGCGTGTCCAATATTTTCAGTGTGGCCTCAGTAAAAATGTTAGGCAATCTATATTTTAATTTCTTGCCAAGATATCCATGTTTGTGCTGTAGATGGCCATGAAGCTCATTAATTTTGAGCTTTAAAACTACTTATTCAAAACGGTTTTTTTGGAAACATGTTAAATTAATATCAAACACAAAAATAGGCAACCAAGTCTTTTTTGTTTTGCAGATTTAAATTTACATACACCCCCACCAATATAGTTAAATATCTTTTAGCAAGTTGAACCTTGACCACACAGTTTTTTTAATTCGTCATCAGGCTTCTGGCACGATTCTGGTAGGATATTTTACCTATAAAAAGTAAATCAGTTAAACTGATCATTTTAAGCGGTCTCTTAAAATGATAAATTTTCCAGAGCTTTATATATACATTTGAGTTTGCATGTTTTTTTGTTCAGTTAGATCAAGTCAGAATTATCTTGGAAATTTACAAATTATTAAAAAAATGGAAATAATCACATTGTAAAACCTCAAACTGATTTATCACAACATAATATAAAAATACATCATATCACATTTAGAGCATCTTTGTTGTTCTTTTATCTTAAATAATCTGTGAATCAGATATCATCATTTTAGTTTTACCTGTCTCTCTGCAGATCCAGTTGGACATAAATGAAACATTTATTGTAAGTTCTTGTAAGTTTTTACATTTTTGTGAAATGATCATGGGAACGCTCTGTCAAGACACCAAAGTGATTATTCCAGCTGGTTAAAAGACAGATAGGATTTTGTTTTCTTCGTCAGGGACTCATTACAGAGGAAAACAACATGAAATTCAGCACTCAAAACTATTAGAGTTGCAGAACAGCTGTTGGTGTTGTTTCTTTAGCTTAATTTAAATCTAATCTTGAGTCCTTCAGTAACATTTCCCTTCATAGAAAAGTAAACACATCTAAGCAACTCACAGCTGTGTTCAGGTGAATGATCCAACATAATTACAGAGAAGCTGTGCAAAGTTTATGTTCAATCTAAGTCAGATAAGAGAGTAAATGCTTAGGATTTAATTCAAATAATGATGGAAATGCCAATTAATGCATCAATTGAAACTGATGTTAGAGCACAAAATAATCTCAGAGCTGTTATAAGAGGCCGTTGTTCACATCAAATGGATTGTCGCAACAGATACTAAACTTTTGGCATGTTAACAAGGTTTTCCTCGTGTCTACACTGAAGAAAGTAAGCACGTTATATGAAATGTCAAATCTTTTCACATGTATGCAGCGTATGTTTGTTTTGTGATGAAGGGTGTGAAATATAAAATCAGTACTATGTCACAGTTTTTGTCATATTTGATTATTACTTTAAAGAGATGAAAAATCCATGCTTGGTACTTAGTCCATGAGAATCCCATGAGTTTGTAAAATCACAAGTACTTTTTGAAAGTACAACCTTTACGCATCTATGGAAAAACGTTTCATTCAGCTCACATTTCTGTATTAAAAGATTTATTGGCTTGTTGTAATATTTTGATTTAAATGTGTTTTCATTTAATGCTAGCAGAAAATCCTCATAATTAACAAAAAAACAGCCCAATGCTATCCTCACTCTGTACCAGACATTATGACACAATGCACTCGTGGCATCTCCCAAACCCAAACTCCTCCACCCAATTTTCACATTAAGGGGTAATATTTGTGAATTCAGCGGATATGCCTCCACTACTCCAGAGACGTTTTGCAGAGCAGTTTGTGATCCAAGGCGTCGATGCAGCCACTTAGCAATAATATCAAATACCATGAGGCTCTCTACACATTGTTTTTGAACAATATATGAATGGCCATGTTAAGCTAGGTCTGTTACAACTGACTTTGCCAAAAGTAGGTGACCTCTGCACTCCATGCGCCTCCTTCTTTGTTCTGGAAATCACTGAGCGCCTTAGAGAGACCCATTCTTTGACAAAATGCTTGTGGAAGCAAACACCATGCCTCAGTGCTGAACTTTATAAGCCAAGGACCATACAAGTGATTTGAACACCTAAATTCAATAGTCTGCAGTTAAAGATGTCTTTAAGTTGAGGTGCTGATGGCACTGAATGTTTTGTCATTAAAAAAAACAATTACCTGCAGCTGTTAGTTAGATTTGCAGACCTGACAGAGGTCTTTTGCTGGTAAACTTTGAAAAGAAAACAGTACAGATGATGAAAATAGGACAACACTGTGTGTGTAGTTTTTAGGCAAGTAAGTAGTTCACCTTTCATAATTTTCAGGCATACTTTCAAACTGACAGACTCCATGAAAGGAAGGCTTATCATCAATATAGATTAAAAAAAAGGTTGCTATATTGGTCACTAGTTTTAAAAAAACTAGTGACCAATCTCAGAAATATTAATTGGAAAGTTGAGAGGTGTCTGATGAAAATAAAAAGATGAAATGGGAAAATGAGTTTCATTTAGCTGAGTAATAATGCAGCAAAATATTAGCCGCCTAATAACTGTGCACATATATTCTCCTAAAAAAGACCAAACTTCACTCTGAATGTCTTAGAAATTCACATTTGACATCTATTAACAGTTTGGATTAACCAAAATGTAGCTTGGGATTAATAGAAACAATCCTCACACAGTGAAAGTCAACCTCTTATTAAAATTATTTAAAAGAAGTTCAGATCCCACCATGCAATACTTGCAACTCTGGCAGCTTTGGAAAGCAGCTCACTGTCATGTTATTGTAGGTGACTCTAAAGTGTAGCTGGCCATTGAAAGATCAGATTGAGTTGGAAGTGATGAGTGAACAGAGCATCATTTCCAGAAGGTGTCCTTTAAAGGGCTGGGTGACCCAGGTCTCATTTTATTTGAGAAAGTCAGACAGTGAGAGGTGTTGGACCAAAAATCAAAGGGACCCGTCAAAGTCAGTTTTTTGATCAACAGTTTGGAAGCAAAAGACTTGATAGTTGTATAAGAGTCATGACCACTAGTTAATTCTGCCAGTATATTAAATACACATGTATGTATTCAAAATAAGTTTATGTTGAGTTACTTTTGCTGGTGAAAATTAATTGGAAATGGCACATTTAATGTGTAAGCTGTTTTAGACTACTCTGTTATTTTAAACCAACTTTAAGGGTTGCAAATTTGACAAAAAAATCTTGTTTGAGTTTTAAACATAGCTTATGATCAGCCTTCACAGATAAGTTTCCAAACACATTTATGTCTCTCCTATATATTAAATATGTTTCATGACTTTAAACACAAAGTTTCAACACATCTAAATCAAGTAAACGTCTTTATTGGAATTCATCGAATGTTTTACAAGTCAGACTTAAATATCTTGCAGTTTTGTACATCACAGACAGTCACCACACATCACTAAGCTGAGGTCACAACATCAAACAGCGAAATCAGTTCACATGGAGGATCACGTGAGGCGCGGCCAGACGAGGGAAGCACAAAGGTGGAGCTTTTAACTCATTTATTACAGGAAAGCGGATTACAGCGCAGTTCTAAACTCATCCACGCAACAACACACAAACACGAATGCAGATGAAGAGTTCAGCTCCGGGCTGCCACAGCCGGAGCCTGCTGTTGGTCAGAGGACTGCAGCTGTCTGCCAAGATACTCCCTGTAAAAAAAAACAGTTAATTATTATAAATCGTTCTCCTCCAATCAGAGCAGAAAATTGCAGTATAACTGTTACTTTTTGTAGAAAACAGTAAAACGTAAGTGGTTTTGATGAGTCAACCGGCATGTTGCTTCATAATTGTACAAAGTGTTTATGTAAATATGAAAAGTGATCTTTGGTAAAATCAGCCTCCATTCTCTATCAAATTTTGGGTTTTCACACAGAAAAACCAGAAATTATCTGATCTTTTCCAGACACTCAGTTGTACTCGATATCGAACGCTAAGTGCATGAAATCTCAAAGTCTACATCCCACCATGCCATTTATTAAGACCACAAAGACAAAAGGGAAACGTTTGTGAAAAATAAGCTGTGCCCAAAAAAAACAATGTCCTGATAAATGCAGGAAACAAAATGTTTTAGTGATACCTTTTTACCATGACTGTACAACGTTATTTTATATCAATTAACATTACATAAATATGGTTTGAACTACACACAGACTGTTCGACATTACACAAAAACAGTAAAAAGTAAATTGCGCCATTTGTCTACAATAGTTTATGATATCTTCCTAAATAATCTTTAGGAAGATATTAAACCGTCTTTATTACGCCTACATTTCTGTATGTTTTCCGTATCTTTATTAGTGTGAGGTATTGAGTCAATCTTAAATGCTGTGTTTTTTATTATCTACAAGTGGAAAATCATCATAATTAACAGAAATAGAGGCTTAAACAAAGTCTGTGTGCAGTTTAATCTGAATAATGTGTTTTACTTAGTGAATTGAGTTAATAAAAATGAATGAACATTTTAATAATATTTTAATTTTTAAAAAATGACTGTTTGATGTGTGTGTGTGATGGACAGTCATTTCCATCTGAAAATACTGATATTATTTGCAGTCCAAGCCACTAATTTCTATCATCCACATTAAATTTTAAATTATCCTTTCAAGTTTTAATTGCTTTCAATTTATTTTTTATATAGGATTATTATAAACATTCTTTCTCTGGCAATAAACATAAAACCCTCAGGGGTGGCGAAGTCATAGGGAAAACAATTAACTGAACACTCTTCAGGTCTTCGTCTAATAATCTGCTGTCCAGAAACACAGATTTCCAGTCAAAATTCCTGTCATCATTTTGCTTTTTTTTTTGCATTGTGATTAATGAGCTCTACAGCCACTGATAAGAGAGTAATAATGTCCAACTATTGCTTGATTTAAGCGCATTTCATTTTTAATCTCTTCACTACCTCGGTGGAATTACGGCACTTATTATTCCTTAATAAGACAGCAGGTTTCAGTGGAGCTTCTCCCTCTTATTTGGACCCAGACGTTGTGCACAGCTCAGATATAATGACAGTATATTGAAAGGTCATAGCTTTTTCTCAGGCATCTCCTTGGCAGAAACACTTCAGATCATGACACTCACCTTATTAGAACCAGAAACATCAAGGGTCTTACAAGAGTCTAATAAAGGCTGTCCAGAACGTCTAATAGTAGGGAGTACTTTCTCTTCAGAAAAAAAAAATAAAATGCCCCACTCACACTATAATTACTCAATCTTTCTCTACAGAGTAGCAGCTCTTGTTGAATTTTCAAAGGAAGTAAATTTCTATTTTTACTGAATGGTACTTTCCTATAATTACATCAAATATGAATCACTGAGTGCAGTATGGAGCCATCTCGGTAAACAGCTAAATCTTTTCTGACAGAAACAAAGTGTGTTTTAGTGTTTTTGTCTTGTACTTCCTCTAAAATGCTGTTTATTTTAAGTCCTGCCGTCTTACACAACCCAATTAAAAGGATGAGTAATTATGACAAAGTTAGACACTTCACTAAGTTGGATGTAGGTAATGAAAAAAGTGTTTCCTGTAAACTTGAAAATCTACATTTCTTTCCAGAGCTCAAATCTCCCGTCGGAGGCTTGTGTTTTAGAGACTGTTGAAGCTAACGAACAATAAGCAGGCGTTTGTTTACTGAGCACTGAGTGCATTAATAAAGGAAGATGGAAATAACTGGGATATTAGAATGATTCATGAAGATGAGGTGCATTCAGATGTATGCTTTAGCAGATGCAGCACTGTGAAATGATTCAAGAAGGAGAAACATACAAAAATGTCACGCATGTTTAGATGAAAGGGTGAATGAGGCCTTTCATATATTTTAATATGCGTACATTAATTTGCAGACTTCTACAGACTTAATAAAAGTATCTGAAAAAATGTCAGTGAAAACTCTTCGCTTATTCTTCAATTATTCTGTTGATAATGTATGGTATTGATTTTTAGATTGTATTGTTATTGTTTTTATGTAATTTGTTGTTGACAGGTCTCCCTTTTAAATGAGACGAGTTTCTAGAGATTTTCCTGTACAAATAAGGGATTAATAATAGCAATAGCAATTTTTTGTTAGCCTTCTTGTAATAATTAACGGTTTCTGCCTTATCAAGAACATTTTAATATTTTAAGATAACCTTAAGCAAGTAAAAACTGTAGTTTTCCCAATAATAATTTTATTTATCAGAAAAAGACTATTTTCCAAAACCAAAAACCCTGGGCTTTTTTCATATAAAATTTAACCGCCCCATAAGCCTCAGAACTCATAGAGGAGAAGATTTAACCCACACTTCTTTAAAAAACTGTTTTTATTCACAACTTTAGCGATAGATTCAGTCCTTGCCTCTTTGTTTTGATAAACTTCGCAGTCTGGTGGATTTGCTCTGAACCAGCTAATGAAAACGTACCAGATAAATATTTTTATCAACTTGCTTGAAAGGATGCAGCTTATCGAGTGCAGCTGACTGCGAAACAACTCCTAATGGGCTGATAACTAGCAAATATTTCAACTCCATTTAAATTATTTGGCATCAATGTCACAAACATTTGAATAACTGTTTCTATATTTGAGATTAAGGCTCAGAAACGTCCCAGATAAATGGTCTGTTTGTATATGTAACAATCTATTTAAACTAGGATTATGGGGGAAAGTAGAACTATATAATAAAAAAGCTTTATTTATCAGCTATCCGGTAATAATAGTTGATAAATTGAGCACTTTTAAAACTCCTTCAATAAAGATGTAATTTTTTGTGTAAAAGTAGCATTACTTGATATTGAGAACATACTGTATGTACATGTAGTTAAAATTATATAACAATTTTAATTGCTATTGATCAACACACAATGTCCCCACCTTTAGCTTCTATAAAATGTGGGAATAAAAGGTTTATCCATCTGATTAAATATGTTGCAGATTAAGAGAGTGTCATGCTTGAAATACCAAATATTTTACACAGAAGAGTCTGAAAGCTAATTTTTCTGGAAGCTGCATATGTTCTTAATTTATTGGTCCAATTATGAAAAACAGATGCAAACTCTGTCATTTACAGAAGTTTTTCACTTTACTTGGCAACCTTCATCTACCATTTTTGACATCGCCTGCATATTCTTGTCTAGACTGTAAAATGGGAGATTAACTTTAAACGCATGCATCCTTAAAACCCAGAACGAAGGTTAATTTAGACTTCCTGCATTTCTTTCACTGTCTGCCTCCCTAATACATGCAACACATATCACCACAAAACTTTGCACTTCGGTCTAATTACTAACACAAGGTGGAGGGCAGCTGAGGACAAGGACGGAGAGGCTGTCAATAGCTTTCAGGCTTCACAACAGTTCAAAACAGAGCCGATAGGCTAAAATGACATTCTTTCAAATTCGGGACATACATTAAAGAAAGCAACTTTTCAAAGCGGTGTAAAAGGCCACGGAGATAACCATGCACATATTCACTGTTGTCATGACAGCAAGAGGCTCAGATAAGTAAGGACGTGAAGAACTCCTCATGGAAACAATGAGGCAACCCACTCGAGGTGAAAGCGACTGAGGTAAGGCGCTTTGAAAATCTCTCGACACCGTGGTTCAATGAAACTTTGCTATTTACAAAATAATGATAATGAAAAAAGAAATTAACCTCCCCCTGACGACTTCCTCATACATTTCTGTTTTCATTGAGTCAATCAGTGTAGGCAGCAGATCATTTGATGAGAACTTTGAGATGTGACACACCTCTCTGACTTTACAGGTCCCTACAAATATAAATAAAAACAGGAAGCTTAACAGCAAAACAGTGAGCATGAGTAACTTTCCTTTGTTATTGTTGTCTCAAACGCATTAGAACACAAAAATCGCTGTACTACTGCGTCAGCACAGTATGTCAGCCTTTCAATAGCTCTCACAAGGGGAAGGCGTGGGTGAGTAATATCTCATTAAGAAGTCGACGTAAAAGAACGGATGAAAGTCGTCGGATGCGATACGACGCTGCCGCTTTCAAAAAGCGACAAAAAGAAATAAGCTCTGTGCAACAAAATGTCCATTTTCATAGGCAATGTAATTAACTTTTCCATGGTATGAGGGACTGTGCTGAATTTTACATGAGTTTTCAAACCAGACTCGGTGTGCACAAACAGCGGCTACTGTTTTGAACTTTTTTCTTCATTTAAAATTAAAATTGCCATCATCTTTGCATAACTGCCCTGTTTCATTTACTAGAGAAGGAAAACAAATCAAATATGACTAAAGAGCCAGACACGAGGTTCAATATGTACAAACATGATCATAACGATTTTAAGCAATGCAAGAAATTCAAAATCGCGCACATATAAAGACCAATCTAATAACACTTATCTCTTTCTGTTAGAAAGATGTAATTACAGATAAAGTGCAAGTCAAATATATATAGATATCTAGTTGTTTTGGTGTGTAGGATAGTAGTTATAAGGTGGAAAGCACATCTTCCTTTGATCCAAAGCCTCGATTATAAAAATCCGTTTTTCTTTCCTCTCTGTAACCAAAACAAGACAGAAAGCCTTTTATGCCCCTGCTTATAAATTTCTACCCACATTTCTGTGATTACATTATTTGCAGGGGACATGACTTAGATGGGTAAGCTGCAAAAAGAGAAGCTCAAAGGACTGTGTTTTAGATAACAGATCCACACAAATACACACACACAAAAAACATTTCCCTCGCCTTCTTGTTTTCGAGCAGTGCAGCGGGCAGTGAGTGAGCGTTTTGAAAATAAAAATACAAAGGGAGAGGTGGTGCAGCAGAAGCAAAATAAATCACAAAGAGTTTGGAATGGAGTTGGTGACAAATCTGGACAGGTGATCAACAGCTAAGATTTATGACAGCAGAGAGCTGGAGCAAACATTTGTGCTGATTCATTTGACCTTAAAAAGAAACATGACAGTGTGTTGTGACAGACAAGTTTGGGGATGGAGCAAACCAACAAATATAAAACACATTCTATAACTGGGATTTTGTGATCCTAAATATTTCAGTATTAGTTGACCTTTGATCGAAACATTCTACAAGATATTTCATAAGAAGGAAATGTAAATTTAATGTAACAGAGTATCTCCGAAGGGAAAATCTCATCTCAGATCAAAATGCAAAACTTTGGCATTGTGGTCTAAGATGTTATGTTTTTTTTTCTCTTCAAACTATTTTCATCTTCTTCTTATATCTTGTCACTTCTTGGCAAATTACATCTTTCCTTTAGGTTTAAACAATTTTTGAAGATGTCATGTAAAGTTTTTTTTTAATTCCTTTTGAATGCTTTCCCTGTTATCAAATCTATTGTCTTTGTAGAGTTAACTATTCAGTTTAAAAAAAAAAAAATACTAAATGACCTTAAGAGGGTTTCCATATAGTTTTCCATTATATTGGCATTTTTGGGAGTGGCAGAATTTTTTAATAACACAAATAGTATTGATGTAAATAAGGAAAGGCATGAAAGGGAAACAGGTTTCATATTTGTTGTACAAATCACTACAAGGTGACACACAAAAACGTCTCATGGGAAGAAGTTATTGCAACAAAAATAGGCCTCAAAGATTACCATGAAGCGAATTAAACGGAAATTGTATAACATGTAAAGAAATTGTGTGAGGTTGAACAAAGTTGCTCTGTTTTTGAGGTTTCAACCCATCTATCCTGGAAAATGCTAAAACATTTTGCCACATGCACAAAAGTGCTTGAGGGCCAAAAAATATATATATTTATTTTTGTATTAATAACTTCTTTTTGTTTTTTATTAAACCTGCCCCATTTTTTTTACTTTTTTGTCTGCTCAATAAAAAAATACACATGCTATGTTTTTGTTAGATGAACAGTATTGTTGAGGTAAAAAGGCATCTACAAATCATTGTACATCTAAATCATTAAAAAAGGGTTGTGTTATTAAGAAAAAGTCATAAGGTTGGCAAATATTGTAGTGGGGGGAAGGGTGGACTGATTTTTGTTGTTATAGATGATTGCCAAATTTGGTGACCACACAAAATAATTTTAGTGGCTACAAACAGCCCACAAAATTAAAATTAAACCTTGTCCTAAAGCAACTGTTCTGTCAATGTGACATTGCCTCTGTTGCTGCCATACAAAATTGACTGTGAATATCAGAGAGGCTAAAAAATGTTTCCAACACAATTAAATCTCATTTTATAGTTCTTAAAGCAAAATTGGAATTGTCCATCATTGGTTGAAGCATAACTAGAGATCAGAAATCTGAAAAAAAGAAATCATGATTTATCAACTGATTTTTCTGTGAAGAAAGCATTTAAAAAGTATGAGGTCAAAATTTCACAAGTATGTGTTCTGCTTTTGTCAGACAGCTTTCTTTTTCAGGTAGACAAAACACTTACACATTTACTTTTGACCATTCTCACTGTTAAATGTGGTTTTAAACATATTGACTGAAACCATCTTCCACAGATGTTTTTAAAGAAAAGTCACAAAATACTTTGAATAAATACTCCAACACTCTTATTTAAAAAGGAACATGATGACTCAGACCTAATGCTTTGAAAAATTGATGAAATGTTTCTCAGGTCTGAACAGGGAGCGACAGCCATTACTTAAATTTGTGTTAATTTTTTTTGGACCTCCTGATTCTCCTCGGCAGAGATCTCCAACGACCTTACATCATGTCAGACACACCACCGACCTTCAACCTAAGCAAATGTCTAATCAAGCTGCGTAGGTGAAATCATTTATGAGAGTGAGATCAGGGCTTCGGTCATTTGTATGCAGATTGTAGCTGATGGGCTCTTCACCATCAGAAGGTTTGCTTCAGATAACATCTGAGGGTTCACTGAGGTTAGCGATCAACGTCAAACTAAAAAAAAAAAGCATTTGTAAACCAATGTACTGATGGATTTGTTCATACCAGTTATGCACCATCAGTTTCTGCACAGCCAACAGGGCGTTGTAACGGACTAGTTGGTCCTCATGGTGCATGTGATTCATCACCAGCTGTTTTCCACCCAGCTGCTCAATCACCCTGAGATGGGAGATAATGGGAGAGAGCCTTTATAAAAACAACATGCCCGCTATTTTCATGTTTCAGGTCATTCAGTGATCCATCATGTAATCTAATCCAGTCCAGCTGAAATTTTCTGTGTATCTTATGGGTCAGTGGCCTTGTGAAAGGACATAATGCTTATGAAAAGAAAAAAACAGTGCTGCATGATGCTTCTCACAATAAAGTACATGATCTAACCAGAGAGAAACAAGGACATCCATGTAAAAGGAGTTTCCATCTGTACCGCTGCCTATCAGCTTAAAATTAATAGACCTGTCCTATTAATATGAGTTGCTTGAATTGCTAAATTTCTTACCGTTTACCACGTGGATAATGTCGCACGTACTCTCCGATATCGTGAGCGGCCACGGCTATAACTTGAGGATCATCAGAGACTTCCAGCAGACGCGTCAAGATCCTTTTGAGAATGAGACACAAAAAGAGAAACTCCGATATAAACATTTTTTCACCATGTGAGGATTGTTATTTTATACAGGATTTTGTCAAAATCAGACACGCATGAACTCAAAAGCTAATGTCACTTTAAAACAGAGGCACTCCTAACCCATACAGCTACTATAACACTCCAAGGTTCCCTAAAGCTTAAACCAAGAGAAATACTTGTGATAGTCAAGAAAAACACACAAGGAAAAAAGAAAGGCAATTTAATCTGATGTCTGGGCTGATTGCAGAGAGGGCAATGATGGGAAAGATGAGCAGATTAGAATTTTTACTAAATGTCAATAAGAGCATTGGGCTGTGTGACTGAAATAACAAGGAAAACAACCACAGATTGATTCTGTTTTATCTCTGGTGGCCCAAGTCCTCACACAGACACACAAACTTGACAAACAAGATGCTGGTGTTAAAAGTATTACCAGAGACAGGTGTCAACAAAGAACAACTTGTCGGTTAAATGTTTTGAATTAGGACTCTGGCACACCTACAAGTGTTTTTTTTAGGAGAAGAGGGTTGAGCAAAATACTTTTCCACAGAGCACAGGTGTTTAAGACTGGAGGAACGTGTTCAAACCTGTTACCGCAGCACAAGGGTGTCAACTTACTTTTCAATTACGGTTTTCAACCTAACATTGTCAGTTGTTTTTTTTTTGATTAGAAATATTTTTAAGAAGTCAGACCAATCCAATTCTAGCGGTTGCTCCGCCTGAGATATTTAACACCCAGCTGCTGGCTTTTATATTAGGTTAGTGTTTGTTATTAACAGTGTGAATGCAGGTGGACAAAAACCAAGAAGCAAAGTTAAGCGTAGTTTTCTCAATTATATTTTTTGGCTTTGGTTTTGACTACTATTGAAATTTCTTTTTCTAACCAAACTTTGGTAAAAATAAAGATTTAAAGAAACCATACTATAATAATAAAGCAGTGCATGGTAAATTAATTGATGAGATTTCAAGACTTGATGGAATAAAAATATTTTTATGTACAAAAAGAAGACAGAAAGAGACAGAAAAAATGATATTTTGGCCACTCAGTTATTTTCAACTCACTGATTTTAGCCTGGATGTCTAGAAGTCAGGTCACCAATGCTATACAAAGCTTCAAGTATTGCTTTTAATATAAAGTGTCAGTGCTTCGCAAAGGTTAAACAATTCAGTAAAGTATACCAAAAGCACAAAGTTTACTTCAGTTATACCTCGAGTGAATGCACAACAAATGCAGAATATATATGCAGTTCTTTATATCTGTTACTAACAGAACGACTGCATCACTGTTGAGCAGAACGCAGTATTTTGTTGGTATTACTTCAAGATCACAAGCTGATTATTTTATCACAAAATGAGAATAATTAATTCTGTTATCCTGAATATTTTGTACAAAAATGATGAATTGGCCTTTCACATCCAGATAATTAATTTGATAAGATAGAATAGAATTTACTTTTAATTAAACCTAGATTTCTGTGTAGTAGCCAACATGAAAGAATCATTTCAAACAAGAATCTTCTGATCTTCAACTGATTCAAAAGGCAATTAAGTCTGCAATTTTAAAGGATACAAAAGTTTAATTTCCCCCTCTTTGTGGGTACCCAAATAATAATAAAAAGAATACAAGAACCTCAATTATTAAAAGCTAAAAAAAGCATCTCCTGTTTTGCTGAAAATGAGGATTGTAGTTAGAGGAAGTCTAATTTATGGTGATCTTGGTAGCAATAACTGAGATGGTTCAAACAAAATAATTTGTATAAAACGTATTCGGCACTTTTGAAATTTTGTAGGATAACATGAGATTTTATTACCCATCTTAAAAATGAGGTTTTTTGCATGCTTCAAAAAAACTATTTTTTGCACCACATTAAATAATATTTTCAGTCCTTAGGTGACTGAACAGTCTGCACTTTAAGCAGTTTCACTCTTACTGCAGTTTCAAAAATGACAATGAATAAAGTTTCAGGCCAAGGATAAAATTCCTTTTCTAGTCATAGTAGTAAGGGCTTCTCTTACTTGAGAAGCTCGTAGTTCTTCTCATTCAGGCGGACAGCGTTCTCACGCCAGAATTTCTCCGACTTGTGAACAGGACTCCATTCCAGGCGGCCGGATTTGAGCTCAGAGCTGTACTCATCAAAGGAGCTTTCAATAAAAAAATTTAAAAAACCACACACAAGACAAAGAACATTGTTATAAAACAACAAGGAAAGAAAGTCTGTGAATTACCTTTTTTGTTTTTACTTTGTGAAACACAAAAGGTGCTTTTATTAAACCCCATTAGATCTGAAGAGGTGCAATGGCAGACAGAGATCATCTAAGCATGTTATCACTTCAGTATTCACAGTTATTAAAGTGTTCAGTCTTTATAGTGTTGAATAATATAATGTCCATAATTCGGTTAAGATAGGCGTCATCCACAATTGTAATTGTAGATGACTCTTAAAAAACATCTTTGGATTTTTTACATTGGAGAAGTAATTCAACTGATTGCCTTCTTTTCATGAAACTGTGTCCACTGAGTACCTAAGATCCTGGACGCTCTCTCCCAGCCTCTCAAGCAGGAACTTAATGTCGTCGGTTATGTCCTCATCGTCGTACTTCTGCTGCTCAAGATTTTCCAGCTGCTTCAGTACCTTGCACTGAATCATGGCCAAAGCGTATTCCTGACGAGTCTCCCTCTCCGCAGACTTCTCCAGCAGATTCTGTCAACAACAATGCAAGCAAAAGATCTATTCAGAAGTTTGTCAGGTATGGATTATCTCTGTCTGTTAAAACGTTGAGAACTGATAACTTAAAGATCTGTTTTGTGGGACCCAATCAAATGTAATATTAACATATTATGACCATTTGTTTAATGCTTTATTTTTTAAAAAAAGTAATAATCCAGTATGTAAATAACGTAACAGACTGGATTTCAAAATGTTGAAATTGTAATAAACAGGCCGATGTTTATTTCAATTCAGTTTATTTCTAAAGTGTCAATTTCCGGCAAGTCATCTCAGAGTAATTTACAAAAAATAAGTATTAATTTACTGCCTTGTTTCATACTGAGTGAACATGCAGCAACAGGAGAAAGGAAAAACTCCAGTTTACAGGAAGAAACCTCCAGCAGAACCCGGTTCAGTACAAGCGGCCATCTGCCACGACCGACTGGGAGTTTCAGAAGACAAAGCAGATACACAAAAAAGAAACGCAAGAACTGCCAGAAGCTACATCTGGTCTGCCAGAAGAACGCCACACCAGATGTACCTGCTATGAAGATATTTTTTATTAATTTACAAGTAATAATACCCACTGCTCTTATCATGCCAATCACTGATACAAGATTTTTTTTAAATGCCAACTACTGTACATGATCAGAGATCAGATCTGTGTACAAACTATTTTGAATTTTGTTCATTCTTAAAGAGAAATCAGCTAAAATTATTATTGGCAGCTAATCAGAGTCTGATCAGTGCATTTATAGTTTGGAGTATTTAGCAAACTGTAAATTAAGCATCTTAGATTCCAGCATTGCCTTTATTCTCATATGCATAGTACAAAAACAGTTATTAAGAGTCATCCCATATATGCAGATGTCTGAGAAAACGACGCTGGCAAGGTCAGCTGCCGTCGTACCTGCTCCAAAACCTTTCTAGTATATAGTAATTTTAGTTTTTATCTTTTTAAATACATATCATTTGCTGTGTGAAAACTCTGCTTTCTCTTATTTTGTTTCTTTCCTGTCTTTTTTTCTTTGGCTGCAGGTACCAATACATTTCACTGTGCTGTGTGTAACTGTGCATGTGACAAATACATGTACAATCATAAATCAAGGCACGGGCGTGCCGTGATAGCGTAGGGGTTGGCGCGACCCATATTTGGAGGCCTTGAGTCCTCGACGCGGCCGTCTCTGGTTCGACTCCCGGACCCGGCGACATTTGCCGCATGTCTTCCCTCCTCTCCTTCCCCATTCCTGTCAGCCTACTTTCGTAAAAGGGACACCAGAGCCCACAAAAGACCCCCTGGAGGGGTAAAAAAAAAAAAAAAAAAAAAAATCAAGGCACATAGTTTTTCTATTGTATTACTGATTCTAACGTCATTTAGCACAAAAACAGACAAACCTTCTGCATGGATATTTCCTCTAGAGAAATTTTAAGTTGATTTAGGAAAACCGTATGTCAGACGTAGAGTAAAAATTCAGTAATAAAGATTTTATGCATGTACTGTCTTTCAATGTTAAATCAACATATAATGGATATGCATGTCTTAAACCAGCATTTAATGTGCAGTATTAAGATTGTGTGGGAAAGGAATAAAACAGAGTTAACCACTAATAAGAAACGATGTTAAAGAAATTTATAAAATTATTCTCAAGAAAATAATTAGAAAAATATGAAAAGAAATCTATAAAACGGAGAAAGTAAAATTTGTAACATTTTCTGCAAAATAAAAGAAGAAGAATTTTCTTAACTTGAAATACAGACATTAAACAAGTTATATTCCATCAGGCAGGTAGCGAACTTGGTATACTGTTATTTAAAAAAATGTTTTTTAACCTACCAATAAAATTGCCATTTCTTACTTCTTGTCTATTGTGTTTAAAAAATGGAATTGTTTTTGTTTTGGACAAATGCACCTTACAGAAAACAAAAAATAATGCACTTAAATTTAAATAAACTTGTTCTCACATAGTCTGACTGGGAGAGAAAGCTGCACTGACTTTGTAGTACAACGTTTGGTGATGTTTTCAAGGACGTCCAGATGGTGAAGATAATTTAAGTCCCTTGGCTCGTCCCATATGGAGAGCAGAATCATTTGCATAATAAGGACATTTGGGAAAACACAAACATGCAAAATACTGCTGATTATTCTTTAAAAGATTCCATTCGAATAAAAAAAATGAATGTTCTGCATGTTTACAGAAAATTTGCAGTGATACTTTGAGAGACCTTGAGTTTCAACAAATAAACTTCTTAATTGTTGCTAAACAGAGAAATTGTGTAGCTTCTTAGAAGGAAACAGTGGAAAGGAAGTTGGGCGGCTCAGGGGAAACCCACTTAAGACGAGTCTCTTCTCCCATGACCACTTGCCACTCACTTCTTTTAATTAGTTGTAACAAGCATTCTAACTCTACAAGAAACTTTTAAGAATGCCTGAAGGAAGAAACCCTTTCCTCTGACAGAGGGATCATTAAATACTTAACTTTTTTGTCATTTTTTTCTCTACTTTAAATACTGAAAGAGTTCTGGGTAAGATTAATTAAAACAAAAACTAAAAGGAGATGGACAACAGATGGACATCTTAAATGGACAATGAGACAAAACATACCTTCTGTACTCTATATTCTTTATCCACATTAATCCAGATCATTGCTATATTGAAACCAAACCTGATATTTTTCTAGATTTTGTAGAAATTTTGTATTGAAACCTACTCTCTCACAGAGTATTTTATTCCATTCAACCCTTGGTGCTAAATTAATTTCATTTAGTCAAAAAACAAATGAAGGAAATACAGTTTAACATAAACAGACACATATCTGTCACAGATGAAAATGACTGAAACATTACAGCAACGGCAGTTTGAAGGAGAGGCCTAAAATGCGGAGTACTTTCCAGTAAATCAGGGTTTAAAAATCAGCTTGTTCGTGGCTCATGTTTCAAACATGTAATCAGTGCCATTTATCTCACCATTGTACTTGGACCAAGGTCACTCAGTCTGTCTGATGTTGGACAAAGTTGAGATACCGCTGAAGCTTTTTCTTCTTAAAATCCTACTTCCCTCCTTACAATTTACTCAAAGTGAATTCTGAATAAGTTATTCTCTTGAAAACACTGATCATGTTTAGTGGACTGTCAGTTGCACTTTACTTTCAAAAGATGAAATAAACCAGGCTTGTCTCCCAGTGGATTTATACCACTAGTTTTCATTTTGCTACACTGGGTCAGGTAATTTTTCAGCTCATCTTTGTAATTTATCACCATTTGAAAAATGTTATTACTGAGCAATTTTATCCACTTAGAAGTGACTTTCCCTGCACATGATACACTTAAAGCAAGTATTTATTTCTACTTAAAATTCATTCCAACTACAATAAGAAAAATGTGTCACTTAAGATGAAAGTGTAACTCATCTCATCTGAGCAGGAAGGATAGGGTTTACCTTGAAAACTGCTGACTAGAGCAGAAAATAAATCTGAAACTAATGAGTGAATACAATAAAATAAAAGAAAACATTAAAGCAACAAATGTTCTAATTTTTGTCAAATATAAATGGCAAAGCAAAATAAAATCACAATCATGGGAACAGGTAAGCAGTAATCTTTGATTTTAAGTCTTCTTCCTAGAAATAGGAACATGTACAGGGACACAAAAACAGTGAAAAATTCACCACTGACCCTGAAGGCAGCCAGAATGATTCGAGTGACCTTCTCCTTCACAGACTCCTGAAGGATGTCAGACAGGGCGGGAACTACGTTGTAGCGCCTCAACTGTTCACAAAGTTGCGGACTGAAAGCCAGCAGCCATATACAGAAGATCATCTGGTACTGAAGCTGGAAGCCACACTTGTTGCTAAGCACTGCTGTGATGCTGCAACAGAAAAAAATGTATATAATTAAGTAAAATATAAAACAAGTAAATAAAGCACAAAGTATGAGAAGAGGACTCACTTTTTTATCTAATGCCTGTTTACTCAGCCTGGCTTTCACAGCTGTGTACCTACATGTTGCACATCCATTATCTCTGATGATAGCTCAGAATAAAATATTCAGACAGTCTTCAAATAATGGACAAGTTGATTAAAATGCTCTGTACAGTACTGATGCTCACAACTAAACAACTTGTACATTTGCAGAAATGACTGTTAAGTGCAGAGATGTGGACCTTATCGATGTGCAACAATTAGCACACAAATTGTGTGGTGAGGCTGGATTTACAGCCCACTTCTAGGAACAGAGCATGGAGCCAGTTTGAAGATGCTGAGAATCATTGATCATTTCATTAGAACATAATCTTGAACCACAAGTTAAGACTGGTTTAATCACCTGGTTTAAAACATGTGTACACACCACAAGCAGAGAGTCACATTTACTGAAAAACATCATCATTAGCTCAGGTGTGAATTTAGAATATGTTGCTTTAACATATTCTAAAGAATATGTTGCTTTAACATATTCTAAAGTGGAGGGGCTCAGTATTCCATTGAGAGTGCCGTGTTTTTAAGTGATATTATCACTTAAAAATGTAATAATCTCACATTTTTATAATCTGATGTACCTTTAAAGTCATCAGGTTTTAAAGTGAAATCTGATGGTTTCACTTTAAAGACTGTAAATCTCAAGATCCCCAACCCATTTCCAGGGCAACTTTTAAATTTACGGACAATTCTACAGTAGTCAGATTTAAATATGGAACTCAAAAAGAATAAAACAAATATTGTGGATGGATGGACAGAGGGACTAATTGATCTTCCACCACAAGGACAGAAATTAAAGTTTAGAAATACAGATATTTTTCCATATTCTGTTTTATTTTTCTGTTCTAGTTCAAACCTGGAAAGTATTTAAATCAATTCTCTACATTTTCCACACTTTTCCAAAGTGTGTAGAACCACTTTAATCTTAAATAAATACTGATGCAAAACTGTCAGTAATCAAATTAAGTCAAAGCACACAGTGTGTGTACTTACTTACCAAGTATGGGTCAGTTTCAGATATGAAAGTAGCAAAGATTTAAAGTAGTAGCAAATATTTAAAACAGCAAAATTATCCATCATACAGTTTATACAGTACAACTATTAAAGTTTATAGTAATCAGAGTTTCTTCTAACTGTTTGAACAGTGTTGTAAAGTAGCACTCCTCCTGCCCCACTTGTCGCTGCACACTACCTCTCACCCAGGAAAAGAGACAGCTTCAACGCTTTACCCAAAAGATTCTAGTATTCTGCAAAAAAAAAAAAATAAATAAATGTAATACTGTATTTTTTATTCAAGAATTGGTAGGTATAATTGTTGACTAGTATGAATAGTGTGATGCGGTTTTCAGTGTTATAATACCCAATAATAAGGAAAAATAATGTGAACAAAACCACAAACTGAACAGGATGCAAGTTAATTTAGCAGCCTGTTATTATTTGTCTACTAATGTTCTTGGATGGAAAAATATGAACCGACGAGAAGAACTGAAGACTGAATATAGACAGAGTTAATTTAATTAGGAATTCAGAATGTGACTGAATTAATCTAATTATAAGTAAAACACATTTTATTCCCTCTTCTCTTTCATACAATTTAAAGTAAACTGTTTTAATCAAATTAAATTATATGAAATGTGTTGGCACTTTACATGCTTTACTCATGCTTAAATTAGACTTAAAAAAAAACCAAACTAAATCTAGTTTAAAGGACTGGAGCTCGACATCACTCCAAATCAAAACAATATGTCTAGTTCTATAAGATGAGCTGTACAACTATGCCACACTGGGACTGTGTATATTCATAAATCATGTGCTGGGAATCAATCATTAAAGTAACAATTTCTAACATTTGTTACAATAATTAAATGTGAAAATTCTTATCCTAATCAAAAGTAGAGTACAAAAATGCAAACAAAAAACAAAGTAGCTCAAAATCAAACTTTACATGACCTCCAAGTTATTTATAATATTTTGTATAAATGGTAAATAAAGTGCTGCAACTTAAATGAATTATTTCTCACCAGTTGACTCCATCAGCTTCGACCCAGGCAAACCTGTATTCATTGACTCTCAGCATCAGCTGAAGACAGCCAGCCACACACTGAACATACTGAGAACTCTGCAAAATACAAAGGCAAATCCAAAATCAAGCATGGAAAAGAGTTAGAGCTGCATAGTCAGGGGACTGAACAAATTGTTACACATTTAAGTGCAATTCCAAACATCAAATGGTTCATAAGCAGAAAGCACAGAAGAAGGCAACTTCAACCTTGCATTATTGTCACGTATCAAGACAGAGGCAGTGCACATGCAGTCAATAATACCAACACATGCTAAAAAACTAAACATATCACAGTAGAGTTACGATACAGAGCAAAAGTGGACAAAAAGGGTCCAATTAGACCTGAGCAAAATGTAAAGAAATATTAGAGTGCAGGAAGCTGAGGAAAAAATTAGATCACATTAATCAGTTAATTGAAAGAGGTAGAATAAAAGCAAAAGTCCAGCAAGAGGTTCAGGCAGCAATGAAGACAGAATAGCAGAGGAGCAGACGTTACCTGGTTGAAAATGCAGAGGGGAAGGAAATGATAAGTTATTAGATAGCTTGCGTGGGCACATTTCTGAGCACACTTCTCAGAATAACTGCAATATGCTTGAAAAAGTATGGGATAAGAAATGGTGGGATGCCACGTCTGTGCAAATGTTACTTCAATTTCCTCTTGTTAGTCTAATATTCAGAGAAAGCTGTCTGTCATGCGCCTTCAACATTAGAGCGGAATTGGCTTCTGGCATGCATTTTTCATTTGGACTTTAAAGATCAACCTGTGGCAGCAAACACCATGCTGTCTAAAATGGAGGCGTCGCTCTAATATTGCTCATGTCTCCACCCATCTAAAGCTGGTAATGAAAAACTGGAGTGCAACAACATGATGGGTGAGAAAAGAGAAAGGGAGAGAATAGATGTGGAAGTCCAGCAGC
Organism: Xiphophorus couchianus; assembly: GCF_001444195.1. Taxonomy (NCBI): domain Eukaryota; kingdom Metazoa; phylum Chordata; class Actinopteri; order Cyprinodontiformes; family Poeciliidae; genus Xiphophorus; species Xiphophorus couchianus. Next base: position 19,116,176 of record NC_040233.1, read on the forward strand.
AGCTAACGTATGCCAGCTTCAAACCCAGATGTTTGTCCTTTTCTCTCCGGGTGCTGAGTTGACTGGAGATGCACTTTGCTCATACTCACTTCACTGGGGGAAATTGTTCCTGCTCCTGTGCCTGTTTCTGGACCTGAACCGTGTAGATTCTAATAAAAGATAGAAAACAATAGACAAAACTAAAATAAAATTTTTAAAAAATATTGTGAGGCAAAAGAACCACACAATATGTGCATGACCAAAGATGAAAGTCAGGAACAGTAGAAGCTCAATGGTTCCTTTTGTGCCTGTTGAAAAAAAAAAAATCAAATGCAATTTCAAGAAGCAAAATTAGTTTAAAAATCCTAATTTTAATGCAGATATCTGCCAAGGTAATGCAAGTGTTTAATATGCAGTCATTAGCCCATCTTCAAGAATAATGAGTCTGCTGAAATCAAATATGAATGAATACATTCAATTAATTTAGATAACGGTTTTACTTTAAATTCAAATCACAGGACAAAATGAAGAAGAAATGAATAGTGAGAAGAATTAGAAATGCCTACAGTCAGTAAACTAATTAGGAAGGGGGATAAATTGAAACTCTTTATGAGAAGGAAGAAACTAAGCCTACAGGCTCACTAGCTTATATCTGAGAAATGAACAATTTGTTGTTAGGAAATAAAAGAAAACAAATCATTTTCAAAGACAGCTAAATCAATTTCAATTCTAATCAGGAACATAAGATTTTTTTCATTCATAATGTCACACGATGATCCAAAAAGTGGACCATCACAACAACAGTCAGCCTCCAGATAATAGCAGGAATCATGTTTTTAATTGCAACACTTAGCAAAATGCATACACTATGCTGTGAATCTGAAACACAAAGAGAAATAAGAAATATTTCACAAAAAAATCAGCTTAACGTTTAGTTTCTACTTATGACATTTGTTTCTAAGATGAAACAATCTCTAAATTTCTTTTTAAATCATATCATATTTGAGTTGCATACCTGTGAACTGAGTTGGCTTTTAATCCAGTTAAAGTAGTAGTTCAGATCACTTCCCTCCATCAGATCTCGCCCCCAGGCAGCCAGCTTAGCGATGATCCTTGCAGCCTAAGATGGAGGATAGTAGTTTACATCAACTATTATTTCAACATCTACACCATGATTTTTGTAAAATGAATCAAAACATGAACTGAAAAAAACAATGCATAGAGATTAAAAATCTATTTTAAAAAATGTACTCAGAAAAGTGTTGTGAATTTGTATTCATCCCCTTTAACCGATACCCTTAAACAGTAACTTATAAAACAATAACAAGAGCTTTGAATTTCTGAGAGAGCACTGTTCATGAAAATCTGTTGACAAGACGACTACCATATTTATTTGACATTCTAAGAAAACCATCAGTAGTCATGTTTGCAGTTTTCCACAAGATTGACATTTTCAAAACCCTCATCCCCGCAGTAAAACATGGTGGAAGAAGCATTGTTCTTGGTGGATGTTTTTTTCAGCACAGATGGGGAAGACGTCCCCCATCTGTGCTGACTATTAATTGACTATCAATCAATAGTCAATAGCAAAAACGACTATTGATTGAGAGAAATTGGAGGGCAATCCTGGAGGAAAAGACAAAGATAATGGCAATCCTAATCAAAGCATATTCATACAGTAGTATAGTCCAGTCAAGTAAACGCAAACTGTAAATTAGATTGTAAATTTATTTTTAAAACTTAATTAATAGTTCAAACAAAAACAAAAATAAAATCACTGTTTCTAGCACTTTTTCAAAAAGAAATAGACAAAAAGTTTCAGTCTGTACAGGTGCAGAGCTGGTAGAGACATTTAACAAAAGACAGAAAGTTGCAGCAAATGGTGTTTAAAAGATGGCTACAAATGGATGCCAAATGTTTCCGAAATGTATTAGTAAAAAAACAATTTCTTTCAAATTTTCATTTAAAAACAACTTTTTATTGATCTTTTAAAATACATCCCAAAATATCAAGTTTAGGTTTGTGGTTGTAACCTAAGATGTGAAAATGTTCAAGGGTGAATTAATACTTTTCAACAATCTCCACATTGAATGAATGTTATTAGTTAAAATGAAGTAAATAGAACCATAGTGAGACTTAAGAATGCCACTAGGAAATAAAGTAATTTTGTGTTCATTGCTGTGTTTTCAAAGAAACAGCATGATAAGAGTGACCTTATGAGAGTTTCAACACACAACAAGATAAAGTCTTCTATAAAGCATCTCTAATTGAAATTCCACAGGCATATACATTAAAAAGATAAGCAAGCCAACGTCTGGGTGCACACAGTGTTAATACAAGTTTTCTTTTAAAAGGCTTTTCAACAAAACTGTTCTAAAACAAGATTATGGTAGAAACTCCATCTAAGGCAGGACTCACTGAGCCTCATGTCTCAAAACTCCATCATGGTAACACTTGACTGTGGCCCAAGATGAGACAGGAAGGAAAAAAAAAACAACTCTCCAATTTCCTTTTTGTCAAAGGGAGGCTGTATAGAAACAAGGTTGAAATTTAAAAGCAAGACTCAGCATGACACTTAGATTGGCTAAAGTGCTCTGTCACAGATCTGAGGTCACATTTTGCCCACCTGCTGGATACCATCTGGCTGCTCTTCGTAATTAGACAGTGTGTGTCGTGTCATAGTGCTATGTCTGCCATTAGATGGTCATTCTTGAATTGAAAAGGAGTGGCAGGCAGGTCATTACCTTAATTGCTTGCTTTTCAGGAAAAAAGGAGGCTGTTTTGTGAGGAATTATTGATGAATTTCTAAGATTAGTAACAGAAGCATCTGTTAAAGTGACAGGATGTGAAAAATGTGATGCAGTACACCAAGTTGGAGGTGAAAATGTCAGCCTTCTTTTACCATTTGGTACACAGTGATGACTCTTAATCATTTTGTTTCCTTTCCTAAAAATCACAACATTGTGGTTAAGTTGTAAGGGCAAGCTATAGATACCTCGTATCCCAACCTAATGAATAAACACCATTTCACAGAGTTCAGGTAGAAAAATAAGCATGTCCAATGGGTGGAGCCATGCTATAGGAGAACAGAAAGGAAAGAGTTTTATAAGTGAAGAACATTAAGAAATTTACTGTGATACGCAAGACGATGAAAAGTTCACAATTCACACAATCAAAATAGAGACGCATCAAGAAATTGGTTGGCAACAAGTATTCATTCTCCAAAGAGCTACCAATCAACGCTGACAATAATATTCCTTGTTGAAGAATTTATTACTGAGACTTAAGGCAAGGGTCTATCTGGATTAATTTTATTTGGCCACAACAATTCTGAATCCATCTAAAAATAGAAACTAAAATTTACTATTTTTCAATAAATTATGGTTTACCAGAATTTGACATGTGGATTTGTATAGTCTTGAACTAACTGTTGATGCATAATGAGCCCTGCAAAAAAAAAGAAAAAAGTCTGAAGGCCGGAAATACTAATCAGACTACATTCAATGACTAATTAAAACAAAATACTATGCTCAAGCATTTGCCTAGCCAAGGGGAACATCCAGCAGAGACAGAGTGAGTTAACAAGAAATCATTATCTACTATAGGACAATCAACCAAATGCTGTACGATCCCTGCAGAGCTAAATGATGATTACTAACCAATCTGTTTTAGGCTGTCCTGTCTTACGGATAGAATATATCATGTATTTCTTATTTTTATTTACAGATTTCCAAATTATCTATTGCTGGAAATAAAAGCAATATTTAGCTTAAAAATGGGAACAAAGCAAACCATCATGTTATAAAAACCATTAAAAAAACAACCAAGAAGCAGGTTAAAATTTGGACAATTTTATACATAATATTTTATTTACTATTAAGCAGAGGACCCTGGAAATAGAGAAAGTTGTAAGGTTTTTACAGATTGCATATTTTACTTTTTATACCTTATTTTGTTTCTTTTCTTAAGTTATTTCTGAACAATTATTTCAAGCTGTCCTGCTGACAAAGGTTGCTGCTACTTGAAAAAGTGAATCACAAGAAACAGGGTATGCACCATTGTTCAACTAGATGCGTGTGTGTTTGTGTGAAGGTAACATGGCTGTTATAAAAGATTTTTCCTCTGCCAGCTTCCTATCCTTCGATCAAGTCTATTGCTGTTATCTTTTGCCAAACTTTACCACACACTCTTTGAGATTTACACACTACACCCAAATACATGAATCAATAGACGAGGTCACCACCATCTGTAGAGACACTCCTTCATCAAGGTTTTGATACCAACATGCCCTTTTATTTATTTCATACTGCAGACAGAAGTTGGTAATGGGCGCTGTGACTGCTTTAATGCTTTGCAGCTTTCATATGCTGCAAAATGAAATGCTCCATGTTTTGGGAATTTTCTCAATTAAAGTACATTTTAATAATTTTTTGTTGATGTGTGAAGCAGTCTTGTACAAGACAGAAATACTCCCATAATACCCTGGACTACAATCTTCCAGTTCACTGCTGATTTTAAGCCAGAACCTTTTCATTGGCACCTTACCTAACTACAGCACTTACACTTTCTTCTTTAAACACGAGAATCAATACCAGTACATTATCAATTTGTAATATGATACAAAATAACCCAACCAGAAACCCATTTTGACTTTAACTTAATTAATGTGTTGTTTTAATGTTGCATGTTTTATCCAGAATAAAGGACAGCACTTTTCTTAATGACAGACATTTACCAACTTCAAGGTACCTGCTTAGGTTTGTGTATATATTAAATGTACCGACCAACAGCTCAGAGATCAGAATCACTCAGGGCTGTACATCAGGAAAATGTACAGGAAAGTATCAGGAAAACATATATCTGAAAGCCGAACATTAAAACTGTTGACATCAGTTACAATTAAATCGTGATTTAATGACTCCTTATTCTTTTTTAATCTTCATGAGTGGCTTGTAGTGTAACTTTGGGTTGCTTGGAATATTCTTTGTGTAAAAAGAAACCAAACCTGTGGAAAAAGTTACAAGTTAACAAGCTAACCAACTGATTGGGACCAAAGTAAACTGGCTATAAGTGTGAAAATGCCCTGACTTGCCAAATATATAAGTGGCAAGCAGAGCGTGAATGAAAAGGTAGCAAGTCAAATATTGCATCGAAGTCATGCTTTGTGTCTGCAATAATGCTGATAATCCGATGGCAATTGATATGCAGTTCTAGAATCTTTTCAATTGATTGATTCTGAATGGTGAGGTCAAATAAAAAAATTTAAAAACTTAGTTTTTTTTCTATTCCACTAATCCAACAAAAATAAGTACTCTCTAAATTTTATGTCTATAAATACATCAATTAACAACATATATTGTGAAGAACATCTTTTAAGTTTGATAAAAATCTAACTTTTTCTTTGATACGTTAATTGGGGTAATCTTCAAATTATTTCATTTTCTGGAGGAACTTTTAACAGCTACCTCTCAACAGCATGATTATTCTTGTTTTTGTGACATAGTTTTTAGAAAAAAAGTAAGTCAAAAATTTGGAATCACAACCTAAAAGAAAACTTAAAAACTTGGTGCATCTCTAACTTACCATGTGGACAGTAAACAGATCCTGACGATTGAGCATTGGAAGGAAGTAGGACCAGGCTGTGTTTTTCGTCTTTTTGGCATAGTCAAAGAAGATGTTCACTCTCTGGTGGTTCTCCTAAAAACAGTTGAAGTAAAATCTTGGATTAGTACTTGGACTGTAAATGTGTCGATGTATATCAAACTGACTGCATGGGAGAAACCACAATATCAGAATCATGGCAGTAAAACATTTTATTTGTAAAATAATTTATTTTAAAAGGGTAATTAAATTATAGAATGTGAAAATCAGCAAAAATAACTTTTTTTGTGCAAGTACCTTGAAAAACCTTCTAAACTTAACTTTGTTCACAAAATAAAATGGTACATGTCCAAAAGTGTGAGGTTGTATTTGTTTACCTGCAGAGTGTCATCAATCAGAGTCAAGATGTATTGGACTGTCTGCTCCTTGGAGATGTGGGCCATCAGGTTCAGAAATGTCTTTGCACACTGAAAATGGGAAGAAACAAACCAAACCATGTGGGTTGTTTTTTTTGCTGTTGTTGTTTTTTAATGAACAGTCTTGTCTTGCTTTCATTTGTAATTAACAAACACCTTTGAATAGAGGCCAGAAACAAGGTAATAACAGTAAAAATCAAGATAATTTGTGGAGCAACACAATAGTGGGAATTCAGAGGGAGGGAGAGTCAGTGTGTGCACAAAATGAAAAATTGAAATGGGTATCTCCAAATTACAGCTTTTCAAAGGACTCAGTTTGAGACTTTTGTAAGGCATTACAACTTTGCAATGCTACCAAAAACAGACAGTTCTAGAAAAGTTTATAATGTATGAAGGACTGAGTTAAAGTTTAGGCTGTAAACACATGTGCAACAAATCAGCCAAGTGTCTTCTGGCAGATTTTGAATAAACTAGAGACACAGAATGACCCTTATAAAATGAGAAGTACACTGCAATGTACATAAACTGTTTACCTGGTGTCCCTCTTTGGTCAAAATGACTTGTTTCTCTTCAGAGTTGGCCTTTTCAAATTTCTTGATGAACTCACAGTCCTCTGTAGAGATCATCTGACTCCTACAAGCAACACAAATTAACAATAATGGCAATTTTTGAGAGCAGGGCTACAATAATGTTTTCAGATTGCGTTAGACATGTAATATCTGAACAAGAGTAACATCTGCAGGGAGAAAACAAAAACCTGTGATTTATTTTTGAGGCAGTTTTACAGCATGGATGCCTGTCATTGACACATCCTCTGTGACTGACTTTTCACAAGCAAGCTAGTTGAAAATGACAGAGGCTGCTTGAGCAACAGAAATGACCATGTACATAAAATGAGGCCATATTGAGACAAAAACAAAGCTAGGTGTGAAATGGTATGTAGATACAGCAAAACAACAATTGAATCGGTCATGTAATTGAAGCTGAAATGTTAATCAATGGTTTATTGACTTAGAAATAATACTGTGGGTCAAATAAATCAGAGCTGTTAAACTGAAAGGTTAGAGTTAAAACAGGAAGTATAACTCAAGACAATGAATCACATTTGAGGAACAGCTGAAGAGCTACTGTTAGACGATGAAATTACAACAAATCTCACCAAACATTAACAACTAATCACAGAAAGACTGCAAAAAGAGATTTTGGAGCAAAGAAATGAGAAATACTGCTTATATAATAGGACTGATGACAAGTACAAAACTAATATCAAACAGACCACATGAAAACCTTATACAAACGTAAATGTTAACTACCTAAATAAGTACATTTGTGACACCACAACAATGGTGTCACAAATAGATATCTACCAATTACATTTAGTTTCTAAACTCAAGTATGTGATGCATTTGCAGAGAGTACTTACAAAAGCTGAAAATTTATGAGCTTAGAACTAGACTTTATGCAAGTATCACTCTATTAAAATCAAGAATTTAGAATAATTTGTACAAATGTTGTGCTTGTCCATCAACAGAAGAACAGCTAACCTTGCACAATCCAGCCAGCAACAAGGCTGTTAGACATTTACTATATTGAAAATGTAAATATATGCCTGTACAATATGGAAACAGGTCATTTATGTGTGAAGACATTTATTTCTTATTAATATGTTGTCACCAAGAGTTGAAATTAATTGCTCTTCTTCTTGACATATGTTTTTACTAACCAGCTGTTTCTTGCACATAACAATTTAAAAATAAATTGGACCACATTAAATTGTGCATTATAAGTATTGACTAATTTGAATTAGGACTAATGGGTTAAGTAGAGCTAACTTACTGAAGATAAGACTGCCAGTTGACCAGATTGGCCCGAACCTCAGCTGCCTTTGCAGCTATGATGTTGGTAGGGACAGCAGCGTCCACAGCGCCACGGATATCCATTTTGTCCTGAAGTCTTTACAGAGTATGTCTGGATAAAAACACAACCTGAGAAGAAAATAATTACTTATAACACCATAGTATGAAAGACTGAAAATCACACACTTAACGACAGCAGAAGATATTCTCAGAATTTGAACAGGAGTAATATGTTCCCACCAAGAGCAGTGATTAATTGCTATTCTATCCGACACATGTTTTATTAAGCAGGTGCTTCTTGAACAGAAACGTTGATAAGCAAAATTTAAAGTTAAAAAACTCTGACATACAGAATTTGATTAAAAGGTACATAAAAAAACATAATATGCTACATATATACAGAAAAGAAATTCTACTTATGAAATGCATCAAAATAAAATTCCCCCCGCTACTTGTGGTCATACATTTGAAAGTCCAAAAATTAACATTATTCCCTCATTTAGTCGGATACATAAATTGGACTGATTTAAATTATGTGTTCAGATTAAGTCAAACACGTTAGGTGTTTTGTTTTGGTTGTACAGCAAAACAAGCTGGAGTATTGAGTAGGAGGGTTATATACTAATTTATGGAGCTCTTCCACGAAACAGAGAGATTATATGTTGGCAAATTCAAACTGCAGATAACTAGCGGAAAATAATAAATGACAGATCAAGTGTTATATATTTATCTAACTTACAGAGTTGAAGAAGCCTGCTAGCATTAGCTTGCTATCGTAGCTAACACAATGTCATTTACTAGTTGTGGTAGGTTTTACCGAGAACTGGGATACAATTTAACAATACTCAGCCTCCAGCACTGTAATGCAAGAAAATACTTTAACCGGATTTGTTCCGAACAAGTAAAAAGGCTTAATTCTGACCTTAACAATGACACAAAAACCGTTAGCTTGATTATAGCTAGAGACGAACAGCAGAGAAAACGAGAATGCTAACCCATTTGGCTAAATTAGCACCGACTGCATCCCACAAACTGCCAGAAATAATAGATGCTATACGTATAATGCAACAATACGGTATGAAAACATGTGTACTTAACACATCACATTCAATAAAAAATATCCAGCGTCTTTACTTACAGCTGTTCCTCACTGCTATTCTGTGCTATGCTACGCTAACAGCTGACAACACGGCGTCACGACCTGTCATGTGACAGTCACTCAGATAGTCACATGCACCTCAGTCTGCCTTTTTTTTTGTTTTTACAAAGCCCTATCTGGTAGACTTATGTTTTTCTAATAAGACTGTATTAGGTATTTTTTAACATTTAACCAAGTTGAAGCACCAGAAAGCATTTTGAGCATTCCTCCTTTCAAAATCCCTCCAGATTGTCAAGAGTATACTCATCTAGTCTGCTCAGTATAGTGGTTTTCTAGGATTGAAAACTGAACAGTGAAGTAAGAAAATTGATGACGATTTGTTTGATTTAATGATATGTTTGGGATTATGATAAAACAAACTGTTTTTTTAGTATTATTTGAGATGTTAACAGTTTGATTTTGGTTGTTCTGTTGTTTCACATTTGTGATACCGAGTAGATTCCCAGGGCCGTTAAAAGAGAAACAGGTCTTCAACATCCCAGGTCATCCACCATGCCCAACTATCGGCATTAAATGCTTCATATATATTCTTTAGAGGTCTTACACCAGTCCAAGGTTGCCTAAGTAACTTCAATGAAATGTCATGTGGGTCAAAAACCAATTAACTTGAGGAGGCTGATAGAAAATGTATGCCACACTTTTCAGTTTTATTTTCATTTCTATATAAAAACATTTTATTTTACTAACACTTTACAGTTATGCACTACTTTGTGTTGAATCCAATTCAATTTCAATTCACTGCATTTAGTTAGTTGTTGTAATGTGACAAATTGTTATCTTTAGCATTCCAGCAACAAATTGTTGCAAATGATTTTTTAAAAACATTTGGCTGCACTGCATGGAAATTTATTCAGTGATTGTCTGATGTAAAACAAAATAATTTATAAATATTAAGTAAACATAAGTCAGAAACAGTCAGAAATAACTCTGTGCCTGTCACTAGTCTTCCTCTCTGTCCATCTAGCTCAGACATTAAGACCTCCGGGCCTAATCTGGCCTAAGCTGGTGAGACGCAGAAAAGCACAGAGGAATCAGGATCGTATCCAGAGGGAACATTGTCCTAATCCCCATCTGCCCTCTCCTTTGTAAACACTCTTTGTGGCATTGGGGTCGTCGGTGTTTTTCACCCCCTCTTCTCCTCTGCCGTCACGATGGGTTTCATGTCAGACTGTGGGAAAGCGTAGAGGAGATGACCAGGAAGAGTGGATTTCCTACGATTTCAAGCAGACCTGGGCGCAACGCTGCGAGTAAGGACTCAAAGTCAAAGCATGCCATGTGGTAGCGTGGTGAGGCAGTGGGAGATCAGGCCCACGGCCGTGCTGTGTGGGATCAAACGCACCAAGGTTCTGATGTGGCAGTGGATTCAGGGGCTGACCAGGTCCTGCAGGCAGAGTGTGGGCTACCAGATTAACTACAATGGCGCGGACCAAGCAGAACAGGAGATGGTGTGCCTTGAGGTATGGTCGTGTTCTCATATTCACATCAACCATCATCTTTTTGGGTATTATCACTTTACTAAAGTAACATACAACATACTTGGGAACAAACTTTGTAGGAATCTTAGTGACAATTTTGTGCATTTTCCACATACGTCTTCACAACATAAATTGATTCCAAACAGATTATGAGTGAATTTCCTATTTGACACAACTCTGATAATAAGATGCGGAACGCAAAACACAGATTAGAGACTGAGCTCAATTTTCAAAACCAGTGAAGCAACATGTCACCACATCATTCATTTAATATTCCTGTCAGCTCTAAGAAACACCCTTCAGAATGTATTTTGCTGTTAATAGGCTGGCATTGTGAAGCCTCTTTGATTCACACAAAACTTCTATTTAGGGAAGCACTTCCAGTCTAAACAAGGCTTAAAAAGAAGATTAAAAGAAGGCGACAGCATGACCTAAAATAGTACGAGTCAAGTGATTTAAATTCTAAAAAAAGGGGTTAAAACATTTAGCTAAATTCTCCACAACAACGGATAAGGTCTAATGAGAAACATCAAATTGAACATTCTTAGACAGCTAAGTTTATAAATGAATCTTGGTAAATAATAACTAAAAGTTTCCAGCAGTTCTCTGTTGTGAGGAAGCATGTGTTGCTATTTCTAGAAAGGAAGGGATTTTAGAGTCATTAGGACAAGGGAGACACATCCAGATCTGATTGGTAGGTCACAACTAGACAGAAAATAGTCCAAGTCATTAACAAGTATGACTCCAATTTGCCAGATATGTTGAAACAAAAATTATGACACCCTGAGACACTTCATGACACTACTTATACGGTTACTTATATGGTTACTTATAAGGTTTCATATATATGGTTTCATACAAGTATATGAAACCATATACTTATACTGCATTAAAAGACAATTAACTCCTTTCAGTTGGTGTTTCACATTAAATCAGAGTGAATTTCCTGTCTTTGTTGCAATGCAATTTGCAAAACTATTTCTCTTTGCTAAATTCCAGAAATATATAGAAGATATTCCTTTATGTTTTTTTTTTTTTTTACATTCTTCTAATTTAGAAGTTTGCATACATTTCCTTGGTATTTTATACCTTTCAAACTGAATCACTTTTCGATTATTCTTCAATAAGCTTTTCTGATCACAAATCAAATTTTTATGACAATCACAACAAAATATCGACTTTATCTCTGTTAAAACAATTAATGCTTTGGATTGTCTATTTAAAACCTATTTGGGAAAAAACCTTTGGCTTCCTGACAGACGTTTTGCTCAATATTTCCTCATCATCGTCTTTTCTTATGATGCCAGCCATTTTGTACCTCAAACAAAACTCCAACACATTACACGATGCTTCTCCCCCTATACTTCACAGCTGTGATGCTGTTCTTATTTGCAATCTCCCTCCTTTTTTCTCCAAATGTAGCAATGCTCTTTAAAACCACGTTTTAGTTTTGCTTTTGTTGAACTGCATTTTTCCTCTCTGAGAGACCTTTCAAACCAACATGGGCACAGAATTAGTTTCAATGTAGATAATAACATTCTTTTTCCAACTTCTTTCCAGCATCTTCACAAAGTCTTCACATCTTAATCAGATTATTTGATACTTCGAGATAAATAACCCGTCCATGACTTCACAAAAACAATCCTGGAGAGGAAATGTTCTGTACCTTAATGGGTGTCTCATAATTCTTCGCTCTTAATCAGTAACAACTCTTTTCACAGCAGCTTGTAACAGAATTAGAGGCACAAGTGTCCTTAATAACTCTAACTAATGCTCTTCACTTCTTCGCAGGTGTTTCCACTTGTTCTGTTTGATTAAGCCTCCATTCAAACTGATTTTTAGAGCCACTTTGCATCAGGGTCTGTGAACAATGCCACTAACTGTTTTGTTAGTTTTCCTATCCAATACATATGATTACTCTATAGTAAACTTGGTTTCTTACATGAGTGGAACAAGTATTTTCTTTAAATAGACCATTTGAATACAATAGAATAAGAGGTCAAACTTGCTCTAAATTTTTCATCTCTCTTTTCATGTTATTAATCCATCCAGTTTTTAAGCCCTTGCAGATAATATTATTAGTCATGCAGTGGGTTCATGGTTGCAAACAAATGTACTTACTTTCATTTTGATGGACACGTTACTTTCCAGTCTGGACATGGTTTCTGAAAATCAGAGACTATACCAAAAAGGATACAACCATTTTGCTTTTTATCTCATTTCAGATTACTTCTCTCTTCAGATTTAATACAAAGATTTTTTCTAAAGCTGCAAAAATGTTCCTCAAACTCTAATAAATAAAATACTATATTCACATGTACTGTAAAAAAGGCATGAAACCCTTTTTTAACTCTGATATTAAGTCAGAATGGATAAATGCCAAAATTATTTCTTCAGAATGATGGCATTTATATTTTTTAGATTTATTACAGTGGTTTACATACACTAAGGTCACTATTGTTTTGCAGATGGGTTCTGCATCCCAGAGGTTAATCTGTTTTGGAGTGAAATTTCTTTAGATTCAGAAATGAATCTAAAGACTAAAGATGCTGGTTGAAGAGGCACAAGAATGAAACTGACATCTATATCTAATCAAAGATAATTCAAAAACAAAATTAGAATCAAACATAAAGTTTTTTTATGCGATCAAGGAGAGAGACCTTAATATTTGAAGACATGTCCAGTGGTCCGATAAAATTAGAATAGAAGTGTTTGATCAAAATGACTATTACTACATTTGGAGAGAGAAGAAGGAAGCTTGCAAGCCAGAGGACACCATCCCAACTCTGAAGTACAGGGGTGGCAGCATCATGTTGTGTGAGTGTTTTTCTTCAGAAGGAACTTGTGTTCTTCACAAAATGGATGGCATCATGAGGAAAGGGCATTAGGCAGAAAAATTCAAGTATTAAGCAAAGGGAGTCTTAGCCTGTTTGGCACCCTGGGCGAACCACCCTAACAGAGGTGTGTGAAATTGTTGGGTTGTTTTTGCATTAGGCACCACTGACATTCGGATCCACTGGTTCAGTGGTGGTGGGGGGAATAGACAGGATGAACAGGCCCCCCCCGCACAAGATGCCACCCAGGATGGTTGCCCATGTCGCTCGTATCAGAAACCGCACCTGGTACTAGGTGAAAACTAGGGTGTAAATGGGTCTTCAATGTCTCCATTAATCGATCCATATGCATACTATTTTTAAGTCTTAATAATTAGTTATTACTTTATTAATTAGTTATGGGTTAGGGTTAATATTAATTAGTTATTAATATTAATTAGTTAGTAATTTAGTTGTAACACACATTGATCTTAAACTATTAATTCTTACTGTGAATTCTGAGTAAAATCAGCTTCATGAAATGAAATGAAATGAGTGGAACTGATAATACACTGTTAAAATAAGCCTGACATTTATTTACCAAAAAGCATCTTGATCAGCACAGATCAGGGAAATACTGAAATTAATTTGCAGCAAAACAGGGAAAGAGAAAATCCTTTCATTTACTGTGTGCTTCCACATTTTCTACTGTGACAGAACAATTTTCACCTTCAGATTACTCACCAATACCATGCATGATGTCTTGTTATATTAATCAGGCAACGTAATACTCCCTACCCAGTAACTCTCTGCATGATGGTGATAGAATATGTGCACTCTGTCTTCCTTTCTAGCTATTCTGAGTCGTATTAATCACACACCGAAAAGACTTTATTCACCTTGTCAGACGCCTTGTCATCTATCTTGTCCTTATGGCCTTGTGTGCTGAGATGGGCTCACACCTTCACTTGACATTGTGCCCTCACAGGGAAAAGTGTGAGCGTCTCATGTCACAATGACTAAAGTATCAATCATTGCTTGTTTATGTGAATCAGTCTTGCAGAACTATTTGTAGGGCTTCTTTGTAAAAGTGTGCAACAGGATGTTACATCTGTACACCACAAAGGAATGAAAAATGCTTAAATGCTCAACTTTAAAAGTTATTAATTTGAACAAGGCGTTATCTGATTGTCTTTTTTTAGGAAGATAATAATCAATATTTTTGGATTATTTTTAAGACACCCTATTTATGCTGGAAAATTCAAAAGTAGAAACGGTGCAACAAGAGGATTTAGTTGAGTCCCTCTCTTTTGTGGTTCTTCTTACTCCGATGAGAATCTGGCAAGATTGATTTTCACACCATCAGGAGGCACCTCTAAAAGATAGCATGTCCCCTAAAGGGAACAGCATGAATGCGCTGGTGTAAATTAAGCATATAGAAAGCTGTGTCACGCTGGAGTTTGGCTGAATGGCCAGGTGCTGAGTGCATAGTGCCATCTTGTGATTGTACGTTGCAAAAAGCACTGTGAGCTCTAAAAGCAGAAGTATTTATATTTGTCTAGAGTAGAGAATATTGAAGTGTTTATTTAAAAATGCACCTCAAAGCTGATATAGATCTCCATCAAATGACCAACATTTATAGACTTTAAACAATAAATGTAAGATGAAAAGTGGTTGAATAATATAATTAAAATAGTTGAGAGATATTAAAATGTCATCAATCAGTATATGATCTCTTTGCATCGTCTATAGAGATCATCATGTAAGTGCTTTAATGACAGTTGCCTGGAGATGGCAGTGTTGTTCTCTACATTATCACTCTTCACAGAGATGTGCAGAGGATTAAACAGCAAACAGCTGCCTGATAATAATCGGTAACATAACAGGAAGAGTAAAGTGAAACATTAGAACAGAACAAACAAACATCTGAAGTGTCAGTTATAAGGTCTCTATGTATATGAGAGTTTTCTCACAGGCTGAGAATGCAGCAGATGTAGTGCTATATGTAGAGAGTGCCTACGCCCTACAGTGAAAAGTATTTTGTAAATCAAATAAATAAATGTGTTAATTCATTATATAACTACTAAATGAGACAGCATTTCTGGAATCTTGTACAGATTTTTTTTTTTTAATCATTCAATGATATTAGAGAAAATGCCAAATGTATATTGAAGAAAAGGTAGACTCTTTTATTCCCAAATGCAAAAAAATATTTTGCACAACGTTACGCTACCAGGACATGACAAAAACTAGCAGTAGATATTTAAAATGTGTCGTTTTAAAACGAAAATGAAAAGATCCATTCTGTTCATGAATGATTTTGTCCAGTTTCTTTCAAAACTAAGGATGCTTTTAGCCATTGCTAGATAAAAGGGCACTTCACTCATTCCCAAAGTAATAAAATAATAGACCCAGGCATTGAAGATAAGAGGCTGATGATATCCTTTTGTGTGAGGCTTAGTGTGTAATCTTAGGAGCAGTTGTGTAGTGGTTTTCTGACAGATAAAAATGTGGCATGGAGATACATGTGTGGTCTCTATAATGAGGTTCAAACTGTTGCTCTGAATCCGACCTGTATAGAGGGTAGGGTCACAGCAATGACCCTTTCAGCTAGACCTGCACAATATATTGAATTGCAGTTGTCATTGCAAAATAAATGTGTGCAATATTCCAATTTTTATTGCTTGGATGCAATATATGGTAGTTTTATATTTCAAGTACAATGTATTTGTGGTCTAGATGCTGATTATCCAGCCAGTTTGTTGCCAGCTAATGATAGAAAAACGTAGGGACATCACAGTGGCAAAATGAAGGAGAAAATTGACAACTAAAGATATTTAACAGTAACTGTGTGATTTTCTAATATTTTTTCTTCTGCAGAGCCCCTTTCTTTTTCATGCTGCAGCTGGGGTGACATCAATAGATGCAGCGTATCAACACGCTCTCAAACACAGTTCTGCACAGTGTTGTTTTCATTCATTCATTTGAAGTATGTACATATAATTGTGTGTCTAAAATCTAAAAAGTTGAAAGTAGCAAAACAGACTGAGTTACAGCATGCACTCTGCAATTTAGCAGCACAGACATAGGTTGCAGGCAAAAGCTGAAGACTTCATAAAAAAAACGTGGAGATCAATTTTCTAAATTGGGCATTTTCAACATATTCTGGTGCCGTGGTGGCGTAGGGTATAGCGCAACTCACGTTTGGAGGCCTTGAGTCCTCGACGCAGCCGTCGCGGGTTCGATTCCTGTACCCGGAGACATTTATCGCATGTCTTTCCCCTTCTCCTTCCCCCTTTCCTGTCAGCCTACTTTCATATAAAGGACACTAAAGCCTGTAAAAAGACCCCCTGGAGTGGAGGGGGGAAAAAAAGCTGCAGAAGGTAAATTTGATATAAAAATATGTTGTTTTTTTAAACATATTTGTTAGAACTGTCACTATGTTGTGACAATATAGGCAAATAATCTGAAAAAATCAAGCCCCTCTGCCTTTGGTTCTACTGTCATTTCCAGAAATACACCGCTCTAAGTCAGAAACAATCAATCAGAGCCAGTAGGAGGGTGTTAGCGCTGTCAATCATGCTCCTGTACGTGCAAGCTCAAGATTGCCGGTTTGCTGCAGCTGTACTAATGGGAGAGAAACAACTTACAGGAAAACTGTTTATCTGCCATCATTGGTGGCCATGCGCATACATGGCAGGCTCTGTTGTGGGGAAGAAGCTTAGCATAACAGAGAGCAATGGGAAGGGTGTAGGCAGTGTGTACACAAGGGTGATTGACAGCGATAAAATCCTTCTCCTGACTCAGATTGGTTGTTTCTGATCAGGAGCTGCGTATTTCTGCAGATGACACTAACACAGGGAGGATTTCTTTTTTTTTTACAGATTATCTGTCTCATACTAAACTGTCACAACATAGTGACAGTTTTAACAAATATGTGAGAATATTTTTTTATATACTACTGCAGTTTTAGGAGAACTTTAAGGTGACATTTCTGTTTATCATGCTTTTTATCTTCAGCATTTCTTCTTTCCCAAAGGTTGGTATAAATCAGACAATGTTTAAAAAGCATCATTTAATATTCTATACATGGTGCCAGAGAGGCATGTCAATAAATTTAAGTATTGAAAATTTAAGTAGTTTGTTTAAAAATGTTTTACTTACAAATGATTTTGATTCTGTTTTGTCAATTGAATCATATCTACATGTAACCTTTTGATTAGAAACTCACTTATTATTTAAACTGAAAAAGAAAAGGTAACAATTATTTAGATTCAATACACACAGAGAGATAAATCTCATATGTCTATGTAATTCTACTGAGGCAGGAACAAATAGAAATGTTCAGCTTGATTATATTGTTAATACCTGGATACATCATTCTATGAGCAGTCAACTTCTCTAGCAATCATTTTTGTTGTTTACCCTCATCCTGTCAAGGACTGTTTGCTAGACAAGTGTTAATTCGGGAATCTTCCTCTTGTTTGGGTAGTTTATAATATGTCCAGAATATTTCTGTATTAAATATTATGGCCATTATGTATCACTTCAATAAAAACATCAGCTTTGAGTTTTCATCAGCTGCAAGTCAGTATAATATAATTTAACTGAAATTGAAGCTTAACGTGTTTATTCAGTGTTTGTTTGGTGTTAAGGTGAGGGATATTCAGATTTCCCCACCTACACCTGACAATCTCTCGTCCCAAACTCTGATAAGAGAAAGACAATAGACATCTTCCTTCCACCAAACTTTCTATAAGTATTCATGGATACACTACTGTGTGAATCTTTATGGCTTATTTTCCGTGTGGAAGCAGTCAGTGATTGAATGCTTTTCCATGAATAACTAGGCCAACATGGCTACAGCAATCCATTGCTACATTACAAAATCCCTTTCTTATTAGTTTTATGTAACATTCTTATGTTCTGGGGAAAAATAGCAATTTGGAGTTTTCATCAGCTGTGAATCACATCTTACTGAAATGGACAGAAATAAAAACTTCAGATATATCAGTCTGTGTGTAATGATTTATTTGAGTTTCACCTTTTGATTTTAATTACTGAAACAAATTAAATTTCTAATTATATTCTAATTCATGGTGATGCACCTGTATTTCCTACTATAACTTGACTCCATCGGACAATGCGTGTAACATTCGTTCATGTTAATCGACCTGCACTGTAAACCTGTGACATATTATCGGTGTTTACGCTCTTCACTGGGCTACTACGAGTTGGAGAGGAGACGCATGCGTACTGACTAGAAGCAGCCGGTCGGAGGAGAGGGGAAAAAAAGCCTTATGTTCCATCGGATGTAATCAAAGCAGAGAATTCCCTCTTCTCGTGGTGCATACATGGTGAAATTGTAAGTACTGGGAGTAAGCAGTTGTATCTTTGCAGGTGGCATTTTATGGTCGAAGCGTTTAAGGTCGTTTTTTTTTTTTTTTTTTTTTAACGGCATGTCATTAACAGATCTAGGCAGTGTCTTTTCGGTGGTTGTCCAGGGCAATGAAGCGCTGTGGTTCTTTATGATGGCACTTTCAATTGATGTGATGCGCGACTCACCAGTGGAGTGTTTTCATTATTATTATTATTATTATTATTATTATTATTATTTCTGCTGTCAAATCAGTAAGGGGACACATAATCTCCTGTGGAGAACAGTGAATTAGTTAGAGTTTTTATGATTTATGCGTTCAGAGGATACGATCACCCTCGCCCCCTCCGTGCCATTCTCTATATCGCTTTTGAGTCAAACCCTAGCGTACTGCTAGTGCCAGCTTTGAAGTACACCCAATGCCTAATGCGTAAAAATGTACCATTTGGCAAGACGCACGACGTCTGAGGGCTGATGCCTGCTCGGGTATCTGAGAACAAAAAAGAACTGAACGACAAACCAAGCAAATTATAGTAATAAAAAAAAACGCGGGTCCATTTTAGAAATGGCTAAATGGTGTATTCATTGAAAAGGATGCGATAGAACGATGCTCAGATATAGATTTGTAAGCTGCGCTTTCAACACCCCCACCCCCACTCGTCTCCCTTACATCAAAATCTTTAGGCATATTTTAAGGCTTCGTGTCTTGTGCCAGGTAATGTCCGGACGATTCCGTGTGCCGGAAAAGTCCGCTTTGTTACCTAAATGACCTGACAGGATTTGGCAGAGTCTGACCCGGTAATGACACGTTTGTTAGAATCAGCTCACATTCCGTGAGCATAACCCTGTCTGTCTATGGGCCTGCAAACCGATGGGATTCTTGTGCATAGGCCAGATATCCATACTCACAATTAGAACAGCAATTCCTCATATAGCCTGCATAATGACAGAAGCCTACACGGCCAGCGCCAGCCTAAGGCATAAGCGAAGTAAGCGTCAGCTTAGGGCACCCATGCCAGCAGGGGGCTCCCAAAAGGAAAGATTTGAGACTCAGATAAATTCTCTGCAAAAATAGCACAACAACACACACATACACCACTCTACAGCAATCATTATGTGATTCATAAAATTGTATTTGATGCCATGAGATCATGAGTTATGTATAATTTCAAACCAAGCAGCTGGGATCATATAAACCAAAGTGGTATGGTCTACCACTTAACTGGCTTTACCAGAGCAGTATGTACAAGATATGTGAGAGGAATTTACCCTTTATTGGCCAAATGGAAATGATGATGATGACAGTAACCCGTAATGGTTACTGATTTGAGACTACATCCTGATATTGACCAGAGGCAAAATATTCAACCCCACATTCAATAAGGGGACCTCATAGATAACTAGTTGAGAGTTTGATCTGAAACTCTCAACTTTTGCGTTGATTTATCCTCTAAAGACTTTAGACTTGACTTAGAATCAAGGTTTGGTACTTGAGGCTCATAAACAATCTTCCATCCATCCATCCATCCATTGTCTGTTCACCCTTGTCCCTAATGGGGTCGGGAGGGTTGCTGGTGCCTATCTCCAGCTACGTTCCAGGCGGGAGGCGGGGTACACCCTGGACAGGTCGCCAGTCTGTCGCAGGGCAACACAGAGACATACAGGACAAACAACCATTCACACACAACACTCACCCCTAGGGAGAATTTAGATAGACCAATTAACCTAACAGTCATGTTTTTGGACTGTGGGAGGAAGCCGGAGTACCCGGAGAGAACCCACGCATGCACAGGGAGAACATGCAAACTCCATGCAGAAAGACCCTGGCCGGGAATCGAACCCAGGACCTTCTTGCTGCAAGGCAACAGTGCTACCAACTGCGCCACTGTGCAGCCCATAAACAATCTTTATCTCAGCTAATTATAGGTGAACACAAGCCTGTAAATGAAGGTGATTTTGGTAAATGATTAATGTTGTCCCCTCTGAGTTACCATAGTGTATACAAATGGCTGGTTGTCATGGTAACATTACACACAGTATATCATGGGCCTATTCTCAACTGTGTTTTCCAGCCAAACGCAAATATTGTAAAAAAAAAAAAAAAAAAAGGCAGAGTTAACAACAGCTTCCATGCTATGTTAACATTTATAAATCATAAACAGAACAGAGAATCAGTCAAAGATTTCAAGATGCATTATGCCAGGGCTAAGACAAAGATTTAAAGAAGGAAAAAACAAAAATCCTTTCCACATTCTGATAATTTCAGTAGAATCAAATTGTCTTGCTTCAGAGTGTCCAGCAGTGCATGCCAGCACATGATTGAGTCAAATAACATCTGGTCTGCTGCATTTAGCAGTTTCAGATTTGGACATTATATGTGTACATCTATTATTTTAATGATGTTGTGATTCTGTTTCTGTTATTCCAGATGCTTCCTTACATCTTTTGGTCTTTGCTTCTGAATGCTTGTCATATGTTTCTTTACACTTTTAAAAATATTTTAGTTAGTTTAAACATTTTGCCCCATTAAAATAATCCCACAGTTTTTCAGCAAGAGGCCCCACTCTAACTTTGAACAGGACATTGTTTCCTTTTCAATTTCAGCTGCTTTGGATCACATGAGTCATAGGTTTTATGAAACATTTGTTTCATAAAACGCACTGATTTAACTGTTGTTAAGGGAAGTTCTAACAGTAAGGTGTCATCATCACAACACTCATCCTATTCCTACAGATTTCACTCTTCATAAACAATTAGAGGGGTGTTTATGAAGAGTGCCTCTTTCTACTTTAGTTTTCTTTTCAAAGTGTTGTCAAAAAGTGGATTGAATGTCATAATTTCACACTACCATCTTCTCTACTGTCACATTACAGCATTACACCCAGTGCTGCCCTTGCTACACTTGTTACACTGGAACTGATTTCCATCACACTAATGCATTGCAGGCCAAGAGCTTTTCTTGCGAGATAAAATCTCAGTTACATACTATTCCTGACATCAACACTCCAAACCCTTCACCCTCTCTCTCCCCCCACTCTCCGCTGTCTGTAGCCCATGGGATCAGAGCGGATGGAGATGCGAAAGAGGCAGATGTCGGTGCAGCAGGAGTCGGCAGCGGGGGGAACTGCACCGGCCCAGCAGGACCAGCCGAGCCAGGCCAACCCGAGGGGCTCCAACGCGTGTTGCTTCTGCTGGTGCTGCTGCTGTAGCTGCTCCTGGTAGGTCTTCCACAAACCGAGAACCTGATTGCTGAGGTGCAGCATGGCCGACATCGTCGCACACAAGACGCCACCGCCTGAGCTAGAGCGTCTCAAAAGCAGGCGTCAGCTTCTGTCTTACACTCTTGACAGATTTGCATGTGATCCGTGGATGTCGGTTTAGCAGCAGCCGCCTCATTACATTCAGGAAAGCCTGAACATCATTTTCATATGCATGTCTGTGTAAGCTCTTCACTTGTCGGCAATGCTGCATTCAAAGTGATACATTTGAATCAGTCAAAATTAGAAGGAATATAAATGATTAACTGATGCTCATATTTTATTCAATTACCTGAACTACTTTTACAATTTTAACATTTAGACCTACAGTAAAACATAAAACTGTACTAGTTTCTCATTTATTAAACTTCTAATTGCATTAACAAGACATCAGTCCTGATGAAAGTAATAATTTATTACAGTCTTATGAATGTCTACCTACCTGATACTCACAATAACAAGATATCAATTTTGGGCATATAACATTTGACATAATTCTGAATATATACCGCTAAATGATCAAAATAATTACGTCATGCTATTTTGTTGGTGAAAAAAGCTAGCTGTTGGCAGGATTGTTATTGATTTTGGCCATTTAATTGTGCATTCTGACTGCTAGTTTTGGGTGTTGGGTGCTTATGCATTGCAAAAGTTATAACTTATTGTAGATTTTCTCAAATACCCATATGATCAAAATTATCTATACTGTCTCAAGTACTTACACCCTCACAAACAATTTGTGAAATGCCTTTCTGCATCATGGTTCTGACTAGACGTTAGACCATTTATCTTATTAGAAATGACACAGTTCATTTTTATTGGCTGGTTTTCTGGCTCAAGCCCAGCTTCCAAGCATAGTTCATACATTTTTAATATGTTTGAGGTCAGGCCCATTCCAGAAGCTTAATGTCAGCCTGTTTTATATGTTTTAGTTTTAATGGGTATTCAAACACTCATGTAAATTGATTTATCAAACACCCAGTTGTTTTCAAGTTTCAAGTACCCCCTCAACAGTCAACAAATTGATTAGGATGGTCAGGATCAACAACAGAAGCCACCAAAACTTGGGCTCATCATAAACTAGAAGCTGATAGAAAAGTAGTGAACAGTGAACAGAACTTTACATCCCCTTGAACTAAGAGGATCACAGAAAAAAGAAAATAGTTGAGCCAATTTAATTGAGTTGGGAATTGGTAACAAGTAATTCAGTTAAGTTTATCCAAATTAATTTATTAAGTTTGTTTAACTTATTTTAAGTCAGTATTACTCAAATCATTTAATTTACTTCAAATAAAGAAGTACACTAATAAAGGATCTTTTGGGTTGAGGATGCCTTCATTTGACAATAGTTAGACAGGAAAGTGGGTTATGAAAGAGGGGAAAGACATGTGGCAAAGTCATTAGGCCGGGAATTGAACCTGCGACCCTTATGTGGGTTGTGCACTACTTCTGCTCCACCACAGCACCATGGTTGGTACAGGACCTGTCCCTGGTGAAGCTTGCGTTATGACATCAGATGTAGGATATGACATTGAACTTAATTGTTTCACTCTTGACAATGAAGGTCAAAGTAAAAAGTTCATTTAAGTTAGAATTTGTAGCTTTTAAGTTAATTCAACACAAAAAAGTGATGAGAACTTTCCGGCAAGTTCTCATCACTAAACCAAAAGAATTAAATAAGATTAATGTAAATAAGTCCATTACATGAACGACAGCCCAAATACACTTTTTAGAGTGATGTTGACCAAGAAGGAAGCATCTGCTTTGAAACAGTTTCATTTGAACTTGAAATAAAAATGCAGCTACTCGCATGGACAAGCCAGAAAGGTTTTATCTTTATACTGTAGATGTTTATTGTAGTGATTAATGAATACACTGACTTATATAATTATGGTCATTCATACCACTTAATTACAAACTTAGTTCCATGACCACATTTGTGAAATGAGTACTTCTTGCCAAGGTGTTTTTGTCTGTTTTCAACAGGAATGAAGACAGGGATGAACGGAATCGAAAGGCATCATATGACGTCAAGGAAGGGACCTCAGACTGTGAAGACTGGTGAGCTAAAATCCCTGCACAACAATGCCTGGCAAATAAACAGACTTCTATTCCATCTGATGTTAAAGAGACTTACTCCAATGTTCTCATGTTCTCTGCAGCCCAAAGCCCACGCTGGAGGAGGTGCACATGTGGGGGCAGTCGTTTGATAAGCTGATGTGCTGTCCAGCTGGGAGGAACTCTTTCCGGCAATTTCTCCGCACCGAGTTTAGCGAGGAGAACATGCTGTTCTGGCTCGCATGTGAGGAGTTCAGCAAAGAGACCAATAAAAGTGTGATCGAGGAGAAGGCCCGGCTCGTCTACGAGGACTACATCTCCATTCTCTCGCCGAAAGAGGTGTGAAACCTTTATTGATTTATATTTTGGTAAAATAGAGTTTCCTTGATGGGTGAAACCTTGTGATGTCTGAGTTCAATGAGTATATCAATGCCACTTTCAAGTCGTGTGGTGAAGCCTCATACACTTAGCTTTGCACAAGTTAAGCTCTACACAGGGGGTAATAAAGTCCATCATGTCTGTATTCAAGAGTGTGTTTCATTGAACTCTTACTTTTACTTTAATGCAACAGATGACAAAATGTTTTTGTCAGACCTAGCTTAACATGCCGTACTAAAAATGCCGACTTCTGAAAATGGAAATGAGAGATATATGTGGTGGGCCGGCTGCATAGTGCTGCAGTTGGTAGCACTGTTGCCTTGCAGCAAGAAGGTCCGGGGTCTTTCTGCATGGAGTTTGCATGTTCTCCCTGTGCATGCGTGGGTTCTATCCGGGTACTCTGGCTTCCTAACCACAGTCCAAAAACATGACTGTCAGGTAAATTGGTCTCTCCAAATTCTTCCTAGGTGTGAGTGTGTGTGTGGTTGTTTGTCCTGTCTGTCTCTGTGCTGCCCTGCGACAGACTGGCGACCTGTCCAGGGTGCACCCCTCCTCTCCCCTCCTCTCCCGCTGAACGATAGCGGGAGATAGGCACCAGCACCCCTCCTGACCCCGCTAGGGACAAGGGTGTTAGAAAATGGATGGATGGATGGATGGATGGATGGATGGATGGATGGATGGACGTGGGGGGCCATTTTATATGATACATAGGTGTAACCATTTAGCTCTTGTAAGCAACTTATAAACAAATGAACATAAGTTTAGATATAATTTTTGGGTTTTGGAGAGCAGTGTTATGTGGATATGTGTGTACATGGAGTTTAAACTCCAGCTGTGCCAGACTGACAGATTACATGGGCTAGTCAAAAAATTATATTGCCTTTGCATCATCAATGCGTTCACACAGCAGGAAAATGCAACACAAATCAGATTATTTTTGCCCATATACTATGCGATCTATGTCCAAATATCAATCTGAACTGGGCACTTCTGATCTTTTCACCCTGCAAAATATCTGATTTGTTTCAAAGTTGGAATTGAGTATCAAGACCTGTTGTGTGAATGCAGCCAAGAGATTACATGTTTACTGCACATGTGCTCCACTGCTGCACAATTTATCCAAGTTCTGCACAAATACAATGACTAGTTATTAGAAAGAAATATCATGCTACCCAAGAACCCTGTGTTTTCAAGTCTTGATAAGAAAGCTAAAAATCCAAATTTTCACATCCCTGTTACAGAAAAAGAAAACATTCTGTTCTTCCTGATGTTGTGTTTTCTTAACTTCCAGGTGAGTCTTGACTCCCGAGTGCGTGAGACGATTAACAGGAACATGCAGGAGCCCAACTTGCACACGTTTGACGATGCCCAGTTACAGATCTACATGCTAATGCAAAGAGACTCGTATCCCCGCTACTTGAACTCCCTAGCGTACAAAAACCTGCTCAAACCTCTGTCAGAGCAGTCCCCCGAATCTTAGGGCGGCAACGACAACCTGTGATCTTTTAATCCTCTTTGCCCTTTCTAAGTCCTTCAATCCCCCACAACCCCCCCAACCCAAACCCCAAGTTTATGAAAAAAGGTTTTCTTCTTTGTATGTTCAGTGTAGGATTACATGAGCCAGGCCTCGGGCCCCGGCCCCTCCCAGGGATCTCAGCGATATTGTGATCTGCACCTGACCGAAGACAACTCAGGTCTGAAAAACCTCCTGAGGGCTTGACATCACATGTACTGCTACAGATCAACATAGCAAAACACTCCAAAGGAATATGAATAACACTTTAATTCTGCTTCTTTTTCCTTCTTTTTTTTGATAGAAATATTCTATTTTATTTGTGTTCAGAGTTTTTTATGGTCTGTTGTTTTTTGTATGATTGTTTTTGGGGGAAATGATTCCTATTGTAGACTATCTATACATATATACATATATATTTATGAGTTTGTAAAAAGTTCAAATGAAATTGTGGGTATTTTATGTGGAAATGCCTGGTTCTATTTACTGCGTATGAAAATCAAAGCTCAAGTCCAAGCTACACATTAGCTTGACTTGCTGGCAGCTTTGTGGGGTACTGTTTAATTTTTTATTCTTATTTATTTCACTTCGTTTTGTTACCTAACCTCACACTTCAGTATCTGTGGCAGCGACTTGGCAACTCCAGTTCATGCACAATCTGTGTGTGGTTTAGAATAATGTATGTATGGTTACCAGAGAAGTAACAGGGTGCAATAAATGAAAATCAGTAATGGTGAAGAGTATTTTAACCTTTATCAATTGCCAGTATAAGACAATATTGTTGTTTTTCTAATACTAACGGGACACTTTGCACAAATCATAGGTTTATCACAAATTTATTGGTGTATGATTCTAAGCTGAATAGATTTTACCAGAGAAAGTATTTTATTTAATATTGCACCATGTCAAAAAAAATTTTAATTATATTTAATTATTTTGATGGAGTAAATAACACAAAAAAATGAAGACATTTTATTCAAGATATTTTATTTTATGGGTCTGTAATTTTTCAACAACTTTCCAAGGTTTTCCTGATATTACCTATATTCTTTCCTTTAATAAAAGGTCATTTGTCTTAGTTATGTTAGTTGTGCTCCAGTTCTGACCAGCATTGTCACCCTGATGCCTATTCCTCTAAAGCAGTATTGTCACTCTGATGCCCATTTCTCTAAACGTCTTTCACCAGAATATTTCATATCAGGGAGCCATGCAGTATTATGTATAGTCAGCTCATACTTTATTGATGAACACCTAACCGCACCACAGTGATGCAGCTGTCAAAATGATAGTATGAGGATGCAGTCACACCATTAAAACTCTTAAGTTCATCTACAGTTAGTTTACTCCCTGTTTCTGTTTACTACCACAGAACTCATTTATGTTTGATGCATAGAATAAATCCATTTTCTGCCTCACCCATAAACAACCACACATCCATTAGACATGTTTTTGTTAAAAAGTTTGTGTTTTTTTTTTTTTTGTTCAGAGAACAACCCGTAATCTGTCGACAGCCATATAGAACGACAACTTCAAAACTGGTGCCATTTCAGATGCAAAGTCATCATTTATACAAACCCATTGCAGTATGAGGTCACGAGTGCCAACGCTGACACACAGTTTCCCTCTTGTTGGCAAAAGAATTTCATAAGCAGAGCATGAAACTCAAAGGCATTCTGAGATTCCCCAATATAAAAAGTTAAAGTTATGAAAAACCTGTTGTTTGTCAGATTTCATTTGACGTGTTAACTGATGAGATGCACCGTTGCTCTTGAGTCATGCTAGCAAGGTACATCCACGGTTTGTGAAATTTGTTTGGGAAGTTCTGTTACCATTTTCACAAATGAGATTCCTCTAGCAGGCTTCAGTATAACACCTAAACATGTCCTAAACACAGATGGTTTATGCTATTTATTAACTGGTTAAGTAAAAGCAATGAAATCATTTTTATTAGCAATAACTAACATTAAACTTTAACGTTTGTCCAAAGAATATGCAGGAAAGTCATGAGAAATTGCAGACCTATTAATACAGCATCACATTTGAGAATTATCATTAAAAAAATCATATATTTAAAAATGGATAAGAAATATTATGGCCAGAGGATCTTGCCAGGTTAGCAGAAACACCAAAGCTATGCTGTAAGCTGTGTTCACATGTTTAAAGAGAGCGTTGAGTAGGGGTGGAGTTGCCAAGTGTTTTAATACTTAGAATATCTAGTTTTATTTGAATTACTTTGTTGCCTCACATTGTGTCACTCGAAGACAAGATCCTCTCATGGGGAAGTGCCTTGACATTCAGTTTACTGACATCTTTCTCATGGGCAACAGTTGTTCGCTGACTTGCGCCGAAAGGTCGTTCACTGGAGAATGACTACAGTTTTACCGTAAATTGTCCCTCTTATTGGCCAAAATATCTTGCGTGTTTGGTCTCGATTCCTCAATTGTGAACACATCGGTGGAAGGTGGTAGGATGCAGCACCTCTTTGTCGGCTGAAGACAGAGATCGCTGTGACCAGGCGTGAGGAGTCGGAGCTTCTCGCCAACCTGTGTGCTTCATGGTGGCTCTTGTCTTAGAGTTAACTCAAACTCACTACATTTGATGTGCAATTTGAGCTGATGGGTTATACTGCGCAGATCAACCTCAAAACACAATCTAAGCCAATGGTTTGGAGTGATGCCTATTAATGTTGTTTCTTCTGTTTACTATATGAAATGTGTTATTTTGCGCTGAGTTTACTTATGAAGACATTTTTCAAAAAACAAATAATGTGAATGTTTACAGTATGGTTTAGTTATTTTTTTTGTTTGTTTCTTTTTCTGCTACTCTTCATGACAAAAACTGACTTGTGGGCATTTCGATTGAGATAAAATAAAGCACAATAATTTTACTTATTCTTGAGTGACTTCATCAATAAATCTTGAGTTAAATAATAACTTTGAAACTTATTAACTTTATTCCTAACAGCAGTTTTCAGCCTAGAGATTGGAAGGCTAAGATTGCAACAAATGTTTATTTTTTTCTTATTCTTTATAAGCAGCACAATATTTGTATTTTATTGTGTTTTCATAAAATTATTATTTAGCCCCTAATCAAAATTTATGCACAGTACACATTTTATGGTCTGAACAAAGGCCTTCAGAGACTTCTTGTATTAAATTTGAATGATTTTGGATTATGTCATTAAAAATACCAAAACATCTCTGACTTCAATTCTTCTGAGTCATATCACACACAGTTGCACATATCACATACAGATTTCAACATCACTCATCACCTCGTAATTTTAACACTTCTTCTGGAAGTCAGGTTCATCTTGTCAAAGTAAACAAAGGCATTCACCTTCTTTTTCTGCAGTGACCAACAATGGAATTTAAGTCATTTGTTTATTGATTTTGTAGAAGGAACAAATATGTGTTTAGATGTCAAAAAATTTTATTTAATCCTTTAACAAAGAGCATTGTGGTTGATGTTACTTTCAACATTTTTTTGTATCTGCTGATTGTTTCAAAAGTCACTAAAAATATCTTCAGTTTCCTGCATTTCATACTGATTACACAAATTATCACTATAATGTAATGCTGAGGAGCTACAAGCACCCATAAGAGGTCTTGTTAAAAAAAAGTGGGACAGTGCCACATAGGGGACAGAGTAAACATGGAGACGAAACTACTTTGGTTACATAAGTCCACAAGTTATTTATTTCTTGCCTATATGCAAAATATCAATGAAACAGAAGTCTAATAATGCAAATGACCCTGAACACACCAGTCTTGCAGGCTTTACATGTGGAAGGCAGTGTCATGCTGTGGGGATGCTTTTCTTTAGGGAAAGAGGTTGGAGCTGAATAGAGGGTGATGATGTAAGCAGAGGCGGTCCTAGCCTGTTTGGCGCCCTGGGCGAACCACCTTTTTGACGTGTGTTGAGGCAGCGGTGCATTTAAATGTTACAGGACAGTAGCTTTCGAAAACTAAAACTGGACACTTCTGGTTTAAATCAAAGCAATAGTTTTGTCAAAGATCAATCAAAAATCAATGTAAGATTCTGTTTGAAAAAAATGAAATACAAATTTCAGTCTCCATTGTCCACGTCACAGTTATGCACTCATAAGTTTCTCTAATCTTAGAACAAGTTCAAAAAAGAAAAGTACAAGGTGCATAAACACTTTTAAAAGATGTGTTATGTGTAACTATAAATGCACTTTATTGTAACATATTACTGGTCTGGTTTCAGCATGGCTTGTAGAAAGGCAGCAAAGCAGCTCATCAGCACAGAGTGTTTGCACCTGGCAATTACAAAAGCTCCATGAAAGGGGGAACAATTGTATTTTTCCTGATCCAACCAATGACATTATCCAGTCTCTAGACAGATTAATAATATGCATACATCTACATTCACTTTGAAGTGATAAATATTCTACCAATTACAAAAACATACTCCCACACACTCATACAGAATGTGTGTCCGCTCAGATACTCACAGGCATTATAGCGATAGTAAAGGTTCGCATAGACTATGGAGCATAATAAAAGACAAGCAATTAAAACAACTCCTTTTTAATCAAATGGATTACACTTTATTGGGAAATTAAATAAAACAATACAATGCTGTGCCGAGAAAGCAAAAACAATATTATCCAAAGTGTTAAAACTACATATAAAAACGCAGATAAAAGAGAATGACACAAGATTCATGGCATATATATGACAGCGAGAAACAACTAATAACAACAGTAAGAGATTTGGAGAGAGGGGCCTTAAGGGAAGTGACAATAAGCTCAATCTATGACCATGATATTTACTCAAACGGTAACCGTAGTGGCATCTTGGATGTTGAGTACAACGCAACCACAGAATACAAAGCTCCGCTCTGCTGCAGGCGGACAGAACCTGGTCCGGGAATTTTGCTACTTGTCGGGAGTGCCGTGGATGACGCCAGCAGATTCAGCAGAACTAGAAGATGAGAAGAAGATTCATTGAGAAACGTCACAGATTTTACCAATAACTGTTATTAATAGCAGGTTTAACAAAAGCAACTTGTTTAATGTGCTTTAAGGAAGTCATTTGTAAAGGCAAGATTTTGGAAATACAATCAAGTCATTTTAATAAATGTACAAAAACTTTGTTTATTCTTCAGGTTCTTAGTTGTAAGGTTCTGTGGTGTGTTTGCAGCCTTTCATGATTCTTTAATTTGTCCTTGTGATGGCCTATCCACCTTATTTGTTATATGGAACATGACAAGGTTTTTCAGATATTATCAAGTTGTTTTTGTTTTTTTTTAAGTTGAACTAACGAGCTTTTCACAAATTTACATGATACTTTGTATACATTTGAACCTTTCACAGTGGGTCTTAATAGCTTTGGCTACAAATAATAAAGAACTAGCTAATGTTTTTAAATATACTGTACTGTGTAGATATAATAAACAAGTTTTTCATGGATTAGTTGCATTAAATTTCCAAAACAGAATCACACTAAAAACACCAGTAATATTTTTATGCCCATTTTTCTTGTCATTAGGTTGAACAGTAGGCTTTTTTTTTAGGTAGAATTTAAAAATGCTATTTGTGCTAATTTTGATAATTATGGTTCAAGACAATGAAAACCAAAATGTTGCGTCTCAGAAAACTAGAATGCTGAGAGAAAATCATAAATCAGTCATGAAAAGTTGTGTGGAAGGAAAAAGTGTGGTAGGAAAAGGTGCACCAACAACGGGAACAACTGCAGCCTTTGAGTGGACTGTCCAATAAAATCCATTTAAGAATTTGGAGGAGCTTCACAGGGAGTGACCTGAGGGTGAAGTCATTGCAGAAAGAGCTGCTACAGAAGTACCAAGAAAGGGAGCAAAAGCTAGTACAATGACCACAGTGTTACTGTGTTTGATTGACCAGTAAAGCTTGACTGACCAGAACCATAGGGGGTTTGTTAAGAGGAAGCTGACAAAAACCAGATCAAACAATGAAGATGGCCTGAAGGCTGCTGTCAAAGCAACAGCAGAGCCACAGGCTGATCACCTCCATGTCACGCTGCATTGATACAGTAATTCATGCAACAGGAGAACCAACAAGGTTTTAGGTACAAAGAAATAAACATGTATGCCTGACATTTCTCCTTTTTTATTAAGCTTATGTAATTTTCCAGTTTTCTGGTAAACTGAATTTCGGTTTTCACTGTGTAAGTTGTAAGAACTATTTTCTATGTGAAATGAATATAAAAAATAAGCAAGTTTCACTTTCTAAAATGAGTAACAAAATATATTAAACTTTTTTGTAATATTCAAATTTTTTTGTACATTTACCTGTCAGAACAGAAAACAGCACAAGATGTAAATCAAATCAAAATATTTTGTGGACTGATCATAAAGATCCCTTAACCTGCTGGAAAAATTCCCATGTTGTTCTGAGGTGAATGTGTTTAAACTAAATGTGAGATTTCTTTCAGAATGACAAGAACGAATGAATGCAGTGCAAAAACAAAACTGCACAAGTTCAAAAGCGTAATTTAGAGTCAGAAGGAGCTGCAAATGCTAGTTACCTAGACCAGGAAAAACTAATTAATTTGCATACCTTCCATCTATTTCCACACTGCTGGCAGAAGACAAACGTGGTCATCGGTTCATCAGCACTTCGAGTTTGAACCTACAAATCATTCAAGAAAATTGACACAACTTACCACCAAATATCATGCTTTTAAAATCCCCCCGATTATTCATTCAGAGTAATAAATCAAATAATATAAATAAACACACTTAAATATATTTGATGTATCCTAGTAGCATGCTAACGTTTACAATACTGCAAATGGGTGCATTGTAACTGGAAATTTGAAATTAAACTTGTCTGCTATTTCATCACAACATACTGTAAATAAAGGCCTTTTCAGAGTTCATCTCTACCTGTGTGTAGGTGCAGTTCTTCCCCTTGCATTTGCCACAGGTGAATAAATCAGTCTGAGTGCCGCCGGTGGTGGCCATCTGGTGGTCCCTGACAGCTTCTTTGGTCAAATTCTTCCTCATTTCCTTCAGCTCGTCACTGGCCATTTCCTAAACAATGACAGCAGAAAAAAAACTTTTAAATATATGTTGTGATTTCTGGTCATTCTATGCGCTGGAATATTAACAACATGGTTAGCACCATCAACAGACACCATACCTCTGCGGTCATCTTGGCCATCCGCTCCGGGGTTACACTCCCGCAGAGCACGGTCCTCCTTAAATTGGGATTTTTCATATCTTTTAGATTCGAGATCCGGCTCCGCACACGGTTCTTATATTTCATGTCTGTGTTCTTAAACTCTTGGAAGATATGTGGGAGCAGGTCAAGGACTTATATTTTGAAGAGGTGAAATTTTCTTTACCTCAGAACAAAACAAGAAGGCCAAAAATGAAAAATGTAATTGAAAATTGTTGAACTTTGAGTGTTTTCTTTTCTTAAAAGAATAAATATGAAGTGGTTCATTGAGTTTGCCACTGAAATGTGTGTCTAAAAAAAGGCCATAACACTATTCCCAAATATAGACAAATACATAACAAATGAATCCCTGGAACTGAGCTTCAAATAAAGTGAAAATGTAAAGGATATATTCTTCAATCTGTGAGCCGAGCTCCTCACAATCAGCACCAATGGCAATATGATCCTCTGAAAATGATCAAACATAGCTAACATAAATAAACCAGCAAAACATAACCAAACAACATGACTTGGTGTGCAGTGTTGGGTTATACCTCCAGTCTGCAGAGCACTGGCCAACATCTCTCGGCACTTGAGCCGGATGGAGTCGGAGGTGGTTGGGGCGCGAGGAAAGGAGGTGGTAAACGTGTTGGAAGCGACTTCAGAAGTTTCACTTTTGCTGCTGGAATTACTGCTGGAGCTGCTGCAGAAGTTAGGAGGAAAGCTGGAAATCAATGGAGGCAACAAAGCACTACGACAAAAATAAGAGAAAGTAAAGGGAAATAAAAACATTCAAAACATGTTTCCCTTACCTCTCTTCCTTAGGCTCTGGGCTTCCCTGCGATGGAGAGACGACAGGTGTTGTTTGTTCTTTTCGCTTCTCATCTGGAGCTTTTTCTCCACCTCCAGGCTCATCTGAAGAGTAATTATCCAAGTTTGGAAAATATGAATCTCAAGTATATATTATTAAAAAATATAGAATTCATATTATTAAACAAGGAGTTAACAGCTTCTACATATAGATCCTGGAAATTCCACAAATCAATCTAAAAATATAATCATGATTTATTACTTAAATGTAACAATGATAAATTAACATTGAAAACAAATACATAAATCAAGTCTTACATACTGAACAAGTGAGCTTAAACATGTATATTTATAAAGAATAAATACAATACAATCTTGTTTACAAGAGCACATCAATTTATTTGATCAATTATATGTCTGATATAATTGATAGCTCAGTGGAGACAATACTTCTGTAAACAAAAGTGATTGGTTTGAAGTGAGCTCTCTGAGAAGACTAGCCAATCAGATGTTAGAGTCTTTTTGACATCCAAATGTAAAAAAACATGAACTAAAACAATCTTAATAATTGTTTTATTAATTCTATAATAAAACAGGTACTTTAAACTTTCAAGATGCCTTTAAACATACCTACAAATTTCTACTGATCAATTTGACATATAACTGTACAATTAATAAATTGCATAGTTTAAAGTCAGGAAATATCTGGATACATTCATCTGTGCCTTTCAACAATTAATTATGACCTGTACAAGTAATTTATTCATCCATGTCATGTTGGCACCTGTACTACGCCAATTTATTTGCTAGATTTGCTGATGAATTTATTTTTCAGCAGTAAAAAATGTGAACCTCACAATTGTCATGTGTGGAGCTCATTGGTAACGATATCACACTGGACATTCTCAATTTTCTTTTACAATGATTCTTATCAGATCAGCAGGAAACATCAACAATAAAAATTACCCAAAAGCTTCTTCCAAGACTTGATCAAGGACTTGGCGAGAGATGTCACCTCCTCATCTGTGCTTTGCTTGCGGATCGCATTAACAGACATTCCGATTCTGGTGGACTGTTGGGAAAAAAACAAACAGTAATTTAGACTAAAAACACTGCCTGAATCCACAGAAACAGAAAAATACACATTAACAACAAAAAAAGGCATACCTGGAGCAGCTCCAGAGTCATGGGTACACTCCGCAGCTCTTTCAAGAGATCCAATGCACCAGCCTGCAGAGAAAAGGAGACAAGAGACGTTTGAGTGAAACTTTAATGCATTTAACATTGTTCCTATCTAGTAACTCCATTTCAGTAAAACAGACTCAAAACTATGGGCTACAAAAATTTGATTTCCTGAATTATCTGTGTCGACTCTAAATCATTTTGAAACAAACATACATTACTTTTAATCCTCTATTGTGGAAACTATTTTGACAAAGTGTGACTCTGTGTAGAGTTCGGCATAAAGCACTTGGAGATTAGTAGGTTGTTTTATGTTTTGCACATTGTAACTGAACTGTCACAACAAAGATTTATGAAACTGACTCTTTTAGAGTAGACAGACGTCTCATAACAACAGCTAGTATTATTCAAAATATTAGAAGTATTTACCATTAGTAACTTAATACTGGTAAAAATTACTCAAAGTTGTATAACAAAAAAAGACTATGCTTGAATGTAGTTAGGAATGTGGAAATATCAGTGTTACATATAAATTTATTGATATTATAGTGAGAAATTTAAAGTGTGATTTTCTTAAATGTGACAGGGTTAAATACATGATTGATTTTGAATGTGTTACTATTTTTAATTAAATGTTGTTTTTCTTATGGTTTTTAATGTGTGTGCATAATTATGTGTGAACACTATGAATAAAAATTATATTAATAATCTATATATTTTAAATAAAAACTTTAACAGTGATGTTAAAATAATACAAATTAATATCATTGAAAGAAATCACACTTAAGCAACTGTACTGATGGCAAGGTAAAGTTTAAATTTTATTTTCAAGTCCCTCCGACTGATACATTATCGTGTATAAAATTTTATATTAATGTCAATACAAAAATGTGTTTGTAAAGGTCCCCTTTGGCTAAAACGATAAACCTAAAATAATGTAAAAATCAGACAAATTAGGTCCAGTGAAGTTTACAACATACAAAACAAATACATAAACAAACTTAGGGGTAGTGTTTTTAATAGCAACAGCCTATCAACTGAATGCTGCTCTATTACCAACAAAAGCTGCAAAAACAAAACAAAAAACTAAAGTTTCCTCATTCTTAACTTTCGTTTCAGGGCTAATGTTTTGATATTCCCTTTAAATTACAATTTGGGCTCAACCCGAGGATTCATTTTAAGTTTGCAAGCATTGTTCTCATACTTTAGAGTAATCAGAGTAGTAAATGTTTACATATTAATCTGTAATTGAATTAACAATTTGTTACAGCTTTATAAATGCTCATAACACACAGTAGTAATATTGCATGGATAGTTGCTTGGCGGCTACATATTGAGTGTCCAAGGCGAACTGGGGAAGCTAATTCACACCGTATCAAATGCATATGACTTCTACACAAATTATATTATCTCATCTTATGCTGTATTGTCAAACGAACACTAACTTTTGAATATCACATGGATCATTTATTGATTTTTTTCCCACGCTTATGAACCTTACAATGCTCCTTAGGCAGCTAACTGCTAACTTTTTAGTAGCACAAATAAACAGACTGGCAGCAAACAACTTGTTTTTGTCAGCAAACGGGTTAGTTCCAAACTTCATGAATATTAGCTGTGAGTCTTTATGCTGGAGATAGGTGTGAGTAAATTCGCGGAATAAATAACAAATATTTGCATCAGAAATGTTCTTATTTGCGTGAACTTGCTAGAAGCTAAATTAGCCGCTGCTGAGCTCCATCGTATCCCATTAGCGTCCATGCTAGCACGGTCGGCTAACAGCGTTCATCTCTCTGAGAACATCTCACCCCGTTTTTCTTCTGCGCCATTTTATCCATCTTTTTAGCGATTCTGACTATCTCCTCTTCCTCCTTCTTCCCCATCGTGATTTATCTGACAGAACGGGACAAAAAAGGCGCAAGCGAAAAAGAAAATACGGGACAAAAAAACCACGCCAGTGAGGAAAAAGCGGTAGCGGCGGAGGCGGCAGCGTCAACTTGGCGGACCGGGACCACACAGCGACTGGCCCCGTTGTGTAGCAGGCCTGACTAGAAGATGCCCGCTTGTAAGTTCCAAAGTGGAGTTAATCGAGCCAGAAGAATGGATCATGTCGCCGGTTGCTATAATAAGCATACTGAACCAGAAAACATCTTTTATTATTATTATTATTATTATTATTATTATTATTATTATTATTATTATTTTATCACATAACTTTACTTTTAATAAAACTTCAAAAATGTGTTTCTTTCTACAACCAATAACAATTTCAGCATTTTTTCAGTAATGTACGGAATGCCTTCAGATGGCGCCAAAGCGCAACTTTTTGACACCTGATGAGTTGAGACACGACAAGGTATGTTTATTTAAATCTTGCTCACTTTTAAAAAGTATTATTTAACCAATTTCTTCTTATCAAAAACCAGCAACTATACACACAAACTAAATGAACCTATTGACACATTAGCACATACTTCTGGAAAAAAACAAATATTTTGGAACATTGTGTGTATTGACTAAATGCATGCAGTAGTTGGACTTGAATCAGCTTGGTAAATGATCAAAGATTGTAAGGGGCCTTTAGTAGAATTTGATTTTGGTCCCTACTTTTAACTAAACACATAAGCCACAACTACACCAATGATATTCCTTAACTTGTCCAAGATTGTTGTTGTTGTCTTTTTTGTTTGTTTGTTGTTGTTTTTTTTTCAATTTTCAGCTGTTTTGCATTTCAGACTCTTAAATTTAATGGTAGAAAGAGAATTGTACAGTGATGTTTGTGCCATTAGTTTAAAATTCGTTTAAAATTGTTGGGATCACAAATTAATTGAGGGGTTTTTAACAAATAAACTTCCTAATGCCATTAAAAAGGATCACCCTTTCAGATTTATTATGTTGTTGCTATTTTTTCTCCCTTTAAGGATTCTAATAATCACTGGAATAAATAAAAAATCAAGTCAAATAGATAATTCTATAATTAGGAGTGGGAGAACCTTTCCAAATCAACCAGGTTTGTAAAGCTAATGGTTGTGAAGTGTTTGTTGTGACAAGCAATGAGCATCACTGTGGAAAGAATTTGGCCTACTCTCTCCAGCATTGGCTTAAATTCAACCATAATGTAGGATTTTCAGAAATGAACTGATTGTTTATTGTCATATCACAGCATGTCACTTATATCTTAGTGCAGACTTACTCCAAAACCTTGTTGTTTTTTTAGCCATTCAGAGGTGGACTTATTGGTGTGCTTTGGATCAGTGTTTTGTTGCATACATCAACAATTATTGATTTAACAAGGCGTTTTTCAAATAGTGACAGGACTATTTGGACAGCTTTCTGTTGTTAGTCAATGAAATCCTAATTTGATAACTGTTTATTAATATTTAGCCACATCATTCTTCATTAAAATGTGTTTGATAATCATCTAAAACTTTTACGTGTGGTAAAAGAGTAAAATCACAACTTACTTTTTTTTAGATCACACATTTTTTGTGCACAAAAGGCAAAAGTACAAAAACATGTCAGTGGTGTTTTGATTGTATAGTCTACTAATACTCTGATGTATATTGTGACTTGTTTTGGCTATTAGCTTGGACCACTCTCACGAGCAGTTCCCACCTTTCAGGACGCTGCACATGTTGGTGGGATTTACTAGCAGATTATGCTCAGTTAGGAACAGATGGGAATTGGCACAAGGCCTGTTACCTGAAAAACAGTGACACAGTGCTCAGTTTCTCACGCAAATACAACATTGGTCCATTCAATTCAAAGGCAAAGTCTAAAAATCTAAAAATCTGTTAAAAAAAAGTATATAATTTACTGTGGGGGCACAGATTATATATTTTATAATCTGAAAATATACATTATTTTCTGATCTTATATTTCAGTATCAACATACTTCCACAATCACAGGTACTAATACAGATACAATGTTTGTCCTGAGGTCTGATTGTGGAATTGCCAGGTAAAACATCTGCTTAAAGACTTTATTCTGCCTCCTGCTGTCAGCAGGTGCACAAAACCTTCAAACTAATCCCTATTAGGCCTAGACCTCACAAATCTGATTATGGTGGCCGCCTGCAAATTCCGACTAGTTCGAGCCACCCGTGAGATCTGTTGACAACAGTATTGCCATCATTTAACCCAGAAAATGTAATTAATTTCAAGAACAATCACAGTTTTTCTCAAGTTAGCTATCACGTTTTTTCTTTACAAACACGTAAATTCCGTATTTACTTTCGTGTTGGCTTTGAGCACAAACAATAAATTATCAATGAATTGTTTACAGGTAAAATTACAATTAGAAAGTGTTTTTTATACAAAATTTGAAACTGATTTCTCGGACAATTATAAAAATGTGTTTAAATATTAATAATAACAAGTTACATTGTCCCAAACTTGCAAGAAATAAGTAATTAATATTTTGAAATTTAACATGAGTAAAATGTGTTGTTTATTTCCTTTTTATATATATGTAAACATATATATGTATATATATATGTATATTTCCTCAACCTTAGGTGCTGATTAAGTGTTAGCAAAGATTAAGCAAATTGGCCATGATGTTGCATGTCCCAAAATAGCCCTCCAACGCAGCTGAGAGGCTTTGATCAGCCGTGGAACACAACAGAGGCAGGTTTTGAATTGTTTTTGCCTTTAAAAAACTAGAAGAAATGCACCTTTTGTGGTAAGTTTTGCTGATTACATCAGTTGATTTGTTAGTTTCCTCACTGGAATTTATCTTATTACTTTTAGATTGCAATCTGTCTTTATGTTTAAGGCATGGAAGGCCTGTGTCCATGTTTGCTTAAAGCTAATGTTGGCAGTAACCGGAGGAGAATTACTGGTTTGGAAAGAAATTAAGTTCCATACTAATAGGCTATAATGTACAAAATAATACATTCTCTTTATATGTATGCATATAATGTTAGATATGTTTACTGTATTAATGCTGACTATCATTATACAGCTTCAGTCCAGAACTACGCTATGTTATGTTTTTGTCTATAACATAGACACAAAATAGATTGAAAGCATTAAGGCATTAGTAAGTTTAACATGCTTTGCTGAACATTATGCTAAGGGAACAGCCATAAAAAGTCCTAATTTCCAGTAATAGACTGGAAATTAGTCTATTTATTTCCAGTTAATAATAAAACGTTATTTATATTCTCAATATAAATATTGTTCTTCCTTTATATTGAGAATATATGACAAAATATCAGAAATTGAACCCAACACAAAAAAGTAATTGAAAAAACCCCCCCACAAAAACATTTGTCTATGTTCTCCATCAACTTGATCTTGTTATGATCTTAAGGAATTTGAGTTTTGTTGTCCCTTTGTTTTTTGTTTCTGTAAATTTGTCTTTGGTTATTCACTAATTAGCTCTTTTGCCACTATTATTGTTTAACTAGCCTGTCATTATTTCCCCTGTGTGCCCCCATTGTTTTTTTGTTAGGTGTTCTGTGTTCAATAAGCAATCAGTTCACAATAACTCCTGTTTTATGCCTTAATTTGGGTCTCAACATCAAATTGTGACAAAAAACAGATTTCAGTCAGACACTTGAAAGTACATTACAAGACAAAATAATCAAATTAAACAATGTGTGTATGTATTTCTTAGCAGAAGAAATGCATACCAAATAAATAATAATAAATGTGATACAAGTTTGAAAGATACATAAAAGCATTTTAAAACTCTTAAGGCATATCATTACCCTCTCTTAAAACTTAGCTTTGCAAAAGTTTTAAGACATAAAAACTTAGCTTTTAAGTTAAGCTAAGTTTTCGGAAACCTTAGCTTTTAAGAAAGCTAGG
Organism: Xiphophorus couchianus; assembly: GCF_001444195.1. Taxonomy (NCBI): domain Eukaryota; kingdom Metazoa; phylum Chordata; class Actinopteri; order Cyprinodontiformes; family Poeciliidae; genus Xiphophorus; species Xiphophorus couchianus. The sequence goes on from NC_040233.1 coordinate 19,157,032, forward strand.
TTTAGTAAATAAAAAAATCTGTATTCTCCTTTTTAAGAGAATGACTGAGATCTGTTTCCACAAGACAGGGAACTAAAAACTAAACACTGCATAAAGTTTATGAAATTCTGGAAATGAGTAGGATTTCTGCACCATGAAAGGAGAGATTTAGCATGAAGTTGTTACTAGACAATCAGATCTTTAAATTACATGGATTACTCCCATTAATGGTTTTATATGTGATGAAAAGCATTTAAAAGTATGTCCTTACTTATACATGAGGGCATTGTAAAGTCTTTTGAAGATATGGAAAAGTAGTGTTTTGAACAAAAGTACTTATCAACATTTTATAAGAAATAGCTTAAGAAATGGCAAAAAAACTAATTTGCATGTGTGGGTTTTTTTGTGACAGTTTGCATGTTTTTTTTTAAACAGTTTTTAACAGACGTCCAAAAAACAAAAAAGAAACAACAACTCCCAAAAACTAGTTTATTAAATGATTTAATTAGTTTCTTTTGTAATATCACTGCTATAATTTTTTGTGATTCAAACACAAAGACTAGATTAAAAAGCTTAAACTCAACTCTGGTTTAATGTGAGTATAAGGAAAGATAAAAGTAGATTTCAACTTTATGTGCGGATGAAAATTAATAGGGAAACTACCAAGCTTAAAAAGTTACATTTCTTCTTTTTTCTCTTTTTTTCCAAGTCACTTTCTTACAATATGAGCAACACATCTATCCAGGACCCTCCAGCGGAGGAGATGTCCTCTAGCAGTGGACAGATGTTGCCCTCTCGGCCTGTGCAATCCGTCTCGGAGCCTTCAGCTTCTAAACGGGTATGCTTTTACAAAAGCGGTGACTATCAGTTCAGTGGGCATCGGATGATAGTCACTGCCCGCATCTTTAAGACATTCGATGCTCTGCTGGACGCTCTTTCCAAAAAAGTGCCTCTGCCATTTGGAGTACGAACCATAACTACACCTCGAGGAACTCACTTTATCAAAGCTTTGGAAGACTTACAGGATGGGGGAGCTTACGTGTGTTCGGATCAGAAACGGGTGAAGCCATTAAACCTGGAAGAGGTGAACCGCAGGCAGGTGCCTTGGAACGCGACAAGGCCTTTCAATGCAAGACGGCATAAGAGGCAGGAGCTCAAGTATCATCAGTTTGGCAGAGGGACTGATCCAAGCAATAGGCCAGCGAAGGTCACTGAGAAAGTGGCAGTGCGGACGCCCAAGAAGCTCACAGTTATCAAAAACAGGGATCCTACAGTTAGACGAACCATTGTGTTGCAGAGAAGAACAGCACCAACTTTTGATGCTTTGCTGGATTACCTCTCCCAGATACTCCAGTTTCCAGTGCTGAAACTCTATTCTACAGATGGCAGACGGGTAAGTCATTGGTAAAACTAGAAATATAATTAAAGGATATGTGAAATAAGAAAAGTTATCTAAGCAGGTAGAAAAATCTACCCATTTTGCTTTGCATTTAAACCTTTGAACCATTTGAAGATGCAAATTATTATTTTTTATTTACAGTTATGTTAAGGGGAGTGAGTCATTTGGGAGACTGGCACAAAGTCTTGTATTTGACTCCAGACCTTTAATGACACGAAACAGGACAACAATCCTACGTGACATAAAACCATATATAACCATGAACCTAAAATAACAAAACAAAAAGTGGCAGAAAAAACATTTAGTATGATTGTTTTCAACAACAGTTAAGTTTAGAATGTGTTAGTTGTAGGAAATTTGACAGTAATATTTTACACACACCTCTCCTGTCTCTACTGTTGGTGATAAGATAATTGTTTTTTTACATATTTATGAAGTTTTAGTTTTATTAGAGAAAATGATTTAGAGCTTCAACAATCCTTGTAATTTCAAGAAGTACTGTCACAATAATGGCTCCTGAAGCACAATTAAAAATAGAAATTATAATATTTGGAACAAGTAGTTGGTTTTATAAACACATCTCTCAAATGCTTTGTCTAATGAAGAGGGCAATCATTTTGCAATCAGTAAATGCCAAAGTAACAAAAATGACTTCAGGTTAAGAGCAGAAGGAACTTTTCAGTTAATTTTAGAGAAGACAAGAGAGATCTTGTTTTAAACATAATCAAAACATATTTTATTCTATAGTGTTTAAAGAACAACAGATAAGTGATAACTTGTTACACAGATGCTGTTTAGAGCTTTAGAAGTATTTTTTTCTTTACAGTGGTACTTTTTCCAACATTTAAATGATTCCGTGACTTTACAGTCGGAACCATGCTGAGGACTGTTCTGCAACCTCTTTAGGCATTCCTAATCTGCTGTGATTCTTAATTCTTTATCTAATGACACCCAGGACTATATAAGGCAGAGATTTCTTTGGGAAACACTATCAGGATCATCTTGAATGTGAACATTTTCCCAGTGTCTGTCACTTATCTAATAATTAAGTTCAGTATTTTTCCTGAGACCATTTAATCTAATCTTACCAAGTTTCTGATACTTGAACTTTATATCACCTGGTCTGAAAAGACCAAAATGTTTGGCTGAAAAGTAGCCATTTATCCCGAAAGAGAGTATGTAGAATACATCTTTTTTATATATATGGTGTATTATAAAAAAGATTCCAAGAAGTACTTTAGAAGTGCTGCCTAAACATCCCCCCCAGTGAGAAAATGCCTTAATCCGGAGTGTCCTTCAGTGACAAAGTAAAGATCAAGAACACCACATGCAGATTTCGGCACGTGTTCTGGTGAAGGTTTGACAGTGTGAATTAGTGTCTTACAGACTGTGAGCAAAATTTATAATAGCCTTAATGTTAAAGAAGCAAAGGTTTGTTGTCTAATTCGCAATTACAAAGTAACAAATATACCTTTTTGATTTCAAAAACCGACATTGATAATTCCTGTCGAGTTTAACTTGCCTCCACTTTCTTCCTCCAGGTTGATGGTCTTGCTGCACTTATCTTATGCTCTGGAATCATTGTGGCAGCTGGCAACGAGCCTTTCAGATTAGGAAACCAGCGTTTTCACAGAGCAGGCCAGACGGCCCAGATTATGTATGTGGAACATGTGGAACCATCAACATTAAACCCCAGAATGCGTAAGTGTTAATTACTATTATTGAAAAAAAAAAAAAGAAAGAGAAAAAAAGCAAAACAGGTACACCTTGAAGAATAATACAAACGATTAAAAATGTATAAGAAAAGTCAATTATCTTCTTAAAACTCATCTCTTTGCTCTGGCCTTTGACATAGCTTGAGATGCTGATTTTTATTTTATCTTTTGTTGATATTATTAATTGATAGTTCTTATTGCTGCTCTGTAAGAGCTATCAATTACTAGAATTGATTGCTCTTACATGTCTTTTCTCATGAGAGACAGGACATGTGTCCTGTCAAATTTTAGACTTTTCTTCTAATTGATTTTGAGGTTTTTTTAAGTGTATGGCACTTTTACCTTGTATTGTGTTTGATAACTAAAGCTGAATTGGACTGGACTGGGGAAAATCCTTTTTAATAGCGCTGTACATGACAAAACTAAATTCTTAAGAACAAATTATTACGGTTAACTTAGTTAAATCAGTATAATAATATTTTTGTAGGAACACATTCAAGAAAGTATATTTAGGCTGCTTTCTCATAAATTACAATTTATGAGAAACGACAATGACAATGAAATTGGAGAATGATGTCATGACAGTAAGTGAAATATTGGCCCATATTCATCCCTTTCACCCAAGTTGAGCTACTTTTTTCTATCTTCAAACACAGGGCCAAAACATTTTAGTGTCACAATACAGTCTGCCCTTTTTTCTACATATGTACATTGACCCATTTGAGTTTAATGTAATAAAAACTGCAAATACTTTTCAAATTTATGTATTTGTATCTTATTCTTGCTTTGGCTCCCTTTGTGAAAAATGCTACACTTATATCCTTATTTTTTAAACTTTAAGACACTGATTGTGCTTGTTAAGTATAAACCTTGTATGTAAGCCCTTTGTCAAACTAAACAAGGAGAGGAAATATTTGGAGTCTATCCTCCTCAGGTCTTGAACCAACTCCTTGAAAACCAGAGCTCTGCAGAAAATGTAAATTGCCATAAATGTAAAATATTATTTCATTAGTTCATTTGTGCAATGTCTAAATTATTTGATTTCCTTTATATTACAGACTTCATTTCTTTATAAATGCTGCCTAAATATTGCTATTTTTATTTCTTAGTGTATTTGTATTAGTTTTCAATGTAATTTCCTTTTACAGTAGTTCATTCATTTTCCTATGAAGCCCTTTGGATTACCCTTTTTACAATAGGATGTATACCTAAGCTTACCTAGATGAATGCAGCATAATATTTATCCAATAATAAATATTTTTCTTTTTTCCTCACATGCCCTTCACAAACTCCTGTATATTATTCATCAACCAACTCCAGAGAAAGATAAATCTTTATCTAGTGGAAGAGGCTCAAGAAACTTCTCCGCGTCATCAGAGCGATTCATTGTCAACCAGATAAACAAGTCCCAGAAAAGCAGCTTGAACGGCTACCTGCACCATCCCAGTGGACTGTCTGAAACAGAAGCCCATCAGCATCATGCAGCCATGGAGACATGCGAACCTGAGAGGATAGAAGATAATGAGCATGTTAGCGACGTCGTCCCTCATGATGACGACATTGAAAAGTCATTCCGCATAAACCAAGACGGCAGCATGACAGTAGAGATGAAAGTTCGTTTGACGATCAAGGAAGAGGAGATGCTTCACTGGACAACCACGCTCAGCCGCTCCGGCCTTAACAAGAAGACAGTTTGTGCCTCCCTCTCTGGGTCAGACAACAGCTCACCTGACTCAAACAATGCTGTTGCCAAAGACTCCCCAGGTATTGAAGAGGATGAAAGAAAAGAAGAAAACTACCATGACGGAGCTGCAAGGGGCGTTGCCTTTAATGAAGAACACATCTATAAAGGTTATAGTTCCACAACTTTGGGTAGAGCAAAAACACGATTTAAGCGGACTCCTACACCAGGCCCACAACAGGTGAATGAGAGGGCTTCGGTAGAGAGTGTGAAAATGGTTACAGAGACAGGATTTCAAAAAAGCACCCTGGGACATTATTCGTATATGGAGAGAACTGCTGATGGCGAGACTACCGAGGGCTATTGCGTTGTCAGACATAGCAGCAGCAATAAGCCTAAACCTTGTAGGACGACGTCATCAGAAGCAAGCAGCAAATGCTCCTCTGTCAAATCATCAGGGGTTGCTGAGGTCCTTCAGATACAGAATGGTGGAATGGAGGTCACGGAGACCGTGATGCATATTTATGAGAGTCAAGGTTGCTACGACAACTATGTTGCAAATGAGGAGCTTAGCGCAGATGGCACTTCTTTGCATGGCTCCCCTCCGGTTGCAGAAAGCAAACTGTCCACTTCCTCTGGGCCTCAATCATCTAGCAATGATTGTGATATAGATTGTAACTGGCAGCCGCCCACCACCGACTCACTAGAGAGGCAGAAAGAGGAGATGCTATCACTTTCATCAGAGGCAGGATCTCTAACACATCAGGCTGCAAACAATCTGTCCTCGGTAACTGAGAATGAGGCTGCCGGCTTACAAAAGGTGGAAACAGTAAATAAACATAATGCTGCCAAAAGTACTAAGAAGAAAAAGATTGCTAGGCCACTTTTCAATGAGAAGAGTTCAGTTTCAACAAACAGCTCAGATAAAAAACATCAAGAAAGCATAAAAGGCTCCTCAAAACATAGTAAATATTCATCTACTGACAAACTGAGCAGCAATGCCAGTGTAGGAAAAAAGAGCCTGAGTTCATTGGAGAGATCGAAAAGTTCACTGACGAGTAAAGGAACAGAAAATTCTCAGTCTAAGAAGTCAATCAAAGATGAAAAAATAAAAAAGGATTCAGCCTTACTACTTAACCCTGGACATGCTAAACCAAGCCCACAGCAGAAAAAAAGTCAAAACAAAATAGCATCAAACAATGGACACAATATTAACACTCCAACCGGGAGGCCTCAGATGAAGAAGAACATGTCAGACATTTTACAAGCGAAAAAGCCACTTTCACCCAGTCAAAAGACAATCAGCAGGCCAAAATCTATGACTGAATGTGGACTATCATTACCCAAACCACCACAGGAACTGAGTGAGAGTGGGTCTTTACCTTCTCTGAATCCTTCTTCTTCAGAAATTCACCAGTATGTTGAGAACTGGTTGGAAAATGCCAACCCAGACTCTGTGCCATATGCAGACGAGGTGATTACAGATGGAGCAGAAACTCAGGCAAAGGTTGTATTTAAGATAGGTGATGACTCCGAATCAGATGAAATAAATCAATGCCAGACTAGCTTAAACGATGTCATGAAGAAATCCTCCTCTTGTTTATCAGTTCCTCTTTACCATGAGGGGTTGGCATCAGGTGCACAGCAGGGTGAACAGAGAGCCCGAGGTGTTTGTGTTTCAATGCCAAGTGTCAGGTGTGACCCGGAAAACAATGAGAATAAGCTCAGGTTGCACAAATCTGTTGAAGCCCTTGGTACAAATGACAGTGAAAAGTCTTCATCTCACTTGTTGAGCCCAAAGGCAAAGCTAAGGCCAGTCCTTCGCCAGGTTTGTTCATCAATTCAATGCATCAGAAGAACATCTACCAGCAGCACTGGTCCCACTCTTCAAAATTCAAGCAGCCTTCCTAATTTCTCAACACAAGTTGCCTCAGTGTTTGGCTCATCGTGTAAAGCCTTCATCTCATTCTTGTCGGTGATGACGCTGAGAGACAATATTAAAGGCTCCCAACTTGGGGAAGGTAGCCAATCAAGAACTCCATCAGAGGCCATGCTAATGATGGAGTCTCTCCAGAAGATTTCTGCTATGGAAGATGAAGAAGAGCAGAGGGCAAGTCTTACCGACTTGCAAAGCAGAGCATCTTCTCAGCTAAGAGAATACTGGAAGGATTTCCAGATTTTGAGGGAGAGACTTGAAAGTGAACCACTTTCCCCCAGAGTTTCAGAGACTGAGTTTGCTCTAGATGTTGTCTCTGATGGCGGCGATGCATTCGAGGATCAGCAAATGGTCCTAGATGAGCTCATGGAGGAGCTAAACATGCCACAAGACCTCAGAGAAGAGATTGTTTCCACAATCCAACAAACCAAAAGTTTCTACCCTGCTGAGGAAAGTACCTTTGTTGAGACTGTTAGAAACCAGTCAGATTCAGAGGAAGATTTAGAGCGATTTGTCGGTGATTGTGAAGAGGAAACAAAAGATTCACCAGAGCCTAGAAGTACAACTGGGGACTTAACCGAGACCAGTCATGAAAATGACGATGAGGTGAATCTGGAGTTAGCCACAGAAAGTCTGATAATGTCAGAAAGAGACAGGAAATTAAAAAATGAAAAGCACGAGACAGAAACTGTCAATAATTTAGGAAACAATGAAAATGTAAATGCTGATGAAGAGGATGACAGGGAAGAATTGGAAAGGGAAAGGGAAATAGAGATGGAAGTGAAAACAGAGATGCAGGAGGATTCAGAGGAAGAGAAGACAAGTGAAGGGGAATTTGTCCAAAAAATAGAGGAAGTAGAGGAAGCAATGACAGGGGATGAAGAGGTTACACAAAAGAGACTAGAGGATGAGGAAGAAGCAGTTGAGGAAACAGAAAATGCTGATACAATTGAAGATACGGATGAGCGGGAGGGGGCGGGAGAGACAGAGGAGGAAGGAAACAATCAGGATGTCCAGACTGAAGAGAATGAGGAACAAGATGACGATGAAGTAGAGAGTATAATTAATGAGGAGGAAGCAGAAGAGGAGGTCATGACGGAGGGACAGGAAGATGAGGAAGAGGAGGAGGAGGAGGACGAGCAGGAGGAGGGGGAAGAGAAAGGAGAGGAACAAGATGAAGAGGAAAGTAAAGGCTCTCTCCCTGGGGAAACAGAGGAGGGAGTAGAAGAGGAAGAGGAAACTGAGAGAAAAGGAGATGTAATTGAGATGCTTGAACATGAAAACATGGATCCTGATATGATGTCAAAGGCATCTACTTTTACAGTTGAAGGCAAGACTGATGAGGAGGAAAGTGAGCAAATTGAGGAAGATGTTGGAGAAAAAGAGGAGGATGAGAAAGGGCAGTTAACAGATGAGGTTACTGAAGAAAAAGGAGAAGAGGAAATGGAAAATGAAGAAGAAGAAAAAATCAAACATCAAAAAGATGAGGAAACTGAGAAAGAAACAAATGGAGAAAAGTGTGATGAGGTTGAAGGAGAGGGAAATAGTCTGGAGGATACAGAAACTGATTTGGAGAAAGAAACACCAGAAGATGAAGAAGTTATGAATGAGTCTGACAATGAGCAAAATGCGGTGGCAGGAAAATCTGTAGTTGAAGAAGAGAGGAATGTTAGTGAAGAAAGCGAATCAAATCAGAAATTAGAGCAGATGGAAGTGGTACAAAACGATGAGGCACAAGAAGGAGCTATTTTGGATGAAGTGGACAGTTTTCCCGATGATCAAGATTGTGAAACAATGCCGGAAGAAGCTTCTTGTGTGCAGCACAGTAATAGTTGTGAAGAAACAATTGACACTCTATCTAAATATTCCTCTGAAGGCCAGTGTGAGGATAAATGTACAGACACCATTCATGAGACAGATGAGGGAGGAGAGGAGGATAGAAGAAACAGTTTAACTAATCCAGTTGAAATTTCTCAGGAGCTACTTGACTTTGTGAATGATGCTCTCCAGTCTTACACTCTTATATTTACATACGACACTCAGGGAAATATTAGAATTGTGCCTGATAATGCGAGAGTTGTGCAAACTAAGCAAAGTTTGATACCAAAACCAAGAAAGAATAGTTCTTATGGTCTAAAATGCCTACCAAGCCCCGTCACGTCTGATTTATCAGATTACAGACCAGAGTCGTCTGGCAGTGGAGGGTATAAAACTCAAGAGTCTGTAGATATTGTCTCAGAAAGTGGAGAAGAGCCTTTAGAGAAAGCAAGCAGCACTGAGAGAAGGATGTTGGAAAAAAGGCCCTCCAGACTGTCACCTTCAAGTTGCTCATTAAAAAGTGGAAACAGCCCTCCTTCCAGTGATGACGGCACTAAAGCTTCAAGGGAGGATCTCTCTTATTTCAGTGCTGCAAGCTCATTAAAAGCTGAAACCGAAGCTGAAACACAAAATCCACAAGACGCCCCTTTAAGCTTTGATAAAGACTCAGCTGATGGGGTTTTGATTGATCGAGGGAGATGGCTTCTAAAAGAGAACCATCTCATAAGGAAATCCCCCCCTGTCTCTCTAGCAATGTATGGTAATCTGGACAGTACATCCACAGACACAGGCCAGGAAAACACAAGCGTCGATTCCACAACTTACACTAAAACCCAGCACAGCCCCCTTGCTGCCATATCCTCCTCCGAGCTCGAGGAGATGGCGAAACCTTTGACTCCAAAGTGCACCTACTACAACATGCCACATGGAAGCGACTCTGACCCCTTTTTGGAGGACGTCAGCATCAGGAGTCAGAAACAGGACGCAAGCAGCATAAAAGCAAGAGGCTTCAGAGTTTCACCAATTGTTGACACTTCCAAAACTTGGGCTAACAGAAATGGCAGCCTGTCATCATTTGCTTCAGTTGAGTTTAAAATACCAGACAGAAAAGTTCACCCTGAGGTTGACTCCTCTGCAGCAATGCAGCCAAGAAGGACATCTACTGGTGAACAGGGTGCACTGCAAGCTCAAGACTCTTTGGACTCACTGCATTTGAGATGTGGGCAGTACTGCCCGATACTATAGAAGAAGGACACTTTACTTTGAAAAAACAACATTATCCCTATACTTTCATGGCATTTTTGTCTTGTGTTGCTTATAGAAAATGTTCTCTCCGTCAAATTGTAATCAACAAGAACGTGCTAGCAGTATTTGGTGATTGATAAGAGTTGTGCCTCTTACTTGTATTCTAGTCAAAAGTTATTTTTATACTTACACTAACTTCAGTGCTGTCTTCTGGGTGATTGCTGGATGAATAAAAATGACCTATTTTTTTACCAAATTGGTGCCTCACACAGTCATTGCTGAATAATGTAACTGCAAGCACCACAGAGAAATGCCTCTGACAAATTTTATGTATCTGTGCATTTTCTATTTTTAAGAAATTAACAAAACGAAGAGAAGGATCTTTATAGAAAGAAGCTGCAACATTTTATGAATAACTTTCTTTTATGTAATATTTAGGGTTATGACTTATTATCCTTGTTCATCCTCTGATTTCATATTGCAAATATGTAAAAACTTAATTTTACTTTTTAATGTGTCCTCAGAGTTTTTCAATTCTAGTGGCTCCCAAAACACATACTGAATTAAAATTCCCTTCGGCTAAGTTTTTGTGATGTCAAAAATGAGACTAAATCAAGACACGTTTCAAAAAAGTAGCTTGAAAATATCTATACTTAAAAAGTAGCTTTTATTTAGTTTTATTTTTGATATTTCTTCCTCTAACACTGGAAGCGCTGAAGGAGATCCGATCTCCTGCTGGTATCATAGATACCCCCCACCAACATGGACTATTCACACTCCTACCTTCTGGCACCCACCCCCAACATGGACTATTCACACTCCTACCTTCTGGCCTGACGGTCAACGACCACATTGTCAATTGAAGAATGGATGCTAATTTGAGCCATCAGAGCCATCAAGAGTCGTTGGGTCTTTTGGCCCTGTTTCAGCCAGTCTGGGGAGAAATCAAAAACCTAGCGCTTCCAGTGCTAATAATATTTTGGCTTTAAACTTGAATTGCACAGGGTTTATGTCAATTATACTGTTATGTTGAATAGATTAGAATATGTGTTCTAATTAGGCTATTTTTTTAGATTTAAAGTGGTTTTTAAAATAACCTTGCAGAAGTTAAACCTAAATCGAAGGCTGAATTACTTCCTCGAAATGTCAGAAAGTTTTGCAAAGGCCTGGTCATTACCTGTTAATTTGATTGTGCGGTGGAGTAATGGTGAATGATGAATCCAAAAATTACAGGACAGGACTAAAGTTGTAGGCCTCTACGTTAAGCCCACAATTCTGTATTAAAAATGTTTTTATGGGTTTGATGTAATATTAAAATCTTAAATTTCAGATTTTTTTTATCAGCTGCAAGTATAAAATCATCCTAATTAATAGAAACAAAAGCTTGAAAACATCAGTCTCTATGTAATTTATCTATATGTGTTTCACTTAGTGGAATGAGTTTGTAAAATACATGAACTTTTAAAGGATATTATAACAGTTTGAATATAAATGTACGTCCAAAAAGGTTTGGAAAGATTTATTATGGTCTCATTTTTACACTTTACAAAAACCTAGCCTGCACTTAATAATGAGCCAGTTTAAACTGAAATGTAACACAATTTGCCTTTGGAACAGCAACCTTTCTTCTTTGAAATCCTAGCAAAGTTATATTTATCACATGTTCACAATCTTGTATCCAAGTCTGTTTTTTAGTTTTATTTTCATTATTTATCCGAGAAATCTTCAATTCATTTCACTTTGATGATATTTAACTCTTTTGAAGCAAATAAGTAAGTATAGCATGTGACACCGACTTTGCCTTGGGCTCTGCTTGTTCCTGGAATCAGATTACTCAAATCCTCCCAACTGTGGATGATTTACTTTAATACTTTGATTAACACCATCAACAACCATTTTACATTTTCTACATTTTTAGGGTTATTCAAACAGTCTTAACTTTGACAAAGTTCATCTTTTTGAATTTGTTACCACAGAATACTCTACAAAGTTCAACCAAACAACTTGTTCTTGTATTTTGGTAGCATAAATAATTTACTGGGTGTAATGAATTTGATTATGAAACTCAATTGTTCTTGAATTTTGATGTTGGCACAGCTGTCATAGAGCTGTTTCTTCTCATCTTCCAGGCAGAATCAAGTCAATCTGATTTTTTAAAAATTCATAGCAATGAAAACTGATTTCAATCTGAAAAAATCACTTTCTCATATATCTGCCTATGAAAGGACAGGTGAATGCCTGTTAAAGTTTTTAAAGTGAACTTAATTAATTACAGAAAACCTTTAGGCAAGCTATATTCATCAGGATGCAACAACTCAAAGTTTGGAAAACATACAGTATTTAAATATTTTATTGTCATTTTCTTGACAATGATTTGGGAAACATGAGTTCTTTGTTATGTAAATGTGTTCAATTAATCAACAGTCCCTCACAGATTGGTTCATCCATCCATCCACCCATCCATTTTCTGTTCACCCTGTGTCCCTAATGGGGTCGGGAGGGTTGCTGGTGCCTATCTCCAGCTACGTTCCAGGCGAGAGGCGGGGTTCAGATTGGTTCATATAAGAGAAAAATATTCAGAGTTTTATATTTTCACATTCTTCAAAGCTTTTCTTTTTGTTTAAATTCCTCCGTATATGTAATTGAGGAGAGGCTGAAGGTCCTCTGCAGCTGTTAGTGTCACTGATGCCATTTTGATGTTAACAGGCTTCTGACCAGGCAGTTTGATGTGATTTGGTCTGGCAGGTTGATTTAAAATATGTGCAACCAGAGGGTATTGTCCTAGAAATAAGCATAACTGGATGAGGACACGGAAAGTGGTCAGTGAAAATTCAATGTTGTGTATTCAACAAGTTGCCCCGAGCAACTTTAACGGTATTTTAAGGGAAAATCCCACAAAATGCTTTTCTGATGTACGTACAGGAAGTGTTTCCTCACCCTGACCTTGACCCAATCAGTCACTGGAAGCAACCTCTGCACACAGTGAGACAAAGAAGGAGGGATACAAATGGAGAGGTATCCTGAAAGTGGCCTTTCAGAATATTTTCCAAATGTTAGGCCAGTTACCATGGAGACCAGGAAAAAGAGTCCTTGCTGTTTAAGACCTCTTTTGTTGCTACAGCCCAAAGGTGCCTCGTTAAGCTTCATTTCCCAAAATGGCTGCATGTCCCCACTCACTGACAGGAATGGGCACTTTGGCAGAAAACCAATTAAAAGTTCAGTCATGATAGAAATTATTAGTGTAAATGTTGTGTAAAGACACATTTTAGACTGTTAGCTGGTTAATGTGGTGGCAAAAATGTAAAATATAGCAAGAATATTTGCTAAATAATAAAAAAATCTATATTATACCTATAAAACAATGATAACATAGCAGTGTGTTCACAGCTATGGTCAGCTATGATTTTGAGCACAGCTGCTTTTATGAAAGAAGTCACACATGCAGTTATTAACAATATGATGCATTTTAAAGAAATACTAATTTATGATAAGAAATCTTATTTTATTTACAACTACAACTTTTTCTGTTTAGCCCTGGCTGCAAAATTTAGGCTCCTAATGGAAATAAACCTGAACACCCCAAAACTTTAGCGTTCATTGTCTAGGTTTTCAAATATCACTTCACACACTGACTTAATAAGACTTCTGAGAGGCTTTGGTTGAGAATTACAGGTTTTCTTTGTCCTCCTTTAATTACTTCAGTCTGCCCTTTGTGCAATGATGGTGACCCATCACGGTGCAACACTCTCACCTCTAAATCTGCACTGTCATGACAACAGAAAGGTTTGCCCATTCATCACAGCAAAAGAAAGACAAAATGTCAAATTAACTGAGCAACCGACGAACACAAATAAATAAGATCTGCACATTTATCCTTGAACATGTTATACATTTTCTGTATGTCAACAGGGTTGCCAGAATTCCCTTATCTAGCGTAACCTGTGACAAAGTTGAAAACAATTGCTATGGCTACTGGAAGTTCTTGGTGGTGGCTCACCATCATGAGAAACAAAACAAAGATTAGCTTTTTGCTGTCTGGTGCCCGAGGTTTTAAGATGATGACACCCAGAAACAAACGGTTACCCTCCACACCCCACTGACTGACTCTAAAGTCTCTGGGCTCATTCAGTTGTTGTTAAGCACCACTTTTTTTTTTATCAACTCTTGCAATTTACCAGCGTCTGCAATTCTTGGCAATATAAACTAGAAGAACCAAATAATAAATTCCCAGCATTGCCAAGAATGTACCGGTAAGCTATTTAGCCCGAGTTGTGACACCAGCAAATAAAGGGCTGTAGACAATGAACATGACCTGCTGCCCGCATTCTGCTGCAGCAGTTAGGTGACAGATCAGCAATACACAATCCCCGCTCTGTCTGTGACAATTCCAGCAGCTGCTGTTTCTGTGGCCAGTTGGGAAATAGGAGGCTCATAATGAGCCTGAGAGCTGGAATTTCTATTCCCCCCACCCGTGACTGTGTGAGTGTTTTTAATGTGAACTTCCCCAGCAAGTGCTGAAAATGAGCTCCACTGTTTATCACCGAGGTCATTTTGGGTGAACCAACAAGTATACAAGCAGCCTCCAGGGGTTTATCGTTTCTGTTACTTCTGTTGTCTTTGTCACATCTTCACATTATTCACAATTTACAATAAATTGTGAATAAAATGTTCACAATCTTGTATCCAAGTCTGTTTTTTAGTTTTATTTTCATTATTTATCCAAGAAATCTTCAATTCATTTCACTTTATTATTCATTATTTACAATAAATTGTGAATAATAATACAAAAGGCCTGAGACAGTGGACTGTAAAAGGGCATACAATACGAGGAATGTCTTGACTGTCAAGGTAACATTACCATACACTGAAAAAAATTATTTGCGTTCATCTTTCATTCTTTAAAAAAGTCTCAAAAGTATCAATAAACACTATTTTCACCTATTCTGCAAAATATTACACTGGAAAGAGAAAAAATAGAAATATGCTTTATTGTCCCCTATAGTGGGAAAATTCTGGTGCAACAGCAGCAAAGTGACAAGCAATTGAAGCATGAAGATATAATAAGAACAATAGGTGGCAATAAAAACTCTGTAAACAGCAGAGAAAAGCAAGGAACAGTAGAAATGTTTTTTTTTTATGAAAAACGTTGACAAGAGTGATGAGTGTAGTAATAGCTACTGAGAGAAAGGATCTACAATAATTCTCCCTTTTGCACCCAGGATGCAGTAGTCTGTTACTGAAGGAATGGTCCAGGTTTGCGACGGCTTCATGCATTGGTGGAAGAAATTTCCCAACAACGATGTTATTTATCCAGATTTCTTCTAATTTGCCTTCCACCACCTGCAATAGGTAAAGGAAGCATGCTAGCTCAACATTAGCTTCCCTGAAGAACAACATGAGTGAAAAAGTGATTTTTTTTTTACAATTTTGACCACTTTGTGAGATCCTTTCCTTCCTCACAGTTCTTTGCAACAAAAGGTGTGGATTTTTTTTAATGTCTGTTGTTGTTTACATAATCTTATTTTTTTATTATTCTTTTTGACAGGGATCTCATGACAATTTACATCAATAGATTTTAATGCTCCTCAAACAGTGGTTTCACAGAAATAGACATGGATTTATATCTTCAAGTATTTTAAGTAAATGACTTGTTCCTACATTTCTTGCATGTGGGAACCATAAATCAATGGTTTGGAACTGACTTTGTAATTTTTGATGTGGCTAACAAGCTACTTAGGAAGATCATTAGTTAGTTAGTTGACATTGGTTGTCATGTCAATGCTTTTTGAATATAACAAACTTTCCAACTATTAAACAAACTAAAACATCAATCCAAATGACTGCTAACACAGACAATAGTCTTGATTGAGAACAGGACATAAAATGGGTTCAAACTCCTTAAAACTACAAACTTGAATTTGAATTGTGACATATTGGAGCTCTCATTCAGTATTTTCAGATGATCTAAGAATGTTATGTAAGACAAGAGCCAAAAGTAATTCCCAGTCCCACAGTCTGCTCTTTTTAATATCAGACTCTTTCCTCTGGTCTCACAGGTCAAAGAAAATCTCTGTTTATCTCTCTGCTGCCAGTCATACCTCAAAGACAGCATGCCAAAATCCCTGCAGCCAACCACATCCCCAGGGTGAAGTCTCTTCAGATAAATATTTGTGCATTCAGAGTTCTTCAAAAAAACAAATATCACTAATCTAAACTAAACATTAGCTTCTCTCTGAGATATTCCCCTCATGGTTTCCATGGAGAAACTCAAACCGAGTTGCATCAGGGATTTAAAAGTGTAGAGTGTCCCTGGCTCAGCTCTTCTGCTCGGTGTCTCTCAGAATCACTGAATCTCAGCGAGTCAGCGGGACAGCCCTGGCAGCTCTGTTTGCTGAAACGGGAGTCAGACAGAAAAACAGGAATGAAAAGCTTCTGGGATTAACTGACTTATATGATAATAACTGACTTATATGATACATCTTTATGATCTATTGCTGAATAAAGAGACAGCAAAAAAACAAAACTGCAAATGACCTTGCTGGTAGATTCTGATGTGAAACCAACCAACCCTCTCCTAGGTTTGAAGATTATATGAAAAAATAATATTCTTTAAACTAAGTACAGAAGCTGACAGTTTCTCCACCTTTTACAATATCTTGCTTTCTCCATCTAGAAGTTCCCCACATCACAGCTAAACTAATTCATAACGCCACAAAGAGGGACTTTATGCACTTACTTGCTGATAAGGACTTTTACATAGTTGCTTGATATTTTTGGTCTTATGACGCCATAAAAGTCCCCAACAGCTTTTAAGAGAGTTAGCAAAAACACATAAAACTCAACTAATGTGCCAATGACTTGAGTTAAGTAAATATTTAAATACCACCATCGTACTGTATCACATTATTTTTCATTTCATTTGAAATGTTTTGTTTTGCAGCAATAATTTACAGCAATAAACAGAAATCATCTCAAGGCACTTTGGCCAGATCCATTACATACTTCCCAGTTCTCATCATTATTACTTTTCTCCAGTTGTGAATCATGGGTCTCACTGTGGTTCACTGGAATCCCAAAGCATTAAAAAAAGCTCTGTCTTCTTGAGCTCTTATGCTTGATTTTATGTTGTCATACAAGCAATTTCTTGATTCTGAATATCTACCAATAATCAGGAACAAGTATGCCAAAAATAAGTTGATCACAAGTTGTGGCTAATCACAGTTTATTCTTAACCTTTGTCCCTATCAGATTAGTCACTAGATTTAGCATCCAGGAAATACTAGTCTAGATTTCGGATTTGCTTGATTTGTTTTTTAAGTCACAGGCTGGATCTGGAAGTGATTTCACATCCTAGTTGAGCGTTTTACCAGCTATGAGTTGGAGAATTAGTGGGATTTTCCAATTGTGTTGCTGCCTATTAGCCATACAAGCTGACATTATATTTATCTTCATTTCATGCTTTACTAAATAAACATAAAGAAAAATTGCAGAGTATTATATGTGCCTTTGATTTATGGATATGCAGTCAGAAGTCTTAGTAAATAGTTTATATCTGTAACTCCCAAGGCAGAATCTCATTGTTGTTTGTGAAGCTTGCACTATCTTTCTTCTACACAACTTTCCATTAATAAGCTGATATACAGTTACCTTTGTGGCTTACTCTTATTGTTATTGGCATTTATTTTCCGGACGACTGTCAACAGTCTTATTCATGGTTGTAGGCCATGATATGCTCTTAATATTACATGTCTGTGTTGAAAATAATTCTCATTGGTCCTATTTACTGGCCAAATTTTTGTTTATATTTGGTTTTTATCAGCTGTGAAATAAAATCATTTAAATTAAGTTTAACTTTCACTTTCTTAGCTACCTTACTGAAACAACCTGATTTAACTTTCTATAATATTCACATTTATTTAGATGAACCTGTATAGCAATTTGGTTTATTTCTGTAAGGGAAACAAAATTAATGCTGGATTTTGATGAGGTCTGAAGGGAAATGCTGGTGTGCTTTCTGAACTTTGATTGGATCATCAACGTGTCGCTCAAGTCCCCGTTAAGTAATTTGCATAAGGAGGGGACTATAAATAAGTAATGTTTCAGGGAACGCCTTTCCAGGCGCAGTCCGCTGATGCACCAGGGTTTGCAGCAAACTGCGACCACTCTGCTCTTTTTGCTGATAGTTTGAAAAAGACAGCAGTGGGATGTCCTACAGAGTAGCTCCGCATTCTTCCTACAAGAAGATGTTTGGCGGGGAGCGTAACGTGACCAGGAGCAGCTACTCCAGCCGCCAGCTCTCCAGCCCAATGCGCTCCTCTCGGGTGTCCTTCGGGCTCCCTTCCGCTCCGACCATTTACTCTGCCAAGACCCAGAGGCTCAGGAGCAGCGCGGCCATGCCTCGACTGGCCTCCGAGAATCTGGACTTCTCCCTGTCCGACGCCATCAACAGCGAGTTCATCACGAACCGCACCAACGAGAAGGCGCAGATGCAGTCTCTCAACGACCGCTTCGCCAGCTACATCGAGAAGGTGCGCTTCTTGGAGCAGCAGAACAAGATCCTGCTGGCCGAGCTGGAGCAGCTGCGGGGGAAAGGCACGTCCCGGGTCGGGGATCTGTACGAGGACGAGATGCGGGAGCTGCGGCGCCAGGTGGACCAGCTCAGCAACGAGAAGGCTCGGGTGGAGGTGCACCGGGATAACCTGGCCGACGACATTGGCAGGCTGAGAGACAAGTAGGAGGCGTGGCACTTTTTTTTTTTTTCCATCTTGGTCTCTATAAAGTGAAGATTTTGCAGCATAGACAAATTTTTCTAAGGCTGTATTTTTCATCTGTTTGCTCTTTAATTCCGTTTTAATGTGCATAGACATGCAAGAAATGCAAAGAAAGCTAGTAAGACATCAGTGATTTGAGGCAGAGGCCACAAAATATGAAATATTTTAATGTTGATATTTACTAGTTGATATTTTAATTTAAATAATAATGTTTCGCTGTCTGTTGTTTTGCAGGTTGCAGGATGAAATTTCCCAGCGGGAGGAAGCAGAAGCCAATATGCAGAGCTTTAGACAGGTGATCCATTGCTGAAATCATATATTTAAGTTTTTGTAATGACGAGACGGGACACTTCTCAGTCCTCAGAAGTAAAAGACGATGATTCCTGGGACTTTCACTGCTCCACCTTTCCAACTTTTCCCTGTTAAATGAAGCTTAAAACGCTAAAAACAGATCATAACCAGATCTTTCTCCTTTTTAGTCATTTCTGAGCTCTCATGTTTTTCATTTATCTGTATAAGCTCCAGAGACAGTAATACTCTCCACTGTTGGCACAACAGTGGATTCTAGGCATGATTCACAGACCGAGACAAAACGCCAAGTTTTGGCTGTTGTGTTAAGTCAGGCCTGCGATGAGAAGAGAGATCTTTTTAAGTCTGACAGGTCATGGCAAATGAGCTGGACACCATAGCACAAAAACAGTGTGGATAAAATGTGGTTATCAGAGCGAGAGGACAAGCCACCATGTGACCTGGCTGCCTTGTTCCTGGGAGAACCTCAGCTGAAAAGAATGTCTCTTGTTTTTGGTGTTGTCAGAGATCGTTCCCTGTCACCGGGTTTTGAATCATGTGCATAGATTCATAGGACAGCCACTGGACATAAAAGGTAAAATTTTAAAAAGCACCATACATTTAAGTCAATATTTCAAGTTGCAATATTTTAACCTTGTGTGTATGAATGGCAGGAAGGAAGTGCCAGTAGGCTGCCTCGGTGGAACACAGACAACAATGCGCGGCCCGCGGCCGGCTCCTGCTCAGTCAGGCAGACAGTCACTCCACCAGCCTTGGGCTTGTTTGGGAAACCCTGCTGAATAGTTCACTTTGTTTGTGGAATTAGCACTGGGGCAAATCTGCTTCATTCGCTGATACCCCAATTAGAAGCCTGCCAACACCCTAACAAAGCAATGCTGCAGGACAGAATGAACATTTTCTGGACTAGAAGCGTTTTAAACATTTAGTTTACGCAAAATAGGTTGCTATATGCAGTTGATTTAAATGGAAAGCATACAATTAATTTATTTAATGCAACCAATTACTAAATATTGCTTTACTAGAACTAAAATTTCACCAAAGCAAGAAGTAAGTTTAAAAAAAATCTGTATCTAACTAGTTGATGAGATGAAAGACCTTTAAAATAATGAGTTCATCAGAGCAATTCGCCCTTTCAGTTAAAATCAACTGAAGGCACAGTTGATTTCTGCATGCTTTGTTTGCAACATTTGTGAGTTCTCTTTGCAACTTTAGTGCATTTATTTTACATGTCAGCAAATCCATTATGCATAATTCATGTCACCTTTCCAAGTCACCTTATTAAGACTCAGTGTCGTGGCACAGGATGTGGACAACGCTGCCCTTGCCAGACTGGGCCTGGAGCGGAAGGTTGAGTTGCTCCAGGAGGAAATGAACTTCCTCAAGAAGCTGCATGATGAGGTAAGCATTCCTTTTTTTTTTTTTTGCAGGCAAAGCGGAAACACACTGCTGTACAGACGTTGCACTGCCTGCTGTATTAAAGGCAGCGCTTAGGAAAGCCAAATCATTGGAAATATGTGTTAATCTGCTCAAACTGGTAGAATTTAGATCCAAATAGCTTTTCCCAAACAAACAGGCAAAATTAAAAGAAACTGTTGTTTGGCAGGAAATGCTGGAGCTACAAAACCAAATCCAGCAGCAGCAGCATGTGCAGCTGGACATGGAGGTGGCCAAGCCAGACCTGACGGCAGCTCTGAGGGACGTCCGTCTGCAGTATGAGAACCTGGCCTCTAAAAACATCCAGGAGTCAGAGGATTGGTACAAATCCAAGGTGAGCACCGATGGAATGGAATTATTGGCCAATTCAGTTCAATTGAATTCATTTTTTTTTCTTTATTCAGGCCAATTTTCAACAAATGTCACCTTAAGGCAGTTTACAAGATAAACTGTAAAATTCATATCAGTTATGTATAATTAATTTTGTTCCAGATTCAATTCCAAAACATTCGGTTTATTCCAAAAACAGTTTACTAACTTTTAATAAAATGCATTCCAAATTCACCTAAGCATTTAGTGCCGGTTAGTGAAAAGTTTCCACGCTGTGAAAGCTCAACCTACTTGTTTAAGTCTTTCACTTTTCACTAATACCTGATTGTGAACCAGCAGGGCAGCGGAAAGCAAATTTTTCCGTTTAATAGGAAGCTACTGTATCTCCACAATATCCCAGCTCAGTTTCATCGCCCAGGTATCGTGACAAGTTGTTGGTTGAGAATACAAAAAGAGACAGAAAAAAAACCCACTGAAGCATCGGGCGAAACTAATTTATATGGAAAATAAAAGCAAAGACACCTGAACAATCACACCAATGGCTCATTCAGTGAGACACAAACTGACATGTTATGAACCACCTAGAGTACTTTCAATGGAAAGACATTCCACACATAATTAAAGGCAACAATAGATCTGTCAGAGGAAGAAGACTCACAGCGCAGGAGCTCTGAGCCAGGAGCCGTCTCTCTGTCAAAGGACTAGAGGATGTACACAATAACTGGAACAATAGGTTTGCCAATGACTTAACCGAACGAAAAAGAAACAGTTACACACAGAAAAAAATTGTTTATTAAAACAAAATGAATACAGAGAGAGATGTTACTAGTTGCTGTAACTTCAATTAATGATCTACTGGAGTGTAGAGTACAGAAAAATATAAGGCTGATGAAAAGTGGTCATTCTAAATGCACTGGGGAAGTTAAAGATACTCCCAAACCAAACCCAAAAGCTTTTTTAACAATTACAAATGCAAAAATAACTTTTTATTCTTATTTGATAGACTAGACACAAAGTAATTTTACTTGATTATTGTAGAAAAGGAAACTATAAACCAAGGCTCTAAAACGTATGCTACATGGTTGCCCTATTAAAAAACAGATATCCAAGAGTTCGGATGTTGTCAATCCCCTATGATGGTAAACCAAGTTTGTACCATTCTCGAACTGAAATTTAAATTGAATCTGCAGAAACTCCTTGCAAAGGATTTTCCTTGAGCCGCTTTGAGCACCCTTGCAGCATAACTACAGAAAGATCTGGTTAGATATAGTCACTCTAACAATAAAATAGATCAAAAAGGAAACTTTTGTACCTAGTTCCAAAAGTAGACTGGGTTTCTGGCTCACTGAGAGTTGAAATCCACTGGTTTCACAGGAGAGGAGTTTCCTGTGGAGACAAGAAAAAAAAAAACAAAACTCAAAGAATTGTAGTGAAATAGAGAACAGATCAAATTTAGTGTGTTTCAGATCAACTTTAATATGTACAATGTGGCACAAAGCTTTAATGCTACTGGTAGTGACAACTTTAAAGCCGAAATTAACCAAATGCAACTCTGGGAATCTTACTTTGCAACAGAAAAATTACAAAAAGAGTTGACAATATACTCCATATAAATGTGGTAACAGTTTATATTTTGCCACCATTTTTTATAGTTAGTATTAGTTTGATGGTTCTTTATCTGCAAGGAACAGCAGATATAGACAATGAATGGGTGGGTGGATGGATTATTTACTGTAAATGCCCATTCTACTTAACATAAACCTGACTTAATGAGGGACTCAAACAGGGATTGATTCATATGTCATAAAACAATTTTATTTCAAATCCTTTACAGTCGCTAAATTCCTCCAGCCTCTGTCATCTCCACATTTCATAATTTAGAAGCTCCACCCCATCGACTATATTTTCTCTCCTTCAGTTTCTGACTCATCATTTACTGAGTAGTTGATTTCTCGGTTGTGTCCTTCAAGATGTCTGACTCTCCTCGTTTTTCTTTCTTTGTTTTGGTGCCACTGCGATTTTTAGTTTGCTGACCTCACCGAAGCGGCAGCTCGGAATAATGAATCTCTGAGATTAGCCAAGCAGGAGGCCAACGACTACAGGCGTCAAGTTCAGGCACTAACTTGTGAGGTGGATGCCCTCAAAGGATCTGTGAGTGTGCAGTTTCAGGCTCTCATTGTAATTTTAAAGAAAACAACTATTTAGTCAACACATATTTTTACTTTATTTTGTCATGTTTTTTCTTTTGTTCCAGAATGAGTCCTTGGAGCGCCAGATGAGGGAAATAGAAGAGAACTTTGGCCTGGAGAACAGTGGCTACCAGGACACCATCAGCCGCCTGGAGGTGGACATTCACAACATGAAGGACGAGATGGCCCGTCACCTCCGAGAGTACCAGGACCTGCTCAATGTGAAGATGGCCTTGGACATTGAGATCGCTACCTATAGAAAACTGCTGGAGGGAGAGGAGAGCCGGTAACAACATTTCTTAGAAATGTTTAACACTCACTGGGTGTATGAGAGAAGTATGAGCCTTCATTTTATTGATAAAAGATGTTACTTTAAAAAAAAATGGTGGGGTTTTTTCCTCTTTCTTGGCAGGATCTCCACCCCGTTGCCAAAGTTCTCTTCTCTAAATCTCAGAGGTAAGGTTGCTGTTTACATTAATTTCACCAATGTTAGCTTTTTATTTTATTAATAGATATTGCTATTTATTTTCTTAGAGGGATTGCCTGATTCAAAACCTCATTCTGAAACATCAGCAACGAAGAAAGTTGTCATCAAGACCATTGAGACCAGGGATGGTCAGGTATGGCATGCTCTAAGTGACCTAAAGTCAGTTTCTTGATAGATTTCTGATTTTTTCGTCTTGTTTTTCTTAGGTGATCAATGAGTCAACCCAGAATCACGAGGACATGGACTAATAGCTTCTTTGTCCATGTCAAACAAGCAACACAAGCAATAAGAGGAAAAACATTTCACTGGAGTTACAAGCAAGAAAATAAATCTACCACACAAACAGAAAACAGCTTTGAAAAGTGCCTTTATCTGTGAAGATCCAGTGAGCCTGTTCTAGCTGACAGACTGTTATGCTTTTTTGTTTGGTTGAGAGTGCTTAAGTCACATTTGTCTTGACACAATTATGAAAATCAGGACACATTTAGCATAGCAATTTTTTCCGAGGTCGACAAAAAAACATTTCTTTGTAACCAAAGTAGTGTTTGATCAACAAAGCATGAACCACAACAAATCTGTATGCTGAAGAAGTCACAATTACCTGTTTGCAGCAATAAACTATGAAGACTGTAACTCAAGCGGTGTGGACGAGTGTTTGTTTGAAGGTATTTTACTTTCTCAGAGGGGACCATTCAAATAGATTCACAGCTGTGTTCTCATTTTAATGAAAAGTTGTGATATATACTAGCAGACGTTCATAAAGCAATGAACCAACTGAGCTTTCCAAGATTATTAAAATCACGGAGTTTGAAATATAAAAAATAAACTATGTAGAAATCTGCAAGTTAGCTTTGCTGCCATCTGTCGGCCAAAGACGGAGCATTACACTTCTATTCAGCGGGTTGATCCAATCCAAAGATTCTGCCTTTTTTTTTCTTTGTCTGTTTCTTTGATACATTTTGTTGTTTTACTGCGTCCAAATCTCGTGAACATTGACTGAGGTAGGTAAAAATTAGGACCATGCCCAACAAAGTTTAAACATTTTCCATGATCATGATCTCACCTCAATAGTTTCCCCCTCTTTTAATTCGGAATTGTTGGGTCCTCCTCCTATTTTAATAATCCTGGAAACTTGTCGGCGGCTAATTAATGTTGCTTGTTTTCACCTGTCTGTCCCGGGAGATCGGTGTGTTTGTCGACAGAGCAACTTTCTCCATGTGACGTGTCTGCCGGAGGAAAGGCAAACAGGCAGAGCAACAAACGGTTTCCGCTAAAAACCCCGACGTCTTGTTGTTCATTCTGTTGCATCCTGACTTTTTGACACCCAAATTTCTCAACTATGAGACATGGGTCAAATATCTGAACAGTGACGAAGGTGGACTTTTTGGAGTTTTTATTTTATTTTTTTTGTACGATTTTGAGTAGCGTTGAGGAAAATGACAGACGAACTCAAGGGAACTGGTTAAAAGAAAGCCTTTACGTAAAAGCTTGTTTTGTGATGGGGTCGGTGACTTCTGCTCTGACCAGGACGAGGAACGCGTTGGTGAAAGTAGGTTCCCAGCCGGAGAACCACGACTCAGAGAGGAGCCGGTCCGCTCCGGAGTCGGACCGGCCCAGGAAGAGGAGTAAAGGCTTCAACGTGCCGGGCCAGACCGGTCGGCAGAGCTCCCGCCAGTCGCTGTCCGAGGTGCTGAGCAGACAGGACTCCGATGGAGCCAAACAAAGTTCAAGGAAAAAGCCTGCTGAGGCTCAACAGAGCGGTGAGTTCATGAGCTGGGAAACAAACGCCTCTTCCTGTTTATGGTTTAATGGTATTTATTTTACACTCTTTTCAAATAGAGATCTTCCAAGGAGGAACAAAAAAGTATTCATGTACAGTACTTGAAGTTCAGGTTTAAGCATAAATATGAATGGCGTTCATAATTAATGCAATATTTGTTGTGTCACTTCTTGAACAATACCTTCATATAAAAAGTGCTGTCTCTTAAGGCTTTAATATTAATATAATGTAATTTATGCCTTGTTTCAATGGAAAACATGTTTTCAGTCACAAGCTGTGTAGAGAGTATTTTAAATTTCTATCATTTCTATTTTTTTTCGGAAATTAAGAATATTATATAAAGGCAGCAATTCATAACGAATATTTTACTCTTTAGATTAATAAGCTTACCAGGACTGAACAGGCATAGATGAAATTTGTCTGTTACAATTCAGCTAATAAAAAAGATAAATAATTTATATGCATTCTTGTATGGGTTTTGTTGGATAAAATCTAAGTAAAAATGATTATTTATCTCCTAAGACATACTTGATTAAATGAATTACGGCTCTATTAGCTCTTGTTTGTTCAAAAGGGTGTTAAATTCTAACACAATTTTTGGATTTTATTCAATTTGACTTATTATTCCTTGTTGACTCAATTTTAAATATGCCAAGCACTGTGTGGTCCTTTATGTTTAATAGCCAAATCAATAGAAATAAAATGTGTTTAAATTTTCTTCATTCACAATCTAAAAGCTAATTAACACAGAGTTAAACACAGAGTTTTGCAGATGCATCCATTAGAGCGCATTAGTTTTATGAATTCCACTATCATCTTTGCTTGGTCTTCAATGGTAAGAGAATCATAACTTATATCTCAACAGACTTTCACTGTTCCTTTTGTTTTTTAACAAAAATAAGAACTATTTATAGCACAAGACTACATAATACATTTTTCTTGAAGTTATTTGTCCATTTTACATTTTTAGAAGAACCAAACAACATCAACTGGTTGCTGATTTAAGCAAACCAGACTGGTAACAGACTTTTTAAATCTATTTAACAGAGAAGCTTGTGGGACTTTTCTCTAAAACTACGAAAATATGCCAATAATTTAGAAAAATGGTCTCAAGATAAAGAAACTCCGTGTTTTTAAGTTTGACTTAAATAGTTTTATGCCTCACTGCTCAGGGCAGCATTGTCTATGAAATGGCATTAGTTGCATTTAAATAACTGATGGCTAATTTTCAATGCCCTTAATTATCACTATTCTTCCTCATGCAAAATAAATATGAATTTTCAGTATAACAAATACAGTATACCTTGTACTTCAATTCATGCGTGTATTTATTTAGTTTTTTATTTATTAATATTTTATTTTCAACAATTACTTACAGTATTTGTCCCATGTATATGTGCAAAACCAATGAGTTTATGCTTTGGTACAAGTTGAACTATTGTGGGCTGCACAATGGTTTTTTTTAAAGTGTTTGTAACACTTTAACATCCATGACATTAGAAACAATGAAAGAAAGAGACTATATTGTTTTGTGCTGCATGTATGCTGCATTAACATATTGTAGTTTCTGTGGAGTTTTTCATGCATTTTGCACATTTATGTCTGAACAAACCCCTTTAATTTCAAGTACTTGGACTTATGATTGCAAGGAAACTACAATTACAAGTGATAAACTTATTTGATATCTCAATAAATTAGAACCGTGAGCCAACATTTGCAGCTCCAGAGCCATTTGTTTATCTAATTTGGAGGGTGCTGTAAGAGTTAACGTAGCTGACTATGGCTATTTTATCGTGGAACATCTGAACCTCTGGGGTTTGATTATCCCTCCAAAGCCTTAAAAGGTGAAATCAGATATCTTATTTTTTATTAAAGTAGTAGGTATTATAAATAGCTTAATTCAAATTAAGAGTAGACCTTGGAAATTTGCAGAACCACATTTCAATATAAAACTTTATTTAAAACAGTAATACCTAGTAGATCAGTTGCTGCCTAATTAGTAGGGATGTTATTTGTCTAACAGATTTAATTTGGGCTCTTTACTCAAACTGCATTATATATCTTGCTATCTTAACATTAAACTAATTTTAAAAAATCTTGTGATAAGAAATGTTAGATTTGGTTTATGATAGGGAACGTTCTGTCCCCTGCTTTATTTTTATTCTGCAGCTCTCTGTTGTTCAGTTCTCATATTTCTTTACAGATGAGAGCAACTGGTCACTTTAGAAGATCAAAAGAATATGCTGCTGAAAAAGTATTCATTGAATGAATGCCGAGCTCTTTGAAGGTCGGTCACAATACAGCATATCTCTACTACCAAACATCTCTTTGATGTTTGAGATGTCCGTGAGATTGAAATAAGCGAAACTGACAGCTCTATCTGAGCAAATTCACAACAGCAGAATTTTTAAATATGTGTTGAGAGCATGCAGGGACACTCACATTTGGAAATTACAAAATATGCAGTACCTTGCAAAAGTAATCCTGGAACTAGAGTTGTTATCATTTGTGCATTACAACCAGAAACATACATGTTTTTATTGGAGTCTGATCTGATATCAAAACAAAATAGGGCATAATAGAAAAAGAAGGCTGTAGGAAAATGATACATGGTTTTCCACACTATTTTACAAATATTAATGTGAAAAGTGTGACTTGTTATTCTATTCAGCTTCCCTTACCTGTGGTACTACTACATGAATTAGTATAATCATTTACCTCCAAAATGTAAAAGGTACCTAAATAGTACAAGAGCCAGTCTGTAAAGGTTACTTGAGCCTGATAGTGGCAAAAGCCTAATAGTCATCTATTAAGTAAAAATAGTTCATTTTGCGTAATTTGATTGATTTTTACCGTAGCTCTAGAGAAAATGTGTCAAAATAAGCTTGCATGTAGGATAAGCTTCTTACATAAAAATCTAATCTTGTTGGCTGTCGTATATAGAAATCCAGATGACATCATGAAAGTTTTTAGTGGGCTTCTAGTTGCTGCTGTTTATCTTCATTTCTCCTTGCTCCATTACTGTCACCTCTGCTTTCAGCTCCCTGTCTGTCCGTCTCAGAGGAAAAAAGCCTCTCCCTGGTTGGTTCCCCAAATATCCTCTGTACTGTGGCGTTTCCATGACCATATGACAGTGTCGACTCCTGTTGAATTTCCCCCATGCTCCCCAGTGAGGCTGATGTGTAATAAGGAGTCTCATCATGACTCCCAGCCTGACTGTACACTCATCTATTCCCTCCTCCTGATGAACAAACACACAGACACCTGCCTCCCTATCAGCTTATTAGCTCATTTGGTCGGGTCCCCTCAGTGTCAGGCAGACCCAGCAGCGTAACAACCTCAACTGTGATTTAGTTATTAGGAGAGCTAGTTCTCATCTGTCCTGACAGCTGCAGAACATACTATCTAAGCCAGGGGTGTCCAAAGTCGGTCCTGGAGGGCCGCCATCCTGTGTGTTTTAGTTCTCTCCCTGGTTTAACGCACCTGGATCCAATGATGGCTCATTAGAGGCCTTAGGAGAACATTGACAAGCTGAGAAGGTTGTTACTACAACCAGGGAGAGAACAAAAACATGCAGGATGCCGGCCCTTGAGGACCGACTTTGGACACGCCTGATCTAAGCTATCACGACTCTGTACAACACAAGATTCTTATATATGTATCAATTTAAACAGGCTCATTTAAGGTTCAACTTCCAAGAGCATGTGACAAGTCCTCAAAGTTGTTGTACAGTCAGTCAGTCAACAAGATGTAAAAATAATCTGCTGTGATTATCAAAAACTGCTGTTATCCTGAACTCATTTCCAATTGTGGCTCAAGAAATAGGTCACCTTCCTGAGTATGTTTCACATGAGGAACTAGACTTAATGTTGTAGGTTTGCTAAGATGAATTCCTTTTCAAATCTTTTTGTTTTGAAAAACTAAAAAGTTTTGATTCTTCTGGCTGTAGTCAGAAAGAAACTGTAGGATAATTTTACTAGGATTTCCCACTGTTTCCTTATGTTATTTGTAATAAGTACATGCTGTGATGGTTTCAGACATCTCAGAGGACTATAAAAATAAATTAAAAATATTTATCCAAGTTGTGACATGTCATAAGATGTTAATAAGAGTCTAACATACAGTTTCAGCTGGACTTTACTAATAGTTCATGGTTAATTTTAATTAACTCTTTATTTAACTTTAAGTCAATTTATTAACAAACCATTTGGTTAAAAGTATAGCAACTCCTCAAAGAGAGGTGTGACATATAACCACCCACTTTGCTGATTTCTCATAAGATCTTTTAAAATATTCTGCTTTTCTTTAGGGTATTTGTTCCCTTGACTGAATATGAGTATTTTTTTTTAAATATTCTTCAAAACAAAAGTCCAACACTCCTGCTGAAGGGTTGATGTCCAGCAAATTTCAATAAGCTGCTCCAACACATCTCTTTCGAATGATTGTACAACCTCCTCAGCATGTCAACGAGTTCTGAAGAGGCTCCTTAATTATCTTTTCATTTAATTCAAATATGTTGAAGCAGGAGAACAGGAAAGCCTGGAGAGCACCATCCCCTGAAGACTAGAGATAGGGACCACAAAACAAACAAACAACAACAAAAAAAACCACAAACATTTATGGTAAAACATTGTGGATGTTCTGAAGCCTCTCGCATGTGGAAAAAAGATGCAAAGTCAATGTGGTTTGGTTCTGGCACTGTTATGCATAAATTCATATAACTTTGGAGATCTTCATGCAGATCTTTTTTCACAAGCTATTCGTTTAGTAAATCAGGTAGCAACACAATAATAGGATTTCATTGCCATAGGATTTATATTTTATGTAGAAGTGTAAAACCAGTTTTTAAGTATCTTCTATTGGAGTTGCAGAGGCTCAGAGGTAAGGAGTTTGTCCTGAAACCCCTCTCTTATCCTCTTAGTCACCTTTTTGTTGTGTTGTTGTTGGGTAAAACACAACAAAAAGGGTGATGGTCATAAGCCCTGGAGGCACAGATTGAATGTCAAATTAACATCTGTCATTGTGCAGATCGGAGTACAGTCTTGCTTCCACCATCAGCGTTCGGATGTGTGCATGAATGGATGAATGACTGAATGTTTTGTAAAGCAATTTGGAGTCCTACAACTTGATAAAGTGCTATACAAGTACACACCATTTGTCATTGTTGTTAAAGTTTGATTTATGCATACTTCCTCCAGCAGCATGTGCAGTTCTGATTATGTAGAGGAAAGAATGCACAAGTATGCATGAATTGTTTAAAATATGTAAAGTGGCAAGAAGTTCATAAACAAAAAGTCATGTAAAAGTTTGGATAGTACTGTTTGGATATGTGGATATGTGATATGAATTTAACATTGTGGTGACATTGCATAAATAAACAATACAGCCTGAAGAAAACATAATTTAAAGTTTGACAGAAGCAGTACTTTGCCTTCTAAGGTATTCATACTGCTTATACAAATCAGAAGAGAGTACCTTAGATTTGTAGTCCACCCCCTTTCATCTGAAACCTCTAAATAAATAAATACAAATATTCTAAATAAAATCAAATGCAACATAATTTCTTCAAAGTTGCATTTAATTTAATTTTGCAGAAAACATTAGTGGATATGTCATTTGGTGGTATTTGACATTTTTCAACACATGGTCCAGACAACACAGGTTTGCTGTTTCACTGAGTTGTTTTTAGGGAGATGTCTGCTATTTGAGAGATGTTCAAAAGCTTCAAATTGTTTTGATCACTGACCAAAGACTTTTTCAGCTGACTTTGCCTGCTTTACTCTGAAACCATGCTGTTCTCTAAATCATTAGCTAAACTCGTGCAAGCTTTGGCTCAAAACATCTTTTCCTCACATTTTCCGTCGTCTTTTTGCAGCAGGATCCAGATGACGATTCATGAAACTCTGTTTTGTCAGCTTATTTCCCTGTGGTTTGCAACACAGGCTAACATTATCCTTAAAGGTTTCTCTAATGAGTATTTAGCAGGGGAAAAGGCAAGCTCCCTGGCACCTTATGTGTCTTAATTACATGTGTGTGTCACTGTGGTGACAGTGGTGTGGGGACTGACAAAGTGTGTGCCATTTCACAGTGAAGGGGAGACCTTTAATGAGCTTATTTTACAGTTTTGTTGCATAGTTATTTTTCATTAAATGTGATGAGCTGGCAGAACAATCAGAAAGTCTCAGTATGTATAAAACAACAAATAAAATCACATAATTAGGAACATTCTGAAAATATGTAAAATCATTATCTATTCAAAATTACATTTATTGAGATCATTTTATATGTTTATTATTGTTACAAGCATTGACTCGCAAAAATTTTTGATTTTGTGGTGTTTAGATCACTTCTCTGCAAGAGGATGTCTCCATTCCAACCAGTTTTTGTTCACCTCCCTTTATCCTCACAGATAATTAATGTCTATTGATGATTCCCTGTCTTAGTGTTTGATGACCAGATCAAAGGTTGAGCAACAGTTCTTCCACTGTGAACGCCAGTAAAAAAAAACAGCTGTGTTTTTGTGCTTGCAACCTACTGTATTAGTTTTAAAAATGTTTATTTCTAAAAAAATAACTTTAGAAACAAAAAACAGAAGAAAAGTGATTTCAACTCACACAGGTGTGCAAAACTGCTGTCAAAACTGACTGATCTGTTGCATTTTTCAGAGGCACGCATGCAGATAATTAAAAACAGTATAATGGCTTATGTATAAAAATGGGGCCATAAAACCAGTCCAATGAGTGCCATTTGCTAAATTAAACTCTTATCATCTGCTGTGCAGTGTAACCAGCTTGTCAGACTGGTTCTCCTGTTGCCTAGTGATAATCATGTTGCGATGATCCTTGAAGCAGAAAGACCTCAACTAGGATTCAGTAGATATTTACTAATGCAATTATACTCAACTTTATTTCTTCATATTTTGCTTTAAATGTATGTTTAGGAATATATCTGTGGGCTTTTAAAAGGTCTTTGGAAGTTTTATGATAGATTTGTCACTTTCTTTATAATTTCTGCTCAATTTTTGTGGCTGATGGCTTTTTCTTTGTTTACCTACTGAACAAAAATCAATGAATCCTTTAAGCACTAAAAAGGCTGCCAAAGACATTAACCAATTTTGTCATAACAGCTGGTGGAAAGCCTAAATAAGCTGGAGTTTTTGGTGACTGCTTGTTCGGTGGCACACACATATCACACCACTGCCACCACAGTGACACACACATGTAATTATGTATTTAATTAAATTACAATAAAAATGAAGTTTTGCTTGCGTGAAACAGAAATGGTCTTAATGAGGCGGAGGCTGGTGCTTATATCCAGTTGTGATTGGGCGAGAGGTGGCGTGCATGTTGGACAGGTCATCAGTCCATCACAGGGCAACACAGAGAGACTCAGGACAAATAACCAGGCACTCACACACATACACACACCTCACACAATTTTACAGAGACCAATTTACACTGATGTTTTTAGGCTGTGGGAGAAAACCAGTTTGCTATTGGCATGTTTCTTGTAAATCCAGGCAAAGAGGATTTACTTCTTTGCCTCCAGACACACCTGACTGGATTTCTATCTTGATAATAGTATTAAAATAGAAAAAACAAACAAAAAAAACCCATATATATATACAGTGTATATATATATATATATATATATATATATATTGCTGTATTACTTCCTGATCTCCGCAGAGCAGGACAGGAAATTATTTTAGCCCTGCGAAGCAAATTAGTTTTTCTTTAATATTTTTCATCCTCAAGAACTAAATCAGCATCCCCATAATTTCTATATTTCTATTTGCTTTTTTGTAAATCTTCTTACTCATTAAATTATTTCCTTCGCAGTATAGGATACACATGTTGCTGCCTCTTCGCATGTCCTGATTAAAATGTAAAATCTGGTTTACTCCCCGGGGAAAGCTGGTATATACCAGAAACTGTCTGCTGCAGCTGTTACTTCTTTCATGGGTTACAGATGGCAGGCTTGTTGCAAAAGAGGAAATTTCACTCGGCTTCTTCTTTGGAGGATTATTATATAGACATTATTAGAACACCTATGAAGCTGATGCTTACATTTATAATTTGGCATGAAGACAGGGGAATGAATATAAGTAGATCCAGTTAAATTCATTACATTGGAAATTTCAAGATGCTAATTAACTATACCGTCAGAAGCATCTTTTATTTTACCAGTACACCAAACTGACTTTGTTATCCTAACATGAGGTCTTTTTTGATCAGATAAATTACAATTGTGATTCTAATTAAGTAAATTATGTCACACAGGTATTGTTTAACTGTAAATATGCTGCAAGTCCATTTTCAATTTCGTAGCAGCTTGACTTTTTTTGTAATTTTTCTACAGCCTAAAGACTTGGGATGTTATGGTCATCATTTTCTGGTCTGTCATTTATGAAGTTTTAGTTATTCAAAAATAAATATACTTTTTTTCGGTTCCCTTTATATTAATAGACTGAATCATTTTTACATTAATCCCAAGTTCTACAAAAAAAAAATAGAGTTTGTGAAAACTAGTGAGAGTTTTACCACTCATACAGTGGTAAAAAAAAATATTGAGATACTCCTAGGTCAATGATGTTAATAATCATATTTTTTACTGCTAAGTTTGTCATTTTGTTGACAGTATAACTTCAAACTTATCAATAAATATATAATCAGTGTTGCTTACTTCCCAACTACTTAATCTGCATTAAAACTCAATATGGATCTGTGTTAGATGTGTTAGACAATGAAATAACTTTGAGTAAGAATATAACCGTTTTATGCTATAGTGTTAAGACAAAAATATAAACAGCAATGGATAAGACAATCTAATTTCTTTACCAGTTTAATTTCTTTATACAGAATAGACACATTTTTTTCCTGCATAATTATTTAGATTTATGTATGACTATATTTAAAAAGCATTATTCTTTGAAGCTTTGCTGAAAAAAAAAGATGTCAGACAGATTCAAACACACACTTTCCGCAATCAAATTGTAAAGAGTTAAAAAAGAAAATAAACCTAATTTAGTTACCCCAGCTAGGTCTGAAGGAATGGGCCAAAATTAGAGCAAACTAAAGTGAGAAGTTTATGGAAAGTTACCCTAAATTTTTTACCCACGTCACACAGATTGAAAGGTAGTTACAACAAAATCTTGGAATTTAGAAAATATAAATAATTCTTGTAATCCTGGGTGATCTAAACCAATGAAAAGTAAACATAAAAGAAGATGTCTGGTGTACAGAAATATCTTTCTTTAGCTATTTACTGCAACTCAGGTATAACATGAGCATGTTTGACCAGAAGGAGGCGATCTCTATTTGTTAATCCAACAAACACACTCCTTGTAGCACACTCACACCTTTACTCAGATGTTAACAGTCATTTAACAAAAAATAAATAAATGCTGACTTCAGGGGCATTTAATGTTAACCTGGACATTTATTGTAATTATTTGCTTTTAGCACCACAGCAACAAAGTACTGAATCCCTCCACATACCTCAGCTTTTGTAGCTGCACAAGCTTTTATCAGTGTTGTTTGAAAAGCTACTATTTAAACTTTTACTAGGCAAAATATAAAGTTATAGAAGACTACACTGTCACCTAAAACGCTATAAAAATAACACCAGAAGTACTCCAGTTCTTCAGTTAAGTGAGTTATATAATCTCCACTCTAACCCTACAATGCATTATTAAGCAGGCAGGTTTGAGCATACTGCAACACATGTAAATACCTGCTTTTGGATGGAACAGTTTTATATAAAATACATCCCTTTAATACATATTAACTCTAAATTACACATTACTCCTGGCTATGTTAATATTATTAATGACACTATTTATTAATTTTGAAAACCATTAATATGGCTGGCACACCAGAGGTTTAACAGACTAAATATAACCATTTAGTCAAAGTCTGCAAATAAGAGAAGATAATAATGCAGTCACCTTCCAGACATGCCCCTATTAACACAAAGAATAACCTTGAACAAGGGCCCGCTTGATGTGAAAGCTTTAGACTCGAGTGAGAGAGTTCAAAATTAGGTACTCATAAATTGCTAACTCCAAAATTAACTGAAAGCTGTGGAGATGCCAGAGAGTGACACA
This sequence comes from Xiphophorus couchianus, assembly GCF_001444195.1. Classification (NCBI taxonomy): domain Eukaryota; kingdom Metazoa; phylum Chordata; class Actinopteri; order Cyprinodontiformes; family Poeciliidae; genus Xiphophorus; species Xiphophorus couchianus. Next base: position 19,192,213 of record NC_040233.1, read on the forward strand.
AAAAGAGAACGTCAAGGGCTTTATAGCTCACAGAAGAAATATGTGAGCTATATTTCTTCACTTCAGAAGAAATTAGATGTATTGTTAATAGTGTTTATCACGTTGACTGAAATTTCATTTTTGCTTTGATGTCCTAGTAGTTATCAATTTCCTAGGAGTTATTTTGGACAATATCTCTAACGCAATTCTTACAAGTTATACATTTATCGTTTTTACTGCTGTCATTCCATATGCATATCACATGTCAAGGTTTAAGGGTTGTTTCCTCCCTGTGTTTCTTAGATAAGATCATTTATCATTGTTTGAATGCAAGTTGCTCATCCTTAATGTGGTCATTTATGCTGTTGTTTCTTGCTAACTATTTTCTACAACCTCGTCATTATTATTATACTGGGAATGTGTTAGTAAAGAAGGTTTCCTTTCACATAATGGTAATGTCATGTTTGAAGTTTTCAAAAATGCACAACAGTGCATAAACAATATCTTGAAATATAAAAGTAATGCAAAGTGGGTTTCTTATTAGTCTTTGCAGGCAGAGAAAATAAGAAACCTGTATTCAGGATCCTACAAGTCTCTGGCCATGTTCTCAACTTGAAGAGTAAATTGCTTCATCCAGGTTAGATCACAATCTTCCTCAAGTGGGAGAATACAAGTATGTCGATGTCTTGTTTACCAGTGATGGTGGGACAGAGTGAGAGATAGATTGAAAGACTGAAACAGTGTTTGCAGTAAAGTGGGCTCCATTCTGGTGAAGAAAGAGCTGAAAAGTGAAGCTGTTGATTTACTAGTTATATGGATCATTACCAAAGGAACAAAAGCTTCAGAGAAAGGGTAAGGATATTTGATTACAGATGCTGCTACTTTAAAAAAAAGTCAGCTGAGGTGGTTTGGACATCTTATTGGGTGGGTGCAGGTGGAGGTTTTCCTAGCACATACCAGTAAGAGGTGACCCAGGGGCAGATCCAAAATTAACTAGAAGGACTATATTCCTTTTGGCATGGGAAATACCAGAATGAACTACAGAGTGTCAATAAAGAGACAGATGTCTAAAGTCCCTTGCCAAATAATGTTACATTTCCTTTCATTTGGACCAAAAACTAGTTCACTTAGCTTTAAACAATAAACATACAGAGCCTATGAATGTATTTCACTTTTTGTCATGTTATAACCACAAACTTAATTTAATCTTTTTGGGATGTTTTGTGTTTGTCTAACAAAAGATTATGACATAGAAATAGAATAATATATGTTTAAAAATAAAATAAAAATCTTTTCAAATCTTTGCTCCTTCTTCTTAGAAAAATTATTCAAGCTCTGCTCATATTTGGAAGGAGAGCGTTTTTTTTACATTTCTACAATGGTTTGCACTGTACTGTTCTTCCTACAAAGGAAGAACATACCCACAGTATAGTACTATGAGTGGTGTGTTTGATGCACATTTTTATTTTTAAAGGTAATTTTAAAAAATAATTCTTTCACTTCACAAAATCTGAAAAAGTTCAGGAGTTGTGAGAACTTGAACACAATTGCAGACTTCAAAAGATTAATTTTACCTTAGAAAATATAAAACCCTCTTCTGTGCATGTCACAAAAACAAAACGTAATGTTATAGAAAATATTTAGCTCAATTCCTACAACATGGTTATTAATCTATAAGCCTGACAATGTGGGAGTCAGAACTGATCTAGAGATACTACATGTGAAACTGCTGTCTAGCCTTATCACCTTGTCATGGGTAATAAAGGGTTCATAAATTTGGCACACCTAAAGGTCAGATAAAAAACAAACACATAAACTGAAGATAATTAACTAATTATGCTTTCTCTTTGTGATTAAAAAATCCATTAGGATGTGTAAATCCATTGTTTCCAGTCAACAGGATTGTTTACAAGCTCTTTATTAAATACAGAGATGTGATAATGCTTCTAAATCCCCAAGCTTTGTTGTCACATTGTGTTTGTCATGTTACACTGATTGTGGCTGTTTTTAGCCAAGCTGCTCAGTTGGAATAAACTCAGAATGAGGGCAAAATGCACAAAATGAAGGCACTTCCGTAAAAGGTACGGTGATAAGCAGTCTCTTTGAAATGATTCGGATTGCTTTACAGTCGGATTGACAAACCTCATCAGCAAGACCAAGCTGCGTGCATCGAGAAGCTGTGGACTGTGCCTAAACAAAGACTCAGATTCTGAAAACAACTTGTCATTTTAATTTGCACATCTTATTAAAAGGGCTTGTTTTATTGAATTTGGGAGAAGGTCATGGCAGAAGCCCTCATAAAGAGCACTCGGATACCAATCAGTGGGGAGAATGAAACATGGGAAAATGACATAACTAAATGTCAGATGGTGCAAACATGCTGAGCTTTTTCGCTTTTGCTGTATACACATCAGAACAGATGAGGAAAAAAATGTATTGGTAGGAATAGGATAAAGCTGAAAAAATGTATTCTTTTTGGATAATATGTCCTTGCACTAGAGTTAAATGTTTATCATTCAAATAAATACCACGTAGGCTTCTGTTGACCTTCAAATTTCTGTGCCAAAAATTAAAAAGTAGTGGCACTGATTTAATTATTAGCTCTGACTAAACACAGATTATTACCCTTCCACAGATTTGCTTACTGTATAACACTACATCAGGTTAGGTTACTTTTTCTGTACGTTTTCAACTGTTTGAGAAAAACTATAACAGACTCCTGTAACCTTTTGCCTTTTTATCTCTCTGAGCTTTTGTTCTCTTGCTATAAATTCTTGACAGTAGGTGGAGTCACGATCACTCAAACACCTCTAGAGATGTCCTCTCTGCCTAACCACCACCACCACCACCCCCACCACCTCCACCACCCACCACACACACCTACTGTACCTCTTGGGAAAGAGTGATGAGGAGAGAGAGCGGGGAGGGAGGGAAGGAGAAAAACCGAGAGGAGGAAAAACAAATCAGAGAGCCGTAAGCTCCTAGAAATGAGCTTGTTGAGGTGTGAGGAAAACGGAGCGAAAGGGAGAGAAAAGATTAGTACAACAAAGACTCTGGGAAGGGAAGGGCTGGAGAAATTCTCCCACTCTGCTTTTTGTAGCGAGAAGTGGAGAGAGTCTGACAGTTTCTCCTCCAGCGCTCAGCAGCAACCAGAGTCAGAGGGCTGCATTTTTCCTCTCTCATCTCCATGAGTGGAGTTACATTAACGAAGTAAAACAGCACAACGCAACTGACAAGAGGCGCTGAAACAAGGTTACAGAGAGTTGGGGGTTGGGGGGGTGGGCGACCCGAGGGTGCTGAAGTGATGGAGGCTAACTCTAAAAAGCATCGATTTAGGAAGGGTCGTAGTGCCACCTTCAGCATTGATGGCTTCAACATCACCATCGGTAAGAAGAAGCATGCAAGGCATGAGGAAACTGTTTACAGGCTATCTCAGTGTGCAGGGGTGCGCGTGAGTGCGTGTGTGTGTGTGTGTGTGTGTGTGTGCATAAGGATCAAAATACATGTGCGTCTGATATCCTGTGCTTCTGTGCGATGAGGCATCTGGGACCTACTAAACGTGTTCAAAGAAAGATCCCATTTGTGCGTATCTGAGAAATTGAAACATTAGTTCATCTGGCTGAAGTTAGTGCTCGCTTCTATAATGCAACTACACCATGGAAACAAGGGGACTTAGGACTAACGCTGACGTCACCGGGAATTCATTGTATTGTCTTGACAACCACAGTTGATAAACTTGTGTGCTACTTAGTCTTTTACTTTTTGTTTACTCTCGTAAGAGTAAGTGATGAAAGCCTTTTGTAAATAGAACAACTTGAAGATTCTCCAAGTTGTCGACAGCAGATGATTTGTGTCCTTAGCAGATTGAATTTAGTTTTGCAACTTTTTCTGTGTTTGGGGAACCATTGTTTTCACAACACATGTACAAAATGTGACGCTAGACAAAACATGCTGGCTAGTCATGAGGCAGTTTTGTTTGGTAATCATAAGAAAAAGGTGCGTTCACATTCTGGCATGAGGCTCACCTTTGTTGACAATAGAAACTGCATTTTAAAGCCACTGGTCATATTCTTTATTGCTCACTGTTGCAAGCTATCGGGACATTAACTTTCAAGTATAGGTAAATCAGATAAGGCTAAAAACTGTGCCTGCACTTTTGCCACACCTGTATCATTGTTGCTATGGGGGAGTTTGACTCCAATAGATGTAAATGCTGGGAGAAGCTTGAAAGGCAACATGGGATGGTTTCAATATGATAACAGAAAAGTAAATTATGTTATTACGATAGTAGATTGATGCATAAATTCTACATTTATATCATCTGCCAATTTTGAGTTTGTTGAATTAACCTAGATTTACGTAAAACCTAAATCAAACAAACCAAAAGAATTTAGCATTTGTGTAGTGAGTGTGGCTGAATTTGTGGTGTGGGATGTGGATGTTTATGAAAGCATCAGTGTGTGAATGTTGTATGGTGTAAATCAAAAGCAAACCTAAACAAGTCATAACTGCTGAATCAGCTTATTATTTGAGGACCAATCAGGTTTAAACATGCTGGGAACATTGAGCCCTGGTGATTACAATCAGAACCAGTCCCACTTCACCTCACAGGCAGCATGTCAAATTTCAAGGCAGACAAACAGAGAAATATTATGTCTTTAAATAAGGTTGCCAGTCCCTTAAGTTATCAGATTTGTTTTATTCTTGATGTGTAATGGATATGGTAAGCACGTTAACTGAGTTAAGGTTTGTAATAATTGATTTCATTCAGGTGAATGTCTGCTTTCTTGTAGTTGCACTCTTGTATCTCTTGTATGGCAATTCTATATAAATATATATATAACTGCATTTCAATTTATGTATAACTGAACTGGTGAGAACACAAACACTTTCTTTAATATGTAAAAGGAAAGCTGTACTTTACACTCAGTGTTTGTTTAGATTGCCTACACTGTTCTTTTACACAATAGTCTCCTGTCATCTTTTGGCAATACATAAGATGAGTTACACAACGGCGAGTGTAAAATTGTAAATGCCATGGATATGTTGAAAATCTGTCACTTCTAACAGCTTTACTTAGATTATACTATATTTCTCCACTTCTTCATGTTGTTCTGCTCAGTATTTCTCAGATGCAACACAAGGGATTCGAATTAATGAGAAAATCACCTTTGTGATAAAACCTTGTAAGAACTGTGGGCCACAGGTTGCTGAGATCAGTTTTCCTGGAAACGGTAGATGGCAATCTCTAATCTCAGGCAAACAGCACAAATCTTCATGATAAGCTTTTTCAGACAGGAATAAAAAAAAGTTACATGTTCTGCAAATTGGAGAGTATAGGCATTGAAAGCCACTCTAAATGATTTTATTATTGCACAGAAAATACATTATATTTTCCTCCTACATGATCGCATCCTCTTAAATGTAAAAAGCATCTCAGTAACACGTGTTCAGTATCATGGCAGTCCTCTCCGACGAGCATGGCCGTTGTCATGGTAAACCACAAGTGTCACAATCAATTGCTGAATGGTCTTAGGTTTCAGCCTGCACAGCATCACCTCCTCTGATGCGTGACTCCCAACCGCTGCTGCCTCATTGCCTGTCTTGACTCGTTGTGTTTTCTCCTTTATTAAACTCTGAACCTGAACTGTAGCTGGCAGCCTCTGTGTGGATTCCACGCGAGGTGTTTTGTCATGTTTTAGGCTTATTAGTGTAGCTGATGTTACAAGATTCATATGGAGAGGTGCAATTTTAGCCTTTTAGCTGCTGTCTTGGAGTGCCCAGCACTAAAGCCCTTTTTGTGCAGTTAAAAAAAATCACCTCTCTTTGTGGTTTCCTCTTTGTTCTGTTTAGTTTGTATCCCAAAGTATAATTTGTGAGTAGTATTTTTTTGTGTGCCAAATTCGAGCACTGCATTGTTCTGCTTAAACCCTAGGTTGTAATTACCAACAAGCCATTTTGTCTTTCTTTCTCAAAAGCTGATGGAAGAACATCAGACAATTGACATGTGATTCATTGTCACTTTCTTGATAAATGTTGGCCCAGCATGAGTTATTCCAGCAGAAAAGTTTATTCTCCCACACCAAAGTAATAATTGTTCTTTTCATCTGATTTTAATACCCCTGTATAGAAGCCTGAGTTAAGCAAAAATGACTGTGGAGAGGCTTTTTGAGTATGTCAAAGTGATGGTGATACATGAAACAATAAATACTAAGTAAAGACTAAGTGACTCCTTAGTAGGTAAAATGTAAATTGTTTTTATATCAACATTTGAAACCAGCATGATTAGCAGTGATAAAACCTTAATCCTATTTCTGATTGGTTGTTTTTGACTGGGAGCAGCACATTTCTGCCAATGGCAATAGGAGCACAGGGAGGAGGTAGAGGAGCTCACATTTTCACCATCTTGTACAGTACTCTTATGACAAAGTGACAGTCTTGACAAACATGTAAAATATATATTTTTGTAAAAGTTACATGCTGCAGCTTCTTACCAATCTTTAAGTCATTATAATCACTTTACAGTTTTGCCTTAATCCAAGAAGTAAACCGTTATTGAAAGAAAGCCGCAATAAATCCCATTCAAAATATATCACAACCATTGAAAAAAAGTTCCCTGGTCAGATGGGACCAAATTGAAATTTTAAGCTTACATTAAAAATGTTTTGTGTTGCACAAACGTTTGCATGTCACCTTGAAAACACAATCTTTCTGGAAATAAATGGTGGTGGCAGCATAATGCTATGGGCATGCTTTGATGGATCCAGCCAAGTACAGAGCAATACAGAAAGAAAACTTGTTGAAGACAGCTGTATGTTAAGAGTAAAACAATTCTTATCATACAACCCAAACCACAATGGAATCGATGAGATCCAAATCAACGCCTGTTTTCAATTGAAAATGTGGCAAGACTTTAAAACATCCACTCACAGACACTCTGTCCACTATTGACATACACCACCTCAACAAGGTTATAAATTATAAAAGTTTTTTTTGCAAGAACGAATGAGGCACCTTTAGCTAAAGCTTGGATATTGTACTGTCTATGAAAGGGAACATGCTGTTCCATTGCATTTGTACAGACATGTATTTACAGCCTAGAATTTGGAATTGAATAGAAAAATTTAACAAACAAGAGAACATAAACATAACTGTATCATTAATTTAAGCATAATTTAAGCACAATATGTCTCTACACACCCATTTCAGTTACGAGTTTGCTGCCCCTGCTTCCTCTTTGCTTTTGCAGACGTCTGTCCCCGACGCTTTCACAGTGTTGGATCTCTTTAGCTTGAATATGAGTTGTGAGATTTTTTTATACGTCTTTATGACCTTCAATAGAAGAACCAGCTTTGAAACTCCATCAAGAAAGACATTTGAAAGTGTGGTGCTGCTTGTTTTCCACAGAGTCAGAATAATTGGTCATTAAAAATTACACATAGTTCAGCTCTTCTGTACAATCACGTTTATATTCAAGGAATGTTCTAGTTTACCCACCCAGTTAGATAATCTTTTTTAGTGGAAACTTATTGCTTTATTGTCTGTGTTTGGTGAGGAAAGAAGAACAAAAAAGAAAGCTAAAAGCAGAAGGACACAGAGTCAGAGATCAGTGAGCACAGTGTTGAAGTTAGACACCATACACACACTTACTTCTGTTTCCATGGTGAGAACATAATCCTGTGTTTATCTACTTTTTTCTCATGACATTGAAAACATTTTTCCTCGTTTGATGCTACTTGTCTCACTCTGTTTTCTGATCAATAGTTTCCCAGCTTTCTTTTTGTTTTCTCTAAGTCTGGACCTTATAGGTTCAGTAGTAGAACCCACAGCAATGTAATTACATGTATGACAATGTGACATTTTAAAATGTTGTGAAATGTGCTGCACAATTTGTGTCAGATATGGATTGTACATTTTCAGAAAATATTTGCACAAACAGCCTACAAAGATAAAGTTTTTAACGCCTTGCTGCTTTCTTTTGTTTGACATCATTCTATTACGTATTTCAGATCATCAAAAAAGGGATCAAAATAAGATAATCTAGTTAAATTCAAAAGACATTTACAAAAGATTGCTTTATGTTCAATCCGCTCCAATGTTGGAAAAGTAATAAGCTAATAACTGGTTCTACTACCCTTAGAGGGAACTGCTTCCACCAGTCATTATAACTAGTAATGAGTCTTTCATAACACTGAAGATAAATTTTGGCCCTCTCTTTATCCAGACATGATTTCAACATTCTGCTTAATGTCTTTCTGTTTTCTATTCTGATTCAAAAACAGCATCCATAGCTGCTTGTCTGGCTATTTAAGCAATCTGTTCTAACAACGCTATGACTTTTGTTGCATTCTCACCCCTCAGGTGTGGGTTGTTGCATTCCTAAAATTTAGGATTCATTTTTCTACATAATCCTGGGGCAAAAAGTGCTTCTAAAGGCGAGACATTTTTGGATGGGTGAGGCGACATCTGCTCTCTTGTGTCTGCCTACACTCATCTCACTCGCATACATTTCTTGCCGCAAATATATTTATAGCAAATGTGTTTGCTACATATATTTTTATGTCAACAATAAGCAACCACATGTTTCTCTGGAATATTCCTTTTAGAAAGCCAGTATTTTGTTTTCGTGGCAGGGAATTAAAAGTTGTTTTTTTTGTTTGTTTGTTTTTTTGTGTGTGTTCTAAGGTTATGCATCGAAAACCAATGTAAAGGCCAATTGTGATATTTTTGGTTCAAACTTCTATTTTAGTTTTTCTGAATACAATACGTTATAGGTTCCTAAAAGATTAAAGCAAAATGGAAGAGATTGTGAAAAACTCGAGATGCCAATCTTAAAAAATGAGAATCCCTAAAACCCAAACATTTAAAGCAGTGTGCTTTCTTTTTACCCTTACTGTATGTCAAATAATTTTGTTGAAAGATTATTACGAAAAATAATGTGGGTCGACTCTAGATCACACTGTGCACATTTCTATACAAAATCATTTCACTGAGTGCCTACCAACCATTACTCTAGTAATTACATCTATCTGAGTACATGCATTAACCCTCTAACATCAACCATGTGGCCTTTCAACAGGGGCCTTCACAAATCTAATTCATGTTATGTAACTCCAGTAGGTACATTCATCTATAATAATGTAAGAAACAAAGTGTGAGATTGATGATTTGGCCCTTTACACTTTCAAATGCAACTCATCCTGTGCAAAAACGTTGAGCTTCTCCCACATTCACCTCTGAGCCCCACTCTTCATAAAATGAATCAAATTCAGCATCTTATTTCTCCACATGAGCTGTGCAAATTCTTCCATCCAAGCAAGACACTTTTCTGTGGCGGAGGAACAGTGAGCTAAGTTGTTGTGAGATATGCATTGCTCATTCAAGGACAAGGAGTTCTAGCTGATGTGTTTAAAACGCTTTTTGGTGTTTCTGTTTGCATCTGTTACATGATTTTTGTTATGGAAAAAATGAAACTCTGCAACAAAATACAACATTCAGTCATTGAGACAACAAATTAATTACAATTATAGTTATTACAATTAGTGCCATAAAGTAAGGGTGAAACAGATACCTTTCTACAATAGTGCATTGTCCAGAATATCTTTCAACATGATGCTGGCCTCTATGTGGTGTTTGCATTTGGATGTTATTGCTTTTCAATGATCCGTACTGTGCGCAGCAGTAAGAAAGACAGCTAACTTAACAAAGCATGGCCCTAAAACTCTGAGGTTATGTAACCAGACACGCTTCTCCCACAAGAATTTGAACAATTAACCACAACAGGCAATTTTGATTAGAGGCTCTCACTTTGGAAGCTTAGGTACATTGCTGGTTGAATTCAATTAAGTCATGTGAAATGAAAAAGTATGCAATTACCATTTCAATGAAGCAAAAATATAAGTGAAATACTGTCATTGTATGAGTGACCCATACAGTAGTTCACTTACTCATAAGACTTGGGATATGAATAAATGAAACAAGTAGATTTTCTTCTCTCTTTTTTTGCATTCCTATAGTATATTTTATCTGTAATCTGAATACCTTATTGACTGGCAGCTTTAAAAAGATTAAGTTGGAAAATATCCTGAAACTGGAGACAGATTCAGATTGATTTTCACAAAGCTAAGCTATAAATAGCAATCCGCAACATCAGAGCTTTGTACTGATGGTGCAGTTGTGTTTTTTAATCATCATTTTAATTTTTTTGCCATCATTGTGAAACACAGTTGAATAAATAAATGAAGCTTAATTGAAAATGTAAATGCTTTGATAAATTGTACTTTCATGACGGAAATACACTGTGTTGCCAAAAGTATTGGGTCCCTTTGCCACCACATACATAAGTGACATCCAGTTCTTAATCCACTGGGTTTTGAATGATGGTGGCCCATGCTTTGCAGCTAAATCAGCTTCAATTTTTAGCTTTTTACAGTGTTATTATTTTTACAATGTTATAGGGTTGTGTTTGTGGGAATTTGTGAAATTTTACAATATTTGCTACTCCAATTTGATCTTTAGTTTAGTTTAGTTTTTTCATTTATTTCTCTGATAAGATAAGTGTTATTCTTGCCTTCCCCGTAGTCACATTTGCAATATTATACATAAAAGATCATTATGGAGACCATTACCCAAAATGCAACACACTGCAATATTGCTACCTGTTGAATCACTATTTCCTGTATTTGTTTAAATGAATACGTACTGCTAAATATCAAACGATATTTCATGCATGTGAATACTTCTTGTTAATAGAAGAATAGATTTAGAAGACAGCTGAGCTCCATTCAGTCTCATAAGTATAATTAGCTGGTGGAGAATTAAAAGTGATTCCCTCTTGATCTTCTCTTAATGTCACAGAAAAACATCCTTAATAAAAAAGAGGTTTGGGAACTATTTGATAAAATGAGCTTAGAAGATGTGTCTAGACAATTCCTCACTATAACACTAATGAAGCTCCTACATTCTACATCTATGATGGATGAGGACATTCCTTGTTGCCTTTGGGAAAATTTTGTACTAGGATTGTTTGGTATTGCTTACTATCAGCATCTAATGACCAAAAAATTATACAAGTTTATTATTGTTAATCTGTAATATTGCATCTCAGTATTTGGACTGGATTATTTTTAGTTAACCTTAGCATCTTCTCATTGGCAGCACAATATTATCTTTCAGTAAAATGTAGTATAATTAGATATTGACTTATTGTGCAGCGACACTCTTATTTCAGCTATTGTTTACTTCAGTACTTGTGTAACTACTGCAAATGCAATTAGATTTTTTCTCTTTCTACATGTGTCTCGTTTGTGGCAGTTGTTTTGTACAACAGTGCACAATTTCTAATACCTTAGAATATCATCCAAAAAAAGTATTTATTTCAGTAATTCAATGCAAAAAGTGAATTGCATAACACACACAACAGTCTAGTCTGTTGTGTCTAGTCTGTTGTGTGTTCATCCTGTGTCCAGATAAGACTTATTCAACAAGGTGTTGTTAGCACTTTTCAGATCATCCTCTGGTGCCATGATCCACCTGTGATCTTACATCTCACAACCAGGTAACCTGAGTTGATGTAGACTCACCAATATTATGCACAATCCTCTTTAGGAGGTGTTCATAAACTAGTAGTCACCATGAAGTGAAAGACAATGGAGGACTGCAGAACAAGTATGACTGAACAGAAAACTGACATAGCACAGAGAGCAGAGACACTGGATGATCGAGCAGATGGTCTATTCGTCTAATCTTGGAAATATGTCAGCACAATCTGATGCAAATGGTAAAGTGGATGGGGCGCAAAAGCTTTACTTTAATTTAAAACTTTGAGATAGAACTCTGCCAGATAGAAGAGGATTTGCCCACATATATCGTACACATAAAACCTAGGTAAATACAATAATTTGACAGCCACCTATATGATGTGAAAATGAACATGCCCGTGATCTTGGTAAATAGAGTGACATGAACGGACAGAACAGTCCCTACGAGAGGATTTGTGTTTATGTGTTTATTCATTTAATTAAGGCCTTGGAAAGGTTAATGAGTCATTGCTGGACATCTGCCTTTCCCATGATTATTTAGAGCAAAACCTGGCCATGGTCACTTTGAATAAACCACTATCTTTTAATTGTTTGTTTTTAGCTGGGGGTTTTTGTGTGCATGTGGGCGTGTGTGGGGGTGTGCAGGCGTGTGTGCATGTGAAAAATACTTTTTGTTTGTTTCAATGCAGTATTCTAGATTTTTGAGAAATAAAATGTTGGGTTTAGAAGCTTTAGATATTCTGACTCAGTAAGATGCCTCTGTCCTACCATGGTGTCAGTTTCAAGTGATTTAGTGTACGAACATCTAAATTATTAGTGGTTTGTGTTCAATACCAGCTTCAATACCAGTGAAACTGATATTGAACAGCTTCACTGTTCATTATCTGTGAAGCTTTGTTCACGGGTATTGAACAAAGCTTTCTTTGCATAGTTTCCTTTATGCAAAAAAATGCATTGGAAAAATTATTGTGTTTATAAAACAACCAAAATAGAGCAAAATTTTAATATTATTGCACAGTTTGTTTATTTCGGTAATTCATTATATAGATAAGAATTTTGTTTTTTAACCCTTTTTATTAACTATGATGAAAAAAAAAGATATTTTTGTTTCAGAAAGATGAACTTATTGAAAATAATACCTGCTTTTTTTTCAAACATACTCTTAGTCTTAAACAAAAAAACAAGTTTTATCAAACTGTATATTCCAGTTATCTCAGCAAACACTAAACACATAGATTTTTTTTTAATAAGAAATAAAACATGTATCCAATTACCAATGATAAATGGTATTGGAATTACTGACATACAGTATGTGACATAACTTTAAGTTATTATGCATGGTATAGCTTTCAATTCATGATGCTTTGGTTTTTTTTACTCAAATAATTATTTTCAATTTCAGAAACATTTTTCAGTGTAATTTTCAGCTCACTGAAAATACTTAAATCTGACAGAGCAACAAAACTCATACGATAAAAGAAGTTATTTTTTTAATCTCAATGCATTGAAAGTAATATTTAGATTCTGTGGTTTTATGTTTTATGCATTTATTCAGTATTGATTTTTACAATTTTTTGCATTATTTTTTATCAGTGGCAAATGAAGATGGAGAGAGCTCCTGCAGACCCCCGGCAAGTTTTGCACGTAAGTTTAATGTGCACTGTATTAGTTTCACTTCAATTTTAGTCAGTTCCCTGAAATAATTCATTTTGAATCAATTCACCATTCAGATCAAACCATTAAAGGGTCATTTTACCCACCACTAATGAGATATTAATGATGCAGATTTATGGCCACTTCATTAACAGTTAGATTAGAGGTCATTAAACAGAAACTCTGGCATGGGTTTTAAAATCTTTCTTTGTTGGCAAGACAAAATTTCATGTATCACCGGATACATTTGCAGTCTCTGAATGACACGTGCAGTTTTAGGTTTGTGAGCTACCAAAAGTTGGTACAGCCTTTTTTGTGCCACTAGTGGTGGAATTAAGATTAGATGACACAGTGTTTGTGGAAAAAAAAAACTAGCAAAGGTCTTAGAAATGTAAGAACACAACTGAAATATATAAGTAGAAGGCAACCTCATCCCTTATTAGTGCCAGCCTGAACTGTCATTATGAAGATAATATCTAATGAGAGCTAAGCACTCTCTAGCAATCTTAGAAACCTTATTTTTCCAAAAAAAGATTGATTTCATCACTTCCCACCCATATCTGTAACCTCTGACTATCTTCAAAACTACCTTCAAAACAACATTCAAAACTATCATTTTGAGTAGGATATATTTTAATTTCACCTTAAATCAGTTCTACTTGCAATATTTCTAACAGAGGAGTTAAAACAATTATCAGAAGAGTTGTCCAAGAAGTACAGACTACCAACAGAGAGTGTGAAAAGGTTTTGGATTGAAGATGTTTGACCAAAATGTAACTGTTTAAATGCATATTTGGCTTAGCAGCATGTTTCAAAAAGGAAAGGCCATTGCACGTTTCCTCTAAACACCACACAAACAGTGGAGTTTGGGGCTTGGGATGCCATTGTGTGACTCTGTGTGAATGTCCTACATTTTCTGACACTTATGCATCTTCAGTATATTATCACAGTAATACTTCTCCATGCTATCTACAATAAAAAGCACCCTTCTTAGGAGCTTTTAAGTTTGTATCAGCTCAGCACTCCACCAGGATTACTTGGATTGTTACCAATAGAAATATATTTTCTGAGAAAGAAATTGATGTGTTTAACCCTTTTATGCATAGTGGTCACTACAGTGGGCAGCTATCTAAAAGCCATTTTCTTGTGCCTCTCGTGGATTTTTATGTTATAAATGCACACAGACCACTGAAGTGGACACTAATGCATCATAAAATATACTATCAACTACTGGCCATCAGCTGCAAATGCAAGAAATTATTTTTTCTTAAATCCGATATGGCAGACAGACAAAAAAGCATGCCAACTGACTGTGTCCCTCCTTTTACTGTAGACGACTCTTGCAGGTAAAAAAAATATTGTGACATCAGATAAAGAACCCCTAAAGAACAATGCTACTGATGTATTTTTCAAATAATAACTTTGTATTTGGAGAAAATTATAGTTGATCACCTAAAACAAATATAATAAAAATAAATTAAAAAAAATGTACCAAATTTTTGTCCTACCTTTTTTTTTTATGCCTTAAGAAAATCAAAAAAACAAAATTGGAACAAAATTCTGACACAAAGGATCATAATTAATGCATGAAAGGGTTGATATTTATTCAGCTGCTCTATCTACTGTGCTGGGGAGTTCATTTCAAATGTATACAGTCACTGACAATATTCATCCACATGAGGGCAGCATTGCAAAAGAATTGAATGATCCTGTTTCATTTGTATGCGACTGTGAAAGGTGCATCCTTCCAGGGAGTACACCACATTTAATATTATTAATTTACCAGATGGTTTTGGGACACCAGCTGGTAAATAAACATAAGCATCATTTGTGTTGCTCTTTATGCAGCTATCTCTCTCTCTTCTGCAGGCTCTAAATCCCAGAGTGCTTTGTGGAATGCCATCACGGCGGGAATGGGGATCAAAGGCAAAGAGCAGAAGGTCCCCCTGAATGACCCGCGGAGTCCCGAGGAGATTCTGGCCGACGACCTTCCAGCAGCAGACGAACCAGATGCCACAGAGAAAACTGCCATCAGGTTTGCTGCTATCAACCTGTAGCATAACTGAGAGATTCTTATGTCTGAATTATCATAGAGGAATCAATGAGACTTCAACAGACATGTTCAGTCTATTATAGAGTACTTGACAAATTTTCCTGTTGCACTTCACTGGATGGAGAGAAGCCAGTGTCTAAAATTCAGCATCATCCTGCAGTTTAAATGTTTATTTTTAGATTAGTGAAAGCTTAAACATTGTGTTTGACATTTAGCACTCTTGACTCAGTATCACATACGCTGGTAATTGTTATGTATGGCTGCTGACCTCAGGGGACTCAGCCATGATTGATTTCACTTGGATAACAGGGACATGAAACCAGCATTAGCATAACAATGTTGTCTTTTAAGACGTTACTCCAATTAACCTTGATTGCTAAGGAGTATATTACAAAAGCAACAAGTAGCAAAAATAGAGCCTTTTTCCAGAGGATACTGAAGCACACCTTATATTTCACAACAGGTTTTTAATTGTACATGATAAATTGTGGGGACCCTGTTTTAGTCTCACCTCCTTTTGTTTTTCCTCTTCCATGTTTCCTTGTGAAGTCTAAAAATGCAGCATTGTTTTTGGCCATTGTGTTCTCGTGCAGTTTGGATCCAGAGAAGAGTGATAAGATGTAGAAAGTGATTTTCCACTTGACTAGTCTCAACCTGTTCCTTTATTTAAAAGCTGTACCAGCACATCTTGGAAGAAGGAACTGTGCAGAAAAGCAAACTCACCCTGTTCTGAGGAAATGACTCATTTATCCATGAAGACAATAAATTTGTCTTATCATTATAGATTACATTTAATTACCGCAAGTAAGCACCTGCATTGCAGGAAAGCAAGCTATAAAACATTTGGATGAAGAAGAAAATCTCAAAGTAGGTGGAAGACAAAAACATCACAACTAAAACACTGTTTAGGCAGGAGGTTCATGAAAGTGGAATCACTTACGGTGACACAGACCACGCTCAATACAACTATGGGAAAAGACTCAAGAAAAAGGGAAAGACTTTAAGAGAATGACTCAAGCAAGAAGCAGAAAAATTCCAACTAGAGGTAGGTGAATAAGAAGGTAGGTATATGAGGCGTATCCAGAAATCACACTTGGAGGCTTTCTTTTAGCCCATCACACAACGGCTGTTGGAAAAAGTTTCACTAATTAATTTCGTCCCATTTTGACATGCAGGTGGTCTCATGCCTTTCTCAGTGTAAGGTGGTCAAATGCTACTTCTTTTTTCCTCTTATATTTAATGCTCTTTTTTATTTCTACAAATAATCAGTGCAAAAGCAATCCAGTCCAGCTGTGATCAGAGTATGTTAGAATTTGATCTAGAGTTGATCAAATGGATTTCAGATTCCTTGGGAGAAACAACCCCAATGAAACAGCCCTTTCATTTAGCGCACAGCCAGTGCTGAGACTGAAATCATTCTGTAGCATCATTACCCACCTGTGGTGTGTGGCTATATTTTCCTACAGCTTTCAAAATGCACAACTGATGAGATGTCCAATCCCCGTTGACTGAACATTCAAACAATTAACAGAAAACTTATTCAGGGCAGAACAGACAGATAACAAAAAGGCGCCCACATTTTGGAGCCATGTAAGTCAGATCAAAAACCACTGTTTTGTTAAGCATTTTAGACACTTTGAGGTTTTACAGTTTGTGAACAGTTTTTCACAAACTGCAGCGTATTAAATTAAAAGCTATCATTGAAAAACAACAATTATTACATTCACCTTAAAATATGACTTTAAGATAACTTTACATATAAAAGGTTTATGCTGAAAAGAAACCTTTAGCTTATAAAAACCAAAAAAAAAAAGGTGATTTCCCAGTGCACAATCTTAATCACAACCTTCAGCGGTGATTTAATTCCTTTGCTGCTTTGTCACGGAAATCCCACTAAAGCCAGCTCATGACTTTGGCCCTGCTAACTGTGGTTAATGGAGGATAAATCCATTGAGAGTGAGAGGGATCTGCACCTGAATGACAAATAGCGAGATTACGGTAGAAGGTGATTAAATGACTGAGAAAACAATAGTAATCCATAAAATGATGGAACACGTTACCTCTTTGACCGTAGCTGAATGTTATCCTCCAGTCTGTGATAATTAGATTTCAATGGTAAGCAAAGGATGATCAGATAATCTTTTACAGGCAGGAAGGACATCAGTAACTGACTTATAAATAAAATTTAAAAAAAGGTTTCCAGGGAAGCACTTTTAGATAAATAGCTGTTCTTTTTTTTTTTTCTTTTTAAGCTAAGGAGTGACTGCTTGACTGTCTTCTACGTCTTGTTCTTACTGATACCTTTTTAAGTTGGAGGTGTTTTCCAGTTAGCATTGCTCTACGTGCCAATGAAACATTTCCATTCCCACTCTTTTTTGGTTTTCTTTCTTGCAGGGGCTGGAGGGCACAACTGTGCCCAAATTAAATTACTGGGGCTAAAACTGTGATAGAAAAGGTGATTGGTCAGCAGCTATATAGAATCCTAGCCGTTTAAATGGTAGACAATCAATAACTTTCTACTATATACAGAATGCTGTGAGTGTCTTCACTTGGCTAAACTGCTGTCTGGCATCAATATCATATGAATTGCACTGATTCAAGCTGCATGATCTGCAAGTGCTTAATCCAATGTTATTTACCTGATACAACTCAAGAAGATACAATCTTGTAGGTTAGTTTAACAACTTTACCTGCCTTTTTGTATTACTAAAATTAGTTATGATTGGAATTTATCTTCAGTTTTGTATCAAAATTTTTATTTACAGCATTCTCGTCATTCTGTATGAGTTTAGTTTGTTTAGTGTTTAACTTTTCTTTGTCTTGTGACTGTCTTGTTGGTAGAAAAGGTGATGACAAACTTTCATCAACAAAGTTAAGGTTTGTTACCAATCTAACCCAAAGTTTAAATCTGTTACTTTCTGTTGCAATGATTTTTGCTTTTGTCACTTATGTCAGAACGGTAAAGCCGTTCAGACAAGAAGTTAATGACCTAGATTATCTAATTAAACTTAAAACTGATTGACTCCGAAAAATATTCTTAGTTTAACACAACAGGGCTCCCCCAAAAGATCCTGTATCCACATCACAATAGATTGGAGCTATTTTACCAATAGGAAGATAAGCAGCATCAGGCTGTTAATGCTGTGACTGATTGCAGTGGTTACACTTTGAAAAGGCGCATTTGTCTTTTATATTTGTCTTTTAATTTACTCCTGCATAGTAAGTGAGTTCTATTGAAATATTATCTTAACTTTCTCCTGTATGGCTGCATTAAACTTCTTGTTGTTTTGTTTTAATGGCTTCTTTTTGTTGTCTTGTCAACAAAAAGAAATGGAAAATCATTGGAGACATTATTTAAATTTGTTAATGGAAGTATCTGTGCTAAAAACATAGATTAACACACAAAAATAAACATGAATAAAGAACAGAACCATACAAAATAAAATATATTCTTGAATTTATTGATCACACCCAATTTTCTCTAATTGCAAGGTTAAGATCCTGGATCAAACCAAAGTAATGGTGGATATACATTATTAGAAGCAGATAACTTTTATTTCTGTCTAGTATACTCAATAAAATGGATAGTAAGTGTATACTTATCATCAAACCTTCTTTCATTTTTAGGTGTTTAAAGTAAAACAGCACATCTTAGAAATAATTGTCAAGACAAGTGTGCTTTTTCATCCTAATGCCTTCTGTAGGGCTGTTTTTGTGTTCATATTGGTGCATAAATAGTGAATAAATGTCAAAGGACAACTGAAATAAGTCAGAATTATATGGTTCAGACTTGCTGTGGTTATGAAGACAATTCATTTTGAAAAAAAAAAAAATATTACAACAATACTGTTGTATGAAGAATAATGGCAGTCTAACAACAAGCAGAAGACTCAGAATAATATAAAAGAGCAGCAAAGAGCTAAGGGGGAAAATCAGCTTTCTCATAAAATATTGCAAAAATTGCACAGAAAACAACCAGCAACCAGCATAACCTCACATATTGCTAATTCACCATGTTCATTTGCAGCTAAAACCCTTTTGTGGTCAGCTGGGAGATTTATCTGATGGTTAATTGGATGCTGTGTGCTGCAGTGCACTTTGCAGCTGATTAAGGCAGCTGTCTCCATCGTGGCAGCCCACTGTCTCTGTAGCTGACCCCTCATTTGGCAACAGCAGTGGGTTCACAGACCCCCACAGACAGCCCCTGTGAAGCAACAAGCTCCATCACGAGCCTCAGTAGCCCACTAATGAGCCTCCGCTGGTTGGAGAGACGGGAAGTCCAAATAGCAAAGCCATTGATCTAAATGATTAAGAGACAGCCTCAACATTATGATGTTACTGCTGTACCACAGTGAATGGCATAATATTACATAAAATCTAAACATAATCATCAGTACCCTATGTTTTGTTGAAATGGTTGTCAAATTTTCAAAAATTGGGAGCAAAATAAAGCTTTTGTTTGTGCCAAGCAAAAGGAGAAACAGTCCACACCTGCCCAAATAATAAGTCTTTTTTTTCTTTTTTCTTCTGACCTATGATTAAGGAAGGACATGATTTTGTCATCGGATTCAATCAAATTGAATTGAAGTTATTTAATGCATACTGTCAAGAAAATCCGAGCTCATCCCACTTCCCCATGCTGGAGATTTTAGTTTAACAGTAATAATAAATAAAGTTATCTTTAAAATGAATCACTCAGGTGACATCAAGGCCCAGCAGTAGACTTAAGTGTCAATAAAGTTAGTTTAACAGTAATAATAAATAAAGTTATCTTTATAATGAATCACTCAAGTGATATCAAGGCCCAACAGTAGACTTAAGTGTCAATAAAATAAATCTAGTTGTGTGTGTTGTTTTTGTCTCATGCAAACTTTGCTTTAATTCTACTTTTTTCTATCTAATCATAAGAAATCATAGTCAGTCAGAGAGATTCATTAAACAGGAAAAGCAGGTTTCCTGGAAAAAGAGGAAGTTTCCAGCCTGCAGATTTATAAAAATAGCTGAGACTATTCCTTATTTTAAAGCATGAAAGTTTTAAAAAATTAAATCTAAACATTTTGAGTAATTTGATAAGATTCAAAGTAAAATACTTATATTAATATTGATTTACTTGTAATAATACTTACACTTATATTTGTGAGAACACTTATAAGAAAAACAAGCAAATGTAACTTTGGTATCAAATAATTAGAATAATAGATTATTCTTGGTTTCTTTTCAGAAAAACATCTGTAATAACTCACATTAAGATCATAATAAGAGTAACTAATAAGTTATGGTTATAAAATTATAAATGAATGCTAAATCAGAGAAGCTAAAGAAAATAAATGTGATATAAATGTGATTTTGACATTGAACTTGAAATGGTGTAAAAGGTTGTAAAACTGCAATTAAACATCACTGATATGTTGGAGGTAGATGGTAGGTGAAAGGTGACAGGAAGGGAAACAGGGGAACTAACAGGAGAGCAGAGATGATCAGCACCTTATTTGGACATAGGAGGTTGAGCAACCCTGAGACATTGGCACAGACATCATGACATGATGTCTCTTAAGACAGTGACGGATATGAGATCATCTGTCTAAGCAGACAGATGAACCCTATATAAGGTGGGTGCAAAAGAGGAACCGTTCGTTGGATCCTCCGGGCAGCTTCGAGCCAAGATCGAGATGGACAAAGAACTCTGCAGCTGAAGAAGAGCCGGGGCCACGGAGCCGGAGACTGTCCTGCACATGGAGACCAACCCGTCTGGCCCACAATCTGTGGCTTCGAATCGCACTTCTCTCATCGGCTGGGTTCTGACCCCAAAGACAAAGATGAAGACAAAGACAAGGAAGAAGAACTGGTGCCTTTTTTCCTGCCAGCACCAAGTCCTGTGTGACCTCAGCATCCATGCGGAGAGGAGGCTCATCGGACCTGCGGAGATCCTGGCCTTCGCCGATCAACATCTTCCTCCTGCTGCCGCACCTTCTTCGTCGTCGTGCCAGGTCTGGGGTTCGAAACGCCAAACTCCGTCCGTCTCTCTCAAAGGTTCCCTTTTTTAGTTCTCAGTGTCAGCAGTAGGGAAAGATAGACTAGATGACTGATTTTACTTATTTGATTATTTCTGCTACTGAATTAAGCTGTACTGACCCTTGCAAAAATGCCTTACTAATAAAATATTTAGCATAAAGAAAATCTAAAAGATGTTGTGGACATTCAGTTAATGAGTCACCTTAAAGTTCTTTGATGGTTGTAAAATAGCTGTGATGTTTGATTCTGGAGAGGAAAAAGTGGAAAATGTTTTTAGGTTGCTGGTAGCCCATATTTAAAACCTCATCCTTGGGACTCGCCCGAGTCACTAAAACCTACCTGGTTCAATAACAAATGCAAGTTGTAAAATAGAGAACGAGCGACCGTTAACAGGTGTGCTCTGTGAAACTAGTTGGCTGTAGGCTGCTCAGTCTGGCTAATTCACAGGGGGAAGAAGGGTGGGACACCTGGATGTAGGCCGTCAGATAACCAGGCGAATCGTTTCTCGAAACCAGCTTAAACAGAGTTTACTTCAGTTCTGGACAGGGTAAATCCCAGCAGATTTAGGAAACTCAACGTACCCGTTAGACGGAGAGCTGGTAGCACATCTCCCCTCTCAGAAGAGGAAGTACGAGAGTGAGAGAGTAGAGACAGAAAGGAGGGGGGGGGGTGTTGCGCAACAACAATACAAAGATAAAATTAAGACCAAATGCCATAATACTATAAAATACTATGACCAATTTATGTTACATGGAAGAAATAGTCCTGCACCTTAAATCACATCCCTAACCTAATTCTATTATTGCATATTTGCTTTGTCAACATGACTTCCTTTAAACACACCACAGATACCACGCAATATATGAGGAAACCATCTCTGTTTTTAAAAGATGCTATAGTTAGACTGTTACAGTAACAGGATCAGGATCGTAACTGAAGCATGGAGATAAGATCGGCAGCAGAAACTTGTCTGAAAGAATAATTGTGCTGTTGTTTTGATCAGTGGACTTTTGCTGGACTTCACTGTTGACATCTCAGGGTGACTGATTTGGAGAAAAAATTGCTTACTTTGATGGAAGATGAGAAAAAGCTGTTGGAGACAAATTAATCCAAGTTTACGGTGTAGAACAAATGAAAAGTTGCACAAACAGTGCAAAATGGCAACAGTCAGTAAGATAATTTTGTATGCTTCAGGGGAGATAAAATAGGAGATTTGTACCAAGTGCAGTGATGGCTGATGGTGGAGTCAGACCTTCATCGGCCATGGAGTTTGTCCTGCAATCGGTAGGTTGCCTGTCCAAGCCCCGGCTCCGTCTGCCTCTTTTGTTGTGGGAAAAACATTTCGCACACCTTGCTTGGTGCTGGTGGACAGAAGGGCTGATGGTGCCGGTGTAAAATTTTGCTTCTACCAAGGCAGCTGTGGCTATAGTTTGCTGCCTTCAGTGCGTGAATGTGAGCGCGATTGAGAATACCTGATTCTCAATCACGCTCATTATAAGGCTGAGTGCTCAGGAAAGTGCCATACAAGTCTGATGTCATTTCATTTCCATTTAAGGTCATTTCCTTAAACGGGAAGAACCTTCATAGGTAAAAGGCTACTATAACACTTTGCACCATGACATACAAAAAGTGTCGTTTTTCTTTTAAAGAAAAGCCAGATTTGAAGAACAGATTAATTTTCATGTTTTAAAAGTAGAACTTTTTCAAGTGAACACAAACCTTTGAGTGGTTGGATTCATAAAGGTTACCTCATAGAAAATATATGAGTGTTTTATTACATGGAACTAACTTTGGAGAAAATTTTGATATGTAATTTGCTTTAATTTTCAACCTTAAAAGAAAGTTGAATTGCATAAGTCTGTATGCATAAGACAAAATACAGCAAATTATGAAAGCGCTTGTAAATGGGTAATTTACCAACCTTTACTTTATAAGAGTAGTTTTTTAGAATCTAGCTGAGTCTAAAATAGAATCTATTATGGCTGTGTCCCATCCAGTGCTGAGCTTGGTACCTATTTGTGGAAGTATTTACACTTGTAGTTTACATCATCTCTTTATTTGGATTACAGTCTCCATTTAGCCTCTGCGGTTACTTTTTAAATAGCTCTCAATCTTGTCCCCATTTGCTCCTTCCAGGAGCTGTGGGTGTCTAACTAATGAGCTTCCAGAACCTACTGCTTTACCCGTTTAGACTGAATAGACTGCAAAACAGCAAGGAACATTTAGCAAAGAAAATCAGGTTAAAAGGTGCATAAATATATCCATCGGGTACCTGGAAATTAGGCTGCAATAAGCAGCTAGTAAGTAAACACACATAAAAAGCACCTGGGAAGCAGAACATGAGGGGTTTTATAACTCTGATATCTATAAGGTGAGCCGAACTAAATTAAATTTGAGAGAACACTTTATATCTTCTAAATCTAGAACAATTATCTTGTGGCATTTTTGAAGACTGTGCTATTAGTCAATTGCATTGTTTTTGCTTCATCCTTGATCCAAGGAAAGGATCTTCATTCTTCATCAAATAATATATATTTGTACAGAAAAACTCAAAAAGTTTAAGAACAAGTCTTACCATGTGGATCTCTTTTGTTGGTGAAAACAAGGATCCAATCCTGTGTAATTTTTGCTTTTTTGCCCTGATTGCTTCCCCTCTCCCTTGAGTCTCCACCTTTGACCTGTTTCTATCTGTCTTGGGAGGAAGCTGATGTATTTTTCCACTTCTATAACTCTGCAAATAAATAAAGCTTTATGGTTGAGTGCCCTCAGTTGCTCCCATCCAGCTTTATATCTCTACTAAGTCCAAGAGAAATACAGTTTATACAGCGGAATCATATTTTTTGATAGATGATTTTCAACTAAATGTGGTCATTACTGTGAAGGCGCTTGCAATTTTGATGCATAGCTATCCTTAACAAGCGGCCGGGAAATTTAAATGAGATTTAAATTTTTCATGTACCTCCAAATGGCTGGGGCTGTTAATGTCTTGATTTCACTATGTGAGCCATGTACAAGCCTCAGTAGAGTTAGTACAGTGTAATTTCTATCATGTCCTTTCATTTTAGTCACAGAAATGTTGCAGATGACTTGATTCTCTAGGGCCCTTCGTGAGCACCTGTAGTAGTAATTAATCATGTAATTTATCATTAGAAGAAGGTATGGAGGAGATTTAAGATCTTGCATTGATCCATTAATCTGGAATTGAAATTAAATGTTTGCTAAGTGGATAAGCTAAATTGTCCTGCAGACAATCAGAGCTGCAGGTTGTTATTGTTTAGGCCTACCCAACCATCCATCATAGTCGCTGACAAAGCTTTTAGTTGTTAACACTTTCCACTTTGTTTCCCATGTGCTTGAGTTGACTCATGCTTTATCTTGACTCTGTAACCAATTTACTGACATAAAACATGCAGATAAGAAAACATCTGAGTATTTTAGAAATGTTCTCAGACATTCAACTGTGTAATTTATTTCTCTCTTTTTTTGTTTCCTGAAAGTGTTTCACTCATCATTTGCAGATTTGTTCAGATTACTGGCTGATATTTTGTTTTAGAGTTTATACATCTCCCAGTAAAGCTGCATTTTATCCTGCTGTTTAATTCACCATGGAAGTTTTTGTTTTGCAAGTCAGAACTTCTATCAGTGCTATCTGATTTAAATACAGTTTAGATTATTCTAAAATGCATATTATGCATCTGATTTGTTAGGCAACCAATAGCAACTAACTTCTAATTTAAACAAAATGTATTTGCTTGAATAAACTGTAGAAGATATAAAAATAAAAACAACTACCTGCTGTGAAATCCTGTTTTCTCAAACTGTACACGTGTTGTACTATAGAAACACCTAGATGTGAAGGTTTTCCATACATCTAGGTGAATATGTTCGGGCAGGGTCAACCAGAGTGCACATATTTCAAACAGAGCAAGCAGTTTATCAGTGTATACAAAAAGAATTATTTCAGATACAGAACAGAAAGCGTGGCAATAGACCCAAGAAAATCACACTCACTCTGACCTAGGCTGGAAAAAGTGAGCGTGTCTATTAAGGGCTTCCTTTGACTATTTTTTAAGGCTCTGGTAAATGTGTTGCAATATGCAAACATAAAGATAAAAAAGGCAATGTTTTGCAATGTGCTGCTGTTAAATAAACTTCATAACTGCCAGATATGAAAAGTTATCTTCAATCTTCAGGGTGAAAGCTTTGTCATATAAAAACATATCAGTTTGAATTATGAACTGCAATGATCCTTTGTGTTTAATACTTGGAAAGTATCCTTTTACTGAGGTGTAGAAGGGCACCTCAGTAAAAGTTAATTTTAGTAATTCATTTTAGAGGTATGTTTCAAGTGTTTATTTTTGTAAAACTGGATGATTTTTAGAATCATCCAAACTGGATGAAGGCAGAACCTTTTCTGCCTTCTCTGAATTCAGAATAT
This sequence comes from Xiphophorus couchianus, assembly GCF_001444195.1. NCBI lineage: Eukaryota > Metazoa > Chordata > Actinopteri > Cyprinodontiformes > Poeciliidae > Xiphophorus > Xiphophorus couchianus. The sequence goes on from NC_040233.1 coordinate 19,217,888, forward strand.
TGCTGAAGACAAAACACAAAAGAGGTTTTATCACAACATTATGTGGAAGACAACAAAGCTCATTGCTAAAGTAGTTGGGCGTTCAAAAGTGATCGATCCAATAATGTTAATAGAGAGTATTAAGGAAGAATAAATTATAAATTAACTTTGGAAAAAAGTTTGGCTCTCTCTTCCTCTGATCCCAGGCCCTCTCAGTGGGCGACGTGCGGCCACAAGGAAAAACAACAATGCGTGTTAACGTCACAGAGTTACAGAGTTTAATCCCATACAAAGCAACGCATGAATCAACAACAAAGCTGCAGAGGAACAGAGATATACATTCATTACCTTATACAGACAAAGACAGACAAGACAGACAAACAAAGACGCGTCTTTGGAGAGAGCTGATGCAAAAAAGCAAAATAGTGGCAGCTCTGAATTATTACTCCTGTGCACGAACTCTTATACTGAAGGTGTGTCTTTCCTTTTTAATATATTCAATTAAGGCGTACCTCTGGTTGACCAACTGGAAGCCACCTTGGACACTCAGAGAAACTTAGAACTCCCCCTAATTTACACCAAAGATCAAAGGCCATTTGCTCTCTGGTAAAACAAAAGAGTCAACAGCTGCGTCCTGGGCTCCTGGATTCTACGGTCATTTGGGCAAAGAAAAACATGAGATAAGATTTCACAGATACCTGGAATCCGGAGTCTCTCCCGTTATCTCTCCTTACATAAATTCTCAGGAGAAGCTTAAATCCAGTAATTTTGGTTCAAGGAAAGGTTATCTTCACAAAACCCCATTTAGCATAAATCCTGAGCAATTTTCTAATACTAAACAAAACATTTTCATTCAAACAATTTCCATTTGATTCTGATATAGTCACAGATAGTACAATTTTCAAATACATTCATCATTTACTAGATTAGTAGTTCTACAATTAGATAATGCAATCTTCTTTTAAAAACATGGTATTAATACTTAGAAAAATGTCTTAGAAATTAAATGTTAGTGGTTTCAACATTCTATGTTGTATTCAGTTTTACACCATCCCAGATGTTGGTTTCTGGAAGACTTTTGATCTTCTGTGAACCAAACAGGCTTCTCTCCTCCAGGCTCAAATGATACTGCCCTGGAGGAGATGCTAATTTTACGGCCTCCTGTGCTCTGACAACACAGCAGGAGCTCCATTTAGAGATTCCCTTTTGATCTGCATTTGGTTCCTGTTGTTTGCATACTTGCCCATCAATAGTTTAGTTTTAAATCCTTAACACAAGCCTGTTCAAAATTAAGAAATTTCTTCAAAATAAGAATGTTCAATATACCTTTTACACATGCCGTAAGATTAACTGTATTAAGCACTAAAAATAATCATTTTTCCTCAACAAGAGTTGAGGAGAAGGAAAAGATGTGGTGGAAAAAGTTTCACATGCAATAGGGATAATGAGAGGATTGTGAAGGCCCTTCATAAGTTTGGGGTGGAAGGCACAAATTGTGGACTGCAGCTGTAGTCAGTAACTGCAACCTTGAGAGGCATGTTGGGTAAAATCCGGATAAGGATTTGGAGGAGCTTCACGCAGAGTGAACTGAAGCTGGAATGAGTACATTAAGATGCTCCTCCCCCTAAGGGAGGGTAGATGCAGGCCAGCAGCCAAATAAAAATCCTACACATGGACCACAAATGTCACCTTTCTCTTTTCAAGCCTCTTGAACCAGAGACTGTACTGTTGCTTAGTGAAAAGAAAATCCTCTTTTCAAATAAAGAGGCTGAAGGAGCAGTGGAGAAACACATAGCCCGTTGAAAGTCAGTGTGAAGTTTCCACAGTCAGTAATGATTTGGGGTGCAATGTCATCTCCTGGTGTTGGTTTGCTGTGTTTTATGAAGTCCAAAGTCAGAGTAAGCTTGTGCCTTTAGAGAGCTTGAGGCTTGCTTCTGCTGGCAAGCTTTATAAAGATGGTGACCAGACCAAACAATGCTATTTAACCAACCAGAACGTCCTTAGCACATCTTCAGAGCCTGTGGCTGAACACTTTTGTACCACAACAAGGCAGTAATTTATGCAAAAGGAGATCAAACCTCTTATAGAGTGCTTATACTGTTAACTTTTCTCTATTTGGCACAACGTTTTTCTTAGCTATGACGTCACCGCATTTGCAATGAACCTTCTAAACTAAACAATGTCATCGCTTCCAGGTTTGTGAATCCGCCATTTTTTTCACCTCGCCGCGATTTTGTGCTACAAGATCAGCTATTCCGAAGTTGCAAGTAAACAAGTTGTAGCGTGTATTAACACACAAGATTTCTTACATTGCACCCCGGCGTCAGAGCTTCTTCGAAGGTTCTGGTTGAATTTGATTTTTCTTGGGAATGTACCCAGTGGGGAAAGTCCGTTTTTGGAGCACTTAAGGATCCCTGCTTCAGCAACCTCTCAGAGGGATTTCAGACTTTGTCTTATTGAGGCATCTGTTTCTTATCTCTCTACTAAAACGAGGCACACGGCAAAGCCGTAAGTTCCAAATAACGCTAAAATGACAACAAAGCTTATTTTAGACATACATATGTTTGTCTTAATAATGACGTCCTGGCCGTTGGTTTAATATTAGCATTGAGCTGTGTGCTTCTGTTAGCCCTGTGTGCTAGCTTAGCTGCCACCTTGAGGATATAACTGTTCTGCATGTTTTGGAACGTTTTGGCTTTGTTTTTGTCTTGGGGAACACATCCAAATGCACGCAGTGACATTCGTGACACAATTAACTACTTATTTATGTCAAGGCTGTTTACGTCATTCAAATTGTGGTAGCATTAATATTTTAATAAGTATCTGAAATTCATGGACACTAACAGCTAAACTACACTCCATGTTTCTCCATCCATATTTGCTATGGATGGAGAAGGTGTAAATACAGTAGTAACGCCATTGCGATGCATTCATTTGAATGTGTGATTCTGCTGGTTCGTTGTCCATTGTTGACATCTCTAATGAATAAAAAAGTTTCTCTGCCGGTAGATAATGGACCTTACCAGAGGGGCCGCTTTTGATTGGCTGATGCTTATTCTACGTGGTCACGTGCGTGGCAGTCTCACAAACACACCGTTAGCTTCCCGTTAGCTAAGTACAGCATAATGGCAGAACTGATACAACTGATACACCTTGAAGCCTGTCTGCTACACAGTCTTACGTTAGCTAAACAGATCAATATGCAATGTGTCTGTATCTGACATACACTAAAGATTTCATTTTAGCAGAAAAGGCTTTGGACTAAACTGTTACTCGTGTTAGCCACGTTAGCACCAAGTACAGCTAGTCAATCAACCATCGCTGTGTTCAGGGAAGCGCTGATTAATAATCGAGACATAAATATCAAGCCTGGAAACTGAAGAAAACTTCGTAACGGACTGAATGTTATGTTTTTAACGTAATCTTTGCTCGTCTTGCGGGGAGCAAGACGAGCTGTTACCGTTGCCACGGTAACAGGTGTACTTAAACTACAGAGAGAGAGAGAGAGTAAAAAGGTAAGAGCGGTTTTGAGTTGATCACCTGTTCGGGTTATTTTACCTTTGTTTCCCTTTGCTGTGGCTCATTACAGCCGCTGTAGTTTCTAAACGTTGGACTAATTACCTCGTTCGTTTGTGAGTTTACGTCATTCACAACAAACAACAAATAGAACAAATATATTTCATAAAATTTTAACAAACAAATGGCTTCTACCGCGATAATTATGTGAAATTAAATTAATTATATCCCAACTTCAGAAGATTTGCCTTTACCTTTACAGAGCTCTTTGGTTCCTCCTATCAGTCTGTAGCTTCTCATATTGACGTCATCAAACCAAATTTCAGATCTACCATAACTGACTGACACCTGCTGGCCTCAGGTTTGCAACCAGCTTGTGACTGAGAAACCAGTAACCTCCTCCCAGATAATGACATGAACTTGTTAGCTCCTCTGTCCATTTAGTAGCTGATATATTGTGAAAATCCGGTAGAAATAATGTGGGCGGAGCTTGGAAAGGTCCATTGTATAGCTGCCATCGAACTACAAACAGGGTGGAGTGGAACGCTCTGCGACCTGGGGGGGAGCGGGGCTTGAAATGTCTTGTTCATATTCAAAAAACAGCGAAACATGTTGATCTAAAATGCTCCGGAAAAGGGCTAAAGGACAGGTCTGTAGAGCTACATTAAAGAGCAGTTCAGACCAAAGCATTGCAGTTCTACTTTATATAGATCAGGGTGAATGATTTATATGTAAAAAGGAAGGATTTTAAAGCATGATATATCCATTTTAAAATTGTAAATACATTATTCATATCTGAATATACTGTACACTATTTTTGTTAACATGAAATTTGCAAAAAGGATTTTTCGGGGATTTCAAGAAATTGTTAAAATCTGTTATTGCCTCTAATATTTGTCGTCATTTGCAGTGGGCTGAAAAAAGTAGTCCTAATAGGCACGTGGATGGCTTAGGAAGCATTAAGTATAGTCTCTGTCCATCCATTTATTGCAATAAGTAAATCCAGGGTCATGGGGTTGCTGCCAATCTCAAAACAACCTATAGGCTAGAGGTGGGGTCCCTCCCTGACTGACCACTAGTCCATCATAGGCTAACAGAGAGACAGAAAACATCCATCCATACACACTCTCAGACCTCAGAGTGACTTAAAGAGATAAGTTAACATAGAAAGCATTCTTTTAGGCTTTTATAGGACCAAGCAAACAAAAATTGTTTTGAAAAGATTCCAAATGATGCCAGCTAATGACTGTAATTTCGAACCACCCTCCTCCCTCTAAAAGCAAATTTTTCTAACATTTAAGTGCAAGGCAGGGAGCAGTTTATTATTTTCTTCTATTCCACTTGTAAAATATGTTTTTCACATATAATTTTGAGTTCATTATTTAAGATTATGTTGCTACGGTTAAAACAGCAGAACACTGGCGTCAGACAAACCCCCTTTTCCTGATATGAAAAGAAAACTGATCTTATGATTCAGATTTTCCTCTACCAATCACATTTTGAGGGAAACAGTTTTATTGTTTTTTTCCAAATGGCCACTTAAGGGCATGAATTAATTGTTCATATGCACTTTTGTTTGATAATTTCTCAAACACATACATTTTCTCGTCATTTTAAACATAAAATGTCACATTTGAAGCAAAAAGCTACTTCTGCCAAGTGGTCTGTGGAAAAGAAGCCGTGTTTCCAAAATTATACTACTTTTCAAGCGATCAGTCTAATGTTTTTACAATTTTAATGTTAGGATGTCATGTGGGCCACATTGTCTACATTTTTACTTAATTTGTTAAAGTCAGTTGGAAAATAGACTTTTATCAAACAGAAGAGATTCTTTCACTTTGCCTTTCTCTCTTTACATATTAATTTATGCCATTTTTAGTTTTTGTGTCAAAAATCTAACCGTGCTCGGTGTCATAAATTCACATACAGATGGTATATTACATTAGGTGTGTGAGGTGGAAACGTGTGCGGCTTGAAGACAGATGTTAAGCTGCTGCTGTGGTTTTCTTCCCTAAGCGGATATGTCATTTCTGCTCACGACTTGAAAACCCCTTGGGCTGGAATACCTCCACAAAACACAATAAACACTCTGCTATAAAGGGGATACGAAAAGAGAAAGAAACTGAGGGTTGAGAGAAAGCGACGTGGATCAGTGCACCTGTGTGAACATCACTAGACTCATGGCACTCAGGCAAGCCGCTCCCCTCTGTCCTCTTACAGGGCCCATCTCAGCAGATAAAAGCGAGACCCTCTTTGAGGTGTCCCTTGGCATTATCCCCGCATCCTACATCAAGTAATTGAAAGACCTGAGAGTAGTGTGGGGGCTTGCAGAGATATGGAAAAGATCAAGGGTGACTAATTAAGTTGTGCTCACATTTACAAGTTTTATACAAGACAAGAGAAAAAAAAAACATGCTTGTTTATGTGGAAGGTTAGCCTGGTAAAAAGCAGTCCTCTTGTACTATGCTATTTGGGTCTGGGCTCTTGGCTATTGAGAAACAACTGCTTTTCTGAGGTGTGAACTGTGTTGAAGTTTAAAATTTTACCCAATTGCTAGCATTCGTCTGTGACGTATGTAATGCGCCAATTCGACGCTATGATGTTTACCCGAAATTGCCTGCACTGTAAATCACCTCCACAGCAAAGAGAGAAACCAATCTGAACAAAGTAGCTGTTAGTGTTAATTCAATATGTGGAAGCATGACCAACTCAGACTGAACGCTTCGTTCATTTCCTCCACTGCATAGCTAAAGCTACAGGCAGACTATAATTAAAGCAGCACAGAAAAACAACTTTCTCGTTCAAAACTTTTCCTTCTGGTCCAGTAGAAAATCGACCGGAGGGAATCTAAGTGTAGAGGAGGAAGCCCAGACTGTGCTGTATGTGAGAATTTATTTGAGTGAAATTGCATAGGAAGGCAATGGCCAGGCAAGTGGAAAGTAGTGCCGCTCAGAATCTTACATACATTCATAGCCATGAATCATAAAGCAATTTGGGATTTTTACCCAGGTTTTAGAACCAGTTTCAGACAGTGGACTTAGTGCAAAACAAACAACTCCACTGAATTTTAAACACAAGTTCTAGCTGCACATGCTTAATTTTTTGTGATTATCTCTGAGTTATAGTGTCAGAATAATACACACATGTTTAAATATATCCATACAATCCCTATACATATTTTTAAGAATATGTATCTCAAATCAAACAACGGGGTGGTAGAAACTTTAAGAATATTGGCGTCTTAACATGGGTTAAGGTTTTTACACCTGTCGTTTTGCTTGTATTTCATATCCTTGGTGAGAGGACAAACCAACTGGCTTTAAAAAGCCCATCTAGGGACAAGTCCTTCAAAATAACTCACATTATAAGCACTATGACACAAGAATGGGACTGCTGTTTTGTTCAGTTTGTCTATGTTAATGAGTGTCTGTCCCTATCAGATAAACTTAATAAATAAAGATGTTTAATTTGATCATAACATGGAATAAAATATACAAATTGTCTTGTACTTTACTCTCCCTTTTAGTGAATCAGCTTCCATTGCTAATATGTCATCATGAATACTTGTATTCAAAAAACAACCTAAATTTAAACTCAGCGCCTTACCTCCCATATCGTCTCACCAAGTGAAATATTTGCATGTATGCTTTTGTAGAAAACACCACGGTATCTCTATGTGCATTAATAATAGGAGGAAGAGGGAATTGTATTTGACATGTTCTTATGTTTGTATTTGGTGGGATTGAATATAAGATTGTCCCACATGCACTCAATGGATCAAAGTAATCTCTGTAAAATCAGTGTCACTGCACTGTCTGCATGCTATCTAATCCCCTTTGCCATGGCTTTTAATATGTTGTAGAGCAAATGTATTGTCTACATTTTAGATGAATAGGAAAAAGATACAGAGCTAAAGATAAGAAGCAATGGCTTTTATCCCTTCAACATTGATCAACTCCTTAAGGATTAGTTTCCCTCTCTTTGCTTCATTATCATTCAAAATCTGAAAAAATACGCAATGTCAAAAAATAAGGTAATATTCTACATGTGTTTTTAATGCTTTTCCAGAAAACGTGTTTTATTGAGTCAAAGGTCTTGCCCTTTCATTCCTTCGTATCCCCATTCGTTTTCCTCTTTCACCCCCTGTGGTTTTCCTCTGGGTGAAACCGGACATGGGTTCTCGTTATTGGTCTGGCTCCTCCCTCTCTTTGACTCGAGCTGTTTTTCCTCCCTCCCACTTATGAGGAGAGCTCGGCTGTGTGCGTTAATCCCGGATTGCACTGCCCTGCCGTCTGCATCCCGTTGTTGCTGGGAGAGCATGGCACGGCTCCAGGACCCCTGTGCTCACACCAGAGAGAAGTGAACGTAAAACGGGGAGAGACAGGGAGAGAGAGAGTAAAAAAAAAAAAAAAAGAGCTGCAGTTGGGCTGTTTTACGACTGTCACAGCTGGTTGAGCGCTGTGCTGCACTCAGAGTTATTGAGTTTTGGACACATACTCTCTCATACTACAGGAGAGGAAAAGGAGAAGAATGGCAGGCTGTTTGTTGCAGTGTTGGATGAAAATTTAAAACAAGGGAACCTTGGTGACCTTCTGGCTTTCACAGCACTTCACTGCCTTCTTCTACGCATCGCATCTGCCTTTCTCCTCATTTTTTGAAAGGATTTAACTTTTTGATTTTGTAATTTTTTTTACTTCATCTCTTGCTGTCTCATCTGGAACTCTGTCTGACATGGAGTCCCCCACCAAAGAGATCGAGGAGTTTGAAAGTACTGCTCTGAAGTACCTACAGCCGGAACAAATAGAGAAGATTTGGCTCAGGCTCCGTGGACTGTGAGTATATTCAGTTTTTAGTCTTATTTTTATCAAGATAAAGTCTGAGAGCAAAAGAGCATTTGAGCTAAATTTTGATTATTTTATCATGGCTTACACTAGCTTCATATAAACTAATGAAGCATGCAGAAATTGTCAGTGTTATTAGAAAAGATAAGCTTTAATTGATTTTAATGTTTGATTGCTCGTGAAAACTAACAAAACAGATAAGTTTTAGGGTGTTTTATCGGTTACAAATGTGTGCACATTGTTTTTGTTGTTAGACAAGAAGGAAATTAAAGCCCTTTGAGAAAGAATAAAAGGTTGATTAAAGTAAATGTGAGCCCTTTTTAAAAGGAAATTGTAGTTTTTGGTAAGCACTTTGTCAAGATTACGTCATTGGATGTCATGTGTTTTCTGTGGCATGCTGAACACACATTGGAGATGTTTTCAAATCAAATGTATCTCTGTACACTTGTATGTCAGATATTCAATGGATGTCCATATAAATACTTCCTAAATGACACAAAAACATGCCTTAGCAGCACCTACCTTGTTTGTGCCTTTATCTTTATTAGCCTTTAACTTTATTTTTAACTCTAAATTATTTACAATTATATAAACAAAAATCTATTTAGGGTCTCTGCTGCCCTGTTTTTAAATCAGATGCAAATTTGATAATTCACATATACTTTGTATACATCTGCAGGAATTATGCTTCTACTGATACCAAAAATATAACTTTACCCTTATTTCAATAACTTCCAAACTGAAGAGTGTTATTACTAGCCCAACCTGGTACTTTGCTCACTGATTAGGGAACAATTTTCTTTTGAGTTTCCACCTATATTCCAGGATGATTAGAACATAATTAATGAGAAGATCAATGATGTAAATATGAAAGGAATGAACGTATTTAGACTAAACTAAAAATGGCATGAGGTCAATAAATCAAAGGAATATCTAACTATTCATCAAGAAAGTAATGGAAGTGAAAAGCTTGGCACTGCTCATAAGCATCACTGAACCAAAGCCAAAGTAAACATTTGTTATGAGAAATCTTAATCTTCCTTGGATATAGCAACAATTTCAAATTCCTCCTTTTAATATATGCTACAACTTAACTTGTTGCTTGAGACTTTCTACAGTTATTTGTATGTTGAAAAAGATGAAAGAAGCCCTTGTGTCTGTTCCCACTCGCAAAATTTGTCAGTTGCAAATTTTGCTATAAAATGCAAGTATAACATATTTTTCATCGAATGTAATGATTTTGGTCAAAAAGAGTAGTTTTAAGACTTCTAAAAGATTCACAACCTTACAGGCACTATTTTAATATTTAGTCCAATCAACCAACCAATCAACACCTTTATGGCCTTTCCCCCTGAGAAGGGAGCCAAGAATCACTTTTCATGTAACTTAAGTGTGAATTTCCTTATTATCCATTTCTTGTTTCATAATTTTGACTCAGCAGGGAAGAGAGATGGCATTGTTATGAGGAAGGTTGGCTTGTGAAAGGAAATGGGTAATGTTGTTATGGGAAATCTGAGAGAAATACATTTTTTCTCTTCACTACGGGTGGTGATTATGTTAATATTTAAAAACAAACAGCTGAAGCACTGAGCTCCTTTAAATCAGGACTAAAACCTCACCTGTTTAGAGATGCCTTTAATTAAAAACAGCTGGAACATTGGTTAATATGTTTGATGTATATTTGATAATGATTATTCTTGATGATTTTTGATGTTATTTGACAAAGTGTAATATCTGTTGCTTATTTCATAATTGGTTATTGTCTTGTTTTTATCATATAAAGCACTTTGAACTGTCTTGTGCTATACAAACAAACTTGACGTTAGAGGTAGTTGTTTGGGATTTTCACGGCTAGTTCCTGTTATTTGACTTGACTGTTGCTCTTATAAGGTTTAGTTTTACAGTATTTCACTCACTCTATGACTGATAATAGTTTCTTTCCTCATGTGAAAAGCCCAGGATGCAAGTCCCGCTGTCATCTTCATCTGCCACATTAAGTTTTCCTGGATGATTTCATTGTCTCTTCAATTCGGTCCCCATCATAACCATCTGTCTTTTTGGATAATTGATGGCTAGTGAGTCAGATGAAAGCAGTGGGAGCCAACGCTTTTTTTTTATTATTAATTTTTTCTCTCCATCCAATATTAACTGTAGTATTCTTGTTGCTCAAAGGCCTCCTGTTGCATGTCAGAGACAATATTAGCCTTTAATCTCATGAAGAGAGCCAACCCCCACAAATGTTGACACTTCATGCAACGCATGTTGTGCATAGCAGGGAGAGAGCATTATGCAGTGTGTTTGAATGTGAAGATCGGGGAAAGTTTCGCTGCCCATGTGAATGATAGAGAGTGGATGTGGGTTTCAGAGTGTATTTGATGGCGTGCTTATGCGCTGCCAGCTTATCCGTGGAGATTTGTTTGGCAGCTGTGTGATTTATGTGTGAGTGTTGCTATCACACCACAATCTCTGGCACAGTCTCTGGCACACCAATCATCTACAGAGAGACAGGTAGAGAATTCACTTCAGAGAGTTTGATCTCAGCTTCACGTTCAGTGAAGTCGTCTAAAACCTGACAATGTCTTCTCTGCATGGGATAATACACACAAATTGCACATTTTCCTTCATTTTATTTACACTTAAAAGTTGAATAACTTTCCGTTATTTTAAGTTAATGAAAGAAAAAAGAAATGCAGAGATTACTCTAAATGAAAAATGACCCTCACTGCCTGAATTGACTAAGTTACATATTACAATGAATTCTTTGCTTTTACTGTCTAACATGTGATTTAAACACATCAGATGTGCATTTATATAGCATAAAATGTCCATAAGTGGTAAGCATAAGGTGTCCTGTGGTCTCAGCTGAATTGAAGTGTACACAGTTCATAGATTAGAATACCCTCAATTTTTTTTTTTTTTTTTACATATTTAATAGGCATGGGCCGGTATGAAATTATGATTGTATAATAACTGCAGGTAAAGAGGCCTTTCTCTTTCAGCCATCATAAAACTTGCAGAGTTGGTTGCTATACAGGGGTGTGTGTGTGTGTGTGACACTGTACATGCACATGACTGATAGGTTTTGACCTCTACTTTGTCTCTGAACAGATATAAAAACACTTGTATTGCAGTAATGTTATGACGGAGAATTTCACTGTATCTAGTATCTAGTTCGAACCTTGAAATGTAAACATGTTGGATAATTACTGCACGGGCAGTTATTTTTCTGATGGCCGCAAGTACAACCCCAACTGATGAAATGAGCAGCTTCTCATTTCTCAACCATGTTGAAAGACACATTCTGTGGTCGTGGGAGGGATGTTAGTCTGTTTAAGAAAGGCCAATTCATTGGAATGCATCAAGCACACAAAACATCTAAGGATAAAACAGAAACTAACAAAATTGGGTTATAAAACGTCCAGCAGATTGTAATAAAAGTAGGAAACCATCATCTTTGAGGAAGAAATGTGGTTGGAAGAAAATCCTGGATGATTGTTATTGGCGATCACTATGGTGAAATCAAATTGTTTTCTTATACCTGGTTAGTCATAGCTGCATTGTTGTGTCTGGTGTCATCACAATTGCCATCTCATTTTTCTCTTTATCTATATAATCATCATCAGCAGATAGTGAAGGACTGAAGTTTTCTGGTACACCACTATGTTGACTTCAGACTTAGAAAAACACAGTGGACCAACACCAGCAAATGACTTGGCTTCTCAATTCATCACTTACATTTACAGATTGTGAAACTTTGATTTTTTAAAAATCTTCCATTAAGATCCCTGATAGATTCAATTAAATTTTTTCTTAATGAAAGCATAAAACGTGTATAATTAACCTCCATCCACTATTATGTGCAGCTCTGGTAAAGATGTGAAAAGTCTTAAATATTGAGAATCTATTAGTTTTAGCATTTTAAATAAAATCCTGATGTATTATTGCCACACTTAAAACTATGGTAATAAATTAATCTGGGGAAGTTTCCAAACGTTTATTTAATAATTCAAAAGTTAATGTCTTTTTCTATTTGCAATTGTGATTTGATACACTTCACATAGTTGTGCTTCAAATGAAAAAGACTTGCCATTCAAATATGGGAGACATTTGTTGATCTTTATAAATAAGGTAATGGTAGTTCGATAAAGGCTACTGACCTAGACTTGATCATATCTACAAAAATAGCAATAATATTAAACGTTTGCAGCAAGCTCAGATGTAACAAGCAGGGCTAGACAAGGACTCGATGTACAACCATAAGAGGCAAAAGCCCCCACACCTCTTTCCGAAGAGGTTCGATATTTAGGCATTTCATTTATCCAAAGAATATGTTCACTCCGTTTTATTATTCATTTTGGTTAAAACAAAAGATCTGAACAAAGAAATGATCAAACACCATAAACAGCAGTCTTTCACAGAGTCCATCCTATGATGGGATTTAGTCATAAACTTCAATCAGTTATTACAGTGTTTTATGGAATTATCTGACCAATCTTACCCAACGCCCTTACTATGCTAAGACGTTGGGATAAAAGCTGATGAAAGACCTTCTTAATGGCCCACAGAGTAAGCTTAGTAAAAGGGGTGACAGGTTAAATATTAATGTTGCAGTTTCCCTTCTAGATTCATATTCTTCTCATTCATATCTCAGCATAAAACTGCTTCTCTTCTCAAGTCTAATTTTCTTTGAACAGTCAATGAGACATGCATCTGACTGTGACAATTAATTTGGTGTTAATTTTAATTGCTTGATGGCCCACAGAAGATTGATTTATCTTTCTTTTTCACCACGGGGGAGCTTTTACAATTTCTCTGGGGTAGGATAACCTCCTTAGCTTGCAGTTTCACTCCAAGCGCTAAAAGGTTAAGACAGAAAATGACTGGGAAACAAATCAAGTTAAGTGCTGTGAATAGTACCTGACTGGAATTTAAATCCATGTCTGCAGTCCTAAGAACAGTGGTGGGTTCAGCCAATATATCCTCTTGTACTAACCCCCTCCCAGTTTCCTCTAACCCATCTCTCTTTACTTTACTGTTATGAGCAAATATGTAAGTGTATGCATGTGAATCATCTAGAGCCGTGCTGTTAATATTTTGTGGAGGTGTGGGTGTTTTTAGGCCAATGTTAGGAAAAGTGATACGAGTTTTGGTGTGTTAATATGAGTGTGTGTCATGATAAAGTCAGCTGGGTGTCCTGGGGAGCAGGTGTGTGTGGTATACATGTGCTCAGATTTTATTTGCATAGCATTACGCCTCTCTTAATCCACACCTGTTTTACTGATTGTAGGCATTTGCAGCCTTTTGGGTGGAAGCTATGAATGCACTGCATGCTAAATTCGACAGTGGCCCATTTATAGATGTGGACAAATTTGCTGGTATGCCTTCACAAAAGATGTAAAAAATGAAACAATCTCTGAAAGAACCTTAACATTGCAAAAATATATCATCATCTCTCATCTGTAAAATCAGTCTTTGCTTCAATAAATTCTGTAGAATTTCCCATGCAGTTAAACAAATGAAGATAGCATGGTCAAAGAGATGGTCAGATTTGTTTGATCCTGGCACAGATTCAAAGGTTCTAGTGCCAGATGCAACAGACCAACTCCAAACCAAAGTGTGTTGTTATGACTTTGCTTTGTAATAGTCAAAAAGCAAAGCTAGAGATGACCGCATGCATCACTCCCTGTTGGTGAAGTAACAACAAAAACCTGTTAGATTAAATTATTAGGGCCCAAGCTTTCAGATCTATGCTGTTATATTTAAATTGAGCAAGAAGGTATTATAGTCTTGTTGTAAGCAAGGGGAGGGACATACTATATAATGGGTCCCAAGAAAAATAAATTAGTTGGTGTGCTTAATGGTAAATATCATTACTCTGGCCAGAAAGAGAAAGTTTGTGGTAAAAGTTTCTATGCTTCCCTTTTTCATTCCCTGTTATTGGAGCACCATTTATTGACATTAGGGAAAGCTTTACTGAGATTAATTTTACATGAAAAAAACAAGTTTAAAATTGGATAAAAAGTTAATTCCACTCAAGAAATGTTAGTTTATTTAAAAGCTTCATTTTTCCTCCTCTAATAATAGAACAAATGTGGCAATACGTTTATATCATGGACATAAATATTATCCCAGCATCTTTGCGGCTTGTCAACATGCGATTTGGTGAATTCACTTTTACCATTCTACTCTATGGTTCCATTTGGTGTTGCATCCACATCCTGGAAGGTTGGCTGCAGTCTTACGAACCTTGATCTTTTTAACAATATTGGCATCTATGGTCTCAGGACCATAATCTGACTGGAAATGGTTTTGTAAAAACTATCTTTTTTTAACTAGGAAATAGTTCTACATTCTTATTCCCTTGCTCCTCAAAAAGCCCTTGCCCTCGTAAGGGTTCATGGGTTCATGTCTACTCTGGTCCACAGAACAATGCCAAGCTATTCATCAGCATGTTTGTTCCCTTTAATTAGGTCCTAGAACACCTGAGATGAACCATAAACACCTTTATTGTAAAGTTTGTTTTGTGCATTTTTAAAATGTGTTCAATCTAGATTTGCAATTTTACTACAGTAATGGTATCCAGTAAATGATCTGCAAGTCTGATAGCACATTTGCCTTTGTGCTGATGTTTGATTATAGAAAAGATAAGTTTGTTGTATTTACTCTGATTTTTATACTGAAGATTATTTCACATTAAGAATTTTTTGCTGCTTTTTTCACAAGTGAGAAAGCCGAACCTTTCATGATACACTCACATGAGATTGCAAGATAGTACAAAAAGATGGTAACAGTAAACAGCTTTACTTACTTTGACCATAATATGCCCCTTTCTCTTAAGGTTTTTGCATGTTTTAAAAATAAATCAGTTGATGTTGAGCGGTTTGCATGTTTCCGATCTTTGTTTTGTCTGATGCTTCACTTTTTCCCCTATTTGTTTTCTTTGGCAGGCGCAAATACAAGAAGACGTCCCAGAGGTAAGGTTTGCAACTGGGATTCTGCGTTCTCCCTCTTTGCCTCCTTCCCGCTCAGATTTCTTCTTCCTGCTCATCGTCTTGGCCTAATTATCCCCTTTTTTTCTCGATTTTCCACAATATATCTTTCCTCTTCCCACTTGCATCACCAGATCTCATGAACCTTCTACCATCATATTGCCTTCTTTATTCATTAATTATAGTTTAATTTCCTGTTGAGCACTTTTCAGCCATCTTACATACATGTAGCTTAGTAAAAGTGTTTATTATTATTGCTTTAGTTATTATTCTTGCCTCCATTCATCCACGTACATTCCCAGAGATGCTCAGCTGCTGACAGCTAGCAGCTGAAAGAGTAAAGCCTTGTCATGTGAATAAACTGACAACTACTCTTTCATTCACTCTCTGAGTTTCATTTTGATGGGTCAGCTTGTTGTTATTGCCAGATAACTAGCTCCTTAATGGATAGAAATTATGGTGACATGCTTTACTGTATAAACAATACACAGCACTTGAAAGGTTGATGAATGACAAATGAAGATGTTTTCTTCCTCATTATGAAACTTTCATTTGTTGTGTTCTGTTAGAGATACTCTGGGGAAATCAAGCTTCCATTAAAGTGGAATATGATTTAATTTATTTGCTAAGATGAAGGTAGAAATTAATTAATGACAAAGGATAAAGGAGTAATCTAGATTTAAACATTGCTTGAGGTTTTTTCATTTATTGAAAAGTCTTTGCAGATCTTTTGTAACATGTCATTTTAATGGATAAAATACATACCAACACTATAAAACTTTCATATTGACACAAACATTGTTCAAGTCCATGAATAAGCAATGACTGATAAACCAAACACTGATATGTTGTGTTTTGCAAGTGTATATCACTTAAACTTCATTTGTAGCTCTTAAACCTTTTTTGGTCTTTTCCTGCCATTCTCTAAACTTTCCCTGTGCTCTACTGGGATTTTATGTTATAGATCAAGA
Source organism: Xiphophorus couchianus (assembly GCF_001444195.1). Taxonomy (NCBI): domain Eukaryota; kingdom Metazoa; phylum Chordata; class Actinopteri; order Cyprinodontiformes; family Poeciliidae; genus Xiphophorus; species Xiphophorus couchianus. Next base: position 19,234,184 of record NC_040233.1, read on the forward strand.
CAAACTAGTGCAAAGTTGTGGCATGAATATCTGGATTTGTATTCAAACCCTTTTACTCTCATTTTCCTAAATGCTATCCAGTGCAGCTATTAGCTTTTAGAAACACAGCTGTACTATAGATAATACAGTACATTGACTTGTTAGAGATCTTACACAAATTAAAAGCACTACAAAGACCAAGCAACAAAGAAAACAGGACAGACAAAATCATTTGAGTTGAAAGCTGCCTTAGATTATGCAACATCATGCTAACTCTCAAAAATCTCATACAGAATTTCAGTGTCAAGTTATAATTGATGATGAATTATAACCTGAACATTAATGTAATCATCTTGAACATATCCATTTTAAGTGAAACTTGATAATTGCTGAATCATGGGGTGGGAATTTATAGTGATGACTAGTGAGTTGGAAATAGCCCATGGGAAGATGGATGGAGTTGGGCGATAAATGGATGAAAACTCATTAGAGACTACAAAAGACTGGAATGGACTTTTAGCTTCCAGTATGAAAATGAACCTAAACATACAGCTTAAGATGAAATGAAGTAATCAAATCATGATCAAGTCCAGACTTTTGGAGCAAACTATATGCACTTAATTTTATTTGGGGTGTCAAGAAAATCCGAGCTCATCCCACTTCCCCATGCTGGAGATTTTAGTTTAACAGTAATAATAAAGTTATCTTTAAAATGAATCACTCAAGTGACATCAGGGCCCAACAGTAGACTTAAGTGTCAATAAAATAAATCTAGTTGTGTGTGTTGTTTTGTCTCATGCAAACTTTGCTTTAATTCTACTTTTTTCTATCTAATCATAAGAAATCATAGTCAGTCAGAAAGAGTCATTAAACAGGAAAAGCAGGTTTCCTGGAAAAAGAGGAAGTTTCCAGCCTGCAGATTTATAAAAATAGCTGAGACTATTTTAAAGCATGAAAGTTTTAAAAAATTAAATCTAAACATTTTGAGTAATTTGATAAGATTCAAAGTAAAATACTTATATTAATATTGATTTACTTGTAATAATACTTACACTTATATTTGTGGGAACACTTACAAGAAAAACAAGTAACTGTAACTTTGGTATCAAATAATTAGAATCATGGATTATTCTTGGTTTCTTTTCAGAAAAACATCTGTAATAACTCACATTAAGATTATAATAAGTATAATTAATAAGTTATGGTTGTAAAATCATAAATGAATGATAGATCAGAGAAGCTGAAGAAAATAAATGTGATAAATGTGATTTTGACATTAAACTTGAAATGGTGTAAAAAGGTGTAACTGCAGTTAAACATCACTGATATGTTGGAGGTAGAGAGTAGGTGAAAGGTTGTGCAGGCAAGGGACACAGGAGGTTGAGCAACCCTGAGACATTGGCACAGACATCAGGAAATGTCTGTAAGACAGTGATGGATATGAGATCATCTGTCTAAGCAGACAGATAAACCCTATAAAAGGTGGGTGCAAAAGAGGAACCGTTCGTTGGATCCTCCGGGCAGCTTCGAGCCAAGATCGAGATGGACAAAGAACTCTGCAGCTGAAGAAGAGCCGGGGCCACGGAGCCGGAGACTGTCCTGCACATGGAGACCAACCCGTCTGGCCCACAATCTGTGGCTTCGAATCGCACTTCTCTCATCGGCTGGGTTCTGACCCCAAAGACAAAGATGAAGACAAAGACAAGGAAGAAGAACTGGTGCCTTTTTTCCTGCCAGCACCAAGTCCTGTGTGACCTCAGCATCCATGCGGAGAAGAAGCTCATCGGACCTGCGGAGATCCTGGCCTTCATCGATCAACATCTTCCTCCTGTTGCAACACCTTCTTCATCATCAAGCCAGGTCTGGGGTTCGAAACGCCAAACTCCGTCCGTCTCTCTCAAAGGTTCCCTTTTTTAGTTCTCAGTGTCAGCAGTAGGGAAAGATAGACTAGATGATTGATTTTACTTATTTGATTATTTCTGCTACTGAATTAAGCTGTACTGACCCTTGCAAAAATGCCTTACTAATAAAATATTTAGCATAAAGAAAATCTAAAGATGTTGTGGACATTCAGTTAATGAGTCACCTTAAAGTTCTTTGATGGTTGTAAAATAGCTGTGATGTTTGATTCTGGAGAGGAAGAGGTGGAAAATGTTTTTAGGTTGCTGGTAGCCCATATTTAAAACCTCATCCTTGGGACTCGCCCGAGTCACTAAAACCTACCTGGTTCAATAACAAATGCAAGTTGCAAAATAGAGAACGAGCGACCGTTAACAGGTGTGCTCTGTGAAACTAGTTGGCTGTAGGCTGCTCAGTCTGGCTAATTCACAGGGGGAAGAAGGGTGGGACACCTGGATGTAGGCCGTCAGATAACCAGGCGAATCGTTTCTCGAAACCAGCTTAAACAGAGTTTACTTCAGTTCTGGACAGGGTAAATCCCAGCAGATTTAGGAAACTCAATTAACCCGTTAGAAGGAGAGCTGGTAGCACATCTCCCCTCTCAGTACGAGAGTGAGAGAGTAGAGACAGAAAGGAGGGGGGGGGTGTTGCGCAACAACAGGGGGTACTTCATAAAATTCTTGTCCTTTTTTAGGACTGCAATAACACCCAAAGGAAAATTGAAACTAATCCATAAAACAGAGCTCAGCTTTAAACCTATGTCAAGGAAGGATGTCTCTAATATGGTTTCATGGTATTTTTCATGCAAACCGTGGGATTGCCACACAGTCAGAGGAATTGAACTGAACCCTCCTCTTCCTACTTATTGAAACAGTGTGAGTTTTTCTAGAGCACTACAGTAGCAGCTGTTGGGAACCCGTTTGCTCTTCTTGTCTCCGTCTCTCTGTGTCTCTCGCTCTCTTTTGTGGGCGGGAGAGTTCCTTCTGCGGAGGAGCTGGGTGATTGGCAGCTCCATATGTGTCTGTGTAATTACGGCTAGGCTAATTGGCAGAGAGGAACACTGGGACATTGTCATTACTGACACACCAGGACAGCCCCTCGCACTTGCAGATGGAGATGGAGATGGCCCTTTTCACAGAGGGAGGCATGCAGCAATGGGAGAAGACTGTTTCTGTGGGAGTGTCCTTGTAAATGTGTACAGAAGGGGTGACAAGGGATGGAAAAACCAAAAGCATCTGCTTTAGGTTGTTTGACCTACTCTGTTGTCAAAAAGCCAAAATATGAATCACATGTAGAGTTTCATGTTTTCTCCTGTACTACTGTCTCTAATATAAAGCTGGTTTTATGCAGGTTTTTAATTCTGAATCACATGCTTTCGTTGTTTCTTCTGCTTTTTCTCCCCCAGAAATAGGCAGGTTTTTAAGTCCCGCCTGACTTAGTTACTGTTGCTAGAGCAAGACTTCACGTATATGCAGCTGGCAGTGATACAAAGACAGACAGTGATTTAGACATCATTAGAAATGTTTAAAGACGTAATCAGCCGAAGGTGGAAAGCAGATTGAATGTTTTCATTTTCAAAGTTATTTGCTGAGGTATTTATACCACATAAAGTTTCTCACAGTTCATCACATTGCAACCATCACAACTTGATGTGATGCCTGATCTTTTGCAAGGTTTTTTCTTTTAAGAAAAAATTCTTAAATTGAACTTCTTTTCCTCTTTGTCTGCTCTTTACATCATATTCATTTTAAACATCTGCTAATTTCTTTGATTTAGGAAAGTTCTTTCTTTATCCCATCAGCGATCAGATATCTTTTTACGGCAACTGCAAGAATGCACTTAAGTAGCACTGTCAATGAAAAATAAAAAAAATCACAGCTTGGAAGAGAAGAATAGAATAAAGGAGGGTTGGAAACAGTGCAACAAAAATCTCAACTATGGGAATCTTGTAATGTTGACTCATTTTTGTCTAATAACTCTCTATCCTGGATAAATCTGTCATGTCATGAATTCTGCTATGATTGTGTGGTGACATTATCAAGCATCAATAAGTTTAGTGTGAACTCATCACACTGAATTGTAAAAGCCGAATAAGATGAGCTGTAACCTTTTAGTGAAACTGTAATGACTTTTTTTGCGGACTCAAAATGTGAGTTTGGGAATAATCCTGTAACCTACTGATGTAATTTTGCTCTTAAATACAACACATGCAATAGGTAGTTCACAAAACTGATAGTACCAAAGCAATCCTATTGTTTAAATGGAAATACTGGAGAATTGTAAGGAAATAATGCACTGGAGCAAATAAAGATCAAGAACAGTGGAGCGAAAGACAGACACTGTCAAACCTAGAGTCACAAGAGACAAATCAGCTCTTTAGTTAATGTCAGTAATTGGGTAGAAAACCCAGTCATTGGCTTCTATTCAAGAACATCCAATTAAATGTCATTAACCCGAGCCTTTCTGTGCTTTTTCCTGTGGTTCAGAGTCATCGGTCAAGAACCAGCTATTGAGCACTCTGCTGAAGATGATTCATTCGGGAAATGCTTTCATTGGCTTTATGTTTGGATTAGTGGCTGCAACAAATACAATTATTTCTCAAAAAGTAGACCAGTAATTTCAAAGAGGCAATAACAATGATGGTGGTGTTCAGATAATGAATCATAAATAAAGGTTGACCGATGATATGTGAAACAGATCTTATTGACTCAAGTTTCAAATATATGTCATGTTAACCAGAATTAAAGTGGGGGTAGTAGTTGAGAGATTTACTTTTCATAAAATCAAACTATTCTCAGACATTGTTAGTTTACTAAACGCAACAGAAAGATATTGGTTTCATATTCAGACATTACCAGCAATGAATTTACTCAAGAATGTTTCATCAAATATGTTTTCATCTCTCAGGATGATCATTCTTTTTCTCCTCACTCCTGTCACCCAGTCTCCTGTTCTTCCCAACTACCTGATGATTAGAGTTGTAATTACCTGACTCAAGCAATCCCCAAGCTTGGGCTAATTACATTCTTCTCTACCAATCTTGTTTCTTTTTCCTCTCTTTATCCCCCACTGTGCTTCTCCACATCAGGTGCTCATTTTTCCTCTCAGGTAACCACCAGAGTTAGTTCAGTTTGCACCCCATCACAGTTTTTTAATCATTGCAGATCTTCAAAGGCATCTTTCTTTTAAAAACAAAATGTTGATACATACAAGATGTTGGCCTTTTGATGTACAAATGTTACCTGGAAAAAATGTCCACGCTCCTTCTCTTGTTCCATAATCCTTTCTAAGCTGAACACTGCTGCATTATTTCTGGAGGTATTTTAAAAGCAACTGATGTCAGGAAAATTAGTCAATGCTTCATACTGATAGTAAATACATTTCTGTAAACTCTTTGTGTTTATTTTGATTCATGAAAGATTTTTCAGCAGGATACTAAATACAGAAAAAATAGACAGGTAAAAAAAAAAAAACCACTATGGAGAAGTAAAAATACATTTTGTATACACTCTAGAGTTGTGCATACAAACATCTCAGTTTTATTTGATTCCACCAAGTGTCTTTGTCATTATTTAAGATCTGGTCAAATTGAACCTCGTGCACCATGGATGATGTCTAAAAACCTGGATTATATAAATGTTTTTTTATGTTTTTATTTTTATGTGTTAAAGTAAGTCTAATATGTTATATCTTATTTAGTGAATTTAAAAGTTTGGAAAGCATTTGATAAAGCTACGACACAGGATGGCATCAATCACAGGTCCCAGATAATGTCATGAAGAGGTGACACAAACAGATCCAGTCTTAATAGTCATATTACTCTGGACAGTGTAAACAAACATTGCTAATTTAAATAATAATAAAAAGTAATTAATTGAAGAAAATTGACATTCTAAGCTTAAATGTCTTTTACAACTGAGTTAAATTCAGCTCAGAAACTGTTAAAGTAACTTATTTTTTCACTACATGTAATGCACATATACATTTCCAAATGTAGATATTTGAATATTTCATAAAAATGTGCAACATCGTCAACTTTGATTATCAGAAATTTTGTTGGGATTCTGTTGGAATTTTTATTCTGACTCAATATTCCACAGTTGTTAAACAAAGGTAATAAAGACGTCACATGTTAATGTAAGTGCTGCCATGTCATTTTACAATAAAGGGCTTCTACACTGATTATTTTTCCCTGTTTACCTTTCTCTCTAAGATATTACAAAGCTAAGTGTATTTCTATTCTGAAGATGGATTACAAATCTTAAATGATATCCTTTCATTCTGAGTTGAGTCTATAGCAAAGATAAGCTTATATAAACATCACCCGTTTTCATGGTGCCAGCTCGCCAGACTTCCCTCTTCATACTGCCTGCAGCAAATACTATTGTAGATTTATGTCGCAGATTGTCCCGTTTAATCTGGTTGTTTATATCCACACTTCCCCTAAGCATCCCACCTCTACCCTTGTCCCTACTGGCTGTTTGTTCAGTGCGAGACAAGCAGAGAAGTGCAGCTATTTGCTAGTGTCTGCATATTTTTAGGAAGGGTGAAAAAGGGTTACTATGTGATAATATGAATAGGGACCATGTACTCTCTTCAGTGTTTTGTTTGCCAAATGTGTGTACTCATGTGTGATGCCCTGCAGTTATCTGCTGTCATCCCCCCCATTCAGCAACAACCTTATTTCTATCCAACTAGCCCAATACTTTTGAACCTTGTAGAAGTTATAAACCTGATCTATAGTATGTTTGAATAGCTGATACATTGTTCAAAAATAATATCTTAAAAATTGCTTCTTCGTGGAAAAGCAAAAAGATGAAAAAAAAAGAATTCATGACATTGATTTCTGCCTGCTTTGAGGGAACTTTTCATTTCCAAATATTTATGGTTGCATTACATTTAATTATTCAGGCCGCACTTGCAGACAAATAAAGTTCAGCAAATAATTGAGCTAGATGTTTGCTTCAGTTCTATGTAAACAATAAATAGTAAAAGATCAGACATTGTAAAATAACACATACTATCATGTTTTTATGCTACTGTTGCATCATAAACATACATCATACATGGTAAAATTTTTATGAAGCATGAATTAGTTTTCCATTAGTGAGTTTGCGCGTGAATAAACATACCAGTGTCTTCTGTGATGCTATCCGTAGAGCAAGGCAGGAAATATTTCCTGTAAAGCACTTAGAAATCTGCTTTGTGTCAATTTTTTTCAATGCACCCCTGGACATGCTTGACTAAACATCCTCTCCAGAAAATAAACTGAGTCCAGTAGGTCACTGTTATACAATCACATTCTTGCAGACTGAGGCCTAATATCTTGAACACATAGTTTACTTCAGATAACTCTTACATATGTTGACTTTCTGAGATGGTTTCAATTTAGTCAGACTGGAAATGTAAACAAATAATTCATTGCTGGGTTAAAGAGAAAACATGACATATTGATACCCTCACAAACAAACTCAGTGGTGATATAATCTTACTTTGGGTTTTACTATACAGTAAGTACACTGATAAGGCATTACATAATGGCCACCTGTTTTATGGTGTTGGTTTTTCTTTAGGTGCTAACAGTGCCCAACTATTCAAGACATAAACTCCTCTAAACATCTTCTCTAGAAAACAAATGCAGTGGTATCTAGAATCAAGATATTAGTAGTAAGGTTTCCTGGCAAAGGCTTATCTGCACAACATCACAAAGCCTCTGTAGGCTTGTTGGCTTTTCATAGTTCAGCCTGGCATTATCTGTTCCATGACACACAAGCACCAGGTCATCCGTGGTATTTAACCTTTGTGTTGTCTTGCGGGTCAAAAGTGACTCACTAGCATGTTTAGCTGTAGAAAAAATACCCTAAACAATTTTTTTCTGACTTGAAATTTTAGAACTTTTCCTAAATTGACCCCATCATTAGAAAAAGTGATACTTTGTTTTTGTTTATATTTCCTTGTGTGCTGTACACCAGTAGGATACAAGAATTGTCTTATGGGTCATTTTGGACCTGTGAATCATAAAAGCATTTAAACACCAGAAAAAGACTTCAAAGGCCACACACAAACTTTCCCTAATACGTACACACACACACCCGCACACACCCCCCCACACACATACATATCAAAGAAACTGTATTGTATCTTTAAAGTGAACTAAAAGACACGTGTGGGTGAGTTTGCATCACAGTGTAATCCGTTTTGGGTAGGTGGTAAATAACCAAGATAACCAACCATGTCATACATGCGTATGACATGATTAGATCACTAGAGCAGCTATTATTAGATGCAGTTTTTGAATGAAATCTAGATGCAGTGGTTCTTGTATGTGAAATCCGGTAAATCCTGATGAAAGAGAAAAATTACATTTGCTATTTAAATCTTGTCCAGTTCTTCTTATGATGGCAATTCGGGTGGGGTTTAGTATTATTTTTCCTCATTGGCAGCATTTTGTTTGAGATGAGAATAGCAGTGAGTGCAGCTATATTAACATTGGTCTCTTTTACGTGACACCTAAGGCCAAGATTTATATGCCTTTCACCTTGCCAATGTGTCTTGCTGTCTGACGTGAAAGGTTAGTATAAATCTACTGTTTTTCACAGATCTAAGCCTTCAAGCAAGGTGATCAAAGTGATGTTCGAGTTGACTTCCTGGCTTGAGAATGTGTTGTAGTGATTACAAACAGTTTGTGGGATCAGAGGCTGCAGGATTCTAGGCAAAAATGAATTGTGACTGGGCTGAACAATATTTCACAGAAATATTATGTGTTTCAATGTTGCCATATCCAACTATTTTAATAGGACGATGCTGCTGAGATGTAAGTTATGAATTTATTTCTTTCCTCAGTAGCTGGATAGACTAGACTGGGTTTGTCTATGTTTGGAATGACTCCACAGCAGAATGACATTAACACGTATTGAGGAAGTATTTGCACCTTAGTGAGTTTTGTTTATTCATTCTCAGTGCATTTCAGTCCTAGACTTGTAACCATTTCACAACTTGGAGGTTTTCTTAAAATCACTCAGCAAAAATGTCTTTCTATTTACATACCTTGGAAGGGCCGAACTGAAGTGCACAGAGACAGAGCAGATCAATGGACTCAGGATGCTATACACAATTAATTTGTACTACCTTGCAGCATTGTAGCATGTCCTGCATTAGTTTTCTGCATAAGTGCTGCCGAGTGTCTCTCTATGCCTTTTTTGGTCACAAGAGGAGTTCTAAAAACTAACATGTGTGCAGGATATCACCAACTTGATCTGTGATTTATAAACAGCCAGAGAGAGCTCAGCAAGAGCACAGTTTTTGTGGGTGGACTGCTTTGTGAACGTTGTTACTGTAAAGAGCTTTTAGGATCTCAGTGATTCAGCACAGTTAAATTCAGCCAGATCATGTTGATCAAGTTTTCTGAAGAAGCACCTTATTATATGTCATGGCATGTTATACAGTGAATTGCTGACAAGTTTGTAATTTAATGAAGTTGTTCTACCAATATTTTTTTGGTTATTTTAGTCTTTGCATGAATAATTTAATAATTGTTGCTATTTCCTCTTGAAATTAGACTGACCATAATTTACTGAATCACATTAAATCATATTATGTTGAAGAATAACATTGATTTCCATTGAATTACAGTTGGTGTAAATCAAATTGGATTCAATCACTTTTATTTAAAAAATATTTTTGCTATACTTTACCCTTCCTGTTGGAGCAAATATTTTAATAGCGGTCCATATAAACAGTTAAAAAGTAACACCACAGAATGATGTAGCTGTAAGCAGATGCTAGAAAAACTGTTTATTGATAAGTTTATCACAGCATGTGCTTCATTAGCAAAGGCTCTCATTATAATGGCTGCGTCTAGCTGAGACCTCCTTTCCCAGTTCAGCAATCTCAGATAAACGAGTGACGCTCAGGGAAACGAAAACAAGAAAAGGAACGAGGAAGAAGAAGAGTCTCCTAGGAGCTTAACAATCTTCTTCTCTCTTCTTGTTCCTGCTGAACATAATGAAGAGTAATTGAGTCAAATGGAATACTAATTTTGGTTACCATGGTGTTTGATGGAGACATGCTGTTTCAAGAAGACTTAAAGGGATAGGTTGACTTTTGCTGAGTTTTGTTTGACGTTATTTTCAAATGCCAAACTCATAATGAAAAATATTGGTTGTTATGAATTCACCATATCAGCTATTAAATATTTGAAGAGTCATTTTCAAATTGCTTAATAGTATTTCACTTAAATTGCCTTTTTATTGATGTTTCTTTTTTTATTTGGTTGTTTATAATAAGTGAATTGATGGCAGGGACACAATTGAAAAGCATCATATTTTTAATTACAGCAACACTTAAATAGGACAAGAAAAGAAAAAAAAATAATGGAAAGTTTCCATTTGTCCATCTGGCATTATACATATAAGAATTCTACTGTCAGTTAAAGAGCATGGAAGCGAAAAAAGGCAGTGGTAGCTAATTTCCACAGAAATATATATATATTAAAGTTTTGACAAAAGTAAATCAATTCCAGACCAGAACAGAACATCGTGGAGCGTGGCGGGTGGTGTTCGTAAGACCAGAGCATCGTGGAGAGCGGGGGGGTTTGCGGGGAAAGTCCATACATTTGCGCTTTGGCATGTTGTTGGCTTACAGGGCTGCTCGCACTGACGCGGCTCAGGGAGTACGTCGCACGCAGCGCAGTGCTCTAGTGCCCGTAAATTTAATGGTCCAATGAAGGAAATTTAAAAAAACAGGACATTTCCTCACTTTCTAAAAAAAACCCGGGACACCCAGGACAGGACGTGAAATACGGACATGTCCCGGGAAATACGGACGTTTGGTCACCCTACGTTAGATTAATTTGCATTTAGTCAAACAGTAACACATACTTATTTGGGGGGTTTTCAGTTAGGATGATGCAGAGTAAATTTAGGCAAAATTATTGATACTTAATAAAATTAGTATGACTAATACAAAATCTTACCTGCACCAAGATACATACAAGTTCAGTATTACATGAATTTGTTGATCAAAATAAAGCACAATATGTTGAAATAACAGAATATGAGTTATAAAATATAAACTACAGAAACAAAAAAAAGGTCTTAGTTATTTTTTAATATCTGCTCAACAATATTTTTTAGGCTTCTGATGTTCATATTATTGAACATGGTAGAAAACATGTCAGTCACTTACACAGGAGATGACACTCAAACTGAATCTTAAAAGATAGTGCATGTACACCATCTGTTAGTATGGAGCTTTCTATCTTGTTTACTTATTGTTAGTGCAAACTCCATGCCCTTTGTACAGAGACAACAGGTGCTTGGGTTCCTAAAATAGATTATTTCTGGTAGCAAGGCAGTGTAATGAGAAGCCTCTCATATACTGTATATTAACCTGCAACCTGCAATAATAGTGAGTCACTAAGACTCCAAGGTATCAAAAACATACTAAAAGGTTTGGGAAATAAATGTTGCTAGAAATAAGTGGAGGACTGTAAAAGTTTCACTTTATTTAAAAGTGCTTAAAGAAATATGAACTTAGAGAAATATGTTGATAAACTTTGTTTTCTTATTTCTCATATTTTACTTTTGTCCAAAAACATGCATAGACATGCATCATGTCAATATTATATCTAATTTACTGAATAGTACTTCCATGGCAGTTTTGTATGTGGATTCTATTTGTTGAAGCCAAGTTCTGCTTTGATCCTTTCTGCAGCATCAGCAGAAACAAATTCATTAGGTCAGACTGCTTCTTCCCGGTTTCTAATAAATTGCTTGCTGAGTCAGAGAGACTGAGCTGGTAGAAGTCCAAAAACATGTTTTATGTGCTTGTTAACTGAAAAAAAACCCATAAAGGTAATCAAGAAATAACGATGTGCATTCCTAGGACTTGCTTATTGTCACTCAGAGTTGTAGGGAGAGAATAACATTTTCACTATAAGTTGCTGTATTATTTGTTTTTATATATTTTTGTACAGGACTTTGGTGTACTACTATGTTGTATTTTAAATGCCCTAGAAATAAAGTAGTATGGTATAAACCACACATAAAATTGAAATCAATCAATCAAATTTAAGTAAGAATGATGGGAAGTAATTGGAAAGAGAAAAAAAAACCCATCTTCAATTAATCCAATAATGTGTTTGACCAACTTTTATATTTTAAAAAGTCCTCAGTACTAAATTGTCAGAAAATCCTACAGTTCATCCTTGTTGCATTATCCCACTTTGGTAATCATATGTCTGTGTGACAACAATTGGTGTAAAATGCTACAATGCCCATTTTTAAAATGCTATTCAGCCCAAATAAAATGTGCAGTAACAAGGCCTTTCCATGCCAGTCCATTGTGTGAAGAGGCGCATCGCCAAGCAAAGTGCATTGTGATGTCCTTGTTTGTTTTCTAGTTGAAGGACAGACCAGTGATCGCCTCATTCACCACAGAGCACCACTTTTCAGGCTTTATTGATCTATTTGTCTAGCTATGTGTTTGCGTGAGTGTGGCGAGGAGAATAGGAAGGATAGTGGTGTTGTCATTACCTTTCTCTATTCATTTTCTCCCTTTTCCTACTCTTTGTTTTAAAATAAATCTAAGTTATCTTTACAAGGCTGTCAGTGATATAAATATCTGTCCAACAATAAAACAACTGTCAGTTCTAGAGCGCAATGCTACACTTTTATGCCAATTTCTAAAGACTGAAATACTTGTTTTCTTTCTCAAAGTAACATGGTGGTATAGGTTATATATTTCAATTACTCTCAGTCTTTAAGAACTTTAAAAAATATGCAATAAGCTGAATTAAAGAGGTTATATTTTGACTGGATGTGTGCACAAGTCAGAGTTCCACAAGCCATGTCCACTATTCCAATTTAAAACTGTTATGCTAGCAAAAACCTTCCCAACCTCTTTTTTCAAGACTTCTTGGTCCCCTATGAGATGCTGACAAACATTCCAGTCATCCATTAAAGGACACTGAAAGTCAGTCGCACCATTTGTGCAACATTTTCCATGCTGGAACCCTCTGGGAGTAAACATGTACCAAGAAACAGACAAAACCACTCCAAACTCTGGATGGAGTTACTAACTTTAAATACCTGGGAGTAACATTTTTGGAATATTTGACTTGGAGCAAAAACATCTCCTCAGCTGTTGGGAAAGCACAGAAACGTATGTGGTACCTGAATATGTTGAGGAGCAATTGAATTCCAAAAAAGCTGATGGAAATATTTTATAAATGTGCCATCTGCAACTGTCACACACCATAGTGACACTTCTATAACCATAGAAGTCAAGTACATTAATACTTGCACAGCTTAAAAATTAACTATGTATTCATTAGATTTAGAGGCCTATGTAAAAGCATTAGCTGATTAGTAGATTAGGGTTTTGTAGTGGTGGCTAATCAGTGCTGGGCTAAAAATAACATTTGAAACCATTGTGAAACAAAACTGTTACAGTGTGTTAATCTGATCCTATTATACTCTTAGGCTTTTAGGATGCTTAAAGTGTTGCAGATCATGTAGATTGTAGTCAAACGTGAGTATGTTCTATTTTTGACCTGTCAGGTGCCACGGTATTTCAATCATTCAGTAGCTTTTAGGCAAATCAATAAATAATATTTTTGATTTTCAGTGTCTCACAATGTCTCTGGTAGTTGCTCAGTATCTGTTTTTTTAAATACCATTTTCTATTCAATATAATCAAAGTAGCTAAGCCTGGTATAATTAGTTAAGTAATTAAGCTAATATGAAATTAAAAAGCAGATGCAAAAGAAAAAAAACATTCACACTGTATAGCCATCCAAAAATGAAGTCATATTAAGTCATAAGACATATCTTTAAAATGAATTGTTGATTTCAATCACTGCCATTAGTTTTTTATTACATGTTGTCTGTATGCTTAATGTAGGAGTGTGATTGTGTGTATTTGTTGCAGACAGAGAAACAAAGTCTTTTTAATCTCCTGACAGCATGACTCACCTCACAAGGTATTTCAATGAGCTTTGAAAATCGTGTTTTATTTTATTAGATTATTTTAAGGAAACGCTGAATAAACAGATAAAATACTCTGGCCAATACCCCAACCTAATTACAAGACTTAGATGTTTTTCCAAAAATTTTCAGAGCATTCAAAAACAATAAAAAATCCCTCTCCACTTGCACAGCATTTTAAATTGTTTAATTATTCAATCCAATGTATATCAAATGTTTTGAGTTATTTTAGGGAGCTTGTTTCTTCTCATGAGAAATTGAGTTCAAAGACCTTAGCTGCCAATCCAATGACCAGGCTACCGAGAAAAAAATGTCAAAAAGACAGCACTTGTAAGTTGTTCCAGGGTGACACATGAAACACTGGTACATATCTTATTGATAGCCACTCCCACTTAACATGAAGCACTGAAAGGATCTTCTTGTAATGTGATAAAATCTTTGGGGAAAATCGTGCAGTGTTGCTGCTACTGCAACAGATGTCTTATTGTTGCCCATTTTTGGCCAACCATGAGCTCTTCAACAGCTGTCTCCATTTGCTCTTCTTCCATTTCACTATTGGACTGAATTCTCTGTTCGATTTTTCAGACATAATTCTGCTGCAGCAAGAAATCATGCAGTCTGGCATATTCCACAAGATTCAACAGAAGTTATTGTTAAGGTTCTACTATGTCTATTATCCACATAGTGTGTACTGGATATTATTGATATTAATATTTAAGTTCCCATACGTCTCAAGATACTAGCCAATATTTTAATAACTGACTGAAATAAATGTATAAAACACTCAATAAAAGGTCAAATTTTGGAAGATAGTACCCATTTCTTGAAACGATGTGACATGCCAGTGATGGTTATAGAAGTGTGAATTCAACTTGAAGTCATCGGGGTCGCGGTGTTGCTACGCTCTTCTCAAATTATGAAATTATATCAACATGCATGAAAACGTGAACACTTGCACTTCTTTTCAACTAAAAATCACTTTTTGAAAATCTGTGTAAGATTGCCATGCCAGGCATTTGTCTTTCTATATGTAGTTAATAAAGGACTTGTTTTTATACTCACACCCATGATGTTCAAGGTGATAAGCCACTGATGTAAGTCATAACTGAGCCCATTAGATTCCTAATTATGTAAACCCACTGTGATGTTTACATTGCTACAAGCTCACTCATTTAGCCCAAGTTTGTTTGCTTTTGTTTAACCTCATCTCCCAGGCTACCATTTATTAAAAGTAATTTGCTAATTAATGGTGCAAATCATGGACTGACATTTAAATTAGCCATGTTGCTTTTTTTCAAATTCCATGTTGGGGTTCTCATTTATAGAAGTTGCATTCATGGAAACTAATTGTGCCCATTAGTTTCCATGGAAATCAATGTGAAGATCAGTAGTAATAATTATTACTGATAATTCTTTTTATTTTATTCCACAACAAGTGGCCATTTGACAAATTTATATAACAAACTCTACTAGTAAAAGTTTGTCAGTGTGCATCCTCACAATTACTATAGATCTTACTGATCAAAACAAACATGAAGTTAGACTGATGCACATGTAAATAGAGGTTTGCAAATTTTGTTTCTGACATAGTACTTACTGTCAATCATGTAAAGCTGCATGCAAGCAGAATGAAAGCACTTTGTTAAGCTGTTTGTTTTTATTTCCCTCAAGAACAAGTTATTTCGCAGAATTTTCAAATTGCACACAGGGATTAAATGAAATGTAGTTTGGATTTAGAACAGCTCTTCTTTCATGCCTCTTGAAAACAAACACAAGCTTGTATACTCCGAACATTTGACAGTTAAATGCTTCCACTTGAACAGCTATTGTTGCACAAAATTTTAATGCATTTTGCAAATTCAATATTAACAGCTTTTGTGTTAGCAACTTTGATACGATTTTACTCTTGAATGAAGTATAAAATGCTGGGCAGAATTATTGGACTTTTCCGTTTTGTTTGATCCACAGTTTGTCTTTTGTATTTTTGCTATTAAAAGCAAAAATTATATTCTGGTGCTGGCTCTAAAAGCAATCTCAGTTTGCAACTGAGATTTTTCACCATGTCAACATTGCTGAAAAGGTCTCTTATTTTGTCTCCCAAAGTCTAGGATATTCCTGACAATCCAAAATTATTCTGCTTGAGTTGAACTGCATTTAAAGTATAATTGTGGCCTTTACGCTGATGTCTTTCTGAATGTGCTTTCTCCTTTATCCCTCTCCTCATCACCATCTTTGTTTAATGGAACTATAGTACTTCTCTACAACAATCTGACATGTATATTTTTGGATTGGAGGTATAGTCAGATACAATTACAATTTTCTTTAGTCATTCATCATAAATACAAATTGTAGGTGTGAGTGCTTCTCCACAGTTGTTTTTCTAATGTTCAGAAGCCCAGCATATTCCAATCTCTATGTGCAGTAGGTCTGATTATGGGTTTGTGTTCATTGTCTTGGAGAACCATATGTTTTTCATTTCAGCTGCTTGGTGAGATTCATTTGGTGGCAGACATAGCAGTGGTGGGACATAAGGTTCATAGAAACAATGCTGCTATGACTGATTTTTTTTTAAGTACTTGAAGTCCTGACGGTTCATTTTGGGTGTGGCTGCTCATTTAAATTCACACGATTGAGACCGGTGTGTGAATGTCATGGATTAATAATTATAATTATACCAGGCTAATACCTGCAACCGAGATATTTTGCCAACAGGAAGATGACTAGCGACAATTTTAACATGGGAAGTTTGTGCATGCTTAAAGCAGTTTGGGAACTCTTACTCTCCTTCAGATGTGAAGAGGAATCTAAGTTTGTTCTTGATACATTCATGAAGCCCTCTCCAAAACTCGGCAGAGACAACCCATGTTCTGGTAAATGTTTAACTCTGTGGTGCTGTTGCATTTGGGTGTGAAAGGAACCTTAGATTATTAGCTTCTCTGATTGTTTTTGATTTGCTTAAATAGAGCATTAGAGTTTTTCCAGTTTTTTTTTCCCCCCCGTTTCAAACAAAATATTCGCCAGCCCAGACTCTACTCTATTATTACGAGAGCAAACTAAATCATATCTGCATGTCTCAGCTCGTGCATGAATTAAGGATTTATAGGCTGCACTGAGAATGCATAAAGAGATAATAATGACAATAAAACTTTATGTGGCATATGGAAACTCAGCCTTTTATTATGATGACTAGGTTGTTGGTAAATCAAGGACCCTGTGTGTGTTTCTGCTTAATGCTTCATCACTTTGCCTTATGCTAATTCGTTGTGTGCCTGCCTGAATTTACTGAAACCCATTTTCTTAAAGCTCTATCTCCACATGAGTATAGATATTTAGCACAATTGCATTTACTTTGTCACAGAGATCCCAGAATGTTCAACATTCTGTGTTGAATTAATAATTTAGTATTTTTGCTCTGCCAACTCTCTTGGTTCTGCTTATATCTTCAAACATTCCTTTTAAAATCTCCTGTTCTATCGTCTTGTTTCATTTTATTTTTGTTTTGCCTTATTTGCAGTATTTTCCTTCCTATGAACTGCAGATTAGAGTTGGCAATATATTTTACCAACAAAAACGACAAGATGGTCCTGGAGAAATTTGAAGCTATCTTTCTTCCTCGTTATTGTGTCTTTGTTGTGTCTAAAATTTATTATTTTAAAAGAAAATGTAACTTACTTTTGTTTGGTTCTTTGTAACAGACTGCATCAATAACTAGTGAATATATTCCGGTATTTAGAAAACGTGCAATCTCTCTTTGCACCTACAGTACTGTTTTATAGACATGGCAAGTAACCATAGTATTTTTGTGTTTCATTTAAAAAATACTCATCCTGTGATACTTTGTTTGAAATATATATTTTACCCAAAGAATTGTCTCATTCTTTCACACACACAAATGCACTCACTTTATTTTCATTGCTTATGGTATAACAGAGAATATTTTACTTCATCTTGCTGATTTGATTGGCAGACTTTGACATGAGTGGGCTGCATTCAGCCAGCTACTGATCTTTTTTAAGGTTTCTTCTGTCCCACGCCATTCTTGTCACATCTGTCATTTGCAAACTCCCACAGGAAAGGCTTTGTTTAGAATGATATTAGAAAATCTTTGAAGGAGTTACCAAAATTGCTTGGGGAGTGCTGTCATGCACTGTAGCAACACTTGTAAGTTTATTGAAAGGTTTTAGTAGAATTAAAGCATGCTGAACATACCTGCTGTGACCGTTCTCACTCTTGGCAAAATAAAAACCGACAATCACTGTGGATAAAGCAAATAGTGTTTACCCATTTAGTCAATGTTTTCTATCGGCACACAATAGGAGAAGGAATTTTAAAAGATTAAAACCGCTCGCTGGTTACTCTGTCAATCACTAAAGTATTTATAACCAGACGTGGGTAGTTCCTACTTACATTTACTCCTTTACTTGAGTAAGCTTTTTGAAGCTGTGCTTTTTTACTTTTACTTGAGTAATAATATTTCAAAGTAAAGCTCGTTTTACTAGAATACAATTACTGGCTACTCTACCCACCTTTACGTTACTTCCCTAAATGAAGAAAAAAACTTTGACACGCTTGCAGCTTATGTTAAATTAAGACTTGTTTATACAAAAGCCTCACTATTTTAATGGTTTTGTTTTTGCTCCACCTGCTGTGTGATATGGATTTGAATTTATAATATGCCATTGGATATACTGGATGTACTGTGCCCAAATAGTTATACAGTTTTAAAACATACATCAAAACACACAATAGAAATCAATAACAATAATAGAAAAATTTTAAAGTGAATTAAGATTTATCTGACAAATTATCACACAATACAAGTTAGTAGATAATTCCTTACCTTACTCTCACACTAAAACAACTCAAAACAACATAAAGCAGCTTTGGAGAAAGTGCAATCCTAAAAGTTTAAGTTTTACATTGTGAAAGTAATGGACAATTTAATTATCTTCTTGAAGAAAATACAATTTTGCCATCTAATTTACTTAAAATCAAAATATACAAATAGTATAATTAATTATAGTAATTTCTTTATCAATAACAGATAATTACTTCATTACCAGGCTTGCATGTTGTCAAAGAACATCAATGACCTAATAAACAGAACAAATGAAAAACTGTCTTCTATTGAATTCTCAGAAAATGCTGCAGGCTTAGTACTGCACTAGTTTTTGTTATTTGCTTGACACCAGTTCTGTTATTCACAATCTCTGTAATTTCTCTTTTACCTCTGTGTAAAGCTGTATATGCAACCTGATTTTCTTTTTTTTTTTCATTTTTTTTTTTTTTTTTTACCAATAACCCTGCTGCGGTCACAAATGACAATAGATGCTCCTGAATACGTGGAGGCTATCTTAGCTTAGCTTGAATGATCATGTTTTAACAGGCCTTATTCTGCTTATCAGCCCAAAACCTGTGTGTGTGTTTCCTGAAAGCACCCAAATCTCCCTGGGTGATTACATTGACCCAAGGCCATTGATTACTCACCATAGAGGCTAGAATGTCATTGGAACACAGGCGGTTACCAATTTTTGCATCCTGGCTCTGCTCTCATTCCACTATTGCTCAATCCAGTCTCATTTATTCTCCTGTCCTTTGTTCTGAATAGAAAGCAGGCTGTGCCTGTTGCTACAGTTTCTCAAAGCAGAAATTAGCTATTTTTTTTTTTTATCTAAGTCAAAATGACACAGCAACCAATAAGGGACAAAATAATTCTTAAATGAAGGAAAAAAAAAAACTGGTTCTGTCCCCCCACCCTTTATTTTGCCTTCATTTTATTTCATGCTCTCTTCTGATTGTCAATGGCGGTTGACAAAAGTTTGAGCGTTGTCGAAATCCTCCATATCCAAGCAGCAGCGAACTGAAGTCATTTTTCTCTTTTCCATACTTCTGTGTGACAAGGTTAGCTTAGGGCAAATGACTGGAAGCAGTGTGTAGTGAGCAAAAAATACTCTTGATTTGAATTTCAACTTTAATCTCTTCTCTCTTTATCTTTTCAAAGGAACACAAATCCTATCTTTAGGCTGACAGCTGGAGGCTAATGTTCTTTATTTGCAATGCACAACCTGAGCAAAAACTTAAAGTGAACATATTTGACAAGAAAATTTGAGACATGACTTTGCATATTTCTTTTTTTATAAAAGCACCTACTCCTGCTTTAAACCAGCTGACCAAAGCTAGCTTAAGGTCTGCTTGAGTTGCCAGGTGAAGGGATGGGTTTGGCTGGGCTTGCTAGGCAACAGGGCAGCACCCGCCGATTGTGATTGTGTCAATCACAAAGCGAGAAAACTGATGGGTGAGTTTTTAAGCAGTTGGATGGTTATTAGAAGCAGTTGAGACCCAAATGGAATTATAAAAATGTGCAAAAAGTTAATTTTGCATTATAGGTGAGCATCTAAAAGGATGATATGGTCTGTTTAATTAGTATCAGAGTGAGTCTGCAGAGATGAAAACTATAATTTGAAAACATTTAGCATGAGTTGAAGTTTTTGCTACTTTATTTTTCAGTGAATTCTTATCTGTCTGTTTACTTTGGTGTTCAGTCATAGTTAGTCTCGTTTTTGGCTGTTTTGACTCGCCTGTTTCACTTGAAGCAATCACTCCTCCCAAAGTTCTGTGGTTCTTTTCGGTCATCATCAATCCTTCCTGGTATTAGTGGTATTTGCTTTTTGTTTATTCATTTCAATCTCTGAATTATTTCCACTCGTTGAATTTTATTTGCTGTTTGTCTCCGAGTTAATCTGTTTACTCATTAAAAGGTCAAATCTTCATCCCTACTACTGACCGTTTTCCTATTTGAGCCATCAATTACACACCAAAACGAGGGAGTGATGGGTGTAGCTCTTTAGTTTCCACAAACCTTGAATTTTACAAACCTATAAATTTACCTTTCTTTTATGCAAGAAAATGGTATACTAGCCTTCTTTCAGCCATCTGACTGACAATGTGCAGTAACTGGTGAGAACTTATTCTATGCCACATACATTCACAGAAAATGTGACAAAAAATATTTTAGGTTTAACTGAATTTTATCGCCTTACAGAATGTTAGACATATCCATTGAGCAATATTTTAAGCTAATTATGTACAATCTCTCTGGCTGTAAATAAAGTATTTTTCAAGACAGAATTTCTATGATATTTTTTATAAAGATGCTTAAAACATCAGTAAGTAATTATTTTTAAGTTTAATACTTTAAAACATATCGGAAAGATTGCTATGGATTCAAGGCTACACAATGCCATTTAAATCATGACAATGATGGAAACTGCTGCATTTGGCAAAAAAAAACCAAAACTTGTCTTAATGTCAGAGGTGAGAGAACCCCAGGTATCAGTTATTAAAAAGGATGTAATTAGTGGAAATGTATCTCCAACTTAATTTGTAAGAATCAAAAGACCTTTTCATTTATTTATTTTTTAACTATGACTGCAAAAGCTCTGCTTAAAATGTTTCATACCCCATTGTATCACATTTACCTGTTGAGACAGTGAAGCAAAGTATGATTGAACACTGTCAAAACATGAGTTCAGTTTTGTCCTTTTGACATGGGTGTTGAATGTCCCATACATTTAAAACTAAATCCAATATCCTCATTGTATTACTCACTTCTGTCAACTATTTCTCATCTATATGTATGAGCAATATTCTCAGGACAGTAGTAAGAGCAGTATTAATTTAAATCAAAAAGCCCATACATAAATTGTATGTTAATTTTGTCTTCACAAGTATTTTCTCTGATAATTCTGTCTCCACTGTTTGACTATTAAGTATCACTCCTGCATAGTAAGGGCGGTTTGACATGAAGTGACAACAATTGTGCTTAGCTCATGGTTGACATGCACAAATACTCAAATACAACTAAATTGTGAAATAGAATATCATCAACAAGTTGGAAGTGGTTGGAATTAGTTCTCTTATTTTAAATTGTTGTGGTTTATAGCCAATGGAAAGTCAAAATTGAGTTTCTCAGAAATTTGAAACACAACAAAAGCCTTTTTAATACAAAATGAGCACAGTAAAAATTAAGCTTTGATTTTGACTCTGTCACAGGATTAGGAAACTATTGAAGAAAAATTTATAATTTTACATACAAACATTAATATAGAATAGGGGACCAATGAAAATCTCATCAAATTCATCTCGTAGTGTAACAACACATTTCCGCATTGATTCTCGGTTTCTTTAAAAAAAAAAAAAAAGCTACTTGCTTTATTTTTGAATAGTGTTTTCTAAAAGGAAAATCAAATTACCAAAATAACCACAAATCCACAAGGTACCAAGTTTCCCTTCTTTGAATTTAATTTTTGAAATAAATTGCGTTATTAATAATATACTAATTCACTGAGCTTTCCTGGGCAGAGTTACTAATGTCCAGAATTAGTAAAATTGCTCTGTATGTAAGATTACATTTTACCCTGAAGAGTGATCTTCATACTTAAAGCTACATTTTATGTAAAAGCTTGAAATAAAGTGAAAACATGTGGGGATCAGACACTGAGCTGTTTGTTGGGTTTAATTAAAAAATATATTTCAGTTCAAGTGGTTAGCCAAAGAAAAGCTGAATTCCTGCTAGGCAGTCACAATTTTTTTTCAGGCACTGAATATTTCAAATGGTTTGTGCCCAGGAGTTACTTGGGCCCTGACTCATAGTATTAGCACAGTACATTGCCTCCATTGGCAAAGGCATCAGGTGAAATGGGCTGATTTTGTTTTGTTGGCATTGTCATTTATTGACAATCCTGGAGCTAAGCTTCTCACTGCTGCCTCTGTTATTTTAATCATGTTTTAACAGAGTACTTCCTTCACCAAGTTTATTTTTTCAATTCTGTCAAACATCACTGTTTGGCCTTCAATCTACAGTACAAAACATTTCTTTTTCTGTTTTGTTCTCTCACAAAAAGCAATCACTCGCTAGAAAGCTTCCCTGGATGCCTAAAGTCTACTGAATAATAAGTTCCTTGAACAAATAATTGGTTGGACATCCTGTCCAGGCTGTTGTGAGAGAGACAATTTTTCAATATTACCTTTCAAACAACCATTCCTTCAAGATACAAAGTCAAAACAAATTGACAAGTCACACAACAAATTATTTATTTTGTGGCATTATGCAATTTGTTCAAGAAGATGTAATGTTGCATTTTCTCTGTTTTTCTACACAAGGAGTGAACATTACTAGAACACAGCTGTTCTTAATAGCCATCATTAGTGGCATCCAACTAATGAGCACAACAATAGGAGGGTTACAGTTTTGTATTCACTTGCTTATGCTAAGTTAAAGCCATCTATGCATAGAGCTGTTTATGAGCAAATTAACATATTTAGATATATTTTTGTCTTCCTGCAATTTGAAGGATAATGTAACACCGAGTCATCAGTCTTTTGTTTCAATAGTAATTTGATGACAGCATTCTCTTTTTTTCAACATTTAAATAGTAAACAGTTCTTGTGATGTTCAATACATGTTATGCTTTCTTTAACCAGAATATCCTAGATGAGCAGAGATGCTACTTACACTTGGATAAGGTTTTAAGACCTCCTAATACTCAAGTTGTTGTTATTTCTTGGTTGGCAGTGAGAGTGGGCAGGTGCTTCGAGGGAATGTAAGTGATCAATGAATTCATCGGAAATCACCCGCAGCTCCTTTTAATAATTCATCATCAACAGTAACCTCTCTGGGCATTCATTCACTACCTACAGAACAACAGGTGGCGTACAGCAAGAGGTGACAGTGTGCTAATTGAAGCGACCACTTTTAATTCTATTGTTGGCATTGAATATAAGAATAAAGTTTATTATGTCAGACATATTACTATTGTATAGACAAGCTTATATTTGATATTTTCAGTGATTTCTATATGATTTAGCTTTTTTCATATTTTATTTATATAGCATTTTTCACTAATAAAAAACAAACAGTGCTTCTGACATAATGCTTATGTGTAGCATAAACATTAAATTGTGAATAGAACTAAAAAAAAACCAATTTATTAAATGACAGATAATAACAGATGGGCACAGCTGAAAGAGATAAATACTGAAACAACACTTTTTTTTTACACCACACTCATATATATATATATATATATATATATATATATATATATAATGTATGTGGTATGTGTGGTCTGTAACATAACATTCCAATACAGATGAAAAAAAAAACACATTTAAGGTTTTGATTGTAACAATGGTGTAGGAATATGGTTACACGCTTCAAACTCTCTTGTACTGAATCAATTTTCACAAGGAAATGATGAGGAAAATATCCTGCAGTTTAACTGAACATTAACGCTGAATGCTTTTTAGCTTGAATATCAAAGCCATATTTCAGAAAAATTTATTTTTAAATAACTAGTTCAGTCCTTAAAATATGCTAATTTGGATGCAAAGCAGATGCAGGTAAAATCAGTGACACTGACCTAGTTTTGCAGGTATTTTTACAAATAGAGCTTGTCACAGTGTCAGAAGCTATTTCACAGGAGCACATGGTGCTTCAGTGTTTGGACTATATAGGGATGAGTCACTCTCTGCTGGATATTTTGATGATGTTGTGTTTAAAAAGTCACAATGCTTACTTTGAGGAAAATTTTTGTTTGACATAATGTCTATACTATCCACATTGCTTAAGAACTTTATTTCATACAGAGTAAAACCACCTGAACATATTAAAGTAGCAGCCATCGTAGAAGAAACAAAATGAGTTATTCTAGACAGATTGTAGAGCCATTCCTTTTAAAAGAGAATCAGATACAGTTTAATTAGTCTACTTTATATATACACACAATTAGATAGGGTTGGTTACAGTGAGGTGAGTTTGCTTTCTTGTCAAACACAATGTTGTTACTCACTATTGACATGATTAATAGTGACCAGGTGCACAATACTTAAAAATATTAAAATTCATAAAAAGAGCTAAATAAAAACACACAGACTTAAATATAGTTTGCTCAGAAGGACAAGATAATAAAAATTAAAAAAGAATCTAGCATAGTTTTCTATGCTAGATTTAATTTTTGTGGCAACATTTATTGTCCTCTTCACTTTCGCTGTATCACTCAAATCCATGCTTGGGTATGGATATAGTCATCTTCAGTGGCATTCATGTAGATCAGGGGTGCCCAAACTTTTTGAGACCAAGATCTACTTTTACTGTCACTTTTTCTGAGAAATTTCAGACTAATAGGAGGAACCACAGAGCACTGTTGAGATAAAATAGAATATAGAATAGAATAGAATTGCTTTATTCATCCCAGCAGGGAAATTATTTCGCAGTTACAGCAGCATAGAGACAAGACACACAACATCCACCACTGAGTAGCAATGTAGACAAGATAAATAAGAATAAAATATGACATGCTGTCAAGATAAAAAGCAGCTTAGAGCAGACCTTGCAAGGGTTCCAAATGCAGAACAGAATGTATATGTAAATATATGTACAGCAAGTGTGCCACAGTGCGGTTGTGCGAAATTGGACTGATTAGTGCAGAACAGTGATTTAGCTTTTGTTGTACAGTGAGATGGCATGTGGCAGGAAGGATTTTCTGTATCTGTCCCTACGACAGCGGAGCTGGAGCAGCCTATGTGAGAAGGTGCTCCGCTGTCTGTCCACTATGTTGTGGAGAGGGTGCTGTTTATTGTCCATAATAGACAGAACCTTCTTCAATGTCCTCCTCTCCACCACAGTTTCCAGGGACTCCAGCCTTAGTCCCAGTACATAGCCAGCTTTCCTGATGATTTTGTCTAGTCTATTAGAGTCGCCGGCTCTGATGCTGCTTCCCCAACACACAGCAGCAAAGAAGATGGCACCGGCAACAACACTGTGATAGAAGGTCTCCAGCATCTTACTGCACACATTGAAGGATCTCAGCTTCCTTAAAAAATAGAGTCTGCTCATCCCCTTCCTGCACACAGCGTCAGTGTTAGATGCCCAGTCCAGTCTGTTGCCAATTACAACTCCCAGGTATTTGTAATCCTCCACCTCCTCCACCACTTCCCCTTTGATCTTTAGTGGCTGTGAAGGTATCTTCTTCCTTCTGAAGTCAATCACCATCTCTCTGGTCTTACTAATGTTGAGCCTCAGGTGATTCTGCTCAGACCACTCCACAAAGCCGTCCACCAGTGCCCCTGTACTCCCCCTCCTCTCCATCCCCTATACACCCGACAACCGCTGAGTCATCAGAAAACATCTCTAGGTGACATGATTCAAAGTTGTACTGGAAATCAGTGGTGTACAAGGTGAAGAGAAAGGGAGAAAGCACAGTTCCCTGTGGAGCTCCTACGTCACTGACCACCACATCAGACAGGACACTGCCCAGACGGACAAACTGTGGCCTGCCTGTCAAGTAGTCAGTCACCCAGGAGATCACTGAGTCGTTGACACCCATCCTCCGCAGCTTCTCACCCAGTAGCAGAGGCTGGATGGTGTTGAAGGTACTGGAGAAATCAAAGAATGTGATTCTCACAGTGTCTCCTCCACCATCCAGGTGCGACAGTGCTCGTTGCAGCAGGAAGATGACGGCATCGTCAACTTCTAAGTAGGGCTGGTAGGCAAATTGCAGGGGGTCTAGAAACGTCCTCACCTGAGGCCTCAGCAGGGCCAGGACCAGTCTCTCCATGACCTTCATCACATGAGATGTGAGAGCGACTGGTCTGTAGTCCTTTGGGTCGGCTGGCCTTGGCTTCTTGGGAACAGGAACCACATGTGATGTCTTCCACCGCAGCGGGACTCTCTCCAGCCTCAAGCTGAGGTTGTACATGTGTGCTAGTACCGGGGCCAGCTGGATGGAGCAGGTCTTCAAGATCCGTGGTGTAATGTAAAAGCACATCTTCTGAAGTTGGGATATTTTTCCTCCAACAGGATCCAGAGGTGTCACCTCAAACCAGATGTTGGACTGGAATTTATTTCAATGTCATTTGTGAATGTCAGCTTCTCATTTTCAACTGTGGCCCTATAATGCTTGTCAGAGTCGATCTTTGAGTCCCTTATTTTTGTTAATTGAACCGAAACGCACTAAATTGCGCAACACCTTGTTGAAACAATAATCACTGAGATTATTAACTTGAACACGTTTTGTTGATTTTTCTTTTTCTTTAATAAAGTTACAACTATTTTGGATCTTTGAATATTTTGATAAACGCGTCAGAAGAGGACGCACTGGTTTCAGCCTCTTGGCGGCGTTCAGTTTGTCACCTTCTGCGATCGACCAGTCGATGGCGATCGATGTATTGAGCACCCCTGAAGTAGATCATAGTTGACCAAAAACAAAGTGACCAGTATAGGTGGCCATATTGTGACATCTTATATTGATTTTATTGCTTTTATTTACTTTTTTCAACAGAAGAAAGCTGTATTTTGACAAGGCAAAGAATTTCTTGGTACAGAGACCCCAAACAAGATTAATCCAATATCATTTACAATTAATTTGTCATGTCAGTAACATAGAAGCATAATCCCATTTATTCAGTGACTGCTGGATCTCTGTTTTAGATTACGATGTCTGGTGAAGCAACTGGAGAGAGGAGAAGCTTCCCTTGCTGACCTCAAGAAAAACCTGGAGTATGCAGCATCGGTGCTCGAATCGGTTTACATTGAGGAGACAAGGTAAGAAAAACATTAATATTGTAGAAGGGACTGACTTTAGGTATACTTAATTCTTTGATAACGACAGAAATGCACTTCTCATTACCAAACCCTGCAAAAATAAATACACCAATTAAAAACTGACTTGAAATATTCTTTTTTTTACTGTGGTTATAGTTTCTTTATTTCTTTTTCTCATAATTTTTATCTATAATATATTTATGTATTTTATTTTTCTTCACATTCATGTTCTGTTTTGATTATTTCTAGAATAAAAGAAGTCAAATTAAGTGGAGGCTAAGACTTTGTTGTTTACCATGCATAGCATTCAGTAGTATTTAGTTACTGTGGAGTTGTGAGCATGTGTGTGTCTATCATAGCTAGTCTTATGTTGTTAAAGTTTTTTTTGTTACTTTTTTTTTTTTTTTTCAACTCTTGCATCACCGAATGTCTGCATGGCTAACGTGGGCAGCTGGTATGTACTTTTAACAAGACCTCACATTTAAATGACTGACAGCAAAGAAAATTTGGCTGTATGTTTATAAATCTTTTTTTAGATATAATTGAAGTTAAAAAATAAACTTGGTCTATAAATGTCAATAGTTGAGTGACAGTTCAAAATATGAGCTTTGACCAGGCTTTGGGAATTATGTAAACCTCTCATCATCTAGATTCAAACAGATTAGGGTCAGCAATAGGCTGACTCCAGTCCAGGAGAAAGGATGATGAAGTATCAAGTGCAGGATTCATGTAGTACCATCGTTATCAGTGGGATGTGAATGCTTTTTCTGAACGTAAACAGGCTTTGCTTTTGATCCTGGACACGTTATGGAGAATTATGTCACCCAATAGGATTTGTATGAAGCCTTATGGGGTTTCTGTGATGTTTTGGATTTATCAAATATATGACATAACAGGTCATACATTTGATTGACAGGTGAATCAAAAAATCCTAGAACTTATGCTTTATCCACAGTGAATCTCTTATCTTTCATCTTCATATAGCTGATCTTTTTTCTTTTAAAGATCCTTTTAGTCTTATACTTCCATCTCTTCATTCAGGCGATTGGTGGACACAGAAGATGAGCTCAGTGACATCCAGTCAGAGTCTGTGCCTTCGGAGGTGCGAGACTGGCTGGCCTCCACCTTCACCAGGCAGATGGGCCTAATGCTCCGGCGAAATGAAGAAAAGCCCCGTTTCCGGAGCATCGTCCACGCCGTGCAGGCTGGAATTTTTGTCGAGAGGTAAAGTTTGCATGATGTAATAAAGCATTTTCACAACCTCAAATAACCAAGCAATTGCAGATCATAAATAATTTACATGGGCAGTCACTTGGAGCTGCAAATCTATCACTTGTGAGCCCAGACAAAAGCTGCCTGGAGGGAGGTAAAGAAATTCTATCAACATCTTTAATTTGGCTCTGCATAAAACATGAGTAAGGGCATAATTCATGAACTTTGTGACTGTAGGTGAAATTTACTATTTGATTTTGAGTAGTAAAGATTTATTGGCTTTATGCTAATCAGTCAGCCTGCTCTGTATGTTAATTTTATTATGAATTTACATGCTTCAATTTAAAATTTGTCATACGTTCTGAGATATGAGCAATGTTGTTAGAAAAAAATACCTTTATTACACCTGCATGTTGTAAAGATTTGCTAAAGTTTTTTTTTTTTTTTTAAACTTATGTCACCTCATATTTAACAATGGATCAAAATCCAAATGTCAAGCAGGCAAAATAGCTGCAAAAAAGTAAAAAGGTGAATAGTCAAACTAATAAAAAATGTCAGCATAAATAACCAGAAAAGAACAAGAATATTGAAAAGGATTGAGGTATGTTACAATGGATATATTTTTTAAACTGATACGGTTTCCTCGGGGGTTGATTCATCTGTATCCTCGCTAGAATTCAATCTGAAAATTCAGCAAAAATATTGGTACTTATAAACTAAAATAATATCCTGAGCATGGTTAAAACAGAGCTAAAAAGATGCTTTTTTACTTATATTCTCATAGTCATATCATTTCTTAAGCTCATATTTTTAAGTTTAATGGAAACAGTCTGGACAAGGTGAGAAAGACAGATACACACACACACTGAAAACTCAATCTTCATGTACACAGGAGGCGCAAATACAGCAGAAAATCCCATAGTAAGTGTGAGAAGATGCTGAATGAAACCAATTTACCACATGTACCGAAGAGGATGTTTACTATTGGTAGCAGCATTTGAAGGGACTGGACCCAATAGAACACAGGGAGACTAAATGACCATAATGACCATGAACATTATGCAACAACAGAGAAATGTTTCCTTTCTCCCAGGGCTTCAAAAACCAAATGGTGTCATTCTGTTCTTGGTCCCTTTGGGAGTTTTTGGGTTTTGTTCTTCACACATATTTTGGGCAGAATGTTTTTAGTGTTCAGTGTTTGACAATTAAAGTGTTGTGGGAGTAAGCTATGAGGACATCCCAGGACATTTGTACTTCTTGTACAGTATGATTACTATGAAGTATGAAACCTTTTATCTTTGAAAAGTGTTGATTTTGAGATGTCTGCAGCTATTGCACAGTGCATCATTACCTTAGACCAGGGGTCGGCAACCCAAAATGTTGAAAGAGCCATATTGGACCAACAAAACAAATCTTTCTGGAGCCACAAAAGTTCATAATGAAGGCAACACAGGCTTTAAGTGTTTATGTCAGCTATTTTTAGCCTATTATCAAAAATAACTAAGTGCGTACATTTATGAGCATTCATGATTAAATGTTTATTTTCCCTGCAGTGCGTCCTGGAAGGAATGACGCACCACGTGACTACTCTGTTGTACGATGGTGCTTTAAGTTTACCTCCCATTACATTATAAATGTATTATGTTTCGTTGTACTGATAAAATTAAATAAATGCAATAAAGTAATCAGATTTTTGATGTCATTTTTATTATGAAGATTCGACAGGGAAAGATTTTTTTTTTCGCAACTCAACAAATGTGCTCCCAAATGCAGTTTGCATAACGATTGGTCCTTGTAAATAGTCATGTTAAGTGTGTGATCGAAAAAACAAAACTGAACGTGCTTAACGTGCCCCTTATTTGGGCAACAAACGGAGTGCAATAAAACACAACCTGCAGTTTTAAAAATAAATCAGTAGCCTTTTGAAAAGGTAAAGTATATAAAATGAATACAGTTTAAGTTTGATTTCTGTGCAAATGCAAAGCAAGTCAGTGCAACGGTAAAAACATAGCAGCATCCTCTTCTCTTTTGACACGCAACCATCCTCGGACCTGAAGATGTTAAACACAATAATATTGCTAAGTGTCATTCTAAATATATACTGACAAAAATTACTAATCAATTTATAAAAACAGCCACTTTTTTACAAATATGTGACTGCGGCAGGATTGTGTTCTTACGTGTTTAATGTTACTTCTGTTTACGGACCTCAATGGCCAGTTTCTCAACATCGGGCTTGTAAGATGTAACTTTAATCTTGACGCGGCGGCTAATGTAGCGCCTTCCGTGGAAATGTCTTTCCACATTACCATGTTTTTCGGACTATAAGCCATTACTTTTTCCCCACTCTTTGAACCATGTAGCTTACAGACCTGTGCAGCTTTTATATGTATATGTACGTTTACAGTTTTTTGTTGTTTTTTTCCAAAAAAACACAAAAGTGCGGCTTATAGTAAGGTGCGCTCTATAGTTGGGAAAGTACGGTGCCCTTTTTGTTATTTGTCAACTTCTCGTTACAGAGCAAACATTCAGGTAATCCTTCCGCATTGGCAATGAATGCAAATGATTCAGTCCAAGAATTGTAGAATCTCTTCTCAGTTATTTTCCTCGTTTCCTCTTTGCCATCCATGGCCCACATGACCCGTCAGTTTGTTTACGACAGCCACCTGCCTCGCACCCCGCCTAGCAGAAAGAAACGTCACAGGCTGACACAAATCTTTGACGGAAATGTTGAAATTTTATATTTATTCTGTTTGTCCTCCTACAGAAACCATATTAAAACAAAAAATATATTTCCCACCCCCATCTTGTTCAATTTTCAAACATTTTTGAAAAGCTCCAGGGAGCCACTAGGGCAGCGCTAAAGAGCCGCATGTGGTTCTAGAGCCACAGGTTGCCGACCCCTGCCTTAGACAATGATGCATTGTTAAAGGCTTGACAAACCTGTCTAATCGCAACAAGTCAGCCAGCTCTCTTTCCAAGGTGGAGCTTCATCACAAAGTAACATCCAAAACCATGCAAGCTATAATCATTCTTCATTTACTTTCTCAGAAGCCACTCCACTGTTTCTACGTATAAGGTAACAGTGGGAAAAAGAAGGAATAAGTGTAAAAAGGGGGAACTATGTGTTGCAATCTAAGTTGTTGGTATTTATTTACATGTTTAATGAGATTTAACTTTTTGAGATAAAAATATTATGTCAGTTCTATTGGTTTGATGGAACTGAATCATGGCTTATAGTAATAAGCAAAAGTTTGACTTACTGGATTACACAGCTTTTTACTGAATGTCATTACTAATTTAATGGAAAACTACACATCTTATTTTGTCAGTTTTGATCATTGTAAACAATACTCCAACCTCCTAGTACTACAAACCTATTTTTTTCATTTGGAAAAACCTAAAGCAATATTCATTCATTTGCAAATTTCTATTTATTGTATCACTCTTTTGGTCTGAGATGCAATTAGTTGAAGGTTTAGTTGTGGTGGGGGAACATCCCAAGCTGTGGTTTAGGGGCACTGTGTTTTCTTAAGATATTTACTCTCAGCAAGGCTCTGAATTTGATGTCTTTATCTCATCCAAACAGGATGTACCGACGCACCTCCAATATGGTGGGACTCAGCTACCCTGCATCTGTCATATCTGTTCTTAAGGTATTAACATATGCACATACACAAAAGCAAACAAAAAGAAAAATGCAATGTAAACTATTTGAATAATTTATTTTATGTTCATCTTTACTTTTAGGTTGGTACATTTATAATGGCTTTCAAAAGCATTCATACACTACATATTTCCACATTTTGCAATAAGAAACCTAAATGTATTTTATTTAATTTTTTAAAGAATTTTATGTAGCAGAACATCTTAGTTAGTAGCTGAGTATGAAATCGATTAAAAGGGTACATGGTTTTCACATTATATGTAGTGCACAGTTTGGTATGCATTCAGCTCTCATGAAGTTTTAAAGAACAACACTTTGCTAGGATGGTACCTGTAAGTATTCTGTGTGATGTCTACCAGCTTAGAGAAAGTGAACCAATTGTTCTTACACTGCATACTCCAAGCTCAGTGTGATTGGATGGAAAGCATTTTTTTTACACTCGTAGTGAATATGCTGACATTTCTAACATATAGATAAGCTCTCATCCAAATTCCAAATAAAGCTCTGTCTTTATTTTTAGGTTCAATAGCTGTGTTTCCATTGACCATATAATTGCACAATTTGAAAATAAGTTTGCTTAGTGGAAACACACCAATTTCAAAAATACTGTTGTTTTTGAATAAAATGTTTTGGCACCAGGATGAGGTGCTTTTTCAGCCATATTGAAATTGGTTTATTTCACAAAACTGCAATGGAAACACTTTTTTACCCTCACATGAATCACATGATCAACAACCAGATATCACCACTGGCGCAAACCACGAAGAAGACATGAAGTAGTGGGAGGATCATAGTGTGCCATGTTTTTAATGACTTAATAAACATATGCGTTTGTATGTATTTTTTATGAGGTAAGATAAATGAGGTATCCCTTCCTCTTCACTTTACAATTATGCTTTTTTTGGCCTGTCCCATAAAGTAATAATACTTTTATAAATTACTGCATATTGCTTCAGACTTAAAGTTGAATTCTTTGATTTTTTTTTTTTTTCTCTCCTTCACAGAATGTTGACAAATGGTCGTTTGATGTGTTTGCCCTAAATGAGGCCAGCGGGGATCACGCTCTTAAATTTATATTCTATGAGTTGCTCACAAGATATGATCTCATAAGCCGCTTCAAGGTAAACTCTCAAAGATGTAACTTTCTGCATCACGGGTCATTTATATTTCCATGCCATTAAAACAAGGTTAAAGAAGCCCTCTTCAATCCTGACAAGAACCTTCTACATTTCCAAATTGATGAAAGCAGGCACACAATTTCAGTCCCTTAAGACCAAGTTTATGTTGTTTTATTCCAGCAATGATAATTTTATAGTGGAGTTTAGACACACTTCATCTGCTTTTAATAGTTGTGCAGCTCATTTTCCACAGCGTCTTAATAGCTTATAACAATCCACTGGTACTGATAGCATCTGGCAGTAAATGACACAGGCTGTAAAGCAGATATGAATATGTAATCATAAGATGCTGTAACTCAAGTGATTCTGATGGATGATTTTATGACATTGGTTTCCGATGCTGCACCCATTAAGTCACAAGTTAGCTTTAGGATTTGCTCTAAGTGTTAGTAACTCACAGACTCTTTCGATTTTGTAATTTTCAGATTCCGATCTCTGCGGTGGTGTCATTCGTGGAAGCCCTGGAAGTGGGATATAGCAAACATAAAAATCCCTACCACAACCTGATCCATGCTGCTGATGTAACGCAGACTGTACACTACCTGCTTCTCAAAACTGGCATGGTGGTGAGTAAGAAACATGCGGCTTAGATTGCATAATTTGTCTAAGCTCTGAGCACCTACAGAAACAAGTTGAGCGTTGAGGTTGAGTTCCAACAGGGAAAGCACATTGGACTGAAGCTAAGCCTGTAAAATGAAAGGGATTTTTATCCCATTGGTATTCAGAACATCGCTGTCAGCTGACGTAGCAGCCTAATTGCAGCTTTTCCTGACATTCAGTTTCTAAGCAGATAAAAATTACGTAGATAGATGAGAGTATGTTTTACTCTGTTTTTTTTCCTTTGTTTTTTTTTTTGCCATAAAATTGTAGTTTACTATTTATCCTGAAAATGTATGGTCACTTCAAGAAAAGAAAAGAAAAACTCCTTTGTTTTAAGGTGACTACATTTTCACATGTTTTTGATAGTTTTTTGGTAACATGTTCTGACCTACATTCTTTAGCTTCTCACAGAAGTAACTTGAGGGCACATGTGACACAACATTCATTTCAAAATGAAAAACCCAACCCAGACTTCAAAGTCTATGACTTTCCAAAGAGAATGCCACCCCCATTCCCACTGTTTTTACTTAATCACCTTAATAAGGTGGCTGCGACAGCTGCCAACACGGTGTGTTTCTCTGGGCTCTGCCTTGTGGAGTAAAGTCACATTCATTCTCCGACCACAGTCTCATGGGAGAGCAAGAGAGCTGCATTTATCATTTTTAAAAAACCCCCCAGACTCATCTAAATCAACAATCAAAAGGTCATTCATAAAACTGTTCTATGAAGAGTTACAGAGCAGTGGATTGACCATTTTGTCCCCACCCTGTCTTTAATGACCCCATTACCCACTGTTGATTAGTCACCAATATCGACCTGGCTCCCTGAGCTAAATCCCCTCACTGGGTGTGTGAGTGCAGTCATGAATGCTCATCTCAAAGGAATTGCCCACTCACCATTGTGTCTTTTATATTTCATACACTCATTGGATCCATCTAATCCTACAAAATGTAAATAAACACACACACACAGTAAACTAGGGTATGTCAGATGATTGCTGGTCTATTGACCCTTTTACCATTTTTTAATTTTTCAATTTTGCAGTTTTATTTCTCAAATTTTAAGACTTAAGAAAGTTTGATATGAAGTGAAAATGTTTGTAATAGGATGTAATACACCATACATGCCTCAATGTGCACTCACCCAGAAAAATGTTTTTTTATGACTGTAACATGATATCAGAAGAAGGTTGTTTAGAGTTATTTTGGCTTGATTAGGAGTCACAATCTGTCACATTTCATGTTAAACAACTAGTCTAGATAGACATCATAACTAGAATAAATAGAAACAGGGTAAAATACTGGGTCTTCCAAAATAGGATGCAGTTAAATTTGAAGAAAGACAAAATAGACGTGACAGCACAAAACTATAAATTGGAGGTTTAAATAGACAAAGGTTTAAAATGAAGGGAATTATACTTTTGGGTATCTGCCTGTCATTTTATCCTACAAATTATATTGCAGTGTAGGTTGCCATGGATTTATTTGGACATGTCAAAAAAGTATATGGCATGATTGTCACACCTCT
Source organism: Xiphophorus couchianus (assembly GCF_001444195.1). Taxonomy (NCBI): domain Eukaryota; kingdom Metazoa; phylum Chordata; class Actinopteri; order Cyprinodontiformes; family Poeciliidae; genus Xiphophorus; species Xiphophorus couchianus. The sequence goes on from NC_040233.1 coordinate 19,269,836, forward strand.
TAAAATTTCACCTGCATTGCATGTATGTCCCGCTGCTACACAATTTATACACATGCTACTCAAATGTTGCAAGAATTATCAAATTTGAACATGACCTCATCCCATGCTGCACTCTGCAGATGCTCTGCCTGGACTCATAAAGATTCTTCTCCTCTACATGCTGAATGTTTGAAGCTGCTCCAAGTGACAGCTGCTCTACCTAATTCCAAATTAGTACAGCTAGAAATGATTTGATCACTTTGAGAAATCTACAGCTTCATGCTGCATGTAGTTTGGGATTTTACTTGACAAACCTGGAATTTTTGTATTTGAGTTAAAATTGACCGATTTGCTCATGCGTAATACCTGTGATCTTCTCTTTTGATGTTTGCTGTACTCAGAAACTGCACTTAAAAAGGTCTGAACTTGACCTATGAAATTGAAAGCATGGTGTGTTCTGTGACCTTTTGATAGCATTAACTCGTAAAAGAATAACAGAGAGCATAACCTTTTTATTTATATTTATACGTTGTGAAAACCAGAGTGACGGTGAGAGAAAGAACAGTGGGAGGGAGGCTTATAGGATGCTGTTTCCCAATAGACCTTATCTTATCTAGAGTTCTCTATTTTTGCTTTCCTAACCTTTTTGGTACCTTCTTTTCCCCATTTGTTTGCTTTCGTTCCTGATGCTAATGTATTCCTCATGCCAAATTCTTCTCTGAATTTTTTATATTATATTTCTCCATAATATTTTTATGGCCTAATGTGCCGTTCCCTGCATTCCCCATCACTGGATTCTCATTTCTCTTGCCTAATCTATGTCCATTCTTTTCTCTTGCATTCATTACTTCCTCATCTTTCTTGCCTGTCAAATGCCTCAACTTTTCCATCTGTCTGACTTCCTTTCTGCACTCCTCTGCTATATAATTTTCTTAATGTTTTCCTCGCCCTCCGTCACATCTCCTTTTCCCCTCCTCCAGCATTGGTTGACTGAACTAGAGATCTTCGCCATGATCTTTGCGGCTGCGGTGCACGACTACGAGCACACAGGGACCACAAACAACTTCCATATCCAGACAAGGTAATGGACAGTGACGTGCGGTGAGGTTCATAGCTGGTGAGGCACTGACGTCATCAGAATCAGATTTGCAAATAGATGCATAGATTGACAGCAGTTTACAGGTTATGTTTCACTTCTGCATCCTTACACATACAAACTGTAGCTCACAAAACACACATTTCCTTAAAAAACAAAACAAAATAAATGTTATTACTGTCTTACCTGCTTCGATTGAAAGTCCACTTGAGAAAACCTTTTTAGTGTTGTAATGTAGTCATCCATGTCGAAAGTCGGGATAAGCGAGAGGAAAAAAATCACTATCTCTATTATAATCTATTGCTGCACTTGACTTGCTTCCCGAATCGTTTAGCCTAGCTCGCTGTCACTTACTCGGCAGTTGAGGAGTGAACAAGACGAACGTCTGGGATCTTGAGCGCCCCCTGCCATGAGGCAAGAGAACTGCCTGCCTCACCTCGAACCTGTTCTCTGCCGTTTATAATCGCTCATTACACGAAACACGTTACACAAACACAGTTGGTGACAAAAAGCACTGTACATTATATACATAAGCTAAATTATTGGAAATAAGTTCACATATTAAATTTGTTTAAACCATTTTATTGACGCCGTACAGCAACATGCTCTCTCCGCTTAGCAGCCAGCGCAGAGCCAGGGGTTGCGCAATCCAAGGTGAGGCAGAGCTCGCTGCTGCCTCACCGGCATCGCTTCCAAGCATTTGAATGGGAAAATAAGAAAATTCAGCGATTTTGAACAAATAAAAATCGAAATTGGTGAAGCTACATGAAAAATAAATATTTTTTAGTACAAACCACCGGATGAATATAACAATTTAAATTACTTTATGATTATATATTTTCTTTCTTTCCATGATGGCTGGTGAGGCACTGCCTCACCTGCCTCCCCTGACCGCACGTCACTGGTAATGGATGATAAAATCAAAAATGCATGGCGCTGACTCACCCGATCAATGATTTCATTTACAGCAAGGGGGCTTTACATTCATACTGTGATCGCCCGCAGTGTAATAATAACAGGATGGATTTGTAGACAAACTCAAAAGTCGAAGCTTTTTGTAAATGTTCAGCTTTTACTTTAAAAAGCTGAAGTTTAAAACTGGAAAAAACATTGGTTTGCATAGTGCTTTTTAAAATTACCCAAATCTGTGAACTTGTTCACATTTTGTCAGATTACCAGCACAACAGATTTTTGTTTGTATCAACTTTAACTTCACAATTATACACTATATTTTTTCACTACAGTTCTATCACACACATTTCCAAGAAAACACTCTCAGGTTTGTGGTTGTAAGATGACAAAACTTGGAAAAGGTCAAATAGACAAAACAGAACTTTAACTTCTCTTAGAAATTTTGTAAATTCTACAACATTCTGTTGTATCATTTTCATGCAAGTTTAATAATAATTTTAAAGAAAATTTCTTTGTATATTAGGTGAAAGTTAATCTAAATTTACAAGGAGGATGAGAAAATAATGAAAGTCATTTTACAATACATTTATTTTAGACGCAGTATTTTCATCATCCAGAGTGAGTCAAAATTCAATATTTTCCAAAAAGTTATATAAAGGTTAGTCATGTTTAATGATTCTCTTGCCAGAGTGAATTAATATGTATTAATTTCTCAGGTGTTTTTGATACCTACACAGACCAATCAGACACAGTTGTTTTACGTTTTCTTCATTTGTAAGGTCAGACACAGCCATCCTCTACAACGATCGCTCAGTGTTGGAGAGTCATCACGTCAGCGCAGCCTATCGCCTACTGCAGGACGACGATGAAATGAACATCCTCTACAACCTCTCCAAGGACGATTGGAGGTCCGTTTCACATAGCGCTACTGTACTTAAATGATTGTAAAGGGAATGAAAAACCCCTCTGAGAAAGATTGCAGAAAGCCATGATTCACCAATCTTAAGCCCCATGTCAACTATGTTTGACATAAATGCGGCTAATTAGATCATCCTCAGGGTTCAATGACACTCATGACTGAATTCACCTGATTCCAGGTGTAGTCATGTACTCAAGCCAGGACTCGTTACTATAAATAGCTCTTATTTATTTTAATAACTATTTTTGGAATACTTCAGCCTTTAGAATCTGCAAGTTTAACATTGATTTAACAGCTTCTAACTAATTATTTTTTTCTCCCTTGTCTTTCGCAGAGAGCTGCGTGCTTTGGTGATCGAGATGGTGTTGGCTACTGATATGTCTTGTCACTTCCAGCAGGTTAAAGCCATGAAGAATTATCTACAGCAACCTGAAGGGTCAGTTGGTTTAAAATCAATTCTGTCGCTGCTGTAACAATGCTGCTTTGGCTGCGTTTACGCGGCAGGAATGTGATCCAAATGTACATTTTTTTCCCCCTATATGCAAGCCATATTCAACTTTTTCATGGCTGTCTGAATGGCCCAATTCTGACCTTTTTACCCAAAAGAAAATCTGATTTGGCCTCTCCCATATGTGGTACTAAATCAGATATGTATGCGATTATTTTCAAAGCGTCTGCAGTCTGAAGTATCATGTTGCACTTTATTTGATTTCAAGTCATTGATGACATAAAATGCAAATGTAAAAAATGGCTGAAAATGATAATTATGAAAGAAATCTGTCAGTGAAGATCATCACATCCCAATCCCAACACACCTGATGTTACTGCACATCCAAACAGACTTCAGAAGTTACATTACTATTAGCTTTACTCATGTTGTGACAGTATTGTCACAACATTGATCCATAGACGATGGCATCCATTAATATTTCTGTAAAAAGTGAGGTGGTATGTAATGGTTACATTCTTCTGCTTATGTGGGTGGCTTTGGGGTCATTATTTTTTCACACAGCGGTCTCGTTGCAGTTGGGCTTAGTTAGTACTATGAACAATCACAAAAAAACCCATTAAGACCAAAGACATAACCTTTGATGCCTTACAGAACAAATAACTAAGCATTAGCCTCTATGAGATTCTGACACAGTGACAACCACAAGTAAAAGGCCGCCATTTCTCAGTATAATTTTTTAAAATCTTTGATCATATTTATGCAAAAACATATTTAATGTGTTTATTTAAAACAGAAAGACAACAATTATTATGACCGCTATTATGATTACAGAAATATGAACAGCAAAATTAACATTTATTGGCTTTTGTTTAGAAAACTGCATTAATTGACGTGAAAATTGGCATGTATGCTACAAAACAAACAAAACAAAAAAACTGTGAACATGTGTTTCTTTCCTGAAACGAAAAGGAAAAGTTGTGGAAGCATTCAGTGTAGCAAAATAAACTTCTATATGTTTTCATTGACAATTTAAGTCATTGAAATACTTGAATGTCATGTTAATTTGTATTTTTAGTGAACATGTTTATGTAATTTAGGTTAATGCAGTTCTTGCCTGACACAGAAAGTCTGAGTAGCCTTACAATTTACTATAAAGTAGATGATAGTATAAACTGGCCCAAGAATTTAAATAGACTAATATTATATTCAAACCTAAAAGGAATATAAGAAGCTATGAAAAAATTACAGTCTACCAAAAGCAGAGAAATCTCAGAAACAGATTAAGAATTAATCTGAGATTATCTTTAAAGAATTCCTCTTTCTCTGATCCTTTTTGTTTATTTAGTTTAACTTTCTTCTGCATATGAGATGAAAATACTGCCTTGATAAGACATTCAGTAAACAAAGAACAAAATATTGTGTAAAGTTCACTTAAAAATTCACTTCAATTTATGATTTCTATAAACATTTTCAGGCAGACCTGAGGTCTACTGTGCTGTGTGCAACTTCCAGTACTTCCTAACAGAACTTCCTTTTTGCACACTTCGAGCACAGGGCCCTGGAGATAGCTAGCGGTTGTTGTACAACCAGATAAATGCGAAATGCGTTCAGGTTAACCACTGGTGGGAAACAATAAAGGGTTGCAGCTGGAGAACAGAAATAAAAGAGCTATCACACAAACTATCACATAGCATGATGAGTCATCACTGCCACAGCTTCTACTAAAAGCAGGCGGCAAGGGACTTGTTAACCTTCAGACTATTCTTTTCCGATTATGGTAACATCCAAAACACCTCCCAATCTTATATATTACATACATATATAATATATAAAATATGCATGACCTTATATGGATATATCTTTAAGACAAAAAGTGCTGACTGCAGGGTAATCAGTCCAGTATAGTCCTTACACACATATATACACGATTGCAGTCTGCAGGCGGCGGTGAAGCTGAAAAGACTTTAATGTGAAGTAATTTAAACCAGTGTGCTGCAGGCCTGCTTAGAGCACACTTCAAGACTCAATCTGCCACAAATGGAAAACAGCAAAATAGAAGCCAGTCACTCTCACCCCTGTTTAACCTTGTACTGTGTGTACATGTGTAGAGTGTTTTTGTGTACTTTGTGTGTCTCTTCCATTTAGTCTGCCTCTTTTTCATATTTGTCTGTGGCTGTTCGTTCATGCATCAGTCCATTAAACAAGATATTAGGATATGGTTATCAGGTGATATTTTACACACCATTTCTGATGAGGTGGGATGATGCATCTTCATGCTGTGATCCAGGGCAGAGGACTGATTAGCCTAATGGTGGCAGTATGACTAAAGAGGGTTTTTTTTCTTATCTCTTTGGATCATATTCTGTTATGAGTGTAAATTTAATGGCTTACATTAGAAGTACTATTTAGCATCCACATAATGTTAAAATGTTAAAACCTTAGATTTACATATACACTATAAAAAGACACAACCTTTCTTTACTGTCTTAATGCATATTAAGCTTTTCTTGTTGATCAGTAGCTCAGTGCCATAAGCTGTTTCATATCTTATTCACAAACAGTGTAGAGAAAGGTTTTATTGTCACAGTAAATTATTATAGCTGCAGTATGTAACTTTTATAAAAATTGCTACACTGTCACAATGTAATGACAGTATAGCGAGACAGATAATCTGTGAAATAATTGAGCTCCTCTGCCTTCTCACAGTGCTAACTAGAAACAACCAAACAGAGCCCAGAGGAGGGTCTTAGTGCTGTGAATCAAGATTAGATACCTGCTGCTCACAAATCCCCTCAAGCCTTCGCCCTTGCTCTCTGCTACACTAAAGCTTCTCTTCGTCAGTACAGCCTGGCATGAATGCTCGGGCCAGTTAGCAGGCAACTGATGACAGATAAACAATTTTCCTGAAACAATAAGTTGTTTCTTTGCCACTAGCCCATTTAGCAGCACGTACATGAGATTGACAGACTGTTTTTGACTGGTAGCCATGTTTTTCTTCAAACAGTGGAGGAGATCTTTTTCACAAATTATCTGTCTCATACTGTAACGACATGGGGATGGAGGAGAGTATGTCCATGTATGGATGAATGAGTTGTATTCAAAATTAAACTATAGTTTGTTGTTTATTTGCAAGTTAAGGTTCTGCAGCAATGGTTTATTTATCCCTGATCTCTGGCTGTGAGCCTCAAGAAATTTAAACTGAAATAAATGGTCAGAGTACACAAAAGATGGAACAAAAACATAAGAAATATTAATGTTCTATATTTTGACTTAAAGGCGTTTTCTCTGTTGTTATTGGTGTTGTGTGACTGGTAACCACCTATTAGCTTTTATTGCAGCAGAAATAAAGCTGTCTCTGACTCAAGTTATTCCATTGCTTTATCTGGATATTGGGTGAAAGTGTGTGCACTTCTGGGCATATAATTTAGGTACTAGTGTGTCATTGTTCTAATTATGTCACCTCTTAGTGATCCGGAGGAGTTCCAAGCATGGATTGATTTTTAGAAGCTCTATGAAGCAAATACTGTGTTGCTAATGTTATGGCATGATTTTTGTGCTGACGGTCCTTATTGTTTGAAGATTATTGTGTGGAGTAATCAAGTCTCTGAAACGACCTGTATTATTTCATAAAATTCACTTTGCAAACAAGAGAACAGAAAACAAAAACGCATTTCTGTCTCTTCACAAAAATTTTTTATTAACTTCATTCACAAGCATACATAACAATAATGAAGCCTTAAATAAGTGCAGTTAAATTCACTGGAACAATCAGGGGCAGATGTTCTTGAAATACTGATCCCCTTTTTTCTGCAATGACTAACTCCAAAGAGCAGCATAACACCATTTTTCCTTAGCATCTAATTAGCCTTGCATGCAAACAATATTGCTAACAAAGCAACACTTCTTCAGATCATCTAGCACTTCAAGAAGAAAGATTCAGCAGCTGTAGTGAAAGCTTCATGAAAAATGACTGTCAAGGTCTAGGAAATTGTGCTGCCTCCAGTTTATAGCTTGCTCAACTTCAATATTGTTTGTCTGTGAGTGCATCTGAAAGCATCATGATCCAAAGACTTTATGATAGTGATCTTTTTACAAGGGCAGCATAGAAGCTTCTTTTGTTCAATAAAAATACTAAGTTTAGACTAAAAACATGCATAGCAGAGACAGTAGAACAGTAGAAAACTGGGGCAAGGCTACCTTTTTTCACAAGTCCATCCATCCATCCATCCATTTTCTGTACACCCTTAGAGGGGTCAGGAAGGGTGCTGGTGCCTATCTCCAGCTAACGTTCCGGGCTAGAGGTGGGGTTCACCCTGGACAGGTCACCAGTCTGTCGCAGGGCAACTCAGAGACAGACAGGACAAACAACCATGCATACACACACACACTCAGGGAGAATTTAGAGAGACCAATTAACCTGACAGTCATATTTTTGGACTGTGGGAGGAAGCCGGAGTACTCGGAGAGAACGCACACATGCACAGGGAGAACATGCAAACTCCATGCAGAAAGACCCTGGGCCGGGAATCAAACCCAGGACCTTCTTGCTGTAAGGCAACATCTCTACCAACAGCTCTGTGCCACTGTGCAGCCTTTTTTCACAAGGGCTGCACAATATTTGCCAATATTTTGGAATGTTAACATCTTTAAAACATCTTTAAAAATGACTTTCTGTCTCTATATGGTACTGTTTCTGAACCAATGAGGTGGGCATGATTCTGCCGAACACCACTGCCACGAATAGAAAATTAGATAAGATTGTTTTCCACTTCTTCCAACAAAGCATACACAAAGTGGGCCTGAAACCTGCCAGCTGTCAAAAAGTAGGCAAATAAAAACAAAGAAAAGTCAATACTTGAAATATTCACCGTTTACATAAACTTACTGTATTTGCTGGTAAACTCCAATAGAACATATGGAACATTGAACTGACATTAGGGATATATCTGCTCTAACATTGGCATGGGCCTATATCATTTCTAACATGACATTATTGGTGCGATACATAAAACTTAGCTGATATTATCAAACAATATGTATTCCCATCTTGTTGCTATTTGTTTCTGGAGGATGAGTGCAGGAGGTTGGTCGTGTGGTATTTGTTTTGTTGCAGCACAGGACTGTGGGGAGTTTAACTGAAGGACAGAAGCAGTGGTGAAGTCAGTAGTGTGGTCAAAAAAGTAAAAAAATATATACATAACATATAATATATGGGTAAATATCAGTAATTGGCCATAGCAGAAATACGGGTCTGGAAAAAATTAAGAGACCACTTAAAATGTTCAGTTTCACTGATTTTACTTTTTATAGGTATATGTTTGAATAAAAGGAACATTGTTCTTTTATTTTATGAACTGCTGACAACATGTCTCTGAAATTCCAAGCAAAACTTTAGTATTTATTTGCAGAAAATGAGAAAAGGTCAAAATAGCAAAAAATGATGCAGTGCTGTCAGACCTCAAAAAATGCAAAGAAAATTTAGAAACAGCAATACTAATGTTTTAACTCAGGAAGAGTTAAAAAATCAATATTTGGTGGAATAATCAGGAGGTTTTCAATGGGGTTCAGTGCAGTGGTTTCTTAATTTTTTTCCCAGAGCTGCAATAATATTGCATATCAATATCGGCCCAAATGTTCATATTAGTGCATCCCTACTTTTAATCACTGGTTCTAGTATTTGATTTAACACAGTCAGATGGCACTCCACAAGAAAATCCCCCTTTAAGTAAGGCAACTCTACAGCATCGTTCTTTAAACCATGAAATGCTTAAATGTCCTTGACATGCTGACTTGGAGATAACAGTTTCTTTGGTGGTCTTGCTGACTCCTTCCGCTCCCACATACATTCTTTATTTTTGTTTCAAAACCTGAGGATTTTAAGTGCTTTTAAATGTGAGAAGCTTCTCCCATGGTGATGCAGACAGATTCATCTTTGAAATACTGGAGATATCAAAGGATATAATCATCGGCATTGAGCTTGCCTATTTGTCAGCATGAGAGTGGTTTTAGTGGTTTCATCTACAGCTCTGACTCTGTCATAGCAATAAAACTACGGCGGGTCTGGGTTTATATGCAGAAGGAAAAAAAACGTCTTTGCTTTTATGATGTGGGGTATTAGAGTGGCTGGTCTTTAGCTGTTGTGGGCAGATGAATGAGGTTTTTTTCAGGCACTGTCAGAAGACAGGACGTCTAGAACACAGACTCTGGTACTCTGAAGTTGCACATAGCGATCCTGGAGCTAACATTATCTTTATTTACAGCCTTTTTGTGCTCAGTCATTCCAGCTGCCTCTTCTTCTTTCTGCATGAGAGGAAAGTAAAAACGCAAGTTTAAGTTGCTATGTATACTGATATAAATGTTGAATGTGCCTAAGGCTGTGTTAAGGGCAATGATTGAGGTCTATGGTGACACTAAATGGTGCATTAAAAATCTTTGGTTTCAAGGAGGCTGTGAAGTCTGTGTGTCTAGATGCATGAGAGAGCAATGCTGCACATCCTTATGAGTTTACCTTCTTTATAGGAAATTGTTCAAAAATAATTGGTTCTGTCCAGGGTTACCTCAATCTGATCACCCTTCACCTCGAAGCAAGAGATCTTTTTCATCTCTGACCAGACATCCCACACACTGTTCTGCCAAAGATTGCTCTCTAACTTTTCACTGTCAGCAACGTTGCACTATCGTTAAGCTTTCTGAGCTCACTCTTCAGTAACTCTCTGTATCTCACCCCCAGACGGCTCTTTTCCTTATGTTCAGCAGCCTTTTCAGATAATGACAATCTAGGGCTTGTTATTGTGGAAGCTCCTCATTGTACTGCTGGGGATTGTGCTCTCCACAGATAATGCAGTTTGTCACATAGTCATGGCATTGATGTCACCACAGTGTCACTCACTGAGTGCGTCCCAGTCAGTGGCCTCATCATAGCATTTTGGAGTTTCTTCAGCTTCCATGGCCACCTCCTCACGAATCGTTTGATCACCGGTTGGTGCTGAACAATAGGTGTGTAGGTGGAGGTGAGAATTAAATGGTTATGTCTGTGGCTGTTCATATTATTCCATAAAATGAGAGATACAGGAGGATTTTGACCAACAGCTCGAGCTGTTGTACTAATTATAGTGATTTCATCCGATTTAAACAAAAATCTCTTGAGAATATGTTCTGTATAGCTGTCAATTTTTTTGTGTGTTTTTATAATTTTTATGTTGTTGTTGAACAAATTTGTTATTAAATAAATCTCAATGCGTGTCATCAGTTTTTTTTATTTGCCATCACATAATAACTTATAACCCCTGAGCTTAGAGTTCTAACATTTTTTTTCCACTTAGGCTTTGTCTATGTTTTGTCTGCACAGACTATCATTTAACCAACTGAGCTGTGCTATAGCTTGCTTCCATACTTTTGTCTAACCTTATATTTATGGTTGTTCTCCACCACAAATAAAACATTCAACACTTCTGTATCTTAGAGAGAGAAAATACCGTAATAATATAAGTATGACCTTCCATTTTTAAAAAAAGATTTGTGTCTGTTTTTCTTTTTCCTCTTTCACAGCATCGACAAGCCTAAGGCTCTCTCCCTACTTCTCCACACAGCTGACATCAGCCATCCAGCCAAAAGTTGGGACCTGCACCACCGATGGACCACTTCTTTACTTGAGGAGTTCTTCAGACAGGTGAGTGAGTTCTCTTGGCATTTTCGCTGGAAGTTTGGTAGCTTTTGAAATAAAAAAAAATTATCTGTTGATGTCAGTACGATGGTGTTTCTTTTAAACTGGCAGTGTATTAGTTATTTGTTACTAAGACTGATTCAGGAAACTCGGTTGGTTGACTGAAAGATTGTCATACCTTATGCAAAATTTGACAATTGGGTGTTAAATACTTCAGTTTCATCTAAAGAAAATTTAAAAAATGGTTTGGGTTTATGGTAAATGTATATACGCCAAAGGGGCCACAGGGTTTGTTGAACTTCTGACAAGTTGTTGGCATACTTGAAAAAACTCCAATCATTTAATCAGCATCACCTAAATGAAGTAGAGAAGTTTTTGAAATGCATGTCAACAAAAGACAGGCTATGGAAGTGAGTCTAGATTTTTTTTAATGGCAGATGAAGTAGAGGATTCTACAATACATCTGATTTATTTTGTCTCTTCTGTTCAAGTTCGAGAATAAAATGATGTTGTTAATGAGTAACTGTTTTAATAAAGAACCTCGGCAGAAGATTCCCTCAGAAAATAATCTTTATATGTGGGTTATGTATACATAAGTATTATTTAAATAAAGAAACAGACACCATGGAAGATTAAGTTGTACAATATGTCCTATTCAATAAAACAGTAGTCTATGAATTCTAAAATATGTATTTGTAAACATTATCGAAAGCGACATAGGTGTAAATGATGCACCAATCCATTAATCAGTTTCTCTGTAAATATTTGTTTTCATTTTCATTCTCATTGTCATCTTGCCTACTTCTATAAGGCCTTTGTCTCTTGGGATGTGAATCGACAACAAATAGCTTCTCAAAAGAATATTGCCTCTCCATTGCCCATCTAAGTGGTTTGCGACAAACTGGAGGAGAAATTGAAACAGATTTGTGGCCTGAAAAGATATTGGGTGAGGCTCAGACAAATCAGATGTCTAATGGCTTGTCTGTATGCCTATGTGATGTGGGGTATTTTTATTTATTTTTTTGTAGGATCCAATCTAAAGTCCCTTTACTGTTTAAATTGATGTGTTTCTAGGGGGACAAAGAAGCCGAACTAGGCCTGCCATTCTCTCCACTGTGTGACAGAAAGTCGACGTTGGTTGCACAGTCTCAGATTGGTGAGTGGCTTCTAATATTTTGCTTACTTTTGTTAGGACAAAAACACCAGTTTTTTTTTTTATTTCTTTCTTCAAAATAATCTTGAAATAAAGCATATAGTTAGAGCTGAAACAACTAATCAAATTAATCGTGTTGTTTCAATAGTATTGAAATAATTGTCAACTAATTTAGTAATTGGTTAATCATTCACTGGAGTATGCAGATTAAAAAAGTCCATTTGATAAAAGAACACACTCAGAGCAGTAACTAAACCAAAACAGTCCTCAAGACGCATAGTCTTGGTTCACATGTTCAAATTCTGTAAAAATAATAATATTTGTTTAATTAAACGAAATGAATGAAACATCAGAAAAAAAAGAGAACATACATACTCATGAAACAATGCATTCTAGTAAGTTTATGACATTTTCAATTTAGATACAATATTGAAGGTATTTGTTGTGGTTTTAACTCTTCCCCATTAATTGTTTTGTATTTGTTTTCTTTCCTGTCACAGCCATACTGACAATAATTCTTCCTGAAATGTTTGTCACCAGGGTTCATAGACTTCATCGTGGTTCCCACCTTCACTGTGCTGACTGACATGATGGAGCGCATTGTCACTCCGCTCATCGACGAGGCCTCCCACTCTGGTCTTTCTACCTTTAGACGCTCAAGGTAAGTTATGAGAGAAATTTCTGGTGAAAATGTTTGTTAAATGCTTTCTTGGTAGTACAGCAAAGCAGAGGGCGTTGTGTATAAATGTGAATAGATTTTAATCTTCCAGGCTATTTAATCAACGATAAAACATTTTTTCTTGTTTTCGAGCCTTCAACTCTCAAATCTTTCTGAGCAACAGCTCTCTAAATTGCATGACTGAACCTCTACAGCTCCTCTGCAACAACAGCATGTCTAATGGAAGTATTGAGAACAGCAGATGAGTCTCCCATGAGTAATCCATTTCTGTGCATGGAAATGTCTCCACCTTTCATCTTGCGGAGCCACACACCTTGAAATTGGCATTTTAGAGACGCTAGTTAAGCTCTGCTCATCAGCCATGGTCATGAATGAGCCTTCAAGCTGGCCTGGCTTACATATTTGCCTGAGGAGATACAAAAGGAAGTGATTTTCTCTCTCCTGGTTTAATTTGTTGGCTCGGTACTTTTTCTCCAGTCTCCTTCTATATCAGCTACGTGCAAGGCTGAGAGGTGACACATAAGTAAGGCACAGTTCCCTTAATATTGTGTTTTTAACAAGTGGGCTGCACTGAAAAGGATTGTTTAAAGGAACTTTCCATCTTGGAAAGCACTTTTATTGGATAATAAACCAGTCCTTTAACTGTCTGGCTCTACAGCCATGCTTGGAACTGAACATAAATTTGAGCCCAGTCTTTCTCTTCTACAGCCATCATTACCATTACTCAGTGAGGCTCCAGTTGAAGCAAACAGTGTAAAACTTGCATAGTGCAGCTGTGCTTATAGACACCTGGGTGTTTACAGCTTTCTTCATACAGTTTATTGATAGCATTTAACTCTGCCTCAGTAGTCTGTAACTATATTTGCTCTTTCAGTCTTCCTGAGGGTCCGTCCGGAAAGTATTCATAGATTTTCACTTTTCCCACATTTTGCTATGTTACAGCCTTATTCCAAATTGTATTAAATTGATCTATTTCCTCAAACGTTTGCACACAAATACCTCATTATGACAAGGTGGAAACATGTTCTTTAGAGATTTTTGCAAATTTATTAACAATACAAAACCAAGAAATCACATTTATGTCACTATTGAAAGCTAGTTAAACAGCACAGACAGGACACATGAAAAAACCAAAGGGCTCAGACACCTTTTACCACTTGTGCTTTATATAGTGTAATTTATCCTTTTTCACATTTATTTCCTTCAAGTTATTTGTGAAAATATTAACATCAGTATGAGTTTTATTGTAGATTTAGTACCAAGAAAAATAGGAAATATCATATATCATTAGCAACTTAACTAAAAGGATACAAGTGGTATGCTATTAGTTTACAGTTCAAACAATATCCTGTCATAGATGCCTCTCAGCAGAAACTATGGCTGTCAACTTGTCTTCTTGGAATGTTGCTGTTCATCTTTTATATATTTCTTTTCTTTTCAGTCTAAACAGTATTAGCTCAGATGAAACAAAGAGGCACAGCGTGAAGAGCATGGGATCTGACAGCAGCTCGTCTGGCCAAAGCTCCCTTCTGACGGTGGACATTAAAAACTTCAAGGCCTTGTGGAATGAGGAAGTTTATCAGAACAGGGAAAGATGGAAAGCCCAGGCTACCAAAGGTACAGTTTAACCTTCACAGTTCATCATATGCAGCAAAACATATAAAGCTCTAAAGACTGCAGCATTTCTGATAGTGGGAAAGTTTAGATAGCGGAATATAAAGATGAACTGCTTTTAGCTTGAAGCGAAGTTTAATTTAGTTTTACTCAGATGTTTACCTCTCTCCCGGGCAGACCATTATTTCTCACTTTGTTTTTATTTATTTTTTTCTGCAGCAGGTAGTGTAAACAAACTAAGTTGGCAGATTTTCTAGCGAGCATTGTAAGGTGTTTGGCACTTTTTTGTTTGTTGGCACTAAGAACAAAGTGAAAAGGCTGTGATAATTGACTGAAAGGAGTAAATCAGCGAAACATTCTGAAGCTAATATATGGGCTAAGATGCAAAGGTTTCCTAAGCTGATGAGGCCAACTCAAATGAAATCATTGTATATAGATAGAATCTATGTTCTGAGTCATGTAAGTCTTAGTACTCTTAAGTGTTTAATGTGGAAGAACTGGACAACTTGGTTGTTGAAAATGTTGCACCTCTCATTTGCAAAGCTTTTTCTGCTGGTGAAATGTAAATATGAGCCAAAAGAGGCCCAGTTCTCCTTTTTGAGTGTTGAACAGTAACATTCTCTTGAAAGCAAGTTTTGGCTGCCCTCAAGTGGTCAAAAGTGTAAATGGTTGTTTTAACTTCAGAAGATTTTAAGATCTTGCTTTGTATGGCATCTGAACCAGAACAAAGCACTTAAATTAAGTCAATATTAGCTGATTGATAGAGGCTCCACCTTGCCAAACAACCTTAATCTCTTATGTGACTCCAGAAGCGGAAGAGAGAGCTAAAAAGGAAGCAGAAGAGCGAGCTCAGCAGGAGGAAGCTATGGAACCGCAGGAGGTCCAGACAGAGTCTGCATACCCTGAGCAGAAGGAGAACAAATCGGACAGCAAGGTGCCAGAGTCAGCAGAGGTCAGCAGATCACCAGATGGAAACACAGGGGAACCAAAGGAGGCGAACCCCCTTGAGAACACGTCACACCAGAGTCCCCTGCTGCAGAACGGTACGTCGGCTGAACTTTCCAATTCCACTGGTGACAAAACTTCAACATCGTGATCAGACGTACAAACTAGTCGTGTGTTAAAAGATGCACAGGTCTCAGATTTCATGGCAATTTTCCAAACTCCCATTTTTGTGAAGCTTTTACCTTCTTTAAAGAACCACAGTTAACAGCATTTAAAACATTCCTTTTGACCGTTCTGGGAATCTTGCATTTTACATATATATGTCAGTGTAATAAGTAAAACTGGTATTTTGGATTTTCAGGTGAGTTGTCAGAGGGGAGTGAATCTCCTGATGGTGAAGAAAACAAGAGCAAAGGAATGAGTGGTGGGTTTAAAGTGACAATTATGAATTATTGACAGAATGCCAAAGTGGCTGTCATAAAGATCTAATAAAACATTCAAAGAAAAACAGATGTTTATGTGCCTAAAGGCACGAACGAGATACAAAATAAAATATCTAGACCGCAAAATAGGGTGTCGTCGCAATGATTGATATACAAATGATGAATTTGGTAAAACTTGTTTTCAAAATTTCTAAAGTATGTATCTTGTTGCATCCAAACAGAGGCAGTGATGGAATAACAGAGAAGAGGAGCATCATGGCTACACTGATTCTGCCCTGTTGCTGTTTAAAGGTTGAAGTTGGACTCTGCTGCCCTCTACAGACGACTGAAAAACTGACACCTTTGCTTCCTTTTTGTTTATGTCTTTGCATTTCAACAGCTTCTATCACATGTATAATGTTTTTGCCATTTATAAACAGTAAGGTGCATTATTCCTTCTTTCCTGCTTTTTTTTTTTAATAATAATAGTAAAAATAATAATAATAATGAAGAGTTTTATTTCCATCCAGTGGCTATAACAGTGTCACCACTGGCAAACTAGTTTGTTTTTGTGGTAGTTTGGGCAGTGTTCTTTTATTTTTCTTTTGATTGCATTTTTTAACTCAACTCTTGTAGCTGTTTTAAAAGTCCCACTTCCACATCTTGGATATATCTATATTAGATTTATTTGTTGGGAGATGGGAGTTAAGAGATTTGTTGCGACTTACTACCACATATGCAGAATAGATGCATATCTAGAGGGACTTCTACAACGCCTATACTGCATGTAGATTATATGTCTGTACAGTAATTTGAGATTCTTGCCACAGGTCTTCAGCACTACTGTTTTATTACCAAGTACTCCTTAAATAAATCTAGACTAACTTAGAAAACAATTTTCCTTTGAGTGCTCCTTATGGTTGCTAAAGCCACAAAAAGAAAATATTTTGTGTGTTTACTTTCTTTAACTTTTTTGCAATTAAATGCATTTGTATTCTTTACAGCCAGGTGCAAATGGTTTTATTTTTTCCTGTTTTTCTTTTCTGTACATATTTAAATGTTTATTAATGGTTGAATATGGAACAGAAATCCATCAGCCATCCAGTGAGGGAAATATTTTTGAGATAAAATGTAAGATATTTGTGGAAAAAAATAAAAGTCCAAAAATTAGAAAGCAGCTTTTTGCAATTTTAACATATCACATGCTCAGATGCATTCAAGTTTTTCTTTTGTTTTTTTTTTTGTAAATACAATGTTTTTGTTCATCTTTTTGAAAACATATTTGTTTTGCATTAATTTCCTGTACAATTTATGCACTATTTCTGTCTAATATTGTCACATTGTGTGTTTACTTGATGCCTTCTGATGTGTTTTGAAGCTGTAGCAAGAGCTCAACATTGTTGCTAAAAAATTTTTCAGTGTTCATTTTTGCTTTTATTCCACAGAGCAGTTTTGTCCAAACAGCTTCCCCTTCTTGGTCGCTGGTGTGACATTCAATCAGCGTGTTTACAGTGTGCCCATACGCCACTTAGGCTGCCGAAACTTTCACGCTTCTGCGACGCATCTGAGGCGTATCTGTCCAAAGCGTGTCTGCTTCTCTACCAGGATTTTAAGGCCTGTAATGTTGTATATAAAAAATTTACTTATTGTGCACTTTGCATATGTACCATATTGGACATGTGGGTCAGTTTTCACTTTATGCAGTGCCTAGCAAAGGTATTTATGATTTGTATAAGGTTTCCACTTTATGTCGTGTTGGAACCACAAACATTTATTTGTTTTATTTGGATTTGTTGTGACAGAGTAATGCATAGCGGTGAAGAAAACAATTTTTCAACGTTTTCTTCATATATTTGTATCTGAAAACTGGGCACATAAATCCTGCCCTGAATCACCATTTTGTACAGCCATTATTGGCTGCTATTACAGCAACTCACTAAGAGTAAATCAAGAGCATTTGCCTTGTGTTTAACTTGACTCATGTACTCATCACCTCTGACTAGCTTCCTTTTCGCTGCTGAGCAGAAGCATGATGCTGCCCTCTCCATTTGTCACATTGGAGATGCTGTGTTCATGGTGAAGATTGCATGAAGGCCAAATATATATATATATATATATATTTTTTTTTTTTTTCCCAATGTGTTTTAGGCAAAGTAAAACTACTGCTGTTATGGCTTTCTTTATGATGATGGATTCTGTGAATGCTCTGTGAGATGTTACAAACTTTTATATCTTTTATATCCCAGCCCTGCTTTAAATTTCTCCACGACTTCATCACAAGCCTTTCAACTACATCCCTTGGTCTATGAGACCCTCATAGAAGAGCTGGATTTGTACTGAAAATAAATTACACACGGATTGACTCTAATTAGGCCACTTTCTGAAGGCAGTTGTTTGCATTGGGGTTTCAGCCATTTTCTTCCCACTTCAAAAATAATGCTCTATATCATATAAAATTCCTTTATAATACATTGAAGTTTGTGGTTGTAACACAACAAAATGTGAAAAAGTTTTAAGTCGGTACCTTTGTAATGCACTGTGCTCAGCACATTAATTTGCAGAAAAGAAAAGACACATCTGGGCAGTATTTGCTAAGTGATGGATGTTATTTTCCTTAAACCTCAAAGTTTTTTTTCTATGAAATTAACCACATATATTGTGTGAAGTTTAAGCTTTAGAAGGTACCTGTGTATATTATATTGTACCACATAGTTATATCCAAACATTTGAGAGGATTGAACATTTAAAGAAATTATGAAAACATATATCAGAAGTGAGGGAAAGATTGTTTTTGTATCCATGTTGTTTTTTATAACCAGCTTCTGATGCTTCTTTTCTCATGCACTGAAACCATATGCTACTTTCCATCGAAAAGATGCAGTCAGTGGTTAGCAAGCCAGCTGGCTGAATGTGTGCCTCTATCTGTACTTTCCATGTCACAAGTAACACCTGTAAACGTGTTCAGTGATGTCGTTAAAACCTGCGCTGATCCCGGTGCAGCTGAACCGCTAGTCGAGTTCTCCTTACAATTTTTCACACTTAGGATTCAGCCGAGACTATCTTGTTTTTAAAGATTAATGTTGCAGAATATAGTATTTTTAAAGCTAGATATTGCGCTATATTTTGCTCACTTTCATTCAGAGAAGTCTATTTTATAGCTAGGCGGTGTGGCGTAGTGTCTGTTTTTCAGTTTTATTCTACTGTTTTAGCCTTTTTATCAGTCCTTTTGTTTTATCTATTGTCTCCCCTGTGTGTTTGTCTACCTTGTTCTTCTTCACCAGCGCTGAAGTCAGAAAAAGAAAAATTTAAACTGTTAATGTAACGTGCAGCAATCTTTAAATATTAGAAATAAAAACATAATTGTAATAGGCTGCCTGACGCTTGGTAAAGCAGAATATATTTTCTGGACCAAGAGACCAACACATGTACAGACTTGTAGTTTTTGCTCTACGTTCTTCTAGCTACTGTGATAGCCTATAATATATAAACATTTAACAGGACATTATACCGACCACCATAGGAACATAGCTGTATTGCTGATCTGTAAAGACTTCTTAATATGGTGTTTTGTTCTGGTTACAATCAGTCAGTCTGTTTAATGCTTTGTTTCCCTGTTTTGTCTCTCTGTAACGACTGATCTCAGCAACCAGTGATCTAATGACTGAGAATAGATGGATGTAATGCGTGTTTGGGTGTGTGTGTGTGTGTGTGTGCTGCAAAAATACTTAACGTGCATTTCTGATCTCCTCACTGTGACCTGCTCTGTCAATGAGTGTGATTAGATGAGTGGCTGTGAGAGAAAGAGGATTAAACAAAGAGATGCAGTGGACTGCGTAAATCTGACCAAACAACCCATTTAAGATACAACAGTGATGGGTTTTAGATAACCCAACTGGCTGACGACGTTGATCTGTTTTGGTTCATAAAACTGTAGCAACACAATAATCATAATTGAAGATCACAGCTGCAACATGCTAGCGTACAGAAGTTGATGAATTGTTTTAAAAGCTGGTAATAATTCTCCTCTGCCTCTCTTCTGTGGACAGAATGAAGAGAAGCGTGTGAGTGTGAGCGCACGTGCATGTGTGTGTCAC
The DNA here is from genome assembly GCF_001444195.1 of Xiphophorus couchianus. Classification (NCBI taxonomy): domain Eukaryota; kingdom Metazoa; phylum Chordata; class Actinopteri; order Cyprinodontiformes; family Poeciliidae; genus Xiphophorus; species Xiphophorus couchianus. Next base: position 19,289,763 of record NC_040233.1, read on the forward strand.
TGTCCCATGCTGGCCAGGCGGCCGTGTGTGCCACCATGCTCTGTGACTGCACAGCCGTATCAATAAATCTGAACTCAAAGGGCTCAGATCATGTGTGCCTGTCTTCATTTCTGCACCTCTACCCTAGAACCTAGAAGTGAGATATTTTAAATTGTATTCAACTTCTAGTCCTTTAATAGAACAGATGCACATAACACTAAACAAAAATGCCTAAGCTGTAATAATGTAGGCTTTTCCTGGTATCACTACCTGTTCACAATAATGAGAATTTCACTGAAAAGTAATTGTTTTCAGTATATTAATTCAAAACCCAAATAGCTTTATTACAGAAACTGGTGAGTTTTCAGAGTTTATGACACTGTCACACTTGAAATGATCAGTTTATGTGATTTCACTCTTTATAGGTATATGAGTAAAATGAACATTGTTCTTTTATTCTATGAACTACTGACATGTCTCCAAAATTCCAAGCAAACATTTAGTTTTTATTTGCAGAAAATGAGAAATGGTCAAAGTCACGAAAAAGATGCAGTGCTTTCAGACCTCAAATAGCGCAAAGAAAACAAGTTCATATTGATTTAGAAACAACAATACTGTACTAATGTTTTAACTCAGAAAGAGTTCAGAAATCAATATGTGGTGGAATAACCATGAGGTTTTCAATGGGGTTCAGTGCAGTGGGCTATTTGTTTTGCAGAGCTGTATTTATACACCAATGTCTCCTACAACTAATAATAAGGAGGATGTCAGCAAGGTTAGAAAATCTCTAAAACTCAGTGAGAGATTGTGCTACTAGAACACATGTGTCAAACTCAAGGCCCGGGGGCCAAATCCGGCCCACCATAGCTTTTTATGTGGCCCTTTACAGGTGTCAAGTAGTCCCTCCAGTTTTTCACAAATCTGCAAAATTCATACAAAATCCACACAAAATCAACAATTCCCCACATTTCTTTTCCTGATTGTCTGAAAACATTGGGTTTCAGTGACTGCTGCCTCAACCTGACTTGATGTCGAGCTATAGTCCATGACCGATACGGCGAGTAATAAAAGTTACATTTAGCATCATATATTAGCAAAAAAAACCCCCACAAACATTCACAAAATCCTGGATGGACTGGTCAGTGTGAAAAGATGTTCAATATTAAAAAAACTGACATAAACAGCCATTCACTGATATTTTAACAGCTTAGTGGGTTTTATACATTCTGGCACAACCGGCCCTTTAAGAACATTCAGGTTTTTGATACGGCCCAAAATGAAAATGAGTTTGACACCCCTGTACTAGAACAAAGCATGTGTCCACTAGATGTCTCTGTTAGACTTTAAATCTCATTGAAACATCTGAGGTATCACAGCTCTCATCCTCAGGGGGCCTGTGGCAGTAAAAAGAAAGAAAGATCAACCAACTTGATATATACCATGTCAATCCCCAAGACAGTCTACATGGTATAACTCTTTATTCGTTGTGCAGGCAACTCCACAAACATTAGACACAGAGCGCATATTTATCACTAGCAGCATGCATATTCATGGGCAGGTTGATGGAGCTCAGAGAAGGTTTTTGTATGACTTCTCAGCACAGCGCTGAGTGCCGGAGCAGAAGGCGAATGTTAATTCAATTATATGGCAGCTGTTCCTCGGTGCCTATGGCCACTGTGTTTGCACTAGAACAGAAATCTTGTATTAGGTTCCTCGCCATAAAAGACCAGTGCCAGGCGTGTGAACAGGGACTGCCTGTAACCAAAAGCTATCAACAGTGTTTTAAAGAGATTTTAATGCTTATTTTCTGGCTTTAGTGAGATATTTGGAGCAGCTGTAAAGGAAGATTTGTTGGATTTCTTTGTTCTTTTGGCTCACTGTTGATTTACAGAGCTGCTGTTTTGTTTTTTTTTTGTCATTGCTCAATTAAATCCACTTGGTAGTAAAATGTGTAAATGAGTTTCTTTGCTGTATTAACTCCAGTCAAGGGTGGCTGGATAGAAAATGTGTCCTGTGGAGTCTGCTACATCATTTTGTCAATCTTTCTCTGGCTTCATGTGTTTGTGTGTGTGTGCTGTAAGTCATAAGTTTTTAAACCTAGAAAACACAACGTGTATGTTTAGATCCCCTGTATTCGAATTGTTCCTTTCTTAGATGACAAAATGATGAATAAGTACATTAAGCGGCATTAAACAAGGTCCTTACGTGTGTGAGTGTGTGTGTCCGTGCTCCACCCAGCCTGATGTCCCAGTCTTGGGCCGAGCTCCAGTGCTGCTCGTTGGAGGGAGAGTAGGAGGACGTGAGGGGGAGGAGGGCGCAGAGGCATTCACCAGCTTGTCCCTTCATTAAGCTGCTCCTTGAGACTCGCTTCGTGTGATTTAATCACACAACCACTGGCGGGAAAAAAGCTGCACAGATCTTAACTGGACCTGCTAATCAGTTTGCTTTTTCTTCCATTTAAAAGAAATCAGCCACACCTGCAGAGAGATTTGCTCTGAGGGCACTGGACAGAAGCAGCGTGACACAACATGGCCTAAAACATGTATCTTGTCCAGCAGCACACACCAGCTGGAATTTATAATTACATCGCTCTAAAAAATTAAAAGTGCAAAAGTTTTTGATATTCTCATTTTACAATTTATGACTATATCCTGAGTGAAATGATCTATTTTGTTCTATTCTATAACCTACTACAAACATTTCCCTGATTCTAAATTGTCATTTGCAAAAGGTGAAATAAAAAAATTAGCAAAAATGGAGAAATAAATAATTTAAAAAATATATATATTTATATCCATGTTTAAAAAACATGAAATTATTTGAATCTAGGGAGAGTTGTGAAATAAATATTAAATGAAATAATCCTAATTTTTAGCTACACCTTTCAAGTGCATTAACATTGGGTTCAGGTGATCACCCTATCGATGCTTAATTGAGTAGAATGACGTTTTTGTATTAAAATTAAATAGGCAATGGGATATAACAGCTGTCTTATATGTAGAGATGCTATTTTTTATATAAACAATGTGTTTAATGTGTTAAAATATATATATTTGTGACAAAATATTTAATATCATCTATCATAGAAATGATTCATTTCTGAATATTGAAACAGATTTTTTGTAACAGTGATTTATAAAATTATTCAATTGAATCATTCAGTCAATCATATTTTAGAGCAAAAATATAAAATTATGAAACACATAAACTGTTTTAATAAAGGTCAAATAAAATATCATTGTTAATCAAACAAAGATCTAGAAAATGTTTAAGAAATAAAAAACAAATTAAATGCCAAAACAAAAGATAAAAATCTTAAGACTCTGTGACATTATTTAAAACAAAAACATCCACCAAACAGACAAATGTAAAAAATGGTTTAATTTCAAACTTCTGTTTGGTTTGTATCTTATTTAAAACGGTTTTTGTGTTTTATGAAATGTGCTTCTGTAGTGACGTTATGATCTCAGGTAACCTTTTAATTGAGTTTTATTTACTTGCATCTTTTATCTGATATTGTTGTCGATACATTGTTTGCTCCCTCTTTAAAGTCAAGCTGCGCATCAATAAACTATCACACCCTTTTCCACCCTTATATGTGGCCTCTTAGGAAATTGTCCCCTAACTAAAGCAGAACCGACAACATGTTGTCGGCACTTAACCACACACGGCCACTTGATACAGCATGTAACATAGACACTGCATATCAAGCTGTTTAATAAAAATGAAACCCTGTCTATCCATTGGAAAGAGCACAGAGCTGCATTTAGAGTGACTGATCGAGAGCCCAGAAGCAAAGGGGCCCTACGGCTCGAGCTGCTTGTGAGTCTGGGAATCGGCCCAACACTTAAAGAGCCAAGCTTCCCTCCTCTTGACTGGGGACGACCTCCGAATAGGAAGAAGCTATTTCTGCTGGCAGCCAAGTGGCTCGTTTTTTTTTTTTCTGAGTTTTTTTTGGAAGGCTGTCAGGTGCCAACTGTAACCCCCTCAGGTGGGCACAGGGGGCAGGACAGACGCCCATCATGGCTGCAGCATTGTGACACGCAGCAGATGATGCAAGTGGCTGAGGGCATTGGGCTCCCTGAAGTCTCCAGTGAAAGATTTGCATTGAAAGACTCTGTGGCTGCAATGATTAGAGAGATAGCAGCAACCTGACCCTGACCGCAAAACTGGCAGCAGCTCATTTGGATTAACGGCGTAACAAGTTGTGAGCACTGACATTACTGTAAGTTTATGTGGCAAATTTGCAGGCAGGCGTTCAGCAGTTACAGACATGTATGATGTGTTGCTGAAACTCACTGTGTGTGTCAGTTTCATTAGAAAAACAATAAATCAGCCACTGATTAAAGCAGATACAAATGAGGGCCTTTAATTAATAGAGTAAATGTTTGTTGCAACCCTTACAGTGTTTCTGTGACAGATAAATGTGACCTGACTCGAGGCTTTCTGGCATCATTAGTGAAAAACCAGGAAAGAAATGGATCATTTTATAAGAAAGGCAGAAAAAATACAAGGTTTGCAAAATATTGTTTCAATAAGTTAAGTTAACTCTCACAATTTTATAGCAAATAAGATTAAAGGAGTCCAAATAAAATGGAGTCAACCTGACGTTTTGAAAGGGTTGACAGTTCATTCTTTAGGTTTGTACGTAATTCTAGGTTAGTTTTACAGTGCTGTGATAAACCACAGATTTTCTCACGGGTTCTGGTTCTTTTCAGTGTTTCTGTCTTTTATCCAAACTTAAATGTTTCGGTTCAAACAAATTTTTATATCAGGCAAAGATGACCTTTACAAACAAGTTGCGATGTTTAAATTATTATTATTGAGTTCATTGAGGCTAGTCCCGATCCGAGCCAACCTGGGTCTAGTGTAAAAATGTCATTGCCCCCTTATTAAATTATTCTAATCAACAGACTTTTTTTGCCCACTTCACTAGTTACACCCATGACTGATTGATCCCAGAAAAATAAAGAATTTTCTCAAATAAATCCTGCCTGACAATATGAAGCAGGCAGAAAGACAGAAAAAAGAAAACATCACTTCCCTCCCAGATCAAAAGAAATTTAAGAACAGACGAACAACTAAGTTGGTGATTTCTAACACTCTGGTGAAGCTTTTCAAGGTTTTGGGACTAAAACTATTCATAGTCAGAGCTGCTGTCCACAAATAAAGAAAACATAGAACACACATGAATGGCAAAAATTGCAAACATGGGTCAGTTGGTTCCATAGTGAAAACTTCTGCAAACCAAAACAAACACAAAGGTCCAATAATTTGGAGATCCCAACAACTTTTTGGAAAATGTTCTGATTGATAAACCAAACACAGATCCTTTTGGAAGGTGGGAGTTCTTTCTCTTGGACCCTTGTCCAAAATCATACCACCCAGTCCACTTCTGAAGACTCAAAGATCACAAGTAAAATATTTTGGGAGTGGCCTAGTCAAAGTCTAGGCTTAAGTCTGATTCTGTGGCCATTCATGCTTAAACTCTCAATGGGCGAATTAAAACTGTTCAACAAAAAATGGTAGGTGAAAATCCCTGCAAAACACTTTAAAATATTCATTACCACGTGTCGCAAACAACTGATAGGAGAGCAATTACTTTTTCACATATGGCTTGCATAGTTTATTTCCATAGATAAATTTAAAAAAACAAAACGGTTTCTAAGAGGGCTAGTCTTTGTTCAGTGTGCTATATTTTCGTTTTCAAGTGTTTCTTAAGACATAGAAACTCAAAGTAGAAAAAAAACAGAAAATGAATTGCCATGATGTATTTGAAAAGTGATTTAAAAGTTTCAAGCTAAGTCAAAGATAAAGGAAAGAGAAACGGGGAAAACTGAGCTCCTATTAACACTCAGTGTGTTGATAATGTGAGAAAATAAAATCTCAGCCCAATCAATCAACTCAGCATTTGAAAAAGTGGATTCAGCGCTACCATCTAATGTGTAAAAGTAATTACAAAAAAAGCATCTTCAAGTAAAATTGACAGCTGTAGGCTTTTTGTTTCTTGTCTTCAAAGATTAGTAAAACCAGATAATCCTACACCTGTGGGCTGCATCGTGGGGTCTCGTGTATTTTGGAGAAATGATGATCAATCATGATTTTATCAATATCCTGGTTCACGTCTTTTACACCGTTATATATCCATTGTCTTCCCATGCTTATACAAGAGGGAAGATGTGATTCTCACTTAAATATGAAATGTGACACATTTTTATTTATCTTATCACTCTTTGTGTATGGAAGTGTCACATTCTTCCACAGCAGATTGTCACAGGCACTTTGAACGAGTGCAAACAGATTGTGCTTTGAAAGAGAAACGGGCGCCTGCAGCAACGCTTCACGTCTGCATCCCGTCTCTGTCTGAAAACAGGACTAACATCTTTACATTATACATTTTCACAAACATATCCATTATTCATGCTCCCATATTTTAATACTATTAGCACTTCTGCGCCACCCACCTAAATACCTGTTTGCTTGTTATCAAAGGTGCAGCAACAGCCGGAGTAAATGTAAGTGTGAGAAAACAGACTTGAGAGTTTTGCACGATTGGGCCATCACACGCAGAATGGAAATAGATCTTACAGGGACATATTGCATTACACGTTTTGGACATTTGGGAACCAAGCTGAGTGGACATTGGAGAAAATCCCTTCACCTGTCTGTAGAGTGTTTGCATTAGCAGACCACAGCAACCAAATAAAACACACACACAAAATACACAAAAAGGAGCAGACAATGCTCCACCTGTGTGGGTGGGAGGTGCAGCCACTCAGCAGCTGAGTGGGGCAGCATATGGAGGTTCTAATTGGGTAGAAAAGCACAGCTGGAGGACACCAGTGTAGGACTTGGCCTCTGGTAATCAGTCCCTCAATCCATAGCTCTCCTTTGCATGTCCACCAGGCTGCATGTGAGGAACGATTGAAACCAACAAGAAACTTATTCTAAACAAAGGATTCTCCCAAAAATGATTTATCTCTAGACTCAAGGATGTGGCCTTTCCTAAGACATATTTCAGTTCTCATAGCTAATAATGAACAGAAAGACACAACTTTGTCCACCTACATAAAAGATGTTTTAACAAACCTCAACCTCACAGTAAAGGAATTCGTATACATATTCAAACAAAAACGCTATACAGTATACGCCTGAAAAAACGTGTGCAGTAATTGTAATGCATAAAAAATAGAAGTACATGAGCCACAACATGACTCAATGTATTTCATAAATAATAATGATGTCATATGATAGTCATAGTAGACAGGTGTCACATTGAAATACACATTTTGAGAAATTACACCCAACTCTCAAACATGAAATATTTAGAGTAAGCGCAAAGTCCATGTGAACTGCAAATCACAAGACATTTTATTGTGTTTTTTTTTTTTTTTTTTTTTAAACAATACTCTATGAATTTGAGAGTTTGTTGTCCGGGAAAATTTCCGGTAGGTCAGCAGGCTCAGATCAGCCTGTCTAGTCCCAACAATCCTGCCACGTTCAAAGTCACTTCCCCTTTCTTCACCAGTTTCAACTACAGCAAGTCATCTAGATCTTAGAGATCTAAATGAAATGAGTTGCTGTCATGTGATTGGCTGACTTGCTATTTGTGCTAACAAGCAACTAAGCAGGCACACATAACAAAGTGACCTGTGCAGTGTTTTATGGATTCAACTAATGTACAATAATACTGTGTGTCAAACTAAGTTCATGAGATGCAAACTAGAAGAAGTTAAACGTACGCTTCCTGCTGCAGCCAAAACATATTTAATATTCAAACCTGAAAAGTTGGATTGTGACCTTGTTTCAAGTGGGACACTTCTGGTGTTAAAAGTCAGATTTTCAACAGCTTTCACTTAAAGCTTAAATATTTTGACTCCCAAGTTCAAATGCAATGAACCAATGCAATGGTTACTCGCTTCTTTTGTTTCTAGTATGTTCACTGTCTTTTTCTCCTAAACGTTTCTTTGAAATTATTGAAATGTCCTTTATTTTGCTTTATTAAAGATATCAATCTTGTGACAGACAGGGCAATTGTTATTGTTATCCTGCTATCAGTACAGAAAATGTTACCGTAAAGCAATAGGTAAGGTAATTGATACACAGAAACATGCTTCCTCTCCAGAACCTCCCGTTTTCCACATCCTATATAAGCAGATAGTAACGTTTGCTTATTAACTTCATTGTTGTAGTTTTTTTGTTGTTTGTTTATTTACTCATCAGTGGTTACATGAAGATAAAGAGAACAAATACTACACACACTTGAGGCATTCCTTGAACAAAACGTCAGAGATTTGGAAACAACATATGATGGATGTTGAGAAAAACAACAACAAAAAAACAAACAATAAATCATTTTGGAAACAGCTTTATACCATGACAACAAGATTATTATTGACAACAACTGAAGTGTTCATTTGGGTATCCACAAGTACTCAAAATAAATGGCTTGCACTTGTATGTGGCACAACATAAGCACTTCCTCATTTAGCTTCTGTGTTTAGCATTTAGTTAATTGTACATGGAGCTCAGTTGAAGGCGGTGTAATATAAATAGCGAGAGTTGTCGCAGGGCTCATTACGGAGTCGGTGTTACTTAGAGTTGCTTCGTATATTGGTTCTGAAAGAGAACTAACCCACGAGATGTGACTCTAAATTAAACGTTGGACAGAATCCTGTTGTATAACCACACCATTACCGTCCTCTTAACCACATCACCTCGCACTCATCATCCAGACACGGATCCTTTCTAACTGCTGACATCAATTGAGAAATGCTTTCGACTCAGCGTGCAATGTGTGGCGCCTTCATTTGCAGCTCTGCACCGCGCACTGTGCCTATAAAAGCTGATAATGTGATAATTAAAAAAGCTGACAGGCAAGAACTGTCAGCCAGGCTCCCTGATTTACCAACCTCTGCTATTTGTTATACCTTCCAAATTACAATGCTTCCACCCTTCAAGTACAACATGTGAAATATCAAATGAAATAATTAAGCAAAGCTGGAGGTGTGATTAAAAAAAGAAAGTTAAGCTAAGAAGTCTCTGTGGATGACAGCTTGATAAAATCTGTCCGTAAAGCATCACCGGATCAGATTCGGAGCTGAGACGAGGATTTTAGCAGACAAAAGATCACAGTCCTGTCGCTTTCTCTCTTCCTCTCTCAACCACACCATGATTTATTACCTGAAAAGACAAGAGAACTAATTAGTGGAGTAATTAATTAATATAAATTTGCATATTTGCATTTGCAATTAGTGCAGTCAACTGATTAGTCTGAGATGGGGAGTTTGACTCTTCAGCATGTATCCGTGTGTGTGTGTGTGTGTGTGTGTGGGCGTGCGTGTGGGGGTGCATGTGTGTGTGTGTAGTGGACCAGAACGACCAGCAGACCAGCTGAAACATTTTGGGGGGGGGGGAGGCAGAAATGAAGCGACACTTTTTGGCCGTTTTGCTTTGGCTTTTAATTTTTTTTGTTGTTTTGTTTTGGGTTTTTTTATAGAACCACATGTGCAATTAACATGTGTTTAGATACAACTGTCTACATGCATGCATTAGATGAAACGTTGCAACATTCACCATGTTCTGTGCATGCCCTAATTGTCACTGTTGAAGGTGCCCTGAACTCACGCCAGCCACCTTTCTGCAGCCTGACTCATACTTGTGATCGATGCCCTGCGATAACCAATACAAGAGAGACTGATAAGTTGCTTTAATTGATTCTCCTTGCAGCAAGGTCATTCACAGGCACACATTGCAATTGTGTATGTGAGTGTTCCACATAACTGAGGAGTGCATATACCCATATCGAGTGCCAGCTGTGCCCCAGCGAGGATTTGGCAGCGTGCCATTGTGTCTTTTTCCACTGGGTGTGCTTAATGGCTATAATGGTAAGGAACCAACACCGTGCACGCTCCTCTGTTATGTTCACACCATCCTGTGCTTGTAAAGTATCTGCTGAATTTTCTTAATCACTTGTGCATAAAGCTGAAAAAAAAAATTAAGACAAAAAACAAACTTGCTTATGAGACATTTTTAAGGCAATTTCAACTAAAATAGTTTTGCTGGAAAACTTCCTTGATTTCTAAAGAATGTCTGTTTCACTTTTTTTTTTTGGAACATGGAATATGTAGGTTGTAGGTCTCTTTTTTCCATAGAAAAAAAATCCTAGAGGTTTCTTCTATCCATCATCTACAATTGAAGATACAACAGACATAATATCGTGACCACCGACAGGTGATTGATGCTGATTATATCTTTATTTGAACTTTATGTATCAGGGTGTGGGATATTAGGCATCAAATTAACATTTTGTCACCCAAGTTGATGGAAGTTAAAACAGATAAAAGGAGAAAAAATTAGCAATTGTTTGGATTTTAATGTGACACTGGAGCCCATTTCTTTAATAGCTGGTCACTAAATTGAAGGAAGATCCATCTCTGTCCGTCTTCTCAGCATGCAGACTGGGGAAGATGGTAAAGAACATTTCCATAACTTCTTGTTGAAAAACTAGGAATGAAATCTTCAGATCAGCAACTGTTTATGGTCAATAAATGTTTACTATTTGACTGTTAGAGTCAAAGAGCGCTAAATTCAAAATGTTCTGATATTTCAAAGAGTTTATGTTGCCATATTCTCTACCAACCTATCTGGAACATATAGAAGAGAATGAGCCCTTTGGCATCACAGATGCATGTTTATCTGTAGGTATGAGATACCTTTCTACATCCTTTGTTTCAAGTCAAACCCAACTTGAGCGATTGTAGTCGAAAAGCTAAATTTCAGACTCATTCATTTAATTTTACATTCATTGAAAAATTCCAGTCGAGACCATCAAACTCTGCATACTAAAAATGTTTAATATCAGACAGGAGTTTTCGCCCTCTCTTCCTTGAAAGATTGTTTTAATTCAGCCATATTGCAGGTCATCTACTCTGTCATAACAAAATCTTCTTTCATTCAACCAGATCTAACATGACACACCTTCTAAAAAATCCCACTTTTATTTAGCCAGTGCACATAAAATTGTCCTATAACAATGTCTCTTGATAAATCTAAGCAAGATTTTATTGTTCTTTCTGGTCAGCAGACTTATCCAGCAGGAATCTCTCCTTTGCATGCAATTTTTGCATCTATTTGTCTCTTTCTTATTGTTAAGTCGTGAACATCGACACAAACAGATGTAAATTAGGTCTATGAGGCTTTAGATGATATTCTGGCTTCTTTTGTGACCTCTTGGATGAATCGTTGCAGTAACTTTGGAAGCGCAGCCAATCAAACCTTTTCCATATTTTGTCAATTGTGTAAAATGGCTCTCTTGGCAGATTGCTGGAGCCAGTCTTAGAAATAACCTTGCTGCAGTTTTCAGACTAATAGATGCCAAGAACTGTATTTCTTATCTGACTGGTGTAAAGCTTCTTCAGATCTTTTAGCCTACTTCCTGTTGTTAGACAGGTCCTGGTTGTGGCTAATGAAATTAAACCAAAAATGTGGTTAATTACAGCTAATTGATTATTTAAAGTGGGAAGCATCTATATTTTCGAATATGGACAGTTTAATAATCTAATTTATTTTAGTCTGTCTGTCTGTCTATCTATCTATCTATCTATCTATCTATCTATCTATCTATCTATCTATCTATCTATCTATCTATCTATCATGCTTTTTTCATTTCACCAATCAACAGAAGACTTCTGAAACTAATCATTTCTATTAAACATTTATCTGTCTACTTGTTAGAATGCCTGTAAATCCTTACGCATTCCATCTTATTTTCGTAGACAAAATAAGTAAATAAATCCATCCATCCATCCATTTCCTGTTCACCCTTGTCCCAAGTAAATAAATAAATAAATAAATAAAGTTCCTCTTTCTTACAGCGAGTGAGAAGCAGGTATTAGTCGTTATCCCTCTCCGGTCTGCGTTTTTGACGGTAAACGTGGGCCTCCCGGTGCCTTTTTACCGGAGCTGCCAGATGATCGGTGCGGAGTGGAGGGTCCCACGGGACGCTGAACACGTGGTCTCGGCTGCCACAAGACGTCAGCGGCAGATGGCATGGGTACCCGGTGTTGGCATGAGTGTCATTCCTCAAAGAGAGAGGAAAGGAAGGGGGAGAGCGGATCGCAGCGAGGAGGAGAAAGGAGGGTTTGAGCTCTGGCTGGTTTAATTGTGCAGTTTTGCAAAAAAAAAAAAAAAGAAGAAGACGCTGCAGCGGAGATTCAGAGGCGATAATTGGGACCATGAGGACAAGTACATGCTGACCAGAGGTGGGTATGATGGGGTGTGTGTCTGTGTGTGTTTTATTAATATTTCTTTTAATGTAAGTAGTTAATTCATTATTTTTCAGCTGAATTTGAAGAAAGAAAACACGGGGCTGGATTTTGTAAAACTGCCCAAAAATATGCAGTAAAAAGGGCCAAAACATTTTTCAGATCATTGTGAATTGAGTGTCTTTGAAAAGACATCAGTCACATCGGCATCGCTTGCCAATTTGTTCCTCTTCCTCCTGGGAGGACTCATTCACAGGGTAATTAACTGACAACCTTCAAAAGACGTAGGCGCTGAATTTTGCTCTTACAATTTACGTCGCCACTTTTTTTTTTTTTTCTTTTTCCTGCAGGAGATAAGTTGACACTGCCATTCGAGGTACCTCATATGATGTGTGAGCCGCGCTTTGGTGCCAACTATCCCCGCGAAAGCCTGCCTGACAGCCTGCAACAGCCGGAGCGACAACAACGCCCCACAGCCAGATCCGACCCTCAGATGATGAGGGAGGCCGAGGACGACCTTTCCGACAGGGAGGAAGACGAAAGAGAGGACGACCAGGACGAGAACGGGCTACAGAAGAAACGGGGGCCGCGGAAAAAGAGGCCCGGCAAGGAGCAGGTGGACAGGGCCAAACTCCGGCGCCATGAAGCCAACGCCCGGGAGCGCAGCCGAATGCACGGCTTGAACGCCGCGCTGGAGAGTCTGCGCAAAGTTGTGCCGTGCTACTCGAAAACTCAGAAACTGTCCAAGATCGAGACGCTAAGACTGGCAAAAAATTACATCTGGGCCCTATCAGAGACCCTGAGCGCGGGGAAGAGACCGGACCTCCTCGCTTTTGTGCAAACTTTGTGCAAAGGATTATCTCAGCCTACCACCAACTTGGTGGCGGGCTGTTTGCAGCTGAATGCCAGAAATTTTCTCACGGATCACAATGGAGAGGTGATGTTTTCGGGCAGGTCGCCCTACGAAGCTATGTACTCGTACACCAGCTCGGACATGAACTCGCCCCCGGGCCACAGCGGCGGCGCGCTGGACACCGCCTCCAAACCTTTTCGACACTACAGCTACAGCAGCGCCTACGAAACTTACTTCGAGAACCCGTCCCCGGACAGTGGGAGCCCGCATTTTGACGGCCAGCTGAGCCCCCCGATGAACTTCAATGGAATTTTTTCCCTAAAACACGACGACCCGCAAGATTATGGGAAAAGCAGCCACTATGGCGTGCGCTACTGTGGCGCGCCAGGGCGCTCGGCCCTCGCATCTAACTCAATGTACCGAGTCTCCCCAGAGGCCCGTTTCCCCTACGACCTGCACGTCCGCAGTCAGTCCTTCCAAACGCAGGGGGAAGTCAACGGCTCTTACCACAATTAATTCACCACATGGGACAAAGTGCAAACTTCAGATGCAAATTTCTCTGCACAAAAGTAAAAAGTAAAAAAAAACAACAACAAAAAACTCAGATGCTGATGCACATTTTGGGGGTTTAAAGTTACTTCTTAACTGTAAAAGCAGCAGTTTGGATGTTATTTTAATTTATGTTGAATGATTATTATCTTAAATACTTCAGATCCCCGTTTTTTAAAAAGGGAAAACAAAGTTTGAATAAATTGGTGCTACATGTTTGTTTCCAAACAAGTCAAATTTAAGACGAAACACGAACTTGTTTACTTTTTATTTCTTTCTTTCTCTCTTCTTTTTCTTACAGTTGCAGTGTAGTGTTTAAATTTATTTCCTTTCATGGAAGTGCAGCAAATGTTGGTAATTATACACTTTTTGGATATAGCTGATTGCACCCAACATAGTTTGTTATATATGAAAACGATTTAAATGAAAGGGGGGAAAAGAGCTAAATTGATTTCAGTTCATCAGGGTAGTTGACTCAGACATGTTTCGAGCTAAGAGAATCTGTGTTTTCAACAAAACTTCAATTGAGCTATGCAATCTTGCCAAATGCAATCAGTGCTTATTAGAAATGTATTCTTACAAACACACCAGATAATTTAGGACTTAAAATAGGTCAACTGAAGGTCAAGGAGGTAAAAGTAAAGGCGGAAAATGTCACGTTTAAATTCATTCCTATATGTCGGGTCATTTTTACAGTACCGAACTGAATGTAATTTTTTTCCCCCAGTATTTATTTACTTTTTTTAAAAAAAAATTTAAGTCCGTTTTGTTTTTTGTGAATAATATATATTAAAAATAATGTAAAACGACAATGTAAAGTTTTATGTGAATTTCAAGTTCGTTTATGTTGCATTGTTGTAAAATTTCACTGCAGCTGACAGGGGGAGAAGAAAAAAAATCACATTTGTGTTCAGCTGGAATAAAATGTAACATGCCTTAATAGGGGGGAGAAAATGATAAAGGCAGTGGCCATTAGTAAACCACGGAGGGGAAGTTTTCGGTTGCTTGATGTGAACTTTTCTTTCCCGTGGAGCGACTGTGATGCACTTCGTATATTTCTGCACAATGTTGGTGACCGTGCTCATAAATCCTGTTAATTTTTGTAATCGGATGCCGAATGCTTGGATGATGAATCTAATTTATTTCCTGAAACGCACACACACACACACACACACACACACACACACACACATGCACGCACGCACGCACAAACTCTTCACACTGACGCGCACTCCTGGAAACCCGTTATGGATCGAATTATTCGTGAAGTAATGTGTTAATGTTTTGTGATGTGTTTTGTCGCAATAAAAATAAATAAATTAAAAATAAAGGAATAAATTAAAGAAGAGGATGTGGGAGGCTTTATGTTGTGGCCCAGATTCTCAGCTTTCTGTGGCAATGATCGACAGCAGATGGCAATTAAGAAAAAAAAGAAAATAATAATAACAATAGTAGCTGGAAAATAAATTAAGATAAAACCATTACTTTTATTTTATGTTTATTAATACCACTCAGAATGCGGCAGCGCAGGCCCATAAGATTTGCACTTTGAATGTTTCTTTTTTATATATATCCGCTAAAACGCTCGAATTTATGCAACTCATAGACACTTTGGGTAATTATAAGTTGGCATTCATTGTTCTTTTTAGGATCGTTTTTATTTTGCCTCTCTTTTTCCGTTTTTATTTGTCGCTAATTTGACTGACTTCCAGCTGATCAGATGGCTGATTTGTGTCAGAAGCGCCCAGGAGGTGTTGGATGTCATCCAGACCGCGGCTCATGGCGGTTGGTTGATCCTCCCAGTTTGGAACCAAGTGGGTTTGATAATCCCCGGAGGCAACAACATTACTGCTGTAAAAGACAAGCGATGTGTTCGAGAACAGAAACGATCAGCAGTCCTTCCTGTCTGCTGCTCGTTCCTGCTCTTTTCGTGTCTGGAGCTATCCGCATGTTGCTCTTTCTGGGTGATTTTCTAAGCGTTTCAAAACGGCCGTTTTCAGTGGCGTCACGGGATTGTTAAGGGATACTAATCTAACAAAAGTGCCGTTGACGATCACTTTGTTTAATGTTGCATCGCAAACATTGTTCTGTCATGAAAGATTGCGAATACTCATAACTTTCTGGCCCGGGAACTTCCTTCGTAATATAATGCAATTTTGTTCAACATTCTTTTAACTAACAGCTTATACCGCTTTGTTAAATTGTGTATCCCTTAACTTTTTTACATTGTGTCACATTTCAGCCACAAACCCAAACTTTTAATGGATTTTAGGAAATAAACCAACACAAGTAATGCATAACTGCAAAGTTAAGGTTACATGGCTTTAAAAATGTTTTTGTTTTTTCTTAAATGAAAGTCTAACAGTTGTAGTGTGCATTTTTATTCAGCCCTCCTTCTGTTCAGTACTCCTAAAAAAATAAATCCAGCGCAACCAATTGTCTTTATAAGACACCTAATTAGTAAATAGAGCCCACTTGTGTGCAGTTTAATCTTAGGGAAAATACAGCTGTTCTTTGTTCTAGTGAACAAACAACATAATGAAGACCAAGAAACCCAGAGAACAGGCCAGAGAGAAAGTTGCAGAGGAGTTTAAGGTCAGGTTATAAAACAATATTCTCAGCTCTTATCGCAAACCAAAGACAGTAACTCTAAACTGACAGGTTGGACAAGGGAAGTTATTCAGAGAACATCCCAAGACGCTCCAGTCAGAGGGAAAATATTAAATGCTGTGTTAGGAGGAAAACTAACAATGAACGTCCCTTTGAACACATCATTCCCACTACGAGGATGACTTTCTTAAACATTGACAGTTCAATCTGTTGGTGATGGAAGGATCCAAATAATGAGCAATGTTGTTGGGAAACCTGTTGAGCTTGAGGTGTAAGTTCACCTTCTAGCAGGAAAACAACCCAAAATTATGTCAGAGCTCCTTTTTAACAGATTATTTGTAACCATATTCATATGAATATGGAACGGCCCAGTCAAAGTCCAGACTTAAATGGAATTTAGAGTCCTGGGTGAGGCTTCAAGGTCATGAGATGCTTTTTATACCCATATATCCAATCCATGCTATGTTCTGTCACTGAGATGTTGCTTATTCTTCCACTTCACAATTATGCACTCAGGTTTGACATTATAACGAGGGGAAACGTTTAAAAGATCAATTGGGTACCAAAACTGAAATTCCTCTTCAGTTTCTCACTTAAGGTCAGTATTTAAGACAGTTAAATAGACAAAATAATATCAGAGATAATATCTAACCCTGCCAGTTAATTTTGTTGCTCTAACACCTGGGATCGCACTTGTGTCTGTGATGTATGAAAATCAGAGAGAGTGCAGAGACACTTTATAAACACAAACAACCTAATATTGTGGAATCCTGCTCAATCCTTTAAGCAAGTAAAAAGGTCCAGCAAAGTCAGAAACAGGAAATTCAAATTTGGAAAATTTAAAAGTTAATTACAACTTTTTCAGGTTCTACTCACAGTCTTTAGTTTGAAAATTAAACTGTTGAGATCAGCCTGATCCAATTCAGTTCAATATATTTATTTAGCACAGATTCACAACAAATGTCTCCAGGCACCATACAAAAAAAAAACAACAAACAAACAAAAAAAAAACCCAGATCAAATGTACAGAAGTAAACTGTCAATTTGAATTAGATAAGCTTATGCCATAAAAAAGAAGAGAAAATAAAATCAGTCAGAATACCTTATTCAACTGCTTTGTAAGACTAAAACAGGATTAAACACAGAAACAAAGAGAACTTGAAGTTGTTGGTAACGTCAAAACCAGCATTTCCCAACTGACAAAAAAAAAAAAAAAAAGCCCAGAGCGAACATAACTGCAGATAAAGCACAATTGGAGAGTAAAAGAAAATAGCAAAGTGATGAAATTGGTCATTCTGCCTTTCAGCAATTTATCCCAGCATGACTATAATAGGTCAGGATAACCCAGGTCCATGTAACTCCAAGTTTTGCATTAAAAAAAGAAAAGTTAATGCAAAGTTTTAAAAGTAAACAGAGTATTTGGTTCACTGTCAAAATCTGGGATCTGGTTTCACAGGAAAGGAGCCCAGCAAGTAACTAAAGATCTGCCTCACATTCTCTAAGAGAATCGTTTTTTTGTGTGTTTTTTTAATCATGTGACATTAGGACGGTCTGAATTGTAAACATAATAGTTCACAGGCCAAGATTTCGGATTTTCCCCCAAATCTTAGAGACCACAAAGGTGACAAAAAAAAATAAAACAAAAATAAAAAAAAATCAAGTTTAACAAGTTGGATCTTACCGTGTGTGCTGTCCAATCAAATAGCAGTTGGATCAACACACCACACACGAACCGATTTCATTCACAAACATTCATATTGCAGACAGGAAATCCCACAGAATCCCGCGATATCACACGTGAATTTAGCGTAAAGAAACATGGCAGGCGAGCGATAGCGATAGTTTGTGGACTTATTTTAAGCGGGAAAAAAGTAATCAAAAGAAAAGGCTTTGGATAAAGGATTGGAGACAGAGAGAGCAGCTACGGCTGCACTATGATTTTGGAGGTGAGTTGCTCTGTTTTTGTTTCGTCTTTAACCTTCAAGTGTTACTTTGTGTTCATTTTAAGTGTTTGCTGTCTTAATGTTATAAAATATTTACATGCATTTGGATAGTATCAATGGCAAGCCTTGGCTGGATGAATAAACTTCTAGTGACCAACTTATGCCAAGTTAATGATGGATAAAGAAAAGTTTCCGGGTACATCAATTACGGTATCAATTTCAGTTCTTTTCCAACACAAAATGCTGAATAAACATTCCCACTGGATGTGATATGTCAATGTGGGTGTCTTCGTTTTGGATTTCCTTCTGTGCTTACGTTACCGCGCTTTCTGATTGGCTACCTGTCACAATCAACGGGCTTCGTTCTCACTGAGGTAACGCAAAAGAAAAAACTTCCCCATGTCCCCTAGGGGGCTCCGTAGAATAGAAATGGGTTGTGTCATCCCAATAAAAGGGGCGTTATAAGATTTTCAAAAATCGGCATAAAATCCTACAGTGTGAACTAGACTTCAGGCACCAAAATAAACGTATAACATATTTTTTCTTTCAATTGAGAAAGTTTGACTAATAAATGAAAATCTCTTTTCAACTAGTTGAATAAACTGCACAAAATAAGCTTTCTATATTTCATACCAATTCTGTGCTATAAGCAATCAATCAATTGTTTAACCAGTCAGGCATTTTCTTATCTAATAAAGTTTTTACTCAAGCACCTTCCCATAAGAACTTTGAGGTCAAAACTGCTATTGCTTCTAGGTGGGACTTGGGACTTGTCTTGACCTAAGCTGAGGAGATCCTGTTGTTGCTCTCAAACCCTAGAATAATGTCTGAATGATTTTAAGTTCCTGTTAAAGACCCATCTGTTTGACTTTGAGCAGAAATGATCAGACGGTTCTTGTCTTTTATATATATATATTTTTAAACTTGCAGTATTTTGGCCTCTTTTTAGCTGTCCTTTCTTTTTGCTGCTGTTAGTTTTGTCCCAGGTGTAACAGTATGCACACCTTTGAAAAAGTTCCACTTTTATCTCATCAGTCCTCTCAATCTTTTCCCAAATGTCTTGAGGAACATAAAGATGTTTTTTGGTAGATGTGGGAAGACTCTAGGTAGCAGTTGTCACTTTGGAGGTTGAATGCCAGTTTTACCAAGACTTAGACTTAGACTGACTTTATTGTCATTTTGCATGCACAGGGTGTATACAGAACGAAATTTCGTTGCATACGGCTCAGGACAATGTTTTGAGCTTTCAATGTTGTGAGGTTACTCCAGAATAAAATAAAATAATGTATAAAATATGAATATAAATATAGAATATAAAGTGCAGGAATGACAGTAAAATATAAGTTATTTAGCTCTGTACATGTGCAAGGTATAAAGTGGAGACCAGATTTTAAGTGCAGTCCAGTTAAGAGTTCAGCAGTCTGATGGCAAGTGGGAAAAAGCTGTTTCGGAACCTGGTGGACCTGCACCGGACGCTGCAGAACCTCTTTCCAGAGGGCAGCAGGGAGAACAGTCCATGGTGGGGGTGTGAGGGGTCACTGATGATGTTTCGGCCTCGGGACACGCAGCGCTGGGATGAAATGTCCTGAATGGAGGGAAGGGGGGCCCCGATGATCCTTTCTGTTTTGTTATCGTAAACCATGAAATCTGCCCTGAGGCAAGTGCCACCAGCAGTAGTTTATATGTTGACATATTTTTTTATTTTTTATTTTTGTTATCTCTTAGATTAGTCATTGATGCTTGTATTAATTTTGGTTGGGCAGCCACTCATGGGTAGGCTAAGTTTCATGTTTTCTCCATTTATGGATGATGGCATTCAGTGTAGCCCAGTAGAGTCTCAACCCCTTAGAAATGGCTTTGCCTTTTCAGAATGATTTGATTCCCAACTGTTCTTGATTTTCTTTAGATCAGGAAACAGTGTTTTGGTTTTTAAGCTCTTTTAGCCAGCCGTATGTTGTCAGCAACGTTTTACTTATTTGAGTTCTTGATTATACAGGTTTTAGAGTAATTAGACGTGACTGTGGATTGAACTCTGACCATCAGAAAGATGAAATCACAGGGATTTTAGTTTCATTTAGGAATAAGTTTGCGTAAACATTTTTAAAGTATTATATTTCAAATGCAAAAATGTTTGATCTAAAATATTTAAATGTGGGGTTAGGAAGAGCAAAAAAATTAAGCAAATCTATAACTATTTCTTCACAACCACCGTAGCAACTGCATTTTCTTCAGTTATGCTGCAAAATGGTAGCGATTAGACACATCTCATAACACTGATGAACAAAACACAAATCCATCTTTATGCACATTCATTGGATTTATTATAGTCAGGATGGATTTTCTGCAATGTCTGAAAAGCAGAGCACCAGTGAAGAAAAATGAAAATAATGTCCCCCCACTGCATGAGCATCCTCAAAATTTTGTTCCATTCCCAAGCCCCAGATGGTCTGGGATGGGAAACGCTCCCCCATTAAATTCCTAATAATCATTTCTCCAGTGGAATCGGGGGTGGCAGCAGTGGGGATAGAGGAGGGCTGGGTGCGAGTTTGTGTGTGTGTTTGGAGACGATGAAGAGGGGTGAGGTGGGGAGTGAGAAGTGTGGATTGGGTTGGTGGGTGGGTGAGGGGGGAGTAGTGGGATTTGGTGTTTTAATTAGACAGATTTAAGGAGCTGAACCCCCTCTCGAAGAGAGTGCGCGTGTGCTGGGGGTGGCACAGGGTTGGTGGGGGGGCCCCGTATTTCTGTGCGTGTGGGTGCATGTGTGAAGAAATTATAAAGAGGCTACGAGTGGGGATGTGCGTGTGTGAGCGTTGTGGGTCATGGCAGGGATGGCGATGCAGCGGAGGAGGCCTGACACTCCCGTACTACGGGCCAGGATCTCATTAACGTGTCAGATTGGTGGATCAGTCTCCTTGGCAGCCGGCCCGTTCTCTCACAGGAAGTACTTTCTCTCTATCTGTGAACTTGGCGCTTAAAGGTTAGGCCAGGAGGGGGGGCTCAGTATGTAGGAAATATACTGGCCTGAAGGAGAGGAGGAAGAAGAGGAAAATGGCAAAACATTAATTATACCATTTGGTCAAATTGGATAAATATTGGGTAAAAAAAATTATTGCAAATCATCCGTCAGGGAGCGGAATGAGTGTAAGTTATGAGAAAGTAGCGCTGATGATTTCCAGGGGTGAAAGAAGGAGACTGACTCTTGCAGTTTAGCTATTCTGGAGGTGGAGATATGCTAAGTATGTGACGGGAGCATCTGTCACTACATCACCTTTGTGCTTTGTGCTCTTTGTCTGGGGGCACTTTAACTTGGTGAATGCAGGCTTCTGTAATGTGTGTGTGTTGGCGTGGGTGTGTGCGTGTGTGTGGGGTGGTTGGGAGGTTTGCTACAATACGACGGCATATAGGGTGGGTTTTGGAGCAGGTGGGAAACATACAGGGGTGTGATCCTCTGACACCCCAGCAACACTCTATTTCAGGGCAAAGACACGGGTGCTGTTGGATGAAGTGCTTTTTGATTCCCTTGACTGTGAATGTGAGCATCTGGTAATAATGACTGCAGTGTGATGCAAGGTACATAGATAACTTGGAGAAATTCTCAAAGAGATATAGACAACACTTTACCTTGAATACACACAACTTGCAGTAAAATAATACGACTTGTTTTTCTCAAGGTATAACAGATACCATAAAGAGTATCACAAAGTCAATCCAATTTGACTTTGTGATTGAACATACCACTGATTTTTTTTCATCTTTTAACATTATAATAGCAATATTTACATTACTTTAGTCTGTTTTATTGCTTTCATAGATTTTGTCTACTTATATTTTTAGAAAAAAAACCCCAAACAAACTCAAAGATAAAAGGAAATTGGTGAGGATGTTTAACAACTACTAAGAACCCAACAAGGGTCTAAACTGCTATGACCTGGAAACTTCTGAGACTCCACTGAGAAATCAGATTAATGCCTACATGGAGCGAGAGGGTGTTGACCAACAGAGAGGCACAAAATTCATGCTTTCAATTTCGAACGAGCCAATTATTTAGGTGACAGTAGCAAGAGGTTTATCAGGAAAAGTCAAAGTGGGTACCAACAGACATGCATGGTAGTGGTTAGACCACATTTACCAAGGGAGCCAGAGTGGAGTCACTGCTTTTTTATGGAGGCACAGAAAAACAGAATAAAACAACAGTAAAGGTCAACATTTTATTGCTTAATGGGATGTGTGATGTACTTTCCAGGTACGTAGCTCCTTTTTAAAGCACAATCAATTAACTATGTTACCTTTAGTTATATTATCAGATATAACTGAAAATATATTTGACTTAGCAATTTGGAGCCTTGAAATTGTGGGTATGTCTCTTTAAGAAGCTCTTGCTCTTTCCAACACTCTTCAGCATGAAACCACAACAATGCCGTTCCATTATGTCATTAACAACCGTTCTTAGCAGCATTTTACTGAGAAATAGCTTGTATAATCTCCGGAGATTAGAACTTCCATTAGGTGTTTGCTAATTGCTGCTGCCGCTAGTCTGGTGGAGCTGAGTGGGGAAAGCAGGGGGGAGAGAATCTCTGTGAGGTGGAAGCTTGGCTGGTGACTGCAGCTCTAAGGAAGAGATTTGAGGTAAAGGGCAGTGCTTTATGCATTTTTGAAACATGCATGAAACAGTTAAAGTAATACTTTTAACGTTTTTGATGTGGGAATAACATTATAACTTGGGATAAAGCTGTAACAAAGTTGATTTTTACATAATAGTAAGAGTCACTTGTTGCTCCACAGATTCAGATTTCAGATCCCGAAAACTGTGATTTTATCTTAATATGGCTCAAGCTAAGAGTGCAATGTCTTATTTTGTTATTCGTTAAAGTAAAACTGTGAAGGTAAAAATAAAATAGGTTCAAGGGGTCATTTACTGAAGGTTTCTGTGCTAAAAGGTAGTCTTTAAAAGTGGTCGGGACACAACTTTGTACAGCAGAAGTTTTGAGTTCTACCTGTGCATGTGGCGTGCAAATGCATCAGTAGAGAAAAGGTAGAGCTTCGTGATTAAATCCGGGTGTATTGGTTTTTACATTCTTGGGTCAATAAAACTCAATCTGTTTAATAAGTGTATTAAAATATTTTTATTTAGAAATATATGATATACTTTTTGATAGAAAGGAGACAATGGTTATCATCACCAAGGAAATGGAGCCTGTGTAAGGTGCATCCCACAAAAATAACTAGGTAGAGATGTTGTAGGTGATAATAATACACACAGTGCCTAAGAATAAGGTAGTATAATTTACATTATTGCACATTTGAGAAAGCAGCATTCTGTGAATGTATAGGTCGTCCTCTAACCTCAGATTTAGACTTGTCTTGGACCAGAAGCTCCAAAAGTGGTGAGAAACTTTTTTGCTGTCCTTTAGAAAAATCTGTGCTAAAATGGTTACACATGCTGTCACCTTCTTTAATGATATACAGCCTTATAAAGTTACGGAGAACATTACTTTTAATACCTCCATATTTTTTGTTATGAATTTCTCTATGTGTCAGAAGAAGGAGCATTTTTAACACAGCTGAGCTATGTCACTGTCATTACAGTTAACGTTCAGAAGTGATAGCGGTGCTAGTTTAAAGCTTATTTCCAAATTTGATATTTCATAGACAAATATTTTATTAAACATTCTAAGCTAACGTAATGATTTATTGTCCATGAAATAGAAAATGCATTTTTCTACCCAGTGATGAGTTAATGTTTGACTGTTAATTACATCTGCAGCCTGAAAGATTTTACAGATTTGCTCTAAGCCTCAGTTTTTTTTTGTTCATTGTGAGTCAGGCTTTATAAGTGTGCTAATACTAATAGACAATACCAGTTTGTGCAAGGTTGTTTTTTTAATAAGCACGCATATTCAGCAAGATAGTATAGTTTAGTTGCTTTGTCTTGTCACACTGTGCAAACCCTAAAATAAGTTGCACAGAGAGATGCACAACTCTGATCTAAACACAAAACTAACATTTATGTTTATTTTCATAATAGCAAAAGTTCATTCAGAGAATCTGTGAACCTCAATTTTCAAGACTAAAATTTTTAATTGCATTGAGCTCTGAACTTTGAGTCATTCCAACACATATGCTTTGATTTAAACCATTTCATTGTCGCTCTGTCTATCTTTTGGTGTTGTTTGACTTGAAAGTAAACGTGTTCAGCGTTTAGCTGCCTGTAACAGGTTTTCTTTCAGTGTGGATCTGTATTTACCTTCATTTATGTTTCCTATTAACTTTGACCAGCTTCCCTGTCCCTTCTGAAAAAACTAACTGTAAGCAATGTGCTCAAGTTTGTTTAGGGGGAGCCTGTCATTTTAAGAAAATGGGTTGAGAACCTATGCATAATCACAATAATAGATCTATGTATAGATCGATATATAATGCGGGCAGTCTTAAACCACCATCATCCACAGTCTAATTTGAAAATGAGAAATCACCAGCATTAAACATGTAGGAACAAGTAGGAACTTTCTTGGCTCATCCAGGCTAATTATATACTGCTTTGTGAGGAGTCATTAAGTACATAATTAACTATCTATTAGCATGAAGAAAGAAATCATTCATAATATCTCTCCTAAAAAGGGATTACTTCTTTCTCTTAACTCATAAAATATTGTTCCATAATCACTCCTCCCAGTGACTAAGAATCTTGATCAAGCTTAAATTTTATCACATGTACCTCATTCCAGATGAGGTTATCACTGCAGTAACACTATTCACTGTATTTGATTGATGTAAAATTAATAAAACTCGAGTTTTAAAGTCACTCTCTTCACTGAACAGGAGGTGTTTGCAAAGTAAAACTTGGTACACACGCATCAGCTGGCAAAGAGCATTGCCAAACAACAATGTGGATCAGCAAACTCCAATTAAATCTTTGTAGTGAAAGAGACTACATCTACGCAGTTTGTGTGGGAAGGCATGCCGATGCACAATGGTGGTGGTGGTGGGGGGAGGGAGGCGTTGTGGAGGTTATGACTATAACAAATGTCCCAACCTGGCAGGAGAGTGATGGCATGGATATATGTTCTCACTGCTGTGGAATATCTTGCAGTTTTTCTTTTTAGTATTCTAGACCATTCTGTCCCTTCACCAATCTGTCCCATACTGCCTTTCAAGCATTTCCTGTGGGACTCATGCTGTGCTAGCAAGGCCTTTCTCTCTTTTTTACACACATGCATACACCCGCACACACACCAACACAGACCGTGGTGACTGCGTGGAGAAGTGAGCTGTCTGCGGAGGGTTGGATTTTTGGTGCCGGTCCAAAAATGTGTCACTCGGGACACGCATGGCCTGCTGGAGGCAGGAATTCTGTCGCTAATGGGCCCCGCAGCCGTCGGCACCACCTGGGGATATGGGAGACGGGGAGGATGGATGGGGGAGGACTGAGGAGGCTGGGAGGAAGGGAGAGAGGGAGAGAGGAAGGAGTGAGTGCAGCACAATATATGACTAATAAATAGGAGGGAAAAATATCTATCTATCTATCTATCTATCTATCTATCTATCTATCTATCTATCTATCTATCTATCTATCTATCTATCTATCTATCTATCTATCTATCTAATTCATAGATATTCATTTTTTGCTTTGATATGAAATTCTTAAGTTATGTTGTGAAGGAGAAACAATACCGACTCACAGCAAACATGGGAAAATGTTGGTCTTATCAAATGAGACCGCGCATGTCAACCTGACCACTCCATCACCAGTGAAACATGGTGGTAACAGTGTTGTAATGTGTGGGTGATTTTCTTCAGCAGAGGCAGGAAAGCTGGTCAGAGTTTACTGAAGGAGATAAATCGCTATATCTATCTATTTATCTGTCTGTCTGTTTGTGGGCAGTGTAAATTAAACTTTTAATCAACAGAAATCAAAAGAAGACTATCCAAATTCTATTACACATAAACCAAGTTGTTTGTCTCCCAATACATTCTTTGAACTTTTGCAATTAATATATTTAGAAGGAAAAGTCAACATTTCTTCCCTGCCATGAAAGGCAGCTTATAAAAAATGTGAAGGCATAAACAGGCAGGGCAGGTGTTGACGATGCAAATGAAACGGATGACAGATGGTGAGCCTCGCAATTGCTCACTGTGCAGATAATGGATGGAGGTAATCAAATTCCTCTGAGGCTTCAGGACTTTCTTCAGAACTTTCCCATCAATTGCACCATCAAATGGTGGCTTCTTCAAATGCAGCACCCTTCCAACTCAAAATGGGTTATGAAAGAGTGACAAGATTTTATTTTCTCGAGTTTCCGGGCTAATGTGAATATTAGATGCAAAGACAAGAATCCAAGTTGCTCAAGGGATCATTCAGGTGTTTTGTCTCGGGTAAAATAGATGTGTTCAAGACAGATCAGGTTAACTCTTGAGTAAAGTGCAACAACATCAGTAGCAGGCCAGCAAAGCCAGTTTGCAGGCAGAAGTCTTTTTCCATTGAAGCAAAACGATGCTTTTCATGTTCTATGATCAGACTTTTCATATATCTATTTACTCATGTGAGAGCTGCAAGTTCAGAAAAGATCATGAAACAAAGCATTTGATGTGCGTTTTTTACACTCTCACTGAAGGGAAACGGGGTGCGTTTTGTGTAGATTCCCCCATCAGTGTGATGACAGTCGTTTGATTTTTATATGAAGGTCAGTTTAATGGTCCATTTGTGTTTTGTGGTCGTTTTGCATCGATGGACACTTCATAACAAAAAGGGTCAGGCAAGAAAACACAATAAACGTGCTTTTATGAGTAGAATGTGTAATTACATTACAGTGAGTCTCTCAATAAACTAGTTTTACTGCACATGTTTCATTAACATATTTCTGGAGAAGTTAATTTATCGACTTGGAACACAAGATGTGTTGTGTCGGACAAGATCTGAAGTTGCCAGTTATCAGAAAAACCATTTCCTTGTCACATCTCTCAAGTGAAAGATATTACTGTAACCGCTTTCTTTCACACTTCAAGCTAATATAACAGCTTCAAGTGTCACACATATGTCTGCAGGAAAAAGAAAACGTAGGGGAAAGCATCGCAGAGCCAAAGTATGCTAAATATCACACGTTTTTTACATGTCAGGTGATTTTGTTATTTTCTTCAGATGTGATAACTACAATTTGAGAAGCTTTGTACAGAGGAACATATTGATTCAGTAAAAGCTGTGAAAGCATTTCGCTTGGCGTTGGCTTTTAAAGCTGGTGGAAATATTACATGGCGAGCGCAAGGGAGAAAACAAAAGTCAATTAAAACGGAGCACAAAAAAGACGAACGCAAATCAGCAAGTTAGTTTCTTTCTGTGTTTTACATCTCATTGTGTGGGATAAAATGCAATAGTTTAGGAGATGTGGATTTTAAAGCAATACTATAGTTGCTATAGTTAATAATTGTTGCTTCCCTTTTTGCTTTTTTTTTTTAAAGTTTATGGTCTCAGTTAGTCTAAATCTCTGCACTGTTTTAATTTGTACTTCCCTAACAGACAAAAAATGGGTGTGAAAATTCAATTTTACAGTTATTTATACCGTAACCAGTGGAAAATTGACTCGCAGTGGAAGCTTTTCTTGAACTCATTTCCAGTATGTATTAGTTTTAACATATTCTTAATATTGCATAAACATCCATTGTAGTTTCATCATTGTTTGATAAATAATTGAAAGTTGAAATCTGTGGTGTGATTTTGCTCAACAGAGATCTGACACACATAATTTTGGAGCTAAAAGACCAAATTAATTTAAGTTTAAACAGTCTTAATGAAAATGTGCATTGTTTTATTTATTACCCCCTCTCAATAAGATTCAACGTAAAAATGACTAATAAATAGTTAACAGACCAGTAATCAGTCAAGCTATATAGACTCTATAAACTAACATTAAGCAGTAATAATGCTTATGGGGGGAGAGTAAACTTAAATGTGCCCAGTCTTTTGCAATATTATGAATCTGAATACATATAAAAAAACAGCTGTCTTATGGAGGAGTTATAAAGTCTATGCTCTTTAATTAATAAATGGGAGCTAAATAATTTATAAAGGATTTTTTGTGTGCTTGGTGTACTGTCTTTCAGCTATGATTGTAATTACTTTTAATATTAAATAATATTTTTTAGTTTATTTTGCAAATCTTATAACACTTTTATAAGATTTGCTTTACATACCTAAATACAATGTAAACCAGTTATAATGTAAGTCGTAAGAGCCTAACAAAACAGTAATAAAAACTTATAGTGCATCAATTAGCGAGTGACAGAGCAGTTAAAAGTGCCGGTATGTCAGTTATAAAAGTTTATAACTGACTTTTAACAGCTTATTTATCATGTCTAGGTTTAAACAGGTCCCTCTTGAAAATGAGATCCAGATCTCAATGGGATTTACCTGGTTAAATAAAGGAAATTAAAAAAAACAAAACAAAAAAAAACCAAATCAGTTACTGCGACAGTCACCGTTTTGTAATGAGCAGTGTTGCTTTCAAGATTACGAAATCATTTTTTCCCCAATTGACACTTTAGAATAGGCTTCACCCTGTAAATTCACCCTAAAAATATAAAATTACTCATCAAACCAGTTACATGATCAAGTGGTGATAAACTAGTTACAAGTAACTACAATGTATTAGCAAGTCAATATGTGGAAAATGTAATTTACCTACTTTACAATTGTTTACTGATGATTTATAACTGATTTACAAAATGATAATTAATTGTATTGTTAAGTGTTTGTAAATTCCTTATGAGGCACTTGTACCTTTACAGTGTTGAGACTTTTTGCCCAAATGGAGGAAAACATATGCATTTACAAAACAATGTACAACATTTTGATATAAGACTACGTTATATATCACACATTATCATTGTTACAATAAACAGGGTGGATATTTATTTTAGAACCTAATAAACACAACATTATTTATACATTAAAACCACAGCTTCAATAAAGGAAATATCAGCAAGGGTTACAACAGTTTTGCACAAGAAAGTGTCAACTTGAACCTTGTTGAGAAGAATTTGAACTGTCCAATTTTCCACATGCCGTCCTCCTTGAATCACAAAGTCCACTTCATCGCCAAACCATCTGCTGCCATCAGTGGACTTAACACGACTGCAAGTTATTTGTTCATTTCAAAATGACTGCAAAATGTTGCCTTATTTTTGATAGTTGTCTGCACTTCTCTGGCAGATATTTAGATATTTGTGCCTTTGTTCATCAAAATCATAGTAAGAGATAACTTAGTCGTGGTTTCCTCATGTCACTTAAATTATGGAGAGGCGTGGTATTAAGGATAAATGTGAGTTTTTTTGGACCAAACTTCCCTGTTGTTTCCTGCCCTGCCAGACCAAGGACACACACTCGTGTGTGTACGTACACACAGCCAAGTGAGTGTAATTAACTTTTCTAAACTCATTTGGATGCTCTCTCCTTCAGTTGTCTTAGCTTGTGTGAAATTCCCAATTAACTACATCCCAACAAAATCACAAAACAACTCTATGTGAATTTTTTTAATGAATTCCTTTGTCTCTCGCCGGCCCAGATGAGGCATGAGAAAGGCACATGTACGATGAGCATATTAGTTAGGCGAGCCCATGTGATGGTGCCCGTTCACGGCTGACGGAACGTTGGTATCCTCCGGCATCGCTGCCAAGCTGCCAGTCTGTGCCGTCACACCTTGCTGCCTTTAAAGATTGCCCTGCAGAGATGGGGAGGGGGTACGTAGGGCCTCGTGGTTTTTAACAGCTCGCAGTCTGGCAGCCCAGGAGGGTTTACGACTCAGGATCGGTGCCAAGAACTGCCCACCAGAGAGATGGGGGGTGGGGGACTGGGATGCAAAGAGATATGGGTTTGGCGCACAAGCACAGACATAAATTCAGCCCTGGATCAGTTGCATTCCTGCAAGGTATGTGTGTATGGATATGACTGTGTGTGAACTCTTTATTCATCAGTGTGCAAAAGCAAGGGCAGCTGGGACAAATGGAAAGGAGTGTATACAACAAAACTATATGTCAAATTAATTCATCAAGCTTTTGTATGACATGTTAAAGGAAAGAAGGCAGTGTGTATGCACATAGAACGTAGCTCTCACACCATCCACACACACACCCACACACACTTTGCCTTTTCTCAGTAATCCACACAAATGGCAGTGGATGGCAGAATGTAAATGAGCTGGTTATTACACAGCAACGTTCATCAAGCTGAGCTGGAAAGACTTCAATGGCCCTGATGAATATGCATGCAAATTTGTTAATTAAGTTAATTATTCTGCTGAAAATTCATTTGTCTTCCCAAGGACATTTCTGCAATGATTTTAACATGTTTCCACCATTAGTCATGCACGGTGCTATTGAGAATCACTCCTGTTCACCTTTTTTGGAAAGTTGAGCCGAAGAAGAAGGGAGAGCAGACACAAAACGAGGAACAGGATTGACAAGACGACCAGAGGAAAACATGTTAGGAGCTTGGAGTGAGGTCGGAGGTAGACGGCAGCTGGTGCAGCCCGAGGATAAGAAAGGACAAGCCAGAACGTGGGGTCTGCAGGACATGAGCTCAGTGGGAAGTGGTCCAGGTGCTGAGAGCCAAGATCTGAGATGAAAATGTTTTTATTTTTCAGTATGATAGCCATTTTAATAAAGAGGTATGTCACAAGTATGAGTTGGAATGTAGACAGAGATACAGAATTTAGTATGCACTTATTTAAACATTTCATCAAGATTATTTAAATTAAAATAGCTGAAACTTTAGGAGTAAACTCATACAAATATATACATTGATTGCACACACAGTGACAAGTTCAAATGTTTATTTCAGTTAAATTTGATTGCTGCAACTTGCAGCTAAGGAAACCCACAATATTATCCCTAAGGTTTCTGCAAACCTTGATATTGCATGATCAGCCATTTAAACAAATAAATTAATGAACCTTGCTCTAGAGAAACATATGTCAATCTACTGTGAAGTATTTGCACTCAAAACCTCTTTGAAGCTCATACTTCATCCTTCCACTCAGCTTTCCATATATCACTTGCAGCTTATCCTTGTGTGGTTGGTGTGCTGTCAAGTCGGTAGTGTGGCCTACACAGTTCCAGGATTTTGTAGGCCATACAAATGTGGATAACATAAGATTTTGTGCTGATCTAATGTAATACTGACCTTTTGAGAGAAACTTTACTTATTGTATTTTTTATTAGCTTTCAGGTTTAAAAATTTTAAAAAGTTCAGACATAAATTTTATATATACTTCTATAAATCAGTAAATTTTCTTTACACAACTTTGGGGTTCATTGTGTGGCTCAGTTACAACTACAAGTATATCTCTATGTTTTTAATGTTAAATATAACAATGGCAATAGTTAAATAATGCACAATGAGACATGCTTTGGAGATTGTTTCCACATTTTTGACACTGAACTAGTAAAACCTTTATTCTTCTAATTCTCTTAGTTTTAATTGTGGAATTATGCCATTATTTTAATCATATAAAGAAACCAATAAGGAATTAGCCTAAATATCAGATATTTAAACCTACAAAGTCCTAGCCGTTGCCAGAGTGTGAAGGTTTTATAGACACAGTCTCTCTCATTTAAACCTTTGCCATCTTGACAAGTGTGTCGTGTCACCATGCCAAGATGTAAAAGGCTCTCTAAGGTATTCAGGAAACGGGTCGAGCATGCATTGGAGTGGCATGGAATTAATGGAGGTCTGATTATTTTCTTTCCTTTTTTTGATAACATTTATTTATTTATTTATTTTTCAATAAAACAAAAACCCTGATAGGATTTGCCATTCAAGACGAGACTGAGGCACTATTGTTAGACCTTGTATTACCCTTAATTCAATTTCGTTATACGTATGATAAAATAGAATAGATGTATCTTTTATTGTCACACAATGGGGGTGTAACAGCAAGATCTAGGTATGTAGGTTCGCACAAAGATCAAAGGTCATCAACAGACGTGAACTGATATTTGAATAGGACAGTCATCTCTTTCAAAGCTTAAGAAACCTACAGTTTACAACATGCTTTTTAACATTTAGACTGCATGCTCTGATAATGCATCTGTTTGATTGGTTTGAATGAATAGCTACACAATAAGGTTATAACTTATTTAGTGACACAGTTACACAGATGGGGCTGCACAGTGGCGCAGTTGGTAGCACTGTTGCCTTGCAGCAAGAAGGTCCTGGGTTCGATTCCCGGCCGGGGTCTTTCTGCATGGAGTTTGCATGTTCTCCCTGTGCATGCGTGGGTTCTCTCCGGGTACTCCGGCTTCCTCCCACAGTCCAAAAACATGACTGTCAGGTCAATTGGTTTCTCTAAATTCTCCCTAGGTGTGAGTGTGTGTGTGAATGGTTGTTTGTCCTGTATGTCTCTGTGTTGCCCTGCGACAGACTGGCGACCTGTCCGGGGTGTACCCCGCCTCTCGCCCGGAACGTAGCTGGAGATAGGCACCAGCAACCCTCCCGACCCCATTAGGGACAAGGGTGAACGGAAAATGGATGGATGGATGGATGGTTACACAGATGCTGTATAAATGCAACAAACTGTTCTGAACCTCTAGCCTTAAAAATTCCTGATACAAAACAACGATCAAATAACTATTAACAATTGTGAGGCATAAATAAATCTTGAGCAAACGTTTGTTAAAAATGCAAAATAAAATTGAAGTACCATCTTAGTCTTCCATCCAGCCAACCCATAAATCTGGTAGAAAATTCTTACTTTACCTCACCATCTTTCATTTGATATCTCATTTAACTCATCCATTTACCATGAACAGCATTATAGCTTCAGACTTAAAGGTAAGAAATTTAATCACAACTCTGCTTGGTTAAGCAGAGTTCAGTGTTAAAACTTTTAATTTTTAGAGAAATTCCAAGCTTCTATAATTCAAAAATTAATTCTGGCAAAGCAGAATGTTTGTGGAAGAAAGCTGTCTTACAGAATGACCCATTTGTATGAATGTTACTGATATATTATTTATTCCAAAAATATACATTTGAGGATTTGACAATCCAAGGTCTCTTGTGGGACCAAGCAGCTGCTTAGTTGTCTTCTGTTGCCTCTGGCTGCCTACATAAAGATGTCTGAAGATGCATAAACATGATTTGAAGGTAGTGATTATTGATTAAACATGCTATCTGAGACTAACTTACAATGTCAAAGTCTGAACAGGACATTTGGGCCCTCATCCCAAATATTTTCTCTTGACTGAATAGAGATATTTAATTGACTGATGTGAAATCGTCATAAATATTGTGGCCATTGTGTCTGTTTTTGTCCCTCTGAGAACCTTTCTTTTGCAAAACAACGATATAAACTTTTCATTCTACTAAATGATTATATACGTATCCTTTAAAATATCAACAGACACTTTCCCATCTGGAGGACATTTGGGGCAACGCAGGTGCAGTTCCTGGCTCATGTGCGAGGTATTCTGTCATTCACCCAGTTAGTAACACTGTGCTGGGAATGGCAGAAGACCAGTCCAGGAGGCCAATTTTCACCTGGCCACTGAAGGTTTAACACAAGCTGGATGCAACAACACACACTGAATGTGTGCCAGTGGTGTACAAAGAGGGAGGAACCATGAGATATTATTAGTTTTAACTTGCATTTTAAAGTTTATAGTATTTTAAAGAACTATTATCAATATGTTAACACAAACCACAAAAATAAGAAAAACCAGTAATCTGTGCAGACAAAATGTAAGGTAATTTTGTAAAACTCGTAAGACTAAGCCTCAAGATTTAGACTTTTTTTTTCCACATAAATTAAAAGTTTTTAAGGATTTGCAAAGCAATAAACTGGAATAAAAATACTTATGGATGGAACAATGGTACAGACCTAAAAAAGAGAATTTCTGGATAAAGTTTAGCGAGAAAACAAGCCAGATGGGAAAAATTTAAGCGAAACATCAGGCCGCACTGTTTGATACATCAAATGGCTACTTTTTAACTGATGCAGCAAAGCTCAGTCTGAATATCCAGATGTTTGATTTCTTAATTAAGTCTCCACGGTAGTTAATCACTATGCTTTTTTTCCTATCTGACAACAGCAGGTAAAAAGGGGAGGATGACCCTAAGATATATCAGAGACAGGTTGCAGTTGTTCTTCATGGTTTGTGTCTAAAACGCACCAGGAGCCTAAAAACATGTTCATAAAATTCACATAAGAGAACATATATGTGTATGGACCAATAACTTCTTGTCAGCTTTGTTAGAGTATGTGCAGTAAGACGGAACTCTGTTATCAAAATTTAAGAACTGCTTTAGTCCAGTATAAGATGCCCTCTAGTGGAAGAGAGCAGTATTGCAGAGGAAATTGGTAAATCACAATGCTTCTTTAAATCAAGTTCGTTTTTTAGAGGTTTTTAAACATGAGTTTGTATTTCTGTTTGAGTAGAAGTTTTTTATTTTTTCAGTGTTTTTTTTTGTTTTTTTTTTTGCATTTATGTTTGTGATTAATTTGTTTCTTCGCCATCTTTTTGTTTTGTTTTAAATTTCCCATAACAAACTTGATGAGAATTTCAGGATAAGTTGCATTAATGAAACGACATAAATGTCAGCATTTGCCGCATGAGGATTAAGTTGTCAATATTTGTTGAACAAAACAGTTGTTAGAAAGGATAGAACTGGCACACTTAATTGATTTGCATGCGTTTTCCTGACAGTCCAGATTAACAAGCAATAAGACTTTATTAGCGACATGAACAGAGTGCGCACACACATTTCACACATTTGAGAGGCATCAATTAAATTCACATATGGTCAGAGTAATTATCGTTACAGATAACTGAAATTAAAGGGGAGATATCGATGTGCGACTTGCCTGGGAGAAAACAAGGGAATGGCAGGAATTTTAAGGCCATGGAAGGCTAGTAGCACCGACTACATAAGAAAACAACAACAGCTGTTTTGCTTGTGGCTAAAAAGACGAGTGAACAACAACATCATTTGCTGAGAAAATGAACTTGGAGATAAGAATGCACTGACTCAAAAGAAGTGGGATGCTTTGAGATTGTAAGCAGGATCTCTGCAGGATGGAGAGTACATTTTAAGTTTGACTCGTTCTTTCTGATCTATGATGTGATATGTTATAGCGTTTGACCAGTTCAGTCAGTTCCTATTATTAAAATATTTAAATGTAATGTACCTTTAAATGTAAGTATTAACAACCCTTGAACTTTTTCACATTTTGTAATAATGTACAAAATGTACATTATTGCAATAATGTATTTCCAGCATGATTTGGCCATCACCATATTTACCAAGTGTATTCAGGATGGTGTGCAGAATTCTTTGGTCTTCATGATGCTGTTTGTTCACTGATCAATCTCTGAGGCCTTTTTAAAAAAGTTGGAATTATACTGATTATACACAGTTGGACTCAAATTTACTAATTTGGAGATGTTATGTAGTGGCATCAGAGAATGGACAAAGTAAAATAAATATTTTTTTTCCTGTCCTAAAATTCTGAAATCTATATCTTTCACTCTATAAATGCACTTCTGTGACTTGGTCTGCTACTTTAGATCTTAATTAAATAAAATAACTCAGCATAATGTGAAAAACTAATGCATGAACACTTTTTCCAATACAGAAAAACCTTGAAGTGATACTTTCAGTCGTTGATAGATCAATGCAATTAAGGCAGAACAAGCCTCTTTATTGTACTTGGCCTTAAACATGGCTTTGAACAGCTAGAGTGTCAAATTTTACACATCCAGTTAAAATCCAACACGAAGCTCTTTCTTGCCAGAGAATGTGCGAGCACTCCTGTGACTGCTCTGCCCTTGACTTCTATCCATTCATTCAAGCATGCTGAATGGTTTAGTTAATTAAGCTTAATCTAGCCCCAGAGATGTGGCTGCTGTTACAGAGACCCAGTGAGCTGTCCCTGAGCACTCCTCTCCGGACCCCCGCCCCCAGACGATGAGCCATCGGGGCCAAGTTGAGTGTACTGACAGGACTCCAGAGAAATGCATTGTAGGAGATCATTTTCCCAGAGAAAGGCTAAAGAAAATTATATTTCTAGATAGTGTACATAGAAATATTGCTCTGTCATAGACTTTCTGACAAGACACAAGTTCATTTTCCCATGTAGAATTACAACTAGTAACTTTGTACAAATGTTGTAAAACAGAGGCCCCAACAGATGATAAAATGGTAAAAAAAAGATTGCTTCCAACTCTCAATCAGAAATAGAGTTGCACAGAGTAGTCTACAATTTGTCAAAAGGTAGATTTTAAAGACTTTTTATTAGTAACATTATTATTGTGGCTGTCAAGAGTACAGAACAAGGTTTTTGTGATGGTACTGAGACCATTATGGTAATGTGATATATTTTAAACAGTTAAAATAAGAAACAAACAAATCTGTTGGTGGGAAATGTTAAACAATAAAATCCTGCAATAATCAATTTTCATAAAGGTGGACAACCTTTAATTAATACTTGGCAATGGCACCTTAAAACCACTTTTCAGCATTTAGTCTTCCTGAGTTTACACCAAATCTGATTCACCTTTAGCTACGGTACAAAGGTATCAGGACAAAAGTGCAAAATGTTCCACTGTGTTATTATTATTATTATTATTACTGCGAAATACAATACACACAATAAATTTGTCAATAACTCTAAACAATGCGTGACAACAAGAGCAGCAGAGGCAAAACGAAGACATTTCTCAGAAATCATTGAAAAAACATTTCAGAAACTGGGTGGAGGAGGTTGCTAAGGACTTAACAGCAATATTAAAATAATTTTAAGAATGTCCAATGACTGTTTACCATAATGGCAGAAATTCACTGTGTTCTCTTTGTCTAATTAAACTAAGGAGTCGGATTGACAGAAGTTGAAAGACAAGTCTCAGATTTGGCTGTCATGGTCATTGATCAGAATTAAGGTTGCAATTCTTAAATCTAACTTCATTGGGCATCAACCAAAAGATTTCTATGCACACAGTGAAATATGGCAGCATCGTGCTTTAGAGTACAATTTCTATGCATTGCACAACATCAGGATGTGTGTCTCATAATACAACTCTGAGATGATTAATCAAAAGTCGTGTAATTTAACACTATGAAAAGAAATTATGATCACAGGCCATTACTACGGTAGAAGTCTATTTCATTCCTTTTTGTTGCCCCCTTGTGGGTTAATTTATTCACCACAGTATTCAAGAAATGACTAAAATATTCACCAAGAGGAAGTGAAGAATAGTTTAATTTGTTCATCATGTTAGAAAACGTTTCTTTTGCAATATAAAACTTTCCTCTTGTATCTTCCTTCTTCTTATAAAAAGCTCTTGCAAAACTTTCACAATTGGATTACTTAATTTGTGTATTCTGCTTCCCTCATTGTTAGCTTACGTATTTACAAAAAAAATAACATTTTAAAAAAAGGAATAGCCTACTGTGTGTAATAAATAATGTGTCTGACAGCTTAATAAAATAGGCACAATAAAACAAATTTAAGACCCAAATTATTGAAAGTGAAAAACTTGATTTTTACTCCATATTTTGTTCAAACAAATCAATTAAATTTAGTTTTTTTCTGTTTATTATACATCATAGCAAGCTTCTTAAAAAGCAAAGCTATTTGATTTATTTGACCTTTTTGGTGGTAGGAACTGCCAGAAAAAAAGTTTCATAGATTTACGCTTTAGTTTTTATTAATTAACAAATGCTTTTTTTTTTCAAGCAAAAATGTTTTATTTACTCATAAGCACACAAAAAATCAAACGGGCTAAACAAACAGATAAGCTCGAGCACTAATAGCAAAATTTAACATGACTCAGTACATAGTTAAACAGCAGTTTCAAATGTTTGAAAATGCAACATAAAAAAGTGTAAAAATGCAAAACAATTATTTTAAAATGATTGTTCCTCAGTAATAGAGTTGTGCTTGGTATTGCCCTAACAGCATTGCATTTACAGTATGTAGTCCTGATCACTTATGAAACACAAATCAAAAAGCAAATAAAAAGAATAAATAAATAAATTTTGTTATTTTAAAAAAAACAAACTTCGGATCCATAGAACCAACATGCAAAAAAGATTTGGTGCCAAAAAGATATATATTTTAAAAATGATTGAAACGTTACTCTTCAACATGGTGAGTCAATAAAATCAGTGTGGAAAAATAGCCAGACTTTTAAGATTCCATATCTGTGTATTAGTATTTCTGGCTTTCAGATGCACCATATAAATATAATTTGTGTAAACTTGTGCACATATAAATTTAAAAAAGAGAGTTCCTCTGGTGTGAGCTGGTGTTTGGTTGTTACCAATTATCTGCTGTGCAACTTAAGCAGGACACGTGTTTTGCGAGCTGGACTGGCATTCTCAACATAAGACATGTTCTGGTCAGTTGGCTCTTTCTCTGTTAATACCAACTATCTGGCGTAAAAGACAAAACAGGTGACTTCGAAACTTTTGTGTGAGCATACAAAGCAGAGGATTCATACAGCAGTGGGAGAAGGCAAGCATTCGACAGATATTGTAGACAATATCTAACCGCTGCAGTTCTTCACAGTCTTTGGGTGTGTACAAATCCTTAATGAGAAGTACAATATTGTAGGGTCCCCAGCAGATGATGTAGACTGCAACAATGCAAAAAACTATACTTAGAGCTTTGTGCCTTGTTCTGCTTGCTGTCTGTAAAATAGCATATATAATGGCACAATTGCAGAAAATAATAATGGCAATTGGGACGAAAAAAAGCAGAGAAACTTGGAAATAATATCCAAGTTCATCAGAAAAAGCAACTTCACAGTAGTAATCATCAGAAAGCTCCATTTTGAAAGCATCATACACAGATGTACCAATACTGATCACCCAGACAACCACACAGGCACCGATGGCATACTGTTTCTTCTTCTGATTGTTGTTTGGCCAGTTGTTCAGCACCACAGTACAAAAACGATCCACAGTCATTGCTGTTAGCACAAAGATGCTGCTGTACAGACCAGTGAAGTGCACCCAAATGATGAATTTGCACATAAAATCCCCAAAGATCCAATGATGAAGGTGGTAGACAGCCCAGAAGGGGACTGAGGCAGCAAAGATCAAATCAGAACAAGCGAGGTTTATGATGAAGATTTTTGTGACAAGATAGAGTTTTTCAAAAGTAAACAGAATACGTAAGAGGAGGACATTGCCGATGACGCCGACGATGAAGATTATGATGAACACGGCTCCAGTAATGGTTGAAAAGTCCAAAAATTGACAAGCAAATGGGAGGCTGTCCTCATCTTCATCTGTGCTGTTGTAGTCGTAGTCCATTGCTGAATATCTAGGGAATATGAGCACAGAATATGGCTTGTTAATTTATAATAAAAACAAAGCATATTATCTCATCATACACTTTTGTTTTTTACAGCATCTTCTGTTAAATCTTACTGAAAAAGAACACAATTCTTCATCAAATACAAAAGAGTGTTAAACAACTTACCCCAGACAGCAGACACTTCCAGATTTTGCTTTGAACTGCACTTCAAAGGAAAAGCAAAAATAAGAAGTCGAACTTCTCTCTTTCTGTTTCAGATTAGGTCAGATGTTACTGCTGATCCATTCTGACCCCTTATGGTTTTTCAGAACAAAAATAAATGGTAAAAGATCTCACTTTTTCTGTTTGAAAATATATATTTTTCACCCTGGAGTCATGTTTCTCTCATACAACTTGTTATAAAATCCTAATTAATAGGTATTTAAAGATTGCTTTGATCACATTCTTTTTTACTTGTAGTTAACTTCTCATGTTTTAACCCTCAGATTTACCTCTATTAAGATGCTTAAACATACCAAATGAAAATAAGGATGGCACAAGTTAAACTAAAACAAATTATAAATCTAACACATTTCGTGCAACTAATCATTGACCAATCAATCATCTCCCCTTTTATCTATCCGTTGTAATAATCAGTGTCATATTAAATGACTTTTGAATCTCAATGACTCAACAATTCAACCAATCAACAGATAAAGTTTTATTTGCACAACACTTTGCAACAGTCTGGTAATTAAAATCAGTTAAGTCTCATCTCGTTTGAGTAAAATTAATCTCATCTA
Source organism: Xiphophorus couchianus (assembly GCF_001444195.1). Taxonomy (NCBI): domain Eukaryota; kingdom Metazoa; phylum Chordata; class Actinopteri; order Cyprinodontiformes; family Poeciliidae; genus Xiphophorus; species Xiphophorus couchianus. The sequence continues at coordinate 19,330,050 of NC_040233.1, forward strand.
ATTCATTATTTGAACTTTTTGTATTAGTTTTTTTCCAATTGCAGACTTACAAGACAAAGGAGCTTTCTTTTATTTTTACAGAAAAGTTTTCAGAAAGTAAATATAGAAAAGCTACTGTACTGTACTATGTTTAAAGAAGGAAGAAATATTGCTTCTTATAATAAGGTACTATTATCACTACATAAACTAAACTAAAATAAAGCAAGTCTAAACAATCAACCAAACTAATAATACATGTAGTGAATCATTAGCTCTAAACCACAGGGCCATGGCTTTGCTTTTTTTTTGTTTCAGGCTTGGATTTCTGGACATCCTTAATTTGAAATGTGTTATTTATCTTAAAATCCAGATTTCCTCTTTCTTATAAAACAACCTTGTGAAACATTTCAAACTTAAGTTTGATGCTTCTTCTTTTCTGCTTCCCTGTTTGTTAAAAAAGGTACAACAGCCACATCATGATACCGGAAATAAGTATCCTAACTTAGCTTGAGGGTTGGTCGTTTCATCACTGTGACATTACTGTGGAAGGTTACGACAGTGAGGATTGAGAGACTTTGTACTGAGAGTAATCAAAATCCTGAGATGACTCCACAGGACCACTTGTCAAAGATCCATCCATGGAGTGCACTGCACACAGAAAAGTTAAGAATTGCCATGAATTGGTTAGAAACTGTAAGCTGCAGAAGGAAGATGTCAGACATTGTCTTCTACGTCTTGTTCCTCAGGAGAAACCTCGAGAGGAAGGAGTTTTCAGGCATGCTTACAAGAATGATGACGTTCTTACATACAAAAGCGCACTGAAGTCTTCCCATTTATGAGAAGGTTCTTCCATGTCACTATTGCTGTCATTCTGGAAGAAGTAAAAAAATCACTGTTGGTGTCTATTGCTGATTTTGTGGTCATGAAAAAACCCCACAAATGATCTAATGAGGAAATAAAAACAACAGGTCAGAGGGATTTTTTTTTTTTTTTTTTGCTGTACTGCTCAACCTACAATTCAAAATACATTCAAATTTAGTGATGAATTAGTGAAAATGCATAAAAGGTCAAAAATACTCCAAATACACTAAATAAATGTAATTTTATTCTTGAAGCCTACATCTCTAAAACAAAACAATAATCTCAGAACAAAAAGCTGAAGAGAAAAAAATCTTAACAAGGTTTCTAATGTCATAAACTGTAACATATCTTAAACTATGTTCTTGGTAAAGCACAAAACCATTGTCACATTACTTCAAATTCAAGTGAAACATTCGACTTATATAATTTCCAATTATTCAAAAAATAACTGGATTACATTTTCTTGAATCATTACAACTTTGATGAACTCTCTGTTTCATAAAAGTCTCACAATGTCATTTCAGAGACGAATGCAGGTGATATCGGCCACATTAGCTTAGCGGTATGACGCACTCCAGCTAGTGATGTTTTGATTCTGATTGCATTATGTGTGTCATGTATACATTATTTTCTCAGTCTTGGACTTAGACTTTATTTCATGAGGGACAAAAAAAGAGTGTACCTCAGCATTTTTTAAAAGATTCAGCCTTTCACAACGTGCTAGAAGATTTTGTTTAGACAGGGAAGTGAAAACTGCTTAGAAAGGGAAGTAAGAACTAAACAAAAATGAAAGTTAAAAAAAAAATCTGATATAATATGTCATATTCAATGAAAAATAAATATGATGCTAATTAATAAGCAGTTTTTCTTTCTTTCACCCCCCTTTTTTCTTACTTTCTTTCTTAGATTTTGTAAGACACAATCTACTTTATTACCTTAATTTACTTATTAAAGAAGATGAATTTATCATCAATCAAATTGTTTACATATAATCAAGGATTATTTTTTTGTATAAGTTACACTAAGGTACATTTCCTAATTATTTAACTGGAATAAAAAGACCAACGCTAACTCTAGAACCCAGGGTTTTTCTAGAACCCAGAAAAACTATCCTAGGAACTACTTTTTAAACTCTTGTTCTTCCAAACCAGAAAAGGAATTAGACCAGAGGATACTTACTTATACTTAACTAGCAACCCTGAATAAGATTGTCTAGTTTATTTACTTTGGATCAACATTATTGGCTTTTTCTTTTTTTGCTCTTTCTTTTGATTTGTTATTTTGTTTGTATTTCCCTTTAAATCCTGTAAAGCACTTTGTATTGCCTTGTTGCTGAAAATATGCTATATGAATAAAATTACCTTTACCTTTTAGCATCTATTTCTACATAGAAAAGCGGTACGCTATCTGCATTAGAGACATATCAATATCATGATTAAAGGATTAAAGATGTAACCGTTATTAAATGTCAGGAGTTTAATTATTTATGACCTCAAATTCTGAGTTTTCATCTAACCACCTTTCTGGGGTCACTACAGACAGTTGTAGGTGAACAAATTTCCACTTATTAAAGAAAAATACAAAGAGAAGCATAATAATATGGGGGTTTTTTCAAGCTGAAATGTTTTATTTGCTCAAGCAAAACACACACAAAAGAACTCCAAAAACCCTAACAGGTACAAAATAAACAAAACTACACCAAAGCAGAAATAGCAATTCAGCATAATACATAGTACATAGTTCATTTAGCAGTTGTTTCAAATTACCAAAAATCCATCAAAAACAAAGGAGAAAATCAATTTATACATTTAAAAAATATAAAACCTTTCAAATAAATGACTAATTTATCTTTCTTTCTTTATAGAGCTCTTCTTGGTATTGCCTAATCAGCAATTCTTGTTGCTAACAGTTCTTTTTGTCCCGTTTTATCATTCACTTTTATGTATGTATTCCTCATCATTTGTCAAACAAAATAAGAAAAAGAAATAAAAAGAAAAATAACAGGCTGAAAAAGCTGACTAAGATCATCTTCACACTAAAACAGATATTTTGCTAAACTGAATTTTCTGATCCATTTGTTCCCAGCACCCACATGACAAAACAGTTTTGGTGCCAAAACCCTTTTTTTTTTCTTTTTTTTTTTCAAATAGGCTACTTCCAACTATTTCAGTGTGGTAAGCCATCTCATGCCAATCTATTTGGAACAATATCCAAACTATACTAGATTCTGTATCCATGTACTATAACAAATACTCTTGAATTTCAGCAATGTTGCTTAAAGACCTGAACTGTGAGATTCACTGGCATTCTGAATATAAGCCTGGCCACTGGCTCTCTTTCTTTCAGTCCTAGCAACTTTGTAGCGCAAAATATAAAGCAGGTGATTTCGTAACTTTTGTGTGAGCATACACAGAAGAGGGTTTATCCAACAGTGGGAATAGGCAAGCATTCGACAGATATTGTAGACAATATTCATCCGCTGCAGTTCTTCACAGGTTTTGGACTGAATGAGAAGTACAATATTGTAGGGTCCCCAGCAGATGATGTAAGCTACAACGATACAAAAAACTATACTTAGAGCTTTGTGCCTTGTCCTGTGTGCGGCTCGTAAAATAGTATATATAATGGCACAATTGCAGAAAATAATAATGGCAATTGGGATCAAAATCAGCAAAGCAATTTGGAAATAATATCCAAGTTCATCAGAAAAAGCAGCTTCACAGTAGTAATCATCAGACACCTCCATATTGGAAGCATCATACAAAGATGGACCAATACTGCTCAGCCAGGCAACCACACAGGCGCCGATGGTATACCGTTTCTTCCTCTGAGTGTTGTTTGGCCAGTTATTCAGCACCACGGTACAAAAACGATCCACAGTCATTGCTGTTAGTACAAAGATGCTACTGTAGAGACCAGAGAAGTGCACCCAAATGATGAATTTGCACAAAAAGTCCCCAAAGATCCAGTGATGAATGTGGTAGACAGCAAAGAAGGGGACTGAGGCAGCAAAGATCAAATCAGAACAAGCAAGGTTTATGATGAAAATATATGTGAAAAGATTATGTTTTTCAAAAGTAAACAGAATACATAAGAGGAGGACATTGCTGATGACGCTGATGATGAAGATTGTGATGAACACGGCTCCATTAATGGTTGAAAAGTCAAAAGCCGGACAAGTCATATTTTGGATGATGAAATGTAAGACGTCCTCATCTACATCTGTGCTGTTGTCCATTGCTGATTATCTAAGGAATATGAGCACAAGTTTAGGACTTTGAGATTTCTAATAAAGACAAAGTATAATTTCATTCATTCATTTTTATAGCACCTAATTCCAGATCAGTTACAAAAAAACTTTAAAAAAAAACTTACCACAGACAGACACTGCCAATTCTCATCTGCAAGTCAAAGAAAAAGCAAAAATGAGAACAAAAACTTCCCTTTTCTGCTTCAAATTAAGTCAGATGTTATTGTTGACCAATTCTGACTACTAATGATTTTTCAAAACTAAAACAAATGACTACCTTTTCCATTCAAAAATACAGATTTTCTTACCCTTGAGACTTTTTTTCAGCCATACAATTTGCTGTACAAACCAAATTAATAGTTAAAGATTGCCCTTTATTTGCTGCATTATTTGCTACTTTGCACTATAATTTGTACACATTTTTATTTTAATTAACCATTGTTTCTATGATATTTTATTTGCTGCTTAATAATGTGTTGCTTGGTTTTGTTTCTATATTATTTTAATCTTGATTTCCTTTAGGGTACCAACATGAATTTTGTCTGACATTATTACAGTGACAATAATCTTTAACCTTGAATCATTAAACAGATGTTAAAATGCAGCATTTAACTATCTATAAGAGGTAATTTAAAGGAAGCCATTGTGCTGCACCTTTTTTTTTTTTTTTACCTGTGTTTATATGTTCATACATTCATGGAAGAAGTGGGGTTCTTTTCTTTTCATAGTTCATTTTTTATCAGGCGAGTCAGACTTCAGGGGTTTTTGTCTGATTATTGTCTGAAGAACTTTGATGGCAAAAATCCAACATTTCTTAAAGTGTCAAACGCTGCCCTCTAGGTTTTGAGTTTATCTAGAAATCTCTCCAAAAATATATTTTGTTTTTAAGCCAGTTTTGACAAGAGAAAGAAATTAGACATCTCTTCATGCTGACATTACCTCAGACAGGTGCTGCCATCTTCAGTCCGACTATCCGACGTGGCAGCTTAAACAGTCAACGCAACATCACTGTGGCTGAAAATGAATCCAAAGGTGCTGCAAACAAAACAAAAAGAAAAAAAAAAAAAAAAAAATTAAGTAGTGTTTCCGAAACCTTTTCAGGCTGAGGAACACTAAAGCTATTTAGCAAACACCCCCGGCCACCTAATTGAAATTGCTCCAGCAATAACACAACATATTACAACATGTGGCAGGGCTTGACAGCAGTTAACAGCAGTTATAGTAGCAGTTAACAGTTCTAAAATAAAATTAAACATAGCTAACACGCATAATGGTAAGAGTTAAAAGCGTGTATAAGAACATAGCAAAAGTACTCATGAAACACTGTATATGATTTAATTTGTGTAAAATATTTGTTAAAATCGAATACTTGTAAAGAAAACACAGAGCTGATCCTAATACATACCGCAATTACCGACGGCGACGGAAGAAGGTGACGAGTGATCGGTTATTGGTTGCTATGGTAACCATCGACCTTCAAGAGCAGTGATACACCAATAAATGTCAGGAGAAACAACTGCTGGACTAAACAATACAAATTAAAAGAATAAATGAAGAAATGTATATAAACTCATACATAATATTGTTAAAATATTAGGCTCTTAACACTTTTTTTCGTGAACATGTCAAGTCGGGCCCTTTTCAGCTATTTAAAGATTCTAAAAGTGTGGATTCTATGCTTTCCAATTATGTCAAACACAAAGAAATCAAAGTGTTGTGCTGTGTTCATTAATAACATTCAGACCCATTTATATAGAAGCACAATAAAAGAAAAATAATTGCTTTTAAAGAAACAAAAATCCTCTTCTGCGGCATCCATTTATTTATGTATTGTATTTAATTAATTGAATTTAAACATTTTCAATTAAATAATAAATAAAAACAACAATACATATTAACGTGCGAGTAGAGCATAATAAGCAAGCAAAATCGTCAAAAAAACGAAACCAAGAACAGTTCTCACTAACTGAAACTAGCAAAGAGCCGTTCAAAAAGAATCGAATCACTAGTGAACAACACATCTCAACAGGTATGACTTAGCGTCCTCCGGTCATATAAATTGTCCTGGTGTTTTTTTTCCACAGATATCTTCAGTTTTTCTTTTGAGTGACTCGGTTTTAAGTCACTTATCCATTATTATTTTGAAACACAATTCTTTGATTAACTGTGAATGAATGCGTCTCACTTTGAGCTGACGTCACAAGAAATAACGATCGTTTACGTGGAGTACCGTAAAGACCACTAGGTGGCGCCCAGTGGTCCAGGTACCACGGTTTGAACAAGACTGGTTTTTGACTTGTCCACCTGGCTATAACACCTTTATGGTGGTTTTCTACTTTCTTCCCTACGTACTGCCTATTTTTAAGTTGAATTTTGCTGAATAAATGTCATTTATTATAATTTGACAAGTGCAAATTTTTTAAAATTACTTATTTGTCTCATTTTTCATATCAAAATTTGGGGGATTTTAACAGGTGTTCACTTTTGAGAGCCACTGAATAAGCAGCTGATCTGGTCTGGTAGATACCAAAAAGTCCCTTTTTGACTTGGTGTCTAGTGGAATGGTGTATCTATCAGGAAACATCTTCCTTGGTGTTTATTTAAAGTAAATTGATCAATGACCTAATATAATAAGATTCATATAATATAATTCATATAATTCTGTTATTGCTCTGCTTAATACTAAGTTTACGTTATAAAGATTCTATTAAATGTTGAAACAGTCATCATAATATCTGCTTGTGTAGAATACAAACATAAATGAGTTGCAGGAGGCAAGATTACCAACAGTTGTATTTAATTTGAACTTCAAAAAGAGATCAGTAATACAAAAATTAGAAAGTATACATGTGTTTATGGGAATTTCATAGCAAGTTGACAGGATCTTCTGATTCAGCTTCATTCTTGTTCAACTTCCTTGTTTCTGTCAGTTTATACAAGTTTGTACAGTTAAGGCAAAATCAGTTTACATCACAGAATGAACAAAATGGTCTAAATGTATGGTACAAGTGTACTATGAAAAAACTCAAACAAAGCAGTTTACAGGTACATGAAACTATCATTGCTTATTTACATTACAACAACTTTTCATCCATCTAAGAACATCATCAAGTAGTTAATAGCTTGATTTAATACTAACAAATAATCACCAAACAAAGACTGATGGAAAAAAAAAGAAGTCAAAAACCCATTTTATTTTTGCCACACATGTTCCCTTCCAAGCCTTTTCTATCACATGGTACAGTACAAGTAGACAAATAAGTTGTTTTCCTGTCAAATTAGCAGTGCATTTACAAATATTTAGTATGAACTGATTGGTCAAAGACTCATTAAAAGTATTGAAGTTTAGCTTCTGATAGCTAGGATCATTTACATATTGAGGAGTCTTCAGTAATAAAAAAGTCCAGTTGTTAGATCTTAGAGGCACAAACAGTTTCCACTATGTCTGAAATTTCAAATCAAATATTGTATTTTCCCTCTATGTAGGAACTGCAAAATATAAAAAAAGGTTACTTAAATTTGATTTGAATTTAAATGGAGGTTTCATGCTTTCTAATATTAATCCATAAATTAGTATATTTTTATGGATATGTGGATAATTCGTTGCTGGTTAAAGACGTGATTGTGATCCTGCTCACTCTGTGGGAGAAGCTGTTGTTCCTGTGACCGAAGTTCTGCAGGAGTTTTTTTAAATGTGTTTTGAATTTAACTCCTGCAAACACGTAAAACACAGGGTTGAGGCAGCAATGCGAAAAGGCAAGGAGTCGGGTGATGTAGAAGGCATATTCCATGTTTATGTGTTTTTCACAAGCTACTTTTATTTCAAAATCATGAGATGCAGTTGGTGGGTTCCCATAAGCCAATGACCTTAGAAAAATTATGACATTATAAGGTCCCCACCCCAAGAAGAAGACAACCATAAGAACGAAAATGAGTTTGACAGTTTTGTTTCTTCTTCTTTGGGCAGTCGGATGCAGCAACCTGTACATGATCTGAGAATAGCAAAACACGAACACAAATGCTGTTAGGACAAAGAGAGCAATTTGTTCATAGATTCCCAACTTTGAAGAATAGGAGTCCTCATATCCACAATATTTCTTGAATGTTTGACTTGAGCTGTCATCATCTTTTACTTTGATGTAGATGAAGACAGGACTGGCTGCCAAAATACTAGCAACCCAAACGATGAAACTTGTTAAAATCACAGAAGGGCCTGTAGTGGATACAATGCTAGACAGAGGATTTATGACGGCTATATAGCGGTGAATTGTCATCAGGATGAGGAAGAAACCACTGCTGTAGAAGCCAACATAGAAAATGAAGTTGACGACTTGGCATGCAGGCTCTCCAAATGTCCATCCATACATGTAGTAGTAAGCCCAAAAGGGCAGCCCTAAAGTGAAGAAGAGATCTGACACAGCCAAGTTCAGGATAAGTGTATTGGTGATGGATTTGACATTCTCGTACTTGAACAGAATTACAAGAACAAGAATGTTGCCAAAAAGACTGAATAATATCACGAAAGAGAAAAAAGACACAGTCAAAGTGGCTCCAAATTCAATCACATTTGCCTGGTTGCATTTTTGATCCTCATAATCACCAGTGAAATAATCAAAAGGGCTTTCAGTTTTGTGCTCCATGAAGTATTCATATGAGGCCATCTTCCTCCAGCAGGTAAGGAGTCTAAATGCACAAAAATCTTTGTTAGATAATTAAAATTAGATTTTCCTTTTAATTTGTACAGTTATCTTTTTCATTTGCTTGCTTGTTTCTATGTATGTGTAACTTTCTTTCTCTCGCTAATGTCTGAATCTGTCCTGTATACTAAGTAAGAACTTGACTATGCTTCTTCACTGTAGAGATGAGACCTGGATGTTTCTTTCTGGACTGTTGTCTATGTTGGAGTAAACAAATCAGAGAGAGGCTAATGTTTTTATCTTATCCTTTTAGTCTCTTTTTGCTTTGAGATTATAATCATTGCGAAACACAAACAAGGAATTTGACTCTCATTTCAAGCCCTGACAGCAAGTAGAAATTAGGTATCATGTAAACTTAAACAATAGGGATTTGTAAATGGCTGTGTGTAGAAAAGCACAATATTATCATGTATTTATCTATAATATTGACTTTATGTAGTTTTGCTCAGTATTTGGGTGGAAGTGTGAAAATTAAACTGGCTACTGTCATATCTCATGAGTTAGGTAGTTACACAAGTCAGAACCAAGAACTGTTTTACAGCTAAAACATAGTTTACCTATTTAACATATTTGGCTGAATACATTTTATTTATATGGAAAAGTAATGCAGTGGATAAAAATCAAGTCTTTCATTTTTCAAAATTTTAAGGATAACTTGAATTTCATTTGCTGACACCTAAAGTATTGCAATTAAAATGCATAAAAATGTAACCCTAAATCTTACAAATATATAGAAAGGAAAAAAAACATGAATAATATAAAGATACATACTGCACCTGCACAATGATGCAAAGGATGGTTGAGACCAAAAGCGGTGAAGAACTGGGCAGTAGGTCTCACCTTAAGTAGAAATCATAGAGGAACAGAAACAACAACCTGTATGTTGTAACCTGTTTGGCCATCATTTCAGAATAGAAAAAATAAAAACAGTGTTCAGTTGTGAATGACTTCCAGTAGTTAGTTTGTAGTTTCCAGACCTGTTGTGTATTTTACTGAGATATAGATATTTTTAATAAAGCCCTGATGAAAAAGCAGGGATATATGCTGTTTTTCATCAGGCTATAAAAACCTATTATTATTATTATTATTATTATTATTATTGTTTTGTTGTTGGAAGAATAGTAGCAATAATAATATATTTTGTTTAAATTAGTTTTTCGGGCTTCCGTAGTCATTTATTTAATTCTGTGTTTTTGCCAAATAACACTTATATCTTCTCTTTTTCAACATTATGTGGATTCTAATGATTCAATAAATAAATAAATAAATAAATAAGTTTCTGCTGTCATGTATGCCTCTCAGCCAAACTACAATTGCATTGAGCTGATTCGTCAATCAGTCTGTCAGTCATTTTTGAGCCCGCCTCCAAAGCCAGCAAGGTTTTTGTTTTGGCTGAATCAACAAGAAACTAGACGTTGCGGACAATTCTGCTTATCGGGTATGAATATTGTATTGTTGTATTTTTATTGAGAAGGCGTCTTTTTGGTAATTTTAGTTAAACTACCGACACAAATTACGGGAATGTAGATAAAATCAGAGCAGGAAGTTGATAGCTTGGAGCAGGTGCATGCTCAGACACAGCTCTGACTAGTCGATGTATATGTTGCGTTTCAAAGCTGTTTATTAGTGTTATCAGGCATTATTAATGATTTAAAATCACATTGAATTGTGTATCAGTGCTATATGACCAGATCGACACACGACGAGATCCTGTCAGCTGCCGTCGTTGTTTCTCTGCCCCCCAACAACAAGAGGACTTTGCTAACTTTGCTCAGCTACAGCATCCCGATCCACATAAATCTATGATGGTTGTTTAATTTGTAGTGAACACACTGAGTGTCAGAGATGACATTCACATATTCTTTCGAGTGGGAAAGCATTACATTAATTCGCACTGTCAGCCGCAATAAAGTAGCCTGAATATGTTTTTTTGTGATTCCTTATGAAGTCCCTGTCTGCCAGCCTTATCCCCTCACAATGGCCTCCTCTTCATCGGTTGGAGATAAACAGCTGCAGAGGATAATCAGAGATCTACACGGTAATTAATATATTCACACACATATTACAAATACGACTGTTTTATATAATGTCAATTGAACAAAATACGTCATCCCTCAGAAAAATAGATTAAAGTCATTTGACAGAAATGTATATTCAAAACATTTTTAATAAAATGCAAGCATATAGACAGACTTATATTAAGTTGCATAAGTTTCTATCCAATTCTAATTATAATATTACAATTATTAACAATTGGTTTCTAACTAGTGACATTGACACCAGAGGACATTATTATGTGGTGTTTAATTCTGGTAGGTTTCGGTTATTTTGCATGGCATCTTTGTGGATTGAGCTTGTTTCCTTCAGATGACACATTTTTGCATCAAGAGGTTGAGTAAGCATCTCTAATATGGTTTCATGTTCCTTGACATATTCGTGCATGTACATGTATGAATGTATACATTTATACAAGAAGACTACTACAAAACAGTAGTACTGTTTCTAAATGGCAGATTAGTATTATTATTAATGGGCTACAAAAGCAAATTTAGTCCATGGCAGTTGTCAAAGTAGAATCTAAGTGATTGTCGTGTTGCAGGTTTTCCCAGCTGAACAATATATTGGCTAATAGCACGTGTATCAAGTAATGTATTGCTTAAAGTTTGAAGAATGGGTTTTTTGTTGAAGACGGAGCAATCAATTGGTCAAAGATCAGTAATGGGTATTTCAGACACAGAAATAAGTTTTTCCCTGCTTGATTATTCAGTTCGTTATAACTGAGAATTTTCACCTGTTCTAATTTATACATGGATAAACCAACAACAACATGAGCTTTAATGTCCTTTTTTTATGCTGATAAAGTCAAACAGAGGTTAGAAACGTACTGCTTTGCTGCATAATTGGGGATCATTTTAAATTTTGTTTTCTTTTGGATTTAAAGGTGTATTTATTAAAGAAACCTGCATCAGTTTTTTGTCTCTTATGTCTTTTAATCTGCAGAATTAAAAAAAATGGAATTGGCTGATTTTTTTATCTTGAAATCTAGACTTATTTTTATTGATATATGGTAATTCTGCTCTTACTGTTTTAACACAGATGCTGTGATGGAGTTGACTAAAGAACACACGGAGTGTAATGAACCTATAACAGATGACAGTGCTAATCTGCACAAGTTCTTCTATAAGCTTGAATACCTTTTGCAGGTATGGTGTTTTTACCACAATATAGCACATATTGATTTGTTTCAAGTTTCTCTACTAAATGATCCGAGTAGTTAAACGAATAAAAACAAACAAACTACAAGATCTGGAGACTCCTACATCCAGAGAACCAGACATTGTTGTAATTTATATAAAGTGACCCTGATGAGTTTTTCAGGACTTCTAGTTATTCTGAGAACGTATAAGAGGGATTTTATTTTTCTGAATTGGAAGTTTTGCTGATTAAAATTTAGCTTAAACTACAGACGCGTCAACTTTTTACAGGGTAACAGACAGAAATATTCCAGATTGGGATCTAAACATGACACGATGCAAAAATTGCCTACAACCATTATGAAGGAAACATTGTTGCAGTTCTATTTTGGTACTATTTTTAACTTATTTGTGAGATTGATCAATCATCTTGACATGCTAAACAAATATTTTCATTTGTAAAAGACAGCAGCCGATATGTTTTTGGTTTTTCCAATCATGCAAAGCCAAGTTCGTCATTTTCAGAACCATGTACAGTGACGGGTAAAAGCATGTGCACCTCTTTGAAAACTAAAACTAGAGTTTAATAGGACAATAAAAAACTCATAATTGACCAAAGCCAATATTTCTGGCCTACATTCAAAATGCTATTTGACAAAAAAAATAGCATCTCCATCATATAACATGGTGATGGCAGTGTCATTCTGTGGCAAACTTTTCTTCAACAGGAACAGGGCAGCTACTTGGAGCTTATGTCCTTATGAATGGCACTAAATACATCATAAATCATATACTTTCTTGTGGCGTAAAATAATGATAAACATGTGAATATACATTATTTGGGTTGTACTTTTCAGTATTCATGATTACGTGATATGTTTGTTTAATGCCAACAAAATTACAGTATATGATGTTGAAGAATAGAAGTGGAAAAAGGATATACATGGATCGACTTGATATGAACAGAATTTAAATGTTTGCTTGACCTGTTTGATAATCCATGTCACACTGAGGATATTTTAACATGCTACTGTTTGTGTGACTCAGTTTGACCAGAAAGAGAAGACAACCTTTCTTGGCCAAAGAAAAGACTACTGGGATTACTTTTGCGACTGCCTGATTAAGATCAAAGGAGCTAACGATGGCATCCGTTTTGTTAAATCCATCCCTGAGGTAATCCTCCCATGTAACACACACATACGTACACGCACATCCACACAATGTGCCCCTGTCCTGCCATGGCTTGCATCACATGTGCTCGTCCCGTTACACAGTGACTGTTTAATCATGTAGGTAATCCTCTGTTAGTCAGGAGGACTAGAAGATACTGCTAATTGCTGCAATTCTCACATCTTTCAGCAATTTCTTCCTTTCTCACATTTTGTGCTTGGAAGTCACTGTGGTGAGCTTTAAGATTGGCATTACACTATGTTCTTTTTTTTTTTTTTTACAGTATTTAAATTATTCATTGTTTGACAAAAAAAACAGATTTATTTTTAGAAAAAAAATTCAAGGTGTAGATTTGTTTTTGTTTTTTGCCTTTAGGTTTTGGCAACCTAAGGTAACAATGTTTGTTTCTTTGAGGCATGCTACTGCTGAATTACCGACCTACAAAATCTCTTAATCATTTACTTAATCATTTGGCTAAAGACATATTGTGGAATGTGTATGTTTTTTCTGATAGGTTGAGTTTTCAGCTTTAAAATAGCTCAATAACTTTCAATTATTACCTTTCTTTAATAAACACTTTGGAACTTCGATGTATACTATTGGTCAGGGTTATGATGCAATTGTTTTCCTAAGTTTTTTACTTTGCTTTATGCTTGTTGCCATTTGTTGAAACTGCTGCTGATGCTTAAAAGAAGTTATGCATCATTCTAATTTAAACCTTCTAAGTTGCTTGTTTTGTCCACATTGCTTGCTAAAATATTCAGTTTGATTCAGTCTGTGGCACAAAGAGAAACATCAAGTCATAAAATGTTAAAAGTTGTTATCACATTACATTTATTGTTTATTTAGTACAATTTAACATATGCATTTTGATCAGATATTATTAGGGCAATTGTCACATAAAAAATTCTGTTTGATGTATTATCAAAACACATCAATATGAATTAGAGATCTGCACAGGTCAGAGTGTTATTTTTTCACTAAAGCTAAAAACCTTGATCTGTGATTACTAATAAATTATTGTGGGCTTTTAGTGTTCTTACTTCAGCTTCACTTTTTGATTGTGAACTCTGAACAAGTCCAAGAACTCCAGCCGGTGTCCGTCTGCTAGATTGTTGTATCCGTCGTCTTACTTAAAATCCTTTCATCTGCTAATGTTTTTAGAGTCTTTTATTCAACATAGATTGCATGCTTACTTCTGTGTGCTATATGACAAAAAGATATGTTATTTTATGAGCAAATTTACCAGGGAACTATTTCTGCAGTTGATCAGTTAAGGTTCAGACATTAAACCAAATAATTCCCAGTTGGAATTCTATATTTTATAGACATTGCATGCATCACAAATGCAGGAAAATAATGTAACGTCTTTAATCAGGTGACATAGTTTTTTATGGGCTATTTTGTTCAAATTTTCATCAAATACAAAATCTCATTTATTGATATTAACCAAAAGAATGTAAGGTGTTAACAAATTTAGGTACAGTCATTTGCATTCAGATTTCCTAACGTACATTCTTGAGAGTTGGGTTGAACTTTTGGGCCTGGTCTAAACTCTGGTTGCAACTGCAATTTATTTTTTTCGAGGTACAATGCAAAATAGCTCAGGTTCTGTCTTAAACTTCTCCGTAACTTTTTCCCTGTCCTGTCTGCTGTGTTTCTTGGTTGTGTATCTGTGGTTGCATAATAAAATGCATGTTTTTATTTTCTCAGTTGAAGACATCACTGGGAAAAGGACGAGCCTTCATCCGCTACTCCCTTGTCCACCAGCGTCTTGCAGACACTTTGCAGCAGTGTTTCATTAATCAGAAGGTTACAAGGTCAGAGAAGTCTTAAATGCTGTACTGTTGTTTATTGCCGTGTAGCTGTTGTTAGTTTTTGTTTTTCTCCATTAAGCTTGGGTGGGGGCGCACTGCGTTTCTATGTTCATTCTCAGGAACTGTTTAGTTTCCATTCCCGATTTTATGTTTTGTTTCTGTTTTTTATGGCAACACAACCTTAACCTTAGATTCCAGTATACATTTTCAGTTCCTGGCTTCCTATAAACTTGAAGTTGTTTTATTTACATTTGACCTTTTAATCAACTGGGTGGTATATAGAATCTTTTTAGGATGGTTTTTGTTGCACTGTTACACATTTTTATGTGACTTTCTTTTGTGTTTGCATTTTAGTTGAAATAAATGCCTGTTAAGTAAAAAGTAATTCAGTAATTCTGAATTCCTCTTCTAAGGAAAATGGCAAAACAGGTAAATGAAACACAGCATATGCAGCCATCAATGTTTGTTCCTGTTTCCTGAAGCAGTGAAACTAGAAATTTACTGCAATGAACTTCTCTTTTAAATGCTTTTGACAATAACAACACTCTTCAATTTCCTTTTATCTACAAGAGCCTAGTAGCTCTTTGTAACATTTAATTAACTTGCATTTATCTTTACACCATAATATTCTCAGGATGCCACTAAAACCACAAATGTCACTGGTGGGATCCTTACCACAGATTGAAAACCACATGTGTAAAGAAAGCATTTCTAAAATTTCTATTTTGACTTTGTTTTTTTGTGCCACCATCATTTGAATAAGGATATTTTTCATATCTCTGTTTTTGATGTTTGCCTGTCATACAAGCCCTGTTTTCATGTGTCCCAGTGACGGTCACTTTCATTCAATTTGTTTTGTTTGTTTTTCTAGCTGAGTAGCATAAAGCATATTGCTTTACCTGGAATGATAACATCATTTTGGTACTAGAAAGTAATTGTGTGCATCCTACATATTACTTCACTTATCTTCATTCATGTCCTGGAAATGCAGTGACTGGTATTATGCCCGGAGTCCCTTCCTCAAGTCCTACATCACAGCTGAAATAATCAACGACCTTTATGAGCTGAACCAGATCCAATTTGACGTGGCTGCCAGAGGTTACGACCTTGATGCAGATTGGCCTTCCTTTGCAAGGTAACGCTTACATCTGCATTTACATACATTACATTTGTTTGGTGAAGCTTTTATTGCTAGAAACTAGTAGTAAACTAAACTAGTAGTTTACTAGTAGTAATGTAAAGTTTCTAGCTTTTATTGCTAGAACTAGTAGTAAAAGCTTCGTGAGGGAAAAGCAAAAATATGTTGGCTGATCTTGAGTTTATAAATACTTCTATATTGTTAGTTTAAGATATTTAAAAATAATCATTACAGTTAACTGTGCAAGACCTGGTAGTATTGGGAAATTGCATTTCACTTTATTGGAACAAATGAAAACTTTTGGTGAATTACAGACTATTTCACCAGTATTTCACAGTACAACACAATTTTCCAGTCGTTAGCAAATCCACGTGTCTCATGTTGTCTGAGTGCTCACATTGTACTTACGCCCTGATATTTGTTTCTCTTGTTTGCAACTATTGTTGAATTATTTCTCCTCTGTCTACAATCTACAAAAATTTAGCAGTCAGTGATAAGTTTTTAAAATGGTCATATTTTGCTTTACAATGTTAAGATATAGTTAAGGACAAACAAAGCTAAAACCTGTAAGATGGATTCACCAGTATGATTTAAAAGATTCACAGACATTTTCTTTGTATACGTTTCTTCCGATGGCTATTATATAGAAAAACAAAATCTGTCTGCAGTTTGCTAGGCAATTTCTGCTTTTACATTTTCATAAGTGGTTGACAACAAGTTTTCGGTTCTGATTGTTGTTTCTTGTATACAACTTGAACAGCTCTTGATGGTATTTGTGATTTGGTGGTTAAACTAAAATTGTGTCATTGTAGTGCAGTTAAGGAAGTTTTCTTACTGGCTTCCACCCTCATGCTAATTCTGAAAACAAGCAGCTGTTCAAATTCCATGTAATTTCTTCTGCAAGAAAGAGACTTAGGTTAACCTAATACACCAGTTATTTTTGTTTCATATTTGCTTTGCACTTACGCTGCCAAAGGAAAATAATGTTCCATCATCACCTATTTAATTGGATTAACAATTCGAGAAATATGATTTTATCATGCTCTAGAATCCAGAGGTGAAATGCTTTTGATCACCGCATCCATTGCTTTGCATTGCACTTGTTGTGCAGAAAACAGAAACAGTAGGCTCGTTTCCACTGTGATGGTACGAAAAAATGACATTAATAGAATATCCTTTTCTCTGAAATAACTCAGCAGTTTTCTGCAAATTAATGGACACATACAAATTACCTACCTTTGCAGTTGAAAAGTTGAAAGTAAATCAGTTTTTTCCTCTTATGTGAAGGAGAACCTTAGGAGGTGCTTCACAAAATCTCTTGTGGAAGCCTCCAAGTCGCTGTTCCAGCATCAGCAGTCTGGTCGGCAGCAATTCACATTCCCAGGTATTTAATTTTGTTTCAAATTAATGAACAAACTTGAATCAAATATCTGGTCAAATATTACCTTTTTTTTTTTTTTTACAGCATTTAACAAGAGATTTTTTTTCTCCATTTCAATGTACTGAGTAGGTGCATGAGTGCCTTCAGGTCCCAGACGTAAGTCACAGTCTGCTTGGAGAACTTGGAGATTTGGGAGAACATTCTTCCTGCAACATTGCTGAAAATCTGCGCATTGAACTTGACCAGTCCGAGCTCAGACAGCAGCAGCTTCTGGTACATGTGCAGGAGTTGAGTAAGGAGGCTGCTGAGCTAAAAGGCGTCGTCAAAGACCTTCAAGGTCAGTTATCGGCTCAGACGTCCGGCAATTCAGCATCGGTCCTTGCCAGGTTTAACTCAGACACCGGTAATGAAGACCGACTGAATCAGGACCAGAGTCAGAAGGATTTACAAGAGAGACTCAAAGCTACCGAGAGCAAAAACATGGAGCTCCTTTCTAAATTGGACGAGTCTCTTAATGAAAGGGGACAACAAACAGCCAGCTACTGTGACACAGCCTGGAAAATCCAAGAACTCTTAGAAAGACTTAAGACTGCAGAGGAGGAGAAGTTGGAGGCAAAAAGAGAGGCAAAGGAAACAGCCAGAGACTCTGAACATTTGTCTCAGGATCTGAAACTCAGGGAAGAAAAGTTGAGGAATACCGAGGAGAAGCTTGATGAAGTCAAAGCCAGAGCACACGTTGAACGAGAGGAGGCTATTGCTCGGCTGGAGGAACTACAGAGTGCAGTTGGTCGAATTCAGGGGGCGCTAACTTTGAAAGAGAAGGAGACCGGAAACTTGAGAGCTCAGCTGCAGGATGTGCAAGCCTCTCTGGAGAGCAGGGAGCGCCAGGCAGAGGAACTACGAAAAAGGTTGCAAGAAGAGGTAGAACAACGATGTGGTATGAGCTACGAGGAACTGGAGGGTCAGATGTTGGAGTTAAGGAAAACTCTAAAAACTAGAGAGAAAGATCTAGCTGCTCACTCAGAAAGAATAAAACATTTGGAGGAACAATTAGAGAAACTAAATGCTGATGCAGAGTCTTTGTGCCTCCAAACTGATGATAGTAATTCTGTCTGTAGTGATACTGAAAATCATGTGGACCACAAAAACCAATGCAATCATCTAATGGAAATAAACAAAGAGCTTCTCCAAACAGTAAGGAGGACTGAGGCAAATGTTTCAGAGTTGACTGCAACCAGGGCTGCCCTGCTGGACCAGCTGGCTGCTTTAAAAGCCTCTGAGAAGCAGTTAAAGGGTAGAGTAGAAGCTGCAGCGATGAACGTGGAAGACAGGGAGAAGAAGCTTTTAGATGAAAACCTGCAACTTGAAGAGACTCTCCAAAAGATGTTACTCCAGAATGATGGGTTAAATGCTCAAGTCAAAAAGTTACAGCAAGAAAATGTAGAACTTTTAAATACTCATTCCTCAATGAAGAGTCAATTAACTACAACTCAACAGGAGGTGGACTTTCTCAATGCAAAAGCTGACATGCTGGCAAACAACCTTACTGGGTCCCAAAGAGGCCAAGCGGAGTTGCTTGAAAAACTCCATGAAGCCGAGGCCAACCTGAGAGCCCAGACTGTGAGCTGTTCCCTCCTCCAGGCTCGAATAGGCGAGCTGGAGAGAGGGACCTTGCACCATGAAAAAGGAGCAGCGGAATGCAATGAAAAAGAACAAAAGCTTCAAGATGAACATCAAGCTTCCTCGTTGGACACCAAAGAGGCCCCAATCAGGCTGGTCATCGCTGAGGCCCAGTTGGAGCTCAACCAAAAGGAGGTGACCAGGCTCCGAGAAGAGGTGGTGGAGCTCAGGGCGCAAGTGCTGGCGGCAAACGAGGACAAGTTGAAGGCTCAGGCTCAGCAGGAGGTGACGGCGGCCTCCAGAGAGGATCTACGCATTTTATCAGATCAGCTGAAGGCGCAGGTGGAGGAGCTGAACCGGCGGCACGTGGATGAGATTCTGAGATCTCGAGAGCGTGAGGAGGCTCTCATGCGGGAGCGTGATGTGGAGGCACAGGCCCGTGTGGGGCTGGCCGCGGAGGTAACGGCCTCTAGAGAGGAGCTGGACAGACTGAAGCTGCGCTGTGAAGCGTTGCGTCTGGAGAACAGCGACTCACAGGAGGCCCTTCACAGAGCCAACACAGAAATGGCAGAACTCGGCGTGCACGTCTGCATGCTGACCGCTCAAAACGAGGAGGCTCGACTGCGCTGGGAAGGCCTGTCATCACGACTACAGGACCTGGAGGAGGCAGCGGCCCAGGAGGCGGAGAGGCTCAACACCTGCATGGAGCAACTGCGTCAGGAGAACCAAGAGCTCTGCTCTCAACTCCGTGACAAAGAGGATCTGTTGTTGCTCAGGCA
The DNA here is from genome assembly GCF_001444195.1 of Xiphophorus couchianus. Classification (NCBI taxonomy): domain Eukaryota; kingdom Metazoa; phylum Chordata; class Actinopteri; order Cyprinodontiformes; family Poeciliidae; genus Xiphophorus; species Xiphophorus couchianus. The sequence goes on from NC_040233.1 coordinate 19,349,936, forward strand.
GAAACTCCAGACGGAGATGAGCGAAGCCCAGCAGGCGGCAGAGACTGGACAGAAGACGAGGCGGGAAGAGATTCAGGCCCTACGGCTCCAGCTCAGCAGTCAAACCACCGGCCATGAAAACCAGATCCAGGTCAGACACTAAAACTGAGTGTGACATGCGTTAGTGACTTTCTCTTGTTTCTTCTGTGTTTGAGTATAATTGCATCCATACATAAACCAGGAATACATTTTGAAGGTCAATAGTTGGTGCTGAGTAGCATATTCAGTTGAATCACTGAGGAAGTTGAAATGTACAACAAGCAAGAAGCAGGGAAGTATTTAAAATACGTCTCTTAAAAGTAGTTAGAGGTTACTGGATACTTTAATATCTTCAATATATTTTGCATCATCTGAAGACCTGCGAGACTCTGTCTGACAAGTCTCGTTATTAGATTATTTATCCAGTGATGTTCTTGTTACACCAAGAACGTTCTGTTGCCATTTGTGAAACATGAACTTTTCTTCCTAAATCTGTTTGCAATGTTTCTAAAAAGAAAAAAAATGAAGGAGGTTTTAACTGTGCAATAATTCTACCGACTGAATATTTAAAAATAAATAAATAAATAAACATACTCTGCCTGGCAGATTTACTTATACCCTTATCATGTTACGTCTACAACCAATGTATTTTAGTGTGTTGTCTGCTAGAATGCATGCAAACAACTGAGAGATGGAAGGAAAAAGAAACATGTTTCGAAACTGGAGTCTAATGTTGTTTGCATTTGTATTCATCCTTTCATTATAATACTGTAGCACTTGAAAACTGAAAATATCAGCGACTCCAGCCATCCAGTCTGAATGAGTCAAAGCTATTGACTCATTCAATGGGCAAAAATTTCCATATCTACCTGAGCTGAGCTACCAAAGACCTCTAAAGACTTGCTGGTGTAATTCCAGCAAAAGGTGGTTCTGAAGAGTGCAGCACAGGTTTTTTTAGTGTATGTATTTAGTAATTTATTTTTTTCACCTGTTTGGAATTAATATTCAAATTCAAACCTACATACATTTTATCTGTACTACTTTACTAAATGAAAAATTCTTCTTTATTAGTTATACTTTCAACTGTCTTAAGAAAATTGATGTTTAACATTTTGTAGTTTTGAACACATTCATTCACCAATTTTATTCTCCTCCAGAGGGTGAATGAGGAGTTGGAAGATGTGAAGCTACAGCTAGTTAACAGAGAGGAGAAAACAGTCCGACTGGAGAACAAACTCAAGCAGCTGGAGGTCAGTTGTGCTGTAAAAGTGACTCTTATTTTGTAGAAATCTGTTGAATTATTATGCGTTTCATAAAACCGAGAAAAGATTTCTGAATGGTTCACACCTTAAGCAACAACAGAGACACTACCATGCAAAACTAATGTTTATATGAGGAAATTAAATTTACTACCTATTTATGCCGCAAACTTTAGAAAATAATACTGTAACAAAATTACTTGCAGTAAATTCCAGTTGCTTTATGTAAATTGGCAGTTGTAATCATGATGTCATGGCTACAAGCGTAACTTATAAAACACAGATTTATGCTTCGCCTTGCCGTTCTGGACGCAGGCGGAGAATCAGAGATATTGCCAACAGATTGGGGAGAAAAACATCCAGATGGCCGAGTCAGACAATCTCATCCTGCAGAAAGAAGATGAGATAATCCATCTGAAAGAAAATTTATCAAGGTGAGATATTGTATTCCAAAACACACATTCTAAGCCTCTTCGAAGCTCTTTAAATTAAACTTTTCTAATTATGTAAATTTTTAATCCAGAGCTTTGCATGAATTTTTTTTCTTTATTAATTTAAACTAAATATTACATTTAAGTGAAAACAGTTTGAGCTGAGGTTCGCTTTGCATGCGTGCTGGTTACAGGTCTGAGGAGAGCCTGGCTGCAGCTCAGCGGGCCTGTCAGGAGATGGCTGAAAATCTACGGCGGGTCAAGCAGGACAAACAGAGCTTTGATTTAAAGACATCCGCTGAACTCGATGATCTTTATCGTACCAAAATCAATTTAGAGGAAAGACTTGTGGAGCTTATCAGGTATAGGAAATCATTTAGTCTAATTTTTACTCATGTTCTGTGACATTTTCTTGATTTACTGTTGTTTGGCTTCTGTTCATTTTCATTTGTATCCATGTAACATGTAAATAACCTCAAGGACTGTTATAAATGCAGTGTGTTATGTTTTTTTTGTTGTTTTTCAGAGAAAAAGATGCATTGTGGCAGAAGTCTGATGCCCTGGAGTTTGAGCAGAAGCTCCGTGATGAGGAGACTGAAAGGGACGTCAACTACTGTTTGGGTTGTCACACTCAGTTCAGCTGGTGGCTGCGCAAGTACAACTGCAGGTCAGATGTACATCTGAGAATTAAACACCAACCATCATCATTTTTGACAATTAGAGTCACCATCCTATAGTGCTATGCAAAAGTATTCATAACCCAATGATTTAACATTCTGTCATGCTACAAGCACACATTTCAGTATTTTTCAGTGAGATTTTTTGTGATAGAACACATAATATAGTGTGTACTTGTGAAGTTGAAGGAAAAAAAAATATATATTTATATATTTTTTTTCTCCATCTTTTCTGGAGTGTTCCTCAGTCTTCAGTGTACCACAGTACAGACCAAAAGTTTGGACACACCTTTTAATTCAATGAGTTTCCTTTATTTTCATAACTATTTACATTGTAGATTCACACTGAAGGCATCAAAACTATGAATAACACATGTGGAAATATGCACTAAACAAAAAAGTGTAAAACAACTGAAAATACCCCTTATATTCTAGTTTCTTCAAAGTAGCAACCTTTTGCTGTGATTACTGCTTTGCACACACTCTGCATTTTCTTGATGAGCTTCAAGAGGTAGTCACCTGAAATGGTTTTCACTTCATAGGTGTGCCCTGTCAGGTTAATAAGTGGGATTTATTGCCTTATAAATAGTCATGAAAATAAAGAAAACCCATTGAATTAGAAGGTGTGTAAATCTGCCAAGAAATGGCAACTTCATCAAGGCCAGGAAGCTGGTGATAATAGAAGATAGATGCAGGTCAAAATTGAAAGAGGCTGACTTAGGTCTGGGGTTGTTGTTCATTTTCTCAGGACAACTACATGAAACTATACATGGAGTTACAATGTAATGCTTTACATCAAAATATTTTGATATAATCCAATATATTTGGGATCTTATTCAGATCTAAATCCAGTTGAGAAACTGTGGTTTGAAAAATGTTGGTCACAGATGCTCAAGGCTGAACTTGAGCAGCAGATCTCCAGTCAAAGGTTCTTCTGAGTGTTGAAATAAAATGCATATCACTCTGATATCACATATATCAAGATTTCAAGTTGGCTTACTATTTTTCCACTTCACAATTATGGATTGATTTTTATTGGTCTTTCACATGGCATTCGAGTAACATGTCTTGACCCTTCTTGTTGTAACCTGAGAACAAGGGGGAAAGGGTCAAAGGGTATGAATACTTCTACAAAGCACTGTGCTTTTCACATCACAAGAGATGAATATTTAACTGAGTTTGTTTCCATCAAGCAATCCACCTTTTTCACTGTTTGCAACACTTCAGTTTGTTCTGGAAGAGAACTTGACTCTAATTTTCACCTCTTGCCGCAAAAACCAAGTTATGATAAGGTAAACACGAACTGATGTCAAACGAGCTCTGCAGAAATCCGCTGCTGTTTTTATTTCTGTATTTCACTTCTCTTATAAACCTAATCTGTCTCATAACATGTTGTATCACAACATGCTGGTCAGTTCTAATGACGTGTTGTTATCTGTCCTAATTCTGCAAATGACCACAAGAATCTGAAAATATTTAATAAAAACAACAAACTTTACTGATTAATTTGAGATATCAGTCTGGTTGATCAAGTATGCTTATAAGTCAGAGACTATTGTGACTGGAAAAAAAACATATTTTTTCTGTTTTTATAAAGTAAAAGGAAACATGCAATTTTGAAAATTGAGTCTTTCATAAACTTGACCTTTAATGCATAAATAGAGTGACCCTCTAATTAAACCTGTTTGTGTTTTATTTTTGAAGGTCATTATTCCAAATAATGTTCAGTTTTTCATGTACTACAGCCTTTATAGTAAAATGCAACCATATTTTTCTTGCATTTTATTTTATATTTTAAACCAACCACAGCTGTTGCCCATACTGCATCGTCCCATCTTTATATTTGTATTTCCAGGCTGTGTGGGCGTCCCTTCTGCTACTATTGCTGCAGCAACGCAGTGAGCACCCATCAGGGTGGCAACAGAGAGCGCTGCTGTTCCGACTGCTACAACCAGCACAGTGCAGTGGTTGAGCGCCACCCACAGGTGGAGGTCACTCACAACCCACCGGGGTCTCCGTTCAGCCGCTTGCTGCAGACTGGCCGATCTATGGCTGGCGTTGCAGGTGAAACATGATTTCACACAGTCGCACTGTCTAAGGTTGTTGCTGTAGGTTTACATTTTGATAATATGCACAATTTATGAACAGTATAATAGTAAAAACATGATGATTATGTTTTTAGGAGGAGATGAAGGTGAAAAGCCAGATGACGCTGTTTTTGACATCATCACAGAAGAGGAAGTCAGCGGAGTTTATGACAATGACTCCTTTACCACCGCCTGCTCTCCTGGACACAGCCAGCAGGAGGCAGCACAACTGTAACTATCCTAGATGTAACAAGCACACAGACAAAAGAAATTATGAATACTAGTGAATATTTAATAAAATGTAAAGAAAAATACATTTTACATTTACATGTGAATGGTACCTGGGGCTTCACTCTCCTTCAATTCAACTATTTGAGATAAAATTTTGATTAAGTTGTGTTGCAAAAGTAACAGATAAAAGCGAAGAACATTAACTGGGTCATATATTTAAGATATTCTCTGCTTGAACATCTTGAATGTTTAACTTGTCAACCTTTGTCCAACTTTATCTTGAGAAGGTTCGTGATGGTGGTTTTCTGGTGTTGTACTGGCAACACTGCTGCTCTTGTTGACCCATGTTTCCTGATCCATTAGATGATGTACTGTTTGTTACAGTACTGTGAAATTTGATACCTGTTTTCAATAGATCTGAACATAAGGAAATGCAGTTTGTCCATTCTGAAATATATAGATGTTATTTTGAATTGATTAAACCAGGAAAGATGCATGGAAATTTGATACAAGTCTGCCCTGAAAACAATTCCATAAGATTGTAATTATATTTTATATAGCTTGTGAAAACTGTCTACTTGCCCTAGTACTTTCTCTGGCATTTAATTAAAAAGAACGTTAGGTCATTGGAAAAATATTATTAAATAAGTCTTGAAATCATAAACTTTTGATAACTTCACACTGGTTACCAGCAAATGCCTAGTTAAAAAGCTAAACCAAACCTACGTGATTGATAAATGAACCTTAATGTGTCATATTGTTTGTATTAATTTATGTGAAATAGTTCAACACTACAGATACGTTTACAAAGTGTGTCTGTGTGTATTTATTTCCATTCTGGTTCAGAAACAACAGTGCCAGCACAGGAGACTTTCCATCAGAGGATGCTGAGGACGTCAGCACCGCCGTACAGGATGCAGAGATCTGCCTGCTGAAGTCTGGGGAACTAACGTAAGTTTCGCTTGAAGTGAAAGCTACCCAGAAAAACCAAGAGTGAAGTAAAATATATTTACCATGCCACAAGGTGTTGGCTTTTCTCTTGAAACGGAAGTGGCAGAAATGTATTCTTCAAATGAAGATAACCTCTGAAGTGGGAAGTGAAAACCTTCACTGTGTTCCATGGACATAGGAAAGAATATTTGTTTGGGTTACAGCAGGTTTGTGGTATTTACAAAAAACTAAAATCTTGGAGTCAGGACTTTCTACCTTATCCAGGAGCTGCTGATCCATGTGCTAAATCCTACTACTGAAACTAACATTTATTTTTGGACTCCCGACAAACATTATTTGACTTGTGCTGCCTTTTTTGGTTTGTGACCTTTGCAGCCAAACACCTTAAATGAAATTGGTTGCAACATCTTTGCAAACTAAAGCTTTGTATTGGTAGGTAATGCAATATACTTGGGAATGATTTTTAAAGCAATTTGTGTTCCTGAGTGTTTCCTTTTCTTTTCTCTTATCTCAAGTTTCCCACCATTTTATTTTTTGTTGTGGGCATTGAAGGCAGGGGAAATCTTCCCAACAGTGCTAAGATTTTAATGGCATCCAAAACTTTGACATTCTACCAAGTTTTGTATTGAAAAAATTCACTGCAACTGCGATATTTGACACATCAACTTTGCTGTCCAATAGAAATGCACTACAATAACTTTATTGTGCCGATAGATTGTACTCAGGTTCTGACTCCAGGTTCATGTAGGAACTGAAAACCACTGACCTTTAGGCTGTAAGAGAACCAGTTTATCACTAAGGTACATCCAGGTCTTTACTTTCCTGTGTTTTCACAATTTGTCAAATTAATAACTTTAAACGTCAATATATTTTATTGAGATTAATGTCTTGCACACACTAAGTAGTTTAGAATTGTGTACTGGAAGAAATGACACATGGTTTCCATAAAATTTTGAAAACAAAAGACACAGCAGACAAGTTGAGTGTATTTTTGTGGAGAGCTGGAGAAGTCCAATTGTTATGACTTAAAATTGATGTTCACAAACTCCATGCATTTTAGCATAGCTTGAGGTATTTTGAAAATAAAAAGGGCAAACAATTTAGTCTCTAGGTGTGAAACCCTGCTGGGGTTTTGCAGCTCTAATTGCAGTGAAAGGTTGTTCTGCCAATTAGTGGTTGTATTTATGTGGCAGCAATGAGTCCAGGATTTTTCTTTATAATTTTTTTTCAACAAAATCAATTCAAAATGAGGTTTGGTGTGTTCGCTATGCTATATCTTTGGGAACTGCTTGTGTGTGTATGCCTGTAGGCTCTCTGTCCGCCTAACGGTGGACGACATCTCAGGATTTGGGGAAAGCTCTCGGGAGCTCTTCATCAAGTCGAGCTGTTACAGCATCGTCCCCGTTACTATGACTTCTGCTGGACCCACCGTGTCCTGGACCTTCACCTCGGAACCAAAGAGCATCTCTTTCAGTGTGGTTTATAGGGAGAGCGCAGAGACTCCACTGGAGCAGGCCAAGGTAATACTGACTGATCGTTCTAAAATACACGTTACATGAAAATTATTTCCCCAAGTGTAATTTTAAAATATTACTGTGGTGTTCAGCAAATTTTTTAGCTTTTCAGACATAACTTTTACAGTACTGTTTTTCTCTCAGCACTTGTGGTACAGACACACTGTAAACACGACATTAACATAATAAAAAACATGTTGCTGAAGAGTGTTTCTGTCAGCAGTTCAAAATGAGACCAAAATATGGCTCTAAATGATTATTCTGCTCCAGGCTAGCTGCAGCAACTGTTTGCTATAAGAGAAATATGCAAAGCTGTTTACAGCGAAAACAGATGGTAAAGAGCACCAGTTGTTGCAGAGTTAAACAAAGCAAAGTTTCAGCTGTGAGATGCAAAAACTACAACAGGCATAAAGTTTTCCAAGTCCCTCAGGAAAATGATCGTCTATATAACGACAACAACTCTGGTCATTAGCTCCATTACAAAATGCCTGCCTTTAAGTAAGAGCAAATTAGGTTTGTATTTTCAATGAGTTGGTAAGCAGGTATTTCCTCCGTTGCAATGTTTTACATTCGCTCATATAGCTGCTTATCTGGAATCAATATGGATCGAACACCGCTACAGAATTATCTTTAAACAGGCAGGGTTGCCAACACTCATTAGTATTTTAAATTCTATTACATGTTGCCCTTAATTTTCTTCTTCTATTGAGTCTTTAAATATGTGAACTTTAAATATGTGAACTTCTGTGTGAATTAAATGTCAGTGTGTTTTCGATAGGTTTTAATTCCTCTGACTCGCTGTAATTCCCACAAAGAGACGATACAGGGGGAGCTGAAAGTCAGGAACCCAGGAGAATACACGCTCATCTTTGACAACTCTTTCTCCAGGTCAGTCTTAGTAACTTATTCGGGTGCTGGTCAGTTCACCTCTTCACTGTGTTGTGCTTTAAAATCTTGTGCACTTGATTCTTGACCTTTTTTTTAAATACAAAATAGTGTAGTTTGCCGTTTCGCAGTGACCTTGTGCCACCTCCTAGTCAGTTCTGTCTTCTCATCTAATGGATGTTTTGTATTTCAAGTGTTTAGCACAATGATAAGAACATTTCCACTGTTTTTTTGCTTTTTTGACACAGTTTAATGTTTCAAATCTTTAAACAAATTTTAATGTCAGAGATAATCAAAATGAATAGAAAACGTAGGAAAGGATTAAATGGCATTACATCAGTAAATAAATTGGGGGTGCAAAATAATGAAGAAGTGAATTTCCCAGTAGCCATTCTCTCCATCCTCTCCCATTCATTCCCCACTCTAAACATCCCTTTTGTTAATTAGGTTCATTTCGAAGAAAGTGCTGTATCATCTGAGTCTTGCCAAACCAGTTGTCTGCGATTAATCTGGCCTTCTCTGATTGGGACACAGGAGAGCGGATGCGGATGTGACTTTTTGTGTCAAGATGTTTACGTTCACACGGATTGTTTCAAGGTAAAACGGTCTGACTCTTCAGCTGCAGAGCAGCCTCAGTGAAAGGTTGTGGCATTTAAAAAGTGTCTCTCAGTTTTGCACACGAGGCGTTGAACGTCAGATGGGGTCTTATCAAAGAACAAAAGCTGCAAACAACTCACAAGAACTGTTCTGCTCTGCAGAATGTTCTTCTGTTGATATTAATAGTGTGTTGACAAACCTAGATTAAATGTAGCAATGAGAATTTTGCAGAAGTAAAACTGTAGTTTGGTTTATCATGAGGTTAAGTGGGTTTTTATTTCACTCGTATTGTAGAAGGAGTTCGGTGGTAAATGAAGTAAATAACTACACTTGGATAAATGGGTTTTATAGGCTACAATTCTGCCACAGTGCTTGTAGTGTTGTAACAGTTATGTTTTCTGTGTTTAAGAAAAAAATGAAAGTAATAAACAGGAGTAAATTGGTCTGTTCCTGTCAAATTTCATCAGGGTTTCTACAGGGTCTTAAATTCTAAAATAAACTCTAATTTTCAAAACAAGGTCCTAGAACTTGAAAATTAATTTGGATATTTTTTCTTTGATTGCTTTTTTATCAAGGTTTATTGTTTTTTATTATTATTATTCAAGAATAAAAAAACAGCATTTTTTTGTTGTAATTTTATGTTGGCAAATGTGGCATTTTTACACGTCATTTTTACATTCCTGAAATAGCCTTTGTTCTCCTAAAAGTGACTTACAGGGTTTTTTGGGGAGGAAATGCTCTTGGTAATAATCCTGCTCTCTTATCATAAAAAAATATCTGTTTAAAAAAGGGTTTGGCTTCTTGTTATTCAGTTGTTACATAAAATGTTTCAAGAATAGCATTTTCTAAACTTTGCAGTATACTCTACATCAGTGGTTCTTAACCTGGGTTCGATCGAACCCCAGGGGTTCGGCGGAGCCTCTGCCGCGGAGGTAAAGACACACTTGTGTAAAGCTGTGATGACACGTCCCGCTTGGCCATCACTTGCTGCAGAGCATCATGTTACATTGCTCGGCCAATCAGTGATGCGGGGAATTTAGTGCGCGCAGTATCAGCAGCTGTTGTAGTTGTACGTCGCGTGGTTTCTTTCTTAATATTTTAATCCATACTAAATATGTCGAGCAAAAAAAAGAAGAAAATGAACAGCCTTTGCTCTGAAGATGCACTTGCCAAGGTGAAGCCACGCCTCTCTGAACTGGTCTCCCAAAAACAATAGCAGAAGTCACACTGATTTGCAGGCATATCATTTGTGCAATACTTTATTCTGGCCCCAAAAAAGTATTTTGTGGATTCAAAATGACAAAAAACAAACTAAATTTAAAATAAAAAAAATGAAGTTATTAAAAAAAATTTAATTATTTGAAAAAAATCCACATTTATTTTTAATTAGTAAAATAATAAAAAAAATATTTTTGGGGGCTGAAATTCTTCTATGGGGCCAAAATATTTTTGGGGGGCCAGAATAAAGTAATACTGTAACTTGCTGTGAGTTCATGGTTTTGTTCTTTGAGCAAAGGTGACGTTCATGCACGGCTCATTTTGTGCACCAGCAAAAAACATATACCTATGTCTTGAATTTGGAAAAAAAAGTTATTTTCGGTGAATGTGCATATGAAACTGATGGGTTCGGTACCTCAAAAAAGGTTAAGAACCACTGCTCTATATGAATGGAGGTAAAGGGGACTCGAGCCACAGACCAGGACTGAAAGAATACAAACTTAAGTGGATAACGTTACATTTACTTTCATCGAGTTTTCAATAAGTTTGATAAAACCTATTGTATAGGTAAACTAAGATTTAACTAAATGTAAAATTTAACTAGCTGCCTTAAAATTTCCTAAATGGTTATAAACCTGTTTAAAACCCAGTGAACATTGTTACTAAACAAACAGTAGAAATATGTAGCAGATCTTATAACATATTTTTATTATAAGATGAAAAGTAGTTTACATGACCCAGATTTTTATTAGTGGCTAACTGTTAAAGCTTAATTAACATTTACTTTATTAGTCTCTTTAAATGACTCTCTGAGTTGAGCTTTGGGTCTTTAATGATCTCTGAAACATACAAACAAAAACCCTATTTAATCTACCTGTTTTGTTTGTTTTGTTAATTTCTCAAGAGATACTTGAAGGATGGAAGAATATATGCTCTACAACAGCAATTATTGCATTTTTCTTAAATCTACATAAATGGTTTTCTTTGATTTTGAATGATTTTATCTTGAAATGAATTATTATGTGTGACCATATCCTAACCTACCATGTTTGAAATGAAAATAGTTTAACTAAAATAATGCAAGTTGGGATTTATGTTAATTTTATATTTTATTTTGCCCTGGGTAGACCTTCCAGGTAGATATTTAATGTTTAGATTAATGATGCACTGTTCAATAGCAGAACATTTAAAAAGTTCATCCCACAGACTGAAACCCATTTAATATTGTGGAAAAAAAAGGTGAATGTTTAAACAATTATGCAAATCTTATGTTTAAACTGACAAATATATGTTGCCAAATATTAATTTTATATTTTACTCATGCTAAATGGGAATTTCTATTTAAAGAAGTTACAGAAAGACTGCTGTGTAATGCACTTTTAAAAAGACTGAATGGCCTGCATCCTTTGAGTCATTGTGCCAGTAGATAAATGTGTTTTTTCGTCTCGTTTTATCTGTGAATGTGTTTTCATTGTCTTCTACTGGATATTTGACGTGGGAGCTTTAAATTTCTTATTTTACTTTCTAATGTTCAAATGTTTTATTAAAATATAATTTACATGAAACACATTTAAAGCTAAAATGTTGAACAGTTTTGTTTAATAAATAGGATTTGTGTGAAAATTTATATCTGCTTGTCATTTTTTGTCTGTGATCCTATTGTGTCGTCCACTGTTTTCAAAGAAAAATAGCCAAAACAATTAGTAGATAATACTTCTAAATTTGAATGTGCTCACTTGCAAATCTCTTCAGAATTAACAACTTCTGCACTTGAAAACTTTATGCAGGGTTTGTAATACTTTGTTCTGCTTACTAATGCACGGTTTTCCCTAGTGTATTATAGGCCTGGCGGCCCGCCATGCTTTACTAGCCCCACCTCCAGGCTAAGCCTTTCTTGTTTATGTTTTTAGGAAAATAATAATAATAAAAAATAAAAATCGCTTTTTTTTTTTTTTTACTAAGACAGATTGCAAGCGTCTCTGTTACTCTGAGCGTTTCACTGGCTGTGCAGATTTATTCCTAAATTCCTAAAAGATATGTTTATAGAATAAAGTTTATAGTTTATGCATTTAAAGCCGGACCAATCGCACCGCTGGCGCTTCTCGCGCTGCCTCACCTCAGCTCGGTGACTTAAGTTTACCTCAGAGGGATCGTGCGCGCCTCCTTTCACTCAAACTGGACACAAGCTGACCTGTATGGATATTTACATCAACCCTCTGTGAGGAATTGTTTCTTTCCAGAGTTTTTGATGAAGGTAAGAGTTTAAACCCCACCGCGTTAGCTCTGGTGACTCAACTCAACGTGAACCGCAGGAATAACTTCTAGTTGCGCTTTCAGAGGTGCGTTGAGCGAAAATTCTTGTTTGTAAATATTTGTATTTTGTAAGCCTTGTTAGCTATTTTATATTATTAAAATTGTATGCGAAGCACAGAAATAGATGACAGACAATTGGGTTTTGTCTGAAGTTTTTCTTTACATTTTTGCCTTGTAGTTCAATTTAGCTTGCATGCTATTTACAGTTAGTTAGGCTTAAAGTTATTTAGACCCCTGACTAATTTAACTATAAAATCTTTTTTTTTTTTACCATTTGGTTTAAACATTTCTTCTCATGCCAGAACTAGAGAAAACCAGAAGCAACAACCTTTGCTAAGAAATATGCAACAAGTTTGTATGCAGTTTGGTTGCCATTGACATTTATTCCAGCAATTATTGAAAATGGTAGAAATTATTTTCAAAACACCATCTTTTTTACAATGTCCAAATTTATATTTTTTGCATAAAACATATTTTGAGATGCCATAAATTGAATATGGATGACCTCCGCCTATTTGCGGTTAGATATTGGGAGATTCACCTATTCATGGATTTTCCTGTTGAACATAGCTCCAAATTATTCATGAAAAATGCAACAACCAGTACCCTGTACCTAGAACTTTAAGTTTAACAATATTCAGATAAAAAATAAGTGACATGCTTTATTCGTAAATTTTAAATCTTGTTTTGCTGGCAAACAGGAATTTGCCAGCAAACATCTGAGCTATCTAAGACTTTATCATGCTACACAATGCAGACTCTCCATCTGCGCTCAGCAGATTCACTCACCACAGCATTGTTGACGCTTGTGTGTGCAATAGAAGCTCAATCAAACCCATTTTAAAAATAATTCAGCTAGTAATCATGAGAGCACTTAGGGTATTCACTGATCTCTCAGAGTACTGTGATGTAATCAAGTATGCCACTAGAAACTACAGTCTTCATCATAGCAAACAATGTGTAAACAAAAAGTGGATTATAAATGATTCACATACTTCTTATATCTAATAGGACTTGATGTTTCATGAAATGTGCTTTATTTCTTCACAAAGGTCTATGTCGAAATATATTCAGTTGCATAAGAAGCTGTGACTGTTCTTACTTAATCAAGTTTGAAATCCTTAACTTAAGCTCTGTGTGGCATTGTTAATGTTTTGTTGGAAGAATCACTGAACACCCTTATGCTTGCTTGACGCTTTATTTTTCTCGGCATTCAAGAGCGAATTGGGTCTGTCTACATCCAGAAGGTAGCACTCTGTCAGAAAGACTGTTTGTGTCAAAGAGGCCTCTCTGTTTCTCAAGGTTAATGATATAATTGTAAATCATGTCACATCCACCCCTCCCTGACCCCACCGCCGCCTCCCTTCTCTGTTTCTCTCCTCCTGACTGCTGTCTTCACTGAATTTGTGATTTGTACCATCACTATGCACATGTATGAGCCTGTTAGCTAATAAATATGTATGCGTGGGCATGTGTGTGTGTGTGTGCATGAACTGCATTGTAATGTTGGTAAGTATAGACTCGTATAATTGTATTCCGATCACAGACGGAAACACCTGCATGTGGAAAGAAAAGAAATTGATTCATGTACTTGCATAATATATACTACATGCTCTCCTTTTCAATCACTTATCAGTTGTTCATATGCTGTTATTGACATTAACATGCACCCTCTTTTTGTTTGTGGGTGTTTCAGACATAGCTTCTATGAAGGCTTTTAGGATTTCACACATATTTAACAATATTTAACGCAAAGATAATTGAACAAATAAATCAGATACATACCAATGAGATGTCGGTAAGAGAAATATTGTCTTGGATAAACAAAAACCCTACAATTGAGTATTTTACATTTAATTTTGATTTAATAATACACTTCTAAATAGAATTTTCTTGAAAAAAATCCAAGAAAATTGTTGTAAATCAATATTTTTTTTCCAGCAAACATTGATAAAATATTTCTTTGAGGAATATTAGCATAACAGGGACCTCTGCTGTTTGACCTTATTGGAATTAGAATTATAAAACTATCTGAGTACAAACATTACCAGCATATCAATTAAACAGGAGCATAATGACAACAATCACTGTTGCCCTGTAGCAAGGAGGTCATGGGTTCATGCATGTTCTGCCTCCCACAGTTCACAAACATGGCTGTTAGTTTAATTGGACAATCTTAACTACCCTCTGGTTTGTGTGTGTTTGGTTGTCACACAATTCGTTCAAAAAGGATCAGGTGAATGATAAGACTATCAATCAATCGATCAAGTTTATTTGTATAGCACATTTCACCAATATATATCATTAAATTACAATGTGGAACACACAGTCAATAATTGAAGCATTACATTTTGTCAAGTGCCATCATTACACATCAGATTTCATTCATAACGTTCGAAATGCAACTCTTAACAGGTGACTTTTTAGTCTGGATTTGAAGGAACTCAAGTGTTTCGGCTGTTTTGCAATTTTCTGAAAGTTTGTTCCAGATTTGTGGTGCATAGAAGCTGAATGCTGCTTCTCCACGTTTGGTTCTGGGGATGCAGAGCAGACCAGATTCAGTAGACCTGAGAGGTCTGGAAGGTTGATCCAGCAACAGCAGATCTTTAATGTATTGTGGTGCTAAGCCCTTCAGTGAACAACTGTATTCTAAAGTCTATTCTCTTATGATTTCTTGAAGCTCTGATACATCCCAGTGTCCTCCCTGCTTCAAGGGCTCTCCTCCTCTGTGAAAGCCGTCCCTTCAGACACCTTACCATAATCTGCTGCTGCTTGACACCGTATTATCATAACTGAATAAAGATGGACCTGACTCTTTGTGCATGAGCGGTGCTGATGCAAACCTGCTGGTTGTGCATATCGGTGTGTATAGGAGGTTATCCGTACAGTCATGCTTGTGAATGTGTTTATCTGCCTGTCTGTGTGCCTCCATCTGTTCACCTGTTTGCATGTTCGTGTCTTAGTGGAACAGTTTGTCTCCTCATACATTTCACCCCCATAATATCAGGTCTACTTGGCTCCTCTCTGACAGTTTGCTCCAATCAAAGACAGTTTCATCCAAACAGTTGCTGCATTAAAATCTACCATCACACGCTCCAAGTCTCAGAAATTGTCACAACACAGCTTCAGCTGTCATTTCCCCTGCTGGACCCAAGTTATTTTAACTTCCTGTCATTGTTTTCTTTTGATTTACTATATATTTTATTTCAAAGTTGCACTCAGAGGTGGGCCAGAGGTGTAAACAGACTTTGCATCTGATTTGTGCCCTCCATTAGCCTGCACTTGAGTTTACGCAAGACATGTTCACTAATGCATTATTAGTATAAATGTAAAATTTTCACTAATATTTAAAACTCAATCCCAGCAGCTCATCTCCATCTCATAATTAGGAAAAATCAAGCCTCAGCTTTTAGTTAATCTAATTATTGGATAATTATGCCAATATAAGAAGTTGCTATTATAGCTCAGTAATAAGATTGCAACATTGCAACTGCAACGGTAATTGCTTTCTAGTAACATGCAATCATTGTGTAGTGTCATGTTTTCAGTGTTATTTCCATTCGGTTATATCACAGTATCATGTTGCAATAATATGGAACTAATGACATATTAGTCTGTGATTCTGTAAAAGTGATACAATGTAGTAGTAGCCTAATAAAAATTACTAAGTGGTTCACTTATAGAACAGTTTTCTTCTTTATTAGTTGATGACATAAATTTCACTCAGAGACCTTGATTGTCTGGAAGTAGATATTAATATAATTATATTAGAATTACAGCATTTACTATCAAACAAGAATTTCATAACGAGCTTTAACAGGAAGAGCTGATCATAACTTCTGCTAGTATAAAATGCAAAAGTAATGCAGAAATCTTTGATTATTTTCTGAAAGTGTTTTAGAATAAACAAAACAAGCCAAGTTGGTGCCAGTTTAGCAATTCTGCCTTTTTTTTTTACTTAAGGTCATCTTCTTATGGTGAGAAGCTGAACATTTTCTTCAGGTATCAGCAGCCGTAGTGAGGTCATTATCCTCCTCTCGCTTGTCATGAGAAGAGTTTGGCTTCTTTGCTTTATTATCTATTTCTTTGCTATCCTGCAGCATCTCAACCAGGCTTGGCTGAGCTGCTATGATGAATGAGTAAGAGTTTCAGGAGGTCTGGAACATGGATCCAGCACCGCGATCATTAACAGAAACATGTTCATGAGGGAAGCCAGGAGCGGGTTCAAGAAAGGAAATATAAATACCCAACATGGATGGTTATTTATACAAGGCTCTTTGCCTGTATAAACATTTATTTTTTTCTTTCCGGTTGAACATTGGTCCACCCACAGGCCCCCTGCTGTTTTAAATCTAATATAGATGTAAAGGAGCACAGACGTGGGGGTTGGTGGAGGCAGCAGAGGTGTTCATTACTGCTTCCCTTATAAGTGGAGGTAGAGGCTGGAAGAGTGTCTTGATGAGTGCTGTTTCCATGGCAACACTGTTAGAGCAACCTCTGCGCACAACATCTCAAAAGATCAGAGACGTTGTGTCCAATGTGTGTCTCACTTGGAAAATTAAAAATTCTCACAGAAAAGCAGCCAATGTTGATTTTATTTTTCTTCTTCTTTTGGGATAAGTGCCTAGCCGAGGCCATGAAATCTCTGCCTTTGTGTGGGACGTTAAAAGGAACAGTGTCACAGCTCTGATAGAAAACTAACAGAAAAATGCTTTTATGGTTATCTTTTCATCCTCAGATATTTCTGCAGTTTTTTTTTTCAATGCTGTTTCAACTTCACAAATCACAGTAATCAAACTGCTTATGGTAGTCATCCCTCTTAGGGTTTTTACTCAGTCTGTATTGGCAGAAAATTAAATGATTTCACACTAGACAGCCTCAAGTGGCACAAAGTGATGGCTACGTTTTTGAAAGACTGAACTTGTTGGATTGCAACTCGTTTTTCCTTGCTGGTTGTGAAAATTACAGCGGGGAAAGTATTATTTTTACATCCCTGTCATAAAAATGTGGAACAAAGAACAATGTGCGTAGGTGTTTTTAATAATACAAACACCATAAAGTCAAAATAACACATACAACGGGAAATCTGTTTTTACAGCACTGCACATGAATGCTATTAGAATAGGTTCAACTCTGGCCCTCTCACTGAAAGGCATAACTTAGATGTATGCTGTAAAATATTGTAAACTATGATATGTAATCTTACAAATGACAATAAGTACACCTTGACCTTGTTTAGACAATCTTTACTTATACAAATACAGACTGTGTTTTCACTTATTTTGACTCAAATGGTTTATAAATCCTAAATAATAACTAAATAATAACTTGTTTATCAGGCTGAGTTGGAGTGAGAAGCGTAGTTTTATATTATTTCTAGGAGTCCCAGTCATTGTTTCTATAGAAGCGTAAAATTCCTTTTATTCACTTTTTGTCTGAGCAGAATGTCCTCACATTATCACTTTATCAGCCTCTTTGCGAACCATGTCAATTCAGTCAATCATTTATGTTTTTAAGTGTGTGCTGATGCCCAGTCATCACAGTAGATGTCTGGAAAATGTTTAGTTTTTCCTCATGTTGTTGATATGAAATTTGTGATGTTGTCCCCTTGACTACAGAGAGCTGATGTCAAACAAAAGTTGATTTTATATTATAGCTTGGAGTGTGCAGTTTGGTATTATCACCCTTAAGACATATGATTTATGTAAATCATCACTCTTGTGCTCACTTATACCAATTTGTTTCACTAGGCACAGGCTCAGGTACGATTTGGATGGGTATGAAGTAGCTTACGTTATTAGGTTGACACAGTGGAACATGCAAATGTGAGTCTGACTGTAGAAAAGCTGAGGAGGCAAAAGCCAGAACATTTACTAACAAATCCACTGTAATGGGCTTCAGCAGGTGTTCAGACCAGAAGCATTCTTACAGTCATTTGTGGCAGTCAGTGCACCAGCAACACTTAGCAATAAAGATCTGTCATTCTTTATTAATTTAGTAATTAATTAAATATTCCTCATCAATGTGGATTCTAAGCCCAAACTCATCACTTATTTGAGATCATCTCTTGAATTTTTATATGTTTCATGTATCTTAACCAGGTGAGAAAGTAAACACGATTTTCTGGTTCCTGTTCTGCATATGGGGCGTTTCTTTCTTTTTGTGTGTTTTGTTTTCTCTTTCTTTTTTTTCATGACAAGGGGCTTCAGATCATTGCATGCAGCCATTCCACGATAGTACTGCAGGCTCCTCAATGGACACACTTACCAGCGTGTGTTTCCATGGAGACGCAGTTTGTTCACGCGCCCCTGCAGCTTTGTCATTGACTTCAATTAGTGCAGAAGGCCGTCTTGCCTGAGTACATACTTACGCAGACAGGCAGCCTCAAAGGGTTGGAGAAATTTGTCAGAGGAGACTGAAAGTGGAGGATACATTCAGGGATGGTGGAGCAAAAGCTTTCTTGTCCTCCTTAAAGTATTGTGGCCTAATGCAAAATTCCTTACAGCTTACTGTGTGTGTTAATCCAGTGAGTTCAGAGCAGCAAAAAAAAAAAAAAAATGGTGTAACATCGATTTAGGATATTCAACAGATTTCCAAAAACTACCCCAAAGGAAATAGGACTTGTTTGGTGAGTTGCATACTGAACTGTTCCCCTGTCGAAGTTCAAAGAGAGAAAATCATAGACATGTTTTAATCTTTTGCATTTTCTGTCAACATTTAGTTTGGTGTAGCCATAAACATTTCTAATTAGCAAAACAATGTCACTTCTCCTATAATTTATTCAGTTAATTTCCAGAAGTAAGACTTCCGTATAGGGAAATTTCCAAACCAACATATTTGTGCATTCAATTTCTGTTTGTTATACATAAAATAAACCTACCACAAAAAGAGAGAGTGAACTGGGCCTATCCTGGATCTCCTTTAAATGACCAACATAACAACTACAGTGTATGTCTAACCTGCTATAAAAACCAGTTGTTGTAAAAAAAAAGAGATAAAGTTTAGATTTCTTTTACTTTTTGTATGTTACCATTTTAACAACTAACAGCTAAATATTAAAAAGTTATTCTACATATCCTATAAGGAATTCCATATAGTAAGGAATTGCAATATTCCAGCCTTAAAGTAACAGATGTATAGACTAAGTCTGCTGCTTTACTATGGGACATAATTCTAGTTTTAGAAACTTTGTGGAGGAAAAGGACGAAATTCCAAGAAACTTGTTGAAATTTGTCTAAGAGAATCCCTGGACTGTTGAGACTGAACAGGACAAGAATAAAAACAAGTTTATTATCTGGAGAATACCATTTGCTACTTTTTAGTGCGATCATGAGCATTGAAACCAAGTAGAAAACTATTGCAGAGCTGGCCTTTTAACTCTTATGATACAAAAAAAAAATCATCATATTAATTTCAATTCAGTCTCTGCAACTCTTCAATTGCTATGGTTTCTTTACAAATGAATATTTGTTCACTTGGTGGATGATTATCCCAAATATGCTGCTCAATATGTTCCTTATTTATAGTTAAGACAAAGCTGGTAATTTTTCCAAATGATTAATTATTTTTTTATTCAGCAATTTAACAAACTAATTATCAGCTGTGATCCCTTATTTAAAAAATAAAGTATTAGTCAACATTGCTTCTAAACATTGTGCAACTGAATTATTCAACAATTTTCACCATATTTCCCCCTACAATACAAAGATAAAAGGGAACAAAAAATTCCTCATTATACAAAATACAATTTAGGGCAGACAATTCAAAAGGAATGTTTAGATTAAAAAAATATATATATATATGTATATATTTTTTAGCTCAATTCTTTGGAAACCAAATATAGTTTCCATTTGGACTCCCAAACATATTTTTAACAAATTAGTGGGATATGGCTTTATGGCAATTCAACCTTGACTATTCCAACTCATTACAAGCGCACTCCCAGGCTGCATCTGTAATTACTGTGAACAGGTGCATCACTCAGCCACATCGCCATGGAGTTACAGATTTAATTTAGAGATGCTGCATGGGATATTGACCCCACTAATTACAACGGCGAGCTCCACTTTCAACCATCGTGATGAAGCAATGGGGACCTCAGGGCGCCCAAAAGCACACAATTACTTTCCTTTTTATTCAGGGAAGGAGGACAGGCTGAAGGAGGAGGTGGTGTTTCCACCACAGAGGACTCTGTCAGACTCAGAACCTGAGAGGAATTGGCTTAGGCACAGAGGAAGATGGGACAGATAAAAAAGAATAAAGCCTCTGTTGCTCAATAAACCAACTGCTCCTTTTGTCAAATAGAAATATTCTGCTGAGATAAGCCTTTGTGCAATATTAACAGACATCTGTTTGACACTTACTGTATATCTAGCTAAATATTTTGGAATGAGATTTTGTATCTGCAGTGCCTTGCAAAAGTATTCATATTCTTGAATGTTTTCTTTTCATGCTACTACACTAAAACTGATTTTTTGAGATTGACCAACTTTACAAGTGAAACATAAATCCACTTATGTGTAATTTATTTTAACACAATATAAATGCAGGTATTCTGTGAAGGCTGCAGAGGATTGTTAGAGAACATTATTCAACAAACCACTTGATAAAAACCAAGGAATGCAGCAGACAGATGAGGGTTGAAATTATGGAGATGTTTAAAATCAGTGTTTGATGATGAAACCGTGTCCCGAAGTGCCAACATCTGTCTGCTTACCAATATCAATTCAGCAGAGCTATTTTATTTGGCCACTTTACTGCTGATTTGTGTAACTTAGTCTCTAAGAAAAAAGGTTTGAAATTAAATGGTAAACATACATCTAAAACTGTTGTACATGCTGACAGTGTTGTATAGTAACGAAGTAAAAATACTTCACTACTTTACTTAAGTATATTTTGGAGTACTTCATACTTTCCTGGAGTATGAAAATTTTTGATGACTTTCACTTTTACTTCACTATATTTCCGAACTTAATTGCGTACTTTTACTCCGATACATTTTCAATGTGTGGTTTAGTTACTCGTTACAAAAAAGCGAGAGAGAGAAACGCAAGTGTTTTGACCCCACCTACTGATTAGCAAGTAGCAAGTAGGCTACCGAACAAAGTCCGTAGCCTGCTTGCCTGGGCTTGTTCATCACCACCAATAGGATACACCTTCTTCTTCTTCTTTTCTATTATGGCGGATCACAAGCAACTTTAAGGTGCATACCGCTACCTACTGTACATGAGTGTGTAGAAGCATTACTTCATATCTATTAAATTCTACTTTTTAATTTTGTATTCTTAAGATAAATAAACAATGCTTTCCTTAATTTGTGAATATCTGTTATGTTTCCTTCATTTCCTAATATACCTTTAAGATTCCATTCATGCCCCATATTTCTAACTATTCTCTTTAATTCTTCCCTTTCGAGTTCATTTGACTTACAGTTCATCAATATGTGTTCTACATTTTCTTTCACTCCACATCTCTCACAGTTATCATTATTTTTCCTCCCTATTGTATAAAGCATGTCATTTAAGTAGGTATGACCTACTCTTAATCTACTAATTATTATTTCTTCTCTTCTGTTTCGTTCATTAATGCTTCGAATTTGAACTGACTTTTGTACTTCATATAATCTTCTTCCTTTCTTATCTTCATTCCACATTTTTTGCCATTTTTTGATTTCTTTACTTTTAATTAGGATACACCTGTTTCACTTCTCCCATTAAACACAAAGCAAGTCTCGCAATCAGTAGCAGTCACATGGAAATTCTATCTTACAAAAACTCCCCGTCCAACTTGAAGAAACACATCGAGGTAACGTCTTATGAAATGGTTATAATCCTCCTGTTTCAGTAACTATAGCTTGGTCACTAGACACTACGGTATTGTGAAATCTTGACCATAAATGAACTTTGTTTGGCATTGTTTCAGTTCCACACGTGGTGTATTTAGCTTAGGCCTAATGTTGACTGTAGCAGCTACCTAGATTCCTCTGTTCAAGGGGGGACAGAAGCCATAGCGATAGCAATTTAGACTAAATTTAACGAATATAGGAAAGGCATGCAAGTTCAAAACCAGGTCTACAGATGCCAATAAGCTGCATTTCCCTCCCAATTCTTTTTTTCTTTTACATAATGACCAGTTATGTGCACCACCTACTGACTGTAGCATTGACTGATTCACTGATTTGTGAAGTAGAGTAATCGTAACAGCTCTTTTTCTTCATGTTGGCCACATTTTCTGTACTATTTATTTTTCTCATTTTCAGCACTGACCTTACTTGAAGGGAAAACTTAAGACTTACAAAAACTTTGTATTTTCTGTCCTGGAGGGTTTACTAAGAAGCTGGTTCAGTTGTAAAGCAGGTTAAGTTAACCTTGTGCTATAGGTAAAGCACCTAATTTTATTAACTAAATGATGCCTGCAGGTATATCTATTAGCAGGTTTAATTTTGCCTGCACTTGGTTGGGTACATTATTTTAAGTGTATTTGACAAGTTTACCAAAATATAAAAAATGTCATTCAAACTGCATTTGCTTTGTTTTACTTTTTACTTGTACTTTTCATTACATTACTTGAGTACATCCATTTTTACAGTAATTTCCATACTTAAGTACAAGAAGTTTCAGATACTTTAAGACTTTAACTCAAGTAACATTTCAGTCAGTGACTTGGACTTTTACCAAAGTCATATTTTGGAGAGGTACTTGTACTTTTACTTGACTCTGAGATTTCAGTACTTTAAACAACACTGCATGCTGTAGAGCAAGCTTTCTTCCTGGAAGTTTTAAGCATTCTGTCAGATAAGTTTAACTGGTTTTAATTCTAAACAGAGCAAAGAACAGAGGGATGTGTGTAACACACACATATTGACACGTTTTAGGAAAGGGTTTTACCCATTAACCCAAATGCCAGACTCCAACAACAGTCAAACATTCTCACTGATTGCTGCTTTTAAATGGAAATGCTGTTTTACTTGTCATCCAAAAGTTTTTTTTTTTCTAAATTTGTCTGATAATTTTCTAATACATTTTTATTTCTATGTCTATTTCTTGAATAGTTTCTTCTCTAGGAGTTGCATTTTATTACTTCATAAACATCAATGTCAACCTTTTTCTTTTTTTTTTAGAGAACATAAGCGGGTGAGAATTAGTCTATGATCTTTTATTCATCCGTTTGTTCCCGTCTCCTCTCTCGCCCCCACATCAAGGAGCTAAGCATCTGACAGCCCTCATCGAGAATCACCAGCTGGAGTGACAACAAGAGGAAAGGAAGAGGAGGAGGAGGTGGGAAAAAAAACACAGCAGACTAAGTGTGTTTGCACTTTTGTGTGTGTGTGATTGTGGTGTGTGTGTGTTTGTTATAGATAGAAGGGCAGACAGGGCACAATGTGCTGACAGCAGCCCGGCCTTCAGAGCCGAGCAGATGGTTATAACAGGACAAAATGTAGCTCCGGATCAAAACCTCACCTCACTAAAGTTACGAGCTTTGGACAAAATGAGCTTTTGGGTATCGTTTAACCTTGGCCCACTTTGAGATTTTAGTATTGGCCCCATTTTGCAATGACCCTATTTAAAACTCTTCTGCTATTCTTTTAGAGTTTATAGGCTCAGATTTATTACTTGGGAGACAAAGATCTGACAGTTAAATATAGCTATGGGCTTTATAGTGAGATGAAACTTGCTTTGGGCTGTATTTCCTTTTTTAGGCAATAAACTATGTATAGTGGGCAAGTAACAGAATACATGAAGCATTTTTACTTAATAATCTCTTTGTTTTGGTATTCACACTCAAAGCTTTATTCATTAATCTCTAAGAAAAAGTACACTTCCTGAAGTAGCTGGATTAATTAATGTGATGTGATTAGAATTGCAGTATTGGTGAAAACAAAAATGCAACAAATATACAGACAATCCTAATTACAATTATTAAGCACTCCTTTACTCCCTAATTTTGTGAATGCAAACTGATTTTTTATCTGATTTGATTGACCTGCAGGAGATACTGATCTGTAGGGTAACATAGACAGACTTTATCTTCAGTCATAAAGCATGACTTTACTGCGTTAAGAACAGAAAAATACACACTTAATTCCTGAAGATGATCAAATCAAGTCATGAGTTTTGAGAACTTACTCTGGCTTTCCAGTAGGTGGCGGTATATGGAGTGACTCATGAGTCCAATGAACTATGTGGGATGCAAGTATATTATCAATAATAACAAACATAAAAAGAAAAAACACTTTCGATTCAATATCCACCATAGAAACTACTACAGGAAATCTAATCTCTAGATTATTCAAAGGCCTGAATAAAGAATTTAATTTCAATTCCGTTTAAATATGGAGGAGCAAGTTTGAAGAATCATTTAATTATGACTTTAAATATAGTTATAATCCCACTTAAAGTATGGCATTAAATACCCAAATGTTAGTCAGTTATGGGTAACAATAAAGACGTCTCAGTTTTAAGGCCAAGAGACCTAATGCATTCATAAAAGTGTTGGCGAATTGTTAAGAACTTTGTAATAAATAGATGTAAAATCATCTGAATGATGAAAACTGAATGAAATAGGAAAAGTTTCTGGACAAATGTGTTGCAGGGGACAGAACTATGTGCAGCAGAAGAGCAGTGATTACTGGATGTTTGCCAATTTATTCATTGCAGCAGTGATATTAACACTAGCACTCACTGATATTATTTTTACCTATTTAATTTTTCATGTGGGCAAAACTATAACTTTGAATTTAGTTAAACAATATATATTTTTTCCCATTTCAATCCTAAAAAAACAGCTAGCATTTCAAAACAGCACACAACCATTGAATATTGTATAAATAAAGCACTTCAGACACTTTTGTCTCCATGACAACTGAGACATTTTTGCTCCTTGATTTTTCTGATGCTGTGGGAGCCGCTTTCTTTCAGCACACCATGAAACTGGCAGAATTTTGCTCTGCCTGCTTTTTCTTCCTGTTTGTTTCTTGTTTCTTTTACACACCATCTTATATTTTCAATATAAACATAGAAACATTTTCATTATGCTTTTGACGGTTTCTTTGGTCTACCCGGAGGTTTCTTTTGTACAACTTTAAAATGTTTTTTTTTTTTTTTTTCCTGGCTAAGAAATCTAGAGACAACTGACTGAAACCCTCTATTTACATTTTTAGACTTGTGAATATTTGCTGTTACAACAGAGATTAGGTAATCCCTATTTTTTGTTATAGGAAAATAATTCTTCTAAATCTAAAGAAAAAAAAACCTTAGACTTGATGTGCCTTTGACGCTTTAGAAAAATCACTTCAAACTGCATTTGGTCTCTAATGCCACATGTAAGATCAGGTTTGAACCACTACACACACAAGTATAACAGTCACCAAGGATACAGTCTTGACAAAATGAGGACACCCAATGAAACATGTATTTCTATCAAAAGCAATCTCCCCATGATGTCCAGTCTTTTTTTTCTATTCATTTCTGCAAAAGAAAGTTATTTATTTTCGGGAAAACATCAAGTAAACATATTGTTTTACTCACTGAGCAAAAAGATAAAGACAAATATTAGGGTTTTAGCCAAGGGAAGCCCTCTAAATAGGTTGAAGTAACTTCAGTGATACATTACAACCATCTGCCAGTATTTTGCATTGATTTGAGAAAAATATCTCCAACTCCTCACTTTAGGCTTTGAGATATTTTAATATTTTCTTGTACGTACAACCTATTTTACATCATCCATGAGCAACTTACAATGACCCGGTCCAGGGCTTAAAGTTTTTTAATTCTCAATCAGTCGTTCGTGGATTAAACGGTACTGTTTGTGTGATTTTCATGTTGTGGTGTCTAGTGCTGCATTCAGTTTAGTTTTTACAGACGGTCTCACATCAACCACCAGTACTCTCCAACACACGGTATATTTCAAGGTGAGCAGGTCAGGTCCTGCTGAATAAAACATCTCCAAACCATGACATTCCTTGCTTCCTGTTTGTGGAGTCGAGTCAAGTCACTTTTATTTGGATAGCACATTTTAGCAGCGATGGCGTTCAAACTATTTTACTTATAACACATTAAACAAATAAACATTACATTGCAGTGGCAAAACAAGAAGTATGAAAAGTTGCAATCCAGACTAGAGTTAATCACTGTTCACTTAAGCAGACTGGTTTTTAGACATGATTTAAACTCAGATTTTTAGCTGTTGTGCAGTTTTCTGAACATTTGTTCCAGATTAGTGGAGCAGAAACATTGCAATGCAATGCAGTATTCATTTCGGTAAGATGAATACATAGATGATTTTGTTTTTCTTTTAATCTTTTTGGGTCATTATTTCTTTAATCCTGGAAATGTTCTTCAGATGACAGAAGCCTGACTTTGTAAATGTCTTTGTGGATCTTTGAAGATGCAGGTCTGAGTCCATCACTACACCTTCAAGAAGGTCATCAAGATGGAACCTTGGAGTCCCATTGGATTTTTGACCACTCTAATGAAAAGTTACTTACTGACACAAAGAAGTCCCTGTTCTTTACATAAGAATCAAACCAGTAAGTATGATAAAAAAAAAACAAGAAAGTGTCTGACCCAGTCTTCAGTTATTTCAATAATATGTAATGAGAGTACCAATGCTGTTGAAAAAGCTTCTTTAGTTTGAATGCTATGTTTGACATGAACCTCAGAGAAGAAGATAATCCCAGTGATTTTTCCTCTTTTATAAGTTCTTATATAAAGAACATTTTTTCACATGTCTCGGCCTCTCTGTAATTTTTCAGTGGCAAACTTTATATCTATGTAACAGAAACAATTTTCTTCCTACAAATCTCCAAAAGTTAAACTTGTTCAATCTCTGTTTGTCTAAAGATGGATGCACTTTTGTATCGACAGTAGTGAGATTAAGTTTTTGGATGATTTATAGGTTTTCTAGCATATTGCTCTCTGTTCTCGGGTCGACTTTGACTGTATCTTAGCAGGTGTTTTGAGCATTTTTTACTTGTAGATTATCTTCTGTCCAGTGAATGGATTATTTCAAATTCTTCTGAGATCTCTTTAAATCCTAAACCACACTCATAAGCTTCTATAATCCTTTTTCTGAAGGCCTGAAACTGCTCTATTAAAGTCAATACGGTGTTCACTCTCAATTCAACACCAAATTAAATGTCTCTGCTCTAAACTGGACAGGCCTGTATATTTTGTCCAATTTAAGTGGCAGAGGTGGGGGTGTCCTTATTTATTCCTCACTACAAATACCTTTTTAAAAAAAATCTTTGCTTGAAATCTTCAGTAATGTCAAATGTTACTAAAGCACACAAGCTGTTTTAGGGTGTCCTGATTTTTCATGACTGTACATTCAAGATTGTACACAGCATACCAGAATGAACAAGACTTCAGACAGTGAATCGCTGTAGTGCGAATCTCTGTGCAGCGGACACAAAAGGGGGAAATGAACAGTGATTACAGCATTTACTAACTCCAAAGACATTGATGAATAATGATCTCCTGCTCAGAAGCTCAGGGAAGTTGAAAATGTAGGAAATCCACAGGGGTCTCATAGACTGACTTTGTTTGAGCCTATATCTATGCTACTAACTTGTTCTCACAAGCTCAGGTCTGTTGCATGCTAAAAGTCACAAATATATTAATGTATATATAAATATTCACTAAAAAATTTCAGTACTATTTTAACCAAAAAAATGAATGATGTTCATAGACATTTCTGGAGTTCTGGAGGTATTTGCTATTATAGACTATATGTAAGTATGTTATTTTACACCCTTTAATAGTTATTTTTTTTATTTTAATTTCTATATCTATTTATAATTTATTACTCTAGTTATATCAGAATAGCTGTAACCATTAGCTATATTGAAGATTTTATTTTTCTTTGCTAACTTTGGCTTCCATAACTAAACTCTAGTTGACTGAAAAATAGTAATATATCCTGACCTGTACTTTTTAAATTTTTTATGAATATTGCATGTTCTCTCTGTACATGGGTGGATTCGTCTGGGTACTCTGACTTCCTTCTAGCCCCCCAAAAACATGCAAGTTAGGTGAATTGGTCACTTTAACTTACCCTTAGGTTTGTGTGTGTTTGTGAATGATTGTCTTTTTATCATGTATGTCTCTTTGTTATCCTGTGCCAGAAAGAAATTTTTGATTGGGTATTTACACTTTCTCATTGCATTATTACAAACAGTTTTCTGAAGCAGTGCACTCTACAGTCAAATAGTAAACAGGTTGATAAGTGGGAAAAACTGGAGACCAGGATACAAATAAAAGAACAAACACAGCTTTATTGAAACATAAAACACCTTAGCTGAGGCGGAGAGATTGCATACAGTTAGGCTGTCAGACAAACTCTGAACTCGACATTATGATTCCCTATCTTTATACACCCTTCAGAAATCAAAGGAACATATCAGAGGGCGTTAACACATACCCAAGGGGGTTTACAAAATTAACACATGCACAAAGATGGAATGGAATAAACTCAGGCAGAACCAGCTCACAGGGTGGACCTATAATTAAGAACAGCTACAACCTCTTTTCTGTTTGCCTGCTCACGACGTTCTAGCAACAAGTACAGGAAAGATGGGGGCTGTTTTCCTGTCAAAGTGTGATAATTATTTATTCTTTGTCTGTTGCAGCAAGAAGCTTTGAAGACCCTAAAAAGGAGCAACAGGGCCTGTGGTTTGGCCGTTTCCTATTTCAACCATTTCCTGTAGAGAGCTGCAGTTTCTGTCTGCAAGAGCAGCCTTAGCAGAAAACAAACACATGTAAGTAATAATAATCCTGTAAATGCTTTAATAAACTATTTGATAAAAGTAAACACTCTGTGAATAATTATTTTTCCTTACAAGGTTCTAAAACATCTTGACTTGCACATCATTTTGAAGGGGCTTATAAACCACCAAATACGTTTTTTGCAGAGCTAGGTGTATAAAACCCAGCTGAAAAGACATTAAAGTAGACAAAACATGCCATTACTGTTCATGGAGCATAGCAACATCTTCGTTCATGCATGAAAGCAGTAGGCATCATATACTTAATCATTTTTCAATGTAATTATTTTGGGGCTTAACAGTTGAAATAAACCTCAAAAATCACCAGCTTTCAGCATCTGCAATGACACCATAGGGGATTCGCCGGGTCCAAGAGAACAGACTAAATGGTCAGTGCAGTGTAGTTAAAGCACCAGCTGCTTGCACAAAGCTTAGGGTCATGCAGCTGGCTGCCACATGCCTTATAATTACTTATTGAAAGCATAATGACAGTGATTATAATGCCCAGTCATGTAACTAATAATTAGCTGTGCAACTGTATGGGATCACTGCTGAAGATCATTTTAACACCTTGGATTGAAAGAGGTTAGAGTTAACCAGATGTTAATAAATTGTTAAATCTCATTATAGATGGTTAAATGGCCTGTAGCACTTTATCAAGTCCAGATGACCCTGAAGATCTTCATAATATATTTAGTCATTCAGTCATTCACTCACATATGCACATGTTGATGGTGGCGCAATCTGACAGAGACAAGGCAGCCATGCATCGGCCCCACCGCCACTCTGTCCACCACCAGCAGGCAAGGCGGGTGAAGTGTTTTGCCCAAAGACATTATATAAGGCAGTGGTTTCCAAAGATTTTCTGGGGCCCCCCTGTGAATACAATAAAAATTTCCCCCCAAAAAGAAAAAGAACTCAACTGGGAACACACACCGTTCAACCAGACATAAACTATACACATATTGTGTTTTCAAACTCCACTGAAGTTGATTTCACACTTCAGGTTGCAACAAAACACACTCCAAACCTTTCAAAATTTGTAAAAACATTTTCAATAGAGCTAAGATTGAGTTAATTCCAGAACTACAATGTTAGCCTGCTGCATCGATTGGAAAATCAATTTTGATGTGTTGGGTATCACTGTCCGTGTCCACCACTGTGTCAAGGTTTACACCATGTAATTGTTAATTTAAGGTGAAGTTGAAGAACATTGAAGAAGCCCTCCTTGTGTATCATTTCACCTTTACCACTGGTTCTTCATGATGTTACCATCACCATGCTTCACAGTTGGTACAGCCAGATACTTTGGTCGTTTTCTGTGCCACTGCATAGCGTATTACCATTCCACCCTGAAATAAGATATTGAAGTCCTCACAGCTCATTCATTACACTGTCATCTTTTATTTTGGTGTAGATTTGTAATTCAGCTGTTCACAGAAGGATTGCAGGTGAAAACCCCTGAATCCGGCTATAAACCCTAAAACAGAATGTGTTCAGTCTAAAAGCACAAACATAAGTGTACTGAAATCTCTCCTGCTGCGACCTCTAATGCATGATGTGTCATTTTCTTCTCCCACACCAGTGAAAGGACTCACTGACGACATGTGTCATCTATTGCAGAACATTTCACTGAGCTGCTTTTCTGCTTCTCTGACAACCCGCAATTATATTGCCGTGCTGAGAGACATCGCTCAGCAATGCCAGCCTGACATTAAAAGTAATCAAAAGCTTTTGAACAGACTTGAACAAAAACAAAATGGAGGTCCAGACCTTTTACTGTCATGCTGATAGTGAGAGATTCAGAGGAAGCATGGAGTTCCTAATCCTGAGAGTCATTATGACTTAAATATGTATCTCTATGTCACAATGAAAAGACCTTTTCTCATTGCAATTTCTCACATCTCTAGATAGTTTTCTGAATCTATTCAGCAATTAGAGAAAACCTTGACAATATTCAAGGTTGTCCTTCTTATTAACTTGTACTCAGGTGTTGTGAAATTATGTATCATGAAATTAAAGATAATTTGTACCCATTTCTCACCAATTTTATCTCTCTTTTTGTACTCACCCCAAATAAGAAAGAAATGGTTCTTAGTGAGAACAGTTTTTGTCGTTGCAATTTTTTTTGCATTAGAATGCCAGAAGCCATGCCTATTCTTCTTCTTCTTCTTTGTCTGACTGTGTTAAATGCTGACTCGGCTTTTTTCCAACCAACATTTAATTCTTGCCCTTTAAAAAAAAAAAAAAGAAAAATTGTTCCAATCCAGAGATCTTGAGGTTTCTTTAAAAATACTGAAGTAATGTTGTCATATCGCTTTTTAGTGGCAGAGGTTGTAAAATAGCAACCCTTTTAAAAACAAGCCCTGCTGGCTTCTTCGTTTTGTGACTGAACTGCTGTTAGCATGTCATCAGAGGCTGACCACTAGCAGAACTAACTGGTGCCTCTGCTCGTGGAAGGACTTGTATCTGTTTTTCCTCCCATGTCTCAATTTTGTTTTTCTCTTTCTTACATACGTAAATGTGCTTGTGAATTTAATTGTAACCCTTCTCAAACTGATGGATAGAAACAGCTGTTTTTTAAGGTTACACCAGGCACCCAAAACCTCTTTTAATCCATGCTATGCTTCTATAGATATTTTTTCTTGAGACTTTTTATGGACCAGATTTTTCCAAAATGTTTTTCCAAGTCTCGTAAGCATTCTTTCTTAAAGCATTCGATATGTTTTGCACAATGTGATGTCATATAATTATTTTTAATTGCTGTATGTCAAGTGATTTGATTTGAAATAATGATTTAAGTTATGTAAATCAGTAAAATGCAGATTCATAATGAGCCTTAATGGTCTGTAAGGAGGAACTGGCACTCTGTTTCTTGTGTAGTTTATTACTGTATAGACTATGTGGTGTTGAATACACAATGATGGTGAATAAATTGTTTTTAAGATAGTTTTGCATTTTTATTAAAATAATTTGTATTAAATAATTTATAATATGAATGACGCAAGAGTTTTGAGATTATTTTACTGCTGCATTTAACTTGTGTCTTCTGGCTTTTATAGTGGACTTTATTTGTTGTTTTTGAAATCATTTTATGATGTAAAGGTGTTATCCCTTGCTATTGTATTAGAAAATATTTTTGTTTGATTAACCGTGTCTTCAAAAAGGCAAAGTTTTATTACTCTGCTTGTGCTTGCATCTTGACAGCTGATCGATTAATCTGCTCCAAGTGAGACACTCGGCGGGAAACTGATGTGTGGGAGAAGAAAGAAGATGGCCTTGGAGTTATCATGAGGTCTTAGCTCCTGTTTTCCCACAGTGTCCTCTTTGGGATGAGGTGGGTAGGTGGGCTTTTTGGCTCTCAGACACTTAATGCTTCCCTCCTACACACTGTCAAAGATGAGTCTCCATGGCAATCTAACAGTCTGATCGGTGCGTGATGGAATACGGAGTGGGAGAGACGTCCTGCGGAGAGATTTATTGAGTGGAGGCGCAATGGAGCATATACACTTTGAGGAGAAAGTGTGTTATATCAATAAAGCAACTTGTGGAGACAGACTGTTCGTGGGCACATTCCCGAATGGTCAGAAGTCCTATTTGTAACTGTGCACAAACCAGTTTAGTTTGCTAAATGGATGTGAGGTACAAAAAGTAATACAGTGGTTAGAAAAGTGTGAACAGAAAGTCTGGGAACGTAAGTACAGGGAAAAGCCACTGAAGGTTTTTGTTTCTGAATAAAAATTCTACAAATATGTGGGATCCACTGTGGCTTTTTTGAAATGAAGGCTTCATGTTTTAAAATTGATCTATAAATTTTGAATTAGAAGATGGCATTTTTATTTCCTTGAGGAATGTGTTCAGGGAAAAAAATTTAGGTTAGCCTGTGACAACCTGAGTATTTTCCAAAAGTTTTAATGTGTGTTTGCAAACTGTTTTTCTCATTACTAAGAAATACAGTATCTGTAAATGATTAAAAACAGGAAGAAATTGCTTATTCAATTTAATGTAAAATGTAATGAAATAATTAGGCACTTACTTCCACCTTAAAATGACTAAATGGATTAAATCAGGAACAAACGGTGAAAACATCTTAACAGCACATCTCATTCTGATGACAGTATTTCCTTAAAATTACAGATTTAGTTTGATGTTGTGTTGACTGTTGAAGTGAATATTCTAATTATGATTTAGTTTGTTAGGGAGAAAATGTTATCCAACCAAACCTTGTTCTAAGTGAAAAGGTAATTGCCCCCTAAAGCTGATAGTGCCACACTTGGTGGCAACAATTGCCGTCAAGCATTTGTGACGATTGACGTTGAGTCTGTGGTTTAACTTTGACCCTTGACTTTTTTTTAACTTTTTGGTGCAGTTGTTTTATTCTGCAATGCTTGAGAGTTTTTAGGCGTGGCCTATTGAAGGGAATGCCATGGCTTTACAGTCAGATGCTAGTCTGGACTTTGACTAGGCCAGTCCAAATCTTTTATTTTGCTCTGCTATTTGTCATCCATTCAAAAGTTGTTCTATCTAGTGGGCTTTAGAAGATTTCTGTATGTATGGGATATATTGTGCTGTGTACTTGAATTCAACTGCCAGGTATCCTTATTTTCTGCTATAAAGAAGAATTTATGATTCTATCACTTACAGAAATTGTCAAGTCCCTGAGTTAGCAAAGCAGCCGCAAAACATCATACTATCTTCATCATGATTGTCTGTGGACAATTACATTTCACAAAGAGGCAGATGAGTTTGAATAGCTTTGTCCCTAAAATAATTAAATTATTATTTGAAAACTGACTTTAAATGTGGTAAAGTGGGCAGATATTTTTTGAAATAGCAGTCTAGATTATTCATTTGTTCTTAAAAAACACAGCATAAAATATCCTTTGTGTCTGGTCTTGTTTTAAAAAAAGTATTTTTTTCATTGTGTATGAGCCTTTTCATCTTCAGATGACCTGGAGATCTGTCCAGGTTATGCACAACCTGTTTTCATAAGCTGAAACACGAGGAGCAAGAAGGTCAGAAACAAATTGATGTAATATTGGTAATTCTGAGATTGTGTTCAGGGCTAAAGATTTCTGGTTTTATGTTCAACACATCCAAAGATCTTTGGTGTAGTCAACACCAAGGTCAGAGTGTCCTTTGAGTAAAGCTTAGAGCATTACAATAATTCATTTATTAATCAAATTGTAACTCCTAAAATGTTTTTCTTTTTTTCTTATTTGTTCTGCTAACAATGAGCTGCAATCATCGTGGAAATACCATGCTGTCTTTTTGTTGCTGCTTAGTTTGACATTAATCAAGAACCAGAAAGCAAAAGCATTGGTAGCCAGTGAAATACACTGCTGGATCTGCCTGCCATGGAAACAAGCTCAAACCATTGTCCTACATACGGTTATGCTGCAGAAACAGTCTGACCGTGTTTGACTCCACAACTGAGATTTTTTTTCTTTCCAAGTCATCAATGGGAACATTTCCTCTTTTGTCCTTGAGGAAGGTCCATTAACAGTGCTAATATTTCCCAGAAGCAACAACAGTCATGCGTCACTGTAGCTTTAAACGCCACCCCCATTTTATTCATTTTCATTGGTCTGTTTCCTGTTAAGCTCTCTGGTTTTAATACTTTTTATTCCTCGTTGATTGATAACTGAGCCATCAAAAGACCTCATCTGTGTGATCAATCACATGTGTCATGTTGGCCTTTAAACACCAGCCTGCATATATAGTAGCTGCTTCTGGAAATGGTCCGAATTCAGCTGGGGGCTGATTTTAGAACCTGGAGGCAGCTGGATTTTTATAGAAAGTGAGTTAAATAAGAGATGACTCAGATTTCTGGACATTTTTGTTCCCTTTCATGCAGCTGCATGTTTAATGTTTATATTTTTTCATGTCTCAACTGCATGTGTCGCTGTATTCTATTTGGATTTAATGTGATAGACACAAAACACAACACAAAGGAAGAAAAATGAAACATTTTTTAAAATGTGTTTTATACATAAAAAGCTGAAAAGTGTGGCACTGGTTTGAATTCAAGTTTTTAGTCAGTTGGGGAACCGTCATTTTGAGATCAAGATGACATAATTACAAGTATGTCAAGGTATCAATTAATCAATCAATCATTCGGGCATCTGGTTACGACATGGTGTCTTTGTTCCACTGGATGGAAAACGTCAACCTCAGTCTTAAGTCTTTCATGACATCAAATTGTTTTTAAACAGGGTTGTTATAGATCTAGAATAGAATATATGACAAATGGCAGATGCACATGAACAAAAATAATAGAAAATGTTGAAAACAGTACAAAAAGATCAAATTTACAACATAAAACCTAAAATAAAGTAGTACACTCAAGTTCTAAGAAATGTGCAACTAAGAAAGGTACTTTTAAAATATGCAAATTGTACTCTGTATGTTTGTGCAAAAATAACAGGTCTATTTAAAATTGCATGTGTACAACATTAGGTTTTTTCTTCCAGTCAACTCTGACCAGTTTCCCTTTGGAAAAAGAAAGGGAAACTTTATTTTTCTAAGGGAAAAAAGTATCATATTTATGACATCATGAATATGATATCATACTACTACTTTACTATCATAAAGTAGTAGTAGCCACACTACTTTCATGATATGATATTTCATATCATGAAAGATGTACATCTTGTAACTATTTTGTAACTATAGACCACAAAGTTCAGTTTTGATTTCATCTCACCATATATCTGCTCTGTCCCTTACATTACGTTTTTGTTACAGTAAAGATTACAGCACATTTAATGACAGCACAACTTATCTGTGAGCATTTTTTTTTTCCACCAAAGCAGTAAATGCCTTTACTAAGTGTCTGTTTGTGTTTGTGATATAACAAAAATTCAAAAAGTTCCAGAGGTTTGGATACTTTTGCAAGACACTGCATTTATTGTCATTCGTTTACCCTGTTGTCTTAGAAGCATCCCGGTCTTGTGTACCTTTGTTCTTGTTTTGCGTATCTTTGAGGTGTGTTTGCATGCATCTCTTGTTTCATGAAGACAATTAAGTAATTCTTGCCAGTCGTACCCATCTTGTCTGGATTAGGACAGATCGGTTGGTATTTGCATACAACAGGCTCTTATTAGTATTCAGATTGGACATACCAGTAAATCGGGGCTGCCCTGAGGCCCTTTTCTTTTTCTTTTTTTTTGGTTCCCCTGTCCATGGTGCTGAAAGTAAACAGGGTTGCCCGCGGCCGCGGTGGGCTCAGCAGATCACCCCGTTGAAGCTTCAGAAGGACTGACAGTTTAAAGTTTTGACCAACATCCAATTTACAGACTGGATTCTGACTCACATACAATCACTCTTACTCACAGAGACTTCTAAAAGTACAAGCGCAAATGCGAGAGTTTTATGACCAGTTTCCGTTTTAGGAAAAAAAAAAACAAAAAAGAAAAAACAAGTCCCACGCGTTAAACGTGAACGAAAATACTCTGCTTTCAGTTCTCCCATTTCCTCCCACCACTGGTTCCCTTCATTTGTAGACATAACAGTCTCGGTTTGTTACCTCCGTGTCTGACGAGGTGCGAACCCCGGAGGAGCGTTCACCCTCCTCCTTTCTCTTCTTCCTCCTCCTCCTCCTCTTCCTCTTCCTCGTCGTCGTGCTGCCGCAGCAGCAACCAACGCGGTGAGTGCGTCCTGCAGCAACCGCAGCAGCAGGACGTGGTGATACCTGACTCCGGAGTAAAAACCCGCAAATACCGATGGCTTCATGTGTAAATATTTCGGCAAATGTATCGGTAAGTTTTTCTATCCTGCATCTACGGCTCTTTTGCATAAGCAGCAGCAGCAGCAGCTGAACTAGTAAAGCATCAGATCCCACATGTTTCTTCTTGAAAATGTCAGAATACGCATGGAATTAATTTGAGTAAGAGTGAAGCAAATGTACAGTGAGATGTTTTACAAATGAAGGTCACCCACGAGTATGATATATTTAACATTTCTGGGGATAAAAAAAAAAAAAAAAACAGGGCAGGGCAAAATTATCCTATTGATTCTGCAGCACTGAGGGAAGAAACATTTGTCTCATATTGATTGTAATTAAGGCTGTTTTTGTTCTGGCACACATCACCTGACATGGTTGGAGCTGATTTACAGGCTGGTGTGTTTTGGGCTGCTTGATCTCAAAACACACATTATTCACATAGACATGGTGTTCACATTTACAGCTTACAGCATTGCATGTGGCTTAATTGGAAGCATCCTTCTAGATTAGGCTGAGAGAAAAATTGAATATTCAAGCATTAATGAGGAGGCTTATGGGTGACATAGTTCTTTTAAATAATATTTACAATTGATAGACTATGTACACAGAGTTTTGCTTATTTGTATAAGCTTGTGTACATTGGAACAGTAACAGAGTCATTGTTGCATATCTTTTCATCCTAGCCTGGGTATGTTTTTGTTTGTCTACTAAAGTTTTGGCCAACAAATATACATTTCTGTCTAAATGTTTTTGTTTTGTTTTGTTTTGGGTTTTTTATGTTTCATCATCTTACTGGAATCAGTGCATAATTTTGCTGTAAATCACACAGAGTGTTTAACGCATCACAGATTTCTATGTGACTCTCACAAATCCAGCTTCTTGCCCTCAGGATGATTTAATGTTTAGCCTAACATCTGTTTCCTGCTTCAGAGCTTTGTTAATCCCAAACATATATGATTTGTTTTAACCCAATTAAATTTTTATGCTGCAAGAAACAGTGTAATAGCTAAGAAAAACCAACTAAGCACATGTTTGATTTTCTTAGTCTTGTTTTCCACTGTTTGGTTCCACCCTCTAAATTTCTGGGTTTTGGCCCCCGAGCGCTGTCTGTTCTATTACTTGATGAAGCATCCGAGAGATGCTTTAGAGGTAATTGGATTCAGTGGTGGAGGGAAAGAACACATAGTGAAATTTATCAGCGTGCATGAACTGTCTCTGAGAGAACATGCATGCATGTTCTGCTGTTTCAATGATTGCCTGCATGTTATGTGTGTTTGTTGCTGCTGGTCAGAATACGTTTTACTTTGTGTGAGTTATGGTATTAACAGGAAGCTGTTGGGTTGTGTAAGGTGTTACAAAAAGCAGGTGAGATGAGCTGGTTCGAAATTTTAACTCTTTACACATATTTTTTTTATCAGAAACGTACCAATCAACTGGACAGTTTTTCAATGATTGGTAGGTGAATCATTTTTTTCAATATATACACATTTATATTCACAAGTAGTACATATTTACCTTGTGTGTAAAATTCACAACTTTAAATTGTACTCCAACGTTCTTTCATTGGGTTTTGGATTCACAGTTTGATGTCAAGCTTTGCCAGGCTGCTAAATGTTTAGCAGTTCTGTAGCACGAGTGTTGCCCCACTTAGGCCCCATTTCAATTAAATATGTGGAAATGCCACTCAAATTTTGTAATATTTTTCCAATATTAATAATAATGAAAATGCACTGAACTATAAGCCTAGTACTTTTAAGTACATATCTTTAAATCTTAAAGATATGTACAGCAAACAATTCTCCAGTACTAACTTCTGTCCATCTGAGGTAAACACAATTAAATCTCCAGCTAGGGCATGCAGCCACTGATTTTCCAGACATGTCATAAGATTTTGTGACATCAGTGTCACAAAACTTTGACACATCAAATATACTCTGCTCTGTAATTTATGGAAATACAATTTGAATACTACAGCAATGAGCCAAATTAGTAGAACTCATCAAATGTCAGAGACTGATTCGGCTCTGATTGTTTATTGGCAGGTCAAAACCAAAACTACTGGTTTGTTTCCCCTCTTAAGTAAATGCATCAAAACTAAAAACTCCCATTGGTTTTGATCCCTAAATAACTTTTGCCCATGAATGAGGATAAACTTGTACATCTTTCATATTTTATGAGATTCAGAATTATAACTTCTATCAAAGAACCTGCAGCAGAAACTTTGTCTTTGTATGCACCACAGACCTAAAAGAAAAACTGCAAAAGAAGTTATCCAGGACCTGTCTTATTGATGCATCTTTAATGTTTATAGTTTAGAAGCAAATATACATGACACACCCAAACCTCTTCCCTGTGGTAATCAGCATCCTTTATTCTCTGGACATATAATTGGTAAAAAATAGAAAATCTGGTGTCCTTTATTGTATAAATGCAAAATGCTATTTAAGGAGAGTCTAAAAATGAGCATCCACTTGATGTGTGTGCCTGTGCGTGTGTTTATGTGTGGATTCCTGAGCACTATGAGTCAGCTGTGATAGGGTCTGATGCAAACTCAGTCGTTGTTTTTGTCATAAAAGAGCAACATTTGGAGGAAAGCACAATGTACAGTACATGTGTTTTAATACCAGTTCATTATGAATTAAAGATCTTCTTATTAGTCATTGTTTCATCCATTAATTATCAGAAACTAATGGGAAGATTCTCAAGTCCAAGGGGATTTCAGGAAACGTCAAAGTAGAATCGCATAGCAGCATAAAACTAATGACAGTTATTTCTGTTCCACTGGTTTCTTTTAATTGCTTTGAGATTAAGTGTGATTAAAAAAAAAAAAGCAAACTTTGAAAACAGTTGTCACAATAAATGTAATCCATTTGTCCTGCCATGCTGGTGCATTATGTATGCTTAAGTGTAGCAATACTCTTTATATGACACAGAGGATTCATTATTTTTTAAGGTGATCTGTATAAATTATTAAAGATAATACAATATAAATAAACACAAGAGAAGAGCTCAAAAGAATGTAAAATAAAAAAGATTAAATATTATAGATTAAAAAATGTATAATGAAATACAATACTTTATATGAAACTTTGGAGGGGAGTTATATAAATACACAAAAAGTTTGCTTTTACCTCTTTAGCAAAAAATGATATAGTGAAAAATTGTTTTTGCAATAATGATATGACAAATCTGAATAATAAAAAAAAAAAAAACGTTGCATTTAGGAACAATACGACATGTGCACTTCCTAAAACCCAAATATTTTACACAAGATGCTGAATAATTTTATAATCTTAACATCAGCTACAATCAACATGTTACTTTTGATTAGCAGAGGCTCAATGTTTAACAGAGAAGTATGGGCAATAAAATGGGGTGAATTGACTGAAGTAGTGCAGGTTATGTGTACAAATTAAACA
The DNA here is from genome assembly GCF_001444195.1 of Xiphophorus couchianus. Taxonomy (NCBI): domain Eukaryota; kingdom Metazoa; phylum Chordata; class Actinopteri; order Cyprinodontiformes; family Poeciliidae; genus Xiphophorus; species Xiphophorus couchianus. Next base: position 19,390,024 of record NC_040233.1, read on the forward strand.
CCTTTTACACCTTGAAAGCAACTAGATGTCTTTTATACTCTGAAGGATTTAGAGGAAGGAACCACGACAAGAGGGAATCAGAAAGCAAACAATATTTACACAAACTTAACATCAAAGACAATAAATGTTACCAATAAATATTTACATAAATACAAATCATTACACTTTAACAAATCTAAGGTGCATCCAAAGAATAAGTTAAGTTAATCTAAATTGGTACGCTCCAAGAGCTTTTACCTTTACCTTTTGCAGTTCTGTTTGTTTAACACACGATTTAAACCAACAGAAGTTTATTTAAACACATATTAACATTTTTTTATTACGAAATGTCTCCACAAATGTCTTAACCCAGCTAAAATGAAAAGCAGAAATAAGAAAACCTTTGGTCTGCAACTCAGTTATACATAACACAGTATCCATAATCATATTTTCTGAATAGTGCAACCCCTGGTCTCCATTACAATGCAAAAATACCTCAAAAATTAAGTCAAATAAGTAAAACAAGAAAGAAGAATCCAGTTTTTTGCCATTGTTTTTTTTTTTTTTTTGCTTTGTCACATTAGAACTCCAAACTTTAATGGATTTTATTTTGTTTTCATTTGATAAATCAACACAAAGTACCAGTAGAAATACAATTCTCTGATTCATCTGATGGGAAGATGAACAAATTTAAATGCATCACAGTCATGGAAGAGAGCCTGATAGAGGCTCCAAAAGAATTGGGGCTCAAGTTCGTCTTCTTGTTCTTAAACGCACAGCAAGGACTACAATGGTATAGCTCCAGTCAAATCACATTCATGTGTCAGAATGGCCCAGTCAAAGGCCAGACGGAAATAATCAAATTGAGAATCTTTGGGGAGACTTTCAGTTATGTCCCTGAGGTTCTAACTGAGCTTGAGTTTTGTAAATGGCCTGTATTTTCATAGTGCTTTGCTAACTCTGAGGACTCCAAAGTGCTTTACAGTAATGTCAGTCATTCACACCAATGGTGGCGAGCTACACCGCAGCTCCAGCTGCCCTGGCTGACAGAAGTGAGGCTGACATACAATCAGTACCTGATACTCTGATCACCACCAGCAGGCAAACCAGGGGAAGTGTCTTGCCCAAGAACTCAACGACTGAGACAGAATGAGCGAGGATTTGAACTGGCAACCTGCAGTTATAGGGCACACTCCCAGTACAAATAATAATCTGTGAAAATGATTGATGTATAAAGCTTATAGACATCCGAAGCAGTATAGACAATGAAGCGTGATTTGTCAAATTATTGACTAGAGGTGGTAGAAGGGAGGATACTGTATATCTTTATGTTTCAGATGGTTTTTTTTCATTATTCAAAGAAAAAAACATGTATAAATCATTTTGCTGCATACACATTTGTTTAATTAACAATTTCATTAAGTAAATCTGTATATTGATGCTGCTTCTTTTCTTTTGTGCACATTTCAGAGTCCTTAATGTTGTTCCAAGGAACAGATTCCAGCGATTCCCTTCAAATACCAATCCACATTTAAACCGATACTGTTGAGCCATTTGGGCACACGCTCTTCACCAGGCACGATGAGAGGCTACCTGTTCACTGCAATTTTGTTCCTGCACTTGGTGAGTCATTTGTCTGCATGTTCTGAATATGCGTGCAGGTTTTCAATCATGTAGGATGAAATGTTTGCATGCCTGCATCACCAGTATCCCATGTCTCAGGTTAATCTTTGGTTTGTTTTCCTAAACATGCCTGTGCACATGTATACTATATGTGCTGTGGTTGTAAAAAAATAATAATAATAATAATAATTTCCCCACCGACAGCATCAGCATACGTTACAGTTCCAGGATCAGCTTTGTGTTAAGCCATATGCCCTCTTCTTAGAACAATAACAGATGGCCTGGCTGACCAGAGAGCTGTGAATCCAACTGCTGTGACTCACAGTTATTATCGCTCCCATTGCAATTAAAAAGGATGAAAGATGAGTGGGAGGAATTGTATCAGGCGCCCTGATGCAGCACAGCTGGACTTTAAAAGCTGCATCAGTCAGATTTCTACTTATTTTACCTGATTCTAAAAGAAAAATGCAACACCTAATTAACAAAGCAGTTTGATCTTTTCTCACCTAGGATTACATTTAATTAAAAATGTCATCTTAAATAAAATAATTTTTAAAAAAAAAACTTACCCTAATGTACAAGGTGTCCTTTAGCCATGCAGTAACGTGCTCGTTATTTGTATGGACTCTGGTCTTTACGGTGGATCCGATGGTCTGCCATGTCAAATGGGAATTTTATTATCTGTTCTGCACACTGCTGTGGGAGTCACTGAGCTATCCGGTCTTAGAAAATAGCCTTGGGGAGGGAAACAGTGTGTTCTGCAGTTGCAGGATGGGGGACTTATCTGGACAGACATCTGTTTCAGAGAGGAGAAATGATTGAAAGTGGAGAATAAGAAGCAAGCACATATGAAAATTTGTTTCATTGATTTCGAATCCCTGCAGTATTGCCATGGTGACTGGTTAAGGTGGAATATCAGGAGAATTTGCATAATGTTCTTCAGCTTCTCCATCTTTTTTTTGTCTTGTTCTGTGTTCCATCCATCAGCTACTATGTTTTTCTGTTTCATCACTGTACTCGAAGTAAAACGCTTTTGTAATAATAGTAAAAAAAATAAAAGCCTTTGTACAATTTGGAAATTACTTTTGTTAAATGTATGTGCAGGTTTTTTGTAATAAATTATGAATTAGAGCTAAATTTTTATTCTAATTCTTCGTAAGACAGCTTGAATTTCTGCTGTTTACACCACAAATCGGATTTTTATTAAAGAGTGGCTAAAGGAAAGCCACTACAGCAAGAAAGCATCAAACAATTTCTAATCCAATTCTACCTCAAGTCATATGTAGTACACAGAGGAAATGTGGCCTTTAATTTTAAACTGGACACACTACACCTACTGTGAGACAATGATGCTGTGAGGAAGCTTTCCTCTAACAGTGTCAGATTGGTTAAACTCCATACTGGAGATTACTGACGGAGATCTTTTAAACAACCCAAAAGATTTTGGACAATCAGGGGACCATGACCCTCAGCATAGAGCCAGGAAGTGTGGCTCTAATTTTAAATTAGCAACATATGAGAATGGCCCAGTCAAAACCCAGACGTAAATCTGTCAAAAGATGATCTAGCAAGCAAAAACTACATTCTCTGGATGTGGTTCTGGTAGAACAAACAGCAAAACACTTCCTAAGGTTTTAGAAAGATCAATTACTCTACACCTTTTAAATTTGGATAAAATCTTGAAAGTCATGAATCATTTTTCTTCCATTTCACAAATACTGTTTACTACTTTGTGTTTGTAAAATGAAATACAAGCTATATTTTAGTCAACAATGTTTAGTGTAATGTTATTGGTCAAAACCGCAATTAAAAGGCTTAAATGATCTTTAATTACATTTGATACACAGCACAGATACACTCGAAGGGGGTTGATAAAATATTACTTTAGCTAATATCAGTTTTCAGATTGAGAGGGTCAGAGACACCATGTTATTAAAAGTCATATGCTGATTATTTTGTTTCATCAATTTAATACTTCTGATAATAACACTGTAACTTCCATTGGCTAAAATCTATTATAACAGCTGTTTTGTCTAATGTTTTAAATTAAGGACATGAGAATTCCCAAAGAAATACTCTGATTTAGGAGCTACTGGCAAAGAACCATCTTAAATGATTAGAATAAATTATTCAAAGTATAAAAGGATCTGGAACCAACTAAAGATCTATTTTCAATAAGCATAACCATATCTGCAGCTCTGTTTGCATAAATTAAGAATAACACATTCATCCTTTCATCTGACAGGTCTGTCTGAATTCATGCCAAACATATCTTAGTCATCTGCATCCAATTATTTCTCATGTGGGAAGCTTTGCCTTCAGTATGCTGGTTATATGCTGCTTAGCAACATGGATGCTACGTGTGAGTTTGAAAGGCGCTCTTCCTTTCGAACAGTATGGGAGAAAATGTTTTATTGATTAAAAAAAGGAGCAATATGAAAAAACAGGAGATGTTCACCCTCACTGAGAAGAAAAGAAGCAGCAGCTGTGTTCCTCCAAATTTCTTTGTTGCATAATTGGATATGTTATCACCACAGATATCTCTGATGATGCTCATGTGATTCATATGTCATCTAGCAGTTTTCAAATTTCAGCCATGTGCATCATGATGAAGAAAGAAGTGAATTCTTGTTCATTTTCAGGCAGTTGACGTCCCAGTCTTAGCAGGGCAGCGAGGCCTGAAGTGAATTGATATCAGAGGGCAGAGATGTAGTGATGAGTCAGCTGTGGCTCAGAGGGCTTGGATATATTACACCTATCTTTTCACTGAGAGAGGAAAGGAGGGGCTGGAGGTGCAAATCAAAGATTGGCCTCAAGAGAGTGACAGGAAACGTTGAGTGAAAAGATGACAAGCAGCGACTGCAACTCTTCTGAATAAATAGTTCCTGCATCCTGTTTCACTTTGTTTCGCCCTACAAGTGCAACTTCTGCATTTTGCATGTCCTCAAGTTGCACCAAGCCGGTAGAATGTCAAGACTGTCAGACTTTCACTTAAGCAGTAAATATTTGTTGAGGTCCAGCAACTTTTCATTAGATTCACAAAAGATTTAAAGATTGTTTTTGCATTTTTTTTTAATCACCAGCATAAGGAATTAGTAACATCCCCAAAACTTCAATGAGAAACAAATAATTTTGACCTTTATAAATATGATAGACATTTACAATTAGTGTCTCTACTCATTAGATATCTAAGTTGGATTTGTTGCAGGTCTCCAACAACTTTCAATTTTACATGTGCACTGTAAAAACAAAACAAAAAATTAAGATAACATCCAAATGACCATTCTCTTAATATTCTCAAAAATGTATTTATTTAGCATTTATAATTATTCTTCCAGAATACTTGACAGATTGTGTTTGATTACTCTTAAACACGGAGTTCCACAAAGTTATGTGCTTGACCCTTTTTGTGCTTCATTTCATGTATCGCTTTATTGGATGTCTTGGTGCTTTGACACCTTTGACCAGTTTAAAACCCCAGTGCATCTAAAACCTTTTCAATCCAGAATTATTCTTCTTAAAAAAAAAGGACAAGTAAAATAAAAAGAAATTAAATCAGGGAAAACATTAAATATAGTTGTTTGACAAATGTGTTTTTCCTTGCCAGTTTTATCAGTTAAGCAATATTAGTAACAATTTGTGTCATTATTTTCAAATTTCTCTCTCCTCTCAAGCATAATTTCAGCTTTTTTCCAAATAAGTGTCAAGCATGCGTTCTTTCATAAAGCATTAGCAGAATGTGATTTAATGGTTTCTGAAACCTACTTTTGATGTGACACTAGTTTAATTCTTGCTTCTCTGCAGGTCACCTCAGAGTCTGGGCACTGCATAATACAGCGTGAACATGAGAAATGCATGGAAATGATTGAATTGCACAACCCAGATGCCATTGAATTTGGTAAGTAAGGATATGAGGGTGTTTCTGCAGACCTTTATGTGCATAATGTGGCATCAGATTGTTGCTTTTCATGGTTTCTGCTGCTGTGATTAAATTTTGTGCATCTTTGGAAACTCAATGGATGCTCAGAAGATCCGTTGATGAAAGTCATGTGTCAGCCTCAGAGAATTAATGGAAAAAGCTGTGCTTTTTTCCACTTAGTGATTTGTCATATTTCTGGGTTGTAAGGATCAGAAAGGAACATGTAAGGACGAGAGATGAAGCTTTATGTTCATTCTTGAAAAATCCTATCCCAGTAAGGCTGCTAAATAGCATATGCTGTTCTCTGTTAGTCTACAAAAGAAAATGTTTGCCTGTAATGTCACGTTGAGCTGCTTTCAGATTTTTTCCAATGTCACCTTTTTTAGAAAACACAGGAATCTTGTTATGTGGTTCCTGGAAGCAATTATTTTCTTGGCTATGGATTGTGGTTTTCATTAGCGTTTGCTGCAGGTTTCCTGCTGCTAGAAATTTGTCCAGCAGACTGCAACTTCCTAACTGCGCTGTGACTCACCTCTTTACTGACAGCCACCAAACCTCTCCAGCCCCACACCTCACCCCAAAACGTAAAGGATTCAGAGTGTGAGATAAAAAAGCTTAAACTGCAGACGAGTTGGAAGTTCAGCTTATTTATCAAATGGTGATTTAAAGGTGAACTGTTGCTACATTGCACAAAGACGGCTGCATGTTTTTCAAAAACAGCAGAACTCTTTCTAATCTTACTATGAGCTTATTTGATGCTGTTGTGGTCTGATGTAGTGTCTTGTTCAGTTTTCTGTAGCTCCTGGTAAAAATCAAACATCCTGTTGTTGTTTCCTCTGTAACAGAGGGTGTTTAGTTGGAGGGGTTATATATAACTTTACACTGTCAATGCACAGAGCCATGTGTTGGCCCTCTTTGACCCTTTAACTGATCCCTGTCTCCTCTTGTCCTTTTGAAGACGCCATTCTGCTCTTTCTGCTGACAGAAAATCGTTGGTGGGCAAATAAAGGTGCCTGGTTTGCAGAAATTCTGCTTGCAAGCTTAAAAAAACATGAAAAAGAGAAATAGTGGGTAAAAAAGGGGAAACAGGGTCAAAATAAATTCATTTTTATTAAACTGATGTGTTTGGATTGTTCAGGTCTTTTGATAGTTCCACATTTACTATGACTATTATGTTGATTTTGGACGTTTAGGATGTATTTGATCCAATCTTGTAATCATCACCCAAAATGTAGCTTCACTGTTTTAGGGTAAGTATCTGGTGCACTGGTTTCATTTTATGTGCAATTTCTCACACATTACACATTTTAAAAATGATGGACAAACAAGAAATATAAATTATCTTAAGAACTAAAATGAGTAAAATAATACAAATGAATGACATAATTACAAAATAATTTTTAAGTAGAAGAAACATTTTTGAAAATCAAATATATTCAGCATAAAATTTGATACTACAGTAGGTAGTTATTAGCAACAGCACATGTTAAAATAGGATACAGTATCCAGTCTTGTAAAAATGCTCAAAGTATTTCTTTTTTCTCCAAGACATTACTCAAGTAAATGTAAAAGTAAATATTTCCAGTTACTTCCCACCTCTGTTGCTCAGTGAAGATTCAGGATGCTTGTAGGATATTGTGTAAGATGGCTAGCAATGCAGACAAAGTCTTTTATTAAGCCTTACCTCTGTGGCTCAGTGCGGCTCATTTGGCTCCGATTTGCCCTTTAAAAGGTAATTGGCTCCGTGTCCGGCTCAGCAGACAGAACCAAAACAGATTAGAGAGACAAGCAGAGAAGCGAAAGGTCTGCATACACATCCACACATGTATGTAAAGAGACATATGCACACTCAGATGCAGCCACACTACAAAATACAATCCAAACACCAACAACACAGACTTGGACCTGTCAGCACCCAGAAAACTGCTGCAGCAGAAATAATGAGGCAAAGCGACAGAGATGGAGCAAGTGGAGAGCAAAGACCAGAAAAATGGTGACGTACAAAAATAGATGGAAGGAGGTGAGGGAGGATCACCATGAGAAATATAAAGAATAAAATATTAGATTACAATTGCAATAAAGTAGCTTCAGACAAATGTAAAATATAAAGACTTGCACGTGTTTTGTTAGATGTTCTCTTCACAGCAGGAAGGATTTGTTTAGTTTAGTTTTTGTTTAGATTAGTTTATTTTCAGAGAAGTTGTGATTTTATGTGACAAAAATTATTTCCTTAAAACACAAGACATACAAATGTTTTTCTCTACTTTTTCAGCTCACAGTAAATCAAAACAGAGAAATCTGAATTTGTAAAAAAAAAAAAAAAAACTACAACTAAGCTTTTAGTGGAATATATTGAAATACGTTTACATGATTTTCAGGGGAACAATTAGTCAAGCAGAAGCAGTGTGAATAGTGAAAATATTGCTTTCAGTCACAAGTCACATTTCTTTTGGTTTCAGTAAAATCTTGTTTGGTAGAGTGGCTTTCTGCTTTTCTGGGATGATGAAGTACTGCTGTGGAACATTTTTCACTTCAATTAAGTGACAACTTATTTCTAAGAAGTTGAACATTTTCTTTGCCACTTTTTGCTTAAATGTGCACAACCTTGAAATCCTACAATATATCCACAACTAAAGTTACCTACAACAGATAATCAAATGTGATTAACAAATAATCAAATTTGCAGATCTACATCTTCTTTTTTGTTTTCAGTTTCGATGAAAATAATGATAAAAATCCTGCACTGAATTTGACTAAGAACAAAACAAGTTCTCTAATGGTGCCCAATACCAGACATTTCTTTGGAAATCACTTTCAGCATTAAAAAATAAATATGCAAATAAAATATACTTTTTTGCTATATCAGTCAGTTGCAATCCAAATTCAAGTCAGCAGATCATTTAAAGTTGAATTCCTTAGATTAAATGTTTTCCTAGGTAGTGGGTCATCAATAAGAAATTGAACCGTAAGCAAGTGATTATTGAATTTGTGTGACTGAACAACTGTTTACCAACAAACAGTTTTTCTACTGCTTTCTCATTGCAACTTATTTGGTGATAAAAACACATCAATTGCAACAAGAAGTGTCAGCATAGGGCTGGGTGGTTTTTCTTTGGCCGTTGTGATCATTTCTATCTGACAGATTGCACATGCACTGCCCCAGATAGACAGCCACAACCACTTTTTCTGCCATTCACCTCAGTGGAGAAGTGACAGTTTCTTGCTATTATGGATAGCTTTTCTGAAAAGCATCGACAGTGATGACAGCAGCACCGTTTGGAAAAATTCAGAGATTTTAACTTAAAAGCACAAAGAGTGCCAACACTTAAAAAATGTGATTCTGTGGTTTACTCTAGAAAAACAAAAGAGGACCTGAAGACACTGAATGCATTTTATTTTCTGCGCAACTGCCCTCTCTACATTTACGATATCATATATGGTTTTAGTTTTAGATTTGTCATTTTTCGTGATGTTGTGTTTTTTCTTATTGTTGTCTGATTAGCCTCCTAATTTTCCATGGAATTTGTTACATTTTCTATTTGTATTGTTACAGATTAAACGGTTGATGAAACAAATACATTAGTATGAAAAAAAATTATTGAGACTGTAGTGTGGTATCTTTGTGTAAGAGACTTGATAGTTTTATTTAATTTTATTTTAAAGCACTGGACTCTGCATTTCAACTGGTTTTTGAGATTCATTGGTTGCGAAAAGACATGGAAAAGCTCAAGAAATTATAATAAATTAGGCTACTGGGAGAACCAGCCTAATGTGGGAGTGAAATAAGGTTTTCACTCTGCCGTGAAGCCAACATGGCAAAAAAAAACAACCTATAATGTCCAAAACAAACATTATTAAAAGGTTCCCATTGCTGCTACCACAACTGGTCTCTCCAAGTTGTGCTTCCTGGCTGAAACTATATGATCAAGAAAAGTCTTTGAATTTACTGTCATTAAAAATAATCTGTCACTTCTCTTAACTACTCTATCACAATTCATCTCTATGAATCAAATACAGTTTGTTTTTTCACAAAACTGATATATAAGTTACTAAGTATGTTTTTATAACGTTTCAGTGTGTCCTTGGATGTGGGACAACTTGACCTGCTGGCAGGCTGCCGATGTCGGTGAGGTTGTAACGGTCAAATGTCCTGAATTCTTTCACGACTTCATGACACCTGAAGAAGGTGAGTCACCTTGTCTGATTGGTCATTCCATTTAGTGCTTTATGAATGTCAGAATAAGTTTTCTTTACGATTTTTTAAGATTTACTTATATATATATTTTTCATTTTCAGAAATTGGGAAGGTCAATCGAAACTGTACAGAGTATGGCTGGTCTGAGCCTTATCCTCACTATGTGGACATCTGCCTTCTTGACGACAACACGACAAAGCCCGTATGACTTTCTTCTCTTGTTGAAATATACATATTTTTCCTACATGGACTCTAACTTTTGTTCTCAATCATCAGGATTATTTTGCATCGGTTAAAGCCCTGTATACAGTTGGGTACAGCACCTCACTGGTCTCTTTAACCACAGCCATGGTCATTCTCTGCAGATTCAGGTGAGTTTGAAACTAAAAAAGGAATAATTAAACATGAAAATACAAACAGATAAAGTCTGTTTTTGATTCTACGCAGTAAGTAGCTGCTGCTGCTACAATAAACTTAAAATCAAGCTCTGCAGGGACTACGTTCCAAAAAACTTGTTTGATCCCAGTGGAAGTCCCTAAATAAACTAATTAAAAGGCTTTAGCTAAGTAATTTGAATTAGCAGTGTTTGTTCTTGTCTATTGTAAAAGAGCAAAATATGTTTCAATTGTGTTGCAGCAGTCACTGTGGAGTTAAATATTGTGTTTGCTTCTCAAGTATAGTAAGCTATAGCCCATATCTGTACAGATATTCTAATTAGTAAATATTTATTTTTCATATCTCAAGATAAATGGGTGCTTATTAGAACTATGTTCTTACTATAACAGCAATTTAGCCTCTGATTGCAAGTGTACTGTTTTCTACTAAAACTCATTGTCCTTTTCTAAAAGCTAAAAACGTTTGTATTCATAGTTAAAAAATAACCACCTCCCTAGTGAACCAGTGTTTGCAAATGCTAACCCTAAGTTTACTCAGGCTTAGCTAAACAGTAATAACAGGTTTAATGTCATATTTTATTTTTAGCACAATGTTTCTACTGTGTGTAAGTAATTTAACATTTTGGCCCAACCAGAGTCCTGACTTGAATTTGATAATCTGTGCAGGGAGCTAAAGACGGTGATGGCAGGAGACCCTCTTACTTTAATGCTTCGGGCTCATCACCAAATATTGATCCTAAAAAAAAAAAGATTTTTGTGCAATTATAAGAAGGATTTGATTCTTGCAACTTCAATAAAGATTTTTCTGTTGATCACTGAGAGGGTCTTACTGCGAGTTTAACCATTCTAATACTTTATGTATTTAATGGTTTTCTATACCATTGTTAAATTCTTCAAGCAAGGATTCTTTTTACCCCTTAGATTTAAAAATTCAGAATATCTGACACTTTACTGGCTATAGAGATACTACTCATCACTACTTGTAATGATACATCGCAAGAAGACATGCATGATATGGAACTCGTGAGGAGAAGTAGAGATTTGGGAAAAACTGGTAATTCTCATTTAATATTTCATAAATTGAAAATGGTTCACAAATAGCAAATTCTGCTTCAAAGAATGTGTTAATGTTGAATAATAACTTTTCCCAAATACAATCTGTAAGGTGGCCAAAGTCATGGAAATGCTTATTTTAAGTGTTTCCACAAATATAGTTAATCTTTCATCAAAACCAAACTTTGTTTAAAACCTCTTCCATCTTAAACTAAAGATGATCAAATTCTATCCTGTCTTGCTTTTAGTTTTAGAAGATGCTCCAAAAGATCTGCAGGAAAGATTTTTCTCCTGCATCATAAATTTAGCTCTTTGACTTCAGTGTTGGAAATTATTATCATTATGATTAATTTAATTACTCTTTCAGTTTCACGCTAAGCAGCTCTCCCAGAACAGCTAGGAGTGTCAATACAAACTCTCTCTCTCAAGCTGAATGTTATTGTAAAACATTTCTTAATCTTACAGTGTTTGTAAGACACTGTTAGATTGTACCCCCCACCCCCCCTCCTGCACTCCAAACAGACTTTACTGAATATATAGGTAGGTAATCTGTCAGGAGGTTGTTGTAAAGAAGCTCAATTCATTTTAAACTGATGTTGATTTGGACAATTTTGACTCACGGTTTTCAACATTGCCCTGAACGTTTGAGGTTAAAGATGATAAAATGTGACTTATTTCTCTATCCCCCATTTCTGCAGGAAGCTGCACTGCACCAGAAACTTCATTCACATGAACCTGTTTGTGTCCTTCATCCTGAGAGCCATCTCCGTCTTCATCAAGGACGGTGTGCTGTACCCTAAGGAAGACAGCGAACACTGCTTCATGCACACAGTCAGTTATCACTGATGATTATCATATATCCTGTGTTTGCTTATAGAAACAAGATTGTGTGTGAGTTTCAGCATATCTCCCTTTGTAAAGCCCATTTTTACAACAAATAATACGTTCTCCAAAGCCCGGACCCCATAAGAAGTGCTGTTTTGGGGGTCAGATTTAGGGCTAAAGTGTGAATTCAATTTACATTAGGTTTAGGGGTAGGCATGTACTAGTAATGGTTAGGTTTAGGTTTAGGGTTAGGGACAGGACTAGGCCACTAATGTTAATAAAATTCAATGCAAAATCCTTGTGAAAATAGAAAGACATGAAGTGAGTGTGTGTGGTTTTCACCACAGGAAAAGAAAACAACTCTGCTTGTTCAGCTGTTAATAAAAATTACTTTCAAATTGCAAAGTTAATCGCTTCATTTATACCAATTTGAAGCAGATAATTGTGCAATTGGACTTTTATTGGTTACATATTCCCAGTACATTTACATGTACAAAGGTTTGATGAAGATACCTATTTTTCAAAGAGCCATGTTCAGATGGAGATTCATTTTATTCGTATCCCAAATTGAGCAATTGATGTTGCAGCAAGTATAAAAAACTAAGACAAAGTATCAAAGATTAAAAAATAAGGAGCAAAAAATACCAAAAGCACATAAATGACATAATGTTAAATAATTTGTCAAAGTGAAGTTATGCTTTTACGTGAGAATCATTTATCCTTCTTCTGGCTTTTTCTTTTCACATTTTGAGAGAACTTCAACCAGGTACAAGTTTGCGTTTTTATACATTAAAATATTAAATCTCTATTATTACAAATGCAAAACAAACTCTAAGCCTTCCTGTAGAAACAATTCCTTTCCCTCTTTGGTAAGCTGGCATGACAAATAAACCTAATTATATAGGCTAATGACTTTGAAAAGGCCTGCTGAAATATTCTACAGCAGACCCATTACCATCTGAAAGGCTACCATGGTCTTGTTTTTAAATTTACTCCTTTACCTCTGTTGTCATAGTGACTGCAAGGTCATCATCATGGAGGGACTGTGAATTAGATCACTACTGTAATTGTCTGACCCAACTCTAAATGTGGACACTATTCATTAACATGCTGTCACTAGATTACACTTCACCTGACATTGAGGTGAATCATTCCTGTGGGTAGTTTGAATATCCACTTCAATCAGTTCATGCAGCATTTTCATATGAATTAGTGGTAATTACTGACCACATCTGTTTATACAGTGATTTACAAGAATCCAGATGTTATTTATTTTAGAATTTGCAGTCTACATGGCTAAAAATGATTAACAGCCAAATAAGAACCAAAATGTCCCAAATCTCTCTATTTATTCAGTTTGTTGCTTACCTTTTGCTGCACTTCCTCTTCCTGTTTGGAGAAAGTGTGTTACTCTAAATGAATATCTAACTGGTAAATTTAAAGTTGAATCACAACTTTAGAAAATATTATGAAACAGGCTGCATCATGAAAACCAAGGAAAACAGATAAGTCAGAGATAACATTATATAGAACTTCTAAGCAGACTTGGATTATAAAATAAATTTATGTCAAACGACACACTGGGAACGGTACATTTACGGAAGTCAATTTTGTTTGCACATTTTGCCAACAAAGCAGTTTAATCTACTATATATGTTTTGGGGCTGCACAGTGGCGCAGTTGGTAGCACTGTTGCCTTGCAGCAAGAAGGTCCTGGGTTCGATTCCCGGCCGGGGTCTTTCTGCATGGAGTTTGCATGTTCTCCCTGTGCATGCGTGGGTTCTCTCCGGGTTCTCCGGCTTCCTCCCACAGTCCAAAAACATGACTGTCAGGTCAATTGGTTTCTCTAAATTCTCCCTAGGTGTGAGTGTGTGTGTGCATGGTTGTTTGTCCTGTATGTCTCTGTGTTGCCCTGCGACAGACTGGCGACCTGTCCGGGGTGAACCCCGCCTCTCGCCCGGAACGTAGCTGGAGGTGGGCACCAGCAACCCTCCCGACCCCATTAGGGACAAGGGTGAACAGAAAGTGGATGGATGGATGGATATATGTTTTGGAGGATTTTTTGGTTTCTCACACTATGGCATGATTAAACACTCCCTGGGTCAAATTGACCCAGGAACATTATTGCTGTCCCCCAGAAACGAACATAACAGGAGTGTTAATTTGGGCCTAAGTCATTTAGTAATTTGTAGAATAACCAAAGCATTTTAAAGTCAAATTTCGAGGCTAGAGGGAGGCACTATAGAGACATCTGTGAGACACATAACCTTTCCCTCTGTTGTGATGGAGCACTGGTCTGAAACAGTACATTGTTGTACTCGGTTATCATGTTCTGTGGTGGAGGGTAAATGTAAGGATATGAGGAGTCACCTGTTGAGCACTTTTTCTTTTAAATATCTGACATTTTTGTCACATGTTGTTGCAGATTATATCTAGGCAATTCAAAGGGTTTAAGCAGCGAGTCCAGCTAAAGATGACATTTCTCTGAAGATCAAAATCTCAGCGTCCTGTTGCTCTAACATCCTGCCGCTGTGTTTACTCATGCAGGTGGCGTGTAAAGCAGTGATGATATTTTTCCATTACTGCGTCATGTCCAACTATTTCTGGCTTTTCATCGAGGGTCTGTATCTCTTTACTCTGCTGGTTGAGACATTCTTCCCTGAGAGACGCTATTTCTACTGGTACACCATTGTCGGGTGGGGTATGTAACAATTTCTGAATGGATTAATTATTTAATTGTTTTATTGTTTTAACTGCCAAACATATCTGCAGCTAAATTTTTTTTTACAGTGGTGTAATTTGTGCTCTCTGTGCTTTATCTATATATGTTTATGGATAATAGGAACTCCAACTATATGTGTGACTGTCTGGGCTGTTCTGAGGCTTCATTTCCATGACACAGGGTATGTAGCAACTTTTTATTCCAACCAGTGTCATATGTTTGTATATAAGAACATGTAATTTACTGGCTTTGTTTTATTTTAGAGTTGGATACTCTTATTTCGAGTGCTATGGCTGCCTGGGGTGCCATTCTTTCAGAGTATAGCACAAACACAAAGAAAAAAGATAGTATCAGATGTGTCGAGAATAAGTTTACTATTGCTTATTTTCATGCCCAGTCAATGAGGTGTTGGCACCCCCTGTGTAATGCTCAATGTAGGCAATATAGGAAAATATGATCATCCAAAATTGGAGGCTGAATATGCAAAGGTTGATAACTGATTTTTAGCTTCAGATACAGTACTAAATTAAAGGGTTAACTTTTTCTTCCTTAGAAAATCTAGGATGTTTGTTGTTATTGTTAGCTTGGTGTATTAAGTTTTCAGTGCTTTATTTGACACCAGAAACAAATAGAATGAGAGAAGCATTAGAAGAGCAAAAACAATAATTATAAAAGAACTGAAATACTCTGTAGATTCTTTAAAACATAGTTTATTGTAACATTCACAAAAGCGTGGCTTTCATGAAGGTGCACATGTAATAGGTCAACAGGGATTGTATCTATTCAGGGTAAATATACACTGGTAATTATAGGCACAGTTCTATTCAGAGGTAATAGATATATAATCTGAAATCTTTGAATGGTGCTAGGAAGTTTAATTTGCCATCATGGAAAATTTTCTAAAAATGTGTTGGTCATCACCGACAGATGCTGGGAAACGAATGAGCACACTGCCCTCTGGTGGGTGATTAAAGGACCAGTTGTGGCTTCAATAATGGTAAGTTCATAGTATTTTCCTACTTAACTCTGATAAGTAAAAAATATATATATTTACTCCATTTTGCAAAAATGTCCATTAATAAATAAAACAAACAGTCTTTTACCAGCAGTTTGATGCTTGTCTTAGTAAAGGGTGGTTGAAAATAGCCATAAATGGGCAACTATTTAAAAAAAAAAGACTTTTCGTGGAAAATTGTGCTGCCTGCAAAGTTGTTTTTTTTTGTTTGTTTGTTTGTTTTGGCAGATAAATTTTGTTCTCTTCATTGGGATCATCATCATCTTGGTGCAAAAACTCCAGTCCCCTGATATCGGAGGAAATGAGTCCAGCATTTATCTGTAAGTTGCAACACAAATTTTAGTCAGAGATTGAAATATGTGCTTAGAGTAGTCACATCTGCGAGAAGTTATTTTAGGTTAAAATTCGACTATGATGTTTTTTTTTATACCTTACTCCCATGTAGGGTAATGAAATATCACATACATTAGCACTCTTAGTTCTGGCAAACAAGTATAAATTGGTGGTTTATAATGTTTTATGCCTTCTTGTAATATTGCTTATAAAACAGTGAGTCTCTGAGAAGCACAAACTGGATAATGTTTTTGAATTGTGGTCATATGGTTGGGGATAATCTTACTGGAAAAGCAAAACCACAATCAGTGCTAAAAAGAATAAATGATAAGCAGTCTTACATAAGTTAAGTATTAAAGGTATCTTATAACCTGTTGTGTCCACCTTTCTTTTATACTCACATGTACTACCTGTTGCCAGGAAGCCTGAGCATCTTTGTGCAGTTGTAGTTTAGTCAGACATCACTCCTGGCCAGGTCCCACAGGACTGTATTTTAAAGCCCTGCAGATAATGCCATTTTCATCTGCTGCTTGGGTCCAGGCGTGCGTGACAAACTGAAGATGTGTGAGCGTGTGCGAGACTGCGTCCCTAAAGACATTGTCTTTGTTGTATTGTGTGTTGTCTTTGTGCTGTATAGCAGCTGTGCTCAGAAATGCTTCAGTGAGCCCACACAGGCTGTTCAGCATTCGTGCAGGATGTCAGAGTTATCCACCATCACACTGTAAGTGTGTATGTGTATGTGTGTGACTGCTTTTTGTGGATTGCATGTATGTATGCGTGTGTAGGCGTGTGCGTATTTGTGTTTTACCCCAGGGGTTCCAAATATTTTAATTTGAAAAACTTGAATAACAAACACAGAAATGGGGGGAAAAAACTGAATTAACTTATTGAGAATGCAAAGTGTAAATAAACATATTTTTGTTTTCTTTAAATTTGTGTTTGGATTTCATTTTCTGTTGTATCTCAAGAGTTCCTGGTACATTTTGATTGCAAAAGGAAAATACCTTTGATTTCTTGCTCAGATTTAGATAAGTAGGTTGCAACAAAGGGTTTGCAGTTTTAATAAAAACTATTGGAACTGAATAAATCTGCTTCATTTTAGGCTGAGCAGCAAACCGTAACACAGTAATCAGTGGGAGCTAAAGTAAGTAAAACTACTGTAGATAGTATTGGGAAAGATATCAGATTATTTTTCAGAGTAAGGTTATGGTACTATCATGCTTCAAATTCAAGTCCCCAAGATTGAAGAGAATCAACCCTCAGAATTAAAAAAAAACATATAACATTTTTACTACTTTTCATTCAAGCTGTGAAATCTATGAATTTCCCTCTGAGATTAAGAAAGTATATTCATTATACCATCAAATCTATGCTACATATGCACAAAGCCAAAGACTCATTTTAACAATTTACAGTAATTTCTCATTTTTGCCATGACAGGTCACTAGTAGTGAATTTTTGAAGGAGCTCCTCCTTACAAAAGCAAAATAATTTTTTATGTTTTAAAGATATTTTAGCTTCTTTATAGAAAGAAAAAACAGCAAAGGAAAGACAATTTCTTGCTTGTTAAAAATCGAATGGGGAGGGATTTTCTGTGGTATATATTAAGAGCAAAGTATTGATTGAAAATAGGTGAACACTGTATCATCTTAAAGCAAAGAAAAGTTTTTTTTTTATTGATATATGTTGTAGACCAATTCAATGTAGCATTTAACATTGAATCAGTTAGATTAGATGAAGAAGATCTATAAACATCAATTTTCAATTCTCATTGCACACTCTCAAAGAACATTTTGGTCTGGACTTTGACTGGACCATTTTACCACAAGTTTATCCTTTGACCTGAACCATTGTAACTCTGAAAGTTCTTGTACTTATAGGAAGTAAACCTTCACCCCAGTCTCAGGTATTTTACAGCTTCAAGCAAGATATCTTCCAGGGTCTCTCTGTATTGAGCTCCATCCATCTTTCCATACACTTTGACCTGCTTGCTTGTCTGAAGAAAAGCAAAGCAACAGTATGACAGTGCCACCACCAACTTTCAATGTGGGAATGGTGTATCAAGGATTATGTTTGGTGTGAAACTATCGATTTCAGATCAAACTTTAAAATAAGTTTGATTTATCTTTAAATCAAACTCAACCAATAGTTTTTATTGCTTGAAATAAATCCTTTACAGTCAACAAGTAGCATATAACATTTTCTTTACAATCCAAATGTAACTTTTTTTCTTGTGAGCCAAAAGAAGAAACTATATTTCTGATTCTCATCATTCTGGCATTGTAAATTGCAAAAAAACTTTCCATGTTGATCAGCAAATTTGGTTTTCCGTCATTTCAGGTGGACCATGCCGTAGCAAAATGCCGTAGCAAAATGCTGTAGCAAAAGGTGCAAAAGGCCCGAAATGGCATTTTATGTGAAATGTAATTTGTTGATTCTGAAGAGCTTTGGTTTATAAACTATCTAACTATAAAAAACTATCTAGCAACACTGAAACTAACAGTTTGAACAAATTCCTAGTATGGTGTTGGTTTTACACTCCTTGTTTGGTCCAAAATTGGAGTGAATAATTACCAACGTACCAATTTAGCTTTTCTTGTCTCTTCTAAATCTCAGCAAGAAAATGAATCCAACAAATAGTTTATTTATTTATTTTTGGGGGGATCATAAGACATACTGAAATTATTTTTGCACAGCTGCACCTTCATTCATTTTGTGTGTTGTCTGTGTCATATTTTTTTCTTTTAGTTGTGTGTGTGGTGTTTATTTATTTATTTATTTTTTTGGTCTTTTTGTATTTCCATCAGCCATCAGTGTGTGTGTTGCTGGGTTTCTGATGCATACCACAGAGATAAAGACCAAATAATTTATTTAACCAACCTTATTTACAACAGTAATTCAGAGCGATAATTCTGAAAGTAATTTTAATAGTAAGATTTCATCTTCAATTTGAATTCCTGGCTTTAATTTGTGGCATGTCACATCAGTAGTACATCATATTGCATCAGTAGTACAACTTCTGCGTCTCACTTGAGTCTAAGCAAAATGAATTAACTTACATAGAAGCACCTGTTGTTGTGTACATGTCAATAAGATCAAATAAAAATATTTACTTTATGTGTGTGTGCGTGTGTGTGTGTGTGTGTGTGCATGTTCAGGCGTCTGGCACGCTCCACTCTCCTCCTCATACCCCTGTTTGGTATTCACTACACTGTGTTCGCCTTCTCGCCTGAGGACGTCAGCAAGAGGGAGAGGCTTGTCTTTGAGCTGGGCCTTGGATCCTTTCAGGTTTGTTCCTACTCCTCCGGAAAACATCACGGTCCATATTTACAAAGAATCCTAAGACTAGAAGTAGTCGAAGTAGTAGAAAGTAGAAATGTTCTTTCAATTTTGCCTCAGTAAGATAAGTTATGCACAAAGCAACATAGACTTTAAGACAGACCCTAAATTGACAAAATGCAAGGAGGATTGTGACTTATTTATGTTTCTTCTCAGGGATTTGTGGTTGCTGTTCTCTACTGTTTCCTCAATGGAGAGGTAAGATATTATCACTTTTATACAGTTTTTTTTATTACTTTTTCTTTATTTTTGATGTTAACACCTTTCACCATGAATGCCTGCTCACCTACAATCAAATACATTACACTACTTGACTTAAAAATTAATTCACAATGATTTCAAAGTGTTCATAAGTATTTTAACTAAAACAATATTTTAAGCTGTTTGGATGGAGTAGTGACCAATGTACTAATGTAGTGTAAGTGTGTATTGAGGTTACATTTTCTGATCAAGGAACACTTTAACATTCTAGGAGATATTAGCAACAATGTCAAAACTTACTGATACTGGATTTACATGAGGTGATAAACAGACAAATTCTAAAGAGAAATAAGTTTATTCAGAAAGCCTTCAGACAAGTATTACTCTCTAAGGTCTATTTTATTAAATGGCAAAATCTATTCATTTTAAAACTGGTTATATACTACAGTTATTAACTACATGTCCTATAAAGTTTGTGTTGTACAGGTGGCAGTTACCTGCAAATTAAATAGACTAAATTAAATAATCTAAACCATTTTGTATGTGGTATATAGTACCATAAAAATGCTGCCCTTGCATAAAAAATAAATTCTGACCTTCAATATGGATTTTGAGGTCTTGTTTTACCATGACCACTTTCCCACAAACAGTAAGTGAACCTTTGGTGGAGCTGGTACAGCTTAAAGTACATTAAAAATGACCTTGTGAAGTTTCTCCCTGAAGGTGCAGTCGGAGATCAAGAGGAAATGGCGCAGCTGGACGGTGAACCGTTACTTTGCTGTGGACCTGAAGCAGCAGAGGCACCCTTCGTTGGCCAGCAGTGGGGTGAACGGCGGGACTCAGCTGTCGATCCTCAGCAAGAGCAGCTCGCAGATACGCATGTCCAGCCCGCTGGCGGAGAACGCCAACATCAGCCTGCCGACCTGAGCGTCTGATAGTCCAGAGCCGACTTCAAGGTGCCGTTCCACTTACGTTAGACCAACCAGAGCAGACCAAAGTGGCCCCTTGTAATTCTTATATTTTCTACTTTATAAAAAGGGAAAGCATTTTGCTAGAGATGATCAGTTTTATTTGGGTATACAATGAAATAGAAATATTTATTTATAAAAAAAAAAAACATGGCGATGGTAATTTTTTTAGAATTATCACAGCACATTATCATTTTAGATAAATAAAGTTAGATTTAAATTCCCTATAAGCAAACCATTCTCAGAAATGTAAGCAAATAAAGATTGTGCCATAAGAAAGACATGAATTTTCTAAAACATTTTAGAAAAGTGATTCTTTAATATTAAATATTTGGGGGTCACATTTGATCTGTTTGTGTACACTAACTGTGTTTCAAAGTGCCATACAGTTCGCCTCACTGGATATCACTATAGTCCAAAGGTTTAAAAAAAAGAAAACATAACCAAAAGCTCGCCTTGCTTGTACAAAACGCTCAATGTTTATATGTAAATGTTTCATCTTGAATTTAAACATGTTCCTACAATCAGCCGTAAGTACAGAGTATGTCAAAACACTCATGTGTAAATAGTTACTTTTAGTGTCTAGATTAGATCTATCTCTTTAGCAACAGTGTATTGTAAAGACCTTTTCAAACAAAAGGAACTGGAGCCCAAATCTGTAGACACCGTCATGTATGCAGGGGACCCAGTGGTTCGTGCTCTCTCTAGTCTGGTTTTCCTTTATACAAAATAAAGAAGGGAAACATGTAATCTATAAGCTTAGTGAATAACGGGAGAGCAGCAATTGCCAACTTTTTAAAAATAAAACCGGTTTTTGTTTTACCCTTGAAAGTGGATAATTTAGACAGAGGTGTTCTGGTCAATCCATGTCATTCTGAATTTTGTACATTTGCAGTTTTGGTCATTTCTTACCCAACCTTTATAAGTAGAAAATTTAGTTATCTGCCAGAGGACATGGTGCACTGACCAAGCTTGATAATAATAATCAGCGTGATAATAAATAATCACGCTTTGAGAGCTGATTATTTAAACGGACTTTCTATAATCTGCTTATCATCAACTCTAAGGAAATGTGATTATCTGCCAACAGGATGTTACTCAGTTATTTTGGTTTGCTTACCATTTTTCAAATTTCATTGTTAGGGATTAGAACCAACATAAATGGGAATAGAGAGTTAAATTATGAGATTTGAGCATTTATAATCATTTACCGCAATACTTAATGAAAACACGTACTTGTAACAAAAAAGTAATCTGCTGCAGGATTGTCACAGTGCATGGGTATGAAATGTTGTCTTATGGTATAAAATGGAAGGGAAGAAATGGTACTGCATATGTACAAATGGGCAAAGAAGGAAAAGTGGGCCATCCAGCTAGTTTTTACCACCACAAATTTCTACAAACCCAAGATGTGTTGTCTGTGAACATGAGCAGTCTGTGCCACCGTTTGTCTCCAAATGTAACTTCACCATGCCATGATTCCATAAGTGCTGTATTTCATGATGGGTGGTCATCCTCACTCTGTGCTCATCGATTGAGCTTAAGCCCATTGTGCCACCTTTAAACAGCTCCTTTTGCAATTTGATTAGACACCTCGTTTTCCAAAGTGCCTACTCATACAAATAGCTATCACTTTAATTATCAGTGAATACATGATTTTAACGGAGTTATTTTCTGCAAAGATTAAATCAAGAGGTGGTGGTGGCTTTATTGTGGGTAGCATGCTTTTCGACAATGTGTCTCTGGTAGTTGAATAATTTGCAATTTATTGTAAGAGTTTAGCCTTTTTTCTTATGAAATGCAAAATAAAATGAGGATATAGTTGAAAATCTTCAACGAGATTAATTGAGGTGTTTTTATTGCATCCACCATATATTTTGAATTTCTATGCCATTACCACCACATGTATGACTTCAAAGTATAAACATTAATATTGTCAGTGATCAACAAAGGCTTTAATTTACTCGCTTCTGACAATCGCATTTATGTCCTTTTTTTGTGGTCAAACTAGCTAAAAAGTCCTTACTGTATATATGGAAACCATGTTAAATTAAAATGTGAAAGGGTGTACATAGGAGTTTTCCACCATATTTTTAATTTGGATGTTCATTTCTTGTCATACAAGTAGATTATAAGATTGTTGTATCTTTAAATGATGATTTATGATACGTGGAACAGCTATGGATGTATATTTATTTTCCAATGATTATGTGCTATGTAACATATCGACTTGTACAGCTTACAAATAGTTTTGTCTGTAACGTAAATGTCTAATTTTATTACACTAACTGATGCAGACTTGGTCAAAGTGCCATAAAGATTGCCTCCCTATATAAGATTATAAGATGAGATTTGTGGCGAAAGATTTCGTTTCTTCTGACTACATGGAGAAAAACCACAACTTATTGTGCAGAGAAATAGGGTCTAAAATGGCTTTATAAAAAAACATGAAGCTAGAATTTTCTTTTTTGTGTGGAAGTCAAAGTATGTACATAGAGGAAAAATTTGACCACTGCAACAGTTGTGTTTGAGCGTGTGATTAAAAACCACTCTGCTGCTTATGTGTTTCTGTCACCAGCATTCTGAGTCTGAACCTCAGAAAGAAACGACCATGTTTTAATGCTGTTACTGTTTGAGAGAAAAAAAGAAGAGTTGAAAACTCCTCACATGACCACATATGTGCTGTGTATTTGTCCACCACTAGATGGAAGCAAAACTTTGTAATATACGAGAGAGCGCAGAAGGAAAACTTTTTATTTATTGACTTCATAGGCTTTGTATTATGAATTTGCAGGACAAATGTTTAAAAAGAGAGACAATGACTATATTTGTATCATTATTAACAAAATTCCTTATTTCCTATTTTACATGAATTGTCAGACAAGCCATGTGAGCCTAATTAATGCTGATGATGTAATTTTTAACAGTACATAAAAAGAGCACTGTAAAGGCTAATCCAAACTTCAGCTAAAATCATCCATATTCATTTCTATTGCTTCAAAGCAAGGTAAAGGAAATCTCAGCCTCTAAAGCAAAATATTTACAGGTACACTTGAAGAGTTATACTTTGTTCTTTATGACAAGTTTATATGATAATTAAACAGAACTGTGTATATTATCTAACAACATAACACTTAGAGAACATTTTGTTTTTACCTTAATATAATATTCCATTAGAAATTTTTAGCAACCACTTCAAATATGTTTACAACTGAATTAACCTTTTGCTCTGAGATAAATGAGCTTGCTAACTCCTTTTAGATTGTGATGTTGAGTAGGTAGGCTATAGTATGATAGATAATAATTGGTAAACTCAGCATTTTTCTCCAAAGCAAAACATATTGAACATTTATTTTCCCATTAAACTCCTATAAGACGGCTTCTCCATCATGTGTTCTGTGAAAGAACTAATATGGAGAGAGGAGTTGAGGTGGATCAACCCGACTATGTTGCAACTCTGCTTCCAAAGTGAGGTAGTTACAGCCCCAAATCAGCTGACCTGTACAGGGGGTCAAAGTTGTGATTAATGCTTTGTGTGCCCAGTCAGATATGAGATCTAAATGTGTAATCAAGGCCCGGAAATCTCTAGTCGAGCTTCTATTTCTAATAAAAAAAATGTTTATATTTCTAAAAAAATATTAGACTCTAAAAATCTCTAAAAAAAAAAAAAAAAGAGTAGTCTAACTAGAAAATCAATATACTAAGTTACATGAGATATGTTAGTATATCTAAAGGTAGTAGCTAACTCTACTGTAGTCTGGATAGTATTAACCTTTTGCAGCTATGTCACTTAATCACTTAGTCAAAAGGCGCCATGACAAAAACTGGAAGTGAAAGACTGGAGTATCAAAGTCACGCCGATTGTTTTCCCAAGTTGTTTTTGCCAGTAAGGCCATGACTTCTACTTGTTCAAGTTGAGCTAATTTATCTGTGAACACAATTCTAGTCTGGATAGTATTGACCCCTTACAGCTTCGTCACTTAATCACGTAGTTGGTTGTGGCTCGTAGGCAGCAGTATTTACAAAATTTGGAAAAGCTAGCTCAGAAACCGACCCAAACCTTTTCCCTTCTGACTTTTGTGTTGATTTGACCAAATTGCCAACCTTGCCTGAATTTGTGCCACATGATTTATACCACTATGTCATAAATTGTGTTTTCTCTTACACCAGAGCAGACTTAAAAGCGTAGTAAAGTCTAGATACTTGTTAGTTTTGTCATACATGATAGGTTCCATGATGGTGGGGCGTTTGCTCTATGGTTGCTAAAGATTAGGTGCATACCTTCTCCATAATGCAATATTTTACTGCATCTTACTGAACCTACTTATGAAGTACTTGAACATTAATCATTTTACCTTGTAAAAAGTGCTTACTGCAAAACCACTAATACACCATCTCCATCATTTTTCCCCATCGAAAGGTTTACAATAAAATGACAAGTTTGGTTTCCATCCTTGTCTTTGTGCAACTGACCACATAGCACCCCGAATCAACTGATTAAAAGTGATATTAGACTACCAACCAAGTGAGTTGCTATCTGGAGAGCATGACATCACATGCAAAGGGTTAATAGCCATACTTGATAAGTTCAGCTTTCAGCTATTCTAGCCTAGTTTCCAAGCCTCTTGATAGCACAGCATTACTAGTCATTAGACTGTAAATAAGTGACTACATTTGAAGCAATTGGTGTACACTTCACAGCTTTAAAAATGTACATTAAGAATGTCATGATTTATGTCAATCTTTCAGAGTGGATCATACTTACCATCAATGCTACCCATCCTTACTCAAAGAACTTTTGCACATCATAAACATCAAGTCTAGTGTTGTTCAGAGGTCTGAGATTTAAAGCTGAAATCAATATATCAGCACATTTTCTCCTTTAAAAAGCTAGTTTCTAGCTAGCTAGTCATATGTAGGCAATTTTCAAGTAGCTGGTAGCTTATGAATGCTAACTTCACTTTTCTGTCATTTGCAGTTTAAGTAATAGACCACCATCTGAATCTCACTAAAATATGACTGTAATTGCAAAAATGTCAAATCTCTTGTTTGAACTGTGTTTTGTGATGCATCTCTGTGTTAACATGCAGTTTTAACTGTTATGGCTTGCTGAGCCAGTTTGGTCAAGTGTGTGTGAGTTTTACTGATTGTCAATGAATTTTTGAATGTAGAGTTATTGCTTCTCAGCTGCTCTTAGATGTTCCCCGCTATCAATTTGCTCTGGTGTACAAATGATGTCTTTTCTCTATCATGAATAGTGTATATTTTTGCCATACAGGTGGACTTCTTGACTAAAATCTACAATGTTTGTGACAGTGTTTTTGTAAAGCTGTTTATGGTCCAGTTTTAAGAGTGTATGTGGATGACTGGAAACTTGAGAGAATGTATTCTGTATGCATGTATACGTAATGACAGGCATTCAAAAGAATTTAAACTTAGATGTTGAAAAACAATGTAGAAACTTTCATCTTGTGTTCAACCTGTAATACTGAGTCACGTATAAGTGTTCTGATGTCCAACATCCACGTCTACTTGTGTGAACTAACTGCAAAATAAATCTGTGGTATGTTGTTGTACTTTTCAAAGACTGACATTTTTCAGACTCTGTAAACTAATACAAATTTTATTTCTACCTCCATGCACATTTAATATGTCAACATGTACAGTGGATTCATTTAATACATAATCTAATGCTTTCTTTCAAAAATCTAAGTAGTGTGTGAGACAATTCAGTACAAGTGCTGTGGTTTTCAAGACACCATTTAAGGCACATGTGTCAAAATCAAGGCCCACAGGCCAGATCTGGCCAACCATAACTATTTCAAGAAATTCAAGATACTAGTTTTGTACTTAAATACTATATCAAATCTGCTTTATTTGTAAAGTGCCAAATTACTTCAATGATAAAGTATATTAAGTATGATCAAATATTTAGAACTACTCATTGAATACAGACAACACTATAATACTATACATTCTGCCACAGTATATGATTTTAAGATTATCTTGATGTGGCCCCAAATGAAAATGAGTTTCACACCACTGAAGATGGGTCCTGTTGCTACAGTTAGCATTAAAATAACAATTAGAGTAAAATTAAAGCTGTGTAGATGAATCAGCTCATTCATTTATTTACAACCTGTAAACTCAAGCATCTGAAATCCTCTTCGGTCCAGGGCCAGCTCTGTCTTGGTTGTTGCTTCCTGTTTTACCATGGCACCATAACGCCTCCACAGGTTTGACTCTGTTTTTCTTGTGCTTTCATGTCTTATAAAACAATAGTTGAAGTTGTGCCGTCGTTATTTTCAGCAGAGGAATGCCACGCTTTTATTGTTTCTTCACATTCAGAATTTTCTTTTTCTCCTTTTACAAACAAGAACTATACAGCAGAAATGTTGGCACTAGACGAAGGCCCCATGCCTCCATGGGTTCGAATTGTGACCTGAGTGATGCTTCTCTTAGCAGGAGTGAGATTTGGATTGTGGCACCTCCAAAGCCATTTCCGGAGCTCTGCCTGGACCTGCAGCCAAGCAGATAAGGTGGAGTATAAAGCATCTGTTTGTTCATCTTGAAACGTTTTTGTCACAAAACCACAAATTTCCCACCTCTCCATTCATGAAGCAGTAAAGAAGTGCCACAACAAATCCCTGCAACACAACATAAGTCACTTTAAAATTAGTCAACATAAGTAAATGCTGATTGTGAATACACTCAATTATAAGATGGATGTCAATCTGTTATTCTGTAAATAACACACAAAAAGAAATAAACAGAATAATTAACTTAGTTTGTTTCAGAGCAATATGCTGTTGAAAAGTCAGCTTGGAACACAATCTCTACATTTTCATATTTGAAAATGTTTGTGCTAACCACATTTTCCATATCAACAAAACTGTATGCCTGGGAATTTAGCTGCTATCCTTTTAACATTTAAACAAGATAAATCACAACATAAAGCTTGTGGAAATGAGTTTAGTAAAATTGAGTATTTGTTCCAAACTGTTTGTGATATTTCAAGTAATATTTCTTTTTTTTGTATTGCAACTCTTTTCTCCATATAATATTTTCAGTAGAGTTGAAGTGTGCTAAGGTTTTTGAACCAAAATGCTAAGTGGTTATCAACTTTTCCTATGCTTTGTTTAAATGTTGCATTAACATGCTCCACTCATAATCCAGAGTGGCTACAGAATCCATCAGACAGGATGTCTCTTTCCAGCTTTATTTATGAACAAATATACTCTAAATTGCTTTTACAAATACAAATTAGTTTCTCATCTGATCCACTTTGATAAACTCAAATATATATATACAGTACAGACCAAAGGTTTGGACACACCTTCCTAATTCAATGGGTTTTCTTTATTTTCATGACAAGAAATCCCACTTATTAACCTGACAGGGCACACCTATGCAGTGAAAACCATTTCAGGTGACGACCTCTTGAAGCTCATCAAGAAAATGCAGAGTGTGTGCAAAGCAGTAATCACAGCAAAAGGTTGCTACTTTGAAGAAACTAGAATATAAGGGGTATTTTCAGTTGTTTTACACTTTTTTGTTTAGTGCATATTTCCACATGTGTTATTCATAGTTTTGATGCCTTCAGTGTGAATCTACAATGTCAATAGTCATGAAAATAAAGGAAACTCATTGAATTAAAAGGTGTGTAGAAACTTTTGGTCTGTACTGTGTATATATATATATGTGTGTGTGTGTGTGAAACAAAGTGGTCTAATTGGAATATTTCTCAAATTGTTTACATATTTAAGGTAAACCCCATTTATATATTTGAAGATTAAATTTTATTAGGTACAAGATATTTTGGTTATTTTTTTTAATTCTTCACAGAATATTTTAGTTACATTTTTGTTTAATACACTACATCTGAAAAATTTAATTACAAATTAAAATGTCAGTTTTTTATACTAATTTAATCGACAGATTAAATTAGTGCTGAGGGGAACAGCAGTTGCTGTTAAACAATGCTCTTAAACCATTTTGGATCTGCTTGGATTTTGGTGAGTATTGGTTTTGTTTAACATTTGACAAAAATATTGTGTATGGCAGATTTGTGAAGCAGAAACATTTTCTTACACAGGAAACATTCATTTCCCAAAACCTGTCAGAAAAAATGCGTTAGGATTTGAAGGTACTAGACTAGATTTTGGACACACTTTGAATGTCTCTTTTAGTTTTGAACTTAAGTTTTTCTCACTTAAGAGGGACAGAACCACATCTCGGGTTGTGATGTTGCATGTATGTGATTAGAACATACATGCAACATACATACATACACACATAGAACAATGTATGTGATTAGAACAGCCTTTTAATGGAGATTGGCTGTGTTCAAGCCACAAACATTTACACTGATTTTTATCTGACTGTTGAAGTAATAGGGATCACCACAGTTGAGTCAACTGAGACCTTCAGAAAAATGATTGTAGCATAAGCATAGCTTATGAGTCTGAAAAGTAATTCAAAGAGAAGTCTCAAATTAAGCTAAAGCCAGTTTTTTCTATAAAAATATGTCTACAGGTGGAGGATAGTCCAATCTTAGCAGGTTGCGAGATGCTAAACGAAGTCTATAAAAACCCCTTCATGACAGATATGCAAAGAGGAAACCTTTTTTCTCTAAGAAAAATATTTTAAAAATTTTCTAATATTAAATAAAGATTAGACATCAATATATGCCATTTTATAGATACAATGTGCCTAGAAAATACGTAATACTCCACCTCCCTTCAAAAATGTTGTATACCTGAAAGGATCCCAGGCCCAGCTCGATGTACAGTCTGGCAGCCACTCCAGTGTTTTCAGGCAGGAAGGCAAACACAGTGTAGTGCATCCCAAACAGAGGAATGAGGAACAGGGTTGATTTAGCCAGCCGCCTGATGCAAAAACAAAGCGATCAAAATAATATTACAGATTTGACAAAACTTAGGCCTCATAGTAAATAGACTGGATTTCCGTAGTGATTTGCTAGTTGTAACAACCACTCAAACTGCCTTTCACCTTTAGCCACAGTCACCCAATTGCACTGCACACACATCCATTTACACAGATCAATGAGTAACTTGGGGTTAATTGCCTTGCCCAGGGGCACATCGACATATATTTCAGAATAAAGCTGGAATCAAAACCCAATACTTTGAGCTCTCACTGAGCCACGGTTGCCATCTGTTTAACCTTTAGCATAGTATAGAATTCTGTTATGAGGCTTTGACAGTGAAAAGCAAAGTAAAACAAAATTAAGTATTCAGGCAATTTTTACGACAATAAATAGGGGTTAGAGATGTACAATATATAGGCATCAACAATGCGCTATCGGCCAATGTTAGTCATATTTTAAAGATATCTTTATCACTCCGATAAGTAAAACCAGGCCAATAATGACAGCAAATTTTTATTTCCATCTCATTACTATTTGTGTTTCCAGAAAGGAAGGGAGTCGGCCTTGTGGTCATGAGAAACTGATGATGATGCAGTACATGATTAGGTGTTTAACCGAGATAGACAAGTGATATAGGCTGTGTTCTAGCTTTTACATGATGTTGAAAGTGTAGAAATATATAAAATATATCTTTAAATATTGGTTAAAGGCCATAACTTCAGTATTAATATCGTATATCAATATCGGTCAAAATTTTCATATCGGTGCATTCCTAATGGTGGTGATTAAAATGCCAAATAGGATTCATTTAAATGTAAGACAAGTTTAGATTGAATAACTAATGTAATAAATATAAATAGCATAATTTATTTAAAAACAGCAACTTGTAAATCATGTTGTCTTAATCTGCTTATTTTACAAAGACAAGATAAACTTTTCATTTCAGTGAGACAGAACAGTGAGAAAGAAGATCCATTTATTAAGAATCAAACAGCTAAACTATTCTCTAACAGATGTTTGTGTTTATGTTTGTTGGTCTGAAACTGATAGATGAGATTAAAGAATTTCTTTTACTACAGCATAAATCCACTTTCATGTTGACCATCTCACCAGTCACACAAAACAATTAAAATCGGGGTTTTAACGTGACTGTTTCAGGATTTGAAATGAAAAATCCACCTGGATGTTTTATGCTTACAATAGGATTGTGTTTTTCTTTAGTCACACCTGTGCTTTGCGTCTTTTTGTGCTCATGTCTCTGATCCACCTGAATAAGGCTGAAATTTGCAAGGCAGAAATGAAGCTTTTGAGCATGTAAAACATTCATTGAATGGGTGGAACAATTCTGTCGCACCGCGATGAAAGAGACGTCTATTTCTAGTATCTAGATTCTATTTTTATTTGCTCTCTTTTGAGATGAATTCAGCTCAGCAAAACTCTGCCCTAGTCAAACTGCTAATACAGAAAATACAGTGATTCAGGTGAAGCAGTATTTCTGGGTTCTGTGTTAGACTGAATGAAGCATTTTGCAGATTAACCAGCAGGAAAGAGGCCATTCATTTTGTGAAAGGATTTTTACATTGTTCCCTTGTTGCATTGCTTGCATAACAGTTTTTAATCAAGAGTAAAATGTATCTTTATATCCTATAAAATACAAAAAACAGATCTTATAAATGCATACTTTCTGTTATTTTAATAATGTATCTTGTGTGTATATTTATTTTAATTGTATTTGTTGATTTTAATAGCTTCTCTGAAGGGCAGAGCTTAACTAATCTCCCTAACCTTGATAATCCTGTTCCTGAGGAAATTATTTCATGTTGTGGTTTTAGAGTCTGTGTTCAAGCTTAATATGCTGTACTTCTTTGTTGAGACTTACATGAAGTGACCAGTGTCGCTGTTTCCAGCCATGGCTGAAGATTTAAGCTTTTGGACCAGAATCCGGATAACGTTTATGAAGATGACTATGTTGACCTGTCAGAAATATATGCACAAACCATCAACATCAATAGTAGTTCAAATAAAACCCAAAGCCTTTCTTTATTTATTTTTTACAACCAAGTCACTTATGTAAAATTTATATACAAATTAAAGGTTCTATGTTATTCTGATTGTGTGAGTGGGGCTGTTTATGTAAATTATGTCACTTAAAAATGAAATTCTTCTCCTGCCAGAATGTTGCAGCTTCATTGTTAGTAATCTGGGAAGCAGGTCTCTGCCCACAGCTAGAGAGAAAATCCACAATGTGATTAAAAGAGAAATCAGACCAACACAACAATAATTTCAAATTGTTTAATTACACTAGTGGTTAAAAGGAAATTAGTCACTCCAAAAATTGGGAAAATGTGCAACTTGGTATTCCCTTTCTGTTTGAGTTGCAACAAAAATGAGCTCCAGTCTCATAAATAATCAGCCCTGATTTTAAGCGACAAAAGTTTAATTCTGTCCAAGTTAATAAGTTCTTATTAACTTATAAGACGTTTATAAGAAGTTTCTGCCTTGGGTGTTGTGTAAACTGCAAGTTTTGAGTTACAAGTTTTGAGAAGAAAGACATTAAATCCTGTTTTCAGACTGAAAATGTGTGCGCTGGGATTATGGCAGAAAAATTCCTAAATACAAGTACAAACGGAAGTATGTGTGAATGAAGCAAATGTAACTGTAAAAAAAACAACAAAACACGTTTGTCACGTTGCAACAGCTTCACAGCTTGTCACTCACCAGCAGCGAGCCTGTTATTGGTCCTTTAATGATCCACCAAATGCCAACGCTGTCATTGTCATCCCAACAGCTGCAAAGAAAGACAAACTGCATTCAGCTGAGCATGAAATGAGCAGCTTTAATGTAACTAATATCAAGAAATAGAATGAAGTTTACGACACCCTCTGTCATCATAGAGAAATCTGGTCAGAACCCAAAGTACGAGAATCGTTGATGGCAATCCTATAAATACAAAAGCAAATAAATTATGCATGTTAGATAAAATATTGACATGCTGTTAGATCTAAATAAATCTTCATAGGAGGACATGACATTATGTTTACTCTGCATATCAAATTTATCTTTGTCCTACTTGCATCACATTGCCTAAGTAGGTATCTGGTGCAGTCATAAAATCAGGTGAAGCGATAGAAATAGAGAAGAAAACATTATAAGTTGATGGTGCTTGAAAATGTATTTTTCTCCTTGTCAGCAATACACTTCTGTAGCTTCTGTAGTATCTCATAATGAAGTGGAAGGTAAATCAATCATAATTTTCAATCTATTTTGCAAATAAAAATCAGAAAAGTGTGGCATGCATTTGTAATCTGGCCCATTTACTAATTAACCAGCCTGTGACTTAATATTAGTGTAAATCTAGCTGTTTTGTGATGGCTTCAGAGGTTTGTTAGGCAACATTAGTGACCAAACAGCATCATGAGGACAAAGATGCACAGCAGACAGGCGAGGGATGAAGTGCTACTGTTGTTTAAATACAATCATTTTTTGAAACAATATTCTAAACTTTCACACTTAATCTGCCATCTAAAGATTGAACTTGGTCTGGCACAGCTGAAAACTCGTTGGAGGCTCTAAACACACTAGCACGGTAAAGAGAGTACTGAGTTAAAGAGCAGCAAAGTAACTCTGGAAAAGCTACTGGGGAAGCAGAGGTTCACTGCTCAGTTATTGGTCATAATAAGTTCTGTGTAAAACATGCTACACTACAGGAGACGCAGGAAGCATGTGGAATACTGTTCAATTGACACAAATATGTAGCTTGTTGCCTTTTATGCAAAGCACAATTTTTGGAGGATATGAGCATTGTAAATTACCATTAATACCCCATTCCTACCATAAAACACAGTGTTTTAAGGTGCTGTTGAGGTGGTGTCTTTATTATTATTATTATTTTTTAAGGGACAGGGAAACATTTTGATGTTACAGGGCAAAACTTCTGTAGGAGGCTGCAAAATACCATGTACTTTTACTGTACTTATCAATTACATCAAATTCAAATAAAGCAAATGGATTTATGGTTGTAATATGACAAATTGCAAAAAAGATATAAAAATACTTTTGCAATATCTTTCATTTTGATTAACATTCATTTCCATACAACTATGAAACCCATCACGGTTAGACTTTTTCCATTTTTATTCACTGTTATCCCTGAATATAAAGTACACTTGTACATCTTACATCACCTTAGGAGGTATTTTCAAAACTGGTGTATGTTTGAAACGTTTGATCTGATCATAGTTCAGGAGACTCCTCTAAGGGGTCACTAAAATTAATAGGAGAGAATACAGAATGATTTTTCATTGTTTCCTTAAGCCTTCACCGACAAGGTTGAAGGAAATTCGTTTAATCCTCAACAAGGTTTGATGGACAGAGGCACAATGCATTCCTTCTTTATCTCCCGTCGCAGCAGGTGACGCTCTCCTGAACTCAAATCTTCGCGTCTTGCAGACACCGGCTTGTTTGTGAAATGCCATGGCACGGTGAAGCTTTTCAAACAATTGCACTAAAGCTGCTTATAAAACCTCCCGAGTTAGAGGCATTGTGTCACCCTGAATGCAGGCAACCCAACTATTCTTTAATTATACTGACACAGGGTCTGCACGTTCATCCCCAAGGGTCTGATCCATCCTGCTGCTGTACTTCATCCCATCTAACCACAGATTCCAGTTGAATCCCTGACACGAAGACCCCATAAGCAGTGTTTGTATGCAGCACTAGCTGAACATAGCCTTAACTCATTACTGACATTACAAGAACAACATGCCCAGTGTGACCTGTAAACTTTTTTTACCTGCTGTCATTTCTGTTGAATCCAACTTTTAAGAGTTTCTCAGTAAAAGGGGAAAAAATAACGATTTGTTACTGTTAACCCTACAGTAACCAGTCAGTATCTGCCCTCTTATTGTGACTGAATAATACTGTAGCATATTGGTGGCAGAACAAATTAAACAAATGGGGCTTGGAAAGTTTGAGAATAGGTAAATATAGGATGAGGTAACATAAGACTGCAAGAATAAATTCAAAAACAGGATGTTGTTTTGTTTGGGATAACATGCTACAATAAAAAATCTCATTAAGTCTGCCTAAAAAGCTCAGAGAAACGGAAGAAATAACTTTTACATGAAGTGCAATCGTATCTGCAATCAGCCGCTGTGAGAACATCCTGTCAGCAGGCTTTGAGGAAGCTGATTATTATCTGAAAATAGATTATCAGTCTGAATGAGACAGAACTGTGTGCCAACCCAAGTCAAATAAATAAAACCTTTACATTTTCTTAAACTTCTTCTTAGAGTTTTATGAGATGACAAAATCTGTTTTTATTTAAATGTGGCACAGAAACAGTTTTTTGAAAACAAGGAAAAGAATTTGGATTGGCTAATAATCACCTGGCCATTGCGTTCCTGCACCATTCTGCTTGATTCTAATCTCGCTTCACAGCTCAGTCTGAGCTTTCTTCCATTGAGGTGGATTCTTTCAGTAGCATTTCTACTGAGCCAATCAGCAAACATTAGGGAAAGTTGTGAAATGATATTGATGATCTGTGTTGTTTTAGAATCATAATCTGCCTGTAGTTTTAGCAATATGTGAATACGAGTCAGTCTATGTTAGCCACACTTCTGAATATTAAATTAACGTTAACAGCCATCTTGTTCAGCTCAGCACTTCTCTTTTTAAAGTGGAGGACAGTTGTTTACAGAGCAGGCAATTTCCAGTAAGCTTCATCAAACTGGCACATTGCAGACCTTACTACTTAACGACTCGGAAAAGTTTAAAGCTTCACCAGAGTCCACACCTCCAAGAAGCAATCGTTGGAAGCTCATTGGATAGCCTGTGAATTCTCCCAGCAAAATTACCATAATGTTGTAAACAAATATATTTTTTATCTGTTGCTTTAACATTTTACAGCTCCATGATGTAAAAGCAAGTTTACAGCCCCAAATTATTATTTTCAGTCAGAAAAAATAGGACCTTTGGCTTCTATAGTAAGCTAAAGGCAGCATGAAATGTGCAGTGTAACCCTGTGTTATGAAATTTATGGGCGGATGATATTAGGTTTCACACAGCAGTGCCCTGCAATGCATTCAACTATGAGTCTGTGATGAGTTTGACATGTACAGATGACTGCTGCCTTTCTTACTCACCCCATCCAATGAGAATGTACCACCAGAAGTATTTCCTCTGAGAGACGAAAGTGAGGGCCAGCAGGGTCTGCAGATACATGCCCTCCACCAGCAACCAAAAGTAATTGGCTAGGATGCTGAACTGGAAAAAAGCCACAGCTGACTTACACCCAGCCTAGAGGATAAAAATAGACACAGAGTTAAAAGCATCCATTTATAAGAACTACAGATGAACTCGTATCTATCCTGAATCAATGTTGCTGCTTTCAGGCTAGTTAACTTTTTGCTTTCCACTTATAGTTTTAAAAAATTAATTTGTTAGTAGAACAAATTCAACTAGACCAGCATTATTTTGATCCAAATTTGTAATCCATTAAATGACAGTAACGATCATTTAAAAAACAGTTATGTATGTTCCTTAATGTGTTGAATTTGTTTATGTAACTTCCAACATTTCAGACTTCCTCACCATAAAGTGCATTAATCAAACTGTAGACAAGTCCATGTGTTTCACTGTGAGTTTACAGAGATATGAAACTCAAAAAGGACATTAAAGTGAAGTTCTCTTAAAGCTGTGAGAAAAATTATGGGCATTAAACTTGCTTCTTTACTCTGCAACGATCTTGAAGAAACAAATTAAATTAGTGAAATTAAAAAGAATAAAATAACTTAATTGCTTAACTGCTATTCACAAGTCCAAACAAAGTTATTAGGGATAACATGAACGTTAATGTGATGCCCTATATGATGATTTGAATCTGACTTGATTTATTTTCAAATATTTTTCTTACAATATAGCTATGACAAGTTTAAATATGTTGTTTTGATTGTCAAATGCCCTTTCCTGGTCTTTGATGGAACAACAGATCTACTATTTAATGAGTGCAATTAAAATTCTCACGCTTCTCTAGCACATGTTTCATTCACTGATTTGGCCCTCCTGCTGTGGAACAGACTACTGAAGAAGAGAGAAACTTGTCAAAAAAATCCGAGCTCATCCCACTTCCCCATGCTGGAGATTTTAGTTTAACAGTAATAATAAATAAAGTTATCTTTAAAATGAATCACTCAAGTGACATCAGGGCCCAACAGTAGACTTAAGTGTCAATAAAGTTAGTTTAACAGTAATAATAAATAAAGTTATCTTTAAAATGAATCACTCAAGTGATATCAAGGCCCAACAGTAGACTTAAGTGTCAATAAAATAAATCTAGTTGTGTGTGTTGTTTTTGTCTCATGCAAACTTTGCTTTAATTCTACTTTTTTCTATCTAATCATAAGAAATCATAGTCAGTCAGAGAGAGTCATTAAACAGGAAAAGCAGGTTTCCTGGAAAAAGAGGAAGTTTCCAGCCTGCAGATTTATAAAAATAGCTGAGACTATTTTAAAGCATGAAAGTTTTAAAAAATTAAATCTAAACATTTTGAGTAATTTGATAAGATTCAAAGTAAAATACTTATATTAATATTGATTTACTTGTAATAATACTTACACTTATATTTGTGAGAACACCTACAAGAAAAACAAGTAACTGTAACTTTAGTAGTAAATAATTAGAATCATGTATTATTCTTGGTTTCTTTTCAGAAAAACATCTGTAATAACTCACATTAAGATCATAATAAGAGTAACTAATAAGTTATGGTTATAAAATCATAAATGAATGATAGATCAGAGAAGCTGAAGAAAATAAATGTGATATAAGTTATGGTTATAAAATTATAAATGAATGCTAAATCAGAGAAGCTAAAGAAAATAAATGTGATATAAATGTGATTTTGACATTGAACTTGAAATGGTGTAAAAGGTTGTAAAACTGCAATTAAACATCACTGATATGTTGGAGGTAGATGGTAGGTGAAAGGTGACAGGAAGGGAAAAAGGGGAACTAACAGGAGAGCAGAGATGATCAGCACCTTATATGAAAACAGGAGGTTGAGCAGCCCTGAGACATTGGCACAGACATCATGACATGATGTCTCTTAAGACAGTGACGGATATGAGATCATCTGTCTAAGCAGACAGATGAACCCTATATAAGGTGGGTGCAAAAGAGGAACCGTTCGTTGGATCCTCCGGGCAGCTTCGAGCCAAGATCGAGATGGACAAAGAACTCTGCAGCTGAAGAAGAGCCGGGGCCACGGAGCCGGAGACTGTCCTGCACATGGAGACCAACCCGTCAGGCCCACAATCTGTGGCTTCGAATCGCACTTCTCTCATCGGCTGGGTTCTGACCCCAAAGACAAAGATGAAGACAAAGACAAGGAAGAAGAACTGGTGCCTTTTTTCCTGCCAGCACCAAGTCCTGTGTGACCTCAGCATCCATGCGGAGAGGAGGCTCATCAGACCTGCGGAGATCCTGGCCTTCGCCGATCAACATCTTCCTCCTGCTGCCACACCTTCTTCGTCGTCGTGCCAGGTCTGGGGGTCGAGGCGCCAAACTCCGTCCGTCTCGCTCTAAGGTTCCTTTTTTAGTTCTCAGTGTCAGCAGTAGGGAAAGATAGACTAGATGACTGATTTTACTTATTTGATTATTTCTGCTACTGAATTAAGCTGTACTGACCCTTGCAAAAATGCCTTACTAATAAAATATTTAGCATAAAGAAAATCTAAAAGATGTTGTGGACATTCAGTTAATGAGTCACCTTAAAGTTCTTTGATGGTTGTAAAATAGCTGTGATGTTTGATTCTGGAGAGGAAAAAGTGGAAAATGTTTTTAGGTTGCTGGTAGCCCATATTTAAAACAACATCCTTGGGACTCGACCGAGTCACTAAAACCTACCTGGTTCAATAACAAATGCAAGTTGTAAAATAGAGAACGAGCGACCGTTAACAGGTGTGCTCTGTGAAACTAGTTGGCTGTAGGCTGCTCAGTCTGGCTAATTCACAGGGGGAAGAAGGGTGGGACACCTGGATGTAGGCCGTCAGATAACCAGGCGAATCGTTTCTCGAAACCAGCTTAAACAGAGTTTACTTCAGTTCTGGACAGGGTAAATCCCAGCAGATTTAGGAAACTCAACGGACCCGTTAGACGGAGAGCTGGTAGCACATCTCCCCTCTCAGAAGAGGAAGTACGAGAGTGAGAGAGTAGAGACAGAAAGGAGGGGGGGGGGGGGTGTTGCGCAACAACAAACTTTTGTAACTGCCAAGCAGTAGATACTCATAATAGCACCGCATTGTTTGGAAAATTTTGTTTGCTTGTTCAAGTCCTGTCTGCTTACCATTCCTGCCATCTCAAAAACAGAGAAATTCTGGATTTTGCATTCTGATGCTGGGAGATTTCACCAAAACAATTTCTCTTTTTGTTGATGGGCAACACAGACCAAGTGCAGCCAAAAGATTTGAACACCTGTGCTGAATGAGACAGACTGAGGCTGGCTCTCTGCAAAGCTATTCCCCAAGGCCAACTCAACTGACTTTGTGCCAATACTTGTATATTCCCCACATCAAGAGAAATAGGTGACGTACAGGAGCTTGCTGCTTGTGTGACTGAAGGATGAAGAAGAGACTGACGGGAGGGATTTGGTTATTGATTTGCAAAGTGAAAGTCTAGAACACAAGAAGTCCACTGGGATGAAATTGTCTGCCACTTTTTCTGTCTTTTGGTTCCCATTCCTCTGGAAGGTCACTTGATATCAGATAGAAAACATTTTCAACACATGGTCAAAAATTGGGAAACAGATCCTAGTCTAAATCAGTTAAATGATAAACTACATAACGGTCATTGATTATTCTAGTCAAACCCCTTTTTATTCTTACCAGTGGGATTAGACTAATGTTTGTTCTTTGTTTAGCTTTTTGTTTGAATTAATCTAGGATTTTGCTTCTGTTTGTTATCAGTAAATACCAGTAACTATAGCTTAGTTTGATTAATAATAAATGTATTCTTTGATTCAAGTGATGCCTCCAGGTGATTTTTCTATGAAGAGAATACATTTTAGTACATTTTTGGACAGTATATAGTATCTGATCACTCTATGGAATAATAAAGGAATTTGGGTCAAATATCTAATATTAATGGTGAAATGGCGACTAATCTACTTATTAATTATATAGGATTAAAATTTAAAATTGTGTTAATTTAAACCACAGCAGTGGAGCATTAACTCTACTATGGTTGTTTTCCTTCTCAACCACCACATAATAGTCCCTGTTGGCATATTTATTTTAAATTCAAATGTTTTTCTTTTTTTTGTAAAAGAAGAAAATGTTATCTGAAACCTCATTTTATAACAACAATATCTGAATAATACTGAAAATGATTTTTGACTTGTATAAAATTGCAACATTAAATAGTGGGTAGGATCTAAAGTCATTCAGTTTTTCTTTTGAATTCCCATCTTTGTCCCTCTTTTCGCTGTTAAGACCTTGTTCTAATCCCAGTTATTATGGAAAAAATCCTTGAGTAATTCGCAGGCTTACCGTAGAAACAGAGCAGTGGTCGAGAGTTTCATCTGCAAACAGCACCGCATCCTTAATGAACACAGCACTGGCTCTCAAGACGAATGAGGAAAACAGGTTGATGTGGATGTAGTTTCTGGTACAGCGAAACTTCCTGTGCATCACAACATAGAGTCACACAATAAGGGTCTTGTAATACTGTCTTTGCAAATGAATACTCTTCAATATACTCAGAGGTTGGGGGCAAAAAATTTATCAGTGTAGGAGATATGATAACTCAGGTTTCAAATATTAACCACAATGTAAGGTAACCAAGGATCCCAGTATTTCTTTTTCTTAGTTTTGTCATATCCGTATGCATTCAGTGCTGTTGTGCCCTTACCTGAAACCTGCGAACACCACTATAGCTGTCAGGAGAGTGATAAGTGAGGTGGCGTACCCTACAGTGTAGACCTGTCTGAACGTATGGAGGTAACTTGTCTGGAAGGAGAAAGCTCAAGATTAAACTGAAGAAAGATGTGAGGCAAAGAGCTTAATACACTTCTAAACAGATCTGAAAGTTTCCCTTTTAAGAATCCTTCTGCAGATGCAACAATAATACAGTGCCATCCATTGGCAGGATTTCTGTGAAAGAAGTCTGAGCTAAAGAAGGTGAGCATTGAGAAAGCATAATTCCAACAAAGTCTGTGCGCATGGGGGCGCGTGTGTGTGTGTGTGTGTGTGTGTGTGTGTGTGTGTGTGTGTGTGTGTGTGTGTGTGTGTGTGTGTGTGTGTGTGTACCTCAGATTCAGGCTCGCTGTCATCACTGAAATGACAGGCATCTTCATAAGTTGGGTACATTTCAGACCAGCCATCAGCAGTGCAATTTCTGTACACATACCCTGACAAAAGAGCAGACAGCAAGGATGTTGTAAAGAAACGCTAAGGTGGGGAGGGGAGCCTGAATTATGGTCACATTTGCACAAAATCTCCAGTAATATTTTTCATCAGATATCAGTGAACCCAATTTTAATGTTATATTCAATGTAAAGTACAGTGTTGTGTTTCATGTGTACAAATGACGCTGCTGCTCATGATTGGGTTGTTAATCTTATGCAGACTCTTAAAGGTTATTTGTGATTTCCAGCAACAACTCTTGCTGATATCTTAGCATATGCAATTCTCTGCAGCAAGATTTGCTCTTGTGTCTTTGACTTTAATTATCTGTACACATGCCTCCCTGCTTTAATAAGATAAAATTCTAGGTACACTCTGGTTAGATGCTCATTTTTGCCATCATTAATGGCAAAAATAATCAGTCATGAAAATATAAATGCACTAAAACCAAAATGTTGATTTTTATGCATATTCCAAGCGCTCATGTAGAGTTAATTTTATTTGTATGGAGCAATTTGCAATCTTCAGGGAAGAAAAGTGTATAAAATTCATATTCAATTATGTAAAAACCAGTATTGTCAAAATAACATTTAGATCAATCCAACTCATTCCAGTACAAACCAATCAAACACTTGTGATAGTTACGCTAAGGATAACGCTTCGTGTTGGAAGCGTTCTGCATGCATTGTGATTCAAATTGGCATTATTGAATCCCACAATCGTGGCAGATTTGTTACCTTCACATTCAGGGTACAAATCTTCAATTAACAGCATTCAAAAAGTGCTTTTAATCCAAAAGTGGATTAAGATGTTGACTGTTGCTCAAGTGTGGACTAGAAAATCTTCCCCACATCATCACACTACCAACACCAGACTGAACTGTTGATTCAAGTGAGAGTGGACCCATGCTTCTGAAAATAATGGAATGAATTTGTGTGGAAAACCCACATGACAAGCAGTTTCAGGAAAAATTTGACCAGCCTATCCGGCCAACATGACGCATTAAAAGTCATCTAAATTATTCTTCTTCACCATTCTGATTCTTTCTGCATATGGAACCAGTGGGAGTCCAAATATTTAGAACTTCATTGTTCTTTGTTTGGGTGATCTGCATTTCAGTGTTGTCCACTGTTTCATTGATGCTAAAGGACAAATGAGTATTACTAACTACGACATCCAATGAAATGTAGCATTAATTAACAATACTGCAAGGAAAGGGGTAACATTTTAACAGATTTTTAGATTTTAGATAATGCCAAACAGTTTTACTCTCAATCACTGTAAACAAGAAAATGTTGTAGATTTAAAATAAGTGAATATATAAAAATACTTATATTAACATCCATGTCACCTTACAGTAATGGTATGACATAACATTTTTCTTCAGAAACGCAAAAAAGACAAGAATTGTATTATATTAATTAAAACTTTATGACAATATTTCAAACTCTTCCTGTCAAAAACATCCCAGGGCAGTGTGTGTTCATGCCAGCAAACATGCATGAATAATTCATACTATGTTTTTACATTACTATCCTCACTTTGCATTAGCACATTGATTATGTTCTATATAATTAACCTTAGCAGCAAAGGTATCGTGCACAAGAACAGGTTTCAAACACAGTATTCCTCATCTTAACAACTACGCTGATTAGATGTGGAGTACAAGTGTTTCATTTATTTTTATTTTAATGAGGTTGAGCATTTGATGAGCTATGCAAACCAACCTTGATTGCTGGAGAAATGCTGGAAGACCTCAGAGCAGGATAAATTGACAACTTGCCCAGCTTCGGCCCTCAGCCAGCATCCAATCTCGTCCCATTCTGTTTTACATCCTGCAAAACAGAGGGACGAAAGCAGAGGGACAAGTCACTTAAAATCTGTCAGTTAGTACCTGTCATTATTGTATTATTGTGCATGAAAGA
This sequence comes from Xiphophorus couchianus, assembly GCF_001444195.1. Classification (NCBI taxonomy): domain Eukaryota; kingdom Metazoa; phylum Chordata; class Actinopteri; order Cyprinodontiformes; family Poeciliidae; genus Xiphophorus; species Xiphophorus couchianus. Next base: position 19,432,805 of record NC_040233.1, read on the forward strand.
GAAATGACAAAACTCCTTAAAACGGCTTGGTTTTCTGGAATGGACCATTCCAGAACCATTCCAGATGCTTAACATTAGTCTGATTTATCTATTCTCAAACCAGCAAAATAGATCATATCTCAAACAGATGAATAAAATGCCAGAAAGGGTGTTCCTATAGGATCATTATCCAAAAAACATATCAAAACTGGTTTGGGGAAGAATAATGAAGTCTAACATTAAACTAAGAGTCCTGATCTCTTACCAGTTGAAATTAACTTTAACATATACATGCCGAAGGTGATTATATATAAACTTCTCATCGCCTTGTGCAGTAAAACCATGTAGATTTTAAACAAATGTTAGTCTGTGGCAGATAAATATTTAGACTACCATTTTTGCCAATCAGTCAGAAGGAAAAAGACATTTCAGCCTCAACAGTTGAGGCAGATTTAATCTGCTGTTTACCCCACAGTCATCACTCATAGTCATCACTATTTGCACAGATTTTGGCAGTCTATTAAATATTTTTGGGTTTACTCCAATGTGACTGAATGTGAGGAGTAAAAAAGGACTTTAGCTATGCCCACAGGGTAAGACCAAACTGGCACTTAAAGTGTTTTATTCTTTTAAGCTTTTGGGATCTTAAATAATTGTAGAGAAACTATAGAATTATATAGAAATGTCTTTTAAATATGTCTCTCATAAACAAGATCTTGTTACATGCTAAAATATTTTTCTATTACTGATAAACAGAAAATGTGAAATTAGGGGAAAAGGCAGCTCAGTTAAAAAAGAGCAACATGAGAGCTACATTCTCTAGGTTATTTAAATGAGTTTCCTCTTCTTCAGACTATACATTCAGACATGCTGGTGATATACAAGCAAAAATGTGTTTTCTCTCAGTTCCTTATTTCATTTTTACAAAGCCTGTGTATCTAATTCATTATCAATTCTATTACTCCATCCCATATAAATAAACTAAGTATTTTCCTCCTTTTACATAATCACATGTACATTTTGTCAGCTTTAGTGTAACACTAGCAAATGATATTGGAGCTACAGTGTGTTACTGTTCAGACAAACCCTGGATTATTTACCTCAGCATCTTCTCTGTTGCTTTCAGCCTGACTCAGTCAAATATTCCTGATGCTGTGGATCAGAGGCCATGTACTTCCAGGTTGGTTTTTATGAGATAGACTGTTTGCTTTGAGGTTGTGAAACTTTAAGATTTTTACAAGGCAGGTGGCAAACGCCATCAAATGTTGATGCTACATTAACCCTAAGCATGCAGATTATGGGTGTGCCTATCCGAACAGGGATATTCCCTGATATATCTTTCCAGCGCCGCATGTCTGGTTTTATGTGCACTGGTTTCAGACAAAGGCAGGAAAGTGAAAGGAATCAAATTCAGCAAGCGTACAACTACACAATGCAGGGGGATCTGTCTTTTCAAAGAAAGGGAATCAAATTGTTGTGCTTGTTTAGTTTAAACAATACAAGACTTGGTAACAACAGAACTGTTATTGTCTTGTTTCCAAGCAACGTCCCTAGATCTCTGTTTCCAATCATACATTTGATGATTTTGGTTCATCTAATGGTTTGGTTATTCATGTTTCTTTTCCTTTAGCCATACGGCACCTTGCAGATGCATTTGTACCCCTTGTTTTACATTACTTTACTTTGATACACTTAAACTCCAGTCCTACAAATTGCCTTTAGAAAACACCTTATCAATAGATAGTGTTTAAATCTGTCTGTCCTTTGAGGGTCTCAGAGGTTAGTTAGAGAACATTACTCTGTTCAATGCGTCCTCTATAAATGGATATGGTAAGGCATAATTGCAAACTGCTACTAAGAGAGGGCCATACATACAGGGCCTACGGTAACTAAGGGGAAGCTGCAGAGATGAGCTTCTTAGGAGTAGTAATTTGCTCATCATTTCCACTTTTAGGCATAAATACAGTGGTAAAAATGCTCCAAGTAAACAGTATGCATCATAACAACTTGGCTAACTATGCTATTGATTGACCATTCAATGGAAACTCCAGAAATTGACCAGCTGTGTGGGTGATTTTTTTAAAAACCTAAAAATATTTTAATTAGAACAAAATATGGTTTCCCAGGAAGCTCAGTAACATCTATTTGGTTTGTTAGTCAAGAAAAATCTTGTAATGTTTATAATGCCTTCAGTTCATTCGGATCTATAAATTCCTACGAGATCACCTTGTAGTTCTGATGTGTTTTCAGTCACTCGAACTGCAAATTAATCACAAATGGAAGAAGAAACTAAAACCTTTTCACACCTTTTCCTGTGAAGCTCATCTTGCTGTGAGGGGAATAAATCCAATGTGGATAAGACAATAAGAAGATTAAACTGGCAGGGAACTGCACTTTGAAAAATAAATGACATGTTAACAAGGTGCTTTTAGAGTATTTGTTCAAAAAAAGAAAATTACATTTTCTATGTCTATACAAAGACTTAATTGCTGTCTTGGATTAAGAGATGCAATTCTTCTGTACTGAGGCTGTTTAACCAAGGATGCTGTGATTCAGTGTTATCTCCCATTTTTAAATTGGTTTGAAGGAGTGTATTTCTGAGCAGAGTGTATGTAGGTTATGTGGAAGGATCATCCCAGGGTTTACACAGATTGGCTTTAATCTTGACACAATCCTAATTTAAGAAGAGACAACATCTTCCAAAAACTGTGTCAACACAGCGACAGTGTGTTGCAAATGAATGCCATTAGCAATGTTGTTTGTTCAGACGCAGCTGCAATATTAATGGTACTCAATTAATGGCAAAAGAGCTGAGGGAAATCTGATTGAATTACTCAACTTCAGGTGCAAAAATACTCTGACAAACTGAAGAGTAGAACTGAAATCATTTCCCGCAGTGAAGCAGCGGATAAACTGATTGAAAGTGAAAGAGGTAGAGAACAGAGTGCATTATTTGCCTTCAGGATTTACATGCAGCACCAATTCATCACCAAGTCACAATATGGAGGATTGCACAGGAAACCCTGAATGTGGGTGTTCTGAAGCACATCCAACACTGCCTGGATATTACCTGCTTCTTCACACAAACAAATCTGGTTAGATTGGATTTTCATTGTAGAAATACGAAGGTGTTTTGTAGGCATGCTAAAGTAAAATTTATTGCCAAGCATATTTGAATATGTAACAGTCATTTTCCATGCAAGCTACATTTACCTAGCAGCTTCTCCTTCATGCATTAAATGATTCAATATGCTTTTTACAAAAGTACAGCAGAAGAAACTCAAACACGGTATGAAACTTTAAAGGGAGGAAGTATTATATGAAATTGACTTTTTGAGCTTTACATCACGTTATAATGTTATTCCTCATCAGAAACAAACCTGCTTTGATTCTTCCATGCGTGTTTGAGGAATCCTTGAATGTTCTGCCTCACAGAGCACCCCTCAGACAAATCATACAAACTACCTCTCAGCCCAACTCTCCTAAAAACAGTTGTAAATGGCATAGCAGAGAAGCATTTTTATAATGTAGTGAAAGGCCATTCAATTGTAAAGTTACATTTCTTTTTGAGTTATGTTTGATATACACAACTTTTTTTTTAATATCAATCAAGTTACTTCATTTTGCTATAAAGTGGCACTATGTGCCTGGATAATACTAAACACTACTCCTTAAAAACAGTAAGATTGTGAAATTGTATTCAGTGTGTGAGATCAAAAGGAGAGCAGTTAGATTTAAAAATGTTATCACAAACAATAGTTACAGTGATGTGACAAAGCATTTTCCCACTACATATTTCTTCCGTTTTTGCTACTTTTGTCGCACTTAAATGTTCAAGATCAATAAACAATTTCTTATATAAATACGAAATGCAGTTTTCAAATTTATATTTTTTTCATTGGGGTAAAAAGCTTTCCAAAGCAGTATGGCCCCATTTGAAATTATAACTGCACCCTGTGTCAAATCATTCATTAACTGATTGACACTTCTTAAACTAAAACCTTAAGGTTACAAACTGATACCTTCACATTCTGAAGCAGGATTTTCTAGAGTGATGATTTTATTGTTCCATCAATTATGATATGTCATTGGGTCATTAAGTCGTTGTGTTAATCTATAACGCAATGACTTTTAACTCCTTTGTCTTTGAATTTCTTCAGAGCTGGGAATGATTTGTTGCATTTTGAGATATTTATCCTACATCATATTGTCCTTAGAATGTGGTCCTGGCAGTAATCTAGGATGTTTCTAATTTCACTTTTGCAAAGTTTAGATAATTGCTGTTAACTTAGAACTTAAAAAGGCAGCTAATTACTTTACCAGAAGCCCATTGGTTTGGACAGCTTTTCCTTTTAAGCAATTGATTATCCAACACATTTAAGTCCAACAAAAAGTGAAATTGGAATATTGCTGCAATTAGGGAAATATGTTTTCAGAGCACTGTGTGAGTTAATCGTCAGTAAGTTCCTTAATTTGAGTGGAGGATGTGCTTTCGTCATTAACATGCAGCTAAATTCTCAAGCTCATTGCAGGTAACATTTGTGCAAGTACACTACTTGACTTTTTGTTTAAGTCTCTTCAGAATCTCTTAGAAAATTCAAAATGACTTTCTTACTGTGTGCAACCTTTGCACAAATAGAGCACTGCAAGAGGCCTCAACAGTCCTGTCACATTCAAAAACACTAACCCTTTCTGCCTTTGCCATGAGGGGGTCATGACAGTGTTAATGCCTGAAAAAAAATTATATGAAAACTATATCTATGCACAGCTTTTGCCTTTTGAAGGCTTTGGTTGTTTTGATTGGTTTAGAAAAGGCTTGTTTGATTTTAAATTAAGTTTTTAATAAATTGCCTCCTCACTTGTTCCTCTCTTTTATTATTGTTCTAAACATTAAAAATGTTTATTTTGACCTGTTTGGAACAACTTAAAAATATATCAAATAAAATACATAAAACTATGCATTGTAATAGTTGAAATGTAAAAAACATCAAAAATAGGATTTTTTTGCTTATTTAGCAAAACTTTAGGCTTTCCTCTGGACATTATTGTAGTATTAAAAACAATACAAAAAATTTACATGTGGAAGCTGGTTTGCAGGAGCAGCTTATACTTATTTCATTCCAGATGTCCCCTTAAAAAATCTCACTTTTTAGGGCTTGAAAGCGAAACCCCTTAACTTTTTCCTGCACCACAGAAACGATTATGGGACATCTCAATCCTTTGATAAAGTGGAGGCCTAGGATTAAATGCAATGGGGATTATCAGGTAATAAAATAAATAAATAAATACAAACTATTCTCCTTTTCTCTCATGCAGTCAACTTTACTGACTTGATTTGGTCTCAGAGCAGAATGTCTTGATTTTGAGAATAGTACACAGCCATGACGAGGCTAACACAGAAAAAATGTTCAGCAGAATTTGTCCTAGTTTCTCTAATAATGAGAGAAACACAAGTTTTATTCCAAAATATCTGTGCTTATTTTGGATTCCTAACATACATAAGGTTGACAACAAGTTCAAATTAAGGTGGTGAAATATTTCCCAGAGGGAGTTCCAATCATCATGCTCAAACTCGCGTCTATAAAATCACGCGGAAAGCAAGAGATATGAAAAATGTGAAGAGCTAATTGTGAAAAGAAGTAATTTTTAGACTCAGATTAGAGCCACCAAAGACAGAAGCACAATTATAGGATCCAACAGAAGCATTTGTGCACATTTATCGTCATGACAAAGCAAAAGCATGCAAACCATACATTATAAAAATCCATACAGTTTCCGTGGGAATGACTTCTTTGTTTTTAATTACCGGCTGAGGGAAGCTTAAGCAGCATCAAGCTGTCGAGAGTTCCAAAAGTGACTGACGTATAAAGAGGCTGATAGTTCACTTCAAAACATAATTTTTAATGAAAATGTTTCTCCCCTCCCCTAAGCTGTGCTCTATTCTGAGTCCTTGATAAACAGGCAGCTGTAAGGGGGCGGGAGGGGGCTGCTCACTTTGCCACTTGAATGTCACCTCATTTTGGATTAACAGAGACGTATGAAATGACTTTGGACACAGACTGAGTCCTTTCAGAGCAATGCTGGCGGAGGAGCAGGAAGATGCCTGCAGTCCTCATTCAGTAGACCTCTCAATGATGTTTCACTTGTGAGTGCATGGCAGTTTTTTATATTTGAAATGCATTTGTTATTCTGTATTCCAATATAGTATGATGATGCCTTTTTGTTGTGTCTTATCAATTTAAAAAAATGTTTTCTCAGTTTATATCTACATTCTTTGATATAATTAAATACGTTGTACATGTTAGAAGAAGACTGCTAGTTATTTTTCTTCAATTTTATGGAATCAAGTCATTAACCAAAACAATTTGGAGTCTATTTTTGACATGATGTTTTAAATAAGTAAATGAAACATAATGTCTATTTTGACCAATTACCACCAGGAGTCTCTGACTGAGTCACAAAAAATGCAAAAAATTATTTGGAGCCTGTTGATTTTTCCACAAATTGTTACACTACAGTCACAAATTTCAAATGATCTTATCCTACTTTTATGCCCCAGAAGAAACTCACAGTCTTGCATATTGTGAAATGGATGTTTCACAAACAGCCTGAAGAAATAGCATCTTGGAGAGCAAAGAACAGATTAAACATCAGTAACGTAAGGGAGAAGATGCAAGCTCTCCAGGTACTTTTGTACCTTGTGATGACGTGTTTTCTATTTGTGCTATATAAATAAACTGATTTGAATTGAACTGACCGCCGAAAAACTCCCAACCCCAAAACAGTGACAACTGAGGATCAGACCAAAATATAACTGGAGGCATTTTTTGCAGGGACAGGGAAGCTGGTCAGAGTTAGCAGTATGATGGATGGTGCTACTGAAATAAAACATCTCAGAAGCTTACAAAAACTTTATACTGTTGTGAAGGTTTGTCTTCCAGAGCAACACTAACCCTGAACATACAGTCAGAACTATTATGGGATGTATTTAGGTCAAAACATCTATGCATTAGAATGGTCAGGCCAATGTCCAGACCTACTTATGCTAACAGACACGCTCCATCTAATCTGACAGAGTTCAGGCTATTAAAATGAAATAGGCAACATTTTTATTTTTCATATGAGTAAATTTGGTAAAGACATTTCCAAAAAGTTAGTTCTGCAAGGTATTGACTCAGGAGGGTTGAACACAAATTCACACCACAAGTCATTTTTGATTTTCCTTCCACTTTGTAATTATGTACCACTTTCTTTTTTATCACATAAAATACATTAAAGTGAGTGGCTGTAATGTGACAAAATGTAAAACAGTTCCAGGTGTGTGGACAGTTTTGCAAGGCAGTATATAATTTAGTGAAGGGTTAAACTCTGCATGACTCTGGAGTTCTGTGTGGTCACATGCCACCAGCACATTGACCGGCACTGACACATCAACTCTATCAGAGAAATTCATCAACATTAATTTATTTGCATAATGAGCCTTGGAGGACAACATTGCACCAAAGTACTGAGTAGCTTCAACCTCAATTAAGATCAAAGTAGTAATGAAATGTTAAAGTTCATCATCCCATGTTGCTTGTCTGAGCCAAGTTCTAATATGATGCCAGTTCCTGAGACATTTGAGCCCTCAGGGATATGCCAGGTTCAGTAGTTTATTATAAAGTCAACTTGGTCAGATTGGAAGGACAAGACGGCTAGGCCTCACCAGGGAAAAGAGGCATATTTCACATTGAGTAAATGATCAGTGCAATGGAGTTAAAGTAAAGGAACAACTCGTATTTCAGCAAACCTGTTTTCTGAAACTCGGTGTTGTGAATGTCTCCATTTTGGTTTTGAAATTCTATTATAATCATTGTACACTACACATCTGTTTATGAATTACTGTAAAAATCTGATCTCTGTCAGCTTATTCATAGTATTTTTTGTCAGTAAATGCTGGGTGCACTTCATGGTTATGAATCAATTGTTACAACTATTTAATAAACCCTATTAGCCAATATGTTTATTTTTTTCTTCTTTTTATCTAAACTTCACCTTCCCTCCTGTTCACCGGGGCTTCTCTTATCTTATATCTGAACAGCAGCATGAAAAACTCACACCTCCCACCACCATGTTTTTTTGAAGGTTTTTTGTCAGCGTTGTGCAATTTAATATTTTTAAACCCTGTGTTTTTTATGAGATTTGACAAGACTTTCTAAAATGTTTTACTTTTGTCTTGTCAATCAACAAAAATATTTTCCCAAATATTTTTTTTCTTTTTTTTTTTGGTCAGTAGTGGTTTTGACATTGGAACATGAATGTCATTTTCACTCAGTCTCTTTCTGTTGAATGATTAAAAACTAATCTACAGTAAAGAGAGGGATGCAGTGATGTATATGTTATGGTTTCTTTTTGACCTCCTCGATGAATCAATGATACACTATTAGGAGCAATTGTTTATGCCAGGGAAGTTTTGCCATTGTTCAATGTTTTCTCCTTTTCTGTGTGTGGATCTCAATATGATTATTTTGTCCTACTTTGTGTTGTCAGACAGGTTGTATTTAAGTGATATCTTTTCTCCACAGCTCTGAATGTAGCTAATGAATTTGAACTCAGGTTCCAAAAAAATGTAATCAATAACATTTAATTCATGACTCTATACTTGGAGTGATTACTTTTCCCATTCAACAAGGCTTGTTTGGATATTCTTTTACCCTTGATCCAGTCTGATCTGTTATTTTTAACTTCCCATGTTAGCTGTGTCTGAGTTATGAACTGTTTGATTATTTGAAATATTTGAGTATGACAAAGCTAGAAAAAATTAGGGAATTTGTACTTTTTCTCAGAAATGCATATCAATAAATTAGTAATAATAATAATAATTGTATTGTTATTATTAGATAGAAACTCAAGATTCAGTTTTTCAGAAACTTTGACTGTTACCTGTAATCTATCATCGTCACAATGCACAAAAAGTACATTTGTGAGATGGTATATCTGTGGAAAATACCACAAGTTCGCTGGACTTCGCCTTGTAGACTTGTCTGGACTGTGATTGGCTGGTCTGACTGTCAATCATGATCAACGACAATCTATCAGAGCCTTAATGTGTTGGAACTGTGGCAGAACAGGTGTTTTTTGTAGTAACTTGCAGTAGTTCAATAGTTTAGCAACTGTATTATCAAAAATGAGTTATAAGTGTGATATTTGCTGATCATTTTTGTTTTGTTGCATCAAGAATTGTATGTTGAGCGACAATAAAAGGACGCCACGTCTTTGAACGGATGCCTGCAGTTTTTTCAGATACAAATCACCACGTCCTTTAGTTCAATATCAGTTTAAAAAATAATTAATTGAATCATATTCTAATTTACTGTGAATCAAACTGGGCGATTTATAACTTCTCAAAAAGAATGCATCAGGTAATCTTTAAGATATTTTTCCCCCCGGTATATAACTTCAAATACTGAAACTACAAACTTCAGCCAACATGTCTTTCCCGCTAGAATGTTTATTATGTTTTCCTTCCCTGCTGCCAGCATGGTGCTCTGGCTTTATCTCTGCATCCCCAAAGTCCTTGTTCTAGTTTAGCATTTATACTTTCGATTGAAATCATGTCTCAGAGCGCCAGACTTTCACAGCCACCTCCCTGAGTGCGTGTTTGAGAGAGAGGAGCCCCAGAAGCGCAGCATATCACACGGGAACCCACCGCTGTTATCGCTCCGGTTTTGCGCCTCGCTCCTTCTCGTCTGGCTGCAAATCTCTCGAGCCCTCAGGTGCTGAGCGATGATGGCACAGTCCGGATGAATTGCTTCACCCTGAAAATTAGACACACGTCCCAGTTATCTACAGGGACGAGGAGACACGCTTCTCGCTTGTTCTCGGTATGTTTGAGGCGTAAGAGGATGATGCGATGATGGGGAGGTACGGAAATGGAGAATTCAGTGAAAGAAATTACTAATCAGACTGTTTTTAGGTACTTTTTTAAAATATGATTTTCCGTCATGTTATATTGATACAAACTGTCATTGAAATTTATACATTTATAATATCATGAGAATTCTTCGTTCATGCCTCCGAAAACTCATGCGCAAACCTGTGAGCTGTCGGACCTCTCATTAATTTTTCTCATCCATGCTGACTTTTGCTTTGATTCAGGATGATGTTGATGGATGCAGGTGGATGGAAAAGCAGTAATGAGAGCCACGCAGCTGCATACTATAATGTCAGTCCAACTGTGACAAAAGCCCCAGGGAGAATGAGGGAGACAGCGCACAAAAAGGTTAAACACATTACGCCAGAAAAGAAATCGAAAATAAAGGAGAGTATTTTCTATTAAATGTCCAGAGGAACAACTTTTGTTGGACTTTAAGGTGATTTCCACCAGTTATTGGTGTGCGTTTGTTTGGCGCAGATAAGAGCATGTTACTCACCATCGGCTTGGACCACAGCTGGAGGTAAAAGATGAGCAGGATGACTTTCTCATATCCTCCCTTGCAGTACATTCCTATGCCCTCTGAGTGTCTCGTCAGTCGGTGTTGAGCGCAAATCCAGGTTTGTTTCGCGGCGCTTCTTAAAGAGTGACTTTGATGCAAACATCCAATCTGTCGACCTAAAATAGACGCATCCTTGTCTTTTTTCCCCTCCTGACTATGATCTTCAAACTTGAGCTGCAGCTCCACATCTGCGCACCCGGCACAGTGAAATCAGCTGAAGGAGAAGCTCCATTCAGAGACATCGGGGACGCATCAGAACAGAACAGCCAATGGCCTATTTTCAAGTCACAGCGCGTACCTGTTTTAAACTGGCAGTAGCTCTTTTTTTTTTTTTTATTTCCCCTTCATTCGTAAGTTGGCTGACATTCAAACTGAGTTCTCATGTTACTCTAGCATGAGAAACAGATGCCATAAAAGCTTTTAAAAGTCAATAATAATAATAATAATAATAATAATAATAATAATAATAATAATAATAATAATAATAATAATAATAATAAAAGATGTTTGGGTGCTGTGGCGTTTTGAGCTGGGGACCCTAATTCTCCGAGTCTCCACCGTAAAAAAAAACATTTACAATTTTCAATAATAGAAAATGAAATGTTGGTAACTTAGTACACATCAGTGATTCTCATGTATCCTATAGCCCCTCTATGGAAGTAATGACGTTTGATTCTATTTTATTTTAGAAGGCAAAAAGAAACTAAAAATATGTACTTTTAGAATTAAAAATAAAACAACATAGAAACATGAACAAAAAATCTGTAGTTTTCATAGGTTTCCAATTATTGAATTTCGTTTTATTTTTTCCTTCATAAACAAACACTGAAGTAAGAAATGGGAACCATAAATTTAATGTGTGCAAGCAGATCTTCAAATTTTTAAAAAGTTTGTATTTTACAGCTACATTGACAACAAAAAAATGTTACTATATATATATTTTTTTAAAGTATAAAAAGCAACTTTCAAAGTACATTGCAGTTCTTTGGTGTAAAGTCATTTTCTTGTTTTTGTGAGCTACTGTTGTCACTGTCTTTCATTTTTTTTCCTACTAGTACAAAATCATTTTCCTGCTTTGAGTGGACCTCTGCCTTTTGTGCTAAAAACTGTGGATTAAAAGTTTCACATGTCCTATTACTAACTTCATGCTTTTATATCTCAAACCCATCAGACTTTAACCTCAAGGTATCCATTCTTATACCTCGTTGTCTCCATTCATCTCCAGCAGTTCTTGTCTTCCCACGGATTTTCAACATTTATGTAGCTTCAAATATAGCAACACCAAGAACCGATGCAAACGTCATTACTCTGACAGACCTGGTACGGGATTTAAGGCAGCACTTTTCATGTCAGCAATACGTTTTCCTCCCTGGAGGAAATAAAGTCCTCCAGCAAAGCTCATCACATGGCAGCAGACCATGCAGAGTAGAGTGGACATATGCATGCTTCTGTAGGAGTCATAAACGGATCCAGTTCCTGAAAAATAGCACAAATCAAATCTGACCCAGAAAAGAACACAAACACACTGTAAACAGGAAATAAACTGGGGCAGGTCAATAAATGGCAGGTTATGGCAAAAGGGTTTACAAAATGATCTTGGCAACAGAATGTCAGCCCAATTTATTTGACTATATCAGAAATTTCTGCTCTTCAGATTTATTCACACCTGGTCTTCATTTTATTTAATTAAAATCTAACTTTTACCAAAGCTTTGGTAAAATACATAAAAACTGGTTCCTTGCCCTGCAGTCCCAAAGACTGATTAACTGTAATTTTGCTTTTCTGGTCCTTGAGGCTTGTTAGGACCATGTAGTCTGTGATTACTTTGTATAATGAAAAGCTAAGAAAGCAAAGATAAATATGGAGGAGGAGTTTAAAGTTTTATTCATTTATTTTCATAACTGGTCTTGATTTGGCTTTGCTGCCTCCAATTTTGTATGTTCATCATTTCAGCTTGACGATCATGAATGTAATCTAAGCTGAAACTGACAAAAATAGAATTCAGTGAATATTTATTTAGCATGACTGATAAAACTAGTTATCCTTCATTATAAACTTTTACGGTACTGAAACATGAACTTTTTTTGATGAGCGTTATAAAAAAAAAAGAGAGTTGTTTTTTTTATTATTATTTCAAGGCACCTGATTGTATTTTTGAATATACAACAGCTTTTTTAAGAGTGGGGTAGTTCGTGCTGAGTGATCTACAAATAGGGTCAAATCACATAGTTCATATGTGAATGTCGATCAGGACAGGGCTAAGAACACCTTCCAAGAACAAGAAAATAGGACTCAACCTTCATACTCTGGTCCAGTGTTGCCAGGTGATTAATCAACAGGAACTCTTCATTGTAGATTTTTCACAAGAGCTAAACAGTGACTGCTCATAGGATGGGAAATTAGATGTGTAGTTTAAAACAAAAAGCAGCCCTTTAATGAGCCATAAAGTTAACACAGATTTAAAGATACACTCACGGTGTGTGCAAAAATAGTCACAACTACAAAATTTTAAGTTCTATTATGTAGTTTTGTAAAAACAAAAAATAACCTGAAAAGTATGGCTGGTATTGATATTAACCAAAATAATAGCAGCTCATTTCACTGCAATTGTAGCTTTAAGTGTTTTGGGGTTTGTCTTGTGGAGCGAGAAAAATCAACAAAGTCCAAACCTTGTTAAAGAGAAAGAACAAAACACAGCTTTATTTCACATCTGCACAGATGGAGAACTCAGAAGAGATCTAACTAGACAAAGGAATCACCTCTCTATAAATACTGTATACTGTCCTTCTCCCACAGACAGAGTGTCATCACCAACATTCCCAAGGAGCTAATCAGATTAATACACACACAGAGAAAAATGCAACTTTCAGTTAAAAATGGGTTTCAGACATAATATTCTGTGCCTAATAATAATCGCTCCGCCGTCGGTCTGGTCTTGTCCCTGTGCAAGGTATGACAACTATTTACTTATCGCCTGTTGCTAAGCTTCTGACACACTGAGGCAAACTGTGAAGGCTAAAAAGAGAAACAATGACTCTGTAAGACTGAATGAGACATAATAAACTAATTAAACATTGTAAGATTAATATTAAATAAACTTCTAATAAAAGTAAACACATTGTGAATAATTATTTTATTCCACAGTCTCTACTAGCCAAAGACTGAACTTGTTACCCATGTGCAAAACAGCTTAAGTCAAGTCTTGTCATTGAATTAAAGTCTGGACTTTGACTGGGCCATTCTAAAACCTTAACCAATTTTGATCTGAACTATTCCATATCAGCTCTGGCAACCTTTTATATGTTTTCTTTCAGTGTTGCTCAGTATTTACCTCCAACTACCTTCCATTAAAGTCTGAACCTCTCCCCTGTGCCTGTTGAAGAAAGGTATCTCCACATGACGACACTGTCAAGACCTCCAATGGGAGTGGAGTACAGAGGTTTTACTCATGTTCTTTAGCAAGTCCGAAGAGTTGGGACACTGTTTAACACAAGTGAAACACTGACATAATTTGAATGTTCATATTCAAATTCTCATATCCTCAATAAAAAAACTAAAACTTTAAATAAAATTCAAAGTATCAGATAAATAAACAAAAAGAGAAAAAAGTTTGAAAACTTTTACCAGTAGTCTAGGTAAAGTCTGCTTCAAATGCTAATTTATTGTCTGAATTATTGATTGTGCATGCATATTTGTAACAAACACCTTTTATTATTTAAACCAAAAGTTTCTTTCAAATTATAATGTCAAATTATCTTTATTTTCATTTGTCATTGCAATGAACCTTTTTCTGACAAAATAAATTCCAGAATGGTAATATATTTACTGTAAAAATCTATGTAATAAGATTAAATATCAAGGGTGATATTATGCTTCTGTGTTGGTTTTCCTTTTTATAAGCCTGTCCACAAATTATGGCTAGAGGGCTTGCTGACCTGGAGACATGTTGTGAGTCAGCCCATGCAGTCAAACTGTACATGTGAAAAGTTTGCTTTGTAGCCTAGATGTGAAATGAATTTGATTTGGTTTGACACGAGAGCTTCTCCAGAGTCACACTTAGTGACCACAGAAGCAGTCAGTGGAGCAGAAGCAAATTATCGCTCCATGGCCTTATTCAGGCACCAGTTTTGAATATTTTAGACCTCTCAATGACATTTCAAATCATTGCAACAGACTCATATTGAAATGAGTCTGCTGAAGTAAAAATAATAAAATTATTTACTTAAAAAAATAAATAAAAAATTCCATATATACCTAATCTAATCACTGTGATTTATGCCAAAAGCTTAAAATATCAAGAGCAAGTTAATGTTACAAGAGTTGGCTGCAACAAATTAAAATGAAAAAAGATTGGATAAGAGAATAAGCTCTAAGATTAATGATATTTTCATATCATAATGTTTAATAAATGTGAACATTTGTTGGATTCTCTCAAAAAAACAAAGAAAAAAAGGTCATATAATTAATGAAAATCTAAATGACAGAAAGATAGGACATGTTGATTTAAGAATTAATGCTAGCAGATTTTAGAGCTGTCTCTCCCTACAAGAAATCACAATGAGATGTGTATATTTCCTGACGGGTAGTTTGGTCCCACTCTTCCAAAGCAAAGTACTCAAACTGATCAGGTTTTAAACATGTTTCTGATGATTCTGTAATGTAAGCTAGTGAAGCTCATGAGCACATTTTTTGAGGCTTTATCTCTGTGTGTTTCGGTTTGTTGTGCTGTTGGGAGATCCTAAAACAGAGGTGGAGGTTTCTGACATAGTTCAGTATGTTTCACTCCGGAGTAAGTCTGGCACTCACTTTAACATTGAACTGAGTCAAAGTATCCAGTACCAGATTCAGCAAAGTATCCTAATAACTAAACCAAGCCCTGTCTATGTCTCATAATATGAAAAGGTCTATTTTTCCCTTTGGAAAAAAAACAAAGTGATGACTGGAAAGCTCCAGTTTAGTCTTGTCCTAAAGACATTTTACCAGATACTTTGGGGCTTGTCAGTAAGTATTTTGGCAAATTCCAGCCTGTTTCTTGTGCGTTTTCAGCGCACAGTAAACAAGCTTAACATAATTGAGTTCTCCTGGGTCTTCTTTAGGTGAAAAGGTGATGGATGGTATAATCAGAATGTGATGAGAGTTTGGCCGTTTATCATCACATTACCTGCCTGATCAAGCTTAAGTTGCATCTGATTGCGCACACAACGACACCAAATTACACAGTTGAATGCAAGGATTTATAGTCTCTTGAAGGGTGCCAACAAATATGTTCATATTATTTAAGCAAATCTTTTTAAAATTATTATTATTATTAATTAGTCTACCACATAGGCATGCAAGTATGCTGAAGACAGTTACTTTTTTGTGTGTCTGTATCTGTAGATATATAAAAGCTACTTGAGATGAAAAGAAAAAAATATATAGTGTGGATCAACTTTTAATTTCATAACTATGATAAGATATCTTTTATTGAGGTTAGTTGAGATTAGATTTCTGACTTTTTTGAAGCTGTCAAACATGTTGAACATGCATGATGTCAGATTTCAGTCTCAGAAGCAACTCTTAAATCAGCTTATGTAACAAATCAAATCAATGTGGTAAAATGTCATGAAAGCAGCAGAGTCTGCATTACAGCACCAGATAGGACAGATGGGATAATATGACAGCAGTCATATTATATTTAAAAGAAATTGTAAGGGACACTTATTCTCAGCCAAGCGTGGGCTGAATGACATTATATATAATAGACAACAGTATGTAGACATACTCGCAGTATTACCTCTATTTGCCTCTGAATATGGATGGATATAGTATTTCAGGCAGTTGAAAAGTGGATAAATGCAAAAACAGGTAACGCTCCGTTCCTCGTAAATCCTTAAATAGAGTTCCACACTTGTCCAAATTCAGTACATACGCTGCCTTATTTTTTTTACTATTTAGATAAGTTACAAATTATTATCAAGTTTACCAAAATCTGTACCATTCAATCTGTACCGTTACTTCCGTACTTTATCGTGAAGCATCATGGGAATCGTAGGTTTCCACAAAATGGATCATACCAATAATGTGATATGTTTTCAAATCTTGTATATGATCATTGTTCTTAGAAATCGTTTTAATTTTATTTTCAATAACATATTACATAGATATTTAAATCAACGTTTTAAAAATCGTCGATAAAATGGTAGAAAGACCAAACTGTCCACCCCTCTGCCGCGGAGGAATACAGGCTTCCCGTTAATGCCAGTCCTTTTCTACCGTCGGATTACAGCTGTGGCGGCACGCAGTCGAAGAGTCCCCAAGCCATAAAACGTCGAATAAAACCAAAAGTAAGTGTGGCGAAGTGAAGTTTCAGTCCTCCGTTAATGTCTGAATGGGTGTTGTTTGTTAAACCACCGAACTGTCCTGATTTTGAAGTTTGTTAGCGCCACGTGGTCAAACACAAGTTGGTGACGCTGTCAAAACTTGTGCTGCCTCCAATCAAACCAGATATAGAAGCTACAGGGGAAATACAATATGGATTTTTAGTTATATTTGTGGTGTCTGCATGTTTCTGGTATTATACTTGGTCACGTTTTTTCCTTATATTCCATAATATTATGGAAAGCCGCTTTAAACTTGTTCTGTTTATGATAACCATGTTATTCTCATGTTCAGTTACTAGCATCTTTCCAGATTCCTGAGGTAAGTTTTTGGGTTTAAAATTGCTTATTTTTAGCCGGTTTGCTGACAACCCGGTTGCAAACTTTAAATACTGCAACTTATGCAAACTTAAAACTAGTATAGTTAGTGTCTATAAGCACTGCTTTAAATTCGTGTGCTGTTCGTAAGCTTGGACAAAGCTTAGCTATTAAAACATCTAACGAAGCTGACAGTTTTTTTGTTTTTTTTTCACCATTTATGTTGTTTTGTGTTTAACATTCTGCTTAAGGAATCTTCAAATACATTTTGACTCCTTAGTGGTTATTCCAGGGTCCCAGTATAAGATCTTTATGGTGAGGGAGCCTCCGTAAAATGCAATGGCTCCAAGCTCTCACTAACTATGTTTGATATCAAAATCAATTTAATCTGAAAAAGCCATTAAAAGACCAATCAAATAGTACCAGGATCATATTTTCATTTTGAGAAATAAGATGGATATAATGTTTTTAATGTTAAAGTTTTGGTGTAATTCTGTTCTTTAATTTATGTTGAAACTTAAAAATATATATGTCAGAAATCACTGCTAAAAGATTCATTAGGGGAAAAAAGTAGCTATTGGCCTGAAATATTCAACAGTCCTCTTTTGTATTTATAATGAATGTGAGATAAGGGTAATGGTGGTTAATTTGCTGTTATTCTTTTTGTCATCAATAAAGTCAGCTGATGTATTACTAGCTGCAGCCTACATATTGGTGATTAATCACTGCTAAAATGAATACAATAAGAGGCAAATTATTGATGATTAAGTCCAGTTTTATTAATTTACAGTATTATTGAATGTCACAACAATTATTTATATATCTTAGTAAAATAAAGTTGAAAGAGGTCATGAAGACCAGAGAGATGGTCTCTAGAGATTTGTGGGTTTTTTCTATTACACCAACCACAGAGGTGATGGAATATAATTAAGGGCCCAAGATGAAAACTTGAGGGACACCAGAAGTGATGAGAGCTGTTCCAAAGTGTCTGAGTAACTTAAGCTTTGCTGCCCTTTTTTATTATTTGCTTTTGGAAAATAATGTCATTATCTCTGATTAATCTCAACCCCATTTAACCCCCATTTCTGCTTCTTTACAAGCTTTTCCTTATGAGTCTAACGGGCTTTACTCTTAAAAGCTAACTGCATACAAATACAGTGCTGTGAAAGTTTTTTTTTGTTTTCTGCCTCCTTTTCAACCTGAAATTCTGCAGATTATCAGATTTAAATGTCTCAAAGATAACCTTAGTAAATACAAAAAGCAAATTATTTCATTAAGATAAAAAAGAACCAATTTGGCCCCTTGTAAAAAGGAACTTCCTTCTAGATATAACTGGTTGTGTGTGCTTTGGCTGCAACAACTGCTATCAGGCATTTTCAATAACAAGTCTTCTACGTCTTCACCATGTGCGACGGGTCACAAATTGACCTGTTTAAAGTTTGGCCTTCAGAGTGTCTTAATATCCACCAAATATTTTCCAAAAGTCTGGAGGTTCATCAAGACATTTACTTGGCAAATGTGAAATGGGCCTTTGGTTTAAGATTTTGGCAAGACTTTTATGCCCATTGTTGTCTTAATTTTCCCTTCTGAAAATCTTTAGCGATGCCCACTGGTTACCGGATGGCTCTTAAGAGATTTTCCTGCTGTATGTGGTGTGTTAAGTGACATGGTCCTTGCAGAAGGACGTCATGACCGCTCCAATCATAAATCGGGGAAATTTAACATATTTTAATATCTTGGCCTAACATTACAGTGTGTATGGTCTCCCCCAAGGAAAACCAAGACCTTCAGATCTGAATGTGATGTGTAGCTAATCTGAGAGCAATGTGACAGGAAAAACTGATTGGAATCAGAAATGCACATAAGACAAAGCTGCCATGGCGGACCAGAACATCTGTTGGTCCATAGGGTTGTTAGCCTTTTTTTTTTTTTTTTCATTGATACAATCATTTAAAAACTTCACATTTTTGTATTATACAGGTTATCTTTGCCTCATGAAAATTAGTTTGATCTAAAAGACTTTTGCAACAGATCGGTTAGTTTGTTTTTCATGGCACTGTATTGAGCTTCCATCTGTTGGTTCTTAATTTTTATCGCCCTTTGATATACAAGTCAGTATAGAAGAGACGGCCTTTACAGAAGAATGGATCAAAACCGTCAACGTGGAGTACCTCAAAGCGCTGCCCCCGTTGGGGGGCTTCAGGCAGGGAAATGTTCCCACCGTGGAGCGAGGAATCATCATCGGAGACAACGTCCAGTTTGGGAGGTTGAGACGTCGCTCAAATTTGTCTCAATCTGAGAGCTCAGGGGCCGAAGAGGAGCATCTGGGCTCCTCTGTGGAGGCGTGTGGCTCCTACGGTCGAAGCCCCATTCTCCAGGGCATGCAGGCTGAGGCGGTATGGCACAACCGCACAGCCTATGAGCAAGCTGAGGGCGACTACCAGCGGCGACTTGCCTCCAATGGAAACGGGCCTCTGTCGTCGTCTCCTCGGAGCCCAAGCACTAAAGGAACTTTGACCTTCCACTCCAGACGCAACAACGACCAACAGCGGGATGAGGGTCAGGGCGTCATGACTGTGAAGGCCTCCGGTACCCCTCACCGTCAGCTGGGTAAAGGTCGCAATCGCACTTCCTCTGAGACCGAGCAGAGGGGCAAGGGCAGCAGGGGTCCGAACCCGAGGAAAAGGGGCATCTCTGAGACCGAAGGCAGGCCACGATGGGACAAGTATGACACCTCTCGCACGGAGAATGAGCGCAACATGATTTGTGTGTTGTAATTCTGGAAACTGTTGTCTGTCTGCATTGTACCTTTTTATTTTCAGGTATGTCAACTTATGTTAAAACAGATTATTTTTTATTTCATCAGTGGATGTCATTGATGATGTATAGCTAAAGTTGCTGGTCATTTCGCTCCTCTGTTTTGCAATTTTTGGTCGCTTAATCTTGGATTTGAAATTGAACTGTCTGTGGGACATTTCGTACTGATTTTAATTTATTGCCACTGGAGAACATTTGTACACGTTTTGATAACTGAGGATTTAAAGTAATCTTTGACTTTAAATACTTAGTCTGCTGAAAGGAAATGTGGCATTGATGCCACTAAATGATTTCTACCCTCAGGAAGTCATTTAGTTTTTCTTTAATTTTTATCAGGTATTATAATCTCTGCAATATTGCTCAAATAGGGTGGAGATGTCTGTGTATATCGAACTGGTAAAATGTGAACATTTTACTGAATATTGCAGTCAATAGGGAGGTAGCGATGACTTGATTCAATCCATCATGGAGCTCTGATTTACAGCTATGAAACTAAGTAGCAGGAGGTGAAACAGCATATGTCGGTACAAACTGGCAAAGGAGCGAACTGACCCAGAGCCACAGCTAACATGGCTGGCTGAATGGTGTTTCCTTTTGATATGTTTGACAAAAAAGTGGGTGGTGTTTTTTACTGGCAGACAGCCTTTTGTTTGCTAATCCAGTTTTTGCAGACGATGCAGCTCTGTTTATTTGAGGAATGTGTCACTGCCTGCTGTTGTAACCCATCAGTAAAGAAATGGGAAATGGACCTCGTTAGCTTCATTCACTTCTTTGATTATTTCTTTTTATTTTATTTTGGCTTCATAAACATAACTTGTCTCAAGCTTTGAACGCCTTCCTCACATACCATCGCGGAGTCCATCTTTAACTGCATGGTGTTGTAACCCATGATGACCCTTTCTGTCCTTGTTGCAACAGCGACTAACCCCTTTTCTTTGACTGTAAGCAAATAAGCCTATAAAGTGTTTTCTTCATTCTTTCTTTAACTCCGTCACAGTACCAACATGAGTGGACTGCAGTGCCTGGCCGCAGAGAACATCTGGTTCGACAAACACCGCTACGATGAAGCGGAGAAGCGCTTCTATGAGGGAGCAAACGGCCCCACTACCCAGCAGCAGCAACAGGTAGCAACCTCTTAAGCGCTAAAAGCCCACTCCCGCTAGGAAGGGGGTTTCATGTGTTCTCAATCTGCCGGAAACGAGTTGTTTATAAATCAGTCACAGGCTGCATAGATTTCCTTACTCATATCCCTGCCGGTGGCAACACTTACATCACCGTCTGTCACAGCAGTCGGCAGCCTGCAGCAGCTGCCTGCCTGCATGTTAGTTGGGGCTCTCGATTTAGAAGCGGCTCGTCAAAGTGAGAAGGGTCAGGTGGTTTTGGCAGCTGCCTCTGCTTGTCAGACCGTCCTGGCTTCCTGCACAGGCCTGTTAACAGTGGGGTGGGAGTTTGTTTCATTAAAATCCATGCTGTGGTACCTTTTGGGATTTTGATCTTAGGTTTTTAAAAGATCTACAGTGAGAAATCTTTAATCAGCAGTCGGTTTACTAAAATGTTTTTACATCAGCAACTGTAGTTGACTTTCCCCTCAGGAAATGCAAAAGCGCTAGAAAAAATGTGAAAATATGCTGACTACTCTACCTACCTCTAGTTATTTTGCTGAATGAAGAACAAGCAGTCTTAACCAAGACTGCACCAAACACAGTCTGTGTTGCAGTGAGGTCGTGTTTTCAATCCGCTGAGCCTGCTGTTATGTGGAGATCAAGTGAATGTGCTTTGAAAAGTATTTACCACTGGAGGAAGTTTGCACTGTTCTAATAGAAATTACCCAAGTATTAGTTGCAAAGTTTTATGGTGAATAGAAGTAGATTTAGAAATGTGTTACCAGAATTAACACAAGTGTATATTTTTATATTGCTTTTTTTATATTTGTCCAGATTAAATCAAATGTTATGCTGAAACTTACTAGAGTATTTATTTATTTATTTTTATTTTTTTACATCTACCCAAATGAAAATAAACGTAGTCTTTAGGTATCTTTGGCTACTCTACTCACCTGACTAAATCTTGAGAATACAAACCAAATGTTGTTGGAACTTAAACAACTTGGTTTCTATTGAAGAAAACCTTCCAGTATCCCATTTTAAAATAAGCTTGAAAGAGATTATATCCTTTTAAAAGTCAACTGTATAAAATTGAAGTGTAGTTACAATTGTTCTAAACAACACTAATGCACATAAAATATAAATACATTTGTAAATGCTAGCAACAAGCCCATATTGTCATCTTTAATGTAATTTAGAAATACTTTACAAAGTTTCAAAATATCATCTTTCAGTAATAAAATTTGTTCAAAATATTATGTCTATGTAAGCTGCAGTGATTTCCAAAGTCCACAATTTGATGGCATGCTCAGACAGCCATGGGAGAGAGACCCAAGTCCAGTACAGCCCACCATTCCAACACATTATCCACATTTGTTTCATTAGAACAAAAACTAAACATTACTAAATAATTATCAACAAGGCATATCAAAACAGAGTGCAAGTAATGTCAGCCTTGCACCTCAGCAAACATCTCCCTTTGCGAAGATCCTTATTCCCAGTGGTTCTGAACCTTTACCCTCGCTTAAAAATCAGACTTGGACCATTGAACATGAACTTTGAGAACCTCACATGTAAACCGTACAGCATCTGTCTAGCTAATCCTGAGTTTTTCCTGCCTTTTTAATTTTTCTGTATTGCTGGGGGTGGATGGGCAGGGAAAAACGGCGCAGCATGCCAAAGGTCGCCAGCAGAAACCGAGGCACAGAAATGTAAGTTTGTCCTGCAGGAATGCTGCATGACTGAAACACTGAGTTGACCTACAGCTTGTTTTTTCTGCCTCCTCCTGTCAGTATGTGTGTTTTAAAACCATTGCTTGGGAAGTTGATGCATGATATGAATATTATGCAGACTGCATCTCACTGTGGCTTTTTTTTAAAATCTGGATCAAATATCCAATAGTCATAATGGCTTTTGGAAAGATTCCTCAATTGATTATGATTCGAAAAACTCTTTGAGGACATTAGAGCAAGAATCTGACAAATTTCCTGTTCATTTCTCAAATGTAATGAATGTTGAGTCTGTTATTTGCTCTGAAACAAAAGATCGCCTGCTAGCATTTTAGGCAAATTTTCTGAAGCGGGAGGCATTACTATCTGCATGTGGGAATTATTAGACCATTTCCTCCTCTACATGGATCTTGTGTGAAACCCAGAAGCATGTTTGTGTCATCAACCAGTAGTGACAAACCCTTTGCATGCTTCTCTTCAGATTTAAGGTCTCTGTTAATTTTTCTGTGCAAGTTTTGGTGCTAATTTTTGTTTTTCCTTTTTTGTCCCCACAGTCTTCCTCTCATGGAGCAGGAGACCAGGAGCTGGTTACACGCATGAAGAGCCTGGAGCTGGAGAACCAGACTCTGCACAAAGGTTTTTGTCGTTTTCCCATATCAAAGCTTTTTGGCTACTTTTAGGCTATAATCTGTGCAACAAAATGATGACAAATGATTGTAGGTTTGGCTCAATTTAACTCCTCTTGCAGCTGTCAATAAATCTAAGGCAGCTGTCTGCCAATTTCATTTAACAAAGAATCTACTGAAACCCATTACAGCTGGGAAGAAAAAATTAGACTGGCTTATTGGATGCTTTATTTCAAAAGAAATATCTGCATATTGATGTTTGAGTAGTATTTTGGGGGGGAAAAACAAGGTTTTATTTACAAGTAAACACCTAAGATTAAACGTTTTACTCATAAAATGAAAGACGCAAAATTTCTTTGTGAGGGAAAAATTAAAACACAAGAGCCCCTAATGCACATACGTGAAGCTCAAGGCTCATGGGCCAAATCTGGCCGGCCATAACTATTTTACCAAAGAGACTCTTTGGCCTTCACCTCGTTTTTAAACTCATCACAGACGTTGACTCGGCCTCATAGGTGTGGTGTGCTCGTTGCTCATAAAAGGATAGACTTTTGTGTTTCCGTCCGGCTAGTCATCACTTAGGGTTGATCACGCTTAATCGTATTTAAAGTATAAGCTTTAAGAGTTTGTCATGTGAAAAGAAATACATCAGTTGATGTGGTCTTGTTTGAATGTCAGTGATCGAGGACATGAGGGCAGCTCTGCAGAAGCTGGAGTCCAGGGTGGTTGTCCTGGAGAAGTCTCCTGTGACAACAGCTGGGCCCTGTGCTAAGGTAAATCAAACACTCCACTGTCTCCTGCCCTTTTGTTGTTGTTTAACAACATATTTGATATTGTAATTCAAATTTCTGACCCAACATACCATTATCTTTTTATGTTTGGCATTTATAATAAGAGGAAGTAGTTTCTGAGGTTTTTTCCCCCCTATCTCGTACTTTTTAAAATGCGCAGGCTGCTCCAGTACAAGCAGCTCCAGTCAAACAGGTAAAAGTGACGAATGGCGGCGATGATGATGACGATGACATAGACTTGTTTGGCAGCGATGAGGAAGATGAGGAGGCAGAACGCCTCAAGCAGGAGAGACTGGAAGCCTACGCCGCCAAGAAAGCAAAGAAACCCACCGTCATCGCCAAGTCCTCCATCCTGCTGGACGTCAAGCCTGTAAGCAAACGTCTGCACTCTGGGCACTGAATACACACTGCTGAGGGTTCTGATGATGTTTGCTCTTGATCTTCACCCAGTGGGACGATGAGACCGACATGGGAAAGCTGGAGGAGTGTGTGCGCTCTGTGCAGATGGACGGGCTCCTGTGGGGAGCTTCGAAGCTGGTCCCAGTCGGCTATGGCATCAAGAAACTGCAGATCAACTGTGTGGTCGAGGATGACAAGGTCGGCACAGACATCCTGGAGGAGGAGATCACCAACTTTGAAGATTATGTAAGTTAATCCTTGTTTGACTTCTTCGCATGTTTTAATCTTGCCTACTGCCCGAAAATGGAGCTATGTACTGCAGTAATCTGATTTAATGCTTTGTTATATGTATGAAAGGCCTTTTAAAAGCACAAACTTCAGTGAATTTTAATGGGATTCCATATTATAGATCTAAACAAAGCAGAGCATAACTGGGAAGGGCAGGAAATGCACTAGTGTTTTGAAATGTTTGTGATGCATATCTTAAGCATTTGCATTTTGCCACCTAAAGTATAGTATAAACTTTCCTCTAAATAGAAGAAACTAAATAAAATCCTATGAAGCTGCTTTTAGGAGTTATCTCCCAATAGTCCAGCTGTGTGTGTAATATAAATTTCCGTATGAATCAGATTTTTCAGTGAAGACCTCAGAAGTTTGTTAGAAAACATTAAACAGAAACTGATTATGAAACTTTTTTGCAAAACATTCAAAGATCAGCCACTGTCTCTGCAGCTAATGGCTGCTTCTGGGGGAATCTGACAGCTTTTAGCCAGGCCCTCTGCAAATCTGATTTTTTCTTTACTGTAAAGGCAAGAAGAAAATGATTAGAATAATAAATTATCTACCACATTTCAAACCATGTAGGGGAAGAAGGTTCTCTGCTCAGATGAATTCAAACTCTGCCCCAAAATAGGGGTGGATCTTTTTTGTAATTTGTGATAAATTCAGTTTATATAAAAAATATTTTTACTATTTTCTTCCCCCAATTAAGTATTAAATTTGAAAATGATCAAATGCAGCTACTGTGTGCAGTTTTGTGATATAAATCACTGACTGGTGTCCCAAAGAATCATATCTCACATGGGAATGTTTTCTCAGGGCTGTGACACACAACCACCCCTAATGTAAACAATTTGTGGCAGAAAACAGATATCGTAGCTCAGTGAAATCACATTTTCTTATTATTACTTGGAAAAAAGCAGAAAGCGTTCCCTGCTTTTAAGTTCATCTTTATTTCTCTTAAATAAAATGTACATATCAATACATTTGTAACCTATGTAACTGTGTTTCTCTGCAGGTCCAGAGTGTAGATGTCGCTGCCTTCAACAAGATCTAACCTTCAATACCAAAGTGTTGATGCTGCTTACAGCTTGTGGGGTTAATAAAGCTGAACCTAGAGCATAAATCTGTCTTTTATTTCTATATAATTATTTACGAGACAACTTCTAAAGTGCTACTAAAGCAGGATTCTAGTTTAAAGAGAGCACACCTTCAGTGTAGAGCCCAAGCCGACCCAAAACACCGGGTACACTGGCTGGGTGAATGTTGTCTTCTCCTTGTGGAGCAGAATCATTGAATCAGAAACATTATAGAACGTTAGCGTCCCAGCCCTGAAATCCAGATACACTCCTATCCGGCTCCCACAGGGAGTCACGATGGCAACGCTTTCCTTGTTGTGCTGGAACGAGCAGGTGGTGTTGATGCAGTCTAAGCTCCAGGATTTAGAGTTATGGCCCAGTTTGCAGTCGCTCCCTCCTCCAATCCTGTTCATGTTCTTGTAGCAGATGCCAACTGAGACCCCCCCACTCCCAGCCCACTCCACCTCCCAGTAACATCGGCCCGCTATCCCTGCTCTGCACAACACCTGGGCCCAGCTGGTGAAGCGGTCCGGGTGGTCGGGGTAGGGCTGCGGCTCTGAGCGGGTTGTCACTGACCTCCGGCTGTCGGAGACGCTCAGGTAGGAGTTGGCTGTGTTCGTGTCCAACGTCAAGTCGTTGTAATCTGGAGAAGAGAACACAATCTAATATTATCGGCTATAGAAGACATAATTAAATTAAATCAGACATTTGTGCTCACATTGGAGAAAATCGGTTCTTTTCCTCGGTTCTGTGGTGTAAGGAATGTCGGCGTCTCTAGCTGTTGAGAGAGAAATGCTTAGCAGCCATTTCAAGAAAACCATCTGAAAATATCTCCATGCGCTCATGAAGAGCCACACCTTTGGTCTTTTCACTGATGTTTGGATTGATGCTCTCCTTCAGCGAGTATGCTAGAAATGGAAACAAAGTTTATTCCAAAATTCTTCAAGCTAATAAATATTTAAAATTGACATACCTTTATCAGAAACTCTGCTGAATTCCCTTTGAAGTGTTTCCTCCAGGCCTCCTTTCAGGTCGCCCAGGCCGTCTTTCATTGTTTTATACATGAAATACGTCAGGGCATCAGTGTTGGGCATCTCCACAGTCTTCATAGGGAAATGGAGAGACTTGCATTTCTGCAGAGGTGTGAAGATAATTGAATCACAGATTTGATTTTTAAATGCAATTTTTTTGTTTTTTACTGTATTGTAGATCAAGTTTGTAATGAAAATGTCCGGGGAGGTAAAGTTATTCAAGCGTTAAAATGTGTAGTTTAGCTCCACCTTAAGCACCAAATTTTAAGGAAATCTGAACAATATGTCTTTATCTTAACTTGGCTTGGCATTTATTTTATGAACTGTCCGGTTGTCTTAACTGGGGATAAGAATTCAGGACATCGATTTACTAAGCCTGCTGATTTTTTGTTAAGGATGACAAACTAGTTTTCAAACATCATGTTGAATTCCCCTTTTCAGGATAGAAGGAATATTATCCAAGTCTGAAATTGAGTTGTATAATATGCTGTTACTAACATGAAAGAAATGCCCTGTGCATATGATGAAATTGTCCCCTTTTGATATTCTTCTCTTCCAACTATCAACTACAGAGAAGGAATATTCGGTGGTTGAATCTGCTCCAATAGATCTTACAATTGGCTGCTTAACCCTTGTTTTTAATCATGTAGATGCTGACTTTAGTAGAAAGTTCATTTGAATTTTATTTTATTAAAAAGTTGATTAAAAAATGTATACACTTAGTACACTTTTTAGCAAAATAGGTGTAACTTTAACCACTAGATGGCAACAGTGTATTCAGTACAACCCGGTATGTGTGGAAGAAACCTTTACAGGCATGAGTAAGTTACTGGGGGTAAATTTGTGTCAATCTTGAAATACTTTAATAGTTTACCATTTGAAAATGATGAATTTTCAGAAACTAAAACGTAAACTAAAAAGTACTAACATTCTCCAGTTAGGCCTCTAAAACTGAGAAAAAGACTTGTAACTTATGGTTTCTGAAGGCAAAAATCTGGCAGAGAAATACAGCTCTGTTGGGAGCTGTAGCTTTCTGCCTTTAGAGGAGTGGTAAACTTGAGGTGAGCTTCCACCCTGCCAGATGTTGAGGTGTCCCTGGGCAGAACATTGACCCCA
Source organism: Xiphophorus couchianus (assembly GCF_001444195.1). Lineage (NCBI taxonomy): Eukaryota > Metazoa > Chordata > Actinopteri > Cyprinodontiformes > Poeciliidae > Xiphophorus > Xiphophorus couchianus. Next base: position 19,460,907 of record NC_040233.1, read on the forward strand.
AACCAAACATCACCATTATGCACATCAAATCACAATAAGTTCCACTTCCATACCTGGAGGAAGTGGATGTGGTCCTCCGTGCGAGACAGCCTCTCCAGCTCAGCCTCGGTCCTCCGGTGCTCAGCCAACTCCCTCTGGATCTTCTCCAGCATCTCCTCGGCCTGACCAACCACCAGTCTCTCCTGGGATTTAATCATCTCCTTCACCTCTCCGCTTTGTTTCTCAATGGATCGAATCAACTTGGAGAAAATCCTTTTACTCTCCTCCACCACAGCCTCTGTGGAATGCTGGAAAGGTTAAAGTTCTTAATTTACCAGGAAAGCTATTTCTTTTTTTGTGTTACTTTGTGCAGAAAGAACATTACAACCTCTTGTGTATGAAGTTGATCTCACCTTCATGTATCTTATGGCGTATCTCAGTTCCTTCTCTGCATCCTTCAGTTTCTGTACTGACTTCAAAGAAGTTTCTTTGAGTTTTTTCTAAGAATACAACAGATAAACATCACATGGGATGATCTCTCTATATTTAGTGAAAGAATTTATTCCAAGGTTGGCTTTCTGGGTGGAACATTTTGATTCAACAAAGCACTGAATTACACTGAAAAGGGTTTGATCCATCAGCTGTGTTTAAATATTTTACATCCTGAAAGCCTCACATGATGCTAGACAACACTTTTAGCATCCATTGTTAATTCTCCTGAATTTCAGACTTCCCAGAGATTTAAAAAAAAAAAGTCACCCTAATATTTTATTTATGAATGAGCAAGCATTACTGAGCTTTATCATCCCATAAGCAGAAGGATATATTGGCAGAATATATCCTGGCTTTAGTTCTACTGCAGTTGATCCTGAAAGTGGAGATGAAGGTATTTAGGTTTAGGTATTTAAAAAATTAATAAGTATTTTCTCTTTGATTTGAATTCAATAAAAAACAAAGTCCAGAAAATGTTCCAGGAAACTCTTACAAGCCACTTTATAAAGATTTGGAGTCTCAGAGTGTTGGTTGTTGCTGCTGTAGTTATTTTTTAAAGGACTTGCCTCTAAATTATTAACAGAGCTTACCTGAGCAGGAAAGACACCAGAATCCTTTTAAAAGTTAATTTTAGACATGGATCAGCATGATAACTGGGTAAAAACAACATTGTTTCACAATATTTGAATAACACTTTCAACGTTAAAGATATTTTGTTTAAAACAAAGATTTATTCCTGATGCCACCAAAACATATTACAGCTGTAATGATGCTGTTGCTTGAATTTATCACAGACTAAAGCAAAAATTATAAACTAAATTTGGTCGTCTCAATTTGCTTATTGAACATATGCTGTCCTCATTGCTTGTCTGTGATTTACAAAGTAACATATTTTACTGTGAAGGCCAAAATTATCCATAGCCCTGATGACAGGAGTCTCTCAAAACATTATAAAAATACATTTTAAAAGTAGCTAAATTGATTTCCATTGCTTTTGGTCAGATTAGATGTTAACAACCTGAATACAAATGTACTTTCAAATATGTTTTATCACTGAATAATGTTGTCTTCTCACTAATCTAAAAAAAAAACTTGGAAAAAAAAGAAAACTGAAATATTTCTGTTATTGTAATGTTATTTTATTGTAATTTATTGTGACTTTTAGTGACCAAACTAATTTTCAGGGTTAGAAAAAACATTTAGATGCATAGAATATAAACTTATCAACCCTGTTTGTAGATTTTTAGGCCTAACTAACATTGGTTCTCCATTTTTATTTTAATCAGGATAGAAATGTACAGTTTTTAGTTCCTCCACTTTTTTCCATACACAATTTGTCGCTTAAATACTTCTGCATACTTTGTGGTACCTCAATCATTCAACATTTACCATGTTCTGTTCATTCAGCACATTTTGACTGTTTCTTTTGGTATTGACATCTTATACAGTTTATGAAATATTCAGCTTTTTGTGATCATCTTGGGCCCCATTGAAATGAATGGAACATCCCATCATTTCTGAAGAATTCTGATTAAAAAAATGTTGCACTCTTTCACAGCTAACTACTTACATGTACTTTCAGCTGGAAACCCCATTCAAATTTTAAGATTTAGTCATATCATTCAACTACTTCTGTCTATTTTAGCTTTTTGAATACCAGAATACCTCGTTTTAAAGTCGTTTTAACCTCAAAACATTGTCCTGGGCCATATGCAACAAAATTTCGTTCTGTATACACCCTGTGCATGCAAAATGATAATAAAGTCAGTCTAAGTCTAAGTCTAAGATATAGCAGGTTTAAATAAATAAAATACATTTTATAACTTAAAGGCAGGGTGGAGGTTTTGGCTCCTAGCATGAATAAAAAGTACTGGGGAGGCATTTTAAAGTGTCATAGTCTATCAAATTCACTTTGTTCGGTTAAAAGTAAAAGAACAAAAAAAAGTATTTACTGCAAGTAAATATTACTTAAAAAGGTTTCCCAAGTTGTCAGACTTTTTGTTATTGTTTTGGATTTGCATCAGATTTTTGTAATAAAAATGTTAAGTTCTGAACAAATTCTAGTTTTTTGTTGAACTTGTAATTTGCATGTAAGGCCTTTGTAACCTACTGCAGGAAGTTGTTCCCACAAATATCGCATTCACTTCCTTAAATCATTGTAAACCTTTCCTTGTTTTTGTTTAGAAAAGCCTGTTATAATTATTACACTTTGAGTTTAGTATCTCAATTAAACCCTTATGAATCAAACATGTACTTTTGATCTGTACCTTTTATACTTTAGCAGACTTCTGTCTTTCTTGTCTAAATTCATAAGTGTTGAAAGCTGTACACACAATGATTTTATTTTGGTCTGCCAGTTATCCAATACAATTATTAACTCAGCACTGGGTTTTTTTGTGGTCTTTACAAAGATTATCAAGCACATTAAACCAAGAGGCTCAGATGTTGAAAACGGAAAAATAGTGGAGTTTCTCTTACGAATCAAATGTATGCTTTGAGAGAAATTCTTTCCAGGAGCTGTGTTGTAAATATATCTGCAACACAGTTAAGGCCTTACTGAACCGTTGAGTGAGATTATATCTCAGAAACATATCAAAAGTTTATTACAAACTACTCTGACTCACCTGCTGATTGCTTCTCTCCTCCACCACCGGCACCGTGTTGTGGCCCTTGTGTCTCTCCTTAACACACAGCGAGCACACACACTGCTGGTCATTGAGGCAGTACAGACGCAGCAGCTTTTCGTGCTGTTGGCACAGCTTCTCCTTCAGCCTATCTGTGGCTGGGATCAGCTTGTGTCCTTTTCTGTGAAAGCGCTCTTCGTGTCCTTTCAGGTGAGCCAGGCAGAAAGACTCCAGGCACTGGGGACAGGATTCCACAGCTCTGTTCTTCCTGCCCTTACAGACGCTGCATTTCACCTCCTCGGGTTTCGCAAGGTGCTGGGCCGCAGACTGAACTTCACTTTTCAGGAACTTTTCCACCACTTCGGCCAGAACGGTGTTCCTGCTCAGCAGGGGTTTGGGATTGAACACCTGCCTGCACTGGGGGCAGCTGTACTGGTCTTTCTGCTTCGCTGTGTTCCAGTAATCCTCAATGCAGTCCAGACAGTAGCTGTGTCCACACGGGATGGTCACGGGATCTCGCAGAACCTCTAGGCACACAGGACAGCAAAACTCGTCTTGATCTACAGAGATAGTTGCGGCTGCCATTGCACTCTCTCACACACATTATACTGAAAGAGGAAGGGACAGTGATGGGCGTAGCTCACAGGTGTGCAGATACCAGCATCTCAGGTTTCACCTGCTGCACCATGAAGCCTCCAATCACAGCAAGGCACACCTGGGGAAGGCCCTCCCAGGTAAAGAAAGCAGAGATCAGTCCCATGTAGACCCACACCAGGCTGGGCCATAGTAGATGACCTTTAAAAGTAACCTGAAGCTTGTTTTGTTCCAGGGGAAAGCCCTGACTCATGTCTGTGTTTGATCAACAAAAAGTGAACCAACCACCAGACAGTCTCTTCCAAACAGTCACAGGTCAGTTTCAAGATTTTAATTACAGTTTCAGAAATGTCCTTCTTAAAATTTCTTGCTTTTAGCTCACACTTAAGTAGCAAGACTCTAATATCGGATAGAATTCAGTGGGTTTTTAAAGTTCAGCTAAAGGCACCTTTTTCATAGACACACCTTTACTTAAATGCGCAACTTTAACATTCCCTGTATTACTTTGAATTTTAATCAGTTTGCTATTGTTTATACATCTCTATTAACTAATTTATCATTACTCTGTGTCCTCTCAGTCCATCCAGAATAAGGGAAGACAACCTTCTCTTACTCTGCACCATCAGCCTGGAATCATCTCTAAGTAGACTTTAACTTCCTGATCTGATTCTGCTTCTGTTCTTAACTATAGCTTTGTGATTAGTTCTCATCTTACACATTTTGAGTCCGTTCCTTAATGTACACTTGCATTGTTGTTTTGTATGTAACTTTTATGATTGTATGGTCTCTTTTGAAACCTAGGATTTATTTGCCGGTGAGATTTATCCCACATAAATAAAGGTTTTCCTCTTTGCTTTCAAGTGAAACTGTTTATGAAATCCTTCAGTGAATGAATATTCTTTAATCTCAAAATAAGCCGATGTTTATTTAATGTGTAACAAATGAGTTTACAAAAGAAAATAACTGGTCATAAAGCATTGCTTAAAAAAATACTTATAAAAGCATAAAACCACATCACTACAACAGGCTGACCCTTTTAGCAAGACTGAAATACACTGAAGTAGGCTGCTCATGCTTTTAGCTAAGTTAACTGTATCATCTGTAAATAAATACTGAAATATAATTGATTAAAGTCAATGAACTAGTGTCCACCGATAAAATATTCAAAAAGGTCTCATTCTTGACTCTTATGAAACTCAGGTTATGCGAGTGCGTGTACGACATTCAGTCTGATGTCCAGCAGGATTTATCTTCTTCTTGAGTGAGGCCGTCTCTGCAGGTGTCTTTGTCTAGATCCAGTCGTGACTTTGGAACCTGGGCAAAAAGAAAACAAGAAATGGAACGTTGCACCAAGCTGAGGCAGCAGAAACAACAAAATCTGATCAGTTTACTTCAGGAGATAAAATGATGTGAGGAAATCAAACTTCTTTTGTAAATATAATGTTAAATTACCTAAGGGTTAAAGCATCTGAATGTTAAAATGTTTTGTATCAATAAGGTTTTCCATATCACATCGCAACAACAAATTTCAGCGCATGTAACAGTGATTTGGAATAAATGCTTCATTAATGTGATGACTCTAGTTACCAAACGGTGAGAAGGCAAATGGTCCCTGGCCAAAGAATGGGTTCAGAGGACTGACAGCTGGTTGGTCCAGACTAAGAGGAGGCAGAACTGCGAGGACAGATAAACAGAGTTACTGTGGAGCCTCCCAAACTGAAACTGACAGAATCTCATGCAGATTCAGCAAACTGTGCGGTAAGCAAACATGCTGAGAAAGGAGTTTCGGCTGAAAGGAAAATGTTAGGACGGAAACGTCTTTTATTCAGAAGGACAATAAAAACACGTCAAATTTCACAAACAGGTACACGGGTGTAACGTAACACACACACAACACAGCACACAACTCGTTTTCATGTGTTCACACATCTCATCAGTGTGTCACTGAGTAAGTGTGTCCCAGAAACCATCTGCACATAAGAAAAACGCAACAAGAGAGAAGGGTTCCGCATTATTTAGCAAGTATATAAACGAACTGATCTAAATTATTTTAGGTGTCTGTGGAAAAAATATCAAAATTAAATCTGTGGTCAATTAAACCACTGAAATCACAGGACTTAACAGCAATTAGTCAGAGTTTGCTTCTTGCCTTTTAATAAACAAGGTAGATTTTTCTCAACATAAAGAAAAACAAGAAAAAATATACAGTACAGACCAAAAGTTTGGACACAACAGTTGTGTCCAAACTTTTGGTCTGTACTGTACATTTTGAAAACAAAACAAAAAATAAATAGAGCTATGTATAAAAATATACAACTTTTTCTATTGGGCTGGAATGAAAAATTTGCCCACCGTTACTTTTTAAGAAAAGTTTCTTTAATAGTTTGTATATTAATAATATTTGTTTATTAACATTAACTAAACCCATTGGTGCCTGAATGTACAGACCATTCAATAAATTAGAATATTATTGAAAAGTTAATTTATGTGAGTAACTTAATTCACTAAGTAAAACACTTATCAATTAATTACACTCGGACTGATATTTTCAAGGACTTACTTCAATGCTTCCGTTGTTTGCATTGATTTTCCACTTACAGTTATTGAAAATATGACATATAAAGTTAGAGTACATCAGACCAATAAAAAATATTTTTAAAACAGAAATATGGGTTTAAAGACAAGTATGTTTAACATTTGCTTATAGGTTGTCATTTTTAAGAGTTCTTTAATTTGGCAAATATTCTTCGGCGGGATGATATTCTACTTTATTGATTATGCCTGCATTTATAAGCTTATGAAAAGAAAATGTGTTTTTGTTGTCAAGCAGACGCTAGATTAAATAAAGATTATTATGTTGTATGTAGAACTTTGGTATTATTTTTTCAAATCAGACAAATTTGATTAAAAAATTATGCATAAAAATGGCAATCACAAAATGATCAAGTATACAATATGAAATGCTGAAGCTATTGATTTTATAGAAACTGTTAATAGGTGACAGAACTTGTGATTAAAAAAAACAATTATTATCAATTAAAGATATACCTATTTCAAATCTTTGTACATCTTTACAATAATCAATGCAGAATCAGAATCAGAAGGTAACATAGCCATGTCTAATTGGGTTAAATGACATCTTAACAAGCTCACTTATTGGTGACTCCATCTGTGCAGCTGCCCCAGCCTCACCAGCGAGGGGAGAGTCACACTGAGACTCTGAGGACTCAGGATTCTGAATCATCATGATTGTAACATCTTTCACTAAAAAAAATTTAAAAAAATAAACGAAAAGAGAAACATTAGATCAGTCAGTAGTTGGAACAAATGTCCTTTAAAAACCCCTCTTGAAGTGTGTCTACCTTTCTCATAGATGCTGACAAATCCTCCCTGGCACACTTCTTGCAGCAATCCCTTGAAGTCGGACACAGCTGTCATCACTGGGCTGAAGGAGAGGCCCGGGTTCATGTTGAGCAAAGGAGAAGCTGACAGCGTAGGTGAGGCATGAAGGGACTGACAACTCTAAACACAGATACAGAGAGGAGACGGTGTTAGGCTGAGTGCTACTGAGTCACTGTCCGCAGAACAAGTCTGAAGGAATCACCTGGAGGAACTGGACGGGGTCATCAGTGTGGGACAGGAGGTCAAGTTCGGCCTCGTTCTTCTTCAGTTCAGCAATTTCCTTCTGGATCTTGTCCAGCAGCTGCTCGGCTTCACCGATGGCCGTCTTTTCCTGTTCTTTGATGAGCTCTCTCAGTTCAAAGCGCTTCAGCTCTATCTGGCGAATGAGCTCCGTAAAAATGGCGTCGCTCTCTTCAGCAGCAGCCCGTGCCGAACGCTAGAGGGAGACGCAGACCAACGCACAGCAGTCAGCGAGGGAGGCACAATTTAAAAAAAAACATCTGTTCTATGAGAATATTTAACTTCAGCAGCTGTTATGTAAATAAAGAACAAGTTAAGTATTGTACTGAGTTTTCTCATTAATCATTTAACAGAAAGAATCTGTGTGTCAGCACTTACAGCGAGAGAAAAAACAGCTTGTCTCAGATCTTGTGCCTCTTTCTCTCTTTGCTGAATCTTGAACTGTGAGCTCTGCCTCATGTCACTAAGCTGCATCTGAAAGAAAGAATTATGGGATATTTTAAAATTATAAGTCATGTTTACTAAACAAGGAAAAATCACCCGTTTGCCTTTCTGAATCTCCACAGAATATCTGTAAAACCTATAATGTAATTATAGGTAATAATGTAAAACCTACAAAAGAAAAATAAATAATACTATTTAAATGCAATATTTAGCCAGAAATCAACTGAACTGCTTCAGAAACATGACAACAAAACCACAAGAACTAAATCTGTGTCACCATCTTCATATCAAACCTTGATTTACAGCAAAAAAAAAATAAAATAAAAATAAATATAAGCAGAGCCATTTATTTTGTTTATTAGTAGAGCTAAATCACAGTCATTTTGGTTTTGTTTGCGTGCAGCATGAAGAACTGCACTGAGAGGGATAACTTTGTTCTTGACCAGATCTAAAGAACCAGGGTCGGACTAAATAAAGCATTTAGAGAAGCAGTTGACAAAGGGACAGATTCTTGAACAATATCGATTGTTCAACAATTTCTTCCCTGCGACATAAATGAAGGACATGAACATTACAATTTTAACGTAATTGGAAAAAGGTCCATTTTTGCCTAATTTACTTTTAGAAACTGCTTTCTAATTCTTCAGGGTGTAAAAGAAAGGGTCAGGATCCAGGTATATATTTTTTCTGAGCGTCATGGATAAATGCATAAAAATAAGAACGGATTACAAAATGACCCCCTATAATTCATAAAAAGCACGTAATCAAAGCCCGTAGCTAATTTCATTAAAGTTAAAAACAATGTGTATTGAAGAACAGGTTACTGGATGCAAAACATAGTAAAACTATTTGTTATATTGCCATCCATCCATCCATCCATCCATCTTCTTCCGCTTATCCGAGGTCGGGTCGCGGGGGTAGCAGCTTCAGAAGGGAGGCCCAGACTTCCCTCTCCCCAGCCACTTCTTCTAGCTCCTCCGGGGGAATCCCGAGGCGTTCCCAGGCCAGCCGAGAGACATAGTCCCTCCAGCGTGTCCTGGGTCTTCCCCGGGGCCTCCTCCCGGTGGGACGTGCCCGGAACACCTCACCAGGGAGGCGTCCAGGAGGCATCCTGACCAGATGCCCAAGCCACCTCAACTGGCTCCTCTCGATGTGAAGGAGCAGCGGCTCTACTCTGAGTCCCTCCCGGATGACTGAGCTTCTCACCCTATCTCTAAGGGAGAGCCCAGCCACCCTACGGAGAAAACCCATTTCGGCCGCTTGTATCCGCGATCTCGTTCTTTCGGTCATGACCCAAAGCTCATGACCATAGATGAGGGTGGGAACGTAGATCGACCGGTAAATCGAGAGCTTCGCTTTTTGGCTCAGCTCTCTCTTCACCACGACGGACCGGTACAGCGCCCGCTTGACAGCAGACGCTGCGCCAATCCGCCTGTCGATCTCCCGCTCCCTTCTTCCCCCATTCGTGAACAAGATCCCGAGATACTTAAACTCCTCCACTTGGGGCAGGACACCCCCCCTGACCCGGAGAAGGCACTCTACCCTTTTCCGGCTCAAGACCATGGCCTCGGATTTGGAGGCACTGATCCCCATCCCGGCCGCGAACCGATCCAGCGAGAGCTGCAGATCACGATCTGATGAAGCCAAAAGGACCACATCGTCTGCAAAAAGTAGAGATGAGATCCTAAGGCCACCAAATCGGATCCTCTCAACACCTTGGCTGCGCCTAGAAATTCTGTCCATGAAAGTGATGAACAGAATCGGTGACAAAGGGCAGCCCTGGCGGAGTCCAACTCTCACCGGAAACGAGTCCGACTTACTGCCGGCAATGCGGACCAGACTCTGACACTGGTCATACAGGGACCTGACAGCCCGTATCAAAGGGCCCGGTACCCCATACTCCCGGAGAACCCCCCACAGGGCTCCCCGAGGGACACGGTCGAACGCCTTCTCCAAGTCCACAAAACACATGTAGACTGGTTGGGCGAACTCCCATGCACCCTCCAGGACCCTGCTGAGGGTGTAGAGCTGGTCCAGTGTTCCACGACCAGGACGAAAACCACACTGCTCTTCCTGAATCCGAGGTTCGACTATCCGACGGACCCTCCTCTCCAGGACCCCTGAATAGACCTTGCCAGGGAGGCTTAAGAGTGTGACCCCTCTATAATTGGAGCACACCCTCCGGTCCCCCTTTTTGAACAGGGGGACCACCACCCCAGTCTGCCAGTCCAGGGGAACTGCCCCCGATGTCCATGCGATATTGCAGAGTCGCGTCAACCAACACAACCCTACAACATCCAGAGCCTTAAGGAACTCCGGGCGGATCTCATCCACCCCCGGGGCCTTGCCACCGAGGAGCTTTTTAACCACCTCGGCGACCTCGCCCCCAGAGATTGGAGAGCCCAACCCAGAGTCCCCAGGCTCTGCTTCCTCAGTGGAAGGCATGTTGGTGGGATTGAGGAGGTCTTCGAAGTACTCTGCCCACCGGCCCACAACGTCCCGAGTAGAGGTCAGCAGCACACCATCCCCACTATAAACAGTGTTGGTGCTGCACCGCTTCCCCCCCCTGAGACGCCGGATGGCGGACCAGAATCGCCTCGAAGCCGTGCGGAAGTCTTTCTCCATGGCCTCTCCAAACTCCTCCCACGCCCGAGTTTTTGCCTCGCAAACCGCCCGAGCCGCATGCCGCTTCGCCCGCCGGTACCCATCAGCTGCTTCCGGAGTCCCACAGGCCAAAAAGGCTCGATAGGACTCCTTCAGCCTGACGGCATCCCTCACCGAAGGTGTCCACCAACGGGTTCGAGGGTTGCCGCCGCGACAGGCACCGACAACCTTGCGGCCACAGCTCCGATCGGCCGCCTCGACAATGGAGGCACGGAACACGGTCCACTCAGACTCCATGTCCCCCACCTCCCCCGGGACGTGTTCGAAGTTTTGCCGGAGATGGGAGTTAAAGCTCCGTCTCACAGGGGATTCCGCCAGACGTTCCCAGCAGACCCTCACAACACGTTTGGGCCTGCCAGGTCTGACCGGCTTTCGCCCCCACCACCGGAGCCAACTCACCACCAGGTAGTGGTCAGTGGACAGCTCCACACCTCTCTTCACCCGAGTGTCCAAGACATACGGCCGCAGATCCGATGAAACGATGACAAAGTCGATCATCGAACTGCGGCCTAGGGTGTCCTGGTGCCAAGTGCACATATGGACACCCTTATGCTTGAACATGGTGTTCGTTATGGACAATCCATGGCGAGCACAGAAGTCCAGCAACAGAACACCGCTCGAGTTCAGGTCGGGTGGGCCGTTCCTCCCAACCACGCCCCTCCAGGTCTCACTGTCGTTGCCCACGTGAGCGTTGAAGTCCCCCAGCAGAACAAGGGAGTCCCCAGGAGGAGCACTCTCCAGTACCCCCTCTAAGGACTCCAAAAAGGGTGGGTAATCTGAACTGTCGTTCGGCCCGTAAGCACAAACGACAGTCAGAACCCGTCCCCCCACCCGTAGGCGGAGGGATGCTACCCTCTCATTCACCGGGGTAAACCCCAACGTACAGGCGCCGAGATGGGGAGCAACAAGTATGCCCACTCCTGCCCGACGTCTCTCTCCCTGGGCAACTCCAGAGTGGAAGTATGTCCAGCCCCTCTCAAGGAGACTGGTTCCAGAACCAGAGCCATGCGTCGAGGTGAGACCGACTATTTCTAGCCGGAACCTCTCGACCTCACGCACTAGCTCCGGCTCCTTCCCCACCAGAGAGGTGACATTCCACGTCCCAAGAGCCAGTTTCTGCAACCGAGGATCGGACCGCCAGGGTCCCCTCCCTTGGCCGCCACCCATCACACAGTGCACCCGACCCCTTTGGCCCCTCCCACGGGTGGTGGGCCCATGGGAGGGGGGGCCCATGTTTCCTCTTCGGGCTGAGCCCGGCCGGGCTCCATGGGTAAAAGCCCGGCCACCAGACGCTCGCCATCGTGCCCCCCCTCCAGGCCTGGCTCCAGAGTGGGGCCCCGGTGACCCGCGTCCGGGCGAGGGAACACCAAGTCCAAGGTTTTCTTTCATCATTGGGTTGTTATATTGCATTTAATCATTTTGGGGAAGGCCGGGGGAGGGGAGGTGAAATTGATGTTTACCTCCTTATCACTAATCAGAGCCAGTCCACAATACAAACTGTCTGAATGCAGTCTCTGACCGAATGCGTCTCTACATAAAAATGATTAGGACTGAAAAATAAAACCAAGGCTCTTACAAAAAATAAAAATTGATCCACATGTCACCATACGCAAGGTGACTCGTGAGTTTTAAGTATTTGCACAACAAATACTTAAAACTCACAGACGATAATTCCAGGCTGATATAATGTGTTGCTACCTTCATTTGTTGTGTTTCTGCCTCGGCCAGCACCGTGTCGTGTCCTTTGTGCTCGTCTGTCAGACACAGGTAGCAAATGCAGCGCCTGTCGGTGCGACAGTACACTTCCAGCAGCTTGTCGTGCTGGGGACAGATCGTCTCCTGGAGCCGCTTGGAGGCCGAAACCAGCTTGTGCTTCTTGAAGGCAGCGGACTCGTAGTGAGGCTGGAGGTGAACATCGCAGTAGGAGGCCAGGCACACCAAGCAGGACTTGACAGCCTTGTTTTTCCTCCCGGTGCAGACGTCACACTCCACGTCGTCAGCTTTGGCCAGACATCGGTTATCCCTCGGTACCGAGGCAGCCAGGAGCGTAGTTGTCTTGAATTTCTCCACCACATCGGTGAGCATGGTGTTCCTGGCAAGCGCCGGCCTCGGGCTGAAGCTCTGTCGGCACTGCGGGCAGACGAAGACCCCGAGAAAGTCGTCTTGGTCCCAGTAGTTCTGGATGCAGTCCGAGCAGTAGCTGTGTCCGCAGGGGATGGTCACTGGGTTTTTCAGCACGTCCAGGCATATGGAGCAGTTAAACTGGTCCTTGTCCAGAACCACTCCACCCTGAGCCATTTTTTAAAACACTACAGAGGAGCCAGAAAATAACAGAAAAAACAAGAACACACTGGTTCAGTGTTGCTACAGCTGCTTTGTTTACAGGAAGTGAAGAGAATGGAGGCGTGGCCTAGCAACGACACCGATACTGGAGGACATTTAATTTAAAGAGACAAATACAGATTCTTCTAACTAAGAGCTGTCTTTGCTTCACAACCAGACCAACAATAAATGCAAAAACACAAACTCTTTTTACAAAGCTAATTTAAAGTATTGTTAAATTATTATTATTGCAGTTTTAATTGGGTTAGTTCACTTTATCAAAGACGCGTTCATGGGGGAAAAATCGCTCTAAGTGCAAAAAAAGATTTTTCACCCTCTATTTACATATTAACTTCTTAAGATTTTTATGTGTGAACATCTAATGTTGAACATATAGTTAATGTAATTTGAAATACCTGAAATAACTTTTGTGGTCTTGGATAATTTTTGATTCATTTATTATTCACATTTTTTAACACACTTTGCTTCATGGTGATTATTCTGTTTTCTATTTTGAATTTCAAATATTTTTATTAAGATAATCATTTACTAGTACCACAATTGGAAATTTTTGCAATGCCACATCAAGAATTGGTACAAGAACCCCAAAATTTAAAATAGAATAGAACGTATATGTATACTTATTGCACAAAAGAGAATTACTGCATATAAAAACAATCATGTGTATTGGATGTGTTTGTTAGTCTATGTGGGTAAATAGCACTGCAAGGGCTTTGTTTTAATTGCACTGATCACATTGAATAAAGCTATTTAGCTTTGTCACTTTGAATAAAGCTAAATATATTTCATTTTAAATAAGAACTCTTGCATTGAAGTTAGCTCTCACAATATGGCATATAAAGCCTATGAATGTCTGATATGTCTATAGTTTATTAAACATTTCCCTTTTTGCCCTTCTCAATGAATCGGTCTGTTCTTTGAAACAGTTTTCCATTGAATGTTTACATCTAGTCAATGTGTTACAAGTAGTAGATAAGCCCTTTATGGCGAGGATCTTTTCTTTATTTGCTGATTAGAAGGACAGTAGAAGCAGTCATGCTAGAACAGCTTAACTTTCACAATTCATGTAACTCAATCAACAGCCTCAAAAGTGCAGTGCCTACAGTGTTGAAATATCCATCGAAGTGGCGTGCTTTTATTCAGAAGGGGCAGTCAGTCAGAGTTTTGACCAGTATCATATCTTAAATGTAGGAACATTAAATCACAATAAAATCTGTACTTAATTTGTAAGAAATGACCCAAAAACAAGGTTCAGTGCATTTTTATTTTAAAATGCATTAAAAATAATTAACAAACATAATAAATAATATCTGACAAATCATTTTCCATAAATCAAAGAACAGTAGGTGGAAAATAAACATACAATCCATATCCTCAAACTTCAAGGTATTAACCAGGATTTCCTTAACAGAGCATTGACAGCATAAATACATAAAAGATTAGGCATACATTTAAAAAATGTAATATCTCTAACTAAGGACAATACGTTAATTTGGTTACAAAAAGAAAATTCTGATGCATAAATGACAAGTTTCCACATTTCAATTATTTTCTCAATAAGAGCACAAAAACACTCATACTTTCTTGTGCGTGGCAGGTTTTGAAAAGTTGCCAGCAACCTCCTGTTAGCTGTTGATTATTATACCTGCAAATCAAAAACATTCTCTTAAAAATCACATGCAGCTCTAATAAAGAGGTCATCTTTTTCTATAAGGGCTCTTTTTTTCTCAATCTGGTAAAATAAAGTGCTGACAAATGTTTAGCTATATTTTTAAAAATAGAGTATTCCCTTTCAGATTGTTAACAGGTAATAACCACTTCAAAAATACTGCTCACAGTTTTAAACCTCGTCAAAACATGCTCAATATACCAATTCAAATAGTCCATTAAACATGTTTTTGGTTTTTCATTCTAAGTTATAACGCTGTTACTAAACTATAAGAAACAGGCTTGAAAAATATTCAGATTGTTTTGAAACATGCATTTATGCCGGTAGAATATTAATGTTTGCGCTACATGCTAATCTGAAATTCAGTGATGTTTTCAGATGAGAACACCCAACTCACAGTCAACTACTTGGTAAGTCACAAAGATAAAGCTTTGTTTTGGATTCACTTTATTTTAAAGTAAACGTTTCCTTCATTTCAAGTTTTTTTATACTTAGCTGCAGTAAATAAAGTTTTTCACATCAAACAAACCAAACAATTAAGAAACAGTGTGTGAGACTGGCCCCAAATAAGAATATGTAGAGTATTTGAAGATGACTAAAACACTCTAAAAGGTGCCGGTATGTTTGAGTGTGTGCAATGCTGAGATATGCGTCGCCACTCATGATACCAAAGTATCTTGTGTGCCTTCACTTGTTTTTATCCTCCAAGCCGCTTTCTGCTCTCAGCGCCTGACTGCTGGCTGAAATGAAGCTGATCCAGTGTTTGAGCTCCTCTGGAAACTGTGGACACTCAATCTGTAAATAAACACAGCATTAAACACACTCTTAAAATTCACATGAAGATTGGAGCCCTGAGTTCAAGTTGCACCAAATAACAAACTGACAGTAACCTTAAAAGTTTAAAAACGCCCAAAAAAGTAATGGTAATACCAAATTACACGTTCAAATTGCAAACACATTTTTATATTAAATTTTTCTTGATACGTATACACTCCTGATCAAAATCTTAAGACCAGTCCAAAAATTGTAAGAATTTGCATTTTGCACCATTGAATCTTAAGAACGTTCTAAGTAGAGCTTCACAATGTTAAAAGGACAAATCAGTGCAAGAGACAAGAACATTTGAGCAGGGAATTGTCTGAAAACTGCATTTACACTCAAACATGATTTCTTCAGCTGATCAAAAGTTTAAGACCATAGTCTTTAAAAGCCAAAAGCTGTGCAAACATCTGGATTCCATGTCATTTTCTGTGAAGTCTTTACACTGTCAAGACCTCCTGATGGCAAAAGCAAAAAAGCTCACTGACTTTGAACGTGGTAGGATTGTTGAGCTGCATAAGCAAGGCCTCTCACAACGTGCCATCGCTGCTGAGGTTGGACGCAGTAAGACAGTCATTTTGCATTTTTTAAACGATCCTGAGGGTTATGGAACAAAAAAGTCAAGTGGTAGACCCAAAAAAATTTCACCAGCTCTAAGCCGCAGGATCCGATTGGCTGTCCGTCAAGACACGGGACGATCCTCTACCCAAATTAAGGCCATTACTGGTGCTGACTGCAGCCCAATAACCATCAGACGGCATCTGCGAGAGAAGGGCTTCAGAAACAAAAAACGTCTTCAAAGGCCACGTCTTCTTCAACGCCACAGAATTGCCCGTTTGGACTTTGCAAGGGTGCACCAAACATGGGACATTGAAAGGTGGAAGAAAGTTGTCTTCTCTGATGAGAAAAAATTTAACCTTGATGGTCCTGATGGCTTCCAACATTACTGGCATGACAGGGAGATCCCACCTGAGATGTTTTCTACACGGCACAGTGGTGGGGGCGCCATCATGATTTGGGGTGCGTTTTCCTTCAATGGAACAATGGAGCTTCAGGTTGTGCAGGGGCGTCAAACAGCAGCTGGCTATGTGGAGATGTTGCAGCGGGCATCCCTCATGACTGAGGGCCCTCGTCTGTGTGGTAATGATTGGGTTTTTCAACAGGACAATGCTGCAGTTCACAATGCCCGCCTGATAAAGGAGTTCTTCCAAGAAAATAACATCACTCTTTTGGACCATCCTGCATGTTCCCCGGATCTAAACCCAATTGAGAACATTTGGGGATGGATGGCAAGGGAAGTTTACAAAAATGGACATCAGTTCCAGACAGTGGATGCCCTTCGTGAAGCCATCTTCAACACTTGGAGCAACGTTCCCACTAGCCTCCTGGAAACACTGGCATCAAGCATGCCTAAACGATTGTTTGAAGTCATCAACAAGAATGGTGGAGCTACTCATTACTGAGTCCTTTTTTTTGACACTTTGTTTCTGTTTTGGGGGGTTTTCGGGTTTTTTTGAGCTATGGTCTTAAACTTTGATCAGCTGAAAAAATCATCTTTGAGTATAAATGCAGTTTTCAATTAATTCCCCGCTCAAATGTTCTTGTCTCTTGCACTGATTTCTTCTTTTAACATTGTGAAGCTCTACTTAGAACCTTCTTAAGATCCAATAGTGCAAAATGCAAATTCTTGCAATTTTTTGACTGGTCTTAAGATTTTGATCAGGAGTGTATGTGCGCTCCATGTAAGCTTGATTTATCAAGTTGCTTGTTTATTTTCCTGACTTGTATAGAGGAATGTTTTTAGTTGTTTGTAAAAGCTGATTTCATATTTTTGCTTATGAAATATAATTAGTTGAAAATGACCTTCGATGGGGAGTTTTTAAATTATTCTTCGATGAATAATTCATCGAAGAATGAAACTGTTGCAACTGCTGTTCTTAAACAAAATGTGCTCAGAAATGTTCATATGATCTAAATATTTTCCCTAACTGTGTTTATGTATTCTCAATTACACTCAATGTGCAAAACTACTCACCTTCTTCTTGTAGGTAAATTCCATGATGCTTTCTGGGCTGCTGCCCACCACATTCTGCCTGCAAAGCATGACTGCAGATACAAAGCCATCTCTCTTAGACACGAAGCGCTGCTCTAGGTAAAAGGCCTTATCATCCCAGCCTAGCACTTTGGTACGAATCTGGAAAGCCTCTCTGAAGGCCAAAGAGCGCCTATACCGAATGGTGGAGGCCCCTACTACCATTTTGGCCCCAAGTTTACGTGAGGCCATGAACAACCCATTTCTCATGTAGTGGTGGAAGCGAGCAAAGTCACACTCCCTCAGATATCTAGAGTTGTTCATATGGCCCAGATAGTCTAAATCATGAGGAAGGACCATGCCATCGATACTTTGCTCAGCTAGAATGTCTTCTATTCTGGGTAGGAACCATGCTTCTACAAAAACCTGGGCCCCTCGCAGGAAGTACCACACATCCAGGTTGCAGAAGAGGAGGAGGAGGGTGCTCAGCACCAGCAGCAACATCTCTGGAACAAGAGTCCAAACACAGATTCAACAAATAAAAACTAATGAACCAAATAATAATTTACAAAAGTGTTTTAACAAGCTGTATGTATGGGATGGCTTAAAAATACTTTCAATAATATGCAGTTTTTGATTAGAAATGTAAGAATACATTTTAGCATTTTACTAAATAAATACTAATACTAATCAACTTGAATACATATATGAAAGTACGCAATATAATGTGAACTGGACTTTCCAGAGCCGCTTACTATGTTTCCAGAATTAAAGCAAAGAGGTCTTATATACCCACAGCCAAGCACTGCAACCTTGACAAGAGTGGGAAGTTAGCGCAGCTGCCTTCAAATAAACCTGCTATGGAAGTCAAATCTGTTAGCCTAGCTGTTAGCAGTAGGAGGCTGCCGGCCTATGGAGGTAGAGGGGGTAAATTCTGACGCAAAAGTCGCCACTTTGCATTAAACTATGGCGCAATGCCAGCGCCGTCCAAAAACGTATCAGAAGCATATATCTACAAGAGTAAAACTCACCGTGCGTCCCTCAGAAGGCGCTACCACAGGACGGGATGCAACTTCAAGAAGCCGGTAGGTTCAACGGACATGACTTCCTGGTGTGTGACGACACGGACCTTCATTGGCTGACTGTTGACATGGTTACAGATTTATTATGCAAATACGGTTTTTCTTCTTGGTTTTTTAACAGCTACCTCATGGAATGCTGTAATAATATTTTTAATCAAAAGTATTTAAAAAAAAATTGTACAAAACGCTCATCCAAAATCTACATATTGCAAAATTCTCCTATGAAAGAAAATGTAAACTATTTCAAATAAAGTAGAAAATGTTTCTTTCCAGAATTTGAAAGCTGGCTTAAATAATTTAACATCTTCTCCAATAAACTGTATTTACTGCTTCCTGCACGTTGCTTTTTTATTTTTATTCCACTAGGTTACAATAAATTATCCTGACCAGCCGTTCAGACCGAAAAACACATTCTTTATAGTAAGAAAGACACATTAGGATAAAAAGAAATTTGATAACAGTAAAAAAAAAAAAAATTTACATTATAGCTAGATTACATGTTTAATTAATCTGGTAATAGACAAGACTGAATTAAAAAAGGTGAAAAGCCTTATCTTGAGTTTCCTATCTTTTCCAGTGATTTATAGCAGTGATACAGATATGTTCCCTCTGAATATGAATGTTTAACCTACATAAAACAAGCAGATGACAGAAAAAACACTTAGTCTACATGAATTTGTTAATTCGTGGAGTAGTTGTTCTCATTGTCCTAATGACAGAAGAAATACTATATAACAACCATTTACCTTGTAAATTTTAAAATGGCTGCTCAAACATCAGCTCAAGTGGAAAACATAGTCTTGAAGTTAACACCCGATTTGAACATTGCAATTCAGCAGTTCAATGAGTAACACTAGGTCGTTAAGTGGATATTTCAGAGGCCACAAATGAAAAGCAAACTTCTGCTCTTAAGGACGACACCAAGTCAAATTAGTGAGAGATATTACGTTAAAGCTAGACGCACTAAACAAACAACCTGAAGCTAATGGGTTTTGAAGAAAATATCTTAATAATCACAGAAGTATTACATGCCGCCTGAAGTTTATCTTGTAAGTTTAAAATGATTTAAGCTCTTTAACACTGTTTGGATTCATGACACTGACTGCCTCCATGCAATGCAATGTTGATGCAGTAATTCCTGAATTACTGCATCAATATTGCATTGCATGGAGACAGTCACCCTGTGGTTCAACATAAATGTTAAGAAAGTTAATTGCCTTTAACAGCACCTTTCACCATTGAAGACTATGGTATCTCATCTTCCACCAATTTCTCCATAATATTTAGGTCCGATTGGCTGGCCAGTTAAGTCTTAACATGGCGCAATTGAAATTTAGAATTTGATTTAATCTCAAAAGAGGACATTTTATTATTGAGCAACAATCAAGTCCTTTTTTCCCATTAATCAAGGTAAGATATTTCGGATGTTGTCAGTAGCTTTGTACGGGAAGCATTGCAGTTGTGGCCCATGACCTTTATAACCTTTTCTGAATCCCTTGAAGCTGCAGTTGACATGTTGTGAAACTTTACTAAACTATCAAATACAATCACTTTACAATTCCTTTAAAGCTTCAACTGCCAATTTCTTGGACATAATTTTCTATCACTGTTTGTTCTTCCACTCAACTTAGCATTAATATGCTCAAATACAGCACCCATCTTATTAATACAGAACAGTTTTGGATTCTAGACATCTGTCAAGGCAGCAATCTTCCCCCATAAGACAGTAACAAAACTACTTATTTAATCAGTCTTCTATAATATTTTCATTTCTTGAGAAAGTGCATTTTGGGTTTTAACTAGCTGTGAAAAATGAACAGAACTAAATACTTGAATATATATCAGTGTAATGGATTTATACAAGTAAAGAGCATTAGACTTAATTAAATGAACAAATGTTTTGCTCTTTTCTTGGCACATACCTGTGTAGAAAAAAATGGCACTAGATGTTAACAGCTGCCCTCAGATGGTACAACAGAAACAATGCATTCAGATGTTAAAGCTCAAGAAGTCATTTTTATTTCTAACATTTTTGTGCTTTGAAAGCATATTTCGTCCCAATAAGAAACTCACACCTTAACCCATGGATTAGTTTTATTGCTGCTGCTATAAAACCTGTCATACATTAGATATTTACAGTTAGAAAAGTTGTGATGTAACACCATTTTTAATGCAATGTACACCAATATTCCTGTGTTACATCTTTAAATATTGGGTTCAAAGTACCCTTAGAGCAAAGAACAGGCACAACAGTGAAGTAGTGACATAACTGTGCAGATTATTAATTTCTCTCTGAGACGATGGTGAGTCTCAGGGAAGATATACTGTCCATCCAACTATTTGTTCTTCTCCTCAAGACCACTCTCAGCTCTCAGGGCCTGGCTGCTGGCAGAAATAAAGTTGACCCAATGCTGCAGGTCCTCTGGAAACTCAGGAGGCTCTACCTACAAGCAGCAAAACACAAGATTATTGTCATTTGATGCTAGTATGTGCCCAGATTCATCCTATCAGCCTTCACTTCCTCTCTTACCTTCCGTTTACACAGGTGCTGTAAGATCTTGTCAGGGCTGCTGCGTATCACACTCTGCTTGCAGTACATGACGGCACACACCAGTCTGTCTTTAGTGGACACAAACCTTTGCTCCAGGAAAAAAGCTTTGTCATCCCAAGTTACGATACGACTGCACAGATCGTAACCTTCTCCTATACACAGAGCCCTGCGGTAGCGAATGGTTGTGGCCCCCACCACCAGGTTGGCTCTGAGGGCCCGCGCTGCTTTGAACACACCGTTACGCATGTAGAGAGAGAAGCGGGCGAAGTCGCACTCCCGGAGGTACCGGGCATTGTTCATGTGGCACATGTCGATGTCACGTGGGGTGACGCGTCCCGTCATGACCTGCTCTCCTGTGACGTCCCACACTGGAGGTTGAAACCAGGCCCGCAAAAGAACGGCGCCCGCTCGCAGGAAGTACCACACATCCAGAGTGCTGAAGAGAAACACTATCGCAGCAAGGACCCACACCACCCACCACATCTCTGTAAGGACAGGACAGATGGAAATAAATGATGGTATGATGCTGTTCTCTCATATTTGTTTTGATAGTAATGTTAAATTACAGGTATATGTAACTACAGCATATTTTTTTTCATCATAAGCTTTGAATTCAGGCCCCGACAGATACACCACCTTCAGCTGCAGCTGCCACTAAATACATCTTGGATTAATTAGTACAGTTTGCTTTTCAGTGATGCATATTTGCCACTGTGGATTCTTAGTTTTTTCTCTTTCTGCAGGGATATAAACTGACTTCTAGGGTGTTTTCTTGTACTTCTTCCTTTCTTCTTATATCTCTCTTTCCTTTATATTTCTTTTCTTTATTCACCCCCTCTTTTCTGTCTCCATGTCTATTGCATTTTAAATGAACCTAAAGCATTATAGCAAAAGTTGCAAACAAATCTGTTGGGCTTCTTCTTAGCATTCAGAGTGCTAAATTGCTGGACAGGACACAATACAAATACAAAAAAGATTAGAGCTTAATTCTGTACTCAGGGGTAATTCAGTCATTTAACTCAGGTGTATTGAAACAGGGATGAATCTAATCTGCTGTTTTATAGTGTTTTGTCAATGGCCCAAAAGGTTCAATTTCTTTTACAACTACAAATCACAGAAAATAATTTTTAAAACATGCTTTTATTTTAATCTTCCACTCCAGGAGTTGACCTGAATTCAGAGTCCAAATAGATCCAAGTTGTAACGCATGCTTGTAAAACAAGATGCCAGACCCTGAGCGGACTGGCATCAGTCTCAACAATGGAAACCCAAAGAGCACATTTATTAAATAAGTCATATCTGATATTCCAAAAATAGCTAATTCAGTTAATCAATACAATAAATGTACCTCCCAGAGCTATAGCTGTTTAATGTAACAGAAAATGTTTTAAGAATCTTTAAATATGGTAAATATAATAATTAGAAATGTAATGTATTTAAACTTCTGCTGCCAAAACAAATGGTTCAATGGTATGTGGGACTTTAGTCCTAATAAAAGTTGGTGATTGAGACAGCTGACAAAGCTTTCTGTCATTTGAAATATTTAAAAGATGTACATCTTTAGTACCACTTGTCTTTATTTAATTCTAACTCTCCATCCTCCCTCTCCATTTGATAATGTTCACATTGCACAGAAACCCCAACACTCTTTACTCATCCAGGAAAACTGAATGCTACCAGTGAGACTCTGCAATCTCCTGGTTTAGAAAACATTTTAATCTCTAGCTCAGCTTATCTGCATGGCCCAATTTGGATTGTATTGGAGTCTGTCTGTATGATTGGATTTAACTGACTTCTTTATCACAGAGTTACTTCAGGAAACATGTTGTGATTAAGCGCTACATAAATAAACTGAAATAAATCAGATTCCTTGCAATACGCAAGTAGTTTACATATTCCACGTTTTACGTTGAATTCTGCAGGCTCAGTGGTCAGATGGCGACATTTTGACTCATCGTGGCTTCACAAAAGCCTTTTTGTATACTACGCGTGAAATTTTAGTTCCACGTAAAATTTGTGAAACTATTTACCTGTTTGGAATTCATACACATGTAGAGAAAGTGTAAGTGTAAAAGACTGGCCAACAAAAAACATTGTTCAACTCATTACGTCTGTGTGAAACTCACTCAATATCCAGCAAATAAAACTGTTTATTTGCCTTGCAGAAATTCTTGAATTTTCTCAAGTCTCAGCAAATCCTGACAAAATGTTGCACTAAACTTCCCACAAAATAGGAGCCCGCAGACAGGTTCTGCAAGAAAGGCAGGCTATCCCTGCATGAGGAGTTTGTCTTAACGACAAGCAGTTTCAGTGAATTAAGAGATTTCCACTGATAAAATATTTTCTGAAACTCTAAAAAAGCAGTTTATGACTCAGGACCATGGCCCAGAAATACTGAACATATTTCAAATTCTGAATCTTAGTTTAAGAGGTCCTGCTTCAGAACGAAAATAAAATCTAGCTATTGTGGTTTAAAGACATTAATAACCAATACGGTAAAGAAGTAGATGTACCTTATTGAACATAATGTAAAACTTTACAACATTCAAGCATGTGGGAAAACTTCAAACTCACCTGCCGTGTTCGTGTCTTGTAGTGTCAGCAGTTTTTCACTGTCACTACAATACACGAAGTCTTTAACTCTAAAGACTTCCGGTAATGGATTTCACATTAAAAGACAAACCATGTGGTTCTTCTTAAATTGACCTAGAATGAATGGAGGAAAAATGAAATCATACCACTGGCCTTGTAAACAAAAGCACTGAATGAGTGTGTGGAGTTAAGTGAAGACCAGGTATATGTCGTTGTAACATACTTTTAAATTAACATTTACTTAGACAAAAAAGAGATTCATTCACTTCCGGTAGCTAAAATGACGTAATGCAGACTGATCCGAGTGTACAGCGGTGATTGGCTCTTCAGTCAAACCCAATGATACTTTTAAGTCTTAAGATTATGTTAAATTCAATTTTCAAAATTACTTAATTTTATTAAATAGTACAATAAAGATTCGATGTTTATTTAACATTGTGACGCCATAAGAGTCCAACTTGATTGTCATTTCAAGATACTTGACTGATGTATGAATAACTCCAAAAAGCTATGTAAAACAGTCACAACATAGTATTTGAAAAATGGCTGTCACTCTATAAAATAAGGCCATACACACACTTTAATTTTATATAAACCCTCAAGACACACAAAGTCTAATCTCATGTAAGCTCTTAAGACAAGAGTTAGTTATAAATATCCATCCATCCATTTTCTTACACCCTTGTCCCTAGTGGGGTCCGGAGGTGCTGGCGCCTATCTCCAACTGACGTTCCGGGCGAGAGGCGGGGTTCACCCTGGACAGGTCGCCAGTCTGTCGCAGGGCAACAGAGACACACAGGACAAACAACCATTCACACACACACTCACACCTAGGAAGAATTTAGAGAGACCAATTAACCTGACAGTCATGTTTTTGGACTGTGGGAGGAAGCCGGAGAACCCGGAGAGAATCCACGCATGCACAGGGAGAACATGCAAAATCCATGCAGAAAGACCCTGGGCAGGGAATCGAAGCAAGGACCTTCTTGCTGCAAGGCAACAATGCTACCACTGTGCAGCCCTAGTTATAAATTCAACCAGTTGCTTTATTCAGAATCCAGACAAAACACATGCTGCTTCAACTTCTGTTTCCCCAAAAGGCCTTGAATAATGCTGTAAATAAATGAAAACATCCAAAAGGGAAAATGCTGATGAATAAAAAAAAACAAAAACAATTCCAAGCCTTAGTTTTTTTAACTACAATGTACAAACTGTAAGAATGTGAAAGGACAAGCAAATACTTGATTAATAAACACAATTTGTCTTTAACAAAATATCAAGTAGAATTTAAAATACTATACAAAAAAATCACATGCTAACTTGATTAGTAACAGATTAATAACACACATAAGAACTAAGTTAAACATGTAATAATAAAGCATGATAATAAAAAAAAAAAAAAAGCATGCATCCAAGCTATTTTCTAACCAATGTCATCTTAAAGTCACTGTGGTTATTTGACAAAAAAAAAAAAAAAAAAAAAGAGATGTTCCCAAGAAGATTCACTGAATTTGTTGAGATCTGAAATCCATCACCATTTTCTTCATGTTCCAGTCTGACATTAGGTCACTCATTTCAAGCTCATGTCCTGGGCCAGCCAGTGGATCATGTTTGTGTCTGAACGAGAGGGACAGCGTCATGATTAGAGCATCCTTTTAAAGACGCAGCTCAAACAAAAATGTCTCATAATTTCACATTTCGCATCCTGGTTAGTAATAACGCAGCAGCTTCAAATTTCAGTTAACAAAAACAGATGCAGAAGCTTACTGTTTGAGATGCTCCTCGATGGCTTTGCGTTCATACACAGTGCCATAAACTGTTTTCACAGGATCAACAAACATCTTTTTGGTCAGAGGACAGAGCAGGTGTTGGGGAACAAACTGTGGCACAGAATCCACCAGTTTCTTCAGGAAAAAAAAGATACATAAATGTTAAATTTATCCATGGACTATTACACCACCAATACTGTAAATATGCCCATTGATCCACCTTTTCCATATCATCCAGAGACTTCCCTGCATGTTCCTCCGTGTGCCTCTTGGCTTCTTGTTCGTACATCTCACGGCTTGTCAAGAATTCCTCAGCCAAAATGCTTAAAAAAAATAATAATTTAATGTATCAATAAATTTTTATATTTATAGGCCTTTTGGAGAAGCAGAAGTTGAAGCATGTGGATTTTATATTCAGATAAACGACCATGTGAAATACTAAAATATTCCTCACCTATCCAGGGGATCATCTGGCTCAGGAATGATGAGCAGCCCATACACAGCATCAAAAATGTCTTTCATTGTGAGGTGTGCATTGTAGTTTCGGTCGAATATGTTGTGGCAGATCCGGCCCACACTGTTAACGTTGCAGTGGTACACCTGTCATGATGTTAAGAATTCTAACTACATACAATGAAGTTACATATACTTGGCAAGAAATATTTAATGTTTCCACAAAGTGTCAGGATACGTTTGTGACAAAACGAAGGACTGGAGGTTTCACTGGGTAGTCGGATCCAAACTGACAGTACAGCTCAAACACGCCCGACTGGTATGGTGTGTCAGGAGGGCCCTGCATGAGAATCCTCCAGAATGCTGAAAAGATGAGACTCTTAGCACAGATGTCATAAAAATATTTTTTAAATAGAGAAATTCTTTATTCATAATAATCTGTTATATGGTTTATAGATTTACCATCTAGTTTTTACAAATTACTGTTTCATTTATGGCACAATTATTGGTCACTTTTAAAGAGTTAACCTGTAAAAATTGCAACAGGGGAAAAAAAAAAAATCAACTTACTGAAATCAGACTCTGATGGAAAGACTCTAAAGAAGGGATGCGGGTCACAGTGCAGACTTCTGAGTTCCTCCAGGATCCGTTTTTCCTTTTCCATGAATCGTCCAGCCTTTGACTCACAAATCTTCTTTTTGAGGGTACTGATTAAGAAAAAAAGGGCTGGAATTGTCCATTTATTCACAGAAAAGTGATGATGTCTGCTACCTTTCAGTCAGGGTCACTCTGTCATTTATCTGACTTGGCAGGAATGTCTCTGGGTATTCATCATACCCATGAGCAGCAAAGAGGCCCATTAATCCAGACTAGAAGGAATGAAAATAAATACGTCATAAAGCCATAGTGTTTCATTCATCTTAACTAAATGCAGACAGTCATGACAGACCTTAGAGATGGAAGATGCATCAAGTTTTTTCTTGGGTTTCCTTTGCTCCAAGGACAGAACTGTCTCAATTTCTAAAAGCTTTAGGCCATCTTTGGTTGTCTGAGGCTTGAAACAACAACCACCTAGAGATATAAAGAAATTAGAGCAAATAAAGAAAAGCTTCAAAACATTGTTTAGCTGCTGTGAAAAAACTGGTAAGTAGACTCAATAAAAATAAACCTGTTGCATTGCTGATCCCATGCAGCATGTTGTTCTCCACATTTCCCAGGAGGATCGAATCAACAGTGATGTCAGATTTGAGCAGTTTCACTGTCACAGCTACAGGCTCTGTCTGGGAACTAAAAAAAACAACAACATTTTTTGCACCTAAACAGACAAATGGAGGACAACCTACTTGTTAGGCCCAGTTAAACTCAAATTTCAGCTCGACTCTAAGGAGGAGGGTGGCAAATGTCACGGTCGGGCAGCAGTGACAACAGAAAAAAAAAGAAAAACTTGTAAAATTGCACATCATCATGACCCCACACAGAGTAAAGAGCTTGTGGAATTCAAACAACCCCATTTCTTAACACTGCAGAAGGGTTAAGGATGTGCGTACACCTTGCGCAAACTGATTATACACAAGGAAAGACAATGTTAAATTCTTCAAGCTTAATATAAGATTTTCCTAATCAACAGAAGAAGTGATTAAAATGTAAAGTGAAGCAGAAGGAAATTTTACCCAGAGTCGTTTCCATCGGTAAGGCATATGATGCGAAGTCTACAATCTGGGAATCTCTCCTTGACTTTTTCAAGCTCACGAGCTCCTCGCCGTAGCGCATCGTACAGGAGAGTACATCCATTTGCCTTCAAGTCACGCAAATGTTCCTACGAATGTGGAAGAGCATGATAAAAACCAAGTCCTGTTATGTAGCAGCTGTTGCAGGGATTAAACACCGATTTAAGTCATCCCTAATTTTTAAATGCAGTTTTCTAGAAGCAACCTTTTTTCAGTTAAAGTCTACTCAATGTAGTGTGCATGTGTTCTTATAAAAACAAAAATGCATGAATGTAAGAATAGTATGCACGTGGATGTCTCTGCAGCCCCAAGTTATCAGGCAGTACTCATCTGGGGAATAACTTAAAGGTGTAAACATACATTTCACCTCCGAAATCGTCTCTGCATTGATTTAAGAAACTGAAATAAATTGTCTTAGACCAACTATGGCTTTTAAAATGTAAAATTATAATAACACATTTAAAGATCATCTTTTTTACTGCAACAAAGTGCGTACCTTGAACTTTTCCAGATTTTCAGTAAATGTATGGAGGGTCTTCACAAAGGAATCAAACTTCACAAGACCAATGACATGATGGAAATCATAGGCCATGCTCCTGGTAGCGAAGTTGTCAAAAAGCTCTTTCACAGCATTGATTTTCTTTATTTTTGCATTTTCATAGCACTCTTCTTCCATGGAGGAACTGGTATCCATCAGTATCTGATGAATACAAGTCAACATTAATTAATTTATGTCTGGACAACTAATGCTACTTTATTCTGAGTTATTTTAGGATTAGAAAAATAAAAATACAAGTATTTTCACATATTACCAGTATTGCTTCTTTTGGAGATCTGGTAGTGACAAATGTTTCATCGTCTCTGTGGGCACCAGTCCTACATCACATAAAAACCAAAAACTTGATTTTATTTTGTACTCTTCTTATGGCATACGCATACAGTACAGACCAAACGTTTGGACACACCTTCTAATTAAAATGGGTTTTCTTTATTTTCATGACTATTTATAAGGCAAGAAATCCCACTTATTAACCTGACAGGGCACACCTATGCAGTGAAAACCATTTCAGGTGACTACCTCATGAAGCTCATCAAGAAAATGCAGAGTGTGTGCAAAGCAGTAATCACAGCAAAAGGTTGCTACTTTGAAGAAACTAGAATATAAGGGGTATTTTCAGTTGTTTTACACTTTTTTGTTTAGTGCATATTTCCACATGTGTTATTCATAGTTTTGATGCCTTCAGTGTGAATCTACAATGTCAATAGTCATGAAAATAAAGGAAACTCGTTGAATTAAAAGGTGTGTCCAAACTTTTGGTCTGTACTGTATATTGTATCATATTATGTACTTACTTGGCAGCCAAAATATTCAGATCCACTAGTTTTACTTTTCCATCCAGGCAGTCATGTACATTGATCATATCAGGGGATCCTTTGGCCTTATAGAGATAAACCCCAAGGTTGTCTGGTTAAAAGGAGGAAAAGAGCAAATAACCTTATTGAAAAATAGTTCTTTAAAGATAAAAAACTCAGCACACCAGAGATAAAGGCAAATGTAGAGTGGATATTTTGTCATTTTTAAAATCATGGATGTTGGACTGAAACAACTGCATGTTCATATTATGATCAACCTTCGCTCAGCATAACGAGGGAACTCCGAGTTGATCCCAGATCCTTCAGCTGCAGAGGTGGAGTCACATTGAGACAAGTGAAAGCTTTTAGTCCTTCCACCATACTTCCAAAGGTCCACTCAACATTAACCTGAAAGCTAAAAAACAGAATGCTGCAGAGATTAGTAAACTAGTATATTTCAAAGCTTTTGTTTGTTGTAAACCTTTCTAATCACTAATTAACTTTTTGTAATAAAAACCTTTTGAGGGATCTATTCAATGTGGGTGTTTTTATGGTGGTTGGTTAGCAAGGTAAAATTTCACCACAAGGTGGCGCTGTATTTCATGTCTTACCTAAAACAAATCTTGACCCTTTGTATTTTGCTCCAAGAGACCAAACTATTCAATAAACGTTCTTAAAAATGAGCTTTCCTATTTTGGAGTCTTTCAAGGTTTTCAAAAGTGGTGGCTTTTCTGTACTTGTTTAACATATTTTGAAGATCTATGAAATATGTTTTAAATGTTGAAGTCTTTGAAAGAGGAGATGCATGTCAAGTTTTAGGCACACTATGGAAGTAACCCTATCGTAAAAAATCTAACACACACTTCAGTTCAAGATTAACAATTCTTCTTAAACAACACAAGCATTATTCAAATATTAGTTTGAGGATACATACTTGTGACCAGACACCTTGTCGTGATGAATCCAGAGAGGATATGACCGGGCAGAGCGAGGGATGCTGAGAAGTATCTTCTCCACATCAGCAGCTCTCTGGAGGGAACATTCTCGCAACGGCTCTTCGGTGCAATTTGGAATTTTAATGCCATCTAATGTAAAGGGCACAATCCGAAATGTGTACAATACCAAACTAAACCAAGAACACCACACATAGAAGAGATGGTACTGGTTATGGGTTCAACTTAGTAGGCATTAACACCACTACTGTTAGAACATTACCATAATATAAAACTCTGGAAGCTAGTTAAAAATTGAATGAACAGCCTAACAAGTTTCAAAATAAAACTGCAGAAAGTGAGAAATCATGAATGTATGTTGTCCACGAGTAATCAAATAAGCCATTTATAGTGCTTAAGCTTAAAAAATACCCTTGATTTTGTCAAGAACATCCACTCTTTCAAAGACAGTTGGCACTCCGGGAACTCTGACTGGCTCACAGAAATGGTTACCGTCTTCGGACACAAGGCTGATCGGAGTAAAGTCTTCATGCTCAGTTGTCTGGTCCTGTTGATGTGGAAGAAAATTTTAATAAATGACACTGGCTAAAATTAATATAAAACTTTACAGAAAATGAAGATACGCGGACATGGACGGTGGCAATTTGAAAAATAAAAAAATAAAATAATTTCATTACTTTTGCTTTGTTGATGAGGTGTGCCCAGCAGTACAAGGAGTTCTCAAAAACATCCTGGTCCTCAATAGTTTTCTTCCCACTCTGTGATCCTTGCTTGGGTAAAAGCTCTCTGAAGAGCATGTACAAGCTCTCAACAACGGCAATCTGCAGGGGATCAGTTAGCACATCGTCATAGTTACTGTTACAACATACTGTACAAAACACAGTGAATTAAGATAAAATCTTAATAAGATAAAAAATATATATTTTTTAAGATAAAAAATATATATTTTCTAATGACCTCAAAAAGTGACTAAAAAGTCACCACATAAGAACAGCAAAAAAGAAAATCTAAC
Source organism: Xiphophorus couchianus (assembly GCF_001444195.1). Classification (NCBI taxonomy): domain Eukaryota; kingdom Metazoa; phylum Chordata; class Actinopteri; order Cyprinodontiformes; family Poeciliidae; genus Xiphophorus; species Xiphophorus couchianus. The sequence continues at coordinate 19,491,701 of NC_040233.1, forward strand.
TACAAACCCCCTTGTGATGACAAATGCGTCTTTTCTCATCATGCTTAAATACTTAAGTCTACGGTGTTTATGTTTGTTTGCTTTGGGTTAATTGCAATATCAGATACCAAGTGGCATGGCATTTATAAATTCAACTAATGATTATGGTAATCAAAAACAGTGCTTTGTGATATTAATAGTGGACGTGGATTTTTTGATTAAACTAAATTTGTGATCAACTTTGCAGTCAGCATGTTATCTTCACTAAATTCTGCTGATCAACAGTTCTAACATCAGACAGACACTGCAGATCACATATCTCCACTTTGTCTGCATATGCAGGCTGGGCAGATGCTGTCTTGCTCTTGCTTTGCACTTTGTCATTTTGCAATTGCAAATACCCCTTAGAATCCATAGAGGTTACAGGTTCATTGCTTTATTACAATATTATTACCAGGGTGGGTCAGGGCTAATCAAGAGATGTGATAAACACTTGGAGATCATGAATTGAAAGGATGACCTAATAGGGGCTTCATGTAGGCTCCAAATGCCCAGGAGAAATCGCATAGTTTTGGCTCATTGTGTAAAAATACTCATGAATCCAACAATTTGAATGTGTATGTGCTAAGCACAACTGCAGAAAAATAAGACCAAAATGAATACCTTCAATATTTACAAAGACAGAATTAAGCCACCTTCCATGACTTGCCTTCTGGTTTCTGGTCACTCTCTCTTTTCTGCACAGCTGATGCAAGCTCTGGACGAGGGGGTTACATCCAGTCAGTTTTCTTATGTAGGCAAGCAATATTTTGCGGGGTACGTCTCTATGCTCTGCCTGAAAGCACATAGAAATACATATTTTAGAAAAACTCTTAAGACAATTGAGAACCACAGCTACTTTCAGAGAGTATTAAAAAGAAAAAGAAAAGGATTTATGTGAACAGGCCACAAAAGAAGCTTCTTTGACCGTTAGTCTGAATAACATTAGGTGAATAAATGACACCAGCAGGACAGTACTTACAATAGCATAAAGAGATGAGAAGAATACACTGATTCCTATCAGAGTTTGCGACACTGAAGGCACAACATCATTGAAGTAGAACATGTCATCATACGGAGTTTCTTTAGAAAAAGACGACAAACTGAAGAAAACGGTTGAGCCTTCCGAAATTCCACACTTCTTCAGTGTGTCGCTGATGGAGTATGTCCCTCTGAGGACAAAAATTACAACAAAAAACAAGTGACGGTGCTGAGGACTACCTGTGAAAATAAGAGGTCAGTACAGTAGGAACAAAAAATAACTGTGTAGATTTACTTCTGATGAAGGACATGTCCTGGGATGCCACTTGTCTCTGATAATTTTTGTCTCAGGATTGCCATTGTGTCACTTTCCAAGTCCACACAAACGTCAAAATATCCCTTGAAAACAGAAAAATAGAATAAAAAAAATAAAAATCAACCAGAATTAAAAAAATGCTCTCCATATTTTCATTCCTAATGAAAACTAATACTGCCATATCTACAAGATATTCTAAATTAAATGGATAGATGCATCTAACAACTTTACTGTTACTGCAAACAGTTGATTTTTAGTTATAAGGGCGCTGATCAATGAATTTACTCATCTTTTATTTCTAATTAATAAAACATACTTTACCAGTGTGCTTCTAGAAGGAAGAAGATTTAAAATTTCAGTACTAAAAAAAAATTATGCCAGAGAAAGCAAAAATTCTGTATTTTACACATTTTATGGGATGCCTACGGCTCACTGAGGTTGTGAGAAAATTAAATACTCAGCAGATAACAGGAAGGCTGAACAGACCTACTCGATTTAATCCCTTGAGATTTCAATCCATGGTGGACTTGCAAATGTTGGTAGCCTTTTAGAAATCTCAGCTAAAGCAAAGTTCCACATTATCTAGGAATGCACATGCTGACTATTTTAGTAATACTAGCTACACTCAGCTGAAATATAAGATGGTAAAGACTAATAATAGTTCCTTTGGGGAAATCATAATAATAAACAAAACCTTTACCGACATACACTTAAGACTGAAAATTGGCCGCAATATTCTCACTGCCGCATCTCTTACAGTAAGCACCACGGATCAGCTCTACCTTGAGCATGATGTGGCATCGAATGACTTCTGTCCCATTCGCTTCACAGGGCTTTTGCTTTGGCATTTGAGGAGCCTGTCTTAGGTTTTCCTTTGGAGTGAAAATGGCATAGACTGTGTCACCATTTTGAATATGTCTCTCTTTCAAAGACCCTGAAAAATAAACCAATTCATAGTTAAACTGTTAAACATGGTTCTGTATCAAACAGGTGCTGAACATTTACAATTCAAACATAAAATAGGAAAGTGGACAGTAACTTTCCATTTGCTAACTTTTAAAAATGCATCTCTGCTATATTGCTCAATCAAAATATTATTTGCCTCATGATCTTCAGAGTCCAAAGCAACATAAACAGCCAGGAGGCTGAGAGCATTGGCATTATGTGACTGTGATATTGTACATAGTAGTCACAGATACATACAATGAAAGCTCTGCAAAAAGTATATCTTTGTCCATCTTAGCCCAAATCTCTGTAGTCAAATGTCATTTTTAAAACTGTTGTCTTAAAAATAAGCATGCAAGTTAGTAAGTGCTGCCTTAGTTCACAAATACTGTTGATGGGAAAAAATGAAACAAAGGAATTAACCAAAGCTCTCTTGAATATTTTTTTACTAGTATTTCAAAGTTCAGTAGTTCTGTGTCCCAAATCTGTTTCTTCTTCTTCTCGATCTTTAGCAACAACGTTGGTTTGTTTTATGTTCTAGTAAACGGGTAAAATGCCTTCTAATACAAAAACCGTCTTTATATAAAAAGAGTTTATATCAACTCACATGTATTGAAGAAGGGATCATCTGTCAGGGGCATCCCATCGACGGTATATAAGCAGACCCCCCCTTGGGTGTTGGCAACCTTTTCAAGGTAAGAGATCCGTATCATCAGATCTTCGACAGTGTTTTGTCCAGGGTCCATATCTGCAACATTCACATTTGTGGTGTAAATTTCATATAGGGGCTAGTATTTGCTTTCTTCATAACTAATTGTACTAGTTTAATATCTGTTTTTAAGTTTAGAACATTCAAAGTAATGACAAAGTTGTCCTATTTCTCTCCTACCTTTAATCAGTTTCCGTTCGGGGCATTTAGGATATGTGTACCACAGACTAAATGAGTTTGAAGTCTTCAGTGGTGTCACAGTTTGGACCCGTCGCTGGGAAGCACTTAGTTTTTGAATAAAGGTTCTCATGTTGTTAAAACGATTCTTTTCCACATGACTTAAACCTGAGAAAAAAAAGAGAACAAATTAACATGCAAACAATGCAAAACCTTTTTACCTTCTTTACATTTGTCATGTTAAAAATAATGCTTCAATATCATTTATCTTATGTGATATACAACCACAAAGTAGTGATTATTACGTGTAAAATGCAAGAAAAATTACTGTTTAATTTTTTTTTAATTGTGTTTTTAAAACAATTCCTCTAAATAAAATAAAGTCCAGACAAACAGCCCTCAGAGGTCTCCGATGAGTAAGAGTCTACCTGTTTGAGATTTAATCCCAGTGGTTACTGCTCTGTAAGGACTAAGATGTTTGTTAAGGAACACAAGTCAACAGGCTACATCATGAAGACCAACAAACACAACTGATGCATCAGGGAGAATTTCTTTATAGGAGTTTTAAAGTTATAACTCACATCAATCCATAATCTAAAAATTTGGTCAAATATTGTACAATTGCAAGTCTATCAAGACACAGCTTAACTGAGAAGCTGAGCAAGGACAACATTAATCAGAAGGCAATCTGCAGCTCAGACAGGACAATTTGTTAAAAATTATTCAAAATTCAATTCAAAAATACTTTCTTGATCCCAAAGATAAATTAAATATGGAATGGCAAGAAGAAAGCCATCCTGTGTTAACATATTTTGCCTTGGTCAATGACATAGAATGAAAATAAAACAGATTCAAGTTTGTTCTTTCAACAGGACAAAATTTTATATGTTTAAGAGGTGTGAATATTTTTGCAAAGCACTATGGACATAAAACCCAATATCGCAATGACAGAACTTAAAATTTCTACAATTTGGATATGAACTGAACCTGCATTTCTTGTGAAATTACCTTTGGTGTGAAGTACCATTGCAGAAATAAACTCAATTGAATGCCATGAGCAATTTATAATCTTCAACTCCACATGAAAAACATACCGCAACCCAGAAACATGCAAGACTTCGACCTTGCTTTGCAAATGGTTCATATTGATGCCATATTCAGAACCCTCACCAAGGCTGTGTAAATCCTCATCAGTCACTCCATCAACGAAGTCTTGTTCATCTTTCACACCCATTTGCAGAAACTGGTTGTAGTAGGACTCCAGTCTGTACTGCTGGAGCAAATTAAATATGGCATCCATCCTTAAGAAATAAGCAAAATATATCAAGTTATTACTGTATAAAAACAAAGAGCATTGATTCTGGGATAAGATTCTCAAAAATCTCGAATCCCCAGTCTTGTCAAACTTGCACAACGCTTGTGCAGAGTTAAGACTTCTGTCAGTCAGTCCATCTTTACCTATATTCATTTTTAAAAATATTGCCAGTATAACTTTAGAAATATTAGATATTCTCCTATGAAAGTATGCAACAACTAACAATTTTGCTTCATATATAGTTCCCAAAAAACAATGAAGTAAAACGTTCACATAAACCCTGAAACGAAAAGGCAGGTTAGCTTTCAATTTGCTGGTATGGTCGAAGGCTAACACAAACCGACCTAGCCTACATTAAACATAGCAAACGTTTTTAAGTTTCTGAAACAAATTAAACATCTCCAATATTTCCTGTAAGACCGGGTGTATATATAGCTTTTCAAATAGTTCAAATGTCGACATGGCAAATTCCTCCAAGTGTTAGCATTGCTTCCAAAAAGTAGCAGTCCAGGGTAGCTCTGTATCCACATTGCAACTCGGTTAAGACCTACAAAAATAAGCATAAACTTCTAAACACTTCTCATTTTCTAAAATTAAAACGCTCTGGAAGAAAATAATGAAAATAACAGACAATCTGCTTACTTTTCGCCTCTCACTCTGGCGTTGCAAATCTGCCAACGACAGAGTAAGAAAAGTGCCTATTTTTCTGTTCAATAAGACGCTTAATTTGCACAATTTGTCATTTGCTTGCAAAGAAACGAGAGTTGCTGGGTGCAGCCTTACCCTCCGCCTGGCAGCAGCTGATCACCAGAAAGAGGAGATTATCCAAGGTGGGGCGAGATCAGAAACAAACGGATCGAGCTCATTGGATAATCAACTTCAAGTATGAAAACACTGGGGATAACACACTCAGAAAATCATTAAATACCGATAAAGTAAATTATATTTTTAAAGTAATTCAAGGGAGTATGCATCGTCTGATCAAAATAATCATTTAATCGAACATGAAAGAAGTTAAGAATAAAATACTTGGCAGACTGTAAGACACGGAAGTACTTTGACCGCAGGTGTTCGTGTTTTTATGCAGAGTGGGAGTCTCACCCTGATTTTCTCCTAATGTGACACAAGTGAAGATTCTTTATCTTATCCCCGAAACCTCGGGATCAGACTAAGTAACAGTATAACAATAGCACACTGGCTCATTTGGGTTTTCAAAAGCATGAATTATTAAGGAATGTCGGGGTAACTGCAAGCGTTGGCTCCTTTAAATTTCGTTTGTTTTGTGAGTAGGCTACTCTATTTAAGTGTTAAGGGGGAAAAAAATAAGCTCATTTAGGCAAATATTATATAGGTACATTATTTATTCACTGTTTAAAATGCTAAAAAGGAGAATCAGAAAGAGAATCATATCTTGTATATGACGACTGGTCCACAACAACAGCTTTTTTTTTTTTTTTTTTTTTCCACAACAACAGCTGTTTGCACTCGGTGTCAACTGACGAAGGAAGAAAACGAAACCTAAAAAGAGACACTACACGGAATAAAGAGGCCCGAAATGGAGTCCACGCAAAGTGGTTACAGTGAATTTCTAATAAGTTTGTCGATGTTGTTCTTTGTTTTTCCTACTTCATTTTTTTTTCGTACTTGTATTTTGTTTTGAAAAGCACACAAAGTGAAACTCATCCCCACCCCATCAACGTATTTATTGTTTTCTTTTTCATTTTTTTTGCTGGTGAACTGTCTAGTAGGATATTTGATATTTGTGTTCCTTTATGTTTCTCTGCGAATTTTGACAGCACTGTTAAAATATATCATCTGATTTAATTAGCATATAAAAAAAAAACAAATCAGGCAGACAAAAATATAGCAGTGATGTGCAAATTCTAAGATTTCAAAAAATAAAATTAAAAAATATAAATAAATAAAATCATTACAAAACTAATACATTAACACAGAAAGAAGACATTTCTAAAACAAAGACATGTTGTTCTTCATCATGGAGCTTAGGGTTTTGTCCCACCATCATATCCCATAAATTTCTCAACCAATCTCATTAGCACTTTTCTTAAATAACATAAAAAACAGAAGAAGCAATAAATAAGTGCTCAAAATGAAGACTACATTATAGTTTAATACTTTGTATTTAAAATTTGAGTAACTTTTTGAAATTAAGGTGACCACATTTCTAATTGTTCGACATTAAGTAACCCCCAAAAATAAGACTGCAAACATGGCAGTTGCATTAATGATTTAACTGTGTGAAGAACATTTTTATAAATAGAGAATATTCTTACTTGTTTTGACAATAGTGTGATAATAAGGATCAATATTTATGATTAAAAATTTTTTTTACCACATGTCATCAACCAAAAATGTTAGCTGTTTTTTTAAATAAACATAACAACAGACATATAAAAACACTTTAACACTCAAAAGTCTAGGTGAGAATCAAAAGAAACAAAAATTGGTTTATTCTGTGTATGATATACAGTGCTCAGCAAGGTGAAAACAGGACAACTTAGCCATAATCCAAAAAACAATTTTTTTGTGGAGCCCGAAAAAACAACAAACAACACAAATTCAAAGCTTGTATTTAAGATTATCTCTCGTCAGTACTTTATTTTAGGTAGTCGCAGGCAGCATAGGACTTGTATTTCAACAAGGCAGCTTTTTGCCACATAAACATAGACTTTACCAAAGTTAAGTCCTCTTCCTCAAAAATATTTTAGCAAATCTGTGAAGTTTAACCTTAATCTTATCTCAGACATTTTATTAGTGAAAGATGTTAACATTGAAGGACTGGCTGTGAAAATAGATTTAGAAACGGTGCTCCTCAAGTTTTCTTGGTTGTAGTTTTTCTGGTGAATTAAAGTTTTTTCTCTGCTGTGGTTGAGGACATATCTCACTGTCTTTAGATAATGTCATGAGTCATCTGTGATGCTGACGCTATCTTGACTTTGATTGTTGGTATTTTCTCTTAGGCAACTATTTCTATTTCTCCCTGACTTTTGTTTTTCTTGCTGCCACATTGATCAAAACGTCCAGATATGTGGGAGATTCCACTGGTCTGTTCAGACGTATCTTTCTGCAGTACAGTTAACACCAAGTTTCTCCCACTACTACAATTGTTATTCCTGTCATCTGGTTTTATTTGACCATTCGCAGACACAGAATGGTCAGTGGGACTACTGCTGCTGCTCCTGCTGCCTGCGTCACATTGCTGACCCAAAGGAGGAGGAGGCGAGGGGGTGAAGTTTATATTTCTTGAACAAAGAGCACTGATTTTTCTCTCCCTGTGTGGTGACCAATCGGAATCTGTGCTCGGTCTGTGAACAGAGCATTGTGATGATTGATGGGAGGCTGAGTCTCTCTCAGAGCTAATGTGAAGTCCTGAACAAGTCCTGCAGAGAGGGTCGGTAAAGTCTGGCTTTGTGGAAAAACTAGAGTTCTCTTGGCTTTTAGTTACTTTCAGGTTAGTGTCCAACCTGTCCCCGCTGGTATGTTTAACTGATTCATGAGAGGCTGATGTGGAACGATGCAAACCAAGAGTCCGCACTGATGAGGTCCTGGTAGGAGGATCATGACTTGGTGGCCTGGGTTTGGGCTGCCACAGTGGAAGCAGATTTAGTCTCAAGCCTGATTTAGGAGTAGGAGCTAAGCGAGTAAATGAACCAGATTCAGCTGGAAATCTGAGATGAAAGTGGGAAACACATTATTATTTACATATTATGCTACATTGCAGCTCAATGACATCATTGTGCTCATGTGTAAAAGAAAAAATAAAACCATAAAGATGAAAATATAGAAAATAAGTAGGTACACTGAGAAATACCATAACATACAAACCTGCAACTTTTCTTCTTACTCGAAACAGGAGCAGAGGATGAGGCTCCAGAAGATGAAGGTAGGAGCTTCAAGTCTGTTTGTATGGCGGCTCTGAGTTCTTTCAGCTCTACACAAGTGTAGATACAACAAATCTCAGGTCAGAAAAGCTCTGACATGAAAATGTATTAACAAATTGAGTGTGCTTTACAAACCGAAGACTGAACAAAAGTAGCATTAAAAAATATTAAAAATAAATATCTTTTAAAAAGAAAAAGCTCAATTTGCAAGTAAATGATTTCAAATAAAGTTACAACTAACACTATCACACACCGTGGAGCTGACTTAAAATTGGATTGGTCATGTTAGATACCCCTCAAACTAGTCATTTCAGCCAAAGAAGGTAGCACCAGCTATCATACGGTGTAGTAAATCAACTGTAGAGTTCAAAAAACCAAAACATTCATTAAGACCTTTTTGCATATTTATCCTAGCTGGGAAAATGATAAAAGCAAATTCCAAACATTTCCAAATTTCTGAATCTCTGGATTTTTTTTAATGCTTTCAGCTGTATTTTATGAACAATACCTAAATGGGAAAAAATGTGATAGTTTTTCATAAGTTTGGTAGAGATTAAATCGTGCAATCTCTACCAAAACCAGAGATTACATCTTTTTATATAAAAAAGATATTTTTTTTTATATAACTTTTTTGTTACTCTTGCTAATCAATAATTTGCCAGCAGGTGGCAGCAAATACCAAAAATATATCTCACCTGTAAGCGAAGGCTCAGGCTTATTTAAGTGACTTATACACTTCAATTTGATCTTTTCCTGGAAAACACACAATTCACAAGAGAAAAGGAGTGAGTTTCAGTTGATGGTGCAGTTTTCATGCACCTCACTGTTATGTGTCAAGAATACTTGAGCAGAGAAGAAAGACACATTGGAAAAAAATAAGAGTTAATGTACTAAACACTCCCAAGACGAGACTCTGGAAAGGGAAGGGAAATGAGCAAAAGGGATAAAAATAACATAGAAAGAGAAGTGAAAGGAATGTAAGTGTGTGTGTTAGAGAGACCACTAAGCGATGGAGCAGCAGCGTTCCATCATAATTTGGCCTGTAACATATAAATCCATGGCAAATGAAAACCATGCCGCGTTCTGTGTTTGTGTGTTAAAAGTTGGAAAACCCAGCTATATAACATACAAGCAACTCTTTATTTGTGCCAGCACACATCATAAGTTTTTTATAGCAACCACAAAGTGTACCACATTTCACACACACACACGCATAAACATAATCACTCATACCTAGCTAAGTCGGGAACCTGGATGTTAAAACACAAATCACAGTCTCCCAGAGGGATTAAAAACCAAACCTCCAAGTGTTTGCTTTCAGATGAATTATATGTGGTGCTTTTCACAAGGAAGAATAAAACCTCTGAAAATGGGTTTCATAAGCCCACAGAGAGGAGAAACAGATTAACGATGGTCCAAACTTCCTGATATTTTAGGAAGAGCTATGTAAGTTTTGGACTTTTTTAAAATATATAAATAAGAAACAAATTCATGACGGCACTGCAATTTCTGTAGGTTCAGTCTCTTCTTCATTAAATGACACACCTTATACAAATGTGTGAACAGTCTTAAAATATAATCATCTTGAAATGGAATGGCATAATCTCACATTGAAAAATGTGAGCTTCAGATGTTGACTTCTTTTTAAAAATGTTTTCTCAGCTAGGGCTCCAAATGTACATTGGGACATGGTTAGATAAGCTTGTTCGTCCTCCTCTGGGAAACCTCACTCTGTTTTTCTCATGCAAGATATTGTAGCCTGCAATACACACATCTCCCTGATTCAAAAGTCATGGTCTCTAGTCTTCCCCACTTTGAAAAGTTGCAAAAAAAAAGAAAGAAAAAAAAGGGGTTCTGTGTCACGACAGATTTAGGAAATTTGCTGTGACTCATGAAAAAGAAATCTGTGGAGTTCTGATTGTTATTATCCATAATCTTTGTGATTAGGTAAAAACTTCCAGAAACAGTTCTAATTTCCAAAAATGACTAGATTTAAATACATATGTCAATTTGGAACTAATTTTACATGTCACCCTGAAGAATTGAGATGGTTTGACATACAGAAGATTACAATGTTGGAGCTTAGGTTGAGCTGCAACATTGAGTCCTACTAAAATGTAATGCTGTACTGCAGCATCAGAGTAGGGCTGTCCTGTAGATATTACTTTTCAAACCACTTTTAAAGTTAAATGCAAAAGCTGTACTGATAACCACCCACTGCTTAATAGGACCTTCAGTTGCCACGTATATCACTTGACCCAAATCAAGTAAACTGAACTCTGTTTAGAGCAGCAGAAATGTATGCAAGTCATGTTTTAGCAAACAGCAAACACGTCTGAGAGGTGACAATGATGAGCCACATACTCAGAATGGGAGCAAATTGTATGCAAATGCAGCACTGTAGTCCTCTTCTCCAAATCCCCTCAACAAAGTAAGTCTCTCTAATTTATAGGAAGCTTAGTGTAAATTAAGTGAAATGGTACAAACAATGGACTTGGGTAAGTGCACTGAGGAATCAATGCATATTTTCATATATTTCACTAATAAACAATCTGGAGGTTCAATATGTGAAGCTGCAATGCTAATACAGAAAAAAGTCAAAATGTTTTTCCATATTTGGGATACTTAATTCTTTTAATTGACTGGCTTACTGCTCAGCAAACACATCTTCAGGTGGATGGATTAGCTGGTTGCAGCGCCTTTTTTAAAGCCTTTCTTCTGCAAGACCTTAATGAGTCATAAGTCTTTTGTTTAGAACTAGATTGGGATGGGTTGCTACATGTGGCAGTAAAAAAAGACTGTTTAAACTACGTCAACCTAAAAGCCTAAGGCAGTTGTATTTAACAGCTATTTTAAAATATATATTACCTAACCAGTCAGATTAAACCCCACAAAGCACAAAGGAGGTGCTTTATGGAATTCATGAAGGAATCTTTGGGGCTACTTTCGTCTTTATTTCTTTAACTATTGACTTGGAAAAATGAAGCTATGCTGGACTGAAAAAGAGGAACTGGTCAGTCATGTTGTTGAGTTTTGCAAAATGGACACACGTTTGAGCAGAATGGCCATCGAAATACTCCAAACAAATGTTTGCAATGATGATGTCAAAAATGTTTTCCTGCTTAACTTGTGACATTGGTCATAACTCCACCTTAAATCTCAGTCCAAATTACCATTGTTTTGTAAACAGTGAATTAAGCTTTAGCCACCTTGCTAGGTTTCACATTTTATAATATTGCAACTACAAACGTCAATGTATTTAGCTGGATTTTATGTGACAGTCAATCACAAAGTCTAAGTGTGTCTTTGTCAAGCTAGATCAAGTTTAAAGTTTTATTGCTGTGTCTCAGTGGCTGAGGATGAGTAATGTCTTAAGTTTATAAGAAGTATTAGCAACCACTTTTCTTGAAGAATAAGATTGGTGAATTTTATGTTGCTGTAACAACAAACAAGCAAACAACAACAACAACAAAAAACAGAATATCCCGAGGTCAGATTATGGTTGCTTGCCTTCCAGGATTTGGTGAGTTATTACAGTTAATGAGGCAGTTCTATCTTGCATAACCAGGAGTGATTGAAGGTGCGTTGAAAGAGGTTGTTTAAACACTCACTGAAACAAAAACCTTGACAGTAAATTTTTCAGGAACTACCATAAAGCCTTAAGGTGAGGTTTTACTGGTTGGGATAACATTACTTTGGGTGAAGCGGCCTAATTTAAATCCCCTCCTCTTTCCAGTTTGTTTACAAGAAAGACTTGATAAGGTTTCCGTGCATGCCGGATAACTTATGTTTCCAACATAATCTTCCAGCTATGTTAACTAGAAAAAAGTGTCTTAAGAACAAATTTTATAGGTTCTTAAAATATATTTCCAAAAAAATATCCCACTAGATAGTAACAAATAAACATTAGGGGGGGAAAAAGTTGAACATCTGGCCCACAGAGGCTTTCTACATCTGGGAAACCTCACTCTGTTTTTCTCATGCAAGATATTGTAGCCAGATTGTAGACACGAATGCACGTGTTCTCTGTATTGTGTGTACTTTATTCTGCCTTATTGTGCCTGTTCACCATTTGAGTGGTTGGAAAATAAACCAGTATTTCTTAACATTGCAACAGCTTGTGGGCAGACAGATGAAAGCCTTTGAGTTCCAACCACAAGTTCATGTGATAGACTAACACAGAAGAACAGATTTGTGAAATGGAAGACAAGTCACTCATGCAAAATGAATGGTGTGAAGTTGTTTTCAGCCTCCTTCATTGTTACACCTCTAAACAAAATTCAGTCAAACCAACTCCAAAGCAACCTATTTAGTGAATAAAATCCAACAGTGTGCTTTACAAAGCAAAGTCAAGTTTTACATATATTGGCCAAACTTTGAGCATTGAACAGAACACTTATCATTTAATCACCTCGAAATCAAAAGATCACAGCACAACTGCAATCTAACGAAAATAGTCGTTCATCAATACTAGCAAGCTCGGAAAGGAGAGCTTTAAATAGAAAGGAAGCCAAGAAAACCACGTTTACTCTGGAGGAGCTGCAGAGATCCACAGCTCAGGTAGGAGAATCTTGAAACAGAACAACTGTTAATCATGCTCTTCACAAATCTGTCTATGGAAAAGTGACAAGAAGAAAATTCTTGTTGAAACAAAACAATACTATGTCCCACTCACTGCACAGCAAACACATAGAAAATGATAATCTGATCAAATAAGATAGAAATCCAAATTAAACAGCATATTTGGTGGAAAACCAATTTTGACCTTGAACACATTATGCTCATATTGAAACATGACAGTGGTAGAATCATGGTAGGAAGATGCTTTTAATCAGCAAAATTATGAAAGCAGGTCAGAGCGGTTGGAGAGACGGATGGAGATATTTAAAGGGTAATTCTGATAGAGGCTGCAAAATAGTTAAAACTGGGATGGAGGTTGATTTAGATCAAAGCATCCTTAGATGTTGGCCAAGTCAAAGCTCTAGACCTACAGTAAATCCAATTAAGAGTTTCCACCATTAAAAGTGTGAGCTTTTTCAAAGAAAAATGGGAAAACTTTAAATTTCTGATGTAACATCTATCTGTATGCTCCTTAATTGTAATGTGACAAGATGTGAAAGAGTTCAAGGGGAATGTCCATATGACAGATGAAAAGGTTCAGAAGGTTTTTTGGGTAGAGAAACAGAATCCTTACATGGTTTATTTTATGGCTTGTATTGATTGGTATGATTTGTTTTCATATCAGTAAGAAAGTGATATGTTTTCCTTACATTTTCCCCCAAATATTCAATGAAATTATTGACCAATGTGCTTCAGGAAGATGTGCTTAGTGGTTAGTCATTCGCTAGTCTTACCTTGAAACGCTTTGTCATTTTAGTCAATGCTTCACATTCCTCCAAGAGGACACATCTACACAGACACATCACAAAATAAATGGTGTAGTACTATCACAGAGCAAAAAACAGCCTACACCAGTGAAACTGCTCAGAATTTATCCTCTGCACTTTTTCAAATTAACTCAGGAAACAGCACTTTGCTTTATTTTTCCCTCCCACCATCACTCCACTCTTTCTCCTTCTCTGGTTAGATTATCACTGCAGACTTAATTTACTTCCTTCAAATTAAAAAAAAGGAATCCTCTGCAAGTCCAGTCTGGGTTCCATTTTCTGACAATGAAGCCTTTTGTTCTGGTCTGGTCAGGAAATGGGAGAGAAAGAAAAAAAGGAGTGAGAGAAAGAGAGAGAGAAAAGGAAGGGAAGAAAAGAGCGAGGAAAGGAGGAGCTAAAAGGTAGCTTGAGTGCCCTGGGGGCCTCAAAGCAAGGGATGAAGTGAGGAAAAGAGGGATGGAGCATGAAAAACAGGCAGCCTGGTGACAGAGGCCACAGATAAAGTTTGTAGAGATTTTAAAGGGGGAAATTGCTGAAAAGGAGTGCACTCAAAGGATCAGAGTGAGATCAGGTAGAAAAAAAATTCCAAACCAATGAAAGAGCAAGTAAGAAAACAGAATCAGAGAGGAAATGAAGGATTGTTTGTTACCCCAGAAGGCAGATTGATTTTCTGGGGAGATTTCCTTCCCCCTCTGTTTCCGGTAAATCTACCAGTACAGAAATCAATTACCCAGTTAGAAGTTTACTCCAGAATACAGCAATGGTACGGAGGAAATGACCCTGAACTGTGGAGGTGGAGTTTTGTGAAGTGAGGGTCCTACACATTTCACTTTCCTGGACTATCCTCAGCATTACATTTCATTCATCTCAGTTTAAATTCCTCCACAGTTCATACTCTCTTTTAACTTGGACTTTAATAGGTTTGAGTTGGAGGACCTCTGTTTTCAGCCAACTCTGGAGAAAGAGAAATTAAATATTACGTTCAAAATAACACTTTCGGATTTAGAACTATTTTGTTAAAATGCTTTATAGCTTTTATCTTGCAAGGCGCAAAATATTTTGAGGATCAATAACAATTTGATACATTTCCACTTGGGTCATTTTTATTTTTGGCTTATATATGAAAATCAAGAATGTTATTATAAATTACAATGAGAGCAACTGAGCAACATATTTAAAGCCCTTGGGACAGACAAATAAATAATAAAAGCAATAATAGCTGGAGTTTACCTGAGTGGAGTGATCACTCTGTGAATCTCAGTGACATTCAGCATATCTTTAACTGCTTCAATCTCACTTCCAGCGCTGGACTTGACAGAAGAACAAGAGCTAAGCCTGTTAGAGGAGAGAGAAAAGCAGTCAGCTACGTTCTTCTTTTGCTGCTGTATAGTCTGAACAGGTGTCCAAACCTGTGGAAGTTATCAGCATTTTTGAGGTTGGAGGATCTGCAATAACCAATCTCCTGGTGACCAAGCACGTAGCTTAGAGTCTCAGGTTTGTATCGAAGCAGGAGCTCCTCACTGTCTCTGTTTCAACAAAAGTAGGAACAAAGACCGGTCACATTAGTGAATGTTGTGAAAAACAGTCTGAGGAAAATTTGACATTCAACACCATCTAAGTGTATTTCAAGAGACCTATACAGTACCCTAAAAAGTATTTTCACACATTAATGATGACAATATGTCACATTACAGTCACAAAATTTAAAGTGTTTTATCGGGATTTCATGTAAAACACAAACACAAAGTGGTGTATAAATGTAAGCAGGAAGCAAAATGCCATACGTTATTGTGCTTAAAAGTATTTTTCAAAACAATTTGAAAAGTACAGATTTGTATTCATCCTCTTTTACTTTGATGCACCTAAATAAGTTCCAATGCAGCCAATGAGTTTCAGCAGACACCCAACTAGTAAGTACAGTTCACATGAGTGTAATTAGATATCAGTATAAATCCAGTTGAACTGTATTGGTCTAAGATGTTTGTTGGAGAACATTAATGAACAAATGACATCAAGAAGACCAAGAAACACAGCAGACATGTCAAACATTAAAGCAATCAATATTTAAAAAAATTATTTGAAAATATGTTGATTAGCAACAAAATTGATACAAACTGAGGCATTTTCATTTCCCCACACATTTTCACATCAGTGCTGTAGACACAGATATTCAGTCACATGGGATACGCTACAATGAATGAAATAATTTACATTTCAGTATATGACTAATAGGAAAATAGATAAATGGAAAGCTTTCTTTAGAGAAAAGAAAACATTTTCTTGTGTATACAGCTATGGGAGTAAGGTTGACAGCTTTGTGCAACCTTATGAATTTTAGCTTTTACTCTTGAGGAATGTCTGCTTTTTCATACAGCTCAAACAATTACATTGAGCTTTGTGGGGGAGTGTGTGTGTGTTTGTACTACACTATAATGGGAGAGTGGTTGGAGCACTAGGACCACACAACATGAAGTCAATGGAGGAGGGTACACCTCCATTCCATACACCGTCATACAAATGATTCAAATCACCTGCAGAATGTTGCACTGACTACCCAGCATCTAATGTTGAAACCAGTTGCTATGGAAGTGTTTTTGGCTGAAATGTACAGCAAATCAAATTAAAAAGTAATGAACATGAACACATGTATTTCAAGGGAAAGACTTTGCGAGGCTTTGGCAATATTTTCCTTCCTCCTATGCCAACAAAGCCTATTAAATTGAGGAAAATTGACAAACAGAGGGCTCCTCGAGTGGCTTTGTTGAGTGAAAGTGTTATTAGTTAGAAGTGTGCTGGGTTTACTCCTGAAAGCCATTCAGTTGATATGCACTTGAGACTTGGCCTAATTGAATGATCAAAGGCTTGAAATGTGCACACCCACACTCAGTGCCATGCATCAAGGTCGAGAAATTACACTGACGCCAACTTCAGAGGGGAAATACCATTTGTTCTGGTAACATATGTGTGGTACCAATGCTTGCTTTGACTCTTTTTCCATACAGCCATGAACAATAGGGTACCAGTTTCACACTGAAGGAGAATTTTTATAATCCATTTACATTAATGTGAGAGGGGACATGAGGGACTTGTCGTGTGGAAGCATAGCAGGCATTAATTAGAATTTCTGGGACACTATGCAATTAAAGGTTTAGGTGTCTTATACTCTTCAACATAAATGCCTGCCAATTACTCTTAGCTAGTGAATATCAGTTTATTTATCTCTATAGTTTGAATCCGTTATGGAGATAATCAATCATAAAAATGCTCAAAACTGACATTGGATTTCACTTATTTTTATGTAGTTATTTGAGAGATAACATTAGACCTTCTTTCTATGAATGCGCTTCAGATCCCTGCCTAGGCCAGTCCACTCTTGTGACACATGAGTAATTATGACCCCAGATCAAAGCAAACTATCTAGAAGTGACCTTTCAGGGTAGATTATATTTATTGATCACATATCCACATATCTATACAGCAGACCAACAGTGTGAATATATAGAAAATGACTCAAATCACTGGTTGTCATAACATTCTCCAGCTTGATCAAAACTGCAGAAAGTAAGACATGATGCTGTTGTGGAACAACCATAGACTATTTATGTAAAATTAAGATAATAAATACAAATCAAACAACAACATAAAATAGAGCTTCACTTCAAGTGTGTTTATGAACAAAAACATGGTAATATTAATAAATAGCAAATTAAAACTTGAGAGGCAAATTCAGAAAACAATTTGAAGACACAACAGAAATCAACTATGTTGCTCTTTTGTTACAGCCCCAGTCCTAAAACCACAATGGGGTCTTGCAGGGTGACATTCTTAGCAGCAAAAAGCTGGTTGCCAGGATACCTACATTTATGCAGACTTTCACACACTCTCGTGCATCTTCTTGTGACCAAGATGTTCCAAAGTTTTGTCAAATTTAACCTATACAAAATCATCCTTCATTTAATAAGTACTTGGAGTAGCTGTTGGAAAAACATAGGTTTCAGCTCTTGAAGAGAGAATGGCAAATATAAAAGATACATGGGGTAGCATTCTCTTTCAGCACTCTTCACTGACTGAGTTCTGCCATAAATCTTTGTAGTCACCAACTTCTTAAATGATGTTTGCTGACATTAGAAAAGAAAGCGTGTCTTCCTCATATAATTGTGCTATTGTTATGGATTTTCTGAACCTAAGAGTGTCCTCCTATTCCTGAAATCTTTGCTTCACTGCTTTCCCAAGGTATTTGTAACTCCCATAGGAGAACACTATAGTACTTTATTGCAGTCTTTGTATGTGTACAAATTGCGCAGATAGTAAGTCAGTGCATTGTGAACTGATTGCCCCAACATCTAGCTGGTGATAACGGACACAACACTGTTTCTCAGATCAGAAAAGCCAAAAATAAAAAACAGAATTTAGACAAGAGCACAGTTTTAAAGTTTTAGTCTGTATTTATTCTGAAATTTTGAAAATAAACATCAAAATCAGTATGTGGCATAACGTGAATGCAAGTATTTGCCTATATTGACTTAAAAATCTTCGAAATTCCAGTGAAGTTCCTAGAGCGTCTAGAGCTTCAAAGTAAACTTTGAGAGTTACCAGTACCTTTCACTGTTGTAGGCTCTTCCTTTGAGTGTCTCCAGTAGTATCTTGACCTCACCTCTCACCAACTCTTTCACAACAGGCGGGTCAGAAAGAGGGGAACCCTGCAGTTGGTGGCTCCCATAACACAGACTCTCCTGCCACTTCTTGTGCCACATCTCTGCCTGCAGATGTGACCACAATGAAGGGAGTTAGACATAATCCTCAGCAAAACTCCACATTTTGTCATTCATATCTAATCAGCACAGACAGATTTTCTTTATGTGGACAAAAGAAAAAACTGGAGGATTTTCCAAAACGTGGCAATAATTAACACAACCATACAGTGTGACTAACCCTTCTAGATAAACGTAAGAAATTTATTTATGGAAATAAACTTGAATGTAGATTTATATTTACATTCAAGTTGTAAATAGTACAATCTACTGATTGTACTTTTTACTGATTGTAAAAAGTACAATCAGTAGAACCGCCTAAAGGATAACATTCAAAAGCATGTTTAAATATTTGTTTCCAAAGTGGTATTTTGTTGTTGAATATAGAAGAGATCATAATATAGAACAAAACCACAAATAATGGTGTAAAAAAAGAAAATTATTCTAAAAAATTAATTTTCAAAATAAAAATATAAAATGTATAATTCTGAGGCGAGTTAGTGTAAATATGTATGAGTGAGTCTGTACCTCTAATATAGCATCTTATAAAAGAGTTCTGGAATCCTCCAGAAACTTTTGCTCTATAAAAACATTCAGAAATGGTTTCAGCTTACATTATCTTATATTATGTTAGGATAAAATATTACCCTGTAAATAATTGCATGTTTTTTAAGATATGGTGTATTGTAGTGGTATAAAACAGAACTGTACTGATCTGAAAACAGGCCTCTGGGTAGAGGACCAGCCAACCTCTCAGTTTCTGTAATCTGTGTGAGTGTTTCTGTCTCGGAGGAGTCTGGATACCATTATTACCTCAACACCTGCTCGCTGCCAGTCATTGCTGCTGTGCTCCACTCACTTCTGAGCCTTCCATGTATGTGCTTGTTCATTCACACACCAATATGAACTGCATCTTGCAGCTGCACACAACTGTTTTTAAGCTCACACTGTTTTTTTTATGTCAGTTATCAAATGATTAGGTGTTTATGTTACCTGCTGGCTACTGACAGGTTGTTCTTGGATATTTGCTCCATCTCTCAGCTCATTGTGAAGTTCACTTCAGGGTGCACTTTTGGAAAACAGCAGTTAAAGTATGACTATATAATATTTATGTTGAAGATTGTTCTACTTCAGACTTACTGCAATTTCAGGGGCATTCCACAAGGATAGTTTCTAAGTCATATAATAATTTCACCTTGTACAAACCACCTAGGAAAAGGTATTTCAAACTGAGACGTTCACTTCTATGCAGATGATACTGTAATTACTTTCCATGCCTATTCCTGCAAAGGCTCTTGATCATCTTTTACAAGTTACAAATCTCAAGCAGGTTCAAACAACTCAGATTTTTTTTCCCTTAAAAACTGTTTTAAATTGAAGGAAAGCAAAGTTTATGAAATGTATGTTTTTCACTACTTCAAGAAGACAAAGCACGGGAATTAATGCCTTATTTTGAATATTTAGAACTTTTAAATGATGATAATTTGTGTTTAAGGACTACATTCATCCTGTAACTTTTTCTTTCTCACTCATTATTACCTACTCTTCACTCACGCATACTTGACATTTGTACATGAATGTTGACCCAGTCAGTTGTTTTCATTCATATACTAGCTCCTCCATATAAACCTTTTTGTACTTAATTAGTTAAGTATTAATTTAGTGAACTCTTCATTCAATGGACAGTTTCAAAAGGGTTAAGAGAACTGAACTGGCAAACACAACTTTCATATTTTGGAATTTCATCTACAAAGTGTCGTGTCTTTGAAAGAATTTAAAATGGTGAAAGCTCTGAAGTCAGGCTAACTGTGTGTAGATGTTTCTCGGTATGATTTTGCATAATTTACTACTCCGCTGTGGGATCTTTGCTTGTGAACTTTGCTTCTCTGTGTGAGTGCTAGGTCTCCCTTGCAAAAAGATATGTTACCATTGAGGAAAAAACTGTTAAATAAAGAAAGTTAGATATATTTGAAAGGAACCGTTTTTGGACAGCTCAGGATGGAGGGGTACGCAGTAAGAGCGTGCCCTGGAAGGAAATCAAGAGAGCTTAAAATGGACTTCATATCTAACCATCTTACACAATGAGGACTTTGATAGAGGGAGGAAAAAATTTATTAAGGAATGAAGGAGTAGCCTTCTGATGTAGTATCACCTTACTTTTCACTGAGGCATGGATTCATTACACAGCTGACTGTCTAGCAAAGGGAGAAAGAAGCTGCATGACCACTGGAGACAGAATATAAACTGCAAAAGATCTTATTAATAGCTGAAAATTGAACTAAGTTATACTTTATAAAAAGTAGGATATAAGCATAAGAATAAGAGAGACCGTCCCTCTTATTATATTAATATTCCAATATTTCAAAAGGATTTTGAGGCCACCTACAACAGTTTCACTTCCAAAGTGTTTCTTTGTCTCTTCCAGAAACAAAGTTTTAATACTCGCAATTTTTGTATTTTTACCAATGCATTTTAGATCGCCATCTCTCTCTTTCTAGAACTAAAAGTCACAATATCTATTAATTATAGCTACGATATTGATAACAGCTTTGAAACTGAAACATTACAACAACCTCTGTGTGCAATCTGAGAACAAATTGTAGCAACTTATAAAGATTTGGGATTTGATACCTTCTTATCTGAAAATTTATGTATTTCAATGTGAAGTAGAAAATACACTGTGTGGTGATAACTTTAACATTTTAAAGATTTTAAATGGAATGGTTGTAAGTTGTTTAATGTGGCTTTGATATGTGAAGGTGCCTCAAAAACCCATATATTGCCAGAATCAAGAATAGATGATCTGGTTTGAAAGCTGAGGCAAACTTTATCTGAGTGTTGGCAGGCTGTTGTTTGCTCCATGAGGAGAAGACAGACCTAAACTGACAGGTTCAGGAAAGGAGAGCATTAATCAAAGGCATAGCAAATAAGCATGCAGTAACTCAGGTCAGGCAGCTGAGCCACAGTTCAGAAGGTAGAATCTGTTGACAAGGCGGCTATTATATTATGTAAATATGTAGAAGGCGGCGCTCAGATCAGAGGAGATCAGAACACGATGCAAGGTGAAAAACCAACACATTGCAACGCTGAGCATGCCATCTGAGCATGATGAAAGATGGCGGTGGCATTATCATGTTTTGAGGATGCTTCTCTTCAGCAGGAACAGGAAGCTTGTCAGAAATTATGGGAGGATGGATGAAGTTAATTACGAGACAATTGTGAAAGAAAATCTATTTAACTTGAGAACAGGCCAAAGTGTCACAATCCACTTCCCAGGTTAACAAACCTTGTCGATTTTGTCACAAATAGCAAAATGTTGAAATTCATTTTTCTTGAGATTTCCACAGAGGCGAGATGTGCTTGCATATATATTTTTTTTAGATAAATGCTTCTAATTCGCACGTTTTAATACTTTTGATTAAGACATTTACGAACTATTTCTTCCTAGGCTTTTGAACTATCTTTCCTTTAATAGCTTTACTAATGTTTTTTTTTCTTTTCAAAACAAAGTTCTTTTATTTTATTTTTCTGTCTTGACTTTGTACTAGCCTGTTTCATGAGAATTAGTACCTCAGGTCTGGCTTGTATGAAAGCAAACAAGGCTTTGGACTGAGAGTTTAGCTAATCCTGAATAAATATCAATATCTATCTGGCTTGCATTTTGACTGCTTTGAAGCACAAACAGTCAATTCACATCTACTTCTGTTATGGCTTCATGGGAGTGCAAGTTAGGAATGAAGCCAAACTATGTCCTTATACAGTCTAGTACTGGATTTCTTTTCTAGGAATGCTTAGCTGTGCAACTTTTTATTCGCCCTGGCTAAAAAGGAAATTCTTGTAAATGTTGTGGCTTCATTCTGGTGGAAATCTGCTAAAAATAGACTCAAGATTCCTACAAAAGTTGCAAGCAATGAAGTCATTTCTTCTCTGACTGAGAAAAGCAGTCCTTCATCTTAAAGTCAACCATAAATGAATCAACGGTCACACAATAAACATAGAGCCTTCATAACTCACCTCTGAGTGAACCTCTGTGTACATGTCGACCAGAGGGTCACCCAAAGCTGCATGGATCTTCAGCAACTCTGACTCTGAGACATACTTAGTGATGAGGCTCCACAGAGACTGTCTGGCACATGAGAACTGGTTTTCATCAGGTGAATGCATGTGTGGGGCGGTCTGAGCACAAAGGAATGCAAAAATCACTGCAGCAAGCAGAACATAAGGTAACTTGAAAATGTTGAGCAGCCCCCCCAAAAGTGAAGAAATGTTACAAACAGCATAAACTAAATGTATCATAGTGATACACTTTTATGATAGTAAAGGAATCTCACTCTCTAGCTTTTTACTAAATTGGAGCTTTGAGTAATTTCTTTCTTTGAGAGTGAAAATGTTCTCTAACAAATAGTTCTTTTTAACAAGATCGCACTAATTAGTAGCCCTGCTGTTTACATATACTTAGCACACCACCCTTTGCCAACAGCACAGCACTTAGTGTTCTTCTATAACATTTCAGTGTTAGACCATGCAGAGAAATGAATCTTTTGCATTTTATTTGCACAAGATAATACAAAATGATGGACCCTTTTTGTTATCTCTTGGTCTCGCACCACAGGTTTTCTGTAAGATTTGGTTTTCGGTATGGTTTTTCAAACTCAAATGAAGTTTAATTTATTTTCTAATGAACAATTTGTCTCTTGAGCTGGCCATAGATTTTGGGTAAGTATCCTGCTAAAAGTATAGAAATAACTACCATATATATTTTATTTATTTATTCTTTTTTGGGGGGCATATTTTTAGTTAAAATGTCAAATAAGTTTCCTTATTGCATCCCACAGCTTCACAGATTCCACACCATACCTAATCATTGATGTAAAGTATTTCTCCACATAAGTGTACATAAGTCACCTACCAGAGTCATTGAGAAGCTTAGTAGATATATCTATCTACCTTAAATATATTTTTAAATCCTTCATTCACATTTCTATCATACATTCTTAAGATTGTCAAAAAGAGTGGTGTAAGTAGCTGTTTTTAAAAAATGCTCCGTGAATAAACATACTCAGACTATATTTTTAACAGTTTGAAAGGGAGATTATGCCACCTCAATATAATAGTAATTAAATGAACATTTCCTATTTTAAGGGGTTTTTTTACAATAGGTGTATGTTTTTTGCACCAATAATTAGTATCACATCAAAAGCATGAATCAAACTAGATAACCAATTTTGGCTGTCTTTAACTTGTACTGTATATCCAATTGGGTTGTTTTTAAGGTGAGTTCATGATATGTTCAGCATCAAATGCTTTATTTCAACTTTTAATGCACTTTCACCCTTTAGGCTGTAGCTACAGTAAAATAGGAAGAGATGCACTACTGCTCTGTTTGGCTGGACAGTACTAACAGCATTAGAAAAAAATATAAAAATGTTAACATTTCAAGTAAGTCAGCATTTGTTCAAGCAGCTCATTGATCTCTTGTTTTAAACCCAGCTTTTTTTAACAGGACCTAACGGTTCATAAAGCAAATATTAAAATAGTCATAAAAAAAAGACAAGGAGAAGTGTCCATGTGAAACACCAGAGTAAATATCATTTAGCTTGTTGGTGTAAGAAAACAAACGCTTACCTCAGTTCGTTTCCTGTAGCTAACAAGAAAATGGTATCCAGGGAAAACATTGCGGTTGCTAGGGAGAGGTATCGCATGTTAGATCCAATATGATTTCTCTGCTTCTGTTTTTTCTTCTAAAACACGTTACGTTTTATAAATGTGCATTTTTGGACGTTAAGTTGAAAATAACCCCTCCCCTCAGCGTTAAAAATATTTTAAATTCCTGAAGGGCATCAAGGGAACAGCGGTCTGATAAAGGTTTGGTTTTACTGAATTAAAGAAGGGGAGGGACTTGCTACGAAACTTTCCCAACTCTTCACTTCTTCCGGACATTTTGCAGAAACCCTGGAGCACAGAGGGAAGATGCACGGGTTTATTAAACATGTGAAGTAATGTTAACTGATTTGGATGATTTTCCCACCAAAGCCCACTTGAATAGGTTTGATATTTCTTTCTTCACCCAAGTTTCCGTTTTGGAGAAGAGAGAGGTGCCCTGAATTATAATGGCACAGGTTTGCATGGAGCGGCTCTCCATGCAGCAGCGCACGGCGCTCTGGGCTCTTCTGCTCTGCACACAGGCCGCTTTGGGCTTCTCGCTCACAGGACAACAGACAACCTGCGAGGCCAACGGCAGCGTTTACTACGTGGGAGAGTGGTATTTCCTGGACTCCGATCACTGCACCCAGTGCGAGTGCACCAGTGAGGGCTCCGTGTGCGCCCGCACCGAATGCACGTCCCTCCCGGCCGCCTGCATCCATGTGAGCCACTACCCCACCGACTGCTGTCCCAGGTGCGAGAAGATCGGCTGTGAGTACCGGGGGGTGGTGTACGAGCTCGGAGAAAATTTCCAGGTAAGACACGACTCATCCATGATAGTTATGGAAGCCCGTTTCCTCCACTCTGGTGGACCCCCCCCCCCCCCCTTGTGTCTCAAAATTATCACTTCGCTATCTAATAATTATGAGACATCATAATTATAACTTGTGGCGGAAATGGGTTTCCAGGCTACAAGACTACTCCAAAGTTTAATTTTTCACATCTCAATTGTCAATAAACAAATAATATATTTTAAGTCATATCAAGCAGAGGAGATTTCAAAAAGTTGTGCAGTGAAGGAAGAGAAGGTCATCGGGGGTTCACACTTAAAGCAAAAGCCATAATAGAATCTTAATGGAGGTGCACCGATTTTTCTTGGCCATTTTGCTGTTTTCTCTGAGGTCTGACTTGCTTTATTGGGATTTTTTAATAATACTTATTCTGATTTTTTCTGATAATAAAACTATGGCATATAAAAGAGAATAGTTCATCAAGGTACAGTTGAATAAAAACATTGTCAATTAATTACAATTTCCCTGAGGGAAAAGTCCCAAAGGGAATAATAAAGTTTATTTCTAAAGATTATTTTTTAGCTCCTATAATATTTTCATTTTAAAAAATACAAATGAGTGATATACTTATAAGCTGAATATAGTGAACGTTCTTAGTTTTGGTGCATTTGTTGAATTGAGGGAAAAGTTTTTGATTTTGTTTGACCTTTTGACTACAAATGATCTCTAATCTCTGCCTGGCTGATTAATTATCATATATAAGTAGGTGGAGATTACGACAAGGGCAAGGAGTGTGGGACGGAAACTTAAAAGTGAAACATTTTTTTAAAAAAGAATTGCAGCTCATTAATACATCTCCCATTCCTCTGTTAAATTTTTAACCATGAAAAAACTTATGCATATTAAAGCCTGATCCCACCTCCACCCCGTTGCAGCACTAAATGAAGTCCAAGGGATTTCTTAGGCTTGAAACAAAACCTGTCTGTACTTGATATGTAATGAATATGCAGCAGAAAGAGGTAAATGGCGCCCCCTTTCGTAACACCATGCGATAGGATTTGTGTCTGTACCTCAGGAGGACATGGTGAAATGTTTCAAGTACAGCATCACCCTGTGTGTTCCAGCCATCTGAATGTGAGCAGTGCACCTGTGACAGTGATGGCATCGCCCGCTGTCTCGTGGCAGACTGTGCCCCTCCACCCTGTGTCAATCCTGTGTACCAGCCTGGGAAATGCTGCCCGGAATGCAAGGAGGGTATGTTGTGTAAACCACAAACAGGAAACATTTTTTTTTTTTTTTTTTACATTTTTTAAGTTTCTCAAGATAGTAGCATAAACTTTAATGTATTTTGTTAAGATTATTAATCATGGACCAACTCAAAGTAGGGAATAATTGTGAGGTGGAAAGAAAATGGTACCTGGTTTTGTTTTGTTTAACCAATGAAAATCTGAAAAGTGTGGCATACAGAGTGGTGTCTGTGGTGCACCTATCTGTTCTGCCTCTAAGCACAAGGGGCAGATGAAAACTTTTTATTTTTTTAATTAGGGCAACCTTTTTACAAATACAAATCTTTATATAATAGAAAATGTTAGGCACAACACTAAGTTTAAATCTTTCAATTTCCACGGTTTTTGCTTCTTTCTCCAGGTCCCAACTGTTATACTGATGCATCCCGCAGCCAAGTGATACCTGCAGGAGAGCCTGTGTGGGTGGATTCCTGCACCAAGTGTCGCTGTCATGACGGCCAGGACGCCGGCTACTGGGAGGGAAATCGCCTTGCCACTTGTTCCCGCATCAAAAACTGCACACCTCAGCAGCCGCCCACCCCTATTCAGTGATTCTTCACACAACCACCATATATTTTAAAATATGTGATCTTCACAGTTTATCCTTAGGTATTTTATTACTGAAGATATTATACATCCACCCAAGGAAGGACAATCTGCAAATGAGATAGGGGTAACTCACCAACACTTGAATGTAACAAAAAAAGTCAATAAAATTTGGAACCATGTAAGAAACGATGCGACTTCATCCCACAACTCTGTTCACTAACATAGCAACTTTATCTCAAAACACAGGGATTAAAAATTGGACAGAAATTGTACTTTGTACTCTTACTTTTTAAATCTAGCTCAATTTATTTTATTTTTTTGCATTTTAAAAATGTTGCTTAGATGTTGAGAATGCTTTTAAGGAGAAACAGGAAAAAGAGTGGGAGCTTTAGGATCTCTTAGTCTCGAAATACCCAGAAAATTATACATAGATTTAAGCGTTAGCATAAACAACTGATAAATAAGATAACTAGTGACAGACTTGTCACAAGCTGAGGCAGTTTTACACTTCATGTACAGCTGTGATGAACAGTAAATAGGAAATAATTAATGAGAGTATAATATTAGATAAGATTTGTTGGCATGTTATTTAAATGCTGTTTTTAAATGTATGCTGCTTGGACACGCACATGGTGTAGGAGGTAGTATTGACTCTTCAGTGCTAAGATACAGCAAATATACAGTTTTCAGTGACACGTCAGAATCAAAGTCTAGTTTATTTTAACATAAAGATGTTTTAAATTTTGCAAGACTCACTCCAGAAGCTTGTTACTTTAATTATAATGTATATCTGAAAGAAAACCAAACATGCTCTTATCTTTTTAGCTAAGTTGACTTAATAAAAAAAAAAGTAAAATCTGAAACGTACTCCATTATTGTGAAAAAATAGTGAATAACACTCAACTAAGTAAATGTTTTTCAATTGTACTGTCAAGAGTGTAATTGGAACAAACAATGATTGAAATTTGTATAAACCCTGCTTCTAGTACTGGGATCAGTAGTTGGGAGTAGTCGCATCAGTAGTTTTCTGATGCAACTTTTTTCTCACATTACACCTCAGTACATTGGTTTTTACACTGTAAGTCAAAATAAACTATTTCCATTTAATTTTACTACTTTTTTTTGTGAAAACCTTTTATTAAGAAGCCTACTCTTGTAAGACACATGTGTTACTGCCCTAAATGCTTTTCATGTTTTGTGTTGTTATGACCACAAACAGTGTATTTTACTGGGATTTCTTTAAAGATTAATAAATAAAAGTTGTGCAATGGAAAGTACACAAAAAATACAAATACATCATGGATTTATATTCAGCCCTACTGAGTCAAAACTTTGTTGAACCAACTTGACACATCTAGAGAATTAAATTAATAACTGAAGTCTAGTCTGATCAGTTACAGAATGACTATACAGCAAAATATAAGAAAGCAAACTATTATTGTTATTATACAAAAAAAAAATCCTCCTGTTCACTTTGGCCCAGATGTAAAAACTAGCATTACTTTAAAGGATCAGGAGACACACTAACATACAATCTTTACCATCAGATTTATTAATTGTATAGAAAAAGTAGGTTTGATATGACATAATGCATTCTATATAAGATATAACATTTTCAACATTCAACGTACAAAAAAGCCATAGGTACAGTAAAGTTTTAGAAACGCCTCCAGGCCTGAAGATCTTGTTGGCTGTCAGCAGTCGAAGAACAAAGAGTGCATCTGAAGATGGATTCAAACACTAACCACCAGAAGTGTGATACAACTGTTTGATTCTCAAGCAGAGGCCACAAATAAATTTTTTTGCTAAATACGTTGGTTACTGATCTTGGTGAAGCATGGTACAGTTTATACACACTAGGGCCTTCTTACCAGCTACAGTTGAAACCAGAAGTTCACATACACAAAATAAAAAGACAATTTTATTTTTCTCACTATCTGAAGTTAATTCAGACCAAACTCCTCTTGTTTTAGTTCAATTAGAATTACTAATTACAACTCATTTGTGCACTAGCTTTAACTTCCTGGCTGTTGTCTTGAAATGTTTGTGAATATTTTCACATAATGTTTGTTTCCCATGATGGCATTGATTTTATGAAGTGCAGCAGTTCCTCCTGCACCAAAACAGCCCCACAGCATCATGCTGCCACCCCCATACTTCACAGGTGGGATGGTGGCATGTAAACCAGAGAAGGTTTACAGGCCTCCCCCTCTTTCCTCCAGATTTAACGATTATCATTATGGTCAAACAGTTTAGTTCTATGACATTTTCCATAAAATGAAGGTCCCTGTTGGCATTTGTAAATTCAATCTGTTATTTTTTATGTTTCTCTTGGAATAAAGCTTGTAATTTTACTACTCTTCCTAACTGACTTCCTTCCTTGGCTGATTTTTTGTGGCTTTTCCATTGTGTCAAACAAAAACGCAGTCTATTCTAGGCATAGCCTTAATATATTCATGAGTGAACTTCCAATTTACTGAAATGTGTTGTTTAACCCATCACAAGTTTCCAAACCCATGATATCACCATCTGGGCCTACCCTCATTGTTTAAAGACATGGTAATTACATAATTTAATATGTAAATTCAGATTTTGTTAAATGACTATATTAAATTACTTTCTGAAATATTTTCTCTCATTATTCTGGCATTTATCAAATAGAAATCATTTTCTATTTGATTTCTATAGAAAAATCAAAGCTGACCAAAAAGGTGAAATCATTTTCGCTAAACTGACCTAAAACAAGAGAAGTCTGGTCTGATTTAACTTCAGGTAGTGAGAAAAAAAAAAGGTTTTGTGTCTTTTGTCCAGTGCAAGTGGACTTATTGTCTCCACTGAACATATCTAACATCCTACAATTAATCCAATCAAAGCATCAAGTGGTGTATCAGATTCGTATTCGGTTTGTTTTAAGGGGGCATTGAAACAATTTTATTGTAAATTTTGCAGAAGAATGGATTTTTGATTGTAATTCGGCATGAATGTATGCTGTGGTTTTCACAGCTTTCCTAAGAAATGTTTATTTTATTTTATTTTATTTTTTTACCATGACATGGAAGTCAGGAAGTACTGGAGTGATGATGCGTTTGACTTTTACCTTAGAAGTCAGAATTTCTGAGTTGTACATCCTAAAATAAATGGCATGGGTCTAAAAATCTAAATTCCAGCTGAGATCTCTGAGCGCTCCCAGGTTCATATTCAATACGACTGCTGAATTTTAACTTTTGAGTGCTCAGTTAGAGTTACTAAAATCATTTGAACGAATGCCAGGATAACAAGAGAGAGAATTATTTTGAGAAATATTTCTAATATTTTCTTCAAAGTCAGAAGGTTACTGGGACTGAGGTTAGCATTCTTTAAAAATTTTTGGGGGAAGCCTAGTTGATGTAATAGCTCTGTAATCTTCTAAAAGGATATTTCACAACAGTTGAGTAAATTGGAGGCACATCTGTGAATGTAATTTAAGGCAACAATTAAAGCACTGCTTCCCCAGCAAAATCATCAGAAAATAAGCAGAAACATCAGGGAGATGGTTGTGGAGCTACCAGAAGTTTTGTTCATCGATGAATTATTTGTCTGTTCAAAAAAATTATATGGAAGTATGAATAGCCTGGAAAAGCCCAGCATTCACAATACTTAAAAATGAACACAGTTTGACTATAATGCCCATAGTTACATTTGGATGACAAATAGAGAAACTTGGAAGCCTGAGAGCAAACTCTCAACTTTTGCTCCAAGAGGGACTGGTGCACTTCACAAAATCGATGGGATCATGAGAAAAGAATATAATGAGAAATTAGTAAAGCAACATCTCTAGACTTCAGCCAAGAAGTTTGAGTTTGTGCACAAATCTTCCAATGGGACAAGGAACATAGACATACTGCTAATTTAGTAAAACTTGGCTTATGTGCAACAAAAGTCAGATTTGGAACAACGATCTCAAAACCCTGATGTCAGTCCCATAGAAAATCAAACTGAAATGGTGTGTTTAGAAAGACAGCCAACAAACTCATCTCAGTTTGGTCCAAAATGCCAGGAAATTACTTTCAGAAGCTTGCGAAAGGTTATCTAATATGTTTGACATACCGTTTAAAAGAATCCTATAAAATACTAAGGACATACATAACTTCAGACTCTGAAGAAAATAAAAGATTTCATAACTATTCTCTTTCTCATTAATCTGGCATTTCTCGAACAGGAACAATTTTGATAATCTTAATTTACTTAAAATGTAAAAGTTCAGTCTGATTTCATGTCAGGCATAGTGAAAAAAATATTTTGTTTCTTTTTTTCTGCCATTTGTTTATAGTGTGTGTGTAAATACACCAAAATAGCATAGCTTCGATTTGTGAACAGAGGCCTGGTCACTACACAAAAAATTATGCAACTGACTCTTTTTTCAACTTGCAACAAGAAAGAGAATAACAGTCAAGTTGCAAGTTACAAAATCTCAACAAAATGACTGCAGAAGTTGTAGGTCTCTGAGCAACTCCTCGTTCAATATCCAATATGGCCACTTTATGTGTAAAACTTGGTCAAAGATACAGGAATAAAATGTTTGTAACACAACAAACCAGTGGGACAAATAGTGCTGTTGGACTATTTGTTTACATATTTAAATACATAAAACTGAAGATCAAATGTTATCACTTTGCACTGCTAATAGTAGGCCAGGTGCTGATCGTAACAATTAGCTTGGCCCATCACCTGGATGAGATGTCTATCTCAGATCTAAGTTCCAAAGCAAAGCAAACCCAGTATAACTTTAATCAGGATTGCAGCCAGTTGGGCAAGGATAGGTTATTGCAATCAAATTATATCAAAATTTGAAATTGCTAAAATTTTCAGTCGCACCATTCCTAGTTTCAAATCTTTTCAATGAGATGGCAGAGAAAATGGCAGAGTGACTTAAGTTTTCTTTGGCTGTAGCTCCTTCCTCACATGTTGCTGCCCACTGAAGTTCAGCTTTACAAGGTAGATGAATTTGTAATTTTATGGCTCTTTGAAGAGTAAACAGATCAATTTTGAGACCAGTTCTTGACAATTTGAGTAGTTTTTAAAAAATCCAGTTGTGTGGTGTTTTATTATGCATATTTGTTATATATTTTTTGTGTTATTAAGCATATATACACCTGACCAAAACTTGCAATACTAAGATTGCACCAAATGTCATTGCACTTAATATTTATAATGTGATTTAAGACTTTAGGGTTTTAAAAATATGGATAATGTGACCTTGAAGTCACCAAACTTTAAAAGCTTTCTGCTTTTGCTGTAGTGCCCCTTTAAGACCATGAGAAAAAACTATGTAATTGCTGCACTTTCTCATTATCAGCGTTTATAACCACAAAAAACAACAAAAAATTGAATCTGTATTACAAACTGACCCCCTAAAAATGCTATGACCTCCCATCCTTAATAATGACTATAAAGCAGAGCATGCAACAGATGTGAACTGATGTGTAATACTGCTGTAAACAGTTTCAATAAGGAAACACGTTGGCCACTTGTAGTCAGAAAAGAGAAAAGCACCAGAAATACGGCTCATCAAATGGAAACAATGAGAGTCATAATCCAGGCAAGAGGGAGCCAAATGGACAGTGAAGAGAGAAGGAGGAAACAGGTGGGGGTTAGAAAGACTCACAAGTGGGAATGTGTGCTGAGAAGCAGTGATTAGAGACAAAATAAAGATACAGACAAAGAGAGCTCCTGTCGATATCTGTTGAAAGAAGAAGCACTCTTCCTGTGAGGCCCAGATGTGCCTGAAGTGGGTCCATCACAAAGCACAACAGTGAGCCACCGATACAATACAGCCCAGACTGGCAGAGTAAGAATGGAAAGGCAGCAAGAAGGGAGATAATACATAAAAAAGGCAGATGGTGCGAATGGGTGTGTTTTATGTGTGTGTGCGTGTCTGATTGTGTGTTCTGAAAAGAAGAGCAATTATATTGTCCACCATTCAGGCTTGAGGCGAGGAGCCAAGCAGATTGAAACCTATTTTGCCTCAAGGCTGACCAAAAAGGTGAAATCATTTTCGCTAAAGCATAACGGTTAAGGGAATTCACTTCAACCTCTTTAGTTTAGATTTTCTCAGAGACTTTCTTTTTTTCTCCCAGGTCTGACCTTTGAATTAGTACAGATTATTTCTCAAGGCATTAGTTTGGAAGTGTGGGCATTAATAGACAAACAAGAAAGGTGAGAAAAATTAAAAACGTAAAGGAAGAAGAGCAATGTCTCAGAGACAAAGCTGTCCAAGGCTATAAAGTGTTGATGGAAGAGCGAATTAAATATTGTGTATACCTTTTAAGTGGTTCAACTTATGTTACTAAATGTTCTAAAACATCTTTACAGGACAAACTGCATTGGTGTGATTAAGCAGAACAAGATATGAATATGTGATTATTATGGCTGATACTGAATATGGGAACAAAATCCATAAAAGTCACAGCCAGAATGCTCAGCTGGTTTAAACAGTGGCTTGCAAATGTACACAAACCCATTGAACTTTTTAATGATGTTGAACCCACAAATTTAATGTTCTTTATTAAGATTTTATGTGATAAACCAACTTTTTTTTTTTACAGGGTTAGGGTTAAGGTTAATGAGTTGCATTATCTTAAGTGTTGAGTCCAACTGTATTTGGTCCCACTTCCAACTGGAAGTCTTTTGGGTCATTTGGAAGGTCAACCTCCACTCGACTCTTTTTCAGTCTGCAGTTTTCACTTTGTTCTCCTTGTTGAAGAGAAGTATTCCCACAGAATGCTGCTGCCACCACCATGTTTCACAACAGACATGGTGTAATCAGGATGATGCAAGGTGTTTTATAATGCAATCTGACTGGAAAAAGCACTGCCACAGTATTTGCTGTGCCTCCCACATGACTTGAGGGGAATATTAAATGAGATCAAGATGATTTCTCTCAGCAATATCTTTTGTTTTACAGCTTGTTCTTAATGGCTACATTCACTGAGTGCTCATCGTTGTCTTGTCAACAGACTCTTCGACTTGAATAGAGTCGCATCAAAGAGCAATAAATGACTTTTCTGATTAGTTCTCTCCTCGCCCAGCTAGTCAGGTAGACAGCCATGTCTCAGCTTTGCTATTGTACAATACTCAATCCTTTAAAAACGTCTCCACAATTGACCTGTCTGCTGTGTTCCTTGAATTTCATTACTTATTTTTCCACTAATTTCCTTTAAGTAAAACCTTAAGTCTTCAAAGAACAGCTACATTTATACTGAAATATAAAATTACACAGGTGATTAATAATTTGATTACTTCTAAACACTGGAGAAGATTTTTTTTTATGGTTATTAGAGTAAGGGATTTTCAACTGCACTTCACAGTTTTCAGAGTTTTGTTTGCAGAAAACCACTTCACACTTCTTCCACTTCTCCAATATGTTGAACTCTGTGTTGGTTTATCACATAACATAATAATTTACGTCAAGCTAGTGGCAAAATATGAAAAAGAAAATGGGAAGTATGAATATGTTTGCAATGCTCTGTATATTACCAGAGACGTTTTACATTTCCTTTCAACAATTTACTCCATTTCGATATGTTCCTAAATGACTGAATGCAAAAGATAGACACAAAAGTGGCTCATAAACACTATATAGATTTGATGATATTTGTTTAAAAAAGACCACATGGCTATACTGCAGGCTTAAAAAATAACCACAAGACTTAATTTTCAGCTAGTTCTGTCAGTGTAAAAGATTTGCAAGGCAATGTTTTTAGCCACAATGCTACTTGACTGTAAAACATAACCTGACAGCTCAGGTTTCATGTTTATTTTGACAAAATTTGATGAGTTCAGAATGTTGAAGAAACTTTATAGCATATTGCACCTTAAGAAAATGAGTTAGCCTATTAAAACTGCAGTAAGGCTCAGAAACAAAAATAAAAGACAAAACGAAAACTGGAACTCATAACCCGAGCTGTCAGTATGTTTTTCTTTTTTCACGTTTCAAAGTACTTCCACCAGGCTGCACACTGAAGAAAAGTTTTCAAATAATTGTGTCTTTTTGTTACAAAATTCCAGTTCTGTTTTGAAGTTCAGAAATGTATAAAAGAAGAGAGAAAAAATTAGTCCCCCCCCACCCGAGTTGTTCATTGCTGCTCTGTTTTCATGAGTCTTCTGCTGTAGATGCAGGCACGTTAAACATTCATAGATGTATAGCAGAAGGTTTGAGTTTGGAGATTCAGACTGAAAACTCCCAGAGGGAAATGTCAACATGAAACAGTTCTGTGTCAAGACAAAATGATGTCTTGGGGACAACAAAAACCATCTGAACCACTGAATGTTCATGTTCCTGCGGTAATCTGTTACCTGCAAAACATCACTGCAAATGTTTGGTAATTTCATGCATTTCCCAACCGGAAGCTGCATCCTGTTCATGTCGTCAAGCATTGTGGCGAACAGAAGTTTTTTTTGTGACTGGGTTATTGTGTGTGCATTTCCAGAACAGGGCAAGGTGTTTCATAATAGCCATGTTTGGTGTTCCTGCCAATATGTTGCTGGATGCTCTCCAGTTTGCAGATGATAGTTCATGGAACGACTTTTGAGTTTGACAACAACCTTCTGTCAGCTGCTGACATTCCTACTCCGTTTCCAAAGGTTTTTAACATCACTGACTGTTACCAGGTGGCAACTGGCATCCCTAGTGAAATCCAGTAAAAATTGTCAAGCTGAAATCTCAAACAAGTAAATGGAAAAAAAGAGAAAGTCACATCATCCTTCTCTTCTCCACACCTTCCTTTCTTCTCTCCCATCCGGGTAAAAGTGCATCAACTTTAGATCCTTCTCTCTTTTATTCTCTCTAGCCTTTGATGGGCCGAGGCGGCGGCTTGCCGATCTCCACTGAGATGTTTGTGTACATAGGATATTTCTTCACCTGAACCAGTTTGTAGGTCAAGGAGCTGATGCCATCCTTCTTCATTGTGTTCTTTGTGTTCTGTATTTTGTTGAATCTAAAAAAGAGAGAGGGACGAGGAGATGAAAAACATAGATGTGATTCAGAGTGAGAATAGAGAAACAAATAGATTTCCTGATTACAAAGTACAGAAACCATGTTGACCAACAGGTGGTGCTGTGGTACTGAGATAGGAATTTAATGAGTTGCATTATCTCCAATATCCTGCTTTGGTTTTTCTGAATCATGCTGAACTTTCCTTCCTCATTGGCTGTGATTCAGTAGTTACATCAGAATCTGCTCTGAATTTGGGAATTAAAGCAGGAAAATAAGTCACACACTGTGTCAGATGGTTACAGTTCTTATGCTAAAGCTTGAATTTAGTGAGTGGGGAAACCTTCTACATCAAACCCTGGTTCATAACACAAACCTACATGACATTTCTGTTTACAACACCATTGTTTTAAAATGTGTTTTTTTTATATGTAGAAAGAGCTGGCGTGTGCAAACATGAGCAGTTCCACATTCAGTCTTCAAAAGAGAGCAGTGACTGACTCCAACAAAAGATGTCTCCCTAATGATATGCTTGGACGTACAAGTGGAGTTGACACTTCAGTTCGCCACGGACCGTTGAGTCCACAGATTCCTGTCAGAGCTGACTGCTGAAGCCCTTGCCCTCTTTCAGCTTTGCTTTCCCCTCTTGTTTTTGTATCCCTCAAATTAAATAAAAAAAGCTCCACTGGCCTGAATGGAGGCTGGAAAATCTTATAAAGCATCTTCCTTTTGAACATCACAACACAATAACATACAAATAGAATTACACTTGTGTTACTAACATTAGGGAGAGACACTTCTGTCCAAAAGGAGGGAGGATTGGGTTAAGTGAGAAGGGGATGAAGAGAAAGAGCTTCATGTTTCAGCTTAAATGAAGCATGGAGGGTGTAGAGGAAAAATGAAAGGCAGATAAGAGAGATAAACATATATCCAAGAGTGACAGATGGATGGAGATATACATGAAATCAAGGAAGGGGGATTAAAGGCAATAAACTTAATTCCGACATGCATATAGAGAATGCCCTAACCATAGCGTCCCACACACATTACCGTTACATTTAATTTCAAAGTTGTGATTGTTTTATTCTAGAAAGTTGGAGGGCGAGCCAAAGGCAGCCCACCTCGCATATCCATTAGCCTGATTTCCACAAGTTCTAATTGGGCTGAGTAAAGCTCTATTTTAATGCTGCTGGGGGTCTCACAGGGAAATGCTTCTTGTTTCAGATCTCAACTATAGAATGTAATGCTGGGAACTAAGGGATATTTTTATCATGTAATTTGTTGCTGCACACGTCCTTGTTCTGGAAAAATGGTCTTTAAGGAGTAGCTTAACAATAACTCTTTCGCTTGCTTCTTAATGAGGGTAACCATAGACAGTGTATAACAGATCAATGTTGCCTTTGAATTTGAAGTGAAACCAATGAGTAAACACATCCAGACCATATTGTACCTTAAAGTCATCAGATTGGAAATATTACAATATGTCATGTAGTATTTGCCCTGAGTGTTTCCATCGGCAGTTGGACTCTCACTGGGCAGGCGGGGATTAAACACAAATGCATAATGTTGTGTTATGCTAGTACGACAACAATCATGATGCCAGTAGCTCCAAACTAACCAAGCTGTGCCATTATCCGAAAAGGGAGCAGGAATGATGCAGTACGGGGACAATGTTTGTATGGGACAATTCAACAATTGATATCAAATCACTGAGCTGTTCAGCTCAATGGAAATGAGGCAATAGTTTACAATGATACTTTCAGTAAAATCAATGGGAATATACACTGCACAAACATATTAAAAAAATTAATCAGAGCTGTTTACAGGATTTGTTCAGATTTAATCATTCTTCTTTATCTGCTATTCCTCAGCTGATCTTTTTTGCAGCATCCTGTGTGCAAGAATAGCGAGTCTCTGCACATGGGGTTTGATTGCCGACCTTTCATACAGTATAGATACATTACACACAGAATTAAATATTTTAGGTGTTTCTTTCACCTGTGCTAATTTTGGATTACAACTAATGAAAAATCCAGATTCTGCTAGTCAGATATTTTGAACACTCCAAGATCAATTAAAAATTTATTTTATTACAGAAATGCTAGCCTACTGAAAAACATGTCCCTGTACTGTTTAGCATACACACTCAGTACTGCATTGGAGTGCCATTTTTCCCGGAATCACTGCATCAGGAAAGGAAATGATCAGCTTCTGACTTTGCATAAAGTAAAGAGGGTTTGTTACTATGAGGTTTCATCTCAGCAGTATAGCTGGATCCTCATGGCTGTATCAAATAGATTCTCTATGGGGTTCAGGTCCGGTAAGTTTGCTGGCTAATTAAGCACAGTGATACGATGGTCATTAAAGTAAATATTGGCACTTTAGTAGTTTGGGCAGGTGCCAAGTTCTCCTGGAAAATTAAATCAGCATGCCCTTGGACTTGAGAAAACACAGTGGGGTTAACATCAGGAGATGCAGTAGCTCTGCAAATCACAAATAGCTTAACTCAAGGAATGTGACAGTTGTAGCTCAAGTCTTGGATAAATCTTTGCAGTGGCTCTTGAAGTACTTAAACCTTTCAGATCGAGTTCTGTGATCTAGACGTGTTTATTACTCCTCCTGAAAAAACTTGACACAAAATGGGGGGTTGAAACTAACCCTGCAAAATTACACCTTTGTTCCACCGTTTCAGCTAGAAATGAACCCATAGCCACTACGAACTAGATGTAGTGTGAAGAACATTGTATTGTACTCCAGTGTCCATATGATCTAAGTTGTATGTTGATCAGCAGGATCTCAGAATTAAAAGAATAATCACATCATGCTTAAAAGAGAAATCTCCTGTATGAAGGCTGCAAATTGTAAGTCACACCCCTTTGATTCTGTATTTTCAAGAATATTAGCTGAAAGCACACAGGGCTCTGAATTCAGTCGCCTTGTATGATGTGAAAGGGGCTACTGACTCTAACCTTAACCACAGTTCATATTCTTGTGAACATCCCACAAACTCTAGAAAGGACTTTGCTTCAAAGATCTCCCAAAGCTCTAATTATCGCTGCTGTTTGTGTACTTTTTCAATAATGCTTCTGGATACAGCACTTCTTTAGGAATTACCTCTCTGTGCTAACCCTCCTTTTATCAGTGATTGTTTGCTGAACAAAGTCAATGATCCTCTGCATGATTGTGTAACATGGTGTGATTTTTAAAAAAAAATTATACAAAATAAATGTAAACTTATTTTCAGCTTTAAAGTGTGTTACACTTTTTTGAGATGCATAATTTTGTAAAGCCATGCTCATAAAACATAACAGAAAGAAAACAGGAAATATATCACTGAGTGCAACAAATCTAAAAGTTTCAATTTTTGCTTTAAATTACAGAAACAAATTGACTTCTTAAGGACATTCAAATTCTTAGGAATTCACCTGCAAATGTAAAATATATTCATCAGTATTCAATAAAGATCTTCCACAATTAGTTGGGATTAACCTTGAAGGGGAATATTTTAATTGGGGTTGTGGTCGGCCCAGCTGTAACACGGGAAACAGTATTTGGCCAAATGTTGTGTTCTATTTTTTCTATTGTAAATAAGAGGGGACACCTAATGTGCAGTTTATGCTAACTTCATTTTTTCTAGAAGCCAGTTGTGTATAGGCATACATATATACTCATCCATAAATTCAAATGCATACACCAACATACATTTCAGCCGCACTGTACCAGGATGATAACATATGAACTGAATATTGGACAATGTTTCCCTGCATCTCATTCAATTGTAATGCATGAGGCGAAGTTTGCCAGACGGCGTGTGTGTGTGTGTGCGGGCGTGTATGAGCGTGTGTGTTCACACAAGCTCGAGGCTGGTGATGAATGTCCCTCTTTCTTACCAATATCTCATTGCTATGCCTAACCAGAATCTCTGAGCGAACTGAGAGAAAGGAGTCTTGTGTGAAAGATTGTTCACATTCAACTGAACGTGCAGTCATCGGTGCGTGCGAGATAGCAAACATTCATTAGGCAGTAGGTATAAATGTATTCCTCTGTAAAAACTGGACATTACCCAGGTAGCCCTGATGACATATCTTAGAAGACTTTATAATTATTCTGAAGTGTAAAGAGGTAACCAAAATCTGGACCTAGAGACAAAGAAACAGAAAGTCAAGCTGAATTTATCAGTGAAGGGGGCATTTTCCATAGAGGACATGTTAAATGAACAAGCATAAAATACAACATGACATTTCCTGTGAGGAATGCAGCTACTGTTAACACACCTGTGCAGTTCCTGTCAATGTGTCAACATTTTCGGTGTGGGAAAAAAAAAAGCTATAGTGATGCAAACCTCTTCAAGGACAATCTGGGCTGTTTTCCATTCTTTTTAAAGATAAAAGAAAATACTACAAACAACCAAGCAGGTTTGTAATTGCTGTCAATGCGTTCAGGATAAAAACTCATATAAAGACCCTCAAGACAAATGCAGGTGTTGAATAAAACTCATAGTTTTAAAATGGTAAATGTATCATTTTTATGTTATTTGAAGCTTTAAAAAGTCGTAACTTATTTTGTATCTTGAGAAAGCAATTAAACATTCCAAGTAAACCTGACAAAAGTATCGGACTTAATCCATCCATGCTTTTACGTTTCAATTTGAAGTTGCTTTGTCTTCTCTTTGTTTTTCTTTCGAATAGAAAGCCCTTCAGATCCAGTAATTGTGGTAATTTTGCCTCTTTCCTAAACAAAGATGCATATAGAGGTGTTGCTTCCATTAACTTTATGTACTTATTTGTTTTACTTTTCCCATAAAACAGACTTATGCTCAGCTATGCGCCTTCATGGGAGCCATTAACTGAGGGACTGGTTTTAATTATGCTTACTCTGTTTTTATTCCCCATAAAAACCGGCGCTGGTCACGTATCTTTGGATTTAGGAATATCTCTTTCTTAGATCAAGCCACTGATTGAGCTATTGCTGATTTTAATTCTGTTACCTCTATTTTATTTTTTTCTTTCAAAAAATGTACATCTGATGATGAATTCATGTAATTTTTTCGCCTTTGCTTTGCAGTGGGGGTTTTAATACGATGTGCAATATGGTTTCTGCCAGGGTGAACTAGGGTGCACAGTTGTGCAAGACAAGTTATTGCTGAGATATGAACTGAAGAAGCTTTCTACAGCTTCTTTACATCTTCACAAAATAAAACAATAAAACTTTAAGAAGGTATTGCTGTGCACCAAAGATGGGTGATGACACCACCTTTGGTGTCTGATTAAAAACTTAGGATTTGTTACCATATTAATGTTTTCAAGGTGACAACTGTGTCTAAAACTTTGGTTAATTTGATAGATTAAATGTACTGCAGATTGTCAGAAATGCTTATCAAGCTGCATTATAATAAATATCTTGTTTCCCACAGAAGAAATTTCATGCCCAAAGGGGACACAGAAAATAAATGAGAGAGCCTTTCATTTTAAACAAAACTGCCTGAATGCAGTCATGAGTCGGCTATTTCTACCTTTGCTGCCTCTGACCATCCTGACCTCCCACAATTTATTAAAGTCCAAGCCCACTTCTTTGTAAAAGCTCACTTTAACCTGAAAGACATTATAAGTGTCCAGAAAGGCTTTAAAAAAATGAAGTTTATGGCAACTTATAGGAGTCTATTTTCTGCCCGTCATCCCGGTGATGAATAATGTATCCACCCCAAATAAAAAGTGTCCCTCTTGGTGTCACCTCTTATAGAGGAAGTCTGGTCTATGGACCAGAAA
Source organism: Xiphophorus couchianus (assembly GCF_001444195.1). NCBI lineage: Eukaryota > Metazoa > Chordata > Actinopteri > Cyprinodontiformes > Poeciliidae > Xiphophorus > Xiphophorus couchianus. The sequence continues at coordinate 19,533,207 of NC_040233.1, forward strand.
GAAATCAACCAGCAAGACGGGGAGGAAAACGAGAACTGGGTATCAATCAGAAACACACGCACACAACATGCACACACACCCACACATGCAAACACAGACACACACTTTCATTCTGTCTAGTGGCTGATTTATTGATTTTGATGAAAGTCACTAGACCACTCTGACCTAGCCGGCTCCCATCTCTATTGGTATCATTTCAGCAGGCAATTACTGGGGGGATCGTTGAACCTTTCCATCTCTCTGACATACACAAACACACAGAGGCACACACGCATACAAAACAATGAAGAGTGATACATTACACAAGCCTAGTTATTTTAAACATTTTCACTTTCAAGTTATTGCAGCAAATTTACAGTATAGATTGTTCATTTTTAAAGCAAAAGCACATTGAGATGGATGTCTCAGCAAGAGCAGGAAAAACTATTTTCTCTATGTTCTTGTCAGCTAAAGCCATATAATGTTTTTGGTGAACTTGCTCTTTCCGCTCATTGGCACTAAAATGGGCATATTATTTATTTTTATATTTTAAGAAATCATGTAATAAAGTACGTAATAATGTCAGTGCATTACTAATGCACTGACATTATTAATGGATCTCTTAGAAGTGCAATGACTAAACTGTATGAGCACAAGATGGAAATTTGCTTAACAACCAAGAAAATCCCTAAAAACCTAGAAAAAGGATCACTGAATAATTATTATGTATAAAACAGACTATGTAGTTGGAGGCAGGCTGAGCAGATTGGTAAAGTATACCTGAGGCTCCTGACAAGCATTAGAAGTTTAAAAAGGATGCAGAGAACAAGTGGAGATGATAAGACTCATCTGTTAAGATGTCTTTTTTTAAATAATTTGCACGTTGGCAGGATAAACTTTTTTTCACCCCTTTTACTTCTGCATTTTTCACTGCAGGTGTCCTGTAACTGTATGCTTTGTAAAATTTTCTTAACATTTGATGGCAAAACCATTCTTTCAATTCAGAATGAACAACAGTGATTTGTATTTATTCCCCCTTAAAGTTTTTTTTTTCCAAAGAGTTTTTGCGGCGCTAGTGGCTCGTGTTTTTTTTGCAGTAGGCAGACAGGAAAGAGGGCGAGGAGAGGGGGGAGGACATGCGGCAAAGGTCGCCGGCGACGTCCGTGTCGAGGACTAAGGCCTCCAAACGTGGGGCGTGCTAACCCCCTGCGCCACCACAGCAAGCCCCGATTCCCCCTTCAACTTGAACAGAATTAGTCACTGGGAAGTAAAAGCAAAATGATTTATGTTTTCTTTTTTTATTTCTCACACAAAAAGATGGATTTGTATTTGTATTCAACCCCCTGATCAGTAATTTGTTGAGCCATGTTTTGCTGCAGAGCGACTGCATATCTTTTAGGCTAAGTCTCTACCAGATTTCCATATTTTTAGGCTGGGATGTTGGCTAAAGAAGTACATCCAAGTTACAGATTTTCAATTGGATTTATCTTGAGACCATCAAAGGAATAGCTTTGATCTATATCCTCCCATGGTATCTCTAGTGTCATGGTTAGTGTTTTTGTCCTACTGGAAGGTGAACCTTCACTCAGGTTTCACATCTTATTTGCAGCCTTTGTCAGTTTTTCTCAGCTTTAAGGTCTGTTCATTTTGCCATTAGTCAGCACTGACCAGCTTACCTGTCTCCTTGCCAGAGAACTCTTGATTGGATATGTTTAAGAAAAAAACAACTCCAAACTTGTCATTTCCAACATGGATACAAGATCCAAAAACTTGGACTATTTCTCTTACATAAAATGCAAAGCACAATAACATTAGATAGAGCAGAACTTTTGTTCTTCTCTTCTTTTTTGCTAAGCTGGTAGTTTTATTTTGTTTTTCTCCACCAATGTGTCTCTTGCTAAAGGAGCATAATTGAAAAGAAAAAAAAAGTAATATTGTATCAGCAGCCAGGTTCAGAGGCTATATGCAAAATTCAAATCAAGCAGCCACAATTTGTTTGGCTGCAGTAAACAGTCAATATGCTTTCACTCATGACTCTTGTTCCCAGCAGTTGTTAATCTTCTTAAAAACCAATTTAGCAGCGACGACTAAAGCAGAACTCACTGCGGACTACGGTCCTGGAGCACAGAAGTGTCTAAATGTTGTGACATAATCACGCCACTGGAGATCATACTGAAATAATATTGGGGGAGGGGGAGGAAACAAGTTTCACTACATATTTATTCAAACCAAGCCAGAGCAGCTATCGATTTTGGTGCTGAGAGGCTTCATTGGCCGGCCTATCCAGGCATGAAAACGGAGGCTCTTAGAGGAGAATAAACAGTGATAATCCACATTTAAGCAGCTTAATGTGAGGTGCTATACTCCTGGTGATTAATGTGTCTAGAAGGGCTCATCTCTGCATACTGGTTCTTGTTCATCAAAGCATAAAATAGCACATTTATGAGGGAGGTATTTTTGCACGTTTTGTTTGAAAAAACAATTCAGATCAGAGTAGTGAAAAGAGCAGCGTTAAACCCTAGGGCTGTATGCATGAAAAGCAATTTTTGGTCTATTAAAAAAACTTTTTTTTTTTCTTTGGTGTTTTAACATTTTTTCTTGTCTTTTTGTAAACCATACTGCCTAAACCGTGGTGTGCAGGAAATTACATTGATTCATATTTTGTTTTATAATCTGACAGATTTACACACAAAGTCCTGAAATAATCTTGCACCTGAATGTTATGACCTGCTTACATTGCAAGAACCTGCTTATTCAGGTGCATATTTACTAAACATTAAATTATAATACTGTAGCATGTGTGACATATATTTCCCTTATTTACAATGTTTTACAAAAGGATTCAAACACTTCAAACTTGTTTTGTTTCTTTAGTTTTTAAAATTGTTAACATTACAGCCATAGACTTAAATCTATTTTATTAGGACTTTATGAGCCAAGTCAACAGAAAGTAGAGCATGATTATAGAGAGGAAAAATTATAGGTGTTTTGTAACATGTTTATGTCGTTCTGCTCCTGGAAGATACAGCTTGCAGAAAGATAAAACAAGATGCTATAAAAGCCAAACTACTTTTCGCACAGTAAAAGAAATGCAACTAAAATTAGAAAAAGGCAAGATAAGACTACAAACTTCCATTCGACAGATTCTTCCTCCAAACTCCCAAGATCCATGCTGTCAGGAAGCTGATTTAGCCAAATACCAGGCTTAAAGATCCGACAGCAATGCAGTCTTTAATGATACACTTTAACACCTCTAAGGTGTGTCAAAGGGTGATTTTTTTTTTTCCTTTCACTTGTAGTTTCTTTGCAGACCTGCTCAGTGAACAAACAGCAGGAGCGCTGGACTAACAGCAGGCAGCTCCCAGGTGTGAATTGGAAATCAGAAGCTGCGGAAAATAAAGAGCAAGAGTTCTCGTTTAACCACAGCGGATGTAATGCTGAGTCTCTACCGCTGAAGCTGACAAATGTGGTTCTTCTGATGTTTCGAACTCAGATTGCAAAGCACTTCCTCAAGGTGATTTACTTATAGTTTTTCAGGGAGTCATATGTTTGTAACCCTTAAAAAAAGAAATCCAAAATCTAACAGAAATAACTGAAAAGTTTTTGTATGAAACAAAAGCAGCAAGATCAATTTAAATGTAAAGATGGGGATTGACTTCAGACAGTGATGCAGTACCTCTGTGGGTTTGGCTCGTTGTGTTTGTCCCTCTCATGCTTAATCATTCTGTAGCGACCGATGCGAACGTCTGGCCTGGACACCTTCATCCCATTGAGAGTGATCCTGCAGCACATACAGATGGAATATCCATTAGAGGACGGAGAGAGAATGCAAACACAAAGACCAAGGGGAAAAGGATTAACTGCAAGAGAAAAAAATAACAAAACTCTCAACTTCAACCTAACGTGATTTACATTGCCGTTTTATTGTTATTCTTTTCTACTAAATCCCAAACATTCACGGAAAATCTTAATGAGCCAATCAAATTAATTGGCACCTCTGCCAGATGTGTAAAAAACCTTTTATCAGGGCACAAACAAAAATAAATACTGAAAAATGTCACTTTCAATTTTGATTTTATTCAGAAAATCCAAAAGAAAGAAACAGTATTTTGAAAAAAACAAAACAAACAAACAAAAAAAAAACCCATTTGTGCCTGTAGAACTTCTTCACAATTCCTTTTTAGCAAAGCTCCTCTAGTCCTGGCTTCTCTCTACTGGTTTTTGTTGCAGATACCACAGATGTTTTGTAGGGTTTAGTGCTGGGGCTAGTGATCATCATGGAAGAAGATTGATTTGATATCTTGTGAACCATTTTTGTATTGATCTGGTCTTATTGCTGGATCTTTAACCTGCTTACAGAACGAGTGTGTCATTTTCTGGCAGAAACCACTACATTTTTATTCAAAATGTCCTATTTCAAAGAAGTAATTGTGCTATGTCTTCTGAGAACATTCCCAGGGACTGTAGGAGAAAAAAAGGCCCAGAGCGTGAAACATCTTAAACTGTTAATCATACAAAAAAGGTATCTATTAGCTTTTTTTTAAAGACTAAAGGTCTAAAGACTGCTGTATTCCCCTTTTGTTTTTCTCTCTTTAAAATCTGCCCCTTTTTCTAACCTTTTCTTTTATTTTGTCTTTTGTATTTCTGGTCAAATATTTACAACATCATTTCAAATGTTTGTACAACACACAGATCTGCAAGAAATCTTAGGGATGTTAATAGGTTGAGGGAGATTGATTTTATTCAGAACAAGGGAACAATTTGGGGGACACTCGCCATCTTGTTTCAGTGTTACTTAGCTGTGAAATTAGATTTCTTTTTTTTAAATCTCGTTTTAAACGTGTATAGAAACTGGTTCCTGTCCACATTGATGAGTAGTCCCGAGGCAGCATATTGTGATGGGCCATTTACTTTTCAAATAAAGACAAAAAATAAATAAACAAGTGAAGTATTTTCTGTTGGTACTTCATCAAAAAATGTAAAAAAAAAAACCCTCAAAGTTTAATGTGAAACATAATATGCTTCACACACACTAAAGACAGACACAAACAACAAACTTCACAAAAAGACAACAGATTTATGCTTAATTAAAACCAAAAGTTTAACAACTGTAAATTTCCTGTGTCTAGGTAGATAACCAGTATTTCAAAAGGGTTTATGTTTTGTAAACAATAACTAATTTGGTGTTAAGATATGAGGGTTTTTTTCTGGTAACGAACTGCCACAAAGTGTAAATCAGATTTTTACTTTTGTGTTGAATGTCTGTTTTATAATATATTCATCACCAATGCCAAAAAACCCCAAAACATTTTCACTTTTCTGAAAAATTCACCAACTGCACAATTTATAAGTAGTTAGTAGTAAGAAGTATAAGGTAAGTAGTATTTCAAAAGATCAGAAGAAATCTTATCTTGTTGTTAATCTGTTGCTAAGATATGAGCGCGTTTTCTGGTAACCAAGTGACACAAAGTAAACATGTGATTTTTACTTTTGCAAAAGTAAAAAATTTGTTAGTACACTAAAAGGCAGTGTACTAACATTAGCACAAACAATAATGTAGCTACTCCCCACATTAGCAGTAGTCTGTTCCCTAAAATAAGCTTTTTAGCTATTTTGTTTGTTTATTAGCCATGTTTTGTATACTGAATGGAGGAAGTCAATGTAAGACAACATGCTAGTTATACCCCTATAACTAGCATGATTCAGTATAGACCCACATGCCACTAGCAGCATTTAGGCCAACATTAGCATTTTGGCTAATTTTAGCTTATGCACTAATTTTAACATACTGAATGGAGTAAGTCCATGTTACTCCACATGCTTGTGATTCTCCACATGCTATTGAGTACACTGTAGCTTACTTTAGCATTGATGCTAATTTTTAGCATCAGAAGGGTGGGCTCAGGTTTCTTCAGAAATTTTCTAGTTAATGTTATTATGGGGTCATTGCTGCAGTATTTGAGTCACAGTTGTTGATTCTGTTGCAATGGGATACATACTGTAGGTGGTGTATAACGCTGACTTTGCCATTAAGGTTTCTCTTCATTTCACTTTCCATTTTCATACTTTTTCTATAAGCAAATTTTTTGCTTACAGTTTTTCCATTCAGCTTTGCCTCTATGCTTTTATCATCACTTGTTTATTTTCATCCTCCGTCTCCTCCTCTGCTCTTTCCAGTTTCTACTTTCTATTTACGAACCTCCCTCAATTTCTGCATCACTACTCTTCGTCTTTAATCTCCCACACAGACGAGGGAAATGTAAATGCAGCCCATAAAAAAATAACAATAAAAATCAAAAACAAATTGGCTGATAAAAGATTACAGACCCAAACTGAATTAAAACAAACCCAGAATAATTTTACACAGAAATAAAACAGTCTGACTCCTGTTCTTTTTTCTTTCTCTGAAGCCTCAGCAACTTTGCTGAGTTGGCACATATTTGTTTATGATTGCCTTTGACATAGTGTGCATGCATGCATTTGAGCGAGCAGGCATTTGCATAGTCTTAGGGATTTATTTTGATGCAAATAACGTGAGTTTGACAGTACGAAATCTCTGTAAGCCCCCTTCTTTCCCTCTTTCAGCTTTTCAGTGAGCTTAGTTTTACATTATTCCCAGTTCTGCATCTTTTAAATAATCCCTTCTGTGTCCTTTGACCTGCAGAGTGTGAAGGACTTCACTGTCTTGAATCATTTCTCTTTCACATGATTCAGTATAGACCTCAAAGTGTTATTTGAATCACATATGGTGCAATTCTAGAAAGAGATCTTAGGGAAGCTCAATAGATGGTTTAGCTAACTGTTTGTATCATTCCACAAAAAATATTTTATTAAACTCTATGTTTAATAAAATGTGAAAAAATGAATTTACTTAGAAAATGTATATGCAGAAACAGAAAATCAAAATTTTTTAGCAATGAAGCAATCCTTTGTAACAGTAATTTATTGAGGCAAAAGCAATTTTAAGTACATTTTATACAATTCAGTGTAATAGACAAACATAATTGGCTTAGGGGGATGAATAAATAAAAAAATAACTCAATATATTTGGATTAATTTCCCAGGTGATTTCATTGCTATTTAGCTTAATAACTCTCTTTAACTCAATATAATTTTGTAGCACAACATGCTGGTGTCAGCAGAATTATCCCTGATAATCCTCAATACAACACATGCACTGCAATAAGCAACAGACAGAGCCAACTGATCATTAGCCGGTGAACACTTCAGGGTGTTTGTCAGCAAAAGAGCCGAATATTTCCCTCAGGAATTGTTGAGGTCAAACAGGAGCAAGAGGAAAAGCGAAAAGTGCATTTTTTTTTTCCTGCACAGATACAGCTCCTCTTGGATAAAATTGCAAATACAGCACCCTGCTGGTAACCCTGTTAAAGTTCTGTAAATACCATAAATTTGTAGAGCAGCATACTCGCACTGAAAGATTTAGAAAAATCCAACCTTTTTTTTCTTACATTACGATGAAGAGTAAACAAGTTTTTTAAATTTTTTTTTTTACAAAAACACAACATAACAAAATGAGTTAATATGCTGGTAAAACTTACAATTTCTTTGTCCATCCATGACAGTCAAGTCTTACCCAATGATATTTTGTCAGGCTGGAGCCAATGAAACATACTCCACAATCTTTCTAGATCACAGGTGCCCAAAGTCGGTCCTCGAGGGCCGGCATCCTGCACGTTTAAGTTCTCTCCCTGGTAGTACCAACAACCTTTTCAGCATGTCAATGTTCTTCTTAGGCCTTCTAACGAGCCATCATTTGATCCAGGTGCATTAAACCGACTTTTGGCGCCCGTGTTCTAGATACGCCACAGTCCTGGATCTGCTCTTATGCTTTCTTTTCCTCGGTTTACAGGATTTAGGCCAGGGCACTGATGTGTCCATGAAAGAAGGTTGATTTATTTTTGTCTGGTGAACAATGGTTGGGAACAGATTCTTATAATTGTTAAGAGATTTGGTGACCCGAGATGACATTTTTTGCAACAGCTTTCCCAAAAGTGAGATTTTGTTTTACATCCCTTACCATGTTGCTCACTATGTGTCTGGGTAGGATAACATTGCACCCTCTTCCAGTCTCGTTTTATCACACTTTCTGTTGTTTTGCTTTTTTCTAGGATTAAAAGTTGTTTTCAATAAAAATATTATAAAATTAATAAACATTTTCCAATTTATATGTAGGACAGTGGCAGTAACAACATTCACTCACTTCTAGACCGTTGAAAAAGAAAATGAGAAAGAATATAATTTGCATCAGTATGTTTCTTTGTATAAACAACATTTATGGATTCTTAGAAATCCTAATTATTTGCAATGTTATTGCAAAGCTTCATAAAAAACATTATGCATTATATTGGCTGTCTAATCTCGTTTATTTATGTCAATAGAAAACTCTTCTGGCCAAAAACACAAATTTGCTAAGCCCCCCATAATCCCCCCTCCCTAACAAACAAACAAAAAATAAACAAATAAACACCAAAACAAGGTCAAACATGTTTTACATTTCACCAGAACGAATAAGTGAGATAAGATCATGTTGTTGGGTAAAGGAGATTTACAACTTATGTCTAAAAGGTTCAGTTGAAGTCTCAGTTTAAAACAAAACAGTAATAATCGATGTCCCAGATCAGCTTTCAGTGCCATCTTATACACATACTACCCTGTATTTATGTGAACAGCAGAGTTCTGACCTTTATAGAATCAAACTTTAGCTAAAAGCTGCAATGATGCATCAGAACAGTGAATATGTTCCACGGCTCCGACTGGCAGGAGACAATAACACAGCCTGACAGCGCAGTGTGAATATTATGTAAGGAGGAACAGGACAGCCACGATCATGTGAAGCAAAGAGAAGGAAAACCTCTCCTCTGGGAGATGGATGCAACCCAGCGACAACGTGTTGGACCAAAACCTACACGGTGGCTGCTATAAAATTACCAACCACATGCAAGTTTTTAGTACAAGTTCTTTGCATTTTCTCCATTTCAGTTGCATTTGTACCTTATCCCATAAGTTAACACTTTGTGTAACCTCCTTTTGCTCTAGCTAGAGCTGTGCATCTTTATAAAGTATAGCTCAAACTCAAGTTAGATGGAAAATGCCAACTTTGAATTATTCAAACGTGACAATGTTTTCATAAAACCTTTTCCACTGTAACCCTGGCAGTGATTGGAGTCACTGGCCTGCTGGTAGCTGAATCTGATCTTGCTTTAGACCTCACCAAAATGTATCCATGTATTGTGCGCTGTGTTCCTTGATCATCATGTTGCAGTTTTGTAAAACAAAAAAAAAAAAGTATTTTTTTCCTTCCACTTTACAATTATTCTTTTTATTTATAAAAAATATTTGAATATTTTATTTAAGGCAATTTGTTTGACTGGATTTCATGTAAGGAAGCAGCAAATTATGTTTGATGGTCTTTCAACAAAGTGTCAAAGTTTTGTTCCTCTTGGATTCGGCAGGAGAAAAAACTGACCTACTGCAACCAGAGTCAGAATAAAAAGCTGAATCTAAATTTGGCTTTCCTAACTGAATATATTACACAGAAATGTCTAAACTCCTAGAAGCAACATCAAGAAACTAAAAAGGTATGATCTCTGCAGATTGTCCAGCACTTCTCTCCATGTAAAAGCAAATCTCCCTGCTAAAATGTTTTATCATGAAAAGCTGCATTAGTGCCCAGCAGCAGTCTTGACAGTGGCCTAGAGAGAAATTCATACAGTTTACAGTCTCAGACATTTCATTGGATTAATCAGGAATTGTTGAAGCTCTCTCCCCTTATTCCCACCAGTGGAGGTAATTGCATTAGCGCAATGAAGTGGAGAAGAAGTTAAGTCTTGACTCGTGTCTTAGCTCTCACTGCCTGTGCGACAGAGATGTTGAAGAAGGAGAACTGCCTCATGAGTGCCAAAGCGAAGAAATGAATCTATTCCTTACTTTATTTTTAAGTGTAGGAGTTACAATTTAAGACAAGATTTCATCAAAAAATGAAAAGGCGACCCCAGACATGCTAAAATGCAACAGTGCATAATTTTTTATTTTATTTACTACTAAATAAAATTCTTATATTTTTATAATCTACAATCTGTGACAGTAAAGTTGTTTCATTTAGCAAACTCTCACTTTCTAAATCGCAAATCCAGCTTTTTGGGGATTTCCAGTTATTTTTCTTACTGGGAACCAACAAGTATAAAGAAACCAAGCACTAGTTCATATTCTTCAAAATAACTATGAAAAAATGTTGTAGGTAATTACACTCTAATCAGTATAGTTTAATATTTTAGAAGCAGTAGGAATAAAAGTTGTTTTTTAAATAAAAGCGGTTTCAGGATTTTATGAATACTTATTTTTTATTTTTAGTAAACAATGTGCTAAGTTTATTTCAGGCTGTATGTAGAAAAATTTCATACCAGCTCATACAAGACAGGATGGTGAAGCAGAAAGACTTCTTTTAACCCCCTGATGCATGACATATTGATTACACAGTCTTCCATGAGTGGGTCTTTTTGGACCCATGTTTAAATCAATGTGTTTTTATGCTACTTTTGTCATTTTGATTCAAAATAATGTTTAGTATGATACTTTCTGCTGTGTTTTATTTCACACAAGAATTATTTCATGTTTGAAATATTTTCATTTTTCACTTTTTTAAGCATTTTTAGAAGAAATTGTAGAACATTTGTGACGATTTGTAAAACATTTTTAAAACAAAATGACAACAGCAATTTTACAACAGCAATGTTGGAACAATGTCAGCGTCCATTATGTGGGTGTGTGTGTGTGTGGGGGGGGTAGTCCTATCTAGCACTAACTGAAATCTCTCCCTCATTTTTCTCTTTTCTATCCCTTTTCACATCATGTACTCACTTTGAAGTTATAAAGATTCAGGGCAACATTCAAGGCAGGCTAATCCTGTATATGTTCAACAAAAGGTCTATAAGCTGCATTTTGCTGTATTTCCACTCCACTGCCTCCTTCCATGTGGATATCCTGTACCAGCAGCTGCTGACTGAGACTATTCTGTCGGACCATACCTTCCACTCAATGCTTCATTTCTCTCCCTCCCTCCTTTCCTCTCTGCTCTTCCCACTTGCTTCTCTAATTTCCTCCCGAAGCAACGTTCCTCCTCTGTCCTGTTATATCTTCCTTTTTCTGTCAGCACAGCCCTCATTATTGTGTGTTTCACAGCGATCGACCAAAGAGGGTAGAAACAAGATTGTACCAACTTGTTAGAAGATAAAAAATAAATAAATAAAAATACTAAAATATTCACTCAGTAAGGTCACAGCACATGCCTGGAATCACTTGTTTGGTTATAGAAACTACAGTATCCTACTGTGGCTCAAAAACACGTCCCAATTTAAGTGGAGATACCGTCCAGGCTTCTCAGACACTGCTTTACCATTTGAAGACAGAAATATTCACATTAGACATTGTTAAAATAGATACAATCTGTGCATTGCGGAGGAAGGGAGAATCTTCAGAAGAAGCACGGCAACAGAGGTAAGTATTTTTTGGGTTGTTAAAGGAGAGCTCTTTTTTTTTTTAAGGGTTTGAGGCCTGAAACAAGGACAGAATGGTTGTTACTTCTGAAATTACTAAAGTAATAAGTAATTTTCCAAACATTGCTGATTGATTCTGCAGAGACAGCAGCAGGATATTAAAAAGTTTGTTTTCCAAGTTAGGGCTCAATTTTCTCCTACTTCTGATTAAATTTAAAGGAATGATCTCATTTACTAAGTACATCTTAGGAGTCCTTACTCACCTACAAGCGTTTATTGTACTTTATTCAAAAATGAAACTAGCCTAAGGCTAAAAGAAAGTTTTGGTCTATTAAGATGCAGAGTAGCTGCATTTTTAATTCGATAATTCAGTGTAGATTTTTTTTTTTTCCAACACTACTTGAAATTTTTGGAACAATCTAAGTTTAACTGCTGGTGTGTGCATGTGTGTGTCTAAACTGATATCCAGGTTGTAATAAAAACCGTCTCTCTGGTTGGTTGTGGCTTTGGGATTCTGGGACCAGTTGCCGAGACAGAAACAGATTCTGTGGGAGCAACTTCACACTCTGATGACTTTTAAGATGTAACCTTTTCAATTCAATGAAGCTCACAGAAGGTCAGATGGACATTTGTACAAACAAATTTTGATATGAACTGCATGATGCCTCAAACTTAGATCACCACACACTGATGTTGCTGTTTCGGTCCTCTGCGGCTTCATTTTGTCAGTTTGTCTCCTCCGCACACTGATTCAACTTTATTACGCAGCGTCCTCAAGATAGTCAAGCTGTCTTTTGTTCCTCGACAGTAAAAAGAAAATGTGAGTGCTTGCTGCTTATCTAAAGAGCAAGGGAGGAAATGTTTCTTCTTCGTGCTGACGCGCGAGGATGCTTTTATTTCCGTACGCTCAGAAAACAAGCTCTTTTCTGCACTTTTCTGTCTTTACTACTGGCTGTAGTTTGTTTAACCTACAGAGGAATTATCAGCCTATGATTTAAATACAGATTTGGATTTCTCTACTCTACAGCTCATGCCATATTTTAGGGACACAAGCAGAGTATGTGAGGCCTGAAACAAGTCAAGATGACAGACGTTTAACAAAATCAGACATCCTTGCTTCAGAGCTGTCTGTTTAAAGAAACATCAAGAAAATCTGTCATGACACAGCTGCATCAATTAGCCCCTATTTTGTTCCTATCGTTCACACTACTTCATTATTTCTGTCAGATGACCATTAAATTATAATTTTTAAGAAAATAAATTGCACACCCTACCTGTTATTGATGCAAAGATATTTTACTGCAGCTGCATAATATCAAACAGAAAAATCCAAACAATCACTGGAGTCCTTTCATTCAGTTGTTAATTCATAAAAAAATATTGTCTTTAACATAATCATCAATGCTATTTAGTATCTCTATCAATTCCAATAAAATTAATGTAATGGTGATTTGAAAAATCTAAGCTTTGATTTTTTTTAAGTTCATTAGATATCCTTTAGTTTGACAAGCCTAATATTTTTCTTGCTCTTATTCCTGCCATGTTTGGTAAAAGATCAAGTCTATCTGTTCTTGCAGAATATGTTTACGCCTTCAGATGTAGTGGTTCCATTTTCTTCTGCAATTACTGACAACTGTCTGTGAACACAAATGCTGTGGATCCTTTTGTGCCATTTCCCTGACTGATACCTTTATACATCAAATCCTTTTAATGCTCTTTAACCTCTCTGCAAACTGTACCTATGAGAAAATCCCTCAAGAGAGCAGAACTTTATTTCTCAATAATCAGATTCTCTATAATTGACTGCAGAAAAATAAGGAATGATGGGATTCAATGCTGGTTTAACAACATTTAATCAAAGAGTATGCAAAAAAGTCAGTGCAGGTTCACTTATTTTACTAACTCAATTTATGAAGGGAAATGCACAATTTTTATTACACATATACATATGTTTTTAAGCCTTTATTTCTGGAAAGTATTTAGATTTTCTACTTACAGCTAATGAAAACATCACATTTAAGATTAAAGTTAAAAACTGCCCAACATGTGATGTTGTGATGTCATCATAAGTGGAAGACAAGATTGGATCTGCTCTCCAGCTGCTTTATTGGGTCAAATACATAATTAGCTGCATCTAAATTGTCACTCTGAATTTAAAAAGGTACACTGGTTTTATTATTCTCTATTTGTTAACCCAAGGCTAAGTTTAGTAAAACACAATAAAAGTACTTTTTTGATATCAATCATTTATTATCATTTTCCTGAAGCTTTGTTACAAGCCTTTCTTTCCTTTTCAGCTCCTTGACAGAAAGGGAAAAATATTCTAAAAATAAACACAAAAGTAAAAAGTGAGATTTCAAACACTTCTCATTTCTTGTTCAGCTGACCTGACCCTGATTTGTGACTAAACTTATCAAAGGCTTGACACGTTCAAAGGGTTGCTCTAAAAATACCATTGTCGAGGCTTCAGAGAAGCGCTCACTGCTGTGACTGCATGTCTGTAAGATGCTGGCTCAAGCACAGCTAAAAGTCACAGCTGGGAGGTTTACTGAGCCAAAGGGTAAAGGTCAGCGATAAGAGTGGCAGAAGGTGGTTGGTAGCTGTCCAATGCTTTAGCTGCGTGCTCAGACTTTGTCCTTATCGGTGAAATCATCCAACATTTGGTTGAGGTCTGGCTGGGGGAGTGGCACATATCCTATCTGAAGCCCACCCCGTGCAGCCGGGACAGCTCTCCTCTGGGCTGAGATGAAGCTGGCAGGACCCATTTCAGTCTGACGCATCAAAACCAGCACAAAAAAGGAAATTGCTGGAGGGAAGCAAGCAAACAAGATGTGAAGAGATGGATGGCTGCTAGGCTGGAGAGAAGTACTAACCGAGAGAGGGGGAAGGTGCTGAAGGTGAAAGCAGGAAGTGTATAAAAAAAGCAATTTAGTGGTTTAGTTGATGCTCCTTTTTCAGAGCTGCTTTCAAAGAGAGAACAGACGGAGGCTGGTGGACACATCAGCCGCTTGCTTGATTCAAACTCATGAACTATGTCTTCTAATTCAAGCTGAGCGAAAACCAGAGCACACTCCTTTGTCACTGTGCATTCTAACACGGCTCTTTTATTTCTCCATCTCTTTGCTCCTGTCTTACAGCTGTTTTTTACTAAATCCAGTGAGACTCTGTCTGCTGGATATTTAATTAGTTTACCTGGGATATTCTTCCTCTCTGCACCCTACCACATGTGGCATTGTCTTCACCCTTGAATTTCAAATTATTTCTACAAATAAGCTTTTCTTCAGGATATCACTCACTTTACTCTTTGTGAGACCTTTTTTAGGGGTTGCAGCATTAAATGTGTAACAATGGTCAGTTATGCAAGAGCATATACAGTATATATACAAGCCATTCTTTTCTAATACCAAGACAGCCTCCAACCAAATATGCTCTAAAGCAGATTGACCTTGTTTATATTTCTGTGAAGGAGTTTCACTCAAATTAGAATCTTGTGAATCGAGATCTTATTCTTATTTGTAACAACATGTCATAAATAGTGGTGGGGGTAGGAATCCCTGAGAGGACAAGAGCAAAAATTGCTCTGCTGATACTAGTCAAGACCATGGGACCTGCATGGGTGTCATGTTAAATGTACAAAATCAAGAAACCAGGCAAACCAAAGACTGACTTGGTGTCAAAAAAGAAAAAAAAAATTATAATTTTGAGCCACAGAACACGCAGCAGCTTATGGATACCGTTTCCCTATGATAAAAACAGTAAAATAGAGGACAATATTTTCCAAAACAATATCTAATATATTTGCAGGTCAACAAATTATTTGCAACCATCTAACATGTATTGTAGGTCCTGATTACCCAAGCTAAACATAAATGAATATAGACCTAAGCCAGGGTTTCAAATGGATTTTAATAGAGGAACAGATCCGCAACTTCCATTTCACTTCATAAATCCCATCTCTATTTATCATAAATTAAATTTATATTACCATCCACCTGTCTGCTACTAAATGCGCTAAAAGGAATTATAAATTAACTAAAAATGAATATATGAATTATTTAAATAACTGAAATATTTCAAGTATTGTAATTTAAATAGAACATCTTGTAATTGTTAGTTATCTTCCTAAAGGGGGCCTCACCATCTGTTATATGACATATCATGAAGGTTCTTCAGATACAAACTAAGGTATTTCAGCAGTGATAGTGATGGGAGGTACTAGAAATAGGCAGGTTCAAGAGAGGTTGGTAATACTTTCACCTGGTACCCCAACCCAGACAAAAATCACCACCAGAGATTTTTGGTCCTGCTTGGTTTTAGTGTTAGCTATACAAACGCAGCCTCACTCTCCTTAACAGCTCGTCCCAGGGTGTATTTTTTTCAAGGGCATTTCTACTTAACTGAATCAAAAACAACAACAACAACAAAAAAGACTGGATGGTGGATAGCGGGGGTTTACAAATAAAGCCCTGCATAACCTTTGTTCTGAACTCTGTTCTCTTATTTATTGTGGTGGTTCTTATACTGAGATTGAGTTCGTGACTTTTATAGAAAAAGATAAATGTGCATAACAGAGAGAACTGCCTGCAACTTAGAAGAATGAACAAACACCTATTTCTATTCTACTCAGCCCTGCAAGACAGTTTGTTTAGCTCCACTGCACTCTGCGAGATTTTTCAGACCTGTCAGGGTGAGTTCATGGCTGCAAATAAAAATTAAAAATAAAGCATAAATTAATTTTTCTACAGTTTCTTGCATTTTGACAAACAAATAACTAATATCTCCTAAGCTTTAATATCCAGTTTAGCTTTTTCTATGTTTTCATTTTACATGTATTTTACAAAATAAAAACAAAAACTTTATGCCAGTGGTTCTTTACTTCAAGCCTACAAAATAAAACAGAC
The DNA here is from genome assembly GCF_001444195.1 of Xiphophorus couchianus. NCBI lineage: Eukaryota > Metazoa > Chordata > Actinopteri > Cyprinodontiformes > Poeciliidae > Xiphophorus > Xiphophorus couchianus. The sequence goes on from NC_040233.1 coordinate 19,549,600, forward strand.
AATGTTATAAGTATTTCTAATGGGAGATTAAAGTATTTACAGATAATGCTACATATTATCTGTAAATTTGTAAATCTGAGACACAAAAGAAATATCTTTTTACAAAGCAACAGTGAAACCTCTGCTCTAAAGTGGAAGTTCATAAGGTTGTAGAAAACATTATGGTCATCTTTCATATTTATAAATTTGAAAGTAAAGTTGAGGAAAAAAACTGTAAAAAAAGAGAAACATAAAAATGACCAGCCTTTAAACCTGAATATTTATCAAGAAAAAAACTGAAAAAATAAACAAATTATAAGACCCCAAAATGTACAGAACTCATCAGTCTGTTATTAACAGTTTATTTTAAAACAATGTTATGCAGGAATTTTTAAAAAATATTTTTATATGTTGATTTTTACAGTTGTTAAAAAACACTAGGGACTTTTATTTGGTAATTTCCAACTTCCTGTCTGTCTGGTGTATAAACATCACATAGCAGAACCCTGTTTCCCTTAGCCTTTCTTCAAAACAGGTAAGAATAGAGAACATACCACTCAAGTGGGTTAATTGGACTATGTGCTTTAGGCAGATTACACAAAGACTAAACAATCCAGTTGAATCTGTTGTGAAACAACTTATGAAAATATGTAAGGGAACTTTATGCCCTGTTAAGTAGATGGAGGATCTGTAACACAGGCCTTTTTCTCCCCTGTAATTCGGGAACTTTATTAGTGTGAAATGAAATAAACTTTGGAAATGTTGCCAGTTGATTTTATGTTAACTAAAGACAGACAATTAGCTATGTCTTGATTATGAAACACAATGTTAGAAAGTTTACATTTGTTCACTAAATGTTTTTATCTTTCTCCCTCATTATCTCATATATCAGAGTGGCTAAAATAGCCCAGTTGAAGTGCAGGGAAATATCTCTGGGGAAATCTACAGCATCTAATAGCTGAGTGTTTGTTTTCCTCCAATAAAAACTTAGTGGTTTAACTCTATCTGTCATCAGTCTGGCACATTATTGCAGACATCTGAGCACACACAACCCTCTCACACGGCAACCATGGATCTCTTTTTATCACATCTTACCAGAATCAGAAAAAACAACTGTAATCTTCTGAACACCATTTTGCTTCACACAGTCAAACAGTGCCTTTCTCAAATGCTCTATTTCAGTTTTCTTCCAACATACTGAGTGGAAAAGATAAGCCTCACACTGTGAGGGCAACACACACACACACACACGCCCATATGCCATACAGCAGAAGAGGAAAACAGCGCATACAGAATATAGATACAATGAAGATGTAGGTGGCACTGAATCTGTGGAGAGGCGTCCTGCTGTCTTAAGCTGTGCGTCTATAATTAGTACACTTGAGCCGAGTTTGCTGAATGCAAATGTAACTGACATAATTTTTTCTTTGAAGCTGACTTTGACGAGCTGTAAAGAAACACCCAAGTGACATTTTTCAGTTGAGTGAGGGGGGCTTATGGAATCACATATCAGGAAATATGTAAAACTGCAAGTACATATCTGTACAGTTTTTAACTTCAAACGAAGCATCCTGCCCCACAGATGCTGAGTTACTCATAATATCATCAGTTAACCAGGTAATTAAACAGAACCAAGTACAAGAGAATCATGCATCCAAGATGATTCAAACTAATTATCATCTAAATGCCTGAATGCAACCAGGCAGACCCAACTTATCTTCCTGTCAACCTGTCAAACAACTAATGCCCTCTCGGATTTGACTCCAGCCAACACCCACTGCAACATAATTAGTGAACTTCAGCTTGACATGAAAAGCTGACTGAAGCACTTCAAAAGGTTAATTTATGAAATAATCATTCTACTTCTCTGAACAGTTGTAATAAATCATCTAAATGAAGAACTCACGTGTCGCTTTTAGCTGATGTGTCCAATTTTCTACAGATATAGCAGAAATAAGGAGTAATGGATGACAGTGCATGTATTTGTGACGGCTTGGGCTGCTGTAGGTGGTCTTACACTGTTCTTAAAAGACAATAAAACTTAATATTGACAGTTCCAACACATCTTTATACTTTTCTCAAAAGAAATCTGTATCAAAGCTCATATTTATTTGTTTGGCCTCTGCTGGGAGACGTCTATTTAAGCTCAAAATTATTGCTTGTATCAGGTTTTAAGGGCTAAAGTAGGAAGCAAAATTCTGACTAATTTCTACAAAATGAAAAAAGGAATCAAAAGCATGGCAAAATGTCCCTTTTTTGGCCCATTTTTGTAAAAAGTGAATTGGAAACAGACCTATCAACTTTCCCTTCAATCCTCATCACTTACCGGTTATAGATGTCGTCATCCTCTCCTCCCCAGCCCCAGTACTCGTTTGGAAAGCCATTGATTTTTAGAAACTGCTTTTTACTGAGCCCCGAAACTCCTCCAAAGTAGCCAGCATAGGGCAACCTGCAGAACAGGGAGGAAAGACATGGGAAGCAGAAAAGGTGAGAGGAAGTTAAGAGAAGTAGTAGATGAGTCCAGACAACATGAAGAAACATTTCAAATCTACATATTTATTCTAAATAAACAATTTTCTGAAAATGAATTCTGTAAACAAGCAAAAACATTCATTTGGAGGATTGGTAGCACCACTTTTCTGCTGAATCAAAACAGGATTTTATTCTGCTTTGAGGCGTGAGAAGATGTCCTCAGAGAACTAAGAATTTCAGTAGAAAATACAACTTCTGACATTTTTATGTTCAGCCTGGGGAAGATCTTATTGTAGATCAGTTTATTTAAAACATCATAACAATTTGACAAGAGACAGACATAAAATAGAGCAAATTTTTGAAAAAGTTGCACCAGAAAGCATTGTTGTTAATTTATATTTATGGACATTTGTAACCCATGATAATTATTGGATTCTTTTCTACTTGCTTTTCATCTCAGCTGTTGTTCATGCTGTTGTTTGGCAAATGTGACTTAGTCACAACTTACCGACATGCACCATACCACTCCATGCATCAGCTAAAACTACAATATTCATTTGCTCAAATAAAACATAAATCAGTATGAAAGTAAAAGAGTCAAAATATCTGACATACATTAAGGCACAATGCTTTGAACAGGTTAGGCATTTTATCTTCTGCTTCTCAAAGAACCCAGCCATCCATTAACTTATCTTTTATTCATAATTAATTAGTGTTGTAGAGGCTGCTGGTGCCTGGTTCCAGCTGCTAATGGAACAACAGGTCAATTTACTCCTTTTTCAATTCGTACCTCTAATTTGTACCCATTGCCATTTAGTGCCTCTCTACATCAATTTAATACCCAAAAAGCATGACAACAAAAACTGACAGATATGTTCCTGAACTAGTACAACACACTTTATCTCTCTTGGTAGAAACATACTTCCTTGAGCTGTAATCATACATAACTCAAATTTCAGATTTAATTTAATTCTAGTTTAACTCTGTATCACCTTGTACTATTATTTTAGTTCTTATTACAATTTGAGCCAGTAGAAACTAATTAAGTATGAAATATTGCAATGCTTGATCACCAAACCTAAATGAATTAATAATCAACCTCTTGCTGATATATACTGTATTTTTAGGGCAGTCATATAACCATTTTTCCATACAGTAGGCTATGAACAGGTTTTAATATTACATTTTTAATGGTTAAAGAGGCCCCCAGGGAAGTATGAATTGACGCATGGTCAGTTCAAAATGTCCCGAGGCAGATATCTGTCATACCATGTCAGGTAAAGTAAAATGATCAATCTACTATGGTACAAAATGACCAGCTATTCACACACAGACTCACAACTATGGGAGATTTAGGAGGTGCCATTAACCTAACAGCAGCAAGAGAAAAATCTTACACAGACAAGGAAAGAACATCCAAACTCTGCACAGTACAGCCTTGCTTTGGATTTAACCCAGGACCTCCACTACAATGATTAGACTCTCAGGAAACCCGTTTAGCAGACATTCACTATATCTTCTAAATCACTGCAGCATCATGGGAGGGCAGGTGCTTATCTTATGGGTGAGAGGTGAGTTTTCCAGTCTGTCACAGGACAGCACAGAGATGTACAGTAGGCAACCATGAACCCACACCGAAGGTCAATCTAGAGGCCATAAAAACCCTAAAAATCAGACCATCTTATAATAGGGATTAGAATGATTATTATGATTGATTGGCGACCTGCTCAGAATGTATTTCACCTTGTGCCCAATACTTTCTAGAGATAGGAAGCAGCCCCCCACGATGCTTCCAGGATAAGAAGGTATAGACAATTGATGGATGGATCAAATAGCAACATTATTAACTTAAACGTAAACATCAATCCCCGTTTGAATACTAAAGTTTCCTTAGGGTAAAGTAATCCCTTCAGCGGTTCACCCAAATATCCCGGAGGTGTGCATGGACTGATATCCTGTGGCAGACAGTTTCTTTTTGTTGTGTTAAATATTGGGTACAAAAGGACAAAACTGGCAAAGTACAACATTGCGAAGGAGTGAACTGACCAGCGCCTGCCAAAATCCTGCTCTCTGTTGTAGCAAACTCAATCAACAGCAGACATGCCTCAACAGAAAAGACAAGTACTTCACTCATGCTGAAATTAGCCTTCTTCAAACAGTATCAAGAGTGTTGTGGTTAAAATGGCCTAGTTTATTAAGGTGCAAAAAGGATGGGTTTTTGAGTTTCCAGCCAACCTATCACCAGTCATGACTGGTCAAGTCGGAAAACCATCCCATTCATGCCAAAGGATAATTTATTTTGTCAACACATCTCTTCTGAAGCTGTGAATGGCCAAATGTGCAAAACTTCAGTTTCAAAGGACTATTTGAATACAAAATGTACAAATATTTTCCAAGGGTCAGGCATTCGAGCTTTGCTTCCAAATATGTATTTAGCCAGCTGGATGGACTTTCATTACACTCCAGATTTATGTGTTACTGACTGGGAGTAGAGAAAATGTAGCTTGATATGTTATTATAATATTTACTTATATTACAATTTTCTGTTTCTCTTGTATCCTGCAGCCAAGATCTCCACCTAAAATGCCTGGTTTTGGGCAGATGGTGAAAGTCTAAGAGTTGATACAAATCTCAATGGAGGAAGAATGTGCAAACTCCACCCAGAGCAGCTCTGGCTGGGATTTGAAGCAATGACTGTTTCTGTGAGATAATATCTCCAGCAGCTGCTCCATTGCACCACTACTTTAAAGAACCCTTTTCAGGGAAACTCCATATCAAAGTGATGGAACTGTGAGTTTTCTTTTTATGTGTAGATTCACCTAACACAATTTACATTTAAATAAGGCATTTATGGCTGTCTGGCAATCTGATCTTTTATGTTTCTTGTCATTTTCAGACTTTAAGTGGATAATTTATGGGTGACTTTTAACTGTAACAGGATAATCCATATCCCTTTAATCCAATCGTGGTATGAATTGACTCAATGTAAAATACAAAATAAAAACACTCTGAAGAGGCTTCCGAAGCAGTTTCTCAGCAGTTGTTTATAAAACAACTTGCCTTGTTAGAGTGAATGGTAGGAAGCTTCTAATGATGAGTTCTCACATGTATGAATAGTGAATTAATGAGGTGAATTAATTTTCAAACTGATGAATAAACAGGGATATGTACTGAGTATGGAGTGTGTGTATGCGTGTGTGCTTGAAAACATGGCCGACTAAAAAAGGAAGACAAGCGTTTTTACTTCTTGTCAAAAGTCACGAGGCTAGTGGAGTGGGACGGATGTCAGTGGGGGGTGTCATGACAGGCGCCTGGAGTCTAACCAGAGGGCTTTGCGTATGTGTGTGTACACCTACATGTGTGTACACTCTATGTTGTCAAACGTGTGACAGCTTCTTGTTGAGAAATGACAGGCAGAAACTAATGAGAGCGTATGTCTCAGCACAAGTTCTGTGAGCAACAATATGGTCAGGAGGAATGTGAGCAGGTGTGTTCAACAGAACACATGTTGAGGGGAACAGGAGGAAAGAGAGTGAGAAAATATAAAAATGAAAAAAATATATGTAATGCAAGCTCTAGCTTAAGAAGTGTAAAGATTTGTTAAAACCTTTTTATATTAATTGCTTATTTATAAGAAAAGTGTGATCGAAAATCTTCCCATTGGATCAGACATCTTTGATAAATAAGCCAGACGTTGAGCCCAGAAATGTTCTTCAGATACTTTCAGCCTTGATTCTGCATGTTTTGGTCCAGGACCTGGGGACCAGTTTAAAAGCATTAAAAGACCTTTAAAAGAAGTCTGGTGAATTTCAGTAGTAAATCAGGCTGAACAGTGGGAATAAAAAATAACTTCTTTTGAAAGACCAGTGGAGCATACACAGCTTGTACTGAAAGTAAACATCACACCATCTGTTTGAAGGCTACAAGTGGGAAAATAAGGATAGTTTTTACAACAGGATGAAGATGATAAATGCATGTTCAAAACCACAGTTTGCACAGGCCACAGATTTTTCTAACCCTTATAAAGACTTTTTTGCACAAAAATGTTTAAAGTTTTGATATGTTTAAAAACATGTTTCCTGTCAAGATGATAGAAATAGACTGAATAATCTGATCAGTTAATGCATTTAACTCTTAATTATTAATTAAAGAAGTAAGCCATAATGCCATTGATCCAAAAGTCATAAAGATGAATAGAAGGATTCTCTTTTCTTAAAACGAATTTCCCTTTTAGCAGAAATCTGCCACGTCTTCCAGCTTTGACCACATGTCAGACAAAGTGGTGGTCAGTCACACCTCCAGGTCTCTTGATTGTCTATGTCACACAAATAATAAAGTCCTAAAGCCGTTCATGTCTGTTGATTTCCTCTCTTCCAGTGTGCTGTAAGTAATGGTTTGAGATGAATTTGACAGTGCAGCTGCATTTTAAAGGTCATATTAAAACATTATAAATTGCAGAGGCATTAAAGTACCCTCAGGCTTCAGCAATTTTTAAATTAGCCTCTTAGCTTTGAAAGATTTGGTCCCGAAGTAACATTAAAGTCGGAACAGATCAGGTTCCTTTTAAACTACAACTGTTAACATTTAATCTCATGTATAGGCACTTGAAGTGAGGGCAGAAATATTTGGACATTGATCACAAGTTTAGGTCTTTTTCACTTATGTTGAAAGAGACACAATTTGACAGTACAGAAATTAGATACAGTATTTGTCTTATTTAAAGAAGAACTACAGTGAAAGCTCTACGTACAAACAAGACTGACTATGACTTTTTCAGAATATGAATGAAACATGAATGTCCTAGAAATTTATTTTCCTGCACACACATTTGGCTACCGTATATGCCAGTCTGCACAGAGCCTGCAGCAAACTGGGCTTTGTTTGCCACTAGCCTCAGTGTTTTACTGCTTCACTCAAGATGTAATTTATAACATACCTTGGAACATTTTTGAAAGGTTATTAGAGTAACAACCTTAAATTCCCCCTGTATAAACCACATTGAGTGCAGTATGTAGAAAGTAAGTGGATAACATTAACATTTACACAAGAATTAACAGGTTTTAATTAAGTCCTTCATACAAAATAAAGCGCTTGATTAATTCCTAAATTAAAAATGTACTTATTAATCTACTTTAATAAATTTTCTTTAAAAATACTGCTTATTTCAGCTCATGCTAACAGTTGTGTTCATGTATTACATTAGACCCAGATGATGCTGTTATTTATGATGTGCATTTTATGAAAAAAATACTTATTTCAGTCGAACTTGAGACATGACTTTGAAATCACAGGGATGAGGAGGACTGCCTTCTGCCAATGGCCCTGTGCACACCTGGCACTAACATGAATGATCCAATTCTGTCTACTGTCTGAAATGCTGGGTGAGAGAAAGGGCCAAGAACCAATTTATTTTTAATTGCAAGCATAGAGACAGCAGTGAGAGTGCTGCAGCATCGCTATAGACAGAAATGTGCCATGATACCGGTGCGGCTGAAATTTAAGTTTTGTGTTTATCTGTTGCATGGAGAGCAAAGATGTTTTATCCTTTTTTTCCCAACAACAAACATCTAATGATCTCAATTCAGAAGAGTCCACAACAACAGGTGGGTATGCCACAAAAAAATTAGTTTGGTGTCTTTATAACTCATTGTTTCATTAAAATCTGATCATACAATTACTATAGCAATGATTTCACATAGAATCTATTTTTGATCAAATAAATTGAATTTATATTCAAAGTTTCTACTTTATTTCTTGTCTTTTTTTTTAATGGAAAAATTACTCGCATTCTGTAAAAAAAAAACTATTGATTTGATATAACTAAGCGTCAAAGAGTGTTTTAAATTGAAGTTTTACCCCTGTAGTTTTTATGACAAATGCTGATTTTAACCAGCTTGTGTTATCTTGTTTAGATGTGCTCTGCAATACACTCATGCAACATTTACCCAGAAAGCTTTTAAACATGTTTAAAAACAACTGCAACGTAATATTCATACTAATGTTAATTAAAAAGTTTCTATAAGATGCAATACTTTAGGAATCCTTCAAAAGAAGTGATTGGTATGTTGAGGTTTGTTTAAAGAGATTTTGTTTCTTTTATGAAAACATATGAAAAAACATGAGCTCACATTCGCTGCTATTACCAATTTTCATATCATTCACTAAATCTGTTAAGATTTTGGAAAAAAAAAAACAAGTCTAATATTTTACAGCTTGAAAACAAACTGAAGATCAGAACAGAAAATTTATCCTACAACTGTTTATTTTTCAGCTGACAATCACCTGCATCTGTTTTGAGCCCTTCCACTCAAGAACCTTCAGGCTCAACTCTTGCAGCCATTTGTTATCGAGGAGCCAAAAGCTTGAATAAAACTATTTTGAGTGCTTACTGATTAATTGCTAACAGGAAATGTCAGCTATCGTTCTGCTTACCACCTGGCGTTGTTTTTATTGCCAGATAGCATTAGCTCATTGAGCTCTACAGTCCATTGAAAGCACTGCAGCCCTAGAGGATTTTTTTAGCTGGACAGCTCTGGAGCACTGAAAGCTACTATGTGGTGAGGTTGCATTTGTTGACCATGTTTGGACTATTCATCAATACTCTTGGTGCGTTTAGATAATTGAGGTTAGGTGTGGTGTCGTTATGCCAGAAGATAAAACAAGACCCAATCATTGAGGGCTTGGGAACTGCTGTGGTTTCTCTGAACTTAAAGGTCTTAAAAATTTGCATATTTCTTTCTCATTATTGCCTTTAGAAGACCTCCTGGAAGACTTTGCTAGCAAAAAGATGGTCTAGTTGTAGTTAAAGGTTAATTATGAACAACGTAAAAGACTCAACTGCATTTAATCCTATGTGTTATGTGATAGGTATTTTTAATTTTCTGACTTTCAAATGATTTGTACTAATACATCAGTATCTTTAGGTCTTCAATTTAAAAGGATAAATGACAGATATCAGAATGCCCCTGGATCTGAACCTGAAAACACAAAATAGAAAACTCAGCTAGAATTAATGCAGGAATCAAAAACAAGTGTATCAGTAGGAGTCTATCTTTGGCTATGAATAATTGCCTAGGGCAATTATTCATAAAATTAGTAATTTAGATCAGAATGACCAAGTCAGGAAAATATTAGCCAAATATTTTAGTTTTAATTGTTGTTTAGAAATATCCATATTTTAAAAAGAAATGATGAAGGCAAATAAAAACCAATCCTTGGTTTTATATGCTTAAAAACCAAGGATTATACTGAAGAGTTTTGTTGGTGAGGTCAATCAGCTCCAAATTAATTATGAATTAGTTTAGAGAAATTGATAAACTTGGTATGTATTCCAAATAACCATTTCAAAATGCAAAAGTCAAAACTTTGAGGAAGTAATGGTTTATTAGTTTTTGACTGAATTGGAAATCAGTAACCTTTTTGGATAATTTATTCACAATCTATTTACAAATTTAGTAATTTGGATAATTTCATGATTTGGAATCATGAAGGCACCAAGAACATAAATAACACGTTTTAGTGGCAAACTGTTGCTATGTTAGCTCATGTTATGCAGTTTTGTTTTTAATGATATCTGTAAACACTGTTATTATATATCTGTGCCTGTCTGGATTTACCAAAAGCAGAACACACTTTGCAATGATCAGCTTACCTGAAGCCAAACTTGTCCATTGCAATGGCAAAATGCCTGGGCTGGTCATAACAGTGATACAGGTTCCGGTCGTCCATAGGGATCAGATCCACGTCACTGAAGATGAAACAGTCATACTCGGCGTCCTTTAGAGCCTCCGTGTAGCCAACATTCAGCAACTTTGCCCGATTGAATGTGTCTTCCCCCAGCTGAAAAAGAAATCAAAATTTTGTGTTTAAACATAGACAAGCACAATGGAGATGTGTATAATTTCTTTATCCTTTACTAATGTATCCCAGCAGCAACATAGATTCATAATAGCTACCTGAATCACTCAAACAACAACAGTGTGAGATTAAACGATGCAAGTAATGATGGATGTGCTTAAGGTTATTTGTGCGGTACTGGAGTCCCTCAATTGAGAATTAGTATATGTGATATTTGTGATAGAAAAAAATTCAATACCACTGACATTATTTTTATATGGTTTTTAGTAACCTTTAAAATGCAAGACACAGCTGGATCTAAGAATTGTTATTTTGCTTTAAAGAATATGAATTATATTTCAATAGTAGATAAATCCTAATGTAACCTTTTTAACTATTATGAAACTACATCCCATGGTTCAACAGGATCAAACCTTGGAAAATTATACTGAAATACTAGACCAAATACAAACCGTTGATGAACTCCACAAAGCAGCATTTCTCCCCCATTTATATTAGTAGCATTTCCTGAACCCCTTAAAGTTCAGATTAATTTCATTTTTTACTTAGCACAGGAGTCACTTAAGGATACCTTTTTCAAAAAGGAAAATATACTTTGAAATTAGTTTGTTTACCAAAAATCTTTAAATTCAGTTGTTGTTAGAGCAAATAGCATACATAATAAAAGATTATCTTTTTGTTATACAAAAGGAAATGTTTGCATAAATTATTTTTGAAAAGAGACAGATTCTTATTCATTTTGGGCAGATGAGGAGCTAGCCATAGTGCTGGACTCTGGCCTTCCTTACATATCCTGCTCTGTCATAGACGGGGAAGAAAGATTATGAGTTTTGAAAGGTCAGGCCTGGATAAAGAAAAAACAACAACCAAAAACTAACTTAAGTTATTTTGGTATTGGAGTAATAAATTATTTTCCATTTCACTTTAGGGGTGCTTGGTTGTTTCCAGAATGTGGGACCTAGGAGCCCTGCAGTGGATCTAGCTCTCTTCTCATTTTAGTGAGCTTAGCCACATTTTACCAAGAAATGTTATCTTCATCACTTTCTCAGCAAGTATCCTGCTTGGATTTCCTTACCTATGCTTTAATGCTAATTTCCGTCACCTCCAAGCACACAGATGCAATTTAATGCAACACATCATCAATAAACAACAGTATTTAGTGTCTGCTGTGCTGGTCTATACAGTATTTATTGCTACATGCAGTATGAATTGATGTGTTCATTGACTCTAAGAGAACTGCCTGCCCCAGTGAAGTGTATCAGTATTTTTCAGTGCATCCCAACTTCAAGACTTTGGTGAAGATAAATGAATTCTGGTCTGACAGCAGAGAAGTGTCAGGACAGTCAAGGTTAATATATCGCACAGTTATAAATTTAATAATGGAAAAGGTATTGTATATCTCTCTTAGTGAGTCCTTTCACTAAGGTTGGTGAAGTCTAGCTCTTTGTCAAACATAGGGAAGGTCAAGCAAAGAATGAAGCTACAGCACAAGCCGTCTATTGTGCTCAAACATGCTTTGAATTTTTGCTACATTCCTAGACAACTACAAAGAAAAAGACAGAGAAAGTTATCACTGTAACTCTTCTTTCAGAAGTTGTGCTCAGAGACTCAGAAAAAGGAGATTTCAAAAGAGGCAATGGTTTAGATGAAAATATAAAAAAGAATAAGAAAAGGTTTCCCCTCCCCCCAAAGAAGACAGCAGGTCCAAACGACAATCCGAAATGGGTCAACAACATAATCTGCATTTTACATAAAAAGAAGCAGAAGGAACACAATGATTTAATTTTAGTGTCAACAAGATAGTCTCAACCTGACCAGCTGCAAAATCAAGATATAGACAGAAGAAAATAAACTGCAGTCGGTTTGTCTTTTACTCAAGTAACATTGTGTCATGGTGAGAATCTACTTCAGGGTATTTTATTTGGGTTTTAAGGTAGAGCAACACAATTTCAGTCTCTAGAGCTGCAAAGGGTGCAGACAAGAACCCCAAAAGGTTTCAGCTCAAACTGTGGTGAAATGAGCAATAACAGAGTGCCATAAGTTTTACTGCAGTAAAATATTCTTCAACCATAAAGGGAGACTGAAACAAGACACTTTAAAATGACTGATGTACGTCCTCAGCCCTGTTAAAACACACTTTTCTTTTGCTTTGGGAAAATGCAATTGACTCCATGCATACATTACCAGTTCAGAATGACTGTGAATCAAGTACAATGGCTAATCCTTCTTGTAAGCCTTCTAATACCTGAGATTTTACAGCATAATCCCCCTCCACAGGTAACAAAAAATCTATTGTCACAAATCCACTGGGGCTCCAATTATCAGATAAATTGATCTTCTGTCTGTGTTTCAAAAACAGTTTATGAAGTTGCAAAGAAAGACAAAAGTTAACTGAGAAGTTTTATTAGTCTAAAGAAACCACTGTTTGATAATATCACAATATTTTTCACAACATTGAGGAAGAGAGAGACACAGCTTAACTTGAGTTATATTTATACAAGATCCTAAGAAAGCGTAACTGTAAAAGCATTCAGGCATTGGGAGAGCCGTCATAGGATTTGCCAATGAGACTTGTTTCTTTTTCAGCTGACGATGGAAATGGAAATGAAATAAAATTTTAAAAAAAGAAAAAAATTTTCTTACCTTTTCATCTATACTGTAATGTGTTTGATCATTCAGGTTATTTATTCCTAAAATAAAAAATAATAATAATAATCTACTTGCATCATTGTAATTTGGAGATAATGTGCAGCTATTTATGAGAAAGTTTGGCTCAAACAGAAATGAAATTTATTATTTTCAACCTATGAATTTATTAAGTGGATGCCATGCCCCACTGTGAATGGGGCATGTATATATATATATATATATATATATATATATATATATATATATATAACTGCACCTAATTTATACTAATATATATATATATATATATATATATATATATATATATATATATATATATTTATTTATTTATTTTTTTTAAGAGAGCTGCAGGTGTCAAATTAGCTGTCGGTTATTATTATGTTATATAATAATCAATAATCAATTATCATTATTATTATTACAAGTATTGTTAGTAATCAATGTCCATGTGCCAATGTCCATTTTCTCTGAAGTCTTCCGAAATAAAAAGTCCTTCCTCTTCATCACAACTGTGCTCACTCTCATACTGATGCATGCAGCCCCCCATTTTCAGACAATTCAGCAATTCATCAAATTAAAATATCATGCAACACGTAATTCATTTAAGTAATTCTGTGAAACTCAAATTATTTATAATTATTACACACAGAGTGATAGATTTCAAATTAAAGCTTATATTTTTTTTTTGCAGACTTTATTTAGAAAGTAGAATAACAAAAAAACATGAAATAAAACTGGATTACAGAAATGTAAGGCTATGGAAAAGTTGATTTTGAACACTGAGGCAGGAATCCAGTCCTTTTTTTGTAAAATGGTTTTGGACTTTTCTCCAGTTCAGGAGGAGCTTAACACAGGGAATGTGACAGTTCTAGCCCATGTCCTCAATATCTCTGTATGTAGCAAGTCTTAGAGATCTAAGATCTATAGCTACAGTGCACAGCTTATAAAACTATCCCATTGTTTAAATGGGTGTAACTTTACCATCTTTTCAGTGCTGATACTTGTTGGTTGTTGCTCTTTTGTCTACCACTCTATCCTTGCACTTATCTTACCATTTATACGTACAGCAGTCTATTCACAAACTGAAAACGGTGCTTTGTGGCTTAGCCTTTTTGTGAAAGGTATCAATGACCATTGTTTGCAAAAGTCCCAGTATTCCCCATGATCAAGTTGGCCATGAAATATCTATATTACAAATCCTTGTTTTACTGGTCTCATGTAATATTTAACATTTCTAAAAAAGTCTATTTTTTGTAATACCTTCACTCTGTGCAGGGAATTTACAAGTTAGACTTTTTGAATTAAATTGTCAGAACAGGGCAACATTTGAATATTATTTTTATTTTATTGTATTAACATCTGTATTATTTAAATTCCAAGTCCTTTTTCTACATTTTTTTTATTAAAAAGCCAACAATCACCTGGAACTTAAATACTCTTGTCCAAAAAAAAAAAAAAAAAAAACTGTCAGGATGTCTGTCACACCAAGCTTTGTTTATTCACACAAGGTGTTGAAGTCTGACAGGTATAGAGACAGAATAAAGAAAAACTAAGACTTTGTTGAGCCTGAGGGCAACAGTGTGCCTGTTAATAATCCTAAACTTTGTCTGTGTTGTTCTAAAGAAATTTCTTTGGCATTAATTCAATCTGAAAGATATTCAGAGCCATAGACTGGTCATCTGTATGAGTGCATGATCAAAGATCCTCTATTTCTGTTTCCCTTATTTGTTGCTCTAATAATTAATAAAAAGAGATGCACCCCTGTAGTAGGCATGGGCTAGTATGAGATTCATATGGTCAGACAAACCAACATAATAACAAAATACAAATGAGAAAATAGGAAAGATCAACAACTGCATGAAACTTAACTGCAAAACAGAATAAATATCAAATCCAATATTCAGGTTTAATTTCAATTTCAATTCAAGATTTTAAGACTGCCTAGAATCCCTGTTACTAGGTATAAGATTATGTAAAAGCAGGCTGTGAAAACAGTTCAGTGTTCATGCATGTATCTTTTTATTTTTTTTTGAGGACATGTGCGACTCCCAGCATCCTTTTCACATTTTATTCCTTCTCCTTCAGGCTATTGTGCTTTGACCAAGACTTGCACTTATTTTGTTGCCGTTCATACTGCAGAGGAAAGGATTGCTCCACCACAATTTTCTTGCAGCGGCCCACAGGGGCATAGTGAAACTGTTCATGTGCGAATATTTGACAAATCAACAAATTACTGGGTAAAATGCAGAAAGGGCACTTCAATTTAGCAGCGAGAGAAATTTGTGGCTCCTCACTTGCAATTTCACAGCCATCCTTTAACTTTTCAAGGACATTTCTACTCCCTTAATTTTTGATCAGACCCTACATAATTCAGTGTGCATATGCATGTGGGTGGCAACCCCAACCCTGAGTAAATTAGTTTACTGACAAGTGTGACAACTGTGGGTGCAGCACAAATATGGGTTTCCACAGTTTGCTGATTCGTCTGACTCCCCCCTCCTCCCTACTGAGCATTTATAAATTCAAAGCATGCATTTTCAAAATACCAACCCCTGTGTTGCATACAAGTTTACTTCATATCTCAAACTTTTCACGTTTGCTGCATAATTAATTTAGAAACAAAAGTGGCAGCTGTCATGCACCGCACTCTAAATCAAGTGCTCCAGGCTTTATTTATCGAAACAATAGTATGCAGACAAAAGCTCTGTTGAGATTATTGTGGTCTATTAAGCATTTCTAAATAATGAACCATTTTCTCGCTGACATTTTGGCAGAAGCTTTTACTAATGGCGACTTGCAATATGCGCACTCGACCGATTTCAAATGAAAATCTAAATTAAACAAAGTTCACTTCTGATAAACAACTACGAACTTAATTTAAAGATCAGTATTTGCTGAATGTAAATGGTTGATCTATTTATTTAAATCCACAAGTTTAGTTTTATATGAATAATTAAACATGTGCATAGCTGTGAAGACATGTAAATTATTTATGGTTCAGTGTAAAACTACCTCACTGCCTGTCACGCAGAATTGAAACCAGACATTTACACATAATGTAAAACACAAGCATATTTTTCTCCTTTCGACATCAAATTGAACTAAACTTTTCCTTTTTTAGGTAAGTTAGGATTAATACAATTATATGTATTTGACAAATGCTAGAATAATGACAGCTTTTTATGTGATTGTGCAGGTTAATCCATGGATTTTGTGTGAAGGCTATATGCCTCTTTTAGTGATTGGTAAGATTGGCCTTTAAAACTGCATGACAGGATTCAAGCATTTTGGGGCTTGTTTCATTAACATCAATGAATTTTGAGCCATTCCTCCTGACAGAAACAGTCAGTTTTTTAGATCACCTTGATCGTGCACACATTTCAGCTCTGCCCGATTTTTTTTTTCTGCTGAATTCAGGTGAGGGATTGGTTATGGTCTCTTCAAAACTTTGGAGTCCTCAAATCACTTTATAGCCAACTTGAAGGTTTACTTATCATTATCCAACTGGTGACACATTTGCGCCCCAAGCTTCAACTTTCTGACTTATGTCTTGAGTAGTTGCTTCAGTACTTTAATAAAATCTTCTTCCCTTATGACGCAATCTATGTTGCAACTTGTACCAACTTACACCCCTGTCCTTCACACTTGGCATGGTGTAATTTTAGGGTACCAGGTTTTTCGCTTTAGGATTATGGCCATTCAAGAAAAACACCTTTATTTTCATTTGATCAGCCAAAAATTTTCCCCGAGTGCATTTCCAATCTGTAAGCAGGCAAATCTTTTGAAGAGATGAATGTGACATGTTTAGACATCTGAAAATTATACTCAAGAATTAGATTAGGTGGAGGTCCAGCATCATCTTCCTGTTGTTCTGCCTAGAATGTCAGCGAGTTTGAGGTTTTTCCACAAAGATATCCTTAGCTGTGCCTCATTTTAAGTAGGTTCTGTTGCATTAACTGCAGCTTATGCAGAGAAAACAACATCTTGGATTTTTCAGATTGCTTAAAGGCAAAGTAAACTTTGTATATGCAAACTTGAAACTGGAAAAATGCCAGTATCTATATATACATAGCATTCTTTCCAAAAGTAAAGGATACCAGAGGGAGCACTAGCTTGGATACTATTATTTTACTGACATAGTAAAGGTTCTTTTGTAAAGAAATACCTTCAAGATCACTCTGTCTTATGCAATACTTGGACTAGTTCTGAATGTAGACTTTAACCCAGTAACAATGGGATTGATCAGGGGCTCTGTGGTTGTCAGGTTATTGGATGAAAGAAAATGTCATCATCTTCCACCAAATGTTTCAGCTGCTTCACTGCAGCAGCTCGGTGACTGACAGCAGAAACTCTGCTTCTTGTTGCGACGTTTGGCAGCTTCCTGTAAAACGTCTGTGAGGAAGGGCATGGCACAAAAACAAAAGGCTGTCAGGCCTGGTACGAAAAACTAATAATAAGGAATGTTTCAGGATTATTTAGCCTCGAAAGGCTTTGTCTCACAATATTTAGGGGTTTGCAACTGGAGCTGAGTATTGACTTCTGCCAAATCAATAAGAACCACCTCACCAGGCTTGAACGCAAGACTGATATGAAAGATAACCTGTGTCAGACTTTGTGAGTTCATATTAAATATTTATGTCATATCTCAGGTGGCTTAAAAACTGGCTGCGCACTTGAAACTTTTTCAAAAGAGTCTCACACACCTGCCAAGCGTCTGCTTTGGGGAATTTCACAGCAAAATAGGAATGCATAAAATGTACCTTGTCAGTCTACACTGACTAATACTGGGATATGCTCATAAAAACAGCAACTCAAATTTCAAATCTTAGCTTCCTTTGAGAAAAAATATTAACACTGCAAAATTCAAAGCAAAGCTGAAAAAGTAGCAGCTTGCAAAATCTTAGCTCTACACTGTAAAATCTTGTGTTCATCCTTAATGATAGAACAACCCCGGTTCACCCCATGTGGCTGGGGTATTTAGCATTCACAACTGTTCTTTGCCATATTCATCCATCATGTCCTCAGTGACTTTCAACACTTATTGTCCTCCAAGGGAAGCTCATCTGTAACTGTTATCAGTCGGGGCTAGTTTGTCACTTCAGTTGTGAAAGTGAAGTTGTCAAGGCAAAGTAAAAGTGAAAACCTCAAGAGATGAGAAGAAAAGCTTGTCAACATTGATTGGTCCAAGCTACAGTACTGTGCGAAAGTTTTAAACCATCCTTCGTTTCTCTTAGTTCCCATACTTTCTTTTCAAGTATTTTTATCAATAGTTCTTAAGACTTTATGAAGGGCTTTGAAAAAAATGTCACCCTTACTTCAGTCATTCTCAACTGAGTCTCAATCATGACAGCATATGATGCTGTGTGTGCGTACAAAAGTGGGAAGAGTACGTCTCAGACTTTCTGTTGAAATTCTTTAACTGCAGCTGAACTCTTACAGAACATGTCTAAACATAGCTCTGGTAAATTCCTTGATTTCAGACATTTTCATCTTTGAATGACTCATAGCTTAGAGTTTAGTGAGTTTCAGTAACAAAGAAAATCCTGAATACTGAAAGATTCAAGACTGGGTTGAAGCTTATGAGAAAATCTGGATATTTAAAAGTGAACAAGAAAATCCATACTTTTACACTGTTCTACAGTTTGTACAAATTAAGATCACACTAAAATTAGGATATATGTGAAACTCCTGAGTTGTAATATTTAGTTGAAATAACTAAGATGTTTCTTGTAGCCATCTACTCTCTCACATCAGTCTGTGGGAAATCTGAGGAAAATTGACTTCCTCCTTTGCTACAAATTGCATTTCATTTCCTCACCTGCTTCACCATTACCACTGCTCTATATTTATACCCCTGGCCTCTCAGTCCTTGTCAGATTTGACTGTATTCTGGTCCTTCTGCTTAGCTGTTGAAAACCTGATGGTCCCATTTTCTGAAGTTCTTATTACTCCATGTAAATGGCTTCAGCATCTTTTTTCCTTCTTCCTCGGGTTTTGAAGTTATGGATGGACGGATACAGCTTTCAGATAATGGGAAAGAATATAAAGCCTGAAAATACAACTTATTTTCCTTTCTCCGTTCCCCATTTCCTTTAACGTCACAAATTTTGAACTTCATAGTTTCCAGGTTTTTCCAGACTTTATAGAAACCTTATTAAATCAGACACTGGAACATCTCCCTTCTACTTCAGGTTCTGTCATTGCCTCAACTCTTCACTCTTTGACCTCCCTTCTCTGGTGATAAAAAAGATAATTCATCCTCTCCCCATCTCTGCACCTCCTGCTTTAAGTTCATCGTCAAGTGTCCATTTATTTCCTCTCTACCTCTCTCTCCGTCTGTGGTAGGTCCTCCCCGGTGTTTCTGCAGTAATCTGGTCAGTGTCAGGTTCTGTCTCTCTACATGGCCTCTGAAAACCAATTAACCCTATCAGCCGTATCAGGGTATCAGCAGATAAATCCATTGCTGCTGCCCCGACGAGAGACTGTGAGCCCATGACTGATGAGGACCAATGTGCACTGTAACTTTCTCCCAGGTCAGGTCATTGCACACATGAACACACATACACCAGAAATACTGTTGCCATTAAGGTAGATTATTGCCCTGTCAGTGCTCAGTCTGAATGACTGTCTCAAAATTGTGTGTGTTTATGTGTATGAATGGAATAAGTGTGCATCTACACATCAGTCATGAGTGTTGTGTTGTGGGTGTGTGCTGTGTGTGTGTGTTTGGCAGGATTTATCAGCTTTCAGCAGATAGATGAAGGCTGGGCCTCACAAGCTATCATTTGCCTGGTCAGTCAGAGCAGGAAAAGAAAGACTGCAAGTGACATAGAGAGATTTCACCTTATCTCAGTTAATGGAGATTGAGCTGAATGTGTGTGAGAACGAGTGAAAGGGATTTGTGTGTGTGTGTATAAAAATATATATATAAAAAACAAACAAACTTCCCACAAATAGCTGCTGTCCAAATGTAGCATAAATAACAAGCTCTGATGGCTTTCAGTTCAGTGGACAAGTTTACATGCACTGCGTAAAAGAGCACTGACTTACGATCTTATGATTACATAAAAAGATTTCATAATGCTAGAATTGGGTATTAGTCACTGCAGAGATTAGCTTAAAGTAGACATGAGCCTCAGTGAAAATGTCACATGATAACTTTTATTTAAAACTGAGAAGCAACAATTATTCTGCTGGATAATAACAGAACATAAGAGCAGTTATTTTATTGTTTTGATTCTGATGCACATGATTCAGTAGTTATTATTGTGCAAAACAGCTTCCTTTTGTGATGGTCTTCATAAATTAACTTAATTTCAACTAGTTCATATTAGCAGGCTAATAGGTTGGATTATTGCACTAGTTACATTTTAAAATGTTACTTAAATAAACATACCAGATTTCACTCAGAGCAGGATTTTTTTTCCCTTTTTAAATTGTTAAGTAGATAATGTTCCTTCAGCCAGATGACGGGTAGTGTGCAGCAACAGGTGGATGAGGGTCAATGCTGAGTTACGTTGTGCTTGAGACACTTTTCCTCACTTTCTCTGGCATCTCACTGAGATAACTTTAAGCTGTAAGAGCTGTTAAACTTTTATCAGGACATAGCACAGCAAAATTGAATTGCAGGTTGTTAGTCTGCAATTAAAACGTGCAATTCCTCTCTCAGCCTTTGTACTTTTGAGCTTTGCTCAGAAGAGTCAACCTATTTTCCCTTTCAAATTTAAATGTCAGTATAATATACATATATAAGGAAATTTTACAGTAAATTGGTCATTGGTGGCTGTCATGTCATTAGCATTTACCCATTACAAATACATCTTTACAACAGTCTCTATTTTTGCATTGGATGCACAACCAAAACAAATTATATCTATTAAAAATGAAGGTCACAATGAATGAATACAATGAGATTTATTGTCCATAAAAATAATTAAATACATAATTAAAACAAATGCAGATGAGAAATAGCTTCAAATTAGGTCTTTGAAATAAAAGGATTATCTTCACTTTTCAGTGAAGTAAAATATTAATTCTTTGAATTTAGAAAAATTCATATTGATTGATTTCATATTTTTAGTAGAAAATCTGTCCCTGCTATTACAGTAATTGTGAAGTTACATACAACCCTTTATATGGAAAAAGATGAGAGATACTATGTTTATCAGACGCTGTATGAATATTTGTTGCAGAATGTTACTGGCCATACGTTATTAATAAAAGATGATGATCCTTTCACTGCACCACGACCTGGGAAACAAGAAGCTCATCAAAGCTTGATTACACACTGCAGTCAACCACACATTCACAAGCACTCTAACTTTTATATATACATCTAATTTATACCCTACAATTTTCAATCACATTCACAGCCTTCTGCTTTATGAACACTTGGCACAGAGCACAAAGAGAGAGGAAGAGCGTGGCGATGCTGGCATTAAGCCAGAATAACTAATCTGGTGTAACAACTTTTTGGCCACACAAAGCCAAAGGCCAAGCCATGGCGGCCAATTCAATTATTTTTCTGCAACAATGTAGTCGATAGTCCCAGATTGGGGCAACATCAACACAAGAACAATGCCAAAGCAAGGAAGCACAAAAGCACAGGGCAATATTGTAATTTGGTTTGTAGTAACAGCTGATTTAATGTAGAAGTCTACACCAATACCTCCACATGGAAATAACAAGAAAGACCGGAGTTCAGCCCACATGGTATCTTTAATTTCTGGGTTATTGTGGGAAGGTTTTAGCAGTAAATTAAAACTCCTGGATGTGGATTTGTTGCACCATGCAAAAGGAGATGGAGAAATTATTCCTGCTTATATAAGTTCCTGTAAAATAGTATGGTTGGGTACTTGAATAATGTTACAAACATTAAAAAAGAAACCAACTAAATTTCAAAAGAATATGACTTAAGTAACCTAAAACCTAGGCAATCCTGTATAACTCAGAACTGCTGCTCATGAGTAATTTGTTGTGGCTCTCCAAAAATTGCAATTTATTTTTTGAAAGGACCTCTTAAAAACAATGATTTTTATGGAAGATCATTTAATTAGCATTAACAGTCAAACAGCAGAGAGATGAATGCAAAGTATGTAAAAAAGTAAAAGTCAAAAGCTTAATACATGTGCAAGTTTTTGATGACAAAATTCTTCTCATACACTGAAGTAGGTGTAGGTCAAATATTTTGAGTAAAACACAAATGCAGGCATAGTTAAATAGCATTAGGGTTTTATTAAGGTATTACTGTCCATGATTTTTCTTTTTTCTAAGATTTTGTCTTTTTTTCTCCAAAGTCTTCATGCACCCCAACCAAGAATAGAGTTAAAGCCCATGCTACTGAGAACCAATACCAAGATTGGCACTCCAAAGAAGAATGTTTCTTGAATACTTTAAGAAACATTCAGAACATTGTTCTGTTATGAACATTGTATATTTCAGAACATTGTTTTATTTTTGTGCACCACAAAATGCAAAAATGTATTGAGTTAATTACTAAACCAAAACATCTTCTTGGTAATAGGCAAATATTTAAGTTATTACATGCAGCTACAGATTGATACCCAATCTCTAAATTGATTTAATAAGCGTACATTGCAGTAGATGAGTGTAAAGATTAATAACTGTTTGTCATGTCAGCCATGCAGTCAAGACCGCACCACCCAAGGCCAAGACTGAGCCCAACACAGAAGAAAAAACAGCTTGAAATCAGACATCCATTCCTAATATTTGTCAACATAAGAATATGTGAACAGAAGCAGAGATACAGCAGGTAAGATATGCACAGAGAACACTGTATGATGTCGGAGTGACAAAGCGCGACACACTTAGCTGCATCCTCCAACAACACTGTCTGTCAGGAAGAAAAGGAAGAGACGACTGGCTCAAAAACACATGCATCAATGTGACAGCAAAACGGAAAGTGGAAGCAAAGTGGAGAATGGGGTAAAAGCCAAAGAGAAAGGCAAACAGAACAAATAATAAACTGAAGGAAAAAGAATAAGAGAAATAAAAATTTGACAATAATGATAAAAGAAAGACTACCAAGAGGAATGACAGCAAAGGTCAGAGCTCGCCTGCAGAAATTTGGCCAGCATGTGCCACTCAGGAAATACAGTAAACTACTCACACAGAACACACACACATACACACACAGAACCGCCACCTGACACACAGCGAAAGGTATGCTGAAGTGGGGCTGCGTGGAGGTGAAGGGCGCAGATTTAAACCCACCTGACATTTTGACTAATATGGGGCAGATGGTTGCTGCAGCACATTGCTGTGACCTGCTGCGGCAGTCCTGCTCATGTAGACATATAGGAATCTCGTGGTGACAAAAACAACTGTGATGCTTTAAAAAAAAATACGGAGGGACACTCTCCAGAGGGAAAGAGTTTCTCTTTATCTTTCAGGGATCAAAGCCGTTCCATCTGCAGCATCAAGGACATTCAGTATAACACAACTCTACAAGCTCCCAGCTGAGAACTGTATTCCTTCAAGCCACCTTTGTTGCAGAAATAAAGCCTCATGCAAGAATAACTATGTCCTAGTATCAACTATAAAACGGTCAAAAAAGTCTGGATGAAACAGCATTTTTTAAAATATCCATGAACAGAGAACAGAATTGAGAATAGTTCACTGAAAAATAAGTTTCATGAATCCCTCAACACTTAGCCACGTAATGAAAAATGCAAATAAACAAAAGAAATGGCTTTTTTTGCTTTTTTTACAAACTCCATTTTTAACACAAATTTCTATTAATTCATTTGGTGTATAAGTTGAGATACAAAAACAACAAACATAAAAGCAGGGTTTCATTGGAAATTCATAAATTTCATAAATTTAAATTTCAAACAGCAAGGGAAACAAACCAAAACATGTACATGTAACCAGGCATCATATTTCTGTCTTATATTCAAAACTTTGGAGAGCCTCTAGCATCTAGCCTTAGCTTCCTGTTAATAGCCCACAGCTGTTCCACACACCTTGATTGCTTGATTGTAATAAATTGTTTATAACCTATTTTTGCTTTTCACCATCAAATCTCCCTCCTATTTCCCATCTAATCTTTACAAGACATTTTATTCTACACAACCACTACTCAGTGGATATTTTCTTTTTTGTCAATTCTCTTGCATGTGAAAAAATGCACCAAGTTGGTGTGATGCTACTGGGTGATTTCCTAATTCATTATTTTAGATTTAAACATTTCAGAAGTCATTTACTCAAACAAAAAAACTTGCTCTATGAAATCTCTTTGATCCGATTAAGGGTCAGTCTTTCTCCTTTATTGCACACACTTGTTTAAAAGTCCTTCCAACCCAACGCTCTAGAGATTTGGATGACTCACTCTTTCCTATTTCCCATAAGGACCAATATCGGCTACCATCTGCTTTGCCCCAATCATGACAGAACCTTCTCTAGTTTTCCATCACCTTGAGAAACTGCTTGGCATGTGTTTGTGCCAAAGCTGACAAAAATTGTAAAGTTCTTTTATATCAGTAAAAGGCTCTCAGGCACAGAACTGAAGCCAGTAAAGGTATAATAATGTTTTTCACTGGCCCCGAAGCCTGTTTCATAAAAAAAGAAAAAAACAAAACAAAACATTTTCCCTGAAGAAGTATCTTAAATCCTTTATGTCGTTGTTCTGCTCCTGGTAATGTGATGTGACATTTAAATGAGAAAATGTTTGAGTTGCTATAATACTACTGTGTTCGATACGGGTGTTATTCACTTTAATAATGAAATTTTTAAACTTCAAGCAAGTAACAAATGACCAAAATCTATGTTTTTATCAAGGGCAGTTTCTTGGTGCTTATATTTTCACATTACATATAAACTTTTTAAAATATTTCTGGAATGGTGCTAACTTGCCTGCAGCTTTAAAAGGTGTAAATGTACCTTCCTAATAAAACGCAAGGTGTCATACTTCAGAACCTGATTTAAACAAGCAAAGCAAAGATTATTAGCTAAAATTAAAGTGATATCTAAAATGTATCCATATTGAAATGCGGGTTAAAACACAGGCTATGGGGTAATTATATGTAGGAGCCAAAAAAGTTTATCATTTAGAGGAGAAGGATTATCCAATGCTCCTATAGACACTTGTACACATTGTGCACAAAAGTTGTCAGAAATTGAGAAGTTAAGAAGTCCTGACACTTTAATGGTAAAGGATGATCTGGTAGCAATAGCTGGCCTAAATTATATTATTTCATAAGGTTGACGAAGACAAAGCAGTAAACCATTTAACTCCTCATAAATCTCTTTCTTCCATACATTCCTTGGGTTTTCTGTCATATATTACATATAGTTTTGCTTTTGTTGCCTCATCTCTTCTCTCCACCCTGTCCTGCAGTTCCCAGCTTTTGAGTCTCTCGTTTATACTGTAGTTTATTGTTGTTACAGTTTTCCCCTTCAAAATGTCTATAATCTCTTTTTTTAGTTTTTCTTTTTACTTAGGAAACCTTGGTAGACAAATTAAAAGCTTCAACTTTATCTTCCCTTCTGCAATCCTTATTTATTCCGAAAACCAACTTTATTCCCACTTACTTTTAAGATACCAACCTTTGACATATTTCAAATTATATTAAGTATGCATATCGTGTACATTAGTAAAGCTCAAGCAAGCAGCAACACTTCTAAATAAATATAAATCACGCCTACATAAACAGTTAAGAAGGAAAGTATGATAGGCTGAAACTATGTAAAAACCATGATTTATTGTTAAAATGAAACCCAAAATTTAAGCATTATGAATACAAACTGATCCTAGTAGTTTCTTAGCAGATATATGCAACAGCTTTAAATGGTCTTCTCTCTTGATTTTACCTTCTTCCTTTACCTAGAAGCATGTTTTTACCATTATGAGGAGGTTTGGATGCAGTGATTAGGAAGTCCTTCACTTTACCCATTATCAGCATGTCAGTGGATGCAGATAAGCCCCTTGTGGGACAAGAAACATAAATTAGGCCCTTAAAACAAATGTGCGGTGAAAGTACTCTGCAGAGATATGCTTTATAATCTATAGCGGCGTTAAAAGTTGCTCTATATTATTCATAGCCATGCACAATGCGCTTCCACAATACGCCTGCTGTAGTGATGAATACTACAGAGGAATCTCTTCTTACTGAATCATTTGACTTATGTTAGTGTATGTCTTGGGAAGGACAAAGGGTTATAAAACTCTGCATTATCTATGTGTAACCACAGCCACAGTCTTTAGCTGATGCAGGATGATAAATGTCCATACACAGTGGGACTTCATACGAATAGGAAACCTATGATAATGAATGTCCTTTTCTGAAACATCAATGGGAATTGTAACAATGGTGTCAACCTGCTAGGATCGTACAGAGCATATCCCTCTTATTTATATATTTTTGTCTCAATAAAATTAAACGGTTTTCCAAAGGAAAAAAAGCCTCCATTAATGGGTGAAAGCAACTTTGCTGAGGTGATAAAACAATATTTTTTTAAATTTTGAACCAACATCTGATTGCAGTATTTTCTTCAACATAGCAACGGTTCATTTTAAGACGTTCAGTCTAAATTTGTGTTCTTCTCCTTGCCAAAGAAGCTCAATATGATTGGAAGTCTTAATAAATGTCTTCTGCCTGCCAATCTAATGCACTGGATGCCGATCTTTGATTTTCTTCTTTATAATGAATGACTTGCTGTTGCTTGAAACCTGGGATTACACTGAAATGTGCATCACAGCTCAGCAATTTAAAGTCCATATGAAGAAAAAATACAGGGAAACGTGAAATAGGAGATTGCACAGGAAAACATGGTGAAAAGAACTGAGTCACATGTAAGAAAAGCATAAGAGAAGATTGAAAATTTCAAACCTTGCAAACCTTGCAAACCTTGGCCCTAATGACACACAAAGACACACTAAGAGCTATTCTATTCTATAGCTGAAGATCTTTACTTGCATTGATTGGTTGATTTTCATTCATTTCATAGGTGTAAATGTGTATAAGCCAGGTCTGGGTGTCTCACCTTTGTGGCTGATACAAGACCCATCTAAACTGCAAACAGTACAATGTAATAAAGATGCATAAAAATTTGTTCAAACCAATTTGAACAGATTTTTCTGGGTATGAGGGGAATTTAGTTTCCCTCATACCCAATCATTTTTTTTACTTCATCAAAGTGATGCAATTTAACATATTGTACTATGTAATATAGTAGCATAAAGCAACAGGATAATGCTTTGCAAGCAACAAACAACACAATCCATGACAAGAATCTTACAAAAATAATGCACATAAACTCAACAGAAACAAGCGAAACAAGAGCTGGACAAGAAGGACCTGATGATGACACTGGTAAACCTGATTACTTGATGCGGTGAGTCTGGTTAACTGGCTGTAGCTTTAATTGAAGCAGGAAGATGGAGGAAACTGAAGGGCTGCAGAATTAGACAAAATGAACAGAAAAGGAAACTCTGGGATATGCAAAACATTAACAATGAAATACAGAACAAAGTAAGATAACAGAAAACTAACCATCAAAGTGACTAACTGGACTTAAAATCCTCCGACTCATGAAAGAATGCCAAAAGAATATTTCTAAAAGTGTAAAGGTAGAATTCCAACCTTAAAATTTCACCTAAACAGATTCTACCAGAACAAACAGGAAAACAACCAACACAGCAACGTTTCATCCATTGATGAACTACCAAGTCCTCAAATCTGTGTAAAGATTTGTATGAAGTCCGTCAGACTTTATACAAGTCTTCAAATCTAGTATAGATTTAGGATTATAAGTATATAACCTTATATACCCTATTTATAGGGCTATACACTATATTTGCTTAGTGTAGCTAAGCAAACATAGTGTGCTTAGCTACACTATGTCTATAGTATATCACTTCCGGTTCTAAAGAACCATCATTTCTCGAGACCTGAAATGACCCTCACACACAGTACGCTATTCGTAATGAAGCCCCAGCAGAGACATTACTGCCCTTCTTGCTGCAGGAGATTAAGTTTGTCTTCTAAATGGCCATTATTTAGTCTGTCCTATGTACATCCATCATTGTGTAGTTTGGCTCATCCACAAGACATGACTGGGCCAGATTGCAACAAGCAATCAGGTCCACAGGGAGGATCATCAGGGCTGCCCTTCCCTCCATCCAGGACTTGTACAGGTCTAATATCAAGAAAGGGGAAAAGGGCATTTCTACAAATCTCATAAATCTTTTTCACACATTGTTTAGACTTTTACCTTCAGATTGGTGCTAGAGAGAGCTACTTATGAAAACCTGCCATCATAGAATCACAAGATATGCAAATATTCAGTTCACCATGTTTTACGTGTGTTCAAGACTTAAGTCAACAAACACGAAATAAATAAAAGTTGCTTTGATTTCGTTTGTAGTCTGCAGAAACCAGAGGTATGTAACTCTAATGGATTTAAGAAAGCTTTCCTGCTTTTATTAAATGATGCTGTGTAGATTGACCAATTCAGGTCACAAGGCATGAGTCAGAGGAAAATGAATAATCTGCTTTGAAGGAATCACAGGCTCACCTTTGAGTCATAACCGGATGAAGGCATATTATTTCACCATACAGTAATGCAAAATGCTCAAGTACTATCTGAACACGGAGCACCAATATGAGTGAAAGTACAGTTTTTAGTCTAAAAGGATAGATTCTCCACATGATCATAAAGCCAGAATGTGACTAGTCAGCTTGCTACACAGCAGGAAAGGTTTATGTTTGTGGTAGAGAGTGTGTGCGTGTGTGTATCCAGGGCAGTGATCCAGTAAAAACAAGAGGGGAGATTTCATCATCTCAGCAGAGAGCTACATGATGCTACATGAAAACTTCAAGCCTCGTTGAAAACTTTAACAATGACAACAAAACTGCTGTCACTACTTCTCATCCTGCTACATGCATTGTTGTATTTAAAAATGCTTTTAACTTTGGTATAAGCTGAAAAATATGACAAGAACATTAAGAAGCATGTAGCATGCCATTAATGAAGTTTGTGTCACATCCCATTTTGCATTTGGATGAGGGAAGTCTGTCCGGTCAGATAATTATTTCCTGATTTAATCATAAAATATGTCCAATACCTATCTCTGCCACCAAGCATTCAGCAAGACGAGGTGAGTATATTAAGGATGTAGATTAACTAGCAATTTTGTCAGGACATTTGCAAAGTATTTACAATAATTAAGAGAAGTTTCATCTATGTGCTGTATATTTTTCTCAAAAGCCTTGACTTTTGCTCAAAGTCTGTAAATTTGAGTCGCTTGACTCCATGTACCAGCAGACACTATTCATACTATTTTTAGCCCAACTGAACTACATAGTTCCACTCAGAAATATACAGTACTGCCTACATTATGGGGAGTGACAAGGCATTGGTTCAGACACTGTCAACTTTGAGAAGAAAAAAAAGGAATAAATTATTTTCTCTCCAGAATATAATATAAAAAAAGAAATTTTCAAACTGCAAAGTGTAGCTCGTTTTACACAGTATTTTGTAAGCAAGTGTAGGCTTTCTTCTGCTCATTTTAACACCCATTGTCGTCATTGTCTTTGTTTTCTGTATGCTTAAGTGTTACTCTTTGAATAAAAGCTTTATTTTTCAATTTACATAAGACAGATCAAGGCTGAGCGGACAGTGGAGGGGAATGGGATGCCTGAATAACTAACCTGAGACAATCATAAATCATTTAATATTTTCAAATAGAATCACTCTGGCTGAACATAAGCTAAAGAATCAGAAAGAAGAACATTTCTAGAGAGCTACTTAGTCCTCTGTGTCTTGGTAGGCCATGGAAACGCAAAGGAAGTATGCAATAGTGTGAAAAAGTGCACAAATAAGCAAAGTGATTTGACACTAAATACATTTGCCCAAATTTGAACAGAAAACTCCTCAAAATAACTATTCTTTTCACTGAAACAAGACCAAGACTTGAAAAATAAGGCTTTATTAATTATTCCATCATAACCACTAGGGATAAAATAAAGTTTGTACATGCTGCTTAAACTATATTATTTATGAATACTATACAGCATGTTTGTGCAGTTGTTTTTTAAAGTGCTGTATAAATAAATTCACTCTGACACATATGCACATGTATATCCATGTCCATGGAATGTGTAGGACACCCTGTATGTTCATGGTGCATAGTTTCATGTAACTCCGCTAGCTGCATATGAATGTTTCACTATTTATTGTGATATATGCAATTGTGATGTTTTCTCATTCATACACCCATGGTCAGTTTAGTGCTAAACTATCCTGCTGTATAAAATGCATCGATTAGGACCATGACCAGATTACGGTTGTGGGTTTTGTAGCCACTTTATCGTAGATAAAATGAGAGAGTAATGTTCTGTGAATCCCAGCTGGGCAGCTCTCCCAACTTATATGTGAAGGTTAATAATTTCATTAGTGGTGAAGGTGATTCAGTGCTGTCAGTTATGGATTCATGCATGCACGGGACAAATCTATTTACTGCTTCCCAGTTGAAAAAAAATCGCATCCCCACAAAAAGGAAGGTTGAAGGAATAAGACACATTCTAAGTACATGAAAAAAGTGAGAGAGGGGGATGCTGCTAAGAGCATGAAGGATGTCCATTAGGCTGTTTTAAAATACTTTCCATCCGAGTCTCTTTATCTTTTACATTTGACATTAATCCTTGGAACTCCTGCTAGATAATAGATGCGAATCTTCCTTTTTATGCACCATGACAGTCCAAATACAGTTTTCCTATTCAGCAACAAATATTAAGCTGTGGCAAGTTTGTTTTGCTAAACAAAACAGATTGTTTGAATAAATACTGTCAATGTGAGAGGTCCCTCTGTGGTTTTAGTCAATCCATTCTTAACATCTTCTTCTATTGCTGCCTCTATTTTGCATTATTACACAAACATTAACTACCCTGACCTCTAAATTCTCTTAGCATTTTGTTTCTATGCAAAGGCAAAAAAACTAAACAAAAACAAAAAAACACAAGGTTGCTTTAATATATGTTTCTGCACATAAGTTGACTTTTGCTTCTTGCTTAAGAAGACCCATTCAAGCTTACTCACGTTTTAAGAGTATAAGAATATCTGAGATGTTTCTTTTCTTTTCTAACCGACTGACTCACCTCATGTCGTTCTACAATTTGGGAAGGAAGATTTTATGATCCTAAGAAACTTCAATCCTACAGAAATGATCAAACAAGAATAGATCAGAGTGGAAAATGCCTAATGCATGCACAAAGCATAGAACATAAACAGCCAGCTGATGTTTCATGAACCAGTAGGATCATAGGATCATTTACCCCAAAATGATCAGAAAATGTTGACGGAACATGTTTTCCTCTAGATATGAAAGAAGATGGAGGCGGGAATGGAGCAGTGATGCTTCAAAGAGGTTTTAAAAAGACTTAAGCAGGAAACATGAAATGCACTCATACAATATGTCAGTGTTGAAATAAACCGCAAATCAAAGAGGAGGGAAGTAAGTAACAAAATAGCCCATATTGATCATTTCTAACCAATATTTTAGATGTATATTATGATTATGTGGTATATATATATATATATATATATATATATATATATATATATATATATATACACTGCTCAAAAAAATAAAGGGAACACTTAAACAACACAATATAACTCCAAGTAAATCAAACTTCTGTGAAATCAAACTGTCCACTTAGGAAGCAACACTGATTGAGAATCAATTTCACCTGCTGTTGTGCAAATGGAATAGACAACAGGTGGAAATTATTGGCAATTAGCAAGACACACTCAATAAAGGAGTGGTTCTGCAGTTGGGACCACAGACCACTTCTAAGTACCTATGCTGTCTGGCTGATGTTTTGGTCAGTTTTGAATGTTGGTGGTGCTTTCACACTCGTGGTAGCATGAGACGGACTCCACAACCCACATAAGTGGCTCAGGTAGTGCAGCTCATCCAGGATGGCACATCAATGCGAGCTGTGGCAAGAGGGTTTGCTGTATCTGTCAGCGTAGTGTCCAGAGGCTGGAGGCGCTACCAGGAGACAGGCCAGTACACCAGGAGACGCGGAGGAGGCCGTAGGAGGGCAACAACCCAGCAGTAGGACCGCTACCTCTGCCTTTGTGCAAGAAGGAACAGGAGGAGCACTGCCAGAGCCCTGCAAAATGACCTCCAGCAGGCCACAAATGTGCATGTGTCTGCACAAACGGTTAGAAACCGACTCCATGAGGATGGTATGAGGGCCCAATGTCCACAGATGGGGGTTGTGCTCACAGCCCAACACCGTGCAGGACGCTTGGCATTTGCCAGAGAACACCAGGATTGGCAAATTCGCCACTGGCGCCTTGTGCTCTTCACAGATGAAAGCAGGTTCACACTGAGCACATGTGGAGAGCGGTCTGCTGCCTGCAACATCCTTCAGCATGACCGGTTTGGCAGTGGGTCAGTAATGGTGTGGGGTGGCATTTCTTTGGAGGGCCGCACAGCCCTCCATGTGCTCACCAGAGGTAGCCTGACTGCCATTAGGTACCGAGATGAGATCCTCAAACCCCTTGTGAGACCATATGCTGGTGCGGTTGGCCCTGGGTTCCTCCTAATGCAGGACAATGCTAGACCTCATGTGTCAGCAGTTCCTGCAAGATGAAGGCATTGAAGCTATGGACTGGCCAGCCCGTTCCCCAGACCTGAATCCGATTGAGCACATCTGGGACATCATGTCTCGCTCCATCCACCAACGTCACGTTGCACCACAGACTGTCCAGGAGTTGGCGGATGCTTTAGTCCAGGTCTGGGAGGAGATCCCTCAGGAGACCATCCGCCACCTCATCAGGAGCATGCCCAGGCGTTGTAGGGAGGTCATACAGGCACGTGGAGGCCACACACAATACTGAGCCTCATTTTGACTTGTTTTAAGGACATTACATTAAAGTTGGATCAGCGTGTAGTGTTATTTCACTTTAATTTTGTGTGTGGCTCCAAATCCAGGCCTCCATTGGTTAGTAAATTTGATTTCCATTGATGATTTTTGTGTGATTTTGTTGTCAGCACATTCAACTTTGTACAGAACAAAGTATTCAATGAGAATATTTCTTTCATTCAGATCTAGGATGTGTTATTTGAGTGTTCCCTTTATTTTTTTGAGCAGTATATATATATATATTGATTAAGAATTCATATTTTACATATTTTCATTCAAGCATTTGCTTTTTTGTAAAAAATATTCAGGTCGTCTGTTCTCTATGATTTCTATGCATCAGAGGTTGAAGATGAAACTATTATGCAGGATGTTTTTACTGAAATAGCAAACCGAGAGTTGGAATAAAGGTAATAGAATTAATGATAAATATTCACTTGCCTAATAACACTATATTTCAGCAAGTGGGTTGTAAGGTGAGTCAGTTGATTGACATTATTTGGGGATATTGGTCTCCTGTTTTATTTTTTGTTTTCTTTATGTGTTAAAAATGTTAACTAGATTTTATGAGTGGTGAGGTTTGGTCCAATTAATAAGACAGAAATCCAACAAGCTTCATAGATTCTCTCGCTGCTGTCCTTGGCTACATGTCCGTCTCACTTGGTCCTTTCAATAAGAGGAAAAAGACAGAGGAAAGTCACCCAGCATATTGCCAGCAGGGTGGGTTGTGAGCTTCACCTTCACTCATGGAGGGATAATCAGAACACTGGAGTGTTTAATCTGAAATATGTCTCGTGAACCATAAACCACTTCACACAGTTACTTCACACTTCACCGCAGCAGGGCTGGATGTACTTCACAGACTCTCGATCTTAGTTTGACGTACGGCTTCTCTAAAGGGAATACCACCTTGTGATTTGCTGCGCTGAAGGGCTACTGTGATGTTTTGTCTTTCAACTTTTATTTCTTCTGAAATGATAGAATAGTTTCAGCTGGCGGTTATACTTGGCAGCTGAAACACCCCTAAAGTACTTCTCAGGCAAGTCCCACCACTGAAACCTCAACCACAGCTGTGAGCACCAGCCTCTCCACTTTTTCATGGAGCAGAATATTAGAAATAACAGTGAACTGCAGACATATGTACACCCCTCCCACCATTTCTCAAAATATTTTGTCCAGATTTTATGTTATGTATCAACTTTATTATTATTTTTTACAAATGAAAGTCTAAATAGAGTGACTTGTGTTTATGTACACCACATTGCCCTGGCATCCCTAAATAAAATCCAGTGCAAACTGTGGTCTTCCAAAGTAGCCTAATTAGTAAGTAGAGTACACTTGTGTGTTGTTGTTCTGTGAAAACGTCGGAGGTTTGTTTGAGAACATTAGTAAACAAATTGCCTCACAGAGATGAACATAACAGACAAATCATGGAGTAATTCAGGTTAGGTCATACATTTCAAGAGATTGCAAGTTGTGAACGTCTCACAGTACAATGTGATGATTCATCAGCCATCACCCAAAACTGGAAAGAGTACAGCCCGATTGCAAACCTGTCAAAGTAGATAATTAATAACAGAAGAAGCTCAGAAGCTTATGGTGACAAGCCACATACCAAAAATATAAGTAGAAGCTTTGGTCAAACCAAAACTAAACTTTTTGGCATATATGCAAAGCACTACATATTGAAAACTAACATTGCACATCACTTTTAACATACCATCTCCAGATTCTCTTTCCAAACACTTTCCATCCATCTGGACTTAGCTTGAGCTATTTTGCAAAAAAAAGAATGGACCAAAATATCTGCAAGTCTCTGCATTTGTATCTGTAAGATTTTAGAAACAGACACTGAAAGATGAGTAAATTCATTACAAAAAATGGGTTCTACCACTGAATACAAAATGCATGTCAAAACTTTTACCTTTTACAATTTTTACAGCAAAAATAATTAAAAATATCTGTCTTTTCCCTTCAAACCCTTATGTATTCATTATGTTCCTCTATAACAGAAAATCCCAAGAGAAATAAAATAAATTGTAGTTACATGATATGTTTCATCAGGGACTATGAATACTTTTCCAAGATAATAAAATAGTTACAATGAAGGAGAAGCGAGGACTTCCAAGATGGTTACTTGGAATGTGTATTAAATCTTAAATAAAAGTAGCTAATCTGTTAAGTTAAAATACAAATGGGACCTAACTTTGACTGCAAGATGTTAAAAGCACAAGCATATCAAATACCAGTACCCAATATTAGTATTTATGCCAGATATAAAGGATAAAAAACCCCAAAGGATTAAAAGGGCTGAAAAAGTTTCCTCTTTGCACAGCCATCTCTCTATTTTCAGGTTAATGACAATGATTCGTATCTGTACCAGCAATTAATGAGTTTTTCCTTTTTTCACAGTTCCTGATTTCTATCAAGTTCAAGAAATTTGGCTCAGTTGAAAGATAATCAAAAAATATTCCAAACGAATTTGTCCACCTAAGCTTTTTTCCAAAGGGAGTAGAAAAAAAAATATTGAAGACAGTTACAACTCAGCCCCTTGGGCACAACAACGAGTCTCACTGCCAGAATGATAAAGCACATGATTTTGCAGCTGTGTTATTATAATCATCCAGTTTCAATCCAAAACGAGTTAGCGGAACATATATTTATTTATTGAACTTTGATGTATCAACTCTTCAATTAAATCTCTATTATAACTTTTCTCTGAATATTAGTTTGATAATTCACATTACTGGCAGAATCTACAAGCCTTTTCCTGGCAACTAAAGGCACAAAAAAAAGCATGTTATC
The DNA here is from genome assembly GCF_001444195.1 of Xiphophorus couchianus. NCBI lineage: Eukaryota > Metazoa > Chordata > Actinopteri > Cyprinodontiformes > Poeciliidae > Xiphophorus > Xiphophorus couchianus. The sequence goes on from NC_040233.1 coordinate 19,585,260, forward strand.
TTCAATGCGACAAAGTCAACTCTTTGTGTTTCAAACCCAATTTCATTTTGTTATTTTCAGTAGCCAACCTTTATCCTTGTACCCACCCCAGCTCCTCTTTGTTATAAACAGAGAATGGCTGCTGGTGCTTAGTGGCTTTTTGAGGCGCTAAATCCTCTGCCTGTCTCCTGTCCTCATTATACCCTCTCTATATGATAAGCCAAACAGGGCCGAGCCACTGCTGCGAGACACTGAAGGCCGTTTGACTAAAGGTTATTTTAAGATAAATGTCACTGTTTCCTGGGAGCAGCAGACTTTTTTTTTTTTTTAAATGGGCTTCAAATTTCCTGTATTATGTCTGACAAGAGAGAGGCAGCAGGATGAAGTATTAAACATAATGTGTGAAAAACAGTTGCAACCAGGAAAGTTGATTTCAAGACAATTTACAAGCAAAGATAAAAAAATACAACTTGACATTATGCTTCGTTTTGTTGCAAAGACAGACACACATTGCTTTATTCAGCAGTGTGACATGCAAAGGTACCACATATGACTTGATAAAAAAGTTACAATTGTGTCTTTCAGAGCAATTGGCCCAGTGTCTATGAGTCAGATTAGCATAAGTAAGTGGTCAGTAAGGAATCTTGCTGTATTAGACTCAGTGTGGGAAATTAGAGCACTGGTTCCCAGGAGGTCTGGTTTGTTGGGATGTGATCAGGATGCCACAAGGATGTTGTTTGCAACCATCTGTCTACTCATGTCACAATATGTTCAGAAATTAAAGGAAGGATACCCATGTTTTCATGGCCAAAGAAACACAGACAACAAAACTCAGAAATAGAAAGCTATGGTTTTCAAGCTCAATTACTCAAAATACTTTTATTTTTGCAATGTTTTGTACTCCCAAAAAGGAGTAAATCTCTTGACTAACAACAAATTGATTTAATTTGGAACCACTTCCTATCCTGCTCTTAATTTGACAAACTCAGTAATTTAAATAAAAAAAAATAGAGTTATACCTTAGTGGGACTGACTGTTGGCACCAATTTAGTTTCGACACCATGACTGTCCATATTTTTTGGGACCACAAATATTTCCACACAGCTGAATTAATGTCTTGGAAATCTAAGAAAAATTTAATGGCAGTGTTTCAGCCAGGTGACCAGCAGTGGATGGCCTGTATTCCTCAATACTCTACCTTGTCTAACTAGAGAAAACTTTTGTCAGACTGTCCAGAAACTGGAGCAACTTAAAACCTGATTCCACCTGAATGCCAGTAATCAGCAAAAACACTGCAGCTGTCAGTAATGGCAACATGCATGACAGCACTAATAGATGACAAGTTAGACCAGCTGTAATACAACCAAAAATAGTTTTGTCACACAATTTAAAATCAAAAGTGTAGCCAAGGTTTGAAGCTTTTTGATGCAAGCATTTCAATAACCTTTATTTCAAAAGAAGAAGAAGAAGAAAAAGAACTAATCCATATTAATTTCTGTCCAGCTCTTTTGGAAACTTCTGTATACAGATAGTTTGCTTTAATGGATTATCTTGGATTTGATTCCATTTCTTTCTGTGGCATTAGAGGATCAGGGCAGATTTAATAAAAGGAGGATTAAATTGAATTAGGTAATCTTTGCGACGGAAACTTTAATTTAGCCCCATCTTTAGAAATTTATAGAATTTCATTAGAGTGAACTAGATTGAAACTAAACAGCATGGTATTTATTACACTTGCCTGATTAAAAGTACTTTGATCCTCAGTTGTGGGACTTTGCTTTGTCTCGCATATCCTCGCTGTAACCTAGCAACAAGACAAAATTGGTCTAAAATCCTTGAATAATATTCAAAAGCCCTCAGTGATGTGAAGTGACCTTGGGACAGTTTATAATTAAACCCTGGCTCAAGCTGCCCTCCATCCCGATGCTTCTAAAAGTCATACAAATGATGGGGGAAATTTTTATTGTAAATGGGACGGTAAAAAAAACCCCAACTACAATATGCTATGGAAAAGTTGGACACTGTCTTTGAATCTGTCTACTTTGGATAAATTGAATATTAACTCCAAATTAAGCTGTTTCAGAATAATATAGAAAACATAGCATAAATAATAAAGCAGGATGCTTATTATAAATGTACTTGGAAGGTTATTTACTATGCTGCTGGTACGTTCATTACTTTGAAATACGTAGGTGAATACATATCAATTTCAAATACATGCGTGCTAGGTAGCTAAGGTGAGTTATATGATGTGTAAAGTGGAAAAACCTGGAAGTGTTAATCCAGTCTGAAGTGTTGCCCTGGGCACCATTTATCTTGGTTTTATGCAAAGACTGAAATTATGTGTGGTAAAGTTTCTTCCTCCCCAGAGCCAAATCTGCTAAGTCTGTCTAGACAACGCTATGTCACTAAGATAGAAAGAGATGGTTAACCTTATGCATACTTTCTAAGCACTACATAATGTATAATCTTATTAATGTTTTCCTTACCAGTAGATAAATAATTTCAAGATCCTTCTACAAAATTAAAAAGCTTTCCATGAACCTCCTCCTTCATACCCATCTGAAATTAGTCCATAGCTAATGCTATAGTTATAAAACATGCTTTAGTTTTATTAGCTGGTTTATAAGTGAACTTTTTCTTTAGAAAGACATATGGTTTTTATTACAAATTAACAATATACCATAACATGGGCATTTCTTTCCCTTACTTCCATTTAATGCCTCCACCTCTATTCACAATCTTATTATTAATCCTGACAACCAACACTCCCAAGGGTTTAGAACAGAAAACATTTAAGTCTTTGAAGTTTCTCACTTTATATGATATGTTTGCCCCTTTGAAGATATTTTTACATAAATAAACTTGGATAGCAAGCAGAAGACACCTTTACTGTCTTTGAAGTTTTTGAATTTAACAATAACCACCAAAATACAGAAATCTTTATCAGTCAATTTTCCCTATTAGTCTCAAATATATAATTGACAATCTGAACGTATGTCTGTATATATATATATATACTGTATATATAAGGCATTATTGAATACCTTAAAAGAAAGAATTTGATTCATATATTATATAAGATTTCTTTTCACAATATCAGTATTGAAATATCAATTGAAACTGAATGATTGTATTAGAGCTGTACTTGAGGGAAGCATGCCTTTAAGAAAACTGATAATATTCACACACTAAGTTTTCAGAGAAGAGACATTTCTAACTTTGGACACGATATATTAACGGTTCATAATCATGTTCCAAGAGATGCACTGAAAACTTAAGGCCAGAAAACACAATAATCCATTCAAATTCAAATGTTTAAGTTCTGATTAATCAATTAATTTTGCATTATTACCAGAACTCACTGAGTTTTAAATTAGCAGAATAATCTTCTGCATTTAAAAAAATGCCTGACCTGTGCTCCCAGTTGTGAACAGTTTATCACAATGGGTTTAGGATCACAAACCTATTTTAGCTCAATCTAATGTCATGACGAGTGTGTTCTCAACAGTCTTGGTCAGAAGAATGAAATCTTTGCACATGTGGGTATCTGTTTATATGCAAGACAGCAGATTGCTGAACAGTTTTTAATTTTACACATGGCAAACCAGAACATTAATAAACCAGTGCAAACAGCAGAAAAATCTTCTCAAGGTCATTACAATTTTATCTGGAGCATGTTGCTGTCTGTCTTCAGTGGTTTGTTATACAGTAGTACTGTAAGGTAGTAATTCAGGCTTTGTGAGGTCTCTCCTCAGCCAGGTAATCCATCATGTGCGAGGACGAGGAACAATGTCCATGATTCTCTAAATTACCTCCTCCTCCAACACACATACACACACTCCCTTGAGTCATCGGCGGCCACCACAGGGGAGAAGCTAGGTGGCTGGTGGCAGACAAGGGGAGGAAGGACAGTGAACAGAGGGAGAGTGTGGGGAGCATGTTCTACTGTAAAAGATGAAATGCTAACCTAATAAGGAAACAGCTGACTTAAACTTCTGCCATGTGCACAGTTAAAGTTAATATCTTCTCTCCTTGGTTTAGTCATTTACTGTGTAGTTCAATTGTAGGAGGAGCCATACAGAACACTAAAGCATTTCTAGTCTCTCAAGTAATAAAACACAATGCCATTAACTTAAAAGAATTGATCTTTCGTGGCTACATAGTTAGTCTTAAATAAAAAACTGCTTTAGTTTTAATTAGAAATCATGCAAGCCAGAATTAAGTTTTTGTTCTTTAGGTAAGAAAGTCCAAATGTTAACCTCTTCTACTCCTTTGTCGTAGAGTATATGTATATAAATCCATTTCATAGGACTCTCCAAAACACACTCAACGAGTACATTTAATAAGAACGACATTTATTTTACACCTCAGGAGGCTTACTATGCAAATATTTAAGGAAAATCTTAAAGATTTATTGGCAATCAAAATTTAGTTTAGAAAATGACAATGATGTCTCTGGATAAACTTTCTGTTCAAGCTTTAATCCCTTTATTTTAAATTATCCCATGCGCCTATTATATCATACTGTATGGTTTCACTAAGAGGCTAAACAGCAATGTTAGAAGAAAATAGGAACAAAATCTGGAAAATATATGAAAGCATTTATAACAAGAAACATACAGTGGACTAGAATCACACACATGCAATGCCATTATCAGATACATTTAGCTGTATCATCAGCAGATATATAATGGTATATTTCTTCTCCAAAGCAAAGATTGAACCTTTTATTAGTGAACCAAAGGGAAATGTTGGGACATTAAAGCCAGATTTCAAAATACTCAATTTATTAAAGTAATTCAGACTTCTGCTCAGCACTTTTGTTGATGAAATGTTTGCTTACATTTGTGCACTGCACACTGAAACAGGATAAAGACAAGAAGGGCTATATTAATACATACTGTATTACAACACAAGCAATATTGGACATGATGGGAAACAACACATTTGACTTATGTTTCTACTCCAATGCATGTAACAATTATTATAGAATCACACCATTTAAAACACACACACACACACCCCACCCTCAGCCCCCACACTGCAGAAATCGACATTAGAAATAAGTCAGTTGTGTTAATTAGAAGTCTAGGTGCTTATGTCTACACAAGTAGCCTGTATTCTCTGACACAAAACTGCTGGCAAGGCACGGGAGACTGCTTTCTCACGCCAGTTTGTCAAAAAAATTGTTCTCATGCACCCACTCTTTTTGTCTTTTATGGCGCTAATAGTTTAAAAAAGAAATCTCAGTTTCAGCTGGCGTTTTCTGATAACCCAAATGTTCCCTTTTGTGTCTGTTATTTGTGTTATATATTTACACCCTGGGCACCAAATGAACAATTGACCTCATGTTGTTAATGCTTGCCACCACTCAAACTGACAGTGATAGTGCAGGGAGGTTGTTAGCGAATCTGTTGGAGACAGAAGTACTTCCTGTACAAGAGTCCACATCAGCTCTTTAGTTTAACCAAGGGACACATTGAAGTCGGGCTCCTTCTAAAGAGTTTTGAAGGTATGTATCTTTAAGGAACAGTTTAGATAAAGGAGGTGATAAGCTATCCAGAGCATGTCTATGAAGCTTGTAATCAGTAACAGTAGGATAAAAATTTGAATTTTCTGGAAGTCTGTAGAATACTAAGTGCTTGTCTGGATATGTAAAATGTGGAATTAGAAAAAAGAAAGAACATTTAAATATCTTCATCTTAGCTAGAACTGTTTTAATGCATATCTCGTTTAAAGGGCCACCTCAACTATTGAATGTAAAGCTAACTTGCCATAGAGTGAAGCCTTCATGTATCACATGGGTACGATTATTACAACGCTACCAAGATGTGAATGTGACAGTGTCTCAGCCAATGAATGAAACCAGTGTGGTCAGACCTGGTTTAAACACACACACTCCATGTCATGGATGAGCTGCCACTGCTGCCATGCATCCTTTAATAAGATTTTCTGTAAAAAAAAACAAAAAAAAAAAACATTGGGAAACACTCATCATGCAGAGCAGAGAGTCCACACTGAGTACCCAAACATCTCTCAACGATCTTGCAAAAACCATCCACATTACCTTGGGTCAAGAAAATGAACACTAATCATCTACAGTACAAGCAGAACTGACAGGTAGAGTGGATAGGATGGATGATCTTGTCAGATTGCTCAACGATAAATAACTAATGGGCAAAGGGCAGAACAACCACATCACCCAGCCTCCTTCTGCATTAAAAATCACCCTCGGACTGCTATAAATGTTCAGAAACTACTGAAGCAAAGTAAAGAAGAGAAGAAGCCTTGCCCTTACATTTTCCTAGATCCAATTTAATGAACTCTCTACAAGATGCGTAAGAATCAGCCCAGAATATTAAGACACTAACATGAATGAAAAGCCAAAGTTATGGACAGACTTAGCGGGACATCCTGTGTCCATATCCCAGTAAGGGTTGGTGTTTTTCTATCAGTTTTTAACAACTAAATTAAAACAAGCTCAGGCTCAGCTCAATACTGGTTATCCTGAGAAGCCTCTTTCTGCTTTCAATAATATAAATCCCCATCACTTAGTCTTTGGAAAGACAAAAGCTTCCAACAACATGTGGGTGGAAAGCAACCTGTAATTTAGTTTAATTATGTGAAAGTAACTGCATATTGGGAATAATTGACAGAATGTTTTTGTCCTCCTGTAGCAGAATTTTATTTTTATTTAAAAGAAAACACAATCATACAGTTGCTGAGAGCTGTAATTACTGAATGGAATGGAAAGGTTGGAGAGCAGACTACTTTAATATTATTTTTGCAACATTATCAAACTAGCTAATTCAGGTTCAATAGCAATATCACTCAAATATTAAAAAACCTGAACCAGTGAAGCAAAAAAATACCTTCTTGTACCTTTAGGGGGTTTACCTTGATACAGGACTTCTGCTCAGCAAACATCTAAGCAGATTACTTGAGAATAATTTCTGTTTATCAATTTTCTGTGCCCTTCCAACAGGTTTAACTTTAAAAATAGTCCTGGTTGTTGTTGACAAAGATTGTATTTCAGTAAAATTTTATATGGTCCCTATTCCTCTCTCATATCCTTTTCAGCTTTTCATACCACGCCTTTGATTGCTGCTTCAACAACAGCAAAGAAAAAAAAAGATAAATATCAATCAGCTAAATGGGAATGCATTACACATTCTGATACATAACCAGATATCATTATCTGCATTTCATAACCAACTCTCCAGCCCCCAAAGAGGCTGGAGAGTTGTCACTTGCCTGTTTGTCACTTGCAACAACACTTAAAAAACACTGTCCTCTGTGAAAAATATTTAATTTCTAATCAAACTGTTCAGCATGTCACAGCTTGAAAATAGAATGAGGCCTGTTGTGTTGCCATATACTGATTCCAATTCCGTTTTATGATCAGTAATATAAATAAATTTATATTATAAATGTGTTCTTCTCTTAGAGGTCTACAAAATTTGGAATATCCACACACATACATGTAGAGTTAAAAACTCTAAATCTAGAATGATCTTCCCTCACAAATATGGTTCCATTCCTGTGCCGAGTATATGATCTGAGAGACCATGAAATAAATATTTTCATGCAATTTTCTCCGTTTCAAGCGGTCATTTCATTTCTCAACATATGTGATGAAAGTTTACTGGATTAAATAAAGGGTGTCCAAAGCACATTCCTTGGAATATTTTGGATGGTTCCCAACTACAGGTCAGGAATTGGCTAAACTTGGCAAATGGAGCTGATGCAAAAAATGGAAAACGTTAGTAACAACACAACGTGTCCTTATGTTACAAGGCGTATTATATATGTTATACTATGCTACGCATATATGTTTATATTAATTTAACATTAAAATGCTGTTTTCATTGTAATAAAGTATGTGAGGCCAGACAAATCCAGCAGCTTATTTGTTTACTCAGAAACAGACAGAAATATACACCCATTCATTTAACATGGTTAAGTACAGCAATGGTGTTCAAACATTTTCTGTCTATAATAATTATTTTCTACTTTATTTCATTAAAACATGCTGAATTTATTTCTGAGTACCGGTAGCTAAAAAGAAAATAATTTTGTATAAAATTATGTTTCTCTACAAGACAAACAACTTCCCATAAATAAATGAAAATGTATTCATATTATGCAAATTTTTTGTTGCTATATATGCATTTTCAAGAAATATAACAATTTATTGAACAGATTAACTGGAGCAGAAAAACAGCAACAGCACTGATGAAGATATGTCATGAAATGAGAGGGAGTGGAAATCCAAAGTGCCCCTTTAATAACAGAAAGAGGGAATAGTTGTCTGATGTATCACTTATTATCTCCACTCTGTTCATCCATTAGGAGGAAACAGCAAAAGATGGGAAGCATTTTAATCAATTTTCCTGACAGATACTATAGTGATTATTTTTTCCTAACGTGTGCTCTTTTTTATCACTACACAGAGATTGTATCCCAGTAGACTAAAGATCTCTAATTCTTCTGACACTTCAATAAATCTGCTTGAGTAATGGCTGATTTACTGCCAGAAATGGCTTCACACTATGAATTGCAGGAATGGAGCAAATGAGTGAGCAAATGGAGCAAATAAAGCAAATGAGTAGAGAGGGATAACATGAGATTATCATTAAAAATAGTTTTTTTTAAGGAAAAAACATGTTTGTAATGAATTTCTAGGATTTGTTAAAAAGTTGCCAATTAGTATTTTTCAACCTGAGGTCACCAACTGAACCCAAATCCTGCCACTTTTGCCACACTCATGTTATTCTTTTCTTCTCATTATTAAATGTATGCATCATATTTTTCATAGAAAAAATCTATACATTAGAAATACATTTCCAATGAAGTGCATGTAAAACATTCCCTAGGTCTGAGTAGAATGACACAAACTGTTGGTAAATGAGAAATAACTCTTACCAGCTCTTTGTGGGGGAAACCAGAGCTATATACTCATTTTAATTTGTTTAAGTGTTGTCAGCACCCCCTCCAAAAAACAAAAAATAAATAAATAAAATAAATTATTATTATTATTAATAGTAATAATAATAATAATAATAATAAATTACCCCATTTCAACAGATGATATTCCTTATGCAACCTGTGTGATGCAAACAGTTTTAGTCTTTAGGAATCTTAAACCACTTGTATTCTTTCTCGTCATACAATTAAAAATTACTGGAATGCATAAACTCACACACTTTCACACTTAATAAATTAATAAATGTGCTTGAAAATTATTTAATGCCTGATAAAAGTACTGTTGCCCTACAGACTTAGGTTGTTATGATCTAGTATTTTCTATTTCTTTTTTCTCATGCAATAAAGATTATGTTGACAACCATCATTTATTTTGACTCTACAAAATAAAGCATTTAAAATTTAGATCTGGTGGTTAATTGTGTGTAAGCAATTATCCCTAAACTGAAGCAGGCTATCCTGAATTTTAATTGGCCCTGTGTTTGTAGAGGATCGAGTCAATTCAAATGCATTACTATCACAACAAAGACTTTTTTACCTATCAAATACTGGGGTTGTATTCAACATATACAGTGTATAAAACAAAATATTGGAATTCCATACATAATAGGTCAAGAACCGATTATTCTCAACCGGTATTCAAAATCAACAACATTTCACCACATATAATCCAAAACATATTCCTGCAGTGGTATATTTAATACTTTTTAGAGACTGTTTAAAACAGTAATAAGTGAGTTATATTTAAATAATTAGGGACAAGTTAGTAAATGAATTCGTTTTCAAAAGGACTTTATCATATAGACTTTTACAGTAATCTATTGCTAAATGAAAGTAAGCTGAACGTCATTGAAATAAACTCAGCAAATAAACTAAAACATTCAGAACAACAGTGGCAGTCTTTCAAAAAACTTTACATTTTAACTAAGAGCACAATTTTAACACAAGCTGGATATGTGACGAACTGAAATCTATTCAGAATCCATTAGTGTAGGGAAGCACTTTAGATGCATTATTAACCCCCTCTTGCCCCACAAGCCTTTATAGGCAGGAAAAAAGAAAACATGCATTTGTACTTTTCTGTCAAGTCAGTGTGCAAGCAGTAAAATGACATAAAGCTACAGTTTCCGTGCAAAGCAGAGGTGAGTGCAGATGGAGAAAACAGCAGAACAATGAACAAGTTTGAATCAGAGTGACATTTCCAGGTCATTGCAACAAAAACCTGTCAAAGTGTCTGAAGGTTTGCTAAAGCTGTTATCAAATTTTTGAATAGCAATATCATCAGGTTTAAAGATTAAAGTGTAAACAATAAAGAACAACTATTTAAACAGAATTTCATATCATCAAGCGAAAAAAGGTGAACTGATGGAATTTTGGTCTTTATGCACACCAAGGGGTGCATGAGAAGCATATGTAGTGCCTTACAAAATGATTGTTTGGGCTTTTAGCATTTTGTCTCATTTCAACTGCAACCTTTGACTTTTGCAGTTGAAATAACTTTCAAGCTTCTTAATTTGATTTTTAGATGATAGATCAACCCATAGTAGTGGAAACCTGTTAAGGGAAAGAAAGAGGATTTATTATTACTTTTTTGTGACAAGTTAAAATCGGGTGGCATCGGGTCTTATAAATCTAGTAAAATCAACTACCTCTAGAATTCACCTAGTAATTGCAGCCCACCTATGTGACAGCCAAACTCAGTATAAATGCAGCTGTTCTGTGACAAAGGAGTTGTTAAAAAGTTAGGTTGTAAGATAATAACCCATTCTTTGAGCACCTGGCAGATAATTAAGCAGCAAAGAGGCCCATGGTATCTCTAGAGGAGATGCATAGAGTTAAAGCTCAGGTTGGGTAATCTGTTGAAAGGACAACTATTAGTTATACAGTCCACTAATCTGGTTATTAACTCAGTATATGTGTTAGTACCTCTAGGAGATGGTTGACAGCAAAAGGTCTTCAGCATTGTCTCTTGGTCTGGTAACAAAGGCAATCTTGGGCAGACATGTAAGGTGACGAGAACAACAACCATGCAAGTGTCTTAAAAGATGCCAATGCAGTCAGTGTTGATCATAATAATTTTGCTTCAATGGCTGCAATGCCCTTTTAAAGGGTCTCCCAGTGGCAAATTAGAGCTTGGCAGCAGCATTGGGAGTTTAATAAGCCAGAAAGGGCACATGTTAATAATTGGTGGGCACAAAGCTATCTTGAACCGGTCATACGGGAGTGTTGTATGATGGAATGAACTACCGATTGTTGTAAATCGAAGGAAGTGTTTTTTGCTCTCTCTTTACCGTCTTGAAAACAATATTCAGATTAACCAGGTCACGCAGTGGCTCGAGAAACTGTATGATGAAACTGATGTTGATTTCAACTCCATCAATCCGGATATTCCTCACCAGAAGCTCCCCCAGCACACACTTCTATATATTGTAGTAAGTTCTGCATTAGTGCACCGTCTTCTGAGAGGTAATGTGTTTAGATACTGGATTTAAATCACAGGCTTACCGCAGCTCAGATGCGGTAAGCCTGTAATGAGTTAATTAGAGGAAAAAGAGAACTAACAGCCATATAGTATGCTGTACTGTCACAATACCCTTTGTTCCCTGCAGAGTTAATGTTAGCATTTGATTCTAAGCAATTTCTTTGGACTTCTTTTATCCCATTTTGTACAGATTGACATGTTTTATATATAATCTAACAAGCTGATTAAATGTAGAAACAGTTTAAAAAGATAGCGTTTTCAGATGAAGTGTGATGAAAATCCTAATTAAGGGACGGACTACTTTATTCATCACAAACTGTGATTTAGATTTCTCTCCATGAAAGTGTAAGTCTTCAAAGCACAAAAATACATTTGCTGAGAACATAACTCACTAGAACAAGAGAGAACGAAGAAAGACATTCAGAGAGGCAACAAAAGCAAAGAAGATTTGCTCGGAGCAAACAAGAGAAGTCCAATGCTGGAGCAGTTACTGGTCTTATTGATTACCATGATAACATCTCTGGTGATTAGTAACAACATTCTAAGATAAAATTACCACTGAAACTGTATTTAGTAACAACACCAATAAGAAAAAAAATCTCTCTTTTTGTGTTGCCAATCAAATGCAATATTTGAGTCCCTTAGCTGTAGACCCAAGGAAAGGACTGTAAAAGTAGGGATATACTGTATATATACAGTAAATACTGTATATATATACTGTATATTGTTGGCTCAAGTGGCCTTTATTTGAAAGTATTTTGACAGGAAATAGGGTATTGAGAGAGAGGGGAAGACATGTGGCAAATGTGTCCAGGCCGGGAATCGAACCTGTGACCACCGCCACGAGGACTAAAGCCTCAATACGTGGGTTGTGCTTTGCCCCTGCCCACCCAAGGTAGGGATATTTTAATGACAATGAAAAGCTGACTAAAGCATGCAAAGATGAAATCACGACTAGAAGCTGAAATTGGCAGAAATGTACATGATGTTCTTAGTGATAAATTGTCAGAGTTGAGTGGACTGAACTATGGAAGGCAGTGCTTTATCTTTTAGGAAAGATTCAAATTTACCTCAAATTAGAATAGAAATTAAAAAAAATATCCAGCTGAAAATGTCATTAAGTCATGCAAACAGTAAAAGATGAGATAATAAAACAATAGAACAACTGAGGTTATTTGCTTGTTTACAAAGCCTCTTTGGAGGATTTACTTTGAACTGTTAATGAATAACGTGTGTTTCTGTATTATTCTTGGTTGGTGCTTGTGAATCAAAAATAGTAGTAACAGGTCTGAGTGGCTGCCTTTAATTAATAAATCCAATCTGAATATGATGATCCGTTTGCTTTTATGAACCGGATAATAACATCTCAAGTTGATGTAGTGTTTTTTATAGACATTTGTTTAATCAAACGACAAATTCAAGAAAAAGACAGCGGTATATGTAGCTAATCTGGTCCAGGTAGTTTATAACAGAGAACCCTTTGTAAGGATTAGAATTTCAGGCACAACTTTTAATTAAACAAGCAAAATTAAAAATCTTTACAATACTTTGTTTCTGAGGTTTGGATATCAGCTGTCTCAGAGTGCAACTAATAAAGCCAAAGAAGGCTAATGAACACACTCAAAATCCATTTGTCTGGGAGCCAAATAAATTATTATTTGGGCAACTAACCAAGAATAATCTCTTCCAATAATGAGCCATTTAATAAGAACTGTTATTGAAATGCAGCACAACAGTAAAATTTGTTCTGCTTGTCAAAACCAATTAGGATAATTTGTGAACTCTCTTTCTTTATTGGACAGGTCACAGTACATTTTTTATTTTGCTGTGATAAAATGTTTTTCTGTAATTACATATTTGGGAACAAAGCCATTAAACATTTAGCCTTTTGCAGCGACTGTGGTTGAAGTTGTTTAATTAAGGGGAAGAAAGGAAGATTTCAGGATGACATTTAATCACGCTATTGCCACAATATTACACATAGGAGTAAAAGCATCTAAAAGGCATACAGAGTAAAGAAGAACATTGTAAAAAACGTTCTCTGGCAAAACAATAACAGCTTTCCAACCAGCAGAACATACTGATTCAGGAGAGCATTGTGAAGGAGAAAAAGAAAAGAATTGCTTTTTCATCAGATCAATATTCTATTTTGTGGTCAACTGCAAAAAATAGTTCCCTTATCTCCTTTTTTTCCAATTTATGGGGTCCGTAAAAAAAACAGGAAAATGCAGATTTGTAAAGCTTTTCTCTTCCTTATAACTGTTTGTCTAAATGTCTTTAAGACACAATAAAAATGTTACATGTGATTTATTTCAGCCATAGCATCAAGTTGTCATGACACATTTTCTGTAAGTCTGTCACTAAACAAAACATGAATTAATTGTTGCAGTGTGATATTTTTATTTACTTATTTATTTTGCCTTTCACAGTATTGTCTCTTCTAAATAACTTCGGAGAGTAAAATATGACAAAACCAGGAATCACAAATTTAAAAGTTTACTACTTAAGGTCTAAGTGAAATTTTCAAGCAAGAATTTACACTTTACCTAATATATTATGTACATATATTCTGATTCTAAGGTGGTCTTTGTTAGAGTAATACTTTATTACAGACACATAATGAAATCGGATGGCCTTCTGTCGAGGCCTAGAGTTGGAGACTCCTGCTGTAAAGTGTAAAGCTCCAATGTATCTAATCATAACTAATTAAATGTGAACAACAGAGATGAAATAAGAAAGTGACTTCCACTTTCTAGATGTTTTCTTCTGTTCTAGGTTATTATAATTTATAAATCAATACTGGTTCTGAGTTTTGGATTAACCTTAATCTCTCCTAATGAAAATAAATCCAAACAGCAGATGGTCCTTCCTCCATCATCACCTCTGTTATCCACCCCATCACCCGTCTCCAACCTCTCCTACTCACTTTTTCCTCACCTGACTTGTTTTCATCTTTCTTTCCCTGCTTCACATTTTCAGCTTATTTCTGGGCTTTTCTCCAGTTTACACACTGAGCCCGTAGCCAACAAATACTGGTCCTCGTTTTCAGCAGGCAGAGAGGACAGAGAGCAGCAGGGCAGAACAGCAAGGTTGCTACATCACGTTCAGCATGATCCCTCTGCAACGCCTACACAATGTACCAGCTTTCAGAGAGCGAGATGATGGCTATGTCCAGCTGAAGCCAAGTAGGGGCAGCAGGTTGTCTCAAACAGCAGAAAGAAAAATCTTAAAACCTCTCAGAACAAATTATAATTCACAAGACATTGAAAGGTACGATCAAACGTGGTACCAAAATAATGAAACACAAAGACAGAAAAATGTAATTCCAATATTCAGCCTTTCCTGTGTTCTTTGTCCCAGAGATCAAACCATTTAGTGTGAAATGTGTTCATCGACCCATGAATAAAATTAAAAGAATTTGTGAACAAATGATATAACACACTCATTAGCCAAAACAAGTTCTGTGCCAGTATGGTCTACAATGCCACTTGGAGAGCAAGTTGGCATCAGCTCAAAATACACACAAAAAAAACATATAATTGATATCTGATACACTAAGGGACAAATAAATGTAATTATTGAAGACATATCATGTGCTCTGTAGAAACTAAAATTGCAGTGTTTGGCCCAAATGTGCATTTTGTGACAAGTCATGTGTGGATGTTTTGTTTCAGGGGAGAGTTGAGCACCTCAAAAAACATTATGGGATGAAGCATTATGGGACAATGTTAAAGTAACATCTCAGGGCATCAGGCAAAATTCTTTAAAAATCATCTTAACTATTTGAGCATTTATCAAATTTAAATAATTTTGTTGTTCCTAACTGACCTGTAATAGAAAAGTTTAGCCTGATCTACTGTCAGAGGCTGAGAAAATAAAGACAGAATGTATAAAAGGTGTTGCTTAAGAGTCATTTCCTGTTGTGATCAATGTTGATCACGCTTCCTGTACTTGAGAGGTGTGTGCTTATGTTGTACCTCATTTAACCTGTTCTCACCAAATGAACTGTAGCAGAGTCGATGTGAAATGTTGGGTGGGTGGTGTTGGTTCAGGCCATTAAAGCCAACAGATTAGAACAGACTGGGCCTGAGGGGAGGAAGGGAGCATCTCTAAGTATTATGTTGTTTTTCCCCCCATACACTGTAGAAAAAGAATGAACTGAGTCATTCAGAGTTAAAATGCGATCCTGTTTATAGCTCCAGGGCAGCAAATGGGGTAGACTGCCATTTTGATAACATCATTTAAAGACATGATAAACAAAGTGGATTTTTGTTATGCCACTATACATAAAAACACATTTGTTTTACCATGACAGTTGGAATAATCATCAATCTTACTCTATTATTAGGGCAAAGTGTCTGTCATCTTAATCTCAAGCCTTTCGTTAACATAGTAAAGGTGTGTGAAAACCTGGAATGTCTAATATTTCAATTAACTTATAACCTGTAGCTTTTATTTCACAGAAATGCCTTCTTTCTACAAAAACCTGTTTCAACTCTGAGCACAAGACTGTCTTGCCTAGATAAAACTGCAAGGCAAACCATGATTAACACTTACCCCCACCACTATCAGACAAACACGCTTGCCTCACCCATCCTCAGTGAATCTGTGTTAAAAGGGTCCAGACTTGTACTCATTTAACACTTGACTGAGCACGATAGAAAAATGCTCTGCTGTGAACTCTCGCAAAGTGTCAGCCACTGTAAAGCTTTAATCGTTCATCATGTCAAACACATTAGGAGCTCTTGTCATCAAAATCCCACCCCTGTCTTTTTGATTTGGTTCCTCTCCATCTGCCTTCCTGCCAATCCCTTTTAAGCATCTACCTGCTTTGCTCATCTTATAATCAGTGGGAAATGGCAAGATGTTTAACTGAGAGTCCTGACTAAATGGAAATGTTTGATTCAATTCACTAAGCCCCAAAAGTCCAATTTGTATGACGTATTTCTGGACCAATAAAAACAAAACAACTGACATTTTACTACTTTCTTTTAACAAGCCAAACATGGAAGAGCCTCTTCATGTTTTGTTTTCCAGATGATGTTTAGCAAAAGGTCACTTTGATAATTTAATTGAAATATTGAAGTCAAGTTTATCATTTTGCAGGTTTTAAAAGAATGCACTACACTTATTTCATTCTTTTTAAGTTGAAAAGTACAATTTAATTGAAAAACAAATCTGCTGAAATAATAATAATAATAAAAAAGAAAAATCGCAGTAACCCAGTTTGATAAACTATGAGTCCAGCATGTACAGGACCAAAAAATTTAAAAAATATGTAACTCAAGCCCAGACTAGACAAAGACTTTAAAAACAAGTACCACAGCATAACCCATATGTAAAAATGAAAGCTTAAGTGGAAGTGGACAATCTAACATGATAACAGGTCTGCTATCACTGTGGGATTATACCACAAACAGCCAGAGAAAACTCAAATCACTGGCAATTTCTGTATCATCTTATTTAATAAATTTTAAATGTTGGGAACAGTAAGAAAAAGGTTTCAGCTTAACCATTTCCTTTTAAGATCTGTGGTATTATTGTCATTCATTGACAGCATCCAGACAGGAAACATGAGGACAGAAACGAAGGGAATAAATCCAGCAACAGTCCTCAACAGCCGGATGTCTGCCTTAATGATTTTAGCCTCTGCTCGCATATTGAGTGCTGTTGATGTCACTACAGCATTAGAAAACCTGTCACAGCATTTTAAGAGTCAGGCTCACATGCAATACTTGCCATCCCTTTGGTCAATCCATGCCTCAATGTGTTTTACACACATAAAAGTATCAACACATCCTAAAGCAAAGCAATATTGCGTCTTTTGCCAGTGTTTAATTCACTGCTCGTCTTAATAATATTTTCTTTCTGAAAGAGAAAGAAAATATTAACCCTCTAACCTAAGTTCTTTCTAACAAGAGTTCTTCATTACAACTCAGCAAGTAAAAAATGACTTCAAAAATGACATGAAAGGCTCCTCTACTTCAAACTGTGCAGACCCTGAACCCCAAGTCACTGACTGGAGCGAATGTTGATGGTTTAACAGATAATTGCAGTCAGGCAGTGAATTAGTGTTTGTCTGAAGTGGAGGTGACAGAGCTGAAGATGCTGCTGAGGGTCAAAATTAACTACCTTGTACTGTGACATTACATCAGTCGGAAGGCTGATCTGTAACAGGAGGGTGCAGCAGCTTGGTGAATAAACAGTGGGCCTTGCAGTGTGGGAGTCCCTTCGTTTGATTGGAAAGCTGTCCTTGGGCAAGGCACAAAATCCCGTTTTCCAGTCGTTCATGTTACTTCTCTCCTTTCTCATTTTTTCCTATTTTCTGATATTGTTTTCAATTGTTTTTTTCTTTTATTTATTCCATTCTTCTTTTCTCTATATTTGTGTTTATGCTTTCTAAATGTTTAAAGCTTTTTTGCAAATTTCCCAAATTTACAAGGAACTCATTTTAAACTTTGCTCTATGGGTGTTTTACACTAATATATAAGTTTAATTGTCTGATTTAATCTAATATCTGACTTACTGAGTGTCCACATTTAGGACATTTTCACTTTTGCTGAAAATGTTACATTCCTTTGTTTTAGAGGCGAACAAACATTCACTCATTTGACATATGAAATATTTGTAGACACAAAAGAAATGTGTGTTGAAAGTGTATAAATGTAAGAAAGGCAGGGCAAGTGTCAAGAATTTTGAAGAACAGAGCACAGCAGGGCAGGCGGAACCAAAGGTCCTTTCCACAGAGGGAGTGATTAAGGCATTGCACAAATCCCACAGGGGAGTGAAAGGCCAGGAAGGAGATCTCATTACCCATAATGCAGAAGAAGACAAATTCTCGCCTAACGTAGCGTGGAAAACTCACACACAATGTCATAAAAGTATTTAAAATCCCTCTGCTGAACTAATGGTTTTAAAAGGGAAGAGGGTGGACATTTGCTCTGAGGTTCAGTTCTACTTTTAGGAGAAAGCCTTAAAAATATGAGACAAGAAAGGGAGAGAGCAGTCCATAGGAGTTCAGGCACTTGCATCATAATGTGCTCTGAGTTTCCATGTTCGATTTGTCAGCTACTGTAATAGTTTCTAATAATTGACAATGATTACAGTTCTTCTAGTATCCTCCCATAATGTAACCTGTCAGAGCTTGTTCAGGCAACACTTCCATTATGGATGATTGTGTTTAGCAGATTCCTCCAAGCAGGCTACAATGTATGTACGCTGTCCAGCAGTTGGCAATTCCGAGGCAATAAACTGATTAGTGAACAGTTTGAACTCAAGTACCACAGGTGGTAATAATTTATCAATCGAATCTTTAAAGAAAAATATGTTTCATGGATTTCTTATTAAGAATTTGACACATTGTGTACATCCTTGTAGAAAGTGAATGCTACTCTTGTGGTATTGTGCTTGTACTCTGACCAGATCCACAATTACACAAACATATTGCAAACACCAATTTCTGCATCATTTCCACCTGCTGTCTACATACCAAGAGGAAGAAAAGAGGCATTTTTTCAAAATGACCACCCTACTTTTAAGATTTTAAATTTAGGTTTTGTAGTGTTTTCTACCATCCGTGACAAACACAGAAGTTCATGATGTTCAGCTTTTGATCACATTGGGAATGAGACAGGTGTTGAACTCTTAACTGGACTGCACTCAAAAACTGGTCTCCACTTCATACCTTGCACATGTACATAGCTAAATAACTTCTATTTTACTGTCATTCCTGCACTTTATATTTTATATTCATATTTATATTCATATTTTATACTGTGTTTTATTTTATTCTGGAGTAACCTCATAACATTGGAACCTCAAAACATTGTCCTGAGCTGTATGCAACAAAATTTCGTTCTGTATACACCCTGTGCATGCAAAACGACAATAAAGTCAGTCTAAGTCTAAGTCTGTTACTGACTGGTTAACTTTATCCTCACCCTGATGCCATTAGGTCTCTTGTTGAACTTATTTTTGAGCTCTTCACTGACGTCCACACATATTTTAACTCAGAAAGCCCACATCCTAATCACTGGGTTTGCATGAGAGCATCTAGACTCTTTGCACCCTACCTGGTTGATGATGTAGATGCCGTAGTCAATCTTCTGCCGTCTGAGGATAGGGTGGAGATAGTGGAGCCAGTACTTCAGGTGATTTTCTCTGTGACGGAATGGGATAATGATGGCAACCTACAGAACAAAGATGCCAAACTTATGTTAGCACCTGTTTGTTATCTGTAACCTTTGGTGCACAAGATCTCCTCATTTCATCACGAGCCACTGAACAATAAAACCACCTGACAAAATCAAAGCAGGAAAACATTGAAAAAAATTGTTTTGTTTTAATCCATACTAACCTTGTGTCCGGCAGAAACAAAACTTAGATAAGCATTTGAAATGGTACATGCTGCCTTGCCTTAAAAGTTTTCAGTACAAACTTTTAGATGAGAAATCTGCACAAAGTAGTGCATATTTATAAGGTCGAAGAGAAATGAATGATTGTTTTCATTACATTTACACAATCTTCGAGTCACAATCTTTATCACAGTATTGATGTGGGCACTAAAATAGGTAAGATGATTGCTTGGATACAAGATTTCGCAGAATGATGTATTTTAAATGCCATTCATTTACATTCTGCCTGTAAACAATATATTTGACCAGTTAAATAAATTCTACTGTCCTCAATTTCTGAACTTTTTGTGGATTTTAGTGGTTGAAATTTTATTTTATTTTTTTAGACTGATCAATAAATGCATATTCATGTAGTCACTCACTGATGGAAAAAAGTGTTTTCTCACATTCTACCAAAATATCTAGTCAGGGAAAATCTTTGTTTAGTTATTTTGTTTCAGAGCTGATTTATTGCTGATCCAGAGATAGCTGAAGGTTTGGTAAGGATATTCTGTAGATGAGATACTTAAGCATGTACAAGCTAAAAACAGAAATATTAGAAATATATTATTATGATATCATCTTGAGATACTATGGGGTTTGTCTCATGGTTTGTTATAGCAAAATAATTACGTAACAGTCTAAAAATAGAACAGCTTCTTTTCTCTAAATAAAGGGATAAGAAATTTAGGGGTTTAAATTTAGAATATCTTGTCTTGTGATACATAGAGATTATTTCTATATCAGCCACAGAAGTTGAAAAGGGATCATTCTTCAGAGTTAGCAATGAGTCATGACAGCAACACTTAACAATGAAACTGGGTGAAAAGCAAAAATGCTTTTATAGCAAACAGATTTATATTTCACACCAGAATTTAGGCTTTTACTTGTTAAGGTTATGAGAATGGAACCAGAATGTGGAGAAAGGAAAATAAGACCATACTGTTGTGCCAGTCTTGTTCTAATGTTTCTGGTTGGAGGACATCTTGATTAAAATCGAGACTCCCAATAGACTTCCACAATGTTAACTTTTTTTAAATGATCTCTATAAAAATATGATCTCAGTTTTTTTCAGTTAAGGCCGAATAACAGATTATCCACTTTAATGAATAATAGATTATGGCAAAACAGTGGTTCTTGATTTCTGTTATTAAAAAGCCAGAGCATTGTACTTCTTTGATGCAGCGATAATATCTTGACTTTTGAAGCATTTATCCATGGTGTGATTCTAACAAATTCTAACAATGCTTATGTTAAAGAGAAATATTGCTTAGGAACACGTTGGAAAATGGCTAAACTATCCTTTTTGATTATCTTATTGGACATACTGATTGACACCTGTCACAAATTTATGTAAGGAAAAAGAGGGGTAGATGAGATGGTTTTGCTCTGCAGGAAAAAACATTTAGGTTATTTTTTTAGGAAGGTAAAATGTTTATTGGGAGCAGAAAAGCATTTTTTTTATTTCTTGAAAATAGATAGTTGCTACATTTGATAGACAAATAAACACTTTTTCTTTGAATTAACCTACTCAGTTGCAAATTGTTTTCAATCTGAGTTTTTTAATGACTGTACTGTGACTGTTATAAATATGCCCTATACAAGTCTTCTTGTTTCTGTTTTTACCTTGTGTGAATATGCATGCATCCACTTATCTTTACATTGCTGCTGAAACACCTGAGTTTCCCCAGTGTGGGATAACACAGGATAATTATATTCTTGTATCATATTCTGTTTCATTATATTCAATACATTTCTACATTCTAAATCAATACATTTAACAATAAATTTCAAGACAACTCAATTAAATAAGATGTCTTTCATGTTAACTTTGTTTTGTGCCACACAAAATGTGTTGAAGTATATCCATTATAAGAAATAATTTTGAAAAATCTTAGTTTGAACACTTTTAATCAGTTTAAAACAAAGCATGAAAAAACACAACAACCAGACAGAAAAAGATCCACAGACCTTCCATCGCGGCCGGCAGTCAGGCGGCTTGTATCGGCCTCCCTCTGTGACGTTTGGGTTTTCTTTCTGCAGTCTTTCCATTGTCATCTGGGAACTGAACTCTATCAGCAAGCGCCCCACTGAAGTCAAAAAGAGGGAGCAATGAGAGAAGAGTTACAAAATGGGAAAGACATCAAAGAAATCTATGGTGGAAAAGAAGAAGAAATTGAAATAAATGAGCTGAGGAAGAACTGCAACTGAGGACACAAGGGAAAGACAGAGCTATTAGCTTGAAAGAGATGCTGCACGTGCAGCATGGGACTGTGAGCAGCTACAATATATACACTAAAAATGCACTTCTCAAAATTCATAACTAAGTTAGATACACAGGCTATTAAAAGCACATATTGTTAAAAAAAAGACAGACTTTGAAGTTAATCAACATAACCAAAACATGAAAAATATTTAGTCTCCACTGCTCCATCGCCAAAGAGTTGGATCAAATTAATTTATCTGTGATTTATTTAATGGTCAAAATATTATATATACATGTGTGTTTCTGTGTGTTTGATTGTGTATTCAGACTAATTTGTGAGAAAGTATTATGAATACTTTTCTCACAGCCTTTTCTCATGTAAGGCTATTAGAAAAGTATTATAAATAGGTGGTGCAGTTGGTAGCACTGTTGCCTTGCAGCAAGAAGGTCCTGGGTTCGATTCCCAGCCCGGGGTCTTTCTGCATGGAGTTTGCATGTTCTCCCTGTGCATGCGTGGGTTCTCCGGGTTCTCCAGATTCCTCCCACAGTCCAAAAAGATGACTGTTAGGTTAATTGGTCTCTCTAAATTCTTCCTAGGTGTGAGTGTGTGTATGCATGGTTGTTTGTCCTGTGTGTCTCTGTGTTGCCCTGCGACAGACTGGCGACCTGTCCAGGGTGAACTGTACCCCTCCTCTCGCCCGGAACGTTAGCTGGAGATAAACACCAGCATCTCCTGACCCCACTAGGGACAAGGGTGTAAGAAAATGGATGGATGGATGGATGGATGGATAGATGGTATTATATATAAAAAGTGAATAAAAAATTATATTAATATAGATATTATTTATGACACCGGCTATTTTGAGTAATAATCAGGCAATCTGATTATTACATCAATATTAACAATCCTAAACATTTTACATGTCTTGTCTACATTAAAACAACAAGCTTCATATATTTTATTGGATTTTTATGTAACAGTCTAATAAACTACAGTACATTTGAAGTGGAAGGAAAACAACTAATGTTTTTATTTTTTCCCAGCAGTTACAGCTCCAGGTATCTCCCAGCATTGCATGTCTAGAGATGCCTAATGTTAGTCGTAAAATACTGCAATCCATTCTAGCACATTAACATGATTTGCTTTAAACCATTGCTACCATTATAACCAGAGCACATCAAACGTCTCCACAGTTCTGTCTCTGACCTGACTGATGTGTTCCTTGGTCTTTATGATGCTGTTGTTCTCTACAAAACACTAAAGTGACCGAATAGCTAGACTATACTGTTATTGTATATTATATAACTTACTAATTAACTGACTTCTGAAGGCAAATATTGGACTGGAGTGTTTTAGGTGTAACCATGAAAAAACAGAACAAAACCCCACACTGCCCCACTTACACCTTGTCCTAGATACTGGATTTAAATACAATTTACTGTAAAATCTCATTTCTAAATCAACAGAAACAATATTAACACCACATATTGTAGTGCAACTCCCTGGTTTACATAACTGCAGGATGCTTCACCTCACCTCCATCAGTCCAACTGTACAATTCAGACTCGTTCATAAGTCAATGACTAGCTAAGCGCTTCTCAATTATAAAAGGTAAGGTATGGGCAGGTTACTATGATTTTCATAAATGCACTTGAACAGTTATATAATTCTGGTGAAGAGCAACAGCTCCTGGGCCTCTGCCTAGAATGCCCATCATCTCATCTCAAAGTAAAGAGGGCTATGTGTAAAGAGGGCTCATAGTCCAGAGTAAAGAGGGGACAATTGGCTCTGATGTCACAACAGTTCTTCTGTAAGACTTTACCTTTAACAGCAGAGCACTTCAGTAGTTAATATACTTTGTAAGTTATTAGCTATGCAGCTGAAACACAAATAAGCCTTCAAAGTGTAATTTCCTCAGTAGAATCAGAAGACTGTGTAGGCACATGTAAATGACAAACAGAGGAAATTTGCATTATGAACAATAAAAGTATATGAATGTGGTTTGAGGTAAAACTGATTGAGAAATGTGATGACAAACTAGAGCTTTCATGTAATTTACACAATATTCAAATTACCCAGCACAAATACATTCCATGCAATAATGTCTCATGTGTATATGTAGTGATATTACAGTAAGACATTAGAAAATCAGGCTGTGTGATTGCTTTATCTAGGACACCCGCTGCACTAAGGGATACAACAGTGCGCTGTCTGCAAATATATATGGTAATACACACACACAGACAATAATTATGAACTATATCTCAAGGTCGTGAGAGGCAGTACTCCACATGTACTGACACAATACAGTTTGAGCACACCTGAAGAACTAAACACACACACTTACAAACAGCATATGGGGTTGTTTAAGGCTATGATTCAGCCTGGGTCAAGAAGAAGCAGAAAATGGGAGCACTCAGGTTGGTTCTCTGTCTGATATGGCATCCATTCACAGAGTTATTGCTGTTTGTCTGCTTCTGTTTCTTTCCTCCTGTCTTGTGTTGCTGATTTGTTCTGCCATCCTCACCAAATATCAACTCGTATATCAAAGTGAAAAGATCGATGAGTTATTGCAGACATCCCTAATACGTCTTTTTCCCTCTGTGTCGCTGTCAGGTTCCCTCAGCTCCACTGGTTACTTTTCTTAACAGGTCTATTAGGTTGCTTAACAGGTTCGTTCTTTATTCTGAGGCCCATTAATAGGTACAGCGTTCTCCACATTTATTGGTACTGAACTGATGTGTAAAATGCCATAGGGTAAACTAGTTGTTTACTGTGTTAGAATTTCATTGCACTTAAAAATGTCAACAACAAAAAAAGATCACTTTGTATTTGAGTTGATATGAATTTGGCTTTTTACACCATTACAAGCATCCTCAACAGTTCATATAAAATGGGTGGAATGATATGTTAATTCAAATGTGCTTTTTAAACCAGTTAGCAGATGTGTGGCATGCCTTGACCAGTGGATGCCAGTGGCTTTGTCATTCCTTCAGAAATTCCCTTAGATATTTTATATCTGTGATCCTGTTGTGTGCTTTTGGTCTTCATGATGCAATTTCTTCTTCATAGAACAGCTTGAATCGATCTGAGAATAAATTACACACAAATTAACTCAGTTTACAAAGAAGGTGACCTCTACAACAATTTAATGGACTGAATTATATTTAGGGGTATGAGATTAAAAGAGACTACACATAAGAGATTTATTTTTATAGATAATGTTAAAACCATTTTCCTTCCACTCCACACTCATGCCCTGTTGTGTGTTGATCTATCACATAAAATAATAAAAATCCCTGGAAATCTGTGGTTGTAACGAGGGAAAATGTGGAAAAGTTCAAAGTGTGTGAATGGTTTGTGATGACCTTGAAGTACAACAGTTCAGGCCATCTGATCATGCAAACCCACACAGCAGGCGATTTGTTCCTCAGCGCTCCTGTTCTGACAGTGTTTGAGCCATTGTGTGCTTAAGTGGCATCCAAAGCAGCATCAAGGTCAGTTTTCTGAGAAATGTCCAAAGTTTATAATTGCGTTTGATTTTTTTAGCCTCCGGAAGAGTGGGGAGCGTAAGTTCAAGAAGGAGTACACAAGAGAAGAAACGAGAAGAGAACGTAGGATGAATAGATAAAAAAAAGGAGGCATCATGCTGCTGAAACAGACTCTGCATCAGTGGAGACTTTCAGCTCTCCAGATCTTATTAGACTGTCCACTCTCTCTCCACCTCTTCTCTTTCAATCATTTACAAGTGCTTCCACCAGCTCTGGGTGATAATTGCTATTCTTTCCAGCTCGATGAAAAAGAGAAACAGAGGGAAGAAAAAAGATGACAAAAGAAAGCAAAGAGAAAAAGAAAAGAAAGTTTTTAAACCAATAAACTTCAAAGCTTCTCATCTATTTTTGTTTTTGTTAAAATACCCCCCACACCCACTTCTTCATATTCTTTCAGGAATCACTGTAGAGGATTAAGGAAATCATTAAATCCAAAGGCCATGTACAATCTCAGCTGTGTGTGAGTGCTTGTTTGTTGGCTCAGGGGACTATTGGCATCTAAGAATCACTGTGAGATGCAAAAAAAAAGCAAACAAAACACCCCCATTATCTTCCACTAGTGGGAATGTGTGTGTACATGCAACACCCAGCGTAGACACACAGGATAAAAAAGTTACCAGCAGTTTATTCAGAGCTCACCAATACCGAGCACAAAGGGTTGGAGGGAAGGCGGTGACACCAGCAGATTGATGGCTTTGTTGTCATGTAGCTGCAGCTAGAAAATGAAAACCCAATGACAAAAAAAAAAAAAGGAAACATGGATTTCATAAAAAGGATCCTGTCAAGCAGGTCTTCATGAAAATGTTTTTGTTCTTTTGCAAACAGCCTGTGCCGGGAAAAATCAGGACCAAGTCCTTTAAATCAAAAGCCATAGTTTTTCAGTAGCAAAAGGTGAGTTGTTTCGGGAACCTTCTTCAAGTGGAAGAGTTCAACTATCTTGGCATATTTTTCAAGAAGGATGGTGTGGTGGAATGGTGCAGGAGGAGTAGCAACGTGGACACTGACTGACATTATGAAGAAAGACCTCAGGTTCATCAAGTTGAAGACACAAATGTGATCCCAAAATGTTACTTTTTATTTTAAAGGATAATAGCTGGGCCAAGTGTTGCAACAGGAATCGACTGCTTGCAGACTAATCAATACTGGTCCATTTATAGTTTTACTTTTGATCACTAAATATGATGCTCAAAATATCCTTTTGGATGATTTTCAAAAATAGTTCAAAATCTGAATTGGAACATCAGACACTTACAGATATCGATAAAGGATACTGCCAATAATAAATCTTTAACATTTTCATTAGTTGACATTTTTGTGGTCCTTAAGTAACAAATGTGTTTGTCCAGAAAAGGTCACTGAGATTTTTTGGGGATCATATTTTCATGTTGAATGCATTTCGCCTCTTTTCCCAGTTTGAAACTTTACAGTTTTGGTAATTTTGCACCTAATTTTCAAGCACCAAAAAGGATCCATCTGAAATATGCTTCACAATGCCCAAGCTGCAATTAGTAACCAGGCTATTTTTTTTTTAAATTTTGGACAACCAATGACTTGTTTTTGAGTTTTTTCAATAATCTCATTGAATTTAAATATACTTATGAGACTAATTATTAATATAGAAAGGAGGTTGATTGCTTTGGTTTGATTAGGACTCCTAATCTCTAATAATAGAGTTGTTTGGCCCAAACAAGGATAGGAACAACAACCAATGGAAACAATGTCATCTAAAACATTCATATTTATACTTTATCAAAAGTACTCAAAAATCAAGAGGAATACACTGACAGACAAGTGTTAAGTACATGGGTATGAAATTGAAGACGTGTGGGTATGAACTGCCCAAGGGCAGCTTGGACCAGAGTTCATCAGGATTTTAACAACAATGATGCCACAATAAATACTTATTTTTTTCTCTCTAAAGAAGCCTTAAGGGTGGCTGGTGATGCACTGTTTGGCATCTTTGCAAAGATCTTAGATTCAATTTTGATCTGAAACTTTGAATCTAAAGTTTTCATAATCTCTCTGCTTCACTTCTTTCTTTAAAAATGTATGTTTATGTTTTCGTTATTAACACCAAACTACCAGTAGGTCCAACTGGGATCCTGTCTGGTCGTCCTTGTGTTGTGATGGGAAAGCTGTTACCTAGAGCATATTGGCTTTTAATTACGTTTTGTTGCATGTTGAGGTAGCACATCTGCTGCCCTCCTGGGTTCTGTCCGAGTTGAAACCTCATCTTCATGTTGCTCATAATGCATTGGTAAGCCAAGTATAAGCATCAAACAACTTGTGTTTAGCTGGCAGATCCGCTGATGATACCTAATCTGACAGCTAAGAAATGAGGATCAAATGACTGGACTCAAGAGTCTGTTTTGGGATTGACTCATCTTTAAAGGGAAAGGAGAGCTTTCAAATGCAAATAAGATCATATTTTTATGACTATAAGCAAATCTCCATATCTTACCACAGTATTTTATACCCAAGGGACTTAAATAGTTTTCAAAGCATTGTACATGTTTTGTTTTTTTTTTATTTTCCAGTCCCATTATTTTTAAGCATAAATGTTCTAGAAAAAGACCACCTTTGCAATATAATGGCTCTGCATGATCTTTCTGGGGGACAGTTAAATTAATCTTTAAAGAAATTCATGAACATATGGTTTCAATTACATGCTTTTTAACACTATCTTTAAGAAGAAACATGTTAAAAAGGTCCAACAATATTAAAGGTTTTCTATGATAAATACAAGAAATTGGAATCGGAGGTAGAGAAGGCGATTGAACTCTCCTGCACAGAGGTAAGTACAAACAAAACATGAAAGTGACATCTGTTTCTATAGTTAAGATTAGCTCAAATTTGGACACTGGCAGCAATTGTTTGACAAGCATATACACTGACCAAGAATAGTATACAAATGTAATTAAGATGTTATAAGGGCTTAATTATAAATACAATGAAAATACTGCGAAATGTTTAAATTAACCAGGTGAAGATGCCGTTTTACTGCATTGTCATGCATATTTTATGTGTAAAAACAAATGTAACTTTAATGAAATAATCTAGAACAATTTTCATTCTTTGATCTGAAAGACTGCAGCTCTGCCGCTAAGGCAGCTTTTTGGATTTCCTTTGTTCCCATGTTCAGACACGCTCGCAGCCACAAATTGGTTGAGCAACTATCTCTGATCATCAGGATGTGTTTTCTGGTGTGATGTAAGACAAACAAGTTGTGTGCATATAAACAAGCCCAAACAAGAGCTCTCATTAATGAGTGTGAATTTTAAGCAGCTCGATCAAGCTAATTACGGTGGGAAAATATAAGAGCGCTGATTCTAAATAGGAAATCATTTGATTGTAGAGTTTCTTACATGGCGAAACAATACTTTTATCAGCATTTGCTGGAGTGCTACTACTCAGCACAGGGGTTACAGATCATTACACAAACAGGCGAGGTAACAAAAAAAAAAAGCACCTAATGGCAAAAATCCACAAGCCCCAAAATGCTCACTGATGTGTTTTCTTCATGAAACTGAAGAGGCTGGATGCATAAAACAGATGGAGGATGCATGTCCTGGTGGTACGAGAAAAACCCAAGATAAAAAAGAATAAAGGAAGTAAAGGCTGTGAAATACAAGTGATAAAGTGTCAGTTATTGAAGGATAGCAGCCGGACAACAAAGGCAGGGGGTGGAGGAGAAAACATAGGAGGACAAAATGAAATGGGTGAGGAAACACAGAAAGTAAACGGCAAACACAAAGTGAAGGAGATTTTCAGGTCCTGAGCCAAATGCCATGGCAACACATCACACGAATGACAGCGGCTTTTCTTTTTTCTTTCATTACACTGCAGTCTTGCTGTTGTAGCTTTCATTTTAATTTATGACAAATTCATCTGACTATGTTCATTAGCATAACAAAACGTCTTTTTAATGATAGTCTAGATGTCTTGTTACGTCTAAACAAAGCAAGTTTCTTTAATTGCCTGCACCGCACTGATTATTAT
Organism: Xiphophorus couchianus; assembly: GCF_001444195.1. NCBI lineage: Eukaryota > Metazoa > Chordata > Actinopteri > Cyprinodontiformes > Poeciliidae > Xiphophorus > Xiphophorus couchianus. The sequence goes on from NC_040233.1 coordinate 19,614,859, forward strand.
TATTGTCTTATTTACATTTATTTGACACACTTGAGTCAGATTCCAGGTACTATACACAATGCTGTTTTTTTTAAAGAGGAATTTTCATTATGTTTTTCTTGTATCATTAACTTTTAGGATAAACATACACATATAAGATTAAACATTATGAACAGTGGCAGGTGAAGTGAATATCACTGATAATCTTCTGATGAATTGCACCTGCTAGTGTGCACTTTCCTGTGTGGGAAATACAGTCACATTCATTTAGAATATTATTTAATATTTACAGTTTACAAAGTTAAACATTATATTAATTGCATACCGACTGATGTTTATAAGTTTTAGTGTTACAGAAATTTAGGCTTAATAAAAGTAAGTTTAACACTTGTAAGTGTTTCAATAAGTCTCCATCTCCACATCTTTATCTAATTTAGATGATTCTCTATTTATGTTTATTTTTCAAAATTGTCAGCTAACAGCTGAAAATGACAGTTTTTAAAATAAACCCCCTGTGACATTCAGATGAGAGTTTCCAGGAATACATTACATGAAAAAGTAATCCAGCTATCAAAAATGATTATTCTGAGGAATGCTGATTTCTGGGTTCAAGGTTCTGGGATCTAATCCGATGAAAAGCCAAATTTGAAAATAGTAAATGTTCCATTTAGAAAAACTACCATCTACTTAAGAAATAGTGTGCTGTCATTTTGTCAATAAAATAGATTTATTTCCTATAAAGTCTCAAATGAACAGTTGTTAATTTAATTTCTAAAAGAATTAATCATGCAAACCATCTTTGGTTTTTATCACTTAGAAATAATTTAATCCAAGTAATCTAATCTAAGTAATCCAAGTTACAAAGCTCCACATTTTCCTTCATTGTTATTCACACCACTGTGTGAATCCGCGGTAAATTGCAGCATGCTGCTGCTTGTGCATGTAAATGCAGATATGAGCATCTGAGTGAGTGTTATTTGGCAGTGAACCCACAGGTCTCACAGCCACTGTCCAGCTGGTAAACCTCTGTACTCACTGGCACACATGCTGCTGACCCAAGCAAAGACAAATACACAATCCAAACAGGATTCTCAGAGGATCCTGTGGCAGCCACAACCAAATGCTTGAGGACTCCAGGGCTCTGGTGCTCAGCGTGGTTTGGTATCGTTGGTGGAACAGAAACGGAGCAGGGAGCTCTGGTACATAACCATGCAGGTGTTTATCATCTTGCAATGACACATAAGATGAGCATTATACAAGAGAAATGAGTTGTTACTGGTCCATTACTGAGTGAAATGAGTCTTTAAATAAATAAATAAGCATACCAATAGATATATGTTTTACTTTTAGTAAGGAGGGGTGCATCTAAGCAGGTTACTCATTTTTACTGTGAAAGGTCCCCCGTTTATCACAGGATCAACACCACAAGTGTGTATTTAAAGATATTAACATTATGTAAATGAATTGTAAATATACAAATCTAAAAAACAATTATAAATATACAAATCTAAAAGAAAAATTAAGACATATTTTTCCAATCAGGGAACAAATTATCGTAGGAAGTGCCAGGTTGTGCTGACAACAACACTACTCAGTGCAGACATTCTTACTAAGTGAAGTCATGTCATTTAGTATCAGAGAATAGATTAAAGTGAAGTCAGAGAAAGCGCAAAAATGTAAGAAGATATTAGAGATTTGCAGTTTTATCATTTGTAAGAAATAGAACAAACTGAGGGAAAGAAGGAAGTGACAATGGAATCAAAGTAGCTAATAAAGTGAAACTGGAAAGCAGGTGAGAGAGCAGACAGAGGGAAGTAAAAGGATAGGAAACAGCTAAGAAGGGAAGCAAGCTGGCAGGCTGAGGGCAAAGTGAAAAATAAAGTAGAGAAAAACCTTAAAACCGGCAAATAGTAAACAGAACCACTAATCTAAGGAAACAATTCTAAAGCATAAACTTTGAGAATAAATCAACTAACAAGTAATAGATTTAAATTGCAAGATCAGAGCAAAGAAACAAGGATTAATCAAAAATAGAAACATACAACACCAAATTTCTAGCACTTAAGGATCATAACAATGACTACTTTATGATTAAAATAACATCCCTCACAATCCATCATTCACCTTTTAAAGCCAAGACAAATGGGCAGATGCATGAATGTGCAGACCATCTGTCAGCGTTACATCGCCAGTTTATCCCTTCACAAGGCAGCTGATGCAGGGCTTTGCAAACCTCACTTGACTTTAACCCCTCTTGATTCCTCGGCTCTTTCAGAAAATACACAAAGACGGTGAAAAGGCATCTTAATCCCCCTTAAAATGTTTTGGAAGAAGGGCTTCTGAAAAGTATTATATAGGTAGCAACAGGTGAATTACTGCCTGATGTAATGTGGGCCTGCGTGGGTGGTTAGGGTAGTTTTGTATGTTGAGGCACACAATTTTGAAACATGTACCCATTATGGTAAAATGTGTGAGAGCAAAATGTTAACTCTGAATGTCTAAACAAAAAAAAAATGGTGAAAGTTTAAAAAGGATGAGACAAACTTATAGAAAGAAAATACATACTCGCACATAATTGAAGCCAAAGAAGCTGACGTTTAACGTTTCTTAAAGACAAACTTTGATATTATACGTGTGTGTTTGCAAGTGTCGGCAGATGCACTCTTAAACACAGATGCACTTAAATCCATCTGAGTATCAGCCTCCCTCTTTTCACATCTGTCTCGATCTTCCCCTCCTTTAATCTCCTTTCCTACTTCTAGGAATTCCTTTCGTCTGTCTGTCACCATTAAAGGCCATCCACATGCATCCAGCTGTGCGTGGATATAAAATCCTGAATGTGCACACACATCCCACAGATAAGTAAACACACAAGCAAGCTCATGTGTTCAAAAGAAAGCAGCAAATAAATAAAATAAAAGCATTTTGGCCATGCCGAAATGAGCAATGAAACTGAATAAAGGGGGGATGGAGAGACCTTCATAAAGACCTTAAATTTAGTCTCAAAATTTTAGATTAAAGCAGGAGAAACTTGTGTGATTTCTGTTGTTCTGAAATTCACAATTAGCAAAGTGACCAAAGCTCAATCCACGCTACTGGCCAGGACTACAGAAAAGCTCAGTGATCTGTGCCAAAGATTAACACGTTGCATCTTCATGTCATGACCTTCAGAGTGCATGGAAGCGGTTGGCAGTCGGGATTAGCGTTAGCTCCTCCAAAAGATAAGATGTGGAGAGCTAGTGTCCGGGGTACCTTTGAGCATCCCATCCTGACTCCTGAGTTCCAATCATTGAATGTCTTATGGGTATGTCCTACCCAACCCCATGTAGGAGACCCAACAATATTGTTCTAACCTCGGAACCAATTGAGATCCCACAGAATTAGCAAAAAAAAAAAATGGTGGCTGCTGTGAGAGGGCTTTGGAGAGTAGACCAAAGTATAGTGGATACAAAGATTTAATGAGCATAACTCTTAATGAGATGGAACTTAAAAATGAAATGAGTACGTTTAATTTAAAAGACTTTTGGGCACCACTCTCCTGGAAATGTTCAACTTTATGTATGCCAGAAAGAGAGAATAAAAATAAGAAATCATGATTGATGAAAACAATATACGAAAGAAATAGCGTTGGTTTCCTCAGCCTAAATGCCTGAAACGCCTCGAGTATTGCTGCCGTAATTCTTGAGATCCTGCCTATTTTTTTGCTTTTATAGATTTAAATCTTAATAAAGATTAAATGTATGGTTCCCCATGAACAAACTGAAGCAGACTTAAAAATGGTAACAATTTGCAGTATGCTACAGACAGTAGCTTACAGCTGATATCTGAGAAACTGCTACACTAACCTCCAAATGAAAAGAAAATCTCTACCTCTAAAATGCTCTACCTAATGATTAAGTATTTGTCATGAAACGGTGCGGTGTTGAGGTGAGGCAGACGCTTGAGACCCAGGTAGAAATGAAAATGATGAGTTTAATGACGGGAACACAGTCCAAACAACGAGCAGCAGGCAGATGGACACGACGACTAGACATTGACAACGACATACAAGGACCCGACGAGGAACAAGGAACACAGGTGGAGTTAAATACATGGGCGGGTAATCACAGAAACGAGACACACCTGGGAACAATCAAGGGGAGGACAGGACAACGAAGAGACTCAAGGACACAGAAAACTCTAAATAAACACAGAAAAACACAGATCCTGACAGTACCCCCCCCTCAAGGGCGGCTACCAGACGCCCACAAAAAAAAAAAACACAACAAGGGTGGGCGGAGGGGCGCTGGACGGGGGGCCAGAGTCCAGAAAAACAAAAAACAACCCACCATCGTGGGTGGAAACACAAGAAGGGCCAAGAGTCCATAAACAAACAAAAAACTACCCACAGGGTGGGCGGAGGCAAAGGAGGCGGGAACCACTGAGGTGGTCCGGCGGTCGTCCGCGGCGGCGGGAACCACGGAGGTGGTCCGGCGGTCGTCCGCGGCGCTGGAGGCGGGAACCACAGAGGCGGGAACCACGGAGGCGGTCCGGCGGCCGTCCGCGGCGCTGGAGGCGGGAACCACGGAGGCGCTCCGGCGGCCGTCCGCGGCGCTGGAGGCGGGAACCACGGAGGCGCTCCGGCGGCCGTCCGCGGCGCTGGAGGCGGGAACCACGGAGGCGGGAACCACGGAGGCGGTCCGGCGGCCGTCAGCGGCGCTGGAGGCGGGAACCCCGGAGGCGGGAACCCCGGAGGCGGTCCGGCGGCCGTCAGCGGCGCTGGAGGCGGAAACCCCGGAGGCGGGACCCCAGGAGGCGGTCCGGCGGCCGTCCGCGGCGCTGGAGGTGGCGATGATGAGCCCCCCGAGGCAGGGTCTCTGGTGGAGCACAGGGGGTCTCGGTGGGAACGCCGGGGGTCTGAGTCGGAACACTGGGGGTCAGGGTCTCGGGTGGAACGCAGAGGGTCAGGGTCTCGGAGGGAACGCTGGAGGTCAGGGTCTCGGGTGGAACGCTGGAGGTCAGGGTCTCGGGTGGAACGCTGGAGGTCAGGGTCTCGGGTGGAACGCTGGAGGTCAGGGTCTCGGGTGGAACGCTGGAGGTCAGGGTCTCGGGTGGAACGCTGGAGGTCAGGGTCTCGGGTGGAACGCTGGAGGTCAGGGTCTCGGGTGGAACGCTGGAGGTCAGGGTCTCGGGTGGAACGCTGGAGGTCAGGGTCTCGGGTGGAACGCCGGCTGATTCGGCCTCCGGTGCGCCGGCAGGAACGGCCTCCGGTGCGCCGGCAGGAACGCCGGCTGGAACGGCCTCCGGTGCGCCGGCAGGAACGCCGGCTGGAACGGCCTCCGGTGCGCCGGCAGGAACGCCGGCTGGAACGGCCTCCGGTGCGCCGGCAGGAACGCCGGCTGGAACGGCCTCCGGTGCGCCGGCAGGAACGCCGGCTGGAACGGCCTCGGGTGCGCCGGCTGGAACGCCGGCTGATTCGGCCTCGGGTGCGCCGGCTGGAACGCCGGCTGATTCGGCCTCGGGTGCGCCGGCTGGAACGCCGGCTGATTCGGCCTCGGGTGCGCCGGCTGGAACGCCGGCTGATTCGGCCTCGGGTGCGCCGGCTGGAACGCCGGCTGATTCGGCCTCGGGTGCGCCGGCTGGAACGCCGGCTGAAACGCTGGCTGGAGGAGCTGGTCCCGGAACTGGAGCGGGATCTGGGCTGGCGGAGAAACTGTGCGGCTTGGGAGGCAGAGGTTCGCCAGCCATGACAGCAAGAGCCGCCATACGCTCCCACTCTGCCTCCCTCTGCAACTCCACCAACCCCGGTTGCGGAAAACGAGGAACCCAGTAGTCTAGCAGCAGTCCCAAGCGGATGGCGAAACCGAGGCGTCGGATGGCAGCGTACGGCTTGGCCATTGCCTCCTCGTACTCCCTGATCGTTTCAGTTAGCTCCTTTAACTCCTCTGGGTCCATGGTGAAAAGTAAAAATAGCGTGCCTCACCGTTCGGTCTGGTCGGGTCCTTCTGTCATGAAACGGTGCGGTGTTGAGGTGAGGCAGACGCTTGAGACCCAGGTAGAAATGAAAATGATGAGTTTAATGACGGGAACACAGTCCAAACAACGAGCAGCAGGCAGATGGACACGACGACTAGACATTGACAACGACATACAAGGACCCGACGAGGAACAAGGAACACAGGTGGAGTTAAATACATGGGCGGGTAATCACAGAAACGAGACACACCTGGGAACAATCAAGGGGAGGACAGGACAACGAAGAGACTCAAGGACACAGAAAACTCTAAATAAACACAGAAAAACACAGATCCTGACAGTATTTGCAAAGGACTGCATTCTGGACTAGTAAAGTAGAAACTAGAGATTTACACACAGCGAATAAAAACGCAAACATTTTTTCCTCACTGTGAGGACATCAATTTTACTAGAAAAAATTATATGAGCAGCAATGCGATGCAGGGACAGAGTGAAAGTGTGATGTTAAAACACTACTCCAGCTCTTTTTAAATGAGTTGGAGTAGTGTATTTTACAAATTAAAATACATTAAAATTAAATATTTTACAAATTAACAACTCCAATTAGTAGTTAATGAGCAAGCTGCTACTCTGTAATGTCCATTTACAACCCCTAATCACAAAACCAAATTATAAAAACAGACTTGTCCTGAAGATACCCCTACACCAAATTTTAACTAAGATTTAATCTGTACTACTGTAAAAGTACATAAACACCTCTCACAGCTAAGTGGGTGCAGTTCCACAGTGACAAATCACAACACAGAAATGGATGAAGATCAAAGAAATGTTACTAAAGGCATCCAAGATCCTCAGAGAACGAAGCTCAGTTTTGTTTATCATTAACTTTGTAGTTCTTTGTTAGCTATGGAGATTCTGTTTCTATATATAAGACAATATTCTATTGGATATAAACCTATCAAGAGGAAGATTCACAAAATGCTGAGACACTGCCACAAACACAAACAGAAGAGGCCTGGCCTCTGGCCCAAACCGGCACTCATGTAGCTGCAGTTTTGCTTTTCTGCCGAGCTGAAACCCCTGGCAACCGCACTGCATCTGTCTCCAAAGACACAGTGACAGATCCGATTTCAGCAGAGAGCTCTGAAAGACCTGAAAGAAGAGAGGGGTAGGATAGATCAGTGGAGGGAGGAGGGTGAGAATGATGGAGTGGTGAAAAGGGAGGAATGAAGGGGATAGGAAATTGGAGAAGAAGGAAAAAGTGATAAAGTAATGAACACAAAGGAGGGCAGAGAGAAAAAAATGAATGGAAGAGAAAGCAAGAGTAGGCAGAAACAGATGAATGCTTTGCTAGTGGAATCCGCTTTCTAATTTCTGTTTTCCGTCAAGCCATACTTAATATTTGGAGGCAGAGCAGAAAATTATATTCTGAATTATGAAACATAATTAAAAGGAGTTTAAAATACTGCTAGTATGGCTGCTATATAACACAGAGCAAAAGTTGGAGTGTGAAACTTTTTGTCAGTTCCTATAATGTTTTGCATTTCATTTAATCCATTAAACAAACACTATTGTACATGAGTTTGTGACTATGGTTCTTTAGGGTTTAAATGTATGAAATGAAGCATAATAGAACACAGCATGAAGCAAAAGTAGTGCTTGGCCACTTCAAAATTCAATATAGCATCTATAGAGTGGTTGCACTGATCTGCAGTCCAAATAGGTAAATATTTATTTTGCTTTTATCAGCATTTGTTTGTTTACAAAATGTTCAGCCTAAAGGTTTGACTAAATTGTTATAGGACAGCTTCGAATACAAGGTCTAAATAAATTAACATTGTGAGGTTAAAAAAAAAATCTAAACTCAAATAGCTGTAAAATATTAATCAGAGCCCAGAGCTGCAGGTTTGAATGCAAACTTTCACTACATAAAGTCTGACAAATCTTTTGAATAGGATAGTTTATAGATTGCTAGCTCCGGTTATTATGCGCTCGGACTAAAAAAAATAGAACTTTTAATGCTTACAGACCACCTCCTTGTAAGCTAAAACATTTGATTAGTCAAAATTTTATATACAGCAATTTATATAAAATTTATGTATTTTATATATGCCATGAAATGGTTGTTTTCAACAACAGCTCCTACCATGGTCATTTTTTGTGCAGCCTTACTTTGACTTTCAGAATCATAACATGTTTGATTCATACCTAGTCATAAATAAGGACAAAAAATGTGTCAAGCATTAACTGAACTCTGTGTGAATATATTTGGAGGCCACATCTAAAATATTCATCATCACTGGGACACTGCTGCTGATACTGAGGAGGAGGGATAGGAGAAGTCAAGGAATGAGAAAGTCAAAAAGCAGGAAGAGGAAAAGGAGAATACATTTTGTGGTTATCTGATCTTTCTGCCCAGTTTGGCAAAAATAAAAGAAAACTAAAGTTGCTCCTCTCAATCGATCACAAAGCCTGCTTCACTGCAGCTTGTGATCACAGAAATGCCCCAAGAATCACAATGCAAGGTGCGTACGCTTATCTTAGACAGCTGTTGAACCATTAGTTTTTTTAAAAATTCAAGATCGAGAATAGCAAAAGTTTTCAATCAAAGTACTTGCAATATGTCTCATAATTTTTGTATCATTTTCAAAAAAGAACAGTATGCATTAGTTTTGTTATTTGATGCCATGTTTGATACCAAACAAGGTATCAAGTAATTTTCGAGGACTCAAGTTTTCAGTATGTAAACAAAAAAACTACTCTCCAGTAGAGTCATAAGTGCTGTTGTGCTTTCAAAGTGTTGCATCTTTTGTATTGTTGCTTTACTGTGTACAGAGTGACTCGGAGGATGGGTGAACTGGGGAAATGGCAGAAATAAAAATCTCCATTGTTCTATCACACATATCAGTCAGCTTCATGAAAGCAAAATGAGCCGAAAGGGAAATCGGAGCATGATGTATTACCAGACATATGCTGATGCAGAAGTTATAGAGCTGATATTACAATACTCACCTCCCACAAGCTGCTGCTCAGCATGATCAAGCAAAAATCTTGCAGAAATATGAAAGCTGTCAAAAATATTTTTTTGAAAGGTTGGACTGCTTTGTCAAGTGATGTGTGGAGAATTTAAATCCAAATTTCTGCAGCACCAAGAAAACAGAACAACATCTCAGTTGAGCTTTTTTTTTTTTTTTTTATCAGTTTATGAACCATCAGAGGAAGAACATCTGCATACGGACAGGGAATGCAGCCATTGATGTGAAAACGAGGCTCCAAAATAGGAGCTGGAGCTTTGAGGGAAACAAATGCCAAACATGTGCGGGGGCTGCTGAAGGGGCATCACTCTTTGTCTGCTAAGCCCAACAAACAGGGAACACAGACTGTTTGTGTCAGCACAAGCAGCACATTAGCATAGCCGGAGTGCTGCGAGACCTGATAAGCTGCGTGGCAGACGCTGGCAGCCTCCTTGGTGATGGATGGACGGAAGAATGAAGAGGGAGGAGATGAAGACGGGCAGGAAACAAAATAACACAAAGAGGCAGAGGGGCTAAATAAATGCATTAAACAGATGAAGGATCCAAACAAAAAAAAAAAAAAAACTGAACCGCTTTAAGCAACCTGAGGTAGGAGATTTTAATCAGTATTAGATGGGAATGTTTGACATCATGCAAATTGAAAAAACTTTATGTAAAAAAAAAATTATAATTTTATTGTTATCCTTCACACCAGTGCTGAGATACTTTAGATGCATCTCATTACTGCTGTGGTCTGCAGGCTGAATAGCTCTGCCATCCTACATGTGAAGGGACAACAGTCTCAGTCCTGCTTCCACTAAGAACAAAGGTTGTCTTTTCTATGCATTTTATAAGTATTTCATTATGTTTTATTAGCTATAAATAAAATGGTGAAACATATATGTCTGTACCTATAGCACCTTGCATATATTTATGGGTGTATGGACACACACACACACACACACACACACACACCCACGCGTGCCCACACACTATATTCCTTCAGGTAACAACAACGTAATGCAAAACTGTTTATGAATCTGCTTTCTTCAGTCTTGCAGACTGTAACCCTGAATGTTAATAGCACAATCACATTGTAAGGAGAATATCTGAGGCTCTAATAACACTGAGTCACGTCTGCCACCCAGAAAGTAGCGGTTTTCCTTGCAGGCTGTCTCGTTTGAGAGGCGATGAGATAAAAGTATCAATTATTCCGCAGAAATATGTGAAATGAAAAAGGAGTGTAATTTTGCAGAGTGAGTATCTCTTTAATCATCAGGATATCCCTGGGTGGTTTCCAATTAGGCAGATGAAGGCACTATGTTTTGATGCTGTGATAATGTTGATCTGAATTTGCATTTGGTGGAAGAAAATAAGATAAATAACAGCAGAATGAAATGCACCGTTAACGTAATTTCTCTTCGTGGTGGAGGGGAAAAAGAGAATGCTGAAGATGCACTCATAGTGTGATATATGCTGTGCACTAATTTCATGTTCTGTTATGATGTGGAGTACAATTAATCAAATTTCAGTGAGCACAGTTCTCCTAGGATGGATTTGTTGCCCCCCCCAAAGCCATCAGAGCTTTTTGACAGTTTAACAACTTTATTTTGTAAGTAGCTAAATTACATTTCAGGGCTGCATCCAGCTGGCAACTTTCTGCCAAAGAGGTTGGCAGCGGTGGCAGTTTTATCCCAGAGAAAATCTGGCTGAGGGATTATACGGCCCAACGGTGAGGATCATATGCACAACGCAATCTCTGGTGCTCACATTTGCTGGGCAGCTTCAGTGAAAAATAGGGGGAAAAAAATGTTGACACGTAACTGCAGTCCCTGTAATTTATCTGTCTTTGAAAGATAGGACCTTTACAATTTTTTTTATAACATTTGACCTCAATTTTAACATAAATCCTTTCTGTTGAACTCATTCTGCATGGACATTTCTTTTTTCATCAGTTGCTTGAACAGAGTATAATTTCCCCCTCTTTGACACAATTTATGTGTAGATCAAAGCCATAGATCATCAATCAATTGCAATGATCAGTAGCACATCAAAATATACAAACATTTTATAGTATTTGTGTTTGAATTATGGAAAAAGAGTTGCTTCTATTCAGCTTCTTTTCAGGACACGTATATAAAGATGCAGTGATTTGTACAAGTATTCATACTGTTTTTTTTTTTTTATTCTTGTGCTGTATAACTTTGAAATGGAAGATAGTTTAAAAAGTTTTGGTTTTACAGATGATTATTTTTTTACAAGTAGAACATCTGAGTCTGTGCTCTATAGAAATACATTTCAATTGCAGTTTACTGTTAAATATCTGCTCTTTACAAGAATAGCTCAAGCTCAACCTGAACTGGATAAAGAAATAAATGTCAATAATTTTCGGATTTTTTAAAGGATTCCTCCATTGGGTTTAGGTCTGGAATGTGACCGGATCAGTCTAACAGGTGACTATGTTTTATATCAACCACTGTACTGTAGATTAGTCTGCATGTTTAAGGTTATTGTATTGCAGGAAGCTGAACATCACTCCCAGTCTCAATGTTTCTGCTGCATCTGACAGGTTTTCATCCAGGATTGCCTTGTATTCAGCTCAATTCATCACAAGACCACTCTGACCAGCTTCAATGTCCCTGCTGAAAAGTATTTGCACAGCACTGATTGTTTTAATTTTTTCAAATTATTGGATTGTGTCTTACTGTGAAGTACTGGGATCATGAACCTGAATAAAATTATTAAACACCAAATACAGACAGGTTGCAAGGCAAATTAAAAACTCCAGGAAAACATCTTTGTATTTTGACTGTTCGAGGATAAATGGGGCAAAACATAGACCCTGGCACACAATACACGAGAGAAGATAATATACAGCTTCAGACAAAAAGAGTTGTGGCTCCAGAACAGCACCACTGAACACACAGATGGCTGAGACCCAGTCCAAATGCTCAGAGGCTTATCCGGTATCTCTGCCTAACAAGGGGCAAAGGATAGAGGAATTATTTCCAAAGCAGATCATTTTGGCCTGACCGAGATCAAGTTTCAAACCCCAAAATCTGGAGCCTCATTCTGTTCAAACACATGACTCAGATATTATAAATCCAAAACAATCAAGACTTGATTATTCCTGCTGGTTCCTTTGGCACAAAAGTTTTCTTGTTACATATAAATAAAACTACACTTTTATTGATAATTCCCTAACTATTAAAAACAAAAATGTGCCTTTTTCAATTAAAAAAATTAAGCTGAATGATATTTTTTTTTTTTTTCAAATACAGTTGTAAAGAAGATTCATTTTCCTTGCTGGAAAAGTATATGAATGGCTTAATTACCAAAGTTTGACAGTTTAAAGAAAAGTATAACAGAAAACAAAGTAGGAAGTAGACTCCAGATGTTGCACAGTTAGATTAACACGATCATAGAACCGGTGAGCAGTCAGAACATGTCAAAATGTATGCATCCAGCATACCAAGCACCATATGTACACATGATTCAAGCCTAAGCCATGACCTAAATACAGGTATCAAAAGATTGCGCCACGCTGAGGCTTCTCTCAAAAGGCTGAAAAAGAGCCACTGAAATAAACCTTTTTACTACCTATGCAACTGTATTCTGCTTTTAACACATTCTGCATAGCTGGAATACTCTCCAAGCACTTCACTGTACAATATACCACATCATTTTGTAAAAATAACACAGGATGCTTCTGTCACACAGAAACAAAAAAAAAAGAGATCTGTATGCAAATTAAAAGATATAGCTATAGATAAATAACATGAGCTGCAACATGTTTGTCGGGTTTGAAACGCTAAATCTGCCAGTCCTTCTGTCAATACATGGAGATATAGAGCACAATAAGAGACGTAGGACGAGGTGATAAATCACTACTTAAGCTTCTGCTGCCTGCCCACACAGCAGAACAATGCAGACCTGGCCATATGCGAAAGCACTCAACAGTGCAAAAATACTCTACTTTTCAAAATTCATATGGCAAAAGTGGTCTTTCTGAAAGTGTAATATGCTATGCATCATTGCTTAGCTGTATAATCATATAAACAGAAAGCATGTGTATGGCTGTAACTTTAATATAAAAGAAAAAGCAATTTGTTAGACTGGGATGCCTTCTCTTTGGCACATGTTTAGATTCCAGAGCTCTACACACAGAACGTTTTCATGTCGAGTGTGATCGGACACCTTTCTATCACAGACAGCAGCTCTTCTGTCAGACTAGATCTCACAGACTTCAAGTTTCAGACTCATTTCACAAAGACAATCATCTTACCAGTATTAACTGTCCATTATCATAAACACATTTCCATTTACTTTGCGGGACTAATTCTTTCTGGAAAAAAAAACAGTTATACAATCAAGGTAGAAAATGATTTATAATTTGTTGTTCTTGGTGTTTTCAAGATGTTCAGATCAAGTCTTCAACCTCTCACCATCTCACTTTTTGTAATGCTAATGTTTTGTTGCTCAACACAAGATTTACCTTAACATGTACCAATAGAATGGTTACTAATGCAAACATTTATAATGTGCAATGTCAAATACATGCAGCAATCAAGAGATAAGGGAAATGCTGGAGAAAATTTTCACAAACGTACCCTTTTTACATATTAGATAAGATTTTATCAATGGGAATTACAAAGTAACTACAACTTTTATTCAATGTCAAAGCAGACGCAAAAGCAATTTGTCAAAAAAACAATATTGAGATGGACATCTTGATTTCACCCCCATTTGCTGGATAGATTATTCATATTCTTTAATGTATTTTGCAATCATTTAAAACCAGAAAGTTATTAACTTTTTTTTTTCATTTGAGTATCTCAATTAATATTGTTATGGCAATACTCATCAACTTGCATATTGAATTTTTACCTAATATTGTTCAGCTCTCAGACTGAACTGCAATTCTCTTTGAATCTGCCAACATAATTAGCTTGTCTTGGACTGATTCAATTGAACAATTTATGTCCAATTAAGTCTTGGAATCCATTAGAGGTGAACTGGAGCTGTTTTTTTTTATTATTCTTTTGGTAGTTGCATCTGTTGTGAATTAAAGTTCCCGCCTGACTGATGAAATTTTATTTGGTTTAATGTAATGCATACAGTATGTTTGTTGTATTCATCAGCAAATGTCAATGTGACAAAAACTAGAATTTCTAGAATTTGAGCGGAAATTTTGAGTAAAATGAGAAGTGTGAGAAAAGTAAAAGACATGCTTGAATGTGATAGTTTTCAAATGACTTCACAGCCACTTGCAATACTATTTGGATGTGTAAAACTTTTTGAAAAGCAGTACACTTTTATTCGAGTTAGATGTATTTGGTGGCTTTTACAAATAAGTTATAACTCAATGATGAATGTTAGTGATCTCTCCTGAATAACTTGGAAAACTTACTGCTTTACCCATAAGACACTCCACTTTGTCTAAGCCAAGGGTGAGTCAAATTTATAAAAGCTTATCAGTAGACATGCCCCATACAGAGTGTCTAAGAGCCTTTAAAGCAAATCCTTTAAAGCTGTTTATGTTAAGAGATGGAAAGTGAATGCGGTAGTTGTATTTGAATAAGAACTTAAACATTGAATTATGCAAGATGATGTAACCTCCAATATTATGCTAATGTGACAATCCAGGCAAGTATTGGAGTTTATAAGCCACGGAGCTAATGCAAAATTAAACTGGGGTTTTAGGAATTATATGAACTACCATTTGGTCTCAAATCAAGTTGAGCTATTCTTTAAAACATTCAGCATTTTCTTTAGAACAAGGTCCATATTCTAAAGAAAAATAAAAGTATTAATGTCTTTAAAAGTTTTCAATATCTTGTCACATATTAACTGCACATTTCAATGTATTTTACTGAGGTTATAATACTACATAACAGTAACGTAGAAAGGGAAAAAAACTGTCACAAATCTGTCAAATTTGTAAGAGCGGTGAAAAGAAAGTCATGAGAAGTTGTATTTACAGTATGTTAAATTTCTGAAATCGGGTTTTTGTGGGAAAGTTATGAACAAATACCATCTTGCCTGTAATGGGTAATGCTCTTAAAGCTCTCATCTGATTAGTTTCCAAGGAGGCTAATGCTAACTGCTAGTCAGAGTGGGCCCAATATTAATGGAGAGCTGCCATCTTAAAGTGGCTCCAATCTCAAATCTGCTTTCATGTGAATGCTACGGTGTAACAATCTATCTGGGGGATACATTAGGTCTTAGGTTTGATGGGGGATACATCAAACCTAAGAAATTAGGTGCAGAGGTCACAAAACACTAAAAGTAAACTTTCTCGATTACGTGCAAAACACGACCAGTTACAGAAAACTAACGAACTACATAACTCAAAACAATATTTACACCATATAAGATGGGGGTGCTAGCTTTATTCTGTAGGAATCATTTCTGTATCAGTTATGGATAACACAAGTGTTATGGATAACTGTTATGGAGTCCAGTTATGGACCAGAATGTGTGGGGCCATATTCCAGCTGGACAGATATCTTAAACATACAACCTGGAAACAATAGTTTCCAGGAAACAATAGATCAAAGCATGCTAAATTGCAAGAATTGTCAAGAGTCTGGGCTCAAATCCAGTTGAGAACCTGTTGCTAAACTTGAAAAATTATGTTCACAGGTATTCAGCTCTCAATCTTAGTAAGATTGAGTTATTTTGCAAAAAAATTATGGTCAATAATTCCAGTTTCTACATATACAAAGCTGGAAGAGATGTACTCAAAAAGTTTCACATCTGTAATCGAAGCTTTGGTTGAAACAAACAAACTTGTAGTGGTATGCACACTTTTCCAAGCAACTGAACAATTTTTCTAAATTAATGCAAACTTTGAACATCATTAGGTTTTACTAACATAAAATATAGCAGATCTGCTGCCTGAACACGCACTATTTCTCCTTCTGTAGTTGAGTTTCTGTTTTGTTTTTTTTTAAATTACAACAACCTATGCTGGCAGCAAGTTAATATCATATTAAACTATGCTCTCCATGTGTGAGAAAACTGTCAAGAAACCGGATGATCATCCACAGGGAACATGAAGGCTTTACCAAAAACAAGGCATTAGGCGCACCAAGAGAAAAACTCAATTTTGCTTGCAGCGGGACCGAAGGCATAAGAGGTTTAGATGACAGTTGGGATGTACTCTCTCAAACTAGCTATTATCTGACAGCTGACAACAGGATTTGTACGTTAGTGAAAAAGCTGCCCAGCATCACTGAGAACTCACAACCAAGCCCATCTGAATTCACAGCAACAGGTGCGGGGATGAACTCAGATGTCCTGACAAAAATATTTGATGTGATGATTACAATTTTAGGACTCCTGTCATCCATACTGTAGATATTGTCCCTGACATTACTGTCAGTGTTGTGAACATTAATTCACTCAGAAACATTTATATTTATACTACTCAGATGCCATCGTGATGAAACAAATTTAATGCAGATCGTTTTTACACAGCTGAGCATGAAGGGGAAAGACAGCTTTAATTTTCCCAGTTATGAGTCGCTGTAAAAAGATGAGAGGATAGCTTATTCTGTAGATGCTGTTACGCCACAGTGTGGAGTATACGATGATGATCCCCTTATGAATTGACAGGAACTGAGTAAGATGAAAAATGCTTCTTAAATAAACTCAAATAAACCTGAATTGTTTTGTCAGGCACTTTCACTGAGCCAAGGGACTTTGTTGTTTTAATCCTAAAAGCTTAAAAGGAAAGCAAATGAATTATTCTTGTTTCTTGAAGATGTTTCACTTCTCATCCAAAACATTTCAATGTTCTGAACACTGGTGGGAAGCATCAGGCTTATAATTTGGAGCTCTACCATTTGATTAATCGATTAAATGCCTGCAACTCAAACACTGACAAAGTTCGGAACAGGGTCAGTGTATCGTGAGACCCTAACTAACTCATTTGTAACCCTAGCGATTCTATTAATGCGATTGTTCTCATTACAGCTACTATGTTTACTACCATCTATGTATAGAACTAAAGTTATTTTGATGGGAAGTGAGACAGAAACAAGAGCAGAGGTCCAGCTGCCTACTTTGGTACTTAGATTGTCATGTCCTGGATAAAATCTACACTAATGTCATGATTGCACATAATTGTCTTAATGTGCTATATGCTTTAGTAATGATGCAAATATAAAGCCTTGGGAAATTAGATTTAAGTGCTTTCAACAAAGTTTCTGACAAAAGTATTCAAACTTTTTCAGTTTTTCTATAGTTCATGTTAACTAAATATCAGTGTGTTTGATTAGGATTTTATATAGATTAAATGTCCAGTATGTGAATCTGAGCAGCTTGACTGTTACACACTAGATTGCTTTAGGTATTGATTTCATATTGTCTCTGCAAGCAGAGACAATATGTTCTGTGTCTGTGCACCCGTGCTCCAGCAAAAGCAGTTGTATAATCTGTCTTGAGGGAAAGAGACCTCGCAAGTAAGAAAAAATAAATAAAAGTGAGAATTGAGGAAATAGGGATACGGTGTTTCTGTCTGTGGCATAAACACAAAAATATAGGGAGCAAGTGTGGAAATAGGAAAGGTTAGGGGAATAGTCTCAAGTGTGTATCTCGGCCTTAGCTTTCCTTGTGAAATTGAGTAGCTTTGCAATACTGGTTCAATAAATGGAGATGAGGTAGATATTAGTGTGTGTGCTGCAGCTTTACCATCGCAACACTTTCAGTTTGGTTGTAAATGCAAGTCTATTTCTTCTTGGTGCATATGCTCTTTAGTGACTGTGCATAAAAATACACTATATCACAAAGTTTATGACCACGGAATAAAATTACCTTCATGTGTGTGCTGCTGCTGTTATGTGACTGATAACATGAGTATCAAGTGTGTTTCCAGAGGGAGTGATGCGATTTTTTATACCATAGAAGGTTCATATAGAGTGGTGGGCAACTCAGATTGGAGCAATGTGTCTCATTTTAAAATATTTATAGACAGTGAAATCTTAGAAGACGGAGCAGCAACAACGATCTTATGGTAGGAGACAGCTGCCGGTTTGAGTTTCATTCTGATTAAAGCTTAAAATAATCTGTTAAACAAGCAGCACCCTCAACAGAGCTAATCCAGTTGAACCGAATATTCTCTCTTCCAGAAGAGCATCATGACTGATGTCCTCCAGGCAGTTAGAAATGAAACACCACTATTATACACACTTCCTATGACACTTAATTTCCATGCTGTAACATTATAGTCAGGAAGGCTCTCAATTAACCAACGTAATGTGTGTCTCCATCTATCATATTTCATAAAATGCCATGGAGATGGCTAATAACATATTGTAAAATTCAAATACACAGACACAGACTTAACATATCTGAAAGTTAATTACTTTATATAGATAATATCACATTACATAGACTACTGGATGCATAAAAAAATTAACCAAACATTATTACTGTCGGTCTGTTTTGTTTTCTGTAGGCTAATAAAGTTGCTATGGTTCAAAATTGTGGTTCACTTACTAGAACACCCTGCTGTCTGTTTAGGATTTGACCTTACAAGCCTCAGGGTTTCACAGATATTAGGATACACTGACCCACTCATTTAATATGGCCTATGTCAAAGTCATTTAATTCTTACAGGAAACTGCTTTTCTTCTGAAAGCTGGAAAAGTTGACGCTTGATTCTATGTAAAACAGTCTCAAAATGCAAACTTAGTAAAACTGATATATATGTAAATTAGGCTTGGACATTGAGGTACACAGTTAAATACAGATTTTCTTTTCCTTTTTAGGTCAGTCAGGATTATAAAAAAGTATTTATTTTGCTAAATTCCACAATAGTGATTTTTTTGGGTAATTTTCTTGATATTAAGTTTATAAACATTTCCTCAGTATTTTGCAGAATTGGTTTTTAAACTGTTGGCTTGGGTCAAACATTTTGGGTATCATTCCACATGTTACTCACAATAGTAGCTGACAGAAGTACGGTAACAGACAGGTTTGATGTCACTCACCTTTTCTGGTCTGTGCCAGAAAAGGGATTTGTAGCTATTTTGTCTGTATAGTTATTGGTCAAACTTTTCATTGATCATTTGGAAGACCTATTTGTGCCAATGTATAACTTCCTGGCAGATTTTTTTAAGATGAGGTTTGTACATTTTGGATGGTATATGATAGCATGATGTTCCCATAGAATCTAAACTTGTGCCTGGTATTCAGTAACCAATTTACTTGACCACTGTTTAATAAATTCAGTCACTTTAAAGGGGGTGAATGTTTATTTTAAAATGTTACATATTTCATTTGATAGTCATTTTCTTGAAAACAGATTTCACTTTGACATTAAAAGGTTTTGTAAATTTATTCCTTAAAAAAGCCTATTTTTGTTGCTGATGATTGATTTGTAAAGGAAATAAAACGAGTAAACCATCCATGGGTTGAATACATTTGATAAACATTGTATCTGGTTTCAATTGTATAAAAGTTTTCAAAACCACAGAAATCAGGCTGTTCCAATAGCCTAAAGTCCTTTCAATGCTTTGCCACACTTGATGTTTGAGAGTTTTCACTAGTTTTCTCTGGATGCATAGAGCACAGAGCGGCTTCCTCCTGTGAATTGATGCTGAACACTTAGCCAGCTAGCTGAACCTTGACTTAAAACCTTTTGTTGCATTCTGTTTACTTTTGTCCTTCGTGTTTTTTATTCTGTATGTTCAAGCACTGTGTTTTCTATCTTAAAGGTGCTATAATAAAGTTTGACTTACATCACAAATTTACGTCAAAGTACGGCTTGAAAATATGACCTAAGATGATGAGGGATAGGAATATGTTGCTGAGTGGATATTGGCTTTAGTGATTAGTATATTTGTAGGTTAGTATTAGTATTGTCAGCTAAAAATAAAATTACTATTAAAACTATAATTAAGTGACAGTGCTTTTTAGATATGTGAGCTTTTTTGTCATTGTTCATCCACTGAGCACATCACTTAACACTTACAGCAGACCATGAAAGCAAGACAGGAATATTTAAACCACCAGAGAGCAGAAATACAGCTAACCATTGTACTTTAAAACTTTAAAACCATGTCCAAAAATCAGGGATTTTTGGACATGGTTTGTCCTCATTGCATGCAAAGGGAAACTACAAGTGCAGCCCTCTCCTCAAGCAGCTATTATCTACCTAGCAGCCGAAGGTGAGCAATCACTTAGCTTGAAGTTTGCACCCTTCAGAATGGTCTTGTTTGTGTTTTTACATCATGACCAGCTGAGCAGATTTATTAGACTGCCAGTATTTTATTGGACAGTCTGATTATACTTGGCAGAGTAGTCAAAACATTAATACCAGGGTGTATGTCTTCATTTATTATGCCAATCATGCACAAAATCTTCACAATAAAAGCCTAATTCACATATACAGTGCTCAGGACAAATAGCGGCAGAGTCAAGTACAGCAAGTGACTGTAGTCAGCAGAAAAAGATCAGGAAATGACTAAGCCTAAATAACACTTAGATTTACAGTGAATGCAAACCTAAGTGTTTGCACTTTTCATCTCTTCAGACAAACTGAAATTAGCTATATTGTTTCAAGTTCTACACAAAAATGTTAAAAAGCTATATACCTTTTAGAAATTGAATAACCTGATGAGGCTCACAAGTAACCAATATCTACAGTTTAAAAGGTTTTACTGTGTTTAGTAAAAAATGCACATCACTCTGAATCATTTTCACTTTGTCTTGAGAATCACACAGGCGAGCAGTTTTGATTAAATGTTACAAATTGAGTTAATAAACTGGACTTGTAAATAAAAAAAATGAGCTGCAGCAAATTAAAATTATTGATAATTTTTTCCCCTTTTTAAGTAAACCTATTTCCAGTTGTGAAAAGCAGGGACACTTAAGGAGTTTGAACTAAAAAGTTGTCAGTGGTCAGTCTTATTGAAATAAAGTTTTAAAACTATGCTTGGGAAGCTCTAAGCACCAAATCAGTTAGACTGCAGTGTTGCCAATGGAGCAGATAGCCTGAATAATTAAACTAAAATTAGCTTGTTATACTCTCAGTTTTTATAATGATTCTTTGGAGGTTGGATTTAGTTTTGTCAGTTATGTCTCATTGTCATATGTACGACCATTCTACCTCAGCCCATGCTTTCTCATAGCAGTTCAACATTCAGTTAATTAGTCTCTCACCTGTTGCTTGTACCTGTAACTGCGACTACATATGCTCCCAGGATTCCATCAAGTCATTGTCAGATTGTTCTGTTCCTGAGACCTCTGTCTCACTGATTTTCTTCTGTTTTCCTCCATTTCCATTTAGTGTTTGCTGTTTGACATTGTTTTACTTTAATAAAATACCTTTAAAATGGTTATGAAGTCAAAACAAACATAATGTTTTACACAAAGATTGTTTTAATTGAAATAATCCATCCATTTCAATATTTTAGCATCAGTATGAATAAAGTACCTCTCTTTGCTGATTTTGTTTTTACCCTAAGTTATTATACTTTGAGATCTTTATAGTGGCACATAAACACATGCACTGTAATAACTATTTGATTTTCACCATTACAACTACTAAAACTTAAATGTAATTCTCAGTATAAGTTGATCTCCTTCAAACTAGAATATAATGGAAATGAAACCACAGCTGTTTAACTGCTTATGATGAAAACATATTTTGTTTTCTCAGATTTGCTCTTTATTAAATATGTAAACAATTTTGAACTGTGAGACATTCAAGTCTTAAATAAAATATATTTTTACAACTTAGAGTTGAAACAGTACTTTGATCATTTTGAGACTCAACAAGGATTACAAATAGAAATTTTATTAAATTCTTAATTAAATTCTTGAATTTGTGGTTCCAAAGAACAATTACGTCCAATCCTTTCAAACTAAAATGATAAAACTCTTTCTTTGGTTCCTCCCCTAAATAAATGGCAAATTAAAGTGCAGCAGATAAGCCTTTTTTGCTCTCTTGGAGGTTTTCCAAAGACTGGAAATGAGTTTTATGAATCATAACTTACATTTCTATTACTAATCATTTACACCATGAAGCCTGGCAATTATGAAGCACCCTGGGGAATCGTTGCTAATCCTGATCAAGATGTTTTCAAACATGAAAAGACTGGTAAAAGAGGTTGATGATTACACAAAGGTCTCAAGAGGAAAACTGTGATTTTCGGTATTACAAGTCTCTGGAAAGCAAGACGTGTTATACTTTTTTTTTTCAAAGTTTTCTCCTCAGCATGAGTGTATATGAAAAGCTAAAGTCTGATGAAAGCCTGGCCATAACAATAGAGCTACCCATGTGTCGCCTGTTCATAGTAGGGTTGCTTGTCAAAAGTGATTTGTGAGCTTAAAAAGGCCAAAGTCGTGTACTTGAATGGGACTCATTTTAATAACAGCTGTTTGTCTGCTTAGAAGATGATTGATGAGGTGTCAACACAATATGACAGCTGAACCTCTGAAAATGCCAAACACAAAACCTTAAAGATCCATTATGAGTCACTAATTAAACTAACATGCATGCTTTTCCTCCCAGAGAAAATCCACATATTCAAGGGGAGAACAACATCCATCCATCATACTGATCCATGCAGGGTTGCCAAAGTGCTGGTGCCCATCTCCAGCTGTCATTGAGCGAGAGACTGGTTACACCCTCCACAGGTCACTAGTTAATCATAGGGAACCACAGAGGACAAACAATAACAGTCATGTTTTTGGACTTTGAAGCCATATTACCTGGAGTGAACCAATGCATGCAGGAGGAGAAAATTTAATGCATGTTATTAAACTTCATGAAAATTAAATTTTCCATATGTTCAATGATATGACCTATTCAAATATGACAAAAATCAAAAACAAAATAAATTGGAGGGACAGTAAATACCTTTTTTTGTACTGCTCTACACACATCACCTATTATCTTAGTTAAGTTATTAACCAAAATCTTCCTCCTTCCAATTAAATATCCATCCTGACTTCTTTGGTCCTAACTGAACCCAATTGTCATCTTTCTTCTCTTTCTGCTTCCAGCTCTGACTCATGCAACACCGCAACTTTGACTGCTATCAAACTAATTTGTCAGACATTATTGACCTGCTGAATAAACCTCAACCTTTTGGAGCGTAAGAAGATGACACATCAAACAAAGGCTTCCCAGTCCAAATATTTGCACAGACCTGCCAGAAAACTCAGCGTTCATTCTCATTCCTCTGAGTTGTGAGTCACCTAATGACCTGCAGTAAGGGTGTTAGCAGATGCATTACCGAGATCTATTGAGATGAATCATCGAGAGGCATCAATGGAGGAAGAAATTAGAAAGAACTTCTACACAGCAGACACATAAAAAAAAAAACTTAATAATTTGGTAATTTTGCCAGAAGAGCCATAAAACAACACTTTTTAAATAATTAATGTTCCTGCAACAAATGTCCAATTAAAATTTTCTCGAGAGACTCGCATTTGCATCTCTTAAGTGTACTACAGCTGCTCATTGAACATGCAAAGTGGCTGGTATTGCAAATTAGTGCTTGCTGCTTATTGATTTTATCACTGTATGTAGGTGTGCCTTTCTAACCCTTTAAATGGATTTATTCATTTCATAGACAATCTGGATTCTCCACAGGCAACACACTGCTGCTGCCACTGGCATACCAAAGTCTTTTTCTATTTACCTTCTCCTTCATTTTTCCGCCTTCTTCTCACATCCCCTCCTCCTCCATTTATCTTAAATCGTCTCATCATCAGCTCGTCTCTCTCCTCCAGCCTCTTCTTATCTTTTCATTTGCCATTCTAATTTGTTCTGTCTATTTCACCACCATCTACCATTCCTCTGAGAAGAATCATTAACCTGAAAAGTCTTTAGTCTTCCTTACAACTAACATGAAACATGAAGGGCCAAATGATATGATAGATTATCTTGTTTATCATGATCTGATATGATGAAAAAATGAGGACCTAAAGCTACGCACACTGCAGGAAGCTGCAGCACACTGAAAAATTACAGTATAAGAAATAAAGATTGTTTTTTTTTTATTTGCATGTTCTGACTCTTGCTTTTTTTTTTTTTTTTTTTTGCATGGCTGTTTATCTTAAAAAGTCATAGGTCCAATAAAAAATGTCCAATTTTCAGATTGAGTGGTTTCAGTCTTTTCATGGCACCATTCTGAAAAAAGCACTGCTACACCACACTTGTGTAAAAATGTTTTTTGTTGGGTTTTTTTTTCCAGGAGCCTGGCCATTTTCCCAAAGCATGTGCTTCTTTCTTTTCATACACTTAGCTTTTAGACATCTCTGTGTGGCCTTGTGAACTGGATTGAAACCCTGATGTGTCTCACAAAAATGTGATCACCAATCATTGTCCATTTCAGCAAAAAATGCATTCTACACAAATAACTACGCAGTTATTTGTGCAGTTTTTAGTCAAACCAAATAGGTAGAAATACAAGATTTATTCCCGAAGAGAATTTGATGTATTTAATGAATTAATAGGGGGGGAATAACCAAGACTTGATCAGGGTTTGGGTGTCATTTTTTGCAATAAAAATGCATGTAATTTTCATGTGAATTATTCTATCTCGCAACTTTTATCTCTATAAGCAAATATTCATGGAGCACATTGATTCAGTTTCCTACTATGTGTTCACTTTTTTTTAATTTGTCTATTGTATCATCTAAATTATGCAATTACATATGCTCTGATCACTGTTTTTCCAAGTGTGTGTGACAGTTCCACCTTAGTTTGAATGGGGATTTTCTCTGCTTTGACTGAAAATTGAAAATCTGTGGATTTTCAATTTTATGTAAATAAAAGAAAAGAAAAAATAAAACTTCAATACATCCTCTGACTGACATGTCACCAATAGGACAAACTAAGCACAGGTCTAACTCTGAGATGCGTACTCAGACCTGTTAATCTTTTCTTTGCTGGCATAAAATCTTTCTAATTTCAGTTAACGAATTACATGACTCCAGCAATAGAAAGAAAAACCTCTCATTGAAATAAAAATGCATAAGTAAGCACATATATTTCTATCTTGTTTAATGTTTTAGCAAACTAATATTGACTAACTCATACCTGAGTTTATCAAAAAATGAAGGACAAAAGCATTTCAGACAAATATATATATATATATATATATATATATATTTTTTTTTTTATTGTGGTCATACTGAAATGTTATTGCTAGTTAAAGTTTTTCCTACTGCATATTTTAAATATGTTTTTCTTTCATTCCATCTTATTTTATGGTCTTAAACCTTGAAGCTAAGGTTTGTATCTAGTGGTACAATTGTGTTGTGTAATATGAAAAATCTCTAAACACATGGACATTTTCATAAGAAGACGTGACCATGTGCTGAATATCCAAAGCCTTATACATGCAAATGATTCACTTCTCCTCGGTCGTTTATGAGAAAATAAAAACAGAATACTTTATATATATCCATAAACAGAACTGGGACCTGAATAGTAAATTTTAAAATTCATGATAAAAAGCTATATTTCATAAAATATTTAAATATTTCAGTTGTTAATTGCCTTTAAAGCTATCAGTCCACACAAACATTTAAACATGTAAACAATTATTTTCTGACTGCAATCTTTATAGACTTTGTTAAACAAGGTAGCTTGTGCCGGAGTCTTAAAGCATTGTTGTAGCGTACTGCTTATGACTTATTTTGCTAGATGCATTTGGGCTTGATTATATGTAAAGTCATAAAACAAATTAAATTTATTGAGTTTCCTGGAAGAAAACATGTATCACAAATTAAATAAAATTCCTCCCTTACACATCCAATTAGAAGTACATCATTGTTCTTCATCAGTGGTAGTTAAGCTTTTAAAAACTGTATGAAAAAGTACTTCTAAATTGAGTATTTTTTGCTTGCTTGACCAGATAAAACACAATGAAGAAAAACACCAGGGAAGAAAGAACACCAGGAAAGAAATAGAGCAAGCAGAATGACACTACACACTATTGCCATGTGAATTTGTCAGACCAATTTCCTCTGATTGTGTAGCAGCAGGAGCTCATCCCTTTCATTCAATTTCCAAAGATATCAAGCCCACTATTTGTGATCCACAGTGCAATATAACTAGTAATAATCCTTTTAACTAAACCACATCAAATCTCTCACTATGATAATCCGTTAGGCATGGTGTTCCACCACAACCGCACCATCTGCACACGCTTCTGTCTTGTGGCATGCATAATTAAATTGTGATGGTAATTTGTTGCATTGCCGGGCTTGCCATCGTCTTAACTATTCATGTGCTGAGGGTTCACACTCTCACATAATGGAGTGGGACGTAGCATGGTTGTGTATTATGGACAAGACAAGCCTGATGTGCAAAAGGAAAATAGAAAATCACAGTGTGTCAAAACAAAGCAGTTTGTTTTCAACACAGGAATGCAACAAACCCAAGAAAACCTACTGTATACAGATCTTTAATTAATACAGTACACAGTAATTCCACATCCATGCTACATGCAGTGTCTTGACAAAGTATTCATACCCCTTGAATGTTTTCATATTGTCAGATTTTCTGACAGGACAGCTACAAATGTACTTTATTTGGATTTTGGCCCCCTAACTGCATAATTAGTATGTCTCTACCAAGTTTACACGTTTATAGCAAATATAAATTTCTTGCTCTTTTGTCTTTCTAAAACAGCTCAAGATTAGTTGGGTACTTGGGTAGAGAACATCTGTGAATATCAGTTTACAAGCATTGCTACAGACCATCAATTTGAAATAGGTTTTGAAATTTGACTAGGGCATTCCATTTATTATTGCAGCTATATGAACACTTTTACATCAATCTTCAGTCCTTCCTTGGTGACAAGAGGTAACTGATGGTGTTTAGTCTGATTTGTACAATAAGTTTGTTTTCTTTACTTGTTTTCTTAGGCTTTTATTTGCCTAAATCTTGATCTTTCAAACACTTTGGGGCACACAATTGCACACAAGTTTAAATGTAAACTAATTGAATAATTTATTGATTGATGTAAAATTTTAATTGTCCCGGATGTATTTTAAAACATTTGCACCTCTTTTACTCCCTCTTTCTGTGTGACACAGATTTACTACACTTTTGACCAATGGCAAATGAAACTTAAATGCAATCAACTTCTGTGTGGTTCTCATTAAGGTAGTCTCAACCCAATTTAGTCATTATGTGATGGTTTTGGATTAATGTTGTATACACTTTGCAAGTGCAGTAATCAATGAAGGGAATAAGGAAAGATTTAATGCACTTCATTTGGCTTAGAAAGTGCAATTGCTTCAGGATTAATATTAAACATAATAATGAGCCAAAGTCTTTGTTTACCTTAATTTGTTTGATGTCTGCATCTAATTTCAATGAAGTTACTAAGGGTTTGTTTACCTGATACCAGTGATCCCTGATTAGTGGCCTAATTAGATAAATCTACATCAGCAGTGAGATAAAAAGCATCTCCTTAACAACTCTCTTGAAAAATAACTTAACTATCGGCCAAATAATATTCTGCTGGTAATATGCAAAGCTACGAAAACATCAGCTATTTAAATACTTCTTCATTACTAATTTATTTTAAGCCATAGACCTATGGATGGAAACATTGATAAACAATAAGATAAAGTTCATAGCTACATAACAGTGTCAATGCAGTCTTACCTCAGAAATTATTTCTCGATTAAAACATGCACTGGTAGTCCCCAGTTGTTGCTGTGGGAGGTTTACATTGCAAAGTGGCATCTTAGCACAGCTGCATCTGTCTGCATGGTTATGAATATATGCACAGAGCATTATGACTGAATGCTCTTTTCAGAGCACTGATCACAAAAAAATTGCTGAGTTCAACCTTCTTAGATTCTGTAAAAGCTAACCTTGCAGAGTGGTTAGTATAAGCTTCTACCCGCCAAACTGCAAATGAGCCCAGAGGTTTCACCGTTATGATATGATGTACAGAACATGATCTGCACTCAAAGCTATAAACTCTGTTTGTTGAGTCTTCCTTGATGATGTTCTGGCATTGTGTTTTATATTATGCTTAATAAACAAGGTTAATCTGCAAGTTTCAGCAAATATGTTTCTGCAGTAGCTTTTTTCACCAATGGCAGAGATAATCAACCATAAGTAAAAACAAACATTTTACATGCACTGTAAAATGACGTGGTAAAATTTAGTTTTTCATGAATCTTGGATAAAGACAACTGTTTTTATTCTTGAAAGATAAAACCTGGGCTTCATTTATTTGTTTTGTTTTCAATCTATCATAATGTCAGACTTTCCAAATGACAATATAGAAAAGAAATGACAAAACAAGAAAGGGAAGATGACGATCCAATATGTTCAGAAATGCGTGCACTGATTTCATGGGTTAATGAGTGCTACAGCTGTTGTTTGACAAATGAGTTTTGTTATTTCCCTCTGTTGAACTGAACACAATCATCTGCTGTTAATATCTAATAAAATACATTCATGTTCCACCGCCACCTTCAAGAAACTTGGTTCAGGATTCTAGAACCAAACGCAAAAAGCAGACAGCACTGAGTTGCAGGAAAGGAGATTAAATCTACTTTCTATTAGCAATCACTTTAGTTACTAAAGTGCTAAAGGGAAAAAGTTTAGTAGCTGAGATGTTAAATCCAAGCTAATGATTTAATATCAGTAGCTTTCATTGTTTTTTGATAGCCACAAAAAACAGTGAAATTTATCAATGTTTAAATTAGTAAAATGCCTAGAGAAAAAACAAAAGAGCAAAATGCACCTTGGAGAAAGGCCAATAACTCACAAGTAAACATCCATTTGCTTTATGTCTTAAAGCAAATGGATTTATTAGTCAGTGGTGGTCACGGGTATGAAACTTTTTATTACATTGCATTTGAAATCAATGTTCACAAGACTGCCAAAAAGGCAAGGAGGCAGTTCTTTCATAACTGCAACCACATTCACTTAAGCCATACAACTTAAAAATAACATTAAATATAACAACATATGAGCAGCATCACAGATCTAATCATGGACAATAATTTTCAAATTAATGAATTCCATAATCTATATCATAACCTATAAAACTTTATCTAAAGTATATTTCTCCCCTTTCTGAATGAAACTATGTCATGTTTGAAGCTGGTGTCATGTTCAAAGTTTCAAACATATAACCATTCTGTTGACGCGTAATTTTTTTTCAATTAATTTTTAAAAAGACTTGTCTAATTGAGTACATTAAACTACTCATAAATCATTCACCTCAATTTAGTTTAACTCCATTCAAAAACATTTTCTTAATCCCAAAGGGAAACTATATGTTATTGTAACATCAACTATGAAAGTTTCTTTGAAAGTCATTAAAGACAGTGATGATTTAAGAAGCTTCTAACTGAACCTACTGTGATGTTTTGTTACTTGATGCCCAGGTTAGCCTATTGTGTAATGGGAAGTCGTAAAGGGTAGGAGGTTCTTAAAGAGACGGGGTAATAGATTTCAAGCTATCAAATCATGCTAAGATACTGAAAAAGTCTGAAGTTCTTTTTGACATGTATATACAGCATTTTCATAACTGAATGTAACAGTTTCTTGATTGTGCTATAAAATGGTATTATGTGCCCTGAAAATCTTTTTCTAAAAGTCTACATAGAGCAAATAATTTACATAGGAACACTGACAAGTATGGAACCGCTTACCTCTTTTGATCATATCTCTTTTGAGGTCACAAAAATACCGTTATTAGAATAAGAGGTTGTTATGGCTAAATCAATGTTCCATTAAGAACATTTTGAAGATGTTTTGGAAAAACATTTTTCTTGGTTTGTGAAAAATCTGATGAGCTGTACATTACACCAGAGAGAGTGTCTGTACATATTCTAACATGGCACAGAATGTTTTGTAGAGTTTGCATTGAGGGGTAATTTACTGCTTTGTGAACTTGTTACATAACAAAAAGGACCCATGTCCTTGTGAATGTTTTTTGTGTTTCTTGTTGTCAGTTTATGTAAAAGAGAAACATTTTTTAGCTATCTTAGCTACACTGGCTAAATGGTAAGCTGAATATCTGGATCTCACATTGGGTGTGTTACCATTGCCTTGAAGTAGAAAACAGTTAACATCTATGCTGACAGTATATGATGGCTATGTTTGATCTTAAGTTTTATCCTAAATCCTAATTTTGCCAGTGTTGCTTATTGCAAGTGACAGCAGAGCAACTAGTTGCTTTTTGGCTTTAATTTTTGTTTCAATACATTTCAAGAAAATAATTTTAAAAACAATTTTAAAACTAAGATAAATAAATGGAAGTAAGTTGTTGGTTTGTAATTGTTTTCATGATTGTTTTCTGTTTTAAACAGAAAAGTTGTACATGTCCTGTAAGAAATCGTTTTATTCTCTTATTGCTAAGCTTCTATGAAGTGAGAATGAAAGGAGCAAAGATCTGAGGGAAAAAAACTAAATTGAGGCAAGTTAACAGAAAAATATACTCAGAGACATTGTTAGTGGTGACTGTGTTTGTGTGTTGAGAGCATAACAGAGTGTTTTGCATGATGACAGCAGCATGCAAGAAGCACGGTTTGTCATTTATCATTTAGAATGGCTGCTTGTTAGAGCATGCACTTTAATAGTCACTCTGAACCACGAGAACCAAAAATGAGGAGATGCATTTTAATATCACATCAGCACTACAACACAATGTGAGTGCACACACAGGCATGTACTGCATTCAGGGTGGTAACACTTTGCAACAAAAAGTATTTGCCATATACTTATTTTTTTCTGTTTGTTTGTCAAACATTAATGCGTCAGATAATCAATCAAAGTATGATATTGGACAAAGAGAGCCTAAGAACAAAATGAAGATTTCAAATGATTTTATCTATTAGGAGGAAAAAAAAGGTTTCCAGTCCAACCTGACTCTATGCAAAATAAGAATCACCAACCTTAAATCAAGTTAAATTAAAAAAAAAAAAAATTCCACCAGCCACATTCAAAGTTGATTACTGAAAAATATGTAGAATCACAACATCACTAAGTAAAACACAACTTATCAGACAACTTAAAGTAAGTTAAACAATGTCAAAAGCAACACTCTGTGCCCCGATCTGAAACAAAGTCAGTGTCTATCTATCACTCTGGAACAGGTTACTAAAACATGTTTGCAGCTTTGGAACAGCCATTATCCACAAAGAAAAATAGTCTAATGGTCAAAGGGAAAACTTATTTTGTGGAAAGAGGTTTACAAAAACTATAAACTTTTCAAATATGATATGTTTAGCATTTACCTGAAGAGGTGAGAAGGTTGTTGTCATATAGTGGTAGACCCAGATTATCTGCTTTCACTTCTTGAAAGAGGTCTGTCACAGCTTATGGTATAAAGGATAGTGGGTAACACCTGGCCAAGATCACAACATAGTTTTTCTTTAATGTCTTCTTTGTTTTAAATTAGGTTAGGTGAAAGTAGTCAAAGATATTTTCAGAAAAATTGAGGTCGATTCTCAAATGCGCACTTAGCCTGATTATAAAGGAACAATTGAATGACTAGAAAAAGTACAATTGGCTTAATTATCCCTCCTCGTGCGGATAAAAGTCACAAACATAGCAGAACCGTCCTGTGGAAAGAGGCGAATGGCATTAAGGAATAGAACGGAGCCATTTCAATGAAGTTATAGCAGCCATTAAATTGTCAGGAGCCCTCGCCTTCGTGCCCACGGCTGCGTCAGCTTCCTTGTTGCGTGGGAGTGCATAGCAATGTGTTTGTGAAGAAAAAGGACTTCTTTATTGGCTTGATTGAAACAAGTGAGGAAAACTAGCTGTTTTCCTCTGTCACTGAACTGATGTTATTTCCTCGCCAAATGTTCAAAGCAAAAGATGAGGAAACTTAATGACAGTGATTGCTGGCAAGTATGTTCAACTCTCTCCTAGAACATAGATGGAAATACAATCCTCACACTTTTAAAGACTTTTAAACTGCATCTATAATTTGGACTCAGCTTGTAAAGAGTCACATTTCATCAAATGAAAATGTAGATGCGTTGCCCTTCGAGAGAAATACAGATTCAAGCATGAGTGGTTACACAGAGAGCTACACCAGCCGAAACAAGGAATTATAATTAAAACATTAATTTACTCTATAACCAGATCCTGAGTACAAATTAGGAAGTGCTTTCACAATATCTAGTTATAAATTGGCATCAGATATATTGCTGTGCAAAATATGAATATTTCTCCTTCACACTTTTCTTTCAAGTTCCCTCTGCCTGATGTATGAATAAAGCACAATTCAAAGGTAAATATCCCAAAACACATTGCATGGAAATGGCAGGAAATTAAGCACATTTTGTGAAACATCACATTCTTTTGTGTTATAAATACGAATGTAGCATGTCATGCACTCTAAAAACTGTGTATACATTGAAAAAGGGTGTGGAATCCACTTTATTCTTTTGCATTCTGACAGGTTAAGTACCTTTTTTTTAATTTCTTTTTAAAGTGGTCTAAAATTATGAGCTGAATTAATCAGAAAAGAGATCAGCTTCCCATGGACCTTACCAGAGGGACCGCTTTTCATTGGCTGATGCTAATTCTACGTGGTCACGTGCCTGGCCGTCTCACAAACACACTTAGCTTCCTGTTAGCTAAGTTCAGCATAATGGCAGAACTGATACAACTGCTACACCTTGAAGCCTGTCTGCTACACTGTCTGCTACACAGTCTTATATATTGTGAAAATCCGGTAGAAATTATGCACTAATCAGTCATGTTTACATAGAAACAACGAGCAAGGCTTTGCTTGTGAGACTTGCGATCACGTGGGTCAGTTGTGGGCGGAGCTTGGTAAGGTCAATTAGTCCAAGATTCCAGGATGTTGAGGTAAGTAAATATCAGAGTCTACAAGTTGTAGATCTGTAACAGTCAAATATTAGTATCAGTCTGCATATACACAGCAAATTCAAAAGTATTAAATATTTTGGTGTTAGTAGACTTTATGCAGAAGCAGAGTCCTCCATGGATTCTTCGAAGATTCAAGCTCCAAAAATTATTATGCAAGTTTTAATATCTCTGAAACCTCAAGCCTCAATTACACTTGTGTAATTGAGGCTTGTTGTTAGACTTGTAGTAAAAATTTATTCCTTGGTAGCATTTTTCATTGTTATGTTTTTTGTTTGTTATGATCCAGAGACCAACACTGGCTATCGTACTCGGAGACTGAAGACTGTCCAATGCAGTAGAGGAGCACGGTGATGTCCTCAGCCAAACTTCACCAACAGCCCAAAAACCCCAAGACAATCTGTGTTAGTGAGTGGACAGCTCTTCGGGGGAGAGAGGCCCAGTCTCTTATCAACAGAAACAGAAACTGGGTAAGAAGTGATGGATCTGAATATCAGATTGGTCTGTTATGTACTGGAATATCCGGCAAGATCTAACACTGAATAAGAGTTAGTAAGTGTTAAATTATTAACTCCAGCAGATTTGATATTTGACACTTAATTAGAGTTAAGGTACCAACTCTCCAAAAAGAGTTATTACCTTTGAAGATTCAAGCTGGTGTGTTAATTCCACACCAGAATTCACACTTTCTGGTGTGGGCCCATGTAGACACTTTAAAAGTGTTGAAATCAAATCTGACAGAGTTAATTTGGGCCTGCTGGATTTGCTGTGTTCAATTATTTTTTGAGCACTGAAGATCCCTCCAAAAGCTTAACTTTTTTTATGAAATAAACATGGTGCCTAAAATAACTTGAGGATACCAGAGGGAACTTATTCTAAAGCTGGATGATCTTAGTTACCCTTTCATTAAAAATGTAGTAGACGTATTATAAAACATGCTGTGCCACAAAGCAGCTGAACAGTAGGAAGATGAAAACTGAAGCACCTATTTGGAATCAAACTGGCTTTAAAATGGTACAGATTTTTATTTTATTATTTTTTTACCTCCTCATGATTCCTTCACAGGGCTCACTCGCATAATATCATGGTTGCAGCAGGAATGCCATTTCAGTCAAATTACTTCAGTATGAATAAAACAAGACTCGACTTCTAAGGAGGAAATGTAGCCTAGAGAATCTAGAACCTGGAGTATGTGTATAATTATAAATGAGAGAAATGGATACTTATGTGTTTTTCGAGCATATTGAGCTCCACTAACTGAATCAATCACATTTTATTTAAAATCAAATCAATAATCCTAAACTTACAAGGCTTTGACTAATTAATAGTTACTTGTGTTCTCTAACCACATCATGTCTGAAAACCCCCTGTGATTGTATTTACTCATGTTGACTAGAGAGTAAGTGAAACCCCAGGAAAAAAATGGATTAATATTATTATTATTTAAAGACTTCATGGCCAATATTCTGCAATGTTACTACAGGCTTGTTGGTTGCTGTCCAACTGGCATCACTAGAACCTGCTGCCAATCCAACTGAAAATGTCAGATTTAGATGGGTTTGGTGCAAACATTCAGCAATTACAAGACAGATGCATAGTAGGTGATTTTAACAACAACAAAAATGTTTTGAAGTTTTTCACTAAAAACAAAAAAGTTTTTGATCGCTAACGGAATTTTCTTAAGTTACAAATGATTAATTTGAACATCCAAAAGTCATACTCACATTTAGACACAAACAAGTGAACACACACAGAGAGACACATGCAGTCAGGATATAAAATGTGGATACTAGCCACTCACACAGACAGCACCTGTCAGCTGGTGTTGTGGGACAGCCAAGGGCTTGTTTGTTTATTTCTTCCCCTTTCTCTCTTTCTCTCTCTTTCTCCCTTTAGCACAGTGCGTTTGTGTGTCTTGATTCGAGTTCTCCATTTTTTACCACTCAGTCCCCCTCACCTCTCCACCTGCTGTTCTTTCCTTCAGCACATTCCAACTCTCTGCCTGCTTCGTACCCGACCATCATACCTCCATCCATTAGATCTCTTCTCTCCTTCTCTGCACCTGTGACTGAAAAACAGACTCTCTCAGTCTCTCTCTGCCTCCCTGCTCATTACATCCCCGAGGCAGCCACTCCATCATCGAGAAAGGCCAGAGATAAGCTACAAGAGTACACCTGTGCCCTGCATGAATGCCGTACCCAGACTCAGTGACTCGGCCAATTCAAAGCCAAATAATGGTATCAGCAAAGCCCAGTCTTCAGACAAATCAACATGACAGCTTTATCTCTTAATACCTGTCCCAGATCACGATATGGGCCTCATTAGCAAATGAGGAAAGCAATGATCAGTAAGAAAATCGGAAAACATTGATGCTGCAACAATATGATTGTGAGGGATTAAGTATACAAAGCTCATTTAGAGAGAGAACAGGTGGGAGTTGGATAAAAAAAAATGTTTGTCTTCTATCAGCAAAGTGCTGCTAAATGTGAAATAAAGCAGGGGACAAAAGAACAAAATGAACACTTTACAAAACTCAATAAATACTCAGGTTTGCATTACTAATCACACAGTAGCAAGTCAGTAGATGAGTTGGAAGAATAAACCTTCCCTTTGCAGGACAAGACATTTCCCACAACAAAATACTTAAGAAAAGAGTTGTTATTCCTCAGCACCACTGACTTCAAAAACCCACATTAATATTTTATGACAACTATCCAACACTTTAAAATTCTATATTTTGTTAAATTATAAATCTTAAAAGTAAGTTTGTCTGTCCTCATTTAAACAAAGTAAACCAATTAGTTTTTGACTCACATTTCTAGACTTCCATATGAAAAATACAGATACTTTAACCTGCATGAACACCTTTAATAGCTGCATAAAATTAATTGCATAATTTAAATGCACTAATCAAGAAAATAAAATCAATCAAGTGTTTCAGGAGTAGATGAAAGTAGCCATGACAGAATTAGAGAAAAATCATAAGCCCCACTGTTCACAGTCATTGACAACAGTACAGCAAAGGAAAGCAACCTCCAGAGAAATCAATAATCAGGGACAAAGTGAGAGAGAGTAGATAAGGAACCTCTCCATCATCCACGGATCAATGTTTTGAGTTTGTTACTGATGCACAAGCAGAGCAAACTATACAGTCAGTTATTAAGCAGGCAAAACTACATTCAAACTAGGAAACCTAAAGATACGCAGGCATGTTTCTGATTTTGATTAAAAATATGTGATGGAAACAGTGGTAGCATTTCATATGGGTCCTATGGGCAGTTGTGCTCAAAAAAACTTTGAATTTGTGCATAGGAAGGCAATGGTGAGATGGCATCCCTGTAAGGAGTCCCCTGACCCCCATCTTTTGAAAAAAGATGCCCAAATCATTTAATCCAAGTCATATGCTTGAAAAAATAATTCAACCAAATATTATGGAAATGCATGTACATTTCTGAATTTAAAGCTAAAAAAATTATTTTATTGCTCATAACTGTCCTAAAATAGGAGTTTAATTTAATGTATTTAATGTTAGATAAACAGGAAATAAGAATGTATGTTAATAGACTGTATGTAAATATTTAACTTGAACTCTCTAAAAATTCATGCTTGAATAAGGTGAATTCACTGTGTGCTCCTCTGAATTCAATGCATATTTTTATGATTTGTTGAAGACATTCATAAGTTATAGAAACCATTCTAATCGAATAAATCTACAGCAAACTTTATACTCCATGCTAATACACCTGAGATACTTGCAGCTTGATTCCAATTTGCATTGAACATTTTAAGTAATTCACCTATAAGTTGCATGCAAGGAAAAGAAAGCACTGAAGAGAAATGTTAAAGCTGGTGCTTGCTTGTGCTGCTATTTATATTTCTACAGAGACTTTAGGTCTGACTTCATGAATCTCATCTAATAGCTCCACTGTGAGTAAAACCTGGTAAAACCATTTAATGTTGTAGCCTGACCTAGAAAAAAATACTCAATTTGTTATTTTTGTCCTAAATGGAATAACTGAGAGATAAGCTTTTTTTTTTTTTTTTTTAAGACATAATATAATCTTTTTAATCTTAAGTTTGGAAGTTAATCACATTTGATCCAGGTTTTATCAGTTTATTTATTACTGCAATCAATGATGTGCACATCCTCCCCTATTAACAGTGCAGGTCCTGCAGTAAATCTAGTTAAGAGCAAAAAGCCTGAAAACTGAACTACTAAACAAATCAACAAATATGAAAAAGTTGTAAAAAAAATCCTTCTTAACACTGTAAGATTCAATCAAACATATGGACAGAGCTTGTACTTTGCCTTGCACAACTATTCATACTTTTTCACTTTCATTTTGTAGCATCACAACCACAAATTGTTGTGTATTTTGCCAGGATTTTAGGTGATAGACCAACAAATAGAAAAACATAATTTTCAAGAGGATGGAAATACAAATAGTGTTGTACAAGTTGTACAACTAAAACTCTACATAGGATGTATTTATATTCAACCCTCAGAGTCAATAAGAATCATGTTTAGTTGCAATTACTGTTGCTTAAATTCACTGGAATTTCCTGAATGGAAAGCATCTGCGAACATTAATGTAGATCTAACTAAATATTTCTGGTCATTGTCCGAATGAAAGGTGAGTGTCTGCTCCTGTCCCAAGGTTTTTGAAGTCATTATGGGATTTATCTTTTTTCCCCCTCATCCATTTACCTATCGACCATGGCTAGATTCCCTGTTCCTGCTAAATAAAAAAATTATAAATATATATCCATCCATCCATCCATCCATCCATCTTCTTCCGCTTATCCGAGGTCGGGTCGCGGGGGTAGCAGCTTCAGAAGGGAGGCCCAGACTTCCCTCTCCCCGGCCACTTCTTCTAGCTCTTCCGGGGGAATCCCGAGGCGTTCCCAGGCCAGCCGAGAGACATAGTCCCTCCAGCGTGTCCTGGGTCTTCCCCGGGGCCTCCTCCCGGTGGGACGTGCCCGGAACACCTCACCAGGGAGGCGTCCAGGAGGCATCCTGACCAGATGCCCAAGCCACCTCAACTGGCTCCTCTCGATGTGAAGGAGCAGCGGCTCTACTCTGAGTCCCTCCCGGATGACTGAGCTTCTCACCCTATCTCTGAGGGAGAGCCCAGCCACCCTACGGAGAAAACCCATTTCGGCCGCTTGTATCCGCGATCTCGTTCTTTCGGTCATGACCCATAGCTCATGACCATAGATGAGGGTGGGAACGTAGATCGACCGGTAAATCGAGAGCTTCGCTTTTTGGCTCAGCTCTCTCTTCACCACGACGGACCGGTGCAGCGCCCGCTTGACAGCAGACGCTGCGCCAATCCGCCTGTCAATCTCCCACTCCCTTCTTATAAATATATAAAGATCCCCATTGCATAATGGTGCTACAACCTTGTTATAGTGTAAATTGTGTGTTCAGAATGATGTGAAGTCTTGGCTTTCCTCCTCACACAGTATATGAAACAGTGTGTGAAATATTTCAAGCACATATTGGAGTACAGCTCCAAAAACCTGAGTAAAGTTTCATATCTTCTCCCACTCAGTTTAGAAAGTGAAACTCATGATTCATTATACACCGAAATATGTGGAATATTTCAAGACTTTTCTTGCACTTTGGGTGACTGTGACTTACTGAAAATGAGAACCCAAAATTCAATTTCATTATAGCTTTTTCATTGAAAGCTAAGTGGAGGGAACAAGTGTGCTAGATAAAGATGCATGACCAGCAAAGATAACCACAATCCTGAGCAACATGCTTCATTTAAACCTTTGTCATATATTGTGCCACAAAGCAAATGAATCTACAGAAGTAATCAGAGCACAGAACCCACATCAAGCACCACAAGAAATTCAGCAGAGATGGAATGGAAATGTAGAACGTTGTTACTCACCTAGGCCTGGTGGATTCTCCGGACACGGTGGCAGCGGTTTGGGAGAAGGTGTCTGATTGTTCTCAGGCTGCAAGCTCGGGATCAGCTGTTCAACAGCAGCCAGGTAGGTGGCTGATGTCGCATTTGGTCTCGAAAGGTTGTAGTAGTAATAATGATGTCCGCTGCCCGTTCCGCTCCCGTTAATCCTGGACCCGTTTCTGCCGTTGTTGAAGCGGCTGAAAAGGTCAAACCGCTGTGAGTAGACGTCGAAGTACAGGATCATCATGATGAGGAAGTGGAGCAGGCAGAGCAGCAGGACGCCTTTGCAGATGCGCTCCAGAGTCCGGCCCAACATCAGCCGGGTCATGGCAGACAGAAGTGGCCGTCCTGTGACAACCAGCCACGGCAACGCTGGCGTGGCGCGGCTATATGAGTGCCATCATTCTGTTGTTTCTGCAGGTGATATCAGCTGCTGCTAAATCACTTATGAGCTCATGTGGATTGTTGATACTCAGTTCACTGACTTCAGCATAAACTTTGGGTCTGTCATTTTCACTAACATATTTTGCAGAAGACGTTCTGAAGGTCAAAGATTCTTCTCTGAAAATCCATTTATCCTGACATGTAGATGTGCCAAGTGGCAGCACAAGCATCGAGGTTCTCCATTTTTAACACAGTTCAAGAAGTCAAAGATATGTTTCTTATGTTGATGATTTCCAAATGATTGGTGAATGGATTGATGGCACAAATGTTCATTGGTGAAGAGTATCTGCTGATATGTCCATTGGAAAGGCTTTTTCTCTCATGGCACCAAGAAGGTAGTCACAAACCTGAAGAGGGAAAGAAACAAACAGTGAGGAAACCATGTCAATGGTCAAAAAAGTCCTCTAAAAGGTTTTGTCTGCTTTTACTTTTAAATATTTCAGATCAAACACATTTTAATATCAGACCAAAGAAACCCGAGGCAATACAAACTTTAGTTTTCAAATTTCCTTTTATATTATTAAGAAAGGATTTTCCAATATGAAAATATATGAAAAACCAGATTTTCCATTTGATTAATTTCATTAACCACACCCGAGCTGATTTCTGTCTGACCCGTAGAATCAAGAATCCACTTAATGTAAAAGATTTCTAAAAGCAACACAACGCACACCAATATAAAGAAATTTAAATAATTTAAATTTAAAGAATTTAAAAAGAAGAAAAAAGAAAAAAATGAGAAGCAAAGTCACTGAAAAATGTCAGCCTGGAAACAAGCAATTTCTTAGAAATTAGAACTCCAGCAAACCCCAGTCATTATCCACAAATTAAGAAAACATGAAACAGTGGTGAACCTTCCCAGGAGTAGAAAGCCTGCCAAAATTATTCTAACAGAATAAGCTACTCATCCAGGAGGTCACAAAAGAACCCAGAACAATATCTAAAGCTCTGCAGGCCTTGGATTCACATAAAAATGAGACTGAGCAAAAATTACATCAATTGCAGAGTTCCCAGGAGAATACCACTGCTGACTAAAAACAAAACATTTGCCAAAAAGAAAACATCTAGATTATTTATCCCCAAGACTTAGGAAATATACTCTGCTCAGTGGCATCAGAAAATTGAGACTGTATGGAAGACAGTTACTTCAGGCACAAAGCCAACACTGCATTTGAGAAAAAAGATCATCATACTGAATGTCTAACATTCTTGGAGAAAGTGTTATGCCCTGGGTCTGCTTTACCTCTTTAGGACCTCAATAAGTTGCCTTCATTGATGGAACTACACATTCTTTTTACTAGTAAAATCTCATTGCGGACAATGTCTGGTCAACACTTAATGACCTTAAGCTCAAGAGCAATTAGGTTACACAAGACAATGATACAGTGGCTGAAAGAAAGCAAAATTAAGTTTTTCTCTGGAGTGGCATGTCAATGTCTGAACTTAAATCTGATTGATATACTGTGTCTTGAACAGCCTGTTCATGCTGGAATACTGTCTGAATTAAATTCATTCTGCAAGGGAAAGTGGGCCATACAGTCATATCCAGACTCCATCCAGCCATCGGCTATATCCACTTATCCTTGCAGGATCGCAGGAGGACTGGTATCCATCTCCAGTGGTCATTGAGTGAAAAGTGAGGGTCAGCCTGGACAGATCGCCAGTCCATTGCAGGGCAACGTAGAGAGACACAGGACAAACAACCATGCAAACACACACTCACATTTGAAGACAATTTAGAGAGACCATAACCCAGCTTATGTGTTTGGAACGTGGCAGGAAGCCAGAGAGCACAAGGAGAACATGCAAAAAGACCCCAAGTCGGGACTCAAACCCAGGGTCTTTTTTTCTGCAAGGCAGCAGCAGCAGCACTACCAGCTGCTTGATGGCAGCTGTTACAACCAGAGGTGGCGCAAGCAGTCATTAGGTTTGTTTTGAGTAGCTTTTTGTCCCATTTCCTAATTTCTCAGCTCATCTTTAATATTAACATTTTACTTGATAATCTTAAAAATGTGGCAAAAAAAAAAAAGCAGAAAGAAACGATCTGTAAAGGGCAAATCCTTTAAATACAAAGCATTGTAATTTAAAGGTCAATATCATTTTCCTGTTACCATTTAAATAGTCATCCTCTTTTGCTTCCTTAAGCCAGTGCAGGTGAAAACACCTAATTTTAGAGGTGTTTTCTGACTCAGTACAGAGACTCCTTGTATTATTAGCAGCATAAAATCGAACTAAACATAATCAATCTTACACTGGCACTTTCAGTATTCAGTGACCTTGTTCGTGTTGGCAATGCCTGGTTGAATAGCGATGAAATAAATGTAGATTTTTTCTCCCAGCAGAAGAACGAGTACATACGTGTATTTCAAGGAATAAAAAGGGGGGGAAAATACACAATCGATAACAAAAGCATTTACAGACGCAAACGAACCAAGAGCCTTGACTGGGGCAGTTCAGCCAAATTGACATGCCAAGTCAATTTTCCAGTCAAGTGGTTTAAAAAGCATTTATGATAAAATGAGACTGCAAGTGGGAATACACAAAGCAATGAACATATGAGGAAAGGAGAGGAGGAGGACGCTCTTAGTGCATTCCCAGGAGCGAATTACTGAAGGGTTATAGCTTTTCCAATAAATGAGAGGAAAAGACAAGGAAGATAAAAACCCAGAATGACATCAGATTTCATGATGAAAACCACAAGAACTTCTATAAGCTCACAATATTTTTATGCTAATAGCAGTACTGTGAAAAGGAATGAAATCTAAAGAATATGTCAGCTCTGATTTTCTGCACAGCTGAACATTACAGACAACCTCTGGAAAAGTCTTGAATTCATAGAGAATAATAGACCTTTGTAAGCTTTCTTTGCAGAGTTTTTTTTGTTTTGTATAAACATTCTAATTAAATCAATGTAATCTAAAATTAAATCGAAATACATGCCATCTTGGCAAAATGCATAATCACTAATTGTATTAACTCCAATGTCAACACGTAACTTTTACATTAGACTTTAATGCATTAAATGATAGAATGCCAAGTATGTCAGAAACACTTTAATTCAATGCAAAAACTTACAGCAGCCAATATTTCTTTTCTTTTTTACTTGTGAAAATCATAATCTATAAAACATACAGTGCTATAAAAGTGTGCATACCACTTGAATCCCCTCTGTTTATACACCAATAGCTCTGGCTTAATAAGGTCATGGCCCCACCTCACGTTCTGTGCAATTTCTAGCAAGTTTCCTCCAGGATTACTCTGCGTTTAGCTCCACCTATCATCTCAGTTCTCGTTATCCTATCTTACTGAAAACATCCTCCTGCATGATACTTCAATTTCCATATTTTGCTGCTGGGATGGCACATTCAGGTTGATGTGCAATGTTAGCTGTCTGCCTCACACCGTCTTCTGCATGTAGCGCCATCTAACCAGTGCATCTTAGTTGTGTCTTCTACAGGGCTTGTAGCAACCTGTAAATAGTTGTATTTGGCTTGAGATGTTCAAAGGACATTGTATAAAGGCAAGCATGCTTTAACTACTGTATATCCATGACATGTCTGGTGTGCTCCTTGGTCTTCATGATGCTCTTTGCTCACAATTGTACACTAACAAACCTAAAGCCTCCACAGAGCAGCTGTTAATAATTAGATTAAATTACACACAGCTGAAGTCTGTAGGTGACTTCTGTAGGCAATTGATTGCACTTTATTTAAGGAAATCAGAGCATATCTACCCATTTAAATTCATATACAAGTAAAGTACACAAAATTTTGTGGCCAAAATGTAAAAATGTTACATGAATTTGTGTCCTTTGGCAATATCCTCAATTAGTATCAACCGAGGTTTAGTGGAGTTTAGTTTAACAAACTGTGCAGAATCTTAATCAATCTATGTTCTTGTTCACATCTTGTTTTCACCAAAATTGTTATTGTTTTTAAATGATTATTTCACATTTTCAGCTGATTTTGTGCTGTAGTAATACACCCAGAAATGTGTCTTTAAGTACTTACACAGAATTTTTATATTTTCAATTCTTATCTGTACATTTGTATCTTAAGATATCTTTTAGTTTCTGAACAATATATATATTTGGTTATATTCAGATATTCTAACATTTGTTTTACTAAAACCTTGTGTCAATGTTGTGACCATCTCCCTAAATTTCTGCAGATTTCCAACAGAACAGGAAAATATCTGTGCATTTGCAAATTACACAAATTTATGATTCCTGACACTTTACATATATCACTGATGCATAAAATATTTCCTGGCCTACCATCGACGCCTGCAGGACTCTAAAACTGTTTTCTAAGAAGTTTCCTCTGTATTCTTCCATTTGTAGATATTACCTGACAGTTCAATGACTGATCATCAGGTCTGTATGTGAATAAAGTATACATTATAGTGTGAATTAAAATAACATGATTTAACATATCAATCACACCACAATGCTTGTGCATGGTTTTTGAGCCATGGTAGCTGTTTTAGTATCCTAATCAACTAGGACATTTCTTTGATAGGTAATCAGAAAGTAATATTTTGACCTTATTTTGTCTTTCAACAAGGAAGATCCATAAGAAGAGAGTTTCCTCTACTGTGCAGGTATTGAATTGCATAGCTCAGCAGGGAAACCAGAAAAAAAAATCCACAGCCAGGATTGAGAACCTGTTTTGCTCAGTTGCACAGGACGTCTCAAAGATCAGTGAAGACAGAATACAGATCAGCACATTTCCTCTTATATGGGAACAAAAAGAAACCCCGAAGGCTCCAAATCCATTTTTCTCACAGCATCTTCGTTATCTAGCATAACACTGAAGTCTTCTCAATTCTACAAGTGAGTGTGAGTATTGCTTTGTTTGTTTTGTTTTACAAAGGTCATCTGACTCTTTTAGATTGTTGTCAGAGTTCCTGTCTCTACCACCCAGGTCTTCAATAGCTTTCTCTATGGAAATATCAAGCACACCAGAGCTGAGTGCTCAGATTTACCTTAACATGGTAAAATAAAATATAAACAAAACCAGAAATGAATCTTTAAAACTTAAAGTCTAGGAATGGTAGAGACAGACAGAGACTTTGCTCCAGTCGCAGAGAGAAATAGACCCTTTTTGTAAGCAGTTTATTCAAGGATGCCTTTAAA
Organism: Xiphophorus couchianus; assembly: GCF_001444195.1. NCBI lineage: Eukaryota > Metazoa > Chordata > Actinopteri > Cyprinodontiformes > Poeciliidae > Xiphophorus > Xiphophorus couchianus. Next base: position 19,659,160 of record NC_040233.1, read on the forward strand.
TCCCTTTTTAACAACAGCAATAAATTTCATAACAGAAGCCCATTATATCATGACTGTCAAGGAGTCCACTGAGAAATACTACAATAATAACTGCCAGTTTCTGTCTACACTAGGTTTCAGTGCTGCCTCTAAAGGCAGAACAGCACAGAGGTTCTGTCATCACTTTCATCATCGCCATCACCATAGAGGCAATGGGTTTTATAAGTCAGGTCAAATAAAAACAGAAATATGATGCAAATGATAGCACATTTGATTAGGTAAAAAATAAAAAGCTAGAAAAAAATCTGAAATAAATATTAATATGAAGTCTTTTCCCCCATTTTATTTAAGATGTTACAGGTTCAGTCAACTTTATAGAATGCCCATTCTTGTCATAACCACCCTGACAAACATTTCGTCCCCCTCTTCATGTAAACCTATTGTGTGATGGGTCTGAATTTTATGAATGTGTTTATTTATGCAGAAAACACTACTCGATTTCCATGAGCTGCTGTTGGGACTATCTGTGCTACCTTGTAGAGCAACGTTTGTAGAGACCGAGCAGATTTTGAGGAGCAATTGCTAGAGGTCGTGAGGAAGTACGTTCGGAAATATTTTTCTGGTCTGATACAGCAGGAGAATGCCTCAATAACGTTTTCTTTTCTTTTTTTTTTAATAATGTGAAAAATAAAATGAGATTTTCCAGACATCAATTATTTCTTTCAGCTACAAACTTGTGAATTCATAATAGTCGATATTCTATGCTATGATCACTGTGTTTACTATGCTGTTGTTGTAAATCACACATGGCATAAACTATGATGTACACTGTAGCAAAACAACAAATAGAAACATAACAACAGTGGCGCAAAAAGTGGGTATGCAGGGTATGCAACGCATAGGGGCGCTGCACTAGAGGGGGCGCCAAAACCCCGTCTCGAAAAATGTTTTTTTCTTGTTGGCATTTTCTATAATTAACAGAAAGAAATGATCAATAACAGGGGAACAGCACTGATTAGGCGCCCCTCTGCTCCTTCACCTCCCTTCCTGTCGCTCTCCCTTCCCATGCAGGTGGCTGTGCACGCGCCCCTAAGAGTACGCAGGCGCGTTTTTTATTTTTTATTTTAGACTACCACTCGTAGTGCACTTGACAAAATGGAGCGGCAGAAAAAAAAGCTGTCCGGGGCGCAAAACAGAAAAAGTAAAAGGGAGAAGGATAAAGATGTTGGCGGGATGAAAAAAAGCCTTTCAATGTGGTTGAAAGATAGTAGGTAAGTACCGTCAGTGTATTAGCAGGACAGGAGGGCTGTAAATAATCAAGTTAGCTAAAGCTAGCAGCTAGCCTAATACGGAATCGTCCCATATTTGCTGTTAAAAGTTGCCTCCCCTATTAAACCATTAAGGGACGCGATTTGTTTTGTATTTCTATGAATATCTGATACATAAACATGTCACAGACACATAACCGCGCACTAAGTAAGAATGACCGAAATAAAACTCAGGAAATATTAACACAGGAAAGCTAAAGCTGCTGTGGCGGCAGTGCCCAGCTATGGTCCAACACTTAGCCCTCCTGGGTGCATTTTTTTCACTCATATGTATTATGGATTCTTTAATTAAAGATGAGTTGTTCAAGTTCATGTGTGTATCAGACAAATTAGTCATCAGAGTCACTAAAGCCCTTAAACTCAAAAAGGTTGGTGACCTATTTTACCAACCTTTTTGGCAGGGGGACACTTGAGTTTAAATGTCTTATTCAATACCACTACAGTGGTATTGTGATGTATCTGATAAGTCAGATCAGATGTAATGTCCAATCAGTAACTGTTATCCAACAAGGAGATGATTTAAATTAAAGTTTAATTTCTATTGTAGTTTGACTGCTGTATTTTTTAAGCCTATTTAACACAAAATGTATGTCATTCAGCTGTGATGGTGGAGAGAAAGAAGAGAAGATGATGAAAGAGGAAGAATCAGGACAGACAGGGGAAGGCAACAGGTTGGTCTAATGCAGGTGGAAGTGAGGGAGCAACTAGTCCATCTCAAGCACAAATTTTTAAACATTATTTTTAAAAACGGTAAGATCTGTAATTTTTACAACTAATAATGCTTTTTTGACCACATGACTTAGTGGAGAACACCACAGACAAGGGATGAAGGAGACAGACATGAGGTCAGTGATAGAGGAGACAAGTGATGAGATCAGGTAGGCATTAGGAAAGCAACAAAAACCTATATACCACGATGGTTTGAGTTTCTGATGACCATCTTTGATTGTGTTCTTTTTTTGGGAAAATTAGTGCAGGCAGTCATGGTGAGTCAACCACGAGAAACAGAAAGGTGCAGATGAGGGAGAGGAAGAGCAGAGAGGACTAGATGATGAAGAGAGAGAGAAGCACAGAGCTGCGGAGGAGAGAGCCGAGACAAGGCTTTATTCAGAAGAACCATCTGAATGGCCTTTACCACACAAAATGGGGGACACATTTAGGCAGTACATGGTTGTAAATGGCCCACAGAAAGTTTCTGATGGTCCATATCCAAGATCAGAGAAGAATAAGAGGTGTTTTTCCAAAGCATACTGTTTTCGTTTACTGTCTAATGGAGAGAAAGTTGAACGAGATTGGTTACTGTATTCTAAAAATACTAACAGAGTCTATTGTTTTGCATGTAAGCTTTTTGGTGAAGCTAAAGTTCTTGACACATGCCTTGTGGAGGGGTATAATAACTGGCGATGTCTTTCAAAAACACTGAAGCACCATGAAACCAGTAGTTCTCACATAAATGCTTATCTGACGTGGAAAGAAATGGCATTTCGCTTACGCCTAGGTAAAACTATTGATAGTGAACTGCAGAAAACCATGGCAGCTGAAAAAGCACACTGGAGAAGTGTGTTGACTAGAGTTATCGACTGCATACTTTTCCTTGCAGAGAGAAACTTGCCACTAAGGGGGAAAAATTCTCAGTTAGGAAATCCTAAAAATGGAAATTTTCTGGGAATCCTTGAGCTCATAGCGCGATATGATGTAACACTGGCAGAGCATCTTAGAAAGGCTGCCTCCAAACAAACCACTGGATATCTGACATGGTGCACTCAGAATGAATTTTTAGATTCAATATCAGAGTGTGTTTTGAGTAAAATATCTGCCAAGATCAAGTCCTCTAAGTACTTTGCAGTGGAACTGGACTGCACACCTGATATTTCAAAGCAAGAGCAGGCCTCAGTCATCATTCGATATATGGGGGGGGCGCCGAAGATATGTTCGCATCCACCTCAAAAATATGGAGTTGCGCCCCTGCATAACAAAACTAGCATACCAAAGTATTATATATATATATATATATATAATGAGAGAGAGAGACAAATGGTCTGTAGAGACATGGACTAAAGGCTGATTAATGACCAGTTCAAAGAAGCTAAGATGGATGTCATAGGATGTGTTTATTATCTATAATGCCATAAAATGTTTCAATGCAATTTTTTAAAAAACCATTTGAGTTTAGGAAATGCACAGAGGAGCTGACCTAATGTCTTGCCACTCTTTTTCTCTAATCACAGAGGACAGGTACGAAAATATATTCTACTTACACTAGGAAGTAAAAGCTGTGAGCTTCGTTGAACAGGAGATGGAGGTGTTCGCTGAGCGAATTCCATTTCCAAGTAAAGCTCTCACACAGGGCTGTTAACTTGTTAATGTGCACCTTTGAAATTTACATTTCAAATAAGGCTTGATTAGATCACAACTCACAAATGTATAATACTAAACATGCATAGATTATGCATGTTTAGATTCATCTATCAGAAAGGCAGTTATTTAGATTAGATCATTAACATGCAGTACATTAGTCCAGCTGTGGAGAAACTGTAACATTGGCAGACTGTGAAAGATCTCTTAGAGACACTGTAGTCCATCAATGCTCTTGGGTCTTGTCACACAAATGTGATGGACTCTTTCAAACGTCACATGTATATATCAAAATATCAAAGAGCAAACTTAAATGATTTTCTGTCTGCAACATCTGTATCTTACATTTTTAATTTGGTCAGCAGATGGATGCCCAGATTGGTGATTTGTGATGCTACATAATTCATCGTGTGGGGACCTAGCATATGTTGCAAGGAGCAATAGTCTGTAAAAAGATTCATTTTTTACAAGAAGGGTCAACAGAAAACAAAACACCGGGCCTTCCATCACATCATCAGTCACAAGGATAAAGCCTGTCACAAACAGAAGAAGTAGATAAGAAGTAGAAATAAATATAAAAGCTATTTCTAATTTTTGGAATGTCTTGGTAATATCCAGAAAAAAACTCCCATCAAGAATATTAACTTCATTTCTGATTTTATGTTCTTTGAGCACATAAAATCAGAAAGTCTGATGATAACATTTGGATCATAGTGTGTCATATTCTCAAGTTTAGATCACGTCCAGTAAATCTCAAAGCATGAGGGGAAAAGCATCTCTCAGAGTAAATAACATTTATTGATTTATTCCAAATGTTGCTGTAGGTTTTAAAGAGACAATTAATTCATGCTTCTAACAAGTGTAAGCTCCTCTGATGTAATAAAACATTTGATTTTGGACAAGAGATTGAATATTAAGCAAAGTCAACTTACATATTTTTCCCCCTTGCATAGAAATAATTAGAAAAGAGAGCATAATGAAGACCAAGAAACACACCAAATAGGTCGGGGATACATTTGTGGAGAATTTTAAAGCAGGATTAAGTTCTAATACAATATCTCAGGGTTTAAACATCTCAGAGCACTGTCTAATCCATCATCTCAAAATGGAAAGAGAATAGCACAACTGCAACCACTTAAACTGACCAGGAAAGGAGTGCATCAATCAAAAGAGCAGCCAAGAGGAACATTTTAACTCTGAATGAGCTACAGCAATCCACAGGTCAGGCCCAAGAATCTATTGACAGGACAACTGCTACGTACACCAAAAATGGAAAATGTTGACCTAAAATGCAAGACGCTATATATGTGTGGTTGAAGAACAACACCACACGTGAACACACAATTTTTTTTTAGAATGGACAAAAAAGCTGTGCAGAATTGTTGGGAATATGGATGGAGCTAAATGCAAATCAGTTCTGAAAGAAATCCAATTACAAGCTGGGAAAGACTTGAAACAGAGATGGAGCTTTACCTTCTAACAGAACAACAACCCTAAACATGCCAACAGAGATTAAAAATATATATATATAAACACATTTATATAAAAAAGCAATAGAACACTTTGAAGTTTGTGGCTTCTAGCATGAATAATTTTGCAACCATTTGTCTTTTGATTAAAGTGTAAACCACTAACACTTTTCATAAAAAGCCTTTACCTTAGCTGTGGTGATTTTTATTGCAATTTTGGACGACTCTAGAGATACAACATGCAACTGATTGTATTAATCACAACTAAACACATACATCTCTACTTTCTTTGCAAGTGTTACATCAGTGTTGTTTTGTGCTGCAACATTTACCTGTTTTCTCAGTCATTCTCACACCTCTGATTATCTTTCGCTGCCTTTCACACAGGTGAGTTTCAGCAACACAACACAGCTGTTGGTAGATGATTCAGTAACACACCTACCAACATAAAATTACCTTCACAGTTGGATTGTGCAGCAAGAAGAAAACAAACACTGCAACACTGAATGTCGTGCTCAAGGACACCTTTGTTTGATTGACATTTACCTTGTGTTAGAATGCTGAAGCAGACTGAGAATCAAACATGGATGGAGGAGATGAGGAAAGACTGATTAAAACACATATCATCTGTGAATCATACAGATGCAAAAACTGTAAATCTACAAATTGGACATTCATTACCTGTAGTTTGAACATAAAGTGACTGTCACATCTTCACATACCACGCGATCTACTTACAATAAAAAAGCTGGGGAATAATTAACTCTATACTAGGCTTGATTTGCCTTTCATTGGCATAATTCTTGATCACTTCTAACAAAATTTGAGGCACTGGAGAAGAAGCAAGTTCTGTCCCAGCAACAGTAACAGAGGATGTCTCTTCCTTTCTCCACAAAGGTATCTACATATCGCTATCTTTCAAAGGACTCTGTTTGACAAAACGCATTTATGAATCTTTTATCTTCCCAAACAAAAACAGAATTTTTCCATCTATTCTTAACCCAACTCTTACACCTCCTGCTGTAGGGGTATCCGGCTACTATACTATATGTTGGAAATATGTTTTCACTGCTGAGATCTAAAACTTTTATTGGTTTTCTAAAAGTCTGAAACTAAACAACCAACTAAATTCTGATTTTCTAACTCTTTAGCAGATGTTCCCAGTTGAGCCCTCGGGCAGCAAGCCTTGTTTAGTTTGCTTTATGTGCATTTCTCTAACAGATGAGGAAAACAGCAGATGTGCGACTCCCATCTTTACTACTTAGAGAAATCTAAAAATAAATGTGATTTTTTTTCTATTAAGACTAGAACACATTTTATATGAAAGGTGTTGTGTGCAGAATATTATCCGTAACCCTTGATATTGTCTGACATTTATGGTAATGCACATACATTCTTTCTGAGCTAGAAGAGGCAGTGTGGTGCGTTTCCGTTTATAAACATTTGCATTAGATTAAGGTCAGGGTTTTGACTTGGTAATTCTTTAACATTAAGACATTCTTAATGTCTTAAGACATTATTTTCTAGAACGAGTTGTGTGCTTTGAACTTTTGGCTTGCTGCATGGCCCACATTCTCTGGGAATAAATTTCATGGACAAATGCCTAGGCTTCTTTTAGAATCTGCTAAAATAATTAATAATTTATTGCTCTAGTACAGTGTTTTTCTAATGGAGGATTTTTTTTTTTACATTAATATTAGCTAATGTTTTGAAAGTACTTAAGGTTACAGTGTAACCTGTAAAGAAGGCATTGGAGCTAGACTTTTTTCACAAATTTTCTGTCTCAAACCATACTGTCACGGCATTGCGACAATTTCAACAAATATGCAACAAGTATGTTTTTTATAAAACTTACATACTGCAGCTTTAACTAAAATATGATAGCGGATCACTAGTAGTCTCATAACGATGTGAAGACGTCAGCCAACTAAGTCTTGGATGTTCTTCAGAACCAAAGAGACTCAAACTGAAGATTAAACCAGGATGAATAATAAATTTATATTCATCAAGGTACTAGTAAATGTCTCTTAGAAAGTTGTAGTTGCATAACAGGATGCATATGTGCAATATTTTGTTAACAAGCTATGCTAACTTCATAGATAAAAGTAGTTCTGGTTCCCAGCTTGTTTCTGTTTTCTCCAAAGTGGCAAGACTTCTCTGTGAAAGTTTCATTTCTTCATATATTGACTAACTTGAGGCAGGCAACTTAAAAGGTAAACAAGTCTGAGAGTAAAACTGAAATCTTCAACTGGATGAAGATCAGAGTCTGAGCAACACCCTCTCTTTCTTCTCCTCTTCTCACAGTGTCTCTTGAGCTCTAGGCCTCTTGCGTTTTTAACCTATAAGCCCGCCCTCCCGGTCTTATGAAAAATGCATTAGCCATGCTACACTTGATACTGTAGAGCCTCTGAGCACTCTCATGGCACCAGTACATCTTGCTATAGGCAAGTTCATCTCCCACAAAACCAACTGGGCCACGGTGGGACAGACAGAAGCTATCTTTGGCTTGGCACAACCACACTCTGTTGTCTGAGTCGATTGTAATAAGAAAGGTAGCTCAAAATTGAAGCCATAGATCTGTGAAAAGGGGTATATCTGTAAGCAGCCTTGGCTGATTTTTCTATACTTACGGTTTTCAACTTTAGTCAAATACACTGCCATTGATAAAATATGTGAAACAATTTTGACAGAGGCGATGCCTGTTTTTATTGCCAACTTTTTGTTGCACTACTTTAAGCATAGTAGCTGTGCTGTCACTGCTACATAACAACATATAGACAGGTGTGTGTAAATACACATTTAATCTAATGTTGTGTATTTTGCTACAGTTTCTACTGTTTTCAGATCTGAGCCAGAAGGCTTTTTCCTTACATAGAAGGAAAAAAATGCTGCTTATCCACCAGCCATCCTGTCCAAGAGCATTCATGGCAGGTCAAAATAGCAACCTAAGTTGTATGTAATTACCGGATTTGGTGTGTGGTTAAGCAACTATGATTCTGAGAACAGCATTACAAATGGTGACATTTAAGGAATATTCTCTGCCATCAGTAACTGTCTCAAAAGCTTTTTCAGGGCTTCTTGGTTGATTATCTCAACTGCTGTCCAGCCAGCAGCTGGGCTGCTGTTGTAATAGAGCTGTTGTTGCTTGTGGAGTTCTATACTCTCTTGTTACAGAAATAATCATGATAATAAAAGAAACTCTGACTTTTGTTACAACTAGAGGGACTATTTGCTGAATCTTGACTGTATTCTTTTGGATAGTTATGTCCGTAATGTTACAGTCTCTAACCTGAGAAGTATGCCAGATGTATATTGAAGTCCCTGTTTAATACTGTTTAAGTTATTTACATCCTGTAATTTATACAGTCTGTTCCATCACTTAAAAAACATATATTCGCTTTTGAAATACTGTTCTTCCAGTAAATAACTCGGTTAATAAACTCTGAAAGGTCAATACTGTCAGGTCCCCTGCCGAGTGGATGATTCATTGTGTCGTCATTTGTGTCTTCGATTGTGAGGCTAATGGTAGCTGAATAACCAATGTGTGACATCATCATGCAGTGTTGTAGGTAAGAGTGGGCTTTTATTGCTCCACACAGAAATGTGTTTTACTTTAGAAAGCCAAAGACATTGTGTGTGATCTATAAGTAGATATGATTGTCATCTGTCTTGTTTAAAGTTTAGACACTCACAAATTATCACACAGTTAGCAAAATGACGGTAGACTAACTACCTTTAAATATTTAATGTCAAAAGTTGTTACATTTTTATCTGTGCTCTTTTCTTCTATTACAGAAATAAATTTGTCTCTATTACAACAGGAAAAAAAATGTTTCTACTCTTTTCCCTTAAGTCACCAGGCAGCTTCACTTTTCGTTGTTGGACCTGGATTAGTTTTCTTACAATACATGTGTAAAATGCCAAGGGTGGCTGTTCTAATCAAACTGTACATGGCACAAAGAACATAAACATGACAGGTTAGAATCACAGTTTTATCCTCCCACAACTACAAAGACTTTGAAAAAATACTGAAGTGAACTCTTTGTCTCTTTGTTGTTCTGCCTTTTAAATTAGCTTGATAATGTTTTATTTCATGATCAAAATCCAGTAAAATAATACATTATCCTCCGTTCTAACCCGTGTTTTGCATATTACATTATTACATGCAGCCTCTTAGTCTCAGTGAAATGACCAAAAGACTTTATAATGACAGTTTTCAGTGAGCTATTCTCCTCCATTTCCTTGCTCTTGCTCTACTATGGGAAGTTTCTACAGAAAAGATGCCTGAAATTAGAACAAAACCAAGAAGGATTGCTGGGCAGTGCATTGTGCATGCATTATGATATGGTGGTCTGTTGCCTGGCTTCCACGGCATAGGTTGTTATAATTAAATGTAACAGAATCTTATTTCTTAAAATGCTTCAGCAAGTTAAATTTGTGTTGTGTGCTCAACTTTTAATGCATTTCATCTGAGCAGCAATCTTTATGCAAGTTTAAATAAGGCCTGTGGAACAATTGTAAGTGAAACAATTATAAGATCTGTTTTCTAACTTGCAAATTAATAAATCAACTAAGCAGTTGGCATCATAGACTGTTTATGTTGTTCTCTATTGAGTTTTGCAGTGTAATATTGGCATCCAATCAACACATGAGTGACAAACTACAGTATCTTACTGCTTTTAAGCAATCTGGACTACCATTTGATTGAAACTTTAAACCAAAGACAAGGAATCCATTTGCTTACAGTTGAGAGCATTCCCACAATAACACCGTGGGGCTGATCTTTTAAAGATTTGCGTGTATAAAAAGCAATACCAACTTGATATTGTGTGCAAACCTAATCTAGAAGCAATACTCAAACAGAATTGTGTTAGTACAATGAGAACAGCGGCGGGAATAAACTTAGCGTGTCTTCCTCCATGAATATGGAAAGAGTATGCTGATCATCAGAAAGCACTAAATACTGGAAGGAGGACATGCAAATGTAATGACTTACCACTCGCAATTCGATTCACTAAACCCGAACCACATTGCTGGGTGCTTTTATTTGCATCTATACTTAGCATGTTTGAAAAGCAGGTGTAAACTAGCGTGAAAAAATATGTGCGGTCACTATGGTGAGCAGGCGGCAGAGATACTATGACAAACTTTACTATTTAAATAATATAATATAAAAAAATTGGCGCAGCGTCTGCTGTCAAGCGGGCGCTGTACCGGTCCGTCGTGGTGAAGAGAGAGCTGAGCCAAAAAGCGAAGCTCTCGATTTACCGGTCGATCTACGTTCCCACCCTCATCTATGGTCATGAGCTTTGGGTCATAACCGAAAGAACGAGATCGCGGATACAAGCGGCCGAAATGGGTTTTCTCCGTAGGGTGGCTGGGCTCTCCCTTAGAGATAGGGTGAGAAGCTCAGCCATCCGGGAGGGACTCAGAGTAGAGCCGCTGCTCCTTCACATCGAGAGGAGCCAGTTGAGGTGGCTTGGGCATCTGGTCAGGATGCCTCCTGGACGCCTCCCTGGTGAGGTGTTCCGGGCACGTCCCACCGGGAGGAGGCCCCGAGGAAGACCCAGGACACGCTGGAGAGACTATGTCTCTCGGCTGGCCTGGGAACGCCTCGAGATTCCCCTGGAAGAGCTAGAAGAAGTGGCCGGGGAGAGGGAAGTCTGGGCCTCCCTTCTGAAGCTGCTACCCCCGCGACCCGACCTCGGATAAGCGGAAGAAGATGGATGGATGGATGGAATATAAAAAAATTATCAAAAATGGATTAGAAGTAGCCTCAAGCAATGCTGATTTTGAGCTGCAGGATTAACAAATAATGTACCATCACTTTATGGCAGCATACTGTGAGGTCTTAATGCTATGCAGGAGTGCATGTAGCCCAGAAAAGGTTATCTACTGCTGCATGTTCCACAAATTGTGCCTGCAAAAAATATCTAAGTAGCACAGATTAAAGCTGCCGGGCTGTTGACCATGTTTATCCAATTAAACCAAAAAGAAAACAACACGACAAACTTAAATACTGTGCAATGTTATTTAGCAAAACTGAACATTAACTGCCAACAGGTAGTTAGGTTGCAGAGTTAAGTATACATTTTGATTTATCTTTAAATATTTCTTTTGTTCACCACATTGCATACTAATTTAGATTCATTTAGATGAGATTTGTTATTATTATTATTATTATTAATAATAATAATAATCATCATAATAAAAAATAATAATATTACAGCATAATGACTTTCTAATTAATTAGAGTGGCTCACACAAAAATCCTAATTTTAATTGGCTGGTCTGCACCACTGTTGCACTTGTAATCAATTACACTGCAAATCTTTGTAGACTGCATGCAACATGCCCACTTACTGTACATGCAATATTTTTCTTTTCCTCACGCAATTTACCGCTCCATATTTGGAATCTTTGTGGATCAGGCCCTTTAACTGAATTAGTAAATGGCTCTGATGACTTAAGACAGACGTTTTATTACATGATTGATAAAGAAGTATTGTTTCTGGCTGTCAAGTGGTGCTCATTAGTATCCAACTGCTCTCTTGCCTGAGGGAAGGATTCAGCTGAAACTACCTGCAATGTTTTTATGCTCTGTACTGTGTGAGCCACTTTGATAGCTCTGTTGCTGTCGTCTGATGCAATTTATAGGCCTATATGTCTGCATGTTAATATGACACAGTGAGACAGATTAACAGCCCAGCTGAAAGCTGACACAGTGGCTAAGAGCCATTGATTTACTAGAAATAATAGAAACTGAAACCAGAAGAGAAGAGCAAAGTAAGAGTAAACCTCTCTGATCTTAACCTCCCAAGATCTCCCATTCTCTGTTCAAAGGCATGCAAGCACAGGAGGGACTGTCTTAAAAAAGATTCACTGCTTTTAAATTTAAAGGATGAATCCAAAATAAATCTATAATCATAGTCAAAAGGCTACCACTTAGATATCCTGTAGCTGGTTTCAGGTCATGGTTGTGTATTTTCCGTTTTTGGAAACAGAAGATATATTAATTGTAAATTTTTATTAATATTCTATGACAAATTATAAAATAAAGCTATACATGGATATTTCTCCAATTTGCTATTTAGACGTTTAATATTGTAAAGCTAATTGCTCCTTTTTCTAGTATGTCTTTAAATGGCTTTAATTATTTACACCAGACAAAAAGAACAAGATTCAGCTCACAGGAACAACTTGTTTACACCCCTGTCAGATACGGAATAATTTAGAATCATTTTGGGCTTAGCTATATGTGTTAATACGATTATTCAAGTCTAAATTTATTTGTGTAAAAATAAATTCCATTAAATCAAAATTACCGTTAACCAAAAAAAAAAAAAAGATTGAACAAAAAACTAACAGCAAAGAAACTCCCAGTAGGTCAGGGTCTATTTTATTACAAATGTTGCATTTATTGAGAGTCTGTATTTCTTACGGCCACAGGAGGAAAAAAAAGTGTCCTTGTCGTGCTGTTAAGCACGATGAGGCTGATTTTGTTGAAGGACAAACAGTGAGTAAAGTAAATATTGGAAGGCATGCTGATTTTGTAGGTTAGCTCAAATAAGAAGCAATTCAACATTTTTATAACATTTTCATTTTAATGAAGATTATTTTTGATTCAGAATATAAGCCAAAGGTGCAGTTAAAAGTTGATTTGCACACCATGGACTGAAATAACCTCTTACTAAGAAGACTGACTTTCGACCTCTGTAGATCAATCAAACAATCAATGACCGATACTCCTGACATAATCTGGTCATAGGCACCACTAAGGTCAGCACCGGTCAACAGAATCAATTTTTGTCAATCCAACATTACTACTATGATCTACAGGACCAGAGAGCTGTTTGAGGGCTTCAGAGAGAAGACAAGAGATCTGTTCAAGGCTGGAATGAACTGTAAGACCATCAGTAAAAACTTTGGTGTGATTATTATCAAAAAGATTACTCACATTTGCCATCAGCTTAGAGCTCTACACAAGATCTTGCCTTACTGGGTGAGTATAACCACAACGAAGGGGTCTGTCCACAATTACGCAGTAGGAGCTTGTTAATTATCGGAAGGCATTTGGACCCAATTCAGCAGTAACACCAGTGGTAACGCTATGCGTTCAGTCATTGCTCTTATGCATTTTCATTTCAAAATTCCAGATTTTTCCTCACTAATATTTCTACATTGTTTTCTTGCAGTTTTTATGGGATTGTGAAGAACATTTGAGTACAAAATATTCACCATGAACTGTTTAATAAGTTTTTTTTTGCACTTTCCACAAATCACAAAGCATAACACTGCTGAAGATGCATTGTTCAGAAAGTGGTGTAGCTCTTTTTCACTGCTACCTTATTAGGACTGGCTTAGAAAAGCTGCTTTTAAAATTCCAGGAAAGCCACAGGGAGGAGAATAGTAATAAAAATTGTGTATGCACACATTTTTTTACTTATGTAACATGCCATTTTGGAAACATATTCTGTGTATTTGAGTATAAAACATCACTATGAACTTCCTTAAAAAGTTTTAATCCTTTAATATTTGAAGGACCTCCAATAAAAAACAATGCAATGTTAAAACTCTTTTCAAGTTTTTGGTGCTGATAAAGAAACATTTCACTGCTTTTCTTGCATCTGATCTCTGATAATCTTTGTTTCAAGAACAAAACCTCTTGAATTTTGTCAAGCAAGGTACAGAATGAATATCCTAAATAAAATCCAGATTCTTTAAAGCAAAGTTTATCAATGCAGCTGCCTTTATTTTATTTGCAAGACTTCCAAAAAAACATAGACTTATTGCTTTGTTTGGTATTTTAGACCCAGTTTAAGAAACCCAGTTATCTAAATTTGCAAACAAAACATCCCTGTCTGATTTTGAATGAGGGTTAATTTTTTTACTAAGTCAAAAACCACAGAACCCATAATCTAAAGTTAAAATCAATGTGTGATTTTATGAAAGCTGAATCATGTTAATTACATATAAATTAGGATTTTGTCCTTCAGAAAGTATTCTTCCCTTTTGTATTTTAAAAAAAGAATTTTGGAAAATTTAAAAAAGAAAAGTGATTTTTCTTTTTCCCATATTTTTCCAGAGTTGGAAAATGGACTGCATGGAAATCTCATGGCCTTCTGCTATATAAGGTACATGTACAGAAGAAAAGCTCTAAATGATGCAGAGAAGGTTGGGAGTGAAAGCTAGGGTCAAATGAGAGAAAAGCTTAGAATGCCCTGAAGAAATCTTCACCTCACTGAGGGGCCAATGGACAGGGTCACTGGTTTACAACCTCCTTTTCTCAGCCAGAAACATCAAGGATCTGTAGTGGATATTTCTCCTGTATGAGCAATACTCAAAATAAATCCTCAAGGCAAAATCCAATGAAGAATCCGACTGAGGTCATGGACAGCTCCCAATGCTAGAGGTGTACAAGCAGCTGAAGTTTCAAGCTGCCAAGCAGCAGAAAAGAAGCCTACAGAAAAGGTCTTAGCACTTTGCTCTCCAACAAAGGTTCTAACAGCAAGTCTTTAAGATGTTTTTCTACTTGGGGATAAAATATGTATTTCACCAAATGCAGTGATTGCTCAGCGTAATCAAAGACATTGGCATGAGCTGTATGCCAACTTTCAACAAGTATATTTCAGCAACAACGCCACAAAAAAATAAAAACTTTTTTTTTTACACAAAGCAGAATATTCAGTCTGTTGCAGTAGTTTGGTTTTAGGCTTAATGTTTATTTGAGAAAACTATAAATATATCGCTGCACTTGATGTTACTGTATGGCTAGCTCTATGGCTAGCTCGCTGTTACTGTCTCTTACTCTGCAGTTGTTTAGTCAGAATGTCTGGGATCATGAGCGCCCCCTGCCAGGAGGCAAGAAAACTGCCTGCCTCACCTTGAATCTGATCTCTGCCGTTTATGATCGCTCCTCAGCACACAAAACATATTACACATACAGTTGGTTGACAAAAAAAACACTGAACATTATATACATAAGCTAAATTATGGAAAATCAGTTCATACATGAAATGTCTTTTAGCCATTTTATTGGCGGCGTACAGACAGGAGGAACATGTTCTCAGAGTGGCAGCCAGTGCAGTTAGCGAGAGGTTGCACAATCGAAGCCTCAACTCGCTGCTGCCTCATCGGCTTCGCTTCCGATCATTTGAATGGGAAAATTTTTGAAGAAAAAATCATCAGAATTGGTTAAGCTAAATGAAAAATAGGTACTTTATAGTACAAACCACAATGTGAAAATAGCAATATAAATCATTTTATCATTTTTTTTTTTTTTTTCATGATCGCATGTCCTCCCCTGACCGCACGTCACTGCTGCCCAGAGATGTGTATTCACCTTAGTTTTAGAGAGTTAGGTTTGTGGTGTTCAAACTTTTATATGCTATTGTTGGTTTGTAAAGTTATGGTCATGTACATTTAAAGGCCCAATGAGTGGTGGTTACAGGCTGAGTACCATTTGTTTATGTTAATGCTATTGACCAAAGGGTTGCTTTTCTGTTTTAATGATTATAGAGCATTTTTGTTCAGCTATAACTCAAAATCTAAACACGCCAAAGCCAGTCAAACCTAGAATGACTGGATCTAATGCAGAGCTCATCCCTAGCAAAACACTAAAATAAAAAAATGCCCCAGAATCAACTGTGGATAACATACATATTTACCTTATGTTTGAAAAACAACAGCTAAGAAATCATAAAACTCAGGGTGATGCAGAAACAAAGTCAGCTTTTCACATTAGGACCGAAAAGAATATTGCATCAGAAAAACAAATCTAACCAAAACAAAACTCCAATATTCTTAAAACCCCAAACCTCTTCTATTCAGTTCTGCCCAGATATTCCCACACTGCTGCCTCAGATCCGAAGGAGGCTGGTCTGATTAAAAGGCCACTGTGTCATATTTTTCCTGCTCCTCATCCAGCTTCTTCACATCCAAGAACAAGCACTCTACGTTGTTTCAAAGCCCCCTTCCGTCTCTCATGTTTGTACATTTTCTAACAAAGGTGAAATTCAGACACAGCAAGGAAATCACGAACACATCAAAGTACAGAGAAGTATCTGATGCTGCGAGACTATCATTATGTTAACTCACCAAATCAGACACTTAAAAGTTGTTTGAAAAGTTTTTTCTCTTCTGCATCCAAACAGGCAGGCTGTGGCTGCATTATGCAAATCCAGCAAAGCCCCATCTATGGCCCACATGCTAAAGTGGAAACATCATCATCTCTTTCTGTCCTCTTTTGCTCTGTCTCATTCCCCTTCTCTCAGATCCAGCTGCTCATCTGGCAACAGAGCAAAGAAACAAATGAAGTGCTGCAACAGAATGAAGGCTTCACTGGGAGAGTGATAGTAGACAGAAGGAATGAAACAAGGATTTGGTTTGTGGTTTTAAAGACAGTTTTACTCAAACATACCTCTTTTGTTGGCAGATTAGCAATGGGAAGTCTGGCTTAAACTCAACAATGTCCAGTTGTGCATTCAAATTAAATTTTTAAAATAAATGAATGTTCTTGTGAGCTTGGATGCAGGCCTAATATTTGTGATCTTTCTTTACAGTCAGCTTAAAAAAAGAAACTAATTTGGTCCTTTCTTTGCAGAATTATTTCAGCCCAATTGAGGGGTTTTCAAATACGAATGACCTGCTCAGATACATGTAAAAGCATTTCAGTCATAATTAAGTCTAGACTTTGACAAGGTCACTCTAAAACCTTATTTTGTTCTTAATTATTCAAGACATGCATTTGCTGGTGTGCCTCAGGTCACTGTACTGCTGTCGAACCCAAGTGATCTTGAGCTTAAGGTCACAAACTGGTGGAGAGAAAAACTTGTGGTTCCATCAATCACAGAAAAGTGTTAAGGCGCTAATGTATCATGGTAGACCCAGGCCAATACAGTGCCACCAACATATTTGATTGCAGATATGGTGTTCTTTTTCTAAAATGCTGCGTTAGTTTTATGTTCAATGTAACGAGACACAGAACTTTACATTTTTTTAGACTTTTGAGATCCTTTAGAGTACTTCATGTGGTCAGGTTCTATTTCTGATACTTCTTGATTCTACTGGTCACACAGTAATCAGTACTTGGTTGCAGTTTCTAAATGATTCAACAAGGAGGAACTGACTTTCTGACATAGTCCCAGGTTGGATTGGATAGTGTTTTTCTCTTGCATGAAGTCATTTTAAAGAGTTTTCTCACAGAGTATCTATTCAGGTTGTTTGTCAGATTTATACATGTTCTTGAAGTTTTGAAACATGCAAGTATGACAAAGTAAAAACAGGTGAACTCTGTAAATCCTGTAGCTCACCAGCTGATGTAGGAAGTACCAATGTACTTCCCACCAATGTAGGAAGTATATTATGTATTGGATAGTAGAATATCCGCAGGTTAAATATAATATTTAGTTATAAATCACCCAAAATTAGACGTCAAATCAAAGTTTTTGTCAACAGTAAAAGGATAAACTAAAAAGTCAAAGAAATCAGCAAATATTAGTAAATTGTTTGAATTTTACAGTCAGGAATCATTTAAAAGATAAGTCCTATAATAAATCAGTGGCTTATATTCTTGAAAAGAATCGCCACATCATCTCATTTCCAGCACAGAAAGTGGGGAATATGGCAGTGTAGACTGAGTAAGTTAAGCCCGCTTAGCTAAAGGTTTTCATCATAACATATAGTAAAGTAAAAGAGGAAAATTGCTCAATATCATTGTCAGAAGACTGATAGTAACACTGAAAGAGGAATGAACTTGTCTTGGGATAACTACAAGACATTTTTACCAAATGCAGCATCCAGACTGGACTCTTTAAACTTTTAGATACAACATGTTATTGTCTGATAAACATGAAATAATAATTTAGGCTATTGTCACAGAAGGTAAATTCAGCAAAATTGCATGAGTGCATCATAAATATGATTAATAGGGTTAAACTCTTGGCCTGAAGATTTTCAGGCAGCTGTGTATTCTATCTGGGTATTCTGTCTCAAAAATGCATAGCAAATTTACATTAACACACAGAGACTTCTCTTTTATATCTGATTCATTGATTTCTGTATTTATTTTATAATTTCAGCACCAGACATTGAATTTTGACTCCTTTCTCTGTAATATCTCTCCCACCTAAACTGAATAAGTCATAACTTTGAAAGCTTGAAATCACCAGAAATTCTAGACTTGTGACAGGAGTATTCTTCATAATCCTATCTTTTGGAAATAGGTCTGTAGCTTATAAAAAGTCAGAGTGCTTTAGTTGAATAGAGACACTTTAGATGTCAAACCAACCAAAGCTGATCCCAACCCCATGGTGTTAAGACAAGAGAATCACATTATCTCTTCATTTTCTTTCATTTGCACACACATAGAGACACAAGAACTCTTCTCTCTTGCCTCCTGAAACACAGGGGGTTTGAGTCGAAATGAACATTCAGTGCAACATGTTTGTATCCTTACTGAGGCTCTTTTTCTTGACAGTTAATTGAGTTGAGTCAAAATGCACTGAGGTAAAAGGAAATGACTCCAACTGGAACATGTATAACTGGATTAGACTGAATCTGTCTGTAGTGTATTCAGTTATAATTGGCTTATACTGGACTGTATATAATTGAGCTTGTTTACTTTTTCAGTAAAACACCCTGAATTTGTTCTAAATTGGTGGTGCAGTATATAAGTAAAATGACTATTTGGGATAGAAATTACTAATAAGGAGTAGATTCCTACTGTCCCTGTGTAAAAGGGCTATCATGTCTCAAACTATATATATATATATATATATATATATATATAATATAACTGCTCCATGGTGCATAGACATCACTTGTTCCTCACACAAGAGGGATTGTCTTTGACAATTGAGGAAGAGCTTTTAGAAGAAATGTTTTTGAAGTTTTGTTGAACAAACTAAAATGACGGAATGTGACACTCCTGTGATCCATCAGAGATAAAGCTGCTTGTTCTGAGCAAAACAAAACTTCAAAAAAATCATCAACTTTCAGGGCCCTTTCTTTTCATCACCCGGATATTGCTCAACATAAAGTGTTCAGGAGTTACAATTAATAAATCATGTATGTGTATTTCAAAATAGTGTGTAAAACAGCTGAGAACATAATTAATGCAAACATACATCTAAATGTGCTAAAAAAATAAACAATGGGTAGTGTTCCCCCTACCATTACATTAAAAATCAAACAACACAAGCTAGCAAAAAGAAGGCCTCAATAATTTTCTATCACTTACAAGGGAGACAAATTTGTTTGGAAATATTTCCTGACACAACAGATGTACCAGAGCAGATTAAACAATCAGTTCACATCAGCTTGTAATACTTGAGAGTCAAAGCGTACAATAGCCAGGCACATAAAAAGCCCAGCTAAGTATAGCAGCTGATTTTTCAATACTTTATGTATTCATCTACCTCTGTGGGAGTCTTCAGTATTCAGTATTTGTATTCAGTATTGAAAAAAAAAACAATAATAAGGAAATGTTATTGTGATGTTGAAGGTTGGTTGACGAAAGACCCAAATGCAGAGGCAATGGTAGCTTGTTTATAAAGAATGATTGAATGAAAACATGATGAAAAAACTTACAAAAACCACAGGGAGCACCAGGAGCCAGAGCCAAACAAAAAACAGGAATCCAAGGGAAAAATGACAGCAGGGAAATGACAAGAGCTCACAGGAGGAACCAGCAAGGAGTGACTGAAAAATTACTGGGAGGTTGGATGTTGAAACAATGGACCTGGGCTGATTAGCTAAATGATTGCAGGTGTGATGAGAAAGAGCCGGCAGACTAAGGAGAGAGAGAAAGAGAAAGTGGCACAGCGGGCGAAGGAGAGTACACAGGGGACTAGGAAATGAGTCTAACAGTAAAGCAAACAAAATATAATAAAACTAAAGTGGTTAAGAATAACTAGACACAAGAAATAAACAAGATAAACTATAATCACTATGAAAAGACTGAACAATAGACAACAGGAACAAGACTGATCTAACCAAAATAAGAAACTAACAATAATAATTAAAATTAAATCAAAATGCAAAACAACCTAAAATTCTAACAGTTACAAAGATATTATTATAATTATAAATACCCTTTTGTTATATTGTTCTGCAGCAGGAATAATTTTACTTTTGTCTTTTTAAATTAAAAAGTACTATTTATTTTTAATTTTTGTTAAATAATAGGATATCAAATATTTTACTCAGGATTGCAATACTCAGGGCCACCATACAATACCCTGACAATGACAAACTGACTCATACCTACTTGTAAAGGTATTTTTATATCACTGAAAGTGTTTTTCTCTCATGAATCTATAACAAGCAACCGATTGTCTTTGATAACAAATCATAATACAGTGAGAGCAAATGTTTCCCAAACAAATTAATCACATGTTAATGGTCTCCAAAAAGCATTGACCCCTCTGGTTAAGAGGAGCATCACACAATTTTTATCAGTTAATGATTGTGCACACATTCATGAAACCAGGCAGGAAAAGATCAGTTATAAGACAGAACACACTCTGCATGTACACAAACACACACACATGCACACACAGGTGTTCCTCTCCAAACCCATCCACTCAGTAAATCAGAAATGACCTAGTTAGTTCCCATGACAACAAATCCCAACACAAAGGAGCGGTCAGAAGAATGAATCTTTGGCTGCTGCTGACGTATGTGAGCATCGGAGTGCGCTTAATGAGTGTACCTGAGGAAAAAACAACAGCTTTGTTTCACAGAGCTTCACAAGATCTGGGAACTACGCTACTATGAGCGTAACCTGATCATTGTTAGGGAGTGCATTCTAATGAACTGAGTAGAAAAACTCCAGGGGAACTGACAACAGAGCCCCTTACTGCACAAACGTAGTTACAATTAAAGAAAAAGTTTTGTTATTTCTGTTTTTTGCTGTCAAGTAGATGCTAAATGAAGTTTATACTCTTTGAATTTCAACTTTCGCCTTAAAATGAAGACAAATGTAAGTATGGTGCATATTAGCAACATTGGGCATAACGGGGCAAAAACACAACAAAACAAATGTGCTGCTATTTCTCAAATAGGACTTTGAAATTAACTTCTGTACAATCATTGAGTGAACTTTATCACAGATTTGTTAAAATACAGTTTAAAAATGCAAAATTTCAACAGGATGTAGTTCACACTTTGATCACTAGATGGCAACAAAGTGTTACTTATACAAGTTTTGGTATTTCTGGGCTCCAGAAGCAGCTTGCAGCAAATCTCCAAAGTCTGCATGGAGTCATGGTAGAAGCAAAATTTACAGGAAGATTTGGGTTGACAATAGTACAGATTTTACACTGTAATAAAAGAAAAATTGTCTCTGTGCCATAAAAAGAAAAAATATATCTGAGCTGAAAATGGGTGTATTCTAATTACTACATAAACGTACACAAACATTTAAATTTCAGGGAAATAAAAACCACTTCTTTAAAAGCCATTATTATGCCATTTAAGAACAAGAACCTTTAAATGGAAAGTTTAATGTGATTGAATGCCAGAAAGTAAAAAAAAAATAAAAAGTTAAATGTTTGTCTTCGTAACAAAAATCAACCTTAAAACTGACTGAAATTGTCACTTCCCCACGACAATTGGTTACCATCTTCACATGATAAACCATGATCAAACAATATGTCTTTTAACTGAAATGACTCACCCCAAACAGTGAGACACTTTACTGCTCAAATCAGCAGTCAATGAGAGAATCTCAAGTCCCCTTAGTGACAATATCAGCTGCCCTCTATTCCCAGAGAGTAATGAGGGTGGACCAGAATCTAAAGCAGCCAAATAGATTCGGCTATTGTTAATTTTTCTTCTTGGACTTGTTCTTTCTTTTCTACAGGTACATTCCAAACATATTTTTATTTAAACAATCAAATTACAGGGTGGTTTACTCTCATATACAATGTGATAATATTCCTTTAAGCTCTGTGTAGCCTACTGTAGATGGGCAGTATTTTACAGTATTTTTTTTCTAATTCAAGTGGTAAAATTAAAGAATGATAACTGAATCAAATAATTCTAATAATCTTACAGCATGTACACTCTATACATGCTGTATACAAGGGTACACAGAGAAAAACAATGGCAGAAACCATGTTCATACTGAATTGAACATGACCAGAGCAAAGGTCTAAGCATGCATAGTTAAAAAGCAAAATTACACAATGCATTCCAGCAAAGCAAAGTCTCTTTTAGAAGTAACTTCTCACAAATGAGGTGGCTCTAGTCCACTTCCTACTTTTTCAGCCCCTAAGAGATACTGTACCATAAATGAGAGAGATGTCAGACAGGATTTTGGTCTAAGTGCAGAGCTTCTGTGTGAACGTCTGGTTACGTTAAGCACCTTGATGAAGATCCATCCCTTTTATCCTGTTCTTCCTGCTCATTTCCCCTCTCATTGCCAGTGCACATTCTTTGCTCCTGTTGTGCTCATGCTGGAATATTAGACATGCAGAGATGGCTGGGTTTTGTTTTACACATCATTCCTAATAACAGCAGCTGCAATTATGGGAAGATTTTACATCTAAAGTAAATGTTTGCACCATTCTTAAGAGTTGATTCATATAAGCGGTCAGAAGAGAAGAGCAGTAATAGACTAGGGAGGATGAGGGAAGCCTAGTATGGCGGGTGTAAGGGTGCTGCTAATTCATGGAAATGTTCCTGAGGAGGGAGAACAGAGGGGTAGGGGGAAGTAGATGCGATCTGATATTCACAATATCCACAACTTGGTAAAAATGCAACTTAATGTTTGCTGCGGGACTTCTGGTTGTGTGTGTGTATGGAGCACTGAGACAAAAGCAAGCATGTATTTCAGGCAGAACGAAACAATGCGTTCCAGAAAGCAAGCAGAGACAGAGAGCACCTACCTTCATGTTGCATCTGTGCAGGTTTCTCTGATTCTCTTCACATTAACCGAGGAAAAAACACATCTACGTTGCATTAACTGAAGAAACCCTCTTAAAAGCAGGAGGTTCAGATCGGGATCTGCTCGGGATAACTGTGTTCTTTTTGTGTGAACGCGCAGACTGTTACGTCCTCTCCTCTTCATCAAGGAAGCAGCCTCACGTTGAGCCGAAATCCGAACCCGACTCGTAAAGATGCCCGAACCCAAAGCAAATAATTTAACTGCCGTTTTTCCAGATTTCCCGTCATCGCACTGTGATTTTTTGGGTAAGGATGGTAGGAAAGCAGAGAAAGATGCTCAGAGGATGAGGATGTGAGCAGGTCCCTTCGCTCTTATTGCCTACGGAAGCCTGCGTGGCCGGGATTTTCTTTCGCCTTTTTTTAAACTACTTAAATTATGTTAACCCACTTCTGAAAACCACGCTTTCAATTAAATAAATATAAAGTAACTTTAGAACATAAAAGTAATTAATTAGAGAAAAGATAAATGGAACATTTTGGCCAATATGTAAAATGCTTTGTATTTAAATATGCATGTTGAAAACACAAAGCTAACACTGCAAATCCGCGTGGACACACCAACATTACAGGGTGATTGCAGTTTTCCATTAGCAGGGACATTGAAGCTGGTCACAGTTGAGTTGAAAAACAACTAAACACATCCTGTAAGAAACCTGTTTAAGGACAGAATGATCATAAATATACAGCAAATGAAAAGCATAATTGTTTTAGAAAGGTCAAAGTCTTGACCTAAACCCAACAGCAACTCAATGAAAAAATTGACTCTCAATCTCAGTTAGATTGAGAGCTAGTTGAAAATTCAACAGAGAATCTCAATGTAACATGACTGATCTTCAGCTATTTAAGGAGGTAAATTGTTTATAAAGATGCAAAATTAGATAACCCAATAGCAACTACAACTTCAGTGAAAGTTGTACTATGAGAAGCAGAACACAAGTGTACAAATTGTAAATGGGGTATGAATATGAATAGAGTACTGTACATATTTCAAACAGACCAGTGTTTTTTTTTTAGGATAAACAAATCAAATATTTATAATGTATTGTACAAGTTGATGTAAATCAGTTTCATCGTTCCACATCAGTTTTTGAGTAGACCAAGTTATGGTCTTCGTCGCCATCTAGTGGTGATTCACAAATACAGCAGACCAGGGAGCAGGCAGTTCAAACCTCACAGAGTATCTCAGCAACAAGACACTTCACCTTTGGTTTATAAAACCATGACGTAAAAGATAAAACAATAGGTCAAAAATCTTGATCAAACCATTTATTTTTTTTTCCAACATTTATGAAGCCAGAAGGAAAATTTGATTTTGATTGGATCATCCACAATGTCAAAAACGATTAGCTATTTTCTGATCATCATCATCACATCAACACAGTGTATACACAGTACCATTTACAGTTACCAAAAACCCAGGTTGGTACAGTCCTTGTTTTTAAATGAAAATTTTTCTTTCAAGCATGGCAATTAGGCTGAACTTTTTATTTCCCTAACTATGCCTTTCTTACATATGATTCAATGTTTGCGCTCACAAAGTGAGTCCAATAATGAATGACTTCAGACAGTGAGAAATTAACTAATCTGTAATCTGTGGATTTCTTTTCTTATGTGACTGCACACTAGACTAAATTAAAAATCCCTGAAAGACTACAAACTATCCAGATTTATTAACATAAACAGAGCTGTCAAAGTGTTAATAAACCCTATATGTTGTGACGCATCCAGAAGCCTAACATTGTTTTTACTTAGTTTCCTAAACATGTACATCCATCAGTTTCACACATCTTAAGGAATGTTAGTAATAGCTTGGTAAACAAAAGAGCAGCAAATGAGGATTTAACCGACTGCAGCAAAGCAGTCAAATGAGGATGGAAACATGCAAAGAAAAAGTGTATGAAATGTTAAATTTCACAGTCTGACGTATCAGACAAACATTCAAATTCTTGGTGAAACCAATTGACTACTGAACACATTCCTGCTACTTCAGAAATGGTTACAGCAGACAATAACGTTTTCTATAAGCCAAGAAAAACTTTAATCCAATTATAACGTTTTTGAACAAAGTGACTCAAATTATTTCTTTTAGTTTTTTTGCAACATTTATGAAGACAGTTGGCTTGTAATTATTACACGGGCCTTTTGGGATTTAAGAATAGCAAGGACAGAAGAGAGAAAAAACCCAGGTAGATAGAGAATTGCTGCTGTGATTTATATGTTGCACAATTACAACTTTAGAACAATACTCTCAATTTAATAAATGTTCAATAACTATTCAAAGGCAGGAAAAACACTGTATGTGAGCCACCTGTAGAACGGCCCAATTTTCAAATTGAAAAGACCGGATACAAAAACAAAGAAAGAGGCAGACCAGGCCACAAACACAATGACAAACATCCTCATGCTTCACAGGAAGAAAGAACATAAAATAAAAATCACATGTCAAGCATACACACACACACACACACACAGCATTTTCAATACTCCAGAGTAATTTTTAACCATCGTTCAATAAGAGTGGTCTGCAAGATTATCCAAGAAAACCTCTTGAAAAACCAAAACCTCACAGCTGAAGGCAACAGATTGCTTCCATGACTCAGGAAGTTGAATTGTTAATATTATCCGGTGAGTACAGAAAATGAAAAATATAGAAGAAAATCAACATTGTACCCCTTTTTCAGTTTCTTATTCAACATTCATGCTTCCCAAAGATCATCCCACTCTTACACGAATGATGGTTAAAAACAATAGAGTGAATATAGACATTTAAATAATTTACGACGTATGTACACAATAATCCATCTTATTTTTCAGGAGTTTCCTCGTCTTCTCAGGATGTGAGCACATCTTCTAATCACCCATCTTTACTTTAGAGGTCTGAAGGGGAAGAAAATGCTGTTAGAGGGATCTTATAGCAGCTACAGGTGATCACCAGGTAGTATTGTTTAGGAGTCTAGTTTACCTGCAGAATTGCTACAATGACACCAAACAGGCCAATTGCGCTACCAAAGATTTCCACAATAAGAATCTTCACAAAGAGGCTGGCGTTCTGGGCGTCTGCCAAAGCTGCTCCGCTGCCCACGATGCCCACACAGATCCCACAGAAAAGGTTGGAAAAGCCCACAGTGAGGCCAGCTCCGAACATGGAATAACCTAACCATGAAGGGGATGAAATAAATCACGGGCTCAATATAAACAGGGGAACTATCATGAAAAATACATGGAATTAGAGGGAGAAAAAGTCCTCCTAAAATAACTGCATTGATCAGGTGCAGTTTTATGTTTAGGGCTCTATTAAAAACACTTTGCTGGTTTCTGCCCTTTTACAGTTCAGTTACTTTGAGTCTGTTTTCTCACCAGCTTGGTAATTTCGTGCTCCGATGGTCTCAGGGGTTGTGCCACTGAAATTCTATAAGGTGAGAAGAGGCTCTTTTTAGAGACAATAACTTATCTTCGTTCTGCTGTTTCAACCATATTTCAGTTCTGTAGTAGTTCACAGCTTAAGCTTTATTCTATGCTCGCATTGTACCCTGTCTAGCACTACTTTCATTCTCTGTAATTTTATTTAAAAGAAATCTTTGTAGGTAACAGTTTATCCGTTACCTCAGCCATGTTGCTAATAACAATTGCCATGATGATCCCATAAATGGCAACAGCTTCACAGAAGATAATGCTGCAAAGTAAAAAGAACAACAAAAGTAACAATGAGACTTTAGAAATGAAGGAATTTCATCAATATATCTAGTGTCTAGATCCACATTACTAAATGTGCAATATACTAGATCATCAAAAATATAATTTCAATAATTCAATTCATAATGCCTATACTTTCATTTCTGTTCATTTTGATGACTGTGGCATACAAATAATGAAAACCAAAAAAGTATATATACTGTAGAATATATATAAATATACTACTATATATATACTGTATATGTTTTTTTTTTTTTAGAATGTCATACTATGCGAGACCAATAATAACTGTTACACAACTGTTACACAATGAGGTTGAGGACTGCTGACTTGACAGTAGTCCAGCAGACGATCATTGACATCCTTGACAAGGAGGTCATACCACAAAATGTGACCGCTAAAGAAGCCGGTGGCTCACAGAGTGCTGTAGCATAGTAAAGCAAGGTTGAGTAGAAGTGAAGTGGAAAGTAGCCACCAAGAAATTTAAGAGGACTTCATGATTCCCTCTGCTGAAAAGCTTCATGGAGGTGTTGATTTCATTTTCCAGCAAGACTTCAACTTTAACAGAGATTTGTGCTGCTGCATTGAAGCAGCAAAACGCACCAAAGGAGCCCTGACAAACTTTTTAGAGAATCTATTTTACAAACCTTTTCAATAGGCAGACCTTTCGGCATTAAACGTTCCCTTTATATTAATTTTTATGTTGTAATACCAGATTTTTCTGCAAAAAAGACAACTGGGTTCTATAATTAACTGAAATCCAGGATTGAAATATAATGCATTGTATAAGTTTGACCTTCTGAGTTATGTCACTGAAATAAGTTGACTGTTCAATAATAACCTAGTGTAGCAAGATGAACATGTGCTAGTAGGGTTATTTTTATTCTTTTTAATAATAGAGCAAATGTGCCTACCTGACCAAATTTTTGGTTTTGATTCTTGGAGCCTTGACTCCTCCACCAATGATGCTTGAACCAGTGATGTAGATCCCCCTGGAGATTGAGCCAAAACAAGAATTCAGTTAAAAATTAAAGGAGGAAGAAAAGTGAAAAAGAGTCATAGTCAAAAATTTAATTGATAGCATAAATAACTGAAGGTTTCTATAAACCCAAAATATCTGTAATGGTTGTTATGGTCACTTAACAGCACTATTTGTTGGGCCAGCTCTTGACTTTAGTGACTAATTTGTAGCTAAACAGACTGCATGTTATTTTTACCAGTCAGAGGAATACTTGTTTTTCATCCAAAAAACAGTTTCTTGTAGAAACTGTACTGGCTTCATTTATAACAAACTAGGTTACAGAAAATGTCACTGTGAGTAAATGGCCTGAAAAAACAAGTTGCCAACACAAAGTCACTTTTAAAATTATTAGGTACATTTCTCTCATTATATTGACACTAAAATGCCAAATCTTCAACTGCAACTTAGCTTTACTGCTTTACGATTTATTCCTGGATTATATCTCCATCAGTTACATCGAGACTGTATTGGATAAAAGAGCATATTTTACAGTGTAATGAATTATTCAAATGTGCCAAACAGTAAATGTGCAGAGGACTGACTATAGTTTTAATGGTGAGTTGAAGTTTAACAGATCAGTTCCACCAATGTTTATGATTTTCTTTGTGTTAAGTCAGTTAGTTTGTTATGCCATTTGCAAGATCCATTTTAAAATGATGGAAAACTGACCGAGCAGATATGATTTCTGGCTTATGTTCCCAAAGTTCCTATGGCTTTAGAAACTTAATATTTATAGCACATTTTAAAAATTCTTGCATTATTGATTATGGGTTTTGATCGTCATTTTTCCCCCCAAATTAATAAAAGATAACATATGCATAAAAACAGCAGGAAATTATATAAAAATTTGTAATAAGCTGGATTTGCAAGCGTCAATATTAGGTGGAAAATTTCTATCCAAAGAAAGCTTTACTCTAAACTTTCAATGGTTGGTGACTTTACAGAGGAAAAAAAGTGACTTCTACATGCTATAAATAATTGTGTTTTTAACTGCTACTTTTCTTGTTCTCACCAAGCTGCTCCCACCACAGACAGAGAGATGGCCAAACCGATGCCCAGATTGGCCCACATAAAAGGAGACGTCTCAGTCAGGAACCTGTAGGGAGAAAAGTAGACATTAAAATAATGATACTTTTGTAAGCAGGTATCTCAACTTTTAAGGGAAGTTTAAAGAATAACTTATTCTGTCCTATGAGGCAAAAGAGTGCTTGTATCATTGACTGATTATGACGCATTTCAAAGGAGATCTCAGGCGATCTGCGTGGCACTTACACAAATAGCTTATTAATTTTACAAATTGTGTACATTTGTGTTCAAAATAAAAACAGAGCAGTTCACTTTCTAACAGAACTAGAGATCATCTGCTCCTAGAACAATAATGTTAACCAGTCCTAAAATCCACCTGGTTCTTTGTTGTGCTTTAGGGAAAAAGCTCAAAGCATCCAAATGAAAATCATAACAATTGCGCCAGTACTCACCATGCCACATCAAAGCGGAATCCAAGGTCAAATATGGTATAACATATACCTGTGAGAGGAAAATAATCATTTTAAACTGTGGCACAGCTTACGCAAGACATATCCAATCACTGTTTTATTAAAGGTGGTATTTGCTTTGTCGGCTGTGTACTAGCTTTCATCTGCTCCAGCTCTAAATATGAAATACCTCAGGAATCAAACTCAAAAGGGATTATTTTACTCATACATAATAGAATATATTTTCTATGTTTTAGAAAAGATATTCTAAGATCAGACAATATGGGGTTTAGCTTGACAATGTAACGCACAGCTCCAACCATGAATTAATTTTATTTAATAGATAGTTTATGAAACCTGCTATCAGTTTCTGAAAACTCAAAAATGGCTGATCTGATTTTCAAGACTCTTAATGATCACAAACCAACTCACAGGTGCATCTTAATAAAAAAAAAACTAGCATTTTACAAAAAACAAACAAAAAAAAAATCAGGAAAATTATGTACCACACTCAGCATCTTTATCATGAAACTGGCTTCTTTAAATTTGCT
This sequence comes from Xiphophorus couchianus, assembly GCF_001444195.1. Lineage (NCBI taxonomy): Eukaryota > Metazoa > Chordata > Actinopteri > Cyprinodontiformes > Poeciliidae > Xiphophorus > Xiphophorus couchianus. The sequence goes on from NC_040233.1 coordinate 19,688,980, forward strand.
GCAGGAGATAGCCGTCCTGCCCACAGCCATCAAAATCTACAACTCTTTGAAGAACATTGGTAATATAAATTACAACATTTAATTTTCCTTTGGGAAAATATTTTTGAAATTAATTAGATTAATATTATTGAAAATTATATAAATAATATAATAATAAAAATAATTATAAAAAATATTACTTTATTTTAGTCATTCAATTCAAAACCAAACTTTTATTTCAAGTATATATTAAACATTTCTCTTAACTTTGGTGGCTGTTGAAAGACAGACTCCAGTCGCAGTCAGCATTTAGTGAATTGTCCCTAAATTCTTGAATGAGCTTTGCTTTACAATCCTTTCAACACTGGAGTTATCCTAAATGAATTTTGCCACTTTTTTCTACTATGTGATCCTTTCCCATTTATATTGTTGGACACATTATACTGTGAACCGCCAACTTCTTTAGAAGTGAATTTTGTGGATTACTCTCCTTGTTCAGGTTGTCAACAACTGCCTGCTGGACACTGCAGACATTGTCATGATTTTATAACAAATAATGGTATGAAATAACATGTCTGAATTAAAAATGCCAATAATTAATTTTATGTGATATTACAATTTTCTGAGAAACAAAATTTAGGGTTTTCCTTAAATGTAAGCCACAAACAAACAAACAGAAAAGCACTTGTAAAAGTTCCTTTTGTGCAAAACTAGAATACACTTCATTAAATTCAGTTTTTCCAGATAAATTACTTAAATTAACTACAAAGCTATATTCTCATTTACTGAGATGCATCTACACATAGGATACTGCTCTCCAAAATTACAATACTTAAGAAAATCCTACTCAAGTGACAGTATGATTCTTCATCAGACAGCACGTCACTTGTGAAACCTGTTTATCTTGGAAAATCGTAAGTAGTAACTATACGGCTTTTATGGGGTCTGAGACCAGACGGCCTGGGTTCCAGCTGAGATCCTTGAAGACTGCATCATCTCTGCGATGGCTCACACTCATGTGAAACAGTTGCAGTTCCTCTTTTATTTTATTTTCATTACACATCCTGTTCCAAATCAAGACAAGCGAACTTGCTAACGTTAGCTTACCAAATAAATTAAATATATTTTTTAAAAAGCAGCTAGGCTATTCTAAATAAACCCAAAACGCAAAATGTTTTAGAGTAGAATATATCTTAACATGTTCTGTCAAAATGAATCTCTGACTGAAATTTTTCTGACAAGCTAGCTTTTCGCTGCTAACATTTTAGCAGCTAGATGCTACATTAGCTGGTAACTTGTCTCTAAAAATAAATACACGAGAATGCACATCGGCCTCAAAACCGGGATTTGCTTTGGCATCTAACTGATACCACCAACAAAAAGCACAGTTTCAATAATTAAAATAACCAATCTAGTACCAGCTAGTCAAAAAAAGCCGCAAACCTAGGTAATCCCAAGAAGTAGCCAGATCCCACAGAGGGCTGCTCATCTGAAAATACTAATCACGTAAGAAGGTGCCAACTACTGACTGAAAAACACGAGATACACCCAGTTTCATTCATTAGTTCAACTACTACGAATTTATTTTAAGAGCGTTGCAAGCTTACCAACGATTAGTATTGTAGTCCAGAAGGCCAAAGTGACCCCTGTGTAAAGAATGGCGTGTCCGTTCATCATCCACTCTAACAGCATCTATCCGGCGGTCTAAACTGCAGAAGCAGCAACTTAATCTTGGCTTTAATTTAAAAGCCGACGCAAAAAAAAGCAAAGAGACAAATTTAATTCTGATTTTCCAAACGGCGTCTGACACTAGAGGAGGAAGAGCATCAAAAGGAGAAGCTGGTGATGTCAGCTGATCCCGCATGTGACCGAGAACTGAAGGGCTGCGTCCGAATTAGTTTTTATTTTTTGCAGCGTTCTAGGAAAAGTAGAAATAAACACGAAAGCTTACTCTTATACATATTTATCCCTCAAATCTTATATTGATTTTGATCAAAATCATTATACATTCTGCTTTTGATCTTTAACACAGCTCAGAACAACTAACAAAGTAAATTAGAAAACCAAACTTGTCTTCAAAGGCTGCATCCAATACTAGAGTGAGTCCCGCAATTCTTATGGTGTCCACTCGATGTCAGTGTTGTAACGCCCACGGAGACGTGCTTTGGATTGCACCCCCCAACCCTCACCTCTAAGCCCCCATACATTAGACAATAAATAATAAATGCGCACAGCTGAATAAACACAGACAGTAACCACAATACTTTACAAATATCTGAAAAATCATGTTAATGTAGAAGCTAGATTCATTTTTTATTGTCTGGAAACTGTTATTGATTTATTTTTACTGCCTTGACAATCTGTAGCATTGTATGCTCTCTGTGAGAGTTACACACCTGGATATATACAGTAATCAGTATAGATAGTACTCCATTACAAATATTTGATCAGCCAGCTAAGAGGCTTGTGGTAAACCTGGATGAGCTGCAGAGATTCGTAGTTCAACTGTGAGAATTGGTCAGCATAGCAGTTATTAGCAAACCATTCCACAGATTTATCTATTAAATCAGAACGGCAAAGAAAAAAAAAGAATCCTGTCTATAGTTGGGCACCAACCATGCAGGACCGACATTAAACATGTGCATGATGCCCTGGTGAAATTTGTTCAAAAATGAATTTGTTGGTCTACATATAAAATATTATTTTGGGTTAAAAACAAACTACAGATCACAATGGACATAATGTGATCCACTGTGTTTGTCCTCATGGTCAAGCAGGGTGGTGGTGGTATCATGTTATGGGAATGTTTTCATTCAGCGGAGACATGTTTGTATTGTATGTGCAACCTGTATAAAATGTTCATACCAGTGAAAGATCTTTTTCTTACTGTGCCTTTATCTTAATTTAATGTAATGCTTTGTAAGTCAACAATGTTGCAATATGGTTAAAAATACCATTTCAACTAAGTTGCTTATTTAGTCATGACTTACCATAAAAAACCCAACAAAGCAATTTTATATTAAATAAAAATAGTATTTAAAACACTGCAGCAGAAACTAGATGGAAAGAATTTCTTACCTAATTTTCTTACCTCCAAGTATGCTTTTCCAAGCATCAATCAAAATTTCTTTCTACTCTTTGCCAGCTTTCTCCAGAGAACAGAAGTCCCTCAGCTCTTATTGTTGCTGTCAGTCATGTCCTTTCTTCCATCACAAATAAGAAATGTGTATTGAAAACCGTGAAGAAAACCTAGTCATGCAAAATTGAAAATTGATGTCGAAAGACAACACATAACGCTAAGGTTTGACTTCTTTTTTTTTCCACATCTTTGCCTTTGTGCTCTCTTGTGCTAGGTTTGTTGTCAGTATGATTCAAGACATAAAATAAAAAAGTTTAAAGTTTTTTAAAGATTTCTCTTTGAAATCTTTTAGGATTTCAAGCATGGTTGACAAGCAATGTTAAAACGTGTTAACATTTAGCTTAAGAGGGCTATAAAAAATGACACCAAAAATGTTCTCCAATGCAAATAGTCAAGTAAAGACAGAAAAAAAATGTCTTAGACAAATCTTTGGTCTAAAAGAGATTAGAGTACTGTTTAAAGTATCAGTATCATTTCTATGTTCAATATGTGCTTTTCCAGTTCTTTGTTTGTAGCTTTAATTATTTTTATTAATTTCTCAGGAAGTTACATCTAAATCTGTTTTGATGTCACTGCTTTTTTCCCTTTTGTTCGTCTGATAAACACACATTTGCCTAACTTAACTGACCTAATTTCTTGTCTTTCCAATTCTGAAGTGTTACTAAGAAGATCCGTCCTCTGACATCACATTTATGGGAGAAAAACAGTGATCACTCATTAAAAAGTAGATCAGTTTTAAAAATGTAAAATCAATTTTAAAGTAATATATTTATAGTTTAGAGTCTCAATAATGGTGATTTAATAAAAGGTTATTAATTAAACCTACTTTTCCCACTCACTGAATAAAAGTACACTGACAGTAAGAAATAGTCAACATTTTTTGAGTTTCTTTTAAATTAAAATGAACTCATATCGTTCTATCACTTAATGCAGTTTGTTCTATCAAGACTGACTAGTGAGTTATTGAAATACACTTTCTAAAATTAAAGTTTTAAGGAGCATGAAATGTCACTATGCTTGCAAGCAAAATACTTAAAATGAGCCTTCATCCCTTTGAACAAATTAATAATAGAACATAGATATCAGCACTTAAGCTAAATTATTACTTATTTAAAATGTGAGACTTGTTTTACTCATCAAACACTAACAAGCAAAAATGACCGTAAGGTCAGTCCACTCAACCGAAAACAGAGATGAAATAGTGTCAATTGACAAAAATGCAAATTTTCTTCAGTTCTGTATTCATGGAAATCTGCTATGTTTTTTTTAGTTCATCTCCATAGCTCATAAATGAAACCACTTGAATGCCCAAGGTTTTTACTGTGCACCATCTCTGATTGTATGACGATCAAAGTCGTTGTGCTGTGGAGTCTTGCCTGAGGTATTTTAGGACTTATGACTTTTTTCCTGTCGTGACTGACAAGATAAAAAAGAAGCCCAGAGGCCGTTGAAGGCAGCACAAAAAGACTCTTTACCAAAGAGGTTTTTTTTCTTGCAGTATAAGAGGTGATAAACTTCTGACTCACACTGTTCCCATGAAATCTTCTTTCTCATTAAAAGATGACCGCCAGGGTAGTCTGAGTAAGTACATAAAATGACCCACTAGAGCAGAGGAAACTGCAGATACTTTAGAGGAAAGGTCAGAGTATAGAGAGGGTTATGGTCAACTGTACCAGTATGACTGTGCAATTGAACTTTGCCCTCTCATAAGTTGAAAAATACTTGTCTCCATCCATATCTGTCAATCTCTTTTTGAACCTCTGATATATAGATTACTGTTTAGAATATAAAATATAAGCAATTCGTTTTCATTATTAGTGTTTTCATCTTTCTGAAACCAGAACATTGTAAGAGTGACAGTATTTGGACCAGATTGTGTATGCTCACCTGCTTCAAGGATCATGGGAGCATGACAAAATATCAATGATTAAAGGCTAAGGTCAAAGTGCTATTGGATGGAAGTGACCTTTATGCCTTCAGGTGGAAGCTGAATGCAAAAGTCATCATTCCTCTAAAATCAATATACCCACTTCGCTTGGGAGTACCTGTGGAAAATATCACCATCGAACACAGTTAACCAGTGAATCCAGAAATATAATCTGTATCACATATGAAGGAAACCATATCTGTTCTCAAATTTGGGGAAATAAGTTTTTATTTTAATATTTTATCCTAGAAACCAGATTTTTGCAAAAACATTTTTCTGAACTTAAAAAAACACGAATCAGACTTAGAAAAACATGTTTTCTATTCCTTGTACTACCTATTTCAGACTCAAATGGAGAGGTTACCAGAGAGAATGGAAAAACAAATTCAGCATGCAGCGCAGTGTTAATTTACACGTGTGGTGCACAGTCCCCTCAGAGTGATGCATTTCATTTTAGAGAAAGCACAGTGCGTTCGAGCGTGCATCTTTGTTTTTAAGTTGTTTGCGTCTTTCGCACCACTTTGGTTCCATTACAAGCACAGAGAAGCTAAACACAAATCAGAATGCGTCTTCTTACCGTGATGACAAATGCCATCCATTAATAAAAGAGACAAGACAGAAAGCATAATGTTCCACTCAAAATAATCACGCGCCATTAGTGCAGCTCCTCTCTGTGTGTTTACATGCGCAATAATATTCTGTTCTTCTAAATGAACAGGCTGTGCTTTTTTCAGCTTATGTGTTATGGCTTTGTAATATTTTGCCAAAACATGACAATCTGAAGATTGTATGCTTCCTTAAATGTGGCATTACGCTAAGAGGAAAAAAGTGTTAATTATTAAAATATGCCTGTTTGTTTTTTCTTCTTTTTTAGAATAGAAGGTTTCATCCAGACTGTGTGCATGCAATCTGGCTTCTCTGGGTGTGTGATTCTATCTGCAGATCCATTTGATGGTGGTAAATTGCAGAGTAGATAACATACCCATGGTCACATGTCTTTATGAAAAAAGTATTGAATTGATATACCAATAAAAAACATATAAATATTATAAAAGCAGACAGCAACACAGCAGCAGACAAAAATGCTTTTAGGCTTTGGTTTTGGTCCAAAGAGGCTTCTGGCTTCAATGCTTCAGAGAAGTTATTGTGGAATTAATGGATATTCTCTGAAAGCAGGTATTGTCCTTTCCCAGTGTTCCCTATTAAGCAGCCTGGTAAAGTCTCAATAGATACTGCTTTTAGGTTTCGAGCATTTGTAATAAAAAAGTTACATTAAGACTTGCTAAAAGTAATCAGCTAAACTGTGGCCACATATGAACGTTAAAAAGATTAAAACTCACCTCTGGACACTTTAGGTATATTCATTTATTTAAGTAAAAGTTCGAACTCTTTAGAGAAAACCGTAAATTATATAAATGCTCCATTCACTTAGCTCCTTAAAAAACTGTTAGAATAACATTCATGTAAATGTTGTTCCAGTTTTAAATCATGTTTCTATGAATTAAAACTGGTACAAAATTTCTGATTTTTTTCTCAACATCATAAATTGATTACAATGTTATTACAACTCTGATCGAAGAAAATCTCAAATAGCATTCTCAGAGGGAGAACATTTAAAGATTATAAATGAAAGATTTGCTCATACAGCACTTCAAAAACACAAATAAAACCTTAAATGCACAAACAGCCAAAAAAAAAGAAAGAATCCAAATACCAAACATGCTTGAATCTGATTAAATCAGCCACCACACCACAATAATTAAAAAAAGGTTCTGAGCAAACAACTTGTGTATTTCAGAAAAACAATTTTCGCTTCTTGAAATTTTAATTTGTTAGTAACATCCTTCCTACTTTTGCACACACCATGAGTAAACAACTCATTTACCCTGTGCTGCAGTAGCAAAAAAATAAAAGAAGTATTGCCTAGTCTCTGGCTGGCAGCCTAAGTTAGAGAGACATGCCTTGTAATTTTATCAGTGAACAGATGAATCTTCATCTGTGTAATTTCAATTTCTTTCATTCTATGCCTTTCTCAGCTATCGTCAGGTACCTTAGAGCTGCTGGAACTTAAACCCCCCATTTTGAGGCTGTTCTACAGCAAATATTGCCAAGAATGGAGTTATTGTAATGGGACGATTTAGGTAAGAGTGTTGCAAAAGAATGAAAATTGGTTTCAGTGAGAGACAATTGCGAAAAAGTTCACACAAAAGGACAAAAACTTAATTAGATAAGAGGAGAAATGAGCTGGCACAATCTATTGTCATTCCTCTCTCCTTCAGGCTCTGCTGTAGCTGCCGGTCTCCACAGGCAGCACTGCTGTGAGGCACCGCGTCAGCCGTGATTGATTAAATGGGCCTGATGAGTTTGAGTCATGCATCAAACCTCTTGAGAGTATTCAGGGACAGAGGCACATTTGTGTTCCCCTGTGAACATCATTACCATAGTCTGTCAGTCCAATATGTCAGCATGAAAACTTACAATATATCTAAATAATATTTAACTCTATGTAATTAGCAAACTCATATTTCTGCGTTACTCAGCTTGTGAGGATGAAAATCCATTAGCTGTGTTAAGCAGAGAGGTTAGCTTTTAAAGAGCAATTATGTAATTTCAAAAGCAGTTAGCAGGATTATAGGGTTATCCTACAGTGTGGCAGTTAAAGAGAAGTTATTAAAATGACTCATTACTCAAGAAGATGCTGAGAAAGAAGATAAAAAAATCAGAGTAAAAGAAAATAGTTTAGGTACAAAGTATACTTTGCATACATTCATTTTGCAACTCTACAGACTCTTTATTTCAAGTAATAGAAATACACGTGCTGACATTTTCTGATTCTTATTCTGCTGTGTTTGATTAAAGCCATCTGTACTTGACCTTTTCTTTTTTTTAACTGGAGAACAATGTTCCTTTGTGTTTCCTGGCAGAAGACAGTGAGAAAAAGAAGAGAGTCCGGGTGGCTTTAAATTCTAAACGAGTGATTCAACCATTCAGCCATCATTTTGTCTTCTGAGACGTGACGCAAATGCCTTCGCAAGCTGAGCTTTCAAATATCTGTAATGGCAGGAGATGTTAAATATAGATTTTATTTTTCCATGTACATCTTATCCTTTTTAAAGAACCATTTTACATATTACATGATGCTTCCAGTTAGGGTAATCTCTTTGTTTCATTCAAAAAAGTGGCTGGCTAATCTGACCTGCTTGGGTTTTATTTAGGACAGCAGCAATCCCTGTGTTTTTTAATCATCGTATAGATATGAGATGACCTTCACATCTGATATTCCTCCCCATGAGTCTAAATAAAGATAACACATTTTCAATTTGCAAGCAAGATTTAATCTCTGTTGTTCTCATAACTTGTAATACCCGCATTCAAAACTTTTGCTCTCTTTCAGAAATTCTCTGTGCTCTCTCAAATCTTTGTATTCATGCTCAGATTTTCTCCTGGTTTTTGGACCAGATAGATAGATAGAGAACCATTAAGCCATACGGTCATTCTTTGGGAAGAATGACTGTTGTAACACAGAGAAGAAAGCTGAAGTTGTTTCTCCCTGCATCCAGTGGGTGGTGCAGAAAGAGCAGGTGCTACAATAGTAACCACACAGGCACACCTATTAGAAGGAAACAAACGCACCCTAGAGGAGGCTCCCACCCACCAGGAGTATAGCATCATCATTCTGGGACTGGAACCCTTGCCAGGCGATGGTACTTTTTGTTCAGAAAGAGAGTAGAAAAGATTTTGCAAGCCAGTGCAGAGTTTTGTGAGCAGAGAGTTAATCCATACACAGAGTAGTTTTATGCACGACGATAAAATCTGAGCGTGAGCACAAAGATTTGACAGAGCACAGACAATATTTGAAAGCAAAAGTTTTGAGTGCAATCATTACAAGTTTTAAGAGCAAAGAGAAAAAATCCTGCTTGCAAGCTGAACATATGTGTACGCCACTTATGGCAATAACATTCCCCGATACTATTGGAACTTATTCAGATGTTGTCATATTTTAATGACAAATTATTGTGTTTAATTCAGATTTTATGTGACAGAGGAACACATATTTTTGAAGCTAAACAAATGACTATCATGGATTATCATATGTAGAAGGCGTAAACAGAGAGGTGTTATGTAAGAATTGATCCATAGGTGAAATATATATCGCAGAATCAAGACAGAAAAAATAACCAGCAATTCTCACCTTAACAACTGTTATTCGATCATAAACTACATTCAAGGCCCCATTTTAAAGAGTATATTGTTTTGACAATTTCTCTTGACAGAATATTATAAACTAGAGAATAAAAAGCAGAAGCTGGATGTAACCTGTTACCACCTGATGTGAGTTGACTGGCGCCCTTTGTTGTGCACCCCTTCCCTCCTTCACCCAGTTTTCTCACTTGATTCCAAACAAGGTGTTGACGTTACTTTTTCATTTCAAGCACAGCACTGTTCAGATACATGTGAATGGAGAACAGAGGAAAGGTTTCCCCATTGCTGGGCTATGTTTATCTTTGGTCTTCATTTATCTTTATATCAGAATAAAGACCTGCTGTTTTTTTTGGGCTAGGATCTTTGTGCTGTAGAGTAAACATTAGAAAAAGCACAGTGCATTGAGAACTACTAGTGTATTTATCAATTCCCTCCGGCAGATTGGACTCTGGTTAATTTTAATGCATAAAAACAGATCAATGTTTCCAATTTATGTATTTTACAGTGAATATATACAGATAATGGGGCATACTGAGATCATTTTACAAGTGTTAATCAATACCACCATACACTTCATTTCTTTGTCAAGGCAGAAAAAAAAATCCTACATCCTGAATGAGAATGTTAATTATCATCAGTTTTCATAAATGTGTCCTGTCCTTGCTTTTTAAGTAACCCTTTTCAGATATAACAGAAAAGAAAAAAAAATCCAACTTTCCTGGCAGAGGAAAAGCCACATTTCCAAGAAATATAAAGCAGCGCTTTCCTTTACTAAGCAGGTGTCAAAAGGTCCACAATGAAAGGGGGGAAAAAAACACATTAGCTTCAGTATAAATGCGCATGGTTTATTTTTTATTTGTAGAAAGTGTGAAAACCTTTTAGGGAGGTAAAAGCCATTGCAACACGAACTGGTCAAATGCAAATGTCAAACAGGTTGAATGCACCATGTCCTGTGCTCTACAATTAAATTCTATTAGAACAGCAGAAACTGTTTGGCCTACGGCTAAATAGCAGAGAAAGATGTGAATGTAAAATTTATATATTTTTGTTGAAGTTGTTTAGGTAGAATATTAAAGAGCGTTGGCTCAAACTGTTTTAATTATGTGTTTTGACCTTTTTGGCTTCAAAAACCCCAGTTAATTGACCTTCCTCTCAACATATCTCTTTTCCGTGAATACAGAGGAGGGTGGTGATTCTGTTGAACCAAAAAACTGTGATCAGAGGAGCTTTAATTAAGATTCTGATAATGGAATTGATTATTCTCCAGTATGAAAGACAGGGGTACTGACTGAGACGGCTCAAAGGAAAAAAAAAATCTTGATCCATTCAGCTGTGTTACTTGAATCAATGTGTTAGTTGATTCACACAGCATATAAAATGATGAAAACCATGTGCTTCAGACACCTACCTAACTCAAGTTGTCATTCAGGTGAGCTTTATCTGCAGGCTGTCGGCGTTTATCTTCTCACAAACCAAGTGACTCAAAGTCAGGACCTTTTCTGCACTTCTGTTCTCTCTTCTTTTTACTTTCACCTCACCTATAACTCCACCTTTCCTTCTGCATTTTTATTCTGCTTTCATACCGTTCTCTTTTTGTCAACACTGACCTAATACCTCCTTCCTGTTCCTATTGATGTATCCTAAAGATCAGGGACTCGGTGCACAGAATGTCGAGTTCTTTGAGACATATTTAATCATATAAACCTCAACAAACACAGAAAATAAAAAGCAAACAAAGCGAAAAACAGTACAGTATATGCTAAGGTTTTAGAAAAAAAGATTTGCTTGAAACTGGCAGACTGGAAAATGAGAACCTTAATCAGGGAAGCAGCAGAGTAGAGTGCTGATGTGAACTGCACAGATCCAGAGCTCAGGTGTGAGAATCAGTTCACAGGAGAACTACAAGTTGTGCTCTCAATTCACAAAAAAGCCTTTATGAGAGGTATTACAAGTCCTGTGGAAGTACATTCAACATGTGGAATGAAGTTTTTTGGTAAGATGAGATCAACATTAAACTTTTTAATCTATACAAAAAGCAGCATGAAACATGGTGTTGGCAGTATTGTGCTGTGGAAATGCTTTTTTTCAGCCAGAGATAAAGGGAGGATGAATGCAGCTAAATACAGGACGATATTTAAAATACAAATGAGGGGCTGAAAAATTCTTGAAACTGGAGTGGAGATTCAACTTTCATCAGAACACAGAGGCTTAACATACTACCAGAGTTGGAAGGAATTGTTTAGATCAACGTACATTCGTGTCATTGAAAGGCCCAGTCAAAGTTCAGTCCTAAATTGAGCTGAGATTTGAAACGAATGAGATTCAGAGACATTCTCCATTAATTCTGAATGAGCTTGAGCAGTTTTGCAAAGAATATACATTAATTTCACTATCCAGATGAGCAAAGATTGTGCAGACATAGCCCAAAAAGCTTGCAGCTTTCATTTAGCTGTTTTTTTAAAGTATTGTATACACATTTTTTTTTTGCTTAATTTATTTTTTTATATAATAAAATAAATAAATAACTAAGAGCTTTTCATTCTAAACAAACAGACGACAATATTTATACATTAAATACTATCATGTTACTTGGTCACAGAATACTTTTAAATTGAATTCATCTTTTTAACAACTGATCAAGGTTTTACTTTTTTCCTTTGTATACAAATTATGTCTCCTAGTCACACAGTGTTGTATACTTTACCTCATAAAGGTCAGCTAAAATAACAAAGTCTACCGGGGGCTTGACTGTTTTTACTGTTATATTTTGTGGTGAAATAAAAATAGATCTTAGCCTTGAGCACGCTGTGGTGAATCCTTCCAGTGATATATGAGAGCAAAGGAAAATATCCTCTGTCTGCAAGTTTCATGCTGCTGATCGCAGCATTCCCACCTCTTCCATGTAACAAATCAAGAACTTTTCTAGAGTAAACTTCACAGTCTTTTGCATTTGCCAAGAATAACATGATAAAATGCATATGTTTTCCCATAGTCTTATAAACATTTTGCTTATTTTTCCAGACATGGAAAATACTGAACTCAAATTCCAGACTTTTCTAGACTTCATATGAAAAAGATAGCCATAAAGTCAATCCTGTCGCTAGTGAATCTACATCTTTGCACATCATCTTTAATGGGCAATATTCAAATCTGCCATTAACAGCAGAAGAGTAGATGCAGAGAAATAAAATTACTGTCCTCTGTCGTGTTTATTCATCTGTTCTGTTACAAGTTGAGCTACTCAAAATTTAAAATAAAGCTTTAAATAGTGACAGGAATTTTTTTTAAAAAGTCTATATTATACTAATAAATCATCATTCTGACTAATATTTGACTTGTTTTTTAAGGTAAGGCAATACATGTGATTCGGGGACTTATTGCTCATTGTTTGAATTTTACACTAAATTAAGGATAACTCTTGAAAATTGTTTTTTTTTTTTTTTTAAATTGCACGCTGCTTCTGATAATTGCAAAATAGCCATTGAACACAACTTCAAACACCCACCTTGTCTAACAAAAGGATCAACTTAACCTGTGATTGATTGGATCATTATTACTGCACTACACAACAGCTATTTTGGTATGATGGCTTTTGTTTCTCGATGAAAATGCAAGGGTCTTTTAAAGCAAAAAACAAACAGCTGGAAAAAATGTATTTAATGCAACAATGACATTTATTTGCATAATATTAAACAAATTTCATAAGCAGTTAGCTGTAGTCCGTGTTTTAAATGTATACTGGATCATCACACTGGCAAATGTTTTGCAAAATGCAACAAATTAGACAGGAAATAAATGTGTTTTAGTATAAGTCTTAGTGGCTTGTCTTGTAATTGATCCATAAAGTTTGCTTTTTCTGGGATCATTAAAGCAATCCTGACAGTTTTAGTTAAAGACAGCAGGACTGCAGTGTCTTGTGTTATTTGGAATCCATGAGTGCACATGGATTATTTGGAATCCATGAGTGCACAGTCTGAAATTGGGAATCAATGGAGCAATTTCAGACTGTTCCATGGGAACCTGTCTCCTGTGACAAAAAGTGAACACAGCAGAGACATGGTATTGGCTTCAAAGTGTGTTTATGCTCTTGTGTTTTAAAATGTTAATGCATCAGAAACATGAAAATGTTTTCAAGGTTTAAAGTTCATCTTGAAGATACCTGATATTTAAGTATTATACATAAACATAAATGAGAAAAATACATCTTACATTTTAATATGTTTATGGAGAGTTAAATCCATTACCAAATCTTTCAGTGTGGTGTAAATAAGATATGGCATAGAGGCATTTTTTTTCTGGTGCACTCTTCAGAAACCAGGAAAGACTGGCAAACATGCCACTTAAAGTAAGATACATTCAGGGATGAATGTGTAAAGTTTTCTCAATGTCACTGGCACAGTAACTGTACCCTTATGTCTTGGTCAAATGAGGCTAAGATAATTTATTTTGGCAGCAAACACTCCAGGTAGAGTTAGTGATAAAAATTAATATTTGAGAAAGTGACTTATATCATTGTTATCTGTGTCAAAGAACATGAGATGATGGGAACATTTGCACTCCATAGTGGCCGTGCACTTTGGAGTGTATATATGTAGGAGACCAGCCCTTCAGAACCAACTTTGGACAATCCTGGCCGAATCTGTCGAGTGAGAAAATGTGGAAGAGGAAGAGAGGGAGAACAAAAGTACAGTCAAGTCACAGAAAGAGCAAAAATCAGCAACCGAGAGCAACAGCTTTTGGATAATTGCATCATGCTGATTGTGCAGTCACATCTGTTCAGCGATCAAGTCTAACCTTTAGGGAACCCTGCGCACATCACAAAGACTGCTGTGCCTGTTGGAGGGAAGCATTCACTTGGGCAAGGCTTGAACTTTAAACAAATCTTTAGTATTTTATAGGTTGCCAGGTTTGTTATTTGCGCTGATCCATAGTATTAACTCTGTCTGACTGAACAAATAATTAGATTTTGAAGGGTGTGTTTTTAGAATCAATAACTGGCTGAGTGATTTGTGTAGGTTTTCAAATGTCCCCTTTCTCTCTCTTAGCGCCTGCTTGCACTCGCTCCAGTCTTGATGACACTTCCAACTTGATAAACAGGATCAAATTTATTGATGTCATGCTTTTCTGAATTCCCGAGATGATGTGTACAACTAAGTAATCTATGAGTAATTTAAAGTCCTGGCTTTTGTGGCTATGGTAAAATGAATCACTTAATTGACTGTACATCTCCCAGAAGACCAAAGCAAATATCCATGACGGAAAAGTGTTGGTGTAAAGATTCACTTTGAGTCCACTTTGATTTGAGTCATTCATGCAAAAACAGCTATGCACTGATACAGGTCCTGCCCTTCAAAAGTATTGCATCACACATGATGACTAAAAGCTCTTTTTTAAAAATAAATCAGTGCACTCTTCTCTGTTTGACTCCCCTGGTAAAGCTTGAAAATAAAATTGTTTTCACTGATATGTTGAGAAATATTATTTGCATGTTATAAAACTTAATTTTGCTAATAGGACAATAACAGGACAACATTTAATATTCTCCCATGATATTTCCTAAGGGTGGAGCATAGAGAGAGAGGAAGCTATGACCATCCCTTTGTATGGCATTGCTAGATTTTCCATACTCCCGGAACCCTACTATGTTTCTCTTCAGATTACCTTACGGGTTTTCACAGAGTTTCAGTCTAGGGACTGATATGGCTATGGGAGACGGTTGATCTTTGTTTCTAATTAAACATTTTGGTGTATATTTGAACATGAGGTGAAGTTCACATTTCTGCTTAGAAAAACAGTGCTTGACACTGGGTCCATCTGATTTTAGTTAAAGATGTCATATTTCAAAGCGCCCTATGATGTCATGCACTCCGAGGCCTTTGGAGTGGCTTTAGGCTATGTTCACACTGCAGCATGAAGTAACTCAAATCACATTTTTATGCCCTTATGTGACCTGATCTTTTCATGAGACCTGTGTCTGTAGGGTCAGGTCACATTCATCCAACCTCTACATCATTGATACTCAACAAATACTTCTATACCATGTCCTAACACACTAGCATGCTCGCTACTTGTGCTGTTATTACATCCTCTACTGTGCATGTGGGACACTTTTTGGTTGTTTGCAGTTAATACAGGAGATCACCTGCAAGTTGCATCTATTTGGAAATGTGAACAACAACACAAAGAATTGGAATTGAGCATTACGGCCTGCGATGTGAACGTAGTCTTAGTTCTGTTTCTTGTGGTAGTTATTCCCTTCCCAGCCACGAACCATCATTTCAGCCAGGTGTGTTGCATTGACACAATTTGTGTGAATAAAGCTTTGCTGAAATAATCTTCAAGACACCTGAAGAGTAAAGCTGCATTTTACTTCCACTGTGTGTCCATTTTTATTCTGTGATGTAATGTTTGACTGTGAAAAGTCTTGTCCTGGTAGATTTAAGGGGGCATCTATTTATCTGTGGGGTATTAGTGTAAATTACAGCAGGCAGGAGGGCAACCTGTCATAACCTCCCACTGTGAGATTTGTATTTTGGCACTAAAGAAGCCCGCTTATGTTCAGTATTTTTTCTCACTCTATGAAAGTTTATGCCTGAAAGCTAATCAATAATTTACAGAGTGCAGGAAAGTGCTCCAATATATTAGGATTCTTTTTAGATCTGAGTTGTGTGTGTGTAGTGTAATTCTGAAGAGCCACAAATTCTTAAATGATATTCCATGTTTTTCTAGATTGTACATACACTCTGTTGTGCAGTGTCTTTCTAATTGTAAAGCAATTTCAGATCAACAGCAGGGCGATGCTGCAGTACGGTGAAGCATGGTTGTTTTGAATGTTCTCCACTTGGAGACTATTTTTTTGTACAGAGACTGTTTTCAAATTCTCCTGAGATCTCTTTAAATCCTTTATTAGTCTTAAAAGCTGCTAAAAGGTTCACTCTCCATGCCTCAAATGGGCCTTTTAATCTCACCCTGGTGTTCAGTCATACTTCACCAGTTCAGAAAACTAAATGTCTACAGGCTTAAACAAATCAATCCTGCTTGAAAATGTTACAAAACAACTCTTATGTGAAATTGTAGCAATTTTAAGTTGAATTAAATGTGTAGCTATCCTAATTTGCTACTCACCAGAAGTTTCACTTTTTTATTACATTTTTGCAAAAAATGAAAAATTTCAAAGTTTCCCTTAGATGGCAAATACTTTTCATAGTTTTTGGTTCTGGTCTTTATTTGTAGGATCATAATTGGTTTTATAAAGATACATTAAGGAATAACGTTGCTAGGAGACTCGGACATGAAGACGTTTATCCCAAAGTCATCCAGCAGCCCACATGCTCTGAGTTTTGTATGTGTATGTGTGTGAGCACACCCCTCTCTTTTTCCCCTCTCCAATGCGCCTGTGTGTCCTTGCTTTTGCTCATTCTATAAAGCCGGCAGCATCCCCTTCACGCTCTGCATTCTCTGTGATTTCTGCTGAAGCACAAACAAAAAGATCAACTAAGCTCTGCTGGGAGGACGAACAACAAACACTGATGCTTCAGGTTATTTCCCTTTTTAAACAAGAGCTTTTTTTCCAGCCACAATTTTATCAAGACCGCAGAGCAAGACTTAACTCCTACACTGATCTGCATCTTTTTCATTTCTGATTCATCAAGTTGCTCCTTTTCAGGGTTTTTTACAATATACAAAAGCGCTGAATGCAAAAGATACGGATTTCACTGGAAGGAGGAGAGATGGAACAAGGAGAGATTTAAATGAGCTGTGGATTCTGTTTGTCATGACGAAGCATGGAGAAGACATCTGTTTGCGTCTCTGCACACTGATTCCTGTTTGGTTGCTGGCTTATCTCACAAAACAGTAACATTGCGTGCTTCGAATCCTGCTTTTGAGAAAAAAAATAAATAAATCAACTTCTGCTCTGAAAATGCTCCTTCTCGTGAACTTTCAATGCAGACATGTTGTCTTTCAGGATTTCACTTTGAACTTGAGCGGAATTAGTATTTGCTTTCAAACTTAGGAGTCATTCTGCATGCAGACGCCTTCTCTCAACTTATGTTTTGCATTCCTCAACCTCTCAGCAATCTCAGCCTCCCCATAATCACAGAATTAGACCTTCTAGGTGCATTTTCTTCTTGTGTTTTCTTCTCTTGTTTTTTGCCTGAGAGCAAACTGGACTTAGAGCAAGTGCATTGCAGCTGACACTCTCTCCTCATCCACAAGTAGCTCTCTATTTTTGTCACCTTCCTTCCATCAGTACCTTCCATTCTGACACAATGTTCGAGGAGCTTTGGAACTCCACAGATCAGGTTGGCCTCAATGGATCAGAAGCAAACTTATCTCAAAGACGTTCGTATGGCATGGAAGAGGACGGGAACCAGCATCCTTTTCTCACTGACGCCTGGCTGGTACCGCTCTTCTTCTCTCTCATCATGCTGGTCGGACTGGTGGGCAACTCTCTCGTTATCTATGTTATTTCCAAACACAGACAGATGCGAACAGCCACCAACTTCTACATAGGTAGGCAAAAATAACGTACATCTTTATTAGTTTGTGGAAAATGTGAAAGAAACTGACATGAGGGTGTAGGATGGGATTTACAAAACTCAGTCAGGAAAAGTCGGAATTATATCAAAACTGTTAATTTACTGTAGCCAATAAGTACAGATAATAAAGCCCTTCCTTCTTTTGTTATTCTGCTTACTAAACTCAATTTTGTTGTGTTATTAAAGCTTAAAAGTGACAAACGGTGCGAAGAGTAGTTTTGACCAATTCTGTCTGCAAATAAAAGAAAGCTTGTTGCTATTTTTTTGCATTCACTCCCTCCTGGGAACCGGTTAAGACTGCAGGCAAACCACTCCACATATCTCCTGCATGCATTCATACATGCATAATGTGTTCATAATGCCGTTCCACATGGTCTTGTTGAAAAATGTATGCATATGCCTGAAAACATGTTTTTAAAGCAGCGTATTTTAACAACTCAATGTCTTATTTGAATTCATGTTGCCATCACACAGATTTCTAGGAGCAATTATGTTCATTTCCTTGTAAAAGCATTTATCCACCTGAACTTCACACTTGGTAAAGCCACAAACATCAACATAGATTGATATTTGTGTTTAAAGTGTACTATTTCCTTCAGATAATAGTTAGGTTTTCTACTTTGGTTTACCTTTAGTTTAGCTCCAGTATTAATTAGTCTTCTCTCTCAAGTTCCTTTGCCACTGCTGTTATACATTGCATCTAATAATTCTACCTTGTCTACTTACTACCTACTTATGTCACTTTACTACCCTGTATAAGAAAGCAAGCAACCAAATACGCTACAACCAAAACTATGTTTCACCCTGTGGATGGTGTGTTTGGGGTTCAAACCGTTTTTCAATTAGTTTCCAAAAAGTGGGTTTTATTTCACTCAAATAAAAAAAATGATCAATCAATTAATTCAAGGCCCTAAAAATATACAGAATAAAGAAACTAAGCTCAAGCCATAATGATTATTTAACATGACACAATTTCAAGCTTACTGTTCAAACAAGATAAACTGACCTAACATATAAGAAACAAAGGTGGCAAGAACACACTTGGAATGGGTGAAGGGGAACATCAGCTTGTAAATTTAAGTAACAAACAGGAAGTAAACACACAGCTGAACATTTAACCTTAATTACTAATAACCTCAGCAAACCTCTCAGGCTCTTACAGAACAGCTGGAATGACTTTGATTAAATCACACACACATATACGGATTAGATGACTGTTAAAGGAAATAGTTGCACTGCAATTTATTTAAGCAACAGAGTATATTGGGCTCCACACACACATGCACACATCCCTTTTAGCATGATTAAATAAGATGTTGTATTTTTTATTGAAAAAATACACATATTTATAAAACGTACAGCATCCTTTTCAGTCAATCATTCACCACATAAAAAATGCACAAATGTTTTTTTTAAATTGTAATATGACAAAAGATTTTAAAAATTCATACTTTTTCAAGGCTCCCAACACGATATCATCACAGATAATAGACAGACATCTTATCACAGTTTCTTACTGGTTCGGTAATTAGCCTTAATAAAATATTAAACTTTTCCTAATTGCCCACGTCTTTTAAAGTTGGTGGGCATGTTTGCCAGGCTTGTTACCAGGCTTACATCACAAACATAAAGTACAAAAAATATTCAAAAATGTATTAAAGGGCATAATTTCACTAAATTAGACTTCATGCAGCAGCAAACATAGCACTGGTGGAAAATGAAAATGAACTGAAAAGCTACATCTATTTTCAAAACAAACTTACTGACACCTCATTTACACCAAATTAAAAGGTACTGAAATCAAATGCAATCCAACCGTTGTATTGGCAGATTATACTTTTTAACAGCTATAGCATCATCAGTATTAATGGGATTGTGCCAATGGATAACATATTTGTTTACATCTTTTGAAGGCACGTTAATAAAAATGTCTCATGAAAGTGGTAAAATAATAAATATTAAGCTTGCTGTGGCATTTCCAGAGGCATAGCTGCTTGCAACAAGCTGCTAGTTTTTATAGGTCAACAGCTTTGAGTGTAAAATGAAATTAACTTGTAATCCTTTTTGCAGGGTTTTCCTGAAATGTGGTCATGTACAGGTTGTTTTAATTTAAGCTGTTGGAATTTAAAATATTACTATTAATTAATATTTGTTTGGATTAGTTATTTACATCTTGCGCAGCTTGCCTTTATTGAAACAAAGTTCACCATAAAAATAGTTGTAAAATAATAGCGTAAAATGAGATCATTCACCCTGTTCATATTTTATGTTTTTTCTTATTATTCAGAACACGCAGATTTGCAATCTGGAATGTATTTGATCTATATGCCATTACTAAGCCAGCGGTGATTGATTTACCTGAGTTTGCTCCACAAAGTAGAGTGTGAGAGAGGGGGGGCAGTAAAATAAATGTGATCACATCTATGTGAATTAAAATAATGTTTTTGCAGCTCTGTGACTCGGTGCATAAAGTCTGTGTATCTGTGTTTGCACACTGCACTCTGAATGTGAGGAGAATTTGATCTTGGTTAATACATCCCAAGGCCACTGCACTGAAACTGTGTAATATTCAGCATAATTTAATTAGCAACCGCATCATCTACCAATCTCTCCAACAATATGGTTAGACGACAACAATGTGATTAGATCAGCTCTTCAAACAAATGGGGAATGGTGTCTGGCATGCTTGCTGCAGTGATGAATGCATGAGCCAGACTGCAAACCTCTAACTGACATGTTATCAAAACATAAATGTATTTTTTAGGCATTTGGTTTTACACTAAGAATTCAAATTTTGGAAGCTGCAAAGACCCACAGGCAGTCCATAAAATGTTTAACACACCTTCAGTTTATAACCACCAAATAATACATTCTCTTTCTGAACCAGCTTCTTGGCACCTGATTTCAAAAACACAAGGCTAAACTGAAGTTTAGCCTTGTGTTTTATGCACGGAATTTAACTTGATTGGATCAGACTAAGCAAGGATACCAACCCATTTCTTAGCATTTATTTCAAACTTGTAATTTCGTGTCAGATTTTTAAAGGACATTTTACAAGCTTTATATGCCTTTTTGAAAATTCCAAATATAGTAGCTTTCAAAAGCATACACAGTGACAAGTTGAAATTAATGTAACAATTATGGCTCTGATTGTGCTCCCTTTGATAATATCATTAGGAAACAGACACCATATTAAATACCATACAACCATTCATTCAAAAAATACTATTGGATAAATGTACAGAATCCACCAGCTCGTTTAATAAAGTGAAGTATTTGAACACAGTAGAGGCTATTATGGTCCATCATCTCTTAGACTTGGTATCAAACACAAAATGAACTTTGGATTTCAACAATTCTATGTTATTATTGAAATAAACTAATTTTCTCTTAGTCCATCCTCACACCTACAAGGTGGTTTCCTCAATATGACATTTAAAAAAAACATTTGGGAAAGAGAAGAATAGTTGTAATATGTTATTTTTGGATGAATTACAGCAATGGTCATCAAAGCAAGATATTGGTTTTAGACAGAGAAATCATGACTTTGTCACCCATTTGAACTATCTATTTTTTTTTAAAGCTACAGGTGAGAAGAAGTCTGGTTCTCAACATGCAGCAGACATCATTTGGTGATGTGTAAATGTGATTGAGAACAAAAAGTTAAAACATCACTGACATAAAGACACAAAAGTTAATCAGCTCTGGATTTTCTCCTAGTGCATATTAAACATGATAGCTCTGTGACTTAAAAGGTGGTAGAAGCTACCCAGTAATTTTTTTTGGGGAATAATTAACAAGACTAAAATTACAAACTGAAAATTGGAGAATGCCAAGCCACTATATCAAATAGGACCACTGATGAAGAAAGGGAATGAAACTGGTTATCTCTTCACCATTGCACCTGCCAGTAGTTGACTTAAGAGAGCAAGTGAAAGTTTTTCTCCTAAAAGTGGATGTGCTAGAATCAGGATAAATGGGCGATATTTGAGTAGGTTTGACAGGGCTCACTGATACTCATAGGGAATGAAAGCTGACGTGCATAACAACCTCTTCAGCTACTGTAGCTCAAGTTGCTGAAAAAAGGTAAAACTACTTCTGACAAAAAGGTTTTAAGATATACAGTCTGTTACAATTTACTGTGTATGAGCAATAGCAGGAGACCACTCTGAGACACAACAATCCAAATGTTATATCTGATTGGTGCATCTAGTTTATTTCCTTCAGGGAGACACAACAAATCTATTTGTGTCAAATTTGTAATCCTGCAGGTCATTAAGAGACACTGAGTGAATGTGTCTAAAAACAAATATCTAGTTTTGAGCAATTTTGACTCAAGACTTTTAAATCTCAAACAACAGAAAAATTATTATATTATTATTCTCATTTATAAAATAAATGTCAAAGTAAATTTATTTCACTGTGAACTGTAATTCTTGTGTGCAATACAGTTTGTCCTTCTTACTGGGGTCAGAACAGTACAACCTGGCTGTTATTAAAGAGAAAGTTTTAACCTTCATTATAATTTCTTTTTTCCTGAACATCAGTAATGTATTTTTAACGTCTAACTTTATTCAATTTTACTGCCAGAAAGAACAGCAAAAGGGACAAAAATACAGATGGAAAGCCAAAAGAAATACTGCTAATAATAAAAACAAAGTAAACGCTGAAAAAGGGCTTTTTAGTTTTCGCAATATAAAAAACTGGGCTATTATAAGGCTTCTTAAATTATAATGTATGTGGACTGATGTAAGAGAGAAAATTACCTGACATCTACTTTTCTTTCCATCTAGCAAACCTGGCTGCCACAGATATAATCTTTCTGGTGTGCTGTGTCCCCTTCACTGCCACTCTCTATCCCCTCCCTGGTTGGATTTTCGGCAACTTCATGTGCAAATTTGTTGCATTTCTGCAGCAGGTAACATAATTATGTTTTATACAATATTCTTATTCCTAAATGTTGGTTCCATTTCTTTTAACCTTTCAGTTTGCACTGCATTCGTTTATTTCTATTCATAGTGCTCACTAGTAATTTATCTATTCCAATGATATCACGTGCTTGTCCTATAGGCTGAAAATTACTAATATCAACTAAAAAGTCAAAATTGTTTTAATTAATAAAATGCTGTAGGTCTGAAATTGATGTTAATAATTTGTTCATGAAAGTGAAAATCACACATCACAGGCTAATATTTGAACATTCATACCATCACAGTTACTATTGTTATTGAAAATGGTTCAACAGCAGCAATTATTTCTGCAGTTTCTACTTTTAAACTGTAAACCTCAGCTATTGTAATGAAATGAATATTTTTTTATTAGTTCAATTGTGATTGTACATATTAAGTAAGGAAGAATAATTGAAAAAAGTCCTAAATAAACAGATTGAACTTATAAGAGCCTTTTCCAGTCTTACTAACCACTTTGAGCACAAGACCACTTAACTTACAACCTTCTTTTTGGGAAAGGACTACTCTACCAGTGAGCCACAGTCACCCACATTCAGAGTACATGCTGAATTACAGAGTAAAGCTGAATAGACACACTCAATGTTGATTTTTTTCATCACACTGGACGCTTTGATGATGTCATTTTCAGCGACACTCAGCAATTGAGAACCTCAAAGTTGTGGTTTTGTTTGACTCAAATAAACCCAGACAAACAGCTAAAAGTGTCACGTAGTTAAGATTAAAGCCAAGCATGACATTCCATCGCGTCCATCCTGAGTTTTAATATGGCTTACTCAAATAAATAGAAATTCAATTAATGGCCCAAATACAATGAAAACAATTCAGGTTAGATGACCAGCCTACTATATGTACAAATCTATCTATATTGTGGCTCTGTTATTCTTTTTATTTTATTTTTTTTTACATGTGCAACCTTTGGATTTAGGTAATGTAGTCCAAAGATCTTCTTTCAGGGTTGACACTGGCTGAGCATAACAGAAGACAAAGATCAATGAAAACAAAGGCGCTTTATTAGTAAGAAACTGGTGGAGAGTGGCAATGAAACCATTTGAGCTTAGTCACAGAGCTGCACAGCAGGGAAGGAGACAAATTAACACAGCAGGAGTGGAACTGAGACACAAAAGGACGTTTAAGTCCAAAGGGCAAATGCCTAGCACTAACATAAGGAGAAAAACCCAAGCATTGAAACATTAAACACAAAGGAATGAACTATATGGGAAGAACTAAATAACAATAAACCATAACTGATCACAACTGATCACAACAACATACTTCAGATAAAACAGAGAATCTTAAAGCTAAGCATGAAATAAACCAAGATATCAAAGAGTATCCAACCCAGAAATTAAGAAAAATACAAAACCCAAGTTCCATGGATTAGGGCAGTACATAATTATCAGAATTTTGTAATTTTTAACTCTTTTTTAAAATTTCTCTACATGATTGTTATTGCTTTGTTGTCAGTAGATGACAGGTCTTGAAAGGGGAACTGCAGCCCCAAAAGGGGGTTGCTGTTAAATGCTGACTCATTATCCAGACTTTACATTGTCATCTCTTATTCAAAGAGTTTTGTGCAGATCTGACTGCCAATGGGTGAACTTCAATTTCAATTACACAAAGATGCGTCCATTTGTTGGAGGACTTTATCGCAAGTGCTTCAGGGTTGTACTATGAGCAATAGGAGTCTTTTAATGGCAGAAACAAGTATATCTATTCTACACAGACTGAAAATTCTCTCTATACTGTGAAGATGTGTTGAATCAGAACTTTGATCTATACTCAAGTCTATCTTTTTCCATGCATTTTTGTCTTTCTGAAAGGTGAAGGAAGGTCATCACAGTCTGAATAAATCTTCAAAGAAATGGCATCTGTGGAATCAGACATTACCCCCCTCAAAGCCAGATGATAGCAGAAAAGCTTCAGTATAATACAAGATACAAGTATCTTCCTAGATAGATGAAACCATCTTGTAAAGAAGTGCAAATTTCTATGATTCAAGAAAGCTAGAGTAACTGCTAATGTATTTCAAAAGTACTCTTGAGTTTGAAAGGACATGTATAATCTTAGTTTCAACTTCTCCCTTTCAGCTGTGTGTTTAAACTGAGACAAATTAATTTCTGTTCAAGATTGAAAAACAAGAAGTGTGGGGAAAAAAATTAACGCGAATAATGCATCCAAAATAAGCAGAATGTCACAGAAGATTAATGGAGAGATTTCAGTACAGGTCTTAAATCAATAAATATCAAAACTCTGTTTGTTTCTTCCCATTCATGTTAACAGCAGGCATCCTTCCTCAAGTTTCTACTTTTATTTTTATTTTTTCCTGTCCTCATCTCTCGTGTGTTCACACGATTTATACATCTCCAAACAATCATACACCAATATCATTACTCAGACAGGTCCTGCACCTGTGCAGTTATAGCCAGGCGACTGAATACATTGCTGCTCGTCTTGTCACCATGGAAACACTGAGTTGTTAAATGTGAAAGACCGACCTGGCTTGCAACATTGAAAGACTATGGGGAAGTCCCTACACAGGATTAAACATGGACTTTCTACAAAGTTTTAAAAGACAGAAACAGTTACTGCGTACAACATAATGCACCACTTTTACTCACAGTTGCTTTACACTGAATTAAAGCTCTAATAATGAAAAGCAAAAAGTGAAAGGAGTAAGAAGTAAATTGCCAAAGCAAGAAGTAGTATAAATAAGATTCTGCATATTAACAAAAAAAATAATGGATAAATCAATTAATAAATAATATAGAAAATAATAAATAGAACCAACAATAGAACTTAGTAGATATGGATGAGTTTTGGTTTAAGCTTTTGGACTTTCCACTACTCCAAAGATTTTTTTTAACTTCTCCAACATGTTAAAAATCATCTTTTGCCTTTCTGCTAATTTCTTGTGTGTAGCAAAAAGCATACTATTTGCAGAAAAACAAAAAAAAATCCTAAATCAAAGTAATTAAAAATAAGTAAAAAATATTTAATATTTGACTGAATTATAATTTGGATGTTATAATGCCAAAAATACTCCAAACTCAATTTATGTCAGTATTTTTGAATTTCCTCCTGTTTTACCTTTTCATTCAGTCTAAAGTAATATGCAATTCATGTCCATACATTAACCTTAGTATTAATCAACTTTTCATAACCTATACATATTTACTCAAAACTCTAGTTGCACTTCACCTGTCACAGGTATGAAAAAACTATGGAGAAAAACTCATATTTTCACCTTTTATTTAGCAGTTAAACACAGTAATAAATAGGGCTGTGATTCTTTATGTGGGTCAGTGCTGGGCAATGCTGTCAATAAAAATCAGATAAGCATAGTATGGTTTGCTTTAAATCACACAACTAATTCCTTTTTCAATTTAAAGAGGTAGCGAAAACTGGATTTGGAGCACTGACTGTATTACAGCAGGGTGTAATACACTGTAAGTACTGAACATCGCAGGGAAGAGATCATTTTCTCAGCAGCCTTAGTGCTGAACTTCCCATGACCCCTTTAAGTCTTTTATATTCAATCCTTTGAAATCCTGATGTGATGTGCCAAACCTCTGTGGGGTAATGGGTCCTGGCATCATAACTACAAATAACACCAAGACAGATCCAGCAGGAGGCAGAGGTACAGACTGTTGGGAAGAATCATGTCTTACTTTAAAGTACATGTCAAACAGAATGGATTCAATTTTTCACAAACCAGCATTTATTTCCACTAAAATATCAGAGTCAGGGTGCCTTTAATGTCAGTGTACAAAAGGACAACAGAATTTCATTTCAGTACAGCCCGTCCAAAAACCTATTATATATATTAATTTAGAATTCTTATATTAATATATTCCAGTAACAATCAGAGCTGAAATGGACCTATAAAATAATATTAAGTTAATTTTTAGTAAGTACTAAATACTTAAGTACTTATTTAGTAAGTACTAAATTTTAACTTAGTAAGTAATATTGTTAAAATTTAGTAATTACTAAACATTAATTTAATACTTTATCAAATAAAATAGTAAGTACAGTTGATGCTTTTCAAAAATGAGGATTGATTGATTTTTAATTAGCTTCTTTTAATTTCTAACAATAAATTATTACATTATCGTCTTGTTCTAAATACTCTCAAACCCCTTTTAAAATATGGTTGTTAAATTGTCTATTTTCCATTTATCTCTTTGCACCTCGTTGTCTGAAGATAATTTTCGCAATTGATGTTTATAACATTGGGACATGGTGTTATCATCACCATGCTTGCAGGGAACATCCTGTTCTTTTAATAATTAAATTATTTTTGAAATGACACACCTTTGTATGGATGACCTGCAAGAGTAATAATGTCTATTGAACTTTTTCACAAGAGAGAACTACACTGACTTGCCTATTCGGTCATGTCAGACCTCATTAACTCTATTAAAGAGTTTTCTCTCATAACTTTTTTTTGTCAAAATACTTTGACTTTATTCTAATTATATACAGTATATATACAGTATATACAGTATATATATATTACTTTCTTTCTCCTGCCCCTAATACTCTGTCGTAAAAAAACAGCACAAAATCAGCTGTGACTAATTTTCAGTAAGTTTTGTCTGTCATTGTAAAAATAATAGGTGTTGACATCATCTCCTCACCATAACTGTGTTTTTACATGTTTAACTGTGTTTTTACATGTTTAAGAAACATGTTCTTATTTAGAATGTGTTCGGCTGTGTTTCATTCTTAGGTGACAGTACAAGCCACATGTATCACCCTGACTGCCATGAGTGGAGACCGCTGTTACATCACTGTTTACCCTCTCAAATCTCTCCGTCACCGCACCCCAAAAGTAGCCATGATAGTCAGCATTTGCATATGGATTGGTATGTTGCATTGCTTTTACCTCACTGCTAGACACAAAAATGAATAATTGAAAATCAAAATGTATTTAGCATTTTAAGTCTGACTGACTTAGAGTTTTGTTAAAAAAAAACAACAACACATCTGCTTTGCCCAGGCTCCTTCATCTTGTCCACCCCAATTTTAATGTACCAGCGGATTGAGGAGGGCTACTGGTATGGTCCGAGACAATACTGCATGGAGAGATTTCCCTCCAAGACGCATGAGAGAGCATTCATCCTCTATCAGTTTATTGCCGCCTACATGCTGCCAGTTCTCACAATCTCTTTCTGCTATTCGATGATGGTGAAGAGAGTAGGTCAACCCACTGTAGAGCCTGTTGACAACAATTATCAGGTGTGGACAAATTGAGATTGAAAACTGTTTGTTTTTGTGTGCCTAAATTTTAAAATAAGTTTGAATCAAGTCTGTTTTGAATGACTGTCATCAACAGTTTATTCATAATGAAACATATAGAAGGTATACACATACACAGTTTGCAGCTGCCTATTTATTTATACTGTAGAGTTCAACTTCTATGAATAAAATGACCATGTAGACAACAGAAATAAATATTACAAAGACTTAAGCTTGTAAAGAAAATTTGCTAAAAGGGATTTCTAAGGATGTTATGGAAATAAATGAAACCACATTCCAGTTAGAAGGAATGTTAATATGTGTATAGTTATTGTATCATTACAAAATTATTTCACTCTAACTACAAAAATCATGCAAGGTATTAAACCTGTGATCTGTGAATCTGCAGCTAACATACATGAATACTTATGTAGATTTCATTTGAAATACAACGAAAGACATAGGTTGTTTTTCTTTAGTAACATTTAACTTTTATAATTGAACATTGATTATTCCTACACAATCTTTTAAAATTTGTTTTATATTATTTTCTATATCTGAATAAATACAGTAAAAAAAAAGGGCATAAAAAATATTTGCCTTAGCAGACTTTTTTTCTTTACCCATTTAATAGGTATTACATTGATTTAAATTTAAATAACTTTTACCATTAATTGGCAAAATAATACCTTTATTTTTAATAATTTAGACATCAGTATTTATTTGTTTTTTAATCAGGTAAGGGCCAATTGTAATGTTTCAAACTAAAAACCAACATCAACAACATAGCCTCTTAAATTAAAATAAATAAAAAAGTAGCTGATATCTATTGTGATATCTTTCTCAGGTCAACCTCCTGTCTGAGAGAACCATCAGCATCAGGAGCAAAGTCTCCAAGATGGTGGTGGTGATCGTCCTCCTCTTTGCCATCTGTTGGGGTCCCATCCAGATCTTTGTGCTTTTCCAATCTTTCTATCCAAACTACCAACCCAACTACACAATGTACAAGATCAAGACCTGGGCCAACTGCATGTCCTATGCCAACTCCTCAGTCAACCCCATTGTTTATGGGTTTATGGGAGCCAGCTTTCAGAAGTCTTTCAGGAAAACCTTTCCATTCCTTTTTAAACACAAGATCCGGGATGGTAGCATGGCGTCAAGGACTGCCAACGCTGAGATCAAGTTTATTGCAGCAGAGGAAGGCAACAATAATAACGCTGTGAACTGACTCTGAGAATTTAAAGATAAAAAGTGAGATTGTTGTTTCCTGAGAAACTCACCTGTCAGCCAAAAGATCCTGTTGTAACCGACGGAGAACAACAGATTCATCTTGAAGGAAAACACTGTGCTCGGTGTTCATTTTCATGTTGTATTAATTTTCATATTTAAGCAAATGGATATGAACTGTTATTTGAAACTGCAGTCGGTCAAAAGTTTATAAAATACATCTGCAACTTAGATGTAAATGTATTGCTTTTGCTTGAGCTCAGTTTATGTTAGAATCAGAATCAGCCTTATTGGCCAAGATTGTGTACACAAACAAGGAAATTTACGTTGGTTTCAAATGCCTACAGCATACAGAGATTAAACAGATTTGTGAATTTAAATTATATATTTTTTTTTTTTCAGAAAAGCACAAAATACAACCAGGTGTAGTCCTGAGGCATTCTGAGGAACAACCTTGGATCAAATGTCAGATAATGTCAGTTTGCTTGACAAAAGCTGATCTTTTCTGGGTTTTTAGTAAGTATGTGCTCTGTGTTAACTCTTACAGAGACCAGATCTCAACAACTGGTGGGCAGGCTCTAGCTTAATGGTTTAGTTTTTGTCCAGGTTTTAAGGGGATCTGATGAAGTGAGTTGCAACTGCAAGCTACGAAAAAAAATAAATAAATAAATAAAATAAAGTAGTACCCACAAGAAGTAGTGACTACTGCAACAGTAGAAGCATCCCATTGGTGAGGTACTCAGTCGTGATTACTTACAGCAAAAATCAGAAATTTGCCTCAATGATAAAACAAATTGTTCTAATTTTTGCAAACAAAACTTACTGTAAAATTTTGCACATTTTGTATTTGGGCAAACTGTGATCATATTTCTAACTTACAAATAAATGAAAATTCTGATGTTTCTGTTTACATGAAGCTTTTTCTGACTTAGCTTTCTTTTCTTTTAAAGGCTAAATTACCTCACTAAGGAGCTAATAAATATCATAGCTTATGAAAGTCACATTAAGGACAGATTATTATCAGGTGCTGGTAGTCTGAGCCAGAATAAAGGGAATTCAAAAGGCTTTTCATAGTCACACAGAGCAATTTACATCAATTTTCTCAGAATTACTAACTGTTGAAGTATTACTTTTAAAACTGTTTACAGTGTATAATATAATTTATTGTTGGCATATTGTGCAGTTTTTTTGTCATAACAAAACAGATTTTTGCTTTAAAACTTTGTGATTGCTTATCTACCATCTGATTGTTTCCTATGTATGCAGCAGTTAGAATTATTTTAAAGTTGTTTTATTTCTGAAATTTACTAAAAAGTCAATGTCAAGTCATTTATTGAACTGGTATTAAAAAATATTGATTTTATTGTTTTAATATTCTCATGAACAGCTCATAAATACAACAATTTAGGAGTGAAACTACGGTAACCATTGGCAAAAAAGAAATACAATCGGATCACAATTATTTGTTTCTCAAACTACTTGTAGTTTGAGAGACAAACAGAAAAAATCATTTCTGACTAAGAATGTTTTTGAAATGTATTCATACCTCTTAAACCTTTTCAGATTTAGTCTCTTTACAAACAAAGGTTACAATGTGATTTACCAACATTAAATAACATAATTTTGCAGGTAATTTTGCAGTGGAAGCAGAGGACAAATACAAACAAAACTTGAGTTAATCCTTTTCAGACCTGCGGAATTGGGACAAACTGTAAGAAAGTGCAAGGGGTTAAAAAATACTTCTGGAAAGCACTACTCATAAACTGACACAAATGTGTATATTTCCATAAAGGTTGCTACATGTTTAATATTCATGCTTAACACTGGAGAACTGGCAAATGTAATTAAAGCACAGTCCGTCCTGAATTGTACCCCCTAGGTGAAGTAGCTTTGTATGTGTGGAGCTAATGCATCCTAAGCAATCTGAAAACCCAAACAAAGCTTCAGCCAGCTGCTCATGAGTCTTTCCTGTGGCCAGATATGATGAATGGAAACCTACTAACAGAAGGAATAGAGGCAGTGGAGCCACAAGTCTAACCTTCATGCCTTTTTAAACACTTGTTTTCACAAAAGCATTGTAGAAACCTTCATGCACGTTCACAGGCAACAGAGATCATTCAAATCAGGTATTAAAAACACCTTAAAGACCCCTTGCACCTTCTTGCCAGACAGTCTGAAATATTGAGGACAACCCATTTGGCTTGTGTTTTGTTATTAGAGCACAATCAGAACGAGGGCCTGTTCAGGGAGCAGCTGTCTAGCCATAGAACAACAGCTTTTAATTTTAAACCCACTGAGCTACCTCAATAGTGACTTTGTTTTATTCATCCCACACAGTGACATTCAATATTAAAGAACCTCTATTATGGTCTATAGAAAAATTGCTAATACAGTTTAATTAGATTTGATACTGCTTGCTTAGTGCCATTGGGGCTCCAGTGACATCAAGGTTTGAAAGGAAAACTAACACACTTTGGGCTTTTGTAGTCAAAGGCATATGACAAATGATACTCAAGGATCATTGCAAACATTTGACATGTTTTGCTGAACTGAAGACAATTTGAGAAAATCCAGATTAGTGGTTGCACTGATTTTTAAACTTTGATAAAAAGAGATTCCAAAATGAGGTAAATGGCAATTATTTTTCTATAAAGGCAGATACTGCAGATAACTGTAAGTGTTATTATAATTCATAGTTGGGCCATTTTTGACTAAAAGCTGCTCTACATCATGCATCACAGTGAATATTTCAATGCAAATGAATTAATTTTGCATTTTAATATCACTATCTGGGCTTTTTCCATATGAAACATTAGAGTGGCACACAACCCAAATTGCAAAAATATAAAAGTGTACTTTTGGAAGAACACATGAAAGCATTTAAAAATAGAAAGATTAATCATCACTTAAAATGATGGACTAAAAGCCAATTAGATTTTTGCCAAATAATTTGGAAATAAAAAACAACTCTGTATTGATTGACGCCTGAAAGGAATAATTGTAGATATTATTTGAAACAAATTTACCATTGATTCACTACAACCAGCAGCTGGTGATTCTTTTCGGTTTTGCCATTATCTGTAGGCAGCTATTCAACATCATGTTCAAAGGCATTTACACTTAATTACAAAGTGCAATGCAAAAATGAACATAGGTGTAACTGACACATCCATCATTTTCATGTGACTGCCTGCTAAGTAAAAAGGTATTCATGTTCAAATGAGTTTTGAGGTTTCTTTTTATTTGCAGTACTAATAAGTGACTATGGGACATGCAATCAGTCAAACTTCAAGCTTTCAATTTGTCAGACTTTGACAATCATGAGACTTAATATCTTCAAAACAATAAAAAGTAAAAGCTTGATTGAACCATTCAGAGTAGAGCCCCTCAAAGGACCTGTTTTTTGTTAGGGTACTGATCCTGTATAAAGTGTCTGAGACCTTTTACAATTTGATAATGTTTAGACATGGGAATAAAATTGTGTTTAATAGCAGACATAGTACAGAGGGAAACTTGAAAAGACCTTCAAAACACTTTTAGTTGTGCTTATCAAAATCAACATGAAGAACTACAAGAAAATTAGACTCTTTGGAAGCAAAACAGAAAAGGAAATGTAAATATAAAAAAAGAAAAAATCAAGTTTGAAAGTGATTGACTTTTGATGTTGACTGAAGCTGGAGGCCAAAATCAAGTATAAATCGATATATCAAGTAATTTTGCCACTTTCTCAGTTTTTAAACTTTCCAACAAAGAAAATGGCTTTATGAAGAAATTCATTTTATAGAAATTATCTACAGTGCATAGTCAATAGATGTACTTAAGCACTGAGGGTCCATCTTAATGGTTTCAGGACTATATAGGCTAATATTGCCAATTAATATTTAAAATAAAGCAAATTGTGTGAGGATTTTCTAATTATTATTTGAACTTGGACATTTGCCCTTTCTTTAGCAATCCAAGACATAAATTCAGACAGCAAAGATGAATGGCTATCTAATAAAATATTTAGCATTAATACACTCAGGAATTCATTACTTCCAACATATCAACTTCATTCATTATTGTTAGCCTTAGTGAGTCCAAATTCCAGACTTTTCCAGACTCATGCTTCCAGAATTCCCAGTGTTTTGCTTTTACAACAGGGAGGCTTTAGACAAGTAATCTGCGAAAAGAAAGAACTGGAAGGAAGGAAGAATTCAGGTATGTAAGACTAGAAGGATGCAACAAAGGAGGGATGGCACAAGAAATGAAGGACAAGGAAAAAATAAAGCACACAAGAACACAAGCATCGAAGGAACGTGGGGCTCAAGGAAAGGAAGAATAGATAAGAAAAGAAGGACCAAATGAAGGAAATAAGGAAAAAGGAATAGAAGGGAAGGAAAGAAACAAGGATGTATGCAGAAAAGGAAGCAAGATGGTAATGAAAGAAATACAGAAAGGGGGATGATGACTAGAAAAAATAAAATTTAAGACGTAAAAATATTCTTCCATATTTTAATGTGTGATTTTTATTATAGTTTTGCATACAGACTGCATATGAACCCTGTTAACTATAGTCATTGTACAAGCCATGTCATTATACAGTTATGCTCATTTTAAATCCAACTGTTTTATTTCAACATCAGGAATGAATCCCTAACTCTCAGTAAGATACAGTAAGAGATGGAAGATCTGACAGAAAGACCTTTGAGACAAAAGTGGGGCAAAGCAAGTATTATCAACAAGCACTCCTGAAGAGGGCGACAGAGAGTCAAAGTCAGATGTGAAAACATTTGGGTTGCAGAGCAATAAGAGAAAAAGTGAGGAAATGGGATGTCTGAGAGGAAGCTAATAGTCTGTGGCAGTTTTTCTTGGCATTGCAGGATGCTCTACGAAGAGAAAAAAATACTTTGCACATGTATCAGATTTGTATATGAAGACAGAAAAATAACCATTTCTCAAACCCCAGTTGAAGCACAAGTGAAGCGGTTGACAGCCCTGCTACTGATCTGGCCCTCGAAACCTCATCAAATGATATGTGGGACCCACGAGGAAGGGATTTTATGTGTTATGGAACAACTGGTCTAAATGGAAAGATTTTTCATGTCCAAGCTCTGTGGCCAAATAAACTTTGGCTTGAGTAAATTTGCGTGTGACATGAAGGAGGTTTTTCTTTGTCATGAAGCTACAAACTGCTATTTAAAAAAGAAGGGGGGGGATCATAACACGGTTTGGCTTTTCCTGGAATAAGTATGTTAAAATGACTCAGCTCCAATTGTTTTAAGGTTCTTTTTCCAAAATGCCACATGAAGAATGAACACAGTGGCTCAGCACACCAAGCTGTCAGCTGAGGGTTGCTGGGGAAAATAATTGTCAGCGGTGGAAAGAGGGGGAAAGGCAGAGACGGACCTACACAAAGAGCCCTTTTTACCAGCAAGGAGAACTGTCTCACGTCACGACACAAGCAGGAAACCACACAAACACCGTCACCGCCACCTTGCCCTTGGGACTGACATAATGTGTGTGTGCAAAACAGAACAAAACACACTTTTGGTTTAGAAGAGGAGAGTAAAAATAAAAGCAGGCCCAGTGGTTGTTTATTGAGTTATGACATTTTGACAGAGGTGTAAAAATCAACTGGCTGAAAATCACATTAACACATTGTATGTGCATTTGAAGTATGGAACCTTTTCCAGGGATCGGGGTAGTTTTCCTGTGCTATTCCAGAGTCAAAGCAGATTACCTGGGAAGAAAAACATCCAGAAACCTGCCCTACTGGGAAAATAGTACTTTTCGAAAGTACTCTAAACTATAGAGGGTTGGACGATACTAAATGCTTATTAGCGACGGAATATTACCACTAATTTCTTTTAGTAGTTCCAGAGTCTAAAGACCTCTACTGTTCATATTTCCTATCAACTTTAAATTTAATCAGACAGCCACGACTGGTATTTGCAAACACAACATTTAACATTGCTTGAATGTTTTACAGCATTTATATGCCAAGATAAATTAAAACACTAACAAAGCCTTCAAAATGTACCTGCAATAAGAGAATCACAAATTTAGATGCCGTGTTGTAATGGAGCTCTGCATGCTTCAAAACTGAACATATACGTTTCTATGAGACTGTTTGGTAGAGTTACACTTTTCCATGTCCATAAAAGTAACTCAAATTCAGCTATAAA
Source organism: Xiphophorus couchianus (assembly GCF_001444195.1). Taxonomy (NCBI): domain Eukaryota; kingdom Metazoa; phylum Chordata; class Actinopteri; order Cyprinodontiformes; family Poeciliidae; genus Xiphophorus; species Xiphophorus couchianus. The sequence goes on from NC_040233.1 coordinate 19,724,373, forward strand.
ATGTTATCACTGTAACAGGTCAATTTATCTCAAGCTGTGTTAACATCTTTTATGTGTTTGCTTGTTTTATGTTGATTTTTTTTATATGATGTCTGTTGAGCACTTTGGTAAGTCTTGTTGTTTTAAAAGTGCTTATAAATAAAGTTGGCTTGGCTAACAGAACCTTTGGTTATATTTTATTACTGAAAGTTGCAGCTTGGTGTTTTTGCAGCGGAACCTCTTTTCCTCTCGAGTCCCTTTTTTTTTTAAAGTTTGCTGTTAACTTTTAAACTTTAATTACTCTAAAACAATCTAATCCTGAATTCATTTAATTTTGCCATTTTTGTTTGCTTTTTTCCTCTGCTGTTGTGATGTGTGATGATCTTTCTGCCCAGATCAATGAAGCGGAAGCAGCAAATTTCCTGCAGGAGGACAACCATTTCAGCATCAGTAAAAGTAATTTTACAGCCGTGTTTTACATGACACTGTGGAAATGCACAATGTTTATGGCCAGGTATACATGACCCGAAAACATTAGAGGATGTGTGATACTGATTAATTATTAGAACATATCGTATATCTTTGATTGTGAGTTACATTGATTGGACTTATTTGCCACAGATGCCATTTATAGCCCTGTTCCAAGGCCTGGGGCAGCATCCAGTGCCTCACGACAACATGTGGAGAGTTAATATCCATTTGATTTCAGAGACAATGCAGATCATTGACTCACTGCTCTCAATTCAAGTAAATGGTAGACCTGGTCCAAGTAATTAAATTGCGAAGTGAGATCTACTGACCTGCACTTTTCCCATGTGGTTATTTTTAAGACTTAGCAACAACTGATAATTGCTGATTCTTCCCTGAAAGAAAGTTTCCAAAAATATTTTTTTAAAGAGCTGGCGAAGAATTAAATGAAAACATTTGCAGCAGTGTTGTGACTGCCAGATCCAATAAATATGTGGAAATGACTGTGTAAGTCAAGAGGGATTGGGATTTTGTACAAACCAAGAAACCAAACATTACTGTTGTGCAAAATTAACAACCTAAAAGTGCCAAAAAAACCCCTATTAACAATGACACAAGATAGGATTTGTTTATTTTTTAGACTTTGTTTTTAATTTGTTGACTATAAAGACTGACAAAAGACTATGCAGCTGTCATGACATTTTATCACAAATTGTGTTTTCATTGACCATTCAGGTGTAATTTTTGAAGATACTTAACAAAATGCCATTAAGATAAACATGAAAAATTTTGAACTAAAGCAAAAGAGAAAAAAAAAAGAATATTTTAAGTTGACTGAAATTACTTTTCTGAATTTCATGAGACCTGGCATTAGATGGCTTATCAGCCGTTTCCAATTTGAGCCAGCACATTATAAACTCATGAGACTCGTGCACTAAACTGTGCTTTTTCTATTCTCTGTTACTCTAGTCTACATGATAATTAAATGCACATTACTGCTTGCTAACATTTGCTGTTAGAAATGCATTTTGGGCTTGTTTTAGTTGTTTTAGAAAAAAACTTATTTTTTCTACAGGTGATGTGGGTCTTCTGTTAGCTTTACCATCTTGACCTATTTTCTCAAGTAGTAGGTTACGTTCAGATGTAGAATCTGAAAAAACATTGGGGGTTTCAAACCTGTCATAAAAGCCCTCTCTACCTGTCAACATAATTTACTCCACATCATAAAGGAGCATACCAACAATGATGTGCTTCTTTTGACTGCAGTCGAAGATAAAAAAAAAACTTAGATATATGTGGCACCGGCATATATCTAATGGACCAAAAGGAGAGACGAGAAAAATCCCCGTGGGCAAGATTTGCATTGGCTTCATACTTCAAGGTTTTCAAAATATGTCCATGTTCATTCATGTGTGCTCAGATCAAAGCTGAAAGCATAAATTACATTTGTGGTAAAAAAAAAAAAAAAGAAAGAAGAAGAAAAACAGTGTCAGTTAGAAGGTGTTACCACTCACCTCAAGCTCGAGAAATCCTGTGTGAACCTTTCAAAAAGTATATCACCTCACCTGCCCTATTAGCTGTTAGTAAACCAAGTATTAAGTAAGATTCCAATGTGTCTCCCTGCTGACTATTCTGAATGTATATTGTAGAATATCCGAAGCCATCTGGAACATTGCAAGTATTATTAGCAACGCTGCCAAGACACTTTAAATGCAGAGTCCTAGTCAGGTACAAACATGCATGTCCAAGCGCAGATCAGAAGCATATTTGTATGAAAATCTCTGTTCAAGGCAGATTATGTGCTTGATCTATGGTAAGCAATAGTAACATATAATCTAAGAATTTTTCATACGTCTAGGTGTCTCAGTAAACAAAACAGCATTTAATGAGATTATCTTTATCTCATATTCAAATTTAATCATCTGAATACTTCAGTGTGACGACAACTGAAGAAATCTTTAAGGCAATAAATAAAAATTTATTTTCTAAGTAATCCAAGTATTGTACATTTTTTGCAGTCCTTCTAGGATAAATGTTAATTAAAAAATAAAAATAAAATATGTATATCTGTTTGGAAGAGCATTTCTAAGTATTAGAACACTACATTTATTAATGTTCATCCTAGGGATGTGTGAAAAGTTTTACAATTGATAGTAAGGGTACCATAAATTATTATAAAATTATATCCATTAAAATAACAGACAATGGGTAGCTCTCAAAAGATGATAAGTTAAAAAACAGACAAAAGCAAACAAAAGCAACAAAAAAGAAGACAAAGTAAAAGAAAATAATAAAATAGTGCAAAAGGGGAAAAAATAGCATGTCAACAATTACTATGCAGAGCACCTGGTTTTTTTAGAGTTTCCACAGATAATTTGTGGAATTGATAAGTTTCAAGACGTTGAGACTGGAAGGCCACACTGCCATTACCCTAATCTTTAGCTCCCAGTCATGAGAAACACTTTTTTAAAAAAACGTTTATAAACGATGATTATTTTATCATCAATAACAATCAAATTTATTGGACATATGTATTTTTTTTTTAAAGTCAAAGACACGTTGGCTTTTTCTACGTTTTCAGTGCATCTATAATATAATGTACATTAACTTTAAAACCTTTACACCAATAACTGTGGAGGGAGCAGTAGATAGATAGAAATATTTAATAATCTATCTACTATACATAATTACAAACCGACTGAATGAAAACATGACAAATAATATTAGAATAATACATCAGTACCAATATAAAACCAACAGAAAGCATGTTTAATGCCTGCATAAAGCCTGTTATTTTCCAAATTGACCCTGATCTGAATGCATATTATTCTAATTGATTACTAAATATGACTGCATTATTAGCTATATATACTTGAGCTATTTTACACCTTATACTTTATATACATGCATACAGAGTGCAAGGTCCAGCAACAAAGCACACTGCAGTTAAATCAGTTTGTCTCCATGGTTTCCACCACTACAACACTTCATTTATAACAAGGTGAAACCTGCAGCAACACACATGTTATTTCAGGTGTCATTACTTCGACTCGATCTTTCTGTCACTTCTACACGCAACAACACGCTCCTGTATTTTCTTTCTGTCTTTGGGTATCACAAATTTCAACTTGTGTTTGTAGTTACATTTGTCAGTGGTTTCCTTTCACTAAATGCATATTCCGGCTTGCTGGTCTTGAAAACTAGATGTTTTGTTCTACTTGTTATGCTTCTTGTCAAACATTAGATCAAATATGTTACTAAGTGCAACCAGACTGGAGCGCTGAATATTAGCGAATACGAACAGTGGGTAGATTTGGGTGTGCAAGCGTAATTATGAGGTGTGTGCTTCTTTCAGTTGTATGAGAGTAATAATTTTTTTGTTAGATCTATTTCATCTGTTAAAATTAAATTAAAATTCAAAAATAACCATTTTTAAAAAAAAGAAGAAAACATATTCCTTTCCAGTTTATCTGAGCACTGTTCAGAAAATTACTGCATCATTATGGCTTCATTATAGATGATTCTAGATAATATCTTTGAGAAGTGGAGCTTTAAACTCATTATAACATTTCAGATTCTTTTGTTAGCATTTACTTACCATTTATTTTTGTGATTAATATGTAGCCTGGCTAGACTTTAAAAGTATTTTCTTTTTTCACAAATAAATATCCTCAAGCCAATGCACAATATTATGAAAGAAAGTCTTTTTTGTTGAATACATTAGTCTGAAGCCTACTTGTTGTTTTGTATATAACATTTTTTTTTACCAAAGAAAATGTTAATGTTGAAAAACTATCAGATTTTCACCTTTATATATGGCAAAATGTTCCAAGAATATATTTACCAGGCAGATCATTACTATTATAGAAACTCTCAGTTGATCTGTACTTTTTAAATGTGTAATAAGAGGTCTGAATGTCATTTGGTGAACGCCACACTAAGATCAAACATATATCATAGTACAAAGCCATTTTGCGCTCAGTCATAGTACAGTCGGTCAGCATACAAAAATAAAGGAACTACTGAAAAAAATGGTATCCGTTGCTAAAGATGTATTTAAATAGTTTTCCAATCAATTTTTTTTTCTACAAAACCCCATATGTTTAGTTTGTACAGTAGTTTGAAACAGAATGGTTTAGTTTTTCTTCAAAGAGAAAGACATATAGAAGTTAAGCTGCCTTAAATTAAATCCATTAAAGATACTGGGGTGAGAATGTTTCAGCTTGTGTATCGTATTCAGTAAACATCCTTTTGTATCTTTACATTTCTAATGAAATCTTCAGAACTGCCTTGACTTGTCCTTGTATGAAGGAAATAGAAGATGAAATGAGCCAGCTCTGTTTGGTGTTACATTAGGGTTATTATATCATACAATAATAAAACATGTCATCAAAAAAATATACTTAAAAGGCCTACAAAGCTTCACATTAATTGATTAAAGCTGCATCAAAGGGCAGGGGGATGGATACTAGATAACGTTTGTGTGCTATGTATTAAAAAATTTATACAAGAAACAAACTCTGTGCAGGGGAGGAGATTTCAAAGGGACGTTTCTCAGAGTGTGTGAAGGAGCGTTAAAAGCCAGTCAGACTGTAAACACTTGATCTTTATTGTTTTGAAGAGTCAATCAAATCACCAAGTGAGGGAGCATTTGTGTGAACTCTGCCTCATTTTCACCTTTTGTGATGTACAAAATGCAGCTAGATAACATTTTTAACATGTCTGCCTAAAGCATATGAATCGTGCCCTTCATGCAGATCCAATAATTTTATTATTAATTAAAAGAAATTAATACAATAAATAAATAAACTGGGAAATGAAAATATTTTTAAAAACCTAATTAACTGAGCGAAACTTCAAAATACACCTCACCGCAATAATGATCAAATTCCCTTGTCATAAGTCTAAGTCAGGCTTGTTCAGACATAACCGGTACTGTTGTCTGTTTCAGTGAAAATAGCTGCTATTGTTTCAGGTATATTATTTCATATATATATATATATATATATATATATGGGGGGGCGGGGTGCAGGGGTGTGAGCGTGTGTGTGTAATTTATGTACTGTATTTATTCAAGTGCAACTAGCAGCTACATACATAGTACAGCACAAAAGTAAGTTTCCATATGTGCAGCAGCTGCAGAACAGATTGGAAGTGGATGGCATTTATGTAGTTGTTTTTAAGTTCTTTCACAATTTAAATCTATTAAACCAGACAAGCCTGACTCACCTAACCTTGGAAACACATGCAGAGATCTGTGGGAACTGGGCGTCCAGTCTCTTATCCAAAGATACTTTGCATGTGGTGGAGCAGGAGTATCAACTGACATCTACTGTTTGCCCAGAGACCGATCTGAGCCTGGTGCTATTTTGTAATGTGGAGTTTTCCATGCTTTCTATATTTAACATTTCCCTTTCTCTTTTAATTTTTAGATGGAAACACTACACAGTTCTAAATTTGTGGTTTCCATTCTAATATCGGGTGAAAAACATTTTCCTAGATGGGAAAATCAAAATGTACTTGGCTGAATTAGATTTTTTCATTTATTTTATTATATTTTATGTTTTTTCCTGCATTTTTTAGAGTAGAAAAACAATAAGCAGTAACTGCAATGGCTCAAAATACGTTGGCTTCACGTCATTACTGCTGTTGCCAACAATAGTAAAGATAATACAACACACATGTGAAAGAAAGATATACAAAGTCTTTCTTTGGAGCTGTAAGACTGCATATGTTGTCCGCTGACATTGGAATATTTTTTTTTCTCCATTTGTTACGGAGGTTGTAGGTTGGAACAAAGAATATCCATCCATTTTCTAACACCTTTGTCCCTAGTGGGGTTGGGAGGGGTGCTGGTGCCGATCTCCAGCTAACGTTCTGGGTCAGAGGCAAGGTCACCCTGGACAGGTTGCCAGTCTGTCGCAGGGGAACAAAGAATAAATGTGTTTATGTCAAATTTATTTGCACCTCCAACAAACCAAAAATCCAGCTCCAAAGGCATTTCTATTTTGTTCCAATAAAATAAAGTGAAATATACTATAAATCACTGTTATTATTTGGACTCTCAAAAGGAAGGATTGGACTCCCAAGAATAGATAAAAATAATAGGTTGGGCTTCTATGATATTCTATGTCACTGTTAGTCTTAGATGTACAGGTGTAACAGAAGAAAAGTGACAGCCATGCTCCAATCCAAAGGAATGTGCAACTGTTGGATAATTGTAAATACTCTTCTTACAAAATATGCATGCATATTTGAGCATTATAAAACAACAGACTATTTACAATGACAGACTATAGTAACAAGTTTTTTGCTGTATTTGGAAATATATTTTTCTTTACTAGTGATCTCTTGATGTCACTTTATCATTTTAGCTTCCATCTTCATGTCAGGAACCACATTTCTTCTCCTCATCTAAGAGGAGAAGATGAAGAGAATTTCTTCTCATCTAAGAGGAGAAGAAATGTTTTTCTGTTTTCCAGTTTTTCTGACCACTAGAAAATCTTTTTCTAGTGGAAAATTGACCAGCTGAGCTCCACGGGTTAAATTTCTAGAGTCAGGTAGTAGTCTGTCTTATTGCACAAGTCTGGGTTGCAACACGGGTGGACTATACATATTGTCTATTTACATCTGTGCCACATTTTGAAAATTGCTGTGCTCAATATAAGTAATCCTTGAATCTAAAAAAGTAACGTATACTCTTTCTTTGACTTGTCTTTCCTTTGCTATATTGTGTTACTTAGAAACATGACAGCACGCAGGTTTGTGTCTGTCTATTTAGCACTAGAAAGCTAGAACAAAATTAACAAAATGCTAAAATTAAGTTACTGTCAAATCATAGACACAGCAAGGATGCCAGGTAGAACATATTTAAAAATGCATCTTGGGAAATAATATTCTCGGGTGTGTTCTGCCGAGGTGCTGTATGTGATAATGTCAGTATGTTAGTGCAACTTATTTTCTTGAATGCAATAATGTTGAATCAACTTCCAGATCTAACCTATGATAGCACTTCGAAACAAGTTCACTGCATGCTATTTTAAAAGAATTCAACCTGGAATTGATTGTTAATTGCTTTGGCAAATTGTATTTTTCAACTTTTTTCAATTTTTGGTGTATTCTTTATTCATCTGGATCCTTTAAGCCTCGTGGAGATAAACCATCACCTCATTTAAACTTACTTACTCAGTGACGTCTTACTTTACGATGCCAGGCGTAAAACACATTTGTCCCCACATCGCTCTTTGTTTACGCTCTTCCTGTTTCTCTGAGCAGCATTGTGGTACACTCAAGTTCACATTAAGTCAGCTCACTGGGGGAACAAAGGCTTGTTGAAACATATGTCCTGCTCTCTATCAAAGTGCCATTGTAAACAATACTACATTTTCTATTATTCACCATACACATATACAGTATGCGACCCTTAAAAAAAAGAAGTGTCTGGTTCAAATGTAAAACTTATTAGGCAGTTACAGTATATTCCCTTACAGGAAAAGCAATAATTAGGACATTTAACGAGTCTAAAAACTTTTGCATTGCTTTACATAGCTGTGAAATTTGATTTTACTTTGTGATGTAAATGGTAAGAGTTTATCATGGGTTGAAAAAGATAAAAATGAATAATTTTACTAAGTAATTTGTCTAATACTTAAAGAGAAATAACTCTTCCAAACATGTAGACATCTATTATTTCCATGAGTAGGCTATAACAATGTAGACTTTTTACACTACATTTTGTCAACTGGCAATTTCACTTTAAAACTGATAAAACTTTAAAATAATTATCCAGTTTTTATCCAGTTTCCCTACAGGCCTCTTGTCAAATAAAACACTTGATTAACTGAATGAAATATCTGTTGCCTTATAAGATCATCTAAAGACAAAATTTAATGTATATTTCAATGTATTTTTCCAGATACATTTTTTTTTGTATTTTCATCCACACTTTAGCAAAAGGCAAAAAAAGCACACATGGATGTTACTCTTTTGGATGAAAGTAGTAATTGCATGTGGCTGACGTTTTCATCTTTTAACTTCATGTGCCCACAAGTTAATCTGTTTTGTGACAATTCAGTTTGATTATATGTACCATTTCACCCTACTCAAAGTAATGAATGCAGATTCAATGGAAATTACATGGTAACAAAGAGGTAGTACAGTGTGAGGTCTGTAATACCAGGGTGCAACATGGGGTAGGAGTGACTAACCATCTTGTTAATATTGTCAACAAAATGTTAATACAAAATTCCAATAATCCGATTTTTTTTTCCCTCACAGTAAAATGCTGGTTAACACCAATGCATATGCTTAATAAAACAATTACAACAATACTATTTAATAATAATGAAGAAATCTCTTTAGTTGATGTGTATTTATTTTTCTTCCTTGAGTCCCAAAACAAAACTGCAGTTCATAAGGACCTGGTATGACCCTTTTGTAAGTTCTGTATAACTGTATTGAATGCATTCATTTTTTCATAAAAGACAAGCCAAGAAAAACACAAGGACTGAAGAAAGCATACATCAAAATCAACCTGTAATTTCACACCTTGTATCCATTTATCTGTCAAACTGTGTTGTGGGCTTTAAGGAACATTCTGGGTTCAGTGTTTGTACTGAAGGTAAGGCACATATTTGCCTCAGGAGCAAATATCCGTTGGAAAGAGACATCTATCTACAGAGGGAGGTTATGAGTCATTCACCTTGAAGATGAACATTGCTGATGGCTGAGTCATGGGCTCAACACCCCTACACACCCACCGGTTACTAAACCGGTTCCCTAAAACTAACATTCATGTGAACACATATAATTCAACTACCTGGAGCTTTCTAGATCCAACGCAATGCCAGTTGAGATAAATATGGGTTAAACATTAATAGGGACAAACTTGCAAATAATGAACATTTTCATTTTTTCTTATTGGTGAAAAATAATACACTGAAAAAAGAAAGAGCAACTCCAACTTAAATTTTCTCAGTTGATACAAGTAATTGAATTAATTCAATCCAACTTAATTTTGTGTTTGTAACTTGACAACTTATTAAACTTTCTTTTTTAGTGCAGACAGCTTTAGTATAAAGCATAGTCAATAGTAGATTTTAATGTATTATTTGATTTCATTGTCCCAGTGCAGTCAGTGACACTGTTTTACAGCAAGAAGGTCCTGGGATCTTTCTTCATGGCATTTGTGTATTCTCCACATGCCTGTCACACTTCAACATCATTTTAAATTGGTAGAAAGAAAACAAGCATTTTCAGATGTGTGACAGCAGAATTAACACACGCATGTTTGAAGTGCAATTTTCATGCTGGCTGAACATCCAAGATCCAGGTTAGATTTATTATTAATCGATTAAAAATTCTCGCGTGAGTAGCTACTGCTCCGAAAAACTTGAGGGGATTGTTTGGTATGTTGGGAGTGCAAACAAATGTGGCAGCAGACAATGGTTCATCCGTTACATTCTCTGTTTCAGCTTACCAAAACATAACAAAAAAATATATATATATGTCATTGGATTACTGTACATGTACACATACTGTACATGTAAACTTCTCCAGCTGCTACAAAATGCTTTGGACGGGTTTGTTTCATTCACAGGAATTCTAAGCTACAGTATGTCCACTACTTTATATTTCACTTCTACCTGCAATTTAATGTCTTCATATAGTAAAAAGCCACATTAACTGAACCTAAATGAATTTTTATTATTCTTAAACAATCCCAATCTCAGAAAATGGAATAGTGGTTTCATAAGACTGCTATTTATGAATTTCTAAGCTATGATCATGTGCTGTATGTTTATCTACGCTGTAGTTTGTACTATTATTTACAAGTTGAGGATAGTGGACGTGCACCACCAGGAACTTCCTTTGTGAAACAGGAACTGCGATTCTTTACAGCTTTCTGGTTATTATTTGATGTATGCAACAAAGTTAAACTTAGATTGTTCTACATCATAAATAAATCAGTCTAATAATCACAATAGAATCCCACTTTAAAACTACAGTGACATAAGCATTTCTAAAATTGTAAAAAGCAACACAAAACTGAACAACTGGTGTTCATTTCAAACTACTTTATAAAATATTTGCTGTATGGATGAGAATTTTCACTTTCAGTTTGAGGAAACAAAAGATTAATTCTCTGAGCGAAATATTTTTCTTGTGTTGCAACTGCTTTACATTTCTGAAACTGTCTTCCTGGTAAAATGTAATGTTTCTTCTGGCAAAAAAGCAGAACCTTGTTTCCTCTGATCCTCATTAAACCACATTCTGTTCCTAAGGTGACTCATGCTGTAGTCACCAGAAGCTTAAATATTCCCAGCTTGTGTTTCACGCAGCTATCTGGCAAAAACAAGTTATCATTTAGCTCTTCTGTTTTTGTTTTTTTCTCAGAATTCATTACTAACCTCTTCACTTGATGTTAAATTAGCTGTATGCTTCATGATTTCATTTAATGTTCTGTTTCATAGCACTCCTATTGTGTAATCTGCTTCTCTCCATTTCACTTTATACATGAGTGAGCGTGCAATTACAACCTTTCAGGCTCAGAGTTAGGAAGGACATGACAGCAGAAAACGCAACGCTTACAGAATAAGATGTTCTAGCTGAGATTTATGTGGCCCAAAGGACCCACATTTGGATGCACCAGAATACCACTGTCCAATTTTCAAGTGTTTAGTCAGAGTTCAGCTTTACTTCATGAGTGAATCACCCAAATGCCATATCTACCCCAATTTAATACCCGTATGCTGGTGAAAAATGTCACAAAAGAGTTCAATGAATGGATTCTGAACATATAATTTCACTTGTGACTCCTTCCAACAGAACACACACTATGTGCTTATCATTCAGACACATTGTAAAACTGTTTTTCACTCCATGAATTTTTCAGCATAATTCTGTTTTTTTCATATTTTATTTCACTGAAATCTGAAATAAATTAATTGCCGTGTTTAAACATCATATACGAGGACTTTCAATCATTCTGCAAGTAGTTCACTGTGAAAACAGTCATAAAAATCTTTTATTTTATTATTCCCAGTACAGTACTTAGATTCAGAATCTGAGATTCACTTTTGCTCATTGGAATAATAAAATGAAAATTTTCTTCCGGTCTCAGTCACTCACTGCCCCATCTGAAAATGATCCCCAAGGTCTGCCCTGTGTCCAGATGTGTCTAAGCTAAAGAGATGGTTAAAAATTATGTGGTATATTTAAGAAAATACCAGTTCAGGGAGAAGGCGATGCTACAGCCACTGTTACCAGCTTACTAAATGATGTGATTTGTTAATTCATATATAACATAATCTGCATATTATTGCAACAAATGCTCAGGGAGGAAACATGTTGTAGAAGTGGCATATTTATAACTCCAGACTAACTTTTTTTCTCAGGTTTTCAATGTTTAATTGTTCTTTTCTGTTTAAGTTTTCATAAGTTTCACTGTTAGCCATATGGCCATAAAGATAAGTCAAAGTAAAAAAAAAAGTATTTTAAAACATTTTTCAAAGTGTAGTGAACGGGAAAATAGAAATGTATTGAAAATTTTAGATTCATGTCTCATTTAGTCTGGATACAGAAAGAGTGGCGATGACTGCAGCTGGGAGGGATCGCAGTGCATGGGTGGAGGCAGGACAGGTGTCATTTACAGGCAAAATCACCTGCTCATTTGCAAGTAAAAATGATACATGTTCCCATAGTTCATTTTGCTGGACAAAGTTGATAAATCTGTCATTTTTATAGTAAAGAGCCTCTAAAAGGGTCTGAAAACTCTAAATCTAGCTTCAAACCAACATTAGAATGGAGAGCTATCAAAATAACCTTCTGGAGAGTCAACTGAGGTTAACTTTTATAGAGATTGAGCTCTATTCGTACATTCACTTATTTTTAGATTTTTCTGTGGAATGTCACCCCGGTGTTATTCATGGAAAATTGTGATTTTTAAAAAATATATATTTTAAAAGAAAATGCAGCTTGAGATGCCATTTAACATTCTATTGACTGACTGTCATGAATAGTGAGCTAAGAGTAGGACCAAAATCCAGAGATGGAAGTGGAATAGTCATATGGACTATTATTTAATGGAAGAAGGCATACCAAATAAATACAAAAACAAATAAACGAGCTGATAGGGACTATAGAAAGTTACGAGATGCAACAGAAGGAACCAGTGGTGAGTAATGAATCGAGGTGGCATAAATACACAGAGGAGGGTGTGGAGATGACAAAAGTACTGATTACAAGTAACTGACTGCAGCTTGGGAAAGGAGCGATTGTGACTGATGAGGAAATGACTAGCAGCTGGGAAACTGGAGTAAATGGCAACACAAAGATAGAACCAGAAGAAAATCAACAATCACATACATAAATCCTAAATATAAAAACTAATCCAATACTCAACAATACAAAATAACTAAACTAACAAAAGGAATAAACTAACATGGAAAAACAAAATAAATGTTAAATGGAACAAACCAAATTGGTTATGCAATATGTTTTCATGTGAAGACTTTTGCTGAAATGATAAATCCAGCATTTGCTCCGTTTAAACTTAACGCTTTTAAAATTCCACACATGGTTTCAGTCAACTTCAAGAATGCAGTGCAAACAAATTCTTGTAAAAAATATTGCCTATGAGTGGCATAGTCTTCTGCATGTTGAATGCAAGTACACCAGAAATATTTTTCAATACTGTCCTCGAGGCCCAGTGTCCTTCAGCTTTCATGTGTCACCTATGTAAATGATTTTAAAGCAATGATGATTAATGATTAATTAATAGTAAGATTAATTAATATTAATCACAATTACTACGACTTTGTTTAAATTGACGGCATCCTGTGGTGGTAATTCATCCATTAAACTGGTGAGTTGCACCACAGACACGTATTAACTATTATGCAAAATTCGCTTTTGTTTTTGTACTTCCATTTGGGTCTGGCAATAAGTTAGTGCTTCTTTGGTGTCTGAAGACGAGTTGTTTCAAAAGCCTCCCTGACTTTATTAAATCACAATTGGCAAGCGCTGCCCTGTTACCAAGCAATCCCAGGCAAGTCAAGCCTGTCACCTAGCAACCCAAACAAGCATCAGGATACTTGAACAGAAAAGAAAATGTTTTTGAAGTAATTGTTTCAACAAGACAACAAACCCAAACACATAAGTGAGCAACATCTTGGTTCCACAACAAAACAGTAATAAGAAGGCAGTCCAATCCCTCAGGTTTAATCCACTCAAACATTTGCCAGGTTATAAAAAAAAATACTGTTTTTCACATTTTTAGCATATCAATAAAAGCAATTACAAGACCAAGTTGCCACTCACTATTTATGCTACGGTTCTATTATTTTCAACCAACTGTGTGCTATTCTGTCGGTTTTCTTGTTTTTCTGTTTTGACAATACAAAAACAAATGGAGTTGGAGCAGCAGCAGTTTCTGCAGTAACAGTATTTGCCATGTCAGTTCCAATGTTCTCATATCAAGCCCGTGTGGACAGAGGCAATAGGACTCCACTCTTGGGCTCAGGTCTGCTCCATCTCTCCCCTGTTGCTTTATAATGAGGACTGACTCAAGCAGAGATTAACTGTGATCTGGCTTTCGTTAACCCCCAGCAGCTTTAGCTATAGATGAAACATTTTACTATGGAACTGTAAGGTGGCTGGTTATTTGATTTGTTCAGTTTGTTAAATCTGTTGATGGAAAATACAGTCAATTAGGGAAAAAAATTAACATATGACTTGAAAAACTACACCTAATTACAGAAGAACAAATTTCTCTTTGGAGAAAAATCTTGTTAGAGCAAAATTAATGAAATTTTCAAAGGATGCACATAAGACCAATGTTTGATGCTTAATCATTGAACAGTGTGGCAGATTGAATCTCTTTAAGTATTTTTCTTCTTTAAAACTTTTTTTAATCAACTTTTTTACTTTCAGGCCTTTCTCAGGTTTAGTGTTTATTGTGAATTTTCTCTTTCAGTGAAATAACCAACAAAACTGATGTGAAATTGCACAATTAAGACCTTCTTAGTCCTCTCACCATTGTAGATGTGGCTTTTGGGAGCTGCTGCCCAAACATTGTTGGCATCTGCCATGGCAGCGTCTTACGTTGAGGTGGCTAAGGCATCTGGTTTGTATTCCCTCTTGGCACTTCCCTTTGCAGATTTTTCCACCACATCCCATTAGGGGAAAACCACAGGACAGCCCCAAAATGACCTGTAGAGTGCTGAGACTCCTGGGTTTCCAACCTGGTGTTGCTGTCCACACGACCCAATTTTGGATAAGTGGGAAAGCGTGAAAGGACAGATGGAAGGCTGTTGTTGATTCTCCACATCAAGACAGAAACTAATGGTGGAGGGCCAGGAACCTCCAATGTATTTATAGGAAAATTCTGCACTTTGGACACAGTCATACCAAGACCTAAGTGTAGACGTGACAGCTGGAAAGATGACATTGCCAAAATCATGCATCATGTTCTTGCACGTCACTGCATCCTGTGTGTGAATTGACCCTCCGGTGCTTATTTGCAGTTTTAATTAACATCACACTTTTTAAGACTTCTGCTAAACAGTGCATAATTTCCTGCAGGGGATCCTTTTGAGTCAAAGTGAATTGAGTAAATTCTTCCCACTTATTTGGAAAAAGGTTGTGATTTCAGTGCTAATAAGCTCAAGATGTGTCGATGTTGTGTTGCCTTTTTGAAAGAGCCTGGCTTTTGAATGAACGGTTGTCTTGAAAAGGGGATAGCTGGCTATGTTTCCTACATAAACAGGTCAGCCTAAAAACCCAGTGGTCTCCAAACAGTCCAAAGAAAACACCAACTTACTCAAATGTGATTGTATGAGAAGATTATCAGAAATGGTTGGAGGATTTTAATTGGGTGACAGAAGGCCCTGCTTAAAGCCTGGACCTGTTTTACAAAAATGCTTAATGGGTTTATTTTGGAATGAAAAACTAATTTTCCACTTTATATTGCAGTGAAAACATTGCACCAAATTAATAGTTCATTTAATGTATTTTATAAAACTGATTAACAGAGATAACATGGCTATCTTTTTTAATTTTTCTTGGTTCAGTTTCTTGTCTGAAGTTTTACACAGAGTTTATTCTTGAACATTTGCCATTTGTCAAGACATGAACATTCGTAACCTTCTCACTGAAGACATTTGCTTAATCTGTGGAGCTTTATAGCCTTCTACTTTAGCCTCATGTTTAAGGTGGAGTGCACTTTGTTGATGCCTTCAGCTTTCTTTGAGCTGCACACTTTATACTCTTTTTTTTTTTTTTTCCCCTTGTCCTTTAGCACCATCCAAGGAAATGGCTAAAAGGCAATTTTGGCACATCATTAAGTCAGTTCATTTTGTAGCAGTTGTGAACCAGGCTTCGCCTAAACCTCAGGGTTAACTCCAGAATTGTATCGAGGTGCATTTATGTGTCTCCAATCGCTTGATCTCCAATCCAAACCACAGCGATGACTCATGGGTAAATGAGCTGAAAGAGGTGAGGTGGGTAAAGGCCAGGGTGGGTGTGTGGGTCAGAGAGCAGACAGATTAAGTCGCGGAGAACGATTTGCGGCGGGGAATCGGAGAGCCATAGCTTGACTGAAGCTCCCCTCCATAGCTGGAGGGCTATCAGGCGCTGCAGTCGCCTGGAATAACAAACAGAGGCAAGCATGGATGGTGGTCTCTACTGTAAAAGCCTTTTATAGTAGATCCTTCCCCACAGATGAGCGAAAGAAGATGAATTTGAGCTTAGTTCATGAGAGAGCCTTTGGGAAGACTTCCAGCACAGGTCTGGAGAGAATAAAAATTACTGCTGGATGAATTCTTGGGAAGAATGAAACACTGCATCCATTCACATTTGTCAGACAGACAGTTTGTTAACTTTAATGTTTCTGCCTTGCACTCACACATCCGTCAAAGTCATTATTCAAACCTATGTATACAGTACCAATCAAAACATTGAATACACATACCTATTCATTCTAAGCTGGAAGGTGCGTCAATCTGACATTGCTTTGCTTTGTTTCGTTACTTCTGTAAAAACAAACAAAAAAAAACACATTAATCCACTGCTAAAAATAGAAAAAAAATACAGATTTTCTTACTTTAGAATCTTACTATTGCATTGTTCTAAGATAAAGGTCTTAAAATCCTCAAATGTTCTCAAAGCCTGTATTTGAAGATCCCTGCTCTATGATATTAAAAAAGACCTTCATTTAATCAAACTAGAGGGGCTTTCTTGAAGGCTTAGCTCATCAAACCTGACTGGAGTTAGAGTCCAGCAAACATGTTTCAGGTGTTTTTTCATGGTTGGACACACATGATTATAAATTGTAATATACTAAAGGGATGATTGAATAAGTCGATTTAGGCTACATTCATATAATAGGTCTTAATGAGCTGAAAGAGATGGATTGAAAATTCCAAATGGAGCATTCCAAAAATATTGGCTCCATTCCAATTTTTTTCTGAAATCCAATTTCTCTGAATTACTGAACAATGCGACTGCAATTAAACTTCTGTGTGAACAGCTTACAACCCCAAGCCGACAGTGATGCTCTACAGAAGCTGTAATGTTACCTTCTATTGATCAATTTTGATGTTATCCAGGAAGGGAGCCAACAGTATTGTTACAAGATCATAACAACACAAAGGTAAATAATAAAAAGTAGCAACAGCCTTTTGTGAAGCATTGACTGCATCCAAACAGACTTCTGCAGAGACCAAAGCCTACAGACTTCTGTAGAGAATTCTGTTTGCATAGTTGGAAGCTGGAGTGGTGGGATTGTGATGTGATGTGCTTCACCGACAGACTTCTTTCATAATTAGATAATCATAATTTTCAGTCATTGTTTATATCCAGTTTATATTGTTTATATTATTTCTTGTTTGGGGTTTTTTTTATGCAGAATTATGATGCATGTCTTACGTCAATGATGTAAAAGTTGGTTAAAATATAACATGACATTTAAGACTGTCTATACATATCCAATTTACTACCAAATATGGAAGTGGCACAATTCAGATTTTTGGAGAGATGAAAAGATCATTCCTCCATTTGGCAAAAAACAAATCAGATTTAGGTTGGATTTACCTGCAGTGTGACGGTAGAGTGTGAAGGTTTGGAACTGGATCACTTCTAAAGCTGTCAGAGCTTCAAAAAAAACTCAAACATTCCTGTTATCAATACTAGTATCTTTTTTTTTCTTCTTCCATCTTGCTTTTACTTAAATTAACAACACAAATACAGGTTTTTCTTTTACAATTCACAGCCCAAGAAGTATGGTGAAATCACATGCTCCATAAGAAAAAATCCAACTCGAGATGTTTTTGTATTTTTTAGCATCCAGATGGTTGTCATTGAATGCCGGCTTAATCCAAGTCTGGTTCACAAGAGACACCACCTTTCAGAGCAGCAAAACACTGCTTGAGGGACTTCGAGTGCTGAGAGAAAAAACCCAACTCATTACCATTCTGCCCTGAGATAAACATCACTCATATCTTGAGGGAAAAACAAACAACAGAGAACTTACCGTAAAGCCTCTGATGGTTACTGATATATACACACATTTATATACACGAACATCTACATATGTACACAGTCATAATAAATCATCATAAAAGTTCAAATTATGTGGGGAGACAATGGCTCAGGAGGTAGGGAGTTATCCTGTAACTGGTGGGTTGCTGGTTGGAATCCCTGCTCCGTTTATCTCAGCCTTATCTATCTATCTGTGTGAATGTACGTAGCGTAAAGTGCTGTGGAGTCCTCTGGCTTGATTAAGCTCTAAACAAATTCAGGCCATTTACCATCATTAAGAGCAATTAGAGGAATTCAGTTGAAAGCAAATGTTTGCATCAAAATATTTCCAAAATCGTAACGTGCAATTAATACTTGAAGTACAAAAATGATAATTACTATGACTCACTTTACATCTGCAAAATGGGTCCAATGTCAAAGTAGATGTCTGTAATAAAGCATGGAGGAGTCAAAGAAATAATAGGAGGATTATAAATCTGTGAATGCTATGTAGTATTTGCAAGATCTGTTTTATGTTGAGTATTTCATGAATTGTAAAGACCACAAGGCTGAACAAAAAACATTGTTGTGCTAGCTTTCTTTCTCAAGGTGTTTAAATAATTCCCCTCCCTTTTCTATAATGTCATGGAAATAACAGTTCACAGCAAATCACTTGTGGTTGCATTTTTACCCACCCCTGTCCATGTTTCCTCATCGTAGTTGAGGTTGTCATGAACACACTTTATGGCTCAGCTGATCAAACATGGCATCGGAAAATCTTGCCCAAACACATTGTTAACGTGAGTAACAGCAATAAATATCCTGTGATAATAGCCCAGTTTAAACAAACAAGACTCATGGCTGTGGATTTGACAAACCTTAGTGCTGACATGAACATTTTGCTGATTTTCCCGTCTTTTTAAAACTGAAACTGTGTAACATATTAATATAATGAGGAAAATTACAATGTTATCAGTGATGGGATATTTCACTGTTGTATCAGGTTCATAAATCTACCTTTCAAATAAAAAATGTTTCTGTACAATAGCCAACACCAACTTCAAGTTTGGACATATTGAGTCATTTTTTGTGGATGAGTTTCACCAAAGTTCAGCTGAGGTAATGATGAGATCAGTTTTAAATAAATTAAAACCAGTTATCTGCTTATTTTTTTTATTGTTCAGTAGACTTGGCATACTGGAATTACTACACATAGATATGAGAAGCACATACCAAAACACAAAAAAGAAATAAGGATAATTCATTAGTTTGGTTATCTAGAGAGTGGAGTTCTATCTATTCAAATTCAAAATAGATCAAATAATGTACAGAACAGCCATGTAGTACCAGAAAATGTTCATTATGTTCATCTGTGGACATTTGTTTTACATTTTCTGGTACTAGTTGAACTTATGGGAACATAGTTAAGTTTCTGCTATAGTGTAACAACAATGCACTGTACATTTTGTATAACTGTGATGTCTTTACAATGAGTTAATTGTACATAAATAAATCAGTAGATTGTATTAAAAGCATAACTACAAAATTTAAGAGAAATAAAATAAATAAGTGTAAATATTTATTATACTTCAGACTCTATGAGTATAGATGTATATACAATGGGCAAAATACAGATAAAAATGAATAAGCATTGATGATTTTCCCTATTGGTCAATATTATAATTACATTTTCTTCCAAATTATTGGAATTACTGAAATTGCTTTTTTCATCACAATTGGATGGTTTTATTTTAAAATTGATTCTTTTTTTCTCTACTAATGTGTTCAGTGGCATTTGGTTACATTTGGTGGCATGTGTTTGAACATAAAATTTTATTGATTCAGATATTTATATCTGGAAAATCATAAAAAATTAGTATTCAGATGGAACAGAAATTATAAACGTAGTTTATATGTTATGACATTATTCTACTGATGTACCTCATTGTGACAACACAACTCTGAACTTTTATTAAATCATTTTAAGTAACATCATAGACATGACCAGGTCAACTGAGGTTCTGTTGCTTCAAACCCGTCATTCTTCTGTGCTTATTCTCCCACTCGTATTTTGCTCTACTGGTGAGTGTGTGCGCGTGTGTTTTGGTTGGCCTGCCATCTGGCCACCATCCGCTGGCTGAGCAGTCGTCCTGCTGACAGTAACAGCCAGCTGGCTGCCTGGACAACCATTCAGTTTTACTAGAAGACACCAGAAGCAGATCGAGGCTAGTTACTGTACCTGACCCACAGAGTGGGAATATAGTATTTAGCATCTGAGCATAATCAAAAACAATTTAAAGTCTTTGATTTCATTGTCCAAAGAGCTCAGATCAACCCAGATGTACTTATTTCCTAATAATACTCATATTGCCTTGATGTAAGTAGAGTTGTGTTCAATAAATCAGACAGAAAACACAGATTGATGTTTTCAAGTCTTCATTTTTAATTGTGATAATTATCTGCTTACAGTTAATGAAAACAAGTAATTTAAGATTAGGATATTACACTGTATTACTGTACAGACTATTTCATGTTTTAATATATCTATTTATCTTCATGTTTATCTGTGTGTGCTCCATTTCTATGACATTTTCCTGTTAATACACTCAGTTTCAAGTATACTCACAATAGTTTTGCATGTGTTATGGAATATCCTAATTTTTTCCTATTGAAGAGAAAGTCTGTCTTGACATGACAAGGGAAGCAGACCATCCCCTTTGTCTAAGCTGTCAAAACAGGTAAAGGTGATGAAAATAAAAATACATTTTAGTGTCCTATTTGTATTTTTATATTTATTTTTTTTTTACAAAGATCTAAACACGATTTGTTTTTTTCCACATGCCAGGCATAAAGAATATCTTTGTTATTTAGTCTGGGATGGGGGACCTGCCATATTCCAATGCACAGATGATAGAAACATCCTGCATGCTAGCAAATACCTGATCCCTTATATAAGCTACGTATATCAGTTCCTCAGTCTTTTCAGTACAGATCTGTCTGTTTTAAAGTGTCATGGCTCACATTTGGATTCATTGTAGAAGCCTCCAAGCAACCTCTATAACACTCATTCTGTGACTCAGAGCAACATTGTTGTGGTCGCTGTCCCTGCCACAATGTCCCTGCAGACCGGCCTATAGCAGAGCACCAGAGAAAGAGAACAAAGCATGGCCCCTGGCCTCGGTGCTGTTCCCACATTTCCACTACAAATCACAGCATCCAAAAAACGCAAGACAAAACAGGCTACGATGTCGCCACTGACAGAACTTTCAAAACAAAACTGCAAACATACAAAATTCCGTGCACAAAAAGTCTAAAAATCTAAACTGGGTGTTTTTGGTGCATCATATGTCCTTCATTTCAAACTCTCACATCTACTTGTTGGGTCCAGTCATTTCTTTCCTGAAGGAACATCTTTCATGATTTTGACACTGAATCTTTATATGTCTTTTCCAATGCAGTATGTGTCATTTTTAGTTTTGAATATGTGCATCTACATGTTGTGCAATGGTTGCAGATCTGATTAGCTTGAAAATCAGAAACAGCAGGCTCAGTTTTGAAGCACAAAAATATTCCCAGTTCAAGCCTCTGGTAGTAAAAGAAAGTCCTGTCGCTTTCAAATTACTCAACACTGAATGAAAATGCAATAACTTAATTCATGACATATGTTTCAGATAAATGAGCACTTCAGTGGTTAAAAACGCACGTCTTCTAAAGCGCTTGTGTCCAACTAGATTTTGGTGCGTTTCAGCAGAGCGATTTTGACGTTTTTTGTGATGGTGTATTGTGTCTGTGGAGGCGAGGTTGGATGCCCCGGAGGTCTGAGGGTGGTGACTCATGCTCAAAGCTTCTGCAAATGTGACATAGAGAAAGGAAATAAGAGCCAGATGCCAACAGATATCCACAAGCACATGGCTCACACGACCAGCTCCGCTCTGTTTGTTGGTGTGTGCGTGTGTGTTAATGTGTGGCGCCGGCAGTCACGCAAAAGGGATTCAGGTGCAACTCAAGTGATTTTCCAGTTGCAATTTCTCACCCAAATTTTCACAAGATGTGCAAAAAAAGGTAAAAATCCTGGAACAGTAGTGAGGAGTCATTTATTTTGTGAGACATTATTTCATCAAGACATTTGAGGCATATTTTTTCAATTTCTTTTGGCAGAAGTGACAAGATTTCAGCTGAAAACAGATTGTTTTGGATTACTGGAGCTGCAAAGAGCTAAGCCTCAGAGGGGAATTGTCAAAATAAACTCAGAGGTGGCAGTAATAGATCATTTATAAACCAAGACTTAGAAAACAGAGGAGCCATCTGCTTATATTGAGTGAGAAATTGGTCTTAGAAGGACGGCCTGTATTGTGTTATGAGTTTTTCATTTGTTTTTTTTGTTTTTTTTAGTTTCAGCATCAAAAGATTGAGCACATTAACAGATAACCTGTAATGAGCTTTTAGATGGATATCATGAAAAGGGTGTAAATTATTAATAGCTCGGCTCACTTTTTTATTGCAGAACATGAAATAGGCACAAACAAAAACCTTTACATCATGTAGATGGATAATGAGTTTTAGCTGTAAATGTCTTTTCTTTCCAAGACCTCTGTCCATATCGCATAACCTCATTTCTAGTTAATAACTTCCAGCATAATCTTTTCTGTTCTCCTGAATGTAGTTTCTTTCGTTTGCTGATGAAAAGAGAATTCAAAAGCATCACATTCAATTGTGAATTGGATGGGATGTCTGTATTTAGACTGTATTTGTCAGTCTAAATACCGTACTTATATATGGTGGTGCTTTTCCATATTAAACTACCATACCATATAAACTTTAATGTATTTTGCACTATTTATATGTAATGGACCCATTATATTCGCCCAGGATTGTCCTGAACAAACATCCATATTCTCATAAACTCTACCATCAAAACTCTACAACAAAAAATATACCTGTAGACAAATTCATCATCACCATTGGGAATATGTTTTCAGGGTGATGTGCAATTTCAGTTTTCTGTCAAAAAAGTTTATGAAGAATTTTTTTTCTTGCTACTCTTTCATAAAGATCAGATTGTGGAGAGTGTGACTAGTCATTGTTTTGTTGACAAATTCTCTACGTGAGCTGTGTGTATCAGCTGCTCTCCCAGAGTTACCAGGATAAGGGTGGTGGCATATACTTTCAATTTTTAGTTCATTAACTGATCTCTGTTTACTGAGATCTAGAACTATTGTTTGACAAGCTAACCCAAACTAATATGAAATTCAAATAAAATCTATTAAAGTTTGTGATTATAGCCTGACAAAATATGGAAACATTCAGGCGTCTTTATTTCCTTTCAAGACACTGGAGTGACCATGTAGCAGTTTTGTAGCCATAAACACTTTACTTGCTGAGACATTTATGTGTATATATGAAAAAGACATAGATCAGGATACAATCACATGCAGTAAAACAGTAAAATCTATTGGGAATCCCTGTCGTTTAGTGCTAATCCATCTTTTCCACGAAGATGCATGACTCAGGACATGTAATAACTTTGACGTGCTGGCACTGTGTATAGAGAAGTAATTGAATCACTTAAGTTATTACAGGGCTTGCACTAAGGAAATTGAATATCTGTAACTAATTTCATAGAAGTCAGTGCAGCACAATTCAGGAGATTTGCCTTAAAACTGCACCTGTCAATCTTTTAGCTTTGATAGAGGAAAAGTCTGTTTAGTCTCGGCTGAATGTCCCGGTAAAGTGAGAGGTCCAATATTTCACTAAAGAGTTTGCCAACTTTTGGAATCTCTTTGTGAAATAATTGCTCTTGCTAAAATTTAATGTTGTGTTAGTATAAATATGTCTAGTTTCCTTAAACATTACAATTTGATGTTCTCCTTGGGTATTGTTCGTTACATGTAGTATAATTTTTGAGGGGTAAAGAGTTATGTCAAAAATAATATTTTTCAACAATGTGCAAAAAATGCGGCTTAGTTAATCATTCCTATATCAGAAAACCACAGATCCATAGAGACCTTTCTATTAACATGAAGCAAACAAATCACAATTACAAATCTGTTATCACATAGAAACCAACAAAGAAAAAAAAAAATAAAGCAGGATTTGTTATCGGCTTACTGAATGTTGTGATAATGAATGATGGTTGGATGAGCTGGCAGAGC
The DNA here is from genome assembly GCF_001444195.1 of Xiphophorus couchianus. Taxonomy (NCBI): domain Eukaryota; kingdom Metazoa; phylum Chordata; class Actinopteri; order Cyprinodontiformes; family Poeciliidae; genus Xiphophorus; species Xiphophorus couchianus. Next base: position 19,748,489 of record NC_040233.1, read on the forward strand.
ATTAGGATGACCGAGGCCAAAGCAGACTGCAGACCATGTCTATCATTTGGAAAAGACCATGAACGGATGAGTGAAAGGCAAATGGATCTGACTATGAGTGGAGGAGATGAAGGAGGCACAGAGCGCAGACTTTGTTCAAAAGCTGATGAAAAACATAGACACACAGCCAGCACACATGCATCCCTAAGAACTAATCACTAGCTCTGTTTTCACATTTTAAGTAGTCATTACAGGATTCCCACTGTTTCTTCTTCTTTTGGCTTCTCACCTCACAATTTCCTACAAAGTCTGGAAAAGTTTTGAATCTTCTTTTCAGTGTTTTTCAACTTAGAAAAGAAAAAAAGACAACAGAAAACATTTCTATTGGCAGATTGTATTAATATAGGACTTGATTTAGACTATAGAAGACAGAGAAATTTGCTGCTAACCAAAATCAGACAGCTATTAGCTAGATCTACCCTGATCAGTGCCTGGCATGTTGAAAACTGAAAAATGCAATATTCTTATCATTTGTGAATGCAGCACATCAACCATCATACAACTTTCACTGACAGCACGCTTTGATGTGTGCACTGGTACTGAGATATAGGCTCCTTTATTTTTAGCATCAGCAAAGAGTTAGTCAAAGAAAGGAAAAAAATGTAGAAAACTAATTTATAAAGAATGAATTTTCCAAGGCATACTGAGACATAAAACATTTGTTCAGGTCAGCAGGTTAGAGTTTACAAATCCATTTTCTCCATCAATATATCCATCCATCCACTTTCTAGACATGCTTAATCGTTGAAGGGTTTCAAGCTGCCTGGTTTCTAGCTAAACTGTTTATTGGACAAAAGGCAAATACAGATTCCCAGGGCAATACAGAGACATACAAACAATTTGCATCATTTACTATGAATGTAACATGACCTTTGTGTTGATTTCAAGTGTCCTGTTTATATTTGTGTTTTATTACTTCTATACTGGGTGCTTGAGTGTGACATTTTAACTTCAGTTAGGTTTTATCAGTCAGTATAATAATCATATATTATTAGATTCCCATGCTCCTGTGGGTTAATGTTACTATAAAGTGTCATTGTGGTTTTTACTTAAAGTATGTTTAGTATGGAAGAAAAGAAATCTGTCATGAGCCTGGTTAGTTGGGCTTGTTTTGTGCTTTTCTTTGTTTATATTCTTATTAATAGTAAGCCTCCATCTCATTTATTTGTTCACTCTGTGTGTCCAGCTTAGTTTATTCTTGCTTATTTATTTATTATGATTTACCAAGTAGTCCTTGCTTTTCTTGAGCTCAGTGTTTTTCTTTGATTATTATATATTTTCTCCCCAACTCCTCTCTGTCCTTTCCTCAGTCGGCCTGCTCTCTCCTCACACCTGCACCCAGTTACCAATCAACCACCTGTTTTCTAACAGTCAAACTCCTTAGTATTAAAACTTCACTCCTTCTGTCACACTCTGCTGGATTCTTCCACTTATCCTCCGTTCACTCTCCTTCTGTCCTGGTTCAAACATGTACTGCCAATTCCTTTGCCTGATCCATGTGAACCTCATTATAAGATTACGTTATTTGTTATTAAAAGAGCATTACTTCACATTTTGTCTCCTGTTTTCCCTGAATTTGGGTCCAACATCTATACTATGACAAAATCATGTAGTACTAACTAAGTTTGGTCTTTTTCATTGGTTCCTCTACTGTATTAAAACAATGCAGGGTGAAAAAGTTGGCAGGAAGATGTGAAGAGCCTTCATGTAATACGATACAACAGACAAAAGGCTGATGCAGTGGGTAGGAAAATGGATATGAAGCAGATATGGATGGATATGAATTTTGTTTAGTCAAAATTCAGAAAGATAAGCACGAAAAAAAATTTCAGTGGTAACTCAAGAACATTGGTCTGTTTGCCAACATCTGGCAGCAGAATAGAGTAACGAGATGAGGAGCAGGCGATTAGCATATCTACAAGAAACACACGCACAGCAAAGAGACAATGAAAGAACAACAGAAAATAAATAAGGAAAAGCTTCCCACCTAAAGGATTTGGAGACTCATTTTAAACAGAGGAAGATGTTCTACCTCTAATGCCTCAAATGACACTGAAATGATGAATCAGCTCAAGAGTTTCATGCTTGAATGACTTTTCTGGCTTGTATTATAAAAAAAAAAAAAAATCAAAGATATAAGCTGCACATCTGGCAGACATGGATAAGAAGAAGAAATCTAAACTGCATCTGCCTTCAATGTAGGGCTTCTTTTGATAATACTCAAATAAGGGAAGTGATTCATCTTGGTACTTGAGAAGGCAATTACAAATCCATCTCTCATGCCTGACACCTAATTACACCGCACCAAGGGTGAAAGACTGATTTGTCCAATGATATCAAAAAATTTGCTGTGTTTTTATAAAATTCAAAGGCCAATCAAACCATATAATCTAAAAGTGAATATTTTATTTTGCACAAAAAATTACATGCAACAACGCATGAAATATTGCTATAACCCGGTGATCTGTACAATTAGTCACCTGGACATCTGTAACCTGATCAACCATTCAATAAATAGGTCCCACAGTTAGTTTACTAAAAATAAATGTTATGGGTGAATGACTTTCCTTTTGCAGACTCTGGCCCATAGTTGTGCTGATTTTATGCATACCGCTTCTCAGTTATAACATGAACCCTGATGTGACTCACTGTGTTTATATTTTCCACCACATTCTTCCCAGTATCGGAGGACACTGTAATGGATCTGTTTCACTAAGTGTCAGGCGTGGTCAGGGTCATTTAGAGCAGGTTCATGGCAGAAAGTCATCAGCAAATTGCTTCAACTTGCCTGAATGAGTCACTTGTCTGTGGTTTAATTTACTATCATTCTCCAAAAAACAAAAATACATTTACCAGAGCATAGCCTCAAACTTGGATTAATAGAGTGTATTTCATTTTTAAATAAGCTAAGAGATAAACTTGTGTAACAATAAATTAGTGTATCTTTTCTTTCCTATTTAGACCAATTATGGTACATGAATCTTACCCACTCATTACATTTAATTTGTTTGCAGCAGCACAGAATGTTCTTTGTGAAAATTTTAAATGACAAGCTGTTGAAAGCATTTTACATCCAAGAGAACAAATTATTCCTGAGTGTAAAGCTATTCATAAAATCACTCTACAAAGTCACTGAAGATCACTGTTCTCTGAACCATTTGATTAATTTAATTTCACACATTCATTGAATCGCATCACCAATTAAAAATATACACAAAACAGAACTAAAAAATCTAAATGACTTGCTAATCACTAAGATTGTTTCAGGTTATTACATTCAATTTAACCTTAACTAAATAACATTAATTTATATTTGACAGTGTCATTATTAAATAAATTGTGAGCGACGTTGACTCTGTCGCAGAGCATGCTATGGCTGCAGTGTAGCTTAGCCTGTACAGTGTCTGAGTGTGAATAACTGTAGTGAAAAACACTTTCGAGTCATTTTAACTAGGTAAAGAGTGATATGAGTACAGACAATTTTCCATTTTACAAATTGCATTTAACAAAAATTGAATCTTTGCCATCTTTCTTAATAAATTCCTCTAAAACAATCTCCGACTTTGTGTTTGACTAAATCATAATAGAACCCCGTCACAGTAATGTTGACTTTTAATTTGTTATACCTTTTGCTGCTACAACTTCAAATTTTATGGGAAGGCACTCCACACGGTTTGTTTGTTGATATAAATTAGTCTAGACTAATGTGATCTCACTCACTGTATGAGTGAGATCAGACATTGTAGCAAAAAGACCTGACTCATAGTCTTGACTCAATTCATCCCTAATGTGGTCTGTCAGGTAGAGGTCAGCACCAAGGTCCAGCTAAACTTGGATGAGAAAATTTAGTTCTTCCACAATAAACTCTCTTATCCATGTTATTGTGGAACTCACGTTGTACAAAGGTGTGCAGTCACATTTGTACAGAAAGGGCCATCCCCAAACTGTTCCTATAAAATTGGTAGCATTAAATTGTCAAAAATGCCTTGCTTTGCTCAAGCATTACGTTTTATTTCACTGGACCTGAGGGGTTGAGCCCAAAGTCCTGAAAAACAGTCCCACACCATAATCCCCTCTGCACCAAAACTTTACATTTGACACAATGCAGCCCGACAAGTTCTGTGGTCTGCACAGACCAGACAAATGGATTCTCAAACACTCTGGAGTTCAGTGACGCCATGCTTTAGATCCCTGCCTCCAAGGCTTTGCATTGTACTTGGTGATGTAAGGCTTGGCTACAACTACAACTCGCCCATGGAAACCAATTCCATGAAGTTCTCTACATACTGTTCTTGTTCTAATTTGAAAGCCTCATAAAATTTGGAGGTCTGTAATTATTGATTTAGCAGAAGGTTGGCAACTTCTACATACTACATACCTCAGCATCTGCTGACCCGACTTGGTGATTTTATCTTTCCTACCCATTCATAGCTGTGTTGCTGTTGTTCCCAATTACTTCAACTTATATTACCACTGAATGTTCACCATGGAATTTTGAGAAGTGAGGAAATTTCACAACAAGACACAGGTGGCCTCCAGTCACAATACAGTATCAGACTTGAATTCACTGAGCCTGTGAGAGAAACCAGTTATTTTACAAAGGTTTTTAGAAGCAACCAATGCTGGATTTTATACACATGTAAGTATAAAAGTGATTGAAACTCCTAAAGGCAGAGCATTGCATAGGTTACCCAATATAAAGCGAAAATGTACCTGTGTATTTGACACACAGTGTTTTTCTATTTCGGCTTCACCATTGATAAGAAATGTCAATCTGAAATATTTTGAGTTTTTGCACGTTTTCAGTAAGATTTTGAATCAATGGCTCTCAGCTCTGGTTCTCGGGGACCAATGGGTCTCCTTGGTGTTGCTTACAACTACTTACATAAATGCGTGATTAAGCAGCACTCGATGGCATGCAGAGGAGGTCATGCAATCATTTAAATCAGGTATGCTGGAATGGATACACATCTAAACATGCAGGACGATTAGACCTGCTGACCAGGTTCGGAAACCACTGATTTAAATTATATTATTGTTGAATCTAAGGATCAGATTATTTTTATGTGGTACTGATGCCTCTTTCCCTTGAATCAAGCAAACAATATGCTTTCTTCACCATAATGTTCCATATGTTTAAGAAGAATCCTCAACATTGTACCTGCTCAAGTTTAAACATGTCTGTTTTCCTTTCAAGACTATCACCCTCTATGTTCTTTATATCAACATTAATGGATACTAATTATCAAATTTAATTATTTTGTTGTACTATTGAATTTCCTTTATCCACGATTAGAGGACTTCCAACCACTGCTCAGCAGTTAAGTACAGAAAAACTAAATGAGACTCTACCCCTGTTTCTTTGAATCGGCTGATCCATCGCAGTTATTAGTCTTAACTGATAAAGAAAACTGGGAAAATGTTGTGTTTTTCTATTTGGAACCAAAACAGCTCTGGTGAAAAAAAATAATGTATACTTTTACGTAAGTATTGCAAAGACTTTTGCCCTATCTGCTCAGTACTTGAACACACCCAGCATGGACTAACAAAGCACACTACTCAAGTGTTTGCACGTTGCCAACTGACCTTGCTGTCTCACCAATTCACATCCCATTAAACACTGGGAAAACCGAATATTTCCTGGCACTCGAACACAGATAAAATAAAACAGTCCCATTCCTTTTCTGAGCATGCTTCTAAAATGTCTGCAAGGGTTTCTATGTGCAGGCCTGCATTGCTTGATTTATTGACTTTTCTGCCGTTCTAGCAGTGTTGTTTATGGAGTCCTTTGAAGATTTCTCCTTTACATATTGTTTCACTATCCACACCGGGATATGAAAATACTGACACCCTGTAAGGGCTATAAAAGTGTACAAAATGCAACCTTTCTAATTAGTCTGAGTAATACAAAAATGGATGTGGGGTGACAACTGGAAGAAAGGAGTGCAGCTATTCTATAAAATGTCTTTGGAGTTGGTTCCTGCTGCAGTACAATCATTTCATGTGTCATATCTGGTGCAGAGCTGCTGCTGGCATAGCACACCAGACTGGAACCTAATGGCAGGCATTAAAGGGAAATTAAGGGGCCCACACTGTTTCAAACAGGCTTGATCTGCTTGGTAGTTGGCCACTCTGGTCGTTACTCTCACTTTTCAGATGAAACATCAAACAGGAGGACATAAGACCAAGAGCAGCTCAGATTCACAAAATGAGTACAGAATAAACTGGAGTCCTAATTCTGCAACAGCATCTTGTTAGTGCTTTCTTTTCATACATCTTTGGAGTCTGACATTTTAAGCAATTTCTCTGCCAGAATCAATGAGAGCATAGCTAAAGGAAGAGGAAGAAACTACACAAGAACCCTTTGTAGCACAACTGCAGCTGCCTCAGTACCAAAGGAGAATTAAAGTCATAATTACATTTACAGAACACAGTTTTCAAATTATGATTTTATCTAGTAAGGGAAATACAAAATGACCAAAACCAGGTGAAAAACGTAAACATTGTACCTGGTTGTGTCTCGATTGACAGCAACAACTGCCTTCAATTGTTTAATCCAGACACAACAGAGCGCTTCCAAGCATTGCCAGCGTGCTTATGGTCATGCCACAGCATATGAGTTTTAAGCTCTGACATTGATTCAAAATCTCTTCATTCTTTTGAGACATTCACATGTGGGATATCTGTAGAGCTTTGGATTATTGTCCTACAACAGAAAACAAGTAGGATTAATTTCAAGGTTGTGAACGGATGGCTGGACATTTTTCTTAAGGATTTTGTGGTAGAGAAAATTCAACATGTCAACCAGGTCCACTCGCAGTAAAACCACCCAGACCCTCACAATACCAGCACAGTCATTGACTATTGGTATGATTTTCTTTTTCTGAACTGATTATTTAGTTTTATGCCAGATGCAACGACATTGCCTAAACCAAAAACTAGATTTTTTTGTCTCGTCATTGTTGTCTGTCCTATAATTTTGTCATGTCTTGAGGAAAATTGTCCTGGGTTCTTCTGTGAACATCTGAGTTGTTGATGCGCAAAATTTTAAGTCGCCAGATACGACAGATATGATGCAAATTTAAGTTGTTTTTGACATATATGGTATTTTCATCACAATTGACGGTAACATAGTTACTTGATTGTGCTTTGAAAAATAACCTCATGCCTGGAAGACATATAATACTCCCTTTAACAAATGAAATCAGAAATTGAAAATAAGTAAGAATTTTATTTACAGAATATACTACTTATGCTATTTCCCATTTTGTTACAGGAATGCAGCAAAGTGTTACACAGTCCAGATGCAAAAAACACAGATTTCCTCAGATTTAGCTTTTTTTCAGACACTTAAGGGTTAACACCTGGCTTACTCTTTTGTCAGTGTAATACTACACCATCTCTGGCCTCACAATGACATCAATTGCTGTAATCACCTAATTAAAAGGCATGACATGACATGAGCACAGGTAAAGCTGTCCTGCACAATAAATCAGAAAGTTTCTTCTTATTAAACTGCCATAAAAGAAATTAACACAAATCCTTTTAAAATCCTTCAGTGAATCAACACATTGATTCAATGTTTCTTTCTGAGCTTTGTTCAGTTCAGAAAGCAGACAAACCTTACAGTTGATATTTGTTTTTGTTTTTTTGTAGCAGTCCAAGGTGTCTGAACCTCTCCAACCGACTGAGAATTCACGTGTTCTCAAACACACCCAATGACAGGAGGTTGGCTAAGACGGGATAAGGGTTAGATGGGTTACAAAGTATTTTAATTTGCACAGTTTGATAATGCTTCATGAAAAGCATAAATTAGGTGCTGGTAATTTCTTAAAAATGACAGTTCTTGTTACAGCAGGTCAGGATTAGCGTACTGATACCTCACGCTTTTTGTTACATCTCATAACCTTTCTTGCTTACTTTCCTGGTTCTTGTTAATGATCACCTAAAAGCCCTAGAGCTTTAAAAGTATTTAAAAAGAGTAATGGTTTTGAGATTCTGTTTAAAATTGAATTAAATTGTGACTTGGTTCAAATGACAGTCAGAAGGTGTACTTTGACTGTGCTCTCAATTTCACCATTTTAGCATTTTGCTTGTTTGTGGTTTGAGTCATTTGGCACCATCTTTTTTTCAGTACAAAACCATGCCATCTACTAAGAGTTGTTTGGCACCACCAATATATCCATCTCTTTCCCTGATACTCAAAGTTTATTGTTTTTGGAGGATGCTGAGCTATCTTGCTTTTATCTGTAGTCACAGTCTGTCAGATCATAACCAAATGAATATGGAAAATAGATTAATGTTAAATTTGAAGGTAAAAATGTGAAATAAATTTGATTAGACATGAAATGTGATCAATTCTTTGACCATTTAAATCCGTAACTGATGAAAATATGGCATGATGAGCCATTGTTGAAGTACATATTGTTGAAGTACCTAAAATTGTTTTCAAGCGTGCCAATACTATTTTTTTATTGGCAAAAATAGTATTTTGTCAATACTATTTTCAAGTATTGGCAAAATAGTGAACTCACGCAAAACGTATTTGCTAATGGCAGAATGGGTTTGTTTGTTTATCAAATTTCTGTCAATCATGCATGCAATATAAATGTTTTAACTTATATAATTACAGAAAATGGGTGGCAGACAAATATCAACTGAGGTTTGATTATTGTGTTATTCATGGCTTGCACAAATAAATGCATTCATTTGTTAATCTTTCTTCTTCTTGATACAGATATAATTTCTGCATTTTAAGTGAAAGAAATCATAAAAACGTTGTAGCTTCATCTGCCTAAACATTATGGGCTATAAGTTTTGTAATTGCTTTTCAGGCTAATTTAAAATTTACATTTGTTCTGCAAATGTTATAAATGATCAACAGGCAATTCAAATCAAGATTAGTGCCAACTTTGGTATATGTTTGCAACATTTAGATGTATAATTATTCATGCACAGCTGCAAATCACCTTTTTCTCATTAACTCGCTGGACTTGATCTAATCAATATTTACTTGCCAGTGGTCATGTCTACTCATGCTGCAGTTCTCATGTTTCCTAAGTTTAATGTCTCTACCATAAATCCATTTTTGATACGTTAATTGGATCCATGTTGAAATATAATAATCTCCACAAGACTGTATTCCTGTCAATATCTCAGTGTTTTTTGTGTAGTTGATACCTGATGCTTCACATATCGGTGGAGTAAATTTTTCCCAGGAAGCGTTAAATCATTCTGTATTACCCACAGCTACCAGGGTGAACAGAGTAAAATACTCCAAATTTTTAAGGACATGAAGGGTGGTGTTCTTATTTTATGAGTTATTACTTTCATTCTTGTTTCACATTGTTTTACAGTAACAGAGGCAGTTGATTTGATTAAAATATAGATTTTGCTTGCAAAAAAGCAAAAAACACATTTTAACATACTGTTAAGACAAAAAAGGTTAGCTGTGTTAAGCAGAGTGTTTAAGTAATGTTATGTGGATAGTTTTAGTCAATTAGAATTTGATCAATGATCAGAATATGACAAACATTTATTTGCTTGGTAAAAAATAAACCAAATTGTAAGACTTTTTATATAAGCTAGTTTACTAAAAAGCCTAATCTTTTCTTTGATATTTGAGTGAGGGTTTCAAATTTACCTTTACAAGAAATAACACTCAAGTAAATGTTTGCAAATCCTGCGATGAGAGCCCTCCAGGCAATTTAAATCTAATTGAGTTTAAGTTTTTTTATTTGTTATATTCAGTAATGTATAGCAGCAGGATAACACCAGAGCCAAGATTTCAGTTTACCCACAACTGTCTGGGACTTTATGATTCATCTGCAGAATTTTTTTCCCATCACATGCAATGTGAAGTCATAAAAAATGCACACATAATTGGTTGGGATTTTGATTTAGCACATTCCCTGCCAGAATCTTGACAGTGCTGTCAGATAACTGTCAATCATACTACACGGTGAAGTAGAGATTGCACCTATATATATATATATATATATATATATATATATATATATATTAAAAACAATGTTTTCAGGCCTAAATAAATATTTGTCAGCAGAACTCTGTCATTTTGCTTTGTGAGCACCCAGTTTAGCAACTTTAATGAAACAATGGTTGTAATTCACAAAGTTTGCAAAGATACCAGATATGCTATAATTTAAGTTTAATACTGTCTGATCAGATGTTTAAATCTACATTTCTGTTGATATTGATATTTTCACATCCAAAACATTTTTGTGGTTGTCTTTGTTCTCGTTTTGTATAAGCTAAATTAAAAAGATAGCCAGTAGTGTTGGCTAGCATGCTCTGATTTTCCCAATATCTTTACCCAGATTGATGATTATTTTAAGATGTTAACTTCTCTCGACTTACACTGTAGACATAGGAAAAATGGTGGTTTCAAAAGTGCCTCTGCCTTCAACTTTGTCCTATTGAGTAGGAAGAACATTGATAAAATTGTCAAAGAAGTTGCTGCAGACATAGATAAAAATGATTGTTGGTAAAACGATCCTTTCTGCTATGAATTGAAATGTTTCATTCAGAGTAATTGAAAAAAGTCAACCAATGTCACAATAAAGTAGCAGTTTACCGTATAGATGACCTAAACATTGACACAACAGACAAATAGACTATAAAATGTGTGAAAATCCTGTATATGACTGAATGCTTGCTAGTTCTGAAAAGGTATGAACTTGTTTGAATGCTTTTTTCAGAAAATAGTGATGCGTGAGGATTCAACAACGGTTCTTTTTTACTGTGTGCATTTTAATCACAGAAGTCTCCAGAGGGTACAAAGGTTCAGGACCCTCGATGTCAAACCTTTAAAAGGAAATTAGATGAGTATCTGGAAAGATTTACATAAATAGGTGTAACAGAACCAACCGTAGCATCACATTAAAAAGATGTTGTTCATTTGCATGCAAATTGGGATACTCTCTTGCTGGAAAGTGCAATGCAAAACACCAGACCTCTATTGTGCTCACTCCTAACTTTTATAAGAGCCAGGAGGAAACAATATAAAACATTCTGTTTTATTTTTAGATTTTGAAGATCATAATGAAAGCCATAAGGCTGCCCTTTTCCCTGAGAAAAACAATCCAGAAAGAGCCGTCAGGAGAAGCTTTACATGAATCTACAACAGGACAACAGCAGGCGGTAGTATCAGTGGGCCTGGCTGCACACTGCGACGCAGAGAAAGAGGAAGGAGCACATGTGCCAGCAATGGGATCCCTTTGCTTCCTTTCAGAAGAGTGACATTTGAAACAAAGAGCTCAGTTATGTGAACAGTGCTCTTCAGGGTAGACAGACAGACAGAGGCCAAATACTCCCAGCCCGCCAAGCCAGCCGCCCACGTAGGGTGGGGTCACTCCAGGATGACTCACTCATACACAGGGAAACAGGAACACACACACACACACGCACACATACGCAGTATAAGTATATACTGTTCCAACTTAAAAACATTACTTATCTGGGGCAAACATGGGTGCCCGTGCCAGACTGTGAGGATATGCCTAATGCAAACAGCAAAATGAAATAAATATCTGTACTATCTTTGAACATCTCTCCCTGTTATTGCTTTTATCCGCGACACAGGTGAAAGTCTTCCTGGTGGGGCCGCCTGTCTAGCCACTGTCTCTCAGCACCTTAAGCGAGTGCAAAGCTTTTGTTTTCTCTTGCTATCTGGGCGACCTGCCAGAACAAATAAGACTTTTTAGCATTCGTTTCTAGGGCCATCCTTTGTAAGGAGACACCTCTTAGCATGGTTCATCGAAGAGGCTTTGTCAATATTTCAGCATCCATTTAGTAACAGTAAATTACACCAGGCAGACAAATAAACACCATTTACTGGAGTTTTCATTGGGTTTGTTTCACTAATAGCTGAAGAAAGCCAGCAGTGGCAGATTTTGCTGCTGGCCATGTACTTGAGGCTTGCCGTCTCTAAGCTACAGATTAGATTTGAAATATATGTTGCTGAGCCATTGATGTTAATTTGATTGCTTCGATAGAGCCGGCTGTTTCCTGGCAACATAATATTTGGTCATAAGTGGAAAGTAATGGACAAGATTTGCTCTGGTTTCAATGCCCATTTTTATGAATGATTACCAAGCATGAAAGTTACCATAATTATATTGTAGGCACAAGCCAAGGGAACTCCCAGGAAAAAATACTTTAAAAGTTCTGGAAAATTGTTTGACCCAGGAAAATATATACTAGTACAAATACAAACTATTGTGTGACGTTTGCTTTTCTGCACAGGTAATAATAATTAAAATACAAAACTATAAAAAATTTTAATGTGCCGCTTAAATATGCAGTTTGCTTCAAGCGACCAATGTAAGGATCGCTAAAACAAGCAGACAGCTTTGAATGCACAATGATCTTAAGCACATAACAGAGGATGATAGAGCATATGTTTGTAATGTTACTGGAGTCTTTCTTGTGACACTGTAGAGGCAGCTCATGTCCCCTGGTCTAAGCAATACTGTAACTAAAATGGTTTTTTTTGTTTGTTTTTTTTTTATTATATATTTGGATCTGGATGATGTTTTTAATAGCTGTTTCAGATAAAATGTTGCACATTTTTGTTTCTTGCACCCTTCAATTGCAATCCCAATACTTTTTACTTTTTAAATAATGTCACTGTGCTTATTTTGAAGAATCATTCCTCTTATTCTTTTCTGACAACTCTATACTTACCTCTATTCCAATTCATTTTGGTTCTGATCCCCACTTTGGGACCAGTTGTTTTTATAAAGTAGAGTAAATTAGAAGAACTGCATCTTAATGATTTTAGTCATATGACCACATTCCTCTGCAGGGCACTATGCATTTCAAATTATGGAAAATACACATTTTGACATGCAGAAGATGTGTCTAAAAATGCTCCAAAAATCAAATTTGAAGGTTTACAAAATACAGGAGGGAAAAAATGTGCAGCATCCTGTTGAATGACCTCTTAACAAACTTAAACAATTCTGATCATAATTAACTAACAAGAACTTGTAGTAGATAGGCTTGGCTCTATATCTATTTCCAGAGGGCTGTTTACTGCCGTATCATAGTGTAATAATGCTTAAATTCCTTATGGACAACTACAATAAATAAATAAATTTATAATTAAAAAATAGAAGAAAAGTCAACGGAAGAAGCAATGGACTAAAAATAATTACTATTTTTAAACTTTTTATATCCCTGGTTGAAAGATTATTTCTTCTTGATGAAAATCAGTCTTGAGCTGGATGCTTCACCATGTTCATCCAATGGAACATGACAAAGATACCATTTTTTAAATAGATTTTTTGATATATTATGTTTATGTTCACAATACAAACAACTAAAAATGTACTCCTTAGACAGAAATAAAATCTTGTTACATTAAATTAAATGCAAAACTTCCTCTGCATTTAATTTCTCTCTTTATGTTCCTCTTAAACATAAATAAAACTTTTTTTTCATTCCTCTATGCAGCCCAGATGGGTACAAATCACTTTAAGTATTTTACGTTTTATAGTTTGAACAAAAATGTATCTTACCCCGGAAAGGAAAAACTGTAGTTTCAACTGAGCTCACTTGCAGGTTATGACTACATTATTAAGTGCATGGCTGTGAACATATTTGAGAAGTAAAGTATGCACTGGAAAGTGGCAATGAGGCAGCCAGAAACAGCAGTTTGATATGTGCCAGGCCTCGCACTGTAAAACCCTCTGGATGAAAGCAGCCACTGAAGGGGCCTCATATTATAATAAAATGAGATCAAATAAATGGAGGGCAAAGGAATTGCTCTGGGATCACACATGTTTGATTAACGACAACCAGATGTAAGCAAACTGTATGATTACAGAATTGTAGCCAGAATTGTATACCCACTCAGACAGGAAAGAGATGGCAGCTGTTTGCCATCAAGACAAACGCACAGCAGCCTCAAACTATAGGCCGCAGCAGTGCCTACACAAACACACATGAATACATGCACATGTTTGCAAAATTTACACATAATGCAGCCGGATGCAGGAGAATGTGGAGGCTTGAATGCATACACTTGGGAACTGATTCCTTTTATCTAATGTTTAACATGGGGGCCCACTGTACGCCTACCGCCATCTTAAGTAGTAAAGAACTTCTGCCAAATAACATAAACATCCTGAAACGACCGCCGTTCAGCGTCATCATCATTTCCTAACAGAGCTTGTTGATCGGTTATATGGAGGGTCTAAGTGAGCCCCCAAATCCAGAAATTTCCTCTGTCCTCCACAGTTGTTATTTAGGGAAAAGACTTCAGTGTTTCCCTTTCTGTGCGTCTTCTCCCTCCTCTGGGTGTGTCTTTTTCTTCTTTTTTTTTTTTTTTTTTTCTGAGGCAAACTCATGTGAATGATGTGGGCTCTCCCCAGTTGCAATTTTGACTTAGTCCACACCCTTCAAACTTAAAGAGGAGTCAGTAGGAGGAGGTGGAGCAAGTAGAGCAACTGCTCCAAGCACAGTTTGAGCCTTGGACTTGAGCTCTGAGGCTTTAGCGAGCAACATGTTTGCACGCTGTGGCCTTCGTTCACTTTGTGCCGCGCACACTTTCACTTGTGGATCTCTTCAGTTTGAGTTTGTTCTTTTATAGCAAAAGCTGCCTGCAGTCAAAGATATGTGTGAGTATGAGAACAACTTCTGCTTCTGTAGATTATAGAGTTAAAATGTGGTGCTTGAAAAGGTGAAAATGAAAGCTTGAATGTTTGAATGAGTGAACATTTACATTTATTAGAGCGCATTAAACTTATAAAAATCTTCATGCAAAGACTAATTAGTGTCATATTTTATTCACTTGTCTTCTGAATTTATTTATTTATTTTACATAATTTAATTGTATTTTTGGGGGGGAATATGTTTTTGTATTTTTCGATTTTCATTTTTCTGGTTTGCTGATAATTCTGTTACTGTAAAGATGTGTTGAAGTGACAATTTCTTTGTAGACAAAGAAATGTTTACTAAATGATATTTTGAAGGAATAAATTGTTAAGTGGCGATTTCACTTCTATATACGAGCTACGACATATGTAATGAAACATGTAGCAGTAGGGTCCATTTTGCTGTTTCAAGCGGCAGTATATTCAAATATCGGCCTGTTTTTGGGATCATTTTTGTTCATACAATTTTAAAGTTGCTTAAATCCTTTAAGCTAGAATTTTATGTACATATTTCTATTTTTTTGCTTGCTGCTGCTTTTTTTTTGTTGGTGTTTTTCCTTTTTCTAAATTCTTGGGAGATTTTTTGGTTTTATTTAGTTGTGAACATATTGTTATTCTTGTTTATTTTACAGAACTCAAATAAATTATTTTAAGCATAAATACATATTGTTAATCTAGTAGAAAAATGAAAAAGCAGAGTGTAATTCCATGTGACCACGTGGCTTTGTCTTTTCTTTCTCATGCTTTCTGCTTTCCTTCCTCGCTCTCCATACGTTGAAAGTTGGCACATACAGAGGAAGCAGCCAACATTTTTTATGTTTTTTTTTCCATCTGACCTTGCTTTGGGCCCACACACATGAACAAATACAGTAAACAGACTTGCAGAGTTTTATTTCCTGTCTGATTTGCTTTTTACTTGCTGATCTGTGTTTTCTCAGAGATAAATAAAAACTCATACTGGTACTGTAACAGAACCCTGTGAAACGCACCCAGAATAAACACACCTGTCTCATTCTGTATGTCAGATATATTGAGACAGTCCAGAACCCACTTAGCTTTTCTTTAGCACCGTAAGGCTTTGAACAAAGGGCCGGTGGCAGCAGTAGCCCATTACCATGACAGGATCTGGAAATAACTAGGGATACGCCGGTTCTGAAGCTCTGCAGCTGTTTCTGAGATTAATTTCTGCATTTTGTATGAAAACAAATTTGTCAGAAAAAGCATAAAATGTAGTTTTTACCTTTGCCACTTTATGATGTGCACAAAAATCTCAACATTTCCTCAACTAGTTAAGAAAGTAACAGGAAAACTCCAGTTTCTCAGGTTTTGGCTGTGGGGTCTCTGTAAAACTGCTTCAGATGTGTGGAGCGTCTAGTAAAATACACATGATTGGAGGAGCTGTGACTGAGACAATGTCCAGGCCTCGCTTATTGAATTTTATTGGCCTGATACTTCATGAGCACTACAGGAGCTAGGAAAACCCACACTGTTTTAAAGATTATGTCGATTATATGCACTGACTCCAGAAATGCAGGGAGAGTGTGTGACATGTGGACGAGGTAACTGGCTTAGATTTCCACTCGGAAAATTGTGATAAAGGGCTGCATGTGAATAGACATTTCACATTTTAGCAGTTTTGAATTGTAGCATATTGTGCTTTCAGTTTAATTTGCTTTCCCGGGCTGCACATATACAAGTTGACATAGGCCAGTGCGGGACTCTAAATAAAAATACCACTAATTAAATGATATCACAGTATTTTATCAAATGTAAATAAGAGATATAGAATTCAGCTATTCTTTTAATATTTCAATGTACACCAGAAAAAAAGCATAATTAAATTTCATAAAAGTATTAGCAATAGTACTAGTCAAGTGTTTTATTTGCACCATATTAAACCTTTTTCCCATTCTGCTCAGGGTTACTTTAAAAAGTTATGGCTGTCTCTCTTTCTGAGCTTCCGTGCTGTGACTATCCTAGTTTTGTTTGTTTGTCTCCAGAAATGTTTCAAAATAGTTTAATTGTCTTTTTATGCAAGCAGTCTATAGGGAGTGAAAAGCAATAATTGGAGAAAGGGGCTCAATAACTCTGACTCTTCCTGTTGTATTTAAAGGACTTTACAATTCAGGAGTACAATGAAAAACTGGTTTTGACACCATAACCTCTTAACACCTTGGTATATCATATAACTTGTAAATAGTACCTAGTTATTATCTTCTTAAATTATCCAAATTTCTCTCAATAAAGTGAAAGCAGCACCTTGAGTATAAGAAGTCTGCTAAAAGGGGAAAGACACATGTTCAGTGAGGTGTTCTAAGGACAGCGACTGACGAATAGGAAAACAACAGTCAAGACCCAGACAAAAAGAACACTAATGGCCAAGGAGAGTTTGGGAAGAAATGGAGGAAAACGGAGATGAAAGGCTAATCTTAGGTAGTGGCCATGTGTTGAAAGTGTGTGAGAAGATTTGTTCTTTTCAGACTTGTTTACAGGAAGTTCGTTTAAAAGTCCCACAGATGGCTGCATTCACAGAAAGGTTTTTTATTGGATTTTTCCGAGCCCCGTAAACTCCCTTTACCTTCATTTATGTGTGGGAAACTATGATTGCTTGTGCTGCTTGGCTGAAGGTTGGGCTAATCTTTAGGGTCTCATCAGCTGCAGGGTCTCTGCAAATGTAACTGTCTGAGAAAGTTGTTCACTATTTGACGGTATTTTGTTGAAGAGTATTTATTTAGTTTGTTTGAAGTCAGCCTAAACCTTTGAGTAGACTGGAACGCTTAAAGCAACGACGTAGCTTGTAAAGAAGTGCAAAAAAGAGTTGTATTTTGTTTTGTGATAATCTGACAAATTGAATACTAATAAATTACATCAACTTGTCATGAAAAAATATTCAGCGAAAAATATCTTTAGAAATAAATTATGTGTAACATGACATAGTATTATGCTCAAATCCATTAACATTAATAAACCCTGTTGGCTTTTATTTAAAAAATGTGCAATAGTTGTTCAAATCTGCTAGATTTTATGTGCACAACATGGATAAATGCATTCCCATGCTGAATATTTCTGCAAGCCTCCTCCTGCTGATGGATTGTACTAAACTTTATAAGGTCCATAAAGGTCTCTTTGGTTCCATGCACCCAAAGTAGCAATTTGTTCTTCCATTCAAGGCGAGACCCAACACTTTGGAGCTTTAGGCTGTAGCGAGCAATTTAAGCAGAAGCAGACGCTTTACCTCCCCCCCCTGCAACACGTAAGGACGTAAATAAAATTAAGGGTCCTTTTTTTAGGGTCTTTCACCTCCCAGACTCGCCGTGATGTGGGCCTGCATTAGATTTAGTGGGCAAGGAGTTCCTGCAGAAGTGATTTGGCTCCTGCAGCTGGAACCGCAACCAAATTAATTTTGTTGATTTGTTTCACAGGCAAATGTAAACTATCTTATGCTTTGTAATTAGGCATATTTGGGAGCTTTTCTTACATTTATTTTTGCGCAGATGCTGACAATTAAGACTATCTGGAACAAGCATCTGTTCTAGGTTGTGCTTAGAAATGAAACTCTTCAAATGAGCAGCAGTGGAGTTGTTAAAGACGGATGTAATTATACAATCTTAGACTCCTGCTGGAGAATAAACATAATGAAACACCAGTCTCTTTATCTTTTAATGTTTACAATTAATTATAATTACAAGCACAATGTTAAAGATTAAAGTTTCCACTGAATTCTGCAGTCTCTGCATAGTTTCTTTAAAGATGAAAATGAATTATTTAAAAAAAAAAAGGAAAATAATATGGGTGTGACATCAGATAAAACCTGCCTGTGTAGAGACTGTTTCAGAGTTTAATCGATTGTTACGGTGAAATCACGTGTGCATAAACAGGCTAACAGAGGACCTAATTAATGCTTTCATTTTTCACAGAAACATCATGTCTCTTCTGACACTTATTTGCCTCTACATCTATTTAGCCTCCTGCCTTTGGTTCTCACAGAGGGCCAACATGCTTAATGAAAATGCAGCGCCTCCTAGAGTTTCCTCTGACTTAAAACACCAGAAATGATCAAAATGTTTAATGGCTGCAGTTTAGTGTGGGTTACTGGATGCTGCAGGTCAAACTGGGATGAACCAACCATCTGCACGCTCCAAAGCACACCCTCGACCAATCATGTGCACCCTTGGCCCGCTCCCAGAAAAAGGGTCTAGCCAAAATACAGCACAGCTGAGGTTGTTAAAATCACGGGGTAATCACAAGAGAAGCGCTCAGGCGAGTAGCTCTCCAGCGAGCGAGAAGGTAAGCCGAGAGGAGTGAGGATTTGTAGAGCAGCCAACGAGGGCGCCGGTACAACAGGTCCATCTGTGCGCTGAGTGTTGGCTTAATGCATTCCCACATTGCTGTGGCAGCTGCTGATGTGTCGGTGCTTTGGAAATAGATGCACTTTCAGGCTTCCCCTAACAGCACTTTTGTACTTTCAGCATACTTTGCTACCTGGTAATAGGGAGCACCTAAAAAAAGCTATTTTCTGCTAACTTTATTACTCTTTCTAAAAAAAACATGCCAACACATGAAGGTGAAAGGTCATCGTAAAGGGCTTCAGGGCCAGCTGCAAATGTGACAGTTTATGGAAATGTAGAACCTTAAGCTCTGACATTAGGGCAATAACTTTAATAATTTTGATAACTTGAAGATTTATTAGTGATGTTTTAAGATATTATAAGAAATAAGTATTTTATGTATGTAACCCTGTATCATCTGTTTTCAATAAGAGTCCTGATTAATATAATTAAGCTAAAACACACAAGCTAAAGCTTTTGTCTTAGATTCAAACAAGTCATATATATCTCAAAAGCACCTTTGTGGTTTGTCATAATTCAAACTTGAACCTTTAAAGAATCTTCACATTTGCATTATGCTCTTATTTATTCATATGCTGAGTTTTTGCACAGGAAAATAGAGTTTGAAAGTGATGCTTCACCAATTATATTCCTGTGTGAAACTCATGCTGAGCATAAAATATGCAGAGCATTTGTTTTTCACTCAGAGTAATTGTCTGGTGTAAATGGAAAGCAAGTCAAAATAGTGTATTTAAATGCTATTATGTTGATTTTTATGCTACAGTATTTTCCTATTAGTTAGTTACTATGACAGGAAACACCTGTTTTGCAACTTATCAGTAAGGAAATTAGTTTTTGTCTGCCCTGATTATGACAGACTGCAGGAGAGGGGAATATGGGCGAGACAAAAAGCAAATGATAAACCCCCGACAAATAAACAACTTTGAATTTCCCTCTGGGATAACGTATATTCACTCACTCACTCATTCAATTCTAACACTAAAACAGTTTAACTGGGCTTTGAGTTGGAAAAAGTGATCAAAATGAAGGCAATAAGGTTAGTTCTTTATTTGTTTAGGTTTACCTTTGTTGTGTCTGGTTTTGGGATTTAGCTTTATGGTCCAGTAATGGGGCTGCAACAGGTCAGTAGAATTTCAACATCTGCTGCTTCAAGACTTAAAAACATTGTGTACAATCTACATGAAAATATCTGCATAAACCTTACATTAGGAATGAATTGATTTATATTGGTGCGGTGATCGATTTTATAGAAAGAAGAGGTTGTTTTTGTATCCTGTCCTAGATGTCAAACGATCAGCAGCTTTGCAGTCTGGAGGGCCTGCTGTGTGAGGACTGAGTTGCATACTCAGAGTTTTGAGATAAGATAGGTTCCATGAGAAGAGGGTGACGCTTCCACCTAAATAGTATCAATAAATCTCCAATAAGATGCTGGTTACTTTTTGATAAGAAGTTGCTTATGGGGCCTGATTACTAATATAGGAACAATATCAACAATCTGGCCTGCATATAATTTTCAAGAAGATGACAGCTTCTTACCGTTATTTCCCAACTGAGTAACCATAGCAAATGTAATGATAGTTTAAAGTTTCATAAATTAGCACTAGAATTAATGTTTTTGAGATTGTGTCAAAGTCAGCTTTGCCCATGGCCTCACTTGGACTAGTTGTAACCTTTAACCAACTAATTAGGGTTTAAACTAAAGGAAAATGCCAAGGCAATTATCTACTTTAGATTTTTAATTGCTATTACATTTTTAGGACGGTCTCCCTTCAAGCATTTCATAGTATTTCAGTGAAGTTTTTACAGTTCAAAGTGGCAGTCTGTACAGTCTCGTGAGATCTCTCTTCAGTCTATCTGCACTTACTGCAGGGCGGCATCATGGGACACATTCTGAGCAACAGGCAACGATCAAAGACTCTTATCTGTTTTGTTCTCTTTGCCATACAAGATAAGAAGAACTTGTGATCAATTTCAATTCAGTTCACTTAAAAAATACTTTATTGATCTCAAAGAGAAATCAAATTAGAATAATCAAGTTAATTCTTATAAAAAGGTTTTTTAGAACTCTACTGAGGTTTCCCCTTTCAGCAACGTCTCCACTGAAATGCCAGACGGAGCTGAAGTTTGCAATAAAATCACAGCTTCAGACAAGAGCTGTCACTGCTTTTGAATAATCTGCAAGGCATTTGATCAGCTCAAAATCTAGAATCAACTCAAGCCTAGTGAAAACTGAACTGAACTATTCTAAAGAATGTTCAAATGTTTTGAAATTGACTTTAATATATACGTTAGAAATAAAAGTTTCAAAAATCATAAGTCGGCTTTGACAAACTTTTTATTTTGTGTCAAATAAATTCAGTCAGTTTTAGTGCGCTGAAGTAATCTAAAACATAAACAAAATCTGATCAAAAGGAGTCCAGATTCCATAAAAGAAGAAATAATTTACTTTTTAAGCAATGGCAACATCAAACTGACATGCGATGGAGGACAGAAAAGACCTCAGCTGGCTGAGCTGCTTCATTTATTAAATTCTGGGTACTTCTTTATTTAGTTGACTGATTAAAGACTCTGGGATCTTCTGGTTTGTAAAAATTGGTCTGGTGATTTTTTATGTTCTGGTAAATGAAAATATTCTTAAAAGCTTGAGCAGCATATGAACAGAATCTGCAGGTCAAGAAAATAGGAATGAAATTAAGACCTAATTGAGTGGATCTCAGAGATTCATCATCCTTCAGTGATCGTCCTCTGCCAAGTTTCCAGCAGTTCTTGGCATTAAAATACTATTATTTGTCAATTAAATTCTTATTTTTCGTGGGGATTTTTTAAAGAACTGTGTTATTGATCATCACCTATTTATCATTTTTTATGGGTTTTGGGGGGGTTTTCCACTACAGTAATATTTGGTCAGAGTTAAGTGGCCTAATACGCACACAAAAGACAAAACAAAATTACTACTTCAAAATAAGATGTAGTAATCAGCTAAATTCAAGGGAAGATTATTGTTATTTTTTTAAATCTAGCATCATAAAGTCTCTAGCGCTATTGTTCAAAACTCCTGCTAATGATTTCTTTTTTACAACCAGTATTTCTTAGGAAAATATAATTATGGCAAGGTAAAATCCTTTGAACCATGATGGCAGAAACATAGTAGTGACAGGCGAAGGCTAGCACTTAAACATTTCAAGGTAAATCACAGTTTCATAAATGCCACCTTTCAAAAAGCATTAGGATGAACACCAGGTTTTCCTTCACGGTCTATAAATCTGCTTTTTTGTGCAGGAAGAATGAGAGGCGGGAAACATGAGCGAACATTGGATTCAGCGAGGAGAGTGATTGGAGAACATTAGTCATGTACGAACTTCCTGCTTTTATTGGAAAATTGAGGCGGCGAGGCTCCTAACCAGACCAATTGTAGCTCATTTAGTTGTCAGACCGTCATGGTTGAGAGGCAACCTAAGCCCAGGAGGGACCTGCAATATTGCTCATTGAAATTTGGGCAGAATTTCTCTTATATGGTCATATGAAACTTTTTTATCAATCCATTCAAGTTAAAAATCCCCAGATTGTTACCATTTATGTTTTTTCAACCTTCATATGGTCATGAACAGCCTTCTATGTTGAGGCTGGGATCATTAATGCACTAGCCCATATTTCCGTTCCCAAACTCTGCTGTAGGGCTGGTGGTTCAAAAATGAAGAGATACAGAAAAGGGAATATTGATGAAGATGAGCAGAAAGCACCGAGCTACCTAGTTTCTGAGACTGGCTCAGAGCCAAGGTCCAAAAATACATTAGTCCATGTCTATTACTGTCAGCCAGGCAGACATTTACTGCAGGAAGGCAATTAGAGAACAATTTATGCTTTTATCATACTTTAAAAACTAGTTATGCTGACCATGTACACTTGATAGAATAGTTTCTAGGTCTGGAAAAGGACAGAAGAAGTGAAGAGACTGGGGAAATGTTTGTATTTCTGGATATTATTCTTTATCCATGCCAGTTTATATTCTCTAAAACTTATTCCATTGTTTTAAACTTTCTTGATTCCTTTCTTTATTTCTGAGTTTCTATGGTTTAAAATCTATTCTTTCCTCCTTGCCTTTATTTTTTCCTTCCTTCTCTTGTTCTTTCCTTTGCTCTTTCCTTCACTCCTTTCTTCCTTACGTCCTTCATGTCCTTGTGTCCTCCCTGCTAAACCATTTGAATGTTCTTAGTGGATATACCTCCTTCTGTCCCAAACACATAACTGGATAACTGTGATTGTGGTTATAAAGTTCTTTAAATGGTAGTATTAAGGCAATTTGTAACACTATTATTCTCTCTCAGTAGCACCTCCTGATAAAATGGCCTAAAGCCAGAGAAATCTTTAACTAGAATATCAATATCAGAAGAGCGGGAAGGCAGCTGTTTACTCTGGACCAGTCACTGAAATTTACTCTTTTTTCGGTCACATACTGCTGGGATAAATATTTTCAAAGGCTAGCCACCGTCCACTCCTTACTCCTGTTTTTAGACACAAAATCAGGCAGCAGGTCAGCTGTGTTACCAAGTTGTCAAGTTATATTACCTGCCTTTGTTTCCTGTAAGGCAGGAGACTGTGGTTTTATTTTACCCTCAAAATCAAATAAAACTAAGGAATAATAGTAGTTTCTAATAAAGGCAGATTAACCTCATAAATACACTTTATTGCTTGGTTGGCTCGGTTTAAAATTCTTTGCTTATTTTGTTTCTTTGAGTTAGTTTGGTCCTCAAGCACTCCAAAGGGATCTGAAGAAAATAATCAAATCTTGAGCCCATGTAGTTAGTGAGCAAGATATAAAATAGTACAGTATGACCTCAAACATTCCAGCTATTAGTCATCACAATTTCACAATTTTTCATTTTTCTTACATAAATGCAAGCACCATAAATACCCTGAGCTGCACAGGGCTTCTTTGATCCCATTTCATTAAATCTTTACTAAATTGTCCATCAAGAAGCGTCTGTAAACAAAACCAAAAAAACCCCACCAAATAAGGTGTCATCAGAGGGCTCTTAAAATAGATCATGACCAAATAATTATTTGATAAAATAAGACTGGAGCTCTGTCACTGTAGAATATTTTAACCAATTCTGATACGTCAGCTACATTAGGTGAGATCAAATATCAAACGATTCATGACTTACTGTAAAAGAAATTAACTTGTTGCCAGTTGAAATGTGCCTGGAGGTAAAACAGAGCAGCTAAAGAAAAAAAATAGTTAATGCAGGTTTTTCAGCGGTTTACCTAATGCTGCTGGGGTTTTATGTCTCAAATTAATCTGTCTATTCTAAACCTGAAATTGACAGGGGTTTTTTGTTCCCTTTGTACTGATCCATTCACATCTTCCTCATTCCTTTTTTCTCTTTTAATTGTATTTACTTTAGGTTTTAAACCCTGCAGGCCATACATGTAAAGGAACACGCCTAGGTTTGGCCAGTTGAAACAATATGTCAACACCACATTGTGTTTTGCAAATTAGCCTTGAAAAGCAACACAAGGACAGGTATATCTAGGGTTTTCTCAAGGAAGTGTCTTAAATCCCCCCAATCTCTTTTATATGCAAAATTATATACCATTCAGCAGAACCAATAATGTCAGTGGGACAAAACTAACCGAACAAGATGAAGCATAGTGTGCTTCAGATGCGCTGAAACTTACTTTGATTTAGCTCTGAAACAAGAAAGAAGTTTTATTTATTTTTTCTATAATGTTAATTACTTTTAAAAGGTATTTGAATTATTGTTATTGGATCACATATTCTACTTTATTGAATATATTTACCACTTTACCACTTTATGCCTTTTGTGGTAATTAGCAACAGCCAATATGAGTTTGTGATGAAATTCCTTCTTTGGTCGGTTTTGTAGTAATTTATTTTTTCAGACTTTGAAGGACTTCAAAAATGTCCTCATACATTAAGAGAGAAAAATCCATCCATGACCTTTCCCTCTTCGTTTTATGTCATATTTTTGACCATTGTTCAGCAAAGTAAATATAACATAATGAAAGGGTGTAGAGGTTGTAATTCTCAGGGATAAAAATAACTCAGCGCAGGCATACAGAGCTCCAAAGCACAAGCCTGATGGATTACTACCACACAATCTTATAAGCATTCAGTCAGCAGCAGATTTAAGGGCCCACAATCAGCAGGAACCTATAGATGTAAAATAGAGTTGTGTTTGTCCAGGTGCATCAATGACAGAAAACTCTTTCAGCACACACTTACACCACATGCATGACGTGTGGGTGCACATGTGTTAACATTTGAAAGCCCGCGTCTAGTAATTACGTAGTGATGAAGGGGTAAATGTACTCTGTCACGCTGATGTGCGCCCAGACAGACACACCTGCAGTTCGAGAACTTTCTCTGTGTGTACTCACCTGCAGCGTTCCCCTGGCAGAACATACAACCTTTTTTTTCCTCTCTTGTGTTTAACCTCTTCATTGCCTTTCTCCTCCTGTCTTGCCAAACAGGATGCTAAATGGTTGCTTTAGCTGGAGGGATTCCTGGCAGAGTGATTTGGTTGTGATGTAATGAAAATCACATTGCCAGGGATTTCCAACCAGCTATAGCAGACACACACACAAGTCTTCAGTATGTGACGGCTGCCTACAACAAGAATGAAGAATATTCTACGTTTTCTCCAGAAACAAATGCTCCTCATTCTGCAGCCCCTCTTCAAATGAATGCTAAGGAATTTATAATTATAGTCCATAACCTCCTTATGGTCTATAGTACAAAAATTAACATTAAATATAAGTGTGTTTCTTTTAGTCACTCTTAGACAAGAAAAAATAGAAGAGATCATCCCATTAAGGCAGGAAATAGCTATAAGGAAATAAATCTTGCCGCATTGAGGAGAATAATAAGGGAGATAGAAAAAATTCTAAAATTCACTAAATTCTCTGTGAAAATATACTACTAAAAATAAAAATGTATTATTCAATGAACTAGAAAAAGTTAATTTGTTTCAGAAACAAAATTACTTCACAAAGTGAAACGCACTGTATGCATTAATTACTCACAAACTCTGTTCAAAGTCATCAATCCTTATTTCTATCAATTGTGACAGTTTCCCACTTGCAGCTAATGAAAATGCAACATTTCTGCTTTGAATATGACATCAGAAAAATTGTAAGATTCAAAAGTATGTTTAGCATCTGTTTAAAGGTCACCTTTTTCAAAAGAAACTTAATCTAATCAGAATGCATAATGCAATTTATAGATATTCTATTTTATATCAGTACTTGCGTCATGATTTTGTCTGAAGTGCCAATAAATATGAAGGGATTTGAAGGTCATATCAGGAAGCAAGGTAGCTACCAGTGATTATATGTTATGCTCTGTTAATGCAAGGGTGTCCAGCTAATACTATTTTTTGCTCATTTAAGTATAGATGCCTCTTACACAAGGAGCAGAACTCAGACTGTTGTTTATGACCATTTTACACAAAAAAATACCCATTGCTTTATTTCACAGGTATAGCAACTTATGTTTGTGTTTAAAAATATATTAACTGGTATGGGTCCAACACATACTTTTTTTAAAGATGACCATACCAAATCAGTCACTGAAGTCCAAAAGGTCTTAAAACTAAGAAATCTTTTAATTATGATACACTGATGCATGTAATGTTCATGAGTGGAAAAGACATTTAAAGCCTGTGTGCTCTCGGAGTGTTTCTGTGGATGAGTTTGGTGGAGGTGAAGGACTTAGCTCACTCGGTGAACAGTTCAGTGAAACCCTGTGTTCACAGTGGCTAAGTTCCGCTCCTCACAAACATTTCCAGCTTTCCACTATTATGACAGCTGCGACAAGTCAACATGGAAACAAGGGCAAATATGGAATCATGCACTACTGAAGCACACCAAGACTAGCAAAGGTGCCATATTTGAAGAAACAAAAAAAAACCCACAGAAATATACACTGTTTTCAATTTTGTGGTTCTGCCCCTGTCTTCCAGTAAAAATAATGTTTGGGTGTGCTGCATAACAGAAACACAAGGTTTCTAAGCAACATTTTGAAAATAACAGGCATTTCTGCTTGAATATGTTGGAAAGAAAGTCTCAGTGGAACTCAGCATGTGACTCTGTTTCTACTCTCACCATTTCTTTTATATAACACCTGATTGTGAGACCTTCCTGTGAGAATAAAGATACCAGTTAAGAGAAGACGCCTTTAGGCAGGGAGGGGAACTTTTACTCATACAGGAAGGAAGTACAGGAAATGTCCCATCAGGAAAACAAGTAGCAAACATGATTGTGCACTCTGAGCTCATTTACTGTCTGGGTGGTCATGAAAGCAAAGCACTAATTGAGGATCTGTGCATATGTATGTGTGTGGCTAATATTTTTCCTCAAAGGGTATTTTTGTTTATGTTATGAAAGCTGAAAAACTAATTTGAATAAACACTGCAGAGGAGTGAGAGGGTGAAATTTAAAATGTAATAGTTTTTGCAAGCTTTTTTTCAGCTAGATGTGATTTATATTCTGCAAATAACTCCCAATCAAATTGTATACTAAACAAATGTGAATAAACAAGAACTACTGCCTTTGAAGAAATTTGGACTTTTCAGACCAAATTTATGTTTGTTATGACTTTCATTCCCTTTGAGTTTTGATGTATTTTATGAGTTTTGTTCCTCATCATTTGTTCCTCTTATAATATGGCAAACATTCCCAGCTTTTTCCCCCTTTAACTGGCAGTTTATTTTTGCACCTGGGTTTATTTTAATAGCATGAAAGGCAACTTTCTTTATTGTAGTGTAAGAACACTGAGGAAATCCACACATCCTACACTGTCCCTTTTACTAATACTAATCTGGCCCATTCTGCAACAGACTGGCTACCTGTCCAGGGTGACCCCGCCTCTCGCCCGAATCGTTCACTGGAGATATTCACCACCACCCCCACCACCCCACCCCCCGACCCGAATAGAAAATGGATGGACGGAATTTGGCGCATGGTTTAGCTCTCTAATTGAAGGCAACAGATTTGTTTTAAAATACTCTGGAATACAGAGAAGCTTGTGGTCGGCTTAATTACTGCATGGTCTGCATGTCGTCCGGCTGTTAAACAAAAAGCCCATCTGACGGCTGCTTCACTTTGGTGCTCATATGTTAGTTTGGTTTTAGTGAAAAAAACATCCACCTGTGGCAATCCATGCATTTGAATGGGTTTGGCTTATCAGTCCACCACCTCATTTCCTTCCACAAGTTTTCGCTGAACTTGGATACACAGCACTCTGTTAACAGCCAGCTCCTTAACCAAAAGGTCTTTTATAGTCTACTCTCCTGTGGAGGGTTTTCCTGACACTCTGCAGGACAAGTGGCCAGTAGGCCGTCTTTTACACCATTGACCAGGTCATAACAGGAAATATTGTAATTCATTTTGTTAGTGCTTTGTAAAAGTGTTAATTTGAGGACAAATGGAAGTTTATTATGCAAGTCATAATTACTGAAATATACCAAAATCAACACCTGAAATATTCCACTCTATTTGTAATATATAGTTTCTCTGGACAAGCCCACCTGTCATTTTAAATGACAGGTGGGCACAATATGACTTGAAATGTCATGCATGAAACCACAAAGACTCTTGCTGCTGACTTGAGTGTATTTCCCTCCCGAAAAAATTGGATGTGTGGAGTTTTGTGATTCTCTTCAGAGGGACAGTGCTGGTTTTCTCCTTCTGACTGATGTTCAGTTGATCCAGTAGTCCAGTTTAACAGGTTCAGCTGGTGTGGGCAGCAGTTGCAACAGAAGCATTCCTTCACAAGCGTGGGAATTTCACTGTAGACGATCTATATATAAAGATTGTACAAAGAGTCTTAGTTAGTGTTAGATATATTGCTATGAAAAATCCTTTTAATGATTAACCTTGCAGGTTTTTAAAGACAAAAATCTTGCTAATAATACTAGTAATGGCACGCTAGAAAAAGCTACATAGCATAGCTCATTAAATGCTTTCAAATGTATTAGTGGGTTTTGATTAAAACATTTTATTGTTGGGTTACTTCAAAAATTATTTCTACCACCTTTTCTTTGCAGCATTTTAACAAAAACACTTAAATAATTCATACTAAAGAAGTTCCTGAATTTGTGTATTTTTTTTGTGCTCACATTTACTGATGATATTGCTTTTTACTTCTCTGACTAGATAAGTTATTCACTTATTGCTTTGTTGTTTTATCTTCTATTGGGTAAATAGAAACACTGCTATTTTCTCTGTTTGTCTTGTGCTTTGTTATTCTAAAACTTGAAAAGACTCAGAATTTTCTTTTCATTATGACTTTTTATATTGTATATTTTGAAAAAAATATTTTTCATTTAACAAAATTGTATTTGGATGTTGAAATATATCTTACATGGACTGTTTGAATGAACATGTAAAATCATAGTGAACATTAATTTTCAATCTTATTTTGAACATTTTTTGCCTTTAAACTTTGTTCCTATGGTATTTAAATATGTTGTTTTATGTGGAATTTCAAATTTTTTTTGTAAATAAACAGAAATCCACAGTAAGTACAAATTTTCCAGTAAAGTGACTAATTAACTTTTTAAATAGTGCTCTAAATATTTTAATCAAATATTTTCAGTCTCATTTGAGGCTTATGCTTCATAAAGCAGGGTACCTGCTGATGATAACAGGGAGGTGCAGGTGCCTGGGCTCAACCTCCTGTGCCTACTGAGCTGATAACAGTTAGATATTAAACAAATACTGGCTCAGTTCAGCAGGAACCGGAGTTAGGCCCTCTCGAGACACACAGCTGCTGCTGCCAACCGGCATGGATCACCTGTCCGACTGAGATACCACACTCTGTGCAAAAACAATTTGCATCTGTAATTAGCGTTTGCTACGTACACAATTCAAAAAGTTGTTTCTAACTAAATTCATATTTTTCTTACTCCACTGCTCTATAACACATTGCACATTGCAAGAAAGGCTTCATCAATGCCTTTGTCATAGTAGCAGCCAGAACTGAGTGCAATCATCCATTAATCAGAACAGAGGAAGCATGTGAATGTCCCCACTCTCTAACCCTCCCACTGCAACGCTTCTGATGGAGGAAATCTGCTTCTGTTGGTTTGGTATATCTAAAAGATCATAGGAGCAGAGTTTTTCCAGCCATGTTCACCTCACTGTTCATCTCAAAAGTCCCAGGAAAGCACCAATGGGTGTCACTTGAGAACTTAAGACACTTTCATTCAATTTCTTTCTGTTTTTATGTGTTGCATAGACTTAGGCTTAAATCTAGTTAGTGTTAACTATGGCTAAATGTAGTTAGACAAGTAATGAGTGGATACTTTTCTGAATTATATTAAAGTCATCAATGAAATTGAGGATGCAGTCAAAGGTTGTAATTTTGTATTTTTTTTTCTTTCTTTAAAAATCCTTTCTTCATTTTCCTTGAACTTTAAAATTATGTGCCACTTCTTATTTGTACTGTTGCATACACCTAAATAAAATTTCAGTATGTTTGGTGGTCATAATGTAATAAAATGTGAAAAAGTTCAAGGGGTATGAATACTTTTGCTGGAGGGTTTATATTTTTACATTGCAGTGCTTGAAAAGAAAAATGATCCCAAACATATATTGACACTGGCTTTCAAATAGATAAAGCAGTTCAACATTACACTTCTAGCGTGTCCTCCCCAAAGACCTAACCTCAACCCAACTGAAAATTTGTAGCATGTCTTTAAAAACTGAGCCTTTGCCTGGAAAGCAACTATTGGTAATTAAAATAAACTCTTTCCATTCCAATGAAAAGAGGTTAAAAATCCCACCAGAATTATACCAGAAGCATTTTAAAAACCCCAAAAAGTGTGTGGGTGAGGTTTATGCAGCAAAGACAAATCTGGCAAAATTTTAGTGCTCAAGGGGTATATTTAGTTTTGAACCTGTATTCAAAATATTGGCCCTATGTGTCTCAGGGAACAAAATTACTCACCCAAATCATTCTTATAAGATCATTCCATCCTGGAAAAAGAGTCATTCAAATGGATCATTAAAATTTGTCACGAGTTTATGTTAGCTTGTCCTCACAAAAGTAATAATGCTTTATTCATCCACATACTGTGAGCTCATTACCTGACAATCATTTCAACGACCAGAGAATGTTCAAGTAAGGATTTTCCAAGCAGTTTTACAAAGTCAATGCTATACCTGTCATAATGACATAAAAGGAGTAAAGAGACATAAACCCATTTTTACGAGATGTGCATCTATTACAAACACAGAAGCTGTATATCACTAATTGGACTAATAAAAAAAGGTAAATCAATGCAATACAAATATTCTGAGCTACTTTTTTAAGAACATTTCACTACACAATATAACTCCTTGTTAAGTATCCATACCCATTGAATATTTTCAAAAATTTTTAACATTACAAAATTTTATTTTTGTAATTTAATTTTACTTGGATTTTCTGTAAAATAATTTATTAACATTAATAAATGTATATAGTGGTTATTGCAAATACATGTATTTGCATAGCCCTTAGCAATAACCACTAGGTTATCCAAAGTGCTTTACACAAACACAAGAAATAAAACAGGATAAAACACAAGGGATAGTAGAATAAATTTTTTTTTTTTAAATGTCTTGAGTCTTGATTTGAAGAGGCCCAGGTCATAGGTCAATCTTATTTCAGCCAGAAGTTTATTCTACAGTCTAGCAGGCACCACAGAGAAGGCTCGACCACCCCAGTGCTTTCATTTAGAACTGGGCTTTTCCAAAAGCCCCGATTTTCCCTTAGTGCTCAGCCATGGACACGAACAGTTAAAAAAATCAAATAAATACAATGGCGCCAGACCATTAAGAGCTTTAAAACAAACAATAAAAGTTTAAAATCTACCCTAAACTGAATTGGGAGCCAGTGAAGGGATTTAAGTAATGGTATGGTGTGATCATGTTTCTTAGAGCGTGTTAGGAGAAGGGTGGGAACACTCTTCTCAGGCAACTCTTAGTAAAGACTGGTTTAGAGAAGACCTGCACAAAGTAGCACATGCATCGGGTAGGTAAAATAAATACTGAATAAGAAAACTTTTTTCTAATAAATGTATTTCTATAATTTTTTGTGACATTACATGTACAGCACATGTTGACAATAACCCAATTAATCATCACCTACAAAAAATACATTAGTCCAACAGATATGGGCAGAAAATTGGAATGACACTACAGTAGACGTAATCAAAGCACTTAGAAAAATGTGTTAAATACTTTGTGGAAAACTGTTTTTTTTGTTTGTTTGTTTGTTGTTTTTTTTGGTAATAAAAACTTCCAAAAGTTTCCTAATCTCACATGCATTGCTTATGTGTGACTCAACTTCAAAAATACTTTATTTAACATATTGTCTGTGTTTTTGTTACTATTGCTTGTAAACCACACTTAGCAAAAGGTATTGTTTATTGTTTTCTCAATTGTTGACTGTGTGGTGTCTTGTACGACTTTGTATTTTTGTTTTTTTCTTTATGACGTAAAGCACTTTGAACTGTCTTGTTACTGAAAAGTGCTATACAAATAAACTTGATCGATCGATTGATTGATTGATTGATTGATCTTTAAATTTGAAAGTCCTGGTACATTTCTCTGTTCATCATCACCATGAAATTTTCACCTGAAAGCATCACTTTGGGCACAGTGTTGTTGGGGTACAGAACAATCCTTTCTTCAAATATGATATGGGTAAATATCATATTTATCCATATCCAGACTGTGATTTCTTGAGCTTTACCATGTTTTTCTTCAGCAGAGGGGTCTTATGCAGTGAGTATGCTTCTAAGATCACTGTGGTTTAGTGCCTTGCTTATTGATTTTATGTTAAAAAAAAAATTAATAAATAATAAATTGCCATTTTCAAGTCTTTGGCTACTGAACAACTATTCTTATTTTTTTGATTCATCTACCAGAAAGCTTACTAGATGCACACGACAATGGCTCTCTTAAGGTGAATTAATCTACTTTCCAGATTATGGCTTCAGTGTCACCCACTGAAACATTCAAAAGTTTACAAAAGGTTGTCAGTGGCTTTGTGCACGTTTTTCTTTATGTGTTGAATCCTGTACCATTACACATTCCAAAAAACTAAATTAACTGACTAATTTGTTTAAATTTCTTTGTAATCCTGGGTTACAAAATTGCCAACATATAGCAGGAATTTTATCTCAAATAAAATGTTTAAAATATATACTTTAATGAGAAAAATATGGACATGTTAAACACCTGTTTATCAAATTGTAACTGTGAAGTGAAATATGCATATGAAAAGAAACATTTCATTGCAAATAAACACCTGATTCAGCCCCTCTGAGTCAGTGTCGTGTAAAATCACCTTTCTTTATGTTGATCTATCAAGTAATATCTTTATTAAATAGATAAATACATTAGGGATTGTGGTTGCAGGTGACTGAAATCTGAAATAAATATATAAGTCACTGTAAGAACTTTGAGCAGAACATATAGCATTGTTCAACAACAGGATAACAACAGGACATATAACATTGCTCCAACTTTGAGTGTTACTAATCTTTTGTTATGTATAAAATTAAATATTCAAATGCCTCTTATTGCAGTACAGAATGTTCCCTGAGAGTATCTTCTTCAACAAATGCTAAATCTTATGCTTAGCTTAGTGATAATTAAGAGATAATTAAGAACTGCAAATAACAGGTCTAGAACAAGAGAGAGGAGATATTTATTTGCTCCTCATCCTCATTCTTTCCACCATCTGGATTCTCCAGTCGTGAGTCACATACCTGTTGCTTTTTTTGCCATTTGAGATTTGCTTTAATGCAAACAGTTACACCTGTATCCCTGCTAACTTAACTCTTGTATAAGGGGTTCATTTTCACAGTTACCTTTCACATTTCCACTCCTACGAGCTCAATGCCAGCCGCATGCTGACTTATACAACGTTGAAGTCACCAGTCTGATTGCTCAACATCATGTATTTAAATTTAAAAATTGCAGCGAAGAATGATTTTCCTGGAGCCTTTTGGCATGACAAACGATTTTCCCTGTTTGAGAAAAAGCCAAGAAACAAGAGTCTGCTGGATCTTTCAGTGGGTGTGCTTGCATTGTTTCAGATTGTTGTTCAATATGACAGCGAATCATTTATAAGTGCCTCATGCCTACATGTTTGACAGCCTTCAAAGCATAAGTCGGCATGAGGTCTGAGGCCGCAATAACTTAGACAAACCCTAATATACTCTGTTGAGAGGTTTTACATAGTTATTTTGCAAGGAATTACACAGAGTGGCCAAATGTGGTTATTTCTGGGTGTTTTAAATCATTTAATGAGTCACCTGAGAAAAGTAATCAGAAAAACTGGATGGGGTTTGAGGCAAATCAAGATTTTTTAATTGGTTCCAGTGTGAGATACTGTTCTGTTGCTCTCTTAGGTAGGTGTTGTGTGGTTTCTTGTTGCATGTTTACTCAACTGAGTGTGATCATTTATGTAATTGAAGCTCATGTTTACATTAAAGCACTTTTTTCATATTGAAAGAACTTATGGTCATCCTTTAGACCAGGAGTGCCCAAAGTCAATCGGCCTGAATCCTGCGTGTTTTAGTTCTCTCCATGGATTCACACCTGCATCAAATGAAGGCTCGTTAGAAGGCCTCAGAAGAACATTGACATGCTGAAAAGATTGTCACTACCACCAGGGAGAGAACTAAAACATGCAGGATGCCGGCCCTCAAGGACCAACTTTGGGCACCCCTGCTTTAGACCTTCCGGTTTAGGTGGATGTCTTGGCAGGTTCCACCTGTTTCCACTCTTCCTTTGACTTGACCAGTTCTCCATAAGATGTCATAAACTTGGTGGTTTTAAACTCTAGTCCTATTTTAAATGTCTCCATTTTCTTATGGACCTTTCCGCTGCGTTCCTTGGTGTTCATGATGCTGTTTTTCCGCTGACGTTTTCTAGCAAACCTCTGAGGCCTTCACAGAGCAGCTGGATTTAAACAGAGAGGAAGTTACACAGAAATTAACTCCATTTACTAAATAGATGGCTTCTGAAGGCCATTGGATTCACTAAATGTCTTTGACGATATCAACGAAAATGGGGCTGAATTTATAGTCATATTGAATTCGTTAGAATGCATGCCGATGAAGCATTAAATATTCTCCTATGAAAGGTTTTCAAACATCAATCTGTGTTAACATGTTTCACTTAGAGAATTGAGTTACTGCAATTAATTATATTTTCAATATTTTTCTAATTAATTAAATATGAATGTATATGCCACTATTTTTACATTTTTATTTTTGATAAAATAAAGTATTATTTTCTTGTTCTTCAAGAGTTAGTTGTGACAGAATGTATTTATAAAATTAGCTATTATTATAAATAGCTGTCTGCATTTGATGAGTGCTTCTTCCAGTTAAGTAATATTGAATGTATTTTCAGATAGTTGCAATTTGGTGATATACAGGTATAAAATGCTCTGTTTTGCATAATAGAATAATATTTAAGCACACAACTGTTATCTTTAAGGTTCTGTTAATGTGGTCCGCTAGAGTCTAGAGCACAGGTGTCAAACTCCAGCCCTCAAGGGCCACTGTCCTACAGTTTTTAGATGTGCCACAAGTACAAAACACTGGAATGAAATGGCTTAATTACCTCCTCCTTGTGTAGATCAGTTCTCCAGAGCCTTGCTAATGACCTAATTATTCTATTCAGGTGTGGTGCAGCAGAGGCACATCTAAACGTTGCAGGACACTGGCCCTTGAGGACTGGAGTTTGACACCCCTGGTCTAGAGGGTCACATAAAATGTTATGATGGGCCGGATTTGGTCCCCAGTCCTTGAGTTTGACATGTGTGATCTAATACATAAAATTCCAGTAAAAAGCATTAAAGTTTGTGGTTTTGTGTGTGTAAGACGTGTGACTTGAAAAGCTGTCTGTTTATTATGAAAAGTGCTCTATTAACAGGTCGGCTGTCTGATTTGATAGATATTTAATCGAGAACCGTAATGTCTGGCAATTAACTTTTTCAACAGCTGTGAGGCTAAACGTTTTTCTCTGCCAAATGAGCCATTTTCCCTTTTGTTTTAGCATACTAACATCAATCATCTCCCCTCCTGTTAAACTTTCATATTGAGTTATTGAATATAACTCCACAAAGCCAATGGCTGGGCTGGGTTACAAATTACCTCTTTAAGATTTTCTTTGCAGGCTGCATATCTAAACATAAACTCTGTAAACAAGGATTAAAAATCTAATTAAAATATGTTTGGGGTAAAACTTAATGTGAATTGGGATTTCTTTTATCTGATGTGCATTTAGACAATCTAATATCAAATGTGAAGAAAACCAAAGAAAGGGGGAAAATCATTATCTAGAAGCCAAATAAACTGACTTAAGATAAAGATGCTAAACAGAAAGAAGAAAAAAATTAACTGTTTTCTTCAAACTCTAAAATATCTACAATTAAATTAAAATAAATAATGTCAAAACTCCAGATATGGCAATTAATATCACACTACCCCCAAAATCCTGAACAGGGTCTGTATCTGTCTTCATGGCATAAGGTACTGATTACTGCTTATAGTTTCTACTCATTCAGTCTGTGTGCTGATGTTTAATGCTAACTCTGACTATGTGATGTCATTTGTTTTAACCATGTCTGTATGTAGAAACCATATTAAAGCTCATTTTTACAAAAACCTGCCTTTTGTACATTGAGGCATCAACTTCTTAAAGGCACTGTAAGTACAAGACAAAGGGGATTCTATTTTACCTGTTTCAATATACTGAATGTGTTTTAACTAACCACGTTATTTTATGTTGGCAAGATTTATTTTGTTTATTATCACTGTGAATCCACTTAATCATCTTTCAATTAACAATGTCTGATTTCATTGTGATTTCACTCTCTACTTTAAAGGGGGCCTTAAGGTCAAAGTGTCAGGTGGTAATTTTGTTCTATTAAAGCTTATTTAGAAGATTACAGTCATAATTTTACCTAATGCTGTGGCTGAGTCATTATTTAGTTTTTAATTTGCTTCTCCCTCTGCACTAATGCTTTGAACAGCAGACAAGCCTACCATAAATTACGTTTTAAGTGACATTTTTATTATACATTGAAATGGAAAAAAGTGTAATGGCTGCCTTTTCTTTTGGAAGTCATCCTATGTATTTCAGCCTGGGGTGTCTGGTATCTTTGGAAACTAAGATCATTCATGTTCAACTCAGAAGAACAATCAGAGTGTTGTTTCCAATAAAACAAAATTTCCACTAACAGACAAGCCAAGGGAGTGGAAATCAAATTGCTTTACATTAACATAACAACATAATTGAGAAATATAAGAATAGAAGCAACACCCAGTTACTAAAACATATCAAACATATTTACGTCCCTCCAAACTATAAATTTGAGCAGTCTTATAAAATTTTTAGCAGATAACGACACAAAACTTTCAAGCAGAATCATTGAATGACATGCTAAAGAGCTCCCCCTAGTGATTTGTATAAATATTTAATTGCTGCTCAAGTCCACAGCAGCAGTTGAACTTGCTAAAGACATCGATATGTGAACATTGCGATTGCAAACTAACCATACTTAGATTACTCTGGTATGGTTCTGCATTATTTAAAAACATCTCAAATTGCCTTATGTGTGCTTTATGTACAGGTTAATCTCAGCCAAGTAGAATATTTATTTAATTTATTTTAGTAATTCAATTGGAAAAACATGCAGATAATGCATCCTAGATGCATTATGATTTTCTGGTTTATGTCTTATAGTTTATGAAAACCCAACATTCAGTTTCTCCAGATATTTCAACCTCATTCAAGACAATTTAAAACAGATTGTAAATACAATAAATTCAGCCAAGTATATATATATTTAGTACTTGGTCAAGACGGATGGATTACTGGATTAATATGGTGAGGCAAGGAAGCAATCAGTCTTTTGCTCTGCTGAGGTCTTGGGAAGCCCAGTTTCCATTAATAGTAATCTTATTACTAATCTAGTAATAGTAATCTAGAGACAAAGTCAAGTGACTTTGTCTCTAGACTTTTACTTTCATTTACTTTCATCTGAAAGAACGTCTGTGGCACACTGATGTAACCCACGCAATGACCATGCCCTTGTTCTCTCTTTGTCTGCCCATGTGGAAAGCCTACCTGACAGTTACACAGACGATGCCCAATTTGCCACTGCTGTTCTGCCCCGGTTCTCTACTACTGATCTTACTGCCAAACAGCGAGCTGATCCCATCATCCAACATGTGATTGCTCAGCTTGAGAGAGGGGAATCTCCACCGCCATTGCTGAGGGATGAACTTCCAGATCTGCTACTCCTGCTGAGAGAAATGAATAAACTGGAGCTCCGTAACAACCTTCTTCTCAGGAGACGGCAAGTGGGAAACAGTGTTACCCAGTGTTGTAGTACTCGAAAACGGTCTTGGTCTCGAGACCGGTCTTAAGACCATTTTTTGATAGTCTCGGTCTTGTCTCGGACTCGACCACATTTGGTCTCGGTCTTGTCTCGGTCTCGGACATTGAGGACTCGGTATTTTATTTCAAGACCGGTCAAGACCACAACTGTGAAAATAACGCTAAATCATCAGTATCAATTTCTTTAAGATCCTTCTTTTTATTGGATGCACTCCTGATTCAAATCCAAGCAATAACCCGTCTCATTGGTAAATGCATGTTGTTGTTTTTTTAACTGCTGTCGCCCCACCCCCTTTCACCTTGAGCGCGGACTGCAGCACTTCGATTGAAAGTTACAAGTGGTTGTCTGAGAAGGGGATAAGATGTCGGCCAAATCATCGGTTATAAAATTTGGCTATTTAAATCACAAACAATACATTTGTAAAGCAACATTGAGAAAAAAGCATACAGCGCAATGTAAGTTCTGCAGTGCTTCACTATCAGAGACGGTGGGGACTACGTCCAACTTTTATCGACGACACCTTGAAAGAAAGCACAAAGAAAGGTAAGCTGTGTGTAAAAGTGATATTAGGAAAGCTAGCAAGTTAACGTAAGCAATTTCCTCGGTATCAAAATTATTCTACCCGGCCATCACACAGTTCTTATTTCAATATTAGCTACACATATTAAGTTAGCTAAAGTTATATATGTATGCTTTATCTTTTAGTGTGAATGTTCTCCTTTCTTATCCGCTATTTGCCACCTAGCTTGATGCACAAGTTGTCACCTAGTAGTGTTTGTGAAAACATGTCGGACATTACTGATTTAATTTAAAGAAGTGTTGATTCGTGTTGTGCATGGACAACGCTGTTTCAATTACAGCTTTCCTGAACATGTCTCCGTATTTCTGTCGGCTTCATGAGTGGATTGCAGCACATAGGTGGAAGCAGAGCAAAAATAAAAGTCTGAATAGATAATCGTAATATATTTTGGTTCTTGTTCAATACTTCTCATGAAGGAGAAGACTGATGTGGAAGTCTCTACCTATGTTTAATA
Source organism: Xiphophorus couchianus (assembly GCF_001444195.1). Lineage (NCBI taxonomy): Eukaryota > Metazoa > Chordata > Actinopteri > Cyprinodontiformes > Poeciliidae > Xiphophorus > Xiphophorus couchianus. The sequence continues at coordinate 19,788,027 of NC_040233.1, forward strand.
ACCATAATAAGGTGACGTACGTAACCATGACAGAACAATGGTTCGTAATGGTTCTGTCAATAAGTCACCATGACAGAACAATGGTTCGTAATGGTTCTGTCAATAAGTCACCATGACAGAACGTAATGGTTCGTAATGGTTCTGTCAATAAGTCACCATGACAGAACGTAATGGTTCGTAATGGTTCTGTCAATAAGTAACCATGACAGAACGTAATGGTTCGTAATGGTTACGTTCTGTAACGTAACCATGACAGAACGTAATGGTTCTGTCAATAAGTAACCATGACAGAACCTAATGGTTCGTAATGGTTACGTTCTGTAACGTAACCATGACAGAACGTAATGGTTCTGTCAGCATGTGCTGGCTTGTGCTGGTGGGTAACCCCAATGTCTCCAAAGCCATCATATATAATTTATTAATGTGCCAAACCTGATATGCTTAACCTTAAATAAGTTGTATTTTCTTGCATTGGTCCTACAATTAACATTATTAAGGGAAGTAAGCAAATGCAGTTAACCTTGAGAGACTGAGTCGACTGGACATATAATAACATCCTGTTCCTAAGTTAGATTTTTTCTTTCTCATGAAAAACAATTATGAGACAGTGAATGAATTCATTCACTGTCTCATAATTATGAACTAAGGTCAATGTAAGTTACATTGACCTTAGGAGCTGGATATAGCTCCTGACATTGAAGATAAGACGTGGAGGTGATGCTCTGTTGTTTGGCTGTGGGAACTAGTCTATAGATATAAGCAGAGAGTGAAGAGACTAATATGCCTCACCTTATGAAAAATTAATAAATTAGTTGCTTTGTATGGATATAGGCAAATTACTTTTAGAAACCACATTGTTATGTTGCCATTTACAATTTCAGGTCAATAAGTAACTTTTTACCAGTTCACTCTCTATGGTTCATATCATATCAGTCATTTAACTTACTTGTTTATCCATTTCAAAAATGTGATGGCCAAAATACCATTGATTTGCATTTTGTTTATCTACATGCGTTTCTAGTAACATTACATTACACATATTTGACATGTATTTGTAAAGTTCCTACTTATTTTTAAGGTTGTTTTCTTATGTAATTGATGTTCATATGATCAGATAAACTGATTTCTATGTCCTATTTATTAGGTTCCTGGAATACAAGGCAGGGCAACAGAGTGATGTCACACAGCCAACAATATCGTTATTTACACAGAAAGTGCAGCTCTACAGCCCACAATCGCCAAGGCAGCAAGCCATCAGTGAAGCCATTGTTCAAGATTTGATCATTGGATGTTGTCTGCCCCTCTCCCTCGTGGAAAATGGACACTTTAAACACTTTCTTGAAGTCCTGGACAGTAAATACACACCAATCTCTAGAAAAACAGTTTCTGAGAGACGAATTCCAGAATTGGTCAGAAAAGTCAAGGAAACTGTCTTGGAGAAACTGAAGACCCAGTCGTCTGTGTCATTAACAACTGACCTTTGGTCTGATCGCAGGCTACGCTCCTTTCTTGGGGTGACTGCCCATGTGTGCTACAAATCTAAAGATTGCTATGCACTTGAATCCTACCTGCTGGACTGTAGGCGTTTTACAGGGAGGCATACTGGAGAGCACATTGCGTCTGCCTTTGAGGAGATCACTGAGGAATATGGTATTCGTGACAAAATTAGCTATATCATAACAGACAATGCACCCAATATGAAATGTGCTTTCAAAGTACACATGCCCCAGCAGCAATCTGATGACAGTGAGAGTGAAGAGGATAATTTAGATGACGAGCACTTGTGGGAGGACATTAATTCAGAGGAAGACATTGACTTACCATGGTCATCTGGTGAACGTCTTTCCTGCTTTGCACACTCTCTCCAGTTAGTTGTGCATGATGGTATGAAGGAGGTCAAGACCATTTCTCGCACCATAGCAAAAACGTCAAAGTTCGCAACCCTTTTACATAGCAGCTCACAATTTAAAGATAAGTTTGAGGCTGCATTTGGCACCAATAAAAGTGTTCCAGCTGCAAATACAACTCGTTGGAACAGTACATTTAAACAAGTACAGGCCCTTACAACTCTAGAACACAAATCACTCAGTGAAATGTGCAACAAAGACTATGAGGATGTCGTGTTCAGTGCGCGGGAGTGGAACCAGCTAAAGGAGCTATGTATAGTTCTTTCTCCATTTGCTGAAGCAACAGAGCTGACCCAAGGGGAAAGATCAGTGACTATTAGTATGGTGGTTCCAACTGTACTGGACTTGAACACACACCTCCTCAAGATGGAGGAGACCCGAATGCAGTGCCGGCCGTTGGTCAGAGCCCTCCAGCAGTCTCTGGTGAAAAGATTTTCTGGAATCTTTACAAAAACAAACATGGCCAAAGACAGTGGAAGAGAGGAACCTTTTAACCATGATGTGTACTTCTTTGCTGCCATGCTGGATCCACAGTTTGGCTTAAGCTGGGTGGATTTAGATGTTACCAACGGAGGTAATGCAGCATCGGTGAAGAAGTTCAGAGATGAACTTAAGAAGACACTGACAGGTTGGTATGCATTTTTCTTTGCTGAAAAAAAAGTCTTATTTGCAAAATTATAAATCTTAAAATGTCTTAAATTCGTAGCACATAAAGCCTTAAATCATAAAGTGGAATTTATAGTCTTCTTTTCATCAGTTTACTTTTGTCATAAACATTATTTTGTACACTCAAAGTTCTTGAAAACTAACACAGTCATTGTGTTTGTGTTTTTCAGACACATTGATCTTTGGGGTGGAGAACATGGAGAGTACAGATGACAAGTGCTCAGAAGCCATGAATGTGGATCCAACCAGTCATTCGCCACCAGCCAAATGCCCTCGACTTCTGTCACGCTACAAGGCACATAAGAAGCACAGCTCCTCTGTCCAGAATTCAAGTATTGCAACACAATTAAACAGATACTTTAATGATATAAGAGACTGTGACAGTGACAATGCTCTTGCCTTCTGGGGAGAAAACCAGTCCAAATATCCTCAACTGCACAATTTGGCTTTGAAAGTGCTATCCGTCCCTGCCTCCTCTGCACCAGTGGAAAGGGTTTTTAGTCGAGGAGGCATTGTAATGAGACCCCATCGTGCACGTTTAGGTGCAAAAATGCTGCAGTCTCTAATCTTTCTGAAGTGCAATGAAACCTTACTTTAAACTAATTTTATGTATCACCTACTTTATTTCAACCACTGTTCAACTACATGGTTATCCTTGTTCTCGAGTTTTGCCATTGACGTTTTCTAAAGCTTTGGCGTATTATGAAACTGCTTCCAGTTGTATAATTTTATTTTTGAAACGCATGCAGTTGGGCCTCTAAATGTCAGATTTCTTTATTATGTATGTTATGTATAAGTTGCTACATCCATTCAACAGCAGAGTTAAAGATGCAGTATGTAACTTTGTTAAAACAAAAAAATATCTTTGTAAAAGTTATATAGTTTTTTTTATATATTTATGTCACTATGTTGTGTCAGTATGTTATGAGACCGACAAGCTGTGAAAATATTGAGCTCCTCTGCCTTTTCTCCATGTTCCCAGTGCTAACTGGAGAAATACACTGCTTGGTCAAAAACAAACCATCTGATCCAGCAAAAGGGTCTTAGAACTGATAAAAGTCAGTCATGTTTTTGTGCACGTATTTCAATGGGGTTTGTATTTCTGCAGATGGCAGGAGTCGCTCAGGGAGGAAGTGAAGGAGATCAATCTTTTTTTCAACAAATTATCTGTCTCATAACATATTGTCACAACTTAGTGATAGATATAGATTTATTTAAGAAAAGTTATATAATGTAGCTATAATCTGTATACGAGAGAGAAATGATTGGCATTTTTTCAGTTTTACATATTTGCACATGGTTTTGAAATAGCACATTTAAAAACAACATAAATGTATGTACTGTTCATGAAAGGCAGAGAAAATACTATTTTGATCGACTTTGATTGTTTGAAATTCTGTGATTACAACATAGAAGTACTAAATAAAGATGTTTATGTTTATTCCAGTTCTCTGTGTAAAATATCTAGGTGTTTTTACGTGAATGTGGGTCTTTTAGATCAATTTTAGTGATTTTGATCATGTTTCACATTTTATTGTCACATACTGGCGCTGGTCTTGGTCTTGACTCGGTCTCGACTTCCCTCGGTCTTGGTCTTGACTTGGTATCGGACCCTAAAAGTCTTGGTCTTGTCTCGGTCTCGATACACTCTGGTCTTGGTCTTGTCTTGGTCTCGGGTTAGGTGGTCTTGAACACAACACTGGTGTTACCTATCAGCTAGTGTTACCAGAGGAGTGTCGGCATATGGTGATGGTTCAGCTTCATGATCATATGGGCCACCTTGGGATTGAGAGAACATTAGACTTGATTCGTTCCCGGTTCTTTTGGCCACGAATGTCCACTGACGTTTACAACAAAATCAAGACCTGTGAACGATGTGTAAAAAGGAAAACTTTACCAGAACGGGCTGCACCTCTCGTTAACATCAAGACTTCAAGACCTCTAGAGCTAGTGTGCATGGACTTCCTGTCTCTGGAGCCAGACCGCAGAGTGAAAGATATTCTTGTGATTACAGATCACTTCACAAAATATGCTGTTGCTGTTCCAACACCAAATCAGAAAGCTCGAACTGTTGCTAAATGCTTGTGGGAAACTTTTTTTGTCCACTATGGCATTCCAGAGAGGTTACACAGTGACCAAGGACCGGATTTTGAGTCCCGTACCATCAAAGAACTGTGTGATATTGCTGGCATCCATAAAGGAAGGACAACTCCTTATCACCCCAGAGGTAACCCTGTGGAAAGATTAAATCGCACATTGCTTAACATGCTAGGGACATTAAGTGAGCAGAATAAATCTCGATGGAAAGATTTTGTAAAACCCCTTGTTCACGCATACAATTGCACTAAAAATGATGTCACTGGATTTTCTCCATACGAACTAATGTTTGGTCGCCAACCTCGTCTTCCCATAGATGTGGCTTTTGGGTTACCACTGGAAGAGGACACCTCCACCTCTCACCTACAGTATGTCCAAAGACTGAAAACGCATCTGCAAGACAGCCATCAGTTGGCTGCGGAAAACTCAGAGAAGGTGATGTCCCGCAATAAGACCTCTTTTGATCGGCGTATCACCACTTCTGAACGTGCCGTAGGCGACAGGGTCCTTGTTAGAAACGTCCGACTGAGAGGAAAGCACAAATTGGCTGACAAATGGGAACCTGACATATATGTAGTGGTAAAGAGGGCTGGCAACCTCCCTGTTTACACTGTAAAACCAGAGAACCAGGATAAACCTCTCAGAACACTCCATCGTGATCTTTTGTTGCATGGTAATTACCTAGCTGAACAGAGTCCTGTAAAAAACTTACCTGTGAAGAGGAAAAAGCACCTGCCTGTGAACTTACCTGACCCTGATAATGAAGATGCATCAGAAGATGAGATCATCTCACCTCTGTATGATCCTTCTTCCTTCGAGCCTGTGAAATTCATCACTGTTGTTAATTCACCAGTACCTCCTGTCCAGCAATTTGTTCCACCTGTAGACCTACCTGAAGTTCCTGATCAGCCCCCATCCTCTGCTGCAGAAGAGGAGGAGGATTTGGAACAGGAACTCCCAGTTGTCACAGAGGAACCAAGGGAATTTCAACCTGTGGACAGAGAGGCAGTAAACATCAGTTCAAAAACTAATGATTCTGCAGGAGATGCTGCTGGAGATCCTGCTGCTGAGGGAGGTCCTGAGCCTGTCACTCCAGAGCCCTCCACCAATAATATGGAACCAGAAGTGGACTTAATTGTTCAAACAGAACCATCAAGCCCTGAAACAGAATCATCAAGTCCCGAAACAGAACCATCGAGTCTTGAGGGAGAACCATCTTTGCGGAGGTCAACCCGAGCAAGAAGACCACCAGAACGTTTACAGTACTCCCAACTCGGTCACCCGCTGTTGAAGAGTATCCAGTTGTTGTTTCATGGACTGACCACTGCATTTACACATGCTCTTGAAGGGACTGAGGATGATGAACACATGACTGTTCCTGGTATTATCCAGCCAGCCATCCAGACTCAACCTGGTCCATGTACGGGGACGTGCATGGGATCAGGGGGGGAACATGTAACCCACGTGACCGCCACGCCCCAACCACCTTCCCTTTAAGTCGTCCCTTTAACAGCTGGGACCCTCATGTGTATTTCCGGGTTTCCACTGTGCTGCTGCTCACTGTTAGTTGTGGCGTTGGTTGTTAATAAAACAATCTCAAATCTCCAACTCGACTCATCGCTGAACGAATTCATCTCTAAAACTCGAGGATCTGCGGTTGGGCTTTGTTGATGCCTGGTTTACCTTCTGATGAGAACAAGTAACATCCACTTCCTCAGACAATCCGTTACTCGACGGTCAGGTTTTTTTTTTCTCCCCCTTCATCGACTCGCTTGCTGACGGAGGATGGCGAACTACCCACACACCACCTGGTGGTAGGAAAAAGAAAGACACTCTCCACACAGGAAAACCAAACAACACTTTCCATACAGGAAACAAAATAAACTCTAAGGGAGTATCTAAAGGAAAAGAACAATTCTCCCGTTGCTCTTGGACTTTTGAACTACATTTGGTTTTGAAGTATTATTGATTATTTCATTTTTGGTTTGTTCTTCTTCCCCCGTCCTTGTTTCTTTTGAATAATTTCTCTTTGTTTAGTTTTTGCTGTTAGTATTATTATTATTCCATCCATCCATCCATCCATTTTCTGTTCACCCTTGTCCCTAATGGGGTCGGGAGGGTTGCTGGTGCCTATCTCCAGCTACGTTCCAGGCGGGAGGCGGGGTACACCCTGGACAGGTCGCCAGTCTGTCGCAGGGCAACACAGAGACATACAGGACAAACAACCATTCACACACAACACACACACCTAGGGAGAATTTAGATAGACCAATTAACCTAACAGTCATGTTTTTGGACTGTGGGAGGAAGCCGGAGTACCCAGAGAGAACCCACGCATGCACAGGGAGAACATGCAAACTCCATGCAGAAAGACCCCGGCCGGGAATCGAACCCAGGACCTTCTTGCTGCAAGGCAACAGTGCTACCAACTGCGCCACTGTGCAGCCTTATTATTATTATTATTATTATTATTATTATTATTATTGTCATTATTATTATCATTACTATTTCCACTGCAATAAATGGCAATATAAACAAAGCTCTTTGCATCAGTTGCATCAATTATCCACCCAATCATGACTCCATGCCGTACCTATTTCTGATTTTATAGAGTGGTTAACACTAAGCCCTGCAGTCAGACCTGCGCATTTAAGAAGGCGCTACACTGAGCAACAGTCCAGATCTTTTTTTTCTCCTCATATGGGGTAAATAATTGTTGTTATTGTTTCTGGTTTATGAGAGGATAAAAATGATAAATATAACTCTTGACCTTGTTTAGTAGCTTTTAAAGCACTAATTCCAGCTGCAGTTCACTTCTTGTGAATCTTCCCTGATTTATTAATGTATTTTTTCTTCAAAATCTTCTCAAGGCTGCAGTTATCCTTGTTGCATGTGCTTCTTATGCTATAACAGGTATTTATTCCATTCAAATTACTATTACTGGTGGTTTGAGCTTTGCTTCTAAGCAATGACCATTTGGTTAACAGTCCTTGTAAGGAGCATCAGTGAATATGTGCTTAACACCAATCAAGTCATTCTCCCCATTATTGTGTAGGCCATAACATCCCAATAGCATTAAAATAAATTTTTATTGGTTTTGCTTTGGGTCTTTTTATAGCTGTAAGCTATAATCATAAAACAAATAGAAAACAATGCTTGAAATATATCACTATGCAGTGAATATGTCTCACTTTTTTGATTAGAATTGCAAACAAAGTATTTCATGTGATGTGCTACTTTTTAGAAGTACCCTCAGTTCCTGCTGGTGAAATAAGATAAGAAACATACAAATTTAGTATGAAAATTGGTTTACCAAAAAATTATAAGCCAAAAAAAGTATGAACATCACAAACAAATTAAAATTCTTTTATAACTGTTCATGCTGCTCTCACATTGTGAAGTTGTATATCTTTTCATGGATTGTGAATGGATCATGGACTGTAGTGTTGCTGTAGTAAACTATGTTTAAAAAACTATGTTAATGAAAACAGCACCATATCACATCTAGGTTTTCATATTAGAAGTTGTTTAATTTAAAAGTAATACTTAAGTCAATGTTGTTTTCTCTAACTATAATGTAAAAATTCCGAAAACAATGCGAGATTGTAGTTGTGAATGAATGTCTTAAATCACATTTTAAAACTCAAAATATGTTTTATTCAATTTTATCTTGTTTATGTAAAAAGTGTATTCTGCATTAATAAAGTTAAATGTTGGCAAGGGACTTTATTTTTTCTTTGTTCCAAAAGTAGATCTCAGATGTTTTTTTGTTGGTAATGTTATGTTTTGTAACTGTTTTGTTTCATAAGGGTCACAGGGTGACTCAGAAAAGAGTGACTCATCCTTGTAAAAAGTAAAACCACAAATGAGCTACATTTCAAAACTGATGCATCGTTTTACTTTCCTTTAATTAGCACAGTCGATAGTACTCAACTCTCCAAAGATTTTCAGGATTGATCAATGCATATTGATAAGGCCATTGTTTAACAGTAATCTGCTTTAGTAAGAAAGTTACAGTAACTTACTGACAGCTGGATGCCACCAAGTTACCAGATGAGTGTTTAAGGCAATACTACAGTAATGTCATGTAAAAAAAAAAAATAAAAATACAAATACAAATAAAAAAAAGCAAAATCACTGTGATTAATTTATAGTGGTAATGGTGTATTTTTATTACATCACTATCCCTTCTGTAATTCATTTAAAGTGTTGCTGTATTTTGACTCTTTGTGAGTTGAGTGAGTGAACCAAACTATATCTGAAGATATTTTTTATCATCTAAATGTAATGTTAGACAAAAAAAATGAAGCCCAACATTTTAATGGAAAATAAATTAAATTAAGTGGTTTGATTTTCTCTGTTAAATGTAGGTTATACTTTATTGCATATTGATTAGAAGATATTTTCTTCTTTAATATCAATTATTAATACTACATTTAACATGCATTCAAAAGTAAAGATGATTTCTCTTTTTCAAAAACATAATTGGAAAACACCGTTTCCTGTCATTTTGCCACACGTACAGTTTGCCACTCACAATATGGCAATTATGAGGCGTCACGTGTTTCACGTCGGTAGTTTTATTTTGAAATTCCCAACCCGGAAACTAATCTGTTTTCCTCTTCCTTTTTCCTGTGGTGTGTACTTGGGAGAGATTCCACAATGGCTCAGAAAGTCCAGAAACTCGTTGCTAAAGTCCCTACACTTCTCGGTGGTAAGTGAACCATTACTATGTTTTACAACACTTATAAAATGGGTTAGTTAATTTAAAACCATGCCGCGTTATTACAGTTCGTCGTACATGCTCAGGTTCTCTGTGACCTCTGCGTATCGTCACATCAGGTGTAAAAACAGAAAATGCTGCTGCAGGTTTTCCTCTCTGTTGTGTGTTTAGCTTTCAAAGCCGAAGCAACCCTGCAGCTTATTGCATCTCCGAGTAAGGTGGTCTATGCTTTATTGCAGCCGCTGTCACATACTCCAAACCCCGGCTAGCGACCTTCTGGTACTACGCCAGGGTGGAGCTGGTCCCTCCGTCCCCTGCTGAGATCCCCACAGCTATAGAGGCCGCCAAAGGTCTGGTTAGGAGCTACCAGACAGGACGCCTCGGACGAACCACAGTCAAAGTGAGTAGTTCTGACCTGACGTTTTTCATTCATTTAAATTACGATTGATTTAACTCCATGGTTTGTTCTTTATGGGAGCTGAAAATATATTTACTTGATCTTTACCTGAAAACGCCGAGATTGTGAAAAGCTAGGCAGGGGTGTCAAACTCCAGTCCTCAAAGGCCACTATCCTGCAGTTTTTAGATGTGCCACAGGTACAAAACACTGGAATGAAATGGCTTAATTACCTTATTCTGGTGTAAAGGCCTGCTAATGACCTAATTCTATTCAGGTGTGGTGCAGCAGAGGCACTTCTAAAAGTTGCAGGGCAGTGGCCCTCCAGGACTGGAGTTTGACACCTGTGAGCTAGAGTGATAGGCGCATTAATAAAATTGTATATATAATGCTTTACCACAAAATAATATGTTGAAAAATTCCAGTAAATGATTGACAAGTATGAATGTCAGTTTGATGGAAAAAAGAAGACGGTCTGGATTATAAAAAATAATGTTCGACGTATTATGAAAACCTTGACATTCCAAAAAAGACAATCTGAAAAAAAATAATAAATCAGTTTTTTTAAGAAATAGATTAACAGCAATTGATTATAATAAACTACTGGTGATCAAATCATATTCAGCCACCACTGTGCAACACTGATGGATTGATGGAACTTCACTTAATGCTGTGTTTTGATTATTGATTCTATGTTGCATTGTGTTTCTGTGTTTGTAATGATGTAAAGCACTTTGAAATGCCTTGCTGCTGAAATGTGCTATACAAATAAAATTTGATTGATTGATTGAACACTGATGGGAAAACAATCTTGTTCCCCTTGAAACAGATCACAAGAGAAACACACTATGTAGAGAGGAAATTAATCATAATACCCTTATTTTATTTGGGGAGGGGTAAGTTTGAATTTGAAAAGAAGCACTTACCTGTAAATGGTTTCCTTTGTTTTGTTTCAGGATGCTGTGAGGAATGGACTTGTGGCTACTGAGGTGTTGATGTGGTTCTTCATCGGAGAGTGTATCGGCAAAGGAGGCCTGATTGGATACAATGTCTAAATAATGAATTTCCTCTTTTCACAAGGGCTGGGCAATAAATAAAGAAGAAAATATATCACGATATACAGCATGATCAAGAACAATAGGGATTACATTCAATAGTTTATTAATTTTATGTAATTTCAGATATTTAAAACAAACTAATCAATAATTATCGACTGATGTTAAACGCTTATATTGTGATACGTTTGTCAGCCATATTGCCCAGCCCTACTTCTGAGTATCACATTCTGAATGAATTCCAACTAATTATTAAATAAAATCATTGAATCAATCTTGAATTCCCTTATACGTTTTATTTTCAAACAATTTCCAAAAATATTAGGGCTACAAAATGTTTCATAATACCTCATGAAGATCTTAAGGTATTAGTAATGGATAATGTATTTCAGATGTTCGAGTCAAAGTGTATGCTAACTAAAATGGGTGTTTGGTACATTTTACTGCTATGTAATGATGGACATCTCCTCTCGCTCTCGACTCTCGGACATTGCTTTTACAACATTTCCCAAGTATCTGTAGAAGGCATGTCGCATATCTTCGGGCTCTTCCTCCAGATCAGAATGAATAAGTGGCAACCTGCTCAGGTTTGGTGCTGCGTCAAAAAATAAAAATAAAATCCATTAGTCCTATAAGATGGACACTGATTTAAGAGAGGACTACACAAAGATTACCTAAAGGCAGTCGGCCATGTTTTATCTCACTGCCAGGCTTGTGGTGAGCTATGAGTAAACACTGGCTTTCCAGCAAACTTTGAGTGGAGATGAAGATGGAGTGCCACGTCTCGATTTCTTTCAGGTGACTTGGGATATCAGGATTAAAAATGATCACTACACCGCTGCAGTCCTTCATCAGTGCAGGCCAGCAGGATTCAAATCTGCAAAAAAAAATTAACTTCAATTTATGGAGAACCTTATTTCTCATGGCAAGATTTAAATAATGTTTAACAAGTCAACTAACTTAAAATCCCCTGAACAGTCCCAAAGTTCAACCTCACAGATCTTGTCACCGCTGCCCTCAAGCTGGGATTCAAATTCCAGGATCCTTGAGACAGTAGAGAGCAGCTGCATTTAGTTAACTGGAGTCCAATAAGCAATACAATTTCATATTAGGCCATGAATTTAAACACTTTGTGAACTGTTTCAGACTCCTCAGTGAGATTCATATCACATTACTTTAGAATATGTAATGGAAACTTTAAACAGTTAATGGTTAAGTGTAGTGCTCTACTTTTAACACAGGACTTGTGTACCTGACTCCTTGCGTTGGTCTGTATTCCCCACCCACGTTTTCTGTTGTGTCTGAAAGGAAGTTAGCAACAACGGTCTTACCACTCTAGAAAAAGAAACACATATGTGGCATTACATAAATTGGAATATCTTTTTAACATTTTGCAACAACACATTCACTACACAGTCTTATTTTCTTTAGTGTATGCAGCCAACTAGAAATGCACTGATAAAGCTTTTCCTCACCTGTTTTACTTGTCTGACCTGCAAATTTCCATTTTCTAAGGGCAATAAATATTACAAAATGTTTTCCTCAGTTATTTGTTTTGAAAGTGTCAAAAAAGAAGCAGTTGTGAATTCTATTCTATCCTATCCTAAAGTGTCCTATTTCGTTTAGCAAAACAAATGTCTCTAAGCTTTATCTGACTTTTACTAAACTTGAAATCGGTGTTAATAATCAAAAAATAAGTTATTAGTTTTGATGTATTAAATAAACAATAAAAAATACAGATATTCTACTGTTTTATCCGCTGAACTGTGTTAAAGCTAAACAAGTAAAAACTGACCAACTTGGATCTCTGGCTGAATAACTGCTGCATCACTAAATCAAGTTCACTTTATAAATATAGCTAAAGTCAGGGCATATATGCCAATAAACCTTAGTTCAAAAATTGTAGAATTTACACAAACAACCACCAAATTTAAGATAGTGTCTACGATGTATGTTTGACACAAAAAGATGGTATGAATATCATGGACGGGATTTCTTGCATATCTTTTGCTTGAGAATGTGAGAACTTTACCACAAAAGTATTACTAATAATGTTGTGTTTACACATAAATATTGTAATCAAGTAAGTACTACTATTTTGCATGTTGGGAGGTAGAAATGTAGGTTGCCAACATTATTGAATGCTACCTGGATTATGAGAAATAAGCACGCTTTAGATTTATTACACAACGGAGGATTTTACAGTTGTAAATGTTAATAATGAAGATGACTGTGTACTTGTCAAAACTTTACAGCTACAGACTTTAATAAGATAATAAATCTTACCTCAGTAGGACCTACGAAGAGAATTTTTGCTTTAAACATTTTCACCAGACGATCATTAGCTTGTCCAGCTAACTTGCTACGGCAACTTAAGCCCTGGCAACGCGAAGCTATCGTACTCAGATGAAAAAATAAAATAAAATGAAAAAAGTAGCAGTGGTATTTTCAGTATAAAACAAGTAACATTGGCTTAGCTGTGTAGATGTTGTCGAAGCTGGGTAGACTTCCTTTTCGTTGCTATGGTTTCAGTCATTTCTTCTTCTTTTTTTCTTCTTTTCATCATTGGCTATTTGGAACTCTACTTAAATTTAACCCCGCCTCTTTTTCCGATCTGAAGAAGCCAATAAGCTTTCAGTGAATGTGTTTGCGTCATTACGTTGCCTTAAAGCTAACCAATCAAGTGTAGATATTGCAACGAATGCATAGTTCCCATTGTAGTAGCGTCAATAACAACAACCAGAAAGCGTAATTTTTGTCCTTTCAAAGCATATATTTGTAAGGGACTATGTTTAGGCTCAGTAGGAGCAACAAGTCTGGTGGTGGTCTTGCTGGTTTCATTGAACAAGCAAATGTTTAGTGAGTGGATCGAAATGCTTAGCAGCTTCTCAACCTCATCTGTTGCTATGTGTTGACCTTCGAAGCCCATTTGCTGGCACAAGTCATAAGGTAAACATATTCTAACTATAAAATAAATCGCACAATAGTCCTATCTTTTCTCGTAGCTTTGACTGTTAATCTCTTATTTTAGTTTTCAACGTAAGGTATGTCTCCAGAGGATAAACCCCAAAGTTCCCCACTTGGTTTCAGTCACATCAGGGAGGATCTCCCTCTGAGTCGTCGTGACCTAGACAACAGCGATGAACCAGGAGAGAACAGGGCGTGCACTAGTGTCCAGGCAAGAGCTGAGTCTGGGTGAGGTTGTGGAACACATATTTGTTTGTAAAACGCACCATAAGCTGGGCAAAATATGCAGTATGCTCTAGGATACCTGAAGGTTTTCTCTTTCTCAACCTTGTTTTTAGCCCCGAGAACTTCAGTAGTGGGAAGAGCCCTTTTCTGAAAGTCCTAATAGATGCAGAAGCTGCTTCCAGCGCTGCAGCAATCCAGCTTGTGGCTTTCAAAGATGCAGTGGACAACGAATTTGCTGTATGCTTCTTTTGTGCAATTTTGTATCCCACAGATTTTGTTTTAAACATTTGCAATTTCTTTAGAATGTGACTGTTTCAGAACTGTAATGCCTTTTTTTTATTATTATTTTAGACCTCTGGGAAGTCTACCAAAGACAAAAGCCAAATCACCCGCCAGAAAGGACTTTTGCTGGAGAAGTTGGAAGAATTCAGGCGTCTGAATAAATCAGTGCGACAGAAGCTAAAACAACTTCAAGATGCAGAGGTAGATTTTGTTTTTTAGTATGTTGATTACATTTGTAAATATAGACCAGCAAATAGAAGATGTAAACATGTTTTATTCATAAGTTTGACATTATTTGCTCATAGGTATATCGAATTGATGCTGACAGAAAGATGGAAACTTTACTGAAATGGATCAGAAACGCTGAAAGGGAAAATGAGGTGACTGTTTTGTTAAATCATATTTGGTCAAATAAATTTTGTAAATAAGGTCCGATGGGGGGAAATGACAAAATTCTCCTTATTTTGATCCAAAAGAATTTAAAAAAAGACCTCGATGAGACTGAGAAGAAGATTGGTAAACTGATGGATTTGCAGAGAGAAGAGCAGGTTAGAACAACTAATACTCAAAAATATAATATTTTCCCAAGTAGGAAAAGACATGGGCCGGTTACTGCTATAGAGTTATTCTAAGTTTTTAAAATGTCATGGTTCTTAAAATGTTTAAGAATGTCTATGTGAGCATTTGAAAATTATTAAAACAGCAATAAACTATTGTTGTAGCTGATGCTATCAGTAATAAGCAATATGAAAACAAATGTTGCTTTTCATGTTTTAAATAAAAGCAAATAGGCCTTGTAACTTTTTGTAACATTTTTAAAAATATATGTATTTATATATTTTAAATATTTTTTGTTGTTGTTCATCTTATCAGGAGAACATTAAAAGCTTAGTTCACACCACCAAGTCCATTGAAGCAACTCGTACTCACCTGCAGGGGCAGCTGCGCAACAAGGAAGCAGAGAACAATCGCCTGACTGTGCATTTACGGGTAAAAACCCTCCACCCTGTTAACTTGAAACTGTGAAAGAAAAGTTTTAAAATATATGATATTAATATTTTTCTTTTTTTGTTGTTGTTGTTGTTTTGTTTGGTGTGTCACAGACCCTGGAGAGAACTGTAGCAAAGCAGAAATCGGAGACTGATCAGCTGAAGACATCCTTCGCCTCCCTGACCAAAAAGGCTGTGAAGGACAAAGAATCTCTGAGGAAAGCTACGCAAGCACAGAAACTGAGAGCGGAGAGATTCGAAGCTGCCATAGAAAAGTGCAGTGCACAGCTAAAGGAAAGGGTATGAAATCAAAACAAATGTAAGTGCTGGTTGTACAAACTCAAATGCACCTTCAAAACTCAAGGATGTTGCTTTCACTGTCAGGATTCCCAACTGGCTAAAGCCCGTTTAGAAAGAGACTCCAGGAGACGGCGAAAGGAGCAGACGACGGATGAGAGAGAAAAACTTGTTGCTCAAATAGGCCTTATGAAAAGGTTTGTGCTCTACACAGTCGTCCTCGTAGACTCCAGCATTCACATGAGACAGCTGCAGATTTATACTGATAAACCTCGTGATATTTCTCCTCCAACAAAGTGAATTAGCAGAGTTGACACTGAGGCTTCAGAAAGAGAGGGACGAGCTAACTGCAGCTAATGAAAGAATGGTGCAAAGCCTTGACATACTCATTGCTGACAACAGGGACCTCACCATCACTAACGCAACGCTCAAGGTATGAAGCGACTCACAGCTTTTGTAGGGAATTCATCTTTTCGATAGTGCAGATTCTAAAGGAAAGGAATTATGGTTTCATGTTAAATGATTTCATGTTAAACTCAATAGATTAGAATATCATCAAAAATTGCAGTAGAAAAAGTCATTGCTTCAAAAACCACCACACATGAACATATCCAGGATGTGGATATGTTCATGTGTGGTGGCGCTGCAACTGAGATTCCTTGTGCTGATAAAAGAGGATGTGACTGCATTGAAGTCCGCTTCTGTCCCTTTTCTGTTTAGCCTAATTTAAGCTGCTTTGAATGTTGTCCGCGGTTCATGAGAGACTTAGAACAAGAATTATAACTGTTGTGGCTCATTTTCTGGATGAGGTTCATCCTGCATGTGGAACTTCTTGAAGCACTGACACCACCTGTGGTTCACGCCTTCTGACTCTCCCTAATTTGTTAAATGGACTTCGCTTAACAATCTGGTCAAGGCTATGATTATCCTTGTTGTTTATGGAAATTGTTCTACCACAGGTTTTCCTTACACTCAACCTTCCATTGCTATTCCAAGGAACAACTACTATCCCTTGCAGAGGTTATGAATGATTCCTTGCTGCACAAGTGTGCAGTCATCTATATTTCCCATGGTTGTATAAACTATAATGTGGTCATATCTTAATATTTCTTTTGCACATCTTTCTCCTATTGTTAATATATCATGTTCAGTTTTTTGAGATGCAAATTTAACAGAAAGAAACAATTGAACTGCTAACTCTGTGAACTCTGTATTGACCAATATAATTTTCTCTTCTTATATTGAATTACTGAAAAAAAAGTGCTCTAATTTCTCAAACTGCACATTTGCCTTCTATTTCTTCTAGTAGACTACATTTTTCACGGCTGTTTTTTCGGGCATTTTGTTGCTTTTACTCTAATTCTGCAGCTGAAATTATATTTATTTATGCGTGATTGCAGACGTCCGTGGCTCAGTTGGAGGAGCAGCTCGCTGATTGTGAGTCGGCGCTCGTTGAAGAGAAGACCATCTCGCTAGAAAAGAAACATGAAGCGGAACAATGCCACTTTCAGGTCTGTGTTCTTTACAATAACAAAGGCTCTGAAGGGAGGTTACCTTTGCATTATATTTAGGATGATGATATAAATTTTTGATCGGCCACTTCACAACTTGGGTTCAAGTCCAACTCATAGAATATGTCAGGGGTTTCTTGCCTTTTTTTTAGCTTTTCTTAAAACGAGCACAAGGTTTTTATTTTGGTGGGGTTATTGCTGATTACAAATGAAACAGATTTTAAAAATCTGTTTCATCTTTGATTGCCCAGGACAGATTTGATATTATCATTTACATTTTAACTTCCAAAATGGTAAGATAACCCTTCACCGCTGAATCAGCAACCATCTTCAGTCCTGTGTTGTTTGGTCATTTGTGAAAATAAAATTCTAATAAAACCCAACTAACTGAATGTTTTGTACTCAAATATCCATGAAGCGATAAGCTGATGAAAAAACAGAATAATGTGGCCATATTATAGGAACTCTGTTGTCACATTACAGACTCAACTGTCTTTTTCCTTTGTCTAGGTTGCAGAACTCAAAGCTGAGATTGACAGCCTTCAAATAAAATATGCAAATCTGTTGAGGGAAACAAGAACGACACAAGACGGGAAAGAAGCAGAAGTTGAGAAGGTATTCCCACCTCCACATTTTAATCCCTCTTAGCAATTAATGACTAATGGTTGATTGAAGTAGAAATTCTCGCATAACTCTTGTACTTTTTCTAATATAAACAGCTCCATATCTCTCTCTTTTTTCCTGATAAATTGCCTTTCACTATGCCGTTAGATCTCTTCTGCTAAACCCTCAAATAATTTGTTTTAACAACCTAACACAATGTAAATCTTCTCAGTCTAAGTAGCATGGATGGGAAGCTTTGCAAAACTTAAAAGTGTGTCTATGCTGTGCCTATTCCCTGCACTGGACCCACCCTGGAGCCCAGGTCAGGCAGGAGCTGCAGGGACGCATAGAGGAGCTGAGAGTTTACCCTGAGTTACTGGGTGAAGCCGAGCAGAGTCTCCTCCAATGCCAGGAGAACCTGCGCAGGTTGGAGAGGCAGTGTTCGGAAAAATCAGAGTCCGTTAAGCAACTGCAGTTTAAGGTGTGCAACGCCAGCTGTTGTCATCAGATGTAACATGTAAAACTCATTTACATATATCTTGCCACTAGGTGGTAGTACACCCCGTGTGTCTCTATTGTGCTTTCTTATCTTGATGGTTTTTCTGGTTGCAACCAACAAAAAAACCTGTTTGCAGTGTAGAAAATGCACCCCTGTGTGTATTTGTGCTGTGTGAGTTCTCCATCACTTACATTGTGTCTCCCACATAATGTATTCGCTAAATAATTATTTTCCCTTTTGAACGGTTTCCCTTCATCCAAACCATGTGCCTCAGAATTATACAATTTCTGTTTGCAGATGGAGACTCAAAGTAAACAGCTGAGATCATCTCTGGAGATGAAAGAGTCTGCTCATGAGGCCAATGTGAAGGTACAAGAAAAAGTGAATTCTCTCCAAAGGTAAGAACACACACAGTGGCTGAACCGGCCTTTGCTTAGCTGACATCTGCAAGTCCACAGGTGTATGTTTCTATCAGCTTTGTACATCTAGTGGCAAAAATGTTTGGCTGCTCATCTTTGACAAACAACTTAAGGTCAGTTAGATTGAATGGGGAGTCTGTGTTTGTGCTTTTATTTTGAGTCTTACCACAAATTTGTTTTATTTGATTTGGGCCTTTGCAGCAAACAAATAAGCTTTGGTATTAACCATTAGTGTCAAACTCCAGTCCTCAAGTGCAGTTACCGATTTTAAATGTGCCCCCACTCCAGTGTAGCTAAATTACTCCAGTGTAATTTAGTTACATTGTAGCTAAATTATCCCACTAATGAACACATAATTTGATTCAGGTGAAGCAGGATCTAAAGGCTGCAGGACACAAGGCCTTGAGTACTGGAGTTTGACCCCTGTAGTTTGAAGTAGACATAAATACCTTTCCTCTTCAGAAAAATCGACCAGGTGCAGCAGGAGAACCTGGAGCTGGTCCGGAAGCTGGCGGCTCAGGACGAGGCCCTTAACTACAGCAACCGGCAGCTGGAACAGCGCTCCTCAGAGTGTCAAGCTCTGAATCGGCAGCTGGAAGCTGCTTTGTCGGATGTCAGAGAGCAGGTGAGCTTCAACAGTTGTCCTGTCAAACTTTGAAAGACAAAGAGACTTTTGCTCAGATTAAAAGAAACTATTAGCTTAAACCAACATTAGTGAGTTAATCATTCATTTGTCCCAGGTGAGTAAAGTAAAAAGCCAGACTTCCTCCAGAGAAGAGGCTCTGCAGATGAAAATCCTGCAGCTTCAGGCTGAGCAGAGCAGAAGGAATAATGAACTGAAGCTTCTTCGTGAGAGCAAGCAAAATGTGAGCATCATATTTCTAAAATGTTCTCCTTTTTTATGCCAGCAAATGATGCAATGTCTCATAGTTAAGCTGATGTCTAAATAAACCACTGCTTGTCTGCCATCGATCTTCAGGCGGCGAAACAGTTTGAGGTGCGTCTAAAGAACCTGGAGCTCAGTCTGGACCAATCAGAGAGCCACAAACGCAGCATTCAGAATTACGTTGATTTCCTCAAAAAATCTTACATGGCAATTTTTGATGAAGGGGTGCAAACATCAACTTTTGTACAAACATATTTCCTAAAATGATGGTTTCCATTTTTTTGTGTGTGGGGGTGTGCGGGCATGTGTTTGTGTGTTACACTGTAATATTTATATCAAGTGAGAGTCAAGAAGAAGACATTTTATTGAGAGACAATAATTGCTGCATATAGCTAACGGTGATAACCCCAAATTTATAGAGGTTTTGATAGCTATTTTAGCTCAGGTCCAAAGCGAGGCTGTTTCATATTTTGTTAAATGGATGCATTCTGTAAAGGTGCTAGGTGCTAAATCCTGGAGCTACATTTTTAAACTGGTGCAGCAGAAAAAATGATCTTCATCTGTGCACTCTGATGATTTTTTTAAGAGAAAGTTGTTGAAAACAAAACACCTAAGTTCATTTGGAAACTAGAATGATGAATGGTAAATTGTTTTATCCAAAAATTTACTTCCGTTTATTAATATTTCTACAATGTAAAATTTGAACAATAATGCCTAATCGTCAATTTTCCTTATATGGCCTTGGCTACAGTAGTAAGACTCTTTATATTAAGAATTTATGTGGCAGAAGACATATCTAAACTCTTCAGGCACATTTTTGTGGCTTTAAGGAGTTGGTTTGTGTTTTCTGTGGACTATGAATGTTATTAAGTCTTTGTTTCAAAGAGTTGAGAGGTCAGAACCTCAAACATTTCACTGAGGATAATTAAACCCTGGGGTCAGTGGAGGGGATTTAGAAAACTAAGACTCGCTGTTTGTTGATGACAGGAAGTTGCCTGAAAATACAGGGTGTTGCACAGAGAAAGCTTCCACTTCCTGTGTTTAGCATATTGTCTGGGTGTAGTTGATTTGAATGCCTGAAACCATCAGATTCCTTTTTCAGAACGCATCTTCAGATTGAGCAGATGGTTCAAGGTCAAGGGACAGATGGATTTTTGTTTCTAAGCTCTTTAGTCTCTTCAGTAGCCAGTTGGTTAATGACTTCTGTTTTCTTGCACACACGATTGGTTCTCAGTCCTGAGCTTGCATCATGTCAAGTATGTAGATCAATTGTCAAATCTGATTAACTTAGGCTTACCACATGTCGGACATGTGGTAAGCCTAAGTGCCACATGTTCTACATGTGGCACTTAGGCTTTTTTGTCTTTGGTGAATGGTATATGGATTATATTTTTGTGTTTTTTTTTTGTTTTTTTTTTACTGGAAACATGTTCCTTATTTACCTCTTGTCTTGTTGGAGATCTCTGGCCTGCGTGTACTCATTACCATGTAGTGTTATCTCTCTGTGATCTCAGCTTTATACACAAAAATGCATGTTATTTCTCAGGAACAGTGAAATTTGGTAAACAATCTAAAGAAAACCATATTGATCTTCTAGATGAAGTTGTACCTTTTTAAAAGACAATGAAATTTCTACTAAGTACAGCTTATTAACATCAAAACACAAGACACTTATATTTGCACTAAAGATTTGCCTACTTTTAACACTCATTATACATTACCATAAAGTTATCAGATTGAATCAGTTCTGTTGTTTTAGTCCCTTTTTTAGGTTGCAGTTTTGCAAACGGACATGTACTGTTTATTATTTTTGCATGCTTGTATGTTACTTTTTTGTATGCAACAGTCAAGTCGTAGGTGAATGTACCAAAACATCAGCGGTGGTTAGGATATTTTTAATCCTCATAAATCTGCTTTTCCAATGTCTCAAAAACAAAAACATCTGTTTTTGCAGTGATTTGTGAGAAGACGTGGTGCATATTTTCCTTTTCCTTCTCAGCTGGTATGAGATTAGTGAGGCTGTAAATTAATTTAGTTGTGAAGATCTTGTTGCTGGTTTGCAAACACAATTACTGAATAACTGAAAACTTTTGGGATGTTTTCCAAACGCATCTTGTAATGGTAGTGGATTACTGTAACTAGTTTTTCTGGATTTAAATAAAAATAATAGTCTTTTTTTATCCTTTTCCATCACTGTTATCCGTCATAATCGCTAAATTCTCATAAACTATTGTTTATTAGATCTCTGTGTTCTTGCAATAATCTTTTAAAATACAAAAATCCCATTAAGAGTCAGAGGAAAACTGCACTTGTGGTTTTGTGTTGTTTTATGCATTTGGTTTCTTATATTCTTATAGCATCATTCTGTTCTCTTGCCTTGTGAACTGGTGTGAGTGTTTGTCAGTTTTAGAATAATGTCACATTAAATAAATGAAAAGAAGCCTTTGGTATTGTGTTGGTGTCATACTAATTTACTTGGTGGACTGGCGAATGTGTCATGTTTTTACACATTTTTTGTCAATGACAGAAACTAAGCATTAAATTGATGTTTAAAGAAGCGTAAGTGACGAGTACAAAGAAAAAGACCCAAACTTTCACAACATGAAAGGTTTCACAAAGAAGCAAAGCATAATTCTCCAATGCCACAAAAGGCTAATTCCAGAATAATAGTTTTTACTTGAATTGCTCTCAGATTCACAGTTAGCGTTTCTGAATCATATTAGAACGTCCATAGAGGGTGAGCAACTTTTTACTGCTCTTGGAGAAGTCCAAATCTCAGATCCAGTCATCGCTACCTTCTTCCTAAAAGTCTGTCCAGACTTGCTTTTGAAATGGACAGATGGTGTCCGGGTCCTGTGAGGCCGGCAGAATCGGCCGTCTGAGCAGGACCTGCAGTGTTTCAGCTGGAATGTCTTCAGTCTATGACAACCACTATAGGACATCTGAATTGGATGGACAGCCTTCCCCTTACATTTCCCAGCTCTCTGGAACAAAATTTAAAAACCTAAACTTTAGATGTTGAACAAAGTTCTGTAAACCTTCTCCAAATTCTTTTGCAGAAATAAATCTGAATTTTGTGTATAACCAACATGCAGGACATTGCGAGAGTACCTTTTGGGGAATTTCTTTGCAGGGTTGGATCTCACAGATCTGAGTTTCAGTTACCAGTTGGCACTTGATGTTGTTGATGGTCATCCTGGAGGAAACCCCATGACTACAGGATTTGGAGCAGGGTGACCAGGCTGTGGTCTGAGGCTGACACTGGACTCCTGTTTCAAGCCTCTTTGGATGATTCCTAAAAGCTAAAATTAACCATTTAAATTAAAGGGGTCCCATTCTGTTTTAACAATGTCAAAAACAGAACAATACTCACCTGTTAATTCTCCTCTCCAAACATGTGGAGGATCATTCTTGTTAGAAAAGTCACCATCAGATGGGTCTTGTTTGTACTTCCGTCTGTGTTTCCTTGACCCAGACCTTCTTGTGTTTGCATCATCGAGGCAGATGAGTTGCTCACAGCACCATCCTTTCTCATAAACCCTCTTCAGTTTTTTACAGCCCACTTGGTACATCAAAAGGTCACGAGTGCAAAGTGAGACGCACCCAAGAGATCCATCCATGCAGGTGCACTGATATTTGCAGTTTGGCTGGAAGGTTTCCCCATTCTGGAACATCCTGCCATTGAACTCGCAGCTTCTCCCATCTGATTTAGCTATTGAAAGGAAATGGGAAAGATTAGGTTCTGGGGGAGGAAATAGACATTTAAATTAGACCAAGAGAGGAGCAGAAGCCAGCGTGCCTCGACAGATGCCAGGTGCAAAATCAGATTTGCCACCGAAATTGCACTCCAGTCCTTTTGCAGTGTCGCACGGTTGAGTTTTGCTGCAGTTGTCATAGAGCTGCCGTGCACAGACCTTACAGCAGCTGCAGTTATCCAGCATTAGACTCACCCCTGCTGCACAAACAGGGACGTCAGATGGACAATGGCAGGCTTCTGGGCATGAGGCCGACACCTGAAGTGAAAGACTTCATCACTTTCCTAACAAAAAGTCAATTATTAAAAATAACTAATCAAACATCAAATATGAAGAAACGGGTATTACTTCCTCACCAGAGTAAAGCAGAAGGTCACAGATACAAAGATCTTCCACATCTTCCCAAACCAACTCTCCTGATCAGAATTGGCTAAAGCTGCCAGTGAGCTATTCCTTTTAGACTCAATCCCCTTTTATCAAGCAGATCTGACACATGTAAAGCAGAAGAGGTGTTCCAAAACTGTGAGAGGAATGCTTCGCTCCCTGCCCTGCCATGAGCCCGGCAGCAGGGGGTTTCGCCCTCCCTTTGAAAGAGGGAAACCTGGAAAACCGCTCCCTTTAGCTCTGCTTCAGTTTAATGGAAGCCTGGATGGAATTTCTTTTCTCACAGGACAGATAAAATAGGCAATTTTACTATACACTTTTAAATTTATAGCTGGAATAAATTATATGACAGTAATCTCCTTTGACTGATTATTTCTGTTTTCAGTTGTGCATTTTTTTCAAGAAACTTGTTAGTTTCACATCTTTTTTTTTCTTTTTCAGCTTTACGCTACAGGGATTTTGTTTTACGTGACAAAATGTTACAATAAACTGATAAGTATCTTCCAATAGTGAATTCTATTATGTTAAAATTGATGATCCTGATTATTTTAGACAAATAACTGAAAGAGACTTTCTAATACAAACATACATGTAGGTTTATGATGGATGGAATGACTTTCAGAAGTATGTATTATTGGGTTTACGCTTGTGACTTTCCCAAAGCCTGATGCTGCCATTACTATGTTTCACTATGAGGATAGTCATTTCATTGCAAGGTGTAGTGAGACTTCTTCTAATGTCTATGTTATTACAAGGGCTTTCCTTTCTTTGCATTCCTCCATGAACACCAGACTTGTGGACGTAGTTTATTTGTCCTCAAAAACCCCAGGGGAACTTTACAGTTCCATCAAGGGAACTCTGGTGAACTCTAGTGGAACCAGAGACAACACAGGACTTGATTTTATCAGATAAAGTGCATCTGATGAAATTGGATTTAACCTGATTTTCATTTGTGGTTGTCATTTTTCGTTGACAGTTTTCCTGTGACTATTTAAAACTTTCTAAGTCATACACTAATGTGAATTCACGGTCCTAGTCACTTGTTACAAAGTCTTTCACATGTAACTTACAATTTGAGGTCATTAGAATGACGCTTACATGTGGGGTTGCCTTGTGGTTGTTGTAGATTATTTGCTGCAAGAAGCTTTCTGATTATCTCAGCTGTGAATTATCTATGGAAACCAGTCTGTGTGTGTGTGTGTGTGTGTGTGTGTGTGTGTGTGTGTGTGTGTGTGTGTGGGTGTGTGTAGGTGAGTAGCATTTTCACATTTCCTGTGCAGCAGACTATCTCTTATTTGTTCTTGATCTGCCGCACACTATGAAGTTATCCATGCAGCATTCACTTATTACTGACACTTAAAATATTCTACCATTAGTCCACACATGGCCTCAACATCAGGGCACTACAAGTTCTGACATGAATACTGAAGGGAAGCTACATTCTTTTATGAGCAACTGAATCTTTCTCTTGGCTGAGGAATTGGCTAGATTTTGACTGCTTGAAGAATAGTGCAATGGGTCTTTGTATGCCAGTGTTAAAAGTGAAGGGTGGAATTCCAATTAGTCGCCCTTCAAGGTGTGAGGCAGATTAACATTTGTGTCAGTGTTTGACTTTCAAATTTAGCTTTCTGAAGTGATTGAAACAGAGGAATTATTTATACTTTTTATGGAGGACACCCAGCCCAACAAAATCAGAAAGGATCCCTGAAGCATTACACTTTTCAGAATGAACATTGCAAGGTCTCTTTGAAGCAGCAACACAAGAGGCATCCTGCTTCATCCACATCAAACAACAGAAATCAAGATGGAAAATATGTGTTTTCTTTTATTGGAAAGTCTGAGAACAAAAGGCTGTGGAGAGCAGACTGGCACTGTCTCGTTCTTATCTAACTGTGGTTGCAAAAGGCCTTTTTGAGTCAGTGCCAGCACATAAAGAGCAAACAAGTGAGAGCTTGTTGCAGTCAATCATGGCAGCAATTTGCTCACTGTTGTAGTTTTGCAAGGGGGAATTCTCCTGCCAAAGATGTGATCTAAAGAATGTGCAGAACCATATTAGCTGAAAAGAACATTGGATACATGATAGGCAGCTGGAGAATATGAAAAGACTTGAGATGTTCCCTTCCAACAGAGAAGCATGTGACAACGCCAAGCCAGAGACAATGAGCAAATTTACAGACATATTTGGAAAAGTACAGCTGAGGATATTATGTTTCAGCTGATTAGAAGTTAACTACTTTTGCCAAAAGCAGTCAGTAGCACCTGAGAATTTCTGAACATGAGATGATGATAGCAGGATTTACTGAGCTCAGATTGTAAGAGAGAAATTCAGAAAACATAAATTATGATTTTTATGCATGGAGTCACTCATCACATTTGCCAAAATCACAATTCATAGAGGTGTCAATTGTGCTTTAGGTTAGCTATTACTGTGCAACAAATAGAGGAAAATGTGTGCAACTTGTTTTTTATGAGGTTTAAAATGTAAGGTAAAATAAAGAAAATGCATGATTATCTCAATTAACACATGAAACCCAAATTTTAATGCATTTATGTACAAAAAATATGAAAGTTTTCAGTTTTGATGGTATTTTTTTTCTGTTGATCACCTACAGATTACTGGTTGGAGTTCATTAAAGAAAAGCTGGACAATGCCAGTCATTGACATTGTCTTACCAAAACACTGCAATGGCAAATTCTTGCAAACCAGGTTCATTCAGATAGAACAGCCATTGTCATTTTGAAATTACTCAAGCAGACCCCCAGTCATCTGATTGCAAACTTAATCAGTAGTCTCATGTAGGCAAGTTGTTTGGCAGAGAAAACAGCAGCAAGTATTCAAACTGTTTCTTGCAAATGTGTAGATGTTTAATATCCACCACTACTCTGCTGTATCCCATGGATATGAATATTTTCATTTAGAAATAGATCATAAAATCAGTTAAGAGGAGTAGCTGTTGACCTTCAATTGCTCTAAGACAGCAAGAAAGAAAAATATTTATTTATTCTATCTGTCACCAGCCAAGAAACTTTTACTGAATTAACGACTTGTTTTGAAGACTAATGTGCTATAATTATATATCATAGTCTTGAATAAGGAGCTTATGAACTCCTGGAGAGAGATAGGATGGCAAAGTACAGCTTCAGGGGGTAAATTATGTAGTGAAGATGCAAACATAAAGGAAACAAGAATGATATTATATGTCATATATTTATAACATATGAATGCATTTTTTTTTCTCCGAGTCTCATTAGTTCTAAGCTACTGTTCTCAGTAGGTTTGAAATACATTGTGAAATGTCACGGTGGCTTTCTGGAAAGAAAATGATGAATATTGTTCTTTCTGTTGACGGTGTGTTGCCATTTATGCTTCCCCCCCCCACCCCAAGAAAACAACTGAAATTGTGTCTGACCTTTCAGCACCTATTTGAAGCTGGTGCATTTCTGTCACACATTTCCTCTAGAAATGGTGGGCAATGACAACATTTATCACACCCTGTGTTTCTCCTTAGCTTTAAATCACCACCTCTCAGCAGGGCAACAGAATGCCATCAACTCCTCTGCACTTGGATTGGCTTTCTGTTTGGGGATGGCTTTTGTTTGATAAAGTACAAACTGCATTGCAGAGCACTATAAGAACAAGTGTAGTATAGACGTCATAGGAAAACAGTCCTTAGTTTGTGAAACATTTATATTAAAGGGAAATTAAATTAATTGACTAATTTTGTGTGATCTGTGGGAGAATACGAAATGGTATCTTGTGCTTGTACAAAGTCTTATCATTAGAAAAAAATATATTTATTTATTTATTTATTTATTTATTTATTTAAGGCATTTCTAGATAAATGGACCTGTTGTGAAAAGGCATCCGGCAGCGCCCTCCAGTGGTCTGAACGAGAGTAGCGCCTAACCTGCGTTTTAAAATGTTTATAAGTGAAAGATCTTTTTTCACCAGCAAGGCAATCCAAGAAAGTGGGAACTTTTACCATTTACTGTCAATGAAGGCGTTCATGTTTAAGTTTTTCTGTCAAAAAATGACAGTAGAAGGGCACATGAGAGTAAAAGTGAAGCCGCTGTGAGCACTTCTCTCTTCTGGCGTCGACGTATTATAACCTCGACACAATCAGGAAGTCCGGGCGTTTTTCCTCGGTGATTAAGATAGAAAACTTTGTTAGAAAGGGAAAGGGTCGGCTGTCACATCTTTTAAGGGTCGCCGATCATTCATTGATGTCGTTCATTACACGGTTTTAAACACGTAACTCACTATTTAGGTCGTCGTTGTTCACCCGGAACACCTGGATTTTGATTTAAGAGAGATGGATGTTTCTCACCTCACTGAAGATGAAATGGCAGAGATAAAGAAAGACGTGAGTACGATAAATAGGTGATCAGCAGGCATCAGAATAAAAAGGTTTTTGAAAACGAGGTTAGCGGCGTGGAAACAACTTGACTGGCACAGTTTGTGAGCTTTGTTTGGATATAAAGGCCCAATAAATGAGGAAATACTTCACCACACCCTCTGTGTGTGTTCATGTAAACACCCAGTCCTGTCAAAAAGATAACAAATTCAAATACACCTTACAACATTATCAGTTAAATAGAGTATTAGAAATGTTGGCAGGGGTGAATGTTAGAATTGATAACTATAGGGCTTTTCAAATGTTTCCATACCTCTTAGACATTTCCATAAATGTTTACATTACAGCCACATAGCTCTGTAAATTTTATTGGGATTTTATGGGATAGACCGACACAAAGTAATACATACTTGTGAAACTGATGGAAAATTATATAATTGTCTTGTTCTTGCATAATAATAATATCTTGCTATTGGATGAAGGTGTGGACTTTGACTGGACTATTCTAACGCATGAATCTGCTTCGATGTACATCATTCCATTGACCTGGCTGCATAGGGATAGAAGGTCAACCTATGACCCAGACTCATTTTTGATTTATTTATTTATATTTTTGCATGGAAGGAGTATTTATAATTTTTTTCCCAATAAATAAATAAATACCTCAAAGCTTAGCTCAAGGTTCAGGACCTCTGAGATGTTTAAAACTGGATAAATATTTCCTGACCGTTTTGTCCAGTCCCTGGTTTGTCAGCACCCATTTCACAGAAGGCGCAAGAAACACAAAGAAGCTTGCTGCTATGTCCTAAACATTTAAATAATCCAGTGGAAGTGAGAGTTGAAGGTGGTTATTGCTCTGTGTCCCAAATCAGATATTCATTTAGTAAAAATATTAAACAAACTTTGCTCGTTGTTGGTAAAGCAATGAAAATGACGCTGCGGAGAAGATGGAAGAGAGGACATGAAAGTTAAAAATCACCCACCCTTACATGGAGGCCAAAAGGTTACATTTTCATTTCATCTGACCAGAGCAACTTCTTCCATGTGTTTATCATGTCTACCTTTATAGCTCATGGCAATTTAGAAACAACAAACAAAAATCTTTCAGCAATGGCTTTCCCCTTTCATAAAGTTCAGATTTATCAAGTTCATAACCAATAACTGTCTTGTCTGCAGCTCTTCTAGAGTTATCATGGGCCTTTTCACTGATTCTCTGATTAATGCCCTCTCTGCCTGGCCTGTTGGTTTAGGAGGCTGGCCATGTCATAGCAACACTCTTTTCAAAGCTCTGGATATTGTTTTATAGAGTAACCCTGCTAAACCTCCACTTCTTTCTTCCCGACCTGTCTGCTGTGTTGCTTGATATTCAGTATACTATTTGTTCACAAATGTTCTCTGCGATCTCTGGGGCCTTCACACAACAGCTGGATTTATACTGAGTTGACCACTAAGATCCCACGCAAAGTTATGAATCTTTCTGCTTTGTTGTTAGATATTATTTTTGTCCGGTTACATGATTTCTCTTGCATTCCCAGGTGCTGACTAGACTGCGGCATTACCTCTGCGACAAGATCAGAGCAGACCGCCACCTGGACTACCTGCGTTCCCGGAGGATCCTGACCCGGGACGATGCGGAGGAGATAAGCTGCCGGACCACGCAGACCAAGAGGACGGCAACGCTTCTGGACATCCTAGCTGAGAACCCTCGGGGTCTGGACGCACTGATTGACTCCATCCGGGAGTTGCGCTCCCAAAACTTCATCATCACTAAAATCACAGACGAAGTGCAAAAAGCAAAAAATGAGAAGATCGAGTCTCTCAGAGGTCAGTTGGTTTTTGCAATGAGCAAATGTGTGAAATGTTCTTTACCCACTCTTCTTTATTGTGTTCTCTGTCAATCAGCTGCAGGGGCTTCCAGTTCGTCCTCTGACAGCAGCTTCAGCACTCTGACCACAACGACTGACCTCCCCAACACCTTTTCAAACAACTCCACCCTCCTGTTCCACCCAGATGGGGAGCGAAGCCCTTCCACTTCAGACCTAGCCAGCTCTCTCAACATGTCTTCATTACAGAAGTGCGGAGACTTGCCCTCCGCAGCCGGGGCCAGCCTTGGTGTGGCACCCTCCTCAACCTCCTCCAGCCTCCCCAAGCCGGGGGACCCTGGGGCTCCTCCGCTGCCAGACGAGGTCATGGCAGAGTCGCCCTCCAACATAGACACCACGTCACCGGGGTGCACCAGCAGTGGAGGAGATCCTAATTTCCAGCCTCTCCGGTCGCGCTCGCTCACCCCAACAATACACATCCCTCAGTTCACTTCTCTGTAGGACACTTCTCATCCAGGGACAGACCCTTTAACTCAATAAGCACACCCATTGTCTCTTCAAACTCGTGCCGTACATCATGTTTCACGAACATGATGTACATGAAACTACACGTTACCACTAGGCATGGGCCGCTGTGAGGTTCTCATCATGCTACCTACTCAAACATTTTGAAATTTATAACATGATCTAAGTACTTTGATGTAAACAAATAATTTTGCCATCATATGCTGCTAAAATAATGTAACATGTTGATGTTTTCTTCCTTGTTATTTTGATTTTTAATACATAATCTTGGATAGAAATATAGAATAAACACCTGCTAAAATTAGATGTAGTTTTCAAGTGCTTATGTTACACCTTTTTGCAGCTTTTACTTTTGTACAAGAGTGCAGTTTTAAATCATTTTTACTGTAAAGAGTGATTCCCCACCATGACCAGACATGTTCTATTGCCACTGAGATCATCTAAGAGCTGGCAAATCTGGCTTTTCTTGCAAGCAGCCTTCCTTCAGCTAAAGGCAGTGAGCAGCAACAGGTGGGGGTGGGGAAACAAATCTCTGCACTCATAGCCTGAGAAAACCTGATACACTCAAACACTTTATCTGGTGTTAGATTTAAAGGATTTTGAATTGAAGGAGAAGTCTGATTACAAACTTTTGTCATGTCTTGATAGGATTCCTTTACTTCTCACACCTTACAGGGCTCCTACACAGTCTTTATCCCACTTTTTCACCTTCTTACATTCTTGTGTCCTGTCCTTTATTTCCTTTTTATTTTTATCCTTCCTGTTTTCTTCTTTTTCTTTGTTGTTTCCTCCCTCCCTTTTTATATCCCTTCTACTTTTTTCCTTCCATCCTTGTGTCCTACCTTCCATTAACGCTTCTACTTTCTTTCTTTTCTTCCCTGTAC
Organism: Xiphophorus couchianus; assembly: GCF_001444195.1. Taxonomy (NCBI): domain Eukaryota; kingdom Metazoa; phylum Chordata; class Actinopteri; order Cyprinodontiformes; family Poeciliidae; genus Xiphophorus; species Xiphophorus couchianus. The sequence continues at coordinate 19,819,275 of NC_040233.1, forward strand.
TTCTTCTCTCCCTTATTTCCTTCCTTTTTCCTTATGTCATTCCTCCCTAACTCCATTATATCATTCTTCCTTTCTTTATTTCTTCCTTGAACCTTAGCGACTTTTGGCTTTACTCAGTCACCAAAAACTCAAGTTGCTCCTGCCGTTTCTCTGGCAGTGAATCAAAATAATTTTATTTGCAATGTAGGAATGGTATGATGGGAACTTTTAGCAGTTTTACATACTAACCTTTGTAAATGTCAACAGACTTTTAAAGCAGTACATGGCCCATGCCTAGATATAACTACTCCAGTCCATGTTTTCATAATGAAAATGAAGGTATTTAGCCTTATAATGTGTGTGTATTTTGGACTCTGGTACCACAAAATATATTTTTTAATATGTACTGCTCAAAAAAATAAAGGGAACACTCAAGTAACACATCCTAGATCTGAATGAAAGAAATATTCTCATTGAATACTTTGTTCTGTACAAAGTTCCATTTGCACAACAGCAGGTGAAATTGATTCTCAATCAGTGTTGCTTCCTAAGTGGACAGTTTGATTTCACACAAGTTTGATTTACTTGGAGTTATATTGTGTTGTTTAAGTGTTCCCTTTATTTTTTTGAGCAGTGTACATATATTTAAATGTTTTAACACAAAAAGATATGTAAATATGTTGTCCAAATGAATTGTACTACTGAAAAATAACAAATTATAAATTACAACCAGAGAAAATGTTCTAACTACAAACTTTTAATTTGCAATAGTTTGAATTAACATAATGTCATAAATTCCACCTTTTTATAAAAGGCTCAGAAAATCTGAGTCACCAACAGAAGCTTTGTCTACTTTTTCTTCTCATATTTGTGGTCTGATTTCTTCAGAAATTGTTGGGTGTGAAAACATGGCAGCTGCAGTTTAGTTGATGGAAGAGGTGTTTCCTGTTGTTTCTGTGCATTACTGCAAGTGAACAAGAATTTATGTCACAGTATCTTCACTACAAGTCTGCAGTCATAAAACACAATGTGAATAACTAATACCCTTCTTTCTTGCAGATCTTTGTATACGACTTGTATTGGTTGTATCCTAAATATTTAAAAGAATCAGATAGTGTTTTTTTCCCTTGAATATGTGGTTCATAAACCAGCTGTGTGGCAGACAGCGGTGGTTTTTGCATTTTGGTGCTTTATAGGCTGAAAAAGTAGGGACACTTCTTCAATTAATTAACTATCACTGGTAGAAATACATAGAAATAAGTCACAACTGCACAGGAACATGGCCACTCGTGGGACAAAAACTATGAAACAAAAAAAAGAATTACATAGCTTTATCAGAAACATTTAGACTTAATCCATTTGTTTTGGTTTTATACCTTACCTACAGTAAGGTGGCCCTAATGACAAGGAAACAAAGACAAATGCTTTTTGTGTGTGTGTTTCTTTACAATAAAAGATTTGACAAAATATAACATGGTGTTCCAAAGAATTTTTATCAGTGTAGAATTGTTCAGTAAATATGTGTGATTTTGAAAATGGGGTACTGAGCTCTACAACGGACAAGAAGGGGAAAAAAAACATTAAAAATGGACCCTGACTTAGTTTAAAACTTTTGCAAGATCCTGACTTACTTTTGTGAGATCTTGCTAAAGTAAGTCAGGGTCCATTTACTTTTTTTTTTCTAGATGTCCATTACAGGGCTCAGTAGTGATGAAATGCAGTTCAGACATCTTTTTTAAAAATCATCAGAACTGCCATTAAAATTGAGCTAACTCTTAAGCTGTGAACCAGAAACCTAGAAAAATGTTTTGCAACATTGCGTATACTGCAGAGTGCCCATCTTAATTGACTGGACAATAAAACAAGTATTAGAAAACTTCAGTGTTACCTTTATTTATGTTTTTGCCTCCTTGCCATTCCTCAGGTTTTGCTCCCCTGGTTAGAAAACCATTTAACCCAAATGAAAAACAGTGACTGGTAGCATATTCATCATATTGGTTACAGTGATGACTGTCTGTTTTTCATGGATTATAGTATTCCTTTATGATGCAAAAACCTGAAAAGAACAAAAAAAAATGAATGGAAGGAAAATGTGCCAAACTAAAATAATGCAAAAATATTTATTTATTTTTTGTACATCTCAAAATGTGTTTATTATGTTTTTGATAGTTTAGATTTGGGGTATTATGGTTACTTTATTTAATTAAAAGAAATTCTCCAACCTGTACTTGGTTAGTTTCTGGTTGTGCTGCGTCTGACACTGGAAACCTTTTTTTGTGTGTGTTGTGGAAAAACTGGAACAACACAGAGGAATGACAGTCACTGCGGTGAAGACTGCTGTGACGCACTGTGACAAGCTGCTTTTTAAAAATCACACATAAGCCCCACTGGAAGGACGATTGCTCTCTGGATCGTTGGTTCTCATCAGGTATTGCAGGTCAACTTTATGTTTTTATTCAAATTATTCTGTAGACATATTAATAATATTCAATAGATAATTAACTATCACTGGTAAAAATACATAGAAATAAGTCACAACTGCAAGCTTTATTGGGTTCCATAGCTTTCAATCTTTTTTGCTTGTTGTAACAAGTTTTAAGCCAAATGTACATTTATCAGTAGAATTATAAATCAACACATTTTTTTAAAGAAGCTTTTAAAATTTGTGCTTTAGCTTTCTCCTTTGAGTTTCTGTCTGTGCTGCAATGATCCACCATGACACTAAATTAAACATAAGACATCTGTCGCTATATGTTTATGTTTATAGTATATGTTAAATGTTCTTATGAAGAAAGTTTATGTTTCTGATGAAGAAACATAAACCTTCAGCCAAGACAACAACATGTAGCAAAACCAGCTAGATAAACATCAGAATGAGTGGAATGGCTGATAAGGGTTCCTTAAAATTTACAGTGTACTCTGTGCTTTGCGGTCTACTTCTCTGGTTTATCTGACGCTCTCCAGTTTAATGGAGGAATCTGAGCAGCTGTTTACCCAGAGGTCAGAAGGGAAGAGGCCCAAGGGGCACTGCAGATGGAGCACTCACTCCCTGGATTCAAAGGCAGTGGAGGATTTCAGGAGGAGGCTGAAGTACTTTTTTATGAATCCATGCGAGAAGTACAGAGCCAGGGGTCGAAAACCATGGAAACTCATGTTGCAAATATTGAAAATTGTCATCATCACAGCACAGGTGGTGTAACATATTTTCTAGTTTTGTTGTTTTGTTCAACTGGCATAGATCTGTTGCTCATCTTCCTGTCTCATTATTACAGCTGGTCTTCTTTGGCCTGAGCAATGAAATGATGGCTACATTCAAAGAGGACAATCTAATGACATTTGAACACCTGTTCCTGAAAGGATTCAAGGACCACTGGCAGGGAAACTACGTTCTTTATACTAAAGCCGACCTGTATGATCATATCTACCACATCATCAACACGGTACATGAATATGAAAAAATGCTTGGGGTTTTTTTGTAACATTGTATTAACATTGTGTTCCACTCCTTTTTTTCAGTACGCCAATCTTCAGAACCTGACATTAGGAAATCATGCGTATGGGAAGATTGATGGCAAGTACACCCCGCTGTCCGTCTGTCAACTGCTTTACAAAAACAGCACCATTGATCCAGAGAGAGACACCTTCCACATTGATCCACACATTGATGAAGGTACAGAAATCAGACCTGCTGCAGGTTCAGTTCTTTATGAAGAACATTTAGAACCTTGCAGAATTACTCTAGCCATTGCACTGTTTTTTTTTTTACACAACAATCACAAAAACAGAGCATTTTGCAGTAATTTTATATGGCATACCAATTGCTACATAAAGTAACAAGTAATTTGAAAAGTAGAAGTAGCATGATAGACAGTTTCAAAAATTATTTCTAAGAAAAACTGGAAAGTGTTGCATGCATTTGTAATGTTATTTTTGCCCTAATCTTGGCAAAAATAATTCAAGCTTAATCAGACTGAATATGAAAAACAATTTTCAAGCTTTATCCCAGACAGAAGTCTAAATTGAAGTCTGGACTTTGATTGGGACATTCTAGCACATAAATATGTACTGGTTTTTAGTAGTCTATTGTTTTCTAATGCTACTGTTTGCTATGTCCCTAACATAACTTATAACAAACATCAAAAGGCTTTCTTTTATTAATCATCTTTCTATTTGCCAATCTTCGTTAAGGGTCAGGCATGTGGAGTGTTTTTATAAAAATCTGACTCAAAGTCAAGACTGGAAAATAATCATAATGTGCCGTTTCATGTGACATAAAAAGAGGAAATAACATATTTAGTTAAATTGGTGTTGAATTCTTATCCTTATTCCACTGCTGTGCTAGCAAATGACATCCTTAAACACATTTATCCTCCCCTTCAGAGTGTATTTCCGAATTCCCGCCGACATCTCTTGACAATACTAATCTGGAAAAAAGCATCAACTTCTCTGTAGATTTCAAAAGGTAGGGAACTCAAAGCTGATGTTAAACCAGCTGACAGCAGTGATGTCTGCTGATTGCAAGTCTGTGTGTTCAGGCTCGTGTCAGTTAACATCAACTTCACTCTGAAAACCATCAATCTGCAGACTGTGAGGCATCATGAGCTACCAGACTGCTACGGCTTCCACATAAAGGTTGGTGAGAACATCTGATAACCGAAATACCATCATATAGGAAATGTTAGGAGTCTAGACCGATCTACAGACAAAGCAATGAATTTTACATTTACCTTATTTATTTAAAATCTTCTTAAACCCTTCATCACTTTTAATCATTAGCATTTTCAGTGTTTTATATTTGCATTTTATGGATTAATGATTGAATTAGTGAGTTAATTAAAACTTTAAGCATGTCCCACACATTTGAAGTGCATAAAACTTTTCAGTATTTTTCTTCACACACAGATCATATTTGATAACTGTGCACACAGTGGAAAGATAAAAGTGAGTGTCAAAAATGATGTTCAAATTCATGAGTGCAAAGACTATAACGTGAGAGACGCCTGTAAGTTTTTACCCACAACTTATGAAATAAAATGCTTACATTGCTTATTTGGGATGCAGAATAATACATAAAGTAGGAAAAAATTACCTGAAAACTGTGGCTCTGGTTTTGCAGCTGGGAAAATTGATTATCTCGTCTTGATGTTTGATTCCTTGGTCATCTTCGCCTGTGTTGCCTCCCTCATTCTCTGCACGCGATCTATTGTCAAGGGCATTCAACTCCAGTTTGTAAGTTAAAGAAAGTTGATCTATCTACAATGTTTGCTGCTGTAAAGCTCAGTCATAGTATTATTTAAACAAAACTCACTGTTAAAATCCCAGCAACGTTTAGCACCATATTAATAGGGATGATGGTAAGACAGATTGAATAAATGAGTCTTATTTATACACAAAGAAACACATGGGTTGCTAATTAAAATGTCTAGACACTCTGATCAATCTAAAAAAATAAATAATAATTTCCAAAAATACTTTTGTTGTACATCTTTTATAGGAATTGGTAGGGGTAGTAGTAAGTGCACCACAATTTTGTTATGAAAAATGTTTTTTTATATATCTTTGCTAGAATCTGCAGTAAGTTTTGAGGGCATTGTATTAGATTAAAAGACAAGCTCATTAGAAAAAAAATTCCATTAATATTTTTTTTCTTTCTAACAGTGTACTATTTTCTTGTATCCAGGAGTTCAAAATTTTCTTCCAAACCCACTTCAATAAATTGGTGACTTGGTCAGAACGTATGGAGTTTGTGAATGTCTGGTATATATTTATTAACATCAGTGACACGCTAACCATCACTGGGTCAGTGATAAAAATAGGAATACAAACCAAGGTTTGCTTGAATTTTATTGTTACATATGAGCATTTGTTAGAAACTTTCAAAGAGGGGTTCACAAACCTTTAATGCAACTTTTCACTCTATAGTTCCTGACCAACTATGATGTCTGCAGCATCTTACTTGGAACAGCCACCATGCTGGTGTGGATTGGTGTTATTCGCTACCTTGGTTACTTCAAGAAATACAATGTAAGAGCCTTCTCCTCAGTTCTGGATAATATATTTTGTCCAGAGAACCTGAGACAACTCACTTCCGTTCAGATCCTAATCCTAACCCTGAGGGCTGCCTTTCCTAACGTTATCCGGTTTTGCTGTTGCGCTGCCATGATCTACCTCGGGTATTGCTTCTGTGGTTGGATTGTCCTTGGACCTTATCATGACAAGGTAGGAATAATTCACTTTATGAGTGTGATGACTGGGCCTGATCTTCAATTAATCACCAGATTATTATCCAAAAACTATTTTATTGTTTCCATTTTTCAGTTCAGAACATTTAACAAAGTGACAGAGTGCCTCTTCTCTCTCATTAACGGAGACGACGTGTTTGGCACCTTCCTTAATATGAGAGACAAGAGCTACATGGTGTGGCTTTTCAGCAGAATCTATCTATACACCTTCACATCTCTCTTCATCTACATGGTGCTCAGCCTGTTCATCGCCCTCATCACAGACACCTACGAAACCATCAAAGTCTGTTTCTGCTGATATTTTGTAAATAGATTGTAAATGTACATTGACATTAAGGTCTATTTTCATGTGACATGCTCCTGTTTTTTTTTTTTTTTTGTTAGCATCACCAGAAAGACAGCACACCAGTGTCCCTGCTTCATGCCTTCATAGCAGAATGCCAGGATCAGCCTGAATTTGGACAATATCTATATGATGAGGAGTCTTCAAGCTGCTGTTTCTCTCCATGAGGCTGGTTTCAAAGAATTGCAAGGATGTAGAGTTAACTTTGAGGACAAAGTTGTTGCATATAAATGTCTTTGGTAGTAGCTGGTGATAAAAATGTCTGAAGGTATTTTTCAAACTGCCCTGTATAATAGTGTAATGCAAAGGAGAAGTTGTTAGATTAGCCGCAGTTTCCTAATTTAGTTGCACAAAGACTTGTTTAGAAACCAGTATAATGATGAATTGTGAAAGGATGCTTGCCGTCTTTGCCATGTTTTAAAAAAAAGGTATTCTGTATTTTAGTCATACATTTTGGGGTTGTTAAAAATTTATGTTTGACTCAATGTTGACCGCTGTTTTATTCAGCACTCTGCTGTCTTTAATCTCATCAAGTCTAGTTAGGGGCTGATTTCTAACAACTTTTTTGGGACCAAAAACGACATCAGGAAACTCTGATCCAACCCCTCATAGACATTTTCAACATTTATACTGTGTCCCTGTGGAGAGATCTTGCAAGAGATGTTTTAATACTCCATAGCAAGAGGGATTATATAGATGTTGAAGAAAAGTGGCCTCAGAATGGAGCATGGAGGAACTTTGTGTGGTCTTTGTTTTCTCTAATTTATAATTACTAAATGACACAAGTTATATTCAAGGTCCTGGTTCTGTTTTCAAGAACCAGGACCTGGACAGGCTAAGAAGTGTAACCACTTTTTTACTTCCTTGGTAAAGTTCACTCTTGGGTTTTAGAAAGAAAGCTCTGACTGATTGTCATACGTCTGATTCAAGAGCAAGCAATGTGACTTTGGGTGAGGTTATCATTAGATTGGTTGGCCAGTTAATATGTGTTTTGTAGAACTTGAGAAAGCTTACAACCATGTCTCTCAAGGCATTTTATTGGCATCTTACACTGGGTACAAGATAGTGAAACAAGTTTTCTCCATAGTTTGATTGTTCCCTAGTTGTATGAATAAATAATACTCATGCATTTATTAATCTGTGTGCTGTCATTTTGTACAGTTCATACACTAAATGTGACATTTACCCCATCACCACAGGGGGGCATTGCAGTTCGTAGAACCACACACAAGGATTAAATGGAGATCATCCATCCATCCATTGTCTGTCCCTGCTTATCCACGCAGGATTACAGGCTGGGCTTCATTTAGTGGCCCAAATGAAGATAATATGTACAGTACTGTAAATAGTAAATATTATGTGTTAGATATACATTTTTTATATTTAAGGTGGTTTAGATATAAAGACTATATCCAAGACTATATCTATATATCCCCAGACTATACAGATATTGTCTGGGGCACCAGATTGTCCGTGAATGTTTGTGCTGTAATATGATGTTATTATACAACACAGCGTTACACCAAAGGTGGCGACTATCTCCTGTCGCCACTAGGGGTCACTGCTGTACATTTCTCCTTTAGACACCTGACAGCATTTTCATCTGCATAATCATTCACCGCCGCACACGTTTGTCCAATGTACGTCTGGCACACTGGTTGCTTAACTACGTTTCCTCCAATAAGAAAGCAGTTTAGTTGGATGACACCAAAACGATAGTCTCGATAAGAGAGAGAGGAAAAAAACACACACAGCTGCTGCAGAAGGCAGAGTGGAACCTGTCGGTTGTTTTCTCCCGTTGGCTGAGTTAAGGTAGTGTTTGTATGTTGTTTAACGCTTCTAGCAGGCTGTAGACTGAATTCGGTTTCAAAGTTGTAGTTTTTTTTTTTTTTTTAATGCAATAAGGTCTCAATAATCAAAGTCTCACCACCAAACTTGGGAAGGTTAGTTGACCTATTTCACGCCCTACATGAGTGATTGTGTTTATGATATTAGCAACGAACGAACAAACGAACTTGTTGAAACGGGGACGTTAGCTACCAGTTTAGCGTATAAAATTACAATAATACATCATAACCGCTTGGCCAACTCAAATCTAAAGTTAGGTGAAATTACGCTATTGTTTTTACTTATTAATAGCCTTGCTAACTCATCACTGTTAAACGACTACACGTGTTTAAGTCGTAGTTTAGTCAAGTTAACTGGCCGTGTTACGTTTTGTAACCCACTGTGTTATCTCTGAAGATAAAGTTCTGTGTATGTGTGTGTTTTCTGGCTCAGCTCGATAAGAAAGCAAGTTATTTGAGCAGTAATTGCGCGCATACACTATTATCAGCCAATTTTCTTTGCGTTCCTGAACACCAATGCAAGTTTTCTCGTTTTCACACTCACACAATGTACTTTGTCGCTGTACACCAATGGGAGTGGCTGTGGTCGTGTCTCTCTGGCTCACCCTAAATTTCCAGGGCATTTTATTTGTGTAATTATTACCCCGAAGGTCTAAAGGTTTAATATCAATTTAAAATAGTTTTTAAAATAACTCGCATGTTCCACTTCTGACTAGTCTTATACACTGATTAAGCATAACTAAAACCGCTGATGGAGAAATTAAGAACTGATTATCTCTCCAGCATGACTCCTGTTAGTGGGTGGGATGCAAAGACGGCAAGTAAAAATGCTCTCAAGGTTGTGTTATTAGGAAAAGTTGGTAATCATACAGCTTTGAGAGAGTTTTCTGCTTCCCATTCTTCAGTCTTGAACCTACAAAAACTAAGTAAACAGGTCTGGTTGATTATTGTCTAGGCTCAAGATTATTATTAGTTTTTTTTACCATTATTAAGATTTTACCTTCTATTGTGCATGCTTTGCTTATCTGGGGAACACATTACACCCCATACATTACATGCCATAGTACATCAACCAAGATGTACTATGGCAGAAAGGGTAAGCCAGCAGAAGCAGTGTGATGTTTTGGTTCAGGTTGTTCTTAGAAAGCCTTGAGATGTTCCAAAGAATGTAAGCATCCATGTATGTATTCATGGATGCTTGCATAATGTGACATATACGTTATTAATAGGTAATATATTTGTTAAAATATTCAATATACTAAATATTTACTAAACTCTGATCCAGAGATGCTGGGAGATGTAGGCAGAGGAAAAGCTTTAGCCACTCAACTTCTCACAGTGAGCTAAGCAAGGTGAGTGGCATCAACTAAATCACTGTCTCTGGTAACCAAGCAACAACCTGAAAGTTGAGTAACTTTTGCAGCAGGAGGTTGAGGTTTTGCTATCATGCTTCTTCATAACTTCTTAAAAATAAAAAGTGGCATGGAGTGAAAACTGTGGATAAAACAGGAAAGGTAGCTCTATCAGTGTGGCAGTATTTCAGATATTTAAAACAAACAAAAAAAAAAAAACTGATCAGTAATTGTCCATCAACAATTATTGACATTGTCCAGCCCTGTGTGTTTGTTACTTTGACAATTTCCACCTACCTAAGCAAACTGCAGATGGTCTCTCATGGAAACTGTATTCTGTGATGGCTGTGGCCTTGTTGGACTTGATAATGTGCATAAAGAAACATGTTCATACTGTTGCACAAAGAAATCATTGTTCAGGAATGCTTAGAGGAGCACAAAGAGAGTTTCAGGTGTTGAGTTGGCCTCTTGTTTTCCCTTATTTTATTTGAGCACCTATGAGACATTGTGGACAAATGGAGCCCATCTTGCAAGTTGGATGATTTAAAGCACAGGTGTCAAACTCCAGGCCTGGAGGGCCACTGCCCTGAAACTTTTAGATGTGCCTCTGCTGCACCACACCTGAATAGAATAATTAGGTCATTAGCAAGGCTCTGGAGAACTTATCTACTCAAGAAGGATGTAATTAGGCCATTTCATTCCAGTGTTTTGTACCTGTGGCACATCTAAAACTGCAGGACAGTGGCCCTTGAGGACTGGAGTTTGACACCCCGACTTAAAGGATCTACTGCTAACTGTCGCTGTAAACCAGTGGGAGTGGTTGTGGTCACATTCCCCCACTTGTTGAGGCTCTTTTGGCAACTACGGATCAACACTGTTGGGCAAGTGGTTATGTTATGCGTGTTTGGTGCATTATTCCTTCTAAACCCTCTCTTCAGAATAAAATCAACCTATCCCTTTGCCATTTAAATACCAAGGGCTGACATGAGATTGTACTCCAATCTCAGTATAAAACCCCCTTCCAGGGAAATCTGTCAGATAATCCTGTGTGGCTGAAGCATCAGCACAGATTATTGCTGGTCCGTCTAATGGTTTGAAGCTGTTTTGCAGGGCTTTGGTCCAGTGAGATCTTTTGATCGACCGCCTGACTGCTCATCTATCTCAGTGCTGATAACTCATGACCTCACATCCACGGGTCCCAACGTTTCTGTTCAATGGGGGAGTGGAGAGCAACTAATGCATATATGGGTAAGTTTCTTTAATGTGCTGCAGTATTTCAGGAATAGACAGGCCCATTTGCCTGTTCTTTTTTTTTTTTGGTGTTCTGCTTTAGGTGACCCACATTTTTGTTCTTATTTATAGAATCAACCCAGTTGATAGGAGAAGGCACAATAGATGCAGTGTACTAACTATTTCTATGTTTTCTCTCTGTTCTCAGAAGACCCTGAGATCTCAAGCATATCACATGTGACGATGTCTCCCTCAAGACATAATCATGTGCCGGTGTACTCTTTGCCCTTGTTCAGAAGCTCCTACAGTGTAATAAGTGCCTTTTGCACTGAAGATAATGTACCTCAGAGTATTTCATACCTAAATCAGGTATGAAAATGTCAAGGTTCAGTGTGTTTTGTGATTAAGGTTCAATTAACATTAAGATCCCACAAAGAGGGAATTTCTAATTTTCAAGGTGACAAACCAGTTTCAAAGTGTCACAATTTAAATGAAAGTTGCAAAATGTTTTTCTTAAAAATCTGGTAGATGGTCTAAGACCTAACACAGTTCACTACCAATAAAAGTCAAAAGTAAGCCATTGCACATTTTCACACAGTATTTAGGAATATATATGAATTTCATCCAACTTGATCAGACCTTTTAAATGGTATTAGGCCTCAAAATACTTGAGCCCTATGGAAAATGTTTTGCAATAAACTGCAAATATCATTTATTTTTTGGCTGCTTTAAGAAAATCCACCTTAGATTTCAATCTAAGGTGTAGGAGCAATAGTTTGGGAGTATGAATTTATGACATAATACAAGAGATGCTTAAACCTGCTTTCAAACAAATTGTACATCAGCAAAGAAAACTGTAAAAATCTATTCATTTGGATACTACTACTACTACTTTTTGGATAATTCTTTTGAAACTTCTCAAAGTTTAGTCAAGGCCTCCCAATAAAGTTTGACCTCTGAGCACTAATTTATGAAACAAACGATCGATCATTTAATGATGCATTAAGGAACTCGTTTATTTTTCCAGGAGCTTGCCGTGCTCGGCCTCTCCATGTGTATTGAGGCCAGCTTATCAGAGGGAGCGAGCCTAAAAGCGGTGCCAGTTCTAAATGCCATGTATGAATTGCTCCAAATTCATAAACGAAATATGTGCGCTTTAGAGGAGATGGAGAAGGAACAGTTGAAGAAGCTGAGCACCTTAGAGCATATTCAGATAAGCAATTCCAGACTAAAGGCAAGTATGTATGGAACCTCCATTAATTTGACCTTTTACATGTTCATACACAGATTTGAAATGACTTGTAATTATTCACAATCAGTCACACCATGTTCATGGCTTAAACTTTTTTGCTTTTGCATTTGACATTGTCTAGCCATTGATCCCTTTGTTAGTTTTGCAACAGTGTCTTATTCTGAAAATGTTTGGGGGGAAATTATAGAATTTATTTTTTGTAATGGCTTCTTGAGACATGGTGAAGATGGTAGTGTTTCTGAGTTGGCCTCTCTGTGTCGAGTCAGAGTAATAAGCTGATGGACTGAAAGGCAGAGCCAGAACTAAGGAGCTCAATTGGGTTTATCAGGCCTGATCCACTTGTTGAAAATGTGGTTTTGTTTATTCATCCAGTGAGCTAAGAAACCAGATGTTCACGGACACAGTCAAGGTCTTTCAGAGTTGACTCAAGACTTGTCAGTTTGACGTTGTGTTAAACCGTTTTGTGAGCAACTTGTCTATTGTTTAGTTGGAGCTACTGCTTAGTTTTTAAATTGCACAAACCAGTTTTAGGGCGGAGGCTTTTGGCTTGAGAAAGAGCTCTTGTAGCATTACCCATATTGTTTTGTTTCTGATTTTTCTTCAGGATCAGTTGGAGTTGTCGATGAGGGAGAAGTCGGGACTGCATGAGACAGAGAGGCAACTTCAACTAAAAATAAAAACTCTACAGAGCTGCCTAAAGACTGAAAAAGAGGAGGTACTGTTGAACATTATGGCATGCTTTTAGTAGTGAAAGTCTGACCAGGTTGTCTCCTCAAATCTCGACAGGTTCAGAAGCTCCAAAGCATTATTGCTAGTCGTGCCTCTCAATATAGTCATGATGCCAAGAGAAAAGAGAGGGAAGCTGCAAAACTGAAGGAACGCCTCAGTCGGCTATTGATTGACAGAAAAGAAAAGAAACTAGGTAAATCTGCTAATCTTTAAGGAATTGTGTGTTTAAAACTTTAAATCCAGGAACAATTAGTGCTTTATTTTTACTTTTTTCATAGCTATTGATGTTCTGAATAGCTTGGGGCGATCAGATGGAAAAAGGAGTATGTGGAAGACGGCAAAATTGTCAGCAAGGTATTGTAGAAACCAAATCCCAAATAACTGTTTTATTTGTGGGACATCTGTAGCCTAATTGCATGCACAACTGTCATTCTGCAGCCATGAGAGCGAGATGTATAAAGCGTTGCTCGGAGACTACGAGACGAGTCGGAAGGCTTTGATTTTGGAAAATGCCGAGCTTAAAAAAGTCCTCCAGCAGATGAAGAAGGAAATGATGCACATTCTGGCTCCACGGCAGCAGTCCACCAGCGGAGCCGCTGCTGATGACAGCCAGGAACAGGTTTGTAAACCAAACATTTGTGGAACCCATTTCACCTGGTAGAAAAGGTGTGACCATGTCAGGATTATAGGCTACCCTACTTTTACACATCTTCATGGGAGCGATATCAGAGCTTTGTGATGTTTCAAAACATTGACTTTGTTTTCCTTGAGACACTTCTAACTAATTTTGGTCCATTGTTCATCTGGAAGACCCATTTCTACCTGAGCTTTAAATATTACTTCATTATTACCACACTTCTTTCCCTCATGATGCCGTCTAGGTTGAAATGCACACCAGTTGTTTTTTTTTATGCAGTGTATGCAAGAGTGATTTTTACTATAATTTCTCAAAAACTTAATCAATGTCTGGTTTTACATGATTTGCTTTGTTTTATTCAAGGTTGAGTCGGATGAAGAGAAAGCAGGGAACGCAAGCAGGGAAGCGTTGGACCATTCTTGTGAACTTGCCAGGGAGCAACTCCTCAACAGCATCCGCCAGCAGTGGAGGAAACTGAGAAACCATGTAGAAAAATTAGACCAAGGTACAAGTGTTGCTATATCATTTTCTCTATGCTGCATAATTTTTTTTCACCATATTTAGATTTATTTTGTCTTGTTTTTTTTTTTTGCTGTTTAGAATGTGAAAACTTTTGTTCATTGTCATGCAAACGTTTTAGTGACCTTGAAACTTTAAAGTAACAACCACAAGCTACAATGTATTTTTTGACCAGCATAAAGTAGTGCACCATTTTTAAGTGGTGCACTACTTAAAAATGTAGTGCACCACATTTAAGTGGGCTCTAATGACTTGATGTGCAAATTGCTTTATACTTTAGTAGCTGAGATGCTAAAACTCATGTAGAGTAGTGAGGATGTTGTTTTTTATATTAAAAAATATACATTTGAGAATTCATATTTTGTCGAGTTGATGCTTTTCAAAAACCACAATTTTCTGCAGTCTCAGCCACTAGTCGTATGATATATATCTACAGCTTTTATTTAGTGACTGTTTTTGTTTTTTTAACCCATTCTTTGAATAATAACTTAAGGTCGGATCCTCAAGTCTTGTCAGATTCTTGTTTAGCGTTGGACTTCAACTTTAACACATGAATAGGTTGTGATAGAAAAATTTCTGTTGCTGGCCAGGCTGAGAGTGAAATCATGTAAATATAAATGCACACAACCCTGTTTTTAAAGGATGATAATTGCTTTATGCTAGGAAGGAAATTTTGAATAATTGGTTTTCTGTTGTCTTAGCCTCACAGGTGCAGAATCAGATGGAGTCCAACAAAGAGACTATACCTTTGGAAACTCATGAGGATGAGATGGAGAGAATGAGGCAGGAAGTCCAGCAATGCAGGGAGTTCATTCATGCACAGCAGCAACTTCTCCAGGTCAGTATCGGCTAGTTTAAATGCAAGATCAAGTCTGTTAAAGGTGAAGGTTAATGTTTCACTTTTTTTAATTAAAATTTTTTATTAGCAACAACTAAACACATCATTTGATGATGAGACAGCAGCTCTCCTTAACGACTGCTACACGCTAGAGGAAAAGGAGCGTCTCAAAGAAGAATGGAAACTGTTTGAGGAGCAGAAGAAAAACTTTGAGAAGGAAAGAAAAAACTTTACTGAGGCTGCTATTCGATTAGGGCGAGAAGTATGTGTTATCATACATCATTTTAACTTTAACTGGTGGAATTACTTTTATTTAATTAAAAATATTTTGTATTCCACAGAAAATGGCCTTTGAGGAAGACCGTGTTGCATGGCTCAAGAATCATTTTTTGAACATAACGCCATTTACAAATCGCAGGAGATACTCCTCATCAGATGGTCAAAGTGCCTTATCAGTTAGTAAGTCTATTTAATAAACATTTTACTTGAAGAAAAAACTGTCATGGATACAATCATTTAACAAAGTAAGATTTTATATATAAAGTGGTAATTGCCTGCTCCATACAGGTTATAAGTGTGGTAAAGTGCATAAAAATATCTGAATTGATATCCTTAAACTTTCAACTAAATTGAGTAAATTATTTTAAGACTGAGTACACGTCATGTTTCATAGTTTAAATAACAAAATCTAGCATGCATAACTTAAAACTCTCTTAGTTGTGACTTGCTAGTAGTGTCTATGCACCACTCTCACTTTGACCACATTGTCTTCATCACATGTGGTTTTAAGTGTTGTAAAAGTATATTCCAGACACCTTGTGCCATTTCATACCACAATCAAGTAACTATGTTGCCTTCAGTAGTTACAATAATGCTGTATATATTGAAAATAACTTGCACTTCAGCAAAAAGAGGCAAGTAGCTAAGCACGGCCTCACTGTTTGAACAAGTTGAGCAACAGCAACGTGCTTTTAATTATATACAATTATTTAAAGGATCTCTAGCAAGTCTGAGCATGTCTATACAAGCACATGTTTTACTTTTAACAGAATGCTAGCAAGGAAAAATTTTAGGAGTGGTTTTGAAGGCATTTCTGTCCATTAATCTCCTAAGAGTTTAATAAAACATAAGAGTTCATAATTTCTCACAGGGAAACATTTACGTCAAATTTCAGTCTCATCAGGGCCAGTGCAGCTTCACCGAGACCGTCCGTTGCTGAGTTAAGTTTCCAAAGATTTGAGAGGTATGCACAGATTCTAGCAAAGACCCAAGTTAGCTTATTGAATGTAAACTTGATGGGACAGGAGGGAACATGAACAAATGCTGTTTTGATTTTGTTCATGATTTGACCCAGATCTAGTGAGCATCGGTGACACTGGTAAGATTGTATCTCGAGTAGAGCTGCACATCTTATTGGAATACAACAGTCATCATAATGTCACAGTAGCAAAGAACTGTGGATTCGGTAATAATTCACTTCCCATGTTATTTCAATTGCCACATATTCATGGTCTACAAGTCATTCAAATACTGGGTCATTTAAGTGGGCTCTAATGACTTGATGTGCAAATTGATTTATACTTTAGTAGCTGAGATGCTAAAGCTCATGTAGAGTAGTGAGGATGTTATGCTGAAGGGTAAAGTATTAATTGTTTTTATCCAAATGTTTAGCAATAGTACCCCAATTACAAGTTCTGGTGACATTGTCCTGCCGCAACCTTAAGTCTACGAATATGTCATTACAGATTTCTTCTTTTTTTTTTTTTTTGCTCATATTTCTTACATGGCAGGAAGCGAACCAGAGGTTAGGATGTCTTCTGCAAAAGCAAAGAGGTCCAAGTCGCCAACCTATACTACATTCTCCACTCCTAAACCTTCACGAAGTTCTCCCATGCCATCAACAACTGAACTTTACAGGACTCTCTGCCTCCTATCAGACAGCAGGTGATTATGTTTGTGTTTACTATTTTATTAATACTTTGTTTCCTTTCACTACAGCTTAAGCGCTCTTGCTGAATCACAAATTTCTGCATAATCTCACTGGTCTCTTCTAATTTCAGTTGCTCCAAACATTCAAATCGGGGACGCTGGCTTGAGACGAGTACCGTAGAAGATGGACACCCTCAGATCAAGTCTAATCTCCAAGCTCCCACTGATGAAATGAGTATTTTTACTTTTGGCGAAGATCACAATCTCACTTAATCGGGGTGTCACTGGTGCCTTCCCCACCCCGCTCCCTATTCTGAACACTAGCATTGACTTATTTGCCCTGACACAAGTGATGAACTAATTTTCTATTAATACATGGATGATGGATCACTCACCAAAGCTGATTAAATAAGCACTTTATAGAGTTCATTTTTATTTTACAAACTGATCAGCACTGAAACTTTAGATTGTAAGGTATATTTATATATATATAGTGAGTTAAATGTATAGAATTTTGAAATACGAAGTCTGTAAATTATAGGTTTTAATAAAATGGGGTAAATGAAAGTATAATTTATACTTCTGCCACAATAAAGCTTTTCTTTTCCAAATGTTTAATTTTCTCTGTACTTTGGCGCCCTCTGGCGTCCACAAACGGCAGCAGTAAAACAACCGGAATCCGGATGTTCCCATTTTTTGCCTTTGTTAGAGCATCGTCGCCGCAAGAATCGCTACTATCGTTCTGCTTTGGAGACAAAAACGTACAAACACACAAAGAATGTCCAGCTCTTCTAACTTGACCACTATGAAAAAGGCGGTACAGCAGCTTCGCTTCGAGGCGAGCATAAATAGAGTGAAGGTGAGCAGCAGTTTAGCTGGTTTTTGTGGCGAATGTCTGAGAAGTGTCGCCCGTTACACTGATCCGCTAACACTAGCTAGAGCTTGAAGCTATCGGCCGCTTCTAGGCCATGATCAACAGGCATAAGCAGGTAATTTTGCTTAGAGTTGAAATGTAAGGACTGTTTATTTACTTTGAACATGTAAGGAGCAGAGAATGTTGAGGGTTGCTGTTTGTAGTATCAGGAGTTTCTAATGCGTGTTAACTTGTAAGGAAAAATACAGCGCGTATAATTGTTTAAAAAAAAACACTCAAGTTTTCACCATAAATCTTTCACCTGCCTAACACTAAACACAAGGGATCTCTTAGCTGGTCATAAAAGTTGAATATTGACAATATGTGTTACTTATTTCTATTGCTGTACTATATGATCTTTGCAGAAGCTAACAATAGTAGGGGTACAGGTCCCCCGATATCCCTGGGTAAATAATTTAGACTGGTTAAGATATACATTTTTCTTTTTAAGTAGGGGGTCTGAAAATGCTGCAGTTTAAGAAATCATTTAAATATTGATTTACAATTTGTGGCAAATGTGTAGGTTGATTTAAGAATGTTTTAGGGTATTAAATATGCAACAAGTATTTGCACTTGTACAGTATTTATTTCCTGGGTGTGT
Organism: Xiphophorus couchianus; assembly: GCF_001444195.1. Lineage (NCBI taxonomy): Eukaryota > Metazoa > Chordata > Actinopteri > Cyprinodontiformes > Poeciliidae > Xiphophorus > Xiphophorus couchianus. Next base: position 19,837,686 of record NC_040233.1, read on the forward strand.
GCAGCAACACCTCAGGATGTTCCCAAAAAGCCTAACCTACAGGGGCATCACTGCTCTTAGAGCAGCTTAACTAAACATTGCCAGTTTTACAACGCATAACTAATTTCATGGAGCACTGTGGCAAAAGAACCATGAGATATTTCCATCTGTCAGCACCACGCCTCTGTCTCATGGTGTGCTTTGCGTTGTCGAGACCTGACAGAAATTAACATGCCCCTCCTCTTAAAGCTGCAGTAGGTAACTTATTATATATATATATGTATTTTTTTCATATTTATTAAAGGTGTCACTTGACACTAAGACATATCTCCTGGTTTTGATTGGTTGTTTCTAATGAGGAGTGGTCCATTTCTGCAGATGGCATTAGAAATACAGGAAGGAGATGGAGGAACTTTTATTTTTCTTCACAGATTTGTCTCCCACTGTGAGGACATGTTCATTTTAATAAATATGGAAAAACACATTTTACTGAAGCTTTAAAATTGTAAAGTTAAAGAGTGAGAACACAGAGCAAGAGTTAAAATGGGATTGGTAAATTGTACAAGTGTAACATTTTGTTAGAGCTTAATAAACAGGCACTCCCTTTCATTTAGTTAACAAAATATTAAATATATGATCTTTGATAAAATGTTAATGAAGTTGTTGCAATAGATTGATTTTTCTGCTCCTTCTAATAAAAACTTGTTTGAGAACTTATTAAATGCAAAGTGACCACTACAATGGGATTTCTTCAGACACTAATGGGGAAATATATCAATACTTTTAATGACTTTCTGAAAATAACAAATGCTGCATTTCTATATTCCTAAAGCACCAGGCCCATAGAGGTGATCTGTTTTTATAGCGATGCTGCAATTCCAGTTGGCTTGTATTCAAACTGATGCAACAGGTCTTCAACTACAAGCTTAAATGACACCCTGCTATTTTTAGTGTTGCAGTATTTATTCTACTAGTACAACTCCACCCAAGAGATTAAAAGAGCTTTAAGTATTTGTACAGTTTAACTCATTGGTATCCTGCTATAAGACTCAAATTTATTATTCCTACTTTTAAATGTACTTTTTTTTATTGTAATTTCCCTTTGGGATCAATTAAGTATGTTTTAATTGAATGGAATTTTTCTATTTAATGGCAGTATATGTATTTTTCCATGAAAGACCTGATTCCTTTTTGGTTGTCAGGTTTCCCAGGCAGCTGTGGACCTGCAGCAGTTTTGCTTGCAGAATGCCTTGCAGGACCCTCTGCTCACTGGAGTGTCCTCCAGCACCAACCCCTTCAGGCCGCAGAAAGTCTGCTCCTTTTTGTGAAATTACCCTCTTCATTGGTAAATAGGCCATATACATAAGCATGCACAATCACATGTATGACTAATATATCTGTAAAGTAGCTTTAATACTCTGCAATGTTTTTGTAAGTGTTCTTTTTTTTAAAACAAAGTCAATTTACTCTGCCTGTGGTTGTTTCTTTGTCCTGCAGGCCTTCATTTAAACGTTACAGGGAAGTTGACCTCAGCACTGCTCCTCATGCCAAGCCATTATACTGCCACGGGAAGTGTAGAACACATTGAAGTCGAATCAGGAAAATAAATTATTAGGAACATTAGAGTAAAGGAAGTTTTTTTTTTTTTTTTTTCATGGCACACTGTGTTTTTTAAGTAATTCATTGTGCCTTTTTGTATCGATCTGTTGTGGTCTTGTTTTTTTGCTTTGAACTTTTTGTATTTAAAAATAAAAAAATTCATAACTACAAAGTTTCTTTTTCTTTGTATTTTAAAATGTAAGCTGTTTTATATGAAAACATTAACAGAGTGAAGGAGCCAACAGAAGATTACAGCTGTGATTTATTGCAAAGATCCTTGACTTTTTTATTTGGTTATTATAGTAATGATTGGTAATTATTAGAAGCAGAGATTCGAGAAGAGTGAAAATGCAAAAATAGTATGGATTTTATATCAAATTTATCCAGCATGTAGTAAAGATAAAATAAGGCTACATGCTATATTAAATACAAGTGATGGGATTTCCAATTAACAACACAAGAAACTACTTTGTTAATATTAAAAGTAATGTTTATGGTAGCTTATATGATTCAAAAAGCTTAAGAGAACAGTAGGGATTTATTTATCACAGGATCATATAATCTTCACATAAATTTCCAAAACTATTTATTTGGTGAGATTTCAACCCTCCAACAGACATTAAAGTACAACAGATATTAAATTACATTTTGCATGTAAGCAATAGTTAAAAAAAAAAAAGTTATATTTGATTTATTTTTTATACTTTAATCTTAAAGTGATCAGTGTTGACTTCCTACTGAAAAATTAATTTGCCATAATTTATGAATTTCTAAATAAAATAGATTAAAAAAATGAAAAGGTGTAGTTCCAGGCTATGCACTTTTTTCATGGATAATATATAATCTTTTATATTTTTTACACCAGATTAAACAAATTTTTAACGTGTGTCCAAAAAACTTGCAATGGCTCTCAAAACTACTTGCACCTCTTAGAAATCACAGATTTTTCCATGTCGAAACAATTAATCATTTCCAAACTCTTAATGAAACTTTCCACCTTTAATATGACATAAATACTGAACAATTTAAATGAAAATGTGCTTGGTGGGAGAAAATGTAAAAGTTAAATAAGGCTGGCTGTGTAATGATGAACACCCTTAAACTAACACTTTGTTGAAGAACCTTTGAAAATAATATATATGATTGTTTTAATAAATAAATGTTAATGTTTCAATAGTTTAAGTTTTGTTTTGTTTAAGTCAGAGATGAAAAACGACGTACAGTATACGTAATACCATGGAGAAAACATCATCAGCGCCATAGATATACGGCACTGAACGTCACCATAGACCGTCATCTGCTCGCGAGCCCGCGAAGTTATTAAATTCCACTCTCGCGAGATGTGCATACCGGGTAGTCGGTTCAGTTCTTGGACGTGAAAGACAGTTCCCGGAGCTCCAGGGGCTGAACCCAGGTCTATGTCCGCATTCCGCTCCTCGGCGGCTACAGCATAGGTCGTAACTTGGAACTGCTGCTCGACCAGCCTAATGAAACTGCCCTCGCCGATGTGAAGAATGAATCATGGGACAGCGTTACTGTGGAAACGACGGTAACCTCTTTTGTTAATCTAGCATGTTTAAATACAGCTAGAGCAAACAGGAACCTAGCGGCAAACGAAGCGGCTGTGTGGGAGAGCGTTTTATTGCAGTTATGTATGTCGGTTGATTTCTGTTTCCTTCATCATCCAGTCATGTACGCTAACGGCTAACCGTTGCTGATGCAACACTGGGAGTTTTTGCCTCTGTTATTACACAACCGGTTCAATGAAACTAGTTAATCGAGCGGTTTGATAATTTGCCACAGTTGAAATACGAGTTTGTTTAGTTGGTTGATTGCAGCGGTTGATTGTGGTGATGCTACAGGATGGTTCTACCCAACTGCTCTGCCTCACAGCCAGCAGCGGGGTTCCTCTTTTCACAAGGGGGGCCTCTAAACAGCTGCCCTTCTCAGTCATCGGCTCTCTGAATGGGGTGCACATGTTCGGAGGAGGACAGGGAGCGCTTTTGTCCTCCTGCGAGACTGAGGGTGGGGGAAAGGTGGTGTGGAAGGTTTTCCACGACAGTGTGATGCTCATCGCTGTGAGTGGAGGTGGATCAAGTGGAGCATGCAGCGGGGCGGAGATGAGCCGCTTACAACGCCTCTTGGAGAATGTTTGGAGCTGCATGGTGCTGGTGCTGGGACAGGATGAGCTGGTTAATCTCAGGAACATTGAAAGACTCAAGAGGGACCTGCGGTCCTGCTTCTGCCTTATCGATCAGCTGCTGGAAGAGAAGCACCAAGGAGTTCTGGGAAACCTCACACACTGTGCTGATTCGCTGGTTCCTCCAAACCCAACTCCTCTCCAAGAAGCTTTGGATGGCTTTGCTCAGGCTGCAGATAGCGAGTTCGGGTGCCTCTTCGTCCATGGGAGGATTGTGGTAGCTACTGAGAAGTGGTGGCGCTTGGCACCTCAGGAAGTTGTCTTGCTGTGTGCCTTGGTACGCACCTTATCGGCATCTGGATCAGCTTCTTGCGATTACCCAGTTTTCCTCCCTCAGGGAAGCCCCACAGTTGCCCATCGCCTGCTCCGCTTCCAGCTGCTCCCAGGAGCAGATGTATGTGTGCTGTGTGGTCCCACCCCATCCCTACAAAAAGCTGAAACCGAGCTGGTGGGTCGATTATGGTCCCCCCTCATAGAGACCCTGAGAAGCTGCCTGGCAGTCGGAGAGCGCTGCTTACCGGGTTCCGTACCTCTGCGGTCTGATGTGCTCGCACTTCTTCTCATTAACCGCGAGACCCGTCGCTCAGTCTCCTGTGTGCAGATTTCATCTCATCATCCACTGAGTGACTCCTCACTATCCAAATCCCGCTGCTGGGAGCTGCTGGAACTATTTTATATCTTCAGCATATCACGCTACTTCACCCAGGATGAGACATTATGCGGTTCACCAGAGGAAAACACTCAAAGCAGTCACACAGAAGACTTTCTTCATGGATTCTCCCACCAGCCTCAACAATGCTATCTAGTAACAGAAGATTGTAAATGTTATGGATTTCAGACACAGCAGCACCAGTTTTTTCTGCTAATGTTGCCATCTGTGCCCACTTTTGCTCTGCGTACAGTGGCTACACAGACTCTCACCGATATAATTTCTGCAACAGCGTTTTAATTGGACTGATTTGTTTTAGTTACACCCACAGTGACAGACCTAATGTTTATTTGTTTGATGGAAACCAAAAAGTGATTTGATATCACCAAGAGAACTGAAGTAGGTTGTTGATACTGTAAAGACGCACCAGGGTATTTTGATTAATATTATTTACAATCAAGTCACTGTTAGAGATGTGTCTGAACTACACTGGCTTTTACGTTGCTTCTGTTAGTATTGAAATCTGACTAAATTGGTTTAGAGATTAATGTGAAGAATAATGTGGCACTTTGATCAATAGGTGCCTGCTGTTTCTTGTTGAATTACTTACTCATAAATATTACCATTAAGCTTGTGTGTTCTTCTTTTTGTTTTTATGAAATGTGTGTGATATCATTAAAAACTATCATATCCCATATTTGCAGGAAGCAGTGGGTAAATTATGAAACAAAAAGCATTATAAAGGGAGACTGGAACAGTCGAAAAACCGGGTCCATTTCAATCTTTTAAAATAACTTTAATTACAAACAAATACAATAAATAAATGTAATAACACAGTTGATAGTTTAGTCATTCTTTTTATTTATATATTAACTTTTAATATGGCCTTTAATTACATCCAGAAACAGCTTTAATACTGTTAGATCAATAATACAGTAGACACTTAGACCAACCTTAGAAACGAACAAACAGGCTGATTTGAATCCCTGAATAACATTACTTAAATAGGCTCACAAAAAAGTGAGATTTGCCAAATGTCACCATTTGGCAAATGGTGTTTCGACTTGCATACTAATTCGAAACATTTTTAAGACTTTTAAGTTTTAGTGAAAGTTTGTTCTCTCCCAAATGTGTTTTTCATGTTAGTCCAAAGGTAAAGCATGTGACGGTCCAAATAAGAGGCAAAGTGCCTCACATAGATCCTGTAGATCACTCAGTACTATATCTCCCTCAGGGAGATATACCCTACCGGGTGAAGGTGGGGCTCTGAGAACTTGTTCTGAAAAAAGTCTATTGTATATAATCCTGTATATTCTACTTTTATATAATCAATTTAACCAAAACTAAAACACCTGTAAGATATATTTTAATGGATAAGATAGATCATTGTTTGAATATTCTTTCCCCAATCATACTTCTTCATGGCATACTTGTATAACCTAACAATACCTACAGACTTCTCAAAATGTATTAAACTGTTTGGCCCATTGCACTGCAACACCAACATGTATTTACATCCCTTTGAAGGAGTACATGTTGGAATACAGGCTTTTTTGAGTCATTATTCCAGTATTTGTGATTAAATACTGAGAATGTTTAATCACAAAGTCCAGATTAGGAGGCGATTTCAGAAGAGTCAACAACAACTTGGTATGCCATGAACATGTGCCTGTGGTTCTATAATGACCAATGTTTTACATGTGCAAATGATTGGCATTTTGTCACATGATGACACAACTGATGTGCTTTATGTAAAGCGCAGTGTTTTTACATCGGCAGAAACACTTCTCTTGGAAATGTGTACAGTGGTGGCTCTGTCTGCATTCCACCACACAATCTTGGATGAGCTGGACAGACATGCAATGTTGACAATGCATCATCAGATTTACCCTGAAAATTGTACTTAGCGATGCACACTTGCTTATATCCCTAAGGTGAGCTAAGTATAGCCAAGCGCTGGTGAATGTCACTCTGTATTTGTTCCATTTGTATGACTTGTAACATTAGAACATTTTCGGCATTAATGCCTGTTTTATGCTTAAACAAATCTCATTATTTCTCAAGGTAATAACACTGAGGGGTTTTGGTTGGGTCCTGGAACTGATAAACAGACCTGGGTGGTACACAGAAGGGAAAATGGATGAGCTACAACAGGAACGACAGTCAGAAAGGCCGGTGCTCAATAGTTGATTTGTATTTGCATGGCTCCCAGCAACAGCTTTTAAATATGAAAGCCTCACCTAGGCCCAAGGGGAGGAGGGTGATAGGGCAACATGGTTTTTTGACAATTCTTCGCAGTTCCCTACAATTTTCCATTCTGACAAAAAACTCTTGCCGATAGCCCTCAATCTCTAAGCACACGGCAGCGCTAGGTGTCAATAGCTGTCGAAAATCCCACCTTTTTTTCTGGTGAAAGTTTCATTAACATAAAGATTTGTAGATTAATAACACATTCCTTAATATGTGCATGCTTAAATCAGTTATTACATGTCTTAAAGGGGGTAAAATTGCTAAATCAAATTTCTTTTAAGTTACCTTTGATATGTACAGCATTTTTATGACAACTGAAGGTAACATAGTTGATTGTGCTATAAAATGGCACCATGTGCCTGGAAAGTACACAATACTGCCCCTTTAAATAATGACATTCAATTTCAGGCAAGTTCAGCATAGGGCTATAGAGATTTTTAGTACAGAATAAATAAAATATGCTCTTTTGTATGCACATTGCACAACAGAGCATCTATTTTATTTAGAACGGAGCACACATGAAGGTAACTAAAGAGTACATGTGATTTATTGCACATGATTACTGAAAAGTCTCATGACATAAGGGTTGAAAGACCTCCAGAAGTGCTGGGTTTTACTCTGTGGATGCTGCAGCAAAGGATGTCAATTTATCAACATCTTTCTCTCATTATCTAACTCAGCATAGTCTAGAGGCTGATCCAGGACAAAGCTGACTCTCCTAACCAGCCTATTGATTCTCTTTATGTCCCTCACAGTGTTCCCACACCATAAAACACTGCAGACACCACACTGTCCTAAAATTGTTCTAGCAGTTTTTTGCACACACCAAGAGACCCCAGTTTCCTCCATCACAAGATGGAGATGACTTTGACCCTTCTTGTACAGAACATTTATGTTTGAGAACCAGTCCAGTTTGTTTTTGAGGTAAACACCCAGGTACTTATACTCTTTCACAATTTCAATGTCCAAGCCCTGGCCTGGATTTTCACTGGTGATGTCTGTATGGACTTCATGCAAAAGTCAATCCACCATCTCCTTTTTCTGTCATGCTTGTGAAGGTTGTTGGCCTCACATCAAGTAACAAAGTTGTTAATCTCCTTGTACTTCAGGTCGTTCCCATAAGATATAGCCTACGTTATCATCCGAGAACTTCTGAACATGGCAGTGGTCTGAGTTGTATGAAGTTCGAAGTTCGAAGTGTACAGAGAGAAAAGGAAAGGTAAGAGAACTGTTGCATGAGGTGCCCCAGTCCTGCAAACTACCGTCTCAAACACAGCCAGGAAGCCTCACATACTGTGGTCTGTTGGTGAGGTAGTCCATGGTTCAGGCAGCCAGCTGATAGTCCTCACCAGCTAGTTCCAGCTTCCCCCTCAGCAGAGTGATGGGGATGTTGCTATTATGGAAAATGCAGAATATTTAAATGAATGTTATTATTGCAAATATTTAAAAATTATGTTGCAATGTCATGTTGTCCTTATACCATACAGCTCTTAAGTTGCACTAAGAGGGCCTAAGCATCCCCAGTAATACTCCATGCAGGAGGAGCATTCAGAATAATGAAGGCGAAAAATAAGCCTTCCAAGTCTCCTCCCAAACTGCCTGGAGCTCAGCATAAAAGAGAATGAAGCAAAGTTAGAAGATTCTGTTGACCGTCTGCCTGAATTTTCCTGAGCTGTCGTGGTTCAGTAACCGGAGAAGTGGCTCTGATTGACAGACTCACGGTGCGTGGGATATCTGGGGGAGAGTGGGAGGGGCGAGGGATGAGATAACGGGCTTATGAAGCAGCAGAGAGGGGTGGGATACGCCTTCTGGACGGATTTAACAAACCCTCACCCCCCAAAAACTTTCTGAAGTTAAAAGTTTGTTAAAGAGTGTGGATATTGTTGGGTTACTAGGCGCCACCTTTTGGCTAATGCTTTATCGAAGTCGCATTAGAAAGGTCCAAAGGTCTGATCGCTCAGGCATTTTTAAGAGCGCGGAGGTGCCAATTACGCCACTTTGATTTCTCTGTCTGAGGAAACCGGCGTGGTGCTGGTCGCTGTGCACCTCTGTGGGATTAAAAAAAAAAAAAAAAAACTTTACCAGCTCTTTAAATCAGACTTTGTGTAACATGTCTGCCACGCGTGTGCAGCTTATTTCACCCAGAACCCTACGGCTTCTAAGCCCGGGGCGAAGCGCGCTGTTCTTACCCGGCGGCGGTGGACCGCATCGGGGTGGCGGTGTTCCCGGGTTCCGCTCACTCATCTTTCCTTCTCTGTCCTCCTCCTTTTCTTCTCCCGGCAGAGCCTTATCCAGTTTGAGCACTACGCGGCGTGGACTTCCCAAAACAAAAATGTCCGATAACGGGACGATGTCTCGGGGCAAGGTGCTGACCATCGACAACATGAACCCCACAGTGAAGAAGGTGGAGTACGCCGTGCGGGGGCCCATCGTGCAGCGAGCCGTGGAGCTGGAGAAGGAGCTCAGCGAGGTTAGTATAGCAGGCCAGCTGATAAAAATACCACCTGGAGCCTACATGCTTACGTTGTTTGTTGTGCAAGTTCAAAATGTTTGTGCTCTCAAGATGTATTTCTTAATTTGGTCTAAAGTGGACATTTAACAAAAGAATTTGATCTGATAATCAAGAATCCAGCGTATGTATTTAAATGGCAATGGAAATGACTGTTAATGAAAATGACCCAGATCTAGTCTGCAATCCCTGTCTGACAGACGAGTTAAAAATAAAATACCGTTTGCCAAACACATGAACATAAAACGGCACACAGAACAGATGATGTCAAGAGTTAAAATGTAAGAGGAACAGCATCAGCAAAACAAATGCCAACAAGGAAAACAACAATGTAATATTTTGGGTCTAATCCTACTTATCAAAGTCCACCAGTTAGTTACTTATTCTTGAATTTGATCGCTCTTGACAAGCTAAACGAGTCTGATCATGTTAACACGGTGTGACAATGTCACTTTCTTTGACAAATTAAATGTTATTTCCTACATTTCTAGGGCTCAATGTTTTGGCTTTAAAAATGTCACTTGTTTATAAAAACACTGGAATTCCCCACCAGAATTAAAATACATCAATTTAAGCTCATGTACATTTAACCTGCTTCAGCCATAAAGCAAGTTAAATGTAATTTAAAACCTTTTATGAACTATTAAGTTAATTTAACTGAGTTGTTTTTTGTAATCTACATAAGTTCTACATTTAATTTTTTTTTTTTTTATGTATTGAATGTAACATACTGAAACTTTCAGAAACCCGTTGTAAGCTACCTTCTGTTTGTCAAATTTTTTTTTGGTCAATTATAATTTTCAAATTATAGTTGCTCATGAAAAAATCTAAAGCAAACTGTTTATACAATCTTCTTATGTCTTTGTTACACAGTTTAATCTCAGTGGCTTAAAGCAGAGTTTCTCAATACTTTTCTAAACCGTTTTTGTAGAAAGCACTGATCCAGTTTCCTGACCAATACCCATTTCTTTTTTCTGTAGCACATAAAGAGAAAAAACTTTCCGCAGGTACTTTGACGAATTAAAAAAATACTAAATCCTACATTAAAATACAGTGAATAAAGCAAATCAAATTCAAATAGCCACTTGTTTGAAGTTTTTTATTGCTGTGAATAGAAAAAATCTAATTACCTAACTTCATTTTGCTCCATTTTTCAGTAGGAAAGATAGATCTGCTGATCACTGATCAAAGCCAATCGAAGGAAAATCAATTCAAATCTCTGTGATTTACTGGTGTATCTACACTTTCAAAATAAATGTACTTATTTTGTTTTTCATTCATTTACTTTTAAAACACATCTCCTTTATTCATGAATGCATCACTTACAGAGAAATGTGTCTTCTGTGAATATGGGAAACAGAGATTTTCTTGTAGCATTTATCATTTGTTTCCATTTATTTTCCCCAGATGAATCCCTCCCTGTTGAATCCCAGTTTATGGTGATGTGGCAGCTGTTAATGTACCAAGTGCAGTCGGGTGTGAAAACTGTCTTCTCCTGAGTGGTTTTGCTGAGAAAAGAATAAGCATGGGACTGCGTTTCTGTGACGTGTCCTGGCTGGGAGTGTAATGATAGTGGTAACCTTTTAACCAGATGCTTCACTGGTCCCCGCAGATGTAATGCTCTGTTTACTCTGACACAGGCTTGTCCTCATTTGATCTCCCTCTTTATTGGTGTGGTTATTTGGTTTTCTTCCAGCTAATTTATTTTCTTCTCAGCAGTACAAAAGTTTGATCAGGTGCTATTGAGCTGACATGTTGATGCTCAAAAAGCAGAATGCTTTGTAGCTGGCTCTGGCTTGTAAAGCTCAGCAGGATGTTGAAAGACTTTTAGTGGTGAATCAATGCATTTTTCAAGAATTTATTAGGTTTTATATAGAGATGCACCAAATAATATAAACCAAAATTTTTCTCACTCAATTCTTAGTCCACCAACCATCAGTATCCTTTGATGCCCATTTTGTTTTTAATTTAAACCACATAACATGTGCTTTGGTGCAGAAGTATTGACACCTGTGTAATTCCTTTTTTTTCTGAATAAAAATAGGATTCAAATCAACAGCCTCTTAAAAAAATAGATTTTTTTTCACCATTATAGTTCAAATAAAAAAAATAGCATCAACAGATCATTACTTGAAGAAAACTACACAACAAATCTGATCGATACATCATTGGAAGCATAATTGCTCTCAATCTTTCACATTGTTCAGTACTTTACATAATTACTGACCTGTGCATAATTAAACTCATAACAGTTTTAGATTTCAATAAAAACAATCTCCTCCATTTTTAAGGGCTTAGATTATAAGGCTTTTCTTTGGATGGTGTTGGGTTACTTTGGGAAACAGGTCACTGTGGTATTCTCTCTTTTGTCTAGGACTTAAACACTCTCACACAGTAAGGTACAGTGTAATTTGCTGCTCATGTTACCTACATGATCTTTTTTTCAGATAGACTGGACAAGTATTGCCTTGTTTTTAACATAATACACAGTATGTGTTACACTCTGCTACTCAGCCGGTGCACTGCTAAAAGTATCATGTGAAGTTATTCCATTGCAGCTTTTGTTTTGTCTTAATGAGGCACTTGTTGATAACGAATGAGGACATTGTAGAGAAAGTAGCCAAGGTAACGGACACAAAGCAGTTATATTAGTCAAATTTCATCCAATGTTTGAACTCAACTCAAGCAGATTGGCCTAGTGCAATTATTTTAAATGAATATTTTTATTTTAGTTCATATCAGTGACTGAAAGCAATAAGCATCGAGCTTCTCACGCTGGTTCAGTGGTGCAAAGGTTAACATGTTTCAAAGAGGTCACCATCCTGAATGAGAGGTTCCCTTCACAAAGGGGGGAGTTATTCACATATTTTGATGTTATTGGCTCAGCCATGGAGACGCCTCTCTTACGCCCAACCAGTGATGCAGCCAAAGGTCCAGGTTTCGTAAAATCCAAGCTGGACTGGATTTATCAAACAAACAGGCTATTTTGATTGCTGCGGGGCGTCAGAGTTCCTGAGGTTCCTTTGGTGGCTTCTCTCCACACTGTCTCCCTGTTTCTGATCTCTGTGAGCAGCTTGCGTCAATTCTGTGTCTGCAGCTCCAGAAGCACCAGAGTTCAACTTTCAGCAGCAGTAGTCGATGGACTTTTCTGCTGTCCTCTTATTTTAGTAATACTCTGAGCTCTCTTTGTGGTTTTGATTTGCAGTTTGCTCCTTCCTTGTGTTATCTTGTTCTCTTTCAGTTTACAGGGAATAGTTTGAAGGCCCTATTAAAATATGATTTTGTTTTACTGTTTCAAATGTTAAGTATGATAAGAGGCTTTGCTAATGTTGCAATTTTGTCCCCATATTTGTACAGTCTGTCTTCATCAATGCTGTTTCAAATAGACAAAAATGTGTTTTCTTTTTTCTTTCATTCTACTGAAGTAGTTTTGGTGTCTAATCTTCCAAAACCACTTTGCTTTTTCTTATGGACTTCTTGATAATTTGCTCTAATGCATTTATTATGCAAATTATTTACTTTATTAAGAGTGTTTCAATAATGATAGCAATCCTGACCAAAAGTGAGGAAGCACAGGGCTCAACAGACATTGTTAAATTCCATTATTTGTCAGATTACAACTATTTTAAAAATATATATTTTTTATTTGGATTTTAATGTGAATGGACAACACAAGTTGAAGCACAACTTTAAGCAGCAGGAACGTGATAGATGTTTTTAAATTATTTTTGTAAATAAAAATCCTTAACGTGCGGTGGGCACTGTTCATACACACCCTTATCGTGGCTTTGGCTGCTCTGCTGGAAGGTGAACCACCCAGACATTCTCAAAGCTGGTGCACTTCTCCAACAGGTTTTCATCCAGGATTACCCTGTATTTATCTCCACTCATCTTCCTACCAAGTCTTAACATCATTCCTGTCTCTACTGTTGAAATGCTTCCCATCAGCATTATTCTGCCACCACCTTGTTTTGCTCTGGAAATTATGTGTTCAGAGTAATTAGGTTAATTAGGTTAAGGAGTAATTAGGTTTGCATGTTGGAAAATAAAAAGTTCAGTTTGGTCAGATTTAAAGAGCACCCTGTCCCACATGTTTGCTATTCCACACATGGAACAGCAAACATTCCACACATGGAACAGCAAACATGTTTGGAACTTGTGCTACATGTGTAAAAAAACAACAAAACAAAAAATATGTACCATCTCTTTTCATTTTTTTCTTTGGTTATAAAATTTCTATATTCTATACTACTCTTTTTCTCTGACTCTATGTTTTAAGTAGCCTCTGCATTTTCTGTAAAAAAAAAAATGCAACAGGAAGCCACTGAAAACACAGCTACTGTAATGCTACTGTAAATTTCCGGTGCAATCTTGAAACTGGGGTGTTTTCTAATTCAGCTGTGAAGTGTTTTCCTCCTCAAGTAATTCTAAGCATAGTAAATCTAAAGACATTGGAAAAAGGTTAGCATTTAGTATAATTCTTATAAATTGCTGTAAAGTAAACTGAGTTGATAGTTGGTTGTAATTATTTTTACAAGTGTGTTTAGGTGCTGTAGCCTTGGTTTCAAGGTTGTTTATTTGATGAGTTTGTAGTCAGCTTCCTTGTTTTTGAGAAATTGAAGTAGATTTGATATTTCTAATCATTACTGTAAAAGAAATTCCATAAATTAAATTATGTGAACTATTCAAACATCATTTCACCAAGGTTTCTCTATATTCTTTTCATATATTCAGGGAAGGAAGAAGCCCTTCGCAGAGGTCATCAAGGCCAACATTGGTGATGCGCAGGCCATGGGCCAGCAGCCAATCACTTTTTTCCGACAGGTCTGCTCCTCTGCCCTTTCTCTAATTTTTCTTATAAATGCAACAGCTCAGATTGTTTTTTTAAAATATAAAAACAGCTTTACCCATAATACATAGAAAAATGCCCTTTAGTTTTGCTGTGCTGTGTGATACATGCTGGATTTCAAATCATTTTGCCAATTCATGTTTGATTTCAAGGTGCTGGCGCTGTGTTCCTATCCTGAGCTGCTGAGTGACAGCACATTCCCAGAGGATGCGAAAAGTAGAGCATGTCGCATTCTGAACTCCTGTGGAGGGAACAGTATGGGTATGTATGGCTGGGATACACCTTTTTTTAATGTACTCAAAATACGTTTTAAATTTAATAACTAAACCTTGCATTACAAAATTTAATGCTGACATTGCACATTTTTATTTAATAAAAGGTTTTCTGCGAATGATTATTTTTGTGAAACTTTATCATAGCAGCATTTATTCTCACCCTGCAGGTGCCTACAGTGCAAGTCAGGGCATAGGCTCTGTACGTCAGGATGTGGCTCGTTACATCGAAAGGCGTGACGGCGGCGTTCCCTGCAAGCCAGACAACATTTACCTCACCACAGGGGCCAGCGACGGCATTGTGGTACTTGATTAAATCTGATTCAATTAACCCTTTATTTTTGCTTCACAAAATAACAAGGTGTTATGTTTTCATTAAAGGTTGTAAAATATACAGGTCTGCGTAAAGGTCTTCAGCTCATTTTCCAAGAAGGTTCACTTTTTTAATAATCTCTTTAAAGATTAGAACTCCTGAAAGTTCTTCAAGCTTTCAGAAGGTATTTTTTATTTGTGAGTCATCATATATTTTCCATCTAATTATTTTATCTGAATATTTGAAAAGAATTCTAAAAGGATTGTGTTTTACTTTTTTTGTAAGGAGCATTACTGACCCATGAAATATCTAAGCATAAAAAGTAATAAACCAGTGTTGACATAACATGTTATCATATCACCTGTTACAAAGACACAATATGTTTCTATGACTTTAGTTAAAATTTCAAGAATTTAAAATACAAAACAATCTGTCTGATATAAAATAGTATTTTGAAAGGTGAAAATTTGGTTCATTTGTGGAGTTTTAACATTTTTCTAATTATTACACTAACTGACCAAAAACATAGACAGGTGAAGGCAAGCATTTAAGATGAAAAGTACAAGCAGAGCAACCTAAGTAAAAAAATACCATAAGTTAACATTACATACTGATTTCCATGCTTAGTAGTCTAAAGTGAAATAGTTCATTCTGGTCCAGCAGGTAAACAAGGTAAATAAACTCTTTGAGTGTCCCCTGTACTTCTCTTTCAGACCATGCTGAAGCTTCTGGTGTGTGGCGAAGGTGCAACGCGCACAGGTGTCATGATCTCCATACCTCAGTACCCCCTGTATTCAGCTGCGCTTGCTGAGCTCAGCGCTGTGCAGATCAATTATTACCTTAATGAAGAAAAGTGCTGGAGTCTGGACATCGGTGAGCTTCAGCGAGCTTTGGACGAAGCCAGACTCCACTGCAACCCCCGCGCCCTGTGCATCATCAACCCTGGAAATCCCACAGGTACATTTTTATCACTTGTTGTTAGGCCTATAGAGTTGATGCACTTGATAATGTTATTGTTTATGTCTTATAATACAGTTAAATTCATAGTAACAGAACAATCACAATAATCGCAGGTTGTGATAAATTAAATGGATTCTTGAAGAACATATGGGTGTCTTTTTACAAGACAAACATAGGGAGCTAATCCTCTCAAATCATTTTTAGAGAAATTTACTGAGCTCTAGATAAACCATCTATAAGTACACATTTATAGTCTGAGTAACTGCAATATTTTTTTTATTAATGATAAAGATAAGATGCTGGCATTTATACCTGAAGATAAAACTTTTATATTCTAATATTAAACCCTTACAGGAAGTAGCATGACTTTTAGTTTTTCCTTCTATTACTTATTGCTGCACTTAACATATTTCCTTTATTACTCTCACAAAGTCAGTTTTATAAGGAACTGTAAAGAACATGCAGAGCATGCTAAGTGGATAATTGCTAAGTACACAAAATGTGAGCAAGCAATAGTCAATATGCTATTGAGTTCTTGTTACCTGAAAGTTGCTGATGCATTCTGCACTCATGACCAGCCAGGATTTTTTAAATGATTTTGCTTTGTGAATATTTTCAACAGTGAAACAAGATACATAAAACTAACTATGAACTTGATTCTTGAGTCTGAATCTTAAAGTCTGTACTTTTTTTTTATCCCAAAAGGGTCTCAATTAAGACCCACAATCTTTAATTCATAATGGAACTCAATTATATATAATAGTTTCTTATTCTTCTAATTTTTGCCTTAATTTGACATAAATTAACATTTTAACCAAGCTAAGAAGATCTGAGGCATCTTTACTAAATAGATATATGGAAAATAATAACAGTTCACAAATTTTCTCTTTTCTACATTTCTGAGATATTGGATTTGTTTCTACCAGATCATTTCAAAATTGTTAAGATCTGTGTCCATTGCAATTATATAAGATATATTTCAATGTAGTGTATTGTATTAGATTGTTAAGTAATTTACTGTCACTATACAGCAACCTAGGAATATTCTGTTCTGATCAATTATTAAGTACTTAGATTAGAGCAGGGGTCTCAAACTCGCGGCCCGCGGGCCTACTGCGGCCCTCGGGACGATAGTTTGTGGCCCCCGCCTTAATATGAAAGTTTAATGTTAGTGCGGCCCGCGAGTTTGATATAATTGGCACTTTTCAGTGTTGTGTGCGGAGCTGAACGAACTTACCAATCACGGTGGAGTATATTGCTCTCGGGGGCGGGAAATCAGCCGGGCCTATTTGCATTTTCTATTTGTCATTATTTGCATGCGGTACATGCGCAATTTCCGCGGCCGCTCCCGCTTCACGTGCTTCAGCATCCAGTCTAGACCCGGAAGTTGCTGATCAGTGTAACGTAATTAAGGTTAGATGCTGTAACGCTTGGGTTGTGTTTAAGGGAGGAGAGGAGGCGGCAGATTCGTCAGGACGGTCAAAAACTCACAACCACACTGGTACTGGGACTTCCACAGTGTTGTCCTTTAATAAATACGCTCTTCACCAACCTTACAAAGCCCGGTTGAACGGCTGCTATATTATCAGACATGAAAATTGAGCAGCGTCCAAACAACCCGTAACATTACTAAAAAGTTAGGGAGCTAACATGTCCGTCTAGCACGTTTCTCCCACGCTCTCTACAGAGAAGCCGTGGCGCATACTTCTGACATCATTAGCAATACTAGAGTATCTTAAAGAGACACTACACAATTACGGCTGTTACAGCGCCTGACTACGGCCAAATATGGTAATAGGCAATCAGAAAGGTTCGGCTGAGGAGGCCGTGTGTGTGAATGCGGCCCAGCCTCACCCACACTCTACCTCCAGCGGCCCCCGGGTAAATTGAGTTTGAGACCCCTGGATTAGAGGAAGAGGTGAAGTCACATCTCCTGTGTGAGCAGTTGGTGTTACATAGCTCCACTATTTGATTGAAAGCAAAGAGAAAATGATTACTGTTGGCATTTTAAATGGTTTTTAGCTTCTTTTATTAGTGATTTGCATAGTTATGATTAATAGCAATTGAATAATTTTTATATAACTCAGATCAAAATAAAAATTGCAAACATCCCAACATTGTCTGGATTTCCTGCTGGGTTTGAAGATTCTCCCCTTAATTTCCAAAAAAAATACATATCCAAATTCAGCCTGATCCATGACGGATGGAACTGGACCCTTCAAATGGACAAAAACAGAATAACTTTGCAGCAATACATTCATCTTCCTGTTGTTTTCAGAAGTTTCCCCCTCTTTAAAATGAGTAGCCTAAAGAAAGAGCCATCATGTCTCAATAGAAACTAATTTTCTTTCTCTAAAGCTTCTTATGCAGTTTGTGCTGCCTCTCACGTCTGGTACCAAAAACAACCTACTGACCTTCCCGCAGAAACAACTTTAGACCTGAGAGTGTTGTTAGCTTCTAGGTATGGATTGGATTTTTAGTTTCCAACTGGCTGATCACTGATCTGGCCTGATCAATTACAAAAGTGGCTGATTAAGGTCATCAGCCAGCTTCTCTGTGCATCTCCACAAACAATTACTTTATTCTATTTACAACAAAGCAAAGAATTGGAATTTTACAGAATTTGATAAAAGCGAAGTATTTTCTTTTTTGAAACTAATTCAAAGTCCATTTGTTTTCTTTAGTATTTCAGCAACTCCTCTGTCCATTTTAATTTGTGATATGTTGTATTTATTTTTTTCATTATTAAGCAATTTAAAATGTAAGTACATAGCAAAAGGTCAGGATTTTTTTTCCACATTAAATATTTTGAGAGTCCATTGAATCCACTAGATGGCAGCAGAACAACATAACTCACTCGGTAGCAGCAGCTTTATAATGGTTCCTTCTCTTTTAGGTCAGGTGCAGAGCAGAGAGTGCATTGAGGATGTAATCCGATTTGCTGCAAAAGAGCGTCTCTTCCTCATGGCCGATGAGGTACTGTCACACATGTTTTTAAACATCTACCGTCTTTAGATCATGTTCACCCCTAATATCAGGCATTGTGTCCCGTACTCCCAGGTGTACCAGGATAACGTGTACGCTGAAGGTTGCCAATTCCACTCCTTTAAGAAGGTTCTGTTTGAGATGGGGCCGGAGTACTCTGAAACAGTTGAACTGGCATCGTTCCACTCCACCTCCAAGTGTTACATGGGAGAGTGAGTCTTCTCTATGATAAGAGAAAATCAATTCACAAGGATATGAACGCATAAGACGGATGTTTATGTTTTAATTTTTTATTGATCCAATTCTCTTCTTTCTTATTTTGCCTTATGTGTTGGCACATCTTTCTTGCTTTCAGGTGTGGCTTCCGCGGCGGCTACATGGAGATCATCAACATGGACGATGATGTAAAGGACCAGTTGACCAAGCTGCTTTCGGTCCGTCTCTGTTCTCCTGTTCCTGGCCAAGCTCTAATGGACCTGGTGGTAAACCCCCCTCAGCCTGGGGAACCTTCATATGAGCGCTTCATCAAGGCATGTAGAAAAAACTGATTTACAAATCAGGTGTAATCTACTATTCATAGGAAATTGCCATATTTTTATTTGTGAAACATGAATGTCATTTTTTGCCTTACACAATGTACAAATGCACAATAATAAAAGTTATATATTAGACCTAATATTTTTCTTTGTGCTTTGCTAACAGCTTCAAACTGAAAAGCTGAGAATTGTTTCTATTTCTATTTCAGGGAATTCTGGCCATGTTGAGGTTGTCTAATTTTTTAACAGTAATAATATATGTAAATAAATGTGCCCCAGTTTAAATGGAATGTATTTGGTATAAGGGATTGTATTAAAAAGTAACAGAAAATATAAATATTTAACTTACAGGTCAGCATTGTATTTTAATTTGCGATGCATGTGTCTTAATGGACTTTAAAACATATAAAGTACAAAACAGAGTCAACATAACATCCTGTAAGACTAAACAGTACAAAACCAAATAATTTACTAAACAGAGATAAAAGGATCTCATTCTCAAATTACATTTAATTATGATTCTATTGTTTCTCTTGTTTAGGAAACTGGTTCCGATTTAATTTTAAATCCAAGTAAATCTTGTTAGTGTAGTTTTAGCTCTGCAGTTAAGGAAGTCCAGATCTCTGCCCCTCGTCCAGAGAAGAAGGTTATGTTTGATGCGCCATGAATCATTGAACCACAAGCTGTAAGTGGTACCAATAGGTCACTGAGCTACACAGGAGGCTTTACCATGTAAGCCAGTTTGTGGTTTAAAACCTTGATGCAATTTTTTATATTTTATCATATTTGGTTTCTTAAGAACACGACAGGTAAACAGTCTTATTTGCTGTCTCCCTGCGTTCACAATTGTCCTTGTTAGCAATTTTATTGTTGTAGCTTCTGCTTGTGACCAAGAGGTTGCACCAACAACTAATTGGCAAAATATTATTGAATGCATTGAAATATTTCCTGCATTATTGATTGTTTTGAAACCAAAGTAAAATCAGACTCTCCTTGCGCTTGACAGTCAGCTGAGTCAGGATCTGTATCACAAATGTTGCTTATGTTCTGAGGTTCTAGTAAAATCTGTCTTTTTTTTCTTTCTGTTTTCTCTCACTCTTCCAGGAACGCACATCTACCTTAAGTGCCTTAGCAGAGAAGGCCAGACTTACTGAGCAGGTACTCAATACTGTGGAGGGCATCCGCTGCAATCCTGTGCAGGGTGCGATGTACTCCTTTCCTCGCATTACCATACCTGAAAAGGCCATCCAAGAGGCCAAGGTCAGTTCTGAGACTTTTTCTTCAAGTGTTCCAGTGGTTCAAGCTACTTTGTGTTGTTGATTCATGGTAATTAGACCAATTTTGAACAGCAAAAAGCAGGAGAATGAATTGAGTGAACACATAACTATTTTTACCCCAAACACTCCAATCTACCAGTCATTCTTTGTTGAATATGTTTTTTCTTTTGTGAACAAACTAATACACACAAAAAAATAGGGCTGCAATTATGCTCAACAGTTGGGACTAAATAATTAAACTTGGTCATGATGTTGTACGGGGGCTGCACAGTGGCGCAGTTGGTAGCACTGTTGCCTTGCAGCAAGAAGGTCCTGGGTTCGATTCCCGGCCGGGGTCTTTCTGCATGGAGTTTGCATGTTCTCCCTGTGCATGCGTGGGTTCTCTCCGGGTTCTCCGGCTTCCTCCCACAGTCCAAAAACATGACTGTCAGGTCAATTGGTTTCTCTAAATTCTCCCTAGGTGTGAGTGTGTGTGTGCATGGTTGTTTGTCCTGTATGTCTCTGTGTTGCCCTGCGACAGACTGGCGACCTGTCCAGGGTGTACCCCGCCTCTCGCCCGGAACGTAGCTGGAGATGGGCACCAGCAACCCTCCCGACCCCATTAGGGACAAGGGTGAACAGAAAATGGATGGATGGATGGATGGATGATGTTGTACTTCTTCCCCACTGTTTGCAAAGGAGAACAAATGATTTTCAATAGCTTTCAGTAGCCGTTCTGTCTTACAATTGACTGCCTAGTAGGAATTTTAGGGTTGTGTGAAAAGTGACGCTGCTTAGAAACTGATTAGCTTTACAGAGGATAAGGTCAGAGTCTACCTGACCTACTGAAACCCGATCAATCTGCCTGACTTGGTTTAGTATAGTCAATTCCCTCAAAATGTTCCCCAGCAAAGATACAGCTTCCTTATGTCATTGATATTATCAACAGTTTTTGGATTGATCTTTTGAAAAATCATCATTTAAATACTATATATACAAGTACCCTACGTATAAAATGTATTCACAATCTTAGAAAAACATTTAATCAAGAGCTATTTGATATGTGCAGAAGAAGTGTGTTACTGTGCCTTTGAATCTGAACAAAGAATTTCTGCTTTAAAAAGCAGAATAAGGACTATTAACACAGTAAGGAATAAAGTCAAGAGTATTTTAGAAGTGTTTATCAGAAGTACATAGCTGATTAATAATCAATTCATTTTGGAGGTAGGTACAGCAGGGAACTCTTGCTTGAAAAGGTGACTAATTTAGACATCTTGACTTTTTATTTCAGTCCAACACTGTTTAAATGGACTTATTATACAACCATTACTACTGAATTAAAGTAATTTAAAAACAAAATTCTTCATAAAGTCAGTGAGTTTTCTTTTATGTCTACCTTTTTAAATAAAGGGATAGTCTGTTCTCTTTTTTTAATAAAAGATTGAAAATCTCAAAGTAAAGTTTTTTCACATTTATAATGGTAGACTTTTGTCAAAAGAGCCACAAACTTCAATTATATAATTTTTCTCGTTTTCTCTTCCAGAAACTTGGTCAGCAGCCGGATATGTTTTACTGCATGAAGATGCTGGAAGAGACGGGAATTTGCCTCGTCCCTGGAAGTGGTTTTGGCCAAAGAGAAGGAACGTACCACTTCAGGTACAGAATATTTCCTCTTGTAGGCTGCAAAACATGTCGGATCTTATCGGGGCAGAACAAACTTGTGGAAGGAGGTGCAGTAGTCAGATAAGATCAAAAAAGTTTTTTTTAGCTTTTATCCAAAGCAGTATGCAGAAGAATGGCACAGTCAAAGTCCAGAGCTAAATCAACAAAGTATCTGTGGTGAGACATATTCCAAAATACATCAGGTGTAACTGAAATGAAAAGTGTTGTTAGAAGGTGTTGAGTCAGAGGTGCAGAATCCACATGGAAAATGTATATATTAGTTTGTAAAAAAAACAAAAAAGAAAATATTTCTTTCTCTTGAAAATTATTCAGCAATTTGTGTTTTGGTCTATCACATAAAATCTCTAAAATATAGCTTGAAGATTGTGGTTATAACTATGCAAAATGTGGGAAAAGTGTAAGGGGTTTAAATCTTTTGCAAGGTCCTGTAAGTTCATACAACAAGAGTTCTTTCCACTCAGAATACACAGCTCCTGATCGACCTTGTTGGCACGTGAATAAAAGTTTTTCTTGTAGAAGGTTTTAAACTGAATGAAAGCACTCAGAAGTGGCAGCAATGAGAGATCTCTAAATGTTTGGGAACACTAGATGCAATGCCTTATTATTCTCCCTTTTCATTCAGGAAATGGGAAAAAAAATAAAGTTTCTACACAGGGATGGCAGAATTTTGGCCAGCAATTACACATTTTGTTATAATTTTTTTTAACAGCCCTGTAGCATATAAAAGAATATGAGCAACAAAGGATGTTTTCTGTGGTCTGAGAGCCTAACTAAACAAGGTTACTGCATTATGCTCAATAGCAGTGATGGCTCTGTCCTTACACAGACACACATATGGAGTATATGTGTGTGTGAGCATAATATGGCAGAAAGTTATACAAAAAGTGAAAGTGTTTGTAAGCAACTTATTTTACAATTTGCCTTCTTCCTATCTACGTATTACAGGGCACTGTTCTTTGCAAATTTCTTTTTAGTGCAAACATACAGTATAGTGAAAAATTGTCTGTTTTATAGGCTGTTTGCTTTTCACATCCAAATGATTCCAATTAAAAAAGAAGATTTTTTTTAGATAAAAAATTGTAGAAGCCTTGATAAACAGTTTGATCTTAGTTGTTGGAGTTTGCTAACTTCTATCAATTTAAAAAGGGTTATATCAAGAAGTCACCCAGAAGATTACTAAAAAACATCGAAAGCATTTCAACTTTCCTTAGTTGAGTCTGGTGTTTTTGATTGAAAAATAGGAATAAATTGGGCACAAATTGCATCAATGACAATAAGGTGAAAATCAAAAAAGAACATAAATACCCGTCTAACATTTGCAAAAATAATCTTGAGGCTTTTTGGAAAATATTTTGTGAACTGAGAAGACTGTATGACATTTTTTTTACTTAGAAACAGCATTTCTAAAGAAACAGTCATAGTTGTGGTAGTGAAAATGTTCTGAGGATGCTCTAGAAGTCTTGCTGTAACTGATGGAACTATGAATTCTTGTCCTGCCATCAGTCTGTGACCGTTAGCTCAAGCACACCAGCAGGTCCACCTCTGAGTAACTCAGGGAAAAAACGGTTTTGGAGTGGCCTAATAAAAATTTGGACTGGAATCCAATTGATATTCTGGTGATCTGAAAAAACCTTACAATGTGACTGAATTAAAAATAATTCGGCAAAACAGAGTGGGCTAAATTTCCATTTCCTTCACACTTATGTAAAAGAGTTACTGTAATTATTTCAAATAGCTCATGACAGTTGTTGCTGCCAAGGGTGGCACAAATGACTCCACATTCTACTACCATATTCTAATAAATTTGACTTCTTCAACATGTCTGAATATTCATGTTAATTTTTGCTACTCATTTCTCTTTTCAACCCAGAATGACCATCTTGCCACCAACAGATAAGCTGAAGATCCTGCTGAACAACGTTAAGGAGTTCCACCAGAGGTTCACCCAGCAGTATTCCTAAATTAGAGCATCAATTTTACCTCGACTTCCTTAAGAAGAGTTTTTGCCAACCACACTAAAAAGTCTAAGCCAATCAGAATATATCTGTCTCTAATAAGTGCCTTTTCTACAATGGTTTCTCTGGTGGTCCCTGTGACGAAGCACTTATAGCCATGCACATTTGGACTTTTATGGACCAGTTTACAGGGAAACTGGGGGAAAAAAACATAACTGGAAATGAAAAATAGACAGCCCTGTGTTAGTTTTGGTGCACAAAGTGCAGCTTCCTGTCTGTGATGTTTAATTTTCAAAGACTGTAAATACTTTCTGTCTGCGTCTGGGCTTACAGTAACTGTCCTAAGGTAAAACTGAAAAAAGGCAGTACAGCTTATGAAAAACGTTGTGCATCTCAAGCTTTAAATGTTTAACGGGGAGAGGTATGTCATTCCTTCAGACTAAACTAGATGGCAAGAATATACTGAAAGTCTCACTTGCATGACATTTTAATAGGCATTAATTTTGTGGAGTTAGTATTAAATGTGAAAACATGTTTTATGAGTTTTTTTAAAGTTAGAAAAATATTTTAAATTGGGTTATGAACTTTCTTTGCTTTTCTGTTGACTGTTTTCAAAGCTTAGTTCTTATTTCTCAAAACACAATTTCAGAAGAGAATTTTTACTTAATTTTACCTAATCTTAAAAAACATGTTATGAATAAGTTTACAGTTTTTTTTTTTGTCCACAATGTTCATAATTTCACACTTAAATTGTTTACTGTGTTGTATGTGATGGGCTGGAGGAGAATGATTCACTCTTAACATGTCACTGGTCTAAAATGGGTTAAATATTAAACACAACTGTGTAACATTTTAAAGGAACAATAACTATTGTTTGTAAAGTTCATTTGTTCAGTTCAAAGTATAGAGACTGCTCATAATGATTCACACAGAGGTGGTTCTCCTTCAACCTGATTTGGATCAGAAGCTGTTGAGTTTCTCTAACAAACTCTTGATTAAAATTGCTGCACAGATGGGATTAGTGCAGCACTTGACTGACTGAGCCTCCATTTTCATCTCCTCCTGTTAGGAAGTGAAAGCAGTTTTCTTTGACTAACAAACCTCCAGATATAAGTGTATAATTGTTCTATTTTCGCCCACAGTGTAGTTCACCGATTGATCTCTGAAGAAAAATTCAATAATAATTGTTGTTTTCTTTTTAATGGTAATTGTCCAAACAATTACCATTTAGTTGTAAACATTTCACTGCTGAGTTTTTATTTTCATTAAAAATGAATAAAAGGGGCTAACAACTGTTCAGCACTGTTTAAGAGAGACTTGTGGAAAGTCATTATTATCCTTTTTTTTTTTTTAATTAAAAAAAAAAACATTTTTAAACGACTGATTCATTCTGCTTCTCATTGTTGCAACTATCAAGTTGTAAATGTAAGGAGTCATTTTTCTGACCGATTTTTGAATGTTTTGTGATGTGGAGCTCTGTCCAGGCCCTTATGGTTAAAATCTTTTGACTCTTTATCTGACTGTAGCAGAACTTCAGATTGTTTATTCCCAGACAGTTATAGATTGAAGTTTTTGAGTTTTGAGCTATAACTTTCAGTAAAAACATCATCAATACAGCGTAATCTATCTTCTTTTATTCATAATAGAAAAGCAACAATTCTCACTGCAGTTAAGATGGTACAACATTATAATTATATTACTTAAAATATTTCTTACGCAAATATACATAAAGTTCTAATAGCATGTATAGATAAAAAACATTAGTTGGTAGATGTGTAGATGATTATTGCACAGAATATTATACCGTACATCTGTGCCATCATGGTTTTAATAGTTGCACAAGTACCGGTTAACTGGACTCTACTTTCAAAAAATTTTTAAATGAACAAATATTTGCCAACAGCCAAACTTATCTTTCTTGTTAAAGAGGGAAAAGTTTAGAAGCTTTATTTCATCTAGCTTAACAACGGTGTGCAGCAACAAATTAGAAATGGCCAGAACGTAATCTCGCCATCCTCAATACAGCTAGAGAAAACTCTAGCTGTACATCTTACCATACGGTACGGCAGACACATTTTATTATTTTGAAATGACTTTTTGAAATTCTCCATATACCTTAATGCTGATTAACAGTTGTTTCTAGCCTGCATTTGCTGTATGTTGACAGTGTTGTTCTGTTAGAACATTCTGTTCCCTCCAGCTCATGTTCCTTTTGTGTATAATCACATTTTCAAGTATCTTTCAGGGTTCAAGCATTGCAGTGGGTTTATGTTGAAGGATTTTAGCTTCTCTGGTTCCAGCATCTTAACCTGGATACTTCAGTAAACTCATGGATCTTGGACTCAAACCAAGGAGCTCCCAACGTCACAGGAATGTACATGCTCACCATCACTATTCAAAAACTTGGACAAAGGATGTGTCAGTGAGATTAGACTTTAGAGAAACATTTTGGTGTGGATTCTGGAAAATCATCCAAGATCAAATGACCTCAGACGGATGAGGCGAAATGATGTGAGAACATTTTATTGACCAAACACAGATCTGTGTCTGTGTTAACGCTCTTTAAAAGACATGATTAAGGAATATGAGACTGTCATGGATGGTGTTTTATGGCCAGAGGAACCTAAAGTCGGGCTGTTTGGGTTTCTGCTGTGTAACTTCGTTCATATTGACTGAGATAAAATTGAATGAATGTAAAGGCATTAAAACTTAAGGGTCCCAACACCCCTGTACCTACTCTCCTCGCTGACTGTGGCTCGGTTACCGTTTCACCGGTTTTCCTTTTGCTTACATGACAGAATCAAGGAGTTATTTTCAACCATAAGCGTTTTCTCTGATGTAGAAAAAACTCGGTTTTATTTAAAAACAAAGAAAATGAAAGCTTCAGAAAATAAATTGCTTTATGTTTCAACATATTTACTTTCACCCTCAGGTTTATTTTCCGGTAATTATCCTTTAGGATCCAGAAAGTATTTTTGAATTGAATTGAATTTGGAGAGTTTTAAAGGAAAAAGGACATAAAGGTCACTATAACAACGCTTCCGTTTTGCTTTATTTCCTCCTATGTCCCGTTGTATTTTAGCTTTAGATTTTCTGGCGGCCTCTTAATTGCTCTTTAAATGAAGTTAAATGAATTTATATCTTGTTTAGCACCTATTACGGAATTTGTGTTATTGCAATTTTCTGGTTGAATCGTAAGTTTACAAAAACACTACCAACAAACACAAGAGTGGCGATATGCAAAATGGTTGTTAGTGAGCACAATAACGGGTTCATTGCTCTGATGGCAAATAAAGGTTCTGCTGCTGATTAGTAAAAAGAAGGGATGTGAGCATAAGCTAAAAAATAATAGAAGTAGCATAAATCAACACGTGTTAACATTTGAACCATTTGTTAAATTTTGGAGGGGCGTGAATAATTTGTTATTGTATGTGTGTAATCAAACAAAATTAGCATCCACGTAAATATCTTAAAACTCACTAGGTACATTTTGTCTTAATTTCAGAGCAGTTGCAAAATAAAAACTATCTAGAGCAAAAGAAAAACAAACATGGCAATAAATTAATAAAGGGTTTTGAATTCATATAGCTCACCACTGAGTAATAATTAGTCATTTGTTGCAAACTACTGCCACTTAGTGTACTGTTTGTATGAACTTTCTGAAGAGTCCAGATTTAGAAAATAAAAAATTACATTTGTAGTCACTAATAAAACGAATAATTTCACAGATCTCATTTTGTGATGCTAACGTAACATTATTAAACCGAATAAACCATTTGTTGTGTTTGGGTGGATATTTTGACATCATTTTAACCAGAATAAGGTTCAGATGGTGAGATGTCGGCACACTTCACAAACTATCAGCTCTAATAATGTGCAGTTAGCTCAACAGGCTTCCCTTGCAAAAACCACAGCAGCTTTTATTGTCTGCGTACTTGATCTGTCGCCTCTTATAATGCCTAGTGTGCAATATGAGAACAAGCAGCGATGATGGATGTTACTTCAGGTGGCGTGTGGGGGTGTGCGTGCGTGTGTGTGCGTGTGTGTATGAGGCAGACAGAGGCTGAAGGATGATGCAGAGTGAGTGTTAAAAGTGAGC
Organism: Xiphophorus couchianus; assembly: GCF_001444195.1. NCBI lineage: Eukaryota > Metazoa > Chordata > Actinopteri > Cyprinodontiformes > Poeciliidae > Xiphophorus > Xiphophorus couchianus. The sequence continues at coordinate 19,865,780 of NC_040233.1, forward strand.
CCTGTAGTTTGAAGGGATTTTCTGCTCCTTCCTCTCCACTCCACAGTGGCTGTCAGCTTTAATTATCTTTGACAAAGGGCTTTCTGAATCCTAATTATCCTGAGCTTTGTCTTTCCTGGAGCCCTTCAACGTTAACTCGAGCTGCTTGACGCATTCACTCGTTCCACTCCTCTTCACCCCAAATTAATTGGCCGCGTTTGCAGTTTTTCCTCCTGTCTCCTGACATCTTTTGGGAATCAAAGGTCATCATTATTTCGGGTGAGGATGTCGGGCGACAACGAGACAGCTATGCATCAGACATCAGCGCTGTCATGTGGCTTTCCTGGTTATGACAGTGACCAGTCAGGCCACAGTCTCATATGTGGAGAGTCGTTTAGCCGGCTGTGATCGCTTGCTGAAGCCTGCTGATGTTTGAGGAATTGTATTCATAATGTTTTCATTACTTTATTCTGTAATTGTGAAAGGTGCTCATAAAAGTGATCTTGTCAAGCACTCACTTTTATTGAATTTGAGAAATTATTACATAGACGTTATGGTGCTTTACTAAAAAGCTCTTCTGTGTGCTAGTTTAGGATTTTATGTGATTGTTCAACACAAAATATCCCATATTTGTGAAGTTGAAAGAAAATGATTAGTGGTTTTCAATGTTTATTTTTAATAAATAAAATCCAAAAAGTGAAGTGTACATTTTAATTTTTATTCCCTCCTGATAGGATCATGATGCTGTCACCACCAGATTTCACAGTGGACAGGGTGTGCAGAGGATGATGTGTCTTATGTCATTCTTCTTGCCCGTCTTCTCTTAAGATCATGTTTGAAGAGTGTATAAGAATTTTTTCAGGTTACACCTACGCTGTGGGACTCTGCAGCTCCTCCAGAGAAACTATGGGCCTCTTGGGTGCTTCTCTTATTAATGCTCACTTTGACCAGCCTACATTGTCTTTCCTGGTCTTATGATGCCATCTGTTCATTAAATGTTATTAATTTAAATTAAATCATTTTGTCTAAGTAAACAAAATCCCAAAAACTTTTAGTTTTGAGTGCGCTTCTCTGGGCTTGTATAAGCAGCCGATATCTTAGCTGCATTAAGCAGCTTTCTCATCAGAAAGTTGAGCTGATTGGAAACAAGTTTAAAGTATATTTCAACCATCTTCCTTATTGTTAATTATTCCAGATGCTTGTAAAATGGTAAAACTTCAACAATAAAGTCAGGTCAAAGTTCATTCTTTAAAGATTGGATAGGTAGCCAAAGCAGTCGAGTAATGTTGAAATGTCAGGCAAAGCATCTATACTGTGGCAGCGTTTCCCACTTGGTTGAAGCGGCATAGAAATAAATGTTTTTGTTCTGCAGAATTGTCCACTGACTGCATTTATATGAAGACAAGTCTTTGTCTTGGTGAACCTGTGACTCTTGCGGGTCTCTTTTTTGAAAATAACAATTAATCCTGGATGATTTAGAGTCTGGATAGTATCATAAGCATTCATATCCAATTTAAATAAAAAATATATTTACATATACAGAAAGAAAATTATGTACCACAATTTTACCTTCTTTTTTTTTGTATCTTTCAAATTGACAAAAACTAATTTTCAAAATAGGATATTTCTGCTTGCTTGCTGCAGTTAAACTGTGTTGAAACAGGAGGGGGTTCATTTAACTAAGACAGACAAACCATCAACATTCCCAATCAGCAACTCTATTGTCTGCTTAAAATAAGTTAGGTTGCTAAAAAGTTGAAGCTTAAGGTTAATTTTATTTTTCAGCACCCAAGCACACATCCAAACCAACAAAATAATTACATCACGAGAGAAGAATGAACGTTGTGGACGTAGTTCTGACCAGTCTGCAAAACTAAACCTGACATTAAATCTGTGAGGTCACTTTGAAGAGGGCTGTCAACGCAAGATGTCCGAAGCATCTGTCAGTTCTGGGGAACCTTTGTAGGGCAGAGCGGGCCGATATTGTCTAGTCAAGCTGTGGGATCCTGAGAGATTCCAACCAAAGAAAGAAGACTGAATCCCAGAATTTAGATCCAAAAGGGTTTGAAACTGAATTAGTTTAAAAGTCTGGGTCAAAAGTTACCACTGTGTCATTGCAACCTTTAGAACCTTTTACCTTTAAACGGGTTGATAGACTTTTGACTGCCATATGTGGAAAAAGTTGAAATAATTTACAGCCTTCTTATTTTTTACTTCACAAAATCCAGGCATTTTAACAAGGGGGTAAACACATTTGGGAATCATTTTATATAACAGAGCAGATCAGCAAACAGTAAACATATTTTATATATGAAATCCAATATTGGTGCTCACAAAATGCACTCTTCACATGTGAATTCACCTAAAATGTGTTTTTGAGACATGATAACATGAAGTCAGATCAGAAAGAGTCTGGCAGCAGCTTAATATATAAAAAAAATGTGTTTTGATGTTAATTCAAATTAAATGTTAAAAGCTTTCCTAATAATTTTTTATTTTAGTAAATGTGCATTACAATGTAAATAGAATCAAAATGTTTACATTCCAGCCAGAATTTTAAAGATATTTCTAAAGATTTTCATCTAAGGATGTATTTAGTTTACATTCAACCTCTTTAAATGTAGGATAAAATATTTCTCCAAAAAGGTGTGGTGAAAAGGTTTTTGTGTCCCCTCCCCACATCCCACTAAACTGAAGTTTTGTTTTCATCTTCTTTTCTTGTTAAAACAAGCAAATCATTTAGTCCATATTCATCTGTTTAATTAATGAGCATAGAACCAGATTTCAAAGAATCAAATTAAATCTTATTATAGCACAAGGGCTCATCATGGGTTCTTAATATTCTTTTTTATTGTTAATTAGAACTGAGATTAAAGGTCGCAATAACCTTGTTTTTTTAATCCTCTTTTTTTTTTTTACCTGTCTGAGAAAAGTAAAGGCACTCTGCTCCACTTTCACGTGACACAGTCGAGTCAGTAAATAGAGAAACAGGGACAGATTTGTTTAAGAAGAGAGAGAGAAAAAAAAGCCTCTTAAAAGAAAACAGTGAGAGGGGTGGGGTGATGATACAGAGATTGGGTGATAAATCTTGTTCTGATCAGGTTTCTGTGGTGCTCTCACACCTCAGTCTCTTTCATGGGGTAATTAATCAATCCCAGACTGAGGCCATTGATCGGCCTCTCGTGGCCCTCGCTATGTTTACACTCCTCGATTGTGTTTGCCACTAAGCCCCTCGATGCCGTTCAATCTCATCGGCAGAAAATGTGACACTCCACCCTCTTATGCCATCAGCAAAACAAAGCATCGATTGACATCTCGATGAAAATCAATCTACTTATATATTTTTTGTTGTTGCATGGAGAGGGTGGGATTTGGTTTTGCCATAATCCCCTGCTGTAATCCCGTCCTCCAGGTGTCAATGCACAAAGTTTTACCCTGAGCAATCATAACAATCCAGGAATAAACAGTGGAGACGTCTGCATACAGATATGGATGGAGGAATGCAATGTGTTTACCTACAAATAGTGGAACTTAATTTGCTTTATCTTTTAAAATGTCGTCCTCTTGCTGAAATATTTGTTTTAAAATGTTTATAAAATCTTGGGAATTCAGATAAACTGCATCAAAATTAAAATACTCCTCTTTGCTTCAAATGCTCAAACCAACAGCTTTGATTTTGCTGTAAGCTCTGAATTATTTATTATTGTGAAGTCTTGACATTTTCTCTCTTTTTTTCCCCTCCTCTCTGGATAGAAACGTTTTGTATGACTTCCTATATTACTCCTCAGCGTTTCACAGGCTGCAGCTCATGATTCAGTGTCTTATTCAAAGATGTGAGCAATGACATGTTTGGCTGTGAGCTCCTGCTGGAGGACAGGAGGACGCAGAGAAACAGCCAGACGTGAACACTGAATTAGTAATATGAGGCAGCGCTAGAGTCACTGATCTCAAGTCATAAGATATTTGCAGAAGTTCCTTTGAATGGCTCTTGAACATTTTTGCTGTTTTTTATCAGGTTAAGATAAAGTAAATCACAGAAATATTTACACACATTAAATTTTTGTTACAGTTTTCAACCACAAGATGCAATATTTCTTATTGGGATTTTAAGTATTAGATGCGTATAGTGTAATACAGAAAGTGCATAAAAATCAAAAGTTGAAATATATGTCATGGATTGGTCCTGATACAATAACTTAGATCAGCATAAACTAGAACCGCCTTCCTTCGCTGTGACATCGGAGTCTTTTCAGATGTATTTCTAACAGACTTCTAGCTGATGGAAACATGTGAACATCAATTATCAAGTCTTGCCTCTGAATATCAGTTCAATTTAGTTCTGAATTTTATCTAGGCCATTCTAACAAACAAAGGTGCTTTGATTGAAACAGTTCAACTGTAACTCCAGCTGAATTTACAGGTTCACTAGAGTCACAGTTGAACTCTTCACTGTTCTTCTGATTGCTCCTCTCCTCGCCCAGCCTGTCACATAAGGTGGATGGATCCGGGTTTCAGTTGAGCCATTCTGCTTCCATTGTTTAATGATGGATTAGAAATTGTAAGATGTCCTAGACTTAGGATATTGTTTTGTAATCTCACCGTACTTCTTCACAACTTTATCTTAGGGAGGTGTTATGTATTTGTCTTCATGATGCCGTTTGTTCACTAATGTTTCATAAAATAACTTCACAGGACATATGGAGTTATACTGAGATCAGACTACGCTCAGGCAAACTCTGATTATTAATTAGGCTACATGAAATCAAAGTTTGTGGTTTTACCGTGACAAAGTTCAAGAGGTCTGAGTAGTTATGCAATACTCTGTTGAGAGTTGTAGTTGCAAAAGTCGCTATAAACTATGATGAAAGTAGAAGACCAAGACTCACCTCTGCTACAGAGGATGACTTCATTCAAGTTAACAACCTCAAAAATCCTTTCACATTAGACTCACATGGTATACACAAACATTTCAGCATAAGCTACTTGATTCAGGTTCTTATTATCAAACTAATACAAAGAAAACAATTAAAACTCTAATGGGAGAACTCTAAGAACTACATAAAAAAGGAAGTGTTCAATCAATTTCTGATGGTTACCAAACTGATGTAATCGGATGACGTTTTAGGGGCCAAAGGTCAGTCCAAATTGAACTGGACCTCCAATGCCTGCTTAGAAATGCTTCGCATCATAACAACCAAGTGAGTATTTGACAGATTAGCATAATGTTCCAACTGATCAGTGTTAATCTGACACGTTGGGAAGGCAAAGAAATTATCCAGGTTTAACTGATTCTCTGCATCTCCATTATTTCTTAAAGGTTGCTGACAGCTTAATGTCAAAAACTGCATTGGACCACCTCTATGCATTTGGCTGACTCATCCATCTCACTTCACAGTTTGCACCATCTGACTCTCACACTCCTCTGACCTAAACACAGCTGGTAATTTCGTTGTGTTACTCTTTTATCCTTTTTACACATCAGGCTAATAAAAACTAGATTGGTCTCACAGTTCATTTATCAGACTGTTAAGCCGAAGTAATTCATTGAAATTCACTCACGCATAAATGTCATGACTGTGGATTTTGATTTTTTTTTTTTTTGAAGGGGATGATTTCACAACATACATTTTTTATAAACAAAAATTGGAAACACAAGATTAAATTTATTGTGAAATTTCTCTAAGACAGACATAACAATAATTTATGCTGACTTATTTGGTTAAATGTCCTCTAACATTTTGAACCTCAACCACAGACTTGGTAAAAAATCAACAGGTTCCTGGTTGAAATCTGGCTGCATTTCTTTTGGAAAAACAGGAAGAATTCACTTTAATTAGATGGATTTCTCGCACAGACTTCGTTTTTAAGCATAGTCCATGCCTTTTCAATGCACTTGAAGTCTGCAGTTTCTTTGATGTTGCAGATTTCATCCACAAACCTGCTGCTCTCTGGAGGCAGGTTTTTCTTCTCTGTTTTTTTTAAACCGTTCTTTGTAAACCAGAAAGTTGGTTGAGCATGAAAATCGCAGCAGCTTCCAAAACACTCAAATCAGCCCACCTGGCACCAACAGCACCACGTTTAAACTCTTTCCAATAAACTTTCCTTCCCATTCTGATGGTCGGCTTAAACTTCAGCAAGTCGTCTTCAGCAATCTTGATGCCTTGGTGCACAAAATTGCTGGTATGTGATTGGCTGAGCCACTGTTTTTGTTCACAACTGAACAGGTGTGCCTAACATAAGTAGCTAGTGAGTGTGTATACATATATATTTTAACTATATATATGATTTGGATCCTGTAAAGTTTCAAGCGAATGTATATTAAGTCAAAAACGTTTTTAAAAACCCTACAGTTCCAAATCTATTTTGGGATATTCTTCTGTGCGGTTATAACTCATCTAATCTGAATTGATTATTTCATAAGTCCACACAAGGACACCCCTCCAGTGTTGGTAATTGAAATATGAAAAGGCTCAGTGACACAAGGACATGCACCCAAATTGTTAGCTGGTCTGCTGGAATTAAATAATGAAATCAAATAACACAATCACACCTTGATTTCTGCTTGAATGTCCCACCAAGGACAACTGTGATTGCTTCTCCATCTAAAAACACGGGGCAGGAGCAGCTTTGAGTGGGTGGTGTGGAAACGCATGCTGTTGCCACCCCCTGCTGTGCTCAACGGTTGAGTCCAGCCTTCTCTTGCTTTTTCAGTGGAGACAAAAAAAGAAATAAACAGCCAGATTCAGAAAGAGCAGAATGAGAAAAATACTGAGGTGGAGCACACATGGTGTTGTTATCGGTTGATAAACACTTGGGTCACATAATGTTTCTGTTCATACTCCTGGCTGCTAATGAGAGGTCCATTCACTTTCCTTCCCATTCACCACTTCAGCTCCTTGACAAACCTCTCAGCTTTGATTGTCATAACCACATTTGAACTGCGCTTAGCCAATCTGACCAGGCTACATTAAGGTCATACATATTTCATGCCCTATCCCACTTATCTGACAAAGCTTTTTCTTTTTTTCTTCTTTTTTCCTCGCAAACCAAAATCACACCTCATATTTTATTAGGCTCTCGTAGAGCTTTTGCTCCGTGGTCAGATGGGCTGTATGTTTTATTCATGTCCTCTGAACATCTGCTTGTCTGGGTGTCAGAAAAATCATCAGACTCCCAGTGGACTCCTGCCTGACTGGTTGTAAATGAACTCTGAAGCTGAGACTCAAAACAACCTGTCAGGGCTCTCCACCACCAGAGGAAACTCTGGGCACAGTGAGCCGTGTAACGAAGATCCTGCACTGGACAGAAGTGATGGAAATGAGCTGCGGACAAGCAGCAAGTCAGTCCTTTTCCAGCTTAAATGTGATATTTAGGATCTGATTCAGTTGTGTGAAAGTGCAAAAAAGCATCTATCACAAGTTTATTTTGTTTGCCTTCCCACAGCTTTTGGTGAGTTTTAACACTGTTGTTCATGCTGGCTCCTGGTCGACAAGTCTCCCTGAGTCACTGGAGGTTTGTGCCAACTGGAGGGAAGGAGTCTGACCACTAACAAGTGCTCACTGACTCATAGCCGCCACAGTATGTCCTACTGTGTTTGTGCATGAGTGACTGTGCACCAGAGTTTTATATACTGTTCACTTATATACTTGTCTATGTATCACGCTTCCCACAGAAAATGTGTCCTTTTAGAAATGATAATGAGTCTTAGCTCACATGTGCTGCCCTTTAAACATGCAAACACCTGTAAGACACTTAAATCTAGACTGATACCATAATGACTAAACGCCAGTTAGTTGCATCAAACCTAGAGGGCATATACAGTCGCTTGGAGAAGTATTTTCATAGCTTGAACTTTCTCACATTTTTCATAAGAACACCAGATGATTATTAATCAGATTTTATGACCAACACATAATACTGGATTATTGTTGAAGGGATAAGATACATGATTTTCAAAGGTTTTTACTAATAAAAAACTGAATGTGAATGTGTGCTATGCATTTCTGTTCAGCCCTTTTACTCTGATACCTCTAAATAAAATAAAACTCAAAACAATTATTTGCCATCGGAATTATTATCTGGATTGTCTCTAAAACCTTTTGTAAATCCTTCTGTGAACTAATGAGAGAGAAGAGGAACTTTTTAGAAGGTGTGTCCCCCATTACATCTGGCATAAATTAACAAAACGGTTAAAAAATGGTGGTGGTGGCTGTGTGATGGTTTGTATATGCTTTGTTGCTTCAGGACTTTGGAGACTTTCAGTAACTGAAACATGAACTCTGCTCTTTAGAAGAAAATCGCACAGGTGAACGTCCATCCATTAATTTGGGTTCTTAAGCTCAAGCTCACTTGGTTATGCAGGACAATGATGTGATCACAAGTCCACTTCTAAAGGGTTAGAAAAAGGGAAAGATTTTCTACCTGGTCCCAGACTGCACTTAAATTTAACTAAGAGGCTGTACCCTAATCTTAAATGCGCTGTTAGTGTTCAAAAACACAACAATGGTTTAATTGAAACAATTCTGCAAAAAAGGGAAGGTCAAAATTCCTGCAGAGATGTAAAATACAGATGGGTAGTTGTTGCAAACACTTGAGGCGGTTATTACCAGCTACAATCAGTTACTAGCTTTAGGAGATAATTAGTTTTTCAAATAGGGCCAGATTTGTTTGGGTAGTTTTTTTCCCCCACTTAGTTAAAGAAATCCTCATTTGAAAAGCTGCTTTTGTATTTCCTCAGGTTCTTTTAATCTGATATGAATATTTGTTTGACAATCTGAAGCATCTGTAAGAGGATAAGTACTTTTTCACAACACTGTACAGTGATTCTGTGAATTATCCTTAGTTAGTTTTTCTCTGAATCCTGACCAAATCTATCATGACTTGGCCATCAAGTCATTCTTATGTTGCAGATTGCTTTCTGTTTCAAAATGTTCACCCTCATCCAGATATACCAGCCCAATGCCAGAACCATTGGTTGTTTGTTCATATCTAACTAGTCACTAGAGGCTAGAGCTCGGTGGTGGAGCATTCTTGGAACGAACCCAATAACATCAACTGCCATTCAATAATAAGCTGAAAATTACATGTGACCTTGTTTCAGGGAAAAACTGAAATTGAATGTATACTTCTTTATACATTTATATACAATACTATACACTGCACACATAAGCAAAACTAATTATAAATTCAACACTCTGACGTCCTTAAACCATGAATAGTGTCTCTGCAAAGTGTACACACAGCCTTTTATACATTACAATATTGGGTTATTGTGATGAAAAAAAAACCAGATCATGATAAATTACTTCTAAGTTGTTTATGCATATACCATTACATTTGTCCTGTTTAATTCAGCTGTAAAACAAGCTAATTTATTAGTGGAAAAAATAAAAAGCTTTAATGAAGGCTAGGCCCTTAAAGTAAATACTCTTTTCAATTCAGTTTCAACTTTTAATTTTTCCTTGAGTTTATATCTGCTGTCAGTGATGGTGAATTGGATTAACCTGAATTAAACTTCAACTGTCCTAGTTGGATTTTCTTGATATTTGCTTATGTGCATCCAAAATCCAAACACATATTTTATAGAGAGGTTGCAAAGGATCAAAAAATCTTTTTTATAAGAAAGCATCAGTCAGGGGAAGAGTGCAAAGAAAAGTCCACGCCATATATTCGTATGGTACTTTATTTTTTTTCCAAGATGGATGAAATGATGCATAGCTTCGAACAGTGTGTTTTGGCTCGAAACCTTGAATTATCTGCCAGAAAGTTGAAGATGAAGAGGGATTTTATTTTTCATCATCACAGTGACTCCAAGGATGCATCCAGATTAACTAAAGAATGACTTTATGGGAAGAAAATTAAAGTTTTGACCGCAGACTATCTCCTGCTGAGTGCTGCTCAAAGTTCAACATTTTGACCTTTGAGTAGAAACAGAATGCTCTTCTTTCTGTTTGTTGCATAATTATTGTTATTGGTAAAAGAGTGGGTGGAGTGCCAACATTGACATCAGTTTGTTCAAACCCAATTATTTCTAATAAGTGGACCCCCTGCCCCCTCTAAATAAATTACTCAAATTACAGCCTGAAATTGTCAAATTTTTTTTATCTGTAACATTTCCTCCTTTTTCTTTTACTTTATAGCATTTTATTTTAGCCTGGGTTTTAAACCAGCAAAGCAGAATTGCATTGTAGATTAATCTCACGAAAAGGTCAAGCCATGACAATATCTATCAAAATATAAAACATCATATAAGATATGAAAATTAGAATAATCAAAATGGCACATGGTGTGGAAAATTTGTAACTCGGATCATAATTGAGGAGTTGAGAATAAGAATATAATAATAGTAAGCATCTAATAAATCAATTATAATAAATAAAATAATTTTAAAAAGTTAATAGAAAAAAATCTTATAAAACAATAAGAATACTGTTTTTATATATTTTTAAAAAAATAGCTGAAATGTTTTTGTTTTGTGAAAACGGGTTTCTTCTTGCACTGTGATACACTGTTGTGCGTTCAGCTCCCCTGCAAAACTCTTTAAGAGAAGAGAACAAAAACCTAATGAGAAGCTGGATGAGATCAATCAGGATGGAGGGGAGAGTGCAGGGGTATGGCTCTAACTGCTTGATTCTCTTTACTGCGCAAACACATCTGATGACAGCCTAAAGTTTTAGCAGTGGCTCTATCTAGGTCTCAGTCAATTTAACAAAGACTTTTTTTCCCCATAAAGTTCTCAGAATGTAATTTCTGCCACAATCAGCGCTTCAGAAATGTGTGCATCACTGTCACCTTTACTTCCTATTTGAAATTCAGAGATGTTCATATGTAAAGCAAATATACAAAATGTACACATTCCTCTCAATGTGAGCTATAACCTGGAGTACTTTTTTATATAACCCCGTTTGCCCCCCTCACCCACAGAAATCTGTGTGGAGAAATTGTGCTGAAAAGTTATAGGTCACAAAAAGGTGGAGCAAGTTATGAAATGATTTGTTCTGATCTCATTCCAAATACCTGTGGTTTATCAGATCTGGGCTACCATTTTTAAATAACAGCCACTGCTTGATGCTAATTAAGTTATTTTTGCCAGCTTTTTCTGTAAGTGGCCCAACACTGGTTTCATCAGTATATCTGTGGAGTCATCCTTCAACAACAGCTCCTACTGACTCCTCTCCTCCTTTCAGTGGCTCTATAGATTTTCTCCAAATGATAAATTGGACACAGGGAGCCACTGAGGTGTGACCTTTTGTCTAAAATGGACCTAATTAAGTTGAAGTTGTTTGGATAAGCCCTTACAACATATTGTAGGATGGAGCTTTGAAATAATCAATTGGAAAACTGATCCATATAAAATAAACCTCTCCTTTTACTCCACAGACAAAAAACAAAACTTTTTTTATTTTCAAAGTTTGAAGTTGCATCAGTGTTTGTATGTTGTTCATCCTCTCCCATTTGATTGAAGAAACGCACTGACTCTTTCCCATCCATCACTTCCACCCCTCCCCTCACTCTTCAATTCCAGAAAGGAGTAGCGCTTCATTTTGAGCCCATTTTCTCTGTGTTGCTCCGCGCTATAAGCTGAAACTTGCAGAAAGCTGCAGTCTTCATGTCCTCGTCTCCCCTGAAAGTCTTCTGAAGAAGGTGGAGATGAGCCGGCTGGATCGATCCTCCAAGGCGTAAAAGTTTTGGATGGTTACTTTTGCGCAGCGGTTTAAAGACTTTTCCACCTCCAGAGGTTGCGGTGCAATTCAAGAACGGGTCCGATTCTTTCTTCTGCAAATATATCGCCCGCAAGCAGGCTGGAAGACCATCAAATTGGAAGAACGCCGCGAATACGCAGGGCGCAGATGATCGCAACTGGTGTTTGCGGCGTGGCGCTGGTTCTGGTGCTGGTGGTGCTGATTCCGGTCATGGTGAACTCTGCCGGAACTCCTGCCCGCTATGAGATGCTCGGATCTTGTCAGATGGTGTGCGATTCCCATGGGACCGCGACGGCAGCCACGGCGAAAGCGACCCACCCGAACAAAGACAACCGCCTGGTGCAGTCGCTGCCGACGTTCATCCAGGGGCCCCAGGGAGAGCCGGGGCGCGTCGGGAGGATGGGCCCCAGGGGTCCGGTTGGTGAGCCGGGGCCACCAGGACCGACGGGTCCACCCGGAGAGAGAGGAGCACCTGGACCACCAGGTCCACCTGGGCTACCAGGAGCGAATGGACCAACCGGTGCCATCAGCGCAGCCACTTACAACACGGTACCAAAGATAGCGTTTTACGCCGGGCTGAAGAAGCAGCATGAGGGCTATGAAGTTTTAAAATTTGACGACGTGGTCACAAATCTCGGCAACCACTACGACCCATCAACCGGGAAATTCACCTGTTCCATACCAGGAATTTACTTTTTCGTTTACCATGTGCTGATGCGAGGCGGGGATGGAACAAGCATGTGGGCTGACCTCTGCAAAAACAACCAGGTAGGATCGAAACCAGGGTTTGATTCTTTTTACCTGAACGGATCTTGTATGTAAAAACACTTTAAAGTGAAACGCTGCGTTTTACGCACGAAAGCTACCCAAACAACTCGACGTAAAACAGAAACATTCCATTGTTGATCGCACTGTCCATGGTTCTGATTACTGAGTGAAGTCTACTGAAGGGTCACCGGAACTTCACTTCAGCATAAAACGGCGCAATTTATGCCTTTTGCGCTTTTACGCACAATATATCACCTGCTTTAAAAATCAAGGTGATGATAAATGTTCAAATAAATTGATAAACCATTTTAGTATTCATCAAAAATGTTGATGGTTCTGATTCTGAATCTAATCAGTAGAAATCTTCCCTTTTCAGGTGAGAGCTAGCGCCATCGCACAGGACGCGGATCAAAACTACGACTATGCCAGCAACAGCGTCGTCCTCCACCTGGAACCCGGGGATGAGATTTACATCAAGCTGGACGGAGGGAAGGCGCACGGCGGCAACAACAACAAGTACAGCACCTTCTCCGGCTTCATGCTGTATGCTGACTGAAACAGGCTGGAGGAACTGGGTCCGACTCTCTACATATAAGCTTGCTTTCACAGCTCCTGCTCAGTCCACCCGGGATATCAGAGACAGAAAGAGCTCACCGTTTCTGTTGAACATCATTCCAAGAGATTTGCAGGAAGTCTCATGCAAAAAGAAACTCTACTTTGCAGCAGTGAGGAGCTGAGAGTGTAATAACTCCAGTTTTCATTTTGTACAGCAAAGTCAGGTTGATGTTTTGTTGCTTGTGCGCTCTCAATGAACTGATATAGGCTTTACAAATTAACTAACTGTAGCTACTGTGGTAAATTGGAAGTTTCAAGTGTCTACATTTAGCACTCACTCACAGATGCTTATTATATATCCACATAACCACTACTCACTTCAGTGTTCGTCGATTTATGTGCTTTCTTCACCAAAAAGAAAAAAAAAGTCCAAGTCACTGCATTTTGGGCAAAGATGTTAAAAGTCGTGATGCATGTTTATAAGACGTTGACATTTTAACACTGTGCAGCATCTTATGATGTGATGTTTATGAAGCACAAGTATATTGGCAAAATGATCAGTGCAAGTCATTTTTCATGTGTGTGTGTCAAACATGGCATCTGGTTTGAGCAGCAGGGTAGCCTGTTTAGTCACCAAAACTGGACAGCAGCACTGACATATCTTTTCTAAAACTCTGAAACGTTCACCAATCTGCTTACTCAACGTTATGCTTTCCCTGATCAGAAACATCAGTAAAAATGTAAAATGAAATCATCTGGCTTCCTTTGTAAAGTCCTGACATGATTAATCCAACTTATGTATTTGTTCATGGTGCGCAGTCAGCTGTGGCGATCTCGCCATTGATCATGTGTTGAAGTCACCCTGTGAGGCCACCTGTTCCCAGATGAGGGAAGGACGCGTCCTTCATCTGGACCGGCCCGCCAGCATTCTCCCACAGGCACACGGAGACACCCAATGAGGGGGCAACAGGACATCTCATCTAACACAGGCACACGGAGACGAGATTCGAGGAGCATACTGATTACGAGCAGACTCATTTATTCACCTGCCAGGAAGCATGTTCACAGAGATGTCTCAAATAGAGGAGTGATGATATTTAAATTAAAAAAAGGTAATTACTGTAGCACCATATGTGTGAGCACCTCTCCAGAGAACACAATCAGACCAATCAAACTGGCCAAAACAAACAAAAAGGCCCCTCCTTTATGAAATGACTAATAATCACAAATGCAAATCAAATAGTTTTAATTAGAGATGTACTGATCAAGTTTCCTATAGTCGATAGATTTGTGTTTTCATTTAGATCTGATTTGCCAATTTTGTCTGGTGTTTTTAATTTTTTCTTTACCATTATAGCTAACTGTGGTAGTAGGTTTGAATCAACTTTGCTGATTCCAATCTCTGGCTGATCGGTTGGTGTATTGCTAATTTTCACCAACCAATGAGACCAAAACAAGAAAAGAAAAAGCACATGTAAATCACAAAAATTGAGCAAAACTCCTTTGCAAAGTGACTAATGCATGATCAAAAGTGGAAAGAAAAATTTAGTTTTTTCCTGTAGATAAGGCTTTTGATGACTAATACCAAGTTGGAGTTTTTGAGGTCTGACCAGGCAATTTCAGAACTGACCGATTAAGATAAAAAAAAAATGTTATTCACTGTACTGGGAGGAGAAAATAACAGTGTTATTTTCTTCTCCATGCATAACACCACATATCCCTAACATTTATCTGATTTTGATTAACATAATACACTAGCGTGTGAACGTGTGTGAATGATTGAATGTAGTGTGAAACGTCTTGGGGTCCTCTGGACTTGATAAAACTCTATACAGTACAGCCTATTTACCATTTACAATAGACTAATGGATCAGTGCTTTTCTAATTTGAATCAGTTGAGGAGGCCACAGGGGAAAAAGCACATGAAACAGAGTGGGGAATTATAAGTCTTGACAACAAAGTGAAAACTGTATCATCAAAAACACAAAGCAAATACTAAATAATACACTAAAGTACTAATTAGCGATGCCTCAATTACACTTTTTTTTTATCACTTCCATGCATCAAAAATCGTATCTGTTTTGGTTAAAATCAAGAAAGTGCATCTTGTTGGTTATTAAATATTAAAGACAACTGAGCTTTAATACATGTAATAAAAAGGAAAACTAAAGTCACATTCCTCAGTATTTGATCTGCCAACTACTGATGGGAATCAGTCAAGGGAAAAAAATAAAAATAAAAGTTTCTCATCTGAACAATCTCCAGCACAAAATTATGTTTACAAAACACAGAAAAAATTCGCTAGCACTCTTTATGTTTAACCATTGTGGGTTAAACAAATGGTCGTAATGATCTCAAAATGTTCATTGTGTGATACTGAAAAAATAAAATCACAGCTCTGTCAAATCAGCTTCCATTATTCTTTTGTTTGTTTTATTTGAAGGTCAGCCAGCGTTTAGGGTTGTCGATTAGGATTTTGTCCACCTGGTGCTGAGTGATACCTCTAGTCAGCATCTTTGGCACGATGTTCTTGAGGATATGGGAGTAGCCGTGGCCGCCAAACTTGGTCAGACGGTTCTTGGTGTGGATGTCGTGGGCCATCAGTACCTTGTCCTCGTAGCCCTCCTTCACTAGAAAAGCCAAGCTGGAAACGCACCAGCAACAAGCATGTGAAAAACCAAAGAACAAAGTTTGCATATTGCAAACATAAAGACAGCTCCAATTCCAATGAAGTTGGGATGTTGTTTAAAACATAAATAAAACTGAATGCAATGATTAGAAACATATATTCAATTGCATTATCTTTAAAAAGACAAGATATGTAATTCACAAATTAATAAACTATTGTTTTTTTCACTTGGAATTTGACACCTGAAGCACATTTCAAAAACGTTGGGACTGTGGCAAGTTTACCGCTTCGTTACATCTCCTTTCATTTTAACAACACTCAAAAAGCATTTAGAAAATGAGAACACTAGAGCTGAAGATTTGCAGGTGGATTTCTTTCCTATTCTTGCTTGACGTAGAACTTGTAACACAACAGTCTAGCGTCTCTGCTGCAGTGTTTTGCGATTCATAATGCGCCACACATTTTCAACGGAAGACAGGTCTGAATTGCAGGCAGGCCAGTCTAGTAATCGTACTCTTTAACTATGAAGCTACGCTGTTATAACAGGCTTGACAATGGAATAAGCAGGAGTGTCCCTGAAAAAGATGCCTCTTATATGGCAGCATATGTTGCTACAAAAACCTTATACACCTTTCAGAATTAATGTTGCCTTCACAGATGTGCAGCACATCGCCCTGTCGTCACAGATGATGGCTTTTGAACTTTTAGCTGATATCAGTCCTTTTCCTTCTTAGCCTGGAGGAAACAATGTCCATGATTTCCACAAACAATCTCAAATGTGGACTCATCAGACCACAGAACACTTTTCCACTTCGCATCAGTTCATCACAGATGAGCTTGGAACCAGGGAAACAGGCAGCGTTTGTCAGTGCTATTGGCTTTTGAATGACTGTAGGTGATGAAATTCGTAAATTCCTCACAATAGTTAAAAAAATAGCTGAAAAAGTTTGTTTCTAAACTGTTGGACAATTTGCTCACACAGATGTTCTCAAAGTGGGGAATCTCACACCATCCTTAATTATGAATGACTCAGTCTTTTGGAAATGTCATGAAACTCACCTGTTTCCAATTAACCTGTTCACCCAAAGAAGAATCCAAATAAGTGTATTTTGAGCATTCTCAACTTTTCCAATATTTTATTGCTCTTATCCCAACTTTTTGTAACATGTTGGAGGCATCAAATTCAAAATTGAACATCTGCAAAAACAAGATAAAGTTTATCTGAACATTAAATATCTTAGTGAATTTAAATGACTAAAGGTTGAAAAGCATTTGCAAATTATAATATATTTTTAAAAGTTTTACAAAATGTCCAAACTTCATTGGAATTGGGATGGTACATAAATCAGCTCATTGGCATACACGTCATATTTTAGTATAACATCATGACATAAACCAGATAATGCAGAATACTGCACTAAATTAGAAGTGTTTGAACAAAGAATGCTGGATCCCTTACAAAACAGGAAAAACTTTTGATTGAGAGCAGCGGCATCACTCACGTTCTCACTCTCTGGCTGTCGCTGGGCATGTCCACTTTTAGGTTAAACGGGTAATTCAGCATTTCCGTTCCGAACAGGTCGTACTCCAGGTAACTCCCCATATTTGCAAACTCAAGCAGCTCTCCTTCATCAAATATAGTCCTGAATGAAAGAAGCGGAAATCTGACTCATTTAGCTTCTTCATGACGCGTGTTTTATGAGAATCCGAAAGAAATCGTTGCCATATCTCACACCAAACTTTTTCGAGGATCTAAGCGGTAACTAAGCAGTCTTTATTTAGATATTTATATTTGAAATTTGTAACACAGAAGCCATCATAATACTATGTTTTATTTACGTTAGTATCCGAGTTAAATGTTCAGCTTTATATTTCATTTCAGAAATGTGCAACTGAAAACTGCATGCTTTGATGGTCAGATCTTTAAATATAGTTCTGATGAGTATGCTTGTCAATAGTTTTGGATGTTTAATGATTAATTAGAACAGTTAGGTAATTAACAACTACAGTGGTTATAAAAAAACAAGAGTTTGATGTAAAAGTATTAATTTTCTCTTCATTCACACAGGATTTAAAAATGTACATACATTCACACTAATATTTGGATAAGTTCAAAGTATAATATGCTTTTAGTAGATTTTTCATGAGAGCAATGAAGGTAATATGGTAAGAAAGCTGGCCAGCAGATACAGTGGGATGCCCCTTTTCAGAATTTGGACTTCTCACCTGTCCAGGTGAGACATGACAGTTTTGCTAATGTCACCGCCGGCTTCCTGGAGAATCCGGATGATCTCAGCTGGAGCGGCCGGGTCCCTTCCAGGATGGATGATAACCGGGCAACCCAGCTGAGACTGAGCATGGGCCGTGGCTCTCAACACCTTCTTCTCGCTCTCCGTGATGGGCCAGCCGGTGCCGATCTCACCGATCACGCCGCATCGGATGTCTGTGCCATCAGTGCCGTGGAGCACCTCGCTGACGATGTTATCCGTGAGCTGACGGAAATGAGGAGCGAAAGATGGAAAGCATCCCGATTTAGACAACCGACTGACAAGTTAGTGACATTTTCTGATTTCTCTTCTTCTCTCCATGAACAGACATGAACTTGAGCAGCAGTTTTGAATATTAATACGAGTGCATGCACACTGTCAATGTGTCAATACAGAAAGACTGAACAGCCAGAGATCCATTCAAATCAATCCAAAGTTTCAGAGAAAATCTTTGCATATTAACACAAAGTGTTGAGTGAAGGTGTGATGGATGAAAACAACAACACAACAATATCAAGTAGCGGTCCTCCGAACTTATAATTGCAGGCCCTTTTTATCACATTTTGTCAGGTTACAACCACAAAGTTAAATGGATAAATTAATTTAAAGTTGGGCCTGAATTTATATTTAGCATCCTTTACTCTGATACGTGTAAAGAATTCCAGAAGTCACTTGTTAAGCAAAGTGAGTCATGTCAGTGTAATCTAATTTTCGTAAAAACACAAGTGCCTCATGAAAAGGAAAGAAAACATCAGACAGGTCAGAGATAAAGGTGTGGAGAAGACTGTTGACTGTGGTAGAGGCTCACTTTCTACTAGAAAAACAACCCAAAACATATACAGTAGTTACAGATATAATGCAACAAGATCTCAAACTGCAGTCCCTACTGCAAGTTAAGTGTGCAATATCCTATATATACCATTAATATTCATACGTGCTTACCAATAGTATATTAGGCCAGGTGGATGAATTTTCATTGACCAATCCTGAACTAGATCTGAGTAACCAAGATGTTAAAGCTCAAGGCAAATGATTTGTCATCATGATTGACGTCAGGAGGATGTGAGTTAATCATAATAATTATTGCAACATTCTACAACACTATTGCCATGCTCTAATATTGTGCAGCCCTGGTCAAGGCATATATGTGTGCTGGAATGGAAGTCCAGACCTAAATGTAATTAGGAATCTATGGATCTTATAAAATATATTATAAAGTAATAGAGGTATGAATGCTTTTGATAGGCAGTCTAATTCGCCTTATTGCTATAGAAAACTGTACACACACACACAGTGAAAAGCTCATACTATCAGGTTTCATGAGATGGTACTCACCTTCTCCACACTCATTTTCTTGGTGGCCTCAGTGTGGGTGCAGTCTATATAGTACCCCGCCCCTGCAATGATGTGGACCCCGGTGTCCTTGGCCAGCTGTCGTAGGGCAGGCAGGTCTCGGTCGATGCCCGTTGTGGTGTTCTCCACTATCGTGCCCCCGCCGGCCTTCCTGTAGGCCAGCAGCTCATCCCGCAGGGCGCTAAGCTCCTGCGACAGGAACAAGTTCTCCCTGCAGCTGTATGGGTGCTGCCGGAGCCAGTGCATGTGCTGGATCTGGAACGGGTTTTCTGCCACGGCCTCGTCACCAGGTGGAGGTGCAGTGTAGCTGCACTCAAAGCTCATGACCAGGTGCTCGTGGGTCATGGTGCGGCCCAACTGGTCTGGATCCACAAGACCCAGGACGGTCTGGACCTTTCCACTTAATACTGACATGATGCTCCAATCCGAGGTCAGGTTACTTGGAAAAAACAAAACAAAACAACTAAGTAAATACTCACACCCCTTAAATTGTTTGGGGATTTTGCGAGACAGACCCAAACAAAGTAACCCGTAACTTCCTCCAAAGCAACCATGGGCCTCTGGCTGCTTCTCTGTGTAATGCTATCCTTGCCTGGTCAGTCAGTTTGGGGTGGTATGACTGTACGCCACATTATTCTAATTTGTTTTCATAAAAACATTAAAAAATGCATACTTTTTCTTCCACAACAACTATGTACGTGAACTTTGAGTGGCTCTATTACACAATATCCCCCCTCCCAAAAAAAAACCATTTAGGTCTGAGGCTGAACCGTCACAAGTCGTGACAAAGTTCAAAGAGCGTGAATACTTTCATAAGTCATTCCTTGTACAACTGAGTAAAATCAAGATTAGCCCGTACAGCAGAGCAAGAGGATATTTGTGTCTGTAAGCAGATATTGTGTTAAATCATTGACAAACCGTGTTATAATGCATGCACAAAGAAGGACCTTTGAACTACTAAATGCATATATTCAATTGTTATTTAAAACTCCATGCGTAACTCTTGAACCAACTTCGCAACTATAAACTCCCCTTGCAACAAGCTGCTGAGGAACAAACTCAAAATACAGTAGCGTCGTGAAACTTTTACCGAAAGAACATTGTGCAGTAGTTCGGAGTTCAAACACAGATGGGAAAACGTTTCTGAAATTAAATCTCTATATGTTAAAATGTCCAAACCCCCAGTATTCTAACCTCGTTTCTGTTCACCGTGCTCTTGTTCTACCACCAACCGAGCTCGGACAGCCGCTGCAGCAGATTAGCTCCAAAACACGTCGCGTCTAAGAGTAAATTATCGCGAGAGATTCCGAGACCGTAGTTCAGACAGCGCTTACTTTCAGGGTCTACATCAGTATGAGGAACAAGGAATTTGATTTCGGTTCAAAACAGAAACATTTAGAATATAAATACCGTAGCTATGTCAATAATGCAAAAATAAAAATAAAAAATATATATATTATCTGTCATTTTACTGTGTTTAGATAAAAGAGAAAAATGAGGTTGAATGAGGTTGCAAATAGTGTCAATCTCCTCTGTTAAGCGTTCATAAGAGAGGCAGCCTGGATGAAAAGTGTCTGTGTCGGCACTGTGGGAAAAGTCTAAACAGTTTGTGTACAGGATGTGTCAGGTTTGCAGAGATTTTAGCTGCTCTTGTCCTGAACTTAGACCTATTAAAATTTTGGAAAGAGATGATTAGCCCTTATGATCTTCTCTGCAGACCTAATTGTTTGTTGTGGTTTGGAGCTGACCAGTTTTCTGGATAAGCCAAACCACAGACATGAATTCACAAGCCAAACCACACAGTGATGGACAAATAAAGCACAGACTGAATAATGACAGAATAGAAACAGCATCTCCCCTGACAGGTTGTACTTATTAGGTTTTTGCAGAAGGTAAGGTCTTTGCCTTCTGAACAAAACATCAACCGTGTGTGAGGACCATCTCAGGTTCTGAGAAAGGTGGGCCAACGAACTGCTGCAATGGATCAGAATAACAGTGAAGTCATCTGCAAATTTCAGGAATTTCGCAGATGGCTCTGCAGAGGTGTGGTCCTTTGTGTCCAGAGTGAAGAGGAATAGGAACTCTGGTCCACCTGCTCCCTAGGTGGTGCAGGATGTAGTTCCAAGATGACTGCATATTCTGCGGAGTTGTTTGCCCCGGCCTGCTGTCATTTATCCTGGTAATGTTGCATTCTTGTTGACCGCAATGATGGCGATGCGCTTGAAGCAAGACTGAGCCTGAGGATTTGACTTAAGATGGGGGTCAGCACAGGCTTTCGGGCACAGGAGGAGAAATTGTCAGGCTCTGGAAGTTTCTTGCTCTTCTTATGTTCAAAGAACCTATTTACATCTTCTGAAGAGATCATATGTCCAGGCAGGTGGTCTGAGGAGAGAAGAGTGGCTGGTGCATGGGGAGCTTTCGTGTCAGAGTGAGATGTGGATAATGTGGTGGGAGGTGTGAACGACTGCTTTTCAAACCTGAGCTAAAAGTTGTTATGGTCGTCTGCCAGATAAGGATTCTGCTTAGGGTTCGGGATGGTCCACTGTAGTTTGCATTTAGACATTTATATTGTTATTAATAAATGGTTGTTTCCTATCTAAGATGGACTAATTTATGTGAAATTCAGATGAATAAAACTGTTGCTAAGAATTGCTTTAAAGATAATGCTAAATACAAAATGGAACAACTAGTACTTTGGAAGCTATTTGTTTCTTTATTGGTAAAGTTTGATTTTGCATTCCACCTACGAGTTTTGATTGTTTTGGGGGGCAAAATTGAATAAGTAGTAGATCAGTCTTACACTTTTGGTTAATTCATTTAGAAATCACAGATGCAGATCTTCTGCCTTTATCTCACCCTACTTCCAGCAGAACTAGGGTGAATCTTCTTCACTACATTCCTGAATTCTCTCTGTCATTCCTCTATTTTCCTTCACCATGGGAATTTCATTTTAAACATCCTTAGTCCAAACCATAACAGCATTGCCTCTCTAACTTCATCTCAAAACCTGAACTATCCTCCAGGAAAACGTATTCCTTATCCTGTTCATTTTAGCCACTAACAAAGAAAATGTCACCCTGCGACATCTGGCTTTGCCCCCTGTCTTTTTGTCGGTGCCACCATATCTAACTCATACATCACAGCAGGTCTCACTGCTATCTTTCCCTTTCACCATTTCTTTCATGCCTATTGCTATCCTTCTGACACAAATCATCCCTGACAATTGCTTACCTTCACTTCACCCTTTCTATACACTGTCACTGCACTGGTTTTGAATTGTTGAACCAAGGCGCTTAAAATCTGTTAATTTACTTGTCTCCCCCTCATTTACACACAAATGTTGTTTGGTTCACCTGAATTTGACTCCTTTTCCATCTATACCATAGCTCTACCTGTAACTGCTCTTTTTTTCTAATCCCTGCTGTCACAATAGATCAGAATCTCATTCTCATTCAGCTCAACACTTGGACTGTAAGAGACTGGATTGGATCTTGTGCCAAATTCTCAGTTAATGTCTCTGAAAACACAAAGAGACATTATACATTTTTCTGTTGTCCTGTCTACTCCCAGTTATCTCTCAAAGAAAATATTAAATTTTTATACTCTAAAATCATACTGCTGCTTTCTGTAAGTCACCTCTTTTCTGAACTGATGACCTTCAATATATCTTGCTTATGGCTCATCAACCTTATGTAAATGTGTACATCAGTATCAGAATACTTCTCTGTTCCTCAGACACCCCACCAGTCCTGATGATTGTGTTTTGGTCTCTCACTCTGACATATCCAAGCCTTTACAGGTAAGAGAGGTTGATAGGAATATCCAACCTCCTATTTTTCCACTAAAGTCCAAACTTGATAAGTTGGCTGAAAAGCAATTGCTTCTCAATTATTTTACATATGCTTCAAATATGTGACTCTAAATATATAATAAAAAAACTATTTAGCTGTTAGTAATCTTTTCTAATCTGTCTTATATGTTTTGTTGGTAAAAGAATATAAATGTATTAATCACAGCCATTTAGATGGATTCTTCACATGCCTATACTGACACAGTAAACACTTGAAGATGATTCATGCTCCAGGAAACAGATTGTGACTTTTTCTGTTTGCTCTCCACTAAGCAGATGGTGTCCACAACAGCATTTGGTCAGTTGTTGTAGGGAACTGCCCTGTGCACACTCACTATCATAGATGCGAATGGTCAAGCAAATTCACAGACTGTGGGACATATATGCCATTAATTTGTCACTGAAATGATTACTCTACAAATCAAGAAAGTAAACAGGGTTGAATGTGTTGGATGTTGACGATCAAAGTGGTTAAGTGTTATTTTGTCTTTGCTATTCTGAAAGCAAGCCATTTGGATGATTATTCATCTCTTGTCTGGAGACTAAATTATTTCAGTCTTCTCTCACTTGTTTTATCCAGCAATAAACGGTTAAAGTTGTGTTCCTTAAATTCCTTCAATGTTTTAGAAATAAACTGGCTGAAACGTTTGACTTGCTGCTATCAGCCTATGAATGTAAGCTTTAGTTGGTTGTAGTTATTATTTTTTTATTCCTTGCTCATTTATTTTTAGTACACACTCTGTCCTCTTCAGTCAGGGGGGGCAAGTCCATCCCAGCAGTCAACCAACAAAAGGTGAAGTACACTCTAAAAAAGCTGGCAGTCTGACAGAGTGTATCTCTGTGTTATTTATCATTATCATCTCTCATGTTGACTACTTTTCTTGTTTAACACATCTAATCTATGCATGGAGTTGAAATTACAAATGTAAACATGTCTACAGTTTTGCATGATGAGCTCAAAATGTGTTTATAAAAAACTGTTATTCGACATGAGAGTAAAAGAAAAAAATCAAAGGGAGAAAATAAAAAAGATTTGTGTAATAAATGTAAAAAGATGGGCATTGAAGCCAGCATAATAAAAGCACACATAAACTCATAAATAAATCACTTGCTTTAAGGACGAACAATCGGAAAAAATGAAATCAACAGAGAAGCAGAATTACAAAATGTTGTTACTCATAAACCTGGAGTATCATTCCACTCCGGGGGTTTCTTATTACAGACAAGAGAAAATGTCACCTCCCATTCATCTGTATGACTGACATGTTTCAGACGGACACAGCCACAGGGAGCCTCTTAAATAGGGGGCTGACTAAAACCATCTCACTCATGTCGACAGGCCTCCAGACGAATAGCTTAAGCGATAAGAAGCGTTTTCATCTCATGTACAGTTTGATGTTCTGAGACTGATTTACTTGCACAGTTCTGATGTAAATCAATAATTGACCACGGCACAGAAAACAAAAAACTAAATAGATGGGCCTTAACAAACCCATAATTTAGTTTGTAGCTTATTGTGTCTCTCCACATTTACAGCTTGCAGCTATGTCAGAATCCAATATTAGATCAACAGAAATTGCTACAAAATATTTCAGTGACAAATATTTCCCTTCTAAATGAGGAGTGGTTTTGTGGATCTGGCCAGTCTCATCCAAATCTCCAAAAAAACATTTGGACTCTCTCTCTGTCTTTCTCAAGGCACTTTGAACTGCCTTGTTGCTGAAAATGTGCTATATAAATAAAATTACCTCACCTCTCTATTTCCAGCTTTCTCTCTAATTATCTCTATCTATCTTTCTATCTATCTTACTTCCTTAAAAACATTTCTGCTTAATTTTATGACTTTATCCCAAAAGCCAGAGCAAAAATTGCAGCAAAGCTTTGTTTTCTCAGCATTCTGTGTCCCAAAATGAGCAAATAAAACATATCTTGTGATGTGCTGCCCCCTGCAGACAGAGATGGGACACAGTATTTCAAATTAAATGTGACGGAGCACATTTAAAGGCCGTATCCAGCCTTTAGTGGTCAACAGAGAATCTGAAAGTAAACATGCATCATTAAAGTGTTGGTTCCACTTGCAAATACAAGTATGCTGCTTTTACTTGATAAAAACAACTTTATTTTGAAGTTTTTATTTTGAATGTCACCTATGGCAATATGTGTGCAATTTACTAATATTGCAAAGGACTGTTTGTCATGTGATACTTTTTTGGAGTAAGAGCTGGCTGCCAGTTATTCAGTACTTAAGTGTTTTACTTATTCTCAGCCCTTGTGGCTTAATCTGGCCCCCAGAGCACGGTCAGTCCTGCTAGGAATCCCCTCAGCTGTCCTGCTGCTCATTCAGGCCCACCGGTACCAGCGTTCTGAGTCTGGAGATCCAGAGTCTCTCAGCACGCCGGACTCAGCTGTGGACCTGGTGAGATTCTGCTGGAGAACAGAAGAACTCGGGTTGGTCCATCCACGATCTATGAAGTGGTGAATTAGGGGAACATGTTTGTTCTTCTGATTGATAATATTGAATCTGCTGGTGAAACGGGTCAGAATGGTTTCCTGTTTCACCAGCATATTCAATTGGGCAGGTTTTTTCATCCAATTAGGTAAACACAGGTTTTGATTTTAGGGTGTCCAGATTGTTCAGTTTTGTAAACTGTTACTAAATTTGTTTTTAATCCAAAATAGTGGTTGGAAAGATTCTCCCTTACCTTTGACCCCGGTTCCTTTAATGGTTTAACCCAGGCATGGACCAAATAGTCTTATAGGTTTTTATTCCTGCTGTAGGCTGCAATAATTCTGTAATTTGGTAACAGTGAGTTGTTTGATTGGAACTTGATGTTGTGAATGAGCTGGCAGACAGACGATGGAAATGTGGTAAGAAGAGGGAGAACAGGAGAGATCTCCGGTTATCTGGACTCAAGGAAAGAAGCTCTGCATCTCCTCAGGAAAGTCCTGGAGTTTCCCCTCAGAAGAACGGCCTTGAAGAGGACGCCATGAAATCTGCTGAGTAAATGCAGTGGAATCTGAGTAATTGTGATTTAATTAGGCCTGCCTAGGTGTGTTTGGGTGATAACTGGTTATATAGAGGAGAGCATGTGAGGTCAGTGGGCTCAAAATGGACTGATGTCTAATTTATGTGTGGTGTCGAATTGTGAGTCTTCGTATGTGGTGGTGTCTAAAAGGTCTACAGCTTTAAAGCTAGACTTGAATGTGATGGATGGGTTGTGTGTTCAGTGTGTGAGTGAAATGTTTAAAATCTTTCTCTGAGTGAGTCCAGACCTCCAGATGTCATCCAGGTATCTGAAGTAGAACATGGTTTTTTAATGCATTTCCTGAACCCTCTGTTTCCCATTGTTCCATGAAGATGTTTGCATATGTGGGTTCAAACTTCTTCCCCATGTTAGTGCCCTTGATCTGGAGGAAAAAATGATTCCCCTAATTGATTTGTAAAAGTTGGAGTAGCTCCTTATCTGTTCTTCTACAGATAAGGAGGAAATATTTATAGAAAATATTTTCAATGGACTTAATTCCCTCAGATATATCAATATTAGTATTGATAGAATCTTCTGGTGAACAGAAGAAATTTGTCCAGTTAGGGTCAAGCATATAGGAAGAAAACCAGAAAATGAGTTTTCTCACTTAAAGTAACTCAAACAGTATAAGTGGAAGTGATCTATGGGAGGGGCCCCACATGCCCACCGAGTTTGGTGGGCGTAGCTTGTTCCCTTGATGTAGCTACCATTGATTCCCATTCATTTGAACAATTTCTCACTCAAAATATCTCAAAAATTATTTTATGGATTCTGTCTTTTATCTGCTTACACACACACTGCTGCTTACATAACCATATCACATAAGACTGACAATCACACATAAACTGAAACTGAAATAATTAGAGAAGGAACAGAATGAGAATAAAAACAGAACTTGCTCTAAAATCTGCTTCACTTACTGTCACCCATAAGGTGAGCTATGTGACACTCAGTGCTGGACGGTGAACGTCTCTCTGTTTCTGTTCCATTTCTATGACTTGCATGGTTTGTAACATTTGATCATTTTTGGCATTAAAGCCCGTTTTATACTTAACCAAATCTCATTATTTCTCAAGCAAATGATGCTGAGGGGTGCTGGTCAGGTCCTGAAACTGTTAAACGTACCTGGGTGGTGCACAGAAGGGAAAATTGGTGAAGTACAAAAAGTGCTCATTTGACCAAACTTGATTCGTATTCTCCCTCCAACCCTCTGCAGGTCCCCGCCATGTTTGGTGGTCCTAGCCCATTCCTTTCATGTAGCTGCCATAGACTCCCGTTCATTTTTTGACCTAGTCAAAGTCTGGCTAGGAACGTCTTATCGAGCTGGGACTTAACCCTAACTTCAGTGGCCTCTTACCTCAACCAGGTTTCAATACATTTTGATTTGTTTTTTCGCTCAATTTTTTAAATAAATCAGCTGAGCTTTAAAAACTCGTCTGAGTTTCTGTTGAATGAAGGAGTTTTGCCTCAATGCTGCTCGGCTCACCAGGAATTGGCCTTAAAAGTAAATGTTTAAACAGATTTTCTCTCCTTTTACTTTTTTAAGGAGTAAAAAGGAACAGATGAACTCATGTTCATTCATGTTTATTGGAATAAACATGAGTTCATTCCAATAAACTCATGTTATTGGAATGAACTCAGCTCAGCTTTAAAAAGTCATCTCAGTGATAACTGTTGGATGATGGAGTTTTATCTTAATGCTTCTCTGAAGGGGCTTGAATTTGGTTTTAAAAGTCTGATATTTTAACCAAGTTTTATTTTGTTTTATTTGTCTTCAAACTCTGTTTTGAAGACGGAAATCACAGCTCAGCTTCTGATTTCATTGTTGAGCTCCTGCTAGGTGCCAGAAATGTGTATTATCACGGTTCTGAACACCAGAAATGGACTTTAAAAGAACCCAGAATGCATTGCATGGTGGGGCTTCATACACTGCCTGGCCAAAAAAAAAGTCGCCACCAAAAAATGGTCACACTCTCTAATATTTTGTTGGACCGCCTTTAGCTTTGATTACAGCCCGCATTCGCTGTGGCATTGCTTCAATAAGCTTCTGCAGTGTCACAAGATTTATTTCCATCCAGTGTTGCTTTAGTCTTTCACCAAGATCTTGTATTGATGATGGGAGAGTCTGACCACTGCGCAAAGCCTTCTCCAGCACATCCCAAAGATTCTCAATGGGGTTAAGGTCTGGACTCTGTGGTGGCCAATCCATGTGTGAAAAAGATGTCTCATGCTCCCTGAACCACTCTTTCACAATGTGAGCCCGATGAATCCTGGCATTGTCATCTTGGAATATGCCCGTTCCATTTGGGAAGACAAAATCCATTGATGGAATAACCTGGTCATTCAGTATATTCAGGTAGTCAGCTGACCTCATTCTTTGGGCACACAATGTTGCTGAACCTAGACCTGACCAACTGCAGCAACCCCAGATCATAGCACTGCCCCCACTGGCTTGTACAGTAGGCACTAGGCATGATGGGTGCACCACTTCACCTGCCTCTCTTCTTACCCTGATGCGCCCATCACTCTGGAACAGGGTAAATCTGGACTCATCAGACCACATGACCCTCTTCCATTCCTCCAGAGTCCAAATTTTTTAAAGAGAGCACAGAATATTTCTGATGATTTGGTGTTGCTGCAGCTACTTCTTGACGTATTCTTGACGTATATCAGACGTCTTATTGAAAGCCCTGCACAGAACTTTTTTCATCTTCCCACATTTCAAAAAATGTGGGAAGATGGTACACGTTAGATTGTGTACCATCTAACGTTAGGTACACCGGTAGATGTACCTAACGGTACATCTACCGGTTTTAGATGTACCTGACAGGATATTTTTATGTGATAACATTAAACTTTGTAAAAAAAACCCCCCAAAAAACCCATTTAATTCATAAGCAATTTGAATGTCTTCTCTACAGATGAAAATACTGACAGGATAGAGGAGGGCGAGAAAGTGGTGCCAGTAGGCCTCCTGGCAGGAGTCATCATAATGATGATAGTACTGCTAGCAGCTGTTCTCACATCGATCTACATGTACAGTCACCCCACCAGCAGCGCCAGTGTTTTCTTCATGGAGGTCAGTGTGGCTCCTCAAAAATGTTTTTGTCATTAAGCACCAAAATCCTCAAAAAAAATTAAAAAATGTATTTCGACAGCAATGTCTTTTACTTCTTCTTATAAAGTCAAGAATATTCCAGTTTAGTTCTCAAGCATCAAACCACAACATTACTTTATTAATGTTTTTTGTTCAACATCAGGTTTAACAAAAGTGTTTTTATGCATCACTTCCCCTAATGCTATCAAAAAATGCTTTTTAAAAATAATTAATCAAATCACCTCCAACTCAATCAGTTTTTTAACAGCCTACTATCATTTTAAATCCTCCAGAGAGACGTCCAACCCACTGGCCAATCCTGAAGTTCAGACGGGGCTCCGGTCGGCCATCCTATGCTGAAGTGGAAACTCCCGGTCACGACAGAGAAGGTACTGTCATCATCGACCTCAAACAATCTTTTGTCATTTCAGACAGAAGAGAGAGCGAGCAGAGAGAAGGGTTTATAGTTCCTGATCAAAGAGAATGCTTTCTTGCCTCAGAAAGCTCCTGACCAAAGCTGTAAGTCTTTTTGGGCTTCAGGGCAGAGCTGGTTCTATGTGTAACATCTGTTTTGTCTTACAGATAACAGACGAGTTCACTTTAGGAACAAAGAGCAGAAACAAAACACGAAACCTCAGTGAGGATATTTCAACAGTGCATTGGCTTGGTGAGCTGAACTGTCTAATGTAAAAGGAAGAAGCTCTTGGTTTTATCCTGCTATTGCTTTCAGTCCAGAGAGCAGGAGGTGATCCTGCTAAAAGCTCTTCCCTCAAAGATGCCCTTTATTTTCCTTTTGCACCTACTTCACAGAGAGGAATGTCATGTTTGAGTGTCACTTCCTGATCTCAAAAACACAGACAACATTCCTCCCCATGACACCCACCCACCTCTGACGGGCAATGTTCCTTTCAGCCCTGTTTACGTCAGAGTACAGCATTCCCAGATGGCAGCAGGTGTGTGAAGCTTTTCAATTTTATTTTATTTTTTGAGCTTAAAAGACAGAAAACATTTACTGATTACAATGCTGTACAAAATTTACACTATAACATACACAACAGGGGAATAATACTTAAAGATTACATACAATTATTTTAATTTCAAATGTAAGCGTTTTACAGGTTGTATAACATGCTACACTTGCTTTTCTGTTTGTGTAATTTATAATTGTTCGCATACTGTTTATTTCTTGAGTATTACAGTTTTGTTTAGTATCTGCTTCTACGGTTAGCCTTTATTGATTTCACATTATATATATATATGAAGTATCATAAAAGGATATCTGTGAGCAACAGATTTAAAATATAGTTTTTATGGTGCTGAAACAAAGATATTTTACATATCCGTGTGCTTATTTTCTTGATTGTCTTTGTGCTCTTCCTTTCATCGGATAGGTTGGTGTCTAAAGATTTCTCAAAATATTTGACCTGAAAATGCAATTATTTTATCTGCTGTGTATGTATGAAATATAAACATCTATAATTCACTATATTTTTCTTGGTAAGACAGTATGCAGTGATCATGGAATGGGCATACATTTTTGCCCAAAATGTTTAACCATCCCTCTGTCTTAATAGATGGGAGTCATTTAGACTCTGTGTATGGCAGGGTTGCACTGACCCTGTGTGCGTTTTTACAAGGCTTTTTTTGTGTGGTTTCGGAAATTGACGGTCTGATGGTACAGCTTCCCTGCTTCCCCGCTGTCCAATCATGCTAAGACCGCAGGAGGGCTGATAGTTGAATCTTAGGTAAATCTTAACTCTTATGATTTAAACACAGAGACTTAAGAGAAAAATGTGATTTCTTTCATTTTAAACCATTTCCCAGCCAGCTTTTGTTTAAAAATAGTGTTTTTTTACAAAAACAATATGGGTGGAACTCACTTTCTGCACTCAAAATGTCTAAGATTGTTGTGACAGGAAATATTTAATCACAGCAGAATTGTTATTTTTTTGTAAACATGGGGAAAACACACATCAGTGTGCAGCAACAGGTAAGGGAGGGGCAGCACTGCATTATTCTGTGCTCCAAGTAGCTGAAGACAGCCTGGGTCACTCCAACACTTTTTCTGCCATCTAATTAATAGCTGACAAAGCAATCTGTCTTCTGATTGGCCAATTTAATTAGTCACTATTTAATCAGCTTGGGCTAATGTAAGTGGCTCATGCATCTGACTTTTATACAATGATGGCTGCTTTTTGCTTGTGCACACACGGCTCCAAACAAAATCATCAATACATTGTTTTACATCTGTGTAAATCTTACATTCTCAGACAATTTAATGTACAAAGCTTGATGTAAACACAGAATATGTGTCCATAATAGTGTTTCACATTGCTTGAGGAGTTTAAGGCAGCTGGTGTTTGAATGTACTGTATCATTTCAGACTGGTCTGTTGGATGATGGGGTGAAGGCACTGCTGTCAAAGAAGTCATGCAGAGACTGGATGCTTTAGGCTTCCTTGTCTTCTAAAATGAGAAGAGACAAAACAATCTGAATTCAGAGGAACGATGAGACACAAGTTAGTCTAATTTCAGTCAAACAGGACAATCTTGGGCTTCAGATATAAATGTCTCACAAGTACCAAAAACACTGTAGCACTGTTTTTTCCTGCAAATAAAATAAAGGGATTAAATTACATTCTATATTGTGTGCAGATATTTTTAGTGAAACCCAAATCCAGAACCGAAACAATATTTAGAACGATTTTTTATTACTATTTTCCTTGCATAACAGTCAAATTAAATCGATGACTAACAAAGATTAGAATTATTTTAACACTTGCGAAACTTTAACAAAAATGTTGCAAATTGCAAATGCGAGCCAAATTTTTAATCAGTTCAAAGAGTTTGTTCTTGGTTCTCTTTAGACAACATTATTCCAAAGAATACAGTTGTTGGTGTAATTTCTGCACACCAACAATGCTCTGAAGCTTAAAAATACTACGAGTATGGATACAGACATTATGTCACATTATTGTAGTAAAAATTGGAATTTTTTCTGTAACCCTTAAAGTTTGAGTGATATTTTTCACTCATGAGTCATATACACCACCTAGTTATTCATTTTGGTTAAGACTACCCACATCATCAGTGAACTGAAATAATGTAAATTACAATGTGATGAATTCACTAAGATTGAATGCAAATACAAAGTTACCTCTCACTGGTGGTGCAGGTAGTCTTCTTCTCAGATGTCTTGAAGAGTCCAGAGTAACAGACTGCAACAACATACATGAGCATAAAACGGTTTTAGCGCCCCTCTCTGGTATTTGCACTGTTCTGTGTTCTGACAACAACAACCTTTTCTGTGGCCGCCCTGGTCTTCGTGAAGCGACTCTGGGTGTCCACATTGAGGCCGGCACTCTTCAGAGCAGCGATTCTTGCAGAAATGTCAGATATCTAAATCATAAACAAGCAAAATGACTGCTGATGCAGATGCGTTGAGCCACTTTAAAATGTATATTTACATAAATGTCCTATAATCTACGTGGATGTAGGATACATGCCAAGCATTCCTTCGTTTATTTTTGTGAAGCTCACCTGCAGCTCGGACTGCTGAACCTTGGCGGCGGCTGCTGCCACCTGCTCCTCCAGGAAAGACAGCTCCAGATCGGATGTGGAGCTGCAGATTTCCCTGGCGCACTCCTCCAGGTCGCTCAGCTCTGCCTCCAGGCTGTACACAGAACCAGCTGCCACATAAACCTGCACCAAAACCAAGCCACAGAAATCCCAATTTATGACTTTCATATTTTCAAAATTACTCAGACACCTTATAACTTTACTGTTTCATTGGTTTGACAAAATGTTAGTCAAGTAATTGTGGATAAAGACAAATATTTTATATTTAGTTCACATTTTACACATCACTTTTCAGTATTGAGCTTCATTCAGACTTAATTCAAAGAACTGTACAACAAATAAAAAAAAAATTGCTGCATGTTTCTCTCGAGGTACATTTTTATTTTTGAATCCTATGAAAACCTCACTGTATATGTTCACAGTAGGTTCTATATTTTGAATGATCTTATATTTATAATGTAATTATTATTTTTAGATGTATCACTTTTCTTTCAAGTGAGTGTAATTATTATTATTAAATTTTAATTTACCAAGAAGTTCTAAGGTTTGACTTCATAGTTTTCACTTGGTTAGTAATGAAGAAAGATAAACCAGGTAAATCCTTTTATTTTCTTCTAAATTTTTATTTTAGTGGATAATATCTGACATTTTTGCCCAATTTATATCTGTCCTTTTCATTGTTGGCCTTAAATAAACAGATATTTAAGCTCCCGATTCACCACAATAATTAATTTTAGCTAAAACTTGTGAGTTGAATCAATATTTGTGACTACCAGGTTACGCTGCGGACTGCTATAGAAGTGGGAAGTATAAAAATATGATATGGGGTAAAACTATGAGCTGGACTTTACATTTTCCTCTAGTTTCCAGAACTGTTGGTCCAGCTTCTTGGGGTCTGCGTTTGGGGGCAGTGAGATTGTAGAGGCTCGGGTTTCGTCTTGTCCCTCCACTCCCTGGAGCAGCTCCTCAGTCGCATTCAGCACCTTCAGCACCTCAGTGGTGATGCTGCGTAAAGATGCTGCAGAGTATCGCTACGGGAGCAAAAACCAAGACAAGTTATTTCAACTCATAAATGTAGGAGAAACAGTCTAAATTTTACAACTGAAGAAAATACTCAACAGATGATTTTTTTCCCCGTTTTCTCCAGGGTTGCACCAAATAATCAATGGTTAAAACTAAAGCCGAAGAAACCACTGAGATGTTGAATGCTACCTAAATCAAAATAGTATTTTATTAAACATCATAGCACATATCAATACTTTTTCAACGTTCAAAGTGAATTCACACAGAAATCCCTTTCTTAGTAAAGATTACTGCTAATTTCTGAATTAAAATTCTATAGTCCGAATAAAATACTAACTCAGTCATAATTTTTTATTATTTCTCTCTTGCATGGTGCAATGTCAGTTTTGCTCTTTATAAAACAGTGGTTGCTCACAGCAAGAAGGCAAAACATTTTTGCCAGATTACAATTGTCCAAAATTGGCATAGAAAGGTTAAAGTTGTATCAAAGGTTATAAGTAATTAAAATGCTAATTCTGATTTGTGCAACTTTACTTCTCTCGAATGCATTCATCATGCTAGTGTTTGGAGAGTCAAAAATTTATCTGTTGTGAGAAAGTGTGAAATATGCGACTGTTTAAACATAATCTTTGCTAAATATAAATTAATTCACAATGATTTTGGGCCTCTAATCTTTGCAGTAGATAACAAATCGGTAATACTTCACAAGAAGGTCAAATCTCTATTGATTTGCAACAAAAACACAAACAAAAATTTTGAACCTATTATAATAAACAAACCTTGATTTGTGCAAGACGGTGGCAAGGAGGAATAAAAAGCTTCAAGTTACAATAAGCTAAAAGGTTTTTATCGAAAATAAGAAATACATATTTTAGAGGAAAGTGAATATTCTACCTTTATAATACGTTCAGATTTTAATATCCTACGGGTTCGGGTTATACTTAAACAACTCTCTCACCTGCTCCAGCACAGATGACCTTAGCTCTATAGTTTTGAAAAGCTCCATGTCACTACCCTACAGTTAAGGTAAAGCAAAGGCACAGACATGATAAGACAGAACATAAAGAGGGAAGAAGAGAAAGAAGTTAGTTGAATTGAAAAGAAAGTGTGAGGTTATTAGTAAGCATATAAAACCTCTGCTGAGCGTCATTCAAATTACTGTAAAATAATTCTGGCTTATTTTAAACCAGAGGAACAGCAGTAAGAGCAACTCGGTCATCAATTCAAATTCTGGATGGATCAGCTGGTGAGATGCTGCGATGAAAGTTAAAGATCTTTTATTAAACATATTAAGTAGAAGTTAATTAAATGTTTTCCTCACTAGAGGAAAATAGAAAAAATCAGACATTCAACTGATTGATTCATTTTCTCCTAAGCCTGCAACTGACATTAAAACCTTTATAAACAAAGAGAATATTGCAAAATTTCTGCATCGTAAAATGTATTATTTTATTTGTTAAAGCTGCTTTTATAGAGAAGAAAATGCTTGAAACAGCTTTTGTACTCACTTTGTGAATCTCCTCTGGGGAGAGGAACTCCCCTAGATGAGTGCAGGAGCTGCACTGTTCCATGTTTTCAGTTTTCTGCTCATCCTTGACTTGTCCGTCTCCATCTTTCTGCTCACAGTTTGTTTTATCTCTGTGCATCTCAGCTGCTTCCGACTTGGCTGTGTTTCTTCTTCGTCCATCCTGGTTCTCACTTTTCTCTTCACTTTTTGGACTTGTCAGTTTGGTTTGACTTATTTGGAGCTCTGTGATGGTTGTCGTATCCCTACGGTTTTCTTCATAAATATTTCCATCTCTACCTGTACTGTTTCCTTTCTGTTTTTTGTCAGATATCTCCCCGTTGGTTTCCTCACTAATGCATATTGTTATCACTGACTCTGATCGCTCATGTGTTTCCTCTGCGGCATCCTTCCTCTCGCTCAATCCGGTCTCTCCCTCGACGTCGTCGCTCTCCTGTTTTCTCTGTTCGGTTTGTCCAGCTTTGTCCATCATTTCTCCCTGCATGTCCTCCAGAGTCATCATCAGCATGCTGCTGATTATTCTGTCAAATTCTGCTTCGTCTTCGTCACTCTTTGAGTCTGTCTCGAACTTTCTCTCACTCTGTTTGTTTCCTTTTAGAAACTCTTGTTCAACCTTTTCATCTGTCCCCTTTGAAGGTGACTCTGTCTCTTCTTCAGCTTTTGCTTCCTGTAGCAACTCTGTCTTCATTTCTGCTTTCAATGTGATCTCTTTCCTTTCAGATGGCTCTTTAAAGAGTTCCATGTATTTGTCATATAATTGCCTCATTCCCATTGTTCCTTCCTCTGCTACTCGCTTGTCTTTCTGTACGCCGGTTGCATCATCTTCAACCTTTCTCTGACACTTTCCTCTCTCACCCCTCTCTTGCTCCCTTTCTCCAGTTTCATCTGTCAAATTAAACATCTCCATGTTTATGTCTCCAATTGATTCCTCTCCCTTCCACAGCTCCCTCATATCCCTGCTGCCCCCATTTTCCTCCAGCTCCTGTTTTCCTTCATTATTTCCCAGTCTGTCCAGCTCATCCTCGGTAGAGGAAAACTGGGAGGCGCTGACTAAACTGGCCAAATCCCGCAGCTGAGTCCTTCCCGGCTGCACACTCCACAGCTCCTTCTCATTCGCCCCGTCCTCTCCTCTTCCGGCCTTATCCAGCTCGTCCTCAGTGGAAGAGTACTGGCTGGCGTTGACTTCGTTAGCTAATCTGCATAATCTAACAGCCAGATCTTCATCTTTTCCAACCTCATGCTCCATGTTCTCCATTTCGAGGCCCATTCTGTCCAGCTCGTCCTCAGTGGATGAGAACTGAGTTGCTCTGACTTGTTTTTTCAGCTGACAGAGCCTGTAGGTTAGTCTCTCTATCTGCACCTGCTCTTCATCCCCTTTATCCATGTCTGCATCCATGTCCCATTCCCCCTCGCTTTGTCCCACTCCATCTGACTCATCTTCAGTCGAGGACAAGTACGTAAGGTTGGCTTGGGAAACAAGACTGCATAATCTGTGTTGCAACCCATCATCTTTTTCTTTCTCTTCACCTGTTCTTTCACCTTCCTCCAAGTTAACGTCAGTCTCAGACCCACTTCTTTGTCTCCTTTCTCCCTGCTGTCCATCATTATTTTCATATTTCTCTTCATCTCGTTCTTCTTCTCGGGGGCAAAATTCATAAACTGTGCCTGGGCATGGATTCAGTTTTGAAGTGAAGTCGTTGACGGTGTGATTGACAGCATCACTGCTGGGGTCAAAGGGCTCAGGTGTTGTGGCTGCAGAGGTGTGGGGAGTTGCAGCATCAGAGGGTTGTGAATAAAATGGTTCCTTATTGTTTAAATCCTGAAAATGTGTAAGGTTCAAAAGTTAAAAACACAATTTAAAAATAGTAGATTTTGTTATGTTACAGCCACAAACTTCTACAGATTTTACTGGAATTTTATATGATAGACCAACACAAAGTAGAGCAACCAACTACTGTAAGTGCTTTAAGCGTTTCCATAACTTTATCTGATCTGTTCCTTGGTTCTCATGATGCTGTTTTTCACTAATGGTCTCTAACAAACCTTTCATAATTTCATGACATTTAAAGATGATTGGCTTCACTGGACTTTATTTAGTACAATCAAAGTAAAGGAGGATTAACACAAATGCAAGCCATACATTTCCTGTTTTTTTGTAGTTTTTTTTTTTTTGTAAAAGCTCATATACTTTGTGTTGGTTGATGACATTAAATTCCAGTGAATACAAGGAGGTGTGTACCAGGAATGCATGATACTAGAAAGTCCTGATCTTGCCTTTAAGTCTTTTTAAGTTTGTCCCTGCAGATTGTGGTTTCCTCATTTATTTAACAGAGAAAATACCACACTCCAACATATTTTAATAATTCTTAACTCTTGTGTAATCTCAAGATATGCGACTATTTGTTGTTGTTTTTGATGAGATGAGTCAAACTAAATTAGTGAAATAATCTTATGGGATCATTTTGCAGCTTAAGTGATTAGTCGTCTCATTTGTTTAGCGTTGAGCTTCTTTTCCTTCTTACCGATGGTGGAGAAGACGCTGCTGGCTCTTTTTTACTCCTCCTCTTTTTCCTTGATTTCCTGATTTTTCCCTCCTCTTGCTCATCAGGCAGCTTGAGCTCATCCTTCTCCCTCTCTGCTTCTTTAAAGTTAAAGTCTACATCGATGATGCTGGTTCTCCGGGATGAAGGTTTCCTGAACTCCGCAGGCATCTTCCGCTTTAGGAGGGCTATCAGAGGCTTGCTGTGCTTCAAGTTCCCCTCAGAGTCTGAAAATGGATCATCTTTGTTCCCCTGGCGGCCTGTTAGAGTCATGATGTTGTCACCAAATTCATCCTGGTTCGTCATCTTCTTGTGGATCTCCTGCAGAGCAGCACCCCAGCTGCTGTCTGGCTCTGATTTGCTTTCACTGTCAGAGCCCAGGCCTTCATAGGCAGAGACCACTCCGGACTCCCTCTCCAAGGCACTGTAGACCAGACTCTTCCTCTTAGTGAGGAGGCCAGGCCGGGACAGCTGGGTGGTCTGCAGGGCGATCCAGTTCCCATCCGGGCTCTTTAGCACTGAAGACATACATTTGCATTGAGACAAGCAAGAAACATGCAAGACAAATAGAGACACATCCACCCAGCATTATTCATGTGAAGATGCAATATTAAGTCAGACTCAAATTAAGAAGAT
Organism: Xiphophorus couchianus; assembly: GCF_001444195.1. Taxonomy (NCBI): domain Eukaryota; kingdom Metazoa; phylum Chordata; class Actinopteri; order Cyprinodontiformes; family Poeciliidae; genus Xiphophorus; species Xiphophorus couchianus. The sequence goes on from NC_040233.1 coordinate 19,904,308, forward strand.
GTTTCAGCTGTTCTTAGGCTGTAAATATGTAAATATTCTTCTGTCAGGAAATCTTTGCAACTTTTTAGGTACAAATAATGTTTTTGTTTTTACAAAGAAAAAATTATAATTAAAGTTAACAGTTCATGACTGCTATATCTACAGAGTACAAAGTTTGAGGATGGATGGATGGATGGATCTTTTAAACAACAATATACAGAATATATTCTGAAAACATAAAATCTGTTTTCCTTTTCATTAGTTTTACACCTGACAAGTATTTACACTAAACATTAAATTATTATTTTAATCTTTTAAAAGTTTGATATCCTCAATAGAGTCAAAAAAAAATGAACTGTTGCTGCATTTCAACGCTGTTTGCTTGTATAAGTCGCCTCTTACCAGAGTTGTCAAGTCGATCCACACTCTTCCATGCTGTCATGGCCGACGCACCGCCGTCTTTCTTCAAGGCCTTGGGGACGTCTGGTTTTAGAGCTGGTTGGTTGTTATCCAACAGCGTGAGGGCTGAATGTGATCTCTGAGAAGAGATAGACGACACTGAAAAACACAGTTCTGTTTGTCTTTCTCTTTTGTTGTAACTTGTTAATTTAGAGGAGCTTATTTCACCAGCAGAGGTCAGTGTGAGTTAACAGACCCACAAGTGCTAATTGTAGAGAAATACACTTTTTTTTCTTTTAGTTAGTAAACTGACACCCAGCATACTTAGAAAAATATGGATAATCAGGAACCCAGATATGTCCATTTTGATATTTGTGACTTAGTTAGCAAAGACACTAAAATCATATTCAATAAATTAGATTATTATTTATTTTAGTAGCCCAATTTAGTAAGTGAAGCACTTTATGTATACATATTATTTACACAAAGACAGATGTTTTGCATCCTTTATTTCTGTTAATTATGATTATTCTTCTCCTTGCAATAAATAAAAATACGACAGCTAAGATCAGAATATTATATTCGACTAAAAGCAAAGCTTAATGAAAATTATTTTTCAAAACCTGTTTAACGGTTAGTATTTTTTAAGGGTCTTTTTAATCTGACTACCCTTGCTGGAACAGACACCTAATTTATCAATTTAACAAGTTTAGAGTTGGGTTTCGTTAGAAAATAATAAAAACTTTATTTTTTTGCATCTGTTTAGTTGAAAAAAAGAAGTAAAACACAGATCAACCAAGACTTTAGAAGTATCATGAGTTTTCTTCTCCACTTTAACAACAGAGGAATAGTAGCTGCACTTGCCATATTGTGTAGGTACCTATGACTGCTATGTACATCCTGCACTTCAGGCCCTTAAGATAACTAACAATATACAGTATCTAGTATAGAAATACACTAAAGAATAATGTTAGATTAATTTCCACAACACAAGTTCTTTACCCAGAGATCTACTTGTTGTTTCAGGGATCCAGAGGGCTGATCGCAGGCAGAATGACGATGATGAGGGTCAGTGTTTTGTTCAGAAACCCAGCCATGGGCATATTCTGCCCTCATCTCAGCCAAAGCATTTTTCCTGCTAATGATCTTACACAAAAAGAAAACAAGATTAGCTGTTAGCAAACAGCTCTGACTGCAGGAGGAACAGCAAATGAGTTGTGCATTTTCATCAAGTTAATGGGGTAAAAATGTGACCTTTCTGTGCTGCTTTTTATTTAAGTTTTCATAAGCTTACTAGACAGAGGATAAATAAACTTTTTTAGATGCTATAAACCATCTGATTCAAGCTCCTTTTACTTTTTGCACAATGGTTTGGGCCAGTTCCTCGACGAGCTCTCCTCTGTGCTCCCGTAAATAAAGTGCTTCATTCTGGCTCTCCTGAGAAAACACAGACATCATAAAGAAAGCTTTAGAGCCCAACATTAGCATAAAGAAAGCTGGTTACCTCCCTAAATTTATAAGCTGAACATATTTTCTGTGCTGAACTCAGAAGCTTTGGGATTCCAACACAGATTAGATGAGGGACGCTTAACAAGAGACGCGCTTAAGGATTAAACCTAGAGATAGTCTGAACAATGTAATACAATAAGTACTTATAAGAAGATTAAATGTTGACATATTTTCAAAACATTCTACAATGACCAGTGTGAGGTGTTATCTAGTCAAAATTCATCAGTCTGACACATTCAGCTCCTGTATCCTGTTTTCCATCAAAGAGTCATTAAAATGAGTTTTAGGTTCAAAAACTGCATTAAACTTTCTTTGACTGTTCTTATCACATAAAATCCCAATAACACTCATCAAAATTTGTGGTTGAATTCTGACAAAATTTGAAAGCTTTTACATAGGATGGATACTTTTGAAAGGTACTGTGTCATTTTGGATGCCTTGTTAAGAGTAGTCTTCTAAAATGAAGTAAAAGCAACTCTTATGGCACAAATTCTGATACTGTTAGTACTGTAGTTTTACATTTAGCAGTCTAAATCCTGATTGTTTCAGTTAACTTGATCCAAACCGACTCCAACAGCAAGCAGATGCAATGTCAGATTAAATTATGACACTAATGTGCATTACATAGTGATATTTTTGAAAACACAGACATCATATGAAACGGTCCTAAATATTTAACGTAAAACAATTACGTTAAATATTTAGGACCGTTTTTAAGATTCTATCCTAAAACAGATCATACAGGAGAAAATGTGAATAACCTGAGTCGAGGTGCCAAACTCAGCCTTAGAAATGGCTTCGTCTATGGCCTCCTCTGCAACCCGCAGGGCCACACTGAGCGTCTCTGCCACGCTGTGCTCTGAACACAAACACAGAAGCACGAGCCTTCAAACATGAATGAAACAAAAGCCGCCAACAGCTTATATCTCTATTAGGTATGTGTAAAACGTATCCAGTGCATGTCAACTTCATATTCACTTCCTCATTCCTGGGGCTGTGAAAACAGAGGCATAGCCATCAGGTAACGACAACATTTCATTTATGTTTGCAGGCACTCCTCCTGTTAGTGCAGTGAACTAGCAGAGTGGGTGAAAGTGAGGACAAGGCAGAAGAATATACAGAGCAACACATCTGTTTGTGATGCTGCACAGATTCTAAGACAAAGCATCAGAACCATTTCATTTCTGTGTTATTTCCTTGCTGTAATAAAGACGAAAGCCTTTCCAAAACTTGAAGCTTGAAGCACAGCCACGCCGCCCCAAAAGAAACATAACTCTGTTATATACTGTTAGACTAAACAGCTGATATAACACTTCTTAATTAAATGCTCAATTGTTCAAACTTGTACTCCTTACTGTGTAAGATGAAGTCTACCTTAACTAATAAAGTTAGTTATTCTGATTGTACTGATTTATTCTTTGAAAAATACAAACTGCTGATAACTGTAAAAGCTAATTTTCTGATTTTTCACACCAACTATAACACATTGAACAACTGAAAGTGGAAAGAAAACTAATCAAACATCTGTCTATGTCATTCTGACTTTTCTGTTGCTATTAAAAGAAATCTTGATTTTCTCATTGAGTCAAATAGAAACATTTTAGTCCATCTTCTTTCTCAATAGAACACGATAAACACGATAGAAATGCCCTTTGTCTTGTCCAACCATGCCATTTCTTCATGAATGCAGCTGTAAATGAAAATCAACTGCATAGCTTTAACCAATTATTTCTAAAATCAGCCCTATGCTATCAACAAGCATGAGTCGAGATTTATCAAATTATTTTGGCTTCAAACCTTCAGTTTGCCTGTAGAAAGTTGAGTCGCTCCCACAGACACTGCCCTCATTGCAGATGCTCTCATCGCAGGCGCTGCCGTCTGCAGACACACACAGATGTTGATAGTCAAGTGTGTGAAAAGACAGACTGCAGGCAGGGATTTAACCTGAAACCACATCACACTAAACCTTTAAATAAGATTAAGGATTAAAGACATAAAAATGGATAAATCCTGGTTTTCATTCATGTCATTCAGATAGCATGACATATCACAGGTTATAATAACATGTTTGTCCACATGTGTCTGAACGTGTGTATCCCAGGTTACATTCCTCATCACTGACTGTGTGAGTTGTTCATTGCATTTTCACGTTTTGTCACATAACAACCACACACTTCACTGTATTTTATTGAGGTTTTATGTTATGCACAATTTTAATGTAAGAAGAAAGTCACTATTGAAACACAGTCAGAAGGAGTCCTGTGGAAAACGTTCCCTGGTCAGATGAGATCAAAATTTAACTGATATCCACACTAACTCACAGTGTGTTTGAAAGCTAACGCAATACATCACCCAGAACAAACCAGTTCCAAAACTCTTGGCAAGAAATGAAAACTGATGTTCCGGGTTACTGTTCAGTCAGTCTGATTGAGCTGGAAAAGAGCAAACATGTCTGTTTCAATAAAGCTGGTAAAAACAAACCCCAAACGAAAAGCCAATCAATTTTCATGTTAAGATAGTGAAATGAAAAATAAATAAATAAATAAAAACATGTAATTGTATTACCATCTTATTACCACTATGACATGCGATCTCAATAAAATATGATGTTTGGAGTTGTAGTATGACAAATTGAAGTAAAAAAACAACAAAAACATTTAAGTCCCTCAGCTTTCCTACTTTAATGTTTTACTTTACAGTTACAGGCAAGTTTCTTATGTTTACACAAACTTTAAAAAACAAAACAACAAATAATATAATAAGGAAAATCACTTCAACTGAACTGTAAATGGTTGCAGTAGAGAATTATTTGATAACAGAGTTAATTCACAATTTCGTATTTCCTTTTCTGAGCTCTTTTTCACGTCATGCAAATATTCCTGCAACAATGCAACCGTTTGTGGTTACATAAGTGCATTAGATGGGCCTCGTGTGAGGTATTACAGGAAGACTTGAGCTGTCTGCAGCAGACTCCTGTCTGAAAGTACAGTGCGGCAGACAGAGTCCCTTCCAATCATTTTAAAACAGCAAATCCGACAAAGTAATGTTAAGTTTTAATGTTTTAGGAAAATTACAAAATCTTAACCAAAGTTCCTACTTCCTGCTCCATAATCTCTCTTCTATGGAATCAAGTAAAACGAAGGATTTATATTTGTATTTTAGTTGTGCAAGCAGGTTTTTGTTTATTAAGTTGTGTAATTTAAAGATTATGACCTCATTCGGTCCCAGAACACAGAGTTAGAGCAGACCTATGAGCAAAGCAGCAGCTGAAAGTGACTGCAACCCCAAAACAGTTTATGCAACCGAAGTCTGTTTTTTTCAGGTTCTGTTTTAAAATGCCAGCCACATATACTGTGGCCCTAGTGAAGATTTATTAAAAAGGCTTAAACTAAATGTACCTTTTGTTGCAGTAGCATAAGCTCAGTAATAAATTAAATGTATGTGTACTGGGAAAGCTTATTGTTGGGCTAATGTTTTTGAAAAATAAAACGTTTCCTAAAAGTTGCATTTCCTTTGAAACATATAAATGATACATGATTTTATTTTGTGGGAACATGCTGTTTAACTTGAGTCAATCTATGATAAAATGTTAATAAAGAAGTACAACATGTAGTGAAATGTAAATTGCATTTTCTTACAGTGTATGCTGTATTTGCTTACAGTGTATGCTGTATTTGCGAGGCTGCTTTGCTGTCGTTTTCAGAGGAAGATGTCTGTAGGCAGCCCTGATTCAGTGAGTTTAGTTTTCTGGAGAAACATGTCATTGTTACAAATGTTACACAAGACTCAGGATTGCTCAGTTTCTAAAGGTCAACTTGACCGTTGCTGATGCCGTTCATCCAGCTCCGATTGTTCTTATGCAAAGCACCGGGAGCATCAATCTACTTCTTTCTGAGTCATAATATGCTGCTCATATTTTACAGGGGAGGAAACTGTTTTCAGCACAGGTCAGTAATAAATAAATGAAAATGCATGACCCCGTGTGTTACAGAGCATGGGCTGCAAACGGCAGAGGAGGGGTGGCGTGATGTCAGCCCACATCGGTCATCCTCCCACAGGATCCACAGCTCTGCATCGTGTGCTGCCAGCGACCTCTCCTCCACAAAAACACACATAATGCTCTACATTCCTCTGCTAGTTCAATCAGATCAGAGTCTGGGGGCCTAATGGAGCTGAGATGTGCTACGGCTTTGCCCCTGACTAGATCTACATGCTGGAACAGATGCTGTTAGAGGAAACAGTGTAGAGTATAATAAATTTCTTTTCAGCATGGCTGCCTCCTGCAAAGCTCCTCAATCAGCCACAGCTGGTTTTGACTGAAAACATTTCCCTGGAGGTTGACTGAATTTGTTTCATTACATAAGAAACCAAAGCCCCTTTTCATCACCGTCACTGGTGGGACAAAATAGGCATAAACACCCAGCAAGTGAAACGATAACGCTTTATTAGATGGCATTAAAACGTGAAGAATAAAAAAAAAATCTGTATGCAATGGAAGCAAATAAAGAAGAAATAATTGTAAAGTCAAATCTTTAATTTTTTTTCCAATGGCTCCACCATAAAATTTAATTGACCTTCACATTTCCATCAAGAAATATGTTTTATGACTCTTCACTCACTCAGCTTATCAACATCTAATATTCAGCTCTTGATTGTTTGAAATATGCTTCACTTTTATCACTTTTAGCCTGGTTTAAAATTAATACAATAAGATGTTTATTTAATGCTCATTTCAAGATTTTATTTGTATTTTATTTGTAACCTAAATAAGTTACTCCATTCTGCTGAGATGCACAAATCAGAAGCAAATAACAATTACTAAAACAGCAGAAACCATCTAATCGCCACAGAAGACTGATCCTTAACCTAAATTTGGAGTTTAAAGATTGTCAGCATTTCCAAAATCAGAATGTTTTCTTTCTTTCACCTAATCTTAAACACCTTAGTTACTGAAACACTGCGTCTTCTTCCCTTACGCACAAAGTCAACAATGGAAAGTGTTGCTGTTCGTATAATCTGGTGGCTAAGAGTGGTGCATTCACTGACAGAAAAATAAATCTGAATTTTGAGTTTACAAAATGCTCAGTTCTCCTCTCATTATTATTTTTGGAGAAACATTTGGTAAAGTCCCTGTTGCTCTATGTTGTCACTCATTTTTTACTCATATTGGAGTAAAGAAATACACCTCATAGATTATTAACTGTACAAATTAAACACTACATAATTATATATTTTTTTTATTAGAAATAACATTAATTTAATTAATGAAACATAGGGCAGATCAAACTGAAATTTATCCAGTTTTGTTATATCTTTTTTTAAATACATTTTTAATATATAATTTTGGATAAGTTGCAGCAACTGCACATATTTTTATTTCTTGTTTTACTCTTTTGTTAATGTGATTGTCCGAGCCTGTTAGCTTTTAATGAAACCTCTTTTCTGATTTGGATGGAAGTTGATGTCACTGGTATATAATTTTTGTTTAAAGTTAAAAACAAAACTTAAAACTAAACTTGTAGTTCTTCAAGCACCCTGTAAATTGTGCCGGATTAGAAATAAATCAGAGCAATGTAACATTTTTAGAGATGAAATGAAATGACTGACATGTGGTAAAATCCAAATATAGCTGAAACTTATAACAGAAATTATTTTTTGTAAAAAAAGAAAAAAGGTAAATTCCATCTGTGATCCGTTAATGTGTCTTAATTTGGACTCATGCTTATATTCAGACCATTTTGAAGTCAGATTTTAGGCAAAATGTTAAAAGAGCTGAAAGCAAAAATTTTAATCCTAATTTCTATTTTTCTTAACTGTATATAAAGCAAATTAAAAGCTATATAAGCTCCCATAGATGATAATACAAGGTCTCATTCTCCTGAGAGTAAAGCTTATAGATAGTTTAGAACCTGCAGAAAATATGTGAAAAGGTTTCTATTCAGTGAATAAACTTACCAGTAAGCTCGAAAAGAGCGCTGTGCTCAGCCAGGTGTTTCCTATAGAGGGTCTTCAACACTTTCGCACTGCCAAACCTTTTAAAGCGTTTCTTCACATTTGTGTAGAACCATTCTAGTGACTGCGTCTTCAGCAACCTTAAAGACAAACAACAATTTAATGTTCAACAGCTGCAAGTCATATACTTTTCTTTATCAGGCTTTCTGTCCAAAAAAGGACAATCAATGTGCATATATACAAACAAATTAAGAAATTTTTAATTGAGAAGTATGTATCTACACACGCTTTATTGTTCTAATGTTATTTTCTGTCTGATCAGCCATTTGGACGTAAAGTGATAATGCAGTAAACGGTATATCTCGTCAATGGAAATACTTTGCATTGTTGTAACAGATGCATTACTTACTGAAAGTACTAATTTACCAAAAAGAATTGTTTGTTTATTCTACCTAAATTTGTTATTTTCTATTGATGTTATTTCATTTTACAGATTTTGTTATTTTATTCTATAAAATGCCTTTCAAATTTTATGTTCTTGTCTTTTTGATCACATTTCTTTGCAAATGAAATCAGATGTTTTTTATCAAACAAGTACTCAATCCATTTAGTATTGAGTATCCTTTTTACCAAATACTTTTACTGTGTTTAAATGTGAGTGAAGACATATTGACCGAATGCTACTCTTACCTGAGTATATTTTATGGCTACTCTGGCCTCTTGTGACCATTCCTGACATTTATTACACCCCACAAAAAACAAAGAACAATCACCAGACGCTGTTTGCTAAACATTTCATTACCATATTTTAAAAAAGGGAAAGTCTGTAGACTCTTGTGATTATTGGGTAACAACTTTACCCTGTGTTCGCGTTCAGTTTGTTTTCAGATGCAACCCTTTTGGAAATTTTGCTGACATACGTCATTTTAGACCTAAATCATCCCTGATAACTTTTGACATCACTGTCATGACCTCATATCTAATTCAACCTCCTTGTGTAACACACACACACACTGACCTTACCTGCTCTTTTGGCAGGCGGAGCAGAGCCAGGCTTTGTCCCGCTTGCTGTAGACCCGGCAGGCCTTGCAGACGTTGTAGCGGCAATCGCGGCACTGGCGCTTGGGGTTGAGAAGGAAGGTGAACGGGGAGCAGCAGCGGATGCAGCAGCGCTGGTTGAAGCAAGCTTGCCGCGACAACAAGAGGCAGCGACTGCCCTCCTCATCCAGCTCCTGCTTCAGTTCACTGTGGGGAGGAGGGGATGGAGGAGAGGTAGAGAGAGAGGATGGTTACAGGCAGAAAGAGAGAGGAAAAAAGCTATATAGTTGGGTACATAGACGTTTGCGTGTGTGAGTGCAGGATGAGTTTGTTTTGGTGGATAAGACACTAATGGAGTGATTATACACTTAACCCCAAACTGACCCTCGGTTTTTAAACAACTGAAATGAAACAGATCAAATAAATGCCAGTCTGTTCGGTAAACAGTATGAGTTTTTTCTTTACATAAGTGACGATTAAGTCAGCTTTTAGTGTGAGTCACATGCTAGCGAAAAAGAAAATAAGGATGAGTATTTGAGTTTTCCACCAGCTCATTAGTCATCATTTTTAAAAGCTGTATGTGAATTTTAAACAGTGTGCTAAGATGAAATGTTGTTTCTGTATAAATGCCTCATAGATGCCAGACTCCAAACATTTAGCATTCACTCTCACAACACAATTACAAAAACAGTAGAATAGGAATATTTAAAAAAAAAAAATTATTAATGTCCACATATTATGTAAGTAGTGTGGTTGCATTAAATACAAATACTTTAGTGTGTTTAGTGGATAGAACAACAAAAAGAAGCACAGAGCTGTGAAATAAAAGGGAATTGATACAATTTTTTTCTTCTTTTTACCAATGAAAGTATGGAAACGTGACATGTAAATATTCAACCCCCTTTTCTTTGATACCCTGAAATAAATGAAAGACAAAACTCTTCAACTATCGGTAACTTAAAAACTATTTAACATTTTTTTTACTTTAAGTATATAAACTATGTGCATTATAACCACTTTCTGTGATCAAGTACTAAAGATTTGCAATGTGAAAAAAAATATGCATTCACTATATGATTTTGACAGTTCTTTATTCCAGCAAAGAGGTAGAAATATTAAACAAAAATGTTCAAACAGCAGCAAAGGTATCCAACCAAGACTTTGAGCTCATGGAATAATTAACAAGATGAGCATGAGAGATAATTGCAGACAGCAACAAACTGGTGCAAGTCACACCAGAGGGAAGGGTGGCAAACAAATTAGAACAGCAGGAGCACCGACCATGACTGAATCATGTACAGTTGATTACAGCTGAATACTGATGAACTCTGACAAGATGAGGGGGGAATAAAAAAACAACAAGTCAATGTGTTGATTATAGCTAGCTTTTTAAAATTTAAACTCATTAAACTTTACAATTTTTGAAAAATCTATTTCTTGTTTTTAAAAGAAATGTTTGTCAGGAGTTTAAGAGAAAACAGATAGAACAGTTGAAGCTCAAAAAAGATGGTTATAAAGAGGACTTTCTGTTCTTTGTTACTACAAGTAGGGAACTACTGGAATCAGGGATCAGGGATCTTTACAAAGCAATGCAACCCTCTTATAATCAAGAAAATAAATTCCTGTAGCATAAACTTATAACCCCATAACACTATAAAATTTTAATGGTGTCCTCAGACGCCTGGCTCTCACAGGAACGGTTGCAGCAGCCTGTCCATTACTGAAGCCTAATACTTGATAAAAATAACCCTCAGACATCACGCTCTCAGGCACACTCAGGCAAGGACGACGGAGATGTTTGCAGCGATACAGAGAAGTAACAAGCATGGGGAGCGATGAAGGAAATCGCAATACAGAAAGCAGCAACAATCACACATCTGAATGGTAAATTATAAACAGAACATGCTGTAAAGCTCTGTTTTCACACGCTAACATCAAACAGATTTTCAAGTGTATAGGATGTAGGAAAACAGGCAAGAGACATGACATATCCCAACCATAATAGTCATTTAACAAATCTGTTTTCATGAGTGAACACAGAGGAAAAAGTGAGTCTGAGTTTACTTTTTTTTTTTATAGATTTGCTTGCTGAGGACAAGAGTTTTATAGTTTTAAATGCTTTGTGTTATGAAAAAAGCCCCCTGCTTTGCCGCTTATAAGCAACAGGGGGCAGAGTCGAGCAGCTGTACTCACTCCATAACTGTCTATGGTGATAATTAATTTATATCAAAAACAATGTTGTATCAAATATGTGTTTATCTATTTTCTATCAATGAGCTTTACTCTGAGGAAAAAGTTAGTATTAAACGACTTCTCAGTGAGAAGACCAAAGTATTGAAAGATCTCCTGTTTACAATTTACAAAGTAAAGTCTGAAAAAGTGACAAAATTACAAACAACATAATTTACAAATAAGCACATTTCACAATAAAATAAAGTTGTGTCAATTACTTAAAGCAGTTAAGCAACTCAACGATCAGCATGTCTGATCATGGCTGGTAATAACAACAAGATTATTTGTTGAACTACTTTGTTGCAAGTAGTTCAACAAATAATGACTTTGTCTCAGCATGTGGAGTCTTTGGGTACAAAATATCTCAAATATAAGTCTTGTACTTGTACAATTGTACAAGTATGGCATTATAATGGCAAAAAACTATTTAAGCAAACAGTTGGACATGGCAGACAGTAAACTAAGAGACGTCAACTGAACCCATGGAAAGGATTATAATTATTTGTATAAAGGGATTCAAAACAGCCTGTGCCAGACAGTGTTGCCTGCATCTAAATCCCGCTGCAAACAGAGCAAATAAAGGTTTTTAAAGGATAACATATATGCAATGCAGTCAAAAAAAGTCAATGCATGAGGAACAAAACATCTGAAGGAATAAATATGTTAAAAATAACTGGGAAAACTTAAAGGATTGCCTTGAAACCACTGTCTGTACAAGAGTAACTGCAGGTTTGAGATATTGTAACTCCTGTAAATAATTTGTATCATAAGAGGTCAGTTAACATTATTTTGATTTGATCAGGAATCAAAAACTGACATATTTCATACACAATTAGTCCAAACAGTGATCACATCCAAAGAAGTGAATTATGTGTTACACAGAAAGGTCAACAACGAATCTGAAACTCTATGTTCAGATATTAAAAAATATTAAAATACTAAACATAAGGAGTATGTATTTTTTGTAAAGAAAATGAACGAGAACAAAAAAGAAATTTTACAAATGTTATTTTATGAAAGCTACAAAAAGCTAACACATTTATTATTACAAAACTGGGCTAATATAGAAAAGCCTCAGTATTACTCAGTGAAGAATCGTTTGGGTCCTATAAGAACCGTCACTTCAAAGGGAGCCAAGCCAGAAGAAACAAATCTTTGGAAAAGTACTGGACCTCCCATCACAGATGAGGTTAAACATATACAAGAACCAGAAACATATCTTTATTTATTTGTGTCTTCACAAAATCACCAATAAAATCTACCAGTATAAAACACCCAGACTCTGAAGGCCTTTGCTAAACATTTGCTGCAGTTGCATAAAACCTAAATCTTTTGTATAATTGTTTCTAACTTGTGAGACAGGAGTTCATGTAAAGAGCCTGTATTGTATAAAGATCAAATGTTTTCTGTTGAGCCAAAACAAACAATAATTTTTTAAAGCTATAAAGGAAAATTGCATTGAAGGCCTTTGGCTGTTGAAATGTGACGGAAATAACAACCATTAGGCTTATCTTATTTTTCCACTGGCTTTTAATTGGACTACCTCTTTGAGCACAATGTTGTGTTATCAAAATGAACTACATATAACAGTAACAAGAATGTTTGTATAATTGTCAAAGTCTATGCTTTGTTTCACAGAACAAACTATTTTCCACTATGGTAAAAATGATGTTTAATCCCTGCAAAATACAGCTGAATTTTGTGAGTAAAATTTAGTTTTTTTTGTCTCTATGGTTACTTTGAGGAAACGGCTCTGGATACAACAGGAAGGTCTTTCACTTCCTGTCCCTGCTTTTAGAACACAGCATGGAACAAAAACAAAGCGAAGGAAAGCTCCACCAAAGTCTGTAAGGCTTTGAATGCAAACTGATCTGCAGCTCAAACGTTTGTTTAATATGTTTTCCCTTTATTTGGAAGCTGAAAGTTCAAAATTTCTCTGAATGTAACAACATTTTTTGAGTTGTTTAGGTAATAAAGAAAATGCTGATGAAAGACTCATGACACCACAAATCAGCATCAACAACTAGTACTTCTTTTTGGCACCATTCTAAGTAAATTACTATAAGATCATTTGTACAATTGACAATAACTTTCTTTCACATACTTTTTGGTTGCGAAAATAAAATTAAACACCAAAATTAGAATGTCCAAAGTCAGTTTTGAAGTCCACACTTAAAAAAACAGTAAGAACTCTACGTGTATAAAACATTGACAAAACTCAGGAATAAAATATTTATCTGCAAGCCAATGCTCAAAAGGTTCTGTGGTAAAACTTTTAAATGCCTTCTTGCTTCAAAATACCTGGAGTTAGAGAATCTCTCCTATTCAAACTCATACAATGGATATTATAAATTATTTTGGCTTCTATTGCAAATAGTGTCATTATGGTACTATATAAGCTAATATCTGATTGGCAAATCCAGAGGTATTAAACCTCAGAGCGATCATTAGATGTTGCTGATGGTCTTTTTCCGTGAAACATGTTTCTGCAAATCCCAATGTTTGGCCCAGATCCGAGTTTTGACTTTCAAGACAAACTGAATGAAGCACAAACTTCACACTCACAGGATGCATACGTCTCTCCTTGACCACAAACTAAAAATATTCAATCAAAATGTAAGAAAGAAACCTGAGAATGTTTAGGTTTAACATGACACTGACATGATCTATTGTGTTGGACTGAAACTCATTGCATAAATAACTTTATCGATCTTAGGATGGTTCAAAAGTGAAAACCTACTAATGAGTGCAGAAACATAGACTTGCCACTCCACGTTCTGACACAATCAATACTGAGACGAGGACTGACCTGAGTCGTTCCTCTTCCTTCTTGCGCAGCCTCATATCTCTTTGCACCACCTGAAGCACATGCTCCGCCTCGTTGTCTGTAAGGCCCGTCAGATCCAGTTTCCGACCCATCTTCAGCAGCCACTGTTTTTAAAGCTACACTTTCCCGAACAACCCTTCAGCTAGTTGTTTTCATCTGAAAGAAAAGAAAATATTTAAGTCAGCAGTACAAAATAAAGAAGCAGTAAAATATATGAGCAAGTTTTTTGTTACACGTCATTATAAATGCCATAAACCAGTTGTGCTGAGCAACTAAATTACATCTGAAAACGTTCTGAGGAGAATTCTGAAATACCTGTAGCTACACATTTACTCCCCTAAAAAATTTATACTGAATGCTTACAGAAAATAAAGAGAAGCAAGTAAAAGGAGTATTTTAAGCCTGTAAGCTTCTGAAATAAAAGAATAAAAGAGACAGAAAAGCACCTAGAGCTAAATACTGAGGTATTCTGGGAAGGAAAACTGCTAGATACTCAAAGAGGTGAGACTGGGCTTTCAGCAGAGTAACAACTCTATAAAGCCAGTTCAATTTTTAAATTTATCAGGTTGTTGGAGACATATTCTAAAAGACTTGCAGAAGAAGTTATTTTTTGTACAGAAATGTCATTTTATGTTACAGCAATGTTATGATGAATCCAGAAAAGATCACAGGTAAAGAAGCTACTTGTTGACAGAGTCCAGGAACCAAGCATATTTAAGGAAAGTTGAGTTGTAGGAGAAACTGTTGCAGAAGCAACGATACATTTGACAAGACATGAGAAAGTAGGAAAACTTGTTCAAGAGTTTCGGGGAAATTTGCAAGGTATGACTTTTATCTAGAGAACCACAACATGCTGATGTATTCAAGACATGGGCTGTAACTGTCACATCCCTTACGCAAATCAAAAATCAGACATTCCAAGTCACACTGAAGCTGGAAATCATGCAAAAAAAAAAAAAAATCAATTACTTATTCTTTAGATTACTACTGTGCTATTCCATAAACTAACACTTGTAGAGTAAATATACTTTTTTTTGTTTATTTCTAGGTTTTACATGATATTCTAATAATTGAGTAAAAAATATTACAAGTTTTTCTCCACTGGAATTGAAAAAAATATATTTGGCACCCAAGAAAAAAAAGAAATTATTGATGTCATCAAACACCTACTCAGAAGTCCTTATAGACTTTGTTCAAATGAAGACAGGTGTACATACCAAAACAAAGAGTCCTGAGGACTTTTTGATAATATGGCGAAGGCAGAATGCATCAGAGTATTTTAAAAAAATTTTTATCTAAGAAATACTTACAGGTTTCTTTATCAAGTCCCTTCACGGCAGCACAGGATACAAGAAAGCGATCAGTCATCCATATCTGTGAGCTAACTCCAAACCTTAATGGTCATTTATGAAGACCGTCATAAGTATTAGCTTGTATGTATTAAGTAAAAAGTTGAACCAAAGTGTGGGTCGGCGGGTGAGATGCTGCAGGACCGATTACAGCAGCCACCGGTTTTTCTACGAGAGGAAAATCTGGATAAATCCAGATTAGTTTCCACTTCCAGTATTTCTCTACTCGCAGAGGGGGCTATTGATGTGGGCTTTATTACGCCACTTTGTGAGAAGAGAAAATAGAGAACCGCACAAAACAGAAGAGCTGAACAAATTCTTTTTCAAGTAATTTGTCAGAAATTGACATTTCAGTGAGAAACACGTTAGACTAGTTTTGGGGTATAGATTTTTTTTTCTTACTATAATTATCACTGTATTGCATTTTAAACATCAACTTGGCCTTTTCTGTTTTAATGTTTACATAATTTTATGACATGGATGAAAGAGAGACTCACCCAAGCCAACTAATTAAAATTGAAAATGTCCTTAAACAGCGGATATGGATGCAGAACGATGAAATAAAGACAACTAGTGAACAATTGAAGAACTGCGTCTTTAATCCTATTTAATAAAAAGTCTGGTTTTGAAATCACAGAGTTCTTGTCAGAGAAAGGCCTGTTTGTTTAGATTAGTAGTTGATAAGGTTTCCGTCTGTTTTCTATTTGTTTTTTGTCATATAGGATTAGGTCTTTGAATTATTTCCTTCATTGGAAATGTCCTGCAAAAAGCAGCGGATGTGAAAGACATAAGAGCAGGTTGGTTAGATGAGGACATCTGGTGGACAGTTGAAGAGCTGCAGGTCCAAAAAATCGCAGTACATAAAGTGTACTATTACAAAACCACAGTAAATGCTGGTTTTAAAATTAGAGTTCTTGACAGCAATTATATTTGCTGAGATTAGAAGCTGATTAAGTTTTCCCCTGTTTTTTGTTTAGATTAAATTTGTTTTCGTTCCTAAAAAATATTCGGCAGATGAGAACGAATACCTAGAAAAAGAAGGAGCAGGTGGAAAATTGAGGACATCTAGTGGAGAATTAAAGAACTTTAGACTGATCCAATAAAATTGGAAAATCCAAAAATAAAAATCGGATGAATGAAGGACTTCCTGGTCTAAAACTTCTCTGTGAATTAAATCTGCTAGGATATAAAGCAATGTTGGATAAAGACATCGCCAGAGAGAGAAAGAAGCACAATTACTTGATCTACCCACAACATATGTATTTAGTTTTTAATATAAATCTCTACAATTTAACTTTCTGTTTATTAAATAATATCAAGGAGAAAGCTTTGTGGTTTATTGCTTGCCAGAAGATGTGTTATCCTAAGGAAATTTGTAGTGTGTGTGCTTTGATATGAAAAATATAAGAACTGTTTGCTTTTTTTCATTGCAAAGTTCTTTATTTAACAAAATAGATTAAAAGAATTGTGAAGGAATCTCAAATCACAGTTTATCCAATTTTTCCTGGTTTTTATTTTTCTTTGGAATATTTAAAAAGATAAACTAGGATCACTGTGAGGCTGTAAGTACACATGTATATTTTATTATAAACTTTACTCGGCTACCTAAAGTCAACATTTTTGTTATAACTTTCAACTTAAAATTACATAATATGAATCTATTAATTTATGAGTACAGCAGTTAAATATTAAAAATGGACTGCTGATGCTGGTCTTTCAAAAATTCTCAATAAATATCTCAGTTTTTCCAGTCAGGAGCCTATATTACTGTCCTTATCTAAACTACAGAAGACAATAATTAATATACATGTAGGTTCATGTCTGTTTCACAAGACAAGAATCCAGATTACTTTCCTCATAAAAACAGAAGAAGGCAATAATTAACACATCATAATGATGTTGGTTATGGAGCCCATGAAACCTATCTAGGCAAACTGGAAAACTAAATATTTTTTAATTTAAATTGTGGTCCTCAATGCACACTGCTTTCTTTTAATCATATCCACAGAAACAAATCCACACAGGCAGGATAGGTGGAAAAAAATAACCAATAAAAAGAAAGATAATTACTGGGAGCAGAGAAGATATGATTTTAATTTCAAATTTGGCAGAGATAGTGACAGATTGTGGTTCTCATGAATTTGCGATTCTTGGTAATAATCCTCAAGGTCAGATTATCTTTTTCTTCTTCTTTTACTCAGACATGTTGAAGCAAAGATGCAATTGTATGAGAGTTTGCCAAGGTACCATGTATGAACACCACAGCAAAAACAAAAAGGAGAGAAAACACGGGCAAATTCAGTCCATATCTCTCAGTTTTATCAATTTACCACACCACTTATTTATTTAATGGCAATTTTCAGTCAAACACCTTTTGCAGCATTTTGTTCAATAATGAGCATTATTGAGTCATTTTGTCACCAAATGGTAATCAATGTGTTATGTACAATCAATAAATCTATCCTAAATTGTTTCAAGGAAGCATAATGGGTCCCCTTCAGTTGTTTTAGTGTTTTTATGGAGCTTCCATATTTAAAAGTTCAATCCTTTTCTTCCAGGGTTAACAGAGCAAATCAGTTACCGAAAGTCAAAGCCTAAAGTGGTTCCAGTTGTCAGATGGGGAGTTTGGAGTTTCAGATCCAGGAAAGAGAAAGTGAAGTCACAATTATTTTACCACATAGTTTAGAGCTGACAAAGAGCAGATTGTGTTTCCTGGCTCTTTTGATATCACACTTGTTGAAACAGGGGGTTGGCTGTTTCCTTAGAAGGGCAAGACTGAGTGATAAAAGCTAAATAGATTCTCAAGAATTTTGTCCTTGTGTAAGCCGTATCTGTATCTCAGCCTGTAAAAGTTAATGATGGTTGACTTGCAGTCACGCACCCTCTTTTGTGCAGAGACATGCAGAGGTTTTTAAAGAATATGCAGGTATTTCACATTTAAAAGGGGGCTATGCTAAGAAAGTTTTCAACTTCAGCACATCAAGATCATTTTCATCAAGGTTGCTTGAATTAAAACGACTTATGTTAAATATAACATTAGCACATGATCTTTATCAAAAATAACCAACTGAATGTTTTACCCAAGGATCTGGTAAAAAAAAAAAAAAATTGGGAAAATTAAGCCAGAGTGAATAAGTCACTCTTAACACACACTTTCAATATTCTAAAGATCCTGCCGCTGAATTATGAAATTGGTCAAATAGTTCCTAGAATACATAGAAATAAAAAACTGTTTTACTTATAAAATGAAAAATAGGTGAAATGCATTTATGTCAGATAGGTCAGTCAGAGAGATGTTTCCAAAATAAGCATTTGTCCAAATAAATTGTGACAAAATTGTGATCATTTTGTAAATGTAGGATAGGTGTTGCTTAGGAGCAGCATTCCTTATTTTAAGTTTAACTTAGAAACATATTTTTTTCCAAAAATTAAAAACCTGAGAATATATAAAACAAAGGCTGTTTCTTTATAAATACAATCTCATAGTCAAAAGTTATATGCTGTTTTCAAGTGTTAATGGAAAGACACAACATAAACTGAGGAAAAAGATAATTCAAAGAAAGTAGAAAGACACAATGCTGGATAATATAAAAGAGTCACCAGGGCAGGGGGTGAACAAGGAAATGAACAAAAATAATCACAAAGTAATATTTAGTAGTATTAGCAGCATCTGTATCTGTTCTAATGCATCCTGCTTTGTTACCCAGATGACAACTGGGTAAATGTAGCTCCTCTAGTTTTGAAGATGATTCTCATTGTTTTGAGTTCTTCATTCCCTTTGTTCAAATTACATGACCTGACTTCATTAATTGGCAACATAAAACACTTTATTTGTTTATTGAAAGTATTAACTCCCTCTTTATTTGTTCGGTGTCTAACCTGCATTCCAGAAGGACTGACAATAATTAACAACTCTTTGAGGAAAGAGGACAATGGTCTATTGTATTTTAAAACGGCTCTTGTCCTTATGAAAACTAATCTTATTACTGGCTCAATTTGCAACTTTTGTCCTGCTTCCATGCTGCCTTTCCTCTGTGAATTAATTACAAAAAGTTGCAGGAAGCCAGCTACAGTCCTGGTTGTGTAAGTTACAGACACCTTTGAGTTTGGCTTTCTAAAGCAACACTGAGATTGATTTAGTCTATTTGATCTCAGTGCTATGAAACTTTGGATCACACTACTTTGTCAAATGGGTTTTACATCCTAGAAGATAGTTCTGGCTCTCCTCTAATGCCATCATTTTCCAGAAAATGATGGCATGCACATATTAATCATTCCAGTCATTTAAAAATGAAAGGAGAAAATTAAACTAGTGAGAATAAGTCACTGAATTAATATTTGGTTCTTAACACATTGTAAATAAAGCTCAGTGATTCAGGTCCTGCTGCCAATCTATGTAATTTGTTAAATGTTTTCTATAACACACAGAAAAAAGTAGTTTTACTGATTCCATAAGAGGGAAAATACATTTAACTACATTTATCTCAAGTAGTCAGTCAGACAGACCAGCCAAAAATCACAAGACCATAAGTCAAAAAAGGTTTTACATATTATGATTCAAGTTGTAAAGTAACAATCATTTTATGTATTTATGTTAGCTGTTACTCGAGAGGAATGTTTCTAAATTACAGCTTAATGTAGAAACATTAAAAACTTTAGATTGTCCAAAATACTGATTATGTTTTGGTATGTATGTAACATGCAGACTACAACCTTTTGGCTGAAAGATCAAATACGTAAAGACGTCATAAAAGTCAACATGTAAAGAGGTGCTAGTAGTCAAATTTGATTATTGATTATATGCCAGAAAGGAGTGTATTTTATGACAAGCATAAAATATACATTTATGCTTGCCAGTCCTCTTTCTCAGGGCAATGTGTGTTTGTTTGAATCAGACCCATAAAAACAGATTCATGAAGGATGGGTTTCCAGGACAGAAAGATAAGGCAACCAAAAAAAACAAGCTGAATTGCTGGGGGCAGTGAGTGCACAGTGGGTTTATTAGAAACTGGAGATGACAAGGTGAATATTGAGTTTCCCATCTTTCTTCCCTTGAGACGTGTTGAAACGGGGGCACTAATATTTGCCTGGAGGGGAATAGCTGGTGCCACAAAGCCCGACCAACTGTGAGAAGAATTTTGTCTTGTGTAAAGCCTTTAGCTAGTATAATTGCCAACTGGCATTCATGCATGGACTTGATTTTATGCAGGGACATGCAAACATCTTTAAAGGGTCAGAGTTTAAAGTAGGCCTGTATTGATAAAAAATTGCAAGTAAACTAGCATTATTCTGCCTGCTTTTGGTGGTATTCAAAAGACCTTTTGACCTTTTTGACATATGTCACTATTAAGACATTACATAAGTCAAATACAAAACGTACACCTACAGTACAAAACTTACTGTACACCTTGACTGGCAGTCTTACCTGTAGGTTCCACAAATAATGGAACAACACATAGCTGAATTAAAATTTAAATTCTCCGAACATTATATACGTCAATTCTACAGCTTTTTTGTACAAAATCAACTAAATCAGCAATCAGCTACTGCTGATTTTGTTGATTGCAAAATCTCTAAATCCTGTATTTTCCAAATAAGGAGTGGTGTATACTATTTGATTCAGAACTTGTCATGTTCTTTTATCTTTATACCCAGATCGGGTGACTTTATGTCTAGTTCAACCTGAATGTAAACTTGTCTAAAGTCCAAAAAGTTGTGAAACATAGTTTTTTCTCTACCTAAATTGTGCAAGGCTCTAACGAGAAATCTGTTAAAATTTAAACCCAGAATATGGATTATTATCCAGTAATATTTGACTGCAATTAATCCATACAAAAAGCATGCATAGATTTACACCCACCAAAACTTGGGCTTTATTGTTTGAAGAGACTTAAGAATCACATCAAAGTTATTCTGATATTTTAGAATTTGCATTGAGAAAATATATGCCACTATTAAGATATTACAGAAGTCATTTTACAGTCTTGGGAGGCGTGGTTGGACCTGGCTGTCCTTTAAATACAGACGTCGAACTGATCTATGCACCACACAAGAGGGAGTGTTTGAGTTTGAGTTCGAGTTCAAGTTCACCTGCTTTGTGCTCAAAGACTTCAGATGAAGGTATTGCAAAATGATTAAATCATTTTAATTTAATGCATGATTGCAAGTTGTTGTCAAACTGTCATTGGCAGATCAACAAAGTTGTGAGGCTATCTAAAATGCAATAAGAAAAGTTTGAAAACTTAGCACAGCCAAATATTTGCCTGTGCTAATTTACCTCTCCTCTCATTTCAGTGCTGTGAAGTGGCTTCTGTCATCGCTTTTGTCAAACTGCACTTTCATAACAAAGGATCCTCTTACTGGGCTCTGAGCCAATCCATCTGCTGGTAAAAGCATTTACTTTGCATTTTTTTAACACATCCTAGGTCCAGCAAAGTGCGATGTAAATCCTTTTTAAACCAGTTATTCACACAGAGCCTGCCATTGCCTTTTCCACTCTGTATAGAATATATGTTTTCTATTGCCATCCATACATTTGAAGATTTGTTTTTTCAGGGGTGTGGCAGTAGCATGTGCTAAAAGACTTAAAATCTTCAAGGCAAAGCAACAAACCACAAATCATGTGACTGAAAGACAACATCCCTGTAAAAATGTCATCTTTATATTTACTTGAACATATTGCATTTATATTTGCTGTTACTAAACAGTAACCTCCTGATTTACTAATCATTCATGACTTATTTTGAATAGTCAGTTTCTCTGTATAAGAAAGGCATCTTCAACATCCTATAAAATGTTAACACATGCTCACAATAAGATGAAGTTTCACTGTTACTTTGTGTTTTATCTGGTTTTTAGTATGTTTGCTTGTTTGTTTTTTAATGAAATATTAGCGAGCAAAGTGAAAGCATTTCTTTAAAGAAACTATTATCTCTGCATCAAACTTTCACAACAACATTTTATTACTGATGTAGCAGAATAATGCCATGGACATCCCTCAGTCACTCTACACCCAAACAAACATGAGTTCACTCTTGTGCCATAGCTCCTAAAAGTTTGAATTCAGCCAGAAAGTGGAAACAATAAAATATTGATATAAATCACTTTTGAATGATTTTGCGAAAGTTTGATCTCTATTGTGGGTTTTTCTGTTATTAACATGGAGGTACCAACTATTTTGTCCAAGTGTGTGTGAAGCTTGTCTAACAATGGAAAACATTTTTTTCAGTATGTAAGTTACTCTCATCATAATTTATGCTATTGTTCATTTTTTATTTTGTATTGCTTCATCATGTGAAGAAACTACGGTGGCCGACAGGTGCAAATGCGCAGCAAAAGAGAAAACATGCAAACAAACAAAAAACACGCGCACAAATTAAATGCGGCAAGCAAAAAGCGAATAAAATGCAGCAAACAAAAAGTGTTGAAAACGGAAGTGCTCCAGACCACTAGGGGGAGTCAAAGAGTCGAGACCGAGCCCAGAACGGTATGACTGACACAAAGTCTATCACGCTACCCATAAATTATTCTGTTATTCTGTAATATTATAAAAGACGGCGTATCTGAAAAGAAATATAGTAATACGTACCTTTACTTTCTTTCAAATTTCTTTCTCTGAATCTTGCATCTGGTCCCATAGAAATGAATACTATTTTCTTTGACTCCCCCTAGTGGTCTGGAGCACTTCCGTTTTCAACACTTTTTGTTTGCTGCATTTCATTCGGGGGTGTCTTCTTTTTTGTTTGCGTCTCTCTTTTTGTTTGCTGCATTTTATTCGCTTTTTGCTTGCTGCATTTAATTTGTGCGCGTGTTTTTTGTTTGTTTGCATGTTTTCTCTTTTGCTGCGCATTTGCACCTGTCGGCCACCGTAAGAAACCTTCTGCACTGACTCACAAACTGCACTATCCCATCCTGCCATGGAAAGAAAAACTCTTTTTTCTATTGAAAATATAAAACAGATTTTTCTTTTCATAAAAATGAAAAAATAACCTGAACCCACTTCAATCAGCATTAACAAACCGGGTGCGGTATAAACTGACACAATTGTAGTTCTTTATTTAATAAGACAAAGCTGTCTATGTGAAAATTATTTATTTCATTCAGATTCAAATAAATTTAATATTAGTTTTAAAATGATAAAAACCAATATTAGTTTATTTAATGAATCAGTTAGTTTTTGGAGAAGTACATTATAACAAAAAAGGTGTATTTTTTGTAATAATCTGTGCTAGTTGTAATTATGAGATTTCTCATCAGAATTTGACATGTTTCTCTATGTTATTTCCAGTAAGATAATAAAAAACGTAATAAGACTCTGAGGAAGAGTCTTCGAAAATGTTTTTTAAAAGCTTCAAGTGCCAAATGCCAGTATTTTGGAGACGGTATCAAATTAATCATAGCATATCATACATAGGTTTTGCACAAAACCAATTTATAAATGTGATTTTGTAATGTAACAGATGTTTTTTTTTGTTATCTTTCAGGTAGACTCCTGTTGCACAAGCTGACTGTTGCGTAAGTTGAAAATAAATTTTAAAAATGGGAAACGTACCATCAGAAGCAAACATGGGCGACAGCCTCAGGTGCTACAACTGTCACAGAGTCTTGCCTCCATGTCGGTCCTTCGATAATTTAAGACAAGATGTCATCCATGGGCAGCATGTGCACGTGTTCAATGGAGGGGAATACTACAGACAAGTTGGCTATAATAATCTATACCAGTGTCCAGATTGCTTTTATAAGCCGATCAGAGATGCAGAACGCAGGAGGGAAGAAGAAGAAAAAAGAAGAAGAGAGGAAGAGAGAAGGAGAGAAGAGGAGAGGAGAAGAGAGGAGGAACGTAGGAGAGAGGAGGAACGGAAAAGGAAAGAGGAAGAGAGAAGGAGAGAAGAGGAGAGAAAGAGACAGGAGGAGGAGAGGAGGAAAGAGGAGCAAAAAAAGACAGAAGAAGAGAGAAAAAGAATAGAGGAGGAGAGAAGAAGACAAGAAGAACAACAAAGGAAAGAAGAGGAGAGAAAGAAAGAGGAGTTGAGTCAAAGAATATCAGAATCAAAGGAACGAGCCAAAGAGCAGTATGAGAAACAACAGAGAAATAGGCAAGAGCAGCAGTCCAAGCATAATGTTCTGATTGGGTACATGGATGAATTTGAAGCTGATTATACATCTTACGGGGGCAAAGATGAGCTTCTAGAAATTATCTCTCTGAAATGTAACATAGAAGCTTCTGATCTCACTCTCACTGCTCCAAAAGCCGATCTGCTGGGCAAGATCCTCTCAGCTCTGGACACACTCCTGTTTGATGAATGGATAAATGATCCGCCATCTGGCAGCACCCTGCAGCATGCTCAGGTGTACATCACAGAGCTGTGTGCGCTGTCTGTAGAGATACCAGAAGAGGTCTCTCGAGAAAATATCTCCAATCATGTGCAGTCCTTAGTTGGGTCCTTCAGCCAATCAGCATCCAATATTTCTGAGAATCTTGAGTTGACCCAAGCCTTGTATCTTACTCTGATGTGCTACATCGGTGACAAGGACAAATCTGATGCTGATGCAGTCATTATAGCAAAGAAATGGGCCAAGGCAGAGCTCACTGTGGAGCAGCTTTTTGCAATTGAGTTCCTGAACATCCTTATTTCATCAATGCATGGTACAGTTGGCAAAGCCTCTATATGTATCTTAAAAATGGAAATTCAATGTCTGAAACTTCTAATGTCGGCTCTTGTCAATCTGAATGGTAAAGAGAGCCACTCTGCATCAACTGAGATGATCCTTGAACTTGTAGAAATAGACCAATGGACACCAATGGAGGCAGTGAATCTGCTCAAAGCACTCTCATTAAAATGCACTGAAGATGTTCCAGTAGCAAAAGTCCTAAAGTTGGTCGAGGTTTATGACATATCTCCAAGCTGGATGGATGATTCTGGACACTCTCTTATTCAGGCTCTTGAAAATGCTAATTCAGAAAGTTTCTATCAGGATTTCCATAAGATTCTCAAAAAGAGGGATGAAAGCAGTCTAGATGCAGCTCTAGCAAACATAAAAATGTCACAGAAGTTGGATGACTCCAGGATTAATGAGATAAAAACAGTAATCACTGGTGTTTTCCAGGTTTCAGAAAATGCTCCCAAGGGATCTTTAAATTTTGAAACTTTTGATACAAAGAATTTGCAGAACTGTCTGTCTCAACTCTGCAAAGCAGTTTTTGATGCAAAGAGTTGGTGGCCCACAGTGAAACACATGGTGCAGTGGTGTGTGCTGGTGCTAACCGGGAAGACAAACATACCACAACTGGTTTCTTCTGAAGATCCATGTGTCATTGCCCTGTTTGCTGCAGCACAATTCTATATGGGGAACAAAGTGGACATTATGCTAAACTCTGACAATGACACTGAAACTCAAGTTAAGGAATGGTCTGATTTCTACAAAAACCTTGGAATATCTGTCAGAACAAATATCAGGAAACAAACTGACACAACTTTTATGACGATCTATGAAGCTGATGTCGTCTATGGTACACTTCAAGACTTTGTGTCTGACTATTTCATGTACTGGAAAGAGGTCATTGAAACTCAGATTCCTCATTTCATACGAGGATTTATCATTGAAGAAGAATGTCTTATTGGATCACAAACTCTTGATCTGCCAAGGCTCAAGGATAGCGAATCTCTTGCTTGTTCTGCAGAAGCCCTGCAAAACCTCATGGGAAGATTACGATCAGAAAACATGGAAGACAGAGAGAGGTTCATCAAGGCCATTTTTCAAGCTCTACAGTCAAATTTAAAAGAAAGTCCAAGCACAGAAGCACAAATTGTAAAAATCCTTAAGAAGATTAGTGGAAAGGAAGTTCTTCCTAAAGACATGTTCTGTCTGACGTTTCTTGAGAATCTCCTCAAAGTGGTTACCAGTGAAACTAAAGGTGGAAAAAGTATGACGTCCACTGCTGAAACATGGTGCTTAGACAGCATTTTGACATCTTCAGAGCAAATTAGAGCCTCAAGTAAAGAAACCACTGAAGTCTTTCAAATGGTTTCAAATCTTGGAGACAAACATCTTTGGTCACCACTGGAACTCCTCAACCTTCTTGGAGCATTAATCAATCACCATCATGGTGAGGGATGCATTTCAATCATGAAAATTTTACATTTGATGGAAACATATAGGGTGTCTTCCAAGTGGACAGATGAGAAAAATCAATCTGTCATTAGTTTACTAGAGTCATATAAAACAGAAAATCTGATCCAGCATTTAGGGAAAAGCCTTGGAAATGAGGAAATGAAAACCATTGGTACCCTTTTTGATGAGATAAGACAGATGGAAGACATTGATGAAGAAACACTGAACAAATCACAGAAGATAGTTGCTCATGTGACAGAACTCATCAAAAAAGAAGAAATCAAAAAATATAATGACATAAAAAAGGTTAAACAACTCAGCCACAGCACAGAAATAGCTGATCTTCAGGAGGTCTTGGCAGTGTTATGCAATGCTGTTAATGCTGACAAAAAGTATTGCCCCAGAGCCACTCAGATGATAAGCTGGTGCCTCTTGGCCTTGTCCAACACTGGGAAACTCCTGGAAATGGGAACTGGGGAAGGAAAGTCTTGTGTTATTGCAATGTTTGCGGCACTGCGTGTGTTTAGGGGTGAAAAGGTAGATGTGGTGTCCAGCTCTTCAGTTTTGTGTCAAAGAGATGCGGCAGAATGGGAAAACTTCTACAAGTACTTTGGCATTACTGTTGACACAAACACAAATAAAACTGATGATAGCAGTCGAAAGGAGTGCTACCAAAAAGACATTATCTATGGAACTATTGAAACCTTTGCTGCTGATCATCTTCGCCAGATATTTGAGATGAAAGATGTGAGACCTGATCGCAGCTATCAGTGCATCATCATTGATGAAGTGGATTCTCTGCTGTTGGATCAGGGAGTGCAGCTCACTTACCTGTCCAGTCCCCTGGTATCCATGGAGCACCTGAATACTATTCTAGCAATGATCTGGGGACACGTCCAGCAGTATGGCTTTCTGTCATCAGAAAACCAGACATTTGTCCAGGGTCCACCTGCTTCATTCTTCAGGGCCATCTTTGACTCAATAAACACAGAAGAAAGTGAAATAAATGATCCGCTGGATATTTTACATATTGCAGAAGAAACCAACACTGTACCACAAGGATTTACAGAGGACATCCATAAGGGAGACAAGAATGATATCCTTAAAAAGCTGAAAATTGTGACTCAAGATGCTGTGATAAGTTTTTTTGAAGAAATGGAGGAGTATGTCCCCTACGGTTTTACAATTTACACATTAAATGATGAAGGACTGCTTTGTCCAAGAAAACTCAGTCCTTACAACACAAATCAAATACCAGACCTAAAGTTTCTTGTCTTGGATGAAGGATTGTGTTGTCCTCTCTACAACTCAGAAGAAGTCCTCATCAAGCCCATTGCAGAGTTAATCTCAGAGAAGATTCAGTACACTCCATGCACAGATAATACAGACAAAATCAGCATTCCTGGATTCTTGAGGAATCTCATTGAGACCAAAATGCCTTTGTGGGTGGAGAATGCCTTTCTGGCAAAGCAGTTGCAGGAAGGACGGGACTATGTTGTAGAAAATGAGAATATCTGTCCAGTAGACTTCAGATCCACTGGCATCGTTGAACTGAATAAGAAATGGGGTGATGGTCTGCAGCAGTTTGTGGAGATTAAGCATCAAGTCAAACTGAGCACAATTTCAGCAGTGACAAACTACATTTCTAACATCTCCTTTTTTCAAAAGTACCACGGCAAAATATATGGAACTACAGGAACTCTTGGTACTGAAAAGGACATTCTGTTTTTGCAGGATTTATATCCAAGTCTATCTGCATGCAGAATGCCAACATTCAACAGGAAAAAACTATATGAGGTCAAAGGAACTCTGACAAAAACTTCGAAAGAGTGGAAATCAGAAATAAAAGGAGTTGTCATGTCTCAGATTTCCTCAAATTCATACAGAGAGGGAAGAGCCGCCCTGGTGATCTGTGAAACTATCAACAAAGCCAAAGAGATCTATGAAGAACTGAAGAGCAGCATTAAAGGTGAAATCATCCTCTACAGTCGCAGTGATAAAGAAAGTTTGAGCAAAATAGACAAGGAGCTGGAGTCTGGGGATGTTATTGTTGCCACAAACCTTGCTGGGCGTGGCACTGACATTAAAGTGTCCAAAAAGGTGAACAGTAATGGAGGATTATTTGTTATCCTCTCCTTCCTCTCTGAAAACACCAGAGTAGAACTCCAGGCTTTTGGTCGAACAGCACGAAAAGGGAAACCTGGATCTGCTCAGATCATTGCATGCACTGAACACCTGCAGTATGACTTCAAGTCAGCTGTGTCTCTGGAGGAAGCCAAAAGCACAAGGGACAGACTTGCAGCAGAAAGGATAAGTTCAATGATGAATGACGTTTCTGAGATGAATTTACGTGAGGAGCTGTTTTCTGAGTACTGTGAGACTCTTCATGATATTTACAAGAAAACAGATGGAGATGATAGAAAAGTTATTGTTGCCATCATGAATGAGTTCTGGGGGATCTGGCTGCAAATTAAATCAGAAGACATCGATCACCAGAAGAAAAGTGAACTTCACCAAAGTCTAAAGAAGGATTTATCCGTAGCAAGGCAAGAGTCTTCATCTCAAACTTCCCCATGTTCAAGCATTTATCACTACATCAATTTTGGAAACATTTTCTTGGATGATAAAAAATGGGAAAATAGTGCCAGGCTGTTTGATAAAGCTATGAAACAAGATAAAAGTTGGGCAGCCATCGCTTTTTACAGTCACGCATACTGCACTATTAAACTGTCAAAGGGAGACTACCTGACTCAAGCCAAAGAAGATCTGCAAAAGGCACAAGAGTCCCTCAAGTATCTGAGTGAAGAATGCCTTGTCTGTTTGCAGTTCATTAAAATGGCCACTGTGGACTCAGGCAAAGGTGAACCATCCAGCCTTGAAAAACAGATGACATCCAAGTGCAGCATGTACAGGTTCTTTGATAAAAACATCACTGAGGCCATCCAAAAGATTGATGAAATCAAAGAAAGAGGGAGGGACGCAATAGTCAAAAAATCCCCTGTTTTCTCCTTGGTGTCGGATGCTGATGAAGCTCTCCAGTTAGAAGCTGATAACCTCTACAGTCGAGGTCTAAAATATGTATTTTCTGTTGAGGAGAAGCCTCGTTTCTGCTGGGAGGGACTGGTGGTTTTCTTGCTTGGAGTTTTGCAGATTGTTGCTGGAGCACTGCTCACTGTATTTACAGTTGGTACCTTGGCTCAAATCGGAATGGGTCTCATCACAGAAGGAATATCTGACTGCATTGAAGGTATTACAGCCATGGTGACAGGAGAGTTCAGCTGGAAAGAATGGGCTATCGGAAAAGCCATTTCCATCGGTGTTTCTATAATATCATTTGGAGTTGGAAAACTAATTTCGAAGGGATTCAAGGCTGCCAAAGCAGCGATCAAAGCCATAGGTAAAAAACTGAAGGCATTGCCAAAGTTTCTATCCAAACAGGCAAAACAGAGTTTAAGCACCGTCACAAAGACAAACATGAAAAATGCTTTAAAACATACAGTAAAAACAATTGCTGAGGAAACACTGTTTTACGGACTTGAGAAAGCAGAAGAGAAAGCACTTGAAGAAATATTAAAAGGCATCAAAGATGAGATAGCAAAGGGAATTGTTAAAGATGTGAAAACCAACCTGGAAAAAGAACCCCTGGCTACATTGGTGGATAATGTTATACTGTTAGATCTTCTATATAAAGACCAACTGCGCCAGGTCCTGGAAGACAAAGACAGAAAGAAAGACCTCCTTTCCATTTACAAACAGTTGGGGAATACTGCACTACAACCATTATATGCAGACCTTAGTTGGCAGAACAAGCTTAATTCATCAATCATCAAAGTGCTTGACAGCGCAACAGAAGGCACAAAAGGAAAAACTCGTGTAATTTTGACAGCTATTCAAACTACCCACCATCTTATTCTTGCAGGAGATGCTATTGGTGAAGTACTCACCCTCTCCCACAAGTTTTTCTCAAACTTTGAGAACGAACTGAACACTTTTATCAAAGAAAAACCTTTGAAAGTGAAGCGAAATGAGCTAACTTTCTCAGAAACTGACATGCTGAAAATATTCAAACAAGACTTGGCTGACACCCTCAGCACTTTACTGGCTGATGCCTTGGTAGAGGTGTTTAATCAGAAGTTTTTCAGTCACCTTGTTTCTCGTGCACAGAACGAAGCACATGAGGCCATCAGGCGACATGTCAAATCCGGCTTAAAGAGTGAGAGGACAGAGGAAAAACTTAAAGCTGGACAACTCAACAACTACATAGTAAATATGCCAGTAAATCCAAATGCAAAACTTTCAGCTAATGCTGGTCAACTCACAAGATCACATGCTGAAAAGATCAAGAATAACAAAGCTGCTGGTACTATTCTTGATATCAGAGTCCTGTCTGAAGCCACTGGTACTAGAGTTGTTATTCTTACAGAAAACAAGCATGGAAAACTCACCAAAATGCAGGAAGTTAGTCCAAGCACCATATCTGCCAGTGAAACAGTGACTTTGATCTACAGGCCAAAGAGCACCCAAAACCCTAACGGTCATTATGATGTGTTCATCGACAATAAGGCAGTGAGCATAGACAGCAAAGAAAAGAGTTCTCTGTTCCATGCTATGGCAAGAGGCATGAAACCAAAAGCCAGTGATTCAGCGATTGCTTCTGAAGCAAACCGCCTGAGATCTGTGGAGGTCAACATGCTCCTCAAACAACCAGGGCAATGGGAACCTTTTATGAAGCGCAAAGAGTTAACCGAAACAATCAGAGGAGGAGACTGGTACATGGCAGAGGCAGGTAGACCAGAAAGAATTATAAAGGAAAACAAAACCCTGCTGCAGAAAATAACTGGAACGGTTGAAAAGTACAAAGGATATTTGAAAAAAACAGCTATTCCAGCAGTAGAAAAAGCCGTCAATGCACATCAGCAGCCTTCAAACAATACCATAGTGGAAGCTAACAAACTGAACCAGAAGAGCAAATTGGCTGTGGCAATGTTGCAAGCGAGAAAATATCTGTCTGGCTCAGACACCAGCAAAACTTCTGGTGTGGAGAAACAAGAAGGCCAAAAGTTACCAACTGATCGCAGCCTTAAAGATGTAGTTGATGATATATCTTCTCCAGAGCCAAAAGCTTTAAAATCATGCTTAGCTACCATGATAAGCAAAGATGATGTTGTTGGAACCTTTAAACTGATGACATTCAGTGCAATGTTCAGATGCCAGCTGACTGACACCGAGAATGTTCAAAACAAGAAGAGTAAAACCCGGGTTGCCATGTTTGAGAAGAGTTTTCAAGAAAACAGTACACATATGGTGCAGAAATGGTACAGCCTGCTTCAAGGCAAGGGTGTCATGACAAATGACCATCAAACAACAATCACACAGTGGATCAACACCCAGGGCTACAAGGATAAAAATGATCCACACAGGAAACAGGTGTCCAGCGTCCTGACATGAAGAGGTAAGAATATTTTTTTATGTTCTTTCAAACAATCATTTGCTCACAAAAAAGAGTAAACTAGAAATTTACAGTAAAAGAGACATTTATAATTCTGAATTCATCTAATTTTCATGTTTTTTTTATACTGTGGGTGGAAGAAAAACAAACTTTTGTAAATAATTTACTGTTAATTTCTTTAGTCTTTTACATTATTATTTTACATTGTTGCACTATGACATTTTCTGAAACTCCATGTGAAGAAAACTTCTAGAAAATTCGTTAAATTTCTCTGGTCAATAGACATAAAAATAAATTTCAAAATGAAACATATAGATTGATCATATTGCTCCATCTATCAAGTGTAAAAAGACAACACAAAAAACCTTCTTTTCTATATAAATAATCATTTAAATTCATGACGTACTTAAAATTTTATGCTTGATGGCTGTTTTTGTGGCACAGTGTGAAAAACAAACAATTTCACCAGTATTATTTATCTGGTGACCTACCAATGATAAATCATCTATTTCAGCATAGCAATATTTCAATAATATTTTATGACTGTTATTATGTGTTTGGCTTAACAATTAAATGTTTATATGAACATTTATTTCATGTATTACCTAACTGACTGAAGTGTGTTTTTTTCCTGCATAGTGAAAACTCTGGATGATGCTGGTTAACGAGAAGAATCGAAACTACACATCACTTCCATCTGCCTGATCATCAAAGAGAGACTTTGATTATTGACAATATTACACTGTCAAACAAATTCTACAGGCAAATTGGGGCTATTTTTAATTCATATCTGTTGCAGATGTCCCTTTTGTCTGATTTCAACAATAGTATAGTTTTTATTTTAAAAAATGCTTTCTATCAAGTTTCTCTTAGTTGTCTCTTAGGAAGTTAGATTAAGCCAAGCAAAACATTTTGGCTGTAATATTACACAAGCTGAATAATTTACTTTTGGTCATTTTCTGAAGTTAATTGTGAAATATCATTTTTGCCCACTAGAGATTTTTTCCCATAGAGTAAAAAGTAAAAATTCATTTGATTTTACTCCTCAAAATATTCACATTTTATCGTTTTATTTTGTTATGACTTTATACAACTGAATTTTAGCAACTATTGAATTTTAACAACATCTGATTGTGAAAATGGTAAAAAAAAAAAAAAACATAGACATGATGCTTAGATAAAGTAATTCTTTCTTGAAATATTTTAATAGTTTTATTGTTTTAAGTGCTGAAACTCTGGTTTTTGGGTGTTCAAAACAGAATCAGAGTCAAAATACAGGCATGAATAGATTCTTTGTTGTTGTAAATCTTAACTAAAAACAATAGATGCAAAATGTAGGTAAATTCACGTAGCCATTGCTGATTATAGTCTTGAAAATGGTGAAACATCTATTTTCTTGCTTAACCTTTTCTATTGATAAAAAGCATACAGCCACTGGGGGGAAAAAAGTTACGTTAGAGACTACAATATATTATACCTATGCAACATGTGTAGCTTTTTTGTGTTTTATTACATTTTAGTAAAGTTTTTAGTCATCTGGGGTTTTGGTAAGTTTATTACTTATTTTGGGGGGTTGTCAAATTAACTAGTTAGGTGGCAGTGTATTTTGAATGTCTAATATGCTAAAGTAATCAATTTTGTTCTTTTTATCTAAATATCCGCTTCAAATATTCAGATGTATTTTTTGACCAGTTTACAGAATATTTTGAGTATTTTGTTTATGGTGGCAGTAATAACATTAAATCACTGTTTATATTTCAGTCTGGTAGTATAATGGAAATATATTTTCATTTCTATTGTCATTGTTTCATTATGAAATTTTAAAGCTTGTTTTTACTGAATTTAAGAAAACATTTAATACATTGAGGTTATAAACCGAGTATGGTGATTTATATATGTTATGCTTTCTGGACCATAATTTGCACATTAAATAAATAATTCACAATGATATAAGGATTAAAAAGTCTGTGGAAAAGAAGCAGAGTTGTGTAACTTACCTAGGATGATAAAGTCACATTTGAACCTCGCATTCATTGCTTATAAAGCCAAAATTTTAAAATTACACATATTTTTACACATATTTTGTTAAAAACCTTTTTTTTCTCCATTTTTTTTATGTTGTTTTAAAATGCGGGGTGTTCATCAGGTGATAAAGATGTTCAATGTTTTTCTTTAAACTGATGACAAGAATCTTGGAAAGACAAAGAAGGTTGTTTGCATCTTAAACAAATCAATTAATCAATCAAATTTTATTTGTATAGCACATTTCAGCAGCAAGGCATTTCAAAGTGCTTTACATCATATCAAACGCAGAAACACAATGCAACATAGAATCAACAATCAAAACACGACAATATGTCAGGTTCCATCAATAAATTTGTAATTGATTACGTTTCAAATACAATCCCAAACAGCTGGGTTTTAGTAGAGTTTGCATCCATAAAAGGTTTACCGTTTACACTCCTACTGTGTTATATGCAACAAAATACCTATTGCTATGATCACGCTCACAATCACACAGTTTAAAACGATGTAGACAGCATTCCTTTACAAACAAGATGTAAAGGAATTTTTACTCAAGTCTGATATTGTCTTTTCCATGTTAATTTCTGACTAGACTGTATGTGGTGTAATAAAAGTTTTATCCTTAAAACTGGCTATCTCTCTCCAGCTGTTTTTGAATAATGTTACCTCCTTGATGAGTTTCTTACATAAACTTTCCATCTTTTGGATCTGAGACCAAACACAGAAGCTACAAGCAAGAAAACGTAGCCTAGAAATCTGGAAATTTCATATTCTTCTGATCATCTTTGAATACACAAAGACCAAATAAATCCAAAGATAACTTGGTAGTATAGATCAAACTATTCTGGTAATCCCCAAAAAAACCAACCTAGAGAACCAGCATAGATAGTGTAGATTTTCTCACTCTGGGCTTTAAAATCAATAATCAGAGACTTCCTGCAGTGGGCTACAAGCAGTGTTTCCCAAACCTGGTCCTCAAGGCACACTGTCCTGCATGTTTTAGGTATGTCCTTGCTTCAGTCAGGATCTGTGTTTTTCTGTGTATTCATTTCGAGTTTTCTGTGTCTCAGAGTCTCCGTGTTGCCCTGTCTCCCCTTGATTATTCCCAGGTGTGTCTCGTTTCTTTTGATTACCTCCTGTGTATTTTATGTCACCTGTGTCTCTGCGTCTTTGTCGGGTCCTAGTCTAAGCAGTCGTGTGTTGTCGTTTGTCCTTCGTATGTCCTGTTGCTACCAGTGCTGAGCCTTTGCCTTCCGCTCTGTTGTGCTGCCAGGATTTTGGACTGTTTTGGATTTGTTTGCGCCTCGTTCTCATCATTAAAATCACATTTTTTTCATCTCATCCTGGTTCCACCGCGTTCTGCCTCACCACTTCACACCACACTTCATGACAGCTTCAGTCCAGCTGATTTCAATTGATGACTGATTAACAGGTGTTTGTTGAACTGCAATCAGTTGAATCAGGCACATTAAAGCAGAGAAACCTAAAACATGTAGGACAGTGTGCCTTGAGGACCAAGGTTAAAAAACACTGGTAGGAATGGAGTTACAGCATTGATCACAGATCTTATGACAGAGGTTTTCTTAAGAAGTAATCTGGAGCACTAGTGCCCTCTTAAAAAATATTAAACATCCTTCACGTATAGATGGAAGAATTTAAAATTATTCCACTATGAGTGCAGTGGGATTATCAGCAGACATTTTGAGACCATCAGTTGTATGTGCATTATGGGATAAGAACTTTGCACCCACTGATCTAGTTGGGAGTTCCTCATTTTGTAACAAGTGGCGCATGTAAGTTTTTAATTGTGATTTTTTAAATTCTGAGAGACAACAGATCCCAACAGAGAAGTCCAGTTATTTGATTTAATTTATCATTTTGTGTTCATGTGTTGTATTGTTATTGCTGCTGAATTAGTTTTACATTTTGCCGATTGATGTTTGGAATGTCTGGTGATCATAACAAACAGTCTGAGAATCAATTTTTACATTTACAGTTTCCACTGTTAAAAGAATCACAATAACAATATTTATATTACATACATACATACATACATACAGTATATACAGTACATATATAATACTGGTACAACCTGTCTCTGACCGATACACCCCTGGAATTAAGCACCAGCCAGAATAGGTATGTTTAGATTAAATAATTCTACCATACCTCAGATTAAATAAGTCAGATACGGTCTCATAATATGGCAACATATTAGGGTTGTTAGTCTGGCAGTTTTTAGCTAGAAAAACAAAGTAAACAGCCAAAATGCAGGAGTCTGAGAGACAAATTACTGGCAAGGACAAAGATACAGAATAGGACAAAAAGTCCTAAAACTGGCTGGCCAAGATAAAGATCTTGATTCAGAGCTGGATGTTGTTGTAACACACTTCCTGGAATGTTCCTTGGATTTATCAGTAGCCAGATGTTGTGTTAGTGGTTTGATAGTGGTGGATATGAGCTGAGTCTTTGATAACAGCATGCAGAGGCCTGTTTCACATAATGAGTATAGTGGATAAAGCTGGGATATTCTGGACATTCTGGCTGGATTAGGCCTTAACTTGGTTTCACAAAAACAGTAGCACAAAAGTTACCATGATTTATCCTGTGCAGCCTGAAAAGACCAGGCTAACAGCCAGGCTTTGTTAATCCTAATGCTTTGTCTGTTCAGCCAGCGTCAATCAGGAACTGACTTGGTTTACTTCACAGAGCTTTGTCAAAGGAAACAAAGGATCTAATCAATCATTTAACAAGTAGCCTCAAAAATGAGAAAATCAAAAGCATTGACATGCTTTTCAATGAAATAAAGCAAATGAAAGATATTGATGAGGAAACATTGAACAAATCATATAAAATAGTTTCACATGTGACAGAACTTATTGAAAAATGTAAACTCAAAAAACATAATGACATAAAAAAGGCTAAACAACTCGGCCACAGCACAGAAACAGCTGATCTGCAGGAGGTCTTGGCAGTGTTATGCAATGCTGTTAATGCTGACAAAAAGTATTGCCCCAGAGCCACTCAGATGATAAGCTGGTGCCTCTTGGCCTTGTCCAACACTGGGAAACTCCTGGAAATGGGAACTGGGGAAGGAAAGTCTTGTGTCATTGCAATGTTTGCGGCACTGCGTGTGTTTAGGGGTGAAAAGGTAGATGTGGTGTCCAGCTCTTCAGTTTTGTGTCAAAGAGATGCGGCAGAATGGGAAAACTTCTACTACAAGTACTTTGGCATTACTGTTGACACAAACACAAATAAAACTGATGATAGCAGTCGAAAGGAGTGCTACCAAAAAGACATTATCTATGGAACTATTGAAACCTTTGCTGTTGATCATCTTCGCCAGATATTTTTTAATTTTTAAAGGCTCTAGTGCAGGGGTCTCAAACTCCAGTCCTCGAGGGCCGCTACAGTTTTAGATGTGCCACAGGTACAAAACACTGGAATGAAATGGCTTAATTTCCTCCTCCATGTGTAGATCAGTTCTCCAGAGCCTTGCTAATGACCTAATTATTCTATTCAGGTGTGGTGCAGCAGATGCACATCTAAAAGTTGCAGGACTGTGGCCCTCGAGGACTTGAGTTCTAGTGCTCTAGTGGCCTTTATTTGATAGTTAATTGACAGGAAAGTGGGTAATGAGAGAAGGGGGAAGACATGCAGCAAAGGTCGCCAGGAATCGAACCTGCGACAGCCACGTCAAGGGCTAAGACCTCCTTGTGTGGGTTGTGCTTAACCTCTGCGCCACCACAGAACATCCTCTTTGCCAGATATTTGAGATGAAAGATGTTAGATCTGATCGTAGCTATCAGTGCATCATCATTGATGAAGTGGATTCTCTGCTGTTGGATCAGGGAGTGCAGCTCACCTACCTGTCCAGCCCCCTGGTCTCCATGGAGTACCTGAGTATTATTCTAGCAATGATCTGGGGACATGTCCAGCAGTATGGCTTTCTGTCATCAGAACACCAGACATTTTGTCCAGGGTCCACCTGCTTCATTCTTCAGGGCCATCTTTGACTCAATAAACACAGAAGAAAGTGAAATAAATGATCCACTGGACATTTTACGTATTGCAGAAGAAACCAACACTGTACCACAAGGATTTACAGAGGACATCTGGACTCATGCTCACAGGTTTTACATCAATCAGAAGAACTCTATGTAGGGCGAACTCCAAATAATAGTAGGAGAGCCATAGGTTCTAAATGTGTAAAGACAGAAGTGTGATTCTGAATAGCTCACTTATTGTGACAACAACCCTAAGGAAGAAGTATTGTCAGTGACTGATAAGGCTGTCAGTCACCACCTTTGCAGTAATTGTATGGCATACAGGTGAGGGAGAGCTTTTACTGAGGATACATGACCAGAACCAGGTAGTGAAGCTAGTAGCCAAAACAGCCTAAACCAATCCCTACTCGGGAACATTATGAGAGGCTTTGGGGTGTCAGGTGAAAATAAACAGAAAGAAGTGCACACTTATTTAATCCTACACACTCTCCAAAAGTTAATAAGTTGTTTCTCTGTCCTTTTTTAAATTGTACAATAGTAAATTCAATAAGACTTCAACATTAATCATTAATCATCAATAAATTATAAATGCAACATAAATTTTCTTTGATATATTACCATTATAAAAATGATTATTTCTGGTAAACATATATTCCATATACACATATGCACTTGCACACATGCATGCAATACACATGCATATACATGTATGTTGATACACATACATAAATTAGCAAAATAATAACACACTCCTCACCTTTTTATCTTATGAAAATTAACTTTTATATCATCGCATTCTTCTGATTATTTTTAATACACAAACTATCATAAATAGCTAAGACAAAAAACTATACTTATTATTGTAGATCAAAGAAACATCAAGTTTCTTCACTTTAGTCAGTGGAAAAGATGAAAGAGGTGATTTTGAGAGAAAATGGAGCTCGAGAGTTTGTAGCAAAAGCAGGAATGTAAAAAACATATTTCACAATTTGATAGGTCACAGTCTGAATAGTAAAAAGGAAAGAGGTTGAGCAAGCAAATGGTTTAGGTGGCATCCTGCAGTCAAAATAAGTTGATACCAAGCATTAGCAGTGATCTTGGAAGAAACAATAATGGCAGTGATATGAGGGGGTTAACCAACTAAGAGTTTAACGTGAGAGAAAATCTGATAACAATGACTGGAGCAAAATCACACAAATTCCTGTGGAGTGTTGCCTGAATCCTCAGTGACAAGGCAAGTAAATTGTCCCAATATAATTAGAGGGCAAAACAGAAACATTAGCAAACAATGAGGAAAGCATCTAGTGTATTTAATGAAGAGCCTTTTGGTCACTGCACCGGCTGAAGCACACAGGAACAGAGCGCGAGAGTGAAAAACAGGAACTCTGCCTACATGTGGGTACATGTTCATTGTTTGAGATTTCAAGGTTTTATGAAAACTAAGATAAGACACACTTTCACGTGGTCCTTGTATAAATATAAACAGCACATTCTTCTGTCCACAATACTGTTGAAACACATGCACTTTTTTATTTTGAGGCTGGAGATTTCAGCAGAAAAACAAGACAAAACAAAACAGAAAAGCAAGAGGAATTTTCCACTCTTTGACAATGTTGAAATAATGTGTCAAAACCACTGTGTCGAAACGTCTGACTTAAATTTCAGACAGATGGTAAATGAAAGAAGAAAACAAGTAACAGTACCCACCAGCTGGACCCGAACAATTTAAATATTTCTGAATACCTCACAATAGACAATCTTCACTAATGAGATTTTACTTGTAGCACTTTGGATTGATTCTACAAAATTCCTTAAATATACTGATGTTTGTTTGATCACATGTTGGTGGTGGTTTAATTTTGTTGTAAATTTTTTTTTCTCCCAAAAGCTTTATATAAGGAATCCAGTCTTGGAGTCAAATTTCACTGATTCAAACTGATTCCTCAACCCTTGTGCAAAGTGTCAAACTGTATAAAATATCTATTTGAGAAAATCATCCACAAAACACAGACAGTCAAGTTAAGTCAGTTATTGAAAAATACTATCTTCTCATATAACAGTTTATTTGTATTTTTTTATTAAATTCTGATTTTGCAATATGTAGGGTGTAGTTAGTTAAAGTCCAGGTTTATTTAACCAGTAACCAGTTTGTTTACATACTACTCCACTCCACAAGAAATGTATTGTTGGCTATAATAATCAAGTTTTAAGATGCTGTCATGAAAGCATGTTTTAAATGTATTTGTTATTATTTTATCAATGGCTTGAATGATTAATAAGTGGAGATTATTTTGTTGTATTTAAAGTTTTGTGTATTTGGACTGCATTGTCTTAATAAAAGGGTTTTTGGTGCCTCAAAATGACTTCCTGATATTCATTATTCATACACTCTCACCTCAACATCTCACAGAATGGAAAGGTGTGATCAAACTGAAAGACATGCTGTGATTTTACACCAAACATCTAATGAGATGAGAAGGAGTAAGAAAATAAATATGAGGAGCAAAACAATATTTTTCTTTTTTTTTAAAAAACACTCACTGGTCGACTGAAAATATCTGGTGATGCAAAGTAGTGATGTAAAGTAAAAAAAAAAAAGTGGAAATGTCACAAGCAAAAGCTGGAAATTAATTTCATCATATTGATTCCCACAAGGGTTGTCACATTAGTAGAATTTCAACTACAACAAAATAAGAATAAACATTTGCCTTGCTATCTTGTCCACACTATTGGATTTTATCAACATTAATGCAACTTGAATGTGACTGTTCAAATTTATTTCTAGATGGACGAACAGACAGACAGACAGATTGATGTTGTTTTGTCCACTTATTGTATTTTGGGAAGTTGGTGGTGCAATTACTCAGATTTCCACACCCCTTTGTGACAATGTGGTCAAATACTGAGACTCATTTTGCCACAGCCCATGTCAGCACAAACATTCAAGTTCACTATTACATGACGACCACTTTCACAATCATCTCAGCAATTACTGCAATTGTATCCCCTTCAACAACCCTTTTCGTCCTGAAAATGCAGTGGCGAGCTGCCATGGACTATTTTCATAGAAGGCCCTAAGTTGTCCAAGAAAGAAAGCAAATAATGGTCAATTAAAAGTCAGGTTTTTTGATGAAACTAGTTTGACATCAATTAAAGTTGGAAGCTTATCTGGAACATTCCAAGGATTTTGTATTTGGGGAAAAATATGCCAGTTGAAATTGTTGCCTGTGATCATGAGGCAGTGTTTGTGAAGTTAGGTAGCTGGGAGAAGTTATCCTTTTTACATGTATGAATAATTTTAGCATTAAAATTAATAGTAGCATAAATTCTGATAAATGTTAAATCAAGCAAACATACTTACTTGCAATACAGAGACTTGAGAGGATCGTGGAACGTAATGGGAGCCTGAATATATAGGGTGGTGTGTTTAGTAACGTTGAAACCAAACACTAAAATAAAGTTCTAAACCCAAAATGCACTTAGAAAAACAAGAACAAAACTATAACCAGGAATCTGATACAACAGAACACTGTCAATAATAAAAAAGCTCCAAGATATAAATATCAATTAAATGAAAATGTGTTAAACTTTGAAGGAACGCTTTCCTATTTAATTAATGATGCACTGAACGCTAAAATATAAAACATTGTCTTCAACTAACAACAATGATATGGTAATAACAGATGCCAAATCAGAGAAAATAAGGTAGAAATCTAGAAACAGGATGACTGTGGTGCTGTGGTAGAACTGCAGTGGTTTACCATGCAGATTATCTGAATGGTAGTTTAAGTGTAACTCTTTTTGGTGTTTGTTGATAATGTCCATTTAAAAAGAAAAATGTTTTCTCATTATTTAAGTCTGTGATGAACTAATTTAGCATTTCTGCTTTTACTTTTACATTTGAATACATTAGGTCTCCTACCAAGTACTGTTTTTCCATGTTAGTTTTTATTCACACATTAAGTCAATCACATACTGTGCGATTTTCAACAATTTTAAAAAATGCACCTGCATATGTCTGTGTGACCCTCAAGAAGTCACACAGTCACATAATCAGCCATTCATCAATTTCCTCCTAAGGTCAATAGGTCTAAAAGTCAATTAACCAAAGTGCAGCTTGATGAAAAATGTGCAGTGCAAAATTGTATATTTCAAATGTAATATTTGAACTATAATTTGTCATCGGTCATAACATGGTTTTGACAGTAATAAGTGTTGTGATAGACAGACACAAACTTCCTTATTTCCACATTCTGA
This sequence comes from Xiphophorus couchianus, assembly GCF_001444195.1. Lineage (NCBI taxonomy): Eukaryota > Metazoa > Chordata > Actinopteri > Cyprinodontiformes > Poeciliidae > Xiphophorus > Xiphophorus couchianus. The sequence goes on from NC_040233.1 coordinate 19,946,443, forward strand.
ATTGTTTCACCAAAAACATCAGATATTGTATGTCTTCAGAAGTAACAAACGTTTGATTGATGAAAAATCTCTGACGCCATTTGATTGAGAAAGGTTGGTTCTGTCAAAACTTCCTCTTTGTTCACATGCAAGTGTTTGGCTGCCATTGTGTATATAAACACCTTTACAGTCTTCAGTTTCTCAGCCATGGAGAAGTTTCTACTGTTGGGCCTGTTGTGTCTGCAGGTTTTTCTGCTCGCTACAGCATTCACGTCTTCGGAGAAAGCTGCTCTCCTCACAGATGATCAACAGCTGGCTGATCTGGTAAGATGACAGGAAGTCTCACTGAAGTGCTTAAGACATAAAGTGCAGTGAATTTTATTTACATTTCCGATATAACATAATTAAATAGTAGGGTTTTTTTCCATTTGGTCACAGAAGGAAGAAGGCAAAGGGATGAAGAGGATTAAATTTCGAAGAGGGATGGGCTGTGGGTGGAGGATTGGGTCCTGTAATTCTTTCAAAGTGGTAAGCTTTTTTTCTATCAACAACAAAACAAGAAAAACTAAAAAAGCAAAATTAAAGTAACTGCTAAATTCTGAATGTACTCATCAATATGAGGCAGAACCTGTCGATGATCCTTTGTTGATCAAACTATCTTTCTTTTGTTATTTAGATACCGACAAAGAAACCAGAACGCAGTGTGACCAAGGTGAAAATTGATGAATGATATAAACAACTTGCCAACATGTGAAAATCCAAAATCCTAAATATTTTTTCCTTATCAACTTCCTTATTTGCAATATCTCAAGTAAATCTTTGCTTTGTATCCGAATGAAATGCTTCAAGGAAATAAATCTGTTTTTTTCATGTTTATTATATTAAAGACACATTTTAAATGATTGTTGGGTGATTATTTTTTTTAAGAGTGCTTATCATAGTTAGGAGGTTTTGGCACAGGTACCCATCTTCAGCAGGTGAGTACAGCCTCAAAAAGTCACACAGACACATAATCAGGCATTCATCAACTTCCTGCTAAGGGCTATAGGCTTAAAATCCAATAAACCAAAGTGCATTCATTTGGATTTAGGGAGGAAAGTGGGACCTCTAAAGAGAGCCCATAACCTTCTTACTGCAAGGAAACAACAGCAACAATATTTCATTTATTCCATTTTGAAGATTGATTACATTCCTCTTGTCAGCTTTTGTATGTTAGATTTTATTCAGTGACCACTGTGAAGCCCTTTCCTGACTTTAATCTGTGAAAAGTGCTGTATAGATAATACTTTCATCACAATCGCAAACTTACAATGAAGCTGGAAATTCCCTGAACTGGTAAACAAAATAAAACAGCACTACAAAGTGTGGGAAACTTGGAAATGTCTTTATGATTACAGATGAAAAACAATCCAGTCACCACAGTTTTAAGAAGCGAGATGCTGTACTGTTTACTGTAACAGAGAGAATTAGTCCTGCCTTTAAAACCATAGATTACACAAGGTAGTTAGAAAATACATCAGAGTGACAGATATAGAGATAAACTAATAAAGTAAAAGTAGTTATACTTTAGTGTACCCCACATGGTTGGGGTACAATAAAGTTGGGGAGTCCCGGCTTGGGTTTCTCCTGGTCACTGAAACAAAACAGAAACTTGTTCAGCAAGAAAAAAACACATTTGAAAGTTTCTACCATGTTTAAATTCATGGATGAACATTGTTTCTAAATGTCAGCATTAAGAATATTTACTCTTTCATCCAAGTTTTTTGTGGTTCTTTCAACCTTTAGGGGAGAGAAAAGAAAAGAACCCGAATCGTCTTGTTATGTTTGCAGAAACACGAATGCTGTCAGCAGACAAATAAAATGTGAATTGTTCTTTTTATGTGTTCAGTGAAGCCAGACAAATGTCAGATTTCTTGTAAATATACCTCTTCTGAGTGTCCAATCTGTGACAGGAAACCACAGATTTCTTAGAAATTAATTTTAATCAGCATTGTTAATGTAAAAGAAAGATTTCAGTTTGTGAATGCACTTCTTACCTGACCGAGCAGCTCACAGCCTCCAGGGTAGTCACTACACCGGGGGTGATAAAATCTAGATGTAGATCTGTTAATCATTCCCCGAATGTTGTTCAATCTCTGTAGCAAAATAAAAATAGTCAGGACAGTCCTGTAGATTTATTTTGCACAGAGTTGAGCATCTGCTTATATTTATCCAAAAATGACTTGTTCTCAAAAAGCACAAAAACACTGGATTACTGCCTTTCACTCAACTTTACTCTTTATGCTCATAAAGCTGATTTATTTGCTATGAGTCTTCCTTTAGTTCAAGGGTAATTTCTAAACACTTTTTAAAAACAATTTCTCCAGAAAAAGTTGATAAACTTCTCAAACTTTATTTCTCTACAACATTAACACATGACTGCAGCTGCTACTGCAGGTTTCTTACCTGCAGAAAAGGCTGATAATCTTGTCCATCATTGTTCAGCACAGCGGCTGCATCTGCAGAGCTGAAGGCAGCGATGAGCAGGAAGACCTGCACACCGAACAGGAGGAGCAGCACAGATCTGTCCATGATGAACTGCTGAGACTGATGGAGCTGAGGAACATTTGAGACTTTATACAGACACTGAGAGCTATTTCCATACTTACATGAAGAAGTTGCATAACAAATCTACACAAACGTTCATGTGTAACTCTGCTCAAATGGGGGGAAAAAATAGAACCCTGCTGTCACAGAGACTCATCAACCTTCCAACATTGTTTGCAAACATCACGCAGAATCATTTCTTCTGGTCATTCTCTGGGGAAAACTTGACAGAATACAGAAAAAGGAATCCAGATGTATCAAAAGATGCTAAGAGAACATAATCAGAAATTTCTTTAAAAAAAAATGTTATGAATCTTGCCCAAACACAGACGAACAAGCTTTCAGCTAAGGCCTTAATGCATTAAGTGTGTAAAGAGTAGAAGAGAAGAAGGACTAAAAACCTCCAAGTAGTGGATTTGTCCACAAATATAATCTAATGCACCTTTTCCATTGGCTCTACTTTAGCAGTTCCACTCTACTCTTTACAAAAGAGGTAATTAATATAAATGAATACCAAATGATTGAAATGGTCCTGCTTGTTTGCTGGTCTAACAGTGGCACCTTGTGTTCATTTGTGGTTTTATTTTGAAGAGTTGTATATTCTTTGTGTTTTTGGTGGCATGGTGCACTTCCTGTTTTTATCAAGCACATTGAGAAGCAAGAGATACTGAAAAGAACAGAAGGAAATCTTGAAAATAGTGCATTTGGAAAGCAGACTAAGGTATAAATTTGCACAGTTGTGTTTTATGATAAAGGTAATTTGTTTATTTCAGAAGAGACTTAATCTCGTTAGTTTATTTGTTTAAAAAGGAAAACTGCATGTGCTGAAAGGTTAGACACTACCTTTTCTTTGTGTGATAATTGATTTGTTTAATTTTATTTGTTTGGTTTTATATTGTTTTTAAAGTCTCGCAATGATGATTATATTTCACTGTGATTAAACTTTGGAAATTAGTTTTTGTTGGATTAAACATGTGCAACCCTGCCAAGCACAGACGGGATTAAACTTCACCTGACTGGAGCTCCCTGCATTTGGCTGTATTGTACTAAGTGGTTGCTACAAAGAAAGTTTTAATGCAGAATGACTGTTGGTTTAATTTGATCCAAAAGGCAGAGATTTTGCAATAATTATGAAGTGGCATTACTGATAAAAAATATATATATATCATCATTAAAAACACTTGTTTTTACTCTGTTATATTTGTTACTTTTATGGCAATTAAATCAGATCTGTAGTCACATCTTTATATCTGGTTTTTTATTACCTCCATCTCAGTCTTTAACTGGAAATGTAAGCTACTCATCAGTGTAGACTGTTCTTAAATGTTGAACACCTGCATGTTCTTTAAAAATCTCTGCATGTCTCTGCACAAAAGAGGGTTTGTTATATCACTGACTTTGGCAAGTCAACCATCATTAACTTTTACATACTGAGATACGGCTTACACAAGGACAAATGTTCTTGGAAATCTATTTTTCTTTTCTTGGAAATCTTTTTGTCACTCAGTCTTGCCCTTCCAGGCAAACCGTCAAGCTCCTGTTTCAACTTGTGATTTCAAGAAAGCCAGGAAACACAAGCTGCTCTTTGTCAGCTCTAACTTTTGTGGTACAATAATTGTGACTTCACTTTCTCCAATAATTTATCCTGGATGTGTTATATTAATCAAACTCCGCATCTGAAAACTGGAACCACTTTAGGCCTTGACTTTTGGTAACTGATTTGCTCTGTTAACCTTTGAAGAAAAGGATAAAACCTTTAAATATGGGTGATGTATAAAACATTGAAGGAGACCCATTATGCTTCCTTGAAACAATTTAGGATAGATTTATTGGTTATTCGTGACACATTGATTACATTTTGTTTCACAAAATCATTCTTAAAAAATGAGATTTCACCTGCTAGCTTCTTCATATTTTTCAGAGGTGGGAGCTGGAAACATGACAAATTTAGCAGACCAACACAGAGCTAGCCTAGCATATACCTCATGAGGGCACTGTACTTTCCGGAGACGGACTACACAACCACTGGAACTATAATGCCTCTTTATCTTCTCCAAATTTTTAATTACTGTCACTCCACACCCTCTGCCTCTGGTAATACATCTCCCTATTGTTTGCTGTTAAACCAGTTTCCCAGAACTAAGCATCTGTCTGATTAATCAAACACAAAATCCCACAGGAGTCTCTCCCCAAATTTGATATTTACTTTTATGCCTTCAGGCATCACTTTAGGCCCTGATAGAAAGTAAACACTAACTGTTTACTTTCTATGACTCTTAGAGGATTGAAAAAGTAAAATAATAAAATATGCATCTCAAATAAATTCTTCAGTGCTATTTTGTACACTAAATGTTTCAGAAATAAAAAAATATGTATTTTGGAATTTCTTCTGAATTCACTGAAGCTCTGTTTTTATTGACTGTGTGTGTATCGACATGAGTAATATATGTAATCCCAGTCTGAGGCTCCAGCAGAATATCTAACACAATTTAATCTGATATGAAAATATATAACTGTGAACTTTAGTGGTAAAATGACTATAACATAAAATTTGAGCTTTTACATCAGGGTTTAAGAATTAAAAGTCCCACCAGAGAGCAGCTTCAGGTGAGAGGTGAATGGTAGAAACTTTTTGTTTTTTTTAAACAAAACCTTCTTGCACATGTCTCTCTTAGCAAGACTGTTGCCATGGTGATTTACTTGGAGTTAGACTTAGCTGTCTTTCTGAAATGGAAAACTACCATTTAAGCTCAACACACACAGAGTTTCACATAACCCACTTTCTGGAAAGCCGTCCTGCACAAATGGTTATTTGCTGTTTTGTAGCAAGTACGCATTATTACTATGAAATTAAATCACTTTCTCATTCAAGCAGATTACAAACATAAATGCAAAAAGGTAACATGTTAAATTTTTCACGTGTTACAAGTTTAATCAATGACTAATACCAAATTCAACCTAAAAAAAGAGTTGCATTATGTACATGAATAAATTGAAACCATAAGTGAAGCCTAGGCATTAATTCAAACTTCATCCGTTCACTGCTTTATGAACTTCAACTGCAGCCTATCAGCATGGGTCAACGACTCATCAACGCCAATCATCAAGCAAACCTCCATTTATAAGGCTCTCCATCTATGGCTCCATCTGCTCACCAGCCAAGCTTCAACTCACCTCCACCCTTTCTCCACTTTTATTCTTCCGGCTCCTTCAGGCTTCCATCCTCTCTTTGGTCTCCACCATCAGTGTCTGGGCCCAAAGAGGAAAACTTCTCTAATCCTCATCCTAGGCTGCTCATCCAAGTTTATTGCTATTCAAGTCTTCTCCCGACCTCTGAGCGCCAAAACCTTTATTATTTAATGTCAAACAAAACTTTCTAATTACATCTCTTTTTTTGTGAGTCTCTCCGATTTGAAAAGGAAAGTTGCATGAAATAATCAAATCAAAGATAATCAAAGAGTCATGTAAAGAACACCCTCTAGCTAATTTGTGAAAGAAGGTTTAAATTAAGGAAGCAACCAGAGTCAAGATTGGTTAAATTTAGGCAAAATGCAAGCATGGAGATGTTTCTTTCTTTTTCATTTTTAAAACTTTCCTAAAGGTAATTAAAAATTGTAACTTTCTTCCGATTGGTGAAGGTTGTGTTTGTACAGCACTGCAAACAGCAGGAGCTCTCCTTTCAGTCAGGATTTACCAGTTGGTGACAAAATGACTCAATAATGCTCATCACTGAACAAAATGCTGCAAACGGTGTTTGACTGAAAATTACCATTAAATAAATAGGTTCTGTGGGATTCACTGATAAAACTGAGAGATATGGTCTAAATTTGCCTGTGTTTTCTTTCTTTCTTTTTTGGTTTTGCTGTGGTGTTCATACATGGTACCTTGGCAAACTCTTAGACAATTGTGTCTTTGCTTCAACATGTCTGAGTAAAAGAAGAAGAACAAAAGAGTACCTGGCCTTGAGGATTATTACCAAGAATCGCAAATTCGTGGAAACACCTCCCGTCACTTTATCTCTGACAAAATTTTAATTAAAATCATTCCTTCACTGCCCCCAGTAATTCTTTCTTGTTATTGCTTGTTCTTCTCCAGCTATCTTGCCTGTTTAGATCTGTTTCTGTGGGTGTAAGAAAGCAGTATTGTGCATTGAGGATGTTTATTTGTTGGTCTGATGTAATATTCAGATCTTGAGTGTCATGTTTTTATCAGTTGCAGGAATAAAATCATCATCAATAACAGAAATAAAAGCTTTAAAACATCGGTCTGTGTGGAAAATATAATGCGTTTAACTTGTAAACTGAGTTACTGAAATACATGAATTCTTCACTAATGTTCAATTATTGCATATATTTGTAGATCTAGCTGGATCTGTAAAGCCAGTCCCTGCAAAGTGTCTCTCAGAAAATTAGCAGTCATTAAAATGTTTCCTTAAATCTGGTAATCTACAGCCTGACCTGAATACCCTCCTTAATGCCCTGAACTATGCCTTCACAGGCATCATTTAATCTCTACCTTTCAAGTCCCTGTTTTCTAACCCTGTCTTCAAACTCTAATGACTGTTGATGTTGCAACATTAATAGTTCTTTCTGCTGTTCAAAAGTTAATGCAGACTCAGTTCCTACAGCTAACATTTCTTCAAGGACATCTTCTACAATCAACACTGTTCTCTATTAGCTCTTTTTTTTAAAATAATTTCCATCTAAAAGTGGTAATGATTACAGCTCTATTTATAAACTTCTGAATGATCCATTGAGTGGCGTTGACCCATAACCAGAAAGTGAGGGAAGAAAACACAATTTTACCATAAACAACTTATTATTTTGGAGTCCCCTCCTCAATGGGTGGAGCTATGGCGCTGCCAGTGAGGATAAAAAGCCTTGAATGTTCCTTAGTTTCATCAGACTCTTTACTTCACCATGAATAAATCCGTGCTGCTCCTGTTCAGTCTGCAGATATTCCTGCTGATCACTGCCTTCAGCTCTGCAGATGCAGCCGCTCTGGTGACCAGGGACGAACAAAAGCCGGAAACTTTGGACGTGGTAAGAACATTGGAGCAGCTGCAGCAGTAATGTGTTAATGCTGGAGATTGTCTGTGTCATAAGTTGAAGCTCAGTAAGAGTGAAACACTGTTTGGTCAAAAAAAAAAAGGGCTTTGTTTTTATTCTTCCTGATGGGGTCATCCTTTTTCTTTTTTTCTCCTTTGGCAAAGGGAACAAGCGAGGATGTGAGAAGACAAAAAGTCAAACGTCAATCACCTTGGTGCGCCCAATTCAGGGGAGGATGTTCGGTATGTGGCTTGGAGAGAGCAAGAGAATAATCCATGTCAATCTATCCTCTAGGCTGTGTTTTTATTAATTAAGAATTGATATAAACAGATATTTTCTTACCCTCTGACTTCTTTCTTTTGCAGTTGATCGAGAATCTGATATTAACGGTAATATGATATGAAATCATTCAATAGAAAGCATAAAGGTTTCTGAAATCAATGTTTGTGCTGCAAACAAAGGATGAAAGGAGAAAACTGCAGTTTAGGTCTCTGCAGGCACATTTCATGTTATTGTAGAGAGAATAAAACTAAATCAGTTTCCTCTCTTTGTTTCTGTCAAAATTACAGAAACCGCCACCCAAATTGTCATGACCTGTGACAAAATAATGTAAATATTTTTAGATTTTGACATTATGTTCCTAGAGCCAAATCTTTGTCTTTATCTTACTGAGAAACTCTTTCTTTTCTGTTTCAGTGAACAAAAGCAAGGGGAGGATGTTCAGTATGTGGCTATCTGACCCACAGGACAGAAGATCACAGTCCAGAAAATGGATGTGATGAAGTCCAATTTCAAACTTCCTCTCATCAGCAAATGATCTTAAATGCTGTGTTTTAATTTGATGTAAGCAGAAAATCATCATAAATAATAAAAATAACAGATTTCAACATTAGCTTGTATGTAATTAATTGAATTAACATGTTTTACTTTCTCAATTGAGTTTCTGAAATAATCAGTGTTTCCAATAATTTTCTCGTTTACTGAATATGACTGTAAATGTTGTTTCCTTGTGTGATCCTTTTTATTATAGACTCTTCTTCTTCTTCTATGTTTGTTTAGAAATTTAATACATCAAATTAGAAAGTAAACCCTACACCATAGATTTTTCATGGGTTCCAATCCATCTCTTCTGTCTAACTTTAATTAGTTGGGGGGTTTTTTCAGTATTGCCTCTACAAGTAATGTCCAAGTTGGTTTTAGGTTCCCATCTTTGAATCATGGCAAAGATGGGAACCTTAAATCCTGTTAATGAAAGACTTTTAAGGACCTTACAGCAACTGAACTTTTAAATTTGAAAGCCGCATCAAAAAGGCAAATAATCCAAAGCTCTGTCATATGTATAAAGGGATTTATTGGGCATCTGCTTCCCCTACAATGGCACTGCGGTTTTTATGCAAAACCGTTTAAAGCCTCTACAAAGTGTCTTGCATGAGTTAATTAGATGTTTATTTTCAGGTAAGGAGGAAGACCATTCTTAAGTTGCCTCCCCTGTGCCAGTTATCAACATTCAGAGATTCTTCACACATCTGTGCATCAAGAGCTTCAGTCATGGACAAACGCTTGATCCTTGCTGTGCTTGACTTTCTGCTTATCGCAGCCTCTCAGCTGAAGTGTTCCTAGGATTATATGATTACAAATATGCCTATTAAGATTTTTTTGTTGCAATTATATTTTTACAGTTGAATTAAGAATTTCATCTTCATGCAGACATGCAAAGAAGGAAACTTTGCAAAGTAAAAGCAGGATTTAGATGGCATCATTTGGTAAGAATACGTTTTTGCTGCCCACTGAATGAAAATCTATTGTCAACTTTCGGACAGCAGCTTTGGTTTATACATCAATTAGTGGACATGTTTGCTATTTATGCTCTACCTAGGTATATTTTCGTACTTTTTCTGTTAATTGCATGCAGACCATGTGCTCAACTCTGCTAACTTTTATATGTGTAAAGGTTTGTCTACAATTTGGAAGATTCAGATCAAAATGTTTTTGTTTCAGGCTGGGTGCCACTGAACTAATCAGGTCAAAAGACCAAGACTAGCTGGAAAAGTTGAATTTATTGCATAAGTATGTAAGTGTGACATGGGTTGAAGGATCCGGATTGCGACTCAAAAGGCGTCAACCTGAAGCCAACCTGCAGGCGAGGCTAGATAATCTGGGTCTCCCCATTAAAAGCACCCAAGTATGTCTGGCTTCATATGACAAAAGCAGAAATAGTGTACAAAATATATTTTAGTTATTTTTAACAATATTGAATATAGGCCTTATTATTTAAATTTAGAACTTAATAGGAAAAAAAAACAACCAAACGCAAAATTATAAATTATAATTTGGAATTTGGGACAAAAGCCTGCATCTTGGGGCTCACAGACAAGGTGCAACATTTAGAAATAGAAGGGAAAAAAGGCATACTAAAATAATAAGATGAAATATCACCTGAAGCTAAATAAACCAGTTTATTAGGAAACATTCTTTTCAGTCTTGTAAAACACTGCCCTCTCGTGGCCAAATACTGCATCAAAAAAGAATCGATTTTAAGTTTCTTTGTTTCTCTTCTCTTCACTTTACAGTATCCATATGGAAATAGTTAGTAAGGAGGGTTTAAAGCCTTGAATGTTATTCAGGTGATCTGTGCTGCTCTTCCTGTTCAGTTTGCAGTTTCTTCCTGTTCAACGCTCATATTTAATTACACACAACTGGTTTATGGAAGATTAATTTATCAGCTTATGTATTCTGGTTAATATCAATAAACATTTTGTCTCTGTTACTCTGTCAGTCAATTCAACATCTAAATGAACGTTTTCTGTTTACTTTTATGAATCCACCTATGGCTATCTTAAGACTTAAGTGAATAATTTAATCCTCATCAGTTTAGCTGATTAAGGCATTATTTGAACTTGCAGTTTGACCCAATAATTATGGCTAATTGGCGTTCTTTCAGGTCATTTTTTTATTTTATTTTGAAAAGCCAAATGTATATGACCTCTGACAAACTTACAGCTGTGGATGCTTCGATTGCAGCCATCTTGACCCATTTAGTAAACAAAATGTACTAAACAATTGCATGTCATCACAATGTTTATATATACTAATCTCCTGTTTAAATGATTACTAGAACCTGCATAATCAACTAATAATGAGGATCGCCTGTTTATTTTATTGTTTTTCAGGTTGGAAACCGAAAGATTACAGACCTGAGCAACACTGCCATCTTGTGTCCTAAAAGAGGAACAGATTGGAAAGCGTCAAAAACTGAAAGCAACCACAAAAAGAGAGAAAATAAATCCGTTGTTATATAAAATGTTTATACTCTCCAAGATCTATATTTACACCAATTATTTACAAAAGCACTTTTAATTATGAAATATTGGCTTTTTATAAATTGAGAACTTGGTTGCACCTCCCTTGAATGAATGAGTGCAAAAAATAAAGTTGACCAACATTTCACATCCGAATTATCATCAACAAAGGAAACTTAACAAAAAACATTTATCTTCGTTCTTCCTTCACATTCTGAGAAATTAATTTCCAAATTATTCCAAAGTCTTCCATGAACTTTGCTTCACAAACATCTAACAATTTGTCAGAAAAAAAGTTTGTCCTTTCTATGAATTTTCCATTAATTTTCTCAGATGCAGCACCTGTTGAATAGTCTGCTTTTTTTCAGTGACCTTTTATGACTTATCCGGGGTCAGCAGGAGAATGGCAAGCAAACACTTCAAACATATCTCTCTGCATCTAATGAATATACTTGATATATAACTTTCAGCTTTTTTGTTGGATTACTGATATACTGTAACTTACTGACCTGCATCTGTATAAATGAGCAGCATGTGTGCAAAAAGCAACATTCCTGTATAATTCAGCAGTTTATTTTTGTTGCTTTGGACAGGAAATAACTAAGGAGGGAAGGCAAAGGAAGGAGATGAAAATAAACATACATAAAGTAAATGTTAGGGGTATGTAGGGTACATCAAAATAAATTCTACAAATTTCTTCATGAGCACACACCCAGTTTAATAGTTTCCTGGTTTACTTAAAATGCAAATGAAATCTGTTGCTGGAGAGGATATAAAGACATACACGTCTTGTAGCTGATTCAGACTCCTCAGATCATCCATTATGGACAAACGTTTGCTGTTGGCTCTGTTGTGCCTGCAGGTTTTCCTGCTCATCACAGCTACGGAGACGCAGATGGAGACGGAGACTCCTCAGGACCCTCCGGTAATAAGTCCCACTTTGGAAAATACTTTTTAAAATAATGTTTTCTTTTCAATTCATTTCCTGCATTTTTGCAGGTGGTGAAAAAAGCCAAACCTCCCGGAGGAAGCCCGTGTTTGCGGAGTGGCGGTAAATGTTCACGCAGACGTGTGGTGAGGCCAAACTCAATCTTTTATGGTTTTGCGTTGTGTCTGAGAAACTGGGATACAAAAATGTATTTGTGTATTTTATCTAATAATGTTTTTTTTGTGTGTGTGTGTGTGTGCAATCAGTCAACTTCTACAGTTCTGTAAACTTCTTTCTTTATTTGTGTTACAGAAGGTGCAAGCACCGACACCCAAACCTCCTTCATACAAGTAATCAATTTTTTTTACACCAACATCCAGTGTTTTTAAGTTAATTTGAACTTAAAAACATGGAAAGACTGTGCACATATATATATATATATACATATATATGAAATATGTTTTAAAATGAGCCATACATTTTTTCTGTTTTTTGTTGCAGCACTGGTGCCTTCAGTTCTATTATGACAACTTAAAGCCAAGTGTACACTGGACGAATCAGTGGTGTAAGTAAGCCAAATGAAAAAACAACATAATGATGACAAATAAACCTGGATGATGCATTTGTAGATTGATACTAGAAATTTTCTATTTCCTCTTTCTTATTCACAGTCTCTCCCACTTTCTGCTTGTCATATGGAAAGAAAAGGGAGAGCTATAAGAAGCTGGCAGATGGAGACGATTTCTCAGCTTTGCTGAAAATTGCTAATTTTATAAGAATTACTTTTGCACACGTTGCAAGTTTCTTTTCCGCATAATCTGTCAGATGGATTAACTGCATTTAAAACATGTATTTTAGACAGTGTTTTATAACAAGGAATTACAGCATTGCTCCTGTGTTTCATTATGTGCAAAGGAAGTCATGAATAAATACCTCGAAGCTTCCTGTTAAGACTTCTGCGTCTTGAATAAGCTGTTTTGTCTAAGCTTTTGTGCATGTCAAATAAAGCTTATATTTCAACTAATTTGTGTTAATATACCCCCATTTTCTTAATGTTTCTATATGTAGTAAGTTTTAAAAAAGATGTCTCACTTGAAAATATTATATTTTCCAAATCCTCTTAAAGGTTGTTACCACACAAGTTGTGTTTATGAAAGATAATTATTTCTTTTCCTTTTTTGAAGGGTTAAAACACCTCAGTAATTACTGCAAAAGTTGGTTTTAAACTCAAAATGTAAACAATTACTTTATTTTTATTTGTTTTTCTGAATGCAAACAAAGCACGAAAATAAATTAAGATAGCTACCAATCAGCAATTAAATTGTAAGGGCTAGAAGGTAAATATACAATCTGTTAGTTACAACATTTTTTAAACATATAGTTAAAAGTCATTTTAAGTGGTCAGTTAAATAACTAAGAGTCCCAATGAAAACCTCTGTGTTCTTAGCATTATCAGTGAAATATAATATTAAAAAAACAACAAAAACAAGAAAAAAAAAAAAGACGACTCATCAATATTTGCTCACACTCTGAGTGTTCAAAACTACAAATAGTAATGCTGAGATTCAAGAGCAACATTTGGGATTTGGATTTTTTTAATCTCTGTCTTTATAATGGTTCTACATATTCTTCAATGAAATGTCAGAAGTTTAATTGTCAATGGACAAGAATTTAAAAAGTTTGTTTATGAATTAGAAATAATCTCAGATATAGTATAGTTCAAGAAACATGCTTAAAACCTAACCTATATTTTAAGATTCCTGGATGTAGCATAGAAAGACAGGACAGAAGTAACGGTAGTGGAGGACGATGTGCCACTTTAATTAAAGATGGAATAGCTTATAAGAAAAACCCAATGAATAAAGAATTAGAATGTGTTATTATAGAAATATTTAATTTAAGAAAATATGGAAATATTAAAATTCTAAATTATTATAGTCCATATAAAAATTTAATTTTTTTTATATAAAAAAGCATATGATTAATTATGGAGAGAAGGACTACTTATAAAAATTAATCAGATGGGAATAGGTGGGAAGATGTATAATTGGATAGCAATTTTTTTGCTGGATAGGAAAATAAGAGTGAAGATTGGGAATGATTATTCAAAAGAATTTAATGTGGAAAATGGAATACCTCAAGGTAGTGCAATTAGCCCAATTTTATTTAATATCATGATTAATTATATTTTTTCTGATATTGATAAAATCTGCACTATATGCAGATGAAGGGGCCATATGGATGAGGGGAAAAATATAAAACATGTGGTTGAAAATATTAAGAAAGCAATTAGTAAAGTAGAAAAATGGTCTTATGGATGGGTTTTTAATTATCAGCAAGCAAGTCTTGTTTTATGGTTGTTACAAATAAGAGAAATATTGATATAGGAACAATAACATTATATGGACAATCTTTGAAAAGGGTAGCAGAATTTAAATATCTAGGACTATGGTTGGATAGTTCTTATACATGGAAAACACATATAGATAACTTGGAAACTAAATGTAAGAAAAATATAAATCTACTAAAGGCTGTGGCTGGAAATAACTGGGGTGTAGATAGACAGTCATTATTAAACATATATAAGGCTCTCATGAGATCAACAATAGATTATGGCAGTTTTATATATGGAGCAGCATCTATAACAACACTACAAAAGATAGATTACAGAGTAAGGCTTCACGTATATGTACAGGATCAATGAAAACGACAAATATTAATTCTCTTTTAATAGAGACTGAAGAGACTCCACTGGATATGAGAAGAATAAAATTAGCTCTAGTTTATTGGATGACAATTAAAAGTAGTAAGGAAGAAAATGTAACTTCAACAATTTTACAAAACTGTTGGGAATATTCAAAGTTCCAGAGTAATGGATTTGGATGGATTGTAGACAAATGGACTAAAATGTATGGATTAGATGATAGGGAAATAGCACAGTTTAATCCGATTAGTGTTATTCCTCCATGGCTATTTCCTGAGGTAAATGTAGACATGAGACTTCTTAAAATGAAAAATGATTGGAATTTAAATTACATAGGGGTAAAGACTGATGTATATTTAAGAAACTCATATTATAATTATCTTAAAATATATCCATATGTTTCTAAGAATTTAAAAGGATGTGTAGGAATAGGAATATATATACCAGAATTTAAAATTTACATTTCTAAAAGACTATCAGATCATCTGTTTTTACAGCAGAAATGGTGGCAGTTATACTAAGCTTACAGTGGGTAGAGGAGGTCAGACCAGGCAGGGTGGTGATATGCACAGATTCTAAAGCAGTTATGGAAAGTATTCAGGGAGAAGGAAATAATAGGAAAGATTTAGTATTAGAAATACAGCACAGTTTTTTAGATTATACATTGATATTTGGTTCTGTTGGGTACCAGCACACAAAGGTGTAAAAGGCAATGAAAAGGCAAATAAATTAGCAAAAAGGGCTTTAGAGGGGACAATAACAATTATAATTCTCTTTGGGAAAGTGGAAGGGAAATCACTTATTAAGAGTAAAGAAATAGAAAAATGGCAAAAAAAGAAAAAAAAGGTGGAATGAAATGTGAAGGATGTGGAGAGAAAGAAAATGTAGAACACATATTGATGAACTGAAAAACATAAGAACCTGATGAAACTGAGAAGAATGGTTGGAAGGACAGGTCAAAAGTGGAGTCTTAAAGGGATACTGGGAAATGAATGAAACATAGTGGATATTTACAGATTAAGGAAAGCATTATTTATTTATCTTCAGAATACAAAATTGAAAAAATAGAATTTAAGAGATGTAATGTTGCTACAACTCGTGTACAATAGGTGGCGGTATGCACCTTAAAGTTGTTCGCGATCCGCCATAATATAAAAGAAGAAGTCATCATTTAAAAAGAAAAAAAAAGACGCCAGTTGCACTCGGTTGCAGGGAGACATCTACGCAAAAGTTTTGCGAGGGAACGCAAAAGAAAAAAAAATCCTCATGTCCCCTAGGGGGCTCCGTAGTATTCTTTCCACTGATATCTGCAACTCTTTATTTTTTATTGTTCTTATTTATTTATTTTTTTTTTTGAGTTATCCGGTTTTAAGCCAGTTTTCTATCACTATTTTTAACACAATACTTTGGTAAGCTAGCTGTAGCATCGCACTTTGAGTTCATAACGGCAATTAAACTGTCGTTTACTGCAGTACCTCGCTGATCACTAGAGGACGCTCACGGACCACAGTTTGAGAAAGTCTGATCTAGAAGTATATCAGGTGTTGGCAGATCTATGTTCAGACATATAAGAGGAAAACAGTATTCTATTCCACATCTGGTCAACATTTTTCCACTTTCTATTGAAAACAGGAAGAAATCAAATCTATGGCACATACAATGTTGTTTTGAGCTGTAACCTAAAACATGTGGGTAAAGAATAATTTGAATTCCTTTCTTTATTGCAGCTATGTTGTTTATTCAGGGAAAAACAAAGAAGTTAAAATTGTGGTCATAGGCCTTCACTGTTACCAGACTGAATGACAGATGGTCCTATATGGAGCTAAGTGGGGGGTCATAAAGTTTATTAAAAAGAAAAAAAAAGTTTTCAAACAGATTGAAACTAAAAGAAAACATTCAATCTGAAAAGTAGGTTATAATCTGTTTTTCAGTTTCAGAAATTATTCTTCAGCTTCACATCTTTCTTTTTCAGTTTCAAACAAAAAGTTTTTTGACCAAACTTTTTGGCCCCAATTTATCCCCATAGTCCTAATTTTGATTCAATTTTAACTTGTAGATAGATAAGTTTGTTGTGCTGTGAAGAGTTTCCTCTTTGACAGATTTGTTGTATTTTTGTTTTACTTAAATATGTCAGGCCATAGCACCAAAACATAACCTGAGTAAATACAAAATCCAGTCTTTTATTTAAACTTGTGCTATGTAAAAAAAATTTTAAAAAAAACAACATTGCCACCTAAACCCATTACCTGGTTGTTGCCCGATCTAATTGCCCTAATTGCCAGTTATCATTTTTGATAACTATCATATTGATAACTGTCAAATGAGTCTCTCACATCTGTGGAGAAATTTTGTCCCACTCTTCTTTGTCGCACTTTGCCACTCCGGGGGTTTTTCTAGTAACATCCTGTCTAAGGTCACGCTGAAGCACCTCAGTCAGATTTTAAGTCTGGACTTTGACTAGGCCCCTTTAAAAGTATTCTTTCTCTAACATCCTATTATGTTCTTGGTTGTGTGTTTTGGATGTCTGTTCTGCTGCACATTCCATTCATTTTGTGAGCTTAAGAACCAGAGCAGCCCCAGGCCATCACTCTACCACCACTGTGTTCAACTATCTGTGAATGATGATGTGTTATTTTCAAGCTGCGTGTATCATCATCTGAAAACACCTTCCAAATGTTTCTCCACAGCACTGTAGCTCAGTCCTGCACAGTGGGAACAATGACTAGGTAATAACACTAAACGGTTTCTGTTTGTTGAAAGTTTATCAGGGTAACATGTGACACACAGATGTGTGTTGTTGGAGTTTGAACTTTCATGCACTGAATCTGTCTGCTTGTAAATATTGTGTCATGTTTGTGAGAAGCTCTGGCTGGAGGAGCTTTCTCCAATCTCCGCCCACATGTGCTGCACCATATACTGAATCAAGGCGACCCAGTTCTGCAGAGCACAACGAGCAGACGTGTGAAAAGCAGAAAACCTACAGCTAAATCCAAACACAGTGAGTATCTTACAGATTAATATGTGTGGATTAAAATAGATAATCGTTCATCTTTTTAGTTCTTAATTCATTTCAGTTGTGAAGTCTGTGAGAAACGAGTGTTATGAAGTTTAATTTTCCATTTGTTATTAAATGAGTCTGTTTTATCTTTGCTTCGTATGACCCTTTTGTTGCTTAAAGTAAAATTTTATCAGAGAAACACTTGACTCTGACTCTGAAACACTTATAAAAATGGTTTATTGCTGAAAATGCATCAGTCCTTTTACTCTGAGAAGTTTCTCAGATTGAGACACTTCTCTCAATATGTTTAGTATTTATTTAGTAAATGAAGTCCTAAATGTAGCTGCCACTACATAAACTTGTGGTTGTATTTGGTAATTTTATTAATTCAGCATTTTCCTTTTTTTGAAAATAATCAATCATTTCATTTCCACAGTACAGTTACTCTGTACTTTGTGTTATTCATCACATAACATCTCAGTTAAAACCAATGAATTAAGTTTGTGTTGTGATATGACAAAATATGCAAACATACAAGTATAAATAATTATGCAAGGCACTATAAAAATCACAAAGATCATTTTTGGGAACAAGTCGTCACTATGAGTCCTTCCTTATTTTTTTAAATGACACAAGTCCTCAGAAATTCTTGTGGTGAAGCAGAACATCTGACTTTGCTGAAACACTGTCATGAAAATCACTTGGTACGTTGTCAGTGTCATGTGGTGATGAGTTCAGTGATTCAGGGATTTTTCCTCCTTGTGTTTGTCCTGTTGAGTATCATGTCTCATTTAATCTCCGTGTTAAGGAACCATTTAAATAGTTTTAAAATAGACAAAGTATTTTTTAAAAAAGAGTTCTGATGATTACATCCTATACATTTCTACCAGAAGCTGCATGTTTTTTAAGGCTGTCAGGTTAGCCATTCATTTCAGCGCTGAAGTGTATGTTTGTCAGAGCGCTGTCATCTTTTTATGCCTTTCAAATGAACATTTGCTCTGCAGTAAGGTCTTCAGCAGCATGCGCTCCGGTAGATGCTCCCTGTATAGATGAGCCTTGAACATTTTTGGTAGCTGTACCACTTGTGCTTTTCATGGCAGCAGTTAGCAAGTACTTGCTGTTTTGCAGATGCTCTGACTCAGGAATCTCGCTGTCACCATTTGGCTTCTATCAAAGTTGTTTTGCCAGTTTGTGGCATTTCCAGCACATAACTTCAAAAACTGACTCATATCCTCCAGGTCACCTTTGACAGATTTGCAGACTATTTATTCTTTCTGGAAGCTTCATTATATTGTAATCTGAAGTTCTGATGAATTCTTTTTGTTACATCTCAGGTAAGGTAAAATATCACAGCCATTCATCTTTTCATTTCTTGATAAACATGCCTCACTGGATTTGAAACATCTTTTCATCCATTGTTAGGTTGAATAGTCTCTTTATTTCTGATAAACCCAAACCTGCTTGGATGCTAATTTGCAACAGGATGTTGTGGTTATCAGGCAGGTTAGGTGCCTGATAACTGCCTGGAGCTCCAAATAAAGACCATGCATTGCAACACCTCACACCATTCCAGCTCCTACTCAATGCTTTGCATGTGTAAAACTCCAGCCATTCAACTTTTCTGCACCTTAAAAAGACAAAACAGTTTTACTTGTTTATGCTCTTGCTTAACGCTTCTGGTGTTTTCTGGCCTCCCAAATCCCCTCTTCGTTTTAATCATCAACAGCTGTGGTTTCTCAGCAGCAGCTCGATCGCTAATGTTTTGTGTTTTCCTTTCCAAACTCATGTTAAGATCTACTCAACACCAGTCATATTTGTACGCACCCCTAACAAAGACGGAAGAAACACATTAAAACAAATTAATGTTCAACTGCAGTAGCATAATCTCACACTGGACAAAATGTTAATTAATAGTTATTTTCAACAAATGATTGCAAACAAAGCGCTTTAGCATTTAAAAGTTGGTCAGGATTTCCAATCAAAACCATCGGGCTTGTTTCCCTTCCAAGGCTCGGGGATCCTTACAATGGCATCATGAGGTGGCTGCAATGCCAGGATATTTTAAATGCAAGACTTCCACTTTGCCTGCAAAGAAACCTATTAGCCAGTACAGAATATGAAATGCTGCCTTATTTGCAACAGGAGATGGTACAGAATATCAACAGCTGTGATGTTTAAATAAAGAAATCTTCAAGCTTTTCTTCAAGCTAAACATGATCGAGTCAGAGCAGCAGGAGCTTACCGATGACCACTTCCTGAGAAAAGTTTACTGAATGAAATACAAATTTAGTGTTGTCATTTAACAGATGTAGCATAATTTAAAACACTGGGGATAAATAATTTTCATAATTCTGTGCAACAGCAGCAAAGTGAGCAGACAGACTCGCATATAGAATATAAAATATATATATATAAACAGAATAAAGAATAAAACACTGTACAGGAAGGGCAACATTTCAATAACATACTGTGTTATAAAAATATTCCATATTAGAGAATATGCAAATTATATAAATATCATCATTATTTCTGCAAAATAACAACCCATGTTTCAATAACTTTAACTTTCCCGGTAAACCAAGTTTTCTGCTGATAGAAAATTTTCCCAAATAAAGAGTGATCAAATTTGATTAAATGCACCACAGCGTGAATAAATCGAGGGGGGAGCCAGAGAATCTTAGGTATTTTGTTTTTAAGTCTCTACTTGTGGAAACGTTATCTTCTTTTCTGGACTTTGCTTTAATCTTTCAGCAGAGAAGCAGATGAGCTTATGAACATATAAAAAAAACAACGGGTGGAAATATTCAGGTCTGGACAGGATAAACAGATCCTGCCAACAGCATTGGCAGATCACAGTTTAAATTCATTGACAGATTTTAACTGAACCAGAGGAAGTTCATTGTGTGCATTTGTATTACTGCAGGGCTTGCTCCACATTCAACTCAGACAAAAGAGCTGTTGTTATTTGTAACGTCTTAAGTAATGCCACTAAATTATCTCCAATGTTTGACAGTTTCTAAATGTTTAAATATTCCACCTGTCCATGCATTCCAAGATGACTGGGCAATATGTTTCCTCTTATCATTTCTCCTGTTTTTTTTCATGGATATTTCTGAAACTCCAGCTGCAGTTCTTAAACACAGATCTTGTCAAGGTTCCTGAATCCTTTTGGTATTTATTTTCCTTAAACCCAGCTGGTATCTCTTTCTTTGGACAGCTGTTTCCTATGGTTTTACAGTTGTGTTTGAGCCAGGTGTGCTCAACTCAGTCACGTTGCAGCACCAGGAGCGCTGTTTAATCTACAACCACTGCATGCTCTAACTACTGTATAGGTGGTGCTGTTTCTTTTGTGTCCCTCAGAAAAACAAGATAAAATAAAAATGTTTTATTTGATTAAATAATGTTTGATTAGTTTGAACAATGACAAGCATTTTAAAAAATATATTTTTTACTCTATGTGAGAGAAAAGTCGGCACAGAGTGAAGCATTTAGATTTTGTTTTTTCAAGCTGATGGTGTCAGGATAAGAACTGAGTCAGTATGTTGTTCATTTTCCAGTGGGTTAAAAGGACAAATCAATTTAAAGTTATATAACTATTCAAATTGCAGATAAAAAGTTTTGTGTTTTAGAAAAAAAAATGAAAATCACATCTTTGTTTTGAGTGTTTCATTCCTGATGAGAACATTGCACAGACCATTTGTGATCTTTATTGAGTTTCCAGAATGTAGACACCATTTTCTTCCACATTTACATAAAAAAAAGTTACAGATAAAATGTTTGAAGGTTGAGACAATGTAAAAAAATAATCTAATAAGTTGATGATCCAAACAAGCTGCATCTGATTTTAATGGGTCTTGGAGAAGATGAGATCCTCGAATAAAACTGTAATTAAGCTGCTTTTTACAATTTCTGCCAAGACAATTTTGTCCTTCAGTTTTTTCCCTGGGAAAGTTGTGAATACATTCAAAGCACTTTGGCTCAATTGGCATATTTTAAACTGAAACAGGCCTCCCCCTCCCCCCAAAGTCACTTCACAACATGTA
Organism: Xiphophorus couchianus; assembly: GCF_001444195.1. Taxonomy (NCBI): domain Eukaryota; kingdom Metazoa; phylum Chordata; class Actinopteri; order Cyprinodontiformes; family Poeciliidae; genus Xiphophorus; species Xiphophorus couchianus. Next base: position 19,968,028 of record NC_040233.1, read on the forward strand.
AATTATCTTGTCCAAATCCTGATGGGAATTCCAGTTCCAAATCCAAACTGGCCTGAATCAACACCAGCAGAATTTTATAAAATTAAGTCACATCTGGAACATGTGGCAAAGCTTTAACACAATCAGCCCTGATGAACTAGTGACCTGCGTCACATCCTTTTACCCACAGGACACTTTTTGTTGTTGTTTTTCTTCTTCATCACAGAGAAATTGCCATATTTTAATTGTTTCATCACTGAGGTTCTCAAAAATTCCTAAAAAAATATTTTAAAAGATGTCTGATCTTTAAATGCAGGTGAAAGCTCAGCCCAGCTTTTATTAGTGAGAATAATTAGTCATTTAAGTCTTCCTGTAGCCAAAGTAAAGCATCTTTCTTCAAATAACACATTTATTAAAATGGAACATATTATTCATAATGTTCTGTTTGCATGAAATCAAGGGGGTTGAATGTTAAGCATCATATTTTCTTTTAATCAAAACATTACAGAAGTTTTCATAGGGTTCAATACTGAATGTTCATCATGTTAAACTTCTAAATGTGAAACAGCTATTAATCACTAGAATGAAAACAATTAAAGATGAAACTTTCATATTAAAAAATACTTATATATAAATACAGAAATATATTTTTATATTATCTGCTAAACCTTCTTGTGAATCTAAAAGTTGCAGCAGAATGGCCTTTTGGAGTGAAAAACTGCAATAAAGTCCCTTAAAAGGCATGTAAATTATTCTTCCTTTTCTCTGCAGCAACTCTCTCCATCGCACATGCACGACAAGCCTTGTTAAAATAATGGAAATCATTCTTCAGATTCACTCATTTTAACTTGTGAATAATGGGATAGATTTGATGTTTGGGAACCAGTTCGACTTATACTTATGGATGTATGAAGTAGCTGATTTGCTACAGGAGCTAAAATGTTAATGCTACAGATTGCTGTTTTTGTTCATTGGCCAACATCATTTTAAACATATTAAATAAATCTCGTTGCAACAAACTGTGATTGCTTCAATATTAAGAATAATTCAAAATGTTCTGTCACCTCTTTCATAGCAACCATGGATGTCTCACATGAGGCCGACTACTACTATCACGAAAACATCAGCTTCAACTACAGCTATGAGGATTATCCTGCCTTGTGCGAGAAGGGCGATATCCGGTCCTTCGCAGCCTTCTTCCTCCCTATCGTGTACAGTGTGTGTCTAGTTGCGGGACTGACGGGAAACATTCTGGTCCTGGCCGTCTACGCCTACCACAAACGGCTGAAGACCATGACAGATTCTTTCCTGAGCCACTTGGCTGTGGCCGACTTGCTGCTCCTCTTCACGCTGCCTTTCTGGGCCGCTGACGCCGCCAGGGGCTGGGAGTTGGGGGACGCTGTCTGTAGGATTGTGTCGGCCTGCTACACGTTGAACTTTACCTGCTGCATGCTGCTGTTGGCCTGCATCAGCCTGGACCGCTACCTGGCGGTTCTCAGAGTGCAGGGTGGAGATGACAGAGGCAGGCTGCAGAAGCTTTTCAACAGGAGGCATTGCTGGAAGTGGTGCTCAGCTGTCTGGGGAACGGCCTTCCTGCTCGGTCTGCCTGATTTAATCTTCTCAGAAGTGGTGTGGACATCCAATAGGAACATTTGCATTGCCATCTACCCTTCATCTATGGCTCGGAGTGGTAAAGCTGTGCTGGAGGTGGCCGAGGTCCTGCTGGGATTCCTTCTTCCTCTCCTGGTCATGGTGATCTGCTACTGGTCTGTCGGCAGAGCGCTGAGAAACCTTCCCATCGAGAGTCGAGGCAAGAAGTGGAGAGCCCTGCGTGTTCTCCTAATAGTAGTGGGGGTATTTGTTGTCACTCAGCTGCCATACAATGTGCTAAAACTGCACCGTGCCGTAGATTCAGTGTACATTTTTGTAACCCATTGCCAGACAAGCAAGGTACTGGATCACGCGACCCAGGTGGCGGAAAGCCTGGCTCTCATTCACTGCTGCATCAACCCGATCCTTTACGCCTTCATGGGGTCCTCCTTCAGGCAGCATATGGCAAAAGTTGCTAAGAAGTTTGGACAAAAGAGAAGGAAGAGGAGCCGGAGGACACAAGAGACTCCAGCAGATGGTGAAGAGATGGATATGTCGTTTAACTCTCATACTGCAACCCAGGAGACAAACTCATTCTCAGTTTGAGTGAATCCAATGGTTCTCCAGCTGTGGTTCAAAGGCATTTAATGGTCTTTAGGTGTCAGCCTAAAGGCTAATTGTGTTTCATGTAGAGCTACTAAACCACAGCCAAGAAGGAGTACTTCTTTATGCACAATTGGACTTTTGCTTAAAAAAGAAACTTCTTAAGAGAAGTCAAAGGAGAACATTTGAGAATTCAAATATTGAACTGAAGTGGAAAATGATGAGCAAAGAACAAGTAGCGGCTACTTGTTTTGGAACAGTCAAAACAACAAAGACTGTTGTTGTTTTGAGGGATATGATGGCGCTTTGGTCTTTTTGTACATGAATGTCAGACTTTTTGAGGTTCAAAGTTAGAGAAGCAACAATAAAACACTTACTAACACACACAAATAAAAACACTCTCAAATGGGTTGGGACTTTATTCTCAGCTCTAAAATCTGAGCCGAGAATAAATTATGCTGTTGAAATCAAACAGCATAATTTTTGTGCTCAGTGACAAGCTAACCACTAATAGCAATAGAAGTGTCAACTCGGTGTATAACTTCACAATTTATGTATTCAATTACTACATGAACGTGTTTACTGACAGAAGTGCTTCCATAATCTCTGTATGGAAAAAATATGAAAGGCAAATTGCCAGAAGAGCAAATAAATAATTTAATATTGCATGTATGAGCTTATTTTCAACGCACTGCAGTTATATTGAATTTTTGAATTGATTGTGGTGAGAAACCCACTTTCTCACTGGGAGCCCTTACTTAAAAGAAACTACCTGTTTATTTTTGTAACTTAGATTGGGAATGTTTTTCCCCTCTGCTTTTTGTAAAATAAATAAGCTAAAAAAATCTAAATCTTGTTTTGTTATTGTTTTGGTACCAGTGGCAGGAGAGTTTAGGAGATTTTAAGGTTGTTTTATGTCCTTCTTATTGAAACATAAAGTGTTTTATTACTAAAACTAAAAAAAAAAAACTAAATCAAAGCAAATAGTTAAAATTGGGTTCTTGCTAAAATGTCTTTTTGTTTTCTTTCTCTGGTAGAGGTTGTGTCAATTTAGACATCTATGAGAAAGACCTGTTCTCCATTATGCTGCATTATTTATCAGAACACAGTAATCCCAATAGCATGCTAACCTGCTAAGCATGAAGGGATAGTTATAATCAAATTATAACGCATTTTTATTTGAGTCTAAAGTAATGGATGAACCACAACTCTTAATCTGCTTGGCCTTTGTTTGCCCGTCTTTGCTGAAACACCATTTAATGAACTGATGCACTTACATATACAAAGTGTTAGTCAGAGATTTTTCTCCAGACTTTCACTGGAAACATTTGCCTCCCATTCAACCCACACAGTTTAAAGTATGCACAAGGTAAAGTTTTTCCATTTTAGATTCTCTAACAAGAACAGGCTGTTTTTTTTTAGAAGAGGGTTACATTCTGGTAATTAACTGCTCATTTTAATTATAATCAGCATGAGAAAATACACCAGGTCTCCTTGATGGTGCACATATGTCCTCCTGCTAACCAGACACACATGCATGCACCGTTCAATCTGAGTACAGCCTATTTGTCTTTCTGGGTTGCTGTTGTTGAAATATTTTCTCTGAGGTCATTTCAGTTTTCAATTTGATATTTGATGCTGCAGCAAACAAAACAAGAAATCCTTCATAGAGGTTTGACATCCTGAGGGATTTCTATGCCAAACGGGAAAACCTCGTCATTTCCTGGACTCTTTGAACATCTGAAGAAGAGATTTCTGCACACGCCTTAAAATTCCTTCTCAGATAACAGCAACAACAACACAACTGAAACCACTTCCAGTAACGTTGTAGGAGTTGATAACGAACGTTTTCGAGCAGAGCGTTGGGAGTAGAAGCGTGTAGTTTAACAGTAGAGGAATGAGGTTTAAATATTTACTACGCAGCATATCGCCCAGAATCTGCTGCAATCTGTTGTTTTACATTCGAGTTTGTTTGATTACGAAATCTCTTCATATAAACACCATTTATACAAACACAGGCCATTAAACCCTAAATGATTAGATTAGCAGGAAAGTGTTTTTTTCTGTGCTGGATTCCATCTGATTTGGGTCAAATGATGGGCTATGCTTCAGACGGTTGTTTGTGGAAACCATCTTCCTGAAGCTAAACAGACCCAATTTTGGATTTGAAATGTAAAAATACAACTAACACAGTTATACATTTCATAACATTTTCTGTCAAAAACAAGTCCGTCACGACAAAAGAAGCATTTTCCTATGCCTGACAGTTTTTCTGCTTATAACATTGCAGTGCTGTTAAGATACTGTATATTTTTAGGCCCAGTTTATTTTAGTTTTACCATTTATTCAATATGAATACCCTGTGATGCTCAGAAAAATCAGAACTATCAAAATTCTGACTGAAACAAAGGGTTATTACCTTTGTAAAGACTTAATACCTACAACCCTGTGCTCATGTTTACTTCATTATCGAGCATTTAGATGGTTTTCCTCCTCACGCTAAGATGATTTTTAAAAATTAGGAAGCTGTGAAAAGCTTCTTCATCAAGTTTATGTAGTGAAAATGTTAATAAAAGAAAATATGGATTTTCTAAATTTATTTTTTGATAAGCTGAAAATTAGATTCTAGCTAAGATTTTCTCAAAATGATGTCAAGTTATCTAACAAAGTGTATAGTTTGTTAGACTATACAGTGGTCAATATTATATATAAAAAAAGTCTATTTGTGATTATTTTACTAGCACAAAAAAAATGTAGTGGTAAGAGCAAAGAAAAGTGCATATAAACAAAATAAGTTATAAAGTCACAGCAAACATGAGAAAGTTTGAAGTCTTTGTTTTTGCAACTTATGTGCCTCTTAACTCAGTTTATAAAATGTATTTTTACTTTTATTTCTCAAAAACAAAAAACTAAAGTGATTAACAAAGTCAAAACTGGAACAATGGGAATATCACACAGCAAATATGCCTCCAACACAGCAACGCAAACAGTCCCACCATTGAACTTCAGTCAGGAAAAACTATTTTAAAAAATGACTATGTGCAACGAAACATGACTTCTTTTAATTAGAAAACATAAATACACAGAAATGTCATTCAGGGCTCTGAATAGTCATCAATTTAGAAAAATGGCAAACTCAGTTATTTAAATGAAGACATTTAACCTAGTTTCAGTTACAAAACACTAGAACAAATAGCTTTTTTAACTTAAATTAAGAATAAAATGTAGTTAAATATATACAGCTGTGAAAAAGGGAGGCATAAACTGGCAGTGTCATTAATATAGAAAAACGTTTCTGGCTTCTTCCCCCCCTCAATAATAAGTAACAAAATGACACCAAAACATTTATTCCTTAAATATCAGATGTTTCTGAATCAGAACTGTAAAACAAATGATGCTTTTCAATTAAAAAAAGAGCTTGGATTTCCAACCGTGGTTGAAATAAAGAAATAAAACCAGCCGCAAAAGAATAAGAAAAATAGGCAAAAAAAGCCTGTGGATGAGGAAAAATATAATGAGGCTGTAGGATTAATCTTACTTTACTTCTAAGACACGTTATCTGTCTGGAATTTTTTATTTACCCAGAAAACCATTAAAGTCTTAGTAAAGACATCAAATGTGGCTTCCTTAAAAATATGTATATATTTGTTGAAGAACGCATGCAGGTGCCAGGTGTCATTGACAAAAGTCACTGTATCGTGTCTGATGCACAGCTGTGCAGTCTAAAGATGTGTCTTTTTTTGTTTTAAGGCAACAATATGAAGCACTGACTGTGCAATAACAACATAACAGGAAATATTTCTTGGAGGTGTGTGAAATGAGGGCAGCAGAGTTGTGGCAGGCAGCAGAGATCAGTAATTGAGGATCTGCACATCAAACAGGTCACACACTCCTGCACCATCATCCAGATTGAAGCTGTAGTCTATACCTGTTCGTAGGAACAACAGAATCTGTGAGGTAAACTGGGAAATATGTCTGTTATTACAAACACATTCAATGCATCACACACTTTCAGACATCAGAAAAATCCCCAGGAAAGAAAATCTGGTGCCAGTTTCACACTGCGCTGCAGACCTCCAAGGTTTATATTTATCTATCTATCAGAAGAGTGCCATGGCTGAGTATGCCTTAACAGTTAGTACTCATTTTAGATTTCTAAAAGACATTTTTGGGGTAAAAATGACCAGAAGAGTATCCAGTAAAAGTCATGTTTAGATGCTACTGAGAATGTAGGAATAAGTTGCTGCTTTTCACTGCGCTGGATTTGCTGAGATACATGTGGTATTAATAACATAATCATGATCATCCATCTTATTTGACAGATTCTCTAAGCACATGTAGTCTGCTAAAGTTCGGGCTGTCAGATTTTATCTGTGGCACAAAGTTATTTTCCTTTTAAGTGAAAGAACGTACAGCTTTACTCGATTCCAGAATTTAAGCATAGATAACATGGTCTTAATCAAGTTCTGAAATGATTTAAAGCTATTAGTCCATTGTGTCATATAATATAAAGCAAAAATTGAAAGACTGATAGTACATACACCACTAAAAACGAAACAAAAGTATGTGTGTGTAAAACAAATGCATACAATCCTGGTAAAAGGGTGACTGCTAACAGACCAAGATAGTTACAGACCAATCAGGTTTCTTTAAACTCTGTGAGGTATCCAGATCTAACTAAACAAATTCAGAGGTTTGTGATGTAGGTGTTATAATCCTCACCATTAGAAGACATTAGTTCATCAATAAGGTCAACAGCTCCTATGAGAGAATAAAAAAAAAAAAAATTTAATAAAGATTTTACTGATTTAGTGTAAATCAATCCACCCCCACCTTCCACAGTCAAACAGGTTTAATAACTTCTGTAGAAGTCACCATAAACGTCTTTGTAACTCGTATTGTGTTTCCGAGTTTCAGGTGTGACTACTCCTGTTCACTTTTTCAGTTCATTGTACCCTGAGATACAGCGATTAAAACATAACTTTAAAATAATAAATGTACACCAAATTAGCAAGTCCAAGGTTCCTGAGACACTTAATGATTTACAGGATCTGATGTTATTGACTAGCATAACTTTATCAGTTGGGTTGCTGCTTGGTTCAAATATAGCTCAGTTGGCTCCAACCACACACTATATTGGTCTCCATTCATCCTCTTTTCTAATATTTGGTTGCTAGGGTAACGGGTCAACAAATTCTGCTTCTGCCCAGCAGAAGCGCCTCAGCTGACTCTTCAATGCAAAGCAGACTCATTGTTCACCAACTCCTACTCTTCAGAAAGAGCCTGAACCTAAAGCAGGGGTCCCCAAACTTTCTCCTGTGAGGGCCACAAAACTTGTCCCTTCTCTGATGGGGGCCCGGGGTCAGTTTGTAACAGAAAAAGTGTGACGATTGTAAGAGTGCTAAACATAAAAATGTATTGTTTTTCAGAAAGCACAATCAAATAACCTTTTCTGGATTCTTCAGAGAACAAAAGTCAGGAAATAACACTATTTATGAAATAAATAATAAACAAATAACACTGGGTTCTCCACATAAAAAAAAGGGTTAGGGTCAATTATATGCATGTATAAAATAGTTACTAACTAATAGTTAATAATAAATAAAGTTCATTACTAAGGAACATTTTATTGCAAAAGTCCAACTTATCAAATAAAAATGCACATATATGAAAATACTCTGGTATTGTTCAGGGGGCCGGACCAAATGTGGAGGCGGGCCGCATCTGGCCCGCGGGCCGTAGTTTGGGGACCACTGACCTAAAGGAAGCAATCCAACTCCATCCACTGAGAACCATGACCTCTGACTATACCTTGTTTACTCAACAACAATTTCTGGTGAAACCTGAAGAGTTTTTGTTGCGTTTGTACTGTAAATTTCTACGAAAATAGCGAATATTTTCTCTGACAACGGCACAATTTGAGAATAGTTCTAAAACGTACCAGTGTCTGTTGTCTTATAAACAGAATATAACTTTCATCCTTGCTTTGAATTGCTCCGGTGTATCTTTTCATCATCTGTGAAAAGATTCCCACACCAGACATGGTGTCTCTGCTGAGACATCACCTTGAGATCAATTTAGGGTATCATTTTTAATGTGCACAAAACAAAGATGATTTTAGCAAAAAAAAAAAAACTTTTGCCCTTTTTCTAACAAATCTAGATGGATCAGATTTGGCTCAAAACGTTGTTAGGTTTAAGGCCATTTTTGTAGCTGATTACCAATTATGTTCATGACAAAAACAGAGGAATTTGCAGGGTTTTTTTAAACTGGAAATGAGTGTAAGATACCAAGCACAACATATTTAAAACAGTGTTTACATGGATATGAATATGGACTAAGTTAACAATGAGATGAAAAAAAATGGATAATAATTAGCTTTTAATGTAATTTTGTGCTGATAAAATTTGATCCAATAACATTAAAGATGGGAGAGGTTTTCCAACCCATTAGAAGGGTTTATATTGGAGTGTGGTCTTATCTTATGATCACTGTAAATTCTTTAAGCAAGCCAGCGAAGCAAACATTAAACCACCCATGATCGCTATCTCTGCATGTGGTGTCCAGCAAAGCGCCTCACCCTCTCTGTCGTCCCTCATGCTGTCAGCGCCTGCGCTGAGCCGCAGCAGGCTGCTAACGTCCAGAACAGACTGGAACTCTGGATCCTCCAGGTCTATTTGATGCTGCTCCAACACTGCTGCTGCTGACTCGCTGTGACACTCTGCAGAAATACGATAGCAAGCAGGAATGCTGTTAGAAAATTCACTTCCGAATGTGCTTAAAACCTTTTCCAACTCTCATATCCATCCTAAAACTAATTTAAAACCAGCAGGTAAAGTACTTAAGTTGGTATATACAGCAAGATGGTAATAAAGCAATTTTAACAGACTAGGACCTCAGGACTTTTTACCGTAATCTATAGTTAGTCACAGTTTCCAGCACCTTGTTGTGTAACAGCAAGAAAACAAAACTAAAAATCTTCTGTTTTTGCCATTTCCTCATTTATTCCGGTAATAAAGTTCTGCATCGGTTTCGCTTTGAGAATGGCATCAGCTGAACTTGCATAATTACAGAAACACAGGCAATCAAACTGTTAATGGAGAAATCCCTTTCACAATGGAAAATAATGGCTTCGCATGACTTGTGGGAAAAATCTGGCTGCTGCAGAACAGTAAATACAGCAATTATTAAATATGTTAATACATTTATGCAACTTTCTCTCCAAACAAATAAAAATGGCAAAAACAATAGCACTCCAAACGAGAACATTAACAACTAAAAGTTAATTTAAAAAGATGGTAGCTGTAATTAGGCAAACATTTATAATAGAAATCCCCATTGTAAGGTCTGACCCCCGGGGTTCAGTTCACATAGATGATCAAGCTACACATCATGACTCTCAGAGTACTTTCATTTTAGTTGCAAGACATTGTCACATCTCACTTTCCTGTCCTGGCATGTTAAATAAAAAGCTGTGACATCTGATATTCCTGGGATGAGTTTTGTGACTTGTACCATGGGAGATCAGTCCAGTCAGGTAACAAGGCCGTGTGTGCTTTCAGTATACACTGCAGGGAATACAGAATCTAACAGGTGTGTGTACATCTCAGCAGCACATCCCTGAATCCTCCATGTTATCACTTTACAACCACAAACTTATGTTTTACTGAGATTTTAAGGTGTACCCAAACACAAAAATCAATTCACGTTTTTTCTATTTTATGGTTTAATAAAAAAAATAATTCAGAAGTGTTGTGTGCAACACTTCTGAATTCACTTCCGTAGATTGTTACACTTCCGTAACAATCTACCGAAGTGTAGATTGTTACTTCTGAAGGACTCTAATGTGGCAACTCAAACATGAATATGCTTGGACACCAACCAGCTCTTGTGTTGTAGCTGTGGAGCTCTCTGCCAGTATTTCCCTACAGCTCCCTCTAATGATCTTCCATCAACTTGTAACAACTCGGCTAAAGAAACATACATCTCCTCAGCATGATGCTGACATCACCATATTTCACCATAGGGGTAGTATGGTCAGTGTGTTGTAAGATTTGACTTTTTGCGGCTTTTTCTGCCCAGTTATGATTTTTTTCTTTTAGACTCTTTTCCGAGAAGTGACCAACAGATCCGCTATCAGCAGATTGTCTCACCTCAGCTATGAATCTCTGCAGCTCATCAACAGTCACAATGGGGTTCTGATAAATAGCCTCCTTTCCCAGCCTGTTTAGTCTAGGTGGCTGGTCAGGTTATGGTAGGTTTGGACTTGTGCCATAAGATCTCCAAATCTTGCATATTTTTAAACCAACTTATCAGCAGCTTTATCTCCGACCCGTCCGCTGTGTTTTTTGAGTCTATGTGATGCAGTTTGTTGTTAAATAATGTCTCACTTCTTTACAGAACAGCCAGATTTATACTGAGTTTAAATTACACACAGGTGGGCTACATTTTTTAATAAGGTGATTTTAAGTCAGTTTGCTATATTCGATTTTATCTAGGTATATAAGAGTAAAGGCAGCAGATTACTTTTCCTTCTGCTTGATATTTATGCACTTCTTTGTGTTGGTTACATTTGAGGTTGTGCACCGCACACTAGCTTGGCCTATAAATGTCATAGTATTCAGTAATTGTTTATACTTAACAATTGTCCCCATGCAAACAAACAATAAAGAAAGAAAGTTCTAGTCGCTGTGGTGGATCACACGTTGAATCCACTTCAAGCACTCAGTCCTTTTTAAATAATTTCCAAAGCTTACAGGAAACACGTAGAGGATTAAAATTTGAAATGAATATTTAGTCACTCACCCATTTGCACGTCACTAGGGGTGGAAGATGGAGTCAGCTCTTCATCAAGGTCTGGCAGCACCATCTGCTGGTCTGAGGAGACGGAGTCCTGGCTGCAGGAGAAGGTGGGGTTGGGTGTAGTGGCAGCACAGTTTAGGAGGGGGAACTTCTGCAGGCTGGCGGGCGTGCTGGGCGGGGTTGGCATCAGACAAATGTCGTCGGTGGGTGGTACAGGAAAGACCACAGGGACTCTGGAGCCGGACTCTCTGTTGATGAGCATCACTTGGATGGGAGCAGAGTGGCTCCGCAGGTTCACTTGGTATTTCTTCTGACCACTTTTACTCTGTAAAAATGATCATGAGCTTACTGTATCAAAGAAACTTCATCAACAGTTTTATATATATTTAGTTTTCAGGAAACACCAAACAGCCTGCGATGAAAGGTCTGCTTTAACACAACAGAAAGCTGGAAAGAACCTTTTAAATGTTAAACTTTCTAGTCAATGTTGTCATAAGGGAAGAAAATGTTAATTTCTATTCAAGCTGGTAAATCACTCTACCCTTTCAGGACGTGGCACCTCCAGCTGGGTTCCAGAGGGAGCCACAACAGCCAGAAGAGTGTCTCCACTGAAAGAATTGCAGATGTCCTCGTGCGTCACAAATTTATAGGTGGAGAGATGTTAAAGAAACAGGATTAACTTCAAGAGAAAAAAGGAGACAATAAAAGGGAAAAACAAAGGCTTTAGGCATTGTGAGAGTCAGGGTTAGCCTGGCTGCTTTTTCACCGAATTTCATTAGTGATTATATTTTTAATCCTCCTTTTATAGCCTTTTTCTGTTCAACGGGAAAACAATGCTGACAGAATCCGACAGGGGTTTCTTTCATGTGAGACGAATTAAATGAGCCTTGGAACAATTCAGAGTTAAAACGTCAAAACTACGTCAACTTTTCTTGGAAAGAAATCAAATGAAAAGTCTCTGTGACAAATGTAAACACTTGAGGTGAAAAAACAAATCTGAAATTTCCTTTAGCAGTGTTAGAAAACAGGAATGAAATGTTGGAATGTTAACAGGAAAAAATAAGGATTAACAATTAAACAAAAAAACATTTAAAAAAAGAAACAAAGAGCCGAAGGATATGCACAGATGTCTGGATCATGGTTGAGGTGTTTGATGTTCTCTTCCACCCAGGCCTTCTGGTCATCCAGCTCCTTCTCTTGAACCTCAAGCTCAGAGATGTGGGCTTTTAAAACTCTGATCTGCTCCAACATCTCCTGACTTTGGCTCCCGTTGTTCTGCCCCCTGATCACGGGGAGGGGGAAAGAGAAAGGTTTTAGAGACTGTAGAACCACTGCTTGTCAATTCTAACTTAAATATTCAAAGATCAAAGATTCACCAGCCTGCAGTTGCCCTTTCGGGTTTGCTCATTTAAAAATAAAAAGCAAATATTTGCAAACCTCCACTGGATTATGTTCTTGTTTTTCTTCTCGATTAGCCCAACACCTTCCAGGACGTTCGTGATGTCATAAATCCTCCTCTTCTGCTTCACTGCCAAACTGTCTGCAGCCTGTTGATTCAGGCAGACAGAGACATAAGTCGCCTGCATATAAGAGGCGTTATCTAAAAGCAACACACGCACAACACTGAAATATTGCCCAAATCCTCCCAAGAAAAAAAAAACAGCTTATGCTTAAGAAAAATTAAAAAAAACACTGGCCTTTTCTTAAATAAAGTAACAAAAGAGGAGGGAGGGGAGAGAGTCTAAGAAACATCCACTGTAACCATTAACCAGGTTTGGCGCGCAAGAAAAGAGGGAAAAATAGATTCATGCATAGAATTGGAAGATAAAGTTTAATGGATGATTTGCGAAGCTTGTGCTAATACATATTAACATTTTAAGCAGGATTCCTGAACTGAAGATGCAATGCAAAAAAACTAAAGTTATTTGTGGGGCTTTCTCATTAAAAACATTTTTATTCCAGCTTCACTACAAAATTGTTGCCTTGTGCTACTGAAAGCAGAACAGTAAAGTAAAGCATATTATATTGAAGAATTCACCTGTCAATAAGACATAGTTTGACCCTAATGGTGTCTTAATACATTTTATTAAAAATGTGTAAGCCTATATTTACCAATAAGGCACCTCATATTAAAGGTTTTTTGATGTGCAGAACAGTAGGATTTCAAAATGTGTTCTTTTGGCAAAGTGTATTTTGCCAAATGTTCTCTATATTTTTTTACTTTATCATTCCAAGTACAAGAACTTAAACACAACTTTATATTTTGTTGTGTATAAAGACAACATTTTCACAAATTACAGCAGCTAGTCAGGATTCACAACTCAAGTCCCCAAATACTTTGGTAATTTTTTGGAATTCACTTTACCTCTGTAAAAATATATGAAAGAAGGGCTACTTTTACATGAGTACAAATTTTGACTCCAATAATCAGTCTATACGTTTCGTTAACGTGAATTCCAGGAGGAGGGAAAATAATTTCAGCTTACTATTTAAATTTACCTGTAGAAAAACGTCAATCATTTTTGCCTTTTTCTATTACAGAAATGGGTAAACAACGAAGATCTGTGGTAAGGATTTTGCATTTGGCGATTTCTGGAACAACAAACTGACTTTTTGAAAGTTTGAGATTCTTTCAAATACAGCATGCACAGGAATTCACATGCCAGTGCTAAAGATACTCAACCTGTAAACAATAAGTTAGATTCACGTTTTCATCATACCTCAAGTTGTTTTGTTTACAGTTTGTTCTTTCATTTGTTTTTGACGGCTTTACAATGGGCTAATCCTAATGGCGGACTCCTAGTGCACCTGTTCCATACATAAATACACCTGACGACTTGTGTCGGACAGCCCTTTGTTAAAACTAGCAGCAGAAACTGCGGGGCAGCACAGCACCGATCAACCTCCCCCCACCCCAATATACACTCAAATAATGTGAAAGAGTCGTCTGTCGGTGTCACTGACCACTTTTAAATCAAGAACGCCATCCTTAGCTTCTTGCAGTAGACTGACAAACTTCATCGTGAGGAGCCCCAAACTTTTTTCATGGCGACTCGAGGTCGAGCGTTCAGTCACCGTCCTTTCCAACTCCATCTTCTCTCTAGAAAGAGAAGCACCCACTTTTTTTTTTTTTTGTCTTTTGTTTTAGTCAGTTACTTGCGTTTAACTACAGATAGCGACCATTATTCTCAACTAACAGATAACACGTCTGTTACCTTAACAGGACCAGCATTTACGCTGCCTCTGTGGTCTTTTTAAATGAACGGACGTTACGTTGAGTTACGGTTGCCATGGCAACCCTTGTCCACCTCGTGCCCTCCTCCCCTTAGACTCCGCCCCCAAACAATACGGAGCGACATTGCCAACAAATCAAATAATTTGACCCAGTTTAAGGCAAGTATTGCAGAAAATACATTATATACTCCATAAAGGTCGACATACTAAAAGTGTTACTATAAATATAACATGACAGAAACACTCATGTTCATAAATGTGTGTAAAATGTACATTTTTAACTAGTCACAACATAGCTTTGCTAAGTAATTATATATCCTACGTTTCTACATTAAACAAATATATACTGTTTTAAAGTTAGCCTTTACAATACTTTAAATTATAAATTAGTAAAACAAACATTTGCAATTTATTGTTTGGTAGGAAAGACGTTTCAATATCCCTTTATGATTTATTTGTAAACTGCCAGGCTTTTAACACTTTTGAACTTAAATCCCTGCTGCATTCTTATTTAAATTATACTAGAATGCATGAATTGGGACCTCTATCTGACTATATAATAAAACTATACAAGAATTAACTGGATTAATGTAAAGGGTACTTAACTGATTTTGTTTCGGACTTTGACTAGGACACTGTAAGCCATTTAGGGTCACCATCCTGAGGTAAAGTGAACGTCCGTCCAAGTTTGGTTGTCCCTGCAGAAGGAAGGCTTACCTATAGCATGATACTGCCACTGCCGTGTTTCATAGTGGGGACAGTGTGTTCAGGGTTTTAAATTCTCTGTACATTTTGACCAAGGCACATTTTTCACAGGTGTATATTAATAGTTAACTTTGTTGGACCACATTACTACATTGTATTGGACTAAAATTAATTGAGTTGGACAAAATCACATTCTTTACATTTCATCTTATACAACGTAATTTGTTGTAAAATAGTGCAATATTAATCAAATGAACTGTGAGAATAAATAATTATCTTTTCAATATAATGTGTCCCTTATATTAATCTTCATAAATGTATCTCTTTAAAATAAAATTTATTTGATAAGACATAGAAAAAACAATTTTAAAAATATATATGGATATTTACAATTTTAAAAAAAATACAGTTGCATCTGTAAAAATAAATTCAGCATAAAAACTGTCCGGTGGTCATGCTGTTGACATTTTATGTGTTAAAAGTCTTTTAGCACATTTGTAAGGCGCTTCATTTTTTCCTCCATGACTTTCTTGCTGGCCTCCGTCTCCTCCAGGAGTTGACGCATTTCTTCCTCTACTTCATATACCTAAATGGAAAAAAAAAAATCAGATAGACAATTACAAAATAAAACTATATTACAGTTCTTTGTACTATAGCTTCACTGACTTAATTTTTATTTTCAGCATGGCTGAAGGCAATAGGATGATGGAATGACAATCTGTGTTACAACATCTGATGAAACTTAACAGCAAAACAAATGCTGACATGTGCATGAAATTATTGCACCTACAGCATCTAAATAAATTAGGATGCTGATTATGCTTTCACAGCATAATCAGAAACATTTAGAATTTGTGTTTTATATAGAAGAAAAAAATCTTAAATGTTAAAACTGCTGACAAACAGCATATCTTTTAAAATATATCATTGGTTTTTTAGAATATAAATATGACACTGATATGACCCAGAGAAATTGTTACATTTAAAGAATTGCATCAGCTTGTGTGTCTGTCTTTCACACACAAAAATAGCATGCTGTAGCTCTTGTTCTTTCCACCTTGAAGACAAACAATTTATGCAGAAATAAAATCCATATTTTACCTTTAGATTAGCTTGTTCTATGTGTTTTTGCTTTTCATTTGACAGCTGCAGCAGCTCGGCTTGATGTGCGGCCTGGACAGACTCCAGCTGCCGACGAAAAGCATCATCCACACAGCGCAACTTGTCCACTGCAGCTCTGCATAAGAGGCAATAATACCAAATGAAGCAAGTTATTTATGTGGAAGACTTAATGTTTAAAGTGAAACAAGTGTTCAACTTTCTAGTGCAGTTGCAACTGAACTAGAAAGAACAGAGTCTCTTGCTGCGTCAAATACAATGTTATGTTTCGTGTAATAATATTCACTATCTTGTTTCCAGCAGAAAGTGATTCTACTGGAAAAAATAGTTATTCGTAATAGAATAAAAGTGATTGAGAAAATAGTTTTTTTATTACATTTGGTGTTAACAGCAAGTTATTGCAAAGATGTGTAACGTCTGGCAACAAATGCAGAAACATCATGTTAAAAGTGCTTCAGAACAACAGAACAGAAATCTGCTGAAGTTACTTGTGCGCCTCTGATGCTTTCTCTCTTTCTTCCAGCATCAGGCGCTCCTTGGAATCAAAATTTTGCTTCATACGCTTCACTTGGCTTTCAAGTCGAGTTAGCAGCTCTGCCTTCTCCTGCCACTTCTTGTTTGAATCACTAATGAAGGATGAGATGCATAGAAAACAGGCCTGGTTTCAGACACAAATTACAAAACAGATATCCCTGTATCTAACACAAGAAGGAAAAATAATTTGAAACATTTATTATGAAATCTGTATCCTATTTCAGCAGAAGACAGTAGAGAAACTACTGTACTTGCATACAATGTTGTTTTCATCTAAATCTGATCAAATTCTTTGTATTTCACCTCATTTTTAAGCATGTTATCAGACACACATTCTCCTTATTTAGATTTGCCTGTAAATTCTTTTGACATCCTCCAGCTCTGCTTCCTTATCTTCCAGCTGCTGCTTCAGCTCCTCTTTACGCAGGCTAAGATGTACCAGCTGCTCTTTCAGCTCAGCCTGCTGGCTTGTTTCACCCTCCAGCTGCTGCTGAAACTTTATTTGGGTCTGCACAGCCTCCTCCTTCAACCTGCGGATCAGATCGTCACGCTCCTGCAATGACTGA
Source organism: Xiphophorus couchianus (assembly GCF_001444195.1). Lineage (NCBI taxonomy): Eukaryota > Metazoa > Chordata > Actinopteri > Cyprinodontiformes > Poeciliidae > Xiphophorus > Xiphophorus couchianus. The sequence continues at coordinate 19,985,160 of NC_040233.1, forward strand.
ACAGCAGGAAGGCAATGGATGACAACAGAGCCAGAGTCTCCTGCTTAAGGCTATTCTGCGTCAAATACGATGTTATTTTTCTCACGCTTCTCAAAGAGATGAGATAAATAACTGGAATGTGAAAAATCTGCTGGAAGAGTAGAGATTTTAGTAAATATCAAAGCACCTCTTTTAGTTTGCGAATGGTCTCAGTCTGGTCATCCACGATTTTGGCTTTGATTCTAAGGGCATCGTGGTCTCTGTCGTTCTGTTTTCTCTGAGTCTCCATCTCAGCAGTCAGCACCTCTATCCTGGCCTCCAAACGTCCACGATCCTGAGCCAACGACGCACCTGGTAGAGAGAAATAGGGACAAGCAGAAATTGAATTATATCTCTCATATTACTTTGCTTATATTGTTTTGCTTGGTGGACACAGATTTGTGATAGACTAACATAGAGTAGAACATACTTGTGAGGTGGCAGGCCAAAAAGTTTTAGTATCATTTGACCAGGCACATAGATCCAATTTATAGCACGATCAACTAACTATATGACTTGAAAGAAAATAGACTTCCTAATTCCATGCCTTGTAATTGGGCCTCTGTCTCTTTAAAAGGCTCCTGCTCTTTCCAACCGTCAGCACATCTTAACAACAGTGCTCCTCTACTATATTATACAACCATTTGACTGAGAAATACTTCGTATGATAAGCTCAGCAGATGCACAGTTCCACCAGGTGTTTGGAAGTTGGGGCTGCTGCTAGTCTGAAGGAGCTGAGCGGGGAAGGCATGGCGAGGGGTGTTCTGTGAAGCGGAAGCTCGTCTGGTGACACCAGCTGGTCTGGTGACAGGGAGAAGCTTTGAGGGAGAAATTGCTGAGACATCCCATAATGGCTGCTATGTGAGATTCAAGGATTCCTCAAGCATGTAGGAAAGAATCAAAGCAACATTCCAGGTATGTTTTTGATGAGGGAATACCGGTATAACATGATGCATAGCTCAAAAAAGTCTATTTTACATTATGTCCCTCAAACCCCCTTTAAATTGCTTATACAAAGGCCATATTTGTGGTATGCAGGCTAGTAGCTATATTGCCTTCTTAAATGCAAAATACAAAAAGAACATGGTGTGACTGTGGTACTGTATGTAAAAAATGCCTTAAAAGAAATTGTCCTTCTTTGCTTTGTAGTTGCCAATATCCAAAATAACCACTAGATGGCAAAGTTACTGTCAAACCTTCATATTAGCTCTACAAGCTTTTTTGTTGTGGATTTACAGGTATATAAAGCCTAAAAGTGTATTTCATTGTCTTCACTGTCAAGTGAAATGCATTCCAAGTTTTTCCCTGGATCTCCCTCACCTTGCTGAGCCAGCTCCTGGCCCCAAATCCTCCTCTCAGCCCGCAGGCCGTCAATGACCGACTCCTGAGCTGTGAGCTGAGACACAAGCCGTGCCTTTTCTTTCTTCAGCATCTCGAGCTGCAGCCCTAAACGCTGGCTTTGCTCTCCCTCTGCTTCCAGGTAATGCACACGGTTCTGGCAGAGGAACAGACAGACTGGATTAATGATCACTATCAATCTTTTTAAGACTTGCAGATGGTAAAGCAGCAGGATCATTCAGGATTTATTATATCTGAAAGTACTACATTTCCTAGATGAGACAGGTTTTGAAAAGGGGCCAGATAATGCTATCCTGCTTGTCCAACACGTAATATTTAAATCCTAATCAGGTAATGATGTTATCTGAAAATAAAAATCGAATTTTTGCTTCACACCTTGAGCTCAGCAACAGCATCTTTCTTGGCTTTGATGAGCTCAGAGATTCGGGTCTTCTGTTCTTTCACCATTGCGGTGAGTTCCTGCACCAGAGCGCCTGATTTCTTCTCCTTTTGCTGGGTCTGAGCAAGGCTCGTCTTGAGCTCCATCAGCTCTGCAGTCATATGATCACAAGCCTCCTTCACCTGCAGAAGAAAAAGTTGAGCGTTTAAACATCAGAGAAGTTTTTATTTAATCTTTGCCAGACTTGACATTTCATCATAAGTCTCAACTTGTGCCCAGCAAAAGCAGTTTCTACATTCATTGATTTGACACAAAGCAATGTTTCAGAAATGCATCCAGCAATCTGTTTCTCATTCAGACGTTTCTTGAAGGTGAATAGCTTGAGTGACGTCAAGGACAAAATTGTGCAAGTGGTGGCAATCAGGAAAAAAAGATTGCATTTTGTTCAGAGCCTGAATAAAAGTATGAACTGATTCAAATATGGTCCTTCTGTAAAGCTTCCCTCCAGTGGCAATCAAAGACTACTTGTCCTGAAACAAATGAACCCAACTGAGTCTGAGCTTTTATCTTCAATCTTTAAAAACTGAGGTCAGTACAGTTCACTCACTTTAAAAAAGCCAAGTAATAATTTACAGTTTAAGACAGAAAATGTCTCAAATTCAGGACAGTATAAAGGCTCTAGCAATATTCCCGCTTTTTTTCATTATTCCATGCAAGTTCCCTTTTTTATACATGAGATTATTTCAAATATGCTGCTACAATAATTACTTTCAAATAAAACACATTTTGGGGATAAGCCTCTGCTTCAGGTGGCGTGATCACTGGTGTCTTTTTCACCAGTTATAGTAAGGCTGTTCACCAGGACTGCAGGTTTAAATTACTGAAGACTCTTCATCCACCTCTTGTGAACAACTAGTTACTTAATAAAAAGAAACATGACAAAAGGTTATTCTCTTTTTGTTACACATTTTTTAAACCATACTAGTGCAGACCCAAATCGTTTAATATAGAAGTGATAGTAAATCAGACTAAACGTTTCCGTTTTATATCCAAGGCTTAATCTCATGTCTGATGTTTTTTATTTACTGATTCAGTGTTTAGTTAAAACCTCAGCTCCACATGTACCTCCAATTAAGTCAAATGTTTGGAACTAACCAATCAGAATCTTACAAAGCCAAGATAGCATCATCTGGGCTTTTCCCAAATTCATTAACACTTTATACAGGTAATTTTTTTTTAATTTGTAGGAAGTAAAAGAAAAACGCCTGTCATTATTGCAGAATTCAAAAAATAGAAATAATTTTGCAAACCTAGAACAGGAGCAGTTTAGTCTAATTTATCATCTAAAATTGAGAAAAAACGTTTGTACTTTAGGAATGATGTCCATAAACATCCAGCTTAAACTGTATAAACCATTTAGAACATAGTTCATTATGAATGAAGAACTCACAATTAGAAGTGCACCATTTATCAACACTGATTTCCTTAATTTAGGAAGAGCTGTAGATTTGGGTGATCTTATCCCATAACCTACCTCAGCAAATTTCTAAAACTCGACCAGAGTCCTCTCCTGTGAGAGAGGTCTGACTGACAGACCGGTCCACCAGATCATGACTGCACTTTTGCAGTTAACAATTGTTATCCCACTGTTGACAACTCAGCAACTTTCTTGCTATATTTAGCAACATTTCAGACCAGAAAAATTGGTATCGGCCTAAATCGGAATCGGCAGGTCAGGCTTTTTAGGATTTGTGATCAGCAATCGGTCAGAGAACTGCAATCAGTGCGCCCATACTCTTTTAGAAGAAAGAAAAACTTATGTCCATCATACTTACAATGGGACTAGGATTCCTTAAGAAAAATTAAACCAGTAAGTCCACTCCATTTTCAGGAAAAATAAAAAAAAATCATATTAATGATAACAGGTACCCTTTTCAATTACATGAAGCAAATAGGTTGCAGGCTAATGACTTTATAACTGCTGAAAATTACCAGGTTAATTTGATCAAAAATGTTGTATGCATTATGGCATCTTAGTAAGACCAGACCTCGGAGAAGCGATTTGCCTCGATGGTTAGCGCCATACGGAACTCGTCCTCCAGAGCAGCGTACAGCTTCCTGCCTTCTGCCAGCTTCTCCTGCAGCTCCGCCTCCCTCTGCTGATGTCTCTGTTCCACTGATGCTACTTCCTTTGACACCGCCTGCTGGAAATCTGCCCCGCCGGGCTGCAGCCGCAGCTCCAGCTGTTTTCTGATGGAAGATGAGAATCGGAAGACAATATTGACATGTATCAACAAAATCCTTAACATAAGAATATTACCATGTGTTTTACTTTTAGCTAAAAGAGCCTAAAAACACATCCAAAAACAATCAAATTTATTGATTTATCAGATATATTTTCAACTTCATCATAACCCTTCATCGGCTTTGTTCCTATATTTAAAAAAAGAGTAATGTGTTAAAGATTATTTTTTCAACGTTGTATAATAGGTGTAGCACAATGATCCATTTTAGGACCACTACCCTTCTCCATATATATTAGTAAATTACCAGAAAGTTGCAATAATGTTGCAGATAATGCTGGTGTTATTATGCAGAAGCAAAAACTCAACATGAGGCTGCAAATCATTTTCTGACTGTTTCCTGATTAGAAATGGACAAACGGAAAAGGTTTACTATAGCTTTTTTTTCTAGAGATATTTTTGCACAAATATGAATTGTGGTTATGTTTGCAGGATATAAATAGGATTTTTTTTTGTGTGTGTTTTTAGATAAGCAATTTTAAAAGTGAGAAACTAGATATAATGTTTCCATCAGGTGTACCTGTGCTCCTGCTCCCTGGATGCTAGCAGTTCATGCAGCTGCTGTAGTTTGTCTTTGTGTTGTTGGACAGAAACTCTCTGGATGTCCAGCTCCCTCTTCAGAGCTGCTGCCTTGTTCTCCAGCTCCTGGTGACGTTTCATCTGAGGAGTTTTGTAGCATCCGGTGACCCTCACTGGAGAATTATTTTAATTTCTACATTTTCATTCACTTTGTGCTCTAATTTGATGAAATGCCTTACTTGTATAATAAGAATAAACAGTTTAGCGTACAGTATTCAGATGTACTGAAGTATTTTACATTTTCTTTCAGTACAAACAAACTTCAGCCTATCAAGATTTTATGTGACAGGCCAATACAAAGCGGAAAATAGTTGTTAAGTTAGTATAATAAGAATACATGCTATTGAACATTTTTTACAAATAAGAAAAAATAAACATTGTTTATGCATTTGTATTTAAATATCCCCAAATAAAACCCAGAGCAACAAACTACCTTCAGAAATCAGGTTTATAAATAAAACACTGTAAATCAGTATTAATCCAGCTGTTCTGTTTGTTAGAGAATATAAGTCAAGAAGCAGCGTCATGCACACCAAGATGCAACAGAGCAACAAAATGCTTGAGGGTGGACTCATTCAGATCACACATTTTGTTGCCTTCGGACTGCATCTAACGCTTTGGGTGGGAATTAAAAAGTCAAACATGTATGCAGCATTTTCTGTCATTACAGTTCAAGATGGATTTACATTGATACACATGGCCTGATATCAATGCAAGCTACAATTTTCTGGTTTTTATTTTTTAAGACTTTTTATCACTTTTCTTCCACTTCACACTTATAGTCACACAAAAAACATCAAAATAATGCTGTAGTCACTCAACAAGCCCTCCTATACACAGTCAGAATGTGTACCTCCTCAGCCTGCTGGCGAGCCCTGAGAGCGTCTCCATGGGAGACGCTTTCCTCCAGTCTTCGCAGCGCAGCCCTGTGTTGTTCCTCACTGCTCCGGGTCTGCTCCAGCTGCCGGCTAAGAGACTGACACCTTGTCTCCAGCTCCTCAACACGAGCCTGCAGCTCAGAGCGTCCCGATCTCTCTTTCAGCAGCAGCTCCTTCAGTCTGGTTGGTGCAGAACACCAAGAGTTACAAGCTGAATTTATAATTTATCTAGGTTGAAATTAGGTTAGAAAAACAAACAATTTGACTCAAAATTTGGAAATGAACAAATACATAATGGAGGTGAAATGTAAATTATAAATAACTGAGGGAAGGAAATGCGTAATGTAAATAAAATGCCTCCAAAATCTCGTACTCAGCAAACGGATCTCAGAACTGATGAGTCACCACTTGGTAATCTGTCTGTTGAAGAGTGTCAGTGGTGACAGGAACAGCTGTGTTTGTTGTTACATAGTGACAGCTGAGACTGATTTGTGTAATACTGCTGACATATACATGCCACAAACCCATAATTACACCATCATACAAATTTATGTAAATGGGAAAATGATGCAAACAAGAAAAATGCTCCAGACAGCGATGCCTGTTTGTGCAAAGGAGACACAACAAACAGCACCTGAAACAACACCTGAAATTAGAACTGGAGAATATACCATGCTGTTAAATTGTTTCTGCTCCCTTAAAGATTCTTTCTATTTTTCCCTCATTTTAATTTTATACATTGAATAAACTGTTTTTAATTGATTATTTCATTCATTAAGGGAAAAATGCCATTCGGTCCAACCTGCCGCCACTTGTAAGATCATAAATTAACCTTCATTCAACGTTTTTTGGAAAGCTAAACTCAATTTCACAGATTGATTAGTACCACACATGCACATATAGTAAATGATTTAGATAGAACATCTCTGATGACTGAAACATACCAATGCAACACATCAGCAAAACACAATCTGAAAGTCAATGACATCAATCAGTCAGGAAAGGGTAATGAAGCCATTTCTACTACTTTGAGACACCAGCGAACCAAACAGAGCTATAACCTATAACTGGAGAAAACAATCTAGCAGTGATGAAGCTTCCCAGGAGAAGCCGGTCAGCCAAGAGAAGCAGGGGCACATCAGTGATTCAATCACGATGTCCCAAAACACTGCAAGCCTCATGCAGTTCAGGAGATCAAAATTTAATAAGAAAAAGGATGAGCAAAACTACTGGTGACAACAAAATATGAAAAGGCCCATCTTACATTTGTCAGAAAAATATTGATGATTCCAAAGAGTTTTAGCAAAATAACGAGACAAAATTGAAACCTTTTGGAAGAGGAGGTTCATAACAAATGCCTGCCATTCCTTCTGCTAAGAATGGAAGGAGGACTTATTAGGATTAGAATAATAACTAATAGGGAAGTTATTATTCCCCATTTATTGGGAATAATAACTTGTCTCAATAAGGCTATTTTTTTCTCCTCATGGATAAAGACATCATTTGAAAATTTAAATTTTTCTAATCACTCGGGCTATCTTTATCCAATTAGTTTGAATATCTGAAACGCTGAAGTGAACCCCTTTATATTAAAAAAATCTATAAGGGAAAAACACTTTATCACAGCAGTAAAAATAACATGGATGGATGGACAATAAATCATCTTTATATTATCACAATGCAAGTTCTGCTTAGTTTTCCTCATTTCATTTTAAATTTTGTTTTTGTGCTGCTGTTTGTGTGCAGAGCCTTCATGTCCACCTGCGCCTCCCTCCTACCTGTCTGTGGTGTGCAGGGCCATACTCTGAAGGTCTTTTTCCTCGCTGACTTTTGTCTGCAGGCATTTCAGCTCCTCTGTCAGCTTCCTCACAGCTTGTTCTGCCTTCCAACGCCTCTCCATTTCCTGATCGCGCTCCTCCATGATTATCTGAGCAGCACAATTGAAGAAAAAAGAGGCTGGGTGATCTGAATAAGTGTGCACTCATTGTTTACTGCCTTACTATGTCTCTCTAACTCCCACATTCACTGCCACTTTTGTATCCAACATATATATTTTTCATTTATTTATTTATTTTTAACTATCTCATGTCGTCTTGCCTAAAGACATTTGGACACATAGACACTCCCCCTCCCCACTGAGTAAAGAGGAACACCACCAATTTTAGCCCTTCAGTCTGTCACTGGGATAGGAGGGGGTTTCTATATATGTTGCTTCAGATTTCTACTGCTGTTGGTTGAGAAATGAAGACACTGAAACAAAAGGGACAAAATTTTGGTTTGTGAAATGCTCCTTTAAGTGACACAAAAATAAGTATATATCAATAAATTAGAACATTATAAAAACCTTATTTATTTCAACATTTATTTCCGTCCTTTAAAAAAAAAGTGTCCATCTGTTTCAGTCATTTGCTGTTGCGCCCTTGGGCAAGATACTTTCCCCACTCTGCCTGCTGCTGGTGGTCAGAGGGCCGGTGGCGCCGGCTGGATGGCATCCTCACTTCTGTCAGTTTGTCCCAGGGCATCTGTGGTTACTGTATAGCTCACCACCATCAGTGTGGGGGTGTGTATGCATGTGTGAATGACTGGATGTAGTGTAAAGCGCTTTAAAGTCCCTGGTCTTGATAAAGTGCTATACAAATGCAGACCATTTACACACAAAATTATTTACACCATAAGCAGAATCCGCTCAATTTCCTTCATGAACATATGAGTCTTAGTGGCATCTCATTCTCAGGCAATTGACTTGAATGTAATAGTGGCCCACCTTTTAACACCCTTAGCTCTTCTGGGAAGTTGTTATTACTCTTTCTATTTGTGAGGTCAGGCACTGATGCTGGATGAGAAGACTTGACTTGCAGTGTCTGATTTATAAACTAAAAACAGTATTTTAAAGTCTAATCTCTGAGCTACAGGGGGCCAGTGAAAGGACTTTAGAAGTGGTGTGATGTGCTCTATCTTCCTGGTTTTAGTGAGAATGCAAGAACTAAACTTTACACTTCATATAATGCAGGTTAAGTGTAAATGTCCCCACAACTACCACTGCTCTGGAGTCCAGTGGTAGGGCAATTTTACTCTACTGCATTCAATTATTTGCACTACACTCTATGATTATGATATAAAGCTTGACAGAAGTTTCTCAACCATGAAACCCATTCCATGAATCTCTCTGCTCTGTTCTTGAGCTAATCTACAGGTCACATAAAGTTTGGAGGTCTGTAGCTATTGACTATGCACGCTGTGATTCTGAATGGCCTAAATCTTGCAAAATAAAAATTTTAAATTCATAACACTAAGTAGAGCAAACAGACATATAGTGATCATCATAATTTTCAGAGAAAATGAATTTAAAGGTTTTAATTATTTGCAAATATAAAATGCATCGCTCTGAGTAATGAATTAATCAAAACTTTTATTTTTCAATTAAATTATTAAGAGAAATTACATTTTCAATGACATTCTAATTTACAGAAAAATAGTTTGGTAGCTGTAGTTTCCCTCAATTTAAAAGTTAGAAGTTCATAAACTATTTTTGCAGTGGTTCAGAGCAACCATCTGATAAGTCACAGCTAGAGCTCTGATGAAATCTGATCAGGATGTTTGCAATATTGTGCTCAGGACAGATAACCTAAAGATACAGCTCTTTGGCAACAGAAACCATAAATATGTTTGGATCATTGGTTTGTTTTTTTTTAAAGTGTAATAACCAAGCAGATATTGGACTTCGCTGCTACAAATATAGCTGGGTTTTTATTAGGTTTCTGAGCAAAAGTAAGAACAAAATAGGACAATTTGTTTTTGTTTTCTTCAGGAGACATATTCTTTAGTCTTTATTTTCTTATTGCGTTTTTACAATATATTCACTTACTAAAAAATGATAGCATTCATCCAAACAGATGAACCATGCAGAACATACCCTATAGGTTTCTTCTTCTTGAGAGGACTTGACTGTTACACCGCCAGAGGTCTTAACTGCTCTCAGAGGTCGCTTCCAGGTTTGAGAAATGGACTGTGCAGCTCTGGCTCCAGCAGCCTTTCTTCTGGTCCCCACAGCAGACTTTGACATGTTCAGTTTACGATTCTCCTGATCGCTACAAAATAAAAACAAAACAAAACACAGGAATTGAAGTGGCTCTAAAACTAAAGCAGAGCAGATCTCCAGAGAATGTCTGGAGTCAAAGCTTAAAATCCTAGCATGCATTACACAAATGTAAAATATGAGTAAAATTGGAGCTGTAGAGTGGACAGATTTGAGCCTGCAGAATATGGCGCACAAGTCGTCAGCAACTGATGGAGAGAGATGAGGGAGGACAACAGGAAAGCCTCGTTATTAATGATGGAAGTGATGTGATGAGTCATTAAAAAATAAACATCATTCTCCTGGTTTTAGTTGTAAAAGGATATCCTCTGTTATCAAGGTAACTGATTATTGAAGTCAAAACATAATAAGATAATAACCTCATCTGCATTGTATATGACTATTAAAGATGCAAATGTTTAAAATAACTACATTTCCATGGACTTTCCACAGGTGATTAAGATGTTTCATAGGCACAAAATATTTATTTAAATCTCAGAAAAATAAAATATCTCCACTACAAAAAAAATCAAAGATCTATGAATCTGTTAAAGCACAGCCTCACCTGTCTGATCTGGTGCTCTTGGACTCCTGGGTGGTCGTGCTTGTCGTCGTCGTGTTATGGAATTTGGAAATTCTTGTGTGTTTTTTGTTTTCTTTCCCGTCACATTCGCTTTCTGATGTCTGGTCTGTGTCCCTCTTGGCTTTGCATACCTTCGTCTGAGCATAAGTAGAGATACCTACTCTTTCACCTGCAGGGGCCTTTGCAAATATAGAGAAAATATACATGTTGGGTAGAGACACAGAGAGAGGATTCTGATTAAGTTACAGACATTAGGACAACAGATTTCAATGTATTTTATTTATATTTTATGAGGTAGACCAACACAAATTAGTGCATAACTGTTACAAGCAAGGACGACAGCATGTCGTCCTTCCTTGTTCGGATTTTTATTTTAAGTCTAAAAAGTTAGGCTTGCATTTGTATTCTGTCCTTGATTCTCCAAAATCCAGTGCAACCAACTGCCATCAAAAGACAATATGTCTGTGTTATATAATCTCAGCATAGATACAGCTACGCTGTCAAGGACTCAGGGGTTTGATAGACGCCTCAAATCGATAAACAAAAACGTCATGAAACAAAGTAGACTGGTAAGGGATGAAGCAGTAGAGATGTCTGAACATCCAAAAAATTAAAAAGCATGGTATAACTGAAAAACTACAATCAACCTAAGCTGGCCTTAAGGGGGCATTTTTAACTAGAGAAGCAGTCAACAGACACTGGGCAGATAAAAACAAAAAATTTTTTTGCCCTAATTTTAAAAAAAATAGTTTGTGGCCTGGACTAACATTGCACATGACCCTGAACACACCATCACCACAGTGTAACATAGTGGTGGCAGCATCATGCTTTGGCATTATTTTTGCTTTGCAAGGTTAAGGAAGTGTGCCAGAGCTGACGACAAGACGAATGGAGCTAAAAACAGGGCAAACCTGGAAAATATTTGTTGGAGGCTAAAAAGAGACTTCACCTTCCAACAAGATAACATTAAACAAAATGCCAGACTTACAGTATAATGGAATGGTGTAAATTATCGCAATCAAATCAGGGTTCCTACACTTCTTCCATATAAAAAATCCATACTTAAGCTGACTGAGCTTCAGCTAAAAGGAGGAAGGGCAAAGATTTATGCCTCTATATATGTGAAGCATATGTTGTTGCAATAAAAGTTGACTCTGCAATGTATTGGCTCAAGGGGACTAAATATATGGAATGCCACACTTTAACTTTTTTTTTTCATAAAAAAATGTGAAATCATTTAGAATGTCTCCTTACTACCTTCACAATTATGCACTTCTTTGTGTTGGTTTCTAATGTAAAATTCCAACGTTGAATGGTATGCATACTTTCGCAAAATACTGTTTGATTTATAAGTTAATATGTGAAATCCTAAAATATTTCCACAGAGCTGGATAACATATTGAGCTGGGATACAGCCTTGATAAATCATGCCAGTGTTTGAATCATCAGTAAAGTCTAATATGCAAAAATACTTCCTAATGAGTCTTAATGGTTTTCATAAAGTTACCTGCTGGATGAGCTGCGACACCTGGTGCTCCAGCTTCCTGATGCGCTCTTCATTGATGGGGTCAGGTGAAACAGTAACAGTGGGACAAACTGGCTGGGAGTTCTGACGGACTGGTTGGGTGACTGGACCTGTGGCTGCGTCTGTTGTTTTTTCTGAGGCGATTTGCTGCCGAAACTGATTTAGTGCCTTGTCGATGCGTGGCGTGGTGACAGCACCCCTAACCTGCAATTATATTTTTATTTAGGGTTTCAAGTTTGCTTTAGGCACAAATTTAATTTTTATGGCTTTTCACGACACAAGACAGAATGTGTATATTGCAGTCCGCTTTTACTGGAACCCTAGAGTGTCATCTGTCAGCACTGTCAGGAAAATGAAGTACAAATAAGTAACAGTGGAATAAAATGACAGATTACCGCTTCACCGTGGCTTGTATCGGAGGAAAGCAAAAAGTCCACATAGTCATCCAGCCCGGGGATGTCACTGCTTATACCTGGAGACGAAGGATGTCTGAGTCGGTCCAGGCCATCCAGGACAGAAATCTGTGGCAACGACTCCATAACAATTTCCCAGTATTCTGCAATAAAGCAGAAACACAGTTGCATTAGAAAAACCTGTACACCGTTATGATAAAATAAAAATCAAAAACATTAAACAACTGTTAATATCTTAAATATATTGAAGTCTGACCTCCAAACATATTTTATCTATGTCATATCCTGATTTGCACAACTTATGTGGCTTGTGTAACAGGAGAACGTCTTGAATGAGATTATATGTATACAAAGTCAGATAAGGACGCGAGTTAACAATATCTTTTCATGAAAATGAAAACAGCTCATTTTATTGATGCCAGCTGTAAATTAATCATGAGCAGAGAAAAACATAACTGGAATATTTTGAATATTAAAATGTCTGTCAACCTAAATAACAAAGACAGAGCTGAAAAGAAACAGAAACAACAGACTTTAGTTAATAATCAGTTTTATAATGACTTAAACTCAGATGAGCTTATTAAATGAAAGAAAAAGATTAATACTAATCTGTTTATAGCTATCACACTATAATACTGATTAACTGATCAAATTTGTACCACTGGTATAGATAAAATCATGTTCATATTTGGTTATATAGCACTTTTAATGCACCGGGAAAATAAAAAAATAAAAACTACTTATGATTAATATAGGAAATTAAATTCGCACAAAATGGGTCATGCTCTTGTTTTTTAGATTTCATATTTTTTTAATAATGAGATAAAAAAAACACGTTTTTAAATAGAAGAAAAGCAAAATAAAAATATGTCTTGGCAGCAGTGCGAGCGCAAGCCTTCAATAACGTTTACCACAACTGCTGGGAGGGCAGAGAAGGGAAAAAAAGGAACAATCTAGTCCTTAGGCTGAACTTTTCTTGTTCTTTTCAGAAAACAGTACACAAACCTCCAGCATCTTTACAAAAACTACTTTCTCCGAGGCTTTCAACAAAACTAACAGCAGCACAAATATTACATAAACACCGACTTTGACTGTCCAGCTCACATCACTGGATAACATTTTTCCAGTACTTCGCATTAATAATTTGTACAGTCTATATGATCCTCCTCACAGTCAATATTCTTATGCACACTGTGAGCTGTTGCAACAACTATGATGTGAATCATATTTTTTTTATACTTCCAAACAGACTAAGAAAATTTTACCAGCTATGTATCTGTACTTCTGTTCCACACAATGTAAATACAACCTCAGTAAACAAAAGACTCCCTCCAATTATAGAACACCACTGTGGATAATAATGAAATGATGTATTTTTAAATTAAACTTCAGACCTTTCAAGGAGTAAGTAAACCTTAAATCACCTGTTCTTTGCGTCTTTTTCATTAAAATGTGTTTAATTCTGCAATATTTGGCCAAAAAATGTCTTAGTGAGGCCCTCCCTGGTTGAAGACAACTACAGTTGAGATTTTCTATTGGTTACAACCATACAGAGTGGTTGACACTACCCCGTGTATGACATTACCCCGTGTATGACACTACCCTGTGTATGACATTACCCCGCGTTCAGGTAAAACTGCCTCACTTAGACATGCGCCCATATCATGGTGTGTTAGAAGCATTGATCAATAGCACTTCTCAGCTTTGTACATGTGTGATTCATTCGGAATGTGGACATGGAGTGGAATGGGTCTCTTCTCTGCTCTGAAAGCACAATAACACAGATAGAAGTCACTAAATTTGTCAAAAGTCCCAAGAGGAGTCTGAAATCACAGGAGTCATATATGGCGATAAAGTTGCTAAGTTCACAGCAGTGTTTTCCCTTATCTTGACCACAGTCTCACTTAATCCCCTCTGCTAAACACTTGACCTCACCCTCTGTGTCTCTTTGCTCTGCCCACTTTGGTAAAAAAAGAAATTAAAAATTGTCTGTAGGCGGGCAGAGTTTTTCATTCACACGAACGTTTAATTACGCTATAACACCATCTTGGTTTTTGTGTTTGTTTGTTGTGCTCTGAAATTGCAGAAACTGAGTCTATAGAGAGGTTAAGAAAATAGAAATCCTAAGCGGTCAAAGAAAAACCAAAAGGTCATGAAAACACATCCTGCATGCCAATTATATCTTAAGCCTGTTGGATCGATTCTTGCAGCAGTAAATGTCTGCACAGGACCCAAAATGTAGTGGCTAAGGTGCTAGAGCTCACAAAGTGTCAGAAACACACACAAAAAAATAATAATAATGATACAGACAAGAGAAATTTATAGCAACCAATACTGTTATTGCAAGATTTTTCTAACATTGCACAGGCACAGCCCTACAAAGGTCCAACTAAAACACTTTTCAATGTGGAAGTTGTGACAAAGATATGTTTAAAAAAATAAATCAAAACAACCACAAAAGTTGTACAAAGACATTCTTCATATTGACTATATGTATTTATAAATAACTATTTTAAAACATTTTCTTGGATTAGATCACTGCATGAAATACAGACCCAGGCAGGATGAAAAGACGGCTCACTGAACAACTATTGATTTCTTTATCTGATTTTCTTTATTATAAATATGGTAAATACTTGTTTACTTCTTTACCTATTCAGGTTTCAGTTTTTTGTTCAGACTATTCAAGCTTTCATATTTCCTATTCTGTATTTTCATCAAGCTAATGATGTACAAAGGTAGTATTTCTATTCCAACCTGGTGCAATGCAGATGGGGTTGTCTCCACCATCCTGGTTTAAAGTGACACTTCGTAAGCCTTGTAACCCCAGTAGGCACTGCAGAAGATGATCGATGCTGTCTATGAGGTTGGCATGAAGACTGAGGTGCTTCAGTTTGTACTCAGTGCCATGAAGATACAGTAGACCTGAAGCAAATGAATTGAGGAATAGTTAACATGAAATGTATCACTCAGTGCAGATAGATCAGAAATCTTCACAAGCAGTACTTAACCCACCTGTGACATTATTTATCTGATTGTAGGACAAGTTTAATTTCTTCAAGTTCACAAGGCCATTCAATCCTGAAAAAGGTGGAATATTGAAAAAAGATTTGAAGAATGAATAATTACTTCAAGAACTTGTAAGGAGCTCAAACATTTTGTTTAGCAAGGGAAAATTTGAAAGAAAAACACTCACCTTCAACCTTTGTGATTAAGTTGGATGATAAATTCAGAGTCCTGAGGGAGGTGAGGGAACTCAGACCCTCAATCTTACATATGCGATTGGAAGAAAGGTCTAAGTGGTGCAAATGCCAAGCAGAGGACAGGCCCTCGATACTCGGGATGTGATTGCAGTGCAGATTAAGAGATGTAACAGCAGGACTCAGGGGAACATCTTTTAAACTACACAAAAGGAAGCAATGTCAGAGTTATAGTACGATAAAACTTTAATCCAAGCACATTGTCAGCCTTGCGTTTTACACAAATACAAGATTTTTGTTTTATCAATTACGTTCTTCAATGTATTCCCACTGCTTCTGGTTATAGATACTTTTATTAATTACTTTCTTCAACGCATTCCCACCTGCTCTGGTTATTAAAAACCCGAATGGTGGTGATTAATGTCATTTAAAACAAGATCTTCACCAATAAGGTATTTCCTGGCCAATCCCAATTTCCATTTTTGTTCAGGTTCAATATGTCTATTTCAATTTTGACTGACTCAGTTTTTATTTTCCAAGCACTGAAAAACATAATAGGAGAAAGTGTTTGTTATAGAGATAGTAGTTTTAAATTCAACATGAAATATGAGAGCATCCTTATCAAAGCATAAGTTCCACACTTCTGTTCTTAATGAATTCAAAAGTGTTTATTAAAGTACATGTTAATACTTGACACATTTAGAAACAGGAAAGGATGAGAATTCCCATTGATCAGGGGAAATTCACATACTTATTAATGATAAGCACAACAGGGCTACATGGATTCTGATTTAAAAATGTAAGAGACATATCAGGGCTAAACTAACGCCAGTGAGGCCGACATTGAAAATTTGTGAGTTGAGAATATATATATATATATATATATATATATATATATATATATATATTTATTTATTTATTCATGTTTTAGCTTGGTACTATCTACCAAGTTATATTTCTTCAAATTTACTAACTTTTAGTAGACCTTATTATTGAACAAATTTAAAATTGGCATTTAGCTAATACCGTACTAAAAAATGTGCCACGACTCAAATGTAACTGTGCTTTTAACTACATGCTTTATTTAAAATGCAATACTGAAATACATCGCATTAATGCAAATAAATAATGTAATAATGTTTTCAATAGTTATTCAACGTTACCTTGTCACCTGCTTGTCAATAAGGCTGAGCTCTTTATCTCCCATGGTAACAGTATTTAGCCAGTTCAATCTGGTTCAAACTGCTCATTATGAAGTTAGCTAAGAGGAATAACAGCCAACCACTGCCAAACTCCGCAAACGGTGGAGAAAACTGTATTGAAATCAGCGAAAACATCCCCAAAGTCTTCAGGCCAGAAATCAAGTCGCCTAGCCTAGCCGACATGTAGCTTCCATAAGTCGCCGAGGGCTAAAAGAAGTCAAATTATTACCAACTCATCCACAGAGAGCAGTCAAAACTACTGGAACAATCCAATAGCTCACGTATACGTTCATTTAAATATACTGAAAGGACACGCTGCGAGTTTCTGACAATATTTAATGTCGCTGCACCGCTGAGCAAAATTAAATTCGCCGCGTCTTCCTGTTTACATGACGTTGCTAACGGCAACATCCGGGTAAGTTTTCTGCGCTCCACCCACAAACCATAGTTCTAAAACAGTATCAAGGCAGAGAGTTTATTTACTTATGTTTATTTTAGTGGTAGCAAAATCGTTAGCATCAGCAATTTACATGATGAACACAAAGCTAATTAACTGAAATTTAATTTAGTTTATTTATATAAACTATATAGGGTCAATTCACAGCAAATGTCACACTTTGCAAGACAGGGCCTTGGAGGATCAGTATTTTCATTTTGTTGGAAGTGAAAACAAACTCGACAAGCACAGTGGCTGATCACGCTACCTTGAGCTTCAGTTTCGAAAAAAAAAAAATAAAGATCCTAATTTCAGCCAACACATCCAGGTTTACAGCTGCTACAGACTACTTTTTACATCGGGGTGCCCAAGTCCAGTCCTTCAGATTTACCATCCTGCAACTTTCATGCATCCGTCCTCCAACACACCTGTATCACCTTTATAACTGATTGTCACAGAGGTAAATACCTGCTTGTGAGGCAGTTTAACCATTTGATTTGGTACAGCAAGTTTTTAGAAGACATTTCTTCAGACAGTGATACAGGAAAAATAGGATTTTATGCAAGAAGTTGCAGCATCAAAGCGCTATAATGCATAACTCACTAGTAAAGACCTAAAAGATAAAATAATAATGACAAGGCTCTTCACCAGACTAAGACTCTTATGGGACTTTGTGAGTTATCTTAAGGTGGAGCTTTAAGGAGAAGGAAAACAATTCAACTCTGCATAATCTGGAATGCTGTGCTTAGTGTATAAAACTGACGACAAGTCAAAACAACTGAGACTCACTGAAGGGAAGGCTTGTGAAAAGAAGGGTGTATTGGTCATGGGTTGTTTTTATATGTTAAAGGGAAATTAGATCAAATAAAGATTTCATTTATTTGCACAATTTTTCTGCACAATAATAGTTGCCCAGTAATTGTGCACATATAAAGACATATAAAGTCCTAAGAAAGTCACAACCTCGCTCACTTCAGCTCTGATGTTTGTTAATAGTTTGATCGACTGACACCCCTAAATTTTTTTAAAATAATAAAATTAATCACCAAAAATACAGCTAGCAGTTGTGCACATAGTGTACTTGCTGCAGCTAAATTCATCTTTACACTGATTAATCTAAGCCGTTGACAACAGTGGTGGCTGATGTCACAGCGTATTTCTACTATGGAATAAGAGTTCATAGATTAATTTGCAGAGAATATTGACCTGAAAATTTTGATCTAGATGTAGATTGCAGTGGGAATGCAACAAATACACATAAAAAGCATAATCATTTAGAGATTTTAGAGAGTAACATTAATTAAACTCATCCACCATTGATTAGCATATGTCACTTCTTATTTCACAAATTGACTTGTTTTAATTTACAGCAGTGCATCTTTCCTCAGGAAACGTCTTTTAGATGAAAAAAAAAATTATGAGAATGCCATTGATAATTGATGGTTGATTGTAATCATTATAAAGGTGCTTACTTGACTTCACAAGTTTTTCCATTGTGTTAATGCCCTTTGAAGAAAAAAACTTTCTGGTATCAAAAGTAAATCACTTATAACAAGAAATGTTCTGGTGTGTTTAAGATGGTAATAGATCTGACGGCACTATTTGAAGTTATACATTATATATTTTTTACATATTTTTGGAGTAAAAATAGAAAAGAGCAGAAAACCAAGAGCAGGGGATGAGCTGAGGATAATCCTTTGCAACAATCATTGCAGGTTTATTATTTTTACAGAATTCCAAATGATACATTTATTTATTTGAATTTTTCAAAAGAGAAAACAAGAGTGAAAAAGACAAAAAAAAAAGAGAAACTCATATATAATGTAATGTAATCTCTTTTCCTTGCTGTCAGGATGATGCATGACTAAATTGTTTTGCAGATGTAACAAATGTGTAACAAAAGCACTGAATTGAACATTGAACATGACAGAATAAAACAAATCTACTTTAACTAAATAAAACAAAAACAAGAGCATGAAAAAACTATACAATACAGGGGAAAGATTAAATAGATGCATTGTTTCTGCTTTATTTTTCCTCTGATAAAATTCATAGTACTGAAGGTTGAGTGCTATTAGACAAAACTTGGAGTATGCTTTGCTTTCTTTGTATGACCGTCAGTTAATCACAGCTGAATCATAAAGATCCTGACCCCTATTATGTTCATAATTCCTCCAGCAGCTTCGCAGCCCGGAGAGAGATTTAGTGCATCGCACCTGAACATCTTCCATATTATAGGAGCTGCATGACTGATCACTGTACTCACTGGCTCCCGGCCAGCTGTGATAGAACCAATTAAACCTGCAAACCAGCCAGTGGCCCACCTTGACCTGTGAAAATGATGATATGGTGCTAATGAAGTGACTGAATTAGAAATGCCATCTGTTGCTGCCAGGCCACCACATTTCTCAATGGCTACGATTCATAAGGGCTCTGTGTTAAAAATAAAGTGATACTCTCAATTCCAATTAGGTAACAGGTCTAATGTGAATGAGTACTCTAAGTCATCCTTAGTAGAAAATTTGTTCCTTTAGAGCAGCAATGTGTCTTTTTAAACATTGCTTTTCCCCGTAGTTTGTTGGAAAATGGTTATAATAAATCCTGCAGTAAAACTGTGATTTAGGGACACCTCTGCAAATGCCTGATAAACAAGATCAAATGTATATCCATTTTATATGTATTAGGTATAAATATATAAACCTTTAAACCTTTTGTTTGTTTATTAGTAACATAACTGATTTACAACATTATGTAGGCAATATTTTAGTATGGTGTTAAATTTTTCTCATCAAATCTGCATTTGACATTCACATTCATTTGACTATGCATTAATTTACTTTTTTGCTCTTGGGAGAATAAGAGATTGATTAATAAAATAACGCCCATTTTATCATAAATGGCATTAATGTCCGCTTGTAAAATTATAACACTGTAAGATTATATCTAGCAAATAACTCGCCTTATTTTAAATGTGTATCATGGTCCTCTCAGCACTATGATTCTCATATTTAGCTTTTCCACCACCATCCTTTGAGTTTGTTGACTCAGCAATCCTTGATTATTGTTACCTGATGCAACCAATAAATTCAATGTATTGGACAATTGTCAGTAATGTTTTCTTTTCAGTTTTTCATGACCTATTTCTGATCTGGACAGCAGTAGTATTTGCAGACTTAATCATGGTGGTTACAGTTTAGATTTTGTAACTCTATTGTCATTTACTGACCTAACGTTAAGATATTAGGTGGATATATCTGATACAGCAGTGGATTGGTTTTCTTATATTGTGTCTAGAAATACTTTTGCTGCTAAATCTAAAGGTAAACCATCTTCAGATTTATTTAAGCATAGCGTGTTTCAAGATTCTGTTCTTGGATCTGTGTTTTTGTTATTTATACCCCTTATATTGTCTTTTAAGAATGTTTAGTGTTAACTCCTATCATGGCTACACAGATGATATTCAGATATTTACCCTTAAAACTTCTGACATGTCAGTCTAAATTAATCCATGGAAATGGTTAAAATTTGAAGTATCTGATCATTTTTTTCAGTTGGATAATGATAAAACAAGAGGTTCCTATTTGTGTTCCAGGTCCTTTCCCAAAAAGTTGTTTGCTTTTGACCCAAAAAGAACAGTGGAAAAGTCTAGCAAGACATAGTATGTAATAGTATACCATATCCTGCATACTATTAAATGATGAATATGCACGACTAAAGACAAAGTAAATAAGCGTACTGTCACCACTCAAACACCATGAACAACCAACATTGGTTAATAAAGTTGTAAGTACTGTTTCCCTATCTGTTCTGTTTGTAGATATTTGTAAATATTTCTATTTACATATTTATTTGCTGTTTATTTTAATTTCTGAATATACGAAAAGCCTACATTGGTTGATTAAAGACCCAATGTGTGATCCTGACCACATCTATGGGAGCCATTGCCCAGACTATTGGAGATCAAGGTTTGTCTTCTATTTCAGCTATTTTAAAATCAGATGTGCTTTTGGGTTTCAATACACTACACCACAGTAACATTATACATTCTATGAGATCACTGGGTTGCATTTTTTATAGAATGTGTCTCTAATTTAGTGAAGAAAACAGAAAAAAGTAGTTTCTTTTTCACTAAACAGGTGAATTTCTCCAACAATTTCAGTGCCACATTATTTTATAAAAGGTTATTTTATTTTAAGGCTTTTGATACTATCTGTGCTAATGGTGAAAATAAGTGTGGAAGATGCTGTAAATGCTGCAACCATTAGCAAAAATAATAGTTTCTTAAGCTTATGATCTGTGAAATATTTTAAAATAAAAAAACTCCAAAATGTATCCTAAATATAACTATCACAAAGTGCAGAGTAGCTCTGTCATAACACAAGCAGTGATTCCAGCAGTGAGTCTATTTCTTCTGTAATTTGCTGTTTTCTGAAAATAATACCAACACAGTTTTTCCAAAAACAAGACAAACTCTACAATCTGGATGTTTCCCTAACACTGTGAAAATAAGCCACAACACATTTTCAAGGATGGGAGGCAGATTTATTTCAAAAATTCTTATCATCCATGACTGTACAACAGATGCAATGAGTACAAATTATCCGTAATAGTCACACCTTGAACATGCTGAAAACAATTAGTCATCTTCAGATCACTATGAAAAGAATATAAATACATTTTAAAAAGCTCCTTATTGTGAACAACAAATGAGAAACATGGTATGCATCCAATACAGCGTGAAACACAGTATAAATCATGTGTAGATTTCACCCAAATGTACAATTAAAACAAATCACATTGTCATCAGGTGCCAAAAAATACGAGTTCAACTTACATTCATATTCATCTCTCTCCCTGCAGTGTGGCTGACTCACAGAAACATGAACATACAGCAAAATACAACAAAAAGAGACCATTTCATGTTCTTCCCTTCACATAACTGTATTTTATATGCACAATACAGAACAATAGATGATAAGCACACAATATACTGCGTTTGTCTGCATTTTTTAGAAAAGCAACCGTTCTGAGTTGAGAATATTCAATGCTCTTTGCATCTTGCAGTATTCTGGAGAATATTTATATCCTGCATTTTGATAAAGCACACACCAGGAGTGTGATGTTTGGATGAGGCAAACAAGCTGCAACACGTCTGAAAACATCTTCCTCTGCTGTCAGTCACTTCCCGCGTTGTTTCCTTTCACTTTAAACACACCTCCCTGATCAAGAGGATTTTGCTGGTATCCAGTGTCACAACGTCTTTGTGGATGGGAAAAAAAAGAAAATTAAGAAGGTGCTTTGAAATGTATTATTTTAGTCACATGTAAATGGTGGCTACCTTGTGAGACTCTTTTGTCTCAAACGTTTTACTATTTAAGATTTTTACCAATAAAGAATGCCCCTGATCATTCTCCCAGATAAAGACTGGTCTTAAAAGCAATGAGCTGCTGCTGCATGACTTTAAACAGGCAGCTCAAGCTCATGGATCCTCCAATTAGGATGAATACAAGAAAATATGCAAAGTACAAAGGGCCAAAAGACTGTCTATATATCTACCTATGAATATTTAAAATGCATTGATATTTAATTAACAACTTAATATAAGGAGTTTGCATGTTCTCCCTGTGCATGCGTGGGTTCTCTCCGGGTACTCCGGCTTCCTCCCACAGTCCAAAAACATGACTGTCAGGTTAATTGGGCTCTCTAAATTCTCCCTAGGTGTGAGTGTGTGTGTGCATGGTTGTTTGTCCTGTGTGTCTCTGTGTTGCCCTGCGACAGACTGGCGACCTGTCCAGGGTGAACCCCGCCTCCCGCCTGGAACGTAGCTGGAGATGGGCACCAGCAACCCTCCTGACCCCATTAGGGACAAAGGGTGAACAGAAAATGGATGGATGGATGGAACTTAATATAAGTTTGGAAAACATAAGAAAATACCTTTCAGACTGATTTGTAAAACATTTAAAAAAGCAGTTTCTGGGAAGAAGTTAAATTTGGACACTCCCACATTTATTCACACTTTAAAGTGACTATAATTACACGAAGATATATTCCATCAGGTGCACATAACGAGAATACTTTTACTCTGTATTTTGAGGGAGTTTTTCCCTTTTTAAACTTTTAAACATTTAGTTTGGTGTGACTGCTGAAGTGAGAATGAATTTCATGGTAACATCCAAAGAGATCAATGGGGCCATTAGAAAGAAGATTTCACAAGTTTAGAAGTTTTTAAGGGATTAAAAGTGGCCTCAATTTTTTTTAAATCACCCATTACATTATATTTCACATATATTTGTAAATCCAGAAATCAAGATCAAAACTCTCAACTAAAAACGCTAAACTGATCTGAGCGTATAAATCTATTGTGCCGAAAGAAAATCCCAAGATAAAAGATTTCTGTTCTCGGGCACTTGAGTACAACAGGAACAAAATGTCAGGCAAGAGTCAGATTGACTCTTATGGCCATTTGTACCCATAAAGTAAATCAGGGGAAATTTAAATGTCATTTGATGAAAAGTGCAGATGTTAGAGGGTCATATCCGTCCTTATTCCCAGACAGCCATCAGTGATAGCTGCAGAAAAATGGGCCTTACATTTTCTCCCAGATGAATAAAACAAAGCGTCATTTAGAAGAACACTGATTAAAGTCTTAAGCTGTTTAATTCAAATTCTCTGTCTCCTTTAAGGTAGATTTAAACATTTAAAACCTTGAACTGTTTCTGTGACTGTCATTATCTATAGTCACCTACAGGTACTTTTCAAAAGAAATAAGTAAGAGAGTTATGTTGATAAAAACGAAGTAAACACTGACCTTATTCAGTTGTCAATGTCCGATATGTGGTTCTCTATCTGCAATACAAGCAATTGAGGCATCAGTGCAATAATCTATAGAAATAGACAGTCTGACATATAACATTTTATTCAGTTGGTTTTGTAATTTAAGAAAAAAAAAGTATGAGGGATATGTGCAATTTTACTGTTTTATATGATCAGGCCACAGATGTAAACTTAATTCTGAAAATACAATGAGAGACTCCCTTATGAAACAATTTTTATATTTGTGTTTAGGAGGCATCCTCACTCTACCAACATCTGTTACATCTCAATTTGACGTAATGTGTTTACAAGGTTATCAAGAATTTCAAAAACCTCCTGAAGACATGGAGTATTTAACATGACCAGGTCAAAATTCACAAATATGTGCTTTGTCAAACTATGTGAGGAATTGTCTTATTGGTAAATATTACCATAAAAAACACCTGGTAAAGAAACCACTGCTTAAAATTTATACAACTAGATGGCTTCAGGTTGTGCCTCCGATCAAACAGTTTTTTATCTTGTATAAGTTTAAGGTGGTATTAATATCAAAAATGCATTGAAATTACTTCCTTTTTGTGTTTTCAGAAATTCAATAAAGGTTTCGTAATCTCAAATTGTGTCTATAAGGATATATATTTTAAATTGTACAAAGAAATGTATCATATCTCATATCACACAGAAGCATAAAACGGTTCTGTTTTAGTTAAAATTTTTCATGACCGGTCTTTGTACCACTTGGGATAGCTTACGGTAAATATTAGTGACTGGGCACAGATTCAACTCAGACTACAATTTCTGTTCATAGCCAAAGACGGTACATTGCTTTCATTTGAGAAAGTGAACAACCCACTCACTCCTCGCAGAGAGAGAGAGACTATCTGCTTCGGCTCCTCACCATGTCGCTGGTTCCTTCATCTTCAAAGTCATCCTCGCCTCCGTCCGTCATCTCTCCTGCCTCTACCTCGGCTGTTCCCTCCACCTCCTCTCCTCCAGAGTGGTCTTCGGCATCACCATGGAGACGATCACACACCTCCTCCTGTTTCCTCTGCATCTCTGGCAAAAGACAACGCAGACAGTAAGAGGCCGATGCCAGAACAAAACAGATTTTTTTTTTTTTCAGTTTTATAGAAGCGACATTTCCAAATTAGTTTGCCTCTTTTGTTTGTGTGTCTTTGTTCAATACTTTAAATTATGCAAACACTTTTTGTCTCTTCCAGTTAATATATTGACAGGCGCTCCTACAGCAGACAGGTTCTGCCCTCCCTCTCTGCTGTTTCTCACCGGTCTCGGAGCGATGTTGCCTCTCAATCTTTTCCAGCCTTCCCAGCAGTGAGTCGATCTTTGTCTTGATCTGCGACAGCTCCTTCTTGATGGTTAGGAGCTGGTCTGTCTTCACTGTGAGCACACATACATAAAGTTAAAAAGCATAGTTAATGTGAGACATTAACTTCACCAAATGCACATCAAAGACCTTTTAAAACCCCTTAAGACCTAAGTTTCAAATCTCCGCCTCAGTATTCTTGCTCATTTTAATGTACGTAGTTCTTTCAATGTCCTGTGAGAAAATATATTTGCCCATCTATCCATAACAAATAGAACTTTTAATTTCTAGAAATAATTAAAGGAGTGCCCCTCAGATTAATTTCACTCCCTGCTACATTGAGAATGAAATTACTGTAATAACCTGGTATTGGTTGGAAAGCGCAACATCTCATCTTTCAGAAACCGTTGAAATTTTTCAGATAGCGCAAAGTGTGGCGGAATTACGGTACTGCTAATTTGGGTGGATCGTCGCTGATATGTTCAGTCTGGAAGCTTTTAAGTAAAACTGGAAGCGAAAATCAACAAACATTATATGAAACGATTTGATTTGATTTGATGTGTGACTGTTTTTGAATATTTGATTTCTTTATTGCAGGTTAACAGCTTACCTGCAATAAAAAAGCATTTTGAACAACCTTATTGTGGAAAAATTGAAAGAAGTGGAGCAAAGAGAAGGTCAGTCTGGTCTTTTTCGAAGTGAATTTCTCCCAGTTTTGTGAAGCGAATGTTACCACCACCATACTGTATTTACTATAATATACCATAACTGTAACAGACAGCATTTCAAAGAAGCGTTTAAATCCACTGCATAAAAAGAGATATGGCCATTTTTTATCACCATCTAACAGTAGAAATTAGAAAGATAGAGAACAGAACCGCTAGTTTCAGCAAGTCACCAAAGTCATGAATCCATGAACCCACATGAAATGGGAGGTGAAAGGTCGCACCGGGTCATAGAGAGAGAATATGATTCATCGCCTGTGAATTATTGCAATAAAGTTGTACAGTTTGAACTGGAGCAGAAAACAACTACTGAAAATATTGTGCACATCTTAAGACGCAAAGCAGCCCAGACCGTCAATCTACCACCATTACACTTGACTTGTGCAAATGTTGTTCTCACAGTTTTATGTCAGCCTGATTAAATTCTTGTTTATTGCATTTTTTTTTCTTGGCTTCTGTGACCTGCATTTGAGATTAACTGACCTATGTTTCTATTATAGAAAATTACAGTTTTATTACAGAAATGAAGTAGTGTTTCTTTAACTGCTATTAAGGAAGTTGGACAAAACGAAATAAATTTTCTTTTTTTAGCATTTGTCACAAAAACAATCTGAAATTTTTGAAGCTGGTAAAGGAATAAAGCTATGTTGATGTGAGAGAGAAATGGCAATCAATGGAACTTTCTGACCTATATTTAGGTTTCAGATACAATTCTAGAAATATTTTAATCAGATTATGATTCAATATTTTTTTCTTTATCTTTATAGCACTATGTAGAAAAAAGTTAATTCAAGGAAAATAGATCAAAATAAATGGGAAAGAATTTCTGAAAATGGTCAAATGCTTCTATAAATATAGGTAATTTTGTCACCTTAATATTTTACTCAAATGTACTTACTTTTTTTCATTTGCAAAGCCTTTGTTCCCTGGTCACAGCTTTTACTTTGGCGAGTACATTCTTTTAAGGAAAACAACACAAACAACACCAAAGTTGTAGCAATCCATAATAATTAACTCTCTCCAAGCAAAGCAGGAAAAATTCATTAGTGGAATGAAAAAGGGGGAGAAAAAGTAAACATACGTTTAGGACCAGTGATGGACGAGCCAATATTGATTGAAGAGGAGGAGGAAGAGGAAGAAGAACAGGCTCTGACCGGAAAGGAGGATTTGGCTCTGCGATTGGACGGAACAACTAGCCGAGAACGTTTAATGGGGATGACGGCTCGGGTCGGGGGCGCCACGCGGCCGTGGTACTCGAAGAGTCTGAAGGCACAAGAAACCATCAAGCTGGGAAACAGAAATGTTTAAACAATTCTAAAATGTAGAAAGAAAAGATGTCTTACATGGAGAAAAGTAACTCATGGTTGAATATAAACAAAAAAAATGCTGTTTATTGCCTCATTCACTTAGACTGAGAAAGACTCGCAAAGTATCAAGATAGACTTTAAAACTGCCACATTTATAATAAAATCCACCTCAACTTGTTAAAACAAGCCAAATTCCCCTTACATTTCACAGAAAACTGCAGATTTCAACTCTCCTATAAATAAGAAACCAGGGAGGAAGTAAACAATCTGCTTAAAATGTCAAAAGTAGGAAAGGTCTCTGCCTTGCTGGCGCAAATGACCAGCCAGGGGACTATCTGACATTCTACGGATAAAAGCATCATTAGCAAGGAGAGGGGAAAAAATCTCCTCAATATGACATTCATTAAGGCTATGATAATGCATTTACTACTCAGATGGAAATGAGGGTTATTCTGCACAAAAAATGGAAAATTGACAGGAAGGATTTTTTCACTAAAGGGCAACAATATCACAAGAGAGGCACTTGCTGACGAAGAAGTGATAGGTTGAAGCTTTTTACATACCTGCTGTAGAAATCATCTCTGTAGTAGTCATAGTCAAACTCATAGCCACTGTGGACAAAAATAAAACAAGCATTGTTTTCATTGTGTTCTGTGCATACATTAGGAACAAGAAAAGAAACATAAAAAAGGAGGTAAAATCTGGAACATTGGCATTTAGGCTGAATAATGTATTCAGTGGTGTTTTTTAAAGTAAGAGGCTGACATTTTGGAAAAATGTCATCGTCTTATTAAAGGTTTTATTAGAGAAGACTCTTGATTTGAGTATACATGAGGTGTACTGTCACTCAAAAGGGTTTTAAAAGCATATGTTACTTTATTCATGTAGACCAGTTCTTTTGTGATTATGATTAATGTAGCTGTCAGGAGCATTAATAATATTTGAAAAACATTTTTTTTTGAGAATTCAGTGAGGGAGACTATCGGTCACTGAGCGGACAAAGAACCTAATAGTCACAAAGATACAGCTCCAGTTTTAACTGGATGATCAAGAACGTGGCCAGACAGACACGGTAGTCTGCTTGAATTTAACAGAAATACAGCCGAGAGATTGTCAGATTGTGAGAAACAAGGTTTTAGGCTGTACTCCAAACATCATTCTAGGAGAAAAACAAACAAAACTCACCACATGGCTAACACCATTTCTACTGTGAAGCATGGTGGTGGCAGCATCATGCTGAGATTGTGGGGGGTTTTATACCAGAAACTGATAAACCAGTCTGCATACAAGGCAAAATGACAGCAGCCATATATATATAGAGAGAGATAACCTGCTTTACAGTGCTCTGGACCTCTGGCGAAGTCCATATTTCAACACAGAAATGACCTGAGGCAAACATTCAAAATATCAGAGGAAGGCTTCAGGAGCCGCCTGTAAATGTCTTTTAGTGGCGCAGCCAGAGCTCGGAGTTAAATTAGATATCTGTGTGCTGAGGCTGTCCATCCAACCTGACTGAAGTTGAGAAAATATACAGACAAATTGTAGAAAATACCCCGAAACAGGTCTGCCACCCAAGAAACATGCCATACCAAGAAACACTTGAGGCTGTGATTGCTGCCAAAAGTACCTCACATAAGAACTAAGCCATTGCTGTGAATACTTATGTGTATTTGAATTGTTTACATGAAAAAATCCAGATGGATCTGAAAATATATTTTCAGTTTGCCATTATGGGCTAGTTTGCACTGGATCCCTGAACTGACTGCTGTGTTGCTTAGTATTCATGATGCTGTTTGTTCACTAATGTTGTCTAAAATACCTCTGAGGTCTTCAAAGCCCAACTGTCATACTGTCTGATTTTTTATTTTGTTTATTCTTTTTTTTTTTTTCTTTGGCTACTAATATACGCCACAGTTTTCAACTTTTTATTTCCATAGCTGCATTTGAAAATCCTGCACCGTTTCTTTCCATTTCACGTTGATCACAAACAAACTGCAATAAAGTATAAAGAAGCTATTAGCTGTTATGTGACAAATTGTGAAAAAAAACAACAAATTCTTATGGCTGACATCAGAAATTAGCAAACATTCTTGTCAGACTATTTGCTTTTTCTCATCTTCAGCAGGTGATTGGACTGTACTGGTTTTTATTAAGACTGCAATTTAAATACTAATAAGAGCAAACATTTTGTTGCCAGCATTTGAAATAATATAATATAACATAAATGAATTATGCTACATTGCATACTAATAAAATATATAACTTTGCAGATACAATTAGCATTATGTTGCTTTGAGGGGTTAATGTGGTGGAATACACAAACAAAAAAGTTTAATTTCTCTGAATTATTTCTTTGGTCTTTCTCTAGACTAATGTTTTATTGTTCGATCTGCTTGATTTTGCATTCCAACAGGTAGGATTTGCAAAATATGAAAGCACCTTTTAATAATAACAGGAATGCCTCACAATCCAAGCCCCACCCTCAAAAGTTTCACCTCCATCCTGCAGTAAATTATCATCTGTGTTTTCATAGAAACACCAAAAAGTCCAAAACGTTCCCTGTATCTTCTGCATTAATTAAGATAAATTAAGATAAGTCAACAAACTTGTGGCTTCATTCAACATTTCTACAATACAAACGAAAAAGACAAAATCATTACTACAAAGCTATAACAAAAGATGACTTGTATTTTTGTGTTTAGCTCTTTAGCTTTTTGCGCGTAAAGAAAAGGGAAGACGTGTAACATACGCAAAGAGAACATTAAAAAGCACCAACATAGACTTCTGCATTTCCTTCTCTTTGACTGCAGACAATGAGAAGATGATCCGAGTTGACAACAAAAAAATCTGAAATGAAACACTGAAATAATATAAACTCATCACACACACCTGTAAATGGATGAGAGAGGTCTCTTGGAGAGGATCTTCGGTCTGTATGGCTTTGGTTCTCCTGCCATGTTGATATCTGGAAGTAAACACATGGTTATTCAGACAAAACATGTCATCAGCAGGGAAGCCATGTCAGCTTTAGGTTTTTAATGATCAATCTTAATCTTAGTTCTTTTTTCAGCAAAACAGAACCACTGTATAGTGCTACCACCACCATGCTTAACAGTAAGTATGATGGTATTAGACTTGAAAGCCTTACATTTACGTTTACATTCTTTAATTCAAAGAATGTAAACCATTAAAAATACTCACAGCAACTTTTAGCTTTTATTAAATTCCAAAAATATAAATTTTACTGCCATAGATTCTTTCTTAGAATTCTGACCCTCTGAGGTTATGGTTATGTAAAACTTGTTAAGTTTACTAGTCTATGACATAAATAAGTGTTGGTGGTTCTTCGTACTCATCCTTTCCTATTTTATTTCATTTGGGAGCTGTAATGCCGGTCAGAACTTTGGACCTTGGACATTTTTAGGTGATCTAACATGACAATAATCTCAAATTCACATTGAGATTTAGGAGGGATAACATGGACTAGCGTTATGTTTCTGTAAAGTCCCAACCTCGACTGAGCTTAAAAGTCTCTGTTTGTTTATAATAATGTGTCTCAACATTAATTTTGAGCTTTTCCATGTAGGCAAAAGTAAAATAAAAAAAACTCAAAATTAAAGTAATTGTCTGTGGGAGAATAAAATTTAGATTTAAAAAAAAACTGGAAAAAGACACAGGAAGACATGCAAGCAATTTAAAATGTAAATCAATAATCTTCAAATTGTGGGAATCTGGAGAAACCAGTCAGGTAGAACAAGAAAATGTTTGGGATACAAACAAAAACCCACAAAAACCTTCAGCTGACATACAGGATTATCTGGAAAAAAACAGCGTGACTGCTTCAAGGAGACAGTTGAAGATAAACGAGAGCAACACATGATCCAGAAGAATGGTATTACTAAGCTGGTGCTACAAAGCATTCTGCTTCCAATATGCTGAGTGATAGTGACAAACCTAAAAGCCAGACTAGACCAAAACTGAACTTCCTTGGCATGACAAGTTGATTACTGATGTTTTGGGAATGTGGAGCTTAAAAAAACTAGAGTGGCAAAATGAATTAAGCAAGTTGGAAAACTTGCATTCATCATCCTGAAAGCTGCGAATAAGACGTACTTGAACGCTTCAAAATGAGAATTATTCCAAACACAATCCCGAGATGACTTTTTATTGGCTACAGCAGGAAGATGAGAAGGTTCTGGAGAGGTCATCTCAGACTTATGATATAACTGAGCTACTTAGGGGAGAATAAACTCGAGGACTTACAGGAACTGGGGGCTTTTTGCCAAGAATAATGGGCAGCTTTACTGTCTGAGAAGATTAAATTCCTCACATCGACATCCAGCTCTTGATGTTAAAAATCTCATTAGTTGTTTGCTGAAAGAGCTCCAAAAAATGATTGCAATCCTAAAATTGTTGTGAAAGTCATGTCTGTGACGATTGTTGGTGAACCACTGATTGGAATTATATGTTACAATTACAGATTCTCAAGCACTTTTAAACCTCCATGACTTCATGTATTAAAAATAAATTATGCTTTATTTCTTTTAGATTTTCCTGTGAGTTGTATGAATCTGACAGTTAGTCAGTGTGGAGCATATTACAGCAAAGAAATACAAACTGTAATAATGAAATGATAGCATAGAGAAATGTTTCCCAACCCTGGTCCTCAAGGCACACTGTCCTACATGTTTTAGAGGTTTCCCTGCTTTAACTTGCCTGATTCAACTGACTGCAGTTCAACAAACACCTGTTAATCAGTCATCAATTGAAATCAGCTGGACTGAAGCAAGGAACTACCTAAAACATGCAGGGCAGTGTGCCTTGAGGACCAGGGTTGGGAAACACTGGCATAGAGAAATGTTTCTAGGTAAGTTGGTATTTTACACATATGCAATTATTTAAAGTGTAACTAACCCCCAAAATAACTTTTTTGCATATAAACTGTGTAAATAGGTTTTGAATTTTGACATTTTTGTGTAAATTTGTTTAATTCTACATTATTTTTGCCTAAAACCGTCTCAGTGCTGCCCACCTTAGAACAAACAATGCCTAATCAATTGATTTCTCCAAATGGTACGGATTTACTTCACCCAGCCCCAAATTCAGGTATAAAACCATACCACTCAGACTCACAGTTTTTTGACAAAAAGTCTCTAAAGATGTCTGGAAAGTATCAGTGCTTCTATCGTTCTGACCACATCAGTTTGTGACCTTATGATTTAAGTTATGCAAAACGACGATGGTTAAAGCGCACCGGCTGGTCCACATCCAAATTGTTTGGCTTTATACAGGCATAGTCAAAGTCTGGATGTAAAAACTGATTGAAATGCTGCAGGCTGACCTTGAACAAGTCATTAATGCTAAAAAAAACCCAAAAATGGCTCAGCCAAAACAACTCAGCAAGGAAAGTGAGCCAGATTGTGATGTAAAAGACTACAGCCAGTTTTCTGAAATGCTTGACAGCATTTGTTGTTGTCAAGAGGGACACAACCAGAACATTAGGTTGCATTTCAAATTTCTTTAAAGTATAATTGAATTCTTTCAACATGTCAACTCTGTTTTATATTAAATTCAGAAATGCTATTTTGGATTTATATCGTTTTAACTTGCTTGAATAACAACTCAGATCCTGAACATTTTCTGTTTACAAAGTTGTTAAAAAGATGTATTGTCACAACAGGAAAGAAGCCAAACTTTGAGATGACAGCAAATTTCATTAGTGGAAAGAGCCAGATTATGCAAGACAGAAAAAAAGCTCAAAGTCAGTGTTAGGACAGAGCGGGGAAAAAACAACAACAAAGAAATCTCCTTTAAGTGCATTAGGGAGAGTACTGTGACTGATCTGTACGCTGGTCACGGCTCCCATCATGACTGACATCCCCTCTCTACCTGCCAAGAACTGTGCTGCATTAAAGCCGGCATGTATCATTGCATTCAGTCTGTCAAGCTTGCTGTCAGCGCCTCTGCTCAAAATCAGCTCAATATTCCTTGAGTGCTGCTCAAGGGCATATACAAAAACACAAACAACCTTTTTAAAAAAACTCACTGATGATAAAACATCTGCAGCTCTAGGGATTTGGCTGTTGAAACATGCCACAACAGGGTCTGAAGTTAAGTCAATGTACCTGAAGGTGAAGCAAGTGCATAAGATGATAATAAGTCCTCAGCTGCAATGTTAACATTCTGAACTTATGAATTAGAAAGCCTGTTAGATAGGTTTCCATTTTCCTCCGGTGTTTCTTTTCTTTCAGAAAACATCTAGATCTTTATAAACACTTTCCGTAAACTCGCCACAGTGCATCCTTTCCTCATCTGCTCTCTTTCTTTAGATTGCCTTTATTTCCTCTTCCCGTCCCTAATAGACTAATGGAGTGGGGATGTGTCGGCGGCTCCGAGGTGCTTGGGGACAGCTGTACCATTATCATTAGGACAGAGGAAGACGTGAGCAAGCTTCACATTGTTAGAGTGTCTTCTCCTCTAGTTCCCCACTAGGATTATCAAAGAGTGAGCGGAGCACTAAAAAGCACTCTAAAACGACCACCTCCATCCCTCCACCCCCTGGCAGACACAAACACACACAGAGCCTCTGATTAATTACAGTCATTATTCTAATCATAGTCAAAAGTGGCATGAATATGGGTGTGTGTGCTTGCAGACAGACTTGTTTGCCCGAGCATCCATAAAAGTTGAGACTGGATGAAGAGCACAATGAGACTGTGTTGCTAAGCAATAGCCACTTAGGACTTGATGGATACTATAAACTATGAGCAGCATCACATTGAGGGGGGAATTAACAGGCTATTTATGATTGAACCATTATGAACTGGTTGGCTGCAGCAGGACCCGGCAGCTACCAACTCAAGGTGTGACAGAGAAATATGAGAAAGTTGACTATTCCCAAAGCGAGTGACTATTGAGGGGTTCTCTTGCTCAGGACAAATTGCTGGAAAAACAGCTATAAGGAATCACTTTTAGACTCTGATATCTGATGCCTGCAAACCTGCTTTGTGGATTGCAAGACTAGTAAGAGCCGAGCAGAACAGAGCATTATGAGTCCAGTGATGTATCACTAAAGTGACCCATAGTCAGTTGTTTTACCAAAACTAAACTTTGTTTCATTTAGTCTCGGTTTTATTAGTTTGAGGAGATGTTGTTTTTAGATGTGCAGCTATTAAAGTTGGAGTTTTTTTAATTGTCTAAGGAAAAAAAAAATGAAATTCACTTTTTAAATGTAAAACGATTCTGTATAATTGTGTGTGTGTGTGTGTGTGTAGGGGCGTGTGTGTGTGGAACACTACTACTGTAGGTCTTTGAGGTAAATTTTAATGTTCTCTACATTGTTCAGTGGTGCTGTGTTTTAGAACAATACAAGATGTTTCTCTGATAGTAACGTAAAACAGCAGAATGTTAGTCCCTCTAAGATTTAAGAAGTTATTCATTCAAACTGGACAAGATTGCAGCATCCATTAAACACTGAATTCTTTCTTGTGAAATGTTCACGTAATGAAGTCTACGCTTACTTTTTATGTATCTTGGGAAGGCAAAGTCATTAAATTGTACTTCATAAAAAATAAGAAGTACCTGGAGAGAACCCACACACAAACTTTATCCAGAAAGAGTAGGGTGGGATTGGAACCCATGACCTTCCTGCTGCAAGGCAATACCACTACTAGCTGTTCCACAATGCAGCCCGTTTTATTCCAGTTAGCTGAAATAATTTGATTCAGACACTTCAGCTAATCGCAAACATCAGCCTGAGAAAAATTTGCTAAAATCCTCAGTTTAATATGTTAGATGTTTAAAGAGTTTCTTGCTTTTCACACATTTTAAGGTCACCAAACAATAAGTCTGTGGAGGATAAAATATGATTAGGAAAATAAGGAAATCACTCAATCAGAATATCTTGGACAAAGGTTTGCAAAGACTGTAACTCAGAGCACCTGCAACACAGCAAGCTCTTTCAGATTTAAAATCTAACCTACGGACTTTAGTACAAGTTTTTTATACCAAGGAACAGAAGTGCAAAAATATTTATAAGACAGACTGTGAGAGCTACAGTAGCTACTCTACAGGCTGCTGTGAGAACTAAGCTCTTTATCTTTTGTCTCTTGTAGCTGCAGACTGAGCTCTGACAGATGACCTACAGAGTGGCAAAGCAGAGAAAGCTTATTCCACACAGAGTCCGTAGGCATGATAAAATATATTACAAATACCATAAAGTTCAACAGTTATGAGACTTTAGCAAGATACAAAACATCCCATTAAAACTTCTGTAAAATTAAGAGCTGGGCTTTGCTTCAGCTCAGTTTTTCCATTTCTGAGTTTTTTATTCAGCCTTTGGTGAATTTGCTGGTAATTGCTTTTTTGTAGTAGTTATGTTCAGTTCTGATCCATTTTTTTTTTAAATATGGTCTCTCATAATCCTAAAGCACATGTTAGAGCAGTTCAAATATGTAAAGATTATCAGTCTCTTTCTTACTGTAGAGTCACATCCTTTCAGATCATATAACAAGAAAGGATGTTGCCTATTCTATTGTGACATTTTAAGGTCTATAAAGATTTCTTTTAGTGTCCTGCTGTCTGGGCTAAACTGCTTGGAAAGCCAGACCAGACTATGTTAGTAGATGCTGTCAATATCTTCCACTTGTAGACTCATAAATTATTTTTTGAAACATCTTCAAATCTTTTACCAGGTTTGATTGAGTTTGGTAAAATCTGTTGATTTTACAAATTGAGGAGGCACAGCAAACTAAACATCTTATGTCTAAACAGTTAAGAAGGAATGCTCTCATCACACGTAGAAACCAAAGCTACACACCTGGTGTAGTTTAGGAGAGTGCGAGGTAGAAGTGCCTGCCGTTCACAGACACAGAGGGTTGTATTCAGGTCTTAAATCTCCTTCCTTCGGGTGGACATGGCATTGTCAATCATTTTAATGAGACCAACAAGTTAATAATGAGTTTTTCTTTCACTCATATGCTTCCTCATTTATTCCTTATTGTTTGATTCTTTAAAAGAAAACGGCAGAATTTACAGAATTTTTAACAGCAGAGACAGAAGCTTAAAATCTTCATTACATTAATTTGCTGGTCGTTAGACTCTAAACCTTGTTTATAAAAAGGAACATTAAACTTTAAATAGAGAAGCAAAAGGACCGAAGGCATGGATGAAAAACACAATGGATTCCATTTAGCACTTAATATTTAATTGAAGATGCTGTGTTCCCTTGTTGGTCTCACTATAATGAGGGATTATGTCCAAATGGAAAGCTGCTAAAATACAAAAAAATGCTGTACACAATTTCTTTGGCTATTGATTTGCAGTAATTCTTTTTCCATAAACATACAACTGTGTTTTGTTTTTCAATCCAGGCTTTCTGAAAGTATAAAACCTTTTACCATATTCTACATGCTGTGCAGGAAACGTTGACATTCTCTAACTCTACATTTCTACTAGCAGGGACATTTGAAGGTCACTTTTACTTATTTACCTCAGATTTTGTTTATCTTGGTTCTTTTTTCTGCTCATTTCTATTAACATTCATTTGAATTCTCAGTATTTCCATCATAAACCCTCAAATGCTTTTAAAAAATAGCAAGAATTACTGACAAATAGAGCTGCAATGAGGTACTGGGTTCAAATGCTGGTCTACATGGAGTTTAAATGTTTTGGTATTCTAGCGTCCTCCCAGTCCAAAAACATTGACTATAGTTTGTCCCGAGTGTGTGTGTACGTGTGTGTATGGTTGGATATAATCACCAGCCCTCCCTGGAATCAAGGACACGTGGATATAAACAATGAACTGATGAGAAGTAATTAAGGGACCATTTAGCCTAACTGTGGCATTAACATCGTTTGTATCAATGTCAGTTATTTTTTTTCTCTCCTATTATAAATTCATGTACTGTTTTAAAGAAAGTCCCATCTGGATTATCAATTTAGTTTCCTTTTAATTTTCATTTTATTCTCAAATAGTCCGTTTTTAAATGAGTCATAGTGTTTTTTATAGGACTAGCTCCAGGTTTATGAGACCCCAGTGTAACTTTATCTGCCTCCAACGGAAAAGATGAGTTTTTATTCATCCAACCCGGATCCCTGAAGAAGACAGCCATCTCCACCTCAGGGCCCCCGACTCACTTAAGACTCATTTATATTAATGAAGCCGAGCCTGTGAGTACATTGCTCTCTTAGTGAGGGCGTATTTGTCTGTTTCCACTTACCTCTGTGTGCCCCAGAGCGGTGATTATTAGATGGACTGGGCAAACGCAAACAGGTTAATCTCAATACCTCCAACTGGTAATTCAGATTGTTTTGAACCAAATATCCACAAAAGTGTCAGAGGTTCAATGGTATACAAATTGTATAAAGACTGTTTAAAATGTCGTGACATTATCACCATAAACTTTTATGTAACTTCTTAGGATTTTATTTAAAAGACCAACACAAAGTAGTGCATGAATTTGGAAGATGGCCTTCAAATGTTCTGCAAATAAAAATCTGATAAGTTTGGTATGCATTTGTATTGATGCCCCCTGAGGAAATATTTTTGTAGAACCACATTTTGTTTCAGCTACAGCTACAAAGCATTTGCACATCTAGAGACTGAATTTTTTTAATGATTTTTCTTCTTTCTTTTAAAATAGCTACAGTCAGATTAAATGGAGACCATCCAAGAACTTCAAACTTCAAGATTTGGGTTTGAACTTTAATGGGTTAGAATGTCTAATGCATTAGACCATCCTAATAAATTAATCTGTTACATGTTCACGGTACTGCTGGAAAGTGAAACCCCACCCTAATCTCATGACTTTTTCAAACTGGCACACGGTGTGCAGTTTCAAAAAGCACACAGTATTAGAACGTGTTGCACTAATAGAGCTCTGCATCATTAAATCTTAATGTTAATTCACACCAAGTGATTCTGGTTACATGCCAGACTGCTGGACTTGTTGCTGCATCCCCACAGGATCCCAGTCCAACAATAAATAGACAGCGGGTTACAGCAATTGATGGGCTTTTTATTGGAGTCAAACGCTGAAAAAAGGGAGGAGGAGGACAGAAAAGAGACAGCTGGGAAAACTCATAAATGTGTAAAAATGGAAGAATTAAACGTCACTCCCAGCAGGGGTCAGACTGCATGATGTTGCCAAAAAATATCAGAGGCTGCTTCATGTGTATCGCAGGCTGGGCCGGATTTTAGCAGGGGCTTACAGGGGCTGCAGCCCGGGGCCCCGGCATTTCGGGGGCCCCGAAGGATGTTTTATATTTTTGTGAATGGATAGTGTCAGAATTTAATCAATGACTACGATGATTTTGACAGCACCGATGAAAAATGTTCCAATTTGTTCTGGCAAACGTCCATCTTGAATGCTTGCTTGTTATTGGTCCACTTTTGACGCATCTTACGCATTGGGGAGGAGGAGCGTCAAGGGAATATTATTTTACAATGGCGGACAACAGAAAATATGACAGCGGAGCGCAGAAAAGAAGGAAGAGAAAAGAAAAAGAGCATCGCGCCAAAGAGGCGACAAACAAAATGCCTAAACTGACAGGCTTTTTTAAACCTGTTAGCGGAGATGGAGCAGAAACATCATTATCCCCCGCTTACCAAGAACTTTAAAACCAAAGAAAAAGTTTGAGTTTTGATATATTCCACTTGTACTTATATGGACTTGTAAATGCTGGGGATATTTGTATAAATATATATCGTTTTACTCGCTTTGCTTTGTAAAAGTATATTTGAGCATTGCACTTTCTTGCACTCAATCTGTTTTATAGTTTGTGTTGAAGTCCAGGCAACAATAACTATTCAGTGATTTTATTTTGTGATGCAAGCATCATATTCTAGTTTCAACCCCAACATGTGGTTTAGTCTTTCTAGAAAAGAGTTCAGAGTTGTTTGTAGTTTGTGACAACTGGCTTATTAAAGTTGTAAGTTGTCAAAACTTACTGTTCGGTCATTTTCTGCTCATCCTCTAAAACAAAACAAACACATACAAAAAAATATATATATATTTTTTTTTTTTTTGACTCTAGCCCAGGGGCCCCCATCCTCCTAAATCCGGCCCTGATCGCAGGTCATCTTCAGAGGTGGGTACAATGAGTTAAGGTAACTTGAGTAACTGTAAAAAATGCAGTCTTATTGCTGCACCAAATTAATTTTATTTTAACTTCTTATTTTTGGAATAAAACGTCTCTTACTAATGACCACTGATCTAAGCTCACAACCAGAGATAAACAATATTAGCCAAGATGTGAACCTGGTTTGCACCAAACATGTCTTCTGTCCAGCAATCTGCTGGACAGAAGAAACACATCCACATAGCATGATGCTGCCACCACCATGTTTCAGGGTGAAGATGTTGTGTTCACAATGGATTGTTTCCATTTTTAGGTGGATGAGAATGTAAGTTTGTAGTTGTGCCACTCTTAAATGAAATTACGCACATGTGGATGGTTTTTAATAAGGTGACTTCTGAAAGTGGGTTGGCGGCACTGGATTTTATTTAATGATAGTAGAGTGAAGTGGCATAAATGCAAACGCATGCCACACTTTCCAGATTTTTATTTATAAACCTGTTAGAAGACCGTGAATCACTTTGCTACATAGAAGGGTCTAATACATAAAATACTGATAACCGTAGATGGAGGCTCAAGGAATACAAATAGCTTTGTTCGGAGACTTAATTTTTTTTTTGTATGAACTTTATGTTTATTTATTGTTGCTACTGTTGTTGCTGGTTTTGTTCTTTTATGTATTTTGTTGCAGCACAACATAAATTTGTCCTGTGGGAGAAATAAAAAAACAACAACCTTGAAAGCACTGCAGCTGTTTCTGTTGAGCCAAGCACAACTTCCAGAGAAGTTACTTTAACATTGATCAATAGACTTTAGGCCTTCTGCTACTATTTTGTGTCGTTCAGGAAGAGTGAAGCAGCGGTGCGCTGTCTAAACGTTTAACACATAAACGACCTTGTGGTAAATGCTGTTTGGAAAATAAAACAGGGGAGGCTGTTTTCCTTCCTCCTCTTTTGGCTGAACAGAATTTTTGGCACAAAATGGATCACTCCTCGCAAAGAGGAAGCTCCATCGCCTCGATGATACGCATCCTGAGAGCAGGTGAGCTGTGTTTGATAAAGAGATCATTCAGGGTAACTGCATGAATGCAAATGTGCACCTGAGGGACGCCTGGCATGACACCGCTCCACAGATTCCACCTACAGCCTGTAAATCTGACAGCTGGGACTTGTATTAATCTCCCATCATGGTTCAAGGGCAGGGTCTCTTTTATTGCACCTGTGAGTGTCAGCTCGCTCTGGGCTCAGAGACCGACGGCTCCGATCGAGGAGAAGGCACAGTGAGTGAAAGTGGGCTGCAGTTTTAGCTGGAATTTTATGTGTATTCAAGCATGGAGACATTTACTGTAGCTGTCAAAGCAAAGCAGGATGAAATCAGAGTTTGATGTACCCGTTACAATTATACCACAAGCTAGGCACACTTTCTCACATAAACAACATTTACATAGTCAATATATCAATTTGTCTAAGCTTGTAAGGTTCTTGAGTGAACTAAAAGATCATTTGAAACAAAATTTGCATTTTTCTATAAACTAAAACTAGGATAAATACACCAGGCAAGCCAATTTGCCGCTCTACAGCCCATTTGAGGTAGAATTTACCGACCTAAAATCTAAATGCAGAGCTGAGCTCTCTGAAGTTTTTTTTTTTTTTAAAGCAAGTAGGGCTGTGTTTCTGCTCACTCATCAGTCAGGCACAGGATGTATCCTTGGACATGCTATACAGCACACTTCCATATAAATACTGCAGTTACTTTCCCTTACATTTGCTGCATCATATTTTAATAAAGCTGAATTCTTAAGCAGTTCTTTCCAAAACCATAAATTAATTGAGATTTAAGCTTGAAAGGTTTCAGTTTCTATATCTCATTAATTTTCTTCAACGCATCAGGAGTTGAAGCATCCTAAGCAGTACCAGAAACTGCTTTTTGTCCATTTCCAAATGGCTTTTCGACCTCAGAACAACCTACTCTCATTTTCCCTATATGTGCTTCAAAATGAAAAAAAAACAACTAAATCCATACAAATTACTTTGTTAGTTTAGTTACTGTATCCCTGACTATAAAATTGAAGTCATATTTAAAAAAATTTCTATCATCTTTGCCACCAACATTATACTGCTTTACGAGACTGAGCTTTTTTTTTTTTTTTTTACCATTTTTGTGCAGCTGTGACTTTCCTTTATGCCTTTTTGAGTTTTTCTAAGGTAATTTTGATGTATGGAAAGTTGAAGTTTCAACACATCAAAGAAAACTCAACACTCTGCACAGGTGGAATCTGATGACAGCACTCAAACCTTACTGATTGACTGGAATCGACTTGTTGTTTTCAGCTTTCAGTCTCTTCAGGTGGATGTTTTTGTTTAAAAAAAACACACTTACAGAACAAATACATCCATGCTACCTTACAATACGAGTATTGTTGATTTTTTTAAATTAACCCATAATAAGCATATTGTCTAAATCTGAAGATTCAGATGATTTAAACTTTCATCTTT
The DNA here is from genome assembly GCF_001444195.1 of Xiphophorus couchianus. Lineage (NCBI taxonomy): Eukaryota > Metazoa > Chordata > Actinopteri > Cyprinodontiformes > Poeciliidae > Xiphophorus > Xiphophorus couchianus. The sequence continues at coordinate 20,026,852 of NC_040233.1, forward strand.
CCTGTAGCTTCTAAGGGATTTCCATCTTTTTCTCCATTTTGGCATCTTTTTATTATGATGCAATAACTTGGCTTTTATGTGCAATGCTGTGAAACACATGAAGCCGGTCCGGTACATCCACATGTCCACAGGCTCATTAATCTCTGCAAGCAGCTGGCAAACAAACTGCCAGCTGCTTGAAACCACTTGTACATCTGCTCCAAAAAGTCAGTGTCTCCCTCATGAGGTGACTGTAGAAACGTGGATCTTTAAAAAATATCTTTGGAGTGCAACATCGTCCATGTTCCATACATCCAGCGTTCCTGCACATGTTTTATTCCAAACTTCCAGACTCAAATTTACAGAGTTCTCAGTCCTCATTATCCATGAATTATAAATTTGTGGAAGATATTTCTGCAGTGACCAGGCTTTAAATGCAGAACCTCTACAAACCAGAGATAGCCAGAAAGAAGAACATGGAAGGAAGGATCCTATTTGACCTAAATATACCTGAATGTCATTGTTTTACAAATTGCTTAGAAATTATGTGAATTATTAACTTGCATTTCAATGGCAATACTTCTTAATTAAGATAAGTCTTGTTCAACATTTGGATCTCAAACTCATCAGAGCTGAAATTTCCAAATAATAAATGTAACTCCATGAACAAATATCCCTTCAGCAGTCAATATTCAATTTGATAGGTAGCACGAGTCTTGCTCACAAAACTTCAGTAATGTCAAATATTTTATTTCTAAAGGACTAATTAAGAAGTTTGAGGAAATTCAACATGTTTTCAAACAACTTCAACAGAATCCCTAGTCGTGCATATCATTGCTTTTCGTTATTGAAAAAGAATGACAAACTTTTCTGCAGATCGAGAAGCCTTTTTGAATTGCTGGAACTCGTTTGTATACAGAGACGTTTAGTTACTAAAAAACAAAACAGAGAAGTTCAAGGATGCTGACATCTTGTGAGGTTTGTTTTGATTAAAGTTAGATGTTTCTTAGCATTACAGTTTTCAATTGCACTGACTATAAGCCCAGGTGTTTTTGTTATTAATTCTGTTATGTAAATGTCACCAACATTTTAAGGAACATTTTTGTGCTGTAAATAAAAAAAAAATCTTCATCTTCTTTGATGGCTAATAACTAACCTGTGAGAACAACAACCGTTTTGGTACCGGCTTTAATGTCATTAGATCCTCCCTGTACTTGTTAAGCTCATAAGATCTTTAAAATAAACAAGATAAATGAAACAACAGTTTTATGAAGATGTAAATCTGCTGTTAATTTCAACAGGCTTCATGATCATGCAGAATCATGATCAGCTCATAGGAACTGTAGATAGACAAGCTTACTGCCTTCTGGAAAACACCATTTTGTCACAGTGCAACCTAAAAAAAAAACCAATGGATTTTATCTGGACTTTATAAACTAAAAGATGTAGTGCATAGCTTTTAAGTAGAAGAAAATTGAGATATTTTCATTTTTCACAACTAAAAATGTCAAAGATGCATTTTGTTCAGATCACTTCACTCTGATACCTATAAATAAAACCAATCTTTAGTAAACATAGTCCACCTGTATTTAATTGAACATGCATTCTGCAAAGGCTTCATAACCAAACAAACTGTCTGGTGTAGATAACACCTTGAACTCCTAACTGTGAAACATGGTGTGGCTGCATCATGCTGTGGGAATGCTTTTTTTCCCAACAGGAACAAAAAAACATGTCGAGGAAGAAACTTTACTGAGTTGGAGTTTTACCTTCCAGCGGGACAGCAATCCTAAACATACAAGCAGAGAAACGGCTTAGATCAAAGTCTCCTTTTGTGGCAGAAGAAGCCAATCCACATAAATCCAATGGAAAACATGCTGTGAAACTTTAAATTGTTGTTGGCAGACTCTCCATCTCATCTAAGTAAGTTTGAGCTTTGACAAAGAATACGATTTCAGTCTGTAGATGTGCAAAGCTGGTAGAAATGTAACTTGGATGCCAGTTCCTTTAGATGTTTATTTGCAAACCATATTAAAATGCATACATTTTCTACACTTCACAGTTACCGTGTTCTTTGTGTTGGTCTATCAAATAAAACACCTCACATAATGTTGCATGACACTGCACTGTTGAGCTGAGAGTCTTCAATAAATAACCAATGTGTGATTAAAATCTGAAACAAACAGGGAGCCTTCTCCTGCAGCAATTACAGTGGAATATTCTGCATTGTAATTATAGTACATCCACCTATGTCTACTTTATGAATACGTGATTACGATGTACAAAATGTATGCAAAGTGCATGTAAAAATACAGCACCCTCTCCCTGCTTATATTAGGCCAGAGGCCAGGTACATCCTGAATAGACTGACGGTAGAATGCAGGGCATATGAGGTTCATTAATACCATGCATTATTCATTTAATCACAGCTATATTACCCATGCAAAAAAAGTCTGTCCGCACTGGCAGGCACAGGAGCACACACACCTGGAGCGGCCATGTGCATCCAACCCTCTGAACAACTCCCCCTTCCTGAAAGGGTGACAACCTGAATGCTCATTTCACTCACAAAACAAGCAGATTAAGGCTGCAGTCAGCAAGCACGCTACAATACAGGCAGCAATCTCACTGACTATCAACATAACATCTGTGTTCACAGGAAACGAAAGCGTGTGGGTTTTCTGTGTTGGATAAAGCGCTGCTAGTGTTGATGCAAGATTTGCATCATTGCTTGTTTTTCTTGTGACAAAAGAAAAAAAAAGCCTCCTGAATAACTGAAAGCAAACAAAAAATAGTTTTGGCATGTTAAAATAATAATACTAGACTTAATGGCAGAGCTCAGGCTCTTCAATCCGGAGATTATTATCAGAATTTGAAGAAAATCCAACATGAACAAACGTAAAACGTGGTTAATTAACTTTTCATCTTTTTTCTAAAACTTAAAAATTGAACAACAAAACAAAAATGTGAAAACGTAAACTTGAGCGACCTTAAATTCACTAATTAGAAACAACAACTCACATATCTGGTTGCGACGCCTGCCTTTGTACATGGTCATGTCGATGCGAATAAAACCCCGACGCTTCTGCGTTGCAGCCGAACCGCTTTCTCTGTCTGCGGACTGTCTGCTGGCGGCGGAACACCAGAACCTCCAGACCCCCAGCAGAGCCGCTGCGGACCGAACCATCTGACCGCCTGCTCCGGGGGGGAGCCGGGGAGGCGGAGCGCTCAATGCAGCAGCCCAAAATTAATCTAAAACCGCCTTTTACTCTTCCTGGTTGGCTGAAGAACCGAATAAAATGTTTTTTTATTGTTCTGTTATAGTTGTACAGGTTGTACAAGAACCTTAAATTCACTAATTAGATACAGAAAGAAAGAATTAAAGATAGATAGAAGGAAAGCGAGCAAGCAAGAAAGAAGTATATTTGTATTTCAAATAAAAAAGATTAGTTAGTTAGTTAGTTAGTTAGTTAGTTAGTTTGTTTGTTTGTTTGTAGAAATAATCATAAAGATCATCTCAAATCAGATTTCTAACAGGGTGACCAACCTCAATCTCAAAATCCAACATGGCTGCTTTACTGCAGTCATAAACTGCATCTTTCACACTTGTTAGATCCCTATTTTTGAACTTTTTTTTCTTTTCTTTTTTTTTTTTTTTGTAGTTCAAATGCATAGACATAAATTTAAAAAGCTGTTGGATCTCAGGTTATTCCCAGGTCAAAGTTCTGAAGCCCCTGAAACAGTATTGTCCGCTTCTTTATGGGTGCTTGATTTTATGTGTGTAAATTCCATCTGTAGCTCTATTGCAGCATGATGACATGCTGCAGTAACTACCATGTTTACATATAAGCACCATTTTATGCTAATATTTACTTTAAAACATTTTCTTGAAGGCATTTTTTTCACAAGCTGGCATTATTTAAGTGATTACTCACCCTTTGTGTACGTGCAAAATGCTTTCAACACAGCTTTCACACTCACATCCAATGAGACTTTGTGCCCCTCATTCTTCCTCTGGCTGAAAAAGACTTCTACTTTAATGTTGATTTCTCCATTGTTTCCCTTAAATAACCTTACAGTCCTGATAAATGACTTGTTAGAGAATTTAATTTTTTTGCCTGTACAATTTGCTTTAGTGTTAGCCATCAAGGCAAAAATGTCTTAGGAAATGCACTAAGTTCTTCTACTTTTCTATTATGGTGGATTTGAAACAACTTTAGGTGCATACCACCACCTACTGTACACAAGTGTGTAGCACTATTACTTTACATCCATTAAAGTCTATTATTGCATTGAGTTCCCCCACCTCTGCCATTATAATACTATTAGTTTGTCTGAGATTTGCTCTATTTCCGCAAGTGGGTGGAGCCGGCGTCATGCTAACACCTTGTGTAAGTCAGGAGATGCATATCTTCACAAACATGTTAAGCCTTTCCTGTTATTATATTTTCTTTTAAGTACTTAAAATAATTGTAATCTTTTTTTTTTAATTACATTTAAGTCCAAATGTATTCTACTTTTGACGGTTTATTTTTGAGTTATTTCTTTATCGTTTTATTCATTTTTTTCCCTTTGGTTTTACCTGCACTAAATTATTTACTATGGCACAAATTACATGAAGTAGTTGATCAAAGACTTCTTTTCCAAAACAGGAGAGATAGTTAAATATGCGTATAATAAAATAATTAATTTAAATTAGTTAGATTATATATAGAGGCATAACCAATAAATTGGAATATATCAGACTGAAAGTACCTTTTGAAATTAACAGCCCTTAAACAATTATCTAGCGTACATTTCGTTATGCCTGCATTTCTGTTTTAAAAATGTTTTTTGTATCGGCCTGACAATGTTCTAACCTTAAATGTTGTGTTTTCATTAACTCTAAGCGTAAAATCATCATAACTAATAGAAACGAGGCTTGAAAACATCAGTATGTGTATAATTCATCTATACGAAGTGATGGAGTTACTGAAATTAATGAACCTTTACATATTATTGTAATTTATTGAATGTGCACATCTGGCTGCCTAATTAAAAGAGCTGGTTCCTCTTCACCTGAGTTTCACCAGTAGCGGTCATATTTCAGACAGTCTTTCAGGCAATGCCTTCTGAAACCTTCTAGTTTCAAAAGAGAAGCTTTCTTCTCCTGGTTTCAGAAAAGAAGAAAGCTTTCCTTATCAGATCAAACTCTTCTCTCTGTAACCCACGTGTGTCAGACTCAAGGCCCGCGGGCTAAATCCGACCCAACAGAAGTCTTTATGTGGCCCTCAAGGCTCTAGAAATATAACCTTCAAGCTAACAGTTGTGTGTTTAAATATTATTTTATCAGTCAAACAGCCAAAAGTCCATCGGTGTGAAAAGATGTTTAACATTATTTTATCTCAGAAGTTGTCATTTGGAGACAGCTATTTATTCATATTTTAACAGTTTATTGGCAGTTTTATCAATACAGTCTGATTCAAACATCAGGTTCTGCTTAGAGTTCCCCTCCAGTCCTCCACACAAGCCTCCCCCTGTCAGCCACTGGCTTTTCTCCAACACCCTTCAACAACATAAGGACCGGGAACATTCCCACAATCTCTCAAACTCTACCAGAGTTTCACCAGTTTAACTGTAAAAGTAAAACCTGTAATCTTTCATCGCACCAAAAAAATACTAACACTTTGGAATCCACAGGAACTTGCTTGAGAGACTCCATCCATCCATCCATCCATCCATTTTCTGTTCACCCTTTGTCCCTAATGGGGTCGGGAGGGGTGCTGGTGTCTATCTCCAGCTACGTTCCGGGCGAGAGGTGGGGTCACCCTGGACAGGTCGCCAGTCTGTCGCAGGGCAACACAGAGACATACAGGACAAACAACCATGCACACACACACACACTCACACCTAGGGAGAATTTAGAGAAACCAATTGACCTGACAGTCATGTTATTGGTCTGTGAGAGGAAGCCGGAGTACCTGGAGAGAACCCACGCATGCACAGGGAGAACATGCAAACTCCATGCAGAAAGATTCCCCGGCCGGGAATCGAACCCAGGACCTTCTTGCTGCAAGGCAAGGCAACAGTGCTACCAACTGCGCCACTGTGCAGCCCGCTTGAGAGACTCACTTTCTCTATATATAAATATACTTTGTCACCTTATGATGACTTAGAAAGTGTTCCTGAAAAGAACAATATCTGGGTTTCCCTCCTCAATCAGTTGTGACTCAATCTTGGATAACAAGACATCGATAATGTATGAGTGAATGAATGGATGAATAATTAAGGTGTTAGGATTCTCTCTCCTCCAACATTTTAACATGCATGCAGCTAATGATTGTCTAAACATAGCAAATCTAATAGAAACCATGGAGCTTCTGATTCTGAAACTATCCAGTGGATTTAACATATTTATGCAGAATTCTGTCTTCAAAGATCAACTCAGAGAAAAATATTTAAACACTGAACATGTCAAGCTTAAATTAATTTCAACAGGACTTGGAGTTAAAGTGACTTACATGCATTCTGACATGAATAATTTCATTTATTCAGACACTTACATAAAATGCTGATATTTTCTTTGCAGTTAGTGCTTTTTAAAAAGCAGTTTTCACTCTGCCTTTATGCACAGATGTCTTCATTATTTCAGGAGGAATGTAATTCTTTATGAAGGATGAAATGTTTTGCTCTCTGCAGTACTTCATCAGAGTGATGGTTTGATGATAGAAAGCAACAAACACACGCACAGAAAAGGAATAAATGAATGCATAAAGAGTAGAGATCTTTTCTGCAATAAACATGCGTTTGTTTTTCTTGTTGGCATTAAAAAAACAATTAAAGAAAGGAAATAAAAGTGGTGAAAAAATCTACATTACAAGAAAAGTGAAGGAGAAACAAAGTAAGCTTTTTATGCATTTGATTGAATGCGGACACTTCAAATGCAACCCAGCTACTTTGTAGGAAATAAAACCATGAGCTTCGTACAAAGATGAGCTATTCAGTATTCAATGTTCAACTCAGAAAATCCTTTTATTCATGACCTTTAAGCTTTCAGCAATATTCTCAAATCATCAGGCAGTTCATCTCTCTATAGCCACAGTCCTTCTATAAGCATTTTTTAATGTCTTTTAAAAATGATTGGCTTTGGACTGAAGAGACACATTAACAAAGAGGCAAAGCCATTCCAGCGGCTGCGGTGTTTGGACTCGATGGAAGATGGAGTCTTCTAATTGTGATATCTAATTACGGTAATATGGAGGTTACAGTTGCTGTGTTTCTGTCTGATGCTTTCAAAAGCCCACCGGCATATTCTTTCTTCTAAACACAAAAGAAGAGAAACTGAAAGAGAATGAAAGCTGAATATGACAAACACATGGCGTCAAGGCCGGACTCCTGGATCAAATGCAAATGCCATCAACAGTAAAGGTTCTTTCACAGATGCAGAAATTAAATGAGAAATCTGCAACTCTTCAACATATTTAGTCAAGGTTTATTTTAAAATTGTATATTTGGAAGCTTGTCTGTTATTATGCATTATTTAAACCTCTTTGGGAAGAAGTAAGGTCGCCTCTCATGCAGTGATCCATAAATTTTAAAAGTTGCACAGGTGCGCTTATAGCTCCCTCTAGTGTTCATACACGCAACACGCAAAACGATCCACCAAGTTTAGAATTGAAGCTGATCTTTATTTTACCATAAGATTTGTGAAAATGCCTTTACAAAGTAGGAAAAGTAAAATAAAGCGAGGTTCAGCTGTTTTGTTTTTAATGAAATTTAATGAAAACAAAATTCTGTTAAATTTATTTACTTGTTTTGATTCCGAACAGGTTACACCTCTACAGTGCTGCTGCACACATAAATAAAATCGAATGAAAGTATTTCCCGATTTTAAAAGAGAAAAAAAGTCACCATAAAAAAGTCCAGTAACAAACCATATATACATATTTTTACTTTTAATAGCTAAAATCTTCTTCAGCTTTAAAAAAAAAACTATTAAGATTTTTCTTCAGTGCATTTGTTATGCTATTCTATCAACTAAACTTTACAAAATCAGCATTCATATTAATCTAGAACATTCTAAATGTAAGAGAATTCTTGAGGAGGGATTGTGTGGTTTATCCAGATAATCTTGTGTTGTAATAATGTATTTTATTTTAATGCAAAAATGCAACAAAATACCATAAACAGCCTCAGTTTAGATCATTTCTTTAAGTAGTGATTTAATATACAATTTTGTGAAAAATATACAACTTCAATCCCCAAAATCCAGCTGACAGACCCTAGCCCTTACAATAACAGACTAAAATGGTAACAAGTGTCCTATTGGCTAAATTAAAGTACATCCAAAACATATTGTTTTACTGGGGATCAGTGGAGTATTTATCTGTGAAAGTGTGGTGAAAAAGTGAGTTGGCCATTTCCCACCCAGTGAAAAACATTGACTATTAAAAATTAAAAAGTGGTTGAAAGGTCTCAGTGTCTCCACAGTCAGATAATAGGCCTCGTATTTATTTAACTCTTAATGATTTGCATTAATACAGACACGATAAAAAGGGAATTTTCAGAATAAATATTATTGAAATTAATTATTTTTTCAAATTATTGAAAAAAAATCTTCAAAAGTAAATGAAAGAATAAAATATATAGTAATATGGTTTTGTGGTTTAGCATAAACCCAGTGAAACTCAGATGTGTATGCATCCTTCTTTCATGTCATGTTTTTATGATGTAAAAGATTAAATAATGATGAATCCTTTCTTAACTTTTTACACCTTTGATTTAGCTTAAACTGATTGCATTAGACTTAATATTTTGTTGTATTTACTCTTTGATCCATTGTTACCCTCTTGGATTTGCGTGTACCATAGATAATGGAGAATCTGATTTAGACGGTTTGAAATGTTAATTGTTTCAGCTTTAAACCCTTTACTTTACTGTCAGAAAGCTGAAGATGAAAAGAGATTTCTTTTTTCAAGAGCACTATGAATCAAAATCAACAAAAGCATGAGTTCATGTGAGAAAAATGTACGTTTTGGAATGACTTGGACCCAAATCTGAGATGAGATGTCCTCACAATGTTAAAGATTTGGAGAACAAGTCAAGAACTGGGATGCTGACTGCAGCGTTGAATGCTGATAATGAACCAAATTGTGCTTTAATGCTGTTTTACTTTCTGTGTTGATGTATTTACTGGGCTTATTAGGCCTTTTTAATGTATTCAATTTTAAAAAATGTATTTCTTTTTGGGTGGATTGCGCATGATAAATGTAAAATTATATACAGAAAAACACTGAGATTATTTATCATGCTCTCATTTCATCACATTAAAAACGTGGCATTTTTACACTATATTCCAGGATGATTTTAATTTCAGGTTAAAATTAGCTTTGTTTATTGTCATTAATGTATATTTAACTTTTTTATAATATGTAAGCCAAAAAAAGTCCAGTTGATATTTATTTACTTTTTACTAAGCTAATAACCTTCTCCAAATTCAATAGCAACCTTCTTCTGATCTGATTATGGAGAGTTTTTTTTTTTTAAGTTGCCCTCCTCTGTTATAAACACAAACTTTTTCCAGGATGATGTGCAGTACGTATCTTAACCACCGAGTGGCGCTCACACTCTACCAAAGAGATGACAAACACACACTATCTCTGACACCAGCTAACCCTAAAGCAGATAAAAATCAAACAGATGCTTGATTATAAAAACATTAGTGTGGTTATAGTGATAGATCAATGTCCAGACAGTAGCTGAAGAAGGAGGAACAAGATGGAGGAACGCCGGGTTGCTGAATCAGGGAGTCAAGTAGCTGCTGGGTGAGAACAGCCACCATCACTGTGAGTGAATGCTTCTTTTGTACCCAAAAGCCATTGCAATCCAGTCATTTTCGGAAAAGTTAAAGTGTGTAAAGACATCGTTGCAGCTTCAGTGTCTTTTAGCTTTTAAATCCACTCAAGCGCGGGGCACATAGGAACCTTAGAGGGCCGAGCGCGTTCAGGGCGTCACAGGTTTGACCTTCCTGTCACATGTCATGCCATCAAGCAGCCACAGCCCGCTCCCCGCCGCTTCTCGCTGGGTGTAATTCAAAAGTCCTGAAGAAAATATCAAGGAATCTCATAGGGTGCAGGTTGCGCACGCCGCTGGAGCCTAATCAGATATCAAGTTCATGTATAAAAGATAAGGCGAGGAGGGTTAAATTTCACCGAGGCAGCAGAATAAAAGCAGAAGAGATCATTTCCAGAGCATAGGGAGACATTACTGCAAGCAATATACCTCTGGCACTTACGGTGCATTGGTAATATGCTGGATTTATTGTGAGCGTTTGTGTCTGTGTGTTTACAAGGACTCTGTGGATGCACCATGCCACGTTAAGCAAAGGAATATTTGTCTTTGGCTGCTACAAGAAAACATTTGCTCACCCAAGAAATGTTGGATCATTTACTATATTTTCATTTTTCTCTGGACAAATACAAGCAAAGCTTTGTTCTAAGGACATATGGTTCGTCAGCATGTGTAACAATGAGGTTGGGGCTCTTTAAGTGCATGCAGATTGGGCATGTGAATTTATGCTGACATTAGAGTGATTATTTATCTGCGACTAGTTTTTCTTGCAGCTCATTAAGTGAAAGCCTGAGGAGGCTACACATTTTCTTTCAGGGGTCATTTTATAGCTCCACTCTCATTATATATTACTGAAATATTTATTTCCACTGGAGCAGAACCTCAACTGGCTTCATTTATGAGAAATGGTAGAAGTAGCAGCCAGAAAACTATCACATTAAGCTGCTACATAGGTTTAGCATTATCTAATAATTACTGTATGCTGTAAGTAACAAGTATTTTCAGGTGCATCGACTAACTTTGTATCTTAAATTAAATTGAAAAAAACCCCACAACTGTTTAGTCTAGTTTTCTGTGCAAATATCTTAGTACAAATGCAGTAAGACAAATTGAACTAACAAGTAATTTTTTAGGAAGACATAGGTGTTTATTTTATGTCAATAATCCCTTAACATTGATGAAATAACATTGGTTCCACTGTCAGATTATGTCATAACATGGAAAAATGTCTAGTTAAAAGTGAATAAGTACATTTCATTAATATTAAGAAATTATTTACTTATAATAAGCTCCTATATCTTGCAGGAAAGTTAATTTTTCTTATTTCAAGAGTACTAAGATATTTGCACAAGAAACTAGACAAAATATTTAGTGTTTTTGCAAAAATAGCTCCAGCTCAGTCAAAGTGGATTGAGGACATTAATGTTCACATCTGGTCAGATTTTCAATTGTATTCAGGCATGACCTTTGACTAGGCCATTCTAACTGCTGTACATCATAGTTCTGGCTTTATGTTTAAGATTGCTGTCAAACTGAACCTCCAGCATTGTGTAATTATAATTAAGCGCAGAATAATTCACACAACTTTTAGTCTGCATGTTTAAAAACCAGAAGTAACTTGGAGTATATTAATGTTCAAAAGTCCAGACTTGAATTCTGTAAGTGATGCTTTCAAGGGAGCTAAAAATTGATGTAATGTCAATGAGGATCTCCAGTCCAGAAGTTAATCACTAAAGATAAATGATCAAATACCAGAGAAATCCTGCAAAAGGCTGTTCAGCTGTTATGTAACAGGTTTCGCTGCTGTAATACCAATAAAGATTTTACCATTGATCATTGAGAATCATATGAATAATGTTCAAAATGCAATCTTTAATAATATATATAAAATCAGTCTTTTCTTTTGGATGTTTTATGACTCAAGTCCTATGAGAATCACACTTTGTGGATGAATGAAGTTTCAGTAAAACTCTAAATATTAGGTACCCTGACAGTGTGTGAACTTCGTGGCCATCCATTAAGTGAGGTCGATCAGATTCCTCAGTTTGGATCATGCTTCACTAGTTTGGAAATAGCGAGGCAGACGTGGGCCAGTTCTCAGATCCCCTGCTGCCATCGTAAACTTGATTGATTTTCGAAACGCTTGGGACTCATTTGCTGCTAGGAGGATCATTTGTCACCATCACCAGACAACTTCTCTGTCCTTATCTTTAAAGGTACCCTGGATGTCTTGCAGATTGAAATGGTTTCAGCTCTGACAGAAAATGCAAAAACGTTTCTAGAAAATGAAAAACTGAAAATTCTGCATTTAAATTAGTGGTAGGAACACAGATTGTGTGTCATAATAATGTCAGTCTAACTTTTTCCTTGCCGTCACTTGGTGCAATGGACTGTTTACTTGGGTCCACCTTTACATGCTTCAACCAGTTACAGTACCTTGCAAAAGTATTCACACCTCAAGAAGTTTCACATTTTCTCACATTGCCACCATAAACCTCAAATTAATTTGAGATTTATAAGACTGCATTGCAAAATCACAAAATCTTACCAAGTATTTTTGGTCTAGATTTAAATATCTTAAGACACTTGAAATGAGACAAAACTAACATACAAGTAACTTTGCAGCAAAATATAGAGGCTCGTTTTAAGTAAATAATTCCTTAATATTGGTTTTAAATCAAATCTGGAACTGAAATATGTACTGTGTCATTTAGAAAGCTTGTGGCAAACAGATAACAGGAACTCTAATGACTAATAATTAATTATGAAGCGAATCTAAAAAGTGTGGCATGCATCTCTCTTTAACCTGATACTCCAAACTAAAATCCAGTGCAACCATTAACTCATCAAAAAAGACATGATTTGTAAAGTGCAGCATTAATAGTTTTCCTCTCAACAGTTTCTCCCACCTAAGCTGTGGATTTCTGCAGCTCCTCCAGAGTTTCTGTAGGCCTTTTCACTGTTTCGCTGAATAATGTTCTCATTCTGCAGCATCAATTCAGATGGATAATAATGTCTTTGTAGGTTTTTAGTTGTGCCTACTCACACTGTTTGTGGTTATAATGTGACAAAATATGAAAAACCCTGCTGGGTAGGAATATATCTGCAAGAAGCTGTTGCTTAGTGTAGCGTAAAACACAGAGGGAAACTATTAGCCAGACTCTGTTTTATTTATAAAACCATGACCTTTTAATGCGCACTAATTAATACATTATATCTTATTCAGGTATTACAAACAGAGAAGTGAAGACAGCGATCCTCTTTTTGCTTATAGCTGTAAGACAAACTGAATCCCTTGAGGCACATCTGTTTCCCTGCTAACCTCACAGCTGCCCCTTTTAAGAAACTGAAACAGTTCATAGACACAACATTTCCATTAGCGGCCTTAAAACCAGCAACAGCAGACATATTTTTAAACCACCTTCACTGAACACGCTAGTTCCTGCCATTATTTATGCTATGCTTAGTGAATCACTTGCTGGCTCCAGCCCCAAACTAAAGAGTGTTGGCAAAAAAGCCCTGCTAAATGGCATATCGTTCCTTTCACGCCAGAGTTTGTTATGTACTGCACTTATTTGAATAAATAGTTTGAACATGGCGATGCTGCTTAATCAGGACCTGGAGACTCGGAGCCACTCATTTTAAAAGCTCCATTTGTTCGTAAAACTAACAGGAAGTCAGTCTGATGAAATGTAAGAAATCTTCCACCTGACTTAGAAAACCTCTTACTATTAGTAGTAAATACAACATAAGGATGAGGAAAGGGTTATGCAATGTTATTGTAATGCGTTTCACATATGTTGCAGCAAAAAAACCTGAAAATGGATAAGAATCTGAGCCATAATATTAAATTAAACTGAAAAAAAAAAGACCCAAAAGTTCTCAAATAAAAAAAATAAAATAATTATTCGATTGAAAGGTTGCAGGTAATTTTCCTCCGATATCCTTTTTTTCGTTTTTTTCATACCGGACTTCTTCAGATAGTAAAAGTACCAGCTGTTGACTATGATAATTCAGGTAATGCATCATTTTAATTATTTCATTTCTTAAAACGTCCTTCAAATTCTTAGCATACATTACAGGTTGGAAAGCCACCTTATCATTACCCTAATCTCCACACATTGTGGTATTATTATCATTATTTTCTAGGCACAGAGTGTGATCTTGTAGTATAATCAAGTAACTATGTTGCCTTCAATTGTGTTTAAAATGTTAGATATATCAAATATGAGAAATTTGACTTCAAAATTTGATGCCTTGAATTTGACCTCTGTCTCTTCAAGAAGTTTTCCGACACCTTCAACATGTCATCACAATAATCCGTCTACCACCATTATTAAGAGTGTTGGGCTAACAAATGGTTTGTATTGTGGAGATTAGGTATTTACTAAATGCTGTTGCTAGCCTGGAGTAGCAGGGTATCAGAGAGGGACGAGGGAGTTATCAAAGCAGCACTCCAGGTATGTTTTAGATGAGGAAATAACATTATGACATGAGAACTAGCTCAAAAAAGTTGAATACTCTCCCTTTAATTCTACTTATAGTCAGGAGAAACAAGTTAGTAAAATACAAAATCTATATCTTCCAGAGGCATGAATAATTTTGTACTTAACTCCATGAACACTCACTGGCCCCTTTATTAGGTAAGCTGTATACTATTGATTTGATATTGTTACACACTTGCTGCAGATTTATCAGCTGCACATCAACAATGCAAATCTCCTGTTCCAAGTCGCCCCAAAGTGCTCAGCTGGACTGAGATCTAGTAGATTACTGGAGTGCCGTGATCTCATTGTAATGCTCAGGAAACCAGGCTGAAGTGATTTAAGGTTTGTGATACAGTGCAGTATCCTGCTGGAAGCAGCCATTAGAGAACGGGTACACTGTGTTCATAAAGAGTTGGACGCGGTCAGCAACAAAAGTCAGTCAGTTTGTGGCATATAAACAACATTCAATTGGCACTAAAAGGCTCAAAGCAAAATTCCCTGCAGCATTGCACCACTACCAGCAGCCTGAGGCGTTAACACCAGGCAGAATGGATCCATGTTTGATTATTTTTATGATAAATTCTCATAATACCATATGAATGTTGCACCTTAAATTCAAAACAATCAAACAAGCAGCAGGATGAATCCATCTGTTCTCATCAGATTTTAACCAGTCTGTGAATTTTATAATTAGCTCACTGCTGTGACTTTTTACTTCTTAAGCTTGTCATTTCCCGTTACATTTAACATTTTAACAGATTGTATATAGTACAGCTTGCTTGTATAAATGGTTACTTTAGCTACTGTATTTCTTTCTGTCATCTCAGACTAGTCTGTAGATTCTCAGCTGATCTCTGACACCAAATACGCATTTTTGTCCACACAGCTGCAGCTCACTTGGTAAATGCTCTTTTTATCCATTATCTGTGCAACTGAGAAAATGATTTGGTTTAAAGCCTCCACAGATTATAAGAAACATCTGACATCCACAGCCATGCACCATTTAAAGCCACTTAATTTCTATTAGCACCACATTCTGATGCTGGGTTTGAACCTCAGCAATTTTTTTTTTTTTGTTTAACAAGAAATTAAATTGAATAAAGTTAGTGGTTAAATCTGTGATTCTGAAGTTTGTCATAATTAGTCATTACTGGGTTTTAAGCAGAAATTAGCACTAAAACTCATTTGGGTTATGGTTTCAATGAACTGTAGTCAACTATTATTTTTAAGAGGTTGAAATTTAATGTCGTATGATGCAAGAAGGTAATTGTCAGTTAAATATTGTTACATCCCAAGGCCTATTTTTATTAACATGTATTAATGTCTGTGTGCAGTGTTAGCATGATATGCAGTTTCACCACAGAAAAAGCAGCATGAAACTGGACAAAGTGAGGTTACAGACGTGACCCAGCGGCGCTTTTTTTAATTTTTAAAGAGGAAGCAGAAAAGACTTTTATTTTCCATGGATGACGCTGTGAACAAATCAATAAGTAATATGGGAAAGCTTTACGGGGATCTATCAAACTCCCATATGGATTACGCTGTGAATGCCCTCTCTCCCTCGCTTTCTTTTCATCTTCTCGCTTTTATGTGTTGCTTTTACCTTTAAGGATTTCATACCTTCACAGTAAATACGTCCAATTTTATGGAATGGTTTCTAAGATTTAACTGTCCATTTTAATATTGCCAAGCAAATATATTGCTTTCTTTATTTTTGTCATAAACAGTATGAGCCAGATCAAAATATTAAAACTCCGACTGGAGTGTTTGTTTGTCTTTCTGGGTTTGGGGGTTTCAATAATGAAGCTCGAAGATCTCATACTCGCAGAATACGAACTGAATCTTCAACTTTAAAGTTTTTTTTTTTTACGTATATATGAAATTTACTTTTCTTATTTGTATTGACTCCAGTTTTATGACTCTTGCCTCGCTTTTATTTAAACTCACATTTTATTGCGTTTGTATAAAATTTGATTTGTTATCTGTAATAAAGTTTTGAACAAAGCTGCTGAAAAAGATGCTCTCACAAGAACATGTAAAGAATGTACTACTGTTTGAAATGCTTTTTTAATTAGAGATATATGTTTAGTTGAAATAACGATCTATAAGTGCATATTTATTTGTGACATAGAAGCAGTAGATATTATTCACCCTCTTATTTCAGTTGTCACTAACAACAAAAGATTAAATTACTAATGACATGTAATGTCATTGTAGCATTATATTCAAATATTTTTATATATTTATATATGTACATACATATATTTAATTCAAAAGGTTTTATCTGAGACAAGTTAGCTAGTATAAAGTACTTATATACACTGAAGTGAACAGAAACTAAGTAAAATTAGCAGGGCCGGACTTAGAAGGATGTGGGCTATGTTTTTTTTTTCCAAAGGTTAATGTGTCCCCCGGCAAGTATCTCCTTGTTGTTCCCCAAAAGATGTATTATAACTTTTTTATATCCATAAATATCACTAAATATTAATAAAACTCACCTGATATGAAAGAAAAAGGAAAGAAAAATATTTGGTGCTGCCCAAACAATTGAGCCCCTGGCCTACTGCATTTCTTTTGTTTCCGTTTCTAAAGAATATTAGTTTAAACTGCGGGTAATTTTCACATCTCATGTCGAACTATCAATCAGCAAGTTGATGTAAGCAGTACATAAAGCAGCCTTTTGGCAGCGCTTAGATTCACAAACTGAAACAGATATGTTCTTACCTAGAGACTGTCCAGCGATGACTCTGCTGTTCTCCCCGGCCACAGCCGCCCGGGCGTTCCTCTCGCTGGCGTACTGAACAAAGGCGTAGCCCTTGTGAACGGAGCACCCCACTATCTTCCCGTATTTAGCGAAGATGGCCTCGATGTCGGCCTTGGTGACGACGGCCGTGTTGAGGTTGCCGATGAAGACGCGGGAGTTGAGGGAGCGTGGGTCATTCTTGTTGGTCACGTTGCTGGTCTGGGTCTTCCCAGTCATCCTAGTCCTGGAGCTCTGCCTGCTGGGAGATACATGTGAGCGAGCCGCTTAGAGACACAGCAGAGATCAGACTCAGAAAGACCAATAGCAGGATGTAAACATTGGACAGACCTGTAATAACTACTAGACCTGTCAACATAACTAACTTTCCTTCATGATAAAACACCCTGAAGTTAGTGCAATAAACAATAATGTTGTTTTGAGACAATTTAAAAGTAATGTAATGGTAATGGCACAATAATGCAAGTACACCCTCTCAGGGATTAATAAATGTTCATTTTTAGCAAATATTTAATACTATAACAAGAAGACATTTTGTTACAGTGGTGCTTTTGTTAAAATGTGCTTCGTAATGTTGTTTGCTTCTCTTATCAAATGAATGCATTCAAAGAAGAAAAAAAACTAACAAATATGCAAGAATGACCTTGGGAGTCATAGAGGAAGTTGTAGAAACCTACATGTACAGCTGCTGTAATCTCTCCTGTACTCTGTGTAAACTTCCTGTTTGTCCTCAGAGAACTGTGAAACTTTTGTTTTATTGTGGCGGTTCAAATTTTTAGTTTAAATTTCTCTTTATAGTTATAGAGAAACTCAGTCAGAGCTTCTCTAGATACTTCAAGATACAAGAGAAGTCTTTCCACCTCTCATCCAAAAGGTTTTTCAGCTCTTACTATTCGCTTGGACGTATTAGGCTTATTAAGCTGTAATCAGAAACAATCAACCCGATATAATATCAAACTAATGGGCCAATTAAAACATCTTTTTTAGTAGGAATGACAATGATGTACCACACATCATTTGTGGTGTAAGTAGCAGATACTCTAAATATATGCATAATAAATTAGTCATATCTGTGTGAGGTATTACTCTGATTCCTTTTACAGAATGTTTGAGACAAACATCTCCTTCCACATGTGCAGGCCTAAACACATGACCATTCACCTAATAATTTCCCTGCTGGGATGAATAAAGTAATTCTTCTTCACCTAGTTACGTGACACTGATAGAGTTAAGAAGAGACAACATACTCTATTACTTTAATTACGTTGGATGGCCAAAGCAACACTTTTAGAGCTGACCAGCAGTGACTGTTGCCAGGGGTGACAATGAGGTGTGGTGGACAATGTGGTAAGTAATTTGTTTTGTGAAATATCTCAGTAACAAAGCACGTTGCTCTGCATCTCAGCCGTTTTGTTGCTTGTGCCAGTTTTTTTTTTCTTTTTTTCTTGTAACTGCGCTCATGTCTGTGCAGAAGGCGACAGTTTGCTGTCGGCGGGAGGTGAGGGGAACTCTGACTTGGAGGCAACTGTGATTCAGACGTGTGGGTCTGATGAGCCTTTCTGTGCATGTGAACTGTTTTCACGTGTTTGAAAATAGCTCAGCACACCGATATCACAACAATGTTCTCACTTATTTTCATTCTTCCTCTTTCTGAGTCCTCTTCTCTTTTCAGTGCTCATTTTTACGTCCTTTCGGATTATGTCAAGACATGAAGAAGAACCTTACTGTAACCACTATTTCTTCCCAGCAACGCACCAAAGCAGAAATACAGCTGATCTAATCAAAGAAAGGAGCACAGAGAATATATTAATGTAAAACAATAAACTGCTTACTATGGTTGTCATGGTAAGCAGTTTATGCTGTGCTACCCAAACAGATTTTTTTATCTGCCTAAAATCTTGAAAAAATATAACTAAATATTTAACAAAAAAACTAATATAATTGTCTGTTCTTTAATATTTAGACATTTTGATTACTTGGATTATAAGGTATATTATTTCCAGATGCAGAACAAAGTTAGATACTATAAGGCCTTAAGCTGTTTCCAGGCAGCCAGTCAACCCATCCGTCTGCCGCTGTTTTTGACCTGCTGGACAAATATAAACTTAATAAGGAGAGCATGATGACGATGATGATGATGATATAAACTGAGGAAATAGCTTAAAACTCGGCTAATACATCTGTCTGAGCTACTCTGAAGACTGCAGACACAGGACACCTTATAGAAAAAAAATTGTTCCATCAAATAACAAGAAATGTCCAAAAGCGCCACTACAAAATACATGTAAAACTCAACAGATAAGAATATCATTCAAAAGTTGATTTCAGTCATTTATTTCAAAAAGTGAAATATATTTATTCATGCTACAGAGATTGTTATGAGGTTGAAAACAGAAAAGTTACATGAGCGTCATTATGGCATAAACAAAGAGAAGACTGCGGAGAGAGCAGTCAGTGACAAGGAGAGTAAACCACCGAAAGGTCGCTGCTCAAGAAACTCTGACATTCACAGTGTGCTGTATGAAAGCAGCATAAATGTAAAGTTGTGGGGAAAGAAAAACTGTGCTAGTAAACAGTCTATTTCACATCCTTCTGAAATAGAAACATCATAAATGTTTTACCTGGTCTATGGAGAAAACAGACTGTTATTGCTAAAAACAGAATTTTTGTCTTTCACTCACCTTAACCAGAACTAACAGACATTATCAAGTAAAATCATCACTCTGTAATACATTTCAATTGTGAATCTATATAATATAAAAGTTTCACTTTTTGAATTAAATTACTGTTATAAAGGAACTTGTTAATGATATTCTAATTTCCGGAAATGCACATTGTTTTTGAGCTGAAAAACTACTTTTGAAGATTTTTTTTTTCACTTATTGTTTAGACACATAATCTCTGGTGTAGCATCAGGATACAATGTTCCCGTCTTATGTTGTTAGTTTCAGAGGAAAACCTGCTGGAGTATCCGACACACTACAACATGCTGTAGCCGGATTTGCCTTCATGTTGACACACTGTGTGACACTAAAGGTTCCTGACCGAGTGTTTGGATCCGAGGGGTTAGAGATGAAAAAGGACTGGATGTAGCATCTTATATGAGTCCTGAAGCAGTCTGTTTGTCACACCAGCAGTCCTTCGTGAGCTTTTCACACCCTCTGAGGACTGCACCCTCTCCTCTCGTCATGCCTCGGTCCCCCGGGGACGATCATCGAGTGTCACCACAGGAATGTGGCACATGAAGATGAAAGCAGAAACTCTGAGGATAGTCGCTTCTTGGAATTCCCTGTTGGTCGTAGTCTTTGTGTTTTTGTTTGGCTCTGAGTATGAGGACACTTTTATAATGAGGCTTGTGTACAACCAGACATCTGGCAACCACTGGATTTAGGAAAGAAAGCATCAAAAAGCCGCTGCCAAATGGATGCACTTCCTCTATGAAACCAGGAGTTTTGGAAATGTGCTGGTCCGGAGAATGCAGGTGTGTCACTTTACACAATGCCAAGACATGAACAAGAACTTTACTGTAACCACTATTTCTTCCCAGCAATGCACCAAAACAGAAACACAGCTGATCTAATCAAAGAAAAGAAAACAATCTATTAACAAAATCTAAACCAACTCAAACAACCCAAGATCCTGACAGCAGTAACACCACAAAAAACCAAATTAGCAAAAAGGTCAAGTCCTAATTGAATCCCTGATTATGTTTTAAGCAAAAAACTAATTATTTAAACTCCTGTTTGAGATCCAATGAAAACACCCCAGTCAAAATCAAGGATTAAGTAAATTTATTGTTGGGGAAAACAACATAAAGTGAGATTTTCTATTTTATCGTTAAGCTGGATAAAGGTTCTCAGTTGCCATAAATTTCTAAAAAGATTCAAAGATCTCTTGCTTGTTCATTTACTTAAAGAACATATAAGGACCAATCTAAATGCTATAAGTCCAAAGCTTATGAGGCGCCATCAACAGAGCATGTAGAAAAGGAGTTTATAGTCAAAATTATATGAAAGTATTTTCTAAAAATACGTCTCCACATTGTTTCTTCTGAAGATGAAGGAGAAAGCGTGCAGAATCGTATTTACCTTCAGCGTCATCTTACACACACATTGACACACTCTCTCCGCAGTCTCCTCCGGGGCTCCATTCACGTCACAATTTTCCCCATCCTACCTCTTCTTTACCTCCATCCTTTGCCTCCACCCACACATAATCCACCCTAAATCCCCGCACTGCTCTTTAAAAAAAGCAAAAATCTCTTATTTCAAGGCCTTAAAAGGAAGATAATTTAACTCTACTGATAATCTCATAATACAGCAATGCTGTTATTAAGTTTTCAGAAGTTAATTGCCTTAATTAGCAGCAGAGGAGAGCGAGGAAACCTGCATTTAAAAGGGTTACCAGTCAATCCAATCAAACCTCCACTGCATTCGCTCTGTCTCTGTCTCTGAACAGCCTCAGCATCCCGTCCCACCCTCTAAGTGACTGATGGATGAGAAGTGAACTGAATGTGCATGAGGGAGGCCATTAGATGGTAGACGGCAGATTAAGCAGGCAAGAAAAAGGTTTAAGTAGATCTAATGGGAGATAATATAAGTTTCCCCCCATTCAGATGTGTGCAGAGCCACGCTACAAGGCAGAGTGAAAACACTGGTTTTTATTCATTAAATACGATTTACAATGTGCTTGAAAGTGATGTCATCCAATGGCTGCTGGCTTATATATCTTTGTGTTGCTTTGTGGTTTTTTAATCCTTGAAACAATTGATGTTTCACAAAGTTAAACTTCAGTGAACCATCAGGATTTCATGTAAAAGACTAAAGATCATAATGTTAAATAAAAGGAAACATATGAAAAGTGTGGTGTGCATGTGTTCAGCCTCCTCTACTTTGATTGCCCTAAATTAATTAAAGGGAAAGTTAATATTCTTGAGAAGTCATCCAATTAGTAAACATAGCATGGATGAACCAAATGTTGTTTTTAAGGGTTAATGTGCTAACACACTACACTGCAAGAACACAAAATAAATATCTTTGGTTTTGTTTCTAATGCAAATAATTTAATAGTACATTTAAATTGTCTATTTGTATAAACAGTATATTTCATAAAACACTGGAAATAAATCCCTATTCTCTTGCAGTGTTTCTCTGACATCCACCTTCACTTGGAGATGGGAACTGTGACTGCAGCCATCTCTCCAAGATGAAAGTTTCTAAGTAGAAAGAGCGTATCAATTTTTAAACATGGCTACTCTCTTCATTGTAGGCTGCTGTGCTTTTCTTTAATTTTTTAAACAACACAACGTGCACATATATCCCCTGGTGTATCGTGTGCCGTCATGTCATATAAATAATTATGGTGGCTCGCCAAGATATAACCTGACAGGTTTGGCTCAGAGAGAATTATTTAGGGAAGCAGCTATGTCTGAATGGTGCCAGCTCAGGTGGAGAATATGTCCATAAGAACAATATAAGTACTCAACTTAACAAATTTGGCTTTTTTCAATGAGTTTCCAAAAGAAGGGCATGAGATGTTCTTGTCACAACTGTCTGGGTAACACAGCTGAGACCAAAATCAAACTGGTCTTTATCCAAGCTTTATGGTGGAAAACCAAGACAATATGTCACCCTTACCACACAATCCTCACCAGTCAAGTCAAGTCTATTTGTATTTCAGAAACGAGGCAGTTCAGTGCTTTACATGATAATCAAACAATTAAACATGTCATTGGCGGTTTTATGTTGTTTCTCCAGCAAGGGAAAAGATCAGAATTCATGGGAAGATGGATGGTGTAAATCCAGACCAATACTGAAAGAAACCCGACTGGACGCAGTGAAAGACATGAAACTGAGGCAGAGGTTGACCTCTAAATTAAATTTATAATCTGTGGCAAGACTTTATTATGTTTGGTAATATGGCTGAATAACATAATGGTTTCAATATTGATAACTGTTGATTAATTTTTTGCTTTAAATATCTGATATGCTACCAAAGTGATGAAGTGACATTTACTGCTTTTTTACTTGATAGTTTTGATGTTTATTTTTAAGCAGCTATGAGGCATGTTTGTGAAATCTGAAACTGCTGCTGCGGCAATAACTCACCAACTTGCTAGGTAACTGAAAGTTACTCAACAAGTTGTTGCTAGGTAACCAAAGAGTGAGTGAGTTAGTTGAGCCACCAATCTTGCTTTAGCTGGGTGGCAGAGGTAGAGTGACTAAAGTCTTTCCTCTGCCTACATCCCCCAGAATGCAGTGTGGTTTTGGAGCAGAGTTCAGTGAAATTATAGGATATTCTGACATATTTTCTACTGATATCAATCACGTCTTTTCTGTCTCCATAAATTTTGTTATTGCTGCATTGCCTAGACCTAGTTAAAAGACAGACATCCTCTAATCTGTGTCTGAACTTGGAGAAGAAAAAGGGGAAACTCTCAGTCTCAGCACATACAAAGCTTGTACCCCAAAAGACTTGCTGCTGTAATTGCACCATAGGGTGTTTGCATAAAGTGTTGACTCTTGTGGGTTCTAAAGAAATACTCAACACACTTCAGCACACACACACACACACAACTTTATGTTGCTCTATCCTGTAAAATCCCAATTAAATAAATTTCGGTTTGTGGCTGCAATGTGACAAAATGGAAAAACATTACGGGTGTGAATACTTTTGCAATGCTCTATAGTTGGTGGGAGCACAAAGTGTGGAAAAAAAATATGCTGTTAAAGACAGAAAGAAATCGTTATGCAGCCAATTTCACACACATCTTCTGTTCCTAGCATCAGTTTGAAAGCAGACGTTACGTTTTTCCATCTGCTGGTTCTGTTCTTTAAAGTGAAACCTTTAAAATCTATAACAACCATGCATGACTACCATCCAGGGTACCTTTAAAGAAAAGGACAGAGAGGCTGTCTGGTGATGGTGACAAATGATCCTTGTTGCAGCAAATAAGTCCCAAGACTCCAGAAAATCAATCAAGTGTATGACAGGAGCGAGTGAACAGAGAACTGAGCCACATCTGCCTCACTGTTCATTCATAACATTACAAAACTACTCAGTCTGATCCAAACCTTAAGCATCTCATCAACATCACTGACTAGATGGTCGTGAAGTTTATACACACAGTCAGGGTACCTGGTCCTTGATATTTTTGGGTAATAAATGAACGTGTTTGTTCCAGACATTTAGCTGCTCAGGAAGAATCTGAGCTATCCCTTCCTCCTCCACATGCAGCCATTATGCTTCTTTATTCCCCTGCCAACACGTGTGCTCACCGTTTTCTGTTCATTTACCTCTAGGATTGTGTGCATTGCTTCAGAAAATGATCAAAATGAAGCAATTTTACCTAATCAGAAGAGTCTCAAGTTATTAAAGATAAATATAACAGGCTTTTGTGAAATTACATTAGAAAATAATATGCTAGCCATTTTTCCCATCTTCTATTAGAGTGAACATACTTTCAATATATTTAAATAGAACCTATTATGCTTTGAACAGGTTAGGATAGCTCTACAGGCTATACAAAACATGTTCTTTTTTTTTTGCACAAAATCATTCTCAGTCTCAGATAATGAGATTTTATTTTACTCAGTTCTGCCTATTTGGAGTTCCTTTCAGAAAGAGTTGTTTTAGGGACTCTGGTCACTTTAAAGACAATAAAGCTCCAACCCCATGTCAACCCTCTCGCTTTATGCGTGTGAAAATGGCTGCAAACAGATGTGGAACTGTTCAGCAATACAGGTTTAACCGTGAGTCAGACCCAGAAGCAGAGGAAGTGGAGCCTCCTTCACAAACATCAAGAATGGAGCAAGTGGTTTCTGAATGGAAAGTTAACAACAAAACACTTTCCAGCAGCCATTGTACAGCAGTAAAACCAGTTGATCGAACCTGCTCAAGCTTCACTTGCTGATTTTTGATGTTATTTTCAGAAGGTTTTTAAATCAACTCGTTTTCTAGTCACCAAAATACTTAAGTTATTGGGAAAACAACACAATCCTGGATGTTTCTTTAAATGCCGAGGTTGTTTCAAGAAACAGTAGATACCAAAATGGAAGCACGGAAATGTGTAAAAAGTAAATTTTGCATTATAAGTCCCCCTTAAAATGTTTCCAAGATGTGAAAGTCAGAAAATCAAAATCAGAAATGAAAGTGTAGACAAAGGGAAAAGCGAAAGAAATGGCATGTAAAGCATAGTTTATCCTAAAGTAACTGAATCTGGGTTTTTGGTTTCTAAAAAGCACCGCACAGTGAACACTGCGAAAAGGTAATAAACTTTTAAAAGCAAGTAATCCCCCAACATAAAAAGGTATAATTTTAGCTTTCCTGAACAAACCAGAGTCTTTTTACTGAGCAGAGAAAGCCAGTGTAGAAATCTGTATATGTATAGGAGATGAAATTACTTTCAACAGAGCAGGGGTCTCATGCATAAAAGAGTGCGCAGTTTTCATAGTAAAACTTGGCGTATGTAAAATTTTAGACAAAAAAAAAATCGGATGCATAAAGCCGTGCACACGCACGTGGCCGCGCACCTTTTCTTTCACACACTACGCCAGCGAAAAAGTCTGCGTATATTTACGCAAACTTTGACGCAAAGTTCATTTTTATACATGCCAACTTGTGAGTAAAATATGGCGCCGCACATTTTTTGTGCGCACGCACGCTTTATGCATGAGGCCCCAGATCATTATATCCTCCGAGGTTACTTTGCTGCCTGTGATAGACGATCAAGAAACCAATGAAAATCAGATATATTGACAGTAGTGTACAAAAAAACCAATGTATTCAAAATATGAACGTATTAGGCACACATGTGCAACATGAATAGAGAATCAGCAAATCAAACGGCTCAAACTCAGTTCATTCAGGCGACCAGGAGTGTGAAGACAAGTTCCTGAAGGTCAAACCGAATGTCCAAATGAGGCAGAAAGGAAACTGAATATAGCTCAGACGTTTTAGTATTTCAGAAACTGCAAACCTATAAGTTTGTTGTTTTTGTTTTTACCAACAACTACTGCAAAACACAAAATCCCACCACGTATTTTAGTCTAGTTTCTAGTACCAATATCTTGAAATAAGACAAATTTAACTTACAAGTAACTTTTCAGCAAAATATAGGCACTGGTTTTAAGTAAATATTTTAATATTGATTTTTAAAAAGTACTAGTTCCGGGTGTGCCGTGGTGGCGTAGCGGTTAGCGCGGCCCGTATTTGGACGCGGCCTTCGCGGGTTCGACTCCCGGACCCGACGACATTTGCCGCATGTCTTCCCCCCTCTCCTTCCCCGTTTCCTGTCAGCCTACTATCATTTAAGGGACACTAGAGCCCACAAAAGACCCCCTGGAGGGGTAAAAAAAACAAAAGTACTAGTTCCACTGACAGATTGTTACTGATAACATGGAAAAAACTGTCTTAAGTTAAATAGTCTGCCAGTGAAACCAATAATTTTCTTTACCAATATTAAGGAATTATTGACTTAAAACAAGCTCATATATCTTGCTGAAAAGTTTTTCTTATTTCAAGAGTACTAAGATATTTTCAGTAGAAACTGGACAAAAGTACGAAATTTGGTAAGAATTTGTTTTTTTGCAGTGTATCTCTTTACACATTTCCAGTGAGCAAACCTTGTTGGCGTCAGAGGTCAGAGGGGAAAGGACAAAGGTGAAGTTGTCACATAAAAGGCAATTCTGAAGGTAAAAAAGAACAAATGATAAATTATAGTAAAAATTATAACAAAAAATTATGTAATAATAACTATAATTAACATGGTTTCCTCAAACAGAGCAGAACTGGAGCATTATACCTTCCAAGACGCTCATTTCCATCCTTTTCACTGGTTTCCTGTGACACTTGAGTCACCACATCCTTGCAATCTGAAAAAAATCCTCAACACAAAAGGCTTCAGTACATCTGATGTGCGTTTGGAAGAAGTCCCTTTATGTCCCTCTCTTTCCTGCACTCGTTTCTACATGCAGCTCTCAGCCTTAACATCTATTTGAAGTAGAGAATAGAAAAATGTATTACTAAATGTAATAAGGATTCTTTGAGAGGTGATGGCAAAGTCCTCACAATGTGTCTGCTGAAAATGTTCAGGTATCTGACTGAAAAGGAGAATAAAAAAATCAGCCAAAATCCAGAGAACACCATTCAGAAAACCCAGAGATCAGCTGATCAAAACCACTTTAAGAGATAACGAGGAAGCTCGGCTCCTGTGAAGTTAAGTAAAAAGAGATTAGAGGTGGTTTAACTTTTTTCCACAATAAGGTAATGCCAGAACTGAGCTTCGCTGAGCCACAGCCCAATCCCACTGCAGATCAGAGGTTTGCAGAAGAAAACAAGTAAAGACGGAGCAAATCGATGAGTCCTGAGCTAATGAGCAAAAGTATTCACACCCCATGAATTTTCTCACATTTCTTTCATGGACCAACTAGAAACCTCAATGTATTTAATGAGGATTTTACGTACAGTAAAACAGAAGGAGCACAATGTATGGCTTTCAAAATGTTCAACCACTTTTACTTTGATGCCCTAATTAAATATTGTTATTTTATGTTGTCTAAAGCTCTGGAAAAAATGAAGGGAATGGTTATCCCACCAAATATTGATTTCTGAACTCTTCTTGAGTTAAAACATTAATATTATTGTTTCTAAACGAATATAAACTTGCTTTCTTTGCATTACTTGAAAGCACTGCATCTTTTTTGTTTTTCTGACAAAATTAACAAAACATTCGTTATTTGTAAATGTTATTGTAATTGTTATTACTCAGCAATGACTTTGTTTTGGTTTGTTAGATAAAATCCCCATCAAGTGTATTGAGGTATATTGCCAGGTGACAAAAAGTCAAAAACAAAAATATATATTTTTGCAATGGACTATAAATGTAGACAAGTAGTGCATTTATTTTACTGTAAGATATCATTTCCTCTGCATCCTCTAGCCCTATACAGCCTGAGCAAGCAAATCCAGTGTTGCAGATGAGATCTATGAGGACTACCAGATAAAGGACACAAAAGATGTTTGTTGGGACTTTTTGCGAACTTCAAGCTGGTTGCTACTCACATGTGGACACAGAACATCAGCTCAACAAATGGTTCATAGTCCCTAAAGTCTGAGAAAAATGTCAAACGTCTTTAAGCAGCAGACTCTAAATAACCTCAGGTTGCATGTGTCAGAATAACTAAAGAATATTATGAGGAGGTGTCTATAAATCTTAACTCTCTTTTCAGAGAATGATATAGATTACTTTGTTAATTATCATTAATTACTCTGCCTAAATGATTAAATGAATGACTAAATGATTAAAGTAAAACAAACTGTTGCTCAAGTCAATTCTAGCAAACTTCAAAGATTATTCTTTTACAATATTCATGAGTCTTTAAGACCCTCAAAGCCTTTCATGACTGCCAGCCAAGGCTTGGCAGAAACGTCCCAGGCCAGAAAACCCAGAATTCAAAGCAGCCTGATAGGAAAGACAGCAGCGTACGTGGAGATGGTGCCGGATTCGTCTTGGCACGCTTAATTCTCGAGAAACGAATGCTAAACATCTTTATGCATCAGTGGAGCTGGGAGTGCATCCTAGCTCTTCCCTGGCATGTTGTCTGCTGCACGCTCTCTGTTTTGCCTCATAAAAGTCTTTCTTACAACCAAGTGAGAGCTCTTGACAGTAATGTTTTTTTTCTCTCTCTGTCTCTCTGGTACTTCTACAGCATCCTCCAAGCGCCGCAAAGGTTCCAAGTTTAGGTATTTCACGAATCCTCTTTGGTTCTCTCACACCGACTGTCAGAGGCTTCAGAGCGGGAATCCTTGGGAGATAAAAAAGCAAAAAACTGGTGCAAGTAATCATTTTAGTGTTTTCTCTCTCCCTGATCAATCCTGACTGACTTGTGCTGCTGTCTGAGAAAAAAAAAGGGAAGATGAAAGCGGCTCATACATGCTGACAAACGCTTGAGAAGGAAGCATTCAGGCCACATTCACCCTCCGCCACTGAAATGTTGCAGTGCAGCATTTTTTTTTTTTCTGGAGAAAACAGCAACAGACCTTTAGTGCACATTAGAGGGAAAGTCATTGTTTCATATTTGTCTTTTTGCACTTGTCCTCTTAACTTAAACTGAACTTCCTTGACTATATGTCTCAACTTTACAGGACTCCTGAAAACATTTATTTTTATTCTATTGCCTGGCTCCTTTGATTTACAGTCTACAAGCTATACATCTTGAATTAAGCATGATTATGCTTCAAGTTATGTAAATGTGCAGTCATGGAAAAAATTTAGTTCACCCTTTGAGCCACTTCTGTGTGATTTCCCAAATTGTTCATATTGTTGATAGGCTAAAGCTGGGCAATATGGAAAAAAAATCCTATCACAATAAAAAGATTGATATCACAATATAAAGCAAATCACTATTTTGCGTTCTGGTATTTTTAAGAGAGACTCGAAGATATTAGAGGGATGTTTTTAATTTAAAGACTTAATTTTAACAGTTCAAGATGTCATTTAACATTATTCCAGTCTGGACAAATAAAAAATGACAAAAATGTCAAGCAACACATGAGAATGAAACAAAAATGAACATATTCTTTCATGGACCTTACCAAGCTCCGCCCACAACCGACCCACGTGACCGCAAGTCTCACAAGCAAAGCCTGGCAGCGAGTTGTTTCTATGTAAACATGACTCTTTTAGTGCATCATTTCTACCGGATTTTCACAATATATCAGCTACTAAATGGACAGAGGAACTAACAAGTTCATGTCATCATCTGGGAGAAGGTTACTGGTTTCTGAGTCACAAGCTGGTTGCAAACCTGAGGCCAGCAGGTGTCAGTCAGTTATGGTGGATCTGAACTTTGGTTTGATGACGTCAATATGAGAAGCTACAGACTGATAGGAGGAACCAAAGAGCTCTGTAAAGGTAAAGGCAAATCTTCTGAAGTTGGGATATAATTAATTTAATTTCACATAATTATCGCGGTAGAAGCCATTTGTTTGTTAAAATTTTATGAAATATATTTGTTCTATTTGTTGTTTGTTGTGAATGACGTAAACTCACAAACGAACGAGGTAATTAGTCCAACGTTTAGAAACTACAGCGGCTGTAATGCGCCACAGCAAAGGGAAACAAAGGTAAAATAACCCGAACAGGTGATCAACTCAAAACCGCTCTTACCTTTTTACTCTCTCTCTCTTTGTAGTTTAAGCACACCTGTTACCGTGGCAACCGCCTGCGCCCCGCAAGACGAGCAAAGATTACGTTAAAAACATAACATTCAGTCCGTTACGATATCAAGTTTCCAGGCTTGATATTTATGTCTCGATTATTAATCAGCGCTTCCCTGAACACAGTTGACTGACTAGCTGTACTTGGTGCTAACGTGGCTAACACGAGTAACAGTTTAGTCCAAAGCCTTTTCTGCTAAAATAAAATCTTTAGTGTATGTCAGATACAGACACATTGCATATTGATCTGTTTAGCTAACATAAGACTGTGTAGCAGACAGGTTTCAAGGTGTATCAGTTCTGCCATTATGCTGTACTTAGCTAACGGGAAGCTAACGGTGTGTTTGTGAGCCGGCCGCGCACGTGACCACGTAGAATTAGCATCAGCCAATGAAAAGCGGCCTCTCTGGTAAGGTCCATGGATGTAAAAAAAGAAAAACATGCATTCAAATATAAATTTCCAAACTCTCTCCTTTTATAGTTCATTATAAGTACTGCTTTTTCAAGAATGAGCAATGAAGAGAAAACTATATAAAGACAAAAAAACCAAAAGCAATAGCTTGGTGCAAATTTTAGAAGCATTCAGGGGCGAAAAGTTAAAACAAACAAATAGACGTCAATGATGTCAAGAAAAGAAATTTCAGCTTTTTATACCCTCAGTGCAAAATTCAGCAGTTTTCAAAGACAGAAAATAAATAAATAAATAAATAAATAAATAAATAAATAAGCTAGACAAAGTCTCTGCTCTGTTGTCAATCTGTGCTGGGTCATATATTATGCTTTATAAGTATGTTTCTTTTTATTATTTTAGTTTTTTGGAAGTGCGGAGGTTAGCACTTGTTCCTATCTACAATTGTGAAGTTTTACATTCTGCACCCTGGCGGATGTCGCTGGTTTAGGTGGAAAAACAGATAATTTGTTTTGGGATATTTTATCGCCCAGTGTCCTTCAACCCCATTCCTTCAGTTCATCGAGACACTGCTCTATTAAAGATCTCCCCACAGCCTTTTAATCAATTTGAAGTCTGGACTTTGACTATACTATTGCAACACCTTGATTTTTTTTTCAGTTGTAGATTTATTGCTGCATCTGAGATCACTGTCGAGGCTTTTAGCTTTCCTACCTATTGCCTCACATTTGTCTTTAGAGAAGGTTGAAAAACAGACGACTTTATGGTTTGTTCATGACTCCAAGCTCCAAATCATCACGACCCTATCACCATCCATCAGGAGAGGAAAAAATAAATAAATAAAAAATTAACAACAGACCAATATACAGGTATAGAATAGAATAGAATTCAACTTTATTGTCATTGCACTGTCACAAGTACAAGCAAAGAGATGTAGTTTGCATCTATCCAGAAGTGCTCTATGAGATATAAATATTTATTTACAGATGTACAAGACTATGTATGTATAGACTATAAGGGGTCATATTATATAAATCTGAAAGAAAAAAAAACAGCAATAAAGCTCCAAAGAAACAAATGAAATGTTACTGATGGCAAATAAACTTTCTGCTTAAACTTTTTTACAAACTGTAAATTAAAACTTTGCTTACTGCAAAGCTGAATAAGCAAATTAAATGTTACAAGTTTAACTTATTTCTTATTTGAGGATTATTTCGCCTGAGCCTGTTATGGAAGAGAAACACAAAAACATGCAGGTGTCACGCAACGGCTTTTCAACAGCAGCTTTGTGTATTGGCACAATATCGTGCGCCTCCTGTGATTTCTTGTTCCAGATTTTCCCTGGATTTTAGTTTTCTGCATGTTTTTAGTTTTTCTCTTTCAATAAACATGGTTTATTCTCCCCTGCCTGCCTCCTCTCTGCATTTGGGCTCTCCACTTCATCATTGCATGACCTTCAGACCTTCAGATTTGCAGTTCAGTTCTACATTACACTTCACATTGCCAGCAAAATGATCCAGTCCCACCATCTTTATCTGCACTCAGCTTCTTCCCATCATGCTGCTTTCACTCAAACTTGGATGATGGCGGTTAAAAATTGGATATCAGTTTTTACTGCAGTTATAGTTTACTTTCTTTTCTAACTCTAATGTTCAGATTTAGTTAAGTGCAGCACACACTACGTTCACAAGAAGCTCTGAAACATGGGTTAGCAGCACTACTTCATCAATAGGTTCTGATAACATGAGTCTCCTTATTTTAAGTGATTTATCTCTCATGTGTAATAAAAATGTTTTATATTTGTTATGTGCTCATATACATATAAATATAAGTAAAAGTGAAAAAAATGTATATTTCCTGAAACAATTTAAACAAAATTAATTTGTGTCTGTCTTTTCCTTGCCAATACCCACTTCTGATGTTCCTTTCATCAGAGTTTATTCTGGCCAATGAAAAATTGAGTGATAGACTGACTCTTAAGAGTTTGATTGGTGCATGAACTCTGCTCTGTCAATTACTGAGTTTTAAGCTTTCATGTCCCCAGCCCAGAGCGTAACAATGGCAGAAAGTTACACTGTTAATATCACAAACTGAAGGAAACAGACATTACTTCAGTAGCTAACAGACACTAATACATCTAAAGAAAAGAACAACAAAAACCTGAAATTCTTACATTTTCAGACATTTATTAATACTTTTTATGATATAGCCATTAGTGAAAGTATATCAGTAACAGTTCAATGTGCTGAGCATCAAACTGGCTTTACCAGTAAAATCCCAACTCCAACTTTGAGAATAAGCGCTACAAATCACCTGACCTACAGGTAAAAATATAAAAAAACACAATCTAGTGTCTTAAGTGCTCACTTTCAAAGTTGTTAAAAATTGCACAAGAACAAAAGTCATTCTTTGTGCAGAATCATCACAAATTATGAACTTTTTGAGTTTCTGGTTGACTCAGGGAAAAAGCACAAACAACAGAGATGTGAACTTTGACCTATGGAGATGCCTTTTTACAGGCGATCCTGAACAACTGTTAATGGAGAGACTTTTTAGCCAACTTTTAACATAATTTGTACTTTTTAAAAATGAAAAAACAGACAGATTTAAATACATGTTTTTGGTTGATAGACTGGAAATCACGTAGTTTTGATTCATTCAACAAATGAAATAAATAAATTAGATATTCAGTATTTGACCTATAAGATTACTGATCAGAACCGATCAAGGGATTATTGGTTAATTCCAATCCCTGGTAGAATACGCTGCTTGTGTAGTGCTCTTAAGTTTTTTTTCAGCTTTCGCTTCATACCTCGCAGATGTAGAAGTATTATTTATAATAAGCACATTTAGTTGTTCCTTTTGAAGCAGGAGAGAATATACAAGCTTAACTACATTTATAAAACACAGCTGAATCCAGGTAGAGATTTTTTCTTTTTTTTTCAATTTTTCTGCTCCTTCGGGAGAATACACCCAGCAGGAGGCGTGAGGACTTAAAATTATAGCTGAAAATAGAGCTTAAAAAAAATCACCTCCAGCTTTTATTACTGGGAGAATTTGGTGCAGAAATAATGATTTCAGCTGAGATGACTGCTTTGATTTTCTAGCTGTCATTCAAAAAAGAAAACGAAATATTATTATTGAAAATGAAGAACTGCCACAATCACCACATAATGTGCTTAATCAAAAAAGATTAATTTAGAAAGTGGAGTGTACAGTCTAATTGAAGCGGCGCTTAATTAAATATAATTATAAAGCATGATGAATTGAACTCAGACAGATGGAGAGAATTGGCTATAAAAAGAGCAATGTACAGATTCTGAGATATGTGTAATAACAGAGCCATGCAGGAACCGGTGTCACCTTTTCTAATAGCGCTCTGTTACCCTTGCTCTTTTTTTTCCAGCCTTCTCACTGCCATAAATTACTCAGCTAATACCCCAACATCAGCAGCTAGTGCTGAATCATTCAAAGACCCCAATTAGCAATTAAGGACTTAATGAATAGTGGTCTGTGCAGGGCAATTTTGAATCCAGCCCAGGGGAGCCCACTGGAATCTAATCTCTCTTGCAGGACATGAGCAGTAACAACTGCTTATCAGCGTGGAGAACACACAGAAAAGCCAATTGCATGGACATAATGAGAAGCCAGAGTGTAGCAGCAGTGTTGAAGCAGCTGTTTACTGGGTATCAGGAATCATTTTGCTTTGGATCTAAACAAGGAAATGCGACTGTTAAGACTGTTACATCCCATTACCTCCAAAATAATAAGAGGGGAATGAGATGGGGAACCTGGACTCCTCAAAATCGTGATAATTTCTTTTAAATTCCTCGCTGAGTTTGGAAACATTGCATAATGAAGATACTTTCTGAATCAAATTTTTTCTATTTAGTTTTTACAGAATTTTTTTCTACATTTTCACCATTTTTTCTTCACCTTAAGGTGCCCAGTAGCAAAAACAAAAAGTCACATTATATACAGACAGGAAACTGCAGTGACCAATACGGTTGGCCAACACTAATACCCAGTCACACTGTTGCCTCTTTTATAACGAAAAAAGGAAATATCTGCAAAATGTGTCAACTTCTATAGTCTGATTAATTGTCATAGAAATCAATAGAATGATTGAATACTAAAATAATTATTTGCAGTCCGATAGGAGACGTATAATTGCAGTACTATTGAGGAACAATGTGATGATAATTCAGCTAAATCTTCCTGACCCTTTCCTAACCCTTTCTTCGTTATGATAGCTGCATTGTACACATCGATATTGCCATAACAATTTTAATTTGATTCATTCTGCAGACCTACAGTTAAAAGGATATCAGATGCAACTGCACTGCATTTCTGCAATTGTTTTCTACATTACATAAGTAAAGCAGAATGGAGTAAATCAACTGCAATGTTTTTGTTACAGTTTGAAGGCAATTCCAAAATGAAATACTAATATGATTAATTACACAACCTTAGGAAAATATGCAACTACATAAAGACTGAGGGAATGAGCAACCTCTGGGGAAAAAATGAAGACATTTGTATTGCCAGTCATCTTTCAAGCAGCCTACAACTGGGCTTCAGAGCAGAGTATCAAAGATTGAATATGCAGGCATACATGATGCGGTAGGTAGTGTGCTGCCTTATAAATTATTACTGTCACTCTGTCCTTTTATATTACTATTCCACGGTCCTGTAATCATTTACATATTTCTCATACATTTAATGAAGGGACTTTTCTGAACTTAGAGGCCTCGCTTGTGCAGGGACACAAAAAGCTTCTGTAGGGAAAATACACTCCAATTTCCATCAGCTTTATCTCCCCTCCCTCCTCCATGCTCTCCTTCCCTCCTCCCTGCTTGCGGGGGGAAAATATATATATATGGAGCCTCTGTGAAGCATGAAGACTGAGGGCAGACGATCAGTCGCCTAAAACTATAGCTGCACCATAATCGGATTGGGGCGACCTATAGCCCCGGCCAGCGACGACGACGGCAGGGAGATAAAACACTGCGTGACCTGCACGGGCGCAGCGGGATGAAGTCATATCTCTGCAAGATGTTTTATCTCGCATTGCACAATAATAGAAAGGCCGGTTATCTTTGAAATCGGAGTGCTTTGACTGCATACCTAAGGTCAGTTTGCAATCTTTTCGCAGCATTAGCTCACTTTTTTTTCCAAGGAGGTGACTTTGATACCAGGAGGATCATTGCGTTGTTTTTTAAAGCAATATTAGATTCCCAGAAGTTTGACTCCAAAAAAGTCTTGAATGCACTACACTGTTGACCTCTGAAAGTTATATATCTTTTTCTAATGAAGAAATTGCTGCTCTTACTCCTAGGAATTCACTTAAAATAAATGATTGCTCCCACATCTCCACATCTTTCTATAAAAGAGACTCCCCGCTTTGCTCAAGGGTGTATGAACATGTGCTTTCCCAGATCCCCTGGCATGGACACATTTCTTCATTTCCCTAATTTCCCTTTTTGTGTACCTGCCAAATATAGCCTTTGCCTTGCCATGTTAAAGTAACTGGGTCACTGGAGCTGTGATTAATTAGCTGATAATAAAACATGTTTTCTGTATTAAACCAGGCTGAGAAGTCTCGGTAATGATAAGCAATGGGAGCTAAATGGTCAGAGGTGAAACCAGGTAAATCTATAGAGAATATTCTGGGCAATCTGTGAAAAACATATCAAATGAATATAAAATATGCGCGAGGGCAGAATGTTTGTGTGTAAAAATGTAGCCTCCACAGTGTGAGTAAGAAAAACAACATGACAAAGAGCTGATTATAATTTAATTCGAAGAACAATTTGCAATTTAAATGAGAAAATGGGCCTCAGTCTGCTGTTAAATATTACAGGCTGCTACTGTTTTCAGTTTATTCTATGAAAAAACGGATTTTTGAGGATCAGCGACAGCAGGAAGACTAAAAGCAGCGACTAAATAATGCTGATTTTAATGCCTTCTGAGATGAAGCCAACAAAGACGAACAAAAACTTAAAGGAATGGCAGACAGTTTTTGCTCCAGATGATACATTCGCTTTCTCCTTTCATAAACAGCTCAAATAGGGCGTTCAAACTTAATTATCAAGCAATAAATGATCTACTTGTGGAGCTCGTTGCGTTTGTTTTTGCTGGAGTTTTGTGAGCTAAAGTAAAGGATAAAATGCTGAATGAAAAGATTAAGAAGCGGATTTTGAGGTAACATTTGCTATATAATTTGTTTTTTAGAGTTTTAAGCACTAAGAGGACCTCAAGCTCAGTCAAATTAGATGGAAAGTGTCTGTGGACATACATTTTTAAGTTAAATTCTGGACTTTAACTGGGCCGTTTTAACAGTAAACCACTCAACTGTAGTGGTGGCTGTATGTTTAGGGTCACTGTTTAACTGGAAACTGGTGCGCCTGGTGCTTATCTTTCTTGCCACTGAGGTTCGGTACATCACAGTCGCTAATGACATTTTAGAGACCAATTACGGTAACCTAACACCCACGTTTTTGGACCCTGGGAGGAAGTTCTGGAGAAAACCCATACATGCACAGGGAGAAACATACCTGTGCAGAAACATACCAGGGCGGGATTTGAACCTATGACCTTCTGGGTGCAGCCATTCACATTTGACAAAATAATTGGAAAACAAGGTAAAAATATTCTTTCACATCAATACTTTTAGTATCAAAGGGACAATTTTAAGAGTGACAACAAATCACAGCAGTAGTTATTATAATGAACAAGTGTTTTTTTTTAAGATTTAATAGATTGAAGTGCAGATAATAAAAAATCTGTTTCTGTAAGAAACAGAAGGTGCATGAAAATAAAAATAAACAAACATCAAATAACCAAATAGGCAAATAAATTAGTACAAATAAATTTGGTATCGATATAAAAATTACAACAAAAAGCTCATTAAAAGATTTGTTTAAAGAAAACTCTAAAAGAAGCGGTCAATTATCAAATCACCAGCAAAACATCTTCAGGGGAAATGCCTGAAACAAAATTCTAGTTTACATATTCAGTAGGAAGTCCTAAATTT
This sequence comes from Xiphophorus couchianus, assembly GCF_001444195.1. Taxonomy (NCBI): domain Eukaryota; kingdom Metazoa; phylum Chordata; class Actinopteri; order Cyprinodontiformes; family Poeciliidae; genus Xiphophorus; species Xiphophorus couchianus. The sequence goes on from NC_040233.1 coordinate 20,064,570, forward strand.
AAATTAGTATTTTCTAGGTATGGACCAGCTACCTGGTAAATGGAGGTTTTAAAACGATTTTCCGGCATACTGTCCTTACAGTTTCATGGGATGCCAAAGAAAGAGCCGCAGTGAACTGAGTTTTTCCTCCCCTGCCTTTTGGTGTTCACTGCTGGTCAGCTGGCTACAAGGAGGATACAACTCTTTTCCCTTGCTTATATAAAAGTCGCCACTGACTCATTGTAAGTATTTCTCTCTGCAAAAAACACCGGCAATGCATCACCCATATCTCCTACTGAGGTAAAGATGATATTAATTAACAGATGGCCATCAATAACTTAAACACTGCTTTTCAATTTTGCAATTTTAAGTCTAGTATGTAAACATGGTTTAGATAAAGTAAACATTTTTTATGATTTTAACAGCAGATTGTTTTTAATAAAACAATTGCTTTAAGTTATCCCATTTTGTTGGATTTTCTTGTATGAGAAATGTAATTTTGCCATTTTTAGTTGAAGTGGTCGTATCTTCAGAGTAATTGATGCTTTAGTGCAGTAGTTCAGCTCCTTCCTATTTGAAAGTAATGCCAGCATAAATGGCCATTACAGTTTGTTTTTATTCCCCAGTGCAGCAGAAGGTGACCTTCTCCACCTCCTACAGGAGGCCCAGTTGCCTGAAATATGTCATTAGACAACAGCAGCTAAATCTTTTCTTCAGGGAACAACAATTTGTCTTCCTTGCATTTAATACTTTAAGATTATAACAACAAGAAGTGTTTTGTTTTTAAAGTTTGGCTTCACAAAGAGACATACAAAAAAACTGCGATGACTTAAAACTTCTGACCTGTGCTTATTGCTGAGGGCTTTGAGTTTATGTTGTTTTCTGTTAATCATTGATTTTATTTTTTTTGGACCACTTACCCACCACTTATGACCAAACCCACACGGGTACTAAAATTGGATCAACTCTTATTTATTAGGCTAATTACATTGACAGTAGGAGTGTGCCATTAATTATTTCTTAACAGAACATAAAAGCAGCTTTACAGTTTGATAAAAGCATGTAAACTTGCAGGTTGGATGAGGAATGAAGGCTGTCTTGTGCAGTGGTATTGTAACCTGCTGCTCAAATAATTTTTTTCTGATGTTTTTTGTTATTAAGATTAACTTCTCCACCAGCAGGTATTATATTTACTGATCATTGGCCAAAAAGCAGATATGACCCACCAAGTCAATGTGGCTCAATCAGATAATATACTGGGCACAAAGTGTTTGCATTTTACTCAAAAATCATCTGCAAATCATATTAATTATTTAAAGTGTTTTCTGCTTTAAACAGTACTGCAGCAAATGCCTAACTCAGAAAAAAACCCAAGTTGTTTCATATCTAAATTGGTGTGTTCACTGTAATAGAAACATAACCATACAATTAACTTCAGGACAATATTAATACAAGGTTTCCCCCAGAAAACTTGCTAAGCCTGGCGGTTGGGCGCTAGAGCAGTCATTCATCCAGCAGCTTGTTGTGTTTTTGAGTTAAAAATGTTTAAAGTTGACAGAAAATTTTTAAATATCACTTGATAACTGTGTGTTATTGAAAGACTGGAAGATTAGTACCTGAATACCAACTACAAAGACTTAAAAAAATGCAAACATTTTAAAAAGACTTAAATAAATAAGCAACGCTTAGCCTGGTGGGGGCACAAGTAAAGCCTGGTGGCCCGCCAGGCTTAGAATACACTGAGGGAAACCCTGTTAATAGTGTAAGCAATTTAAAAACATTTACTTGCAGTATTTTAACACCATGTGAGGTTAAAATACTACAAGTAAATATCTATATTTTCTCTTGTCTACATAATCACTGAATGAAAAATAAAACTGAGAGTTTTTAAACTTTTATTAAACTCTGCTTTAAGAAAAGGCATTCATACACAAGATTTAGGAGAACTGTTTTCACTCTTATTTTTTATATTCTGTACCTGAAGAAGTGTAAAATCATATCCTAATACCATAACATTTTAGGATATTTGATGTCAGCTCATTAACTATCATGTGTTACAATCTGTTTGCTATATTTGTGTTCAGTTGCAGTCACTGCTTTCAGTGGTTCTCAGAAAATTCTGGTGTTAATTATTTGTAGAGTGTGAACTAAAAAAGTCTGATTATCTTTTTGGCATTAATAGCTAAAAAGATGAGTTCTTTAGGACACGCTGATCTTTCCCTAATCAAAAACTTCTTCAAAGAAAGGTGTAGAGGAGAAAATCTCAAGGACTTCCTGTGAAAAATTTAAGCGGATGACAGTGAACCAAGAGAAAGTTCTGGTGGCTTGTTATCCTCTTTTCCTTTTACCTTCAGTCAGAGCCTGATTCTGTGAATGACATCGAACTCAACTTATCCATGTTCCAGATAAACTCTGTGACCAAGCCAATGACTAAGAGCGATGAACGTTTAAGAGCAGGGCTGCACTATTGCGAATATGTCTCAATTGTAATATTAGTGTGAGTAATATTCATATTGCAAAGGATGGAGTGTAATAATTGTACATTCCAAGTGTTATAAACTGACATGCCACGTTTTAATGTAACATTTTAATGTAATATTTGGCCAGTTGGACACAGACTCACGGCAGTAGACGTTCAAATGACAAAAGTTCACCAGAGTGATGAGAAAGAGGAAAGAAGAAACTTGATAATCCTCTCAATATTTACCATTTTCTGTAATTGTGCAACTTAGGCAAATATATTTCATATTACATGTTCAGTGTGGGAGACTTGCAGTATAGTGGGTGTAATGAGGTACAACTAAGGCTTTATAAGGAGAGGAGACATTTTGGATTGTGACGGCAAGGTAGGGGACAAACTTACAACTTTCGCACTTTCTCATGACTTAATGGACTGGGTTTTTTTTTTCAACCTAAATTTTGAGGTCTTGGATAAAAATGCATCTTTCTTTGTTTTTAATGTCATAAAACAACCAACTGAAATAATCTAACTTTTTTTCACTACTCTACAGACATATTTATGTATATTATTTCAATACTAAATATTGAGGAATCCCAAATAAGATGAAAACAATGCAAAGTTATCAACATATTTTACAAATGGAGATCTAAAAAGTGTGGTGTACATTTGAACTCAACCCTATGAGTCAATATTTTACAGCACTACATTGTGATGCAAGTGTTTTTGAGGAGTGACTCTATTAGCTTTCTACATTTATGGTGTGAAATTCTCACCTGATCCTTTTTGTAAAACAACTCAACAGCAGTTATTTTGGATGGAGAGCATTTGTGATCAGAAATTTCCAACTCTCAACTAAAATGTAGACTTTGGTCCATTCAAACAAGTGGGCATATTTTATTGTAACTCTGACTTCGTACGGCAGAAATGTTTAATTTTGTTTTCATGTGACCAGATCACTGTCTCCTGCATGTTTATTATAGATTTGGGCATTTGTACTTCTGATAGCTGGCAGGTTGAGAAACATGAATGAAAACATGAAGATTTCTGTTAAACCTTTGCATTAAAGTGACTCCAGAACAGCTCTCCATTAACCTTTTCTTTAGAAACTTCAGGCCAATCTGAAATTATATGAAAAAATTAAAAGGAAATGTGTTGTTTCTGAAAACATCTAAATCCTTTTAACTTCTGCTCCACTGTAGTAGTTTTAAAACAATTAATTATTTAATTTCATCAGCACAATATGCTTTCCCATGTTTCCCAGTATTTCACAACCTTAAAACTTTTATTAAGGTACTCAGTCTTAAATGCTTACTTGGAAAAGCTCCACTAATTGGTCGCACGTGGGCGTTGCTTCTACACGCTTCCTGTCAGATTTAGGATTGTGAGTCTTAAAAAGACAATAAACTCCAGCATTCGTAAACCCTGTTTGAACTCGTTCTGGAAGAGTATTGTCATTCTGCTTCTTATCTGGGATGAGACCTCATCCCAGATTTTGTGAATGGGAGGTGGAATAGCTCGGAGAGAGACGTGAGGCGGCGAGGGCGCGGGGTTAGTAACTATAACCACTCCAGACTTTCAGGCAGGAATCAGCTAGCTCCAGCTGCCAGAGTAATGAAGTGCTGGCAGCTGTCCCTGGTGCTGAAATCAGCCTCCATCTCTTTGAGCGGGGGAATATAAAGCGACTGGCCGCCGAGCTGAGATACCGACACTGCAAGGCAAATGGCACTCAGAACAAAACCCAAGTATCAGATGCATGCATAGGCACACGCACTGGCTTAAACTGCTGTCTCCCAGTAGCAAAACGCACAGGCCATGTCCTGAAATGGGTGAAAAAAGGCATTCAGCAGCGGAGGATGTAATAAGAAGCAGAGGGTGTTGCCTCATTGTGTATTAGATCTCATACATGTGTGAAACACCTACACCAGCATCATCTCTCTTTTCTCTTGTCTGAGTCCTTCATCTGTTTTCTCTTTGCTTATCTCTCCCAGGCAGGGACATAAAAGAGACGAGAGGAAGCTGCTCCTCTAATCCGTTCCTTGACCTCTCTGGGGCTGCTCAAAAATGATTTTCGTCTGTATTTGCACCTGCTAAGGGTCAGCGATCAACCTGCGGGTGCAGCAGGACGTGCCTGAACTGGACAGTGACAGATTACTGACTCGGTCTACCGGCGGCTGGATACACTTCCTCCCGCCGTTCCGAGCTCATATAGGGATTCAGTGCATGTGCATTCCAGAGCCAGCCTCCCACTTCATCCCCGGCGAGAGATAAGTATTGTTTGCGTAGCAGCATATTTCATGCTCGGCTTCCCCCACCTGTTTCCTCTGACCTGCAAAGTCTGAAGGCGGGAGAAGCTGTCGAATGTCCCCTGCTCGGGTATCTCTGGAGCGTGATTGAAAAGGTCCTCATCTCCAGCTGCTTTCAGGAACAAAACTTCTGTCAAGGATTTTAAAGAAGCGATCCCAGTGGTCACTTCAAGGACTTTCTGTCCACAAATTGTAGAACATTTTGTGTGTGTGTGTGTTTTATTTTGGGTCGGACGAGGGGTTGTCGCCTGCAGGTTTTATGGCTGAGTTCAGGCAGAAAGTGGAGGTCAAGCTATTAATCATATCCGTCAGCAAAATTTGCATAATGAATTGCTGCAGAATTTGCCTTGAAGATCCCCCTCCCTGTTGCCATATCAACTGGTGGGTGCAGACACTTTAAGTACATCAGTGTTACTTAAAAGACAAGAGCCAGTCAGAGATTTCCATAGTGGGATGAACGTGGGTAAGAAATTTGTGTTGGGTTCATTAATTAACTAATCAAGTAAAAAACTCTGACAGTAACAATACATTTTTCACATCAAATCCAATTTGATTGACAGCCAAATTAGTAAACAGACATTCTTGAGCTTATATTTCGCCTTGAATCTGCATCAGTACCTTTACACTTAAGGATAAGTCCAGTATCTGTACTTAAAGCAACATGTTTTGTATTGAGGTGACACCTTAAACGTGAAGTGTTCTGGTTTTCAATACATCTTCTGAATCTTCCTCATACCTGGACAATCTTTTACCATGGCTATTTGTGTTTTTGTATTTTTGAGTGGAAATATTTGAAAGAGCAAAATCTGCCTTTCAGTTAAGTGAGGGAAAAGTAAATTTGCCTGTTTCAGCTAGCCAGACAGCACCATGTAACAACAAGTGGGGGAGGGGCACTCCAAAAATCCAGAGAAAACTTAAAGGTCCCTCCTGCACTTTATTTGGCATCACATTAAAGTGTATTTATTCCGTATGAACTGAGCTGTATAACAGCAGTTTAAATTTTAAATACAGACTTCAAGACCTTGATGAACAATAACATGTAGTTTCTTCACCTTGATTCTCTGTGTCACAGCTTGGTGTATTTCCAAACCACTGAAATTGTTCTATAGGTATTTCTGAAAAGATTATAATAGTCCTCCCTTAGACAGCTGCAGGCAATGTGCAGTAACAGGCAGGGGAGGGGCACTATTACTTTATTCTGTGGTTAATAGAGAATCGAACAACCTTGCAAAAGGATTTATACTAAGAATGTCTTGATCATGAGTTTTCCTTTTCTTGATATCAAGTAATTTACAAGTAACCATCTCATACTAAAGTTTATAGCATAAGAATAAGATCATCATTAAACAGTCATGTTTAATAATGATCACTCTCCTGTTTCAGAAACACAGAACTTTGTTCTTAAATGTGTAGGACTTGATTAAAAGCATTCGAGCTGCTCTCTCTGCATCTCTTTCCTATAAGGGGAATTTGGTCAACAAAATAGTCCACAAGTTTTCTCACACTAACAGAAAAGACAAATTTGATTGTTTGGAAACGTCCCTGACCCAAAAAAAACGCATAAAGCAAAACTCCACTCATAACCTCAATTAAGATAATATTGTTTGCTAAGCAGCAGACTGCAGGCTAGGTATCTAAGCAGGAACCCTGACTAATTAAACAACTAATATCAGCTTGTCCTGTTTTTGGGACCCGATGAAGAGAAGAACAGGCAATTACCATAAATTTAGATGATGTGGAAACTAAAAGGTGATAAATGAAATCCATCGCATGTTTAACTGCATGTCATTGTGTTGTTTATCTACATGTTTACATCTATTTATTGGTGTACATTTTGTGAAGTTTGAAGTTTTACATAAAAAGAAATACCAGTACATTTTCCTTTAATTTTTCAACAAGTCCTCTAAAAAAGACACAACAAGGAACAAAGATCAAAACGTTTCTAACTATTGAAGGATAAATAATGTAATCCTTCAGCTGTGTTCTTCTTCAACGAGAAGATCTGAAACCTCTCGTCAGTTGAGTGCAAATCCAGCTCAGTCAAAAAGCAAACAGAAGCACAATGAAAACACCAAAACAAACTCTGGCAAAAGTTAAAATTCTCACCTATTAGAAAAGCAAAATCCTTAAACGTGAAAATCAAAAGAGTCATTTTTGCGACCTGGCACAGGTACAGCCTCCAACAGCAGAGAAACAATTCAAAATCAGATAAAATCGCACCAAAATAAGCCATGATGAGAAAGGTGAGTGAGGGGCAAAAGGCAGAAAATAAGCAAAATGTTGGAATTACATCAACACGTTTTAGGAAGCTGCATTTTTTTTTTATTAAAAAAAGAAGAAGAAGAGGGAGAATAGAGAAGAGGGGCAAAAATATCAAGAGCGTGTGCGAGCACGTAGGGCTTATATTTCTCATCGGATGTTGCCGGAGCAGCAACACTCAGCATCCAAGATTTCAATGACTGCATGCAGGGAGCCAGAAAACATTGTTTTTTCTCTCTCTCTCTCTCTCTCTCTCTTAACCCCAGTGTTGGCGAAACACCGAGGCAAGGAAGGAGGAGGAGGACAAAAATGAGGTAAAAATGTGCTTAATAAAAAGGTCAGCGGAAAATGTACTCACCGGGAGGGAGTAAAAGGGTTGAGTTAAAAAGAAACTGGGCGGTGAAGGGCTGCTGGTGTTAGCAGGCGTGTGAGCACCGAGGATCTGCGGCGCTCCGGCTGCGCTCTCGCTCCTCGCTGCCGGTGGCTGAGTCACGTGACACGGGCTTGGCTCGGAGTTTCTCAGGCAGCCCGGGTCTGGAGAGATGGGGGCTTTTTTCTCCCCTCCGTTGTCACTTATTAAGCTATTTCCTCTTCAGAACTCGGGGGAATGTGATTTGGTGGCTGTGGGGGATCCCTCCGGGAAGACATTGTTTTGTTTTCTTGTATTTTCGATTCCCAATGTAGCCCCCAAACCCAGTGAGGTTTTCTACTTCGCAGTCATAAACTTTATTGCATCTATTATGGAATGCGTCGCCGCAGATTGCAATCATGTTCCATTAAATAAAAGTGTGGCGTGCAAAGGATTCAGTGCAAACAAAGCTTATACTATTTTTATTTGTGAATTTTTTAAAAATAAGGCCTAACAAATACCTTGATTGAGGTTTGATTTCTAATTATTGGCATCACTCGTCTGAACCAAAAAAGAACAAAAAATCCGGCTGAAATGTGTCTAAATATTGTTTTATTTGACTGGATATTTAAGTTTTAAGTGTTTCTTTTTACTCAAAAGTAAAAAAGAAATAAATATTTGCAAGTTTTCTGGCAGAACAAACAAGCAAGAGTTTCAAAAAAATGCAAAATTATTGAAGGAATAACAAACAGCACCTAACAGGCAAAAGTGTGTATAAGTAATTCAGAGTTTCATTTATTTATTCTTTTTACCCACTAAAAGGAGGATTGTGTAGCTCAAAAAAAAATTTTTTGTTCAATTCTTGTTTCTTCTGCTCTCACTTTTTAAGATAAAACTCACAGTCAATATCTTTAGATGTAAAACAGACAAGAAATCCATAAATTCTCCAATCATTTTTTATTAAAAGACAAAGCTCCAGGTCTTAAGTTTATAAATTGTGATGGGAGGCATGTGGAGAGATGATCAGACGGCCTAATTAAAAACCCTGAGTTCGGGTATCTAGTTCGAAGTCTCATTAAAGTTCTTATTAAAGTTTGATCATGTTGGAAGTCATTATGGTATTCATTTCATTCAGTGTGAGGAGAAATCTGAATGTAAAGAAGCACATCTTTGATCAGCTGCATCAAAAGTAAGGACCAGACGGCCTAATTTAGTCGTACCTGATTTAATTGATCACGCTCAGGAATACCTGCTCCTGCAGAGGTGAATGCAAGCAACATAAAATCATTAGTTTTACCTGCACATGAGAAGTTCTTCTCTAAAGAAAAAGACCAACATGAAAGGCATTTCTTGCCTGTAAAAATGTTTAATCTCCTGATGGTTTCTGTAGTAGTAATCTGACAAAGTGTTAAATTTTAATACTATTGATAACCTGAGAAAATAAAAAAATTTAGTTTCCAAATGATGATTTTGTTTATTAAAGCAAAAAGCTATTTAAACTCTCCTGACCTTAAATAAAAAAGTAATCCCTCTAAACCTAATAATAGATGGAGCAACATTAATGGCAGCAGCAACTGGTGAATAGTTTTTCACTTTTCTGTGGAGAAATTTTGTCCCACTCTTCTTTGCAGGATTGTTTTAACTTTGCCAAATTGGAGGCTTCTGAAGCTGGTGAACAGATGCTTAGAACAGATAAATGTGTGGATGTGCCAAAATTTTCTCCAGCTGAACAGAAACAAAACTGAAGTTATTATTTTTGGACCTAAAGAGGAACGATTTAGAGTCAATGCACAGCTTCAGTTATTACAACTAAAAACCAGCGATCAGGCCCGAAACCTGGGAGTAGTGATGGACTCTGACCTGAACCTCCAGAGCCACATAAAGACAGTTACAAAGTCGGCCTTCTATCACCTGAAGAACATTTTCAGGATTAAAGGACTAATGTCTCAGCAAGATCTACAGAAACTAATTCATGCTTTTATCTTCAGTCGCATTGATTATTGCAACAGCGTCTTCACAGTTAGTTTATAAATCACTGAACGGCTTAGCACCACAATACATTAAAGATCTGCTGTTGTCATAGCAACCTTCCAGACCTCTCAGGTCTTCCGGTTCTGGTCTGCTCTGCATCCCCAGAACCAGAACCAAACGAGGAGAAGCAGCTTTCAGCATCTATGCACCACAAATTTGGAACAAACTTCCAGAAAACTGTAAAACAGCTGAAACACTGACTTCTTTTAAAACTCGACTAAAAACCCACCTGTTTAGGATTGTATTTAAACGTAATCAATTACAAATTTAATGATGGCACTTGACTTAATGCTGTGTTTTGATTGTTGATTCTATGTTGCATTGTGTTTCTGTGTTTGATATGATGTAAAGCACTTTGAAATGCCTTGCTGCTGAAATGTGCTATACAAATAAAATTTGATTGATTGATTGATTGATTGATTGATTGATTGATTGATTGATTGATTGATTGATTGATTGATTGATTGAAGCACAAGTGGCGTGCTTTAAGTTACAACATCTCAATTGGATTTAAGTTCAGACTTTAAATTTGTTGTTTTGTTTTGGTTTTTGCATCATAATCCTGCTGCACAGACCTGAGCTTGAAGTGACGATCTAATGGCTGGAGCTTCTGCTTCAGGATTTTGTGATGTAGAGTGAAATTCAACATTCACAGCGAGTCTTTCAGATCCTGAAGAAGCAAAGCAACCCTACACCATCACACTGCTGTCATTGTAGTGTAAATGTATGTATGATATTCTTTTTCTGCTGGTTTTAGTCCTGATGGACCCTTACGCAACGTCCAAAAGGTTTTTCTTTTCTCTTCTGTTGCCATCAACCTACATATTATTTTCCTATCAAATGTTTTTAGCAAATGTTAGCCTGACATTTTTATTTATTTATTGTTCATATTGGTTATGAAACTCTTAAAACGAATGCCATTTTACCCAGTCTCTTCCTGTTGTTGAACAGTGAACACTGAATTTGACTGAGGCAAATGAGGCCAGCGGTGCTTTAGATGTTCCTTTGATATCTCCTGGATGAATCATCAATATCCATTTAGACTAATTGTGTTTAGCCTAATTGCTCTCATTGTGGTTAAGTGCCAAGGATCCGAACATGATGTGTTGCTTTAAGATCTTTTATTCTACTTCACGTCGCCAGGCAGGTTCTGTTTAAGTAATGTCTTGATTCTGTAATTCTGGCAGTGGTAAAGTCTAGATGTGGCTTGATTTGGATAGTTTCTTACCTTTTTAATAAATATTTTCATTTGAAAACTGCATTTTGCAGTTGGCCAGGGTATCTATCAGTTTATGTTCTTAACTTCTTTTTGTGATTTGAAACACTTCAGTATAACAAAAAAGAAAAAACAGGGCATCTTTAGGGGGAACAGAGTTGTATGCTACCAGTTAAAGTGAGTGTCGTTATTGTCTCAACAGTCTTTAAAGACATGTTAGTGATTGTTAAAGAATTATAAAAGTTAGTTTTATGTGTCACCACTCATTTCAAATTGAAATGTGTGGTTTTATTTTATATTTAACCAAAAACAGCCTTGCAATCCAGCAACATCAAATGCAGATGCATCGAAGTCATATGTAGAATCAGAGAGGAACATTTATGAAAAGACTTATTCTTTTTTAGTGGCATCCCCATAAAGAAGCATAAAACATTAAAATATCATTGTTTACTGAAGTATCATAACTACACATTTTACAAAAAAAACTCACCCTTTGCTTTGAGTTGTTTAGTGAAGGACAAAAATCCATCTCAAAGGTTTTGCTTATCTATATTCATGCTGCATTTTACTAAGCTGCTTCAGAAACAAGCGCATGTATTTTCATACATGCCAAGATTTTATCAGCATCCAAAATCCAACACCCCAAACACATTACTACACAAAACTGTCTGATGAAGGATCCTCTTGTGTGTTGTATAAAAATCTATCACATAATTTGTCTTTGTGAAAGCCAAACACAGATCTTACTGCCCCTGCATGTGCGCGCCTCTGCCTATCAGCCCCTTGAGAAGTCATTGATCCACAAGGACCCTTCACTCTCACGACCGACAGACGATTCGGCAACAACAAGGACTTCTGCTCCTCCCTGACAGCATGACCACTTGCGTTTCCGTCAAGAAGAAGCACAAACCCGGGAGCCGTCAACCTTACAGAGCAAGATCAAATGAAACATGATGACAAAATGGGAAAAAGTTTTTCTCATTTTTTCTTTTTTTCCAGTTTACATTAAATACGCACCTTTCCATGTCCTGGAGCTGCCTTAATGATCTGGAAAATGCTCAATCAATATTGTGTCTCACCTGAGGGTTGCAGACGTTAACCAAGCTTTAAACTCTGTTAAAGAACGGCAGGTGTTGACATCCTCATTGATCATCAATATTCTCATAAGACTCTATGTGGGCTCACTTGATTAATCCTTAAAGTAGTTTTTAATGAGAAACTGCAAGGATCTTATTTAGGAATCTTCTTCTGGAGACCAAATGTTTGCCTGGGATTAAGTTACAAATAGTTAAAGCTGCAGGTTTCATCTAAAAAACTTATGTGGAGCTACAGTGATCTACAAAAGTTTTCACACTCTTTAAACTTCAACTACAAACTTTATTGTGTTTAATTGAGATTTGAAGTGATGTCCTAATGCGTCCTAATGCATTGCGTAAGTATGAACTAGAAGATAAATGATAAAGTGTGGCATGCATCGCCCCTAAATAAAATCCAGTTCAGAATTGCATGTGTAATAGAATAGCAGCTCCACATCAACCCATGATTCTTGAAAGATCTGCTGTGCTGCAGATCTTTCATAGGATCTGAATAATTCTCACCATTCACAAAGTTACCTGGAAATGATCTCATCTCTGATTCATCCATCACCTACCTGTCTGCATGCGTTACTGTGGTAACAACTCTGTTGTCAGTGACTAAAAAGCTGCTAGTCTGTCAACACAGCACTGGAATAAATCTTCAAGTTGAAGTCACAGTGGATGTGGATATGGATAAAGATTTACACAACAAAGTTAACAGAAGAATGAACAATGTCTGGGGCATCGTGTGGTGTGGCGGTAGGGTGGTCGCCTAGGATACGGAGGCTATAATCCTCGATGTGTCTGTCCTGCGTTTGATTCCTGACCTTGAGACTTTGGTGCAGGGTTTTTGCTTCTTCTCTCTTTGCCCATTTCCTGTCTGGTACCTGTCAATACAGGCCACAAGTGCTAATAACCTAACAGAGAAAGAAAGGAAGAAAGAATCTCATAGTCTTAGTACAAAGCACCAAACGTTTAGCCAAGAAAGTCATTCAATATGGAAAAAAACAGGAGATGACATCATAGCAAAAAATCAAATAAATCATACTTGTACTCAATGAGCATTTAATCTTTTCAATCTTGAAAGATTAGGAATAGGTCATTGTATTAGGGCTGAATCAATAACAATATATATCACAACAGATATGTAATCAATATTAATAGAAAATCCGTCTGATAGAATGTTCAATAGTTGCACTGAACTCCCATCTAGAGCCGCACAGCATTCTGGGAGATGCAGGCAGAGGAAAGACTTTAGCCGCTCGACCTCTCATGTCCAGCTAAGCTAGTTGGTGGAATCAACTAACTCACTCACTCTTTGGTTACCGAGCAACACACTAATATTTTTGTTACCTAGCAACAACCTGTTGAGTAACTTATGCAGCGGTGAGGAGTGACAGGAGAAGATGAGTGCAACAACTCGAGAGGAAGCTGGATTAAACAGGAAAGATCATGTCACCAGTTTGGCAGTTTTTCAGATATTTAAAGCAACAAAACGAACCAATGATTATCAATATTGACTGATATGAAACACTTCTATTGTGAGGCTTCTTTCAGCCCCACGTTGTATCATTTTATTATGAAAACAAACTAAATAGATATCTGTAATCCAGCTATTTTCTACCTGTTCTATTTTATTAGGAGCAGGATTTATTCCAGGATGCCATTAAACATTTTAAAAGGGGAAACAGATTGTTAAAGCTTCATTGGTTCAATAAATCCCTGCGTCGCTTTTTTTTATGACCTCAGTCCTGAGGTTTCATACATGTCTGCAATCACAGCTGAGGCTGATTTCATCCTCCTCCAGTTGTAGAAACAAGTTGTCTCCCGTTCCCAGAACAACACATCTGAGTGCTCCGAGTTGTCAGCACAAAGGAAACTGCCCCCCACTCTCCTCTGCTAAGTGCCACACATAAACCTCAGAGCAAATGCCACTCCTGCACAGTTTGACCAAACGGCTCTGCCTCCCATTCATCTGCCTCCACCCTCTTCCAACCCACGATGCATGGTAATTCTCTGGCTGGCATCCCAGGCCCCGAGCCAATGGTTCAACAATATCTGGCACGCAGCTCGTCTTCTGCAGCTGATACATTGGCTGCCTCTCCCAGTGCTGAGCCATCCTGCAAAGGGAAGAGCGGATGGCTGGTCAGTTGTTTTTTGTCTCTCTCTCTCACCTGATAGACTACATTTGTTCCTGGCATCAAGTTGAGATGTGGGTCTGAGCTCTGGCAGAGCTGAGCTGTAATTATAATGGGGGGAAAGTACATATAATGCAATGTTAATGGCAAAGGGACTGATGGTTCGCCCACAATGTCCCCTCTTCAAACACAAATAGTGCATTAGCAACAGGGACTCTTTCTCGTCACTCTGATTGAAGCTATTAAATACAATTTAGGATATGCAGAAATGGAAGTGGAAGCGGGTGACTGAGTGATGCATCTTTGTGCACCACATAAGCTTTGTTCTGATGTAATGCAGCCCACATTACTCGGGATTCTTTAGAGGGGAGAAAAACATTTTAATGGAGTTAAAATTACAGCTCTGAGAGAGAAAAAATGAGTGCTTCCCTCTCATCGTTTTTTCTCTGATGCTCTGTTTTTGTTATGTTTGACTCACACCTCATTTATGCAGCCTTACTTTGCATTTGCTGCCATTTCCAACAGAAATTATGATGCATCGAAAGTAATTTAGTTGTCTGCTGTGGGAATCAGGAAGACAACACAGTTTACTATAGAGCAATGATTAAAGAAAACGTCATTTACTAGTTCAGCTTGTGTGTGTGGGTGTGTGTGAATCGTGAGCTTCTCTTTCATTTGTATGTTTGCGAGCGAGCATCAGATCATACGTCCCATGCACTTGTCAACGGGCATGTGACTTATGAAGCGTAACCTTTTAATGTGTTTACAGAGTGACATTTCCAAAGATCTGCTGTGTTCTCTGCTGAAACTAAAACCCTTGACATTCTTCAGACTCACATTTCCCCAAGCTGACGGCTCTGTCAGCGCTCATGCCAAGTGAAGCCAACGTCAACGACATAATTACATCAGTGCCTCATCTGGCTCTGTCAAATTCTGCATTAATATTTGTGCTTGGAAACAAATTGTTCCTCTGCTTTTATGCATGTTTGAACTCTTTTTTTCTTTCTCAAAGACTTTGTGGGAAGTTGGAGATTTCGCTTTGAAAAATGAATCAAACTCCTCCAGCTGCATCCTATGAAACCTTAAAAGCAACATGCATCACTTTTGATACTGACTTCTAAATGAGCTCTGAGATCCAAAAGGCTGTGGCTTTAATCCATCTGTTTCATTTGGATTCTGAATATGGTCAACCAGATGCTGCGGGTCTCGGGCTCACACTATGAATTGACCCGAAACACTCACCAATTCACTTTGAGGTATTATTAATCTCTGCAAATACATAATTGGTAATGAAATATCAACTGGAGGGAAGTTATCCCGTTTAATGTTCTGCAGTCCAAACCAATTCTGGTGCAAATGAAATGAAATTGTGATGAAAGAAAAAGCAAACCAGTGTAGCCAGCTTAAAGGCAGCAGAAACAGATGCTTGTCTTTTGGGGGATAAAACATTTTTAGGTTAAAAATCCATTTTAAAACCTCCAGTCCTGAAAATAAAGGTTACATAGCTCTGGAAATAATTAAGAAGCCACTTAAAATTATCGATTTCTCTGATTTGCTTTTTATAGCTATATGTTCCAGTAAAATAAACATTGTTCTTTTACTCTATGAACTACTGACAGCATGTCTCCAAAATTCCAAGTAAAAATGTTGTATTTATTTGCAGAAAATGAGAAATGGTCAAAATAACAAAAGACGCAGAGCTTTCTGACCTCAAATGGTGTAAAAAAAAAAAAAAAGTTCATATTAATTTAGAAACAACCACATTAATGTTTTAACTCAGGAATAGTTCAGAAATCAATATTTGATGGAATAACCATCAGGTTTTCAGTGGGATTCAGTGCAATGGGCTCTTCATTTTACCTGGATTTGCATGTACTTTGATTTAAACTACACAAAGGTTAGATCATGTCAGGTATCAGTTATGTAAAAAAATAAAAAACGATGATCTTAATAAATAATATCTGTACATTTCTGCCATTTATGTGATGTATAGCTTGTGTTATCCAAATGAAAAACAAATGTCTTAAATCATCAAAGTAGTAAAGTTGCATCAACCAAGCTTCACAATTTTATGCATTCTGTCTACTTGGGAAAGAGAATCCGACAGTTCAGCTGTCCTTTTTGGATTTTCTGCAACTCTGCATCTTTAGCTAAAGTCATATTTTCCAAAGAAGTTTAAAAAAATAATAAAATTGTATAAAGGTATCAATCAGGAAAATGGCATAAGAATGAATTATGTAGATAACTATGAAAAGAGTAAATACAGTCATCATTATGTCAGTGAAATATGGCAAAAACAGTAACATTACAAGAACTGGATGCTTCTTCTTTGTGGATAAAATAAAACAAAACAGAAATTGTTAGGATCGCTGCTTACAGCCCTTCAGCAACACTGAAGGACCTACAATATTGCAGCTACAGGTGTCTCTGTCAAATGGAAACAATTTACCATTTTCTCCACATCTTGCCTGAGGTGTATGGTTGTAAAAAAGAAAAAAAGCTTTTTTTTTCAGAGAAAATGTTTATTCTTAACTTAATTCCCTTAAACATTTGCTTGAGATTGTGCTTCTCTGTTTTGAAACATTGTTGGACGTCATCCTCAAAAGACGATCTGCATTATTTACCTGTTTGTCAGATCAGACGGACGCTGGAAGATCATGCGGTGCCTCTGAACTTCTGAACACTTAAAACCATGGTGAACTGAACAACTTCATTGCATTGTTTCAACCTTTGTTGATCTCCTGCAGTTTCTTGCACTGCCAGCAGGGGGAAGTTGTCTTCAGCAACACATAGCAAATCTGAACTGACATTACAGTTCTATTCTGCCAAAAAAACAACAACAGAGCAATGAAAGATTTTATTACCAACTTTAGGAGCTACAAAAGAGCCTGTAAATCTAATACTATGTCATGTCCAGTGAATATTTATTAGTTTAGATATTTAAACCTTAAAGACTCAACTTTGCAATGAAGTAAAACAAGAATTGTTTGCAGATGTAGAACTATAAGATGCCCTTTGGAAAACAAATGCACAATGAATGAGCAGATATTTAACTGGCCAGCAAAAGCAGCTCAGTCAGCTGTCTTCACCAGCGTTCAATCCATATATCACTGTTTACCTTCCCAGCTGACTGTTTGAGGAGCGATGTTGCCCTCGTGTTTCCAACTTGGAAAACATGCTTACTTTCATTTGGGCCCCAATGCTCTTGTCGATGTAAATCAGGTCGGGCTCCCAGGCCAATCAATAAGAATGTGAGAGAGGATTCACTCTGTGCACCTGAGGGACTCATCAGTGACAGGAGTCTATTACTCTGCAGCGGACGTGTGAGCGAAGCCGCTTTGAATTGCAAATGCAGACCTATGGACTTGCCCGCTATGCAAACTGTGTGATGTGTTAAAGGCCACCGGGGAATAACTGCCAGCTGCACAAAGCAAGGCCCTACTGCGCAGTGACAAAGTTCATATGGAAGAATAAACTCCAAACCCTGCAAATGAATTCAAACCACAATATGGTCTGTGGATCCCAGGCATTTATATTGACGCTTGTTTCAGCGGAAAACTGTGTTTGCAACTTTAGCTCCATTTAGAGCTCATCTCTTTGTAAGAGAGTAAAGGGTACACGGTGTTATTTTTCCTTCCCTCTCTCCCTCTGTTTTTCTAGTGTTTAAAGTTCAAGCAGGGACACAATGTGCTCTAACTCTCACTCATTAGATATTATGCTAGCCTGCGTGCTGAAGAGCGCTCTAATGCTCCTGATTAATTCAGGTGAGGCAGAAGTTGGATGCCCACGCTCATTACCCTCCCATGTTCGTTTAGAAGCAGCAGGGGGATTATTAAACCTCCTGTAGGTTTTTGAAATGTTCAAAGGTTGCGGTAACCCTTTACCACATACTCATGAGCACTTACATTAAGCATTATTAGGAGAAGATTTTGCTAAATATCCTTAGCAGCGATGCTTGTTTACTGTGAGTACAGGAGAATAAAGTAGCTAAATGAAAGGATAGGTCAGGAGTTTGGATGGGTCAAAATGTTCTGACACCAAAAATAAACCTTTTGTGGTTCTACAAGGCCATCTGAAGTGACGTTTTGTTAAAAAACACAGTGATGTAGGTCAAAGTTAAAACCAGTGTGCTTTGTTACATTTGCAAAAATATGAGTGTGGGTTTGTCATGAATGCTTTGTGTCTTTTTTAAAAGCATGCTGCCGTCTATATGGATTGTATTGCAGTGAAATGTTTTCAGAAGTTGTGTTTTAGCAATTTTACAATCTTCTGATAATGTGTTATTTTATTTTAGCAATGTTTGGTAGGACCTGGCCTTCCAGGCATTTCTTGATTTTCAATAAAGAACAAAAACAGTTAAATAAAGCAGCCTTGATAGAAATGAGGATTACTTTCCCGTTAACAGCAGAGTGTGTTTGTGCACGTGGCCTGCATGCAGCACTCAGCAGAATGATTAAAGAAAGTGTACTGCTGTGTATGAAAGTGCCGGACCCCATAACGAGCAGTGAAGTGTTTCTCACAGCAAGTGCGGCCTTCAGACTATTATTTATTTACTTTTTGCTAACATCATTTATTTCAAACCCACACAAAGATTATAAGTGAAACAGTGGGTGTAGCATCACTTCTCAGATTTCTCAACTTTTTCTTTGAATGTTGGAACGCTGCATAAACATTAGACAAAAATAGATTTGCCATCTTTAACCTGACTGTCTTCTGTTCTCACCCCACTCTTCCCTGGACCTAATTTATCTCTCTAAGCTCAAGTCAGGTCATTTAGGTTCATGATGCGTCAGCGGCTGATGATGATTTGTGAGCACCCGACTGGAGCTTAGTGTCATGCACTCTCTCATTGTGCGCGACATGTGGGTCCCAGGCCTACAGTGCTGCTCTTGTATTATTAAAGAGGTTCTGTTGAACTGACCTGACGGCGACCCAAAGTAGTGGGAAGCTGATGCAGTGTGACTGAAGCTTTCTCCCTGCAGACCAGACGATACAGGACATGACTGCAGGGGATAAGCGAGAGCACATTATTAATTAATCGTTGTATCTAACTGCTAGCAGAGCAGTGTGTGCAAATGGCTAGACCTGAGAGAACAAAAGGAGGTTATGGTATGCATATATTTTCTTTTTTATCAAGAGGCATGTGTTTCCAAGTCTGATTGTTCCTGCAGCTGACTATCAAATGCCAAAAGAGCAGAAGAACAAACGCTTTGTGTGTGCCGTGTTCAGCAAGGTAATTTTCTACTCATGCCACCTTCTCCATAACAAAGAGGCAACCTTGTTAACTTTCCGAAAGCAGCCTCAACTATGCACCAGAATCAAACTACATGAGATGCGGAGAATAATTTTAAAAGCCAGCTTTCACTTAGAGGTGCAGCGCGAACCTAAACAGACATGCTTGCTCTCCCCCAAATAGACCAGTATGCACATGCGAGAATAGCTTTGAGGCAATGGAAGGCCTCACTCTAATGGGAGGGCTGTTCTGCTGAGAAGCTGTTACTGTCAAATATGAAAAAGCAGCTGCTACCTCCTCTTCGTCTCCTCACTGCCATAAAACTTCAAGCATCACTCACAGAATCCTCCGAAAGAGAATTTCCTTCAAGCACGTCCGGCCTTTTCTTCATGATTACCCGGAATATCACTCAGATCCCCTCTGATGAACATAATTCCCAAATAAAAGTGACAAAGGTATATCTTAAGTCCTGATTTTAAAGATTGCTGCAGAGAAAATAATTTACATAGATTTCTGACATCTTCAACCCAGCAATCTGCTTTTCCTTTACTGCCTTTTCTCTCCAGCATGCTTCCAGTAAAAAAGAAGGAGCCTGGTCTTTTTTTATAAGCCCCAAAAGTCAGCACGGCTCCCTCTTCAACTATATCTGGAGAAATGATCTCCTTCATGGATGGCAGCTGCCTTCAATCTGAACTCAAAAGAGCATCAATAGTCATCTTGGTTCTCTGTGTACTTTGTCACTGTTTCCTCAAGACATTTTTCTTTGAATCCTACCCTAAAACTCATAAAAATATGAAGCTTTGACTGCAACAATTGAAAGTCTACACTATAACACAGAGACAGAGACTTCCAAAGGCAGCGGCTCCGAGGCATGTTCCCAACAGCTTGTTAAACAAAAAGTGAATTCCTCTTCGCACGTGTTAACCTTGACATCTGTGAAGCATCTGTTTCATCGGAGCACGCCTCCAAGCTGCACACCGGTCAGATATCTGCTTTAGAGGCAGAGTACAAGAGAAGCACGTAAACCCCGAGATAAAAAGCTGTGCTGCAGTGATAATGATTAATTTATTTCTGTTATGTCTTTCATACAGTTGCACACCTTTAGATGTCATGAAGCTTTAACATTTTTAAGAATAAATACAGCAATCCAGAGAAAAGGGAAGAAAAGAAAGCTTTTAGCATCAGCATGGAGATACATTAGAAAAACTGTCAAGGTTTTTCTCTGCTGGACAGAGAAGATGGAGAGTTTTTATGACTTGCTAGGTCATTCCCATCGGACTCAAAAGAACATTTTTGACCAGATAGGAAACCTTTAAAAACATCATAGGAAGACTGATAGCACTCAACCAAATATACTGCAGAGATGAACTATTTTACTGAAGGACCTGAACTGAATGCTGATTAGAGAAAACATCAGAAGACCAAAAGCATTTTTTGAAATGCTGTAAAAGAAGTTGAAAATGTGACTAAAACATTTACATATCTTTGAATCAGTGGAGAAGCTTTCATTAAGTATTGGGTAGTGGTGTTAAGTAATAGATGAGCTTCACTAAACTTTTCGTGTTTAAGGATTATCAATTCTTTAATATTTTTTGCAAGGCAAAAAAATTACTGAGATGTTTTTTTCTGAAACTTTCCTCAAATTTAGTAGCTCACAAGATTACAGAATCTTCACACAATTTTGAAAGACAAAAGAAGATGGACTGAACAACTTAAAATGTAAACTAGACAGCTAGAAACCGGCTGAAAATAGAGAGTGCTATCTATTGTGAAATGAGTCCTGTATTGATATGAACTGAAAAATCATTCCTTCAAAAGCGACATAAACATCCAAATTTGTTTACAATATCACTCAGAGACTTTAATTGTTGAAAATATGACCTGTGGTGTGTGGAAGCTAACATGTTTTGGTAAAATTAGCCTCCTGTTGTGTTAGTGCTTTGCTGTACGTTGCAGATGCGAACCCTCCAATCAGAGTGAACCTGAGCTATTTCACAAAACAAATAATGGGTAAAGCAGTTAAAGATATTGTAAAGATACAAAATACTTAAAGCTGTAACTGCATCAAAATTTACGTCCGTTTGTTTCCTTCTTTCATGCTGTTCACGATATGGTCACTTTTGCAGAGCCCTGTACCACCAATGATTCCTCTCTTGCCTCCAAGATGATCGAGTATAATGCGGCAGCTTTTTTTTGCATTTCTGTCAAACATTTAAAAAAAAAAAAAGATACCTGAATGAAAAAAAAAACTCTTTCTATGTAGGATTAAGGGCAGCAACAAAGACCTTTTATAACCTCATGTCCTTTACTCCTGCTTTGTGACGTTAGCAGCATATTTACTGAAGGTCAGGCGTTTGCTTCAGCAGACTGGAAGAGAAAGCAGGATGACACATTCTTTGTCTGTGAAAGCAACACACTATCAGCTTTGTGAAGGAAGGATAACTGGCCAAGGCGTCCAGACTTGCCTTCCACATCTCTGTGGCAGTAGCCTTGCAGGAACAGACTCCCGGTGCGTCTCATTCTCTTTCACTCACAGCTGGATGACTTATTCAGTTCCCCCCTGAGCTACCCGCGTGCTTCATCTTTTGTTCTCCGCTGACGAGATGCATACTGTAATATATTCTTGAATGGCAGCATACATTATGCACAGCTCTAGGATTTTCCATTTTGTTCTTTCACAAAGGGGTTCTGGTGTATTTGTAAAAAGAATGAAAATTAAAATAACGAGTGTTTTTGTTTCTTAATGAAAAGTTTGTCTGCATGTTTTTGTTTTTGAAAATCTTCCACAAAAAAAATAAAATAAATAAAATGTAACTGAAAAATCTCTTTGAAAAATCTCACATTGGAAACTTTGGACTGTGAGTTATAAAAGTCTTAAATGGATATTGTTGTTTTGCTCGTGTTGCCAAGGAAACATGGGTTATCCATCAAAATATTTCTGAAAAAAAAATGTTATTTGGTGTTAGTTTCTTTGCTACATCACAAACATCTGGGATTAAAACAATCAGGCTGGACTGACTGCTTTTAACTTAACAAAACCCTCCCACCAAAGCGTGAACAATTCCTTTAAACATATCATTAAACACTTGCGTGTATTGTTTTTTTTTACATTCCTATAACAGTTCAAATATATTTGTTTAGAAATATAATTGACATAAGTGTGATGTCCTTACAAATACATGAATGAATTTGTAACACCATCTCCGAGTCATTCAGAGCTCGACCTGTGAAGCTTGCTTCCACTAGACTTCAAGAGTTTAAGATTCAGCAAGTAATGAGATAATCTGGGCGGCAAATGCTTCAAAGCAAATCCAAACATTGTATATCTGAGTGAATCTGAGTGTGTGTAGTTTTTTCATCCATAATGTGGTCAGTTCCATACATCTCCCAGGGGCTCCAAGGCTGCTGGGGTCGTCCAATGCTTTTAAAATGCTTGAAGGTCAAAAAGAAAAGAAGAGAAAAAAAGTTAAAACAAGTATTAAAAGTCAGACAAAAATCACACCCAGCTAAAAACCAAGAGAGAACTGAACACTTGTTTTTGCAATCTAACTTCAATTTTTCGCCTCTCATAACAATCTCTGGCTTTTGTGCTTATTTTGTGTCTGTAAAGAAGTTCAGCTTCCATTGTTAAAAGTGGGGAAAGTATTGAATAATGAATAAACTACCAGGCAGAGGAGCACAGTGGCAGCATGTGCTTTCAACACAAATAAACATTTGTTTTCAATGCGATAATACAACAGAAATCATTCAACAGACTTGAAAGAGGTGTCCCATATTTTCATAAAGTATTTGAAGTTGCCATGTTATGCTCATCTGTATTTTGTTTAAAACTTTAACAGACTGAGTTTGATGTCTTTTGCCGAGGGAATATTCCCTTCAACTACTTCTGAAAATTTTGACAGCCTGCTCTCAATAGACGTAGGATCATTCTTTCTCCACAGTCTTGTTCTCTTAAGTAATGCGGAGAGGTTTCTGTAAAGTCTGACTTATGATAAAATATAACTTTTTCTGTCTTTTTAATGTGAGTTTGCCAGGCAACAAAAACTCTCTGTTGCTGCGGATGACTCAGTACTAGAAAATCAATGAAGTGGTGATATTCTGCACCAGCTTTGTTTACTGTCTTGTCTGTCTTCTTTGCAGAAACTTTTATTGCATGTAAAATTGATTGGTTAAATTGCTGCTTTAAAATGTAGACATAGCAGCTTGAAACCTTTCATATTTTCTCTCAGTACAACCACAAACTTGACAAGGAAGGGCATGATTGCAAAGTGGAATTAAAAATCTTTTACTAATTCAAATCTGAAAGGTGTGGCTTGTATTTACTCAAGTCACCTGCTGTTTTGTAATGGCTTCATAGGTTTCTTACAGAATATTCACCAAACGGCGTCATGAATACCAAGAAACGCAGCAGAAAGGTCAAGGAGAAAAGTGATGAGAAGTTCAGGTTATTGCTCTGGTAAAAATTATGCTGTGGGAAAATGTACCTTCAATCAATCAATCAAGTTTATTTGCATAGCATATTTCAGCAACAAGGCAGTTCAAAGTGCTTTACATCATAAAAAACACAAAAATATATAAAAAATATACAAAGTTATAGAATTGTGCCATCGTTACACATCAAAATGTTGATTAATGTTTTATTGATCATGTTTCAAAGGAAATGCTAAACAGGTGTGTTTTTAGTCTAGATTTAAAGGCATTCAGTGTTTCGGCTGTTTTGCAGTTTTCTGGGAGTTTGTTCCAGATTGTGGTTCATAGAAGCTGGGACATTTGTCTCAATCCTGGAGGAAATCCTGTGGAAATCCAGAGGCTGCAAAACACTTAAACACTTAAAACCATGGTGGAGATTCAGCTTCCAGCAATACAACAGCCTAAACATACAGTCTGAGTTACAATCAGACGCTTGAATCAAAGAACGTTCATGTGTCACAGTGGCCTAGTTAAAGCCCAAAATAAATTACATTTTGAATCTGTGACAAAATTTTACATACTCTGTCCATTCAACATGACTGAGCTGGAGACATTTTTCAAAGAAGGATGAGCAACAATTCTAGTATCTAGATCTGCAAAGCTGGTAGATCTATCCCCCCGCAGCTGTGATTACAGCGAGGAGCTGAAGACAAGTTCGCACTGTGGTTCTCTGAGTTTTACAGGCATAAAAAGTCTTTTGTGTTGCTTTTGTTTTTCAATTTGGATTATTTTTGGTTGCTAGTTGTTATCACTGACGGTTGTTGATGCTAGTTAATTTGTTTCTTGTGTTCTCATTCTTAGATGTTGGGTGTTATTTTTAATAAAATTTTATCTTTTTCTGCTCTGTTCAGCTTCTTCTGTGTTCACTTCTTCCTTTATGAGACACCTTCCTTCAGTTTGCCTCGGATCAGTTTCCTCACCTGTTCATCTTATTCTTATTGTCTGTTTTCTTTATAGATTTATTTATATATTAAAATATTTTATATACATACTTCTTATTGTATTTATTTTATTTTAAATTTACTTATCATACCATGCATATGTATAGCATTTTTCTTTTTATTTGTATCGCCTGTTTGCTAATATTTAACTATTTGAATGGAGTAGCTTGTCACCAAATAAGCATCATTAAATTATCTGATTCTGATTCTGCTACTTGTCATCCCAGTTACCATACATCAAGTTCTTATTGTGTTCCTACTTTAGTCATATATTTTTGAAATAGATTATAATTTGGACCACCAGAAGCATCACAAATCTTGACAAAAGAAAAATTTGTATTTATCCTTTTGCATCCACTTTGCGATCATGCACTTCTTTGTGTTGGTCAACAATATCAAAATCCCAAATCAAATACATTAAACATTTTGTAAGTGGCGAAATGTGGGAAAGTGTCAGGCATTAAAACACTTTTGTTTGTGTTTATTTTGAAATTTTCCAACTACTTCCCCCTCCTAAAGTCATGTATATTCCTGCTATACTCAGTGTGTACATGGCCAATTTTAGTTGCCATAGTTACTGACCAAAACTGTATTCTTTTCCTACTAATTTTAATTTGAGGGCTGCGGTCTTGATTGAAGGCAATGATCTTCTCCTGCTCCCAGGAGGAAGGTATTGTGGAGAATTTGCTGAGGCCCCGTCAGCAAACACCCAGACCCTGCTGATTCAGGCAGGACAGAAAACTCCCGCCGTGTCCTCCAAGGCCAGGACTTAGCACGAAGCCGTGTTTGTATCTAGTCAGCTAAAATCCCCGTCTACGAGTCTCGCAGAAATGCCAGCTGAATTACAAGAGCGGAGCAAAGCTGCCTCTGACTTCTGTCACCCCAACTCCTGTTTGTTTGTCTGTGCGTCTGCTAACTTCCATCTCCTGGTTTCTGTTTCATTCCCGTCAGCCTTTCTTTAAGTCTCCATCTGTCCATGTGTGTTTGTCTGTCTGTGTCCCTGGAGTCCAGACCGAATGCATCTGAGTGCAAATACCACACATAAACCTCAGCTTCCCCCCCCTGTTCTCCTCCCATACATGTTCTCCTCCCGGTGTGAGTCAACGCCGCCCAGCAGAAGGCGTCTCCAGGTTTATCCACAGATTCGATTTCTCCTGGCAGGGCCAGCGAGCTGCGACAGATCGATGACAAAGCCTGTCAGTGCAGCTCACCATTAATCAAAGCTAGATTGCCCCTGAAAGCCCATGCACCATGTGGTTAATGAATTAAAGCAGCCAGCCAACATTGATCAGAGCAGCCGACAACCGTCTATATCTTCCTTTTTTATGAGTATTCTTGAGTGGGCCAACTGATTGTTGAGAGATTTAATCACTGCCTAGTTGCAATTATGTTGACCTCTTTACTCTGATTTCATTTATATCATTTTTATTTGCCTCAACACCTGAGGAGTGGATCAAATTAGATCAAACAGATGCTATTTTTTAAGTTTTATTCTTCATGTTTAAGAAACAGCTTGAAAACATCCATCTTCATCAGTGTTTCAAACACTTTTTTTGCCCTTGGAATTCTTTTAAAAGGAAATGTTTTATGCAAAGGTCTACATGAAGCCTTTGCCACACAGAGACTTCAAATGCTGAACATCAAAGTTGACTTTAATACTCCTGGGCAATACTAGGAATGAATAGTTCAGCAAACATTACAGCCAAGTTGTCTGTTAGCATTTTATTGAACTAGGTACTGTCTTATTGTGTGAAGTATTGTTGGATCTAGTGTAATATTTAAGTTTTAGATTTTTTCTGTTATATGCGCCCTGAAGTGCCATCCAAGGTGAAAAATACCAAAAGTAGGTGACAAACAAGTTATAAGTAAATAAAAATAATAAGTTTAAAAACAGGACCGCAACATTATTTTTCTTTTTCTATTCTTAATTTCTCATTGTAATAAGTTTTTAGTTTTTATTTCAGTTATTCAGTGCGTTTCCAAATACAACCGCTAGGGGGCGACTACCGTATCGGCGGCATAGAGAAAGTTGGGCACACAGACGAAGAATAAACCTGCCTGTTAGATGCTAATGGAAGCTCAGCATGTGCGTCTCATCTTTTCTAAATCACAGGTAAGTAAAAATGTATTTTGATCTATATATATTGGTATCCTTTAACAGTTGAAGATATTATTGAATCAAGAATCGACTAGTGAGTAAAGTTATGCAGTTTGTAATTAGTATTGTGTAGAAAACGGGACATATTTCTCGAGGCTAATTATTGGTAATGCTAACGGACTTTGTACATGTGTGTTGAGCTAGCTGAGAAACAGCTGAAGGACTACTGAATTCACTTTTAACTTATTGTTTTTGCCATTTTTTATGGTTTTCACACAATGGGCATTAATTTGGTGTTTTTATTAGTAAAATAGACAATTATTTATGGGTTATTACAAAAATAAGATCCGGCGAGGAAGTAATGGCTGCCTATGTGTGAAGCTTAATAAAGAGACATCTTTACACCTTTTTCAGTTTCGTAATAAATTTTTTGTGTAAGAGTTCAAATATTATTATTCTGTGAAAACAGTGGACACAGTTAAAAGCTAAAATGCTTAAATATTAAATTATATTTTATTTGTAGTTATAACCAAAGATAGCAAAAGCTAATAATATGAATAAAACCTATTATAATACTTAATTGTAGCTGCAGCAATCTTCTTCCATGGTTTACCTTTTTCTCTTTAATTTGGCCAGGGAGAGCAGATGTGTTTTCAGTCTGGACTTAAAACTTAACTACTGACTGATATGATAAAGCCACAAACTGTCAGAGAAAAAGGGACAAGGTATTTGAGTTAAAGCATTAACTATAAAAATGTATATGGTTTAAAGAATTAAAAGCCATCTGTGAAAAGGTTTTGCCATTTTATAAAAGTCATAATGTTAAACTGAGCATGTTAAAATAATTCTCGTTTGGTTTAACGGAATATTATAGTCATTGGTGATGTACTCAATCTAAGGGCTATCCATTGCAGTTACCTGAAGTACTTGATACCTTAAGTATTGTGCAGTATGTTCATTATACAGAAGAAGAAAAAAAAATACCATATAACCCTCAGCTCATCAAGTTTGTTGGGTAACAGTGACATGCATTCTGCTTTTTGCCTCTCAGATTGAACTGAAAGACAAAAACTATTACTAATATATTCTTTTAGAAATTCTTTTCATAGTAACTACAATATTGGATTTTTTATGTTGAAGTTTGTTTTACAAGTTACTGTGGAAGATCTGACGTGCTCCTGCTTATCTCTCCTTCATTCTGTAGAAACAAAAAAAATACTAGTTAGTAGTACCACAAAAAGTAGTGACCTCTTTTTAAAACTCTTATAAAATAAACCAGACTTGAGAACCTTGACTCAGAAAGAGAAAGCTCTGCAAGATTTTAGTTTTCTTAAAAAAGTTGTTTTCTTTTCCTTTGAAAACCCGTAAATTTGTAAGCTACATGTTTTGTTGTAGTTGTAAAACAGAAGCAACACTTTTCAACACAATATAGTCTCAGTGGGTTTTTTCCTCCTTGCTTGTTTTCTTTATGAGACCTACCGCAAACTTGAAGTGGCAGAAACGCTCCCATGTTGAAAACAATTAGGCTCTTTTTCACACATAGCTGCATATGTGGCTTTTACTGCTAGACAACATAATAAAGTCAAAACCAGTACAGGCATATTTTTCATTTAATTAGACTAGGAGTCATAAATTAACCAGAATTGGACAAATGAAATAATTGCAGATGATTTTCTCACACAACTGGTTGCTGATTTGAATTAGACTCCAGCATGAAGCACATCTAAATGCAGGAAGTTCATCAATTCAAAAGCACACCGAGAGCTGTAGCAGCGTTGACCTCTTAAATGACTCACTCCTCCTGCTTGTCACAGTCATTTTCTCACATGCAGTTTTAGTCTCTCTCACTGCAAAACGTCTAATTTTTCCATCGCCCTTCATAAATGCCATCATACTGCAGAAAACAGAACCACAAAACTCAATCTCAATGTGCAGAACTAGTGTGGCGGTCCCAACAGACTGCTGAATGCAAGGCCCTGTCAATTTATAGCCATACTGTACCTGTTCATTTTATTGCCCCCCCCCCCTCATTCAAGCAGCAATAGCAGCAAACAAAATAAAATGAAATTCCATTTTACATGCAGTCGCACAGACCTGTTCAGGTGAAAAAAGGGAGTTTTTTTTATTCTTTATTCATCTTAAAAAAGGCCACCAACTTCAAACGCTTGCAGCATAGCCAGCAACACTCTGCTTCAGCTCTGGAGTCCACTTAAAGCAGCACTTCAGATCTGGTCAGCTGAAAAGTGCATTTGCCTGTGAGTTATTAATAAATATGTCCACTAGGTCAGTCAGGGTACTTCTGAATGAAGGATGGTTTCAGAATATAAATCTCAGGTAAGATTGAGACAGAAGATGAACTATTGGCTTTGTGACAGTAAAGCTTATTTGCAGAACAGAAACTTTTTATTTTAAATCTGAGTTTTAATCTAAAGCTGCCACGCTTTGTGAGCGGAGTCGAATGAAAAAGTTGGAGTTGCGTGACGAGGTGGAGGTATAAGTTTGGCTTTCTTTTTTTTGCGTAATAAATTTTATAATTTTTCAGCGCCACATTGAGATGGACGTTAAAAAAACAAGCGTATCTTGTGCTAGGTTTTATTTGGCTCAGAGTTGATCGTAGGGGACGAAATTGATTTTGGCTAATGCGGTATTTATAGCTTTCTGGTGAAAAATATTCCAGACTAATCTTTTGTCATCTGTTGGAGGATCTTTCTAAACTTTGTCCACGTTAATTTTGTTAATGTGACTTCTAGTTTTGGACTTATAAGATGAAACATGTATTTTCTACCATAGCACCACCTACAGGTGAATGTGGCTGAATATTTTTTGTTTTAAAGCAATTAAACTAGATGTTGTTTTTTTCAGCTTAGATGAGTAGGTTGTGTGCGTGTAAACAAAATATTGAATATTTTAGCAATGACGCCAAATTGTGTGAAACTGAGCATTAAATGCTTGAGATCTATCTATAAACACCTTTTATTAAAGTTTGTGATTAATCAATTTGAGATACTTTCAATCAGTTCCAGTATATCTTATTCCCATATCCATATGCAGCATAACAAAAAGGATAGTTTCATGGATTTATGTGAGAAATGTGTAGAATAAGAGGCAGTCCTTGAGCATTCATTTTGAAAATTTGTGGCCATTACCTTGTGAGTCCATTGTTTTGTTCACTTACTATTGCAGTAGACACTAAAGTTTAAGCATGTTGTGAAACCTTTGTGCCAGTAGTATCTTGGTTGCGAGGCAACAGCTCTAAAGTCTTCAAATATTCTGTTAACAGATGTTTCTAGAGAAATATTTTCAGAAAATATGTCCTTTCTGACTTACAAGTTAAATTATTTTTGTTTGATTTTCTTTTTGTTGTAACACCTCTTGATAATGAACCCCACTTTCATTGAAAATCCTATTGATTTTCTTTGACATTGTGTTAAATTTGAAAGGAAAATGTATGTTTTGAGCAGCTCCCATTAAAAACCAAATCCTCCTTGCCAATGCCAGATAGTTTATTCTGTCAATGACTATTGCTTTATTTTTAGTGATATTTGAAGAAACAAGACAACTATGAATTAAATTAACAGATGCCTCAGTAGTGTCTAATAAATGCACAACCAGTCAAGCATAGAGGCTCCTGTTAATGATGGTCACCAGCTTGGTCACACACTCCTGAGGAATGGGATCATGTTCACTAACCATTTCTTCAAAACAAAATTTGTCTGAAGCTGTAAAACCTACTTCAGCCTTTCAAATATAAGAAAAACATTTAACTTTTAAAAATATTTTTGGGTGTTTTACTGTTAAATTAAAACCCACCACTAATTTTATTTCTATTCTGTTGTGCCTGCAACTTATTAGCTTGTTACTTTCAACCATGTTCAGAGCTGGAGAAGTGTTTTGGATGAGAAACAAGAGAAGCAGTCCAATTGATTTCCACTCAATTAGCAATTAACACTAGTGGTATTGGAGAAGATTCAGCTTAAGTCCAAATCCAGCTGCCCTGCCACAATGAATCAGTCTAAAACACTGCAGAACCATAAAGACTAGGGATGTAACAATGCACAAAGATATGCCGAAAATTTTAAGAATTGCTCTTTTGGTTGTACCAAAGGCTTGTATAGAGATAAATTACATAATTAATCAACTCTTTCCCCGAAACAACAAGATGAGCAAGTTTTAAAAAGTCTTTATTCGTTATGCTATCTATCTATCTGAATAACAACAAACAGTCGCAAGGTGTGTTCATGGCAGATGAGTTCATCATTTATTCAGTAATTAACACAAAGCAGACAGCCGTGATAAACCACTAGACTAAATGCGTTCCACTGCGACACACTAAAAGCCGCTTATCTTAATATCATAACGCTTACAAACCAACGCAATTATTCTTCACAGGGGCGTGAAATTGATTCCAAACATTTTCTTTTTCTCCTCCACACACGGTTTGATCTTTGCTCCTCAGGACGACCTTCAATAAAAATTCAATTTCTCACCTAAAGGTATCAGAGTTTCATCTTTAATAATACAATTGTGTGCAGCTCAGATTATGAAATGATTTTCTCTCGTATCGCTGAGGAGGCGTTCTGGTGATCCAACCAGCGCTGCGTAAAAAATGCTTGATTAAAAGAAAGATGTTTACTGATTGAGGGTTTATTTTTATTAAAACAGACGTGAGAATGAGAGTGTGAAGGTGTGCCAGATTTAGTCAGACAGATGGAAGAGAAGAGAACATGAACTCTGAGATCACCATCTGGTGGAAGCCGCATGAAAACATTAGGTCTCCTGTTCCAAAATTATCTGAAAACAAAAATATAATGATCTATTGAACGTTGTTTCTTTGGGGGGGAAAAAAAATCTAATTACAGTTTTCTCAGTTGATTTTTTGCATGAATTACCCTCAAAAGTCAGTCTTTCTCAAAATCCTTAGTTTGTCTCTCAAGAATAAATGTGTCAATGAACATGTCAGTATCTCAGAATGACAAGTCGTCGTGTCATTGGGTACGGATAAGACAGTCAAATTGCTTCGTCGTGTTGTCAACATAGCAGGGTACTCTGTTATAAACTATAGCTGAAGTCTTGATGACAACAGTTGTGAATTGTAATTGTAGGAGATCAACAGGAAGAGACTGGACAAGATTCACGTTTACACTTTTTCTGTAATTTGTTGACAAAGTAAAAAAACAGTAGCACAGAGAACATAACAAAATTTCCTTAAGGAAAACAATATATGCTGTGCTGAAGGAATTACAGTTCAGTTATTTTTTTAAACCTGTTGACGTTCTTGGCTTTTGGGGCACAAATTCTCATAAACATCACAATGAATATCTTTGGTGATGCAGCGTGGAAATAATCTTTTAGAGTGTTTTATCCTGCCGCTCCTCCTCTTCTTTTCTCTTTATATCGAACCCGTCCAGATCTTTCCCCTCCATGAAATACAACTTTGAGCTATTTTAGAAAGCATAAAGCTGTGGAGTGGTTTAAATATTTGTATTATTTTATTTTTTTCATGCAACTCTTGCAGAGTGACTATAATGTGCTGCATATTACTTTGTCTGAGATATAAACACTTTTTTGCAAAACTTTGTCTTTAATGTAATTTCTTACCCTAACCTGAACACTACCATGGCTTTTTATTAAAACGTTGCAAAAATAAAATTTAAATGACACATAATTCAGACATAAGAAAGCAAACTGGAACAGTAGCTCTACATGGTGCAGCACAGTAATGGCAGAGTAAATCTAATTTATTGGAACAATACAGACGTTTCAGGATTGCTTGAGTCATCAGTTTTTAACAGCTTGCAGAGACGAGCTTTAGAATATTTACCCCTTTTTGCTGCACAAAGTGTCATAAAAGTGCAGAAGTTGGGATAAATGTGATAATGATGACCTCATAATCTTCTGAAAATTAGAATCCAGAATTAAAAGTAAAGTGACTTTGTAAACAAGGTAATTTTTTTATGAAAAGAGACACTTTACTGGAGTTAGCAACATATGAAGCTTTCAGGATCCTCCATCTTTAGGTTGTCATTATTCTCAGTGGTTCTGGGTCTTTACATCTGTCAGATCTGTTTGCCTTCAATATGCAGGAACTTCATAATGTTGACCAGTAAACAAGGAACCAAATCTGCCATTTTATTAGCCCATTTTAGACTAGGAAACAGTAGAATTATTCTTATGGTATTTCCTAAATATTATAAAAATGTCCTGTAGTGAGATCAATTTTGATATTTTATCTTGTTGTAAACTGCTTTTAAACTTTCATCCTTAGCACAGATGTTGTTTGATGCATAAATATTAAGTAAAGGAGAATTGTTTAAATTTTGTCCACTCATTCTATAGCATTACATGATTACATTAAATTAGAAAAACTGTTAAGAGATGATGCTTGTAGCTACTACACTGCAATTTGGCGTGAAAGGAGAATGTTCCAACACCAATGGTAGAGATTATTACTGTGTAGCAATGACTTACAATTGTTTTAAGCAATACACAAAGTAATTTCCAAGCACTTTGTCAAACTTATTAATGACAACATTGTACGTGGCTTTCCCTGCACTGTTTCTTTTTCATTCTACACCTTTTGTTGCAGTATTTCCTATATTTTAATTAATAAATTAGGTTATTGAATCCCCATAATTAATTTTCCAGATACTCACATAGCTTTAACTGCTTCCATTGTGCCAGAGTGTTGGTAAAATTGTGAATAAAATTAGATTTGAGGTTAGATGTCCTTTTTGTTTGTTTACCTGGGGAAACCGACTCGTAGGTTTTGTCCTTGAATACTGTTTATAGCATATAAAATTGATAGAGTATGAAAAATGTATTCAAAAAATGTTGCGGGGAACAAGCAACTAAAAAGCTAAATTGTAAAAATCACAAGCTCAGCTGTAGCTTACATGACCATGATTGTTTTTATGCCCAATTTTATTGTTGGAATTAAGTTTTCAGATGGTGAAACATTCAAAAAGGATGGATTCTGGTTTATACTACCTTGCAAAAGTATTGCTCCTGGCAGTTCTTTCATGAAAACCACACTAGTAAAGTGTATGATTAACGTTTACCCCTGGACTCTTTTTACTTATTTAGAGTCTTTGAAAGAGAAATGGGTGCACTGGATTTTCTTAAAGGATTTTAAAAACTTTCCAGATATGCACTATTTTGTGTTGGTCTGTCACAAAATCCCACTAAGATACAAGTATATGTACAGTAGATAATACAACACATTTAAATGAATTATGTTATCACTTTTGTAACTCATTAGAGGCTATGATATAGTAAATGTACATAAGCATTTTACATAAACCATACAGGTGCAACAATGAGCTATTTTATTAGTTATTTGGAACATAAAATGGTGAAACCCCAACAGGGCACGCCATCTGCTACAGGAATATAATGGCATTATCCACAACAGCTGGCAGTCGATGCTTTAAAAGGACAGTCACTAAATAAACTCTCTGCAACAGAGTCAAATTTGTAAAATATTAGCTCATACCTATGCATTGTCACATTTATCTTTAGCTTCTGAACAGATGTTTCTGTGACAGTCTAGGCCTGTCGCGATAAACGTTAAATCAATTAATCATACCATAAATTAAAACTGTCGACGTCATTTTAATTATCGGCATTATCGTCTCTTCCGGCCTTTTTCTCTTTCTGTTAATGACACTGAATGAAAAAGGGCTCTGCTCCAGTGCTCTCCACTGACTCCTCCCTTCCTCATTTCCTTAGTGTAAAGCCCAGCGCACAGGACACGATCTTAGAGCTGTCAGCCGATCACACATTAGCCGACAAAAATCCTAGGTATAACGGTTCGATCGGGTTCGGTCCTGCCATGTGGTGTCCAACAATGGGCACAAAATAATGGCTGCAAGTCCAGTGAACTAATTTTAAAACCGGGCATTAATCAATGCTTTACTACAATCTACCTGCAATGCATGTGGCTAGTGTCAGTCCTGCCTGAATGAAAATCATTATAACCTATTTACGTCACGTTAACGAAGAATAGCTGAAAAGTTACCGGGTTTATCAACTGCAGTAGCAATTTCGCTCCAACTCCTCCTCTTGTCATTTCTATATCCTTTGCATGTTGAATAAACATTAATGTTGTTTCCACATATCATCTCCAATGTCCGCTGGACTTCGGGTTGCTCTGTGTCAGCTGTTTGGGATTCCCCTCCTTAATTTCCCCTCAGAAAGCAAGGAGGAGAATCCTCGCTTTCTGATTGGCTACCTGTCACATTCAACAGGCTGCGTTAACGATCCCAGTGGGGAAAAAACCCCTGATTTAGATCTGAGCAGCAAGGACGATCTACCATAACACACCACACAATCTTAGAAAGACCAACGTTTTAAGATCATGTAGTGTGAACTATTGCATCAGGTAGTCGATGTGCCCATCTTCTCTATTTAAATCTAATTATTACTGAAGGGCAACATAATATACAGACTTCATAATCTGCACTCTTTTGGTTGAATGCAGTATTTATTTCCACTTTGGCTTTATGTTTAGTTTCTTTTCAAGTACATTTTTTGTTAATGGAGACTGAGAATCCATTTTATTTTTGGTTGTTTTGTTTATTTTGTTTATCAGCTCAAGTGTTAAGTGTTCTTTTGAAAATAAAGTGTATCTATCTTTGGCAGGAAATCGCATGCATTATTACGTCATTTCCATTAAATCAGTGTAAAAAGGTCTTCAAACAATATTATCGTTTATCGCAATAATTTTTGAGACAATTAATCGTTGAGCAAAATTTGTTATCGTGACAGGCCTATGTGACACAATTGTTTCATTTCAAGAAATTAAGTCTAATAATTTTTTTTTAGTCAATCTTTTTTATTAAGAACGTGATAGAAACTGAACAGGTGAGGTTTAATAAGTTTTTACGTAACTGAAGACTGAAGAAAACATTAAATATATTGTGGATAATGTACAACAACATCTTTCCCACTAACATGATTTGACTAATTCTACTGCTCTATTACACATCTATACATACATGTCTTTTCTACAAAGATCCAAACAAAAACTATTTAATGCACAATTTCCTCATAATACCACTATGTGCTGTTTGGCTCAATCTTTGACATAGTAAAAGAACTTAAGACTGCTTTGCAGTTTGAAGCTGAATTATTTTGGGATTTGTTTTTGAATCTTGCTAAGGTCTTAATGATAATATAAAAATGTTCTGCCTTGCAAAGTTCATATGAACTTAATTCCCTCCTGTAAGACTGCCTAGCTGGTGGTAAGATTTACTTGTGCTTGCTCTGGACACCCCGAAGGAAGTCCTCAAAGCGTGGGATAGCATATTGGTGGACAACAGCTTCCTTTGCACCATTTTCTTCATCAGCTATTGGCTCATCGGCAGAGGCGGCGGGTTCGGCACGGCGCAATCTGCAGTTGTAGTCATACTCGGGGTCGCAGTCAGGATCCGGAAGAATAATGCCGTCCTTTCCAGGCTTTGGGGCCTCGATGCCGCCAGGTGGAGCAAACTTTGCACAATTAGGATCGTAAGGGTGGCAGACGGGTTCATCAGGAGCCTCAGAGCCAGACTTGACTGGGCTGCAGTCCTTGTCATAGTGCACATAGCAGTCGTAGTCTTCCTTGGTCTTGCCACGGACTCCAAGCTGGTAGCGGACCTGGTTGATTGTTTGGTTTGTGTGTGTGTTTCAAAACAAATGCAAAGCAGATTTATGACTAAAAGAAATTAAAGCATTATTCAACACCCATTTCATTTTACTACATATTTTAATAAGTCATATGTTAGCATGACCATAGAGAACTAGTCAAAAAGAAGTAATTCAAACCTAAGAAGAGGACTTTGGGTTCAGACCTGGTGCTCGGGGAGCTGCAGAGGGGGCCTGCGCAGGGCGGCAGCAGCTGCCAGTATGCAGTACGGGTTGGTTCGTGGGTCACAAGTCAGAGGAGCCACAGGAAGTGCATGTTTGGGGGCGTACTCCAGGACGGGTTTGGTGAGGCTTGCAGGCCTTGTGGCGCTCAGAGGGTTGCAGCCCACATCAAAGAGAGGGTTGCAGTGCTGCTCTGTGGGTGCCTCCCCAGCTGCTAGGGGAGCAGGAGCAGCTTTACTGACACAAAGAGGATCCACTGATGGGTCACAGCTAGAGTACATCAGGTGATAGAAGCCACTGGGGGCCTTTTGCACTAAAGGGGGCTTGCAGTAAGGGTCCATGGGGTCGCAATTGAGGGCAGAATAGGATGGAGCCGGACCCAGCACAGGGCGGTACCCAAACGCTGCTCTCAGGTGATACTGCAGGCATTCTACATCTTCAGGTTGGCAAATCCTGAGCAGCTCAGACTGCTGCTCATGGCTCAAGAAAGGCTCCAAGACTGGACCATAATGGTAGTAACCATTGGGGCTCTTCATGGACAGCACAGGGGCGAGGATGGGAGCTGGTACCTTAGCTGGAGCCAGTTCGGGAGTTTTGGATGAAAGGGGGTAGAGGCAGTAGGGGTCAAGGTAGGGGTCGCACGTCCTGATGGGAGCAGCCTTGAAAGGGGCAGGCATGACCACTGCAGCTTTGGGCTTGCTGGTAAACTCAGCAATGCATTCTGGGTCATCGGAATCAGCACAGGTTCTGTATATTTCACTGAGGTGTTTGAGGTAGTGGTTGAAGGTGGGCCCCTCCTCGGACCTATGTTTGTTTTGCAAATAGGCCAGATACAGACGATCCAGATCCTCCACCTGAACAACAGGGGCGAAAGCAGCTAAAATTAGCATAATGATGTTTCAAACAATTTACAAGCCACTGAAATTGGATTTAAAATAATTAATACATGATCAAAAGCTTGAAAGCCAAAGGCCATTTTTTGTTGGCCTGTTTTGTATTTAAAGCAGGGTATGAGCCTGACTTAAACAACATAAATGTCGTGGACATAAAGCACTGAAAAATATCTAAATATTTAAAGAAGATAAAGGCATATGAATACTTTTATGCAACCAAGATCTGTGCAATAAATCATTCATTGTCATCTGAACTGGAAGAGGAACTTTGAGTAAAACAATCCGGTGTTCTTACTGCCTGAAATTATTTATTTAATGTAGTCAATGGGGAAAAGGCATTTTAATACAACAGTATAATGCAATCTGATGGAATGTTTTGAGGAAAAAACGAGGAGCTTCGTAATTGTGACTGGGATAAAAATGAATAAATGATTTGAAACATGCTCCACTCACCCCCTCCTGGTTGTGGCTGTCCATAAAGTATTTGTACCATCCCCAGAAGTCAGGCGTACGTTTGAACTGGGGCACAGCCACGACGGGGACATTCCTTCTGTTGCGAACCAGCTTTTTCAAGTTGGTCATGGCCTCTGCTTTCACATTATCAGATACTGCAGCTGCTGCAGAGAGAACCAACAGAGAAAATAAACTAATCTTAGCTAGGACATTGCCACAGTTTGTCCTGAAAGTAACTCAAAATCAAGACCATCTATGGGTACTTGAAGCTAAAACACCTTCGCATAATCTTGTTGAACTTGTTAAGGATATGTTTTTTGTGTGTCATTTTATAATGTTATAGTCATAATATCTTACATTAGCTGCTCATATATTTGTGTTTCCATGTAAGATACACCAAGCACAGATCGACACTAAACACAAAATCAAGTGGAAAGACTCTACGAGCAAGCTTCATTGGCCCATTATTTATACAAAACTAAGTCATAATAACTAGGTTTAAGAAATTATTGGTTACACCATGCTCAACTAAGCTAAGAATCTGTTCTTGGTCAACCCATTTGTTTCATTTCTAATGTAAATGTTTAGCTTTTATGCTGAAGATGACGTATATTCTACATCTGTACCTTATCAGACTACATCAGGTGATGAGTTTCTGTAGATTTTGTACAGAAACTTTCTTCCCACTTTAAATTTAATCCATCCTCTATCTGGTTAAACTCTTTTTAGTTAAGTTGAAATGCATAAAGAATCTTAAGAGATTTTTTATTTATTTTTTCGGTTCTGAAAGTCTCAGAAACCGGTAAATAAAACTGGAACTTGGCTTGCTCTTCTAGATCAAATTTCTGATTCATCTTTTCTGAGGCTGAAAACCATTTCTCTGACAATTTCACGTTTATACTATTATGCCAATTTTATTTCCGTGAAAACATTTTCACAAACTCAGAGCACTTGTTACATTCTACCAGTCTGGAGTATTCGGTTTTATCACACACGTCAAAGCTCTGACTCATCACTATTATATTATATTATATTCTCCCGTTGCTTGTTCTGCTTTGTCTGCGGTATTTTAATTTCTTTGCTTTCTGCTTTTGTATTTCAAAGCTAACATACATAGTACAAAAAAGTACAGGAGTTTGTTGTGTTCATTGCCAATATTTGTCTCTGTCGACACCCTAAAAGCTTGAGTTGTTGAAAAGGGAACTGAAACTTGTTTTTTGTTTTTTTTAAATCAAAAACAATTCAATCTCATAACATGTCTGAGTAAATGTAAAAACAAAAACTAGGTTTTTTAGATATGGAGATAAATGGTTGTAAGTACTTTGAGAATTAAATGTTTTTATATTTATATTGGCCCACTATTTTAAGTAATTTAATGATAATGCAGTCTTGTTGTTTCTCTTGTTTATTTTAAACATAACTTTAATTGTTGTGCTGTAAATTCTTTTGAGCATTTTGTGTTGTAAATGTCACTATTTTAAGGCCTTTTCACTTTGTTTATACCAACAGCTCAAAAGGTCAAATTGTTCCTATAGTGAAGATCAACCTTTTATGACAAGTTATTTCTTTTTTAACTAAATCTACTTGCATCAAATTCTACTCTTCAAGTAATACTGCAAAGAATCTTAAAATATATGAAACCTAAATCCAAAGTTTTCATTGCAAACACAAAAAGGACACTAGAAGTTAGAACCATCTGTTTCTACATTTTTCCAAAACCTAAAGAAAAAAAGTTTATTTTAGCTTTAAATTAAAGAGTAAGAACAGCGGATCCTCATATTAAGGAACATATTTCAGATTAGTTCATGTTAATCTCAAACAAAGACACTTTTGATTGTTGTTCATATTAAATAACAAAGACAAAGCTCACCAAATGAAAACCTAATTTGAATATAATTACCCTATATTATGGCTTCACCTATACTATGTAAATCCACTGTGAACTGCATGAGGTTCATGCATGCTGAGAAGTGAATTTAATGCTTTTTTTCTTCTGATACATTTACAAATTGAACATTTTGAAACCCTGGAGTTTTCCATGCCACGTCAGACAAATCCTCACCTTCCTCCTGCTTGTCCTGCCCCACTGGAACGGCCCCCAGAAACTCTGTAAAAACACAAACAGGAGCCACATTAGCAGCAGCAGCAACGCTCGCTAACTGGAAACAGATGTTGGGCTTTCTCTCAACATCAGGGAAAATGCTGAGCTGCTAATAAGCCGTCGGGTGAAAAGCGGCAGGTGCTGGAGCGCTGGCGCCCCGATGCAGGCAGCATCCTGCAAATTAAACACCCCTCCATCCAGCCTAAAGCACGTTGTGTCGCTTAGCTTTGAACTAAAATGGTGGTGTTTATGCCCCCGCTGGAGGCCTCCTCAAAGTTTACCTGTAAAACTACAAAGAGTTGGCCCTCACACAAACCAATTATTCATGCACTGTAAATGTAGCCAGTGGGGGGGAGTCTGGGTGTCTTCTGATCTGCCGGGGTTTTATGGAGACATTTATGGTGATAAGAAAAACAGCCAAGTCAGCTGATTATTACAATGTCCAGTTGTCTATGTGTATTTTTATCTCTAAAAGCTACCAAAAAACACCATCTTAACGAGATGTTTTACTTTCCAAAAGAAAAACATATCCTTGTCCAGACATAAATTTCTCGAATTGCCTCTCAACAGTAAAGTCACTGTAAAGCAACAAATCATGTTAAATCACACCAAGAGCAATTTATCAGTTAACTGTAGTTATTTTAAATGAGGCACAGGCGTTTTTGTGTTGCTGAAGAAACAATTTCAAACATTGACATCAATGCTCTATTGTTGGAATCAACTATTATGCTTTATAATGGACTAAGTGTATTTTTACCTGTTATGTTAAGGACATTTAGGCTGAATCCCATTTCTGAAGGTCATCACCACCCTCAGGACTCACCTTTCCTCCATCTTTCATTATTTAATTTAGTTAATCTTTAAAATATGTCACTGAGAAATGGGACACCTATGCCAAGTCATCCGTTTTTTTACTGGTTACATGCAGATTTTTATATTCAACATACTTGAATAAAAATCCTGAACCTTAAATCATAAATATCATGTAAACAATTATGAGTTCTTCATCATATGTTGTTTATTATGCTTCTAAAGCAACATGAATATAATCCTACTTACTACTGTGTCGTAAAGTAATTAAAATGTATTTGGATTTTCTTTACATCCAAAGGTAAAGAAAATAAGTTTCTTTACCTAAATAAAGAATTGTATTTTCTTTATCGCCAAATATTGACAGAAATATAAGACCGTATATTTTAGTTTCAAAATAGCAGATTTTGAGAAGAATGCTAATTTTCAAACAGTTTTTGCTACCTATCACAATGTTATATGTTCAGTAAATTACTTAGGTCTTCTTAGTTATAATTATAGCTTAGCTTTTAATTGTCTGAATCGTTTAATAACTTTCTGGTATTTTTCAAAGTTGTTGCTTTGAGGTTTTTTTCCCTCCACCTTTATGTTTTCATATTTTACCTGACAGACAAATGGTTGAAAGCTATGATAAATAATAGAAATGAGAAAAAATGGCATTTTTAACTTGTCATTTACATCTCACCTGGTAATAAGACAATTGCTAACAGGAGTACTGTGAGGATGAGTGATGGTCGTGCCATTTTCTGTTTTCTGTGCTTCCTGTAGGAACAGACAGGGAACAATACTCAGAGTTGCCACAGGATCAACATTAGGCAGTGCTATATGTAACGCATTACAATGCAACTCGACTTGGATTGATCTTCTCATTTTCTTTCTTTCCTGTGAGGAGTTTTTCATCTGCCTGCTAGGAATGGAAATCCTTGATTACACAATGCTTTCAGAACAAAGTGAAGGGTTTTATTTAACCGGCTGATGCAGAGACAATAG
The DNA here is from genome assembly GCF_001444195.1 of Xiphophorus couchianus. Classification (NCBI taxonomy): domain Eukaryota; kingdom Metazoa; phylum Chordata; class Actinopteri; order Cyprinodontiformes; family Poeciliidae; genus Xiphophorus; species Xiphophorus couchianus. Next base: position 20,106,217 of record NC_040233.1, read on the forward strand.
AGAGGATTGAGGACATGCACTAATAGAGCTTTAGAGGGATTATGGAAAATAATCAGAATATCCAATACAGCGACTGAACTCCACAATCAAACCACCAAAAGCTTGTTATGCCGTCTTCTGTTGCTGTACAGATGGCTGTTGAATTACAGCTGCTACTCTCAGTAAGATGAATAGTTTTACTGTGGCTTGTGAATCTTTTTAAAATTGTGAAAGTTGCCAGCAGCCTCTCTAAGAAAACATAGAAATAACTACTTACCTGCAAAGGTGTAGTGGATTTGGCCTCCTAGGATCACCTCGAGATCCAGCGCGTCTCTCTGGAGGGAGGGGTTGCTTCTCCAAGCTGTCTGAACCCTAAAGCTCTCTGCTCCCCCGTATGAGTCGGACAAGCAGGGAAACATTTTTAAGGAGCCTCCCTTGGTCATTAAAAGACACAAAAAGGCATGTCATAAGGCTAAAACGCGCTGCCAGGCTCTACAGGATTGGCTCCTGTGCTGACAAACATCCAATCAGCAGCAATCCTGTAATTAGGAAAGGTGAGCAGCTCGACTCTCTTCCTGGACAAGCTGAAGCTCACAGTTTTCTTCCTTACTGGGATGAAATTTGGGGTGATTTTCCAGTTAATTTGACATAATGTTTTGAGATAAGTTAAGAAGTTATTAAGTTTAAACTTGAATTGCTGTGGCAAAAAAAGCAAGAATGTATTTCAAGTATTCTTGGCATGCTCCTATAGATACATAAACAGCAATAAATACAAGAAAATATTGTTTGTGCTTGAGGTTTTATTTGAATGTAGCTGTTTTGCAGAAATTCACATCAATGAATAAAAATATTTCTTAAACAACTTCAGTCTTGCATCAGATCACTGAATAAATGAGAGACAAATATTATAACACAAGAATATCCAAGTAGTTTTTGCATCACCATGTTTGAAACTTTCAAACTTGGTGTAATGAGTCTGCAGCTGAATCACTCAATTGTTATCCTCTTCTGAGGATTTGAAAGCTATGTAATCCCTTCACAAAGATGAAAAAAAAAGTTTTGCACTGATAACTCCTGCTTTGAACATTTCTTTCTTCTACATGCATCTTTTATATGGAACAACATGAAGAAAAGTTGAGTCGTTAGGCAAAGTACACCTCATACAGGGTACCAATAAAGGCAACAAACTGCTGCTTCAGTAGGAGGCAGCGCCTTCAGGACCAGCATACAAACAGCTCTGCTTGTTGGGTTTATAGTACAATCCTGAAGCCTGGGCTCTGCCACGTAGCCTTCACAGCCTGCAGTCTGTGTTAGAGGAACGTACAGAGTACCGTGGGAGCAGTGAAAACTGATGAAAACAAGCTTAAAAAGATCAAACCATGCAACCAACCTCTGAGGGTGCAGCAGCTCCTTGAAACATTCAAAGACTGGCATTTATTTTTAATTTGTGGCCTTTACTCATTGACAGTTGCACTTTGTATTTAGGTTTATGTATTTAAAATGGATTAGATTGACAATTTCAATCCAGTTGAAACCAGACATTTACTACATACAAAAAAACCAAACATTTCTATGTTTGAGTTCAGTTACAATTGAAAGGAATATTTTTCTGTTATTATTTGAATTCAGAGGTTTGCATACTTTTCCCTTTTTGAAATTGGTTTTCTTTTGTACATATTTCACAAAGCTTCTTACAATAGTTTGCTGGATTTTTGACCCATTCCCGGTGAAAGCATTGCTGTTCCTGAGTCAGTTTATACACACACACTTTGTGGTGATCACCACTTCAGACTGACTTTGTTGTCGTTAAGCTAATTTGCAGCTAATTTGGAGAAATGCTCCGGGTCATTTTCCGTTTGTAGAACCCATTTGGGCTCAAGCTTTAACCTTCTTGCTGATATGTCTTTGTGTTAATGCACAAAATATTTAAGGATCAGTACAATACATATGTAAATATCTTATAATTACTGTTGTTCTCATAATTTTTCATCCTCAACTTAGAACATTTTTGGCACATTTATAGTATTGCATCAAAATCACATTCATTTATTAAATTAGCTTAAAAAGCTTAATTATTTCAAGCTGTGTTTGAGTTTCTGTTTGTCATTTTTGCAACGCTTACAGACTTTTTTCTGACTTTATGAATTTATCATTTCAAATCCAAGCCAACAACGTTGAGATCAGACAATTTTGCTTAGTCTAAATCAAGATGAACCATCTACATATATAATTAACTTGGACTTTTATATGAGTAAGTATGTAACAACTTTAGAGATGAAATCAATTACATTTTGTCAGCTTTTTTTACCAGACTAACATTATGCAGAGCAAGTTGTTCTTTATGCTGAATGGGACACAAAATCAGTCAAAGATACTAAAGCATTTAAAAGCTGGAACATTTGGAAGAAGCTCAATGTCTTGAGGTTTGGATCTGAATGTTGTTGTTTGTAGCTGAAAATAAGGTGGATAGTTGGATCTCAAGTTTCTGCAAAGGTTACCACTAAATGTAAATGTAGTATTTATTAACATGCATGCTCCTAGGACTTTCTTCTACAGGTTCTTTTTTATCTGTCTTCCAGAGCTCAAATCTACTATTATCAACCTCCAGTACACTAACCAATAATTTCATTGATGTACCTTTTGCTTCCAATTTACTGCATTTATTGCTCTTCCAGACAGACTCTCTGAATGTGACTTGCATGTCTGAGCAGGAATTTTAGTGCCAGGGCACTTAATGTCCTAATTTTACAGATATTGTCAGATTTTCATTCATAATAGCATCTATAATTTTGCTATTTCTGACTGAGTCACAGTGCTGGGTTGGATTTTCAGACAAATGAACAGCCAACATAAATTTCAATGGTATTTATTTCTTATGGCAAAAAAAGTATTGCTTTTTCAGCAGGCAACCCTCTAACGAACATATGTGCCTATTAATGGCAGAATTATTTCTAGTTTTTATATATATTTGCACATCTACTGGTAACAACAGAAAATGAACTTAAATTTAAAATTCAAATTGAAAACTAAACGTCCACCAGTTTCAGCAGCTGTTCCGTAATGATGCCGACCATTTGGTCGTTCATTTCTGTGGACACGTGTCTCTCAGGAACCGTCTGACTACCGGTGACTCAGCCCTGGCAATTTTCACAGTTTTAAATTAACGCGACTGTCACTGAGGGAAGCATACTGTTGTGTTCCTTGGCTGGAAGTCCGTATCTGCCTGTGCTTGGAAATCAGACAGCGACAGATGTCAGCCAGAAACAACCATGAAAAGTGTAACTCATTGGAGATTAAGGGTAAATAAAACGCAGGTGTTTGGTAGAAGAATAATCCTGTCGTAATCTGATGGTCAAAACAGATTAAGCAGAGTCAAAGAGCATGTAAAAACTCAAGATTTGAATGTCAAAACTGGCAACTTGTAGCCAATTTGAGCTTGGTTTGTTTTTCAGTTTTTGTCTTTACTAATAAATATTTATTCTAAAAATGTGGATTTTTCAATGGTTTGTCCAGACTGAGAAGAAATATCCTAAATTAAATTATTTAAATTAGTTTGGCTGTGATTTTCAGCCTTAGCAGACTGGAAATTTGCTCACTAAAATATACAACATATCTAAAAAAAATTAGAACAAATATGTTCATTTAGATTTGCTGGATGAAGAGGAACTAAACTTGATTTAATTCACACATGCGTGTTTTCGACATAATTGCGGTCAAAAAGGTAGAGAGCAGAATTCATGGTTCCAATAACTACAATTATTATACAAATTAATACAGTTATTGATGTAGAAATTTCTAATACTTTGTTTATAATTAATTAGAATCATTCTGCTCCCACCATGTCTGTCATTGTGATGCAGTTTTTCTAAAATGGTATTGACTACAGAAGTAATAGAACGTGCAGTTTTAACGAGTTTTTTTCTCCAATGTTTTTCCCCATTACTTACATAATCCTGAATCAAGAAAACTGACCTCAACTACTAGTTAATGAATTTATACCCATCTAACCAAAACAACAACCTAAAGCAACATAAACTGTGACTACAAAGAACTGAATTAGGAAAATCACCACTATTTTGCAATAGTGGTGATTTTCCACTATTGATTTGTTTGCAATTTTATGTTCTCCATAAGCCTCGATTTGCTTACAAAATCACCCAGAACGGTAATAAAGGTACATACCACATAGCTGTGCATGTGACCTTCATATCTGGTATTGATATTCAGAAAGTTTCTCTATATGAAGTCACTTATCAGATATCCTCACATTTAAATGCCATCTACACACACACAAAAAACATGTATGCATAAAAAATTCATTTCTTCTGGACTGCAGAAACTATTCCACTTCTCTTACGACTTCAGTAGAAATGTCACTTTTTTGCCTGGCTGATGTAATCCACAGAAACGCCGGTGTTCATGTTCTGATTTCGGGTTGAGGTCCAGAGAACTACAAGTAAGGTGAGAACATGTTTCTGTTTGTGATGCTCACCCTGCACTCCGAGCTTACTTTGTGTTTAATGAGCATCGCTGCAGCTTCAACCCACAGTCTGCTAAATCATTACCTAAGCTATACTCACAGGATTTTTTTGATGACATTGCAATAGTTGCAGATAAATTTATGTTAAAGGTTTTAGTTGAAAGATACTTAGCTTTAACTTAAAAATACTTAAATTTTTCTGATATTAATTTTTTAAAACATATCTGAAAAGGTAAATCAAATAATAATATGCAGAGCTGGAGCTTCAACACTAAAGTTTCCCTCTTTCCAGATATCTTCTGGTTTTGCTTTTTCATAATACCTACATGTTTTCCAATCATCGCAAAAAATTTAAATACAAGACTGATAAAATGTTTTTAAATATTAAATTCTTTGATTCATTAGGTGAAGTTCTATAAACCTGTAGAATTGAGAACTGAATTAAATCAGATAAACTCATTAAAACAATTAACGTAACAAGCCACCATAACATACACAACACAAAACGTTTTATATTTAAGATATTGGAACAATCTAACAATGTTGTCCCTCTGAACTTTACAGACCTGCAAGCAAAATAGTCATTTTAAACCCAAGTGCTCAGCTTTTATTGTACTCCAGAAGTCTTAATTTACATTTCTGAGCACTTCAAGGACAGAAAGATTTAAAATTTTAAGATGATGAATGAATAAATTGAATTTATTTTTAATTAGAATGGTGTAATTTTTCTCTAAATGGTGACACATTTAAGGATATTAAAATAATCAGACAGAAACTCATTTTGGTCAGAAAGGGTTCTTCTTATTTTTCACCAGAACATGTAAAGTCAAACAGATAATAATTCACTGATGTAGAAATCATTTAAGCCGTTAGAGTGAACCGTCGTTTATTACATGCCATCTGCAGAATTTCCAGGGGTGGCAGCACATGGAGTCTGTGTGCAGAATATGTAGCTACAGTATAATTAAACTCTGAACAGGTGTTTCCAAGCACACTAAAGCCCCAAGAGTAGAAGAAAACACAAGCAGCATACAAGCCCATAATTTTAGCATACTGTATCCCTGGGTTGTTGGGAGTTTCACAACATCTGGAGAAGTTTGAGTTACTTTAAAAAGAAATCTGAAACTTGTGCCACTAACAAAGAAAATTATATATTATTAGACTGTAAATCATTATATTGCTGCACACAAAGTATGTAGAAAGGGGAGGAAAGTGCAGATTTCTTTCACCGTTCTCATGTGGACTGGATGCGGTCATCTGTGAAAACAACAACGGATCCATTACAACAAGCTCATAAAATAGAAAACAAAGATTTCCAAAAGTGGGAAATGATTACACTTGTGCTGGTTTTGAGGTTGCTGGGACCTGGGGAATGCCCTTCCTGTGGGTGTGACAGTTTATGAGACTAAAGGTTAGCAGGAAAACTGTACGAATCTGTATCAACACGTAGCAGAAAATGTGCAACATCCTGCTGCAGGTGGTTGACATTTAGCGCTCATTATAAACCAGCACCCAGGAAAACTAGCTGCATTTTCTTCTGGTGAATTTAGTGCCATTAGAAATTCACTCCCTGTAAAAAAAAAAAAAGAGGTTCTGTTCACAAGTTTGGGACTTACTTTGAAAACCTAATTTAAGTCTTTTTGTTAAATTTCATGTTACTTAATACAAAATATTTAAGGGTTAATTCCAACACATATTAAAAATAAAAATCAAATTTTGTCAAACATTGGATTTTATATACCACAGCTTAGTTTCATTGCTATGTTACTGTCTTCTCTGGAGTCATAATGTTTTTAACCAACTCTTCTGTGAGGAGAAAGTTATATATCTTTGCAAAGTGCAAAACTGCAAGAGTGACTCATCAAGTCTTTACATTTTGTCTGCGCAGAGCCAGGCTATTTTCTGTTGCTTTAAATTGAAGTAGTCTGGGTTGATGGGCTTTTATGCCTATATGTCTATTTTCGGTGAATGTTTCTTTTTTGTTCTGCCATCAAATGTTGACCTGTATATCATAAAATGATTCAAAGTAGAGATGCAAAGAGAAATCAGGGTGTGACGAGCAGAGGTGGGCAGTAACTGGTTACACACTTGTGTATATTTCTAGTAGCTGTTGCACTGCATCCTACTTTTTTCTTTTATTTCAGTGAGATTATTTTAAAGTAACACTACTTTTATTTGAATACGACTTCTGGCTACTCAGCCACCTCAACCACATGTTAACCAAGCAATACAACAGACACTCACTCTCCTTTGTTTTGTTTATCTCTGAAGTCTGCTGTGCCATTTTAAAATCACTAGTATAAATTATCACTGCAAGTATTTTTACACTTTTTTGTGATAGAAATGTATATTACTTACTTTTAAATGTTGATTTCTGAAACTGATAGTTGTGAACAGAAGTGGGTAGTAACTATTTACATTTTCTCAGTTATAGTTCTTTGTGGGGAAAATGTACTTTTAACAGTAGTTTTACAAGATCATGGTTTTACTTTTACATTATTAGTATTATTATGAAGTATTTCTACTCTTACTTTTGTATTATTATTCCACTAATAAAATACATATTCCCAACTTTATGTAAAATCATAAAGTTGCACGCATTATGCGTGTCAAATATTATTGCCTTAGACCAATTATAAAGAAATGATGAACGAGAATAGTTGGTAACTCTATTCTGTATATTTGTAGGTTGTGTCTTCTGTGTGTATGCTCCTTTTTTCTAGCATGTTATTTAAAAAACAAAACAAAGTTGGACAGAACCAGACAGAAAACAATACATTAAGCCTAATTACAGCTTCAAAAGAGACTAAACAGAGACTTCAGTTTTTTTTACACACATTGTAAAACCAGAGTTGTAGTTGTTTTCGTACAGTTTCTGTCTCGTTTATGGGGATAGAAGGGCATTTTAATCTCTTTATATTGACCCATCCAGATCTGAGACATTTTTCAAAAATTAATTAATGTGAAAAGGCAGAGCATTTTATTAACAAAACAGGAAATATATAAGCTGCTATCACTATTTCCAATCTTGCCACATATACTGATGATTTCAGACATTAATGTTGGCTGCATCTGAGCATGGGAAAGTGGAATGAAGTCCTGTCATGTTTTAATGTAGATGTGCCACTTATACACTTTCAGTCTGAATACGGCATGCATACTGGGATTAATGGTGTGGAATTCATAGTGTCCTGCTGCGTCAAAACCAGGTATATAACTTTTTTATGTCGTCTCGTTTAATTTTCTTTTCACATCAAAGGATCAACTGATAAGCTAATAAAGAAATTTAAATACTAAAAGTATGTGTAGTTGGACAGTTGTTGGTCAAATTATTCCGACAGAACGTTTTGGTAGTTTCACTTTTGATTTCAAGCATCCAGCATGCCGATTGAGGGTGCATTTACACCAGCTCTGATTGATCCGCTTTAATCAAACTAGACTAGAAAGTTTGTTTGGGAGGTGTGAATCAAAAAGCAAACTAAAAACGTAACTTAGCTTATGTATCTAGCGCTAACTGGAGAAATGGATCTTGGCTATTTTTCCCTAAGACAAGGGTAGAAGATATGTCAACAGTGGCACAGACGTTTAGTGAATGTGATATGTCAGGGATAATGTAGCAGATTTTATTCCACATGTCCAAAAAAGTACTTTTCCATCTTGTCTTTCCACATCCATAAAACAAAAAACAAACACACAGATTTGTTTAACCAACTCTTCTGTGAGGAGAAGGTTTCACTTTAACAGTCTTCAATAATGTACAACACCTAAAATAAAACATATGGCAAGAGATTTTTCAATTCAATGTTGATTAGTGTCTGCAGTAGGAGATGTTTGCTTTTCACATGGGGACAAGAGAAACATTTCTCTCTAGCAAGCAAAATGAACACCGACAGTTTGTCAGATGCAGCCTTTGTGTCACCAATGAAATATTTATGAACCTAATTATCTGCAGTAGAGGACAATATAGCAAACAATGTACCCATTGATTAAACTTTTCATTATGCTTACCATGTTTATTGCCAGGATTGTTGCTGATACATTAAACATAAAGAACCACTGCTTAGTTTCCAGAGGCTTAAATATATTATAAAACTCACAAGGAACGACTTGTAAGGTGGAGTTGAGCTTGGACGTTTCCTATAAGGCTAAATACATTCAGGACAGCATAGTTGTTTGTGTAATTAGTTGCTGATTCACATAAGGGTTTATTTTCTTTTTATGCATTTTTTTTACTTAAGACACTGTCTTAACCTGTCAAACCACAATCATCTTTGGGGCGTTGTGGAACCAGGGAATTAAATGTTTCCAGTATATATGTTTTCCAATGTCCAGATCAATGGATAATGGACCCATGGAACAACAAATCTAAAGATAACAAAGCAAAAATGTTGCAGCAAAAACTTGGTGTAGATCATTTACTAGAATTTCTATTTTGACACGAGTTCCTTGAGGAACTAAGCTCTATTTAATTCAACATGGTACAGTTGGCTGAATTAAATATCAGCAAAGGTAATGGGGTTGGTTCTCCAGACAAATTTCTGTTTTGTGTTCTGGGTTTTTGAGTTCAGTGGGCTGTTCTCTCGAGCATAGACACCTGGAAGCTTTTTATTTTTGCGTTTTTTAAAATAAAATATCAGACGCAAACAATCGCCGACATGTTTGGAGCACGCTTTACGTGATTCTTTCACATAAAACTCCACGAATATCAAGTTTACTGTTGGGTTTTTTAAATGTTTTGGTGCCGGTGCTGTGCATGCACTTTAAAGTGGCTTATTTCCTCTTGTTAGATGCATTTTGTATTTGTATCAGTAATTTAATTGCACAAGTGTAAAGAGTATATTTTCAGTTAAAGAAAAGTGATCAAATGTGATTTTAAGGTGAGAAAACTGCCACAAGTTTGTCTTTCATCCCTATAACCTGCATAAACAGCTGATGTAATTCATATTTTGGTCAAAATTAATGAACATCAACATTACATTCACAAAGATCATTTGTTTCTCTGAAATTAAACAAGAGACATCAAATCTCTAAGGGTGTATTCAGACCAACCCAGGATTAGATTCCTGAATCAGACTCTAATCCGTTTGTCTAGAAAGTCCAAGTTTTTGAGGAGGTATGAATGCAAATTTGATTTCCAAAACGGACTTAAAAACCGAACTCTGATCCGCCTAAAAACCGGTTGAAGTGGACTCTTAAAACGGTAGAAAACCTGTCTGAATGCAACCTGACTAGAGACAATTTCAAAAGCAGGAAGTTAGCTACAGTGCAGGACATTCTGGTCAATATATTACTCTCTGTTCTCTCTTAACGAAGATGTTGTGTCGGTTGTCATATCAACGGGTTTGCATGCCAACACTAAGCAAGGAAAAGCAGAATATAAATAGTTTGAAGTTTGTTTTACAACTTTTTATCAGCTTATTGTCCCATTGCTGTGGCGCTCTGCAGCAGCTGTAATTTTTAAACCTTTAATAAATGACAAAAACTGAACTAATTGCCTCGTTTGTTTAAACATAAACATCAAATAGGATGGAGAAATTTGCTTAGTCCTCTCTTGCATCTTGATAGAAACCAAACTGTTTATAGATTTATATCAAGGGAGCATACTTACAAACATCATCAATTTTCTCAGCTTTAATTTAAGCCACGTTTATAGAAATCGGGTAAGAAATAAAGGCACTGCGATCATTTTTGTGATTCCTGCTCATCCCGCATTAGAACAGCCTGGTTTAGTGGACAGACTCGCCACGTAGTAATGGCGCCTGCAGGAGCGTAGCTAGCGTTAGCGGCGAACATGCGATGTCCAGTCTAATAATGTATATCAATGAAGAAATCCTACAACCGCTAAAATCTGATACTGCTCCGTTTTTGTTTACTTTTTGTGAAGAAGAAAGTTGGTTTTGTGTCGATTCCTTCAGTAGTTCTTGGTGCAGCGCCCCCACAGGCAACGGGGGGAACAGGTTTTTCAGTTAGTTTTAGTCATTTGACACAGTGCAGTGTGAATGCGAACTAGAGTGCTGAAAATGTAACAAATTTTGCAATTTTTGTCCCCAATCGAACCAAGTTTACCAAATTATCCGGTCTGAATACACCCTAAATCTGTTTCTTCCAAAAGATTGAATTGATATTTTAGCTAGTAAAACATCTATAGCAATAGTGCCATTTTAAGATGCTAATAAGCAAAGAGCCTCATGAAGCCTTCGAGAGAGAGATGCACAATCCAATAAAGTTATTTTCCACAGAGCTGCTGTAGCCTGGATATTTCATAACATACAGTAAATGAGGCCAAACCGCCAAAGCCATTTACGGCTGTGACTGAGGAAGAACCGAGGCGCATTATGCACCTGATTGTTCAGATTAATGAACATTTAAAATCTCTTTATGAATAATGTGTGGGCCAGGGAGGATTGAGAAGTCGTGTCCATGAGGCAGTAAAATGGCACACATGTACATCAGAGGGGAATAAACGCTGTCACCTCGGATGAGCCTCGCACCAAGCACATCCACGTTGCTCCCGCCGAGGGGTCTGCGTCGAATCTGTGTCACACATGGTGTGAAACCGAGGCTGTTTGAAGCGAAGCCTTGGGACAGGGATCACACTCCGGCATGAAACGGGGTTTTATAAAAGAGGGGCGGGGAATGCTGTAGGTTTCAAGGCCAGTAAAGAGATTTCCTGCTGAGGAAACAGAAGAGCTCTGACGCCCAGGAGCTAATCACTGAGCACTAATAGATTCAATCTGCCCTGACTGACAATTCTCCATCCGAACATGACAGTTTCCTCCTTAGTTCACTTCAATTCAGCCAACTGGAACAGACATAATGCATTTGAACATTTCTAACAAATGTTACATCCTAGAGCGTTGTCACTGAGTGTAAAGTTTTATCAAACTCTTTCGAAATATCAGTACTTGTAGATTTAAGCCTAGAACTTGCTAAAGTGTAATTTTGTGTATTTGAATCCTTTAAAAATAATCTTTTTCTAACCAAATCTCAGAAGTCTCATTGCACAACGAGAAGCTGATGCAATCAGAACAAAGATTTTGCTTTCTGGCTTCCCACGTCCCAGCAGAGACCGGACTGAAGCTTTTCATCCAGCTGCACAGGAATGCTGGATGCACACTGCAAAAATAGACTGAAGTATCAGCCATTTTAAATAATTTAAGTTTGTTGTGGCTGTTATTGACTTGAGAAAAATATGAGCTTTCATTTTACTTTTTCATTCCCATGAAACTGCTGTTATGATTAGTGTAGGATTTTCTCCCCCACCACTTTTATTTGTGACACAGGGGACTCCCTGGATGTGACATTATTCTCTTCTCAGGTCATGCACAGGGTAACCTCCAGTATATTGTGTTTTTGCAGCAGAATAACTTTGCTTTCTCTGCAGACGCAAGATTAAAACCATAAAGACACAGAGAACTCTTTGCTTCAACAATGTTGAAACCTTTCCTTTTAAATCTTTGAATCTTCAGCTATTCAGATACGTTATCTATGACTTGATGCGTTTTTAAAGCGAATCATGTGTAAATTATATATATATATGTAACCATTTTCATATATGCATATACTGTTGTTTTGATATGTCAAAGACTTTAGAGGATATGTTTGATTCACTGTAAACAAATATTTCCTGTTTAATAGGGATTAAAACATACATCCATAATCAATAAGTCAGAATATTATCAAAATATTAATTTCAGTAACTACATACGTAATGTAGAAGTTTATAATATTGGTATTGACATTTTCAGCTAAATTGGTATCGGTATTGAATCTATAGTAGCATAGAAAGATTGACACTTTAGTTTCAGATTCCATCTTGAAATTTTGTTTTATTTTTGTGTTGTAGTTTCTCAACTCTACCTCCAAACAAATTGTTTTGATTTGCTCTCAAATTCTAATATTTTGAGCTCAAGAAAAGGAAAAAGACATAAAAATCATGTCAATATATTGTTCAAGTATTTTGTACACACCTATAAACTTTGTCCAAAAGAATGACTCAAAGGAAAAACTTACAAAAACACCTGAAAGTCAGAAGTTTGAAAACTTAAATTAAAGCTATTCTGATGTTGGGTGATTTTGCCAAAACAATTTCCCTTTTCCCTGCTGTTCTGAGAGATAAACTTTTGTTGTGATATTTCCCAGCACTGGAAACAGAGGTGAGGTGCAGGCGGTTGCTGCCAGCGTGTCTCAGGAGACTCTTGATAGTTTTGTCCACACCGCTGGGAATGTTTTATTGGTTATAGCAAGAGAAAAAAAAAAAAGTCCACAACTGTACTTCTGTTTTCCTCCTACCATGTATAATCCCATTTCCCAGAGGAGGAGTTAGATATCAGGCTTGAAAGAACTTTTTCTTGGGAAAAGTCTGTGGAAATCTTTGAGCTTTCAAAGTTTGAATCAGTTGAAGAAAAACTTCAAGAATATTTATTCATTATTCACGTCAAACATATTCTGATCTTTTATGGTTTGTCTTTCCGTTTTTGTTAGTTTGGTTTCTTATATATGTTTTTTGTGAGATTTGTTTGAATAATAAATATAGTCTCTGGAGTACAGTTTTCTAGAAGCCTCTCGATAACATGTTGGTAGAGACAATTTATAGTGATATAGTGTTGATGAATATCCTGGTTTTTTTGTTTGTTTTGTGACTTTTACTACAAATTATTCTTTGAAAATTCAAATACATATTTTTAGAAATAATTTCTAAAATATTCAAAAGAAAATGCAGCTTTGAAAAGAGAAATTTATATTGGATGCTACTGACACGCTATGGGCTGGCGAATCGAAGAGCGGCATTCATTTTCCTTGCCGTTGATTGGCTGCACCTCTAAGTGGGTTTGGGTTTAATACCTCAATAAGTAGAATTAGATACTAGTGTCTGTCATTTGTAGTATTTGTTATGTTTGACCTGAAATTTGCAGAAATATCTTTTAACTAGTCCAACATGTTTGTATTTTTAGGCTTGTGATTAGAATGGTTTGTGTCTTACCTTTTAACATACGTGAAAAAACTTTACGTGTGAATGAGTATTTGCTTCCCCCAGCCTGTCAGACAGCAAATATGCATCTTACAGGAACAAAAGGAAAGCCAGTCTGCTCTTTACTGGTAATACAACTAAAAAACACATTTAGAAAACAGCGTTGAAACAACAGACTAGAAGAAAACGCTGCCCCTCACTTTTATTAGACCATCATTAACTCTTCCTGCTGCTAATCTCTGCTCCTCATTCAATCAGTATACAGCTTGTTATTCTGTGCAGCAGCTCCTAATGAACTTTCTGCAATTTGGCTCCTGATTAACACTTAAATTATCTGATGAACTACTTTATAATCAAGAATCATCAACCACAGATTTATCCATCCAGGACTTTTTTTCACAAGTTATTTATTTTCAGAGGAGCTGGTTTTATGTTTTGAAACCATGGCTAATTTACTTTTTAATTCACAATTATGCACAACCTACTGTTAACCTATTATGTAAAATATACTGAAGCTAAAACATTCCAGTTTTTATAAACTTATTTTAATATTTCTGTCCTGGTATCTGCTTGCTTTAGCAGCCTGACATTGTTTAAGAGGATTTCCTGTCTTCTCTTTGCAGTATTTAAGCTGGCAGAGCTCCTCTTTGTATATCTGAGGAGTTTACATTCTTCTCTATGGGGGTAAGTGCCACATCTGAGCTGTGTACCCTATGACCCAGGTTTTACTCCCACTCAGCCCAAGCCTGCTCACTGTGGAAAGCCCACAGAGCTGTTCAGATTTAGTGAGCAAGCGTGATCTGTAAGTTTCATCTAATTAAATCTACAGTTTCATGTATAATTGTGTGCCTCTACGAAGCCTCTGTAGGTTGAGTCATTGAGTTGTTATTGAAGGGAACTATGGATGTTTATGCTGGTGTGTGTGTGTGTGGGTGTGTGTGTGTGTGAGAGAGAGAACACTCTGCACACCGCTGCTGAAAACCCACCAGGATGCATCCTGGAGAGCATCATTCATCGCAGCTCTTCGCCACCTGCGTGGCCTCTGACAGCTCCCCCTCCTTATTATGCTGAACAATGAAAACTGCCACAACAATATAGCAGAAATGTATGCAAACATAAAGCAAAAAACAACTGTGTCCTGTTTTGTTTGTGCAATCTAGACAGCAAAAGTGTTAGAAAGACAGGTGCACAAGTCACTGCACTGAAGAAAAATGCTGTATTTTAGTCAGATATATTTTTCCTCTCTACACAAAGATCTGTAAATGTGGATCAATAATTTAACTTCATCATCTATTAAACTTGAATACCTATTATAAGTAAACTTTTTATGCCTATTATTTCTTTTTATTTTTGTGCTGAATGTCGTAAAAATCACAAACACTGTTTTTAAAACAAGGTTATTTACTTTGTCTGCAAGCTCAGGTACAGATAAACTCAAAATTACTGCAGATTTCATTTTTAAATGACTTTCATTCAACCAAAAATGTTTATTTATGGTGCTTGTGTGTCTCAAAAGAAAATAAAACAACATCAAAAGAGCATCAAAGAAAAAAAACATTTACTTTACTTCCAGTAAGACTGTTGATTAAAGTTTAAAAAAATAATTTAAACCAAAATCTGCAAGAGGTGTGAATAATCTTGACCTTAACTATAAATTATTTTTCAATATAAAGTCTTTTTTTTTTTTTTGCTTTAAAGTTAAAAGCCAACAGGAATCTGATGAGTTTTTGGCTACAAACAAAAAGTAATTGAGACAGTAAATGGTTGCATGAACACATTGTTTTAAAAGTGAATAATGAAAAAATAAAATAAAAAATCAGTACATTGTTAATGGCAACAAAATTACAGCAATTTTTTTTAAATTCTGAGATTCAATATTTAATAAAATATTAACT
This sequence comes from Xiphophorus couchianus, assembly GCF_001444195.1. NCBI lineage: Eukaryota > Metazoa > Chordata > Actinopteri > Cyprinodontiformes > Poeciliidae > Xiphophorus > Xiphophorus couchianus. The sequence goes on from NC_040233.1 coordinate 20,121,542, forward strand.
GTTTTGAAACAGTTTTTACTTTCAAAACATTTTTATTCTCTTATGCAAATTGTTTAATTGAAGACTGTTCCAAGTAGCACATTTTATTGTTCAGGCATCCATAGATTATATTCTGCAGTTTAATACATATTCCACAAAGGTTTTATATCAGTCATCAAAAACAAAACTGGCATCTAGTTGATGTGAATAATCCCAGAAAAATGCTTCACGTTAATTTGTCAAAAAATCAACAGAGATCACATGTTTTCCTGAACCTAATAGGACTAATGAGATCCTTCATGTTTGCAGTTTGAGAGACTAATAGATCAATCAGTATCTTGTGTTTTCACTGGAAAAAAAACCTGCTGTTTCCTGCTAATAAAATTAATCTAGTCCACTGAGGCTTGTCTAATAGATGTTTGATTAAAAAAGACTAAATGTTTTAGCAAATATTTTTCAGATAGACATAAAGCTTTCTCATATCAGATTATGTACTTTAATCAGCAAGCAAACAGCTGAGATTACTCTACTTCTACAGAGAAGTTTTATTATTTTATTGCAGTTGTAATGAATAAAGAGTGGGGAGAAAAAAAAAAACCTGCAATCGTTTCTCTTCTTCCACCAGCAACGGCGCCATCTTGTGTTGCTTTTCCGCCGCAGCCTCAGAGAGTTTTGTCACATCCCTGCTGCCTGCTGGGGATCATTCGGGTCACGTCGATGTTGTTGGTGGCGAAGGTCTCCCTGGCCTTCTCCACGGTGGCGTCCGGCAGGCTCCGGGTGCGGCCCAGGATCCAGGCGAAGTCCACATGGAAGAGCCTGAGGACGTCTGTGCAGGAGTACACCAGGGCAAAGTTCACGTAGTCAGTGGACAGGATCCAGTAAGGGGAGTAGGGGAGGACTACATTGAATAGACGCAGAGAGTAAAAGTCAAAGGTCAGAACATAAACAAGAGGTGGTCATTTTTACTCCGGTGTATTCCCGCTGACCGTAGGAGTAGGTTATTCCCAGTTTAGCTGGATTCTTTGGATCCTCTATCACTCCGGTCCCCACGATTTTCCTCACCTCTCCTTTTCTGACACACAAACACACACAGAGTTTTTACGCAGCGCTAAACGGTGCCAACAAGCACCTCCTGACACATTTCCACAAGGTTCCCGCTCGCAGTGACTCACAGTATTTCCGAGCTGACCACTCGAATAGAGTTGTCTGTCGTCAGAGTGAAATTGGTCTCGATGCAGCGGCCCTTCTCAAACTGGGCCGGCAGCTTGGCAATTTCAAACCATCTCCCCATGAACTGCGAGGGCCAGGGACACACGGGTTCAGAGGCAATTTAGAGCGGCGTGAGAGGAGACTATGAATAAATCTACATACTGTAATGGGTTTACAGAAACATGCGACAGGTTACCTTTCAGGCCCGCTCTGTATCGGCAGTGGAAAGTCATTAAGTATCCTGCACTCTCAGGTTTTTTTCCCTCAAGGACAATATGCTAGAGAATATCTTAGTGAGTCTGCACTTAAGCATCACTTTATGTTCCATTTCAGTTAAATAGTAGTTTGTTCACTGTTTGAGAACAGATAAAATGATAAGATGTTGCTTTTTTGTGTTAAAATAGGAGAAATGCATGAACTATTTTTGATTTTGAAATACTGCATATTCATTGTTCAATGTATTCCATCTTATTTAATGTCATTTTAATTTACCACAGTGAGATTTTGTTATTTTTAACAATTCCAGATAAATGCATTCCTGGCATTTTGTAATGTGAAGCACTACTTGTAAAATTTTAACATGTAATAATAATTTCTCAGTTTAGACAGCAAGTAGATTTTCACAAATGTTTTAAATTCACTTTTTCAAAAAGGTTTTAAAAATATTTTTCAAAAAGGTTTTAAAAATATTAACGCCACTAATATTTGCTCTATTGTAAAATTATTTTTAAAGACACCAGGATAGAGTTTTGCAATATTTTAATGCTGTTTATTTCTAATGTTTGGTAAGAAAAAGAAAAGGAAAAAGCAACTTAAATTGTGAGACTTGACTGCTGTTGAAACTTTTGTAATCGGGTCAATCAAAGTCAATTTGGACTCATGCTAGGAATCCTCTGTTACCTGTTTAAGGATGAAGGCGGGCTGGACTTCTGGTTCTGGACACGGACCCCAGTGGGGAACCTGAGCCCAAATGATGGGGATTAGAAGCACAAAAATTGAAGCCAGAAACACCCTCATGGTAAGAGCAGGCTGCGTCACCTGCAGAAAAGCAACAAAAGCTGCTGTTATTCAGTTCCATTCTACAAATATTACACATTTTAAAAACAAAGGAGTGTTTAAATTAGTCAGAGAAAGTACATTTATCTTACCGGTTCTGTTCTTCTTTGTGGATCCGTGTTCTCTCCTCAGAGACTTCAGGGTTTGACTCAGAGATGTTGTTCTCCACAAAGCTTTTGCTCATCTCTGAAATCAATGAGATTCTTTGTCTTTCTCCAGTTTTATTACTGGCACAAAGTCGGTTATTACCAAATCAGAGTCATGGGTGACGCTCCGGCTGGAATGTCACAAAGTTATCAGAAGGTTCTGCTGCTTGAGGTGGGCTGCAATGGGAACTTGTGCTTTTTTTATTCTAATTTTTCAGTTTTTCCACTGATTTATCTACAGTCAGAAGTGTGCATACCCCCATTACGTGACAAGGTTTCTTTCAGTTATTTCAAAGATTTCTTTTCCATGTTCAAGGTGAGGTATATTCAAATTCAAAAATACTTTATTAATCCCAAAGGGAAATGAAGGGTTGTTGTAACTCATTAATTTAGATTCTTCAAAGAGTTATTGAACATCATAATGGCTGCTGGAATTTTCTGCAGCAGTCTGTACTGCACTGAAGATGAAAATGCCTCTGACTGAAAATGCTCTGCCTTCCCAAGACAGTTTACGCGGGTCAAAAATGCACCCAACGCTTCAAGTTCGGCGCCTGTGCACTTTGAATGCAAGCGCTTGACATTTTGCTCTACATGTAGCGTTTCATGCGTCTGGTTTACATTCAAAGTCTATGTGGAGGCAAGTCGAGGGCGCGTCAGATTCTTCAAAATTGCTGTAGCTGTTGTTTTCCGTTGCTGGGCTATTTGTTGGATGCGTTGGACGCTCTTGACGCGTCAAAACGCTCCAAACGGTCCAAACCAGACGCACCTGACGCTCAAAACGCATTTGGTGTGAACGCACCATTAGATTTTTAATGGAAATCTTTTAAATTGACCTAAATTCAATTAAAGAATATATTAATCTCCAAAGGGATTTATTGTTTTGTCTTGCTGGAAAATGAACCTGCTCCCCAGGCTAAATGGTTTTCTTCCAGGTTTATTTGGCTTAATCTCTCGGATTTCAATTTGACCTGATTCCCTTTCCCTACTGAAGAAAAGCACACCAGAGGATGCTGCTGCCACCACCATACTTTGTCCTGGCGATAAAATGTTCAAGGGGAAGTAAAGAGTTTTGTATGTGGGCCAGACTGTTCAATTTTGGTCTGGTATGATAGGACGAGTTAAATTTAAATGCACACCGCACTTTTCAGATATCTTTTTTTTTTTTTTTTTTTATGAAGATTTTAAAAATGCTGCCTTGTTTTCTTTTCATTTTACAATATAAAGTCCTGATAAGCTATAAATCACTATAAATAATAATTTTATACTCTTACTGTTATACCATAAATACCGAAGTTTGTGGTTTCAAGACAACATCATGTGGAAAAGTTCAAGGAATATGAATATTTTAATCCTCTCGCTATTTTTTGAAAGGAATGGATTTTGTGCAGCAAGGACATACAAAGACAAGGTTAAAAACTTTAAATAATTTCACAGGAAACTTTAAATACCATAAAAATGAGAAGTGTTTGCTAGAACCTGAGTCGGTAACCTGACATTTTATTATCTGGAAGGTCCTGTTGCTGTTTGATAACACAAAGACTCTAAAATTAACACAGTGATTTACATGCAGAAATCTATTAAATACTGTCTGCTTCCAGACAAAACCCTCCGACAACAAACAAGATTAAACTAAAGAAGAAAAAAAGATCAAAAGGCTCAATTTCCAGCTAATATATCCAGCCTGTATTTTAGGCAGGAATGACTTGTTAGCTGCAGCCAGACACATCAAAGCCCCGTTAAAGCAGCAGTGGCTGCTTTCTGCCAGGATGGAGGCAATGAGCTCGACTGGTCAGAAGATCAAGGAAAGAAGCGAGCGCACAGCCAAATGGGCTGCAGGATAATGAGGAAATATCAAAGAGCTGAGAAATGTATTAAAGATGCAGCATGCAAAAGTGGATCCTGAGGAGAGTTTTGGTCACTTTTAATCTCATCACAAGGTTGTGTATTTGGATTTTCTTTTTTGTGCTGGTATTCTGTCCCGTGAGGTTTCACAAATTATAAAATTGCAGGGTTGTTTCAATTATGTTTCAGCAAAACGTTAATATGTTTGAATCCCTGCATGGAGTTGTTCGCCTGGTGCATGAGTGGGTTCTCTCCAGGTACTCCAGTTTAAGAGTTCAATACGCCAGGAGGCAATTATAAGTTTCCTGTGACCTTCATCCAGAAGCATACTTAGGGAAACCCTCTGGACCTAGGATCTTGTGATTTGTGAAGGCAACAATATGTCACTGCAAAGGTGATCTGTTGTTTTGACTTGGAGAGGAAAGGAGCACTGACTTACTGAAATAGTTTCTTGTTCGAAATACTAATATCAGGTTGGCTGTTTTGTTGAATTAATCATACAACAGAACATATTTTACCTTTAGATTGTAAGATATGAGAGTTGGCTCTGTGTCTTTCTCCACTAGAGGGCAGCAGAGGAGCTTTAATATGCTTGAGCAATGTGAAATCAGCGGACCTTTCTGGAAATTAAACAATATCCTCATATTGAGTTTTCATTACCAGGCACTTGTTTCTTTTTTCATCCAAAAAGAAAGTTTTCAAAGTTTAAAAATGACAGAATTTTATCTTTTATCTTCTAGCCTTTAAGGCATAAAAGCTTGTTTTATTGACCAAACAAAAAGCAGATTTGTGTTCAGCAAATTGTTGCTGGTTCACATTTCAGCTCCACACCTAAAAGAAAAGGTTGTGTAACGGCTGCGGTAAAGACTCACGTGCCAGAGCAAATGCAGCCTTGCTGCTGATGCCCCTGCAGCTGTGCACATATACAAGCTGTACATTACCACAAAGGGAGGACGGAAAACCCTGAAAGTGAGCAGCAACACAGGTGCACAAGAGCTTGAGAATGTTTCCTGCTGCTGCTGAGGGATGACTGAGATCAAAACCTCGAGGACGATCTGCCACCTGAACTGAACCGACCGCTCTGATGGTTATTTAAAGAACATCCCAAGGAGAAATGTGTTTAAATCTGTAAGACAGGAAACTGCAATAGTGACTGGATATGGCGAGTTTATAGTTGAATCTGTAAAGGATTTGTGGTTGAACTATTCCCCTACTCATAAACTATTACTGTTTAATTTATAAAGCACTTTAAAACAGCAACAGCTGCGACAAAGTGCTGTACAGATCAAATCAATAAACAATAAAAAGATGGAAAGGACAAAATAAAAGAAAGACAATAAAATCAATAGAATGCTAAAGCAGAGTTTATAGAAGTACTATAGCTGCATTTTTAGGAGGAAAGCTTGCAAGGCTGCAAACACCGTCTCCTCTGTTGTACAGGAGCTGCAGCATCAGATTCTTTTTGCTGCGCATCACAAACTAAGATGGCACCATGAGGAAAAAACATTATGTGAAAATCAGGAAGTTACAAACTGAATATGACTCAAGACATCGAGATCCGTGTTTGGATTTATCTGCAATTCTAGGTATGAGTGTAAAAGAGTGTGGGAGCAAAGACATAAACAAGGACCAGTTACACCAGTTCTGCCAGCGGGAATGGGCCGAAATCCCAGCAACCTATTCTAAGATGCTTCTAGAAGATACCTAAGACATTTTTCAGCCAAAACAAAAGAAACAGGCAAACTTCTGAATTAAAATTAACATTTAGGGAGGTTTTGGCCAACTGATTATGCCTGTCATTCAGATCTGTTGCTTTGGTTATGAATATGGGTATAGATACCGGAGGGGTTTTTTTGTTTGGTTTTATTGGGGGGGTTGACTTTGGGGAGCTGAGATGCAAAGGAGGGTTGGGTTTGTTGTCTAGTTTTATTTTTAATTTAATTTTTTTTCCTTTAGTTGAAAAAGCAACGATAAAAGGCTGAAACTTGTGCATTGCAATTGTTTAGCTATTCTACTGACACAACTGGCTTTCTTTATTTGAGACAAAATGAATATAATTCTTCAGAAGACATTTTGTTAGTTTTAGATTATGATATATTCAACAAGAGTAAATTATTTAACAAACCTAACCTCAGAAGATTTGTGTTATCTAAGTTTATTTACCTTGAAGCAGGTCAGTCGGTTGTGTAACGTCTCGTTCGTTGTCCATTAACTGAAATGCATTTCACTTTATGGTTAAAACGTATATTGTATGTAATTTTCCACCAACACAAAAAGCCTTTTGGGTCTGGATGTTTTTAAAGCAGAAGGTCAGATTCAGGTGAAGGTTGGTGAGTTCAATAAATGTGTTGCGCATACAGCTGGAAGATTTTATAATCATTTTAAAACTTACCAGTTTCCTCTTGTAGCCTAACTAAGCAGCATTGATTTTTAGCAGAAATATTTGTCTCCCTTTTATTCTAGAATGAAGTTTCTTTCCAGTTTCATCCACAAATCCTCAAAAATTTTAACATTTTAATCAACTATTATAGAAACAGTCATGTTAATTTGCAGATATAGTCCTAATCTGATGCAATAAGAGCAGAGAAGAACAGATTAACAGTATTTTGTAGATTTTACAAACAAAAACTGCTATATGCTCTGATGTAACTATTTTGTTCATTTTATTTTGTTTTCTGAGCAACCCAGACCTGCAGGTTTCTATGTTTTTGTTTTTGGATGAAATGCTTGAAAGTCAAACCATTTTTACTTAAGGTTTTATCAACTTTCAGTCATCTGTAAAGTTATTTTAATTTAGACTAAATGAAGTTAAAACTCCATAATTTAGGGGACTGGTTATAAACCTTGTCAGGAGAAAGTCTTTTCCATAATTTTCAAGAAACCACAGAAAATTAAAAGATAACAATGGAATAAAATCATTGTTGTGTTTTTTGGTTATGGATTAATATTTCATTTCATCAACATGCTTTTTAAAGCTTAATCTCATGTCAGGCAAAACAAATCTTCCCCTCGTCTGTAAAATGGTTGAAAGTTGAAATATATTTTCACATTGGAGATTTTACTTTTATAACAAGAACCATTCTAACTTTATTTCAGATTATGATGCAAACAGGCAGTCAAATTTAAATAAAAAACATTTCTTAAAATGTGAGCCTGCTTGCAAGATTTTGCAGCCTTTGTAGAAATTAGAATTACAGTCAAATTTATGTTTTTCTTAAATAAATGTCTAAAGCTACTCGAGTCCAGATAAGTTCACCATGTACCAGACTAATGATGTAACCAAACTTTGTGGAGGTGAATATCTTTGGTGAGAGTCTGTTTCATTTGAATAGGTGCCAGTTCTCACTTCATCAAACAACAAGGAGGGGCTGAAGACTGGAGTCGTTTGGGTCTTTAAAAGCCTCCAGTAACGGGATGTGGTCACTCCTGCTGGTTTCACACAGGTGAGCAGTCGACACCTTCCTAAAGCAGCTGGATTTTGACTCGTCTTTCAGCTGCTGTTTTCTGTTTTACTCTTTGCAGACTGAGGTGACAAGATGAACGCTGTGCAGATTCTTACTTTGACTATGCTGCTTGCTGCTGGAGGCAGCGACCAGCTTCTCAGGTCTGGAAAATGTCCAAATCCTGCAGTCCAGGCCAACTTTGATGCTGCCAGGGTGAGCAAAATTTTATCTAATCTGATAAAGTAGCCAAAAATTGTATTCGACTAAGAGCAGCACTATTTTAACATATTCATTCTCAAGTAATAGTAGAAAGTAGCCAAAAAATGAAATAAAAAAGTATTTGGTAAAAAGGCGACTCAAGTACTGAGTAACTGATCAATCATTTAATATTTAAAAATGACATCATCAGATTGACCAAAATATAAATTTATGCAGAAATTCTAGTATTTTATAGATCAAAGTGAAAATAATTATAAAATAAGGCAAAAGAAATATTTTTCTAAATCAGCTTCTTTAAAAAATAAAAAAATTATGAGACTAATAAGTGTGTTTATCTGGTGAATTGTTGGTTAAAATGTTTGCCCTTTATTCAGTGGGAAGAGAATCCAGAAGTTTTACTCAACTAATAGTAGCGATACTTCAAATTAAAATTACTGAAATAAAAGTCAAATATACTGACTAATAAAAAGTAATTATTTCCCAAAAACGTACTCCAGTAAACGTAAGTAGTTACTACGCCACTCTGATGATGTGAGACAAACTCAAAAGTCCTGTTTCGTAACTAAGCTGCTGTTTTCTTTGTGTTTGAGGTTTAATAACTGTGGTTCCTCTTCAGTATCTTGGTAAATGGTTTGAGATCCGGAAGCTGCCAACAACGTTCCAGAAAGGTCAATGTGCCACCGCCGACTACAGCCTGAAGAGTCCCGGAGTCGTTGGCGTCTTCAACAGAGAGCTGCTGTGAGTAAAACGTCCTGCTTGTTTTTGAACATAATCAGTCAAACAAAGTCCTGCAGCCTTTAATCATGAACAGAACTGATTTGTTTATTATTAACCTGCAGTGACAATGGAACCATCAGCTCTGCTCTTGGCACGGCTAAAGTGAAGGACCCTGCTGAGCCGGCCAAGCTGGAGGTTTCCTTCTCCGACGGTAAGCAATTTTCCTTCAGAAATGAGTCTATTTATTCAAGATCTTTAAAATTCTCCTGCTGCTGTTTTGGCTCTAGACGTTCCTCCCGGTCCGTACTGGGTTCTGTCCACCGACTACGACAGCTACACGCTGATCTACGGCTGCACAGAATACGGCCTGTTCCACATGGAGCTGTCCTGGATCCTGAGCAGGAAGCCCACTCTGCCCAAAGAGACCACTGAGGATCTGCTCAGCATCTTGTCCTCCATCGGTGTCAGCGTGGACAAGATGGCCGCCACCGTTCAGGACGAGACTTACTGCAGTCCCATGAACCAGTGAGACGGAGTCGTGTTAAAAAAGCGTCCCTATGAGGAGCATCATCTTGTTTAAAGAAATGCGTCTTCTACGTGGTTGTATTTTATTTTGTGGAAATAAAATTTCTGATATTCCAAAAAAGGTATTTTTTTATTCATCATTTTGGTTCAATGGTTGCATTTAACTCTCAGTTTAAACTGTAAAAGTTACATTTAAAGCTTATTTTTATATCTTTAAGTTATATTGATTTATTTGGCAGGGAAAATATATATTAATTAACATTGCTGTAAATAATTGCCTATTTTTTTAAAAGTTACGGAAAATGTATCTTGCTAAAAACAAGTAAAAGGCTAAATAATGACAAAAAGTTAAAATGCAAAATATGTGAATTCTGTCAATAAATATAAAACAATAAATACCATCCATCCATCCATCCATCTTCCTCCGCTTATCCGAGGTCGGGTCGCGGGGGTAGCAGCTTCAGAAGGGAGGCCCAGACTTCCCTCTCCCCGGCCACTTCTTCTAGCTCTTCCGGGGGAATCCCGAGGCGTTCCCAGGCCAGCCGAGAGACATAGTCCCTCCAGCGTGTCCTGGGTCTTCCTCGGGGCCTCCTCCCGGTGGGATGTGCCCAGAACACCTCACCAGGGAGGCGTCCAGGAGGCATCCTGACCAGATGCCCAAGCCACCTCAACTGGCTCCTCTCGATGTGAAGGAGCAGCGGCTCTACTCTGAGTCCCTCCCGGATGACTGAACTTCTCACCCTATCTCTAAGGGAGAGCCCAGCCACCCTACGGAGAAAACCCATTTCGGCCGCTTGTATCCGCGATCTCGTTCTTTCGGTCATGACCCAAAGCTCATGACCATAGATGAATGACCATGACCAATAAATACCATTATTATGAAAATACAAGCATTAATTAAAACAACTTTAATCCTTCATTGGGATGGCAAAACATAAGTGGTTGCAGAGGAATAGGGAAAAAAAACTTAATTTGTAAATAAAAATGTATAGCCAGTTTTCACCTGACATTGATTTAAAAACTAAATAACTAACAGCCACTTAGATTTATTTTTTATTTCTTTGATGGCAGTAGAGTTTAAGGTCAGTGCTTAAAAACTGTCTTACATACGTTTTAGAATCAATTAATTCAAATAAAGAAAATCCTGTCGCTTCATAAGATGACAAAATTCATCTGATGCTCAATATTATGAGAAAATCTTTAAACAGGCATTTCATTACCCTGTGGCGGGGTTGTTTAACCATCACAGCATCTTGGAGTCAAATTTCCTTCAGGCACATTTTAATAAAATAGGGGAGCTTGTTCATAAAACCTCCATGGAACAAATGACTACATATTGCACAAAGTTTATTTAATAGAAAATACATTTTTGCAGATAAAAGTAGTCAAACTTTATCCAGAATGCTATAGAAATATTTCTGTTGTGTTACACAGAAGTTTCAGTCATTAATGATTCATTTAATAGCTTTGTAAAGAAGAACTGCATCTAAAGATTTTGATTCATCATCTGTTTTATCCACACAGAGTTTAATATGCAGTTCTGTGAAAAGTATTTGCAACCTTACAATTTTTTTTCTGTTTTTGGTGAAAATAATACCTCAGATATTTTTCAATGTCAGGGAAAAATAACCAGAGTAAATACAAAACGTGGCCATGTATGATTTTTAGTTGGCAAAGCTCAACATTAATTGTAGTTAACCTTTTATTTACTGAAGCGACATTTTCAATTAAAAAACATAAGCCTCAAAAAATGTAGAACACCACTGAAACCACATTGTTTGTTTTGGACATACAAGTTTATTAAATTAAGCTCAAATAAAGATTCTGCATCAATACAAACGCCACAATCTCATTCTACTGGTTCATGGCGCTACAGTAATCTGCGTCCTGGTTGGTGACCAGCAGCTCGTCCACACTGACTCCGATGGACCGCAGGACGCCGTGCAGCTCCTCCAGCGTCTGGTCGGCCAGAGTGGGCTGCCTGCTCAGGATCCACACGAAGTCGGCGTGGAGCACGCTGAGGTCGGTGCAGCTGTAGACCAGAGCGTAGTTGTCGTAGTCTGTGGACAGGACCCAGTAAGGAGCAGGAGGAGAGTCTGGAGGAGCAAAGAGACACAGCAGGCTGTGAGTAAACCTCCACCGCAGCTGGATTAAACACACAACTAGATTAAAATGAGCGTGGAAACCAAACGAGGGTCTGTACCCTCGAAGAAGTAGACCAGCAGCTTGGCAGGCTCAGTGGGGTCGGGTTTGGCGGTGCCGGTGATTACATCAATGGTCCCATTTGCACTGAAATCAAATAAAATCTTAAATCGGTGTTTATAAATACATCTGATCAAGTGACAGTGAGTAAATCTCACAGCAGCTCCCTGTTGACGACTCCGACAACTCCAGGACTCTGCAGGCTGTAGGTGGCGGTGCTGCACTGGCCGCTCTGGAACGTGTGGGACATCCTCTGGATTTCATACCATTTACCAAGATACTGCAAAACAAGCAGGTTCACAGTCAACAAAAAGCCACATCCTGTTCTGCTGCTTCATCTAAAGGACTTCTCACCCTTGCAGCATCAAACTTCTGCTGAACAGCAGCGCTGGGGCATCTGCCAGGCATGATGACCTGAGAGTTGGCCGCCAGAACGGACAGCAGAGTGAAGGAAAACATCTGGAGGAACTTCATCTTTCTACAAAACCTTAAAGAAGTAGAAAAGATTCTGAATTTTACCTAAATTTACACAAAAGGAGAATTGCCAGAGTAAAATCCTGGAGTAGATCCCTGTTGTTTTCTACCTGTTCTACGGGGTAGTTGTGACGTTCAGCGTTGTGCTGCTGTATTTATAGTGGAGGTCGACTGCTGACCCCAGATCTGACCTGCATGTCACGTTTTTGTTTTATAAAGCTGTGAGATTTTTGGCACCTGTTCATGTCAAGATAGACGGATTGTCACCAAACAGACCTTGGCTGCTGAACAAATATGTTTTCAATACTTTAGGTAACTGTATAGATTACAAAAATTATCTCTGAGGCTCCCTGTGTGACAGCGGTGTATTATGTAGTAGTTTTTACAGGCCTTTTATTACCTTCGTTAATTTTTTCCTCTTTTTTTCTTGTTTTTGTCCAATAAAAATATACATTTATCTAAGTGCATTTAATATGAGCAGGCAGATTAACCTGAACCTGAACTGTTTTCATACTGGCAAATCTTTCATGTCCAATTAGAATAAGAATTACCAAAAAAAAAGCTAAATTAAATGGCAACAAGATACGTTTTAGTTGTTTTACAGAGTCAAGCAGCTGCTGGGAGGAAGGATCTCCTACAAGGCTACTTTGTGCACCTCGGACACAGCAGTCTGTCACAGAAAAAGCTCTGCAGTCCAACAACAGAACCAAATAGTTTTTTTATATCATTTTGTTATATTAAAAGCATTTGAAAGCATAGTTACAGGTTACATGCTTTTTTGTTTTTTCATGTATTATTCTTACAGTTTTAGCCAAATATTTAGCTGCATGGGTTTTGTGATTTACTGATATGTAAAAAGAAAACTACCCGGCTGCCATGATATCACAATAATCATGACCCAAACAAGATTTCCCCCTTAAGGTGTGAAAAACACAAGGCTTTGAAATTAGAGGGATTACAGCTCAGGAACAGGTCATCATGTGACAGAGGCAGAAAATGCAGTTCATCCGGACAACGGACTGTTGCTGTAGTTAGAAGATGGACGTTGTCTCCTCTTACCCAAGAGAATTTATAGCTGTAGCTTTTTGTTGAGGTTAAACCGGCTCTGATCCCTTCGCCTCACCGTGACTCCATAATGCTGGGTGCAAACAACACGGACAGGAATCCCTTATAAAAAGCTTACACCTGAGAGATTCTTAAATTAGCGGTTTAGATGTCCTAAAGCCCCTGTTCTCCTAATTCCTAAGTCTGTTATTTGTAGTTTCCGCTCTGCTTTTTCAGTAAAAATCCACTTGACTTCTGAACGCCCACATTCAGGCGCATCTCAGTAAATTATGTTATGATAAAGTTGATGTATTTTAATAATTCAGCTCAAAAAGTAAAACTCATATATCATGTAGATGTTTTACACACAGCAAGAGTTCAAACATTTACACTTTATTATTTATTTTTAGTCTAGTTTCTAGTGCAAATATTTATTACACTTAAAATATGTCAAAACTAACTTACAAGTAACTTTGAAGCAAGGTATATGAGGTTGTTTAAACGAAATCATTCTTTAGTATAGATGAAAAAGTATTTTTCATTGGTAGATAAAATCACTTATGATAATATTTTCATGTTATGGGAGAAATAATCTGCCAAAGGAACTAGTACTGTGTTATCAATATTAAGGAATTATTTACTTAAAACAAGCTCCTATAAATTACTGATAAGTTACTTTTGAGTTAGTTTTGTCGTATTTAAGAATACTAAAATATTTGCACTATCAATCAATCAATCAAATTTTATTTGTACAGCACATTTTGGCATCAAGGCATTTCATGGTGCTTTACATCATAACAAACACAAAAACACAAAGTTATGGAACGTTGAATCAACAATCAAAACATTACATTAAGTCAGGGGTCTCAAACTCCAGTCCTCGAGGGCCGCAGTCCTGCAACTTTTAGATGTGCCTTTGCTGCACCACACCTGAACAGAATAATTAGGTCATTAAGGCTCTGGAAAACTGATCTACACAAGGAGGAGGTAATTAAGTCATTTCATTCCAGTGTTTTGTACCTGTGGCACATCTAAAAACTGCAGGACAGCGGCCCTTGAGGACTGGAGTTTGAGACCCCTGCATTAAGTCAAGTTCCATCTTTATATTTGTAATTGATTACGTTTCAAATACAACTCTAAACAGGTGGGTTTTTAGTCGAGATTTAAAGGAAGTCAGTGTTTCGGCTGTTTTACAGTTTTCTGGAAGTTTGTTCCAGATTTGTGGTGCATAGAAGCTGAATGTTGCTTCTACTCGTTTGGTTCTGGTTCTGGGGATGCAGAGCAGTCCAGAACCAGAAGACCTGAGAGGTCTGGAAGGTTGCTATGACAACAGCAGATCTTTAATGTATTATGGTGCTAAGCCGTTCAGTGATTTATAAACTAGAACACTAGAAACTAGATAAAAATACTTGGCAAGATTTTGTGTTTTTGCAGTGAAGCTCTGGTAATTTTGGTGAATACATCTTACAGGTGATGAAAACATACATTTCAGTTTCCTCCAAAATTGTGTTATCACAGCTTCATATTTACAAAATGAAATGTGGAGTTTTTCAGTTAATTACTGCAGTTTCTCCCACAGCTGTACCACATTTAACCTGATTGACTAATCAGACTCGCTGTCATTGCCTCGGTATAAAAGCAGCTCACTGGTTTCCTTTTATCAATGCTACTCAACATCCAGTAGTTTCTTTTTATTGTAAGTTTTCTCCTTTTGTTAAAGCACTCCTCTTCTAACACAGTTTGTTCTACATTTGAGTCCTTTTCTACCACAATCCATAACAGAGACTGGGCTAAAAATGGGAATGCCAAGGTGAGAGTCACATTTACCCAAAGGTTTACTTATGAGAAACAAAATGAAATTGCCTAGTCAAAGTCTTGAATCTGATTTAGACATACTGTGGCAAACAGGTCATTCATGCTGGAAGAAAAACGTTCCAATATGGTTCTGTTAACACAATTCTGCAGAGAAAATTAGGCCAAGATTCCTCCACAGCGACGTTAAAGACTTATTGTAAATCAGAGATGGCTAAGTCTAATCATAAAATGCTACTTTCCTCAACTTTTAGATGCATCCCTGCTTCAAACACGCCTGAATCAAATGATTGAATCCGCTCTGCAGGAGTCTGGTAACAGTTCATTTAACTAATCGGAAGTAGAATTCCTTTTATTGTCATTGTGCAAGAATGAAAGCACAATGAAATTTAGAATGTATGTCAAATAATTGAATTAAATAAGTATATCTCAAATATAACAGTATAGCAGAAACACAGAAACGAATGTGATGGAGGATAGCTGGACTGGACCACCTCTGTCCTAAATGGTTTAGTGTGGGATTAGCAAATTAAATCTTTGTGTATGCACCTGGTTATTGTTAAAAATAGTTTGATCTCAAAACTTTGAGAGAGATTAAAGAGCAAAGACAGGTCGCCAGGGCAACACAGAGATACACACACACACACACACACACACACACACACACACACACAAGGGACAGACAACCATGTATCCACACACAAGGGCATCTCAGATGAACCAATTAACCTAACAGCATGTTTTCAGACTAGGAGGAACCCAGAGTACTTGGAAAGACCCCAGAAATCCCAAAACCTTAAAGGTAATAAATCGAACAGGGAAGCACTGACTTCTTCCTCCTGGATGTTTTTATTCCAGGATGGATAACTAGTTCCTCCAGCAAATTTAAAATCTGCCTTTGGTTGTCCTACTGGTGACACCTGCCAAGACTAGAGTCTCCCCAGAAGATGGAGCCCTTCCCCCTGCCTCAATGGCCCAGCAGCATTACTGAGTAAACTCAACTAGTTGCTTGCTTGTATCTTCTTCTTTCACCTATATTCCATATTTTATGATCATCTCACTATTTCTGGGGTCCAAGAAAGCAAAATGCCAGAACTTCAGAAACTGACAGCCACTCCAAAATATTGACTTTGCTGTCCATGAGAAATTTTGTAGCCACTTTTTTTATGATGCTATTTATTTTGTGAATTGTGCCTGTATCTTCTTCAAATCAGAAATGGAGTCAAACGTTTGTGCAGAAAAAGTTTTCGTTTGTGCCGCTATAATTTTAAAATGATAAAGAAATGTTTCCAGAGGTCATGAAAGGTCAACCAGCCCCCACACCTTCTTCAAATCGGACAAAATCAAATCCACTTAACTACATTTGTGCTGCAAAATGTTTTTGTTTGAGCTACTTTGGCCTTGAAGATATTAATGACATTTTAAATGTCATTTTATTTTGTAAAAGTTGGGGAGTTGGTTGAACTTTTGATCTTTAAACTTTCATTAATATTTGCAAAGCCAAAGCAGCACAAACAAAAAATTTTGCTACACAAACTCAGACAAGTTTATTGACATAATTTTTGTCTGATTTGAAGAAGGTGGGAGGCGGGGGGGTTGGTTGACCTTTCATGACCTCTGGAAACATTTCTTAATATCTTTAAAATGATAGAGGCACAAACAAAACATTTTAGCTGCACAAATGTTTGACATCATTTTTGTCTGATTTGAAGAAGGTGGGGGAACCAGTTGCAGAAAACCTCACCATACCATGATGCTGCCACTGCCATGCTTCCCAGTTGGGATGGTGTCTTCAGGCTTGTAAATTTTCCACTTTTTATTCCAAACATAAACATTGTCCTTTTTCCAAACACTTCATTTATGGCTTTTATCAAATTAAGGAACATGACTCCAAAAGTTTATTCTTTTTTTTCAGAGTGCATTTGCAAATTACAATCTGGTTCTTTATTTAGTAATCACTGATTTTTCCATAATGTTATAAAGAGAAGCAGTGCAAATTATAAAAATTATATGTGGCTCCATCTAACTTGAAGGTTGATTAACCTATCGAAGCTTACAAAGTCATGACATCATCATCATTTAGGCTTTCCTAAATTGTTTGAAATCATAATAATCTTAGATCATGTAAGCTTCTATAATTGAAGAAGTTAATAAAAAAAATTATCTAAAAGAATATTTCTCCTTATTCCAGTTAGCAAAAAGAAATAATTTAGGTATTCTTAACAGACCCAAAACATGAAATCAAAGAAACTCGTCATCTTTTGAGTCAATCATTTATCACCACGTTGCTCTTTGGGGATTAAACTGTTGTTGCTAAGATACCATTGTAATCTTTATAACTTGTTGTACATTTAACTGAAGAAATGTAAATGAGTTTATTTTTCTTAAAAATCTGATTTTGAATTTTTTCTTTGTTAAACATCAGATTATACCGTTGAATTTAGTGCTGTGATGATTAATAGATCTGCCTTATGTGGTTTATTGTCTTATTATTTTTTTTAGCAAAACAAAAACTTTTTAAAACAGTCAATTTCACTGATTGAAAGTACAGAGATAAATTACTTGGGCTTTATTCCAAAAGCCTAAAGTTACAAAAAGTCTGGCACATTAATAAAGACATAAGGGTAAAACAAATTATTCATTGTTTTTATGCCAATTCCAAAGCAAACACCACTTTACACCAAAAGTACTAAATAAGTTGTAGCTAATAAAGCATTTTCAGATCATAAAGCTAATTTTAAGATCTGACCAGAGTAAATACAAAGTGCTGTTTCCTCATTAGGATTTTATTTTTTTGAGGGAATAAACTTTCCAAATCAGTCTGGTCTTGTATGAGGAAGTAATTGACAACAAACATAATAAAGTCTTTGAGTGTTTTATGTCATTGTAGAGGAATTTTGTGCAACTCTTCTCTGCAGAATTGTTCAATTCAGCCAAATTGGAGGGTTTTTAAATATAAACAACCTTTTGATCAAGCAGATTTGGGTCTGGACTTTGAGAAGTCAACATTAATTTTTGACTCATTAATAGGTGGATTTGTTGGTGTGCTTTGAATTTGTGTATTGCTGAGCTGGAAAACCCAACAGGGTTGCTTAATTCTGATGCTGATTGCATAAAAATCCTAATTTAGGATTTTTTCTGGTTGAGAATAATACGTTCCATTGAGATATTGCACCCTACTTCATGTTGTCAGACAGGTTCTACAGTAATTTCCTGATGCTACACACCTCCCGGTAATTAGATGTTTGATTTAAAGTATTCTGAAATATGTTCTGGAAGCTTAAAATAATTGAAAATCTATTTGTACAACATTGTTGTACCAATAACAATAATATAACTTTTGATCAAATAGTGCATTCATTCTTAAAGGAGGCTCCATTGCCTGCAGATTGAACAGAGGGGATTCAGATTCAACCCCATGTTGCACCCTCTATCCCACCCTCCATATTGTTTCTGTTGTTTGGCTAATTTTCTTTGCTGCCCACCAACTGTGAACAACTAGCTCCTCACTAGGCATTAAAGAAAACATCATTCAAAGTGCAGACCCCTTCTTTAAGCTTGGTTAGCACAAACTGTCAGATTAGGAGGTCTGAGAGGATGATCCAGCCAACATTCAGTCGGATTTCTGCCAAATTACCACCAAGCATGTTTGGGTCAGCTCTTTTGCACCCTGGGGAGCACAATACTCCTGACACCCAAACTAGACATGTGTAAAAAATTAAAAAAAAACAGAGATTACAAGACTGATCAGTGGAGCTGTTGCAGTCTACAAACAGCAGCGTTCAGTTTCTCTGCATGGTGCCACTAAGCAGCGAAGGAGGGGGCTGGCCATTTTGCCACTGGAAAAGGAAGCTAAGCATTTAGGTGTCTTAACTGTGGCCTAAAGTGCTAACACGGGATTAGTGAGGTAAACGTTGAAAGAGGTTTAGCACTCCATCCTTAGGGACCAGTGCAGCTTCAGTAATTACACATCAGTTGCAAGGTGCAGCGGGTGGTTGGATGGGAGATCATAGTGATGTCAGGACAGGGAGGGCTTACCGCAGGAGATAAGGCCAGCTAATGGAGATGAAATGAATCGGTATTTAAAAGGTCTCTCTTAGTTAAGGCACTTTGCTGGCAGCAGATTGTGCTCACTCCGCTGCCCAGTTGGATGCTGAAGGAGAGACAGAGGAGAGACAAGCTCTAATCGGTTTGAAATTACGTTCAGGTCGTATTTTTGTTTTTTCTTTTCACCTGAATTGCAGCAACAACACCTGCAAGCTCTGCCAAGGTAAAGGTAAGTCATTAAAAATGTTTTTTTTATTGCACAGGTTTTCTTTCAGTTTTTTTTACTCTTTTACTGCAACATATGCTACATAAACATAACCTTATGGGTTGATAAAAATTTACCAAGCACCTAACAAGAAATGTATTTTTTTCTTTTTGTTAAAATTCCATGTGAGAAGCGAGATTGCATCAGCAAGAAGCTTTATACACCAACTAATACTGTTGTAATTATTCTACTAATAAGTACTAAAAAGCCTCAGTTAATCAAATACAGTAATTAGTTCAGCTTCTTCACATGGCGTCAGTAATAATCTGAAGGAAAAAGAAATCAAACAGGTTAAGCTAGCATTTTATTATGGGAAATTGTTTCTGACGATGATATTCACGATGCACAAAAGTCTCAAGAAATGCAATCAGCTTCATGCAACTGCCAGAATGTGCATGGCTCCAACCTGTGTGTGTTGGGGGATTAGGAAGGACTAGACATCGCTTCTGTCTTGTCTGATATGACCTCCTCAGGACTCCATCTAAGTTGTCAGCAATTTTTCTCTTTAATTCATTCTTGTAATGAGATTAACCAGGCAACTGCAAATC
Source organism: Xiphophorus couchianus (assembly GCF_001444195.1). Taxonomy (NCBI): domain Eukaryota; kingdom Metazoa; phylum Chordata; class Actinopteri; order Cyprinodontiformes; family Poeciliidae; genus Xiphophorus; species Xiphophorus couchianus. The sequence continues at coordinate 20,141,070 of NC_040233.1, forward strand.
CGAGGAGTCCAATCCCCGGATTTGGCAGCTGTGGTGTGGCCTCTGCTCGCTGAAGGAAATACGGCAGAGGTGGTTGTTTTATTTTTCTATGCAGCTCACCTTTCGTGACAGTTTCACTCGCACAAAACTACAAGATGCTTAAAATGTGCATGTAAGATTTGCTTACCTAAGGAAAGTGAGCTGAGGAGGTGAGCTGAAGTTCAAAGGTTCACTGGAGAATTCAAACAGCGATATGCTGCATGTTGGAGCTTGTGTTTTGCCTGTAATGTATTGTGTTTGCATTTCAGTCAGTATATCCAATTTTTTAAAAGTATAGAGAGGAAAATTGATGAAAAAATGCCAATAAAACAACTCTCATTGAACTTTGCTTCCTCTCTTAGCTTTTGCTTTTATAATAATTAATTTTCTGAAGCTTATGCTTGTGTTTTACTGTAGCTACAATTGCTGGGTTGGTTCTTTTACACATATTTGGGTTATTGTGCCGGAACAGTTTTGTTCTCTTAGGATAAAATTAATCTTTTTTTTACTACGTAAGGTTACATATGTTCAACATTTACTCTTTTAACCCAAAGATTTGCTCATAAAGTTAATAGGGACAGTCAGTACTAGAAAAATCACTTGATCACTAAAGCTAATGCTAGCTTTATTAACTACCAATGAATACAGCTAGCATTAGCATTTACATGTTGACCAAAGGATTGTTCATAAGGTCAATATAAAAATTAAGTATTAGGAATGATCAAAAATTAGCTTTGATTTTATGCAGCAGTTATTCTCTTATGTTAACATCAGCTTTTTTTAGCGCCAATCTATGCTAGCACTAGTTCAACATTTAAACTTTGACCAAAAAAATTGCTCAGTCAAAGTAAAATGAAGAAAATATGTTTATTAATCTTATGCAGCATTGCTGTAGTCATTTCAGAGGATTCATTTTCAGCCAACATTAACCTTTTAGTTCCAAAAGTAGTTTGTGGCTCTACAACCAGTGATGTTAGCAATGCTACAAACGTTGGACCACTTTTTTCATTAAAGAGTAATCTAACACGTTGCTATTTCAAATCCAGTAGTCAGACTACAGTTACTTATCGAAATTACTTTGCGTTACTATTTTATTTTGTAATTAAATTTTATTTCCTCTAGTAACCGCCGTTTCTATGCGACAGTTATCAGCAGCGACAGAAACATAAACAATGGAGGGAAGGGGGAGATGCGCGTTTTGTTGCTGGAAAAACAGGAAGTATTTTGAGTTTCGCTCGCCAAGTTCGATTATTATAAGCAGCTTTGGGCTTGTTTTTTCTAAAGTCGCTTGCAGATTTAATGAGTCGCGGGTTGCGCTTTTTGGGCTTGGAAATAAGCAGAGACATAAACCCCAGAATTTGTCTGACATCCAGTTAGTTTTAGTCAGACTCTCCCTGTCCATCATTTTCCAGATGATCCGTCCCGCTGTGTCTTTGTTAATGTTAAGTTAATATATTATCTGTGAATGACGTCGAGCTTCGCGTTGCGCTCCAGAAAACTGCAAACATCGAGACTAATACGAACAGCGCAATAAACGTGAAAACAGCCACGAATGAACATGTCCGTAAAGTTGTGCAACTAAATGCCATTATAATTATTAATATTAAGATAAGTGTCACAAATCTGTGCAGGACATCTGAATTGTGGAGCGGCAGAAGGAGCGCTGTGCACTGTTGGTTTTTTTGTACTGTTGTAACCATTAAACAATCTCACCCTTCAGTTCATCTATATAAGTGGAGGCACATTGTTGATGTTACTATTATTAAAAAAAACTTGCAATTAAGTTTTGGAAAAGCTCAATGTAATTTTCACAGGTGGCGGAACGTTGTTGTTAGCAGCTTCTGAAAGTAACTAAAGAAGTTACTTTTAATGTAACTTAGTTACTTTCCAAATCAAGTAATCAGTAATCTAAATAAAGTTACTTTTTCAAGGAATAATCAGTAATCCGATTAAAGTTACTCTTTCAAAGTAACTATGCCATCACTGGTCATGGGTTCAATGCCCATACTGGCCAATTGAAACAAAGTCTTTCAGAAAATCAACACTTCAAAATAAAAAAGACTGGAAAATAAAATCAACATTAAAAAAGGCTGGAAAATAAAATCAACACTTCAACATAAAAAAAAGGCTGGAAAATATACCTTTGCACATGTTGATTTTGAAAAACATTAGAATATGAGCACTTTTCAAGATCATGTACGTTTTTCTTAAAGTTATTGAAAACTCATTGTTACGTTTGGTAGGTTAGCTCAGGTGGTCAGAGTGTGGAAACAGGAAACATAAAGTCTTTTATAGCTTTTTTTCTATTCAAAACAAACTGAACAACTTTTCACCATTAGAAATTTAGATTTTTGTAGACTTTCTTTACTCAGATGAAGCTACACATTTCACAAATCTTAAATACTGTGTGTGTAAACCTTGGGGATTTCAGTTTCCACACCTGTTTTAGAAATACATTTTTTTTTTAAATCCTTTCCATTGATTTGCTGATGTTAGTAGTTGTGACACGGATAAGGAAGGCGCTAGATGTGGCATGTGTTCGCGCCACATAGCTCCACATAAACCGATTGCTTCCCCAGATTTATCCCCAAGGTGTTTTTGGGACATCCTGGGAGCTAATGGAGACTAATAGGCTTAGCACTTAGAGGTGTATTGTCCGGGATGCTTACTGGCAAGGTTTGCTAAGGGTAAAACTCTAAACGTGCGGATTACCTCTAACACATCCCTTTAAAGTGCTGTATAGCCAGGACTTAGCTAATAGGATCCTGGGGGTTGCAGGGGCCTGGGAAGGTGGGGATGGGGGAGTGGGACTGGCCAGGAAGGTCAGCAGATGTAGGCAGCAGACTGTTGCAGGACTAACAGAGGGATTACAGCCCTCAGATTACATGGCTTTCAGAGGGAACTTGAGGGACTGTGGATAACGCATGATGCCTTGAGGCATTTTTTCATGGCAGCATTTGTCTGGAAGGAACTGGACATCAAAATAAAAGTGCACAGTTAACACTGAAAAACATAAATCATGGCCAACTTTAATCAACCTAAGAGGATTCATTTAAAGGGGTGGCCAGAGACATTCATGTTTGCAGCTGCAGGTTGTCCCTTAATTAGCAGAACTGGATTACTGAGTCATTTACAGTATCATATTTTGTAATGGGATTTGGGCAATACAGGGAGGCTAATTTATTTTTTCCAAGCTGCAAATTAATGCTTGTCTCAGTGTGTGCTAGACTTGAATCGCGACTAAATGTCCTTACAAGGATAGAAAAAGAAGACAAAATCATCAGCAAAAGAGCAAATTTGCTGGCCTTTGCACAGGGAGAGGATTTGGATCTACAGATTAATTTTGTGATGAAGGTTACAGCCAAGGTGGATTTAAGATTGTTATTAGCTGTGTTTGAAAGGTGAGATTAAGGGTGAGAGGTTAATGTGGTGGATGACATCTCCAAGGGGAGCTCTAGAAAAGATCAAATTTAATGTAAGGAAACGTGCATGTATATATATATATATATATATATATATATATATATATATATATACAGTTTTTGAAACATAAATAACACTGAGGTTGCTTGTTTATTTTCAGAAAAGATCAGAGAAGTCAAGGTTTCATGTTCAGGCTGAAAATTATGTCGCAGAACTTAGTAACTGCAGCAAACACGATTCAGATATTTGCTTTCATTGTTATTAAATGTTACTTTTTATTCATTTTGATAACAAACATTAGAAATTATTATTCAATAAAGTATTAAATGATTCTCTAAGTTTCTATTAATTTCGATGCATGCCCCCTTTAAAAAAAAGATATCTGCTGCCCTCTAGCGACAAAAAGAAGATACTACAAGTTAAGCGATTGGGAAATCCAAGCAAGGAAAATGTACTCAATAAAATCCAAACTCAAAACATTTTAAAATAATTACTAATGAGTTCAACTTCATATGTTAAGCAGCAAATCACATTATATTAAGCCTAATATCTGAGAAAATCCTGTTAAATTCTGTTTATGAGCAGGATTCCTGTGGCGGTTGAAGGTGGTGTGTTTGTGATGACCCCCCGGGAGCAGCTGAGGAAGATGACGGCCCTGGGCGAACAAGGGACTCTGGATGAGAAGCACTGGTACCGGCTGGTCAACGGCATGTCAGCTGGAGGTGAGGATCCAGCTCTTCATCCAAATCCAGCTTTTAGACTCAATATGTGGTGAATTTGGCAGATAGAGCCTGGAAGCTGTGGAGCATTTACAGTCAGAGCATGTTACAGTTTCCTGTCCTGTCAGACTGATCTGAATGGCCTGTGCTGCTATTTTCTCTGCTCTTGTAGAACTGAGGCAAAGACAGGAGCTGATAATGAGGAACCAGATGGCCATGGCGCCGCAGATCCTCGCTCAGGGCCAGCAGAGGCTGCAGGGGGTCCCGGCACAGTTCGAACCTCGATTTATGGAGAGGTCTGTGTCTGAATTCAATTAAGTCTTCCTGCACCCAAGAGTTTTAAGCAGACATTTTAAACTTCTCGGAAATATCTATCTTAGTACATTTTAATAGTACAAAATTTTCAATTTAACAGTTTTGTCATTTAAATATCTAATGAAAAATAATTTTATCCATCAGATGAAGGATGCGGATTAATTGAATTTTGAATTTAGAATAAATAGAAAAGTTATCCTACATCAGATATTTATAAAATATGATGCTATATTTGTCTTTGGATGCACTAAACTAAATCTAGTTATTTGGACTGAGGGCAGAAATTGCTCTTTGGACTGTAACAATCCAAAATAGATCATGCAAAAAAGTTAAAAATAAGCAACAAAATTCAACATGGAAATGTAAAATAAGCCACAAGAATGTCAAGAGTCCTTTCCAAAAATGATCAACAATGGAGAGATAAATTTTTTTCAATGACAAAAAAAGCTTTACTGAGGTCCAGTTCATGAATATGTAAGTCTGAGGCCTTGAAGTCCTTTTAAGAAATTAAACTAAGTACTAAAAATGACAATGAGAAAGCACATACATTTTAGAAATGTTGCAAAAGATGAAAAACAGGATTTGAAATTAAATAAAAGCTAAATGTATATTGGCTGTTTACACTGATTTTGTTAAGAGTCGAGGCTCTTGACCCTCCTACAATTTTATTTTGTGGGTCAGAAGCTGGAAAATGTGTGAACTTCTGGTTTAGAGGGTAAAAAAGTGGGAGTGACCTATTAGCATAATTTTAAGCACCTCTGAAACCTGAAAACAGGTTAAAATTAAAACAACTTAAAGGATTTTCCAGCACTATGGAACTGACTGGAGCTGGAAAAATTAGATTTTCAACTAGTTTGATTTTTCAACAAGTTGTTCCACTACAAGTTGTAGTGAGCTGCCTGACATCTCATCCTTTGACCTCATCAGGGAGTTGGTTCCTCCCACAGAGATGGTAACATCCGACGCAAGGCAGATGCACATGGGGCCTCACCTCGGCCCACCTCTTCCGCCTCACGCCAACGTCCTACCTGGCAGAACCTTCCCTGGACCAGGTGAGCGCAGACTCCCACCTGAGAGGATTTCAACCTTTGGTGTTAGGATTTAACAGGATGTTCTCCATTTTTCCCATCTTCCTCCTTTTCAGCTGGCTACGGCTTCCTGCCCTCGGAACCAATGGAAACGGTTGCCCGGCGACAGGAGCTCATACACAAGCAACACATAGCAAGGTAGAGCATGCAGGACATCATCACCACACTGCGAAAATTCAAAATCTTATCAACTGTGTTTTGGTCTAGTTAGTGCAAATATCTTAGTACACTTGAAATAAGACAAATAACTTACCATTAACATTTTAGCAAGATATAAAAGCCTGTTTTAAGTAAATGATTCCTTAATATTCATATAAAAAGTACAATAATGCAGAAACACAACATCTTGCCAATTATTTTTGGTATCTTATTACACTTGAAATAAGACAAAACAGACTTACAACTAACTTTTCATCTAGAAATAGGAGCTTGTAAATAATTATGTCATATTGTTATAAGTTAAACAATCTTTCAGTGGACCAAGACATTTTCCCCTTATTACAAGTTAAAATGTTTTGTTCCACTAGCAAATTCTTTCACTTATAACTAGTACTTTTTTAATCAATATTAATTAAGGAGTTATTGATTTAAAGACAGCTTGTCAACCATGCTGAAAAGCTACTTTGGTTTGTCTTATCTCAAGTGTACCAAAATATCTGCAGTAGAAACCAGATCAGATTTAGTTTCACTGGCAGATTATTTCACTTACAATAAGACATTCTTCCCATGTTCGAAGTGAAATAATGTGACAGTGGTACTAGAGCTTTTCCATCAATATTGAGGAATTATTGAGTTAAAACAACCTCTGATATCTTGCTGAAAAGTTACTTGTAAGTTAGTTCTGTATTATTTCAAGTGTAATAAGATATTAGCACTTCAGACTCAATCAAATACATTCAGAATGATTTTGTGTAGGGGGATCACATCCTGCTAAATTCTCTCAGCGACAGAAAGTTTGTTCCTACATTTCCACCAAATGTTTGTGCTAACTTACCTTCAGGATGGAGATGAATGCCATCCTGCACCAGAAGGAGCTGGAGAACGCTCACCAAAAAGGGCTGATGGGGATGGAGAATCCTATGTCGTACCATTCCAACCCCATGCTCTTCAGAGGCCGCCAGCGCATGCCGGACGGCCACGACGTCTTCGTCCACCGTCCTTCCCTGGATGAGCTGCACTCCAACAGCATACTCATGTCGGCCAGCCCCTACCCCCCCATCAGCTCGCTGCACAGGGAGAGAGGGCGGAGGGCTGGGCGGAGGCCCGCCGTCCACAAGAGCACGGAGAACCAGGCGGCCAACCTGAAGGGCCAAACTGAAGACAAAAGTGTAGAGCAGAGTCCAGAGGCAACATCTGGAGAGGAGAAAGAGCTGGAAGTGAAGGGGGATGTGGGAGAAGAGTGTGGCACGAGTAAAACACACCACCAGACGAAAACAGACTCTGAGCTGGCCACAGGAAGCAGGAAGAGCTACAAAGAGGGAGAGGCCGGGCTGCGTAAAACCTGCGCCGCAGCCCAGGACGGTTGTTCAGATATGACTAACGGGGCTTCCAATGATAAAGAAATACCCGGTCAGTGTTCTGCTTTCCAGGAAAAATTCATTTACCCTTCCACTGGCGCAGCTCTCACAGGGATGCCTTACGTCTTTCCTGTCCCAGGAAATGGCTTCCTTCCAACTGGTGAGTCTGTAAAAGCAGTATGAGAATTACAGCTTCATTTAAAAGTATGAGATGATTTAATTAACCTGTCCCTTCTGCTTTCCAGGTCCACCAAATCTCTTTCTGAACGGCGAGGAAGTACCAGAGGACATAAGGAAGTGGACGGTGAATGACGTCTACAACTTCATCAGCAGTATACCAACATGTTCAGAATACGCTCAGGTTAGTCATGAGAACCATCTCTATCATGTTTCCTCTCTGTTTCTTTTCTTTGTGCTATAGAGCTGTACTATTACAAAATTATGTTTTTCACATATTTGCTAAAACTCTCATTGTGTCGTGTGAAACAAGTAATCTGTGAAAAACTCAAGCTTTTCCATCTCCTCCCAGTGCTATTCTTCAGATGACATTGCCATCTGAAGAAATGCAACCAAAAACAACCAATCAGAGCCAGGAGGAAGGTCTTAGTGCTGTCAATCAACCTTGTGTATGCTGCTCAATGAGCTAATGACGGAGAAACAACTTGCCATTCCAGAAAAACTGTTTGGTGGCCATATAAACTAGCTTGAGCATTCATGGCAGACTGCGCTGTAGTGAATCAGATGTGTAGCAGAAAGCAAGGGGAGGGTGTGAGCAGTGTGTACACTAAAGTGATTGACCACACTAAGACCCTCCTTCTGTGGTCCTGTAGATGATATCAGGACCACAACGGGAAAGCAGAGGAGCCTGATCTTTTCACAGATCTGTCTCATGTTACACTGTCACGACAAAGTGACAGTTTCAGCAAATATGTAAAAACATGTTTTCTATAAATGTTACAAACTGCAGCTTTAATTCTTCTGAAATTATTTCTCCAGACGTTTAAGGACCACATGATTGATGGAGAAACACTGCCGCTTCTTTCAGAGGAGCACCTCCTGGACACGCTAGGGCTCAAACTAGGACCGGCTCTGAAAATACGATCACAGGTACACAGACCTGAAGTTAAAATTCAGTGTTTAAAAAACTGGCGATTTTTTGCCACATAAATTACATTGTCATCTACATAACTATAGATAATAAACAACAAAAACTAAACTAGACCCATGAATACAAAAATTTCCTGTAAAAGAACACAAAAACATACAAACCAAGAAATTAAGTCAAGAAATGGCTATAAAAAAGTAGCTGTTCATTTAAATATAGCCATATCTACAGGTAAGGCAAAAATGTTAGTTTAAAATAATTGGAACAGTGACATAAATACAGGCTCACCTAGTTACTACACACACTGAGGAGGATTTTAAGGAACATAAAAAAAATCTCATTTCTCACTACAGTAACGAATGAAATCTTGGTTTAAAAATGTTCAACCCATTTTGATGGAGTACTTGTCTCTAAACCAGAACAGCAGAACCTTAAACTTAGAAAATGAGGAAAAGTTAAGCTGATTATTGCCATCATCCTAGGCAGCTTTCTGTATCTAACCTACATCTACTTTGCTTGCATGTCTGCAGGTCTCCAGAAGAATGGGCAGCATGATGTACATGCTGAACCTGCCTCTCTCCGGAGCCGCTCTGCAGGCCGCCTCCGAAAAGCCAGGGGACCGCTCACCAGAAATGGGCTCCCCTGTCAATTGCAACAGCGAGGATATGGTGGCGAGCCCGAGAGACCCAGAGGTCATCAAACCCACTGAACATCTTCATGAGGCGGAAAACAGTTCCCCTCCTTCAGCCAGCAGTGAAATGGCCTGATCTCTGCAGACACCAGGGACAAATATGAACTGAACCAGGTTCAGGCCCAAAGAACTGTTCTTTTGTTTACATCATGAGTTAGTGTTAACAATGGTATTTTCTGTTCAATATGCCCATACATGTACATAGTAAAAAACTATATATATTTGCGTTATGAAGCGATACAATATTCTTCTCTTTCAATTTTATGCATTATAGTTTCTGATTGTAGGTTTTAATTATTTTCTAAGCTGCTGATTCTCTTTGTTTATTCAGCTGAGCTAAAAACAATTGAAATTAAACCAAATCTATCCAAAAAAGTATTTTTGGTCTATTTTCAAGCACAAATATCTTAGCAAAATTAAAATAAGATAAAACTAACTTACATGTAACTTTTCAGCAAGATATGGTAGCTTCTTTGAAGTCAATAATTCCTGAATATTGACAAAAAAGAACAAGCTACACTGGCAGATATTTTCATAAGAAAATATTTTGTTATAAAAATCTGCCTGTGAAACCAGTACTTTAAAAAAAAAAATCAATATTCAAGAATTATTTACTTAAAAGAAACCATTATGTATTGCTTAAAATTTACTTTTGGGTTAGTTTTGTCTGATTTCAAGCATACTTTGATATTTGCACAAGAAAATAGACAAAAATACTTGGAAAGGTTTTGTGTTTTTTCAGTGTGGGAAACAACAATATAATAACGGCTTATTTTTTTATTTTGCATCTACTGTTTGATACTTTTTTGCATTTATTTGATTAAAAATAACGTTTTTTTCTACAAATTAATATGCAGTAGAATCTCTCTCTCTATATATGTGTGTGTCAAGATAAAGTATTTAATGCATACAGCAGAATCACATCTCACACACAATGTTACATGCATCACTGCAATTAGTCCCATCCAAACGAATCTGCTGTAATCTCCTGTAATATTCCCATTGGAGAGAAGTCAAAATGGCAAAAGAAACAGCGTCACCCAGAGGCGGAAATACAGCACTTGCGTTTCACATTTTGTAAATCTATACTAAAATAATAATTTAAAAAATAATTCGATTAATTAACAAATTATTTTTAATGTGGAATGTCTTGTTTCTTATGAAAAAATAAATACTACAATATGCACGGAACATATTTTAAACATGTAAACATAAAAAGTATAATTTCTCCTCACCCTCATTTTAAACAAATCAAAAAATGAACTCGTACTTCAATGTCTTATTTTGCAATTTACTGAGCGGACCAAAATTAATTGAAATCGCTTAACTTTGACCATTAAAACTAAAGGTAAAACTAAAGGTAATATATCCCATCGTTACTTTACGGGAGCTAAGAGTTGTGAATGCAAAACTCTGTTTTCTCGCTGCCGATGAGTCTCGCGAGACTTTACACACTGGGTAGCTGAGTTGGAGAGGATCATGGCGGAGCGCAGGAGGCACAAGAAGCGGATCCAGGTAACATCACTTCATTCGTGATGAAATGTTGCTTCCGCCGGTTGGTACACTGCAAATAAAATTCGGGGTCGGTTTGTACGGCTAGCTGTCAAATTTTACCCCTAACGGCAGCATTTTATGACGCAAGAGTCGTTAAATAACTGAGAGCAATTGAAGCTGTAAGTGGCTAACGGTTGCTATCATTAGCAGGGCACCGAAAATAAATATCAGTTTTTACTACGCTTTTTCTAGTGTGCGACCTGTAGCACTCGTACGTGTTTCCCCCGCCATTGAGAGACGTTTCTCCGCTTTCTGTCTTGCTCATCCTTGCAGTCGGTTTTCATCCTCATGGAGGCTGAAGTGGTTATAAATGTTTTCTGGCTAAGCTGCGTCAGCTCTAAGCACTGTTGACATAACGTGGGGCAATTTAATTAGTGAGCTGACACAATACGTTTCTTTATAGGTCCATGAAGATGAATTGTAGACCCTCTTTGAGCACCTTGAAGACAAAAACTTAAAGAGTATATGGACAGAGTACCTACAGGCTTCAATAACTTCGTCCTCACTAGAATACAACGTGCAGTTCACTTCTATTCATTTGAATTATAGTAAATAAAAAAAAATAGGACGAAGATGAAATATTGCTAGAAAATTCCCAGAATTCGTTCTTCTCAATGCTAACCTAGAAAACAAGATGGATGCCTGGCAGCTTGTAAATGTTTAGGTTGATCTCTAATACAATGTTTGTATTTACCTCAGTAATTAACTGCGATCAAAGGAATCTTGCCTCAAACAAACATAACTACATGCATAACTATGCTGTTTGGATTTTATTTTTATCCATTTGTTTCAAGGTGATTCATACCTTTGTAGCAATTAAAATGAGCCTTTAGTGTCTTAGAAAAGTATTTTTACAACCTGAACTACACACACTGAAATCACTTTGGGATTAGATGTGATAGACCAGGGATTGTCTGTCTTCTCGATTCACTTAAAATTTGTCTGCCGCATCAAAAAATGCATTTATTAACATGCACCAAATTAAGTGTATCTTTTATTTCGAAAGGGAATTAAATTAAACAAGAAGTTTTAATTTTTTCTTCAATAAAGCGAATTGTCTAACTTTTCCAAAGGGAAAAAAAAACATATTTAGCAAAATAAGGCCATTTGACTGAGCCTTCCTCATGAATATCAAAAATATAATAGGCAACCCACTTAATAATATAAACAGCTTATTTTGAAACTAAAAAAAAAAAAAGTAAAATTATTGCTGTTTTAAACGCCTTGTGTCATTGCTGTGCTTCCATTGTAGATATTCGGTGCAGATATTGCACAAAAACACAAAAGAAAAACTGCACAAAACACCCGTTATTATTGTCTTTATAATTAAAAAACATTCCTTACAGTACATGTTTTCTACGAGCCACATGTTGAAACCATGTCTAAAATGAACATTATTTAAATAAGGTGCATTACTTATTTCAATAGGTAAATTAAAACAAGTACTCTAGAATTGATTAGGGATTTAAAATAAGTACAAAGCGAAAACATCATTGTATTCCACGTGCTCAGACACAAGTTAGATTTAAAGTACATTCATATATAATATATTACTAAATGTCACTTTGGTTATTGTAAAATTAAATTATTTTTGGCTTTCTTTAGCAAGAACCATCCTCTTGGTTTTTATGATGCTTTTTGTTTACTAATATTCTCTAAGAAACTTCACAGAATGGCTGGACTAATACTGAGGTTGCTTTAAATACAGGTGGGCTTTCTTTACTAACTAGGTCACACCTAAATGTGGTAGATTTTATTTAGAGGTATTACAGTAAAAGAGGAAAAATAAACTTTCTGGCCACGCTGAACTGTTGTAAAAACCATGTATTGTTTTCCTTCCACTTAACTACTACTTTGTTGGTCTATCACAAAAGATCCCAATACAATATAATTAAGCAGCGTTTCCCAACTCTGCTTGTCCTCAAGGCACGATGACCTGCATGTTTTATATGTTCCTCTGCTTCAACACGCCACATTCATATGATTTCAATTCAGCAAAACCCTGCTAAATCAGCCATCAATTGAAATCATGTGTGCTGAAGCAGGGGAATTCCTAAAACATGCAGGGCAGTGTGACTTGAGGACAAGGGTTGAAAAACACTGGATTAAAGGATGGGGTTGTAAGGTACGATGTGAAAAATGTCATAAAAACTTAGGAAAGCACTGTAGGTTACAGTGTGGTACTCCATAATAACTATAATGCAGCACTGAGCATGCAGTTAACATTGTAAATGTGCAGACTGAGACCACAAAGCGACTATGACGTTGAATCAGCATTTCCTTAGAACAGCTGTATCATTCAGACCTGCTTATTTGAGAGGAGCTTATTCTCCTGTGATCAACCCAGGTAGGTCCTCGGTCACACAACCAACAAAGAGATTCCCTATTCCTGCCAGGTGCAACTGATCTGTCTCAGTTGGCTACTTCTCCAAACAAAGGGGTGTTTATAAGCGCGGTTGTTCCTCCTGGTGGGGATCAAAGCCAGCTGGACTGAACGAAGCAGCACAGAATCTCTAGATTGATTCTGCCTTTTTTTTTTGCCTTCGCTGCCATGTTGCTCAGCGCTGCTACCAGCAGAACAGACGACACAGATGTTGAATGAGGAGTGTGTGTCGTAGGAGGCCAGTATATTGTGTTGCTGTTGTCGCTACATCATCAATATGTGTGGAATTGCAATTGAAAAGGATTATTTGGATGTGATATTTGGTTGACTCCTCTACTATTTTAATTGTCATTCATTAAAAAAATGTTTTCCAATAACATTTGTTCATTTAGACGGACTTTCAATGTCCCTAGTTAGTATATATTAATGACCAAGATCCTAAAGGGGAACATTGCGGACGCTGTGATGACGGAAACGAGAGAAATCATGCAACCCCAGTAGTCAGAAATTGCTGCGTTGACTAATTACTGTCAGATTTTTATAATAAATCATATTTTTATGTTTAGTATTTACAACTTCTTGTCTGTTGATCAAAAAACTGGTTTCTGAAAATTACAGAGATGAACAAATTGAACCTTCAATACCAATTTGTACAGATTACCTTGTGAAGGGAAATCATAATGAAGATGTAAGATCAGCATTTGTCAAGTATTATTTATTTTAGGAGCTTAACAAATGTCACACTGTGTGTAGAGAAAACAATATGTCTGAAAAAAAGATAAATTAGATACAAAAGATAAAATGTTATTGGATGTAACATTTAAAGTGTCTTCTGCATCTTCTATTAGTTTCCAACATTTCCAACTCCTCCATGCCACATGGATGTTTCTAGCTTTATAGGAAAAAAGAGGAACTTTCCTGCTTTGTTTATCCTTCCTGTTAGCTACTGAAAGTCTGTCTCTCTCACAGCTGAATTGAAATACAGATGTTTCTAAATACTGTTTTCTTTTAGGTAGCTTCTCAGACCTTCGCACTTTCTCTGACCTCAAATTAAAAATGGCAACTTTTAGTTTTCTTCTTGCACCATTAGCACCCAAAGTAATCTCAGCAACACTATGCAGCCAATTTCCCTTTCCATCTCAAAAAATTACATTTGCTTAAGAACAAACTTATGACACAGCAATGCAGAATTAGCAAAGCAGGTGTTTTATTTTCTCTCAACGGATGTTAGAAGATGCTGGTTTTCCCTCATCACTTACCATCTCATGGGAGATGAGTAATAAGCTGTTAGAAACTTTATATACTGGTGCAGAACAGGTCTAAAAATGAATAGATGCGTAAATGTTTGGTTGTAGGCAGTCAGTTCAGCCACGCAGGCAGCATTTCATACAGACCTCCAGATGTGCACCAACATTTTGATTGATTTCTAATGTCTGTTCACCAGGAATCAGGTAGACTCTTAATATTTCCACGGAAATGATCATAATAAAAACGGTTCCAAGAGAACCTAAACAAAATCTCCATTAATGTTCTGAATTTTAATAAGAAAACTGGGCTCTGTGAGGGCCGCTCCAGAACTTTCAAAAGGTTTTTAGACCAACTTTCAGCTATCCATCTATCCAGTTTCTTTACATTATTCTTCCAAATTCCAACATTTTGCATAGAAAAAAAAGCATAGGAGGAAAACATGCTAGGGTAATAGGAGGGGTAATACTTTTGGCCTTGTCATTTTTTTTAGTTTCCTCATAGCAATTCATTACATTAATGAATATACTGACCAAATTTGTGGAGATTTTCTTTTTTCTTTCGGAAGAAGTACAAATACGACTGATTTTTATTATGGTTATATTAAAGGTTTTGTGTGATTTATTTCTGATCGTAATGCTGCAAGATGTTGGACTCTTCCATCTCTCTTTAAAATACCAGATTTCATGTTAACTGTAATTTTTGCAGGTTAATTTTATGTTTCATACATTGTCTAGTTGTACCCAGTGAGATTTCTTTTATTTTAATAATAGGACCATAATAAACATCATTGTGTCTGACTCTTGGTGCCGTTTGTCTCTGCAGGAGGTGAGCGAGCCCACCAAGGAGGAGAAGGCGGTGGCCAAGTACCTTCGGTTTAATTGCCCCACCAAGTCCACCAACATGATGGGTCACCGAGTCGACTACTTCATTGGTTAGTGCTCAGCTTAACAAACATGAGGAAGACATAATGCTTGGTAGTTTTTGTTTGACATTTTTCTGCCTCACAGGGTTTGTATTTTCTGTATTTTGTGGCACAGCTGATCCCATTTGCCAGTTCTTAGAAATGCTGTGAACTATTAAGCTGCCAGAATAACTTGTGAATGCTGAAGCATTGCCGTTGGCATTTATTTGTAGATGTAGATCTGCACCAAAAACCTTCACATCAAAGTTTTTGGTGCAGTAGGGGTGAGCATTTATCCTATTTATTGTTATAAATTTTTTATCACAATAAGAATTTTAATTTATTGTTGTCAATAAATTCCAATTAGTGATGTTTAAAGGTCCCCATAACCGTCTTTACTGTCTGGATTGATAGTTTGACTGTTTTCTCTTATGTTCGTTAGATAAATCCATCAATAAATATTTATGCATTTGAAAATAAAGTGAATCTGTCCAGTCTAATGAAACAAATCACACTTGTTTGTGTGACTGGTGTCCAAAAGAAGCGGGTTGCAAATAGGAACATTTTTCAAGAGCTGTAATTGCTGTGACACACAGTCACAGTCATACAGTTATCTAAAAAAGAGGTACTAAGTAGCCGTTATTGTCAGTTTTATAGTTGCTACAAAATATTATGATAAAACTGTAAGTCCGTATCACCCACTCCTACTGCTCAGAAATGTACAAAGAAATATTTAACTCCAGTAAAGCAGGGAATAAATGATTCATCCCAGTAGAAATATGTTTTAAATAGATTTGTATGCTCATAGTTTCATCTCAGTGTGCAGCTAATAAATCTTTGTTCTGTATTTCAATCTAAATGTGGACAAACGTGGATAAAATCAGGATGTTCTCTAGTTGGTTGCAGCATAAGACAGTGAGGTGATAATAGCAGCCATTCCTTCCAGCTCAGTTATTGTTCAGGGTTTAATTGTCTGTGGCAGCAGGCAACTGTCTGCACAGACCAGACTCATAAACTCACTGCAGGTTTGTTAACTGAAGCCAAGAAGAGATAAAGACGATACCTGACACCAGCGTGGAGACGGAGGAGGAACAGCAACCTTAAACACATTTATCCAGAACTTCAACGGCGTAACTTAGAGCAAATTCATGCGTTAAAATGGCACAGTCAAAGTCCAGATCTAAATCCAATTAAGAATCTGTTAAATTGACATGAAGGTTTTTTCCAGATAATCTGATTGATGTTGAGCTGTCTGATCAACATCACTGTATTAGGGCTGAAACTGTTAATCACCATGAATGTATTATTGAGATAATTATCCACTGATTTAGTAATCAGATTTGAAAGAAAAATCATTTCCTGAAAGAACAACATTTTCAGAGCAGTAATTAAGACAAACTATACAAAAAAAATTTTGCATTTAAGGCAAAAAAAACCCCCTTTTGTACTTAAATATGTTCTACTCAAAACTCCTCAAGTGGCGCAGGTTTAGATTCATCTAGTTCAAATTGTGTAAACGAAAAAAATCCCATATTAAGCAGCTTTTACTGTGCAATTATTAATCTGTTAATCCCCAAAATAATCAACAGATCAACCCTAAACTGTATTAATGTTAATTAATAAAGTAATAAGAGCTGAGCTTTTTACATGTTAGAAGTATTTGTCTAGCTGCAGATTTATGTTTTGCAACAAATAATCAAGCAATCACTAAAGGAATGCTATTACTGCACTTTAGGCAATAAAATGTTTATTTTCTTATTTTGAGCATAAATTAAATTGTTTATTTGCATCTTTTAATGTATTTCTGCTACTGTGTAAAATAGACTTAAGTAAAAAAAATCTGCAGAATGTGGCCATTTTTAAAATTAAAATAATCAATAGATTAATCATTAACTGAAATAATCATTAGCTGCAGCCCTACAGATGTGACATTTACTGTTTCTCTGCGTTTAGCCTCCAAGGCCGTGGACTGCCTGCTGGACTCCAAATGGGCCAAAGCCAAGAAGGGAGAAGAGGCGCTGTTCACCACCAGAGAGTCGGTGGTAGATTACTGCAACAGGTCCGTAAGCACTTCCAACTTCTGGGTGGATCACTGAGTTTAGCAGTTTTTAGTTTCCAAAGCCACAATTTCTTACACTGTTTCTTTACATTTACAAATATGTTTATTTTATTTTGAAAATGGAAGACTTTAAGCAGTAAATATCACGTATATTTACTACTGTAAATATACTGCTTGTTTGCAGACTCTTAAAGAAGCAATTCTTCCACCGAGCTCTTAAGGTGATGAAGAAGAAGCCAGAGAAAGATGCTAAGAAAGAGAAGGAGAAAGAGAAAATCAAAAGTGACAGCAGCAAAGAGGAGGAGAAAAAAGGGAAGAAGGAGAAAGAGAAGAAGAAAGAGTCTGAAGTTGCTGAAACCAAGAAAGAGAAAAGTGTAAGTGACTTAGAAAAACTCTAGAAATGGACAGTAATTATAGGTTTTCTGCAGCTGCATCTTCATTACTTACAGCCAAGCATCATTTTGAGTCTGTCTAAAGCAAACGCTTCCCCTTATAGATCCACTGGCACAAAATAATATTTGTTCTCAGTTACCTTTACTCTGAGCTGATCGACCTCAAAACAGTCAGTGAGTGGATATTTACCCAGCTGTGAGTTCAAACTTTAAATCTTCGAGGGGAAAACTTTTTTACCTCTTCGGCTTTGTAAAGAAACATTTAGTGACGTCCTAAATATGCAGGTTGGATCATTTATTACAATCCTGCATTTTCCCTAAGAAAGACACGGTGGCATCTGTGACTGGAAAAACTACAAACCCCACAACTAATTAGGAGTGAGCGATGTGATGAAAATGTATCAGTTTTATCAGTATTTCCTTACATAAAGTTCTCGCTCTTAACGAAAGAAAACATGATGTACGGAAGCTTTGTGTGAATCATATTTGATTCAGTTTAAACAATTTTGATAACTTGTCTAAAACAGAATTTCCATTTAAGAATTATGTTACTATGACTTACAATTTATTTTAATTTCAAAAAGAAACCTCCACAATGAGGGTTGTGATTATAAAACAGATTTTTTGTTAACGTTAGGATGAAAGCCCAGGAACCCCAAAGAAGAAGAAAGAAGTGAAGAAAAAGTTTAAACTGGAGCCTCATGAGGATCAACTGTTCCTGGATGGGAATGAGGTGGGAACCTCTGCATTTTTAAAAAGTTGTTCCTTCAGGGAGTGAAAAACGTAACACACGTCTCTTTGCTGCAGGTGTACGTGTGGATTTACGACCCGGTTCATTTCAAAACGTTTGCGATGGGTTTGATCCTCGGTAAGTCAGGCCTGGAACCGAAAGGTTACTGCAAATGGAGGGATCGCCTCACCTTTTTCTTCTTCTTCTTCTTCTTCTTCTCAGTTATTGCAGTGATTGCAGCCACTCTGTTCCCGCTGTGGCCTGCAGAAATGCGTGTTGGAGTTTACTATCTGAGTGTTGCAGCTGGCTGCTTTGTGGCCAGCATCCTGCTTCTAGCAGTTGGTGAGTAGAACTGTTAAAGTAAAATATGTTACAGTTTCACTGTGTTTCTCCATTCAGTCACAATAATGTTTTAAAAATACGTTCATGTGATGTTTGACTCAAAAACAGCTTGAGACGCACTAAATACTAAAATGTAACTAAAACCTTATCGCTAACTGTTCTCGTGTGTTCCTCATGGAGAACCATTTCATTCCAAATTAAAAGAATAAATACTGTTTGTAATAAATAACTACTAAATATGTAATTAGACAAATTAATAGCTCAATAAAATAAAAATAAAATTATGATAAAAAAATTATCAAGAGCTTATTTTGTTAATAATAGTTAATTATTTCTATTATTAACTATTAGTTAGTATTATTCTATTATTAACTATTAGTAAGTAAAAAAATATGTATTTTTTACTTATTTTAAGATTTATTTATGCACTTCAATATTTATTTTGGGATTTATATATTATTTATTTATTTACACCAAAAATATCTTATTTGAATATAAGAATATGAAATAAAAAGAGCTTGGAATAAAAACAGAGTTAGAGAAATAAAAGTATCTGAAATATGTAAAGTAGCTTACAAAACAAAAGTGACAGAATTATTATTAATTATGAAATAAGTGAATAAATACAAACATTAAATAAATCTTGAAATAAATTCAAAAAAACGATATATATATATTTTTTCCCCCATGGAAACATTTATTTAGTTGATATAGCATTTATTAATTATTTATTAATAATGGTATTCATTTGTTTAAATTTGAATTAATGGGCTCTCCATAGATCTCCTGGTTTTGTTTACTAATAAACTCCAATAAACGTCTAAAAAACGTGTCAAACTCAAGACCCGGGGGCCAAATCCGACCTACCACAGCTTTTTATGTGGCCCTCCAGACTATTTATGTAGCTACCATAAATAGAACCTTAGAGTTAACAGTTGGCTGCTTGAGTGTTATTTTCTAAATCAAATCAAATCAGTTTTTATCTTTTTCCTGCCACATTACATCCATCAGTCCATCCAGTTTTTCCACAGTTGAGGAATTTCACATAAACTTAACAGATCCCTGCAGTTTTTTCACACTAATGCATCTTTGTAAATGTTCTTCAAAAATGTCCTAACCCATTTAAGTGATGCTAACTCCCACCAGCAGGCGGCAGTATTTCTTACTTGTACTACAGCCTTACTTAATGCCAAGTTATCGATGAGGCAAGTAACAAAAAAAATCACATCTACCGTCATACATAAGTGCAAATTTTAATTAATAATAGTGTTTAATTTTAAGCAGTACATATTAAATGCAGAGACAGGTATTTATTAACATTTTAACAGTTTGTTAATGGGTTTTATCGATACATTCTGGCACAACTGTCCCTTTGACAACATTTATAATCTTGATACTCCCCAAAATGACGATGAGTTTGACGTCCTGCTCTAAGGAGGTTTACGCAACTGATTCTTTATTTAGTAAAGGTGGTGGAATATGAATGCATGCCACACTTTTCAGATCTTTTTTTATTAAGAATATTGAGAAAGAATGTACTCATGCTATTTAAAAAAGAAAAAAACGACATTTATCAAAGTTTTATGGTGCGCTGTGAGAAAATGGCTACCTATCCAGTCGTTCCTTCTCTCCTCAGCTCGCTGCATCCTCTTCCTGATTATCTGGCTGGTGACCGGCGGACGCCATCACTTCTGGTTCCTGCCCAACCTGACCGCAGACGTGGGCTTCATCGACTCGTTCAGGCCGCTCTACACGCACGAATACAAAGGGCCGCGAAGCAGCGACAAGAAGGGCTCCGATAAGACTGACGAGAAGGACGGCGCCGCCTCCCTCAAGGCGCAGAAGTCCGACAGCGAGGAGAAGTCGGACAGCGAGAAGAAGGACGCCGACGACGAGGAAGATGACGAAGACGAGGAGAGCAAAGAGGCGAAGGGAGACGCAACGGAAGACCGCCACTCGGATACGGACAGCGACCGCCGGGAGGACGAAGGCTCGCAGCACAGCAACGGAAACGACTTTGAAATGATCACCAGGGAGGAGCTGGAGCAGCACACAGAGGAGGAAGAGGAGGAGGAGGAGGAAGAAAACGAGGAAGAAGGAGAGGAGGAAGACGAGGAGACGCACGAGAGGAAAGAGGGTAGCGAGAGTAAAGTCCAGACTGCTGAGACATAAACTTCCTGTTCCATCACTCTCGTTTCCTCCCTCCCTCCCTGCTGTGATCCCAGGACCTGCTCGTCCGGCCTCTCTGGCAGCACAGAGGCTCCGTCTCATGTTGTTGAGATCTTCCTTCCACTAAACAGAACCGGGATAGACACATCGCTCACAGTTTACGGCCATGATGATGGGAAAAATGTTTAAAAAAAAAAAAAAAAGAAGAAGAAGCCTTACAGTGGAAATGATTCCTTTCCAATTAAATGTTATTTATGTTAAAATGAAACTGCTGTTTGCCTGAGGAACCTACCAGTCCAAAACACCGCCTGCCAGGGTCTGGGCATCATTTGGAGAACAAGAGGTCCGATCTGGATGATGGTGGGAAGTCGTGTTTGACCGGTCAGGAAGTTTGGCACTTCCTGACCGGTCATCTGGTGAGTCCGGTAGATTCCTCAGGCAGAAGGACGATCGTTGTGCCAGCTGTTCATCCTGAGCTCAGCCAGTCGGACCAAATCCACAAAACCACAGAGGCAGATTACAGGTTTGCAGATTAGTGCGGGTCTCTGCAGATTCATCTCAATTCATTAATTTATTCACTAATTCAATTCAGAGAGGAAAACTTCTGTGTTACATAGATTCATTGCACATGTTCAGATATTGTACTTGTTTATTTTGATGATTATATCTTACAGCTAATAGCCACATCAGCAGGCCAGTCCTTTTCCTTCTTCTATCCTTGTGGCTTGTGCAGTTTTTGTCATCAGGGTACTTTTTTCTTCCACTTAACTTTCTCTTGAAGCACTAATTCTTGCTTCTCCACATCTCATTTTTTTGCTACATTTTATTTCCACTCAACTTTCAATGAATTCATTTCATTCAAATCAGTTCCTTTTTATTTTATTACATTTTTTTCATTAGCTGTAAGTCTTAGTCACCATGTGAACAAAAATAAACTTTTGAAACATTTCACCGTGTAATAAATCTTAAGTTTCCCTTTTTGAACTGAAATACTTTGTAACTCTAATCGATTGAGATGCACCTGTTTTCTTTTTTTTTTTTTTTTTTTTAATCATCATAGTGCAGTTGCCCTCTCAGTGTAAAATATTTCTTTATGTAATTTATCTTTACAAGTACATTTAAGCTACTGGAGAAAGCTGGCATGCTAAATATTTTTTTTACATTTTGTTAATACTGCAGAATTTGCTGGTAAATAAATTCTTTGAGAGCTAAAGTTGGGATCAAAACCAGATCTAAAGTGAACTCTAGTGCCAAACACACCAAATAACTAAAGTGATGCACGATTAAACTCCAGTTCTGTTTTATTAAACCATTTATTTTGTAACTGCAGTGTCAAAAAGCACAGCACAAAGTTGTTAGCATGCAGGTATACAGAGAGGATTCTGGTCTCAATGAAACCGTTAAAACTGCGTTCACACCAGACTCACCCATAGGAGTCGTTTCTAGACTTGCACAACCAATCAGTGGGCTTATTTTTTGAGTCCAGATCCGCTCACTGATTGGCTGAGGTTCAGTCACTGAGGTCCAAGCTGTTCTTTCACTTTTCTTTGGGTTAGATGCTCTCTTTAGGCATAGCAAGGATTATATTTAAGTATAAAACAGAAATGTATCATTTATATATGGATTCTATTAATGTATCAGATATATGCATATAGTACTCAAAGTCTAAACCTATAAAACAACTTCTTTTCATTTGTTCTGTCATCGTTTTTATCTAAATCATAGAGAATAACTTTTAAAAGGTAGAATCTGGGAATCATTGGATTGCAGCATTATTACCATTATTATTTTTTATTAGATTTGCCGCTATGTCAAAGTGTGTGATGTGGTTGGTTGTGAGTTACCAGGTCTATTTTTCTCCCTCTAACAAAGAAACCTGAAGTTTCCTGTAACACAAACTGATTAAAAGGTTTAACATCAACAGAGCTTTCTGTATGTTGTCTAGTCTGTTTAGTTTTTTTTTCCTTAACGTAGTCCTAACGAGGTGCCGCTTTCTGATTTTCTAATTTGCATGTCGTCCTGTTTATCATTCTGTTTCCATCCTTTTTTATAATTTTTCCTTTTTTTTTTGTTTTAAAACGGGCAAAAGTGCATCTGTATGCGGCGATGCCAGCAGCTCAACTCTGATTCTTCACACAAAACCAAAACGATTCTCCCAGCTATTCTTGACTGTTGCAAACTATCGGTCTGTTGTGTATCGTAGTATTACCCTATGCTGCTGCTGCTGCTGCTGCTTCTCGTCGCACATTTCCGGAGAAAACTCAACGAAAAATGTTTAAAAAAAAAAAAAAAACTTCCACATTTTATCTCTGGTGTCTTTTCTTTTTTTTACCACCATGTCGATATCACTCTCAAGACTGTCTTCTAAGATATCGAAGTGTAATTTACTGAAATTGGATGTCTGGATTATATCTGTATGTTATCATTGCAATAAAAACCTAGAAAGCATCAAGAGAATATGTGTAGTTTCTGTTTCTGTGGGGAAAATGTCAGAGTTATAACAAAACTCTGTTTAGGATGTAATACAAATATATCTTGGAAAATGTTATTTTTAATTTAGTTTGAAAGTGAAACTTAGATCCATTCATCAGTTTATTTTTGTTCATTTTCATTATTTATGAGTAATATAACAAATATTTACTCAATGAGTTTCTATTCTTGCTTTCAGTTATGATTACTTTTTACTTCCACTTAACTTTAAATTCATGTACTTCTCTGTTGAAGTCCTGACAAGCCAGAAAATCTGAAAAGTGAGAATATCAAATACCACAGTTTTTTATCATTTCTGATGACTCCTGTTCAGAAGTTGAATTTCCACAGCTGTAACCTGTGGATGCATTTATGTGGCGGCAGTTCAGGTACTTCTGCCTCCAGCTGTTTCTGAATCTACAGAAAACTGGATCTTCGTTACTTATTCTTGCAAACATTTTCCTTCCACTTAACTTTCTGTGAACAGCCAGTTTCTTCAGGTATTAGTCACCATTAGCCAGACAAATGTAAACACAGCTAGCTGTCTTGCATATTTCTTTAAAAACATTCAGAATTTTGTTTAGCTGTGAAACAAGAAAATGTAACAGGAATAACTCACTGTGTAATGAATCTATATAAAATATTTTACGTTTTTGGTGATATTGCCATTTATGAAAATGTAGAATGTGCATATCATTGTGATAAAACATTACACAAATATATCATCACATGCTGCACTCTGTGGTTTGCTACATAATCATTGTAGAGGGTTGCAAAATAGCTTTGCTAATAACTTTCATCCTTCTTTTAAAGACTTAGCAAGCAAAGATCAAGCTAACAAAGAGAACAGTTGTCAGGCTTTTTATTTTCACATTATGGCTTTTTTTCTGCATCATTATTTGTCAGTTTCATAAACATGAAATTCACATAGCTGTGCTGCAGTCCTGTACAGTCCGAGTGCAGCTTTAGCTTCAAACGTAACTACAGTGCAAACAAAATGACGGCTCTAGATGCTGCAGGCAAACACAAACTTCAGGTAAGCGTTAGTAATATTTTCAACTTGTTGACGTATACGAACATAAATATAACAGATACATTTAAACTAGACATCGATATGTACAAATTTACATGTAATAGGAAGTTCAGTCTACTTAGGTTTTATTTATTCAGGCTGTTTTTATGCTAAGTTTTTCCTATAGCATGCTGTTTTTTTATGTATGGGGAGTGCTATGATCTCCTCAATGCTCATGTTGCATTAGGTGTCTGCATGCTCTCATAAAAACGACAAATTAAACAATAAGATACTATGACTCAGGGGTAAACTCACTATAACAGCCTGTACAGTGCAGCAGTGTTACACTGATCTGCCTCTGTCACAGTCTGGTGCTTTCTGATCATATCTCGGAGCGAACCTGATCTCCTCTGCCGTCGTTCTTTTAGTTCTCCGTGTCCGAAGAGTCTGAGACGTCAGCGAGTCGGGCCTGCCTCTTGCGAACGTTCCAGTGCAAGCACTGCGCCAGGCTTTCGAACCAGTCGTACACCAGGTCATGGCAGCAGATGGACGGCACGGGGTAACAAGACGTGGTGATCTTGATGCTGTCAGGAGAAAAAAAAAAAAACAGAAGGAGGGTAAGGAGAGCAGCTGAAACAGACCAGGAGCGTTGATGGAATGTATAAAATGTACCAGTCTCCATGCTGAATCTCCTGCCTCCTCCTGCCGTCAAACGACACCCAGACGTTGTTCCTCGCTTCGGGGGACAGAGTGATCTGTTGGCAAACAAAAAACAGACAGATGGATGAAGTGAAAAAACAAAGATGTGGCAGCGCTCGTCTCAATGTCAAACAAATATGGGACCAAAACATGTAATGTTTTATATACACCTGTGTATCAAACCATAGCTCAGTAACTGACAGTTGAGTTTTGGGTTTGTTGGCTTTTGGTTTGATTGTATACTTCATAGTTTCTGCCATATTAGTTATTTTTGTTAGATCTATTTTCATATTTTTTTGTTGCATTATTGTTTTTCCTGTCATGATCTACTGTGTTTTTTTTTTTACTTCTGATAAGGTCTTGCCATATTCTGTTCAGCCCTCTGTACTAATTATTGCTTGAAAGGTCTTGCCATATGTTCCTTCGTACTCAGTTTCTTAGTTTACTCTTGCATTTTGTTATGTTTTCTCCACATGTTCTCATGTTATGTGTTTCAGCTGATCTGCCAATCATGTAAGCTCTTGATTTGTCGCTGTTCAGAGCTGGAGTTTCTGTCTTCATGCCCTGTTTCTTTGCTGAGTTCTCCATTTTTAAGTGGTATAGTTGCGTACCGGCCCTGGATGAAATTAAAACTTTAGATAAATGGAATATGGAATACCATCTGATAGCACAAACCTTTCTCCCAAATCTCTCCTTTTTCCATACGTACATAAATAAAAAGCCCTGCTTTTCGCTCTGCTTTGCTTCTTCACACAGAGTCTCACCATGAGCTCCACTCCAGCAGGAACCACGATGGGCCTGAAGGACAGGGAGTGTGGACAGATGGGTGTGACCATGATGGCGGGGACGTTTGGGTGGATCATCGAGGCTCCTGCTGCAGCTGCGTACGCCGTGCTGCCAGTGGGCGTGGACACGATCACCCCTGGAGGACACGGGACATTTTCACTCTGCTTTTGAGATGAAGCTGAACAAAAAGAAAAAAAAAGTGTTTTCTCGTCTCACCGTCTCCCTGGACTGAAGTAATGAGCCGCCCATCGAGGTACAAATCAACGTTGGACAGATAGGAAGACGGCCCTCGATCCACCACCACTTCATTTAACACCTGGGTCAAATCAGAAGGACTTTAGGAACACAAACACCACAAAACCTTTAAGTCTGGAAGTTTAACAAACATATGCAGAAAAACTGATGAAAATGCTAATTTTGTACAGTGTGTGTAATAGTCTGTTTATAGTTAAATATGTTACTGCAGTGACATCTACAGGCCAGAAGCCAGAATGTGTTAATATTCAGAGACCAATGGTTTGATAGACGCTAGAGAGGAAATGATTAATCCAGGGGTCTCAAGCTCCAGTCCTGGAGGGCCGCTTTCCTGCAACTTTTAGATGTGCCTCTGCTGCACCACACCTGAATAGAATAATTAGGTCATTAGCAAGGCTGGGAGAACTGATCTACACAAGGAGGAGGTAATTAAGCCATTTCATTCCAGTGTTTTGTACTTGTGGCACATCTAAAAACTGCAGGGCACCGGCCCTCGAGGACTGGAGTTTGAGACCCCTGGATTAATCAGATTATTGAAATAATCATCAACTAATTTAGTAATTAATTGCTGACAGAACATACTCAGAGCAATAATTGATATATATATATATCCCAAAGTTAACGAAGACGTTGACTTTGGGATTTCTTTTTAAACTGCATTTTGTCCCAGGTTTTCTACAGCACCATCTGTTCTTCCACTATTAATAAGCAGGGCATATCTTTTTTCTTTACATATATATACAGTATATATATATATATACTGCTCAAAAAAATAAAGGGAACACTTAAACAACACAATATAACTCCAAGTAAATCAAACTTCTGTGAAATCAAACTGTCCACGTAGGAAGCAACACTGATTGACAATCAATTTCACCTGCTGTTGTGCAAATGGAACTTTGTACAGAACAAAGTATTCAATGAGAATATTTCTTTCATTCAGATGTAGGATGTGTTATTTGAGTGTTCCCTTTATTTTTTTGAGCAGTATATATACATATATATATAGTAGATTTGTTCCAGTTTTGACTCAAAACTGGAACAAAATAGGCTTGTTGTGCTAATAAATCTCCTTGTAAAGAGATAAAAATAGAAAAGAACCATTTCATACTTTTCCAGAAGATTAAAAGCACCTTTGTCGATTGCATAGTTTTAGTTTGACCAGCTTTTAATTCACTAAGGAATGCTGTTTTGGTAATGTAGGCAATAAAATGTTTATTTTCTCAATTGAAAAATGAATTGAATCGTTTGTTTATTTACATCTTTTAATGTACGTCTAATATTATACAAAAAAGGCTTAAGTGGTTAAATAAAAAATTAGCACAAAATGCAAAGATTTTTATATGATTAATCACCAGAATAATCAACAGATTAATCAATTGTTAAAATAATCGATAGTTGCAGATCTAGTTCTATGCATTTAATAAATGTCTAACAGTATTATATCTTTAAAAATCAGCTATGTAATTTTTCACATTAAGAGAAGTAAATGATACTTTTCTGTTTCAAATACAATCAGTCAGGCCTTGTAATGCGTTTTCTTTTAAAATGTTTGTGTAAACACTGTGGATCTCATACTGACCCCTTCTTACCCTCACATTTAAGTTTTTGATGTTCTTCCACAATAAATATTCCTGACTGCAATCTCCTCCCATCTGAGGTCATTTTGACACAAAGCAATGATGCTGCATGCTTTTCTCTGGAGGTAACCATCGCTAACAAAAGGTTAGCGATGGTTACTAACCTTTTACCATGGAGACCGGGTGGACGTTCCCTCGCCGACCCATACACATGAGACATGAGATCATGTCTCATGTCATGAGACATGATCTGTTAGCAATCGCTCTGCAAATTAGGTCGATGGGCTGATTTCAACTGGTGCTTATGGTTTGATTTCACCGTTATTAAATTTGCTCATTAATTTGACTCAGAGTAAAACTGGAACAAAATAGGCTTGTTATGCTAATAAATATTCTAGAGAGATAAAAGAAAATGACTATTTAGTTATCTCTTACTTTTCCAGACTCATTTAATCAGTTTTTATTATATTATTTATATTTGATTACAAAATAGATTAGTTTTAGTATTATTTTTGCCACACAATTTAAGAAACAACACAGCACTAAAATAGTCTTTTATTTACCAAACCTGGGTCAGATAAAAACCAGAATAGTCTGGATTAGATTCTAAAGTGTAAATAACGTTTCTAAAGTCCAAAACAAACAAAAATTCAAAGCAAGTTCAGTAACAGTGGATCCAATTTAAAACAGAAAGGAAAACATCTAAAGTCCAAATTAAAACAGTAAATCTAAATCTTTTGCATCTTTTAACGTGTGCATATGTGTGTGTGTGTGCGAGTGGGTGGGCGTGTGCGTGTCGGCATGTGCATGTGGGCGTGTGTGCGCCCACATGCACACGCGTGTGCTTTAAGTGCACACGCATTAAAATGCACACGCATTTTGCTTTAAATGTGTGTCACTTAAAGCAAAATGAATTAAAAAGTGAAGCAAAAACTTACGTTTTGATTATCATCCCACAATAAACGTGATTTTGTTCTCTTGTTCCATGAAGTAAGAAGCAAAATCTTAATCTGTTTTCTATGTTTTTTAATGCCACTGCAAAAACACAACATTTTATCAAGTATTTTTGTCTAGTTTCTAGTGCAAATTTCTCAGTGCACTTGAATTAAGAAAAAACTAACTTACAAGTAACCTTTCAGCCAGAGGTAGGAGCTTATTTTAAGTCAAGAAGTCTTTAATATTGATTACAACAAACTACTAGTTCAACTGGTAGATTATTTTACTTACAACAAGACATTTCCCCAAAATAATCTGCTAGGAGAACTAGTTCTTTTTTTAATCAATATTAAGGAATTATTGACTTAAAATAAGTTTTAAAGTTACTTCTAAGTTGTTGTTTTTTTATTTCAACTATACATTTGCACTAGAAAGTATACAAAAGAAAATACTTGGTAAGATTTTGTATTTTTGCTGCGTTTATCAAACTTATTCAGACTGGGGGGGAAAATGATTAAAGTCAGTACTTTCCCAGGTTTCTAAAGACTTTCTTGGCCCTCTGTTACAAGGGCCATTTAAATGTTGCTAAATGCAACATCTGTGTCACAGCTGGAAAACAACCCAGCTAAACCTACATGAATTTCATTTATTAAACTGAAAACAAAAGCTGCATGAATAATTAGATACTGATGCACATCCTGGTTCTCTGGAGTCTGCGGAGTGTAATCCCCTCTCACAGACGTTACGTTTAATTCGTGCTGTCAATAAAAACAACAAATCCTCCACCAGCAGACTGAGACTTGCAGTCCCACAGCCCGGGGGGAAACCAGCAGAGGACCCACCGCATAACAAATCACGCTCTGCACCTCCATCACACGGCATTCTGCACCGCTGAGCTGTGATGTCTGGCAGATGTGCTGACGTCAGCAGAGCTCAACTCAAACATCCTGCCTGCTGGAGACGGCAGACGTGATGTAATGTGAGGGTATAAGTGGGGTTCAGAGAGCAGTAAAAACAATTTATCACTGTACTTCACTGATGAGAACAAAAAAAAAAGGTAAGAAAAACCCCTCTGGAGCGAGGCGACGGGGCGGAGGGAGCCGAGCAGAAACTGACAAAACACAGACAGGTGCGCGAGCGCGTGCAGTCAGGCGTGTTGTTTAGTTACACTCTGTGCCAGACTGAGAGCATCAGGAATCATTAAATACCCATTTGGTGACGACTCCGCTTTTGACGCCACTGTCTCCATGGAAACAGGCTCAACAGAACTTCACAACATCCAGCGTTCTCTCCCGTGTGTGCGGCGAGAGCTTTGTTATGACGGTCATCATGGAGACCGGGTGGATGTTCCCTCGCTGACCCATACACATGTTCTCTGTGCGCACACGAACGCTTCTGAGGTTAACACTGAAATCCCAACAGCTCGCTCCGTCAGCCTGTGGTCGCATGAGCTCTTTGTCACGAAACCGCAGGGTCAGAGGAGCTAAACCAAGACTTTATTGGATTCAAAGAAATGTTCTGCATTTATTCTGCAGTAAAAAGAACTTTGACAATAAAGTAGGCTGCTGCACAAACACTACATTAACTCTCAATTGTTAGAGATGCACAGAGAAAACGACAAGTGACTGGGAACAGATTGGTCTGAAGCTCAAACCGAAGATCTCCATCTGATCAGCTCAAATGTAGTGATTTTCAGTGTTAAGTTATTGAAAACACAAAGGACTGAAAAGCCATCTTAAAAGCTGTTTTAGCAACATGTCAGGACATTTCAGGCTGAATGAGAGCAAGACTTTTAGCGGATAACAGAAAGGCTAAACAGAGAACAGCATAGTGGTTCTGTTTCTTCCCTTTTGAGCTTTAAAGATAGAGAATATAACAAGTCGGCATTGGTCAGAGTCATAGATTAATAATTAATTTCATCCTGTCAAGGTAATTGGAGTATGTTGTGTAATACCATTTTAAATCAGAAGCGTGTAGATAATAACAATAAACTATAAATTTACACACTGTTGGACTATGAGTCAGGCAACAAAGTAAGAAACCTTTTTGTTTTGTTGGTTTTAGACATTTATTTTACTTATTCTATGCAGTATTTTAACATATTATTTTATAATCTTTCATTTTTACTCAAACTACCTGTGGTGTTGCTTACATCATCCAGCCTAAAATACATTTTGTGACTCTGAAATCAAAACCACGTTCACACTGCAGCCTGAAGTGACCCAATTCCGATTTTTTTTGTCAAATCGGATTTTCTGTTTTTTTGCTGTGGTCGTTCCCACTTCCAAAATATGCGACTTGTTTACGTGATCTCCAGTGTGAACTGAAAGTGTCCCCCATGCGCAGTAGAGAGCGCCATAACGTCACACATAGAGGGCGCGCCAAACACACATGGCGTTTGGCGTGTTTTGCCAAACGCCATGAAGAAGAAGTAGTGCTCAGTGTTAGCGGAAGTAAACATGGATGCTAACTGCGGAGCATAACTTACGATTTTAAGGTTGTTGTCCGACCGGAGCCAGTACAGTAACAACTTAATCCACATTACACTCCGCTATGGTTGTTGTTTTCCTTCCCGCCTGCGTGTATCAGGGCGCAGAGTGACGTTTGTCGAGTATCAATGACGTTCAGGTCGGATGAATGTGAGCTGAACGTTAAATCACATTTGAATCGGATACGTTTCAGATATCCTGTGGCCTGGGTCGCATTCGAAAGGAATCCGGCTTGAGTTGTTCAGACTGTCATGAAAAGGTCAGATACAGGTCGCATTACGTCAAAAGGAAAGGAATTGAGTCACTTCAGGCTACAGTGTGAACGCAACCTTAATTAGAAAAAGTTGCCATAAGAGTCAGCAACATAAGGAGGAAAAGTTTTGCTAGTTGCTAGGCAGCAGCAGAGATAGATCAGCTTACAGTCTGAGATAAATCACAAAAAGCTGCAGACGATCCGTGGACGATGTTCCAGCAGTTAAAGAGACTTAAAATGTGGAGAGAGTGAAGGTCAACACAGCAACAGGAGGAGGACCGCTCGCAGCTGTGGTCGGTGAGTCATTGTAATTACAAATAAATACACAAAGCACCTGTGAAATAAGGAGCTACGGCTCTTCAGGAATGTGGTTCGTCCAGATCAAGTGAAGGCACAGGAAAAAACAAGAGGAAAAATCAGGAATACGTTTTCACAATTACAAGGAATAACAATGGGCCTTTTTAATCAAACATCTGACATTCATTCCCGGATTTATCAATTTGGGTGGAGGAAACACTCACTCCCACAGCAGGTGGCTCATGTACAAAACGTGCCTTTGAATAGAAATACGCCATACTTCCTTTTTCAAGCCAGAGATCAGATTAGAGAAGGCAAAGCTGTTATGTTACAGCTCCAATACATTCAGATTCTGCTTGAAGATAAAATATTTGGCCAGTTGGATGGACTTTCACCATCTTTAGTGCCCAAGCCTGATAAATAACTTAGTAACTAAGATGCTAAATAATGAATATAGAACATAAATAGAAGAGTATTGCAAATGTGGGTTAATCCCAACAACAAACTGCAACTTCATGGCTGTTTTAACCATCATGGGGTTGATGGTAAAAACAGCCATTTAAATTATATGGAAATTGTTAATAAAGAGAAAAATATTGAACACAGTTACATGTTTGCAATTACACATTAATATCCCTGTCTTTTAGCCTGGATGTCAGAAGCGCTGAAACGATTAATCGGATTAATCGTGATGAATCACTTATTGAGATATTTGTCAATTAATTTAGTAATTGATTAATCGTTAACTGGAGTAATCAGTCTCAAAAAGGTCATTTGGTTAAAAAACAACACACTCAGAGCAGAAATTAAACTAAAACTATTTACAAAGTATACATTTTGGATTTAAATGAAGAAAAAATGTCTGTATCATAAAGCTTAAATAAAAAATATGCAGAATGTGCCAAAAAAATGTTTTCAAATAATCAATCATCTAAATAATCATTTACTAAAGTAACAACCGTAGTTTATTAGCTACTCGTAAACTCATAAAAAAAAGTATTTTACTTAATTTTTTTTAGAAAGCTTGTATGAAGTTTTAGTAATAGAAATAAGAATAATAATTATATTTTAATACTGCTGCTATGGCCAATAACCAATATTTACCAATATTACATATATTTCTCTGCCGTGGAAAGAAAATGGTCAGAAACAAATGGTAACAAGATGATATTAACAAATATTGGTTGTTAATATCGGCCTGCTTTTATTTACCAGACTGATACTGATATGTTAAAAAGTGACTAATATCTGCCGACACCAATGTTGGGGCCAATATATCTAAAAATAAAACAATTTATTCTCCCTTTTTGAGATATGAATCCAAGAAACATTGATGTTATCCTAATTTTCTCATTAAAAATAAAACAAAAACATTGCATTAAACAAGCTCAGTATGTAAACAGCGACCTCTCACCTGCAGCTGCAGGGTGACCTTCCCAGCCTCGCTGTTGGTGTGTCCATGAGGAAGCAGGCCGTTATGCTCCATCTGCGGCTCTCTGCTCTCCGGCTGCTGCCCCGTCCTCTGAAGCATATCCTTCACCACCTTCACCTTCAGACGGCTGCGCAGAGTGATGGCCGCGTTGCCTTTGACCCCACAGCACAACACACCCAGCTCCTTAGATTTTGTGCGTCTTGATTGAACGGATTGCTTACAAGTTTCACGGATAGTTTCGCTTTACCTTCCAACACTTTGGCCACTTCGGTTCTGTACGACTCAAACTTGAAGGGCGTCAGGAAACCCAGCGAGCCGAGGTGGAACGCCATCACTGGCGGGACGCTGCCCTGGAGAGGAAGAAACAGGAAATCTGTTGGCGTCAAAACTTTTCTGAACAAGAGAGTCTGCAGTACAAAATATCAGCAAAATCTGTTCAAATTCAGTTGCTGTGAAAATATTTTAAACTAAAACCCTTCTGTCACATCTGTGATGATAAGTCAGTGGTTCTCAAACTTTTTTCAGTGATGTACCCCCTTAAAAATATATTTTTAGTCAAGTACCCCCTGACACGGGCAAAACATTTTTGGAATAAAAAAGAGGTACAGTGCTGTAAATACCCTGTAAATACTGAATATAAAATTCAGTGCATGAACACACATTTATATTTTATTGAACTTTTTACAAAATAATTTTTCCCAAGACTTATTATGAGGAGCCTACTGATTTTTTAAAGATATTTTGAAAAGCTTCACGTACCCCCTGCAGTACCGCCACGTACCCCCAGGGGTACGCGTACCCCCATTTGAGAACCACTGTGATAAGTGATGCACAAGAAACATGCAAAACTCCTGAGAGACATCGTTAAAATACAGAAAGTAAAATTAGTGGATTCTGTGATGTGCTAAACTAAGTTTTAAACAACAGAAGTTTCCTAAACGTAATTTGATCAGGAGAAAAATGTAGAAAAAGTGATTTTATAGCATAATTACTCAGTAATTATGTTTCTGAAAAGATCTCCTACATTGCAAATTATTTGGCTTTTCTTCAGATTGCTTTGCTTTTGCAATAACATCTCCTGAATGTTATTTTAGGCTAAAGGAAAATTATGGTAAAAATGAAAAACTAAATCCAGAAATCTAAGCAGACTGAAGAAAAACTTTCTTATTCACAAAAACTGAGATAAAAGCTCCTTAATCTTGTTTAACATTATTAATCTTGTCAACTAATGAGATAAATATACATCAACACTGCATGTTTTTCTTACAGAAGAACATGCAGATAATATCTTGCATCCATCTCATTTGATCAAAGTATCAATACCTGAAAGAGAGAAGAGGCATAAAGCAGCGTCCCATCGCCACCCAGACAAATGATCAGGTCGATGCAGTCAGAGATATCGTCATAACCTGAAGTCACAAACATTACAAATAAAACTTGTCATTGTGATGTTGAATTTTGGATTTGGGAACGACATCAAACTCATCTTCACTGCGTTCAATCTCCAAGTTGGAAAAATTAGCAATTAATTTTTCCGACCAAAAACTTGAACATTTCAAATTCTCCCACAAATCACGAAACAACACAATGGTGAAAATGGCTTCCAGTCAGGCAGTGGGAAAAAAGATGATTTATTTTCTTGTTTTGACACCTTAAAAAAACTGCACTACGTAGAGTGCAGTACTGATCTATATTTTCCCCAAATCAGATGCAAAATGTTAATATCAGTTTCCGATCTTTGATAACTTTGTTTCGCTTTTAAAACGTTAAATAAAAAGAGGAGCCACGGTTTTATTTGGCGTCAGATCCAGGTCAAACAAAGAGACAAAACATCCATAAAGTTAATTTAGTGGTGCTTCTAAATGTGCTAATTCTGTAAAATATTTAAATAAGAGCAGTATTATTATAACAGTTTTCTGATTTGAATGTCACAGCATCATTTATATTTACATTTGTACAGAGATATAATCAGCAGAACTCTTTGAAGTGAATATTTTTGCATGGCAGTGTTGCGTCACAGACAGCTTGCATGGCTTTGCTATGAGACGCCCAGATGTCTCACCCTCTCTGAAGGTGCAGAGCTGATTGCGGATGGAGCCGAAGGCCTCGTCCTTCGACAGCGTGGCGTCGTCTGCTACCCTGCGCTCCACATACACCATCATCTGCTTCTCCTGAAGCACAAGTACACACTTTAGCCACAACACCGAATCGCACACTGTTAGCTTGCGGCTCAGCGTGGTGGTGTTTGGATGAAATACAAACATGTCGACTTGCAGGTCGGCTCTGAACGTCTGGTTTTAGAAACATGTGGTTAAAATGCGCCGCAGCTGCAGGAGACCAGACTGGAGCGTTCCTCTGCTTGTCTGAAACATTTCCTGGATTGATGGTGGTTAGATCCTGCTGCTCTTTGGCACCACAAATTCCTCAGCAGGAACTCATGTTCAGTGGAGGCGAAGAGGTTTAACCTTCTGCGCTTGGCAGAGGGACTCTTCTCAAAGAATGAACAGAAGATTCTGTCCAGATATTAAAATAAAAAGCAAAAAAGCGATAAAGTAACCACCTCCAAATATTAAGGTGGCGCTTCAAAAAGCTTGTACAAAGTACCCCACCATGGTGCACAAAGAAGTATTTTGTCTAGTTTCTACTGCAAATGTCTTTGTACACTTGAAATAAGACAAAACTAACTTGCAAGTAAATTTGAGAGATATAGGAGCTTGTTTTAAGTCAATAATTCCTTAATATTGACAAAAAAGTTGCAGTTTCACTCTTAACAAAACATTTTTACCATATTATGAGTGAAATAATCTGCCAGTGGATCTACCACTTTTTAACAAATCTAATTTAAGGATTTTTAATTTTTTTTACTTAATACAAGCTCCTGTATCTTGTCTCATTTCAGGAGTACTTGTTGTGTCTTTGTTATGTATGCAACATGCATGTAAAGGTTTAGGAAATCCATTCTGTCTTTTTATAAAGCATATACTGGTGTTTGAGTATATATCTTAGATTTACTTCTTTTATTAAATTGCACCAGATTTTAACTGGAAATGTTATGTTAATGTGCAAACACCAAGCTGACATAAACTTAACTGTATGGTTTACATAGAATACAAAACCAGAAAACACTACTGCATGCACTGCATTTTGTTTCTTGCTGGACTTTATGTGGTAACTCGGGAGTCAACTGTGGCACTTACAAAACCAAAAACGAAATGTTTTTGATTATGGATGCAATTAGAGATGGTAATTTGAGATGTTTTTATGCAAAATCTGCAAACAATATCTACAACGAGCTTTTAAAAGTAAAAAAAAAATCTTCTTTTTCCATATAGGAAATTGTTTTTTTCCCTCTTGTAAGAGAGGATTCATTTTGTTTTAATATCTGTAAATAGAAATACATTTTAGTTTAATTTTTGTTAGCTTTCATAAATAAAACATTTTATGTAGTATATATTTAGAAAATCATTTTTTGTGGTTTTAGGAAGGTTTTATTTTGTTGCAGCTGAGTGAAACGTGGCTGTTTGAATGGAAAATATTGCTGACTCCTATGGTAATCCAACACAAAGAGGTGCATAATTGTGAAATAGAAGAAAAACAAAGAAATAAAAATGCAAAGCACATTACATTTTTTTTACTTCCAATTCACAATTATGTCACTCTATTTGGCCTATGGCATTAAATCCCCCATTAAAAACATTAAAATCTGTAATTGCAACGTAATAAGAGGTGAAAAAGTGCAAAGTGTGTGACTACTCTTCAGAGTTCTGCATGTTTACACAGTACTTGAATTAACCACTGCGTGTTTGATCAACACATCCGTCTCGTACTTCTACTAGAAACCTGCAGAGCTCTTTGAAAGGCTCGACCAGACTCTCGTCCCTGATCTTCCTGATGACGAGCACGTTGACCGGAGCTTTGTTCCAGGTGAGCCTCTGACTGACCGGGTCCTGGATGTGCCTGGGACACATAGGAAAAATATTACACACACACACACACACACACAAGGAAACAAACACAGAAATCTACAGTGCAACACCATGACCCTTTGTCAGCAACAAGATACAAAGAGGAAAATTTTAACTACCAGAGCAAATGTTCCACACATACCATATTTTCTGAATAAAATAAAGATTATTCCACATTTCTGAGAAGTATAGTCGTTCATTAACTGCTGTGACTCTTAGCTGCAGCAGAGGATCCAGGTCAAATTCCAAATACAACAATAAAAATGTCCTCTCCTCCTTTTACCATTTGTCTTTCCTCTTGTTTGTGTGGTAAACAGTAGGCATTGTAATGATTATTCCAGCGGTATGTGTTCAGACCCAAATCATTTCAGAACAGCTGACAGTAAAGTTAACCAGACTGCTTTAAAACGAGCCAAACACGTTCTTACTTTCTCTTATCTAACTCAGTTGCACAAACATCTCTGTGCCATTGATCTAACAAGCAGTCAGTGTACACAAAGTTCAGCTTATTTCGCAGCCTCATGCTTACATGACTGAAGTTGGGTTGGGGAGAATGCAGGCTTTGGGTCCAAAGTGAGTGGCTGGATACGGTCCATGCAGAAAGTGAGCTCTCCTGTGAGGAAGAGGATAAAAAAGGAGGAGTTAACATCACCTCATGTTTGGAGCAGCAGACACTGAGCCACCTGGAGCACAGACCTCTTAGGAGAGCTTTCCGCTGCGCCGCACGATGAACCGGCGGGCTCCAAGTGCTCGTGTTGGCCTGGCAACCTCCGCCGCTCCATCTCCCACAGCCGGTGCTCGTGATCATCCCCCCGCTGCTGTGACCTCTTCCCCTCCCTCCGTCTCCTAGGTGACCTGGACGGTTGGTCCCTGTGCTTTGAGGACCTGGTCGAGTCCGGCTGCTGATCAGGACAGCCGGAGGATCTCGACACGCTCCGGTCCAACGCTGGAAGAGACCTCGATGACAGACCGGCCTCTGAGTTCTCCATCCTGAAAAACAAAGAGCGCTTTATTTAATCTATTAAGATTAAGGGAGAAAAGCTACAGACACCAGGTCCTATGCAGAAAAAATAATAATGACATAATGAGAGGCTTATTGACATATATCTGCAACGCCACATTAGGAGCATTGCAAACAAAAAAAAGGGGGGGGGTGTAAATTTTTGCCATAAAACTCCATAAAATTTTTCTGATTAATTTCAGACATTTTCTAGAGATTTTTTGGGGGAAATTTCTGAGTGAGAAAATGCAGAAATTTCAACGTTTTTTTCTAGAAAAGTTTCAAGATTAATTTAAAAATTAATTATTTTTTTATTCCAACTGACTTTTCAAACTCAAAAATTTCCAAGTTTTTTCCAGAAATTTTCTGAGATTATTCTCAAAATTTCTCTTTTTTGGCAGACACTAACTCCTTCTGTTTTTTCCCTATGTATAATGGTCCTAATGAACTGTCTGGAAAGGGTTATGAAACCATTTTATGTCTTTGTGACTTAAATGAACTACAGTAAGACCCACTAATAACCAAATAGAGAAAACACTAAAGAATTTTTGACCACTCTACCAAATATTCGCCTTAATTTATCCCAAAGAACCCTCAACAACATATAAAGCACTGCAGACCTCACTTTCCTTCAATAAGATCAGATCATGAACCCTGACTCAACAACAAAAAAGAAACAGGGTCAAATATATATATATAAAGGTTAAAAACACTGCGGACCAAACTAAAAAACAAAAAACATATAAATAGTATCCCCAAGACTTTTTTGGGAATTCATTCTTCCCAAAAATTACTTTTTTGTAATTTAGCCAACCAGACGGCTCTGCAGCTCATTAAATCTGAAGTAAAAACAAACAAAAGCAAATGAAATGGGTTAACAGTGCTTGCAGACGCCTGATGGTGTCATCCAGGACATGTTACTGTGAAGTACCATTTCTGCTGAATCAGTATTGAACTCTACATTAACAGTCTTCAGTTAGAGGCAGTTTGCAAGAGTTGCAAGACAGCCTGCTACTGGAGATTCTTCTGCACACACCATCACCTTCCACAACAACTCTTTGAAGATACTTGGAAGTTATGAGTTAGGAAGACATTTAATTTCCCTTTGGACCAAATAAAGTATTTTTGAGTTTAATTAAAACAATTCTGCAATAAAAATATGTGCACCATATTCCTCTACGGTCGGTTAGAAAACAGGTAGCAGATTTTAGGTTTAGTGAGAAACTACTTTATTACTTAGGATAGGGAGGGTTTGGATAGATTTTTGCTCTTGAGAAAAGAAATGAACATTTTAAATCTGCGTTCTACATTTCCTATTAAAATGAGTTTAATTAACCTTAAAGCGTGACCAAAAAGAGCATAAAAACTAAAAGAGAGAAATCTGACAAACATGAAATATGCGTCCCATTCATCGAAAAAGAAGCAACACACCAATCATTTTACGTATTATTATCAACGTAGGCGTTTCAGACCAAATACTAGACAGGTGTATTTATAGTCTAACCGGACAAACTGGAGCTACTTTTGTCCCAGTTTGAGTCAGACAACCTTGTTGTGTAAAGTACTGCGCTCCAGTAATGACTGTACCGCCCGGATTATCTGCTGTCACTCACAAATCACTGACAGATACCGTTACCTAGCAATAGCTCAGCTAGCTAGCCGTCAGGAAACGCAGCAAAACTGAACGAAGTGACGCCTTACTTTTCCACAGACTACTAAACAAAGCTCATGTCGACCCGGGGACACGACAGGCAAGGATGCATGCAGAAAATAACGACAGTATATTTAAAGAAGAGACATTAAAAAAAGAAAGATTTACATAGCAGGAGCGATATGACGTCACAGGAAGCTGTTGCGGGTGACCACTACGCGTTACAGCGCCATGTTTGCCCCAGCTGGCCACGCTCAGAACTACACGCAGTGTTACAGAAACTGGAATCAGTACCAGAAGATACTGCATGTTCTTTTGCCAAAAAAAGAAAAGAAAATATAAAAAATAGCAATGCAGCGGATTGTAAAAAGGAGTAGATCCGTTTTGTTAAGGTTAACTGTGTTACACCTACAGCTAACAGAGTAATTATTGGAAAGCAAGTGCATCACTCGTA
The DNA here is from genome assembly GCF_001444195.1 of Xiphophorus couchianus. Taxonomy (NCBI): domain Eukaryota; kingdom Metazoa; phylum Chordata; class Actinopteri; order Cyprinodontiformes; family Poeciliidae; genus Xiphophorus; species Xiphophorus couchianus. Next base: position 20,181,002 of record NC_040233.1, read on the forward strand.
TTTTGCACACAATGACTAACTTGATTCAGTGTAATGCATAAATAAAATGTAATAACAATCTTCTTTTGATATTCCCCTGGTGTTTACTCTCATGTCAGCAGTCAGTAACACACCAAGCTGAATGTTTGAGGCTTGAAAAGGGCAAAACTCCCACAAAATGCCAAGCTGTGATGTTCTCATCATGTGTAACGCATGTGTTTGATTTTAGTCATTCGAAGTGGGAATAATGTGTGGTAGTTATAATTTATTCCTCACTACGTATATATATAGATATTTTTTTAAAAAGACATCTTAAAAGCTCTAAAGGGTTTAAAATTTATGCTGGAAATCCACATTTCCAAGTATTTCTGAAAAACATTTTATTTGTAACTTTAGCAGTTCAAATTTCAAGTTTCAATAAGATAAAACTAATAGGAAACCCTTGTTGTTTGATATTAATTGTTAGTGTTCAACAAGCAGCTGTAAACATTTACTACAGTGCTGAAGCAAATTCAATCGAGATTTAAAATAAGTACATTTCTAATAACTACATACAAAAAATATTATTTAAATTAGTAAATTACCTATTCTTATCAGGGGCCTTTTTAAAAAAAATACACTTAATTTTTTCCCTACACTCCCACTACATTTAAATGTTTGTGATTGACTATGTGTCATGGTTTCTGAGTGAGTGACTGGTTTGCACATGAGTTTAAGTTTTGCGTTTTAGTCAGAAAAATAAATAAGGTTAAATGGGATCCTGGAGGAAAATGATGAGTGTGTTGCCAGATTTCAGCCTGGTTTTGCTGTCAGCTTAGAGGTATTTTAAATAGCAAGGAAACCACATGATATAGCTATAAGTTCACTGGCACACTGTAGTGAGTTTGCTATTTGTTTGAAAAAGTGCAAGTATTTCATCTAGAAAGGTCTGATCAGCTCTATTTTACAAATTAAAAATATATAAAAAACATTCAGAAAGAGTTTCCTGCCAATTTAATATATTATATTACTTATTTTACGTTATAACATCATTGGCAGAGGTAGACTTTACTTTACTGACTTGTAATTAATGAACTTAGTTTTCTACTCAACAACCCACCAGCACCTAGTGGCCATTAAGGGTATTGCAGGTTATAGGTTAACGCTTATTTAATCTTAAATGATAAACAGGAGTTTCTGGATTTATGCTGGGTTGGATTTAATTTTATTACATTATTTTTCAACAATAAAGAAAAACAAACAAACAAATAGCATCCATAGACATGCAATAAATAATATATAGGAAAAGTATTAACAATTACAAAATACTTAACAACATTGAAAATAACCAGACACATGGAGTTTTCTACTTAAACACACATATGAAGAAAGGACACTCAATAGGCTGAAGCCAGTGCATGGTTAACCTATATTTATCTAATTAATAAAAACTTATCATTAAGATTGTCTCGATTTGACCCAAGGTATTAGCTTGGAGTCCAACTTAGGTCATTCTTAAATATTCATGATCAGAAACTCAACTTCTAATACTTTAAGCTAAGCTGTGACCTAAAGCTTACCTTAATTTTTAATAATCAGAAAGATGTATGTTCAAGATGTATAAAACTGTTATCTAATAAGTGTTTTTCACAAACCACAATGTTGGCAGTGAAGGAAACTGTATTGAATGCAGCTCCCAGGATACGAGAGCTGCTGAAACACAAGTCCTTTTGCTATATGATGTTCAAAGTATAGCGCTAAGTTTAAGAAGCATCATTCTACATTGGGTTGTCAGGAGCTGTGCTTTCATTAGCCATATAACTGCGTAATTTGACATTTTGAAAACAAATTAGCTTAATGGAAACGCGCCAATTTCCAAAAAATGTGTTTCCGGTTAAAGGATGTGGTGTTTTTTTGTTGTTTTTGTTTTTTCGTTTTGGCTGAATCTTAGTTTATTTCACAAAATTGCAACGGAAACTATTCTTTTCGCATCACATGAGTCATGTGATCAACAACCGGATGTTAACACAAGCGCAAATCACGAAGAAGAATATGACAGGAAGTAATTGGAGGACTGTGGCGTAGCATGGTTTTTTTAAGGATGTATCGCATAAACAGACTTATTAACTCGTGATTTTAATTGTGTTTCTTATTTAATGTTATTTTTGACATTAGCAGGACACTGAAAAAGGTCTGCACACATTTGCAATAGAAAAGCAGCGACTGAACAAGAAAAAAAACCCATTATAGCCTAAAGGAAGTTCAGCTCAACATACTCAGTACATGTTTTCCAATGACATTTTTCCTGGTTTTCTTGGCCCCACTTCTTCTCCCGGAGTGAATACCTGGACCTGAACGTTGCCTGGCTCTGCTTGTCAGCAGCGTCCTGGTAGAGATTGTTTTATGTGCAGTCTGTCAGGCTTTGCAGCTACTGCAGGGCTTGGCAGCGTTTCTGCAGACAGCTTCTGTGAGACGAGGTTTTAGTTAAATTTAGCCTGGATGCACAAGACAAAACGCAGGACTTCAGAAGGAATGCTTAAATTTAAATGGAAAAATTGTCCTACAAAATAGATACCTACCTCTTTAAATAAAATTATATAGAACATCTTTTCACATTAATGTAATTTGATAGTATAAAGATTAAAAAAACTGCTTTGATTAGATTTATAAAATAATATTTAAACAACTAATTTAAAAGGCTCTGCTATGGAGGGCCTTGAGTTTGACACATATAAGGAATTAGGTTTTCTCGAACTATCTGTGTAGTTATGCTGCACTAGGCTGACCATTTTTACTTACTTTCTTCTTCTACTACTCTCCGATTTGAATTATTTTCTATTTCAATTGTTTTCTCTGCTTTTTTCTCTATACAAGCTACACCCGGTCTGGCATCCTGTTTGATTAAAATGAAAATGAAAGAAGCCAAAGACAACACTTGTTTTGACACTACAGAACTTTACTTGAATTTGATCCAAGTTCATCGTCTATACAGGATTTATTTACAGGTTCTGAAATCAGGGAAGAAAGAGGGGGGAAAATCCAGAAATAAACAAAAAAAAAAAAAAACCCACTAAATACAACCGAGATATCGGCTAAAAGCATTTACAGGTATGTCATTTATTAATGATGCTCAACAGTTAGAGATGCAGTGTCCTCTGCTTTAAAAAAACATCTTATATCACAACATGAGGTAGGAGAACAGTGTCTCTAATTCATGCAAGAACAAAAGTCTCATCACACTGTAGTATTGGCAACGTAGTATTCAATGGTCACACACACAGACACTGCGTTTCATGTTTGCAAACAGCACTGATGGGAAAGCAACAGATATAGGCTTATTTTTGCGTAAATTCCAGCTTCGACTGTCAATCTGAGCCTTCTGCAGTCATTTTCCAGGCTCCTTCTTTTCGTTTTTATCAGTTTGGCAAAATTCACAACTGTACAAAACACGTCTAAGCTCTCAAAGCGCTGCAAGAAGCCAAAGAAAGGCCTGGCATGTCATCTTAAATGGAGTTTTTCCCGTCCTACTGGTTAGTAATAGATGCACACTTAAAAAGACTAAACAGCGCCCACTTGTGGTTACAATGCAAACTCCTCTGACAGTAGAAAAAAACCCACATCTTGGGTGAATTTTCTGCTGCAGAATCAAACAGGAGAATAAAAGTAATACTGATTAGCATCTGATTGGTTAATACATGATTTCAATGTGGGGAAAAAAATAGTCAGACCAAATTATTCTACAGTTTACAATCTTTATGATCATACTGTGACTTCATATCCTGGCCAGCCTCTCAACCACAAGGGAGATAAAACTTTGCACATGTTCAATAATTCATGCAGATGAGCCTTTTTAAAAAATCTGAGGAGGGAAATCTTCAGTCTTTTTTTTTTCCTAACAATAAACAGATTGTAACTTGGCGACATAAACTGGGAGGGCAGCAAAACATGCAAACTTTTTTTTTCTTCTTTTTGTTTTTTTCTCCAAAAGGTCTTCTTGAACAAATTTCTGATTTAGATTAAGGGAGAAGGTTCAAAAAGCAAAAAAAAAAAAAAAAAAAAATCTGTCATGATAAAATCCATAAAAACAACAGCGTCGGTTCTGAAAGTGGAGTAAAAGTGTGTAACAAAGTATTTTTTTTTTTTAGTTTTATAGTTGATGTCTGAGTAAACCATGCACTTCATTCCCCCACATCCACTCCAGAAGAGTCCTTTTTCTTTTTTTAAATAAACGAAAGCAAAACATTTAGGCCCAGTGGAGCCTCAGCTGTGGTCCAAATCATATAACCTTTTATAGATCATTTATATAAGAACAGTTAATATATTAATGACTACCTTATTTACAAAGTGAATATAAATCTTCCGTTTATATGTTAAACATTTTTCTTTCATCATCTTAATAAATGTTTTCAATGTAACAACAGTAGAGTGTACATTTGTTCCGCCTGCTCTCTGTCCGCTCCTTCCGGTCCGTCTCTGTAAAGGGAGGCTGTGTAATAAAATCTGCATCGAACAGGATGGAGCACAGTGGAATGTCTTATCAATTTGCATTAATAGCAGATGCATAAAAAAGAAGCTCAGTTTTTTTTTTTTTTTTTTTTTGCTTTTGTTTTTTTATATACCGAGGACGATCCCGTTACAGTTATTTACACACGCACGCACTCGCACAGACGCTCACAGGGATCTTTTTATAGTGGTGATAAAAAGCGCTTCAGCCTGGGCATGATGGGATTCCTCCCGGGCATCTGATCTGGATGTGGGTCATCCACCACAGGGGTCCCCCGACATCTGCTTCAAACAAGTGGGGGGGAAAGCTCCATCGAAGTCGGGGCCACCCAGCCTGCCATTAGCGAGCCTCGGTGCTAAATGTCCACCGCTTCACGCTGCTCGTGAATAAGTGCAAACGGAACCCGAAACTCCAGCGAACCGACAGCTTTCACCTGCGACCCGCATTCTTAGACGACAAGAATGTCTAACGACGAAGAGAGAGGCTCAGAGAGCCGTGACAGCCTGCAGCTTTGATCCGTCTGTTGGGAACGCAGGGGCCACCGTTCCGCACGGATGGCTGCGACGCACCGACACACTCCAGCGTGTGCAGACACGTTGCGGGTTCTTTCATGCGTCGTCATGGTAACGAAGAAAGAAAAGAAAACAACATCTGTGCTCAAACTGCATCATGGGCCGGAGTGAGATCAGAGTGTGATAAAGGGTGAGTAAAAATACCTCAGGTTGAAGGGTTTAATAATAGTTATCATTTAAAAAAAAAGTGTTAAATTAAACGAGAAATGCAACTTTAATTCGTTTTATTTACTCGGTTTCAACGAATTTCCTGGTTGGGTGTGGTGAGATTTGAGGATTTTTTTATCAATATTTAACAGAAAACTGGCAAACTCCCGTGAAGCTTTATCATTTATAAGATGTATTTACTGTTATATTGGTTTTATTGCATAGATTAGAGGACAAATCTAAATTAAACACTTGCTAAGTTAGTAGCTGCTGTCATTCTGCTCTTCTTAGACTCACTGGTGAATAAAAAGCTTTAAAAATATCTAGTTAATTAGTCAGAGGATGACTTTTCAAGTTCTGTAAAACCAAAAACCAGTACACAGCGTCTGGACCTTTGGTTATTTTCAAACGATTGCTAGCTGGAGGGGTAGATTATGTTGAAGTTTTAAATTGTACCCAATTCGTAAAGTTTGATGCCATGACGCTTACCGGAAATTACCTTGTTTACAGCAAACAACCATCCTCCACTGCAAAGAGAGAAGTTGATTCAATATTTGAAAGTGTGGACAGAACGGCTCCGTTCACTTCCTCCCCTGCTGAAGCTAAAGGTAAAGGTAGACTACTAAACCTGCGCAGAAAACGTCATCGTCTCTTTCTGTTCGCTGATTGGCCCTTTTGGAAAGCCCAGGCTAGTCGGTTGAAAAGTTGTAACCTACTTTCAGTTAGTTGGCTACCAGTGTGGAGAGGTAATGTTTTTGTTCACTCTGATCACTCTACAACTTTTTTTGGTGTCATGAAGGGATTTGAACCATAGGAACCAAATGACGGAGAAATTTTAGCAGTTTTGAAAAGGGAATGTTTTAAAAACCTATCATAGCTCGATGTCTGAATGACCCGTGCCCAGACCGAGGAGGACCAGCAGCTGGCCGGTTGAGTGAAGAGGAAACCAATCTTCCCTCCAGGCTGTAGTATTTCATAGCTAAGTACAAGAAGTGTAGAGGGGTTTTGGGGAGAGGTCACACTCAGTCACTTCAACATCAGCGTCATTACTGGCATATTTTCATGAGGTCCTACAACATCTGCGAATGACAAATGTCTGCTTTTGTACAGTAAAGGTCTTTTTTCCTCCATAAAGACTTAACATTATTATATTTATTTGTGTTTATAAGGAGTCCAAAAGAAAATATATATTTTTATATATATGTATAGAGAGAGAGACGTCATTTTAAACTCCTCCACTCGCTGATTGTTGAGGATCTGAGCTTCATGTTTACAAAGTCTGTAGGTACCGGCGGCCACGCCAGGTAGTAACATAAAGTGTCACCAGCGAGGAACAGTGGAGTCCAAAATCCAGAGTGTTCAGCTCCAGGAACCAGGGAGCAAGAAGGACGATGATCCAAGTGGGAAAGGATAGTGATGGAACTTCCTGTCTCTAAAGCAGCTGTTAGTTTATTAAAAACTATAAATTAAATCAAACATACATGCCCAAAAAGTCTTTAAATACTGTTTAAAGAGAGAACTGGGAATATATATATGCAAAAAAAAGAAAACATAAATCTTGTAATGTTGTATCTTTTAAAAACGGGGATCAGAAGGGGAGCCTGCGTAGGGTCAGGCTGAATTGTTTGTGTCTGTAGAGTTGGCAAGTGACGGGAAGAAAATGTCGCCGTTACTTCAGGTCGGCCACAAGAGCCTCAGCCATGGAGGAGGAGCAGGGTGGGGAGTGGGCGTTCAGGGGTCCAGTGGAGGGAGTGAGAGGGGGAGAGGGACTGCCTCCCATCATGCCAGACTGGGCCATCTGTTGCTTGAGCTGGGCGATGGTGTGCTCCAGCTTCTCCCGTGCCTCCCGCTCCCGGTGAAGTTCCTCCTGCAGCTCCTGCCGGTCGGCCTCGGCCCGCTCCAACCTCTGCCGCAGCTCCGACAACTGGGAGGAGGCGGAGATAGAGGTCGGGTTAGGATCAAACACGGCAGAAAACCCCCTACTCAACATTTACACAAAATGTTACCAAACATTTTTGGTCTGGTTTCAAATTCAAATATATTGTATGAAGACAAAACTAACTAACCAATAAATCAATCACTGTTACAGAAAAGGAGGTGACAGGTATCTAATAGAGCCGATTCATCCCCTCAACATCCAGCATGCAAATTGATTAAAGACATCAAATTAATAATGGAAAGACATGATACACATTTCTTTTATTTTTTTTCAAGACTTCTGCAGAACTTAATTAAAACCAAATGAGGTAAAACATCCACAAAAAATGGCTTTAGAGCCTTATAATAAGAAAGCTGTAACATAACATAGCAGATATCCAGCTTTTAGCTGCACTTTCACTGTTAAGCCACATTCATATTCAGGGTGAAGCAACTGGGACTGTTTACCATTAGCGCTCATATTTCACAGCTCAGAAATGGAGAGTGATGTAATTCTGTTTAGAAAGTATCTCTGTGTGGTAAACAAGACTAATGCTGCATGTCTGTCCACAGACTTCATTTCTTTCTAGAGCAGCTAAGATGAGGAGAAAATGTTGGGAGCTTTTCAAGAATCTGCTGAGAAGTGGAGTTAAAAGCTGTGTTGGTGAGGCGCTGAGCTCAGGCCAACATAACTCAGTCTGTCTCCAGGTTTAATCTCCTGGAAACCCAAACAACGTCTCCCAAGTGTGTTTTTATATTCTTACACAAAACTCAGAGTTCAAATATTACTGGACAAACAATTCCAATATCTGGCATATCTACAGAAGAAAGAGTGAAACATGTTTCACATACAAAAAAAAAGGTTTTCAATGTAAAAATGGCCCATAAAACAAAGTTTTATGTTGCTGTAATTCAGTGTGACTTATTTAGAACTGGTGATGCATTTAGAGCTCCTACCTGAGCGGTGTAGTGGGCCTCCTGCTGCCGCTGGGCCCCGGGTTCGCAGGCGCAGGCCTGCTGCCGGAGCTGCTCCAGACGGCTCTCCAGCTCCAGCTGCTCCTGGCGGGCCTGTCCGAGCCGCCGCGCCTGCTCGCTGTGCACCGCCTCCAGCTCGCTGCGGAGCTCCCGCTGCTCCGCGCTCAGCTCCTGTAGCCTCGCCGCCTCGCCCCCACGCAACGCCTCCAGCTCCTGGACGCACAGAATCCAAGACAAGAACGATCTGAGTAACGGTGATAATAACGATCCCGTACACTAAGCCTGCAGGAGAGACACTTTGCAATACAGCTTCTCCTCAGGGAAGTTAGACTTTGTGCTTCCACCACTGCCCAAAACCTGACAGAATCCAAAACTGTGTTTGTAACCTATGACTTGTATTTGGACATAGCTTTCAATCATTTCTGCAGAGAAAATGGGATTATTTTGTCCACTTTTACTCTGATGTGCCAAAATAATTCAAGTCTGACATCTCAGAGTAAATGCAGCTGCTTTGTGTAACCCTCAGAGGTTAATCATTAGTGACAATTACATTCTAGGAGAATTATATCTAGTGCAGATTTTAGCTGTTGGAATTAATCTTGCATTAAATTTCCACAACAAAATGACAGAATTACTAGTAATATTATTTAGATTTTCTCATCATTGTGTTGTAAACTTTTTTTATTTACATCCTTTTCCGCAAACCTCCTTTAAAATAAAATGTATCAATCCTCTTCATATAAATGTTTGTCTTTATTTTAAAATCTAAAAGCAGAAATAAAATGGTGGTTCTTTAAATGTGACCACAAGTTTCCTATAGTAGATTTTTATTTTAGAATTTTAAATTTGTCTCTTCACAATAGGTTAAGTAACATTTGTGGCTCTGAATGAGTTTTATTTAGCTGGACATGTAAAGGTTTCAGACCACTAATCTATACCTAGAAAACACATTGAAGTTTATTGCTATAACTTTAAAAAGTTCAGGGAATATCAATAATTTTGCAATGTACGTAAAATTTTGTAAAAAAAAAAAAAAAAAAAAGAATGGGAAATTAGTGGGTATAAATAGAAAAATATTTCCTAATGCAAGTGTTTGGATGGAGAGAAGGCAGGGTGGAGGTTGGGTTGGTGTCATCTCCACGTCAACGACGCCTTTAATGATGGCAACAACAGTTCCAGTTGGGTTTATCTGCAGCTCGTTTCTGTTTCCATCCACCAACTCACCATTTCCAGCTGCAGCTGTTTCTGCAGGGTGGAGTTGAGCTTCTCCTGCTGCCTGCTGTACATCTGCATGATCTCCACAACAATCCTGTCCTTGTCGTCCTCCACACCCCCCACCGCCGCCGTCGCCACGGCGTCAGCGGCGCTCATGTCCTTAGACGCTGCTTCCGTTTCCGACGATAGCATCGACGCAGACCGAGGAAGAGATGCCGGAGGAGGAGTGTGGGAGGGGATGTGGGTGGCTTTCTTGCAGTACGGGCTGCTCGTCTCCATGGAAACTGCCTGGGTTTGGCTTTCCCGCTCAGTGGCCAAGGCAGCAGCCGCCACGCTCTGGGATTTGGCCTCCCCGGCGCCGGCCGTGACAGGAGGCGACGCGTGGAGATCTGAGGAAGGCAAGAAAGAGAAGAGAGTGAGGACGGGAAGGGAGAAGATAAGATAAAAAGAAAAGCAGAGGAAGTGGTTGAAAGACAAGAAGTACAAGTCGTGTTGGTGTGCGCCCGCTTAGTAACACCCTCACACAACCTCATAAAACATCACACTTCTTCCGAGGAACCAAACACTCGCCCACAATTTCTGTTTGTGTTTGCCCTCAGACACAGAAACAGGAATAAAGGTGAGCTGTGTAGGTGAGATGCTCCGCTGCATCTCCTTGTTTTTCTAAACTCCGGCTTGTTTCCCTGACTGTGGTCTTTAAGGTGTGTGCATCATGGGAAACGTTCGGCTAGATGCTAATCTCTGGCACAAATCATTATTCAAATTGATTCAAAGCCACAGAGCTAATATTAGATCCTCTATTCAAATCAGCAGAGGAAGGGAAACGCTGCACTACGGCAGTTCACGGCCTACTTTCTACAGCGTCTTAAAGGAGAAAATCCAGATTGGTCTGGAAAAAGGCAGGGAGGAAGGAGGAAAAGCTCACTCTGAGAGGAGTGGGCGGAGGATTTGACAGCAGACTGAGAGATGAAGGGAGCCAGAGAGGGAAGAGACAATGATGGATGGATGGACGGAAGAAGAGAAGTACGGGAACAGACGGAGAGTCGGCTCAGAGAGGTTGCATTGCTGGCTGCCAGGAAAACAGAGAGAGACAGAGAGATGGAGAACGGAGGGAAGGAGGACAGATTGGTTGGAAAGCGGAAAGAGAGAAACACGCAGGCTGGCAATCAGACGGCGCATTAATAACGACAGACTGAAACCGTTCCTCTGATTCATCCTTTTTTTTATGTATATGTGAACGCACGGCGTGAAAGCGGAGGTCACCAGCGAGTCAGACGTGCGGCAGCCCGCAGTGCTGTTATCCGAAGGTCAACGAGTGACTCTGTACATGGGAGCGGGCTGCAGAGCTTTCAGTGCTGGAAGTTGCTGCTGAGCATGTGTCAGCTCAGAGTGAGCTGCGTGAACTTGATACGCCTGTCATTTATGCTTATGCTGCATGCAAACAGCTGCTGCTTCGCTGTATTGATGTCACGTATTTATAGCAGACACACATCAGACTGTGTCCAATAAGCAAGAAAAGGAGTTCTAATTAAATATGAAGGATTTATTTAATGAGGTAAAAAAAAAGCTGCGTTTGGAAATTATTTATCATTAAATTGGATCAAATTAATATTAATGAACCTTCTGTGTTTCACTCTTGTATTTGCTAAGTGCTATTAAAATAAATGTACTCTGCATTAAGAGTTTTCATCAGCTTATTAGCTTCATAATTATCATTTGAGCCAACTGCTTATAGATTTGAACATATGGTACATTCATCCAACATTTATTTATGAGTTTCATATCTGTAAGTTATTTTTTTCTTATCTAAAAAGAAATGTTGGGGCGTTATCAACTAAAACACCCTCCATACAAACACCTGTGATAGAGATGTGTAAACAGGCTTAAAATAAACTTTAATCTTTCATTGCAGCAACAAAAAGAATCAACCTTTAATTTCCCCTAACTTTACTAAATGAAAGTTTTACTCACAATAACTATATTTTTACCTTGAAGAAAAAGCATATATAATAAAGGGTTGCATTCAAAATTAAATATTAGTAAATGATTGTTTTAAAGGTTTAAAACTACAACTATTTTGGGCATTAATTAATATTTTACTCTGATTAGTCTGCATTTTTCAGATTTCTGACTACATTAATTTTACCGCTAACATTTATTTAATTTTTTTTGCAAACCTTGGGTTTATTTCAGCATGTTTCTGCAGAAGAAAGCAACATAAAGTGTGTAGATATTCTTCTTATCCCCAGTAAAATATTTTCAAACAAAAAGTGAATTTTTGCACAGGTAAGTTCACAGTTCGCTGTGTTTCCTACTGACCCATTGGTGGCTCTTCGTGGCCCAGTATCCTGCGGCTGTAGTGATGCTTGAGCAGCGCGCCGAACACGTCGGGGCTCATCTCCGCCTCCCTCCTCAGAGAAACGTTGGGAGCCACCATCTTATCGTATGTGTACAGGTAGTAACTGGAAAACAGAGGTGAAGAGTTAAAAATGAAGCATTTAAATGCATGAAGATACAATACTTTTGTTTACAGTGTAATCGCAGATTTTGTACACACTGAACTTTTTCTAACTGTGACATGCTACAACTACAACTAAGATTTTATCAGGATTACACAAAGCAGCAGACCTGGAATATTCCCACAGAATGATGGTCCCACTAACAGGTTTTACAATCCTTTTTGGTGAATTTAAAAGTTTTATTTAAAAACATTTAACTATGTCAGACCTTAAAAAAACGTAGAATTATATCATATTGAAGTTAACACTGATAATGGATGCTATTTACTACCGAGGTGACTTCAAAAGACAAAATGCTTTTTTTTAGGGGCATTAAAGTAAAATGGGGTGAACACATACATGTCACACTTTTAACATTTTTATTTGTAAAAACAAAAGTTTGCAATCATGTTGTTCTATTATGTAAAATGTAAAAATACATGTAAGTTTGTGATTTCAAAATGTAGAAAAAAAAGGTCCAAGAATCAGGAGTATTTTCAGGACTCTGTAATGTGTTCAAAAATTTCCCCCATTTCTGCTTTAGGTCTCATAAAGGTGGTTTAGTTTCCTTTCAGCGATTTCACCAAAACTATAAATAGCAAAGAGTTATGGGCTCCAGAATGCTGTGTTGGCCTTTACAACAAACACGTCTGAAACAAAGAACAATCTCTGTTTGCTATCTCCTTTAGCTCAAAGCAGCGCGATAAATCTCAGAGCAGGAGCTAAACAAAACGCCGTGTGGAATATGGATATTCCTTATCGTGTGTTGCCAGGATCTCAGCCTAAACAGACCTTCAGCTTATCACAAACTTCCAGGTAGTGGCACACAACCGGGAGACAAATACTGCCTGGAGATGCTCTGAAGTCACTGAGTCAACACTCATCTATGTGGCGCTCCGAGCCCCTCCCCCCACCAGCAGCCCCGGCTTCAGAGCGCACCGAGGCTGGAGCAGTGAACTAGGTTAAGCCTGACAGCTCAGCTGGGCTCTGTTCAAAACTCCACCAACCAAGACATTCCTGCTCTCCCTCTGGATGGGAACGAGGCGCTGCCTGTCTGCCTGCGTGGGGATATGAAGCTCCTTCACTTAAAACAACTGAGACCTGATTGAATAATGCAATCAGGCTTGCATTAGTCGCGTGCCCCTCTAGTGGAGCCCTGCGACAACCGAAATTGAACCTCGTCTGGCTCTGAACTGGTGCTCTAATCTGGTCTGTGCATGTAAACGTGAAATCTCATGATGCCACCAGGTGATTGTGGCTCTAATCTCTCCCTCCCATCCTCTAATTTGTCTAGCCTGATGTCTGCAAGAGCCTCCGCGGGAAGCAGTCAGACGCTGCAGTGGCTCCGTAAACCCTTTAATTCCAGGCTTTAATCTGGGAGAGATTACTGTGTTACCTAAAATGGAGCTAGAACTAAACAGACTGGAGCAACTGGGGAAGGGATAGCAGAAGAAGCAGCAAAGAAGAAATAGAGAACAATGGATGAACGGCCGTATTATTGGAGTAAAATGGCAGAGGTCTACTACAAACATACGATTGTATCTGAACTAAGCAATATGAGACATAACGGTTCAAAAATGGGCAATTTTTAGACTTCAGATTGCGTCACAGCAGGTGAGGTGCAGTACCTGGGATGGACCAGGGTGGGGTGTCCTGGCTCCTCCTTGATGTCCGTAAAAAGACGGTTGAACATCAGAGCCGGTGGGGATGGTTTCCCCTGTGGAAAAGAAAGGAAAAAAAAGGATAAGAACAGCATAACTATGACACAAAACCACCAAGACACAGTCTTTCTAACATACTGCTATGGTTAGAGATGTTCTATACCAGTTTACTGATGTGTGTAGGAAACTAGTGCAGACTGGATGAACAGTGAAACAGCAAAGTGAGATGGGAATATGCTGCACATCGCTCTCATTGGAGCCATAGTCCAATATGCACACATACATGCGAGATGTGAGTTAGGGATTATCCATAAGGCACCAGCTGAGACGATGCACATCAGAGGAGAAAATAGTCCCACTGAATAGCCTTCATTTTAACTCAGTGAGTGTGGGGGGGAAGTGAATTAAGAGTCTCGTCCAACAGAACAGAGCACCTTGCGTCCACTACGAATTAGCGAACGCAAGGTGTGAAAAGGGATAGAGGTGAGGGTCAAGACCCTTAGGGGTGGATACTGACCTTTCTCGTAGGCTCTGTGTCGGCTAACTTGTCTGAAGCGGAGCAAATTTCCACCGAGGACTTCCTCAGCTGGCTCTCCTCTTCCTCTCCTGACTTCTAAAACACATGAAGAGAGAGAGAGAGAGATGGCAGGTGAGTTAACACACAAATACCATCCAGACATACCAAAACCACAGAGACGGAAGGATGGAGACGAACAGAATACTCAGAAAACAAAGAGTCGGTCCAACGAATCCATGGAAGTGATTGGTATAAATGCAGCATGATGTCAATACTCTGAAACGCAGATGATGCACATCTTTACATTACATGAACCCATTCAATCATTGACCAAATCAATGTGAGGAGCTGCCATAACTTTCTTCAGCTGAACAGAAACAAAACTAAAGTTATCTTAATGAAGAGGAACGATCTAATCAGCACTCAGCTTCACTTATTACAGCTAGAAACTAGTGATCAGGCAAAAATTCAGGGTGTAGTGATCAACTCAGACCTGAACCTTCAAAGACACATAAAAACAATTACAAAGTTGGTCTTCTATCACCTGAATAACATTTCCAGGATGTTATCCTGACATCTTGCTAATGTCCAAGCAAGATCTAGAGAAACTCACTCACTCATTTATATTTAGTCACATTGATGAGTGCAACAGTGTCTTCACAGGTCAGCTCACAAATAGAGTTTTACACCTCCCGGAAGATAAATCGGTCTAGAATAGCAACGGGCCAGTTACCAGTGCAAAGATATACCAATTTTTTTTAACGTAGCAGTTTCAAATCTGCTAAAATTATCAGTCAGGTTGTTCTACAACTTAAATCCCTTTAGTTTTAGGAGATGCCAGAGATGGCATCATAGTGACTAGAGTGTTTCTGGGTGAATCTTGGTCAAAACATTTGATTGGTTGGCCAAAATGAATCAAAATAACTATAAATAAATTATATACCATGTCAGTAGGAAAACAGGTAATTGCTTTTCTCTCTTACATATAACCAACTAGACAGTATTGAGCATTATTGTTTCATGGTAACTACAACAAAACCATTGTTTTCACTAAAAACTTCATACTGTGAGAGTTTCTAACTGGTCTGTGCCTCGCTGTGATACAACACTGTGGAAAGTAAGAGAAGGCCTATAAATAAACCACAAGGAAACGCCTTGCCGACAGTCAACATGTCTTGTTGTCAGGTGCTTCTGTGCAGAAATGCAGCGCAGCTGGAGTCAAGCTCTCGCTTCAAAGCACAGATGTACATTAGAGCGTCTGCAGATGTGTTCGTTAAATACCACTGCTCCCGTCTCTGCTTTTCTGGCTCTGTGTGTGTGTTCTGAACAAACACGGGGCCGTGCTCAGCGAGAGCCCATGAACTGACACAGTTGATGCTTATCTGTGGCCTCACAGCGCTCATGCACTTTGAAGCAAATCGGCAGGTAGCGCGGATAGCACCAGAGGAAAGAGAAGCTCTGGTGAGGTAGGGACAGGCGCAGAGGGGGGATGAAGACCAGAAGAGGAGAAAATAAATGAAACAAGGTTGTAGAAAGCATCAATAATTGACTCCCTTGCCTTTTAAAGCCATCTATGGTGAGCAGACAGCTTTTCAACAGCTGGAGTAAAGGATTTTCCTCCACACTGATGCATTACAGACGCTAAGAAGAATGTGTGCAAATGAATGTGACACCCAAGTCCCAGTTATACGAGCTGCAGTCCAGCATCTGCCTGCATTCCTCTAGACATCATAATAATTCTCTCATCACTTTTATCCAATTTGGAAAACATCATCTTTTACTGCCTGATGCACACCCCCAGGACCTCAAGCCTTGTTCAACATCTATCAAACACAAACCCTGCCTCATAAAAAGGGAAGCCGTTTCTCTTGTTTTATTTCATTGTAAATTGAAGACGCTCTACCTAGTGCTAATTTGTGTGGTCCATCCTGCCAGCTGAGCAGGGGACTGTCCCTTATTTACAAGGCCATGACTGAACGAGCATGCAAATGGAGGATGGAGCTGGATGTGTAGCCAGGTGTAGTGTGGAAAGCAGGAGGCTCGTCCACTCCAGAGCGCATTTGGTTGGTGGTTTTTTTCTTCTTTTTTTTTTCTGCTCAGAAGGAAGCACTGCAGCGCTGAAAGGAGGGGGCGAGTGAAGGAGGGGGAGAGAGAGGGTGGGATGATGGGACAGAGAAAAGATGGAGGGAAGGGTTGAGTAATAAGAATGAGTTGGGAGAAAAAAACAAGAAAAAAAACACTGCAGTGGTGGCGCCTTCTCCTCGTCAGCTTCCTTCACTGTGAAGGTTGCGTGTGTGGTGTGTGTATGTGTGTGTGTGGTGTGTGGAAGGGGAAGACAGATGGAGAGCACTGAACTGAACAGACATTAACTTCAGGTCTCTCAGGGGTCTTTCATCTGTTTGACCCCCACAACAGAAGAAGCTCCATTACTGAGACCACTTATCTACTTTGCTCTATATCTGTGCAGACCAATTAGAAGGACAGGGCTGTTTGGGATTAGGTTTCATGCTTAGGACAAACATTGCCAGAAAGAAAATGTTAAAAGATTTTTTTTTTCACCCTTTGTGGCAACAACTGACAAATCTTCCACATCACTAATGAGGAATTCTGACCCACTCGTCTTTGCAGAATTTGCAGGGGCTTCTAAGTGTTAAAGGCCTGTTTACGGTGCATTCACACCCTAAACTAAATCTTGTTTAGTCCACTTTTTAAAAATCAAATTCTAGTTTGTTTTCCTGGGAAGTCTAGGTCATTTAGGAAGGTGTGAATGCGCAATATAACGCTGACCAAAAAAAGTGAACTCTAGTTCACATAAAAACCTAGATATTGGTTCAGATTAATTGAACTCTGCAGCGATTCGAATGCATATGTGAATGCCAAGCAGCTCAAAGACCGCTCCAAAAGCAGGAAACAAACTACTGCGCAGTGCATTGTATGTAAATACAACCAAAACAAACGCACAAGACAAATACTAGTGGGAGAAACGACTTGTGGTCTTTTGCCAGACAAAAAAGAAATCCTACAATTACTAAAATCTGATGCTACTCATTCTCCTTCAGAATTTCCTGTCACCGACCTGAATTAATGGTTGCATTAATTATTACAAGTCATCAAAAAAAGTGTTTAAAATGATTTTATAACCATTTCCACAATGATGGATCTCATCTGTTATTGAATTTCTTTCGACAGGGTCAAGGCTTGTTGCTTTCAGAGATCCTTTGGCCTACTTCATGTTGTTGGACAGGTTCTATTTAATTGATTGCACCGATCTGGTAGTAAACAGGCCTGATCTCTGCTAGCAAAACCGAACTCAAGAAACGCCATTAATCCATTATTTACTTGGACAACTTTTATTCTCTTGTTATCTTTATCTACATTAAAATTAATTCGATGATTTCATAACATACATTCACAGCTCTCTACATTTGCTCATTCCTTTCCACTACTGGTCGCTTGTCTCTCAGTATTTCCTGCGCACCTGACAGCTTTACACCCACCACCCACACAAGAAAACACACCCAGGCTCATTATCACTGCTGCTCTCTGCTCCTTAATGAACCTGGCCGCGTGCAAATGTTCACACATATCAACAACCACTTCCCCCCGTCTCGTTCCCTCAACCCCCCACCTTACTTAAGTAGCACGGATACCAGGCTGCTGCTTGGTCTTAATCTCCACTAATGAAGCACCTCTCTCATTGGAGACGCTCCTGTGACCAACACACACACAGGCAGACGTGCTCACAAACAGCCCTTCTAACCCCCCGGATGTCTCCAGTCCTTTTGTCAGGCCGTGGCTCGCCTTATGACAATGTGGATTAGCATTCCACGCACTCGCTCAACTGAACTCTGCCCTGTTGTTCCTAATCACCAGCAGTCTGCCTGCTGCTGCAGCTACACTCACGCAGCGATGCTGAGCGCTCTGCTCTAGACACAAACAGCCATGTGAACTCCCCACAGTGACCCACTTCCAAAGCCTCGGTTCAGTCTCCCGACTGTTGGGCTTCGGCACGTGACATTTCTGCAGCAGATGCACTGATGTAGCACACAAAAAAAGTGCTGTTTTGGGAGCACTATAAGATGCCAGGGTACTACACACATCCATGACTCTCCATCACTGTGCTCAGAGTAAAAGCACTTCATTTTTCTGCACGGAATGACATCTGTGCAGACATTTAACTCCCACCAGCAGCATTAACAGCATCTGGGCTTTTCTCTTCTTCCTTTTCTACCCGAACTTTGTTGCTAAAAGCATCTTAAATCAAAGGAGCATTTTTGTGTCTTTTAAACTATTTCTAGCTCAGTTTTAAAGATAGAAATGAAATTCTGCCACAAGGACAGGATTGAGTGAGTGATTGTTCTGCTTGTGCACAAACATTTTAATCTATTTCAGCTGATTTCTGCACCAGATGAAGAATTTTGGATTTAAGAAAGGAAAGTGAAGGCTCAAATCCAGCCTCAAATCTGCTGCAGAGGGACGAGTTTCTACTCCGTCATTATTCTATTCTTAGCAACGTGTTCATCGGTTAAAGGCGAAGGTGCCATGAACGCAGACCGACATGATAAAACACAGAGACGTAGCCGGGTCAGAGGTCAGGCTCTCCTCCTCGGAGTCACGCGGAGCCTCCAGATGTCTGCCGTCTAAACGCAACAGACATGCTCAAAGTTGACCCTCGGCTATAAATACGCGTGCTGTCTCCTTACATGCATAATGAACAAACATGCATCAGCAAAGTGCTGCATGTGCTGTTTAAATTATTTAAAATGATAGTTGAAGAATAAACAGGCATTCGTTTCAGACATCAGTAATGTGAGAGAAAGTTTCCCAACTCATTTAAAGTACCATCCATGTATAGGTATGCAAAAGCTTTTCTAATTTTATCATGCCACAGCTACAATCTTCAGT
This sequence comes from Xiphophorus couchianus, assembly GCF_001444195.1. Lineage (NCBI taxonomy): Eukaryota > Metazoa > Chordata > Actinopteri > Cyprinodontiformes > Poeciliidae > Xiphophorus > Xiphophorus couchianus. Next base: position 20,199,871 of record NC_040233.1, read on the forward strand.
GTATTTTATTGGGATTTTCCTTGACATACCAAAACAAAGTAACACATATCTGAAGCGGAAGGAAAAAAAACTGCATGTTTTTAAGAATTGGTTACAAATAGACAAGATTTGCTCAATTTTTTTGCCAAATCTTCTTTTCAAAAACGCTCAAACGCAATCCGACTGGAAGGAGAGAATCTGTGACTATTAATTTTAAGGTTCTCCCATCCAAAGTTTGAGATGTGGTTTTATAACGTCTACGAATGTAACATAATTTTATTTTGAGGTTTTGGAGTATTTTATATGAATAAGCATTAAAAACTGTTTAATTTCCTCCTAGCTCACAATTATGTGCTACTTTGTGTTGGTCTAATCACATAAAATCTCAATAAAAACATATTGAAGTTTGCTTTAATGTGCAAAATATGAAAAACTTCAGTGGCATGAATACTTGCCTATACAAAGAGGCAGAAACAACCAGAGAAGAAACTATTTTCTGCCCTCATTAACCTCCTTTTACCACCAGCAATCAGGCTACTGACCTTACAGTAAAACAATAAAACCATATACAGTACGTAAAAACACACAGACAAGCACAACAAGTCTTGACAAGCCGAGAGGCAAACCTGATCAAGGGTGCAATAAGGGTTAGGTCTGACCTTTCATCCTCAAACCAGTATAACCATTTTATTTTTGCAATTTAAATCCCTCAAACCTAGACAGAATCATTTTCATCTCTAGTCAAACCAACACATCAGCGGTCGGGGTACTAAAACTGAAACTCTTAGAAGGCACCACAAACCCAAACCGTGACACTTTAACCCCCATCTGACCACTTTTAAGCGGCAGCCATTACCCCGAGAAGAGGAAGTAAACAGCCTTTATTTGGGTGCCTTTCCTATCTGCTTCAGACAGTCAGCCGGGGGGGGCGGGGAACACACAAGTACTGAGACACTCAGTCACACCCTGTCTGTCTGTTTCTAAACCACATCCTGTACTGCTGCAGTCATCAGCTGTGTCAAAGATCAAACTGGAGAGACACACATCTACTTCCTGCTTGAACCTCGCAGAACACACAAACAGAGGATGTGCCGAAGGGTGATGCGATCTTTTAAGCCCGAGATTCTGGGCATGGTTTGCTCCGGAGGGGTCCCACCTGGCAAATCGCACGAGGAGGACACCGGAGACCTTAATACGATGGTCTTAATCCAATAAGCCATTTATCCACAGACTGGGAGAAACACTTTGTTTCAGCAGCCAAATCGATAAAAAGCCACAGGGGAAGTGGGCAGTAAAGTGGGGCAATTAAACCAATATACTTTCCTTTTTTTCTTCTTCTTTTTGTTTTTTTGTTGCCGTTTGCTGATTGTTTTTGTACTGCAGAATTATACAAGCAGACCAGATCTTGGCTCATTCCTGTAAGAATGTGTAAAGCAGGTCATTCGTTGATGGTGGTCTCTGTTTGATGTACGTGCAAGGGACTGGATTGCTCAACGTGTTTTTCTTTTTATTTAGCTTTGCAAAGACAGATAAGAGGCGCAGAAACAAAAGGAGTTTTCTGACAGGTGGTGACAGAAACTGGAAGTAAAAAAATTAATATTACAAAAAAAAACTGAGGCAGAAAGCCAAGACAAACCAGGAAACAAACGGTCTTTCTCTGTGTCCTTTCACTCAGACACACACATCTGTCCCACCTTTTATTTCTACACGTAAAGTGAAAGATCAGAGTCAGACAAACACACTGATAAGCATCAGCTGGGTTAGTCATGAACAAGCTTTCCTCTCACACACATTCACAAAGAGGGCAGACGAGGACAGGTACATTCCCAACTTGCTTTGGCTCCAGGCAGTGAGGACGGGTTTTTTTGCAACACATGGCTCCTCCGTCTAGACGGTGGAACATGTGGTTTTTTTCCCTCCCCTCTTTTACTTTCCTTTCCTCCTTCCTGCAGGGCCAGAGTTCCAGTCGGCCATTTTACAATTTGCACAATCAGGGTTTGACGGCTAAAAGCGGCGGGGTACAATCGTGGAAGTCTGTGCTGGAAAATGATCAATCTACGCGCTAATAGTTCGCCCGATCCGCCTGGTGCCGTGACATGGCGTACACAAGTTTAATTTAGAAACTCAAACAGAGTTTTTGTTTGTTGTTGTTTGTGAGCACTTTTTTTTTAATAGTTTTAATGTTTCCGGAAACATACGTCCCTAATCTTTATCCGATTGTTTTAAAACCTCAAAACAAGCAAATTAAAGTACATGCTGCTGGATGACACTTTTAAAAACTAAAATTGGTGGCAAGTATTGGTTTTGATGCATTTATTCAACAGGAAATAAAGTTCTACATTTTCAGTATATGACCTGCCAAATGTTTTATGAAACTTTACAGACATTTGAGAACAAACATTTTACCCTAAAAATAGTTGTACATCAGACAGACCTCACACTGTGCATCCTTCACAAACAGCGGATTGTTTGTGAAGGATTTATTACGTTTCTCCTTAAACTGTTTCCAATTTAAGGAGAAACATCATATTTTCTTGCTTATTTCTAATTTTGGCATCTGGGCTCATGACCCAGTGCAAGTTTAAAAACAATAGTTTATTGTGTGAGTTCTTAGTTTAGTTTAGTTATAGATCTGCAGGGAAAAATTGGTTAACTTGAGAAATTTAGAGAAGTGAGATCCAGATCCAGATCCAAAAAAGAAGCTATACTTTCTACACTCAGGCAAAATTAATTACAAAGTCAAGATTTTGTTAAAACAGTTCGACAGTGCTTTAAATAGAGAATTCAGCATAAACTTGACACATAAAAAATTATCAGTATTGTCCCGTTCTGTGTCTCTGTGTTCTGAACAGTGATGAAACGGTACGCAAAGATATTGTGGGCCATGTACATCCCCTGCAGACATTGCTTCATAAGCAAAAAGTACAACTGAATTATGTCACACTTCTCATCATGTGTCTGTAGAACTGTGACTAATAGTCCTATGCAGACAGCACATATTGCCTCATAATACAGTTATAGCCTCAGAAAGAAAGGAAGAATGATTCACAGCTGTGAAATGGTGTCCAAAGTTAGTTTTGATAACTGAAATATTTTAGTTGCATTATTAGAAATAATTAGTATAGTTTCTCTACTCAGGCCCTTTTATTCACCCTCCACTATTATTAGCACCCGTTGATGAACCTTAAAATAAGAAATTATATAATCTCGGAGGAATTTTTAAAGTTTTATTTCAAGAACGTCGACAAAGTGGTGGTGTAGAAATGCTTTTTTAAAATATATCTTTACCAGGGGTGACAGAAACCATGGAGGGAAGTATAGGATGATATAAACTAAGAACTAGCATTAAATCAGCTGGGTCACATCTGTACTCAACATAAAAATCAGAGTGTATCCATCCAATGAATTAGAATATTATTGAAAAACCCATTTATTTCAGGAACTTTATCACTATGTAAAACATATTATGTTGCTTAATTCCACAGGTGAAAATGTGAAAACCTTTATTTCTGTTAATTTTGATTATTTTCCTCCTCCGGATAATGAAAATATGACATTCAAAATTAAAATATTACATAAAAATACGCTAAATACAGAAAAGTATGTTTAATACCTGCCTAAAGGTTGTTATTTTCAAACACGCCTCATCTGAGTGCAAATTCTAATTTATTGAACATGACTGTATCTGAGTCATTAAAGAAATATCAACCATGCAGCATAGAGGATAGTCTTAGACTGCACTGCTCATGTGCAGAAATGTGCGAGAGCCACGTTCCCCTCCTTGGCGCCCCTGTGCAGAGATCATTAATTACCAAAGCCGTCAGGGCTCACCTGCGTTAGCAAGCCGGGCCCGGAGACAGAGACGGCGATGCGTGCACACAGATGAGTAAACAGACATCCTATCAAACAATGGCTCCATCAAACAGTGATGTAGGAGGATGACGCAGTTTACTGCAAGCAAACAAATACAGACACGAGCAGACACACTTCATGCTCCCAGGAGGACACATCGACTCAGAATGAGGCCAGTGGGCCCTTGTCTTGTCTGCCGATGACTGTACTCATCATCTGAGCTCTAACTGGGACACCGTTCACACAGCTTCTGCGTCTGTGAGAGAACTGCAAGGTCTTTACAAACCAAAAAGGAAGAAATTCTCCACAATTGCTTGTAGTTTTTGCTCGTCAGAAGGCAGGGTACCGGTTTAACAAATCGTGTTTGAATCGGTCGCCTGGTTTTCTGCACAAGGGAGCTTGGCTTACTATTCGAAACGGATGAAACAACTCGGAGCGCTTGGAGACAAGAGGCGAGTGAGAGAGCCGTGGAGAGGACGAGCGTTGCTAAGCAGACTGAAAGCTGAGAGAGGCTGTCAGCAGGCCAGCAATGCACTGCTATCACTACAGAAAGAGAAAAACACAAAATGGAGACGTAGCCTGACCCGTTTTCAAGGCAAAACTAAAGTTACACAGCAATAAAGAGTTGCTCAGCTGTTAAACGTGTTTTAAATCACTATGTGCACATCTAATAAGGACTAATTAATGCTTAATCAGTGCAGAGAAATCAGACGCTGATCAAAATCCAACAATTTTCAGCTTCATTTCCTCCAATTGGTGACTGACTGGTTGGAAAATCAAACATCTAATCGTTTTCCAATCAATGAACAAATACTAAGAGTATCCAGGTCGCACTAACAGAGGTCTTCAGGGTGGAAGCTGTTACTGAAAGAAGAATATTCAAAGTGTCAATGAACTATTTAAAATGAAGTGAAAGGAAGATGTAAGAAGCAATTCACTAGAACATGCCAAAATACATTGCAGTTTGTTCAGGCTGCGGGAGAGCAAGAGAGAGCAAGACTCAGAGGAGTTTACAGGGAGGCTCAATAAAGGTAAAAGATAAAGGTAATTTTATTTATATAGCACATTTTCAGCAACAATGCAATACAAAGGGCTTTACATGATTTAAAAGGAAATACAAACAGAATAACAAACCAAAGGAAAGAGCAAAAGAAGAAAAATAATCTAATGTTGATCTAAAGTATGTAAGCTAGGTGCTCCTGTTCAGGGTTACTAAGTATCATCTGGTCTAATTCCATTTCTGAGTTGGGAGAACAGGAGTCAATACAATACAGTATTGTTATAGACAGTGCTTTTAAGCTCTGTCTGTAACAAAACATCGTGGATTTGGAAATGTTTGCAGCTTTTCAGAAATCTCATCAATGTTTTAGTTTAACTAAGCTAACTGCTAATATAAAATGGTAAAAACAGCTTCAGTTGTCAAGTTTGTGGATGAAAAACCTTTGTTACAGTACTGAACTGGTTAAACATCTATATTGATAAAAATCAAAAACTAGAAGCTGACAACAAGATTCTAGTTGGTGCATCTCTGTCTGTAGCAATAAATCAATTAGTCACACGATAAATTAAAACAAGCTTGATAATTTCCATTTGCATGATGGTTTGTTTTTCTCGTATCTCTCTTTTTACCAAAGACTGAATGACGGTCTGGTGCATTTGTCTCAACTAGAAGGACAATTTTGTTTATTTTCTATTTTATTTGTTGATTTGGGTGTTTTGTTTATTTATTTTGGATATTTAAAATGTCTTCCAGTTAAATGTTTATTAGAAATTAAAGTTTATTGGTCTTTGAGAAGGTGTACTTGCATTAATATGTCATTACCTTTGCATTACGTGAAAATGGTCTCAAGATAATATTTTTGTTTATATGTTAGCATGACAGTCCTAGATAAATCTGTAAATAGAACTATCCTAAACTGAGATTTTAGGTGCTTCTTTACTAGCAATCAATCAATCAATCAATCAATCAATCAATCAATCAATCCTCAGTTTGGTTTCGTTCTGTTGAAGCGTGGAAAGCTGCATTAACGTCCGAGCTGTCACAGCCAGCAATGAGGTCGGAGGAGGGAAGGTTATAAAACTGTAGAGCTTCAGGAGATCCAGACCCAAGATACAGTCACAGTGTTACAAAGAGACGTTTTCACCTGGCTAAAATGCCCCGCAGGGTCAAATCTATGAGAGCCACATGGAAAGAGAGGCTGTTGAATTCAAACTGGCTCTGGGTACGGTGGCTGTTCTGCAAGGAGCTCAGGTCTCATTCATATTACATGTAGCCGCTTGTTTGAAGTCTCCACTGCTGCTACTTGAATGGACAGCTTGGCTCCGGCCTACACATCTCTGGGGCTCAACAGTCTTTCCTTCAGACTCACACATGAGCTATTTCTTTTTCCAAGAAACATTAATATTTCTGAAAGAGTCTTTTTTTTTTCCTTCAGAGGAAATCTCAATCTAATCGAAAAATGAAGCACCCTCAGTCGAGTCGATCCTCCATTAGCGGTCTGGAAGGCACAACAGTGAGCAGGAGAAGCCCCTTCGCCTCTGGAAAAACCTGGTTACGGCCTGAGTCAGAGCACTAAGTGAACGCACCTGGGCGAAGATCAAACTGACTGAGTGAGAGACCTGCGGCGTAATAAATCTTCGTCCTGGCTCCACCGTGACGCTGATGAGTGGAGAGCAGACCGCAGCACGGATGGAGCGCCGTGACTCATGCTGCAGGACGGCGGTGGGAGATGTGGGGGGAGGAAGTATCTTCTGGTGGCTGCATTTTATTCTCTATTTGTTTGTTTGACCCCTTGACTGCCTTTAGGAAGAGATGCGGTCTGCGACTTCTGAAGGGTTCCTGCGAGACCGTGACGACTGGCGAGTCATCATGGCGTTCCAACGTCACGGTAACAAGGACGTTCCGTCTCCCATAAGGTGCACAGCCTTGCTGAACAGAAAACGAGGCGGGGATGGCTGTCTGCCAGAGCAGCTGACAAATAAAAAAGGAAGAAAAAAAGGCAACCCTGCCAAAAAATCTGCATCGTTAGACTGACTGCTAGATCCCCTTCAACATGAGTCAGTCTTACGAAGAAATACAGCACGGACTGCCTCATCAGGGATCAGGATGTGTCTCAGCCAGTTCATTTTGATAGCGATGACAAATCAGATGTCTGGCATTACAACGCACACATGTCACAGGAACTGGTTAAACTGTAGCCAGATTGTAAAAAAAAAAAAGGCAAACTGCGCTCTGCGAAGGATAAAGTCAAGGGTAATAAGACCCTGTTTAGAGCCAAGTCTCTCCAGCAGCAAGGCTGCAGCGAAGGAACAGGCAACAAATAATGAATGCAATGAATACAATGAATTATTTTAGTAATCAATTATTCTCTTGATTAGTCTGATGATTAACCACATTTAACCACTTAAGTATTTTCATGTAAAAAGCTCTGCCCTTTCTGCTTGACTCATCAGTGAAGTGTAGGGCTAATCTGTTTATCATTTTTTGGATTACCGAATTAGTAATTGGACAGAAATGGCCTTTTCATGAGTCTGTAAACTTCAGGTAACGATTAATCAATTTAAGAGATTAGTTGATTATTTCAATAATCGATTTGTCATGATTAATCTGATTAATTGTTTCAGCCCTACTGCTCTTTATAAGACTTACTGTCATTGCGGTGACACTTTTTGGCACATCGTCACCACTACAACTGCAGAACCACCACTGCTAGTTTCAAACAAGCTGTTACCATTCACAGCTCATAGCTGCATATTGAGGTCAGAAACTTTTTAGTTATAGAGTTGATCTAGAGGGAGAAGCAGAACCAAGCCTCTATTTACAGCAACTAATTGAGCTGCTACAATCTCCAGAGGGAAATGAGGCAAAAGAAAACAGTGTATATCCTGAAGAAATATCAGTGAGACGGATAATTCCCAAGAGCAATGTCGATGCAGGTGGGATTAACAGTGAGATAAACACCATTTGGCAACGGAGGGATTGAAAGTAATAGAGGAGCAGGCCGAAGTGCAAAATGTCCCTTGCTTCTTTATGCTTCCTGGTTGCTAACTTTACAGTTTCGCCTCGAGCAAAATCACTCAGAGCTACTTGTGGGATCAGGATTTATGGGGGTAAAGAGACTGCTGACAGTGGAACGGGAAGAAAACAGTTGGGAGGTGTTTGAAGATTCAGTTAGTGGAGCAAAGGTGAGCCTAACTGGGGCCAAGCAGACCGAGTTGAGCAGGTTGGAGCTGTGCTGGGCTTTCTGTTTTCATTCGCCGTCTAGACTTGAGGGAGAAACTAACAACAGATCATGGAAACACTTAACTCGGCTGCCACTGTGGGTTATTAAAACATGTGTGGCCATTGGACTGGAAGACTGCGGCCGGCTAATCTCAAACATTGCGAGCAGAATTACTTCCATGTTGAGATGGCCAGGCAGTACCGCACGGGGTGATAAATTAGCAGCAAAGTGGATGGATGGGCATTCGTTTTAATAGAGCGGCCCTTCTTTTTTCCCCTGGTTTCCCCGTGTTTGCAACATACATAATTGATCTGTGTGGTGGCTGGGCTTCATGTGTTGTGGATGTGCAGCGCGGCGGCCCAGAGGGACTTATGACACGCCTTTGATATCCTGTTTATCTGCTTGTCTGGGAGATAGAGGGCTTGAGGGGGGTAAATAAGCGACAGGGAGTTGGAGTGAGCTGCATATGTTGGTTCTCCTGTGGATAGCTTCGTCTCTGGTTTTCTCAGTTTATGTCTTCATTAATCACCGTTCCCAGGGGGAGGAGCCTTTCAAATGCAAACGCACATTTCCCCACGCTGCCTGGACACCAACCTGCTCCTATGGCTGTCTCCCATGGAGACCAGACAGCGGACGGCTAATCTTCTCATCAACACGTAGATTAATTAATACGGAGACTCATCACTCTGGTCTCATGGAAAACAACCAAGGCGAGCCACTCGGATGCATCTCTTCTCCACCAATCAGTCTTGTTTGGACTCGCAGCTCATTACATGGAACTGCTGCTGATTTCACTCGTTATCAGGCTGGTTTTCCTTAGAAGCAGCAAACTGGCCTGGTGCCCCAAGGGGAGGAGGGGAGAGACGGGGCCAGGCGAACATGCAAACAAGCCGTCAGTCTGGGCCACTTTTAAAGCCTGAAGGACGACTGGGAGGGGCTTGGCAGGTTTGTTTAGTCTGTGTGACTGTTGGCAGACCTGGTAGAGGCTCCTGAGTACACACAGAGCCGTCTCTGCTGCTCAAAAGTAAATCCACTTCAGGGTGAGCGTGGGCTGGTATAAGATTCTGACGGTGTAATCTTCAGTAAATACACCACACCGAAAAATGTTTAAAACAAAGATGCATTACATGAACTAACTGCTTTTATAATAATGTTATCTGCTTAATTTGTTTATTCATATTCTGCCTTTGATACATAGATTTAAGTGAGGATTTAACAAATCAGCCAGAAATAAGAATTAGAACATTCAGATTCTTTTTTACCCTTCAGTAAATGCATCAAAACTAAGAACTGCTCCAACAAAAAGCATGCACTTTGATGCATAATTGAGGATTCTCTTGCAATTTGTGCATTTTCTGCTGCATACAAAAATACAACATCTATCATCAATCCTCCAGTACATTTTCCTTCGATTATGTGTGGTACATTCCCCTAGAGAAAAAGCTCTGACATCAACAAAAAAAATACAAATCTTGAAGAGTAGTTTCAGCCAAGACAATTGGTGCATATAAATAATAAATGAAGCAGTTTTTTTATTAATATTTTCTAAAGAATATAAAAGTAGTACTTATCCTGTGTTCATTGGTCAGAAAACAATTGGATTTTTCTGTCTTTCAACTAGTTGATCAAGCAAAAAACTGTCCGGTTCCAGTGACCGGACCGAGGTATGAAATGACCAACCAGTATAGCAATGCTCCATGTTTTACCATAATGTAGAGACTGTGAGCGGCTCCTGGACTAAACCATGTAAAGACCTGAACTGTTCTGAGGCCCCTGAGCATGTGAAACCTAAAACCCCAGAATATTCTTGTCTATTTAAGACAAAGACTCAGAAATAATGACTTTGGCACTCCTCCAGCAAGCTGCAGTACGCTTACAGCTCTGTAATACTGTCACTGACCTGCTGGTGACACAACAGAGGGCCCCTCGGCGCGGCTCCTCCCACCTCGAGGGGCCCCGCTCAGTCCTTTGCAACAGGCAGCATGGTCACACACAACAACCATCAGCAAACTACAGTCGGTTCAGATTATAGATTTCTCTGTTCAACACCAGCAGCTCTGTGTTTAGTAGGAGAAACACCAAAATGGTCTGTGTCCTGCTGTTAGGTGGCGTGCATGTGATTGGTCACCCAGGAGGGCTGCTACTGGACAGATTGGAGATTCAGCTCAGGGCCTGCAGAGGTTAATTTTCAACTGGAGGGGAGAGGAGAGCTGGGCCCCAACTCCCCCAGTAAGAACCGAATAGATATGGACGAGGCCAGTGAGGAGTTGTTTGTGACTGAATAACATTTAAACTGGCCTGCGGTGACTTAACCTCCCCAACTCTTTCCCTCCCTTCTCCCTACATTCTCTCCAATGTTCTCGTTTCACTCCTCCTCTCTTCTTCCTTCTCTGTTTCGTGTCATCTGCATCTCGTCACATCCATCAAGGCTGCAGATCTGATCAATAACTGCTGGCCTTTCCGCCCATCCGCCTCGCAGACGCACACAAGTGGTCTTATTGCTTATGTAATGATCGACTTATCAGGTCATTTGACCGCTTATTTTGTTACTGTTAGCCGACTGGAGTCTTTGGGGGCATTCAGAGATACCATGTGCACCAGGGAGGAAGGAGATGAGCGAAGGATTGCAAACCGAATGTTGGAAGATAAAACTTTTGAAAGTATGAACTCAAAGAAAAATTGTGATTAAAGGGAAGGGAAAAGTAGCAACAACGACATGGTGAATGGTTACCATCATGTTTATGGCTGTCAAGACACTTTGTGTTTTTAAAAAACTGGGGTTTTGATAATTGCAAAAAGTTAAACCTCACAAGTTTTAATGATTCAAAGTCCTTTCAATCAGAAATCAACGGATGACCATAACAAGCTAATCTGAAGCCTGCTTAGCCCCAACCAGTGATAACATGTGCCAACCCGTCACTCTGACCTAAAGGTGGTGAGCTATTAGTGGCTTGTGTTAAGCTGCTAACACCAGGCTGGGTAATCAAACACATAACCTGACTATTGAAACCAAACTCAAATATCTTGTTTATGCTACAATAAAAAGCTAATTCTTATGCTTTTTAGAGAACAGCCCTGCTTTTCACGCTGCAAGTCAAATTAACTTGGTTTTATTTTTCAATTTTTGTGCAAATACTGTGATATTTCTAGTCAAGGTTATCATACTGTGAGAAGCTCAACGCGACCCTCGCCTAATTAGCATGTTTGCAAAAATCCAATTAGATACGAGCATGACAGAGAGGCAGACGCAGCAGACTGCCCAGGAGCCTGCCAGAGACTACAGCTGCGCTGCTCTGTGGTAATGAAGTCACTGGTTTCCAAATAGCAAACAGAGAAAGCCAGAGAGAGAGATGCAGCTGTCTGCCGTCTGTGCCGCAGCCTCTGTGTCAGCCCGGCTGGGGGAGACAGACAGAGGGAAAGCTGTTCCCTCCGTCTGACTCCTCTGACTCTGGGCCAGCTAGACGATGCAAAACAAGGCCGGGGCAAATAAGCAACACATGTCAGGGGTTGAGCTCGCAGACGCCTTAAAGATACGCCTCCCGTATCAGGTATGAAACTGAATGCAAGGACTTTAAGAGGGGGAAAAAAAGTGAAACAAAATCTTTGTTGTGGTTTTGTTGTTACCCGTTGCTTAGCTAAAACCGATGCAGCAAGGTGGAAAAAAAAAGCAAACCTCAAATCTGAATTTGCTCTGTTACTTCCTGTCTTCTTTGGAAACCAAATAAAGGAAAGAATAAAAAAAAATATGACGCCACCTGATGTCTGACTGTAGAGACTAAGCCACTTTCACAGGCTCATGCGGGCAAAATGAGCCCATTGTTTGTGGAGTACCAAAATAATCTGTTTAATAAGGCTTCGCCTTGCTGTTGCTGTCTGTTCGTGGCGTCCGTCAAGCAAATTTTATTTACACAGTAGGGATCTGCAGACAGGCCAGCCGGGCCTCCTCCAGGCACAAGGCGCCATTTACAGAGCACAGGTCCTGGAGTTTTTAAATGCACCTACTTAAACCAAACACTCCCAACAGGATATGGGACTTTCTAGCCACTGAAGAGAGAAGAAAAAAAAATCTCCTCTCGTGTGCGTCTCAGCTCGTCTCGCTAGTAAATGTGCACATTGACGCAGTGTGTCAATAAGGGCTCATGGGAAAAGGGGGTTCATGTTCGAGGCATGAACCAGAACGCAGGGATGCATGCATGGCTGGCCTTCTGTTCACATCCACTGGGATGTGGAAAAAATGAGTCACGCAGCCAGTGGAGTGGAGGCGGCTGGACACCAAGAGTCTGGAGGATGTTCGGGGTTGAGCGACATGTCCTCCTCGCTTCCTCTCATTTACGCACATGTGCAGACGCAGATTGTGCTGCAATGGGAGGGGAAGAGCCATATTGTGACTGAGTGAAGCGGGACGCTGCCGGGTCACCGTGTTCTCTAACTATTGACCTTATAAACACTCATACATCCGCTCTCAAGAGGAGGGGAGGGGCGGAGGCGGGTTGAGTGTCATCATCCTTTAATGTCGAAAATCACCTGCTTCCTGGAGGACTTCCATGCCGGGATCTCTCCAGGAACATGGCCCCTTGTCACTTCCTACTTCCCTGAGTACGGATACATGGACTGGCACCTCCAGTAAAGATGAGAAAAAATAAACACTGCTGCAACTAATATTTTATTTAAGTAATCAATTATTCTATCAATTCAGTAATTAATCGTACCATTAATCACACAAAAATTGGCACATATTTAGTATCAGAAACATATTAAAAATGCAATTAAGTAAATGATTCAACTAATTTATTAATAAAATAGAGATGTTATTGCCTGAAAGGCAATAACATAGAATTCTTGTAGCACAAGCTGGATGCATCTCCATCTAAAAAAATATTTCTATCAGCAATATGTGAAAAACTCAGCTTTTTCTAGAGTGTAGGACTAATCTGTTGACTATTTTTTGAGTAATCATTGGAATAGCAAAAGTTGCTTAATAGGAGATTTGAACTAGAGGAAGCTAAAACTGCCACCTACGAAGTTCAGGGTTTAACTCCTGCTCTGAATCTGTTGTTCTTCCAGCAAACATCATTCTTTTAGCCTGTACACTCCAGTTAATTAATCTATTAAGAGATTAGATGACGATTATTTCAATAACTGATTCATCACGATTAATCCATTTAATCCAATTATCGCTTCAGCTATAATCTCATTTGACCAAAGCACGCTAATTTAAAATCCCAGTAGTCTTTAGCAAACCACACAGAGTTACGTTTGTGGTGGTAGGATAGAAACAGCTTTTTTATGGCTTTACTCCAAAGCAAGGCATCTAATATTTCTTATGGTGAGGCCACTCTTTACCTCGTTTACCGTGCTGCTCGCTGTGTGTGAGGGAAAGATAAACATGGCTCCTCATCCAGCCTAGTGGCTGGAAGAACTGGGCGCCTGTCTGATGTCCTATTTATAATCAAAGGGATACAGAATGTCAAAGATTACCAATAAGAGCCTCTAAAACTTGTCAACTTAAAGCAATTTTTAATGCATAACTACTTTTTTTTTTAATTTACAATTATTTTTAAAGAGATTGTTACGGTACCACATACGATTTTGATAAATTAATAAATTTACTTAAATTGAAAGTTGGATTTTCCCAACAGAAGCAGAGGAACCAAGAAAGCCTATAAGTGATTCTGGAGGTTTCTAATAAAACTAAAGTTTGAAAAGGGCACAGTGGGGTAAAACGTCGTCACTAGTACTGACGTTAAAGAGAAAGTGTGGAAATCACCTCGGAGAAGAGACAGCACCACGAACTGTGGTGAGACGCAGGCTCCAGAGAGCCTGACAAAGTGTGAGACAGAGAGACAAAAAATGTGTCACACTGGCCTCCAATTATCTACTCTTTACACACACACACACACACACACACACGCCCACCAGCACGTACATGGAGCGACAGCGTCTGACACATAAAAAAAGCACACCGAGATGTTAGGACTTATAATCCAACATGACATTACAGATGCTTTGGTGCTTGTGTCGCCCGGGTCCATTGTTGTTCACTGAGTGCATTTCCGTTGCGGTAATAAAACATCTTTTTTTTCCAACCTCTGAGAATAAACCTCCGAGTCGGAGAGATGGGAAAGAGGCGGAACAGGAATGCGGTCAGGATGCGAGACGAGACAGCAGACGGCGTTTCCGCCACATCCACACGCTCCAAGTGAACCAGACACGAAAGAGGGAAATCATTTGTCTATTTCCCAAAAACACAAACATTTGTGTGTTTGTTTTGGAGTCCATCTCTGCGCACATAAGCAGCTGCTTTGTTAGGAAAGGTGACAAACCGTGTTAGTGAGGGTTGTTGGTTTTGCTTTGACTGTAAGGGAAAAAATTATCTCCATTTGTGCATCAAAGCGTGAACAAACCACAGCGAACAGACAAAAACATCCAGAAACAATACAAGAGTGAAGCAGAGGGAATGAGGGGGGTCCCATTGTGGTCAAAGGCAGGTCAGGAGACATAAACCACTGCATGGCAGGGGGAGAAAATCTACAGCTTTTCCCTCAGCGACTGTTGACTTTTTTATAGACTTGCTGGCCTTGTGGCTTTGATCATATATTGACGTGTTTTCCCCCCCACCCGCAGCAAGAAGAGAGAAAATAAGTAAAACTATCAAGCAATTCAGAGCCTCAGAGATGAGCTGAAGAAATTCAATGAAGCAATTTCAATTTCTGGTCAGGATGCCTCCTGGACGCCTCCCTGGTGAGGTGTTCCGGGCACGTCCCACCGGGAGGAGGCCCCGGGGAAGACCCAGGACACGCTGGAGGGACTATGTCTCTCGGCTGGCCTGGGAACGCCTCGGGATTCCCCCGGAGGAGCTGGAAGAAGTGGCTGGGGAGAGGGAAGTCTGGGCCTCCCTTCTGAAGCTGCTACCCCCGCGACCCGACCTCGGATAAGCGGAAGAAGATGGATGGATGGATGGAATTTCAATTTCAGGTTAGCCTCCAGGTGAAGGGACTCTGAAAAATAGCTTTTGCGTGCAGATATTTTCCTTTTTCTAAGAAACACTTACTCCCGACAAAAAATGTAGATTGGAAAAAAAAAAAAATCTCAAAATAAGCTTGTTTAGGGAGCATTATGTTATTTTTTAACTGCAAAGGCACGTATGGAAAAAGAGGTTCCAATTTACTGAAGGCAAACTGGAGCAGCATTTCTATTCAGGCGTCCCTGAACCTCCTACGCCGAACCTTTTGTTGAGCGCCATTCCCACTGACCTGCAGGTGACCCCTGAGGGGACAAATGATGCACTTCTTCCTCAGCTGTAGCCAGCTGGACTAACTTAGGTCTGATCAGACCTGATGAAGCAGATGTCACCACCTGTCCCGGGACTCAGACACACTCTGGGTCAACACTGGTTTAAGAAAACACTGGCCATAAGGCAGTCTGCTTCAGCCTAATAAATCAGCCACATATACAGTCCCTCCAGGAGGCAGCCATGTTTTGTTAGTTTTTTTGTTTTGTTTTTGGGGGGCGGGGGGGTAATTGAGGCCTAAAAGTTGAAATTGCGGCACATAATCTCCCAAAAAAAGACAGGATTTTAACATATTTAAAGTACAAATCACATTTTCAAGAACACTCTTGAAATAGCACCTTTGATAAAAATACAATTATGTCCTGAGGAATTGCTAAAGTGCAGAAGAAGAATCAATAAATCCTACAGAACATCTCAAAATGGTTTTTGAGGCAAAACAACCAAACAAAAAGGGGTAAATGTTACACACATGCTTTTATCGTCCAGGTTAATCTTTCAAGAGATGTTGTGAAACAGGAAATGAAATTAGAAGGGTGGCTTTTGGGGATTGGTCGAAATTCAGCAGAGTTGCAGTGATTGGTCAGAAAAGAAGGGCATTCTGAAAACGTTAAGGTGATTTGTCAGATGTGCAGAAGATGAATGGTGAAAATGCAAGTAAGAGCAAAACTTGCAGATGAGTGAATTTGCTTTAATAGTCATGATCGCAACATCACAACTTCCTGTAGGGACTGCAAACAGGACACACTGCGGAAAAAACACATATACTTCCCAACACAAAAAAATATAATTTTTTTTATTATTAGATTAGCCACCAGAGCATGACAATTTTCACCTTGAACAATTGGTCATAAACTCTAAGATCCAACCAGCAATCTGATCTCATCTAACCAGGTTGCAGTAACGAGCACACCCTTCAGTGTGGAAGGTGCAACTGATGGAAGAAGACTGGAAGCTAGCTATTTCAAGAATCAATGAGGCACACTGATGTGGAAACTATTCAATGACAAGTTGGCCTCATTCAGGCTGTGACAGAGTGAGATGAAAGAGCAAGATTTTTAGCAGATAACAGGAAGAGTTAACATAACACACAACACAAACGATGCTTGACTTACTTTGTCAAGGGAGCTCTTGAGCTGATAGTGGAACTTCTCTTTGACCTCGTCCAGCAGCTGCTTGAGTCTGGGCTCCTCCGGAGTCCCTTGGTACTTCCTGGCTAGCTGCAGGTAGCAGGGCCACTTGGCCGAATCAAAGCCCCAGTGGCAGGTCCTCTTATCAGGTGACTTGTGTGAATGCATGACAAACTTCTGTGGCGAAAAGAGCAGCTGGCACTCAACGCACTGGATGCAGGGGGCCTCGGGTTGGGTGTAGAACTGGGGCACGAAGAGGCCCTGACACTTGCCCAGACACTGGTGCTCCACCTGGAAGCTGGCCTCGCTCTCCTTCAGCAGGCCCTGGGATAACAGTTTGCCGCTGGGGTCAGTGGGGAAGGCGGCACCGGGACGCAGCAGAGCGTTGCACAGCCGCTGCGCATCAGTCAGCGTGATGAGGCCGCAAGACGGAGCGTTGAACGGCAGGATGCCCAGCACCTTGAGGATGTGCAGCTGCTCGGCATCACAGCGGGAGCAGTAGACATAAAGCTCGTCACACACGGTGTTGATCTGCTGGAGCGAGAAGTCCCGCAGTACCGAGTTCAGCACCTGAGGCAGGCAGAGCCGCTTCTCGCCACCGACCACAAAGCAGGAGATGGATTCTCCTTCCAGCAGAGAGTGGGTGAGTTCGGTGGAGCTGTCGCAGGGAACCAGAAGAGGGCCTCCGCCCAGAACAGGCGGGGAGGGCAGGGGCGGCAGTCCCGCGGGGGAACTCTCGTGGCCCGTTCGGGCCGAGAACGCGGCTGGGCCACCGAGGGAGCTCTGGCTGCTGAGGGTGAACTGGGCCAGCGTGTGTTTGAGACCAGGACTCAGGTCCAGGGCTTTCACAGAGCCCACAATGTGCAGTTCGCTGCGGGCCTCGGTGTCCATCTCAGCCTCGTGGGCCAGATCTTCCATCAGCTCCTTCTTCACCTTGGGAAGTTTCGGGAGGGAGTCCAAGCCACGCCTCTTCAGATTGATCTCTGCCATCACTCGTTTCTTGATGGGCGCATCCTCCATGCGCTCCCTGTACAGCCTCTTCATGTTGCCCTTAAATGAGGTCAAGTCTTTAAAAGGGGTTTTCAAACTGGTCTGGGTGCTGGCCATGTCCGAGTATGGGAATTATTGTCCTTCGCTTTTACTTCTGTCGTCTGTTCCTTGTTTTCCTGGTGTACGTTTTACCCCCTCAAGTCTTTACTAAAAGAAAGTCTTCTGGTAGCTGCACACATGCATGATGGTTCCGGAAGGTCTCTAGGTTCTGATCCGCTGTCTAAACACAATAAAACAAAGAAGGTAGTTTAGAAAAGACGACTCTACACATTGCAGCGTCTTTACATCCTTTACACAAACTTCACTGGAGTTTATTAGGGACTTAATGTGATACACTAACAAAGTAAAGAGATGTAAAAAATTATGTTAAAAGGGTTGTAGGTATTTACACTGAATCCCTCTCAGTCATTACTTTGCAAATCTTTGACTGGACCATTTTACGACACTTGATCTAATCCACTTCATTGTAGCTCTGGCTGCATATTTAGAGACATGAACTTCTACCTCAGTCTGAAGTTGCACTCTTCAAACTTTAATTTGTAAAAGGATTTGAAAACCACATATTCACCTCATGGTGGCACTACTTTGTTTTCTAACATAAAAGTTTTAAGTTTGTAGGTGCCAATATATATACATTTTAGGAAGTTTTTACTCATGCAAAGGTACTATCCTGTTCCTGACATAAAAGATAATTGAAAATTATTTCAGAGCAGTAAAGGTTCACAAAGAGTGTAATGTTTTATGCTGCCTCTGCTTTGGACGGCAGAGGTCAGAGGCTTCCAGCATGGTCCACTGAACCAAATGGCCATTAACCCACTTCACACAAACACAGGAGAAAATTTACATCAGTCAAACCAAAGGGTTTCAAACCAAATTCTCAAGCGCAAAGTGAGAATTTTAACAAACTAGTTTACCAAGACTCGACAGTGCGAAATCCTCTACAACCTTGTCTTTTTTTTTGTGAAAAATAACTTTGCAAATGAAAAGTGTCCTTTCCAAACCAGTGAAAAACAACTGATAAAAGTGGTACAACTAACCAAGGCTGGCAGTTTTCTTAAGAGTCAAAAGTCCCGCTATATCAAGATAAATAATTACAATCTGGTGTTCACAATTTGAAATGCAGAAATGATAGAAAATGCAGCAACAGAGCGGAAAACAAGGCACTATGACTTAATGATCAACTAATTATTTTCCCACGGGTTATGAGTTTGATTCGTTCTGGAAAACGGAAATACCTCTTCTTTTTTTTTTTTTTTCCTCTCCAAGTCTATGCATGTTGATGAGTGTGGGCGGTTTAATCTGAAATATTTGTGGGCTACAAGGAGCCACCTTCTCAGGACTCCTTTGATGACGCTGAAGTTGGAGCCCGATCTAAAGTTTTCAAGTAGGTACTTGACTGAAGGACGATTACAATGCGTAAAATTAACCTGATGAAACCCAAATTGGAAAAGCACCATTTTAAAGCTTGTTTTCTTCTTTGTTGCCTAGCTTTTCAATGTGGTCAGCTTTGTCCAGGCAATGAAGAAGTAAAAAGTATAAATATTTTCCCAAACAAAATAAAGGTTTTGCAAACCAAAAACTGTATTTTATTAGTTATTAGGCAGCATAATTTTGTCCTATCTTTGGCTATTATCTCTGTCTATTTGACCTATCTAGGTACTATTTTCAAGTTTATCCCCATCATGAACATTGAAGAAGCAAAAAATGACTTCAAATTGCAGATATTTTCACTTTAACAAACAAAATAGAAGTTTTGGAAATCACAAACTGTATTTTATAGAATAACTCATTAGCTTATTCTATCCAGGTTTGAGCTGTCTGGGTGTTATTGTTTTCAAGACGGGCATCACCTAAGGTGTTGACTGAAACTAAAAAAAAAAAAAAAAGTGTGATAGAAGCTAATTCTGGGTTGTTTTTTGTTAGTTGAATAAAAGTAAGGGTGCGCAGCTCCGGTCCTTAGGGGAAGGTGTCCTCTGGTTATGAACCTTTAATTTGAACCAAAGTGACATCTAAACCATCCAGGACATTGGCCTTTGAGGACTGCCTGCATTTTCATAATCATTTATCAGGGATAATATTTTAAACATGACGCCTTTCAAAATCGCCCCTTTCAAGTTCAAGCTTGACCAGATTCGTTTAATGCGGCGAAATAGTCCTTTATTCAAGCTGCGAATCGGATACTAACTTCAGCCTTGGTTCATTATGATCCATTAATTTACTACAGAAAGCGCATCGCCCGCAGAGCTTCACTCCAACAGCATGTGCATCCGTCTGAGAAGCCTCGCAAAAATCCGTAAACTTGATCTCCTTAATATCACTCCCTCCACTTCTAGTATCATTTTTGCTGCAAGGACACCGCGTAATGCCCCTGCTCTCCCCCCTCCTCCTCAGTCTGTAGCTGCTCTCCTCTGGCTCGGCTCTGGTATGCAGACAGTGCTGATAATGACATTCACTGTCTACGCTACAGTCTGGTCTGGCGCACGCCGATCTGCTGAGGGCACGGTTGGGTTTCCGACCGCGGCGTTTATCGGACGGGCGCTGCGGTCGGAAATAAGACTAAGAATATTCCACATTTGGACCTGTGAACTACAAATGTCCAAAGGTTCTCACAAAAGATTTAAAAAGAAGAAGAAGATCCTCGAATAAATTGCCTGTTGGCTTATTTAAAGAGAAATAAGCAGAAATGAAAACTGATTGGGAAGGAGTAAATGTCCAGGTTATTCTCAGTTACATGGAGCTCGGACAGGCTAAATTAAACTGACCCACCGGGCTCCGTCCACACACCGGCTGACTGACACACACCACGGTGTCCGCTTCGACCGACTCACACCGGGGCGCTTACTAGGACGAGCTACCCCGGCATAGTGACCGATAAGCAGGATAACCCAGCGGTAATGTTCACCTCCTCCCTGATAGGGAGCGATACGGGAGGCTAAAGGAGATTAGCTTCACCCTCCAAAACCAACCGTTAATCACAAACCGTATTCCGCTTCAACAACCCCCGCTTTAACCGACCCGTTTTAATAACGCAATGTTCTTCTATTATCATTATTATTATTATTACTATTATTACTATTATTCGTAGTAGCGATCACTTGCCTGAACGACGTCCGCGTCGTCCTCTCCACTCCGGGGTCTTCTCAGTACTGGAAAAGCCTGGCGGACCGTCAACAAGATGCAGATAGAGGCTCCACTACAGCCCCGTAACGTCACACTGCACACGGGCTGAGAGGCGGAGACGTCACCCGGCTGACGGAAACTATGCGGGGGTGTCTCTCGTCTGTCTGTCCTCCTGTCTGTCTGTCTGTCTGTCTGTCTAGCACGGTCTGAGACGCTGGAGTTTTCCCCCTCCAGCAGAGCGGAGAGGCACCAGGGGCGCTTCCAGAAACTTTTGTAAAGGGGGCGAGGGCACACAAACAAAAACATTTAAAACAGAAACTAAAGAGTTTCATTGAGCTATTTAGGTTAAAAGATAGGAATTCAAATTTTTTAAAGCAACTCAAAACCTAAATACTATGTTGTGTTATTTATTTGTCAAACATTTGTTTATATATATATATGTATATATATAATTTTCATTTTTATTTGTAATAACCGCACAGTATTTTTAGCCTTGTACCGAATATTTTTATTATTACTATTATTCTTCTCACTGTTAATCTTGATTTTTACATCTTGTTTTTAACACTTTAAGAACTTTTTTATGTGAACCTTTATACATGATACTGCTGTTACACTAGAATTTCATAGAATAAATGCTGTTTCTATTCTATTCTATTCCCCTCTCTTTCTATATATATTATAATAGATTCAAGGTTTGCATTACATGACCACATTAAGCATAAATGTGTAGTTTAAATGTCAGATAGTTGTATTGCTTGTGATTACTCACTAATGATTATTATTATTAATAGTAGTAGTAATATTGGTGTTGCAGCTAATAATAACAATTATTATTCTAATTACTCAATTATATTGCTGATAATCCAACTGATTTTCCGACTTCAAGCTTGAACAAGCTTCTCTTTGGATAAATCTGGCGTATTTACATGACTTATTCATGTTTATTAATTTGCATTGTCCCCTGAAAAAGAAAATAAAACAAATCAAACACGAGTATCAATCATACAAAAATATAAACTGTGTCAAAAACATGCTTTTCTACTATATATACTTCAGATATCGTTTTACATTAAGCCAAAATGAAATGTTATTTGTTCTAAAATCTACAAATCTTACAGATTAGAAATGATTTTTTTGACAGGATGTTAAACCTTTTCCTCCCTCTGCATGTCCTTGGTTAGCATTTGCTCTCTGTTTTGTTGACTTCCCATCGAGTTCACAGAAAAACGAGAGGACAAAAGAGGACACGCTCACTAGGTTAAAGGGAGTCTTTCTGTCCCAGAGCTCCCCCTCCCCCGCTCGTCGTATGGACATGTCCTCCACAAGAGGTCAAAAGGTCACCTAGGAGGTATATTGAAATTTCAAAGAAGAAAGGAATTAATAAAAATTAGTGTTCAAAGAGGACAGAAATCCTTTTTAGTGATTATATCAGAAATTTTCTTAGAAGAGTGGCTAAGTACAACATTATACTCTTGAGACTGAATGAACGCTGTAAACTCAGAAGGTTATCATCCTCCGTCGACATTTTCCGGCGTTTTCTCAGCTGAGGCCGGCCAGCTGACCCGCAGTCTGATGTCACACGTCTGCGAGAGGTCCGAGCGGCTTGATAAAGCTTCGATAAACAAAGCGGCCGGCCGCAACCTTTTCGCTGCAACCTCTCTATGCCTCGCTCTCTGACAGCAAGGTCAGCAGTTGTATTATGAGAGCAGATGTGCATACACCCCCCGCTGCCCCAGAGAACAACAAGAGGGACATTGATTTTCCTGTAATAACATCACTCTATGTTCTGCAGGGAGTAAATTAATCTCATATGTGCAATAATGTGACCTGTGCTGAATGTTCATCGAGGGTTTAAAGTAAAAAAACGCTGAAGGATGAGGAGGACGAGGAGGAAGAGGGTGGGGGGAGCTGGGACTGGTAGACAAAGTGTGGCAGACGGGTGCATTCATAAGCCTCTCCATTAGCCGAGAGTCGTCCTAACTGTTATTGGACTTAGTACTAAGTGGACCCAGGAGGCAGACACCTTGCTGGTCGTCTTCATACATCTTGTCTAAGATCAATGGGAGATATTGAAATGTGTCTTGGGTCATTCAGTGGATCTATGTGTGATTTGGAGGTAATGATGCTTGCCGAAGCGGCAGTCTGAGGTCACACACCTTCACCGCAGAGCCGGAGCCGTCGGTCGGTTTGGGTCGGTCAACATGATTCTTCAATCTCTGGTTCTTAGCACAAGTACTCAGTTGGATTCGAGCACATGAGCATTTAGGGTCATTCCTAGTGGAAGGTCAATGCCTTTCGGTGTATCCAACAGATTGCCTCTTCCTGCTGAAAAGGTTTCCTTCCTCGGTGTGTTCAGGTTGACGTGTACATTTGGTTTTCCTCCACACACGAAGGAGTGTGGAGGAACACACACCTCCACACACACACATTTTAGACTAGCAGTGGTTTAACAACTCCAGACATTGAGTGTTTTCTGCCCGGCATCTACCAGAACAACTGGTTTGTTGAAAAGCAACTGTGGAAGTCTGCTCTGTGAGTATGAAAACAAAAATATTTAATAATAGTTAACAAAAAAGGTGAAAATAACACATTTCTTAACTGTTCAACTGATACCAAACCAGCTGCTGCTTCTGTTTGGTAATTATAGTGCCATCTAGTGGCACAACTAGCAAACTGCAACCAAATAAATATACATGCAACCCAAATTATTCCAGTACAAAAAGAGTAAGAAAAGACATAAAACACATAAAATCAAAAGATAATACAATAAAATAGAAGCACAGTGTTGTGATATGGCTGCAGAAAAAAGATATCAAAGGCAAGGTTCATTCTTATTAGATGAAAACAGAAGTACTCTTATTTTTATGCAATTATTGACTAATTAAAACAATAAAAACAAACTAGAAATGTAATGTCGGAAATTGTCGGAAATGTTGCTTACTGTGTTTTTGTTGTTGTTGTTTTTTACATGAAATGCATAATATTCATTAGTTTTTTAGACTGAAACATCAAAATAAATGTTTTTTAAATCAATATTTTGAATTACAATTATTTACCAATATTTTTCTTTTATTATTTTTA
Source organism: Xiphophorus couchianus (assembly GCF_001444195.1). Classification (NCBI taxonomy): domain Eukaryota; kingdom Metazoa; phylum Chordata; class Actinopteri; order Cyprinodontiformes; family Poeciliidae; genus Xiphophorus; species Xiphophorus couchianus. The sequence goes on from NC_040233.1 coordinate 20,223,597, forward strand.
TACAAAAAGTGAGTCGTACATCAGACTTGAAAACAAAATTAAAAAAAAAACATCTAGTGTCATCATAAGCAACAGTTTGTTTGTGTCAGCCTTTTAAAGTGTAATTAGCTCTTCTTTGCTTTATCTACAGCTTTGAGAAAAAAACATGAATACCTGAACTTTCCATGAGTGCTTTCTGTGCTGAGCTGTAATAAAACTCACAAAGGAAGTTGCTTCATCTAAATACATCACATTTTGCTTCTCCTGTCATTTTGTCCTGTTTTTCTGGTATCTGCTTGATATAGAAGAGCTTATTGAAACCCTGTGGCACCGTCTGACTGGACTGACCTACATTACATTCAGATTCATTATCTGAAACGTCAGCGTTGCTACTGTACGTGGCCCTGAAACAACATATTGTCCTATAAATTGTCTGTTTGAAGCTACACAGACTGTCAGAAAACAAACCAGACAGAATCAGGCAGCATTAGACTGCTAAAGTCATTTATGGTTACTGACACCTCTTACAGTACAGCGTTATATCAGAAATGACAAACCGAGCTGGGTAAGATGAGTGTTGCTGAGAGTGGATAGAAATGAGACAGACGGGGTTTCCAACATGCTGCAACATACAGTCTGACCTAAATTTTCAGATGATTTAAAAATATCTTCGAGGATCTGTCTTTTTCAGTTAGAAATATGCTTAATTTAAACATTTTTAGGTACTACTTTGCCCCCCTTGTTGTTTGCGCCACTGGAAAAGGTGTGCAAAAATCTTTTACTACAGTAGAATTTTCTCGCACTGAACAATTTCCAAAAATCTAACTTTTAATTTGTTTTTGTTCAGGGGAAAAGATAATCCCATATTAGGAAGTGTCACACTTACCGACTCTCCTGCTGTTAATGCATGTAGAACCTGCTCAAGGTTGAATCTGATCAATTCTTTATAAATGTATAAGGATCAGCGATTCACCACAAATCTGGAACAAACTTCCAGAAAACTGCAAAGATGCTGGAAAAAACATTTTCTTTAAATCTAGGCTTAAAACTCTCTTATTTAGAGTTGCTTTTGATTAGTAGCAACACATTTGCTTAATGATGGCATTAGACAAAATCATTGTAGGTTTAATAATTGGTTCCTGTATTATGTTTGTATTGTGAAAAGCAATTTGAAATGCCTTGTTGCTGAAATATGCGTTACAAATATACACGACTAGAAACAAACATTTTAGCTTCAAAATAACACCGTTTTTAAATAATTTCTGCCTTAACCATAACTATACTTTTACTTTCACCTTTTAAGTTTAATTTCTGAAGAAAATCTCAACACTTCTTTTTATGTCTAATTGACTGATAGAGGTTGTTTTTTTTACCCCCAACAAAACATAATCTTAGTTATTTTTACTATGATTAAAACACATTTACATTTGTGATGGTAGGACAGAAACATGACACAGAAACATCTTGACATAAAGATAACATCTAATGATTGTTGTACAGACTTGGTGAGCCCAAGATGACACTCTTAGCTGCAATTGTCTAGCAATAAGCTTTGGAAGTATATCTATATATTTTTTTACCAAACCTACCATCCTGATCACTTTGCGTGGTGGAAAGATAAATCTGAGTTCTCTGCCAGCGTTTAACCCACAGTCTCGGAATGACAAGTGTGTGCAGGCGGTTCAAGATGTAAACAAGAATTGATTTAATCAAATCTACCATCAAAAAGTTAAATAACATGAAACTATGATGTGGTTTTAAAATTCAGTAAAGATCAAATCCAGTTTTGGCACTTTTTATATTCAGATGTGCTACTGTTATCTATTTTCTATGTTTTTTGTTTGTTTATTTTGAATTTATGTCTTTACACTCCAATAACATTTTTATATGTTTTAGCTTTTTTCCATCCAAGCTGCACATAATGTCATGCAGAGATCTGCTGCTGCTTAAGAATGTGTGTAATATGGTGGGTTGTGTGACGCATCATATGCAATGTGGTTAATATTTAATGTTCAAGTGATTTACATTGTAATTTATGCGATGCACATGATGCACAAATTTCCTCTGTGGAACAATAAGGCACGCTTTACCTTAACAAGTAGGTTACTAATTTAAAGAGTCAATTAAAAACACACAAAGGCCTGACTACTTCTGGACTTTTAGAGTCATTAGAACCTGTCTGACAGCATGAAGTAGGCCAAAATATCTAAAAAAGAAACACATCATGACCCAGTTAAGTCGATGAGAAAGAGACTGGGGGAAAATGGCTTCCATGACTCAAAAAAACAAAGATACATAAAAAGCTAAAACGAATAGCCTGGAGTAGGTTATTTAAAGACTGGACATAAATTAAGTATAGATGCTGCATTAAACAGACTCTTAATGTTTAAAAACTTTCCAATGTGGCTAAATTAGAACAATTTGGTAAAGAATAGTGGGGCAAAAATTCTCTAAATGGATGCAAATATGGATGCAAAAGAGTGGAAGTGAAGAGCCAACGGCACTGAACCCCATTGAAAACCTCATGGTTATTCCACCAAAGGGTGATTTCTGAGTTAAAACATTAGTATTGTTGTTTCTAAATGAATATGTACTTGTTTTCTTTGCATTATTTGAAGTCTGAAAGCACTGCATCTTTTTTCTTATTTTGACCATTTCTCATTTTCTGATAACAAATTTTTGCTTGGAATTTCAGAGACATGTTGTCAGTAGTTCATAGAATAAAAGAACAACGTTCATTTTACTCAACGATAAACCTATAAAAAGTAATTTAGCTGCTTCCAGAGCTGTTTGTTTCTGTCGGCTAAGCCTCCATTGGTCCCTGTTCTTGTCATTCCGACATGCTGCAGTGTTGCTCCCGGTTTCTCCTCAGCTAGATAAGGCGACTCCTCTGTATCATTAAAATCACAGATACTCCAGAAAACGCTGGAGCGCAGATGTTTGAGATCCCTCAGTAACTCTACAGCCAAGAACTAAACGCAGAGCCTCGACTGTGCCAAGTAGCACCATGTGACACTGCTGCAGCGTGTGTGTGTTTTACTAAGGGACTGCATTTAGCTCAGAGTTTGTGTCTTATACCGGTTAATTAATCCCTTCTGGGACGGACTAAAACACCCAACAAGACACGCACAATTAGAAGAGGATGTTTTCCCCTCTTTTGTCCCTCCTCCGTTTTAAACCATTAATTAAACAAGGTTAGTATTTCCTGGGTGATGTGGAGCCCCCCGTGCCTGGGGGGGAGGCGTACCCCTGTTCTCAACCAGAGAGGGCACAGCAGCAAAGTCAAACGCGGCGTCGAGGGAATACAGAATTATGCCGAGGCATTTATCCTCGTCCCTGCATGCGGCAATACTTGGTCTCATTTAGTGGCTACATAGAGGGGTCATTTTCTCTGGTATCTGGTTCAGTCCAGACGGCGAACAGGAGGTTACCGGAAGTGGGATGTGAAACAAGCCTTTCAAATCGAGTTGACGCAAAACAGTGGGCGCCGCAATAGAGGGGGCGCCAAAACAATTATTTGCTGTCGGTATTTTCTGTATTTAAAGCTGCAGCTTGTAACTTTTATTAAAAATAATTATAAGCTTTCTACATATTTGTTAAAACTATCACCATGTTGTGACAGTATAAAATCAGACAGATAATATGTGAAAAGATTAAGCTCCTCCACCTCCCCCTGTGCTACTGTTGCCATTTGAAGAAAAAAACAAACATCAGAGCCAGGGGGAGCATCTTAACGCTGTCCATAAACCTTGTGAATGTGCTGTTGAAAAAAGAATAGAATAGAATATACTTTATTGATCCCCACGGGGAAATTGCTTATTTGTTGACAAGCTACTCCATCTAAGGTGCTGTATATTAATAATACAAATATAATCATAAGAGGTGAATATTATAAAATATATAAATACGTATTAGTGATGTAAGTAATTCAATGTATTTATATTATTTTAGTCAAATAAAACCTTTTAACCAATGTCATCAGTGACCTTGCTAATTTGCCTTAGCATTCAGGACAGGCTCTGCTGATGGGGGCAAGATGTAGTGTAGCAGAAAGCAAGAAAAAGGGGTGAGCATCCGCACTTGGGAATGATTGACAGCACTAAGACCCACCTCCGGGCTCTGATTGGCTGCTTCAAGTTAGGCGCAAGAAGGTGGCAGAGGAGCTTGATTTTTTTTTTTTCCAGATTGTCCATCTCATACTGTCACGACATGGTGACAGTTTAAACAAAAAAAATATAATTTTTAAATAAAAGGTACATGCTGCAGCTGTAACAGCTGTTGTGACCCATAAAGTGGCTGCATACGCCTCAGAAAGTACTTAGCTGCACTCCTGACTGCATCTCACAAATCAGTTTGGTTTATTACTTCTGACAGGTGTTATCATTGTCATGGCCCCTTTTTCACCTTTTAACACTCAGCATGGAGTCAGGGCAGAGTAATGCCGCTCGGCATCACTGACCTTTTCACCCCAGGAAGACGACAAGGCCTCTGGAAGGGAAAAAAAAACCTGGCAGAAGTCATGGGAGCAGAGGAGATTCAGGGAGCCCCAGAGGAACAGCTCCGGCTTAACACATCCAGTCTAATTCCTGTCACTCCAGGACGCCCATGCAGGGGAGAGAGCTTAGTCTCTGCAGAAGGCTGACGTCTCCTTTTAAGACTGTGAAGTTGGTCGTGTATGCTATAAATCACTGATGAAACCTGAGTTTTATTAGATAATTTAAGTGAAAAATCTTTACAGTTAAAACTACATTTCTGCCAATGTAGAGTAAGGTCAAACCTTTAGTGACCCTTTTTTTTAACTAAATGAAATGTTCCTACAAATATTTAATGAACTGTCATTACAAATATTTCTTTTCTTCTTCAGTGAACTTCTTTTCAAGCACAGCTTTGAGATGATCAATCACATAAAATCCCCAAATGATACATTGACAGTAAAGTTTAAATAAAATAGGATCCATGGCTTTTATTGCTTCTTTTTCCCTGAATAAGAATCTGAAGTGTTTTTATTTAGTCAATATGTAGTGGAAAACAATTTACTGAAATTTCAGCTGCAAGGTTTTGGCATTTTTCAACAGATTTGCATGTCTGCAGACTGAACCGTTTGCTCATTCTTTTGTGTAAAAGATGCGTCGAGTGCAAACTAAGTTTTCCTCATGACAAATTTCCTCACAGGAGCTGCAGAGCACAGAGAGATGAGAATTATTTGATTATTGTGACTATTAATCGATCATTTTTATGATCAATCTGCCACACAAATCAGATTTTTACTTTTTTTTAAAGTAAAAATCTGCATCCCGTTTTACTTAAATATTTACAACCTTTTGTTTTTTGTCACATAAAATTCAAACAAAATCATTGAAGTTTGTGGTTTCAATTTGGTGAGACATCTGTAGAAATCAAAAACAACCTTTGATTTTTTAAATGTTCTCATCTGAACAGAGAACTAATTATTGGGAAATTGTGAGAGATTTTATTTTAAGAGCCAAATTCTAGAGCTGGTGAATAAAACCGGTTTGTATCTCCTGGTTTTTAACAAGCAGAGCAGGTTTGTTACGATATCCTCTTGAAACGTTGGTTATGGTGAAATATTTTTCTAAACGGTGCAAACAGAATCTGACATGTAAAAAGAAATCTGGTTATTTAATGAAATCAGGTTTCATACACTTAGAATATCTATTCAGAATGACATTGTTTTAGGAATGAATCCTGCGCGTTCTCTACATTCAGATTAAGTCTAAACCAATTTCCATTATCTTTCATTACATCAGCAAATGAAAACTTGACTGTTTTAATAATACATTCCCCTGCTGCTACACGACCCGCAAGAGATCGAGTGATTCACAACGGCAGCTGTTAGCAAGCGCATTCATACTGCTTGAATAGCTTCAATGCATTTCATTTTATTGCACAATAAATGAGCAAAAACAAAGAGCAGAACTGAGAAGTAGATGAAAAGGGATAAATGGTTTAATTTCTTTATTACTACATAAAGAAATCTGAAAAGTACAACCACCTAAAGCTCAAATACCACAAAAGGCTTAGTGCTTTAACCCTTTAAGAACTAAGTTTAAAAACTCCAACTGGATATTTCTCCTCATTTTAACTGTACGCAGTTCTTTAAATGTCCTGTGACTAAATATATTTGCCCATTTATCCATGACGATTGGAACTTTCAATATCTAGCAAGTTATTTTTGCAATTTACCATCTATTAAAATGGCAAATAAATGGACTGAACTTGTATAAAAGAGCGCCCCTCAGATTAATTTCACTCCCTGCTACGGCGTGAATGAAATTACCATAATAATCTGATCCTGGCTGGAAAGCGCAACGTCTCCCCTTTTAGAAATCGTCTGAATTTTTCAGATAGCGCAAAGTGTGGCGGAAATACGGTAATGCAAATTTGGCTGGATCGCCGCTGGGATGGTTAAATATCTCTCAGAGCATCGTTTAGTTCGGCACCTGAAAGAGCGAGGAGTCTGGCACTGCAGCAAACCCGACGAGACACGTCCGTCCTCCGAAACTGGACCGGCCAGGAGAGGATGAATCAGAAGAAACTAAAACTACCAGGGTAACTATGGAGGAGCTGCAGAGACCCAAAGCTCAGGATAAATTATTTGTGGCCTCCACCATTGTCAGATTCAGAAAACTATTTATCCACAGAGGGCAATAAAAGAGGCAAAGCATCAACCGGTTTAAAAAAGAAAAAAGAAAAAGGTGCAGTTAAACTACCAGCAATATAACAGAGCATTCTGAAGCTCATATCCTTTCTTAAAAATCCAAAAAATATAAGTTTTTTTCTTTTTGGCCTTTTGTAGAAAAGCGAATAATCATAGAAAGTTGTAAATCCTGCTTAAAGTTTGCTATAACCCTAGTAGAAAAGATAAAAAACATGGAGCAGCTCTGGTCAAATGAGACAAAAATCAAAGTGTGTGTGACAGGAGAGAGCGTTTATCTCATTGGTTATTATTTATTCAAATTCAAAAATACTTTATAAGTCCCAAGGGGAAATTAAATTCATTAATTTAAATTCTTTAAAGAGTTTGAAGATGGAGATGACTGTAGGCAGGAAAAATCTCTAGTAGCAGTCTGTATTACAGCGAATCTTAAGCCTCTGACTGACCATGGTCTGTCTCCTCTTAACATGATTAATTTCGTATAACGATTTGATTTATTATTGTCACAATATATTCAAATTAATGTTTAAAGAACCTTTAAAAATGTGTGGTCAGAATTGTCCTCCACTGTTTGTTCAATAAAGGTGTATCAATAAATAAATTTGAAAATGTGATTAAAAACAGCTAGTGTTATGTGACTGGTGTGTTTTTCAAGAGCAGCATTTGTGCTTGTGAACCTAAAATACATCAAATTGTATTGTTGAATAATGACAAAAGTGTGAAAATGTGTAGGATTATGTTCTTTAAGGCATTTCTGATTAATATCCAATGACACTCACCAACACAAACAAGTATTACCACAAGGAGAGAAATAAAATGTTTATTTTACCATCTGCATTTTTCTTCTTTGATCACTAATAATAAAGTCCAGCGGATGGTAAAACATCTGCAAAATACAACAAATACAAACAATAGTGTTTACACTGTGTCCCTCCCCCCCATTAATAATTTGGAATCAATGAAGTGATAAAAAACAAATCAAAATTAAATCTGATTCAACAGAAAAAGTAACAATAAAGCTAAATTGTAACAGATGAATGCATTGCCGGACAAACGTGCGCCGTCGCCTATGTCATTACATTCACTTCTTTGCTTTAAAACATCTTATTCCAAAATTAGATCGCGGGCTCCGTTAACAGTGTTAAAGCCACATTTGAGGGTCAAAACTGCTCGAGTTTGGTTTTACAAGAAAAAAGACGAACATGGAACAAAAAAAACCTAACAAAAAAAACAAAAAAAAACACAAAGAGCGCAAGTTTCAGAAAGGCATCATATTAAACAAAAATAGAAAAAAGAAAAATCTGAATATATAAATTCTATGACCTAGGACAGCACATCTTCCTTATGCATACTGTACCATCTAACAAGTACCAGAAAAATGTTTTTGGTCCTGTATGAGCGTGTTCTTAAAGGAAAAATCTGCCCGGCAACACTAAATAAAACCTGTGCTACGGCATCCAGGTACTTTGTGCTATTCATCCATCTCCCACAGCGACTTCATTCACAGCATTAACTCACTATTAGTGTTTCATTTCCTTCATTCAGACAGAAGGGACCTGAAGCTCAGAACTCGTCTGGTTCTTGTACACAGGCTGTTACGACTGACATAATCTAAAATAAAATATGAGAAAATATATAGATTTATATAGTGTTATGATTACTGTTGTAGACAGAACTAATTACTGTGAGTGTGGAGTGAAGCTAAAAAGGCCCCGTCTAATGTTCATCCTCAATAGTAGTTTATTATATACACTCGAATAAAAGCGCCCCGTCGGCTGAAAGGAGTGGATGCTCAGTCTGTCAGCAGCCGTGGAAGAACTTTGCGGCCGCAATAAAGAGGCCCAGATGAAGGAACCGATCAGAGCAGATTTATATGATATAAAAAAATATCTACGAAATAAGGTAGGCTTAAGGACAAGTGGTTATAAATGGCAGAGTGAGAGACTGGTTTTGGCAAAAACAAAGCGCTCTACTTGTGCATGTGAGGCCCTCAGGAAAAAACGTTGATGTTGCTGGGTCGTCTCTCATGCAGCAAGGAGATGCCACGTAAACACGCGTGGTCGGTGTGTGTGTGTGTGTGTGTTTGCAAGTGGGTGGCGTTCATGGGGACAGATGTCGAGTCTCTCACACGCACTCCTCCGCGGACATCAGCAGAGGGTTGATGTACTCAAAGCCCTCGAATTCGGACTGGTCGATCTTCCTGACGATATCCCTGAAAACGAGACAAGAGGCGTGAGACGGACATGTTCGAACGATCGGACGTGTGAGCTGAGGCGAAGGGAGGAAGCGGATAGTTACTCGTCGTCAGGCGTGAGCTGGATGGGCTCGTTGGTGAACTGGGCGTCGAAGTTGTCCAGTCCGAATTCCCCTGAGATGTTGGGTTTGAACGGCGGGACCACCTGCTTCTGCTCCAGCTGAAACGACAGGAAAACAAAAACAAAAATTACAATTTAATCACTTAATTATTAGCAAACTTGTTCAACTTTTCCCACAGTAGACTTCAAGAACTTTTCAAGAATTTTCAAAGTAAGTTTTCAAGCTTTTTCAGCACCACACTGAATGGAAGTCAATGTCAAATTTATGGATAGCACTTCTAAAAACAGGCTAAAACTGCCCCAAAGTGCTATACAAAAACAATAACATAACAGAATAAAGTGATGAAAAGAAAAAGTAAAAAATAATAAATAAATCACAGTACCAGGCCTCAATTAAATGTGGATAAAAACAACACAAAGTAACAAAAAAAAAAAAACTTCTATGTAATTTTTTTGAAAAGTGGGGTTTTTTGGGGGGGGGATGGACCTCACTTTTGGCAAAATAAATATCTTAGGCCATTATTCTAGGAAGGTCACAATATCATTTATTTCCATCATTAACAATGTCTTTCTATAGTATTCTGCGCTCTTTTCATTTAAAAATTGTATGTTTTGAAATGTCTCTCTTACACACACCCGAGAACAAAACACTAAATTAACAAAAAATAAAAATGTTATTAAATTCCCTAATTTTTATAACGTTTAATGCATAAAATATAAGACAACCTTTATATCAATTACACAGATAAATAAATCATTGAGATATTAAGAATAATAAATATTCATTATATTGAAACAATAAAAAACAAATCATAAATGACCTTTATGTTCAAATTAAATGCTTAAACACAATATGAAAAGAAAGTTACAATAAAAAAATCTCTGTCGCTAAGTTATAAAAATAACTTTTTACAATTTTTTAAAATCAATATTATAAGTTGGAAAAGGTCTCAACATAATTTTTGTTTGGCGCAATAATTTATATTCCAATTTATCATCCATTAAAATTTGTTGTCAGGTTTATATACATTATTTTTAAGTTTTTCCAGATCCTTAGTTGAACCTATGGGAGTTGAACTTTGACTAGACCGTCTGCCAGATGAAAATGCTTCGTAGCTCTTGCTGTATGTTTACCAGGTCTTCTTCAAAGCCTACCCAGTATCTAAAGTTCTCCACAACTCCCCTGACCTTTCTGCCGTGTTCCTTGATCTTCATGATGCTGTTTGTTCTCTAACAAACCTCTGAGGCACCGCATACAGTTTCAACAGTGAGTAAAACCTGCATGAGTCAGTTGTTTTCCACTACACTGACTACCAGTAACTCAATAAGCTTTCATCTGCCTCCCACTTGCATCAGCGACTGACTGGAAGCCCATAAGCGCTCCCCCTGCAGGCCTACAGGTGAACTTGTAGGACAGAAATTTGGGTTTGTGTCGGGACGGTCAAAGTTGGGAGGGAGGAGGGAGTGCAAGCTGATCTGCCCAGACGCTGTGACCAACTGCTGGTTCTCCGCTCCAGACCAAACAGGGAAAAAAAAGGAGGTCATGTTGATCCCTGCTGAGCTACGCGGTCTGTCCGTCACACGTGGGTCTGCTTCAGACACAAAATGTGCCTGATCCTTCAAACGGGGACAGGTTTAGGAGTACAAACAAAAACTTTGAATGATTCAGCATATATTAATGGAAACATACAAAGGTTAGTGTTGTTATTAGGGCTGCAGCTAACGATTATTTTAATAACCAATTAGAATAATTCTTTATTTTGACGATTAATCGGATAAAACAACAGACACAATCTGCAGATATTTCATTTAACCACTTAAGCCGTTTTTATAAAATTTCTTTTCTTTAAATAAGAAAAGTAACATTTTATTTTCTAAAATGCAACATTGCATTTCTCTAGTATAGCATCAGCAGGTTAAAAAAATACTACAAAGATATAAAAAGTCCTTTCTGGTTGACTTACCAATATTTTTTCAATTAACCACTTAATTGGATAGTAAAAGGTGTTTAATAGGAGATTTTTATTAAATTTGTTTTTCAGGATTTGAACCAAGTGAAGCTAAAATTATGCCATATAATGAGTTCTGGGTAGAAAATGTTTACAAAGTTTTTCTTTTAATCTTAAATGCAAAATGTATATATTTTTTCTACAGTTTTGGCTTAATTACTGCTCTGAGTATGTTGCTCTTTAAGCAATTTGCCTTTTTTGAGTCTATTCTCCAAATAACGATTAATTGATTACTAAATTAGTCATGATTAGTCACGATTAATGGAATTAATCGTTTCAGTCCTGGTTATTATTAAGTGCGGACTCTTACCAAATAATCTTTTCTTAATTCAAATACAACCATCAACTCTAATTTGCTGATGATAATGATTATTTATTACACTTTTGCTGCTAAAACAGCAATAATCATGTAAAAATCTTTGGATTTTTACATGATTATTTGAAATGATTTCTGTCAACAACTGAGCTTCAACTCTGCTGGGACTGGGTCTCATTTTACAGCGGATGGTGTCACAAAACGGAAATCTCACTATTAGACGACATCTCATTCATCGTTGAAACTGAGAACAGGAAGCTTTAAAAATATCTGCACGTATTTCTGGTTGTAGATTCGATTTCACTTGTATTCTTACAGTGATTCTGAACCTCCTAACAAGTGAGTTATTGACTCCTGCCGCTTCATTCCCAAATTCAGAATTAAACTTGAATGGTTGTAAAAGGAGAAATCAAAACAGAGAAAAGCTCCAGTGTTTGGAAACTTTGTGAAAATAATCAATGAAGCCGAGGCCGAGATTACTTCCGTGGAATTAAGAGCAGTATCCGAGAACTGGAACCTTAGCAGACAGTTCAGTTTCACTCTGAAGCAACACATGATTCACCGATGATCCAAAAAAACCAGAGCTCCACATTTTGGCTCTATATGGTTCGTCTCCTCTAATATCTTCTCCATCTTTGGCTTGAGCCTATCTGAGCCCATGTGAGTCACCCCATCAGCTGTCGTCAGTCTCTCGCTGACATGTTTGTTTCTGTCTGGCCGTTCTAAACAAGGACACACGTCTCAGACCACAGCTGGTAACCTTTGGCTTTTACACTGCAGCCAAACCTGCAGAGCATGACAGGAAGACAGGAAGCATGACCCCTAAAGCACTTAGGCTTGACCCTCAGCTGTCTGCCTTTGTCCTACTTTCTAACAAGCACGCATCTGAAATCAGGAGGAAAACACAAAGTTTGCAGCAGGCTGTTCACATTGTGCTGAAGAATCCAACACATTAATGCAGGGGTGTCCAAAGTGCGGCCCGGGGGCCATTTGTGGCCCTTGGACTGACCAACTGCAATTCGAAAATTATACTGAATTGGCCCACTGATGCAGATGGACACATAAAAATTGTTACCCACATAATTACAAATTAAAGTACAACACAAAGTATTTGTCTTTTTTATCATCAATTTTTAAACAAAAGGTAAATTTATCCAGAGACTATTACTGAAAAGCCAACTTTGTTGCACCAAAATGAGATATTATTCGATCTTAAATGTGGTTAAATATAGTAAACATTTTGAAACAAAGTGACCCAAATCTTGTTCTTATTACTGAAAGTAAATTTATTCAATAGAATTCTAAAGAAACTGAAAAATAGATGTCTTTCTTTTAATACATGCAAAATTACTGTAAGTAGTAAATTTCTGCCAAAACTTTTTAAGATTAATCAAAGAAATTTTCTAGAGAAAACTAATTTTTAGGTTAATATCAGAAATTTTCTATAAAAAGCTTGACAATTTCAGAATTTCAAATGTCAAAAATGTTTCTAGAAAATAATAATAGTCACAAAACTTCTGAGTTTTTGTCAGAAATTTTGTCCTTTTTTCTATCTAAAATGATAGAAAAATCATTTTAGATAGATGATTTTTTTTAAAAATCTACAATATATATCCAGCTACTTTATTTGCTTGATTTTAGGTGCTTTGTTGTTGTTTTTTTTTGGCCCACAGCAAAAACGTTTGGAATTCCCTGCATTAATGGAAAGTTGAATGGAAGGAAACACTTACAGTCTTCACAATAATGGATATGACTTCAAATGTGATTTTAGACGAGTGGTGAGTGGAAGGAAAAAAATTTAACATTACCACAGTTTTTTTCATGCTTATTTTAGGGCTAAATCAGCAAACGTCTTAGTTAGCGATTAATCTATCCTTTATTCTGATGATTAACCGTAGATAAGAGTTATCAAATTCTGCAGATTTTTAAAGCCCTTTTACACAATATTAGAAATCCATTAAAAGTTGCAAATATTTCAACTTCTTTTTCAAATAAGAAAACAAGCATTTTATTGCCTAAAATGCATTAACAGCATTCCATTAGTAGTAGTAGTAGGAAGCATCTGCAGCTAAAAAATACTTTTAACATCAACATGAAAGCTCAGTCTTTTCTGCTTGGCCCAATAAGATGCCTTCTAGGAGCTTTTATTTTATTTTATTTATCTACAGAATTTGAACCACATGAAGCTAAAAACCTGAGTTCTGGGTAGAACATAATTACAGATCCTCCATTTTAAATGCAAAATTTGCATATTTTTGTAAAGTTTTGGTTTAGTTAACTGCTATGTGGCTGCTGCCATTTCAAAACATGGGCTTTTTTGAATTTGTATGCTCCAGTTAGCAATTAATCTATTAATAAATTAGTTGACGATTATTTCAATAATGATCATGACTGACTGAGAATGAAACAGGAAAAGCACTCTTCCAAAAGAAAGAAAGAAAGAAAATCACTCACAAGTTCCCAGTCGACGTTTCGGAAGAATGGATGGCCGTTGATGTCTGCGAAGCCTGTCTGAGGGTGGCAGCCCAGACGCTCCTTGGGATCCTGTGGGAGTGAAGGTGAGAGGAGGGTGAGAGGCGGTGGGAGATGACAGCAGGAGGAGTGAGACAACATGTCCAGCCAGGATGAGGAGCGAGTGACAAGGAAGAGAAATTGAGGACAGACGAATAAACCAAGGCCAAAAAAAATTAAGCTTTTTAATTCATTTGAATCCACCTTCAAAAGGTGACATATGATGCTTCCTTGAACAGGTTAGGATGGGTATATGGATTATACAAAACATTTATTATATTATTTTGCACAAAATCACTCTTCAATCATGATTTTTATTCTGATCAGTTCTGGCTATTATTATGAGCTTTCAGAAAGAGATGTTTTAGGGTGTCATGTCAATTTAAATCTAAATAAGCTGCTGCTTAACGTCTTAATGTCTACACTGGCACGTGAAAAACAGATGCACAATTATACAAACATCTGTACATCTTTGAAAATCAGAAGTGGAACCTCCTGCACAATCAGCAAGTTTTAAGCAAGTGGTTTCTGGATGGTAAGTCGACAACAAAACACTTTTTTTTTCCCAGCAGCCATTGTACAGGACATAAACTGGCTGCTATACAATGGCTGCTGGTAAAACCAGCTGACCAAACATGATGGAGCTCAGCTTGGGTATCTAAGTGACGGGCTGGAACTCCACTTTGGTTGCTAGGTAAAGGCACAGAACGTCTGCTTAAAGCTGCAGCATGTAACTTAAAAAAAAAAAAGATTTTAGATATGTATTAAAATATGTCTAGATTAGGTGAATTTATTGCCAGACAATTTTTTACATTTTGCCAATTAGTACCATTTATACCTAAACCGAAAAATCAACAGCCATTCCAGGAATCAGCAAAGATCGGCCTCGTATCGTATCGGCCTCAATCAGTATCGGAATCGGCAGCAAAAAACTTGATTGGAGCATTCCTACAAAAAACATTAACTTATTGCAAAAAAATGGCTAGGTGTTGTTTTTTTTAAAGCTTTGGGGCTTTTTTTAGAAGAAGTATAAAATACAAAAACGTGCAAAATGTTCATTTTAAACAATACATTCCCTTTAAAATGTCTCATAATACACATTGCATGAGTCTATTAACTGGTTCATATCACGTATTCCTCAAGACAAATTTCCAGTAAGGTGGTTTTTGATCTTTTTTTAGTGATATTACGGTCATTTAGATGACGGTACAGCTAATTTAGTTTGAGCTGAGCACATCTAGTGATGATTAATAGAAGTTTTAAATCAACGAACAAATTGAGGAACAACTTTCTATGTGACCTCTCAGGATGAGCCAACATCTCTCCCACACAGTACGTGCTCCATTGTCATGTCTGTCATTTCGGCACTTTATGGAAAATATTAGTAGCACTATTCATGACAGGTATCACCAACGCTGACAACAGCAAAACAAAAACATTAGAACAAAGTCTTGCCCCAAAACTAAGCTAAATCTGCATTTTTTTCCACACAATTCTATTCATATCAACTTTTGAATTCAGATTAACTACCAGAAGAAATGATTGACATAAAAGCATGTTTTTTAAAAGATATTTTCTGCCATTTAGATTATTTTTTTAAGGAAAAAAGCAAATTTAAAAGACAATTAAATACAATTTTTGGATTACAAAAAATTATTTTCAAGCCACATCATCCAGCTCTAATCTCATTTAAGTGTTTACATCCGTTACTGCCATGATGTTTAATGAATTATCACATAAACAAGCTTGTTCACAGGTGATTTTAATAGAGTTTCTCCTTTAATGAAAACACTGCAATTGTGAAATTGTGTTGTTTTGACATTAATAGCATCTCCAAAAGGTTTAAGACATATTTATAATGGAAATGCAGCTACCGTCTCTTGTTCTGAAATGCAAATAATCGTTTGTGCTTCTTTTTCATCCCGACCAGATTACGCAAATGCCTCACTAGAACAGCTACAAGTTGCCTAAAATGCAGTTGCCAAGCTTATGAGAAAATCCCAAGTATTTTTTAAGTGACTGATGCAATTAGTTATTAGAATGCAACTTCTGGTTTATTTAAAGAGCGCAATTTAAGATGATTTTATTGACTTTTAGAACTCTTCGTGGACAGACAATCTCTCTACATAAGTACGTTCCTGAAAACTTCTAGAATATTTTTAACCTTTCTGCTCAACTACAGAAATGTGTTTACATTGTTCAAATGTCATCCTTCGATACGCACATTAAAAATGTATGGAAACATGGAAATCAAAGTGAAGTGTGTGTGTGTGGGCAGGTTAGACAGAGAAAAAGAAAACCCAATAAAGAAGGAGGTGGAATCAGACTAACATGGATATGATAATGTAATTCCCAGCAGAGACGGATCTCAGCCCGTTTAACTCCTTCATACCTTGTTGAGAAAACCTTTGAGAACACTGGCAGCTTTCACTGACAATGACCGCGGGATTCGGATCTGTTTTTCCAATATAACTGCAAAAAAAAAAAGAAAAAAAAAAGGTATTGAGACTGACACACTCTCCTCAAGCCGACAGGTTATTGACACTGCTGCAGCTCGGACCCCCTGCGCTGAACATACTGCGGCTCTGTGATCCATGTTGTGATAACGTGTGTTGAATTATGCATCGGTCTGCAGATCCAACATCTCACTGGCTATACTAAGAACACAAACACATTCTGGGAGCATATTTAATAATGAAATAAAGGGAAAACACATACTTTCACACATTTCCCAGCAACAGATGGCATGTGCCTGGCACCGACAGAAGCCGTTATAAAGGTGTCGATAAAAAGGTGTTGGATGTTTCATCACAGTAGGTTTTCTTTTTTTTTTCCCCCTTGTCCAACTATAAATCTTAGCAATGTGTTTCTCTGTGAGTTATACCTTGAAAGAGGTAGTCTTCTGTGTTTTGGTCTGGGTTTTCATTGCTGCCGACGATGTCGAAGGGCGACCGGCCCGCCATCATCTCAAACATCAGCACACCCAGCGCCCACCAGTCCACACTGAACCCTGAGAGACACACATTGGCCATTAGAGGTTATACTTGTAAAGCAGAAAGACATGACTTCTTTATGCTCCAAAGGCTAAAGTTGACCTATTGCGCTTCCTTGAACAGGTAAGGATAGGTCTATAGGTTATTAAAAATATCTTTTTTATATTTTCTTTGCAAAAATCATTCCTAGATTATAATATTTCAGTCTGGTCAGTTCTACCTATTTTCAGAATGAGCTGTCACTTTAAAGCTCAATAAGCTGTAGCTGGCCATGCCCCCGCAACTCAACGTTTACACTCCATGTGAAAATGGCTGCCAATTATGCAATCATATATCTTTGAAAAGCAGAATTTGAACCTCCTACACAACAAACAAGAATGCAGTAAGTGGTTCTGGGGGGTTAATTCACAACAAAACACTTTTCTTTTCCAGTAGCCATTGTATATGCTGGAGTTCTATTGGGGGTTGCTAGGTGATGGGCTGCGCTTTTCTGGGGTTGCTAAGTAACGGTGTAGAGCCCATTGATTGTGACTGAACAATCTGTAGGTTTATGAAATAAAAAATGTCAACTTATTGCCAAAAAAATGACTTGGTGGATTTTTTAAAGCGTTCTGACAATTTTAAGAAGCAAATGAAAAAACAAAAACATGTAAAATATGAATTTTGCTTAATAGGTCCTCTTTAAATTCAAGACTTCTAAAGGTTGTTAAAAGCTGACCTAACTGCACATGAACTAAAAAGAACACCTTTAAAACCGTAGCAACAAATACTTAATCTTAATTTATCTTTATCTACCTGCCTGGGTTTTTTTGGCTCTAGCATGCAACCTATTTGGCTTAACTGTGTGACAAATGTGTCAATAAAACCCATATTTACCTCCAACAAGTCTCAATTTCTCATTCTCTCCTGTCTTTGTGATGTTTCCAGCTCTCTCTTTGACCTTTAGCATCTACTGCTCTGAGTCTCCATTCAACAGAATGAATATACGCATCAAATGTGCAAATTAAAGAAACGAGGAATATAAAGGTCAAAGCAGGTACATTCAAAAATGTCCTTGGGGAAATTAAATACACTGATGTTACTGTAATAATTAATTTTCAAGTGTGCAGCTCTATTACATTCCTCTTTCCCATCTACTAATAAATCATACTTTTAAAGTAAAAAAAAAAAAAAATTACTAAAAGAATAAACCTTCATAGTTCTGTATTTTACCAATGGTAGCTCCTAGAGTACTGTAAAGTGAATTGAGTGAAGAGTTTTTAACTTTTTAGGTTCCTCTATTGTGAAAAGATTTCTTGATTTGGGTTCAAACTTCCCTTTTAAATCAATGCCAACAGTTAGCGTTGGCTTGTGTAACTGTGAGCCGTTGTGTCGGTCTTTCAAACAGGATTCTCATGTTGAAACTAAACGATGTCAAGTCAAATTACTGTATTTTCTTTAACGCAAAGTCAGACGCTGCAACTCAGCTTGACTTGAAACGCGTAGCTACCACCAAACAGAGCGTTTGGCTGGACCACAACAACACACAACTAAGTGAAAAACAATAAGGAATCATTAGTTTTAATGTAAATAATGGTTTCTGTGACATAATGAAAATCAGAGTAGTAAACACTAACTTTTTTTTTTTTTTTTTAAAACTAGGAAGACTTGTCGCTATGATACCACTTTGGTTACTGGGGAGCTTTTCCTATTTTTATTTTATTGTTTTGCGTGTTGATAATTATAGCCGAGGATCTCAGTAGAACAAAGTGACATTTATCTGAGCAGCTGAAACTAAAGGCAACCTTTGCTGTCAACGTGTCTCGATAGACTTGAGTCATCAGGCCGGTCTTTCACCACACTGTTTTCCAAATCTCATGCACCTTTGAGCAAGTTTAAAACTTTCCCAATTAAGTTTGTCTACTTTAGTATTCATTTATTTCCTAGGTTCTGTTTTTTTTCTGACAAACCACATTTTATCTGCCCTCATCTTGTCCAGATAAACATGCAGCTCAGCTTCTGCAGCTGCCATTACAACTGAAAGGATCATTTCAGATATCGAATCATAACTCCTCTGTAACTTTTCATAGGCAATCATCGGATAGCGTTTCTGGTAAGTGCCTCCCCGTTGTAATTCTCACCGTAATCCTCTCCTCTGAGTATTTCAGGAGCGATGTAATTAGGGGTGCCACAGAAAGTGCTTGTTGTATCGCCTGGTCTCAAACCCTCCTGCAAAAACAGAAAGATCAGCACACTGAAATCAGTAAGCCAACTCTTCTGGAGCTCTGCAGGTGCTTTTATCCAAAGTGCACTGCGGCATCATTAGTTCGCACTTTAACGGGAAAACAAACACCTTGCACATGCCGTAGTCTGTCAGCTTGATGTGTCCCTCGGAGTCCAGCAGAACGTTGTCAAGTTTCAGGTCTCTGTAGATGATTCCCCGCTCGTGGAGGTAGTTGAGAGCCAGACTGATCTCTGCAGAATAGAATCTGAAATAACAGAAACAATCATCAAGATCGTGTTTTTTTTGTTGTTTTTTTTTAAACAAACCAGAGGAACGGACTGGGTTTATACCTGGCGTGTTCTTCTGGGAGTTTTCTTTGTCTTTGCATGTGGAACATGAGGTCGCCTCCATTTACATATTCAATAACAAAGAAGAGTCTGAGGAGAAAATGCATTTTTATTGTTAAATTGCTTTTCTGGTGACTGGCTAGTGGCACAAAACACAGGGCAACACAAACAGTCCATCAAACGTTCCTCTGCTATTTTTAGCTTTAGTTTTCTGTATTTAGTTTTAGAGTATGAATGGTATTTCTGAATATTTTTCATGATGGGAATCTCCCACAACCTGAACTGTGACTTCACAGATTCATTGACAGAAAAGCACACTCCAGTCTAGATGCAAAAATACCCCAACGTGTCACTTAGAAACACTCATATGGGTAAATTCTGTAATGACTGAATGGTTTCTCTACATGACTGTTTCAAACTTGAAAGATGTTTTATATCCAACCACAACATTTTAACTTTTTAAACCTTAAAGGCTTAAACTTCTGTTTATTAATTTGGTGTTTCATGTTATATACCAACAAGGTACTATATAAGGTAAGTAGATGAGCAAAAGCCACATGGTTTTTAAATTTCTTTGCTAACAGAAATCTACAAAGTGTGGTGTGTATTTTGTTTTCAGCCTGTGCGGTCCTTTCACTGCTACTAAAGATGCAGGCAATTTTCTAAAAACTTTGCACATAAGGAGGCTAAAATGTTCCCTGTTCTTCATGGGGAAAAAGTCAGATTGAATGGAGACATTTTGCAAAAGATTGTCAACAAATTTAAAGCTTTTTTAATTCTTACTGTCCCTGATAGTTTAGCTATTCACAGCTGAAACTCACTTGATTTCTTAAAAAAACCTCTTTTGTTGTTTTTTCTCATCCATACTGGAGTTGAGATCCCTACGCTTATATTTCTGATTACATTTGACCTGAGCATTTTCTTTCAGAGCATCTGAATTCTGAAGACAATTAGCTGCACAGAACAAGTTATTGTTTTTTACGAATATAAGATATTTCCGGGCCTTATTTTTTACATACATCAATTTACGACATTTTAAGGATGTACGGACACCATGTCAGAACTCCCTAGAAGACGTGTCAAACTCGAGGCCCGTGAGCCAAATCCGGCCCGTTGAAGGTTTTTTATGTGGCCCTCTAGATTCTAGACTAAACACTAAGTGTGTTTAAATATTATTTATCAATCAATCAAAGCAGTTTTATCTGTTTACTGTCAAATTATATCAGTCAGTCCCTCGAGTGTTTTGTTAATTATAGCGGCCCTTTCAGAGCATCCATGACCTTGATTTGGGTCAAAACAAAAACGAGTTTGACATTCCTGCCCTAAATCATGCAAAATGTCATGCACATATTGAGTTGATTAAGAAATGAGTTTTTCCCACACATTGCAGCCTGTCCTAAGGGTCGATGATGACGCTCGTATCTCACCTGCTATCTGTCTGAAAACAGGAGTGGAGACCGACCAGGAATGGATGATTAGAGGCCTGCTCAAAGACGTGCTTTTCTGTTTGGACCCAATCGATGTCCTGGAAGAGAAACACACAAAGACACACCCAAACGTCAATCCGAGATCATTGTGACATAGTATCCTTGAGTTAATAAAAGCTGAATAAGCAGATAGTCCCATCGACCGTGCTACAAAGCTTCAGGTTGGGTTGTATGGACGGTGGCCAACTGTGGGACAAAAAGGGCTGAGCTAAGAAAAGCGGCTGGAGGACTCCATCGATGTTTGGAAGATAATACATCTGGACACAGATGCTGCTCACGCTGACAGCGCAGGGACAGCTGAACACTTCAGAATTGATCGAGAGGCGCTTGTCAATTTGTCAATCATGCTAAGTGCGTCTAATCAAGGCTAACTACTCCTGTTGCCGCCGGCTGTGCTGCTACATGTGTCGACAGATCAATTTCTGATGACATGATGGTTTATCTACACCTTCTTAGAAAGACTGATGGCTTTCAAGAGATCTGTTACGTCAACTAAGTGTTTCAGACAAGATGTCGAAAATGAATAAATGAGACGGATGTTCGTTATGCAATAATAGCTCATTTTCAATCAGATAATTGTATATAGAAACTGTAAATGGAAAAAACTGCACTATTAAGAAAAAACACTTACATTTTTTGTTTTGAGATCTTAAATGTATAATTCCTCCCTCCAGACCTGCCTTGTGATGGTTTATCAATGTTCTAAACAAACTACGAATGAGCAGCAATTTAACACTTAACTTTCAAGATGGAAATGTGGAATTTAAAAAACAAAATGGAGTCCACATGACGAAGAATTGCCTGATATCCGAAAGCAGGAAAAGCTATATTGTAGTTTCTGTAGTATTTTGGCTGCTGCACTTTATCTGTCATTAATAATATGGGGTAATATGGGGCTCAGCTCACTTCGGCTCTCTTCAGAACCCCCCCCCAAAAAAACGGTCTGTCGTAGCGGAAAAAACCTCTCTGAAACACAAATTTCCTCCAAAATAATAAAAGAAAACCCAACTCAATGCTTAGTGCAATGTTAAATTAAATCAAATTGAATCGAGTAAAAACCTTTACTGGAAATTCTGTCGCCACACGTTGATTGGAGGTGCAAGGCTACAGGAGTCGTTTACAGTAAATGTTTACGTAAATCAGAGTAAGCAAGGTGAGATTTTATTAAAGATTTTATTGCTCTTTGTGTCAGTTCAGATATTCCTCTGGCAAACGATTGAAAAACAGGTTACATAGCAGTCCGGATCATTATGGAGTTTACTGTGGCCTTCAACTCTAAAGCATTTCTAATAGGAAGATTTTCTTGTTTTAAATGTGGATTATTATTTTTCAAAATAGTGGCGAAATACATTTAATTGCCCTGAATGGATCCACTTAACGTTCTGCTGAATCACAACACTTTGTTATATTTGTGCTGAATTGGGTTAATAAATATGGGTAGAAAGGGAAAAACAAATAAGGTGGAGTTTGGGAAAAAACTCCTTCTAAAACTGAATTTGGAAAATAAAACTATTTGTTTATTACCATTTGTCAGTTCCTTTACATTGGGGAACGTTTTAATTAGATTTCCTAACTCTACACGTTTGGATCTAATCAGGCTCAGGTGTGGCTAGTAAAACTAAAGTGTCTAAATCACATTTAATTCAGGATATAACATGGGTGGGTGCTTTTTCCCTCCACAATAAAAACAGTCTTCATTTGAAAAATATTTCATGATCTGACAAAAACAGAAGAAATCTGCAGAGGTTCAAACACTTTTCACAGAGCCACAGGTATAAGCCTGCTAAGGAATCATTTCATTCGTGTTTACTGAGTTCTCTCCTCTGGGGTTGGTGGAGTTTTGCTCAGCTCATTTTTAACATCATTTTAAAACACATCTGCCAAACACTAATTAGTGTAAACAATCTCCCATAAATGCCTTTTTAAAAAGAACAAGTTAAGTCTCCCCATTGGTTCAGATACCTCGTCGTCGTTGACGAGCTCCTTCTTGACGACCTTCATGGCGTAGATGCGCTCCGTTTTCTTTAGCTGCACCAGCAGCACCTTGGCGTAGCTGCCTCTGCCGATCACACGCAGCAGGTCGAAGTCCGCCAGGCCCAGGCTGGTGGGAGACTTCCCCGTGTCTCTACTGCTGCATGCCTTAAGGGGGGAAGGAGGCAGGAGAGCAGGAGGAGGGGGAAAGAAAATCAACGAGCAGGGTGTTAAATCACATCATTCAAAACAGTAAACAACCTAATATGATGATTACAAAGTCAACTGAGACAATCAGAAATGAATAATTTCGATCCAGCTACCTTTCTCAAGCTAATTTCATCTGTGAACTATTGACAGAGCTGATGATCTGGTTTGGACAGGAAGATGATTTCCTTTGGGTAACTTTGCAAATGAGATTGTAGCGGCTCCCAGAGCAACATTTTGAGAATAAATCTTAGTAATGATTTCCATGTGCCTATTAAAAACCAACATGCAGCTTGCATTAGGTTAGGCACTTGTATTACAGTCATATTTCTCGGTAAACATGGCTCCCACCTTCACCATTTCCTCACTCCTCTCCCGTAATCATCTTAGTAGTAAACTATTTCAACCTCCTGCCTTCACTTGAAAACTGCAGAGAATATCTCTCTCTAATCTCCATAAAAAAAAACACCTAATTCAATTTATTCTGTACCCATCTTCTAAACTATAGTAACCTCTAACTCCATCCCAAGCCATTAATCAGCCGCTGTTGTTGAGAGTTTGATAAAAGGTTACTTAATTAGCTCCACCAAAGGAAATCAATAGCAGTGCAAGGACGCCTACGTCTGCACGCTGTATCAGAAATGCAGCAGGTAAACAAAACGCATCAACATGGAGATTATAACCCCACCTTTATTTCTGATTACTCTAATTTTTTTCCTCAATTGCTAAAAATTTAAACCCCTAAAGAACATCAAGATGACAAGTTGTCATGTCAGTGACAATCAAAAGATTTCTCTCTCACCAATTTCTCCTCTCGACCGTAATCCAAGCTTCGACTGGATTCTTTAGTCTGAGGGCCTGAGAAGGAAGAAAATGAGGAAAACACAAGCGGAAAAAGTGGCAGACAGAGTGACAGACATACATAAGGAGAGGGGGTGGCAGGAAGGGTGAAAAACAAGTAGGAGAAAAGAGAGAAGAAGGAGAGAAAATAGGTGAGAGACAGTCACACGTTTTGTTCACAGCTCGCTGCAGTGCCTGGGCAATCTCTCACTGCTGGGTTAAAACGAGAAAAAGAATCTGTTCTGGTACTTCTTTTTTTTTCTCATTAAAACAGAAAAACCTTCTTTGTTTATGATATATTCCAATGTTTTTACATCTGTGCTCCACAACACACCCAGGTGGTCTGTCGGCATCCGCAGCAGGAGGTCCAGCTGCTTCACTATCATTAGTAACTAAAATCCCAAAATCAGTCAACTCTCACTTCAATCTGGTTCATAAGCCTCAAAATAAAACCAGTCAGCTAATAAAGGTGTTTTAAATCTAGCTATGACGTTACAGTTGATTATTGCACTCTTCTAAATTCTTCCTATTCAATTTTAACCCCATTAAACGGAGAAATAAATTCTTAAATAAAATCCTTACTTTGAGAAATAAACTATGAGTTTACTCATTTTAAACTTTGATTATTTTAGCTCCTAATCAAAAATCTTTTTCCAGGTAATCAAGTGAACTGTAAATAAGTTCAAAAGTAAATAGAAGTATAACTCAAAGTGTTTTTCATAATAAAAACCGACAAAAAACTGATGCAGTAGCAAAATAAAGGAAAGTAATGAAAAGTTGGA
This sequence comes from Xiphophorus couchianus, assembly GCF_001444195.1. Classification (NCBI taxonomy): domain Eukaryota; kingdom Metazoa; phylum Chordata; class Actinopteri; order Cyprinodontiformes; family Poeciliidae; genus Xiphophorus; species Xiphophorus couchianus. The sequence continues at coordinate 20,248,233 of NC_040233.1, forward strand.
ATAGGAACTAAAGTTTATTATGTTCCAGTTATTAATTGAAAGTAATTGCAACCAGCTGGATTTTTAGCCTGGATTTAAAAGAACTCAGTGTTTCGGTAGTTTTGCAGTTTTCTAGAAGTTTGTACCAGATTAGAGGAAAATAAAAACTGGATGCTGCTTCTCCATGTTTGGTTCTGATTCTGGAGATGCAAAGTAGACCAGAACCAGAAAACTCGGATGGCCTGGAAGGTTCATACAACAACAAATGATCTGTAATGTATCTTGGTGCAGCTGATTGACTACAAGGCTGATGCACGGAGGAGTTTGTTGTGTTTTTTAATAAAAAAACCCCCCAAAACATTAATATTTGTGTTTTGGCTTTTCAAGGTTAGACATCCAGCCCCCGTACTGTCTGTGTGTTTCTGAAGCTCAGCAAAGGCCAAATTTAGAAACTGTTACTGCAGATGCATCTCAAATTAGAATACCACCCAAAGTTATTTCAGGAATTCACAGTGATCTATCTCAAATGTTTATTTTAGTGGCCACAGCTTACAGCTAATGAAAACCTAAACACTTTGCCCAAGGATCTTTTTTGCATCAATGCAGCGTGGAACAGAGGTTTCTTTAACACCAACCCTTCAGCTGATCTGCTCTGTCAGTCTGGGGCCTTTTCTGTCTTTTCTTTGATTCTCTATGGGATTTATTTAGGTCAGCCCAGTTTGCTAACAAGTCAACCACAGTGACACTATCATGATTAAAGGCTGTATTATTGTTGTTTGAGCCAAGTCCTGCTGGGAAATTAACTTCTCCATAAAACTTATCAGTAGAAGGAAGCATGAAGTGCTCCAACATTTCCTGACATTCATCTATGTTGACTTTGAACTTGATAAAACAAATAAAATGGCTGCTTGAAACAGAGTTGCTACTGGAGAGACTTCCTTCAGATCCTCAGAACTTTTAAATACGTTTTTCCTTCACAACCTGCTGCAACCTTTAAAAAAAACCCCAAAAAACCAACACATTTTTCCTTCCATTCAACTTTCCAATAATATGGTTGAATACTGCCAGATTCAGTATTCTAAAGCAATGATTAAAGCAATTTTGTTGCTTTAATCAATGGAAAACTGTTGAACAGTCTTCCAGATGATTATGTAGGCAAGAACATGTCTTTGTATTTCTATATTAAAAATTATTTTTATTGGTCTATGTGACATTCTGCTTTTATGAAAACTGAATGTTGGGTTTTCATTAGCTTTAAGCCATAAGAATCTGAATTATCAGAAATAAATGTAAAGGTTTACTTTTTGAATCAAATCAATGATATAGAATCTTTTTGATAATTAATTTTCTTCTGTGTTTTGAGTTGATGAATCCCTGTTTTAATTTAACAACATATAAAACAACAATGGAGATTTTTTAAAAAGTGTGTTACCTTGCTGTTCGTCTGGGCCTAGATGACTTGACTGCGTGCCGGGCAGGATTGGTTCCTAGATAAATTCCACCATTAAGAATCGTCGAGATGTGCAGGTTCTGATAAGTTGTGATAGTGATGATTTGTGACAGATCTCACCTGAATCATCGGTCGACCGCACTCCACCGTCACCAGTTTATGGCACTTCTTGTGCACCAGCAGTTTGCAGTTGATGCATTTGTAACCTTGTCGTCCCAAACCCCAGATTCGGTCTGTACAGATGGCACAGTGAGCTCGCTGCATGGGAGGGTCAACAGAGAGAAACCGTCATCACAAAATACATTTTATACCAAAATAAATGATCAAATATAATGTAATACAAAACCAAAATAAATCCCTTGGATTGATCTCAGTATCTTGTCTCACCCTGTTGAAGCGTTTGGCCTGAAAGGCGTGGCCGCTCGCGTAGTAAAGCTTCCTCCAGCGTCGAGCTCCACGGCGATATATCGACTCTACGGAGAGAAACAGACTGGCCTCAATGTAGGAATGTAAAATGGTGCGATTTAAGCTGGATTAAACACCAAAATAATGCCAATTTATCTAATAATTTAGCTTTAACTTGTAAAGCTTGTTTTTGAGCTAGCAATGTTGTTTTTCAATATAAAGTTAACCAGTTAACCAGAAACCAGGTTTCTAGATTTTTATGCAGACTTTGTATGGTTTGAATACAAAAAAATTGTCCAAGTTTTATGATATTTATGTTAGAAAAAATAAAAAACGTTTCAGGATGTGGTACAGACATATTTCACTGAATTTTAATACAGATGGAACAATTTAGATTAAAGTTTGGCTCAAAATGTCCAACAAATTTGTCAAATTTACACATTTGACAAATACACATTTATTTTAGTTTTAATAATAAAATTATACAAAAACTGAATGCTTCGTATTTGGTTCGGAATAGAACCCTTACTTATGAGTTGATTGTGAAAAAAACCCTGAGGTTTTGACCAAATGCCATTTTTAATGCTTTTCTAGATTTCTTTAGTGACCATGCATCCAGATGTAAACTAAACTCGGTACTAAAATGTTTAATTATACCTAAAAAATTTTCTGGGAAGTTATAAATTTTTTAGCAAATCTAAAAAAAGTCTAAAAATGAAAAAACAGGTTGAACTCACTGTCCTCTCCAGGACAAGGCATACCGGGTTTCTCGGGTACACAAGGGAATACTGAAAAAAAAGAAAAGAAAACATCAATTTAACTTAGCGTAGCAATAATATAATATTTTCATCTTCTCCCGGCGCTGCTTTGAAAAGGAGTAAATGAGTCAGTGATAAATGTAAAGAGCTCTACATAAGAGTTCTGATTAATAAGAGAAGTGTAGCCTCCTTAGCATTTACCACCAGTTGATAAGGCCTCTTAACTGGAGAAATTTGGAAAAACACTTATAAGCATTTTTAGGTTACTTCCAGGGAAGCAAGAGGAAAAACAAGCTCATAGCAGCCAATGAGAGGGGAAAAGGCCGCAACCTCGACCTGGAGCAGCGCGAGTCAAAGGGGAGGCGTGGGCCGCAGCCAACAAGCTTGCTAACAAGCAGATCTGGCAACCCCTGAGGGGAAACCAGCGCATCTCCTCCCACCCTCAAAACCCCTCCACCTCCATGAATGTGGCATCCAGTGTATCTTGACCCGGCGCCTCTGATCTAATTAAAACATTACATTAAGCACAGAGCCCGTCCCCGTTTTCCCCAGAGAGCATGCTTACACACAGAAAACCTGTCAATCAACCCTCAAACCCATAACAGCATCTGAGTTAAAACCCTCAACTCAAGATCCAACAGGCTGCACAATAATAATCAATAACGTTCGGCTTACAGGAAGTAAACTGGCTTCAAGGCTTTAAAATGAGCAACAGTGGAAGTAATGTTGTCTTTACAGGTCACTGAGCAATTAACTGTATGTTTTGGTGATGTTTGTGTTCAAAAATATTCCTAAAGATGATATGCAGAAACGTAAAAACAGCTAAATCAAAGGGAAATGCAACCATCATCGATGAAGTTCACAGTTGCATATCTGCTTTATATGTTTAGATAAATATACATTATTCTGTAACCGACAGCAGTGACCATTTTCTCAATCGATTATTTTATTGATTATTGAAAAATAGCACATTCTGCAGATTTTGATTTAACATCTTGAGCTTTTTTCTTTTTTTACATTTTATATATATATTTTACAATATTAGAAAACATTCAAAAAGGCAAATGACTTAATTCCTTTTTTTTAAAAAATAAAATGTAATAAAGATTTCCTTTATGTAATTTGAACCAGGTGAAGGTAAATCTGTCAATTGATGAAATTTTGGGTAAAACACATTGACAGACAAAAATCTACACATACAAATGGACCTTTGTGTGTGTGTGTGTGTGTGTGTGTGTGTGTGTGTGTGTGTGTGTGTGTGTGTGTGTGTAGGTCATACCCAGTAATACCCAGTATACCCAATAAAAATAATGATAAACTCACTGTGGATTGTGAGCTCAGAGTCTTTGTTGAGTTCATAGAGGCGAAGAGCTTCTTCCAATTCCAGCTGAGACGACACGGTGCAGGGGTCACCTGATAAACCAGAGACGCATCATTATTAAACACACATGTGTGACTCAAGAGACCATTTAAACAACCGTGTAATCAATTAAAGTAGTGATCAAACGGAAAAGATTCATATTAACCTGGGCTAAACTTTTTTCCTGCAGATATTTTGTGCTACTGTTTTGATAAAGCGATAAAAAACAAAACAAAGTGATAATTTCTTACTTATTTTTTAAGTAACTGTACAGCTGTCGCTGCATGACAGCAACCATAACCCCACAAAAACAAAAACTGCTCTTGATAAACATTCCTCATTTGCAATATGCTTCTTTATCGCATCTGTCACATGAAGAAGTTTGATTTTTATGCACACAGTAACTGCATTCGATCAAATTTATTCATAGTTATTGATGCTCTCATTGAACAGTGGAGAAAATAGTCAAAATGAACACGTAAATATACTTTAGTGTTGTTCTTCTTTTGCTTGATTTTGTTTAGATTTATTTTCTTTGTATATAAACTTTAATAATCTTTTCTTACACTTCTCTCAAAATAATCTTGACAATACAGAGGTTTTTTTTTTTTTACATTTAACTGGAATTTATCACAAAGAAATAAAGATGACTTTTCCGCACTACACAAATAAAACTTTCTAGTGGACTCGGAAACATATTTTATATGTAAGAAATATAATGTAAATGATAAATATAATAAAGGCTCTCCTCTTTCCCCATTCTCCACAAATACACTGTAAATAATTAAAGTGACTGTACGAACTAAAAATTGTTATCCAGTTTGTTAATTCGCAACTGTCACAGTTTGGTGAGTCAGTATTTTGTCATCTCTGATGTAATTTTTTGATTATTTGTCAAAAAATAATCAATAATTATTTATTGATTAATAATTAATTATTGATTAATTATTAATCAATAATAAGGAACAAAGAATCAGCTTTGTTCCTTAAAAAATAACTTTGCTGCAGTATTTCTTGGTGTTGTACTTGTTTCTTTTTAGCTTTTTCTAGCTAACCCTTTATATTTTCAGCTGTCAAACACCTCAGCCTCTCAGTGGGTTCATAAAATTTACATGCCAGCCAACATAGCACACCAACTACAGGTGCACAAATCATTATGACTCCAGATTTAAAGTCACACCTTTGAATGTTAGGAAACACGTTCCATTTTGAGGAACTAAACACACCCCACGCCACTAATCATGACAGCAGTCTGATGCACAGTGGGCTGCTTGTTCAAGGATATCACGGCCCCCCGTCATGACACTCGTCCCCACATCCCACGCAACGACAATCACTGCAGCAGCAGAATAAAATTAACCTGCATTACAACTGTGTCTCCGGAGATGTTCTCCGGCATTTTATCAAATAAAAATCTCAGACTGTGCTAAAGTACTTAGAAACTTTCACTGAGGAGTGGAATAATCTGAATTCTCTCAGCGTGTCTTCAAGCTGTTGCTGACAATACCCGGAGGCTTCAGCAAAACTTGCATATCTTGACAGAAAACACACTTTGAATCAAGTATGTTTGTGACAAGCTGCAGCACATGATGTTTCAGTTTCACTCTACCTGCTAAAAACATTGAAAACGCCACTCAGATATTCAGATGTCTGACATTCTTTTAACAGGAAGAGCTAGGTGACGCGGTGGCTACCAATCCTGTTGGTCTCGGTGCGCCTGTCATGACAACAAGCTGCTACTTATGTAATTAGCTCAAGAACAGAAACTGTGACACATACAGTAAAAACTGCTGTATGTTCTGTATGTTAATAATTGACTAACTTCCAACAAGCAGCTGGTTTATTTTTTCACTATTTAGTAGCTGTTAGTTATTTACCAGAATGAACGATTGAATGAAAACTTTATTGTCTATTTGTTTTATTATCACTACATTTAAATATTTTACCTCTATCAAGCAGAAGTAATCAGTGTTTAAGAGTCTTATGCGTGTATGGAAACATAGATGACCTAGTTTGTTGTTTTAAAACAGCATATATTCCCCAGTAAAGCATCTGTGGTTAAAATAATTAAAGTGACACGAAAGAGAAAGTACATGGCAGCATCCTACGCTGCCAAGTTTGTGTGAGATGTCAGTAATCTGTGAATCTGTGTTGGACAGACGACTAAGAAAGAAACTCGGCTGTTTTTGGAATTTCCAATTTTCAAAAAAAAAGTGGAGCTTTGGTTGTTTTGTTTTTTTTTCTTACTTCATGAATCGCAAAACCTAAACTATAGATGACATAAAATTTAAAGGTTACTTTAGTTTTTGATTCAATAAGATAAACCTGTCTAGCATGGAGATTGATTACACGGTGTGATATAGATCAGATGAAAGATTTAAAGAAAAAAAAAAAAAGGTGGCTGTTTAATGGTCCTAAGCATATTAGCAGAAGGTTGAGTGGAAGGAAAAGCTGTGGTGGGAAAATGGCTCACTGTCACTTTGAAATAATTTTTAAGCAAAGCAAACTGAAGAGTTTGGAAGAGACTCAAAATGTGTATTCAGGACAAAGTCTGCAATGGTTAAATTTACTTGATAATCCACTCGTGAACAAAAAAAGAAAAAGCATCTTAGTAAGACAGGAGGAATGATAGAGGCCGTTCTCTGTAGTATATGAACCTAGCACACAATATTCTTCTCCATTAGCTATAATGTATTGCTTGAGCTATAATTGAGCTATACCATAAAATTTTTTTATTGAATCGCTGAAAATAATAATGTGGTTATATTCTAATTTAGCACTATGTGACCGTTTTTTATTGTGTTCTTTGTTTAAATTAATAATTTTAGAAACACCTGACCATGACAGTGACAAAACCTCACACTGTACAGCTGCATTAAATTGTTTTTTATTAATTAGGCAGTAGGAAAAACAGCCTCCTCTTCACTGTTTACCTAGGAAGGACCACCAAGCGTTGTTTATTACCCACACATAATGACTCCACTGATTATATGTGGGAGGTTACAAGTGGGAGTCAGTCTGAGTCTAATGAGTTTTGGCAGGCTGACCTCCTCCTGGGCTCAACGATCTGATGGCTCAATCTTTCCTGTGACACCATTACTTCTGCCTGACTAACACGATCGAATACAAGAGCTGCAGACCTCTGAGCTCAGAGGAGAACGACAACAAGGATGTGCATGTCTTTATGTAAACTTGTATTCATAGGAAGGTTTGACACCGCCTGTGGTAGGCAAATTTACCCACCAACTACGTAAACATCATCCTTTAGACTAACATCTGCACTTTTTTCCTTTCAGATAAACAGCACTAGGAGCTTCTGTTGCTCCCAAACTCATTGTTGTTTTTGTTAAAAAAAGAAGAAAAAGAAAGTGAAACGCTATGACTATGCAGAGATAAACAAACACACCTTCCTCATCGATCCACTTCATGGTGAACTGCTGGTCATTGTCCATTGAGCACATGTCTCTCACCTCACCAGACAGGCCTTCATAAGAGATGGACGGTTCAAAATGTGTGATCATGATGTCCCTGCAGGGGGGAAAAAAGAAAGAGGAAAACACTTAAAGAGTTATGGCAATACAAAACACATACCATCAGCTTGGGCATAAATATAACAAATGCTGGCATTGAGAAAAGAAGAAAAAACAGATGACTGTTATAGCACATTTTGAAATTAAATCATTTCGCATTTAATTTTTTTTAAGGGAATAAAACTCAAATAATTGTTCTTTTACGGTCTTCAAAACCAAGTTTACAAACACTTCCTTAATGTTTTCAGTATCTTCCACACCTTCTCGCATCAGTTTGCTTGAATTTTGGCCCATTCCTCCCAACAGAACTGGTGTCAGAGTTTAGTTTCTATGCCATCTACTTAAGTCAAATCTAGTTTATTTTTAAAGCACATTCCAGCAACAAATAAGTTCAAAGTGCTCTATACCATAAAACGTAATGCATTAAACAATTATGAAACAAGCAATAAACATTACATTTTGTCAAATGCCATCAGCAAAATCATTGACCAAATAATATACATAAAATATTTATCAATGTTCAGTTTATTATTAATGAAGGCAGCTCTGAACAGATGGCCTTTTTAGCCTTGATTTAAAGGAACTCAGAGTTTCAGCTGATTTATAGTTTTATGGAAGTTGGTTCCAGATTAGTGGAGCATAATCACACCTTTTCACCTCTGCACAAATAAACTTTCTAGTGGACTCTGGAACATAATTTTATATAGTATATTTAAGTGCCTAATTTCATTATGTTATAAATATATATTTTAAAACTGTGGTTGTAATAGAGCACTATGCCAATAAAAACTTAAGTGCAAGAGTTTCTGTGGTATGAAGTATAATAAATCAATTAAGATAACTTGAGGTTTAATCCATTCAATAACTATTTATTATCCTGTCTTTCTTTCCTTATTAATCATTTATGGACAACCTATCTGGTTTAAAATGTCAGAACAATTAAAAAGCTGCCAACAGTAAAGATGAAATGATCAAAACCGAATAATTTATCTGGGTAAACCAAAACAATCAAAGCTAGGCCTTTTCATTTTATAGCTAGGTAATTATTTTGTTAATTTGTTGTCAGCAACACACACTGACACTGAAAAAATTAAAACAATCCCTTCATCTGAGCCACATGCACTCAGAAAATACAACACTGCCTGCAAGTCCCAGACTTTGAGTTTGTTACAACAGCAAATTTATTCATTCGCACAGAATGATGAAAGTCCAAGAAATATCAACAAAACAAGATAAAAAAAACACAGAAACTCAAGAATGAGTGGAAGCAACATATTTATATGTTAATCAGAAAAATACTTCAGATCGGATATTTTTCTAGATCTAAAGGAGCTTTGGTTCAGTTACAAACTCTCCACCTCATCCTGTGAAATTTCAACCTTAGTTAAACATATGATGGTACATCCTGTTTTAAATTTAAGGTTCTTATAATGGGAAATGATCACAAAAAATTCTTTAACTAAAACTATGAGATGTAGATAAAATGGGGGTTAAGAATGACCGAAACACACCAAACTCAGAGTCAGAAATCATTTCTCACTTTTTTATGACAACAGGAGAATTGATGTCATCTGACCACAGCACTGTAGGCTCCCACAGTTTACAACCTTATAAGAGTGGATGGGGGTGGTACGTACAAGCTTTTACAGGTCTGCAAGCGATGGCGTTAAATTCAGGTGGCCGAGCGCGGCATCAGGACAGAGATTAAAATGAGTAAAATCAGCAAACAGATGGGAATAAAAAGTGGATATTGTGTGAAATCTGTCTTGGCTTTTGTGGAATGACCACCAGGAGGAAGATCTTTACTGCCATCATTAAGAGTGACAAGGGTTTTTTATCATCTTGAGAGCTTTAGAGCAGGACAGTAAAATACAAATAATTTTTCAAGAACGTGTAGAGTCCAGTGTGAGCACAGAGTATGGAAGGTCAGTAAATGGTAAATCCATGCTAGCACATAAATATACAACAGGTAGTGATTGATTTGTTTATAATCCAATTTCACATAAATGGCGAGCATGTGAAGTAGCTTGTCTTGGTAATGCATCTTCCACACAGCAGATATTAAAACTGGCTGGCTGGCTGGAAATCACGCATGTAGAGCAAATAAAGTACTCTGAGCAATAACACGCTGACGTTAGGAGTCAGCCTAATGCTCGCCTCGCCCTCCCTCTATTTTCTCACCCACTTCCTCTTTCCTGATGGTGTTAATCACTGCCTGGAAGGGAGGCGGAGGAAGACTGGCAACTACACACCGCCAGTCTGCTCTCACCTCCAGGCCCCGCAGCTCTTTGTTTTATCCTACAGCTTTGAAGACGTCAGACGACAGAAAGCACACCATAATCACAGAGAATGGTTCAAACACAGAGAGTGCAGATGATCTTAATAAAGCCTCCTCTGCGTCCAGAGGAACTGGACCCAAGTCTTCGCTGCGGAGTTACATTTTAGCTCCTTCTAATGACTTTCTCAAATTCTGATAAGGATCACAGCTACTGCAGGAAAAAAAAAGCTTTTGCTATTATTCCTCACACAACTGCTTTAAAATAAACAATGGCGTGGAAGGAAAAATTTTGTTTAAAGAGGAAATGTCACATCACCAAGACAAATGTGAGAAAGAGGGGTGAAACAATACCAGAAACTCATAAGATGAGACAGAAACATATTTTAATATGAACGAAAATTCTACATTTCTATTTGGTCACAAACTCAACAAACTGACGTCTTCGGAGGTTAGACAGAGCTTAGCTTATAATGCACGCTGTGATTGTGACACAGCTAAACCTACAGTCCAGTCATTGGTTGTTATAGCAATGCAAAACATTTATATTTAGTTTAATTGCATTTTCTTTTTGTTTGCCTTTTCTAAGACTTTAAAGTTGGTGTTTACATATTGTGAATAGCAGTAAAACATAAATACCTAATCATATTTTCAAACTTCCTGTCAACTTTAAACATTTTTTAACTGAAAAACATGGTGGACCACTGGATGACCGCTTCATAATGCCCCTACCACCGGACGTAGTACGCTTTCTGGGCAAAACCCTGAACAAGCAGAACTGTGTGTTGAACAAATGGGATCTTTTAATTGTTGATGACTAAGAAGCAATAGCATTCCAAGTAGACGAGGCATCTCTCCACTCTGCAACACCCAACTGTGCCGTTAAATTAAAGAGGGAAGGATGGGAATAATCTGAACATCATGATTGCTGTCATGACCTAAAGAGAGATTGACCTTTCGATCTCTCTGCCAATACTGCAACGCAAAGAAAGTAACAACTATACATGGTTCATGAAAATCATACACAGTAGACTGAAGTTTACACAGCAGGCTTCAGAAATCTTGTTCCTCATAATAAAACTAAACTGTGCTCGTCTGGACTGCTGGATGCTGTGGTCTCTAGGCAACAGGGGTCACCTACGGTGTTAAACAAGTGGACAATATCTGAAGAACAGCAGCAGCAGCCAGAAACAATCCAGTCATGTGGACAAGGTCGCTCCTGAGAAAAACGCACGCATGTTCAAAACACCATTTACTTCAATCACGACTGACAATTCGTGACTAAGCTGAGCTTATTATAGTGCAGTGTTCTTCTACTTTTAAGTACAAATCAACTATATTAAACAAAGAACAAAGCAAAAGTGAGGGACTTGTGTTCAAATGTTACAAAGCTTATTCAGTCCATTTAGAGTGAGTGGTAGGGCTGAAACGATTAATTGTGATCAATCAATTATTGAAAAACTAGTCAACTAATTTAGTAATCGTTTAATCATTAACTGGAGTATGCAAACTCAGAAAAGGTCATTTGCTGAAACCCCCCCCCAGCATATTCAGAGTAGTAATTAAACCAAGACTGTACAAAATATATAGACATTTTGTATTTAAAATAAAAGTATTTCTATCTGTGAACACATTCTACCCAAAACTCTTCCAGTGGCTTTGTTTTAGCTTCACCTGGTTCAAATTCACAAAAAGGATCGCTTTGTTATCATCTTATTATGCATCTTAAACTGAGTCCAAATTTCATACCCTAAGCATGTAAATGTGAGCTGGTGTGGCAATAAAGTTTCTTGAATCTTTAATGCATTTTAGGTAATAAAATATTTATTTTCTTATTCAAAAATTTTATTAAATTGTTTATTTGCATCTTTTAATGCATTTCTAATATAGTATAAATGGGCTTTAGTGGTTAAATAAAAAAATTGCAGATGTGCCGATTTTTTATCCAATTAATCAATACCAGGATTTCCCCCAGTGTATTATAAGCCTGGCGGGCCACCAGGCTTTAATTGTGCCCCCACTAGGCTTAGCATTATTAATTTATTTTAGTTTTTTTAATGACTGCCTTTTTTAAAGACTTAATAGTTGATGTTTTGTTATTAATCTTCTAGTCTTCCAACAACACATAACTATCAAGTGATTTTTTCAAATTTCCTGTCAACTATAAACATGTTACTTCAAAAATTGGCGGCAGCTGGGTGACTGCTTCAACACCATGAGCACCAGGCTTAGCAAGTTTTCTGGGGGAAACCCTGGATACCTAAAATAATCATTAGTTGCTGCCCCAGTGAGTGGTACCGAGACAATCATCACTAAAAGCGTTTCAGCTTTAAAACAACATTTGTTACGGTCTGTGGAAATGATTTTCCACAGACCTACGATGACAAAATTGGCCGACACAAGAGTGGGCCTGTCGCAATTAGCAATAAATTGCATGATAAATTAAAACAAACTCAAACTCAATTTCCATTTGCATGATTTATCGTTTTTGTTTTGTCTCTCTCTTTCTACCAAAAGGTCAAAGACAAAAGTCTTCATTCTGGTCTATTGGTCTCAACTAGCCTTTATTTAAGGACAATTTTGTCTATACACACTTCATAATTCAATTAATTTGTTGTTTTGGTTTATTTTGGATATTTAAAATGTCTTTTGGTTATAGTGTTAAATGTTCATTTGAGGATGTGTTCTTGCTTTAATATGCCTTTGTTGCCACTATGCTACTTGAAAATGGTCTCAAAACGACAATGTTATTGTTTATCGCAAAAACCTCAGGGAAAATTTATCAGCCAGGAAAATTTGTTGTTGTGACAGGCCTAGACAAGAGACGCGCTCCAAACATGGTCTACGAATGCAGAACAATCTGACACGCAGCGTTGGAGCTCTACTGAAAACAAGCCGCGTTATTGGCTGCCGGATGGCTGCGTGATGCTTGAGGGGGTTTTCAGAAGGAAACGGACTAGGAATACCTTTTTATTTAAACAAAGCAGTGCCTTCAAGCACTAATGCAAATAGCAGTCTTTAACAAAAAGAAAAAACTTCTCCGATGGCAGGAAAATAATTGAGTTGCTCCATCAGGCTGGTGTAATCTCTGTACCTTGGCAAGCAGCTTTGCTTCACTGAGGAATTTTAAAGTTGAGCTGATGCATGAAGGCACTTGATTTGACAGTAACAAAATGACGCGTGCGCTTTGTGCAAAGAGTCAGTTGTTTTCAAACATAAATTATTTTGTTCTTCTAAAAGAGTTCTGGGTGAAGAACTTTTCAATTAGTGCGAAAACGCAGCCTCATAATAAACCGACTGGTGAAACAGGTGTGAATTGGACTCCGTGCCTGACATGGGGTATTAACTACAGGCATTACCTAAAGTGTTTCCCCGAGAAATGGGTATTATCTTTGAGCCACTGGGGCTTTTAAAAGGCCTATCCAAGCCAGCAGCAATAAATACACAAATAACAATAAACAATAATGTTTCGCAGAGTGTCGACGCCGAGTGCATGCTGCTGCCTCCAGCTGCACAAAGGGCCTGAAATGGATTTTAAAATCCTCCACCCACAGTGCACACTGCAAGCGATCACTTCTCCAAACATTTCATTCTGTTAAACAGGTTATAATGAACTCTTATTAGTTTCCAGTGCACAGAAAATTTACCATAAGGCAAGCATAGCTTGCAGCTGTGTGTCTGCAAAAGCATAACAGATTATATGGTATTTTTTAAGCCATATAATCACAGCTTAAACTTCTACATAAAGCTTTTTTCAGGTTAAAACTGAAGCGTTATTTGTCTACTCTGCAAGAAAAATCATTTCTATTTAGACGTACTGAACGACTGCAGTTTTTACCTGCTTACACAGCAAGAAAGTAAAAAAAAAAACAAAAAAAAAATGTTTTGTTCAGTTTTGTCCCATCATATTGTTATCAGTGTATGAACCTTTGGATAATATGTGGAGACAAAAACTAAAAACCAACAATTAGATGCTTGCTCAGAGCATTAGTTTGTAGTCAGATGGTCTTTGTAGTCTTTATGAGGGCAAAAAGAAGATGAGTCAGTGACGGACGGAGACGACGACAAGCAGACACCAACCTGCACAAGCTGGCACAAACTGGCAAACTCAGAAAAAACACACAGAAATATTATTCACACCCTGAGACTAATACTCCTCGAAACAGTCACCCATTGGCTCATTCCTGACCTCAAGATAATAAAAAAATATCAATAAAAAAATTATTTGTACCTTCTTCACTAAGCAAAGACATTTATTAGTGTTACAGAACATAAACCTGTTTTATAATTGACGCTTTTTGCAGGTTTTTACTGGTATTTTTGATTATTTATCTTGGAACACCTCCTATCAATGACCCTAATCTCCAGCTTCCTCCGGAGATTCTCCATTAGATTCAGTTAGGCCTGTTACAATAATCAATAAATCAAATAATCGCATGATAAATTAAAACAAGCTCAATAATTTATATTGACATGATTTATCATTTTTCTCTTTTCCCATCTTTCTACTAAAAACTGGATGATAAAATCTTCGTTCTGATGTTTTGATTTCAACTGGCCCTTTTTTTGAAAGACTATTTTGCTTTGTTTATTTATCTTGGATATTTAAACTGCCTTCTAGTTCCAGAGTTTAATGTTCATTACAATTTAAGGTTTCTTGATTTTTGAGAATATGTTCTTGCATTCTTTTGCCATAAAGAACATTAGTTGAAAATGGTCTCAAAACAACAATATTATCGGTTATTGCAATAACCATCTAAATTTGTTATCGTGAAAGGCGTAGATTCATTTTATGTCCCAGGCTGGGCCACTCCAAAATGTTAATGCTACTTTCAGTCAGGGAAAAAAAAACATTTCGGTAAGGTTAAAATAAATATTTAAACCTAAATCTGCAAAGAGTATGAATAATTTGGGGCTGATCTATAAATTTACATAAGAGGATATTACTACACAGTCTTCGAAACACAAGAATAGGTTCATTTCAAGCTTAAAGCCGCCGATTATTTCCTTCAACAACATAAGTGAAATAAAACTACACATTTCTGACAGATTTAAAACGGACAGAAAAATCTTGTGGCATGCTCCCCATTTTAAGACCCTTGGGAGAATGCTATTTACGATCTCTGCAATGGTTATTTTATTGCACTGCTCATACTTCACATTGGATATTCTCGTTTTCTAACTTTAGGCTTTTTCTGAGCTAAATAAGCGATGTTATTCACCGTCGCTTTACTCTTCTTCTCCTAGGACATTTTTTATGTGCATTAAAAGTTACAATTATTAACAAAACAATACTAGAATATTTATTTCTAAAAATGGTTAGGGTTACATTAACAGGACTTCCTGAATATCTTAAAATGCATGTCATATTTGGAGTGAGGGATATTTAAATTAAGATAAGACACTTTATACCTTGGATGTGCCTAAAATAACAGATAATTTTTGGAAAATTTACTTTTTTTTAGTCTGTACCTTCCATCTACATGTTTCTGTTGAGAAAAACTGAGATTCTACCAAAATCTTTTAGAAGATTTAAAAAGGAAAAAAAGAAAAAAAACACGTACTTTCTCCATTTGTACCAGGGATGAGCTGGTTATTGGTACCAGTACAAAAACTAAGAATTTCAGTTTCAAAATCACCAACAATCTTAACTTTTTTCATGAAAAATATTAGAAAATGCAGGGCTGATAAGAGTTTTCGGCTGAGCACTGAAACGCTGTCGCTCCCCTACTTCCCCTACCACAGCAACAGGTACTGGCAGTATCTGTTGCTGTGCACTGCCAGTCAGTCAACTAACACAAGATTACTACAGTTTTTCTTGTGCTTGTAAAAATCTGGATAAATTTGGGTGTCTGGAAACATTTGCAATATTTTTGTTTAAGCTCAACTAGAAAAATCAAAGTGGAATGTAATAATGCATATACTGTATGTAATAAACAATATATATTATTCTGGCAGAACTACAAATAATTGTTAGGTCTATTATTTTTGATAAAATGGATAATGTTATATATTTATGTTTTAAATTATGAACTGGAAATTGTCAAACCAACACAGGCCTTATTTATACATCACAATTTTATTCATGAACATTTTACCATCAAAAAGAGATTATTAGAGATTATTTAAAAAAAGAAAAAGAAAAAAAGAGTAGTGTGAACATTTAAATAAAAACATAAGCTGTGATTGTTTTGTTGTTTCAGAATACCTTTAGGTTGGTGAAAACAACTAAAATTATTCATGTATGAAATCTAATCTCTTGGGGGATTTCGGTTAATTTTTCAAAGTTGAAATGTGGAGAGAAAAACAGGGAACATCCTATTTTAATCCTGTTTCTTAAATTTTTGTCAAGATGGAATCCATGGAAAACTTGCCCTTTACTGAGGTGATACTATCATCAAAAGTTTGGGACAGACTGGTTTGGCACCTCACCTATATGCTCAGGCAGAATGTGATCTGAACATCTGCCTAGATCTTTATATGTTTCTACGTTAATGCATCCAAAAAGAAAGACGCACAGACATTTACGAAGCTCGCAGCTATGTTCGTCGCTGGGAACATTGCTGAGATTCCTCAAGAAGAAGGTCATAAATAGTTAAGATTCCTCCCAATGAACAGCACATATTACGGCGTTCTTTAGGCGTGTCGAACACAAAAGGCCCAGCTGACCCGTAAGACATGTTTTTCAAGATTTCAGTCACTACACAGTCAGCTGGAAGAGAGTATCTAAGGAATAACACTGATCAAAAATGTCACCTAAAATAATTATTTCACTGTCATATGTAAAGCTATTGTTCAGCACTTCAAATGAGACAAAAATACGTAGGCAATGCTACTTCTGGGCTTTAAAAACATTTGTTTGTTTTCATTAAATTACTCAATTGTGACACACTCAGTGACTCTGCAGCTGCCATTTGTGCTCCAACCATGTTGACTGGTAATCATGCTGAACTGGCTCGTCTCAGTTCATTTCTATAACTTAATGAAAACATACCAAGAATATTTTTTTCTTCATTCCTCCTACTGCAAAATATTCGGGAGATGTTTGGGTTCGGCTTGCCTAAACCCAGACATCAAAGTGAGCAGGATTTCTAAATAGTATGCAACAGGACGCACAATATATTGTAAATTTAACATTATATTTATATGCACATTGCAAAGAAGCACCTGGAGTTCAATAAGTGTTAGTTAATAATTTAAGCATCATGCATTAAGGCTCTCTGCACCCCTAATATGTTTGATGGTATTAGTTATTTAATGCAGTATAAAAGACTGAAGAAGGTAAAGATGTGGTAAAGTCAGTAAAAAATAAAACTATTAAAAAAAAAATAAAAATTATTTCATTTTAAACAACATTTTCCATCAGCTTTGTGTTTGAGATAGAAATATATTTTTTAGTAGTTGGATTTATTATTAGTGGTTTGTTTAATATGAACCTATATCAGAATTACAGTAAAATGTTTACTTTAACTTGGTGCAGGCCATATTGCTTTAGCAAAAATGAATAAATATTATTATACGTTTTCCTAATATGGTGCAGCCTACTTGCATACCAAAAACAGCTTTATTAAGACTGGAATAATTTGCATTTATTCTTACCACTGTATGGCAAATCGTCTATATCTCCTTTGTTTGTTTTCCAGATTCAATTTACTAAATTTAACTGGGACCAAAATATGTAACTAACGCTTATTTTAGGGTAAACTGTTACTTTCTTCTTTTTCGTGAAAATTGTACATAGAAACCTGTGTAGCTGTTGGAATGAAAATATAACTAAATCAATAAAAGATTAGATTAGGAGAAAGCATCGCTCCAACATGTAATAATGTAGATTTAAATACTGTACATTTTCACACCAGCTGAATATAATGGGCTAACTTATAAATAAATAACACACAATAAAGCTTCTCTGTTTAATTACAACCCAGTCTCCGATATCATACAAACCTCAACTTTTATTACATCTTAACATTTCATGATGCGTCGACTTGGAAACACCGTATAAGGCTTTACCAACAAGCCAAATCCTTATCAATCTCAGCTGGAGACAACCAACTTCAGTTAGCAACTGTTAGCAAGCCGAGCTTCACAGCTTTGAAACTGTGTTAAAACACATATATTCCCCACTCGATTAAAGCCCCCGGATATTTAGTGTCTGGCTGACACATTCCTGGCATTCCACAGAGGGACTGGCTGTGGGTTGACAGGACTCCTGGACAGTTTCAGCTGCCCAAAGTTTACCGAAACCCTCTGATAGAGGACCAACATTAGCCAGCCGTTAGCTCGTTCAGCTAATGCTAGCCAATTGATTAGCTTCCAAGTGTAAAACTTTCCGTAATTAATTAATTTAATTAGGCCGAATACACAGTGGATAGCAAGTCGTGTTCTTACCCTTTATAGTAAGCCTTGACCCGGACTTGGTGGGAATTCTCTCCGGGGTGGGACATGGTGCTGTCCCGCAACGTCGGCATCATAAGCTCCGCCGCGGACACTCAGATTCAGACTCACCGATACCTCCCTTCCCTCTTCAGCGGTGTGCACCACGCCCAGAAACACTGTGATTCAAGGGTCCCCCGACAAAAAAGGACTCCCAATGAGTCAAAAGATGGTGAAAACAGAGGTTCCGGGCTTCCTCGGTCAAATAAAATTAACCTGTAAAGTAAAGGAAAACTTGCGGGTCCACCAAACAACTCCCTACCGCAAAGGCCTAGCGACGGACTCTACCAATGAAGGAATGTTCAGGGAAGCGAATAACCAACCTGAACACTCAAACGGACACGACAAAAATATATAACCTAAATACTTACACGTGTCTAAAGACGAATAATAAATAACATTTAAAAATCAGCCTATTAGAATAACATATATCGAAACTAAAACGTTACTATCGTTTTAGCATAGTTCTGACTGTACCAACTCCAGTTTTCAACAGTACGGTGCTGCCTTCGAGTTCCACACAAAAGCTCGGAAATAGTTCAAACCTGTAAGAGACGTCTCTCTTTCATGCTCTCTGGCACGGAAATAACATAATTGACCAACAACAAAGAGGTGTGCTATTTTAAGTTTCATTTTAGAAACACCTCGGTAGATTTGGGGTGGTTTTTTAAAATGAAAGACGGAAAAGTGAAAATAGGCATTAAAATAAAATAAATAAAATTACCACGACTGGTAATTTTTTTAGAATTTGGTTACATTTTTCAATGAATTTACATTTTTATTTTTTCATTTAAAGCTAATATTTATATGATTGATATAATGTACGCTCTAGTGTCAAATAAACATGGAAAACAATATTATTTTCTCTTCCTTAAATGTGTAAAAATAGCTGAATACTATGGCGAACAATCACTTCAATATGTGGCCATTTTTATGGTAAAGACCGCTTTAGGATTTGGTTATTTTCTGAGATTTCAGGGTACAATTGAGCAACTATCCCAGTGTAGCATTGCAGACTACACTTGAATGCCGCACGAGTTACAACCATTGGCTGCAGAGGAGGATGAGGATGAAATTCAGACATCCAGACCCAGTAAAACATTTTTTTAAAACTCAAAAAACAATTACCCTAAGGAAAACAAAACTTCCTACAGGTTCTGATGGAGAGCCACCTGTTTCTTGTACACTGAAAATTAACCCATAAATTAGTGATTTATGGGTTAATTGAAGAGATTCCACCCAGATAATATATTTTATAAGGAGATTTACACTTTATGTACTTGGACTGAATAGAATGTAAGCATAAATAGTGTCTTCACAAGTATGCCTAAAAAAATCAGTCAGCTGCATCTGATCCAGATCGTTGCTGCTCACTAAAACCAGGAATTTAGAGTACATCATCCCAGCTCTACACACGGGCTCCCTGTACCTCAGAGAAGAGACTTTAAAATACTGTCGTTACTTCATAAATCACTTAAAATAAATCGCTGTCGCTCTACCAGCCTTCCAGACCTCTCAGGTCTTCTGGATCTACTCCGTTCTGCATCCCAAGAACCAGAACCAGATATAGAGAAGCAACATTCAGCTCCTATGCACCACAAATCTGGAACAAACCTCCAGAAAACTGCAAAACAGCCGAAACACATAAGCTAATAACCCACCTGTTTAGAGTTTCTTTTGACTAATAACAACTGGGACATTGATCAATATATTTGATGTGTTTTTGCTTGATGATTTTGATGACGCATTTCACCAAATGTAATTTTGATTGCTTCATAATTGGTCAATGTATTATATTTTTATGACATAAAGCACTTTGAACTGCCTTGTTGCTGAAACATGTTATACTAATAAACTTGACTTCACTCCAAGTTCACAGAAAGGGAAGACCCCAGCTACTTGTTTCTTCACAAGACTGTCTAGATATGCAAATTTTCCAGACAAATATTTATAATGTGCTAATAGAGCTAAGTATGGTGGAGGACTTATGAGGCTGTGGGGCTTTTTCTCTTTCAAAGGCTCCAGAGAACTTGTTAGGACACAAAATACCATGGATAATTAAATACCAAGGTATTTTAGAAGAAACATTTAGAGGATGTTTTTTTTAACCATAAAGCCTGAAAATGGGTCATCATTGGGTCTTTTAGAACAATAAGGATACAAAGCAAAAGGCCAAATAAACACAGAAAATGGTCACCACTTACAAAATTACTCTTCTTCCATGAGCGTCTCGATTCCCAGTAGTAAATATGATGGGAAACCTGTGCGGTTAGCAGAAGAAGAAGAAAAATCTAAGTTACGTATGGGAGAGATTTTCCTGTTGGCAAAAGAGAAAAGGTTGCGATAACTGTGGGATCAGTGACTTGTAGAGATGAATCATTTCTTAATGTGAGAAAGTATTGCCTGTGATCAACAAAAATACTCACATCCTGGATAATCTCAAATTTTCAGTCTGAGATTATTGCAAAACTACAGAAGATTAATTTATTTCCAAGCATTTTTTGTATTTTCTTTTGCCAGTAAGTGTATAAACAAAGTACAGTGTTTCTTTGAGGAGAACAAAACTAATAAGTAACTTCTGCATAGCTGACGGTTTAAGAGTTCACTAAGATTTGTTGACTCAAAGCACAAATGGAGAAAGAGAGACTAGGAGAGCTGACTCATGACCTACCAGAGGCGCATTGCTAAAAGCAGTGACCTGCGTCAGAGTTGGTGGTAAACGTCACCAACTCAGTTTTCAACTCACACTTTCATCCAGGCTTCAGAAACTCTTTGAGATGCTCAGATTATCTGTTTGCTGCTCTTTCTTACAGAAAAATGAAATACCTGAGGGCTGTTAGGCTGCATGAATCATAACTTATTGTCCACTCCCTCATTACTGGTTTCTGTTTCATATTTTTACTGTTTCCACTCAGATTCATTGTTCACTGCACTAAAGTGTCTCACTGTGCTGAGATCTCGTTGTTGGGGCTGCAACACAAGCCACATCTCAGTCTATTTCATGCATGTAAAGGTATTTTTAAATGTATTTTAATAAAAAAAATGCAAGAGAAAGCAAAATTATTAGAAGATAAAGACAAAATCTGTTATGACTGATGTCGCAGTGTTATTGGTGAATGAATGAATGAATAAATGAATGAATGAATTAATTAATTAATTAATACATTTGAAAGCTCATTTAAATTTTCTGCATATCCACTTTTATGCTAACTTCCTCTTAAAATTTTACAAAATGGTGGAAAAATACAATGTATATGTGTTCACATGTATAAGTAACATGACATTTATTTATTTACATATCAACAGAAAATAAATTATTTGATAAAATAATTTATACCTCTCCTCTTTCTGTCTTCAGAGAAACAAGTCTTGCGTAAAAAATTCAAACTCATTTTTATTAAAGCAGTTTGTGATTAGTTATTAATTTGTTCAAAAACTATTCTGAGAAAGATTACTTGGATCATTTAGAAACAAAGAAAAAGTTGACATGTGAGTTTATAAATTACACTATTGTAATAATTATTGCTAAAATTATTTACTACCAATAGTAATAAAATTTTTTAGATTATTTTAATTTTGTTCTTGATTTGTTTTTATTGTTAATTTATATATATTTTTAATATAGTTTTTTTTTATTATGTTTTATTTTTTCTATCATTATTAATGTCTCCTTTATTTAAAAATAAATCTGTCACTTGTATTTCAGCAATTAACCACTAGAGGGCACAGTTCAAAGTTTAAAGTAAAAAACAGCTCAGTCTGCATTGATCTCCGGTTTGTGGTTGGATTTTGTCATGTTTATTCCTATTTTTTACCGTATAAACAACTGATGATGTTTACAGTTATTGTTAAACATTATGGAAATCTACCAAACAGACTGTAGATGGTAAATAAGAACACAACGTGACAAATCTTGAAAAAACATTTTGAAAATAATTTCTACTTAATATATATTCCCCACAATGTATTGTAGAAAATGTGGAAGATGATCAGATCAGACCAAAACCTAACCTTTAGGCAAAAATGCAAAATATTATGAGAGAAAACTACCACTAAATGAAGTTTTAAATTCATTTATGGGATTAATTGTTTTTGTAAATGACTTTTGCAAATTGTGCATAAGAAAAAGGTTTTTTATATCAATTTCTGAACAAATTTTAGGGACGCTGAAAGTGGATGTGATGAGCAGGTATGGTTCTGACCTTTTTGGATTTAGTAGCCTGTTTAATAGGAGATGTATTAGTTTAAATTACAATATCTTCACCATATAGTAGGTGGAACTTTACATTTAGCAAATTTCTTTCCAAATCATTTCTAAAAATGATAAAAGCAAAGGAGCAAGAATGACCTTTACGGTTCCAGTTATGTTAACCATTCTTATGAAAAAAATTTGCAATTTTTCTCATTTTTATTCTTATTTATGAAAAACGCTAACAAAATACCTGAGTGAAGTTGGCCCATCGCCTTCAAATCAGACAAAAATTGGTGTTGAACGTTTGTGCTATGCTTGGGCAGCAAACATTTTCATTGGAGCCACTATCATTTTAAAGACATTAAAAAATGTTTCCAGAGGTCATGAAAGGTCAACGAGCCCCCCCACTCACCTACATTTGTGCTGGTTTTGTGCAGGAAAATCTGTGCTGCTTTGGCCTTAAAGATATTAATAAAAGTGTAAAGGCCAAAAGGTCAACTAGCTTCCCTACTTTTACAAAATCAAAATGACCTTTAAACTTTCATTAGTATCTTCAAAGCCAAAGCAGCACAGATTTTGCTGCACAAACATTTGATATCCTTTCTCTCTGATTTGAAGACGATGGAGGGACCAACTTCACTCAGGTTAACAAAATTTATGTAATGTCATAACAAAATCTGCAAAAGCTCAGTGTATGAACATGCCGTGTGTGCAAATCAAGCTGTAAATATTAGCGAGTCCAACTTCTTGGCCTCATTCATGAGGACAGAATGTTTACTGCCTGAATCTGAATATATATATTTTTTGTTGATTTTTTGCAGTTATGTTAAAATGATTCCCACACAGAAACAATTTGCTGAAGTTTCTTTATTTGAAACAGTTCCAAGAAATACTTACAGATCAGGATACAGATTAAAATAGATTCTGAAACTGCTTTATAAGTGCAATTGAGTACATTTCTCTACTGAAAAATACTACAGACGATAAAACACCATTCCTGCACAGGGAATGTGGTAGCTGGATGTGAAACTCGTCAATGGAATGTCTGAAGTGTGCCTTGACGAACGCAGTTACACCGAATGTACTGACAGAAGGTTCCATGCACACCGTTGGGTCTACAAGACTACTGTGCAAAACATGTCGCATTTTAAGACTAAAATGATTGAGCTGATGGCAGCTGAATGCCCACGATGAGGTTGATCTGTTTTCAGGCACTGCAAAGGCTGATTCATACATTCTCAAATCAGGTAATGCTTTATTTTAGTAGTTACTGTAAATTCAAACCTATATCAAGTTATTCTCCTGCTAAAATAAATGATTTGGCACCAATGAGATGGAGAACGGTTTCAATAGTTAACAGGTGATCCAATTCAAATTACATGACATGTAAAATAAAGCGTTACCCTAAAGCTCTATATTCAGCGCTGAGGCTTTAAATTTATTGCATCGACACTCAGTCCAGACATGCATGTAACTGCATGAATAAATACACCTGAATCCCTCAGAAATCTGATAATATTACATATATGGTGAAGCTCAACGGGAACACAAAGGGTTAAATTGAAAACTAGCTAGTCTTTAAAATGACAAACCAGGCTACAAATGCTCAAAGGAATGGGAGTCATTTCCTTCCTCGCCAACACGGTTTGAAATGACAGCCGAGTTACGGTACGTTAAAATATCTAGAAATCATAAATTAATGTATATTTTTAAAAAAATAACAGCCTTCTTTTGCAGAAGTGGCTTCAACATGTTTGCCTCTTAGATTCTCGTCCTTCCCTCTGGGATGAAAATGGTGGAAGATTTTCCCGATATGCAGCAGCAGCAGCGAAGCGCGTGGAGATGACACTTATCTCCTCCGAGAACAAGCAGAGCAGAAGGGCGGGATGAAGCTGTAGAGAGAAAACGTCTTGGCTGGACGACGGCTCGGCTCAGGGGACGCTGCCGGATCCGAGGGCGTCCTTCTCTGCGGACATGGACCTGAGCAGCTCCTCCACCCAGCGGACCTCCAAGGCCACCTGCTCAGAGAGTGCGTCGTAGCGGTTCTCCAGACGCCCAAACTTGCGCTTGAGGTTGTTGGCTGACTGCATGGTGAGCCGGGCGTCCTCCTGGCACTTCCTGCGCTGCGTCTGGGAGCGCTGCAGCTCCTGGCGGATGTGGCTGAGGTCGGAGGAGATGCTCTGGTTCTCCTCCTTGTACCAGCCCTCCTTCTCCTCGTAGATGGATAGCAGCGCTGCCACGTCCTCCTGGCAGGAGCGCTGGTTGCGCTCCAGCTCTTTCAGGCCCTCCTCCGCAGCAGCGATCTCCTCCAGCACCTGGGAGAAACGCTCAAAGTTCACATAGGTGTTGTTGGGAGGCATGCTGGAGTGAGACTTGATGGTGTACTCCTTCAGCCGGGTGGTCTTCAGGCGGCGGCGCTCTGTTTTGTGATTCCGGTCCTCCTGGCGCACGTTTCGCCTCTTGATAACCTGAAGAAATCAAAGTTTGGAAATTGAGAAGACACTCCACAGATGTTATGACGGAATTTTATGCTTTGCCAGACTAAAACCGCCAGAGTCCTCAAATTATCTCTAAGGTATAAACTGAAAAGGTTAAAGATAATCTATTATCCTTCCCTGTTAGGATAGGTCTATGTTCAGTAAATTTTTGCACAAAATCATTCCTGGATAATGAGATTTTAGTCTGATCAGTTCTGTCCATTTTGAACTGTTTTAGGGTCTCTTGTCACTTTAAATCCACATAACCTGCTGCTGGCCACGCCACATACTCACTATTATGCTTGCATGTGAAAAAGGCTGCAAAAAGATGTAAAATCATACACCATGCTTTGAAAAGCATTAGTAGAGCCTACTGCACAACCACCAAGAACGCAGCTAGTGGTTTCCGGATGGTAAGTCGACAACAAAACACTTGTTTTTTCAAGCAGCCATTATTACAGTAGTGAAACCAGCTGACCAAATGTGCTGGAACTCTGCTTGGATTGCTAGGTAGCAGGATGGCCTCGGCTGGGGTTGCTAGGTAACGTTCAGTGCCTGTCGAATGTGACGCTACATTGAAATACATTATTGAAAAACAGCTGACTGTTTTATTTACGTTTTTTTTTGCTGTTTTCAGAAGCCGTGGAGACCCAAATGGAAGTACAAACATGAGAACTTTGCACAATAGGTCTTATTTAAAAATAATTAACGACCACAGCGCTAAGAGTTCAAGTTTTAAATGCAGAATCCGCAGAATTTTGCACCCTGTGCATGCAAAATGACAATAAAGTCAGTCTAAGTCTAAGTCTAAGAAATGTCAACGGAGATAAACACGTACTACATAACCAGATAGTTAAATGGACAAAAAGATGGAAGAATAACTGGATCACTGGTTACTTAGGATAACAGATAAAGAAACGAACGAATGCACTGACAGAAGGATGAGCGGATAAATGGATGGAGGAAAGAAGGCATAAAGGATTGATCAATAATGGACAAAGACAGACTAATTGATAATTATATTATAGGCTACAAGGATAACAGATTGATGGATGATAAGAGGAAGGAAGGATACGTTTATGGATGGATAATAGACAAATGAATTAACTGATTAATGGATGGAATGGTGGATAAAAAACCCCCCAAAAAACAACTTTTTTTCTAATTTCTTAATCTATCCAGACTTGGGAAAACATTTCCTGAATTTTCCAGCTGGCATGAAAACCCTAAGAAAAACTCTCTGGACTTTAAATGAGACTCCAAACATCCCATAAACAGTTTCTGGTAACCAGTACAATCTGCTCACATGAGGAGAAAACTACAACAATAATAAAAGCATAAAAAAACTGATTAAACAAGTCAGTAGATCTACTAAGAACCATTTCTAAGTTTTAATGAGAACAGTGAAATAATTAATAATTAAAATGCCAACCTTAATCCAGGGATGCTCCAGACTGTCATCAATTGTCATTCTCTTCCTACACAAACAGAAATCATTCATCAAGTTACCATTTCTTCTAAACTAAGGTCCAGTAACTTAAACAATGTGAATCCATGAGTTTTATTTATTTTATTACTTTGGGTCTTTGACCAGTAGGCGGCGTATGAAGTCCTTGGCCAGCTCGCTGGTGTTGCTGAAATATTCCTCGTCGAAGTCGTAGTTGACAGCTGAGATGTTGGTCAGAGTCTCCTGCTTGGTCTCGCCGAGGAACGGCGACGCTCCGCTCAGTCTGGCAAACAAAACGTTTCCCGTCAGCGCTCACTTTAGAAATGATTCGACAGAATGCTACGATGAGAAACTTTACTCACAGAATGTATGTGATCACTCCAATGCTCCTGCAAGCAGGAAGAGATGAGAAAAGAGAAAATGGCAGGTTGGTAAACATCTCTAGATGAGGAGAGGAAAATAAAAAAAAAAAAAAAAAAAAAAAGACTCCTCACCACATGTCTGCCTCCAGGCCGAGAGGCTCGTAGTTGACTATTTCTGGTGCTGTAAAACGCATGAAAGAATGAAAGCTTTAATTCAAACCAGATGTGATCTGAAGCCAAACATTTTCCACTTACGAGGTTTAAACTCAGAGTGCAGCTGTGAGGCCTTACCGACAAACTCTGGAGTCCCAAAGATGTTCTTGAACTCGTTCCCAGCTTTGATCTGGTGAGCGATCCCAAAATCAATCAGCTTGATCCTGGGGTTGGGAACGTTCTTATCCAGCAGCATAATATTCTCAGGCTGAAAGATTAAAAAAAGAAAAGGATTTTTACCTTTAAAGGTGACCTTCCTTGGTAGGATAGGTCTGTAGGATATATAGAACATGTTCATTACATCTTTTAGCACAAAATCATTCTTAGATAATGAGATTTTAGTTGCTCAGCTCTGCCTATTTTAGAATGATATGTTTCAGGGCGTCTTGTTGCTTTAAATCCATATAAGCTGCTGCTGTCCACGCTGCCCAAACTCAACGTTCACCCTCACATGTGAAAATGGCTGAAAACAGATGCGCAATTATACAACTATACATCTTTGAAAAGCAGAAGTGGAGCGTCCTGCACAACCAATAAGAATTTAGCGAATGACTTCTGGATGGTAAGTCAGCAACAAAACACTTGTCTTTTCCAGCAGCCATTGCACAGCAGTAAAACCAGCTGACCAAACATACTAGAGCTCAGCTTGGGTTACTAGGTGACGGGCTGGGGTTGTTAGGTAATGATGCCTGTAGAATGTGACTTAACAATCGAAACACCAATAAACACACAGTTATTGCCAGAAAATGGCTGGTTGTTATTTTTAAGCGTGAGAATTAAAGCAATGCAGATAATTATTTTTCTTTTAAATGGAAAAGTAATTTAAACACACAATGACAATGATATCCCCAAATATTAAACACATTTCATCACTACTAATTTGTTTAAAAGTGGCAAAAATTATTTTTGTCCAATTTCCATAATTTTCCACAAAGGCAGATAAACGACCTGCTTAATGGATGGAAGGAAGAATAGAGGGATTGACGGATTAAGATCTGCTGACTTGAATCCAACGATTCTTTCTTTCCCAGATTACAGAAGAGCTCCGAAACGCATTGAGAAAGTAGAGACTTTGTTATAGAGCTAGTTAGGAATTTTATTTTGTTTTTTTAACTCTTCACACATTTACTCTACAGTATAATTTCCAGTATTACTTTTGAGCTTAGTTAAATTTTTTTCCAGGTAAAACTACCATGGTTAACACCTGAAGCCCTCAGCAGCCTTTAACGTCCCACCAGTTCCCCTTTTATTAATGGCTGACCTTCAGGTCGAAGTGAGCGATGCGTTTGGAGTGGAGGTAGTGGACGCCATCCAGGATCTGCTTGAGAAACTGCGTGGCCTCCTCCTCGGTCAGAGACTCCTTCTCGGCCAGGAAGTCGAATAGCTCCCCGCCGGAAACCAGCTCCAGGATCAGGATCACGTCCGTCTTGTTCTCGAAGATGTCGTTAAGCGTGATGATGTTGCTATGCTGGATCTCTCGCAGGATGTTGACCTCGCGCTCGATCTCCTCGCGGCTCACCCCGCGCCGGCTGGACGACAGGCGCCGCTTCTTGATGAACTTGGCCGCGTACTCGACGCCCGTTCTCTTCTCCTTGCACTTCCGGACGATGGCAAACTGTCCACTGGAAAGAGAGAGAAGACCAAACCTCTTGTAGAAATCATGGTGCACATGAATATTGTACTGAATTTGGACTTTTAATGATGCAATCAAACTAGGGGTGGATGATACAGACTTTAAACTTTATTGTGTTATTTTTTGATACTATTGTGATAATGATAAACATTAGGATTTAAAAAAAACTTATTCATTACTAATTTTTTAAGGTAACTGTATGGTTATAATATCATAGCAAATATCGTTTAGAACAAACATTCTTCTTTACAATAATCTTCTTGAGGATGCCACTTACTTAAAAAGTGTGATTTATATCAGTAAACTGAAAAAGAGTCCCTTTAAACATGGTTATTTTTCTGGCTTTCAGCCATTTTCCACAAATGTACAATCAGGTTGATGTCAGAGATCTAGGGGGGAGGCCGATCAAGAAGCTTCAGATTAACATTTCAAACACAGTTTGATGTGGAACATTTAACTATGTGCAACTTTCCACCATCTGCCAGGTCAAAAGAAACTGGTTGGGATGTTTGGGATCAAACCAGCTTCCACAAACATGGAGATGCAAGAACACCCAAAGAAGCTGTCTGGAGTGAAGCCAGTTTAAAATCAACATAGACCGACATTAAATACTAATTTATGCGCCCAACTGATGCAAGTTGTAATCAGTGCAAACTGAAAAAGCCACTTTAATTATACAACTGAGGAAGATTCAAGTGCTTCATTAAATGCCAATGCTAATGCAAATAGTGAATATTTAAATATTGATACAGCCTGTACCTTACTGAAATTCTAAATGTAAATTATACTAACAGATATTTTCTTAAGAGCGAGAGACTCCTTCCAGACAGAGAAATCTTGCAAACAAAGCTTAATATCAGCATCATTTCAGAACACGTCCAACACTAAAGAACCATTTTAATTGTACTTAAAAACAACTACATTGAGTGAAATGTTATTTATAAAGAAAAAAATCAAAGTGAAACCGAAGTGGAAACATAACAGCAGGATCTCTCCCTGTATGACTGTTAATTCAAATTTGTTTCAGCAAACAAAAACACTCCGACACAGTCTCGATGTTTAGAAACACTCCACCACAGCAGAGGAGGAAAGGGACAGCGAGAGCCACTGACGTCACAGTTTCTGCTGCATTACTGCAGAAAGAGATTAGCCAAGGCAGGAAGGTGGGTCAATGTCTTAAAAAAAAAAAAGAAAAAAAAAAAGAGATGACTCGTCTTTAAAAGTGTCCAGTGCAGCATAAAAGTGCATTCAATTATATTTTATGTTGCTGATGCAAACTCGTTATGATCTCGTTTTTTTTTGGCAGCCTGGAGTTCATACCTGACAGATCAATAAACTGTGTGGTCCAGATACGCTCATAATTACAAGAAATAGATCACTGGAGTTTAGCTATACCGCTGAGGAAGCCTTATTAGAGTTTCATAAAGTGCTTGGCGTGCATTCTGCCTGGCACTAAAGGGCCACTGTATTGAAATTAAACACTTGAAAAACATGTTTCTGTAAAGTGGGAGTGGTTCCTACCTGCCCAGCTCCTCTCCCATCTCGTAGTAGAGCTCAACATCTTCCTGTCTGAAGCCAGCCATGGTGCTGATGCTAACAGTGAGGGGAGAAAGTCCTACAGGTGTCCTGCAAAGTAAAGAGAAAATTAACTATACAAATCAGTCAGTGAGAAAAATAAATAAATAAAATTTACATGACATAGAGTATAAATGCATCACTGTCGTATTTTAATTCAATAGAATTCAATTAGATGTCTTCTTAATAAAAAGGAGTCATAATAGACATGTTTTGTTGTTATGGGAAGTCAGATGTTCTTTGACAGATGGAAAGTTGAGTGGAAGGAAAAAGGTGCTTTATGTCCATCTTGAAGTTCCACAGTCATACCATCTGCTGCTGTTGGTCCAGTGTGGCTTTTACATAGGAAAACAGCATGGATGGCA
Organism: Xiphophorus couchianus; assembly: GCF_001444195.1. NCBI lineage: Eukaryota > Metazoa > Chordata > Actinopteri > Cyprinodontiformes > Poeciliidae > Xiphophorus > Xiphophorus couchianus. The sequence continues at coordinate 20,278,690 of NC_040233.1, forward strand.
AACTTCATAATTTGCTCAAAGCACTAATAAGTAGATTAATCATGCTTGATTGGCCAAAAAAAAACCAAAAACTTGAGGATGCCTTGAGGATTCAAATAATAAATATTTAGAATATTGTCAAAAAACAACAAAAAAAAAACAAACAAAGTTAACACTTTCAGCAACACAATTTTAAGAAATAGAATTGTGTACTCAGTCCATTTAATATGAATTTTCCTTCTTGAACTTAAATACTAAAATGAATTTAAATTATCGCTGTTTCTCTAAGAGCAAAACATTCCCTTATTTTTTAGATAATATCCCGAGTTATAAAGCAGCATAAGAGTTTCCTGTGTTTATGGATGTGGAGCTGCTCTCCTTGCCCTGCCTCCTGTCCTCCTTATTTGGTGGTAGTGAAACCACAGCTTTAGTTTTCAGACACTTTGGGGCTGATGTCAGACCTCTGCATACCAGTCTTACTTAGATCACCTCCTGCTCCTGCTTCAGCAAACTCTGACTCAATTAAAGGGCCCGGAGCGACTTCACAAAGAGATGTCTTACCTTTTGTTTCTTCACGCTGCACAAAATATTCCTAACTCGTAAAGGTTTTTATGAACGACACAATTTCCGATTAACGTTTTTTGTTACGGTTTTACAAAAATAAAAAACGGGCTTTTCCTGAGAAATACAACCGATAAAACAGCCGAACGACGAACGTGTTTACAGATAACACGAATCAAACTAAAAACCACACATATTTCATTATTTTGTTCATGATTAAAGGGGTTTCAACGCATTAACAAGAAGAAACAAAACGAATCCTGACAACGGAAGACAGCTAGCTATAGCTCGGTACATAACCTAGCGTTAAACACCGGCTCTCGTTGTTTTAAACCTCACAAAAAGCTACTAAAACCCAAATTATGACAGCAAAATACACAGTTAGTCAGATTAAAAGAGAAAACATTACAGCAATGGATACTCACCGTACGGTTCGCTATAGCTACTGCATTCCTCATCCAACTAGCTGAATGGATCGCCTGGTTTAACAATTTATTGACGTTAAGACAGAGAACTTCCTGCGTGCACCTTCAAAGTAAAAGATTTTCAGAGAATTTCATGGATTTTTATTTTATTAATTTAAAAATTACAATGTGCTTAACGTTAAAATGAGCAAAAATGAGAGTGTGCATACCAAAATAAACTGAAAAAGTAATTTAAAAAACCCCAGTTAAAATAAAAACAAATAAAATAAGAAATAGCTTTGCAAATATCAAGGGCTCAGTGCCAAAATGTAACAAATAAATATGCATTTTAGTTATATTTCTATATGTGTTAATTTAAATCACAAATGCATTTATTAGATAAACTAATAATTTAATTTATCAAGAAGAATATTTGGTGGATAGTGAATTATAATAAAGGAGGGTCGCTGCTGATTCAAAGCATCTCTGAAACCAACACAAACACAAAATAATCCAGAGGCAAATTCAAGAATTCAAATTCAAGAAGAATTTGAATTTCCCATATTTCAAACGATAATATAATCATTTAGGCATTTATTAAACTATTACATAGTCAAAGGCAAAGCACACCAGTCCACCTCTGGTGTGCTAAAAGAGATAATTTTTAATTTAATTTAATTAATGTTTTCGTCTGACCTAGTTAAAGTCTATTTTTGAAATCAAGATGCCACGGCATGTCCTTAAATAGACTGCTCAAACTCATCAGCTATCTGTTCACAATCCTAAACTTAAGTAAACTTGGGTAATGCAGAAAGATAATCATCCAAAGTTCATTTCTAGATGGCTGAAAACAAAACATGTAGGTTTTGGACTGGCCTAGTCAAAGTCTGGACTAAACTGAGATGCAGTGGTGAGCATAGGAGTTAAATAATAATATTGAAAGGTCTGCAATGGCTGGTTGGGTTGGTAACTATAAGTTTCTTGCATGACTGATATAAATAGCGTGAATTTATACAATAAATTTATATGATTTATGAAAAAGTCACAGATTTTGTTTAAAAAGTCAGATTTAAAAAAAAAGATTCTCGATTGCCTGTGAACGTATAACCTCTTATTATGAAGTTTGAAATTCTTCAGGTTCCGTTAATAATGGCTGTCTTGACACAGGTAAAGTATACACCAGACGGAAGGACATATGGAATGACATCAGGCTGAAAGTCTCCTGCATCATGTCTGAAGAACAAGATCGAGCACGCAACAATAAAGATTATAGAAGGGTCCTGCTATGAGCTGCGGATGTGAAATAACAATGACATTGATGAATAGATGAGGCAGAATTACAGCTGCCTGTCTTTTCTTTTTTACTTATTCAGTCTTATGAAGTTCTATTTAGCTTTGTAGTTGCACCGATAAAACGGTAATTGAACAGTTTGAAACTTGGACCCTTAATCCTGATAATAAACACAAACGCCCTTTCTCAACTAAAAATATCCTCAAAAGATGTTCCCTGACCGGGAATCGAACCCGGGCCGCGGCGGTGAGAGCGCCGAATCCTAACCACTAGACCACCAGGGAAGATGATGACTACGATAGGAGAGCAGAAATTGAAAACGGTAACAGTGTGACATTTCACTTCTATTCATGTTTAGGGAGGCAAATAACCCTCAAACTGTTCCACATTATATTTTCGTTGTAAAAGCTATATTTTGCTTTATTTTAATCTAACCCAATCGGAATTGCGCTCTTGATAACCTCCTGATGAAACCAGCCAATGAAATAATGGCTAACACTGTAAAGGGCGTGGCTTTGGCCAACAGCAGCTTAGAGATCGAGCTGAGCAGTTGGTCGGTTGATGGGTTAAACAACAACAAGCTCGGAGATATGAGGGTTTCCGGAGCACTGATTTGGGCCGCTTTCCTCATCCAGAGGGTGAGAGTGATTAAATCTGTTTCACTAAAAACGGTATATTTGTACAAGCAAGTCTTCTAGTTGACACAGTCGGACTGCTGTACTGTAATCGCTTTTTTTCTGCATTAGCTTTAATGCTATGTGAACGTTAGCTTGCGGAGATCACCGTGGGCCCTGGAAACCCACAGGTCACCGGTGGATAGTGACATTATTATAATAAAGGAGGGTCGCTGCTGATTCAAAGCATCTCTGAAACCAACACAAACACAGAATAATCCGGAAGCGAATAGAGATTTATTTATCTACAACGTGCCGTTGGTTTTAAAAAATGGCAGCGGGTCTGAAATCTGAGCCGAAAGGAGTAAAATATGTTCAGATGACTTGCGTTGCCTTTAGAAAACAATTATAAAACTAACTCGACCCAGGTTAGAAAACAGCTGTGGCAAACTTTTAATTACTCTTTCCGAATCAGATAGATAATTTATCTGCTTTTAAACGTTTTTTTTCTTTTTTTTTGCATTTCTCTTTTTGGGTCTCAGTCATAGGTTATTTGAAATTAAATTTGACATTGTTAGAGAATGTCTTACTTACACAGTAAGAACGAAACTACAAAATGGAAATTTGGGCTCAGAGGAGCATAAAACCCTGTTAACACATCTGACCACTACTACTGCTGAATATTTGTATCATAATTTCTCAGTTTATTCCTCCCATCACTCATGACTTCAGCGGAAACAATGTTTCTCTGCTTACAGGTGGTGGGAGAGTACGGCATGGCCCATTTCAGTGATACGGGCAAAAGCAATGGGAAGGACTACTGCATATTCTTCAACTCCCAGTGGGCACGTCTACCTCAGGACCTTAATAAAGCAGTAAGTATCCTGATGGTACTACTGACACAACATCCTTTTGAAAAACTACCATTTGTACTTCACATTTTGACATGTCACAACCACAAACTTCAATGTATGCTATGTGATAGAGCAATACGAAGTATTGTGAAGTTGAGGAAGAGAAATCTAAATGGTGTGGCCAGCAGTTTTATTCACAGGCCTTCACTCTGAAATAATATCCTCTGGATAAATAAAATCCAGTGCAACCAAAAGCCAACATTGTTAAACCAATTTTGGAAAAATGTAATCTTCGTATTTAATGGGACGCCTTCAATGGCTTGTTAGAGAAATTTTGGAGGGCAAACATTTAAAGGAGAGCAGAGTTACGTTAGAACATATCTCATTCACATATTACATTACTCATATAAGCAACCAAGAATGGAAACTAATCCTCAAACTGAACACACCATTTCCAAGGTAAAACATGGTGGTGTCAGTATCATGCTGTGGGATTGCTTTCTTTCCACATGGAAGCTGTTCAGAGTTAATTAATGGAGCTAAATTCAGAATAATCTTGTAAAATCCTTGTTAGAAGCTGCAAAAGACGTGAGAGAAAAATTCAAGGCGTATGAAAACCTTTGCAAAACATTGTATTTACTGTATCCGTTCGTTACATTATAGTAACAAAAGTTACATTTACAGTGTAGATGTTGGAAATTCCTGAGATTCCAGCAAAGAACTTGCAGAAAACCTCTAAATCCAAAATGAATACAGACATTTGTGCTTTTCTCTCCTGTTGAGAAAGAATTTCATTTTTGGCTTGTAAGATTATCTGTAATTTCCAAATTAATGAAGCCATAAGCTTGACGCTCTCTGTGTTTCCCATTCTGTCCACTTGATGACAAAAAAAGCAAACCCAGACTGGATCCTCTTGACAAAGTTCAACTGTTTACTTAAAAAATAAAACAATACAGATGTAACTTATTTACAAAAACAATAAATAAAAGAATAATACGAATGAGGTAAAAAGAAACTGCTTAACTGTCTGATAAGCAATTTCATGTGCAAATTTACAAGAGGGCGTTAGTCCATCCATCCATCCATCCATCTTCTTCCGCTTATCCGAGGTCGGGTCGCGGGGGTAGCAGCTTCAGAAGGGAGGCCCAGACTTCCCTCTCCCCAGCCACTTCTTCTAGCTCTTCCGGGGGAATCCCGAGGCGTTCCCAGGCCAGCCGAGAGACATAGTCCCTCCAACGTGTCCTGGGTCTTCCCCGGGGCCTCCTCCCGGTGGGACGTGCCCGGAACACCTCACCAGGGAGGCGTCCAGGAGGCATCCTGACCAGATGCCCGAGCCACCTCAACTGGCTCCTCTCGATGTGAAGGAGCAGCTGCTCTACTCTGAGTCCCTTCCGGATGACTGAGCTTCTCACCCTATCTCTAAGGGAGAGCCCAGCCACCCTACGGAGAAAACCCATTTCGGCCGCTTGTATCCGCGATCTCGTTCTTTCGGTCATGTCGGCGTTAGTATAGTGACTAATATAACAAATGAGAAGTTTTAATTGTTAAATAATACATTGTATTCTAATAAACTTAAATTATCATAAGAAATATAAACTTTTTTTTTTTTTTTAATAAAATTGAACAGCAGCTTTCACCTGTATAAAATAAGAGTTTGTTGGGGGTTTTTTCAGTTTCATTTTAATCGCTCTGATCTTTCTCCGTCACAGTCCCGTCTTCAGATCTATGACTTGACGTCGTCGGTCCTTTGCTCGCCCTCCGAGGTCCCAGAGGGGGGCTTCCCAAACCGCATCCCCATGGTGATGAGGGGCAACTGCACCTTCTACGAGAAGGTCCGCCTGGCCCAGATCAATGGAGCCAAGGGCATCCTGATCGTCAGCAAAGACAGGCTGGTAAGACGTTCACTTACCATCACAGTGTGTTGATCAGTTTCCAGTCCATTTTATTGATTCTGTGTGTGTGTGTGTGTGTGTGTGTGTGTGTTTCACAGACTCCACCAGCAGGAAACAAGACCCAGTACGAGGAGATAGACATTCCTGTAGCTCTGCTGAGCTACTCTGATATGCTGGACATAAGCAAGGTGAGGATTTTCCAGATATTTCAGGGGTTTTACAGGTGTTTGAATTTCAAATAAAGTGTTTGCAAGGTTTGGAAAGAAAGTCCTTGATGATCTTTCTGCACAGTTTTGAAATAAAGTTGTAATAAACTTTCCGGTGAAAAGATGCCTTACAGAAAGTCAAGTGATTATTCATGTGGAGCAGGAAGGTTAACACAAACCGATTACTACAATGTAGTGAATATTTATTGTTCCTAATGACTTAATGAGGTTTTGATCTGTGTAATTGCAATAATGGATTTCTTACATTTTATACGTTTTTGAGATTGTTTGTTAAATTTGTCAGTTGTATAAGGTGTGTGAGATTCTCAAACTGTAACATTTTGTTATACTTTAGTTCACTTTGTATGTAGAATACTAAGAAAAGACATTATTAATAACAGAATAAATGATGTTATAATAGTGAATTAAAACCAAAACTGTATCACTAAAGTGTGGGGCTGGAAAAGTTTGAAAATGTAACCTTGAAAATGGTTGGAAATCTAAGTGGGAAACCCTTAGATTTAAAAGATTTAGTAACCCAGACTCATCTCATTGTTTGTAACTCGTCCAGACTTTCGGTCAGGGGAGGCTTGTTGCCATGTATGCTCCCAATGAGCCTGTGTTGGACTACAACATGGTGATAATCTTCCTGATGGCGGTGGGGACTGTGGCCGTCGGAGGCTACTGGGCCGGCAGCAGAGATCGCAAGAAGTAAGTGGGATTCCCCCTCACCCTTAGGGTGAGTAGAAATATTTTTGCAAATATGAAATAGAGAAAAATGCAGCCTGTGTAGTTTATCTGAAGCTGCGAGCGACTCACAGGTTTGAGCCGAGATGACAGAAGGCCCAGTCAGATGGGGGGTCTCTGACGCTTGAAACATTTAGTAAAATGGATCATCGGAAGCTGAAATGCTGATTCAGTTCGAGACTCTTCAGCTTCTGATCTTATTTTCAGGCGTTACATGAAGCATAAACGCGATGACGGCGCAGAGAAGCAGGACGAGGAGACAGTGGACGTCACCCCCATCATGATCTGTGTGTTCGTCTTCATGTGCTGCAACATGCTGGTGCTGCTCTACTTCTTCTACGACTACCTCGGTACGCCGCACAAACATAGGAATTCAGAGAGAGCGCAAAGAGACGTATCATTTCATCGCTCCTAGAAAGTCAATTTGAGTTAATTTTCTGCTGCTGATGTCTGGTTGTTCAGCCATTTGGGTCATCGCCATCTTCTGTGTGGCCTCTTCCGTCGGCCTCTACAGCTGCCTGTGGCCTTTCGTCAGGAGGATTCCTTTCTGCAAGTGCAGGTGAGGCTGCAGCTGACATTATACTGATGATTAAAAATACTTCTCATTCCCAATAAGATGCATCTGTTAATCTGTTAAAATAACATTTCTAATGACACTAGAGTCACATTTTGTTCCATTAAAACCACAAATTTCAGAATATTTTGTTTAGATTTGGTATGATAGACCAACACAGAGTGGTGGAAGGTGGTTTGGATTCTATTTAGAAATGGAAACCTGAAAAGTGTGGCATGTATTTGTGCTGTTCAGTGCCTGTGAGTCGGCACATTTTACTTCAGTTACAGCTGCCGGTCTTGTAGTGCTTGCCTCTACCACCAAAGTAAGATTCTTGACCATTCTTTACAAAATAACTCAATCTCAGTTAGAATATAAGCAGAATTCTTAATGCTTATTTCACAGATTCTTTGGATTTGACTTTGCCATCACTAAGCTTTTACTTTTCCAGCCTCCAGCAGCTTTTCTTCTTGCTTTGTGTTCAGCTCTGTCAATCCTTCTTGCTGAAGAAATGGATTTGAGCTGTCAACATATTCCTCCAAAATGTATTTTATAGTGAGTGAATTTCTTAAATTTTGTGGTTGTGATGTGACAAAATGTCTCTCCAGTAATTAGAAGTGTGTAGATTTATAAAGAGAAACAGATGCTAGCATGAGTTGTGGAACGTAAACAGTTAAGACAGAGAAACAAACAAATCCTGCAGCAACAGTGATTGTTAGCGGCAGGCTAACCGATGTCTAAATTATGGAAAACAGGATCCCAGAGAACAACTGGCCCTACCTGCACAAGCGTCCGCAGATCCGTGCACTGCTGCTGTCGGCCATCTGCATCAGCATCAGCGTCGTCTGGATGGTGTTTCGCAACGAAGACCAGTGAGTCTGAAACCAGCAGATGTGCTTCCAGTATGACAAATGAGAGGAAAACATGGGCCTGGGCGATATGACTTAGACATCCTTTTATACAATATATATACCAGATTCTATATTCACTTTTTTTTCTTGCTTTATTTTCTAAAAGAGAAATTACAAATGACAGAAAATATTTTCAAAATGTGGCTTTTATTTCAGTCGTCACTGCTGTGAGTTGTTCGACAGAGTGTTAAGGTCAGGCTGTGAGGACTTTTGTGTTAACTACGGGAAAATACTCATAATAGCAGAATAAAAACGCAATTTCACCAGGAAAATATTGAAATTATTAGAAAAAGTTTCTTTAATGTGGAAAAAAAAAGCTTAATTACCACGATCTCAAATTGCCAGCTTAGTTTGTGGTTCTTTATTTGATTTGCAACTGTTTCAAATACAAATTCCTGCTACTGATGATAATTTCATGCTGATATGTTAAAAGATTTTGTATTTCTATTAAGTATGAAGTATTATTTGTAAAACCTATGCATACTGCAAAAACACAATTTCACAAAGTATTTTTTAGTCTAGTTTCTAGTGCAAATATCTTAATTAAAATCTTAGTTTTGTCTTAGTTGAAATATACTAACTTACGAGTCATTTTGCAGCAAGATACAGAAGAACGTTCTAAGTAAATAATTCCTTAATATTGGTGAACAATTGGTAGTTTTTCACTTATAGCAAGACATTTTTCCATTGTTATAAGTGAAAAAAATCTGCCAATGAAACTAGTAATTTTTTTATCAATATTAAGAAATGATTTACTTTTATGTCTTGCTGAAAAGTAACTTCTAAATTAGTTTTGTCTTATTTCAAGTGAGATAAGATATTTGCTCTAGAAATGAGACTAAAAATACTTGGTAAGATTTGGTGTTTTTGCTGTGCAAAATTCCTCATTTTAATTGTAATTTTTCATTGTTTTGTGTTAGTTTTCATAATATTATGAATTTATTCTGGTAGTTTAAAAGAAAAGGTACAAAAATCATAACCTTGCGCTAATACTTTCAAAGTCAAGAAATAGACTTTCTTGACTTTGAACAAGCGTAACAAGTGTAATTTGTTTGACAAATTACACTTGTCAAATAAAATGGCGGGCCTTAACCGGGCCGACATCACTACGAACTATGGAAACACAAGGACTTTTAATAGTTGAGAAAAAAAATCCACATTTTCAAAAAACAAAAATTCAACAAATCAGTTTTACCGATTTATCGCCCGGTCCTAGAAAACCAGACGGTTTCTGCTTTTATAATAAATTCTTAATAATGTGGAGACACATGGGTCAGCTGTGTTTGTTTGTTTTGGCGCCGCGGGCTGATGGCGGCTCCTCTCTGCTGTGCCCTCCAGGTGGGCCTGGGTGCTGCAGGACACGCTGGGCATCGCCTTCTGTCTCTACATGCTCAAAACTGTCCGGCTGCCCACGTTCAAGGTGACGGATCAGAACCATTTACAACAGCTGCCTGAATAAGTCATAAATTTAACCCTTTTCTTCCTCTCCGGCAGGCTTGCACTTTACTACTGTCGGTTCTGTTTGTTTACGACGTTTTCTTCGTATTTATTACGCCCTTCTTCACAAAGGTACGATGACACTCGGCTGGAGTAAAAACAAACAGAGTCGTAGTTTTCTGTCTGATTCTCCTCCTGCGTTGTTTTTCACAGAGCGGGGAGAGCATAATGGTGGAGGTCGCGGCTGGTCCCTCGGACTCCGCCCATCATGAAAAGGTGAGCGCTCTGATGATTCTGCTCCTCCGGGTTTCAGCGGCCAAGCGAACACTGACTCTGTTTGTGTCTTCAGCTGCCCATGGTGCTCAAAGTGCCCAGGTTAAACTCCTCTCCTCTGGCTCTTTGCGACCGGCCCTTCTCCCTCCTGGGCTTTGGGGATATCTTAGTGCCAGGTGACATTTTTAAAATCTTTTTGCTCAAGTCTTGTTGGTTAGCTTCAACCTGACATGGAGACGGTGGTTCTGTTCCCCTCTCAGGTCTCCTGGTGGCGTACTGTCACAGATTTGACATTTTAACCCAGTCCTCCAGGATCTACTTTGTGGCCTGTACTATCGGTAAGTTCATCTGCTTGGATTATGATGGGATGGTAAATATAAAACATTTATTTCATAGTCTGTAATAAGATATTAGGATGAATTGAACGCAGACCTAAATCTACTACATTTGCGTTTTGTTCAAATGCACATTCTTTTAATTTTCTCACACGATAAACCACAAACTTTAAGCATCTTATTGGGATTTAATGAGATCGACACAAAACAAAAAACAGCATAATTATGAAGTTGTTATCCAGGGTTCATAAGGTGACTTAAATCCTGAAAATGCTTTAATTTCATTTAGGTGTTAAGGTTTGGAAAGTGCCTGATTTCTGTATAAAGTGCTCGATATTAAAGCTGCACAGTTTTATAATGAAGTACAATCTAATGTTTGATTAAAAGCCTAAATTTGGAAAACATTATTTTCAGTTGACATAATTAAAAGACACACATTACTCACAGTCTGAAGGTAAATCAGAAAAAAACTTTTCTTATTTTGGGCTAGTTAGGATCACCAAAATTATTTCTATTTGCTAAATGCAAGAAAACATAGCAAGAACATTTTCAGGGATTTTCTTTTCAGTAGCTTTATTTGTATAATGTGTTTAAATATTCAATTTGGTCACAATTTACTAGGATTGTTCCAACATAATAAATATTTTCTATTCCTAATGACTCAATGACTTATTGATCTATTTAATTAAAATAAAGATTCTTATATTTTATACATTTATTTTGTTAATTTAGGGCTTTATTTTCAGACCAGTCAGATGTAAGGTATGTGAGAGAAACGTGCCTCTCGCTTACAGTTTACCTTGTCCCTGCTGTATAATGTAGAACACAGAGTAATATTTTATTTGACGTGCATAAGACTGACATGACACTGTCAACGGAGAAGCAGCATTCAGCTTCTATCCACCACAAATTTGGAATACACTTCCAGAAAACTGCAAAACAGCTGAAACACTGAGAGCCTTTAGGCTAGACTAAAAACTCAGCCGTCTGGAGTTGCTTTTGAAACAATCAATGAAACATTAATCAACAATCTGATGTCTAATAGGGTTAGGTAATCTAATGACAGCAAAATGTAAAGTTTCAATTGCTGACTTTGTATTTTTGTGTTTTTATGATGTGAAGCACTTTGAGATGCTTTGTTGCTGAAATGTGTTGTACAAATAAACTTGATTGATTAACATGAAGGAGTCTTTATAAATGTTTGACTGTTTTAAACACTTTTAAAGCAAAGTTGCATTAAAAGAGTCGTTATTTACCTAATGGCACTTCCTGACCGTCATAAACATTCATGAAGACTCGTTCATGTTCATGACTTGCTCATGATAGTCTGATGCACACAAAACATTATCAATAACATTAATAAACGTTTTATTTTCATCTCCATTGTGTGGTGCTGGAAAAGTTTGAAAACTTACCTTGAAAATGCTTGAAGAGTTCTTGAGCTTTACTGCTGGAAACCCTGTAAAGAGAACGATTTCTCCCCAGCGACTGTACAGAACTGTTATTAAAAGTTGGATTTTCTCTCCTCTCCCGTCAGCATACGGCATCGGCCTGCTGATCACCTTCGTGGCGCTGGCCCTGATGCAGATGGGCCAGCCGGCGCTGCTCTACCTGGTGCCTTGCACGCTGCTCACCAGCCTCGCCGTGGCGCTGTGGCGCAGGGAGCTGCGTCAGTTCTGGACTGGAAGTGGATTTGTGGTGAATACCAGTTTGATATGACTGCCTACTGCGGAAGAACAAAAAGACTTTAATTAAAGAGAAAGAGAGAGAGACAAAAGACAATTTAAAAAAAAAAACCCATCCTACTTTGAAAAAAGAAAAGCTATGCAGAGTGAAGTAGAATTTCAAGTTGAGTAACACCAGCCACTCCAACGTCTCTTTCTGTTTCGCTGTCCCTCCCCTGGCCTTTATCTGACTGTGGGTGTGCTGTAGTCTGCTGTCTGTGAATGTCACTGCAGATATCTGGGCTTGGCTCTTTACTTTTAATTAAATCATGCTTACCTCACCTAAAGTCCCTTCCTGTTGTGTTGATTTTTCTCAGCAGCAGAGCTTTTACTTTCTGTTGAAGCGAGTGACCATGCAGCAGATCGTGATCCTGAAGTAACCTGGCATGTTTATCTCAGTGGAACTCACGATCTCCGTGGGATTTCTGCTTTTCAGTCAACAGCAATACCTCTGACAACAGTTTGACCTCAAAGAGCTCCAGAAATTTGGCATTTTATTGTGCCAGAGGGATTACTGTAAATGTTTTTTCTGTTTACCTTCAGGTCCTCTGTATCTGTTCTCATTGCATTTTTTTTAGTCTAATAACATTTCAGACGTTTTATTTTACACATATTTTCTGTTTTTGTCCCCCTCCAGCCTCCCATAGTCCTCGCACCGATCAACCCCACGCAGACCGCCGAGCCGCAGACGGAGGGACTCCCGTCCGAAGCGGAGCAGCAAGCCCCGGAAACAGCCGGCGAGAGCGACGAGGCGGCCGACACAGAGGAAAAGCCACCGACACCGAAGACGAGCGACGAGAAAATCAGCAACTAGTACATCTTTAGATTCGCTACATATTGATTTGTATACATGAATTTTTCTCAATGGAGATCCAAGGTTCTCTTGATACAAAAAGGGAAGAACTGTTCGGTTCATTCTTTTTTTTTTTTTTTTTACAATCGAAAATGTATTGAGACGGAGATAAGTAAAGGTTTGTTGAAACTGCTGGTAAAGATGTGTGAAAAAAACACCTTAAAATAAGTTCAGCTGTTATTGCAGCAGCATGGATGAGAAAAAACTGAATAATTTTTTACCAAAATTATCCTTGAAACTGTTGATAATGATGACAGAGATAAAAGAAAGCTGATTTTTTTTTTTCAGTTTCACAAATTAATAGAAAATGTCAACAAGCTTGACATTTTTGCAGAACAAAAGTCCAGAGTGTCACCGATTCTCCACCGTGCTTAATAATATTCCACTTTTACTTTTGATTATAACTCGTATTTGCTGTGGCTTTGTTTCCATAAGCTTCTGAAATTATCAAGACCAGCAATTATTTATTTTTTCTCCACTTAAAAAAAAAGCACTTCAATTAAGTGTTGGATTTATAAAAAATAAAATCTAGATTAGATCTTACATATGCAATACAATGAGTTCATTTCAGTTTATTTTGGCACATTTGTCCACATCTGTAATGAAAGAAAATTTCAACTCTGCTGACTGATAAAGTGTTTTCTCTCTTATTATTGCTAAAAGATCGTCGACATTAGCAGGAGCTAACAGTCAACTTGGAAATCATGGATTCAACATAAGTATGTTACGACGGGGAACACATGAACATCTGCAAACTTGGATCATTTGATTAAATGAGAAAATAAATCTCAGCTTCTCAACTGTGAAAATTTAAATCTGTAAACAGATTTTTTTTTTTTTATTAAAAAAAAAAAGAATCTTGTAAATAATCTCCCGTCGCTGTTGTCTCTCATTTCTGTAAAAATGCCCCAACAGATGAAGTGTGACTGGAAAGATCAACTCTGAATGTTTTGGTGGCTCTTAAACCGACACCATCGCCAAACTCAAAAAGAACAAAAATGGCTTTTCTGTACTGCAAACGGGTTTAACTGGGCCTTACTGGTCTAATCAATCTGTTGTTTTAAAAACAGTTGTCATAATGAAGACAGAGCTGAGATCTCCGTTTGGAAAGGCTGCTGGTACTGAAACTTGATTGTTTCCTGTTGCATTATAAACTGCAGTAATGACAAACCCTTTAAAACTGAACCCAGAGTTAACAGTCTTTTTTTTTTTTTTTTTACATATATATTTCTTCAAACATTTTTTTCCTATTTATCATGTTTTGTAATATTTTTATTTTGCATGCTATGGTTTTTAATTGTACTCTTTCTATAACACTAGTATAGGACGGTACAAAACGCCGCTCACTGCTGCAGTTTTTTCATGTTGTCTTAAGATTTGGCCTTATTGTGTCGGCAGAATGTGTCTCATGGAAAAACTGCTCTATAAAAACAATACCGGACTCTAAACATGCTGCAGTTTATCGGACAGGAGTGACCAGCTGTGTTAAAACTCATTTCATGCATTTGCACTTTTTTTTTTTTTTTTGCTCTTGTATGTTTTTAGCTATTATTATTATAAAGGATTTTTGGATGTGGAAACTAATAGTGAAACGTGTTCAGTGTTCCCCCCGCCCCCACTCCTGACCTGAGGTCGTAACAAACAGCAGACCTCAGCAGTCAGAGAGGATAAACTGCTTAATCACACAATAACCACCAAGTGTGTGTGTCGGTGTGTGAGGCTGAGTTGTGTTGAGGTGAAAATATATTTCATGTGGGCAGCTGAGATGTCAGATTTACAGGACATGAATCACCAGTATAATTTCTATTGTCACCAAGTGGTTTTTAATGCTTATGAGGGGTAATTATAATAAATGAATTGTTTTTAATGTTTGTTTCTTTGTTTCCCTACCTTAATGTTGCTGGTATCTGTATATTGCCTTCAAAAAGGACATTTTAAATTGTCATGTTACCTCAGAAATTAATGTATATTGTTGGGGTTTTATATAGACCAAAACAATAAATGTTTAAGAAAAAAAAAATCCTTTACAAGGAAAAGTCTGTAAATGTGCCAATGCATTTGTTTGGGTTAGAAACACAGTTGACTGCACATTTTTGGACGTGCGACCCCTGCAGCTTCTCAGTTGGGACTTTGACTGGATCACTCCAGCATATCAATACGCTTTGAGTTAAACATTTTAATTATGTTTTTTTAGAAGGTGAACCCTTGGGAAGATCTCTGGACAAAATGAATAATATCCTGTTGACACAAATCTTCCACCTGAGCCGTGGATTTCTGCAGCTCCTCCAGAGTCACCATGCTAGTATTAAAATCGCTGCAGTGAATAATTAGAGCCGTCTTTATCCCAACCTGATACTTTAGGTACATGGTGATTTTATTAGCAGTTGTGTCTTAATCTTTCCAGTTTTGATTGACTAAAGAGTTTTTATAAGGTTCTGTCGTATAACCTAAAAAGATAAGATTCCTTGATGTTTAATCTTTGGATTTATGCAGAGATTAAATCCCACAGAGTTAGGCTCCGTTCACACTTCAACACGAAGTGAACCAATTCCATTTTTTTTTTGTCAAATCGGATTTTTTGGCTGTGGCCGTTCACACTTACAAATATATGTGGCCTATATGCGTTCTCCAGTGTGAACTGTAAATGACCTGAAAGTGTCCCGCATGCGCAGTAGAGGGCGCGCTCAGTGTTTTGCCAACTGCTATAAAAAGTAGTGCTCAGTGTTAGCAACATGGATGCTAACGGTGGAGCATAACTTACGACTTTGAAATTGTTGTGCGACGGGAGCCAGCACTTTAACAAGGTAATCCTCGCGATCATTCGCCATGGTTGTTGTTTTTCTTCCCGCTTGCGCCTATCAGGACACAGAATAGTGACGTTTGTCGAGTATCAGTGACGTTCAGGACAGATGAATGCGATCTGGCCAATCAGATTCAGGTCACATTTGAAAAGATAAGTATCGGACCTGGGTCGCATTCGGAAAAAATCCGACCCGTGTTGTACAGACTGTCATGAAAAGATCAGATACAGATCGCATTAAGGCAAAAACATAAATAAATAAAATAATTGTTATTAGGTCACTTCGGGCTGCAGTGTGAACGCAACCTTAGACTCTTCACAATCATATTGAAAATGTAAAACCATGCTTCATTTTCTTTATTCAGCAAGGATCGATCACATAAAATCCCAATAAAATACAATTATTTTTATTATTTGGTGGCAACGTGACAGAATGAACATATTTGTGGAAGGTGCTATACGAATAGACGCTAGCAGTGGTTTCTGGGGCTGAATGAGTTTTCATGTGCAGAGACGGACGGCAGCCTGACAATGAGCCTCTTGTGGCTTCAGCAGTTCTTCAGAGGACAGAGGGACTATTTACTCTGAGTCGCTTGTCTGATTGACTGGCACACTGATTCACAGAGTGCACACTCCGCCAACACTTGGAGAAATGTTGTTTCCCCCCCTATAGGTTAAGTTTCTTGACAGAAGATTAAAACAAAGTGACTAAACCTGATTGTCAGAAAACTAAAAACATTTTAAAGATTTGCACAACCAGTAAAAGATTTGAGGATTGACAGCTGCTCACTCGACCCAAAAGACATTTTACTTGTCAAGGGTCTAAACTTTTACAGACTTGTCAACCCATTTTAGATTTTTTTTTTTTAAGTATAAATATGTCAGCTGTGGGATTTTTAAGCCATCTTACCTTTACAGGTTCTCCAAGCGCTGATGTTCAGGACCTTCTTCCAACCGCTCTACTGGGCAACAATTCAGCCTTTGAATGCAAAATCTGCAAGAGAACAAACTGACAGAGGAGCAGCTGATGGAGCAACAAATGGAGGGTTTGATTAGTACGAATAAGTTATAGGAATAATGAGTAATGGTGCATTCACACCAAACGCGTTTTGAGCATCAGGCGCATCTGATGCTTACAGTCAAAGTTTATGAGGAGCGTCGGACATGACCAACGCTCAAAACGGATCAAATCACGCCACACTGGACACTCGAAACGCACCGACCCGCCCTCGACGTGCCTCCATGTAGACTTTGAATGTAAACCAGACGCGGCGCCTGACGCTCAAAATGCGTTTGGTGTGAACGCAGCATGAATGTTGGGAAAAGTGTCTTCAGTCAGAGGCTTCTTCAAATTCGCTGTAGTACAGACTGCTACAAAAGATCTTTCCTGCCAACAGCCATCAATAACTTGAAGAATTTCAATTAATGAGTTACATTTAATTTCTCTTTTGGATCGATAAAGTATTCTTGAACTGAATGTATGCAAGAATAAACGGATGAATAGATAGAAGGAAAAAACTGTTCAATAATCACTGGATGAATGGATGATTATTGAATGGATGGATTTAAAAACAGTGAATGGATAGAGCCACAAGTTTTCCATTAAACAACATAAAAAGTTCAATAAAGCATAAAGTCTGCATTTCATTTCCCTGCACTTCTGACAGTTTAAAATAAAAAATAAAAAAGTGAGATTAGCCTCATTGTGGAAGACAAAAAGGTTAATAAAATATCAAAATAACACATTATGAAAGCTGCTTCACATTGATTTGAGTTGTTCATTTAAAATGTTTTAATTGCATGCCGTTCAGTTGAAGTTTGGCAAGTTTTACACAAAACCAGTTCATGTTTACAGAGTTTCAACCAGGAACAACATGATGTTTCGCGATACCAAAACATGAACAGACTGTCAGAGGCAGAATTGTTATGAACTCAAACGCATTTGTCTAAAACTTTAAATATTTGTCAATACTGTGTGAAAACTCAGTCTGCACAAACTGCTGCCATTTACATGGATTGTTCATTTTCAATAAAAAGCCGGACCGATTCGTACACAAGCTGAGAAGCAGAAACCTGAAGATCTTTATATTTACAGACATAAACTTGTCAAACCAAAGTTGTACACACATTATTACTGCTGTTAAAGTTAAAGCTTAAGAGCCGAGTGCTTAATAGTTTAATAAAAAATAAAACTAATCTTTGGATCAGAGTCTTTGTGTATTAAAATTATTATTTAAAATATATATTTTTTCATAATTACAAAAGACCAAACTTTTTGATTTGTTTTTTTTTTGGCAAATGTGCAACTCTTGGAGGATTTCTCATCTGGATTAAAGATGTCTTCCTGCTGCTCACATCCAAACTCCTCCGTTAAAGAACAATAACATTATCTTGTTCTGTCGGGAAGGGAGGAGGCGACGGCGGCGGATGAGAACTGACGTTGTTCCACTTCGGGGTGATGAACGACTGAGACGGCTTCACGTTTGGGCCAGATGCTGGTGGCCTGAAGGTATCTGAGGGAGGAGGGGAGAAAAGATTTAAAATACTTCCCTGCAGCGTACAAAACATGAAATTACATCCACTAATGTAGTTATTGCTCAAGTTAAACTGATGATTTATACTTTATTACAATAAATTATGTTGTTAAAGCTACTTAAAGTCAACAAGCAAAACAGTTTAAGGTGACATCTCCTTTAAAAACAGAATATTAGATTTATTTATGAAAGAATTTATAAAACTGTACATCATTACGTTTATACTTTTGGCAAAGTAAGATAAAGCTCTCGAGTGCAGCGTTACCAAGTAAATTTGTAGTTCAATACATTTATATCTGTGTATGTTTTAAGTCAGTTCAGAAGTGTTTTTCTGTATCAGATCAAATCGGCTGATATAAACCTCAGATATCTGTATCGTATTGAAAGTGAAAAAAGTGGATCGGTGCATCTATGAAGATAATTGGATAAAAAAAACTTTTAAAAAATGTTATTAATGTAAGAGAAAATGTACAAAAATGACATCAGAAGTTGTAGCAAAGCTGATATTTTTGGAAACATTTCTAACAGTTTGGAAAAGTTTCTCCAAGTTCATACCTGAACTTAAGACTCTTTTTGGACTTGTGCTTATTTGGGCTTTTAGACTCCCTCCGTTTTTCCCCGTCACCCGGATCGGGACCACCTGGGTTACGTCTATATTGGCTGGAGGAAGAAAAACAGGAATGATGTTCAATAGACAGAAAGTATCTGCAGCTTATGGACCGGTAATAACCCATAATAAACATTTAAAACAACTAACCCAAATGAATAATTTGGGGTTTCTGACCTGCACTGTGAGCTCTTTTATGAGAATGCTTTGACTTGATTTTCTCCTTCCCTTTGGATTCGGCCGCCAGCTTCCTGGGAATCTTCTGCTGCACCTCCATAGGTTTCTGCACCTGGTTGGTGGTGCTCATCAACTGAAAAGGCAGCATCTGTCTGCTCATTCTGATGCTGGTGCTCCGGGGCGGAACCCGAGGAGGAGTTTCTGCCGGGTCAGGAGAGTTACCAGTAAAGACCAGCGCACTGGGAACTGGGGTCAGAGTCCCTGCTCCGTTTACTATGCTGCTCCTGAATGATGAGAAAGTGGAGAGTGCCGGAGTCTGGGAAAAGAAAGGACAATGTGAGGAAGATGTTAAAATCACGAAGAACACAACCAGAGTTGGGTAGTAACTAGATACATTTACTTGAGTAATGTTTGGAAAAATATGCACTTTGAGTATTTTTACTGCGGCGTACTTTTTCCTTTTACTCGAGTAAAAGTAAAAAGTTCTTTTACTTTTACTCGCTACACTGGAGTAAAATTTCTGGACACTTTGAGTAACTTCACTGAATGAAGAAAAAATTCTCCAGACGTAAACACACCGACAGCCTTTTCTAAGTTTTACATTGAAAGAAATTGATTGGGAAATTGTTTTCTTTTGCCTGATTTTGTCATTTTATAATTTATAGAAATTATTTTCATACCAACATTCCCAACATAACTTTATATTTTGATCTGTCTGACGATGTAACTTTTAGATATAAAATGATTTGATCAGTTATTCAGTACTTGAGTCGCCTTTTTACCAAATACTTTTTACTCTTACTTGAGTAATTTCTTGGATAGATACTCTTAACATTTACTTGAGTAAAAATATGTTGACGTAGTGATACTTTTACTTGAGTACAATTCTTGAGTACTCTGCCCGCCTCTGTGCACAACGCTGAATAAAGATGAATTATATAAGATAGATGATAGATGTGATTTTCTCTTTTATTCTCACCCGTGTCGGATCGTCATAATGGTTGACAAGCTTTGCCTTCATCTTTTCCAAACGTTCCTTGTCCCGATTAACCACCTCCCGGTCCCACTCCAGTTTCTGTGTGGTCTCCCTCAGTCTCTCCAGGTCCTGTTGGTACGTCTCCCGAATCTGCCTCAGCTCCAGCTCTTTTTCTTTTAGTTTCTCCTCCGTCTTCCTGCACTCCTCTTCCCGCTGCTGCAGCTCGGCGTTCTGACTGTCAATCAACACCTGCTGCTTCTCTCTCTCTTTCTCCCAGCGCTGCTGCTCCGCTTGATGCTGGATCTGCTGCTTGTGCAGCTTAGCCAGCTCCTCTTTCTGCTTCTCCAAGTTGCGCTCTTTCTCCTTCTCAAGCAGCGTGTCGGTGTTGCTGCGGACGGGCAGCTTGCTCTTTGACTCGAAGAGCTTCTGCAGTTCGATCCTGCTGTCCTGCTGGGCGATGACGGCCTGCACGAATCAAAGTGCAAATATTTTGTTTGCAACAGAAATACAACGGCATTTTTAAATTGTAGACAATTCCATTTGTAGCTTTGTGAGGTTCGACTTGCCTGTAAGCTGTAGAGCTTCTGCGCCAGCGACCAAAGGCTATCAAGCACCTACAAAGCAGCAGTGAAACTTTGGTGTATGAACACACATTCACATCTCCTAAACTCTTTTCAATCCTTCTTCTATTGCCACTTTATGTGACAGATCAACACGAAGTTGTGAAGTGAAATGGTAGTGATGCATGTGTGGCAAAGTTTTGTACTTTGCTCTTTTATTCAGATTCCTCTTAAAAACAAACGAGAAAGAAAGAAAATCCAGCGTAACCAGTGGAATCAGAGAAATAAGCAAGAGGATCGTGGTATGATTTGAAGAAATAAATTGATAAATATCCATTATAGTAAGTTTGTTGTCATTTTTGTAGAATCACCATTTTATTTAAAATTTTAGGTTTTAAAATAAAGAAAAAAAACATGAAACCTTTACAAAAAGAGCAAAGCTACATTTCCTGTTAATATTATGAAAACCTATGTAAAAAAACCCCAAAAACTTTCTGACCTAAAGACGAGAAAAATAGATTTAATAAATATTACTTGTACTTTTAGTGTAATTTTGTTGTGCAAATTCAATAAAATAATGACACTAAAATCTACATATGTAAAAACATTGGTTTCTTTTTTATCACTTTAAGCAAATTTATTAATAACCCCTTGGGGCATTGAGAGAGAAACCTTAATAGTTGAAAATTAACGTTAAAAGAAGCTCTTCTTTCAATATGAAATCTGTAATTTTGATACAATATTTTCCACAAAGTATTGACTTAAGGCTGGGAGCCGAAGGACAGGACTTTTACTTTTATTATTTGTAAAAGAAAACAAATGTAAATATATGTTGTTTCACTTTATAATTTTCCAAAACTCTTTGTTGGTTTATCACATAAACTGGCAGTAAAATACTAAAAAAAAAAACTTTAAAAAGGTATGGAAACAATTACAAAGCATGTTTGTGAGTTGCAGCGCTGAAAATTTCAAATCTAATTTGGAAAATGTGTTAAAAACTGATCAGATGGTGTGTGGGGGTGTATGTGTGTGTTATTATATTATATAATTGTATATCTTTTTTGTAACCTGTCAACATAAATGGGAACATTTATATTTGAGCCATACACTGTCCCTTTTTAAATACAGTTTATTATTGTCATCATGGTGGAGTTACCGCTGTCTCAGGGAAACCACCGCAGGCTGAACCACAGAGCAGCTTTGGGTGGGATCCACTTTCATCGTCATCAGTCTGGAACAGAACAGAGGAAATTTCAGACAATGTCTAAAAACTGAACGTCCAGTTTAGATCTTTTACACGCGTCTCACTTACAGACTTCTCCAGGTCTTCAGAGATCGACATGTTCTTGAGAAGATGGTCACAGCTGCTATACCTGCGTTGCGCCTTCTCAGCTGCATCTTCGTCTGACAAAACGTTACAACAAAATAACCAATTAAAGAAACTCCTGTGGCTCAGTCTTCAAGAGATCTTAAATGTCAGTCAATGATTTCATTTCTCCGGCCAGAGCTACTTTGGGGTTTGGTGCAATGACTGAAATAAGAAAAGCCTCAAAAGAAGAAGTCACCAGTATGATAAAGTATCTAAAAATGTGAACGAAAGACACTTTGTTGTTTTAGTCGAACATGATAAATGCACATTTTCAAGGTGCTGTTTCAGCAGCACTAAAAAAAGTATTTTTTTAAAAAGTCATAAGCATTACATTATTTGCATTTGCTAAATGCCACAGTAATGCGGATATGTTTTAGATAATCTTTAATTTTCAGAAGTTTACAAACTAAAATCTCTATGCCTGTAAATAATTTATTAAAACCCAGGCGGTAAAATCATGGCATTGTAACCTCCTGAAAGGTTAGTTCACAGCATTTATTCACTGATGGATGCATTTCAGGCACATTATAAACCAGCTGCTTCGGCCTCAGCATCATAGCAACATAAAAATAAATGAGATGTAATATCAAAAACAGAGATAAGTCCTGAATTTTCCCAACTCGGATATAAAACATGGAAATTTCAATCTGATCTAAAGTCAGAAAAAAATTATAGTTTATAATAAACATCTAGTTTCATGTGAAAAGGTCTATCCTTACTAAAAACAAACTTACATTTCATGCTTTTAGCTACCAGATTATCCAGAGAGCCTTTAAAGGTTTCTGCCTTCCTGACACTTTGCTGTGTCTCAGTTTCCCCCTCAGGAGTGTCTGGATGCTTAATCGTCATAAAGACAAGGTTCTGCAACTTTTCCACTGCAGAAAAAAGAAAAACCAACAAACAAACATTATTTAATCTCTCTACTTAAAGAGACAACTTTAACTGTAGTTTTTCTGGTCTTACCCTCTTCAATGGCCCCACTCACCAAGGCCTCCCCCTGCTGGAGGTCAGAAGCATCACCTCGCAGCAGTAGCCCACCGTGAGGGGTTTTCTGACCCACCACATCATGATAAAGTTCAGCAAAAATATCCTGTTTCTTCTCCAGACTTTTCTTTATCAGCTCGTCTCTTTTCTGCAGCTTATCTGAAAAGTAGAACCAAACAGAACCTTCTTTAATCCGTCAAACGTAAACAAAGTCCTACAGATTTCCTACTATTTAGGTATAAAACAAAAATAGAAAAACTGCCTGGATTTTTTTCAGATATTTACCATTTTAATATTCTTTACCAAAGTTAACCAGGTATTTGGGTTACAGGTATGATGTGTGTACTCAACCTAAATTCAGGGGTTTTACCTTGATACATGTGCAGTTTAGTGATCATTTCTCTGTGCACTTCATTGTCTCTGTAACTGAAACACAAACATTTCACCGATATATTTTATTTCAAAGCGACAAATAAGCAATAGTCATCTTTCCAAACCGAGATGGTTTAATTTTTATCAGATCAAACAAAATTTTGGTTCTTCAATCATTTCACTGACAAACTTAAAACTGTTATTTTAATCTGTTCAAAGTTATATTCGGCTTATTAATGATTCTTTAACAATACCGCATCTTAAGATCTACATTTGTCCCTCTCACCTTTCTACAACGTCACGTATGAGGTCCATCCAGGTTTTGCACTCCTCTTTGGAGCTTGTGTAGAGCTCGTACATTTCTGGCGAGCCGGAGGGCCACGTACAGATGACATACATGCCTCTTTCCTCCTGGGCCACTTCCCTGACAATCACTCTCTGCAGGTAGATCACTGGCGGTTTGCTATCCTGCAAGAGACAACAATAATGTCCTCTGTTTAACTGTGATGTAGTCTTCATTATAACACCTCAGATCTGACATGTGGCATAAATTTAATAGATTCCAGCTAGGTTTTTTAAAAAATGCTTTCATTGTGACTTTACATCTGCTCAAATTGGTGTTTGAAAAAGTATTTGACCCCTTATAGATTCCTCCATTCTTATTTTTCCCTTTTACCAGTGGTGAGCAGAACTCTGATAATCCACAGACATATTTTTTTTTATTTAGCGCTTTAGCATTTTTGCCAACTTTAAAACTTTAATTTTTCTGGATGAAGTCTATAGCGCTAATTTGCTAAGCTGTGGTCCAGACTTTCTGTGATAAAGATTTGGTTATTGACTGTTAAAAATTCTTCAATTAATTAGACATTCACATTCATGCTTTTACTTTGAAAACTGGCCAGATAAATGTGGAACAGGTTCAGAAGATGTGTGGGTTCCTAACATATTTGCTGTATAACACTGGATTACAAAAAAATGTTTTTGGAAGTTCTCTATGGTTTTTCAGCTGAACTAGAGCTAATTTTGCACCACTGAATCCAAAAATGACAACCATTTTTTTCTCAATCAGGTCAGATTTTTATTCTAATTTGATTCAGAGAAGTCAAATTAGATATTTTTGTGACATTATCAGTTCATTTCCGTTAATATTTCTCATCCAAAAAAGGTTTTACAAGAAAAAAACAATTTTCTAACAGAGTGTATTAATTAAATGTTACAAACTTGGATTTCTGTAAATTGAATAATAAACACTTATAATGGGAAGCATGTGTAAATTGAACATTACGTCTTCATTGTGCAAAATTCTCCATCTGTTTTCTGTCCTGATGGAGTCTCTCCCGCTGCTCATCACCCATTGATCCCAGATTATCAGGAAAAAGATCCATATGTGAGAACAAGTCATGCATTTTGATGCTCATGTTGCATCCATAGTTCAGAAATGTGACCTGATTGAGCAAAACCAACGTGATTTTTGGATTCAGCACTTCAAAATGATCCTAAAACAGCTGAAAAACCTTTGTTTTGGCCGTTGACCAGTTTTATTAATGCAGCATTTGAGAAAAAAAAACATTGTATAATCAAGTAAGACTCTTCTTAAATTAAATCATAATTTGAATTTACTCAAGGGATCTTTGACATAAAAAATATTTGGATCACTAAAATAAAATATACCTGTAAGGTGTCAAACACTTACAGTGAGCAGTGACCCAATCTGCTGCCATGACACTGAATTATACAATAACAACAGGGTTGAGGTGTGATTTTTAAAATTTGTTTCAAAAACAAAACAAACATGTATGCCTTTGACTTAATATTCCCAAGATTGCCTCCTGAATACAACAGATAGTTGTGATATTTTTCTTTTCTGTGAATAGTTTTGAACTCACCATGGCAGCAAATACAAGCTTCTGATCTTTTTCTTGTAGCAGAAGGAGCATATCTGACAGCAGCACAGCATGGATTTCTGCAGGGGAAAAGACGACAATATGAAAATTTAAAAGATACAGACAGTGCTGCAACTAGACAAGTTTCAGGAATGATTTCTTTACATTTTACACACTCTCTTGAATGTTATCTAGCAGAAAAACCAACATTGTACCTGGTCATAGACAGCAGCATACTGACCAGTAAACTGAAAGTTTAAAATAACACATTTTCATACTTTTATTTCTAAGACAGAGGCCAGAGTCCATCACAAACCTTTTTGTTTACCGGACGACTTCCAGATAAGGGGTCCTTCATGCAGCAGCGTTTTGTTGCCCTGCAGCAGGTCCTCTCTACGGAACCAGCGGCCATCTTTCAGCTTGACCTGAGACTTTTGCTCCAGTCGATGGATGATCTCTCTGACGCGAGCGGTCTTCTCACATTCACTAACCTTGGTGTTCACCTGGGAGATGGTGTGCTTGATCAGCTCCAGAGCTTTCTCCAGCTGCCTGTGCTCTTCTGTATCAGCTGTAAGAAGCAGCACAAAATAAATTACTAATGGGTCAGAAGAAAAAAACATTTATAAAACTGAAGCACCAATAAAAATCGTGTGGTTCATTTCTGATCTCTGGGCTTTTGAAAGCTTGAAAATAAAAATATCAGGATTTGGCAAATTCTGACTTCCCTTTAGGGGCTACACTGAAAGAACATAAATATATAAGAACAGAAGTGAAAATAGTTTTCGCCACAGGCGGTCATTAAATATTTGGATTAGACCGTTTCCTTTTTAATACCTTCTTTAATTAGTCTCTGTGATTCTCCTGACTTAATTTTAAGCACCCTACCAATACTGATAATGTCTAATTTTGAGCATTTATAACTTTGTAACAGCATCCATACCCAAGAGTGTTGTTAGTGAGACCTAGTAATGTTTATGCTGCATTCAAGTTGTATTCAGAACAGGAAAATTCTGCCTTCCCAGTTGGAAAAAAAATCAACTGGAACAAAGTCGGATTCACCACCAAAAAACTGGGAGTAACTCCGACTACCCCCAGTTACGACTTGTTAGGACGTTCCTTGGTTAGACAGCAGTAAGTTATGGTGGAAACATGTTTATTTTACAAGACACACATGTAAGAGTAGCGCCTGCAACTCTAAACTGAACACCATTAAAATTAAAGGTTACAATTATGTTTAAAAGAGGTATTGCAGACAATGTTTATGTGCGTCGCCATGTTGAAATGCCGACTTCCAAACGAGAACGCCGTCATCTCTGGGTCTGACGTCAAACCAAACTCAGAGGTATTCTGAGGTAACTGGAACGCAGCATTAGATTGGTTTATCTACTGATCCAAACACAGAGAACTATGAGTATTGGATCTATAAAACAATGTATGCAAAGGTCTGATGGAGCTGAATTTGAACCATTTCCTGTTTACATTTCTCAGTGAAACTCTGGTTTTTACCAGAACTGAAAGAAGGCAGCAGATAAACTGATCAGGGCGGATTCTTTACCATCTGTATTCTGGATGATTCTCTCCAACAGAACCGGATATTTTGTGATGCGTTGAGTCACCAGCAAGAAACATTCAGGAATCGTTAATCTTCGCACCAGAGGCAGCTGATCAATTTTCTGTAAACAAAACATTTTTCTGTTTTTAAACCAACTTCATAAAATGTATTATCTTATACAGTATTTGTTATTACTTAAACTTGCCAACCATCTCCATAAGCTTGTTGATTGGTGAAGACTTTGCTTACTTTAAACATCACAGATCTATTCTGGTTAATTCTATCTACAATATAAGTTACTTAAAATCTTTATTTATCAGTCTTTTTTAAATAAAGACTGAATAGTGCCGAATACTCACTCTTATCAAAATTTGCAGCTTCTTGTTGTTCTGCATTTGCTTCTTGTAGAAGTTGACAGCTTCGCTGTGATGGCTGCAAAAGTAGCCATAACCCTCCGTCATCTGTTTTCCCAGACTACCTGAAAACTGACACCAAAAACGAGAGTTTGACAAATTCGTCTTAATCTTTGGGTTTATGGAAAATAAAAAAAAATATATCACATAGAACCCTGTCAAAAACATATTTTATTTATGCCTGAACAAAATGTAGTTCACACATTTTCATCTGCCACACACCCAAATCACACAGTCTGCAGTTTGCACAGGCAGAACAAACAGCCACTTGAAATGTAAAGTCTACCAGCAAAATGTTATGATTTGCTCTTCGTCTTAGTGAGTTGATCCTCAGATATGAGGCTAGTTTAATGTATTATTCACAGGTAAAACCCTGGCAAGATGCCCAAAAGATGAGGATGTATTTATCTTTGAATGAGTACATAGAGAGCTAAGCTGCTCTCAGCATATGCCTTTTAGATCAAAGTAGGAAATTCAGTTAAATATCAACGTCACAAGCTTGAAAACTTGGTTGTATGTTACAGAAAATCTACAGAAAAAACCGAGAGGCTTCCATTATTACTACATTATTATATCAATAGCTAAAAAATGTGATCAAAAACAAAATGCAATCAATTTCACAGCTTTCATACAGAGCAGGGATGCGCGATATTACTGGCATGGTATCGGCTGATATCAGCTGTAAAATTTTATATCGGACAAATTATCTGTCAAAATAATTCACCGTTATAAAAGGCGTTGTTTTTATATGACAAACCAGTGTCAGTGATGCCTGCAGCACAGCACAACATCATAAGAAACTGATAAGTATTAAAGCGCGACTGATGTGCTTTTCATCAGGTTGAGTTTAGTTTGATGAAGATTTACCAGTTTGCACTGCTTGAGTCTTGTCATTATCTTAGAGAGAGCAGATGTTATGAATAAATTTGACATTAAACATAATGCAAGTGGAAAGTGTTGCATCATTTTCATCCTCCTTTTTAGCATTTGCATTTGGCAGCAGGCTAAATTGACAAAGATAATGCAGTATTTTAACTCCACAGTAGAGAGACGATAGTTTCAGTAAGTAGGCATAGGAAAAAATATTGGTATCGGTTATTGGCCAAATGAGTTTTAGTATATCGGCATATAATCGACCAATAATCCAATATCGTTCATCCCTAATATAGCCTGTAAAGATTCCCTACTTGTTCAGATTTAATCATGGCCCATGATTAACAAGTGGGAAACTCAAACATTTGGCTTAAAAAGCATCAACTGTGAATTAAGAAGAGATTTTAAGGCAACAACCCAAAGACTGATTCCTTATGTCAAATCATAGAAAAACAACAAAGCTTCTCATGTTGGTATATTAAAGGCACATCTCTAACCCACTGTGGCAAAAGACTGATGCAAGATATCAAAAAGAACTGAGAGCCTCCACCCGTTGTGGGTGTAACTTAAGGATGCCTGAAGGCGGCATGTTCATCTGTTCAGCAGGTGATGCAAGTGTAACGTTTCGTCATTATCCTGTTCAGGAAGGAGAATCCATGTTTTCTGTCCTGTTTATGAATAATCTACGGTGTGAAATTATTTTCTAACCTGCAGAACAGAAAAAAAGATGCATGGAGAGAAAGAAAAATATGAAATCTTGGATTGTTTAGAGATATCAAAGTTCATTTTAGTATGAATATAGCAAGATTTTCAATTTAAAAAGTAAGCAGAAAAATTGTATAAAATTCAGAACAGGGTAAAATCCAGCAGCAGAGACTACATCGACCATAAAAATCTGGTCAGTGCATTTTCAATTGTTTTTAACTTTTGAAAAAAAAACTGGTGGAGCATGAACATAAAAAGACTGAATTGTATGCAATTATCCCAGCATTATGGAGCAAATCCACCTTATCAGACCCCTATCGGCACTTTTATTTTGTAAACATCACATGGACAGAAAGATAAAGGTGGAAATATGTAGGTGAGTAGCATAGAGCAGATAAAGAATAAACACAATATATTTATACAAATTCTGCTAATAGACCAAACTCCCTGGTAGATATTGTTATTTTCTTAAAGACATGTCCATGATGGTTATTCTGGACCGCTCCTTCGCCCTACCTGATTGATGAGGATATCCGCCAGCTTTGTGATGCAGTAGTTATTTCGATTGTCCTCATCCGCACTCTCAAATTGTCGGGATTTGAGGGAGTTGAGGAAGAAATGGTGGAGGCTGAGCAGAACCTCCAGGCCGGGGAAGAGCTTCTCCAGCCAGACGATAACGTGGAACTGCTTCAGCTCGTACATGTAGATGTGGAGAAGGATTTTCAAGGTTCGCACATGGTTCATCTCAGTCTGGATCAACTCTAGGGAATTGACAAGGGTTCTGTCATTAAGCAGCTGATGTTTGCTCAATATTTAGCCTGAAACCTGGGATAGAGGAGGTAGAAATATTTCTATATAAACACATCGTCTAAAACAACACATGACTCTTACAAATGCAAAAGATTTGAGGGTAGTGAGGCAGTTAACAGATTACTCTTTTCCAGGAAGAGTAAGACACACCCCAGTTTATATGTTTTGACTCAACGTCTTTTTCAGCGTACCATAGATGACATCCTGCCTTTTAACAGCCTCTTTGTTCAGAGACATCAGGTAGTTCTGGTCCACAGCCGAGCTCCAGGACTCCGCCTCCAGACCGCGGGAGTCGCTCTCCAGATCAGCTTGCAGCTCGGCATAATGGGAGTCTGGTGACACACACCGACAGGACACAGGCAAGAATAGTTCACACACTGTTCAGGTGACAGGGATTTCAATTTTTTTGATGACAAACTGTTATGCCGAAGAAAAAAAAAAAGAAAAGAAAACTACATTTTTTTAAAGGACAATATAAAAGTGTTTTGGTAACACTTTATTTTGACGAGGTGTGCATAAGACTGAAATGAGACTGACATAAACATGTCATAACAACAGCCATGAACATGAGGGAGTCTTTATGAATGTTTATGACTGTTGTCATCAAGTGTCATTCGGTAAATAACGACACTTTTAAAGCAAAGTTGCACTAAAAGTTGCATTAATAGTGTAAACTTTGCATTAGTTGGTCAATAACGACTATTAACACAAAGTTCTATTAAAATCAGCATTAAAAGTCCATTAAAAGTGTAAACTTTGCATTAAAACTGTCATTATTTACCGAATGACACTTCATGATAACAGTCAGACATTTATAAAGACTCCTTCATGTTCATGACTGTTATGACATGTTTATGACGGTGTCATGTCAGTCTCATGCACAGCCCATCAAAGTGTTGCCAAATAACTTTTATATTGTCCTTTAAAAAAAATGTAGTTTTCTCCCTTATTTTTTCTTCGGCATAACAATTTGTCATCAAGCTTAAAGAAACTGCATTTTGCTTTAAATTTTTGTAGAATTTTTGTGGGGTTTTTTTTAGGTTTGAGTGAATATAAATCCACACTGTAGAAAAATCTTGTAATAAAGAAGACTTTTCTTAAGCTTGAGAGAAAGCATAAATTCATATCTAAAGAAAATTAAAAGAATCGGAATGAGGCGAGACAATTTAAATCTTTTTGTTAAGGTGATAAAACTATTTAATAACATTTTTAAATTATATTCTACTAAAAAGGTAAATATTTCATTATGTTTGCAACATCATATGATATTTAAAACTAACAATTCTCTGATTAAATCAAAACAATACAGAAATTACTTTTTTAATTCTTCCCATCTTTACTTTTCATAAACTATTTC
The DNA here is from genome assembly GCF_001444195.1 of Xiphophorus couchianus. Lineage (NCBI taxonomy): Eukaryota > Metazoa > Chordata > Actinopteri > Cyprinodontiformes > Poeciliidae > Xiphophorus > Xiphophorus couchianus. Next base: position 20,309,296 of record NC_040233.1, read on the forward strand.
AATAAAGGCTACATAACTCTTTCATAACCACACCCTTCATCTGTTGCCAACTGACCTTCTGGGTTGATTGGCTCGGCCAATAACGCAGATTCATCAGCGAAAGACTTCACCCGCTGGCCTTCAGTCTCATCCATCTGCACCTCGCTGGGTCTAGATGGCAGGTGAGGAGATAAGGCTCATCAGATAAATTAAAACATGCCAGCACAAAAACAAAGTACCTCAATACTGCTGCGACTAGTGAAACATGTGAAACGTTTTTTTCAGGGTCAAGCAAAGTAAAATCCATCAAGTGGAGTGGAACAAAGCTGACTAAAACTCAGACGTTTTGGATGACACATCCAGCGGGCCCGGAATACACATGGAAAAAACCAACGTGCTGAATCTTGACGGGAAGTTGTTCCGTTTCTGATGAAGATTTTTTTATTTTAAACCAACCTCACGCTTGCTGGTCTGTGTGAAGATTAAGCTGGTGATGAGTTGGATGTTTGGGGAGGAAAACTGCCTGTCCAGCCATTAGAAGGTGAGGGACAGAAACTCTCTGCAGAGCTGTGAGTCAGAACAACAGAGACAAAAAACAAAAAACTGTGTGTCAAGAAGTGCGGGTGTTGATGGTGAGGCAGACGCTTGAGACCCAGGTACGATGATAGAAGGTGGCTTAATGATAAATAATAATCCAAAAACAGTCCACAAAACACAGGCAGCACGGTTGAGCAGATGCCAGGGCTCAACGCCGGTAGCAACAGGTTAACGAATGGACTCGGAAGCATCAGACGCCTAAACAGCTAAGACAAGGACCCGACGATGAACAAAGGACACAGGTGGGGTTAAATACACAGAGGGTAATCACGGAGACGAGAAACACCTGGGAACAATCAAGGGGAGACAGGACAACACGGACACTCAGACACAGAAACTCGAAATAAATACACAGAAAAACACGGGACATGACACTGCGAGAGCAACACAGGGAAAAAGATAAACACTGAAAGTAAACTGGTGAGACATTCACTTAAAAACATGAAATGTTCCAGTGAAAAAAAAAAATCCATGATGATATTAATCAATACTTATATAACCTGTCACAACAATAGCTGCAGTTATTGGTGTCATTATGTTTTCTGAACTATTCACTTCAAAAACATGTGTCTAAAGGACTAAAACTCTCATTCACCTGCCTTGTGACACTTTAAACAGATAAACTATCTGAGCCGAGGAAGAGGAAGTGTAAGCAGAGTGAAACAAGCTGCAGCAGAAAGAATCATGTGAAGGAAACTGGTTTGACAGACTGACACCGCAACTCAAGTCAGACCAACTGAAAGGGAAAAATAAAAGTAAGAGCAAAGTTGACTTGTGGTAGCAAGCTGCAACTGAACAATCAGACAAATATGTTCTAGACTCAAAGTGAGAAAACTCCAATATTTATAAATGTGTTCTTTAAATTAAACTAAAATATACATCTCTGTAAAAAGGTGCAAAAATAATCAAAGAAACATGAATTATAAGTAGTTCATTGTTACTTTTAACCAATTTGAATGACTCACCCTTCTCATGAGAAAGTTTTCTTTTTCTTCTGTCTTCACAATGTTTCCACAGTTAAGCTGGGAAAAAAACCAGGAATGAAAAACATGAAATAGAGAGTAAATATGAGGGATGTTAAAATGCCGATCAATCTGATTCAACAGTAGCAAAGCATGAAGCAAACAAAAATATTCAAACATAATTTATGTTTTAAGCTTCCTCTTATCGAAGAGCTTATTCAGGAAAACAGAAGCTGTGTAAAGTCAGACACACCTAGAATACACACTAACTAACGTTTGATCAAAGAAATTGAGGAACATATACGACTGGTCGCCACTCCAGGGCATCGTTTATCACGCTTTTTCTGAAAAATTTTCCAGGCACCACCATTCTGACCTTTTAAACACCAACACAACAAGAACTGGACTTTTTCAGCTTTAAAAAAACAACAGCAAACACTTTCCTATTCACTGGCACTATATGAAAGAAACCGCTCTCTCTTGTAAATGAGATCTTGGATCTCATTGGAACAACCTGTACTAATAAAGCTTAAATAACAAAATAAATAAATGATTGGTTAAAAGGTGCAGAGTATCATTGCCTTAATTTACTCAGAAGTTGAAAGTTAAAGATTAAAAGGTTTATCGCCAAACTCCCAAATTCAATCCAAAATGGCGGCCTTGCATTGGAAACTTGGGGCTAGTTTAAGTAAAAAAAACAAAAACAGTTTAATTTCACTTTGGACAATTTGCCCCTTATATCTCCCACACATGCACAAAACACTTTAACGTCTTTTTGAAAATGTTTCAAAAGTGTTAAGGTAAAAAAACACCAAATCCCCCCTCACCTCCCCACCCACACAAAATACATTATTACCTCGATCTACCAAAAACAATTAACTTGCTCACAGATAAAGTGTTTGAAAACAGTATTTGACTCATTTTTTGTCAAACTTAAATGTTTAGGATAAAACTAATTTTAAAGTAAGGTAAAGATAAACTAAATTAATAGCAAAAAAACATCTAAATTATTAATATAAACAGCTATCCAGCCCAATTTGGATCTATGTAAAAAAAAAAATAATTAAACTAACAAAACATTGCTCCACCCTTTACCTGAAGCATTTATGATTACTGGCAATAAGTCTTAAGTCACAGTGAAACTGCAAAATTGTTTCAATCTAGTCTTATTAGAGTGCTAGAGAGCTTCTAAATCAGATGCAGGTCCAGACTTTGACTAGGCCAGGCCTGTTTGGGTTAAGCCACCAAAAGATGGACGTGGTGAAGTTGAGTTTAAGGTCACAAACTGATGACCGGATGTCCTGCGGCAGAACAATTCATCCATTAAATTACAGGAAGTTTTCAGGTTCAGGAGGAAGCCAAGCCATCCCAAACCATCACACTACCCCCAATGTGATAAAAAAACAAACAGATTATTTAGGAAGGTGATGGTAGTAAAGCTTTGAGGATCTGGAACATTTATGCATGATAAATACAGAATAAATACAAGCTTAGATACTTCAATCCTATCGTTTTTTAAAAGAACTGGAGCATTGTTCATTTGGTTGTGATGTTATTCCCAGATCCAGACTCTGACGTTAACGGGACGCAGCAATAAACACTCAGTTTTATGGTTTTCAGATTGTTCTGGGTGACCTTTGAATTACTTTTTGTTGAGATGTTTCTGAAGAAGTAAAAATCTATTTGCTTGATTAACTGATTGTCAAAGCAGTTGGTGACATTTGTCCATATTTACCTTGAAATTAATTGATACCAAGATTTATTCTAAAGACAACTAAGGGTAGACCAAGTATCACTAGTGTTACCTGTGGCTCAGTGTGAGAACCAGTGTGTTTGCAGAACATTATTTAAAGAATCCTGCCATCAGAATTGTGGTCAACAGCAAACTCAAACAGGTTATAAATGTAATCTACCAGAACCTTTATTTAAAGCCGTGCTGATAAAGGCTTCAATAGGGTCTTCAACGTAAAAGCAAACTCTAAGACTGTTTTATAATCTTTTGAAGAAGTTCTGCCCTCCAACAGCAAAGCAATGATCCATGTCCTGATGCTGAGTGCAGTTCATGCATACATGAGGGTTTTCTCAGGGTTAAATTACAAATATAATATTACACATCTGTGAAGGAACCACACATCTTCATATTTCTATGTGACAGAGCCCGTTTTCCATTAGTATCATTTTCCTTTCTTTAAACGCATCCCTCCAAGCCTCATGCTAAGTCATTCTCCACAATGTGGCTGTTTCCAGTCCCTTGTTGTTTCTGACAGCCACACCTGCTGCGATTCACCCAAACTGGGTGGAGAAAGAACCAACAAGCATGAATTACAGGTCATACCCTGCAAGAGAAAAACTAGACCAGCGAGTCGGCCAAGTCTGCTGCAGAGGACGGACAGATGGAGAAAGGAAAAAAACAAAACAAAATACGCTACTAGCACGAAAGCAGTTTCACTCTCCATGGTCATAATCATAGTGTTCCCAGACGAATTAGTGCATGAAAGTGAATAAGTAACCTCTGATGTCATGTCCTGTCAGAGGGACACAAACCAGAAACAAGAAAGCAACTTTAAGGAGAATCATGATTAATTTCTCTCTTTTAAAAACAAACCTAAAATCAGAGGCATTTTGTACAGAACATTATCACACTTTAATTAGAGAATTACATACATGCAAACTGATGACCTGTGTGTCTGCCTGAACCTGCAAAACATCACAATGAACAGAAAACTGACTATGTTGACTAACACTAATTCACAAGCAAATCAGACATAACATAGAAAAACAGCAAGAGGCGGCCAGTAGGGTGACGATGCGGTCAGCAGTTGAAAATGAAGCACCTTCATCAGTGACGACAATCTACGTAAATCCCTAAAAGACATTTATAACTGATTGAGATTATATAGTTCTTAATTACACCACGTACATGTAGTTCAGAACATGGTGTTAATTAAACAAACTGACATGTCCTTAAAATTATTTTGGCAGCTTGCAAAACGCAAAAAGGAAATTATTTAAATTTGTAGGCTATCCACCAGAAAAAACTCAAACTACGAACCTTTGGAACCCAGAAGGGTACATGCAGAACATTGCAAATGAAATGCCAAAACTTAAGAAGTAATGTTGTCCAAATAGGAAAAAGAGAGCATTATCAGCAAAACAAAAAGATGCACCCACTACATCACATAACTCCAGACTGTTTACATTGCTGCTCTTCGATGTCAACCTAAACTCCAACCCCATTTTTGTGAAGAGAAACGTTCATTTATAGTTTTCTATTGACTTCTGAAAGAGTTTGCAGAATAATGTGCGTATTTTCACAACCGCACTATTCTATTTTAATTTTCTTATTAAGCATCTCAAAGTGTGCAAGCAAAGTTTACTCATGTTGCACCAAAACTTTATGAAACCAATGGCTCAGCAGTTATACATTGCACTTTTCCTGCTGCTTTCACCTTTAACAGCCTTGACCACAGCTTACTTATTAACCTCAAGATAAATGGATGAGCACATGCTGCAATCTTTGGCTTTAAATGTGGTAGACTCGTAATGTCACTGAGCATCTGTGAATGTCCAAAAGTAAAGCTGTCTATTCACAACTCCTCATCCTAAAGTCACAGGGAACCTTTGAATAAACGTTTGAGATTGACTGGAAAATGCAATATTTCACACAGGTACTCAAGATTTCCCCCAGAAAACTTGCTAAGCCTGGTGGTTGGGCAGTCATTCATCCAGCGGCCCGTTGTGTTTTTCAGTTAGAATATGTTTAAAGCTGACAGGAAATTAGAAAATACCACTAGATTATTATTTGCTATTGGAAGATTAATATATGAATACCAACTATAAAGTCTTACAAAATGCAAACAGTTTAAAAATACTTAAGTAGATAAGCAATGCTTAGCCTGGTGGGAGCACAAGTAAACCCTGGCAACCCGCCAGGCTTATAAAACACTGGTTTTAAATTTGGGTACTGACACAAATTTAAGAGCAAACAAGATGAAAATGAAAGCTTGAAAAGGTGGTTAATTCATCTGTTTTTCTATCAGTTTGTCTTGTTCAGTCTTGTGAAGCAGCTGGAGCCTGAGGCTGTCTAATTAGATCACATGGCCAACAATCAGGAATACACAAAATATTCATCAATACTGCAAAAAAAAACTTTGACAGAAAAAGAATAAAACACTGGACTTTATAAATCTAAACAACAGTTAAATTAACATTAATCAGAATAACAAAACAAAACCTGGACGTTTTTGACTGTGGAGGAAAATAACACCAGCTGAAGGGGAAGAGGCAAAACTCTGACATACTTTCTTCTTGTGCAGCAGCGGTACTACAAACCAACACAAAAACATGCCAAATTTTACGGAACTAAAACGGCAAACAATAGCTGTCAATACTACGACTGGTATGCAAAGCGGTAATTGGATCCCTTTGTAGTGGCTTTTGGTAAGAGAGCTGCGTCTCAAACACACAGGAATGACATTGCCCTTTCTGACTTACAGAGATATAACCCTGTTTATAATTTTAACACTAAATGTTGGCCGATGGCGGCCATGTTGGATTCTCAGGCCCCTGGTAGGGGAGGAGATTCCAGATTTTCCAGTCAGTTGACTTAAAGATGGAAATCCTAAGTTTCAAGTTCAAACTGAACACAGTATCGTTTGGCTGGGACTTTGTAACGCTGATCTGGGTAAAGTGTCAGACGCAACTTAACAGTTCAAGCAGAAAGACCAGGCATATTACTATGAACAATACAAACTAATATTTCTCAGTATTTTATGAGTTCAAAACCCAAACAATGCGTTTGAGAATCTGACCTGAACTTAATGACTGAACTTTCTTTGACCTTGAAGATTATATGGATTTGAAAGATTAATAAAAGTACAACTTCCCAACTTCTAAAGAACTAAAGTATGTGTTCCTCTTATACAAAAATATGAAATTATTATAAAATCAAGATCTAGCGTTTGAATTACACATCACTGCAAAAGGTAACACAGCGCCTAGTTAAAGTATTCCTTCAATTTTTTCACATTTTGTCACATCGAAACCACAAACTGTGCCTGAAAAGGAAAGCAAGTGATATTTATACAGGTTTTCTAATCATTTTACAACTTTTACACATGTTGTGCATTTGTACTGTATTGTACAATGCAATTAATATTACAGCTGCAACTCAGTTGGAGTACGTCTGTAAAAGCTTTCCATATCTTGACATCTTTCTCTTTGAAAAATAGGTAAAATTCAGTCATAGAAATTTATCTGGATTTCGGTCTGGACTTTGACTGGACCATCCTAACACCTGAATCCACCTTGACCCAAACCATGCACTGGTGTTGCAATGATCACAATAGCCTTTGCAATTGTCCCATACCCTTAATTTTCAAGATCATGACTCGCTCTCCATGGGATGCTAAATACTTGAAACATTTTATTTTAATCTTAAATCAACTTTGATTTTCTTCTCAACTTTATCTCTAGTGTTTCTTTCCTGAATCTTATGAAGGACTGATTCTGTCACAACGACTAAAAAATAAATAAATATAAATGAAGAAATAACTAAACAATTAAATAAAAACGTGAGGAAATAAAACTACTGTGATTGGTCATCTACAAACCAACCAGCTCCCAAGAATCCACACAAACTTTTTGTATTAAATAAATAAATGTGTAAATGAACATGGAAGCAAGTAATTACAACATATGTACTTATACTTATTTATTTTCAGTTTTATTTCCTTATTAATTTATTGTTGATTTTAGCAGGATCAATCCACCATAGTAAACAAATAGTTGCTGTGGATTTTATTTTTTCATGCACCGAAAATAACGCTATATGTTTATAAAACTTTAAACTATATTTATTTATTTATTTATTTGAGCAAGAAAATGTACACAAACGTATTGCACATGTGCAACAACAACAGAGGGGATGGGAAACGGCAGGACGAGATTACTGGGCGCTCCACTGGAGTGGGAATGCTGGGAATGCCAAGGTGAGAGTCTCTGACCTGGATTCATAACATTTCCCATCGACTGAGTGTCAGATGAGCTCAGCGGAGGCCGGTGATCTGAAGCATGAAAGTGGGAAACGGGAGTGGCAGACGGCGATACTAGCAGACCCGTAGCGCGGCCCAACGGCTGCCCAACGGTTAAATGCTAACTTTACACAAGCTTGACACCCAACAGCAGTGAAAATAAATTGAGTTTGATTAAATTATTAAATAACTCCAGCTCCTTTTGAGTTTGGGGTAAATAAAACGATACGATAAAAAAAAAATCACTCGATTTTTTCCCCCATGTTTTTCTTTTTAACTGAAAACACACAAGTGTCGTTACGTTTTTAAAAAAAAATAAAATAAAATCAGCTAGCTTCGTTTGTCAGCGTTAGCTACCTACAAATTGTTTTCCTCCGACAACATTTTAACACAAAAGCAGTCGCATAACTTTACCTGGAGGTAGGAAAAACCTGTAGTAGGAGGAGGACGCGTCAAAGGCGAAACCCAACTTTCTGTTTACTTTCAGGGGAAGGTAAAGATAATAAGTCTCTTTACAGATCCAACTAAACTGAAAGGAAAAAATAGTGAAGATGTCTTCGGAGGAACAAGTGCACCAATCATTAAAATAGGGGAGGTTGGACGGTGAAGGGAGTGTTTTAAAAGAAATCCCAGCCTCCTCTCTTCTCTCGTTCGTCCTGCTTTTTCTAAACACTCATTAGGGCAGTGAACGCAGCACTTGTGTTTGTCGAACGGCGCTTTTTACATTGATGTATGGCAAGACGATTGTCTATTTACTCAATATTCTTGATTTTGGGTGTCAAAGTTGTCACCAATTAAATCAAAATTCCATGCTAATTTTATATTTAAAAACACGAAAAAGTACTGAAAGCATCGTATCGTTTACTTTATATTCCGTTTCTTTGTAGTTTTTTTTAATTTTTATTTTCCCAGGTATCCCAAAACACTTGAAGTTAAATGATACAATTTGATGCAAAAATTCTTTATTTATCCTAAAGGGCAAAATAAATGTTGCTCATGTTATTCATGTCAAAATGTGCATGGCTACACCGGTAGCAGTCAATCTCGCAGCACATCTGAAGAACCCTCTGACTGAAGAATATTTTTTAAGCCTGTGAGATGCTAATTAGCTGCTCCAAGTTGTTGCCACGGCTAACATCCAAAATTTGCAAAGTCATTTAAAAATTAAGTTAATCACAACAACCTGATTAGCCTTAAACACACACGCATTGTCTCACTGATCTTATCAATAGTGTATGGTAAAATATTGACCAGGACAGGGAAACTGACAACAGGCTTTCATTGTGATTGAATTAGAAGACTAGATTGGGTGCTTTCTTGTCCTTTTGTCAACTGATGTCACATTTATTTTCATTAATAGGGCTTCACAAGTAAGGATATTGCCATCAGCAAAATTGCATCCAAATAAACAATTTATTGAATAATTTAGAATCAAGTCAAGAAAGGTTCAGCTAGTACTAAAGATATATTTTAAAGACCATTAAGCTAATGAATTGGATTTCCACCAGTGCAGAGCTTGTTCAGGAATGTCATGCTATGAAACTTTATTAGAGCCTACTGTGAAGAAATAGATCCTTTTTTTTTCTGTTATGAAAAATCAGCATTTCTTTGTGTAGAAAACTCTTGTAAGTGCATTATGCTAAACACATTATACTAAGTCCAGGGTAGCATTGGATAAATAATGTTCTTCAAAAATGCTAAGAAACTGAACCCAAAATGAGGTCCTAATTAAAAAGGGGTTCACTTATATACAAAATTTACTGTGTGTGCTTCGCTGCTCTATGCTTTACCAAAATTTGGAGTGGTAAACTCTGCTATAAATGAAAAACATTGTGTGTTTTTTGTATACGTGTCACTTACAGTATATCTTCATCATATTCAAGACGGTGTTTATTTCAGTTTTAAACAGCAGGTGGCACTGTTACACTTCTTAAAGCACTTCACTCAAATCTCAAATAGTTCGTCAATTCAATAAGGAATACTTAATAAACTTCTGATTCCTCCTGCGTGTTTTACCATGTGCTATTGCTTACTTTTATTATTATTATTTTACTGTTTTTTTTCTTAAAAATTAAGGAAATTAAAAGAAAGTGTAAATCATTAAAGCCAGTTCAAAGTCCTACCAGGTGTGGCTATTACAAGAAATTAGAAATTAACCCCCCAGTCAGACCTCTTGCTAAATATTAAGACGATAAAAGCCCTTTAAGAGCCTTCATGATCTTGATTTGGGCCGAAACAAAAACGAGTTTGACAGCCCTGATATATGTGGTTGTTTTACATAAATAATGGATGAAAAAGTACTAGTTGCGAAGTTAGATAATCCAACAGCGAAACAAGACATTATGGCTTATAATATGGGTAAAAAAAAAAATCTTTTTCCACCAAATTATTTGAGTTATAAGAATTATTCATTTAAAACAAGCTCATATATTGTGCTGAAAAGTTATTTTTCATGAAACTTCACCAAAAAGTACTTGGTAAGATTTTGTGTTTTTGCAGTGTAGGTTAATTGGTTTCCCTAAATTGTCCTTAGGTGTGAGTGTGTGTGTGTGAATGGCTGCTTTGTGCGTCTCTGTGTTGCCATGGCAACCTGTCCAGGGTGTGTCCTGCCTCTGCTAGAGATATGAACCAGCGGTTATAGACGATGGATGATGGCTGTTTCTTTTGACTGGAAGTAACATTAGTGTTTCAGGTAAACCCAGCTAGAATCAACCTCAGATAAAACTTTAAAAAAATCATAAAAGCCTCAGGATTAATAATAATAATAATAATAATACACAGGGTTTCCTCCAGTGTATTATAAGCCTGGCAGGGCACCAGTCTTTACTTGTGCCCCCACCAGGCTTGGCATTGCTTTTTTATTTAGGTCTTTTTAAAATGTTTGCATTTTTAAAGATTTTATAGTTGGTGTTCAGGTATTAATCTTCCAATATTTTAATAACAAATAATTATCAAGTGATATTTTCAAATTTCCTGTCAACTTTAAACATTTTTTAACTCAAAAACACGACGGGCCGCTGGATGAATGACTGCCGAGCGCCCCAACCACCAGGCTGAGCAAGTCTTCTGGGGGAAACCTTGAAGTAATGAGGTAAAACCAGCCAATCACATATATATTGTAAAAAAGTTGTGTAGCAAATTAGCTCTAAAAGACTCAACAGGAAGGCAAAGAAGAAAAAAATGCACATTTGTCACAAATGCATCTTGCTGCATTATTTACTGCACTATTTTTATTTTGATCTTGATAAGATGGGCAGACATTTTAAAGCTGGAGACACCAAACACTCCTCCTCCTGGGCATCGCACTGTAAAAAGACCAAGTGCTGTTGGTTGAGCACAAGTCAGAAAAAAAAGCTAATTAGTAAATTCAATTCTGGATTAGAAAAAAAACATAAAAGACTAACATGTATAAACATTATCTAACCGGAAATACCTCAAGAATGACAACATAGCTATGTACAAAAACATCAATATAAGATTTAGATATAGATATATTTATATTTCTTAACTTCTATACCCACTAAAATATACCAACAAAGCAGCTATTGGTAAATCTGACGAACCTGTTTGCCAACATGTCTCTGAAAACAGTTTAAATATCCTTCAGCTGTAGATGTAAAAACTCAAATTCATGAGAGAGGAAAAAAAGGAAGGAAAACAGAAATAACAGATATGTCAATAAATAAAAAATAAAACAGAACCCAAAAGAAGTCCTGTGTTTTTATCCTGTGTGCCATTTTTGGAATACTGCAGTGTGAGGAGGTAAGCCACTTCAGCCAGCTTCTCCAGTGGATCAGAGTTTGTTCCAGGATGGATCATTTTTTGGACCATCCAGCAGAGTCTTTTGTTTCATTTTCAGTTCATCATCCACATGCATTCAAAGACTCAGTTCCATGACGACCGATGTAGGCCACAGACATAAAGAGAAGGGCACTTTTATTCCCCAAAACGAAGCAACCCGGGGGACAGATTGAGGGACGCGGCCTGGACAAAAAGGAGGTTCAGTGGGTTTAGCAGCCTTCTTGTTTGTCAAAAGTTTGTTTCACAGTTGAATCCAAAATCCACCCAGTCGAGCACAACATTGGCAATATATATATATATATATGTATCTATGTACAGTATATAAAGTACAATCTTGAACTACAGAGAACAGGAGGTTCGTCCTTAAATACAAAAAGTGTCTTGTGGCGTCCGTGCGTGGACTCGCTGTAGTGTGTTTGTGGCATCTGGAGAGAAAAATAAAGTCCTGAAATGTGTGTTGAGGGGTTTCTGAGGACAAAGTGATCAAAGTGTGATCTATCTATCTATATATATATATATATCTATGAGAACAAAAATAGATTTTATTCTGTAGCATGGATGTTGCGGGATGTGTTAGGACGGGCTGGACCGCGGCAGCGCTAGTATCCGTCCGTTGGTTTTGCCCCCGTTCATGTGCGTGAAGGGGATGTGGTGCTCCTCGTAGCTGCCCCTCAGGCCCATGGAGGACGCCTCGTCCCTGTCCGAGCACTGCTCCCTCTGGGAGTACGACGACGGGTCCAGCGGGATGCTCTCCATGTTCTCCATGTCCAGGTCGAAGTCCTCGCTCTCTGGCAGCTTGTTGTCCTCGCTGTAGAAGAAGGAGACCTCCCGGTACGAGGGGTGCAGGTCGTCCTTCAGCATCTCGATGATCTCCTGGAAGGTCGGACGCATCTTCGGGTTGTACTGCCAGCACATCTGCATCAGGTTGTGTCTGTGGGATGAGATGGGGAGAGTGAGATCTCGCTGATGTTTAACCCTTTATGACCTAAGTGTCAAATCTCCGCCTGGATATTTTTTTGCTTATTTTAATTGTACGCAGTTCTTTTAAATGTTCTCAGTAAATATATTTGCCCATTTATCCAAGTTATTCTCACAATTTACCATCTATTAAAAGAGCGCCCCTCAGACTAATTTCACTCCCTGCTACGGCGGGAGTGAAATTACCGTAATAACCCGATATTGGCTGCAAAGTGGAACGTCTCCCCTTTCAGAAAGCGCTGGAATTTTTCAGCAAAATATCACAAAGTTACGGCACTGCAAATTTGGATGGGTTGCCAGCGCTACGTTCGCTCTGGAAGGGTTAAAAATATTAAAAATATATTTATATGATCAAATGTGATAAAGGTGACGTACTATGATTCCTTCACCAGGATATACAAAACATGTTCATTGCATTCTTTGCAGAAAATCTCTAAGATTTCAGTCTGATCAGTTTTCCCTGTTTCGGAGCGTCTTGTCACTTTATACTAAATAAGCTGCTGCTGGCCACAACTTATCAACTCAACAGTTTCACTCTCATGTGAAAATAGCTGCAAAAAGATGTGCAATTTTACAAATGTACATCTTTCAAAAGCAAAAGTGGAGCTTCCTGCACAACCAACAAAAATGAATCAAGTGGAGGGAAGGTCAACAAGGAAACACATTTATTGCCTAAAATGCCATAATAAGAATCCTTTAGTGTACACTTGATCATTTGTAGTAAAGGATGCATTAAAAGGATGGAGTTAAAAATATTTCTAATATGAGTGGAAAATATTTACAGACAGTAAATTTATGATGCATCATGTATCAAAAATGTATATATTTTTTGTATAGTTTTGGCTTAATTACTGCTCTGAGTATGTTGTTTATTCAGAAAATAACATTTTGGAGTCTGTACACTCCTGTTAATTAACTGGTAACTAAATTAGTTGAAGATTATTTCAGTAACTAATTAATCGTTTCAGCCTTACATTCGATACTTCTCCTGACTGAAACTTGTTATTAGCACCTACTTTACTCTATATTAGCAGAACAACCCTGCTCTTCTTTACACATAAATAAATAAAATATAAAAATAGCTTCCTTGCCTTAATGTTTATATATTATTGTTATAGATATAAACAAGTTTTGTGTGTGTGCTTACAGTCTGTCTGCGCAGTTGTCTGGCCGGTCCAGGAAGCCTCCGTCCATGACGAACTTGAGGACCTGCTCGTTAGACAGGCCCTGGTACGGCTGCTCGGCCAGGGTGCTGATTTCCCACAGCACGACCCCGAACGACCTGGTAAACATAGAGATCAGCTGATTAGACGTTTGACAGACTAATAAATCTGTCTGTAAACACTCTGAGGCCAGAATCGGAGCCGGAGTTGGTGAATACCAACAGAGAAAAGGTTTACAGGTTGGTTTTCTGGTCTGGTTGGGTTGTTCTTGGTGAAATGTTGAAGAATAATCTGTGTTTTTGCTTACCAGCAGTCTGAATGCGCGGTGAAGACGCCGTCCTTCAGAGACTCCGGTGCCATCCACCTGACGGGCAGCAGGCCCTTCCCTCCCTTCCGGTAGTAATCCGTCTCATAGATGTCCCTCGTCATGCCGAAGTCTGGGAACACAACGTGATTGTTAGATTCAGAAATTAAGCTAGAAGGATGCAGAGATCTTCTTAAGATTGAGATGTTTCCTGAGTATGACTGGTCTGTTTTATCTACTTCTTACAGGTGATCTATTATGCTTCCTTGAACAGGTGAGGATTGGTCTATGGTCTATACAAAACATCTTCATTACATTTTTGGCTCAAAAATTATTCTTAAATAATGAGACTTTACTCCAGCAAGTTCTGCCTACTTGCGCTATTTAAGTTGCTTTAGGGTATTTTGTCACTTTAAATCCAAATAAGCTGCTGCTGGCCACACAGCCAAACTCAACATTTCACTCGCATGTGAAAATGTCTGCAATCAAGACGTGCAATTATACCACCATACATGCTTGAAAAGCAGAAGTAGAGCCTCCTGCGCAAACAACAAGATTGCAGAAAGTGGTTTCTGAATGGCAAGTTAACAACAAAACACTTCCAGCAGCCATTGTACAGCTGACCAAATGTGCTGGCGCTCAGCTTGGGTTGCTCAGCTTGGGGTCCACTGAGGTTGCTAGGTAGCAGCAGAGTCCCCGTTGAATGTGAGTTTTTGAAGTGGCTCCTTTTCCAGACACCAAAAAATATTAACTTTTTGTCAAACCCCCCCCTCGCCCCCCAAAAAACAAACCAGCTGGTTTGTTTCTAGAAGCAGAGACCCAAATGGAAGAACAAAAACATGCAAAAATGAACTTTGCATAACAGAAGGAGTTGTTAACTGTGACTGGAGCTATTCAGGCCATGTATTTTGTAAATCTTTATTTTCCACAGTTTGAACCAGTCAACAAATTTCAAAAAGCTCCAAAATGAAGAAAAAAAAATCATCCAACATCAGTCTTCATAACATCAGTGCCAGTAATCAGTAACTGCTCTCAGAGGAGCACAGTTTTTGGCCGTGTGATCCTGTTTTTAAAGCACAGTAACATCGTTGTGCAACCCAGTGCTGACACAAGCAGGTTTTTGAATTTGTCAAGAATTGGGACACATTCTGTGGCACTTACAACCCTAAAACGTTGAGTGTGAAACATTATGACACAACAAGTGGAAAAATGACCTGAAAACTGTAAAGGTTCAAATGTGCTGCAAACTGCAACCTAAATAATGACCCAATGTCACTGAAACAGTTCACATTTTCCTCATGTTAAAAACTTTAAAGTATTTAGTTAGAATTTTACATGCTAGGCTAGGTGTTTGTAACATGTTAAATGTTAAAGAATCAACTGTTTTAAATATAAATTTTATAACAAAGGATGGTTTACGCTGTTTTTTAATATAATAAGTAGATTTCGCACAACAAAGTGACACAAAAATATCATTAATGTTGTTGTAGATATATATATATTTTTTGCCATAAAGTTGGAAACTATTAGTCTTTTTTTCATTGTCCACACATTTCACCACCCCACAGAAGGAAATGTATTCGCCTCCTTTCCTGCAAACATTTTATATTCTTCTTTATTTTAAAATCTAAATACACAAATTAAACAGAGCTCTTTAAAAATGGCAACAAATTTCCCAAAGTAGAGATTTATGAAAATCTTTAAGTTTAATTAAGTGTTATTTAGCTACACTGAAGGCAAATATGGCTCCTAGTTAAAGACAGTAGTTCTTTAAAGGCCTCAGGAAGACTGATAAGTTTTAAAATGTTTATGAATGAGAAATGAAACGTCTTCAAGAAACAATGAGCTCAATGAGCTTCAGCTACATTGCAAAGAAGAAAGGGTAAAAAATGAAATCTGTAGACGTGTGAAAGCTATCTATCTTCTAATTTACAATACATCTCCACTTTATGCATATTGTATAGACATAATTAAGAAAGTACATTTTTCACAGATTTCATAAGAATGTGTCTCTTCATGCTGCCACCAGAGGGCGACATCAGAAAGCTTTTACTGCTAAACCTACAGCCTCCAAGCAAAACGTACCTCCTATCTTGACTGTGAAATCGTGAGCCACCATGCAGTTTCTGGCTGCCAGGTCTCTGTGGACAAACTTCTTGGCGTTGAGGTAAGCCATGCCGTCTGCGATCTCGGCGGCCATTTGGATCATCTCTTTCAGAGTGGGAGGTGGACGCCCCGGGTTATTCTGAGGGACAGGAGCCATGATTTTAAACATATGATCTACAGCAAGCTGGCCTGTTTTCCTGAAATGCTCTCAGCTAGCGCCAGCGGTAACTGTTTAAATCTTCTGTCAACATCCCTCAGTCCTCTGCCCATTCCGATGAATGTGTTTACAGACATTAAACCACAGTTTCCTTAAACATTACACTGGCAGTGATTTAAGTACAGATATTAAAACATCCAATGCAAATGTTTTTGCACAAACTGTGGAAATAATCTTGTGTTTCTCTGCACAATCTTTCACTATGTTGCAGTCAGAGAGAACGCTAAAACGAAAAACTAAGCTAAACCCAAAGAACAATAAAGTTCAAAGAAAAATAGTGCCTTAAAACAAAACACTGGGACAGAAGAGGAAGAGAGTCACACAATGATGTATAAACATCACTACAAATAGATACAAAGTATTGATATGGCTTAAAAATAAAATCTCACATTTTTTCATACCAGGTCTGATTTCCAATCTTAACAGATTATTTTTTCTTGCTTTCCTAGTAAGTAGTAGTTTAAATGAGAAAAAAATCTTCGTGTTATCAGGATCTGACGTGACCGGCTCAGTCCAGGTGGTTCTTTCTTTGAAATAGACTCAGTCGTTTGAACAATCGTTTCAAAGTCCAGCTACTGGTAATAATTTGATGCTGATGTGTTAAAATATGACGCGTTTTCTTATCTGTAGAGCCAACAGCAGAGCTTTACAAGATGCTCAACATACCTCTCTTCATATTTTTTATCTTTTTGTGTTCGAGTTCTCATAAAATTGCTACTTCATTCTCCTAATATGACTTCACTCTTAAAATATTATGACTTTATTCTCATTTTATTAAAAAGAAAATCTTAGCCTGGCCCTAATATTCTCAAAAGCCCAAATAAATAGAAGGTGTAAAAGACGCTTGTCAACAAGATGGCGGCACTGGGTGTGCTGACATCACATGTAGTTCAAAAATTAAATCTTCAAAAGCTAAAAATTTGATTAATCAATAAAACAGGTTAAGTGTCTTTAGTGTCTGAATTCCTCATTTAAAAAGGGCTCTTAGTTCAGAGATTTTCAGTTCAGAAAATCTCATCAGTAGATTCTCCAACTCACATTCTTGTCTTAACATTTTCATTCGGGGCTAAAAATAAAAAGAACCGTCAGAAATTTGAATTTGTACAACCCGGGCTGGGACCGGTGGTGTATTTTTTTCCACAAAAAAGCAGAACTGAGAGGAAGAAACAAAACTAGCAAGTGAAACCAAGATGTGCCACCTCAGCGTCAGGCCGCAGAGAGCGCAGGTAGCTCTTCAGGTCTCCGTGGGTCATCAGCTCCATCACCACCAGCGTCGGCTGGCCCTTCGACACAACGCCCATCAAGCGGACCTGAGAGGAAACAGCATTAGAGAGCCTTATAACTTCATGTGACGCATCTCTTATCTTATATACTCAAATTTAAGACTTTTTAAGACCATAATGAATAAAATTTAAGACCTATCTCAAACATGTATTAGCTTGCTACTGGTAGCCTTAACTGTGTTGAGTGACACTAATGTAGTGAGCAAAAATGTCTGGGCATGACTAAAACATTTGCCTGACAAAAAAAAAAACAACTAGATAGAATATATGAGATTGAATAGTCCTGCCATGACAAAAAGATCTGTTATTAATGTATTTAAGCCATAATTTTCAATAAACAAATTTAAGACTTTTTAAAAGTGACCTATTATGCTTTCTTGAACAGGTTAGTATAGGCCTATGGGCTATAAAAGAGATTTTTTTTTTTTTTTTTGTACAAAACTATTCTTAGATAACTATTCTTAGAGTTACTTTAAATAAATAAGACTTTGTAAGTATATGCAGACATCCTGATGCATCAGTTTCTTTACCACATGGTGGCAGGTGAAGGCCTTCATGACTGACGCCTCGTTCAGGAACTCGATCCTCTCCCTCAGGCTGGCTGACTCGTTCACCGTCTTCACCGCCACGTGTGTTTCGCCCTCGCCCTTCACGATGTCCTTAGCGATGCCCTCGTAGACCATGCCGAAGGAGCCCTGGCCCAGCTCCCTCAAGATGGCGATCTTCTCACGCGGCACCTCCCACTCGTCCTCCTCGTACACTGCAAACACATTTCAGGTTTTACAGCCTTCAGTTTCAGGGGAATACAGGAAGGCAGGTTAGAACAAGCCGGACCAGAGCACCTTCCAAGTTTTTATGAACACAATTAATGTCAAATTCTTTGATGTGTCGTAAGAAGCAGCTGCTGCGATTTGATTTATTGGGGTTCAGATGCTTTGATGGCTCGAGTTCATGTTAACCATTTAACAGATAAAACTGAGTAAACAATTCTGCAAGCTACTGGCTATGATGTTCTGCACCAACATCTAAAAATGTAAACAGATTAAATCAACTGAAGATGATTTACAAACAGGAAATATCTGGGAATTTCCACTGACAATGAAACATTTAAATGCCTCTTGAAGAACTGGGAATCTGACAGAAAATTTAGCAAACAATGGCATTAAATACAAATACAATTAGTTGGCCAGTTTGTTCTTCAAGGACCTTGAGATTAATGGTTGAGTTTTGTACATTTTTGTTATTGTTTTAGATAAAACAAAGTTTAAATCAAATATTTGGTGTTTTCTCTGCTTGATGAAAATTATTTGACCTTTCAAAATCTTTTCCATCACAACCAGAAGTGTCACACATGGCTGTTTAAGGAATAAGAAGCCACTCACTGCGTCATTAAATAACTTGTTGCCAGGCAGTAACTATTGATTAAATCCAGTTGGTGACTTTTTTATTTTTATTTTTGGCCATGCAGTGTATATATTAATTTAGCTGAATGGTTGTTTTTCTTTATCTAGTCTATGAATCAACTCCTTTGTTGAAGTGAAACTCTTTAGAAAACACAAGCAGCTAATGCTGTTAATTATTTCAGCTCCATTTAAACAGGATTCACTGAATGAGGCGCTAAAATCCCTGTGCAGTTAAAGAAACGTCTCGAACTCTTTCTGCTCACCGTCATTAGCGCTGAGGTACTCTGGGTTTGAAGAGGCGTAAATGGGTCCGCTTGGTCCTTGGGTTTGACTGAAAGGAAGCGAACAAACACCTTGAGAAGACAAAGTGATAAAAATACATAAAATAAAAGACTGAAAGGGATGCAAGAGCTGCGCACTTCTTCCTGAACACGACAAATCCTGCCACGCCCAGAAATATCAGCAGGACAAAGCAGATAATCGGCCCGATGATGATCTTCACGATGGAGAGAGGGTCGCCTGTTCAAAACACACCGTCACATTTCAGGTGGGAAAGAAAACACTCAAAGACGCGATTCAAAGGTTGCTAATTATACATGAACCATGCCTGGATGGACACAACAACAACAATCATTTTTATCTACATTTTGAAGACTTTTGCTGAAGCTCTAATTTTAGAAGAATTTAATTAAACAGATGTCCTATCATCTTAGGAAATGTAAGAAAAAAGCACTTTTTAAGTTTAGTTTTTCAATTTGTATCTAAATTTGGTAATAATCTTCAATGATCTGAATTTTAGAGAGCAAAATAAAAACAAAAAAATTATTCAGTAAATCACATAAAAAAAAACAAAGATTTATTACTGACCCCAGATCAAACTCCAAACAATAATGAGGAAATATTCTAAATCTTTTTCGTTATCATCATTAAGATATTTCTAAGTATTTTAATTGCCAAACTGCATTCAATTTTGTCTTTTTTTAAAGATGTTTTTTGGCACAAGCAGTCATTTATTGCATAATAATTTGGTCACATGACCTTGTTCTGAAGAGGAAAAACCCTTAAAATGTGTGTTTCAACAAGTCAAAAACCCCAAACACACCGGGAATCCAACCATATCTTTGTTTTAGTAAAGTAAAAATTTCAAGCATGTTTTTAGATTATGGAGTAAATATTTGAGTTTGTAAAGAAAAAAGCAGATTCTTTCTCTGTATGGTGATAAGTGATTCATTCAATAAATATTTTCTTCATGTTTCACTTTGGATAAGAAAATTCCCAGTTACACTGTAAGAAATGTGAGCTTTACTCTCATTTTTTAAAACACGCTGCTCCTATTTTGAATGCAGCTGTACTTTTGGTCCCTCGTCTCCTCCGGTAGTTTTCATGAAAAGTCGTCTCTGAGCTCAGTTTTTCTTCCACAAACACTTACTCGGATCCTGGACATAGAAGTACGAGGGCTCGGTCCACGACCCGTTTCCAGCCAGCGACGTGGCTCGGATCCTGACCGAGTAATTCCCAGGATGCATCACTTTCAGCTTGCAGCCGCGGGACGCTTTGTACATGTTTCTGGACACGCAGTGGGGCAGCTCCTGCAAGGAGGTTTGAAAAAATTAACGGTTATTTTTTATTTTTTCTGATTTTTAAATGTTTATTTTGACTTTTATTTCGATATTTTACGCTTTAAAACTTCATATTTTGCTTTCCCTAGTAGAAAAACATCGTGTGGTTACAAAAACATGTTTTTAACAGAAACAACAGGCACTTATCCCTGAGATGAAGCTTATGTTTTTTCCACTTGTTTCCATGGATACTAAAACACAGCACAGCACTAAAATTACTCGCCCATTAGTTCTCATTAAACTACCATCAGGCAAATTTCAAAATTAGTCACGTAGACATGGCTTGTCCACACTGCTGCGCTCTGTGGATGGAGTTAATTTGCTGCTCATAAATTTGTTAAAAGTTGCTGTTAGTCATGAATAAGCCAGAAAACGCTGCTCTGTGTTGGAGGATCTACGTAACATAAGTGAGTCTTTACCTCAGCGTCTCCGACTCTCTTGTAGTTCACCTCATACAGGATGATGATGCCGTTTGGTGCTGCAGGCTCCTTCCAGTGTAGGTGCACTGTGTTTTCTGTCACTTCATGAGTGATGTCACCCAAGATGTTATCGGCTTTATCTGTGGGGAACAAAATCTTTCAGAATCATGTGTTTCAACTTCAGAGTTTCTACAAATTCAATATTTTTCCAGGGTGATTTTTCTAATCCTCTTCTGAGAGGCTGCAGGTCTTTTTTTCTGCACAGAATTGGGAAAATTGGCATGTTGCAAAAAGACTGGAAATTAACTGAACTTATTTAATTTCAAGATGACTCCCACAACTGTGACGGTTTTTAGTAACTATTTGTGTAGCTAAAAAATCTAGTAAGCGCTTTTAACTATCCAATTATTAGTTGGTTAATCCAAATAATATACAACAGATCAGCTCTACACTGTTTTGATGTTAAGTCGAGAAAAATGGGATGAAATCTTCACATATTTTTTTTAGCTGCAGATGATCAAAAGTTCACTAAAGCGATGTTATTTTGTTGCATTTTAGGCGATAAAATGTTTACTTTCTTATTAAAAAAGGGTTTGAATTGTTTATTTGCATCTTTTAATGTATTTTTAATATTGTATAAATAAAAAATGTCCATCAGAATAATCGATAACTAAAACAATCGCTAGTTGCAGCCCTAATCAAAAGCTTACTTTTCCATTTGGAGGTGTTTTACCTTCAGGCATGGTGCGGGCGCTGACGTACGCCGCCATGCTGCAGCGGCCCTGGTCAGTGGGATCGTTGCAGGCGTGGACCTCAATCTGGTAGCTGGTGAAGTGTCGCAAGTTGGAAATGACTGTGGACTCCTTGGAGTAGACAACCACCAAAGTCTTCGGGTATTCCTTGTTCTCGTCCTCGTCGTTGGGGACCCCCGTGCTCCCTGGCGGGCTGGCAGCGGTGGTGAGGAAGGGCTGCGTCCTGTTGGCGATGCCCATCACAGAGCGCCGCTGTCTCGGGCGTCTAGAAAAAGCAGACGTGTTCAAGTAAAAAAAAAAAAAACTAGGGCTGTCAACTTTAACACATGCTAAATGCGTTAAACATTTAAAATGTTTTTTTAAAACATTTAAAATGTTTAACGCATTTATATTGATTAATTAAAACCTAAAAGTTTCTCTGTTGCAGAGAGTTACTTAGCTCAAAGCAGTGCGTTACCCGGTTCCTTCCTTCGAAGAACAACCTGTTTATAGTTAACGTTTCTAAATTACGTCTGAAACAAAATTACTTCTACCTGCACATGAAATCTGAGATGTTTGATTTGAGATATTGAGAAAATGTCTGTTTTTACATTTCAAGCTTATCGAGTGAAGCTGTGATTAATTGCAGCGCTAGAATGTCGTTATTGAAATTTCACAAAAACTTACAAAAATACGTATCTGATGATCTTAAAAAATAAAAACCAGCCGTTTGACTTACTTGACCTCAAAAACTTCATTGTGAAGGTAGTTTTCAAAGGTTTTCCTGTACTCCGAGTCTTCTTTCTCCTTCTTGAGTTCCTTGTCCGTTTTTGGGCAGGCGCAACATTTCTTCCCCTGGCCCTGGTCCTCCGTCTGGTTCCACTTCTGCTCCTCGTCACTGTCCACCTGAGTGGGCACCCGTGACGGCAGCTTCATTCCTGGTGGCAGGCAGACATGCGGAGCAGGGAACAAAGAGAGACATGACAGGTGAAATAAACAGCATATTCGCTATATCCACACACTCCTGCAGGGATTGTCTGTCATTGTCAACCTCTGCAGTGGAGATAAATTAACCCTGACAGGACCTCCCTGCAGACTCCAATCTCTATAAACATGCAGGCATTATAGAATCGATGTGCGAGCGAAGATCGGCGCTGACGGCTGGAGGCTGACGTGGGCCAAGCCGGGCTCAGAATAATTGAACCGAAATAAATGTTTGAACTCCGTTTGAACCCGAGCCAGAGCCAAACGAGGGTCTGGACTGTCTAAAGTTTCATTTCCAGATTACATTCACGTAAAGGAGAAGGAGCTCATAAAAAGAAGTACAGGTGCTTCTCAATAAATTCAGTTTGTTTCAGAAAAGTGCTGCTTCAGTAGCACGATCCTTTTCCACGGCAAATACAAGATCTTTCCTCAAATGGAGGCCTCAAAGAAGGAAAACATTTTTAGAGATCATGTGATAACGTAAAAAAATTAACTCCTATTCATCTGCAATTAAGTCTCTATCAGGGATTCTGAAAGTCTGACTTTTCAGAAAACCCGACAGATAACGCTGCTAATAGACGATAGTGTAGTCATCATCAATACATATTACTGGATTGGACATCACCTATTAGCTCCTGGCCACACGATCCTGCAGGTGCCGTTACTCTGCATTTAGCCAAATCATTAAACCACAAAGTACTGATTTGGGAAAAATTGGAATCTGTCACAAATCTTTCTTTTTTATCCTATTTGCATAAAATATCACTTAAATTAAAGCTTGACTACCTTTCTGGCAGTAGTCAAACTTGTAGAGCTCGCTGGCCTCAGGCTGGCGCTGGTAGAAGACCAGGTAGTGGGTGATGTTCCCGTTGGGATCGTTGGGAGGTTTCCACTTCAGGATAATCTGAGACGACGAATTGGAGGAAGACATGGGGTCCAGTGGTACAGAAGGTTCTGCACAGACATTGAGGAAAGAACTTTTAACCAGGAAAGATATTTAATGCTCAACAGAGAACAAATGACAACTAGGATTAAAAAAAGACTGGGTGTCTTGTATAGTATGGACAAAATTCACTTGTCCTTCTTTTCATGTCCATGTTCCTAAACAATTGCATTGCAATTTATTTTTGGAGTATTTGGAGTTAATGTTCAGAAATATTCTCAAATCTCACATGGAATTTTGCTGAAAAACCTGGTTTTATTTTCAATTGTCATTCATTTTGATGAATGGAAATCATCAAAATGATGAGAATCATTTGGTCCAAATGATTTTCATTTGGACCAATACGCCTCTTGATTACTCTAAAACAACTTTTAATTAATTGCAGTCACACAATCCAATTTCCTTATACATGAACTATGACTAGAATCGAAAAAATACTTTGGTTTGTAAAATGGGTACAAAATACTTAAAATGTTTTACTTCAACAAATAACAAATTATAAGAGATTTTACTCAGGTTTTCAACTAATCTCTTCTATCAATAGTAGCCTGAAAAATTTAGCTCAGAAAAAAGGACGTATTCTTACCGAGCTTCTGGTTTCTGTGGTCTAAAATGTAACATAAGTTTACAATGGAAATGCACTAAATGCACATTTTTTAGCAGTTTTGAGATAACCCACTTCATAGATTTAGCACAAATCTAGATATAAATCACAGATCTTTGTTTTAGAAATTACAAGTGGAAAATTGCAGTTTCGATCCACTTTGCATTTCAGATTGTTGCTCGATAACTCAGCACTTACTGGCACATAGCCGCCTGCTCGGGTTCTCCCCGCACCGCTTTTTAGTGTTTGATGTTTGTGTCATCAACTGCTTTAGTTTTTGGTCACTGGCCTTCATGTCACAAGTGGAAGGAAAATGATACTCTGCTTGAATTTTTTTTTTACTTTTACAAATAAAAGTCTGAAAATTGCCCCTTTTTCTCAGATGATTCCAAATAAAAGATAGAATTTTTTTCATAAATCCCTTATTTGGTTGGTGTCTGCCAACCTAAACAGAGTTGAAGTTGAAACTCGGTGGTGGCAGAATAATGCTATTGGAATGGTTTTTCTCAACTTAGCTTAGATGGGGCTAAGCAATGAGACAGCATAGAAAAAAACTGTAGTTTTGGTTGGAGGCTCGCTGTTGGATCAGTGGCCCAGTCAAAGTCCAGACCAAATTCAAATAAGGAATCTGGGGTGGTTTTTCATTTCTGTTCTCCATCCAATCTGAGTAGGCTTGAACAACTTTGCAAAATACTTGGAGATTCTACAATCATTGACTAGTGAGGGGACGGCATCAAATGTACACCACACTTTTCAGATTGATCTATAAAAATTAAAAACAATGGATCTATTTCCTTTCACTTTAGAGCAGTTTTTTTCAAACTGTGGGTCGAGAAAAACCACCGGTGTAAACAACCGTTTATTTGCCATAACGTTAGCTCAAAGTGCGACGCTACAGTTAGCTTACCAAAGGATTGTGTTTAAAAGTAATAGTGAATAAATGGCTTAAGAACAGATCACTAAAAAGAAAGCTTGAAGATTCCGGGAGAAAGTTTCTCAGGGTGAGTTGCAAAACTTTTGTTTTTGAACATTATTAAGCTGTAGGTCCACAATACAGTGTTGCGCCCCACGCTGACTAACTGCATCTTAATACCTAAAATAAAACTATTTATGCCTCTAAATTATAAATAGCTCTGAAGCTTTATTAATGCTCAAAATACTTGTAGTAGAGAAGAATTCATACTTTTAGGATCTGTAAGTAACTCAAAACGCCCCGAGTTGACGTGTTTATGGTTTTATTGTGGTCAGTCACAGTCACCAGGAACCGGGAGCAGTCGCCAAAACAACGCTCCCCCGACATGGCTGGCTGGCCGCGGTGTCTCGGCAGGAGATTTATTTTGTGCGAGCGACGGCTGTCATGTTTGATGCGGTTTGCAGGGAAGGAAATATATTTTGTCTGAAAGGAAAATGGCCAGACAGGTCACAGTGTCTGTAATTAGGCCGAGCTGCACGAGGCAGGCTCTGTGGGTGGCAGGGGACATGGAGTACCGAGGAGCCGAGGTTTGGTTAGACACCTAGCATGAGGTGGAGTCCTGTCAGGTCAGCGGCAAAAATTACCATCCAGCTTACTGTTCCCTGTTTGTCTTATTTTTATTTCAAAGCAACAAACAACTGAATGACGTCCAGTTTGTGAATTAAAACATCATACTAGTCCTGTAACAAATGATTAATTGGATAAAAAAAAAGAAAAAAGTCTGCAGATTTTTATTCAACCACTTAAGCTTAATATCTACAATTTTAGAAATATATTAAAAGATGCAAATAGACTAATAATTTGATTCATTTTTTAAATAAGAAAACAAACATTTTATTGCTTACAATGCAGTAGCAGCGTTCCTTTAATGATGATTTGTAGTGAACGAATGAATCTGTGAATCTGCATGAACATGTGAAAATCTTTTCTGCTTCATTCAACATCAGTGCAGTTTAGCACTGATCTGTTGATTATTTTTTAGATTAACATATTAATAATTAAACAGAAAAATATGCTTAATAGGTGATTTTTTTTTTGTTTACAGAGTTTTAACCAAGTGAAAGTAAAAATATGCAACTGCAGAAGTTTTGTGTAGAACATATTTACAGTCAAAGGTGTTTTGATCTTTAAAATGCAAAATTAGTGTCTTATAAGCCTGGCGGGCCACCAGGCTTCACTTGTGCCCCCACCAGGCTTATCATTGCTTATTTACAGTATTTCAGTTCTTTAAAAATGTTTGCATTTTGTTGGTGTTCAGATATTAATCTTCCAATATAATTTTCCAATAATATGTAATTATCAAGTGATATTTTAAAATTTCCTGTTAACGTTAAACATTTTTTAAATTCAAAAATACAGAGCAGGCCGCTGAATGAATGACTGCCGAGCGCCCCAAACACTGGGCTTAGCAAGTTTTCTGGGTGGAAACCTTCAAAATGTATATATTTTTATGGTTTTGGCTTTGTTACTGCTCTGAGTTTGTTGTTCCTTGATCAATTAGCCTTTTTTTGAGTCAGTACGCTCCAGTTAACAGTTAATCAATTATTAAATTAGTTGATTATTTCAGGAATCGATTCATCACAATTAATATGATTAATCATTTCAGACCAACTTTTGATGTTTTGATGGTGAATAAAATTATAATCATTAATTTGATCTCAAAAATTACATCAAGACAGGAAAGAAAAAATAAATAAATCGGAGTCATTTATTTCAGTCTTACTGGTGGCATTTGTGCGAACGTAGATGATATCACTCTTGGCCCCGTGGACCTGATGCTCGTCGGACGCAGAGAGCTGCGTTTTCACCATGATGGCGTACTGCGTCCACGGCTTCAGCGGCAGGATGAGATGACCCGGCTCGACCTGCTCTTTGTCTCGGCGCGGCGGGTCGACGTCGGCGATCACCCAGCTGTTAGAGCCGCACGCGTCCTGCCCGTCAAACTCCGTTACGTTCTGAAAAGGTCTGCACCGATCAGAAAAACATAAACATAAAAATGAAGCTCAGTGGGTGTTTTACATGAAGAAGGAGGCTGGGATTTAATTTGTTTCACTGCAGTAAAACAGAGTTATTGAAGTGATCAGAAGTAGACATCTCATGTTAAACTTTATGTATTATTCAAGGGAACTGAGTGGTGTACAATTTATATAAAATAGAGTATATATTCAAAGACAGATGACATCAGAAAAAATTAATAAAGGAGGATAAAAAGAGGATTTTTATGTTCTTTGTCCAATGTGACTGTAATGCAGCTCTACTGATGTCTTTTATTTAAAATAAAACAAACCAGCAGAAATAAAATCCTAACACAGCCATGTATATAGACTCAGACTGACAATTTATGCAGAGATGGTGAAGATGGATTAGTATGAATGATTATTTGATATCTTGAGATTAAAAAATAAGAGATAATTTCAAGGTTTCTTGACATTTCAAAGACATAAGTACTGCAACATATTATTCCACGTTGATATTCGTACACTTTTCCTACAGCAAAATTCAAGCCTTTTCAAAGTAAGTATTTAAAATTATTCCAGCACCGGACTTTGGAGATAAAAACAAAATAAACAAACTAAAGAAGAGCGTTTCAACTCACTATTCTATATGACCTTATTTATCACTGTTGATAATGTCTGATTATAATAATCTAGACATCACAGGCAATATTAACTAAAATATAACAAAAGTTGTATGTTTTTAAACACGTTTCTCTCTGAAACATCCTATACACCTGACTGGCTGGTCCAAGAACAAAACACTAATTTAACAAAGAAATTGTATAATATATAAGCTAACCTTTATTTTGATTACACAGATCAAAATTGTGCAGTTTGAATATCCAGCATTTTCAAGGAGTTTATACAAAAATCAAGCAGGTTTCAAAACCTCAAAACACATAATTGAAATTCAAGCATTTTCAAGGATTTCAAGTACTTTTAAAGTTCCCAGATCTTAGCATTTATTTTAAAATATAAAATGTTATATGAATCCTTTAAACATGGAGAAACACAAGTGGAAGGAAGGGAAGAAGCAAAAGAAAAGGAGGAAAATAATAAATAGAAATGAAGGGAAGATGGAAGAAAAATCGATTATTTTAGAACTTGAGGGAAAGGAAGGAAGGAGACAAGGAAGGAAAGGAGGAAGGTCACATGAGAGGTAGGAATGAAAAAGATAAAGCCAATTTGGACAACAGGAAGGAAGGACACAAGTGTATTCACTTCCATATTTTGGGGGGTTTAAGAATCAGAACTGATTTTAGAAATGACCGATTTTCCTAGACGCTGAGCTTTTTTTTCTTTTTACTACGGATCTGAAATAACAACTGTTCGGTTCTGCTCCCGCCTCGAGGCGGACTTACGCTTCTTTGTAGAGAACCATGAAGCCCAGCAGGTCTCTGAAGTCCGGAGGCCAGAACGGTTCCCACTTGATCATGATCTTATCGCTCATGGTTTTGATCTGGGTGAACTTCAGCACGCGGTTCTCACCTGGAGAACAAAGTGAAACAACATTTGGCTCAGAAAAGGCCAGCAAAAATCATAATTTGGAAAACGTCTGGAGAAAGATATTTGTGTTTATAGATTTATTTGACACTTGTAACATGCAGATTTTAAATCATTTTTCCCATCTCCACACATCATAAGGATGCAGATTTTCTCTTACAAACCGACGCTGTAGTTGATAGATTAAACTGCCTTTCATAGGCTTCTAGAAAAAATTATATGTAGTGAAAAATCAGCACAAAAGTTTCAATACCTTGGAAAGTCCTACTTATTTCCCCACTTGTTGTCACTTTTGTTGCTGTTTTGTGATAAAATGTAACAGAGCTGAAGAATTACATCATTTTAGTATAAAAACATTGCTGTCAATTTTTAGGAAGATTATTTCTTTCTATTTTTTTGTCTTCTTAGAAATCCATATGTTTAACAATACTCTAAGAAAACGGTAATAAAGCTTCTTAACGCCTCAACAAAGAAAAGAAAATGTCAGCTGAGTGGAAAAATTTGCTCCAGCCTGGTGACCTTCACAACTGAGAAGCTTGTTGTCCAAGTAAAGGTCAGATGGAAACCAGAGGTTTAAGAATTTATACTAGCAAAAATTTGACAGAAGAGGATCAAGACGGAACAAATTAAAAATATAAAAACTGTTTTGATTATTACAGCATCAGCCTGATGAAGCAAAAGCCTGTCTAAATGTAATTCTTCAGACAATTTACGCCGGTTACTTTCTCTGAGAAAAGAAAATGTATGATTTATTTTGACCTAATTTATCAGTCAGCCTCTTATAAACAACTCGTTCTTTAAGCAAAGCATTTCTTTGGAGGGATTACTGTCAGAACTGTGTGGTTTAGCGCTGATTGAGTGTTTTGTTGTGTTTTTTTCTCCCAGCTGGGAACCAACAATCCTGCTGTCGTCGTCATAGCAACGGTGGAACTCTACAAGTTTAACCTTTATTTAAAACTTCTTTCACGGACAGAAACGACCCAGGATTTTTTTTATGCCCAATCATTTGTCAGACTGGAATTGAATACACTGAGATATATAGTGTTTTTTTTTATATGTACATAAAAAAAGAAACATTAAGAAGGAATACAACAAAAATCTTAAACTTTTGGAGTGAATATTTTCAAATTTTGCCACAAGACGAGCACAAAATAGCAAATTTTATTGGGATTGTTCTTGGCAGAACAATGTATAATCCCAAAGATTACAGCAGCATAAAATAATAACACAAGGTCTGAACATCTCACAGAGAGATGGTTTCATCCTTTGAAAATGAAAAGATGGTGGCACAACTGCAAAACTACCAACACATCCTTGGTAGTCCTAAACGGACAGAGAAGCAAGTAGGAGATTCTTGGCAACTCTGGAGGAAACCGCAGAGATTCACAGTTTAGGTGCAGAAATCTGTTGTCATGACAACTATCAGTTATGCACTTCACCGATATAGCCTGATATGGTCAGAAATAATTGAGAGTATTTGTGCAAAATGATGAAGAATAAAAATGTAGAAAGGATGTCACTTGGTTCTACCATGTATTCTATTACCAAGATTCACTGAATCAACCTGTTGTAATGTTAGTTTCAAACAATGCTACATTTGTTATAGTCCAACACTATGTGAGTTTTATTTGTTTTTATGTGCTTCATTTCTGTTTTTACAAACAAAAACTGGATTGGGACAGAAGAGAAAGAGCGTTTGTGTTAGAGAAATAGGCTGTGGAAGGTGAACTGAAGTAAACAAAATAACAAAAAATAATAATAAAAAAAAAAGAACCATGTCTCATCATCTTTCATCTTCTTGTGTGACAGACTTGCTGGTCTGTCACATAAAATCCCAAAAACATTTAGCGAAGTTTACAACATGCTAATATGTAAAGACGTTCAAGGGAAAGGAATACTTTTGCACTGTTTTCCTCTGTGCTGCTTCTTCTTAGAAAAACAAAATCAGTGTAAATGTCTCCAGGAAGTTATCTACAAACACAAGACAGGAAGTGACCTCTATAACAATAACAGCTGTGCCAGGCGTCAGTGTGTGCCGTCTGCTACAACAGTCACGTCTGCAGACTGTGGTTCCTTACATGAGGCCTGGTCTCCGTTGGTCTTGGAGGCAATTTCGTTCTTGACCCGTCGCTCCTTGGTTCCCGTCACCTCCTCCATTTTGCGGATCTCGGTCATGCAGAGCTTGGAGTTGTAGTGGAAAAACATGCGGCCCTGCAGGATGGTCAGCTTGTGTTTGGACCAGTCCCAGAGCTGCCGCAGGTTCTGGTTATCCAGGGCGTAAAATGAATAATTCCTGGAAAAGAGTGCATGGACTCACAGTGAGCACTGAAAGCTATTTCTGACTGCAGAGCTTTAAATAAGAAACATCCACCACAATTTCTGGATTAAACTTTGTTTTTTTGTGTTTTGAGAGGTCAAACCAAAAGCACAAAAAAAGACATTCTGAAAAGGCCAAACTGTCTGTTTTTAACTCATAATTACAGGAAGAGGCTCTGAAATAGTTAAGGACGAGGGAGGATTACCCGATTTCCTGTTCTTCTCCGCGAATGAGGCGAAGTTTGCGGAAAAATGAGAGGGATACGAGAGCGTAGGAACGTCGAACTGTGAGGTAACCAGTGATCTCCTCCAGCTGGCCCAGGCTGGCCTCCAGCTCAGCTGCAATGTTGTCTAGAAAAAACAAAAACAAAAAAACCCCATTGAAACAAATCCTAAAGCCATAAAAGTGAGGTTTTTGTGGCACTTGAGACAATTATTCAACAGTAGCTGGACATAAAGAGAAGGGGAAGAACAACACATTTATTTTATCATCAACTGTATCTTTAATATTCTATTTCCATGTTTTGTTTTCTAGCTGCTTGACTGGATGCTCTTGACGTAGCCTCTTTGTTTTGGACAAAGTCAACAAGCCTTTGTTTTGCCCTGCAGCGCCGATGGGTCGCACGCTGTCATGTGACACTACAAAACGGACCGCAGGTACTCACTTCCTCCCCGCAGGTTGATGACCAGGCTCCCATTGAGGACGGTGCAGCCCCTCAAGGCCTGGGCGGCAGTGACAGAGTCCACCGTCTTCAGACCCATGCATACTTTGGGACAGGGTCCTGCGCAGGGCGTGCAGTTGAGACTAACAAGATAACAAAATATAAAAATCAAATAAAGAAGTTTAGAAAATATCTAAGAACAGAAGTGTATGCTAATCCTAGTACCTCTTTTAATAGTTCACCAACTAGTAGCTTGTTTACACGATAGCGCAAAGTGAGAATGTTTTTGACTCAGCAAAATACGCCCATTATTTATACCTGACTATAAAGATAACTAGAGTAAGTCTGTTGCAATAAAACTAAAATACTCTAAAATAGACTTTAAAATAGTGTTGTAAGTTTATAAATCACTGAACCGATCAGCACCACAATGCATAAAAGATCTGCTGTTGTCATAGCAACCTTCCAGACCTCTCAGGTATTTTGGTTCTGGTTCTGGTTCTGGTCTGCTCTACATCCCCAGAATCAGGACCAAACACAGAGAAACGGCATTCAGCTTCTATACACCACAAATCTGGAACAAACTTCCAGAAAACTGCAAAACAGCCGAAACACTGACTTCCTTTGAGTCAAGATTTATTTAAAGTGGCTTTTGTACCATAATTAATGAAACATTAACCAACATTTTTGATTTGTAATCACAACACTTGGAAAAATATGTTTCAAACGTTGATTTTTGTGTTTTTATGAAAAGCACTTGTTGCTGAAATGTGCTATAGTTACAAACTTGATTGATTGATTAATTACTCAATTTATCACATTAAAAGGAGCTTGATAATTCTGATGATTAATAATTTTTTAGAAGGGGGAAATTTTGTCTAAAGAGACAACATAATCCATTTTATGTTTGGTTTTGGTTGTGTGTGGTTTTCCTTTTTCTTAAATCTCTTTTTTTGTTGTTGTGTTTTATTTTGGATATCTAAAATACCTTCCAGTTCTAGTGTTAGATGCTCTGGACAAAATTTTTGTTTATTGGTCTTTAAAAGAACAAATCTGCATTACTATACCAACATGAATATATCACTACCAAACAGCAATGTTATTATTTATAACAATAATTACTGGGACAGTTTATCATTCGCTTTATGCTTTGTTTGATGGAGTTTCCACATGTTGGTTCAACTTCAGACTTTTACAGGTTTACTTTTCATTTAATCCATTTTTATACAATATTAGAAATACATAAAAAGATGTAAATAATTGAGTCTCCTTTTGAACAATAAAATAAACATGTTATTGCCTAAAATGCAATAACAGCATTTCTTTAATGAATGCTTCATCATTTGTAGTAAAAGATGAATCTGCATCAGCGTGAAAAACTCTTTCCGCCCGACTTATCAATAAAGTGTAGGATTGATCTGTTGACAATGTTTTGGATTAACCAATTAATATTTGGACAGCAAAATGTGCTTGATAGGAGATTTGTTTTTTTGTTGTTTTTTTTCAGAATTTGAAATGGGTGAAGCTAAAAGTAGTAAAAAAAAGATTTTTACTTGAAAATGGCCAAAAACACTGGATTCAGTTCAATTTAAAAAAAAAAAATCTAATTCAAAAATACCTTATTTGTCCCAAAGGGAAATTAATGTGGCTGAAGATTGATAAAATATTGGTAAATGGTTAATGCAACATGTCTACAAAGCAAAAGTTGTTGCAACAATGAAAGTGAGCAGCAGCTGATCTGCGACACGCCGCGAGCCGTAGCGATGTTGTAACAGTAGATCAGATTAACAAACAGTTTCCAACAGCAAAACAAGCAGCTCATGTGACGAAATTCTTAAAAAAACGCCAGGCGCCTCGAGGGGAAATGAGCGTTTCTATCTTCCACATAGCAAGCTCTGAGCATCGTTTATTTACTTAGTGCATAACTTCACTGAACTGTCTTGACCCTTTTTTGCTTTTTTCCTTACTCTCTGGTGCCACATCTGCACTTTTACTGACTGCGGGGAGAGCACCGCTCGTCCTAACAGCAAGCCAAAAAGGGGAACAGAGACAGTCACAGTGCGAAAAGCCGAGGCTATGAGTCCAAATGGGTTCACTACAGGTCGACAGTAGCCTAGAGGTTCAGATGTGCAGGCTTTGTTGATTCATTTCCCTGGCAAAGCGAGAGCAAATCTACCCAGAGCGGCTACCTATGCTCGATTTTGAGTGGTTTTATTCTGGAGACAGCAAAAAATCTATAGCTTATCTCCAAAAACTGGCAAAAATAAACTAAACAAACACTTTAGTTTGATATCTTATCATTAAAAGAGGCTTTACCCAACATATATTTATGGGTTACTATTAAATTTTTTATCCAAAGATTGGCTTTATGCTTCAAAAGCTCAAAGCTGAAAAGAATGAGCATCTTTTCTGTCTGAAGAAAGGCTGCACCGGTGCTCCATCTGCTCTCAGCTGTTTGTCAGGTGTGAATAAGCGCCGTGTGACTTTTTAGACGTGAAGGTGCACACTGTTCAAATGGGAGATTATGTACCCTGCAAATCCTCTGTGGATTAATAAAGGTTAAACACACATAACGTCACAAACAACCAGAGCACAACGGCCTTTCCTCGTCACAGCTCTGAGCGACGGCCTGTCTGGACTTTGCCGCTGCAATCAGCTCATTAACAAACCTTTCTAACTCCTGCAAAGAGCCAGAAGACCAAACTAAGACTGTAGTCAGAGTAAATGGACGGTAATCCCTCAGCGCCTGTCACGTTCTGCTGGTGTCAAAACATTCATGATTTACAGAATTAACACTGATTTTCTTTTAGGTCAAAATTTCAGATTTTCCCAGATTCTGATTTCAGGAATTCTGATGTCAATAATTGTTTTGGGATTTTTGGTATAAATAAAATTAAATAGTAATTTATGACAGATTTATGAACATAGTAATGGATGGATTGATGGAAGGATGGGAGGGTGGGTGGATGGATGGATGGATCTTATGAACAATACCACAGAAAAAGGTTTTATAAGTTTTAAAAGTTTCCCATATTTATTCCCACCAGGTGAATCCTTAAATCAAACTTCTTCATTTTCCTCTCAGGTAGAAACTCTGGTTTTCAGCCGCTGACAAACTGGCTCTCACAACAGAAATAAAACCCCCAAACATGTCAGCGTGACTCCTCACTGCAATGCGAGGACAAATGTCTAAACATAACAGGCTACAAACGACTGATCCAGTGAAAGCAGCCTTCACGTCTCAGTAGCTGCATTTGCATACCACTCGATCTCTGCAGTGCAGACACCTGCAGACCAGAGAGCGACACCAAAATGAGAAACACTGAGTCAGAAACGCAGATGTGCCACCCTTCCTGCACTGCTGCAGCGCTCTGACCTCACTGTTGGTTTCTGTGTGCAAAAACAAACAAGGTGATGCCAGCGATGTGGGGACTTTCAGGTCCTTCTGTTACAAACATGAAGCTGGAGTTTATAGTTTATATTAACAAAATAAACAACGTTTTCAATTCCAAAACCCTTTTAGCTGCTAAATTACTGAATAAATAGACATATAAGTTCAACAACAAAGATACTTATTGTTTTTCTGTTATTCAACCATCAAATTTGTAAAAATTAGTCTTTCAAGTATTTCAGGAACCCCTGATCATCTTTGGGAAAATACTTATCTAGAAATGTAAACTGTGGATGCTAATCATGCTAAGCATTTAGAAGCTATTTTAGGCTTAAATAGTTTCGTTGACAAACAAATTTTTTTCCACAATTTTCACACAGAAATAGTATTTTCCAACATTTCATCAAATTGTGTTTTGAAGCAAAAATGAAGCCCTGTTGGGGGAAGAAACGTGGATTTGTCGTTCATCACTGCTGTTTGCAGACGTCACTTGTGCGTCAGATTGACAGATGTACCAGAAACACATTATATAAAGGTTCCAGTTCAGGACTTTTCTATGTAAAACTTTGTATTTACAAATAAATAAAAATCTATTAAACTAATTGTAACTATCTCTTTAAGAGTTCTGGCCCTACTTAATATAAATTTTACCATAAACTGATTCAAGACTTTTAAGGAACTTTAAGCTTTAATAAGGTTTTTAAAATTCCTTTTGAGGTGTTTTTCTGCTCTTTCTAAAAATGGAAAATTAAATATTAAACACGAAAGTGATATGAGCTCAGTGTGGGAGTCGGAGGTGAGCCTTGTTTTCTACAGCAGAGCACAAAAGGAGCAGTTTTCAAAATAAAAGCATGATGGCTTTGTTTCAGATTGGTGATACATTTTTTTTCATCCTAAAACCAACAAATGGAGAGATCTCTGTTACTAAAAGAGAGGAGAGGATCCGTTTCCACGCTGACCGCCGACCCTCAGATCAGTCCGCAGCGTTGACACTGGTGCACTCACGCTATTGGCTGTGTAATTTTGCGTCATCAAGGTCAAAGTTCAAGAAATTTCTAACAACACTGTGCAGACTTCACTGATTTGGGGGTGGATCGACGCCAAGCGTAGTCAGAACGCTGTATGGCGCAAACAACACAAACGAATGAGTTTCAATGTTTCTTTCTTCCATCTTTCCTTTCCTACCTTTTCTTGTTATCTCTTATTTTCCCTTGTAGTTTTGCACCCTTCTGTTCCTTTTGTCTTTCTTTCCAGATTTCTTTTGGCATCTTTGTTTTTGTTTTTCAGTCTTTCATTCAACCATTTTCTTGTCATCCAGCCTTGTTTTACAATCAAACCTATTCCTGTCTTTTCTGGATTTTCATCTGTTTCATTGCATTTTTCATTGTTTTTCCAATTTCCTTTCTTTTGCTGTTTTTCTATTTGTCGTTTTCTTTACTCACGTTTATTTTTCATTCCATCTTCTCTTTTGTTCTCTGCACTGTTCTTGCAGTTAAAATACAGTTAAAACAATCTTTCAAAAAATATAAATATGGGAAATACAAATTACAGTACTCTTCTCAACCTGATAATCTTTGGTTTTCTTTTTCAGTGGTTCCATCAGTGATTTTCTTGCCATCTTTACTTTTTTTGCTTCATTCTTTCTTGACTTTCATCCATCTTTCATTAATTTTTTTAAATTCTTTTCCTTATTTCTTTTCTTCCTCTTTTGTTCTCTGGTTCACCCTTTCAGTTAATAAAGCTGTGAAAATATTAGTGAAATATTATTAAATATTTGCTGCCTTTTAAAAAAATATTATTCACCTGACTGTTTACTTCTCTAATCATCCTATCATTTTCTTGTCATCTTTTCTTGTTTTGCAATTTCTTCGTTTTTTCTATCCTTGACTTTTATCCATCTTTCATTGCATCTTCTCAAACTTTTTTCCAATTTTCTTTCATTTTTTTCCTTCTATTTTTTCCATATTTCATTGATATATTTTGAATTTTTTTGCCCCACTTCTATTCTTTTCGATTGCACATCAAACACAAGTGATGTAAAAAAGAAAAAGCACAAATTTTGACTTAAAACAACAGAGTTACGGAGCAAAGATGCAAAATAAAATCTATTCTAAAGCAGCATACAACGCACACTTCACTGATTAAACATCTTTCCTGCAGGCCATCAAGCAGCCATCAGACCGTTTCGAGTGTCCACTTACGTGGAGGAGTTGCCTATCGAGTAGCCAGAGGGACACTCCGGGATGCAGGCACCGTTGTGGATGACGTATTCGTAGCAGTCAGAGCTCTTTTCCTGCTTGCACCTGTTGTGCAGATCCTGGCAGAAGGCGAGGGAGACGCAGCGCCAGCCCTTGTAGGTGAAGTAGTTTTCTGGGCAGCGCTCCACACAGCTGTCCTCGTGCAGGAGGCCGCGGCAGGCCACGCAGTGCCTGGGCGAATTGGGCCTCAGGCAGCCGCCCAGACACTGGTAGTGGCAGCAGTCGTCATCCTTGGTGCAGGCTCGGTGTGTGCAGTTAATAGGACACACTGCGTGGAGAGGGAAGAGACATTCAGTTTAGACGGAGCAGGTCAAGGGGAGATTTTAGATCTTGCAGGCCATAAATGTGAATGTGTTATTTTTTTTGTTTAAACGACAATCATAGAAATGTTACACAGTGAGATCTTTCTTTCAACAGGAGAGAAATCTCTGACACAGCATAAGGCAGAGGATCATCTGTCACGTGGCAACAAGCGTACCAGTGCTGGACCCCAGACAGCAGGGGTCCACCACTGGTCATTAAAGAAACATACTTATCCAGAACACTGGTGGTCAGTCAGAACAAACTGCAAACAGTATTTAAAGCAGAGG
The DNA here is from genome assembly GCF_001444195.1 of Xiphophorus couchianus. Lineage (NCBI taxonomy): Eukaryota > Metazoa > Chordata > Actinopteri > Cyprinodontiformes > Poeciliidae > Xiphophorus > Xiphophorus couchianus. Next base: position 20,347,111 of record NC_040233.1, read on the forward strand.
TGTCCAAAGTGACCCAGGGACAAATTGTGGCTCTCAGAGTCAGGCTGGGCGACAGACAGTACAAGTACTCCATAATTTATAAGCTACAAGAAGTTTGTAGGTTATAATATAATTACACAGCAGTTATAGCCCAGCAAACATAAATAATGCTCTTGAGAAACATTCCCATTTGTAATCACATAAATAAATGAGATTTGTTTCACTAAACTGCACACACCAACTGTATTTTATCATATTTTCTAATTTATTGAGAATTGTTGATGCTTTTGTTGAACAAACAGTTTTGGCGTAGCTAGAGGCCACAAACCTTTAAGAAACTTCATCCTACTTTGCAGATGATTTCTTCTACAAATCTGGAGATAATCAGGCCTGAGTGTGGCTAACAAGACTGATCCAAAAACAATGTGGGTAATTTCAGTGAATATATGATTTAGTAGAATTAGAATTATCTGGTCACATGCTGTCAGGTTGGTTGTGATTGTCTTCTTCCCCCTTATAGATGAAATCCTGACATAATGACCGTTTTTGTGTCTTTGCTTGATTTAAAAATTTGTTTGAAGATCTGAAAAACTTAAATGTGACAAAAAAAATCATCTGCTTTTATTTCAGATATTTAAGGTCTAAAATTAGGAGTTTTGAGATTTTTCAAAATTTTAAGATCTTATAAATCAGTTAATTGAATGATGAATTAAAATAAAAAATTCCATTAACATGATTTATAGTTTTTCATCTTTTCTCTCTCTTTTTCTACTAATCCATAGATGATAAAAGTCTTCAATCTGATGTATTGGTCTCACAAGCCCTTTTTTGAAGGACAATTTTGTGTACAGTCTTTTCATAATTCATTTTATTCGTTGTTTCTGTAGTTTTATTGATCTATTTTGTATATTTAAAATGTCTTCAGGGCCAGTAGGTGAGGACAAATTGTGCGAGCGTAGATGAAGGATTCACCGACTAACTTGAACGCTGGAGATTAACCTCTCGTCCATCAAAGCCAGATTAAATCCGTTAGCCAGCATGTGTTTGTGCGCGTGTGTGTATGTGTGTGGAGGGGCCGCCAGTCATTGAGGTCAGAGACGGACAACAGGTCAAACCATACATACAGGTGTCTTTGAGACAATAAAAGTGTAAGAAACTAATTTTATGTTTTTAAAAAAGTGGTGTCAGCAGACAGTAGGGACGTGTCATAAACAGACTCATCATTTGTCCATTAGAAGAAGAAAACAACACAGTGTCCTCGTCCACTATCTGAGGGGAGCATGAAGAGCTGCAGGAATGTGTGTGTGTGTGGGTGTGTGTGTGGAGAGCAGCAGAAAGAGGAGAATGGCAACATGAGAGGGCGGCGAAGGGGGGAACAGTGGGGCGACGCGGCTGTAAAAACAAATGATATAACCACTGTTCATTTTTCAGTCATCTTCACACAAGTTGAAGCTTTTATTTCCCTTCCTATTTGTTTGGAAAGCTGCTCTTAAAGCTATCCCCACATGCATATTTGCACACAAACATGTGGAGCGCAGCAGAGACTCCTGATCCTCGGCCAGCGCTCCACGCCGCAGCACAGACCCAGCAGCAGATCCACCCTCAGTCTTAGCCAATGTGTTGACTAGCTGCTGCAGCCAGCCATTCAACTGGCCTCTCCCATCTCCAAGGAAGAGGGCTACAAACGTTAACCCTCTCTATTGCTTCAGAGCGAGAGAGGGAGAAGCTGTGAACGGAAAATCTGCCACGAGAGTCGCACAGAAACAAGCCGGCGCTGAATGAAAGCAAGTCTCGCTGCCTTCACTGCGCTGCACTCATTGACCGAGTTTAGGTCTCTATTTACTATGCATGGCTGACGTAAACAAAAGAAAGCTCCTGTTGAGAAGAACAGAGCGTTCTACAATAATGGGGTCACGCTCATGTCAAAACAATTACGGTTTGTTATTATGAGGCCGAGCAGCTCCATGCCTCAGTACATTAATCATCTCTCCTCTCATCCATGACTTTAGGAGATTCTTATGGACTCACATGTAATATTTTCAATCGCAGGAACATTTAAAATTAAGTTTATTGGCTTGGATGGTGGGGGTTTTTGGTTCTGAATTTGTGCATTTACCATTTAGTGGATTAGAGATGACTCCCTAATTTAATCTAGACAATCTTTTCATTAAAATAAAAAGTAGATTTTACATTCAGTAAACATTTGTCATAGAACATTTGTGTGGCATAATGGTTCAGTTTTATTCATTAGATTTATTTTAAGAGCAGTTTTAGTTTGTGTGCACCATAGATTTATAGCCAGAAATTCTGCAATAAAATTTTAAATGTATTTTTTTGTTACTTTTATGCCATTATAAAAAGAAATACCACAAAATATTGTGCATAATGGCAATAAAGATTTTCTACTGCTTATTGGAAAGGGTCAAAATAATTTTCAACATCCCATTTTTAATCAAATTAAAAATAAAAAAATAATTAAAATTGTTTAAAGTACTTTGCCATTTTCTTGATATTATTTTTGAGCCTAAACAAACTTTTTAGTTCATTAGAAATAATTTTAAAACTAAATCTACAAGTGTTATGAATAATTTTGGACTTAAGTGAATAGCACAATTTAATACATGCCTTATTCCAAGACCATTCAATGCTAAAGATTTTAAAATGTTCGTTTTTTAACTTTTCATAAGGCTAAAATTGTTTCAAAGCATCTCTGTTTATAGTAAAAACATCCAGTTCATTTTTGAGTACTTTTAGATGTTGAACTAGAATCAAATTATTAAAAAGGAAACAGTGAAATATCCTTTTAGCTTTTAGCTCTGCCCCTTTTTTCAGTAGTCCCAGCAGCATGATCTGAAAGCACGCATGCCCTCTTATCGCAGCACATTGTTGTGTTTAAGAGGTGAAAGAAAAAAGAAGTGTTACGGTTGATCTGAAAGGATCATTATTGGTGTTTCTGATTGCAATCCCAGGGGCTGTGTAGTGAATATCAGTTTAAAAGTGTATATCTTCTGTCTTTTACAGTTTTGAAAACTGAGTAAATTCAACAGAGCGGGGTTTCTGCTAACTTTAATGGAGCTGACCATGCGAAAGAAGCGCTATAAACCACTAATTTCCACCATTAGCACTGTCTGTAAAACTAAAAACACGTCTGTAAGCCGATGCTGAGAAGTTATTTGCCATCTCACAACCCGAGAGGCTCCAATAGTAACGAAAAGAGTGACCACACTGAAGGAGATGGACTTGTTTTCTTGTGTGCTTGTCAGAAATGCTTTCAGGGTTGAGACCCTGGGGACCTACGAGAGTGGGGCCAACCCAAGCCAACTTTGATCTTTGTGAATGAGGAGGGGGGCCTTTTGAGGGAATTTCACATTCTTTCCTTTAAAACATGCAAATCTTTAAATACATGCTAACTTCCCAGATTGTTATTGTAATTAGGCCTGAAGCTGTAACAGTTTAAGGAGAACGGAGGTGTTTTTCCCAGCATTAGTCCACTCCAGTTTGGCCTTGTCAGCATCTTCATGCTTTATCTTCCATTGGCACAATCATCAAGTAACAATAAATCAATGCAAGTTTTAAAAAGACAGTTCGACTTAGACCTGTTGTCTCTTGTCCTCCTACTCTGGTTCCACTGACATCGGTCGGGTTCTGACCGATCTCTTGTTATGCAGTTTGTCCAAAGTACAGCAGGATCACATGAAGGCCGAGCAAAAGAGCTGCAGAAATGCCTGGCTCCTTATCGCATTAGCCGAGGCTTCGGTGGGAATGGAGGCGGGGTAGGGCTGCAAAATGAGACCCCCAATCCCCGAGGCTTTAAAACGGGCTGCAACAACAAACCAATGGCGCTTCAGGCTCTGAGGCGACCAAGAAGAATACACACTGTTGCCAGCATGAGGGCGAATAAAGCGATCTGTGCCATGTGCCAATATGAGACTCATGAGTTGGGACAAGTAGAAAGGCTGAAGAGAGTGATAAACAGCCAAAAATGCAAAAAAAAAAAAAAAGAAAAAAAGAGCTGAATCTTAAAACACCAAACAAACAGCAACCCGTTTATGCAAGCTTAGATAACTCTGAGCTGAAACTCCTGGATTACATCCATAAGAAAATAATTTCACAAACCAGAATGTTTCTGGATCGATTTTCCTTTTTTAGTGTTCTTGTAGGGCAGCGATGAAACAACGGTGCACTCTGACTATTTGGGTTGCGATCACTTTGGATCAGAGAACATGGCAAACGGGGACGTGGTGGAGCGCTGGCTGCCAATTAAAATTCCACGGCAATGACAAGGGTAGCATTTAGCTTCTTATGAAAGAAAGTTTTTACTGAAGGCCAGAAGAAAAAAGGTTTTAGGGAGATACATGGCAGAAATGTTAGAACCAGTGTGAGAAAAGTAATAAACAGAACAGCTCCTGTTTGAAGCCTCATTCCTCAATGAGCTGGGTGAAAAAAAGACAGGTTAGCAGTTTAAACATTGAATTAAATGTTTAAATCCCAATACATTGCTCCAAATTTAGGAGGAAATAGTGATTTTGTTAGTCTGCTCAGAAAAAAAACCTAAATACTGGCACCCCATCTTGTAGAGAAACCGTTAATTAAACTCCAAATACACCTTAAACAACAGATGTCCAACTCAAGGCCAGAGGGTCAAATCTGGCTCACTGTAGCTTTTTATGTGGCCCTTTAGTCTCCAAATTAGATCAATAAATCTGCAAAATTCACACCAAATCAACAAATCTCCACATTGTTTTCTGATTTTACTGCAAATTTTCTCAAAATTGGTCAAAAACATTGAGTTTAAGTGACTGCGGCCTCAGCCTTTCTTAATTTTATAGACTGTAATTAATACAAGTAAACTAAAAAGTCACATTTAACATCATACATTAGTAAAAATTCTCTGACAAACATTTCTATATTGGCACCACAAAATCTGTAATTTTGAGTGTAAACCACTAAAACAATCACAGAATCCTGGAGGAACAACTATTTATTGATATTTTAACAGTTTAATTGGTTTTATATATATTCTGGCACAACCGGCCCTTTAAGAACATTCAGATTTTTGATATGGCCCAAACTGAAAATGATTTTGACGCCCCTGCCTTAAACTAACACACAACAACTCCAATCATTTTTAATAATTTCTTTAATCAACACATTCACATCTATTTGTACCGGCTCACACACATCTGTTCATAAAACCTAATTTTATTCAGTTGAATGTCATTTATCGCCTCATGTACACTTTTTCAGCCCTCAACAATTTATTTCAATTAAAAGTTTATTTCATTGAAATGTTACTTACATTTAAATGTAAAGGCAAAAGAGAGTGAGACACTGAAAACAGATTTTTGCAAATGTTACTTACATTTGAATGTATGTAACACTTAAATGCTTAAATGTTACTTACAAAGCCAGTTTTTTAAGTGATTGTTCTGTTAGATCATACAATTAAGCAAATTACTAGCAGGATTGTTGTGGGGTCTTTTGCTGGAAGTGGTAATGGTGTATTCCCATAAATGGGGAACATTTTTGAAAAAGGACAACTACCCACAACCTTTTTAAACTTCACCCCGAATTACTAATTGGATTCAACATTCAAAATGTTCTTGCTTTTTTAACCCTCATGTGAGGCAAAATAGCCCAAACGTTGTCTCATTTGACAATAATCCTAAGTAGGGAGTGAAACTGAGTTTTGGACTGGACACAGCTGGCTGACATTAAGCTGTTGAAGTGGCTTGAACCTCAATCCCACTGAAATTCTTATCAGGTTTGTTTAAAAACCTGGTTTGTGCCAGAAAGCAAGAACTTTATGTCAGCTTGACCCATCACAAGACAAATGGGCAAATATCAGACCAGAAGCTTGTTAATAAGTGACATAACGCAAGTGCTTGAGGTGCAACTTGCTAGGACATTGAACCAGGTTTTATGCCTTTATTATAGAAAGTTTGTTATAAAGTCACAGTGGAGACCACATTTTTGCATTTTAAATGCATCATTCCGACCTAAAAGCGAAAAATAAATCACAATCAGCTTTATTGGCTTAGTTTTTTCACACATCAAAGAATTTGATATTATTTCCACTTTGCTCTCAATGTCTAATGAAGTTAAAGTTTGAAATATAAGGAGATAAATACACAAAACGTGATTCATTCTTCCTGAATAAGTCATCAGTTTCTGGTAAACAGCTTTCAACTGTATTGAGCGCAGAGTCGGCTCTCTCAGCTCTGCAACTGTATCTTCACATATTCAGCAAACCATCATAACGGATTGTTTCGTCACTGTAGCCGTTTCCCAATGCCGAACAACACCAGTGAATGTTTCCAGAAATATAATCAGGCTTTTCCCACCCCTGCAATATATCACTAAACATTTATAACGGTAAAAATACTTTAAAAGTTGACTCATACAGCTCATTTTTGCAAATAATAATTCAGCATAAAAATAAATGTGATAGAAAAAGATACTGCTTCAGACACTTAGAAATGTTGCTGTTTTAGGACGTTCCAGATTATAATCCCTGTTTGACGTTTTGGTTAAAAGAAAAATAAATTATAGCATGAGATTAAATTAGCTTCTAGTTCAAGTCAAACTGTGCAAAGACAAAAATACAACTTTCTAGTTGCATCAGAGCTCTTCATGCTTGTTTTTGTACAACAGACAAATTTTGCATCTACCAATTTGGCATCATGTGAAAATGAAATTTAATTAGTGTATCAAATTTTAATGTTTTTATTTGAGCTAGAACATTAACTTTCAAGGTTTCTCCCAGAAAACCTGCTAAACCTGGAGGTTGCGTGTCAGGTCAGTCATTCATCCAGCAGCCCGTCGTGATTTTGAGTTAAAAAATGTTTAAAGCTGACAGGAAATTTGAAAATTTCACTTTATAGTTATGTGTTATTGGAAGATTAACACCTGAAAGCCAACTACAAAGTCTTAAAAATGCAAACATTTTAAAAAGACTTAAATAAATAAGCAATAACAAGTAAAACATGGTGGCCCGCCAGGCTTATAATACATGGGGGGGAAACCCAGACTTTGATCAATTAACTGCTAAATATTTCCATGACAATACAGGTTGAGATTATCTTTTACTTTTAATTTTACGACAAAAATTATAGACGTAAAGGGAGACGAAACAGATGGATATGTAGATGGATGTACGAACAGATGAACAGACAGACAAATGGAAATGTCTCTTTTTCCACCTTTATTCAAATCTGTGAAATATTTAAATCCAATTCCTGCTTTTCCAGACTGCCTAGAAATTCAGAAGGTAGTTCTCTATTAAACTAAAACAACAAAACTTGCATTAGATATTTAGCAACATTTTGTTCTGAGGAAGTTCCAGATTATAATCACTATTTGAAGTTCTGGTTCGTAAAGGAAAAAGAAATTATCAGGCTTTACACATCTGCAGGTTCAAGAAAGTTGTTGCGACTAGAAGGTAAACGTGGCGGCTTGACAAAACGATTTTGTCTGAATTTACAAAACCTGACTGTGAGCACTATTTAAAGAAAGGCCATAATGAAGAGACTTTGGAAACTGAAAACCGAATTATAGATCATTCAACAAATACAAACAACTTGCAAACAATCCAATCAAGCATGAAGGCAGAAAAGCAGTGACGTCATAAAACCAGGCGCTGATAACCGGTTTTATTTCCACTTGTTGGATGGCCTGACTCAACGGCGGCAGCAGGGCACTGTTAAGGCGACTCTGGGAGCAACAGGGACCGTAAACAACTTCATTAACAGGCTCCTGCCTCCGCTAATAGAACGAAAACACATCAACAACATGAAGAAGCACTTTTTGTTTTTAATGTCGGCCCGATGCCGCCGTCATCCAAAACGCAGGATATCTAGCTTGTCCGTGACCGGAGATAGAAATGATAAACACCGTGTTCTCATCGGTGGGCAATTACGCCGCCTGTTTGGCAGGCAAATGACGCACGCCGCGACCTTGAATCTTCATTTCCTTTCGGATATCAGCGTCAGGGTAAAATAATAAATAATGACTTCCCTAATGCTCAACTTGGTCTGGGTAATGACATCAAACACTGATTTGTTCTTAATGCAACATCAAGTGATGTGTTTTTGTTTTTTTAGTTAATAACTATTTTCCATTGTATTTAAACTTTTAAACAGATGGGGAGAAGCGGAAATTAAATTTGTGAGAACAAAGAGTTTGTCCTTTTTAATCTATTTTTGCACCAACATGTTTGATCTAGTACAAAGATTAGGATGGCAAAGTGGGCATAAACTGGGCACCAACACTCAAATTGATCAAAGCAAAGATTTGGGACTTTTTGCTCTTCTTCTGCGACCATAGATGGGTTTAAATACGAAGCTTTGGGGTTGTTGCTCCAACCAAAAACGTTAAGATTAGAATAAAAAAAAAGATTTCATGTTTTCGACCAGGGCTGGGCTACCAACTTTTCAAAAAGGGCCAATTGAATAATTGTTGCTCAGGGCTGGACTTATGTTAATCCAGGAATATATTTCATAATACATTACATATAAAGTTTTTTTTGTTGTTGTTTACTGCTGGGGCTTAAAGTAGTTATTGTAACATGAAATACTGACAACCAAAGTTATTTTTATACTACAATGAATATTTATCTTTTAGAAAAAGCATGTTTAGTCCTGGGATCTGCAACTTTTACAACACAGTCGTTTTTCTTCTCAGTCACCTAAATAAAACTGTTATATAAACTTTTTAAATAAAAAGACAACTTATAATTCTCGCTAAATACCAACTACAGCAAATGTGTTGTCATTTTTAGGTTTAAAGTAAGAAATTAAAAAAACGTTTATAAAAACAGATGCCGATATTTAAAAAAAGTATTTGTTTCCAACCTGGTGGCAAGTAAAGTACATAAAAATTATATTAGTTATATTTTTAGTGTCATGTTGTAGACATGAAAAGAAAAATAGATAAAAAGAATCGGCTAAAAAAATCAAAATCTAAAACACAATACTTATTGTTATACGCATTATTATTGATAATTACATTTATACTGTCTACTTTAAAAAACAGATTCTTTATTTCAAAACATCTGGCAACAGAAAGCGTACACTGCTAATACAGTATTCATAAAATTAAGCTGCACGTCGCTTGTACCAGCTGGAAACAAACATGTTTATACTATCATCAGAACAGCAGCGATCCGTTTGAAACCGAACGGCTGTGGTGAGCGGGTTCATCGGTGGAGAAACGCCTGTCGGCTGCTCAGCTTTAACAAATGCCTGAAATGTCTGAGATTCCATGGAAAAGACTCCAATAGCTGCGCGGAGAGGGCTTGCAGGGTGCAACTCCACAAGAGAGAGTGCCAGAACGGTTAAGTCAGCTTAAAGAAAAGAACTTATGTGGGGTGTGTGAAGGGAGCTTAGAGGCTAGCTTAAAGCTTGTAGAGAAGAGCAGCACACACTGCTAAAGTTGGACGAGGGTGGGAAAAAACCAGGAGGTATATTGTTACAACTTGAATTTGTCTGATCTTGTCTGGGTGTCTTCTTTTGCAACGATGATTATCAACCAAAATTCCTGCAGCAGTAAATCAGTCCAACGTTTTGGATATACGGTCCCAAAAACTGAAGCTCCAGTTACCTCTTAACATAACTGCCTCGGCGCTGTACATAGAATGACAAGTGGGTGACACACTTGGCTGGTGTGCATTTCAAGCGTTGCCAGGGACAATTCAAATAAACAGCAGCTTCAAGTGAAAAGCTTAACTCATTTACAACCCTCAGATATGAACCGACCCTAAAGAATCTTGCCTCAACGCTGCGTTAGTGCAAAATTTTAAATATTCTGGAGGTTTCTAAGTTGACTCTTTTTAAAGTAAACAGATCAAACTTTGAATCCTAAAATTATTATAAGAGTCTTTTTAATATTCTTAACAGGAAAAGCGTGGAAGTCACTTAAGTTTATATGGCTTTATGGAGCAGAGAGCTGAAACGATTAATCAGATTAATCGTAATTAACTGTCAACTAATTGAGTAATCAGTTATATATTCAGACTCATAAAGGTTATTTGGTGAAAGAACACTACCCACAGAGCAGTAAGTAAGCCAAAGCTGTACAAAAATATTTTTTATTTTGCATTTAAGATTAAAAAAACAACAACAAAAAAAAACACTGTTGTCTGTAAATATGTTCTACCCAAAACTCACCTGGCTCAAATTCTATGAAAGCAAAAAAAATCACCTTCTGCTTTACTGTACTGATGTTAAGTTAAGCATTTCACATGTTGAAATTAAAAGTAACAAACAAATGATCAAGCGTACAGTACCTTGCATTAGTAAATAAATAAAAAATAAACAAATCATAGCTACTCTGTATTGATGATGAGTCAAGCAGAAAGCCCTGAGCTTTTAATATTTTGATATTTTAAGTATTTTTTAGCTGCAGATGCATCCCCTTTGCTACAAATAATGATTGCATTTTAGACAGTACAATGTTCTTATTTAAAAAGGAATTGAATTATTTGTTTATTTAATGTATTTCTGATATTCAATAACATACGCCTAAGTGGTTAGAGGAAACATCTGCAGAATGTGCCTTTTTTAATCCAATTAATCATCAGAATACAAAAAGTATTAGCATAAAAGTATTATGAATCTGCAATATTGCAGCTTTTACGTTTTTATTTTTCATTTGAACTGTACAGAAAAATGGTTACATTGAGTTGTTTTTTTCAACAACGACACAAACCAGGCCCTGTAACAGCAATAGGAAATGCTTCTTGAACCGCTGTACTTTAGAGCACCTCGGGGTGTTAGTAATGGCAAAGGTTGAGATGTTTTTACAAACTTTTGTCATTCTGTGTCAGAAAGTGACGGCAAATCAATCTTGCAGAAATGAGCGGCGCTTATATCTGGAAAGCTGTTTCCTCAGATTGAATATAACATAATTTACTTCTCGCAGCAGCTAAAAGCAAAAACCTAAAAGTGACAGAGTTACGTTTTGCATGGCAGCAGGTATTAAACCCACAACATCCACCTGAATATTTAAAATTAATTTCTTGTATGAGGTCCTGCAACAGCTAGGCTTGTCGCGACAACCAATAAATCAATTAATCGCCTTATAAATAAAACAAGTTCAATTTCCATTCACATGGTTTATTGTTTTTCTCTTTCTGACAAAAATTGGAAGATAAAATTCTTCAGTCTGGTGAATTGGTCTCAACTATCACTTTTTTAATGGACAATTTTGTTTACGGAGACTTTATAATTCATTTTATTTGTTTATTTTGGATATTTAAAATGTCTTCTAGCTACAGTGTTAAACATTCGTAAGAATTTAAAGTTTACTGATCTTTGACAATGTGTCAATGTTGCCATTACCATTAAATTACTTGAAAATGGTCTTAAAACAACAATATTATTGTTTATCGCAATTTATTGTCCAGCGAAATTTGTTATTCTGATTAAAATATCCCTGTAGGTTCAAGGTACATTCCCTCCTGAAAAAAACAAACACTATTTTCTCACGGATTGCTTCACTAGTAGCCAAATTTGTCCTGCTGACCTCCAGGGGTCACATACTAGTATTTTGTGCTACCGAGACCTCGAGTAAGGTCTTGGTGTCCATTCATAACTTCAGACAGGAAGCAGACCAACAAAGGCAGGAAACAATTGAAGAGAGCTCTTGGTGAACTTCTACAACCGCCATTGTTTGGAGTGGAAACGGACTGTGGCGCCGCTGCAAGGTCAGCGGCGAGGTTGACCAAGGTTTACACTACAACAGGTCCCATTCTCTTGCCCGCATGATGACCGGCCGTCACGCTTTTCCTTCCGATATGGCCAGGATGGATGACGGATGTGTTCATATCCACGATTACACCACAATGTTACAACCCCGTATCCCAGCAACAAGGACAAACAAAGGCCGTCGTCTGTCTGCACAAATGCGGAGGTTATGTCCCCCATGAGATTTATAGTGCGTGTTACTGGTCCACACATTCACACAGACGCTTCCAGACCTATCAAAGTCCCTCTTGTGATTGGTCGAGAGGCATGTGACATGTACAGAGTGTAAATTTGGATCCTCCGAATGGAGGAAAGGTCTTGTCCTTACCTAACCTCACTCATTCACATCAATAAGCGGTCACAAAAACCCAACATCTTGCAGATCGAGGAGCTACAAATCCTTCAACTAAACAAAATGCCAATCCAGTCAGAGAATCAGGATTCAATGGAGAGATGCTGATCATCTTAAGGGATCCTCATTAAATATGTAACGAGTCCAACAATCCCAAACACAGGAGAGAGCTGCAGCAGGAAAGGAGGAGCACAAGCTCCTTTGAGTGTCTCGTCTCCAGCTGAGAGCGGATAATTAAGCTCTCATTCAATAATGTGTGTAAAATACGAGCCACCTGGGATACTCGGGTTCATTTGCTGGGTGTTGCTTGGTGAAAGCCAGTAGCAGAGACGTTTCCGCGCAGGGCAGATTTGTCAGGGTTTATATACAGTTTTTATTTTGAGATTATGTGCCATTCCAAGTAAATTTGTCAGAGCTCTCGCTAGCGTTTTTAAAGTATAAGTATAATTGTAGCAACAGTTTATAGCAGATATTGCCATAGTTGTCAGCAAGGTGAATATTTGTGTTATTTGGGGGCAAATAAGACAAATAAATTAAAGTTCCATAATATTACCAATGTTTCAGATTATGGCAAAAAAAACACATCACAATATAACCATGTCATATCAGTCAATATCAATTATTAGTGATTCGCTTTTTGCTTGTTTTAAATATCTGAAACCCTGCCAAACTGGTGTCATGATTGTTTTATCCACAATTTTCACTCCATGGCATTGTTTTTTTTAAATATATTTTAAACAGTTATGAGGCACGGTGGTGAAACCTTAAACTGCTGCTGCGCCAATTACTCAACAACTAAGTAATTGTTGCTAGGCAACCACAGAGTGAGAATGTGCCAATACAAATGTTAGATAAAGGAGAATCTGCCAAAGAACTGGCCTTCAACCTTAATAGAAAGTCTGATTACTAACATACAAAAAAAAGCTGATTCTGTCTTATTTTTCACTAGTCGAGACATATTCTTCGTAGGCCAAATACAAATGTTTGTAATTTAATTTATAGGAACAGCTCATTTTAAAATCAATAAGGGTGTTTTTAAAACTTATTTGATCCAGTTTTTTAAATTTAAATTTAAAAGCCATTAATCTGTGGTCTAAGGCAACGGTTGACATTGTAAGGAAGTTATTACCAAAATCTTTGACTGTGAAAACAAAATTGATCCTTTGGTATGTTTTAATAGAAACGGCTGTGAACTGGATCTACTGCTAGTCCTAGTCTAATACCAGAACCACTTTGATCTAAAAACCCTTCTATATTGCTAGTTGTGTATGTTTGCAAGTATTTTTGAGTTTCCTGGTCATCTAAGAGATGTTTTAACAGAAAACACCAAATGAACTTGAATTCATTTATAAAATTATGCATTTTCTCACATTTCATCCTGGAATCTAACACTAAATCCTGTATTTTTATACAATTCACTTTGTTGTACAGTACACCAATGAGGAGCTAATTGAAGATAAGGTGGATTATGCTATCTATGTGTTTAGAGCAAAATAAAGCTTTTCCATCATGAAATCAATGACACGTCAGAAATAAAAAATATTTAATGTGATGTTAAACCATTTAGGGTTCCTGATTTTTAATGCACCACTTTTATTAGGTTTTGAATTAATTTTGTTGTTTTGTTTAAAAAAAAAAAGGGACACTTGCTGTGGCTAACCAGTACTTTGTCTCTGTAATCCTCTGAATCATTTTCTGAAAATGAGGTGTTAATGTGAGTAGGTGTTAATTTATGTTGTATTATATATACATGTATGGTGCAAAATGTCTTTTTTTAAAGGCTGGAGATGTGCTAAAAGTAGCAACAACGCAGATCAGAGGAGAACACTGTACGCTTCGCAGTCGTCCTGTGGTTATAGCTGGTGCTTAACGGGTCTTTTCATGCTTTAGTGAAAGTAGGCAGAAAACCGCAGGTCCCAGACCACAGGACCACAAGTCCTGCCTGAACAAAATCCCTCCCCATGAGTGAAAGGCAGCACTTTCTCATCATCATCTGGTCTTAATTCCCTTTCATAAACTGGCACCACTAGGAAATCCTTCAGGGATGTTGCAACTACGAACGACAAGCCAGGCTGTTCAAACAAAACCCTGAATAATTGTAGGTGTCTAAATTTTAAACAATAATAATAAGAGAACAAACAGGAAAGTTTGTGTTCTTAGCAACATATTTCAACCTTTCAGCTACATGACGCCAGCTTTTTGTTTTACAGTAAACACAGCGGCAGGAAAGAAAAATAAATATGCCTGGATGTCAAACTTCTTCACCCCTTTCAGCTGAGCAACAGGAAGGCTGTAGCCCACGGGGAGAAAAGTTCACAGCTGGCAAGGTGTCGCTATGTGGAGCTGGGTTTAAGTTGCTCTGACACGGAACTTGGCCTAATTGTTTATACCCACCACACAACACAGCTCTGACATTCAAACATCAAAAACACAAAAGTGTTTTGTCTTGAATCCACTTGAAAGTTTTTTGTGACACACTGACATTCAATTTGACTCACCCACATTTTGTGTCGTTTCATTTATCGTCTTCCAGAATCTGTAAATAGCAGGTAAGAGCTGCAGCAAAAAAATAATAAATGCTCATAGAGATAAATTGGTTTTTATTACACTATTTGATACAACACTAAAAGTCCAAAATGGTTAGTAAAAGACATCTAAATTCAAACGTCTCTTACTAGCCAAAAATAATCTGAAAGTGATTTGAAGAGCTGCAAATGTATCCCATAGTTATCTAAAAAAAAAAACCTCACAAATAAAATACACGTTTCATCAAAATATACCATAAAAGTGTATTATTTTGTTACATTATAGACAAGTTAGTCCAAGTCTAGACAGGGAGATACCTCATCGTAACTTAATGATGATTAAATGTTTATACAAAACTTTAACTGTATTAAACACCGCCCTTCCCATTTGTGTTTATGGGACAAAATGTGCTTTGCCTGTGGGTGCATTTTGATCAAAACCGCATTCTCTGAGAACGTATTCAGTTTCTACACTAACATGCATAGGCAGCATCTTGAAACAAATATTACACACAAACTTGGAAAACAGGATTCAAAAATGTCTTATGGATATGAGGCTGAATAATGGTGCATTCACACCAAACGCCTTTTATAAGAAAATACCAGTTCCAGCTTGCTGGGTGTGAATTCGTAGCTGTACTGTAATTTCCCAAAAGTAATTTCCATGCATTAAATTTTCAATTCTGACACAATTTACATCCATTAATTGCTCAAATTGTCTAAAATCCTATCTCATAAATGTTTATTATATTAGGGCTGAAACGATTAATCGGATTAATCACAAAGAGTCTATTATTGAATTAATTATCAACTAATTTAGTAACAGATTAATTGTTAACTGGAGTATACACACTCAACAAAGGCCATTTGTTGTAGGAATATCATATATAAAACAAAAATTAAGCCAAACTGTGCAAAATATTTATACATTTTGCATTTAAGATTAAAGAAAATCTTTGTAAATATTCTCTACCCACATTAGAAATATTTTTTAACTGCAAAGCTATGTTATTGAATTTTATGCAATAAAATGTCTATTTTCGTTTTTTAAAACAGGATTGAATTATTTGTTTATTTGCATCTTAATGTATTTTAATATAGTATAAAAAATGCTAAAGTGGTTAAATGAGAAATCTACATTAATTGATTAACTGCCAGAATAATTGACTAGAAAAAATAATGACGAATTGCAGCCATGCATGATATAAAGCTCTACAATCAAGTCCACCAAGACAGAAATAAATTTTTTTTAGAGATTATATTAATGTTGGATGATAGGAAAATGCTTCTTACTTCTTTGACAGTGGCTCTGAGTCCAGCAGCGTTCGCTGAAATGCCCGTTGATGGTCGTCGACGGGCAGGTGGTCTTTCCGATCGACGCCCCTGGGCAGACATCGCCGCACTCTCTGTCGTTTTTGTTGGCCACGATGTAGTTGTCCTCCACCGAGTCGAGGATCTTCGACCAGTCCAGGGTGGACAGGTAGCAGAGGTCCGAGTTCTTCTCGATCCTCACGGCGCCTCTGGTGATATTCATCAAGCTATGGAGGCCGATTTCTCTGAGCTGGAGCATCTCGAATATCACCAGGGCGTAGTTGAAGAACAGGTTGTTGCCTCGGATGACCGTCAGGTTGGGGAAGAGGCTGCTAAGACTCTCCAGGCCATAGACTCTGAAGAGCAGCAGGTAGTCGGTGACCACTCTCAGCTTGGGGAAGCTCAGGCCTTGGAAGTCCTTGGGTTTGGTCCCAAACATGAGCAAGATCTTCAGGTGGCCTTCGATCACAGTACAGTTCTCGAGCTTTCGCAGGTTTGTCGCATTGTTGCGAATGTCCTTGCTCGAACAAACTGAAGAAACAAGAAAATGGAGAAACATTTTTTTGTAAATTGAGCTTTAAATAGACAAAAACAAGGACAAAGGAGTACTGTGTGAAGCAATATTAACTTAACTGCCCTTTATTTTATAGGTTAAAGTTAAGTATTGTCCCCAAACGTAGGTTTATTCTTGTGCAATTGTCTGCTGCATTTCACCAGATGTCTGCTCCGTAAACAGGACAAGACCTCATAAGGGGAAGGAATATAAAAATCAACCTTTGGATAATTAGAGAGAATGTTTTATCTTCAAACACGTGGTGGTGTCTCTGGCTCTGACAAAGAACAGACCATTGAAGATGACATTTTGTTTAGCAACCACATATCTGCCTGTGAGTTACTGTCAAATATGGAATGCTGTCATCAAGTACGCTGCACTCATCCCTGGTTACGCTGTGTTGTGGAGCTTCTCCTGCAAATCACAGCAACTATAAAAACCTTGGGGGAAAAAATAGAAATAGATTTGGTAATGCATTAAAAGTATGTGTTTGTGTGGGCAGCTGATATACTAATGCTTGTGTATTTGCACCAGCTGTAGATTTGTAGTTTTGTCTATCCTCACCCAGACACACAAATCCTACTTGATGAGAATTCCTCGACTGCTATTGCGCAGTTTGGCTGCATTTTTTCTGTCTCCATTTCCAACTGTACTAAAAACATAATCCTGTGGCCAGCCATTATGAATCTGACAATCCCTCCAAACACAAATCACATCACCAGACAGCCTAAATATTTTACAAGAAAATGCTCCAGAAGCAACAAAAAAAAAGAAAAAAAGAAAGAATCCTAAAAAAAATTTTATTCCACAGTCCGATGATTCTCCAGACTCACATTTAAAGATTTTCATCCATCCATCTATCATCTTGCAACGTTCCATCTGGAGCTGTAACGATTCATCGTATGAGTCAAGGACCTCAATTATTAAAATTCAAAGCTATGTTAAATTATGTTTTATTATTAGCACGCTATGTTCTGATTGGATTATTATTTGTGTTGCGCAACACTCTCATTTTTGCCAATAGGCTATCAATGAATGCTAAGGGCTATTAGCAGCTATGGAGGAAGACGTGTGGGATAAACTAAATAGAAAATATTTTAAAAAGTAATTATGTGTAGAACATAAAAAATAGTTTAGAAATATTTTCTAAAGTTTTTTCATACTTTAAACTTGTAAACTGTAGTTTATTATTACCTCATTTTCAGTTTGCTTTGTAATTTGTAAAAGTTAAGGTGAAATGTGTTGTTTCTCACTGTTGAGTGATTTTACACTTTAAAAAAAGGTTTTCTGTACTTAAAACTTGAGACTAAATGTGATGTTCTCAGTATTACATTTTCAGCTTATTACGTTTTCTTTTAAAAAAACTTATTTATTTACTATCTCTTTCATACATTTCTCATATTAGCTTAAATAGCAACTGCAGAGTGGTATTTTTTAAATTTAATTACTGAATTAATCATCAGACTAATTAATAAATTACTTGATTACTAAAATAATTGTTTACAACAGCCCCAGGATTTATTCTGTTTGCCTTGTTCATCATTTTCTTTAAACAAATCCTAATTTTAGGACGGTTGTCTTGCAGAAACAAAGTCCTGGGTTTGAATCCTGACCATAATATTTCATAGCTGCGTTTTGTTCTGTCCATGTACTGTGGCTTCCAGAATATCAATAACATAAAATTAATTCAAGACATTTCCAGTGTACATACTCTGCATATGATCCAGTATTGCCTTCAAACATTCTACTAAATGTAACTTAAAGTCTTCCAAGTAACAAATTTTAAAAAATGGTAAAGATTAGCTCAACTTCCCCTGCTCTAAATCTCTCCAGCACAAGTTCCCACTGACATAACAACATAAACAACAAAGGCAATAAAGATTAATCCCTCTGCGGGTGCTATTCAAGCCACATTCCCGCCTCGGTTTTCCAGTTCATGGGTCCACACAGCTGGAGGTGTGTGACCCGGTGCGCACTCCGATGTGTTTACTGCCCGACTCACAGCCAGACTCTACATCAGGCCAACTTGGCAGCCATGTGGAGAAAAAGGTACAACTACAAGAAGCTCATTGAACACCGTCTGCTCAGTAACATTACAAGGTAAACAACACAAAGAGCCTCTGAAGAGTGAGGATCTAATTTACTGAATGTGTTTTATTTATGACCAAGCTTATGGGATATGTGGGATTTAGCTGACAACACCGAGAAAGACTTACAATCCACCAGGTTTTGAAGCTCATAAAAAAAAACTTAAAACTTTCATCCCTTTTATACATCCATCATCAGCTTTTCTGGGAATATAGTGTGATACCAAAGTATTCAAACTCCTTGAGGTTTTTCACATTTTGTAAGATTACAACAGCAATCTTTAATGTATTTTACTGGGATCTTATGTGACATAGAGAAAGTATAACATATAAACACATTAATATTCTAACCAAACAAAATATTTTATATACAATTCTAAACAGATGTTGATCATTATAATTTTGAACATCTACAATATAATAAAGCATTAAAAAATTTACTTTTTTGACCATATTTTTCTCAGTTTGCTTTTTACTCACAACACTGCTGCACTTATTCCAGACCAGCAGGTGGCACTAATGCCCCTTAGGTTTCTTTGAGAGTTGTAAAGAAAATATAGATAATCTGGACTTGTTTATTTGGGTCAACAAATATTGACAGCAAAAGCCAGGTAGCATTGTGCCTGGGTATTATAAGCTACACTTTCTTTCAAATATTTCAGATATGCTCTACTAAAATAATTTGAAGCCGTGCAGTTCTCCACGAAAAACTTGGAAAAATCCACAAATATATAAATCTAAGAATACCAATTTTGTGATTACTGAAGTACTAGTTGGCAGAGGTTCCCTGTATACACGTTTGCCTGATAATATCCCAATAATAATAAACATGCTGCGGAAACACTAGCTGGCGTTAGCTACAAGATTTGTGGCACAGGTTTAAAGCCAAAACAGGCAAGTATATGTCTAATCTCAAAGTTTAAGTTCATTAACTGATTCAGTTATTGTCCAAAATTTACTGAAATGGAAACATGTTTTGTTCCGGTTTCAAACATCCATCTTTGATTTAATTTTTTTTTTTAATTATTATCCTGGAAGAAAACCAAAGACAACGTGTAGTGGTGTGGAGGTTCGCTTTCCAGTTGAAACGAACAACCAGAAACACAGAGGAATAGTTTAAAATCAAAGCATCCATTTGTTAAAATGGTCTAGTCAAAGTCCTAAATCCAACTGTAAATTTTTGGCAAAGGTTTACCCTCACATACTTTTCATTTAGTCTAGCTGAGATGGAGAAATTTATCAAAGATGAATGGTAGGAATGGGTGTTGTGAATCAGCTTTGGCTATAAACAATGTGACGCAAACATTACATTGTCTTAATTTGTGTTTCTTGTATCTGTCAGTATGAAAACAGCAATAAAATAAAAATAAAATCATTCTCTGTGTGTGCAAAGCTGGTAGAGACAGCCCAAAAATACTTGGAGATATAACTGCAGGCGTACACAAAGTATCTACAAAGTATTGATAAAGGATTGCTGAATACAAAAGACACATGACACTTTGCAGATACTTGTTTGTAAAAACTTATTATGTAGCTACATAGTTGTTATGTTAGCCTATAACATAACATACAAGTAAGATACATTAAGGTTTAAGATTGAAAAGTGACAAAAAGTGAACAAGCTTTAATCCATTTAACTTTAAACATTCACCTAAAAGAAATGAAAACAAACAATCTGCTTGAAATCCCTGAACATTTGCAACCCTAAAGGCGCCTCTCTCTCCGTCTGTCTTGTACGAGTGGAAAAAGGCGAATCATCGCAGGGCGACGAGTCCAAGCTCCTATCAGTGTACACTTTCGGTCAGCCCTGTATTTTTAGCACCACATTCCCAATAGAGAATCTAATACACAGCAGTCACACCAATAGAGGCTCACGCTGCAAACTGGAACATGGCCGCCCTGGTGTGTAAGTGAGGAATTTCAGAGCGGCAGCAGAGCTAGAGGTGTTTGAAGACCGTCGCGTTTTTGTACATGTGAACAAAAGTCTGGCCGAAACGGTTTTAAACAAAACAACAATTAAAACTTGACTCCATGACAATGAGGCACAAGTTAAATATGCCTCCCTAAATGTAATGATCCCTAGGCTGGAAGACAACACAAAGGTTACCATGGTGACAAGGCAAGGCCATACATCCCGTAATTTAGCCAGAGGCTGGAAACAGCCGAGTGGCTCTGAGTAATCGATTAGAGTGATTAGAAAAGGAGATTTTCATTGACTGCAGACACCAAAAGTCTAAAACAGCCTGCATGTCTGAGAAAAAGAAACATGTAAGATTTATTTAAATTAAGTCTTATGAATACTTTAAATAAAACCAAGCAAGAAATAAAATATCTAAAATGTATGCTATGCATATTTTTTGGATGTTGGTCGTGTCAACCTTTCATTATTTCATATTTGATGTTTTGGTCTTTTCATGCACAGCTGGACATTTTCATACCATCCTGCATCATTTTGATAACAGTTAAGCATGTTGGTTCAAAATGAATGAATTTGGTGAAGATAAAAGTTATCTGGAGCCATTTGTTTGTATTTTAAGTTTAGTAAAACTCTGGTAAGGACCAAAGCTTTACTGTGGTGCACAAATGGGAATAATCCTGCAGTTCCTGCATTTTCTATTAGCTTGTACTTCATCAGGGTTTCCCCCAATGTATTATAAGCCTGGCGGGCCACCAGGCTTTATTTGTGCCCCCACCAGGCTAAGCATTGCTTATTTATTTATTATGTTTTTTTTTTATGTTTGCATTTCTTAAGACTTTATAGTTGGTATTCAGGTGTTAATCTTCCAGTCTTTCTATTACACATAATTATCAAGTGATATTTTCAAATTTTCTGTCAACTTGAAACATTTTTTAACTCAAAAACACGACGGGTCATGCGATGAATGACTGCCAAGCCCCCACCTACGAGGCTTAGCCAGTTTTCTGGGGGAAACCTTGCTTTAGTCTGCCCTTTATTCGTTAGATGGTCAAGGATCATTACATTTCATAGACAATATGCACGAGTGAGTTTGTATATTGTGGTAGTGTTTTTTATGTGCTGCAAATGTAAAAACTTGTTGCGAACAATAAATCAATTAATCGCACAATAAATTAAAATAAACAAAATTGTCCTTTGCTTGATTCATCGTTTTCCCCTGTTCTCTCTCTTTTTACCAAAAACTGAATGATAAAAGTCTTCAGTCTGGGGCTTTCTTCTCAACTAGACCTTTTTTTTGAAAGATAATTTTGTTTGCACAAACTTCATAATTAGTTTTTTTGTTGTCATTTCTTTTGCTTTTTTTATTTATTTTGGATATTTAAAATGTCTTCCTGCGACAGACTGGCGACCTGTCCAGGGTGTATCCCGCCTCTAGCCTGGAACGTTAGCTGGAGATAGGCACCAGCATCTCCCGACCTGTCTAAGGGACAAGGTTGTACAAAAAATGGATGGATGGATGGATGGATGGATGGATGGAAAATGTCTTCCAGTTCCAATGTTTAAATGTTAATTAGTATTTAAAGTTTATTGATCCTTGACAATGTGATTTTGCATTACAAGGTTTTCCCCCAGAAGACTTGCTAAGCCCAGTGGTTGGGCACATTCTTCGCACGGCTTGTTGTGTTTTTGAGTTAACTTTTTTTTTTTAAGTTGACAGGAAATTTGAAAATATCACTTGATAATTATGTGTTATTGAAAGATTGGAAGATTAATCCCTGAACACCAATGATAAAGTCTTAAAAATGCACAAATGTTAAAAAGATTTAAATAAATAAGCAATGCTAAGCCTGGTGGGGGCACGAGTAAAGCCTGGTGGACTGCCAGGCTTATTATGCACTGGGGGGAACCCTGCATTATTATGCCACTATTACTATTATGTTACTTGAAGATGGTCTCAAAACAACAATATTATTGTTTATCGCAAGAAGTTTAGGATGATTTATCGTTACAGCAAAATTTGTTATGGTGACAGGCCTAGTTTGAAAATACATATCACGTAAATATGTGTCATTAAAAAATAAATTTAAAAAAATATATATATGTATATATATATATATATATATATATATACAAAATGTACTGTATAAACAATAATCTGCTAGTTGTGTTTCTTCACTGAAACAAAAACTAAGAAAGTGAACTGCAGAGTAAGACTCTAAAACTTAATATCTTGACTGCATGGTGATGAATGAAGAAAATATTGGCATTCACTTTTTAAAAATTGGACATATTTCTTCTATGGAAGACTTTTTAAAAAATCGATTTTTGTTTCAAGGTGACACAGGTGGATAACTATGAAAGGACCACCAAGGATTAAAAAAGCAAGCAACGAATACCTAAAAGATTGTACTTACCCTTCTTCAAACCAACAAAAAATTTTTTAACAAAGAGAAATCATCATTCTTTCATTAAAGATTTTTTTTTTTTTTTACTTTATCAACTCATCAGCTTATCGCTGTAAAAGCTTTACTACGCAGCGCTGCTTTTGGATTCAGTGGGTAACGCTTGGAGGTGGTCTGGTTCACATTAATCAAGCCACAATCAAAGTCAATGAGGCATAAAGGAAATCCATAGAGCTTGATCACATTAGAGAGCAGGGGAAAAAACAAATCCACATACTGGATCTGACCTCTGTGACCCCGTTTAGAAAAGTAATGTCCCAGTCTGCGCAAAATCCTGACATACACAATAAATAAATGCATGCACTCTCACTTACCACCATCTAATGATTTCAATCAAATGAATCATGTAAATTACTAAATGAAAATAAGTTTTCTGCTTGTACT
Organism: Xiphophorus couchianus; assembly: GCF_001444195.1. Classification (NCBI taxonomy): domain Eukaryota; kingdom Metazoa; phylum Chordata; class Actinopteri; order Cyprinodontiformes; family Poeciliidae; genus Xiphophorus; species Xiphophorus couchianus. The sequence goes on from NC_040233.1 coordinate 20,370,426, forward strand.
TGAGCTGAAGCATTGGTTCAGAATTAAACAGTTATTATATCTGAAGCTGCTACCCCCGCGACCCGACCCCGGATAAGCGGAAGAAGATGGATGGATGGATGGATGGATGGATGGATGGATGGATGGATGGATGGATGGATGGATTATATGTGCAACAGCTGAGGGAGACGCTCGGTCCATTTTGATTTCAGCAGAATCAACTCTCACAGTCTCACTACGTCTGCGAGCAGCAACAGGCCCCGACGATGATTTCTGATCTCATGATCTGAGTGAATGTGGGTGGAGGGGGCTGGGAGGTGAGCAGGGTGTTAAAAGTTGTTGTATATTACTGCTGGACCCTGTAGAGAAGTGAGGCCTCAAAATGTATGCAAGAACGCAAACAGAGTGTTTGCAACACTTCCTCTTTCAAGGTTTTACAGTTCTGTTATTTTGTCACCTAAAAACAAAGCAAAAACATGAAAACATACTAGAGTACTCACTGTCCTGAAAACTTTAAAACAAGTTTAACTTCCTGGTTTAAAGAATAATTAACTTGCAGTAAGGAAAAGATATGAAATATGCAGTCATATGTACCATAAATGTAATTTTAACATTCAGACATTACAATTTAGTTAACTGTGCGTTCATCCTGGTAAGACTAATGAAGCAAAAACCAACCATTATTCCTCACTTTCTCCAGTTGTTTAAATTATTGCTGTGATGAACTTTGTTTTTCTTTTCTGTAGAAGGTCTAGTACTATTTCCTGGATAGATCATTGGCTGCTATATATTGAGATTTCCTTCAGTTTTTTTATATAAAGTATTTGTTGTTCACTACTTGTGTTTTTAGGTCTGTTCTTTGCTTGACCTATTGTTGCCATTAACCATTTCCAGTTTCTCATGGGTTTTTTTCCCATAGAAAGTATTCAAGGTTTCCCTCATTAAACTTGCTAAGCCTGGTGATTGGGGCGCTCGGCAGTCATTCATCCAACGACCTGTCGTGTTATTGAGTTAAAAATGTTTAAAGTTGACAGGAAATGTGAAAATATAATTTGATAATTATGTTATTTGAAGATTAATATCTGAACACCAACTATAAAGTCTTAAAAATTGCAAACATTAAAAAAAAACTTAAATAATTTTTCCATTGAAAACACTAGTGCTCCAGCGATTGTTTAGCAGTGTTTCTTTCCTGGACAAAGCCATTGATGGAAACATTATTGCCAATTACTGTATATCTGTACTGGCAAACTTGAGACAGATTCTGTGCAGATGTTTTTCTTTTTTTAAAGTTGGTTTTTAAAACTGAAATTTCCCATACTTCATGTACAAGTTTATGGCTCAGATTCATGGACTTTGGGTGTAGAGAGGTTTTTCAATTGCAGAAAAAAACACAACTAAACTGAGAAAAATCAGAAACAGAGGTACCTTTGAAAGTTCATATTAATAATATTTATTAATGTGCATCAGTGTTTAGCCTTTGAGTGAGTTTTAATTTTGTGAATAACATAAAAATATTTAAAAGGTACTGATACTTGACCATTGAGGTTTATATTAAATGAGTCTTTTTGACTGCTGAGCAGGAAGTTTTTAAACTGGGGGCCAGTGATAAATCTTGTGGTGTTACACCAAAAATAATGCTTCAAATAATGCGTAAATGTTAACAGTCACCACCACACCCTCAATTAAATAGATACAAAACTAAGATTTTTAAAAATATCTTGTGTGAAACACGCCAACATCCGCCACTTTGGTAGACGGAGGTCAAAAGTTTTGTGAACTCTGCACGTCTGTAAGTGGGTTTTTTTCTACACTAAACAAGTTAAGGCTAAACATTGTTCTGTTATTACTGATACACATGAGAGTTGATACAAGTAGCAACAACAGGGAACAAGCCAAACCTAAAGATACTTACCACTAAAACCTTAGGGACAAAGAAAAATACTGTTTCAACATCTAATCTTGAAATTGCTGTTTGGCTCTTTATGGATGATGAGCTTAATTTGGGTGTTAATGCTGAACTGGTTTGCCGCCACTGCTAAATATACTCCGTTTTACTTCCACTTAGAAAAAAACAAAAACAAAAAAACAACTGACTCAATGCTCCAGTGTTTAGTTGTGTCTTTTTTTCTTAGACAAAACCACTGGTGGCGCAAACAGTGCTCACTGATTTTCTGCCAAGGACTCCCTGTCCACAGATTGTTTCTGTTTGTCTCTTTTATGGATGAAGGCACTGATTGATCTATTAGTGCCATTTATTCTGTGTCCTCTTGTTTTATAAAACCATTGCTCTTTCCCAGGACACAGACATTGACGGACGTTATTTCTGCCACTGTGCAACCTCTCCTTCATCATAAATATTTCTCTGTACCCAGTGACTCTGTCAATGCTGTCTCTGGTTTTCCTGTTGGTAGCTATTGATGTAGATAAGTATAAACTTCAATAACATCCAGGAAAGTTACAGTAGATCCCAAGAATTGGCAGAGGAAAAAGAAGATGAAATCTGCAAATAATTGAGAACCCCTTTAAAAGTAGTTTTAATTTCCAATTTTAATATGCAACAGGAAAACCATCTCGACACCAACGCAGTAGCTAACATCCAGGCTTTACTTGGGCCCCCACCAGGCTAAGGATTGCTTATTTATTTTAGTTTTTTTAATACTTTATAGTCTGAACAAAGTAGGAATATTGAACCTTGTTTTGCAGCTAAGAGGGAGTGCTTCCTGCCCACTGTCAGCACATGCTTGAATAGGAAAAAAAAACAACTGCAAAGTCAACAACTCAAAGCAGTTAGCTGGCCTTTCTTAAACAATCTTAAGCCATAAATGTGACTATGGTATTATAATTTAGACTTATTACTTAATAAAGAAAATAGAGAATAGGTTTAAACCAGTTAAAGAGCGATCAGATCCATGAGTTTACATCAGGTTGTTATGAGTGAAAAAGATAGATCACAAAACCCATTCTTGGGATTTTGTCATGTGCCTAATGCGGACCAAAGATCATTTAGTTGTTCTCTTAAAAAACAGATTTTCTCCTTGTTTTACAATTTTTTAAAAATAAAATCAAAACCTCCTCATCCCCCAACATAACCTGTTGTTTTTCTTATTGTAGATAACCACCACGTGTTTATCTGAAAGCACCGCGAGGCAGTTCAGTGACTTGACACTACAATGTCAAGTCGTCGTGCTGAAACAGCTAATGTCCGGGTAATCATCCACACTCTTGATGGCCATTTAAAAGAACTTTGATTTTGTGTGGGTGTTGAGGGCAACACTTGAAGAGTGGGATAATAATTACCTCTCAAGTTTGAGAGTGCAATAACAAACAACAGAGGCACTGTGTCAAAGGTCAAAGATCTGACACAACAAGCCTCCCCTTGTTGGACACATTTGTAGACAAAGTGAAGGAAGGCAGGTGTGCCACATAACTATCATAAAGATTGTAATTTTCTTATAAGAACCTGTCATCCTGGATTTAGCCGCCATTGTTTAGTTTGACAAGCACAAAATCGCTCTTTTGAATCCATGTCAAATATGAATTTGGTACCTGAGACCACATAGGGTGTTTACGAGTAGCGACAGTGTGATGATGGCAGTTTCATTGCTTTACGATTGTTCCCCTCGCCAGGGCGACTAAATCAGACCTGCCTGATTACAGGACTCGTTGTGACCAGAGTGCTGCTCAACAACACGGTGCCTGAGGCTTCACAGCGAACTCCTGCTGCTTGACACTCCAGTCAGAGTGATGTGTTATCGCAAGAATCAACCCAATCACCAGAGACTGCAACGTAAGCTGCTGCTTTTATTGGCTTTCAGGGAGTAAAACATTGCCAAACAACAATGTCCAAACAGTTGCAGTTTGAAAATACTGTAGACTAAAATGTTAGACCTGTCACAATATCAAAATTTACAAGACGATAAATTACCCCAGAAATTATTGTAATAGACAATAACATTGTTATTTTGAGAACATTGTCAAGTTGATAATAGTCTAATAATGCAAGTGTGCCCTGTTAAGGGCTAAGAAAATTTTATTTTATAAAGAACACTTAACACAAGAACTATTTTTAAATATCCAAAATAAAACGTAGCAAACAAAAACAATAAACACAATGGAAATAAAAACAATACACAACCGAAACCATAATTAAAATGGATTGTGAAAACTGCCCTTCAAAAAAAAATATTCGTAATAAAGAATGAAAACTATTGAGCACAATTGCTTATTGTGACAAGCTAAGTTCCTTGTTAAGACTATTTCAAACTTTGTTAGAAAAACCATGACACTGAACGTATTTACAAAGTCGAGTGTAATTGTAAAAATAGAGGAAAACGATAAAAGGTTGCACATTTCATCAACGCATTTACTCTGACACTCTAGAATAAAATGCGACCATCTAACTGCCTGTAGAAGTAACTAAATTGATAAACGGGAGTCTACAAGTAAATAATTTAATATTTTCTTAACCGTCCAGTCAGTGCCAGTTCTGTAAAACCAGGTCATACAGCTACTGAACATAAGCTTTCATTATTAAGTAAAACTTTCCATCAAGCTGAGCTGGACAGCGACCAAAAAGTAGCTCAGACGTTTTTCTTCTGACTTCGACACCGGCCGGTTCAGCTTATGAAACCAGCCAGTGTGACAACCAGGTTCCACTCTTCAAGTCTGTGGTTGACTCAAGACCGAGAAGACCAAGAAAGGGAGGGTGAAGCAATGCAATTACACAACTTCTCCTCGTTTTTTTAGTCAGGATTCTTGTTCAAACTGGTTTGAAGATAACTCTATATAAACTCATCTTTACAGAAAGGCAAAAGGAAGCCGTTCTCTCCCTTCGAAACATCGAGAAAAACTGAACCAGTGGAGTGAGTTTCAGCACCATCCTGTCAAGTCCACAAGGGAGGAAACTTTCTTAAACGATTATAAAGAAATTCAAAAGTAATTTCACATTTTTACTATGCCAAATCCATTCAAATCCAGCTAAAAGGGACTCATTATGATCAAACAGATTTCTGTATGTGTTAATTATCAAACAGCTTGTTTCTAATCATTACTTTAAGAGTGAAAGTCACAGCATGGCGTTAAAAACCAAATTAATGCCACTCCATTTGGAGCAGAGCCACTCTTGGTGTTCTAATAAAATCCAAACAAAATTTCCACAAGTTGTGACACAATTACAACATTGTTCCCTGCTAATAAACATCCTCGCTGTACAGTAGGTTACACCAGCAAGTAGGTCCCACAGCTCTGCAACTCACTTCTTTGGAAGAACAACTAATATTTGCTTTATGTAAAGACTCTTAGTGGTGTAAAACAGTGAGTGTGCGCAAACATGAAAATGTCTCCGGGCGACGCGCAGATGGATTCATTCACTCCTATCACCCAAGTTGGTGAACAGAAAGGGATTTTCAGGAGCTGTGAAAAGGACTCATTGTTGCATTCTTGTGCTGACCACAGCGTCGATCCAAAGGCTTTCCAGTTATAATAACCGGCGGCTAATTCTGTCCAATTCTCAGACTACTTACTTAATTGGGACAAAACATTGTGTTTACAGTTACTGCACAGTCACACACACAGCTGATAAGTGTCAACCTTTGTCCCTTCAATGCAGTCATTGGATACAATACCGCCGCCGCTTGCTGCTAGCATACCTTTATCAACCCACCATCGCTAACAAAACAAGAAATCTGGACGTGCAATTTTTCTGTTTAAGGAACACAAATTAGAAGAGGTTTCGCAGCGAAAGGGCATGAAAATGAAATACTAGAATTTACAAAGGAAAATATTGTCCTACTGTAATCATTTTTAATGTGTTATGTAGTGAAATGTATCAGGGAGGACTGACAAATTTAAACAGTGGGTTTCCAAGAGTAAGTAATAAATTAAAAATGATTTTCTCAAGCTTCTGTCCAGAGGTCTCCAGTGCCTTTCAACACTAGGCTTTTCAGTTTTACTCTTATTTATGGGGCTGCCACAGCAAGAGTCTGTTTGTTTCTGCAGTCTGGTTTCATTTATAAGATTTGATTGCTAAAAAAAACAAACTCCAAACAGTTTTTCTTCTGGCTGTAAGCTGATTTATTGAGTGGTGAAATATATCCAAATGCTCTTTCAGTGAAGGAGTGAATACTGCAGAAGTCCGGGGAAATATTTCCTACCTGTGGCCGTCAACCTGCGCAACTCCTCTTTATGACCACAAACTGTCACTTGCACTCATGCTATTTTTTTGCAGTACCGCAAACTTAGGATAGGATGCAGATTTATGTACATACTATATATTTATAGTACTTGTTCTTTGCAGACATGTCGGCACGAACAGAAAGAAAAACATTTGACTGCAATCAATCAACAAATATAAACCACAATTAATGAGGTACGCTCTAGGACACACAATAAACAATTGCTAAATTAATGTTTTACTTTTGACAAAAAAAAAATGCATCGAAATCAACTTTCATCAGACAAATACAATCTTGGCAATACAAATCTTTTACGTATCTTAACTTACTTTTTCTATATAATTTATATTGCTATTAAATTTTTAATTTAAAGTTGTAGTTCTGAGAAAAAAAAAGGTTTTAATACAGAAAATAATAAAGCAAACCTTTGCGTAAAAGTCTTACAAAGCAGCTCCAAATTCAGTCAGAAAGTAGGATTTTCATTTCATGAACAAATCTCTGATCCTGAAGCTTAAACAATAAGATTATAGCCTGGCTTAATTTAGATTAATCAAGATTTGGTAAACAAAACATCCAGTCACAGTTTTTCTTATGGTAGTTACTAGATTGAGTGATGAAGAAAACATAATAATGATTAGAAAGTATTTTATAATATGTCTATATATTCATTGCAGTACAGTGGAACAAATTCATCTTTTTTAGGCATGTTTAATAACAGACGTCTCATTTTTAATCAATTGTCCTTTTTAATACTCTGGAAAGCAGAACTGAATTTATAGCATAATATTTTTACAGCTTTTTAACATGTTTAAACACTTTTCTTGTCTTAAGAAAGGTAATCTGTCCAATAAAAGATTCATTAAAGACAATAAAGACAATAAAGCAGACATTTTACACTAAAGGATGACAACGAATCTGCAGAAAATATTTTAATACTGTCAAATGTGCAGTGTGTTTTCTAACTCATTCATTCATACAGTTTCCTCTAACATTTTTATTTAACCTTTACTTCCCACGAAAATTGTCGATATTATTTTTATTTGTATGTTTGATGAGTTAATCGTTTCTTTAAACAATTTATTCAAAGCGTTTTCCTTTTATTAGTTTTTTTTAAAACTCAGGTAATAATTACCTCTATTTTAATTTATCAAACGTTAATCTGCAAATATGCGGTTTTAAAATCGTCTCTCGGTATTGCACAACTTTTTGTTTTTCATTGCACATTCACAAAACGATGGACGGCAATAAAAACTGCAACGAAAACACGACAGTAAGTCGATGTTGGTCGAGTTAAAGTGTAATAATCATCGGTTTTCACTTACTTTCTCCATGCGCAGAGTGACAGCTCATCACAAGGCAGACAGCGGCCAAAACACAGCCCAAAGTCCGGAGCCACATAGCTGCTACCATCCAACCACCGCTCCGGCCAAAATACACGATAATCCCGTGCGAGAGGTGTGTGGGGGGGTGAACAGTCCAAAACCGCAAAAGATATGCGCTCAGGAAGCAGGGTTTGTTTGGCAGCGTGGGCCAACAGGTAAACAAAAATAAATAAAAGACATCCCGGAAGATGGGCGGAGGAACGAGTCCAACGTGTTCACTCAAACACAAGCTAACGCAGCAGCAGCGGCTACAGCTAGCCGCTACGTGAAAAATGTCCCCGCACCGACACCAGTACCACACACGAACATTTATTTTGTCACTTAAACGTTGCGCCTACGTTAAACCAGACCAAAAGGAGCTCATGGGCTCATTCGTGTCCGCAAGGAGGAAATAAAAAGTAGACTTGTTGAGCTTGTTCTAGCCGTTGTTGCTGCTAGCTCGGGAAGCTAGCCGCTGGCTGCTCCAACTCTGGTCCAGGCCACAAGTGAAGTTCAGCAACCTCCCCAGTCAGCGCAAACTTCAGGAAATGTCACAAACAAGTCGCTTGCTTGCACTGCACCCAGTTTTTAAAAGTCCATGAAGATGCATGGATGCAAAGCAAGTAAAAAAATAAAAATAAAAAAGCCCAGCTTTATTGTAATTCAGGGGGATTTGTGGCGTAACGTTAGAGTCTTTCGTAGAAGAAACAAACAAATCCAGACAGAAAAACAGTTCAGCCTGCTTCGCTTTCTTATCTTGATTAATATTTTTGGTGCTCGTTAAGAAGCTTGAGGGCTCCCCAGGCTTTGCAGAGATTTCACGTCCACTCTGGAAAAAGCTGACAGGCAGACTTGGTCGCGGATCAGAAGCGCTCCACTCTCCTTTTTGTTTGAGAGTTAAAGATAACAAGGGGAAAAAACGCTCCAAGTTGGCTTGACTTTCTGCACATCTGTCTGCTACAAAAACTGCACATGCATGTGGATAACTAGGAAAGAAATAAGAGCTCTAACTTTCTTTTTTCCTGTTTTTTCCCTCCACAGACAGAGGTAGATTGTGGAGTCTCCTGTAGGATCCCCTTCTTCCCAGGCTCTCCGCCAGTAAACAAACCCTGCCAGAGAGCCAGAAGGGCTTGAGGGGAAATACGGACTGGAGCTTAAAGGATTACAAAAACATCTCAGACAACCTTTAAGGCGTTTAGTTGGGTGCAGGTACTCCTGCAAGTCATTATATTTAGTTTGATATAACGCTCATCAGAATATGTAATCCAAAATATGTCATTTGTTTACTAGAAAAGTAACGCCAGGTGGAGTTGGGTATTACATTTACTCAATTACATATACTTGAGTAACTTTTTGGGGGAAAACGTATCAAATTCACCCGACACAAACACTTGCAGTTTTTTTAAAGTTTAATTTTTTATTATTGTAAGACATTTATTTGGAAATAAAAGGTTGTTTTGCCTGATTTTGTTATTTTGCAATTATGAATTATTTTCATTTTCCACATAGCTTTAAATTTTGGTCCATCTGATGATGTACTTCTAAAACATTTGATCAGTTACTCAGTACTTGAGTAACCTTTTTACCAAATACTTTTTTTACTCTTACTTGAGCAATTTCTTGGATGGCTACTTCCTACTTTTACTTGAGTAAAAAATGTTGAAGTAGTGTTACTCTTACTTCAGTATATTTTTTGACTACCTCTGGCAACATATTTTTACTCAAGTGAAAGTACAAAGTAGTCGTCCAAGAAATTACTCAAGTAAAAGTAAAGAAGTACAACTGAAGTGCTGAGTAACTGATCAAAACATCAATTTAATATTTAAAAATTACATAATCACAATGTAAATGTAACTCAGAATTACGTAAGTAACGTTTTTGAAAAAAATTTACTTTTATAAGAATTTTTACTATCCTGAAATTTTTATTTTTATTTGAGTAATTTTACTATGAAGTATTGTTACTCTCAGTTGAGTAAAATTTCTGGATTTTCTACCCACTGAATGAAAAACAAACATGTTTTAACCAACAATTCACCAAACACAGACACACCTGCAGTTTTAATTAAAGTTTCATACGTTTTTTATTGAAAGAAAAGGATTTGGAAACATTTTCTTTTGCCTGGTTTTGTTCTTTTTTATTACTTCTATTTCATTTATTGTCATTTTGGTCAATAAAATACCAAAACATCAACTTAACTTTATATTTTGGTCCATCTGATGATGCATTTTTAAATACTAGATGATTAATAATTTGATCAGTCACTAAATACTTTCTTACTCTGACTTGAGTACATTTTTTGGTTATACCATATAATTTTTGTATAGTTTATATGTGGATATGAATCCCATTGAAAGTCCATCCGGGAGCTGTAAATATGAGGCTTATTTTCTAAATTAGGCTATTATCTTCCTTCCACTTTAAATCCGGATCAAATGCTGATAAATAAAAAACAAACAAAAAAAACATCCTTAATTCTCATCCGGACTGCTTTTTGAATTTTTTAGCTTTACCCAAACCAGCTTTATTTTTAGTGAACTGTTGGGGGGAAACGACGAGGAAGGAAAATATGCGTATGAATGAACCATTGTTCAAAAAAAACACTGAACTTGATTGTCCCTTTTAGGTCCTCTGCTGTTCTCACACTCGGACGGGGAGAAACAGAAGGATTACGTGTTTCACGCTCTTCTCACCGCTGAGCTCCCAGAGGCTGAAAATATCCCAGCACGTTCTTCCTGACGTGTTGTTCTTGTGCCCTGCGTTTGGGCCAAAATGCCATCTCCGTTGCCACTGCTAATTCTGTTTACATCCTCCATTAGAGCCGAGACGTGTTTGATCGCCGGTCATCACGTCCGGTTTTCTGACCACTGAACGGAGTCAAGTTCAATTCTTAAACGTAGACGAAAACGTTCTTAAACAGTCAATTCAGGAATCTTGTGTATTATTTAGAACAGAATAATGAAGCTTGAGCTCAGAGGTTAAGAGGTCATAGTTTAGCAAAAGCTCTTATGTCTTCGTTGAGTTGACTGGAAAACGATCATCAGGGCTAAATTGCACTGCTGTGAATTTGACATCTTAAGCATTAATCCAGCATAGATTATGCCATCTGTAGGAGAGAGCGTTCTTAATGAGATTAAATCTTACAGTGAGTGACAAAGCCATGCCCCGCTTCTCATTCATGAGCTGAACTCTATTATTAACTTTATTATCTGAGGTCCTCCAATAAATAAGACATTTTTTTCAAAATTTGACACAGTCCTTGGTTAAAATGTTCTGTTTTTGTGATGACCATAATATATTATTTCAGCATTTCTTCCTTATACAATGTGACATTTATCTTTAATATTCAAATGTTTAAAAGAAATAAGTATTTTAGATTGAAAACACACACAAAAAAAATGCAATAAATCCCTAAACTAATACTTTGTTAAAGGACCATTTGGTTTTATTTGGTAGGAGTCCATCTCTAGAGAACTTAGCAGCTATATTCAACTACTAAAATGGCCTAGTCAAAGTTATGGACTATGGAATGAAATGGGATCTATTGTGTCTTTGTGACAGGCTGGGAACAAAAAATAAATAAAAATACAACTGTTCAATCTGTCTGTTGAGTTTTGGACTTTTGTTTATATCCCTGATTGATCGGCTTCACAAATAAAAAAACATTCCTCAGGAAATGAGTGAAATGCAGCCAAAACATCTCAATAAAACTCTGACAGTTAACACAACTGCTGCACAAATAAAAGATTACAAGAAAGTCACAATCATTGGGAAGCAAATAAAGAAATGTAACAGATTTACTTCCAGTATTTAGAGCTCCTGGTGGATATCATGATCAAAAAACATCACAAATGATCAATATTGTTTTGATTTATTGAGAAATAAATGAATTAATTGCTCAACTGTTCTTTATAGTAAATATTTTACATATTCCTGATGTGATTCCTGATGTATTGTATTTTAAATAGTCTTTTTAATATTCAATACATCATTTATATGTATATAAAAAAATCATCCTACTCAGTTGCACATCCTTTGGATTTGAGTAAGCTATTTTTATTTCTGAAAGCTACACAGTATTTTATTTACTGTATTATCCTGTACAGTGTATTTTATTAATGTTGGTATTGTTTATCATGATTTTTCATTTTCTATTCTATTCCAGTCTGCTGGATGTCATTGATTCTCTCTTGAATTAGCATGGTATGCTAATACTTTAGCTTACTTCATGTTGACAAACAAGATTCTAATCTTGTGATCTCTAATGAATCACATAAAAAAAAATCTAAATAATGTCCGACTTTCACCCTTTGAAATAATAATTTTTCAAAATAACAAATTTTGTCAAATGTTTACGTTTGTCTCCCATGTTGCGGCGCTGACCGGATGAGGTCATTGGCTCAGACTTATTGATGGGCTATTGAGGGGTGAGAGGAACAAAAAACAAATGACTCATGAACACATGATCAGAATGTGCTAAAACCCCTGTAATCCTGAGCGCCGGGGTCAGGTCAGTCTGCTAAAAGTGGAGCAGAATAACATGCAAAACATGACTGGAGTGGGCTGCTGTTTATCACCAGCTGCAGGTAGCGGGCAGTCGAGACGGCTGAAAATACACACAGTGCTGCTTTTATTTTACATAAAAGGCTTTATCATGATTTAGTTTGACTAATTCTTGGGTTAGAATAATATTTGGCATGTCTTGCCAGTTTGATATTGTCTCAAAACACCTGCATTAACAATCTAATTTGAATTTAATATAATTTAAATGTGGGTGTGTAGGACAGCTTTGAGTATTCATCGCCTGACTCTCAGAATGGTGAGAACGTTAAATTTAGTTACAACCACAGATTTTAAGTATTTAAATGGATTTTTAAGTCGTAGAATAATCAGAGGCATCTTCAGATTCTGTGCAACACTGACTGCTACTGGAGATCCTTCCTGTCCAACAGTGACTATTTGAAGATACTTGGATGATATGAGTTACAACATTTAATTTAACCCTTGTAATTGAACTGATTGTCAGACTTCTGCTAAAAGAATATAATTTAATTCAACCCCAGAGTTTGTTATATTGATTATATACCATCTAAACACTTTATTCTGTTGTCCAACTTTCTTCTCTTAATTCATGACTTAATTGTTGGATCCAATCTCCATAATTGCTACCAATTAAGCACCTCACCAGAAATCAGATACAGTGTCAAAGCCACATGTGAAGCAATCTGAGCTTTAGTTTATGTTTTTCTTGGCGTTCCAGTTGATGAGAAATGTGGATCCCATTGTGAAAATGTTGCTGCTTATGACCCAACATTGATGTCGCCATCTAATCTGAACGTTTGTGGTTTAGAGGAATGAAAGGAGCGACTTGGCCGGAATAGATGAGAGAAGAACTACCGTCTTTAAGAAACAGGAGATTAAAAACACAAATTTTTATAAACAAGAGGCAGTAAATCAAAATATGCCATCTGTAAAATAATTCGATTTTGAACTTTAATGCATGTCATTCCACTCAAATTAATCGATTTACAATTTATTGCGCCAAAACTCTTATCTAAGAGCCAAATAAATATCAGTGCTTGGATAAATAGCCTGCATTAATTTATAATTACATAAAACTGAAGCCAGCAAGAATGCAAAAAAATCTCACCATATCACAATTATGAAATGTTTTATTTTCTTATTTATCTGATCAATTTATTTCAAAATAAAATAAATATTTTTAAGGAGTTAATCATGTCCGTAGGCCTGTCACGACAACAAATTTTGCTGGACGATAAATTGTTCCTGTATTTATTGCGATAAACCATAATATTGTTGTTTTGAGATCATTTTTAAGTAATATCATGGTAATGGCAAAATTAATAATGCAAGAGCACATCCTAAAAGATCAGTAAACTTTCAATTCTAATGAACATTTAACACTGGAACTGGAAAATGTTTTAAATATCCAAAATAAATAAACAAAACAACAAATGAAATTCATTTTGAAGTCTTTGTAAACAAAATGATTCTTCAAAAAAGGGTTAGTTGAGACAAACGCATCAAACTTTTATCATCCAGTTTTTGGTGAAAAGAGAGAAAAAAGAGCTAAACAATAAATCATGTCAATGGAAATAATTGAGTTTGCTTTAATGTATCAAGTGATTAATTGATTTATTGATTATTGTGACAGGCCTACATGTCTACATGTCCTACCAAAGGTGAGTTGCAGGACTTTAATCTCACTTGTGGCATAAAGAATCTTCCTTTGCGGCGCCTTTAAGGAAACTTAAACACATCCGATATTTACAGGTTGGCTGTTGAAAGCTGCTTCTCTCACAGGATGCACTGCCTGGAAATCAGACCTGGAAAATCAAACAATGAGCAAACATGGATTTCCTGAAAGAGATTGTGAAATTTTCTCTGACATCAACAACAAAAAGAAAACAACACATGGCAAAGTTCACATAACACCATGCAGACTTGGCTGCTGTGTGTTGAATGGTTTGGAGATGGAATAATCTGATCCAATAATATGACAACATGAAAAGATGTTTTCCTCCCTGCAGCTGTTGGACTTTACAACCAGATGTGGCACCAAAAAATTTGATTAAGCCGGAGTTATGTGCAAAGGAGACTGTAGTCTTGTGCAGTTGTGTGAAAATAACAGCAGCTTTTCTTTCTTCATTTCTTGTAGGCTGTTGTGTTTCGTGTGCACAAATATACACATCTGGTAAGAGTTTAAATGTAGGTTGATGTGACTAGATTGATGTGGCCTCTTACTGCACAGGTGCATCAGTTCATGTAATTTAAAATCACATAAAAATGTTTGAAATGATCACCGGAGTGACCTTACATAAAAGCTGAACCTCTACTGTCACTGTAACACACAGAGAGGCAACAACAAACAAGGCCAGAGTGCAGGGTGATAAGGCCGCATGCTGTCTGCAAGAAATGTGGAGATGCCTGCGGAGAAAATACAGGGAAGTAAAAATATTTTTAACATTATAAAGAAAAGATATAGATATACCATTCATGTTAAACCTTGGATGTGAAAGCATCCAACGCCAGCAGACCCACACCCAGCGTGTCGCTGAGTTAATCGTCAACCTTGGTTTCCAGGAAGTTGTGTGAAAATATGTCGCTGCTGCTTATAGATCATGGGAAAGCAGGCAGAGGTTAGAAACAAAACCGGGTTCAAACAGACAAACCTGACTGGAGGAACAATAAAGTTCACACATGATTCATCTCAAGGCTCTTCCTAGACGCCAACATTCAACCCTTCCGCCGTAGGAAAAGATGCCGTCGACCGTCAGGACGTCCACTTGTGGGCCCATTTCCGCTTCCTCCAGTCCAGAGAGTCAGCTGGGTTATTCTGAAGAAAGATTTCCCCTCGTCGCTGCTGATAGATTTTAAAGATGGCTTTTCCACGGACAGAGGCCTTTTGGTGGATGCTCATGTGTGTTACTGCAACAGGAGACAGCAGGAGATTCATCTGGCAAAATTTCAATTTTTCAAACTCAGAAATTTCCAACTTTGTAACTAGAAAATTTATGAGGTTAATCACTAAATTTCAGGGGGGTTTTCTGGCACATTTTTGACTTTCCAAACTCAGAAATGTTCTTTTTTCCTAAGATTTCTTGGCAGCAATTTACTACCTTTTTTCCCCTCACAGAACTCTGTGTCAATCTATGTGAAAATCCAAATAAATAACCAAAAATTGTTAGGTGTACGTAATTTATGTTGTTAGTATGTTAAAATAATTAAATATCTGTTTCTTCTTTGGTATAGGATTGTAAACCTGCACTTTATCCACTCTGAAAGCCCATCCCAATTTATTTGGCTGGTCTGAATTTTAAGTCAGAATCGTGAGAAAAAATAAAACTGAATTTTGAGATTAAAGTCAGAATTTTATTACATTTTTTTGTGACATTAATTGTCTTCAGTACATTCGCCTCTAACCGAGGCCTGTTTAGCTAATATGCAATGACAGCAACTCGGCATCGCTGCACATGGCAGCAGCCAACCAACCAAGAAGTCACATGGTCCTTTCTTCATCCAAAACATGAGCACAACCCGAAGAGGGACTCCTGCTCTCACGTCTGCCAAGAAGGTCATTTAAGAAGCTACTCCAAAGCGATCAGAAAAAGTTGCTCTCGTTAAAACACGCCCAATCCTTTCCCTGCAAGAGAGTCGCTGCTAATCCCGACGAGGCTGCGTGCCCCTAATTCCCAGAAAGCTGCTGCTGTGCAGCTCCAAGCACCAGAGGCTGCAAGTTTAAACATTTCCCTTCTATTTTAAAAAAGAGAAGTTATAAAATATGTAGAGGAAACTAAAATCTTTGCACCTTAAACTTAAAGCTTTTATTGACACTGAAACCTTTAAATCAATCAATAAAAAAAAAATCTTTCACAAAGACAACCAGATTAAATGAGAAAAATAATATCTCATGTAGTAATTTAATAGACAAAGCAACTAATACTAACCTGATTCTTTGTGGAGCCATTGTTAAATCGTGCATTAACTGTGATTAACCCTTTTTTTCTTGGAAAGCTGAGGGTAATTTCACTTACAGCTAATTACTACCTGGCCTGTAGAATCTAGAAATCTCTAAATAGAAGCTGTCTATGGCCTACTTCAACAAGAAGTTGAAGTAGGCCAAAGACAGCTTCAACAAGAAGTAGGTCAAAGGTCTCAAAACGCAACACATCATACTCTGACCTAAAGACATTCAAGAAAAGATGAGTAAAAAACAGAAACTGATGTACAAAAATTACTTTAAGACTGCATCAATATTTTATCCAGGAGGTCACAAAGGACCCAAATCAGGGTTCATGACCCCAACCCAATCGCAGGGAGGTTAGCAGCTGCATTTCCAATGATTATACAGCTCTGGAAAAATGATCCGTTTCCCTGATTTTACTTTTTATAGGTTTATGTTTGAGCAAAATGAACATTGTTCTTTTATTCTTTGAACTACTGACAAAACGTCTCTGAAATTTCAACCAAAAATTTTGTATTTATTAGCAGAAAATGAGAAATGGTCAAAATAAAGAAAAAGATGCAGTGCTTTCAGACCTCAAATAATGCAAAGAAAACAACTTCATATTCGTCTAGAAACAGCAATACTAGTGTTTTAACTCAGGAAGAGTTCAGGAATCAATATTTGGTGGAATAACCGTGAGGTTTTCAGTGGGATTCAGTGCAGTGGGCTCTTCAGTTTTTTCTAGAGCTGTATTTGCATAAATTGGAATTACAAAAAAAAATTTCTTAATTCAAGAAAACATGTTTTTTGATAAAAAGATTGAGGTGGTTCTTTGGCTGTATTGAAGCTAGTGTATTTTGCAGAATTGCAATGGAAAGACTTTTTTGAATCACACTGGTAGAAAAGATAATGAGGACGACAGGAAGTGGTAGGATAACGATGGAACGACTTATTAATGACTTATACAGTGAACACACTTATTTATGTGATAATAATTATCTTTTTAATAGAAACACCACAACTGAGAAATTGTGATTTTTCAACATAATAGACAAAGTCTTGCACACATTTGCAGTGGAAACGCAGATATTGACGCACCAACATCGCATTGGAAGAATTATGCTTGAGAATACTTTTGTTTTCTCTTGACAATCCAGATTGTTATCCAATTCTTTAGATGTTTTATTTGCAGACACTCCCCATCCAATCTGACTTATCTTGAGCTGTTTTGCAAAGACTAAATGTTGATTCAGGAATGCAAATAACATGAACATGCAATATTTACTTTTATTTTACCATTTAGGACCACCTGGTTTCCTAATAAAGTACAGTATCCTGACAAAGCGAGGCATGGTGCAGCGCCTGGTGCAGCAAGAGGTTATGTGAGGAAACAGTGGGCACAGATTATGGTTAAGAGCCTTATTATTATCTCTTTCATCCCAGGTTAAGACCACATAACACCTGCTACTCCACAGGGAGAACTTTTCCTGTAGCTCATCATATTCCTGCAGAGGGAAAATGCTACAGCGGTGCAGCTCACGGATATACAGAAACAGTATTCTGTAAGCAAAGCAGGAAATGTTCCTGTAAACCTACAAACTCTCACTGCCTGTTGGAGCAGGTTTGTGTTTCATAGGCACAGGCAAAACCGATGCAATAGCAACGCTAGGCTCATGTAGCAACTTGTTAGTTTGTATGGAGAGCTTGAGGAAAGTGTGTGAATGGATAGAAAGGGTTTGATGTGAGAAATCTGTCCAAATCCCTATTTAAAGTCATGTGATTTTGAGTATTAAAGCTTCTCAGATATTAAGTCAGCCTGAAATGGAAGCAAACCGCACTGTTCTCATTCATTTACTTACTAAAACCAGCGGACTTTATTCCGTAATAGCTGGACAAAAACAAGGGCAGAGAGAGAAAAAGGGAAGACGATCGGTAAATGGCTCTGAGCCAGGAATCACACCCAGGTCAGCTGCGTCAAACTGTAAATGGATTGGATTTAAATAGCGCTTTTCTAGTCATACGACCACTCAAAGCGCTTTACAGTGGAGTTTGCCCAGTCACGCACTGACGCTCACCCCTTGATACGCAAACACACGGATCTGTAGGCAACTCGAGTTTAAGCTCCCAGGGCCCACAGACTCCTCTGTCAAAGCCTGTTCACACACTGGGCCACATGGTGGACCAACACAAAGTAGAGCATTTTTGTGGAAAGGAACAAAAGCTATTGGGAGTGTTGATTATATAAATGGGAACTATAATGAAAAATTCACAATTTCCATGTTTTTATACGTCCATTTGGGTCTCAGCTGCTTTAAAAACAGCACAGACACTTAAAAAGCAAAAACACCTGTCAGTTTCAAAAACCTTCCTGATGTAAAGTCACAAATGCGCCATTACCTAGCAACCCCATGGAAGCCCAGTCCGTTACCGAGCAACCCCAGCAGAGCTCCAGCACATTTGGTCAGCTGTTTTTTCTGCTGTATGTGCTGCACAGTGGCTGCTGAAAAAGTCAAGTATTTTGTTCTCAACTTCCATGGGGTTTCTACGTGACGAGGCTGGGTTCTAATTGGGTTGCTAGGTAACAACAGACTTGAAACAGCTCATTCTAAAGACACCAAAAAATATTCAGCTATTGCCAAAAAATGGGTCGTAGTTTTTTTTTTTTTTTAAGTACTTTGACTCTTTTTACACAAATTCTCCCACCTGAGCTCTGGATCTCTGCAGCTCCTCTATAGTTACTATGGACGTCATGATGCCGTTTGCCTCCGCAGAGCAGCTGCAGTTACAGAAATTAAATTAGAAATGAAAACTATTTGCTAATTAGGTCATTTCTTATTTTATTTAACGGTATCAGAGTAAAGGGGGATAAATAATATATGAACAGTCTGCTTTTAACGTCTTCGGTAGTGAAAAAAAAGCTCCATTACATTGAAGTTGGTGGTTGTAACATGAAATAAAAAATGTGAAAAAGGGTATGAATACTTTAGCAAAGCACTGTAAACATAAACCCTATGATCATAAAATGAAAGTGATCCTGCCAGGAACCTTGAAAAATAAACAAAAGCTGTGGGATTAAATAAAAACAGGCATTAAAGACAGCAGATAAATGCTAACAGGATTTCTGTTTGGAAAGAGATTTACTTCAGATTTAAAAACCATTAAACGTGGCTGCCTCGCCTTTAACCAAACGCTTCAGGAGATCAGAAAAAAAAGACACCCTAATCGCTCCTGTGCAAAAAACTGAGGCAAATATTTCATTGTACAATAAACCTTTAATAAATAGTTTATCATTAGTTTCCCGTATTTACATAATAACCACCGTTTACTTACGTTGCCATACACATTTCTTGGCTAATTTTAGGCACACAGAGAAGGGGGGGTTCAGGCCACAAACCACGGTGTACTAAAATTAAAGAGTGGCTAATAACAGGTACGCGTTGAGAAATATATAACTGCACCGTACGACCAAACAGGACCAAGAGGTGGCCAGCTCCTCGAGCGACAAGTATATATTTACATTTGATGCATGTACAGGTGATTTGTGTACCTTTACAGTCGTCCGCTTGGAGTATGAGCGCACATGGAGGCTGGTGCAGATTCTTACCAATTTGCAGAGGATTAGGGATGTGTGTTTACCTCTGTGCTTCGTCCAATAAACTACGAATCGGAAAGTCTAAGATTAAATTAACTTTACAGACCGCCTGGATGAATAAAAACTGTGACAGGCTCAGTTAAGTTATGTGGTCAAAATGATGTGGAACATTCAGATATCAATCTGGCAAACACACAAATACACTCAAAACAGAAAAAAAACAGTGAAATGCTTGTCATTAAATGAAGACCAAGGCTGAAGAGATCTAAGAAAAACAAAAAAAAATGGAAAAGATCCTAAAAATGACAGAATCAGGACTTAAAAAGCTATAAAAAAAAATAGAGCCTTAGAAGTTACATCTTCTGCCAGAGATATTAAGACAAAAAAAGAGAAGAAACCAATAATCAAATTACTCAAGTGCATACAAAGTACAAAAAGAAGCAAAATCAAACACATTTGGCACACGTGTGAGCTCAGTTATTAAATAGCATTTAGCTAGTAGAGGTATGATTAAAACAAACAAGAAGAAAATAATAAAACCTGCAGGGGAACAACTCCCCAAAACAAGCAAAAGAAAGACTGGGATGCCACCTACAGGCAACAAAAACAGACTGTATCGATTTGTACATCATTTGAGTCCATTTCAGGTGTAGCATCTTCAAATGAGGTTTTATTCACACTGAAAAGGAAGAGAAGGGTTGTTAACATCCTTTTTTTAAATTTCATTCCTCATTTGTAGGGTTTATTTCAAAATGCAGGACCAAAAGCATTAATATTTCTTTATCAAAGTTTGAGCAGCTTCAGTCCTTATGGTGCAGCAGGTTAAATTTCCCCGCAAAACTCAAAGAAAAGCAGCAGCGCAGTTTAAGGTAAGATGGTTGGAAATCTTTAGATGGATTCTAGAAAATCAAATCTGCTTTTAGAAACTCCTCCCTCGTCATGAAGGCTCAAGCTTCAAACAGATAAAGCTGGAAAATGTCAACAATGCTGCTCACACTCCACTTAATGTCCTGGATTTTAATCAGACTTGATAGCATCATCTCTAATTGAGTTGAGCTATTTATTTAGCTAATCTGAACTTTTTTCAAACAGGTTTTTCCGCTCTTTACAATGACATTCACAATGAACACGACTGTATTTACTTCTGCAGATTATGTTTGAACATCCTCAAACAGAGCGGCTGAAACTCTACTCTTTAAAATTCATGAAGTTCAAGGACGAAGCTGAAGAACCTTTTTGTTTTCTGTACGTTTTGTCCGCACTGGATTAACTGCAGCTGCATGAAAATAAGCAATGAGGCGAAATATTAGTGAGTCGCATTGAAACGGAGAGTAAAACATGCTCGCATTTAGATAACTGCTCCGTTTGAAAGCAAAAACAGGATCCTGCTGCCTTTGGAATGTGACTGGTGAGCGAGTTAACTGGGATTTGTATTGGGAGGGGGAAAAAAATCCTTATCAGGAAGAGATTATTCTAGTTGGTATGACCCAATCAACTCTTTTTACTGAATCACTTAATTCATTAACTGACCTGACTGAGCAGGAAAATGACACTAAATATAAAGGTCCGATGCTAAAGCAGTAGACTGGGCTCAGGAAAGCAGAAGTGAGGAAGAAGCTGAATTTGTAGATTTAAATTACAACTCCCAATGAGGAAACAGGATTTAGATCGAAAACAAGATTTTACAACATTTCTGTAATCAAACCTCCAGGATATTAAATACTGAACCATTAAATACAGAGTTCCTGCAGGCTTTTCACATAAAGATGATCAGACTGAGATCTGCAGGTTCTACTGAAATATAAAAAAAACAAGTTATCTTCAAAATTATGGCAGATAAAATTCTACAGGTGGGCAACTTTAAATAAGAAACCAGCAAAAAAAAAAAGAAAGAAAAGTGTAAGGAAGAATAAAAGGTAGGAAGGACAAAAGAAGAAGAAATAAAGGTGCATAGAGAAAGAAAAGAAAGTAATGGAGAAAAGATAGAGACACAAGGTAGAAACAAGGAACTCAAAGGCGGAAGAAAGGAAGGAAAGAGAAAAAAATTAATATTTAGACATTGGGAGAGGGAGAAAAGTTGAAAAATATTTTTTCCATCCTCTACTTTCTAACTGAAGTCAAACTCTATTCTTCAGGAACTCTGTAAATAAGAGCAGCCAGAGATGCAGGTTGGAGAAACGCGCTGTGTTTTCAGTCGGCCGGTTAAACATGAGGGAACAAACGAAACTTTCAGTTTTTAGCAAAACTGCAGAAATCAACACACCACACCACAAAGTGAAGAGACTTAATGCTGCAGGATTGCTGCACTGCAAAAAACATAAAATCTAACCAAGTATTTTTGTCTAGTTTCTAGTGCAAACATCTTAGTACTTAAAAATACTAACTTACAAGTAACTTATCAGCAAGATACAGGAGCTTGTTTTGAGTGAATAATCTTTAATATTGATGAAAGGTACAAGCTCAACTAGCCAATTATTTCACTAACAAGACATTTTTCCAATGTTATGAGTGAAATAATCAGCTAGTGGAGTTAGTACTTTTTAAAATCAATATTACAAAATTATTGACTTCAAACAAGCTGATTAGTTACTTGTAAGTTAGTTTGGTTTTATTTCAAATGTACTAAGATGTTTGCGCTAGAAACTAAACAAAAACACTCGGTAAGATTTTGTGTTTTTGCAGTGTGATATTCTCATGAATGTATTAATGATATTTCCAGAAACTTTGTGTTAACAGCCAGCGTTGACCACTGATCTGCTAACAGATAGCTCTACGTGGTCCTGAAGCTCTAGAAATTAAAAAACAAATAAAAAAACGTGGTTCTGTAAGCCTTAGCCCTGATGCTGATACACGTCAAGAACCGAGATAAACAGGAAGGGTACGAATGCGGAGGAATAAAAAGTGTCTAACAGCTCCGATGGGAGCGACAGAGTAAGATTACAGAGCCTACTCAGACCTTGGTCTTCATACAGGTTATGTCTATTTTTTTTATTATTATTATTATTTAAATGGTAAGCCACTTCAAGGCAACGTTTGTTTCTTGAATTAGAAACTTGAAGCACAACTGGACTTCAGTTTGAACAGAGAAAAATATACAACCCAAACTGTTCTATGAATCTAGAGAACTGCAAGTAAACATTGAGAAAGGACTTCAGCTAACGGAGTGGTCTCCTTCCTGCACTTCTCTCCGTAAGAAGTCTAATATCTGGATAAATCTGTGGTCCTGACGCTGAAGCCTTCATCATCTGAACGGGTCGACCATCCTAGCTGAGGTTAGGCAGCGTTTCCTCAACGCTCCTCTTACAGTTCTGAAAACGACGATGAGCGTTGGGACACAAGTTAGCTTTTCAGTACGAGAGCTCGAGTGTTTGTTACACTCCAGCTGGACAAAAACCAATATCAAGACTCACACAGGTACGTAGCGACATTTTAAATAAACACCCCCTCTCGCACTTGATTGGGTTCTATGTGCCACACCTGCAGAGAAAATGGAGTCCAGCTGAGCAGCATCTCTCTAACTCACACCCAAAAAAACAAAATAAAAATACTAAACGCTTCCTCCAGAAAGTCCTCATAAACCCGCCTTGAGACGAAGAACGGCCTGGTGGAGCACCCACTCTTGTGCTGTGGACAAACTCCTCTCCACGGCACCCTGATGCGTGTCCTTGTGGTTAAACGTGTGCGTCTGTCCGTATGTTGAGGGTCTTTCTTTTCTTTTTCTGTTTTAAATGGGGTGTGTGCCCCACTTAGCTGAGGTTATACGCTGCTGTCCTCCAGCAGCGGCTCCTTGCCCTCCGCCCCGCTGCCCTGAGGACTGTGGGAGTGACTCTGCGCCCCGTTGCTGTGCTTCTTGTAGGAGCCGGGCCGCATGCCGGGCCCCGTGTGCTCCGGGATGAACAGCGCCACCAGCAGGGACAGTAGCACTGAGCAGGCGCCGAAGAGGAAGGGAGGACCGGGGATGATGGCACTCTGACGAGAGAGGAACAAACGACATTAATTTAAAAAAAACAAAAGTTCCCACTCTTATGAAAATCAAAGTTTCTGCAGGTTTGATATCATGACATATTTTGCGGGATGATAAATTGTCCCCAAATTTATTACGATAAAAGATAATATTGTCATTTTAACTATTCTCACAATGAAGACATAATCAGGGTTTCCCACAGTGGATTATAAGCCTGGCGGGCCACCATGCTTTACTTGTGCCTCCACCAGGCTTAGCATTGTTTGTTTATTTTAGTTTTTTTTTATTATTGCCTTTTTTAAGACTTTATAGTTGGTGTTTAGGTATTAATCTTCCAGCTTTCCAATAAAGCATAACTATCAGGTGATATTTTGAAATTTCCTGTGAACTTTAAAGAAATTTCTACCTCAAAAACATGGCGGCCGCCGGAATGAATGACTGCTGTCGCACCCAACCACCGGGCTTAGAAAGTTTTCTGGGGGAAACCCTGATAATGGTACCAGTACATCCTCTCAAAGATCACTGTATGTACATTTCAAAGAAAATTTAACACTGTTTGGATATTTAGCTTAAGTATCAAAACTAAATAAACAAAACACCTAAAACAATAAATAAAACAAGTATTGAAGTTCCAACAAAACATACAAATCATTAGGCTCAGACACAGAAAACAGGCAAAATTTCAGTTTTACTTTTATTTTTGTAAAAGATAAAAGTGCAAACTGTGTTGCACTGTGTGTGAAATGTTTGCAACATTTTTCAAAATGGCCTTTTATTCATATTAAAGGGCAGCATCCCTTAAACTACACAAACAAGTATGCAAATGAAACATAGCACTTACTTTAATTTATCATGTGATTAATTGACAGCTGTAATGATTCAGGACTTTTTTTTAAAAACCAATTAAAAATTTAAATTGCATATGTAAAAATAAACCTTAACATTTAGTCAAATCTAACTTTTCCAAGCAGAGTGTTTTTACAACTAGCCAATCATTCAAATTCCACTTTTCAAACCAAGATTTTCCTACAATCAAGGAGTTGAAAATGATTTTTATTTCTTAAACATGTAATACATTAGATTCATTGCTTTGCAAAAGATCTGGGTGATTTCTTTCAATGGGGCGTTTTGCTTCCCTGAATCATGGAGCTTGTGATTTTGTCACAGTGATGAAACACCCAGATTCCACAGCTGGGACCAAACATCACGGGACAAACACATCCCGTGTGTGCCCCACTTAGCTGAGGTTATACGCTGCTGTCCCCCAGCAGCGGCTCCTTGCCCTCCGCCCCGCTGCCCTGAGGACTGTGGGAGTGACTGCTTGTCACGAGTTTGTGCTCGTCTTTTTATTAAGGACGAGCACAAACAGCCATCATCACTGGCAATAAAATAAAAATAGAAGCAATGAATAAACGCAAATACCAAAATTAGTCTAGCTGAAAATACTTGTGGGTAAAAAACACCCTTTAAAATGCAAAAAGTATTTTATTGCACTTAGTTTTAATAAAATTTACAAAGTAGTCTGATTTTTCTTGTCGGGAAGTAGTTGAGAAATAAATCCAAAACATGAAAAAGTGTGTCACATTTGTTTTAATAATAGAATAGCATAAGATTTCTTCCCTTTTCTACTTTTGGTCTATAAATATATTTTTGTCCATTTTCAGCAACAGAAAAGGAGATATAGATCAATCACCAAATAATATTTCTTTATTTGAGCAACATTGTTGATGTTTGTGGTCCTGTTAGCTAGGAACAGAAAATGATAGCAGTGTTGTGTTTTATCCAACATTTTGAGAAGATTTTAATTTTGTCTGTGCAAAACTCAACTATAAACTAATTTAAGAAGATACTTTCTGCATTAAATTTGGCTACATTGGTACAATTATTGAATTGTGCAAAGCCTTTGCAAGACTTTTCATAGCCTTGCAAACGGCAGTGGTTTGTACTCTGGATTTTAAGTCTTTAATCTCTGAAAAGTCTTCAGAGATTCGTCGCCGCTCACCTCGTCAGTGGGGTTGGCCATGTTGGATTTGGCACCTTTGTCAGAGCCGTCCGAGTCCGTCAGCTCAACGTGGAACAAGTAGAAGACGAAGCCGTAAAGAGCCGGACCCAAACCGTTACACAGCCCGCGGATTCCAGTGATCATCCCCTGGACAACACCTACACGAATAACAAAAATTTTATCTAATTAAAAAATACATAAAAAAGCAAACAAAAGTGAACACCAAACTGAATCCCTCCTCACTCCCTGAATATGAAAACCTTTTCTCGTGTTTCAAATGAATAATGATGAATCACATGATGAACCACTGAGAGAAAATTGACTAATTTGTGATTTGATGATCTCTGATCAGAGTTAATATGTTTATATTTAAAAATTTCTAGCTTTTAAGCAATAATATTTTACTAACTTTTAGATATTTTCTTTAAAATCCATTCTTTTTAGTATTTATTTATATACAAATGAATATACATTGGGAATTTGCTGTTTTGTTCCCATTGATGCTCCATCTTTAAACAATAATTTCAGATATTTTGTATGAAAGACTAAAGGATTTGCTAAAGTTAAAAACAAAACAAAACAAAAAAACAATAATTGAAACTAAACCACAATTGGAATCGGCTGGGCAGACCACAAAGAAAACTGGAAGTGGTCTTGGCCAGTAAAAGTCTCAAGTATCTCCAACAAAACTAATTAAAAAAAGAATTTTACGAGATTCAAGAAAACATTTTATAAAATATGTACAAATACAACTGAGTATGAAAGCTCGCATATTCTCAGGGTTCCTGCAAAATTTTAATCCAAACGTTTTTACTTCTCCAGACTCAATTTTTGAGTCTTGAAAGAAAGAAACAAACAGACAAAACAAGGAAAAAAAATAAAGAGAGACTTTTCCAGGCTGTGAAGAAACTGCACAGACTGTGATAATTAGCACAAGTGCTGCTGTTATTTGCTGTAAACACACAGAGGGCAGGATGTAACCCGAACGTGTCTGTCCCCTGACAGCAGGGAGACATCAGGAAAGATTTGAATAATTCACAGGAAAGTATTCAGTAGCAAAACAAGAAAACATTCCTCTGAGCACTTCTGTGTCTAAAGAAAGACTTTAAAGGGCTAAGAAACTATTGTTGAAGGCTACTTATATAAAAAATAGTAAAACTAAACTTATGGTTTGTTTTATTTATGTTGATTGCCAATTACACTTAATGTAAAACTATCTTATTCTAGCTAACTAAATGTCATTATTGTGTTCAACACCAAGTTTAATGCTAAAAAGCTCTAAAAAGAGGATGTTCAATAGAAATATCTTGACATCAGTGACATTTAGATCTTAGAAAATATGAAAACAGAAAGTGAAGCTCACCTTGCTGGTCCGGATCTGCATTACGGGACACGATAGCGCTGATGGCGGGGAAGGTGATGCTGGACATGGCCGCCACGGCGCCAGCTGCCCACATCATCCTGCAGTCGGTGTTAAAGAGAGGAAGAAAAAAAAACGTTCTTATTTCATGTCCACTAAATTAATACAAATCAACTACATGGCATCTGGAGTAAGAAGCTGAAAACAAAAACTACACCAAAGAAATCATCACTAGACTGTCCTGATAAGCAGAGGGCAGAGTACACAAAAAATTTTACTCAAGTAGCACTACTTCAGCCAAAATTACTCAAGTAAAAGTATTTGGTAGAAAATCTGATCAAATGATCAATCTTTAAATCAAATTATCAGGATTATCAATCTTTTAAATTTACATAATCAGATACAAAGTTAAGTGGAAATGTTGTTATTTTAAGGACCAAAATGACAATAATTAATATAAATAAGAACAAATAAAGTCAGGCAACAGAGAAACTTTTCCAAATCAGTTTCTTTTAATAAAAATAAACTAACAAAAACTGCAGGTGTGTGTTTCTGTCTGGTGAATGTTTGGTTAAAACATGTTTGTTTTTCAGTTGGTAGAGAATCCAAAAAATTTGACTCAAGAGTCGCAATACTCCAAGTAATAAGTACAGTGAATTAAAAATACTCCTAAAAATATTTTTTTTTCAAAAAAAGTGATTCAAGGTAAATGTAATGGAGTAAATGTAACTAGAACTACCCGACTCTGCTGATAAGTTCTGAAATGCCTTATTAGTTTTCATTCTTTGAACATGGATGAACCTGATCTTATTCAACTCCACCTTAACATTTTCTGTGACTTCTGGTGTATTTACTGCGTCCAGGTTAGACTCATATTGAGAATATGTAGTTTCAGAATCGATGCATTTTTATTTTAGTCAGGTCCAAAGCAATAAGACTCGGCCGACTTGGAAAAAAACAACAAACAAAAACAGTTTATAAAGTAACAATTTTTAATGTTCCATTAAATAAGAAATTCTTTTTAAAATTGCCTCCTACATGTTTTACAGACACAAAAGCATTCAGGTTTTAACACTATTTGGCATATTAAAGGACTTAAAGTGATATTTTACTGGAATATACTTCCCTCTAGTGGTGGATTGGGGTAAAGACAATTAGAATAATAAAAAAAGCAGTAAAAGCTTTAAAATGACTGAGATAACTTGTGTAATATTCAACAGTTTTTTATTAAAAATGCAAGCATACTGCACCTCTTAAAAGGTAAAGATTCAAGCAGAATGCAATTAATCTTTAAATATCTAAATGCGCATCGTCTTACAATAATAATAAAATACATAATATTTGTTCCTATTTACAGCATATTTCAATAAATTAGAATGTGTTTCAGTATTTCCATTTATAAAAAAGCTTACATACAGACTAATACATACAGATTGATACATTTTAAGGGATTATTTTGATAATTACAGCGAATTAAATACCTAAATTCATTTCCTCAGAAAATGAAAAATTAATAAACAAAACGAATAATGCTATTGGACTAAATAATTAAGGGGAAAACTGACTTCTGTCCAGCAGACGTTCCCTGTGTAAAGAGAATAAGCCTCTCCGTTAAAGGAGCTGCTTTATCCAATAATATTAATGGAAAGTTGACTGGAAGGAAAAACTGTGGTAGAAAAAGGTGTACAAATAGCAGCAACATTGATAAAAAAATAATAATTTTAAGGATACAGTAGCTCTAAACCATGATGCTCAATATTAAACAGAAATAAATGCTTTAAATAGGCCAAATAAGTGCATAAGTTCTACTTTTCTACCTGAACTGCTGAAATAAACCAGCTATTCAATTATATTTTATTTCTAAAGATGTACCAGTGGATATTTGCAGTGCATCTCCTAAACAAATGAGATCAGAAAACAGATGTACTGTACAGATACATGCACAGCTGACGTCAGTGGTGTGTTTCACCACTGGAATGTTGTGTAAACAGGAATGCTTTTTTTCCCAGCGTAACACCAGCAGCTGCATGTCTACGTGTCGGTGGGAGGAGACAGCACAGCAATTCAAACTGTTTAAACTTGAACATTTTAAGAGGATTTCATCTCTGCTCTTACAACAGCTAATCATTAAGATTTCCCTTTGAGAAAAACTGCTTTCTTTTGGTTGTAATGGTTTGATTTATGACAGCATCTCTAACCCAACTCCACTTTGTTTATCTCTTGACTTGTTCTGAACTGAATAAAAATGTATGAGATGTTTAAAAGTGTAAGATTCACTGACCAGGGCTGAGAGCCAAAGCCATACCAGGCCAGCTGGAGGATCTGGAAGCCGAGGCCGAGTAGGATTGTGTTTTTATTTCCTATAGAACGCATCAGGATCCCCAACACCACCGTCTGAGTTGAGTAAATAAAAGAAAAATAAACATGCTGTGTTGAGCTCTATAACCAACATTTTGAAGTGTTTTACACACTGCAAAAGCAGAAATGTGACGTCAGCTTATTATTTTATACCTGAGCCAATATGGAGAGGATCCCTAAAACGGCGATAAAGGCCGCCACCATCTCCGAGGAGAAGCGTATGACCTGAGGGAAGGAACGCATTCATAACAGGTTAGCACACGACTCTGCGACAGGCATGCATCAACACTAACACCTTTATGAATTTCACAACCAAGACACAAAAACAAAAGAGGCTGGTATGTGATATTTTGTCAACAAGTTGCATGTCCCACTTCCTTTTTTAGAAGGAGATTCTCTTTGTGGACTTTGAAGTCTTTCAGACAATTAAGAGGAGCAGGGAAGGTAATGTGAGGAGTTTGTAAACTGTGACAATGAAAAAAGAAGGACAAAGACATTACCAGAGCAATTGTAGCCTAATGCTCCACTTCAAGTGCTTTTTTCCCCCCTACTGGAGGACAGAAGAGTTGCAGGTGCAAGTCTGACTTGCTCAACAGGTTTACTCTGAATCTGTTTATCAACCATTATTTAAAAACGTTGCTTAAAAAAACGATCACAGCCTCTGGAGCGTAAAGCTGTCCGCTGGCGCTAGCAGCAGCGAAGGCGGGAAATCTATTAACGGTGATATTTTAACAATAAAATTGGATTTTATTAAATTTTAGACAAGTCAACTTATATCTGTGGGTTCTCTTTCCGCAAAGATGTAAAAATCCAAAATGATCAATGAGAGAATTAAACTAAACTGTGGCAAATCCAGATTAATTGTAGTGCTGCATCTAATCATCAGGTTAGTTATTGATAAATTACACATTCAACAGATTTTCATTGAACCACCTAAGCCTTTTTATACAATATTAGAAGTAATATAAAAGAAGCAAATAAACAATTTAATTCCTTTTCTAAATAAGAAGATAAACATTTTCATGCCTAAAATGCAATAAAATTGCATTCCTTTAATAAATCTGTACCTGAATCTAAAACTCTGCCACTTGAGGAGTTTTAGTTTACAGAAAAGTTTAATCTGATTTAATTTCAGACAACAAGAAAAAAAATCTGCATGTTTTTTTTTTCTTTTTTTAAATCAGGTATATGAAAATGTCTGGTTTCAACTTTAAATTTAGCCTTTTAATCAAATGTTAGGTTGCACTTTATTACAAAACCGTGCAGTTTGAATATCAAGCACTTTCAAGGACTTTATACAAAAATCTTGAGAACACCTTAATGAAATTCAAGCATTTTTAATCCTGCTTCATTGTAAAACATTTCCCAGAACCCACCGATTAATTTGTCTGAGACTTCAAACGTCAGTTTTATTGACATTCAGCATGAACTGTAGGAGGAACAACTATGAGCCTCAAACATTCACTTAAAAGACATGAAAGGATTTGCAACAAAAAGCCCCAGGCTAAAAGCATAGCATACAGCTGAATGTGGACTTACTGTAAATAATCTGACTGCTTTTATGTTTCATAATGCCAAGGAAAGTTCTGGAAGGAAATGAAAAAATGTTACCTGTCTGAGATAGAGGAAGAAGCTGGAGTACTGCCCAGCTTCGGGGAGGAAGGAGAGGAACACTGTGATACAGATGAGCAGCAACGTGGAGTCCTGGCCCACTTTACGCAGAGACTGAGCCGGAGAAAAACAACAACAGTTCAACACAAAGTACGCTACATATTCCTACCTTCCAATCGCTGCACGTTTTCAGACTCTAATTTTAATTCCCACAGGACTAGTTCAGCCTGATGTCTAAAAAAAAAAAACATGTAGGGAAATCTCTCTTTTTGTATTTTTAAACAAGTTAGAATTTGAAATGCTGATGGGTAAAATGTTAACATCAAGAAGAATTCAAAGATAAATGTTGTTTAAACATAAATCCATGATATTAATAAGGTTTATTAGACTTTTGCTATTAGGAAAATAGAACTTTTTTCCACATTTTTCAGGAACACCCGAAACTTTCGCTTGTCTAGAAAGTTTAGTTCATTTGGCGAAGTATGAATGCCCAATCCATGATGATGCAGACCACAAAAGCGAACTCTGGTCCCCCTAAAAACCGAAAACTCGGTTCAGTTGAAGTGAACTCTGACACAGTTTGAATGCAGATGCAAGTGGACCAGAGATCGCTTCACTAGCAGAAAGCAAACTATAGCACAGGGCATTCTGCGCTACAACAAGGTGCAGAATGCAGTCTAGGTGCAAGTCTAGCGCTACGAATAGAAATGGTTCATGGAATTTTACCATAAACATAAGAGAAATCCAACAACCAGTAAAATATCCATCCTCCATTTTTGTTTATATTTTATGGAGAATGAAGTTGCGCTTCTGTCTTCTTCAGACGTTTTTTGTGTCTTTTCCTTCAGTAGTTCAGGTTTTTCAAAAAATTTAGTTTATTTGACACAGTGTGAAAGCGAACTGCAGCAACTGAAAGTGTAACAAACGTTGCAATTTTGGCTCCCAAACCGAGCCTACCAGACTATCAGGTGTGAAACTCCCTTACATCTCTGTAAGTCGACTTTTAATAGTGTTGTACTCACAGCAAAGGGATCTGCCTGTTCCCAGGAGATTGGTGCTCCCCATGACGCCGGCCTCATTTTCTCCGGCAGCGACTCCGGGACGGCCACCAGGATGAAGCAGATGTCTAGCAGGGCGATGGCGGTGGCCAAGATTACCACCAACGTGTCACCGTAGGCCACCGACAGATAGGCTCCGATGGCTGGACTGGTAACCAGGCTGGCTGCAAAGGTAGCAGACACCTGGAAGGACCAGGAGAAAAAAGGTGATCAAAAGAAAAACAAGAGGGTCAGAGGTATCATTTTTTATCTCCAACACCGTTTTCTCACCAAGCCATACGCTGTGCTCCTCTCATGCTCTTGCGTAATGTCTGCCACATAAGCAAAGATCACAGAGAAGGTGACGGCGAAGACGCCAGACATGGAGATGACTGCAAAATACCACCTAAAAGCAGAAGAACCGACGCACAAGTCAGATCCAATAAATCAGTCAGTAAAGAAAACATTTTGACCTTTGCTGTTGTGATTTTTTTATCCTCTGGGATGTCAGAACTGCGCTCTTACCACGGGCTGATCTTCATCAGCGGAATGGGAGCACATGTGAAGAAGACCGTTAGCAGCAAGAAGGACTTGCGCCCCCAAACGTCTGACAACGCTCCAATCAGAGGAGCACTCAAAAATGATAATAGGCCCTGGAAAAGAACAAGGACGCATAGATTTTGGAAAGTGGATTAGACAAAAGAAGAATGAATGTGTAAAAGCAGCAGCAAACTTGTAGATATGACAAAGAAAAAAGTTGCATTTCAAAAGTATCTTTCAAGGATGTGACTGGAAAAAGATGCGTTTGCATTAAGGGGTCCACTGGTTGCAGATTTCTGCCAATCGCCGATTATTAAGCTTCAAAAGGCCTAACTTGGCGATTCAGATTTTGGCCGATACCAATTTTTTTTCATCTGAAATGTTGCAAAATACAGCAAGAAAGTCGCAAAGTTGGCAAAAATGGGGTGATTACTGTTAACCTGCAAACATGAAGGACATGTCATGGTGGTCCGGTCTATCAGTCAAACCTCAAAAAGGATGGTGATTATTTTTAGACCTTTGCTGAGGTAAATAAGATCGGCTTCACATGATCTCCCAAAATTAAGAAAACTGGCACCTATAAATCAGTGTACCCATATTTGCATTTGTCCTAAAGTAAGACTCCTAAGATCAGTAGGTGTGCTCTGAAAAAGTGAAGATGGATATCTGCAAAACATTAGACTAATATTAAGAAAAAAACAAACAAAAAAAAGTTTTTCTGGAGGCCCAAAAACTTAAACTTTTATTTTAACTTAAAGAACAACCAAAACCAGGGTTTCCCCCAAAGTATTATAAGCCTGGCGGGCCACCAGGCTCTACTTGTGCCCCCACCAGGCTAAGCATTGGTGATTTATTTGCATTTTTTAAGACTTTATAGTTGGTGTTCAGGTGTTTAATCTTGAACACCAACTATAATTAATCTTCCACTCTTTCAATAACACATAATTATCAAGTGATATTTTCAAATTTCCTGTCAACTTTAAGCATTTTTTAACTCAAAAACACGGCGGGCCACTGGATGAATGACTGCCCTAACACGCAAACCCTGGGATTAGCAAGCTTTGCAAAACTATTTTTTGACAGTTATTTGTCCATTCGCATTTTGATTGTTAAATAAACAGACTTTTTAGATTTTGGAGCGTTAATTCACAGGAATCAGACAGGAAATGAGAAGAGAGCGAGAGAAAGTCGACGACATGCAGTAAAGATCGAGCTATGCGAGTCTTTGTAGTTAATGTTGCACATAAATGGGTTATCATGGTGTAATATAGATTTTTTTTTTTTAATCCAACCATCTATCATGTCCACAAAGGATGAACGGAAATGGGAAGTCATTTATTGCATCAATTTATGCAAAAGTGACGACTAAATTGCAGTTATGTCAGTGAAGATAAAGCATGAGGGAAAACAGAACCATACCGATCTGTGTAATAATTACCTTCACACCGTGAATGAGTCCATTCATCAGGAATGTATGTTGGGGGAATGTCTGATGTAATACCTGGAAAAACAAACACAGCAACCCAGATGAAGCGGCTTTGTTTCTGTAATTTACCCGACCTCACAGAAGAAAATAACAGAAACAATTTGTAAATGTAAAGAAAAACCAACTACACAAAAGTAAACAAAACAATAATTTCTCAATAAAACTGAAGCAAGTTCATGTTATTGAACACAGTTACAAGATGTATCTCCATCTGACATTTATGCTGCAAACTTGTTTCAAGTCAAACACAAAAATGTTTGGCTTTTTAAATTTTGCTGGATGATAAATTGCCCCAGGACTTATTGTGGTAAACGATAATATTGTTGTTTTGAGACAATTTTCAAGCTATATAATTGTAATAATGCAATAATACATCGTCAAGGATCAATAAAAATTCCAGTGAACATTTAAACACTGGAAATGGAAGACATTTGAAAGGTCCAAAATAAATAGAGAAAACAACAGCAACAACAAATAAAAGTTAATTATGAAATCAAAATTGTCTTTTAAAAAAAGGAATAGTGGAGAGCAAAGCACCAGACTGAAGATTTTATCATTCAGTTTTTGGTAAAAAGAGAAAAATGATAAATGAAGCAAATGAAAATGTATGCATTTCTTTTAATTTATCATGCAATTAATTGATTTATTGTTTATTGTGACTTTTAGGTTTGTTTTACTTAAATAACCTGTCCTACGACCAAAAGTATTTTTCTGAATTTAAACACTTTCAATGACGTAGAGCAGCGTTTTCAACCCTGGTCCTCAAAGTACGCTGCCCTGCATGTTTTAGATGTTTTCCTGCTTTAACACACCTGATTCAGGTGATTGCAAATCATCAGCACAGCCTGTTCTGTTCACAGCTGATCAACCGGCTTTTTCTGAAGGAGGGAAATATCTAAAACATGCAGGACACTGACGTAGAGTACAACTCTGTGCTAATTTCAGAAAATCCTTGAAAAATGTTACATTTACAGCAACGAAATACATTTTTTGACTGTTAATTATTGTTGTTAAAAAGAGATAGAGTTTACTTTACAAGAAATTGGTCACAAATCTGACTGGTGCAGCTATAAAAAGCATTCTAAAGGGGTTACGTTTGAGTAAGTCGGGTTCAAATTGTTAAAGTTCAAAGTCTTGCTCATGTCAGTGACACCTGAGTGGGAACATTGTGAGTTAGCTTAGACTGGAACATGTTTAGTTTGAAGCTGAGAGTCTGGTTATTGTTACTGTCTGTGAAGGAAAAGTCTTTTCTTCCTTGGAGTTAAGTACAGTCAAACTTGACATGTTTAGAGAAGACTAATGAATCAGTCCCTCTCATCTTCAGACGGCCTCTGATTAGCCAAAAATGCAAATCAGCTTTTCGTTGCGGGGCAACAAATCCCAAATAATTAACGGTGAACAGTTGCACAAACAAACACCTCCTTCAAACGAGAGACCATTGCATAACCCTGTCTGGCAAACGTGTGGCAAACAGATGTTTACGCATATTTTGAAACACAGGTTCCTGGCAAAAACTCGTGATTAAAGGAAAAAATATGTGGCTGGAAACCAGAGGTAATAAAATCTGCAAAGTTGACCTGAAATATGCAAAGCTACAGTGAAAAACTTATAACTTAAACGCTGAGTAGCTGATGTGAAATAAAGCACACCCTATGGCAAGTCATTTATAAAACAGCTTTAAAGGAACAGTCTGTGCCGGATGATAGAGAGTCATTCTTCCGTTTTGTGTAACTTAGGAAACCTCTGCAGCAAACGCTACATCACAGCTGCTGGCACAGTGGTTTGAGCCAAACAGAGTCTGTGATGTGGGCTGACAATACGAGCCAGCGACCCCCTGATAAGCCTTTTCAACAAAGAATTAGGACTGACAATAAAACTGATGCCACATCCATAGTTCTCTGTTCAGCATCTGCTGAAAAGAAATCACATAGGGTTCTGATCAGCTGGTTGGTATTTAACACAAACTAGTGTTTAATGGATTTCTATTAAGTCCCATTGAGTAGTAAAACCTTTGCTAGAAATAAGCCTATTGGGGGATGTCTCTGCCAGCTTTGCACACTTAAAGATGGAAATGTTTGCCCAGTTCGGTTTGTAAAATGTCTCATGAAAGTGTCTGAATGAGGGCTGAGTGACATAGACTTTGAATTTTATCATGATATTTTGTGGTACTTATTGTAATAATAAAAATTATGATGAAAAACTGTTTATTACATCTTTTTTAGGCAAGTGTAAAATACTGCTCTTGAAAAATGTTCCCGTTTTAAATTGGTTTCTTTGGGCCCTCAGCAGTCATTCAGGAAGAGGCCCATTGTGTTTTTGAATTAAAAAAAGTTGTGTTATTGAAAGACTGAAGGATTAATATCTGAACACCAACTGTAAAGTCTTAAAAAATGCAAACATTTAAAAAAACTTCAATAAATAATCAGTGCTAAGCCTGGTAGGGGCACAAGTAAAGCCTGGTGGCCCGCCAGGCTTATAATTCACTGGGGGAAACCCAGAAATGTTAGCAATTTTTAAGACTTCATAATTGGTGTCAGGTATTAATCGTCCAATAGCACATAATTATCAAGTGATATTTTCAAATTTCCTGTCAACTTTAAACATTTTTTAACTTAAAAACACGACAGGCTGCTGGATGAATGACTGCCTTAGCGCCCAACAGCTGGGCTTTGCAAGTTTTCTGGGGGAAACCCTGCACACATCAGCTTTTTGTTTTGCTTTTTAACATCGTAAATGGAAATGTATAAACAATAAAAACAACAACAAATCAAAATTTTTATCATGTTAAGAAATTTTCACAAATGAAAATTGTGTACTTCCATTTCCATTTCCACATGAGTGTGGAAGACACTCATGTCTTCCACAGATTCTTAACTGGACTGAGGTCTGGTTTTGAGTGATTGTTCATACTACTAATTAAACCGGACCACAATGAGACTTCTGTGTGAAAACAACCCCAATGCGCACAAGAAGAATTTTGATGTCACGCGGTTTATGAAAATAAATCGTATATAGAGCAGTTTATGGATCAATTTTAACGTTTATTCAGCAATGGGAGCAGATATTATTGTCAAAAAAAAATCATAAGAGGAAGAAAGCTAGTAAAAACGAAAGAGCAATTAATAGCGATGACCTTTTGAGGTACGCTGACTGCAATTTTTGTAGGGAAGGATGTTCGGATGTGTAGTCAGAGCCAGCAGGTTCTGGATTGAGGTGTGAAGAATTTCACTGACAGAAAGTTCTGCCATGATTTCAGAATCATAGTTTTCATCCGTTGTTTATGTCCTGATTTACCACGTCTGACTTCTTCTGGTGCAGAATTAGGACATAGACGTCGGATGAAATGCAACATGACAATTCAGACTACAAACGCTTTAAAAACATCTTAAGTATCTGAATTAGTTCCACATATGGAAGTGACACAGATCTGATGTTTTGGAAGTGAAAAGATCAGAATTGGGGCGTTCAGACTGCTGTGAAAATCCAACTTGGGTCAAATCTCTGTGAGGTGTTTGAAGTATATCGTTTTAAAAACCTAACCCTGATTTAAATTTCCACATCTTCATCTTTTCTGTATTTGGTTATTTCCTTTGGCTCCATGATGCTGTTTTTTCACTCATGTCTAACAAACATCATACAACAGCTGCCCAATCATCACACAGCTTCACTCAGTTTTGTGGTTAAATAAAGTTCGTCTGAAGGCAACTAGTTAAACTGGTTGTTTTTGGGTCATCAGAATAAAGGGGACTAGATACATAAAAATGGCATGCTGTGTTTGTAAAAATAAAAACTGAAATTCATGCAGCCCACTTCATAGTCATGTTACTGTGTCGGCTAATCACATAAAATCACAATAAAATACAAAAACTTACAGCTATAATGAGACAAAGGTTTAACTCTTTCATGCATGAATTGTGATCCTTTATGTCAGGATTTTTCCAAAGTTTCTTTTAAAGGGATAATAAAAGGTGGGAAAACAAATTTAGTAAAAAAAAGATAAAAATTCTGGGATTTTTTTCCAAATACAAAGTTATTTAGAAAATACATCAGCAGTATTAGTCTTTAGGGGTTATGTGATGTCACAATATTTCTTTTTCCCCTGCAAGAGTTTCTACAGTAGGAGGAGGGACTGGATATTCCAGAGTTGGTCGGAATGCTTTTTGTCTGTCTGCCTTACTGAATTCAATAAATATTTTCTTGTGCTTGCAGTGGCTGGCCAGTAGTTGATAGTGTATTGTATGATGCACAAATGTCCACTTCAGTGGTCAGTGAGCATAGAGACAGAAAATGGCTTTTAAAAAAGCTGTCCACTTCACTCACCAGTATACATGAAAGGGTTAAGAATTTGTTTTTTTTGCAGTATAATTTATTTGTAGGGTCTTTACACAGTAAATTAAACAGGCATATGAATGTCATAACATGTTTTTTTATTACAAATTCCTGGTAATTATTGAGTCGATAAGCAATAGGAGAGGTGAGATTAAATATGTTCACTTCTTTAAATCAGAAAAGTAGTGATAATCTAATTATGTTGTTCTTGGTTACACGTTTTGTTTTCTTTGTTTTTAGAAACCTGTTTAAAATAAATAAATAGTACAAATACAACACACTGCTATGCTAGTTTACATAACAGCTGTGTGTGGCTTACCGTGAGCATCGGGGTGGTGAGAAGGCCCCATGCGAAAAACTCCAGGAAAATGACGACCACAGCATGGTAGACGCTGGGCTCACCGATTCCCTGAGGCTAAAGGGAGACAGAGAAACACACAGAGGCGGTTAGCTGACAAGTAACATCAATCTCACAGCTTCAAAGTGTCTGATGATGGAAACATAAAAGTAATGTCAGAATCTGTCGAATTATAAAACTATATGATCACATGAGAACCTGTGAAGGCTGTGGATGCTAACTAGGAATATTTGGATAAACATGTTAAGTCTAGATTGTGATCTCAAGTGTTTTAAGGTTGTTTTGTTGTCAAGATAACAAATTTCACTGGGCGATAAATTGTCCCAGAAGTTACTGCGATAGATAATAATGTTTTTAAGTAATATAATGCTATGGCTCAAAGATTAATAAACATTAAATTCTAATGAACATTTAACACTGAAAGTAATTTTAAATATCCAAAATAAATAAACTAAAACAACAAATTAAATGAATCATGAAGTCTCTGTTAATACAATCGTCCTTCAAAAACAGGGGCTGGTTGAGACCAAAACACCAAAATGAAGGTTTTTGTCATCCAGTTTTTGGTAGAAAGAGAAAAACAATAAATCATGCAAATGGAAATTTTGTTGTTTTAATTCATTGTTGCGACAGAAATATTTACGGTATACCAACACATTTTACTTATTTTTTTAAATTTTACTCATCTTCTTTAATATGGGTGCAAGAGGACCAGCGTAAAATGGGTTTGATCGGATTTTTCTGCATACATTACAAACTAAGTAGGTATGACAAACTTGAAACCACAAAAGTTCTCTTAATCAAGAATGATGAATTAAAAAAAGAAAACAAAAAAAAGCTGTTACAGCTTTTTAAAGCTGTTAAAAAAAGCTGTGGAGTCAAAGTAGTGCAATGCTCTCTAGAGGCACATTTGTAGGTCATTCTAAAAAACAGATATCTCTGTAATCAGAGAAACATGAATAGACATCCTTATTATCTCTAATAAAACCAACTCCCTTATGGGAAAGTCCCATCACTCCAAAGTGAATTTTTGAAGTGACAAAGTGAAGCAGGAGCCAGAGAACAGATGCTGTGCAGCAAACCATTAGATGCTATTATTGAGTTAATCGGTTTTGTTTCCATATTTATTTCCAATCGTGTAAAAGCAGTGCAGACTCCTGCTTGGGGTGAACATCTTCCCCTTGATAACGCCTTTTATTTCAGGTCATTAAGATGACTCGACTTGCAGAAAATGAGGAACAAGCTTTAACTGATTCACACACGGCGCAACTTCCCCTAAATGAAACTGACGCCAAGCAATACATTAAGATATCACTCAATGCTATTGACTAGTGAGCTCTCAATGCACAATTTGCAGTGGTTGGATGAGGAGATGGCAGAAAATCTGGCTGTTGGAGGTGAAATCATGATGTCTGAGTGGTCAGATCGGATCTGGAGCAACAACAACAACTGTAGTAGAAGAGCTACGTATGTCGGAAATGGAGTAAAGCAGATGACCAGAACTGAACTGAAGGAAATTAAATGTTTGTGGTTTCCTTTTTAGTCCATGTTTGCAACTCTCCCTTCGTATAGATTTTCAGTAGGTTTGACTTTTAACTGATTGCATAACAGTGATGCATCACTCCATTTATAACTAATCCCACATTGCTCACACTTTTCCAAAAGCCTCGGATAGAACATAATTCATTTACTCCATCAAACGAGCGGATCGCAAACTTTTCATCTGCAGTTTTAACACAGAACTGTGACCAAA
This sequence comes from Xiphophorus couchianus, assembly GCF_001444195.1. Taxonomy (NCBI): domain Eukaryota; kingdom Metazoa; phylum Chordata; class Actinopteri; order Cyprinodontiformes; family Poeciliidae; genus Xiphophorus; species Xiphophorus couchianus. Next base: position 20,410,799 of record NC_040233.1, read on the forward strand.
AACATCAAGTATACAAACACCGCCAATAAGTCACACATGGGACAATTACAGGAACAAGTTTTAAAAGCTACCGTTTAAAATGGTTTCTTATGAGAAACTGAAAACAGAGTTTTCTTTTGTGTGTTTGGGGAATAGAATCCCTTTCCTGCACACTGCTGGTCAGCTGGATGAAACATCACAAACATAATTTCAAGAAGCACAAATTCAGCTGCATTTAATATTTACAGTTACAAAACACTCAACTGGTTGTGATGTGAAGATCGAAGGAGCTCCACCCATCTTCTGTTTTCAAAACTAAAGTCAGGAGCTATAAGCAGCATGTTTGTTATACAGTTGACTGCAAACTCAACCCAAGCAGAAAATCCAAATAATTCACCAGCAAATATCAATTTGTTTTAGTTGTGTAACTCCATTAAGAGCAGAAAGGTAAACATGTAGAATATTCTGCATTAACTTACTTCAAAACATCTGTTTTTTGCAGGTGAATATTAACCTGATTTAAATATGGCAAAAACAATGCTTTTGTGATTTATTTTTGAGTTTTTATTGATTTCAGATGATTCTCAACTACTAATCTTAACAACACAACCAAGAGAGAAATTATTAATGAAATTACTACTAGGGAAGAACAGAAACTGATTACATTTGGTAATAATTTTGTGATATAGTGGCATGTTGCTGTTTAAGTAAACTACTGGGACACTTGCAGACTGAGCAGAAAGAACAGGTCAAGGATTAATACTTGAATTGAAATTGGTTGGCGAGTTGCTTCAAAGCTTGAACGGCAAAAACTAAAAAGTCAGATTTTTTCCAGTTGTTGAACGCACCACACACACGAGTGCTGCCAAGTAACATTTTGTTGTGGAAGATGTAATTGAGAAAGGACGACCAAACTATATTCAACATCACTGAGGCGTTTAAAAATTTAATTCAGAGGGTGAAAAGATTAATTATTACAAAATTCAAACATTTAAGGCAGAATAGCTTCTCTAAGTGGTATGCACAACTAAAACAAGTGAAAGAAAGTAAGAAAAAATTATTTAATTTGTTGTTATATCTGAAAGCCAAGTATTATCAGATATGTGTTCTAGAGATTTAGTCGTTTTGATGGGATGTTACTGTGACTGGCCTCTCAGAAACTGTAAAAATAAAAAGAATTTTTTCATAATCAGTGATTACAACATTATGAAAGTTGTTGCTTAAGAAGACGACTCAAGTTTAGCCATTTTGATTATAACTCGTTCAACAATGAAGTTATAAGAAAAAAAAGGGGTCAAAAGCTATTTTAAAGGAAACTATTTTCCATAGAGACATTTCTCTGTTCACTCAGGAAGCAACCCTTTGAGTTTGAGGTCAGCTGATAATAAGAAGCTTAATACAGGCCAAAAATGTTTCTCTATTATTTTTCTTTGAGTCCAGTTGAGTCTGTCATGGATCACGCTGGATTAGGAAATGTTTTCAGCCTTTTGAAAAGCTCACAATTTAAGTATCTACTAACTCTGTAGGGAAAATAAATAAAAGAGAATGATCTTTACTGCTAACTGCAACAACTGCAGTTCTACCAAATAAAGTGTAACATTGTAGCTCTAATTGTGCTGTCTTTGTTTTAAAATAGTAATAAATTTTGTGGAGTTGCAGAGCTGTGTATCTCTCTCTCAAACCCAGTGTGATTTGACCTCTGATCCTAGTGGAAATAATTCATTATTACTCCAAAACAGAAAGGTTTTTTAAGGATCCCATGTGATTAGAGTAAATGAATGGATCAAGCCTTTCCATAATACTTTTAATTAGATTTTAGTTTCAGATGTTATACGTCTTATAACATGGAAGATTGTCAATGATGCAGAGAGAGAAAGCCCTGTGACTCTTTGCTGTTTTTGAGAAATCCTCATTTCATTTTGATATAAACACTTCATTCTTAATACAGTTTATTTTTTATGTTTTCTAGAAAGTAAAAATGCATTTTATTGCTCGAGAATTGGTACCAGCAGGTAAGAGCGTTATAAAAATCAGCTAAAAAAACCCATCTTTGATTGGTGCATCTCTAATTACTAATCATAGCATACACTAAAGACAACATTACGTTACTGGAGAGTGTATGTTTAGTATGGCAAGTGGAATCAACGCTTATTACTCTGGAATGTTCTACGAGTTGTTCAGCTCGTATAAAACATTAGCAAACAATATTTAAATGTTGTTCCTTCAACCGGTATAACCTTGAGTTTTTACTATTCTGATACAAAAGCTCAACAAATAAAGTCGTTTTATTCAACAACGCAGATGTCACTTTCATTGCAAAGTGTCATTATAAAAAAGCTAAGGCGAATTTAAGACTTGAAGCAAATGTTGGGCTTGCTGACTTACTGAGAAGTCATACACTTTACAAAGAACTCGGTAAGTTTAAGATGAATATGTAGGGGAAGGAATGCAACTATTCCAGGTGACGAAATAACTAATTTAAGAAGAAACATCGGTGTTGTTGACATTAGCTTGCTAGCGTTACCTGAGCTGACGTGTAAACCACTAGCAGGCCGCTGTATTACAGTTAGCCACTTAGCTCAGCGGTGCCTCCAACAGCCAGACAGCGGTTAACGGTTAACATTATAGTCAACAGACAGCCATAAACAACTTCAGCCCTGCTGTGTTTACACTAGCTACACACGGCTTCGGTCTAGACAAACAGTCGAGAGCTACTGTATTCAATGGTAAGCTAAGTTAACGAAGATAAATAAATATTTAACTCACACTTCCTCCATCTTTTATTATAATTTTCTTTGCTAGAAGAATGCTGCGGTTCAGCCGCTTCTTCTTCTTTTTCTCCCCCGTCATTGTTAACTTATGTCCATTCTTGATGTAAAATGGTCGTCGTTGTCCCAACCAAAAGTAAACTAATATTCTAAATTTGGGCTACTAAGCTCATTACACTTCAACTATATAGGCAGCTAGCAGCGAGCTAACTAAATGATGATTTCTCATCCCCACCTCACTTCAGTGCGTCTTCCTGTACCATTATTTTAGCCCCCCCCCTCGCTGCGAAATACTACCGCGTTATTGGCTAGCGACTAGAAAGGCTATACAACTTTGCATCTGATTGGCTTAGAAAAAGTTGATGCTGCGGCCCTCCATGTTGATTCGTGGGAATCACACCGCGGGTAACAAAGAGGAAATGCCATATTTGGTGATTCCCTGTGTTTCTAAAGAAGGCAAACAAGATGTTTCGTCATTTCCAAGAAGTAACCAAACATTCACTGTCAAAAGAGATAACATGCAACATGGTTCGACATATATTCGTGCCTATGAACACATAGATATTAATGTATGTCATGTCTATAACATATATTCACCTAAAAGCTTAATTTTTTTTTTTTAATTGAAAAGTGAAACTTAAACATGCACGACACAGCCAAATAGAGCATTTCCTCCAGACTCTGGTACCTCCATTTCCAAATAAAATGCAAAAACTACAATCAGTTGAAAAGAAGCACTGACTAACCACAAACTCTTGAACAGGATTTGCTTTTCAATCCTTGAAAGGATGCAACATTTTCCACCACGTTTCCCTTCCACTTAACTTTCCATTCATTAATATCCTTGTGGAAGTTGTCAGTCACTGTCTGCTGGACATTGTCAGGTCAGCAATATTCACCATGATTGTGTAGGTCATAACAATTATGACTGTTTTTAATTGATCTTAAGTGATATGAATTTTGGGTTTGTATTACCTGAAAGCAATAATAAATAAACTAACAAAAATAAATACTTCAAATACAGTTCTGTGTGTAATGAATTAATTATGTATGTAGTTTTATTTTTAAATTGAATTACTGAATGTTTTATTCAATAATATTATAATTTACTAAGATTCACCACATATAGCACTACATAAGCTTGACAGGAATTTCATTATAATGTATACCAAACATTTTGTACAAGATAATTATTTATGTATTTTTAAAAAATACATAAATACAAATGTCTTAAATTTTTGCTGTGAATCCATGCACAAAAATATTTACAAGTTTCAAAGTCAGCAATTGCTGTGTGGCAAAATTGATATTTATATTTCATTCTTGGCTAATAAATGTGTGAGTTATTAAATAATTACTATATAATATAATTATGATTATGATAATTATGATTTCATTTTCAATCTTATTACATTTTATTCATTTAGTTTCTCATTGTTTCTTAGCTTTATTTTAAGACATATATGTATTCCTATACATTTAGTTCGGGCAGTTTTGGTTCCTCCTAACAAATAAGCTATTTATTTGTTTCAGCTGGTAATATGGCAACCAAATGGACAACACCAGTTCTTTTCAAAATGTACACACATTTAACGAAAAAAAGAGAAAAATGGATTACTTGCTTTGCCATGGCAAAAAGCACAGTTCAAGTAAAGACAGAATTTATTTCTAAAAAAGTCTCAGAATAATTAATGTCAAACTACTAAAAAAAGTACTAAAAAAGTAAAGAAAGAGAAATACAGTGAGATTCTTGATCACAGTGTCAGAATATGAGTACAATGTTAGCGCATCTACAGAATAGCTACTACATTATATTTTTAACTACAAACAAAACAACCACCAGAAAAGAGAAAAGAAAAGTTCAGATTCAACAGCGCCAACCCTATTCAACAATTTGTTCCACAGAACTGGTCCAAATCCCTCAGCTCCTTTACAAAATGTTCTGTAAAGTGATGGAATTAGCAGAATCTCCATATAAAGATCAGAAATAGTTCTGAGCATGTCTCATAAGAACCACGATAGAGCGGGTCAGCATGTCTTTCTCAGCAGCAATGACAAATGGAGTCTGTCAAACAAAGTGCTTTCAGGTGTTCAGATTATCAGAACGTGTGGAATTAGTGTCAGCTTCAATCTTCAACGTCATCGATATAAGGGATGTCCAGGTCATCAAAGCTCCCATTAAAGGTCTTGCTGGTGAGCTGCTGCCGATTGTCGTCTGAGGAGAGAGAGTCTTGAGCAGTGCGACTCCTGACCGTCTGCGCCACGTCTGCAGGTTTAGCTGGGCATTTCGGTCTCGGCGCTCTTGACAGCTTCGTCACCTTTCCTGGTAACAGAGATGCAGCTTCAGTGAAAACATTTTTCACATGTGTAGTAATGAGAAACTTCCTGTTCTGGTGTGACTTTAGTTATTTATATAAACAGTAAACAAGAAGTCGTTTTTGTTCCAACCAATTCATCAAATCCGTTGGGATACAGAGGGTGTGAAGTCGGTATACTAAAACTCTCACAACCCTCTGTAATAACCACTTTCTTCTTTCACATCCTGTGTAGCTTACTGACGCAGCGTGATGATACACCGGATATTTCAACACGCCACTGAGCAAAAACTAAATCTAATACCTTCAGAGGGTATTGATTAGAATTAGTCGTAAAGAAAGGAACCGGAGAATGAGCTGAAGGCCTGTGTTTGGTCAGTGCGAGTATGACTTCCTTTTTAAGAAACAAAAATTTTCCACTCTTTTCTTGGAACATTTTCTTTCAGCCTGAAGGTGGATGTGTTCATGACAGTTAATAGTTTGCTATGTTATCTATGATGGAAATGGAAAAAATGTGACCACGTGCCGAGGTGAGTAGTAACTGGTTACATTTAATCGAGTCATTAAAACAAACTTCCAGGAGTTTGATTTAACCACAAAGATACTTTCTACTTCATCTTAATATTGTGAAATAATGATATTTCGCACAGGATAACTGAAGACTGAGATTTTGATGCTGTAAGTTACGGATTGATAGGGTTTTACTGGCGTGGGACCCAAAAGGTTTTCAATGCGGCCTCCATTTTTAGCCAAAAGCAAATAAAAAAGGATCAGGAAAACGAAAAAATTCTAATCATACTTTGGATCCCACTCATTTCTGTCCAAATCACAGAGATGCCTGTTTGCTTGGGATTAGTTTTATCACAGGAGTTTGGATGTTTGGATGGATGGATAATTTGCAGGGAAATTTTTACCTTTCAAATTACTGACATGACCGATTTGCACAGGATTAATGACACAGAAAATCTCTGCAGTTATTACAAATAGCATGTGGTAAAATTAACCCCACATGAAAAGAGCTTTACTTGTGTACAATTTCTGGCATTTCTGGAAGTACAACTTCTTCTGAGTTTTTCTTTTTCAGAGAAATTTTATACCTACACTAGTTAGTGATTTTACTCTGAATAAATCCTGGAGAATGTAATTAATTCTTTGCTCGTATAAATGATACATTCAGATAATTTAATCTGAATACATTTAAATCTGATCAAGGAATTTTGGACATGTAAAGGGCCATCAGAATAAAGGGTGAGGAGACAGGAAACAAATGTATGCCACGCTTTTCAAGTTGTTGTTTTAAATTTTTTTTATATTTTTCTTTTGTTCCAAATATGTATACGTTGCTTTATCACCTTAAATTTGCTGCTGTAACATGAAAAAAGCCAAAAAGATAGAAGGGGTATGGACACTTTTGAAAGTATTTGTACAAACCCAGAAGAAGGTTGATGTACTTTACCTTTCTACTGACCTTCCAAGTCAACCCTGCCCAGCTGGTCCAGGCTGTCTGAGCTCACTGATGATGCAGAGTCCACGTTTTCAGAGTCCGAGTGTTCCTGCTCCAGTTCAGGTAATCTGATCGCTAAGTCCAACCTGCAAGGAAAAGACAAGACAACCACACAATGTTGCTTCAAATCTTTTCATTTCAGCAATTTAAGATATAAAAAAATAACAGTGTATTACTTTTCTTGCTTGATTGATCTGATTCTTTCAATGATGGTCCTGTCGGACTCATCAGACTGCAGTGGATGTGAAACCTTCTGCTCAGCTGCGGGTTGAACCTTCAGGGACAACAGATGAAAAATAGCATCTTGGATAATTCTGGCACATTTACAGAAATGTTCATTATTGTGAATTGTTCCTCCCAATTAAATTAAAGGGGCAGTATTATGTCTTTTCCATGCAATCCAGTAAACATGTAAAAACAAAGCTACATATAGCAAATATGACTTAAACAAAATTTTACTTTGGAATTTAACGGCTTGAAATTGGGCCTCCGTCTTTTTAAAAACACTTTTAAAAGCTCTTTCTAAAACTCTGCCTTCAGGAAGTCATCACAACATTCTCCTCTTCCTTTAACAATGTTTTTATAATGAGATCAGCTGATGAACAGTTAAACCAGGTGTTTGCTAATTGCTGCTGCTGCTAGTCTGAAGGAGCTGAGGGGGGGTGGTGGTGGTGGTGGAGGGCTTCTCTGTGATAGCTTGAAAACTGATGCTCCAAGGAGGAGCTGCAACCCGAAGGCGGAGCTAGGGCCACCCAGGTGTTCTGATCAGTTGAATGGTTGCCATGGAGATCGAAGGATTTCTCAAACATGCATGTAAGACTCTACATACTTTTTAAATGAGATAACATTATAACATAATGTAAAGCTTAAAAAGTGGATTTTTCAAAATACTGCCCCCTTAAAATTTCTGAAGGCTTGTCACTGATCTAGACAAAGATGGGAACAATGTCTTTGTCAGCAAGTGGTAGTTTTGTACAATCATTTAGAAAAAGAGATGCTAATGATAGAATGCATATTTTTTGATTGCATGTAGTCAGAAGGACGCAGACGAGATCAGGATATTGTTTCCGGAAATTCAAATTACAATCAGAGGCCTTTTTGGTTGTGCCTCTGTGGTCTCACCGTGTTTTGTCTCCTTAGTTTGAGTTTATGGACAGCCTGGGCCTCGGCATATTCCAGCTCCTGGATGTCTTGCATCTTCTCGTTATAGCGCCTTAGCTGCTCGTTGATCAGAATCTCCAAACACCTGCATGAAACATTACGTTTTACAAACACTTATTGTAAGTCATTAAATAAACCATCCCAGGATGAAAGGTTACAGTAGTGTGCTAGTATGGTTACTTACAGGGTACTTTTGGGCACATCCTTCATACAAAGTAAGGGGTCACTCGTATCAGCTGAGCGCAGGATGCAGGGAGCAAACACAATAGCCAGAGATGTTGGTGACATCTTATTGTGCTTCTCTTCCTTTGCAACCCTGAAATAGAAACTAGTTAAAATCTAAGGCCTTAATCACTTAAAGGAGAAGCAGGCGTCTTCTTACTTGACAAGGTGGAAAATAAGCCGCTCCAAAGTGTTGTAATTAGCAGGAGGAAGCTCATCGACCTTTTGGTATACAGCCCTTATTCTCTCTTGATTCTCTGGCAGCTCTGCATGTTGAGGAAAAGGAGAGTTAAAGAATTTTCAAATTATCTGAATTTCAAAACAAGCTTACAAACAAAGCGTAAAATATCTAAATGTTCTGTCACCGGCAGCATGCAGGAAGTCGTTGTAGAGAGAAAATGTTATGAGGGGTTCAGGAAGCTCTCTAAGCCAGCGCTTGACGAGGCCGGTGATGGTGTGGATGGGGTAGTTATCCAAACAGGCATTTTCAGGATCTGATGGAGCAAGATTAGAGACTAAACTTTAATGTTTAACTTTACAACATTTTACTACATACATATAGACACATACAGAGAAAAATCCAAAATAATAATAATACAAAATCAAAAAAAATGAAAATGTAGTTACTTTTGCAAAATTCAGAAATTATATTTTTATAACAAATTTCATTAATATTATTTCATTTTTAAATAATCAAATCACAATTAATTTTCAAGTTTAAAAATCCCAAATGCATATAATTTATATTATTATTATTAACAATTATGCATAAATCATATGCCAATATAAAATCACTTTTATTAATACATAAATATGCTTTTTAATAGTTAAGTTCTTTATTTAAAAGAGAAAAAATACTAATTCTCAAATAAGTAGTGCCTAAACTTTTATTTATTCTTATCATTTTGCATTGTAAAAATAATCATAAAAAATTACAAATATTCTATTTATGCATTGTAAATCAGGATAAACTATGATAGGTAAGTTTTTGGATACCTAACGCTATTTTAATTTGTTCATTTGTTTATCTCTTTAAGTTAAAGTAAAAAGGAAAAAAATTAACAACAAGGTGGCTCGTTACTGAAGTATAATAGAACCAGGACCTTAAAACAAAATAAGAAAAAAAAAAATTAAGTATGTATACAATTAAAAAGTTTTAAGTTAATTTCAACTGGGCTGACTAATGTAAAAAAAGAAAAAAGCTAAAAAGCTTGTGTGCAGAAACATTCTCACCAGTCTGCAGAATCTGGTGTAGCTCCTTCGCTCGGCAGGCTGCTCCAGACTTTCGGTAAATTCCCTCGGTGTAGAGTCCGTTCAGCTCCACATGCATCAGCAACATCTCCACCACTTTGGGCACTGGGTTGGTTTTACTGGTCAGGACGCACACTTGAACTCCAAAATGTAGTGAGCCTGGCACACTGTCAACCTGACACAAATAAAGACCAAGAGGAGTTATACTTACAAGAAGATTCGAGAAAAGGAAAATAATCTACTGATAAAGATTTAATAGGTTTTTAAAAAGGTTGAGCTCTCACCAGCCTGGAACGCCGTCTTGAGCAGTCTGTGATGATTTTGTCTAGACATTTCTTGTGACAAACGAACTTGCAGGCTAAAATGGAAAGAGATCACCTTTAGTTTTACATATAAATATAATCAGTCTGTTCTCACTGGAGCGCAAGTCCACACAAACATTTTTAAAATTCCAATTTGCTAAGTGGGAAAAATAATCTGAAGCCAAAACATTGATTTATAGAAAATCTAAAAGGCACATTTATCAACAACCCAGCTGTTGCACAGACAGGTAGGGATTTTTGACCATTTCTCTTCACACAAAAGTAATTTCTTCTCTTTTTTTCTTTTCCATTCATCTCACGTGTTTTCTTCAGAATTAAGTCCATGAATTGAAACAACCATAAATGTTTGTTGACTTTATGTCCAGTGAACCATTTCTGTGATAATTTGGCCTTTGGATAACTCTAGACCATTAAACCTGCTGAAAGACACTATAGAGTTTTCTTGAAAATGTTTTCATATTTCACTCTAACAAGCTTCCCAAAGCCCACAGCATCACACATCCTCCGTCATAATTAACTTTTTTTAGTATTCATGCTTGGATGTGTGTTCATTAGTCTCATCAGAGAAAAGCGACACTTTGGTCTGATGAGAAAGCACTTGTGCTCAATATGGAGTACTTTATTAAAATTGAAGAAAAGTTTATGCAAACGTAAATAATTCTTTTGTGGAAACTGAGATAATTCACAATATTTCCATCAGTCCTCACCAGTTGGTGGTGGTAATTCACAATAAATCCGCTGGGTTACTGTTTTTACCATCCCCCTCACTGAACATGGTGGTAAACCAACACATTTTTCCGACTTGCACTGCATGCTCTCTCGCCTTTCCCATTTTGAACAGCGTCAAACAGATTGTTATGATCCACAAAAACTGCAAACTAATGAATTCCAACTGGAAGTTTCGCTACAATCAAATCAACTTAAAAAATACCAAAGAAAAAAACTAATTAAATAAAAAGTATAGTTTGTTGACATTTGTTTTATAAGAATTTATAGGAGTGCCATGAATTATGGCACCAAGGATTTTGCTAATATTAATTTCTCAAGTAGTATTAAATGTACTCAAATGTTGATTCTTCAAAATGTTCCAGTGTGAGATTACATAACAGCAATAAAACATTAACTTATTTTGTAACTTTATACACATTTAACCAGGTCTACCAATAGGTTACCTGTGTTTGCATGCTTTAAAAAATAACAGAGATATTATACACAGACCGTCTACTCACCGCTGCACATGCAAGCTTTCTCCATTCCCCAGATGAAGGAATTACACAAGTCGCACGACTGCATGATGTTCACCTGGTATGTGCTGAACAGATGATCCAGAGGATTATCAATCTGCAGACAAAAATTACAGAAACAACTTCAGTTTATCCAATATGTTCATTAGGAATAAACTCAAGAGAAGATGTTTAACTTACACATTTCTCATTTGTCTTCCTCTTCTTTCCCGTCCCGGTAGTCTGAATGAAGGGAGAAGTTAATTCTCTGACAGAACTAAAAAAAAGATCTTTACTCTCTCCCTGGTTTGAAGACTGATAAATGAAAGCATAATATCTACCTTGGCTGGTTCGGACTCCCCTCGTTTTTTTTCGGCTCTGATGAATCCGTCCAGCACAGACTGGAACAAGTTGACCACCAGAGAGACCTCTGACTTCTTACCTCGTCCTGCCAATGCACTTACTTTGTTACGGTAGCCATTCATTAGGCTTTTGTAGCAAACTTTGGGCTTCTATGGGTCAAAGAATTCATAAGAATTTGTTAAATAAAACTAAAAAAGAAGCAACTAGAAAGTCTTAAAAGTGACTTACTTGTAAGGAATACATGCTTTTGATGGTTTCCCTGAACTCCATAGTGGCAGAGAGGAAAATGCCCTCCGTTACGGACAGTTCTTTCACTCTTGATTGCAGCTCATTCACCTGACAAAGTGATGAAATTATAAATTACAAAATGACGGGATGCAGGAGAATAATTCAAAGAGCAGCACAAAACGGGTCTCAAGCTATTTGTCTCAAAACCAACGCTGTTAAATGGTTATCACACCTGATTCCCAAGGAACTCGTCAAGGTTTCGCAGTTCGTTGGGATCGGTGATCTCGCGATCCAGAGACGCGTCTGCCTCGAGCGCTCGTGTGGCTCGGCTGATTTGAGGAAATTTTCGCTGGACCCTCGATTCGTTGGAACTAGGCATTTGGTAAGATGGTGGGGAGAATCTTGGCAACGTTACTGCAGATGAGAGACATGACATGAGACGATATGTGTTCACACGAGAAGATTTGTGTTCACATGAGAAACTTGTGGCAAAAATAAAAATATATGTACAAATACATGCAACTAAAGCCCATTTTGCACTGCACAGCCCGACCCAGGAAAGTCTGACTTCAAAGCAGGGCTGATTGCTGATTGTTTTTGCATTAGCACTTCCAGCCCGGATCAGATGAACGTCTGTCATTTTAACATGTGGTGTCAAAAAATCATAACCTATTCTTCCCCGTAAGTTTTTAAATGATAGTAATGACAGAATATTCAATTGTATTTTATTTTCCTTCGGTTAAAATAATTTTAAACAAGCTGAACGAACGATCCACATTATGTCACTGGATTAAACAGTTAAAAATGCATCTATTTTCCGCAGTGAAAGGTAAGAAGATTTATGTTCTTATATGTTCTTATACGTTATAAGTCAGTATGATAAGTCAGTATGATTAGAAAGATGATATTCAATATTGCATTATGGAGAAGGTGTCTAACCATTGGTAACCATGGAGACAATGACAAACCGTCATGTAGCGTAGCATGTATGGGGAAAAAACTGGTTACGTTTTTAAGGTTGCTCCGGTGTAAAGAGAAACGCTGTTTATGGCGTAGTGAAATAAATAATGTGGCGTGAATTCAAGCAAAGTCGGTAATCTGATCAACACATTGGGAGGGAGGAAGTATGATAGGTCGGTTTCTAAGCCAGCTGTTTCCAACTTTTGTAAATACCGCCGTCTATGAGCTCCAACCAGGTGTGTTACGTTCACAGACAAATTAGCTCGACTCAGACAAGGAGAAACCATGAATAAACTGGCAAAAACAACTTTGGAAAACAATTTCATTTGCTCTGCCTCTCACTTCCAAACGCCCGTCATGGCGCCTCGAATGATTATGTGACGCAGTTGCAAACGGTCAATACAGATAGGACGTTTTTGTGTCTCCTTAACCACTTTCAGCCTAAATGTGGAGAATTTTTCCATGAGGAGAAAAAATACTCAGTTTTATTTATCTATCTAGATCTTATGAACAGCTTGAAAGGATATAGAAGAGGTGGATTTTCTGTGCAGAACACAGTACAACCCCAATAGTGTGATTTTCATATGGACATATTTTTAGGCAAGTACAATCAAATGGAATCATGCATACAAAATGCAAAATCAGTGTTTTTAAAAATCACTCTGATTTATGAGTCACACTGAAACAAATTTAAACTTAAACCATAAATGCTTGGAGTAAATTTTATGTCTATCAGTTTGTTAAAAATATATTTACTGTGGAAAAATATTAGCATGTTCAATATTTGTTTTCTCCACTGTAGAGAAAGTGGGCATACTATAAGCCAAAAACTGTACCTAATTTCTTTCACCTAAATAATTTGATTTGTGGCCATTTTCTGCCTTATACAATTCAATAAATCTGACCATGCATATTCTTAATGTTGTGTTTTAGCCAAAATATAATTGGTCGAAGTTATACAAAAGATAAAATATTTACTGGAGCTGTGCATAAGGCATCAGTATTCAAATAACTCAAATAATTACAGATTTACCATGTTTATCAACTGGAGATTCAGTGTTTGAAGATTTGTGCGCCCGTCTTCCCAGGAGTTTACCAAAAAACCCAATCCTGCAAAGGAAGATCATCTGAGTAAATTTTGTACGGCATCACATAAATATTATATAATTTTTAACTCAAAATGTTGAAATCATTAAATGAAGCAAATGATTTTACTTCTCAGGAGTCGTAAGTGATTGGTTTGAGCCTTGAAGATCGGTGTCTTCACAGCCTGGTCTGGCTGGCAGGCTGTACCTTGAACAGTCCGGTTCTGATACCATCTGTAGCAACAAGAGAACACAAATGTTCTGCAAATTAAAGTACAGAGGCGATTAACAAAAATCCCAATCTGAAAACTTAAACAGTTCTCGTTCATTTCTCAACTGGAAGTTTACGTTCTCCCACTCCACTTGTTGCTTCAGCTGTTTTTACCAGCAGCTCCTCCACCAGAACCGCAACCCAGACCAGGAAATAAAAACAGAACTACACCATCTCCATCCGTCATGCAAAGACAGTTTCCTTCCCACCAGCAGATATTTTTACAATATGTATGAAAGTTGTGCAGACACGGGTTAGTAATACGTACTATTTTTCCACTTTTATAGTACTGATTTTGTTGTATTTTACAATATGGCTGCTTGGAAACAAATCACAGACCAAACATGGTACTGTGCAACTATGTCAGCTAATTTAGTAAGATATATGCAAGCACTTTAAAATATATGAAAGAGCTGAATTAAATCAAACATATAGAAGTTTAATACACTGCAAAAACACAAAAATCTTACCAAATATTTTTCATCTCAATTCTCATGCAAATAACTTAACACTTGATACTAGACAAAACTAACTTACAAGTAACTTTTCAGCAAGATATATAGGAGCTTTTATTAAGTCAATAATTCCTTGATATTGATTAAAAGAGTACTAGTTCCACTGGAAGAAACATTTCACTTGCAACATGGGGAAAACATCTTTTTATAAGAAACTAGACAAAAAATACTTAGTAACTTTTTATGTTTTTGTAGTGTGAAAAAGCAAAACCGATCCAACAATGTTTGATAATATTCCAAAAAATATTTTGTGACAGAGAGGGGGCCTATAATTTACAACAACAACATATCAGAACAACTAAAAAGAGTTTTGTATATCAATGTGTGGGGTAGATGGATTAAGCACAGATATAAACCAGCTTAAAAAACTGGAAATATGTTATATAGGATGGGTTTCTCAAAAGCCAAAATAGCTATTATTGATGTTATAGATGTGTAAATAAATGTATTGTCAACAATGAGAACATGAGGTTTAAGCATCATTTAATGTGGGAATTATTCAAGGGTTTATCTGGTGTGGGGAGACTAAAATGTTGATATTATAAGATCTTATCTTCTACCAGCTCCTTTTCAAACAAATTGTGTAAAATTGCATTTGCCTTGTCATTTTTGTTCAGTTTTTTCTTTTTAATGTCTGCTTGAAACAAATAACGGTTGTATCAATGGTTATTAAACACATTTTAATCATAAGAAATAGACTGATATCAAAGCTACTTGTCATTCTGCGTAAACCTAATCTGTGCCTGCTGACTCTGCTGCTCAAGTCAGAAAGACGAAAAGTTCAGAAATGAGCACTGGAAATGGACTTCGACAGTTCCAAAGTTCTGGAAAGCAGCCGCTCATGTTCCAGTTGAGTGAAAGATAGAGCTCCAAGAATAATGCAAGGTATCCAGCTAGTCCACATGGGATATTTGCATGCAGGGTCGTTGTTGAGAGGAGAGCGGTGGGAGTGAAGCTTCCCTTTAGGTCAGTACCTTGACCTGGGAATTGAGGGGCCAGACATCCATGACACTGGCTGAGCCCGTCAGGGTGGGCACAGTGGGGCTGATGGGAGGCAGTGGAAAGTTCCAGTACTCATTCTCCTTGGAGCCCCCAAAGTTATACACCAAACCGCTGCGGGCGTAGGCTAAGCGCCGCTTGTGTTTTTTCGGCTTGCGGAGACGAGCCCTTCCCTGACAGGGCCAGAGAAAGGGACAAGGCTCAAACTGGGATGACACTACATGCTCAAAACCTCCAGTTAGGAGTTTGTCTTGATGACAAAACTTAGTGTCCTGAACACAGAGAGGTCTATTACAAACCAACAAACAAGTTATGAATAACACAGGAGAGAAGAGAGAAAAAAATCCAAGGCTTGACATTTGATGCATGCTCTAGATTATGAAATATTACTAACGCCAAGCTTACCATTTTGGGACTGGAGGAGCTTTCGCAGCCAGAGGAGCTCGACAGCTCATCAACAGAAACTGCTTTACGGCTTTATTTTTATTTGAGAAGGAAACAAAAAACAAAGTGAAAAACTTTTTTCAGATTTCAGTTGATTCTTTAAAGTGACAAAATAAAAAACATTAAATGGTGACAACACAGGAAAAGTAAGATAGCAAAATCAGAGGTGGGTAGTAACTAACTACATACTCAATTACATTCAGTAGAGTAACTTTTTGGGAAAACCCCCCCTAATACTTTCAAGAATAGTTTTACTGCACCACAATTTTTACTTTTACTTGAGTAATATTATTATGAAGTACTGCTGCTAAACTTGAGTAAAATTTCAGGATACTCTATCCGTTGTGCGTAGCTTTACTGAATATATTTTAACCAAAAGTGCATCAGATGCAGACACAAGTCTATACTTTATGTTAATGGAAACTTCTTGGTTGTACACAGGCGTTGTTGTTCTAATGTTTCTCTATCTGCGGAGCCTGTTGGAGGCCAAATGAATAAAACACAATATAATGTCATTGGTAGTACTCAACTCACTACAAGTACTAGTTTCATATGTTTTACTTTGAAAAAGTTTTTTAACTTTTTTTTTATTTTGTAATTATTTAATTTGTTTGCACCAGTGCTTTAATTTTAGGCTTAAAGACATCAAAATTTGTGCATAATTTTATATTTTTAGATTATCTGATGACATTGAATCTGATTTTATGATCAATTATTCTGTACTTGAGTAGTCTTTTTACCAAATACTTTTTTACTCTCACTTGAATAGCTTCTTGGAAGGCTACTTTTTAATTTTACTTGAGTAAAAATATGTTAACGTAGTGCTACTCTTACTTGAGTACACTTTTTGTGTACTCTTCCTTCCTCTGAGCAAAACGATGCATTATTCCACATCTTTGATCCCAAAACACACACACACTACCCAACCCTGGAATGCATCTAAAGTGACACATACCTCAAAGATGTAAAACAAAATCTACTTTTTTCCCCCTCATGTTTAGTTGTGAACATTGATGTATTTGTCAAAATGGGAGGATAAATGCCAAGATAGGAAATAGCATCTCTACCGTAGCAGACATATTATGTAGAAAAGGTTGCATGTTTATGGCAAACACAATAAAACTTACAACATGTCATCTCTCCTATCTCTCCTTCGATGTACTTCAGGACTTGATGTGTCTGTCAGATCATCTTCACTGGATCTCTCCCTCATGCCGTCATTGCCCATGTATTGCTTGCACATTGAAGGGTTACTGCTGCCAACTTTGTGGTCCAGGGGGACGGAGAAGGGTCTGTTCAGCTGGGGAACAGGTGCTTTGCCGTCGCCTATCTGCTTGCTCTCGTCCTTCTTTGCGGCCTGGTTGTTGGCTGGATCTGGCGATTGGCTCTTGGTGACACAATCCACGTTTTGCTGCCTGTTCAAAGTATGTTTCATTGAACTGTTGGCAAGAAGCATCAAATCAGACCCATGTAACAGAAGTTTGACTCAAGCTTTTCATCAGTTAACAAGTAAAAAGAGTCTAGTTTCTAGTGCAAATATTTTAGTATACATAAAACTAAGGTTCATATTTCTTGTTGAAAAGTTACTTGTAAATTAGTTTTATCTTATTTCAAGTGTACTAAAATATTTGCACTAGAAACTAGATAAAAATACTTGGTAAGATTTTGTGTTTTTGAAGTGAAGGCAAGCTAACCAAGGTTGGTCGGATCAACTCACTCACTCATTCTCTGGTTACCTAGCAACTCACTCACTTATTCTTTGGTTACCTAGCAACAACCTGTGGAGTGACTTGTGCAGTAGCAATTTAAGGTTTTGCCACCATGCCTCAAAATTGCTTAAAAATAGTAATAATAATAAAAAATGACTTGAAGTGAAAACTGAATAAAACAGGAAAGGTCACCTCACTTTAGATATTTAAAACAAAGAAAAACTGATCAATAATTATGGATATCGACTGATATTAACTGCCAATATTTTTAAATGTTTCTCACCAATACCTGCCTACTGGGACATTTTAGAGCACTTTATGCTTTCCTCTGTTGACCTATAAATCTCAGTCAGAATCAAGGGAGGATTGTCAAAAGAAAAATGATAGACACCAGACCAAACAATGCAGCCCAGGCTGATTTTGTCCATGCTTTGCTGCACTGGTGCAGTAATTCATGGAAAGACAACCATAAGATACTGAATATACTTTTCAATAGTGTATTCTATATCTGCATTAAAATCTTATTAATTTATAAAATAAAAACAGAAAATTACCTTGATTAGTGCTCTGATTTTAAGAGAAAATGTTTGCATCCACAGTAAACCAAAATCATTTAAATTACCATAAATTATCCTTCCAAAAATATGATTGTGAAGTCTAAATACAGTATATAGCCTCCTAGTCATAGTACCTGGCTTCATCCTGAGAACTGCAACAGGAAATACGCCACGCCGTCTGGATTACTGTTGCTGCTCGGTTTTGCTTCTCAAAAAACTCCCGCCAGCTCCTCTATAACAACAACAAATACAGTTTGATGTTTACTCTGTGGTCAAACTCTCCGTTTGTTCTTTGATATCATCTTAGTTTAGTATATACGTACTTATATTTGCATCTAAATTTAGAACTGAGGTAGTTTTGTACATTTTTTATTATGATTGTAGAGTTCCTTGCAGAAGTATTCAGACCCACTGAACTTTTTCACATTTTTTCACATTAGAACTAAAAATGTTTCTGTATTTTATTGGGATTTCATGCGATAGATTAGGACTGCACAGTGGTGCAGTTGGTAGCACTGTTGCCTTGAAGCAAGAAGGTCGTAGATTCAATTCCTGGCCCGGGGTCTTTCTGCATGGAGTGCGTGGGTTCTCTCTGGGTACTCCAGCTTCCTCTCACAGTCCAAAAACATGACTGTCAGGTTAATTGGTCCCTAGGTCTGAGTGTGTGCGTGCATAATTGTTTCTCTGTGTTGCCCTGCGACAGACTGGCAACCTGTCCGAGGTGTACCCTGCCTCTTGCCCAAAACGTTCGCTGGAGATAGACACCAGCACCCTTCCCGACCCCACTAGGGACAAAGGTGTACAGAAAATGGATGGATGGATGTGATAGATTAATATGGAGTAGTGTTAAAGTATGAAGGGACAGGAAACAGACAAACCAACATTTATTTTCTACAATAACATCTCTTGAAATAACATATCCATGGTTCACAGTGTTAGTTTTTAGTTGTCGTTTTACATCCCAATTCTTTAAACGTTTTCACATTGTTATACCTAATCTAGCTGCTGTCAGTTTTATATTCAATTAATATGAATAATTCTGCATATATAATAGATGTTATTTTGTCGTTTCTGTAAGAAAGAAGCTGTACCTGGATGATCATGGTGGCATCCTTCTTTTGCAGAAAGTGCATCCTTATGAGAGAGGAGCGAAACCAGCGCTGCAGGGTGACAATCCGTCGCATCACTTCTTTGTTCAGAGTGCTCTGGAGTAGCTGACGCTCCTTTTCTTTCAGAAAAACCTGAGCAGATTGAAGGCAGGACTAAGTCATGTGGAGCTGGGTCATGATTTTGCTAAGGCTAAAACATGCTTTTGTGTTATTTCCAACTGAATTTTATGTGTTTCTGCACCTGAAGATACATTTCCATAATAAAACAAAAAGATTATTTCAAGTCTTCAAATCCACTAAATAAATATCTAAAAAAAACAAAGATGGAAAGTATGGGCAATAATCTGGATAAGAAAATGAAAGAAAGCAGTGTTATATACTTTAGTTCTTCCTATTTGGTAGGTGCTCTTTTCCAATCTCATCTTCTCAAACAGCTCATTTATGTCCTGTGGGGATCCAGTCGTTCCTTTTGGAAGCAAAATCCCAAACTTCTCAACAAATTCCTGTTAACAGGGAAAAAAATTATAGGAGAGTTCAGAAAATCATCTACCTCCATATTTGTTGGTCCCTTTGGTTAACATGTGTAAAAAGTCTTAGAAGTGGCTGCCCTGTTGTTAAAACTGAAAATAATTCCTTTATGGTGATTTTTTTCGCCATGTTATAAGTGAACTAGTACTTTTTGTCAATATTAAGGAATTATTGACTTAAAACAAGCTCCAATATCTTGCTTAAAAAGTAACTTGTAAATTAGTTTTGTCTTATTTTAAGAGTACAAAGGCAAAATAGATCCCAAATATTTGGTAAGATATGAGGCTATTAAAGTGCACACAAAATAAATGTAGTCAAATTAAAAAATATTGATTATTTTCTAAACCTTTCAGTGTTACTGCTCTAAAACATGAATTTATTCTAAGGATTTTTACACATTTTTACCAGACAGGCCAATAAATGTAGAGGGTGCCGTACATAAATTGTTTTAAATGAATCACCTACCTTAAATGTGTATTTAGCTTTGTAGCTTGACTTCTGCATGTGAATCATCTGCAGTATGCCAGTGTACTTGATTTGATTTAGCACCACTTCATCATCAAAGTGCAGCTGTTTCTATAAAATCAAGACAAGATGCTCAGTCATCATCTGTCCTGATAACAAAAAGGAAAAATCTGTAGTACGCGGTTGAAAATTAATAAATGTCGTCACCTTTTCAGCATTAGAGCGAAGACAGAAAATGAAGAAAGGCTCCGCTTTCCCAATCGTCTCAATCAGTTTTCCGAATGAGGTCTGTGAGATAAATACATGCAGAGACCAAACATGGTTTTAGGTCTCAAACTATAGAAATGATCAAGAGTAAAAACATCCAGCAAGGTTTTGGCTATCATCATATTTAATAATGCTGTTTCACAGAATTGCAGGGAAGAAAAACCTGAAACTGAGCGCCAACTGTGGGTGGATCTGCTCGCCGGTGAGGGTGGAAGACAGATTTGCTCGTTCTGTCGTGCTTCATCAGACCAACGATGTGATGGAGTGAACTCAAACTCACGAGGTTCTAGTTGATGAAAGACAAAATAAGATAATGAGGATAAACACAAGAGGAGCTCTGAATGTTTACGTGTGCAGTAAGGAGCAGATGTTTTCACAACCGTTGATCTTATTCACACTTTTAAACCACAGAGTCCAATGACGTAAATATATTTTCTTGAGATTTTATGTGACAGAACAACACCAAGTGGCAAAACTGTGAAGTGGGATG
Source organism: Xiphophorus couchianus (assembly GCF_001444195.1). NCBI lineage: Eukaryota > Metazoa > Chordata > Actinopteri > Cyprinodontiformes > Poeciliidae > Xiphophorus > Xiphophorus couchianus. The sequence goes on from NC_040233.1 coordinate 20,431,535, forward strand.
AAATTGAAACTGGGTTTCCTTTCTTTTCCTTTTGCAAAAATATATAAATAAAAATATCTTCCATTTGCATTTCCCTGATTTCAGCTTTCAGCTGACTGACAGCAGGAAGGTTTTGGGTACATTTTGAAAGTATGTACCCAATATAAATAGCTCAAACTCAGACTGAATGGAGATTGGATATAACAATCTATTCTGTTTCCATCAGCTGCCAGAGAAAGGGATTCCACAGCATTATTCTGTCATCACCATGTTTCATCATAGGAATGGTATGTTCAGAGTGACGTGCCGTTTTAGTATTGCATAACACAGATTAGGCCAACAAGGTATTTTATATTAGGACAGATTATTATAATTCACCACTAACAGATTTCTGATTAAAGATGAATATTTCTGAATTATAGATTTCTGCAGCTCTTTCAAAATAAAGTGGAGAAAAAAATGCATCCACACTTTTCAGATGTATTTTTTTTTTTTAATATAATTTTTCTTCCAATTTCCTGATAAGTGTCACTTTATGTGTTTGTCAACTTAAAGATCCAAAGACATAGCATAACGTTAGTGGCTATAAAATTAAAAATGTGTCTAATTAGTATGAATTGCAAAGCACTGCAGGATAAAGATTTCATTTTAGTTTGGCTACTTTTTACCTTTGGAATGATCTGCTTTTGTCGACTACCTTTATTTTTCCTGCAGAAAAAATATGGAAATATTAGGTAAAAACATTCAGACAAACATTTTCTGAGTTGTGAAGCTAACAACATATCATCTATTCACTTTTTCTCTTCATAATTGACAAAGATGTCCTCAAACATATCGAGCGATTGTTCATCAGAGCAATCAAAGGAGAAATCCAGGGTAAAGCTGGTGTGGGAAGAAACAAGAGAAAAGTTATTACTATAGGTCAAAGTATACGAACCCTAATTATTATAAATAGTAATAATTACCCAGACAGTCTCTCCAGATAACTGCTGCGCCTTTTTAAGGCTGAGATTGGCGTGCGTGGGGTTTGTTTTGGAGTAGCTAAGATGAAAATTTAACAATAATTTAAATTATTTTACACAAAATGCAAGTTATGCAATGCATATACTAATTGAGTCACTTGGAAAATTCAGTACAGCCCTACAAACGAGAAAAAGTCTCCTTACTCCGTTCAGTCTGCTGCTTTAGGAGTTTTTTGAAGACTGAGACGATGCGGATGGTCGCTCGGAGGATGCTCCATCTGAACAAAGCTTCAGGGTTGGATGCAACCAAGTGAAGCAGGAAGGAGCTCTTGCTGCTCCGCAGAAGAGATACGACTTCAGGTCGCATGTGCTCGGTGTTTTTCTTTTTGAAATCCTAAAAACAACACCATCAAAATCTACAGTTAAGATCTGAAGTTTATATGCACTGTGTGAAGCAGTCACAAAGGAAAACTGAACTTTTATTGTTTTAGATTTGTTAGGGTTACCAAAATTATTATTTATAACATTCTGGAATATTGGGAGATTTTTTTATGTTAACTTTCTCTTGACTTTTAATAAAAAGAACTACAGTGAACTTCTCTGTATTCACGGTTCAGTTTTTGCGGATTTTAACTCGAAATTAATTGTGAAAAATCCATCTATTCGCTGATTTTTTTCACAGAGCATAAAATATATTTTTAAAAATGCAGCTTATAAAGCTGATATTGCTTAGCCCAATACTGGTGGCTGAAGTTTGCAAAGCAGCCAATCCGGAAGCTCCATTTATTTTCCTTGGCACTGATTGGCTAAAACCCAGTTACCATAGTAACCTGTAACTGACAGCTCCTCCCCCTTTTTCTGCTGCTGTAACTGATATAGTAGGATCAGCTCTGTGTTTTCTTTACTAGTATTATATTTAACATACATTTTAGACAAATTTAATAATACACAGTGTTTCATGAGTAATTTTGCTATATTTTGTATATGATTTTGACTGTTGTCATTATTAATGTTATCCATTTCAGTTATATTTAATTTTACAAATGTTAATTGTTGCTAAGTGCTATTAACTGCTGCCAAATGCACATTGGGAGATATTGCTTTGTAGTTTGTTTAGGGTTATTTATAATATTTTATTTAATATATAGGGGTAGAAGCTGCTGGACTGATGTTAACCACCAAACTTGATTGGTTTTTTTGTTAGAATAAATACCATGAACCTAAATGTGTCTGTTGTGAAGTCAACCTGAGGCGAATAGAAAGGTTACATGTGTTGTTACCAGTCGCTTTATCTGGAATTTTCTGAATCTTTTCCTACACACTAACTTCCTGTTGCTGAATGACAAGTTTTTATCTTAACTGGAATGTAGAAATGTTTGCATTGGGGGAGTTTTACCTTGATGTGATATTTAACTTTTCCAGCGAAGTGTTCAATGGTAAAAGTTTCCTGCACGTAGGGAGAGACCCCAAAGCGAGGGTTGCTCTGATGGTGTTGTTTAAACTTGTCCAGCAGGGTTTCATCTGGGAGCCGAAGGAACCTGAGAGAGACGGAAATTAAAGAAAAATAGCTTTTTTTAATATCTATTTTATATCTGAGAAAGTGAATAAGGCCAAAGAAATGAATAAAACCGCAACAGAAAACTCTGTTTCTGATTTCTGAGTCATGCATGAAATTAAAGTTAAACCCCGAACTGAATATTTAAAAAACTGGATTATCAAGTCCTGCTGTGAACTGCTCTCGCTTAGCCTTTAAGTTTCCTAAACCTTTGAATTTTGTTTTGTTAAGTGCCCTGCAACCATATTTAAAAGTATAAAATCTGACCCAACAGTTTTAAACTGAACAGGTTAAAATTGGTCCTATGCTGCATTTTAGATTTTAACTTAATTTTGCTCAACCAACAAGTTTTAACCTAGTATAAAATGAGATATCAAGAAGAAAAAAATGTAAAGGGCTACTTTTAGATGCTCTTATATAAATGTATATTTTTGCTAGATGGAAAAACTTTATCGACATTAAAATTAGTCAAACATTTTTTATAACTTTAAACAAGCATTTTGCACATTTCAAGTCTTAGGACTCCTAAACGTTAACATGATTTCCAGTCAAAAGAACAATGCTGGTAAAACTAAATTATTCATTTAAACCAAAATCTTTCAGGGGTATGTATAACTTTGGGACGAACTGGACCTCTGGTCGCAATGTTCCACATGCAAGTCGAAAACCCATGAATCATTGTTGTATTTTTATGGAGCTTAGTGCGATAGTAATCTGAAAGAAAAAAAATCTCTGTATTTTTTACATTTAAACACAAAAACAACACAACGTTTTGCATGCACAGCACTGCTTCATATGCATCGCAGCTGATGTTTTGTTCCAGCTGATTTTCAAAACTAACAGAGGTTGATGTTTATGAGCAAATCCCTTCACATTTCAACATTTTATTCCACCAAAGCATATTTCTCCCCATTTCCAAATTGTTAAATAGTGGTGTCTAATGTAAAATTTCACCTACTTGCTCTCCTTGTTCAATAAGTGGAGGAGCCCTACTGACGGGTCACTGATCAGCTGGATGCAGTCACTGTTGTCAGTAAAGTTGATGTTTTCCCAGGTTATGCCTTCTGACACATAGACCTCCTAAAAGTTAATAAGATGGCAAACAAATAATCACAAACCTCCCACAAAATTAATTTAAATCAACTTAAAAAAAAAATTAACTGCAGAAGCAGGAGAAATGTGAATGTTATATTGTGTTGATATAAAAATAATAATAGGAAAACAAAGACCAACCTGCTCAAACTTAAAGATGTTCTGGTTGATGTAAAACTGCTGCTTCTCACTGGCGTAGTTGATGCACAGCTGCTCAAAACTGTTTCTCTGGAGGTTCTCAAACCCAAACATGTCCAGGACACCAATGGACAAACACTAAAAACAGAACAAAAGCTCTTAAAATAACAGCATATAAGATCGTTTTGATAATATTCATATCATCTACAAACATTTACTGAAAGATCAGAGAGCTATAGAACAAGATTTAACTTTTTTGACTCACAGAGACGGACTCCTCCATGTCTCGTCTGTTGATCATTGCGTGGTTAATGTGAAGGACGATCCAGTCAAACAGGGCGCTGTACAAACTCTTCGCCATGGAGTCACGAGCTGACACGGCCTAGAAATAAAACAAGGAAAATTAAACATATGGCAACACCTTAAAACCGAATTGACAAATGGACATAATAGTTTAATTACAGGTAATAAAGGATCTTAATAAATTCAAAGTAATTACCTCTTGTAGTGTGTAGGATGAAACCACAGTGGAGGTTGCAGTCACTACCTTCTTCTTGGTTAAAGTCGTCACCAGCTGCTCCTTTTTCACCTGCAGATAAAACGAAATAGAGATAACACAGATTAGCTATCACTATATATTTTGCGGTACTGTTGTGATGATAAAAAAATGATGATTATAAACTATTAATTACTTCTTTTGACACCAAATTCATACGCCAACGCAAATACTGACACATTCCCAATGAAATGGGATTCTTTAGGATATTGCTTACTAAAAGAAGTGTGATTTATATCACTAAACTGCACAACGTTTCCAATTTACTCATATTTACTGATGCTTTCATGGACCAAATGGTGGCAACAATAGAAAAATATAGCATTTCCAATAATAATGTCAGTTCTTCACAATTAATTTTAATTTATTGAGATAACAATAAATGAAAATTCTTATAAGAAATTATTCCCGATAAATGATAAATACCCAACCCGAGTCCAAACATGAAGAACCGATGAGCGTTTAGTGAAAAATCATTTTCTGTCACTTTTATCGACTATAGTCATCACTGCTGATGCGTTCCTCCCCAGCATGTTAACTACTGGGATGGAGGGGAAAAATGTTAACTACTGGGATGGAGGGGAAAAATGCCCAGCTTGTTCCAGTAAAGAGAATAAAGAGTAATTTATTTTTATCTATATATTCTTTCATCTGATCTTCCTGGGGTTTGAAGTGGTCAAATAATTATGAACAAACTTGATAAAAAATAATAGGTCAAGCTCCCTTTCTGTGTCTGCTACCCCAAGAATTTGGCATGCTGAGGTGAGTGAATCTTTGCATAGTGCACAATGAGGTTCATTACGTCTATTTTTGGGTTGTTGCTGCTACATTATAACCAGCAGAGGATGTTTATTTTTGAATTTATATTTCATATCTGAGTTTTGATGCAAATCCACACATTTTTTTGATATTTCCAAAAAAATATTCTAAAATAAGTGGCAGCCCAGTTTAGCTTGTGAACTAATTAAATTGAATTTGCAACAGTTTAAGATTTATAAAAAGGGGAATGCAAGAGAAATGCAGCAGTGACAGAGATTTTCGAAATTTAATGCAGGATACTGTGATCAGTATTACCATAAGCAGGTGAGACAGTGAAGATAAAACCTCTGCAGGTCCAGCCTCCAGGACTTCAGTATCCTTTGACTGACTGTACGTCACATTTCCCAAGAGCAGGATGGCAGAGACCACAGATAAAATGCTGCAAAGCAAAAACAGAAAAACAAGGTTTTAAGTAATTTTAGAGTGGAAATAACACAAACATGCTGAATGACTGTCAGCTGCGTACGGGTCGGTTGTCCTTATCAAGGAGTAATGTGGTTTTTAAGTCTTTTTAAACTCCAGAAAGTTCTGGAGTGACTCAAGTTTTTCACCAGCAGTTTATCTCAATTGTTACCCCTAAAGTCGTCCTTTCTGCATCTACAAAAATGGAGAGGATTCCCAAATAATATTTTTCCACCATCTTGAGAGGATTTACTTTAATAGACTCCTGAGTTTTCTGATGTTACACAGAAACCAGACAATCTGAGCTCATCCCAGTTCATCGTTTCCAATCTACGACTTATTCTCTTCATCCTAATTATGAAAACAGATGAATTCATCACAGCAGATTTTTTAAATATCCTGAGTGTGACAGTCTTTTGAAAGCCAGACTCTATATAAATGTTTGTAAAACTTGACCTAATTTAATGATCAATTAATTAATTTATCAAATGATAACACAAACACTGACTTATCAGCACCCCCTCACTGCCTATAAGACAAACATTTCACTTCACTTTATTCAGTTTAACTTAATTTGTTTAAAACCTCATTTAGGACCAACTAACTATTTAGTTCATAAAACATCAGTGTTTTTTAAGTACAAATCTCCAAACTTACTGCAGGACTCATCTTTTCAGTCAAGTATGAACTATGATGGCCTCTAGTGGTGTAAAACCTCAGAGCAATCTGTAACTATGCTTATTTATTTATTTTTTTGTATTATTATTATTTTTCATCTTTCTCTTTTCATAAACTTATTTTATTCTCGTTTGTTTTAAGTGCTATATAAATAGATTTGACATTGATATCATCTGACCTTAGCCATATAATAAGCATTCAAAAAAATAAATGTTAAATGCATTATGTGTACAACATCTATTAGGGAACACATAACCACTTCTGATGAATAAAAACTTGAATGTTTAATCTTCCACCTCCATGTTGCTGTGTGTGAATATTCACCAGGAAATCAAACCTGAACACGTAACAAACTATGCAGCTGATGCACGTTGTGTCCTGAGGCAATCTGGGGCGCTGGCTGGAATATGTGCTGCATTTCTTTGGCGCTCGACAGCGACAGGCTCAGACACGTAAGCGACACCAGTATAGAAAGCAGAAACTACTCGATAGAGCTTAGTTTCAGTTACACTTCGCTTGGCAAACATGTGTGCACTTTAAACTAGAAGTATGAAACAAACATATGTTTGCGTGCTACTGCAAAAATCAATGCATTTTCCTACATTTTATTATGAATTATGTTAGAAAGTTATCAATTGAGCTTTCAACTAGCATAAGTTTTCTTAAAAAACACCAAAGCAAAAACATTTTTGTTTTCAAAGACGACTTTAAAAACGAAATTTGAAGCGTTTCATCTCATCTTGATAGTTTTTTTTTGTCAGAACTTTGGGAAGCTTTGCTAAAGCTTGTGGCATTTCAGAAATGTAATGTGATTATAACCACATTTACCGTTTTTTAGTGGCGGTCAAAAAGCCAACCATCTCCATAGCTTGCTGAAGTCTTTTGTACTCCTGTTTTGCATCGTCCTCCTCGTTTAAATTAAATTCCCCCTGCAGAAAAAGTGCAGAAAGAAAAAAAAATAATCAGAAACAATGTGTTCGTGCATAGTTCATTTAACCAGTGCAAACTCTTATCAGTAATGGTTCAGCATTCACTGGGGAATTCCCAGGAATAGTAGTAAATATAACAGTAAAATGAAATAAGGTGAAGTTGTTTGTTTTTGTTTATTTCTATTTATTACAGACATAACTGAGGACCAAGAATTGGCTACACTTACATAGAGAAATCTGGAGGAAAATATTTAACTAAATGAACTTTTTCTTCCTAAAAAGGTTTCAGTTGAAGATAAAATAATCTTATTAGTATTTTAGAAAAATTTTCAGATATTTTTAAACTTTGAAAGTAACTTACTTTAAACTTTTAAAGTAAAAAAAAGAGGAAGAAGATTCAACCAGCAACTTTATTAAACCTACAAACAAGGCAACATTTTATACCCGTCATGTTAAGATGTATTGTTAATAAATAGGGTTTTATGAATAGTTATTATCAGTCATAGGAATATAAAACACGCTTTTAGTTGTATATAAATAAACTAAATTGAATATACTTGATACAGTCCAGTATTTATCTATCTATTTATAAACGAATGCCACACTTTTCAGATTTTTATTTACAAACAAAAATTAAAACAATTTAAAATCACGTAGGAATTGCTTCCATTTGATACTTATGCACCATTTAGTGTTGATTTATCACATATACAAAGTAAATAGATTTTGGTGGTTGTGAAATTCCTCAACAAAAATAAATACTTTCGCAATTCACTTCATGAAAGAGGAACAAATGTTTTAGACTTTCAGAAATGTGTTAAGCTAAATCCTTCATCTACGACAGAGGAGGAAATATGAGTAGACTGAGCTGAATTATGTTTCGATTTTACACAATTCTAGTGTTAATTTACAGCATAAATTATTATGCTGATGAGAGATTTAATGGCCAAGTGGTCCGGTCTAATCAGACAGAGCAGAGGCTTCATTATTGTGTTTTATATTAGCTCGTCACTTCCTCTTTCTCTGCAGCAGTAAAGCGTGTGGATCAAAGGTACCTGGTTGAGATAAACATAATCCTGCGGCTGCAGTAGATGAAATTCTTCCCGGTCGTCTTTAGACGCGCCCATCAGCAAACAGTAGAAGACATGGAAGTTCCTGAGGATCAGGCGCCACAAAAGACATTTAACTTTCATCGTTTACATTAATGGTAAACGTAGTGGCTTCATTTAGATATTAATGTTATACAGATATAACAAGAAATGTATTACCTAAACAATATTTGGATCATAATCTGAGTTGATTATTTGAAGATTTAATATTGCATACCTTTGATTTTTAGCTCTAGACACCAGGCGGTTCTTTTCCAGCAGAAACTTCTCAACAAATGCTCTGTAAATTATGCACAAAAAGAGAAATAAATAAAAGCCATCCACTGAGAAATGATGTAAAATCCACCATCTTCACTGCAAAAACTGGTCTAGTTTCTAGTGCAAATATCTTAGTACACGTGAAGACAAAACAAATTTTTGAGCAAGATAAAAGTGATTGTTTTTGTTAATGATTTTCCATGTTGCAAGTGAAATAATCTGCCAGTGGAACTAGTATTTTTCATCAATATTAAGGAATTATTGACAAACTCATATCTTGCTGAGAAGTTACTTCTACTAAGACATTTGCACTAGAAACTGGACCAAAATATTTAGCAGGATTTTGCATTTTTACAGTGTTTATAAGGAAGCACATGATGTTTTACCCTCTGATGACGCCACTTTCCAGGTAGATGAGCTGGATGAATTTCCCAAAGCGGCTGGAGTTGTTATTTTCTGCTGTCTTTGCATTGCCAAATGCCTGCAGAAACATATGAAACACAGCTTAAAATAAACAGAAAGTAGCTTTAGAACCTTTCATGTACATAAACATGGTAAATGTTTGCTGCATATGAGTTAAAATTTGCATTTGTATGGATGGCAGCACAAGAGTTTCAATTGGAACCAGGTTATAATTTTACAAACTGTTCACATTGTGATTATTAAACAGAAAACCAAAAACAAAATGGTTTTCTGTATACAAAATTAACCACACCCTGTGTTTTAATAGTGTAACAGGTGGAAAATGTGGGTCCTGTAGGGCCTGTGCTCAAATAAACCTGTTAAATGTTTCCCTTAATAAGCTCCACTTGCTATCAGGCTGCTGCAGAAGTTGGAGATTGAGGTTTGCTGGAGCAGGAAAACATTTAAAATATGCAGAATAAATCATAAATCAACTTTATTTGTATAGTACATGTCAGCAACAAGGCAGTTCAAAGTGCTTTACATCATAAAAACACAATCAACAATTGAAACATTATTTTCCATGTGCTCTCATTACACATTAAAATGTTGGTTAATGTTTCATTAATAATGGTACAAAATCAACTCTAAACGTCGGTTTTTAGTCTAGATCTAAAGGAACTCAGTGTTTCGGCTGTTTTACAATTTTCTGAACTGTAGCGAGTGACTGTTTTACATCACTCTTTGTTCTTTTTTTTTTTTACCCCTCCAGGGGGTGTTTTTGTGGGCTCTAGTGTCCCTTATGTGATAGTAGGCTGACAGGAAACAGGGAAGGAGAGGGGGGAAGACATGCGCAAATGTCGTCGGGTCCGGGAGTCGAACCCGCGACGGCCGCGTCGAGGACTCAAGGCCTCCAAATATGGGTCGCGCTAACCGCTACGCCACCACAGCACGCCCCACTCTCTGTTCTTTACAAAGACACAAAAGTTTTCAGTGGATTTGTTTTTGCACAATCCTATGGCGTGTTGTCTGGACTTTAACTGAGCCATGAATCTGAATTGATTCTTTTTCTTTTGCAGGTTTGCTGCTGTCAGTCATATATGCCCACGTTTAACGCTAGGAAACTCTTATAAAGAGAAATTCATTACTGACTGAATAGCTGCACAACAAACCCAAATCATTTTCTAATGCCGGCTGAGGAGTGAAGCTTTTGGGATGAACTTGTTTAATTATAACTGCTGGAAAGATTAAAAACAGTCTTAAATGCTTTTCAATTGTAAAAAATATTTTCCAGTGTTGGATGATTGACTTGTAACTGTTTATAAAACTCTGGGTTTCTCTGTGCACTTTGATAAAACTCGACTTTCACAGAGGTGATCACACTTGGTGATGATGAGTAGGTGATATTTGACCAGCAGCATCGGACTATTACTTTAGAATAAGTAAAACTGTACTTTGTTTTTGATTTTTTTTTTTTTTAGATGATGACAAGAATCTGTGGTGTGTTTTTGTACACTTGTGGCAAATATAAAAAAAGAAAACTTGGCAAGAACACATTTATTTGATCATTTCCTGTTAAGTAAAACTGATAAAACGGCAAACTTTGTTTTTCACTCACTTCAAAACTCAAATATTTTCTATGTTATACTTTTATTTCCCTCACAAATGGTTCTGTCCAGTTTTTCACTCCATACAAGATCAGTTCTTTACTTTCTAACAAGCTTAATCTGATGTCCAACCCTATCGTTTCTATTAAAAAACATTACTAGATAATTTTCTACAAGTCTAAACAACACGCAGAAGCACAATCTAAACACAACGGATGAAATGATAAGGAAACTCAAGGCATTGAAGAATACTTTATTTCCTTTTTCATATTTAGTCTCATCCAAGGGGATTCTTCTCATGCATTTATGATGTAATTTAACTAAATATCATTCAAATAAGTGTGAAAGATTGTAGAAAGATGTGCAGAGAATGGGGTAAACTCAAGGTCTGGGGGCTAAAACAGGCCCACTGTTGCTTTTTATGTGGCCATCAGTTCTTCCAATTGTTGACAATTCATGCAAAAATCAACTGAATCCCACATTTTGTCTCGCTAATGCTTAATTTATTGGAAATTTTCAGCAAAAATGTTCAAATCTATTGAGTTTAAGTGATGCCATCTTCCACCTGCAGGTGGCAGTATTTCTTACTTCTTCTACTCCGCTGCCTCAGTCTTACTTTATGTCAAATTATAATCCATAATCAATGTGAAGAGTAACAAAAAGTCACATTTAACGTCATACCTTGCAATTATTTTTGAATCAGCTTCACAAAATCAGTGATTTTGATTGTAAAGAATCAGAAACAATCGCAAAATCCTGGAGAATGATCGATGTGACAAGATGTTCAGTATTAGTTAATTTTCAGAAGTACTTATTGAATGCAGAGGCAGCTATTTATTAATATTTTAATGGTTTATTAATGGGTTTTATCAATATATTCTGGTACAACCAGCCCTTAAAAGTAGAACGGTTGTGAAAAAACAGTAAAACCTTGAATTGAGATAAAGCTGTGTGATATTAGGAACAAATGTGACAACGGTAGAGAAGGATGTGATGACAATTTGACTTGCAATTACACAAATATTTGAAGAAATAGTGTTTCTGCTTTTAATTCAACACAACTACAGAGGTAGTAATCTGCCAGCTACTGGAAAAAAATGTAATTCATAATTTAAATCAATTTTAATTAAAAAGATGCATCTAGGCACATCTGCTGCGTTTGCAAAAAGATCCAGCTGGGTTTACTTTCGCATATTAATGATCTTAAAAACACATTTTCTACTGCATTAAACAACAAATATCCGTGTGTTACATTAATGGCACTAATAAATGGAGAACATTACTGAACAAAAAGCTTCATGATGACCAGGAAACCCAGCAGATGCGACTCCGGTAGGAGAAACTTAATACAGTTTTTAAAACAATATCGCAAGTTTTTAAAATCTGAAACCACTGTTTAATCTGTGTGATTGACCCTAAACGGATAGATTTTTTTCAACAAAACTGCAGCAGCAGCAGGAGAAGACCCACTGAAGGACTTACTGTGCTGCTGAACCAAAAACCATTTTAAAATCTGACTCTGCTGTCGATGAAATATGATTATTCTGTTTCCAAAGTGAGATTAATTAGTATGGTGCAGAAATCTGTCGGGAAAATCCCATTATTAATAATCTACAATCTCACGCTGGTTGATTTAAGGACGGTTTGACAAAAACAAGAGCTGGACAGTCTTTAAAAAAGTACAAAGAGAGAAGGGAGTTGATTTATTCTTGATTATATGGGTTTGCCAGCGGACCTGGCTAAGCCTGTTCAGACACGTTTCTGTTTCTCTTCTCGCTCCGGTGTTCCCTCAAAGGTAACGCCCTGCAAATTCCCTCTGGGAAGCTTCACAAAGGCAAAAGTAAAGCATAAATTCACCCAGTTAACGCATATAAACACACGCTTTGTTTAGTCCAGGTCGAAAATCGACTTAGTTATCGATTAATAACGTTTTCAATGGGGAGAGAAGGTGGGAAGGAATGGCAGATATCCATCAGCAAGAAGATAAAAAGGAGAGTGATAGCAAGATGACATGGAAACAAAAACAAGAACGTATGAAGTTTAGATTTCAGACAAATGGGAACTGGTTCTGCAGACTGACTCATACATGCAAAGGAAATCCCAAGATGTTAAAAAAGGAGCAAGAATGCAGAAGCATCGCACTGTTATAACATTTTTTATGAAAAACAATCATCTCAGAGATTACTTTTCACTCATTAAACATCTTAAAAGCTAAACTAATCTCTCTAAGCTTTAAGGAGAAGAGCTGTGAACAACTGAAACAAATCTTAAACGGTGGGTTTTTCCAATTCGAATCGTGCAGAACTTGTTTTTGGAGAGAAAATCCCTCTTTTGTCACCGTGTAAAAAATAGCTGGGCCCTCTGGGAAGGAGGAAGTGTGCAATCTGTAACCATATCAGCCTTTTCTGTGGCATCTGTTTAGATGGAAAGATAAAGCACAAAAATCTGAGGGGGCGAATTTCTGGTATTTCCACACCTACTACTGGAACAAATAAGTGAAGAGTCAAAAGAAGCAACATGAATGAAACTGTTACCACAGCAACTCCGCTAGTTTGTTTCCCAATACCACAGTTTAAATGAAGTGAAACCAACTAATGCCTCACTTTCAACATGTGGATCCATTCTCAGGCCACAAACGTCACTAAGAAATGTATTTTTCCTTCAATTAAACCAAAATAAAGTCACATTTTGTCATGTATGCCATTTAAGAATGCAAGTATTTCCCTTCGGATCTGTTTGGCACCAGAGCAAATAGGTGACCGAAACAGAAACTTTGGAGCCAAAGTGTGTGAAAAATTTGAACCAGTTACTCATTGACAAAGATAAAGTAGCACAACTTAGATTTATCCGCCATTGAATCTGTACAGATAACAGCCTAACCTGAAGGGACATTTTGGAGAGTTGATACCAAACAACCTTTGGGGCCAGGAGCAGGAAATGTCTTCACAGAAAACTCAAGTAACCAGAAATCTGTAGATGTTAAATGATCCAGAAAATGCTTTTTCAGAGGAATTGCTTCTGCTTGTTGACCTACTTTCTTTCTAAATTGATGGTTTATGATTGCAGTATCTAGAAAAAAAACATTCACGACCTTTGAACCTTTTCACATCTCGTCAGCTTACAACCACAACCTTCACTGTCTACCAGTGAAAGTCTACCATGCATATTTTAAAAATGGAGTTAAAAGTGATATAAAGGTTTTACACATAAAAATGTTAAAAATCTGACATGCATATTACTTCCTTTAAATAAAATGAAGTGCAACCAAGCTTTTAGAAATCATCAAACCAGTAAATGAAGTCAAACTGTGTGCATCTCAGCATAACCCAGCTTTTCTGTGAAGGCCTCAGAGGTTTAATGGAGAACATTACTGAACAAAAAGCCTCATGATGACCAGGAAACCCAGCAGATGCGACTCCGGTAGGAGAAACTTAATGCAGTTTTTAAAACAATATCGCAAGTTTTTAAAATCTGAAACCACTGTTTAATCTGTATGATTGACACAACTGTAAACCTAATAAAATGTCACTTTCCACTTAAACTGACAGGCTGGGAAAAGAAAACATCACTGGTCAGCTTCTATGCTCTTCAAATATGGAACAAACGTCCAGAAAACTGAAAAACAGCTGAAACACTGAGCTTTAAATCAAGACTAATAACCCGCCATTGTGGAGTTGATTTTGAACAATAATAAATCGAATTTTGATCAACATATTTGATGTGTATTAATAATTTTAGCGATGGCACTGGACAAAATGTTGTTTTCACAACTGTTTTTTTTTTTTTAAAGTTTTCAGGGTGTAAAGTGCTACACAAATAAGCTTGATAAACTGGTTGATTACCACTGAGAATCTGGGGTGAGACTTAAAATTGATGTTTGCAGAAGGTCTTTATCCAAATGGTTAAAAACATGAACTGTTTGGTAAATAATGTCTGTATTTTTAGTTTTTAGGATGTCATGGAGAACCAATATTTAGTTTTATATTTACTTTTAAATCAAAGGTGAAAACTAGAACTACCTTCGCTTAATATCAACTGGAACATTTTAAACTAGTTTTTCTTTTGTTGTGCTTGTGTCGTTTTTATTTTTCTTCTAATACATGTAAAGCACTTTTAATTGCCTTGTTGCTGAATAAACTTCTTCTTCTAATGGTTATACTACATATTTAGACATCCAGAGGTTTTAGAAAGAAAACCAAATATTTGCACCTCTAAAGCAAGCCAAAGACGGCTCTAAAATTATTGATACAAGAGAATTATATTCGTAAAACCTTAAAACAAAACATATTTTCTTTTTAGTTCACAATCATGTGAAAACCTGTCTGTAACATGAAAACTAATAAAACACAATGAAGTCTGTAACATGTCAGAATGTAAACAAAGTTTAGGGGATGCTAGCAGTCTGAAAAAGCACAAATGTCCTCTTATGTTTAATTAGTCTAAAGAAAATACCAAAAATAACCCAGTTTGCCACATAGATGAGTATTTGAACATCAAGAAGATTCCCAAACATTAATTAGCTGGAAATTTGGCTTATATATTGGAGATTAACAGAAATAATGTATCTTTGGTGAGCTACCAAAGCTACATTATTTAGCTTTGGTAAATACTGTGCACTTATTTGCACAGTCCAAGGTAGACTGTTTTTCTAAGGTAGAAAAACAGTCTATGTTTTAGTTCATGATTGTGAACTAAAAAGAAAATATGTTTTGTTTTAAGGTTTTACGAATATAATTCTCTTGTATCAATGATTTTAGAGCCGTCTTTGGCTTGCTTTAGAGGTGCAAATATTTGGTTTTCTTAACATAGAAAAACAGTCTATGTTAGACTGTTTTTCATGTTTTTCTTTGGTCCTCAATTTTGTCCATATCCTCATTTTCTAAGCAGACTGTCATAATCTGGGACAAAGACGGACAAAAAGCTAAATATCAATGGAGGTAAAGTACAGACATTAGAGGTGGTTTAAGACTTTTTCACAGAATATTTCAAATGAACAGATTTGCTTCATTTATTTACCAACTTGTTGCATTTCCCATAAATCTATGATAAACAGACAATTCACTAATGATTTCACTAAACATTTGAGGGCCACATTATATATTTGCAAGTTTCTGTTTCAAGACTCAAATAGCAAGTTTTTCAGAAAGAGACAAGTACAGGCATATCTTAACTGATAGTACAAGGAAAAAAAAAAAGAGCCACAAAGTGATCTGCTGATTAGCGAAGTCGTACCACAGTGAGTCACACTCTGCAGGCTTGACTTTATAGATACGAATCCAAAAAGAAAACTTAACTTCATTGTCTTTTGCTGTAACTTGCAGCAGAAGCAGATGTTTGTTTTCTGATTTACTCTGAGCTTGTTTTAGTTCTGTTGGAATGAAAGTTACAAATGCCTCTAACATTTCAACAAGTTCCTCTCCCTGCAAGAGCTGTGATAAAATCTTAACAGAGCTGCAACCAGAGAATGTTTCCCATGGAAGTCAACAGCTCGTTTGTTTTTCCGGATTATGCGTATTAACAAAGACAGGAACAAATGTTCAGCTGATCTGATTCACGAGTCATTTAGGCAGATTAAAATATTTGAAGCCGCTTACAAAATAAGAACAGATCTGGTTACTTTTATGCAAACATTAGAACAATTTGTCAATAATGGATTTATGTGGGTTTTCTAAAAACAGAAATGATAAAAATTTCTCAAGTTTTCATCTGAATCAGAACCAAACCCACAAACTAAACCACAAACAAACAAATACCCAAAATAACAGCAATTTTTTATGACAAAACTTATCAGAAACATTATTAACTAACAAACTAATGGCCAGATTATTGTTAATCTTGTCTTTTTTAGTCAATTAAAGCTAATTCTGATTATATTGCTTATTCTTATGCTTGTCTAATCACTCAATTTATTTTAGCACTAAGTGATGAAATTAAAACAGAGTTTCTGCAGGTTTCACCAACACAAACATAAGACT
Organism: Xiphophorus couchianus; assembly: GCF_001444195.1. NCBI lineage: Eukaryota > Metazoa > Chordata > Actinopteri > Cyprinodontiformes > Poeciliidae > Xiphophorus > Xiphophorus couchianus. The sequence goes on from NC_040233.1 coordinate 20,447,996, forward strand.
CTTTAAGACCGTTATGAATTAAATGTAAGACCTGTATGGCAACAGAAATTTGCTCATGATGGACATAAAAAAGCCAGTTACCTAACTAGCAAAGATTAGCAGCTAGCTACCGGTAGCCCAAACCACCTCCAGTCACAAAGCAAGGTGAAGATCTGCGCATCACTCAAACTTTTCTCTAACAAAACTAATTTACAAGACCTAATAGTCCAGCAATGACACAATTTAAGACGTCTGATTAACATGTTTAAGCCCAATTTACTTTTAGAAAAGCATGAACTGAAGACATTTTAAGGACTTTATTGTAGATACATGAGTTTAAGACTTTCTAAGGACGTGCGGACAGCCTGTATAAATGCATGTGATGCCCTTTGGTGAGTGGAGCCCTGAGCAGAGAGCCTTATTGATTATATTGTTTATTATTCTGTGCTTCAAACTAATATCACATGAATATTTCTGGCTCCTACAGATTTTACATCCAGGTAGGGCTGGGCGAAATGGCTTGAAGTTAAAATATCAGATTGTTATTCATACCAGATCACATTTCCAATTTTTTCTCACTTTCTTTTGTAAAAAATAAATTACAATTTGACAGAAAATATTTTCAAAAAGTCACTTTTATTTAGATCATCCCTGTATGACGAAGCATTACTATAATATTCTGCTAATATTATGACTATGTTTTATATAATAGTAGCTGAATAAAGCTGCAATTTTACCAGAAGAATCTATTAAAACTTTGCTTTAATGAGAAAAAAGCTTGGATCATTAAATTTTGTATATTTTTTGTGTTGGAGTTCTCCTAATATTACCATTTTATTCTGATAATATAAAAACTTTATTGTCGTATTACTTTGATTTTGTCAAACGACTTTCAAGGTTTCCCCCAGAAAACTTGCTAAGCCTGGTGATGCTACAGCAGTGATTCATCCAGTGGTTTGCCATGGTTTTGAGTTAAAAAATCTATAAAGTTGACAGGAAATTTCAAAATATCACTTGATAATTATGTGTTACTGAAAGACTGGAAGATTAATATCTGAACACCAACTATAAAGTCTTAAAAATGCAAACATTTATCCATCCATCCATCCATTTTCTGGTCACCCTTGTCCCTAATGGGGTCGGGAGGGTTGCTGGTGCCTATCTCCAGCTACGTTCCGGGCGAGAGGCGGGGTACACCCTGGACAGGTCGCCAGTCTGTCGCAGGGCAACACAAAGACATACAGGACAAACAACCATTCACACACACACTCACACCTAGGGAGAATTTAGAGAAACCAATTGACCTGACAGTCATGTTTTTGGACTATGGGAGGAAGCCGGAGTACCCGGAGAGAACCCACGCATGCACAGGGAGAACATGCAAACTCCATGCAGAAAGACCCCGGCCGGGAATCGAACCCAGGACCTTCTTGCTGCAAGGCAACAGTGCTACCAACTGCGCCACTGTGCAGCCCGCAAACATTTATATAGAAATTAAATAATTAAGCAATGCTAAGCCTGGTGGGGGCACAAGTAAAGCCTGGTGGCCCGCCAGGTTTATAATACACTGGAGGAAACCCTGACTTTATTCTGGAATTACTATGACTACACAGCTCTGGAAAATATTAAAATGATCAGTTCCTCTGATTTTACTCTTTATAGGAATATGTTTGAGTAAAATAAACATTGTTCTTTTACTCTATGCTGACAACATGTCTCTGAAAAATGTTGTATTTATTAGCAGAAAATGACAAATAGTCAAAATAAGGAAAAAGTGCTTTTGGACCTCAAATAATGCAAAGAAAACAAACTTCATATTCATTTAGAAACAACAATACTGATGAAGAGTTCAGAAATCAATATGTGGTGGAATAACCATGAGGTTTTCTATAAGGTTCAGTGCAGTGGGCTCTCATAAATAAAAATTAAATTCGAAGATACTTTCTTGATCCCACAAGGAATGCTGTTCTAACTTATTAAAAGAAATAGATTTTGTTGCAGAGTTGACCTCAAAATCCAAATAAATAGAAGCTGTAGAAAATGCTTGTAAGATGGCTGACATCAAATGAAAAAACAATTAAAAAAAAAAGTTGTTTAAGAACCAAAGATTCAATTAAATGATAAGATTGATTTATCGCCCAGCCTGTGAAAAGGTTTGTATGTTGGTGTCCTACCTCTAGAACCGGCCCGGCCCCCAGAATGGCTCGCTCCAGTCCGCCGGCGTACGTCCCCGGGTTGAGTGTGGTCAGGCAGTGGATGAGGTAGCTGCTGCTCTCAGTCTTCCCCGATCCGCTCTCTCCAGATATCAGAATGCACTGGTTCGCCTGCCGGTCCAGCATGGTTCTGAACGCCACGTCGGCGATGGCGAATATATGCGGGCTCAGATTGCCCAGCGGCTGGTTCTTGTACAGCTTCACGTACTTTGGGTTGTAATAAAGAGGTAAAAACCTGTTGGGATTGACGGCGACGAGGATGTTGCTGATGTAGGTGTAGATTTTGTGCTTGTGGAAGCGCTGGCGTAAGACCTCCAGCACCGCCTCCTTGGTCACAGACGGGAGGCTGCAGAGGTCGTCGGACTCCTCTTTAGATGTTGCGACTTGCTTCGCTCCGTTGTTGCTCTGCTGCAGGACGAAGTAGTAGCCCTGACTCCGAGGGTGCCATTTCTGTGTCTCCGGCGGCCAACGCAGGACCCGCACCAAAGGGCGGTCCCCATCGTCCAGAGGCGTCTCCTCGCCGCTGCTCTCCTTCACCTCCAGTAGGCTGTAGCTCTGGCTGGAGTCCAAGTCCAGCGTGACCACAGCGTTGTGGATCACAGTCTTCACCGTGTCCTTGATGCTGACCTGCAGGGGACAGTAGGCATCTGTCTCCAGAGGCAGCCTGGGGTAGATCTGCACCACACGGGCGTCTTTGTCGTGCTCAGGGGTCCCAGCTCCATCTGTAGCGCTCATCCTGATCCAGAGACGGGCTTCTGCATAACTCACAGCCCACCAGGTACTGCAGAAAATCACACACAGTGGCAATAAAACAACGTTTTTAATTAAAATAAATCAATAAAAATATGAGAGTTTCTGGGAAAACATTTGGATGGAGTTAAAAATATCAGCGCCTCTGGAAAACATCTGTAAAATACCTTTAAATAAGCAAATCTTTTATTGCTATTGCATTAATTTTGCATAGAAAACAAGACATATAATTAAATCTGTTCTTGCCAAATCAGATTAACTGATTTGTTCTTGTTTTCTTTTCAGAGAACGAAATTACAAATAACAAAAAATGTTTTCAAAAAGTGTTTTTTATTTCAGTCATCCCTACAGTGAGTTGTACGACAGAATATCTGTGTTTGGCTAAGAGAAATTTTAGCATAAGTAGGAGAAAATACTCATAATAGCAGAATAAAGCTGCAATTTTAGCAGAAAAATGTCTTAAAATAATAAATCAATAAAAATATGTGAGAAAACATTTGGATGAAGTAAAAAACCTTTAAATAAATACATCATTGATTGCTATTGCATTAATTTTGCATAAATTATGACATAAAATTAGAAATGAGCGATTTAGCTAAAAAATAAGATCGTTTCATACCAGATCCGATTTATCGTTTTCTTTTCAGAAAACAAAATTTCTAATTTTTTCAGTCATCCCTGCTATAAGTTGTACGAGAATTTTAGTTTAATTATGAGAATATAGTTATAATATTAGCAGAATAAAGATACAATTTTACCAGACAAATGTCTTAAAATAAAAAAAAAGTAATTTTAATAAGAAAAAATTTGGATAAATAATTTTTTGTTAGAGTTCCAATAAAATTACTACTTTGTTCCCTAATATTACTTTACTCAGCTAAGATTAAGATTTTATTCTTGTAATAAAACAAGAAAAATGTAGCCCGACTGTTATATTTTGTTGCAGAGTTGATCTGAATTCAAAGTCCAAATAACCAGAAGCTGTAAAAAAAATAAAAAAAATCCTGCCAAGCGAGATGCCGACGCTGGGTGTGCTGCTGACGTCACTGAACTTCGGAAACCCAAGATGTCCATTGGTGAAAAAAGAAAAGGCAACTTTCAAAAACCAAAAGTTTGATTAATCGATAAAATCTATTTACTGACCAGCCTTAATCTGCAACTCTGGAAGAGAAATGTAAAAAGCCTTTAAATAAATTAATTAATCTTTGATCGCAATTGAACGGCTTTGCATAAAAAACATGACTTACAATAAGTGAATGCTTTAAACCAAATCACCGGTGGAAACATCTACACTGTGTGGATGCCAGTGGCAGTTCTGGCATGGATGGCAGATTTTACACAAATCCAGTTTACCAAGATTTAATGCAATCAAATTTCCTGGTTGCGTAATAACACAGAGGCAGTCCTGGTAGAAGGAGAGGACATGGGATAAATTATCTGGAGCTCATTTTCATGTGAACCAATAAGACGCCTCCTTCCTCAGTTCTTTCTACCCAACCAGGATATTTCACACTTCACAAGAACTTGACTATGTAACAGTGGCAGAATACCATGAAAGAAAACACATTTCTGCTCAGATGATGCAAAAACGAGGCTGCAAGAACGTAATGATCTTCTTAAAGCATAAGAAACAGATATATGTGTTCGATTTTAACCTTTTTTTTCTCGTTTTCTTTCCAGAAAACAAAATTACAAATGACATAAAATGATTTCAAAAAGTAGCTTTTATTTCAGTGAGTTGTATGCCAGAGTATGTGGGTTTGGCTATGAGAATTTTAGTTTAATCAGGAGAATATAGTCTTAATATTAGTAGAATAAAGACTAATTTTACTAGAAAAATGTCTGAATATTTTTTGCTAGAGTTCTTCATAAAATTTCTACTTCATTTCCTAAAATTACCTTATTAGTGTAGTTTGTGTTGTTTTAACGCTTCACTTAATAATGAATATAAGCTCAAATGCGAGGCCAGTTTGACAAAAACGCTTCACAACCGCTCCTCTAGACAGTTCAGAGTTCTTGATCTTTGGTTTCTAATCTCTTCACATTTGCTCACCTCTGAGGTTTTCTTTTGGCTCTACATAACAACTAACTTTTTGTATTTGTTTTGTGCATGATGACCCATTTCTGCTACTTTGAACATCAATTTGGATTATTAACGTAACACTGAAGACCTGCTTTGAGTTTGCATTTTTAATGTCTATGAATTTCCACGTTCCCATAACAATATGGAAACGCTAGAATGAAAGTGGCCCACAGCATCACACATCTTCCACTATACTTAACAAGGAGCTAATCTATATATCTATCTTTTGATTTTTTAATGCCTGACCCACCGTGAATGTTGATTAGAAGCCAAGTTTTCAGGTTTTATTTATTTTTAATTGTATGCAATTTAAGAAGACCAACAGGCCCACAGAATCACAGAGCCTCCACCATGCCTAACTGTAGGTCTGAGGTGCTTGTCTGTATAGTTTGTTTTGAACTAACAGTGTCTGTTGCTGTAAACCTCAATCCAACCAAATCACCTAATCCCAGATTAATTATCTTATCCGACTCCACATGTGAAATTTTGCAGAGGAAACGGAGAAAAAGTTTTTTCCATGACTCCCAAACATCCAGCAGGCATACGTGTGTCACGTCATAACTGAGCCCCAGGCAAACAGAAAATGACTGGTTACAACTAGTTAGAAGTATCTAGAAACTTTACTCCACTTTAATTGTTAAAGTACAAACAGTGACGTTTATTTTAATGGGATTATTATGGGTGCCAGTAATTCTTCCGTTGCTATTTAAAGAAAAATAAATTTCTTACTTTATTTCATTTGGGTCTTTTCCCCCACTCGGTAAATATGTTCAAATAAAAGTTAGGACACAAATTTCTCAGGAAGACTAAGAAACAGCAATGAAAGTTGAGTTTATTGTAAGCCCTTATTCATTTTGTTTACTTCTTGTACACTTTCAGTATCCGCACGCTTTCCTGGGAAACCATTAATCCTAATATAATCAACATAATCCCGATAAACAGACATCTGTCCATGGCAAACACCTAACAGTAACAGGTGTCAAAGAGGCGCTAAATGTCAAAAAGTCTCACCTTTAAGGAAAGTGTCTCATTCCATCTTCGAAAACTGGAAAACACGCTGGCAGGAGAGAAAAATAAAGATACCTGCACTTCTGTGTGACGCTGGCCAACTCCTGTCACACAACGTCAGGGGAAAAACATCACTTGAAATAAAAAAAAGAAAAGGAAAAAAAACAGGCCGAAATATGAACTGAAAAGCGAATAAAGAGTTCCCAATGGTTAGAAAAAGGAGGTTTTAGTCTATATCAATGGTCGTAATTCCTACTGCAATGCCTTTTTCCTTGTGACAAATGCAGGATTACGTTTTCTCGTCGTCCTTGGCGGAAAGTTATCGTTACTTCCTACATTTCTCCACGCGCAACGCACACACACACACACACACACAAACGCGCGCATACATCCGCTGACAAGGTGGGAATTAATGGATACTTTCCCCTTCAGTGAACCCGGAAACACCGCAACCTTAAAAAATGAGAAAAAATAAAGAAAAAAAGCAACGAGGCCGCCACCGTCACCGTAAAAAAACATTAAATAGAAACTCAGAGGCGAAATAATAATTCCCTTGGTGCAGTTTGGTACAGGTGAGTGGTGGGCTTAGCGCGTCTCCCTCTGGCCCCTTGAGGTATTACAACGTCTAAGCTCAGGAACTCAAACTTTTTAACGCCTACAAAGACTGAACAAACAAATAAATAAAAAATAAATATATAAATAACATATACAAAAACTTATTAAAAATAAACTGTCTTTGATGGAGCTGAAGGTGATGAGGTGATTGAGTTTGTTCTGCAGTGTCAAAGTTAGATTAAACAAAAAGATGGATGGGTAAAAAGTGAATCATTGGTTAACATTTTTATTAGTTTTTTATGTGTTCTATGTGTAAATCTGACCCAAGCTACAGGACGTTTTTCATGCATTAATGCACTGAAATCACCCGTCATTAGACGTCATTCTGCATTCATTTCCTGTTTCAGTGATGAAGAAGCTAAAAGCCATTATATTCTTTTATAATTACTATGATATAAAAATATTCTCATTTGAATATGTTGCTAAAGCATCTTTGATGGATAAAACCTGTTTGAAAAATCCCTACCACAAAGATTTTTAGATATTTTTTATTACTCAGGTTGTTTTATTTAGTTAATGCTATGAAACATAGTGGCAATTATTAAATGTTTATTTGGAAATTGTAGTTTTACCAACTGCTAAAAACTTAATTCTATGTTAATCAAACAAAATCTGAGCTTCATTAAAAAAGAAGAATTAAAAAAACAACAAAAAAAACTGGATACATTATAAATCAAAATCAAAAGTTATTGTCATGAAATGCGGTGAAGGTGCTGAGGAAGACACTGTGGACCCAGGTTGAAATGAAGAATGAATGAAGAATTTAATGAAGTTGCCAGAAATACAAAGTCCAAAATCCAGGCAGCACAGAATGAGAGGAAGGCTAAGGCTCAAAACTGGCAGCAACTGGTAAACAAGAGACATCCGACAGCAGACAACAAGGATCACAGGTGGGTTTAAATACACAAGCAGACAATCAGGAGAAACAAAGAACAGGTGTTTCTAATCGAGGGGTATAGACAGAACCAGAGACTCCACAGAACCCAAAATAAACACACAGAAAAATTCAAGTCACTACAGTTATAGTATAAAGAAACTGTATAAAGAAATTAAGATGCAAATGTTTCTTTTTAAGACTTGGGTCACTTTGTGTAACTTTACCTTAATGGTTTGAGCAACGACTGATGATTCTGTCAAATGTAATTAATCTGTGCATGCCTGTTCAAAGCTGAAACGGGAGACCATGCAGTGGTTAAAGTGCATAAAAATGATAAAAATGCATACAAAGGGCCAACTCCTCCACCAGAAAGGTCATCTCACAACCAGGCTCAAAGCACACTTTTTCCTTTCCTGACTTAATGTCGTGTTTTGATTTTTGATTCAATGTCGCATTGTGTTTCTGTTTGGTGTGATGTAAAGCACTTTGAAATGCCTTGCTGCTGAAATGTGCTACACAAATAAAATTTGATTGATTGATTCCACTGAACTTGAAACTCGAACAAGTCCGTTTGCTGCCCAGCCGTCAAAACCAGTGACACTCGCCACTAACGAGACCAAACCAAGCTTAAACACACCGACCTCAAACAAATTTAAAATTTCTAAAAGTGCTGATCACATTTCCACGTGACACTCAAGGCAAGATCACAACCGCTCCTAGCACACATCTCCGAGATGTTTTAACAATTAAAAACCTCATCCTGATCCGTGGTTTATAACGACAAACTAGTAACAAGTCAATGCACAATAAAAACTTCAAAAGCGACCACCCGCTGTGTGTCCCCGCTAACTGCAGAGAAGAAGCTTACAAACTCATCCTATAGTCTTCGGGAGGCGCAGCGATGGGTTGTTATGCATTTAAAAACCAGTGGCACCATAAAGGCGACCAGCAGGCCGTCACCCCCTCGAAACCATTAAATGCTCCATGAAGGGAAAGTGGATAGGGAAGCTCTACCCGCCGTACATCCACACTAGGAAATAACGCGGTGACACCCCTGTTGGGAAACGCCGCTAAAGCCTGCAAGGAGACACCTTCTCCAAAACGTTTTACTAGTGCACATTAAAAAACTTGACACTTACTTATATCGCTAAAATCAAAGCCTTGGAACAAGCATCCCACTCCAAAAATCACAAAATGCACTTCACGTTATCCAAACCACCTGCATATCCCAAAGACCGCACATGTCCAAATAAGGACAATTACATCACGGGCTTCCCCCGTCACCAATTAAACGCATGGAAATAGAGTAACGCTAACGAGCCAGAAATCCGATGCGACACAGGCGCCCCAAACAACGTAGTTTAGTCAAAACGGTGAGGAAAGCCAACTTACCGAGCCAAACATAAATCACAGAACCGTTTCAAAGAGCCCCCACTTGTTACGACTGGGTCAAGGTCATAACAACAACGGGAGACCATGCAGTGGTTAAAGTGCATAAAAATGATTATTTATTAACAAAAGCAACAATGGATTGTGGATGTCAGTATCAGTGGTGTAATGCAAATTCTTGGATGTGGTGTATGTGTGCATATGGAAGTGTTGAAGTGCAAAGACAAACTCAAATGTGCAAAAGGAGGGGAGCTGAGGCCTGGCAACAAAACACCACAAGCATCAAGTGGCAGAGTGGACGCCGAAGGCGACGACGGCCAGGTTTAAATGCTCTGTGCTCCAAATTAACAAATCAGCAGCACCTGTAAAGGGGAGGAGCACAAAGACAGACAACAATAATCATCTGGAGATGTGGTTTTTAATTCCGTGTTTAGGTTTCTTAGAAAAACAGGTCTAATAGGGAGATTATAGGGATTAGACATCTGGTTCATACTCCAGTCCAGAAGGTGGCGGTAATGCACCTGAAAGTTGTTTGTCAACCGCCATAAAACAAAAAGAAGAAGAAGAAGAAGACAGACAACAAGACACCTGCAACCCAGCCCATAAGGCGCAGGACCGTAAAGTTGCAAACATAACAACAATACATATTTGCAATACTAAGTAATGGTCATAAAACCACTGTGTGATAATTAACTGTTGTTGTTGTTGTCACCAGCCATGTTTTTTTTTTTTTTTTTTTCAAATTTGGAAACGTGAGAAACACCCCAAAACATTAACTGCACAACACAAATTGGCCCAATTTTAAAGGTCATGGTGTGTCACAGAGGCGTCTGCATGCAAATTTACAGTAACATAAAAAGGACAAAAATTTTGCTTAAGTGATGTGTGTGGTGGAATCATGCAAATGTTTTTTCGTGGTGCAGCCAGTTCACATTTTATAACGCTGTATTCATCAGTCGGTCATTTTAGGATGTAATGATACAGTAATGCATCAGTGGTGATCTGTGGTGGACGTCTTTGCATTAACTACAATAATAGCTGTAAACCCCACACAGTTATTGGGACATTTGCATTCATCATCATGGAAATTATTAGCATATTGTGTCTGTCTTTTTTAGACATTGCTTAATCCCAAGTTGTCCAGGTTGGTGACTGCACACTCATAACTTCAGTGATATTTTTAAAACCAAGAACTGTGTGCGTAAGTTTGTATTTATTGTTGGATTTTCTCTAATTCACTCAGGATCAACATTGCAAAGTAAATATGGGCTCAAATATTTACTTATCCTCCTTAAATGTTCACAAACTATCATCCCACTACTTCCTGTCGTCGTCGTCTTCGTCGTTTTCGCCTGTAGCAACATCCGGTTGTTGATCACGTGACTCGTGTGACGTGAAAAAAGCAGTTTTGCTAAATACATCTATTTTGAGAAACCACCGTATCTTAGCGCAAGAACTTTCAAAACTGGCAGGTTTCCATTAAGTGAATTTATTTTCCTTATTTGGAAATGCAGCTTGTTAGTCTCTTAATAATTTTCTATTGTGAAACTCTTCAAATTAACTCAAACTTTCTTTATCTAGTGAGTGTGTTTACTTCTGTTTGCAACTTGAACTTCGACTGTAAACAGTCAAAAATCATTTAGGCTAATTCAGGCATATTAGATTACATTTTTAATAAACATTTCACTGTCAAGAGCTTGTGTTTCCTTCAGAAGGAGTCTTCAGATTTTATCCGCAGGAACATGGCTCAAGGTGAGGAGTAATTGTTCAGACAGCAGGCTCAACCCTCCAGGTTGTCTAAAATCAATAGCACGCCTTATGATCATCACTTCTGCTTATGCAGCACCGATCCATTCGGGTATTTAATGACTGCAGAGGTGTCGAGCTGTTGCATCCCAATTTAGTGAAGACGCTCGCAGACACACTGACGGCTTATTATAGCATGACGAATGAAGAGAGGCGATGCAAAGTGTTACTCAGCAGAAATCAGCTGCCGATGATAACGACTACCTGCAGAGGCAGCGAGATTCGCCCACACAGGAGGACAAATTAGGGCAGAGGAGTGAACTCTGTATTTCATTGGGTCATCATAGACTCTTTAAAATGAATACAAATGTTCGTGGTCGTCTCTGGTGTGTTAGTGGTGATGGCTTTGATGGAGGAACTGACAGACTCATTAGGTGTCACTCTTGTTCCTGCTGGACTGAGCCAGTTCTGAAAAGACACACTGATTCCAGTTCAGTAGGCACACGAGTAAACAACCCAAACGCAGCTCAGTGTCACCAATTCCCAAAATAATTGAAAGCATAGACAGTAACAAGCACTTGCTCTATTTTAAACTCTGAAAAAATTGCTTTTTTTTTTATTAGCTTACATCATCTCTGTCTTTACATTCGACACAGCGAGTCAGTTATGTCCATTTAAAATTATCTTTAGTGTGATAAAAAAAAAAAAAATAATCGCTCACGAATCACCCTGATTTAACCTTTTGTTCTCCATCACTGCCTGATTCTTCATCTTTTTCGCCTCATAAATCAGAAGAAGCCAACTGCTACATAATTTGCCTGGACATGTAAAGACTTTTACAGCATTCCTCTTCTCTTTACAGTACAGGTGCTTTTAATGACGGCCGTCCGTCTCTCCTCAGCTTTGGGATTTATGGACAGCTGGGACCTTCAGGTATGCAGGAGATGATTTTTTTCATGTCAGACACTGAACTTAGCCACTGTGAACAAATCCTGTTTGTACCGATGCTCACTGATGAGCTAAGTTCTGCATCTTTAGAAAATTTCAGTTTTGCTGTTGTGCAGTTTGGGGGTAAATAACTGTTTCTCCTTCTGTAAAACAGAGACAAAAACATGCATCATGCAACTTATACACTTTTAAATTGGAGATAGTAGATCTGCTTGATGAGGTAATCACAATCAATCTGGTTAAAGCGACAAGATCTTTAGCTTTCATGCTGATTTATCCAAATGGGATTCCTAGACGTACAGAAGAGCAGAAGTTATTGGCTTGCCAAAAAATGTCAGTTTATTTTCAAATAAACTGACCTAGCAACCCCAGCCAAGCCCAGCTCCGTTACCTAGCAACCCAAGGAAATTTCCATTACTTTTGCTCAGTTAGTTTTACTGCTGCTGGAAAAGAGAAACTGTTTGGTGGTGGACTTACCATTCAGAATAGACATTTTGCTATGTTCAAAGATGGTTGTATAACTGCACATCTGTTTGGAGCCATTTTCACATGCGAGTGTAAACATTGAGTTTATTTGGATTTAAAGTGACAAGAGGCCCTAAAATGGCTCATTCTGAAAGTAGATCAAAATAGGGGGAACTGAAAGAAATACAATCTCATTATCTAAGAATAATTTTCAATCCAAAACCAAATTTTTTTATATATCCATTCAGACTTGCTGGCATAAGATCATTGTTCTTGTTTTGTCATAAAGCTGATGGTTGGATAATTTGCTTCAGGATTTTCTACTAAAGAACAGAGTTCATTGTTTCAGCCATTAAGTTCTGAAGTAAAATCGCAGTCCCATATCATCATACTGCCACCACCAGGTCTCACTTTGTTAGTCTGTGAGACCTGGTGATGTCTGAAGTGATTTTTTGAAAGTGCTGTGTTAGGATCAGTTAAAATGATATCAACTTTCCCAAAAAAATTTGGCTAACCACAGTTTATTTTTTATCAGTGTAGACCAGTTACTTTTTCACAAAGTAATTTGAATGGGTTTTCTCCCTCAATAAATGAAAACATAATTTAAAAAGTGCTTCTTTTAATTTTAAATTCAAAAATACTTAATCCAAAATGGAAATTAAATGTTGTTCTAAGTCCTTTTAATTCAAAATTCTTCAAATAGTTATCGTAGATGGTGATGGCTGTGGGCAGAAAAGGTCTCAAGTTTTACACAAGTTATCTTTGACTGACATTAAACTTAGTTTTACCACATTTAAACAACTTTATTGTTACTAAAAGCGTTTTTTTTATTTTTTTACTTCAAAGGTTGGTGGAAGATAATAAATCATTTAAAAGCCAATCTTCGTCCATGGTGGTTGAAATAAGCTTCTCGTAACTCATAAATTTCACGGCAAGATGGCGTAATTACAGACTTCAAACTCCAATATCAGTTTTCTCTTTCCCGCTACAGGCCCCATTCTCCAGCTGCAACAGGACTCGATCCTCTTATTTTGTCTGAGCCTCAGGACCCGAAGCTCAGTTTTCAGAATAAATTGTTATTCCACCCAAATGGGGGCATGATGACATCAGCCTGACTGTCTAATCTGTTTGCGCAGCCTTGATGTGGAGTCAGTAAAGTTGTAGAGAGATGCATCAGATAATTTAGACCTTAAAATACCAGCGTTTCACTTCTTGCCTCATCAAACCTCCAAAGTGGTTTACAAACAGTATTTAGCAATTTGCGTAAAATCATAGTTTTGAATTTTCCTGCGTGCCTATTCCCACAAATCTTGTAAATAAACCTCAAAGGCCGGATTAGTTTCAAGGATATCGGTGTCGAAAGTTACCTGAGCATGAATGCCATTATGTCATTTTTCTCCCTTCTTTGAAAGAAGAAGAAGAAGAAAAGGCAGCTGCAGCCTTTGTCGCGACGCCCTCTCCTCCTCTTCCTCTCCTGTGTAGAAAAAGTGTAATGATCCGTCTTGATCTTAAATAAGCAGGGCGACAAAAGCCCTGCGATCACCTTCACACGTGAGTTAGTTCTGCCTCTCCAGACTTGTTCAGTTCAGGTTAATGGTTTCTTTCAGCGAAAAACAGACACAAAGAAAGAGGCTTAGACAAAAGCAATCTACTCTGACAGAAACATTTCCAAAAGAAAAACAACCTGAATGAGAAGGAAAAAGTTTCGGTTCATGTCAACGGGGATTTATTTGCTGCATTATAAGAAAGAAAAACAAATCTTCAACCACGGAGGCACCTGTTAAAAGAATCTCAGCTCACCTGGACAAAAAAGAGCGGAGTGGGCCCAAACTGTTTCCTTTGGGTCTTCTGCCTGGCTGTGCATGTTCTTAGCTTCTCCTCAAGTTGCTCGCTGTAAGGTGAGCATGAGCACAAGTGAGGAAGGGAGGATGTGTGAAAACAGAGACGGCACAGAAAGAGGAGGAGGAGAAGGAGGAGGGAGGAGGAAGAGGCTGATGATGATGGGACAGGTGTGGAATTTACACACCCTGCTGGTAGCGAAAACTATCGGCATATTTGCTTCATGGTGATGAGTCACCCTTGTTATTGGTGGAAGTGGGAGAAAATGAGAGTTTCTGAGTGAGAGAGAAGGATCCTAATGGAAAGTTAATACCTATAAAAGTTTGGCCACCTCATTAACACACAAAAATACTCAATCCTACCAAGTATGTTTGGTCTAGTTTCTGCTGCGAATATTTTCCCTCGAAATAAGACAAAACCAACCTACAAGTAACTTTTCAGTAAGATGTAGGAGCTTGTTTTAAGTCAGTAATTCATTAATTACAAGGTTATAGTTCCAATGGCAGATAAATTCACTTAATAAAATGGGAAAAATGCCTCGTTATGATTGAAATAATCTACAGAGCCCCCTAGGGTATGTGAGGAAAATAGTTTCTTTTGCATTCCCTCGTGCTTATATATTCTTAACTCTTTGGTGCAAAAAAACAGCTTGAAACTCAATTTATTTACTATTTAAATAAATTTATTTATTTGTTTGTTTGTGTAGAGATGGAACTGCACATGAAAATGATGCTTTAAACCAATACAAAAGACAATCAAAACTGTCAGGTGACTTTATTACCCTGTGAAAATAAGTCAGAAATAGTCTGGATGGATTTTTCCTTTCTTTCCTTCTTACATAAAGTTTCCGTTTACATCTGGAAAGAGATGGAAAGGCCATGTGTAGCACTACTTAATGTACTAAGGGACTAGATGGCATATAATATCAGAAGACTAAATTCATCTACTGGAGCTGTTGTCAGTAATCAATAAAAACAATACAAAAGAATAACTGCTTTCAATACCGTGTATTTTATAGAGGGGAAAATTTAAATGAACACCACGAGACACAAAACATACATAGAACCCCCAAAAATATAAATATAAAATATGAATGTATGTAAATATATATATATAGTACTGCAGTAGATCTTCCATATAAATGTGCACAAAGTCCTAAATTTCCCCACCAACCAGCACAATGTCTGACTGACACATTTAAAAAGTCCATGATTCGATTGTCCAGTTATTTGAGGTGAAAATGTCCAAGCGCAATTTGTTTCCAATATAGAAGAGATGAATAATGGATTGTGTGTCTTTATGATGAGATGGAGGGGGAAATGCTACAGACCATCAGCATCCTACCAGACCAGTATGGAGTGAGTTTCAGGTTCTCCTGGACCCAGCCAGTTATCAGAAGCTCGCCATCCTTTAACCCTAAAAGACTCACCTGGCCTGTATTGAAATAAACAATACAGGCCAGGTGAATTACCAGCCTACTAGTTAACTAGACATGTTTCAGTTATTATATACAGAAATAAATGCAATTATATCCACAATCTAATCTTTCAGGCAAAATAAAGATATCAGCATTTAACTCATTATCTTAAACACATATATTGAATTTAAGAAGATAGATCATGTGACCATTGATAACCAAACAATTAGCATTGGCTGCCAGCACCAACATGCTAAACAAACAAAACAACATTGTGTTCACTACTCACCAATTCCATATATAGTTCAGTGCATGACAACTTCATGGCTCCAAGCTCACTGGGTTTTCAGATCTACATGATTTTATATTTTGAGTTTTAAAAGTGCATAACAAAGAGATTAACTAATTGTTTGGAAGCACAAACCTGTAGCTCCTTTGTCTCCAGCTGTTTCCCTCACACCTGACTGGGAAAGCTGGAGCAGGCCTGATTAACTACTCCAGATGCAGTGATTGGCTGAATGCACTAAGTGACTGACTGTTACTCTAACCAATGGCGCAGCAAAGGCGGGATTAAGGGCAGTTTTACACATGTTGGTCTGTTTTGCTTTTATCCTAAAAAAGAAGATATAAACCTATATATATTTCACAGACAAGATATTAACATACATGGAAAAACCTTACATTATAGCTGAAAGTGTGGTGGCCACCATAAGAAAGACTTTCAGTGTTCAGTTATGCTACATGAACTGATCAGTACATTATTGCGAGAGAACGCAAAAGAAAAAAACTCTCCATGTCCCCTATGGGGCTCCGTAGAAATCTTCCAGTGGAAATACTATCTTTTTATTTACTCAAAATAAACTCCACTATCTTGCAAAAATGTTACTTGAAAGTTAATTTCAAGTGTGCTAATATATTTGTACTAGAAACTAGACAAAAATACTTTTTAGATCAGCTATGTTAGACATGTGTTCTTATATTTAAAGTTAAGTAAAGCAGGATTTTTAGTTTGGAAAGGGAAGCATATTTACTGTGGAAAAAAAGTCTTAAATCCAGCATAGATTATGCTGAAAATTCTGCCCCAATCTCAGAGAATACAGAGAGAGAGAGAGAGAGATCTTTAGATAATCTCCCTCCTCCTAACCTCAGCTCATCCTGCAGGTTCTCTGCAGGATTTAGGATGAAAGTCGTCATAGTGCAAAGTCGAGCTAGATTCATTAGATTGTTTAAAATGTGTTTGTATTTCTCTGACAGTTTTCCTAGAAACAAGCCCAAAGCATCACAGATTCTCCACCGTACTTACCAGTGGGAATAAGTTTTTTTTGTTTTTAAGTCAGTCTCATCTGCAGTATTTGTTTTCATGATCAGACCCATTACAGAAGATTCTGTAATTGATCTTCTGTAAAATCAATTACAGAAGATTGATCTTATGTCCGTTTAATTCTTTCTTTATTGATTTGGCAAAATGTTTTTGATCGTTATCTAGCAGAAATATCTAATCCATTTTCAGTAGTCTGTAATTCTTACTAAGACTCAAATTGATTAGGTTTTGTGTGCATATAATATTAATGTTTTTATTTTATTATCTTTAAATGCAGTCTTAAATTACCATACTTCATCAAGTAGTGTGGTAAAATAGTGTGATAACTGGTAGCTCTCAGATATAATCTTTTTTTTTTGCTGTTTTTGAACAAGTCACCAGTCTGTCGCAGGGCAACACAGAGACACACAGGACAAACAACCATGCACACACAAACTCATGCCTAGGGAGAATTTAAGGGAGAATTTAGAGAGACCAATTTACCCGACAGTCATGTTTTTGGACTATGGAAATCCTGGGTCGGGAATCGAACCCAGGACCTTCTTGCTGCAAGGCAACAGCTCTACCAACTGCGAGACTGTGCAACCTAAGTATTATATTTATGATTTTTAAAATTATTTTAATTTTTAAGGAGGGAAACTGAAAATGCTTTGAAAATTAGATGTACAACCTCATGGCAGTTAAAATACTATCACAAAACAGCAGCTACTGCTGTAGTTGGACAGGCTTTCCCTCTATTACTATGTTGTCAATCCGTCATAAAAGTGATTAAAAATAAGTTTAAAAGATTATTTATTAGATAAATAACAAATTAATTATCTAATTTATAATTAGATAAATAATTTGTTATTTATCTTATTAATTTAGGTGTTTCTGTGATCCTTTATAATAACAATGTTTAAATGATGTAAATCCAAAAACAGGTAATAAAATTACAAAGCAAAAATACTAAATCCTATCAAGTGTTTTTGGTCTAGTTTCTAGTGCAAATATCTTAGTAAACTTACATGTACATTTTCAGCAAGAAACAGCACCTTGTTTTACATCAGTAATTCCTTAATGTTAATGAAAAATACTAGCGGTACGTAAAATAATTGCCAGTATAATGTAAGTTTTAACGTCTTGTTTCACTGGCTTAAATGGCTCAGAAATGGCAGCCATCTTGAGAAATGGCTAGTAGGAATTAGCCATTTCCATTAGCCATTTGTTTTTTATATAGGAAATATTAAAAAAAACAAGAGACTTGAGATACAAGTAAATTTTTATGCTTGTATTCACATCTGAAAGGATTTTACAGAAATATGCTCCACTAACACCCAGTCAGTGTTTTCTGCTCAAGTTAAGACTGAAATAGAAATAAAATCCCGTTTCTTCAACAACAGGAAACTATTGCGTCCAACTGGTTTATAAAAGACGACCTTGAAGGAAATGAATGAGCATGTGGTGCTTTGTAAACAGTAATTGGCTGACATGATGCTGGTTTTTGAGGAGCAATAACTAACTTTGTTGTGTAATATGGAAACCGTCTATAAAACATCTAACAAAAGGCAAGACTGCAGAGGATGAAAGGTTTGGCATCCATTTTACAAAATACCTTCTTCCACTTGTGTGGTGCATTTTTTCCCATGTCCACCTATAAACTCTGCTTGTTTGAACAAAGCCGTGTTGCTGGAAGACTTCCCGTCTCTGTCACATGTGAGCCCTCATGTCAGTCATCGTTCCCTCCATGTGCTTTCTGCCCTCTCTCCATCAGCATGTCTGTTTTTGTTTGAGCAGCAACCTGATACACACAGCCTCGCTACACGGTTGCTGCGTGTCACCATCCCTTTGCAGGAAAACAGGAGAGGTTGTCTGCTGTTTTTTTTTTTTTTTTTTAACTCGTAGCCTTTTAAAAGCACTCTGCACAGCTCCACTTTGGCCTTTAATGCACCCGGTCCATTTAGCACGGTGGAGCTGTGAAACCCAAGATTACAGGCTGGGTCGACAACAATTTCACCTTCTGATTGAGCCAATATCCAGCATACGTCTAGAAGAGTGCCTGTACATTTGCAGGTTTTGCTTTTTATAGCCCGTTCAGGTTTCTCTTTTGTAAAACTCGTCGTTTGAACCTTTAACCTCTGGATACTACAAAAGAGAAAAAAACACATCTCTGTGTGCGTGTCACTGATCCGATCTGTCACATTTCTTGGGGGTCGTTGTTTTGGAGAGTTTCCTCCGAGCACAAAGAGATGAGGCGGCTCCCGCGTGAAACCAGATCTAGTTTGTAGTGATGGACGGCACATGGCGGGGAGCACTGGATGCATTAGCCCCGGCTAATGGGCTAGCTGGCTCTGAGGAGCCTGACTGTCCATTATGTGCAGCCGCGGCTCAAGGAGTTTAAAGGTAAACAGCTTTCTGACCGCTTTGAAGTCCAACAAGAGTTCATCTCATTATCTAAAATTGGATAATGTCTACTGGACATGCAGACCAGTTCCTGGCATTTACAGAATGTCAGAGAAGCTTTAAAACAACTAATGATGCAGAAAATTATTATATTTTTCAGCAGCATTTTAATAGCCTGCTGGAGAAAAAAACAACACATTTTAAAGGGCTGGTGTTATGTATTTTCTAGTTGCATAGTGCCATTTTATGGCACAATAATGTTATCTAAGGATGTCGTGAAAATGCTGCAAATTTCAAACGTGACTTAAAAGAAATTTTACTTTGCAGTTTGATGTCTTGAAATTGGGCCTCTGTCTCTTTAAAAATCTTATGCTCTTTCTGAATCTCCAAATCTGCACGTCGTCACACAATGACGTTTCCAGCCGTTCGTAGGAGCGTTACACTGAGAAGTGACTCCGATGGTAAACTTAGTACTCGCAGCTCCAGCAGGCGTTTGCTGGTCTGGAGGAACTGAGTTTGGGAATCACAGTGGAGGGGCAGAAGCTTGGCTTGGAAAGTGCAGCAGAGGAGATTTGTGGGAACAAGCGTTTAGGCACCCCTGAGTGGTTGCCATGGAGATTAAAGGATTTCTCAAACATGCATGGAAGAATCAAAGCAATACTCCAGGAATGTTTCTGATGAACAAATAACTTTATAGCATGATGTATACTTTTAGACGTGTGGTGAAAAGAACATAATCTAATTATCTGTAATCATCCATTTACAAATAATTAATCTTTTGTTTAGCAGCAATTATCAAACTGTTTTTCTTGCTTTGTTTTCCTTCCAAGTTCCACTTCACCTGTTTTTTTGTGCGAGTGTGAGGTCTTCCCATACAGAGCATCTCTGCAGGGTAATAATCAGTTGATAAACTGTCAGGGATTCAGAGAAATTTGAAGCTCAATCAACGTTTCTACATCATCCAGTCCAGTTATTTCAAACATTTAAAGAGTTGTAGCAAAATATTCAAAGTTTCTCAAATTTCTGGAGCGCTAGATTGAAACGCATCGAAGGTAAACATCAGCAAACTGTCTCTGCACACCAAAAGAATACCTATTGTTACACAAAATATTTAAAGTGCAACACCTGTGTTTGTTTTAGCGCTTTTCCAAGTTGCAACAACATAATTGCCGTCCTCCTATATGTTTAGAGGTGGACTAAAGTTGTAGTTACTTCTGCAAAAACAGGGCTGGAAACCATTTTGTTTGCATGACTCTCTGCAGAGAATTGTGTTTATGGTGACTAAATTCACCACTGCCAGTTTAACAGGCGAAATGAAATCCTTTACAAAATCATTCATTCTCAAAAGAAAACAAAAGCTCAAACAAAAGAGGTCATCTTAGCTATTTTGATCCTCTGGCATCAGGCTGGACAGAGCTGTTTAAGGCTGCTGCTTTGTGTTTTTCTTATCAAACACACTTAAATCCGAAAACACCTTATCTCTACTAGCAGCTTAAACCCACATATCTTGTTTTTTTATGTATTTCACCATGGGAGTATCTATTAACAATCACTATGTTGACTAAGCAGCTCTAAACATGTAAAAATCTTTTGCCATATGAAACAAAATAAGGTATTTAAGAACAAACTAAAGCCAAAGTAAGTGAGTGAGTGAGTGCAATGGCATGTGAAATACTCCCATTAAACAAATTATGTATACAAAAAGGCAACTATAGATGAATTTAAATCACCTTAAGGAAAAGCATGTTTTCAACTTTATTAAATGTGTCAAGATTGAAAGATAATTGAAAGATTTTCTTCTTTTGGGGAAAAGAGGGAGTGTAAGCTTTACGTTTTAAGCTGGTCCCCATTCAAGAAGGAAGTTTTGATACTTTTACTTTATTTGTCAAGTTTTTCTAAACATTTACACACCAAGATTAATTTGGTAACTTTTACTGACAGGTACAGAAATGTACTTTCAATCTGTTTTTCTCAATCAGTTTCATTATTGAAAAGGAACATGTTGACACATTTGACAAACCCTCCGAACTCAGAAATAGTCACTGCCTGACATATTTATAGGAGGTGGAAAAATGAAGGATATATTTTCTGGAATTAGGACATATCAAGGTTAAAAATGGTAAAAGCTCTTGACGCAAAGAGAAATGGATTGATTTCTATCTTATGCTACATGCAGAAGCAACATTTATCTTGAAATAATAGAGCAGCAGATGGGAGAGTCTGGATGGACCGGGGGAGGCGCTGTTGCATTAATCACATCTGGAGGTGTGATAAATGCTTGAACAAGAGGCTCTCATGCCGAGCAGGAGAGTTTAAATGAAGAAGAGATCATCCACTAATTTTAGTTTACAAATTTCATCTATGATTTAAGGAATTTTTAAAGTAAAATTCAAGAGAAGGTCAGATTTGTCGCTGTCTTGGTCTTTAATGCAGTTATTATTCCCTGAAAACAGACCGTCCAGGATCATGAGTGCCACCTACTGGCCGTGTCGTTCAACAGCACTTCAACCACCTTCATGCCGGATTGGAGGGCTGAAAAATTGATTAAAGAAACTGAATAATTTAACAAAGTTGTACAACCAAGATCCATTACTTTGTGAAGACACCTGGAGCAAACTGATTTGACCCTCTGAGTGATTAGCTGGATGCGGAGTCGGTTCTGCTTACCGAGATGTCAAGTCCGCCTGAAAGCCTCTGTTTGTGGCGTCACACAGGAAATGCAGGGAGGCTAATTATAGTCGGTAAATTGAACATATGAATAAACATAAGTCTTACTCTGAACCAGCAAATGTGTCGTATTTTCATAGTATCGTAGTTACAATTAAAATGATTATAAATATTTAGTTTACAAAAACCTTTGCAGTTTAAAACGAAAAGTGTATATTGTGTGCAAATGCTTTTTAGGTCAGTCAAATAAATAATTAGTCACACAGCCCTGCAGCTCGAACAGGAATCCAACAGAGCAAAGAAATATTAAATGCGACTTATCAACAAAGCATCAAAATGGTCTATGTGTGAATTATTAAACAGCAGCTGTTTTGTGTTTCCTCTAATGTACTTCTTTCAACAGCAGGTGAGCTTTCTGTTTTATTCTGTACAAATTCATTAATTCTATCTGAATGAGGCTTCATGTTTATTTTGTACAAGTTAAGGAGGAATAAAAATTAAATGCATGATACAATACATACTAGCTGTGGGGGAAAAAATGACAAGATTTTAATTTGTAAAACCAAAAATTACTTTTAGAAAATAAACCTTTGATCTTTTATGCAGTCGCACAATTAAGAAAAATCTCATCCACAGAAGACACAATAATGAAAATACTGATTTCTTTTAGCAATCCCATTTCTTCAGCTCCCATCAGTCTGACTTTAATTTGGTCTGAGCTCCAGACACAGCCTATTAAAATGTTTTTGTTATTCTTCTCCTGATGAAGGACTTGACATGTTTTATGGGACTGAACAGAAACACCAATCAGGAAATTTTGCAGTAAATTCAAGCAGATGTTTTGAAAATAAACTAAAAGTGGAAGTGCCAAAATGTTTGAACTGAAACCCCTGAGAGAAGTTTTACAGTAAGTATAAAAACTGGTGCACAAGTAAAACTCCACCAGTCAGATTTAAAAAGTATCTTGGATTTATTCTCAAAAACTTACAGGATGTCAACCGGTTTGGGTCATACACCAATTTGTTATCTTGAAATTTCTTCAGCGTATTGTTCAACACAGTTCCTGTTCAGAAGTTCAAAGCATCTTATTGCAATTCACATATTTTAACATGCGAACTACTTAGCATGTTGGTCTGTAGGGAACAAAATCCAAAATGGGCTTGAAAAAAATGATCCACTGTCCAAATTCTCCATGAACCTTTAAAGTTTAACCCAGGGGTCCCCAAACTTTCTCCTGTGAGGGCCACATAACTTGTCCCTTCTCTGATGGGGGGCCGGGGTCAGTTTGTAACAGAAAAAGTGTGACGATTGTAAGAGTGCTAAACATAAAAATGTATTGTTTTTCAGAAAGCACAATCAAATAACCTTTTCTGGATTCTTCAGAGAACAAAAGTCAGGAAATAACACTATTTATGAAATAAATAATAAACAAATAACACTGGGTTCTCCACATAAAAAAAAGGGTTAGGGTCAATTATATGCATGTATAAAATAGTTACTAACTAATAATTAATAATAAATAAAGTTCATTACTAAGGAACATTTTATTGCAAAAGTCCAACTTATTAAATAAAAATACACATACATGAAAATACTCTGGTATTGTTCAGGGGGCCGGACCAAATGTGGAGGCGGGCCGCATCTGGCCCGCGGGCCGTAGTTTGGGGACCACTGGTTTAACCCATCATCACCTTTGTATCAAATGGAGAAGTCAATTATTGTTTAAACCAGAAATAAAGTAGGAGGTAGTGCATCACAAATAATCTTCTGGTATGAAAAGTGTGGAGAACAAGTAGAATAACCGTCAGATTAAAAAGAGTTTTTAGCGTTAAAACTTTATATGTAGACACAGTTCTGTTCAGCTTTTCTTCACCTTAATTTTTAGGGAGTTTTCCTGATCAAAATGCTTTAAATGTTCAGTTTTCTTAATGCACTTCAACACAGGAAATGCACCTCCTTACTATCACCACTGTTCCCATAACCTGGTGTAACAGTTCTAATAGAATAGATTAGAATAGAAATATATATTTTACTTTACTTTATTTTTCTACAACGGGGAAAATTAGGTGTGTCAGTAATTTAAAGGTAAACAGAAGCATATATTTTCAAGCTGAGGTAAGAAATGTAAAAACAGAAAGGTAGGCGAATGTGCAGTGAGAAAATATTTGCACAAAACCCCCCAAAATAATACTGCAGCTGAGTAAGGTAGTTAAAAAATGATTAAATCTGCATGTATATTTGTGCAAAAAAATTTAAAAAACGGCAAAAAACACCAGGTATGTCCAGTTGAAATAAAAATAAATAAATAACAGCAGGAATGTGAACATTTGTTGGAGTTTTGTTTAAAGCTTAGGTAATTCTAAAATATTACAGCTGCTGGAAGGAAGGACCTGCAATTTGGACAGTGGACCTTTGTGCAACTAGGATGCAGCAGTCTGTCAATGAAGGAGCTCTCCAGCTCATTGCTTCATTTTTTCCAGAGTTTTCCACCTTCCATCACCTGCAGTGGGTGAGTTGGCATCCTAACGCAGGGTTGCCCTTCCTGATGAGCGTAAAAGCGACAAATCCACAAATCAAAACAGGACTGACACAGACAGGCCGCCATAAACAAAACCTGCAGCAGGTTACTTCTCCAACGTTTTGCTGCTTTACGATTGGATCTTGATTAATTAAATGCGACTGGGCGTAATTTTTCAAGTCTCGTTTTCAGCACCACTGACAGGCTACACACAAAAATGTTGACCCTGGAAGTTTTCAAGTGTGGCGGTGGTGGCAACAATTCGTGGTTGCTTCGTCGGAAGCTGGAATGCGGCCAAAAGGAGGGGGCAGTTCAAGGCTGCTTGCAGCTCCAGATTGTGACGCACAAACACAAAATCTTGTGAAAGGCGAACGATGCACCCTTCACTTCTGTCTCTGAAAATCAACTCGTCACACCGGAGAGTTTACGGGACGGTTTCCTGAATCTAACAAGAAAATAAGCCAACACTATGTTCCACAATAGAGAAAGCTTTCATTACTTTTTTACTTTATGCCAAAGGTCAAATATTTACATTTTGACTAATCAACTGTGTTGCTATTACAAAGAGATGCAAAAGTTATAACTAACAGCTGTGGTGTTCTGGGGTATGCAACTCTGTAATGTGATGCTGATTGATGTTAAATTTAATGATAGTAAACATTTAAAGGACAGATTAAAGATTAGTTCCTGGTTGTGAATCTAATATATTGCACTGCAGATAATTATGTATTTAACCTACTATTATTCTGCCACGTTGTTTTCCATGTCGTTTTGTTTTTATTTAATCAATCAAGTTTATTTGTGTAGCTCATAAAAAGCATAATAAACACATCATACAGTGAAAACCATTAACAGACATTACATTTGATCAAGTACCATCATCAAATTCATCATCCCACATCAAATGTTTCATTTATTATGAATCAAAAGCAGCTCTAAACAGGAGGGTTTTTAGTCTAGATTTAAAGGAACGCAGCGTTTTGGCTGTTTTGCAGTTTTCTGGAAGTTTGTTCCAGATTTGAGGTGCATAGAAGCTGAATGCTGCTTCTCTAGGTCTGGTTCTGGGGATGCAGAGCAGAACCAGAACCAGAACATCTGAGAGGCCTGGAAGGTCAGAACAACAACAACAGATCTTTAATGCATTTAAGCCGTTCAGTGATTTATAAACCAACAGCTGTATTTAACAGCCTACTCTATCAGTGTAAGGACGATAGAACTGGGCTGATGTGCTCCGTCTTCCTGGTTTTAGTCAGAACCTGAGCAGCAGCGTTCTGGATCAGCAGCAGACCTGAGAAGACAATGTTGCAGTAATCAATGCGACTAAAAGATGGGTTTCTCTAGATTTTGCTGGGACATTAGTGCTGTAATCCTGGAAATATTCTTCATATAGATAGAAGGCCGACTTTGTAACTGTCTTTATATGTCAAGTCTGAGTCCATCACTACACCCAGATTTCGGACCTAATCTCTAGTTTCTAGTTGAAATAAGTGAAGCTGTGTGTTAACTCCAGATCGTTCCTCTTTAGGTCCGAAGACAATCATTTAATTTCTAAAAACAATTTCAGTGATTAAAATCATCTGACATCTAAATGTGGATCCTAAATAAACTAAACTAAACATGCAAGTTGTTAAGTTAAATAAATATTACTGAATTTACAGTTCTTTAAAATATTCAGGAACTGTGCCAACATTATTTAGAGGAACTGTAATGAGCGCAGATGAATGGATAGAGTCTGAACTTGAAACATTTTTCCTGTGATCTTTCCTGACAGTGATTTACAGGAGCGAAGAGCCTCGGCTCCCACAGACAATGCTGTTTAAGAGCTGCGGTACTAAATAGGACACTGCCACTTAAGAAAATAGGAGAGGTTGTGTAGTCGGAGCCAAGACTGGATGTTGCGTCAGCAGCGTGTTAAGCCACGCTGTTCCTGGAGTTGGTTCAGCCGAGGTCTTGCAGCACTGCCCATCTTTCTTTAATGGTTGTTTACGAAGCATGAACGACTCCTCAACACCTCAATAAGCAACAATTACGCTGTGGCAGGATGAGGACATAATTGAAAACTTTCTCCAAATGAGGTCACTGGCCTTTTTCATCACGGTCTATCCATGTTGGCATGCTTCGACTCAGATTAGGTGTGAACCGAGTGATTGCTTCACCATCTTTGAGTCCTTCGTCTCCAGCAGCAGGAGCAGCGATGACGTTTCTACTTCCTGTTCTTTCTCTTTAACGCCACTATAGATGACACAGAGATGTACTTTCTGTCATGTTTGACATTAAATGCGTTTAAAAATTAGCAACTTTAAGCACTTTCCCATATCCTGTATGTTTGTCTGTTTTTGCAGAAAATGGAGGCAGATTAAATGTTGTAATCTTTACATGCTGTATATATTCTGAGCAACAAATACTTGAATTTAAATCACCTTAAAATACAAGATTTTAAAGTCAGAGGAGGTTTTCTCTTAGCAAAAAGCCGACTGTAAACTTGAATGTCAATAGCTACAAAATAAGTAAAACCAAAAAAAATGTTTCATACAGGAGCAATTATTCATGCAGAAAAGCTTACAGTATTTGTTAATAATCAGAAACACAATAAATCAGAATTTAATTAATAAATAAAGCACTTGAATCATCAAATGAAGCTTGATTAGTTTTGAAATTTCATAAACCTTCTTGGAAATCAATGTTATGAAGCTTTATTTATTTACTTATTTTTTTAAGTAGCAACATAATTCAACCTAAACAAAGCAGATTTCAAATAATAATAATAATAATAAAACTGGTCTAAAATTACATCATGAGTATTCAAGTGTATTTTGATCTCACAAATAAGTTAATAAAGATGAGAAAATACAAGTTTTTCCACAAATCCAAGTTGCTCAGAACTAATAGAATACACTTTGGTGAAGAAAACATCAATACATTTTTATTTTAGAGGACGAAATCATAGAGAAAGGTGGAATCTGTGAAACTTTATTCAACAAAAGCCTCAGACTGGAGCTCTGACCTGCGGCGGTTTTAACTAAAAACATGCTCCTGCCTTTTGTGTCGACTTCCTAAAGTCAGAGCACAGCTGATAACAGCTGCCTGTCTGTCCTTCAAATCGAAAACCAGGTGAGCTTCAAGGCTTTTTCATCCTCTTCCCGTCCCAAGTTAAGCTCTCAGTGGAAAAACAGCATCACCATTATGACCTGGCGAAATGAATCATTTCCATCCTGTTTCCTCACTGTCAGCCTTGGCAACCGCTTCCTGAGAGGCGTCTCAAGGCAACGTATGGGTCCCCCTGTTATTATTCTGCCCATTAGTGCCTTTTGCAGTTGTCATTTGGATTTCAAGCCCATTCTTAACAGCTATCTCCCATGTGGTGTCCTTGATGCTTGGCACATAGAGAGGAATTAGCCACAGCACCCTGAAGTCTCGTTATGGTCTTTAAATGCAGCGTATTGTGAAATAGGCCACTTGTAATAATAACTAACCATCTGAACCCATCTAAAGGTCTTAAAGCTATAAAATTAATTTAGTCCAAATGAGAGGGATAAAAATGCGCCTCTTTTCCAACCTTGCACAAAGTGAAATCAGTTGATAATGTGTTATTTTCCAGAATAGCATGATGCAGCATTTTTCTGGCTCCATGATGCAACTGGGTTTCCTGGCTTAGAAATGGGAATTGTTTTATAATCGGCTTTGGAACAACGTAACCATTGTGTGTCTCTTCAAACAGGACATGCACGAACACACAGAAATAATACACGACCTCAGTGTGAGTTAAAACCTGCATGGGGGAATATTTAAAAAAAAAAAATAGAGCTCTCATTTGTTAAAACCAAGCAGGTCTTCTTTCTTGCCTAAATTAGTTTAATCCTGCTTCAAAGGATGTCGGTCATTTAACCACCTTCAAAAAGCCGCTTCAGGGAAATCAGCTTGATTAAGTCAGACTCGTTCTCGTTCGTTTTAATGTATTTTTCCTCCTCAGATTCTTTCTGTTTCTTTTCTATGCTTGCTTCTGAGGAAATGTGGCGCTCAGCAGGAGATTGACTGAGAGTGAAATTAGATTGACCTCATCTGATGCAGAGGCTGTTCATCTTCATTAAAACTCTCGGTGGGCTCGCTCCATCCTTGTACTTGACAAATAACATGAAAACAGGAACGATACATTCGCCGTTATTAATCTTTATTAAGAGTAGAGAAGTTTTAAACGAGGTTTGCAGAAAAGATGCACTTCAATTTCCTACATTAATTGCATCTTAAAGTGTGACAGTGTTAACTTTTATCTGCAAATAAAGAAAGAACTACCACTAGTACTGCTTTTATCATGAAACATTGTTAATCAAAGATAAAAAGTCCTTTATATTCTTAGTATTGTACTGTTCATGCCCCGTATTCAATAAAAAATATATAAATATCCATATTTTCAGCTTGTTATGGCTTTTGTCTAAAAAAAAAATTATTATAACATCAGGTATATTTAGGAATTTTAATAATTTTATCTCAATCCAGACCTTGGTTTTATTTATTTTTTTATTTACAAAATAGGATAAGAAGATGTCATAGAATTTATAAGAAAAGTGATTTTGGAACTTAAATTTGGTTTAGTCATTTTAGAAATTAAAATATATGTTTTCATATACTGTAATATATTTATCTCCGTTTTTTATTTTTATAATAATAATAATAATATCTATTATTATTATTATTATTAATATTATTTCAGTTTAATTTAGTTTGGATATATATCACCAAACCACTACAAAAACTACTTCCAAACTGTAAACAAATAATCTGTTTTAGTAAATAAGGAGAGAAAGAACTGAACTAAAATTTAGATTTTAAAAACCAGAATTAATGCTTGACCCTAAAGAAAAGCACTTTGCTTACAAAGGGGGTTAAATAACTGATAGTGTGTTCAATTTGATTTGGTAAAAAAATCTTTTTACTGACACAGAATCATCTCAGATGCAAAACAGTTTCAAACAGTCTTAGTTTTCTGTGATCAAACGCCAACTGAGCACCAAGAGGAGAAGTGTTTAGAAAGCCAAGGCGCTGACCTAGTTTATTTCCTGGATCTCACAGTCTGAAACCATTTTCCATGAAATCACCTGAGAGAGAAAACGTCATAAAAATATCAGTTTATCTTCTGCGCTTTGCCTTTATTTTATAGGTGATGTGAGGATGAACAGAAAAAGGCAAAGCAAACATGTAAATGTTTGAAGAGCTGGCAAAGTGTATTTAAGAACCTAAAAAGTTAAGGAACAAGCAACAAAACTTATACATTTGATGATATTTAAGTTAAAAACATGTAATAAACTGGCATTTAGACAGACAAAGGACAGCAATTTCCGAATTAGGCTAAATTTGACATTGAAGAATTATTTTAGCCCCAAAGTGAAACTTTAAACATTTAAATCTGCAGTATGTAACTTTTACAAAAATGTGTCTTTTTACATATTTGTGACAGTTTGATATGAGACAGATAATCTATGAAAAGATCAGTCTCCTACAGCTCCTCAGAATGCTACTATTGTCTCAAAAACTGCACCGTCCTGGTAAAAAACAACCAATCAGAACCAGGAGGAGGGTCTTAGCGTTGTCAATCACGCTCGTGTTTGTGCGGCTAACTGTGCCAATGGTGGAGAAACAACTTATCAATACAGGAAAGCAGTTTATCCGCTTTCAATGCTATGCCATGCTAACTAGCCTGAGCGTTCATGCCAGGCTCTGCAGTGCATACGGAGGGATGATTGACAGCGCTAAGATCCTCCTACTAGCTCTGATCGGTTGTTTCTGACCTGGAGAAGTGTATTTCTGCAGATGGTATGTTATAGATACTGTTTGTGACAGTTTTAACAAATATATATTTTTTTTATGTTTACATTCATTAAATAAGTTTTCAGTTTAAAAAAAGGATTTAGAACATCACCTATCAAGATTTTTAGATTTGCTGGCTCAGACTTGTAATAATACAAGGTAGAAAGTAGGAACCTTTGCTAATAAAACATACATTATTATAACAAAAGTGTTACAGTTCTAAGATTTGCATGTCGTTTTAATGTTGATGTTAAAATGTTTGCCTCAACAGGAGGGGAAACGTGCCACGCTGCCTGACTGGTATCTTTTAATGCTTTGTCTCATTTAGATGCATCCATCTGTGCCAATTGGGTCATCTTGACCGTGTTCAGGTTAAAAGGCTTCACAGTGGTGGACTGGTACATTGTGGCTCCTATTTTCTCTGATGTTGTTGCCCTCCAGTCGTGCAG
Organism: Xiphophorus couchianus; assembly: GCF_001444195.1. NCBI lineage: Eukaryota > Metazoa > Chordata > Actinopteri > Cyprinodontiformes > Poeciliidae > Xiphophorus > Xiphophorus couchianus. The sequence continues at coordinate 20,478,464 of NC_040233.1, forward strand.
CAAAGTGAAGGTTGGCAGGGCGACAAAACACTCTGGTGTTCGAGCTGCAAAGGCTGCGAACCTCTCTTTAGATACCTGCAGACAGCCACACGTAGCTCTGGTTTTTCTTTTGTATTGCGTACAAAGAAATAGTCATGCCAGAAGAATCTCTCCTAAGAACCACTGAGATCAAGTTGGCACAAAGAAATCTTACTTCATCTGCTCTTATCAGCTTACCCATCTCTGTATTTCTGTCTGAGCCGAAGGAATGCAGATTGGCTGGATAAAGTTTCTGTGTAGTGCTTTTATGCATGTCATGTCTATAGGGGCAGATTTTGTATTTTTAGACATATAGCTTTGCATTGTTATCTTAATTTTCACATTTAAAAGAAGAACGCACATGTGATGCTGACATAATGTATGAAAATATCTCTAACTTTGGAACAGCAAGGCTGGCATTTTTACTGTGCTGGAGGTAATATAAGCCATCCTATATTCTGCATATAAAACCAATAATTCAACTCCAGCTTTACTTAAACCGTTCCCATATAGTTTTGAAAGACACGCTGTGAGTTGTTGCTTGAAAATATTATTATTCTAACATGAGCTTTTGGTGTGGAAAGAAACTAAAAATGTTCTGAATAACAGGGAGACATCATTGCAAAGCAGTTTAAATGCCATGAAAGGAGTTCAGTCAGAAGAACCAAGGTTGACAGTAAAATGTGGGGAGAGTTGGCTCTTGGATAAAAGTAAAAAGCTTCACATCACTTTGTTACCAGGTTCCCTACTGACTCTTTTTCATTTCTGAGATATTCTTAAGTATAAAAATATGTTTTATTTATTTATTTATTTTACCCCTCCAGAGGTCTTTTTTGGGGGCTCTAGTGTCCCTTATGTGATAGCAGGCTGACAGGAAACAGGGAAGGAGAGGGGGGAAAACATGCGGCAAATGTCCTCGGGTCCGGGAGTCAAACCCGCGACGGCCGTGTCGAGGACTCAAGGCCTCCAAATACGGGTCGCGCTACGCCCTACGCCACCACGGCACGCCCAAATATGTTTTATTTTAAGTGAAAGAATGAAGCTTTGCCATAGTCACAATCAGAATCAGCTTTATTAGTTACAGAAACAAAGAGTTTGACTTTGGTTCCACTTTGCTCTCGATGTATTGGAATTTTAAATATGAATAAATTTGGTGGAAAGTAATAAGAATTTTAGATTTTTTTTTCAAAGACCAAACTGTAATTTAGTACTACTAACTGAATACACTACACCACACATGTCAAACCAAATCCGGCCCACCGTAGCTTCTTATGTGGCCCTCTAAACATTAAGTGGTCTTAAATATTATGTTATAAATCAAATTAATGCTGTTTTTATCCGTTTACTGCCAAATTATGTCGGTCTTTCCAGTTTCTTTAGAATTATTGAGGAAATTCAAGCAAAATCAACAAATCCCTGCACTTTTTTGCGCTAATACATAATTGGGAGTTTATTACAGATTTTTTCTCAAAAATTGTCAAAAATTTTCTTGTACTAAAAAGCTGCCTCAGCTTTAATTGATGTCAGTTTATAGTCCATGATCCATACAGAGAGTAAGAAAAAGTCACATTTACCATCATAAATAAGCGCAAATATTTCCAAATTAGTGCCACAAACACTTTGCTTTTTACTGCCAAAAAAATCACAAAAAGTATCAGGGAATCCTGAAGGGACTGAAAGATGGTCAATAATATTTAATTTTAAGAATTCATTGATATTTGGTGAACAGGTTTTATAAATACATTCTGGCACAACCGGCCCGTTAAGAGCTTTCGTGATCTTCATTTGGCACAAAACAAAAATGAGTTTGACATCCCTGCACTATACAGTTTGTGCTGCAAATAGACCAACAAGAAAAAGCAATAGGAAAGGCCTGATCTGGTCCAGTGTAATATTAGCACTGGACGTTGGGTTGAAACCAAAGACCTAGATTTAAAGTTCCTGTTGCTGCAGGTAAAAACTGAAGGTTAAACTTAAACAACAATTTGTTTTGTTGTAATATCATAAATGTAGAGAAACAAAAATAACTATTCCAGCTCAGAGAAATGTTTGGACACCGTATATAAAGTGTTATCTTTAATATAACTTCAGTGAGATGGTGCCTGAAGTGATCTTTAAGTCTCTGACTTTGGTCTCAGGAAGGTTTACTCCGCTCCACACTTTCAGTTATGAGATATATCGTACTGAGAAGCTGCTCCAGACTATTTCCAGGGCAATATAATGTCGTATCACCAGCCAATAAAGTAACTGTTAGCAGTTTAGATTCCTAGATTACAAATATTATTTATACAAAGTCAAAAAAAAAAAAAAGATTAGGACCCTGCACCAACCCTTGTGGTGCTCCACAGGTAACCTCTAGCAAATCAAAATTCACATTATTTATTTGTACATAATGTCTTTATTATTTTATCCACATTTGTGGATAAAAAGTTATTTCTACAAATTATCTAAAACTAATCCATAATCTTTAGTGTCAAATGCTCTTTTGAAGTCTATAAACACTCCCACAGTATATTATTTTTTATCAATTGCATTTACATCTTCTACTAGTTAAATTATGGTCATCGACCGTTTGGCTCTAAACTCATATAGACGATCAGATAGTAAACATTTTCCTCATGAAATTATCAAATTACTACAAAATAGTGATGTTACGTGATGTGCCGAGGCTTCGAGGCGTGTGTCGAGTAATGGAGGGGGCGTTTCCGTAAAGCGCGTATCGAGGCTTGCTTCATTTAGGGGAGGAGCCGAAAACGATGACGTCCGAAGCCTCGCTGCCCGGCTGTACCACGTGACTGCTTTGGGAAGTGGCTCAGATGTTGGCGCGGGGTTAGACAGCTTTAGAAACCCCACAGGCTCCATTCAAAATGTGGGTTGTTGTAGGCGAGTTGCGGTCAGTTGAGAGAGTGGATAGAGTTTTGGTAGTTTGGATAGCAGAGTTTGGATAGTGGTTATTTAGTTTGAGACAGTTAGTTTGGTGTTTGGAGAGTTTAGGAGAGAGATAGACAGGAGATTTAGGAGCCCGAGGACAGGATAGGAGAAGGATAGGAGAAGGATGGAGCCGGCGAGAAAGAGGAGGATTTCCCCTCATCTTTCGAATTGATAAGCCCTAACAAGGTAAGGTGAACTGAACATTTGCAGATGCATTAGGTTTGCTTATGAGGAACTGTATTTTTCACTGTTTCTTATTTTCTGTAAAGGTGAGGTGTTTATTGTGCTCCAAGGAGTTGGGGTACAATAATAACACCTCACCCATGTAGTGTCAAAAAAGAGAAATCGTTTGAAACCAAAAACTGTGGAGAAATTGTTGTTTCTTAATAAAAATGCATGAAATCATCCAAGTTACACAAGCATTAGCCTATTCACTACCCCCTCCCTAGTTCCACAAGCACTTTCACTGTCCTCTGCCTGATTAAGCCCAGGCCATTTTTCTAGAGTTATAGAAAAACATTATTACACAACATGCCATATCACATGACACTACTATTTTGGGATTAATTACACACAGAGAATGCATTCAAACAATATTTTATTATACACATATGTGTATACATAATTTATGTAGACAAATGATTTCGTCCTACACCTTTTGTGAAGTCCTTCCCAAGAGCCATAATAGACAAAAATACAATGCATCACACGTGTTAAGATACAGCTGGCTGTGATTATACACCTGGCCAGTAGGTGGTTTCGTGTGCACATGAAGCCTCAAGAAATGAACCCTTTCTCGAACCAATTGGCTCAAGTGGTTCAATGCCTCATGAGGCTTCATCTCACCATCACTACTACAAAAACAATATTTCTAAAGTACATGGAGAGAAATTGAGTGTGTTGCTGTACTTTCTTTGTTTCATAATGTTCGGGAACAGCACTGGGGTCCAAACAAAAATTGTTCCTAACTCTACAAAACCGTGGTAGAGTTGGAGTTAATAACTAGAAAATTCCTGAAGAAATTTAACCGGGGCCTGCCAAAGTGTGCCCGTCGGTTTGGACCCAGCGTTCTGATGCTAGAAATTAGCATCAATGCTAAAGAAAGCTGCAATCATATGAGGACAATGACAAGAATGTTGACTAACATGTACTTGCACCGTTCAGTATGATAAAGTAAGTGTATCAGCTAAAATTAGCAAAAATACTAATGTTAGCATCATTGCTGTCACTAGCATGTGGGACATCACTAGGATGTTCTCTATAATGGACTTACTCCATTCAGTATACTAAACAAGGCTAATAAGTCAAATAAATAATAGCTTATAGCTAATAGCTTATTTAAGCTAAAATGCTAATGCTAATGAACTGCCTTGCTATGCAAGGCAGTTCCCTAACCTGGGAGAAAAAGATAATGCAGAATAATATTATTGCACCGCCTGCGGCGGTGCACTAACCTCAGGGGCATGTTGAGGCTTTTATTTTGAAATTTTTGTTAAGCTTAATTTCAAAGGTCCACACTAATCCCATGTGTAATAGTCATTGGGTTAAATCAGTTATATAATGCTCAAAACACAAGTAGTTGATGTAAAAATATTCAAGGCTTTTATTTTTGAAATTTTCTTTATGCTTCATTTCAAAAGGCCAAACTAATCCCATGTGTATCAGTGCTTTGGATAAAAAAGTCACATAAAGCCAAAAAGAGCAATAACATGATGTAAAAATATTCAAGGCTTTTATTTTGAAATTTTCAGTATGCTTCATTTTAATGTTCCAAACTAATCCCATGTGTAACGGTGACTGAGTTAAATCAGTTAAATACAGCCCATAGCAGCAAGTAGTTGTAAAGGCCAGTTCAGTCCTCCTGGTCTTCCACTATAGTTAGAACTACAGTGATGCGTATTTGTAGTCCTAACCAGCAGCCAATAGCCTCCTGAGTTCCGTTGCTATGGTAAATAATTCTCTCTGCCAACTGTCAGCTGTGAGTGAGACATGCAGGTGGAAACAATTCTCTGTTTGAGCCAGCCAGTTTGAACTAAAAAAAGCATTGGAAACAACTCCTTCCCGTTCGGGAACCGTAATACATATTCGAAAAGCGTTTGAAGCGTATGAGAGGGCTGTTTGTCGTCTCCGATAGTCCCGCAATTCATATCTCTACGTCACTCACAGTATTAACAGTGATAAGAGAAAGAAATGGTGTGCCCAGATCTGAAATTTTTGAGAAATATATGAAAATACATGGGAGAGAGCCTGTGAGAGCGACAGAAAATCCTGTCGCATGACTTTGCTCTGAAGCACCGTGACAGAAAACCGTAAGCCCTAGAGAAATTTCAAAACATTTTACCGGAGCAGGCATGCGTATCAATGTCAGGACGGAGTTTGATACCAATCGTGCGATATTTGTGGGCGTGAGGGCGATTTCAAAATTACTTTGGGCTCAAAAATTCTCTTCATTTCTCACTCTAAAAAAGCGGCAGTTGGTGTCAGTTATGCTCTGCGTTTCGGCAGTTGGAAATTTGGCTCGTTTTTCGCTTTTTACGTCGCCATCGTAAGTCCAATTCCTTATAAAAATAATAGCTCCAATGCCGGGAATAAGCCGCACGTTTTGATACCACTTTTGTGGGTGGGCTCGCAGCGGTACGAGCCGCATTAACGGTAGCGGAATAAGTAACTATAATAATAAAGAGACATTCTATTGGGTGTAGAATAATAGGTGCCTGCTGTCAGTACTGCTCTCCTTATGCATTGCTATGGGCAGGCCCCAATAAGGATTCCAAAACGAAGAGTCACAGATCTGATGGAGATAATTAACATAAGAGATAACATAACTTTGATCCAGGAACGGATCATCGACGGAGGAACAGAGGACGTACAGGTCCGTTTGGGGAAGATACTAGTAGCCAAGGATTTGTTTACCTCATGCAGTGCGAAAACCAAACGGCGTCCGCCTCCGGGAATCCGCCCCTCTAAATGCTCCTGATTGCTGCTGATGAGTTTCAGCTGGGACCACACCTTGCAGTCACACCCTGAGGAGGAGGAAAGTAGGAGAGAAAACACCAACTAGTCTGCACACAACCGCAGTTACACCTTCCCCCGACATGCTAAGGCCTGCTAGCTCTGAGTTAGCTTAGCTGCAGCGCTACTTTGCTACTACCAAGAGTAGCCTCTCTTGGATGAATTACGTCTTACATTCATTTCATTTTAGAAGCTATTTTATTCAATATAAGAAATGTTCTGCATTGTCATTCTGGCTGTCGTTTCCATTAACCATATAATGCGCAATTTAATATTTTGAAAATAAATTTGCTCAATGAAAACACACAGATTTTGAAAGAAACTATTGTTTTCCGATAAATAGTTGTCACCAAGATGAAGTGTGTTTTTTTGGTCTTATTAAAATTTATTTATTTTGCAGAACTGCAATGGAGAAATTTGTCATGTGATCAACAACCGGATGTTGACACTGGCACAAATGAAGGAAAAGACTACAGGAAGTATTTGGAGAATAACATGGCATGTTTTTTAATGGCCTACTGCATGAACACACTTAAACACGTGATTTTAATTAAGTTTTTTTTAAATCTAATCAAACACCACAATTATGAAATTGTGTTTTTACAACATTAGCAAAATATTGACAAAGGCTTGCACACATTTGTAATTGAAACTCAGTTATAGACAGGGTTGATTCTGAGATTAAATTACAAACAGATGGACTCTATTTATTACTAATAGATTGTTTCTGGGTTGAACTGGGTTATACTGAAGGATTTTTATTTGTGACCTAGTCTAAAAAACCCAATTTTCCTCCCACTTCACAAAATAGGCCTAACAAAAAAATCAGTAGTTTTCCCTTCAAGAGACTAAATACTTTTGTAATGCACTATCAAAAAGGAATACTACATTCATCTAAGTATCTAAAAACAAACACAGAAAGCTTTTTTAAACTTTTAATGCTGTTCTCTGCATGTACATGTGCATACCTCCGTCTTCCACAGGAAAGCTTGTTGTATATATTTATATAATAAGATAAAGTTATCTCAATCCCGTTTCATCTCTAACCACAGTACTTCCTTGCAGCTGTGGTTGGACTGCTCATCCTCCTGCTGGGATGGACGGATCCCTTCATCTTCCTCTGCTGTTATCCTCAGCAGTTCTTTTTTTACAACCCATTGTTTTCAAGGCTCCAGTTATTTTCTTTCAAAGCAGAAGCCTTTCTCAGATGAAAATCTGCAACACAAGCGAAACAGAGAGAGATATTGCTAGCTCATCCTGCGCTGACACGCCTGTTTTCTTCTTTTTATCAAGTTTAGTTACACACATAGAACTGAGAGAAGAAAAACTAATGACTTTAAGTCCTGATTGGGCACCGCTTTCTCCTACAAAACTGTGGTAGAGTTGGACTTAATTCAGTGCCTCGCAAAAGTTACAATCACAAATTCCAGTGTATATCATTGGGCTGTTGTGCATAGTTGTAAAGGGGAAGGCCCCTTTTCTCTAAATAAAATGAAGCCCAAACATTTACCTTCAGAACTCACCAAGTAGTTGATGTAGTTCACGTGTGTGTGATTTATTCTTAGTATAAAAATAGCTTTTCTAAGAAATGTTTCAATGGACATTTGTGAGAAAACAACACATTGAAAACAGAGAAAAGCAGAAAACAAAAAGCCAAGAGGCTCATGGTAACTCAGAAGGAACCGCAGAAAATCAATGCTGATGTTTCTCTTCAACTAGTTCTATTTGGTTAGTCCGCTTCCTGCTTTTGGAGCGTTTTCCAGTCTACTTGCCATTCAATGCATTCGAACTGCACTTCAACCTAACCAAGACCTACGTTTTTAGATGCACCAGAGTTCATTTTTTTTTGGTGTTCATTAGAGATTGATTGTGCAATCAAAATTCCTCAAATGAATCGTACTTTCTAAGAAAACGAACTAGGGTTCAAAAAACGTGGACTAAATACTGCTAATGTGAATGCACCCTTGAAATAATCCCAAGTCTAGAACTGAGTCCAATTAGAAATCTGTAAAATAGCTCTTCACAGATAATCTTCATCCAATCTGATCAAAATGGAGCTAATTCAATTTGAAAAACGGTCAAAAATGACCTACTAAACTAGGAGTTGGTTTGGTTGAAGCAAACTTTGGTACGGTTTGAATACATATGTGGATGAAATGAAAGCAGAATGGGAAATGCTCCAAAAGAAGGAAGCAAACTATAACACTAAGCATTCTGGGTAAATAGAACCAAAACTAAAGCAAGTGTCTGGCACTAGTGGGAGAAATGGATCATAGTCTTTTCCTAAGGACAAAAGAGAAATCCTACTACCTCTAAAAGCTGATGTCCCTCCATTTTTGTTGACATTCATGAAGAAGGAAGTTGAGCTAATGTCTTCTTCAGAGGTTTTTGTGTTTTCTCCTTCAGTAGTTCTTGGTGAAGAGCCACCACAGGCGAGGGCGTGAACTGCATCAGCTGTAAATGTAGCAAATTTTGCAATTTTGGTGCCCAATCAAATCACCACAAGATCAGGTGTGAAAACATCCTAAATGCGTAAAGCCCTCTAGAGATATACTCCAAAGTGCAAAAGGTGGTTCTGTTCACATGTTCACTGCTTCTGTTGGCTTGTCACATAACATGTCAATAAAATAGTAATAATCTGTGGTTGTGAATTGAGAAATTCTGAAGCGAATGAAAACCTTTGCATAGGGCCGTGTCTATAGACTGACATTTTTTCAGCTGTTACGTTGAACAAAATTTTTTGAATGGAGAGAACAAAAAATATATATGTGGGAGAAATCTGAGGATGAGAATAATGAAAAATTGTCGTCCCTGACTACGTCTCTTTTGGCTCAGATTGCTGTCTGTTCCCTCGTCTGTGTATGTTTGAAACTCCACCTCCCAGAGCGGTCCTCTCCAAACCCCTCCCCTCCACTTTTCTCTCAGTCTCTGGCTGAGGAATCCCAGGCAGCGTTTAATTGCAGAGTGCAAAGGCTTTTAGTTGGGCTAATGAGCTCAGCACCGGAGCTGAGGCGCTTCCACGCACCCTCTGAGAAAGCAAAACACCACATGGAGTCCTTCACCAGACGAGCCTCACATGGCGGCTGGATTTCAGGTGGAGGGGAGAGAAGGGATTCTCAAATAATCCAGGTACTATCGACTATGTGAGAGAATATACCAGAGGCGAGAGGCACTAAGAGGTGGAGAAAAGAGCCAGAGAGGGGAGGGGAGGAGACGGGAAATACTCTGCCAAAGAGAGAGAGAGAGTGAGACTGGACGCCTGCAGCACCAAATGAGACAGAGCAACGAGGCGGGAGAGGTAGAAAGAGAGACAGAGGGAGGGAGGTGGAGAGGGGCCCCGTCCTGGAGAGAGGGCTACAGGGTGACCAAAGAAGAAGGAATGAGAAAAAGTTTGAGGGGGGAAGTACGTAAAGTAATGAAGGTCTGAGGAAAGTGTGCATGAAAGATTAACAGTTACAGGAGAAAAGAAAAGGGGAAACAACAGACAGGAAGGAAGGGGAGGGAGGAAGGAGTCTTGGGTTGAGAGTTGAAGAAAAAAAAGAAAGACAAAAGTTTTCTTGTGGGAAGACGTAGATGAGAAAAACAGCAAGCAAATGACTGGGCTGGAGTGAGCTCGCATAGAAAGGAAAGCAGTCGTTTTTTAAGGCGTTTTCTTCTCAAGTCTACTGCCCACTTCGGACATGTACACAGAAGGCTCCGAAATGACGGGACACCACCGATTTCTGAACTACAGCAACAGTAACAGCCCCTGCCCCTGCCGGCACTGCATCTACTATGACCAGCTGCACGGGCATCCGCAAGCCAGACAAATGGACCCGTCACTGCACGGCTGCTGGAGAGACAACCAGGCTCCTCGGGGTAAAGATGGAGGAGGCAGAGATTTCCTGGTGGACAGAGTTGAAAGAAGCGGTCATTTCAGCCCACAGAGGAGGCCTGTGTTTGCGGGGCCGGGCCCTTGGAGTCAGTCGGACGACTTGAGTCAATCCTGCCCCTGGGAGTTGAAACCTGCCCAGTGGGGCGACCCGACGGAGCCTGGGGTGAGACACTACTCATTTGTGAGAGAACAGTGTGGCTGTGTGGCAGGCGGTGACAGAGCACGCCCCTTCCACTCTGGGATACCCCACCCTCTCCCTCATCTTCAGGTCAAAGGTCAAGGGTACAGACGAAGGCGGACTGTCAAGTACATATCGGTGGATGAGGAGGAAGGCTGTGCGTGCGCTCCTAATGGCTATCATTTGGAGCTGCGCCATCCCCAGTCGGGTCATTCGCACTTGACAAATGGCCACTGTGGACCAAGGCATGTGGTCTTTAAGGGAGAGGAGGAAAGAGATTGCTATCTGGACCAGGGGAGGCCAAAGGGTGGATCAGAGGACCACTTTAACGGCTACGCTGAGTCTGATAAGGGCTTCTTTCCGACTGAAGTCCCTCAGAAGCACTTGAGCCAAAGGAGACATAGGGGATCTGACATCACCTGCTCGGAAACCTCCAAAACAACAACCAACAATGATCTCCACAGTGAAGAATCAGAAGTGACGAGGCAAAGGGGGCGGCAGGACTTGGTGAGGGATCAAATCCGACAAGTCGTAGCAGATCTGGAGGAAGTGTTGGGGGGTCTGAAGCAAGTTCATGTGGAGATGAAAGAGGTAGGAAGGTCTGTAATTAAAGATGTTTAATCCTCTGGGCGTACCTCAGGTGTCCAATCATGAAAGACTTCATCGGCAGATGCTTCAGCCTTTTATCAATTCTCTCCTGGCTACAGTGACATTTAGAGTGATTATCACAAAGTTCAGATCCTGGAAAAAAATTAGCTTTTTGACACAGGTCATGTGTGTGTGTGTACATGTGCACTCGTCATAGCAGGGGTGTGAATGTGTGTGTGTCAACATGCTGACTGCATTGTTTGTGAGTCAGTCATCGTCTCTCACTAAAGACGTGATTGAGAACAATTTGCACTGACCTTTAGCAGACCGCCAATGTAACCGGCAGCGTTGCGGCCGACACATTACAAAGCCCAGAGACATAGACTCTTACTAAATCATGCAGCATTCATTGTGCATGCGGCTGTAAATGAGCACTGATTTGGAGCCAAATGCCTGGTGTTGCTGCTCAATGAATAAAACTGAGCCATATGGACACAAATAGTTGAAATTCTTTTTTAATTTAAGCCAGTTGTTCATAATTTATATTCATGTTTACACAAATATTCCAATTTGGCAGTGGTGAAATAATTATCGATTGCTAATATAAGCTTAAAAGTGCTCAATCTTCAGGTTTGGCTTTAAGACAGCATATTATTAGGCGTTATATAACACTTTATAATACTGTTAAATACATTTTTAAAAACTTCTTACATGAGCTAAAAAACTCAAATTTATGTGAAGTAATCAGAGCCAACCCAACAGTGCTAAAGCAAAAAATCCTGCCAAGTTTTTCGGTCTGGTCAATAATTCCTTAATATCTATGAAAAAGTGCTTGCTATTAGTGAAATAATCTGTCAATGGAACAAGACATGGGAAAAATGCCATGAGGTTATTTCACTTATTAATACAACTTATTTGATCCATATTAAGGAATTATTGACGTAAAATAAGCTACTTCTTGCTGAAAAGTTACATGCAAGCTTTTTATATTATTTCAATTGCAACAAGATCTCTGCACTAGAAACTAGACAAAAAAAAATACTTGGTAAGATTTTGTGCTTTTGCAGTGAAAGAAAAGCGAACTAAATTGCTGGCCAGGTCCTCCAGGTCAGCAGGGGGCTCCACACAAATTTATGTGTGATGTGCTTATTAAGACTAAGGCTGATTTTAAATGTGCTAATAGTAGGCTTGTAAGATTTTAAACTTATTTAGATGTTAGGAGAACTGACAGTGATTCAAATAACTCATATTTTCATAGTCATGGGCAGTTCTACAGAGGGGCCAACAAAGGCCGGTGCCCCTTTAGAACACGCTAAATCAGTATTTTACTGGCACAGAAAGAGTAATTTTGTTTGCTAACCATGAAATAAAGGGTGTTAAATACACAACTTTCAAACTGTTGAGTATTGACAATTAAAAAGAGACATTATTGGTGTATTGATAATGGTAACTTTAAATGGGGCCCCAAATTAAACTATATTTTTGGCCACTTTACTGTTTTACCTGCAGCAGACAGAAACCCCTGTGGTCAGAGTTTGAAAAAATAGAAAAACCTTTTCACACAAGAGTAATGCTCATGGCATGTTAGCCTTAAGCAAGAAAATAATCCTTTAGCTGGGGTAAAACATTTATATCTGCTTTACCCCAGTCTATCACAAACCTGGCGGGCCACCAGGCTTTCCTTGTGCCCCCATCAGGCTAAGCACTGCTTATTTTTTAAAAATGTTTGCATTTTTTAAGATTTTATAGTTTGTGTTCAGGTATTAATCTTCCAATCTTTTAATAACACATAATTATAAAGTGATATTTTCAAATTTCCTGTCAACTTTAAGCATTTTGTAACTCAAAAAGACGATGAGCCGCTGGATGAATGACTCCCCTAACACGCAAGCCCCGGGCTTAACAAGTTTTTTGGGGGAAACCTGTTCAAGCAAACACTACATTAGCTGTTTGTTGTGGGGGAGATTTGCTCAGTTTGGCCTCGTTTTCTCAACAGGGGGGTCAGTGTTATTTCAAAAACAACTGCTAGATAGTAAAAAGAAGTGATAGCAAAGAAGAAAATAACTTTGCTCTTCTATGGACATGGGAATAAACAAAGGAACATAAACACAGAAACTACTGGTGGTTACAGAGACGCCAACAGAATGACAGAACAGGAGTAGAAAGTGACAGTGCTAATGTGAAGACTCCAGAGAGAAAAAGTCTCCCTGCTGCATTTTGGTGCCACTTTATTTTAGCTGCAAATGCTGAAATGAGTGGAATGAATCAAGGACACGGCTTCATTTAATCTCCAGAGGGGATGCCAGTGCTCTGTAGTCAGTCTGTATTCTATATCAAGCAGAGATCCAAACCCTCTTAAATCCTCCTAAAGCCATTTTTTATATTCCAAAGATAAATGCACGAAAAAAGCAAAAACAAAAACAACCCAACACCGTAGGGGCCGGATGAAAACATTTACTCCTCGGATTGAGTGACGAGTAGAACCAGAGTCGGCACAGGTAGTTCTTGTGCCAACATGTTGCCATTTTGTTTATCGCTATGCTTCTATTTCACACACATATGTTTAATTAATCCATTGCAAACAAGTTGATTTGTCATATTATTGAGACAAATAAACATAAAAAGCAGACTTTCATCCATAATTCATTCGCATATCTTTCTAATTGCAGTTTCAGCATGCTACCTAATGCAAATATAGGATTTGATCAGTGATCAAACTCAAATAACTGAGCAACCTCTTGCTGTTGACAACTTTTATTGAAGTTATATAAATGTTTTCTTGCGATGATCAAGCAGATCATCGCAAATGACCTCAAAAGATTGTTTCTGCTGGTACAAATTGATTCGTGACTGGCACAAAATTTCTAAAACAATTTCGAAATCATGTTTTGTGTATTTTTAGAAGACAGGTCCTTTTTGTATCAAGGAAAGTCATAATCAATATGACTAAACCTGCGACAAAGAAATAAAGGAACAGCAATTAAATGAAAAAGAGGTTTAAAACGACCAAATTAAGCATTTCTTTCTTTTTCTTAGGAGGATATTTTTTAGTTGTTTTGGTTAAGCTGCAAATTGTTTCATAAGGACACCATGTCTGATGAGCTTCTAACCTTACTCTGGATTTTTAAATTGTTAATTCTGATTCAGAGTGCTACGAATTAGCAGATAACATAATGGCTACTAATATCAATACTATGGATAAGAAGCTTTCCATAAGTCTATAATATGTCTTTCTGTTGCTAATTAGTAGTGCAAAGTTACAAAACGCACATAGCAGTCTAAGAACATGACACTTTCCTTTAGCTTTAGCAATTTAGCAGGTTAAACATTATCTCTCAAAACAGGAATCATCTGTTGTACAGAAACTGGTTGCATCCCAGTTTAGAGCAGAAACATTTACTTTAATAAAAAAAAGCTGTTTGTGTAGCCCTGAGCATATCATATGAAAGAATGACAAGTACAATTGCTTTAAGGCCGATTAAAGCAATATTTCACACCTATCTCACAGATCCCTGCTTCAAAAACAATCCAAGACATCCCTTCTAAGTGCATCTTGTTTTTGTACCGTGTCTTTAAAAAATCTGTAGATAAACACGAACGAGTCTATAATTAAAATTTTATAAATCTGATCATTTTGAGCAAAATCCAGAATGAAACTTCAGAAAGGAGAATGTTAATAATGGCATATAATTATGTACAAGCTGACAATATATTTTGAATTAAATGAATGCATATTTGTAAAATGGAAGAATAAAGTTTTTAATAATGTTTGCAAAGGAAAAGGTGGAAAGCATTTGTTTTCAGTCCCATTCTCTAGTTTAACCAGATGCATTCAAATGTCACATAGCTAGAGAAAAGAGTTCAGGTTTGTGTTTAAAGTAGTATCATGTTAGAAAAACTAAACTTTGAACATTTCAGACCTGACACGGCCATCCTTTCAAACAGAGTAATTGACGAGCATTAATCAGAGTTAATAATAAGGTGCTCTGATTGGATGAGAATAAACCATAATTTTCTGGGCTACCCACATTATATATGGCAAACAGCTAAAACTGTGAATCATGATGGTGGCAGCATCATGCTGTGTGGCAAGATTGACTCCAATCAAGTGGATGGGGCCCAAATACACGACTGTCCCAGAAAGAAAAAACTATTAAAGGCAGCAAAAAAACGTCAGACTGGGGTGGTGATTAATCTTAATAAAGACAATAACCATGAAGATACAGACAGAGGTAGAGTAGAATAGCTTGGATCAAAGAATAGTCATGCTAGAGCGGCCTAGCCTAAGTCCAGACCCAAACCCAATTGAGAATCTGTAGCAAGATATATTTATATCTTATTACACTTGAAATAAGACAAAACTAACTTACAAGTAACTTTTCAGTAAGTATTAAAAAATACTTACTGAAATAAGTATTAATTTCAGTAAGTATTATTTTGCCTAAAAAGTAATAGTTCCACCGGTGGATAACTATACTTATGACATTTTTCCTTTAAGTGAACTAATGGGCAAGTGGAAATAATAGCTTTTCATCAATATTAAGAAATTATTTACTTAAAACAAGATTGTATATCTTTCTAAAAAGTTAATTGTAAGCTGGTTTAGTCTTATCTCAAGTGTACTAAGATATTTGCAGGAGAAATTAGACCAAAATACTTGGTAAAACTGCAGTGTGGACAAGTACTTCAGTTTTTAGATGCAACGACCAGAGAAACTTCTAGAAAGCATTAGGTCAGTGTGGGGATTAAAAGTATTTAAAAAATATATTTTTTTATATTTATGTACTACTTTCTGTTGGGCTATCACTTAAATTAAAATAGATTTGTAGGTAAGAGTTTACAAAGAACAAATACTTTTCTAAAGAGTTGTATTTATTAACCAAAAGCTGCTAAACTAGACTTATTAAACAAAATTCACTTTTTTCAAATTTTTTTTATTTCCATTTGAGTTTCTACTGATTCTTAAAACAATCCAAACACATAAAAAAATAATAAAAAAAAGACACCCAGCAGTTTTTTGTTTGGCAATAAGTTAATGTTTATAGGTGTCTGGAAAATGAACTGTTTCAAAAACCTTTTGATTGTTAAGCACAATCAACGGGCACTGCGCTGTTACCTAGCAACCCCAGCAAATTCCAGCCTGTTACCCAGCAACCCAAGCTGAGTTCTAGCACGTTTGGTCAGCTGGTTTTACCGCTGTACAATGGCTGCTGGAAACTTACTTGACTTACCATCCAGAAGCTACTTGCTGTATTCTTGTTGGTTGTTCAGAAGTCTCCACTTCTGCTTTTCAAAGATGTATGGCTGTAGAATTGCGCATATATTTGCAGCCATTTTCAATTATGAGTTAAACATTGAGTTGGGGGGGCAGCAGCAGCTTATTTGGATTTAAAGTGACAAACTCAAAGGAGCTCAAAATAGGCAGAACTGATCAGACTGAAATCTCATTATCTAGGAGCGATTTTGTGGAAAAATGTAATGAATGGGTTTTGTTCAGTCTGTAGAGCTATC
The DNA here is from genome assembly GCF_001444195.1 of Xiphophorus couchianus. Taxonomy (NCBI): domain Eukaryota; kingdom Metazoa; phylum Chordata; class Actinopteri; order Cyprinodontiformes; family Poeciliidae; genus Xiphophorus; species Xiphophorus couchianus. Next base: position 20,494,576 of record NC_040233.1, read on the forward strand.
ATAACTTGTTCAAGGAATCATAATGGGTCACTTTTAAGAACATGTAGAGAACCTTTGTAAAAACTGTGACTCAGAAATTCAGTGGTATTTTAAATTGGTCTGCAGTTTGGTAATAACCGCCTCCTCTATTATCATTCAAGGTGGTTGAGCAGATTGATCGCCTCACAGCAAATATCGACCTCAGCGAAGAGGAGCCGTGCATCACTCTGGTGTCATCAAATAACCTTCACGATTCAGCGTCTTCAGGGGACTTCAGGTTATCCCCTCTACCCGCTCGCAAGCCTGCTGCGGTCCGGGTATCGTCGCACGGCGCTGTCGAAGACCACGTCGTATTCAGAACCAACTCCGTCTCTCCCGTCCACATGGCGTCCGTTGTCAAAACGAGCCACTTCACCCCACCCAGTCTCCAGAAAGGTGTCAGTCACAAAAAGCCAAGCGCAAACGGCCACCTGCCTCACCTGAAACTTGCAGGAGATTCAAACCACAACGGCCCAATTTGTCCCGAACCTTACCCACACACCCTTGACCCGACAGTCATCATAGGCAACAGCACTTCCAGTGCAAGAACTCAAAAGCCGCCACCTTACCCTCAAAATGGCCGGTGTGGGAAGGGCCCATACCCGCCACTGAAGCCCATTAGGACCCCTGCCTACCCTGCTAGAGGACGCCAGAGCACCAGCATGGTGTAAAGGAGGCGGGGGGTGGGTGGGTTGGTGGAAGACCCCCACTGGCACAGGAGGCCCAGCCATGGAGAGCAGAGCTCAGAAAGGGACAAGGCAGGGGAACAATTCACAGTAAGTCTTCCTTTTCTCCCTTTCTTGTCTTTTACAGTGTTGATGTTTCTGTCTGTGTCTGCAGCTGATGACGTTTCCTCTGTTTACTGGCAGGGCAGGGTTCAAAGTCAGTAAATGAATAGCAGCGTTCCATCTCTTTGACAAAAAAAAGGAAAAAGGAAAACATGTGTGTTGAAAGTGTGTGTGTGTGTGTGTGTGTGTCTCTGTGTGTGGGCGGCAGAGGAAGGAGAGGGCGTAATATGTCTGCTTTTGTTGATATCACATGATTTCCCGGTCCTCACCACACTGCAAAATGCGTCTGGCCTGGCGAGCGCAACAGGGAATTTATTTCTGAGTTATGTTACACATGTGGTTATAATCAGACAGCAGAGTTGGATGATTTTCTCTCAGGAAGGCAAAACTCCTATTTTAAGACTTTCTCACTTTATTGCAGCAAATTGAAAAAGTATTCACACCTGTTTGACTTTTTCACATTTTTCCAAATTACAATCCCAAACTTCGAAGTATTTCATTTGAATTTTGTAGTAGAGTTCAGCTCACAATCACACATTATTGTGACATGTATTGAAAAGATAGATGATTTTAACAAATTTACATCTGAAAAGTGTGGTGTGTACATGTAGCCAGGTCTTTATAAAACCAAATATCACTGCCACATCGTTTAAAAGAATAATATCGTTCACATGGGAAGTTTTCATTCACATGAACGACAACAAATCCACCACTGATTGTTGTTTTAAACATACCAAACCCGTAGGGGGCAGTGTAGAGCAAATATAAAATCTATGTCAGCCAATCAGATTGCTTCAAAACAAACACAACTTCCTGTTAGGACTTAAACATGGCACCAAAAAGTTCATTTGTGTGGATGGATATTTAGGTTGAACTACTTTTAAATAGCATATTAGAATATAAAACTATTGAAACACAAGAGGGTGTCGATTAGGAATCATGTAAAATTAAGTGTCTGGATATATTGGTGCTTTATTTGTTGAAGGCTTGAATGCATTGGACCCGAAATCTCAGTTTTCCCATATGCACACGGAAACACAAATATGGAGTATTTTTAAATCTCCACTTTGACCGGAGTTTTTATCAATTATCTTCTTTAATTCTATTAATCTGAGGTCCAAACGCATGAAGATATATTTGTTTTCCCAGATATCTGGCTACGTGTCAATGCTTTGTTGAACTTCTTGCTTACTCTTCTTTACAAAATAGCTCAGGTTCAGTTGGAAAGTGTCTTTAATCAATCAATCAATCAATCAATCAATCAGCTTTATTGTCAATTCCTCTTACATGCCCAGACATACAAGGGAATCGAAATGACGTTTCTCACTATCCCACAGTGATACAAGACAGGGCGTTACTAACATTGAGTAACAATAAAATACACAGTCTAACTAAAATTATCCTAAACAATTAATAAATAGATGTACAATAACTAGACATATAGCGTAAAAAGTTTTACAACTGAGAATGTATATGTTTATATATAAGTATATGGAGATATACAGATAAAAAAGTGGCAGAAGTGCAGAGTTTAAATGCCGAATTTGCCCTCTATGTTAGGAGGAAGGGCAGTTGTGCAACGTTCTGGGTTTCTTCTTCTTCATCTTCTAATTAGTTTGAATCTTTAAATTTACATGTTAAATTTGAATTCCTTCTATGTATTTAGATCTGGACTTTGACTAGGCCATTCTAACAGATGAATATTCTGTGATATAAATCAGGGTGGCAACTTTATTTTCCTTTTGGATGGCATCAACATCCTGAATATGCCCTCAAAGGATCAGTTGATAAAATTATCTTTTAACAAACCGTTAAAATTTCTCTGCTGTATATAAATATTTCTCAAAATGTAAACATCTTTTTACATTGATGTAATTTGGTCATGTTCAAATGAAAACTGATATAAGTGATAAAATATTTAACCACACAATTGTTATCTTAAGCAGAAGATGTAAAAGGGCCACTCACCACATAAATAGCTGGAGCGGGCCAGATTTAGCCTGCGAGCCTTGAGTTTGACACCTGTGATCTAAACCAGTCCACTTTTGGTTGTATGTCTGGGTTTAGGGTTAGGGTAAATATTTGCCCCAGTCTCACCCAGATGCCTTCTTGAGACACTTATCCGTGGGATATTGTTTTATAAAATAACTCACTTTGAGCTCTTACATGCCATTAGCTCAAACTCACCTCAAATAGCTTGTAAGACTCTGCTGTGTCTCTATATCCATTTTCAACTAGAACAAAGAATCATTCCAGTCTGAACGAGCAGCCAGAGTGTGATGGTTCAAGATAATGAACCAAAATGAAACTTGGGGTTTGATTCACATCAAGCCTGTTTAGCCCACTTAATCAAACTCTAGTTTGTTTATCTAGAAAGTCCTGTTCATTTGGGGAGGTGTGAATGCGCAGTCGAACTCTAAACCAAAAAGGTAAACTCTGGTCTGCCTAAAAACCTACGTCTCGCTTTGATTAAAGTGAACTTTGGCGTGGTTTGAATGCATATCTCTATGCCAAATGGACTAAAGGCCGCTCCCAAAGCAGAAACAAACTATAGCACAGGAATTATGGGTAAATACAACCAAAACAAATGCACCAGTCTAGCGCTACCTCTGAGAGAAATGTTTGCACTTGACTTTATTTACACTAACTAGTGTAAAGGTATTCAATACAAATGGGCAACATTTTTAGATTTTAAAATACAGAAAAATAAAAATAAAACCCTGCATTATCCACCACTTTTTAATGGTCTGTCGCATAAAACTACATGAAGGTTTGTTGTTCTAATGGGATATTAAGTGAAAATGTTCAATTTGTACAAATATTCAAGTAAAAAGTGCAAACAGGTTGCCTTGTGTTTCCTATGTTTTAGCTAATTAGTTTGAATCTGTTGGTCACGAAGACAGAAACATTGACAGAGCAGAGATCTTTTTTTTAGCAGTCACCACTTTCAGGAAAATAAGATTCAACAGGAGTTGTTGTTGGTTTTTTCTTTTTAAAAAGGAAAACCCCAAACTTGCTCCACACTCCTCTCATGACACAAAAGGAAGCATTGACATATTTACTGCGTGACTCAGAATTGGGTAAAAGACGGGGAATTTAGTTTCTTTTTCTGTCACTTTCACATTCGGTTTTACTGAATGTGAATGTAGTTGCAGCGTGTTTTCATACCAAAGGTGAAAACTTGACTTATACTTGAATTTCAGTCCTCCTCATGTGAGTCTACCTGTACTAATGCTGCACAGACTGAGGTGCATGCTTCTGTACTTCCCTCTTGTGAAGGATATCTGTAACTGCAATCTATTTTTCTGGCTTCTGCAAACTGCAGGAGTCTGGTTTTAATCACTACACTCCTTCAGCCATGTGACAGAGCAGAGTAAGTCAAACTCTTCGTATGTCTGAGAGGTCGTAATAAACATAAAACCTGGAGCTCTGGGTTTTATTCGTTCAAGGTTACAGACTCAAGCTGGAGCTTTGCAATCTTTCAGCTTTTCTTGAGTTTTATATATTTAAATAACACAACCTCCTCTGTTTGTTGCTCTCCTTTCGTCACCAAAGCGTCTCTAAACCCTCCCTGCTGTTGTTGCTTTGCAAGGATGAATCATCTAAATTAATCACCCAAAGCAGGTTCAATGTTAAGGCGACTAGTGCAAGACATTGCTAAGCAACCGAGCCCTGCACAGCAAGTTGTCTCTTGGTCCCCTTTTCTTTATTGTTAAATAACGAATTCCCATTAGAGTCCTTTTGTGTGATCGCCGGCCTCCGAGTGGGCATCAAAGAAACAGAAATTAATTAATTAAACAATGATGCACACTGTAACCCTAATTTGCAAAAATGTCTTAAATAATTTAAGATTTGTATGTTATCTTACATATTAGATGTTATTTGTACTTTGAAATTATACTTTTTTGCCATGGTAATAGGAATCGGTGTTATTTCCCTCAGTTTACCTATCTGGTGAGGCTATTAAAATCACAATAATCGGATTTAAACTCTTCAGGTCCACTCTCAGGCATGAGTTACCAGCAAAAATAAAACAAAATTTGAAAACTAATTTGCTAATATCACAATAAATTCATGGATTAAGGCATAACTTATAAATAGAATGGTAATTAAAATGAATAAATGTAGCTTTGTTAACGTTAAATGAGTGTGGCAATCTGTTTTTTAAATTGTCAAAACATTTTTTTTATTGTTTGGTTTTTACAGTGCTTTGTAAAAATATTCACACCCCCTGAACATTTTCACATGTTTAAACCACAAACTTTGTTTTATTTTATTGGTATTTTATAATGATAACACACAGTGGTATGTCACTGAGAAACAGAAGAAAATTGACTCATGATTTTCAAATATTAAAAAAACATAAAATCTGAAAAGTGCTGTTTTGTAATTATATTTAGCTTTTCTAATTAAATTTTTTACAGAATCGTCTTTTGTTGACATTACATCTGCATATGTGTAGATGTAATATCTACCCATATTAAATTTCTAGTTGAAATTTCAACTAGAAACTTAATTTGTTTTTTTTGCAAACCGACTCTACCTCCGTCACATTGGATGGAGGATCTCTGTGAATCTCACTATTTATGTCTTATTTAAGGATCTTTATTCATGTTTGGACTTTGACTAGGCCATTCAAATATACTGATCTGAACTATTTAATTGGGATAGCTCAGATCAATGAATCTCACAGTCTCCTCACAAAGTTTAATTTTGGTCTCAAGTCAAGCAATTGTTTAAATTTTTTCAATAAAAAGTCGATTCTGCTCTCTGAAAAACACTTAAAGCTGCCATCAAATTTAAGCAAATTATATTTAAATTTCTGGTTTTAACATGATAAGGTCTGGTAAAGTTCAAGGTTTATGAATTATTTTGCAAAACACTTAAAAATAATTCTAATTTAATGCAAATGAACTTTTTGAAATGATAACATGGATTGCTTTACAATGTTTTAAACATTTATGCTGTCAGGAATCTAAAGGTGCTATATGTTGTCAGATTAAAATAATCTTTCATATTACACTGAGTAAAACTTCTGCCTTTTGCAATCGGTCTTGAAGATGTTCTTACGTATTTCATGCTGTTTGCAGCCTACAGTGAGAAAAAAAATCTTTTGTGCATCAGTCATGACCAGAAAGTTAATTTTACTTGCAAATGATAAGCTGTGAAGTTCATCACCTTGCAAAAGGTGCAAAACTTGCAGCAGCTTTCATAAAATCAGAAAGAGCAAATGCACAAACCTTTGACAATTTTGACAAAAACCTGAGTCACAGCAAGCCGACATGACTCACAAGGACACACAGTGTCTCCCTTTCAGTAAAAGGCTGACTGGTTTTGCCACTGAATGATGTTACTGGAAAAACCTTGAAAAAAAGCACAGACTGTGAATAAAACCATGTTTGAACATCTTTGAGCTTTCTGAGCCACTTTAAACTGTTTGTTCTGACAATTTTGATTTCTTGGTGTTTTTTTGGTAGATGCTGCTGAAACAAGCTGGTGGAAACGGAGCACGGCCTGAAGGTGGAGATGTTTTCACAGGGAAAAACTCCCCTGAAGTCGAGCGTTGACCTAATGCTGTCGAATGAGAGCATGAGGCTCTCAAATCTCTCTCAAAAATTTACCTGGAGACGAATAGCTAGTACAAAGAGAAATTAAACGCAACACATCCATCAACTGAAACAAAAAGATGTATTTTCATGATAGAATTTATTTATTTTTACTGTTTTCATCCCCCAAAGATCTATTTTCATGCAGTTTCCAGTAAGGATGTTGCTTGAATTAGTGTACTATAAAAAAAAGATGTCATCTATATAGCTATTTTCTTACATGAGAATGTTTTTCTTTCTGCTACAGGAATTTGAAGAGCAGAGACTGAATTGCAATAAAATGAGATTTCCTGCACTTTTGCTACACAGATCAGACATCTCACTTATTTTAAAAATACATCATTGATTATTGAATGTCTCATGTTTGCAAATCAAATAAACAGATGGCACCAGCATTACATCACACCCGTGTATGAGAAGTTCTTAATATGTCCTCTGAAGGAGGAGTGCTTTTGCTCAAACTGCTGAAACACTTCTTCATCGGTGGTGTGTGGTCCGAGAACAGCTGAGCCACCATCGGTCTCGCCGTTTGTTTAAATCTTGTCTGAGAATTTCACCACCCTCTTTATTCGACCTGCTGGTGCTACCGGAGCGCGCCGCCTCCAGTGAAGTACAACCACAGTTGGTCTGTTTAAAAAACGTCCCGCCCCTTTAAGGAACCTCTTTGTGGCACCAAGAGATGCAGCGACGGCTGGACCTGTTAACTGTCAGGTCCATTTGATTATCATCAACTGAATAATTGTGTTGTAGCTAAATGTGAATCAAAGTTGCAGTTAGCATGATGAGGTCACTTGTCAACATTCATAATTAAAAATGTAGCTATAAACTTAGTAAGAAAACGTATAGGATACTCTAAACTTACTGAAAAATCAATCCTAAATCAATAAATAGTTTACTGCTGTAGCATGATTTCACAATGAACAATTTTTAGTAGGTATAATAAGGGGTGTGTCCAGATTTTTTTTTAATGCCAGGCAGGGATATAAACTGTATGTGGCACTCTAAAATAGCCAATTTCATCTAAATGCACTGAAGTTTATATTAAAATGAACAGTTGGCCAAAAGTTGAATAACAGAACTATTTATTTACCAAAACAAAAAGCATATGAAAACTATAAAGTAGATTTGTTTGTTACAAGCTAATTTTACCAGTCACGCGATTGGCCTATTTAGCTTAGCATAGCTTAACTGTATACAGCTCTACTTTCTGTTTAGCACAGTTATGCTAACTCTATGCAACTTAACAATTATAAACGACAAATTGCAAACAACTGGGAGGTTTTTTGTGCAGTAGCCTAATTCTGCTTTTTTTGCTTTTTCTTTTTAAACATCATATTTATCAACCTGCCGACGGGACTAGAGATAAACATAATCCACTTTGGCCATAATCTCATTTATGTACATGTAAATGTTAATATGTAATGTCCCATTTTTAAAACTTGAAACAGTCAACAAAAAGAAAATATTAATGGTGGCTGAAAACAGCAAAAGGATTAGGATTCACATTAAGTGTGGACAAAACTCTAATCTATGTACAATATGATATTAACAAACTGTTGGGGCTGGCCAATCGTATTTGAAGGGTAGCAAGTGGCCCCTCCCCTAACCTCTATGACCACGCCCCCGACATCTGTGACCACGCCTTTTTGGGAGTGGAAAAGGCATTTCTGTACTTAATTTTCAGAGCTACATGTGAATAAGCCTCAAAATATTTGGAATAAGCCTGAAAAATGATTAAGACTCTTTAAAAGATTATCAGATTAAAATTGTCTCAGAACTTTTTCACAGTCCTTTTTTCATGCTTTCAATTAGGTCCAGAACTCAGTACAAATAATTACCTAATATTACGAGGTCAACGCATTCTTTTATAGACCCTGTTTCATTTTGAAAAGTCATATTTTCTGCTCAGAGACATTTGCTGCAATAATACAAAGTTAAACAAAAAGAAAAAGCATCGATACATGAAGAAACAGAGTCTTAGATAATGTCTGGAGAAAGAGAAAGGTCATGTCTTGATCTGCTGTCCAAGTCTGAGTCACCTCGCCATTTGGGGTAATGAATCTTGTGAGACGGCGCATAGACGTTGCTTTTATTGTAAATACTGGTGGAATGAACCAAAGAGAGTCAAACCAAGGACGATACTTACTAATATCTTCTTATTCACTCATGGAACAACAAATAATATGTGACTTACTGCTTCTTTCTCATCAGCTTAATCTTCACCTTTCTATCAGCAATATTAGATGTTTCCTCATTAAAGGGATCCAAGATTAGTTGACCATGTTGGCCTAAATATGTTGTATCTTTCCTGCTAACTAAAAAAAATTGTTGTGATCTAACAAAGCTCATAATTACTTCAAAATATATACTTTTTGTTATATTTTTCACCCATGGAGGTCGCCATTTTTAAACCCAATGGGTTGATGACACATAATGGTCCATTCTGTACTAGAATCTACAGAGTAAACACAGGGAAGCTAAATTTACCTGAGTTTATCATATTGCCTTTGACTGGTGTAATTTTAGATAATGTCACACTGTGTCACTGTTGGCTGTAATTAAAAAAAAATAATTCATGAGGTAAAGCTAGATGCTTCCAACACACACAAAAAAAGAGCGCCGTGCGAGAGAATCGGAGCCGAACACAGCTTCTGAAGGACCTAATCTGTTGTGATCCCAATATTTCTCTCCAGAAGACTTAGAGTCATTCATATGAGCAAAACTGACAAAGGCTTTAACAGGTGATCATTACCTTAGTGAGTTGAAAACAAATGCAGTACGGACAGTTTTTATCCACAATGCGCCTAGACCCTGCTACTGCCAGAACAAAAAACGCTGGGAGATCAGACTGGCAGCACTGGAAACTCTTTTAAATGCTAACGGAGCTCTGCAGTAGTACAGGCGGCACTACTGCCTCCCCAGACGAACATCGGACCGACACAGAGCTATAGAAGTACTGACCGGATCACACAGTCCGGCCAGAGGTACTGTCATTCATTGTTTCATTTACGAAGCTGAAGGCAGCAGCAGCAAACACCAGCTCCTACAACCAACTCTGTCCTCTTCCTCCATTTGGTCCTCCTCATCATCATCACCTCTTGTGATTTCTACACTCCCATCGATTTCAACGCTGTGGTTAAAATTAAAAAGGTTTTATGATGTTATTCATTGCTGTTTTGGCTGGTGGGGGCTAGCACAGTTGGACCATTAGACATCATTTACCCAGAATGCATTGCAGCGTGAACAACATGGAGACGTTCGTGTGCCACTATTTTATTCAAATTTATAAAAACTAAACGGCCTACAGTATTACTACTGTATTGTTTTTACATCTAAAATAAATATTTCTCAAATAAAATGTATTGTTTCAACTAATCATGGATACTTTTAACATTAATAAACTTTATTCTGTCATCTCTTTTCATTTATTAGTATTAGGGGCCAGATCTCAAAAAGAAGGGTTTTCTGTGTTCAAGCAAGGTTTCATTTGTTGTATGAGAACAGCTTTTATGTTGTGGCCACAATCACTAGAAGAGATGAAGAACATGTTGAGTCAAGAGAAGCAGAAATCCCTCCAAATACCACCCAAGCCATGATACCACCCACTTTGAGAGAAAGAAAAACCGAATCCATCACCAGTCCCACTCAAAGATGACTCAACTGTTTTGTCTCTGGCTTCGCTGGAAGAAGTGTGTGTCTGCTTGTTGTGTAAGGACTCCGATGTGAGGAAGTGTGTGTCTGCTCTCCGTCTCCCCTGGGCCGTCGGATGACCCCCAAGCCGTCCTGAATAATCTCAGCAGGATTACAGAGCTGCTGAGGAATTTCTCCTCTCTGTGCCTAAACCAACCTGCCGATGCTCTCTGGAGGCCGAGCACGTTTCTCTTTTTTCGCCCGCTGTCACGCGGCCTGGCTTTGTTGAAATACGACCTCCAAATACCAAACCTCTCCAAACACTACAACACCTGGAAAGCTCCTCTGGTTTTCACTCAGTGTACGTTAAATACATATGGCACAATCTCCCTTCTTTACCTCCCTGGACACTGGAATATACGTTCTCCAGCCAAATAAAAGATAACAGTCTAGTATTTCTTTTTCCCTTTGGCTTTTCAGTGCCAAAGGATCGTCTCCAGATGTTGACGTGAAGCTGCACAGCTGAGCAAACAGGTATTGTCTTCTCCACAGCACGGCTTGTTTGAAATTACATGTTGGTCTGAAAAATAACGAACCGTTCTCACTCAGATTTAAATGCATCACTGGACATTGGATGGAAATTGGCAAAAGCAATGTGGAGAGTGAAAATTAATATTTAAAATGTAATCTTAGCTAAGAAATTGCACTACAAATCAAATGTTTTCGGTGCATTTTAAGTCAATTCAATCAATCCTAGCAACATTACATTCAATTTAGACATCATTATAGAAGATTCCTGTATTGCTGGGTTTCAAACGCACTTGGATGACGGCGAAATTCAGATGGGGGTCAGGAAGTGGATTTATCTGGTTCAAAACAGAGCAAAATGGATCACAGAGAGTACGCTACTGCCCTAAATGGACTGGTACGGACGAAGTATCTTGAAAAAATACAAGACAATATGATCCATATTGTCTCGGTACAAAAGAGGATATATCCTTGAGGATATACCTGGTGGTGGATCTGGATGATCCTTTCAATAGCCTAGAAGCATACAATTATTTTGTTTGGGTCAAACATTTAGGATCAAGAGAAGCATTAGATGCCTGTCGACTTGTTTCTGCTGGGTGAGTAGCGAGTTGTGCTATTTTGAGTAATTAGTTTACTATAACAAATTCTTTGCATTTCAAAGAACCATTTAAAATTCAAATGGTTCTTTGAGTTGTTAGAGTACTATCGCTCTTTTGAATAATCTTCCCACAGTTTCTGACATTTATCTTTAATTTTCCTTTCAGGAACGGTTTTAACCTCTGATTCAGTCAAAGGTCGTCTGCTAATGAACCTTCGTTTGATTCAGGTTTGTTGAACCAGGGATAAAAACTATAACATCCAGGATGCTGGCCCCATAACGACTGGATTGTTCCTAATGAACACTTTATTGCAGAAACCTCAAAAAGCTGTTGGTGTTTCTTCTGCCAACATTAGTAACAAAGAAAACGGTTTCGTTCTCAAGTACAACCCTGATGAGCTCATAGCACATTTCTGAACTCTGATATTTATTTAGTCAAGCACATCAATCTCAGCTTTAGGCTTTTGTAGCTGAAATCAGCTGCTGGAAAGATCCCTGTCTGTAAATATTAGCTCCAGAAGTCCAAGACAAACAGGAATGGAGATGGATAATTGGAGTAGGGGGGATTTCCAGACATATTTTGTGGCTTACACAATCTATTGAGGCAGGGAAGGAGCCTGGCAACTAAAATGTCCTGGTTTCTAAAGCTAAAACGTAGCTCAAACACCATGTTGGTGAAATACTTTATATATATATATCCTCCAGGATTTATGTTACTTGTTTGCAATTTGATACTTCTACAAAGTCCCCAGTAACGATGAATGCATGATGTGTTGAATTAGAATAAAGAAATAGTCTTTTTCTTTAACAATGCAACAAGGAGGACAGTAAGAAATGGCCTCTGTTCATTCCTCTCTGGACATGTTTCAGTAGAAGTGACACAGAAACACGAGATCCCGTTATTGTGCCTTCACAGAGATCTGTCGGCAAACATGCCGTGTTTGATTGCAGCTCTGTTTGTGTTTGAGGCCACAAGCTGCTCAACCACATCCATCAAAAACAGAGCTCTTCTGCTCACCCGACAGTGGGAAAAAGAGGTTTTTGCACCACAGGATGCTGCAATAACATACAATTATTTTCATTTTTATATTAAAACACAAATATTTATTGCAAATAAAGAAGATTTCACATAAAAATGGAGGCAATTTAGATTTACTTTAGAAATGTTGCTCACAACAGAAAGTAGTTGGAGGATGATGGTGCAACATCTTTTCCAATGACTTATCGTGTGATTTTAGTTTAATTTCTTATTTAATAGCAACACCGCAATTGTGAAATTGTGTGTTTTTTTGGACATCTGCAGAATATCAACAAAGATTTGTAATGGAAATGCAGCTTTTGTCAATGTCCTGTGAGGAAATTGGTCATAATATTTAGGAACAACCCAAAACCAATAAGGTTTTAGTCTAACTGGAACATCAGCGTCTTCGTTGGAGAGAACAACTGGAAAGAGAACATTTCTAATTGATCAGTAAAAGCCCAAATTAATTACATCCATACAAGCGATTTGTGTTGGTAAAGTTCTGCCTCCAACCTACGCTTGTAAATAACAAATCAGATGTGAGGTTGAAGGAAAGGTTGCAGGATAATCAGTGTTTTGTGTGTTATGGGGAACAAATCTGATGTTCCCTGAAAATATTTGGTTGTTCTGTTTAAACCGGACATTCCTTCATTATCACAGCTACTTTTGGTCAAGCCCACATCCACCATGAGGTTGCCATGTTTGTGCAACAGTTGCCAGAAGTAACACTTGACAGTTGTTTCAGTATCCCGCTGTGTGCAGCTTTTTAAATAAACCAAACTACATAACTCGGGACGGATCTTCGAGGTTTCCGAGATTGTTTTCCCCAGAGTTGGGTTCAGACTAAACAACATTCACTTGACGGCCGTCCGGCCTGAAAGATGGAGCCTGACCAAAAATGCTGCTGGTTTTAAAACTTTCCAGGAGTTTTATTGTTAAAATATACAAGTAACCCTGCGGACACAGACGGGACAGAGCAGAGCACAACAAGAACAGAGCCGAGAAATGACAACAAAACAAAGATTTAAAGCCACTAAGCAATACTTCTCAAAGCAACAGTACTTGCTGAGTTTGCATAATCAAGTAATTCTTATTAAATCTCTAGTTTCATTCACAATATTTTACAGAAATGACCAATAAATGCAACTTTTTCCATTTAAATCTGTAATACAAACTTCACCAGTTGCTTTTTTCAGAATACAGGAGGCGACGTTCTGCTGCAGAAATCCAGCAGCTTGATGCAGGAGTTTATAAATATTTAAGCCCTGAAAAAAGAAAGACATGATAAATGTAAGGCATATGACAAACCGGGGTTTACCTGCATATTATGGGTAATGGTGTTATATGAATGATGGTCTTTAATGATTTATTTTTGCTGTTCTGCAACCATTAGTGTAAAAAAAATATTATGGTTTGCATAAACTGCAATTTATTGAAGAATTTCTGTAAAATCTATGCAAATGTTCACCTAAATTATTTCACACATGATGCTGAAGATCTTTTTACTTCACAAAGTCATGACCTGTTTACTTCTGCAGAACATTAATCCCACTTACAAGCAAACAATGATTTATTTGTCTGCATTCATTGGATTAGCAAATACTCAGAGAAATGTGAGAAAGAAAAAGTTAAAACTTTAGATGTGCACAACGTGGAGTAATTTAAAAAACAACAGATCAAACCAAAATCTATGTTCAGACATTTGCACATAAGTCCAAGATTTCTGTGACTAATTAGTTTAATAAGAAACCACAAACTGTCCAGCTCAGATGAAAGTGAATTTGTTTGAACATTCAGAGACAATTAAAGAAAAGTCAATGCTCATGAAGTTGAAAGTGCTGAAACATCTCCATAATTTACATTGACACAACCTCCTTCAAACTCAGGAACTCCTGACTTGATTAAAATTTTCAAATGCTCACATGGAGAAACAGCATTACTTCTGGTGAAACGTTTTATGTTCATATCAGAAAGACGTTAAGCTATTTGATCATAAGGCATGGTGTTCACAGTGTCATGCTATGGGACTTTTTTCAGCAACGGTGCTGCTCAAAGTGGATGGAATAAGGAAGGAGGACTACCTTTAAATTATTTTATCTCATACTTCAAAGAAAGATGATTGGGAAGTGGACACAACTTTCACATTAATTTCAAATTAATCAAGTTTTACCACATTATCTGTAACAGAACAACGAAGTGCGTAGCTACACGAACTGATTATTAAAAGGTTTCTAAAGTGGTTGGTACCTTGCTATTCGACAGCCACGTGTCTGAACATAGACGCCTGTGTATATGACGTCACACCTCACAACGTTGTTGGTGAAATCTGATTCCAGGACGTGGAAATTGGGATTCACTGTAACCTGAAGAAAACCAAAAAATAAATAAATAAATAATGGAAACTTCTGCAGGAACATTTTTAATGTTGGGAGTTCTGCTGTGAATTCATTGAGATCATAAATCAGGAGAATGAGTCGTAAACCTGTAGGATGTAATTTCCTGGAGGCACGTCGGTGATGTCGATCCACTGGCAGTCGATGTTGGCGGCGTAAGTGTCATGGCAGCCTGGACTCAGTCCCTGAAAACACAAAAACATATACTAAAACTGTGAGAACCTGGGAAAAGTTTGAATTTCTTCTTGATGAAAGATCAATTTATCTTTTTATTATAACTGTCTTTATTTTAAACAATAAATAAACCACAAATAAAAATCACACACAACTGAAACCATAAGTAAAATGCATTGTGAAATATTTATGAACAATATATCCCATTAAAAATTATTAATCATCAAGCTCATTTTAATTTAACAAGTGATTAATTGCTAAATTGCTTATTGTGAATAGTTTTGGAAGGCTTTCCATTCCTTTCTGACCAAATTAGGACAAAATCCTACTTAAATATTTTCTGGAAAAGGCAGATTTTTGACAGGTTTTACCAAATACTCTCTTGAGGAACAGAAACTCTGCTTGACGGCAGCTGGAGGTCCGTTTACAGTGGCCAACAGGCCCACCTGGACTTGTATGTTTGAAGGAAAATCATAACAGCTATAAAGTCTTGGCTCACACTTCATTTCCAGCTCTACCTGCGTGTGAGACGTGCAGGCGTAGCGTCGTCTGAATCCGGGGTCGCAGCCTGTGTCCTCCAGGCAGAAACTCGCCTTGTGTCCCTCAGCCACTTTACGTCCTGTCATGATGTCCAGCAGGTCGTAGTTACTGAAGGCGTCCATGCTGTGGAAATGCCTGAGGATATAAAACAGATTAAGCTGAACTGAGAATAACATTTTATTTCTTCTGGCAGGCTTCAGGAATGCCTCTAGGGACACAATTTTATTGTTATGGCTATATTTTGGGGTTGTGGTGATGCTTTCCTGGCTCGTCAGATCAGAACGGAGCAGCACTAATCCGGCCATCTATAAACAAAATGATGCGATGTCTCTTATTTCTACATTAAACTCACTGGTGACAGCTATGCCAGTCCCACTGATATCTGGGCTTCAGCGGGAGGAAGTCTGCGGTTCCTTGGTTCTTCACTTTCTGTGGGAATCGCAACAGAACCCTGAAGTCGATGTCTCGAACGTTGGGCGCATAAGCCGACCTTGGATGGAGATGAAAATAAAAAATAAAAAATGGGATAAGAGGAGCTGGAAAGCACTGCTGCTGCTGCTGCTGCTGGCTGAGCTCCCAGCTCTAGTTTTCTTAAACGTATTGAAGCACAAATGATTTGTTCGAGTGAGCTCAGTGCTTTTGGGAAAATCAACCCAGAACATTTATGTCTTGGCAGGATTTTATTCTGGCCAGCCACTTCTCCATAGGAAGATCAAACAGCTTTTATAACTTCACCCAAATAAATGAAAAAAGAAAAACCCAAAACAACCTAAAGCTGAGACGTAAAGGAAAGTTTCTTGTGCTTGTGTGAGTTACTGTGCGGACGTGCAGCTGAGTGCGTACCAGACTTGAATGACCTTTGGAAACGTACCTGGACAAACAGTTTTCCTCTGCAGCACAGCGTAGCGCGTACATCTGCATGCGCTGGACGTAAGTCCCTGCTTGGATGGCGTAGGGGTCTGGAATGAGGTCTGGCAGTCCTGGAGAGGGAATAAGAAGGACAATCCAAATTATTTAGGCTGGAAACAGTTTGTGGAGGTGAAATCTGGACTAAAAAATGTTTGCATTCCTTCACGATCATTGTTTCTGGTATTAGCTTGATTCAAAGACATTTTTCTCAGTTCACATCATTGCTCTGGAAACTGAAATATTCACAGAACCAGATGACTCAAAGGATAACCATCAAATTATACAAGTTGGGAATTAAAAACAAAGTCTTACTGTTTACAAAATATGTTTTTTTTACACATTTGTTAAAACTGTCTTCATGTTGTGACTGTCTGTGAAAAGATCGATCGCCTCCATCTCCTCTCTGAGCTACTACTGCCTTTTGAAGAAATGCACCACTTCCAACAAAAACCAACCAATCAGAGCCAGGAGGAGGGTCTTACTGCTGTCAATCAAGCTCATGTACTCACTGCTCAATGTGGTATGTTGGTGGAGAAACAACTTAAGAAGAGTTTTTATGTTTGGCTGTATTTCTCTCCTACATGAAGCAACTGAAAGAGCTATCGCTAACATTAAATCTTTCCTTTAAAGCAGTAGAAAGTACTCCTGATTAGGTAGCAATATCTGCACAATATTTATATCAGAAAGGACTGGTTAAAGTGCAATAATTGAGCAATAAACTTTCATTTTTTAAAACAAAATATATATTTATCCAGTTAGACACAGTATCACAGCAGCAGAGTCATGGAAGCACACATTATTTTCCAATATTATCGCCAAATTCAAGACTAGAACTTGAATCTCGAATCTTGAATCGGTCAAAAAACTGATTAAGTGGTTCTGTTTCTCAGTCTTCTCAAGCCTGTAGTTATCTCTGTTTCTGGAGCAGCCATTAAACTTTTCCTTTCCACTGAACTTTCCAATAATGTGCCAGTTTACAACACTGAACAGCCAACTTCTTAAGCGATGAGTTGGTGCGCCGGAAAACTGCCAAGTCAGCAATATCCTCAATTACCATGGAGGCCATAACTGGACCGAAAGATTTCCGTCTTAAATGTTGTAGTTGTTGTTGTTTTGTGTTAAAAAAAATTTTATCTTTAGAGAAACAGAATTTTAGATTGTAATTATAATAGATTTGAATTAATTAAATTAAATCGATGACATTTTAGATCACATTTCAATTTATTGAGATGAATAAATGACGACTTCCTGAGAAGTACATTAACAGCCAGACATCCTGGCTGTTCTTTAAGATATGAATGAATACTTTTTATGGTAATAAAATTTGACATTCATCTTAACAAACCCCCTAATCTTAAGAACAATCACTAATCAAGGATTATCCAATTCAGTTTGTACATTTTAACTTCTGGATATCAAACTCCATCAGATGCTTCCTGAAAATGTTCCAGTTTTTGAACATACAAACACACATTTTTACTCCAGTAAAAGTAAAACTTTTTTTCTATTAAGAGTAAAACATGTGTTAACTGATCAAAACATCAATCTTTTAATGTTTAAAAGTTACATATTCAGACAGATCAAAATATAAAGTTATGATGAAATTTTGGTCTTTAAAAACCTAAATGAAAAGAATTCATAACAAATTAACAAAATGAGGCAAAATAAACATTTCCAAATCAGTTTCTGTCAATATAAAAATACAAAGGTTATGAAACTTTAACAAAAAACTGCAGGAGTGTGTTCATGTCCGGTGAATTTTTGGTTAAAATGTATTTGTGAAGTAACTCAAACTAGAGTATCCAGTATGAGTAACTTCAAACTGGAAATTACACAAACTGATACTTTTACTTCAGTAAGGTAAAAGTATCGCTACTTTTACTTTTACTCAAGTAGCGATACTTCAAAATAAAATCACTCAAGTAATTAAAATACTCCTTAAAGTATTTTTTCCCAAAATGTTACTCAAGTGAATGTAACTAGAACTCCGATTAAAATCGAGGCTTGTTTTTAATGTGACTGGATTTGTTCCCAATGAAAGAGACACTTTTGGACTCACCATTTTGAAAGTACCTGGTTCCGTACCCTGTGCCGGGCGGGTGGCGCGTCCGGCCCACTGACCTACCTCTGGCAGGATACATGTTGTAAAAAACAGAGTTCCTGTGCGTTTTGAACGGATTTCGGGGGTCGTCGCTGACCATGCCGTCCCCGTCAGCCTCGTTTGTTAGATAAACTCTTGACACTGGGAGCGGAGCGGGAGCGTCAGATTCGGTTTCCAGAACTGATGGATGCGCGGGTTGCCTGGAGACAAGTATCCCGTCCCGCAATGCGCGTAATTGTTGGAGTTGCTGCTGCTGCTCTCCTGTGTTACTGGATGCTCCAACAGCTTCTCTTCTGCTTAACGATTCTCTTAAACTCCCGGATGAAGAGGAATTGAAGCGCTGTGCGTCAGTAAACCTCACAACCTGCGCTCCTCTGTGCGCACCCGGCACATTGCTGGCAGCGCCCTCCCTCCTCCTGCTCAGATAAACTCTGGACTGGCTGCCAGACCGAGCCGGAGCCTGGTACTCTGATCCGGTGCTCATCAAGCTGTAAACCTGCCCGTTGTTCTCCCACTGGATGCGGTGCCGCCAGGGTCCAGCCGGGCGCTGCTGTCCAAAAACTAAAGGCAGAAGGACTTGGGAAAGATATAATAAAACCAACCACTCTGCCATGACAAAAATAAGAGAAAATAAAAAGAAATGCACAAGTTTAAATGATATGTTATCAGAAACCAGGTGCAGAGAAGCTGGAAGAAGAGGATGAAAAGCGAAGATGCGCACTCGGGTCCAACTCTTGGAAGCAGCATAACTTAACAGCTTGAACAGAAAGGAGGGACGGACCTGGCCTCTGGAAATTTGTCCAGTTACTTTTGTAAAGCCAAACTCCCATGACGATGAATTAACCCTTCCCTCGCCATGGTTAACTTTGGTTACACGAGGACGTTTGTTCAGTAAACTTTACGCACAGGTGTGAACACCGGCCATCCCAACGCTACCATTAAATCTAATTATTTTCCACGAAGAAAATCACCCAATCTTTTAATATCTTACATTTACCTGCGCATCTATAATTAAACATGTACTTTTTTCTCAAGTGTTGCAGATCTGCAAATATAACAAACCGCAGTTTTTTCCTATTATTATTATTATTATTATTGTTGTTGTTGTTTTCATTTGTAAAACTGGAATGTTGAACGGTCTTATAGTTTGCTGTATTGAAAATATCAAAAGATTCCTAAAATTAAAAAAAATAAAAATAAAAACCTGGTTGGAGTTCACACGTAGCGATGGCTTGACTCAGTTTTAAACGTTCACCAGAAGGCGGCAGTATAGGTCTTTCTATTTCTTGATATTTCATGTTTTTGTTGCATTAGCGTTGCCCAATGTGTCTTTGAATTTTCTTAAAATGTGGGTAATGAGGTGCACAAAAAGGATAGGCAAAGTTTTAACATTCTTCTGGATAAATGCAATATTGTTGTTTTATCCTTGTTTTTTTCTGTTCTGATTTTTCAGGTTTATTTTTGTTCATTTTGGATATTTCTATGAAATAATAACATTATTTGAGGCATTTCCAGTAGCTTAATGTTAGCCTGCTTTGTTCGCTCCTAAAAAAAGCAGCTCTTACTCTGAAACGAAGCCTTCAGGGTCACATCAAACCTGCGGATTTCCACATGGACAAACTCAATGCCTTCGTGAGAAAAACTGAGCTATTCAGCTATTTTTATTTGGATCCAGATTCCATCTGGATGCTGTGCAGTTCGAAGGATTTCTGCCTTTATTTTTTTACTTTTGGATGCAACACCGTCTCAACAAGGTCTTATTTATAGAACCAGGCGCAGCTAGTTAGCATCTCAAAAGCGCAAATAAAACCTGAACTATGACCCTAAATCCCAGGGGAGATGAAAAGGATGTTTGGCGAGCATGAGAAAGAGAAAATCTTTTCCATCTGTCATTAAGGGGAAGCGTTATATCTCTAACTATCAGCAAAGATTCAAAGTGGAGCGGCAAAAGCAAATGTGGTGGATTAGCAGTGATTGCTAACAGCTGATGGTGTCATTCAGGACAGTTTGCTCAATATTGAGCTGTTAGCATGTCATGACACAGTCAGTCTTCAGTCAGAGGCCTCTTAAGAGGCCTGCAAGACTGACTGCTACTGCTACTGGAGAACCGTCCTACCTGCAGATAGATAGATAGATAGATAGATAGATAGATAGATAGATAGATAGATAGATAGATAGATAGATAGATAGATATTCATCTTCTGTCAGATGGAATATCACCCAGTAACTTTTCCTCAGCCAAATAGGGCATTGTCATGGAAAGCTGCTCTATTTTTAGACAGAGAAACCTTCCTCCTGTTCTGAGTCCGGCTCCGCCCCGTTCTGAGTCCGGCTCCGCCCCGTATTGGGTCCAGCTCCGCCCCGCTCTGCTGTCTGTCACCACCCATATTTATAAGAATCACCGAGCCTCAGCAGCGGTTTGGCAGGAGACCTCCTGAGAAGAACATGTAACCCACAAAATATAGCCAGTAAGTATTAACGTTGAATTGAGCCTTTATTGTATGTGTGACCTGAAAGTAAACAAATCACAACAAATGTTGCACCAATAATAGTTATTACTGTAATTTAGTAATGGTTTGGAAATAAAGCAAAAACGTTTCTGGTTGTTTTGATAGTACAGGAGCAGCAGCAGCAAATTACTCCCTGAGTGAAAGACTAATGCTTTTACACTTTGAATATATCAATCTAGGTGACCAAGGCTGCTCACAACTTTGATTCTTGTGAGAAATAAAGAAGATGATGGTCTTAAAATGGTTTTACTAGAAGAAACTCCCCCCGTTCCTGGAATATACCAGTTGTGTTTTTACTCGTGCCATTCTGAGGAGTAAAATGATAAATCCAGAGGGTTTACCACTGATCTCTGGGGAGACAAAGCAGGTGAGAAGCTGGAAAACTGTTTGAAAAAATGAGAATGAATAAACTCTGCTGCTGTGTGTGTGTCAAAGCCAAAAAACAATAAATAAAATATGAATGTTGAAGGAAAATGCTTAATTAAAGTGTAATATTACTGAGTAAGTCATGATTTGAGACGTCGTTTAGTGTGACATAGACATGCTAACCTTATCTGCTCAGTCAGCTCTCCTCGTGTTTCAGCCCTTAGCCACATGCTGCTCTGTCCATCATCACGTTTTTCATTCATCAACATGTGACAAATTAGTGTTGCAACTTCAACATGTGATCTATTAAAAAGAGTCTGACCTTTAGACTGTCTTGTGTCGATCACATGTATTAAACTTAATTTCTTTTATGAGACAGAGAAGCAACAATAAACCAGAAATATGTTGCTGGAAAAAGTTTAAGTTTTACTTTACAACATCTGATTTGAAGGATGTGATTATTGAGCTTTACACAAATGATTAACAATCCAGTTTAATTCAGTTTATTAATGTAGCACCAATTCACAACAAATGTCATCTGAAGGCTCTTTACTTAACAGTAAAATCAGTGATACTAGCAGCAATATTGATTAATCTGTGTCTTACGTTGTCCTTAATACACTAAGTTTATTTTTCTGAAATTATATATTGTTAAACTAAACCAAATGTAAGAATATTACTTGTGTTGCTGTCTCTGGACATGTTTTTTATGCCACTTTAAAGTATTATTTGCATTGTTAAAGCAAAAATGTTCCACATATAGAGGAGGTAATAATGAATTTATGTGTATTTTTTAAAATTCTCCAACTAAAAAATGTGAAATTATGCAGCTCACGTTGCTTCTAAAAAAATAAGAGGCCACTTTAAATGATCAGTTTCTTTGATTTTACTTTTTATAGGTTTATGTTTGAGTAAAATGATCATTGTTCTTTTATTCCATGGACTACTAACGACAAATCTACACCATTCCAAGCAATAATTTAGTTTTTATTTGCAGAAAATGAGAAATGATTAAAATAAGAAAAAAGATGCAGTGCTTTCAGACCTTAAATAATTCACAGAAAACAAGTTCATGTTAATTTAGAAACAGCAATACTAATGTTTTAACTCAGGAGGAGTTCAGGAATCAATATTTGGTGGAATAACCAGGAGGTTTTCAATGTTTTTTTTTTTCAGAGTTGTTTTGCTGTTTATAGCTCAACATTAAAACTTGTCGTTTCCCTTGAACTTTTAAATATTTCAATAAATCATAACTACAAAAGGATCACAACAAACTACCAACTAAATGTTTAATGGAAGAAAAATTAGACATGGTTGATGCAATTGTGCTCAGTCCCCCTGTGGTGCTTCTTTGTAGAATGACCTTTTACCTTTGACCTCATTCGCAGCTGCAGGTCTTTCATAGTTTGTCTCTGTTGGCTTTGAGACTGAAAACTTTTTCCATTCTCATCTGATGGAAACTGTTTGTTATTTTTGACACTTAGCACAGATATTCAGAGCTAGCTCTAGACTAGACTGATTGTAAATAACAGAGTTTGATCTAAATTACGATATTTCTGCCTTTGCTGCATGTTTAGGGTCACTGACCTGCTTGAAGTCTCACGTCTTTCATCGTCCTCTAACAGAATATTTAGCTCCATTCATCTTCCAGTCAACTCCGATAAGTTTGCTTTCCCTTCATATTTTTATCTTTTATTCAACAGTAGCTTTCCTCTTGGGATTTCAAGTCTTTCCCTTAGATTTTCAAAGAGATTTAGATCTGGACTTTGACTGGGCCGTTCCACAAAATGTGGGAAACGTTCTAGATGTTCAAACTGTTCACCTGACATGTTTACAGACATTTTTAGATGCCCTTATTTTACATATTAATGTTCTTTGTTTCTGGCCTTATGTTTTGGTTTCTTTTCTGCTTGTTCCTGCCAACAAAATGTATTTTCCCACAGTAAGATGCTGCCACCACCGAGTTTTAGTAGGACTGGGGTGTTTAGGAAAATGCCCACATGAGATTTGTAATTAGGACAAAATATGTACATTTCTGTCCCATCTGTACAGAGGACAATAGTAGTAGTTTTGTAGATAAATTGTCCCACCTGAGCTGTGTATCTCTGCAGCTCCTCCA
Source organism: Xiphophorus couchianus (assembly GCF_001444195.1). Taxonomy (NCBI): domain Eukaryota; kingdom Metazoa; phylum Chordata; class Actinopteri; order Cyprinodontiformes; family Poeciliidae; genus Xiphophorus; species Xiphophorus couchianus. The sequence goes on from NC_040233.1 coordinate 20,517,880, forward strand.
GAGTCACCTTCAGTTGTTTCTGTGATTAACTCTCTCTTCGCTCAGCCAGTTTAAGTGGACGGCCATGTTGTTTTAGGTCTGCAGTTGTCACACACTCTTCAGTTGTTAAATAATTAAAGAGAAATCAGTGAGATGTTCTTGGGAAATTGTTTTGTAATCTAACTCTGTTCAAACATCTCCACAATTATTGACTCAGTGGTTCTTGCATGAATGGTTTCCTAGGTAACCCCCTCTTTCTGCCGCCTTATCACTAATTAAAATGTAAGCAATTATCTGAATGTTTTTCCAGCAGAAAGCAGTAACCTAATCTCCCAAGAAGTAGCCAATTTATTTCTTCATGATGGCACAATTATTATTTTCTAATTCTTCTGTGCTCCATCCTTTTCTAATGTACTGTAAAACATTTGAAGGTAGTTCAATTTTAAAATGAAAGTCCTTATTCTGCCTTAAAAATGCAATTTGAAGTCAACAAGAAAATTGTTTTGGTTTTTACTCAGAAATTAAAGTTCATGAGGTTGATTTAACAACAACAAACAAGTTGTCTAAATATAGTTTTTTTTTAATTCATTAATCTTCAATTGAGTTTTAACTTAATGCTGCAATTTAAACCAAATAATTATTTCACAATATGAAAGAAAAAACTAGTCGAAAAACATACGTTTCTCTATTATTTTCTTACTCACAATATCAAGTTAAAATAACTTATTTTACTTTAGAATAATTTACAATCTTATTTTAAATTGCATGGACAAACTTTCAGATCTGATAATCAATTTGATTAAACTTCACAATGAATTCAGCTCAGAAACATTTAGTGTAAACAGGACATTAACCTCAAGCATTAAAATAAACATTTATCCTAATAACACACCAGAGTCAGATCAATTTAACACACTTCCATCTCAGGGTACAACATGCCGCTAAGCATTCTGGGAAATAGTTCCCACTCTTCTCTTTTTCTTCTTTCAGTTTTTTTAAAGTGCTAACCTAGAAGCTCTAGTTTATTCAACTCTTATTAAAAAGTCGACACAACAGTTTATCTTTCACAAACTCACACATTTAGGTTAAAAATCTAAAACTCACTAAATTTATTTGACTCAAAGACACAACTGAATGCTGCTCAAATGTTTTACAGTGCAGTACAAAATGGCGGCTGTTTATTAATTATAAGGCAGTCAATTATGCTGGATTTAATTTAGGAGTATCAGAGGAAAAGGGGTCTGTTTGGAAATGAATGTTGCTCGTTGCAGATTCAACCACTTTGAAAACCATGTAAAATTTTCCTTTTATTCCACAAAATATGCAGCTGAGTCATTTTAACTTTTTACTTACTTGAGTAACTTAAAAAAGAAAAAAACCCATTTAGGATTATTTTTTACTACACTATACTTTTAACTTTTATTTAAGTAATATTTTTTATAAAATACAACTATCCTTCAGTTCAGGCTAAAGTGAGACTCATTATTTGTGAACAAGGTTTGTTTTCAAATGTTATTTTCTGCCTGCTGCACAGTTTGGCACTAGAAGTACTTCACCCTGTTCAAACATATTTTTTATTTGCATTACTGACTATAAATATTAGCTTCATAATTTTTTTTTATTATTTGGAAAATTTCTGCCTGAATCTATTTTTTTTTTTATTTGAGGTTTTAAAATACCAGAATTTAGATACAACTACACTTTTGTCTCACTGATTACATTATTTTTAAATATTAAATCAGATGTTTTTACTTGTTGTTACTCAGTAGTTTAGTAGTTTTTAAACCACATATTTTTTTTACTCTTACTTGGACAGCTACGTTTTACTTTTATTTGGGTAAAAACATGTTGAAGTGGTGCTACTTTTACAATTTTTGGAAACTACCAAACTCTGTCTGTCAGCAATTAACTGCACTGTTTCATTACTGTGTATATCTTCTGAAATCATGACAGATAAATAAATGAATTTGTAATTAAATTAATTGTTTGTAAGAATAAGACAAAAACAGTACTAAGAAGTACTTTTACTCATGTAAGAGAAGGTATTTCTGTGTCATTTGCACATGATTTAAGGATAAACTCCTTCTCACACAGCATGGCTCATGTGATATGTCTCCTTATCTCCTGTGTCATTGCCTCTCCGTCCTTTTTTGGACTCCCTGGCTGGCCGTCCGGAGGTTTCCATGATGACTGATCACATTACATTTGGGGGCAGGACAGGGAAACCACACAGGGCTTCAGAGCTGTGAGTGGGTGTGTTGCAATCAGTAATTGGCTGTACATTTGTTCCATATATTCCCTTGAAGCCTCAGGGCTCGAGCCTAAATTTATTCCTGCTCTTCTGGCATGTGAAGAACCCCGCAGATGCATCATGAGACCCTGACCTTCCCCCGACACACCCTCGGTAGTGAAAATGCTTTGAATATACAAACTGAGGTCTGTCGTTGAGATTTTAAGATTGTAAGGATTGTAATAACCATATTTAACAATTATTTTCTGTTTATTTTGTTTGTCTGCCTTTTTTTTCACTTGGTTTTCATTTTAAAATGCAAATAAAGTGAAACTACACCACTTTGTGTTTTGTCTTATTTTACTTTTTGGCATATTCTGATAAATCATTGAAGCAGAAATCATAAAACTAAACAAAAAACTAAAGTTTATCAAGGATTTTAGCCCTGATTGGGACAACATAATATTACAGGATGCAGAAAAATGTGGTGTAAGCCTTAAAACCAACAGCTGGTGCTCTGGGCGTTGGATTCAGCCAGACATACACAGTTTGTTCTGCTGCTGACTCAACTTTGCCCGGCTGCAAGGGAAAGAATATTTTACACATGGGTTTGTTGATATGTTACCTTTAGAGGTCCTTTAATAACTTCAAGAAACACAGAATAAATCTAAAAGCAGCATATTTAACCAAGAATACATTTGGTATTTCCAAATTTAGCGTTTACAATTTGCTACATGGGTCAAAGTAACAAATTAAAACTGAAGAAACAACAAATACAACAAATTAAGTCATAGTCATCATGGGCGTGAATGGAAAATTAAATTGAGTTTTTATTGATTTATTCAGACAAACAGTTGAATTTATTGTCTATTTTTTACATCTATAAAAGGTTAAAATAATAAGGATTTCTCCTCACTAATAGTTGGTTAAATGTCCTTGAATTTGTCTTTGATCACATATTTTTTGTTGCTACCAACTCACTTCTGGCATAATTGTAGCTGAAAATGTATCGCTCTTCTTGGAGGGTTTGATAGATTTTAGTTAAATTGTTTGATTTTCTGCAACAGATTCAACATTTTAATGACAATTTAAATATGGTTGAGATTGAGGTTTATTTCAGATGCTAGCCAGTTTTATCCTTACTGTGTAATGATCAAATATGAGATGTTTTGTTTAGTTTACCTCTATTTGTTGTGTAATGCTTGTGCTGCGATGTGGTTTGTATTTTTTTAATTGTACGATTGCTTTTGTGGGTATGCCCCAAATTAATGTTACAATTGGGACAATAAACTCATAAGTAAAATATGCTGTAAAACAAAACACAAAGTGTTTGAAAAGGGAGCAGGAAGAAGCAATGGCGACTTATCCAATCCTGTCCGTAAATCTTCTTCAAACAAGTTCTTAATCAAACTAGAGATTCAATAAATACAAATTCACTTCATCACCTATAGATCAGAGCCTAATACGCACATAAATTAAAAATAGAATTTTATCTCATCCACTTTTTTACGCATTATTTATGTACTTCTTATGTTTTTCTATTGAATTGTGCAATATTTTTATTTTTGTTTAGTTTCATCATCTAAAATCAAAATAACTCCACAAACTGATATTAAGTGTATGGCTGCATTAAAGTACATTTTCCTCTCATGTTGAACTTTCCCTGTCAGGTTGAGGCTTTCAAATGTAACAACACTACAGCGGCTGAGCATGGTGGTGGCAGCATCATGCTCTGTTTAGCTACCATTGGTTTAATGCAAAAAGTGGATGGGATAAAGTGAAATCATCTCATAAAAACATTAAAACTATTTTTAAATAATTTAGTGTAGCATTTTGCTTATGAAACGACTCCTAGGTCAACAGGTGAAGATTTTTGAATTATGTCAGAAGTTTTTCTTTGTATGCTGATTATCACTTCTGGCTCAAAAAGTCAGCAACAATTATGAAAGATGGCTTCAAACATTTTGCTCATTTACATTTATACAACTATCATGACACAAATATTCACTTATATAAATATATAAGTAAACTTGTATGAATAATTGGTAAAGATTTGCAATAAACAGATCTGTGAACTCAATGGACAGATTTTTTGCTTATGAATTTAAAAAAAAGAAAAGTTTCTGAGCATTGCTTGAATTATTGTGAAGCTAATTTCTTTTATGAAGTAAATGACTGATGCACTAAGTTAATCTTAACCGTCTTTATTATTGCTTCATGCTGCCTGCTTTCTTTCATCTTCTTCTACCTGAAGTAGTGATAAACCTGTAGATGTGACAACCTGCTGGATTTTATCAGTCATATTCAATAAACACAAAGGATTTGGCACTGAGTCGCCATTTTATGACGCTTTATGGGATCTACATCATTGTGTGTGTAGGTGTTTGATTATATCTGACAGGAAGGAAACAGGAAACATGAGGTGCATTCAGTTTTCTTTGAGTTGTTTCAAGTGACAGCTTTATAATTTCACATCAGTTACAGGTGTTAAACACTGGGTAGTCCAGAGGTGACTAATCTTTTAGAAAAAAAAGTTACACATGGTTATACAAAACAGTTTTTCTGCTGTTCAGTCATAATAAGTTACACTTGTGTCTATTTACAAATCAGGCTAGAAGTACAGAGCTGGTGTTACATGTTTACTCAAAATGATATTTACAAGTCTATACACAACCTGGTGTCGACCCAACCTGCTGGAGAGACAAAGAAGAGAAGCAAAGTTACCCACATGGATTATCAAGGCTTTAATATGTGTTATTAAAGCAACTTATTTACCTATAAGTTATTCAGCAGGGAGTTCTGAACGCTTTCATAAACTGCATTGTAGATATCTTCCTTCGTTGTTGTTCCATCAAGGTATTCTGTCAACAAAAATACAAATTAAAGTCAAAATTTCTCAGCGGGAAAGTGTTTTACATCTGATTTAGAGTTTTTGCAAACCTATTCTGCTGCAGTTGTTGTCCATCTCCTTCCTGTGCTTCAGGTACATGGGCCAGACATGGCCGTCGAACAGGCCGAGGGGGTCTGGGACTGTGTATGTTCTGGTACTGCAAAGACCGGATCGGTCCAGAGTTACAGCGTGCTCTGATGTGCGTTCTGAAAATTACTCCGACAGCTGCTCACCTTCTCCTTCGCTTGCATTCCTCGTAAGGAATGGAGATGTAGAAACACTTGTCATAGACATCAATAAGAGGCCTGCAGAGGGAAACAGGATCTCAGGTCAGGGAGAAGCTTTGAAGGTCAAGAGGTCAGGTAAATGGTGACCTACTTATAGTTGTAGATGAGGAACCCCTCAATGATGAGAATATGGATCCCTCTCTGCTCTGAGTCGGACTCCTCGGCTTCGGGTGACAGACTGACTCCATGCGAACGCGCGAACTTGACGGGGTTTTCCTGCCAGCCTTTCACGGTGTTCACCATCGCTTCCATGTCCAGAGCGCTGATCACTGATGAAGAACAAGGAGACAAACAAAACAAAAACAAAGCTTCACCACGTGTGCAGCCGACGTTTCACACCAATTTATTTCAATCAGTGAATGACGTAGCATTCACAGTATATTTATTTATGTGGTAGTCTACGACTGATTGGTTACCACTGAAGAAATGTGCAGGAAAGGAAAAAGTACATTACTGAAGGGTTTTCCTACGTGAAATCCACTCTTACCATCCCACTGTCTAAAGCCGTCCTCCCCGACTTGTATTTGATCGGGTTTCTGAAATAACAGTCACCAACAAAACATTGCTGCAACCCAGTAACCAATGGGAGCTCATCCCTCCTGGACAGGACAAGTCAGGGACTCGTCTCCACCAAAAGTGAACGCGCGGAGGAAACGATTTTTTAAACGATGTTTCAGCTGGATTGGACCTCCTTTAATGTTACTTTTTCATTTTTTAAAATTAGTTTTACCTTATGGTCATAATGTATGCTGATGACGCCTTTATTTAAATCTGCAAAATTTTTGTTTACAATTTTAAATAATATTTTAAGAGAAAACAACATGTATTTCTTTGGTTTTAATTCTGCCAAAATAGGGAGGAAAACAAAGGATAAGCAAACAAAAACTGGCGGCCATGAGTACAGACGTCATTTAACAGTCTTTCATTTTAGTGGGGACGCTCAGCCCTTTCATTAGCTGTCCAGGAGACAATCAGCCAGATGATTACAAGGCTGCTTCGATGATAGGACATCTGCAGGTCAGACTGGCCATTTCTTACTTTTTAAGCATAAAAAAGAGAAAAAGCTTCAAGCGCAAACAAAACTTATGAGAAATATTCTAGTTGCCACACAAAAATAGTTTAACACATAACAGAAAAATAACACCAGACTTCTTTCTTTGTCTTACCTTGAAAAAGTCATCCTGATGCACCACACAACAGTTAGGTAATGTCTTTAGCAGTCTATTTGTCAAAGTTGTCTTCCCACCGTTGGTCACCCTGAATTTAATGCCACACAAAAGTGAGTTACATCTCAGTTTCTTGTAAAAGCATCTTGGTTTCTATTTTAGCTGAAGCTTACCCTCCGATGCCGATGATGAACTTCATTTCTGACTTCTTCTGTGTTATTGGTCACCTCAGGAATTCAGTAAGTAAAAGCAGGGAACCCCACCAAACCAAACTCTCTCTCTCACAAAGGCTTAAGCTAAAACCTCCCTCTCCTTCTCCTTCGTCACAGATGTCCCCCCCCCTTTACTACTTCATTGATAGACTATCTCCTTGTGGCGCATATAAAGGATGTGGCTGCCGTGTCACCGCCTGCTTGACCAATCGGAGCCGCTTTTCACCGGCCAATAGTCTGCCTCCTCGGAGCCGGAAGCCCCAACTTCAGAGGATGCACAGTTGAAGTTTCAGTGTGAAAACTGATCCTAAAATTTGCACCTGCTCTCAGGGGTCAGGGGAGGGAGGCCGAGCACATTCAGGGAAAGTACAGAAGCTAACTTGTGGCTGAGCTGTGAAATACAAATAAACCACAATGAAGTCACAAGGGGGGGTGCATCAGAAAAGAAGATGGGGAAAACTGGGAGAGGCACAAGTTGAGTCTGAAAGAATTCAAGTTTCTTACACGTAAGCGGTTTAAATCCAAGAAAGGTCATAATCTTTAGGACAATACATTCTGAAATTTCTGGGCAGATGCTCTACCAAGCCGGCTGTGGGCGAGTGCAAACCAGGACCTCTATAATTAGTCTGCAGCGTCTGGCTTCTGCATCATGAATATTTCTGATGCAACCAGAGTACGTGGCGGACCTCCATGGGGGCAAAATGGCGCGTCTGTCAGCCAAAGCTGCGATAAAACCTTTCTCTGAAGGTTAGCGCCTGCCGCTTATCGGCTCTGGTCGTTACACACCTCCGGATGTGAGTCTGTCGTGTTTATTTTGTATTTGCCCAATACTACAAATCAGTTTTGCAGTTTGTTCTTGTCTCTCGGGGTGATAAAGGTGTGAAGGAGGTGAACTTTGAGTTTTAGATAAAAGTTGACATGGTGTCATGTTTCACTGTGGGGAATGTAGCGATACATGGTGGCACTGTGCGACTAAAAGACTGATGTTTGTTAACATAATATATTAAAAGGATTCACACCATTCAAATGCGAAATACTTCTACCATATGAGACTTTTCTCTTTAGTCACTGAGAAATGCAGGATTAAAATAAACTATTTTAGGTAATTTTGCCTTTCCAGTTTCAGAACACAAAAGCAATATTCATAGTAAAGGTGAGAGATATCCTGCTGCGAGACATTTCATTTCATCTTTTAAGGAGCTCACACAAAATAATTTATAGATCAAAATTACGTTGGTCAATAACTCACATGGCCAAATATGTTCAAGGCTATCTTGAATTTTTTTATTGAATAAATGGCAATAAAAGATAAAAATATGTTCTGTTAAAAACCCAACTGAGCCCTGGAGGTTAGCATTCATGACACAGACAAATCCAGTTTATTTTTTATTTTGCTTTATTTTTTAGAAACATTAAATGGCACATTGTCATAGATAACAGTTAAAGTAATTCTTCAGGCTCTCTTTCTTTGAATATATTTTATTTTATCTATAACAATTCAGTCTTTCAGTCTTCAAAAAGCCTTTTTTTTTTAGAATTTACAAACAAGACAAATACAAATACCTAAGAAGGAAAGGATACAAACAAGCATGCCGACTGCATATTTAACGCTGGAAAACCTGACGACTGTTCAATACTTTTGCATCAGTAACATCTAGAACATGTTAAAGAAGAAGGACGTTATTGCACATCATTCAGAAAGCAAATTCATTAAACCGAAGAAAAACCCATGCCAAAATATTTCACTTTGATTCTATCTGCAAGTAGAGTCGGTTTAAGGAGTCTGTACGGTTTTCTTTTAATTTAAAATAGTTGACATGCGTCATAGTACAGCTCAATCTCACATGCAGAAAGCAAACAGTTTTATCTGTAACATCTTGTAGTTAACAGGTTCTGAATTGATTTAAGTGAGAAACAAGAGAAATACTGAGGAGTGATTGTCCTGTAGCTAACGGGTCCGTTCTGTGCCAGAAGCCGCTGAGTTTACTGAATGACCGTTCCCCAGCAGATCTTCAGCTCATTGTGCTGCAACACAAAAACAAAAAGTTTAATTTGAGTATTTTGTGCAACCTTTATGCAACAATAGGTGCATTGTTCACATAGATATTGTTAATACTCAGGAGTGTGTAGAGATCACAGGCTGTAAATCTAAACTAAATCCAACCTGACACATATCACACCGGTTGGGAGACAGAGCCTGTTTCCATTCTTGGGATGTCAGCCAGTCCACCGGCTGCAGGATCTTGTGATGTACGAGGGCAGAGAGGAGCGCACGGACCCACAGGACAGCTCATGGGGTTGGATTTCTGAAATAACCCCATGTACTTTTCCCACTCCAACCCACTCTGACTGGCCCAGGCAGGTATTTCTCCTGATTTCATGACCGGTACAGCAGCTCATGACTCGTCTGTGAAGCCCAGTAAAAATAGACCTGGACGGTTCTGCATAGATGAGGGGAGCAGCTGTGTTTTATGTAACATCGGGGAGCCGGTCTGAGGATTACCTAACATTTGGATTTGGATTCACACGCGGGCTGAATTGCGCGACCTGAAACATGACTTGGCAGAAAAGGAGCCAGGCTTGATGTCTGACAGTAATCAGAGAGCAGCATTCAGTAGGTTCATATTCACAAATACACTTGTTCCTCAAATCACTCTTTAATTGGATGTAATGGCTGACGTTTTTATGTCAAAACATACTTCATCGTAACCAAAGACTCATCTACGATGCCTTGCTAAAGTATCAACATTTTGTCCACGAACTCCAATCATTCCATCACATTAGACCTAACGTGACAGATCAACGGAGTAATGCAGTTTTGTAAGGTGGAAGAAAACTCATTCATGACTTTCATGCATTTGTATTCAACACATTGTAGAGGAACCTATTGCTGCAATAAAGATGCAAGTTATTTTTGGCCATTTTCTGTTTACAATTTAATTTTGTACATCAAGAAATAACTTTTCTGCCTATTGTTCTATAAAAAGTAACTCGATATCAGTCGCCTAAAGACATTATTTTCTCTTCTTGAGTTTGGTCTTTACTTTGACTGAGTCATTCTAATCCGTTGCTACGACGGGTGTTGTGAGATGCTTTGCGTTTTCTGGATATACTTTTACTAAATTGTGTTGAGATAACGAGTTAATCTTGAGAAACCAAACTTTCTTTGTACCAAAACCATGAGATGATTGGTGTTAACCTGATTCCATCCTTCAAATGTATGCACAACTGCATGCAGTGCCTTGCATTTGAAAGATAGAATCAGGTTTAACACCGATCATCTTGTGATCTCGAGAAAAGCATCAGGAAAAGGTAAATGTGGAAAACGTATCTTGGCTTTTATACGACAACTCTTCCAAAAAAGGCCAGAAGTCTGAATTAGGAGTGAAATCTGAACTGTAAACAGATTCCAGAGCTACTTTGAACTTCTTGGCTGGTTCTTTAAATAATGTTGTCTTTAGTTAGTCTGATCAGCCTTATCTTGGTGAGTTTGTTGTCATGTTCTCTGTCCATTTTCTGCTCATTAGTTGTTTAAAGTACAGGTAATTTTTTAAATTTTAAACCTGATTTAAAGTTCTCAACAGCTTTATCCCTGACACCCTACGACGGTGTTCCTTGGTCTACATGATGCTGCTCTCTTTCTCTGATGTTCTCCCATAAACCTTTGAGGCCTTCACAGAACAGACGGATTTATAACTTGTGGTATAACGTGACAATATGTAAAAAAGTCCAAGTAGGGGTGTGCTGTGGTGGCGCAGGGGGTTAGCACACCCCACATTTGGAGGCCTTAGTCCTCGTCGCGGGTTCGACTCCCAGTCCACGACCTTTGCCGCATGTTTTCCTCACCCTCCTTCCTGTCTGCCTACTGTTGAAAAAATACAAGCCACTAGCGCTGCAAAAACTCTTCGGAGAAAAAAAAAAAAAAGTGCATTGCATACTTTTGCAGGACATCTTGTATTAGCACCACCAGCGGAGGATCTTTGAACTATTTCAAGAATTAAAGACTCGAGGTGATGTAATAATTAGGCGACTAAAGCTTGGAGGCCAAGATTCCCAACAAATGTTTATGCAGGATTTAATTTGCTGTTTCTTTTGCACACAGAGGCAAATGTGTGTGAAAATCAACTGACCCTGTGTGTCAGATATAAGTTACAGAGGACTGACATTACAAGCCGGAGTGCAGAGTTAACGACGGACCGTTTAATGACTGGGACCTCTTACCTTAATGTCAGATGTCACTGTTAACCGATGCTAGCATCAACTTTGGCCTGAAAATAACATTCAAATAAAGCAATAAAGAAACATCAGTATTTTCTCAGTCGTCTAGTGCTAAAGATTAGCTGACAAATATTCGCAAAAATAATAAACAGGATTTCTTTAATTGATAGCTGATGTGACAGAAATAGAGCTAAAAAAAGGTTTCCGAGAGTGTTGCGTAACGTAGCTGCATGAAACAGAAAGAGGTCACCTTTCTCCAGGAAGAGCTGACTTGGTCTGCTGCTGCTGCTCTTGTTCCTGTCTGTAGGAAAAATACAATTTGGTTACTTTATATAATGGTGGAGATTTCTTTCTTTTTTTTTTAGGGAAAATGTGTTTCTTACCTCAACTTTTGTGCTTTTAGCTTCTCTTCATCATACCTAAATTAGATTAAATAATGTCAGTAATATGCTGCTTCATTCCCACTTGTAGCAGCAATATGGTACAAAAATGTCCTTATAAGAAGATACATGATGGCTACACATAGTGTTGGCTGCAGTGACTTTTACAGATCTATGTTATAGGTATCCTCATATGAGACAGATACAAAGGAATAAAATATGTTGGGCCAAAATCCATGTCTGAATTGCCCATTAAAAATTAATCAGGTCATCAAAAACCAGCATACTCCATGTTTCTAAAACTGGTGCTCCTCTGCTTCGGAACAAACTGCACTTCTCAAGTTTTCTGAGATGTGAAGAAACTGTAACTGTTCCTTTAAATTAGATTTTTTATTTTTATTTTACAGCAGCTTTACTAAGAAATATCTTTCTTCTTATATTGAAGAAAAAACATTGTATTTCAATTTGTGAGATACAAAAGAATGGGAAAGTCAAATTATTGAATCAACTTGAAATATAGTTAATATTTTTAAGATTTTCCAGAAAGGTTTTAATATTTTAAATAAGTGAAGATTATAATTTGCTTTGGAGATATTGTGAGACAATAAATATTTTATAGAAAAACCCAAGCTTTTCTTGTCAGTGATTAAGGGAAGTGTATTTTGTAATATAATTTGGTGTATTTTAGGGTCTCTTTGTTTGTTTGTTCATTCATTAATGTTCTTCTTACTATACAGTTATTTTCAATAAATTTGAATATTTATCCCAATAAGTCTGGTTTGTCAGATTAAAGGTGCCTTATGACAATAACAACTTTCAATGAAGTATTAAACACACTTTTATTTAAGACCAAATTTCTGTTTTTAAAAATAGTTAATTATGTGGTCTGATGTCATATTTTAATTGTAAATGTCATGTTTTCATTAACTATAAGCAAAAAACCATTATAATTAACAGAAATAAATGCTTTCAAACATCAATTTGTGTGTAATTAATCAATCTAATATGTTTCATTTAGTGATAAAGTTCCTGAAATAGTATTCTGTTGAATGGGTGTGAACCTTTGCTTGCATTTTGTGAGAAGTGCGGCATCTCAACAGCGACCCCTGGTGGTGGAGAGGACTTACTGCAGCACACAGTCGGGAATCTGCACATGCTCCATGGGGATGATGTGACTGAGCTCTTCCAGGGTGTGAACGTATCGAATCTTATCCAGAAACTTCACACTGTGGAGATCATGAACATGTACAATTAAACATATTTTTGTGTTTTTATTATTTAAAGCCCTTTAATCTGCCATTTTGTTGATGAAATTTGCAAAACAAATAAACTTGATTGATTGATAGAATATTAAAGAGCAGCTTGTATTTAGATGCATCCATACATGTAAATAGGAATCAAATTGTATTCAATAAGCACATTTCTATGTTTACATCCAAATTTTAAAGATTTTTACAGTGATATGCTGCAGTATATGCATTGGAAAATGGTCAAGTATTTAAAATAATCTCTCATATGCCAAACAGTCCATGTTACATTTTTGATGTTTGGATCAAAATTCAAGGTCAAAATCAAGATACATCTTTGGTATTATTGTTCCATTTATTGCCACATTAATATACTTTCCTATAAAATATGATTTTTAAAAGTATTAGACACTGGGACAGAATCGCTTGGTTTTGTTCGGCCTCCCCGTCTCGCTCTCTCTCAGCCGTACGTGTGGCAGGTGGATTTCCTGTCTTTGTAATTAGAACCAAATTAGGTTAAACTGTGTTTCTTCCCTCACCATCGTGTTTTTGTATGAAAAGATGCTAAGAGCACAGACATAAAGTTTACAGCGCAGACACAGAGCCACGCTGGGCAACATAATTCTTTGTTCACAAAGATAAATCATTCTCACTGCTCACTCAACGCTCCTCTTCAAGCACAACCACATGTTATACCTGCAGTTCACATCGAGCTGCACAGCAGAGCAACGCAGTGGGGTTTCATCTTGACTCCTACCTTGATGCAGGAGGTCAGGGGGCTTATAATACCCTGGGGGAAACCCTGGATATATGTAAACACATCAGTGACTCCTGGATTCCTGGGCTTCTCACCCCGTCTTTAAGGGAGCCCAGAGACCCAACGGAGAAAACCCCTCCAGTAAAACAAGGCAGCTCCCAGGAGGGGCACTCTCCAGTACCCCCTCCAAGGACTTAAAAAGGTGGGTAAACAGTCAGAACCCGACCCAAACCCGTAGGTAGAGGGAGAGACTATCCTCTTGTTCACCCCAACGTACAGGCACCAAGATGGAGGCAACAAGAAAGCCCACTCCTCTCACAAGGGGCAACTCCAGGGTGGGAGAACATCCAACCCCTTTCAAGGAGACCGGCTCCAGAACCAGAGCCATGCACTGCAGTGAGTCCGACTATTTCTAGCCGGAACTCATGGGCTCTTTTCGGGCTGAGCCCGGCCGGGCTCCATGGGTTAAAGCCCGGCCACCAGGGGCTCCCCAACGTGCCCCGCCCCCAAGCCTGGCTCCAGGGTGGGACCTCATGTAGGGGCGAGCAGAACCACTGTTTCCAACGGTCGTTTTCATCATAAGGGATCTTTGGGCTGCACTTGGTTCTGGTTCCTCACCTTGGACCTGTCTGCATTGGGTGGCCCAACCAGAGGCATGAAGCCCCGACAGCATAACTCCTAGGATCACTGGGACACTCAAACCCCCCCACCACGATAAGGTGGCAGCCCATGGAGGGGACGTGTAAATGTGTGTGTGTATGTGTGTAAATATTAAGTAACCTATTAATTATGTAAGAAAGAGAGAAAATGAGAGAGAGGAAGAAAGTTGTTATTTAACACGAGGAAACGAGCACAATGTGGTGGGAAGCATATTCTGACTGTTGGTCCAGTTGTGAGGTGAAATGTATGTTTTAGTTTTTTAAAGTCTTTTAGGCTCGAATAAAGTTTTTTAGGCCGTAATTTAACAGGTTGAACAGGAAATTAGGAGGAGAGAGAAGGGAAAGACATGCAGCAGATTCTCCAGGACTGGGAATTGAACCCAGGTTGACAAACCAAACCTAGAAGTAACATCAGAAATAAAACACTTTTTCTTTTAACCAGCTATAAAGCTGGTTAAAAAAATAACTGGATTAGGCATTTCCTGCCCCTTTTCTTCTCTTTTATACAAGCAGACAACACATAAGCTCAACAACACAAAAGCTTTATATTTATTACAAAATGTTCATCTAAGAATTGATTTCTTCCTGTGATGGAAATAATTTCTGATTAAGTTTTCTGTTTTCATACTTTCATAGATTGTTCTTCTTTTTACCTTTTCTACAGTTTTTCATGTTAAATTACAGTTTTTCATGTTAAATTGCACTTTTTTGTTAAGTTTGTTAAACTATCTTGAATCTGTATTTCTAAATAAAGACTAACAGAAAGATCACAGTAACTTTTATTTACGATTAAACCTGTTTTTTCCTTATAACAAACAAACCAGATATAACAAGTTTGAGCTTCTTCATGGTCCGGAGTATTAAATTATGATTACAATTATCATCTAATATTATGTACAGATTAACTCTAATCTTAATTTAACATCCTGGAACCTGAATAAATCCAAACCTGTTAAATCAGCTTTTTTATGTTTGGTATAAAAAGAAAAACAGGATTTATCAAAGAAAAAAGGTGAATGGACTGAACTTGTGTCGTGCCTTGCTAGTCATGTTGACCACTCAAAGCGCTTCACACTACAGTCACATTCACCCACACACACATTTACACCCACATGCAGGTCGGGGGGCAACTTGCCGCTAAGTGCCCCGCCCCGGGGCAGCTCAACATGTGGCTCAGGAAGCTGGAATCGAACTTACAACCTTCTGGTCACAAGACGACCACTCTACCACCGAGCCACAGCCGCCCTAAAAAAGCCACTGCATGATCCTTTTGCTAATCTTCTTTAAAATACAGATTTAAACAGAATAACGAGCTACAATTCAGTGCAATTTAATATAAAAAGTGAGTAGAAAAGGTAAACTAAAGGACAAACCATAAAAGCACAAGTACAGTGAAAATAAACAGAAATTATTACTATTAAAAGAAGAAATATTAATTCTTAAATCAATACGTTGCTATAAATACTGAGCCAAGTTGCGGCACTGAGCCGTCTGCCACTAAACCAGCGAAGGGAAAAGGGCTAACGTTTGGCTAATTCAATTCATTTTACAAGTTTAACAATAATACTGGGCATGGTTGGAGTTCCTTAAAGTGTTTTGGGGGCAATTTACAGTGACCAACTGACCTGACCTACATGTTTTAGGAGATGTGGGGGGAAACCGGAGCACCCGGAGAAAACCCACGCAAACACGGGGAGACCATGCAAACTCCACACAGATGGTCTCTGTGAAGACGCAGCGCTAACCGCTGCACCACCGTGCTGCCCACGTTTTTTCCAATCGGGTCGGGAAGGGATCTATTTTCTAGTTAGTCGATGGGGAAAAACTTCATGGTTTTTAAATTTCCTCTTGACGGAGCGTGGCATGGCGCCCCGTTCACAGACCTCTCACGTCTTTCTCCTCTAAATATCCAAATCAAGAACATTAAACATGTTCTTGATCGTCTTCAATCTTTTGGTGTTTTTTTTGGCTTTTTCAATCGCAGAATGTTTTGGACTTTTTTCCAAATTGAAAATTTTGATTTTTTCTTTTTACCATCCTGCAGGGTTTTAGTATCTGGATTGTTTAAATCCTCCAGGATGGTTTCTCCAGCGATCTCAGTCTCTCCTGTGGATTCTGGATCCGTGGAACAACTTGATAAGGTTTTTTCTGAGAGTTCCTCCTCCGAAGAAACCTCTGGACTGAAGACTTTAACCGGGTTGACTTGGTTCTGTGAGTCTTTCTCCTCTTTGAAAACTGGGATGTGTTTTTGATGGAGATCTTCTTCCTCAGCTGTCACAGTGTCGGGCAGCAGTACATCCTCTCTTTCTCTGTCCAAATCATTTATCGTACAACTCATCTCCTGCTGGTATTTTGCTGCTTCCTGTTTTAATGCAGTGACATCAGTTTCATACAGCCGGTTTAACTCCAGGTACAAACTCTTAACCTTCTCCAACTCAGCCTGGACACTCCTTTCCTTGTCTTGAAGGAATTTAATCTCAGTTGTTGTTTTATCTTGAAGGACGGCAAACTCAGCTCTCATATTGTCTAGACGCGCCATGTCCTCCTCTGATTTCTCCAGCTGAGCTTTTCTCTCCTGCTGGTACATTTCAACCTGCTGCTGGATATCCATAATGTCTCTTTCATATTTACATTTTAGCTCCTCGTAGAAGAAGTTAACCTGATCCAGTTCATTTATCAGCTGCTTCTCTCTCTTTTGCAGAACTGTGATTTCTCTGGACATGTTTTGATAGAGCTCCTCCTTCTCAGCTCTCAGGTTGTCTAGACGAGCCTTGTCCTCCTCTGATTTCTCCAGATGATCTTTTCGCTCCTGATTTATCTGCAGCTGAAGGTTTTCTACTTGTTGTTGCAGCTCACAATTGTTTCTTTCATGCATAACCTTCTCTTTCTTTTCTCTGTTTGTAAGAACAGTTTCCTCCGGGTTTATCTTCTTCTGGTACGTTTCAGCCTGCTGCTGTATATCCATAATGCCTCTTTCATATTTACATTTTAGCTCCTCGTAGAAGAAGTTAAACTGGTCCAGTTTTATCATCTGCTTCTCTCTCTTTTGCAGAACTGTGATTTCTCTGGACATTTTATGGAAGAGCTCCATCTTCTCAGCTCTCAGATTGTTAATAAGCTGCAGATTTTCCTTCGTTCTTTCTATGTTGGCGTCTTTCTCATCTGTCGCCTCCTGCCGACATCTTTCCAAGTCTTGCTTTAGTGAAGATACTTCGCTTTCATATTTGCAGGTCAGTTCATTATATGAACGTTTGATCAGATTTAATTCGTCCTGCAAAAGTTTCTCGCCTTCTTGCAGGAATGAAATCTTTTGGGACATTTCTTTAAACATGTCGTCCTTCTCAGCTCTCAAGTTCTCCAGCAGTCGTTGTTCCTCACGCAGCCTCGCTTCATAAAGCTTCTGAGTCTCGGCCTCCTGCCTCAGCAGAGCATCGGCTGCTTCATACTCAGAGCACAGTTCCTCGTGGGAAGTCTGGAGTTTGTCCAGTTCTTCTTGGAGTCCCTGACTTTTCTTCCTCTCAGCCTGTATTTCAGCCACAAATGCTTCCTGGCTGAGGAGGTGGGCCACCTTTAACTCCTCCAAGTCTTGTTGCAAGTTCTTCTTCTTCATGTACTTCACGTTGTTGTGAACCTTGGAAGCAATGACCGCAGCGTTACGGACTGCTGGATCACTGAACTTCTGTAGTCTCTCAAGTTCCCTCTTTGCGTCTTTGGCCTGGTTGATAAAAGTTTCTTTGAGAGCTTTTTGCTTTGTTAACTGGAGTTTGGTCTCTTCCAGCTCGGCCTCCAGGTGGGACAGTTTCTGGTTGTCTTCAAACCTCCCGGCTCTCTCCATTTCCAGAAGGTAACTCAGCCTGTGGATTTCCCCGTGTAAGGCATTCGGGTGTGCAGGAGGGAACCTGCTTTGGGGGTTTTGCTGGCCTCCCCTTCTCGCGTGGGGTCCCATCATCCCACTGTGGTATCTCGGCGTATAATGAGACATTTTCTCCTAAATACAATCAGTAAAATCCTCGATTGGTAAACTACCGGAAAGAGCTTTGCGTCTGAACTGGTCAGTGATATTGCAAGCAATGAAAAATATGCAGAATTGTGTTGCATACAATCCTTCAGTTGATGACATCACAGACTGAATCGCCAGTGACATCACAGAATCTTCCTTTGCTGGTGGAGTGACATCATTCCACCACCAAATATCTTCCTCTTTATTCTTGTTTACATTCTAAATAGTCCAGGATTCAGTCGTTTTTATCCCAAATATCAGGGCATCAAACTCATTTCCATTTTGGGCCAAAATCTGAATGTTCATAAAGTTCCTGTTGCGCTGGATCATATTGATAAAAACCAATTCAATTGTTAAAAGTGTTCCTTAAAATAACATAATATTGAACATCTTTTCACACTAATCAGTCCATCCAGGATTGTTTTTGTGGTTTTCTGCCATCAACATCACAGATTTCGTGGCACTAATTTAGAAATATTCGTAAGGAATTTTTACGATATTTGCTCTAATAAATTATGTTAAATGTGACCTTTTATTAATCGCTCTATCGGTCATGGACTATAACTTGACATCAGGTCAGGCTGAGACAGCGGTCACTTGAACCAAAATGTTTTTGGACAATTTTGAGAAAAAATGTTGATAAACTCAGAAAAATGTGGGGATCTGTTGATTTCTGTGTGAATTTTCCAGTTATTTGTGAAAAACTGGAGGGGCCTATTGCTGTAATTTGGAGTCTAGAGGGGCACATAGAAAGCTATGGCGGGCCAGATTTGGCCCTCGGGCCTTGAGTTTGACATTCTTGCCATATATGATAATTTGGAGAACTTTTTTCAATATCTATACTTTGGAAAGTTAATTTTGCTTGTTTAGTCAAACATTTATTTTCTTTTGTACAGAGGAAAAAGAGAGTGGGAAAGAAAATGTATAATAAATAGATGTAAACAACATGACAAAGTAAAAGATAAAAACTATAACTAGTGATTTCTAAATCTTGTTGAAAGTTGAGTCGGATTGATTAAGCCTCGTTTTTAATATCAGGCTTAAGACTCAAAAATTGTAAATGAATAATAGCTGTAATATACTAGTATTGTTGTGGCTTGTTTATTGTTGCCATAGCAACTGCCTACCAAGATGGCTGTCAGTTAAAACAAAGAAAGTTGTAATCTATATTTTCAGTTTGTGTTTGTTAGCTTTTTAAAGGCACCATGTAGTTCTTATTATAAATAGTTTTTCTCCATTAATTCCCGTTTTTACTTTTATCAGCAGAAATGTTTCAGTGTTATTTGTTACCTCTGTTACCTCCTGAAAATGGTGTTAGCTACAGTTTATTAGCTCTAGCTAGCTTAGTGAACAAGCAGATCACCAGCTAATCACGTTAGCATGTTTCAGTAGAGATCTTGTGTCTAACGGTTCATGGAAAGTTTGAGGAGTTTAGCTGAAACCAAACGTTTTGTGTTTTGAGAAACTCCTGCAACATTAGCCATGACTTATTATGTTTTGTTTATAGATTATAATCCACTATAATCTACCTGCTTCATCGGGCCAGTTAGGTGAAAAATATAACAAAGATATACAATTTCTGAGGTAAATATTAGTTTGTTCATGTCACAGAACAAAACTTAGTAATTACAGCATTTAAACCTGACTGAAGTCATTGGGTTTGTCTTTTTCTGCCAGGGTATGTAAGCTTGTTCAGGTCGGAGGACCCAGGAAGCAATCGTCTTTCGAAAGGTGAGCTGCAGGAAAGCTGAGGAGGTTTTGGTACCTGAATAGGACGCCCCGCCCCCCGTCACGGTTGCTTAGAGACGGTTGCTATGCAGCCACGGTGAGCTGCTATCAACCCGCGTCTTTTAAAGGTCAAATTTATCTCCATCAAAACAGCTTCTATTTGTTAGATCAAATGCACATCAAAATTTCTGATGTGCAGAAACTTTGATGTGGTTTCTGCACATCAAAATTCTATAAAATTTAAATTGTTGACTTATTCAGGAGTAATGAAACCGACAAATGTACAAGTTGTAAACATGCAAAGGAAAGTCTATAATCTGACCATTAATGAGGCAAATTAGTTTTCTGCTTGTGCTTAAGATGGAGTCACTTTGTTTACACACTGGAATGGTAAATACATCTCAAATAAATGACAATTTTCCCTGATTTCATATTAGAAAAACCTATTCAACTTGACCCCAAGTGTTCCCATTCTAATAAAGTTTATGCAGGGTTTACACCAGACAAAGATTTAAAAGATTTCAGACCAAATGAAGGGGAAATAATATTGTCTTCACAGGTTTTTTACAGTTAGTATGTAAGGTGACTAATGTGGGGTCAAGCAAAAA
Source organism: Xiphophorus couchianus (assembly GCF_001444195.1). Lineage (NCBI taxonomy): Eukaryota > Metazoa > Chordata > Actinopteri > Cyprinodontiformes > Poeciliidae > Xiphophorus > Xiphophorus couchianus. The sequence continues at coordinate 20,538,241 of NC_040233.1, forward strand.
CACCTACAGTCATATAATAAATTTAATTGTAGGTTAATATTTCAATGCACAGCCTGGACGGCCTTTATTATTATGACTAATGTTCAATATTTTCTTTAAATTTAGGGGAATAATCACAGCCAATAAGCAGAATGAGAGTAAATGTTTCTGACCTGATGAATGGTCTTGAGATGGCCAGGACGGTTCTGATAAACCATGTTGGATGTGCAATGATCAAACACTTCAGGTTTTTTCTGAGTCTGCAAACACAAACGAAAAAGATTTAAGCTCCAATATCTAAGTATGGCCACCTGTTTTTGCTAATGATGTCATTTTTCTTACTTTCTGTCAATCATCTGGTAGCATCTCTTCAGCCAGCTGATTCCAGGCATCTTCCTGCGAGGAGTTGCACCATTCAAGTAAACAATCATATAATCTTCAGCCACCAGCAGCTCCAGGCTACTCACAACGTACCTGAGAACAAAGACACTTAGTTTAAAGCAATATTGTTGTTTTTTCTCTGTGTCTGAGCCAAATGAAGGAAAAAGCACTTGACATTTCATCACTTCTATCAACCTGGTGCCTCAGAGTGACAATGCTGGTCAGAAGTGGAGCAGGAATTGCAAAACTGCACCCAGAATCTCAGATTTTTAGTTCACAAGGAGTCATTCATCACTGAGGTGACAGGGTGCTTTTAAATCCCTCTGCAAGGTGCCGGTTTGTTGCAATTTTTTCATATAAATATCACCACTCTTAAGCTTTATTGGTCATGTTCTCAGCTGATTTTTGTGTATTATATATACACATATTTTTCAATTTACAATTATAAATGAACACAACTAACTACAAGTCTGAACACAACAAAATATTGAAACATAAAAATGATTATATAGGCTTTTTTAAGATGATTAAAGTAAGGAAAGCGTGTTTGTGACGTTCGATGAATTATGCAGTAAAGTGAGACTGATGATGATGCAGTATGCTGCAATGAGACATCAGAAGAACGTACAGAAACAGATTCTCCATGATGTATGTGTAATCATCACAGCTGCTGTCAGGGAGGTAGCAGGCTGCAAACACAATGATGGCGTTCAGACCTTCACCATGATAACCTGAGAGAGAGAGAGAAGAAGACACATTCAAGGCACTGACCATTTATGACGTTTTTGTTTTATTTCTACCAGATTATTAACTAGAAGTCAGACACTTTTATAAATAATACTCATTGATCAAGCATAAAATGGTGAACACTCACAATTGAAAATAAATACTGCTTATCTTTTCACCAAGATCCTTGTTTCATGAAACCATGAAGGTTGCTTTTGTCTGAATTCTGCATTCTGTTATGGAAGACTTTTGTTTTTCAGATTTTTTTGGTGTTCATCAAATCTTCATCTTCATCATAATCCTCCAGCTGTACGGTGTGCATTTTAGGACAATCCTCGGGTCTCAGGAAAACATTAGAAAAATCGGCCTCATTTGTCAGACCAGAGACAAAAAGCCATCAGATCTCTGACTAAACACCATCAGAATAAAATGTCTTAGCAAAAAGGACTTCAGACAAAAAGATCTCAGAAAAAACGGCGTCAGAATAAATCAGGCGGTACAGAGAAGCTCCCAAAAGGTGGCGCCATTGTCAAAATACGTCATCAATGTGCGACGTTGGAAGACGGTAAAAGCGGCTTACATCATGGTGTACATGAGCATTTAAATCCACACCAACAGAAGCAACGGAGGTAAAAATGTGAGAACACAATAAATTAATGGTTAAATTTACAGCATAATACTCAGCATTGTGAGACAGAAGACATTTTAAATCCACGTAGAGCATAAAAAAACAAAAGAACAGGGACTTTTGGATGGATAAATGAAGAGAAAACTTTTAAAAAATCAAGTAAATAGGTTAGAAATTATCCCAAAAACATCAGTTATACCGCCATGGAGTCTTCCAGAAGCAAGATATAAGATTAATGAAAAAGGAAATCTACATATTATATAGTACATTCATATGTAATGTATTATAATAATGGCGTCACCTGTTGGGAGCTTCTCTGTGGCGCTTTTAATCTGACTCCGTTTTTTCTGAGACTTTTTACTCTGACGCCGTTTAATCAGAGATCTGATGACTCTTTGTCTGTGGTCTTACATCTGAGGCTGTTTTGTGTGATGATGTTTTCCTGAGACCTGAGGATTGTCCTAAAATGTACACCGTACAGCTGTCATTTCTGCATTTGGGTCCTAAAAAAGTGAGATGTCTTTGGCTTCAAAAGAACATTTTATCCTCAAAGTTATTGTACTAGAGGCAGGAAAAATGTACAAATGATTTTGAGAAGATCAAACTTGTGATAGTTACAACTCTGAGTTAAAGCTGAGGTTATTATGAAGTATTCCCAATTTGCAGGTGTCAGTTTTCATCAATTCAAAGAAGGGGACATTGGTGATGTGGCAGTAGGCTCACTGATAGGTTCATATTCATTTATGAATGACTGAATAGACACTTTAGCTAACCTCCATGGGTGACCACTCGCAGGTAAGGTCTGATGATCTGCATGTCAATCCGTTGCTCCTGATCGCCGATTATCACCGTTCGCCACAGATGACCAGAGGAGTCTCTCTCCTCTTCACCTTCACCTGGAAGACGTTTGGCTGTGGCCACAGGAGTGTCATCTAAACAAACAAACAAAAAAGAAACAAGGTCAGTCAGCTTTATGTTAATTTATTTGTCCATTAATTAATTTTAGCAAATAATTTACTTCATTGTGCATCAATATGATCAAAAATAAAGCAGCAAAATTAAAAATATTGCAGCTCTTATTTGTATTTAATTAGTTTAATGGGATTTTACATATTTTTTATATGCAAAAATTTTAAAAAGTTTGAGTGAATAAATAAATAGATTTTTCTCTCATTGGGTTCATTACGTGTAGTTGTAATTAATGTTTATTATTATAGTTTAGTTTCAATCTGCCTTCATTTTCTCCCTTTGTTTTCACCATCATAATTCATGATGAAGAAGAATCAACTCCTCATTTTGGGGTCTTAATCTTCCTTTTGTCTGACCTTCCCACTCCAGCTCGTTGCCGTTGTTCAGGAACTCCAGTGAGTCGGTCTCATCTGGAGTCTCAATGTCGTCGACGTTGATGTCAAGGTCGTCGGGCGTTTCCAGGAAGTCGTCCGAGAGAACGGAGCCCTCGCTCTGATCCAGGGACAGGTTCATGTCGGGGGCGACCAGTGTGCGGCGCTTTCTCTGGTTCATGGACTCCCCGACATTCAGGCTGGTGGGAGGATCTGCAACAACAAGCAGGTGTAAGTTTACAGTTTATGCTAGATGATCGAAAGCTGGGTGTTTACTCCACTTACTGCTTCTGTTGTCAGTGAGACCAACTCCGTCCTCTGGCAGGGGCCTGCACAGATGGCACAAATAAAATTATACATTAAAACAATTTAACAGCAATTCTGTAGAAAGTAGAAATACTCTCATTGTTCCCTCTTTATCTGTAGTTTTTATATAATCACTCAATGTAATCGTCTTTTCTCTGAGACACCATTATAATTACCAACTCCCCTCAAGGATTTATTCTGTAGACACCTTTAAGCTCGATGTGTGGGAGAAATAAGGTCTGGATTACAGTAGATAGTATCTTTACTGTACCAACATGCAGACTGAGAAAAAGATAGGAATTTATCCAAACACACCCTAAACATTGTAAGTATGGGCAAGCTGATGTGCTGTCTGAGTCGGCTGTTTGAGGTGTTTCAAATGTATTCATACACCTCCAACTTTTTCACATTTTGTCTCATTACAAGCACAAACATTAACATATTTTATTTGGAGGGACCAGGGTTTCTTTTAAAATGATATGAGCAAAAAGAAATCCAGTTTCTGGAAGAGTCGAATAGAATGACAGCAAAGACTTAAAAAGAAGTTACTGTGGCTAGATGAGACCAAAATGTAATTGCTCAGCCTACATGTTCAATTCGGTTTGTGAAGGAAAACGAGCACTGCAGATCAACCTAGAAACACAGTCTAGATTGTGAAACCAAGTGATGGCAGCATCTTGCTGTGGGGATGTTTTTCCTCTGCAGAGAAACTGGTCAGAGTTAATGGGATGGTGCAAAGTTTCAATTTTCACTAGAAGAATACAAAAGAATGGTTTATTTCAAAGCATTTCCATGTCCGAAGATGACCCATTCAAAGTCTATATGCATATACTGTATATCCAACTCAGTGTGTGGCAAAGCCATCCTAAATTAATGTTTAGAGAAAGAAAAATAAACAAAATTTTCCATCTTTAGATGTGCAAAACAAGTAAAAACATATCGCAAAACACCAAAGCTGTGACTGGAGCAAATAGTCGTTTACAAGCTATTCCTGCTAATTATGGGACTTCTGGAGGCAACTGCCTGCACACACAGTTATTTGGGGGTTTCATGGTGAAACTTTGATTACACATGAAATTTGAAAAGCATTCTTCAGGTCAGCGAATTTGTGGAATCCACACTAAAATGGTTATTGTTCAGAAAAATATAAGCAAAACAGAAACCAGTGTAACCTTATTTTCATTTCTTCTAATATATTTGCTCATAATAACTCTGATTATACCAATGCATGTATTATTAGATGCAATAAAGACTTACATGAGGAGACAGGAGATATATACTTTTATTCTAATACACTATATTACAACATAACACACGTTTTCCACTGACGTCTTTTATGCTTTGCCAGCTGCTATTTTGTTCTGTGACATGCTACAGTTTCTCCATGTACTCACAACAGAAAGAACACACCTGCTCCCTTATTAGTGTCTGACAGACACGCACGTGACTCATTTTCCATCCATCTCAACCTGTTTATCTCAGACTGCACACAGACCCAGCCGTAGACAAATACCTGGGGAAGTCCTCGTCCTGCCACTCGTCCTTGACCTCCATGCTGTCCATGCGCAAAGTGGCTTCTGCTGTACCCATCCTCTGCAGGGAGGACGGGCTTCAGCTCGCTTTGGACAACAGAAAGAGGAAATACGTAGTGAAGGGTGAGAGACAGTGTGTTATAACACATCGTGTTTAAAACAGCTTTAAGCTCAGGTGCAGAATAAGGGACCAAAGTAAACTGCAGTAGAACAGCTTATGCTAACCTATATTACCATAAAATGTTAAAATGTAGCCTGAACAAGTTTTTTCATAACTAATAAATAAAACAGGAATAATAAAGCTCAATCCAACATTCAGACCTTTAAACAAATGCTCAAAATGTATTTGAAAAGAAGGTTGCTATGATAACACTGGGTTACAAAAATATTTGTTTTTTCAACTGAATTAGGATTATTTTGCGCCGCTGAATCCAAAAATGACATCCATTTTTCTCCATCAGGTCAGGTTTTTATTCTAATTTGAGTCAGAGAAATCAAATTAGATGACATTTTTGTGACATCCGTTCATTTCCGTTAATATTTCTCATCCAAAAAAGGTTTTAGGAGAAAAAACATCGTTTTCTAACAGAATGTATTAATTAAATGTTGCAAACTTGGATTTCTGTAAATTGAATAATAAACACTGAAAAGGGTAAGTACATGTAGATTGAACATTACGTCCTCATTGTGCAAAATTCTCCATCTGTTTTCTGTCCTGATGGAGTCTCTCCCTCTGCTCATCATCCCAGATTATTAGGAAACCAAACCATATGTGATAACTTTCTGAACTTTCCATAGTTCAAAAAGTTGACCTGATTGAGCAAAACCGATGTGATTTTTGGATTCAGCACATCAAAATTACCCTAAAACAGTTGAAAAACCTCAGACAGTTTTTTTGACTGTTGACCAGTGCGATAGTATGATAGCTCAATAGGGTTTACACATAGGGTATAAATATCAATAATATTTTTGGGAATAGCATCTGAAAATGTGCATTACTGTAGTTTATTTCACATTAAAGTACCAATTTAAGCCGTTCAGTGATCACTGACTTGTTTCAAACATTTTTGACTCAGAACATACTTTATCATCTGCATAAAGGAGCATTTCTACCTATAAACACATTCTTGCCATTTTTATTCAAAAAACTATCAAATATAATGCAGCATAAAACTGAGCCCAGAGGAACTGATTGCTAAATGTTAAAAAATGTGACTTATTTATCCATTTTGGAAAACAAACTGTTTTCTACATAAAAGAAAACAACTGAAAACAAGTGAACCACTTCATAAAGAACCAACTTGCAGGCAATATTGCCTGTAGCTATAAGTTAAATCAAAGTTCGTCAACAGCCTGTGGAGTAGAATATACAAAAAAATACAATTTTAGGGATGCACGATATTGGTTGATATCCGATGTGCTGATACACTAAAACTTATTTGACCGATAACCAATACCAATATTGTTTTCCTATACCTACTTACTGAAACTATATGGCTTTATCTACAGTGGAGTTAAATTTTTGCTTTATCTTTGTCAGTTTAGCCAGCTACCAAATGCAAATGCTAAAAAGGAGTATGAAAATGATGCAACACTTTCAATTGCATTGTTTAATGTCAAATTTATTCATGACATTTGCTCTTTCTAAGACAATGGCAACACTCAAGCACTACAAATTTGCTTGTGCTTGCTGCAGGCATCATCGTCACTGGTTTGTCATATAGAAACAAAAAAACAAAACGCCTTTTATACTGAGTTATTTTGACGGAATGGCCAATGTCTAATATTACATTTTAATATCGACAGATAACGATACTATGCTGATAATATCGTGCATCCCGATACATTAAAGCATCATGTTTATAAAGTTGAACTTTAGCCGTACTCTTACCAATGCTATTGAAAATACTGGAAAATAGATCAGAGTCTAATATTGAGCCTTGGGTGGCTCCCTTTATAACATTCAAAAAGCTGGATTTTATAAACACAATTTTATTTGAAAGGTAGCTTCTAATTCAGCCTGAAGCCGCAAACAGGATTAGTGAGTAGCTACAGCACTGGTGAAACACAACATGCATTAAAACAGCTTGACTTTACACAATAATGCCGACTTTTGGTGCTACACGGAACATTATATTTATCTCATCTACAAAAAGTCTTTCACACAGAAGCGAAAAGTACATAAAAAGCATTAGAATTGTCATTAAGGCAGCATATTTGTAATATATTTAATTTCTAACTCACAGTTTTGACTATTTACAGGAAAATGGTCGTCGAATGCATGACATCATGTGAAAGTGGATTTTTGACCCCAGCCGCTGCAGGGAAGGAGACTAAAATAAAACACTGATTTGCTCATACAGCAGCCGTTCCCTGAAGGCAGCACACTCATCTCGTATGTGCATGTACGTAACCAAAGCACAGGTCTTCATCTACTGCATTAACTTCCATTTCTGGTTTTTCGATGCGCATCTGCAGAGTCTGCTGTGTTTGAATCATTTATACAAGTATCAGTCAAGCTAAGTAGAGCAAACCCATCAAAGGGATTTTCCTTCACAAACACATCTCTGTCCCAACCTGAGTTTATTTAACAGACGTCACCCTGGCCCATTAGTCCAGTGGGATGGAACTGATTTGATACAGTCTATTTTTGGATCTAAAACTGCAATTGTGGGGTAAAAGACACATGCTCTGTGCCTACAGGCTCCTGATGCTGCTGTGCTGGGATTGGGGAATCGATGTTGACTGTTTAAACGCGTAAGTTGCAACGTTTTTTTTGCAATCCTAAAAACGAAATGTTGTTGTTTGTCTATTAAGGCTGAGCTGCCTCTCACAGAAATCGGTAATATCTCAATGAGCAATGAGGATTATAGTCACAAATGTCACTTTGACAGCCTTGCTTGTCCATTCAGTGAACATCTGAGACGCAGACGCACGTGTCTGGTGAGGATTTGTGTCCAGATGGCAGCAGGACTGCCTTTGCCTTTGTGTCAACCAGAATATAAAAGAAATGAAAAGCAAACTGTTGCACAAGACAGTGATTACAGGTTTTTCTCCTGACAGGTTTTGTCCCTTTGAAATTCAGTAAAGCAGAGGAGTTCCCCCGTGAGAGAGCGATATTTGTGTTGGCTTGCAGCTTGAAAAGCGTTATTGAGGATTAAAGATAACTCAGATGAAAGGATTTATTACAGGCTCAGTTTCCTCAACTTGTTTGTCTTTATCTAAAGGCAAAAAGGAGGGATGATAAGGCTTGAAAACATTAGAAATCCTCTGCAGCATTTAAGGTCCCCACAAAATAAACAGTAATAAAAGATTTAGTTTGGTAATGCTCTGTTTAATAATATGATCTAAAATAATTTGCTTTGTGAAAAGATCACTTAGTTTCTTTAGAATAAACTGTTTAGCCCTGAAGCTAGCTCATTTTCTGCTGTAATCGCCTAGCTAAAACCTGAAAACAAGTGAAAACATTTTCAATAAACTACAATATAAGCTAAAAATCTTTGAATCTCTAAAGATGCAGTTTTCACTTTAAAACTGGAAGTTGACCTTTCACCTACTAGAGCTGATTTTAGGTCATTGGTTGTTATGTTCAAAAGGTTTTTGCCGAATGTTTGTCCATATTATAGGAATAATGTTACTTTGTCCATTTAGATCAGGGGTGTTGAACTCATTTTCATGATGGGTCACATCAAAATCTGTTTGTCCTGAATGTATTGATAAAACCCATTAAATTGTTATTTAATTTTTATTTTAATTAAATAATATTTTATTTGAACATCTTTTCACACCGATCAGTTCATCCAGGATTTCATGAGTGTTTTGTGTTTTATAGCTTTTGTGGTGCGAATTTTGAAATATTTTTGAGAAGGTTTTACAATATTTGTGCTAATATAACATGTTAAATGTGAGTTTTCATTAATCGCTGTATCGATCACGGACTACAACTTGACATTAAGTAAGGCTGAGGCAGCAGTCACTTAGACCAAATGTTTTTTGAGAAGAAATTTCAGTTTAAAAAAATCTGGAAAAAATGTGGAGATCTGTTGACTTTGTGTAAATTTTACAGATTTGTTGAAAAACTGGGAGGTTTTCAACAAAAAGCTGTTGTAATTTGGAGAGGGCCACATAAAAACCTACGGCGGGCCAGATTTGGCCCTCGGGCCTTGAGTTTGACACAAGTGATTTAGAAGTTCAGAAAAGCTTAATTCATTCAAATGTGATTTTTCAATGGAATAAATATAACTACTTTCCCAGAAGTGCATTTTCTAAGTTCAGAGAACTTTTAATCCATCAAGAATTGACTGACTGACTCAAAAAGAGGACTCATCAACCTTTTTAAGAACTAGTTACATTGTCTTTTTGTTTTCTTGCTGTTGTGCGCATTATCATCTGCTTTCTGTTTGTCTATCTTTGTGTTAAGCTGTGCAATATACAGTTTCTCCTTCGTATTCAAAGTGTGAATTTGGCTAGACAAGAATCTAAGAGTGACCTTTAGCAAACAGAATCAGTTGGAAAAGAAACTCGACAATCCCTACAGCTTAGAGAGACGAAGGCGGGAACCACATGAACAGACATGCAAGTTGGATTTCCAGGAGAGTTTCAGAGCCGACATCCGACCCAGTAACTCTTTTTCATCTCTCTTATGGTGGTTGATGCTGAAAGTGGACTAGTCAAGACTGGTTCTGAATCTTGGTTTTGTCTCTCCTTTCTTTTTCCCTTCTCTCTTATTTTGAAGTTAGGAAAATTTTCATTAATAAACAGTTATTCCTAGATTTTATTTCAGTTGTACAACTTCGCCTTTTCTTTGTAGTTTCATATGTTTTTCTTTTGCCTAGTAACTAGCAGAAACCAGATATTAGTGAATACTCATGCTCATTTTTATAATATTAAAAGTGAAATAATCTGTCAGAGGAACAATGACTTCTTTTTAAATTTATATTAAGAAACATTTCTGAAGAGAAATTCCTTCAATCTGAATTGTGATAGATAATTTAATGTAGCTGAATGGTGCTTGAACCAGCTGTAGATTTATGTCTAGAGACCTGAGAGTCTATCCGGAGATTTTTTTATCCAGTGGCAATCCAGAAACAAAAATCTTTCAGAACACTTACGTTATATAATGATGTAGTTCTGCTTTTCCTTAAATCAGCAGACGGAGGGTCATCACTGTTTACCTCTCCAGGTGGTGCCCTCCTGTCTTATTGACGCTGTAGTTCCTGTTGCGTACTGATGTTGCCGATGGAGGCAAGTTGTGTCTTCCTGTAGAGAGAGGATTGATAAAGAGAGTCTGGAGGTGACATCACTGTGCTCTCATCTTTTATCCAGACGGATCCCAGACTGACTTTTGGGCAAAAAATAATTATTCCAACTCTTTGCAGTATTCTCTTTTTTTTTCTCCAATTTGCGTCTGCTCTTCCCCCCTCATCATCATCCTCCACCCGCAAACACTAAAACCCCCGGGCTCTAATCCGTTCGGATGATGTCAGCCGTATGGGAGCAACATTCTGATGGTTATGTAATCCCAGCTGCCTACCTTTTTCCTTTGATTCTGTCAGGCTGGTTGTTGGCAGGATCACCTGTTTTCCTCCAGTTTAGTCCATTTTGGATCCATCTTGAATTGACTTTTCATCCTCTCCCAAACTGCAAAAGATGGTTCCTTCTCTCTCAGTCTCGTTCCCTGGCAACAGCATCTTCCTCCCTCACACAACCTATATCTCTCTCCTGCTTTTTCTCACCATCTCTAATAGCCTCTCTCACTCTCTGTGAAACTCCTCCTTCATATGAACTCGCCTCCTCTCCTCTTGCTCATTGCCCGTGATGCTGTCGCCACCTCCCCTTCCTCTCTTTCTGTCCTGCTTTCCTCACAGCTGCTCTGAGTGCGATGACAGTAAACACACAGAAGTGTTTCACTCTTATTGACCATGTTTCTCAGCAAAAGCAGCCACAGTTTGATCCCCTTTTTCCACCGTCTGCTGTGGAAAAATATGGATTTCTGGTTGTTTTACTATCCTGCACTACACTAAAAACACTGCAAGCTAAAATAATCTGTTCTTTCACCAACATATATGGCATAACCCATGGTTTTGGTGTTTACACTCAATGTTTTGTCATTATATATACAAATAGTGTTTTGTTGAAATAGATCGGCCAGCAGGTGGCGTGAGAGAGCTCCAAAGTAAACTGGAAGAACCGATTATGCCATAAAACTTCAGTTTTCCTCTCTTTCTTTAGTTTGTGGAGGGAGAGAGCTACACGTGTTTTCATCATTAAAATCTGGTAACCTCAGGTTAAATGTTAGCTACAGCTTAGTAAGTTTTAAATCATTACAACTGAGGAAGTAAATCTTTCAGTGAAGGTATACTTTTAGGAGTTTAAGCTGCTGAGGTAAAACGGCATACATAAAAACAAATGAGACACGTTGGTACTAATTGTATTTTTACGTTGTTAATCCTTCTCCAGGACAAGGTGCACAGAATTAAATAATGAGGATTTTAATTCAAATTCAATTCAAAAATACTTTTTTGATCCCAAAGGGAAATTAAATGTTGTTGCAACTCATTAATCCAAAGTCTTCAAAGAGTTATTGTAGACAGTGATGGCCCTTGGCAGGAGATATTTTAGAGAAACTGTAAACCTAAATCTAGTATTAAACCTGGACACAACTGGTTTTGGAATAGATAAAACAAGCTGACATTAAGCTTCTAGAAGAGTGTCCATAAAACCCTGACCTGATAGAAAATGTGAAGCGATATTATCTTTTTGTACTTACATTTCTGTTTCTACTGCTTCTAAAAACAACCTAAGCTCTTAAAACTTAGAAGATTTTGGCAATAAGTTAATGTTTTATGGTGACTTGAAAATTATCTGTTTCAAAAAAAACCTCAGAATGTAACATACAGGCACTCTGCCGTTACCTAGCAACCCCATGGAAGCCCAGCCTGTTACCTAGCAACCAAAGCAGAACTCGAGCACATTTGGCCAACTACAGTGGCTGCTGAAACAAAAAACAAGAGTTTTGCTGTTGATGTACTATCCAGAAACCACTTGATGCTTCTGCGTTTTAAAGATGTAAACGATGAGTTGGGGGGCGTGGCCATAATCAGCCTGTTTGGATTTAAAGTTACAAGCTAGCAAAGCTAACATTTTGTTCTTAAAGGAGCGTAAAATAGGCAGAACTGATCAGACTAAAAATGTAATGAACATGTTTTGTATAGCCTTTAGGCCAGTCCTAACAGAAAAGATGATTTGAGGACTCTCGAAGTTTAGTAGATGAACTTTAAAATCAGGGTCCAAACAGCCAATATAAATTAGCTCAACATTTTCTGTTAAAATTTTTTTCAAATATTGAGTCAGAATTATACCAGAACCTTGTTGATTTTAACAAAAACCACGTGGCTAATTTTCAATTTGTTAACCAAACATTAGAGGTTGTGTGTATTTATTTGAGCCAGTATAATTTTTACACTGTTTGGATTAGAAAATACCCTCAGTAAATTCCTGCTTGCAAATTAATTAAAGTTTTTTGTTTTATAATGACACCTTTCAATTAAAAACAGCTTATGTACTCTCTTCATGTCACTGTTTCTAATGGTGACTGAAAACTTATGTTCACAATTAAGTTATCCAGAAACAAAGCTTGTTAAAATCAACCTGTAAGTTTGACAAAATGTAACAAACTCTAGATTAAAACATTAGCAACTGTGTTTGGTGCCATGTGACTAAGTGGACAGCAAAAGAGGATGTTCTGCTTGAGTGGTGCGACCATTTTCTAAAGGCAAACATTGCCGCAAAGACAAGCAACTGGCGCCAGCCATCAACCCCGCCGCCCCTCCCTCAGAGTGATCTGTAATTATGTCAAGAGGGGAAAATAGTGTCCCTTTGAAAAGTGTTCTTAATCAAACCCAATTAATTCCGCTCTTTTCCCTTATGATTTTCACCGTGGACCGCGTCCCGCTAGCCAGCCTGTTAACTAGAGCCTGGGCCCAGCAAAGGTCGTGCTTGGTCAACCAAGATAACGTCATAATGCATGTAATTAATTACTAGCTGCAGTATGTCATGAGCGTATTCTGGGTGCAGTTTGCATGATATTCTCTGATTAATCATCTCAAATTATTCTACAAAGGCTCTCAAAGCTAAATTTTATGGGTGCATAAGATGATAAAAATAATTCTGTGGTTGAGAGATGATGTTTGCCAATTAAAACTCTGATGGACATTCATTTTATTCAACCAGAAATTAAGATAAGTTAAGAGACAAAATCTCCTTTGACATGGAGGTATTGTCAAGGTAAAAACAAAAAAATGAAATCAGTAAATACAAAATTAATCATGAACATGCTACACACTTTATTAAAGTTAAATAAATAAATTAAATCTAAGTATCTTCTAGGGATCATTTCCCACACTTTGAGCACAAAGTGTTTAAAAAATACTTTTACCTAGTTTGCCTATCTCTGTAAGTGCAGAGATAGGCAAATTTATTTATTCAGGGATTAAAAATTTGTATTTTTTTCTTCTTTCAGTTTCAAGTTTGGTAGTTTCAGCTGACTTCGTGACTGTTCGTAGATATAAAGTATTTCCAGCGCTGCTGTGTTGTATAAAAATGGACCAAGGAGGTGGAAGAAGAGATTTTTGTAAATAATTCATCCTGACTTTAGAAAATTGTTCCAAAAGTCGAGGAGAAAAACCCACAATAAATAGCAGGAAAGGATAAAAACGTATATATTTAGGTGAATTATACTATTTACATGAGTACTAAAATTAATGTCAGTCTCTCTTTGAGCTTGAAAATGTTTTTTATGGTAATTAATAATAATGTTACCTGGTAAAATTGTCAAATTGTCCCTTACTCTTATTTTTTCCAAGTACACATTTATAACTTTATTTATTTCTGTCCCCTTTAAGCACCAATTTTCCAAACATATTTCAAAGCTGTGGATTCATTTGTGTGTGAATTGTGAGAGTTATTTTTTGTTTTTAAGCATATGCACTGACTGATGGCACCTTTTAAATTTTGTTGTTCTTGTGACAATGACAATAAAGATTGATCTATCTATCTATCTATCTATCTATCTATCTATCTATCTATCTATCTATCTATCTATCTATCTATCTATCTATCTATCTATCTATCTATCTATCTATCTATCATTTGAGTATCTTAAACAGTTAAAATGTAGGAATAAGGAACTGAGTATGAACAAATCTCTACAAAGTTTAAAGAGTTTCCTCCCTCTTAACACAAAGAGGGACATTTGAGCCACACAGGCTACTGGAGGGCAATTAGGGCTTAGCCCTTGTGGCCTCTGCAACCCGGCTGACTGGGCCCCCCGACGCCCCCGGTTGGGCCTGATGGAGTGGAGCTTCATCTGCCTAACGGGCTGGCAAGGCTCCACAGGTCTGAACGGACACAACAGGCTCCCATCAGGCCGGCTCTCCCTGTCATAGCTTACATTGGCCTATTGTCAACCCGTGCTTCAAGTCATTTTAGAGCCTCACTAATGGACGTGTGGAGAGAAGACAAAGTGCTTCACATGCAGCCTCTAAATAGATTAATCGCTGTGCAAGTAGAAAGTGAAAGCTGCTCTAAACCCAGGAAGATACTGAGAAATTGTGCAGAATTGTACAACTGATTATATGTGTGACGTTTATATTTTTTATGTGGAAGTTAACCTTAACTCATTGGCTTTTAATTCATCTATATTCAGGATTAGTTGTGTTGATTCCACATTTTTACTTAAACTTATAATTAAACAAAATCTTACCAAGTATTTTTTTGTCTAGTTTCTACTGGAAATATCTTATTGCACTTGAAATAAGTCAAACTACTTTACAAGTAACTTTTCAGCAATATTTCTTTAAAAAAATGTCTAGATTTAGGTTTAATAATCTGCCGGTGGAACAAGATGTCTTAACTTGTAATATAGGAAAAAATGTCTTGTACTGTCAGATTATTTCACTTGTAACTCATACTTTTTCATGAATATTAAGGAAATATTGACTTAAAACAAGCTCCTATGTCTTGTTGAAAAGTAACTTGTAAGTTAATTTTGTCTTATTTCAAGTGTACTAAGAAATTTGCATGAGATAGAAGACAAAATACTTTTAGACAAAAAGATTTCATGTTGCTGCAGTGTTTATAGTTGGGAATATCATAGTATAGGCTGCTTAGTTACATCCTGTTCTTATTTAAATTTAAATGATCATTTCTAAAATTAAAGATATGAGCTTGAGTGAATCCACTAAATTTTGTTAGACTCCTATTTGAATTTAGTGAATGAAAATCCCATTGACATAATACTACAACATTATCAATAACAGTTTAAATTCAGCTTAGGAACCCCACATCGTTCTGCTTTTTCATCTATTATAAAGCCTATATCATGACAGCGACATGAAAAATTATCAAAATACTTTAAATAGGCGAAATTTTATCTATTTAATCAGACTTACAAAATTAATCATTCCTCTGAAAGATTTAGATTTAAAGTTATCTTTGTTCAACCAAGACGTTTGGAAACGACAAAGACATCTCAAAAGATTTATATAAAAAGGCAAAAATGTTTTTATTTACATGTTGAAATGTAAATAATTATTCTTCTCAATAATTATTATAATTGCTAACTAATGTTTTGCTTGTTTCCACATTTTATTTTTACAGATGAGCTCACTCTAATCTTTAGTTTCTTCCACAGATTCCCTGTCAGATTTAAGTTGGGACTCTGAGACACTAAAAATATTAATCCTACTACTAGTAAAAAGAAACAGAATTACTTTAAATATAAATCTACCAGTGGTGTGAATGTTTGTCTTACTTGTTTGTTGATTTTATGTTGTGGATGATCTGAAACATTTGTTTCATAAAGATATTCAGGAAAACAAGCAAAAGCGTTTCAGTACCGCTAATTTTAAAAACAGTCAGGTGACATTGCAAGGATATACTGCTGTGTATAATTAATGGTAGAAACCCACATGTTAAAGCATGAAGCTGAATTTTTAAGAAGTTGAAGAACTTTCTTATAAATGAAAGTAAATGAGATGATTGCAGTACTTCCAGGAAGGATTTATTACAAATATGAGTAGCATATTTTACCACTAATAACCATAATCATCATAACAATAAAACAAATTGTCAAGTTTGTTTGAAAAGGACGATTTAATCTGGTTTTAAACAGGGTTTTTCAAGGGTAATTCAGGCCATTCTGTCTGTGGCTGAGAATCCAGGGTTAATCGCTTTAAAAGCAATAATTAGGTGTTAAGAGGTATGCTTGTCTGTTTAAATTAGCTTCCAAATCAGATTACGCTCTGTGACTTCCGTTAACCTCGCTCATCAGAACTCAATGCGCTTCACAGGCCGTTTTAATTATTTAAATATAAATGCCAGGATTCCCTTTAAACCCATTCCTAAGTTAAAATTGAGCAAACATTTCTACTCTTTATAGCCAGATGTACAACTCTGTGAAAAAGGAATTTCCCCCCTACTGATGTCTTTTTTGTTTCAGATCATCAAGCAAACATTAACATTGGACAAAGACGGCCATAATGAGTCATTTATTAAGGGAAAAACTGTCCAAAACTACCAGCAGAGCCATGTGTTTCCATCTACACATCAGCAAATTTACATTTTTTAAAAACCATCTTAAAAGAGCATAAAACCAAAGTAATATTGAGGCAATTATGTCAGATTTTGTCATTTTCATTACACTTTTGTAATGCATTACTTAAAGAAAATGGCTGTGATTCTTATCAGCCTAGAAACATTTACAAAGTCAGACTTTGGGACTCTGAGATCCCAAAGTTCTATGTTTTCTTCATCCACAAATGAAGAAAACATAGAACAGGGATGAATGGCCCACCAAAACCAATCCGATAAGTCACAAAACAACCCAGAAAACATCCAAAGCACTGCTGGCCTCATTTCCATCAGTTAAGGTCATAGTTCAGGACTTAAAAACATAAAAAAATGACTGTCTTTAGCTTTCAAGGCAGAATCACCTGCTAACCAAAGAAAAGCCATAAAATATCTAGAACCCGGCTGTCAAACTCATTTTCATGTTGGACCATTTCAAAATCTTAATGTTCTTAAAGGGCCGGTTGTGCCAGAATGTATTGATAAAACCCATTAAACTGTTAAAATATCAATAAATAGCTTTTTGTTTCAGCATTCAGTGTTTTGTAAAATTAAATAATGTTTTATTTGAACATCTTTTCACACTGATCCGCCCATCCAGAATTTTGTGATTGTTTTTGTGGTTTTTTTTGCAATCAAAATCATAGATTTTGTGGTGCTAATTTACAAATACCTTTTAAGGAAGCTTTACAATATTTGCGCTAATATAAGATGTTAAATGTTAAACTTTTTATTAATCGCCGTGTCGATCACGGACTACAACCTGACATCAAGTAAAGCTGAGGCAGCAGTCACTTAAACCAAATGCTGTTGGCCAATTTTGAGAAAGAATTGCAGTAAAACAAATTTGAAAGAAATGTGGGGATCTGTTGACTTTGTGTGAATTTTAATTGTAATTTGGATTCTAGAGAGCCACATAAAAACCTATGGCGGGCCAGATTTGGCCCCAGGGCCTCAAGTTTGCCCCATGTGGTCTAGATGATCCCCAAAATATGTGGGAAAATATTCTGCGGAGTGGAACCTTTTTGATCTGGTTACACCTGACATGAAACTAAAAGCATAACAGAATGATAATACCACACACAGAGTCAAACATGGCGGCAGTGCGGTGGCCTAGAGCTGATGTTGCTTTAGGATCCCCCTTTAATAGGACCATAAAATCTACTCTCTACTTTCTAGCCACTCCTCTTTGGGATTTCCACTAGAAATCTCCAAAAAGTGCAAGATATTAAGATCTCTGAACATATATGAGAACATAATACCCTTTCTGCATTCGCTCTACTGGCCCTTCATCACTGCAAGTACTGAATACAAGAACTAATTTCCCCACAATATGTTCCCTGCGTTCAACACTCAAACCGACTCCATCTGTGCTGATGATAGCAATAAATAAATTACTTTTTATTATTGTCAAGAAAGATGAAGCACGATGACCCAAAGCATATCAGCAAGTTGACATCAGAATGGCTCAAAAAGAACTAGATGGAAGTTTTGGAGCGGTATTTTGAAAATCCAGACTTGAATCTAATTGAGATGTTGTGGCATGGCACTCATACTCGAAAATGTTTCAATATATCTTCAATGAAACAACTTTGTAAAGAAGAGTAGTCTGAAATTTGTCCATAACCAGTTCTTATTAGCAATATGCTGACAAGGGTGGCACAAATAGTGATTTGTCCATGACGGAAATACTTTTTAAGTTTAAAAATAAAACTGCTACCTGGAAACAAATTGTGTATTTACTCTGGTTGTCTTGGATATCAAAATAAGTTTGATGATCTGAAACATGCAAATAAGCGCCAAAACAAAAGAAATCTGCAACCTACAAACATTTTTTTGCAACATAATTTGTAAAAAACAAGATGTTTTTAATCCCGTAAAGCCTAGAGAAACAAAAAATATTACATCATTCAAAAACTGTGAAAACTTTACAGCTGTACAAAACCTTCAAAGCAGAATTTATTGGCCGTTAGTCCTCAAGAAGACATTTTATATCAGGGTTTCTTGCAAGATCTTCACAGGCAGCTGTAGAAAGACCTATAAACGTATGTTTTGAACAAACACCAAAACAAAATCAGAACACCACTTAGTTAAGACATCAAACATATATAAATTTGTTCAGATCTGTCAATAAAATCCATTAAAAAACTTAGCTACCTCTGACAAAATGGCTTTAAACTGCCTTTCTGTTCATATATCTGGATGCAAATACAGTCTAAAATAAAGACATGCACGTTTATACCAGGACAAAAAGTGTCTAATTTGGGAATCCACACCTAAACATTGGGAGGCGCAAAACCAAAGTTTTACCAATCTCCTAAGAATTGGTCATATTCAAAGAAGACATTGAGAAGTTAATTTTTAAAGAGTTAGTTCTCTACATCTTTGGTTCCACACATCACTGTCAATGGTTTATGAATCAAAAAGCAGTCTGTAAACATTCACAAGAGAGAGATCCATTCACATTAGGCAGTAAAATCACATGTGCTGCCAAGTTTTATCCATTGACTGAATGTGCTCTTTAGCCTTCATCCGGAGCGCGGCGATGCTGGTGCTCCTGTCGTCCTCTATCGGGTACTTATCGTTGAAGCTTGGTGGACACTGATATGGAGGTGGGCCCATGGCCTGCATGCCTTGGACCATGCCAGGTGGGCTGTTGAGGAAGCTGTGGCTGGAATAGGTGGGCTGCAGGGCCTGAGGCGACCCCATGAACCCTGGGATGGTGTGCATGGGCGTGGCACTGGAAATAGGCGAGCTCAGCCAGGGGTCGAGTGGCATCGGGTTGGCCACCGGGCCGACGTTGGGAGGCATGGGGGGCCGATTGAAGGATAACATTGGAGAGTCGTGGAGCTTCATGGTGCTGGTGTCCATCTTTTCTTGCCGTCTCCACTTTGCTCTTCGGTTCTGGAACCACACCTGGACAGAGAGTCAGAGAGACTGAACATTGAGGTTTTCATTGGACTTGCGGACATAATGATGCATTCACACCAGCCTGCTTAATTTGCTTTAACTGAACTCTAGTTTATATGTCCGGAAAGTCTGGTTTTTGTTTGGGGAGGTGTGAATGTGCAATCGAACTTTGATGCAGACCAAAAAAGAAAACTCTGGTCTGCCTAAAAACCTAGAGTTCATTTTGGTTGAAGTGAACTATGATGCGGTTCCAATGCAATGTGAATGCCAAACTCCCCCCGAAAGTGGACTAAAGCGCAGGGCATTCTGGGTAAATACAACCAAATCAAATGCATGTGTCTAGTGCTAGTGGGAGAAATGGCTTGTGGTCTTACACCAAAGACAGAAAAGAAATCCTACAATCAGTTACATGTGATACCATTCTATTTTTGCTTACATTTTGTGAAAAAGGAAGTTGTGCTGAGCATCTTCTTCAGACCTTTGTGTTGTTTTTCTCAGTGGTTCTTGGTTGAACTGGATTTTCAATTAGATTGGTTCGTTTTGACTCAGTGCAGTGTGAAAGCGAACCGCATCAGCTAAAAATGTAACAAATGTTGCAATTTTGGTGCCCAATGAAACCGAGTAAACCAGACTATAGATGTGAAAACACCTTTATAGACTGTGATCTTCAAGACACAACTTAACAACAGTGAGTAAAACAAAAGATAAAAACGAGCTCTTTAGTATCTGAATTCAATGTTCTTGATAGACCTCTGAGAAACAAAGTGGTTTGGGGACAGTCACAGGAGATATTAGCCAAGATTACCATCAACTCTCAGCAAATGAGCATCATGCCAGTCATGTTCAGTGTTCCTTCAACGTATAAAGAATTATTCAGCTTCCTAGCATCATCTAGGCTCTAACTAGGCATCCACTCAGTGATTTACTTCAGTCTTTACCTGAACGCGAACCTCAGGCAGATTGACTTTCATTGCCAATTCCTCCCGACTGTAGACGTCCGGGTAGTGGGATTTTTCGAAGGCTCGCTCCAGCTCATGGAGCTGGTAAGTAGTGAAGGTGGTACGATTTCTTCTGTGCTTCTTTTTAGCGTGCTCTTCCTCTTTAGTTCCATCTGGAGAGTCTTCAGCAACGTCCACCTCCTTGTGCAGGTTGCCTAGTTCTTCATCACACTTATCGTTGGAGAAAAGGTCAGACTCTAACATGAAAAAGGGTTTAATCATTAATATTTAGTGTTTCAGAAAGACAAAGTATATCCAATTTGATTTAAAAATCATCCATTTTTTATTTTCCTGAAATCCATGATCCCCATGTGGGCCTGGACCCAAATTGGTTTACTATAAAAAAGTTAACAAAAACCAATTGTATATCACATCTAGGACCAATATGGGTTGGGCTATTATCTCATAAAGTCTATAAGCCATCTGCCCATTTTTCATCCCACTATGAACATTTTTGAGTCCCATATGTATAATAAATAAGAACCAGAGGTGTGGCAAAGATATCAGGCAAAATATTTTTTTTTGTTTGTTTTAGACAATAATTCAAGTTAGGATAGCATATTTATAGCATAGAAGTAGCTTAGTTCACAAATATTTGGTTTTATAGTCATAATTTGCTCTCATTTTCAACTAAGTTGCAGACATTTTTTAAGTGTAGAAAATTCACTTAAAAAATAAATTAAATTGGACCCTTTAGGAGGCCTGTGGATGATCAGTATCATCTTGACAAGTCCCATTTGTCTGATTAAATTACTCATTTTTACCCAGAAATGCAAAATTATCTTCCTATTATTAGATTTATCTGCTTGCAGATATTTAATATGTGTCAAGCAAACATGAGTTTGATTGAATTAGAGTCAAAACTATGGATTTGGATCGCTCTGTGCTTTCAATCTTCTGTATTTAACAACATTTATTTAAATTGGGCTTTATATTAATTAAACTGATTTGTGTTTAATTGGATTTTAATTAAACCTGTACATTTGTAGTGGCAACTAACAAATTAATAAACAAGATTACACCTATAAAACCTTGAAAATTAAAGTTTTGATTTTGTTCCTGGTTGCCACATAAGTTTTTTGATGAGTCAGCATACCGGCAGATGAGTCCCTTTAAGGGTTTTTGAACTCGAGGTATTTGGTGAGTCCAGCTGACATCAAGTCTTTCACTTAATTCAGTAATCCCGTAGTAACAGATGCTGCCTGTCAAACCTGCAAGCCTCTACTTCCTCTATTCTAACGAAGGAGTCTTCAGTTCACTTCTGCACAAGCAACAAGGCAAACAGTCAGATTCAACAAAACAGATTCAGATGTTCAAAATCAATTTCATGGACATATTTCTGTATATTGAACAAGCCTTTTGAGTGAGAAATAATCACTTTTTTGTTTAAAATATGGATTCAGAGCACAAAACCAAAACCTAGAGACCAGAAGTGACCTCTTAGATTGCATGAAAATGTAGGAGGCATGTAGCAGTTTAAACAAAAGTCTTTGGCTCTTTTAATATGGAGTTTTTGTGCATTTAAAGACATTTTTTAGTGGTGGTTACAAAAGATTAAATGTAAAAAGTGATTATTGTTTTGAAAACGTGATCTTTAATCGAGTCATGTATTATATAATAACTTATGGAGCATTAAATGTTTACAGAAAAAGACGAATGGGCATCATGTCATGAACGTCTATTATAAATTCTTAATATTTAATTTCTAAATGCAATACTGTAACTACTGTAACAATTAGAATATTTACACATTTTGTAAAAATAAGCATTTAAATCTTTAAAGTAAATATAAGTTATTTTGGAAGTAGGAAGAGTTGACAGTTTTTCTGATAGAAAGTTGGTATCTACTGTGTTATAGAGGAAAGTGATCAGACATTTTCGGGTCAGCAGCAGCGTCTTGCTGGACGGACTCACCATGGTAGGCAGCATGCTGGGAGCTGTCACCCAGTTCTGGTAGATGCCCGAATGGGTCCGTTTGGACCTGCTTTTCAGGATCCTGTGCGTTTGCTCTCGAGTCTTTCGGACTGTCCCCGCCTCCCACCGAATGGAGCAAAGTCTCCTGGTCTTTAGTGAATCCCAGAATGACATCGATGCTGTGGACCCGACCTCCAGCGCTCGACCCGGCGCCTTTCCCCATGTCATAGTTGTCCACTATGCCGTGTCCACTATCGTCCACTATCCCAAGGGTATCCATTGACAAATGCATCCGAGCCTTTCGGATTTCCTTCAGTGTTCTTGGTTAAAAACAGTAAACGACTTCTGGCTGTTGTTGAACGCTCTTGTTCTAGTTCATGTGCAGGAAAACAGACGACGCCAAGAGTAAGGCGCTCCAAAGATCACTTCAACGATGAAAGCAGCAGAACTAACTTTCATCTTGGTCTGCAAAAGGGAAAAGACTATTTTCAGTGGCTCTTATAGACATTTACGTACATGATTTTTAGAAGAAGTTTAACAGTCACAGTTTATTTACTTGGTGACAAGTCATAACACTTGTAATTCCTTGCGAGATATGCTATCAGCAAATATTGGTTTGACAACAGACTGTTGAATTGTTCTTAAATTTAAAGTCAGCATCCATATTCTAATGTCATTTCCAGTTTCTTCTGATCACTTCCATCTTTTAAGAGTTAAAGCAAACCATCTACATAGTGAAGAAGTTGTCAAAAAGCTTACAGGAAGTATTAGATAATCTTACCTTTAAGTTTCACTTTACTTCCAACATAGTGTCCATGCTGTAGGCCATAAGTACACCAACAATATCTTCTGTATGCACTTGTTACTCCCAGTTAAGTCCTTCAAATCCCCTGCAAACAATTGCACGAAGGAACTAATGCTTGTGATCCATGCAGCAGCAGCAGCAGCAACAACATGTAATGTCTTTCTCTCCTGACAAAACTCTCCTTAACCACATGAGACACCAAAAAGCTGTCGGGGGGAATGGTAGTAAAACCAGAGGCTTTAAGAGGTTTATTAATTGGAATCCTTCCCCTTTAAGAATGACTGACAGTTGTTTTCTGGTCAAGTAATTGCTCCAAATGTGTCCTGCTTTCAGCCCTCAGAGGGAGGCCATTGCTAATGAAGCCTCAACAAAACTTTCTTTCAAAAACTCTATTGTTCGGAAGATAATGACTTGTGTTCGGTGGTTTTCTTTTTTTGATAATCCCTTCATTCTCAATAATGTTAGGGGGAAACAGACCCAGTCTCATACTGTTTCATGTTACGGGCGTCTTCATTTTTAACCTCCAAATGGATGTTATGCAGCAAGTTATTATTCTATATCTTTACTTGACTTGTCATAGCTTCTGAAATTACATGCTAGCAACAAGTTGTGTGCTTAATTCATGTTTTGCATAATTCTTTTGCATGTTCTTCTTCTTAAACTTAAAAAAGTATATATTTCAATAATTTATGTTTGTCAAGATTATGTAAAACGTCAGAGTAGAGTTTAAAAGCCAGACTGTAGTTGTTCTTTCATTATACAGCCTGTAAGTTTCTCCTTTGCTAGCTGGCAGAACCAAAGCTGCTGCTACAGTAGGTGTTGCAGAGATCAAGCCCGTCCTTAATGAGCCTAAAGACTTCACTAGGAGATTTCCTCTGACCTCACTCCCCCCACATGTAGATATATTTAGGAGCTCTTTGCACGTCATTAACAAAACCCCGACATGGAAAAATGGCACAGAATTATTTTTTTTCCAAACTGCATCCCCTTTCCTTACAAAAACATCATGACAACAATCAGGGTTTATTTATCCGTTTTTATTTATAGATGTACCTCTTTTTTATTTTACCGTACTCTTATTCTGGTGAAGTAACCCTGCACAGGTGACCAATCTGGGCAGCTCAGAGGCAACCAGTGGATGCATGCAGGTCTGCAGTCACTCCAAAGTTTAATCAACCAATTAAACTAACCAATTAACTCATTATGCACACCTCTGGACTGCGACAGCATCAGGATGGAAAATTTACATCATCTAAGAAAAATTAAACGACCAATATTTTTTGTTAGTTTGTTTGTGTTTTGCTAAAACCAAAAATGTAAATAAAATTCTCCTTGCACACTTCAAACACGTTGAGTACAACAAGCAATTATCGTTTCTACATTTTGTGACGGGAGCTGCCTAGGAAATGCATTAACATCTCAGAATCAGTGACATGTTTAAGCAGCTGAGCTGAGCTGAAATTTAAAAGCTAACAACTACTTAAAGGCCTTCCTCTGCTCTGCTGCAGCAGACTGGATGCAGGTTAAGTGGCTTTGCAGTGACCACGTTTTCCGGGTTGTTGGTGTTGCTTTCCAAGAACGTAGAGGTTGAAAAGCCTGATACTTTTGCCTTTGAACAAAAAGAAAGAACTACAAGATGCCAGCACAGCAGGGGATTTGAAACCAAACACCATATGGCAATCATAAAGAAAGTCAGCTATTTTTGAGTGTCTCTAAATGTGTCTCTTAACATCTTGTGGCAAAAAACTCCTTAAATTTTGCTTTTAAATAATTGTTTAATGAAATGGGGTTTTTTTCTGAAGGAAGAACAAACTTAATAAAATAAATCTTTTAATAATTTCAGCACTATAAATCTGAGATAATTGTGCCTTGAATGTATTTTTATAAAACACCAGTTTTGATTTCCTAGGCAAAATCATTCAGTTGGTTTTAGTTTTTACAGAACCAGCAGGAGGAAACCAACTTTGGGCCCTGAGGTTCTGCGTCTCAGAGCCCATATTTATCACATATTTCATTATATGATAAAATATTTGTTTTTCATCTGTCAGTTTGAATCAAAACTTTCTGTTATATTTGAGTGGCACTTTAAGCTCCCATTCTTACCTTTAAAATTATAATCCAATGTTAAATCAAATCAAATAAATGTTCTTATCATGCATTACTCTTTAGCTTACTCCATCAATGACTAATATTTCCAATTAGCCCTGCGAGATGATTCTAATAGCACCCAAGTCATAGACAAGAGAAACTGATAATCATTTTATCACATTAATATATTAAAGCCGTCCCTCTTTGCTTGTTTCCCCATTATCCTAATTGAGTACAAATTGGTTAAGAGGGTGCAGCACAGCTATCAAGCGCCTTACTTTTATCAGATGACAATGTAAGTCCCTTAGATCCTATTAGGAAGAAAGCAGCTAATGTTTAAAGGCGCTGTGTCAGCTTACCAGGGGAAAGGGGGATGGTGAGCTGCAGAGGGAGGACAGGACACGACGGAAAGGGAGGGTTGGATCAGGTGGCGGTCCAGGAAAAACCCAAAGACAGTCTGCCACCAGCGGGATGGGTAATAATGACGGCTCAGCTTCATTCTTTACAAAACAGACAGAATTTAAAACCAAGAATCCAGTAGTAAGATATAATAACTCCTGTAATCCCTTCATAATCTGCATTTTCCTGTTTCCATCTAAATGTTGTCTGGTTACTAACACGAACTGGTGTTTTATAATTTAATGAGACAATTCAAAATAAAGTGCAGCGTAATTGTGATGTGTGAGGAAAACAAATGAATACTGAAGTCTACCAGCTTGTGAAGCAACTTAAACGCCACCAGATTGGATATAGGATGTTTGTGGACCACCGATTTTTCAGTCTCGCCACAGATTCTTAGTTGGGGCTTTGACTGGGCCATTCTAGCACATGGATATTGCTTGAACCAATCATGGAGAAGCAGTATTCAGCATTCAGCTTCTATACACCACAAATCTGGAAAAAACAGCAAAACAGCTGAAACACAGAGTTCCTTTAAAAATAGACTTAAAACACACCTGTTCAGAGTTGCTTTTGAAACATTATAAATGAAACGTTGATAAATATTCTGATATGTAACATCTTGTTTCAACATCTATGTTTCAGTTTTTGACTGTGTTTTCTATGACTGCATTTCTGTGTTTTTATGATGTTAATCACCTTGAAATGCTTTGTTGCAGAAATGTTTGGCTGATCTGAGCCATTCTTTTTCAGCCACTAACAGGTTTTCTTGGAGTTTTCTCCTGTTTTTGTCTCTTTCCATCGTTCCATCGACTCTTCCAGCTTCCCTGTTGTGCTGAGAGCAGACGCATAGTGTGTGTGTGTGTGTGTGTGTGTGTGTGTGTGTGTGTGTGTGTGACTTTTTCTGTTGCTGCAGGGCAGGACTGATTGGTGCTGCTTCACCTGCTGCAGCTCATCTCCACTCATCATGAGGTTATATTCAGGGAAAGGCAGGACTGAGAGGAATTGTTTTGCAAGAATTTGTCCTCATTTGTCTTTTTTGGTCCTCATTATGCCTCTGGAAGTTGTAACTTACCTCTTTGTTTTTTCCTCTCTTTTCTTCAAATCTGAGCATCTGCTCTCATAAACAATTCAATAACTCGCCTTGTGGATGTCAAAAGATAAAATATAATAAGCAAGAGGCTGAACTGAGAGGGCACATTTAAAACATCCATCCATCCATCCATTTTCTGTTCACCCTTGTCCCTAATGGGGTCGGGAGGGTTGCTGGTGCCTATCTCCAGCTACGTTCCGGGCGAGAGGCGGGGTACACCCCGGACAGGTCGCCAGTCTGTCGCAGGGCAACACAGAGACATACAGGACAAACAACCATGCACACACACACTCACACCTAGGGAGAATTTAGAGAAACCAATTGACCTTACAGTCATGTTTTTGGACTGTGGGAGGAAGCCGGAGTACCCGGAGAGAACCCACGCATGCACAGGGAGAACATGCAAACTCCATGCAGAAAGACCCCGGCCGGGAATCGAACCCAGGACCTTCTTGCTGCAAGGCAACAGTGCTACCAACTGCGCCACTGTGCAGCCCACATTTAAAACATATGAAAAATAATATTGTAAAGGTATAAAAAAATGGCATACTGAGATTAAAAGAACAATTTAAGTAAAAAAATGAATACCTGTGTAGATTTAAAAGTTTATTGAGTTTGTTGGTAGCAGTGTTGGTTAGCTGCAGCTGAGATAGCATATCAGTGTAGAAAGTTAACTGAAATTATGACATCTTATCTGACCTTCTGCATGTTTGCTGTGTCCGCTAAAGGGCTCAATGCCAAACTTTACACAGGATTTTTCCCAGCAAGGTGAAGCCTGGAGGCAAAAAGCTGGATTTTATTTTGGGCTGTCAGATTACAAACGTACATCCAGTATATTCAGATTTTATTTTTTTAATAAATTGAATACTAACATGTCTTGGTAAATTTCTGCCTCACTTTCTGTTGTTGAGTAATAAAGAATCTGAACAATATACATTGAAGTTTGTGGGAATGTTCAAACATTGTGAATATAGAAACAAACAGGAGAACCAGAGTAGATATAAAACATCCAGGATTCATTTGACAACGAGGAATTCACAATAAGCAAAGTATTAACTCCAACATTCAGAGCTTCATTACCATTTTAAAACTTTAAACAGTATAAGGATTTTTCTATATAAATACAGCTCTGTAAAAAACTAAGAGCCATTGAAAGCCTCATGGTTATTCTAACAAATATTGATTTCTGAACTCTTCCTGAGTTAAAACGTCACTATTGTTGTTTCTAGATCAATATAAACTTATTTTCTGTGCATTATTTGAAGTCTGAAAGCACTGCAACTTTTTTGTTATTTTGACCATTTTTCATTTTCTGCAAATAAATACTATATATTTTTTAGAATGTCATTGATATGTTGTTAGTAGTTCATAGAATAAAAGAACAATGTTCATTTTACTCAAACATAAACCTATAAAGAGTCAAATCAGAGAAACTGATCATTTTAAGTAGTGTCTTAATTAATTCTAGAGCTGGATATGCATAACATTTGTAATTCTGAGTAGAGGATATAAATCTTTTATTCTTTACATACCTTCCAGAAAAGCAGACATTTTTGTATTTTTACATTTATTTTGTTGTTGTTTTGTTTACTTATTATTACTCTTATAATTTTAACATTATACATTCTTTTTTCTTGTTTAAATTTTCTTTTCTTTTCATCAACTTACAGTATTTTACTATAACTTTTCTACAGCACTCTGGTGCAGTTTTAAACCTATTTTTAAAGTGCTATGTAAATAAATTTGACTTTGACAAACCTTGTGAGCATAAAACTTCTCTAATGTCTTTTTACAAACATTTAAAAGGCATTTAAATGTTTCCCAGTGAAAGAAATGGAGACACTGGAATAAAGCCTCACATTGAAAACAAGAAACTTTTCTGTGAGGAAGCTGTCCAGAGCTCAGGCTGTTCTGTAAAACATGTAAACAAAAAGAGATGGTGACACCGGAGCTAAATTTAAATAATAAAGCTTGTCTGGGCGCGACGCCTGTACTGCAGGCGTTCACATGAGGACACATTTGTCCTCCGCAGTCTGCCTGAGCTCGCTCACTCTGCTCTGGGCCTTGGTTTTCAGTTCGTCCAGGTCCATGTTTTGAAGCTTGTGGAGGAACGAATCGCTGGTCTCCTCCTCCTCCTCATCTTCATCCACCATTTTGGCCAGTTCCTCCGGCAGGTCAACGTCGTCTCCGGCCATCTGAATCATGGCGCCGTCGAGAGCGCTCTGATTAAAATGTTTTGCACATCAAAGCAGATATTACATACACTTATAAATACAGTTATAATCTGAAGTTGACATATTTTCCGTAAAAAAAACAAGATATTTTTGTCACACTGTGACATTAAGTTCACTTAAACTTACTGAAATTATTTTATTAGCTTAATGATGAGAAGCAATTATCTTGAAAACTGCTTTCAACTTTCTTTAAGTTTAAAGTTTACATAACCGCCTCAGTGTTTAGTAGTTTTACCCGTTTAACTTTGTATCAAATATTTGGAGTATTTGCTGTAATTTTTACTTCTCTCTTGTTGCGACATGCAAGCTCAGCTTGAGGGATTCCTGCATATTGATGGTTTGCTTAGATAGAAAACTTTCTTATTTCTTTGCCAATTTGAATAACAAAATGAACTTGACTTTGCTTGACATGCAAAAAGTTGCCAGGCCAGGATTCAAATCTGTAATGTTTTGCTACAAGCCAATATTGCTAACAAATGCACCATCCTGCAGCCTGCAATAAATGCTAGACTTAATTAAAATGGACAAAACATTTGCAGAATTAAATTGGAAATGCAAAAACTTATAAGAGAATTAAGTCACCTCTATGGAGGCTAAACTTTCATAGAGTCAAACCTTTCCACAATATATTCTATTTATTTTGTTTATTTATTATATTTTCCTCCCTTTATCATCTCAAGTTGTGGATGTTTGGCTTTGTTTCTTATTCAACAAATGTTTAATCCAAATGTGTGTATTTTATTTTCTTTAATGGAGCGTAGGTGTGTTTAATTTCTTTTTATAAACTGAATGTTTATGACATTAAAATAAACGCTTTTTACTTTTAAAGCATTTCCGGCCAATGAGAGTCAGTATAGCCCTCAGACAACTCCCAAATTTCACAACTTGTCATAAATAAAGAGCTAGAGTATGTCAGAATTTTTCTAGTTTTTAAAAAATTTGAAACAATGCATTCAGATGTTAATAATTAAACGGAGAATGATTAAAGCTCCTCACATCCGGCAGTCGGTATTTATCTCTGAGTGCGACTCTCAGGTTTGCCCTCTCAGCCTTTTTTGTTGTAAAGTCTTTGTCTCGTTGAATCCTGCAGAACAGAAACACGACAGATGAGACAGACAGCTAAAGAACAAACTCTGACTCTTAAAAATAACATCAACATTTGCATGTCAATCTTTTTATTTGTGTTCCTTTACAGTGTTTCCTGTTACACAGCTCATTGTGGCTTTTATAAATCCATAGCTTACGTTCTCAAGAGCTGACATACAAACATAGAAATGTTTTGCAGGTATTGCAGCCGAGGGGCGAATTAAAAGGTTAA
Organism: Xiphophorus couchianus; assembly: GCF_001444195.1. Lineage (NCBI taxonomy): Eukaryota > Metazoa > Chordata > Actinopteri > Cyprinodontiformes > Poeciliidae > Xiphophorus > Xiphophorus couchianus. Next base: position 20,568,520 of record NC_040233.1, read on the forward strand.
TAGGTTGACATAGCAGGTGGCGAGGAGCAAAGCCTTTCTTGTAAAGCAGTATCTCAGCACCAGCAGAATTACCACATGATAATAATGTTTGTGTTGAGGAAAAAGCAGCCCACACACTTCCTATCCGAGTCCATTTGTTCTGGTTCTGGGTCCCTATTCCTCCCTGAAGAAATCTCCAGGTCAGTGAGATTGGATGAAGTGAATATATTTTCATCAGTTTTCTGGTTTTTATGGGAATTCAGATTGAAAGTAGCATTTTCGTATGTTCATTAATTTGCTGTCCCATTGTTTGATTAGAGTTTGTGCCGCTTTAAGACATAAATATGCTTTGATCGTATCCATTTTACTGCATCCCTGGCTGCATGTTTATGCTTGTTGTTCCTCCAGCTGAGCCTCCAGGCTTTCACAGCCACTAACATGTTTCTTTTTCAGGTCCGACATTTCTCCTATCAACTCTGACCAGCTTCTGCTTAGGTCAGGTGAGCTCATCAGGATGCCCACTGGACCCAGAGCAGGCAGTGGGAGGCAGCAGGACTCTGGCTAAAATAGCATCGCTGTTGGTCAACATCTCCCATCTACGAAGCTGCTGCAGAACTGAAAGCTCCTTCAGTGACAGACTGCTGCATCCTGGGTGCACAAAGAAGCATCATCACAGATCCTTTCTGCCAACAAGACTGCATAACTTTATAATTGGGTGTTTGCATCACTGCTGGTTTTTGCACAGTTTTTACTTCTCATCTGTTGTAAATCAAGGATGTCAAACTCATTTTTGTTTTGGACCAAATCAAGATCATAAATGTTTTTAAAGGGACGGTTGGAATATATTGATAAAACTTGTTCACCAGCTGCTAAAATATCAATGAATCCGTAAAATTAAATATTGAACATTTTCTCAGTTCCTCCAGGATTCATGATTCTTTTTGTGATTTTTTGCAATAAAAATCAAAGAGTTTGTGGTACTAATTTGGAAATATTTGCATTTATTTATGACGGTAAATGCTACCTTCTTTTGCTCGCTTTTGTATATATATATAAATATAGCATGTATATATATATACATGCTATATATATTAATCTGACATCAATTAAGGCTGAGGCAGCTGTTTAGCGCAAGTAATAAAGTTTTTAACAATTTTTGAGAAAAATCTGCAGTAAACTCCCAATTATTCACATTCCTGATCTTCTAATGACTGTTCCTCAACAGCAGATATTTCTTCCCACACTTTTATAAACTCCATATTTGTGGAGTGTTCTGCTAAATGTCTTGAGTTTCCTCAGGTTTCTCTGCTCTTTCACTGAATTGTGTTTTCTGAAGGAAGAACAAAACAGGAAACAAATTTGCCACTTCTTTGTCTAATCCAGGAGGGTCTATTTGGACTTTCATCTAAAGTAAATCCATTGGTCCTTTTCTCCAAAAAAGGAAATCTCAATCATTTTACAAAGAAGCCTCAAAAACAAAATTTCTGGCAAACTTATTTTAAGTTTTCCCCTTAAAATAAGCTTTTTATTGGATTGACTTATAAAAATAAACGCTTATCTGCCTATCTTGAAGTTCACATTCTCTTCATATTTTGAATAGTGGATATTAGAAACTGTCATCTATTCTTAACAAGAATGAAAGAATTACAAATGTAAATGTTTTCAACTTTAAAAAATGCTGCAAATTAAATTCAGGGAGGGGCAATGATTGTGGCAGTGGGGGTTTCAATAAGAATAATTTCTGTAATGTGGATTCTTTTTTACCCCACCAATTAAATAAACTCTAAAGGTTTGATTAGGCTGCAATGCAAAATTATCCACTTTAAAGGATTTTTCTTTACACATTTTTATCAGAGTGTCAATAAACAGTCAGTTTGATGGATTCTGTATGCTAATCAGTTTCTTTCTCCAGTTCTTGTGTGATTTGGAGATTTTGACTGCAGCCTTAAAACACCTTAAAGGTTTAGTTGGGGTGCAAAGTGCTTCACAGTGCGACTCGGCTCTTTATAAGCTAAACAGTCACGAACTGACCTCCTGAATCCTGATTTACCTCTCTGGAGTCTCTGAGCTGACGTCATTTGTGTTATTAGCCCAGTTCTGCAATAATGTCATTATCAGTGTTATATGTCAGTTTCCATGTTGCTAGATTTACCCTGTGTCTATTTAAGGGTGGTCCTCTCTAACCCTACTTTAATAAGATTAGCTTCCACAAGAGCTACAGCTTGGCGTAAGCCCTCAGTTGCTTGATGTCTAGGTCAGGACTGTCCTCTCACCTCGCACGTCTCTGCCGTCAGGACAGTGTCCGCTTTTTCTCACACACAATTTTGGAGCAAATACTAAAAGTCACAGGAGGTTCAGCAGATAAACTGGAACTAACTTTAAGCTTCCAAAAAGTCTATCTAGTTGAACAACAAATCCCCTGATGCTGAATCCTTTCAGGAAAGATTCAAACTTAATGGTAATGGTTTCCTGTTTATATCCTGTTTATATGCTGCAAAGATAAAATTAAAAAGTTACAGTTTCATCCATTTGGACTTTAATTTCATACATTTAAACAAATCTTTTGCCTCAATAGCTCTAAGTATTACATACCTGATTATTTCTGGTATTTTTATTTTATAATTTATGGAGATGTATAGTGATATTTTATTTAACCCTATACTATTTTACACATTATTAGACTGTTTTTAATTCAAATTCAATTCAAAAATACTTTATTGATCCCAAAGGGAAATGTAATAATTTATGCTGATTTTGATCCACTCCATAATCTAGTCAACTTTTACAAGATATAAGAAGTTATGTCAAGCAAAAAAAATAAAAAGTAAAAATAAAAAACTTCCTTCTGATGGATTTTGTTGAATAAAGCCACATTTTCCTATTTGTGATTGCGTATTAGCGTATTGTTTAAACTATAAAACATGCCGTTTTAAGTCTTTTTAGAGGGCGTCTCGTGTACATGTGGATTTTAGCTATTTGTCCCTAAGCGCACGAATATAGGGTTCACTGCAAAAGCACAAAATTTTACCAAGTATTTCTGACATAGTTTCTACTGGAAATATCTTAGTACACATGAAATAAGACAAACTAACTTACAAATAACTTTTTAGCAAGATATAGGAGCTTGTTTTAAGTAAATATCAATGAAAAGTGTTAGTTCCACTGGCATATTATTTCATTTATAACAAGACATTTTCCCATGTTTCTTATAAGTTAATTTTTCTGCCAATGAAACTAGCACTTTTCCATCAATACTAAGGAATTATTTACGTGAAATAAGCCTTCATTTCTTGCAAAAAAAGTTACTTGTAAGTTAGTTTGTCTTATTTCAAGTGTACTTAGATATTTGCATTAGAAACGAGACCAAAAATACTTGGTAAGATTTTATGTTTTTGCAGAGAAACCAATAAAGGTCAGCGATGGTGGAAGATGTCCTGCAGGATAAAGCTTTTTAAAAATTGCAAAGAAATAAGAATAAAAAAATGACTGAAGCACATAAAAAAGGGACCCAGTGACCAGAAACTCATTTATTCTGTTGATTAATAAACTATCATGTAGGAGGAATACATTTTGTGGATGATGTTTACAATAAAACCCAGGCCAGTGGAAAAAAATCAAAGAAAAAAAAAGATAGAAAGAAAAATACATTTAATTAATACTTTTTTGTGAGGACAAAAGGGTAAATCATTTCTGACTTTCTCCTTTTCTCATTGGCAACAAGATCTTAACTTCATTACAAGTTGTCTTTCACCTAATTGGAGGTAACAAAGAGTTCAGCTCCAGATGAGAACGTAAGGTGATTAAATAATTATTGTTTTAAAGCGCCCTGGCTAAGAGATGTGTTTAATGGTGGCTTCTGTGCTGACAGGTTATTACACACAAGCTTAATCTGCTTCTCTGTCTAATTTGAGCCAGGAGGACATAAACCCCTACCTAAAGCTACCCGGTAAACCCAGCCCACATCCGTTGATGTCATACGTGCATCACAAGTGGCCTGGAGACACAGTTTAAAAAAGAACTGACCTCACCTGCTGAAAGGGCATTTTCATTCAGACAGTCACTGAGAAAAATAAACCTATTCCTTCATTTAAACAACATAACACGAGGTAGTAAACTTTAATTAACTAAAATGAGTCCAGAATGAGCTGAAAAGTGCTCACTACTCTGACAAGCCCTGAAAATTTTAGCTTTATAAAGCCAGGTTTCATTCACCATTTTGTAGTAAATGAATAAGATTTTATTTAATTAATAAGAGCAACGTTGTCCTGGCGACCGGCTTCTCGCTGAGACAAGCTAGAAGTGCCGCGAAATGACCCGTGGAAAAAAGGAGACCAATGTTCAGTTGGGTGAAATGATGAAAATGAAATGTTTTGGAGTGTTTATGGAGAACACTCCAAAACATTTTGAATCTTCTTCAAATGCAGGAAGAAGATTTCTGAGCAAAATGGAAGCCGAACATTGTGGAGCGCATTTTGTTTTTTAATTAAAGGCTCTTCAGTCAAAGCCCTCCGTTTTTCGTCGCCCATCCTCCATCGTAAATTTATAATTTTGTGGCTTTAGAATGTTTTGTCTTTTTTATTGCGCGTTTTTATAAAGAGGATATGCACTCCTGACTATTTACTTTAAGACAATACAGTAAGGAGGTGCATGCACATATAATATACAGGTATGCAATTTTTGTATTCAGATGTGTTCAGTTGACAGATAGTAGAATTGAACTACAAATCTTTGCCACACAGTAACATCATACAGCAGAAATTAAATGCTCTAAATCCATGCAGTATAATTCCTTTGTTGCTATTAGTGATCAGGCTTTCCTCTAATTTTATTTGAGACGATGAAGAAGCTTCTTTTATATTGTTTTAAGACAATCTGTTTAAATTCTTCTGACTGCTGTCAGTCAGCTGAGAAAAGACTCTAATTGTATTTTACATTAAGAATGTTGATATTTGACATTTTTGTTTGACTAACTCAAGACAGCATTTCCTCCTGGGGAATCTCCTGTTAATTTTTTGTTTTGTCACAATTTGTAATAAAAATATTGGTATTTTAAGTTTCTTTTTTTACTCACTTTTCTTCCACCAGCTGCTTCTGGTATTCCTCAAACTCCTCCCTGGACATGCCTTTGGACTCGGCCGTTTCTTTTCCATCTGCTCCAGCTTTGCTGCCACCTTCGCCACCTCCATCAGCAAAACTCTTCAACTTGCTGCCCAGCATTTGATTCATGAGAAATGCCATGGCTTTAAAAAATTGAGTCTGACTCGGTATGTCTTGTAAAAAAGGAAAAAGGTCTGACAAATTTATTTAATATTTTCAAATTAATAATTTATCTGATAGAGTTCCTCAGAGTACAAACATTCCAATTTGAAACCTTGCCTATAGTGTGCCATAATGATTAGAGTGTATCAATAACTTGTGGCTGAAGTAAAACCGCTAAAGAGCTTAGCTCATAATCGACAGGCTTCAGACAATGAAGAGTATTTACCTCGTCAACAAGACGCAGCGGAGCAGGATAGCAGCTCTGCATGTTAGCTATGTTTTCTCATGTCTAAACCAGCACAAATCTTACACATGTTGCAATGCATTAACGTGAATATTAATCAGTAATTTGGTGATTACATTTCTCTATCACACAGATGTCGAACTCGAGACCCGGGGGCCAAATCTGGCCCACCGTAGCTTTTTATGTGGCCCTTAGACTCCAAATTACATCAATAATTCCCTAGAGTTTTTCACAAATCCACAAAATTCATGCAGAATTCACACAAAATCAACAGATTTATTCTGATTTTTACAGCACATTTTTCTCAGAAGTGGCCAATAAAAGGGACTGCTGCCTCAGTCTTACTTTATGGCAAGTTATAGTCCGTGACCAATACTGCGATTAATAAAAAGTCACATTTAAAGTCATACCTTAGTGCAAATATCATAACAATTCCTTACAAATATTTCTAAAGTAGCACCACAAAATTTGTAATTTTGATTTAAAAAATCCTGAATGAGTGTGCAAAGATGTCCAATATTATTTCATTTTAAGAAACTCTGATTCCTGAAGCAAACAGCTGTTAATTGATATTTTAACAGTTTAACAGGTTGTAGCAATACATTCTGGAACAACCGGCCCTTTAAGTTTTAAGTAAATGTTAAAAATGTCATAAGCTGTAAATTTGCTAACGGCAGCGGCTAACTCATTTACTTTAAATCCAGATAAGCTGGAGTTAAAGCTAAAGCTAACAACTAGTCAGAGAGGGGAGAAAAGCAAACATCTGAAAACAACTCCAGTCTCATAAACCTCATCACTGTTTATGAGACTGGGAAATGATTTAAATTGACCAATAATTAATGACAACGTGAAGAGAAGTAGGACATGTGCACCGCTAATGATCTTCCTGTGTGAAACATCTGCAGAGAATGAAACATGTAAAACTTTTCTGGTTAGTGAAACTGTGAAATAAGAGCAAAAAAGTTTGAAAATAATTGTTAGTATTACCAAAAACACTTTACATGTCCTCATCATTTCTCAGGAAGATTGTTAGCAGTTCTTCATCTACAGTTTACATACATGACCATTGTCTTATGTGAAAATAACCAACTAAAGGCATTATTTTAACATCATTTGAGTGTTTTAAATGATTTTATGATTTTCAATTTAACACTGTCGTGTTCTGTGTTTTCTGTGTGTTGATTTCGAGTTTTCAGTGTCTCTGTGTCTCCGTGTTGTCCTGTTCTCCCCTTGATTAGTTCCCAGGTGTTTCTTGTTCCCTGATTACCCCCAGTGTATTTAGCGTCACCTGTGTGTCTGTTCTTTGTCGGGTCCTCGTCGCTTGTCGTCTTATGTGCGTGCTGCCCGTGTTTGGACTGAGTTCTCTTCATTAAATTCAACTATTCATCCTACCTGGGTCTACAACGTCTGCCTCACCGCACCGATTCATGACAGAAGGACCCGACCAAACCGATCAGTGAGGCAGCTTAATATGGATCCAGCTGAATTAAGTATGTCCCCACAAAAGAGGCAGAGCGGACCGAGGCGGAGACCCAGTGGGTCAATCAATCAGTCAATCAAATTGTATTTGTATAGCACATTTCAGCAGCAAGGCATTTCAAAGTGCTTTACATCATTACAAACACAATGCAACATAAAATCAACAATCAAAGCATGACATTAAGTCAAGTTCCATCAATAAATTTGTAATTGATTACATTTCAAATACAATTCTAAACAGGTGGGTTTTTAGTCGAGTTTTAAAAGAAGTCAGTGTTTCAGCTGTTTTACAGTTTTCTGGAAGTTTGTTCCAAATTTGTGGTGCATAGATGCTGATAGCTGCTTCTCCTCGTTTGGTTCTGGTTCTGGGGATGCAGAGCAGACCAGAACCAGAAGACCTGAGAGGTCTGGAAGGTTGATACAACAGAAGCAGATCGAGTCCAGAAGTCGTCCTAGTCCACAAACATATTTTTTGTTTAATTAACTCTGTGGCTCACTGACAGACTGAAGTAAACAGAGCTGAGCTGGACTGAACACAGGAAGCTGTTAGATGCTTAAACTCGCCCTGATCCGCTCCACCGTCCCGTCCGTCCCATGCATGGTTCTGCTACTATACTCTGAGTGTATTAAGGATGCTGTGGTTTCAGCACTGCGCCTACCTGAAACCTCTGTAACTAACACAGAACTAATAAGGCTCAAGATGTTAACCATGTATGACTTAGGATTGCCTAATTACAGGGGATTTGTTGTAGATATTCTGCCCTGTGGAATCAATCCAAACTGTCAAGACAATTAACAAAAATGACAACACCATTTTTTATAGTGTAAAAATCATATTTTATCAGATGGAACCAAGTTTTTTTTGTTTTTTATTTTACACAAATCCACCCAAACTGTGTAAAGCTTGTTTTAAGTCATTTTCTCATGAGAAAATTTTACTTTTTATTTCCAACAATCCCTTGTTTGAGTGTCTAAATAAGCTCTTAAAAACTGGTTTTACAGTCAGGAACTTCACCCACATGTAGCGGCAGCTTTTAATTTGACATATTTACACAAATGTACCTCTTTTCTGTGAACTCTGACCTGTGTTTGTTCTGTGATTTAACTCATGTGGGTGGTAACCAGAGCAAACATGACACACAGCAGCATTTAAGTGGCTGGAAAAGTTACACAGTTTGCTTGTTTTCCTTGGTCTCAGCAACTCAGATTAAATGTGTTTTTGTTTGTAAAAATGAGATAAGTATAACTTCTCTGATTAAGTGACTTCTAGAGGCATTTGGAAGTCGTTTACGGGTATCAGCGTGAATTATTTGTAAAACATTTTGCAACCATGAATCACTTTCCTTCCATTTGACAAGAATAGTGGTACTTTGTGTCAAATAAAATTATCAGAAAATATCATAAGTTGGTGTTTTTAACAAGACCAAATGAAAAGAGTTAAAGTATATGACTACACTGCACTGTAAAACATTAGAAGGTGGTTTAACTTGAAAATGAAAGTCCTTATTCTGCCTTGAAAGTGCAATTTAAGTCAACAAGAAAAATGTTTTGGTTTTAACTCAGAAATTAAAGTTCATGAAGTTGATTTGATAACCAGACAGAAGTGGTCTAAACATTTTTTTTAAGTTCATAAATCTTGAATTGTGAGTTTTAACTGAATGCTGCAATTTAAACCAAATAATTGTTTCACAATATGCAAGAAAAAAAACTTCCCTCACCTTGTTAAAGAGCCACATTTCTCTATTATTTTTACTCACAATGTCAAGTTCAAGTAACTTATTTTACTTTAGAATAATTTGAATTCTTGTTTTAAATTGCATGAATAAATGTGAGCATGATCTGATAACGAATTTTATTAAACATCTCAATGAATTCAGTCCAAAAACATTTAGTGTAAAACAGGACATTATCCTGAAGCATTAAAATAAACATTTACCTTAATAACACACAAGAGTCAGATCAATTTAACACACTTCCATCTCGGGATACAAAAACATGCCGCTAAGCATTCTGGGAAATAGTTCCCACTCTTCTCTTTTTCTTCCTTCAGTTTTTTGTAAGTGCTAACCTAAAAACTCCAGTTTATTCAAAAGTTAACACAACGTACAGCTGTAAGTTTATCTTTCACAAACTCACATATTTAGGTTAAAAATCTAAAACTCACTAAATTTATTTGACTTAAAGAGTAGGAGAGAGTATACACAACTAAATGCAGCTCAAATGTTTTCCAGTGGATGAATATTAAAATCTAAACTAAACTGAAGTTTTTAACCTAAGATTTCCATAACATGTCTCTAGTTTTTATCCATAACTGTGCTGACGTTAGCATGTATTAAATGTGCCACTCAGTATCTTAGCAGAAGGATCTATTTGTTCACAGGGTGAAACATAAAAAACCGACAAACCTGTTTGTCTCTTTTCATTATTACAGTAAGTACCCAGATCAAGCTGAATTTGCCCGTCTCTGCTTTCTGGTTTTGCCGTATTGCCACAAAAGCAGATAAAACTCTTTTATTGAGGTGTCTGAACTTCAGCTGGTAATACCATCCAGGAAGCTGCTTTTTAGAGGAATTGCATTTATTTATCTTTTAAATAAATCTTGTTTAATCTAAACAGAGAGTTTGTTAAACTTTAGCAGTTTCTCATTTGTTTTGTCTCTGGGAACATGTCTGATGTGGATTCTGTTAAGATTGAAGTTGAAGAAAATCACACGAACCAAATTCGTTCTGAGCCTTCAGGTGAAGTAATTTTGATTAGATGCCAAGCTAAGATTTTGAATTTTCTCAAGAGGAATAACTTTGTCATTCTCACAACGCTTGGTGTTGTAAATATGTAGGTAAGAAATCTACATATTTTAAGGTCTATTTTGGCTTGTATTTCTTCTAATGAAATTGTCATTTTATGGAAAATCTTACATATTGATTTCTGTCTGTGGTTCTAAGGGATTGTACTGGGTTTTGCTCTGTGACACATTAACATCTCTGAGAGAGAAATAAAATATTAAACTTTTCCTGGAGAGCTGTTGCTGAGAATGCTGAAAATGATGATGGTGTTTCCTCTTGTCGTTTTGACTCTGATCGCAGGTAAAGATCTACAGTTCAACTTGAGTTCATTTGGGTATAGAAGAGGCTTGTTAAAGCTATGAAAAGAATAAAAACAAACCCATAAAAACGTTGCTAGAAAGAATTATCTAACTCACTTTTGCACTTTGTTTATGGTGGGTTTATTCAGGTTTCAAAAACCAGTAAAAATCTGTAAATACTAACTGGTTCTTTGTATTTTAGGCATGTCAAATGTAGACAGGAAGGCTTTTGGGGAAAGTCGAGCTGCGAACCTTCATCTACTATTTCGTAACCACGGTTACGGCTGCATTCACTGGCTGTTCTCATCAAACCGGGGAAATCCGTCCAGGCGTGCCTCAGCGCCCTCTGCTGGCAGAAAAGAGGCTCTGCAGAGTGTGGAGGCTTTCCTGGATCTCATCAGCTATGTACGAAAGAAGATTAGGGCCACCGAAAAAAAAAAGAATTTAAAGTCAGAATTCCGAGTTTAAAGTCAGAATTCTGAGATTAAAGTCAGAGTTCTGAGATTAAAGTCAGAATTCTGAGATTAAAGTCAGAATTCTGAGATTAAAGTCAGAGTTCTGAGATTAAAGTCAGAATTCTGAGATTAAAGTCAGAATTCTGAGATTAAAGTCAGAATTCTGACTTTAATCTCAGAATTCTTTGTTTTTTCCCGGTGGCCCTAATCCTCTTTCGTAGGTATGAATAAAAGACAACCAATACTGTTTTGTTTTGTTTTGTTTAGCATATTTGATAAAGAATCACCCTCACATGTATTTATTTCCTGCAGAAACATGATCCCCTCAAATCTGGTGGAAACTTGTTTCAGAAAAGTAAGATGGTTCTGATGAGTTTAAATATGTGATGTCAATAAGTACTAATCGGTAAAAATGTTATTCAGTATAGAACAACATGTCACAGCAAGGAATCTGCAATAAATCATCTAGCAGTAGGTAATGTGACTACCAAAAGTGAGTATTTTTCCTTCGAAATAATATTATTTAAGCTGAAGAAACACTTTACTAAACCCTTTTTTACTATATAAAACGTATCAATCCAGTAATTGCATTAGGCATTGTATATATTTGTTAAAACAGGGTAAAGTCCTTCCAGTAACAATTTATCTGCATTTTGTCTCCAAATGGCTCAACAGACACAAAATATCATTAGAACAACATAACTTATGTGCAGAGGTCACTTTAACATAAATATACAATGTTTTTCTTAAATACTCACTTGTCAGGTATTTTACTCAAGTAAGAGTAGCTGTACTTCATAATAATATTATTCAAGTGAAAGTACAGTGCAGTAAAAATACTCCTAAAGGTAAATGTTTTCCTATAAAATATAAAATATAGCAAAGTAGTCCAGAGGAAACATTGGAGAGCTGCAATATACAGGTCTGTATCATCAGTATATTTATAAAGTAAATGTCATAAATGAAGAAATTAAAAAGTGATTATCCAGATAGTGATTTATGAGGAACTCCAAAGATTTCATTATAATCATTATGCTGCTGTCATTCTTGTTATTCTACTGTACATAAATATTTCAACAATACTTTTGCTTTGCTGTTTAGCACCAAGAGCAGGAACCTCAGACGGCATCAATGTTATGGGTCTGTTGGTGTTCTCTGTCGTCTTTGGCCTCATCCTGAGCAGTATGGGGTCAGAGGGAAAACCTCTGAGGTATTTATTCAACTGCATGAATAAAGCCATTATGGGTCTTGTTAGCATAGCTATCTGGTGAGAAGGGAAGACTCATTTAAACCTGCCGACTTTTCTGTTTTGTTTTATATGCTTGAGTTTCTGATATTTCTATAATGTTTGCTCATTGTTTTCAATACATCTTCCTAATGAACTTTACTTTAAGAGGGCATGTCATAAGGCATTCATCAATAATATGATTTACTGGAAAAATACTTATAGTTTCCCATAAGCTTGAATATTTCTTTTTGGCTCTATCTGCTGGTAAGTATTTGACATTGCATCTCCATGGGTGTGGTGCAGCATCTGTCCAGACATGAACTGCAGAAATCCCGTCCTGCAGCGACAAACAGATCCCCAAGAGCCTAATTACCAAAATGGAAGAAATTCATGTGTTGAGCTTCTGTTGAAATTAAAATTATGAGATTAGAAAATTAGAGTTTTAAGAAAATAAAGACAAATCTGTTGGAAAGGAGGTTTTATTTTGTTTTTGATATTGTTGTTTTGCTTATGCTTCTGATGGTTTTATGACAGAAAAATCTAAACCAAAAGTAAAAGCCCTCTCCCACAAAATTAATATTTCTAAGACTTTTCTTTCTAGAGGGAGCTGTGGAGGAGATGTCCGAATCAGAAACATCAAACTGAACTGGTTGTTTCAAAAGAGCAGCGTCTCTAATCTAACCTCCTCCTGGCCACCATACAGATAGTTAGTAGTCGCTAACTATCTGAGAAACCAGTTCTTTGCTGAACTAGAGGAAAGAACTACAGTGGTTGGACGATGGACGAAAGATTACCGATCAAATAAAAAACTTTCATCAACATGTTTAAAATTCATGAGCTAGCTTTAGCTGTGATCAAAAATGCTATAAAAAAAAGTGAGCTGAGTAAATCTGCAAATACTATAAAACCAATTTCAGCAAAAGTTTCAAAAGAATCCAAAAACATATCAATTTAATAGCAGCACCACTCGATTATCACCTTAACCATAAAAAGATAAGCCTGTTTGTAGAGGAGGATTCAAATGCAGAGGAGAAACAAGTACAATCATTGTACATGAAGCAACTTTGCCCAACAAAATACATTGAGGTTTGTAGTAAGATAATAATCTGTAGAAAAAGTACTTTCACAAAGTACAGTACAAGTCAGACCTCTGTTATAGTAAAACTTGTTCTGTGAAATATGTCCAAGAACAAAAGAAATGGACTTTCAACCTGTCACTGTAAAAATATAATCTCGTACCACGTTTTTACAGCGCAATAGAATGCAAGTATGTTTTCCTTCTCAGACATCTTCGTGGTTTTTAGCGTTAACTGTGCTGAAAAGGGAGTTGGGCGGTTCTCCTTAAATGTAAATCTTTCACTCATTACCTCAGTGGAAGCTAACATTTCTTAGACTATAACAGCAGAGCTGGCCCAAACTGTTTTCTTTTTTCCTCAAAATTAGATGTATAAGTCAAGTTGAATCACTTCTTCAATCCACAGAAGGTCTATTTTATCAAGGATTTCTAAACGCCAGCTGGTAAGACTGTTCAGCCTTTTTAGTGGAAACACTTGAAGGAAAATGTACATATCTTGTTTTAAACTGCAACTCATTATGTTTTAGCTTTTGAACAGTGATGTATTCATTCAAGCACCAGCTAAAAGTGTTCATCATTCATTTTCTCCATGTTTCTGCAATAATGTAGGTATCAATGCTTCCGAGCTCTGAGAACATGTCGGAGGTAGAGTTGGTGGAGGTTGCTAAACCCGAAGATAATGAGAAAAATGAAAGATGTTCTCAGCCCTTAGGTGAAGATGAATTAATTAGGAATGAATTTAATATTTGGATTTTCCTCAAGAGGAATGCCTTTGTCATTCTCACAATGGCTGCTGTTGCAGTAGGTAAGAAGTCGTCAGTTTTATGTTGTATTTTCTCTTGCATTTGCTTCTTTAAACTTTTCCTTTGTTGGAAAACTGTGTATATGTTTGTGTTTCTAAGGGATTGGACTGGGCTTTGCTCTGCGACATGTTAACATGTCTAAGAGAGACATAGCATATTTAACTTTTCCTGGAGAGCTGCTGCTGAGAATCCTGCAGATGATGGTGCTTCCTCTTGTCGTTTCAAGTCTAATTGCAGGTCAGATCAGCTTTTTGGCTTTTAGCTTGGCTATAGCAAACAGTTTGCCTAATAAAGCCACATTGGTTCTATCTTGAGAATTAATCATCTTGCTTGTAAAATCAACAGTTCAGTTTCACCAGAGGTTACCCAAACATGAATAGTTTACTACTTTAACAGGCAGCTTGTGGCGAATACAATGTATATATTTCACACCCAAATGTATACTCTTATTGTGAAGGGGAGAAGGTGAGGTGAGAAGACACCAGCGGTTGTACTACATTATATTTTTGGTTTTGATTGTAAGACATTGAGAATAAAACAAGACTCAAATGATTTTTTTTGTCTTTGTCTGCTGACTTCCACATTGGTGACCCTGAACATCTGCGAACATCTGCAAACATCTGCGAACATCTGAACAAGCTAAAGTTTTCAAATTCATCAATTTGGCTGGAATAAACCAGTTCTGTCAAGAAGATTGGATCAATCACCAATGATATTTTCTCAATAATAACTGATATATTTTTTGTATCTTCTCTGGTCATTTTTTATCTGAAATAAAAATATGATGATCTATAAAGAAAAATGTCTTACTCACTTTTCCACTTTAAATTTCAGGCATATCAAATGTTGACAGAAAAGATTTTGGAAAAATTGGGCTTCGGACCCTCATCTACTACTTGGTAACCACTGTTATCGCTGCGTTCACTGGCATTTTCCTGGCGGTTCTCATCCAGCCAGGTAAATCATCCAGACACATGTCCGAGTCGTCTCCTACTGAAACACAGACTGTGCACAGTGTGGACGCTTTCCTGGATCTGATCAGGTCTGTACAAAAGTCATGTGGAGATACATTTTTGCCACTTTATATTTTGAATAAAGAATGATTCTATGATTATGTATTTTATAGAAACATGTTTCCCTCAAATCTGGTGGAAGCTTGTTTCAGAAAAGTAAGCTAGTGCAATTGTTTTGTTGTTATTTCACAATCAAACAATTGTAAGGTACTAACATCTTGATGCTATGTTCTTTAAATAGTTTTTAACAGTTAATCCCAGCAGTAATTCATCAGGAAATACAACAAACAGTGAGTCTTTTTGCTATAAATCTGTGATTTTTGTCCTGCCATACACTTCTTATTCTGCTGTTGGCCTTGTTGTTATTATATGTATTGTTACTTTATCTGCTGTTTAGCACCAAGAGCAGGAACCTCAGACGGCATCAATGTTGTGGGTCTGTTGGTGTTCTCTGTCGCCTTTGGCCTCATCCTGAGCAGTATGGGGTCAGAGGGAAAACCTCTGAGGGATTTATTCAACTGCATGAATAAAGCCATTATGCTTCTTGTTAGCATAGCTATCTGGTAAGAAGGGAAGACTATCGATTAACCGGTTGAACTGTTTACTTAATTTTGAATTATCTTTGTATCTTGTCATTAAATTGACTCAAACAGCTAAAATTGCTGTGTATGAGTGCATGATTTGGTGGAAATATGCTTACTTACTATTTTTCTCTGGCTCCATCTACTGTTTGGAAAAGTAATTGCATCTCCATTTTAATTACACCTCTTTTCATAACAGGTCTTCTCCAGTGGGAATCATCTTCCTGCTGGCTGGGCAGGTTGTTAAGATGCAGAAATAGGTCGTGATGTTGGCATGTACACTCTGACTGTGATCACTGGGCTGATGATCCACGGCTGCGTCACGCTGCCGCTCATCTACCTTATTGTCACAAGAAAGAATCCCTTGAGGTTTTTTGGAGGAATCCTCCAGGCTCTCAGCACGGCCTTTGGGACTTCATCCAGGTTAAAAATAATTACTGCAAACAATCAAAAATGAAGGACCTTAAAGCATAACTTTATATCTTATGTGCTTTTTAATAGTTCTGCAACCTTGCCTGTTACTCTTCGTTGTATGGAGGAAAATCTGAAGATGGACAAACAGGTGACGAGCTTCATGCTGCCTGTAGGTGCCACTATGAACATGGACGGTGCTGCTCTCTATGAAGCAGTGGCAGCTTTATTCATAGCTCAGGTCAACGACATGGACTTCAACTTTGAACAGATTATTGTCCTCAGGTACTTTGAAGGGAATTTGCTTACCTGCAATGCCTTGCAAAAGCAATCATACATCAACAAAAAGTAAACTGAGTAATATATTGGTGAAAAGAAATTTTCCTTAAGAATCTAAAAAGTGTTAACTGCTTAAATTAATATTTTGTAGAACACCTTTCTGCCATTCCTCATTGCAAAGTTAGTTCCTGAGTTTATGGCATTTAGCTGTTTTCTTGAGTTTAATTCCCTTGTTAATCTAATGTCATTCACTAGACAATCTCCTAAATTCAAGCCACTTTCAGAAACAGCTGCCTTTTGTAAATAAGAACTCATCTGTTTTGCATTCCCATAACCACCTCCCTATAATTTACGCCTCAAGTTTTAGATAGTCATTTGTAACCCCTCTGTGTTTGTCTCAGGTTGACTTCATGACAGACACATTCAGGTTCATTGCATTTATTCTAGCAAAAGAGGAAATCAAGTCGGTGGTTAACATCAGCCCAGCAGCTTCTGCCCCTACACATAAAATAAAATATAATAAATAACCCTAGACAAATTACAAAGAAATAGCTCCCAATGAGAAGTTAACGGTAGTTAATAGCAGCTGGCAGGAGTTAACATTTATTAAATGGCTCAAATGGACAATGTTACCAATGATATCAGTTAAAAACTTACAGAAAACGTAGCAAAATTACTCATGAAACTATTAAATTTGTCTAAAAATATATGTTAGACATAATATTTGTAAAGAAAACACAGAGCTGATCCTAATACATACCACAGTTACCGACAGTAACAGAAAAAGAGGGAGGAGCTGTCAGTTACTGGTGGTTACTAACTGCCCTTGGCAGTTTGGCACCACCACCTGCCACCCCAAGTAACTGCCAAACTGCCCTTGGAGCCAAACTGGTGGTCACCAACTGTCCTGGGCAGTTTGGGCAGTTGGTGGTGCCAAACTGCTCTTGGCAGTTGGTGTCAGTAACACCAATAAATGTTAGGAGAAACAACTTATTGACTAAACAAAATAAATTCAAAGAATGAACAAATTTTGACAAACTTCACATCTATATTATTGTTAAAATAAAACCCTTTTACACATTTCCAGATCAGATATTTAACAGGGTTAGAAGCAGGACTTAACAGAATTATATACCAATATTTTAAAGGAATACTTTTTGTAGGGCTGCACAGTTCAATTTTTCTGACTTGCCCTAAAGAAAACTAAGGTCCTGAGTGAATTAAAGTGATGTTGACTTATACAAAGTAGCTCTTACACGGCATTATTTTCTTTTATTTTGTTCAGTTTGGTTGTCACAGCAGCAAGCACGGGTGCACCTGGTATCCCGCAGGCTGGCATGGTAACCATGCTGATTGTGTTGAGCTCGACAGGACTGCCCACTGAAGACATATCACTGCTCCTCATGGTTGACTGGATTTTGTAAGTACACCACTTCGTATAATTTTAGGGTGTTAGGTAAGAATAGGCACATCTGCACAATGAAATACAAAAACAGAGATAAAACACAAGAAAATCTGTGAGCTGGAAAATAGTTCCTAACCTCTCAGATGTTACTGTCTTTGTGTTGACAGGGATCGTTTAAGGACTGCCACCAATGTACTTGGTGACTGCTTTGGTGTCGGAGTGGTGCAGCATCTCTCCAGACATGAACTACAGACATCCAGTCATGCAGAAACAAATCTGGTGTTGGAAGAAAATCCACCCTCCAAGAGCATCAGCATCAAAATGGAATGAGTTGCCTGAAGGAAGAAAACATCCCTTCCTATGTTGAGTAAAATAATGATGATGAATTTTGTTTCTTTTTGTATCCTGTGGTTTGTGGCACAGAAACTCCAGAGGGAAACACACTCTTGTTGTAAGACTCAATAGATTGCACTGGGGGATCTCAATGGTTTTCAGGCTAAAACAAAAACTTCTAAGCAACTTCAAGTCATTCGAAAGGCTTCCTAAACTTCAATAATATTCTTCCAGTATGGAAGCAGCCTTGCTCACACAAACCATCTATTATAATTTCTACAAACTGAACAGCAGTGATCCCAGTAGTGGTCCTTGTGGTACTCCCCTACTACAGACAACAAATGGGCCCATCAGAAAGCTATTCCAAACACGCTGACTTTAGTTTTTATGCATACTCTACTATCTTGTAGAGAATGAAAGTGTTGTAGCACCAAAGGTATGTGCTGGTATAGTAACATAGTTTCTTCTTCGTTCTTAGTAATTTTGTTTTTCAACAAAATGATGACATGTAGTTTAATTAGGGACTTGCTTTCAAGTCAAACTGAATCAGTTGCAGTAAATTTACTCTTCTCTTTAAAACCTGTGAAGTGGTTTCACAGAACAATTTAAGTGGTTAACCTCTAGGCTTTCTGTCCCACCAATTTTAAATATTGTTGTTCAATATTTCTTTTTTATATATATATTGTCAAAATAATTGCCAGAACGTTTTGGTAATGCCTTTGCCTGTTTAATGATATCAAGGAAGAAGATAACTTCATTTCTAAGGCCTTTGAACCTTGTTGATCAACTGCCAAACCTGATTTTTTGATTAATTTTGTTAGTTGCCATATATCACCACTTGTCCAATGAAGAGCGAGCTTTGTATTCACAACCTCAATTAAAAAGGGTGACCGAATTTCTTTCACATTTTTCCTTTGCTAAAACCAGCATATGTTGTTTATTGCTGTCATGATGTGTAAAAAACAACAGTGATGAGATTTTGCAGGCATAAAGGCTTTAATCTTCTACACTGCCAGCTGCTACAGTGGATTGTTGTGACGTTTATTCTGTCCACTTTTTCGATGTTCAAAGTAAAGAGTATTTGATGTCCCCAAGAATTTACTGAGCGGACCAAACTTTTTGTTTAGGTGATACTGGCACCATCTTGTGGATAATTTTCACTATGGCAATAAAAGATTGTAATCTTGTTGATGAATATTGCGCCCTCCACTGGGTAATCTTTAATACAACAATAGAATATGAAGAATATCAGCCTGGTGTTTACTGTGACAGAGTAGATAAGATTGGCCTCATTGCACAATAGAAACTATACAAAAAGATAAGATAAGATAAGGTGTGCATGTATGTGGCAAATTTGTTAAATTTGTCCTAGAAACTAATACAAATTTGGATGAAACAGTTTGTTCCTTCATAAAAGTATCATTGTTGACATTTGCTTAATTTAGCACACTAAAACATACTTTAGCTGAACTTAAGTTAAACCACAAGAAACGAAAAGCTAATTTATTTTGAGTTATAACTAACTGTATTAAACGGGAAACTCTGAAATCTTTCTGAAATATTTTAGAAAGAGAGATAGAGAGAGAAAGGGTAGAGTTAATTCTAGTAATAACAATAGTGAAAAAGTCATTGTTAAACGTAGGAAGTGCCTGACCAAATATGCAAAACATGACATGAACCCAAAACACGGGGTCTCGTTTAGCACCCCCTACTGGATAATGCCCATTATGGCAACAGAACAAAAAACGGTCAGCTGACCTAGCTTCATTCGACACTGGTTCCTGTGTTTTCGTGGTCCACCGTGATTGGTCCAGACACACCAAGCCGCTGTCCAATCAGAGGCAGCCATCTGTTCGCCGTAGCCACTCTAAAATATTCCCTTCTCTTCCTTCTTCCACAAACTACTTGCCGTTTAGCTCGGAGGTACCTCTGTAAGTAGCGGGACGTGCAGCTGAAAAGAGCAAAAATGAAGCTTTTAGGTTTAGTTATGGTAATATTTGCAGTCTACTGCGCTCACGCTAAGGTTTATTTTCGGGAGGAGTTTCTGGACGGTGGTAAGTCTCACTCTGACCCAGGTTATTTTAAATTTACGACACAGTTGTGACATCTATCATTCGGAGCTATAGGTTACAAATCTGTTTTAGTGATGCGATTAATGGTAATTTGTGTTAGCTAAATTTCCTTTTTAGCTCGCAAATCTTACGAATGTGAGGTCTTTCGTCGCCCACATGTTCTGAAACTAACTGGTTATAATTACAGTGCAATTGAATACTAGAGTTACGAATCAGGGCTTGAATTTGATGTATTTCTAGAAAGTCATTAACCGTCAAATTGCTGCTGCTGCTTCTTCTTCTTCGGACAGATGAATGGAGAAGTCGCTGGGTGAACTCCAAGCACAAGTCTGACTATGGAGAGTGGAAACTGACTGCAGGAAACTTCTATGGAGATGCTGAAAAAGACAAAGGTAATTAACATTATTTAGCCCAAACAGATGCTTATTGGTTAATACCGCCATACATATAAGGGCTCATGTTAATCACATATGCTTCAGAGGTCATAACATGACTGTTCCACTTTTGTTTTTCGTTTTTTAAAGTGAAAGAGAAACTTGTCTTTTATATCCTTATTCTCCAACAGGTTTATTATTTAGTCCTTGTTGTACCATTAAAATGTCAATTGTCCAACAGACTTGCATGTCAAAACAAATTAGCATTTAAAATAATCTTTATGATGTCACCAAGCTCAACTTAAGTATAGGATTTCAAAGAATTAACTTCTGGGATAATTGGTGTAACTTCACAAACAATCTTTGATAAACGAAGCCTTTTTCTTGGTTAGAATAAATGTTTAATTTATTTGCAAAAATTATTTAGAGGTTGTGCAGAAGCAATCTATCAATTGAAGCATCTTTTTAACTATAATTAATACAAATCAGGTTTTTTTTGCACTCCTCAAATGTATTTTTTTCCACTTCAGGTCTGCAGACGAGCCAAGATGCCCGCTTCTACGCCGTCTCTGCCCGCTTCGACCCGTTCAGCAACGAGGGGAAGCCTTTGGTCATTCAGTTTACAGTCAAGCATGAGCAGAAGATCGACTGTGGTGGCGGCTACGTGAAGGTCTTCCCCTCTGACTTGGAGCAGACCGAAATGCATGGGGAATCCTCGTACTACATCATGTTTGGTAATAAAAATATATGTATTAAAATAACAATAAAAGTAGGAATATATATCGTATAAAAATGGCAGTAATTAAAATGGAGTAAAGTGAAGAACAAACAAGGAAAAATTGATAAAATGTGCATATTAGTAATATTATGACAGTAGGAATTAATAGCCATTTTGTTAAAACTCTTTAAAACCTCAGGATGTAAAGGACATTGTAAATAAAGTCTACTATTATATTATTCATAAATATTAATGGTAGCAAAAGAAATACATTAGTGGTTGTAACTGTTAAGTGGTTTAAATGACAAAAATATGAGAAAAATGCATGATAAGAAATACTTCAACAATAAAACAAATGGGAACTAAAATAATCAGTAGAAATAAAACAAAATAATAGGAATTATTGCTTTTTTATTCTGTTAACTGGTAGATATAACTAGAATAGAAATGGTAAAAAAGAAATCATGGTCTGTAAGCTATGAAGAATTAATGCTCATAGTTTTAAGTATTTATGTTAACCGTGTTCGTTTGATCCAGGCCCCGACATCTGTGGCTACAGCACCAAGAAAGTTCATGTCATCTTTAACTACAAGGGCAAGAATCACCTGATCAAAAAAGAGATTAAGTGCAAGGTAACATTTTGTTTTGAAGATTTACCTTCCAAGGTGTCGTCATGTGTTTCACAAGAAGTTAAACTCAACTGTTTCCTCTTTGTTTCATTGCAGGATGATGAGCTGACCCACCTGTACACGCTGATCCTGAACCCAGATCAGACCTACGAGGTGAAGATTGACAATGAGAAAGTGGAATCTGGCAGCTTGGAGGAAGACTGGGACTTCCTGCCTCCCATGAAAATTAAGGATCCTGAAGCCAAGAAACCAGAAGACTGGGATGACCGCCCCAAGATTGACGATGCCGATGACACCAAACCTGAGGTGAGAAAACCTAATCCTCTGCTCTCCCTTGTTTTTAATGTTCTTTATATTGTTACTTGAAACCTTAAATTGTACTGTTTTGTTTTTAGGATTGGGATAAACCTGAGAACATTCCTGATCCTGATGCTAAGAAGCCTGAAGACTGGGATGAAGACATGGATGGAGAATGGGAGCCACCGATGATCCCCAACCCAGAGTACAAAGTAGGCCACATTTACACAGAAACGATCAAATACAGATGGACCAGAGGTTGGACTGGTTCTGTTTTCCCTTTATTGGCCATAAAATATAAAACTGTTTGTTTGTTGTTGTTTTTTTTTTTTTCTAAAGAGCTTTCAGGTTTGTGGGAATTTAAGGTTTAAAGCATAAATTTCTTCATTTTCAATTGATTCCAAAAAATGTGAACCAGTTTCAGACCTCAACGAACCAAAAGCCTGATTGGTTTCTCTCTTTAATTGGATATTGTGCTGATGTTCCTGTTTGACACATTGTTTTTTTGTTGTTTTTTTTCCCCTGTATTACAGGGAGAGTGGAAACCCAAACAGATCGACAACCCAAACTACAAGGGAGTCTGGGTGCATCCTGAAATTGACAATCCTGACTACAGTCCCGACTCCGCCATCTACAAGTTCGACAACGTTGGCGTTCTTGGCCTTGACCTTTGGCAGGTGAGGAGACGTTTATGTTGCCAAGTTGTTGTTGCAGAAACAAAATACCAAGAACAGTGTAACATTTTGTAACTGCCTCTTAGGTGAAATCTGGTACGATCTTTGACAACTTTGTGATCACCGACGACGTGAAGGAAGCAGAAGAAATCGGGAAGGAGACGTGGGGTGTGACGAAGGTATGATGGTGGCTTGTGAGAGTTTATTAAATAAAAGTTAGACTGATCCTAGAGCAAAAAGATTTGTCTCACAATTATTATTTTTTTAAATGAGTAGCAATAATTATAAATGAATGTAAAACCAATAAAACAGTCAAATTAAAAAAACAAAAGTAAAATTATCTATTGTACTTGAAAATAAAACTAAAAATATTGTTCAAGTATATATAAGAAAATGAAACCAGAAAAATCTAATTTGAGGGAATTATTCAATAAAAAAAAATAGTTTTACTATTTGTAATATGATGAAAATATGGAAGCTGAATTGGAGGAAAAAAATAGAAAAATGCTTAAATAATCAAAATCTGTTTAAAACTTCTAAAATGTAATAGACAAAATAAGATGTATGAAAATGAAAGGATGTTAAGACTAAATGAAGATGTCATGGCCAATCAGAAATGATTAAATAAAATTCTTTAATTTTAAAAATGGAAGTAATAAAAAAAATCTAAACTTTTGTCTAGTCTTATGTGTTTTGACTGTTTATAAATACCCTAAACAGAGCTGTACCATTAATTTTGTTGAACTGCTTACTAATCTATAAAAAAACAAATGTGACCTTTAAGGCAACAAGAAGCTTAGTCTGATTGTTGCAACCTTTTTATTCAGGAACCAGAGAAGAAAATGAAGCAAGAGCAAGATGAGGTGAAGAGAAAAGAGGAAGAGGAGAAGAACAAAGAGCAAGCCACTGAGGGCGATGAAGACAACGACGAAGACGAAGAGGAGGATGACGACGATGCAAAGGACGAGATTCTTACAGAAAATGAAGACGACGAGTCAAAGCCCAAAGATGAGCTTTGAGACATCGTAGCTAAAACAGATTATCTATTTTTTTTTTTCTTAACCCATCCTTCCCCAGAAACTGTCCCGTCATTCAAGGGGTGTTGTGGCTGCTGTGCATCCTTTTCCCTGAGGTCGGGACACGACCCAATGTTGGGGGTTTGAAGTAGAAAACATGGGAAGGGGGTGTGTGTGAGTGGGTGTTGAGGGACTTGGTGTCTTTCCTTTTTTTTTTTTTTTTTTTTTGGTTCATGGTTCCCTTGAACTGCTGAAATGATTCTGTTTTCTGACCAACAAACTCCATTCCTCATTTTGTTAGCGACACATTCGGTCGGCACTGACATCTGCTGTTTTTCTGGATTTTCTTGATCGAGCCATCTCAGTTTCTGATGGGGTTCTCAGGCGGTTACTATAAAAGTTCTTCAAAAGTCACCAACATCTGTTTTCTTTTTGTTTTTTTTTATTTAGATGAAACAAATCAGATTCAAACAAAAGGAAAAAAAAATAATTTATTTTTTGGTTGTTCCAATGGCACTGACTGTAACCTTTTACTCTTCGTTCTTGAGAGGTGAATGAAATTATATATATATAAAAATCCTGTGAGTACATTTTGTTTTATTTCTCAGCGAGGTTTTTTTTTTTTTTTGAATTGTTGCGTGACGGGATGTGCAGTTTAATCTTGAAAGTCTGGACAAACAGATGCTTATGTGCCGGTGCTGCTCACATAAGGGTAACACACACACACAGGTTTTACTGGACAGAATGTGATTGATGCCAAAGGTTTTATTAAAAGAATAATACTTTTGTTGTCTCATATTTATTTATGCTGCACAAGCACACAACTTTGAAATGAGCCACTTCCAATTTAGTTTATTCATGGTTTTCTTGCTTATGATTCACCTTTTGTAGCACTAAACTATTCATATAAGCCCTACGTGGGGTACCATTATGTAAAGGTGTGTCTAAATACAAACTACATAACATAAAATCCTGCAAACTGAATAACTGTTTGCATAACGAGCTTTTAGCAAAGCAGATTTTGTATTTCAGTAATATTTGTTAACTCCTGTAGCATCTAAATATAACAACTCTTAGATGCTTTGACATTTTGAAACTGCACACTTCAATGTGTTTTAGTGGGCTTGTTTTGTTAAAAGATCTAAACAAAGTAATACATCATTTAAAGGTGTGGAGTATTTGAAATTTTTTCACCTGTAATATTTATCCAACACTGAAGAAGCAGGTTTTTATGTCTACACAGTGAAATTTGTTTTCTTTTTTTTTTTTTTTAATGTAGCTTAAGTTTATTTATATTGGATAGAGAGCAGCAACGTTAAAGCCTTGCCACAGATTCTCAATTGAATTTAGGTTTGTACTTCGACTAGGCCATTCTATCACATGAATATTCTTTGATCTAAGCCAGGGGTGTCAAACTCGTTTTCGTTTTGGGCCAAATCAAGATCATGAATGCTCTTAAGGAGCCGCTTGTGCCAGAATGTATTGATAAAACCTGCTCACAAACTGTTAAAATATCAATGAATTCTTAAAATTAAATATTATCGAACATCTTTTCAGTCCTTGTGATTATTTTTGTGATTTTTTTGCAATAAAAATCAGAGTGTTTGTGGTACTAATCTGGAAATATTTGCTCTTATTTATGACAGCACATGCAACTTTTTACTACTCACTGTATGGATCATGGATTATAATCTGACATCATTTAATGCTGAGGCAGCTGTTTGACAGTTTTTGACACAGTTGTTTATTTTACGTGAATTTCTACGATAATTCCCAAGAAACTGGAGGGACTGATTGATATAATTTGCCAGTAAGCCGATAAAAAGTACATTGATTTGATTTTGAATATACCCATTATAGACTAATGCCTTCAAGCTCAACAAAATTTATCTCAGCTTTTCATCATATTTTCAAATAAATTTACCTTTGCAGATATTTTTGCCTTCAATTTCACATAATTTTAGCTTTAAATAGCTATACTTTCCATTTAATTTACTGAATTTGTTTTAGAACAGTGTAATAATTTTGTTTTTCCAATAGGGACTACTGTACAACATGTTTATTGTGGAGAACAACCCCTATTGTGTCACAATGGCCCAAACCATAAATACTAAAATGTTTCCCTCACATTATGTTTGTTAGTCACATCTTCAAAGACAAATATTTTTGTCAAAATATAACTAAAGCTCTTTGACACAATTTAGGGGCAACCACACATTTCCCCCCTTATTCTTTGGCCTAAACCTGCATTTTTATTTAAACAAAAAACACTGTAATGTTTATTTTTGATTGCATCTTAATAAGCATCATATTTGTAATTTTTTCACTGACGTACTTCAAACAACCATTAACATCCTCAAAAGATGAATAATAGTACATAAATAACGTCAATCGATCAGTGAATTCTTTGTTGTTAATGTCACGTTTACATAAGGACAACGAAATTAAAAAAGATGCAGTCGACAGAGTGTGACGTAAAAGTTAAAAAGTTAAAAACGACATGAATAAATAGCAAAAAAAAAAAAAAAAGTAACATAAACTAATAGCCACCAATTGTACAATAAATATTGGTGTCACTAGAGAGCCTTGCAGGTGCAGGTACCTTTAAAAAAAACAAAAATTAAACGCAGATAAAACAAACAAAAAACACTGCTCTCCTGCCTTTTGTTGATGACGTCACATTCCCGGAAACACACCCTTCTTCGCCGGTGTTCTAAAGCCGCTCGCTCCCCCTTATGGGCGTGTGCGCGGCGCGCGTTCACGACACACACCAGGAAATATGGCGGCGCTCATGACTCTCAGTCAGGTAACAACGTCAAACAAGATAAAGAAAGTCTTACATTTTTAATGTCCGTGGTTATCAAATAACAGTGACGTTTTTTAAGTGTGCTATTTCCACGTCACGACGCCATAAGCCGTATTAAGTATGTGTCAGTTAAACCGAATTAGCGAGTTTTCGTTATCCACTGAGTAAACATAGTTAGCTAGGTAGAGTTGTGATGGGTCAATTGTACGTTTCGGTGAAAATTAAACGTACCTAGATAAAAATTTAAGCCGTTTGCTCGTAGAAATGTGTTCTTAATTAATTACGTGTTAAATGTTTTGCTTATTTAGCACCAAGCTACATTCTGGGTTAACTTTACTAGTGCGTGTTGACAGTTGACATTTTTACCTGTCATTCTTTTCGTTCTTTTACAGTTATCAAATGGAAACGCAGCATATGAAAATTATTACAGACAGGTAAGAGTTTTTGTGGCCGGCATTTTATTGTTCACCTCTTCATGGCTCCTAAGCTAAATGTTATAAGTAATCTAATATTTAATTGTTTTGATTTTTGTGCAGCTTGATCCAGCAAACACAGGGACTATATCAGCAGGCGATGCAGCTCAGTTTCTTAAAAAGTCTGGGTTATCAGACAGTACACTTGGAAAAGTGGGTCTTGAACTGACTGACATGTTGACTCTAAATATATCCAGTAAATCCCATCTAATAATCTTTTTTTATTATTATTTTCACTTTTTCCAGATATGGGATTTGGCAGATTCTGATAGAAAAGGCTATTTGGATAAGAGGGTAACTCAGTCATTCTTTCCATAGAGCTACTTTGTTGGTTGGATGCTGATGTATGCAGAAAACAAAAGATTTGTTCTGCTTTGTTCCTATTTTGTAGGGTTTCTTCATTGCAATGAGACTGGTGGCATCAGCACAGGGTGGAAATGACATCAGCCTTAACAACCTCAACCAAAATGTAGCTGTGCCAAAATTTGTAAGTGTTCAAATTACTTTATCTATAGCTGCTGTTGATCTGATGGGATTAAAATACCTCTGAGATCTTTTGGGAAAACAATTAGTGGGTTTTATAGTCTCTAAAAGGTAATTAGGCATGATGCGAGATTGTCACGATATGATGACAACTTTTTCAGGAAGGATTTAAGGATTTTTTTATTGTCATACCACCTTGATAGTTTGTGGTACAAAATTTGTACAAAGGTCCCAGATAAAGAAATACCCTACACTAAAAAAATAGAAGTTACTATATATATATATATATATATATTTTTTTTTATCTATAGCATCATGCAATTGCTTTTATTATAACAGATAAACTTATTAGTAAAAGTATAATAATGGTGGCCATAATCTTTAACTACTCTTGTGTTGTATGTTTTTACTTTTCTGCATTTTATAGAATGTGATATTCAGTGTAAAGTCGAATTATCACTTTTAGTGTATGCTCCATACAACTGGAGAAAACTCTGATTATTCAGTCACTGTGTCTGCCATCTTATAAAAGGATTGTAGGAACTTTGACTAAAATATCTAACAGCTTATAAAGATTTTTTTTTTTTTACTTTTAATTACCAGTAACCTCTCAATCATAAAGTTCTTTCAGTTTTTTTCTCCTATCCACATGGATATTACTTCATCCTCATATTGTATCTATCTTGTCTTTTTTTAGAGAGACACTGAAAGCCCGTTAGTAACTGCATCATCAACAACATCTGACTGGGCAATCAGGGTGAGCCAAAACAAATTTACAAGACTACTTACTCTCAAGAAGAATAAATGGACAAGCTTGTCATCTGAATGTTTTTATTCTCTCCTAGCCTGATGAAAAAGGGAAGTTCGAGGCGATTTTTGAAAGTCTGTCCCCTGTGAAAGGTCTCCTCTCAGGTGACAAGGTCCGACCTGTTTTGATAAACTCCAAACTACCTCTGGATGTGTTGGGAAAGGTAATGTAAACTCACTAAGTAGCGCTGTGCAGTTGTTTAACATTTCAAAGAAATCAGATCTTGATCGATCAATTATTGTTTAACTATAGATTTGGGACCTTAGTGACGTGGACAAAGATGGACATTTGGATAAAGAGGAATTCATAGTGGTATGCGTAGATCCTTTTCATTATTTACAGTTCCCTAAAGAGAAATGTAACATACATGATGTTTATCACGTTCCAGGCCCTGCATCTCGTTTATCGCACCATGGAGAAGGAGCCTGTCCCAAGCAGCCTTCCTCCTGCTCTTATCCCACCTTCCAAAAGAAAAAAATCTGCGCCTGCTCTTCCTGGCGCCGTGGCCGTTTTGCCTGCCATGTCGGGCTTCGGATCCGGATCGGCTCTGCGGAGCTCTCCTTCTCTGAGGAGCGCCACTCCTCCTGTGGGGAGCGCCGCGTCTTCTCGCGTTTCACCCCTCAGCCCCAGCACTGTCACCTTGTCTCCAAAACACTCCTTTAAATCCAGCTCACCATCCACTCCAGCGGTACGTCAACATAAAACTGCTCTTTTCTTTCTCCATGAATGTGATCATTGTTAGGGCTACGGGTGAACTTAAAGTTTTATCACAATATTTTGTGTTAATCTTGTGATAACAATAAAAGTAACAATAATAACTATTTATTACTACTTTATTAGACAACTGTCTGGCTGTGACTGCATGACATAGCAATTATAGCACCACAAACACAATTTTTTTAAAACTTTCCTATTTATAATACACTACTTTAGGACAACAGTCGCATAATGAAGTGTGATTTGTACCACTAAACTTAACACAGTAATTGCACTTATTGATATTTTCATATTTGTTGACATTTATTGATACACTGAACAAACAGTGGAAAAAAAATAGTAAAAGTGACAATCCTGTTTTTAAACATTAATTGGACTTTATTGTGACAAAGATAAATCAAAATCTTATAAGAAATTTATCACTATAAATGATAAACGATACGATAAATGCCCACCAATAGTTGATTCATCAGACAGAGTTTGACTGTTTCTTATGAAATCTGACTTAAAAGATAAAATTTGCATTGTATCTCCTACTTTTGTATATAATTTTTAGAAAAACCTTATCTTGAATCTTTATAAGAATAACTGTAGTGTTAAGTCATGAACAACATGCTCTTCAATGTAATTTTACTTCTTAAATTTGGACATGTTTGAAACTATTATTCATCATATCTTTTATTTTTGGAAAATAAAAAATATATTTTATTTTTGGAAAATATAGATGCTCTGCTTGCTGCATAGGTTAGTTCTGCTCAGTTTATGCAAAATAAAAAAAGCTCCACATTAAATACGTGTTACAGTTTCTGTGCTTTGACTTTTGGAGAGACTAGTACTCCATGTTTAACTTCATTGTTACCAACAGTAAGACTTGTTTTACCACATTGTTGAGCGCATTGTATGTGGGACAGTTTGTTTCTCCAGCAGGGATTTTTTTCACCTGTGACTTTCTGAGAAACAGGTTTCCTTGAAAGGGAAGCAAGTGGCATTATCAGAATAGTTGGGACTTGGCTTGAATTAACGTAAATGTAGATTTATCTGCAAATTTTGTAGATTTGTCTCAAACAAAATGTTGTTGAAGGTAACATTGCCATTGTAACTCTAACAGGAATCATGGATAGTTTATAATTCTTTCAGTGTAGGTGCAGCTGATATTAAACTTTAAAATGTACACTTGGACAAAATACACTTGGACAAAATACACTTGAACTAGATTGACATTAAAGTAGCAAAAGGCTTTAAACGTAATTGATTGGACAACTTTTTCTACTGTCACGTCAAATCCCAATAAACCATGTTCATTTGTGGAGCTGTAATGCGACAGAATGTGAAAAATCTCAAGGGTTTGAAAACTTTTACAAGGTGCCGTAAGTCTGCGGATGCTCTGGGGATTAAATGCTCGTTTTTATTTGTTTTTTGTTGTCTTTCGCTCCTTCCAGGCTGCAGTGAACTGGGTGGTACCGGTGGCCGACAGAGAAAAATATAGGGAGCTTTTTAAGAAGACGGACACTGATGGGGACGGCTTCATCACAGGCACTGAGATCATTGAGATCTTCATGCAGTCCAACCTCTCTCAGACCATGCTGGCGCAGATCTGGTGAGATATGGTCAATGAAAATGGTCTTTCAGACGTTTATAACGGCTTGAAAAGCAAACCACACTGAAATTCTTTTAAAATATGCATGAAATATGTTATTAGATATATTAAGGCAACAAAATATCCAGAAATCTGCATTTAAAGAGTTTTAATTTGACCTTAAACAACTTTGTAAACACATCAACATTATTATTGGTGCTTCTAGTAAAAATGTGAAAAGACTTAAAATAAAGTAAACTTTCATTGTTGAAGTATAACGTCGCACTGATGAAGGTTAGAAACCTGTTGATTTTATTTTGATCTATTTAGTAAAATAAAGCAAAATAAATGCGACCATGTGGCTAAGAAAATGGTCCTCAGTATTCTATAATTTTAAAATGTTTCATTTGCATTAATTAAATAACCATTGTCAACAATTTTGCTACTGATTAATTAAAGACAATTATTTCTAAATTTGATCAAATTACAAGCTGAATTTTACTTCTATAATTTTTTAAGGAGTTCAAAATTTAAGGATTTTCATTTATATTCTGTCTATTTTAGGCTTTTTACTGATACCTCTGAGCAGTGTTTGAACATTACTTGTTTGTTTCTTAATATATTTGCAGATAGATTTAATTTTTATGGTCCTGTTGGCATTTAAGTCTTGCTCTCTCAATTTCTTATGAAAGTTTAAAATAAAACATTTGTTCTGCAGGAAAACTGTTCAGTTAAATTAACATTTTGATACGGAGGACATAACAAGCAATAGCAGCTTTTGTTGAGTCTCATATCTTTGACCTCATAACTTTATGCTTAATTTTACTGTCAGAACTTTTCTTCATGATCTCTGTTACCTTCTGAATATGTTGAATCTTTCCACGTTGTTTAATTTAGGAATTGCAAAACGTCTTAAAGCAGAGTCTTAACCAGCGAGCGATGTTGGTATTAATTCTCAGAAGCTGCCGTGTTTTTCTCTTTTAAAAGGACAAACTGTCTTGTTTTCCACAGGGGACTTGCTGACACAAAACAGACAGGCAAACTGACCCCGGAGCAGTTTGCTCTGGCTATGCATTTCATCCAGCAGAAGGTGACAAAAGGCATCGACCCTCCCTCTACTCTCACTACAGACATGATCCCTCCGTCAGAGAGGACGGCAGCGTCAGCTATGGGCCTTGTGAGTCCAGACTCCATCTTTAGTCTTCTTTAAGTCACTCTGCATCTTTTCAGTTTAGGCTATCTAAAGTATTTATCAGTTGTTAGTTTAAGTTTTGATCAGGCCCATCTGTTGGACTTTGTAACTTTTCTTTGGGTTGTAAATGTTGTCAAATATCCTTTTTACTCTTCTACAAATCTGCTTTAAAAATCAAATTAATTGCTTTAAATATCAGTTTCTTTACTGCAACGGCATCTTGCATATTCTGTTCTTTGGACTTCTCTTGAACTTTTCAAATTTATTCCCATAGCAACCACAAACATCAATATATTTCATAGGGTTTGTTCGTGATAGACCAACACAAATTTGTGCATAATTGTGAAGGGAAAAGAAAGTTATGCATGCTTTGCTAAATTAAAAAAATGGCTATGCATCTCAAAATCCACCTCAGATGGCTTCTAAATAATAAAAAGTCTAGGTTTGTGGGGTTAAATCCCACTTTCTCAAACGTTTATTGGAGAACAAACAGCTTCATGAAGACCAAGGAGCAGCAGAAAGGTCAAGGGTCACTTTGTGGAGAAGTTTAAAGCAGGGTTATGGTAGAAAACAGCATTAACCCGAAGAGCTGCACAGTTCCCCCTCTCAGGTGAGAGAATCTGTAAACAGGACAGATTAGTTGTATCTGTCACAATTAATCAAGTTTATTTGAATAGCATATTTCAGCAACACGGCTGAAATATGTTGCTGTTCAAAGTGCTTTACATTGTGAAAACATAAAAACGTCATAAATACATCACATAGTCAACAGTTGTGAAAACCTGTAGCAAACATTTGATTTTCATCCCATCTTACGATTTTGAAGATGGATGGAGCTAAAAACATGAAATTCCTTAAAGATAAACTGCTAAAGATTTGAGACTATGGCGACACTTCCAGCAGCACGTGAAAACAAACAAAACGTGTAGCCAGAACTACAGAGGAAGGAAGTTTAGAGTTTATCTTTGTGTTAGAATGACCCAGTCAAAGTCCAGAATTGAAAATATGCAGCAGAGATCAAAATTGCTCTTCTGACGTTAAATTTATGTGTTGGAAAACTGGATAAAAGTGTCAGTCTCTAGACTAACAGATCTACGAAATAGAGGCGTGTCACCATAACAAATTGTTGCTGGACAATAAATTGTCCCAGTAACTAATGCAACAAATGACTATTGTTTTTGAGACAAAAAAATCCAATATAACGGAAAGGTTTAGAAAAATCCAGCATGTTAATTTATGCCTCAAACACCAAGAAACGTTTTGTCAATTTCGTAAGAGGAAGATATAGAAATAAAGCACAACCACCAAAAATAAACAAATAAAATGTAAATAAAAAATAAAATGCATTTTGATGTCTCTGTATACAAAATGTTAATAAGAATGGAAAATTATTGAGCTCATTTTAATTTGTCATGCTATTAATTAACTTGTCGCTTATTGCAACAAGCTTAAAATGTAGATGCATGCCACACTTTCCAGATTTTATTTGTAAAATGATTTGAGCATCCATCATTTTATTTCCCCTACATGATTATGCACATCTTTGTGTTGGTGTATTACATAAAAACTCAAAATACTTCGAAGTTTGTGGTTGAAACATGGCAGACTGTACATTTAATTTAAGTAATTTTAAATGCTGAGCTCTTGCTTGCTGCCCTCCATTCCTTCAGTGCTGACAGTCTGATAATGCTTGTACCTCTGAGTCCTTTTCTATCCTGTCTGTCAGAGCTTTATGGGGATTCTTCCTTCTGTGAGAGCAGACCTGGTTTCCACAGCTAGTATGCGCAGAGTGAGTATTTCAGCACAACGCCACTAGGTGGTGCTGTTGCTCTTTCACACGTGTGAGAAAAGGAGCATCCAGC
This sequence comes from Xiphophorus couchianus, assembly GCF_001444195.1. Lineage (NCBI taxonomy): Eukaryota > Metazoa > Chordata > Actinopteri > Cyprinodontiformes > Poeciliidae > Xiphophorus > Xiphophorus couchianus. The sequence continues at coordinate 20,601,843 of NC_040233.1, forward strand.
TGTGCTTTCAGAGTCAGGCCACCTGTTAGACCAGATGGTTTCTTTAGTTCTTCAAGTCTTTGTAGTACATTTTGTTTTAAGTGTGTGTGTGGGTGCGTGGGTTTGTTTTTAATAGTAACATGACTTGTTTCCATTTCTGTCTACATAGATGTTCAACCTTTTCACAGTTTTCACAGAAGAAATTATTATATTGTTGTTGTAAAAGCAAAGAATATATTTTTGATTTTTTTGTGTGTTTGGAGGTTACGTAGTTGTTGCTTTGCAGCAAGAAGGTCTTGGGTTTGAATCCCAGCCCGGGCTCTTTCTGCTTCCTCCCACAGTTCAAAAACATAACTGTAATTGGTCTATAAATTTTTGTGTCGATGGTATTAACTGGAAAATATCTTTGAACTAAACTTACTACTTATTAATGAGTTCTGCTTTAAAACTCGCTTTTCTATGCTGAATTTCCAAGCAAAAATCTAGTATTTATTTGCAGAAAATGAGAAATGGTCAAAATAACAAAAAAGATGCAGTGCTTTCAGACCTCAAATAATGCAAAACCCCCCCAAAAAACAAGGTCATATTTAGAAACAACAATACTAATGTTTTAACTCAGGAAAAGTTCAGAAATCAATATTTGTTGGAATAACCAGGAGGTTTTTGATGGGGTTCAGTGCAGAGGCTCTTGGTTTTATCCAGAGCAGCCATCAGAGGAAACGTCTGCATCTTTTATTCAGGCATTGGAAGGACAAGCGACGTATATATGCTGTGTTTTTGGGGAAATTGTAGTTAGAGATTTCACAGAAGTAAGATAGATTCAACACTTTCAAATGACAAACTCCACTTTGGATGAAACTGTGTGACGCTGTTGGAGCTCTGGTGGAGCCAGCAGTGCATTGTCTGAGGAGGCTGTCAGGATGTTCAGGACGAGAAGCTGATCTCACACTCCAGGCCGGGATTCAAACTTTTTTTTTTCTTGCTACAGTGCTACTAACTACACCACTATGCAGTCGTCTGTTCCATAACGTTGTGATGTGAAATTTTGTTATGTTTTAAAACCTTGAAGTGTACAATCAGCCCATGAAATCCTCTGCATGCATTTCTCTCCATTCATGTATTGTCTGCCTCTCACGCTCCCTCCAAGCTGAGAGAGAGCTTTCTGTTTCCTTCCTGTGACTTTTGTTTTCTTAGAAATACCAGCAGGGGGCTTTTCTTCTTTATTCTGCTCATGTCCCTTGTTTTACTTTGTGCCCCACTTTTCATCCTCCATCATGTGTATCAGAATCACTCCTTCATGTCTTTAATTACGTCGGTGTCATCCAGTACGCGTTCCCCCTCCTGGTGTTGTCCAGCTTGTCATCTCCGCTCTTTTCTTTCTTTCTTTTTTTTTTGTCCCACCCCCCCCGTGCTTCTCTTAAACGTCTGTCTCGATGTCTCTCCCCTCAGGACAGCACCAGCTCCGCTGGGTCAGTTGAGCTCACAGGCAACAAAGAGCTGGATGACCTCAGCCAGGAAATAGCTCAGCTGCAGAGGTGAGCGCCTGCACCCCGAGTAGCAGCAGGATCGCTTTGATTCCCTTCCTCTGAGGGGAAAAACGAGAGAAAATTGAAGTTAAGAAATGCCGATGATCAGATGTTTTTCACTTTAACACCACCAAATTTGCTGAAGAAATGAAATAAAACAAAGACAATGTTTTCTGCTCCTTTAAATTGCTTTAGAAAACATGATTCATGGTTATAAAGTGACTTAGTTCTTGTTCAGACAGAATGCCAGCAATCACTGCTTTTTTCCAAGTTTGTTAAAAACACAAACCTTTCAACACATTTGCGGATGTTAATCTCCTGCCTTCGTTTACCTCTTTTTTTGTCATTGATAGAGAGAAGTTTTTCCTGGAGCAAGAGATTATGCAAACGGAGGAAACCATAAGACAGAAAAACAGTGACGTTCAGGTAAGATGAAGCTAAAATGTTTACAGGTTTGTCTCAGTAAATTAGAAGATTTTAATTTAACGTCTGTATGCTTTAAAATATTGCATTATGGCGAAGATATGTTTAACCGGCAGTAACCACGGAAACAATGCGCCAGCATCATGTAGCCTAGCATGTACGGAGAAAAACTGGTTAGTGTCTCTTCTGTACGTTTTTAATTCTGCTCCGATTTAAGGGGAGACGCTATTTATGACATAAATCATGTGGTGTGAATTCAGGCAAAGACGGTAATTCGATCAACATGTCAGGAGGGAGGAGGTATGGGTCGGCTTCTAAGCTAGCTGTTTCAAACTTCAGTAAATACCGCCGTCTATGAGCCCCAACCAGGTGTGATGCATTCAAAGACAAATCAGCTCGACTCGAACAAGAAGAAATCGTGAATAAACTGGCAAAAACAACTTGGGAAAAGAACTTCAGTCTCTCAGTTCAATACTCCCGATCCTCATTTCCGATGTCCATCATGGCGCTGTGAATGATAAAGTGACTTGGTTGCAAAGGATCAATAACGGTTTTGATAAAAAGGCCGTCAGTAAGGACGGTGGTCTATAGCCGACCTCTGTGTGTTTTGGTGAAACTCAGGACATTCAGCTCGACTTGGACAGGGAGAGCAGCAGCCTGCACAGCCTGACTTCCCAGAAGCAGGACGCTCAGGGACGTCTGGACGAGATGGACCAGCAGCGCTCCAAGCTGGAGGGAATGCTCAATGAACTGAAGCAGAAATGCCAGGAGGAATCTCAGCAGGTCAGAGACGGGACTTTTTAAAACATGCCTTAAACATGCTATAAATGTTTTTAACTTATGTACAGAACAAACAAAAATGTAAACATAAACCGGTGGCACTTTATGAAGTGTAAACATGACACAAGACCTATCATGTGAACGATAATGACTGTTGTCATGAAGTCATTAGGTAAATAATGACACTTTGAATGTAATTTTTAATGTTATTTGGCACTAAAAGTTTAGTTGTATAGTGAACAATGCAAAATTGACACTTTTAATAAACTTTTAATGCAACTTTTAGTGAAACTTTGCATTAAAAGTGTCATTATTTACTGAATGATACTTCAAGACAACAGTCGTAAGCATTTATGAAGAGTCATTCATGTTTAGGTCAGTCTTATGCACACCCCTTCAAATAAAGTGTCACCAATTATCTGGTCGGTTAAAGGGTAATTTACATTAATTTCAGTATATTGTACATATTAAAGTGACAATATGCCACTGGTTTACAATTTAGTCTATACTCGTTAAGGCATGTCAACCTCTGTTAGGCCCAACCATGTCCCCTGGGTTTGCCTCTTCTGTCCTTTTTGTCCTTTGTCCTCCAGTTTATGCAGCATGGATTGAGAAGATGAAATCTCCACCATGGCATCTGTTCATTCTTTCATCTTCGGGGGAATAGGATTGATTTCCAATGTTTCAAAATCATCCTAGAGGCTGTAATCAGTCCAACCTTAATCTGCAATCTGTCAAAATCCCTACCCACTACTCCCTTCCTATATTTAGTCTAAAATCTTTTTGCCACAACAATTTCATATTTGTAGATTCGTCATTTCTTGAAAGTTTTGTCAATTTGTAAAATCTTGAGTCTGTGATTTGTCCTTGTGATGAATTTAGATAATCCAGGATGGGGTTCTCAAAGTTGTTGAACTAGTTTTAATTAAAGACTGTAATCTGTAATACAAGACAAAGTCAAAGTAAATGTATTAACGTTATCTTCATGTTTTGTGTTCGCTCTGCAGATTTCTTCTTTGCAAAGTCAGATCCGCTCTCAGGAGACCAACGTCCGCAGCCAGGAGGACGAGCTGAGCCGCACCAAGGCGGACCTGAGCCGACTGCAGGAGGAGGAGGCCCAGCTGGAGCAGAGGCTGGTGACCGGCCGCGTTCAGCTGGACAGCATCGTGAAGTCACTGCAAACCACGCAGGATGAGATCAACCAGGTCAGGCAACCAGCTGAAGACAATTAAAGTTAGAGATCAGGTTGAGGTTTGAGGATTTTAATGCATTTTCTTAAAGTAGCACACTCTCCCCTGAATGCATTTGGTGCTCAGTGTAGAAATGTTACAACTCAGTAGTTACAGTTATTTCCCTTATCAGTTTAACCACTAACCAAGGCTTCAGTTTTAGTTTGTAGATCTCGTACATTCCTCTTCCCAGAGTCAGAAGGAAAGAGGAAGCGTAGTGTTCTGCAAACACAAGACCCTAAATGCAAGTTCTCACTTCAAATATCCATGTTTTCAATTTTAAATGAAAGTAGCAACCCAATACATGAGAATTTATTTTGCAGAAAAGAGTAAAAATTAGAAGCTTAATAACACCAGTAAGGGAAATTTATTTTCTGGACTGAAATGTTTTGTTTGTAGGCTCGCAGTAAGCTGTCACTGATCCAGGACACGCAGAATGAACTGACCCAAACCATTGAGCAGTACAACAGCGCTTTGAGCGAGATCAGCAGGGGGAACTTCAGCAATCTGCCCGATTTGAGCGAAGGTTTCACTGAGAGGGAGAACGGAGGATTCAGGAGTTCGGTAAGGAACCAAGAAATGTGAATAAATGAGATTATTTCTCCCAACTCCTCCCATTAAAAGCTATTTAGAGACCAGAAATTTCTTCAGTCCATTCCCAGTCGTCCAGTTTTATATTTTTAGTCACTCAGAAAAAAACAAGCTGGGAAAAACACTTCTAGATTTACTCTACACTCCATGTGCCATTTTGTTGAATAAAACGGCAAAACATCACAAAAAGACATTCAGTCTACTTGAAAAGTCAACTGAAATATTTTGAATGAAACTTTGTATTATACATATCATACAACAGATTAAATAAAAAAATATTTTAAACATTATTTACAAACCAAAGCTTATTAAATATTAATTAAATACAAATAATAATATTTAGATTTCTTCCTTTCAGCCTGTCTGCTAGAAAATGAGGCATCGGTCAAAAAATGATACATGTAAAAGGAGTTTCCGTTGTTCAATTTTTACATGTTTCATTTACATATTAATAAAAACAGCATGAACAAAAGTTATTTATTCTCTTCTTAATAATCAACTGAACAATTTTTAGTGATATTATTACAGCAACATTACAATGTTTCCACTGGTATTTTGATGATTTATCTTCAGTAATGAGACCAAACTATTTGAGTTTGGCAGGCCTTCTTAAATAAAAATAGAAATAAAAATGAATGGATCCTTTTCAGTATTTTTAATTTATGTTTTCAGTTGTGCTTGTCAACCAGATTCACTTTTAAATTCTTGATATTTTGTGAAATACATGGAGAAATTGAGGCTTTTTGGCCTATCAAAAGACCACTGCTAATTTCTGTCTTTTTGTAATTTTTTTTTTTACATTTTCCTTTCATTGTTAATGAATGAATGAAATTGTTTCCGTTTGTCAGGATGACTCTTTCAAGTCGAGGATAGCCATGTTCAACAACGGCAGTAAAAAGGAGTTTCCTGCAGACCCCTTCCAAGTAGAAGACCCCTTCAAATCTGACCTTTTGAAAGGTCAGAACAGCAGTCTTACTGTTATTTATGAATTATATGTCTTCATGCTTTCAGATGTTGATTGTTATTGTTTATTGCTAATTTATATTGATTTTTTTCTTTTTTCCCAGATCCATTTGGAGAAGATCCTTTCAAAGAAAACGATCCCTTCAAGGGAGCCTCATCTGACGACTTTTTCAAGAGATCCAACAAGACGGACTTGTTTGGCTCTGGAGATCCTTTCAGTAGAAAACCCACACTACCAGCTAAGGTACGACTCTTTGTTTTTATTTTTAGTGCTAATTAATGTTCCCTTTACGTGCAGCTTGATTTTGAATGTTTGAGGTAACTGCAAACTAAGTAGACTCTTAATTCTCTCTGTTTCATTATATTTATTCATTTTCAGCCGAGCGCCTTTGGGAGTGGCGACCCCTTCGCATCAAACAGCTCTCAAACAAAGGATTCAGGTAGGCAGCTTGTGCAGATATTATTTGTGTCTGCATATTTATTGCCTAGTTAAATATGCATAGTTGTTTTTATCAGGCTCTGTCTGCATGGCTAAACGCAGAACCAGTTAAAAACAATATCTGTTTTTATTTTTAGTGTCGTGTAGGTTGTACAGCACCTAGCAAAGGTTAAACGTTCCACTCTTTGTCACCACAATCTTCAATGTATTTTATTGTGATTTTTCTGACTGAACATTTATCCCATTGCACAAAGTTGTTCATAATTGTGAGGATTGCAAGTGATTTCATGTTTTTTTTGTTTCTTTGTTTTTTTTAGGAATTTTAACCTTTTCATACACAAATAAAAAAAACACACACAATGCTGAAAAAATAAATAAAAAACTAAAATAAGAAGAATCTAATACAGAAACGTATTACATCTCCACTTTTTTATACTTAAAACATTATCAAAATCAAAATAGCGATATCTTTCACATCTATTTTTTCAAAAATATTCAAAAGTCTGCCTTCATCTGAATTCAGACAAACTAAATTTATTCTCTGAATTCTCAACTTTGCTGGAAATTTTTGTGTTTCTGGAATAATTCTAGTTTTTGCCAACTTATGTCCAAACGAAGGTCAATCTGTCTCAAGTTGGACCTTTGACTTCGACTAGGCCGTTTGAACACATGAATATGCTTTGATATAAATCATCCTGTTGTAATCTTTGCCGCTATCATTTTCATTTTAAAAGATATAAAGAAATGTTTCCAGAGGTCTCGAAAGGTCAACCAGCCCTCCGCCACCTTCTTCAAATCAGACAAAATTGATGTCACGTTTGTGCAGCAACATTTTTTCGTTTGTGCTGTATTGGCTTTGAAGATGTTAATGAAAATTTAAAGGTCAACCAGCCCCATTACTTTTACAAAGTCAAAATAATCTTAAAAATGTTGTTAGTATCTTCAAAGCCAAAGCAGCACAAACAAAAAATGTTGCTGCACAAACAAAATTGACATCAATTTTGTTTGATTTGAAGAAGCTGGAGGGGAGCTAGTTGACCTTTCATGACCTCTGGAGACATGTCTTAATACCTTTAAAATGATAGGGCCACAAACGAAAATATTTGCTGCACAAACAGCACAATTTGTGTTTAATTCAGACACTATTCTTATCTGATTTGGAGAAGGTGGGAGGGGCTGGTTGACCTTTCATGACCTCTGGAAACATTTCTTTTCTTTCAGAAAAAACAAAAAGTTTTGCTGCACAAACATTTGGCGCCATTTTTGTCTGATTTGTAGGAGGCTCACTGAGCTTGGATAAATGTTGTGATGATATATCAGATATTCAAAAGGTAACCGAAGGTGAATCTTTCCGTTGTGGTGTGGGAAGTGGTAAAAACCATGCGCTCACCTCGTCACCCAGGCACACTTAGATTCACAGCGTCACCTGTGGACACACCTGTGTGGTTCCTGACGTGCCCAGGAACCACTTGTAACTGGTGCTACGAGTTATTTCACTCGTAGTACCATCGCTACGAGTGAAATAACAACAACACAAAGAAAAGTTTCAACTAAACCTAAAATTTTCCCACCAGAGCTTCAGATCTTTGCATTTCCTGCAGTTACTAAATGAGTTTTGTCTGATTCTCTGATTAATGCTCTTCCTGCCAAACCTGTCAGTTCGGGTCAGAGAGCAATAATTTTTGTCCTCAGTCATGCTCAATAAAATTTGTCTAGACTCCAAGCACATTTCTTTTGTTTGAAGTATTTTTTTATTTTTGCTACAAATGATCGAGCATTGCTCTGTTATTTCAATTTAGGCAATAAAATGTCCCTCTTTTTTATTTAAAAAACAATTAATTTATTTGTTTGCATTTTTTGTGTATTTTAATATTTTATTATGTGGTTAATTGTAAAATCTGCAGGATGTGGCAATAAATGATTAGTAAAATTTACAATTTAAATTTTTTTTCTTCCATTTCACTACTCTGAGTTGGTCTTTTATATAAAAAGTCTATAAAATACACTGAAGTGTGTTTTAATGTGGAAAACTACAGGTGCTTTTTACAATCCGCTTAGCGAAGAAGCTGCTGACGTCAGATAAAAGTCCAACACATTTATCCCTTTGCTCAAAGAAGCAGATTTTTCCTTTAATTTTCCCAGAAAATGACTCCATTACTGGACTTGTGGACCTGAGAGATGTCGGGTCAAAGGACTCATTCTTAGCCGCTCCGGGTGACGTGTCAGATTCAGGTTTTATTTTTGGACGGTGGGGCAAAAGGGGGCAAATAATTTTTACTCTCTGTGGCTTCAGTTTTTCCTCTGGTCTCAAGTTATTTTTAGCCGAGCACCTACGCATTTAACTACTGGCCGACTGAAAATACTCTCTCTTCCCCCCCTCACCCTGGAAAAACAGGAGGCCAGCAGGAGCCAAACAAAACAGAAATTCTGTGACTGTTGCTCCTTCACTCCGAGAACACACTGCCACTCCTTTACGCGCTCCTGCTGCCTCTGTCCTCCCTGCGTATCTGCTGCCATTGAAGTGCCGGGCCTCGTTCGCCGAGGAAGTTGTTTAAAGTTGTTGGTGGCAGCTGCAGGTCGACGCTCTCTGTGCCCTGCACACGCTCTTCAGAGGAACACAGAGGCGACTGTAGACCTGGGCCGAGTCACCGCATCGCATAAAGGAAAACGCTGCGCTGCCGCACGTGAATGGGCCCTTCTGTGGTTTAAGCTCACACAACAAATGTATTGTGTTACAATGTTTTTGTTTTCGCTCCAACCATCTGCAGTTTGTTGCTTTTTTTTTATTTTTATTTCTTTTAAATTATGTGGTTTCAAAACGGCTCCAGCTCAGTTCTGGACTGATGCCTTTAATTAACCAATCAGGTTGAACAAAAAATAAATTTAAAAAAACGCAGCTTCAACAAGTCTACACAGAAAATCTCATGGAAAATTAAACGGTCATGCCACATTCTCTGATCTAAATAGCACAAATCCCCCTCTAACTCTTTAGAATAAGCAAAATTTGGAGATCAATTTGACGTGTGGTTTTTAAGGCCAAACTTTGTTATGATTTCTGGCTCTTTCTGTGTTTGCAACCAAATAATCCAGATGCCTTTAAATGAACTTGTGTTGCAGACTTGTTTGGAAAAGCGGACCCGTTTGGAAGCAGTTCTTTTGGAGGCAAAGGCGGCGGATTTGCTGACTTCAGTCACATGTCAAAGGTGAGTTCTTGTACTCATGAATCACTTGCACCATAAAGCAGTTTTCCACTGAATCTTGTGCTTTTCAGCCTTTACTTTCACCTTGACCAATCTCTGGTGCCTTTAAAAATCTGCTGTGTTCATAACTTTGTAAAATTGTTGACCGTTTTTCTTTCTGTTCTCTTTTTCATTATTCCTCACATGAGCAGAAGCCTGACCCTCCTAAGAAGAATGTGCCTAACCGGCCCGCGCCTCCCTACGGTAATCCCTCATTTTAAGTTCCTCTCTTTGTGTGTTAACATTTGCAGTTTATTTGTACATTAACAAGTTAGTGCTCTTCACAAGTGGCAGTTAATGATCTTCAGTAACATTTTACAACATCAGTGTTTGTCAAAATATCTACATTTATTGGCACCAATGTGGTTGATATTTTGTACAACCCAATTTTGTTTTTTTAACATTTTTTTCTGGATGATAAACTGTCCCAGAATTTATTTATGTAAACATTTTTAAGTAATAGCATAACAATGCAAGTACAACCTCTCAATAAGCTTTAATTTTTGACAACATTTAACACTGGAACTGGAAGACATTTTAAATATCCAAAATAAATCAACAAAACCACTGAGACAACAGATAAAATGGAAACTCTATAAACAAAATTATACTTCTTTAAACAGGCTAATTGAGACCAGACTGAAACCTTTTGTCATGCAGTCTGTGGTAGGAAGAAAGACACAAGAAAAACAATCATCCAAATGGAAATTTTCAGGCTCATGTTAATTTATCTCATTTTAATTTTAATTGCAGATCGTCATTCAGCTCGAGTTGAGCTGAATGTCAACCCAGATTCTTACAAAGTTTTAAGAATCTTAGCTTTAGGCATATTTAAGACTGTTTCAAAAAGTCTTAAATATGCCATTATTTTATGCAGTTGATGCTAAAATGTATTAAGCCGTAACTTTTGTAAATTACAACAAAAGGAAAATAACGCCAAACTGGTGAACGACTCGTATTTTTAAAATTTCTTTTAGTCTCTCCATGTTGGCTCTGTCTGCCCGTTGCTGTGGCAATCAACTGACAGCAGAGGTTATGTTAAAAACATATTTAGTCCGTTACGATATTATGTTTTCTGGCTTGATGTTATTTTTGTGATTATTAATAAGTAGTCACCCAAACCAAAGCAATAATTACTGCGATTATTTTATAGTTGTTGTTGTTGGGTCATTAATTCGAACTTGTTTTTTGGTGATGTTATTAATAAAGTTATAAACGTTTTGGATCTTGGTGAATATTTTTGATTTGCGCGTCAAACCAGAGGGACTCGCTCGTTTCAGCGTCGTTGTGGCGTTCGGTTCGTCTCCTGAAGATGAAGCTGCAGAGATCGACCCAAAACCTTCCTGGTTCGGCACCCCTACAATGAAAACCCTGACGTCACAGGCCACATCACTTATGATGATTACTTACTAGCTTAATCAATTTAAAAATAGCATCTCAACTTTTCAGAATGCTTTTATTGCTTCTGTACAATAACAATAAAAGCATTCTGAAAAGTGCAGATTTGAGACGCTGATTTTAACTTGCATCACAGATCCTCCTCCGTACTCAACTGTGACCAGAGATGCTTTTCAACTCAATCATTATTTGTTACACCTGCAGTGTTTGCTAAAAGGTTTCTGAAGTCCATCGTTCTAATTAAAATCCACATGTTTACGTTTGTAATGGTAGGACAGGAAGTGATTTTCTTTTTTCCTTTCATGACTCTCAAACAACCAGTTAACTTTTATTTATAATCTAATAGAGTCGTAGACGAGATGCTGCTCTTTTCTGCAGTTCTCTAGTTTTTAGTTTGTGGTTTTCTCTTTTCATCATCCTCTGTGTGAACTAGCAAGATAAATATTTGATCTTTGTGTGTCAGTCAATTAATCTTCCTTTTTAGACCACTTTTCATACCAGGGAAGATGTAGCACAAAGTGTTTCATTCAAACCAAAGAAAATGGTAGAAATAATTCCAAAACAAGTTTAACTGAACGTCTTGTAACAGAAAGAAAAACTATTAAGAAAAATTATTAAAACATGAAAATAGATGAATGAAAAATTAAAAATTAGTGAGAAAATTTGAATCTACACAAATTATTTGCTGATCAAAAATGCCAACAAGGCACCAGAGTACATAAAAATATCAATTGTGATTGGATGAAACTTGATTATTATAAAAAGGGTGAATTAAAATAAAGAAATGGATAAAAATTTGAAATTCTGTGTTGTATTTCTGCCCCATGATGACAAAAAGTCCTTAATTACTAATTACAAGCTGGAATGTAAAGAGAAAATCAAGTATAAATATTTTTTTAAAAGTTACATCACTGTAACTCAACATCAAATAAAATTTTTCTAAATTTAAAGGTGATTTTGCTTTTTACCCATCACTTCCAGGAGTTTCATGAAAAAAAGAACTAAAACTATATTAAGCGCTCCACTTGCATTACTGGTTGCTTTTTTTTTCTGTTTTTGTGGGCTCATAAACGTTTTATGGCCTAAATACATGCTAGAAAGCTGCTTCCTCAGTAAGGTATGCGATTGCAGAGATAGTAATTTCTTGATATTGTCAACAGGAAAGCTGCTGGCAGAGATATGTGAATAGTAAGAGGTGAAAGCACATGTGAACCTCCATATGACACGTTCCCATCATGCTGATGTTAATAGGACATGTTTTTTATAGTATTTATGTTTTCCCCTTACTATAATAACCGATGCTAGTCAAATTCTCCTCTGTTGGATGACGGCGAGTGCTACTTTTTCTATTTTCTTTCTGCACTCAGAGTCTGGTGTTTATCTTGCTTTTTCAGTGCATGTGAAGTCACACAACACCTACAACCCATTCCCAGGCCATGCCCTTCCGGTGTGACCTTGCACTTATTCTTTAAGCAGAAGCCGCAGCCTGAGAAAGCTGGTGTTCCCCTTTGCTTTACCACGCAGAATGGTGTTGAGATGAGTTGCCACGTTTTGCCAGCGAGCTTGTTCTCGCAGCATGCCTCTCAAGTAAAAGGGAAGTGAGAAGCCCACTCCTAAATTTGTGGGCTGCTCTCAATATTTGCATCACAGAAACAGTTGCACAACTAATCCTGGTCCTGTGTGAGGCTGCAATTTAGCTGTTTGTCTGCACTTGTGTTGCAAGATTTGTTTACAAGTTTGGTTTAGTAATAGGGATTTAATTAGGCAAATATTTGGTTAGTCTTCCTTCCTATTTTTGCTTAAGCCTTCTAGGTTTGCTGTGACGGCGGTCGCGGATCATGGGAACCAGTTAAAAGTGATTATTGGAAATGTGTTTTCAGTTTACAGTAGAAAAGGGTGTGTCTAGTTTTTTTTGTTTTTTTACATCATATGTTCCAGAAAACAGCACTGTGCACATTGAAGCATCAATGCATCAGTAAGCTTTACTCAAAAAATGTGGTTAGCACCTTTTTTTGAATCATTATCGCTTTCCCCAGGGTGCCGATTCTGAACAGCACTGGCCCAAAGCTTTAGGCTTCCTGTGAATTATTTAGACGGCCCACGATTATGCATTCTTCTTTTAAGTGTGAGCTTATTTTCCCAAGGGAGCTCTGATGAGATGGAAAGATATTTTAGGTATTTATTCATCTAAATGTTTATCTCCTCCAGTGGATCTGCTCGGTTCGAGCGCGTCAGAGCTGCTGCAGGGTATCGGTAGAGACTCTTTTATTGCGACACAGTCAAGAAAAGAATCCAAAGACTGTCCTGCGGGTTTTGCAGATTTTGGCTCTGTAAGTTCAGTCCATTCTCAGTTATTATTGTTATTTTTTTATTTAATGGACAAAGCGTTGTTGTCTGCATGAGCTGCAGAGCTGACGTATCAGAGGTGTCGTCTAATGCCGCTGGGCCGCGTTTCGTCCCTTTATGCCGGAAAGCGAATACTCACAGCGAACGTGTTTGCTGGCTGTTGACTAACAACATTCGAGAGCTTTTTCACAGTTGGGGTGAAAGGAAGCCAAATGTTTGCATGATTGACTCAGACAGTTCTGGAGCTTCATCTCTGTCTCGTCGTATGTTTTCGGTAGGGGTGCACCGATTGCAGTTTTCTGGCCGACCATCAATTTCTGACCTATTAAAAATCCTGACCCGAGGATTCCGATTTTAGTCAATACCAATTTATTTATTTTTTGTCTAAAATGTTGCTAAATGTAGCAAGAAATCTGATGAGTTTAAGTGGTTTGACTGTGTTCTAGTCAAACTTCTCTCACAGCCGAGCAGAAGAAGATGGCAGTTGACTTAAATGCCTTTGCAGAGGTAGATAAAACCAATGGTTAAGATCAGCTTCACATGTAAAAATCGACCTATCACCGATTTCCCAAAATTAGGGAAATCGGCACCGATAAATCAGTGCATCCCTAGTTTTCGGGCTTGCATGTTCTGCAGGAAGCGGCGATTTATTATCCGTACCGCTACCAGACAAGCAGACGTGTCTGCACTTCAGGAGCATTTTCCAAGTCATTAAGTTCAAGACGAAGGCTTACCTGCTGTCAGAGGATGATTTGCCTCGGCGCTGAGCTCAACTCAATACAATATTCCTCTTCTGCTTTCGTCATGATGGCCGGGCATGCTCTCCTGTGGAGAGATGATGCATGGCTGCTGTTGGTGTCTTTTCACGTGACGTGAATTTATTTTTCTCATTCATGCCTGCATGATTGTTGTAAAAGGGATTTGTGGGGTTTTTTTTATGTAGAGCTTTGCAATGTGATTTGTTTTGTTTTTCTGCCAGGATCTGAAGTTGTGAAGGTAAGACTGAAAAAGAGAAAAAATGGTGTGGTGATCAATCTTTGCATGTGAGAAACTCGTCTGCAGCGCATAATCTGAAAATAGTGAATCATGAGAGCAATTATTTTCTATAAATGTCCTACAAAGCAAAACAAAAAATTTGAAATTTGACATTTTGTTTGCTTTAGCTTAGCGTTGCTTTTAAAAAGTGTTGCTTTTAGCTTCTAGTTGTGCTTTTTGCTTTTTTTGTGAGGAAAATAAAGTGTTGTGCAAAAGTGTTAATTACCCTTTAACTTTTAAACATTTTGTCACATCATAACAGCAATATGTATTTTGATTAAATTTCCCTTTGGGATCAATAACGTATTATTGAATTGAAATTGACCATATTTTGTTAGATTTTTTTATGTGAAAGGCAAAGCTGTGACATAGAATTTTATTACAAAATTAAAAATCTGAAAAGTGTGGCATGCATTTATTCAGCGCCCCTGAGTCGACGTGTAGAATCAGCTTTTGCTGCAGATCATTTGGGGGTTTTTACATCTACAGACCGACATTTTTGCCCATTTCTTCCTTGCACAAAAGATCAAGCTCAGAGTGTCGCAGATTCGCAAGTGAATTTAGGCCTGGACTTTGACTAGGCCATTACTAACGCATGAGTATGCTTTAGTTTAAGCCACTCTGGCTGGTTGTTTAGGATTGTTGTCCTGCTGGAAGTTAAAGCCCCCAGTCTCGAGTCTTTTGCTGCCTTTGTGTTAAATATGTATGCCACACTTTTCAGATTCCTTTATGGCACATGTCAGCTGATTTATGGTCTAACGTGACAAAATGATAAAGTTTTACGATTATCAGTACTCCTACAAAGCACTACATAATTATCTCTGCTCCTTTTGTTTTACATTCATCTTAATTTCGTATCAATTTGCCGCCATTTGCTGCTGATCGTTTCACACAAGTCCGTCGTCGTTTTTGACTTTCTGCCTGTGTAGAAGCGTCTGCTTTTGTCCAGTGATTTGTCTGTTTCTGTGTTGACATATGAGCCTCAAGCCACAACCACATTCCTTTTTCTGTTTTTTTTTTCTTTCTTTCTTTTTTTTGTTTCCCAAATCTAATGTTTGTTTGTCTGCTCCAGTTTGGAAGTGAGAACCAGCAGCTGGAGTGGGCCAAGCGGGAGAGCGAGCGGGAGGAGCAGGAGCGGCTGAGGCGGCTGCGGTTGCAGGAGCAGCAGGATCTGGAGCTGGCCATCGCTCTCAGCAAGGCTGACCTTTCCAATGCCTGACCTCCAGCTCGGCTTTCTGTCCACCTTCAGTCCGTTTACAGGCCCGTCACCGCAGCTCCGTGTTTCTCAAATGACTCTAGATTTAAATCCGTTGGAGGTTCAATTGCCAGCTGTAAACGGGGGAGAATCCAGACTTAATCTTTGCTTAGCGCCACTATAGGAAAGTTTCACAAGCTCCTGAACTGCATCTCCGCCTGCTGACTTTTCAACCTGCTTGCTTGGTAAACCCTTTAAGAGTTATCTATAATTATTTCAAATCCTACGCTACAGTAGCCACCGTCTCTTCAAGTGCATAAAGCTTTCTGGGTCAATGGTGACGTAGAATTGCCACTTGAGTTACCACAGCAGTACTGTTACAACTTTTACCAGACAGTTGCTCAAATATTCTCCTGCTGAACCTGCAGCCCTCAGTATAAAATAATGTGAAGATCAAATATTTATGAGCGCAATTGAAGACAAGTGTAATTAATATTAGAGATGCACCAAGCAGAATTTTGATTTTTGTAAACTTTTCACTATGGCTTTTGATTTCTTTTTAAGAGCTTTAATGCTTAAAATGTTTTCTATCCTTTCTCCCATGAGAAGTTGTTGATTATTTATACAGAGTATAGCCAGTGTCATTATTTAAACTGACTTTATCAACAATTACTAAAACATCAGTCTCTGTGTTGAACCTTATTTCAGACAGTCACAAAAGATTGCCAACATTTTCAAATCCACACAGGTTGAAATGTTTTCTAAAAGTCTAAATGAAAAGATGTGAAAATATTTTTTCTCTTTAAAGCTGCAGTATGTAACTTTAATTAAAATATATATATTTTTTTTTACATATTTATTAAAACTGGCGCCATGTCGTAACAGCACAATATGAGATAATCTGTGTTTTCCCAGTAATAATTAGAAACGGCCAATCAGAACCATGAGACAGGTCTTAGCGCTGTCAATCATCTTCCTTGTGGCGCTACTCTTGCCTCTTACACTCTGCAGCTAGCAAGCCTGTTGTGAAGGCTCCGGCTAGTTAGCGTAGCCACTGGCGATCACAGTTTTTCTGTCACGGTAAGTTGTTTAGCACATTTAGCAACGAGTACATGAAGATGATTGATAGCGCTAAGATCCAATCCTCCTGGCTGTTTTTGGTCGGGCATTGTACATTTCTTCAGACAGCAATTGTAGCTCAGGAAGGAGTTGGAGGAGACCAATTTTTTCACAGATTATCTGTCTCTTAGCATATTGTCATGGCGACAGTTTCAACAAATATGTAAAAAATATTTCTTATTATAGTTACATACTGCAGCTTTGAATAATTGTTTTGCATTGCTGTGCTTTGGTGGTGAAAATAGATAACTTGGCTGTACTCCTTTCAGCCCTCCGTTAATGTGATCAAAGTCTTGCTTTCTCTCGCCGTCTTGCAGCCAGTTTGGGAAAATACAATTTCCTTTCAGATTTTTGCATCTGTTCTCCCTCTAAACTGATTATTACTGAATAAAAGCTCATTTTAAGTCTTTTACTGATGTACTGTTTGCACAACCTGATAGCGACTACTTATGGTGTGTTCATTGATCAGAAAAGCATCTGATTTTTGAGTTTCCGACCAGCTGCGCTGAAAATTCGACCACCACAAACTTCTTGGTGCATCTCTAATTACTACCGACCAGATCTTCAGCTTCTGCTGTATGTTGTTTATTTCTTATCCATTTAAACCTTGGAAAAACAGCCAATGCTCAAAAACAATAAAGCTGATCACAAAGGAGCAACCTGAACTTGTTCCCCTGTGTCTGTGCAGCAGCCATTTTTCATAAACTCTTCTTACTCCCAATGACTGCCCACCTTGTGCTTGTTGGTCTGTTTACCTTAAACAGCTGATTACAGGAGGTGGAGCTGCTTTGCCAGCATTAAAAAGGCACTTGTAGCACAGACTCAACACACTTTACCCCTACTCTCATCTTCCCACCTCTGTCATCATCTTCATCTTGCCGCGCGGGTCCAGTAATCTCTGCAGAGTTGTCTGAGACGGCACTCAGAGGGGGGGAGGATGTATTTATCTCATTGTAGTCTCGCAGACTGGAGCCATTCACAGCCATTTTATCTAACTACTAACCATAATGCTTTGCAACATAAACACTGGAGGACTTTTCTCTGATATTATGACATCCATATGGCTCTTCTCTGTGTTAGTGTAACAGGTCGTGCGAGTCGAATTAGGAATATTTTACAGTTTTTGTATGAAATCAAAGAATGTGTGGTGTATGAAGTAAAATGCATTGAAGTCTGTTTTCCATAACCATGAGTGAGGCAGAAAACGTTATATTTAAAGTCAAACAGAAGACGTCAGCCCGTCTGCTGGCCTGAGCTTGTCCAGCTCCAGATGGTTAAAGAAACATTTTACCCACTCCATGCTTTATGATTACATTACAGCTAAATGTGCAAGTTTTGGATACTCCAAAGCTGTCTTGAAGGACTTGGTGTGATCCATTTTTCTGTTGCTACAGATGCTTTTAGTTATTTACGCCTTTGTGTCTGCTGAGGATGAATTCAAATCAAAGCCAGTGATGATCATTCCTCCAGTTATGACCCAGTTGTTCCCAGTTTCTCAGTGTTTGTTGGATTGATGCTTTGTTTTGACAGACTTGCACTCCCATACAACTAAAAGCCTCTTTAAAACAGAAAAGTGTAAACCCACTCTGTTTATGCTGTCGCTGTTACATTTACGTCCTCTGATTTAAGTTACATCACTAAAGATTGCTCTTTTCTGACAAACAAAATAAATTTTTAGATGTTTCTTTCTGTTATGTTTATGTTTTAGTATGTGGAAGACAGCTTTCCAAATGCATTCCCGCCCTCCAACACTAATCAGGTCTATCTGGCACATAGTGAATGTACTGTATGCTCCATACAGGACATGTACAGCATGTGACAACGCCTTAATTATCTACATATCAGCATTGTAAGCTGTAACATTGCAAAGTATATATGTAATTAATAAAAATCAGCTATCTTGTTTTGATTTTTTTTTCTGAAAACTGTAACAACTTTTAACCTAATAAACTTGACTTATTCCTGGAAACAACAAAGTAATTCAAAAATACTTAATTTCTCATATCATGAAAGTGGTGGCAGTAGCAGTCAGTAACGCGGTGAATCTGATGAGGCCTCTGACTGAAGACTGTTGCTGTAAGACTGTAATAAAACGCTAACAGCTCAATATCCGTGCAGCAGAGACGATAATCCTCAGTAACATGTCCAGGATGACTCCATGATTTACTGTCAAGCTCTGCTAATCCACCTCATTTGCTTTTGCTGTGCCTCTTTAGTAATGTTTCTGTCTGTATGGTTGGAAAGCCAAGCAGAGAGACAACAGTTCGGGTATAATTTGAGCTTTTACAACTGCAAAACCAATACCTTGTTGCCATGGTTACTTGTCAGCTGTTTAGAAATAAAAAAAAAATCCTTCTAGCTGCACAACGGTCCAAACATGCAACACCTCGACCAAATAAAGTTTGAACAAAAGTCTATCAAAACTGACAGGGCTACTCCAACATATTAATAATAATGAATTTAATTTGTAACACACTTATCAACAAATCTCAAAGAGCTACACACATTTAATCACAGAGAATAACAATAAAAAACGGAAAAGTGAGTAAAATCAAAGCTGAAATGTTTAAAAAGAAAAGAGCGGCGAAATTCATCAGAGAAAGATAAGTTTGAAAAGAAACTTTAATTATTGTTATAGTAAATAAATAATCGAGTAAGGCTTTTAAAAATGCATTCAGTTTGTTTTTAATGTTTCCTTAATATTTTTTAACCTGGAATTGGAAGATCTAGCTTGAAGTTACTGTAATCTTTCCCTAAAATTAAACAGGAAGGCTCAAATATGTACATACATCCTTACTTGAAATAATGTTGCTGCCTTGAACAAAGTGGATGAATAATGAAAGAAAACATTAAATAATTTGTCTTGAGGTCAAATAAACAACTAGCTGTGTCTACATGAAGCTTATTTTTGATAGTGGTCCTTTATCTGTCCTTTTTTTTTTAAATAACATTTTAAAAGCTACCATGACTTCATATTAGCACATTCTTTGCTGAACCTCATCGAGGTTTTCTCCAGAGCTTTCACTGTAAAAACTAAAACTGTATTTTTACACACACCACAAGTTTGCATGCTCTCATCACTGGCTTGAATTTAATGTTTTTTTATTTTATTTTTTCCTTTTTCATTCTGATAAAACAGAGCTTTTTACCACCATGAGAGAAGCTGGACTTTCAGGTCAGTCCACCCGGTCATGTCTGCACCTTTTCCAGTTGACAATAGTCGCTAACTCAGTAACCTTTTTTCTATATTTGGCAACATTTTATACAAAAAAAAATCAGAATTGGCAGTTGATAGGTCAGAAAACTGTAATCGGTGCGCCACTAATTAGAGTAGCAAATTCAAAACCAAAGAAATTTTCAACTGACTGGGACGCATATTCTACGTTCAAAATGTAGAATGTCTATTTATGCACAGAAACCAGCAACAGAATTTATATTTTAAAAAAATCTGTACAAGTTACAGAAGGAATGTAAACTCAGTCTGAGTTTATTGGGAGCAGTGATGGTTATAAAGTAAGGGTCTGCAGTTACACTCCTTTGTGCACCACGGATGCAGTAGTTCATCAGTGAAGGAACTTCTCTATCTGCTGATCACAATAATGATTTAAATCTAAATTAATTCAGTTCTGATGAAAGGAAAGGTCTTTTTTTTTTTGTTTTTCTGGGGGTTTTGAATGTTTGGATGTCTAATTTTAAATGACGTTTGGACTTGACTGAGTACAGGATGAACCAGAGCCACATAAGAAAAACCATGTGCAAACTCTCACACCTATAGACAATTTTGACCTTTTAACCTACCATCCAAATGATTGTGGGAGGAAGCCAGAGTATCCAGAGAGAACTGGGAAAACATGCAGAAAGAGTAAAACCCAGAACCTTCCTGCTGCAAAGCTGTACTGTTCAGACAGTAAGGAATATTTAAGTAAACATTAGTTAGGGGATTTAACTCTGCATGTATACCTAGGATTAGATCAGAGAATCCACAATAAATGCAAACTTCCGCACCAAGATCTTGTTTTTAAAACTTATTAGCATTTTTATATTCTAAAATGAAATTAAAACCTCAATTCAATATAATATTTACACCCATGATGAGTGTCCAGTGTGTCAACTTTTCTCTGTATTTATGGATGTTTATCAAACAGCAGTAAAACTGCAGTGAGACGGTCTGAAGAAATAGATTTTATTTACTCTCCACCTGTTAAAAGACCTTTAAGATATTTATTTCTATTTTAGAGTTTATGCAATAAAATTGGAACTAAAAAAGTGAAATGAGAGTGATACATTTGCATCTTTCACTGTAGATATTTTTTGACCTAGTAGGCACTTCTCCTTTTAAAAAAAAAAAAAAAATTGTAAATTTTTACACGTCGATGGAAACGTTTCATCTTACATGTTTAAAATGCTGCTTTGGGGGCTTTTCTTACATTGAATTTCAGGTGGAGAAGTTTTGAAAGTCGCTCCTGAAAGCAGTAACCTATCTTCTCACAGCTGCCATCTGGCTTTGATATGCGCTCTCAATGCAGGCCTTCATGCAGGAGATACAAATGCTCACTGACACCGTATGTATAATATGAAGCTTGGACCTGGATACTTTGAAACTGTAGTGCAGAGCGACTGTGTGTAATTGTAGTATTAAGGCGCTTTGATGTCCTACTATAATTTCTACCCATCTGAAAGGGAGTCTAAGGGCTCCCTGATGAGGGTTTGCTGTGCCCCTCTGTCCAGACGGCTCCTGGCCTCACTCTGTAATTATGAAAATGGAGTGTTTGTATTTATAGGCTAAGCCCACAAGCGGCTACCCTTCTCTGTCTTGCAGCTGCAAAACATCACTGGAAATCGAGTTGCCCTCAAGTTTTAAGTCAGCATCTTCTATGGCGAGTCGTGTATTTACTTATGTGGGTGACAGGGTAACCTGCAGCTCTGCTGGGTGCGCCTATTTTCAAGCACAGTTGTGAAACCGTATTGAGTGGGTGGATGTGGTTAATCAAAACGAGCGAGCAAGGTGGATCTGAAATGACTAAGTTCACCAGTCAGAGAAATTTTGTTTGTTTTTTCAAATCTGTTCTTTTTAATATTTACAATAAATACACATTTTTTACAGTATAAAATCCATGTACTTATTTATATAAATTTAAGTAAAAAATAATGCACAGGACATCAAGCCCTGATAGTGTACAGAGGGGCTGGATCCAAGAGTTTCACACAGAGAAGAAGAAAATAAATTCCAAATAGGATTAAAATAAGTCAAAAAGGCAGTTCAGGCACATGAGGCAGTTTAAATAAAACATTGTCTCTGCGCTTGTTAGGCAACTGTATGTGCATTTTACCCCTGTCAACAAGAACATATACATTTTTTGGCCACGTCGTTCTGTTACAAAGAGTTTTACAGTAGCACAGTCATAGAAAGGCACTTTTGTGTCAAACACAGCGTTCCAGTTCTGTCAAGGAAGAGTAGTATATACAGGGCCAGCCCCTTCTTGGTCTGCCTGCTCTTAAGCAAACAAAGCTTTTCTAAAGCTTTCTTTATACAACCAAAGTAGTACCAGCTACATTATTAGAAAAAAACATACACTAAAATGTTTTAATTCAATATTTTATATGTATATAAAAACAGAATTTGGCCACATGGAGAGCATTTTAAATAAAAAATACAGCTGAATCACAATACAAAATAATACAATCCCCCCTTTGTGAACACCCCAAAGTCCTCTGCTGAGCTCCTTCACATGTGTCTCTTCATGTGAAGCGCCAAATGGTCAGACCTGGAGAAGGCGCGCTCGCACAGGTGGCACTGGAAGGGTCTGTGTCCGGTGTGTTTACGGAAATGACGGGTCAGCTCGTCGGAGCGGGCGAACTTCCACCCGCAGCCTTCCCAGCTGCAGTGGTATGGCTTCTCACCTGCGTGGAAGAAACACAAGAGGAATACTATTAGTAGGAGTTTTAAGTTCGGATCATCGTGCGTAATTGCGCACAAAAGCTGTAAAAAGATGAGGAGGAAGAGGAGGGAGGAGAGGGAGAGGAAACGTACCAGTGTGAGTTCGCAGATGTGCCTTCAGGTGTGAGCTCTTGGTGTAGGTTTTACCGCAGCCGGCAAACGTGCAGGTGTGCGTTGCCGTGCGCTTCCGCGGCCACGTACGCCTCCCTCTCTTGGGCTTGGACTCCAGCAGCTCCAGCGGGGACGAGGGCGGCGTGAGCATCACCCTCTGCGCGCCCGCGGGCTGCAGGTTGAGACCCTCGTCGTACATCCCGAAGCCGGGGTGCGGAGCGTGGTAGGGCATCTGCATCTGCGGGGCCTGCGGGTGGTGCTGGAAGGACGCCGCCGTGTGGTATTTCTGCTGGAAGCACAGCTGAGCCTGGCAGTCCGTGGCTTGCTGGTCGTCGGGGCTCAGCGGCGGGGTCATGCTGCTGGCCGCCCTCGGAGAGATGGCCACCCGGGGCTGCTCGAAGGACATCATGCACGAAACGTTGCCTTCTTGCTTGATCTTGCTGCAGCTCTGAGGGACCATGCCCATAACGGGGCCGTAGCTGTCCATGGCTGGCTCTATTTTGATGTCCGGGCGGGGGAACGGCGCCGTGTTGACGAAAAATCTCCCCTGAACGCCGGGGTTGCGCGTAACGCCGTAGCCGGCGGGTCCATCGGAGCGGAGCAGCTCCGTCATGAGGCTGGCGCCGTAGGGAGGAGGCGGGGAGCGGTGGTCCTCGGCGGGATACTGCGGCACAGAGTTCCCGGTTGTTGTGTATAAGTTGGGGTCAGCTGTGCCAACGTATTCCACCGCGCTGCCTGATCCGGTTGTGTTGGAGAGAATAAAATCCAGATCCAAGAAATCGCTCAGATCCTCGTCATCCTTTTTGCTCTGACAGTCCAGGGTTTGTACCAGTTCAAGCATGGAGCAACTTGTAGGTGGGAATTTGTCCATGTCTCCTTTCCACCTCTGCGGGGAGAAAATAAAATAAGAATTAGGCATTAGAAATACATTTGCACAAGTTAAGTCTTGCATTTCTTGCTTCTTTAGCGCACAAAAAAGTATTTTAAGTATTTAAAAATCATCCTGCAAGACGAGTGAAAACTTACATTTTCCCAGCTTTTTTCTCTTTGGTTCGAGAACGTCGAAAATGAGGGCAGCATCACTCCTGACAAGGCCATCGTTTAGGGTGAAATAACACTAAAACTTTTTATTTTGGTTAAAGTTAAGCGGAGCGGCAGCCGCGCCAGAGTTTAAGTTACTTTCACCGTGTCCCCCTCTCTCCACAGCTGCGCTTCAAACACATGAACACAAGTTTAAAAGTGGTAGGAGGTCCTCCCCGACTTTATAACTCTCCAAGCGGGGATCGCCTGGCCAATTGTGAGAGCTCAGGAAACAACGTAAAGTTTGGTAAATTTAGCGCTTTATAAAGCAGTGCGGGCTGCCGGGCTCAGTGTGCTGTGTGACAGGCACGGCGCAGCAGCCCTATAAGAAGATGATGACGCAGAAAGCGGCCAACCCACCTTGTAAAAAAAAAAAAAAAAATGTTGCAGGATAAACACACAGCCTGTATAGCAACCATACTTACGTAATATGCACAGAAGAACAAGTCTGATGACAGAAACCGCCGCAGGACAAGACGCACTAACAGCCTCATTTATAAGCTGTCAGTTGTTCGTGTAATCATTACCCCACAGGAGTGAGGCTTTCAGGTGTTCACTAATTAGGTTTTATTTAATCTGAAGTTATGCAGAAAAGATCTGGAAGAAAAAATGGCTTCCTGTACTTACGCAATCACGAGACAGCACAAAAACGTCTAATTGCATTTTTTAATGCAGGAAAAAAAATGTTTAGTTTAGTTTTCATAACTAAATAATTAGTTATGAAAATTATTTTATTTATAAAGAAACATAAAAACGTGTAAAAAACGTTTTAACAATTGTTAAATGATTGTGACGCCGATTGTGTCGGTAGCTACAGCGCTAATGCTAACGTTCAGCTTGCTAGCAGTTGATTAGAAATCATTTCGTTTTAATCAACTACGTTTGTTTTAAACACTTTATGGTCGCAACATTAGCTGCTTTTTGGGTAATCCATTTAAGATTGTAAGTAGCGTTAACCACAATTTAGGCTAGCGTTTTCGTAATGTGCACTGATGGCATAAAACTTTAGATAAGCTTTGGATAACAAATCCTACAAAATGGTTTGCTTAGGCTTCAACCAAAGCTCATTTAGCTGTTAGCTATCCTTGTTTTTTAAGTTTGGGTTGTATTAAAAGTTCCTAACACCAACAAGCCTTGCTTTTAAGTCTGCTAGTACAAGAATTAAATTGGTCTAACTTCAACTTATTTAGCCATAGTGCTAATGGTAAAGCCAAACTTGCTAGCAATCCATTAATCAACTATATTTTTCCCTACACATTAGGCTCACTAGTTGTAAAATTCCAACATTAGATACTTTTTCTTGGGTAATTAATTAAAGTTATCTAGTTTTAGACCATATTAATGCTGAAGATGACTTTAAAGCTCATTGAACCATTTGCTATCTTTATTTTTCATGTTTGGGTTGTATTAGCAATGACTATATCAACTTGGTAAAAGTATTTTTGATCCAGTTTCAAGTGAAAATATCTTAGTACATTTGAAATGAGACAAAACTAAAGTACAAGTAACTTTTCTAAAAGAAAAGAGCTTGTTTTAAAATGAATAATTCCTGAATATTGTTACCAAAGTATTAGTTCCATTGGCATTTTTTTACTTGCTAGAGGAGAGTATTTTTTTACAGTGTACACCATTAATATTTCAGAAACCCTTCATCATTTAATCACAAAACAATTCTAATTTTTGTTTATTTTATTGTGTTTTAGTTGTTCAACTTTTAGTTTCTTTAGAACGTTTCAGGTAAGACCTGTTCTCCAGTGTTAACAAAGCATTTTAAGGACTTGTCTTTAATACTTCTTATAGTGTAGGGAGAGCGGCCATTAACGTTTCATCCACCTGCTTGGCGCGTCTTGCTCTCGGCTCATTATCATTAATGGTAGATGGCTTTTTGTTCCCTCACAGCGGGCTTGTCCAAACAGGCGCCAGGATCGTCTGAATCCGTTTTCGTCGCTCTTTTTCCACGCTGAAACCTCTCGTGATGTAAACATGATTTAGGGTAAACCTCTCTTTCAAGTGTAAATGGCGGACTTTTAAGGGGAACGCGGTGTCGATTGGGGCTGTACATTTGCATCACAACAATCAACTCGCTGGTCCGCTTGTTGTTATTTCTGCAGAGGAATCTGGTTTCTGACGAAGAAGAGGATGGAAGAGTTGTTTGGTCAGCAGGAAAACCGTTTCATTGCCTGCTGTTGCACGACTTGTTTTTGTCTGTTTGCTCTGGAAACGGAACATTTCAAGCTCTAACTTCCATCCACACTTAATTTCTAGAAATGTTTTTTAAGAGTACTATACATATCTAGATCAATGTTAATGATAATGATTAATCAGATTTTTCTATCTCTCGAAATTAAAGTGATGTATTTGTCCATACACAAAATCGTACTTTTGTTAAATTATATTAAGAAAAACACAGTTTTCTATTTAATGAAACAAGACACCATTGGTCTGCTCAAGCGCTGCATAACATCCCAAACATAACACTTTTTCCTCCATGTTTTACGAGTATGAGGTTGTTATTTTTTACTTAGAATACTCCGATTATTCTATTCCTTATTTTAGCCTCATTTGTCCAATGAACATTATTTAAAATGTTTTACTGTTTGTCTCTTTTCCCTGCTCTCAATGCTTTTTTCTTGCATAGCAGAAGTTGCACACTTCCAGTGAAAATTAAACCTGTGCAGCACTTTTCTAAATGTTGGATGTGAATTTTCACATCACCTTTATGAGGGCCTTTTTTTTCATCCTTTCGTGACATTTTTGGGTTTCTGGAGACTTCTTTTAGCATCTTGTTGTCTGCTGGGTAAAAAAACAGACCTGCGGCTTTTGGCAGCTAAAAGTAAAGTAGAATATCTGATTTTCTCTTTTGAAACTTCTTTAAATCCCTCGCCAGTCTCACAAGCTGCTGCAGTCGTCAGAAACGCACCAAATTAAATGTCTGCAAAGTGCTGAGTAATGATGTTCTAAATAAGGACACGTGGTATGAAACACCAAAATATTATTCAGTGTTAAGTGTATTCCTCATAAACAAAAGCATTTTTTAAAACATGATCTGTATTAGTTGTCTGAGTATTGTTAAAATTGAAATATCTAATTGTTCAAATACGTTCATTGCTGTTGGATCGTTGTAAAATAGTTTAAATGTTTGACTTTCAAAGCCTTTTATTTGTTTGTTCCATAAATTATTGAAAAGTTTCTATGTAAAGATACAAAAACCTATTTTAGAGGAAGTGAAACAGAGTCAGCCTACAAAGTGAAACAGAATGGATGCGCCTCCTGCTGCTGCTGCAGGTACGGTATGCAGGCATGATGCGTTGCTGACCTGGGCTCGTCCATGTTGCTCACGTCCATGTGACGGACGCATCACCTGTCATCAGCCTGTCATGTCCAACATGGCCAGTAAACTCTGTGAGTGCAGCTGTGAGGTTTCCACATCCTGGTGCTTGATCTGCACTGAGTTTTCAGTGGAAAGTGCGTCACACAGAGGGAGTCCAGTAAGGCCTGACAGGAAACATTTTTTTATTTGGCCGGCCTGATGGTCGAACCCCTGACCGCTGAGTCTGACCCCGGTTTTTGCCACAACCCTCCTCTGTTTGCTACTAGTGAGAGTGAGCACTCTCACTTCCCTTTTTGCACAACTACCTTGAGTACTTTAAAAAGCTCTCTAGTTTGAATTTAGGGAACTTAATCTCTTGCTGAACTCTTGCTGTCATCTTGTTTTATTAACCAACCCAGATCTGCTTTACTCAAAGATCCTTGAGCAATATCTTAGATTTTTTTTTGAGGTTATGTTAGATGTTTTTGTTTGCTGTGTGTCAGCAGCTCCTTCATCACGTAACCCAATAGAATAACTTTAACATTCGTCATGAAGAAGTTTTAAACTGACCATAAGTTTCTTTACGGTCATCAGGGATGTTGATGTCAAAATAATTTCAGGCTTTGAATGAGGCATTTAAAGTCTGGAATGACTATGTAACGTATAACTTAATAATCTTTTTAAACTAAAAAATGAGAGCACATGTTTGAAGGTTAGGCTATCAAGAAATGTTTGAAGTAGTTCCCTAAGCCAACTGCAAGCACGGTGGTAGCTGTATCATGGTATGAGTATATTTTAAGGGAAAATGTAAATTTATTACATCAAAATTAGACTTTAAGACTCAAACTTATATATATATATATATATATATATATATATATATATATATATATACCTCCTCACTAATATTTGCTTAAACATTCCTGTATCTTTTTTATGTTCAAACACCCAATTTGATCCCATGCCATTTCATTCATTTGGACACAATGCACCTACACAGAATCACAACAGAGTTGTTGTTTTTCATGTCTGATAAACAATTTAAGGTTTTCAGACATGAAGAATCTATTAAAAGTCAGGCCCAAGCTTTAGAAATTAGATTTAAGTCTTGACTTTTACTAGGTCACTCCACCACCTTTTTTTTTCTTTTTGAGCCTTTCAAGAAGAGGGGATTATCTGCAAACTAGAAATGTGCGTTTCTAAAACGTATGTGTTTCTACAGTGCAAACACTGATTGGCTAGTTCCAGTCACAGAAATCCAACAGAAACCTTCAAGAAATCACTCATCTGTGGCGACTCTTATAAAAAGTTGAACAAGAAAATAAGAAGTTATGGATACAATCTTTTAGCTGAAGGATAATCTAAGTAACATTATTTTTTGAATAATTTAATTTTTATTTATTTATAATTGATTTTCAGCTACTAATGTCAGTTTCAAATAATTTCAGTAACCAAAACAAATTTTGTTCTTTTTTTAAAATTTAATCAACATATAACCTTAAATACTTATAAACATCTCAGAAAAATAGCTACCATTAGCAGCAGTGAACAGCGTGGTTCATCTCAGTGCTCTTATTTTGAAATATAACCGGATGTTCTGTATTAAGACAGGCGGTAGGAGAAGTTTAAAACGCGGCTAATGTCGTACCGGCTAACACAATCTGCTTGCCGTTATTATATCTACGTGCTTACTTAGTAAGTCTTCTGATGCCATCGGTTTCAAATGCGTATTTACCGATTAAATTAATGAAAGTACGATGCCAGTGAAGTAAGCTAGCGATATTTAAATGAAAAGAAAAACATCGAACTGAATACGTTAACTTCGTTTCCTGTAGAAACGCCTACGCTGACTTGGCCGTCCAATCGTGTTGCGCCTGATTTTGTTCGTCCAATCAGGTGCGGCTTTAAGGAAAGCCTTCTTTTGGAAACGCCTACATCATCTGCAGACATTCAAGAGTGAACCTCACACACCATCACATTACTACACTCATGTTTAGATGTTTCAAATTATTCCTATAAATGTTGATAATTAAGGTAGATTCATTATTTGACCATTTTTACACAAAAACACAGTGGTTTGAATTGTATTTTTCTCATTAATAACTTAAATTGACAGATTCTTTTTAACATTGAATTGCATGTAAAAAATGTGTGACGATCTGAAAAATCATGGTATGAAAAAAATCCAAATTACTTATTGTGTCACTTCGGGGATAGCTCAGAAGGGGAAAAAACCCAGTAACTTGGCGGCTCGAGTGGGAGCTCTCAGTAATTCAAATGACGTTTTTTGAGCCAGGTTTGTATTTCACCCTGTGCCGTCACTTCCTGTGAATTAATGTGCATGACCGGTGAGATAATTTTATTTAAGCAGTCAGGGCCTCAGACGTAGAATGGGTGGGACACCTTTCTGAGCGCAGCAGCCTTATTTAAAACATGTTCTCAGTGGAGGTTGGACAGAGAGAGAGATTTGTAAGCACTTCATAAAGAACTGATGCACCTTCAAAGGGAGGTCAAAGGTCAGAAACAGGTAATTGTGAGGACTCAGACCCTCTGACTGCCTGTTTAGTTTTTTAGTCCCATCTGCAGCGGAATCTTTCAATGAGGATGAGCAACATTTCTAGAGAAAATTCAGAGAATCCTTCCCTAAAACTGACATTTGCACAACATTTTTACCATTAGGTAATCCACACTATTTCACAACTATAACATCTACTTTCTATTGTTGTTGCTGCTGCTGCCTTATCTTTAGCATTAACCAACTTATCAGCAAGTTGAAGCGTTAATGACAAGTAGTTTTTGTGCCGAACAGCCTGTCTCTACCTTTTCCTTCAAAATAATCCTCTTATCTTTTTGATGCGGTTGACCTAAAAAAAACTTTTCTGTGAATAACTCAAAAACGAATGCCAGGGGTCATCTACTTCTGTTTTTGGGCGGAAATATTTTAAGGTTTTACTTTAAAAACTGCACACACAAAGCAAAAATGCAAACGTGGTTTTCCAGGAATTAGAATAGAAGTGTGATATTTAAATCCAAACCGTGACTAAAGAATAATGGATAAATTACATTAATCTGAAATGTCAATCTGATGGATTTGTAAGAGCACATAAAGTATTTACAGATTTCCTTTGTTTTCTTTATAACACTTAACTGTCCCAGTTGATTAAACTAATTTTATATACGAAAAAATAATCTGATAAAAAAAAAATAAATGTGGTTTTGATTTGTTAAAAGGAATCCAAAAATAATCCAGAAAATCTTAAAGTCCACCCATCAGTTTAACCTGAAGCAAACCAGAAACCCACCTTTGCTTACAAATGATGAAGGTTTTAGAGAGGCCTAGTCAAAGTCTGGACTTAATTCCAGTTGTTGTGTCATGACCTTAAACCATCCATTGAGGCTCAGTTTTTAAAAAAATCCCCAGAGTGGATCAAAATTCCTCCAGTGGGAAGTGAAAGACTAATTGACTGCAGCTGTTTCTGACAGTGGCGGTACAACCAGGACTTGGGGGCAATTACTTTTTGTCAATGAAGTGAATTAAATCATCATTTAAAAACTTTTTTCTTATGTATTTACACAAGTTAACTTTTATGGGAGAAGTTGGTTTGACGATCTGAAACATTTGAGAAGAAATCTGTAAGGGGGTAAATAGTTTTTCAGGGTTTCCCCTAGAAAGCTTGCTAAGCCCTGTGCTCTGAGCGCTAGGGCAGTCCTTCAGCTGCCCGCCAATAAAACATGTTTATAGTTGACAGGAAATTTGAAAATACCACTTGATAGTTATGCGTTATTGGTAGACTGGAAGAGTAATACTTAAACACCAACTATAAAGTCAATAAAAATGGCAATCATTAAACAAAAACTAAGCCTGGTGGGGGCACAAGTAAAGCCTGGTGGCCCGCCAGGCTTATAAGATACTGAGGGAAACCCTGCTTTTTCTCAACGCTGTAAAGGTTTTAAATGATAAAAGAAAAATATGTTTTCCTCCAAGTACTTGCTCCAAAGTGTTGTGATGTTTCATCATGCAGAAGGACTCATGTTCTCCATGATGAAACCTCAGGTTGTCAGTCTAACATTGAGCTGCTTAATTTAATTTAATGAACCCTGGCATGCCTCACGTCTGTGTCAGTTCGGCAAGCTCTTCATCACTTCGGACACCTCAGCCTCATGCACTCTGGCGTACGTGGAAAAACAGCGTGAGAGAGGCAGTGGCGGTCCTGCTGGACATCCTGACTGAACTAGAGTCAGTGGGAGTTTGAGGCTGACTGAGATCCTGCCCTGGTCTCAGAGCTTATATAGCCCAGTTATTTTTAACCGCCCACCCCTTGCTTATTACAGCGCTTCCCCCCTGAAACATTCAGGAAGCACGTTTGGCTCCTTTTCCTGCTCACATGCGGCCAGATTCAAACAGAATCAAAGAATGATAGCATTGAGGCTCTCCAACCACCACAACCTTCCCCCCACTCGCTTTCCTCTCTCTCTCTTTCTCTCTCTTGCTGGAAAAAAACGGGGATAGAAATGTTTAGTACAAAGTTGGCACGCGCCAAAGGAATGACAGAGCTGGCTCCAGTCCTACTCTCAGAAACCCTCAACTATTTGTTAGAAAAACGGCACAGGGACCGTCGAGCACATACGCACTGCTATGTGCTGGCAGCTTTCAGCACCATATTCCTGGGAAAGGTACCTAAAAGAAACAAAAATGTCACAAAAGTTTCCCGAAAAGACTGTGAAACATAAGCAGCAATACTGGATTTTATGAAACTATCAAATTTCTAATGGTATTTCTTTGTAAATTAGGAGCAGTTCAGCTCATTTTCTTCACTTACTGTAGAAAGTTAGTACAGAAACTCTGAGTTTACTGCTCTGGGAAACAGCAGTACTTTGTTTCATGTGTTTTATTAGAATCCATTAGCTTTTATTACAACATTAACACAAACATTTACATTTAATCAAACCCTTATATAAAGGATTTGGTGGCTTTGACTCAATTAAAAGGTAAATTTTTTCAATTCAGTTCAATTCTTCAAAAATGAACCAAATAAATACAAGACAATTAAGACGTATTTCATTCCAGAACTGTACATCTGTACAATATATGATCTCAATGCTTTGCTGGAGTTCCTTTTGCATTATTTGTTGCGTTTATGCAACATAACATGGAGGTGACATTAACGAAGCCCAGACTGTGGGCTTCATTAACGTCACTCATCACAGACTGTGGAAACTTCACAGTGGACCTCAAATAACCTAAATGAAGAAGATGACTTTGGACCGCAGAGCAGAACAGTTCAGTCTTTTTTTATTTGTAGTTTGGGTAATAAGGGGCTTCTGTCATTGTGCTTTAGTTGGTTAACAAAGAATGTGCCGTTGCTCATATCCTGGATGTATCTACATACTCTTAGGACTTGCTATCTCTTTTGCATGTGTGCCTTCCTCTATAACCGTCTTCCTTCCACTCAACTTTCAGTTTCAACCTTTGGACACAGTGTTCTGTAATAGATATTTAGCAAGGACATTTTGTGACTTACCCTTCTGGTGTCAAGACTATAACGTAATCTTTTTGTAATAAAAATCCTCTTTTATTGGCCTTGCATGACTTTTTTGAGAAACAGAATTTGGGGATTTTTATTAACTGTGAGCCAAAATTAGCAGAACTAAACACCTTAGAGATATGTGTTTTCGAACTGAATTACTGAAATCAATGATATTTTAATGGATCACTGAATATCAAATACTGTTTGAATATTAAATACTGTTAATCCTGTATTTAACAGGATTAACAGCTAATCCTGTTAAGTACCATTTATCAGGATTAGCAGAGCAGCTTTAGCAAAAATGGATTAAATAGTTTTATAAATCTGTGATTTTTAGTACCTCAGCTGTAGAGTCATAGCGGTTGCAGAAAACTTTCATCCAATAGTGTGGGCCTCTCTTCTCTCTATCTAGTTTTTGTTAGGGACTTTCTCTGTATAATAAACCTTTTAACTGCCTCCACAAACATACCGGTGGTTTTACTTCTGAAAACAGCTCTGGCTCCTGCTATGTTCCACAGCTTTTGTGCTTTAAAACAGTGAGAGTCTGGCTTCCACAGGACCCAAACATGTGTTTCAACAACCAGCATAGCGTTTAGCAAGTGTTATGGAAACCCACCTTTTAAAAATATGCAGCGCACTAGCTAACATGGCAGGAATAACGGCTACATGTGGATATAATTGAGCCAGTAGAGGACTGAGGGGATGGGGCCTGATTTATTAGCTGTTAACACCAGAAATCAGTGGTCCCACTCATCACACCACACACATACGCACAAGCTCAGGCGAGTGAAAATGTTGTTTTCTTCTACCCAAAGTGCCAAGGAAAGGAACTTTTTGTTTGACAAATGAGAAACGGTGAGCTCTTAAAGCCTTGAAATGGGCCACTGGAACGTTTTCAGATTGCTGCTAGGACCCATGAAAATCCAAAGTGCTTGCCAGGTTTAATGTGCATAACAAGTTACAAGTGTTGGACACACTTTTCATTGTTCACTAAAACATGTTATTCAGGATAAAAATACACAACACTCTCTTGCTAAGCATTAGAGTTAATTGTTACCATTTTGTTGTGAAATGCAGAAATTTGCCCAAAATTGCCAGTTACTACTAACACTGAGGTAACTTCTGAAACTTAACTTCTTATTGGGAAAACAGAATCGCCACTTTGCTGTGAAGGCACACAGCTGCTGATAATTTGTACCCTCAAGAGTAGAGATAATGAAGACTGTAGATGTTGCCTTATATTGGCTATTAATATATGTAAAGATATATTTGGTGTGCAAAATATAATAAAAAGCAGTTAAAAGTGTTTTTAGAGAGGATCTCGCATCTTTTAGCTATTCACGAGGGCTATGATTCCAAACAAGGGGGATAAACTAAGCTAATCAAAATTAAAATAAGTTAGTTAGTGACTGCAATTATGAGCAACGTCTTCTATAAATAAGCAACTGAGATGAGTGTTCTTAGGCAGCTGAGGTGGTTCTGGTATCTGAGCATGATTACTCCTGAGTACTGCTCTTTTGAGTGTTTTCAGGGCACTTTCTCCAGGAACAAGAGGCACAACCAGAACTTGCTATTTTCCTTGGGATTGGGTGATGTAGTGAATGTTGCTGGGAGTGATCGAGGCCTGAGTTTCTTTCCTGGATTTCTTCTCCCTGTGACCTGACCTTAGGGAAGCAAAAGATGATGCTAAATACATTTCAGTTTTTCCAACTTATGACCGGAACTTGGATAAGTTGGGGGTGAGATTATCCCAATTATAATACTGCAACATTTGTTGCAGCATCATAGTACAACCATGGTGAAGGGAATTGATCTTCCCACTAATTACCATTTTAAAGGGGTAGTACTATGTAAAATCAACTGTTGTGAGCTTGATTTTATGTTATAATGTTATTCACTCATCAGAAATATACCTGGAGTTTTGCCTTGATTCTTTTATGTATGTTTGAGAAATCCTTTAATCTCCATGGCAACCAGTGAGGTGTGCAAAACACCTGGTTGGACATAGCCCCACCTCCGAAACGCAGCTCTTCCTCACAGTTGCAGTTTCCAAGCTAACGAGCTTCTGCCTTACAAATCACCCCTCACCCGCAACTCCCCCTCTCAGCTCCTTCAGACTAGCCAGAAGTAGTTAGCAACTGGTGGAGCTGCGCATCTGCTGAGCTCTTTATATGAGCAACACTGGTAAAAATGTTGTTAAATAAAGGAGTGATGTGATGACTTTCTGAAAGTGGAGTTTGAGAAATTTCAAGGCGTCAAATTACAAAGTCAAATTCCTTTAGAATCATATTAATATAGCATTTTATATCTGAAGGCAACATAGATACTTTATGATTCTGTAAACTGGCCCTTTAAAAAGTAACTTCAGAATCCAAATCTTCTTTTGTGCAAATACTTCAGTGTTGGTACAATGCCTTTGTGGAAACTTCAGTTCAGCCTTTCTGTTCTGTTTGCACTCATTTCCAGCTCATCCAGTGTCAGCAGGTTCACTCATCTGTTAGATCCTAACCTATTTGCTCAGGATCATTCTGTATAAAGCCTTTCCTGCTGAAAACTGAGGGAGGCCTGCGTATTTTTTCCCCCCATCATGTGGTACCACGGCCCCAGACCTGTTCGCATTTGAAAATGCCGAACTAAACTGTGCCAGCTGTTCAAATAACATAACCCCAGCTTCAACACAGGTTCTCCATTGAAGCCACGCTCCACTTGATTGAGTGATCCAGCCTGCAGTGCACTTTATGGTGTACACACCTCAAAATGGCGACATTTGTAAAAAGGCTAATAAAAACATTCCTGGAGCATGGAATGCTCCCAGGTATTTCCTTCCTTACACCTGGTTACCATTCCTGCTGCGCACTCGGCTGTTTTCAAAGCAACACTCTCTTTCAGAGACTGGATATTGGTTCTGCTTGTATGAATGTGCATTGTAGGTCGTCAGAGGGAGAACAGGTAAAGGCTGGAGTTAAAGTTTTAAAAGTGTGATGCAATTTCAGCTAAATGCTAAGGAGCAGCAGGATGAATATGAGGCAAAACGAGCGAGTATGACTTAGAGCTTGGTGACAAAAAGCCTAGAACGGTCTTGTCAGCGTCTGTCATCATGTATGAAATCCTGGGGGAGTTCGGTAACATTTTATCAGCTAAAGCGTCACATAGGTCAAAAAGTCAGGTCAGGTGCCGCTGAGTGGAAAACTATTGGTGGCTCTGACAAAGCTGCATCATTTTATATATTAGATCATGTTTACAGTTGGGTTATGGAGCATTTCAAAGATTGCATTTTAAAATACTAACAGCGGTTCACATGTTACTCATCAACAGGGGATTCTGAAATTATTGATGCACAAAAAGTGAAATCATTTTATACTGGAACTGAAGTTTGTCATCGCTTGGGAGGGATTGTAGTCCAGTGTGAAAATGTTGCTGTGTTTTTTGGTTCAGAGCCATTTGCTGATTCTGTAAGCAATCAAAAAGCAAAATACAGTTTTTTTCAACATGGTGTACAGCAGAGAAACTATGTCTGTGTTTTTCTCCATCCATTGTCCATGTCATGTCCTTGTTGGAGCAACTAATCCTGACATAAGAAGAAATTAAATCATCCTGTAAATCCCTGGAATGACAAAGGAAATTATAAAAATATATTCTAAAAATAGGGACTTTTTCCTTTGGTTGCATCTTTTCTCCTTTTTATATGTGACAATACTTGGCAGTAGACCTTTTACTGAGCCCACACCAAAAGAACGTTTGGTGATTTTGGCTTTTGGTATTGTTGTGGTGTGGGATGGCATCAACCCCACTGGGAAAACAAAGCTTGTCTTTTCCGTTTCAAAGCATCAAAGCATTTAGAAGTGATTCCGCAGCCAGCTGCAATCGCAACTCCAAATCGTCCAAGATGTCAGGTTTGTTTTAAACCAGTTTCTTCACAAAAATGGCTTTGAAATCTTTCAAATACCCTACTCTTTGGTTCTTCTTGTAGATGCTCAAATAAATGACCAGTGTGATGAGTAACTGGACTATTCTTTAGACGTTTTCTTTCTCTAAAACCAAGTGAGATTTTCCATTGCTGTGTGTTTGAGACCACTTTCATTTTATGTTATAAAGACTTTCCCAGTACATTTCACTTTTCAGTATATCAAGTCTGATTGTGACACGTGTTAAAAAACAGCCACATCCAAACTTCCTTGTTGGTATGGGATTTTTTTGGGTGCTATTTTGTAGCAATTTATTCTCCAAACATGGTGTGTGAAAGAACAACCAAACTATTTCATATTAGATCATAATTTATCTTGACGTCACCAAATTCTACAAACTTTAAACAAGCTTTAGCATTGTTTTTCTTCTTCAGCAGTGGAGACTTGTGCAACAAGTTTGAATTGTGGCTAGTGCATTATTTGGTTCTTCTGATACCTTGGTCAAGAGAAGCATTTTTATAGGCCCTCAATTCGCACCAAACCAACACAATATGAATATCTAATATCTACGTTTTGCACCTTCTTTTCATCATGGGCTCCATACCTATATGTTGATTCATTTGGTGTTGATTTCTTTGTATGTAGGGATTCATGCAATATCTACCAACATATAATTCAATGTGAATAGCCCTTTTAGTAATGTATTTCCTGAGAAAAAATCTTTCAATCCTTCTTGGTGTACAATAGTTTGTCAAGCAAGAAAAATAGATGATTCAGCAGCTGAATAAAGAAAAGCCTTTTCAGGGACAGAAGGTCAAACCACAGCCAGTTCATCTCCTCCCTTGAGGCCTTGTTTGATGACATTACCTGAGGAAAGATTGACCTCTGCTTAAACTTAAATAACTCCTCACTGAGAACCGCACATACTAGACAAGGTCTGGAAAAACAAGCAATATTAAAACATGAATTCAGAGTCTTGTTTCAAGCTCAGCAATATTAATCAAACAAAACTCTGTCTTGACTCATACTAGAAACTTAAAGTTAGGAAAACTCTAAGTCTGATACTTCTACTTTGAGCTGTAGGGTCTTGTTTTGTCTCATGCAGTTCTCTAAATTTGATAGATAGAAACTGTTTACCTAAAATGATCTGAAAGCAATATGATCACAAATATGTAACTGTTTGAGGATTTTAAGACATGAGTAAATCAAATAATTGGCATTATGCAAAGTCATGGTGGATTTCTTGTGAAATTATTCATGGAGAATGTTTGTGTAAACCGAAAAAGCTCTTAAAGCAGCTTTGACTTTGATTGCAGAATCTGGAATTTGCACTAGTAAAGCAATTTCTGCTTGATGATCTAAATTCAAGATCATGTAGGTGTTTTCTGCAGGTAACTTTCTTAAAGTAACATCAACCCTCAGTCAAAGTGTAAAGCAAAGGAGTCGTTAAAGTCCTACTACCATTAAATTACCTTATGATGAGTGAATTAAAACAACAGATAATTAATTGAATTGTGAGCACAGCCAAATCACTACATCTTGATTACAGTTAAATCGGTTAAAGGGAGTGTTTTGGAACAGAGGGTGGATCTACAACTGAGTAATTTAGATTTTTGGGTTTGGTTGCAGAGGACAGAGGTGATAACAACCCGTGGTTGTCAAAAAAAAACGAGATCCGGTGTGTACCACCGTTATGGCACGCGCAGAATTCATATTTTGATGTGTCCCTCTTTCACTCTTAGCCAGATGACAGGAATTGGTGATTGTAGTGTGGTTTGTCAGCTAACCAGGTGGATCCACAACGCTAAAAATTGAGTTCGCACAATTGCAAAACATTCAGTTCATGATTTGTGAAGTGTGCTACCTCAACGGGGAGAGTGGTTTGTCGACCACATGTTGGTTTCCTCTCAACTTTCAGCAGTTTCTTTTGTGGCTGAGTGCAATCCATCGATGGAGCCTGATTTGAAAAGTTGCAAAGTCGTTTACAGTTGGATAATTTTCATCTATTTTAAATATTGGTTGTGTTTTACTGCTGTTACAGAACTGAAAGAACCCACATGGTTACAAATATGAACTCAAAGATAGCTTTACAAATTCCCCCAAAAGAAAAAGTGAGTCAAAAATTACCTCTGAGGGGTAAATGTCTAATTGATTTATTCTCCCCACCTAACTTCACTAAGCGGCAGGTTACTGACCTATTTAACACTTCAACTGGAGCTTCAACTTGAGCTACTACATCACTGTAGTTGCTCAAGGGTCTTATCCAACTGGTTAAACTTAAAGCCTCCCACCTCCCCCCTGTAACCCTTTAATAACCTGTATCTCTTGTATGATCTGTGCCTCTTCTCTCACTTCCTGAGAGGGGCCCACCAGTGATCACGTTCCAATTTATTTGCTTTTTATGGTGGTAAAAAACTGACTGGCTGCTTCTTATCATAGTTGAGGACAGAGGTTTACCTCAAATTTGTTGTTATTTCATTGTATGCGACCGTACAGCATAAGTCGACAGTGTTTCCCTGCCATCTGCAACATTGTATTATAAAAAAGCATTAAATAGATGGATTTTGTTCAACTTCCAGCCGCAAACTGTAATGTGTTTTATTTGGGTTTTATGGGATTTACCGACACAAAGTCCTGTATAATTGTGAAATGAGACAAATTGAAACAAAGTTTTAAGAATTTTAGCATATTAAGATATTTGTTTGCCAAGAAGGTTTGGTTTGTTTAGGGAGGTGTGAACAGGTAATCAAACTCTGCTTCGGACCAAAAAATGAACCATGGCTTGCCTAAAAACATACATCTGGGTTTGGTTGAAGTGAACTCTGGGACAATTTGAAAGGGTATGTGAATACCAAATGGACCAGACACAGCTCCAAAACCAGGAAGAGGACTCTAACCTACAACCTAATCAAACAAGTGAGTCTAATGGTAGCGGAAGAATGGATCGTGACCTTTTACCTAAGACAAAATAGAAATCCTACAATCGCTAAAATCTGATGCTATTCCATTTGTGTTTACATTTTGTGAATAAGGAAATTGAGGTCATGTCTTCTTCAGAGTTTTTTTGTCGTTTTCTTCAGTAGTTCTTGGTTAAAAGCATAAAAGAACTGTAAATGGTGAAAGAAAGCCATTGTAAATTATTAGCCATGTGATGAACACAGCAAATATAGAGAAGAAGGTTCTTTGCGACAGACCAAAGTGGAGCAAAAGATCTAGATGTTGAAATAATGCAGTTTACACCTAATCCACTATCAGATATTTGCCTACTAAATTGAAATACATTGGTCTGTCTTTTTCTGATTAGCAACCGTGTGCTAATTTGTATTATTTTATCACATGAAATCCCAGTGAAGTAGTCATGTTTCTTGTTGCACTTATGCATTTGGAATGTTCAGAGTTGCTATAGTAACGGTAACCCAGGGGATGACAGGTAGGTTAGTGAATGGCAGTTAAAAACTAACTGCTGCTAAATTCAAATTCAAAAATTCTTTATTGATCCCAAAGGGGAATTAAATAAATGAAATACTTGATCAACTGATGTTACAGAACAAGAATGAAATGTCTCCATATCTTCAATGTTATGCCATGACAACAATGACTTGAAGACATAGCAGAGACAATAGTCAAATTTAAAGAGTGTAATGTTAACAGCTGGAGGCAGGAAGCTGTGCAGCAGTCCAGTGGGTCTGCCTCTACTGTTTTCCTGATGGCAGCCATTCAAGATGTTCCTGGAGAGGAAGTGAAGAGTCTGACAAAGTTTAGCTCTGTTCCTGCGGCTCATTCCGGAAAGAAAGAGGTTAGGGAAACTTAAAGATCCCTTTACTATCCTCTGTCGTGCCTTATTTCTGATCTTATCCATTTATTATGGCATCGTCCATTTCTAGCATCATCATGTTTCATTCAGTACGTCACGTCTGTTCTGATCAGTGGAGAAAATTACGGTAAGGAGGGACCGTTGACATAAACGCTTCTTACTTTATGACAAAGTCCCTTATTCATCAGCCAACTTTTCTCAAAATATATGATCATCCTATTCTGTCATAGTGAATAGTGAGTAAAACACAAACACACAGTCGCCACTTAGCAACAACATGTGCTGAACAAAGTGGGGGGGAAACCTGAGTTAGAGACCACATACTTCTCTGAGGCTTCTTTAAGGTTCAAAGGTCAAAGTGTCTGAGTCCATGACCTCTTAAAAGCCTGAGGTCCCCACCCTCTCAACCTTGACTGACCACCTAAAACTCACCTGAGCTCTGCCTTGAGCGCTTATCGAGCCCATCTTGTTTGCAGTTCAGCTGAACTGTCAGAACTCGTTGGGCCGCCTGCTTCGGCCTTTGACTAGCCGCTCAGGTAACGACTGCCGGCTCAATTAATTTCCCCTCTTGTTCGTCTTGCCATTAAGAGCCCTAAGCTGTCAGCGTGCCTGGACACTTCTCCGCTGGTTGTGTACTTCAACCTGAGAGGATAAACACACTTGATCCAAAAATGCGTGTGTGACATTTTGAGATGCAGCTGGCGTGTTTCACCCCAGGCGGAGCAATCTTGCAGGGAGAAAATCCTCTACTAATCTACCTGGTCGGCTTTTTGAGCAATTCAGACATTTTTTTGTTAAAGATATAGAAATGCTTTCCGACAAAGGCCACGCATAAATGTGTAGGCCTTCGAGTTTAACTCTGGGAAACTGCATTCCAGCATAACAATTATCTCAAAAGAATGCGCCCACCTAAATAAGCATTTATTCTTCATATAAATAATTCTAAAAAAGTAAAAAATAAAAACTAAGCAGGTAGTGGAGGATTTTTTCTCTCAGTTCTGCTCTAGCGTTTTAAAACAGTCAGATATAGCAGGTTGCTAAGAGGGTGTCAGAATGAGTATTACTGAGGTGTACTCTGGTTTAATGCAGCTGGTAACCACTTCCTGTTTTTCGAACAGTGAATCTTCTCACAGTTTGGCCATAGTTTCCTGAAGTGTGTTTCGCGTGTGTAAGCTGCAGTGTTTGTGTGTTGTGGGTTAACGCAAGCTGAGGTGGCTTGCATGTTTGCAATGAACAATCACAGTTCCTCTCTGCTCGGTGCGGCGGTGCACCTTTCTGAACTGCAAACAACAAAGGTTGTAGGTAAATGTTTTGCAAGAGAGGTGAAAAACATTCATATACACAAACATGTGCATATATAAGTGCAGCTTCTTCTGTACAGGAGCAGAAACGGATTTTAAAAAGTATTAATATTACATAGAAACTGATGTATTTTCACCATTCTGAGGTCGATCTGTAACCTTCCTGCTCTGCTTAAACAGTACCATGTGAGATCTTTGTTTTACTTCGCTACTTGGTCTCTGAATCTGTCTCTCTTTGGTCTCTGATGGACCTCACACAGGCTCGCAGCAGAGATACCGCATTCCTGCCCGTGCTGCGGCCCATGTTGTCTTTCAAATCAGAGATTAACAGGAACACATGTATCCCAGTTGTGTACATAATGTGTGTCTCCAAGAGAGCCAAGAGGAGTGCTGAGCATAAATGTGTTTTTACAGATTCTTAGGCTGATTCATGCCTTTACTGAGATTGCCTGACAGGCACATTAGATTTACAGCTGCTACACCTGAAGAGTTGATGAATGATTCATGAAATGTGGCGCATAAAAAACATTTTTACTCTTTGTCACGTTACAAACACAAGCTCCAGTGGGTTTTATTGAGATTTTATACGATGGTCCAAAACAATAGTTGAGAAGTGGAAGGAAAAGGAGACAAATCTATCTTTTTTTACAAATCTATAAAGTGTGACATTTGTATTCAAATTGAGCTGTTTTGTACATCTTGAGACTGAAATGTTTGCTAAACAGTTTAAGACTTCTTTGAGAGTGCGTGTGATCATGTATTTTCCAGTCTGTCCCCCAATTTTGAACTGGATTTTGACCTGGACTTTGACTGGACCAATCTTAACAAGTCAGATTTCTTGATCTGTTGTCAGGTTTTTTTCCAGAACTCTCTCATACTTTGACCCTTTTCACGTTTTATGCTGAACAAAAAACATGATGCTGCCACCACCCTGTGTCACAGGGGCAGCATGTTCAGGACAGTGTTGGTTTTATGCCACACATAACATTTTGCATGTAGACAGTTTAACTCTGGTTTCATCTGATTAGAGGAGCTACAGGACATATTGTTGATGTCTTCTTGCCATTTCTCCTAAATTTGTGCACATATTTGGTTTCAAATCAAATCAAATCAAATTTTATTTGTATAGCACATTTCAGCAGCAAGGCATTTGAAAGTGCTTTACATCATATCAAACACAGAAACACAATGCAACATAGAATCAACAATCAAAACATTAAGTCAGGTTCCATCATTAAATTTGTAATTGATTACATTTCAAATACAATCCTAAACAAGTGGGATTTTAGCCGAGATTTAAAGAAAGTCGGTGTTTCAACTGTTTTACAGTTTTCTGGAAGTTTGTTCTAAATTTGTGGTGCATAGATGGTGAAAGCTGCTTCTCCTCATTTGGTTCTGGTTCTGGGGAGACAGAGCAGACCAGAACCGGAAGACCTGAGAGGTCTGGAAGGTTGATACAATAAAAGCAGATCTTTAATGTATTGTGGTGCTAAGCCGTTCAGTGATTTATAAACTAACAACAGTATTTTAAAGTCTATTCTTTGAGCTACAGGGAGCCAGTGGAGGGACTTTAAAACTGGTGTTATGTGCTCTATCTTCCTGGTTTTAGTGAAAACGTGAGCAGCAACGTTCTGGATCAGCTGCAGCTGTTTAATTGATTTGTTGGACAGACCTGTGAAGACACTGTTGCAGTAATCAATGCGACTGAAGATGAACGCATGGATGAGTTTCTCTAGATCTGGCTGAGACATTAGTCCTTTAATCCTGAGATGTTCTTCAGGTGATAGAAGGCCGAATTTGTAACTGTCTTTATGTTTCTCTGGAGGTTCAGGTCAGAGTCCATCACTACTCCCAGGTTTTGGGCTTTTTTGCACTTTTAACACTGAAGATAACCAGTTGCACTGCTTTTTACTGAGGTGTATCAGAGAAAATGGATGGATATAAACACACAATTGTTTTAGGTTTTAAGGGGACCTATTATACAAAATTCACATTTTGATTTCTTTTTTTGTCTCTACTGATACTAAAACCAGCCCAGTCGGTTTTTGGCATTAAGTTAATGTTTTTTGGTGTATGGAAAACGAGCCCTTTCAAAAACCTGCCAATTAAGTCACATTCGACTGGCACTGGGCAAATACCTAGCAACCCAAGCTGAGCCCCAGCACATTTGGTCAGCTGGTTTTACCCCTGTACAATGGCTGCTGAAAAGAAAAGTGTTTTGTTGTTGACTTACCATTCAGAAACTACTTGCTGCATTCTTGTTGGTTGTGCAGGAGGCTCTACATCTGCTTTTCAAAGCTGTATGGTGGTATATTTGTGCATCTTTTTGCAGCCATTTTCACATGCAAGTGTAAACGTTGAGTTAGAGGATGTGGCCAACAGCAGCTTATTTGGATTTAAAGCGACCAGATGCAGTAAAACAGCTAGTCTCATTATCTATGATTGGTATCAAACAATTAATGTAATAAACATATTTTGTTTAGCCTATAGACCTATCCTAAGCTGATCAAGGAAGAATAATTTAAACTATGCATCACTTCCTTTCATGCCATTCTATGCTCTACTTTGTGTTGTCCTAAGTTTGTGGTTGTACTCAGACAAAATGTGAAAGAAGAAAAAATCACTTCGCCGTATGTTTCTAATCTTGAGGAAATACCCAGTAGAGATTGAAACGCGCCATCAAGACCCTGTGTGTAAATCTATCTCGGTTTCACCCAGTTTTTCAAATATCTGACAGAAAGCCAAGCCAAGAACAGAGCAAACAGATAATCTAGCATCTGCATCACATAGGTAGTCGCACAGGCCACAAGCTGGAGAAATGGGCCTGACTTGTGGGGGAAGAGGTTCTCCACTGGTTTTACACGCAGAGATAAACAGCACATTATGCTCAAAATAGACTGCCTTCATCTCCCCTTGACCTAGAATTTGTGCAACCACATTGAGGTTTTATTTTTTTTTTACATCCAAACCCTGCTGTTATCTGCTACTGAACAATTGAGGAGCATTCAGCACCTAACTGATCACCAAAGATAGCCAGGGTCGACCACCGAGAGCTTCAGGAACTGTTTTGGTCCTGAAATATCCTCATCACAGGGGGACAGTGCTGGGTTATAATGGAAATGTATGGCAGGGTGTGTCTTGTTATGAAAATCCCACAAATTATGGGC
Organism: Xiphophorus couchianus; assembly: GCF_001444195.1. Taxonomy (NCBI): domain Eukaryota; kingdom Metazoa; phylum Chordata; class Actinopteri; order Cyprinodontiformes; family Poeciliidae; genus Xiphophorus; species Xiphophorus couchianus. The sequence continues at coordinate 20,646,259 of NC_040233.1, forward strand.
TGGTGGGGAATTGTTCTAATCCAGCAAACCAGCGCTGCGGAAACAGAGCTGCCATTTTGGAGAGAGGGTAAAGAGTTATTTATTTCCCTGAGTCCAGACCGAGAGCAAATGGATCAGGGAGAACCTGTGTGGGCCTGCTGGTGTATTTTGAGGGGAAGGGGACCCCACACTTTTGAGTGTAAAAAAAATACCTGCCAGGGGAACTGTATGGAAGTTATAATTACAGTCAATTGTTATCCAAACACAGCGCTGACACGTCCGCCCCTTTGATTTTCCAAGAATCAGCGGAGAAATATCTGGAACAATTTGAGATTTCAGCCATTTTCTCTGTCCTTGGAGCGTCTTTCTCCTAATATCTCTCATGGCTTTTTGAGAGAGGAGGAATCAGATGTTGAGACGGAGCAGCGTTCCCGGATCATGTTGTGCTTCTGCTGCCCGCTGCTTTTCTTGGAATGTGCTCCGTCTCTTTGATTGTTCTTGTTTCCTGTGATTCAGAGGCCCTTTGTCTCCGCGAGGTAACGTGCTAATCAGGGAACTCCGTCACAGCGCCCCCGTCGCCGGGCCGCGCTCCCTAATGTCACCCCCTGTGTTATGATATTTTTGGCTCTGCTCTCATGCCTCATGCAGTCACACACACATGCAGACACACAAAAGACGGAGAAGCGAGGAAGAACAATCACCTTTAGGAATGTGCGGAGTAAAAATGACATAAGTGGGAGCTGAGGAGGTACAGTAACCGCTCTGTTTGTGAGAAAGAAATCGTTGTAAATCTTTCTCAGAGGGAATTTCCTTTCTGTTTCAGATGCCTGCATGATTTATATTTCTATATATTCAACATTTATGGATACACACCTCAGAAAAATTTGCTCAAAACGCACAAACTCAGAAGGATCATAACCAGGGCAGTTTTTTTTTCTGCGCTCTGGGTTTCCCCCCATCTCCTTTTGCTTAGACTGCGGTTTCATGATGTGTTATAGGATCCATGAAACAACAATGAAACCAGATGTGCTTAGTAATACATCTATGTACGGTCTTAAGTTTGCAGAAGTTGAGCCGGGTGCACGGCGTGTGAGAACTTTGTGCCATCTAAGCTTTCTGTAAGGGCTCTCTTCCCTTTTTATACCGCCTCTTAAAATAACGGCCGTCCCATTGGCTGAGAGCGGCCAGGTCACTGAATCACATCAGGCCAATTAGAGAGTAACACTTCCTTTGCTGTGAAAGATGTTTCCTGTTGATAGTAAATGTACGGCCTGCCAAGCAGCAGAGAACGGTGGGGGAGGGAGGCCGAAGGGCTAACAGTGTTTCTCTGACCTTTGTGGCCCTCATGGCGGAAAATGTGACACTGTTGTTGAGGTTAGGTGTGTGTTTTGACTGAGTGTGTGTTTGCAGCTGCACAGCAGCGGTGGAGGACGTTTAGTGGATTGTGTAAAAGTACAATTATGAGGTACATGGAGTGACTTGATGTCTTTATCTGCACACTTTTTCCCTTCTTCACAATCATCTCACAGCTACAAATTTCTTGTTAAAGCGAAATTACACTTTAAAAAACCACAACCATTGTTGAAGTTTCCTTTTAAACTCGCATCTTTTTTTTCCCCACACTTTTTTTTCACCTAGACTGCATTTGCTAAAGGTTGCAAAAAAACTTCTAAAATAATTGTTTAAATAGTTACAAAGCATATTTAGAAAAGTTTAGCCTTTAATTTGAATATTTTTACACAACAGAGGAAAAAGATAAAATATTGCACAATGGACCTCAAACGTTTTATGATGTAAATAAATCTTTTAAACTCTTTAATGTGACATATTTCTTGTTTAACTAAGCTGAAAAGAGAAGAGATGTAAAAAACAAAGATGAAATAGAGTTTGCATAAAAGTACAGAACTTTGAATCTGAAATGTTTAATTTGATCTCAGCTTTTAGGCTTATTGTGTAAATCCAACATGGAGGACCAGAGAGTCTGTAAATAAAGTGCTGCTGTTGAGTTTGAGTTCATCTACATGCTAAATTAAAGCTAAATCTTTAATTTACAGACAGGTTAAAAAGATTTTAAAACATCTCGCTGTACAAATATATCAGTCAGAAGAGTACTTTTTTGCTTTTTAGCTACTTTTAAATGTTTAGGATCATTATTCAAGTTTCAGGAGTTCTACCTAGTTCCCTCTTTCCTTCACTGCATACTTCCTTGAGTCATTTCTTCCTTTTTTTCACCTTCCTTTTATCTTCAACACTTTCCTTCTTTTCTTTCTTACATCCTTCCTTCTTTTCCCTTTGTCCTTTATTGCTTATATCCTTCCCTCCTATCGGTTTTTCCTACCTTCCTTTTCTCTGTTATTCTTTCGTTCCTTGCATCTGTCTGTGTCCAGGGCAATAAGACATTAAGGGGTAATAAGTTTTTTTCCTCTGTGAAAGAAATTTGACCCACTTTTCTTTGCAGAATTGTTTCAGTTCAGTCACATCACGGGGTTTCAAACATGAACAGCCTATTTAAGATGATGCCTCAACATTTCAAATCCAGACTTTGACTAGGCCACTCCAAAGCCTTAATTTTTTTTAACAGGAGTGGAGTTGCTTCAAGCCAACCATCCCAGCTGGATATGTTTTAGTTAATGTTTTTTAGTTATTGGAGTCGGCAGAGTTGGGTAGAGTTTAACTACACTGTAATTTTTACTTTTACTTGAGTAATGTTATTACATACTATAGATACTCTAGCTTGAGTAACGTTCCTGCATACTCTAAAAGCTGTGAGAAACTTCTTACTGAATGAACGACGAATGAAGAAAAAACTCGTTTTAACCAAAAATCCATCAGAAAAGTTTGCCTGATTTTGTTATTTACATGTACTATCTCATTTTTGGTTTTGAAAATACCAACATTTCCACATAACTTTATATTTTGGTCCATCTGATGATGTTTTCTTAAATATTAGATGATTTATTTCACGATTATTCAGTACTTGTCGCCTTTTTACAAAGTACTCTTTTACACTTGCTTGGTTGGCTTTTTACTTTTACTTGAGTAAAAATGTGTTGACGTAATGCTACTCTTACTTGATTTTTGTGTAGTCTACATCTGGATGTAGGTCATGGCAGCTACAGCTCCAAAATAATGCAGTTTCTCCCAAGCTCAGAACCTTTTTTGTGTTTTTTGGTGTAATCCCTCTACCTTTAATTTGGATCAAGTGACACCACAATGCTTTTCATGTTGGCCCTTTCACTTTTCCTGGCAGACTGGTACATTTCCAGAAAGTCCCAGAGTGTTTGAGGAGCTGGTCCCGTCCCAGCCTGGAGGGATCGACGGCTGCACTCTCATCACCTCAGTCGGATCACATTCCAAGACTGCAATTACAGAAGCAAACAGATCTGATGTTTAACTCTTTGAGGCGCAAATGTTGTGTTTTCACAGACATCTAAACAAACAGAGACCACAAGGGAGCTTTCTGCTGTCCCCCCACCACCACTCCTTGGTCTTTTTGATGTTTATGAGAAAATCTGATGTGCTTAACAATGAAACCTTCTCACATTTGTTGAGCTTTTCTGTCTGTCTCTGACGGGGCTTTGGTGACTCATGTCACCCCTGACGCCCACCTGCTCCAGTGGCCGCTGTAGACCCAGGCTTGTTCAGCTCTGCTGGTATTCTGCTGCCGAGTTGAAACCGAGGGGCCCGATGGTTATGGCCGCAGGTTGAAGGAATGTCTACCGTCTGGACGGGAAAATGTAATCAGCTGAGATCAGCGAATTAGAGGCCAGTTTCTCTTTCTCCCTTCGCGTTCCCACTTTCCCCGCCGTGTGCTTCTCACGCATGTAGACACTTTTACTTTCCCCACCTCTCTCTCGGAGGCGCAGACACACACACTTCCACGCTTTTAGATGAAGAAAAATGACACCTTTTCTTCCAGCTATTTCCTCTGTTTTTACATACTTGAGCCGAGGGCACAAGAGGCAACACTGTGTTTTCATGTGACAAAATACACAGAGGCCTGTGTGGATTCAGGAGAGGTGAATAGCCTAATTCATCATTTGGGGGTTCGGCCTGTCCGAGCCTCATCTGGGAATATCTATCTACAGTTCAGAAGTGCGACTGCCGGTGACGTCTCCTGAGCTTAAAGGAGCTGCAGCTCAGCCATGTCCTCTTTGTGACGGATGACTTCAAAGAGGACGCAAAGTTTCTCAGTTCAAACATGGATGGACAGATGGATGGATAGACTGAGTGGGAACCAGTAATAACCCAAAACAGTCATCTGTTTCAGCTTGAAGACAGGATTTGACCTAATCCTTTATAGCTCTTGGCTTCACTTGTGCAAAAAAAAAAAAAAAAAAAAAAAACATCAGGAGAGGAGGAAATAGTTTCAATTTAGGCAAAACCTCAGCTGTGAAGATGGTTGTTTTCTACAGTACCTGGTTCAAACTGATTGAAAACAAACGTTTCATTGATATAACCTCAGTTTGCCACTTATGTGATGCTTTCATCTGTGCTATTATTGTAGTTTTGACAAAATTACAGATGTTACAATCAGAGGTGGGCAGAGCGCCCCAAAAATTCAGCACTACTTCAACTTGGATAGTAACAGCAACTATCCAAGAAATTATTCCAATAGGATTTAAAAAGTATTTGGTAAAAAGGCGACTCCAGTACTCAATAACTGATCACAACATCAGAAAGTATGAAGTCATGTGGACATTTTGGCAACCAATGGACCAAAATGAAAATAATTAAATTACAACAAAAATTAGGCAAATTAAACATGTTTCCAAATCAGTTTTCTTAAACGTTAAACTTTACACCAAAACCAAGCTTCTGAGTTATTACATTGTATTTGTATGGTATATTTGAGCAACAAGGCAGTTCAAAGTGCTTTAAATCATAAAAACATTACATTTTGCCAAGTGCCGTCATTACACATAAAATATTGCTTAGTGTTTCATTGATTATGGTTCAAAAGCAACTCTGAACTGGCAGGTTTTTAGTTTGGATTTAAAGGAAATCAGTGTCAGGTCTGAGTCCATCACTACATCCAGATTTCGGACCTGATTTCTGGTTTTTAGTTGTAATAGATGAAGCTGTGCATTGACTCTAGATCGTTCCTCTTTATGTTCAAACATAATAACTTCAGTTTTGTTTCTGTTCATCTGAAGAAATCTTTGTTATTGATCTCATATGTCTGTTCACTAATTTAGGAGCAAAAATGGGTTTTGAATTGAAATGTTGCTTATTTATGCAGTATATGGTTTCTGATTAAAATGAGATTAGTTACTACTAATGAATTACAGGCTCTGCACGAAACTCAATTACACATATTCGAGAACCGCAACTGTTCAAAATCACTTTTCTAGACAATTCAGGCCAATTAATGTCCAATTATGCAGCATCCAATTTGAAGTTAAGTCAATCCTGTCGTCATTAAATCAGGTACAGTGTCATTTCTATGCTAGTTGTAATTAAAAAAACAAACAATCAAAGCAGATTGATCAGTTGATGCCAACTGGTAGAAAGTTATCTCCATTTGCATAAAGTCATTGATTTTGCTGCAATTCCTTAAAAATATGTGCTGCCGTCAGCACACCTCGTAAGTCACCCTCCCACAGAGTCGTTATTTGTTATAATTAGGCCTTCTTGGTGGACAGGTGACAGGTCAACCGCAGGCACGCTCAAACTGCACAGTCTCCGTCCGCCGCCTGTCAGGTACTCTCACCCTCGCACATTCTCACTCGCTCTCACACAGATGTCAATAACCACACTTGTAACGTGAACCCCGCTGCTGAGGCAGAGCAGGCCTGTAATTACAGAGCAATAGTGGGAGAGAGCCATAATCACAAAGACTCAAATAGAAATTTGAATCAACGGATGATTTCACATTGTTTCCCTCCCTCTGTTTAAACAAGGTCATTTTGATTTACGCCCGCCACTGGAAAACCTATTGTCCAAATGTTAGCGTTTTCTCTGACTGAGCCTTTAAGACGGCTGTGAGCGGTGACATGTAATTGCGCTCTGCTGATTTTTTTGTTCTGCTTTCACGCAGAGGCCACATCAAAGGTGGGTTTTTTTGTCTGTTAAGCAACAGTCAAGTGTTTCATTCTGATCGCAGCCTCTAACAGACGATAAAGAAAAGATGGGAGCTCATTAATCAGTGCCTAACTGTGAATCACGCTTGATGTGCAGCGACTTTCAGCAGTTATCGTTTCTGACCGAGACGGCGGAAACCGTTACATGAGCAAAAACTATAACACCTCTGGGGAATGAAAGTTAGATGTAACGCTCAATTTACTGCAAAAGTGTTCACACTTTTTTTTTTCTTTCTTTTTGTTGTTTCACTTTTTGTAATAAACTTCAATGTGAGTGGATTTTAGACCAACAGGAAGAAAAACTGGACTGTGAAAAGGCAGGAGAAGCATACATGGTTTTCACTTTTTTTGTAATAAGTAGAGGTCTGAAAATACTGGAGTGGTAAGATATGGAGTCCACTTTGCTATAATAGCTCCTAAATATAACACAGTGCAGCCAACTGCCTCTATATTTCACCTGAGAGGTTTTGTAATTGGTGAACATAGCAACTATTCACAAATATCTCAAACAAACCCTCTAAAATCACTTAACTGCCTATTTTAACAATTCAAGCACTAAATATATGTTAATATGGATTAATGCGCACAGTGAAAACCGTCTTCGCTATAAACTTTAAGGTTAACTATGGATCTATGGTCTATACAAAACGTGTTCATTTCATGCTTTGCACAAAATCATTCTTACATATTAAGCTTTTAGTCTGATCAGTCCTGTCTATTTTCAGCTGTTTTAGGGCCTTTTGTCATTTTAAATCTAAATAAGCTTCTGTCCACGCCCCCCAACTCAACGCTTACACTCGCACATGAAAATGGCTGCCAACAGATGCGCAATTATACAAATGTACGTCTTTACAAAGCAGAAATAGAGGAACAGAGTATGTCGACAGCCACTGTACGGCGCATGCAGCGGTAAAACCAGCCGCCCAAATGTCCTGGGACTCAGCTTGGGTTGCTAGGTAACTGGCTGGGGCTTCACTGGAGTTGCTCGGTGACGGGCATTTGTGACGTTACAATTTGGGTTTTTTGAAACGTATCATTTTCCAGTCACCAAAAAACATTAACTCATTGCAAAAAACGTCTGGCTCTGTAGTTTTTTGGCGCTTGGACTGATTTTAGAAGCAGTATCCCGACGGAGATATAAAAACGTGTAAAATGTGAATTTTGTTAAATCTGTCTATCTATCTGTAGAAATGTTTCTTCAGCATTAAAGTTGAACTGCTTAAATGTGTTGTTGCTCAGTGGCAGTTGCCTCAGACACCCATTCCATTCCTTGGAAATGAATGCGTGCCCTTGTTCCAGATTTAGTTCTTGCCCGTCACGATGGCCTGCTATTTGGTCTGCCATTTCTCAGGGTTGTGGGCTTCTTTAATGAGCACTTTGATCCCACTCAGGACTGGCGCTCATATTTACTCAACCCTGAAGGAGAAAAGCATCTCCTTTTATTCTCCTGTAGACCAGCGCTGTGGTGACCAGTGTTGTGGCTGCAAGATGACCCTGAGAACATCGTCTTCATCTTTACAGTAGAGACTTTGAAGTTGAAGCATGATTGCCTTTTTTTTGTAACGAGTTTACCAACAGATGGAAAACATACTGGAAGAGGAAAATACCACTTGTAAAAAGCTATTCACACTGCAAATGTAACTTGCAGATGTTTGTTCTAGTTCCATACTCTGTAAAAAAACATCTGCAGGCAAACAGGCTTTCCCTTTATCAGTCTCATAAATTTCTTAAGTAAACTGCAAGAGTTTCTTGGCTCTACGCTCCAGATATTTTATGTCCACAGTGACTTCGACATGAAGCAGCTGTGGTGGGAGCACCTTGGCTCTACTCTTCCCAAAGCTGCTGGGTCTGTGTACTCTCACTGCAACTTGATATCAGGTACTTGTCAAACTTGTTTCCTCCATTTGCTTTTTAAATGTTACACGAAATTTCCCCAACTTTCCATATACTAGGAGTTAAGATGTGACTTTGTTAAAATAAGAGAGAAAGAAAAAGCTGCAAATTTTATGGAAAATAAAAATGCAGTCTTGGAGAAGCTTAAAGAAGACAAAGCTTGCGTGTTTGAGGGACAGGTTCAAGTCATGTTCCAAGTCCCCAAACCTCTAGTGGTGCTTTCAGGTTTCAAGTCTTTATTGGACAAATCAAGTCAAATCTCAGCCCTTTGATCCTGTCTGAAGTCTTTAAAAGTAGGTCGATGTCAAGTTTCAATCCTCTAATGACTGAAATACATATTTTCTCATCAAATGGACACATTTTAGTCTGTTAGCAACACCGTATTGCTGCAGATTAGAAAATTAGACCCTGTAATGTCTTTTAATATTTCAACATCTAATTCAACATGAAAATGATGAACTGTGACATTTAGCTGAAAAGAAAAAGAAAATGCACCAAGAAAAGAGATTAGCACACGTTGAATGAGAAGCAGTGCTTTTTTATTATACATTTGAACCGACTTATTCCCTTCTGGTCTTGGGAAATCCCCCAGTATGAGCTCAAGAGTGTTGCTGTAGATGGGGATGATCTCAAATAAATGGAAGATAATGGATAGACCTACTCAATAACACTCAACATGCAAGTAAGCCAAGAAATGTGGAATGTTTTTGTCCCTGAGAGCAGCTAGAAATGGCTTGTTGTGCACACTGCCAAGTCAAGTCAGATAGTTACACGTTATGACGAATTCAAATCCAGATTGACAGCAAGTCTGAGAACGATGCGTGCTGGAACTGGCAACGTGCGAAGCACGAAATGACAGAAAACAGCTGGAAAACGTCATCATCAGGACTGTTTGTCCATTTCCACAGCAACACAGGCATATAGAAATGGGATCTGGTTACTTGCTAAAGGAAAACACTGTACATACTCCGTCCTAAACATCTTTCCTTTGCAAAACATCTGTTAGTCTGAAGGAGCTACGTAATAGTATCACGGTGTTTTACAGTTGGGTCAGTACAGTCTCTGTTACATGTAACGGCCATGCAAAAATCTGCATGGACACTGGGAATTACGTATGTGCAATTTATTATGACATTATTTTTTGATGTAACGTGGAAGGTATTTATGTGCTCAACAGTTTAAGTCTGAAATGTTCCCTATGGGGACAATAAAGCATATTGTATCTGAATTGCCTGCGGTCTGAATATGGGCTGTGTTCTTGCGTCACTACAAACATCTGCAAGAGGTGGTTTTTGGAGTATAAACTATGAGTTTTTGCTCCATCTCTCCCTCACTATGCACAGCTGTCAAACAGACATTGGAAACAATTAAGCAATCAACAAGGGGCAGCGCCACGTTATGACTTGAGTAATGAGTAACAAACTGTGGGATCTGGATTGAAATGTGTGCCAACCGTGAGGCCTCGTGCTGATGGAGGTTAAGTTATGATTCACACTTTGACCACACATGTTTATCAAATTAAGGGACAGATAAATCTTCATTTTAACGGCTTGTTAAAGATGTTTTGTAAAAGTATACAATATAAACTTTTTATAGTTTTTATCACCTTACAACCACGAAGGTGATATTTTGTTGTGGTTTTACATGATAGACCATTAGAAAAGGCTGCACAAAAAAATAACTTTTTAAACATTTTTGAAGAATAACTTTGCACAGAGTCAGATGTCTTTGGCCGTTTTTAACCTCATTCTTGCTGCTTGATGTGTGTTTGGGGTCAAAGTCCTGCTTGAAGGTGAACCTTCACTCCTGTCTCAAGTCTTTTGAAACTGCTAGCAGATTTTCTTTCAGGATTAGCACGACCAGCTACACCTGAGTGTAGAAAGATTCCCCCTGCCATCTTCAAATTAAACACAATTGGTGTCAAATGTTTGTGTAGCAAAAAGATTTTGTTTGTGCCGCTATCATTTTAAAGATATTAATAAATGTTTTCATCAGAGGTCAACCAACCTGTCCACAATTGCAAAATCAGGCACATTTGTTGTCAATTATGTGTGCTACAAGTATTGTAGCTGCACAAACAATTACAATTAATTTATATAAATTTGTTTGATTTTATTATTTAGGATTAGTGGCATAGAGTATTGACCTATAGTGACCTGTGGAAACCTTTTTTTAAATATTGAAACGGCACAAACAAAAATATTTGCTGCAGAAGTAGCATAGTTGTTTGGTACTTTCTCATTTGATTTGATACATTTGGACTTTGATGACCTCTAAACGTTTATTAATATCTGTAGAATGATAGCAGCACAAATTAAAAGTTTTCCTGTGCAAACATTTGACACCAATTTTGTTTAATGTGAAGAAAGCGGTGGGACCAACTTTACTCAGGTCTTCTGAGAATGAAGCTGCCTCCATTTCTTTTGCCATTTGAACTCGTTTCAAATTTCAGATGTTTTCTGAGAACCCAAATGTTCTCAGAAAACAGAACTGCCCAGAAATAATAAAACCGCCATGCAAACACCAATCAGTTTACACAGTCCAGCAACCAGTAGGTAAAAGGCCCAGAAAGGAGGCCCATCTCTTTCTGGGGGACTCCAACATGTTTTGAGGCCAGATGGGAAATGTAGTCCATCCAGAGAGTTCTCGGTCAGCACCGGGTTCTCCGACCCAGAAAACATCTGGATTCTGATCAGATCTCTGAGTTACTTCTGCTGGGACTTGCAAAGTTGTCTTCTGTGCTCTCAGCAGTTGTTCATCTCTTGAATTTAGTCTATTTAAGTCTTGGCAAGACCTTTTCAACTATTGGTTAAGGCCATTTCAAGAAGATTACAGGACAGCCTGAACACAGACGTGGTTGTAGGAAGACGTCAGAAAAACTGAAGGAACCGAACGCTTTTACGTGTTCCTCTGAACATACGCACTGACGTCCCGATTGACCTAATTTGTCATGTACTTTCTTTTTATGAGCCTGAAGGCATCAGCAGGAATACCTGCAAACTCTCCAAGTTTTTACTCTGTGGGTTGTCGCTGACCAAATAAAACTCCAACAGTAACCCAACAAATGCTTCGGCTTGCTTAAATTATACATCACAGTTCCTGGAAAACAATCTGTGATTAAACATCACAGCGTAACAAAGAAAACATCAGACTGGTTTGTTTCATTACAAAGAACATATTAGGTGTGTCCTCTGGGACAAATAAAGCTTTAAGTCCTGTTCAAATGCGGAGACAGGATATGCAAAGCTGCCATAACGGCCCGATAGACAGGTATGTCTCCGAGTGTGTTTACTTTTGAGAACTTGAAACTGCAAGTAAAACACACAGAGAGAACATACGTTTCCAGAGGCTATCAAAGTTCTTTGTGATGGCAATTAATTCTAGCACATACTTTTTTTTGAACCTGATGTTCGAACTGTAAATGGAACGGGCATGATTGGCACGGACAAAGTCTTCAGAATGCTATGGGAACCGTTGAGTGCCAAAAAAAGTTTGCATGCTGATGCAATGACTCACTGCAGACAGGCTGCTGTTTACCAAGGCCTGTTAACCGCAGTGTTTGGCCATGTGAGCAACTCTCCATAGGTAGGGACACAATCTGCTGCAACCCTGCAAAGATAAAACTAAATAAATGATTAAATGTGCTATGATTGTTTAGCACTTTATTCAGTCCAAAGGATCCAGAAGCACTTTGCTCTACGTCCGGTCATCCACCCACTCATGCACACGTTCACATAATCAGTATTGACAGTTAAATTGAAGCCCCAAAAATGATTTAGTTAAATAAAATTATTTTTAATTAAATTAAAATGAAAAAATAAAGTAAATTAAATAAACAGAAAATAAAATAAATGCAATTTAAGACAAGTCAAATTAATAAATATGCCATGAATTAAAATAAAAATGGCCTATATTTGTATTGTTTTATTTAGTCCATATAAATATGTCATTCACCCATTAATATACACATTCACATACTGATTAGAGCCAAAGAATATCTAATTAATTACAAATGTTTTTGATTAAATGACATTTTAAAAATATAGTAAATTAACAGAAAATACTTTTTTTTTTTAATGAAAATAAAATAAAATAAATAAATGGGCTGTTCTTCTATAATGCTTTATTTAGCCCAAAGAACCCAAAAGCGCTTTACACTACAGTCATATTTCCAACATATTCATTTAATTGAAATTATTTTTAATTAAGCTAAATAAATGAAATAAAATAAATCAAATTGGGTTAAGTGAATAAATATGCTATGAAATAAAAAAGAATCATAAGAAAGTAAGAAAAAAATATTGAATTAATTTAAATTATTTTCAATTAAACAGAATTTTTTTAAAATAAAATAACACAAATCAACAGTAAATAAATAAAATTAGAGTAAATTTTAAAAAATCATATGGAACCAGGACCTGAGGGTTCACATGGAGGCTCACGTTTTTGCACTTTGTTGGTTAATTGTGCAGGATGCTTGGTGTGAGACGGATCCGGGGATTAATCCAGGTGTTAATGGCTGCAGCTCTTTGCCTCGACCTGCCCGCTCGTCCACGTGTCCTGGCTGCGCATGTGCCACGGTGGTAATGAATCACACCAGACAACAATGTTTGCCAGAGCAGCTCTGACTCACCGCACCTCGGCTGGATGGGATTTGGACTGCAGCTCTTTTCTCATGCCTTAAGTACAGTATCTGTTTGACTTGAACTTAACAGAGAGGTATTTGAATCCGCATTGTTTGCATGCGCATGCATCAGTCATTCTGATCGGTTCATGTCAGCGTCTTGCACATCACTCAGACGTTTGCAAAAGACAAAAACCTTAAGATGCGTGGATACAATGCCTCCAAGAAAAGCAGCAGCTTTGTCAACATAGCGGCTCCAGCGTTAGTGCACACACAGCTAAAGTCTTGGAAACGCGTGGGTGGCTGTCAGAGCCTTGACTCTGTGTCTGGCCAAGGGTTGCAACCCTGTGGAGGCAGAGTTAACCTCATTGCTGATACGGAGACATGATACGAGTCTTATCTCCTCCTCAGGCTCCGTAAGCCAGATATACACCACTTCAGCAGAGTTTTATAGAAGCTGGATAAAAAGGGCCATAAACGAGAAATGACTGACTGATAACTGCGCTCAGCTGAATGATGCCCTCTAATTAGTGTCTTTTATGAGCGCAGGATCCACAGTGAAAACATGCTGGAGCTGTGTCAAGGAGAAAACTCTGCCTGGGAGGTCGTGGAGGCTACAGGGAGCTCCTCAGTGTCCTAACGCCAAGTTCAGGGGACTTAGGAGACAGCCAGCTAGAAGACCTTTGGCACCCATATTTTGTTTGCTAATTGCGCAGTTAATTACTGTGTGAATAATGTAACCATCTCAATGTGCAGCTGCCTGGACATGATAAGATATTCAGCTGTTATCTGTACGATTAAGCAGCTGATATACGACTAGTAAAATACTAATAACTTAAGTGCTTCCAGAGTGACTCAGTGATTAAATAATGATGCAGAAGTTTAAATAAGATCATTTATCAGAGGTAGTTTTCTTAATAAACGCTAAAGTTTATCAAAACGACTCGTACATTTGCACCTCAATAACTTAGAATATGACGAGGAAACAATGTATCTATTATACAGTAAAATTATTTCAGTGAATTTTGATGAACCAAAGAATCAGTTTATTTCAATTACATCAGACCAATAAAAAGAGTTTTAAAGGGGATGTGTTATGCAAAATTCCCTTTTTAAACGTTTTTATATTTCCATTTGGATTTCCACTTCTTCTAAAAACACCCTGCTTATTTTTGCCAATAAGTTCAAATATACACACTATGGTGTCTAGAAAATGAGCTGTTTCAAAAAGCTCCATAGCATTAAGTCTCAATTGAAAGGCACTGCGCCGTTACCTAGCAACCACAGCCAAGCCTAGCCGGTTACCAAGCAACCCAAGCTGAGCTCCAACATGTTTGGTCAGCTGGTTTTACCTCTGTGTGCGCTCAACAATCGCTGTTGTAAAAGACAAGAGTTTTGTTGTTGACCTAGTGTTCAGAAACCACTTGCTGCATTCTTGTTGGCTGTGCAGGAGGCTCTACTTCTGCTTTTCAAAGTACAATGTACAGTTGTATAATTGTATAAATGTGCATTTGTTCGCAGCCATTTTCATTCACATTCTATATCCCATAGGCCTGTCTTATTACAGAAATGTTGACCTTCTAGAAAGAATGTCCATGTGCTGTACAGAATATTAACAAAATACTCGGTCAGGATTCGTTTTTTTAATGATTCGATATTCGAATACGGCTTGTCATGAATGCGTTGAGTGTCTGTGGTGACGCCTGAAGTTTTGATTCCAGCTGAAGTTCTTGTCTTGTGAATCCCTTTTCTTCAATGGGCTTCCAAATTCTCTGAAAGTTGAGGCCATCCCATTTGCCCTTTCACCTTTTTCTATGACATTTTTCCTTCCACCTAACTTTTTATTAAAATGCAAGGCCTTTGTATTGGTTTTATAAGTTCTTTAATGGTGCAAATGTGTCAATGGACAGCTTTAACAAAAAGCATTTTGGAGGGAAGAGTTTCAAAGAAACAAATAAAAAACTTCAGGTTTTTGTTTTTATTAGGATTTTCTTTGCCTTCTAAACAGACTTGGACACACTCATTCATTAAAACTACAACAAATGTTTTCAAGTGGAAAGAGTGACTCTTCCCTTGATTTGGTTTTGTTGCTGAGAATTACTAAGCTTAATTTTAGGTTTTAGTAAGTTGAAGTAGAACATAAAATTTTTATGTAGCAAATCTGTTCAAACATAAAATTTCATTTTTTGAATTGATTTCCAAAAATACATCAACTTTTGCAAGCCATTGTAATTTGAGGCATCTGTAACGTGAGAATTTACTCATTTTAAAGCCAAAAAAAATGATTTGGCAGTCCATTTGATTCCAACTTTACAGTTTCCTCTACTGTTCAAGCAACCAAATGTTTTTGCACAACATTAGGGTTGTAAAATAGCTCATAATTAAATCCATGACTGAACGTGTGGAGCCTGTTTCTGGTAGGATTTTCCCCAGAAACATAAAAATGAACCCAAAAGCTCGGCATCCCAGGAATGAATCCCTGGAGAGCCTCGTGTGTCTCCTGTTTCACCTGGACCGGAGCGAGTGAACGGGCCAACCTCTCAGCAGAAAAGCTCTTTAAATGATTGAAATGTTTTGGACACTCATCAGGACAAAAGAAGTGAAAACAAGAGGAGCTGAGTGAGTTGCTGGTCAAGCAGAAAAGTGGGAAGGGTTAATCCCGGTTTACTCTGGCCTCACTCAGCAGCTCCTCATCACCCAGGTGATAAACGGGAGGATTCCCCACTCACCTGCAGCGAGCGCGGCGTTCAAACTGCGCCCCAGGCTCGACTTCAGAGGAGACGCGATGCACTGATCCAGGAGAGCGGGGCACGACGAGGCGTAAAGAGGAACAGCTACCAAAGATTCTCAGGAAACAAGAGTGAACAGACTTCCAGGGAAAAAACATTTTCCTCTTCTGAGGAAGTTATTGATGGCAGAAGCAACATGAACATTTAGCAGTTTTGCAACTCTAGTGGAAAGTTTGCCCAATTTTCTTCTGAAAAAAGCTCAAACTCAGCCAGATTGGATGGAGAGAATGAATAGAAGCTTTCAAATCATGCAAAAATGTAAATTTTGATGTCATTTAATTAGTGAATTTATTTCTACAGGCGTGGAGTGCATAAAGATTTTGCATAAAGGCCAGACTTATTTTTCTCTGACTTGAGTTCTGGATTAAAAGCTAGAAAATTGTAGTGGACTCTATTAACTAGTTAGATGACTTCTGAAGAGACTTTGTTACACTGGATTTTATTTGGGGGTACCAGAATAAAGGGGTTTGCATATAAATGCATGCCACACTTTTAAAAATTTAATTGTAAACACATTTTGAATTCCTGTACCCTTACTTTTTATCCAGAATTATAACATTTTCTGTCGTGAGTAAAATACATTGTAAGTCGTTTTAATTCGACTTCTTTAATTGCTTTTTTTCTGACAGCAATGAAAATGTCTCCAGTAACTATTCGCCTTGTTTGCGTTGGTTTCTTTGAATTGCTGGAGCTCCTTTTGTGCTAACAAAGTTTCAGCAAACACGTGCGTCTCCAGATTCTCAGAAAGGTAAGGCTCTTTCCCTTAGTGCCGGATGTTTCCAGGTAAAATCTCAAACGGCTTTAACGTGAGGACAAAAAGGGCCTGGCGAAGAGCAGAGTTTTACTAAAACAAGAGATTGGAGCAAAAAGATACCACACTATTATTGATTAACCCTTTTTTCTTTTGCTGTCGTGCTTTTCGGACAAATGAGCAAACTTTTCTTCGCTCTTGCAGCTGATAAAATCTCTGTTATCGTTCAAGGTAAATGCAAAGTTCAAAGGATGTCAGAGCTGTTTGCAAACCTTTGGGTGCAGAAATTGGCTTTGCAGCAATCAGTATTTCTTTATTTGGCACTTATCTTTATTTCTGCTGATAAACTGAAGCTGATTCATGAGTGTCAGAGGGTTTCGGTCGACCCTCTTTCCCCCCCGGTGTCAGTTTTAATTCCTGTCGGCTGTAAGACAGGAACGTTTCCATCTGAGACACACATTTGAGCAACAACAATCAATCAGCTGGGGCATGTCTTTGTAACTGCACACAGTTTGTGTAGGTGTGTTTTGTGTTAAACAGGCTTATAAAACTATTACTACATTCCATATGTGTGTTTGCTTGTTTCTTCACGTCTCATCTCTAACCACACCCATACGGGTTTTTTGGGAACAGCAATATGTTCATGTCGCTGCGACCTTTGAAGCAGAAATAGTACTGTCTGTATGAAGTTCTTGTATGCTGGAACGGTGCCTGAAGTAAAGTATTCACGCTTTGTCACGCTGCAGCCGTAAAATAAAATGCATTTCGTCTGAATTTTATGTGATAGACTAACTCAAGGCAGTGGAAAACTGAGAAGTGGAAGGGAAATGATACATTATATTTAAACTCTTTTATTTACAAATTGAAATCTGAAACGTGTTATTTATATTCGGGTCTTAAAATAAAATCCATAAATCATCAGAGAGAGGGATGACGGCTGCAAAAGACAAGTTTTTTTAACAAAAAGGAAGTCTTTATGTAACAGGTGGTACTTTTGAACACCGTTAGGAAACTCAAATTCAACATCCTATAGGAAGAAAATTGTAAAACTTGGTATTTCAAGAGTTGGTTCTGATTAGGAAAAGTTTCAGAACAATTGATTTAAGTTTTATCAAAAGAGTGAGACCCCCACCAGGAAGTAGCTGGTCATAGTTTCTATCCTCTTCTTGTTATAATCTATATTAACAGTTTAGATAAAAATATTCCGTTTCAGTTTTGTGCTGATGATATGTCTTATATTCTCGCTAAAAGTTTATTTTGATGTGGTTTAGTCCAATTTGGGTGATCTATAGCTCAGAAATCTAAAGTAATGTTGATTATAAGAGCATATCTAACTCACAGCTGATGCAGCCCATTATTACGTCTGCAGGCTCTCAAATTGAGATTGTGTCTCAGTATAAACACTGAGGTTTTATTTTTTATTGCTGGGCTTTGTTCCCCACATTCGACAGCTTGTAAAAAAACATCTGAAGCAGAATTTGGGTTTTTATTTCAGAATTGGACCATGATATCTGTGGTTTTGTGATTTATAATTGTCGGTCAGCTGCAGGAACCGATGGCCATACCTCAACATG
This sequence comes from Xiphophorus couchianus, assembly GCF_001444195.1. Classification (NCBI taxonomy): domain Eukaryota; kingdom Metazoa; phylum Chordata; class Actinopteri; order Cyprinodontiformes; family Poeciliidae; genus Xiphophorus; species Xiphophorus couchianus. Next base: position 20,663,952 of record NC_040233.1, read on the forward strand.
CAGTTTTATGGTTATTTGTTCGACTTAAAATCAGAAATAGAGCATGATTTGTTTTTTTTGCACATGATTTTATGTCGCAACCTATTTAGGAAGCAGTAACTTTCTAATAATAACATCCATACACATGTTGGTATAAAGGTTCACAAAATACAGAAAAATAAGTGAAAAGGTTTAAGAGTTTTATCTTTTTAGCAATCCCTGCATTATGTACATCTCAAGGTAATAAAACAGCAAATAAAATCCAGGAGAAGTGTTTCTTCCTGAGTGCATCTTTGCTGTAAAACGTTGGTTGAAACATCACAAGTGTTTCAAGGAACGCGTCATAAAAGCTGAAATATGCACTTCTATTGACATAGTGAGAAAATTATAAGAGGGCTGGCTACATTTTGTCTGCACGCTTAACAAAGCACAGTCTGTACTGCACCTTTCTGCTGCTTTGTAATTATTTACCATTCTTGAGGAGCATCAAGTCCTGCAGGTAAAGCCGCTTGGTGAGTCGGATTTTCTCACAGTCAGAAAACCACACGAAATTCCTTTCAGTCCACAAACTGTGATGTTATTTTTAAGCTCTGTTTCATGTAACCTGCGACTCAACTTGTTTGTGGAGGAAACTGGGCCAGTGCAGTTATTTGTTGGCTTTGCTGCAAGAAGCAATTTGCACAACTTGTTTCTCATATTCTCTTGACAGTGAAACATTTCTGATGGGGATGCTTGCACTAAAATCGAGGATTTTGAGAAAGGAGGATCCAGAGGACCTGCAGCTGAAGCTCAGCTCTGGTTCCAGCTTCGACCCACTCGCTCAGGCACAAGCACACACCATGCACCTGTGCAGGATTGTGCTGAAAAGTGCTGATAGCCGGGTGAAAGAACTTGACATTTGCTTTCCTAATCACCTGCGACACCTCCTTTTTGTTTGAGCAGAGCGAGAAGTATCACAGAGCTCAACAAAGGACCCATTTTCTTCCTCAACCTGTTTGTCCAAGCCTGTTTTTTTTTCTGCTGGCTCTCTGAAACCACAAGCTCTTTATTTTATCCCCTAATGTTAGCTTTTAAATCCACATCAGTACTCTCATTTGGTCTGAGATGGTAAATATTTCTGCAGACAATACGCACACATGCAAACACGCACACACACCTGAAAAACAGACTTTTACCCACTTCCACCACACATGTGCTCACATTTCCTCCTCAAATTCTCAATTTGAGCTGGAACGGTTTCACTTGGTCCTTTTGGCCTCATTATGAAGATTTTAAAACCTAGATCTAGGTACAAAAATATGCGCAGTATATTTTTATACTGCAGTACAAAAATATGCGCTATTTCAAGCTTTACAGTATGATTCTGATGGTAGTTGAATAGTTTGTGTTTAAATAAATTTGAAAAAAGGCAAACATGATGGTGGATGATGATGCAGAGGCAAACACAACTCACTGCACATGGGTTTGCACAATTTATATCCAGAAATATGAACTGGAGTAGAGATATGGTACTAGAACTGGGCAGAAAATGAGAGAGAAAAAACAAAGAATATCTTCAAAACTTTGAAAACAGTGTGACTCAAATGTTCCAATTTTTATAGTTTAGGTAGATAACATTAAAATCAGCAGGGGGAGAAATTCTCTCCTCCATCAGGCCCAACAGAAAGTCTCTAACTTAATAGTAAAAGTTTGTTTCTGAGAGAAAAATATGCACAATAAAATGACATTTTATTAAAGGGAGGATAAATTTAAAATATATGTATTATAGCTGTTTTTATTGATATTTTTACATCAGAAATGATTTACGACCTGCTAACTAATGAATGCCCAAAGCAGTCGACCTCTGATTTTGAGGATTCATCCTCAGTGATGAACCCCAGGTCTTTGAGGTTGGACAGCCTCCTTGCCATGACCCTAATCTGTTGCTCCCTCCATCAGATTTGAGTCGGTACTTTTATTGGGCCATGTTTATATAAATTAAAGATCACTTTAAGCTTAATCATGGTATTAAATAAATTTAGGATTATCTAACCTCAAAACAGCCACTTGTAAACACTGGAAGGATGTTAAGGCAGACAGCAACAATTAAAACATCAGTTTTTCTTCAGAGCGATAATATCAACATTTAATTGACCAGATCGGACACCGTTTTGCAATGTGAATCTTTTTTTTTTAGCACCAGATTTATTTAGAGACTGTATATTCATTTGTTTAAATCTGAAAAACAAAAAAAAAAACATAAACAATAAAATCCCCAACTTTGATTTAAGCTTTCATTGGACAATAATGTTATGACTGAACCAAATACCAAGTCAATAATTAACTCTAATCTAATTTAAACCCAACAAGCGGGAAACATATTTAGTCTTTCTGGATGTTAAACACCAGCTTAAGCTCAGGCAAAAGAATGTGAAGAGAAAACCGTTTAATCAGGATTTCTTTACCAATAAAGAATAAAAACTTAAACATACAGACTATTCAAACCTGGACTTAATGATCGTAGACGGATTACTGATTCGTTAAGACACAGTTTATAATTTGTGTAAACATCTTAGTTCACCCAAATCTTGTCCAGCCTTGTTTTCATGATCTAAACATCTTCTACTCCTGAGAGCTGGATGCAACTTTACACATCTATTTTTACTTCTTTTCTCCATTACAAGCGGAAAATAAAATGTTTTAATCATAATAATTCATCAGAAAAGGCAGTTTTTTCTTTGCTTTTGTAAACAAATCTTAATTATTTGCCGATACCTTTGCTCTCATTGCCTTTAAATGAGCTGAAGAACTTAAACGTCTGTCAGCAGAGACAAAACATGACTGAGACTTGCTGCCTGAGTCTATTCACTTTTCAACCAGACGTTAATTGCAGTCATTTTAAATAATATTAGGGGCCTGTTAAGCTTTCTGCAGCTAATGAACTCCTTCTGTCATCCATCTGTGCCTTGTTTTGTGTCAGTCTGTTATTCTGTATGCAAACAGGAAGCAAAAAAGAAAAAATCAAATGCTAACTCTTATAAATGTTGTAACCTTTGGGGACAAATATATGGGCTGATATAATTTCAACATTGGGGAATTTGAGAGAAAAGGACTCAGATTTGATTATAATTCACTCAACACCTCAGCCATCTTCACCTCCTCCTCCCAACCCATCTCAGGTTGCCTGCAGTCAGGTATGATGCCCTGAGGCCTCTGCTTAAATCCCCAGCCCAGACGTCTGCACCGCTCTGGTTGCCTCATAGGGACTCTCGCTGCATTAGTCCCCCATCTTTAATGGGGCCCCTGCATTGTGACGGGTCTCTTGCTTTGTGTGGAGGCTGTTGGACGACTGTCCTTACTGAATGCTGAAGCTCGGCGGTGTGGCCGTCAGGCTCCCAGCAGCTCCTGTGAGGTCTCGTTGACCCTTTGAATGGGGTCACCCCACCAGGATACCAAAAATACAAAAAAAACTCAACCAAACTGAGGAATGTGGGAGAAATGTTGCTTCTTTGACCAACAGATTCATAAAAGAAAAGTCAGATTGTTTACATCCTTTTGTTTTAATCTCTGATAAAGCTGGTTATTTCACTCCTCGACCATTCTCTACTGTCAGTATTGGTCTTTTCCATCAGTCAAGGGATGCTTCATGTCCACCATGGGAACATTTCGTACCCAACTTGACATTAATGGTTTATATCGATGTCTATGATACTTGTCCTCTACTCAATGGAAATGTGTTTCTGTGACTCCAATCAATCTCAAGTGGATCCTCAACACTTATTCTGATTTATTCAATATCTCAATATTTCTCTCTTTTTGCACTTCAGTTCTAGTGAAGGACAATTTGTCCTGACCTGAGCTGCATCATTGCCAATTTGAGGAAAATAACAAATATCTGTGTTCTTGAGGAGTATGGTATATTTTCTTTCTACACGGATGTTGGCTTTTCCAAGTTCCCAGTCAGAAAAGCTCAAAGTGTGCTTTGCTACTTGTTAAGATTTATAAAGTTGGAGCTCACCAATTCTGATTTCAGCATCCAAATATGGTACAAATCAAGAAGGGAATACGTAGTTCCCGTACCAGCTAGTTTTGCTGCTACTGGCTGAAACCAAGACATCTTGAAGATAGCAGTACTTTTTGGGATAATGTTTTTTTTGTTTGTTTGTTTTTCTTCATTTTGGGTAATGAGTAACAGCAGCAATTACAGACTAGAAACAAATTATTTATTAGCACTATGAGCATGTAGCTAATCTTTAGCCGCTAACAAAGTAAGCTAGCACCTGCTGCAGGGTTTACTTCCCATCTCTGCTGTACTTAAGAGTTATTTCGCACATCTATGTTGTTCAAATCTGAACTTCAAAGTTCTACACTCAACGTAGCTTTGTAAAAAACTAAATAAATTAACATTTTCAGTACTGTTTTATCATTAGGACTGCCTTAGAATTGGAAAAACAAACAAAAAAAACAACACATTTTTAAAATTTGTAAACATGAACTGGTGTACTTGTTTGCAAATTGTATGCAATACATTTAATCAATTGAAGAAAATTAAAAGAATTTCCAAATCTTGTCTCCCTTGTATGTCCAAGCTGCTTTGTGTTGCCTAGTCTTGTAACCAGGAGAACTTCAGATGATGTTTGTTGATTTAAGGGTTGATTACATCATCCTGTTTAATTTTCACATGTATTTTGTTCTTGGCATAAAGACACAAAGCCATCAAATTATTTCCCAGGGCTGAATTGATAAACCCAGCTTTTAAAAGGGTTTGCTTTCATAAAAAGGTCTGCTTGTTCTGAATTTGTTAATGCAGAACAAGCAGTTGTGCATTAACTCCTTGTTAATGCACAACTGCTTTAATGAACTGCTTTCATTAATGCAGTTCTTAATGTACTGCACCAAAATGTAAAATGTTGGTTCAATTTCAGATCTTGTATTTCTAACCTTTCGGCTGCTCAGACCATTGCTGTGAGAGGAAAACAAGGAATCTGTTTAATCTAAGTTTGGACGCCACTTTAACTTCTGCAGGATGCGACAGTTAAAACTTCCAGTCAGCGTCGGCCCCTGTTTTGAATTCTTTCCCGCTTTCCTAATCAAAGACCAGGCTGCTATCAGATCAGGCCTCATTTTAACGTCATTCAGTGAACCAACAAACCGGCTAAGCGTTCTCTCTCATCACGCTTTATACGAGTGAAGAGGAGAACAACTGTGATGCTAATTTTGTTTGTTTCTATTTCTGGAGAACTTTAAAGTGATGCTCTGTATCATTAATGTCAATGAGTAAACTTTAAAGGCGATTACAGATACTAATCTCAGTGCTGTTTTGTCTCATGAATGTCTCTTCTAAGTAAAAACATGGTTCTGAAAAAAACTAATCTAACTGAAGAAATGCAACATATATACTAGCCTTGCTTCAATCACTTTTTTGGGACCTAATCCAACTTAACATGAATATGTGCCATTATTTTCCAATCTGGAAAGGTTTTACTTGGCAATTTATTGCTATTTTAAATTATGGTGTAGTATAAGATAAACTGTCAGCTTTACTGCAGCATTTTTGCCCATATCTTCAGCTCTAATTGAACTTGCAAGACTGATAATTACATGTCTTTTTTACATCCTTGTTAGCTGCATAGCTGCTAGATCTAAACTACAGGCTATGAGGAGGGAGTGCAAAGACTATCAAATGTAATTGTAGTTGCTCCTTTTAACCATGTAATCTTTGATAGAATGATTTAAAATCCTGCAACATCCAGGAAGAAAGATATTTGGCAATGACTTGACATATCTTTCTGTAATGAATTAATAAACAAACTTTATCCTAAATGTCCTGATTTGTAGATTTATGTTAGATAAGTTCATCTAGATGAAATAAAAAAACTGACACTATTGCAGATTTTATTTTTTTGTTATTTTCACCAGTTTTTTCCATTAAAGCATCAACAAATGTCAATAAATTCAAAGAATAATTAAATGCAGTTCTTGTGCGCAGTTTGTTACAAATCACAGTTTTTTATGTGACTGTTGCCCTGAAGGACATTTTAAATGTTGTTCAAGAGTATTTGTGTCTGTGGGGCTATGATTGTTGTTGTCTAAAAATAAGTAATCAGGGTTTCCCTTGGTGTATTATAAGCCTGGCGGGCCACCAGGCTTTACTTGTGCCCCCGCCAGGCTTAGCCTTGTTAATTTATTTTAATTTTTTTTAATGATTGCCTTTTTTAAAGACTTTATAGTTGGTGTTTAGGTATTAATCTTCCACTCTGCCAATAACGCATAACTATCAAGTGATATTTTCAAGTTTCCTGTCAACAATAAACATGTTTTACCTCAAAAACATGGCGGGCAGCTGGATCACTGCCATAGTGCCAGAGGGAAACCCTGAGTAATAAAACATTTTTTATCATCACTTATCATTAAACTATCATGATAAAATTTTAATAAATGTATATCAAGTATTGTTACACAGAGTTTTGCTCTCATGTTACATGTTTCCTTGGAAATCCAAATTCTCTCCTTTAATTTCTAAAGTTTTCAGATTTGACATTTATGAACAGTTTGGATTAAATTCCTTAAAGACATCTTACCTATTAACTCTGCACACTGTAACTTTTAAAACTTGACTTCCTGTTAGGAGTCAGGTCAACACGCAGATTAGATGTATTTAAAAAGAAGAGAGTGTATATAGCAGCTTTTGGGAAGACAGTTGTTCTTAGGTAACCTTATACTGACGGTCACACAGATAAACCTGAGGTTGCCTCTGCTGATCGGGTCTCATGTTTCTGCAGCTCACAGTGAATCTCAGCGGATAATAATTGAGACTGAGCCCGACTCCATTGTGCCCTTGCATTGTGTTACATGGGAATGAGGACGGCAGGAAACCTTCCTTTTGTTGAGCTCTTAATATTTTGTATTATCACAGCAGCAAATGCACATCGACGGATACAAACCGAGAGCACACACACGCACACACGTCTGCGTCATGTGCAAGAGAGGGAGCTTTGCCACTTCAAAGCCTTCAGTGTGTGCACAAAGCAAATGGCAGGAGGAGGAAAATTAGAGGGGGGACATGGGTGCTTCTTCAGAGGGACAGGAAGCAAATCGGAAGAGCCTTTAATCTCCCACCACCCGTCCAAATCGAATACCCAGGCGAGATGACGTTTGTGGTCATAAATTCGCCAAGCATATAAAAATCATTGCTGTCCCAGATCAAGCTGTCCCCATCAAGTCACAGGTTGTATTTCATCGTATTCTTGGTGTCTCTATGACCAGCTTTGTGTAGGTATTATGTTTCTAGTCCGCAGTGACAATAAAAAAGGAGTCCAGGACATTATCCTAGTCTACTTTAACAAGATAAAACTAGAGAAAATTAATTAAAGATAACCTATTATGCTTTCTTTGAACTGGTTAAAATACATTCACTCCATTTTTTGCACAAAATTATTCTTAAGATTTTAGTTTTCTCAGTTCTTCTTATTTTGAGCTCCTTTTAGAATGTGCCGTTTTAAATCACTTTAAATTCAGATAAGCTGCTGCTGGCCACACCACCCAACTCAACAATAACACTCGCACGTGAAAATGGCTGCCAACAGATAGGCAATTATACAACTGCACATCTTCGAAAAGCAGAAGTAGAGCCTCCTGCACATCCAGCAAGAAAAGCTTCTTGCTGAAGTAATATTGGACTTCAGATTAATTCCTTGTTGTTTCTGGATAATTATAGTTTGAAGTATTTTTATTTTTGCTGAAAACCTTAAAACATCTCAACTAACTTTTATTTTCAAGACTCAGCAAACGTGTCTGAAAATTACTTAAGAGGCTTCTGGTATCACTGTAAATGTTGTATAATCTCTAATTTTGTGTCTTGCTACAACTGCAGCAAGTACTTTCTGGACGATAAGTCAACAACAAAAAACACTTGTCTCTTTCGGCCATTGTGTAGCACATACAGCAGTAAGTAAGTCAGTAGATAAAGTTAAAGTTTAAAAAGCGTTTTTTGCAGACATAAAATCACAAAGTATTGTACAATAAAAATCAACCTTAAATTATGCAAAGAATAAAACAAGCATCAGAAACACTATAGTCATAACACAAAAGCCTGGGAAAATAAAAGCAGCTAAAACCATTTCTAAATGGTAAGTCAACCTCTAAACACTTGTCTTTTTCAGCTGCCGTTGCAGAGCACATAGAGCAGGAAAAAACTGCTGACCAAATGTGCTGGAATTCAGCTTGGGTTGCTAGGTAACAGGGCTGAGATTGGCCAGGGTTGCTAGGTGGCTGTCAAATGTGACTCAATAATCGTGAAGTTTTTGAAACAACTCATTTTCCAGTTACCAAAAAACATAAACTTATTGCCAATAAACGGCTGGGTGTTTGGGATTTTTTTTAAGCACTTTGGCTGTTTTTTTAAGAAGAAATGTCCCGGATCTCTGCTTAGGTTGCTAGGTAACGGGCGGCTCTCTGCTGGGGTTGCTTGGTGAAAGCATTGCCCGGTGACTTGTTACATTAAAGAGGTTTTTGAAACTGCTCATTTTCTAGACACCAGAACACATTAACTTATTTTTAAAAAACGTCTGCGTGTTTTTCAAAAAAAGTTTCAGTTGTTTTTAGAAGCAGCTGAAACCCAAATCAAAGTACAAACATGTACAAAATGTGAGTTTTGCATAAGTCTCCCTTAAGAATAAATTCAATGGTTTCTTTCCTCCATCAAAGCAAATGGAAGAAGAAAAATGTCTCATGTGAGCTGTAACCCTTTAACCTGAGCCCCATGTTCCTGCAGCTCATCATCTCTCTTTTTTTTGTGACAACCTACAATTGTTTTTAAGCAGCCCTGGAGATGTGTTGAAGATAAGCCATCCTGCTTAATGCGACCAAGGATTTCTCGGCAGGTTTCCTGCAGGCGACGCGTTCCCGCGGGCTGCGGATCTCGCGTAGCGGCGTCGTATTTCAAAGATGCTGTCGGACATGCATGAGGGGGGCCTTGAACACGTCTTGTAATTAGCAGCAGAGAAATAATCCAAAAGGAAGTTTCATAAACAGATGATGGTTTCAGTCGTGATTCTGAGATGAAGTGTGACTTTTCTGGGGGGGTTTAAGCTAAAGGAGACATCCACGAGACCGTGAAAGGCAGTCGTTGAAGTGATTAGTGGCCACAGCTTTTTGGTGAAGTCACACTCTTTAATTACTGAAAACACCAATGGAGGTAAATGCTCCATCATCTGATAGCATCTGGAGTTGAACACCCACCTCCTCTGATCAACACTAAACACAGTAAACGCCAGTAATGAAGCTGAAGCGCCTGAGCTTCAACACTCACAAAAGAACAACATTTTACTTGTTGGGGAAAATATCATCTTTATTTTCTTTGAATTCGATGTAGGAAGTACTTCTCAATTATTTTGATACCATCAATAGGTTAACTTATTTTAGTAATTCAATTTTCACAGAGTGAGATTTTATCACAGATAATTAGATTTTTATGTCTGACAGTGAATGAAAACCTAAAATCAGATTTCAGTTGCATTTACTTAAGTAACGTCTAGGGAAAAAAAAGATACTTTTAGGAGTTTCTTTACTAAGCTGTACTTTTTACTTTTCTTGAGTAATTTTACTACAAAGTATCGCTATTCTTACTTAAGTAAAATTCCTGGATTCTCTCCCCTCTTTGAGTAACTTTATTAAATGAAGAACAAACAAGTTTTAACCAGAAATTCACTGACACAACTGGAGTTATTGTTAAAGTTTTGTAAATTTTATGTTAAGAGGAATTGATCTGGAAAAAATATTTATTTTCTTTATTTTTTTATTTGTTATTATGTTATTTAAATGAATTATTTTCATTTTGGTCATTAAAGTAACAAAATTTCCACATAAATTAAATTATCATCTCAAAAGAAGATGATTTATTATCTCCTTTTGATCTGTCTGGTTATGTAATTTTTAAATATTAAATGATTTTACCAAATACGTTTTACTCTTACTGGAGTCATTTATTGGATGGTTACTTTTTTACTTTTACTTGAATAAAAATAGAGGTGAGTGTCAGTGGACTGCTTTCAGAATAAAATACATTTCAATCTGAAAGCAGTCCACTGACACTCACCTCTTCCTTTTGTGACTAATATCTTAATTGATTTTGTGACTCGTGTGTGATTTATTATCTCCTGCTGATTAACATTTTGTCAAACTTAAATTTGGAAAAGCACACTTACTCATCCAGCAGCTGCCTCCTTTCATGTGCTGTGAATCAGTCGTATTTGTTTGCTTAATTTACTGCTCAAAGAAGAAAATGCATCACACAGAGCAAATACTGAGTTTGTTAGTTACAACACTACTGGAGTAAAAAGGCAGGTGAAATGTCCAGGTGGAGATCCTCAGGCAGGTCATTCCAGAGCCAACAGGCACGTCACCTTTGAACTATGACCTCTGAAGAGTCAGAATGTGTCAGCTTTCAAGATGCAAATTGTTTGTAATGAAAACTAAAATTAGATAAGTTGTGTCAAATGTATTTCTTAAAAAGAAAAATACTCAGAGGTTTTATGACTCACTTTTTTTTAATATATATATTCATATACTTGTGCTCATTTTCTGAGGTTTTCGTCTGATTCAGCCAGTCGGTTTACCCAAAGCAGCATTTTAGTTTCCTAGCTACACAGTTGTATTTATGCTGTGTTAACCACTTGGTGTGATGTGTATTATTAATAACTTTTAAGTGGAGAATTGGTTGTAAATAAAAAAAAAATTAGAATAAAATTTATCCCAGTATCATAATAAAATCAGAAAAGTCTTATGACAAAGTAATGTAAGTAGCAGACTAATTTATTCCAGATTAACAAGAAGCAAAAACAGCTGGTGTCAAAATGTGTGATAAATAACACTAATAATAATTTCCACATGTGAAGAAAATTAATTGACAAGCTATGTCTTTCTAAAGTATTCGCAACTTCAAACCTTTTTATATTTTGTCAAGTTACAACCACAAAGTTCGATGTATTTTATTAGGTCTCCTAATGAATAAATATAGTCATTCTATGTATAATTTAATCTCAGAGAATATTAGAAAAGAAAGTGCATCATGAAGACCAAAGAACAAAGCAGAGGCATCAGGCAGAAAGATGTGGAAACATTTAAAACAGGTTAAGTTAAAAAATATTCCAGCTTTGAAATCAAGTAATGACTAAACAAAATAATGATCAATCCGTCATTTGAAGATTTAGACAGCATGATATGACTGCCAAAAAACAACCAAGAAGCCCAGGCTAACTCTGGATGAGCTGTAGAGATCCGCAGCTCAGGTGGGAGAATATTCTGACATGAAAACCTTATGAGCTGTTCATTTATTACGGCCATTTTAAAGATCAAACCTTTAGGGAAACACCATGAGTAAGAGATCTTAAATATAATTATCAAAGGTAATCTATGACGCTTCCTTGAATAAGTTAGGATAGATTTATGGGCTATAGACAACATGTTTATTACATTTTCTGCACAAAATAATTCTTAGATATTGAGATTTTAGTCTGGTCAGTTCTATTTTGAGCTCCTTTCAGAATGAGCTGCTTTAGGGCGTCTTGTCACTTTAAATCCAAATAAACTGCTGCTGGCCACGCCCCCAACTCAACATTTACACTCACACGTAAAAATGGCTACAAACGGATTGTACTCTTCTCTTGCTTTGAGAAGCACGAGAACAGCCTCCCGCACAACCAAGACAAAAGCAGCAGGCTGTTTCTAAATAGTAAGTCAACAGCAAAATACTTGATTTTTCCTGCAGCCATTGTACAGCAGATAAAACAGCTGACAAAATGTGCCAGAATATGGCTGGGGTTGCTAGGTAACGGTGCAGAGGCCGTTGAATATGACTCAATAATCGGGAGGTTATTAACTCATTTTCCAGATACTAAAAAACATGAATTTATGGCCAAGAAACTGCTGGGTGTTTGGTTTTATAAGCAATTGGGCCATTTTTTAGAAGCAGTTGAGACACAAATGGATGTACAAAAACATTCAAAATGTGAATTTTGCATAATAGGTTCCCTTTGAAATCAAAGTTTCCAATAGAAAATATAAAAGTTAGTGAAACAAGTAAGGATGTGTTGTAATAGTAAAGCAAAAACAATATGTAATATATAAAGCAAAAGGTTGAGACAACTTAGTTGGGAGTAAGAATTTAAAAACCAAAAGCTTTGGCAGATCTGTTTTACAGTCTGTGATGTTTTCAACAAAAGTAAACCAGAATGAGTAAAAACTAATAATATTCTGACTCAATTAATAAGTCCGTAGCTGCTAAGTCTTGATGATCATGCAAAATTGGTTGAATTATATATCAATAGGTAAGGCAGAAGGAGTTGCCAGGTTTGCCTTTGGTCCAGCTTTAAGAGCTTTTGTAGAGGAATAATATTCTCTGTGAAAAACGTCAGAGACAGATGCCGATCTCTTAAGGTTTGGATGCACACAGAAGAGGTTAGGCCATCGTGTCAGACAAAAAGTGCCAAATCCAAGCCTCCGCAGACCTCTGTCATCATTTTAGATGTCACTGACAGCAGAATTAGAAAAAGGCTGAACCAGTAAGAAACTCTCTTCTCTCCAAAAAGGAACATGGCAGCGACACTCAAGATTGAAAAGCTGCATCTGAACAAACCACATGACTTTTGGAATAATGTCCGCTCAGACAGATGGGTCCAGCTTGCAGTTGTCTGGCCATTATGCACGTTCTGAGAAAACCCGACCACATAATCTACACAAATAGCTTCGCTCTACCTCTTGCTGGAACATTACTCACAAATATGGGTTTTTTTAGCTGGGTTTCATATCCTTTGAGGTTGGAAGAGTCTGTGAGAAAATTTTATACTTTTTATGCATCTACTACATATTTTCTTGGTCAAATAAAGATATAGTTAGTGTAAACATTAAGTTGTTAAAGTATGATTTAAAACATTCAATAAATGTTTGGGAGCTTTAAATAACCTTTACGAACTGAAGCATTGCAACAAAACTCCACTGTGATGGAAGAAAAATACATCTTTATGCAGAATATGTTTCTGTCAATGCAAACAGTAAAAAAATAAACTACAGTACATTCAATATGTTCTTCTACAAGATTGAGAGTTTTTTTCCGAATTGGTCAAGAACAGAAACAGTGCCTTGCAAAAATATTCATAAAATTATACTCATTTTTTTTGCTTTGAAAAGCAAAAAAGAAGCTCCTGCACAACCAAGAAGAAAGCAGCAGGTAATTTCTAAATGGTAAGTCAACAACAAAACACTTGTCTTTTCCAGCAGCCATTGTACAGAACATCCAGGAGATACAGCTGACCAAATGTACAAGAGTTCAGCTTGGGTTGCTAGCTCCAATGGCTAGCTCCAATGACTAGCAACAAACTGACTAGCCAACCAGTGAATGGTTGCTAGCCAACTAGTTTGGCTAGCAACTGTAAACTTTGTTAGCAAATTTTATTTGGATTTTAAGTGACAGACCACCATAAAATAGTGCAGAATTATGAAATACACTACAAAAATGTAAAATTTTACCCAGTGTTTTTGGTCTAGCTTTTAGAGCAAATATCTTAGTACACATGAAATAAGATGAAACTAACCTATGAGTAACTTTTTAACAAGAGGAACCTGTTTTAAGTCAATAACTTCTTAATATTGATGAAAAAATATGAGTTATAAGTGAAATAAGCTGCCAGAAACAATGACCTTTTTTTTCCATATTAGAAGTTAAAACGTTCCACATGCATGTACAAATATTGTGAATTCAGAAGGCAGTTGGTTGCACTGGATTTTATTTAGGTGTATCTGAGTAAAGAGGTCCTTATACAAATGCATGCCACAGTTTTTAGGCTTTTATTTTGACGGGGGAAAAAAATCTCTGAAGTGATGCACCAGTTTGTGCTGGAGTTCTGGCCATGACCAGAACTTCAGTCGTTCTGTAGTTTTGATTTGTAATCGTCAATGTGTTGCCTGGGTCTCTTTAATCTCAATGAGACATACCTGATTAAAAAAAGGTTGCAAACATATAGACAACAGTTTAAATTATTTCTGCATTGTGATAAGTGTTCTGCATGTTCCTCAGTTATTTCATGATGAGAAGAGTGTGAACAAGTGGCGACTTTACATGTTGTTTCACAAGAATAAACAACTCCTACACCCTCAAGTTGTTAAAACGACATCAAGAAGCTCACTGGAAAATTTAGAAAATGTTCTGTAACTTTTCTGGTTTCAGACTCTTGGGCCAAGGAGGATGAGATGCAGTAAATCTTTGAGAAAGTCTTTTGCATGCTTATAATATTCAGAATACTTTTGCATGTTTGAAAATGCCTTCATGCCATCTGCGTCTGTGCCCAAAATAAACCAGAGACAATTGATTTTGACCAAAGAGAAACTAAGCTGTAAAAACCTTCCACATTCCAAATCTCATTAGGGGAAAATTCAGCACCAAAGCCTTGACTCTTTCCATTTTCTACTCTGAATATAAACTCTTTAACACAAATAGCTTCTCATTTTTCCTGGGAAAAATATCTGCCATAACATTTATCTTGATTTTTTGCAAATACACACCGAGTACGAGCTAAAGGAATCAGCAACAGAAACCTGTACACACAGTTAGATAAGATAAACCCGGCAGGCCGAACCAAGACCCTTTCTGAGTTGTAAAACTCTCTGGCATATTTGCTGTAGATTAGATTAAAATCTGGCACATCACCAGATTCAATAACTTCTGCTGCAAATGTTTTATTTACACAAAAGCTAAGATAAGGCCGCAACCTCTGCAAACAGTTTGCTTCGGGCGATCGCCCTGGCTGGAGGACGAAAGCGTACGTGTGCGCTCTCTGGGACAAGGCCTGCAGATAAAACGTGTTAATTACCCATTACTGGAACTGGCTGGTCATACCCAGAACAATGACTTATGCTGCTGCCATCAGAAGAGAGGCAAGTCATGGCGTATAACGGCACCAGCAATTATCCCTCAATATGCTTTGTTTTCAATCATACAAAATGCCTCTATGATGAGCCGATGATGAGTAATAAGTAAGAGCGTGAACCGTGTACAGTCTTGTTATATTTGCAGAAAAAATGAATATGAATATGAACAATTAAACAAAATAGAGGCACTTCTATCAGTAAAAACACAAAACAGAATATTATTTGTAGATTAACATGCAGATTTAATGATTTAATTAACAGGTTGAATTTGCTGGAACTTGGATTCAAAAGCATAAGTCACTAAGTAACGTTCTTTGTCACAAGAAGCTGCTGCTTTTTGTTTCACTTTGGTAAAAAGGAAAGAATAACTCAACTTTTGATATATTATTTGTTTTCTCTCTCCGTTGTTCTGGCCTTTGGCAGGAATACGTCCAGTTTCAAGGAGGGACGGCCAAGATATTCTTGCTTTTTGACTCATGCCCAAAATATGTTATAGTTAGTCACACAGAGATTAAAAAGCTGTGACTAAGATTTAAGTTCTCTTCGCACGTTAGTTATTAAACATCATAATATCAAGGCTTGTCAACCGGTCCCAAAGGTTTAAAGGTTAATTTAACGAGACTCATTGAGTTCCCCTTTTCTCCAAATAAAATGAAAGACAACAGCTCATAAGAAACAGGAATTTGTTTAAAAATGTTTTTAGGAGTTTTAGGCAGAGTTAATAGTCAAAATAATTTCTCTCAAGTTGAGGTAAAAAGCAGTAAAACTACTCCTAGAAATTAATTTCTTTTCCCAAAAGTCACCCAAATAAACCTGGTAAGTTATTATATATTATTTCAAGTTTTTTCATAATTTACCACATTAAAACTTAAAGCTTCAGTGTGTTTTGTTGAGTGTGTTATATAATACGTCAATATAAACGATTGCAGAGTCAATAATATGAAACTCTACCCATTTTGATAAGCTTCAGAGTTATTTTTCTATCAGTTCTTTAGATCTAGAAACTTATTTTTTTGCCCATTTCTCTTTTCCAAATAGCTCAAGTTCAGTCAGATTCAACGGGTTGTTTCTGTGAGCATCCATTTTTAAATCTTTGTCACTAATCTGTTGTTCTGGACTTTGATTAGGCCATCCTAAGACTCTCCATCTCAGCTACACCCTTCAACAGAAATGTGGTTTATGTGCAAATCCAGTTTATTTATAAGGTACATGTAAACAAAACTTTAAAGTCATGTGAAATAACAAGATAAATAAAAACAAAACAGTCATAAAGGACTCAAACTGTGATGAAAGTCATTGGAAATAAGAGTTAAACTTCTTTCCTTTCTATTTTTAAGTTTTAGAAGCGTACTGTTACTTCTGAAGGAAAATGGTAGGACTGAATTTTATTTATGACTAAAAGAGTAACAGGGGCTAAATGTAGATGATTGCCTCACTTTTTGGCTTTTATAAAACGTCCTGAAAAGGGAGAATCATTTCTCTTTCACTTTCACTGAAGTTTATTGAAGTTTGTAAAGCTGTAACATAACAAAATGTAAAACGCTAACTTCTAAACTACTTGTTTTTTCTTTTGTTCAGCAGTGGAGGTCAGCTTTAAAAAAGTAATTTCATTGTTGCCTAACTTGCTCTTTGCTTTTACCACAGTAATCCTAGATCTGCATTACTTCACTTTGTGCAGACTCTTCATTATGTCACTTAAACTGTGAGTACAGTAGTAGACTATCTCTTTAATCCCTACGTAATCAGAATTAGCTAGACTTATTAATCCCTGCAGGGAAATTCCAGCAGTATAAACGAAATTAAAATCCACCATAAAATGTTCAAGTAGCTTTAATTACACCTGCTATGCAGAGAAAAGTAAGCACTGGATCTTTTTCTCTTTTTTTTCTCCTTAAGTAATCTTGGAGCTGAAAACACTTTCAACACACGAAAAACGCCTACAGCTCGTAAAAACAAACCCAAACTGGACAATGAATCTGGAGTTGTTAAAAATTTATAGTGAAATACCCCTGCCTGTTCCCTCACCCTCGTACGCACAAGCCGAAGTCAAACATTTACTGACCCTAAAAATAAGATGTTTTCTGCAGATTGTATAATTACACGGCGTGGAGAGTGGAGATGTTAGCATGTAATGCGATGCCTCTAGTGTGTGTGTTTGTGGAGGGAAGGGGTTGCGGAAACGGGAGGCAGTTGGGGCGGGGGAGCTTCGCTACAATGTAATTAAAATACGATGGCCTTTGCAGAGCTCAACATGTTATTGTCTTCTCAACCTCAACTGCAAAAATAGACCTGTTTTCTTTCTCTCCCTCCATATGCTTCTGACCGATCTGAGGGATGGATTCAGCTTTGAGGCGGCGATGATCAACGTCTTGTGAAATCCCGGCCTTTGGCATAGTTTCTATCAAATTCCTGTACCTGTACACAGTAGCTGCATGTGTATCCGCTGTAAAACTGTCAGCACGATAAATCCAGCTTGCACAAAAAGGCCCTTAAAAACCTCAGGTAAAACTCCAACTGGTCCCATTCCCCGGGTTTCACCCCAGACTGTCCACAGCATGCCTTTTTGACTTATGCAATTCCATCCGAGAGGCATTTTATTGAAGTGGTTGCCTATTTGCCCTCGCATTAAACGCCTGAGGAATGTGTCCCTGGGTTTGCTGAGGTTGTTTTGATGTGCATTCAAAAAGCCTGTGTGCAGAAGGAGCTCATTCACAGCTCGCATGGACTCAATGGCTTCATTTGTCCTTGAAGGTAAACACTCGCAGAGAGGAGGCCCACAAATATGGCCTTTTCAAATGCCAGCACCCCCTCGGCTCTCCATCTTATGTGACAATGAACAAATTCCTATTCAAAAGCGCTTACTGTGCGATAGCGTAACCATTGTGGCGGCGTCAACACACCTGAGCAAATGACCGAACCACATCAGTGCTGAACAAAGCCGGCCTTGAACTGTAAACGTGACGTGCATGTGTGTGTGGGACACTCAGACGGGGTAAGTGCCATTTTTCATTAGGGAGTCTGACAAGCTGATGTTAGCGAGTTATTTAGCTGTGTTGTCCGCCTCTTCAGCAGTAGGCTGTTTATCTTAACCGTGATAAACACGCCAACTCTTGGTAGTTTGTTTGAAACATACACCAACACTTTAAAACAAGTTAAATGTTGGTGTAATGCTGTTGGGACAAGAAGTTGGGGATTTTCAACCAGATGCTAAATCAGAAATTGTGACCCATTTGTTCACTTTTAGCTGAACTTCTTCCACATTATAGAACAGGAAGACGGTTTATAATAACATTATTGTTGTGTTAATATATCCAGTCGTTAGCAAACCAGTTTGTTTACTAAAGATAACGTTAGCCCTTACTACCGCAAGTTTCAAAAGAGTACATTAAAATATTACTTTTACCACATGTCTGCCAGAAGTATGAATCATTTTGGATTCACTGTTTCCAGATTGTGCGAGTTTCCGCCCAGTTGGGCTGCTTTTGAACACTTTGGGCTGGAAAGAACAGCTTATTTTATTAGCTTACTATTATTTTTGAAATGTCAAAAATCTGTCGAACGTGACAACGTCAATAATTAGTCATTCGTTAATCAAGTGTTACCATGTGGTAGCAGCAATAAAACAAAAATCCCAGTGGAACATCAGGATTTAAAAGGAGAGCACCACAAAAACAACAACAACAAAAAAACACACAAGTCTTGTTGTGTTCAGAGTCAAGCCCTGTGCAGACCCAATGGGATCTGGTTTTGGTTCGCATGTAATAAAGAACAAGCAAAAATGTTGTGAATTGTCACAAGTCTATCAGTCAATCTGTCACAAGGGCAGATTAATGGTTTACTGGAGACTACAGATTTTAAAAAAAGGCTGTCTGCTGTAAAAAGAAAAAATATATAAATATAAATATATTCTGAGCAGTAACTATGCAAAAACTATATAAAAAATGAATACATTTTACATTTAAGATAAAAATAACACTTTTGTCTGTAATAGCTTGTTTATGGTAAATAATTCCTTTGAAGCTGCAGTATATAAAAAGTTTGTTTTTTTTTAACATATTTGTCGTAACAGTATTGTATGACACAGGTAAGCTGTGAAAAACATCAAGGTTCTCTGTCTTTTCCCAGTTTTTCCAGTAACTAGAAACAACCAATCAGAGCCAGGAGGCGGGTTTTAGCGCTGTCAATCATGCCCTCTTTGCTCTCTGCTTTGATGCAGCTTCTCCCTATAATGAATGCTAAGGCTAGTTAGCTTTTCCACCAATTTTGGCAGATTAACAGTTTTTCTGTAATGATTAGTTGTTTGTCCGCCCACTGCTAAATGTGAACATTTAGCAGTGGGTACACAAGCATGATTGTGTACCCACCCACAAGAGACAGCAACAGCTACAAAACATAAAAGTAAACAGGAAGGATAAATTACAGCTTTAATGTTGATGAAATATAACATTAATATGGGAAAATATTACATATTTCAGTTATAACCATTACCTTTTCATCAATATTAAGGAATTATTGATTGAAAACAAGCTCCTAAATTGTGCTGAAATGATACTTGCAATTTAGTTTTGTCTTATTCAAGTGTACCAAGATATTTTCACAAGAATCTACCAAAAATAATGCTTATTGGCAGAAGGCAGATGGACAGCTGCATGTTTTCGGACTGAATCTTCTGAGAATGTAACTCTGAATATAAGTCAAATACAACATCTTGACTTCATCTTCAGGAATCTCACAAACATTTTCTCACACAGTCCTCAGCTTCTTAATCCTTATTGTTATGTCATGCCGTGCATGCTATCGTGACAGCTTAGTTACCAGGCCGTGCGTTCGGCATGTGCGAGCAGCTCACAGGTGCTGCCAGGTCTCCGCCCCGGAGTCAAAGCTGACAGACGTGTTTCTGCTCACTGTCACGTGAAATCACCAGATTTGTTGCTGCCTCTGAGGAGAAAACGGAGGGTTTAAAGGTGAGGGTCTACAATGGAGTAATTCATGACATGCATCTGTGAGGGAAGGGAACTCAAACTCAAGTCCTGCTTCAAATAATTTAAATTAGCACGGCAACAGTATATGTGTCCCTCTAAATTCCAGAAGTATAAATATAACCTTCAAGAAAACAATTGTGAGCTTAAATATTATTTTATCAAGCAGTTTTTATCCGTTTACTGTCAAATTACCTCAATCAGTCCCTCCAGTTATTTTTGCGATTCCAAGATTTTGGAAGTTCATGTAAAATCACTATATCCTTGCGCTTTTCTATGCCAACATATAATTATGAGTTTGTTGCAAATTTTCTGCAAAAATGGTCAAAAACATTGGGTCTAAGTGATGCTAACTCCCACCTGTAGCCTTACTTGAAGTCAAGTTAATGTCCCTGATCATTACAGCGAGTAACAAAAAGTCACATTTCTTGCCATACATAAACACAAATACTGCAAATATCTTACAAATATTCAAAAATTAACATCACAAAATCAGAAGTTTTGATTGTAAAACAGTCACGAAATCCTCAAGTGACTGATGTAGAAAGAGTATTCATGTAGAAAGAAATATTATTTAAATTTGAAAAGAACTCATCAAATGCTACAACAAGAATATGAAGGCCAAACAAGGAATGAATAAATTAAAAAAATAAAAGTCATAATATTATGAGAAGAGAGTACTATTTGGTCTTTATTCTCATAATACTACCAACTTTATTCTTGTATTTTTACGAATTTGTGTAGGACCTGTTCTAGCTAAATTAGCTGATTGCACAGGACTGGAATAACACCGATAGGATCCAGAAGAATCAAAGGAAAAGGTTTGAAGCCTTAAATGTTGCTTTGAACTGTGCAATTTATGTCAGTTGGCAGAGATATAATGATTTTCTCTAATCCTAAACCTGGGATTTCTATCCGCCGTAGGCGCCTGTCCTTAACCTTTCCTGTCTCATTAGTTCTGACACTGGAATTGTAACTTACAGGCATTCCCAGATCATTTTTCAAGAAAATGTCAGCGATAAAAAGCGTTTAGGACAACAGATTATGTGTCCATGGAGACCTGAGCTCAACATCAGACACCTAACCAACAACTTCAACAAGCTGACGGTTTTTTACTGCATCAGACAGAAAGAACAGGCCTTAAGAAAGTAAAACACGACACAATCAGATGTAATAATGTGAAAACTGAAGCACTAAGATGCCAGAAGTCTCTTAGGTCATCAGGTTTCAGGCCTGCAAACCTGGGATGCAGCACAGCAGTGTCTGTTTTTCTCAGCATTCCCAGGAGAGGTGTGTGTGTATTTGCTTGTCTGTAATGTCTTTCATTGCACCACAGCACTTCTGAGAGCTTAATGGTGCGCCCCTTTCAACACCTCGGGGGCTGTTATGAAGAATAACTGAGAGTCCAACAACAACGTTGAAAGTTTGACACAGTAGGTATGAAGACGGGTTATTTTGCAGCGAGGAGACATTTGTTCCCACACCTGTAAAATTCCACCTCAGACTGTAGAGCTCCTGCAGCCAAACGACGCAGACAAACACACTCATACTTCAGAGAAAAGAGGCGTACTCGTGCATGGCTAAGAACCAACAATAAGCGAAATCCTTTCCCTCTGATTGACAGTTTGTTCCGAGGCAAAAGCAGCCGGGGCGTGTTGTGTTTAGAAAAACTTTTATCTTTGAAGGAATTAAATATTTCTGAACTGTCACTTTTTAATGAGGAAAACTTATGCTACTTTTAAAAATACCTTCTTTAGTTGCTCATCTTAGTAGGATCAGGTTTTAGCTTCAGACGCCACTATGATAAGATTGATAAAATAGTAAAGCATCACCTAAAATGTATTTTATTTCAGTATTTAAATTAAAACTCAAGTGTCGTATGGCGTCAACGCACACAGAGGAATACGATTCAAATAGTGGTGGGACTCCATGAAAATTTTTAATCGAGTTAATAACTAATAATTCTGTCGCATTTAAATGGAAAAATACAAGTTACTGAATAAAGACATGAGCTCAACAACAAACATATTTATTGCTTTAATGTGTCGTTTCGATTATTCAACCATCAGGTTGATCTGACGTGCTGTCAAGTGTTTCAGGAAGTTCTGATGTTCTAGGGAAATTCTTTGAAAAAATATTTCTATAGAAATTATCATTAGGGATGTTTGTGTTTCCTGCAACATTTTTTGCATTGAGATGCGATTTCAGGCTTGAATAGCTTTGGTGATCAGCCAACTCATCTTTGCACAAGTTGAACACAACAATCGTCTTTTCCAGCGTCTCATCGGATTGTTTTTTAAAGGATAAATTAACTTCCAGAGGACCAAGAGAAGTGACTTTGTCGTCCATTGCTGTATGTGTTTTTAAAAAATGTGTTAAAATGCCTTAGTCTGTAGAAAATATTTTATTATTACGCTTTATTTTAGTTTGTTCTGTCATAAAATACACTGAAGTTTGAGACATCGATCTAAAGTATGTTAGTGAAAGGATTAATTGTTTTTTTTATTTGGCAGGATATTAAACCAGATGTTATCTTGCGTAACATCTAACCTGAGCAAATGAATTATGTGGAAGAGTGACTATTACCATTCAGTGAAGCGTTGCAGCATGGAAGCACTGCATCAATAGATCTTATCGCAGAATGAATGAAACCTTAAAAAAGAAAAAATAATACAATTTGAGCATTGTTCTGGCATGTTTTCTTGACAGCGTCCTAAGAATGCGTGTGGAGAACCGATGAAGTCCTCCAACCTGTTCAGAACAAAGAGAAAGGAAACTTTCTCTGCGTGCTCTGAATCATCCATCAGCTTGCAAGTCATGCAAATTGTAGGGAAGGGTGGGTATGAGCGCTGTAATTTCAATGGGATATGTGTGCTTTATTTAGAGCGCGGCGCGGTTAGGGGGGGCGAGCGCACGGAGGAGCCGGGGCCTCTGGCTGCTGCATTGTGCTAAGAGACGGGGCCTTTCCACTGGTCGTGACGGGCGGTTCTGATGTGGCCGACCACGCAACCCTGATGATTGGGTAGCATGTGTTCCTTGACCCTGACCATAATGGACAACTTTTACCCGCCGGAAGAAAATTACAGCCCCTCAGGAATGTTGCTGTTATTATTTTTCCTTCTTCCTATAAAATTGGAGAGGACGTTTTCAACATGTAAGCAATCGCAAAACCATTGAAGTTAAACCATCCGCGGAGGGAAATGGGCTTTTTCTTGCTGTTGTTGTTCGTGTAGGAGGGAAGTAGATTATTAGGAAGGATGGGAGATGAGTTTATGGGGGTGTTTTACCAAATTAGACAATGTACAATCAACACATTAGAGTAATTTCTTCCTCTTTTACCCGCCTACTACTAATTCACAGGCCTTGCTCAGCTTCTGTCATTGTATGGCAGAGAGAAGGAGCCTTTTCCCACACAAGTGTCTAACAATAACACTCAAACACTTTAACACATCTCCAGAGGGAGCAGAGCAACTTAAACTCCTGAGTTTTAAATCATCCTCAAAATACATCTGCAGGACTTCTTCCAACCAACCTGTGCAGGCCACTAAAAAAAACTAAAAACTAAAAGTGACTCACGAGAATCAAGTCCACATAAACTTAAATTACTTGATATATTTGGCCTGAGTCAGTCGGGTGAGTTTAATGGGGTCTGCATGAAGCTAAATAGAACGACCACATGGGTCAACACCAGAAGTGAGGCTGGTTTGGCCCACAGCGAGCCGACCCAGCATCTGTTTAAAAGCTACTAGCTGGACACAAACAGGGAACTCTGGCTCACCCTCCCCTCAGAGGAAGGCAGGGGTGCTCAAAATGGGACCGGGGGACCATTTGTGGCCCTCAGAGTGATTTTTTGCGACCCTAAACTGTAATTAAAACATGACACAAATTTGACCCGTCCATCACAGGTGCAAACTTTTTGCTTTTAATCAGGGTGGAATTATTACCTTCCAGACCAAACATACCGGCAGGGATCCAGCCAAATTGACAGTACCGTAATTCCGCTAGACTTTGCGCTATCTAAAAAATTCCAACTGTTTCTGAAAGGTGAGACGTTGAGCTTTCCAGCCAATCTCGGGTTATCACGGTAATTTAATTCCTGCTGTAGCAAGGAGTGAAATTAATACTTTAACAGACGGAAAACTGCAAAAATAACTAGAAAGTTCCAGTTGTTATGGATAAATGAGCCAAAATATTTACTCACAGGACACTTAAAGAACTGCATACAATTAAAATAAGCAAAAATATCCAAGCAGAGATTTTAGACTTAGGTCTAAAAGGGTTAAAAAGAACCAGAACCAGACATGGAGAAGCAGCGTTCAGCTTCTATACACCACAAATCTGGAACAAACTTCCAGAAAACTGCAAACAGCTGAAACACTGAGTTCCTTTAAATCCAGACTAAAAACCCACCTGTTTAAATTTGCTTTTGAAACATAATAAATGAAACAATAATCAACATTTTCATGTGTACTTAACAAAATGTGAAGCTTCAATTAGTTTGTAGTTTTGTGTTTTTATGAAGTAAAGCACTTTAAATGCCTTGTTGCTGAAACGTACTATACAAATAAACTGGACTGATTGAAGTACAACACAACATATTCGTCTTTATATAACCAAGTTTCTGCTGTTTTGATTTGTAATTGTCAGTGTTGATGCCAGTTTTGCCCAAGTCTCTTTAGAAAACGAGGTTTTTAATCTCAGTGAGAAATACTTTGTTAAATAAAAGTCACATTATAAGAAGCAGAACTGCATCTGTGTATATACTTTTACTGAAAGGATGACTTTGCAGTGCTAAAATCAGCTTTTATTGAATTTATTAAACTTAGAAAGTGTTTTGAAAGGAAGTGACTCAAATCATTTTCAGATAACAGAATAAATTTGTTCAATCAAACCCAAAAGAATTTGAAAACTAAATGAAATTTATCTTGATATGTACAAAAAAAAACTACAATAGCTTAATTATTATTATTTTTATGTTACTTTTGACTTGTCAATTTTGATGAAAGGTTTGTGCACCCCTGGCATAAAGCATGTGCAATCAGATCAGAGAGCAGAGCTGCTTCATCCCCCATGTAGTGAAACTCCTCATTAGGGTTCAGGTCAAGAGATTTTGTTGAACTTTGAGACGCAAACAGATCTTTTCAGTCCTTTGGTCCCTTTTTTTTTGAAGTGTGGAGATAAAGATGGTTGAGATTAGCGCAGCTTGAATTCAGGGAGGGGGCTTTAAAGGTCTTTTTAAGGGTTGTGGAGGGCATTGAGGTACCATCAATGATTACATCTGCAGCGGAGGATCAAAGCCTTCGCCCTGAGGGATGCTGCCTCTTGTTGCTGCTCACCTCACCTCACCTCACCTGTCCTGTTGGGTGTGCAGAAGAGAGCTGCAGAGATATTTCAGGTATTTTGCGGTTGGAGGAGAAAGAAAGAAGGATGTTCTTAAACCTACAATTACCTGAATGTCAAACAAGTTATCTACGAGTGGAAAGTCTTCACACCATTTCAAATTTTTTGTTTTCGCACTGGGATCTTATGGTACAGATAAACAAAGCTGCATGTAACTGTAAGCTAGAAGCAAAAGGATCCAAAAAGTTCTACAAATGAAAATTAGTGCACGTCTCTTCTGAGTTTGTTCATTTAAAAATCCAACATTTCTGTCAATTCTTCTTTGCAAAACAGCTCGAATTGAATGGATATCATCTGTGACAAACAGACCTTAATTCAGCTTCTCAGTTTCATTTAGGTCTGGACTTTGACTGGGCCGCATTGACACACAAATAAGCTTTGACCTAAACCAGTTAACAGCTTTTGGATGCGTCACTGCTCCAACACACCTGAATCAAATCACTGGTTAATGAACAAAACTTGACATGTAGGAGGTAATTTAGCTTGTTGAAGCAGGAATTTGTATCCAAACGTTGCAAACCCCTGAAACACCAATTCAACGATCGTCTCTTTGGCTAAGTTTACACAGCAGGTGTTGACGCTGAAATCTGATTATTTATTTTTGCGTGACTGTTCATGTTACTAATTAAATCCGACAGTGTGAACAATTTATAACCTCAAAGCGACCAGCACGCAAAGAAGAAGAGGGTTGACGTCACGTTTACGGATCAATTTTAAAGTTTATTCAGCAACGAGAGCCGACAACTTCGTCACAAGATCACAACAAGACGAAATAATCTAATAAGAAAGCAGAACTAACAGGAGTGGAGTTTTGGAGAACATGGACTGAATTTTCTGTGGAGAAGTCTGTCTGATTGTGCATTCAGAGATTTGAGTGGTGGGATTGTCATGTGATGTGCTTCACTTCTTTCTTAATTTCATAATTTTAATTTTCACCCATTGATTATGTCTGGATAAAATGGGTCTGGTGCCGAATTACGACATAAAATTCTAATTAAATGCAACATGACCATTAAAGACTGCAGATGCAAATCTGAATTAGTTTCATTTTTGGAAGTGTCGCAGATCAGATTTTTGGTTGGTGGAAAGATCACAAAAAGTCAGATATGGGCAAAAAAAAGCGGATTTCAGTCGCATTCACCTGCTGTCTGAACGTAAACTTAATGAGGTTTCTGCAGAACTTGATGACGTTCAAAGGAGGGAATTCGGTCATTAATTGAGCTGCACATCTTTGGGTTAAACCAAACATTATATCAGCAGCTGTGAAGCACAGTCTGGTTTGAAGCCATTCAGCCATAAACTCCTTTGTGCACTAAGTTATCCTACAGTCCAGTGCAATGCCATCTCTCTAGCATTACAGGCTCATAATCTCAAACCTAGCAGCAAATAGTTCACCAAACTGTTAAAAAAAAGAAATCATCAGAATGCTGGAATGGCCTAGTTAAAGTCTAGACTTCAACTTGATTCACCCCAGTGTACTGAAGCATTGTTGGCACGAAAAGTCGGCCAAAAAACTTCCACTGAACTGTTGTGACAGACTGATAAAGTCAAAGCTGGTTCCACTACCTAATAAATCATTCTCTGTTTTTCTTCTCTTGAGGTTAGATTTAAATCATTTCGTGAGTTTCTTTGAAAATAACATGATTTCTATATATATATAACCAATTACAGTTCATATCATGTCCAGGGAAATGGGTTTTCTGGTTTTAATGTACAGAAGTTGTGCAGTGTGATGAAACTAAGTAAGATTTTCTGCAAGTTGAAGGAAGAGTTGCTGTCCTGTTACTCAACTGTGTGTTTCGTGTGGTTGAGCCGTGGCGACCAGCCAACCTCCAGCCACAACTTATCAGTCTTGTTTTTTTTATGATTCAATACATTATTTTTGCCAGCACTGCAATGGTGAAAGGTTCATTATGTTTTCTCTGCTAGCAGTGAGTTGAACATTATGTTTCAAGGAAGTTCATCCTATTGTGACAGTGACAAACACAACATGAGATGCGGAGAAAAAAATTTTCCCCACGACAGAAACGCAAACAGGGAAACATTATTTAGCAAATGCTTCCTGTTAGCACACATGGAGCTGCAGTCTGAGATTCTGACCTGTAATTTATTGCATGGCTGCCTTATGATCTCCTGTGGGCATGAGAGTAAATTACCCCTCTACGTAGATAATGAGATAGCTGATCACAGAGCTGCAACCTCAGCCTTGGTGTGAAGGTTTTCAGACACGCGTCAGAAGCCAATTAACCTTGTTGGAAAGGTCACATTTTCATCTTTAGGAAATTTGGTTTCTTGCTTTAAAATACACAAACCATGTGTTCATACCTTCATTTGCCCAGAAAATCTGTTAATTGAGATGAATCTCTTCTACTGGAGTTTTATTTTTTGGGTAAGACAGACATGAGTACAAGTTAGGACAGAATAAATTTCAAAACCAAACCACATACATTCACTTACACAATCGGCATTTTCAAGAAATTCAATTAAGCAAATCATTTACAGACAGAAGTATCTTCCTCAAATGGTAAAAATAGCAAATGGCCTGCATTTTTACTTTTTAATCAAGTCAGAGGACTCCAAAGTGCTTTACATCTAGTTATGCACCCATTCATTCACACAATGATGGCAGCGAGCTACTTTGTAGCCACACTTGCCCTGATAGACCTAAGGCTGCCATTGAATCACTGCCACCGGAGCAACGACTGAAACAGAAAAACACAAAATCTTTGTAGTTTTGGTATAGTTTCTAATGACAATATCTTAGCACACTTGACAGAAGGCAAAACTAACGTTTTAAGTAACTTTTCAGTAAAATATAGGAGCTTGTTGGATGAAAAAGAACAAAGTTCACTTACTACAAGACATTTTTCCCATGTTATAAGTAAAATAATCAGCCAGTGGAACTAGTAGTGACTGATTATTCGCTAACTCGAGTATGCAGACTCAAGAAAAGGTAATTTACTGAATTAATAACACAATCAGAGCAATAATTAAGAAAAAATGTACAAAATATACAGACCACTGCACTGAACCCCATTGAAAACCTCCTGGTTATTCCCCCAAATTATTTCTGAACTTTTCTTGAGTTAAAGCATTAATTTTGTTGTTTCTAAATGAATATGAACTTGTTTTATTTGCATTATTTAATGTCTGAAAGCACTGCATCTTTTTCCTTATTTTGACCATTTCTCATTTTCTGAAAATAAATACAAAATCTTTGCTTGGAATTTTGGAGACATGCTGTCAGTAGTTCATAGAATTAAAGAACAATGTTCATTTTACTCAAAGGTAAACATATAAGAGGTCAAATCAGAGAAACTGGTCATGTTAAGTGGTCTCTTAAATTAAGAACTTTCTAAATATATTCTACCCAAATCTCAAGTGGTATGACTTTAGCTTCAAACTATTCAAATTCAGCATAAAAAAATTGTATTAATCATCATCTGTATCATTTGAACACCAAAGTGAATTAAAGGTGCTTGAAAATGTGCAAAAGACGGAGCTACTGGCATGAGATTAACAGTGTTTTGTTTTCTTAGTTTGTTAAAGTAAAGCAAGATTATTGAGGAACAAAATCATTCTGTGTACCTCTTGAGAGCTAAACACGAAATTGCTTAAAAAAATTAAGCAGGCGGTGAGTTATGTGTTTACAAAATACCAGGCCGTTTTGTGGTCATTTGTTGATGGTCGTGTTATTCTGAAACAGATTCTGTCGTTGGAAGCCAGCTGTGTCTTGGGTTTTTATTGAACTTTTGGTTTTGCTTTGCAGTTCAGCCTCACTGGTTTCTGTTCGCTTCAGATAAACTCGCTTGAAAGACCAGCAGCACACAAGTAGCAGTTTTCAATTTTGAAAACGGAGTAACTATGAATCCAAACAGGAAATTTCAGCAGAATTTCATAATGTTTTCAAATAAAGCACATTTCATCATCAGGAAACTGAATTATCGCCTTGGTGGAGGGGTGAACTTGCTCAATCACTGATGAGAAGAAGTTGCTAAATTGGACAAAACCTGTAGTAAAAGCCTCTAATTCGGGTGAAAAAGTCCGTTTGAAAATGCAAAGTGGAGCATGGAAGTAAAAGAAAAAACAAAAGAAGAGTGACTCACTCATGAAGGTGTTTGTGGGGATTTTTTTCTCCCCCTGTTGAGAAATAGCAGCTGTTACAATACATTTTAGGCCATAAATAAGTCAGAATAATTATAGACAGTAATCTCTAATTGCTCTAAGGTGGGTGAAGGTTGTGTCTGCCTGTCTGCACATTTGAAACGTGGGAGGCAGGAGACGACGGGCGCACCTTCTAATATACGACGCTTACTACATCAGGCAATCCGTGTTTGCAGAACGACTGAAGTCAGAGCTTCAGTTAATCTCATTAATTATGTCTAAGATTACCAATAAGTGCCATTCTTGACATGTGTGTTTACTTTGGGGAATGCAGATATGTGTGATTCACGTTTCAAGATGTTGGCGTTTTAAGATTGTGGGCTGTTTGATTTTTTTTTTTAAGCGTCTGTGTCGTATGCAGAGGCACACAGTGAACCAACCACGTGTGCAACCACCCGACCCAAAATCATATACGAGACGGGGGGTGGGTTCTTTTAGAGCTCTGTGGAGAGACCCCATCATTGCACCACTGAAACATATACCCATCAAACAAGCTATTTCTGGTCCCAGCTTCTTCATGTGGTTCATGTGCTATTTTTGCCTCACCCTTGAGTTTTAACTGAATGATATTGTATCCCCTGACCAGACTCCCCGCCTTTGCAACTTATATGAGGAAAATCATCTGCAGATAGGATGAGTCACGGTAGGTTATCGTAACCAGCACAAAGCCGAGCGGTGGCGAGTGCGTCTTCGAGCCCCCCGTCCCCTGGGACGCGTCCTGATGGTTTGTTTTCGCTCAGCTGCAAATGGTTATGGCAGCAAACCATATGGCTGTGGAGGTTGAGTGGTCTTGGTGGAAAATGGGGACGGAAATTACAGAGGGAGAGTGCTGGTGTCACACAGGCCTCTCATTGCTGATTGGGTAAATACACAACGTCTCTGAAACAGGGAAAAAGTTACTGGTTTGGTTCATGAGGACACTGGTCGCATGCTTCACCTGCCCTCACAGCTGGATATTGTTTATTTTAAAAGGCAGCATTTGTTCATGGTTGCTGTGCACTTTCCAAGCAGAGCTTTGATTTTTCTTTAAACAGAATTTCCATTACTAATGTGTGCAAATCTTTGTCTATACTCTGCTAATGTTCAAAAAACCAAAATTAAAATCCCACGTGAATAAGCTTGTTAATGCAATACGTCATTAAAACTCATAGTACACTAGAGCTGCACCGATTGCAGGTTTTTGGCCGATTAAAAAAGCTTAACTTGCCGATTCCGATTTTGGCTGATACCATTTTTTTTTTCTGTAATGTTGCTAAATATAGCAAGAAAGTTGCTGAGTTGGAGACAGTGGGGTAACTATTGTTACCCTGGTGGGCCGGCCCGTCAGTCAAACCTCTCTCACCTGAGAGCAGAAGAGGACAGTGGTTGATCTTTAAACCTTTGCGAGGCTGACAAGATCGGCTTTATATGTCAAAATTGTCCGATAACAGATATCCTAAAATTAAGGAAATCGACTTCGATAAATCTTTGTACCTCAACTAGCACTCACCAGACATCGGAGACGTCAAGGAATATTTCCAGTTTCCTGTCTTACGAAGGTCAACTTACAAAACAGATGGTTAACAATGGGCTGGGAGTAATTATTTTCATTTTTAAATTTTAAAATATTCAGGTTTTTGTTAAAAACAATCACCACCTTTTGCTGTTTTAAAGGTTTAAACAATTTCTCTGACTGTAGACTTGAAATACAAAAGCAACGTTTCCATTACAAAATCTGCATAAAATTATTTCGATATATTAATGTCAAAAAAACAATATAACAAAAAGAAACAGCTAAGATTGATTAGTTGTTAAAAGCTTCATAAACAAAGGTAAAGGTTAAACATTTTCAGCAGATTTTAAGTGTTTGAGTCAAGTTTATTTGCATAGCACCTGTCAGAACCAATACAATTCAAAGTGCTTTACATCATAAAAACAGAATATAGTCGCCAATTATGAAACAATGAATAATGTTAAAATCATCAAGTAAATACACATCAAATATGTTGATCAATGTTCCAGCTATTAGGAATCAAAAGCAACTCCACACAGGTGGGTTTTTGAATTAAAGGAACTCAGTGTTTCGGCTGTTTTGCAGTTTTCTGGAAAAAAAAATATTTTAAGGTGTAAGGACTTTAAAACTGGAGTGATGTGCTCTATCTTGGTTTTAGTCAGAACGCTGGCTGCAGCATAATTCATTTATTTCAAGTATTAGTTAGAATGGCTGCAATCAGGTTTTTGCTAAATAGAGCTAGACAGAGTGGCGACTTTTGCATGAATGGACGAACCCCTTCTCCTTTCACTTCCCCAACCTATTAATAAGAAAACGAGGCTCTGAGGCAGGAAAAAATCCAGTACAGTTCCTCACAAACCCTCCATGCTAGTCTATATTTTCTCAAGCAGGGATCCACACTCAAAAATTGGGTTTCTACACACACATTAAAAACAATAAAAACACTTGTTAAAGGGGCAAAAGTTGTAATGTTTCTTCATCTGGTTCTGTATTTCTGCCGCCCTGGGCAACTACCCCTGTGATCCATATAAAATTATGGTGAAATATTTATTGCTGTATATATTTACATTTATGTTACATATTTATTTTTATGAAAAGTTAAGCATCTTGGAGATAGATAATCATAAAAACAACCAAATATAAGTCAATTTTACAGTCCAGTCCACTTTAAAACTCAATCAATTGGTAGTATTCAGAACATTTCCTATTTTTCATTTACAAACTTATATTTTTTGTAATAGACCACAAAGATGCAAGTAAATAACGTCAAATATTTAGCTAATAAATTCAATTTGCGTGCCGTTTATTCTCTGAAGGCCTCAGAGATTTGTCAGATAATGTTAATGGATCAACAGCATCATGAACAAAGCAAACAGGTCGGGGAGGAAGTTAGAGAGAAAATTAAAATTAAGTTCAGTCATGAAGAAATGTCAAGCTTTGTGCATCTCACTGTTCAATCAGTCAGAAATACTATGGCACACCTGTGAAAAAATAAAATAAAATCAGAAAATGTGGATGAAAATTAGCTTTTCAGGTGAAACATAAGGAAAAACACTGAACACATCTCCACACTGAAACATGGTGGTGGCAGCATGATGCTTTCTTCAGCAAGCAGAAAAACGGCTTAGACGTAAATTCAGGGAAACTGTCAGGTTTAAACACCTATTGAGACAGATTTAACAAACACAAGAAAGACAAGAGAGTTAGATTCTTTTGTACTCGCGAGGAGAACAGCCAGAGATATGTTTTCAGTCACACATCTCTTCCGTTCTGAAAACATATGTGTCCGTTCTCCCTTTTTATTGCTGTTAGGATCCCTGTTACAGAGAGCTTCTCAAAGGGGTGGGGAAAACACTTCAACCACATAATTGCAACGCAAATGCTAGTCACTAACAAAACACATGGTATCTACACACTAGATTATTCAGTTCCAGACACAGGGTAACACAGAGCAAGTTGTACGTCTTCACAGCGACAGTTTTCTAGCTAACAGGTCAAGGATGCAGAGGTTTCTACTGAGCGATAACCCTGCTGGTTGTCTCTGCTCTTCCTCAGAGAGGCCTTCTGAGAAAGGAATCAAAGTAATTCAACAACACAGAAACTTTCTTTATGCTAAGATGAAACAAATAAAGGCATATAAGACAAGAACATTATAAAGGCACATGAAACAACAAATATTTGATAATAATATAAACAATTTACCTAACAGAAACATATTTTCAAGACTTGCCTGTCAAATTGTCTTTTGACAGACTGTTGAATGCACACATAAAATACACACAGAACTGTTTCCTGTCAGGTCAGAGTATTCGACTGAAAACAATAATATAGTGGACATAAAATGTGTGACAAAGACCATACACCATAACACAAGCATATATTTCAATACTTAATAATTGAATAATCAAAATACTGACCCCTTTTTAGATTAGTTTCATAAATTAATAATCTTCCAAGCACTGGATGTCCACTGAGGCCTTTAGTGGCTAAATATTATGCTTAATAAAACCAGGGAAATACTTTGAGAATATGAATTTTCTGTCACCAATAAGTCATTTATAATTTTGATCTAAAGCAAAATATCAAGTCAGCTTTGTTTTGCTGTTTTGATCCTCCCTGAAAACCTTGCAACCTCATTTAAGTATCACAAGAGGCATTTGTTTCGACGTAATCTCATCATTCACAATCAGATTCTAGACATTGTTTAAGGGAATGTTGTCTTTACAATACAAATTCGCTCAAGGAGTTAAACTACCATTCCAGGAAAAAGTCGCAGCCTGACAGAAGTGAAGACGCCTCCGCCTGAACTTCTCTCACCAGAAATTAAGCAATTTGACTCTCCAGAAACAAATAAACACTGACTAAAAAAACATAACTTGTTCCACTGCAGCAAGAAAAACATCTTATTCTGGTTTGTCCTGGGTTGATGACATCATAAGAAGCAAAACTATCTAGGTAATAAGTATTAAAAGTAAAAGTACTTGCTGAATGCATTACCTAATCGCTAATACAATATCATTAAATTAAATACCTATCGTATTTAATTTTAATACATTACTATTGTGCCATTTTAATGAACAATGCCACAGATAAAGATTTTTATTGTTTACTCTCCGTAACATAGTTTAGGCTTAGATTTGTGATTCTGTGCATCATATTTTCAGGGACGGAAACATCTTGTCTTCTGTGATAACATAGCATGAAACTCACTTTTTTTGCCAATAATGGCATTTATTTTGAAAGAAAGTACAAACCCTGCAGTAAGAAGACCCTGGATTCAAATCCCAGCCTCTACCAGATATGGACTCTCACCTAATGACCCCTGAAGAAAAGCACCAGCGATCCTGCAACAAGATGGATGGATGTCTAACTGTATTCATACCGGCCTTGTTTACTCCATTTTAACCCTCTGATGCATAAGTGGGTCCTCTTCAAAGTTTGCCAACACTAGTTATCTATCCAACTAGCTAACATTACCACCTATACTGCGTATATGTGTATTATTTGGGTGTGCGTGTCTGTGTGTGTCTTGACACCCTGAATAAGAAAACCAAACGAGAAAATGTGTTGAATGACATGCAAAACCTGTTGATCGATGTGTTCAAGTTTCTTTCTTTTATCATCTCAATAAATAAAATAAAAATTCATACCTATATAAATAAATGCATAAATAAATTAGCTGGAAAAGAATAGAGTGTCTTCTCCGGGTCGGGGAGGATGTCCTGCCCCAAGTATCTCGGGATCTTGTTCACAAATGAGGGAAAAATGGAGCAGGAGATTGACAGGCGAATTGATGCAGCGTCTGCAGTGAAGCAGAGCTGTACCGGTTTATCGTGGAGAAGAGAGAGCTGAGTCAAAGAGCAAAGCTCTTGATTTACCGGTCGATCTACGTTCCTACCCTCATCTATGGTCATGAGCTTTGGGTCATGTCTGAAAGAACGAGGTCACGGATACAAGCGGCAGAAATTACTTTTACCTGTAGGGTGCCTGCGCTCTCCCTTAGAGATAGGGTGAGAAGCTCAGATATCCAGGAGGGACTCAGAGTAGAGCCGCTGCTCCTTCACGTCGAAAGGAGCCAGTTGAGGTGGCTGGGGCATCTGGCTAGGATGCCTCCTGAATGCCTCCCTGGAGAGTTGTTCCGGGCACAAACCACCAGGAGGAGGCCCTGGGAAAGACCCAGGACACGCTGGAGGGATTATGTTTCCAGGAGGAGCTGGAACAAGTGGCTGGGGAGAGCAAAGTCTGGGCCTCCTTACTTGCTGACCCCGTGACCCGACCCTGGATAAGCGGAAAAAGATGGCTGGATGGATAAATAAATAAATGCACACACATACATGATACACATAGCATAACAGAATACAGACAGTAATGTTAGCTAGCTTGGCCAGCTAGCTTGTTTCAAGAAACGTGCTCTTTCGCACCCCCTCCCCACACACACACACACACACACCCACACACACACACACATAATGGATGTTGACATTGTCCATTATGTACATTTTATCATTACTGTTGTAAAATTGCTGTTGTTGTCATTTTGTTTTAAAAAATGTTCTACAAATTGTTCTAAGACCGTTTTAAAAAGTGAAAAATGAAAATATTTCAAACGTGAAATAATTCTTGTGTGAAATAAAACACAGTAGAAAGTATTATACGAAACATTATTTTGAATCAAAATGACAAAAATAGCATAAAAACACACTGATTGTAACCCGGGTCAAAAAAGACCTACTCACGGAAGACTGTATAGTCAGTCACTCAGGCATCAGAGGGTTAAACGAATTAATTCACTTGCCTAGAAAGTGCGGGTTTCGTTTGGTCTGACTAAAGCAGGAAGCGGTATGTCGCAGGGTTGTTTTGTTTAGCGCCAGCAACAAAAATGGCTTCCTTTTTTTTTTTTTTTTACAAACGACAAAAGAAAAATCCTGCAACCGTTAAATCTGACGGTACTCCTGAAGGAAGTAGCGTTCGTCTTCTTAAGATGTTTTTGTGCCGTTTCCTTCAGTTGTTCTTGGTGCAGCGCCACCACAGGCGAGGAGGGGAACAGATTTTTCAAAGTTGACTAGTGTTGTCTTTACAGGTTTGTAATTTTCTTGCTGTATTATGTAAAGCACCTTAAACCGCCTTGATGGTGAAATGAATTATACAAATAAACTTGATTGAATGACTTGATTGAAAGCGAATCGCACCAGCTGAAAATGTAGCAAATGTTGCAAATTTGATCCCCAATCCAACTGAGTCTATTGGGAAACACTGTAAGTTATGCAAGATCAACTATTCTTGTTTATTCTGTAGAAATGAAATTGGACTTTAATAATCCATCCATTTCTGTTCACCCTTCGTCCCTAATGGGGTCGGGAGGGGTGCTGGTGCCTATCTCCAGCTACGTTCCGGGCGAGAGGCGGGGTTCACCCTGGACAGGTCGCCAGTCTGTTGCAGGGCAACAGAGACACACAGGACAAACAACCATGCACACACACACTCACACCTAGGGAGAATTTAGAGAGTTAACCTGACAGTCATGTTTTTGGACTGTGGGAGGAAGCCGGAGTACCCAGAGAGAACCCACGCATGCACAGGGAGAACATGCAAACTCCATGCAGAAAAACCCCGGCCGGGAATCGAACCCAAGACCTTCTTGCTGCAAGGCAACAGTGCTACCAACTGCGCCACTGTGCAGCCCTACTTTAATAATGTGTGTTGAAAATTTGCTGATTTTACAGAAAACGACGGGTTT
This sequence comes from Xiphophorus couchianus, assembly GCF_001444195.1. Taxonomy (NCBI): domain Eukaryota; kingdom Metazoa; phylum Chordata; class Actinopteri; order Cyprinodontiformes; family Poeciliidae; genus Xiphophorus; species Xiphophorus couchianus. The sequence continues at coordinate 20,700,604 of NC_040233.1, forward strand.
TAGCTTTAAATGAGCAACTTGTATTAAATCTACAGCCAATCGTTCCTACAAGGATTGAATCTGACTGTCATTCTTTCAGTAAATTTTTGTTTGAGCTGTATGAGATCCTCCAACCCTGCACCTGTGATCTACTGACTGATTGTTTTTTCCAGATCATTGGCATATGTGAGCTCCTCTGCAGTGGCTGCTTTGAAATGATGAAGCCGCTCTTGTTTCTGTTTTTTTTTCCCAACCCAAATCGTCACCATGCGTCAGGTTTCAGGGTGACACCGTGATGTAAATTCACTTTCAATTGTTCCCTTTGATGTTCATTTCTTGATAGTACTGAGGAGTTTGTTGTGGTGCGGGATGCTTTGTCTGCGTGTTTACTTTGCTTCTGTCTTTCCAGAGCCCTTAGCAAAGAGCTAGTATAAACAGAAGCCCAGACACATTCAGAACGAGACAAAACGTTTGATCCAAAAACCCTTTAACCTCAGCAGGCAGGCCTGTCGTCAAACATGAGTTCATTGATTGGATGATAATTAGCGGCGTTCGTTGAATACGGCTATTGTCGACCGCTAATCTGAGTGGAGTAAAAGCGAGGAGGAGGGGGACGAAGCCCCGCTGCAAAATGACTTGCGAGTGACACTGATGTCAAACATATGTTTTCCCCCGCAGCCGAACAGAAATAGACAACCCTATTTAGAGGGTTGGTTTGCATGCAGGCTCCAAGAACTGATGTTTGCAATCTGGGAGCCACAGCGGGTTTTTACATGATCAGTAATTCAAAAAGTGGTCGGCCGAGGAATTCATCTTGTGCCTCTTTGTTTTGCTGTTGCCATGCACTTGTGCTAAAATACCATTTGGTGCAAAGGGCCGCCATTAAGACAGCAGAAAGTATGTCGGACGGCGTCCAAGTCCTATCGAATGTCCAGAGGAGGCGAAACACAAATATTTTCAGTAGCAAGGAGGGAAACCAAGAGGCGTTCTGGTGGACACTCAGGGTGAATAAGGGGCTTTCTGATGAGTGTGTCAGGGTTCATTACAGCTGTTAGTGTCCAGATAATATCCAGATGTGGATCTGGCAGACATGTTAAAATAGCAGTTTGAAGGACGGCGAGAGGAGGTTTGTCCAGTGGTGCTGCTGAACATCTGCAGTCATCATCAGAGTGCAAGGTGTCTTTGCTCCTGCTGTGCACTTGTTTCTCTTTATTCAAATCTCAAACAAGAACAGGAAGTTAATGAACTTTCAATTTAAGAGTCAGGTGTCCTGGGTTGGATTTCTCTCGTTTATTTAGAGTAATGCTTTCTATTTGTTCTGATTTTAGATATACTGCAAGCAAACTTAGGTGAATATGAATTTTCATAGCACCATCAACCCTCTGGACTGGGAATGATTATTTTTATATTAATCCTTTGAAATATGCAGATTTTTGTTCAAATTTGTCACCATTCCAGCTATTTTAAAGGTTTAAACATTTTCTCTGAGTGTTGACACGATCAACAGAAACTGCGATTCCTGTCTTAGAAGGTCAGATCTAACAAAACAGATGCTTAACAGTGGGTTGGGAGAGGCTATTTTTATATTTATTTTTTGAAATATTCAGACTTTTGTTAAAATTTGTCACCTTTCCAGCTTTTCTGAAGGTTTAAACAATTTCTTTGACTGACGACTTGATCAACAGAAGCATCTTTTCCATTACAAAAGTGGGCAAAACGTTCTTGATATTCTGCTAAAGTCGAAAAAATACAATTTCACAGTTTCCATTTAATAAGAAATGCAATTAAAACTGTACGTGGTAAGTTATTAAAAGTCATGGTGGCAACTGATGTAAACAGAAGAGACGTTGACGTCTTATTAGCTGCGTTTCCATTGACCGTATAATTGAGAAAATTGGAAATGAGAAAATAAATTTGCTTAATTGAAATATATTTTTGGGCTAGGATGATGTGGTTTTTCGGATGTGTTGAAATTTGTATATTTTGCAAAACTGCATGGAAGCATTTTTTTTTTTCGCATCATATGAGTCACATGATCAACATCCAGATGTTACTATGTCAACCTCCTCCAACTACTTCTTTGGAAAAGAGAAAGGAGATGACAGGATGTAGTAAGAGAATGATAGAGCAGCATGATTAATGATTTATTGTGTAAACAAACTTATTCTATTGTAATTTTAGTTGTTTCTTATATAATGGAAACACCACAGCCACCTGTCCACACATCTGCCTAAGATGTGAGGCATATTCTCGTGTTTTCCCATTTTAAAAGGGCCTAAGAGAAATGGATGTCAATTTAAAGCTGAAGTACAGTATGTAACTTTTATAAGAAATTTTTAAAAAAATATATATTTATTAAAACTCTCCCCATGTTGTGACAGTTTGTTAAAATCTGTGAAAAGATCACAAATCAGAGCCAAGAGGAAAGTCTAAGCACTGTCAATCAACCTCATTTAAACGCTGCTAAATGTTCTAATGGCAGACAAACAACTTATTCACCGTTATCGGTGGCCATGCTAACTGAGAGGGAGAAGTTAGCATGAGCAGCACCAGTTGGAGGGTGATTGACAGCGCTAAGACCCTCCTCCAGGCTCTCATTGGTTGTTTCTGGGAAAACAGAGGAGCTGGATTTTTTGCATTTTATCTGTCTCATATTAAACTGTTACAACATAGTGACAGCTTCAACAAAAATGTTTTAATAAAAGTTATAGTGCTGCTCTAGAGTCATCACTTTACTCCAGGGAAACAGGAAGTCATGGACTCCTAATTAAAAGTTATAAGACATCCTGACCAGTCAGGAAGTAAAACTAAAAGGCTAAAGAATATGCAGCAGTGTTATTTATTCATGTGTTGAGACAGAAAGTTCTCACGTGTCTTTGAATCTCTGAGAGAGAGCCAGGTGTCCTGCATTTCTCAGACGACAGACAAAAGGCTTTAACCTCTATTGTGCTAGAAGAAAAGGCCTCTCGATTACCACGCAGCCTCAAGCCACATTTATTTTGATGGTCTCATTCAGCGACAGAAAAGAATGAAAGCCTTTTCTCCGCTGTAATAAAACATAAATTACACACCGTGCTATTTATACGAAGGGTATCTCTTTACTTTTTTTAAAAGTTTCTCCTAAGACGCAGCTTCCTCTTCATTCAAACCGGACACATCTATATTTGTTTAGGAGGGTTTTGTTTACTTTTCAAGGTTTCCGGTGCTATAACAAGACAGTTGTGAGAACATTATTCATACCCGAGTAAGGTTGGATGTCCCATTATTATAGATGTGTTATTTTCACATAATCCCTCAGCTGTGTGTGGGACAAGTCCTGGCACTGAAGCCTTCAGGAAGACAAATATATGACTGTAGAGTTTAAACGCATTTAGAAACCGCTTGTCTTTAACGCTGCATTTGAAGGAAGACACATTTAGCGTCTGACTAAACAAACGCTGAGATGACAGTAAGTTGTTACTGCTGGTATTCCCTTGACTCACTCAATAGCTTCCAAGTAGTTTCCCAGGAATACCAGGAATAAAAAAAAAGAGTGCGTAATGAAGTCAGACTTTTATTTAGAGGTCTAAGATTTCAGTTTCTAAACATGTGAGAAATATCTGGAGCTGCGGTTAATAAGAGCAACAAAGCACGGCAGGATGAAATATGAATGTGACAGCAGGACTCAACCTTTCTCCACATGCAGGGTGAAATAAAGCAAGGTCGTACTGTTACAACTCCTCGCTGCGGACATGAGTTATGAGGAATTTAAGGAGAGCCAAGTGGACTTGGTTTTATAACACCGCTGATCGACGCCTCTTTCAATTAAACGGTGGGATTACAGCTGGGAAATTATTATCAGTCTGCTGTAGTTACAGTAAGGATGGATATCACACATCTACAGGTCAGCATTTATACCATACAACTTTATTTCTAAATACAACTTAGCTGCACAAAAATAACTCTGAGAAAAAAATCACAAAAACAAGAAATATGTGCAACATTAAGACAGATATACACTCTCTGGGTTAAAAGTCTTACAGAGAAAATGTGTTTTTACTTGTATTGTTTATCATTCATCGTGAATTTATTTTTTATCATGATAAGAATTTGATTCATTTCAGTTTCTGATTGTAAATTTTAAAAATAGTCGTACAAGTATGTTTGGAAATATGTTTGTCCCATGAGAGCATCAATAAATATCAGTAAATTTGAAAATGTTTTACTGTGTGCAGCTTAGTGATATAAATCACACCGAAGAAGCCTGTTGTAAATGACAATATTTGTGTTTGCAGTGATATGCAGTCACAGCCATATTTACCGAAAAAATAAGCAATTAGTAGTTTTTGTCACTAATTTTTCACTTTAGTACTGCAAAATATTGCAATAAAATTCTATATCTTAAATACTACCTACACATTTTTGAAGTGATTTAGTTTTTTTGGAAAGAAAGAGGTTGTCTTTTTTTATTTTTTGCCAAAATCACTTGTCAAAATGAACTTATCCCGTTATTTTAGGAAGGTAACACATAAATAAAGAAATCTTTGACTGGTCCTCTCTCCTCTGAGAGAAATTGGCCTTTATTTGACACTGTAAATATGCTGGAAGGAAACAGAGAGTGATGGATTACTAATTAAAGTTACCTGACACGCTGATCAACTGAAAGTATTTTCTTAAGTTTCAGGCACATTTGTTTAACAGGAGTCACTGCAGTGCCAATATTCATGGCGCCAGTGATTGTGTAATGAAAATATCTCTTAATTTTTTTTTTTCCCATGAATAATTAAAGGAAGGATTTTTCTATTTTTTTAACGTGAGATTATGTAGTGTTAGTAAAAGATCTATTTATTTTGATTTTCTTTTCTTTTTTGTCACATCTCGGTAATTGTGGAGGATGCTGTAAAAGCATTTTATCGGGACTGGATATGACAGAGCACTGTGTGTTTCTTCTCCTGTCTTGATGGCCGAGGAGACAAAAAGCAGCGTTTTAAAGAGAGCAAAATAAAAGACATGTGAAAGCTTTTTCTTTTATATCCCTTTAATTTCCCCGCTGACCCCTCTGATATATGATGGAGGCTCTTGGGGGGTCACACTCGCAGCTCGGTAATCATTACTCCTCCGTAATAACACGGTGTGGGACTGCGAAATGAGAAGGGTTGGTACGTGCTCGGCTGTAGTTTGCTGATCTTTCAGACTTTGGACTCCAGAGATGATGAGTCAGTTTCCAAGGCGAAGGACGCACCGAAAACACTTGTTAAATAAGGTCTGCAGAAGGAAGTAAATACAGCCGTGGTGCCAAAATGCTTACCCTGCTGTGCACTTTGACCCAGTGACAGCGTGAGTAACTGACCTAATGTGAGCGCAACCACCAGACTCGGTGTCACGTAGTGCGCCGGGTGATTTGTGTTTCGGGCTTTCAAAGACTGAAACGCTCAGCTATATGCTCTTTAGACTAATATTGTTCTAAAGTCTACACAGGAGGATGGAAATTTTCCTGTACTGGAGGCCTGCTGGCTGGACCACACACCGAGCTGCAGTGCTGAGGCTTTCCAACCAGTGTAGCAACTATTTCAGGTTTACGTGGGTGGACGCTCCCCGACCATCACCTTCAGTGAAATACCTTTACTGCAGATCCTTTCTCAAAGTGACTCACCGGCTTGTCTTTGTGTTTCACAAGCGGAGGGATCGACGTTTCACACAAGGATTACAGGGACACTTTGCATGCCAGAGAGAGGAACGACCTGGTTTTGACGTCACGCACAGATCAGAGTCCTGATATGACACGAGAGGATTCCCTCCGGTTGCTAGGAGACGGGTTTCCGGTTGTGGATAAACGACGGGGTTCCTCGTGGCACACCTGTGTTTGAAGTCGACACTGCCACGCTGTCAGACGTCTATCTGTTGTTCCTTGGCTGTTGAGTAACCATAGTTATTTTCCATTGCGAGGAATTCGCTATAAAATATGTGTCAATAGTGCTGCGTTGGCATGACAACCGAATAATAGTTAGTAAAGGGGGAAACAGTGAAGCGTTTATGTTGCTCATCTGACTGTGCAGTTATACTGTAAGCAGGACAAAGTTCATTTACTGTATTTATCAGCAAGTCATGGCTGGAAATACATTTTACAGTTGAACAGCTACTTTCCCTCGATTGGTACTCCATGAAAAGCCTTAATGTAAGTTCTACATATCATTTATTTAATAAGGGAATAGCTCCATGTTAATAAATAATAATTGTGATTATTATTGGCATCCCTGTTATTGATCCCGTATACCAGTGCTGTCCAAAGTTTTTGCTACTTGGGCCAAAATAGTCAATCAAAAGTACCAATCAAAACAATTGTATTCGTTTTGACAGGTATAATTAATTGTACAAATCAAAATAATTACCCACAATTAATTTATTTATATACAAGAAATTAAACATGCAATATTTTAAGTAAATAGCTAAAGTAGTCAGTTAACCTTGAAGTTAATTCAAGAATGATACAAATTTGCCCTTCATACATCCCCACATAATGTTTACATTCACATGTGAGTGTAAATGTTGAGATAACTGGAAACAGAAGCGCATGTTACGGCCCTGGGCCTTATGGGCTGGGTTGCAGGTGTCTTGTTGTCTGTCTTTATGCTCCTCCCCTTTACAGGTGCTGCTGATTTTATTCATTTGGAGCACAGAGCATTTAAACCTGGCTGTCTCCACCTTCTGGGTCGCCATCGGGGTCCACTCTGCCTTGATGCTTGCGGTGTTTTGTTGCCAGGCCTCAGCTCCCCTCCTTTTGCACATTTGAGTTTGTCTTTGTTTTTGCACTTCAACAACTCCATATGCACTCCTACATCACATCCAAACATTTGCATTACACCACTGATACTGACATCCTCAATCCATTGTTGTTTGTGTTAATAAACATTCCTTTTTATGCACTTTAATCCCTGCATGGTCTCTCGTTATTGTTATGACCTTGAGCCAGTCGTAACAGCGCAATTATACAACCCTACATCTTTGATAAGCAGAAGTGGAGCCTCCTGCACAACCAGCACAAATGCTGCAAGTGGTTTCTAAATGGTAAGTTGACAACAAAACACTCGTCTTTTCCAGCAGCCATTGTACCATCGGACCAAATGTGCTGGAATGCTGCTTGAGTTGCTAGATAACGGCTGCGCTCAGTTGGGGTTGCTAGATAACGTAGCAGTGCCCATCCGACTCAGTGTGACTCAACAATCGGGAGGTTTTTGAAGTGGCTCATTTTCCATACACTAAAAAAACATTAACTTGCTGCCAAGCTAATGTTTTTTTAAGCATTAACAGTATAAAGCTTTAAAAAACGGCTGGGTGTTGGACTGTTTGTAGAAGCAGTAGAGACACAAATAGAGGTTACAAAAACATTATGCTCAGCACATTTTGAAATAAAAAAGCAAAATGTTGTAATAACGCTTTGACTTAACTCAAAGAAGGTATGTGTTTTTTTTTTTATTTAAGCATACATTTGTGTTTATCTGCGACCAACGTGTCTGTTAGAAATCCTGAAACACGAGTTATGTCAGGTTTCCGCAGGTTGAATTTTCTCTGTGAATGTGTCCTTCTCATCCTGCGCCAAATGGTATGTAGTCACATCCTCTGCCAAGTTTCACAGAAGCGCTCCTCAGTTAGTGGGAAGGAGCACACGTTGACCACCGGTTAGAGATGCTTAAATGATTATGTAAGTTGGCATCCAGTCGTGCCAGGTAAGTATTTTCTACGAGGTTTTCCTCGAGTTGTCTTTCCCAGAGACCGTTTGAAAGCCTGATTCAGACGAGATAAACCTAATCTAGTCTGAGTAGGAGTTGTTAACCAGCCTCATACCTGTCATTCACATCAGCGCTCCCAGGCAGAGAAAAAAAAAACATGACACCCACACAGGGGCAGATGTGAAGATTAAGGCTGTGAACCAGACATAAACACAAAAAAAACCTCGAATTGGAGAAAACGTCTTCCATATTGGATCTTCAGTCAATTGTTTGCCAAAATATGACTAACGTCCTGCTTCAGATCTGCAGTATTTCATGTTATATCCTTATTATAAAAGCCACAAACACATTCCAACATATTGAATTGTTTGCCAAAGTTTTCTGTATAAGGCAACACCGGTTGCTGTGAACTGTCAACCAGCTGGCTGAAAAGGGGTTTCTACTTTTTCCTCACTTACAGGAAGAACATTGGGAAGAAACTTGTCTTTTCATACCCAACCATGGCTACAATGTTACGCTAAAGTCTTGTGACTTCCAACAGGAACAGATAATTACAGTTTTAGATAACAAGACATCCTACGCACCGTGCATATTTTTGATGTTTTCAAGTGAACCTTTATCTTGATTTCTAGAACAATGAAAGTTATTGCTTTAGAAAGTTTGCTTCCAGACTTGGCAAACCAGCTACGTGAGAGTTAAAAAAAACAAAAACCCTGAAAGATAAATAAAACATTCTGATTTGATAGTCATCTTACCAAGATCATATCTTTCACTTCTGCTATGATTGCATGAGAATGAAAGAGTTTTTTTTACGAGAAAGACTGGGGATGGCAGAGCAACATGTGAATCTATCCTCTGTTAGGTATCCGCAATCCTGTCTTCAAATCTAGTCTCTGCTCGGGTGAAATGAACCCTGGATTGGTTTGAATGCACGTGTGCACGCCGCGAAAACAGCAAGTTAACAATAGCGCAGGGCATTCTGGGTATATACAACCAAAACAAACGTGAGTCCAGCGCTAACAGGAGAAATGGATCATGGTGTTTTGCCTAAGACAAAATCCTACAACCGCAATAATCCGATGCTACTCTATTTTTGTTTACATTATGCGAAGAAGGAAGTTGCGCTCGTGTCGCTTGCTTCAATGGTTCTTGGTGTAGCGCCACCACAGGCGAGGAGGGGAACAGGTTTTTCACAGTGCAGTGTGAAAGCGAACAACACCAGCTGAAAATGTAACAAATGTTGCAACTTTTTGTCTCCAGATGGACCGAGACCACCAGACTATCAGGTATGAAATCCCTCTAAAATGTAACGCATCTGTTAATCCTTTCCACAAATTTGTGCTTTTATTTTGAAGTCAACACCCCTTGTTTCCCATGTAAGAGTCTTCCTAGAGAACAACTGTTTGATTTTCCTGGTGTTGAATGTCACTCAAAATTCCAGTTTGTTTCCAAAATAACTTTTTTCCCATGTAATCTGAAATGATTTCTAGTTTCATACATATAATAGAAATATTACAACAACCCAGGGTTAGATGACAATTTAAACATTAATTCTTTTAAAACTTTGGTAGTTTGCCTAATATCTTTAGTTTTTGTTAAGAAATGGATATCAGATTAATAATAAATGTAACACTGATTTTTCTAATATTCAACATGTTAATTACCTGAAGAGTAATCCTGATTGATATATAAAAATATACATTTATGTGGTAGATATCATTAAAGCATTTAGAAAACGCTTTATGATTTTTAGATCATAATACTAATTTATGAAGATTAATGTAGTTTATTATAGTTAAATCTCTGTGACAGACACACAATCTTCAGCACCAGCTCCTTCTGACTCATATGTATTAAAAACGTCTGCATCCTCATGCAGGACAAACTTAAAGCAATGACCTCACGCTCTCCGACTGAAAACAATAACTAGTCTGTGCTCATCCGTCCTGCGTTTCTCACTCCAACACGTCTCCAACCGTTGACCGCAGCTTGACTCACATCCTTTCCAGTTTTCCTGTGTATTTACGGAGGAATCGCACTTACCTGCTAACAATATTACGCAGCTCTGAGTATTAAAAGTTGTACTGTTGGGTGGTTTTTTTCCACTTGGATGAGATGGAAAAAAACCATCCATGGTGCCCCCACTTCTCTGTTTTTCTAAACAGAGTTTTTCCCTCCATTAAATCATCCACTGCAGTGATGTCACACAAGAAATGACGTGAGCAGATGATGGAACAGTTTTCTCTAAATATACATTTAATGACCGAAAACAGCGTGGTTACAGACAGAGAAAAGGAAAGCAGGTGCCAGGGTGCGTTCTGTGCAGCATATACTCAACATTTTTAGGATCTTTTGCAAAGCTGAAATAAATCTGTGGAGTCAAAGTGGACGAACAAAAATAAAACACGTGAAGGCGATGTTTTGGCATGTATCTATGGCATCCCATGCAGGTCATAATACAAAATGTTTTGCTTTAAATTTACAGTTATGTAACTAATAACACTGAGTTCATTAACATGTAACAAATATATACAAATAATGAACAAAATGACAAGGAATTGTGGCAGAACAAAGCAGCTTCATACAAAGAACACATACTATAACTGAGTGGCCGTTGTGCAGGTGATTACAGTAACTTTACATGGGAATTGTAACATTTTAAACTGTCTGACCCACTGCGACAGATTGTAGCTCTGCGGCATATAAGTGGATGTAAACATTCTTCCTGCTTTCCTCGATCTCCATCATTTCCGGATCCAATCAACCGTAACATAATCACGTTTCTGAAGCTTGCCTAACCCAAGCCTCCTTCTAATAATTGCATTGATCGTGAATGGATAGAGGTTTAACGAATTGAGAGCTATACAACTAAAGTAAATACTGACAGTCCTCTTATCTCCTGACTGCCACCTGCCTTCCTCAGCGCATTAGAGCCTTGACTCCACCCCGTCTTGACTTCCACCTGCCCACGTGCCTATTGGGTCCGGAGCTGGTAATCTGTGGAGGAAATTGAGGAGACTTAATCAAATGTGCAAATGAAAAGTAGGGAATCCGAGAGAAAATCAGCAGCTGATGCTTTCCACCCCGGATTGGATGAAATACGAAGGAAATGAGAGGAGGATGTTTGGCAATTAGTGGCAATATTAGCCACAAGCCCAACATGTGCAACTCTGGTAATCTCACGATGATGAGCAGGGGGAAGCTCGAGAAAATAAAGCTCACTTTCTCACATTTGGCAGGGCGTTGCCACATTGCCTCATGTTCTATTCTGTATCCCCTTTTCATAGAACTGCTTCTCTGCAAGGTTGGTTCCCACCACATTGCACAGCATTGGGCAACAGTTGCCTAATACCTGCACATATGGGCACTTTGCACAGTTGTAGATAAACCCGTGACCTACCTCCGTTCTGGGTGATATAGCGCACCCACGGCAGCGCCTGGTAGCCGCTCTTCTCTATGATCTTCAGGTAACGCACCTGCAGGACCACAGAGAGAAAAAAATATATATCTGAAGAAAAAGTCAAACTAGAGCAGCTGAAAGCAACATTTCAGACACATATAACTTGTTTTTTGTTTAAGTCAGAGCTGCTGATCTCCTGGTTTGGTTACTGATCAACCAAACTAACCTATATCTACATTTTTTAGACAACGCCTGTTAGATTTGACATCAACATTAATGTCTGGGGAAGTTTTTCTACCTGCTGTGCTCCAAGACTCAATGTAGTGCAATAATTTTGGAGAAATTGCTGCAACTGAAATTGAGTGTGTCTTGGTTTTTATTCGTCTTATCATTTTCTCTGTATTTTACTGCCATTTTTTTTTTTATGTTTTAAATCAAATAAAATTTTATTTATTATTTTATCATCTATCTATGATGCACTTTGACTTGACTGGAACAAAATATGTTAGGCCAACAACAGACAGCAAAATGAAAAGAATAAGAAAGCTTCCCTATTTTCGTTATAAGCAAAAAGAGGAAAAGCGTGGCCTGCATATGAATTCAGCATCCAGCAATGGGCCTGTCATGATAACATATTTTGTTGGATGATAAACTGTCCCATAAATGATAGTATTGTTGTTTTGAGATCATTTCCTGGCAATGTATTGTTAATGCAATGTTTCTGCAAGTTTGCCCTCTCAAAGGCCAACAAATTTTAAAACTGGAACTGGAAGATATTTTAAATATTTAAAACAGTTGTCTATTTTATCAACCAAAAATAGATAACTAATTTAAATAACCAATACATTAATTAATGGTGGGAATAAATTACACACAGATGGATTCTCTTTACTACTGAAGTTACATCTTTGGGTGTTTCAACACCTGATAGTCCGGTAGATTCAGTTTTATAGGGGACTAAACTTGCAACATTTCTTACATTTTCAGCTGGTGCGGTTTGCTTTCACACTGCACTGTGTCAAACGAACCAAATCCTTTGGTTCGTTTGACCAAAGGGTTTGGTCAAAGGGTTGCCTGTGGTGGTGCTCCTTGCCTGTGGTGGTGCTACACCAGGAACCACTGACGTAAACGACACCAAAACCTCCTGCACTCACACACTTTTGCAAAATGTTAGCAAAAATAGAGAAGTTAGTGATTATATAATTTCTCTCTTCTTTTTGGTAAAAGACCACTAGTCTTTCCACCTGCTAGCAGTAGACTCTCATTTGTTTTGGTTGCTTTTACCCAGAATGCCCGCCGCTGTAGTCAGCTTTCTGCTTTTGGAGCGTTCTCTGGTCCGCTTAGCGCTCACATCTGAATTCAAACCACACCAGATTTCATTGGAGTTTTTAGGTGAACCAGAGTTTCCATTTTGTGATCCACATCAGAAATGAACCATAATTTGATTACTGGATCTCATTTAGGAGAATCACAGTAAAGAGAGGTGAACAAATAACATACCACACTTTTCAGAATTTGAGAAATTCATATTTAATTTTCTTTTCAATTTGCAATCATGCACTATTTTGCATATAAAATCCCAATGAAACACATTGAATGTTGTGGTATAAAATGACAAGAAGGGTACTTCCAAACATTTCTTAAATTCCCACTGGTTGAATCAAACTGATGTTGATCTGAGATTATTCCACCTTAAGCTGTAAGTGTCTCACATCAAATGCTGTCTGCACCTCTAAGCTTGTGCCGAGCAGCAGGCTGTAGTAGAAGTCGTGTTGTTGATGAGGAAGAAGCAGTGTGAGTCACAAAAAGAAGGAAGCAGCTTTCAAGGGACACACTATGTCAATTTACATAACTGTAGTTTTTTGTGTGATGCCTGTGAGGAAAAAAAATGCACATCAGCACAAATAAGCTACAACTTTCACAAGATAACCGATATTTCAGCTGCCTGGTGTTACCACAGAGCTGAATGTCGAGAATAAATGCTAAAAATACCCGTGCAGTCTTAGCGCTATCAAACTGGATTGCAGAACGTTTTTTCCCCATCAGATGGGGAAATAAAACCGTAAAGGAAATTTAAAGATTCTGTAGTTTTAGTGAAGTATTGCTTTAGTTGACTCAATGAAACGCTTTAATGATTTTTGTGTGTGTTTATGCAAAGCAGGCCTACAATGCCCATGCCCAGGCTATCTTTCATGCTTCAATGAGCTCCTGCTGACAAAATGTTCTCACACTTAACATTCAGCAGGAGAAAAAAAATAAAAGAAAATAGAAAGTTGCAATCTGATGCGATAACCTCCTCGTCGTCTTGGCTGTTCCCAGCTGAAACTGGGACAGATGGCACAGGAATTTGTGAATCAGAGCCCTGAGAAGGCCACGGCACCGGCCGCCTTGTCATTACCTTCCTCTGCTCTGTGAGGTCAGAGCGAGCGCCGTGGTCACCGAAGACATGACGACAAAACACGCAGACGCGGGATTGCCGAGTCTGCCGGCGCAGCAGTTCTTCCTCGCATCCCGCAGCCAAACGCTCGTCCCGGCCTGGCCGTGGGCACGCAGTCAGCAAAACCTCCGTAAAATATCATTATGGCTTCGTAAGATGAGAAGGGAACAGGAGGATGTTTGCAGTATATCGTTTGGTAAGTACAGACTGCATGTGTGGTCTGGATTTATCAGGCTGCTTGTAGATGGCATGGCCAGAGAGGAAAGAGAGAAGGAAAAAAAAACACATCTGCCAACTTGTTTGAGTTCTCTCACCTACATTCAAAAACACGCTCTTATTTCCACCAGACCAACGTGTGGGGTTACATGGTTTTCCAGTTAAACGTATAAGGTGGAGCTGCTTGCATCATACATGCTTCACATGTGTGCTCCCCTACACTTAGTGGTGGAGTTAAGAGAAACTTTCTCATGCTTTGATATTTACATGCGTCTAATTAAACTTCATGGCCTCTTCTCACACGTAGAGAGTGGTGTCACTTGGCTGCATTAGAGCCTGCGACCCAGTCTGCAGTTGCCCTGTAATAAGGAGAAGGTTGCACGCTTCACACAGGAGTCTGATGGGAACAGGGATCTTGGTAGGTTGTTTTTGAAAATGGATGATGAGCCATCGGTTCTGGCATGGGAAAAAAAAATTGATTTTGGTGGCAAAAAGCAGAGCCGCAGTGGGACTGTGAAGGATAAAGCTGCTTATTTACATCTCTTACGTCAACTAACAAATTCAACAGGAAAACTCTCAGATCATTTAGGAAATCATACTTCTCGACACTGTTCACATATTATGATTCAATCACAACCTTTGATGTGTTTTATTAGTTTATGTTATGACTGAAGTGAAAAGAAAAGGATATAGCTCTTTTAGGAGCTGGACGATACGGTTTCAAAATAATATCTCTTATTTTTTCACACCAAATCCAATTTTAATTGATTTTTTTCTCTATTGTTAAATAAGACATATCATGCAAACACGTAGCTAAGTGGTTTACATCCATGCATGTTTGTGTTAGAATGGCCCTCTCAAAGTTTAGACCTTAAAATTCTTGATCAAATCAGATTCAGCTTGAGCTGTGCTGCAGAGAATGTGCAAAAATTTCAGTCTCTGGGTGTGAAAAGAATAGAGCTCCTATTTAGAAAAGAGGGACTCAATACAAATGTTCGATCGTGTTTTTGAAAAACATTTATTATTTTTTATTTGCCTTCTTAATTAAGCACTAATTTCAATTCAATTTAGTAATAAAAAAGCAATACTTTCACAACTCCTGTCATTAATACATCTTTGAAAAGTTGTTGTCTTGCAGTGGATCTAAAGAGACCTCTGACTGAAGACCGTCTGTTTGACAGTTTGACTGCTGTGACATGCTAACAGTTAAATATCCAAGCAGCAGAGACAATATTCTACACTAACATGTCCTGGATGACATTATCAGTTGTTGGCAAGGTGTGCTAATCCACCCCATTTGCTTTTGCTGGTCCTCTTTTAAGTCTCTGTCTGGCCATGTAGTTAGAAATACTTTTTTAGTCTGGGGTCTGAAGAGACTATTTGAACATGCTCTTCATCCATGAAGTCTTTTTGGGGTCATAGTTCAGGTATTATTTGAGCAGGGTTTCCCTCAGTGTTTTATAAGCCTGGCGGGCCACCAGGCTTTACTTGTGCCCCCACCAGGCTAAGCGTTGCTTATTTATTCAATTTTTTAAAAATGTTTGCATTTTTTAAGACTTTGTAGTTGGTGTTTAGATATTAATCTTCCAATCCAAAGGACATTTTCAAGTTTCCTGTCAACTTTAAACATTTTTTAACTCAAAACATTACGGACCGCTGGATGAATGACTGCCCGAGCGCTCCAGCCACCGGGCATAGCAAGTTTTCTGGGAGAAACCTTGATTTGAGCATTTGAGATGCTAATCAGCAAAATAAATGGAACTAATATAGAATGCATGTGTCAAAAATAACTAATATAGAATAGCTACTTCAAATGCTGCCACCACAAAAGATGCAATATTCTGGAATTTGTGTTTATCACATTAAACTGCATTAAAATGCACTGAAGTTTGTGGTTGTACTGTGAGAAAATGTTAAAAAGTTCTAGGGGTATTTGAAACAAAAAAAAGAGGGGGAGTTAGTGGTTGAAACACGTTAGAAAAAATCGTTTGGGTGTTGTGTGGCATACACAAACCGACCTTTACAGGTGGCTTCCTTTCAGGAAGTTCGATAGTTTGCAGAAGCAAGATGGTCTTTTTATTTTCCATCTGTTAAAAAAAATAATTTCATAGCCAAACCAATTTTCTACCTGTCGATGAGAGTGGAAAATGTATGACTTTTTCCACCCTTTGTTTGTTTCTTCGGGTAACTTTAAGGTCAGGAAGACGCTCATGTAGTAAACACTGGAAAAAAAAAAAACTGTTGATCTGAGAAAATTCAAACCAACTTACAGTTAAAGGGTGCCTTGTTCTCAAAGCTGCGGCAATAACACTAGTAGGGTGTGTCCAGATTGAAGCGAACAGGAAACCCTCATGTGTTTGAATACAAGTCATCAAGGTTTGTAGAAAACCACAAAAGAGGATCCACCACAACAGTTCAGATGAGCAAGTCAGAAGTTCATCAGAGCAGAAATTGCACTGGCCATTGCAATGTATGACTTTGGATTCTTAGGCTTTTTGGATCAAATTGAGAAAAACGATTTGCTTTTACAACGTAAGCATCTTATTGTCTTCTGCATTATTTTTAAATTAATAAAGACTGGAAAGGATTTAGTTCATTTACTGCAGAATTAAGGCGAAACAAGTGAAAACCTGCCTTTACGGTCAGTCTGTTCATGCAAGTATTTACAAGACGAATAGAGAATTATCGGTAGATCATTGCAGCTCATTCAGCTAACTATAAAAAAAATCACAATAATTCACATTACAACTTATCATGCATATCAATTATCTTTGGATTGAGCGTCTTGTTTCCGAGTGGGCTGCATAATAACCGAGCAACTTAATAACATTTTACTGAGGAAGATGGGAAATGTGGGGAAGCTGGAAAATGTGACCTTTTGGCTCGTTTAATGATTCATACAGAAAACAGCACTTAAAGTTGGGACATAAACGCAACTCTGTGAGCACGATGAAGGTCCGACATCAGCCTCGAGGTATTAACTGCAGGTTTATTCTAGAACTCATTGCCAAAAATATGTAGCTTGTTATTGAGGCGAGTTTAGAAACTGAATGTTTACATATAATGTGAATGCTTGCTTTGTTACTGGAGCACTAGCCCTCAAACCAAAATAACCAGAGTTGGTTGGTTACTGACATACAAGCAGCTGATCTGGTGTCAGAGTGCTTTCAGTTCATTCATATCTGCTTATAACAAACAGGATTAAACATTTACCAGCAGACAAAGTGCATTTTTGTAATATTACTGACTGTATCGATCCTCTATGCTGTGTGAGTTGGCGAGATAAACTTAAGCCTTTGTCTAAGCTTTATTGTCACATTTACAGAGTTTATTTTACATTAGTTACTGCTCTGACTGTAGATGTGGGTACGTTTAGATAAGTTTTAAAGAGTAACACAAATCAGCTTCAGGCTAATGGTATCTACTGTTGTCCTTCCTATTTTGAAGAGCTGCCATCTCTTGCTAAAACATCAGGGAAGCAGGAAGTCGAACATTATTAAGTAAAAGTTTCTTGTTAAGCTGATCAACGTGAAGAAAACTAGCTGTAAGAGGTTGTAACAGGTGTGGAGCTAGTAAAAAATGTTTAAATGTATTTATTTTGTTATTTCAACTATCATTTTCTCCAAGGGGGATTAATAAAGTTATACAATATCTTAATAATGTGATTTTGTGTTTGTTGTATTGTCAGATTTCAGTATAGATTATGCTACTGCTACTTATTTTACTGCTTTTTACAGAATTCAGGAAATTGTTCCAATTTATAAATTAGGATTTTTAGCTTTTTATTCTGTTCATGTATGAAATTATGTGATTTACTAGACTGGGAGAACAGTTTTAAACAACAATAATAAAAAGTTTTAAAGCCTGTGATAAGGCACGAAGCATTCCAGACTAAAAGAAATACATCCGACAAACATAAAACTGGGAATGTAATTATCCAGAGGTTCACATACGATATAATATTCTCAAATGACGCCAAGTATCGTTTCCTCCCCTGACCAGGACATGGGAAAGCGTAATTTGGTGTTGTGGTGCCACACGTATAATCACAGGACAACTGTAATCATACAGTAAACGCAACACGTGTGTCAGTCTGTGGTCAGCATGAGGGGAAACCTGAAATATAAACATTAACTTCTCGCTGTTGCATGGAAATTACAATCAAAATCCTATTAATCTACCAACCTGGTTGTAGAAATGACGGTTTATAGTGCTGTCATTATAATCAAACCAGAGGGCCAAGTTCAAGTTGATGAGCACTTGACTTCTCTACAAGTTTACTTTAGCACAGAGACGGCTTAAAAGTGCTCCTGCACTGCCCCCTCTGGTCTAAAACTAGAATGACGCTACCGGATCAGCACTATGTTTGAACCAGCAACAACATGAACAATAAACTCTGTACGGTTGACTGAACAGATTTAGAGAATGTTTTAAACTTTTCTGCTCAGGTTTAAAAGAAATGTTTGTGGGATTACTGCTCGACAGGGGTCACATGTGTGCTAAGCCTACCTGGATCCCTGAGGTGGTGAAGTACGGGATTTCAAACTTGACACTGATTGGTGGTTTCCCCTCTTTGTCCTCAGCCTCAACGCTCGGCAACCCGAAGTGCGCCCGCATCAAGTACTCCTTTCCTCCCTGCCATAGGGTGTGACAAGCTTTTTAGCACAACGTAATGATGCGCGATTATAACTGGATTATTTTTAATGTTACTTTTCACTGAATAATACTAACACATATTTGTTGTCAATAACAGCAGAGCTACAAATAAATGCATGAAAAAAAACAAGGATATTACATAACAAAAGCTGGATTAGGAGCTGAATTTAACGAAAACAGCCTTTAGTTGTTTGTAAACCGTCACTGTGAAACTATTAAGTCACGTTTTGTGCTCACAGGGAAAGACTTGATTGACCAGACGATCTCGCTGTTCTCGGGCACCCACTTCACGCTGCCCACTGTGGTCTTGAACTTGGGTGAGTCAGCGTCCGTTGGCACAGG
Organism: Xiphophorus couchianus; assembly: GCF_001444195.1. NCBI lineage: Eukaryota > Metazoa > Chordata > Actinopteri > Cyprinodontiformes > Poeciliidae > Xiphophorus > Xiphophorus couchianus. The sequence goes on from NC_040233.1 coordinate 20,719,340, forward strand.
AATGTGAATCTCTACGTTGTTGGCGGTGGAGCGCCTCTTGAACTGGCTCTTCGCCTGAGAGAGGAAGAACAGGAAGGGCAAGTTTAAAACAACGCGCTGCCTGAGCTGGGTCTTAAATGTAGCTTGACATAAGAATTACACAGTCAGATGTTTCATTCTTTACAATAAGATTCATGAGTCAGTACAGCTCACAATGCACGTGAACACACTTTAGACCGGCCTTTACAACCAAACCTTTTCTTGTTATTGTTTGTGTTTTTACAGGAACCACGAGACCAGGGTGCAGCAGCAGTGTGAATGACAGCAGTTAATCCATGTGCTGAGAAAGCATCGTACCTTTATCATGTACTCAATCCGGCTGTGAGAGTGCTTCTCGATGACAGACTCGATCCAGATCAGGGGCTTCACCTGCCAGACGATGTAATCAGGATTAAATATTTATAAACAGATGGTTTCAGAGCTTCTCTCAAGGCTGATAGTTTAAATAGCGAGTCACGGTCGCCATCTAGTGGATGTTTCCCATTACTACACCATGAATTACACTAGAAAATAGTCAGAAATTAACTGTTACGGCACACGTGTCAAACTCAAGTTGCTTTTTATGTGGCCCTCTGGTCCCCAAATTACATCAATAAATCCCTCCAGTTTTTCACAAATGTGCAAAATTCACACAAAATCAACAGAATCCCACATTTTTACTGATTTTTACAGCAAATTGCTCTCAAAAATGGTCAAAAACATTGGGTTTAAGTGACTGCTGCTTCAGCCTTACTTGATATCAAGTTATAGTCCGTGTTCGATACCACAATAATAATAAAAAGTCACATTTAACATCACACATTAGTGCAAATATCAGAAACATTCCTTACAAATATTTCTAAATTAGCACCACAAACATTTTTTTTTGATTGCAAAAAAAAAGGTGAAAAGATGTTAAACATTATTTAATTTTAAGAAACACTTATTGAATGCTGAAACAACTATTTTAACAAATTTTAATGGGTTTTATCTATACATTCTAGCACAACCGGCCCTTTAAGAACATTCAGATTTTTGAGATAGCCCAAAATGAAAATGACTTTATTATACCTAAGTTTTAGAAAATGAAAGCATCACCAAAAAGTTTATTTCAACATAAGTTAATTTTACATTTTTTAACCAAATATTACAGCTAGAAGCCCATAATACTGAAATATTGCATGCAGCCTCGGTTGTCTTAAAGGTTTTTCCCAATCAGGGACGCAACAATCCACTTTTTTCACTTCCAATAGAATCGACAGATACAATCAGGGAATTCAGGGAAATGAAGATTATTCAAACAAACATGTGAGAAAAAGAGAAAGAGAACACCATGTTAAGTAGTTAATATTTAAGAAACACGTTTTGCATCATAAAAGTCTGAGTCACATGCAATCAAACTGAAGGGTAAGTAGGGGTGAGTTTTAATTTGCTTTTGTCATCTCTTTTTCCGAGAAATTCCTTGAATTGCGACATTCAAGAAATCTCTGAGTTTCCTGTACTGTGATTTTTTCCGAGGAGTTGCACTACAGATTCTCAACACAATAAACTTTTAACAGAAGGAAAACCTTCTGCAATATGCCTTCATGTGCATATCTAGAAAACATCTATACCTCCAGTAAATTATAGCACAATGATGGTTTCAGTATCGTCCCTACTGACACTTTTACATGTGTAATGAAAAAGTCCAAAATAAAATATCTAAATGTCCTGCAATCAAAACGCCCGGTGTTACAAAAATAAATAAAAATCAGACCAGTGCTCAGCAGATAAAAATCCTGAAAAATTTGGAGATAATGCTTTCTTGTTTGACTTGGTAAAATTTCACAAAAAAACACTTTTGAGGCTTTACTTACATGAGTGTTCAAGCGGTAAGACATGAGCTCAAACTCTCCATCTGGAGGAATGAAGGAGATGGTGCGGTCATTCTCAAAGCGAGAAAGACGGACACACTGGTGAAACTTGACGTCTTCCAGCTCTACCGATTTACTCTTCCCTCCTGGACAAAAGAATATTGATCAAGAACAATTATGTCTACGTTGAACTGTACTTTGAAACTTTTATGGTACTTCACAGTGGCCAGAAAAATGCTCATCTGAGATTAACTAAAAGCAGATTTGTATAATTTGAATGGATGCATCTTGATAAGTTGAAATCAAAAAGTTTATTTGTGTTTCTCATGCATTGAAGCAGAACTTTGGTTTTTCCATTAGCTGTAAATCACCATCAAAGTTAAAGAGAAATAAAACGATTAAAACATATGATTCAGTGTCTTTTAGACCCGAATTAGTGACATAAATGTACATTTTGATGAGATTTTAATTTATTGAGATGTTGCAGTAAAGAACTTACGTCCGGTGTTTTCAAACAGAACCTTATCGTTCAGACCCAGCCGCAGTTCAGGCATCCCAGACAGGAAAACACGCATCTTAATGGAACCAACAATCTCACTACGCAAAACATTCCCATTGGCACTAACCTGAAAATAAGGAGATTTAAAACTTTAATGAGTCAGAAAGAAAAATAAATTATTATAGAAAGTGTTGCTCACTTCATTAAATCATAAAAACACAAGATCAACTTGGCTGACATTCAGTGTTGTGACGCACACAAAGAGGAAATACACAATCAGTGTTACAGGAGTTCCTTAAGCAACTCTGGCCTTTTAAACAAGGAGTTCCTACCAGGAGGTTCACTGACTCAATGACGTCCAGGAAGACTTCATTCTTCCTGTACTTGATGCCCTCTGACCTCCAGGAGACAGCGTTAGTAACAGTAGCTGGGGGTCGCGGTGCGCCGGTGTCTAGCTTGTGTCCCTCTTGGGTTATGTATCTGAGAGGTTAAAAAACACAATGTCAACACAAACTGGAAAAAGGAAATTAGCTTTCTGTGTTGCCGTGTTCCCAGAAGTCAAAGGAGAACAGACTCCCCTGGCTTTTAAAGAAGGACTGTGTGACTTATTACTGTACTCAGCCTGAACAGAGGTGGGAAATCAAGAGTTAGTTTACTACATATATGCTTCATTCACAAACCTGTCAGCTAAGGTTTGCTAACTCATCATGATGCAGAGACAGTAAACTTTGCTTTGCAAGGAAGATTACAGGAAACGGAAAGAAGGTAAAGATATCAGTGTGATTTTAGTGACATCTAGAGGCCAATCTGCAGATTTGGACAGATCTGCTTACTCATCTGTATTTACTGTTTAAAAACAGAACACAAACAAATTAACCTATTTAAAAGAAACACATTTTGAGTTATATGTGGCACTGATTTACAAAAAGAAGACTGAATCAAATCAAGTTTATAACCAGGATTAAACTCCGGCTGTTCAAACACAAAGGTAAAACAAACAACAAAACAGAACCGAAATGACTCCTCTGTATTGAGTAACCAAAGCGACTGGAAGTGCTTCCAGGAGGATTTTGAGACCTTTTCCCTTTGTTGTGAAGATGGCATCATAAAGGACATCCATTTTCAGAAACTGATTCAAAAACCTAAAAGGTTTTACAAATCTATTTAGATTAGAAGATGTAAAACGGTCGAGAAGAGAGACGTTCTCCTGGAAGAACTTCAATTTAATTCATTTATTTACCTCCAATTCACAACACAAAAACAAAACATGAGAATTAATTAAGTCAATAAAACAGATTTCAAGTCAAGGACATCCATCAAGTCAAAGTTTTCCATCTAAGGACACCCAGAGAATTGTATCAAGTTGCTGACTTTCCAGCATTCTCTCCTCCTGGATGAACATGTAGCGACACACAGGCACCTGCTTGGTTTCGTTTTGCAAAATGAGCGTTGTGAAATGCAGCACTGGCCTGTTGAAAGACCCAGTCATCACTGCATAGAGGAAGTCCCTCAGTGAAAAGAGATCCCTGCTGCAACATCGCCATATAGTCATCCATAATTTGATACTCCTATACAACCTGAAGCCAGAATCTATTGTTTAATTAGATTAAAATCCTTCTCAGAGCATCATGAAGCTCCTGCAACTGCGCCACAGAGAGAACATTAGAAGCCATCAAGATGTCCAGATCATTTTTGTTTGCTTAAAAATAAAACTCTTCCACCTTTCAATGTTTGTTTGTTTTTATTTTTTAGCAAAATTCAACCAGGCAAATTTGTGGAGTGTGAAGACACACATAAAAACACAAAATACACCGTCTTAAAACACAAAGTTAACAATTTAAACATTATATTTTGCCAAGTGCCATCATTACACATAAAAATATTGGCCAATGTTTCATTTATTATGGTACAAAAGCAACTCTAAACAGGTGAGTTTTTAGTCTAGATTTAAAGGCACTCAGTGTTTCAGCTGTTTTACAATCTTCTAGAAGTTTGTTCCAGATTTGTGGTACATAGAAGCTGAATGCTGCTGAATTTAACTTAAATGTATCATGAGACCAGGACTCAGTATTAGCAAATGTGTAAAGACGGATAACGAGGACAAAAAAATCTTTATGGAGGCATCTTGAGCAATGATTTATCTGCATACTGAATGCAATAGCTCTACTTTTAATCAGTGAATCACTAGTTACCTGCTTCAGGAGGAATCAAAGAAATTAAACCTTACTCTTGCAGAATCTTGCTGTCAGTGGTCTGGGGATAACCAAAGTCCATCAGCTCATCCATCAGCTCATATATGATGACAAAGTTATCTCTAATGCTCTCTTCCTCCAACTCTTTGAAATACTCTGAAAACACCTGAAAAACAGAGACGTAGCCTTACAACGCTGCAAAACATTCACCTTTATATTGAAATTTGTATGAAAATGCTGCTATACACCAAACCCAGCAGAGCTTTTCTCATACCTGGATAATTTTGTACAAGAAGGAGAAAACCAGAGAAACGCTGGCATTTTTCTTGGATGTGGCAACCACTGACGACAAGCGAGTTAAAGACTCGATAAAACCCATGAAACACAATCAGTGTCAACAATGTCCTTGTGCAAAATCAAATATTTAAATCTAAAGGTTTGAACACAAACAGAGCAGTAAATTATTCTTTAGGATACAGTAAAGGTTATTGTGTTTGATCCACATGAAACGGACGCCTCCGTGAGCCAGGATGGGAGAGAGTGTCCCCTCCTCCTCTTTGTCCATCAGGAGGGTCATGAAGTGCTCGATCTCAGACATGTCCACATCTCCTCGGTAATTACGGCACACCAGGACCTGAAATAAACCATCAGATGAAGTATTCAGTCTATGACTACCACACTGATGAGAATTGAATAAAATTATCTACATACTGAGCTTTGCTTGGTACATTTTCATCTATATTTAGTCTGCTCTTTTGTTGCTGCTAATAGGAGGCTTATAACCATCTTTGCACAACACACAAATGCATCAAAGATGCATCATCAAACTTTTCCTGTCTGATACCAATTTCTAGTTTTCTTCCAGGTCTGACCTGTCAGATTTTGAACAGATTCAATCAAAAGTAAAACAGATACATTTTAAATCTCAGCTTATTGACCTGTGCTTCTCTAATGAATCAATGTTTTTGTTTTATTTCCATCCTGTTGACATTTGTGTTTTATGAGAGAAAAAAGAGGAGGTTGGTCAAATAGTGATGGGTGTTTAATTGAAGCAGAGAAACAATATCAGTTGTGAGCTGTTTTTTATTTTTTTTAAATGGTGTTCAAAGTGTAGGGATATACAGACATAAATAAGATCTGTACATATCGGCCATAACAGCAATATTAATATTGGCCCAATTTTTTCCATCTCTGCACAATTAAGTTAGTGAGGTAGCTTCAGGTTAAATCAGAAGCCTCTTTCAAAAAATGTGAAAGCAACATGTTGACCCTACGACGCATATTCATGCATAATATGTTTTATCAGAGGTGAATGTTCTTCTTGTAAGTAAGCTTTATTTTTCATTTAGCCATTGTTGTGCAAAAAACATAAGGTTTCGCCAGTACTAAACGTGTCCTCTATATCAGATGTCCAACATCACTTTAAAAAAAAAAGCGGAGCATGTGTGGAAAAATTAATGTATACATATTTGTCATTAGTCCCTAAAGCTTCATCTGAACCGCTGGACACAGAGAAGAAACATCTGTGTCGTATCCTCGCTGAGGCTAACAGCTGGTCACCTGATTCATTGTCAGACAGAATTAAAACAGTTTTTCGTCATAACCGAATTACTTCATAATCATAATTTAGAAATTTAGACCTTTTAATTAGGACTAAAACACATTAAGTCAGAAAAGAGGCACACACTGGCATCTGTCCCCTCTGCTATGAGCCACATTATAATCTGTCAACGGAAAAATGTAGCCTGCTAGCTAGGCTAGTTAGCTTAGCAACAGTGCTCGGTTACACCTTACCTTCCCTTTTAAGTCCAACACGTACACCGCACTGGCCGACATCCTGAACCTGTTTTACACGAGCTCAGCTCAGCTCGTTATATGACCCTCACTGATCGATAAGTGGTATTATTCGTTTACATAAAACATCTAAAAATCTGTCTTTTCATTCATAATACTGAGAAGAAGACGATCCTTCCCGTTTTTTGGACATCCGCAGTACAGCTTGCGAGCGAGCGCCCCCTACAGAACAAGAAGAACAATCACCAAACATACAAGCGGCTCACATACTGTAAGTTAGTTCAGTAAGTTTCTAAATTATAAATACAAAGTTCTTAATATAATTTTTAAAATGGACTAACAAACATATTCGAATCATTTTTTAAATTATTCCTTAGTTTTACTATTAAAACTGAAATCAGTTTTTTTCTTGTTGCTTGTGGCTAATGCATAAACATCTCTTTTTTCTCCTATGATCATAATTGGATGTCACCACAAATAATGTCTGTGCAATTTCTTTTACCAATAATTTCTTTATAATTTTTCACATGACTAATAAAACAAAAAAGTGTGAAAACATAATAGTAAATAAAACAATAAAACATTTAGTGAATTTCTCTCAATGTGTTATTGAGAGAGCAATAACACATTGATTTTTGTTTTTTTGGTGATTTATGCTTTCATTTTTGTTTACTAGATCCCTTCAGTGAAGCCCTAAAAGCTCAAAATAACTTGCATTTTTTAAATGCAAGTTAAAAAATCCCTGGATTGCTGCTTGAATCACATCATGATTACCACCAGATAGAACCATAACACTAGTTAAAATTAATTTCTCATAACGTGCTATGGTGTATCATAGTTAAACAAATAGATTATTTTTCAAAACTATTATTATTATTATTATTATTATTATTATTATTATTATTATTATTATTATTTACCTAACTCTGCCTTAAACTCGTCCTTTAAACTTCTTTCTTCTCTAATGTTCTCTAACAAACATCCAAAGCCTTCACATGAAAGTGAACTGAAATGAAAGTAAACAAAGCTGGCCTGTGTTTACTGATTGATTTCTTGAGGTTTTCATTATTTAGTGGTATCAGAGTGAAGGGGGGTGACAGGCAAAAACATGCTACATTTCAAATTTTTGTGCATAGGAAATATCGAAACCAATTATATGCTACTTTTTGTGTTACTTTATCACATAAACTCCAATGAAATGTTTAATCTTTGTGGTTGATAAAATATGGAGAAGTTTATCAAGACTTTTTGCAAGGTGCTATATGAACCCACCATGTAACAAATACTTATATGAACTTCATTAAAGATGAACTTGATTAAAACAAAGAGTAAAACTTGCAATTTTGCTCCTCATAAATTCTGCTTTTATTAAGCATCTGTTGAGCCCAAAGCAGTTTATCTTCCAGCTATCACTTTCAAAGTGCAAAGCTAAAGTTGCAGCTTATCAGCAAGTTCTGACATCATGAGAAGCAGGATGAAGAGGATTTCTGAAACTCAAGTAGAAGCTAATGGATCTCAAAATATAACACTAAGCATCATATTATAGTACAGTATTATAGATCTAAAAACGACTAGAGTCACTACTGTGGTAGTAAATAAAACACCAGAAATTATTCATAGCTAAAGTTACACCTCATTTGTCTGCTAGTAGATTCTTCATGAACGTGTTTATGCAGAGCTGAAAAAAGTTGGCATGCTAACTTTGATTGACAAATATGCTAGTCTTGTGATATCACACAGGTGTTACACTGGCTTAGTCACACAAGTGGGGATTGCCACAGCACCCTGTGAAAATTAGTCGAGCATGATCTGTCTCCTGACATGGACTGAGTTCAACTGTTCATGTGAGCAGAACTGGACGTGCGGATGTTGCTGCCATTGAAAACAAACTGCAGCAGCTTGTGCTCTTCATAGAGGAACTCTGTTCCAACATCCCCGATGCTTTGTGATTTGTACTTAGCAGGACTGTGAGTCTGCTCCCAAGGCGATGCTGTGGCGTTTGGGGGAGTTTTTACCATAGAAGGAGAAGAGGGGTTCAGCAATGATTTCCTGTGGGAGGGTTCTGATTTCTCTCACTCCTATTCTGATTCACTCTGTCTCTATTTGTTTCTCTCTATGTGCTCTGTGCTCTTCCCTTCCGGTTACACTGCAAGACGCTTCATGTGTTAGTTTAAAAGACTGAAAAAAGTATTTGCTGCAGTGCATGTCGTTTTCTGATGTATTTGGAAAACCAAGAGGCTGGGACGTGTGTTTTAACTTTTAAAGGCCACCAAACTCATTGTATTAGAGTGATCACATCTCCTATCAAAAAAAGTGAAAACAGTTTCTTTCTTTTGCCAATAAAACATTTCATATAATCTTTCATTTGATGGCTATGAAGGTCTAAAACAGGGGTATCAGTCATTTTCATTTTGGGCCATATCAAAAATCTGAATGTTCTTAAAGGGCTGGTTGTGCCACAACACATTAGTAAAACCAATTAAATTGTTAAAATATAAATAAATAGCTGTTCCTTCAGGATTTTGTGATTGCTTTAGTGTTTTTTTTTGCAATCAAAATTGCACATTTTGTGGTGCCAATTTAGAAATTTTTGTCAGGAATTTTTACGATTGTGCTAATGTTTGATGTTAAATGTGACTTTTTAATTACTCGCAGTATGAATAATGGACTACAGCGTGACGTCAAGTAAAGCTGAGGCAGCAGACTCTTAAACTCAATGTTTTTGACCAATTTTGAGAAGATTTGCAGTAAAATCAGAAAACAAATATGGAGATTTGTTGATTTGATTTTGAGTGAATTTTGCAGATTTGTGAAAAACTGGAAGGACGTATTGTTGTAATTCGGAGTCTAGGAGGCCACATAAAAAGCTACGGCGGGCCACATTTGGCCCCGGGGCCTTGAGTTTAACAAATGTGGTCTAAAAGAACCACAGTATAATTAATAAATGAATCATCTAACCATCCTCCTGTTGTCTATACCGGCTTATCATCACTGAGTGAGAACTAAATGAATAGTCAAAAGATTTATTTAAATTGGGTTTCATTAATTATTTAAAAATTAAAAAGTGGATTTTTCATGAAAGGCAAACCCTGATTTAGATGTTGAAGCAGCTTATTTTGAACAGCATCTCCTGCATCAATCCAGAGTCAAGACCAACTCCTCTTGAGGAATAAAAAGGGCCAGGCTAATGAGAGATGTGAGAGTCTCTCTTCAAATATGATTTGAAATCATTCCTTGGCTTTGTTTCCTTGCAATTTTTACATTCAGCTAGAGCAGACAGGTTTCCAAACAGGCTAGGACCGCCTGTGATTCCCAATAAGTGGAGGTTTGTGTTTATAATGTGCCATATAAAAAACAGCTCAAGAGGTGTGAATACTTTGTAAGACAATATAGTTTTTACTTTGTTTTTCTTTCCAGTTTCTTGTCTGGTCTGATATTAATCTGCAGAAAAAGACAGTGAGTTTAGTTTAAAAAAATATAACACCTGTAAATGTCAGACTCTGTGCAAGCGTGCTAAACTTTCCATGTTTTCTGCATTTGAAATCACAGAACATAAATCTAAATAAAAGCCTGTCATCCTGCTGGTAATTAGCAGGATCCTAATTGCAGAGAATCGATGGTTTGTGTCTCTGCAGCCCGGCTGTAACAGTGTCTGCTCTGGATCACATTCAGACTGCGTTCGCCCCCAGATTTTCTTTGGCTGGCTCATTTTCCATCCAGCTCTTTTTCATTCAACACTAGAATGAAAACTGTCGTTTTCTAACCAACTCTGGTATTAACATCAATTTGAACATTCCTGAGTTGGAGCACAGGCGTATAGATGCTGTAAAGAGAAAGGGAGAGAGGAAAGAAAGCAGTTCAATACTAATGTGAATAACTTTCTTGATGCGCATTAGCTCATTTCTTATCTGTTGCTCCTCTCCAAACAAGGGCATTGACTGAACATTTACTTCGTCTTTTTTTTCCTCCAAAGACTTCTTAAGAGGTAAAGTTTAGATTAGGGAGTGAGTGGGGGTGGCGGGTGCACAGTAAATTCTGCAGGAGTCAAGTCGGGGAGTGGCAGAAGGGGTGAACGGGTGGGAAAGGGCCGTCACTGGGGACTGGGGCTGCCTCCAAACCTCCAGTCAAGTTTAAATCACACAGAGCTCCACCGACTCTCGCTTTGCATCCCCCACGTCTCTCTCCTCTCCATCTGCAAGCCGCTCTCTGCCGTCAACCTTGCACGAGTTCCTGTGAGGCATCTTCCTCTGGAGGAGAAAACAGTAATAAGTTTCCCTTTTTCTGAGCCCTGCAGGACACAGAGAGCCGACAGCCAACATGGAGGCCATCAAGAAGAAGATGCAGATGCTGAAGTTGGACAAGGAGAACGCCATCGACAGGGCAGAGCAGGCCGAGTCCGACAAGAAGGAGGCGGAAGATAAATCCAAGCAGGTGAGGTGGTCATCTCCTTTACTTATGAACCAAAATACAAAGATTATTTCATTTTGTCTCATTAAATCTCTAAATAATAACAAAACAGAATAGAAATAGAGTGTTTTCAATATTTTAGATAATGAAAAACTGGAAAATAAATGTATAATCGTGGGTTTTGTACAAATTTATGATATTTTGAATCTGTTGAAATTAAAGAGGTGTGGTTTTAATTCACATAAAAAAAGATATTTTCCCTTGTCATAGATGAAATAATGTGCCACGAACTCGTTCTTTATTAATATTAAGGAATTATTTACTTAAGACAAACTCCTGGAATGTTATTTGTAAGTTAGTTTTAAAGTTCACTAAGATCTTAGCACTTTACTTAGTAAGATTTTGTGTCTTTGCACTGATCAAATAGATAAAAAAAGATTTTTTTAATATCATTGATTTATTTGAATTTTAAGTTCTACTGACAAATTAAAGCTTAATTTAAAAATTGAAATATGACTATTATTTTCTTCGGGTTATGAAACAACAAAGTTTGAGAGAAATACTATAAAGATCTGAAAGTAAATAATAATAATAATAATAATAATAATAATAATAATAATAATAATAATAATAATAATAATAATAATAATAGGGTGGGTTCCATAGCGAGTAGCTGATACTGATGTCCTTTTGGCACATCGAATGTGCAAATGCAAATGATATCTCTCTTGAATCCAATGTGCAGCTAAATGTGCTGCTCCCTATTCAGGAGTGAGTGCGTTCTCCTTTTTCATCAAACTGTACTTCAGCACCCTTATCTGAACCGAGGTCAGAAGAGAAAACATCACAGATCCCAAATATCCTTATTTGGTGCTGCAGCACACGAGCCTTGGAGAGCTCGTCGTTTCTAAGCCTCTAACCTAATGACAGCACTCTTATCCCGCTTGACATAAACAAAGCAGAATCTGGACATGTAATAGGGCATTTGAGGTTTCTAAATAGATGCAATTATTGCACAATTGGAGACGGTGTTGTCTCTGTGGTTCAAGGGGAGGAATGCTGCAGAGTAGAGGTTCGCAAAGCTTTAAAGCAAGTGGAAAGAATCCCTCCATCCCTCTGGAGGCTACTTCCCCTCTTCATACCCTCAGCTAGCTCCAGGCGTGACAGTTATCACTGACACTGCACATATGGACCCTCATCATGTCTTAGACATTAGTGAGCAGTCAGCATGAAATCCAAGAAGATCACACAGATCTCTTGGGTTTGTTTAACATAGCGAGTGGAGCAAAGAGACACTTTCTTTGCTATTCTTGGCAGGACAAGTCGAACTCCAGGGTGCCGTCTGACTGACGGAAAGCACTGAAAATATACAGAGTCCAACATGCAATGTCAACATTCACCACACTGAGGCTCAGGCTTCGTCTCTGGCGGTAATTAGAGGAGCGGGTCACCCAAATTACAGAGGAATTTGGAAAATTTCAGGGGCTCTGGGTGTCTTCAATGGAAATGTCCCAGTTTCTGCTTATAATCCGGAGACATGATGAAGAACTGTTGACAACATGGTAAATCAGCAGCAGCAGCAGCGGAATCGCTTTGATTTTTACTCATGCAATATATGAACTGCAGCTGGAGGAGAATGCCACATGAAAGTTTGCAGGCATTCTTTGTTTGTTTTATTAGGGGATGCATCCTAATGATGGGCTGGCGTTGCATGTTCTGATCCAACTGGAGGTTTGTTCAGATGGTTCTGCTATAAGCATCAGGAATAAAATTACTACAAAAGTTCATCGCGTGACTCAAAAAAGTATTCACCTTCAACCACTTCAATGTGTTTTTCCAGGATTTTATGTGAAAAAACTGATTCAAATTGTGAAGTAGATTGAAAATTACAGTTTTCAAAATTGTTTTGCAAATAAAAATCTAAAGAATATGGCAAACATTTGCATTCACCTCCCAGTAGTCAGGTGAACCTTTATAAAGAGTTGTATGGCATCTTTAAAAAGCACTTTTCAAGATTTGCAACATATTCTTGGCCATTCCATCCTGAACATGCTTCAATCTAAACCATTTCATTAGTTTTGTTTCAATCCAGTTGTCATTTATTTGGAGCAAACTTTTAAAGTCTTACAAAAAATATTTTAAAAGAATGAATTAGACATGTTTCCATCTTCTGGTTTTGAGCAAACCAACCAGGCCACGCAAAGCGTAAGTTAGTCAGATGTTGACTTTATGGATGGCTGTAATAAACAGGAAGTAGAGGTCGGAGATGTACCACACATCTCAGAAAAATGGAGAGAGGTTTTCAGGAATGTGTTTTTATTGGGCAAGTGTAATTCTTCTTGAAATTTAATTTAGTTGAGGTTAACTTATTTGGCAAATATGTTTCAATTGTCACTTTTAGTGCATTAGCTCTTTTCAGAAAAGCCTTCTTAATTAATAAGCTATTTCACATTTAGCTATTTCAGCCTTTTCTAAAGTGATAACTTCAAAATACGCATAAAAAAACCTTGATGGAAACACAATTAGAGAAGCTCTGGATGCATGTTTAGGGTCATTATTCTGCTGGAGGGTAAATCTTCAGGGATTTCTCCTTGCAGTTCCATCTTCGGGTGGGTATTTATCAAATCACATTGTTTATCTTTTATCATTTATGGTTTAAAAACTTCTTATCATAATAAGAATTGTGATTTGTTGTCTTCAAACATTTGAATTAATTATGTTATACAGTATAAAAAACAGCTTTATATATTCGCTCAAAACTCTCCGTTTTGAGAGAGTTGCTCTCAAAACTGTTCCATGAGAGCATCAATAAATGTCAGAAAAAGTGAAAATATGATTAAAATTTAGTGATATAAATCACCCATCTTTAAATAAGTGGAGTCCTGAAGAATCTTATTTAGATGGAAATGTTTTTCAAGAGCAGTATTTGTGTTTGTGCCACTATGATTGCTGTGCTACTTTACTATGTGCACCTAAAAAAGAAGTAATAGTTTTCATTGTCACTTTTATTATTAATAATACGGCGCCAAAATTTTAAGTCTATGTTGCCCATCTCTATTTCCTTCCATCTACAGCTTATATGTCCTGAACTTTTCAATTGGCTGCACATGATTTAATTCAGTAATCAGAGTAAATGGGGAAAAAAGCAAGCCGCACTTTTCAGATTTAAATCACATAAGTCACAATAGTTTTGAGTCTATTCTTTCAGTTATGTGCTACTTTGTGTTGGTTCATTCTATCACATGAAATCTCAATAAAATAAACAAATGTGTGTCGTTGTAATACATGATTACTACCAGTACATAATCAAAAACCACCCCAAAAAAAATAAAAACTGTTATGGTTGTGCCCCACATTTATTTCAGTCTAGTTTTCTCAGTAATTTTATAAAACATTCCTTGTACCTCAGCTGGAGGACGAGCTGCTCGCCCTGCAGAAGAAGCTGAAAGGAACAGAGGACGAGCTGGACAAGTTCTCCGAGGCGCTGAAGGACGCTCAGGAGAAGCTGGAACTGTCTGAGAAGAAGGCTGCAGATGTGAGTCAGCCACAGCGCCGCTCGCCATCTGAAACACATTAATCACATAACACTACCACCGCAGCCTCTGGGTTTCCTCCCTGTACAGTATCGATATCCACTCTCACAGATGGACGTAACTAAACAACAGCCATTGATTGCTTCAAAACAAAGGAGCAGAAGAGACATAAGTTCTTGTCTTTCTGAAAACCCGTAAAGATAATTTTGTTAGAGTGACAAAGCAAATAATAATACGTTTAAACTAATGACAGTCAGTTATAAAACTATAAGTAATGAGATCAACAAAGAAAGAAAGAAGAAGAATTATGGTAAACTATTGCCAAAAAAATGACCACTACAATCTAAAACTCTTCATTTTGTGACACTTTAATCTCATATGTTGAGTAATCATCAAATGGCAAAAACGTATCTTCAAATGCAGACATTTCTGAGAAGTTACTCGTAGCTCGTCGAGGCCGCTAAATGAGCTGTTTCTCAAGCACAGACAAAACTTGGCCGGCCTGTAGCCGAGCAGGAATGTCAGGAATGCAGCTTAAGCAAACAGAGAACCCCATACTGCAGTGTCTAATGAAATCAATGCTTTGCCCTCTTAGGGGTGGGATTTAAAGCTGGGTCCAGCCTTACTCTGTGCACCGCTTAATGGAGGCTGGATTTTAAAGAGCAACAGTGTTTTTCTCTTCTATTCATTGTCGTGTATAAGAAATTGGAATATCAATCAAGAAAAACAGAAGAGTAAAAAAAAGCAAAAACTGTAGGGAAACCAGCTTTAGTCTGCCTTTTTAAAGAGAAAATACTAACCTAACCTTTGATTTGCAGAAGAATAAATATGAGGACATTCCCAATAAGCCCCCATGAACCTGGATGTATTTTCTAAGACTGCACATGATTCAAAATCCACACATTTAATAATAATATTGCTGGGATATTTCTAGTTAGAGCCTAATGTTTCCAACTTGGAAATTGAAGAATAACAGCAGCTTCTAACTCTCAAAAGGGAAGTGAGATAAGGTCTCAAAGGTCAAAAATAATCAAGATCAGGCAAATGGTATCAGATACATTCTGTTAATAGTTTTACTGGGACCTGTAGCATGAAAACTCTCAGAAAGGGAAAGTGAGATGTGATTTTGACTGAATCAAAACTCAGTGAAAAACTAAAAACACAACTGCTATGCCAACAGATTACACCAAAAAAACGACATGTTTCGATATCCATTTTTCTACAAAAAGATAAGGTGAATCTATTTGACCAGTAATATTTATTTGCCAGCACTCTGTAAGTGTTGGAAAGCAACTGTTTCTCTGTACATAACTACTATCAGCCTCTTCAAATGACTTTATGGTCAGAACATCTAATAGGTCACAACACAAAAATCTGATCTGTCAACAGGAAATTCTTAACGTTTCCACTGAGGATATTTATTTTATTAAATAAAATCAAAATCAAATCAAATTGTATTTGTATAGCACATTTCAGCAACAAGGCATTTCAAAGTGTTTTACATCATAAAAACACAAAAACACTAAGTTATTTTATGACTATGAGTCATTTTATATCATACTAATGACAAGAAAAAAGCCAGGAAAATTCAATAATTAAAAACATATAGGGAGAAATGTTATATCTCAAGCAGATATGCAACACTTTTTATTCTATAAATGTTATAATTTGCTGGTATAATAAATATATCATACCAATAAATTAAGTATAATTTACTAATTTATTTGAATCATTAGGAATGAAGGCACAAATTGTGAAAAAAATATGAAAAAAGTAAATGTGACACTTAGGTTTCTAGATGAATAAACTAACCTTTAATAATAGACAAATATAGCAAGAATACCTGCTATAAATAGATGTGAAATACTTATTTCTTTTCTTCAAGTAAAAAAAGAAAAAACGTCCAAGTCCATCTGGCATAATGTGAACAAAAAGTTGCCAACAAAATCTATTAACTGGTTGTGTCAGCACTGGCAGCAGCTGCTGCAAGCAGGAGTTGCAGTATCTGGCAGTCAGTGTTTTACATCACTGTGGAGGAATTTTGGCCCACAGGATAGTGAAACTATGCAGGATAGTTTTAATTCAGCCACACAAGCTTTAACGGCCCGTTTAAGGTCATGCTGCAGAATCTCAAGCAGACTGAAGCTCAGACTGCGACTAAAAACATCAGTAACATTGATTTAGCTTTTCTAGATTTTAGTATTTTAAACGTCGAAATGGAAATAGTTTATATAAATAACATAATTACGAAATTAGGCAAAAATGAAAAGTTTTCCAAATCAGTTTCTTTCACTATAACACTTCTGAAACTAAAACTGCAGGTGTTTGTCTGGTGAATTGAAGTTTCTTCTTCATTCAGAGAAGCTGAATGAACACAATGAGTATCCAGAAATTTCCCTCAAGTAAGAATAGCAATACTTCATGACAAAGTTACTGAAGCAAAAGTAAAAAGTGAAACATAGTTAAAATACTCCTAGAAGCAAATTTTTACCAGGTAAATGTAGTTACTCTCCAACTAAGCTTTTCAGTGTTTTCACATTAGTGCTCTTCTATGGATTCCAGATTTCTTTCTTATTGTTGAATTATGATTTTAACTGAGGAAAGTGAGACCTGCAGGGCTCTGTGTTATTTCTCTGTGCTCTCTTAGAGTAATAATTTTGAAAGGCTGTTCACTCCTGGAAACATTTATTACTTTTCCATGGAGTCCCAAAGCTTTTGAAACGGCTCAGTAACTATTTCCATACTGATAGATGTGCTTAATTTAGCTTTTTTAAAAGGTTTGAATGGCACTAGTGGCTTTTATTTGTGGTTTTAGATAGGAAACAAGCAGACAGAAGGACCAAAAGCCTTCATGCAGAGGTTGAACATGATGTACATTTAAACCACACGCTGCCCCGACTGACTTTGTTTCTGTCCGTTTGGAAATTTCTACGTATCAGTGGATGATGTGTTGAACTTTGAGATATTTTAGTCTACTTCATGTTGTCAGGCAGGTTCTGTTTCTAAGTGGCTAGTGAAAGTTTGTTAATCATATTCAATTTATGAGCTAATAAATGAATTTTATACTTTCACATCAGGCCAGGTTGGTTTGGATTTAATTAACTGAATCATCATTTAGTGAAAACTGTCCTGGTTTATATTTACTTGGGATATTTTTGTCTTCTTTTTTTGCTGATTTGAAACATTTAGGTGATAAAAAAAGCAAACACAGACAAAAGATGTGGTGTGGTAGATACTTTTTCTGTGCATTGCAGTAAAAAGTTGATTAATTAAAATTGAATTTCTATTAAAAGTTTAAAAAAAATAATAACAAAAACATGAACTCTACTTTTTATTAGTTCCCTGAATATTGTGTTTTCTATGGAAGAGGATTAGGGCCACTAAAAAAAAGTCAGAATTCTGATGTTAATCCCAGAATTCAGTATTTTTTCTCAGAATTTTGAGGTTAAAGTCAAAATTCTTTTCTTTTTTTCTGTGGTCTTAATCCTCTCAGCGTTTTATAAGGTCTGCAGTCATTGTTGATTTGGGCAGTTCGGGTTGCGGAAGGAGGCTGACGAGGACGCAGAAGGAATTTCTTGCCCCTCCCGCCCAAATTAATTTACATTCCAAGGCACAGGTCAACAACCCCAGTTGAATGGGATTATCGCAGCCCCACCCCTTTCTCGACCCTCCCTCCTCCACTTTCTGTCGGAAAATGTTTTATTTCAATAAAGTCCTCAGGTATTGTTCTCGCTTTTTACTTCAGTCAGTTTCACTATGAGGCAACCACGTTCAACCGCACCTTAAATCAGGCCTGCTAGTTCTTATCTCACTCTTCCTGTGATCTGAGCAGGAAAATGCACCTTGTTTGCCATATAAGTCCATAATAGAAAAGCCAAACTTCCACTCCTTTTTTTCTTTTTTTTGGTGAGGAAAAAGCTCCGTCCCTTCCCCTCTTGAAACTCTGATGTCATCCCAGACAGGCTTCTTCACCGGGATTGGAGGATCTCGTCATAAATTTCCTGAAAACTCCCGGCCCATTTTTTTCTCACCCATCCCATCGTCCCTGACTTCCTGCCCGAGAAAAAAGCTGAAAACTTCGCTTTGCCATCTATCTTTTAGCCCCTCTTTTTAAAAAGTCCTTTTTGGAGTTTGAGATAACAGCAAATAATCGCAATCATGGAGATGGTAAAGAAGAAAATCCAGGCTCTGCAGCAGCAAGTTGATGAGGCAGAAGATCGCGCACTCGCAGTACAAAGGGAGTTGGATACAGAACGGGAACTGCGCGAAAAAGTGAGATAATTTACAATTTTCACCAGATTAAGCCGTATTGTCTTGTTATTTAAACTTAAAGTTCTGTAAAATACATTTTTTTCAAAGAAGTAAGGAATTATACTCCGTCAGACAGAAGCGGTAATGATACTCAAAGCACATAAAGTATCCTAAAAAAAAAAGCTGCCCAAATGCACATTTGTTTCCTTTTCACTCTGTTTTGTAGTGTTTGAATTCAGATTATAGTCTTTAGTCGGGGACTTTCTTTGCAGAAACTTTCTTTGTAAGGTTGTGTTACCTAACTTCCCACCCGCCCCATATCCACGGAAACACGCTGAAACGCTTCCCCGGTGTGGCTGATAACTAGAGATGCACCGATCGGCGTTTTCCGGCCGATGCCAATTTTTAAATGTCCTGGAGGTTTGCTTGATTTCAATTTTGACCAACTTTAATTTTAAGGACTGTAATGAAGAAAATATGCTGCAGGTTGTCTGATAGAGACAGTAGGTTTGAAACTGTAAGTAAATTACAACATATCATTTATGTATCATATCCTAACCCCTATCCGACTTATTAATAGACTCAGAACAGTGCATCGAAGTACATGTTGTTACATAATGCATTTACAGTATTCTTAGTTATCATTAATGTAATTTAGGAAAAAAAAATAGTCCAGAATGTGACCTACTGAGATAAAAGGAAAATTGGCTAATTCAGATCTCTGGCCCACTGACTAGCATATTTGATGTGTTGTGCTGAAAGTTTAGTTTTCAGCATTAGCATGAAACAAATTAGTTATAATTATAATTATAGATAATGGGGTGTAAGTATACATCCAACTTTTGTGATAATTGTCTAATATTGGGTTTTGAAGGAATGTGATGACTTTTTAGCTGCATTTTGAGAAATGAAAGCCCTCCTTTTGTCATTTTAGCTAATGTAAATAGAAAAGGCTTTGAAAATCAAAAAACGTGTTTTAAAGAGTATGTAGCCATCTTGTAACTATTTTTCAGATTTTAGAGATGATTAAATAGTCTTTGAAATTGCCCTGCAGTTTAGTATCCACAGGAAGTAGCAGATGCTGACTAGCCTTGCTAGCAGCTAACAGTTAGCCTGTTGTAGTATTTTCACAAAGCTTACAAAATACGCAAAGTACTTTGACACAAACCAAACAACACTTTAAAACCAGTAAAGTGATACTGGTCATTTTCCACTTTTGCCTTTTCATACCTGTATTAGTTTGTTTTCTTTTCTTTCTTTTTTTTTTGTTCATGCCCAACTTCTCAGATATCAACTGGACCGGTTCACTGACCAACTGTGGGGTGTTTTGTATCAACCATGTGTCCATTTCTGCCCTGTTTGTAACCAAACAGCAACTCATTCAATCAGATTATGCTCAATCAACTTCAATTCTACATTAGATTTGAGTATTTTATGACAATTTACCTACAACATTCATTTAAATACTCAAATGCAATCCAACGCAATACAAAATGCTTTTTCACAGTAACAAACTAAACTCAAGAATGTCTTTTAATAGCCAGCTGTGTTAAAACAACAGGGCAGCAGCTCAAAAACTACATACTTTAATAACTAAGTCTTAAACATAAAAGGTGTCAAGCCTAAAGCACTTTCATAACCAGGGTCTGTAATAACAGTTTAGCATTTTAATGTAGAAAAATCTCATTCCAACCCTAAAGTTTCATAAGTAGGTCAAGCATATTCATCATTGCGTCAAGCAAATGTCACTCAAATTGAAAATGCAGTGGAGAATATTTCCAAAAGAAGGAACTGGAGAGTCCACAGTGAACTGAGAAGTGCCACAGACTATTTCTGCTGCATTAATTCACCTCTAAAGTAACTGGATGGTGGAATAACATAAATTTAACCATGTTATGGTTACGAGTAGGATTTATTTTGTTCGCAGTTATCAGACTAATGGCATATTTGATTTGTCTCTTCAGTGACAGCTGGGAATGACTTCACCACCAGTCTAGCACAATCCAGTTGCAAGTTGGTAAAACCAGTCAGAATAGCAAATTATTGCAGTGAGTAACATTTGTGAAGCAGGACATTGATTGTGTATATCCCTAAATTATAAGAATGTTTTCACAAGTACAGTGTGCCATAAGCTTAATAATCATTTTTAAAAAAAACATAAATAGTTTATACTAACAACTTTCATCACTTCCTTTAAGCTCAGTAGCTATTTTAGTTGCTGAAGTCAGGTTTGCTTGGAGACTTCTGACTTTTCAGGTTGGAATTTCAACTTCAAGGAGTGTTCTCGTTGACCCAAAAAACACTGAAGAACTCGGAAAACTTGGCTTCAGTGCATTAGGAAAACACAACACTGCCACTATATACGCAAGTACAGCAAAATATGTGTTTCCTTCAATATGTTACACTAAAGAACAAACAGAAATTTTAAATGCAGTTGTGATGTAAAATAAGTATGCTAGACATTTAAAAGTTTATAACTGTAAATTTATCTATGTTTAAAATGCACAGCAGCCATATTGGATGCTAAACACAAAGGAAGCTAATGCCATGGTTCTGCTGAGCAGCATGGCATTAGTTGGTGTGGTTTGGTTCGCCATTTTGCCTGTTTCCATAAGAAAAATGGTCCAAACAATTGTACATCCACAGGACAATGATATGGCCGGACCATGAAATGGAGCCTTACTGCTCAGTTGAAACGAGGCGTTCCCATTTAGAAATCCAACTTTCGATTAAAATTATGTTACAGATCTAGAAAGTCTGACTTTATAATACAAAGCGAACGCACCATCATAACTTTTTGAAATACAATTCAACATGTTCAAATGCTACAAATTGTGTAGCATTGTTTAGTGCAGCAGCCATGTTGGATTTTGAAGTTGGATTGGGAAGAAACAACTATCTTTCTCCTGGAGATTGGACATGTTTTCTTTGATCCTGCAATATAATTAACAAAAAATATTTAATTTGTATTTTGTGTTTTATGATATATTGGAAAACGTCCAATCTCAACTAGTACTATTGTAAAATTCTTCGCAGTATATGGAAAACATTGTATTTAGTGGTGTGATATATAAAGACAATAAATCAGTGGTTAAAGACATCAGGCAAAAGTTTTACCCCAGCTTTGTTAGACATCTAGCAAGTCTTTTGTTCCCCTCGTTTCCTTTAAATCTTTTTTTGACTAAATACCATTTGACACAAAGCCTCTCTGGAAATGACGAGCTTGTAATCCTTCCTCCTCCTCTTTAGCCTTTGCACAGGAAAGAGGGGACAGACACGGTTATCTGGGATATCAGGCGGACAGGAAACAGCCTGTAAAGAAGCAGCAGAACCAGCTGGAGGATTTCAGATTTGTTAGGGTTAAATTGTCTCTCTGTTTGCCAGCGTCATCACTTCATTTTTAAAGTGTCTGCTCAGGCAGCAAAGTCCACAGCTTGTTACAGCTGCTAAAGGTGAAACTGATTGCTCATAAGAAAAGCAGAACGGACATAATTCATTATAAAAAATAGAGCAGCTAACTTGGAACGTTACAAAACATCATGAGATTGTCAAGGTACAATAACCATTAGTTAAAAATACCATAATGTCATGGCTTGTCTGGTTCATATATATCTTGTAAGAGAAGGAAAACGTAGATCAACCAGCAAACATGATGCAATTATATCTGTTACTATTTTGTATTTTAAACTAGGGATGATCAAACTCCTCCACACCCTTTACTAGACACAAAGTTAGGCAAAAGAAAACTTCTCTAGCATCATGGCACCCTGGGCAGAGAGCCACACCCCCAAGACCGTCTCTGACAGGAACAATGTGACGAAAACAGTTTTGAAACTGTAACTTTTAATACCTTGGTATGTTTTGATACTGCTAGCCAGCCTAATCATGTTCCTCATTTTGAATTTCTGCTGAATGCTTGTGATGTAATCTTAAAGCGGAGGAGTTCAGGCCTCTCACACCTCGATGCAAGTCGAGACAGACCGCAGTCAGGCTTGTATTTGCGGGAATGGAGACGTCTTCATGCCTGAAATCTTATCAGCACAAATAAAGCTGAGTGTCACATTTCCAGTACAAAATGTGGCATTAGAGGGAAATTCAGATAAACTGTAACATTTCTGTACATATTCTAAAACCCAGTCCGAGCTTTTTACATGTGGATGTTGGCCATTTGTGACCAAATTTCTGCTACAGTGAAATGACACTGAGAGAATGACTCAATATTGACTTGTGGATGTCTTCAGGTTTAGACTCTGGAATGTGAAGTTTGATCGCTTAAGTCAAAATAGCATCGAGTTTATTGCAAAACACCAATATGTGCTTCTGAATGAAAATCAAAGCCCTAAAGTTTTGTGGGAAACAATTTGACAAATCTAATGGGATTCAGATCTTATGAATTTCTAAAATAGAATATTTTGCTGAAAAAGTAAAAACCTCTTAAGGTTCCATGGAAATAGTGGAACTTGTGCTATATTTGTGCTATACATCATTTTGTTCTAAAAACTTAAAATATGACAATTTGCAGCTTTGAAGGAACAAGTTTTCACTTATTTTATGTTTTTATAGCCTGTTTAGCTCCTTAAATTCGTCCAAAATGTTGTGTTGCAAAAAACATAAATCAGTTTAACAAGAACACAAAACAATTACCAAATACATCAATGTGCTTTATCATGTCAGTGCAGCTGCATCGTAAATACCCTGCACTGGATGTTGATCCCAGACATCCTTCCAGTTTGTCAGCACCGTACTTCCTGTCTGACCTCAAACCATTAAGTTTTCTCTGTCAATCTGTCTCTGTGTGGCTGCAGGCCGAGGGCGAAGTGGCCTCTCTGAACCGACGCATCCAGCTGGTGGAGGAGGAGCTGGACCGAGCTCAGGAGAGGCTGTCCACAGCCCTGCTGAAGCTGGAGGAGGCCGAGAAGGCTGCGGACGAGAGCGAAAGGTGACAACCGACTCACATCTCGGACTATTTAGAAGTCTTTATTAGCAGGAAGGTTGTGAGAGAGCAAAATGTGAAAAGAAACAAAAGTATGAAAATAAAATGTAGCTTACACAATATTTCTCAATATTAAAGTTAATCAAACTTAATTAATGTCAAACTCTAACCCATTTTGGGAGCAGACTTCAGTAATGTTTGACTGCGGATAAGCTGAGAGGAAGTGTTTAAGCTCACCAGGAAGGGCAGCTCTGTCCTGGGATGCCCCTTGACCCAGTGCAGGTGGTGAGAGACAAACTGGCTAAAATAACATCACTGACAGACTATGAATCCCACCACATGCATGAAACTGTTGCTAAACTGGAGAGCTCCTAAAGGGCGTTTTCACAACTTATAATCCAGTAGACTCGGCTCAATTGAGGACCAAAATGTTAAAATTTGTTACATTTTTAGATAGTGCAGTTCACTTTCAAACCAAAGTAATTGAAAAATCTGTTCCCCTCCTCACCTGTGGTGGCACTGCACCAAGAACCACTGAAGGAAACAACATGAAAACCTCAGAAGAAGACATGAGTGCAACTTTCTTTTTCACAAAATGTAAACAAAAATTTAGTAGTGTCAGATAATGTGGTTGGATGATTTCTCTTTTGTGTCTAGTGAAAGATCACAAGCCATTTCTCCCACTAGGCTTGGACATGCATGTTTGTTTTAGTTGTATTTACCCAGAATGCCTTGTGCTGTAGTCCGCTTCCTGCTTTAGTACTTGTCTCTGGTCCGGTTGGGATTCACATATACATTTGAACAGTGCCAGAGTTCACGTCAACCGAACTGAGACGAAGGTTTTAGGCGGACCAAAGTTTGCGTCAGAGTTTTAAGTGCACATTCACATCTCCCCAAACGAACTGGACTTTCTAGACAAAAACACGAGAGTCCAATTAAAGTGGATTAAACACAGCTGCTGGTGTGAATTCACCCTTAGTGACAGACTGCTGCATCCAAAGAGCACACAAGAGAGTTTTCACAGATCCTTCCTCCCAGCAGCTAATAGACTCTATGAATATCACTGCTCCCAACAAACTAAATAAGTGTTTACATGCCTACTATTATTTGCACACTTTTATTATTTCTTATAGTCAGGTTTTTATAAGCACAAATATATAATGCAAATTTTTTAATGAATGACCCTATTCAGTTGTGCTTTTCTTTTAATCTGAGTTTGTGTTTTTAAATAACTGTAGTTTTTCTTATGCTGTAAATTTGTCATTACTGTACAGCTTTAGTTTTAGTTTAATTTTAATCTTTGTGTGAACACACATAATTCCCTGACTGAGGGGCAATGAGAATTATTTTTATTCCATATGGAGAAAACGTAACACAAGTTCATCTGCGTGCATTAATTGTCGTACAATCATTTAATTTTGACTCATTTTATTTCGACTCAATTAGTCCAAATAAAAGAGCAGAAAAGCAGCATTCTTTTCTAGCCCATTTATAAACAATAAAAGGTGCAGACACACAGTTACACCCTTTTACTCTATAGACTCACAAGCAAACCCGAACGACAAGATTCTAGGTTTTATAACTTGATCAAACGCAATAAAAAGCTTTAGAGGCATTAGTAAAAGACATAAAAAATCTGTTTTACAAATAAATCAAACATCTCCGTTAAGGTAAACATACAAATATCTGCACCATGTTTAGATTTAAATCAATACTAGTTATCAGAGGTTAAGACAAAACATTACATCCTTTCTAACACCTTGAAAAAAACAAGCCAAGGTTATTGGCTGATCATCATTCCTGCTATTTATTTTGCCAACTTTGTCCTGGCAATTATAATATATTATATTAATATTAAGAACTAAATCAAATAGCACACAGAGGAAATATTTTTGTTCTAATAAAGGCTCTTTATTAGAACAAAATTTTATCAATTATATTCAATACAAAGACACTTCTGATACAGTTACAATAAGTAACTCTGGCTTTTTAATTAAATTCAAAATTATTCCAATCCCTGGCAGCAAAAAACTAGGTATGAAGTTCATCACAAAAAGCTGGAATAACAGTGGAAACCTGCAAAGAGGTTTGAGTGGCTCAGACATAAAAAGTCTGATTGCTGTATTGGTTACTATATTATTAAGTTTGAAAGGGTATACATTTTCAACGTGTTTTTTTTCTTTTTGGTTGAATAAGAAATACTTTAGAATTTAAATCTGCTTGGGGTATAGAGAATTTTGGTCTCAGCTGTATATTGGGAATTGTTTCCTTTACATTTGAATCAGTGTTAAGTATTTAGTGGGATCTGACTCTCTTTTAACACGTTGAATCTTTCTCACCTTCAGAGGCATGAAGGTGATTGAGAACAGAGCCATGAAAGACGAGGAGAAGATGGAGATCCAGGAGCTGCAGCTCAAAGAGGCCAAACACATCGCAGAGGAGGCTGACCGAAAATATGAGGAGGTGCGTGCTCAAACATGAGCTGTTCCCTAAAGTTTTAACAAGCAGATCAGATCTGATTTATCCTCCTGCCTTTTTCTTGTCTTCT
The DNA here is from genome assembly GCF_001444195.1 of Xiphophorus couchianus. Lineage (NCBI taxonomy): Eukaryota > Metazoa > Chordata > Actinopteri > Cyprinodontiformes > Poeciliidae > Xiphophorus > Xiphophorus couchianus. The sequence continues at coordinate 20,745,368 of NC_040233.1, forward strand.
TCCTTTTTAATAACAGGTTGCTCGCAAACTGGTGATCCTCGAGGGTGACCTGGAGAGGGCAGAAGAGAGGGCAGAACTTGCTGAACTGTAAGCTCAAGTGGAACGTATAAAATGTTCACATGTAGTTGCTAAAGTGCTTTTGCAAAACAAAATAACCTAAATGTTTTACTCTGCTCCTGCAGAAAGTGTAGTGATTTGGAGGAAGAGCTTAAAAACGTCACCAACAACCTCAAGTCTCTAGAGGCTCAGTCTGATAAGGTAGCAGTATACACATGCTGCTGCTAAACACTTTTAGAAAATAAGCATATTTAACAACTAGCTAATTTAGCAACAGGAATATACAGAATATAGCAGCTAACTGATTAATTTCGTCCTTCTCTGTGCAGTATTCTGTGAAAGAAGACAAATACGAAGAGGAGATTAAAATCCTGAATGACAGACTCAAGGAGGTATATTTATGTCTTTCTTTCAGCTGTCTGTATATTTGCAGGCTGCGTGAGGATGACTAATATTTATGCTGGGTTTTGTTTTAAAAAGGCGGAAACCCGTGCAGAATTTGCAGAAAGGACGGTGTCAAAGCTTGAAAAGACCATAGACGACCTAGAAGGTACACCTTCTTTCTCTCCCACTCTTTGCTTGCCCTCTTTACTGAGCGCTCTTGTAAATCTTTAGTTAATAATTAATCTGCTCTCTTCCATTTCTCTCCTTTTCCTCCGCCCTGGCCTGCATTCGGCTCTGAACCCCCTCACCCTGCTTTCTTCTCTGCCATTCCCACTTGCAGATGAGTTGTACACTCAGAAACTGAAATACAAGGCTATCAGCGAGGAGCTGGATCATGCCCTCAATGATATGAACACCTTGTGAAGCTGCCACTTTGCTTCTGTTGTTTCCTCATGTTTTGCACTTTTTCTTTTCTCTGTCTGCTCCTTTCACACTTTGCGTCAAACTGAGAAACAATAAAGACATTTTTTTTCTCTTACTCCCTTCTTTACTCATAATTTCTGTTTCCCAGACAACATAATTATGTTCCTGAAAGCCGGGATGCTTACAGTATGTCACCATGCTGCTACCTTTTCTATTGCAGAGAACCTGTCGAAGGCAAAGGAGGAAAACCTAGGAATGCACCAGGTTCTGGACCAAACACTGCATGAGCTCAACAGCTTGTAAAAAAACAAACAAAAAAAAAACAAGAAGAACGAACAGCAATGGAAAACAAAAACACCTTTTTTTTGTAAAAGAATATTTTCTACATGCCATCCATCTTTGTCATTCCACATCTCATTGTCTGTGACTTTTTAACACATGTAGCCAATTTATGTATTTATGGTTCCTTTGTTTCTTTTACTTTTTTAATTAATGGTTTTGGGTCCAAACAATCTCAGTATTGGTGCTGGAAATTGTGTTTTAGACCAAAATCTGACAACAAATAAAGCCTGTGATGTCAGTTTCCATTCAGCTTCTGATTAGCTTTCTGCTCTTTTTGGCATCCATGTTAAAGAAAATTGTAAAATGACATCAATTTTCTTTTGCTGCTGATTAATTTCACTCTATAAAACGTTAAAAAAAAGAAGAAAAAAAACCTTTTAATTTTAAAACATTTATTCGCTGTGGAAAAAATACCCCATATTATTGGCAGCCATAAGTATTGATATGAAATAAATACAACTGGAAACATATTTGATTCATACTTTACTTCTTTAAGTTGATCATTGTCAAGTAACCCAGGACTTTCTCTGGGTTATAGACATAAAAATTATATTTGGCACTCTTCAACATGGGAAAGAGAAACTCACATGCTATTCTGGTGATTATATAAATTGACTTTTATGCTACAGGAGGCCTAAGATTCCCCTTATGTGAGAGACCATTAGTGAACACAACACATCATAACAACCTAGGAATATAGGATGTTATTCATCCGGATGACACCATCCCCACTGTGAAACCTAAACTTGCTTACAAAGTGGATGCCCGACTATTTGCTGTTCAATATTGACCGATTTTTCTGGCGCAGCTTCTGAAGCATTACCAAGGCCTAATGCTACTTGATATGCTATTGGCTGGCGTGTGCAAAGTGGCCAATCCAGGAGTGCCTTTTATTTTCCTTGATAGTGATTGGCTAATTCCGTAGCCGTTAATTTGTGTGGTAGCGCTAAAACTGTTTCCACTGTTAATGACAATCCTGACAATCTGTTAATCCATATTGTTAAAATAGGCAGTTTACGCGTTTTTAGAGAGGCGCTCAAGGAAATACTAGTGTCCATTGTATCTAAAGTCAGAAATTGTGACATGGGGTTTAAATTTCAAAAGTTTAATGTTGCCTCCACCTACTTTGTCAGCTACTAAGGCTCACTACGTCTCCATAGCAACCACCGTCTAGCTCTAGCTAACTGGGGTTGCTGCCATTAATCAAGGATGAATATTTGGGAAAAATACATTCCCATTCTAAGGTATGTTGGAGGATACTGCAGAGTTGTTACTCCCCTAGAGATGTTAAGAACCTTATTTTCTCACTACAGGATGTTTTTAAATAAAAATCGTCTGGGTCTACTAGAAACTTGAAAATGGCTTGTCATTGGCTCTTTCTAGGGGATAACAATCCACAACGTCAACATAAAAATGAGCAGAGAGTAAAAGAGACGACACAGGAGTCTGGATGAATGTGCAGAGAGGAGTGGTCAAATATATTTCTCTTTTTGCTCCAACCAAGTGAAATGTTATAGGGATGAGAGCAGTCATGATAGCAAAAGAGCCTTGTGCAATAAATTAACAGCTTGGGTGTGGAGGTTGCTGGAAGTGTTGGTTTCCTGGAGGCAATTTCAGCACTCACTTTTAAAGATTAGTAGAAAAGGGGCAAGCGCAAACATGCTTTGGTTTCATTTTGCTGCATGAAATCAGTGAATTTATTTTCCCAAACATTTCCATATCCATAGAATCAGTAAACTCTGATCTTATCATGGGAAAAACACCATGCCATTGGCAGTTCGACCTTTTTAAATTACTCAGATTACACAAAATCCAATCTCACTAAGTATTGTTGAGGGAAAGGAATCTCAAGACTTTCCAAATACTGATTTAGTGTAGGTTCTCTGTGACACGGAGGACCATAATTTAAATATAATCACTTCGATATCAATTTTTAAAGTGCAAGCATAATAAAGATGCTGTAAATGAGGAATATTTTCCAAAGACAAGTCTCCACATGTAAACTGAAGTGCTGCAAAAACAAACAAGATACAACATCTATGCAGGTATGTGCTGACTCCCTGCGGTAGACCCGAAGCTGAATCTTCCTTCCTGTAGATTACAATGAAATCACAATTCAAATCATTTCCTCTGTTAAGTTCCAAATACTAAATAACATAAACTTAAGAGCCTGACACAACTGTCTTTTATTAATTCAGCTAAGAAATATTTTTTAAAAAGATACATAAGTGAGTTACTTCAGAAAGAATTGTTCAATTGTAGGCATTAACGTTGCAGTACAGAAATTTAAGAATTCAAAATGCAAATATTAATGAATGTTAGAATTTCAGACATTTTCAAGATATAAAAACACAATAGATACCTTATTTTAATCAAACTCTCTCCACAGCAGGACTGGTTATGCCTCGACCTCGACTTCAGGTCGAAGTCGAGGCATGTGGATGTCAATAATCATGAAAAAAGACAAAATGTGAAAACGACTATTCTTTTGTATCAGCTTCACAAAATATTGATTTAATTTAGATTATTTTGTGTGTAAGTTATGTGAATTAGTAGGAAGTATGCATGTATGTAAGTTTAATAAAATAAAACTTAAAATTTTGTTGAAACAAAACACGTGGCTAATAACACGTCCCGCATTTCCGGGTAACTTCCCGTCTACTGGCGCTAAAAACACCTGTAAGTGAATTCCGGACCAGCAGGGGGCGTCGTGCCATTTTTTTTTTTTTTTTTTGCTTTGCATCTTCACCGGGCGGGATTTCCGCAATAATATCAAGTATGGCGAAAACATACGACTATTTGTTTAAATTACTGCTAATCGGGGACTCTGGTGTCGGGAAGACCTGTGTCCTCTTCAGGTTTTCAGAAGACGCCTTCAACTCAACGTTTATCTCAACAATAGGTGAGTCTTGCGGGGGGGGGGTATTTTGGTGTGTTCTGTGTGTTTACACTACGTAGAGGGACTGGCTCCGCGGAGACGTCTATTTGCTGGAATGCTTGCAATGCTATATATGGGGATGAGACATTGTCTTTGTTGGTAAATGTACATTTTTGTGCCGATTTTAGGTGACATGATCGCTGGAATAAATCTCGGTATAGAAAAGCTGTAAATATTTTATGTATAGCTTATTTAGAACTAATTTGATATTACATTTATTCTGTTCAAGCCCAAGTGTCAACCGTTAGAACCGACTATGTTCTGGAAAGACACCGGAAAACCTGATGTGTTGCACGTTAAATGCTCTTTGTATTTATTTTTTTAATAAGAACTATTTCCTTTTATATGGGCGGTGCTGTCTTTTGTTGTGTAAATAGTTTGCTTAATTTTTTTGTGGGGGGTTATTGCAACTTAAAAGTTATAGTTATGATTGGAATGCTAGTTTCCGCTTATCTTCCTGCAGGTATCGATTTCAAGATTAGGACAATAGAGCTTGATGGCAAGAAGATAAAGTTACAGATATGGTAAGAGCACTTAAAAAACCGGTGCAATGTTTTGTTGCTACACTACAAAAGTATTCACGTCCCTTAAATCCTTCTACATTTGATCACTTTTCCAAATACAAGCTCTGTTTATTTTGTTGGGATTTTCATCTGCTGTCATATCCAATGTTGAAGCTCCCCGCAATGTGAGTTTGACTGTTTTGTTTACTCTTAAAAAATACTCTTATAGTACAGTTTTACTTAATTTACTTTCACCTGGGACAACTCAGGGCTCCACCAAAAGGGTATTGATGAAGATGTTCAATGGACAGGTGAAAATACTCAAAATAAATAAAAACTGAAGAAATATATTTCAGACAAAAATTTCATAAATTTCCCATGATCATCCATAATGAAAAAGATTAACTAGGTTCTGTTCTTTGGATAGTTAGAAGTCATGATTTGACATCTGTTGTCTAGGAAACATTCACAGTGAACTGATCTGTTAAAAGATAAAACAAAGAATATATTTTCTTTGACACCTGAGGTCTATGGAGCAAGTAAAAAAGTTCTTCTGTTTTATACTCAGTGATGGGATAGCTACTTTAAAAAAGTAACTTTAATTGGATCACCGATTACTCCTTGAAAAAGTAACTTGGTTAGATTACTGATTACTTGATTTGGAAAGTAACTAAGTTACATTAAAAGTAACTTTTTTAAGTTACTTTCAGCATCTGCTAAAAACAACGCCCTGCTGCCTGTGAAAATTACATTGAGCTTTGCCAAAACTTAATTGCAAGTTATTTTATAATGGTGACATCAACAATGTGTCTCCCCTTGTAAGATTGAACTGAAGGGGAAATTGTTTAATGGTTACAACTGTACAAAAAAAACTTTAGTAATTTGAGCGTAAAATTGTGTGTTCCACTATTGTCTGGAAAACTCTAAATGGAGGCCTCCATTACTCGTTACTGAAAAAAGTGATGTCAGTAACGCGTTACTGACATCACTGTTTATACTTCAGTGTTGTTCAGTGTTTCGTAGCACTAAAAAACATTTTAATATAAGTCGAAATATTGCTGATAAATCAAAACTACTTCATCAAATGAAAATTTGCTCGTAGATTGTAGGCCACCACAGTCCAGAAGCTGCATGAAACATCTTGCTGTAATAATGTAAAGTTAGCAAAAACTTTGTTTCTGACCCTGACCGTGCTCTCAACCAGGAATACAGACTGTTATTATCAGGTCGAAGATAAAAGGCTCCACAGTTTCATAAGGTTCAACTGAGAAAAGCTTCTGCACACAAATAAATCCTGAAGCAAAACATGGAAGCTTAACAAACATGGAATGCTATCATTTTACAATCTATACCTCTTGATTCTGTTTGTATATGAATGTCTGTAAATAACAGTGCTGTGATGAAGGACACATTTCAGACTTGTTCTGACAATACACAAGTATTGTATCATGTTTTATGTGATTGAGAAAAAAAAACAGTTAGTAGTGTTTGAAGGTGAAGTTGAGTGAAAATTAGAAATGGTTTCAAAATTCTTTAAATAATAAAAGTCTCTAAGGTTTTGTGTGTTTTTCTGTTAGTCTTTTTCACCCTGCTACTCCTAAATAAAACTCATAGGAACTTATTACCTTCAAAATGTGTAAATAGACTCCACCTGAGAATAATTTAATCTCAACATAAATACAGATTATTTTTTGTGAAGCCTTGGAAGCTCCATTTCCAAGGCTACGAGCAGTGCAACACTGACTGGTGGAATAATATATGGAAGCTTCTGGTTGTATAATGTTTAAGTGGTTTGAACATTATACTTTTGCAAGTAACAGCTCATTTTGTGTTTGCTGTACGTTGTATTTCTGTAAACTCAAGTAAAAAATAAACAAATATCACCCTTGTAATATAGAAAAAACAAAATATGAGAGAATTATTCAAGTCTATTAAACCCTATTTACATTCATAGTAAACCAGGAAGAGGAAATTTCATGGGCGATATGTGTTCAACCATGTAGTGGATTTTTTTTTTTTTACAAAAACTCTGTTGGCTGTGACTTGGTGCTGCTAAAAACAAAATAAAACTTTTTAATCTGATCCTAAAGATAGAAATGTCCTTCTTTTTATTTAAATTGATGTATTTGACTCCTGCAGGGACACAGCTGGTCAGGAACGTTTCAGAACAATCACAACAGCCTACTACAGAGGAGCAATGGTGGGTAGCCTCACATGCTACTAGTTTCTGTTTCTTAAGCATTAAAAGGGTCTTCAGCTGTATTTATAGCAATGTTTTTCATGTACTGCTCTTTGCAGGGGATCATGCTTGTCTATGACATCACAAATGAGAAATCATTTGACAATATCAAGAACTGGATAAGGAACATAGAGGAAGTACGTACCACTTCAAATTTATCCTTGCTGACACATTTGCGGCTCCATTTTAAAATGTTTCCTTTTCCTCTGTTAATGTAGCATGCGTCATCTGATGTCGAGAAGATGGTTCTTGGCAATAAATGTGACATCAATGACAAGAGGCAGGTTTCCAAAGATAGGGGAGAGAAGGTGAGAATCTCAAGTCAAATATAGATGGAAGGTTATTTATTAATAATACAGTAACACATATGGTAGCAAGTTCAGCAAAATGTAATTTGGCAAAATGTATTTTTTCTTTCAGCTTGCACTAGAGTATGGGATCAAGTTCATGGAGACCAGTGCAAAGGCCAACATCAATGTGGAAAATGTAAACTGCTATTATCTAAAAATCTTTTCACATATGTACTTGTTTTGTTTACTTTGTTAGCAATCTGGCTAGATGTCTGTATGATTACCTTATGAACAATTTCAAATGTGTCAGAAATATGCGAAATGTGGAGTTGTGGAAATGTGATCAATGGTTGGAGTTAAACGTTGTAGGATTGTCATGTCATGGATGACTGATGATCAGCACATCATAAAATGTCAATAAAAGGATGATTTAAAATTGACCCAATACTGATAAAAACACTGGTTAAAACATGTAAAACATTTAAATACTTTTTATTATTTTACATTAATTTGATATTTCTTTATTTTCTCTATATTATGACTATTTTCTAATGTTTCTGGACTTTAGTAGTAAAGTCCTGAAATTTCCCATTGTCATTTCATGCACTTTAGGCTAATAACTACTGCATTATTTACTTACCTTAACATTTGTTTGGATTCACAGGCATTTTTGACTCTTGCCAGAGACATCAAATCAAAGATGGACACAAAAATGGTAAGAAGCCATTTCATTCATACATTCCTTAAAAAATATACATTTTTTTAGTCTTTATATCATTTTATATTTTGTCAAATTACAATCACAAACTTCACAGTGTGTGCTGCTAGTGTGGTGAGCATTTTTACTATTCTTTCTTCAGTCAATATTTTGGATAGTTTAAAGTCTCCCTGCCTCAAATTTTATAGAAACCATCCATAAACAACAGTTTCACATTCTAATCACAGATTTTTAATTGCATTTGGGTCTGGACTTTGACTAGGCCCCTATGATCAGTTATGCACTTTGGTCTAAACCATTTAGTTGGGGCTCTGGTTTTATGTTTATGGTTGTTTTTCTACTGAAGATTGAACCTCCGCTGCAATATCAAGTGTTTTTCTGCCTCTAAAAGTTTTTCCTATTTCTGTTGTTTTGTTTATTTATTTTTGGATATTTAATATGTCTTTCAATTCCAGTTTTAAATGTTCAATAGAATAGAATGTTCAAAGTTTATCAACTTTGAGAATGTGTTCTTGCATTACTGTGCCATTAACATTATTGCTTAACGTTGTTGTTTTGAGACCATTTTCATCGTTTATCGCAATAAATTCTGGGACAATTGATCATTCAGCAAAATTTGTTATTGTGACAGAACTACTTGTTGAACTAGTTTTTTTTAATTGATGTTTTTGTGATTTGCTGCAGGAAGGTAACGCCCCTCAGGGCAGCAGTCATGGAGTCAAGATCTCCGAGCCACAGAAAAAGACCAGTTTCTTCCGCTGCAGCTTGCTCTGAGAACCGAAGCCTTCCATGCTGGTTACAGGCTGGCCGGACACAACTTGACTGTGTTTGCTCTCAGCACTTCCTCCTCTTTTTTTCTTCTTCTTTTTTTTTTTTTTTTTTTTTTGTTGCTTATTCTACCCAACCATGGCCTCTCCCGGTTCTCCCGGTCTGCAAAAACCACTATTGTCAGTAAGCGGAGGACTTCCCCTCCACTCTTCCTTTTCTGAAGGCTTCCAGAGGTGCGTCACTTCCATTATTAGAGGAAAACCTGTCTTTGCTTTTCAAGAGTTTTTAACTGACAAAGGACTCATCACTGATGTGTTTTCTGTTACAAAATCGGGGGCTTCTTGTATTTCTCTCAGTCAGTAGCACAGCCAGCGACAGAAGATACTTGCCTCATTATAATATTTTTGAATTGGAAATCAAATGTGGTATTTTGGTCTACTTTTAATGGCACTCTTTAGGTGTTTGTGTTACATGTTGCCGAGCAGAGACTGATGGTTCTGAACTTCAGTGAAACAGAGTTGCACTTTTTTCATATCAGCAGCTGAAGTCATATCAAGGCATATAAAGTCCATTCGAAATCATTCAGAAAGTTTTGTTTTTATTTGTTCTTCTTTGTTGTTCTTGACAATCATCCGATGAGACTGAAAATGTCCTGATCACTGCCTCCAAACTATTTTTGCAGTAGCATTCAAGTGTAAAATATCATCCTTTGTTTTCTCAGTCCTGCTGTCCAAATTTAGCCAAAAAAAAAGAGGTGGCATATTTTTGTAAAAGGGTCTTTAAGGTGGCAACTTGTATTAGTGGTAGAGATGGACTATGAAGCTTTTCCTGGTTGAAAGGACCTTTTCTTTATGCTAATTTCTTCCTATGAAGGAATAAAAAGGTGAAATGGTTTCTTGATAGATGTTACAGGTTTAATTCTAACAGAAAATGAAGGAATTGCAAGATTATCCCCATCAAAGTATTAGCCATGAACCCTCTGTTGAGTTTTGTTAAACTGAAAATGAATTGTATTGAAGCATATGCTATTGGTTGATGCATTTATACACTGAAAACAGTGAGATTTCACATTTTGTAACACATTTAATCAATAAAATAAGAATTTTAGTTATTTGACATTCTAATGAAAGAAAGATTGGCTTATTCCAGGTCTTGTCAGATTGTTTGTTGTGTTTATATATCATTACATGTTCTTAAATAACCGAAGAGGCCAAGAGTAATAAACTATTATATGATAAATAAACATTCGGTTTTTCAGATTGGATTGCGTTATCATCTGTGTTTGAAAGCCACACAGGCATGTGGGCCTGAGGTTTACCCAAAACCAAGTATTTTCAGAAACTCTTTAAGATTAAGCCCTAAAATGTTATCAATCAGAACAGACTGATTCTGAGGCCCAACATTTAGAAACCAGATTTACTTTTTTACCTCTACAAGTTAAATCTGCCTATATTAAAATGTTTCTCCATAGTGGTTTGGGTGTATGGGAGTAGCTGGTTAAAGGATGGATTGCTGTGAATATGCATGGAAAAATTAAGTATTTAAATTTGTAGAGATACTCTTTAGTTTTTTAAAAACAAATAACAGAAATAGAGTATTTATTCATTAGGTTTTCTAGGAGACGGATAGATATTAACGCTTTATTTACTTCCTGTTTGGAATCAGATGTTTGTGCTTCCTTTGTCCTCGGATGTCAAAACTCTCATTATATTCTACAAAAAAATCTGGAGATGTGTTGAACATTTGCATTAGTTTTTCAGCAATTTTCAAAATGTTTTTGAAACGGACGTAGAGCATCACACATCCTCCACCGTGCTTAACAGTGAGCATCAGGTGCTTTTCAATGTATTCCTTTTTCACACAGGAAAAATTTCAGTATTTTCCAGATGTGGATAATAAGGGAAGCTTTCATCCCTACAACATGGTCTAAAACTGCTGTCTATTCAGCTGGTTGCCCATGCAATCACTTCTTCCATACTTTAAACATGACTGCAGTAGCAATGGCTGCTGCTAATTCATAGTGAACAAAAATGGAGGGCTAAACTGACGAATAAGTGGGAAATTGTGGGGTTTTGGCATGAAAAATGTGTGGAAAGTCTAAACAGTCCAATTGAAACACACAATTCCAGCTAAAGTGTAGAGTTGAGCTGGGTGATTAATCTATTTATTACTTAATCCAGTTCTTGGTTTTTGAAAATGTAATTTTTTGATTTTTTTTTTTCCACACCATTTCAGTCCTTGTGTTTCCATAGTTCAGAGTGATGTCATCATGCCCCAGGCCGCCATCTTGTTTGACACGTGTTTTACAACTTCTGTTTGTTTTGACGTTGAATTCAGTTCAACTCTACGACAAAGTATTAGGGCCAGGCAGAGAATAAAATTATAATATCACAAGAATAACATAGTACGACAATGGAGTCAAAATAATATGAGAATAATATTACCAGAATAAAGTCGTAATATTTGATGGAATTTTTTGAGAACTCTTACCCAAAAATGAACAGTTAAAATGAGGAATGTTGAGCAAATTGTGAAGTTTTTAGTACAAGTTTTACAAATAAGGAAATGCTAAATTTCTTAGCACCTCATCAAATGATCAGTAGCATGACTCTGAAATAATTGTGCAAAGGAATGTTTATTTTGAAGAAAGAGCCACACAAACTGAGCTGATCACGTCAAATCTTGATAACTATACTAAATTCTGGTGAAATAGTCTTATTCTGCTAATATTATGACTATATTTTTGTAATTAAGCTAAATATTTTCATAGCCTGCCCATAATACTATGTTGTATAACTCACAGAAGAGATGACTGAAATATAATTCACTTTTAAAAAATATTTGTAATTTCTCTTCTTTTTTTTTTTAGAAAAGAAAGGAAGAAAATTAAATTAGGAAATTGGTTCTGGCATGAAAAAACAAACTCAACAAACTTCATATCTTCCCGATTGAGATGCAGGCACTTATGTTGCTCATTTGGCGGCTTGGTTTTTAATGGTTACCATGGAGACGGTGAACAAAATACACCAATCTCTCACCAAGAAAATCGTTTCTAGATAAGATTCAAGCTCAAATGACGCCTCTGGTCATGAACTGCAAGTTCCCTTTGAGTTCTCCCAGCACTTTACCATTACGTCGTGTGTTTGTCCGTGCCAAGTGATAGCTTCGTTTTATAACCACTCAGTGTTGATCTGTTGCATCTGTGATACCAAAATCTAACAGCACCAAGTGATCCGGCATCCTCCTACTGTAATCTGTCACCTAGAAGCGTTTGCTTCCCTGTAATTTCTGTAAACTGATGTAAATCCAATATGTAGGCATAGAATAGAGGAGTTTTAAGCTAAAGCCTGCCACTTTGTTCTTTAAAAGTTTGCGCTCTGCTCACGTCAACGCAGGCTTGAATTAAGCTCTTTTCAGGTGTTTTCCATATTTAGTTGTGATGTTTGATAGCTAGGTGGCGCTGTAGAACCAGTATGCCTCTTTTAGCTAAACCACCTAAACTCAAATTTGATTCAGTATTTACATAAATTCAGGAGGAAAAAAGGCCAGAGTTAATTGAAATGCATTTCTCCTGCTTACCTCATGTTGGTATTCTTATGTTAGTCGTTTTTCTGGAAACTCCACAGCGTTCAGAAAGGCATTTTTATGGTTTGGTTGTAGCTTCTTCTTTTTTCTTTTTTTTTTTTTTAAGTATCAAAGAAAGATTTGGGACCTCATGATTACTAGGACCATTTGTCTTAACCGTCAGATCTCATAGCTGAGCTATGCATTGTGAATCTTGGACCTTTGTATATCATAAACCTTTACAGATGAATTTATTTGCTTTGTTACATTTAATGTGTTTTTTGTCACTCACTGAGCCAGAAACAGGTCAGGCTTACTTAAAAACTGCATGTTAATCTAAACTTTAGCAGCAATTATTTTTGACAGATTTATTATTTTTATTTTGTTATTTTATTTTTTCTTAAAATCCCATCACATGTAATAAAGCAAACACATTTTTAGCAGCCATGTTTTCATTCTGTCTCTTGGGAAATTCACAGGGAGAAGTTTAGAGAGGTGGGGGGGAAATATATAAATATCATTGAACATTGAAAAATAAATCTATATAAACTGTACTGTACTTTCTAAACCCATATGAAATGTATCTACCAACTGTAGATATGTGTACTTTTGATTTAATAAAAAAGGATCTAAAAATGGTTTGACTTCTTCCAGTGTTTTCATTGGCTGAGGCGACCAGGAGTTGACCCCGTGCTGGAGCTGCTTTCAGATAAATGGCTCCCTCCGTCTCTACTGGCCCACTGGGAGCCACTGGAATATTCTGCTCTTTTATATCTAGTGTAACCAAAACCCCTTTAGATACAAAACAAATCTGCAGTTGATGGTCCTAATTAATGATGCCTTTCCTGGCTGGGCTTCCACTGTGTGGGTTCAGTTTTACTTCAAGTAAAAATATCTAAGATGAAATGAAAACAAAAAGTAGGAGTGGTTTCCTGAAGATTGATTTGTGAAGCTCTGTAGTATTTTCAGTCCATTCATTTGGGCTTTTACAAGCGAGAAATAAGGCGCCGGTTTCCTCAGATCCGTATGTGAAAGGTGCTGTGGAGCAAAATAAAAGCGGATTTTTAGATGTAATATTCATGTTTTGTCATGCAACAATCAGAAAGTTCACACATTTTACTGGGATTGTATTTGACCCACAACTTTGCGTGTCCAAAAAACACAAATCTTACCAAGTGATTCCAGTCTTGTTTCTAATGCAAATATCTTCAGTGTATTATAAGCCTGGCGGGCCACCAGGCTTTACTTACCTGAGGAAATCTGGAGCTCTGTTAATCATGTGCTGGAAATCCTCAAGCGACAGACGTCCGTCGTTGTCCAGATCTGCCTCATCGATCACTTTCTCGCACACCATCTTCACCTCGTCCTCCGTTAGCTCGTTTCGGGTCAGCTTGTTCAGCGTCTTCTCCAGGTCCGACTTGCAGATGAAATCATCGTTGTTGAAATCTGTTGGAAAAACAAAAATACATAATAGATCTTATCTAATGTTTAGTTCTGTGTATTAAATGTGATCACTACATTTCAATGTCTTTGGCTCTCACTTGCCTCAAAAAACAGCAAAAGCGCTTATTAAAAAAAAAAAAAGCAAAACACGCCCCGCCATTTTTTTTTTCTCTTTTGGGTTCTGGAAAGTGAGCCGTTTTAAAAATTCCACGGGCACTTCGCCGTTACCTAGCAACTCCAGCCACGCCCAGCCCGTCACCTAGCAACCCAAGCTGAGCTCTGACATTTTAGGTCAGTTGGTTTCACCGCTGTATGTGCCATACAAGTGTTTTTTTTTTTTTACTTACGATTCAGAAACCACTTGCCGCTTTCTTGTTTTGCTGGGCTGGCCTTGTCAAAAACCATAATTTATTGTCTCATTATCCCTCCCAAATAAAGAGAGACTTTTTTGAATAATGTGATCAATTAACCCTTGTGATTAATCTACTCCTATTTAGTATTATATTGGATAAATATAAACCACAGTAATTTATTCATGCATTGATATCAATGCTGCTATACTTATGCAAATTAACACAGGTTAAAGGAGAAAACACACCACATATTTTAGCATAAAATTCACCCTGTGAAGGTTTACCGTATATTTTGAAGGCATAGTAGGCCTTTAGGTCACGAGGCGCCATCTCACTGAGCACTGAGAACATGTCCAAGAAGTTGTCCAACGTCATGTTTCCCTCTCCATCCTCAGAGAAAACCTCAGCGATCCTTTGACGAAATGGGTTGTCCTGAGCACAAAGACCACCAAAACCGTTTGAGTGACAAACTGGAAAATGCCAAAACTTTAACACACAAACTTATTTCTTATGGGTAAATTTTTATATGGAGGAAATGGCTGTCTGCACAGGGTGGCATAACCCGAGGGACCCAATTGTCACTCAAAAAGAGAATAAATATTAGATCAGCTAGATTACAAACCCATTTCATTTTGCTTAATTGCGTAACCAGTAAACTAAAGAACAATTTCATTGTCTTTAAAATTTTTTTAAATATCATAATTAAATATTTGGTATACTTGACACTATAGATTGGGCTTATATATTAATAATTAAAGCTGCAGTATGTAACTTTAATATATAAAATATGATTTTAACATATTTCTTGAAATTATCACACTGTCATGATAGAATAATCTACGACAGATAATCTATGAAAAAAAAATCAAGATTCCAACTCTAAACCTAACCCACCTTCCAATCCTAATTCTGACTCTTTCAATAAATACAGAAGACATGATCATATAATATCTTTGTAAATGTTAAATACTGCAGCTTTAAAGACAAATATTGAACAGATTGATATTTTTATGTTTACTACTGTCTCTCATATTTTACGTAAATAGTTAGTTTTTTACAGAATGTCTTTTCCTGGGGGAATGGTTGGATTTCTGGGTAAACGTGGGGACAGACGAACAAAAGGAGAATTCCACATTTATGCTAGAAGCACCACTGGCTACAAGCTTTAGAGTGAAGCTTTTCTGAGATATTGATTGCTTTAAATTTTTTAAAGAGTTGGAAAGGTCCTTATCTGGACCAAAATTTAACCTCAATGTTGTCCAGGTCCCTCCTTTTCTCAGCACCTGCCAGTTAGCAGTAAATATATGTTTACATTGCTTGCCTCTGCGTAAAGGAGCATATAATTGACTTATTTCTAACAAGTGAGCCCTCAGGGACCCAGCAGCATTCTTCAAGTTTAAAGGAGTCGGGTAACATATAACCTTTCAATGAATTCTGTCGATTAGTTGGTCATTAATTATGGATGGGGAGTAGAAGGGCAGAGTGGGTCTGTGGGGTTTTTTGCGGACCAGTGGGTCTACCTTCAGCTCCGGCATGCTGCCAATCAGCTCGTATGGTAACTTCACATCTGGGTGGTTGGTGTAGTCAAGAGGAACGAGCTGCGGTGCCAAATCCCGATAGCGGTAGAACAGTCTAGGAAGGACCAAAACATTCGCTTTCAGTGTTGGATTACAAATGATCTTTTAAATTAGATGGCTTACATTGTTAAACAGTGGTTGCTAATAATAGAAAAGGCTTCTTAACGAGCATGAAGGATAGAGAACATTCAAGTATAAGCATTTGAAAATCAGAAAGTCAAACTTGAACTTAATCTGATTTGAGAGGAAGTCCGACCCACAGCATGACAGGTCAGATCGATGAGAGTTTAGATTTACTGTATGGGAATCGGTAGAAAACAAAGGATTTTGGCAGAAAGCCTTCATGTTAAATACATTTGCATTTATTGCAGTGGTATAAAATCTCAAAGAAACATTTACTGCAGTTCAGCTCTTCCGGTCTTATTCGTCACAGTCACGTTTGTTTTAAATGTCTCAAGTATTCCTGACTGCAGCTTTGTTCAAATTTAGGTAAATAGTTATTTTGTAGTAAGTATTTCCTGATTCTTTCTTGAATGACAAATGTTCTCATGACATTGTATTAACTGGGATGTCACAGATTTTTAATTAGAGGTTTGCCAACTTTCTGATCAGTGCAATAAATATATAATGAAGTATGCAGGAGGAAAATTCTTCATTAATTTTAGAGAAATCATCTCAGTTGCTCCAAAATATTTCTTAATCTGGGATTTTCCCCTCCCATTCAAGAGCTTTTCTCAAACTAGTCTGCTACTTAGTGTAATATTGGATTACTTTGGTAAATGATTAACTTTTACTAAAGTTATTTAAAAAGATGAGTAAATAGAGATAAATAATAAAAGATAAAGGTGCTGTATATATTTTATGCTCTATGCTCACCTGAGAATTTCTTTTCTGGTGAAATATGTACAGTCCTGCAAATACAAGAAATAACATTGAACTTGCAGAAAGTAAATCACTGTTTTCACATAATGCAACTGTGTTTTATTAAAATGCTTTTTTTTGTCCCCCTTAAACGTTTCAGATTCTCTAAACAAATTTAATATCAAAAAACAGAACTTGAGTAAGTACAAACAGCAGATTTCAAATTGTGATTTCATTTATTACGAGGGAAAGTTATCCAACTTTATCTTCTTAAATTGTGAATAAATTGAGCTAAAACCAAATTTTTTGGCTCAGTTTCACGAATGACGTCATCCCTCAATATTGCATGCCCTGCAAAATCACATAATTACCTGAACTGAACTTGTCTGGCAGCATGAAGCTGGTTAAAATGCAAAAAACATTTTATCTGAATAAATGTAAGAAAAGCTTTGGAAGAAGTTACAAAGCCAGTTCTGGTGTTTTTAGACTGAGAGACATTATTCACTAAAGGAGAGAATAGTGATGAACCTTCCGAAATGTGGCCACCAAATCAAAAATGACTAATCAGTCATTTGTCTCAGTTAAGTTTAGAGATCATGTTTCAAGAGTAAGAAAGTGAGTTGGGTGAAAAATAGGCATCTAGGGAGACTGCTGTCCATAAAAATCACATTTCCTAAAAAAACAACAAAAACAAAAACATTTTGATGATCGCCAAGAGATTTTGAGAAATCCCCAAAATTTGTAGACTGATGACAAAAAGAGAAACGCTATAAAACTAACACAGCATTTAGGAAGTGTGACAGTCTGGGGATGCTTTCCTGTTTCAGGATCAATGAATTTTGTTCTCTCACAATATATTCTTATAAGAAAAATGTTCAACCATCATTTTAGGATAAAACAAAACCAAAATAGTTGTGAATAACTAAGGAATAACTTCTCCTTGACTGCTCTGTCATGCATGACGCACTTTACGATCAAAAACTCTCCAATGCAGCTGATTTAGAACGATTATTAGACAAATAAAACATCAGCATGCCAGTTATTATTATATTAAAATCAGTTTGATAATCTGAAACATTTAAGAAGAATTCTGAAAAACGTACAAAAATATATAATAATAATAGTAAGTATTGTTATTACTATTATTATTATCATTATTATAATTAATAATAAAAACAAAATATACTTTTTTATTGTCAACATCTTTTGACTGAATTTATAACTATTTTTAAAATGTAACTACATCCATATACCTTGATACTATTGTTGCTGGGGTTTTTTTTTTTTTTTTTTTTGTTTCAGTGGATTAGAATAAATCAAATCAACAAACACCCTCAGGATACATTTGCGCTACATTTTGTGGCCGTGGCTGGCACTTATTTTCCCAATAAAGAATAAATTAAGAACAAATTTAATCTGTTTTACTACTAAAGTTGCAAACATCGAGCTGATGCTCCAGTTTGTACAGAAAATGGGATTGATACCGACCTGATATGCGTCGAGCTGCTGCGCTGTGAAGATGGTTTGTTTATTCCCCATGTCTGAGCTTTCAAGCTCCGAAAGCACAGATCCATGGCGGCTCCAGCACCGAGCGAATGGTTTTTATTAGGGTGGCCCAGTCAGATATGAAATACCGGGACAAAAGAAGGCCAGAGCCAAAGAGGAGATCGGGTGTCGGGCCGCAGCCGGGCCCTTTGCTTGCCACCATAAAGGCAGCATTTCATCGTTTGCTCCATTGTGAATAGCAGCCCCTCTGATAATGAATGAGGGCTGTCGTCCAGCATCATGCCAAGTGGTTTCAACCCCCTTTAGTGCCACTCTATGGCCAACGCCTCGCTCGCTGATCGGGTTACGTTCTTTACAGACGAGGTTTTGTAATGCACTGAAAGAAACTTTGATGGCTGACAACAACATAGTTGATGTTTTGTTTCAGCTGCAAACTCACCTTGAACCTTTTCACATTTCATCACATTGCAGCCTTAAGGTTTTATGTATTTTACTGCGATTTTAGATCATGCAAAGTGGGACAGATTACATATACAGCTCTGGAGAAAATGAAGAGTCCACTGCACTGAAACCCACTGAAAACCTCATAGTAATTCCACCAAATATTGATTTCTGAACTCTTCCTGAGTTAAAACATTAATATTGTTATTTCTAAATGAATATGAACTGGTTTTCTTTGCATCTTTTTTGTTATTTTGACCATTTCTCATTTTCTGCAAATAAATACTATATTTTTGCTAGGAATGTTGGAGACATGTTGTCAGTAGTTCATAGAATAAAAGAACAATGTACATTTTACTCAAACAAGTTAGGCAAATAACTATTCACTTTTTTTTTATAGTGAACAAAAAAAACTATACTTAGGTATCCCCTTTGTCATGAATGCTGTTTTAACCTAATATATTAGTATTGGGGCTGCAGTTGGTAGCACTGTTGCCTTGCAGCAAGAAGGTCCTGGGTTCGATTCCCGGCCCGGCCCTGGAAGTAATCTGGCTGATGGTTTAAGGGCTTAAGGACTCCGTGCCATCGGCTCAAAGTTCCGTGCTAATGGTTGACGGCTAAGCATCAAATTGACACAACTCAGTTAAATTAAAATAGCAATGCTAAACATCTAATCATTTCCAGATCAATAAGTGAAGGTAGTTATGCTGAACTTTATGCATACGATTCCAACGGCAGCATTAATGGCAGCATTAAAACTTAAACTGCAGTAACTGCTGTACTGACATTTAAACACCGTTTCATGCTACTGTTTATTTCTAAGTATTTTCCTGAAGGCAGATTTCCACAAGTCGGTTTTATTTGTAGCTACTGGAGCTATACCACCAACAGATTATGAGCCGTATATCTACAGTATTTGTCCATGTGTTCTCTACTGGGAAACAGTTTACAGGCTGTTGACGATGGAAAATAAACTAAAATAATAATAATTTTAAAAAAGAGAACAAATGTCATCTTTGCTGATTAATCCCACTTCCTGCAAACAGCGGTCAAGATCCTCAATGGGGTCACGTCGGTGGCTTTGTGGAGGTGGAGGAACATCATTAATCACCGATGGGGCACTTACTGCGTGACGTGGGCCTGTGTGGCCGCTAGATGGCGTCGGCTTACTTGTAGGTGCTGGTGTAATAGATGTGTCTTCTCTGCGCTTGGACTGAGTGAGGGTTTGAGGCCTGTCCAGGAGATTGCTATCTGTAATCTCTCTCTGCGAAGTTGGTCACTTTCCTCTCTCATGCTTTGAATATATCTGACATTTTAGGGCTTTTTACACAGCTTTACTAATAACTGTAGTTTGTACTCAAATAAGTTTTGCTACTTTAAAACTGAAGGACAATTGATCAGTTTAAGACTTTGGATTTAAAACACACTTAAAATGGTTCAGCTTTTGTTAACATGAAATACGTTTCCACAGAATAATTAGACAAAAGGTGGAGTAAATAATACAAAATAATATTAAAAACATAAGACTTAAAGGGTTAAGTTTCTTGTTATAATAATTTACTATTCTGAGATGGTTCACTGAATGATTTTAGCAGCAAGTTCTTATTTCTTTAAATAAATTGTTGCTAAATTGATGAAAAACTTCACTGCTAATGGAAAACTCAATTGCAGCGGAAATTTTTTAATTTTTTAATATAGAAATGCTGAAGGAATTTGGGTATATATTTGAAATCTTAATGTTCTGAAATCATCTTGATCAGTCATCCTAAAGTAGAAAAGTTCAAGTAAGCTTAAAGTGATACCATTTAAAAAAATAATAATTTATTCTTCATAAAAAATAAGAAGCAGAAAAACATAACATATTCATATTTGTACATTTTTGTGGTTACCTCTTCCAATAGAGTCATATATTATGATTTATGTGTCTATTTACATATTACATTGTATTTACATATTACAGTGTTATTTGTAGATCTCAGAACATTTACTCACGAGTGAACACTGAAAGGGCAACAAGATTGGTGAAAGTGAAAATTAAATCTGCGCACCAGAGACGCTGGTTGATGAGACGTCAGTGACAACCGCAGCTTCCAGCCACCATGTCGTTGTACTGCTTCAACACAACATTCTCATCATCATCAAAGTACAGCAGGTTGATGGAAAACAGCTTGTCGGGCACGCAGCACGGCGTCTCGATGCCTTGGATCAGCTTCAGGGCGTTGATGATGGACTGGACGGTGGCGTGGTTGGTCGGACTCATGTTCTGACCCAGGGGGAAGGAGCAGGACCCTTTGCAGTGATAAGCGTTGTAGCCACGGGGAGACACGATCCAGCCCGACCAGCCAATCTCCTCGAAGTCTACATACAGAGGCAGGCGCTGGCAGGGCTTGGACAGGACTTCCTCTTTGCTGTAGTCTAGGGAGCGAGCAGTGCGGGACGATTCGACTAACACTGGGGTTTGGGAGAGGAAGGAGGTGGCGATGGCCTCGTGGGGATCTGGAAGAGAAATAAATGGTTGCTTAGATTAGTAAACAGGATCAGATATTTGTAAAATAGTGACAGTAAACCTTTCCGAGAACCAAATACAATTTAAAAAGGAATTTCGGAAAGTATGCTAGCTATTTCAGTGTCCAAGAAACCAACCATCACATGTCTTAATGACTTTCGACCCGTTGCATTAACATCTATCATCATGAAGTGCTTCGAGAGAGTGGTTAAAGGTCATATAATCTCTGTACTGCCTCCATCATTTGACCCTTTCCAATTTGCATCCACATCTAACCACTCGACTGAGGATGCCATCTCTACTGCTCTTCATCTGAGCCTGGTACACCTGGAGAAAAGAAACACACACGTACAGATGCTATTTTTGGACTTCAGCTCAGCATTCAATAGGATCATCCCCCAGGACTTGATATACAAACTCCCTGGGTTTCAATACTCCACTGTGCAACTGGCTGCTGGACTTCCTCACTGACAGAACTCAAACTGTCCGTGTGGGTAATAACACCTACAATGCCATTTCTTCAAACACTGGCTTCCCACAGGGCTGTGTCCTGAGCCCCCTGCTGTTTACCCTGATGACCCACGACTGTCGTCCCAAGTTTAACACCAACCACATCATGAAATATGCAGATAACACAACAATTATGGGACTCATTCAGGACAACAATGAAGTGAACTACAGAAAAGAGGTACAACATCTTGTGGACTGGTTCAGAATAAACAACCTGCACCTGAACGTCGACAAGACAAAAGAGCGACTTCAGGAGGTCTCGATCCACACACCACTCCTCACCAACGACAAAGCAGTGGAGATCGTCAGCAGCACTAAGTTCCTGGGGGTTCACATTACCAACAACCTCAACTGGACAACTCACATCACTTCACAGATGAAAAAGGCACAGCAGCGCCTGCACTTTCTGAGACAAATGAGAAGAGCTTCGCTCCCCCCTCCCATCCTCTCCACCTTCTACAGAGGAACCATTGAGAGCCTGCTGACCAGCAGCATCTCCATCTGGTCTGGAAGCTGCAACTTGTCAGACTGGAAGTCTCTGCAAAGAGTGGTGAAGACAGCGGCAAGGATCATTTGGGGCTCCACTCCCCCCTATTCGACGCTGCTTAGCTAGAGCAAACCAGATCCTCTCTGATTCCACCCATCCTCTCCATGGTCTGTTCATCCTCTTGCCGTCTGGAAGGAGAGTCCGTAGCATCTGCTGCAGAACAGCCAGACTCAGAAATAGTTGTCTCCCACTGGCCATCAGATTGCTCAACAATCCCATCATGAAGACTGTCTGAGACTGTTTGAAAATAGTAATTATTATTTGTATATTATTTAATTATAGGCACACTTTGCTCTTGTGTGTGCTCCGGTGGCCAAGCGAGGACATTTCATTGCCAATTTTACTTATGTTTCTTTGTGCAATGACAATAAATATAAGTCTAAGTCTAAGATTAGTCTAATGTTAGCTACTTGTATTTAATGTCCAATAGTGGTTAAATTCTAATATTTACTATGTTTTTGGTAATAAATCATACTGAAACACAAGAATTTAATTGAATATGTAAGTTCAGTCAATTGGTAGCTAATATTCTCAGGTTGTATGAATGAATGTCTCAACTTCGTAGAAGTTTTAAAACTGTTGACTGGTGGTCAAAATTAAGTGTGTATCCAGCGTTTGCTAGCATTGACAGGGCTAAAGCTAAAGTTAAACCTATCAGTTAGTTTAAGTTCTAGCTGGAGATGGGCACCAGCACCCTTCCTGACCCCACTACCCACTAGGGACAAGGGTGTTAGAAAATGGATGGATGGATAGTTCAAGTTCTTAAACTTGAGTCAGTCATTACTAATGAGCGACATATTTAAACTGTGGCTTTTGGGGGAACAGTTTATATATCAACATCCCATAATATTTTAAAAGCTTAACCTTTCACTTTAGCAAGTTTAGCAACAGGGCTAAATGTAAGCTTGTCATCCAGCTAATCTTCCTAAGCCAGCGGCTTCATTACTAATTAGCAGCATATTTACATCGTGGTTTTCAGGGAAATACATTACATATGAGCCTCTTGAAATAGACTTACAATGTTTAAGCTTTAGCTAGCTTAGCAGCACAGCTAATGCTAAAGTTGAACCTACAAGTTAGCTTATTCTGAGGCAATCAATACTAATAAAAACCATAAGTATACTGTGGTCTTCAGGGAAACAGTTTACATGTCAACATATTAGAATGGATTTAAAAGGTTTAAACTTTAGCTTAAACTTGTTGCTAGTTCTGTGCTTAGCAACACAGAACTAATGCTAAAGTTGAACCTACAAAATAGCTAATTCCAAGGCAGCCGATACTAATGAAAAGTATATGTAAACTGTGGTTTTCAGGCAAACAGTTCATAAGTCAGTGTCTTAGAATTAAAAAAGTTTAACCTTTAGCTAGCTTAGCAAGACAGCTGATGCTAATCTCAAACTTGCTAGGAACCTTGTGTCGTTTCTTGCTGTTTATTTTTCAGCAGGAAAAAGAAACTATTCTATAGTCAACAGTCAACAGTTAGAATCTAGCTTTATTTGAGTAAGTAAAACCATAATTTTGAGTAGAAATGGCAAATTTTTCATAGTAGGAATATTTTTAAAAAAAAAATTATATTCAAACTAACAAATTTTAGTGTCCTAACTGCTTAACAAGCAAATTATTTTCAGAGATTTTGATTAAAATACCACCAAATAAAATGTTTTCAAATTGCTACTTCGGTTTTCTCAATGAAAATCTAAGTTTGTTTTATCAGTTTAGGCCACCACTAAACATCCATGATTATATTTCACTGTCACTGGGTGTATTCTGATTTGATAAATGACATTAAAACTGAGGTAAATCTCACTTGTGCTCCCGAGTGCCGCAGAGCGGCGGCCGTCATCGGTGAAAAGCACGAGCATGGGCTGTTTGCTCTGGTGGTGGTGGCGCCCTGAAGCAAAGTGGATCAGTTTCAAGTCCGTCTGGCTTCCTTCCAGTGTCCTAACCACCACATGGAGCCCCAGGTTGCTGCCTTCATCTGCCATCCAGGAGCGGACCTTCAGGACATCACGGTTACAACACGGTTTTTATACACCGTCCAGATTTTGCTGGGACTCGGATTATTTAGGCATTGGGAGATACTTACAGCTTGTGTGACCGTGAACACTTCCCAACCAGCTGAGTGGACCGGGATGAGTCGAGAAGACAGCAACTTCTTTGTCTGCGTGCTGTTAGTTTTTCTGATGTCCAACAGCTGATAAACACTGACCTGAGTAATACAGAATTAAAGTAGCCACCATTAGAAATTAACTGAGGAGAGACATACACTTCAGGCCTCCACACCACTAGGGGCAACCAAGAGCACCAAGCTAGCATGATAAAAAAATATTTATATTTAAAATAATTATAATAATAATAAATTCTATTTCCACATTATTTACAGAGATACTACATATAATAATAATAATCTCTTCCTGATGATGGCTGCTGTCACGTTTATGGAAATATAAGACATCAAACTTGTTATCTTGTTTACTGTAAATTTAGTATTTATCAGCTGATAGTTATAGTAATATGGCACATTTAAAGACCACTCTGCATTTTCTTCTTTTTTTGTGAAAAAACAGACTTGTTGCTTATTATGATTTCTATTTTTATTAAACTAGTTTAATTAAGATAGTTCATGTTTAGTTTTAGGTTAAAAATATCACAATTTTTTTTAGATTTTAATTTTAAAAATTATTTTTTTTTTTGACCAGTAAGTACTACTGAGCTGACAACTGTGGTCCACGTGACAAAACGTTTGGACACTCCTGACCTAGTCAAAGTCCAGACATAGATCCAATTGAAAATCTGTGCCAGAAATTGAAAATTGATCTTTACAGATGCTTCTTTACAAGGAAAAGTAAGTCCAGATGGCATCATTCAGCGTTGGGTCAACTCTGCATGCAGTTATTATTTAAAAGGCTGAACATACCTGGCAGAAGTGATGTCTGCTGAATGTGAGGGATCCCTGAGGACGCAGCTTGAAAAGATGCAGCTCTGCTGTGAGGACCTTCTCACTCCTTGCCACTGTTGACAAATTGAACTTGAACTCCACCTGTTCACTGCGCACTTCAATTCAAAACACAAATCACTATTAGAGACAACACCTTCTGTTTAATCGCCCCTGGTCTGCATATATAATTTAAAAACATCTTACATTTGTCAAAGAAGCTGCGCACAGTGTTACCCTCCAGCAGGTAGGGATCCTTGGTCACGCCGTCCACGTCAGCCACGGTGTTGTACAGATCGAGCATGTACTGCGGAGGCTGTTTGTGAACGTGGACAGCAGGAGGGTCCTCCATCCCAAAAACCTCCAGAAGCCTCTTGATGGCGGCAGAGCGGACCTCCTCTGACTCGCCCTCGGAGGGGAAATGACTCCCCCGGCCGATGAGCGCAGGCCACGCTGCGGTGACGCACAGCAGAGCGGCAAAACTGAGCGCAAACACGAACATCGTAGGAACTTGAGTAGATTTCGCAACTTGGAGCTGGACTGACTCTGAAAACTCCGAGGCTTTTATATCAAACGACCCAGTTCCCCTCTGCCTGGGCAAACAGCAGTAAAGATGTTATTTGGCCGCAAATGTAAATCACCAATCAGCGAATGTAAAGGGAGACTAATGGCGGTGCTAGCAAAGTGCGAACCCCGATTGGAGATTTTATTCAAGCCCACTGCCTTCGCGTCTGGCGATGAAAGCCCACATAAACCATAGTCTGCTTTTACAAAAAGGGGGTTCTTGTTCTTGCAGTCGCTGATGAAAAATATGTTTTTTGACCTCAGAAAAGTGCAAACGAATCAAAGTTTAGGTATAATATGAGCCATAGGTGCGGATGTACAATCTGTGGGTGGCCAATTGCGCCTAACTGAATCCATTAAGGTAGAATAAAAGCCGCATTGTTTTAGGTGGAAACCAATTACCTGTATAAAGCTACTGGTGTCACTAGTGACACTTGGAAAGATTTACATGACTGCCCACTGAGCTACAGCTGGACGATCACCAGGCTGAAGTTGGCATCTGACTCGTTTCCACACAGGATTATAGGGATATTCCGCTGCATTTCACAACTAGTGAATACTTGAAATGGTCAGATGGACAAAATTATCCTACACTAATGAAATACTGTAAAAAAAAAAAAAAAAAACGTTTAAACCCTTTCTTCGCTGTGTAAAAATTTAAAAAGTTTACTTTTATAGATTTTTTTTTCAACTTCTTTGCCACATTTGATGGGATGGAGAGCAAAAACTACACATCCTACAGAGGTCAATCCAGGACATTATTAATCTACACTAATGTCAGATTATGGAAAATACAGTTTGCAAATTGTAAAAGCAATTATTCAGTTTATGAAAAGTCAAAAAGGGCAGATTACAAGTATTTTATTGGCTTGGGGTCACCTTACGTGGAGTCCAGCTTGAAAATTGCACAACATGGATGGAGTTATGTCAAATTGTACAGATGCAGATTGTGAAACCTTTATTTTTTCAAAACAAACAGCAATAATTATAGGGTTTTCCTGCAAAAATCATCATCAGAGCAGAATCATTCTGTCTGGGTATGACAGCTGGACCACATCTAATGTTCTTGTTCGAGTTTCTATAACTATAATAAGGATTTCACTAATCAAAGTGTGTGCTTTATATTTTCTTCCATCATTATAAAATAATCCAATTCAATTTTGATCTTTCTAGCCATGTTAGTAATCAAATGCAGCAAAATTGCAGTTTAGTCATCTGCTGAATCGTAAATCCTGGGCTCACAAAGGGTTTCTTACAGGGTCTCCATTTAAATTGACTGAGTACAACCCATATCTTAAAAACCAGTTGGGCACAATGTATAGATCCATGTACGGTTCTGAATGGTTTAACACATTTAGGGAGATTATATAGTTTTTACCTTTTTACCTCTCCTGCACCAAACCTACATACACATTTAACAAAGTACCATCATGTGTCTATAAAATAAAAAAAAAATCCATACTTGTCCCATTTTTGAAACCAAAACCCTTTTCTATTAGTTGAAATAAGAAGTGGGAGCATTTTAGTGTAGAATCAGGTTAAATTGGACAAACTAAAAAAATCAATATATGTTCTATGAAATCATTAAAGACTCTTAAAAACTGAGACTTGGGTCATTCTCTGAATTCGGTGCATTTTGTGTCCCACAGGTTTGTCTCAAAGATTTTCATAAAATGCAAGCAACATTTTTTTGAGAAAAATCAAGAAATGGAAATATCCATGTGTCTTGGTAATGTAACATGCAAATGTATTTTAAAAATTATGTTTTGAAAAATTTCATGCGTTGTTGAAGCGTAGAAGTCAGCCAAATGAGCATGTCCCCACTGACCAATGTTAATTTTTCACTGAATATAAAACAAATAATAAAAATAGCCAGTAACTTCAAGTTATTTCTACTAATATAAACATTTTTAGAATACTTTAACCTAAATAATAGAAATATGAGAAAAATACATGAATAATTTATAAAATAACACTTTATTGTCATGTCCCTCCAGTTTTGTTCAACCCTGTAACAGCAGGCCAATCCCTCCTTTTAATAAATAATGATTCAGTCCATTTTCCTCAGCACTCTGGAAGTGACATCACTTAAGTCTCTTCCCACTCACGCAGTAAAGAGATTTAAGTGTTGGTATAGTTTCTTACCTATATTTGATTATTTTTTATCCATAGATCGTCATCGTCAGGCTCAACCTTTCATCACTGTTACGTACATAAATGATATTTATTGTTGTTTGGGAAAAAGTAAAGAATGGGCTTTGAAACACATATTAATTTCTTATTTTCATCATATCAAATGTTGTTCCATACCCTAGTTGATGTGGACTTATGGCAGCTTTTAGTGAAAATCTTCAATCCCGTTACAACAACAGTGGTTTTGTTACAGGGTTGAATGTTGGGCTGTTGTTAAGCCAGCCAGAGTGTTCAACCCCGTTACAGTCTGGTCACTCTGGGTTCAACCCCGTAATGTGATACATTGTTATAATTTTTTTTTGTAATAACAGAAAATATTAGACTAATATTTGTTGGATTGTATGCAAA
Organism: Xiphophorus couchianus; assembly: GCF_001444195.1. Lineage (NCBI taxonomy): Eukaryota > Metazoa > Chordata > Actinopteri > Cyprinodontiformes > Poeciliidae > Xiphophorus > Xiphophorus couchianus. The sequence continues at coordinate 20,773,378 of NC_040233.1, forward strand.
GTTTAAAGAACGAGTCAAAAACATAACAAAACCTGATTTAATGTTTATTTTAAAGTGCATTTTAATAATATATGAAAAGAGCTTTTGCATCTAGTTGCCATATTCTACTTATCAGTCTGAATCTATTCTGATTCAGAAACAAATAAAATATACTTACAATAAGTTATTTTAATTAAGGGACAGATGAACTCAAAGGAACTGGAAGAATTAGTTTAATTATGTTATTGAGTTATACTGATAGAGGAATGAAATTGTCCCGTTACGGGGTTGAATTTAAAGCAACCTAAGTAACAAAGAAATTCATAACAATGTTTGGGATTTTATGCATAAAATGGGGAAACATATTTTCTTGGAGGTTCAAAGAGTCCTTCAATAAATGCAGTGTTCAAAAACACAATGTTTTTGTGGTATATTTTTAAGTAACCTGAGACCCCAAAATGTACCGAATTCAGAGAATCACCCAGACATATAGACTATCTAAGTAGAAAATGGTTTTCAGTCACTTTAAAAGTACCTTTTCAAAATAAAACCTTTAAACAGGTAATAAACATGCATTTTTAATTAAGCCTACATTGCTGTATTTAAAATGTTATTATTAGTATTCTGTAATATTCTATTCTTACATGTCATGTTTTCTTTAGCTGTAAGCAAAAAATGTCCTTGGACTTAGTGAACTGAGGAACTGAAAGGAACTTTTCAATAATATTCTAATTTACTGAATATGACTATACAACCTATAAAATGAGATTTGCTCTTAACATGTTTAGATTAAACTTGACTCTTAATATTTTAATCCATCAAAGATACACCAGGGTTGGTAAACTGCCTCTGTCCCTGTAACAAACATTTAAGAGATCAAAGGTTTTGTTCACTGCATGACACATTGTAGACAAGTCATAAAACCTTTTGCTGTGGTAGAGGCAGAAAACTATGACAGAGGTGTTGTTTCACAAGTCTGTATCAAAATGAGGAGGAATTAATGGTTTGCATGTGTTTTTTCCAGAGAAACACTCACAGTTTAGTCTTTCTTTTTCCTCAGTAACACAATAAATATTTATTAGAAACCATATATTGAAGATTTAGTTTAGTGAAAATGATTTAATTGTTGTTTTTTGATCAAACCTGATGGTCACAGCTGGACTTTCACTAATATTTAAGCTCTATATTTTATAAAATCCTTAAATATAGTCAGAAAAAGAGCTATGCCTTGAACAGTTGCAGTTTAGATACTAAAATATCAGATTTGTTTCCTTTTAGTTAAATGCATAGACATTAACAACTCCTACATCTTTAGCCTACAAACACATCAGCCACATGAATGTTCTTATTGTCGTCATTGTAGAAAAAAATATGAGTAAAAGGTCTTAATCCTGTAATTCTTTCATTAAAAAAATACTGCCTCTACTAAAAAAGCTGCAGCACATTTTTCTCTTTTGTGCTATATAATCCTTAGAATAAAGAAAAAAAATCCTCATTAGCTAAAACATGACCAGGCAAGTCAGAACTCAAACAAAACCAGGAGATGATTTTTCAGAAAAAGCCTGGCTGCTGCATCTCTAAATCAGAATGATTTTTATTTAGTTAGTTTGAATTCTACACATGAAAATATAAAATAAAATTTAAAAAAACACAAATACAAACTTATACAATCTTTTACATTCCAGATTCAAATAATAACATACAAGTTATCATTTTGTTTTATTAATTTTATTTACAAAATTATCACATATACATATATTATCTATAAAACAAGAAAACCTTAAAGTTTTGACGAGAGTTTGGTCAATCTCCAAAAGTTACTGGTGGCTGTGGAAGCTGCTTTCCAGCAGAGGGCGCTGTGCTCAGTTTTGGCAGCGGCAGGAGGTGATGGAGAGGAAAGTACGAAGCTGCTCATGCTGGTTGATGAAGCTGTGGCTCTCGTATCCCTGAGGAACGCAGGAACTGGACTCTCTGTCTGACCACAGCAGGCAGTTTCCCAGATCAGATGGACTCCTGCAGCAGCAGAAAAAAAGAAAACATTAATGAAAAGATCAAAGTGAACATGTAAAGTGGAAATAAAATCTCACTGCAAAAACACAATATCTTACCAAGTATTTTTTTTAAATCTGGTCTCTAGTGTAAATATAACAGTACATTTGAAATAAGACAAGACTAACAAGTAACTTTCCAGCAAGAGATAGGAGCTTGTTTTTGGTAAATACGTCCTTAATATTGATGAAAAATTAAGGAAATAATCTGCCTGTGCAACTAGTACTTTTCATCAATATTAAGGAATTATTTACTAAAATAAATTTTTCTGGAAAGTAACTTGTGAGTACGTTTTTGTCTTATTTCTAGTATACTAATATTTTATTTGTCTAAAGATAAAGAACACTTAGCAAGATTTTGTGTTTTTGCAGTGCAGTAACAGTCATCGGCAACAGCAACCCATAAGTGATCATAATATAAATTACCTGATAAAATCAATGTCACAAATTGTTTTTGTTTTATTAACGTTTTCCTTTATGTAGGTGCAGAGTATCTTTAAAACAAAATTTCAAAAAATTCACAATCAATGTTTAGACTACGTCATATATTTGCGAAACTAAGCACGTTTTACAAATAAAAGGCATTTCCTCTTATGCAGATGCTAAATAAGATTCAACCATCAGGGAAATATATTTAAGGTCTGTAATCTTATAACAAGACTGGAGAGCTAAAAAGAGCATTTGGTGCAGAGAATCAAAATGCATCCCACTTACAGAAGGTGTCAAAACTTACAGGCTGTTGTTACAACTGGGGGTGGCAGAGGAGGTGTGTGTGTTCATACTGACCTGAGAAGGCATCGGTTTCCTGTTGTGCAACCTCCCGAACATCTGCCCACATCTACTTCCTGCAGAAAATTAGCAACACAGAGAGACAGAGAGAGGGGAAGTCAGTACACAGCTGGCTGCAAATATTGACCCACTTTGAGCCGAGGAGCAGCTGCCGCTTGGAGAGTTAAAGGTGCTTTCATTCGACACCACTTGTGTTTGTTAGCTCCAATCTTACATTTGGTGCAGAGAATCATCAGAAAACCAAAACCAAAACTGAAAAAAACAGAAAACTTAATAAATTATTGCTTTCTGTTTTAGCTAAATGTAGTTGTTTTTGTAGCTTACTTAATAAAATAATTCCTTTTTTGATTTGGATTTTAATGCATAACTTTTGTTTTCAACCCTGTTTTTCCAGGAAGGAGAGCAGATCAGTGTTTGGTAAGATAAACTTAAAAAGTATTCATCAATCAACAAACCAATTGAGATTGGTTTGTTGATTGACCAATTGAGTCAATCAACAAACCATGTAACATCAGTTTAAAATCAGACCCAAACCAAATGACTCTCTAAAATAAAAAACTAATATGTATATATTTCTATGTTTTGCTAAAATACATCTAATAATTAAAAAAAAATAAAAAATATACATTCTATAGTAAAGTTAATTGACCATATTATTGCACAATTTTACATTTCGAAACTAAATTTGCTTAATGGAAACAAGTCAATTAAAAAAACACACAACTAACAAAAAGTACAAAACGTTTCTCAAAATTGGTTTATTTACCAAAACTGCAATGAAAAACAGTTTACGCATTAATCAATTCACATGACAAACAAAGAAGAAGACAACAGGAAGTGTAGGACGATCCTTATGACTTGTTACGTGAATAAACTTGTTCATGTGTGACTCTAATTGCATTTCTTAATTAATTGAGATACCACAATTGCGAATTCTTTTTTTTTTGACATTAGTGGAATATTCACAAAGTTTTACGCAGGTTTGTAATGGAAACTCAATGCAGTCTGCTGGGTTTCCATAGATAGAAACTTTTTAAACCACTTTGAATAATTGAGTTAGATTACTGTATTGTTTGATAACCAGGATCAGTTGGAACGTATATATTTTGTTTTTTGTAAAGTGTCTCTGTTCTGAATTGTCACTATATAATGTCTCTTTTCCAAATCCAAATCGCTACTAAATGTTATTTGTACTTAAATTCTTTGTCTTTGGGTCTGCCGAGTGCAACACGCTGTGGTGGTTTTCACACCCGGATGTGCGGTGCCAGCTCTCCGAATTGGCCTGACTAAACACCGACTTCCACTTTTGAGTCTGGTGCATAAAGGCACTTCATTATTGTCTGGCACCCAGCTAAGGCCCCGTTTCCTCTGCTCTCGATCACAAAGGAGTGTGAAGCAAGCATCTTAAAGGAATCAGCTGAATACACCATGCTATTCAGAGAAATTAATGGCGTGAAGGAAGTTGTTTTTTTTTTTTACTTACTTTGAGCCTTTCTTCTTTGAGTCCATCTGCATGCTGGACTGTTTCATAGTAGTACTCCACATGGGGGACCCTGTAGCAGCTTTCCTTCAGCTCGCAGGCCGACACGGTCTGGACCACATCCACTTTGTTAGGAGTTTCCAGCAGCGCTGAGTCAAACTTTGTGGGGACGCAGGAAAAACCCTCTGGAAACAAACCACGAAGGAAAATGTTAACAGGAAAGAAAAGCAGTAAAACTAAAACAAGTCTGGGTTTCCATATGGAAACACTACAAAACCTTATCTGATTTGAATAATACTAACTAGAAAGGCTGGGCGATATAAGTCATTAATTACTTTTTTGTTTTAGATATCTGAAATACTGCCAAACCTGTGGCGTGACCTTTCCTCTTTTATCCACAGTTTCCGATCGAGTTGTTGAACTCATTTTCTCCTTTCACGCCAGGCCATTGTTTTTTGTTTTTAAGCAGTTATGAGGCACGGTTGTGAAACCACACACGGCTACAGAGAGTTACTCAACAGGTTGTTGCTAGGTAACCAAAGAGTGAGTGAGTTGCTAGGTAACCAAAGAGTGAGTAAGTTAGTGAATGTCTCCAACCTAGCTTAGCTTAGCTGCTAAACAGAATTTGAGATTTCATATCAATTGGTTTTTATATAAACATTTTATCGATGCTAAAACATTTGTGTATAGTCTATTTAACATAGTAGATATTACATTATAGAAGCATTAAATGAAGATTTACTAATTACTAATTAATTGGAAGAAATCAGTTTAAATACGCAAAAATCTGATCGTTTTCTTATTGTTAATATTAAATACATCAAAACTGATAACTACCAGTATAATAAGTAGATCAACACATTTTTTGTTTGTTAAAAATGCCAGATAAAGAATAAAAACATGTTATTTGATGCACAACTTGTAATTCTGCTGAATTCAAAGCTACTACCTTCTCGTAAGAACATGCACAAGTTTTCCTCTTTGGAGGGTGGAAAAAAATTGTAATCAGTCCAAATCGGAAAAACAGAAGTTGTCATAGCACTGATATAGTGATCTCTGCATCTCTACTAAATATTATATTATTAAAATTCAAGCAGCCAAATCTGTGCTAGTTGAGAGTTGAGAGGTTTTTTTATGTTTAAAAATGTTACATTTTCCCCAAGAAAGCTTATAAATCTCCAATGAAAATATTGGCAAAGCAGAGGAACAAGTTATCATTAGACCTGACTTCAGTTATTCTAGAGCTCTTGAGGGCCCTCTGCTGCTGTGGGGGCCCAACAGCAACTCCTTAGATTGACTGGCTATTTTTTAAATTTTAAATAGTAATATATTTATATATTAATGAAAAATGACGACCACACGGCAGCTTTGTTAACTAGTCAACCACAAACTTTAGTGGTTTTTATAAAAGCTTAATGTTGTAGATCGACACAACTTAACACAATTTTTTTAGAAATAAAAATCTGAACACTTTGGTCTAATAATTACAACTATCTCAATTTGTGTTTGGCTGTTTGTAATTTATTCCCAGTATAAATCCAACTCTTGTGTGAAGAACTCAAAGGTTTGTTACAGAACATGAATAATCACCAAACAGACAAAGGGACACAGAAGATCCCTTATCTTTAGTGGTGCAGTTCGCAACTATGACCTTTACGGTAGAGCAAACTTTGTGTAGACACAAAAGACGTAGAAAAAGTTCAAAAGTAAATTTAATTGAAAAAATATGTATAATTGTTATTCCATTTGATTATTAAGTTGAATTTTTAAATTTTACACAGTTGCTAAAATTTTGGCCATGGCGAATGTAATCCACCAGTGCCAGGCTATGAAACGGAAATTGAATTGAATTGAGAAGAGTTGAGCTGAACATGACGGTTATTAATATTAATTCAATATTTGGAAATGTGGCCAACAGGAATTGAACAGCTTCTTCCCTTCCTCCACAGTCATTGCTAAAACTACAAGCACACTATAATTTTAAAACATCCCAAAAAAATCATGCTCCTTTCACAATCTGTCCTGCTGTTTGCTGATAGGACAAGTATGGAACTTCACCAAAGAAATCCTCTTCAATGGGAGGAAGCCCAGAGGGAGAACTGAAGAGATGAGAGTCGGAATGACCATGCTAGTTACGCCATATCTGTAGCGTTGGTTTATTACATAAAAGTAAACGTGCCGTGGTGGCGTAGGGGTTAGCGCGACCCATATTTGGAGGCCTTGAGTCCTCGACGCGGGTTCGACTCCCGGACCCGACGATATTTGCCGCATGTCTTCCTCGTTTCCTGTCAGCCTATGTTACATAAGGGACACTAGAGCCCACAAAAAAGACCCCCTGGAGGGGTACAAAAAAAAACCCCGCACTGAACTTTGTTGTTTTAACGAAACAAAAACGTGAAAAGACCCAATGACTGAATACCTGGGGTTCCTTTAGAGCGGGAACATCCTCCCACGTCGATTACCGTCTCGTACGGTGTTTCTAAGTAGTAAGTCCTCAGAGCTGGGACTCGGATGCACTGGGTCAGCTTGACCTCGCAGTGGCACTCCTCGATGACCTCCACCTCCCGGGGCCCCTCAAACAGCAGCAGCCGCTCCACCCGCATCCCCGTCGGCTCGCACATCTGGTTCGCCCCGCAGGAGGGCAGCCGGGTCAGCGGCTCTGAGATTTCTGGGGCAGCCGGGCCGTGCGTCCGCATCTTTAAGGAGATCATTGGGGTGAACATGTCAGAACATGTTTCTGTCCTTGTCAGCGTCAAGGTATAAGCTGATTTTAGGCGATTTATAGCCAATGTTATGCAAACGAGAGAAAAAAAAAAAAGATCGGTGACATGAGGTGTGATTATCAGATTTTGTCTACTTTTTCGTCATAAGGTTTTATACATATACGACGGAGTATTAGGGCCATATTAATAAAAAAAAATACGAGAATAAAGTCAGAAAATTACGAGCATAAAGCCGTACGAGAATAGTCGAAAGAGGTCGAGAATAAAGTAATACTTCGAGAAAAAAAATCTAAATAATATGAGAAGAAATCACAATATTAAAATAATAAAGTCATAATATTACAAAAATAAAGTCAAAATAATACGAAAATAAAACCATAATATTGCCAGAATATTATGAGGATAAAATGCTAATATTGCGAGGATAAAATCAAAATAATCTGAGAATAAAGTCGCAATATTTCCATAATAAAATTGTAATGTTACGACTTTATTCTCTTCTTATTTTTGACTTTACTCTCGTCATCCTCGTCCCCTCAGCGTGGCTCTAACACTCCGTATAAAGAAAATAAACTTATAAATAAATCACAACAAATTCACACTGCCGTCTTGTGGCAGGAGGTGGAACTGCAGCATACCTTCTTGCTCCTTAAAAATTCCAGCATGGAGGAATGTTTTGAGTATTCTTGCTGTCTTGCTTCAGGCGATGATCTTATGGCCACCCCACAACGTGACCTACACATTCCCACATCTACGCTGACATGACTCCCGGAAATGTCTAAATACCCAGAGAGAGTTGCAAAGAAAATAGACAGCAAATATCAATAAATAAATAAATATAAATAATCTACTTATTGTATGTTGGCTTCCTTACCTTGCCCAATGTACACAAAGTGACTCTGCCTCTTGCAGCACACTCGTTGTGTAAACAGGTTTCTGTGAACGATGTGTTTGCTCACTACAAAAACACAAGACAGGCATGTATCTGTCCTGTCATTTGCGATGGATAGCATTTATTGAAGTTGTTGCAACATGAGATTCTAGACTAAAGCAGCAGGAAAATAAAGATCCTACTCTTCTGCAAGCACTCATTCTTTGTATGTTGAAAGAAAATGTAGTTAGCACAAAAACTGCAATTCCCCTTTCCAGATTATAAGATTATATTATTTTTATGATTATTTACCGTTTTCACAGGTTAGCATGCACTTTCCTGTTGTTTACAGTCTGTGAGATAAATCAGACAGTTGCTCTAGAACAAAGGATTGGCCACCAGTACTTACATGTCATGTGAAGCACAAACAGGAACAGAAGGAAAAGTTGAACATCCATGACTCATCTGAATGTGCTCCTTAGTGCTGTCCTGCTCACTTCTGCCTCAGATATTTATACCCAAAAGTGAATCTTTCAGAGGCCGAAGAAGAGAGAGCTAATCAAATTTCCATGATGAATGCCTTACAATGCAGGGGTCACTTCACAGGGGGGATCTCTGTTCTTTTGTTTGTTTGTTGTTGTTTTTTTGCTGCAGAGAGACCCAAATATGCTGACCAGATCTGAGCTCCTACTAATGAAGGGGCTTAAAAAGGCCCTGAGCCATTCAAAAAGTCACCCTCAAAGGCATCAATCATCTTTTATCTTAGGGGGAAGGTGTTTAGCACCTCTGACTTAAAACAAAACTGTGTCTAAACACATAAACGGGAGCAGCAGGGGGGAGCGTGATCCTCACCTTCAGAAAACTCCAGCACCTTTGTGTTTATTCAACATGATACCAAATGGTCAGACACTCTTAACCCGTTCACAAATCTCAACTCTTTACTTTCCTCTAACTCATTTAGGATTCTGACTAAAGCTGTACATGTGCATATATTTGAGACAATGTGGAAAGTTAAGCTAGCACATTTAGAGAATGAGCACAACAAACATCGATCTCATAAATGAAACAGGTCAGAGCTTAACCCTAAACAGATTCCAAGGTCATTTTGTGCTATTTGCCCTTTTTATTTTCCAAATTATTTTGGCTGTTGAATAAATATGTATGTTTCAAATCTGGACTATTGTTTTTTATTATTATTATTATTTCAGAAATTACATATTAGGTTCTTAAATTAGCCTACAGTGGCTAAGCTTCATTAAAACAAATCCAAATGACAAAAAATACTCTTTGAAAATCTATTGAGACAACCACTTTTGATCCCACGTTTATTTAACATTAAAAAAATCTATTCTGTTATATTAAGATTTATTTTTGGATGTGTAGTTATTATTTTTGTTAAATCTTATATATGACCACCAGATGGCGGTAATAATTTACCTCGTTTTGCAACATGCAGGATACTGAAATGATCGGTAGGGATGGTTGGGTATTGTGTTTGTTATAAAAGCGTCCATGTGTAATTACATTTTTATGTTTTTTACATGGTTACAAAAAACATTAAACAAACACTGAAGCTATTATTTTAAATTCCCATAATATGATATTTCAGACTCGAGTAGTTTGAAAATAGTAAAAAGGAGAAAAAATTATTTATAATTAACTTAAGTCATAATAATGAAGACACATGAAAGTGAGTGTTGCTGCCAGTTATTGACACATCTCAGGTCATAATGATACTAGAAAAATAATAAGAATAAATAAATATTTAGTAATATTATTAATATCTAACAAACATGACAGTATTCAAATAACAAAAATGGAAAAGTGTCCACTGGTTTCAGCCACCCAGTCCACACTTTGGACAAAGATTTAGTTCTCTATGTTCAAAGCTGTTATAAACATTGAAAAAAATTTCAACATTAATTGTTAACTTTAAATCTGACTTTTTATCTTTACTCATTCTGGGCCATATCAAAAAACCTGAATGTTCTTAAAGGGCCAGTTGTGCCAGAATGTATTGACAAAACCCATGAAATAGCTAAAATATCAATAAATAGCTTCTTGAAATTAAATAATATTAAACATCTTTTCACATTGTTTTTGTGTTGTTTTTTTTTTTTTTTTTTCAATCAAAATCACAGATTTTGTGGTGCTAATTTAGAAATCTTCATTTCAAAATTTGCACTAATGTAACTTTTTATTAACTGCTGTATCTGTCCCGGACTATAACATGACATCAAGTAAGGCTGAGGCAGCAGTCAATTTATCCCAATGTTTTTGGCCAATTTTGAGAAAAACAATTTCAGTAAAATCAGAAAATAAATGATGATCTGTTGATTTTATGTGAATTTTGCATAAATTCTGCAGATTGGTGAAAAACTGGAGGGAATTATAGATGTAATTTGGGATCTAGAGGGCCACATGAAAAGCTACCCGGCCAGATTTGGCCCCCGCGCCTCGAGTTTGACACATGTGCTCTAATATAAAGGTGGGTTTTTCAGCGTGAGATTATTACGGAAGAGGATTAGGGCCACCGAAAAAAAAAAAAAGAATTCTGACTTTAATCTCAGAATTCTAACTTTCTGACTTCAATCTCAGAATTCTGACTTTAATCTCAGAATTCTAACTTTCTGACTTCAATCTCAGAATTCTGACTTTAATCTCAGAATTCTGACTTTAATCTCAGAATTCTAACTTTAATCTCAGAATTCTTTTTTTTTTTTTTTCGCTGGCCCTAATCCTCTTCCGTAGATTATCCTACTGCAAGTGTGTCACATATAAAAAGTTGTGGAGTCATTTTCTATTCAAATCCACCTCCATGTATTTTCCTTCCAGGCGATCCTCTCCTCATAAGAGCCTTTCCTTCAGCACCGCACGTGCAAAGAGCTTTATTGAGCGCGGCTTATAATGAGTCACCTGTGGCATGAGCAAGCAGTTTATACGCAACGACTTCCCGGGATAATCCCGGGTGTCCAGTCTCGGTGCTGCAGAGGTTGATGAGGAGCAGACATCTGTCTGCTGTCACGGTCAGTGTCTGTCTGGGTCACCGGGTCAGTCACAGAGAGGCCTGCGCTCATCTCAGCTAGAGGTTTTCGCTAAGCTAAATTTAGCTTGCAGTACCGTTTATGAATTCTTCGTGTCATTTGGAACATGTTGAATTCAATAACGGGTAAGATTTATGTGGGCTGGGTTGAAATTTTAAACACTTATATACTTTTAAGTGGACCTAAATGCTTCCCAAGTATGGAGGATTGGTCCTGCTAAAATTGGCAATATAAATATAAATAAATAAATGAATTGATGAAATAATAAGGTAGCAAACATTGCATCCAAAAACATATTTTTAATCTTGTTTTATTAAATAGTTTCCTTTTTTGTTTTTCATGTTCTGTATTTATTATCATATTTAACATTTATGTAATATTTTTTTTTGTTCAGTGGCAGTTTTTTCATATATTGATTTATTTTCTCCTCTAATATTTTCTCTTTGCATTTTCTCCCCTCTTGTGATGATAAAGAAATGTTAGTTTATGTCCCTCTTTATAATCATATAAGTTCTTATTTTTCACTTTTGGATATTATATTTGGCACATTGATGACTTCACCAAGCAATTTATTTATTTAAATTTCATTGCCAATTTTGTCAGGATCAATTCAATCAAACCAAATCCATAACTAAAAAAGTTAGCATTTTCTCCTCTTCTACAATATGAATTTATTTTGAAGGTATTTTAATAAAGACCAATACTTTTATAAGAAGAAGACTGTTAAATGTTTTGGTAAAAGAAGAAGACCTTTTAGTGGTGTCACACTGTTTCCTACCTTTTTACATATAGTTGTTTATATGTTATGCAGATATGTGAAAATTAAGTGGATTAGGTGAAACATAAAGTACTGTCATACAGTTCACATATTTATATCATTTTTGATGTTCTCTGGATTAGGAGAGAATAAAATTCACAGTCTTCGAATTCGTCAGAACCAGGTACTTTATGTTACCGTCTAATATGGTTTTGTGTGACTTTTTAAAATATTTTAGGACTTATCTTATATAAATGAAATTTCATGAATGCCCACAGACAATAAATTCTCAAATTAATCAGAAATGTGGCCATCTGATCAGCTTTCCTCTACGATTCAAGGATCCCAGCATCCTGAGGTTAATGAATCTTCATCAGTGCAGACAAAGTGTTTGCATAATGTTTCATGAGATAAGATTGCGCTGTTATTGGATCATTGCTGTGACATTTTAACAGGAGTTGTGCAAATTCTGTAGCAATTTGTTCACATGAGAGCTTCATAATTTTTCTGACGGGCAACAAAATCTGACTTTTGTGATGCTTCAGCGTTAAATGTATATGAAGGAATAAGAAATAATTGTTTAAAAAAGAATTATAGAAATAATGGAAGTTCTTAATTGCTATCATGTCCAAAGTAGCAATTTTTTGAATTAGCAAAAATCTTGTAGAGGCAAGAGGATGAATAATTTAGAGCATTCATACAATGACTGTATAGATATACTGTAGATCCACATGTATTTCCAAGACTGAGTGTTAGTCAGGTGGTTTGCTCATCTCCAAGACCTCCAGAGGCTACGTATTGTCTGTCTGCATGGGAGGAGGCCAACACCGGAGGGGATTATAGGGCATTATGTTGTAGTTCTGGATTATAAACCATGAGACAACACTGCTGCACACAGACCAGCAAAGGTGCCAGTGCATACTAGTGTATAGTCTGGGCGAGAAGACTTTTCAGGAAAGTCTTTTTAAAGATTTTTTTTTTCTTCTGATGCATGCTGCACATTTTTCCAGTCAACCTTTCAATTTGAGTGTTTGGTTACTGAAAAATATATTTCATTTTACTTCAAAATCACTGTATTTATTGAAATTGAGGAAAAGAGTGTGCGCCCATCTGGATTGAAATCATGTATTTGAAGAATCGAAATAATGCAATCAACACAGAGAGGAGCAAGAAGAACATTAAAGGGAAAACATGTAAGTACAGACACACAGTTTAATTCCCACTCCAGTAAGTGTGATATAAATTGCAGAAAGTTTTCATGACATTGCCTCACTTCCTTTTTCTCAATGTCAGGTTCTTATTTACGGTCAGGCACCCATCAAGAAGAAATCCTGACTTTGACATCACCAAAGGAGAACCACAAAGTGGAGAGAAACAGAAAGGTGACAGAGGATGAAGAGTCGCTGCAGAGGACCGCTTTCGGGAAGGCCGTGTACAACATGACCCATTCGGAGAGGGTGATGGACGACCTGACGTTTGGACGGCGGGTGGGATTTTATGAGCTGAAGGGAGAAATCGGTTCTGGTAACTTTTCGCAGGTTAGACTGGGAATACATGACTTGACAAAAGGTGAGATTTTGGATGCTTTGATTTTAATACAACATACAGAATCTTTCACATTTATGGAGAACAATATGTGCACTACAAAAATACAGTATTTTTTGTTTAGTTTTCAATGCAAATATCTTAACATCTTAAATAAGACACAACTAACTTACAAGTAACTTTTCAGCAGGATATAGGAGCTCGGTTTAAGTAAATAATTTCTTAAGATTTATTTTAAAAATACTCATTAAACTCACAGATTTCTTCACTTATGACAGGACATTTTTCACATGTTAGAAGTGAAATAATCCGCCAGTGGAGTAAGTACTTTTTCATAAATATTAAGGAATTATTGACCTAAAACAAGCTCCTATATCTTGCTGAAACATTACTTATAATTGAGTTTTGTTTTATTTCAAGTGTACTAAGGTATTTGCACTATAAAATAGACCAAAAATACTTGGTAAGATTTTGTGTCTTTGCATTGTGTGAAAGATAAAAAGAGTTGTTATGGAAACTTCCAACCATCCAGCCTCATTTGTCACTGCTCCAGTTATTCTAAACTTTTAAATTATTATTCCTTGTGTAGACAAGCATCCATTTTCATGCTCTTGTTTACATAAGTGGCATGCTCTCTTGTCTTTCCCATTTTGAAAGAGAGGCTAAGAAAAATGCACCACACTGTCCTACAGCACTGGGAAACAAGTCACAAATGTATTAAATACGTTTCTTTAGTTATTTATTTAGTTAAAGTACATTTGTGTAAGTATGGAACTATCTTTGTGTGACATAAGCTTTAAATAAATTCACACTATATTTAAATTCTCTAGGGTAGCCAGTATTTTTCAAGAGGGGCTTGTGGCCCTCCTCACCCCTCTTTGGGGGCGCCACTGTTTATGATGAACAAACTTAAAGATGTTTTACATCAAAGTACAACAAAGTGTCTGTGCGGTTTGTACAGAGACGATTGTTAATCTTCCATTTCCTCTTCCTGTGACTCGTTTTTTGAGAAATTTTTTCCGCTCCTTCTTAAGTCACGTGTTTGATGTTACGTGTTTCAGCTATCAGATGAATGCACAGACATCCAGCTGAGCTTAAGGAGACATACTTCCATCAGTCTGGGTCATTCCACATGTGCAAAGACATGACTAATCTCATCACTAACTAATCCATAATGTTTTCATCCTCGTCTGCTTTTGAGTCACATGGCAGCTATGTTGTGAAGGGCTAGAGGGGGGGACAAGTCAGGTCTAACGCGGCATTTTAATAGAAAATTAAATGAGGAGATTATGAAGCTTAAGACAAAATTGTGTTTTTGATTACCTTTCTCTGTGTCACCGTGTGATATAGAGAGAGTAGCAGTGAAAGTCCTGGATAAGGATCGTCTGAGCAAACACACCCAAGCTCTCTTTGCCTCTGAGATCACCTGCATGGAGAGGCTGTCCCATCCCAACATAGTGCGCCTGTACGAGGTGGTGGAAACCTTCAAGCGGCTTTACCTGGTGATGGAGTATGCCAGCGGAGGGGAGCTGTTCTCCAGGATCACCACCAGGGGGCGCCTGTCGGACCTTGAAAGCAAGCTGGTGTTTTCGCAGGTTCTCTCGGCAGTCAAGCACATGGTGAGTTAGTGAGAAGGAGGCAATTCTCTGGGAAACGGAGTGGGCGTTGGGTTTACCAGGAAAACGAAAGCAAAAAGCTTCAGAGGAAAGCGTCAAAACAGGTCAAACACTGACGGTTCCAGGAACTGACATGATGATGTTTAGGCAAAAATGCAGGATAATGTTTGCCTAAAAAATTATGCAAAATTCACATTTTTGCCCTTCAATTTTGGAAATTAACAGCTTCTATAAACAATCCAAGTGCTTAAGCAATAAGTTAATGGTTTTTTAGTGTTTGGAAAATGAGCCGTTTCAAAAACCTCCCGATTGTTGAGTCACACTTTGTTGTTACCTGGCAACCCCAGCAAAGCCCAGCCCATCGCCTAGCAACCCAAGCGGAGCTCCAGAACGTTTGTTAAGCTGGTTTTTTCGATATATCCACTGTACAATGACTGCTGGAAAAGTCAACTGTTTTGTTATTGACTTACCAATCAGAAACCACTTACTGAATTCTTGTTGGTTGTGCAGGAGGCTCCACTCCTGCTTTTCAAAGATGTACAGTTGTATAGTTGTATATATTATGCAACTATACCTGTGTGTTGTATAGTTGTATATACTATAAACTACTGTATACCCAACTATACAGTGAAGTCCAAATCTGTTTATGTTCCCCCACCTTGAGTTTTGTCAAATTAATGTTTGATCCTCCTATAGTAGCTCATAATGGACTGATTTGATTTTTGCAGTATTGCACACCCAACGTGAGTGAGAGGGAAGAGTTTTTCACTTATACCTCGTTTCCACTGATTGGTACAGCATGAGTCAGTGTTCCCCAACTCTGATCCTCAAGGCACACTGCCCTGCATCTCTTAGATGGTTTCCCATCTTTAATGCATCTGATTAACAAGCCGAAGCTTATTAATCAGCCTTCAATTGAATTTATGTGTGTTAAAGCAGGAAAACATCTAAAACATACAAGGGAAACAGACAAAGAGCATAACAAACCGCACCAACCGGTACCATACCACTCAGTGGGAACAAGACTTTAGATATTATCAGCAACTTTGCTGCTGGGAGGGTTAAAGCTGCAGTACATAAATATATTTTATTACGTCACTATGTTGTGACAGTATAGTATGAGACAGATAATCTGTGAAAAAATCAAGCTCCCCTGCCTTCTCCCAGTGCTCCCAGTGCTAACCAGAAACAACCAATTAGAGCCAGGAGGCGGGTCTTAGTGCTGTCAATCATGCTACTATATAACATCTTCCAGTCAGCATAGCTTGTTGTGAATGGTAAGGCTAGTTAGCATGGCCACCATTGTCGGCAGTAACGATAAAGTGTTTCTCCACCATTAGCACATTTAGCAGAGAGTGCATGAGATTGATTGACAACGCTAATGCCCTCCTGCTGAATCTGACTGGCTGTTTTTGACTGGAAGCGATGCGTTTCTTCAGACAACAATAGCAACATAGTGAGGAGGTGGAAGAGATTAATTTTTTACAGATTATTTGTCTCATATCATACTGTCCCGACAAATTTAAAGATATATATTTTTAAATAAAAGTTACGTACTGCAGCTTTAAAAAAGATCTCAACTTTTTAACTTTTATTATCAGCTCTGATTGCTCCAATAACATGTGTTTGTGTTCTCCTTTTCCAGCATGATAATAACATTGTCCACAGGGACCTGAAGGCTGAGAATGTGTTCTACACCCACACCTACTGCATTAAAGTCGGGGATTTTGGTTTTAGCACGTATTGCTGCTCCAGTGATATACTCCACACATTCTGTGGCTCTCCACCTTATGCAGCACCTGAGATTTTCAAAGAGAAAGGCTACATTGGACGCTATGCAGATACTTGGGCTCTGGGTATTTTGCTATACTTCATGGTGACCGCCACAATGCCCTTTAAAGCAGCCAACACGACCCGGCTGAAGATTTGCATCCTGCAGGGTTCTTATGCCATTCCCTCATACGTTTCCCGGTCCTGTCAGGAGATCATAAAGGGCCTCCTGAGGCCAGTTCCCATAGACCGCCTCACCTTGACGCAGATCATGATGAGTGACTGGATGACAGGCATCGAGTACCCTCAGGCCTACCCGCCCTCCAGACCGACTCCATCACACCTGGTCAATCAGAACCACGTCCTCACCTCAGATGATCTGAGCGTGAAAGTGGCGATGGAGGATCTTGGCATCAGCACGGTTCATCTGCTCAACAACAGTCTCGACTTGAGAAGTCCTGTCACCGGGACCTATCGGATCGTGCTTCATCGGATCCAGAAGAGAAGATCGATAGAGGCTGCAGGTTACAGTCGGACACGCACGAGTGAGTCCCTAGACAGACTGAGGTGGAAAGCCGGGTCAGAGGGCCATCTGTACAAGCGCCACTCTGTGGTCTGCGCCATCATGTAGCTCCATCTTTAACTTTTTAAGATGTGCTTCCACTCTGAGCTTTAGGGTATGGCCCCAACTCGTATATTTTCTGCGATTGTGAAAAACTTTCTTAGACACACTCACTGTATGTATCTTGATCCTCTTGTTTTTTTTAAATGTCCACACACTTTGATTTAAGTGCAAGTATTTTGGCAATAGCATGAGGTTTCTGAAGGGACGGAGCATGATTTCATGTATTATGAAGGTTCTGAGAATGTACACAGTAGAATGCTCCATGAACATACTTGCTGCACTTAAATCAGCTGAGCGTGAAGAAAATTTGTTGAAGGTTGTCAGTGACCCTCTTCAGATTCCTCTTTCTGTAAGGTTACAGGAATTTAGAAATATAAAAACAAGTCAGGAGAGTTTTTTTTATTTGTAGATTAGTGAATGCAACCAGCCGTGCATTTTCCATGCCTGCATCACCCTGTTCAGGGATGCATGAGTCAAATTTGGAGTCCTTTAGCAAATCTTAAAACTCAGTTTAAGAAAATGCTCCCTCCTCCAAAAGCATTGGAATGGGAAAGAAAAATTCTTTAAATGTTGACATCAAAACCTGACTATCCAAAAGATTATCAACATTTTTCTTTGCAGAAAAGTTGAATGATTTTTTACATATAAGTGGCCTGTTTAAGATCATGTTACAGCATGTCAGTTGGATTTAAGTCCAGGCTTTAACTGGGCCAGTGAGTTTTGCTCTACCAAGAATGCTAGGTTTCTTTTTGTTTTTTTTTTTACAGCTCTGGTCTCCTGAATGTCATGTTTATGAATGATTCATTAAACCCGACCTTAAGCGAGGCAGGCTGTAGAGCTTCAGATGTGATTTTTGGGTTCTCATGTATGTGACAGTGTTTATTTGGTTAGAGACAAAAGAAGAAACTCCATAATTCTTATCAGGCCACTATTTTAAAACAAAAAATTTACATTTATTCTGTAAAATAATGCTAAAGTCTATGGATTGTGTCAATAACTTTAGTTATCAATACATAAGTTTAATCACTTTGGAGAACATTAGCCTTCTAGCTGCCAGGTAGCTTGCGCAAGCTAGTGCTAACTTATTCAACATTCACACTTTGACCAAAAAATTGGCCATAAAGTCAATACAGACAGAAAATATTATAAAAATGTAAAACACCAAGTACAAAGTGTGTCAATAAAAGTGCAAGTATCGTTAATTTGTTGTTGTTTTTTAGTAAAATAATTTTTTATCCAGTTGTAGCTCAGCTGATGCAACAGAAAGAAGGTAACTGTTTTCATCACACTCTTGTTACTCAAAGAAGGTCAAATATTTCACTAAATTATTCTTACATATACAACCTTGCTTTATTTGTACATATAACTACCAGTAAATATTACTTATGAGGATATTAAGCACACTAAAGAGCTTTTTAAAAGCGATAAAATATTACTTTTTTTTAACTTTTGCTCTGTACAGATCAACTCACCCTACTATTACTGAGGAAGGAACAGAATTTTCTCTTATAATGACACAGTCAATTTGATTTGCTGTCTTCAGTTCGGTCTTATGTGACATAAAGTATCTGTTGCGATATGTTGATACTAGTGGAAAATGTAATTCAAAGGAAAAAGGTGTCATTTCCAAACAATGTTGCTTTCTGAAATGTTTTACAGCGGCTTTCATCTTTCATTTTATTCGTTTTAACTTTTATGGGAACCATAATTTACAGCCATGGCACGATTGTTAGTGTCTGACATCCAACTTGCACAGCCATTTCATTAATAAATAAGTCACAGTGTGTCAGATGAGGTCATTATTTCTGTTTACAAAGCCTGCTTTAATAATTTATAACTATAATTTTCACACCTTTCCAGCATATGCCATAACAGCTCAGATTTTATGACATTTGTTTTAATGTAAACTTTTCTTTCCTGTATTCGTTTTCCGACTTTTCTTTCATGTTTTTTCATCCTTCACAAAAGAAGCCGCAGGCTTTGCCCCAGCTTGCATTTAAAAAAAATTTTAGCTCTCCTGTGAGCATTGTTGAGATATAGACAAGAAGAAACGAAAGCACCAAAATCCCTTTCAAGTTGCAACACAGTGTTTTTGACCTATGAGGGTGGTACTCCTATTAGTCACTCTCAAAGAAGTATTGGATGTCCACCAATATTCGATATGCAATAACTGTTTTGGTAATTATCTTGCATTTGTCAGGCTATTCATCACTCCTTCTGCCTGTGAGCTAAGTTGGCACCATTTTCAAACAGATACTTGAAGTCTGTGAGGCCTCCTGGCATTTAAATCTCAAGTCGCACTACATTAAAACTGCCTGAACAGTAACTTTTCTCTCACCGGTGTTTTAAGCAGAGACGATGACAAGCTTAAAGGTGTTCCTACTCATTCTTTAATCAACATACATCACATTTTTAAAGTGGGCCTGTGTGGGCTAATAATTTTTCTATTGAGACACTCATTATCTGTACTTCATCTTGCTCTCTGCAAGATGAAGCCTCTGCAAGGCACCTGTGTGGAAGTCATCAATCTCTGATGGCAGCAAAGTCAAACACACACTGCGTCAGGCATGGGAAGATCTTATCTGCAGCAAGCCCCAGCAGTGCCCATGGAGATGAGGGAGCAAGAAATAAATAACAAATAAAACAAATAAAAAGTTAGTAATTCAAGCTCCATGGCTTATCAGATAGCACTCCTAATCATGCGCTGATACACGAGTCTTGTGCAAGCTTTCTTGCTTGAGCTGCACTTGGAAAGGGAAACTTTGATCCAAATTCCAACCAAACCTGAATAAATGTGCTCAAAGTCCTGATAACTGGACAAAATGAAAGCAGTGATGTAAGAGAAGAGGATCAATTTCATGCTTTATTATGTTAAAACCACCAACCTAAATGCTTTCATTTTGGAATTTATGTAAAAATTATTTTCAAATTCTTTTCCGAATGACAATCTTGAACATGCTCTGATCTAAACCAGCTGTGTCCAAACATAGAGGATTCATTTGCATCCCTTGTCCACGAGTCAAGAATAACACAGATTTATTTCACCAGACTGGTGACACAATTAAATTGTGTGGATTGATTGATTCTGATTTAATTAATTAATTAATTAAAAATAATTAAATTTAATTGTGTCACCAGGTGACACAATTAAAACAAGCTAAAGTGAAATTTTCACGGTTTATTTGTACAACAAATTTCAGCAACAAGGCAGTTCAAATTGCATTACACCATAAAAACACAAAATGCAGAAGATACAACAGAGTCAACAATTGAGAAAACCAGTAAACATTATATTTTGTCAAGTGTAATAACATCAAAATGCTGGTCAATGTTTCATTTATTATGGTTCAAAAGTGACTGTAAAATTTGGATTTTTAAATTCAATTTGAAAGAACAAATTAGATTACAGACAAATTAAAAATAATCCTAAAACATAAACCATTAATAGCCACATTTTTACATTTAATTTTAATTTTAGAGTATTTATCACCACAAACATCCAGTAATTTTTTAGAATTTATTAAACTAGGCTAAATCAGATTTTGTTAATGAAAGAAAACAACAAAAAGAGAAACTCATATCATTTTCTTGTGGCAGAATACATCTAAAATGATTTACTGATTTGTGTTTTTGTAGAAACATTGTGTATATTTGGTTTCTTTCTACAAAAAATATGTTTTGTATTTTTCATAATAAAATGAATAAAATTTTTGTAGACCAGTCCTGCTTTTAATTGCAAAAAGTTTGAACTCCATTGAATTAAACCATCCCACTGTAGCTCTGGCTGTATGTAGCTCACGTTTTGTATCACCTATAACTGACCCTTATTTGGCTCCATCCATCTTCCGATGACCCCGCTGAAGAAAAGCATCCCCACAGCATGATCCTACCACTGCCATGTTTCACAGTAGCGATGGGTCTGTCACGTTTTATATGTTAGCTAATAAAAGAAAGTTTGATCCCAAATGGCCAGAGCTGCTTCTTCCAGATGTTAGCTGTGACATCTGGCTTGTGACAACCTCTAAACAAAACTGATTTTAGTTTTATAGGTATATGTTTGAGTAAAATGAACATTGTTCTTTTATTCTTTGAACTACTGACAAAATGTCTCTGAAATGACAAGCAAAAAATTTGTATTTATTAGCAGAAAATGAGAAATGGTCAAAATTATGAAAAAGATGCAGTGATTTCAGACATCAAATAACACAAAGAAAACAAGTTCATGTTAATTTAGAAACAACAATACTAATATTTTAACTCAGGAAGAGTTCAGAAATCTACATTTGGTGGAATAACCAGGAGGTTTTCAATGGGATTCCATGCAATGGTCTCTTACTTTTTCCAGAACTGTATTTGTAAAAAGTTTTTAAATTATAATTTGTGTTGTTCTATCATCCATCCATCCATCCATCCATCCATCCATCCATCCATTTTCTGTTCACCCTTGTCCCTAATGGGGTCGGGAGGGTTGCTGGTGCCCATCTCCAGCTACGTTCCGGGCGAGAGGCGGGGTACACCCTGGACAGGTCGCCAGTCTGTCGCAGGTTGTTCTATCATATAAAACTCAAATAAAATACAATGAGGTTTGTAGTTATAAAAGTTCGAGGTTCTATGAATCCTTATGCAACGTACTGGAGATGCTGATTTCACAATGAACAAAAGCTCTGCTTCAGCCTGTTGCAGTAGAGTAATAGAGTAAATAATAGAGTAAATATGTTACTTAAACTCAAACTTAAGTGCTTTATTGTATTATTTTATCACTGTAATTCCCTACATTATAGTACTGTATTTCAGAACACTTTTATGACTCGACTAGTTACATATTAGTGGATAACGACGTGAAGTGTCTTGTGTTCTGTAAAGTTGATTTAAATCAAACATTCATATCAAGAAATGAAAAGTTTTCAAGACAATGAATCAAACAGTTTAAGAAATATTTCTTTATTTGATCATATTCAACTCAAATGTCGCTGAAACATTTGCACACACTTTCTCATTGTCTGACATTTTAACAAATTTTGTTAAATGCCAAAAATAATGAACAAGATTATTTTATAAACTTTCTTCAAAATAAACTTATGTTTCTTTAGTATTTGGTAGAAATCATTTTATGAACTGGGTCAAACAGCCTACCAAAATAACTCACAGTAGTTTTCTGGAGTTTTGCCCCACTCCTCCTGACAGAACTGGTGTAACTGGGTCAAATTTATAGCCAGCAATTAGTAACCAATTTGCTGGGTTACTCGTCGTCTATTTGGTCCAAGCTTTAACTTCCTGGTTCATGTCTTGAGATATTGCTTTGATATTTCTGCATAACGTTTAAGTTTAAGTTACCAGCCTTTCCTGCAGGAAAAACCCACACTACATAATACTACCACCTCCGTACTTCACAATTGGGATGGTGTTCTCCAGTATACAGTTTTCTCTTTATGAAGTCGTCACCTTCACAAGCGTTTTTACTCTAAACTGTGGTTTATTTGCAAAATTTGCACCAAAACACACCAGTCTGTGTGTGAGCATCTTTAATCATTTTTGACACATAGACACCACCATGTGAGACGTTATAATTTCATTTTTTATTAGAACACATAATTTGCTATAAAACCTGTACACAAAGGTATGAAATGAAAGACACTTAAAAAAAATCTAAATTAAAGTATGACAAAGCTTCTCATTTTCTATGGCACAAACTTTAAAAAAGCAATTACAGTTCCAGTCATATAATTACTTAAATGAAATGTGTAGACACTGCAGATGTATTAAATATTGTATGAACACTTATAATTTACTCTCCATCACTATTTCTATAATCAAACAGTTTATTTCATGTTTGATGGAATGAAAATGGTTGCCAAAGTAGCCATGCATTGAAATGTGTGGTCTGTGAATATATTCTGTGGTCACCTATCAGCTTAAAAAGTCCATTTGTTAACAACAAAGTGCAGCTGCAACTCTAGAGTAGCTTTTGACCTGTTATGTTAATGCTGAGCGAAAGCAAAAGCAGAGCTGCAACATTTTCTTGGCCAGCCTCCTGACTTTGTCCTCCAGTCAGACTCCATAAAATCGCCGAAAAAGCCGCTCTTTGCTCGGTAATAAAACTGCAAACAGCAGGAAGATTGAAGGTGGTGTCGCTGTGGGGAGCCGTCCTCTTCAGCCTCTTTTCGGATGCTTCAAATGCTGCAAGGACAGAAAAATCTGAACTTTTAGAAATGTTTCTTTACGACATACCTCTTTGCAGATTTCAAGTAGAAGAATATTTCCTATATTTACCTTTTTCTCATTCTTATTCTTCTCATCAATCTTCAGCACAAGCTCCTTGACCCATTTCTCGTTGGGGTCTGTGCAAAACTTGCGTCCCCTCCTCATGATGAAGCTAAAGGAAGGTGAAGAGTTCAGGTGAGGTTCTGGTTCAGGTGATTAGATCTGACTCAAAATAACCGTTTTGTGTTTGGAAAACTGACATTACGGCAGGGATGTTGCAGCCGCCATCTGTCTTCTGGCGTCTGTAGCTCACTGCGTGCTTTTGAACGTTGCTGGCGAGATTCTTCACATACTTCAGGCAGCAGTCCTCGTAGGACACTAAAATATCATAAATCAACTTCAATTCAGAGCCGCCAAATTACAAAACCATCACAACTTTTATGTTAAATTTGTAGAAACATTATAGTTGATTAATCTTAGTTAATCAACTAAGATTAATTTAGTTAATCTTAGTTAACTAAGTTTAACTTAGTTATCTATAAAATCTACAGATAGATTTTATAGATAGTCAATGCTATCTATAAAATGTGGGGATGTTTAATAAGGTTGTAAAGTCAGCAGTAAAGACACAGGAAGTCACATCTACCCATCCCAGTATTCTGGCAATAAACCAAACTTATTAACCCTGATTACTTCTTTATTGCATGCTAGATATGCAACACTATTTCCAGAAACCAGCTGTTTGTTTGATAAACTCTTTACCTTGTGCCAAAGTGAAGCAGAGACAAGAAAGAATCAGCAGGAAGAACAGCGTGTTGAACCGCATGGTGAAGTCAGTGGAGGCAAATCTGGAAAGAAAAAATCAACGCAATCAGCCTTATCAGTGTTATTACTGCAGCTCTGTTCCACCCACACATTCCCAAATAAACCTTGAACTTTTGACAAATGCAGAAATGTCAGTCTTTGTCTAACACCTGTCCAGTCACACCTTGAATCAACAAAGTAATTTATTTCGGATTATGGGGAAAATTTTCTGTTATATAAATGCCTCTAAAAGACAAGTACGTTTGCTTTTTATTCTTTTATAATTATGCATTCTTGATATTCCATTTATGTCAAAACTAACTTTTTACAGTTGCTTTTCAGAACAAATTAGGATGCAAAACATTCACCCAGAATTCCTATTCTCTCCTGTGGATTTGGATAATGAACCTAATGATTTTACTAAACATTTACATCCTGCAAATGATGGCAATTCTTGTTTCCTCTTAGTATAGTGAAATGAACAACCAACTAATCAAAACAAAAACATTGAATATGATTAGAAAAATAAAGACGAACTAACTCTAACCCTAAAATATCTCACCTGTGATGCTATCAGTGTCAGTTGCAGCTCCTTCGTCTTGTGTCTACCAAACCTGTGCAGGCACTTCTCTTTATAAGACGTCTGTGCTGGCAAAACGCCAGCAGTGTCACCTTTGTACTTATCAGGGTTTTTTTTCTTTATATAGGATGGCTTATGAGTTTCAAAGTGTCCCTGGTGTGTTTGTGCATTTTCTCAGACGTGACCTCTGAGAAATATAGAAAAGATTGATTGATTTTTTTTCCAACTATGTGCAATAGTTACTTAAAAGACTCATAAACTCATAAATGCATTCAGCTCAATTTAGTTCATTAGTAAATGACAACAAAAGTCATCTTAGGGCAGCATAAAGAGAAAGACAACAACTCACTTTTCCAAAGTTTAAGGGCTGTAAAATAAAAAAGAGAAACATTTGCATCCAAGTACAGAAAGTGAAAAATAAATAACATTTATACAGGCAAAAGCCTTAAGACAGAAAAATATCTTTTATTGTCCCATAGTGGGGAAATTCCAGGGCAAAAGCATCAAAGTGACAGGCAATCAAAGTATGAAGATTTACACAAAGATAAGGATGTAAAACATATAAAAACAGGATAAAAAGTAACATTCTGAACAGAAAGGGCAAAGTTTCGTCGTAAATACTACGCAATTTCAAAACATAAAATAAAAAACAACATTCACTGATTTGTTTTACCAGTTCTAAACTATTTACAGCAATGCTTACATTTAAATGTTTTATTTGAGCATTTTTTTGTCTTTAAAGTAGTTTTTGTCCTTTTTTCTGTAAAGTTTTTGAATTTCCTTGTGTATGTTTGTTGCTATAACACAAAGTTTTTCCATTTAAATTCAGACAGAATCAGCAGAATCAGAGTTATTATTTAATTCCCACTGATTCTCATTTGGACTCTCCATGCAACATTTTTTAACCAGTCCGACTTTTCATAAACTAATTTTGTACAACGTAAAAAATAAAGAAATACTTTAGTGCAAAATTAAACTACTTATTTTAGTAGAACTTTAAAGGATTTTTTTTTGTATTTGATTGTTTCACGGGTATCTATGTTTTTTACTCCAGTTAAAAACAGCATCTGGATGATAAACATCTCATAAATTACAGTAAACGTTGAGGTAATTCCTGACCTGTCACAACTTCGCTCTAGGTTAGGAATCAAAACTTCAACTACTTAACTTCACACCTAACATTATTTAACCTACAACATGAACATTTAATAATTACCTGTAAATCCATACATTTCCAATCAATAACTGAGTCTGTAAACATTAAACTCAAGGTTAAAATTACTCAAGATTGCTTTGGATTATTAAAAATGTATTTTATTTATTCCCAGTGCTGGCTCAAGGTTGTATGGGACCTTAAGCAGAATAAGAGTTGTTTCCATTTTAGGCAATCTAAAATATTTTTACTGTATTGTCTATGGTAAAATCAAATCAAATTTAACATCATTCAAATTCTCATGGGCAAATATAAAAATCTTAGATCTATGGTCTGTGTAAAAATGTAAACATTTATGGGAGGCCCCTGGGTTTCTGGGGGCCCTAAATAGCAACTTTTGCAGTTTTATCCAGAGATAAAAACACTGTTAATGTTAAATTTATGATTTATGTCTTTCTTTGTTATTATGCTAACTACTGTATTTGTAGTGGTCAATGATGTCACGATGAGTTACTCAGTTACTTTTTTACTATAACTTGAATATTTTTTTGACGGCTAGTTTTTACTTGAGTAAAGATTTGTTGAAGTAGTGTTACTCTTACTCGAGAATAGTCTCTGTGGTAATCCACCCACTTCTCGTTGATTGGCATATTGTTTATTGTTTTGAGATTTTCAGATACAACTTCCTTTTAAAGTATTCTTAGAGCTGTAGGCTACAGGTTACTTACATTTCTAATGACATGTTTTGGCAATATCCTCCAGTTCGCATGACTGACCAGGAATGATAAATTTGAATTACTTTTCACTAGAATTTATGACTTAATGTTGAAGGTGTTATTTTAAATAGCATATACATGTAGCATAGCATTATGCATATGCCCACATAAGATCTAATTCAAGATTTCCAGAGAAATCAAAGTGAATGTTGAGCTGAACGAATCGTACTTTCATTTTTTTACTTTGCTGCACAAACTTTACCCTGGTAATATGAGTGCCAAGTTTTTACTTTTATTTTAACGAGGTCCTGCAGCTGTTTGTTTTTAGTTTTCTTTTCATTTTTATGAATTTTATTCCCAGAAGTGAGACGCATCAAGTTCCATCGGTCAGAGTTTCAAACATACGGCGAGGCACAGAGAATAGTGCGCAGAGTTTGTGAAAGTTTGTTTGTTACTTATTTACTTTTATTGGTTTGAAGTTCCCAAACGTTGTTGCGCAAATGTTTTATGGGTTCATAAAGGCTGCAGGTTATCTCATCATTTGATTGTTCAATTGGCCTAATAATAAGAGCCGTCAATTATTCATCGCTAGCTTACAAGAAGTTCCTTCCCGATACGTAAAATTTTGTTTGAACTATAATATTATGAGTGACAGTTCAGATTTAGATTTACTAGCCTCTATCTGTTATAATAAAAATACTAGGACAGCTAATCTTAAAGCTCATTTTATGTGTTGTTTTATTATTAAATCATAGCATTCCTACTTGACATTTTGTTCATATTGTTAAGCTTTACAAACCCTTTCAGACAGCTCGGCTTCATTTTGACAAGTAACTGGGTGTAATGTGTTTCTCTGTCACATTTCTAGTGTTGAAAAGCTCGCTGTGTTTCTTCTGGCCTAGTTTTCCACCTTTCCTCACACCTAGATCTCACTCGATTGTCATCACATTTGCCCTGCCTTTGTTATTCAGAAGCTATTGGTGTACAGATGGATCTGAAATGATTCAAGCAACCACTGCAAAGCAGGTTTAGTGGCAAAATATATAAATTAGCAGCTGTTTGGATAAAATAAAATAAACTAAAACAATTGAAATAGCTACATTCAGCAGAGTTTTCCAAATTCAACACAGAATATCACTTCCAGTGACTTCTATAGTCTCAAAATTATTCAAGTCTTTTATGACGAGCATGTTAGAGCGCCCTTGTATTGTAATAAGTTGCTGACAGTGGGATTCAGAGCCAGACACAGACTCTGGCAGCCGGTTCACTAATATTCCTGGATTTGCGTGCTGCAACTGCCTTTCTTTCAAATCCTACTGGAAAGTTTTATGAGTCACAAGACCCTGATGGACACTGTAGTATCTTCCAGGACGTCGAGATATGTCTGGGATCATTGGAGTTCTTTAAAGGAGAGCTATCAAGAGAATATCATAAGATATCGGTGTGCACAATATTTACGTCACAAAGGATTGCTTTGAGTTTACCAATTGTTGGCTAACATAGTCTTGAAGGTTGCATTTTTTTATGCTGATAAAATATTTAGCCAGTAGGGCAGCAAAAGCTCACACCAGCCACAAATGACACTGCCAAAAATGCTAAAGGTCACATGGAGTTGGAAGCACAGATCAGAAAGAGAAGAAAGATAAAATAAGCATATTTTGAACCTGGTGTTGTCATGGCAACATTTAATAATGTTATCAACATCTCAAGATTTTCTAAAGTTTCCTTGAAGGTCCAATGACACCCAAATTTCAGCTTCATGGCAGACAGAATGGGATTTCTTCCAGGATTTCCTGACATCTAACTGAATTCGTCTTGCGGGTTTCCAAGGCAAGAGGAGGCAAAGCAGCCCCAGAGCATCATAGAGCCACCACCGTGCTTTTCTGTAGGCATGGTGCTCTTTTTTAGCAAATACTTTCTTTCCTCTTTCAGACATTGCCAGTCCAAAGAAGGAAAAACTTCCAATTTTGATTACAAACCTAAAACCTTTTTACTTTTGGCTTGTTAATTCATGAGCTGATTTTTTCTCACATCTTTGGGTCAGTACCGTAAGTGGTTTATCATTTGGAGATGACGCATGAAGCCTTTCATTGTTTAGGAGCTGAAAGCTGAAACCTCAGCATTTGCTGCCAACAAGTCTTGCTGCAGGTCTTTTACTGTCAGTTGAGGGTTTTTCACCTCAGGGAACCTGGTGGCAGCTCTTGATAGCTTCCTGCTTCTGCCACCTCCAACTTACCTTTTAACTTGTGAACTAAGCTTCCAGATGTTTCTCCTCATTCATTGCCTTTGTCATTTTTTAGCTTTCCTTCCTTACTTTGAGGATCTCTAAACTTTAGGGGAAATTTTTCCTATTTTACCTTATTTCTAACATGTAACGAAACTTCACAGTCAATAGTCAAAGTGAAAATATTGTGCAAAATTCACATTTTGCACGATTTTGTACTTCAAATTGGTCAGATAGAGCAAATTGAAGTTCTGCCTCTAAAATCAGCCCAAGTTAATGTTTTTTGGTGTCTGGAAAATGAACTCCCAATTGTTAAGTCACATTCAACAGGCACTTCACCTTTACCTAGCAACCCCAGTGAAGCCCACTCCGTTACCTAGGAACCTAAAGCTGCATTCCAGCACATTTGGTCAGCTGGATTTACCATTGTGTGCACTGTACAATGGCTGCTGGAAAATGAAAGTATTTTGTTTTTGACTTACCATCCAGAAACCACTTGTTGCATTCTTGTTGCAGGAGGCTCCACTTCTGCTTTTCAAAGTCGCACAGTTGTATAGTTGTGCTTCTGTTTGCATCCAGTTTCACGAGTGACTGAAGACAATGGGTTTGGGGAAGGGGTGACAGCAGCAGCTTATAATTTAAAATAATAAGAGGCCCTAAAAAAGCTCATTCTGAAAGGAACCCAAAACTGAGAATTGAGCAGACTAAAATCTCTTCACCTAAAAATTATTTTGTGCAAAAAAATGTAATGAATATGTTTTGTATCACCTAGACCTATCCTAACCTGTTCAAGGAAGCATAATAGAGCTGTTAAGGTATTAGTATGCCTGAGCTGTGCCTCAGACCACACCTGATTTTCAAAGGTTTGTTTTTATAAAGAATCTTATTCAGGAAGGTTGAACAATTTTGAAGTAAAGTATTTATTCAAAGCAGGACTTAAGGGTTCCGTATGGATAAAAACCATTCGATATTAGATTTAATCTAACTATTTAAAGTGTTCTTGTGATTTTCTACCAATCAACCAAATTTATAGAGCACATTAACTCATTTTAGGAGCAACTATAATGTATTTCTTCCACATTTTGAGTCATGGGAATTTACTTACATTTATTAGCATTTATTTTTTCCATAGTGATTTAATGTTTGCTCTTATTATTCTTAAAAGAATCTGTTGTTATGAACCATCACTTGTGCCGAGTCTGTTATGTTCTGTTATTTTTAGTCAACGGCTGTGGAGAAACATTTCATTAAATCCCTTGTCAGCACTCCTATATCACATTTCCACTCAAAGCTTTTCCTGTTCACTCCTGAAAATAGCTCTTTATGTCACTTTCAAAGGAATTTCTGCATTACTGTGTGTGACAGAAGTTAATGAGGCCCTCAGTGCCTGAGTGGACACCTGATCCGGCCACTCACTGTTTTTGTTTCTAACATCATCTGCTGAAACCCAGTAAAGCGATGCATCTTTATTTTCCTTTCACTGCTCTTGCCTGCTGGGTACCGCTGCCTAGTCATAAAAATAAAAACACACCCATAGAGTCAGAAAATTTATATTTCTCCCCAGATGCCACCCAGACTCTTACAGCATTTTATGTAACATTTTCTATGATTTACTGGCAATTTACTTGGCTTTGTTGTGCAATTTTGGCTTGACATGTTTCCTGCTGTCTGTGTACATTTGATCACGTTCATATTTTGTTTACTGGAAAAATAGCTTGTAAGTTATTGAGAAAAGAAAAATGGCCCTGTTGATCTCTGATCTTGGCTTGCATGTTTGAGAAATCCTGATGGATTAATGGGCCCATTTGTCAGGATCTGATGGTCTGATGCCAAGGAGACTTGGACTCGGTCC
This sequence comes from Xiphophorus couchianus, assembly GCF_001444195.1. Taxonomy (NCBI): domain Eukaryota; kingdom Metazoa; phylum Chordata; class Actinopteri; order Cyprinodontiformes; family Poeciliidae; genus Xiphophorus; species Xiphophorus couchianus. The sequence continues at coordinate 20,804,155 of NC_040233.1, forward strand.
GGGTAATGATTCACCGTGTTGTCTTCAGCGTTCCTTTCAGACAGCATGATACGCTGCTTTATCCCTTCATCTCTGCTGTCATTTACATACATTTGAAAGGAAGATGTCTCCAAGAAGCCATTCATCAGGATGTGAAACTCTTTATCTTGGCACACAGAATAAGAAAAGCTACAACATGGACAAGAGCAGAACCATTTCAAATGCTGCGGACTGAATAATAACACATATTGAACACTTACTTCTGTTGCAAGCATCCATTTTTAAACTGGAATGTGCCTTAAAAAGATTAATTTGAGAAACAGAAAGTAAAATGGTGTATTGTTGTTGTTTGATTTATCTGTTGCCTAAACACAAACACCAGGGGATTAAGTTTTCTCACATTCATTTTCTGCTGGTTTTTATTTTTTATGGTTGGAACTTCTACTTCTTAAATTTGTCAAGATGAAACAGATTCCTACTAACTGACAAAAAAAGAAAAACTAATGTTTGATCATAATAATAATAATAACAAAGACATTGCTCTTAACATTCTGTTCAGTATGACTTGTGTATTTGAAAAAGCTAATCTCTCACTTAGTTGCAAACATCCATATTCAAACATTGGAAGAATGGAAGAAAGCGGAATACAAGCAACTGCTTGTCCTCAAACAAAAAGTGCCACAAGATGTGTGGAACTTAGTGTGGAAAGAAAAACCTGATCTACAAACACCAGAGCAGTTCAGAAGCAGTCAGAAAACAGCAAGACAGAAAGAAAGCCAGGAGAAAGCCCCTTTGAATACAGTTGAAAGTTGAGAGTGGCGGTGTTACATGTGGTCACCTTGACTTCAACGCACAACACAGTGACCACCAAAGACGTTAGTAACGACAGCAACATCTCCAGCTCGGGTTGAGCAAATAAACTAAAGATTTATATGTGAACATGAACAGTAAGGAAGAAAGAATAAGGAGAGATTCTGTCTCAGCGTGGAGACCAAACAAACTGGCACTCTACCGAGGGATTTTGAAGCGCTCAGTGACAGACAGACAAGTCTAGTCTGCCTGTTATTTGTCACAAGAATGAATGACTTCTTTTGGTCAAAAATGTAATAAATAAAAATGTATTTGTTCATTGATCAGGTAAATGATCCACTTCTGACCAGTATTGTTAATCTGATGCACCCCAATTCTTCTAGAATTAGGGTGCAGCTTATGCATAAAACATAGCAGGAGCTGAAAATCCCTCTTCACCACACATAGTTTGCTTCTGTTTCACTCATGAGATGGTTCAGTTATTTAACAGTAATGTCTAAGATGTTTCAAAGACACTGTCTGTCTTGCAACTTAAATTATAAAACCATGCAAAGCTGGTTTTCTCACAATAAGTTATTTTACACTAAAACCTATTTTATGATATACAAATACTTTCTCTTGTCCATTTGTCTCAGACACAATAAACAAAATTGGTCACTCCAGCCTGTGATAAACTGGCGACATATCCAGGGCGTGGCCCGCCTCTCAGCTGATGATCATTGGACAAAGGCACCAGCCCCCATCATGAAGAGTGAGTGTGATCAAATAATGTATGGATGGATGGTTGCTACTGAAGGTAACACAATATAGAACACCTAAAACACAAAAACCATGGTAAAAGACCACATTTTCTCACCTGGAAAACTTTATGCTCACAAACAATACCTCATTGGTCTAGCTGCTGACATCGGAGAAACTCTTTGACTCTCTCTACTGTAGCATGAGCTGATAATCCCTTTCTATTTGAGAAAGCCATTTTTATGGGGAGGGGAGTGTGCTATGGTACTTGTATACTTTGTAAATCATTCAAAAGACTGACCGTGATTTATTTACATTTCCTGCTTTCAAGAGAAACTCCTGTCAGTTAATGAATTATGGAGTACTTATTACTTTAGACCAACATGTAGCTTTATACTTTATACTTTTAATATCGAAGCAAGACTTATTGAAACTCTTGTTAGTTTATAAATTGTGGAGTACTTATCAACCCAGAACAAGATTAAAACATGGAGAACCAACATTTAGCTACTTACCAACCCAGATCAAATTGAACATTTTTAAGTCTAGTTTTCTTTTGTTGTGCATTTTTCTCTTTCTTTTGGTTTTGTTGTTTAGTTTGTGACTCCTTCTAATTCATGTACAGTATAGCACTTTGAACTGCGGTTCTACTTAAAATGTGCTATATAAATAACATTACCTTACGTTTGACCTTTGATGTTCTAAACTAACTCAACCATGAGTGTTGCTACAACCCTGAAAATATGCTTATACATTTTTAATTTTACATATTTAATTTCTTTAGTTCATGTGAAAGGGTCACGTTAAAAGAATACAAATCACAAATATCATGTTAGAGTTGGAAAATTACAATCTTATAATAACCATGAAGATGATTTATTGGGGCTCCCAGCTGCAGTTTCTACAACCAGACACAATCAAAAAAGTATTAAGCTCCTATTAAATTAATAAGGTTATATATCACTCCACATGTCGGTGTGACGTCTGATAACTGTATCAAGGTAATACCCCACATAAATGCATTTCCATATTCTTCCAGAGATGAAAACAGTCCTAAAATTATTTTACAAATTCTGCACAGACTTGTGGAAAGGACTGAGCTGTGTAGTAAAATTTGATTTAGCTATTTTGACCATAATTTATGATCTCTGTGAAATGTTCCAGTTTGTTAAATAACTGTTAATGGGATTCAACCTGCAGGACATAAAGGATATAAATCACAACATAAATTACTGTGTTAGTAACCACATTTTACACATTTTGTATCAAAGACTGACGTTGCTTAAAGCCTGTCTGTTGAAGTACTATAAATGCACCATAAATGCACCAAAGCATTTTTCCTTTGTATAATTATTCAGCTGCTGGCTTCAAGAGATAAGACAGAACTTGTCTTGTTTTATAATGAAACAAATCTATGTTTGAAGGTTTTGATTACATAATCACACATACTTTGTGAAATCCCCATTCTCATGTTTTTGGGGTATTAGTTACAAGAATGGGAAAATCAACAAGCTTGTTATGTAAGATTGTCATAAAAACAGCACAAAGCTTTCACCAGTATTAGACCAAACAAGAGGGCAGTATTTTTATATATCTATCTTTTTTTTCTTCTTTTTGTTTTTTTACCAATGTTTTCACGTTGTGGTGCAAGCACCAGTGGTACTTGGGCTGCAGTGAATGTAACTCAAAATCAACTTTGGTTCAATTTTGAAGGGAGATGTAGCGCTAATAACCACTGACAGCCATGAAGATGACTTGTTGACACATATTGATTTTTGCTTCATCAGAACCTCTCATACATGATATTACTGGTGCGTACTGGGTTCTGTTACATTTGTAATCAGGACTCTGGTCTACAACTTACACCAAACTCAACTTAACTGGTCTGATTCATGTTTGAAAACCTGCTGGATTTTCTAACTAATGTGTTAGGCTAACTCTTAACAGGATTTATTTGCCACTAGAGCCAAAAAATACTTTGGAAATATATTATGAAAAAATAGTATACACATGATAATAATGTTTAGGGTGTTTGCAATGAGATCGTAAGAGGGAACGCAGCCTATCTTTGTGATCATGATAAAAAAAATAATGATGAAATATGGGTTAATATACATTTTTTTTAAAGTTCTAAACGTTGTCGTTATGGGCAGATACAGTAGTTTTTGGACTGAACTCTTTAAATGTCCCTTTTTTCTGATCATAAGGCCAGTCATATATTCAAAGAGGAGTGGCAAACGCAAATGAGGTGGATTAGCAGTGCTTGCCAACAGCTAATGGTGTCCTCCAGGAGATTTCTGTGGGATATCATCTTTGCTATTCAAGAAATTGACCTGTTAGCATGTCATGACAGTCATGATACTGTCACACTGCAATACTCTTCAGTCAGAGGCTTCTTCACATTCGTTGCAAGACTGACTGCCATTGGAGATCCTTCCAATCCTCAGGCTTTAAAGTATTTTTGAAATGAAGTGAATCAAATTGACCAGTCAGAATCATTTCTTTTCATAAAACTGTTTTGAGCTATTTAATGCTTGTTGTGCTTGTTGTAAAATGTTGAAGAACTACTCTTGTATCAAACATGCAAGTTTGCAAGACGCATTTTTCATTCGCTGCTTCATAGGGTGCTGTATAAAGCCTAATCAAGTTCAGTGTGTTCACTATAACGAGCAAAACATATCAGCTACACTAAAGCATAAAAGAAGAATCGAAACTGTTTTAGTCCCAAAGCTGAAGCTAAGCTTATTTTGACAAGTGAAGCCCATCCGTAACAGACAGTTCTAATGCATGCAGTGGCCTGTTTGAGTTTAACCTGAGGATATCTGGAGCTTGACTCTCCAAACTCTTGCTTGACATTGTTCGGTGCAAACTCTCATGAAATGTGCAGCATTCAGCATTTCTCAACCATAGCCCAATGGGCCCGCACTAAACATGTCAATGTTTTCTTTCCCCCTGGAGGTTTTAATTTTCTTTTTCACTAATCCAGATAATCTAACTTTCTTCATCTTGATTGAGTTAGCATGATATCAACTTTTTAAAATGAGTATTTAATACATGTTGAGTTGAAGTGTTTGCTTTGGTTCATTTTGGGAAAATGTCCAGGATTCAGACACAAAAACCCCTGGATTACCATTTTAATTCAATTCTACAAAGATGATAAATTACATCAAAGTAATTTCTGAAGCTTACATATTATGTTACGTAAAATCTATTAATGAAATGTTTAGTTTGATGCATCACTTTAGTTATGTTTCTCGATTTAAGTTTCACAGTGAGGCCTGTTTAAGCTTCCACAGGAGGTGAGGACAGTTCGCCCTCTACTGGCAGGAAATTTGAATTGCATCGCTACAAAAAGAAAAAGAAAAACAAAAAACAACATAAAAAAACAAAACAGAAAACTGACAAAAACAAACAGAAATTTATAATTTGTTTACTTTTTCAATAGCTCTTTGGGTTAAAATGATTAATGTCTTTTATAAATCTACTGTGCTTCAGAAAATGCTTTAAAACTGTCACTGCTAAGCCAACTGCTGTGTAAAACTGGAAATGCTGAAAAAGTAAATGAAGTTTTCCATTTCTAGTTAAATAAAACACATCAACAAACGTATGCCACATAAGGAATATATTCATTAAGGCAGACAAAAACCAATGCGTTATCCAAGAGTTTCTACAGAGGAATGATTCTAAAGATACAAGGATTTTTTTTAGCTCTTTTATGTCATTTAGCAGCAAATTGGCATTTTATTTAAATTTTTTTAATTCAATATTCCAAAGGACTTACTACTAAAAATAATCTTTCTCCCTGTAAAAGGTTGATATTTTTTCTTTGTTTTAATCCGTAAAAATACAAAAAAGATTATTTTTTAATTATTGTTAAAAAAAATCTATAATTTTTTTATTAAATAATAATAATTTTTTATTCAATAAAAATACAGGACATATTCAAAAGACTTTATCCTTTTCTTCTAGAGGTCTAACAGTTTTTGGCAATTGAAATATTTTTGTTTTATAGAAACGAACTATGATGACTGTGGATGGAAAAGGTTATGACCTTTTCAAGACGAGAGGTAATCATAATTACACAGCACTCTATTATTTTACATTAAGCATATGATTCATATTCAAAAAGTTTTATTTTATTTCTATATTAATAATTTCTTAACTCCCCAAATCTTTTTCTTTCAGGTTATTTGGCCTCCAAGTTGCCCCTAGTGTGTGTGCGTGTGTGTAGGGGTGTGTGTGTGTGCGCGCGTGTGTGTAGGGGTGTGTGTGTGTGTGTAGGGGTGTGTGTGCGTGTGTGTGTGTGTGTGTGTGTGCGCGCGTGGGTGTGGGTGTGTGTGTGGGGCTGGAGGGTGTGTTCATAGTGGTGTGTTTCTTTATTGCCTTGTTCAGAATTGCGACTTTTTTCTTGGATTTCTGATTTTTAAAAAAATGTCAGAATTCCTTTTCTAGTGACCCTAATGCTTTTCTGTATGTATATCCTAGTTATTAACTATATTTTACGTTGTAAAAAATAGTAAAAAAGAAAAGACAGAAAACAAGCAAACAAAGATCCTAATCTTGGATATCACCCTAGAAAAGTTACTTTGATTTCTTACTTTGTCTCATGTGGACCTTTCTGTTGCCAGCTTATGTCTCAATTGATATATTTCACTACTTTTTGCAGTTCTTGTCTGTTCTTTTCCCACTGACACGTTGTCTCTTTGTGGTTGTTTACATTGAAAGTAGAGTCCCAGATTGTTGAACAGCGTAATAATAATTCTGGGACAGGAAGAGGAGACCCCTGACTCGTCGGGCCCCCGGGCCTGACTGAAAACACTTCTGCCTCGGCTTGTGTTATCTGCGCGGTGGGTTGTGGGTGTGAGAGCGTCGAAGTAAAATGGCGGACTTGGCAAACGAAGGTGAGTAAGTAGCAGTGTGAGAAAACCCTTACCTGCTGATATATATGCTCCTTACAATTGTGTCTGCACATGCGGGAGCTGCAATGAAACATCTCGGTCCTATGTTTATTTGTGTCTTCGGGTACCGTGTGGCGTCGCGGTGTTTATAATACCCACAACGTTAGCAAACAGGCTAACAATGCTAACGGTTGGGCTCAGGCTAATACCTGGAATATATCGGGGCAGCCCGGTTTACCTCTCAAAGCTAGCGCCCCGGCTATTTTTAGCTTGTGTGTTTGTCCATTTGTGATCCGTTTTCAGCAGGTTGTATAAAACGTTTATTGTGATGTTATGAGTATGGAACAACGCTGTCCATTTAAGCTCATTTGGTGCTGCATTCCTCTGTTTGACGGTCGTAAGTGGCTATCGCTTGTTTAGGCGCGTAAGGGTGAAAATGGCTATTAAGACGAGGCTCAAGTCGCTTTTGTGAAATTTTGTAATTTATGCCCTTTACTGATTCCCATTGGGTTCATTTTGAAATTAAAGCTAACAGGGTGAGAATCTTAGTTAAACTGTTTTGTTAGGAGAGATGACTCATGCAGGATGAAGCGAATTAGCACGCTAACTATAGCCTACACTCTGCTTCATGGAGGAACCGGTAGCGGCGACTATTTGCTGGAAAGGGTCATAGTAAAAGTGCTAGCTGGTTAACATAAGCCGGGACCACCAATGCCAATTTGAATGCCTGACGTGAACACCAGCATTACATGCAGGAATCCATACGTTTACCATATTGGCTGCTTTGAATGAAATGAAAAATGAAAACAAAGATGGATGATAAATGTAGGTCACTTAGCATTTATTGCGTTGTTGCACCAAACAAAACCAGCATGATCCATCTGTGAAGTGATTGTCAAACAGCTTCGCAGCATATTTCCCAGATGTTTATCTGTTGCAGCATTACATGTGCACTTTTGTAGGGCAGGCAGCGTTAATAATGCTACCTACACCTGCCCGGGAGCAGGCCCCGCTCAGACACAGGAAAACCTTTGTCTGATACCGTTATAGGATTATACATCTCAGAGGTTACACCGCGAAGATGCTTTAAGTGGCTTGAGGTGACTCCAGATCATTGCCTAGCCTTGTGAGTCCTCTTCTTCACAGGTAGACGGTAATAGCCTGTAGCTGGAATTAAATCTTCAGGCTAAAATTTTCAGGAAAAACTGATATAATGTTGCTGGTTAAGGAACCAGCAACATTATATCAATATTTGAATATTTAAATAAAAACACTCTTGTTTCTTCAATGAAAAATATTGTTGCTGTTGCTTGTGTTGGCTAGCTTTCATCTACATAATATATTCTCGCTCTTCCCAGAGGTGTTAATGGGATTGTATGATTAAGCCCAGTTTGTATGGGAGTGGATTTCTCTGCCTGTCACCACAGAAACCTTTCTAACTCAAGATGTTTGTCAAACAGATTGCAGCCATCATTAGTTCACCTTAACATAAATATTTAAAAGATGGTAAATGTCATTCATGATGCTAAAGTGTTTCTTGCTATATTTGTAATGACTGTGATTTTACTTTGCTCTCTTGATTTGTTATGGATATTGGCTTGTGGTCTTTATCAGCTTTTATTCTGTAGCCTTTTTTGTGCAACTTTCATGAAAAGTTAACTGGATAACAATACAAGTAACCTAAAGCTGATGCTTGGATGACCAGCCTACATCTTTTCTTAACAGACAAGCCTGCCATTGCACCTCCTGTGTTTGTTTTCCAAAAAGATAAAGCACAGAAGGTAAGTTTCTGCTTTCTGTCAAAGCACTTTCACTTTATTTGATCTGTAAAAGTAGGCATGGGTGGTTTTTGAGATTCTTTCAGTGTGAGTGAAAGTACCACAGGTTTACACTTTAACAAAAAAATGTAAATAAAAATATGTAACATTATGAACTTGCGCCTAGAAACAATTACTCCTTTTGTTGCTAAAATTATATAAAATACGAGTCATTACAATTTTTAAAGTGTTATAACACATTTAACTTGTTTATTTTGTACCTTGGCAAGAGCAGAGATATAATTTAGTTTAGTAGTGGTTATAAGGCAGGGCATTATACAGCTGTTGCTATTTTTCTCTTTTATAGTGTACAACCCATTGGAAGTATCTGGTTAACCCAGCATCTTAGCCCAGAGGATGTACACACAGTATTTTGCAATTATGTGGTGTGTGTAAAATTAAAGCCATTAGGGTTTCTTTGGAATGCAATCATTTTTGACTATTGTATTCCAAGTGTCACACTTTATTTGCCAAAAACATATTCATAATACTTGATGGAGTTTCTTGTTGTATTAATGCCCACACCTGACACCCAGGATGATGCCCTAAAGGTCACAGGGAGAGTTGGAAGAATAGAAATTATGGAGGAGAAACAGAGATTGATCCGATCCAGGCGTTGTGATCCTGTGCTGCTGCAGGTTACATGTTGACTATTTTTGCTCTTAAACTTACAGCCAAGAGAAATGTTGCAAATTTTAGTAATAAAATATAAAGATTTGTCTGTATTCACACAGATGCTTAAAATATATCCCTAGATTGGACAGATTGAGTAAAGTTTAATTATATAGAGTCTGCTTAGTTTCAGCTTCCTTGGAGATATTTCATCATAAAAAGGAGGAAGTTTGAGATAAATGCTAGCTATTGGTATCATGCAAACATGTAGATCAGTGGAGGTTGGTTTCCAACACGTAGTAACTGGTGCACACTGAGTTTACGATTGTCATATAAAATGTGTTTTTGTAAATAAAGTTGAATTGACTTGAGGAGAGAATTTCTGAAATTTAGAGAGGAGCAACAAGTTTCTTTCTGCAAACAGAAAGTGTCCAACTAAAATACAGAATATTTTATTCTTTTACCTCCATCTGCCATGGATTATAATGGAGTTGGGAGTTTCAGTGGCCTGTAGGAAGAACCTAAAGTCTTAAGGAAATAAATGACAAGGCTGCTGTCACGTAGCGATGCTAATTCCTAATAAGCCACCATATATTTAAGAATTAGTTTCACTTAAATAGTTAACTTATATTAATTATGTTCTTGTATTTATTGGCAAAAGTTAATTCTAAGACATAAAATGCAGTCATGTTGCTGACTGGTTTGTCATTATTTGCTTGCAATAGCAGGACAAAAATGGTTAATATTGTAAAGACATTTTGGATTATGAGCTGTTGGTATCGCCAGATATTTAGAGTCAGATTTTGGGATTCGGTTGAAACCAAAAATCCTGGATTGGGGCATATCTAAAGAGATTCAGAAGGCAAGAAAACATGGTTTTATTGATTATATTAGTATTGCAATATTTAACCATAATGCCACCATCACATGATTTTCTACTGTGGTGCACCCCACTGCTCTGCCAGGCAGTTTGCAGTCACTTGCCCAGCATTGAGCCATAAAGCCAGAGAAAACTGCAATAACTTTGGCATTAAAATGACTATAAACCTTTGTAAGTGTGTAGCAGAAGATGTTGACATTTTTAATGCCGTTACTTTCTACCCAAACCTTTGGTATTATCTTGACACCAAACATTCACCCAAACGTATGTTGAGGCATGTTTGTTTTTCAACAGTTAACAGCTTTTTGTTTTCTAGGGAAAAAAAACTTAAATGGCTTATTTCGATTCGTATAATTAATGACAAACATTGTTTTGGTTCTAGGTTGCTCCTGTGACTTTTAAAGGTATTTTTGAATGTATAATAACTGGAGCTTTTATTGTCATGTCTGGCAGCGGTCTGCAGAAGGCTCAAGTGCAGAAGATGGCGAGGGTAAACAAAATACTATAATCTCTGTTTTGTGTCATAGATTTTCTCTAAAACTAACAATAAAAATGTTTTACTCCTGTTTTCAGATTCAGATAAAGATGAGGGAAGCTATTGCCCCCCTGTGAAAAGGGAACGGACCTCATCATTCCCACCCCCTCATTCTGGTAAGGACATGTAGTGACTAAGGAGGCCATTTTCTCCTCTTTTTGTGCTTTATTCTTTCTTGTGGTATTATTTGTATGCTGAGTGCAGTGTCCTGTCTGGCTTCTTGCAGTTCCCAAGAACAATGTATTCATGCCCTCAAGTTTCTGCCAGTCTCCAACTGGGAACTCTGATTCTGAGCCAGGTGAGGCTATGAGACCTCGTGTTGAAATGTTTTAAGTTTCAACACAAAGGTGTCTTCAAAGTGATCTTTTTTTAAAAAGAATGTTTAAAAAGGTTTGTCTTGTGACGTTCGGGTTGTCAGCACATTTTCAGTGGCGTCTTGTAAGCTTCCTGCATACACAAAACTCTCTGCCCACCAAACTGTCTTGTGGTTCTTTTACTTCTAAGTTTGGACTAAATTTTAAGTTCAGGGGCTTGGTGTTATTTATAGAAAAAGAAATATATGCAATTTCAGATTGTAGGTTTTTGTTTTTTTGTGTCTGGCTTGTAATAATTTATCACGTTCAATTTCTTAGAGTAACAGGACAGGGTTTCTGTAAATGTTAGATTTAATAGGGTTACATGTTGTGTTTTTCACCTGTTCGTTGCAGATCGTGCTGTACGTTTCACCAGTAGCTGGCTCAAACAGAGCCAATCAGTCGCACTTCTGGTCAGAGCAGCTGCTGCTGTCTGTGGCTGCTGCTGCAGCCTCGGTATTAGTTTGAGGACAGGGTTGCTAGTAAAAATGTTGACCATTTGCACTCTGGTGAAAACTGATCTGAGGTTACAGAGCATTCATAAACTCTAGATAATTTGTAAAAAAAAAAAAAAACCCATTTCAATCAGAGATAATGAAAACACATTGCTTTAATACTGTTAAACAAGATGAAATGTCAAAAATGATTATGTTGTGTGTGTGTTTTTCCGGTGGGTTGCTCAGCTTTATTAAGTGATCTGTGTTGCTTTCCGTTTGCTGCAACCGGGTCATGCTTTATCCAGAGCAGAGAGAAGTGAAACCTTTTGCTGTTTTAGTTTGGCATGCTTATTTATAAGAACTTCTTAAAACCCTGAGAAATTCAAAACATGTTTTCACTCTGGGAACTATTAGGACCATGTGTAGCCTGTAATTATGCCTGCAAACAATGCACTTTTACTGGCAAATACATTTTTAAGCATTTGAAAGTGTTTTACTTTTGTAGTGACTCTGACAAATACTTTGGTATTATTAGATGTTATTCTACTTACAATGCTTTTCTAAAGTATTCACTTCCCTTGAAGCTATTTAACAACTCTTTTTCACTAATAGAAAGCTGAAAAGTTGTGTGTTGTTTTGTATTTGAGTGAATAAATAGTAGTGCCAGCTTACACTGCAGCTACAAGTCTTCCTTGGTGTGTATCTACCAGCTTTACACATCTGAATATTTTTTTTGCCAATTTTCCAATGCAAAATATCCCAAAATCAGTCAGATTGGATGCAGAGCCTCTTTGAGCATACATTTTCACATCTTTGCACGTTAGTTGGATTGGGCCATTCCAGCGCATTAACTGGCTTTGGTCAGCCAAATCCAATCTAACCTTATAAACAAGATTGCTTATTTATAAAAATCAAATAATTTTTGTTTGAAAGTCCAAGCAAAAATATTTTTTCCCAGTAGATAAAATAAAACATCTATCAAGCAGTGCACAATATATAACAAATGAAAAAAAGCAAATGACAATATTAAGTTGTTGCAAAAAATGAAAATATATACATGTTGAATACATGTTGCATTTTTTTATGTTATGTTGTAACATATCTTAAGTACAAGTTCATCCAGAGTTGGTGGTGAATTCTGATAAATAAGCTCCATATTAATGTTTGCAATGCTCTCCATGTCAAAATTGCATGGATTACTGAACAATTTCATGTCATTTATTGCTCTGAAAAACAACATAGCTCCCTGTGAAGTCATGGCTCAGTATTTGGGAACACAGTGGTGCTGATTTTTAGTTTGTCATTTAAGTGCTACACATATCTTCGTTGTCTCTGACTCTGCCATTGGCGACATGCACCCTAGCAGTAGGCCATTACTAACAGGTATATGAAATCATCTCATGGACCAGACAGAATCGGATCCCTGGTCTGATTTGGCCTCATGGGCTTTGAGCCTCAGATGTCTGATCTAAATCATTCTGTGGAAGGTGAATCTCTGCCCCAGTCTCCACCAGGGTTTCTTCCAGGATTCGTCTGTTTTTAGCTCCCTCTGTCTTCCAACTAACTGTAACTAAATTGTCATGATTCATCTTGCCACTGTGTTTTTCTGACAGTTGTTTGTTCAGATTGCGTTTTAAAGCCATAAAGTTTCCTTTTGGTCTTTTCTAACCTGACTACCTTCTTCCGTATGATTGCTGTGCCCCCTGCATGGCTTGTGTCAGTCTGAAAATAAGACTTCTTATTCTTTATCATCACTGTGTGTGTTGCTCTGCTGCTCCTCCAGAGTGACCGTAGATCCTCTTGTATGTTCTTTCCACTAAATCCCCTTCCTGATCATGTCTTGGTGGTTTGTGAAATACTCTTTCCATGTTCAGGTGACTGGTTGAACAGAGCACTGAGATATCCAGAGTTTGGGGTATTGTTTTTGTAGCATAACCCTGCTATACTTTAAATGTTTTTATAACTTTATCTCTTTATGTTTTCTTCTTTGGTCTTCATGATGTTTGTTTGCAAATGTTCTTCTGTAAACCTGAGGCTTTCACAGAGCAACTGGATTTGTACCGAGAATAAAATACCTACACTGAAATTTATTTATTTAGACAAGTAAAGCTTATTTGTATAGCAAATTTCAGCAACAGGCACTTCAAACTACTTAGTGACCAATACAGTGACCAATTATGAAACGAGTAATATTTCGTTTTGTCAAATGTCATCAAAAATAGTCAAGCAAATATTTTTGGTCAGTGTTCCAGTTATTATGAAACAGGTTTAGGTTTTAACCTTGATTTAAAGGAACTCAGTTTCAGCTGTTTTGTTTATGTTTGTTCCAAATTAGTGGAGCATGAAAACTAAATGCTGCTTCTCCATGTTTTCAACCAAGTTTCATTTTCACTGCAATTACCAAATTCTACGCTATTTTGTCACACAAAATCCCAATAAGATTGATTGAAATTTGTGGTTATAAAGTGAAAAAGTTTAAGGGGTATAAAAGCTTCTACAGAGTACTGAATGGTAGTAAATGTTGGCACCATTTATCATTTTAGGGATTAAATTATTAGCAGTTATAGATGACTGTCTAATGTATATTGTTTTTGTTTTGATAGCTATTAATAGGTGAGGTATATCATGTTTGAACCATTTTTTACCTTCAAGTAGGAATTATAATCAGGGTTTGGATCTTTCAGAAAAACACTGAGGGACCTTTAGATGTAGACAGACTAGTTTTCAGGTTGAGATCCTGTGTAGTCTGGCAACATTTATGTGTTACTTTTAAGTAATTTTCTGTAAATCTGATTATGAATTTTGTTTTGTTACGGCTTTGCTACTTTGTCTATTTTATTGACAAAGTTACCGTAATATGTCAGGCTGGTACAGAAACATTTAATATGCAATTGTCAAATGACACAATTTTTAGTAAGATCAGATAATTGTAGAAAAGTGAGAATGTTTCCTAAAGGTGAATACACTGAAATACATGCAGGTGAACTTTGACTGGAACGAATGTAAACAAAAAAAACTATACTATAAACCCAGCTCTGTTATTTAACAGCCAGGACAACGAAAGCCTGTAAACGAGCCTCCTGTGGAAGATTTCCTTTAACCTTCTGCAGCTACCCTTGTTTTAGCTGTTTGTTTTTCCTCCTATTAATAAACTTTATAGGCCTGGAATCGCGCTGCTCATGGTGGCAGGATGGGGGAGCAGCTCTGTTAGTTCTGATTAGTTCTTTTGGTTAACTTTTGTTAATATCTTTGGTTGAGGCTTATTGTTTATTGGACAATTATTCCCTCTTCTTATAGATTCCATGTAGCTGGAAGCATTTTTACTCTTTTTCTTTTTTACTTTTGGACTGTTGTGATGTGTAACCATGTTTTTTTGTTTAGTTTTTTTTAACTACTGGAAGCAGCTGATTAGCATCCGAAAAGCTCCAGTAATACCTGAACCTTGACCCCAAATCCCAGAGGAGTTGAAAAGCAGTCTTCATGGATGCAGAGAGAGAAGGAGGAAGTTTGAAATATTTAAATAGGAGTGGCAAAAGCAAATAAGGTGGATTAGCATTTCTTGTCAACAACTAATGGCGTCATCCAGGAAATGTTGCTGTGAAGTATGATCTGTTAGCATGTTGTGACGGTTATGAGGCCGTCACATGTCAACAGTCTTCAGTAGCAGACCTCTTCGAATTCGTTGCGAGACTTACTGCTATTATTGATTCTTCCACAAGGACTCTTTAAAGATACTTAATGATATGAGTTAGGGCAACATTTAATTCCTCCTAAATAAAGTATTTTTTTATATCAATTGAAACAATGCCTTTTCAGTGAGGATTCAAACTATTTGATTTAAATGTTCTTTTTCAAACTTTGTACTTTTCAAGGCTGGAAACCATGTGGCTTTTGCCAGCAGGTTTTACCTATATGTAGTATTTGCAAACCTTAAAGGGAATTTTCATGCCATTTTAGACACAAAAGTGAATCATTAAATGCAAAAACCAAATAAAGCAAAAGGTGTGTTTTTATATTGTGCTCAGTCACTGATAAAGACTGATTAAGAAAGCCAGTGAGCTGAAGAAACGGCTTAAAAATGGGTCAGATGACAAAAACTTGCCTTGTCAGGCTAGAAGTACTGCATTGTCTCTTAGGTTTTGTAAGCATCATGAGCGTTGCTGTGGTAACAGGCTCAGTAGTTAGAGAAGTGGCAGTCAGATTCATATCTATTTGTGTTGCTTTGTAATTTTTAGATATGTTAATATTTGCTGACTTTTCTGCTCTACTTCACCAGAGGAGAAACCTATGGGGTTCCGTTTAAAGCCACCGACTCTCATACATGGGCAAGCACCGAGCTCTGGTAGGTTTCAGTTATTGTCATCATACTGCTGGATTATAATATAATTGTCTTAAAGGCACACACACTATAAAAGCAGACATAATTTCTTACAGTCCTAAGTATTTATATTTGTAATTAAAATAAAAACCTATCAATAATACATTTTCGTCAGACTTGGACACTTCACACATGCCCTCGGTTTCTGAATGTACAGTGACAAAGCAATATAAATGATTTATACAATATCTAAGACAACTTATATGTGTTTTAGGCGTCCCGAGTCAAAAACCCAAGGAACAGCAGCGCAGTGTCCTTCGCCCAGCAGTTCTCCAGGCACCAGCCTCCAAATCACATTTAGAGTCCAGTGAGTACAGCTTCTACTAGGGTTACATCAATCACAACATATTTGGCAGTTTGCTAAGGTACTTCATAGGATTAACTAGTGAAAAAATAGGTTGAGTTTTTGAGTTTGAGAATTGTGTCAGTCTGAGTTACATGAATATGTTGTCTTTTTTTAATTCAGTAACTCTGAAAAACTTATACCATATATATTATGTTTTGTTTTCTTCTCAAATTTGTCTAAGAAATTAAGAGAACCTGTCCAAAAAAGTGACTAGTTGCTCCAACTCTGGAGTCTTTCTAAGAGACAGCTATATTGTCATGTTTGGAATTTTAATTTATCAACAATGTAAGGAAAGTAACAGTTCTATTTCAGCAATTTAAAGTTTATTTTAATCATATTGGTTTAAAAAAAACATATTTAAATGAGGGAAATCCATATCTTGTTTTGGGTAAGCGCCATTCCCATCAATCATTTAACCCATGAATTTATTTACAGTTTAAAAAAACAGACAGACAAATTTTACAGTAAAATGGAATGCCTATTGTTTCAGCTGCTTTCTGGACTACATTGAGATGTCTACCAATATGACCACAGCATGCAGAGCAAGTCACATGACAATCACACACTACCCAATAAACAAGAAATAATCAGGAGTTGAGTTCCTCACTCTGATCGTTTAACATCCCGAATTGAAACAGTCATTTTCTGAACTCTGCTTATCTTAACTATTGATAGATTTGTTATGAACAGAAACAAAATATGTAAGTTTTAATTCTATCTGACTAACATTAAGTCGTCATTTTGATTTCTCACACAAGCCAAAAATGAGAGGAAAGAGAAGTTTCTCCTTATTTTAGTTTATTT
Organism: Xiphophorus couchianus; assembly: GCF_001444195.1. Taxonomy (NCBI): domain Eukaryota; kingdom Metazoa; phylum Chordata; class Actinopteri; order Cyprinodontiformes; family Poeciliidae; genus Xiphophorus; species Xiphophorus couchianus. The sequence goes on from NC_040233.1 coordinate 20,820,742, forward strand.
CTTTATTGAATACTATTGAGCTCTCAATTTGATTAGGGAAAATATCTTCATTTCACATGACATTCTTATGACTTTCTGATGACCTTATGTAATGAAGCAATAAGACATTTATGTCTACAATAAACTAGCCTTGTTGTAGTACTCTGTACCATTTTTTTATGCCAGAAAATTTCAAAAGAGAGAGGGAGGAACCTCCTGCCTGTCACGAAAGACCACAAATCTGTCAGCAAACTTCATCTGTCAGGCTTGTTGCCCAAACCTGTTGCTCAAGAGCCTCTGGTGTGCCATAGCAAACAAGAGTGTGTAGTGACACATTGCCTCAAATAACTGGTTCAGCTGTATAAAAAGGAGGAGTAAATAGTAAGCATTGTAAACTTTCACTTTATTGATCTCTTTGGAGTCACAAATACCATTTTGACATTTTCTTACATTGGTTTCTTGCTACATGCAGTGACTATTAAAAGTATTTTCACTCTTTTCATTGCTTTAACAAATCAATCACAATCAAAAAAATTTCTGTTTTGGTAAAAGAAAATCTTTCAATGTCAAAGTGAAAACTGATTTCTAATAAATAGATTTATAACATAAAATGCATTTTATGTTATAAATAAAATAGGGGTGAATAAATATTCACCCCAGTCAAGTCAGTATTTAGTAAATACACATGTGGCTGCAATCGCAGCGTGGAGTCTGTCAAATTCGTAAATACTTTATTGATCCCAAAGTGAAATTAAGTATTAATCTAACCCCTTTTCTCCTGAAATCTACAATCAACTCCTTTTTCTTTACCTTCAAAATGAGACAATTGTTCCCATTTAAGCAATTTTATTACTTAAATGTGATTTAATGGTTTCCTATTTTTAACAAATAAAGAAAATCTATTAAACGTCTTTCCTTATTGTTATAATAGGATGTTTGTGTGTAGAATTTTGTAGAAAGACTTTCATTTCTAAATGAAACATTCATTTAATAAAGCTGTAACATAAAATGTAGAAAAAGTGCTGGGAATGGTTTCCAGATGCTCTGTATAGTGAAATGTTTTCTGTGTAATTGATGCATTGATTGTGTTCCATGAAAGGAAGAAAGAACAAAAAAAGGAAGAAATAAAGAAAGAATTAACAATATATATGTATTTTGTCATGTGTTTAAACTTAGATTCCACTTGTGGAACGAACGGTGTGAAAAAGTCGCCAGAAGGATCACTGGTGAGCCAGTCCTTCTTCCTGAACAACAAAGAGCACTCGACTACACCAGCCAAGTCACTGGTGAGACTTTTATCATCGTTTCTGTTAAATGGATCCATAATCTTAATTTTGTTTCACTGGTTTCAGTTGTTTCTGATTCTGTAAACGGTTTAACTGACAACTTTAATGTCCTGCTCAAGAATTTTAAATCATTCCCAGTTTCTTTGCTTTCTTTATACTTGCAAATTGTTTATTGTTAAAATTACAACGGGGCATGTTTGCCGTTTAGTCTGGACGAGAGGCCTGCACCTTCAGTCCTCAAGTGCCGATTAATGGAAACAACACAGCCGAATCAAAAGGTTGAACTACCTCCTTTACATGTCAACAAGTCCTGCAAAGGCCTGCTTATTAAGCATTCACTTGAGTCAGGTGTGTTAGAGCAGGGATGCATCCAAAAGTTGCACAACAGTGACACAAGTAAATAAAAAGTAGAGCTAACTTGATGCAAGTTTTCCTGTTTTTAAAAAAAGACTGATTATGGAAAAGGCATTTTTAAAAATTTTACCATCTCAAATTAGCATTACTAATTGCAGACAGCAGTACTTGCATGCATCTCCCATATCAGGGTTCAGCAACTTTTACAATCCAGAGAAACATTTCTCATCTAAACCTTTAATAGTAAAAGCCAAAAATATAAAGAATCTTAGCTTTTTTTCTAAAATATTATGGTTAAATATGAGAATTGTTATTTGATTTTTAATTCTGTGCTTCACAAAGAAAACCCTCATGTTGTGGAACAACCCTCTCTGCAACTCCCAGGTTCATTTTTACCAGTTATGGGTCCTGACTCCTCAGAGTCATTACCTTGAGGAATAATGGGATTTGGTTAAATATAAAACAGGCTTTTAATTCCACAAATTATAAAATGTTATAAGTCATACAAATGGAACAGATACAGAGTGACATTGACCGTCACAGCACTGGGCCACACTTAACACACCTTACGGATGCAACCAAGTGAGGCAAAGGTTGCAGTGCGAGTTTTGCTTTTATTCTTGTCCTCATTCTGTACCCTCCCTAAAGGTTAGTGTTAGTCAGGTTCATTTTTTATATGTTACTGTCGTCAGTCTTATGTGATATGGTTTTGTAAGCATGTAGCAGTGAGCATGTAAGCAGATAAAAGAAATCATTTTATCCATAAAACTCAATTTGTTTGAATCAATGTATTTTCAATCAATTTAAACCAGGGGCTGACCTGTAGAAAGTGTTATTTACAGACATCGTAGTTTGTTAAAGTGAAAAACAGCTTTATTAGAAGTACAGTTAAATCTGTTTGTGTTGTTTCAGAAACATGAAAATGAGGAGGATGGAGCAAATGGCAACAAAGATGGGGGCAGAAGAGACAAGAAAGATTCTGATATCCCTACGTCTTTTGTGTTTGGTCAAAATATCAAAGACAGAGCAAAGGTGAGCTGCGTTAGATTGTTGATACTCTGCAGTGCATTTAGAAAGCATTTACTCTTTTCATAAATGTATTCTGATTTTTGCTTTTTTTTCCCCTTCACACTTAAGTGCTTCAGATCATCAAACAAATTTTAACATGAGACAAGAACTAACTGAATAAATACAAAATGCAGTTTTAAAACAATGATTTCATTAATGAAAGAGAAAACAAAAGCTATCCAGTATTACCTGGTTGTTTGTAGAAAAGTAATTTTCCGCTATGAGCCACTCTCTGATGGCAACAACTGTAATCTATTATTTTCAATCACAAGCAGTGAGTTTTTCACATCAATGTTGAGCAATTTCTGCAGAATCGTTTTAATTTTTGGGTGTTTTATGCATTAAAGGCTTATTTCAGTTACAGCATCGCAGAACCTCAGTCATTTCAGGACTTCCAGATGTGTTATGCAGTTTTGCCTCCTGCATAACTCTGTGTGTGCTTGAGCTTATGGTGACAAACTGATGGCTGGAAAATTTCCTTCAGAATTCAAAAGACAGATTTTTTATTTCCATTTATAACAGCAAACTGCCCAGATCATGAAGCAGCAAAGCAGCCCCGGGCTATTTTTTTCCGTTTGCACTGATTTTCACCTTGAAACTCTCCCATGGAGGCTATTTTGCCCCATTTTCTTCATTCTCATGAACTCTGACCTTAACTGTGGCCAGTTGGACATGCAGAGCTTTAGAAGTTGTTCTGGGTTCGTTTCTGACCTTCTGGATGAATCATCAATGCATTTTTGAAGTAATTTTGCTTGACCGCGCTTTCCGGAAGATTCACTGGTGTTTCACCTTTTCTCCATTTGGCTCTTTGTGGTTAATTTTTATGAATCAAAGCGTTAGAAACATCTTTGCAACCCTTTCCAGACTCATAAATGTCGATGACTGATATTTCATGCTGTCAGACAGATTCAGTTTAAGTGAATTGAACTGATCTTTCCCAAAAACATGTGTTAACTCAGTTAATCCATGTCATATAAACCATTAATGAATGAAATAATCATTTAAAAACATTTTGTATTTTCTCAAGTTATCTTTGTTTGATCTGCAAATGCTTTTCTCAACACTGATGTGCTTCAATAATCCAAATTCAAGTCATAACATTTTGCTAGTGAATGTCTTAAATATTTCAGTAAGTCTAATGGTATCATTATGCGCAACACACAGACACACATTTCTTAAATTAGATTTGAGATGTAATGACTTCTTGTTGGGCATGTTCACTTTAAGATGTACTTAGAGGACTTTGTTCATATAATTACTCATTTCACTTAAAAATGACAACTATTTAAAAGGATGCTTTCTCCTGTATGCACTTATTTGTGTGTTTTGGCCCATAGAGCTTCAAGCTATTTAGCTAATTTGCTATGGGAATTTTTTTGTTGTGGTTCTTTATTTAGATTCCTTCTCATGTTTTTGTTGTTTTTGTTCCAGTTGGATGAGAATAGCACAGAAGACAACTCAAAAGACGCGGCGCAACTGGACTCTCAAACAGAGGGCACTAATTATTTCTTACAGTACATCTCTACCCCAAGGTAATGAGATTGTGTCTCAAACATATTTTTAGCATTTCAATTTAATTCATGGGTAACCTCCGTGCACCGACTGAAGCTTTTCTTCACTCCTTTGTTTTACTTTTAAGTTCAAAAAATGCCACAAACAGTACAGACGGTGGAGCAAAGTTTGTCTTTGGGCAGAATATGTCTGAAAGAGTTCTGGTAAGCTGATTAGTTGCTTCCCAGAGATTTACCATGAATTACATTTTAGTCATCTTTTTTTCTATTTTATTTTATTTTATATTTTTTTACATTTCAGAGTCCTCCAAAAGGTGAGGCCTCAAACGAGGAAAATAAAGAAGTTACAGTTGCTCCTGCTTCAGAGCCCTCATCACAGGAAACGACCCCAGAGAAGGGTAAAAATAACCTCTCTCTTGCTCTTCAAAAATGTTTGCTATTCAGATTCATTACTATGAGAAATGACAGCAAACTTAGCTGGACTTTGATGAAAACCCAAACATGTAAGATCTAAAGAAATGTATGAACACAACCACATGCACGCTTGCAGGTTCCAGGGTCTTTTTCCAAGGCATGGAAACAGAATCTGATTAAATTCTCCTATGTTCTCTACCTAAACAAACTTGTTTACCACCACAAATGCAATGTTTTTATTGTAATTTTATGTGACAGACCAGCAGAAAGTATCATATGTTAAGTGGAAGGAAAAAAGCAAATATAGATTTTTCTTAGAAATAAAATCTAAAACGTATGGTATGCATTTTTCCCCCAGCTTCAGTCAATACTCTGCAGCGGCACTGTTTGTTTAAGTTACAGCTGCAAGTCTTTTATATCTCTGTTCCAGTTTTGCTCATTTAGAGACTGAATTTGTTTGGCCAGTGTTAGAAAACATCTGGACAGATTCTCAATTAGATTTAGGTGTGTGCTTTGACTGGGCCATTCACTCCACTTCATAAGCCTTTCCAGTAGTAGCTTCTGGCTTTGTTGTTCTATCGGAATGTGAACTTTGACCCCATTGTCAAGTCTTTTGACTCCTCGAACAGGGTTTTCTTCCAGAATTGTCCCTTTGGTTAGCTCCATCCAACTTCTCATCAACTCCAGCCTTACCCCCGTCTCCACATTATGCTGCCATCACCATCTTCTTTCATTTTTGTGAAAAATGTTGTCAGTGTTTTTCACTAGTTTTTTTTTTTAGGCGAGTGACATTTTGCATGAAGACAAAAACATACAATTTTGGAAGCCTTCTTTTGTCTTTCTTTGTTCCACTTTTCCACAAATGCCTGACTTGTGAGATGCACAATTAAAGCGGGAACTGACAAAATTGGCAAAATGTTATAATTAGACAAAGGAAGCTAATTAAAAACAAGAGTGGCGACACTATGTGCGTCATTATTGCGTGTGAATTTGCAACACTTGGTCTCACGTCAGTTTCATAAAAGTTGGAAATAAAATTACCTGAATTGTGCCGTACAGATTGCCATTAAGAAGTCCTATATTGATCGCAGATGGGCCAAAAACGTCAGATTTGGGTTACATTTGCCTGCTGTGTAAAAATGGCCTAATCCTTGCTTTATCTGTCAGGACATCTGGATGTTTTGATAGGTTGACAGTTGTTGCATGCTCTTTGAATTTCTAAGGTATTTGGAATAAAAGGTGTTGTGACAAACATGCATCAGTTTCCTTCCACTTCATATTTATCTGCTGCGCTCTGTCATTTAAAATCCAAATAAAATAGGTTTAAATTTGTAGCTGTAATATGACTTGTAATATGACTAAACATTTTTGCACTGAATACAGAGTTTGTCAAGGATCAAAGGCAGTCTGTTTTGCTTCCAAGTTAGGGAATGACTACTTTGTCAGATCAGGGGAAAAAGCAAGGCGTAAATGATTTATTCTGCATTTCATTTTAACAGCAAACAGTGTGTCAGAGTCTTTGGCAGAATCTGCAGCAGCTTACACCAAAGCCACAGCCAAGAAGTGCATCTTAGAGAAGGTCGATGTGAAAACCGGGGAGGAGTCGGAAAGCAATGTTTTACAGGTAAAAAGACGAGATGGGCCTTGTGCATTCAACGCCGTTGAAAGTGATGTAAATTTTTCCCTTTTTATTTCCCTCCTCCTTGTTTTGCTACAGATGCAGTGCAAGTTGTATGTCTTTGAGAAGACAGCTCAGTCGTGGATAGAGAGAGGTCGAGGATTGCTCAGACTCAATGACATGGCTTCTACTGACGACGGCACGCTACAGTCTCGTCTTGGTAAGCACACCTGCCAAAGCTTGAATAGAGAAGAACCTCAACCCTGTTAAAAATTAACGAACAAAATGCAAAGTTTAGTTAGCAAAATAAAAATGCTTGTATTTTAGGTTGTAAGACCTTAAGAGGTCTTAAAACTGCTTTAAGTGCTTGTTTTTAATCTCTGCTGCAATACTTTATGCTTGGCACAAGGGGGCGCTAAGTCATGCAAATAATTTAATCCCTTATTGATGTAAATTTATAAGGTTTACTTCAAACTTTTTAATAAAAACACCAATAATTTCAAACCTTGTTTTAATTACATTGTTTGTTTTTTTTAGTTTTTATTATAGGAAGTCTTAACAGATAAAAAGTTAAATGATCTTGCAGTAGTTCTATATAGTCATGTGTCTCTGTGTCCCCTAATCTTCGCAGTGATGAGGACGCAGGGCAGTCTGCGGTTGATCCTCAACACAAAACTTTGGCCCCAGATGCAGGTGGACAAGGCCAGTGAGAAGAGTGTGCGAATCACTGCCATGGACACAGAGGACCAGGGGGTCAAGGTCTTCTTAATATCAGTATGTATTGCAAAAATATTAATTAAGGTTGTTTAATGGATTAAATTATCTTATTTTTAAGTCTTAGATATTTTTAAATATACCCAGATTTATATATTTATGTTCCACATTTAATTTCTGTATGTTCTAATCTTGTATGGCTGTTGCCCCTCTCTTTCTTTCCCTTTTTTTAATTTTAGAAATGTTTTGGTCATGCACTCCACATGTTGTAGTTCTGAAAGAGAAAATAGGTTTTATTGCACAATGACAAAAAACATGGCTCATGTTGCAAGGAGGCACAAAGCTCCATCAGAAGAAAGCTACTTCAGAACATTTTCTGCACCTAAAAATGTCTTTTTGGTGTTTGATTAGGAAAATGTTGTTACCATAACTACTCCCTGCTATTCAACTAAATCATATTTTAAATAGGAGCCGATTGGTTGTACCCACAAAAGTGGAGATAAGGAGGACCATAGATATAAGTTTCTGCAGTAGTGCTAATTTCAATTTCCACTGTGCGTTATAAAGCATATTATGGTATTTTTTTGATATATTTGAACTATTAAAATAAGCCGTTATACATGTTTCTACAGGAGGTCTCAAGTGTTTAAAGATTCTAGCTGTTTGCGAATGGCTGGGGTTGACTGTATGCTTCTCTTGTTGTTAACATATGGAATTAAACACTAAAGGAATATGTTAACAAATGTAGGTTGTTTATGTATTTATGAATGAAAGAAATGAAAGATTCATTCAGATGCAAACCTTCTAGAGATTCAAATAGGCTGTTTATTTCAGAAGATGTTTGTTTTTACATGCATGGCAGCCATGTTGGATTTTGAGTATGGATGCGTGAGAAGACTCCATCGTTTTCTCTTGGACTTCTGACGTCTGGGAACATTTGTTTAGTCACCTGACTTTTAGTTTGGAAATTTTCACTTCAGACATGCAGTGCAAGCAAGGAAAGTTATTGATTTCGTGACAAATCTCAACAAACAGAAAATGTCAAACTCTGGTTTTGTGAAAATGTCTTGATGGCACGATAGTTTTTGGAAAACTTTGTATTTAATGAATTATAATAGTCATTTACCTGAATTGCACCATTTTGTCATGGTTTGTTTTTGTTATATAATTCCTTGTTGACAGCTTATTGTTTGTTATTTTAGCCTTAGACATATGAGTTTCTTGATCTGCTTTTACTTAAAATGCTCCAAATATTGTGTTTTTATAATGTGGTGCTTATTTCCAGATGAACACCATTGGGCTTCTTCTAATTAGCCCCATCAAGTACAACCTTTTGCTCCACACACTTTTATCATATTTTCTGCCTCCACTTACATAATAATGTTTTTTTCCTGCCTACTGAGCTCCATAGCGTCTCTTCCCAGATGTTTGACATTAGCCTCCAGTTGCTTAAAGGGCACGAAGCCTACAGACAGATGTTAAATCTGAAACATCTGCATGCAGGAATGTACTTGCAGTATATGTACCTTTAAAGTTCCTTAGATCTAGCTTCCTTTTTTGTCTTTTTGTTTCTTTAGGGTAGCTCGAAAGACATAGGTCAGCTGGCTGCAGCGTTACATCATCGTATTTTAGCTCTGAAGAGCAGGGCGGAGCAGGAAACGGAGACCCCGGCGACAAGTATCCCTGAAGCTGAGGTGCCGCAGTCCAACGAGGACGACAGCGACGAGGAAGACAAGGGTTCTGCCTCCGCTGCAGCCTCCACTCCTGCTACAAGTCAGTTCGCTCAATATGTACATTATAAATGTACAGTTGAATGACAATAAAGTCTGTCTGTGTCATTTTGCTGACTTATTCTAAGTTTCTGTTGACAAATCTGATGACAGTGACTCTGAATTGCTTAATCTAGCACCAGGTTGACAAATGAAACTATTTCTGCAGTAATTAATGTTTTGTTTTTACAAGAGGGAAAATAATCCTGCGTTTTTCATACATGTTGTGAGCGCCCAGAGAAAAGCAGCATGCAAAGTTGGAGGAGTATTCTAGGTTTTGACTAATGATGACGGCAGACATGAGACAGTCAGGTCCAATTAAGAGAGCTTTATAAATGTGCAACCAGTTTGAATCTGGAGACAGGAGCGCCAGGTACAGGAACAGCTTTTTGAAAGGTAATGTAGATCTGAATTATTTATTATCTGAGGTTGAGATTGAAATTTTACCAAGAAATGGTTCAGTATGATGAGAATTTTTGATATTGTGTATGTGGATTGACTTACAATCAGTGACATTAATTTTCATAAGATTGAGATGTTTACCATTTATTTTTTCATGGAAACAATCTTAAAATGCAAATTTCAGAGATTAAAAACTACGGATAACTGGTCCATAGTGTGACATGCATAAAGGAACTAGTCAAGCAACACCTTTTTACTTTATATTTACTCATATTTAATTGAGCCTGTTTTAAATCTTTATCCGAAGATGTCAAATAAGACTCAGCCTTATATGAGATTTGTTGATGTCTGAACGTAGATCTTTATTTAGGCCACTGCTTGTACTTTCAGATGTGTAAGAATTTAAAGTGCTCATTTGAAGTACCTATCTGAACCAAGTGAGATACAAGTGTGTCTCAGTAAATTAGAATAGATACAAGAAGCAAATTTATTTTGGTTATTCGGTTCAAAAGTTAAATTAATTCTATTAGTGATCTATTGAATAAATGAGGCCTAAAGCTAATAACAATCCTTACGTGTAGTTTTAGAATGCTACATAAACCAATAAAAAAGGATTTTCTAAACAGGAACGTTTCATACAGCAGACATTTACTGATGCCTTCTATAAGCCACATAATCATAACAAGACAACAACAGAACATTAACAGGTATTGGACTGAGGACAAAGGACAAAACGATCCCATGTAGGCTACCACTGCCACATTCATTGTCTTAAGCCATTCCTGAACCAGAGACCGTGTGAGAAGCATCTTAAAAAGTGACATATGTTGCTCGGTGGTACAAGCTCTTCTTTTCTGATGAAAGTAATGTTTGCATTTCATTTGGAAATAAAAGTCCCAGAGTCTGGTGGAAGAGTTGGAGGGGCCCAGGATCCAAGTTGTTTGAGGTCCAGTGTGAAGTTTTCAGTCAGAGATGATTTTTGAGAAGCTATGTTACTTTTGTTCTAACAAGTTAAAAGTCAGTGCAGCCATTTACCAAGACATATTAAAGCATTTCATGCTTCCTTCTGCTGACAAGCTTTATGGAGATTCTGATTCCATTTCCTAGCAGGACTTGGTACCCGTATAAACTGCCAAAGATACCAAAAACTGGTTCAAACACCATTTTGTTACTGTGCTTGATTAATCAGTAATCAGATCTGATCTGAATCCCATATTAAATCTATGGATTATTGTGTCAAGAGGAAGATGAGACACCAGAACCAACAGTGTAGATGACGTGAAGGCTGATATCATTGGGCTTCCTCAATATCTCAGCAGAACCACTGACTCATCACACTGCATTGATGTAGTTATTTATGTAAAAGGAAGCACAGGCTAGTATCGAGTGTATATGCTAATGCAAACATGGGCTTACTTTTCAGTAGTCGTTATAGGGTTAGGAAATTTCTGTGTTAAAATCCTTTTTTTGTCCTATTCAGTGTTAAATCCTGGGTTTTTATTAGCTGTAAGACTTAATTTAGCTCTCTTAAAATGTATCCAAAAGTGAAACTCCTGTAACAAGTGCCTCTTCTTTTGTAACTCATTAAAATGAAGTAAATGTTGTTAGTCTAATTTGCTAGTCTGACTTGTTTGCCAAAACATAAAGTTGAAACAGACACAAACCAGCATGTTTGTGTCTGGCCACCTCAAGAGAAAATTACGTTTTTTGCGCTTTCACGCTGGGTTTTTATTTAATATATTGAGGCTGCTTACCCGCAGTGACATTCCCACCAATTTCCTCTCTTTCCCTGCAGGTAATTCAGATGGAGGTGAGAACCAGGCAGCAGGAAGCACATAGCGTCACTCTTGGACATCCTGCTAAGATGCCACTGTTGAGGTATTTTACTGTAGGCATCTCCATGGACAGCCCTTGACCAATATGGGTCCTCCAGACCAGTACTTTTGGATATTAGAAGTCTAGCTCCAGGAAATAACCCCCTGTGCCGGAGTGTCTCACCCAACTCGTGCAGTTCATCTTCTCTGCATTCAGCGTAATATCTGGAGTCATTTCTTCCCTCCCTCTCCTGTTTTGTGTTTTATTTTTGTTTTCAAGTATTTTTTTCTCTCCTGATAGCAAAAATAAAGACTTCAAAGCTTTGGTTTGGGACTTTTCTGCTCATCATATTGATGAGTGTAAGGGTGTTTTCCTCTATATTTTAAGTATGGCACATGTTAAGACTGCAGTTTCTACTTTGGGACCTTTATACTCACTCTACAGCCGTACCTCTGGACTCAACACATCCAGAGGAGCTTCGTTCACAGTGTGTTTTGACTAGTCATTTAGTCTGTTGGTCCTACATCCAGACCAACTCTCGTCCTAACCCTTCCTTCCACTTCCCTCCAACCAGTCTGTGCGTTAGATTTTGGCAAATGTAATTTATTTTGGGTAGTGATTTTCATAATGCATCTCAACACATATGTGCTGTTTGTAATGGCTAGCCAAGATCACTCAAGTTGTCATTACTAGCAGTTTCTTATATTTCCTATTGACCTATATTATAGTGAATAAAAGACTCAAAACAATGCAGTTTCCGCTAATGTGATTTAATAATTTGAGGACAAAAGGGCAGAAGGATTCACCTTAAATTGTCATCCGAATTAATGCGTTTTAGTTACTCATGTTTATTTGTTTTGTGGAGTTTTTTTTTTCCAGCTTGAGAAAATGAATTCATCAGTCTTCATTTTGCATGTAACTTTTTTTTTTATTAATTTCAGCATCCCAAGGATTAATCATCTTGATGCTTATTTTTATGTTGAAAATGATATAAACTTTTTATCCATTTACATCTGGAAACCATGTTGGAGAGAAGACTTCATGTGTGTAAAAAGAAAAAGAAGAAAAAAAAAAAACAAAATATTGAGTGATGACTGTAATACCCTTTGAATTACATGTACATTTGAATATATCATTTAGTAGCACACCATGTTTTCTCATCTCCTTCACCTGCCCCCCTTTACAAAATAAACCATTTTGGACTGACTGTGATATTTTTCCTTCTGAAACTTAATTTTTCTGCACCTACATGCTCAGTGCCTTGCAAAAATATTAACATCGCGTGAACTTTTTCACCTTTTGTCACATTTTCACAACAAAATTCAATGTATTTAGTTGTAATTTTATTTGTTAGACAAGCACAAAGTAAGTTAGTGAGTAAAAAGGGTGCATGGTAGTTCACCCAACAAGTGTACATTCATTTTGTGGACTTGAAGGTGTTTGACCATGTCCTTTTGGGAAATATGTGAGGGAAACTTCAGGAATAAAATCCTTGTTGTTTCAAAGGTAGGACCAGTACCAGAGGTTGGTTTGAGTTGCTGGCAATAATACTCATTTTCAGTGATAACGTTGCCCTTTATCACTGATTTCTAGGTGCAACCAAGATGCTGATGGGAATCTGTTTTGGTGGCCATCTGGATTAGGTCTTGGCTTTTTGCAGATGATATGGTTCTGTTGGTTTCATCGGACTGTGATCTACACCTTTCACAGAAACACTTTACAAGCCAGGAAGAAAATCAGCACATCAAAATCTGACACCACGGAAAATGTGAAGTAGCCTAACTGGGTCGGGAACGAGGTTCTGAGGAGTTCAAGTATGTCGGAATGTTCTTCCTGAATGAGGGAAAGATGAAGTGGGCGATCGGTAGGCGGATTGGTGCACCACCTGCAGCGATGCGAGCATTGTACTGGTTTGTCGTGGAGACAGTGTGTATCAACATGCCTACTCTCATCTATGGTCACGAGTAGAGGCACAACTTTGTTCTTTCTGATTTGTATTATAGGCACATCTCTTACAGATCACATCATTTATCTATTAGCAAACAACTGTTAAATACTGAAAATTATGACTAGAAGTCATTTTTACGCAATTGTTTTGCCGCACTGTTTAGCGCAGCGCACCTATGCGTTGCATACAGTGCATACCCTCTAATTTGCACCACTGGGTGGCACGAGTAGTAACCTTCAAAAATATTTTAAAGAAGATGCTGTCTTGCACATGTTAAATATTTAATGTCAGTTTTATCATTTGCCTTTGTCTCAGTATTGTTTTTATTGTTTTATGACTTCAACAGTGTTGTTAATGTTTGTTTACTGTAAAAGTGTGCTGCTTGATCTGCCTAGGTTTAATTCCCTACCTGCCAGGTAAATAAGAATTTGTTCTTAACTCACTTGGTTAAATAAAGGTTCAATTACATTATAAAGAAAAAGAACAAGGTCATGGTTACAAGAGGCTGAAACAAGTTTCCTCTGCAGTTGCTCAGCAGAGAAGCTTGATTTTTGTTATTTCTTTTATCTGCTTTATACTGTGACAACATAATGATAATTTTAACAAATATGTCAAACATACTTTTTATATAAACATTACATACTGCAGTTTTAAGCGGTATCGTAATTGTTTTTATTGTACTTTTTTTCTGCAGATAAAAATCTGGAAAGTGTGGCATGCATCACCTCTTCGCCCCCTGAAGGTTTTGATTGATTCAGGGGGGTGCAAATACTTTTGCAAGGCACTGTAAATTTGACCTTATGTCAGAGCACTGTTTCATGCCTCAGCACTGTCCTGCATCTGTATCAGAAAGCAGAACAGATTTCAACCTTGGAAATAAGTTAATACATGGTGTGCGGCTGGTCCAGCTGATTTGTATTCATGTGCTTGATCTGGCCCGCAATTTGATGTACGCTCCGCTCTGACTGCACCAAGCAGGAGTCAGACTAAATCTTGCTTATATACAGTATTCATCAGGGACAAGGTCATGAATATTTGATGCATGTACCTATCACCCAGCCTATCATATACACCCAAACAAGAAACAAAACTGCCACAGCTTGCAAACTCTTTGCCTTATCAGCTCTTCTACTGTGACCTGGCAGGAAAGCATTTGTCTGCAGCATTTCCTTTGAATTACTGTGACGACGAAGGAGGGGAGAGTCAAAACCAAAGCACATTCTGACCTTAAGTGCTGGGATGGTTTAGTACATGAACTCATCTGTGTAATTAAATTTATGGTAGACTTTTGAAATCCTACACACAGTCATATTTTTTACTTTGATCTATCATGAAATAATGCTGTTAACTTGGTAAAGTATCTCCTTTTTCCCAGAATATTACATTTATAAGCAAATGTTTTGCAGGAGTACGTCACTGTCAGAACTAAGCAGTGGAAAGACCTTAAGTTCAGAAACACTAATTTCTCTTAAATATTTGCAGTCAAGTGATTTATGTCGACTTTGGTGTGAAAAACTGCATACTTTCTGTACGGCAAACAAGAAAACCGAGTAAAAATGTCAAGCTAGCTTTGAATTATGAACCATAACCAAGTAAGGCCATGTATATGTAGCAAAGACTAGCTAAAACTGGTGCTGAATTCAGGCATATGTACTTTTCCTGGACTTTCTGTTTTTGCTGGTGTGCAAAAGGACGGTTGAGTTAAGAGCGACGCAATGAAATCAAATGAAGAAAAAGAGAAATGAGTTTGCAGGTTTACATGTTTGTAAAATTCTGATTGAAACATAAATCTAAGGTTTTGTTTCTTTTAGTTGTGTTGTTTCTAGAGAGGTGGGTGATTCTTTTTGTGGGATGCACTCAGCATGTCAAGGTTAAAACTGACTGACAGACCATCACTCATGTTTAGGGCTAGTCAAACGCAGTGACAGAATGAAGAATGGAGGAGCTGATAAGACAACATTCAATGCCGGCTGCATGGATTTATTATTAGCATTTCCAATGCAAATGTGGGGTCTGATTTGTCCTTGTTATAGCAATGAATTATACCCTGCACACAGTGTCTTGTGTTTGTAGGAAACCTACTGGTTACTTCTAGTTAACTTTTATGTGTACTGCTGTTAATATTTAAAAAACTGGGCAGGTTAGCGTTTTGTCTTGTCAATTAAGCATCAATAAAAGCTAATTTTGTAGCTTATTTTACACAAGCAGCTTTTTACATCTATTGTTTTGAACGTTGTTTGGTATGGTCCTTCATTCATCTAATGAATCTGGATTTTCACTAACAATCTGTTTGAAAGCTCTGTAATAACTCAGAGAAAGAGCAAGACATTGGCTTGTTGAAAACTGGCAGTATGTGTCAAATCGGAAATATATTAACGAGTGATGAAGCTCTGTTTCAGGTGAAACATTATTGTAGTTTTCTTAACCTGATCAATCACCTATTGGGACAACGTAAAAAGGCTGGCCTAGAGAAACTCCAGAAACAAAAGTATTTTCCCCTGTAAAATCCATCCTGTTGTTTTATTTTTTGGTCATATGAAAACGTTTTAGATCATAAAACAAATGTAATTAGAGTAAATACAAATGCAGATAATTGATATTTCTTTCCCAAAGAAGTCAACCCAAAATTGAAAACAAAGTCGCTGGCACCTTTTATTAGTCATCTGTGTTATTGGTTCAGTTTCCCTGATTAATGTCAGACCTGTAGAATCAAGAAAGGGATTGAACCCTTCTAAGAACTTGAAGTAGGCCAAAATTTTAACAAATTTGTCCAAAAATATTTAAGTTAAATAAAATAAAAAATCAGAGAAATTATTTTTCTTTTTTTAAAAAAGAGAGTTTTCCAGATTTCCTCTAAAAAAATACGTGCTTATTTAATTTATGTAACGGCTACAAAAAAATAAACCAATCGGAGATCCTTATCTGCGGTTCCTAGGTAGAATTTGTTTCCTCAGGAGATTTTTTCTGGTTCAAGCTAAAAATCAGCCAATCTCGTCTTGTATTGCAGTCAGTGGGCGGGTCCTTTCCCTTCCACAGGCTGTTAGCTAACCTAACGATTTTTCTATAAGTCTGTAGATGTAACAGTTGATAAGTGTTCAATGCGCAGATAATGTAGCCCAAAACTACAGATGTATTGCAGATTTTCTTTTTGTTGTTGTTGGCCTTTTTAAAACCACGATTAAACCATAAAACAATCGCGGTGTTAAAGTTGGCTGCTTCGGTCCTGGATGCCGTGTGGAAAAAAAAAGAAGCTAATACTAAAGGTTTAACGGTCACTTTTCAAAACATATCCGTGGAGTGATGACCAAATGGACGGTGTGGGTTTGGTTTCATCAGCGTTCATGGTGAGTAAAACCAGTTTTGTTTGTATTTAGTTGCGTTTTTTGTTACTTTGAATCAGACTGTTTTCAATGGCTTTTTGAGTTTTTGTGTTGTTCTGTGCGGATCTCTGGGGTCCTTCACATTGATTCTTAATACATTTAACGCGAAATTATATCAAGTTGTTCAATGTGCTTTAAATATAAAGTTTAAGAGTTTTGACTTTTATTGCAATGCTATTATGGGATGTTGGGACATAATTTCCCTAGCAGATAGTACAAGGTTATTTTATTTAAGGCTGCTAACAGTGCTCCCTCCCCCACTTCATTTTTTTATAAATGTTGAACATTTTCTTCAAGAAAAAGTCCGTTATTAATGTAAAACGTAAGACAACCAAATCTTACTTGGTAGGTACTGCATTTATAAATCTACTGAAAGCAAATGACTGCATTCCCTTGTAAGGTTGTAGTTCAGTTCTGCCGTTCATTTGGTTCCGGTGTTGTCCAATCAGCAGTGTCATCTCTGTTGAACTTTTTGTTTAAGCTACCGTAAGTTCATCTTTTGGTTCTATTCTGGCAAATAAACTAAACTACAATATAATTCTATGACTGTGGAGACTTTAACCAGAGCAAGTAGGTGTGAAATGAAGATACCCACTTTCTAACGATGCTTTTTATGCAATGTGACTCAATGCAAATTTATCTTCTTATGTCTTTATAGATTACAGTGAGACCTTTACATTTTGGTTCGTGGCCAGAACAGCTGTAACCTGTGCCAAGTATTAAAAAGGTATGTTGTTAAAATAACTTATTTTGACTAACAGTTGTAGATTATATATTTTTTTTCCTTCTTTCTTTTCATTTTTATAAACTCTGACATCAAAAGGCAGCCCGGCTCCTGTAAACCAGCCAAACTTACTACTGATATAACTATTTGGCAGCGATAAGAACTGTTGACATGTCTTTGATATGCAGCTAAGGTAAAAATATCCCCTTATACTTGGATCACAAGACAGTGTAAACTCAGTTTCTTTTCGCCATTAGATGCAAATGACACACATGACTTCATCCCAGACGTGGGTCGCCGTAAGGTGATACCTCTCATTTGCAGCAGCTTCTGAATTTCAGTAGACGTGAACAGCGTTCAAGCCAAAACATGCAGCTGTGATGTCAGAATGAGAAGCAGCTAATGTGCATTGCAATGGAGTTAAACACTTATGCAATTACTCAAGCAACGTTTTCGAGTGAACAGATTTCACCTGCTGACTCTGATCTTCAAACTGTCGGCTTTGGTATTATAACTCAGAGCTTTGAAGGGGTTGCTACATTTTTTAGACCTGTTATTGCATGTAAAGAGGAACATTTTTGCAGTAGAGCCTTGTTTTGGCAGCGCTTTAAGGACAGTTGTACCTGATGAGATTAGTTCAGAAGGGGAAGGCGATAAAAGATTATGATGAGAATAAGGGGAGTGTTGTTTTGATAGCAGGGAAAAGAGGTAAATATCTGTCAAAGTTGTATTATATCCTTCACTCTGAGCAGTGTAGGTAAACATCAGGTGTGACATAGAAAAACAGTCATGAAAGCCAGAGTACAAGTTATATTCACCCCCATAAAGAAACCCTGATCATTACCCTCCTCCATTTATTTCCAAAAAAGGCATCGAGGTATTCAGGACAGAGTTTGGAACATAAAATGCTTTTCAACCTGACAATTAAATTCAAAAAGCTGCCCAAGGAGGAAGCCTAGCATAGCGCTCCAGTTGTTTTTTTTCTCCCCCTCATAGTTAACAGTTCAGTTGCTTTGCCATTAAAAAAAATTAAATTTAAAAATAGCTACTTCATAAATGTAAAGCAATTCAGAGGAACAAGCTAATAATAGGGGTTATTATGTGATTGCTGTAGTTCAGTGTTGTAAAACTTGGACTTTTAGCTGTGAAACAGAAAAGCGATGGATCATTTTGTGTTCCAAATGTGGGTAGGAAGCATGTGAGAATAAAATTGCACATCCAGCAATCAGTTCTGTTTACTGTGGTGTAAACCTTTACAGTAAGAACCCCTTTATGCTTGTAAAAAAAAACCAACTTGTTCGACCCGGAGAAAATGTTCTTCCCTCTAAAAAAGTAAGATGTTGGGAAGTTAAGTAGCTCGCTCCATGTTCTAAATCTGGCTCCTCTAAAATAAAATGTAATGTTTGTTTTCTTTAGTGCATCCTAAATAAGCTATGGCACAAAGGAGAAAGCAACTCATTCTACAAACTGTCAAACTAAGAAAAAACTTTGGAAGTCATGTTATTCAACTTCCACTTAATAATATTATATATATTGTTATAATAATATTTTCAGGAGGATTATCAGACAAAATATGAATGAAATACTCATACTTTTTAATACAAAGAAATGTGTTTTATGTTCATATAATTGGGTATTTCTTGTTAAAAAATGGCTGAAAAGTTGATTTGGACACTGAAATATTAGACATGACAAAACACAAGGGGAAGATCCATATTAAACCAGTTGATAAAATTATGTGACACCATAAATTACTCAGCAATGTAATATGAAGCAAAAGGTGCAGAAGCACCATTTGTTCTTCCAGTTTTATTTAAAACACATTCTTATGTCCTTTAATCCCACATGTCTCTCACATTAATATTCAATGTAAATCCAGATATGTAATTTATAGTGAATTTTTTTCCCCCCTCACTTTGTGGTCATTCCTGCAGTCACCCACTTGGTGGAGCTGTGAGGTGGAAAAGCTACTGTTGCTGAAATGCATAAACACTCTAAATGTCAGGATTTATTTATGATTTATTTGCCACTTAAAGCTCATAAATACTTAACGTACTAAATATATGAGATTGGTAAGGCGCCTGTAAATCCAGGATGTGCTTGAAATGCTTCTTAAAAGATATTTTATGGCATGATCAAAGAGTGCTCAAAAGCCAAAGATGATAAATAAAAGAAGAAATATGAGAGGATTCTATCTTAGCTAACAAACCAAAGCTTTGTTCCTTCCTTTTAATTGATTGTACTGGTAAAATCTTGCTTGGTCTTAGATCAGCATGTAACAATCATAGTTAATTAAAACAAAACGGCAGTTTATACTGGTGTAGATTTGTGGATTATCACAGAAAAATGACGCATCGGCCCTCCGGAGCCGTTTAGTCAGTCCACACCTAACCCTACTTCTTCTTCTTCCCCTCCCTTTAATCCCCCTATTCCATCAAATCCTGCCACTCCCAATCATCACCCCCTTTCGAAGCCCCAACGAAACACATGCTGCTCACTACAAACACTGACACACTCACCCCTTCTGAAAATAAACACTCCAGCGCACACCTCCTGTTGTGTGTCTGACTCAAATCAGAAGCATTTTCACTTAAAATTCTTCTTTCCGAGCCGTGCAGCGTTTGAACTGTGACGCCCAGATTTAAAGAAGGCGCTAATGAGCTGCTTGAAGTTCAAAGGTTTTAAGGTGTGGAGCTTATCCTGATCCCGTAACCCAACAGGAATAAAAATACAGAAGGTTTCCCAGAACGCACTGTTAGAAAATCCTGATTTAACTCTCAACCTTTTCTTTTTCTTTTTTACAGTGGCCTGGTGTACTGTAATCGCTTTATGCTATCCAAAACATTAGTGCTGATTGCTAAAAACAATGTGTAGATCATTGGGGCCGCTTTCCAAGGAAACGACTATCGGTGGCATCTGTGTGGCCACGTTTATGTCGAGAAGAACCGCATAATGAGAGTTTGCAAAGACTAACTGGAGGAAATCACAACGAGGAAACGCAAAACCCCTCTGTTTAAACCAAAAGCACGCCAGCCTGCTTACAGAACGACCACTTACAGCAGACGGTGCCATTCGAGATCTATTTAGAGATTGCTTTACTAAATTGAGCATTGTGTGCCACTCAGGCACCAAGCTTCAGCCACCGCAGAACTTATGGTGTCTTGCAAAAGTGCTAACAGTTCTTGAAGTTTTTTGACAGTTACCTAAACCCACAAATTTCACTGTTTAATGAGATTTTAGGTGTTAAATTGACACAAAGAGTGCATAGTAGGTAACTGAAAGAAACATTTTTTGAATCTTTTATTAGTAAGAATCTGTGCTGTTCGCATTTGTATTCAGCCACCCTTACTCTGATACCCTAAAATAAACCCCAGAGCAAAAATTACCCTTTAAAATTAGTACGTAGAGTCCAATTGGTTGTAATTTAATCTCTGTAAAAATCCAGCTGTTCTGTGGTGTTTTTTTCTGCATTATGAAAACCAACTAACACAGCAGACAAGTCTGGGATAAAGTTGTTAGAAATTAATATCCTAAGCTTTGAAGATATAACGGTATTGGTAATTTCATAATCTGAAAATGGAAAGAAAAACAGCAAAACCACCAAGACACGGTTGTTAATCTAAACTCTCAGGCTGAACAGCGAGAACTCGTTGGTTGATTGACACATGGGATACATGTCGCCTGGCAAAATCAGTTTCTATACATAACCCAAAAGTAATGCAGAAAAAGGTGTTTCCACAAAGTACTGACTGAAGGCTTCTCAGAGTTTTAGTTGTAAAAATATTTTAAAAATTTTTTTCTGTCCACTTCAGAATTATGCTCCAATTTGTCTCTGAAAAAAAATCTCAATAAAGTAGAAGTTTTATTGTAGTTGGTGACGCCTTTTCTTTTTAAGGCGTCACCAACTACATTTGCACAACCAAACTTCATCTTCTTGTTTAATGATTTAATCATAGTACATTTAGCCCCAAAAACCATTCTGTGTAAATCTCTGCATCTAATTAAAAATGTAACATCCAAGGTCATCCATGTTTTTATGTTGAGAAGAAATTGATTGTGTTATCCATCTTTCAGAGTGTCCAGGGTTAGCTGAGGAAGAGGAGAAACACCTGCTTGTTGCTATTGTTCAGACGGTTTTCTCTAAAAATGTCTGAACTCTCCAACATGCTGCAGCTGGACATGGGAGGGGACTGTGAAACCTTTTGGCCTGTTTATTGTAGATCTTTTCAGTGCTGTTACTGACAGCAGATGTCTTTTATACACTAGCAGCATTTTCCTGCGGTGCTCTGATGTTGACATGAATATTATGGAGCTTTCCTGTAATTCTGCAAACCCAAATAATCTTCAAATTTTGTTGAGAATATGTTTAGCCAAAATGTGGACAGCTGACAACCGAGTTTGTGAGCACAAGAATGGGAATGGGGGAAGACTCGAAGGAGTTTTTTTTTTACTTTTCTTCTGGTCTCTTGTAGAACCATAGCTGGTGTTAAAATGACTCTTACTTCTGCTGTTTGTGGTCTAGGATTTTGAAAGCATTTTAGAACTTTAGGCAGCTTTGAAATGATCCATAATTACGTGAATTTCAGTGTTTCTTTAATTGAAATGTGACAGATTTATTGAAATATCTGGAACATAGGTTTTTTCATCGTTAAAGGAAAATGTTTTGGAATATATGGTAAATTCTATTTTTGTAAAATAACTTCTCATTTTAATTCAAGTCTGTTTCTGATTGGTTGATCAGTCTCTGATGATGTCTCCTTCCACAAAAGTGCAAAGTCTTGATGTATTGACCTTGTCTCCCAACTCAAAAATGTTTCTCTGAGTCAGAAAGAGGGCTGGTTAAGTTTTAGCAAATCTTTAAAGAATCTGAAATGTGTTTGATTAGTTTTTGAATTTTATTTACGGGATTCCTTCATTCTGAGATTTCGTCACCTGTCACCAAGCAAAATCTTGGTGTAGCAAGTTGTTTACCAACAACAACAATTATATTTTCACTTAAGGCCAGTTTGGTTAGCATAACCTTTGCACCCTAATAAATAAAATCATATGAAATGTGCCTTTTGCATTTCCACAGTGCGTAATTAAAGTGTGACAGTAAAGTTAATAATTAATTTTTAAGGGAATAAATGCCTCTTTTGACAGCACAGCAGGTTTTGTTTTAAGCCACATATGCAAGACATGAAACATTTTTAACCATGATTTGTGGAGCAGTTCTTGTGCTCTTGTGTGCCCCCTGCTGGTCTTGAGCATTTGCTTAGTTTTGTTTCGGACCCACGTTTTTGGGTGGCATTGTTTAATATACGGTAATCTTGTCAAGCATTTTTTTCGTTTACTTTAACTTGATTGTCGCTGGAAAGTAGATTTATATATTTTTTCCAAATTAGACTTCCTTACCTCCTGCTGGCTTTGGGTTTAGCCTGCTATTATCACCCCATGAAAAGTTCATAAGGGAAAATAAATAGCTGTGATGATTATGTCTTTGTACATGTCAAAACACAGGCCAAAAATGGCAGAAAATGTGCTTGATGAATCAAATTTTGTCATCCAACACCCCGGTGTTATAATTCAGAGCTAGCTGGTTGAACCACTACCTTATCAATTAGTCGGGTCTCGTTCTTCACTGAGCTTGTGCAAAGTTTTTCCTACTAGGTCCATTTGCTTCAGAAATGCATGTTTATGTCAGAGGTAAAGTGGTTCCTTTTTTCGCTGAACTTATAAACATTTTAGCATGCAATTAAGCATATTTTGAGAACCCAGTGAATGACAAACTATCTGGGACAAGAATGTAAATTCAAAATACTGGAGGAATGCCAACTGCCTCTTTAGTAATAGAGGGAAATTCATCACTTCAGGGGGAAATTCTTAATGCTTTAGATTTGATTACATCCAAATGTTTTGTTGTGTGATCTACCTTTGATGATTGGAATCATGTTCTCCTGTGTTATTTCTGAAGCTGGCTGTAAAACATCACATTGCTCAAAATACAAGCTGCTGAAATCGTTTCCCCCCCACAGCTGTAGTAAACACAAGTCTCAGTCGAGCTGAAACATGTTCTGCAACTTTGCCAAATAAAATCCAATGGGAAAGAGATTTTTTGTTTTTCTTTGCCCTTGAATATGCAAAAGTTTCCTGTTACCGTACATTAGCCAGTTTATTCTGTGTGACCCGCTCTAAACTGAACATGACTTCTGT
This sequence comes from Xiphophorus couchianus, assembly GCF_001444195.1. Lineage (NCBI taxonomy): Eukaryota > Metazoa > Chordata > Actinopteri > Cyprinodontiformes > Poeciliidae > Xiphophorus > Xiphophorus couchianus. The sequence goes on from NC_040233.1 coordinate 20,843,916, forward strand.
GCTACCTTCAATTGCTGCAGTCACAGTTTACGTTTGGTTTCCAAGAGGTAATGTTGCCTCATTGAAGTTGAGCAGGAAGTCGTCTAAGTAGTGTTGTCTGGAATTTGCTGGAACATGCATCATGTGGGAATGACTAGAACTAAATGCAAATGTCAGTGATGGCTTCTGCAACTTTATTCAACAGAGACCCGGAGGGTAAAAATTGGGTGGTAACATTTAATTGGAGGTGAATTACAGCCTAAAGACTAGCACACATTGTTTGTTTTTAGTTATTTTGTTTTTTCCCAAAAAACAAGCAGAGCTATAATCCAAAGCCTCATTTTATTGAAAGTTGCATTACACTCCTCATGTGTTCCTCTCTTAAAACAAATCTTGCTCTTAGGTTTTTCCCACTGTATATACAGTAGAGCAGCCTCTACATGAAATAACCTGCTGAGTTTCACTGAATGCCAGATTCCTCCTCGTTTACTTTCATGCTGTTGAGTGGCATTGTCACGAACTGTTGTCAAGAGCTTTTCAGATTAAACCACATTCCCCAAACAGGCCTCATTTGCTTTCCCTTTACTTAGTGCTGTACCACACCAGTTTGTTGAAGTAAAACTTTCATTTTCCCTAACTAGAAAACTGCAAAGATGCTGTATCCATCTCATAAAGCACTTATTGCAGGGCAGAACACTAGTAGTTAGCCTGCGTGCACTAGTCTGCTTTGCAAAATAACTAAGAGTTCTTTAAAACCTCAAAGCCTCTTAAAGTTACAGTAGGTGAAGATAAGGCCATAGAGGCGTCTGTACTGTTACCTGTGGGAGCTTAGTAGTCAGAGTGCACCACTGTTTTTAGCAGGTGTACTTGTTATTGTCAGAGAGTGACAAGTTAAAAATGGACCTGTAGGTTTGTTCTGAGTCACATTAAACTATATGTCCTGGCATGATGGACAGAAAAATGTTCTGTCTACCATGATGGATGGAGACTAAAATAAAATTTTGTACGTTTGCAAAACAAAATGTGCTTATACAATGTCCTAAGTGCTTAAGACTTAGGACGTTGTATAAGCACTTTTTTTGTGACCTTCACTTTTTGACATTATTCTATACTGTAAACCAAATTTCAGATTATGCTTTTATTTCCTTGAAATGTATGGACAGTCAAATGTTACATTTTAGATTTTTGATCTCTACTTTTAAAGCATTATACATAGTTGTTTTTTTGGGGTTTTTTTAAATACAAATGTTTTTTTCCCATAATTTATATTAAGGGCTTGCACCAAGGATAAAAAAAATAGATTCCCTACAGCCCTGTCCACATTTTCTACACCTGATAAAAATAAAATTGGAAACAGAAATGTATTAAAGAAAAATTCAACCTTTAATTTGAGCATATTTATCTAGTGGACAAATAATCCACCAAAAATAATTTTTTATTTTATTTTATTTGCAAAATCACTATCACAATTGTTTACCAATATCTAATTACCTAAAGTCCCTTCCCCATTGTCAAGTCTCATTTTAGTTGGTTAGTTTGGTTCGGTGTGAGCCAAGTTAGGTCTGTCTCCACTGGCAGTGTATTCCTCAATATTGTGGGTGGGAACACAGGAATGTGGGTGGGGCATCAGCTTGCAGGAGCCATGGCTTCTGTTTGCCTGTACACTGCAGGGTTTGAGTTGTTGTTTGAAGAGTTGGCGAGATTCAGCCTTTTTTAATATAGTGATGTACTGTAAATCAGTGGTCCCCAACCCCCGGGCCGCGTACCAGTCTGTGGACCAATTGGTACCGGGCCGCACAAGAAATAATTAAATATTTCCGTTTTATGTGTTATTTGAGTCTGGAGGATCTTTTATTTTGAAAATCCTTTAATCGGATTCTCTAGGTTACGTCTTGCGCGCCAACATTGAGCCCACAAGCAGCAAAATGAGTAAGAAATAAATCAGATGTCTTTGGAAAGTTTCTTTGCAAAGGGGAAAAGGCCCAGAGAAGAGACAAGAGAATGGATTTATCGCGGACCGGTAGGTGACTCCCACATTCCAAGCCCTCTCTAAGTAATTTGCGGTGACCGGCTCGCTGATGAGGCATTGAAGCCTTCAAACCGCTTCGCCACATAGAGACCATGAGCATCCTGTGCATAAGCAACACTTTGGGTGTTATTGTTTCCCAGATGGGACCGTCTCATTGCAGAGAAAGAAACAAGCTCAGGGCTCCCATTAATTTCTCGTTATTGTGAGTAAAAAAATTTCACGGAAGTAAAATCTTCGTTTTTGTTGCGCATCTGTATCTTATTTTGAAGGGATGTTTAAACGTCACCATAGCGACCAGAGTTAGAGAGCGTTAGAACAGTGGTCGAGAGGAGAGGAGTAGAGCTTGTGAGTCTCAAGTCTGGTTCACACGGCATGATTTAAGAATTGTCGGCCAATTTTCCAAACCTCTGTGAGCACAAACGAGCCAATAAAAGTATAACAGGTTTGATCGGTTCGTATGTCCAGCCACACGGCAGGAGCAACACACCACACATAAACCGATTCCACTCACGAACATCCCGATTCCAGAAGAAAATACCTTAAAACCCCAATTTTAAGCGATAAAAGACCAAACAAAAAGAAAAGGCGTTGGATAAAAAACGGAGGGAGCAGCCTCTCTATTTGCTGCACTATGATTTGGAGGTGAGTTATTGTTTTGTAGTGAACGGTTTTAACTGAATAAACATCCATGTTTATTAAGCACATGATAGTTTCCACATATCATCTCCGATGTCCACCGGACTCTTGGTTCCGCCACGTCAGCTGTTTGGGATTCCCCTCCGTGCTTATGTCACCGCGTTTTCTGATTTGCTACCTGTCACATTCAACATGCTGCATTCTCGCTCCCAGTCAGGAAAAACCCCACATGCTTCGATAAAAGGGCCAAGACAATCCAACATGTTGAATATGTCCGATTTTAGATCATCCTGCAGATAATAGTAACTGCAGGATGGTCGGTTACTATTATCGCAACCTAGTCGACAATCTTAGAACTGGGAACGTTCATTAAGGAGAAAATCAGGGCAAAAAATTTAAAATTGTGCCATCTGAACTAGGCTTTAGCAGACATACCAACATGCAGAAGCCTTATCTGATCCCCTAACCCCTGGGCCGCAGTAAAATTGCCAAGTCCTGACCGGTCCGCAGTGATAAAAAGGTTGGGGACCACTGATGTAAATTACTGGCCAATCAATGGACGCCATCTGCTGTCAATCAAATTTGTTACATGCGATATACAGCTTGTATTACTCCTGAAGTTGTTATGTAAGACTCGAAAGAGCCATGCAGAATTTGCAAATGAGATGAATTTGGCTGGGGCGTATTGAGGCAGAACCGGTTAATGCCATGCTCATGGAGAAACGGCTTAAATGAAGCATTTATAAATATCCACTTCCCTATTTTAATGTTGATGCTGATCATCTCAAATGTTTTATTTAATAATCTGGAATCTTCTGTTTCATTGCTGACTAATTTTGGTATTTCTCTTACACTCATTAGTTCTAAGCCATAATTCGTTGCTATGTCTTTAAGAAGATGCTCGTCGATTTTACCGTAATGGTTTATCGGTATTTCTAATCATTTTTGAGAAGTGTAAACAGAAACATTCTGATTGTAGTTTAGAGAAGTAGTCATTTTCCAAGTCAGGTCTTTGAGAGATGGAGCAGCAAGTGATTTATTTTGAGCTGTAAATATCCTTTTAATGACAGCTCAATAGTGAGAGTGTCTGAAGTAAATTAAGTATATATTGTTCAGAAATTATCCTAAGCCATTTAGTACAGCATTCAGTTTGAGAGAAATTCATACAGTCATTAATATTAAGTTATAGCTAACATGAACAGATAATGATGCATTGACATCCCATAATCAATGAGCTTCATTGGCTAATAATCAAAACATCCTTTCACAGGAAAACAGTCAGTAGCTCACATACAGACTTCTTTTCACTCTTCAAACATGACTTGAGTCTCAGACCAGGACTCAAAGTCTTAAACACATGTCGAGTCTTAAGTCTTTTATTCTCCAACTCGAGTCGCCATCTCTGATGTAGGTGCTCTATAACTTTGCGACTAGAATCCATTCATGGTTGGTTTTGATCTTTGAGATTGTAGATCTGACACAAGAAGATCTATATTTTAAAAACTGAGAAAAAGTAAGTTCCAACTCTGTTAAAGATTTAGAATGACAGCCGTCCACTTTCCTGTAACTGCAGACCGTAACTCAAGCCGCCTGGCAACCTGCCATGCGCTTTAAGCTTTTGTCACCAGCGCTGTTTAAGACCCTGGCTGTGGAGCTGTTGAGAAGCACGATTTCAGAAAGTGAATCTTACATTGTGATGCAGTGTTGGGACAATGCTGCTCTGTTTTTAATCTGCTGTATGGTTTATTCATTGAAATCTGATCATTGGTATGGCTGAAATCTTAACTTTCTTTACAGATTTTTTTTAATTTTTTTATCTTCCGATCAACAACTTGCATCTTTAGCTGTTCATTTGCTTTTTACTATACATATCAAGTACCTGAGATAAGAAAATGTGCAGCAAAGGAGAAATAAGCATCCACATGTTTAAAATTATCTTTATTCAGCAGTCAATATAGAGTGTAAGATAAAACATTTTTGGCACAGTTGCTTGATGATAAAAAGCTGTCCCCTTTATGTGTAATAATCTTAATAAATATGAAAATCTATAATTTATTTCCAAAATAAATACAATATAAACTACAACATAGATGCACCGCATCAGCACCCCTCGCTTTTACCTTCTCATGAGGAAAAACAAATATGCAAAACAATACTTCAGGCAGTTATTTCAAACTACAATAGGACGTCCGAGGGTGAGAAGGATGCATTATTATTCATGTACACAGCTTATTATTCTCCTAAAAGTCTACCAGGCAACACAACACAGAGGCATGTTCAGGGCCAGTTGAAAGGCTGTACAGTACAGTGGGTCATGGGTCAGAAAACGCTTTACAGATGGGAAAAACTTCAGCTTTCTGCTTCTCGGAGCAAAAAGAAAACATTCCACTACCTCTTCCTAAAACCATTCATCTGGTTCCCACTTTCTCCTTTTTTCATCTTTGCAAATCAGTCAAATCTGGTTCTGGAGAAAAATGTCACAAACTTCACCCTGGGTCACAATTTGAACAAGTTAAATTATCTTAAGCTTGAGGGGAGATGTTTAATGGATTCTGAATTGTTGGCATATTTTTTGGTGAAAATGATTCCAGCGGATGTAGAGATGCAGACATATTGGTCGGCACTCCTGTTAAAGATATGTAAAAAAACAACAAATAAAAAACAAATAAAAATGTTTTATTTCAGTAGCATAATGGCAAGCTAAATAAAAAGTTGGGAAAATATAACATTAAATTTGAATACATTTATCCAGTAAGGGAAAATCCCATGCTAAGCAATAGACACCATCTACATCACTGTTTTATTGGAAGCATGTCAGGAAACGCCCTAGCCTAACATCAATATTTAGCGTTTTGGCCACCGACACTCAAAATGAATATGTGGGAAAGCGCATCATCGCCACTGTTAATTACAGTGGAGGATCTATGATCCTTTGGGCCCGTTTCCCTTTCAGAGGTCCTGAGATTGCTAGACTACATGAGATTAACTCTTCAAAATACCAGGTGGTTTTAATAAACTCTGGTGAACTTTGCCAGAAAACTGAAAACGAGTCCATATAGGATCATTTAACATGATAGTGATCCAAAGCAAATGGCCAAATCAACACCGACCTGGCCATGACCGTCTCCAGACCTAAATCCAGTCAAAACCTATTGCAAGTACGGGGTTCATAAGACAGGACCCATGACTTTGGATCATTTAGAGACGCGGTGCAAAAGGGACTGGTCAGAGATAATCTATCCTGTCATTGTCATCTGCTTATCTGAGATCAGTAACAAGATTAGAAGGCAAATCCTGATATTCTTCTACCCTGCTAAGTTTTATTGGGTTCCCAATGGGCTCTTTGGACAGAAGTGATGCATGGTCCCTTCGAGAGATATGCTGTGGGGTCTCTTCAAAGGAAGATTTACCTGAAAGACTTCCTAAGCACAGCTCTCAGGCAGTATCCTGCTCACATCCCAAAACCACATCAACCGATATCTTTCAGTGAGGAGGAGCAGGAGTTTTTCCAAACACTGATCTTGTAGACCTGTGTCTAGTGTATATCATGAACCATAGGTGAGGGTGGGATTTAGATGGATAATCAAATGGTAAGCTTTTCTTCTTGACTGTTCTCTTTCCACAAATGACGATCTGGAGAAGTGGTCAAATTACTGCAGACGAGGCTCAATTCCATCCAAACCCAGCTCTAAGATACTTGAATTTCTCTTCTTATTGAGGCAGAGACTGGCCTCCATCTTTTAGTTGACCCTCTTGCAGGCCACAATTTTCAGCCTTATGAGGCTGACGACAACTGAACCACAACATCTACAATAACCAAAGACGGATTTCTCTATAAACTGGATTGGCGACTGGAGGCAACTCTGGTTGAGTCCAATCCATGCTGGAAATAAACTACACATTGTGCCAAGAATGCAGGCACGACTCTTGCTGTGGGTACACAAGGATCCTTAGATGCACCCATTAAAAACTTGGTGGACTATTATAACCTCTTTAGCACTTCCTTGAACGTAAAGCTCTGTGAAGACCAAGTTCTGCATTACAATGCTTTACCAGCAAGTTGCGCCAACAGTGATTTATGTCAAAATAAGTATTTTCCTAGCATGGTCATAAATGCACTCAAGTTGAAAACATTACCTTGAGATTATCCTGTTGCAATAAAGACTTTGTACATATCTGCACCAGGGGTGCCTGGTTGATTATTAGGGGAAAATATAAGATTTGTTCTTCAGAATGCGGATGAGGAAGTTTTTTACAAGAACACATGTTGAGAGCCTCTACACTATCAATAGATGCAGTTATTATGGGTCTTGTACCAGGGACGAAAGCAAAAATATTTCTTGATAAATTATAAGTAACACTTCTTTTGTTTTCCCTGTGTAATAAAGCTGCAGTTAGTAGCAATAAGAACATAAAACATACAAATCCTCTTAGACTGAAACAATTGAACATCTTTTTGGACACATCTCAAAATATATCTGTGTAAGTTGTGCTGTAGTGACTTTTTTAAATTAACATGTATTTTATTTTATGGCTTCAATGGTTTTTTCTTTTTTTATGTGCCTGACTAGTAATTTGTTGGGATGATGCATCTATAAGCCATAAAGTTTTGATAGGAATTTGAATGAAGAGCAGTAACAGCGATGGTCCGATCCACCCTGGCGCATCGTTCTTAATCTAAACATGTACAAATGACTACAAAGACACAAACCTCATGTTGCTAAACTGCTGTTAACACCATAGCTTACAGTGTCACTACACAGATAGAAAAGATATAAACATGTATTTGTTTGTGCTGTCATTTTCTTTTCATTTTTACGTGGAATCCAAACATGGCTCTCGCCATCCATGTGATCTGCTTCCAACTGGCGATGACAGGCGAATTCATTCAAAGTTACTCTGTCAAAAAGGGTTCCCATGGAAACGCCACAAACATTCCCCCATGGTTTCTTCCTCTCTGCTGGTGTTTATATTCCCTTGTTTGTCTCCCTTTATGGATCTTTCAGCAGAGGCCTGGAGCAGCTTGAAGAAGTGAGAAGTTCATTACTTTAGGTCATACACACCCACAGCTCTTCGCTGATACATTAGATATTATGTTATGGGTCTTATTTCCATAGTAGCCAAGGCTCTTTTCAAATTTAGTGGGTCGGCAGCAGGGTTCTTTGCTAACTCTGTTCTTTCGACCCCTCCCAAGAATGCCTTTTTCGACCATATGCTTCATGACGAGGTCATAGTTCAGCTTTTTTTTATCGCATTGACCACTGCAGTACTGCAGCTGTATCGTCTCGTCGCTCTCGAAGCCAAGACCGAGTTCAGTCACAGTTAGTTCCAGCTTCCTAAGGGAGCAAGGTCTGGATTTGTGAGCTCTCTTAGTCCTTCGAGTCTGGGTCATGCCAAGGGACTGGTCTCTCCTTCTCTTTCTGTCCAGCAAGGTTTCCAGCACGTGCTGAAGCTCTCCCTCTGTAAAGCTCTGCAGCATCACAGAAACTAAAAGAGATGAGAAAGATCAACAGATGTGTTACTGACACAGAGGGAGATTCATCAGACTTCCTAGTAATTTTAAACCAAACATTCAAAACATCAAATTTGACAGAACCGATGGTTGAGTGAGATAGGGCGTTACAGTCGCTGCAAACAATGAACTACATGTGCCAACAGATGAACTCTTATTTGCTTATTTTTCTTGCATTTGCACTGTGTTTCTGCATCGTATCTCCACCAGCATGACGAAGCATTACATTTCCCTGAAGCCATTTAGCTGATAAACTGGTGTATGAAGCCAAAGTCCAATTTATTCCCTTCTGTTGACGGTTGTGAAGCCCTTATGGAGAGTCGGTGAAGTATGAGGTGCATAGGTTGTTTTATAATGTTACAACCTACTCTATAAACAAACGAGTCAGGCACTAAGTGTTCTGCCTGAACCGTGGCAACCTATTCCCATGACTCCTTATCTTAAACCAGACCAAACAAGATGAAAGAAATGGCGTTTCTCACACTCTGAGAGCAGGGAGTTCATGTTGTTGCCTGTTGAGCGCGTCTTCCGACGAAGATCTTCGGTCTGCCAGGGCAGCACTCGTGGTTCAGTTGAAGATATTGAAGATGATTTGGGGGAAGGTTCTGACGAAGAAGATGCCCGCGGATGTTTCGCTTGGACTCTGAACTCTCTGATGGAGGCCATGTTTCTAATGAGGAAGGTGGACAGGGCTGCAGCACAGAGCACGAAAGCAAAAGTAGCACCTTTCCATAACTTCATCTTAAAACGTGGGGGAGCATTGAAACTCTGCAGAGAGATGGAGACAACAAAGGGACAAAGTTCAGATAGTTTGTCAAATTTGAAGAACAGATATAAATGTGATAACCCATGTATGCTGTTAGAGTTCTGTAACTTTCTCTATCAGGGCTTTTATTTTAGCATGCATTTACTTTTTTCATTCTATTATCAGCTTGTCTGAAGGAAGAGCAGATACTGTAGATATATAAAATAATGGCGTGACTCTGCATTTAGGGTTCTCTTCCATCAGGGGGCAACACAAGTATTTAAAGAAAAAAAATACTTAAAAATAAATAAATAAAGTTTATTTGTATAGCACATTTCAGCAACATGGCAGTTAAAAATGCTTTACAAACAAGTAAAGCATTATTTTGTAAGAATGGTTGTAATGATGTTGAAAATATCATATTCATTTTGTCTGACTTGTTTGAAATTAAATTAAAATAATATTTTCTGGTCACATTAATGCTTTTGATCATTTCTAAACTATTTTAACTGATCAAACCAGAGGTTTTAGAACAGGGATGTCACAAATGTGGCATGGGGAGCCATTTGAGGCCCTTGAAATGATTTTGGTTGGCTACTGACAACAAGTCAACAATAATTTTAAAAAAAGAAAGAAAAAAAAATCTGTCCCGACAAAATAGAAAACAATTGATGACCCCAATAAATTTGGAAATTGTCTGTTTTTCTTTTAATAAGGCAACAGTCCAAAGGCCTTTAAAATGTTATGGATCTTTAGTGACATACAAATTTATTCATATTGATTTATTGTTGAACAGGAAAACTGTCACAAACTATGTTTTTCTTCTTCTTTAAAAAAAAAAAAAAATTAATTTTGTGGTCCACCACTAGTTTAAATGTTCACATTTTGGCCCTTAAGGTAAAATGTTTGGACACCAGTGTTGTACATTTTCACATTCAAGAAACCTTCAATATCATCAACTGTAACTTTATTCAGTAATTCATCTAAAAAGTAAAACTCTTACATAATACAGATTCATTACCAACTGTATGATATATTTCAGTTTTTATGATCAACGCTTACAAATAAGAACTCCAAATTTTCTATCTCAAAATAGTGAATTTTTATACAGAAATGTTAATCTACTGAATAAGTTTTGCAGAGTAAAGGAGCTCAACGCATGATTGGAGCTCATGTTGCATGAATAGCAGCGTAGCATGGAAGAGATCAGAATGTTGTTTTACTCAGGTGTTAAGAAGGCAGATGGCTCTAATAGCTCTGAATCAAATGACTGGTTCGTTAGTAGGTCTTTGCCAAATGTGATGAGATCTTGAAGAGGTAATTGAACCATTTGATTAGCTATGTTGGATCAGAGATGCATCTAAAACCAGCCAATCAACTGCAGTGATATTGGCAGTGTCTGAAGGGGCAAAGTTCTGCTGAAAAATCAAATAAATTTCCCAAGAGAGCTTGACAGCAGAGGGAAACATAAAATGTTCTAACTTTTCCTGGTAGATGTTTGCACCGACATGATAAAAACACAGTTGACAGAGTTTCCCCCACAAAACCTGTCAAGCCTAATGATAGGGACACTAAGGCAATCCACTAGCAGCTTTTTGTGTTTATAAAATGCTTAAAATTACAAAAATACAGAAATGCACAAGCAGCCATCATGATGTGAAGGGACAGTGCAATTGGTGTGCACCCCCTCCCGCCCAGTTCAGTGAGTACACTTTATACCACTTTATACCTAGTTTAATCCGTCTTTACTGTCATTGGTGTATAAAAACCCCATTTAAAATGAACAAACAACACTTAGCCTAATGGGGGGCAAGTAAAGCCTGGTGGCCCGCCAGGTTTATAATGCACTGTGGAAACCCTGGTAGACCAGCGGCATGCAACATTTACTTTCTTCTGATTAGGAGGCTTTGGACCACCAAGCAGCAGTCAAAGTCATGTTCCGGATTTATCTGACTCCATGCCTTGAGAACCTCTCCCAAACTCTCGAAGTGGCTCTTAGGTTGTATTTATCTTTTTTTACTGGTACACCTTTTTCTGTCACTTCAACTGATCTTTCCATTAATATGATTGAATTCATACAGATTCTTTTGCAATTCCTTTTCTATTTTGTGGAGGGTGTCCACAACTATCTGTATAACTCCCGTCAAGTCAGCAGGCTTCCTCATGAGTGAGTCAGAACAAAACATTTCTTTATCATCAGACTTGTTTTGTTGGCCTTCTGTAATGTCGCAGAATCTGAATTTTGAATCTCTTTAATGTGTTTCCCTCAACTTGTTAAAGTTTTTCAGAAACTTTTTGATAATTGAATATGCTGTCTTGTAACTTCCTGGTCTTTGAGAATGAAGTTTGTGTTTAAAGTTTGCCTCGTCAAACTTATGCTGTCTGGGTGGATTTTTCACCGTTTCTCTGCTTCGATGACAATATAAACTTCTTTAATTTATTTGAATGTTTCCTTAAAGAGAGCAAACACATTCCTGCCATTACAAGAATCTCTTGGCCACACCTATTTGCTAAGTAGTGTTTGATGAAGCCCTTACGAACATGTGTTTGCCTAGATCCCATTATCACGGATGGCCCAGCCCTCCCTCCTGCCACAGCCGCCACAAAAACTCAATTTAGAGTAATCCAGCCTAACGTTCCCCCTTCCCCCCTCAAGCCCTCATTCTGGTATTCAAGACATTTTGCTGTATTTTTCATGTCGTGTGACAAGTGAGCAAAGCATTTCCTCAGATTCGGAAATGGTACGCTGGCAGAGACTTAAAAGCAAATCCAGACCAGTCTCGCAAAGCGTTTTGCCAGACTGGAGCCTGTAGCATATACGTACAGGCTGCCGGGTTGTTTACAGTGAAGGGGAGAAAGCCACATATTTCTGCCGCCTGGTTCACTACAGGAATGAAAATACAGCATAAATATGATCTGTAAATCTGAGTACAGTAAAAAGAGGGCTTAATGCATTTCAAGTTGTTTTTTTGTTTTTAATGAGCTGTGGGCAAATTATAGAAACCACTGAATGTTAGGGTTTTGGACGACACACACAAACACACAAACAAACTCCATGCTTGAGCGGCCGAGGGATAAACGATGTGTAAACATGGACCACCAGTCTATCAGTTAAAGCTCAACTCATCAATCATAATTCCATATGGGTCGGAGATGCTGAGGAGTCTCTGCGCAATACTATTCATTTGACAGTCAAACGTGTCGCCCAACAACCTCGTTTAATGTCCAGTCTATGTAAATCAGGCGTGGAGCAGCAGTCCTAGGGTACGTCTGACATCTACTCCTTACTGCTCATTCTGATCACCAGACAAGATCAACTGATGTTCCATGTTTCTGCTGGTTTAACACAATTTATTTTCTCACTGTTTTATGATATTTTTCTGTCTTATGCAATTTAATGGGGTTTTTTAACAGGCTGTTGTTGAAAATGAGAATTTGTTCTCAATCAACTCACCTGTTTAAATAAAACTAAAAGTAACAGCAGCAACTTTAAGTAGATATTAAATGAAAAACAAAGCAAGGTTCTTTTGCACTATGAAACTGGATTCCAATATTTTCCCTGCCTGGATAAAGACGGAAATACCCTTTTCCAGACTTTATTCCCTATCAAATTGTGTAAATTATTATCCTCCTTTGTGTGGTTCCTCCATGTACTGCGTTCTCTTTTAATCCTTTCTTGATTTCTCCATCTCCCTTATGTTTTTCTCATTTCTTCCTCCCCCTTTATGTCCTTCATTGTTTTCATTCTTTTTAAACATACCGGTACTTCCATCCCTCTCCTTTTCTTGATCTTCTAGCTTCCTTTGTTGTGACCTTCCATCTTTCTTTTTTGCTCTTAACTTCCTTCCTTGTCCCTCTTTGCATCATATTTCCCCTCCTTCTGTCCATTTTTCCTACCTTTTTCCTACTTCCTTTACTTTACCATCTCTTTTGTGCTAACTCCCTTCATTTTTTTGTCATGCCCCTTCTTCTTTTCTTTCCTTTGTATTCTAACACCCTTTCCTTCCATCTTTTAATTCATTCTTTTTTTCTTGTGTCCTATCTTTCTTGTCTATTTGTGTTCCTACTTCATTTCCTCTCCTGTACCCTTCTTGTGTTTTTCTTTCCCTCCATCCTCTATTTAATTCCTTGTCCTACAATACATTCTATCTCTATCCATCCATCTTCTGTTTTTGTTTTTTTTCTTTTCTCGGGTTTCTCATTTAAAACCTGCCCACTGTAGAAACGTTCAGAAAAATCCCCTTGCTCCTGTTCAGAGTGATAAATTGTCAATAGTAATAGAGTCAGTTTGTTATGATGAACGGCCCAGGTTGAGATCACTGTTTGTTTCTTCTATTAATAGGTCAGTTTGGGGCGATTACTCATCCCCGGGAGTTAGCCGTTTCACACCGCAGCGATGCGTCAGTGTCCTCAGCTCGTTAACTCGGCGGCTCATCTCGATAAAACAATTACCTCGTCAAGAGGAGATGAGGCCTCCGGCGTGTCAGTGGCTGACACTGGACGAAGCCGAGCCGCCGTACGCTGATCTCACGTCCCCTGAAGACGCTTTGATTGTCATAATTGCTCCACTCAGAAACACATTAGTCACATCTGCAGTCGATTGCCAGCAATAAAAGTGCCAGGGAGCATTCGGCAGCTTGCTCAGATGGTCACGGAAAATTAATCAGCTCAGACATTTAATATCTACCTCTGGCCTTTACTGCTGAGGACATAAATACACGGATACTGATAGGGAGGAAGGAGAAGAGGAGGGGAAGGAGGCACTGGGGTTTTCTTTTGAATTGAAATGGAAAGACACCACCCAAACGGAGAGGAACAGTAACACAGAGGATACAGTGGAACCCCAGAGGACTTTTCACCAGAAGGAAAACCCATCCTCAATAAGAGACATAAAAGTACAGATGAGCTACAAAGACAACTCAACCAGCTCCCACACATCCTCAACATGTCTGGCTCTTCACAAAAGCATCACGTGGCAATGTGTCCCTGCACGCTGCTGTGCTGGAACAGAGGGCGATTTAAGGTGCAAGGCCCAAAACAAACTGAGAAAATCTTTCATTCACGAACAAAAGACCTGATTCCAGCCAAAGAAGCCTAACGCCTTCAATATCACAACTTTTATGTAAGAAATGGCACCTGAAATGTTGACCTACAGAAAAGTATGCCCATATACGGCACAGTACAGCATGTGGCTTTGCCCAGGGCGCCACACAAGACCGAGGTAAATACTTGCTTTGTGCCATTATCATTTGCTACTTAATTAAGAGCTGTTTCTTTGTTTTTATAAGCAGGATCAATCTACTCCACCAGTCTCATCCTATCTATCTAGTCCATCTTCCCTAGGGTGCCTGTCATACAAGAACCACTTACTCAGTATATGTAGTCAATACCTGTTTGTAAGTTGAATCGAGGTTCAACTTACAAACAGGTAAGTTGAACCTTGACACTTTTCTATTAAAACTGTAACCGTTAGTTACTGTTAGTCTTTGGGTGTTTTTAGGCCTCGTCTATGCACCGTCAGCTATCTGAGAAAACAAACACACTTTGTGTTTTGGCCTTTTATCCACACAAAAAGTCTTTAATATCACTAAAAATTATTATTTGTTAAAACTGTGACCAAAGTGAAGATTTGAGTAAACTCTGCATTTGTTGTGTACATTTGAAAATGGAGATCTGGGATCCCACGCATGACAGTCTGTGACAAATAATGCGCCAGTGTGCCTACTTCCTTGCACATGATTCCCAATTGACACTGTATTGTGTTTTATTAACTTTAAAAACTATGTATAAGTAATTCAACCTATAAACCTCTCTGCACAAATGAACCTCCTGGTGCCATTTTTAATTCCTAACAAGAGGTTGTGGTTGTTTTCTGATTGGCTGACATGTATTAAATTTGCTCTACACTGCCCCCTATGGGTTTGGCATGTTTAAAACAACGCTCAGAGCTGGATTTGTGCGGGTTCATGTGGATGAAAACTTTTCTGAACCCGATCCTGTGTGTAGAATATTTCTTAAACGGAGTGGCAAGACTATTCATTTCTATAAAGACCCAGCTACAGGCATACTAGGCCTTAGAGTGTAACACTTGAGGTGTAACCCTGTTGCGTAAAGTTACAAAAATGTGGATCACCACCAGCTGAAACAGGAGAGCAAAAGGGTGACAAAAGAAATTGGGGGTTTTAACCAGCATTGATGTGGCATTGGATTAAGACAGGTTACTTTAACATCTACCTGTTGATTCAGGTGTCTCATCTTCCTCTTGACAGATTTTTAATCAGGTTTAAGTCACATGAAAATTAATGTGTTCAAGAATGTTCGAAACCATCCCGGAGGCATTATGCATGCATCAACGCAAACAATATGCAGTTGTAGGCCAGTCCTCGAACATTAACTGAGCTCTTGTTTCTACTCAAAGATTGTATTATCTCAAATGACACAATAAAATTGACGTGTTCAAGAAATAATTGGGTCAGTGGCCGTGGTGCCGCTAAGCCGACAGTAATCTAATTACAGCGCCATGGCAGTAGCATCCTTCCTTCCTGCTGCTGCCAGAGGGAGAAACTCAACACAATGCCACGGCCAATCGAAGATGAAGCAGAGAACTGTCAAAGTGGGCATAGGTTACATCAGTGGTTAACACCAGCAGACAGGGGGGGGGGTTTCTTGTCTGCCGGCTTGGATCTGGACCAACACTAGAGAGATCACAGACGAACTGAATGAAGAGCTTCTTTGTGCAGATACCAGCTTTTTGTGCCTCACTACTCTAACATTCTTCCTATAGGCACCCTAAATACAGAATGTTCTGTCTCTCAGTAACTCACACACATGCCATAAACACGCATACACTACCGTTGCGTGGTTTCACTTTTCTCAGATCATCTGACGCAGACGTGCACAGATAAACTTTCCAACCCTGCGGTGTTCGTCAGAGTTCCCTTCTCTGCTTTCATGTTCCTACAGCAACATCACCCAACACCAGATTATCCAGATTACATAATACCACTGCCTTTTGATAATAAGAATCCCCCTCAGGCCTAACTTTTTGTGTTTGTGTGTACATGTATTTATGCCACTGCACAACCGGGGCATCTACCTACAGAACATGAATGCTTTGCTCCACCCATGCGACCGGCTGTTTCTGCACTACACTGAACACACCTTGTAAAATACCTGCGCTGGAAAGATAACAGCAGCATAACAAACGGTGGCAAAGGCGCCTACTGGGTTGTTGCAGGGAAACAACTTTCTTATGGAGTCCCATAGAGGCCTAGTCTTGTGTTTTCCTCTCTTAAATGAGCATCAGGAGGCTCGGGGACAGTGCCTGGAGAAGGTAATGGGGACATATTCCAAAGATCAGGGCGGGATTAGCACTAATGCCTGCCGGGTTTATCTTCAGTCACGTGGACAAACACCTGGCTGCAGTGTTGGTGGGGGTGTGTGTGTGTCAGTGCTAATCCATCCGACACCTCAAACTCAAGGGGTAGGCCAGCATGCTATGAGAGAGAATCGGCGCCTCTTCCTATAAAACGCCTCGAATATCGGAATAATGAGAATGAGAAAAGCGACAACCTTTGCGAGTCGGATCTGTCGTTTTGGTGCTCAAAAACGGTTGCGACACAATTTGGGTGAACTGAAGCAGGACTTGTTGTCCTATCAGCATTTGTTCTTGATGAAATTAAAAAAAGTTAGGTAAAAAAAAATGCTTTGCAATTTATTTGCGCAGCCACATCAATTGTCTAGAGCTCTGTCACACAGCAACCAAAGGATCATTAAAATAAAGCCTGGAACTTGTTAGTGTGAGAGCTGCTGTTCATTACTTAGGACACATTTTTACACACATTTCACACATTCTTGTGTTTTTCTACTTTGTGACTTAAAAAAACTTACGTTTGTGGATGAATACAGATTAATAGTTGACAAACAGCCTTGTACAGGGCACCACTACTGATCCTGCTGCTGTCCAGGTGGCACTGTGTGCACATTTAATACCTGGCTATTAGAAAAAATGTTGATTACATTTCCATATCTAACAGATAAAGAGAAAGTTTCATGACAGCTGGATTAGAAACAATCTTGCCTCATCACTATTTGTGTTACAGAGATGGATGTTATGTGGGCTACTTTCTAAAGAAGAGTCCCTGAGCTGCTATTCTGGACCTTAATCTGTCCACGCCAGATCCTCTTTTAGCACAACAGCATCGACTCTAAACCCTTGTTAAACAGGTCGATGTTTCTGCCGCGGAAGGTTTGGTGGCCATCTGCCACTGTATGAACTCCACTTTCAAATGTGGAGCACTTTCAATGAAAGAACTGAATATAACGCTACATGTAATGCTGTAAACATTCCAGGATTCAGAAGAGTGGTACTGCATGAGAATTTTTACAAACTAATCATTGACTGGTTATTGAAAGTAAGGTGTATGGAGGTTTTAATTATTTTATTTTATTTTATTTATTTATTTATTTTTACAAAACTGCTCAAATATTCTGCCACCACAGTCCTGGTTTAAAGTAGAGGTGCACCAAGAAATTGACTTTTGACTGGAATTCACTGGAAATCAGTTTGATCAGCCGAGATCAATAACCAGCCGATAGAAAACTGAAGGACCGTGTTCTTCACATAAACACTTTGTTGTGGACGGTGTGTGTGCATGAAAAAAACTCTTTATCAACCTTCACCATAACTGTGGTGGTTAGAACGAGAAAACCAAAAAATGCACAGAGATGTAAAAAGTCATTTAAAAGCAAACTATATATCCGGACAGCGAGAGAGAGCAAGACTTTAAGCAGATACCTAATAAGAGTGTGAAAAAGTTTTTATTGTGAAAATGTTGATTTATCTTTTGCAAATCTGTGTTAAGGATTTGCATTCTCTCAGTAATACTTGAAGAAACTTCAATTTTCTTAATGCTAACCATGCTAACATTACCTGCTAATATAAGATCCATAAAATGTAAGCCTTTTAATCATTTCCTAAGTTTAATTTTAAAATACTATTAGAATTTTCTTCACATTAATTATTAAATGAAGACCATAGGAAAAAATATATATGCATTTTGAAAGCTCGTCTTATTTTTGAATTTTAAAAGAGAAAAAGTGATGCCGGTTTTCCTCTACCCTTATTGCTGGACACTTGGTCAGCTGGTTGAAAGAAGGCTTCCAGTGTGTCCTTGTCTTGAAATGTAGAGGCAAATTCATCTCTTTGGAAATATACCTACTGGCAAAAAATCAGCAAAGTCATGATATTCCTATAACGATTCCATCTGTTTATTGAATGCCAATTGAGACGTAGAAATTGATTTCATTGCTTTTATTTCAGATATTCCTATTGCTACCATATTGGTTACTTCAGTTGTAATTATGCTATGGATTTATTGATTTGGCTTTGATACAGACTTAATCCAAAATAATAATAAAGTAAAAGCTTTTGAGTGTTCATTGTGCAGAATATTGCATCTTCCTACTTTTCTGCTCTTTACAAAGTCACAGGTTTAACTAACCCTAACTTTGCAAACCAGCTGCAGTTTTAAAGCAGCATTACTTTAACAGTGATGAATGGGATTCATCTACTTCACTCTCCTGGTAAACAAGGGAAAAGTCTAGAAGCTTCCACAATCTTTATAAAAGGAGCATACAGTAATGATTTAAAAACTGTGATGTATCTTACTGGTAAACGGCTCATGCTTAGTGTTAATATTGTAGTTCCGGACAGAACAACCTCAGATGCTGTTTTTTCTTCTTGTCTGATTTGTGCTGTGGTTAAAATGTTGTGCTTGTTCTTCCTATAATAACCACTTATATTTACTCTTTGAGGACATTTGTTTAATGAGAGCTCTTAAACACCTAATTCAACTTTGGGGTTAAGACGCTACAGTTGCTCTGGAAAGCAGACCTTTGGGGAAGAAGACTCTGTGCTGGTGCGTCGTTGATCTCACGTTTTAGCTCCCTCCTGTCACAATCAGATTTGTCAGGTTATGAAAGTTGAACGCCTCAATTGACTTTAGGCTTAACCTCGATCAGGCCTCTTGGGGCACAGCTAGATACAGCGTAATCTCTACGTATGATATGGGCTTAGTGCAAAGTGGATCAACACTCTGATAAAAATAATCCAAGAGAGGTTTCACTGTTTTTTACAGCACATATAATATTTTATTATCTCAATCCGCGTAATAAACTGATAAAGCTGCAGTTCTGTAACAGGAAATGAGTGGAGGACTTAATGCCTTTGCAAGGAACAACCAGAAAGCAACTATGCATGAAAATGAGGCACACCACCACGTTGGTTGAGTGACAGAAAAAAACAAACTTTTCATTTCTGAAAACAAATGTGTCTGCATAGTGGGAGTGAAATAATTACAATAACTATCTACTTTTTTGTCGTTTTTGTGCTTGCTCCAGCTTGGTGGCATGCCCCCTTGTAATCAGTGGCCACTACTCTGCAAACATTTCGTGCCAGCCTGGCTGCTGCGCACCGCTGTCATGTGGTTGCAGTGAGGGCCGCTTGTTGATACAGATAATCCAACGTGTGTTTTCTGCCACTCAGGCACTTAGAGAGGCATCTCTGTCAGCAGCACCTAACGCCTTCCCACTTAAGCTGCCAGCTTAAACTAGCAAAAGAAGATGCGCTGTCCTTACCGTTCGGCCTGCTAATCCAGACTTAGCTGCGTGGCGTTGGCTTCAGCTGACCTCCTCAGGCAAGTGCTGACTGGGTACGTCCATCTTCATCACAGGTGAGGAGCACAGGCAGGAGTCCTTCTTTTTTCCCATGAATTGTGTCAACTCCTTCGCCTCGCGAGTACGGGAGGTGTCCTGACTTGACTCAGGTCCAGGATGTCTTATTCTTCGATCATATTTGCTTTTCCATTGAACTCTTCTGAGTGGTGAAGATCAAAATCAACATTCCTCTGAATGTAAGCATGCTCTTTGTGGCACCCAGATTGATCCATTCAAAAGAAGAAGAAGGGGGGGTGAAAGAGCTTGAAGGGACTGTAGGCTTCGGTTCAGAAAACGCCCGTCAACATGTCTCTTCGCGCAGAACTTCTTGCTCTTCTGTTTTGCAAAAAAGAAAAGCCTTTAACCTAAAACAGAAGGAGAGAGCAGAGCTGAGGTGCAGTGGCATGCAATAAACAGATCCCACAGATGTCTTAACTTTTATCCCATATGTTGAAGGACTCGCGTCCCCTCAGAGCACTTTGTCTTCACTGATGGAAGGACAATGCACATCTTACCCTCTTTTCCAGCAGCAGGTCCTCTGTTGTGCTCCCAGGAGGGGGAACTCTGTGGGTTGAGAAGATGGGTTAGGGTGAGGAGGGAGAGCGTGGTTACTCTAAGTGGAGCAGAGAGCTTCTTTCTGATGCCTCTGCTTGCCTCTCCCCCCCTCAAACTGTTGCTCCTCCTCCTCCATAGTTGTGCTTGTGGGCCGAATCGGATTACTCCTGATATGTTAATCTTCCTGGCTCTAACTCCAGGAGCACTAAAGGATGCTTTGGCCTGAGCAGGAGCTTACATTCACCTTCTGCCGCAAGGGAGTCTGCCATCTTAAGCAGGCAATTGGTAATAGCCTCAACTGGGCAGATAGGGTCTGCTGAAGCAAGTGCTTTCCAATCATTTAGGGGGAATTAGGAAAGTTCACAATTGGTTTAAAAGGCTCTGAGACAACATTAAAACCCATCTAAACAAAGTTAACACAAAAGAAGTGTTTCATGATTCAATCTGGAGTCAGCTGGAGATAAAACCATGACTCTTGTTGAGGATCTCACATTTCCCTCCTCTCCGGACCCGTGTTTTAGCCCGTGAGCCCTCGAGCGGCAAATGAGGAGCAGATGGTCGTACTTTTGGAAGGTATCAGGCAGTCCAGACTGCAATCTAAATAAATACCCTGTTCCCAGAGGAAATGTGTCAGGTGCGCGGGGTCGGTAACGTCTAAACAGAATCCAACCTGTTTAGAGATGAGCTAACCGATGGATCGGAGATCGGAGGAGACGCCACAAAACTCCACAGGTGTTGCTTTTAGGGAGCGTAAACCTTCTTAATAAATCAGCTCAAGAAGTGTGTTTGAAGCCAGAGATGGATAAATAAATTTTAACATAAACCAGCAACACAACAGGAAGCAAATTATTTGTTAACAATTATCTTATTCTAACAACATGACTCATTTAGACACACTCAGCCCAGTGTCAACACAAATCATAGTTTACAGGCAAAGATGTGGTTCAGTGTTTACGTTCTATGCCTCATAGATACTTTAGAAATGAGTGGGAACAAAATGGAAATACCAGAGGAATTTCCTGCCGGCTTTTAAGTTCAGATGACATAAAACCAAGGACCTAAAACTGGTTGTGCTGTTGGTGCATGTAGTGGTACCCAGAAAAAAGTATTTCTAACCATTCAAGGATAATCACCAGTCACAGAGATGGAGCTTCCCCTCAACATGTTTAAACACATGGATCTTTATTTCAAACTGAATTTCCTGAAGAGCGAAGCGCAATGGAGGAGATTGCTGGTCTTTTTGTCCCTTTGCCACTTCATACATTAAAGGTTTTAGTTTCTTCTGGGCATGAAATGGGGCTGTTCACAGGACAATGTTTCATCAAAATAGAACTACTGGACCATGGATCCAGAAACTACACCAATTCCACCTTAACCATCTTCCAGATACAATCTAGAAATTACTTTGCACAGTGGCATTCTGACAAAGCAATACTTTCTAAAATGTCTTATCTTTGAATAGATGGATTAATTTGACAAACAGAGGTTGAACTGTGCTATGTACACAAAAGATGATACAAATCATAACAGGTGCAACTAAACAGTTTACTACTGGAGCTGTTTCTGTTTTCAACAATCAGGAGCCATATTGGATTTTGAAGCTGAAGTTGGTGAAAAACTTCAGATTTTAATTATTGTATTTTATACTTTAGATGACCTTTCTGTTTATTTTTCCCAACCTAGAACATGGAAATTTCCACTTCTGAGTACAACTAGATAAATAACACATGCAAATCTGATTAAAATTGACAGTATTTTTAGTTTTGCCTAGGAAGAGACTTAATCCCTCAAGTTGCAAATAGATTTGCATGCTTGTGTAAGAATGTGTGCCTGTGTATGAATGTGGATTCATGAGACTCATAGCAAAACAGTTTCTGCAGTCGGAGGCTTTTTCAAATTTGTTGTAACACAGACTGCTACAGGAAATCTTTCCTGCCCACAGCCAGATAGAGAAGGCTATCTGCTCACTGCCCACATTTACGTTTGTTGTAAATGTTACAACATTTAATTTCTCTTTGGGATCAATAAAATATTTTTAATTGAATTGAATTTGAAAATAACTAGGAAAGTGCTGTAAAGTCCCTTTACTAATTAAAGGGGATAATGTAGAAAACTTCCAACACAGACAACTTAACTAATGTAAACTGCCTTCTTTTAAGTTGAAATCTATTGGTATATCCTAAGTATTGCTGCAGTATCAATTATACTTGAAACCATTCAGAAATGCTTACAGCTCCCTATTTTAATAATTCAAACACCAAATGTAACTTACTATGCATTATTAAATACAGTTTAAACTGATCACTATCACAGAAGCTCATATGTACGGTCTTCCTCTTTTCTACTGTTTAGGGTACAGCCAATAGGCACCAAGGAAAATTAATGTTGCTACTGGATTGGCTGCTTTACCTAATGTATTTATTAGATGACAAATATACAGGTATTGCAGGTATTCCTTTTTTTTTCTTTCTTTTTATATGTAGCAGCCATATTGGATTTTGAGTCTGGTGTTGGTGACAAACCTTCAACTTTCCTACTTAAAATGCAAAATAAAATTCAGGGGATATTTCTGTTTCTGTTTTTTCTCACTAATTGCAGCTTGAACATCCAAACAAAAATGTTTCAACCATATATGTTGTTTTTTCAATATGAAAAAAACACAACTAACTGAAAAAGTCCAAACCTATTGTATTTATCAGTGTTGTGGTTCTTGGACATATAAGTATTTACTGAGATTGTTCCTATTAGAAAGGGAGATTATAAAAAATTATCTGTCTTAATGTTTAAAGTACAACGGTGATCAGCGATGTGCCAAGAAATTAAGAAAGAATTCCTCGTCTTTCTAACACTTGGGGTCTTTTTCTGGGAGTCAGCAGGTGCAAATCCCACTTTGAAAACGCAAAGCAGACATGATTATTCGCGCTAACTTTGACATGAAGTTCAGTTGCGGGCCAGAACAGCACATGTAAACATATAATGACTTCCAGTTAGCAGGAGAGGTCATGCTTTTGTAGCCTTGAAAGGGATCTGTTGGCACAGAAACATTTCCTAACACTAGGCAGGAACATTTCTACTTTATACATATTGTTCACAGATGTGTAAGTATTCAAAGCCCAGCCCCGACTGTTTGCTAAAGCCTAACAGCTGTTAATTGCAAAATCAAGTCAGAGACAGCACGAGTCAAACAACGAGTTTGTATACACTGAAAAGTCTCTCTCAACAGCAAAGATTACATTAGTCAGAAAGACATTTGCGTTTGAACACACAAGAACAAAGAAAAGGAAAACAAAGAATTCTTCCAATCTTTATATGATCAAGATCCATATGCTGGGGATTGAACCTTTTCCACTGGGCGTGGATGAGTGAAGAACCGCTTTCTGTTTAGTTTGGGGCAAGATTTTAAGGAAGCCCTCAATCAGTAACACTATAAACAAACCATTCCAGTTGAGGTGTCATTAAAATGACTGGAAATCAGGCACAACCATTGCTGCTCTCGTCTTGTGCTCTCGTCTTGCACAATCTGCGGTTTGACGATTGGACAAGTGGCCCTTTTGCCAAACTGTCATCTCGGCGAGTGGAAAGCTACTTTCCAAAGACTCTGAGTCTAAACAGACATTTCTGCACAGAAAGCAGAAGGATAATGAGAGCTTTGTCTGACTTTTTTTTATGTTGACAGACAACCACATTTTGTTTGAGAGGCTTGGGAAGGTAAATGGCTCCTGGCTGAGGAACAAATATACAAGGCAATTTGCTACTATGATCAGAAGAGCAGAGGCCAAGAGGTGAAGATGCCTCTAACCTTCCCAAAGAACCCTTTTGGCTTTTGGACACTTTAACTTCAGATTCTTCTGCTGCAGCTTAGGCTACACCATCTCCCCCCCCTTTTTTTACAGGGGGGAGAGCCCATCCAACTCCATTCAATTACAATCAATCTCAACTGTTTAAAAGCATGATAAACTCAACAAAGTGTCAGGAAACACTATTTAGCACAAGTAAATGCTGCCCTCACCTGTCAGTGGTTCCTAACTACATGCAGAAATGACTGAACATTCATCAGAAGAACTTAATTCTTTAATGGAAACAAATTTTCTGTGTTCTTGTGTCAGATTTTTGAGTATTTTCTTCTCAGCTCAGTCTTCTTTCTGATCTCCTCTAAAGCTATTCATTCAAGAAAGTCATATTTCTGCCTTCTGGCATTAAAACCTTTGGTATCGTCGGGGCCAAAGGGCTGACGCAGGACTTTTAGTATTAAGCCGGTTGTGTTCAGGTGCTCAGCCGTCTCCAGCTTTGCTGCACTGGCTGCGGATTTGCGCTTTAGTACCCACGGGCACTGAGAAAACGGTGTGTTGCGGTCTCCGGAGCACCAGTCTGTCCAGCTGTATCTCTTAGTTAATCCTCGCAATGCCTTTTGACTGCAGCTGGAGTCCTCCTGGCCTGCTGGAGGAGGATATGCTTCTCCAGTTTCTTCAGAAAACCTGATAGGTGAGGGAGGGTCCTGCTGGAGCGAAACCTGAGAGACGTTCTGAGGATCTCCCATAGAACATGTGGCGTCTCCTTTGTTCTCGATTGGATCAAACTTATTGATGCTCTGCACTGACTGCCATCCCAGCGGCACCACACACAGGCCCCTCCCATTAATCTTCTCTTCTTCTCTGAGAGAGCTGTAGGCCCTACGGACCGATTCCAAGCTATTAAACTTCATCACGGCACACAAAATCTGGCCGAGCTCTTTGTGACGTTTGGCGTAGCATTGCAGCTCTTTGGGAAGCTCCTCTCCGGGATGCAGGATCCAGACTGACGCGACGTCACCTGGCGAGTCAAACCTCTGGAGGATGCTCAGTAAGAGCGAAGGCTGCCCTGGGTCAGCTCCGTCCTCTCCGCTCTGCTCCTCTGAAGCGTTCCAGATGAGGAGGAGCCGGCTGGTGGGGGAGCACATCAGCCACTGAGGGAGAGCCTCTTTGCGTCGCACTTTGGTGCATTCCTCGTTCAACTCCAGGAGGTCTGAGCACTCTGCGGCCGCTAGAGTCATGTACCAGTTCGTGGTCAGAGCCTTTATCTGCGGCAAATATTTAACATTTTAGCTTTGTTTACATTTTCGCTGCTTTGTTTCTATTCAAACTGCGACAGAGAGCACACAAACCAGAGAAGTACATTTACCTTTTTCAAACAAGTGAGAAGCTTGAGACTGACATAGCCCTGCTTGTTCTTCTGCATGTGTTTTAGCAGGAAGCCATCCTCCGCCAGGTGACTGTCAGAGAACATTTCCTCCAAGTGGTCTTTAATCTTCAGACAGAGTAACTGTGCTTCATGGTCTTCTGCATCCTGGTTGGATTCTGCACCATTTCTACAACACATTTTACAGTATACTGTAAAAGCCAGCAGCATAGGTTAGTAAAGCCTATGGTTTTATGTTTTCTTACCCATTCAGATCACTCATTGTGCCTCCTAATGGTCCCGTTTCTGGCATTTTCCACGTCAAATACAGATATTCGAAAAGAATAACAAAAAACTACTGCAGAGGTATAAAACAGTGTGTGTAAAGTTTGTTTCTCCAGCCACAGTGATGCCAGTTGCTTTGTGTGGTATCCAAAACAACATTTTGTAAAATGCCACAGCCAGAATTCTGCCCAACACAATGCAGCCTCACAAAAACGGAGAGAACTTGCAGTCAAAACAATTTACTCTGCTACAAATGAGCTTCATGTGGGCACACTATTAGCTGTCATGAAGTGAATATTATTAGCGGCAAAGCTAAGCTGCACAGCAGAGATAACAGCAGCGCGCCGACACAAAAGAGCAGCAACACCATTAGAGGTGTGAGTTTCTGCAGTGCAGTTTAGAGTCGAGAGCACAATTGAATCAGAAATATGATTCTGCTTAATTCCAACGTACACAATGCTGTGCGGTCTATAGAAGCATTTAAGTGTAAACAAAACCTGTCACTTAAATCCAGCTTTATGTTCTGCTTTGTGTTCTCACGTCCTCAGATATGATTCATCTGAGTCGGCAGGCCAAGAGCAACAAATCTATCACTTAACATTCATTTGCTTTAAGAAAGGTCCTTGTTCTTATGTATGATACATGTATGATACGAACGCAAACCAATCATATGAATGCAATCCCCCCCGGATTATATGCTGTCAGTCTGTATGGAGGTATGAAATTCTGCTGAAAGGGAGACTGTGAATTTGAAGCATTTAGGGAAGCAGAGATTAAGAGAGAGGAAGGAGTTCTGAACCCAAAATACATTAAATATTTTGCAAAAGTAGATTTTGGTAATTCTATGAAACTCAAAGCTAAGGTGGGTGGGTTTTTATCATGTTTAAATGGCAGTTGGTGTTTTCATAGCAAAATACCAGAGCTGCTTGAAAATCTTATAAAATCTCTTTGTGACTCATTTGTTACACGTCAGCAGCAAACAGAGATTTCAGCCACTTAAGAATCAACAGTGTTCTTCACTGTCTCTGACATGTTTCTCATTCCAGGTTGTTTGCAGAAGGTGGTGCATTTAGCAGAAATCAAGCTCTACTGCTCTGCTGTGGGAACGGTTTGAGAAGGCAGAGACTGGAAAAGGCATTTAGAGCGCAATGGTTCATGTGCTCTAAATGAAGCACATGTTATACATAACAATAAATTCATTGTTATGTATTGAAAACACAAAGAAATGGAGGGGGGGAAAGATTGGATTCATTGCTATTGGACACAAAATAGTAGTGGCTGTGTAAATGAAATAAAGAAATATGATAGTTTTTAAAGAAGAAATTAGCATATTACTTAAGGTTTGATTTCTAGATAAAAAGTCAGCTTTATGTGTAGATATCAAAATGTTATATTTTCCATTGTGGAAGAAATACATAATCACTTTTAATATACACTGCTCAAAAAAATAAAGGGAACACTCAAATAACACATCCTAGATCTGAATGAAAGAAATATTCTCATTGAATACTTTGTTCTGTACAAAGTTCCATTTGCACAACAGCAGGTGAAATTGATTGTCAATCTGTGTTGCTTCCTAAGTGGACAGTTTGATTTCACAGAAGTTTGATTTACTTGGAGTTATATTGTGTTGTTTAAGTGTTCCCTTTATTTTTTTGAGCAGTATATTTTTTGACAGTATGTACATTGCTACAGAAGCCTCCATTAGTTGACATATTTACAGTAAGTAAAGTACAAAAGTATAATACTTTTGTACTTTGAAAGTTAAAAAAAAGTATCACCTTTTAAATGTTAATGGTAGTTTGCTTATCAATCTGGTTTTTAAGCATGGATCTGACCTGTTGGGTTTGGTATGATTGAATTTTTACAGCATTTATATACAGTACTATGAAACCTCATTGAGTTTAACATGAGGCTGCTGTAGACACTAAATTAAATGTATATGCTAATAGTAGTTAGCCTAGCATATAAGATACCAAATCCAACCAGTTTTAAAATGTGAAACAGACCTCTTAAATTGAGACCAATGTCCCTGTTTGATGTAATATGTACAGTATTCCCCCGTTAGTTAACATATTGCTTTAAGGTTTGGAAGTAAAAAATGTCTTACTAGATTTGATATGCAAGTAGCCTAGCATAAACGTTAACTCACAATTGTACCTCAGCCAAGGTTTGGAACAGGAGAGTTACGTTGGGTGTGTGAAATTATGAAATGTAGTCATACATTACTATTTTTTACATGGTATTAGTAGTTGGCATATTCAAAGTTAGTCATTGAGCATCAGACCCAGAGGTGATGAATCAGAATAATTAGGCGTCTCCACCTATTTCTGATTTACTGTTTGTAAAGGGAGAGCTCAAGGTTTCCTCATTTTCGTTTCTGAAGGTGCACCACTGTGATTGAGCTGTTTTTAAATGTATTTGCTGTTGTTGCTTATTAGTTTTATATTCTCTTACAAGTAAGCACAGCGACATTTCTGCTAAGTTCCATTAAAGGCAGTCTAAGCGCTGCAATTTGAGAACCAAGGCTATGTACAAAAGATTTCCAGACCTGATTGATTAGTGGAAATACAGGAGGATCTTACTATTTGAAGTTTTCTGAACTCTGTGGATTACTGTAGTATGTGGAAAATATGTCTAAAATAATCTGAATAACAGTGAAATATTAGGAAAACCTACAAAGAAATCGCTTGAGGACCTGAAAATCCTTTTATCTCCTGTTATGAAAATAGTAAGCGGGTTGAGATTTAAAATTGCAATTCTGTCGCTAAGCGTTATCTTGGTTGGCGACTCTGTTCCTCTTGAGCTGAACCAACTTCTGAGTGTGTTTTTAAAATCCATCCATCCATTTTCTGTTCACCCTTGTCCCTAATGGGGTCGGGAGGGTTGCTGGTGCCCATCTCCAGCTACGTTCCGGGCGAGAGGCGGGGTACACCCTGGACAGGTCGCCAGTCTGTCGCAGGGCAACACAGAGACATACAGGACAAACAACCATGCACACACACTCACACCTAGGGAGAATTTAGAGAAACCAATTGACCTGACAGTCATGTTTTTGGACTGTGGGAGGAAGCCGGAGTACCCGGAGAGAACCCACGCATGCACAGGGAGAACATGCAAACTCCATGCAGAAAGACCCCGGCCGGGAATCGAACCCAGGACCTTCTTGCTGCAAGGCAACAGTGCTACCAACTGCGCCACTGTGCAGCCCTGTTTTTAAAATCTCCATGGATAAAACATTTCAAACACTGTCATCAGATTGAGATTTTGGCCACTTCTTACTGGTGTATGGAAACAAATAGCATCACTTTTCCCAAGGACAGCTCACCCCCACCAGACATGTGACGGGAGCAAAGACAAAAACACAAATTATGCTGTCTCTCTGATGTGAAGAGAGACGTTCTTTTAAGAAATGATTAAGCCGTCATGATGACAACTGAACAATCTCAGTTTTGTCGCAGCAGGCTGGTAGATGTGGCTGAAAACTCTGAAAACGTTAAGATGATTTTATCTATTTGGTAAATAATAGTATTTTTCTCCAAGAATGGACTGCTTTCCACACTTATTGGCTTCCCTGTTAACAATATGTTGTTTTTGTTAAAAAAAGCCCGAACATAACTTCCCTTTTATTGCAGTGGTAATAATAGTAAAAGTTTGGTCCATTTTAACAAGTTTAAACATTTCCTTACCTCCCTTAATATTTTTACTACAGCAGCACATTATGTCAAGTTTCCATCAGATTATCATTGCATGAAATACATTAATCACAAATGATTATTTGGTAAGGATTTTGAGTGTAATGCCTATAAATACTTAAATATCAAGTATTTACATCCCGCCTATTCTTGATCTTTAGCAACTGAGATGCTACAACTCAAAGCATTTTCCTTGGTACTGGTTAGCTTTGCCTCCAAGAGTGGAGATGAGGAAGGATGTTAGCATCTGCAGTAACTCTAAAATGGTTTCCATTGTGTGTATTAATGCATATTAAGATACATTTTTATATTTGAACTGTTAAAATAGGCAGCTATGGCTGTTTTTGGAGGGATTAAGTGTTTGTGGCTGTGGTCTCTAATCTCAGCAAAATGAAGCCATAGTTAAACAGGATATAGTAGACTACTAGTTAAGTTTGTTGACCATTGGTCAACAATCTTTCAGCACAGAACAGTTTTTGCCTTTGCTTCCAACATAACATTTTCCCAGAGCCAAAAAATTATCCTACAGTTTTTTAAAAATATATGCATTGTAAAAATTGAGTTTTAATGTGACATCTTATTTCTTTTTTTTATTATTTGAGCTTAAGATCTAACTTGGCAAGAAACGGTTTCATTGAATGAGGCCACTTGATTTGAGTATTTTACAAAATTTAAAGCCTGTAGTTTAAACAAAATTACACAAAAGAATAGAACATAATCCCTTATTCCATTAGATTCATTTCATTGTAGGTGGTCCATGCTGAAGAACATCTGAGGCAGCTTTTAATATTGGTACAGTTAGCATTGTTTGAAGTTAAGAGCCGATGTGTAATGGCGAAAATGCTTTAGTTACATTTATGTGTAATTGTTGGTGTGATAATTGTATTATCTAAAATAAGTTTTTTTCTTCTTTTCCCTCTCTACATAAAAGTACTTGGTTATTCAGTCTGAGAAAATGCTAATGCTGTAAAAGATTACTGTACACAGAAGCACACTAAAACTCAAAATAGATTTTTGATCAACAAATAAATCAGACAAGCCTTTGGTGGTTTTATGCAGAAGCAAAATTGAAAATCATTACGAGGTGATGATCTAAAAAGTACTTTCACCATGCAGACATTGTAAAAATTCAAACCAAGAATCAAAGCATTCAAAGCCGGTCTTTGTACAAAAACCCAATTATTTAACTTTATTAACATCAAGGTTTTTCTTTTTCATTTCATCAACAGTTGATTCTTTAGTTCCAGTTCTTTATCAACAGATAGAAAACAGACTGTGTGTACAACAGATTGAACCCCTACAGCACTAAGCATTCACAAGGTAGAAATGAACATTTTTTTTGTTTTTAAGGTCCTCCCCCTCTTTCCTCTCCTCGACCCGGTTGGATCGGACGCTGCTGTTCCCGCGGGTCGTGTAGTAGAAGGTGTGTGCTCGCCCAGTGAAGAGTTGTCAGCTTTGATGATGCTTGAGGGGAGAGGTGGGGTTGTGCTGTTTCCTCACATGGACAACCAGCTGTTGAAGTTACAATGGTAGTACAGTAGATACAATGGTGTCTCCATTAATACACACTCTAGGACAGCAGGCTCTGTCTCTAGGTAGATCAGCAGAAATATTCCTTTTTAACAATATATTTTTGAAGCTGTGTATATATCTATGTGTAATTGTACATATATATAATCAGTCATAATTATATATATGTGTATATATATATATATTTAGAGTTCTATTTCTGTATAAAATATCAGGTTTCAGTCCAAAGGGCTGAGTTTCTGTCCCTCTGTAGGAATGGTTGATTCTGTACAAGTACCGATGCTGATGGCTCGGCTCCCCCAACCCATAACGAACCTCTTCCGCTTGGCGAACCCGATTGAGCTCGATGGCGAGAAGCGAGGACGTGGGGAGGGACTTGAAGAGCATCTCGACTTTATTCAGAGATCGTGAGTTTTTGTGTTTTCCTGTCGCCTACCCCTTGGGTACAAAAGTCTGCTTTCTTCAGGTAAGTTCTCCGCTGTGGAGCATGAAGGCCTCAATGCCATAGGCTTCTGATGAAAAACAAACCTAAAAAAAGGAAAAATTCAAACAAAAACAGAAGTGATGTGCTTCGCATTTCTGTGCTCCTCGTGTGACTTGTGTTTCAGCGTTCTGCTGCGATTACAGAGGGACGACTACAGCAAGTCTGTGTTCTCGAATCAAATCTCAAAGTTGATTTTCGTAACGGCAAGTGAAAAGGCAATTCGAGTTGTTGAACTGACAACGACCATAAGGAACTATGAGAAAATCAAAACAACAATAAAAGAAACCTGAAAGCAGCTTGGACAACAGTGGTCCTCTTGTATTAGTATTGAGAGGCATGTTAAAAACACATGTCCTCCTGTGCTAACGTATCCTAAAAACGATTATGAATATAATGCTTGCTCCTCTGAGCAGTTTGAAACAACAACAAAAAAAAGAAATGTCTGATGTTAAAATGATTAATAAAAACAACATAAAAAAGTATACTGAAACAATAACTTGTCATAATGAATCATATTGACAAATCAACAAAAGGATGAAAACAGAGAGGATGCTCTCTTTGTGCTACCAGTAGCCTTTGACAATCAGGGAGGTTTGGCTTCGACAGGAATCTGCTCTGTCGCGTCTGTACAAGAGTCGTCGCTGTTTCTGTCATCTTTAAAGCAAAACATATCGGGCGGTTGGTGATCTCGACGTATATCTCTGTGATTAGTTGGAAAACCCTTGACGGATGGCGGCGAGCTCGTCCCGTTCTCCGGGAGCTAGGGGTCGAGAGTTGGGACGGGGCGGGTTTGGGGGGGGTCAAGTGATTGGATGGATGGCGGCTGAAATGGGACACTTGGCACACTCCTGAGAGGTCTGACCGGGGAAAGCTGCTTCGGTGGGAGAGTGGTTACGTTGCATAGTGGTCAAAGCTCCCCAGGTACTCCAGTGCTGCCCTGTAGCACAGCTGGTACTGGTCCTGGTGGGAAGGAGGAAAAAGAAGTGAGTAGGTGTTCTGATTCCCCTCTAAGTCAACTAATAGTTCCCACAATCCCACGATACACTGCCTCGTGATTATTCATAATTATTGAGCTTGTGATAAACCAACAGAAAGTAAAGCAAATAAAAATTATTTGACAGAAAATGCAGCTTGGGAGGCGTAAATACCACGGCACAATGCTGCTTAACAAGCTATTGGCTGGTGATTGTAAAGCAGCCAATGTAGCAGCACCATTCATTTCCCTTGGTGCTGATTGGCTGTTCCCACAAGAGTGGAAATAAGAAGGATCGGCTGCTAAGACGATTTCCACTGTTTGTTTTGATGCATGTTAAGTTACATACAGAATTTGAACTAATAAAATAGATACTAGTAAGCAATATTAGAGGGGGTCTCAAGTATTCAAATTTCAGGGCAGTGGTGTCCAAACTGTTTGCCTTGGAGGCCAAAACCGGCAAATTTAAACTAAAAATACAAAAATTTGTTTGATATTTATTGTTTTTAGTTTTATCTAGTCCATTTGATTCAGGTGTGTTAGACCATCTAAAGGTTGCAGGATACCTGGAGTTGAAGATGCCTGCTGTAGATAAAAACATGTTCATGTTTTAGGACCCAGATTTGTAGCAAAACCTGAAAATGGGAGTTATCCTAATTTGCCTACATTTCTGTATAAATACTCAGAAAATCATGCATATTTTGATTCACTTTCACAGTATGCTCTGCTTTGTGTTGATCTATCGCATAAAATCCCAGTGAACTCAGTATATCTCCGGGTTTAGAGGTAACAACACGTCTGGAGTCGTTTTGGCAAATCTAAAAACCAAAAACATTTAAATCCTTCCTAAGATTAGTTTTAATATCCTTTGTCTGCTACAGAGTTCATGTATTTGATAAAAAAAAATCTGATAACGCGGCATGAGTTTGTTGTGGGATTCCTGCTGCACCACTAAAGCCTCTATTAAAGTGGGATTTGTCACTAAGTCTTTGTTGTTGTGCAGCCCATCCTTTAAAGGAGGACACTTTGGACAGCATCAGTCTTGAATCTCGCAGCGATTCCAGCATTAACTTTCAAACAGCATCCTGTCTGAGTACGCATTAAAGTCTGAACAACATCCTGAGCATCAGCGCGTCGTCCTGACCTCAGTCTGCACCATGGCGGGCCGCTGGGTGCGGAGCGTCTTCACCGTCTGGAAGAGATCCACCACGCCCTCATACCTCATCCGCTCCAGCACGATGCTGAGGGTGATGAAGACTCCGGTCCTGCCTACCCCAGCACTGTGAAAACACACACACACACACATTCATTACTGCATTTGCCATGACATCTCGCATGATGGATGCTGGAAATTTCTCAGAGGGCAAAAAAGAAAAACTCTCTAAAAAGTCATTTTAGTTTTATTGCTTCTGGTTTACTGAATTCCGGAGGGGAGACACTGCAGGTACATTAGCAACGGCTCACAATAAAGCAAATAAAAGTTAGAGTAATTACCACGGAGGCCACGAATATAAATGATGAATTTTGAGTAGGAGACTGTCAGAGATAATGATGACGCTATGAGAGACTGCATGATTAAAGCCCAGATTGCTAACAAATGACTGTATTTAAAAGGTGAAGCAGAGGTTCGCCTTTCTAATCCTTGTCTGATAATCTCGCTGCAGGCTCTCTGAGACTCCACCAGCTTGTTATGTTTTAATTTTAATTCTGACAGTTTCAGCTGTTCTCCATTTCTTCTCCTCCTCTGCTTTGTTCAGGCCCGGCTCATCAGCATCGTCTAGATTCTGGCTCGTCATGTTCAGGTTTTTGGCTTTTATCAAAGAATCAGTCACTTTGTGTTATTTTACTACACTTCATGCTGTATCTAGCATTACCTTTGCTTTCTCTTTGGCCACTCTTCTTTTTAAAAAGGTTAGAGTTCATTTAAATTGGTTAATTTCATGACACAAACCACACTTTAAGCACACTTCATCAAGCTCCAGATGCATCCTTTGCTGCAAATGATCAAACGTTCACTAAATGAATGCTGTGTAATTGCATATAAAATAAAATGTTCTTATTTAAACAAGTAACTTATTTATTTGCAGCTTTTAATGTATTTCTAATATTGC
Organism: Xiphophorus couchianus; assembly: GCF_001444195.1. NCBI lineage: Eukaryota > Metazoa > Chordata > Actinopteri > Cyprinodontiformes > Poeciliidae > Xiphophorus > Xiphophorus couchianus. Next base: position 20,878,320 of record NC_040233.1, read on the forward strand.
ATAAAAAGGCTTAAGATGTAAATGAAAATCTGCAGAATGTGTAAATTTTTTTTATCTTATTAATCGACAGAATAATCGATTTCTAAGTTAATCATTAGTTGCGGTCCTACTCTTGAGTTATTTAGTCCGGAAAGTAGAGTTATCAGTTACAAATGTTGCTCCTTTCTTACCTGCAGTGTACAGTGATTGGTCCATCTTGTCCAAACTGCTCCTTAGTTTTGTGCACTTGTCCAATGAAATCGATGAAGCCCTCTCCAGTTTTTGGCACTCCCTGCTCAGGCCAGTCGGTGAACTGGAACTGGCGGATTGTTCTGGATTGTCCATCCTGACGGGCACAGATATGGATTTTCAGTACGGTTGAACCGGGCTGTTATTTGCAGATAGCGCAATAAAAAAAAAAAAACCAAAAACCCCCCAGCAAGTCAGAGGTCCAAGTTGAGGTCTATGTGAGTGCATCTAATTTCCACCTGGGTTGTGATTTAAATAAAGCCGACATCCAAGATGGGAGACGAAACCAGCAGGCTGCAGCTCAGAGGCATTTTTTTCTCCCGTTTGTCCAGAATTTGCCTTTTTGTTTAAAATATAATCACTTTAAATGGCCTCCATGTTTGTGCTGTGAAAGCATACATTTAGAAGCCAAGACTGTGAGCCACATGTATATAAAAGAAGAAGTGGATGTGGGATTAGAGTGCGGCAGCCGTGGGAGCCTTCAGATGACACTGAGGTGTATTTATAGCACATTGAAACTACTGCATCACAGGGAGTTCCAGTACTGCCCCCCCTCAGGGACCTAAGCATGTGCTTTTCATGTATTTTCACAGCAAATCACACACATCCACACACACCAAAGACAATCTATAGAGCAAGCCTACTGTTTCTAAATCTGGGTAAACACGGCGCATTCACTGGGTGTCAGCCTGTCAGGAAAAATAACACGGGACGCGTTCTGATCACTGCTGCTGTTTCTGATGAGAGCTAAAGTGAGGAGAGATTCTGGTTGGATGCTTGGATTTCTGAGAGTTGCTGGGGATTTTGAAGGAAGCCCACAGACACTTCTTTTTTTTTTTTTCTCTCAACGTACCCTGGCATCTGTGACTTTGAACTCTCTGAGGATGTACTGAGGCATATTGTACTCAGCCATTGGATCCACCACAAAGTACTGGTACCTGGCGGAACGCTCTGCTGGCCAGTACTGATGACACTTCTCCTGCAAGAAAAAAGAAATTTTCAACAAAATCCTTCTGGATGGAAGAAAAACCCACTTTTTCATTCTCACTTAATGACTGCCTTGTGATCACATGTGGCTTACTGGAAGTTATTAATCATTTTCAGCGATGGAAATGTCTCTGCTCACAAAAGAGAATCCCAAAAGACTAATCTATGGTTTAGAAAAACCGATTCATCTTCGTTGGCAAAATATTTACATAATTTGTTAGTGTTCTTAACTACAATCATGAGGGCTTTTATTTCTATCAGCGCCGCTTATGGTTGAGAGGGTGATGAAAGCCGTAGCTGTGCGGCTGAGTAATGTCAGAATCGCCTAAATCATCAGCAGAAACGGCTCAAATTAATTTGATGGGGGACCAAAACGCTTCTGCAGATTTTGCCTTTAAAGGAGCAGATTGACGTTTAGGTAACTTCTTCTAATTGTCTACTTCTACACATGAGGTGACATAATAGAGCAGCTTGCAAAAGTATTCATACCACTCGTGCTTTGTACAGGTCTGTCCTTTATGGCCTGTTGAATGAAAGTGACACTAAGGGTGTTTTCACACTTGATAGTCTGGTACATTTGGGGATCAAAATTGCAACATTTATTACATTTTCATTTGCTGCGGTTCACTTTTAAGCTGCACCGACAAACCAAACCCTTACAAACTCCTGTTCACCTCCTCGCTTATATAACTACTGAAGGAAATGACCCAAAAACATCAGAAGAAGACCTGAACACAACTTCCTACTTCACAAAATGTAAACAAAAATGGAGTGGAGTCAGATTTTAGCGGTTGTGGGATTTCTCTTTTGTCTTTGGCAGACAACTACAAGCCATTGGTCCCGGTAGAGCCAGACACAGGAGTTTGTTTTGGTTTTACTTACCCAGAATGCTCTGCACTGTTGTCTGCTTCCTACTTTTGGAGCGGTCTCCAGCCCGCTTGGCATTCGAACTGCACCGGAGTTCACTTCAACGGCCCAAAAAAACTCTGGCACGGTTTGAATGCATTTGTGAATGCCAAGCGGACCAGAGACCGTAACACCTAAAGTTCTAATCCAATAAAACTTTGAAAAAGACTCTAGCAAGGCACTGAACATGTCCATGATGAAACAACTAATCTCTTATCTACCTCGGTGAGAATGGGAACAACCAAGGAATTCCTAAATATTTCAATCATAATTATGGAACAGTGTCCAAAGATTTTCCATCAGAATGTTACATTCAAAGCGGCCAAATAAGAACAAACTCTGCCTTCAACAGGTCTCATTTTAAAGCACAGGCTACTGGAGTTATCGGCATGCTTGGAATGGACCCAGATATTGACAAATCTGACACCAAGGCGGCCCGATTTGAACCCTCCGAGCCGCGCTGATAAGGAGGTAAACTTTGAGCCGCAGTTATTGTTCAGGTCTGGAATGAATTAATATTTGAGTAGCCCAGCTCAGCGGCTTAGCCGGGGCGAGCCGGCCTGCTGGAGATGGCTATCGTCTGCCTGAAACGCTTCGCTGCCCTTACAGGGCGGCGTATCTGTGGTGTTTTGGGGCGTGAGAGTTTTTGTATTACCCGGCCCATTTCTCGTAGCTTGGTGAGCATGACCACGATGGTGGAGTTGTGCTCCCACAGCATCCTCCAGAAATCCTCGGTGGTCTCACTCAGGGGTCCCTGTGTGGCGATGTAGGCTTTCTGCTGTCTGAAGGTGAAAATACACAGAGAGCAAAACCAATAAACGTTACAGGGAATCAATATCAACTTTACGGCACTTTTACAACAGACATTATGAAGCGTATTACAAAGCAATAACTACAGGAAGAACCTTTAAGAGGAGCTGCTGTAAAAAGGTTAGCAAATGCTAACTGAACTATCCTCCACTTTGCCACAGTAGGGTCATCTGACTGGAAACCTTTTACAATTCTTTAAATTTTAAACTTAAGATAATAAATAAAATCCAAGGATTCTCTTTAAAAAAGGGAAATAGTCCTTTATCTTCACATACAGACACCTGCATCATTAGTCAGCCACAGAATTTTCTTATAGCAATATCAAAAAATAAACAAACTGTTCAACCTGCATGGAAGATTACAATAATTCATTAGTCAAACTATTTGATGAATGCATCACATATGTATAAAAATGGGGTAATCATAATTTCTCAATATGGATCTAACTTCATTTGAGACCCAGAATAAATTGACTTTGATTGTGGCCTGTTAAACCATGATATAGATTGGTAGAAACACATCAGTTGCAGAAAATTGACTGATCCAGAAATATTTAAAACATTCAGATTTATCTGTGTGTATATTTAATTAAGTAGTGACTATCAAAGGTTGTAGCTGCTGCTTTTATATTCTTGTTAAGTCTATAATGTTATTCTAAACCCACAGGGCTACTGAAGCATTTCCTTTATTTATAGAACCACCACTTTTAGATCAAAGCGTTCAATCAGTCTTGTTGTAGAGCAACCTAAGCCCTGCTCACTGGCTTATATTTAAATCTGAATTTAGTTTTTGTTGAACTGCAATACATTTGGCCAGTTGGATGGACTCGCTGCTCTTTATCTCCAAAGAAATTTCCGAAACCAAAATAGAGAAGCTGCAAGAGAATAGTGGAGATATAAATATGATGGGGATAAATGCAAGAATGAGAAAGATAATCGTTCTGTTCATTCTTTAAATGCAAAGGTTTGTAGAACTGAGGATGACAAAGATTTTTCTTGTTCATAATATACATAGTAAATAATTCATGGTCACTCTCCTCTTTGAGCAATTCTAGCTTGTATAGATCGCGCCGTCTCTCTCTCTTTCCCTCTTTGTAACCCAATCATGTATTAGGGAGGGAGGACACTCGATATGCTCACCAAACTGGAGATGAGCTCATCCTCTGAGATGCCAGAACAGTGCTGCTGTCCTACGTGACTTTGCTCAGCCTGAGCAGTTCTCTGGTTGACCAGCAGGTGGCAGCAGTGTTCTTATCACCAGCAAGAAGAAAGCCAGTGCAGAAGTGCATGCATAATTGCACGCAGACACACTTGCATATGTTTGCCGCACATGTAAACCTGCATTCAGGTGTAGGTATTTATCAGAGCAGCAGCTCTGCATGTGTATTCAGATGCGCTGCTGCCGCCGAAGCACGCACACACACCCTGAGCCGTGGCTGAACAGCTAATGAAGGTGCTGCAGGCGAGGCACTAATATGGAACCGGGAGATTAGAATATGCTCAGGGCCTCGCTCGTACAAATACAGAGAGGAGAGGATACAGGAAGAGACGGAATCAAATTAAAATTAGGAGGGAAAAAAAGATCTGCAAAGCACAGAGAGAAGGAGCTGGAGGAGTGAGCAGTGCTCTTTCCAGCTGGCCATCATAGGGCCATGTAGGTCTCATAGCTGAAGATGGGAGGAAATTACCCCTTCCTAACTGTCACAACTGGTCACTTTGTTGCCTTTGCAACAAGGAGAAATATTTCATTTTCCCCCTTTTTGTAGGGAAATCTGTGTAGAGCAATCAGACCCACGATATGATTTTGCCAAAGCTGAAAAGAAAGGACAAATAAAAAAACAAACTAATTGCAAGCAGTTCTAAAAGGGGACCAAGTCCCCATTATGAAGTCTAACCCCACCCATGCCTCACCCAGCGCACCTCCCTCTTTTTCTTCCTCTCAGGTCGACTTACTAGATCATTGACCAAACAAAACTTAGAAAGAAACGGCTTAAGGGAAGTGGTTTCTGAGCTTTTACCTGATGGCAACTTAATGTTGGTCTGAAAAGAGCCTTTTTCAAAATCACTGCAGTTTGAACAGATGTAGTGTTCAAGCTGCACAGATTTTTTTATATAAATGCCCTTTTTTTTTACTCCTAAAGAGAAATATGCGCCTTCAAGCTGAAAGGACTCTCCACTTCCTTTCACGGTAGACTTTCATGGGTAGACACTCATTCAGAAATTCTCGAAAATCCCACCATTGATTTGTCTGGTAATAAAAACAAGAAATTTGTAAATAATACCTTTTAATTGTCTTCACTATGTAATTTTGTGCTCTGTAACACAAGAAAAGCTGACTTAACCAATACTTTACAGTTTAAACAACTAAAATGACTAAACACTGGAAATAAACCAGAAGATAGAGGGCATCAACTTTTCTGGTCCATTTAAAACATTTAACAAGATGTTTTTCATTATATTTCACTTCATCACCACATTTACACTTTTGTTCATAAGCCACACCCACTTTGGGTAACCGTGGTCATGTTGAACATGTTGGGCCATTACCCTCTACAGTAGGATTCTTGCCAAATTTTATGCGCATCCTCAGGATCACTTTTTGTTTTTGGAAACAAATTTTATCTAAATGTATTTCACATTTCCTGAAATCTATCCAACTGTGTTTTTAAAATTTATTTTATTTGGCTCATCTCTACATAAGACACACAAATGTCTTATGTAGGATTAATTGCCATGCTTGTAAGCCTCATTGAAGATTACAAATGTACAAACATTTAGAATTCGTGCCTCTCATGATTAATTTTAGGAATTGTTCAAATCCAAGATGTTCTGTTTTATCTTGCTTAAGGCTTAATTATTTTCAAAATATAGATTTAAATGATCTAAAAAGTCAACTTTAAAGTGCCTCTGTTGCCATTGACATACTTCTTTTCTGAGTAGTGCATGCATATTGGGATCAAGGGTGTGGATCTCATACGGTTATGTTTCTACATATTTAACCACTAACTGGACATCGGTTGTTGAAATTTTAATGCTCTGTGAGCGCCCCCAAGTGGTTGAGACGAGTGAAGCATATTTAGTTCACAACTGAGTTGATTTCATTGCATCTGAGCAATAACGGTAGTATTCCAGGTTGTGTCAGATCCTTGGAAATTGTTGCATCTGCAGGCTTGAATGCTTAAAAAAACAGGACAGAGGAATTTGATAAGACATAAGGAGGATGGGGATGGTCAGGGAAACAATCCAGGCCATATTGGCCAGAGTTCTTACTGAAGGGACGGACTTCTTTCACCTCCTCATAAAATGTCCCCCAGCCAAAACTGAAGCAATACCAATATCATCCAACAATCCTGACTTCTGTGCACGCAGCGTCCCGATGAGCCCTCTCCGCCTCATCCCACACGACTGCAGCGCTTCAGGACATGCTGTTTCATTTCAACCTCATTACAATGCTAAAACTCCAGCCTGCATCAGAGCATATCTGTAGCGCCCTCTGTAGCAGAGCTGGAATCAATGGTTCGCCTCTCATTAGTTTAGTATATTATTGGCTTTTCTTGAAGGCGCCGGGGTGAAGGGCACTGGAGGCCTTCGTTTAGTTTTTATTCATGCCCGCGTTTTAAAAGCGGCTTAATTACACAGTGCTGCTGGTGCACACAACAGGTCCCCGCCCGGATGTCTGTCTCTGCTATGATGTCGGGAAGGGAAATTAGGAAGGGAGAGCAGGAGGATGCATAGGAGATGGAAAGAGAGAGAATAAGGAAGAAATAAGAAGGAAAAGGGGAGAAAGTGAATATGAAGAAAAGCAGGAGAAGGGAAGAAACACTTCAATACAAACACTCCTGCTTCAATTACACTATTTACACAGCAACAAAGGGGGGTGGGCCTCTGCAGAGCACCTTCTTATTAGCAGCAGAAAGAAGAGGGGGAGTTGGGAGGTGGAGAGCGGAGGTGTCATCGCTGTCATGGCCCAATACGAAGCAGAACCCCATATGGATTAAATGGCATTTCACGCTCACTAAATCCATCCCTTCACTTAAACCACAGAAGAGCCAGCTCTGTCTGTCACTCCCCGCACTTATAGAGATATAAAACAGAGTGCTGCCTTTTCATCTTCTTCCCTCTAGGAAGCAATTTGGACTCACAGAGCACACAGAGACACGCACCATGGCGGCGGCTCAGCGGACGAAAAGCCACATCGACAGGGCTGGGAATGACTCTTGCAGCTGGATGCTGCCCGCTGCCGCTTTAATCCGCTCACATACGGCTTTATCTGTCACCTTAGACAATCATTCACACCAGAAAACAGGCACGGTCCAAGCTGAGTTGGGTCTGGATACTTTAGGACATTGGTTTTTAAATTAAAAGGTAAAGGTCATCCCTTTGAAATTAAAACGATGGAACATTTAGAGCAGTGGTATTTCCTGAGTTTTTTCAGAGTTCTCTGTTCTTCAGTTTACAATATAAAATACTAATCTTCTCCAAGAGGAAAGGAAGGAAGGTATGGCAAAAGGAAGGACAAATAAAAGGGAGGAAAACAAGTAGAAAAGGTCACAAGGTAGGAAGGTGGGATAATGGAAACTAAAGACTCAAGAGAGAGATTAAGAAACAGTAACAGAATACAAGTCAAAAAAGAAAGGCACAGAAGAAAGATTTGAAAGAAGAAAATACAAAAAGAATAGAGTGATGTAGGACACATGAAAGAAAGACAAGAAGTAGTACATGGAAACAAGGAAGGAAAACAGAAAGTTTTGGTTTTGAATAAGAAGTGAAGGTCAGGAGATCGTTTTAGTTTTGAACTCTCATTCTAAAACCAGACCTGGAAAATTCCAGACTTTTCCTGACTGCATTAAACCCTCGTTTCGTCCTCTTCAGATGATGTAAAACCCTGCAGTTTTTCCAGGCTGAGTCTAATTGGAAAGGTTAACGTAAAGCTAACTGTAACAGTAGTTCCAACCTCTGGTCATATATCAAAACTGAATGACATGTCTGCCTTGCAAAACTTTTGCAAATTACTCTGATCCTCAGCAGGCAGAGAGGATTCAGAAAGAAAATGAAGTCCTGCATTACATCCTGTCTGATCATCATAAAGAAGAAATGCAACTGCTGTGAAGATGAGTTTGATCAATGTCCAAATCCTGTTTGGGATTGTCAAAGGAAGCTGTTTCAGCCAGACTGACTCCTGTCAGACATTCCTCGGCACCTTTATCTTAACTTTAAAAACAAAAACCACTTGAAGGAAGGAGCCACAAACTTCACAGCTGACATTTCATCCCTTTGACTGAGGTATGCAGGATGAAGGTAGCCATTTGTTTTGTTATGAGAGGGAAAAGTGTGAGCGATTGTTTCAGATAGGGGCGCCAACAAAGCTCTGGAGATGATTCATGCCTCTGAATCATCAGGGAGGAGGGGGGCCACTCTGGTTTTGTAGATACGAGGGTAGAAAGTATTTAGTTGCAAGCTCTAATCAGTCAGCATCTCCCTCAAGTTTATGACTCAACAGAAACTTCTTTCCTTTTGAGGTCTGAAAAGCATCAATCACCAGCTTCTTGTTACTGAAACAGGCTTTGAACTCATAAAAAGTGAGTCTGTTTTCTTTTTTTTAGCTTCTTGTTTGTGCAACAGAATAAAATTATTGCCACAAAACCTCTTAGACCAGTTGCAATAGCAACAATGCTCAGCCTGCAGCTCAGCTTGAGCCAGTCCCTGATGTTAAACCCTGAAACCTGCAGAATGTTTCCACGGGGTCTCTGCACGTTTCCCCAACTCAAATTTAAGACTTCCATAATCCACATCGCCTCGTATGGGCTGGCAACTGAAGCGCGTCAGTGGCAAAAACTAACATCATTCAGCCAACTGATGATAAATTTACACTTACCCAGGATAAATGCAAAAAAGCTAGCTAGCTTACAAGGATATATTAGCAGCAAGTTACCAGTAGTCTCAACCGTCTCGAGTCAAAGAACATAATGAATATGCCTGACCAAAACATTTTCTTGACAGAAAAGTCCTAGATATAGCCTACGAGAACATATGAAACTAAGTGGTCCTGCCTTGACAAAAAGCCATTTTTAATCTTTGCTGACCTGTAGCCATCAATGAAGCTGGCGTTGATGTAGTCGGAGCCCTCAACACCACGGATGGGCTGCAGGCAGACACGGGTGGATTCAAAAGGCATGATGTTGACCAGCCGGTTCTTGAACTTGTTGCAGGGCAAGTTGGCGCTGATGAAGCGTGATGTGTGGGCTTTGGAGTTGGCCAGTCTCTGTTTGATAAAACATAGGAGAGAGGGAAAATGTCAGACAGGGAAACAAATGAATGACATGAAGAATACAAACAAGGATAGAATTTGAAACAACATTTTCTGACAGGTGAAAAGCAAACTAATCAGCCCACTTAAATCCACTCTAATCAAAAACTAGTTTGATTGCCTAAAAAGTCTGGTTCTTTTGGGTAGATGTGAATCGAACTCTGATGCATACCAGAAAAGCGAACTCTGGTCTGGCTACACACATACGTCTCTGTCCGATTGGAGGAGGACGCTCCAAAAGCAGGAAGTGGTCTTCAGGCGCAGGGCATTCTGTACAAGCATACCCAAAGCAAATGCAAGAGTCTAAGGCTAGTGGGAGAAATGGCTCATGGTTTTTTACTAAAGACAAAAAAGAAATTCTACAACCACTAAAGTCTGACACCACTCAATTTTTTGCCTACATTTTGCAAAGAAGGAAGTTGTGTTCATGTCTTTTTCGGGGGTTTTCACATTGTTTCCTTCAGTGGTTCTTGATGCAGCGCCACCACAGGTGAGAGAGTGAACAGGTTTTTCAAAGGGTTTTGTTCGTTTCACACAGTGCAGCATGCAAGCAAACTGCAGTAGCTGAAAATGTAACAAATGTTGCAATTTTAGTTCCCAATCGAACAAAGTCTCCTGGACTATCAGGTGTGAAAACACCCGGTGTGTGCTGTGGATATCGACAGGAAGTGTGGCTGACTTCTCTTCCCATTTAGTCCCAGTTTGCTTGCCGGACTGTAGGCGTCATAAGCACGGTGCTGGCAGTGGACAGAGAGCAGATGGACGGCACAGGAGAGTGTATGGACCGTCATGCTACTGCAGGAGACGGAGTGTGTTGTGGCCAGACTGTGGGTGGGGGATGCAGGCCGTAGACCCACATGTACACCACAATCATCCTCTCACTCTTTCATTTTCGCTTGTTGGCAGGAGTGTAGATGCTATTATCACTTCAAACAGAATGGATCATGGTTGTAAGAGGGCTAATGGCAGGGACGCGCTGCGAGGAAAGTGTGTAATAACATCACAGTCGATGGCTATTGACAAAAAGGGTATGTGCGCCGTGTTAGGCCGACCTTGAGAACCAGCAGGGGTGTATATGCGCGAGTGTCAGTCATTTTGTAATCGTCACCGGGTCGATGTGTTCACAAGTGTTTTGTTCTGGCTTATTTAATCCTAAAAGATGTGCTGAAGATGCTCCTGAAGTATCAGCCCCAATGTCACGGAGACGCCTGAGCATCGGCTCATTTGGTGGATTGTGGAGAAATTATTCACACCCTTATGAATCACAGATCTTATTTTATTATGAGATGTTTTACAAACTAAACTCTGATACCCCTAAATAAATTCCAGACAGGTAAATCCAGCCTTCAACAGGTTTTCTTCTGGGATCGAGTTGAATTTAACTTCATTCATCAGCTTTCATGTCTCTACTGAATGAAGACAACTCCACAGCATGATACGGCCTCGGTGACATTTTCAACTGGTACAGTTCACTTTCACGCTGCACTGCGTCAAATGGACCAAACCCTTTGGAAACCCTACAGTATTAACTCCCTTGCCTGTGGTGGCACTGCACCAAGAACCACTGAATGAACGACACGAAAACCTCTGAAGAAGAGATGAACACAACTTCCTTTATGAAATATAAACAAAACTGGAGTGACGTGAGATTTTACCAGTTGTAGGACTCGTCTTTGGCAAATGACCATGAGCCATTTCTCCGGCCTGCACCAGACTCGCGCATTTATTTTGGTTGTACTTACCCAAAATGCCCTGTGCTACAGTCCACTTCCTGCTTTTGGAGCAGTCTCCAGTCCGCGTGGCGTTCACTATGCTTGTCCTCCTAAAAACCTAGGTTTTTAGTCAGCATCACATCTCCCCAAGCGAACCGGACTTTCTAGGCAAATGGACTAGAGTTAATTTAAAACGGACTGAACTGGTGCGAATGCAACCTAAATGATACACAGGTCTGTAATCCAATCACCATTCAGGTGACTCAAGGCGCTAGGTTTTATTTAGGATTAAAATTGTATCCTTTTCCTCCCACTTCACAATTACACACCACTTTGTGTTTGACTAGCACACAGAATCTTATTAAAACAGAGCGAACTTCTCAAATTTTATCCCATTACAGCATCTTCAAATGGGAATGAATACTTTTACAAGGCACTTTAAATGCAGCAGCAGGAGAAAATATGTGTATGCATATTTTAAACACCTTGAACTCCAGCTCCATGGCGGTGACCGTCTCCCCGGGCGGCGGCTGGGTGAGCTTCTGGATGTGGGCGTACAGGTTGCGAGCCGGCACCTCCGTGTTGCCGCAGGTGGCGGCCTCCAGGAGGGATTCGTGGATGAAGATGTACTGGTCCTCGGTCTGGACCATGTAGTTCCTCTGGGCACGCATGCACGTCACATGGCCGTAGATGTCCACGGTCTTCTCGTGCTTCATGCGCTCCAACATGGCGTCAATCACGATGAAGCAGCCGGTCCTGCCAACGCCCGCACTGTTGGAGGGAGACAGAGGGTGGCAATTAATGCCATTTTCACTGAAGCTACATAGTGTGGTAGAAAAAGCTGTTCAATGAATAGAAAAGCACCAGATACACTTATAATCCTAATGTGGGGATGAATTTCCCAAGTATAATAGTTTTTTTCAATGCTTTGACACTGGATATTGAAGACAGACTGAAAGGTTACGGTTTGTGAATGTAACATTTCCAACTTGGCCTCTCCTCCCCTTTCCTGTTGAGTAATGCTGTTGTCGATGTCTATTGGAAGTGGGATGTCTGCGCTTGAAATTAGGTCATTTTTCACCTTTTTTTGTGGACCTCACCCAAGTTAACAACAACAACGACACTTCACCTTCTCTGTGTTCTTTTGCTCCTCTTACTCTAGAAAATCACATATCCAGCAAAGCCAATACAGTAATGCCAAATGGCAGCACATTTTACCAGCGTGCATCATCTCAGAGGATCTAAATGGAGCAAATGCAAAAATATGCAGACCTTCTGGATTGTGGTGCACAGCTCTGTTCCTGTGTGCATTCACAAACAAGTATAAATGAACCTTTACATCAAGCTGGCTGCAAATGCATGCAGCAAAACAAAGTTGAGGCCAGTTAAAGGACAAACACTGAAGTTGAGACTTTAGTGTTTTGCTTTCCAATGTGTTTTTTTAATCATAACATATTTAGTGACATATTTAATAGTTTCAGGATTTTAGTGCTTCATTTCACAACTTTAAATATGAAAAAAAATAATGACGCAATTATATTTACAACCACAAACTGGATTTTATTTTGCACGAGCAGAGTAGAGGGGAATGAATGCACTTTTCAGATGGTGATGGCAGCATCATGCTGTGTGGATGCTTTTTTTCTTATTTTTTTAAAGTCTGCAAATGACTCTCAAAAGGCATGAATCCCTTTACACACTGCTTAAAGTTGGTATGTCACATGAAAATATTCCTGTAAATTACATTAAAGTTTGTGGTTGTAATGTGACAAACTTTGAAAAAGCTTAAGGGATGTGAATACTTTAGCAAGGCACTGTAACAAGATGTAAACTCACTAAACTAGCACTATTGATAAAAGAAAAAGCACTACTTTTTATCACAATACAGAATTCTTTCTTTTTTTTAATGGCTGCTTATGGTACATTTTTTAGGTAATGCATATTTTACCAAAAAAAAAAACATACGTTGCCATTACTGCTTTATTTATTACTTTAATCTTTAAAATAGTATGCAGTGTCTTGCAGACATATTTCTACCCTTTGAGGTTTTTCATATTTTGTCATGTTAGAACCAACAACTGGATTTTATTTGGCGGCATCAGAGTAAACAGGGCTGAACACAAATGGACACCACACTTCTTTCCGGAACTGGAACCAATCATCGGCAGCTTCACCCACCTGCAGTGGACCACCATGGGCCCGGCGTCTGGAGGATTGCAGGCCTTTACTCGCCGTAGGAAGGCCAGGATGGGTGTGGGATACTCGGGCACGCCGTGGTCAGGCCAGGCCATGAACTGGAACTGCCTCACCTCTCTCTTCTCGCTGGAGCCGTTCTGTAGGAGAGCCGAGGTGGGCGGGATTAGGCCGGTGGATATTAATTGGCTGCTTTTTGAGTTTTCATGCCGAGAAGCATTTCTTTTAGCATGAAAAAGGTCATGCTGCTTCCTTGAAAGGAGCTGTACAGTCGAGATTTGAAAAGCACAAGTTGGTCCAAATTTATGTCTTTTCTCTCACACCCTATGAAATTACCCAGCATTGCTGCATGCCATTAACTTTGTCTCTTTCCTGTAGGTTGATTTATTTATTTCTTCCTTCTGCAGCTATTCTGGGCTCAGACCTCTCATGTACAATTACTGTTCCAGCCAACTTCATGTCTTGTTTACATTTTGTTGGGGGGGGGGGCTCAACAAATTATGTTCTGGACTGACTGAAATGCAGTAAAATTCAACCACTTGTCAAGAATTTTCAAGGTAAATTTTCAAACTTTTTCAGAACCACATGTTGGAGATAAAAATAACAAATGAACTAAAGAAGACAGTTTCAATTCACTATTATATAATACCATTTATTACTGCTAGTAATAATATGTGGTTATAGTATTCTACATTCAACAGCAGAGACAAAGTAAACTAAATATTGGTCTGAGAAAGTTGCAAAAAAAAGTCTAAAAAGTGTTACTGCTAAGTTTTCTGGAATTTAGCAAATGCAAATAATTTTGATAATTCTCACTGAACTAAAACAAGATAAACTGGATCAGATTTCACTTCAGACAGCGAGAAAATATTATCTTTAAATATCTGGTTTCAACTACAAATAACGCTTTCCAAATTTAGGCTGCACTTTATTACCAAACTGTCCAGTTTGAACATCACACACTCTCAGGGACTTGATGCAGAAATCAAGCACTGATTTAAATCCAATAAGAATCTCCATCCTCACATAGCCTACAGAAATAATGTAGTTTCCCATATAACATGAGACAATTTAAATGTTTCAGTGTTCAAAATGAATAACAGTTTATAGAAAACACTAAATGCTCCAGCCTTCAAAATGTGAGGCAAGAAACATGCAGATTATGCAGGTTTTTTACCTTGTAGAGGGCAAAGGTTCGGACGCTGTAAGTTGCCAGCTCCACAGTGTCCAGCATCGTGACCTGGATCATCCCGTATGTCTCTGTTCCTCGTGACGGCCAGTACTGGTCACACTTCACCTGGCAGGAGCAAGAGAGAGAGAAAGGGCTGCTAACATCCGATACAAGGCGAGACAGAGGCTGTGTGGGATCAAGCTGATTAACAAGGAGGAAACATTAAAGAGGTCACATCAAAGGCCCTGTCCACTGTCTAATTAAAAGCTGAAAACTCTGAGTCTGCTCCTGTATCACAGAAACAACGTACACCAGTGAATCAGGCTTTTATACGCACACTCATGTGTGTCTCCATTTGAAGCGGGGTTTCAGATGGGTATTATTAGAAAGGCCCACTTTGTCTCTAACCGGCCTCTGATCATTTTTAATCAGCTAATTGTTTGGTGGTTTGCAGCCCTTTGTCGTGCGTGCTTTAGGGTGGATTTCTGATGGCTGGATTGAATGTGTGGATCTAAATGCCTGGTTCTGCCTGTAATGAAGGGGTAGCACGTTGATTTATTGCACAGCCCTTGATCAACAACAATCCTCAAAGCATTTATTCTGATTTTATGTCAAAATATTACATAATTTTGAAGTGAAAGGAAACTCAGTCTGTCAGTCTTAAATTTATGTACCTAAAATTAAAACCTTAAAATATTATTTTCTTTAAAAGATTAAATTGTCCTGCCAGGACAAAATTTAATACCTGTGATTAACATATTAAAGGCCAACTTTTTCAATTCTGTGTATGGTATGCTTTTTTTCTAGTGGGACTTTTCTGCCAGGCAAAAGTTTGAGTTGCACGTAAACATCTTCATTGGACAATGTGATTCTAAGGACGAGGCTACTTGTAACCAGCTGCTAATCCTAACGAGCTGGCTAGCTTTTTTGTGTCCACCATGAGTAAGTGCAAATTGTCTGGTTGGCTGGAAGACTTTCGTACATTTCTGTGGATATATTGGTCTTAAAAAGTCTTACATTTGAGTTGGTGAAACCTGCAGAAGCCCTCTAATACCCCTAAATTAAATCACGTGTAACCAGTTGCCTTCAGAGATCACCTATTTAATAGAGTTTGTGTCTAATTTACACCCCATCCAAACCAGAGGAAAGGACTGTCGTTTTCAAAACACCAGCGTCCACATGGGACTGTTTCCAGAAATTATTTCATTCACATGGAAACACTGAAAACGATCCAAAATGATGTTTTTACCACCTAACCTGTTAAGTGGTGCTAAACATGGAGTATGGGACATGGGCATAAAGCCTCCACATGACGTAAGCGGTAAACACAAGTAAACAAGAATAGTGAACAACTAACCACGAGTGGAGTCCTTTGTAGAACTTTATAATGAGGTTCTATACTCTCTTCTGACTGCAGCCACAACCTGTATTTTATTTAGGAGCATCGGGGAAGAGAGGATTCAAATGCACTCTGTACATTTTGGATCTATAGTCGTGGCTCAGGAATAGAGCAGGAACACCAAATATGGAGGCTGTAAGTAAGTCTGCTGGGACCATTAGCTGCTCTTTCTGCCCCCTCTCCAGTCGGGTTACTGTAAATAAAGGCCACCGCTTCCACTGCCCAATTATCCTCCACTTTCTGTTGGTCTACCATATAAAATCCCATTAAAGTTCAAAGGGTGTGAATACTTTTTAAGGGCAACACATGAGCAGAAGTGGACCTTTGATTTGTCTCTCTGCTTTAGCAACGAGACAGCAGAATTAGAGCAAAGATTGAAGGCTGCTGTGATCTTCACCTTGACATGAACATGACCTCCTCCTCCTCAAATTAATGAACCGCATTACTGCATGTTAGAGGAATGTTGCAACGGTTTTCAAAAGGCAATGATAAGGCATCTTAAAAAGCAGTGCATGGATCTGCACAATCAATTTCCAGTTAGGTTTTACGGCAATCCACCAATCCAGTTCACCAAAGAGATGAGCCACATCATTATCTCAGCATTTGAAGTTGTTTGATTGGCATTGCCTCTCAGGATGTTTTCAATATGAAACCATTCCTTGTTTATCCTGCCAGATATGTGTTTTTACGACGAAAAACAACTAAATCTTACAGAGTATTTGCTAGTTTCGACTGCAAATATGTTCATACACTTCAAATATGACAAAAACTAACTTACAGAAACACTTCAGCAGGTTTTAAGCCAATAATTCCTTAATATTGGTGAAAAAGTACCAGTTTTAATGGCAGATTATTTCACTCATAGCATGGGATAAATGTCTTGTTATAAGTGAAATAATCTGCCATTGGGACCAGCACTTTTTCATCAATTTTAAGAGATTATTGAAGTTTCCACGATGTTTTGCGTTTTTGTAGCACAAGCAGCAGTCACAATTCCCAGTGTTCAAGGCGCTCTGGATGAGATGCTACGAAAACAGGGAACGCTTGTAAATGTGTTAGAATAAGGAGTCATTATAAACAGCTGCAGGAACAAAAAAAACATAAACAAATCAGAAAGCTTTTAATGCCACAACTGCAGGGACCAGAACGTAGAAGGCATTGATTGGGACGCGGCGCGAGGAATGGGATGTGCCGCGGGGTGAACTAATCGTATTGACGCTACAGAGCTGAGCTGACATTTGGAGGCACTTTGGCTGCCTCGGCGAGCTGCTACAAATTGACAAACAAAATGTTCTAAAATTCTTCTGCTCACATTTCACCTCCCCTGGAGACAGCTCCCATTCAGAGGCGGAGGCGGCGCTCGCAGGAGAGAAACTCAATTGAGTGATGGGGAACTGCTTGCACCGCAAACATATGGATTGGCAGTCACCTCTGTAATGAATATCTCTGTGTTGTCTGAGGTTCGGTGGCATGTACTCGCTCATACTGACACACACAGGCTGCGCCATCGTCTACCTTCGCTTTGAACTCTTCTTCTCAGCCTTTTGCAGAAGCCGCAGACCTTTGATCTACACACACACGCACACAGTGGCTTGTACCTCTGGTCTGATTTCAACCCCTGACCTTTTAAAGTTTTACTCTCTTGTAATGACGGTGCAAGAGGAAGCCAAATCTGCCTGCTGTCAGATCGCATCGTATTTGTTCAGCTCCAGCAGTATTTGGCATAAAGCATTAAGTCTTGCTGGTCGCTGGAGGGTTGACTCATTCGCTCACAGTATGCGTCCGAGGGCATTTTTGCACAGAGAAGTGAGCAAACTATGAGTAATTTATGGAAAGGAAGTTGAAAAATAAACATCTCCTCTGGTAGCTGCTCAAACAACCTTTTGTTAACATTGTGAAGTCAAATAATGGATAACACTGAACTTTTTATGTTTATTTCAACCCTTAAAATAAAATTTTGTTTGACTTCAGTTAAAGAACTTCACTCTGAAAAATTTAGAAAAATCCAACCTTTCTTTAATTTTAATCAAGTGATCAAGAGATTTTAAATTAGTAATCTATGCTTTTCTTTTTTTATGGGGCATGAAGCAGATCTTTACACTTGACTGCAAAGACTAGCAGCTCGTCTAAACTTGCACACATCTACATTTAGAGTAATACAATTTCTTGTAGCCACTGTTCAAAATGGGAAAGACAAGAGAAGGTCTGTAAATTGCTACAAAAATATCTACTCATCTGAAATAGATCATATTTACCGTGAGTAGAATCACTAAAAAGACCAAAACAAGTCTTCATGAGGTAAAAACAGATCTTTAGCAGGAGTGCCTATCATTGTGGAAGGCACCAGATGTGACATAAGCTACAACAAAAATTAAAAGAACTAAGAATGCAACTGCCTGTCTCGTTGTGAAATTATAAGACGTTTAATTTTATTAGCTACTTTCCAAACACTGTTTATTTGCAATGTGATTTGTTAAGACGGTTCCACTTATTAAGTAACGTTTTCTGTGCCGATGCAATTTAATCAGCCTAATCGGCTGTTGGCACAGTGTTGGCGGTCTCACTCTGGAAAGTCTTTAAGGCTCGCAACAAATATTTAATTGTTATTTCACTAAACATTTTCTCTTCATTAGAGTGACGGCTTTAATTGTGATTCATAGGCACAGCTGTTTACAGAGTAACATGATCTAAATAACGTATTAAAAAGCTGAACAATATGGCTTTTTGCAACATCTGTTTGAAACTGGGATTAGCCACAGTCGTGTATTTTGGAAAAGAATCTGATGACTATTTTCAAAATGTGAGACTTTTAGTTTTTGTTTGATGTAGAAAAATTATTTCTATCCATATTTTGTGACTGAAACATTTTATATTTTTGTCTTTCTCATAGCACAGATAATTTTTTTTATTTATCGTATAATATTTAGATAGTCCCTTCCTGTAAAACTGGTATAATTCAATAACTAGTACATATGTAGGAATTTAAATGTATTAAATAAATGTGTTTGCAACTATTAAAATATGTCATTTTAATAAATACCCAAGTAAATTTTTGAGTTTTTTTTTTTTAAATAAAATGTTGTAGTTAGATAATTACCAATGTTTTTAACGTATGCTTAAGACAAATTTTAATAAATTATTCTTGTATTTAATTTTTTAGATTCTAATGTTGATTTATTTATTGGATTCATTTTTATTCTTGTGAAATTTTTACATCTAGAAATATTTTAAGAGTTATTTATGTATTTAATTGTGGCATATTTTGACTTTAATTCAGCACAGAACAATAAATTAATTCAATAAAATAAATCCAAACATACAATGAATTCAAGTTCTATCTATTTTTATTCATTTTAACGATGTATTCAATATACCATTTAAAAATTTAGAGAATTATTGATAGAATATTGTTTATTTCATGTATGTGCTTTCAGTTTTACTTACAATATAAATATATTTGTTTGACATGTAATTCAAGCGTTGCATTGTGGGAGATTTGGACCTAAATAGCCAGAGAAGATGATGAAACTCATTTGGTTTAGTTGTTTTGGAGCAGAAACATCTAAAATATGCAGGACTTGTCTCATGTTTGTTTAAATTTGACTAATCCTGGGATCAAAGAGAGACAGCCTGTCTGTAAATTGCCTTTCAGACACACTTCATATATAGAAAGGCATTTGTGAATCTGCCTGTGTGCTCACCATGAAGCCAATGTGTAATAAAAATCTTCTAATCAAACACATTGGATTTTTTTAGGAGGATGAGAAACAATTTAGGTATCTACTTTGACAAAACAATTACTTTCCTGTAGCCTCTGTCTAGACGAACTCCAGGTGATGATACTCTCCTGGAAACCCACATCTAGAGTTTTTCAAAATTAGCTTTTTTTCATTTACATTTTCTGTTACTTGCAGTTATTTTTTCTACTCTGGGGACTCCTTCATTAGGGGGCTGTGCACACACTAATAAAGCACCACGTACTGGCAGGACTTCACGCTGTCTGTTTTCCCCCCATGGAATTGGTGAGCATTATTTCCGATGGTAATTAAATAAATCCGTTCCAGTTTGAAACCTCAAGTTGTCATGCGCTCATTTGTTTTTTGCTTTTATTAGGCGGGGACGTGTTTAACGCTGTGGGGCCACAATCCTCTTTAAGCTTCAACTTTAGAAATCTGATTAGAGCTCTTCGACTTTGGAGGACCAAATTCAGAAAGAGCAACACAAACGAGACTCTGCGACGCCTTCGGTGTACTGTTACAAAAATAAGCAGGCGGCAATCGAGAGTCGAACTCCTGGAGCCGTTTCTAAATAACGACGGAGCCAGTGCTATAATGAAAGTCTAAAAATAACCACAATGTGCTTGTGTGCGCTGTAATTTGGTTGAAAATGTGCTTCCGTTCAGTAGAGAGTGTTGCTCTTATGTACAAAGTTGCATCTCTACCTTCATAAGTGGCAAACAAACAGGAGGGAGAATGGAGCAGCAGCAGTTCAGAGCTGCAGCTCAACGTTTCTTCACATTGAGTGAGATTTTATACAGAAGACTGAGGAGCGACACCGACCAGACAAAGTGGACTTTGAAGTTCTGCTGACTTTGATCTGGTTGACAAATCCAGCCTTAAACAGGGACCGGGTGTCTGTCTGTCTGTCTGCAAACTTTCTCAGGTGTTAAGAGTCCCTCTGCAGAACTGAGTTAGTGTATACCAATATGGCTGGAAAGCTTTCAGGTACTCTGGGGAACAACCGGTTCTGTTGGGCTTTCCCTCTAGTCTCAAATCCAGACTTCATACAAATTTTCTGTTATGAAGTTCAGTTCCTTTGCAGACTGAAATTTCAAAAAGTCAAGGGAGTTTTTGTTTACAGTGGACTGCAGTCTACCCCCCAGTTCAGTAATGGTACTTTTTTCCCCGCTAAATATTCAAAAGGAAATGCTATTTGGAAAACTGCAATACCTGGGCACAATGCTACTTGACATAATATTGGCTGATGTTTACAATGCAACTACTGCAGGTCGATTTAGTCCATTCATTTTCATTGGTGCTGATTGGCTGTGGGCAAAAACAGCAGTAAGCTAGACATATATTAGCTTCTACAGCAGTGAAAACCGCATATTTGGTGTTTGAACTAATACAACAGGCAGTTGTAAGTGTTTTTAAAGGAGTCAAATAAAGAGGGTCCACTGTGATTCTGAATGTCTGTCCCTTAGTTATGGTTTAGTTATCTGCATGGCTCCACAAACCAAGGTTTGTGGAGGTGCATATGATGTTGTGATTCAACAGAATAGTGAAGCTTGCCTCTGATTAGGTTTTGTGGTCTAAACGCAGGTTTTCTTTTATCAAGGCCAACTTAAAGGGTTCCTCCACTTCTTTAATGTCAACAAGCTGCATGACCTTTGGAGGTAATTGGCAATTCTGGATTTTATTTAGGAATGTCAGAGTAAACATGGCAGAACACTGCAAAAACGCAAAATCTTACCAAGTATATTGTGTCTAGTTTCTAGAGAAAATATTGTAGTAAATAAATAAGACAAAATTAACAAGTAACTTTTCAATAAGATATAAAAGCTCATTTAAGTTATTAATTCTTTACCCTTGCTGAAAAAGTACTGGTTCCACTGGCAGATTATTTCACTCATAAGATGAATTTTTCCCATGCTACAACTGAAATAATCTGCAGGGGAATCAGTACTTTTTCAGCAATATTAAGAACTCACATATCTGGGTGAAAAGTTACTTCTAAGCTAGCTTTGGCTTATTTCAAATGTACTAAGATATTTGGTCTAGAAATTAAACTAAAAATACTTGTATTTTTACAGTGTAGGGTTAAGATCTGCTTTCTTGTTGGAATACAAAGGGAGATTGCTGTTTATGGATAAAAGTGTCATCTAAACTAAACTGTGAACTGGTGAGCATTTTGTTTAAATGGGTAAAATCAAACCTCTAACCAGTTAGTGTATAACTGAACAATGAGGGAAGTGATGATGCTCTTTATGGTGCTTCTCCTTACCCTCGACTTCTCCTCCAGTCTGGTCATCATGACGATGGTGTTGGACCTCTGCTCCCACACCATTCTCCAGAAGTCGCTCAGTGTCTCCGGCAGAGGCCCCTGAGTGGCGATGTAGGCGTTCTGCTTTCTGTAGCCGTCAATGTAGTTGGCGTTGATGTAGTCGCTGCCTGGAACAGCTGCAGCACAGATGGAAAAAGTGCCAATATAATAAAAAAGTTATGAGAAATCAGACTGAAATACCTCTTAACGCACGTGAAGTAGAGTCTAAATAAACAACCGCCTCGCTCAACAGCAACTGGTGAGGGTTTAAGTGCCTCCATGAGCTCTTACCATCCACAGAGGTGAGGACCACTCTGGAGTGGTCATAAGCGATGACGTTTGCATAGCGATTCTTTGGCTTGTTCACTTCCATGTTGGAGTTCTCCCAGGTAAACTGCTGGCCCGGATCGATGGACTGAGCGAGGACAGGAGAAAGAGGAGCAGAAAGCAAACAGCAGGGAGACAGAGACAGAATGATGATGAGAAAGAGACGGAGAGGTGGGAAGGGGGGCAGAAGCACAACAGGATACTTGAGTTTTACGTCGGCAGAGAAATGGAGGGAAAATTGCTCTGCTGTCGCTCAGCTAGCAGAGGTGAGCTCCGGACTGCAAAAACCTTTTTACCAGAAAATACTGTTTACCCTCAACATGTCTCTGAAGATTCATCATCTGGCTGGAAAAACCGACATAATGCTGCTTATCCTGCAGCTGCTGCTCCTGGATTATCAGGTTAAAGGCTTGCTTGACATTTGACGTTATTGATGCATGTTAATGAAGAGAAACCTCCAATTGTGCTGATTTAAATCGGTTCCAAAAAGGCCATCACCTACAGCCTGAAATCTAACAATTTCATTGCTTCTTCTCGTCTAATCTTTCTATTTCTGTCGCCTTTCATGTATTGTTGTTCCGCCCGTTCTCCCGTTTCAGGCAATTCTCTCCTTGCGTCATTTGACTCCTGCAGAAGAGGGACGGTGGACTGCATACTTATTGATCCTGGGGAGATATGTGATGGCCTCCAATCCCTTGTTGGATAATGTCACAATGTCTCTCGCTATGCAGCATCGATCCCAACTCTTCCTCCTCACACCACAACCTTGTCTGGTGTTTCCACAGCAAATCCCAACTCCCACCAGCTTTGAACGATGCAGGAGTAAAATATTGCAAAATCATATGCTATGCATGCTGGGAGAACAGGTGAACTTGATGTAAAAAGATCCCAGTTTGATCACCTTAACCTCAGAGGTGCATATCTTTGAATTATAATACCACTGAAAGGCTAATTTGTTCAGTATTTCAATACAAAAAAGTTAAACTCATATCATTTAGAGTCATTCCACTCGGAGTGATATATTTCAAGAACTTTTCTCTCTTTATTGTGGCTTATAGCTTCTAAAACCCTAAAACTCACATTGCCAGAAAATTATGGTGTTATATAAGACCAATAAAATGGGCTTTTAACACTTAATAGTTATGTTATGACCATGTTCTGGTCTAAAGGTCATGAGGAAGACTGCTGACATGACAGGTCCAGCAGACAGTTGCTGAAACCCTCTAGACGGACGATAAGCCACAAAATTATTGCTAAAGAAGCTGGCTGCATGCCGAGAGCGATGTATTCAAACATATTTATGGAAAGTTGAGTGGAAGGAAAATATATGGTAGAAAAAAAGGTGAATAAGCAATGGGAATAACTGAAGCCCTTTTTTTCCATGTTAATATATTCCTGATGTGTCTAGAAGCACCACATAATCGCACATCAGTACTCAGTAAGCAACTTGAGGATATGTGCCTCATGTTTTAGATTTCAACCATTCATGCTTTGCTTCACAATCCACAACTTACTTAAGTCTGCAGCCATCTCTGCTTTTCTTTCCACTCAACTTTCCATCAGTTTGCTTACATACAACACTCCAGCCAACAGTATTTCCCACTAAAAGAACCTTTTTGCTGTGAATTTTCATTCGCTGTAAGTTGTGATATTAAAAATGAACTGAAATGACTTGAAATATATCACACTGTGCTTAACAAATCTGTGTAATATACAAATGTTCCTTTTTAAATTGAGGGAAATATTTCTGGCTCTGTTTATTTTTAAAGATGAACCTGCACTTTCAGCTATTTTACAAATCAAAGGTAGTCAGCTTCTCTCTGTTGACTTTTGTATTCAAATTGCAGCAACAAATGTAGCAAAATGCCCTGAAAACTGCTTCATCCCTTCTGAAGTCAACGTCTACGTCAACATATAAAATGTGAAGAGTTTATACGCTACAAATCCTTCGTCACATCTACAAATTACTCAGCCGTGTGAGTGGTGGGGGTCGAGACCCATTGCTGCTGATGAGCTCAGCATTGGCAATTTCTGTGCCTGTGCTCGGCACCATGAAGGAAAAGATTTCATTTGCTGTCAAAATGTGTCATACTCATTTGAGAGCCTGGTGGAGACAGCCGGGCACACAAGAGAGGTTGACAACTAGCAAACAAGTTGGGTAGAAAAGGTGAGGAGCAGATGCCTAAGGTGCTCCCAGTAAAAAACTGAAAATACTTTTAAAGGAACGTAATGATGGCTCTATGACGACTGTGGCGTGAAGTTGCTCCTGGCAATCTAAAAGAGACTGACTGGGAACTTGCACCATGCCTGATTGACAAATTCTGCTCATTACCCAGCATGTTCATTGCTCAGCGTGTTGCGGACTGGAGTCGGCGCCGCGGAAACCAAGTGTCAGGCTGCCTAAAGTGTCGGGGGAGAGGAAGTGGCGAAGCCTCTACAAATTTTGCGCCTTAGGGTACGGCTCGATGGGAGCAGCCGGCGAACGTGACTGTGACAAAGCGCCAGAGTTCTGCCACGGCGCCTCGGTTGGCGCGGAGACGAAGGGCCATCTGCCGGGCCACGGAGGGGGTCTTCCCTTTTTGCAGGGATGGGATGAGAGCCGGGCTGATTGCCCACACGCATTCAGGCTCCTTTCTGTGGTTAGGTTCATTTAAACTAACTCAACGGGCCGGGAGGGCGACGGCCTGGAGAGGCAACACATAAACCGGTTAATTGAGTGCAGAGGTTTACCATGGCCTAATAACCTCTCTAGCTGGCTGTTAAATTTACAGCAGATCACAAGAATGAAAGAAAAAAAAGGGGGAAAATATACACTAGAATTAAAAATGTACTTGGTCTAAATAATCTTTGCATAGTTTGTCCCACATTATACACATTAAACCAATTAGGGTTTGGTGTATGCTTCGGTTTATTTCATATTATTGGGTGTTTTTCTTGTAAAGTGCTTTGAGATGACAGTTTACTGTTAATTGGCGCTACAGAAACAAAATGAATTTCCACTGGAATTCAAAAACAACTAATTATAACAGCAAAGTGACAGATCCAAATTTGGAGTTCTTGCATTAAACAATATCAGTTTTAGTAACGTGTGCTACAAATCCCTTGTTTAGAAATGATTGTTTATTGGTTTCACTGCTATCAATACTTTACACAACCAGGTCTGAATTTGTGGTCTCCTCTTTTCAGCTCAAGATAAAAGTTTTCTATGGGTTTTAGAACTGGACACCAGGGTGGCGGTTGATTTTGTGAACCATTTCAAAACCATTATCATTGTGATAAAAGCCTAAATAATGATCTTTGGCAAGTTTTCCGAGTGGAAATTTGCTTCAATTACATTTATTTCAAAACAAAACAAAACAGGGACTTAGTTAATAATTAGTTTTTATGTTGGAATTTTTTGCCCAATGAATAAATTAAGTCATATTATTATTAGACTTTATATTAAAGTTTGAATTTTGCATAATTTTGTGTTACTGCAAGAAAAGATGTACATATTTTAACTCTTTTTACACAACTTGACCAGCGGAGCCAAACAAATTTGGCCACATGGCCTGTTTTGGACGATAATTAGTCATTAGTCTTTTGCAATCCTGTTTGAGTGTTTAAGCAAGGACAAGATTCTAAGTTACTGTTGGCAGACAGCATATTTACAGCGATGCAAAAAAACTAAGAAAAACTATTTCTACACACATTTAGGAAACCTTCGATGTTCAGCTGAACAAGTCAACCTAATTAGATTTGTTAGCTTCAACCGTAACAACAGTTTTGGGCTCATTTGGGCAACTTTACAAATTAATTTCTTACTTAATCTTTGTGACAACATGTTTAACAGTTTTATAGTACTGCTACTTTCTTTAGACCAAAAGGCAGGAAAAGTCTTTCTTGAAAGAGAACTAGGGCTTTGCGAGATGAAATACTAATCAACTGAAAAACAATGTATTAATTTTAAAAAACCTTTCAGCATTTTGTTGGAAATTACTGCAACAGAAAATATCTGTAGCATATTTGTAGCTTTTTGTAGCTGCGCATGTGTTTTGTAATCAAAATGTGGTATTCAGTGTTCTCCTGGATCAGAATAGACAGGGATTGTCGTCCAATAATATTGTTTCTTTTTTTTAAAGTAATATCTTTAACTGAAATTTATCATGACAGCGATAAATAAAAATTCTTATAAGAAATCTTGCACGGTAAATGATAAACGACACGATAAATGCCCATCCTAACGTGAAAGGTGCAGCGATCCTACCTCTGAGTTTTTCGCCTCGTCCAAAGCATCTGAGGCTAACTGGCTAAGCTAGTGACCAGATTTTGTCTGCTTTATTTTTAAATGAGTATTAGCAGTGTGACGAAAGTATGAGCGCAAGTGTACTTAAATTAAAGTCTGGATTTTACCTATGCTTTTCAATTTGATTACGTAATTGCAATAAAACATAAATTTACTCCAATAATACCAATAATTGTGGCCAATGCTGTTAATGTTATTCCTAGAAATATTAGACTGCAGCACAACTTTTCTAGACTTAGAAACATCGGTCACAAGCAGTGATATAGGGAAGAACACGAGCTTCTAGATAAAAGCCAAGATCCACAACCTTTCCGACCGCCTTGTTGGAACCAACATTTGAGCAGCCCTGATTAGAGCAGACAGATCCAACAATCTGAGCAAATAAATAAAAGACAAATCGTGTTTTTCTGTATTCAAGGATGCCTCTCTTCTTCATCTAGCCATGCTCCGAACCCCAAACCAACTATGTACCACTTTAAATGCAAATTTGCTCCCTCCCCCCTCTTCTTCTTCTTTTTTTTATTCTTTCTGGCGAAGAAGAACACTGACAACAGATAATCCCTCACCGAGTTGCAGCAGAGAGACCTCCTGCACACCTCCCCAACCCTCTCAGAAAAATCCCCATTCTTCTGGGATGCAGCAAGACGAACACAGATTGCTTAAGCGACTTGCCACCTGCTAGGTTTGTGAAAAAGCATCTAGCAGCATTTAATGTAAGTGTTGGTTTCCTAGTGGGTTTGGTAATAGAGTTGTGAAAATGACTGAAGAACATCTATGTAAGAAGTCTCCCATAACCCATTAGAATACATGCATATGAGATCAAAAATGGGGGAAATAAGGGGACTTGCTGATCATACAAGGAAATCCATTTATATACTTGAAAGAGGAGGAATCAGGAAAGCTTTGCTCTTACCTCATACTCCTGGGAGAAGCGGAGGCCGTCGTTGGCCTTAAGTCTCTCTATGTGGTCAGCCAGGTCAATGACAGGAATTGGTGGGTGTTCCCTCATTCCTGGAGGAAGGAGCAGAGAGAGAAAGAGTGAGAAATGGCATCCAACCTGCCCAGAAACAAACGGTCAGACCGCAAGGTGAGTGAGGCTGCCGGTGGGACCATGAGGTGGCTGTGACAGTGAGGAGAGTGCAAGATTTTCAACAACGCATGAGGAGACAGGAAAACAGGTTGGTGACATTTTGGTGATGTCGTCATGCCAAACGTGGGGGACAGAAGTGGGACTGGCACGGAGATGCACATGAGTGGAGTGGGTAAGCATGCTTCTTGAAGGAAGCGTGAAGCAGACATCTCTCCGGCCAGTGGTAGAGGTGGTGGTGGAGATGCAGCAGGGACCCACAAGCCTCTACAGATCAGACACACTGTCACTCCGTACCATGAGAAGGGAAGAAACTGACTGGTCACCAGCCAAAACTCATTTCTTTGAAATCCCTTTTCCTACAATAGGCTGTCTTTCGGCCCCGCCTGGAGCGCTTGGGCTGGATTAATTTCAAACAACCCCCCTGCTGCTCTCTAGCTTCCTCATCATTGGGTTATTGGATGATTTATTGCTAATCTACCGACACAAATTCATCCTGTGCTTCTGAACTTGGAGAGGCACTTAAAGGAACTCGCAGTTCAGGCCTTACATTTACATGCACTCATCTCCGGCATGGATATTACCAAATTTTGGGCTTTTACTGACAAAATTTGGACAGCTCTTTTTCAGGATGATGATACAACTTTGATTAATTTTAATAACAGAAATTGGGTTCACAAGTTTGAACTTATGCCAGGACTCAAATAGGAGAACAACCCAAACCTCACAAGAACTGTTGTGGAGCGAATAAAGATGGATAAAATTAAGCATCTAGAATGACTCTCTGAAAATTCTATTGAAAAGTTAACTCCATAAGTAACAATTCAGAGTAAATTTATATGCTTATGTAACTCAGAATTAGAGAAAAACCTCAATAAATAAAAACTTGTTTTGCCTGTTCATTGAATATATTTGTGATATCATCCTTAAAAGAAGAGCTGCGTAAAACATTGGAATATATAAATGCCCTTCAAGCTGATTGATGATGGCTGTATGCAAACCTCTGACAGGCATTTTGTACCTGTATATTTACATGAATACAACACATGGACAACCTGTGAGGTTAAACCATGGATTATTGTTAACCTCACACAGTGCAGACACTTTAAAAGGGTCTTTAGCTGAGCGCATCTGTGAGGTCAAGGGTCAGGCTTTCAGGTGACAGACCTTTGCAAGCTTTTTATTGCATTAATGCTAATGGCTGATGGCCACTTTACAAGATGAGGCCCGACCCATTACGCAAATTTAATCTTATCTCACCGAGGGGCCACTGAGCGCATTACCATCAGTGTGTGCGTGATTGTGCGCGTCTTTTACGGCTACGTTTTTGGTTAAATGGAGGGTGAAGCCATTGATAACAAGGCTAATGTACAACAAGTGCAACTGTCCGCACTGCTCAACTATCCATGAAACCATGCAGGCCTCTGCATCATAAAGGTGATGTGGGAAAGTTCACAGCCAGTGGAAGGCCATTGGCGCATCCTTGGAGTGCCAGAGGCAACAAGCTTGTAAGCTTGTGATGTCTGTCAGGATTGCATCAGGGGAATGGGTTCAGGAGCGAGCGAGTGAAGAAGAAAAAGACTGCATGTGTGGGAAGTATGCTTTAGGTGAGAAAACAGACTAACTTGGAGTGTTGGGGCAGCGATGAGTGCTGGGACCTGTTGAGAGAGGAGAGTAAAAGCAGGGAGGAAGTAGAAGACTTGATCAATGGAGGAGGCTCAGGATCACACTCTGGCCAGGCTGGATCTGCACATAACCTATGGAGCTAGTTAACTCTGAACAGCAGATGGTGATGACCCATCTCTGGGCAATTTGGCCAGCTGAATACAAGGGAAACAGAGCTCAACCTAAAGAAACTCTCCTGTGACGTCACATATAGAGTCATGAACCACTGACTGAATGGAGATACAGTATTTCTACAAATGTTTAGACCTTTTAAAGCTTTCCACAACTTGCTTTATTTGGATTTTATGTGGTAAACCAACACATAACTGGACGTGTCAGTACTTTCTAGAACCACTTTTTGCTACAACTACAGCTGCAAGTAAGGCTGGATGACATGGCTGAAAAATGTATCACGGTATAAGCATTTTATATTAGTCAATAATAATTGTTTATTAGTTTTTTATTTTAAGTCTGTGAAATACTGCCAAACTAGTGGCATAACTTTCTTGTTTTATGCTGCAGTTTTCACTCAATGGCGTTGTTTATTTAAGCAGTTATGAGGCAATTGGCAAAACCTGGAATTCAACAGATTGTTGCTAGGTAACCACAAGTTACTTCACAGGATGTTGCTTGGTAACCAAACAGTGAGAAAGTTAGTTGATGCCACCAGGTTTTATTAGCCAACAGTGAGAGGTTGAGCGGCTAAAACTCTGGATCGGATTTCAGTGAAACTACTGAATATTCTATCTGACTTATTTTCTATAGATATTGATCACGTGTCTATTGCAAAATTGTTATAGATTTATTGTCCAGCCCTAGTTGCAGGTCTTTCTGAATGTGTCTCTACCAACTCTCAACATCCAATTTGTCCGCTCTGCTTTGTAAAACAACTCAAGCTCAGACTTCATGGAGAGGAGCCACAATTTCTGCTGCAAACGATTGATATAATTAGGTCTGGACTTTGATCTTATTTTAAACCCACAAAGCAGTCAGAAAAGAACATTTATATTGCATTTGAATAAAAAACACAGACAGGTACGAGTGTTTGCAGTCAGACTAATACTGAAGTTGAAAACTGCAAAAAGGAGGCAAACAATGATAAAAAGACAGGCTAATTTGCTTTATTATAAGAGCTTGAAAACATCCTAAAAGGCATCATTAAAAGAGAAGTCTTTGACTGAGATTTAACAGAAATTGTACCTTTCTGAAAAGACTCAGTGGGTTGTGTTTATTCTTTTCCAAATTGTGGCAATAAAGCGTGGAAAGCTCACCAAAATGACACCTGCTTTGTGCAGAAAAGAGGTAATTTCATAAGCTGAAATTCACCCTCTCTGTTTCTCAACTCGCTGCCTCAATCCTCCTCAATTTGCACCAACTCTAATTTTAACTCTTCCAGCTAAAACAGCCGCCGATGACCAGCCCATGTACACAGGGATCGTTTTTATTTCAACCAGAAAAACACATTTGCTCGCTGTTTTGTGCAAGGACTTTATTACAGATATAATGATCAAGTCAAATTAAAATTATTATGAATCCTTTCAGTTGCAAACATTGCTTTGCAAAACAAAATGTAATCAAATAGCAGATGTTCAGCAGATGCTTCATTTATTAACATCCTAAATGGAAATATGTTTGTGTCGATAAAAAAATATCATCCAAATTTAAGAGACAGGGGGCTTATAATCCTCCTTTCTTTTCTTTCCTTTTTAGTGTCCTACCTCCCTACTTTATGTACTGCCTCTCCTTGTACCCTTTTTGTGTTCTACATCCCTTCCTTGCACTCTTCTTTGAGAACTACTTCTGTCCTTGTATCCTCAGTTTGGCCTACTATCCTCCCTTGCATCCTCCTTTGGGTCCTCCTCTCTTACTTGCATCCTCTTTTGTGTCGTTCCTCCCTTGCATCCTTCTGTATGTCCTTGCATCCTTGCCTTGAATCCTTCTTTGTGTCCTTACTCCCTTACATCATTCTTTGTCTCCCCCCCTTTCCTTGCATCCTTCTTTTTGTCCTACATTCCTTCCTTGTATCCTTCTTTGTGCCCTATTTCTCTGGTAGCAAACACCTTTTTGTCCCTCCTCTCTCCTTGCATCCTTCTTTTTGCCCTACATTTCTTCCATGGATCCTTTTTTGTGTCCTCCTTCTCTGGTTGCATCCTTCTGTATGTCCTTACATCCCTTCCTCGCATCCTTTTTTGTGCCCCATTTCTCTGGTTGCATACTTTTTTGTGTCTTTCCTTTCTTCATGTCCTACGTCCCTTCCTTCCCTCCTTCTTTGATCACTACCTCTGTTCTTGCATCCTTCTTTGTGTCCTTCATCCCTTCCTTGCAACCTTTTCTTTTATTGTGCTTTACATCCTTTTTCTCTTGCATCCTTCCTTCCTACCACTCTTACTTCCTTTTCATTGTTTTATATTTTGTGAACATAAAGAACTCAGTTCTGGAAAGTTGGGATGGAAAACTTTGGTTTCTTTACATGAAAACCGTGTATGAAATCATTTCCTTAATCTCATTCTACTGTCCCTCTGCAAGTTGTCTCTAAATCCTTCATCAGGCTTTCAAAGGTAGACACTGAACAAGGTTCGTCAATGATGAAGCAGGTCAGTACCTCCTGCTGCACCAAAAGGAGCAGAAGACATCTGTCACAAATAAGCAACGCCGACCCAACAACAATCAGAATCAGAGAGGGAACGTTCACCTGCTGGGAACGAATTAAAGGCAGGAAGAGAGAGAGAGGATGAAGGCTGCGGCTGTTCAATATTCACCCGGCTCCGAGTCTCATACGATTTCACCATCTAGACGGAGCCTCGGTGGTTTTCGATAATCACCACACTTGAAGCTACACATAGAGGCGGTGAGGGAGGAATAGAAGGAAATAAGTGTTGACGTACAGAGAGAGTGAGAGGGGAGAGAACGAGAGGAAAAGAACAGAGATTACCCTACAGGGGGAAATGGAAGACAAAAGGCGAGAGAGGTGGAGTGGGAGGACGGCAGAACGGGGCTCTTTCAAAGTGGCGGCACTGCTTAATTCCACTGCAGGGGTTCAAAGGGTTGTGTGTGTGTGTGTATGGCAAATGGGACCTTTAATAACCCGTGAGAAAAGACTACACACACACACACACACACACACCAAGGGACGCACAGTCAGACGCGTGCACCGGGGCTGACATTTTCCCTCAGCTCTATTGTTCCCTGGGCCCGGCTCACCTTGACATCAGAGGCAGCAGGACTCATTACCAGCTGGGGGGAGAGATGAGCGAGCACCAGGGGAGGAGGAGGAGGAAGACCAGGAGGAAACAGGAGGAAGGCTGATGCTGCAGAAGTCTCCCCCACCTTCCTCCTCCATCCTCCACTTCACTGCTGCGTGCGTGTGGACAGAATCTGAATCTCTTCATCCTGACTTGGCTCGAACTGTCAGCTGGCCATGATAGCCACAAAAAATTAAGCTCAGCTTCACAAAGAATGAGCTTTCGTTTCTTTTTCCCCCTGAATCTGTGAAACTAACAACCTAAAATAAGCAGGTCATGTCAAGGTCAAAAAATAATCAACAGATGAATGGAAGATATAATAAGAATCCAGTTTGAACGTAAAAAAAGGAGAAATTATATCGACATCGAGGAACAACATGGAAGCTTTGTGTGTATCTTTTTCACAGCTTATGAAGGACTAAATGCAGAACACTGCAAAAATACAAAACCTTACCATGTATTTTTTGACTAGTTTCTACTGCAAATATCTCAGTACACTTGAAATAAGACAAAGCTAACTTACAAGTAACTTTTGAGCAAGGCATACAAGATATATATTCTTTAATGTTAATGAAAAAGTACTAGTTCAACTGGGAGATTATTTCTCTTATAACATGGGAAAAATGTCTTGTTATAAGTGAAAAAAATCAACCAATAGAACTAGTTTTTTAAATTAATATTAAATAATTATTGACTTACAACAAGCTCCTATATCGTTGGTGATGCTCTACTTTGTGTTGACGAAATCCCAATAAAATCCACTTAAGTTTGTAGTTAAAATGTGACAAAATGTAGGAAAGTTTTTGGCTATTAGACGAATTATTTGTAAAACCCAACTTTACTGAGACGGGATTGTTGTGGAGTTATTAATCACCTGGGGTTTGGTAGTTGAGTCGTCTCATCTCTACGGGGTCGGAGGAGTTGCCCAGCAGCGAGTCCTTCACGCCGCCTGAGTGCTCATCTTTCGGTAAAGGTGACGCCCGCTTTCTGCAGAAGCAAAAGGAGAAAACAAGGCGATGAATTCACCCTGCTAGTATTGTCTTGTCTGAAATAAATAAATAGATGAAAAAAGCTCTAATTTAGTCATCTGTTTTGCAGGAAAACTCTTAAGCAGAAATGACAGGATGATTTAAAATGACATTAATAATTACTATATGCACACACTTTGACTCATTTGCACGCTTGATGAGGTTAATGGTGCATTTAATGGCTCTCGAAGCTACTTCTAAGGACAGGGAACTCAAGAGACAGTGGGGGCCAGGGGTCTCATTCCCATTAGTTTGAAAGGAAACTTGAATTTAATATGTTTGAAGAAGCACCATAATTTTGCCGGAGTGGGCTAGGTTGCGTTTGTTGCTGGATCAGTGACAGCTGCTGTGTGGAAACGTGAGTATGTGTTTGCAGAGATTTAAATGTGTGCTGCGGTGGCTGCTGCTGCTTGCAGGCGTGTGCGTGTGTGTGTGCTAACAACACATTGTGTTTACTGGTTTCCCAGATTGAGAGGAAAACAGGCGGCTGCTGTAATTAGCTCATCAGCTGGGTGGCACAACACTGGATAATTAGACCAGTTCTGCAGCACCTGTGCTGCCAGGCCCGGCCGCGCCGCATCCAGCAGAACAGAGCAGCGTCGCTTGGACCGGCTTAGCGCAGCCAACCATAGGTTCGTCCATCAGGCAGAGGAAAGTAACAGCAAACGCAGCCTTGCCTGTATTCAGACACCCAGCATCTGTTGACACGCAAACAGGCAAACAGATGCACACACACACGCTCACCCACACACGTACAGCTGCAGACTCGCAAACCTCCTGACAGCAAATGGAAATGGGCAGAAAGAAGCATCAGGGCGCCCCGTGGAAATTTCACATCTCATTGCACTCCATTTGCAAGTGGCGAGCATGGTTTTAAGAAGGAGCGGGGGCCTTCTGTCGAGGCGCGCGTGGCGAGAATACACAAAGTCTGCGATGCACAGCAAGCCTTAACCTGGTCCTCTCCTCCTCCACCCCCCTCCGCTCTGCTGCCGGGCCTCGGACCTCACCGCCACCTGTTATCTCTTGCTGCAGGGGCTTAAGCTAATGCTGCAGGCATGACAGCTAATCTCTGACAAGCATCTCCTTTCCAGCCGAGAGCTGAGCCAGACCGTGTCCAGTTTTACCCGGAGATCGCTGCTGGTGCCGTGCAAGGCAGAGGAGCGGGGGTGGGTTGTGAGGGTCTATGAGGTGTCCAAACTTTTTGGCATGGGGGCCAAAAAATGTCAACTATTTTTCGTTTTTTTATAATTGCAAAAACTATTTTACTATTAAGAAGGGTTGTCTGCTAAATAAACAACAAACTAAACAGTATTTATTGGAAATAAGCAAAGCACTTAGATTTCTGTAGACAATCTTTCAGGTTGAATATCTTTTTCTAGATGTGTCTTTTAAAAAGAATAGGATTTTGCTCGCTCTTGCTTTATTTTGCCAAGCTTATTAAATGTCTCCATTTCACTTAAAGCTCCTGGATGCTTTAGATCACCATTACTAATAAATTGAAATTAAAAGCAAAAACCTGGATGAATATTTTCTCTTGCACCTTACATTTTCTATTTTAAGCTTCTAATTGCATATTTTCCTAAAGGCTTGGCATCAGGGAAAATTTCACCATAACCTTGTTTTTAAATGTGTATCTGCATTAACTGTATGAACTGGCAAACCAAATTGAGGCTATTCTTGAACTGTGCTCAAGGGCAGTCTAAAATTGACCCAATGGCTACAAATGCCCCCCCGCTCACACTTTAGATACCCTTGATCTATGATGTAATGCAGAGGTCAAACGCATGGTCCGGGGGCCAAATGTGGCCCACCGTAGCTTTTTATGTGGCGGTTGAGGCTACTGGTGGCTAGCTACTCATAAGCCCTTGTTTAGTTAGAAAAGGTATATTAGCAGCTTTATTAACAAAAACCCTCAGTTCTGACTCCTGCAGTGGAAACGGAGGGAGGGGAAAAACTAGCTAGCTGGCTCAAAAAGTGAGCTAGCTAGCTAGCTTTTTTGCGTCTGTCATGGTTTAAGTGCAAATTTATGGCTAGTTGGCTGGACAATGTTCGCTTTTGCCATTGGATCATTTCTGTTGCATTCATTCTGTGCAAAAATGCTTGGCACTACAGATGTTAAGGATCTCTCATTTCTGTGGTGATAAAGGTCTTAAATTTTACTCATAATGGTCTTAAAAAGGTCTTAGATTTAATTTAATTTATGTCCATCTGTTCTATAAAATGAAAACCATAAAGAACCATATTTTTATTTCCATTTTTAGGTTTAAGAATGCTGTATGTAAAGTTAAACTTTTAACTTTTGCGTAATGAAAAAAAACCCCAACTAAAATTAGTTATTCTGTTGTGGAATTTCTGCAGGATTTGCTAGAAACAGCAAACCTTCTAACACTAGCTTTTCTAACACCATTTATCTACATAAATACCTATTATTTCTGTATAATTTTGGAGTTCAGGTTTGTACTTATAATGTGACAGAATGTGGAGATATGAATAGTTTTGCAGTGCTCTGCACCCTCTGACCCAGTGATGCTTTGGTGCTGCTGCATAGTAAACATGTCAGAAAATCCATGTGGGGTTTTCCATCTCTGGCTCAAAATGAGACTGAGGACAAGTGAAAACACGAGTACACAGAGTGTGAGGCACCGAGGAGTCTTAATGAGGGTAGAACCGGGCCCTTTGTTGAGACTCCTGCCACCAGGAAGCAGAGAGATGCAAAAAAAAAAGGGCTAAAAGTGGAGGAAAAGTGTCTCAGTGGAAAATGTCAGCCTAAAAAATGAGGACGTGTTTTTTTGAGCAGTCTACCCCCTCCAAAACCCCCACCTCCAATGTCTGGCATTTACTTCACAATGGCTCATTCAGCAGCAGGTGATGCCTTGGCATATTCAGATGGGCCCAATCTTGGAGGGGCACACTGTGACTTGCTGGATAATGAAACACAGCACGGAGACAAACCATGGCAGACAGGACAATCTGAGGAGGAACGCTGGCTCTAGATGTGGAACATGCACTGGTACACGGACGTGACCCGGGGGTTCCCTCAACCTCAGCTGTCAGGGGGTGTAGAGTCAGCTGCTTCGTCTTGTAAACCTCACCAAATTGGAGCAGATAACCGCTTGATTTCGTTTTATTCCTGTTCTGCTTAAATGTCCTTTTTTGTGCTTTCAGCAGCTAACTTTGCACCCCTCCTGAGCTCATGAAACAAATAAGAACAAGTAGTGGTGCATGAAGTTATGATGCAACGCTCAGAGTACCCACCTTTCCTGCTTGCTGCATTCACAGGGGCAAGAAACAAAAGATAGAGGGGGAGGAGTTAATGTGTAATAGCTATTCATGAACTAAAAATATCAACAACTTGAAAGCACAAGGAGAGAGAGAGGAGAAAAAAGAGAATAACAGTTGCAGGAGGGAGGCTTTTGTAGAACAGGCTCATCACTGTTTGCTGCTGTGCTCTGCAGGAAGCAATAACAACCAGAGCTAGAGTGTGATTATTCCTATGCACATTTACCGCCAGTCCACAGTGAAAAGGCCACACAGCCACCTCCCCACAGTCCCTGCTGTCAATCAGCATCCACACAGAGAAAGGGACTTCCACACAAGAGGATGTGCTACTCAGCAGCGAGCTGTCTCAAGGCCTATTATTAACCGGCGGCTCTTTAAGTCTGCCGGAGACAGCTGCTGCACAGGCTGCCGATGGCAGCTCGGGGAGGCAGGTATGATGCGAGACGCAGAATCTGTAATGGAGCTGCCAGGACGAGGAAGAACGAGGGACTTAATCAGCAGGAAGGGAAGGGAGGTAAATAAGGAACTGTAGGTTCAAATGGGATCCCTACAAATGTCCACATCACTATTTTAACTGCACTTTGTATTATGTTAATATTAGGGCCGGAACAATCAATCGTGATTAATCAATTACAGAATAAATCGTTAGCTAATTTAGTAATTGATTAATCGTTAGATGGAGCATAATGACTCTAAAAAAGGCCATTTACTGAAAGAACAGACAACAAGAAGTAATTAAGCCAAAACTGTATAAAAAATATATACAAATTCTGTACTTAGAATAAAAAGCCTTATTTGTTTGTTAATATTTTCTACTCAAAACACCTCAAGAAGCATAGTTTTAGCTTCACCTGGTTCAAATTCTGTTAAACAAGAGAAACTGTTGCTAACCACCTTTTGTTATCCAATTATTAATTTGCTAATCTGAAAAACTTTTTATTTAGAAGGTGTGTAGTAAAGGAGGCAAAATAGAAATGCACACCACACTTTTCAGATTTGTATTTGTTTACAAAATATTAAAACCATCATTCTTTGCCTTCCACTTCACAATAATGTCCCAGTTGGTGTGTGAAATAGCTCAGGTTGTAAAAATATTTCCACAACTCTTCCTAGACTGCAAAAATACAAAATCTTAGAACATTTGAAATAAGACAAAACTAACTTTGAGCTTGTTTTAAGTCAATAATTTCCTAATACCAATAGCAAATTACTGGTTCCACAGGCCGATTATTTCACTAACAACATGGGGAAAATGTCTTATTATGAGTGAAATAATCTACCAGTGGAACTAGTACTTTAAAAATTTATATTAAGAAATCATTGACTTAAAACAGGCTGAAAAGTTGCTTTGTTAGACTTGTCTTGTTTTAAGTATTCTAAGATATTTGCACTAGAAACTAACTGAAAATACTTAAGAAATCACATATTAACACATGAACGACTGAAAAGGCGCAATTAGAGCTCAAGAAGAAGAACAGAGACAGTGAGAGGAGTACGATTCTCCACAGCACCTGTTTCTAATCATGGTGCTCTGCACAGGGGCAGCTCAAGCGCTTTAAAGAGATATTGACTGAGCTTTTAGCTAAGCCCTCTGCTGCTGCCGTCTGTTTCTTTTTCTGAAGTGACCAATGGTGTTGCCAAAACACATTTTTCACTTCTACCCTAAGCGCGTTTGACAGCCAGGCTGCGATTTTATTAAAGCAGGTATGTCAGCTGCCAGTTCATCTGACACTTAACACGGCATTGTTGACAACTGCCAAGTGGGCCGAAATTTCTTTGTCTGAGACACAAATCAATCTCGTCTCCCTCTCTCCATGTTCGAATTCTACAACAATTTGGGAGAAATTGGATCTTATTGTTTCGCTTGTGAGCAGTTCAAGCGATTTTTTTTTATGACCATTACTAATGAATCCAACAGAAACCTTTAATCACCGACTTTGCTGCCGTTTCACTTAAAGAAAAGCACAGGAGTGGAAGCCAAAGGCGACTTACTTTTTAAACAGAAGGATGGCGATGACGATGATGATGATGACGACCACCGCCAGCACGGGGCCCATGACCCACAACATCTCAGGCTGATCCCCAATTTGGGACAACTGCTTTGGGATCTGGACTGGGTCAGAGTAGGGGCTGGACGAAAAGGTCATCTGTCGGGAGAAAAACAAACAGTGTTTACTTCAGTACTCACCATAGAAAACTGAAGATTTATGAACAACTACCTGTGATCAGGGCAGATGGTCTTATTATTAATACAGATGCCTTCTCAATTAATTATCAATGTGTAATACTATACTACATGGATCCATTAGATACACATTAGAAAGGATTTTTAATTAACTAAGTTATTTTTCTTCCACCCAACTTTAAATTCTGTTAACATTCAGCTTCTCAGCAGTGAACCTTTGTGGCTTCCCCTTGTTTAGCAACTGTGAAGTCAGCAGTCTTTCTCATATTTGTTTCTTTTATTGGTCTATGTAGAGCTGAACAATATATTGAATCACAATATCAATATGCTTAGAATTGAAACTCAACAGACTACTGCGATGCAATAGTTGAGATTACCTGCATTCTCTCTGAGCCTCTAATCATATATCTGGTGAATTAGTGGACCGTCCCTGCCGTTGGATCCCAGATATTATCTAGATTTCAGCGATCAAGATGCTAAAGTTAAAAAAAAGGGCAATATGCAGCATTAATATTGTTTTTTTTTATTTCAAATATTAAGTGGCTCTGATTTTATATGATATTCAAATTTGCTACTACAGATTTCCTTCATTAACAAATAGCTCTGCATACGGTAAGTACTTAATAAAATTAAATAATATTGAATATCTACACAGATCAATCATTCCAGGATTTTGCGATTTGTGGTGCAAATTTATAAATATGTGCAAGGAATTTTGCTATATTTCCGCTTAGGTAAGACGATAAATGTGACTCACTCACTGCATCGATCACAGACTATGACTTTACATCTAGTACGGCTGAGGCAGCAGAGTTGTAGATGTCAGAAATACTGCGGTGGGAGTTAGCATCACTTAAATCTGATGTTTTTGATCATTTTTGCGCAGAACTTGCTGGAAAACTCACAATTATGTATTAGCTCAAAAAAGCTATGGGGATTTGGTTGTTCCGGATTGATTGATGCAATTTGGCGTCTGGAGTCACAGCCACATAAAAAGCTATGGCGGTCCAAATTTGGCTCCCGGGCCTCGAGTTTGACACGTGGTTTAGATAAAACCTACATGACACTTTTTCTTGTGAACAAACCAACTGGATTAATGTAATTTCTTTTTATAAGAGTATTTCTGTTTGAACAAACCGAGATGCTGGATGACAGCAGAGGGGGTACGAGGGGAAAGGCAGAGAGGTGGGGATGAGCATGCGCGTCCCTTGGTTCGCTGAAATAAATGGGGGCACAGGCTAGGACTCATCTCTTCTTCATTAGTGATCACACCGTGAGGAGACAGAGGAGGAGGAGGAGGAGGAGGAGGAGGAGGAGGAGGAGGAAGGTGACGGTGAGGGTGCGTTTCCACCTTGCTTGTAAATGAGACATCTTTCCACTTAACGTCTCCAAATTACGGCGTGGGGGAGGGCAAGCGGGGAGGCATGTGGGTGTGTGTGAGAGTGTTTCTGAGGGAGCGCGAGCAGACAAAGCGATGCAGTGTTTAAAGGAGGGAAAAAAAGAGAAGAGAGAGAATAACTGAGAAAAACAAGCTGACAGACGAGAAAGAGGGAGGCGTATGTCGTTAGAGCTCAGCGTGCCACCTATTGAGTGTTCCTGGGATGTGCAGGTGGAGGGAGAAGGGGGTGACAGATCGCAGACCTCGGAGGGAATTGGGCTCCCAGCGTGCGGCGGGAGCGGCAGGGCAGCAGGCAGCGGTAATCCGCATCATTAGCCGCGCAGCAGCCCGCTCTTTGGCACACAGGCAGATATTAATTGGAAAGATAAGCTGAGATGAGCTCAAACAGTCTTGCGCCTCTGTCATATAGTTCTGTTACCTCTTACTCTTGGGCAACTGCCGGAAAAATTCACATTATGTGTGTGCGCGCGCTGCAGCATGTCTCAATCGTGCGCCGATGTTCGGCACACACGCGAGATAGCTGAAGCAGGAAAAGTGAAAAGATTCACATTTTCATAAAAATGGCGTCGGATCGCATAGCAACGTCTTTCATTTTTGTCATTTTTCACAAACAGACGCACACACGGTGAGGCGGATTCACTGCGGCTCCGAGCGCCCGTGGGAGCGCCCATTATCTAAAGACGAAGGGAGAACGGAGCCGCTGCGGGACGCTGCCTGTGTGACGACACCTCCGGGCTTCCTGTTGTATGGGGATGGCCCAGAAAGAGGCTTAAGGACGCAGCCCTGCAGGGAATCCTGGGAAAATATCCCCCTTTTTTTGCTGCAGTAACAAATAACTGCAGCTGTGGCTTCAGACAGGAGCAGAACAAAAAGAGAGGGCTTTTTGTCTGTTAGTCACGGCCGTGTAGTGGGATCATCCATTTGAACAGCCCTAATATCTGATAAAAGCTCAGTCACGCAGCTAATAACGCTCTTGGCCTCTCTGAGCATCACAAAGACAGGATGAGGCTGTGAAGGAATGTGTGAGGCTGACGGTGAGTCAGAGACGGTCAGAGACTTCAGGTTGTCTCTCACAGCTCAGAATAGATGCGTAATTCTGTCTGCAGTCGGACAACGGAGGGTTCAGGGTTCACTTGCTGCATTTCCTCTGAGCATTAAATTCCACAATTCAACATTTTTTAAAACAAACTTGCTTAATGGAAAAATGAATTTTTCCATTAAGAAGAAAAAATGTCAGCTCGTGGATTAGGTGGTTTTTCGGCCTTACAGAATAAATATATTTTTTTAAACTGCAATGGAAACACCTTTTTTACACATCATGAGTCACGTGATCAACAGCCGGACGTTACTCCTGGTGAAAACCATGAAGACGATAACAGGAAGTAGTAGGAGGAAAATGGTTTGTTTTTGTTTCTTTTCAATGTGCCGGTGGCTCCACCACAGCTCTCAAGGTTCATAAAAAGTTTTGTGTCATTCAAACGTGTTGACTCGATAGCTCTTCTGTAAAATCGCTGTCTACAATTTCCCCAAAGTGCAGCATAAGTAGCCGCTCCCAAGTAGAAAGGGTTTGTTGCTCCAATGCCTGAATAAGATGCTGAGATGGCAGATAGGTGATGACCGCTACCACAATGGTTGAATTATGAATGCAAATGTAAGCATCTAGAGACAATATATGGATGGAAAAGACCTCACTTTTTGAATCCCAGTTGCCATTCCCAATCACATATTTGGAATTCATGGGAATTACAAACATACTCGCCTCTAAATTGAAGCTTTTCACTCCTCTTCAATGAAGAAATTGATCGACACAGAAACCTTGAACAGGAATTTGTCCCATATTGTAGCGTTATCAAAACCCTATCTGGTGATCCGGAGTCTCCAGCTGTCAATAAGCTTTGTTTGAGTACTTAGGAACTCGAGTGTAAGAAGTAGCAGTAATTTATTTCACTTTGTTAGTCACATTTAATCCCTTTTTCACATTATATGCTTCTCAGAAGTCATTTTCAGCTAATTTAACTCAAGTGCTTACTCTATAAGTCTAAAAGTGATTACAGAGTTGCTCCTAGACTGATGTTATGAGACAAAATTGAGAACGAAAATGAGATATTGGATAAAGATTTAATACGTTTCTGCTAAATCCTACGGCAGAAGGAGCAGCCAGTAGAAAGCATGGATGCTTTAGTCTCTAGAAGGAGTATTTGGTTATTTGTGTGCATCTGTTAGAGTGAGGGTATGTGTAACATCAGTTTTTCAAAGCCTTTTGTCTAACTCCTTTGAGCCTCTACAAGTGAGCGTGTTTGTCTAGGTCGCAGCCGCAGAGAGAGCGAGAGCGCGTGTGATTTCTGAGTTTATCTGAGGCGCAGTGAGTGAACAGGAGAGAGGGATGAGGCGATGAGAGACGGCACGGAAAAATGAGACACACACAGAGGTGTCATGGTGGCTAGCTTGGCCCGTGGGCTACGCGACGCCCTCCTTCGCCACCCCAGACCTTTTGAGGAAGAATTACGTACGGAAGAATATTAGGGCCACCAAAAAAAATGAAATAAAAATCTTAGGTGTATGTCACTTAAGACATACACCAGAATATGTTGTTAGTTCATGAAAAAAAAAAATCATGTAGCTATTTCTTTCTTGTATTAATTGTAAACCTGCATCTCATTTGTACTGAGAGCTTGTCCCAAAATTTGAGTTTTAAGACTAGATTTGCCTGATGGTGCATAAACAATTTTGATTATGAGAAAAAAGTCAAAATCTTGAGATCTAATTCTGTCAATTTATGTCAAAATCCAAATGAATAAACAAATATCCTTAGGTGTGTGTCAAATATGTTGCTAGTGTGTGAAAATAATCACATAACTATTTCTTCCTTGTTATAGGATTCGTAAACCTGCATTTTATCCATACTGAAA
Source organism: Xiphophorus couchianus (assembly GCF_001444195.1). NCBI lineage: Eukaryota > Metazoa > Chordata > Actinopteri > Cyprinodontiformes > Poeciliidae > Xiphophorus > Xiphophorus couchianus. The sequence goes on from NC_040233.1 coordinate 20,921,480, forward strand.
GCTCATCCCAAATTTATTTTACAGGTCGGAGTTTTTTGCCTGATGGGACATAAACAATTAAAACAATTCTGATTCTGGGAAAAAGAGTCAAATTATGAAGGGAGTCAGAATTTTGAAGGAAAAAAAGTAAAAATTTTGAGAAATGTCAGAATTCTTAGTTAAAAGTCTGAATCTTTTCTTTCTTTTCCAGTGGCCTCAATCTTCTTCCGTAGATCTGCCACACGCAGCATGTGCGCATTTGTTGCGACTCACTGCTGACCCCCCTGGCTCCCTTAAAATGGCTTAAATAAGCTGCAGGGCAAGCGCCAACCAGGACAAACAAACAAACATGCACAGACGCCTGCTATGTATCCACAGCTCCCGCCGCCACCCCAGGGGTCCCGAGGAGCCCACACAGTCCCTTCACACTGCATGACAAAGTGAAAGACATAGAGAGGGCGGGCAACAAGATTTTAGTGACAAAAAGTAGGAGAAATATAAGATATCTGTCTTTATCTGTGAGAAGCAGAAACGTGGCTACAGGGTACCGTCTACCCTTTGTCTTGTCCTGCAGTTTCTCCTTTGTGCTTTTTTTCCTTCATTCAGTTTCGTCCTTGCATGTCCCGCCAGTCATTCAGCAGCAGAAAGGGCACTTCTTCCTTGCTCTTGAGCTGTCTGAATGCCAAGCCTTCATTTCAAACACAGTTATAGACAGAGTTTGCAATAAATCCCCTGAAATCCCAAAATACGGGATGGAAAATGCTGAATTACATCTAATAGTTATATAAAAACCCACAAAAGATGTTCGGCGTGGCCCAAGTACGCCGTGGAAAGTCATTTAAGAAATATAGCATCATAATTTCCATGAGTGCTCAGTGTTTTACACTCACTTTACATATAAAATACTGAAGATCACAAATTAACTTAAGGCAGATATTTCTGCAGTGGACAGATTTGAAATATAGAACTTGGAAAAAAGAAGGAAGGATGGAAATTAAATAAGGCAGCAGATTCGACTATATGCAGAAAGGGATAAATACATAGAAGAAAGTGTGACAAAGGAAGAAAGGAACAAATAGATTTAAGACACAAAGAACAGTAAAAAGAGTGGGAGGACACATCAAGGATATAATGGTGGTGAAACACAAAGGACAGAAAGAATGGCAGTGGGACAAAAACGATGGAAGGAAAGAAAGAAGCAGAGACAACTTTTAGACATCAGGAAAGGGACTTAGATCTGGAATTTTTCCAAATTCTTGTTTTTTTTTTCCAGACTGAGTTAAAGTCCAGAATTAAACCCAAATGAAACTGTGGACTTGCTATTCATCTTTTTCTGTCTCCAAATTCCAATAAAACACATCAACGTTTGCTCAGAATGAGTCTCTGTAACCCTTTACAACAAGAAGATCAATGTTTCCCTCTTCACCCATCAGGGGCTTCGACTTTAAGCCTGATTGGTGTCTACAAACGTAAAATGCATTGGACGCCACTTGGTAATTCTAGTTATTTTTTTTCTGCAGCTTGTCCTTTATAAATAAACTAGAGCATCAATAAATAAAAAGCATCCAAATAACTGGAGGCACCGCCTCTGGGAAAAGATGCTACCCGCTAGATAAACAATGCTAGTTGCCACCCTCAAAAACCTGCACCAGAAGACGCTCAAAACTAGAGATGCACCTAGCAATTATTTTAGTAATCGACTCTATAGATTATTTTGAGAATTGATTAATCGGATTAACAAAAGGCCACATTCTGAAGATTTTCAGATAAATACTTAAGCTTTAATGCAAATAAACAAAAGGAAATTCCTTTTTTAAATAAGAAAATGAACATTTTGTTGCCTAAAATACAGTAACATAGGATTCCTTTACTGTATGCTTGATCATCTGTAGCAAAATACGCATCTGCAGCTAAAACAATGATTCTAACATCAACATATTGAAAAGCTTAGCCTTTTCTGCTTGACTTAACATCAGTACAGTGTAGGGCTGATCTGTTGATTGTTTTTTGGGGTAACCAATTAATAGCTGGACAGGAAAAAGTGCTAAATAGTAGATTTATTTTAGTAAATATGAACCGAGTGAAGCTAAAAATGTACTTGAACATATTTACAGACGAAGAAAGTTTTTTTTATATTACCCATATATGCAAAATGTGTATGTTGTACATTTTTGTGTTGTCCTTTCAGCAAGTTGCAGTTTTTTTATTGTCGGTATACTCAAATTGACAGATAACTGATAACTGAATTAGTTGACGATAATGCCAGTAATCGATTAATCACAATTAATACGATTAATCTTTTCAGCAATCTGCGAAAAATTACAAAAACACCCCAAATATTGTGTTTTCATAGTTCCCTCGTCGATTCCACTCTTCTTTCTATCCTATAATCGTTTACTAAATTAGTTCCATAATCGATTAAAAACAATAAATATGATTAATTGTTTCAGCCATATTCAAAAATAACAACAAAAAACCCAAAAAGCATCTTGTTTTCATAATTCCCTCTTGATACTGTTCGTTTGAGCCGTTTAAATTTTAAAAGCAGCTTGTCTTCAATGTTCGGGGTGTTTGGAGCTTGAAGCAACAGAATTAGCGCTACAAAGCAAACTCTCCATGAGAGTGAGGAGAATACAAATGCTTGGATAAAACTCCAAAGTGCAAATCTGATCGCTCGGTTTGGGTTCCTCTCTCTGCCAAAACCTGACTTTTCTCTTATCACGAGGACAGCACACGGTGGAACAATCACCTCCTCTGCTGTCGGTTCGCTTCGTCTCATCAGAGCTTCACAGGCTGGACTGGACACAAGGCAGAAATGGGGAAAAAGGAGGAAAACATCCCGTCCTCTCTTTTGCTCTCCAGCACCACCCCTCCTCTCTGCCTCAGATCACACAGTAGTTCATTCTCCTTCCTCCCTCAGTCTCTTTTCACATTAAATGATACTGTTTATACACACCCAGCATCTATCATCTTATTTCACACTTCCCCCGGCTTGTTTATCCGCCTTTGGTGCTGGGGAGACATGAAGGCGTATTCTCCTCTCCTTTCTTTCTCGCGCTCCCCCTCCATTCTCAGACTCTCTTCAACCACTAGCGGCTGCTTGTGGCCATTGATATACGAGGGCTTATTAAACCCTGGCGGTCCCGTTTGATCCACACTAGGGGAGTTTGTGGAAGCCTAGTAAAGACACAAGTCATTTACTCCACTACTTGTTGTTTTATTCTCCTGGGTCTGGTGAAGATCCTGCTCCAGGCAGCGTCTGCCTGCTGCACGCTTCACCTTCTTCTTCTTCTACCCAACGCCTTTGGTAATAAAACGTCTGCAAATGCCGCGTGGGGGCCAACAAACACAAACACCGCTGCGGCGTCTGACTGACAGGATCCGTGCTGCAATCAGTGACAGACTACACAAACAATGGATGCTCTGGGGTGGGCTCGTTATTTCAAAACTACAGTGTATTGTACCAAAATCTGCATACTCTGTGTAATTGTTCATGTTTAGTGACATTACAAGTGCAAACTTCAATGTATGTTATTAGGATTTTATGTGATAGACAAACACAAAGTAGTGCAACTGGAGATGCAAGTACGTCAACGTCGATCTCAATCAGTTTAGCACACAAAGCTGCCAATTGTTCTTTACAAAATAGTTCCAGCTCAGTCAGATTGGTGAAACTTTAACTTAAACACATAAAATATCCATAAAATTTAATAAAGTGTGTGGTTGAGATGTCAAATGTGTTAAAAATCCATTTTGTATTGGATGATAACCAATTCCCCAGGATGACACGTTTTGAATAGCTGTTGGCAGACAGCATATGTACAGTTCAAACTAAGAAATAATTAGATTTCATTCATTAGTTTTAATTACAGCCACCCTTTTTGGCATATTTGGAGAACTTTAAGTATTTATTCATGATCTGTTACAGCTCAATGCTCTGACAGACTGAAAAAAGCAGAAAAAGGATCTTTTCCAAAATACTGTCAGAAAGGAGCTTGTTTGGCAGAACTCTAGAAATGTTAAGTTCATCTTTGGTGTCAACAAAAACAGAACACATGTCTCAACAATGTGTTATTTGGGAAATGACAACATGTAATTAGGGGTTGGCGATATGAACTTGTAGTTTTATCACAATATTATGTGGTGAAATTGTGATAGTGATTGATAAAAATGATGATAAATTAGTTATAGCTTCTTTTCTACGTAACTGTATGGCTGTAAATGTATTCATACTGCCTCAATGTTTTTGCTCTTGAAAAACATTCCTATTTCAGTTAGGTTTCTTCAGAATACCAATTATTCAAAAAGTATGATTTATATCACTGAGTTGCACACAAGAACTGCATTTAATCATATTTTCAAATTGAATTATATTCATTGATGCTCTCGTTTGTATTTTTTGATGATTTCACTGAATAAACAGTGGAGAAAATAGTAAAACTAACAATACGGACGGTTTTGGAGGTTTTTAAACGTTAAATGGAATTTATTGTGTCAACAATAAATAAAAAATTTTATGGTAAGAAATTTATCACAATAAATGATAAAAGACATAATTAATGCTCACCACTACTTGTAATTTGCATTACGTTTATTGCAAATTACTAATTGACCCACCCTGTGAGTGGAGCCCAATAAATCTAAGTGGTCCAGTTTAAAAGGTGAGTAACTTCCTGTCAGTTTGAGGAAAGAAAGCGTTTTTGAGCTGTTCTGATCCAACTTGCTGTGCCGTGCAGGTGTGGCGAGAGTCCTGTGCAACGATGGGATTTGAGGATTTTCTTTGAAGTCAGATATATCATAGCTGGCCAGGACTGCCTCCCTTGCACGTCTGTGGCCTTCTCAGAGTGGAGGGATTACATGGGGCACGCGGGGGGCTTTAGGGACATGTAAAGCAGCGCTTCAAGGGAATCAGGCCTGCCTTACGGACCGTCTCGGCCCTGTGACCGGGTCTTCGTCTCCCTCTTAACTCCAACCGCACTAATCGATCTCCTCTGCCGTCTTCATGGTGGAGAGCGGACGAGAAAAAGAGCTCAAAGGAGGGAGTGGAAGGAAAGAAAGAAAGAAATAGGTAAAAAGTCTGAGATTCAGTTTAAGACATGAAGGACTCTCCCTCTCTGGTCGTCGAGGGCCCAGCTGCTGAATATGCATGTCTGGGGTAGCAGAGGAGCCCAGAGCAATCGCAGACTCTCATTCCTCCTGCAGTGAAGTTTAGCCCAGACCATCCCACAGAGACGCGGGCCTCCATGTTAGCGCTGCTCGACAAGTGCACAGTGCCGCCACTTAGCAAGCCAAGAGGCCTGTATTAGCATTGGTAAGACATCTGGATGGGGCCCCCGCTGGCTGCAGGGAAGGCAGAGCTGGATCTCTGATGTCATTGTCAACCGATAAGGGAGTTATCAGGACAAGCTGTAATTTCTCTTAGAGGCTGCTACAATAAAGGCTAAGTAGAGGAAACAAAACAAACCACTTTGTCTGATTGCAGCTGTTTTCCAAATGCTTGAGGCTGGAAAGTGTTGAGAGTTTGATGATGGGTGATAAAGTTAACCTGAAATTAATTAACCTGGATGAGCAAGCAAAAAGAAAATGACAACTTACATTGAAAACTGTTTGTTACTTATTTTAGACAGTGAAGGATAATGGCCACTTTAATTTTAAGAAGGCAATTCATCCTAAACTTGATAATGGTAATTATGATTCATGCCCCAACAAATAAAGTTCATTTCTCTACACACAAGGAGAAATATGTAGAGTAAACCATCATGACACTGTTGAAACAAGTAAGATGAGAGCTAGATGATACCCAGGAATGATTATCACATACAGAAGGAAAAAGTATATTGAATTCTAAAGTTTGTGTACTTCTATTTACTTACTTAGTGCTTCTTAAAACAGCCAACATGCTTAAAATCCCACAAAAAATATCCACCTGGTTTTTGATAATAAATGAATGCTTTTTGGTGTCTGTAAAATAAGCCGTTTCAAAATGTTACAAATCAGCAGGCAGTGCCCGTCACCTAGCAACGCCAGCCAAGCCCAGTCTGTTACCTAGCAACCCAAGCTGAGTTCCAGGACATTTGGTCAGTTGGTTTTACAGCTGTATGTGCTGTACAATGGCTGCTACAGAAGAGAAGTGCTTTGTTGACTAGCCATTCAGAAACCACTGGCTGCATTTTTGTTGGTTGTGCAGGAGGCTCTGCTTCTGCTTTTCAAAGTTATGTAAATGGGGGTTGTTTGCAGCCATTTTCATATGTGAGTGTAAACACTGAGTTGGAGCAGCAGCTTATTTGAAATTAAAGCAGCTCATTCTGAAGGGAGATCAAAATAGGCAGACCTGACCAGGCCAAAATCTCATTATCTAAGAATGATTATGTACAATAAATATAATAAACATGTTGTGTACAGGCTTTAGACTTAGCCAAACTTGTTCAAGGAAGCATAATAGGTCACCTTTAATGTCAGAAAGATAATTTGTGTAAATCTATTTGAAAATGTGTTACCTTTTTCTATTCAATTTCACAAGCAACACCAAGTATCTAATTAGTATCGCACCTGCATGATCAAGTCAGATTTCCAGGCCAACCACAATTACTTCCAGAGAGCATCAAAGAACCATCCAGGAAGTCACAAAAGGACCCAGAACAAGATCTAAAGCACCGCATGCCTCACTTGCCTCAATTACGGGTCAGTGTTCATGATTCAACACTAAAAAAGAAGCGAGGCAAAAAATCCCTGGGAGGATACATTTGCTTTACATTACTTTGATGATCTACCAGACTTAATTTGAGGAAAATATTCTGTGGAACATTTTGAAACGTCTGCGTATTGTTACAGCTGACATGAAACAACTTTTCAGACAATAATCAAACATGACAGTTTTACGTTGATTCAACGTAAAACCATCGTTGCTGTATCTTCACTTTTGCAAGAGATTCAAAAGAATAATCTGCAGCTTTGATTTATATGACCTTAACCTCAGGCGCACTTGGCTTATGCAGCCTGTTTTGGTAAAAATCCTTATTTAAATCTGATTTAAATGCTGTGGCATATAATAAAAAAACCATTCATGCTCAAAGATCTTCCCTGTGGCTGAATCAAAATTTTGCAAAGAGTGAGCTAAAATTCCACCAAAGTGAACTAAAAGTCTTTATTTTCCCTTATTCATCATTGAAACCGAGTTATGAAATTATCTGAAATTAAAATGTATTCAATAGTGTGAAAAACATAAGTGTGGCCAAAATCCAAAAACCATAACAAATATATAGCAAGGCAAATACTTGCTAACAGCACCGTAAATAAATGACGGATGGAAAATCTGGACATATTAAATACTTCTTTAAGGGGTTTAAGCAGAAGCCCCTTTAAATATACACATCTATTATATAGATCTATATGTGTATAGACCTACATTTCCTTTATAAAACATGAAACATCTTTCTCACCCCAGGATATAAGTGCAGCTGCTAGGCTAATGTTAGCTTGCTTAGTTTCTGTTTTGATAGGACTTTTTGATAATTCAACTCATAAGAGTGTGAGCAAAATTTACAGAAAGTTTTGTCCTCCTACTTCCATAAATAAAGTGCTTTGCTTTTCATATTATTACCAACCACTGCTATAGTAGCTGGGTCTCCTAGAAATATGGTATTAGATAGACGTACTACTCAGTCTGAGTCTGATTTTTGAGAACTGCTGGTCTAGAGAGAACAATGCGAGGTCCAACCATCTGCCCTGGTCCAAGAAGAGAAGAAGGATGTGACTTACATAATTAGCTGCGCCATCCGTCCCCTCGTTTCGTAGTACCGCAACAACAAACCATTGGAACTCCTGCATGTTAGTTAGGGGCTTGTTTTTGAAACCCATGTAGTCCTGGCCATCACCCAGCATAAAGGTTGGCGGCAGATGAGTCAGTTTGGCTGCAACATATGCCCTGGGGGACTCCACGTGGCGTCTGCGCCTCAGCACCGGACCTTCTCTGGACCTGAGCAGCTGGGGGAAGGAGGCAAAGTGGAAAGGTTATGGTTTAAAATTAGCAACAGAGCCCAAGTGAGATGACCCCTGAGACCTGACAACCTGCCAAAGTACAGCATCCAGGCTGTAGCATCAGCTCAGGTTTACGATTTAGCAGAAACTAATGCAGGGTTTGTTAGCCGTGGCTCTCAGAGGTGCACTGTCCTGCAGGTGATTAACAGGTTCCTGCAGGACTTGACAGCATGCCGAAGAGGTAATGCAATCATTTTAATCAGGTGTGATGGAGCAGCGACACATCTAGAAGATGAAAGACTGTGGCTCATCATTAAAAAACCCTAAACTAGAGTATGTGAGACAAATCAAAGCGTCTGAACTCCTGGAATCTCAGAAAAACAAAGCCTTTGCATTGACAGTGTATGTCCAGGTTTGGTTGTGCTGCTCAGTAAAAGATAATGACTCCACAGTGCTGAAATGCCCTTTGCACGCTGGCACAACAGCAAACAATGCAGCCAAGCTACGAAGTGAGCAATTAGCACTTAGTGGAGCACACAATCTCAGCATGACTGCCAGCCTGGTTAATAAATGAGCGGGAGTGTACAGCACTGCGGCATTGTGTTTTTCAGCAGCATTTTGTTTCCTGTCACTGATGTCTCGTGTGCCGCTCCAGATGTAGCTTTATTAAATCATTATGTTGGAGGGAGGAGACAATGGCCTGCTCCGTGTTTAATGACTCAGGGAGTCCCATCTCTTTCCCTCTATGTCTCCTCCATTATTCCTAAGGGGAGACCTTGAGCAATGGTGATTCAGATCTCCAAGTTTACTTAAACCTCATGCCATTATTATTCAGGCATGTAGCCCTAAACTCCCCCATGATTAAATAGCATCATTATTCAATAACAAATAAATAAATTAGAAAGTCATATAAAAGTTTATGAGAAGATAGGAAGCCTCAACCAGAGTGCATCTGCATTATACACCTGTTGCTAAGCCTGGCACAATAGGTAAATTATCAGATGATGAAGTAAAATAAGCTCAATAATTTCTGTTTTCATTTGCTTAGAGACCTCATAATTGATTTTTTATTTATTGTTTCAGTTGTAAGTGGATTTTTATTTCTCTTTTATTTATCATTTTTGTTTTTATTTTGGATATTTTAAGTGTCTTACAGTTCCAATGCTAAGTGCTCTTTCATAAGTTAAAGTTTATTAGTCCTTGAAAAGGTGAACTTACAATGTTATGCCATTACCAATAGATGGATTGAAAATGTCCTCAAAACAACAACGTGATAGTTCATCGCAATAATGACTGGAACAATTTATCGTAAAGCAATATTTGTTATTGTGACAGGCCAATAGGACAACACTAACATTCTGGCTTACACTATTTCCTTTAAGTCATCTTGCACTTTTGTTGTCTTTTTTTGTGGATTCTGTACTGATATTTGTGGAAGAAGGTTGATTTTATATCTGGTAAATCATTTCATTGCAGATTGTATTGGATGTTTGGGATCTAAATCCTGACGAAATGACCCAATTGTTTTTAACCATGGGCCACAAGATGTTTACTTGAAATATTTACTTATAATGTGCTCAAAAGCTTAGATTTTTAAAAAAGTTTTCGTCTCAGAATGTTACTGTCATAACATATTAATTAATTTACATATCCTTACCAGAGGTGCCAATAGATGCAAAGGTAGAGAAATTTGTAGGTATTGCTTGCAAAGGGATATAAGAGAGATCAAATTAAGCCCTACATCACTTGTTACACACTAATACTATGATCTGAATGTGCAAACGGTTTTATTCGACAGATGGCTGCTGTTTGCAGACATGGCATCCAATCAGGAGACTCCCCTCCTACCTGAGTGACTCACAGTTTAATATCTCTTCCTCCCTGAGCTCAGGAGGGTAGAGATAATTGGCTACAACCGGCGACTCCCCACCCAGTTGGAGCGGAAAATGCTATCCGTGACCCCTGTAACCTGGGAACATTAGCCAATCAGCCCCCCGCCTGGCACTCACCTCTTCCAGGTCCACCTCGTCTGGGTTCTTCCACCGCTGCATTGATTGGGTTTGTGGCACCACCACGATGTAAAACCATCTGATGAGGAATAAAAAAAAAAAAAAAGACCTCAGTAAACAAAGCATGACTCAGTCGACACATTTGGAGACTTGGAGATGCTTTTGTTGGAACGACGCCACCGCACAAGTGAGTCCACCCAAGGTCGAACTCCAGCAGATTGGCGCTGCGTTCCCCAATTAATGGCTAAACGCTAAGAACATCTGCCACACGGACCGGAACAAACACCATTCAGTGGAGGGGAGCCTTTAGCTAATGAAGATCCCTGTAGGATTCCTGAGGTTAAAAAGAGCAAATATGAGTTTCTGTGCTGCTGTTATCAAGAACCAGATGGATGGAAATGAAGGACATCATTGGGGAGGGTCAAACTGAGGAGGTTAGGTACCAACTCAACGAGCATACATGCGAGAGCACACAAAGCACTCATGTTTCTGTGTTTATATTTGCGTTGGCTCCATCTCGCTGTCAAGCCCCGACTGTTTTCTCTCGGCTCAAAGTTTTCTCTCCACTGCGGCATTTTGTAAAACGAGCTGCTGCTGACAGTGAAAGCAGCTGCCTCTCCTCCTCCTCCTCTTCTCTGCTTCGCATCTGTGATTCAACAGTCACTCAAGTCTGGGAGTGAAAGAAGACGTGTATAACAAGGCGGCTCCTCACCAACACAAGCTAAGACACCACTCGACTCCTCCATCCCCCCATCGCCAACCCGTTCCGTCCGTCAGCCTGAGCTGGACCTGGCCCGGACTTGACAGCACCGTAATCTTTACACCAATCAACTCGCTGCGCTCCTCTGACATGTCCGTATTTGTGTTAGTGTGTGTACATAAAGGTGAAGGCTTTACCCGGCTCTTAGCAGCTCTTAACAATTTATGTCAAAAGAAAACAGCTCAGCCTGATGTTAAGTCTAAATTATCATCAGCTTTCTGAGAGTAAAAGCTGCAGTTTAAGAGTTGGAGCAGTGCTTCGCTATCGATCAGATGCTGATATTTTTCCTGCTGCTCATCTTGAGAAGCTTACTTTTCAGAGTAACCAACACAGATGGAAATGTTTTATTTTAATTTAGATTAAAACCTTTTTACAATTAAAGTACAAAGTATCGATCCTTTATAAATACACCTTTTCAATTTCCTTTAATATGACCTCGTCTATCCAATGGGTTTTACTCTGAAGCTGACTTTGGTGGATCAAAATCAGCTTTTAATTAATTTACTGAAATTGTCAAAATGCAGCCAGCGCTCTCAAAGAAAGACTGACCCAAATCCTGTTCTTACTGCTTAGAAATTAACTGGATGCATTTCTTTTAATACGGCAAATGAGCAAAACCCTTTTTAAGATTTGGATCAGCAAGGATCTGCACAACCCTTCCAAATGGAAAATAAGTTGAGTGGAAGGAAAAATTGTGGTAGAAGATTTCATATTATATTTTCTGTATGACATGATAGTGTAAGATATCATGATTAATGATATATATCATGATTCTGTATGATAATGCATACAGAAGATGCCCTGTCATCATCTGGATTATGGTTGGAGCTTTGAGAATCGGATTATTTTCACATATGTGACAGTCTGAAGAGCCCAATTCCTTTTCACACCATACCAGGGTTCATTCACTTTCACCACAGTAAAATCGACTTACTTTAAACTTACTTTTCAAGGTAAGTTTTCAAACTTTTCCAGCACCACACTTTGGCAATGGTGAACTAAATTAGACAGTTGCAATTTACTATTACATATAATTTATCACTGTTGTTAATATCTAGTATAATATCTTGTATTATAATATTTGACATTCTACAGCAGGGACAAGGTAAACTAAAATATAACAACGTCCCATTAAATACTTTTTGGTAATTCTAACCAGCCAAAACCAAGATAAGTTTAGTCAGACTGTGAAAAAAGCTGTCAGTCTTTCTATTAGTTGTTTAAAAATATGTGGTTTCAACTGTAACGCTTTCCAAATTTAGGCTTTTAATCTAACATTAAATTGCACTTCATTACAAAACTGTGCAGTTTGAATATCACACACATTCAAATACTTTATACAGAAATCAAGCACTTTCAAAACCTTGAAAATGCCTAATAGAAATTCAAGCATTTTCAAGGATTTCATGCATCTGTGCGAACCTGTCATGTATCAATATTGAGTTAACTTTTTTGAACTGAACTACTGAAATTAGTCAACTTTATGATGCTATTGTAATTTATTAAGATAAACCTGTAATTGATGCCTTTACAGCCAAAATGCTACTATTATTCATGAACCGGATCGTTTATTCTCCAGTTCATTCTAGGGCGTCCGGCGGCATTTCCAGACCAGAATGGACTTAAAGTCCCTAAATTCCCTCCAGTGCGTTCTGGGTGAACCTCAGGGTCTGGCCCCAGTGGGATGGAAAACCTCTGAATGGAGACATCATGCTCACACCAGCAAACTACAGCAATTTGAATGTTTTTATTATACTGACAATGATTATGCTATTGAAAGTTTGTGGCATTTGGAGGTGTGAATGGTGCTACATAAATAACTGACCTGACGCGGGTGGTCATCTGGACTTTTGGCAAGTTGATGGTCATTTTGCCATCCTGAGGCGTTTGTGAGACGGGTTTGGCTTTAATCAGGTCAGGGGCCGTGCGGATGGACACCTGCTGCTGGAGACCGCCGGCAATGATGCCCCTGCTTGTGAGCACAAACGAGTAGTCGGTGTCTGGCTGAAGATGTGTGATCAGCTTCCTCTTTTGGTTTCCCTCCACCTCCACACTCTGTTGGTTGTACAAGATCTGCAAGAACAAAAAGGTAGAAAACTTGAGTTTCCACTCACATGTAAGGAAGTGATAAGAAGCTAAGTTTTCCTGTGATATTTCAGATAATTTTGACTGACACGCACCTTGAATGGAGCCTGGGATTTGTAGTTTTCTGGCAGGTCCCAGGTGAGTAGCACAGAGGTTTTTGTGACTGCCTTGACACCAAAGTTAAGGGTTGGGAAATCTGCAAAGACATTTGTTCAAAATTATTATCTTTATTATCTTATTAAAAAATATATATCAACAAATATTTGTTGGCTTGGGCGTACTATTGGAAAAATACCAGAAGACCAAATATGAACCTAATTTGGGATGTAAATAAATTGGAAAGTGTACAGTACAGACCAAAAGTTTGGACACACCTTCTAATTCAATGGGTTTTCTTTATTTTCATGACTATTTATAAGGCATGAAATCCCACTTATTAACCTGACAGGGCACACCTATGAAGTGAAAACCATTTCAGGTGACGACCTCTTGAAGCTCATCAAGAAAATGCAGAGTGTGTGCAAAGCAGTAATCACAGCAAAAGGTTGCTACTTTGAAGAAACTAGAATATAAGGGGTATTTTCAGTTGTTTTACACTTTTTTGTTTAGTGCATATTTCCACATGTGTTATTCATAGTTTTGATGCCTTCAGTGTGAATCTACAATGTCAATAGTCATGAAAATAAAGGAAACTCATTGAATTAAAAGGTGTGTCCAAACTTTTGGTCTGTACTGTAGTTGAGGAGGAAGGTTTAGGGTTTTGATTTAAAGGGGGATTATTATACAAATTTTACTATTTGCACATTTTTATATTTCCAGCTGTGTCTGAAAGTATAGTCTAAGCATACCTAACCACTTATTGGCAATAAATTAATGATTTTGCCTGGAAAAAGAGCTGTTAGACTATTAAGTCACAAACGAGGGGCACTGCATCATCACCTAGCAACTTGATGAGTTCCAGCATGTTTGGTCAGCTGGTTTTACCACTGTATGCACTCTACAATGGCTGCTGGAAAAGACAAGTATTTTGCTGCTGACCCACCATCCTGAAACCACTTTCTGCATTCTTGTTGGTTGTGCAGGAGGCTCTACTTTTGCTTTTCAAAGATGTACGGTTGTATAATTGCGCATCTGTGCTGTCATTTTCACTGCGAGTGTAAACATTGAGCTGGAGGCGTGGTCAGCAGCAGTTGATTTGCATTTAAAGTGACAAGACGCCCTAAAGCAGCTCATTCTGAAAGAAGCTCAAAATAAGCAGAACTGACCAGACTAAAATCTCACTATCTAAAAATTATTTTGTGCAAAAATGTAATGAATATGTTTTTTATAGACCATAGACATAATCTATATCATATACTAATCTCTTCAAGGAAGCATAATAGGTCACTAATTTTTGAGTGGGGGGGCTGATGGGGTGATGTAAAAAACATATTTTAAGTGAGGTGTTGCAAAAATGTAATATCATATATTCTTGTCTTTCAACTTTAAAACTTGAAGTGGTATGAATAGTTTTCCAACACACTGAGATCTCAGAGATCACTGGAATATAAGTGATAGTAGAGAAGGCAACCTGTGTCTTAAAATAGGCACCAATCCACTAATTAATAAGAAATCTTAGGTTTATAAGATTATAAAACACACAAGGAGGTATGTGCTTGGTACGCTTTAGATTTATGTGTAATGGGATGGAGGATGAGGATGCGTGGTAATGTGACTGTAGCGTATAATGAGATTAGCACTCTGTAAATCAATAAACAGAGCTGTGGTACACTGAGAAAAAGATGAGACAGACGTGGCACAGATGGAGACAAAACTGGTTCTCTGAAGAAGTTAAGGCGCCAGCTAATGTTATGAAACACATGGACTTGTTGACGGACGAATGACGAAGTATGATCACATGAGGGCTTAAAGCCCTGATGTTGTGTTTTCAAAGCAAACATTGGTGAGGTGTGTATGAATAAACGCCCTACCGTTCGACATGGTCCTGCTCTGGATGCTGGGGCTCAGAGGGCCGCCCCCCTTGCTGGTGAAAGCCTGAACGCGGATGTCATAGGTGGTGTCTGGGTTCAGTCCCTCGATGGTCAAGTGTGTTTCCGTGGTGTTGCTGCTGTTGTCTTGGTGATTGTTTATGTCTTTGTACACCACCCTGTAGTAAGTTATCTTGCCGTTCCGTTCCTTCAGGTTCGGAGGCTCCCAGGTGAGCTGCGTGCTCGACTGGGTGAGACCCGTCACTTTGAGGTTGAGCGGGAAGCCTGTGGGCAGGTCTTCAGGCGTGCTGATCTCCTTCACATAAGCCTCACCAGCGCCGGCGCGGTTCCGGGCGCTGAGCCGGAAGATGTAGGTTGCTCCTTTGTGCAGCTCGGTGACGGTGTGGTGGTCTTTAGTTTTGCTCAGCTCCAGTGAGGTGAAAGTCTCTTCGTCGGTGCGCTTGTACTGCAGCTGGTAGCCCATCAGCTCACCCACCATTTCCTTAGGCGGCTGCCACTGGATGAGTGCCGTGTTTCCCATGGTGGTGCTGATCATCATAGTGGGTTTGCCTGGCACTGAAAAGATTTAAAAAAAAAATAATTAAATCCACACTCCAAAATGTTTAAAATCACTGCTAAATTTAGGCTCAGTGACCCCAAAATGAGATTTTATTTACCACCTTCCTTGTCATCCTCTTCAAAACAAACATGGGTTGCTTACATGGTCAACTCTGGTGAGCAGCTATCTTCTTATAGTCATATTTTTTCTTTTATAATCTCTAAATTGGCATTTAAAATTTCTAGTCCTAAGGATCTTTGTAATAGGACCACAGGATGTGGTGCTTTTCCACAAAGTCATCTTTACACTAACTCTATTTGCATTGATCATGTAATTGTGCAAATTGAAAATATGAAAATAAATTCACTAAATGGAAACACACCAATTTATAAAAACAAACAAACATGTTTTTTGATAAAACGTTTTTGCTCTTCGATGAGTTTGCTATATTTCAACCTTCAATGAATCAGATTAAAGGTTGTATTTTTCTAAATTTTAAATTAGGCTGCACTTAAAAGATTTTACTATTTACTATGGGTAAAGGTGAATAAACCAAAGATTTGAATAGTTATTTTATGAATGTACATATGAATCTACAAAAACAGTACTAACAACGCAACAATACTAGCGTTACAAGGCAGTATTATTCTGGACACCTGCATGTTGTCCTTCATACAAGTACAAAAACACAACTAATCAATAGTAACTCAAATTACTACAGAGTTCAAATATTTTATCCCAGCTTTCTAATAAACTGGGCCAGATAAAAATTACACAAAATAATGCATAATGATGTTTTTTCTTTAAATATAAAACTATTTTGACTTACTGAGGTTTATCCAATCCTTTCTTAAATGTATATTCATAAATATTACTGTGGGGTTTCTTTAAATAATCTAACTAATAGGTCCCAGGCAAACACAGAAAGTCCCAAAGTTGTCACTGTAACATCTGATCTGTGCATATTCTCTGTTTTGCATGAAAGTGTTGATAAAACTGCTGCGAACCTGCTCCAGTCGTGGTGACGACCTTAGCTTTGCTCCGAGCTCCGTCGCCCTTGGTGGTGTAAGCAGCCACAGTGACGGAGTAGGTGGTTTCAGCCAGCAGTCCACCAATAACAGCTTCCTGTAATACAGTGAAATAACAGGAAATCAATTAACCTGAGTAAAATAAAACCTTCTTATTAATGAAAATCATAATAAAATCCCCGTCAACAAGCTCACATCCCCTCAAAGAACACACAGCACCAAAAGAAACCGGAATGAGATTAAACCCCCTCCTCCATTTATTTCTATTCCTTGATGAAATTTCCTAAAACAGAAATTAAACATTAAAAAATGTAGACAAACAGGAGCAGAAATTTTTCTTGGGTAAGAAAAACTCCTACGCCCAACTGTAAGGCACACGCTGCACCCATTAACCAACAAACCAAATGAACCAGAACATCACCAGTGTGTCAGTGTTCATGCCTGCCGCATGGATAAGCATGGGATTATACCCAGAGGAGCTTAGGATCATCACTGCACTGCAGTTTCTTAAAACCCAACAAAAATCTTCACTTCTGACAGTCGGAAAACTATGAAATTCAACCCATTTTGGTAAACAAATAGTAGACATTTGATTTATGAAGCTAGAATTTTCGCTCCTCTGGCTGCACGTCCATGCAGTGTTATGCACAAAACACAGACACACTTAAAGTGATTGAACAAATCAGTAACTCAGCAGTCAGGAACAAACAGAGAGAAACAACTGTTATGTGTAACCTGCTGCAGTGCTGGCACTCACTACACCAGTCTGCATCAGTCGGAGTAAAAACACACCCACACTCTGGAATTAAACACGGTGCGCTTGAACGAAGCCAATATGTAAACCAACAAACAAACAGACAAACACACACACCTGACTACACATACTCACCAGCAGAGACAGGCCTGTACAAATGGCTTAGGTCACTTTTGATTTCTTTATATTTTGCTTCCAAAAGTGAGAAAAGCTGTTTTTGTGATAATCTTCCTGTTACACTCAACAGTAGTTACAAATTCCCTAAATATGCTGCTTGAAATGTTTTTTTTTTTTCACTAAGTTGTTTAACATTTGTACCACAATATACAGAAGTAGGGCTGAATAGATTGGTAAGTGTAATCATCATTCATTGATTCTTGAAATAATCATTAGCTAACCTTACTTGAATATAACGACTCAAAAAAAAAGCCAATCTGATGAAAACAACTCAGAGCAGAAATTAAGCTAAAACTGATAGATAAGAACACCTATCAAAAACGTCAAGTTGAAAAGTTTTAACTTCACCCAATTTAAACATTGTAAAACAAAATCTATACTACTTGATCAAATACTTGATAATGTAAACTGACTTTAACTTTAATGTCTGTCTCTGGATTTGAATCTAAAATTGTGGAAGATTTTGTTGACTCCGGCTTCATAAAACTGGATTTGTGTTTGTAAAATGTCCTCTAATGGGTTTTGCTGACTGTGAATGAATAAGAAGCAACCAGTGAAAAATTTGAAAGACCTTGGAAAACTAAAATTTAAAATTATAAGCAAATCTCTCTAGTCTAAGAAAAGTATACATATAGAGAGAAAACAGTGCTGATTAGCTCAGACTCAGGAATAAATGAATGCCTGCGGCTTAAGTACACATGCTCGAGTTATCTGGTTCTAGCTGGAGCCACTGAGAGGACAAGTACACAGATGCCTATAAGCCTTCCTGCTGGAACTCCACTTAAACTCCAGATACTTAAAATTTCATATAGCTTCTCCCTATTACTGTTTCTGTAGCTAACGAAATTTTAATTTCCTTAACACAGAAGAATATTTAACAGGCTATATAAGCTAGCTGTGTTCCACTGTTCTTTTTACCATCTTCCTCTTTCAGGGACATTCAGCACTCCTATGCTAACCTTTGAGAGAGATGGGAGAAAAATGCTAAATTACTGTATAATAAAACCATTTTAACTTTATGGAGGAAGTCTCATTACTTTATTCATACAAAATGGCTTTAACAATCTCTGTGATGGCAGCAGCAGAGATGGCCCCTCCTTCTGCACTGACAAGGTCGACCCAGGTCTGGTAACACTTTTGAAACTCAGCACAAAGTAGAGAAAGCAAAGCTTCAAAGTTTTCCTTCAGAGCAAATGCTTAGAGCAGCACCAAAGGGCATTACAAAGATTATCAAGTTATAGAAATGGAGTCTTTTCTATGAAACTCCCTGCCACAATCCTCACAAGAATGGAAAGTGTCAAGAGACAATTAGTGACGCAGATAGAAATAAAATTGCTTCTTTTAGCCAAAAGGCAATATTTGATATTATCTATGATACTCATTTTACAATATTTGTGTCATGATTCACTAACATTTTTAAAAATAGCTTTATAATCTAACTCCTTGCTAAGCGAGGGTCAGACCGACATGTTGATGTTTCTGCTGCTGACATCTGTCTGTGGCGTGTCCCACTGCATTAGCTACCTGGCAAACAGAACGCTAAGCAAACAACAGAGACGTGTGAAACGGGAGACATCCTCTGACGGCATCCGGCTCGCTGTCTGACAGGTGTTAATCAACGCATTAAAGGCAGAGGGACACGAGCCAAGTCTGACTCTGGGCATGTGGCTGCAGGGGGAATCTGTGACCAGGTTTCTGCAGCTTAGCGTTATCGCGTAGAACCAAACAGCTGCACACACCCTGCTGCCTCAGTTATTAAAGGGACAGATTAAAGCGCTGGTGTTGGAGCCTTTTTACCAGTTTGACAGGCTGAAACTGTCGCAGTTGCAGTTTCTAATTAAAGACTGCAGTAATCGTCTCGGGTAGAGCCATGGATGTTCACAGGTCATTTTTTTTTTTACCCCCAAGCCATAACTCGAAGTCTCTAATGATATAAATATTCTCTCATCAGTTGCACACCTTCTAGTCTGCCAATGGCACTGCATTGCTGTAGGTTATGAATTCAAATCAGGCACTGTTTTATCCTTGGGCTTAATTTCACTCATGAACATTTAACTTTTTCAAAGCCTTTCATTACAAACTTATGAATTATTCATTTACACTATTGCAAAAACAAATATGCATTTATAGTGAAAATAGGTTACACCTCTTAACATCAAATTTCTGAATAAATAAGACAAAAAGGTATACTGTTATAAAGAAATATAATTGTATTTGTAATGATATAAATAACACCTGTTATGTTCAAAGTGCTCATATTTTTTCTGTATAATATAGTAGTGTAGAGTTTTGAGGCTGTTCTTTTTCACATTCCAAGTCAGAAAATTATGTATACTTTCTTAAATTACTGAGCACCATTATTAAAGAAAATCTGAATTGTTTTGTGTGATAGCAAGCAGAAAAAAAAATACCAACAGAGAAAATACAAAAGATTAGGAAGCAATGTGAGATTGGGCTAACTTTTAGCTACTAATGAGGTTATCTGGTGTCTTTTAAATCACAATTAGGGATTCAGAAGACCTTTACTCACTGTGTGATTAAAAATTGAGCCTTGGTATTTCAAAAAAAGCTGTTAAAAGCTAATTTCCTTTTGTTCACCTGAAGCCTGTGGGTAAAATCGTATTTTGTACGCCAGTAGTATTTTAACACACTTATTCATTTCTAACACAAGTTCTGTTAAATCAGTACTTTGCAGTTTTTACTGGTAGGAAATAAAACAAACTTGAACAGACAAGTTACAAATTAATAGTAAGCTTTATAAGAATACAGCAACTGACTAACTGTTTGCGGCTAATGACAATAGGCTACCGTTAAAATTAGCTTTTGTAGCTTCCTATCAGAACTAAACTAAAATGATTTTTCTTTTTTACCAATTCTTTACAACACAATTTGTGATTGAAAAGATCTCCACTTGATTTGTGTAAACAAAAAACATACAATCCTTTGTTTGACCCAAAATATAGCTTAATCCCACTATTTTTTGCAAATACAATATTGAGTATAATCTAATTTTGTGAGCTGAATGCATTCTTATATCTCTCCAAAAGAAATAAAATAACATTTGGGACAGAGTGTGAGATGAGATACAAATAATTTGTAAGCACTGAAAGAATACCGGAAGCAACTAAACTTTTGTCGCCAACTGTGATAAAGTTATTAGCTTGCTATTAGTACAACACTAAAGGGGTATTTAATTTTACATTTCTTCTGATTCTGATTTATGAAATCTTTATTTGTGAGTAGAAACAAAATATTGCTGAAATCTCATTTTCCACCTTTTTATGTTCCACATATTGTATATCGTCTCATCATATCAGTATCCCCCTTTCCAAACCTTGCACCTTCCCACATTTCTCTTCAATTCCTGACTACGAATAGCAAGTGGCTCTGCATTTACAGTTGTGCCATACGACTTCTAGGAGGTAATAAGCCATAACAAAGAGCTGCATGACAGCCATGGAGCAGAGAGCTGCCATCCGGGCAAATGAAAAGAACATGAAAGACTGGTGGAAACCTCGGAGATGTGCGCAGCTGATAAAACCCCGCAGCACCTCCCTTCAGATAGACATGTCATCTTGAACGGTGGGGGGAGACAGCAGGTTAGGCGAGCCTGATTAATGTCAGCGTCACACTGAGATGGTGACACCCAGCCTTTTGACTGCAGTGTACACTCAGTGGTTGCTAGCACTTCATGCACACTGCACCACAGGCCTCCACATTTGCAAGTGCACAGCTGTTACTAGTTTGTCTTATTATAAAATGTTGACCTGAACACATTTCTTAGTGGAATAACACTCATGCTCTGCAGTTGCAGTTGTGCTGATAAAAAATAAAAATGAGCATGCAAACACACACACACACACGCGCCAAAACACTTGGGCAGACGTTACTGGCTGCGGTTGTGATGGGGTTATGATCTTTCATGAGGATTCACACTGAGTGGATTACAGGCATGGCTTACACAGAAACAAACACACACATACACCGACTCGTGATCCAAAACACACAAGCACCCCAAACACTGCAGAGGGGAGAAGAACCTGCCCTGAAAGACAAACCCCAGCAGCACACATGAGGGCTACTCACATGCTCGGTGGACTCTTCAATATTCCACTGATGGGAGAGAAGACACAGGACAACAGGGCGGGGAAACAAATGAGTCAGAAACACAACAGGCAAGGGAAAAAAAGCACTCGTCTTTTTTTCACTGGCAGATGAATGTAGGTGTCAATAGAGTCATGCTGCGGAAAAAAAACACTGTGATGGAAGAGATGGAGAGAAGGAAATAAAGAAATGACGGAAAGCTGAGTGGCATGAAATAAATTGGAGAAAAGCGAAGAGGAATGGTTGTGAAATCATTGTTCGCAATGCACTGCCTTGTTTCCCCATTCACCTTTTGAATCCATGGAAATTTAAAGCAACCTCTGTTGGTTATGATGGCTGCCTCATTGTGGACATAAACTATGCAGAGTCTGTGAAGCGTTTCTCTTTCCCCTAACGGAGGCGGAAGGAAGAGCCTTTATTCATTACATTTCAATATATGTTTCCAAAATGTTCTCCCTGCTCGCTGTGCTCGACCGAGTAATTCCCGGGGGGGAAGTGAAAGCCCATTTCGGTGCCGCGGGGCTCCGTCAGCGTCGAGCATGAAATCCTATTACCAGTGCCGCTGTGTTAGCCCTGTGACATCAAACCCCGCTGATGCAGAACGCAACGGCTGGTGTTCACCAGCTCAGTCACTGCAGAGGAGTTCACTGATGGGTGGCCTGGCTGACAACGGGGGCAGGAGAGATGACACTGGTGACACTGATGAGGGACAAAGTAGAGAGGAGAAAACGGGTCGGGGTGGAGGTGAGGATGCGTGGGCGACTATTGTAACAGCACTGGGGGAGAAGTAGCAGAGCAGAGGCAAAAGGAGGAGGGGACTGGTAAGGCCAAAATAGCATCAACACATCCGGAATAAATAACTGTTAAAGGGCCAAACTACCCATTTGTATCACCTAAATTTACAGATACATAATATAGTTTCATGTCTGATTTAATGTATTTGGGTTTAATTAATTGAACTAGAATACATGAGATAAGAAATTTATAGTTTTGCTCTCTCTCGCCCTTTGCAGCCTGAATGAACTGCAATGCCAGTGACATTTTGTTGGAAATACTGATTCTTTTGAATGGTTTTATTATTCACTAATTGCCCAGTCTTCATTGAGTGACAGCTTCCAGACAAAGGACTGTCTGGTATAGTGCAGTCTGGTAGGAAAGAGGTTGGATTTGTGAGTTTTGGATGATTTCAAGGTACATTTCTAGCTGTTTTATATTTCAATTCATCACAACTTTACTGACTAAACTGCCTGGGGTAAAATGTAGAACCTATGCTGTTACATTAATATTACCATATTTCGTAAAGATCAACTCCATCCATCCATCCATTTTCCAACACCCTTGTCCCTAGTGGGGTCGGGAGTGAAGATCAACTCACCAGGATAAAACAGAATAAAGTTTTCACAAAATATATGTAAATTACATTGTATTATGTGATTTTTTTTTACTATTTATGTTTATGAAAATATTTGACTACAGCAGTTTACAGGTACCAAATTGAAGTAGGAAAGGACAAATGTCAAAACAAGGCTACAAAATGCAGATACAAATTGACAAAATGACAATTTGAGCCTTCAAATATATAAATAAAATACAAAAAATACATGAGAACAATATGAAGTAATTTTGAAAAATAGTTTTCTCTTTTGATTTTTATCCAACTTATCTATCTGCCTTGGCTTATCCAAGAGGATCTGGGAGTAAAACACAGACATCCTGCCCCTACCTCTTTTTAAGGGATTCCAAGGTTATCCCAGCCCAGAAAAAATATATAGTTCTGTGAGGCCTATCCCACAGGAACATGCCTGAAGGATCTCCTTAGGGAGCTACTGTAATTCCATATTAACCTCTCTTTAAGGCACATCCCAGCCACCCCTCAGAGGGACCTACCTACCTACAGTCCCTTGTAGCCAAAATCAAGACACAGAACTTTTGTGTATTTCTTGAAAAACTCTGAGTCATTAACCATCAAGTTTTTGTAAACTAAAGCGAACAACTCATAAAGTTTACTCAGTAGAAATTTAAAGTTCTTGTTTTTCCCAACTTTAACAATAACACACCAGTGAGTCATAAACTGCAGAGACAATGATCATAATTCATATAAAAGACTAAATAGTCTCCACCCGGTTCTCAGCGGATGGTTTTTATTACCAAACTGTTAAGAGACATAAGAGCTAAGTCTGGTTGATGTCCCGGTTGTATCGAGCCCAAACACATGGCACATCAAAATCTGCATCCCTGTGCTCCCCTGACATAGCGGGGCACTAAAAGTAGCATTTAAGAGCAGCTGCTGCTTAACTCCACATCTAACAATTTGCGATGTTCCTAATTGCTTAATTTGTTTGCCGTCAATTCAGCTCAGTATGTCAACAGAACAGCAAACACATTAAGGTTCACAAGTTCCTATTGCATCTTGGGCTTAATCCCCTTTCAGCTGCAACTGCTTTTGCTTTCTGCCTAAATCCACAGGAGAATTATAAATTATCCTCCATTTATATTTTGAATACCAACGCAAGCTGAAAACACATCACTGCTGATAAGCGTCGTTTGTGGAAACGGAGCGGTATAATTTGCAGGCGGGTGAATGCAAATGTGATGACATGGGCTGAGATGTGTGGCTATAAAAATGGGAACGAGGAGAGAACGAGTGATGTGGAAGAGAAGGAGCTGTCATGATTGATGGAGTGAAACGAGCTGAGGTGTTTCTTTTCTCCTGTCCCCCCTCCTCCCATCCAAACCCAACCACCAATTTCCATTCAACTCCAGTCTGGGGCAGCGAAGGCCGTAGAGGCAGTGAAGCATCACCTCGCTCGCATAAACTACAAAAATGCATGAGTGGTCAAACCAAATGAACCTGGAAAGTGGTGCTGAATGGAGGCAAACTCGGGCAGAAAGGGAAACTTGGGTGGAAGAATGGAGTGACGCTAAAGGCTTCAAATATTCAACCATTTCCAGTGAAATTTCCTGTATGTTGTATGTGAGAATGAGCCTGGATGTAGCTGCGAGGGCACTACAATGGAGCTGGCGTTGGGTTGCCAGCTCAGGTTTGGGTCACTCCTCCAACAGGAGAGCGGCTGCAAAGGGTTGATAACATCATACTGTTAACTTGGCCTTTGGTTTAAATTTAGCAGGGAAATGAGGGCGATGTGTGGGCTTCCTGCTTGAAAAGAAAAGAAGCGCTTAAAGCGCCCACGCTCAGGCGAGCTCTCCCAGCGTTTCAGCTAACCCTGAGAAAGGCTAAAAAGGATCCAGAAACATGGAGACAAAGAGAAGGGCCGAGCAGGGGGAGGTGGTAGTGGTGGTGACAGGATCTGCAATTCAATCACATGGCTTAAGGTTGTGATTGAAGTCTGAGGTGAGGTTGCGGTATGCTTTCAGAGACCTGGAAAATGTGGTATTTGCTTTTCCTCCTGGCAGGCTCGCTGTGCATCAAATCCAGGTGAAAGGGCGGCTATAAAACTGATTTCACAAGACATTAAGGGAATTTCTTTGGAGAAACACTTTGGGATGTGCCAACAGATAGGAAAATTGTTTTCTTCCATTGATTCATCATCAATTACAGGTGTGCGTTTGCAGGATTTGTATGACTCTCAGGATGAGTCACGAACTCTTTCCGACCAGCTGGAACGCCTACTACAGGGCTGATCTTTGCAGGAAGCATGCTGGCTCATGTTATCTATGTTGTTGAGGTACGAAAACGGGAAAATGTGTGAAAAGGGAGGGATTGTTTTAAAACCAGTTGAACGATAAAGGATAAGAGACTGTTGTCTGACTGTGTGGTCTTCTAATGACGTCCGGGCAAGTCCTTGCAGGTTGACTACTCAATGATGAGTCTGTTGAGATGACTCAACCAAGGGTAGCCGACCTGCACGCGAGGACCTGGTAATTACTCAACCAACTTTCATGCAGAACAGGGGTAAAAGGAGGCCAAACTTGGAAAAGAAAGGAGAAAAATGAAGAAAACTCCAAGGTCTGCCACTGAGGGGGCAGATAAAGGTGTCCCAAGCAAGAGACTGGAACACGTGAGCTATAAAGTGCGCCAAATTACAGCGAGCTTTCATATTTATTGTATGCCCCAAATGAGACATGGCAGGGAGTATTGTTTGCATAACAAGTAGGGTCATGTTCAGTTCAGTTTTCACAACACAAAACAAATTCATGCGGAACGTGCTGCCACGGAGAAAAACACTCTAAAGAAGATGAGCAACCACCACCATGTTTTTCCCAGTTTCCATACCAAACGGAGCTGTCCCGGCTGTCGAGCACTCCCCTACACACAGTCAGATAACAATGAAGTGTCAGCAGCAGCTGCCAGAAACAACTGCTCTTAAACAAAGGCTGCGCTGTTTGGGAGATCAGGGCTCACTTTTTGACCAGGTGTAGAGACACGGACAATATGTTGTGTGCCAGTCAGGTTTTTATCCACATATTCTCTGCTATCTCCAGTCAAACCTAATGGGTTTAATTTCACTGTGTGAAAACTATAGAAAATCTGTTTGCACAAGATTGAAATCCAAAGGGTCTGCATTAGCCTGATTACAACAGTCCTGTGGTGAAATTAAATGTTTCTAAAAATGAATAAAAGTTATCAGAATTGAGTAAAGACCGTAACAGTCATTTCCTTTGCAGACAGAGAGCTTATTTTTAGCTTTGCGTACACTTTTGGCTTTTCTTACCCAAAGAAAGTACCACTCGTCTTGCGCTTCTTTGCTTAGCTCTTTATACTTTTAGGCACAGGGTACTAACTGAGCTACTGCTGACATGAACTTTGAATACTCTTTTTGTTTTAACATTTTTCTTTTCTGCAGAAATAACCTCTGGCTCAGAGTTGGGTTTAACCATATCCCATTCTTGGACTCAATGGATGATGGGGCTATTGTGACCATTACTTTTGTGTACTCTATTTTTAAGTACCATATATAGTACTAGTGGACTACTGTTATTGTGTCTAGCTGATTCTTTATCTTGTCAAAAAGAGTGACTGAGATTTTGACACTGAAACAGCATAATCTTTGTTTGTACAAAGAAAGTATCCCTGGCCAGGTACCTTTGTGTTTAGTTGTGTCTCTTTCCTCAATGTAGCAAATAACGGAGGTCTTGCTTCCATTAACTTTGCACAGCCTTTGTTTTTCTTTCCCATAGAAAGCGAAAACAAGGTTAAATGTGTGCTGTTCTGCTAAATAAAAACACTGAGTTACTGCAAACTGGTGTCAAGAACAAACACCAGTAGAGAGGATAACTTCCCATTTATCTGTGTATTTTAATTTTTATTTAATGGCACCTCATACTGAACCAGGCTTGTCTGGTGCTTTCTTCCCTTTAAGAAGGCAGCATTTTCCTTTCCACTGTCTCCAAATGCTTGATCTGGTTGAAGAATTGCTGCAAGGTATTAGTTTTTTGTCATTAAATGACCACTTGAATTTGATTGTGTTGTGTTATGCTACTATTTGGATCGAATGGAACTTCAAATAATTGGTCCTGAATCTGACAATAAAATTTAAGACTGCATGGGAATCAACTGTATTGAATATATTGGGCTAAATATATTTTAACAGATTAAATAGATCAAGTTGTATTGAATAGGTTGGTGTGAAAGCAGTGGATACTAATATTAATCACATGCTTCTGTTAAAGGCGACAGAAGGTTAAAGTACATAAACACTAATATTATGACTAACAAACAACCAGCAGGAGGTTTATAAGCGGGTTTCTTTTATTTGCAAATTCAGGAGGCTGAGAGTTGGGTTTTCATGGCTTAAGGATATTCATGAATCTCTGAGACCCATTTAAGGATTACAATCTCATCCATCTCATGGTGTTGCGCGGCTTTGGGCGATTCAGTGCACTTTGCATTACCGTGTAAAGGGGCAGTGTCAGGGAAATAACTTTAATTTATAAACATGGTAACAAGGCAGTGCATATGTATTGGTGTTAAAACCGCAAGGGGGGCTGCATTGATTTCACTAAGCCACATCCTGATGTTACGAACAGAAAATATATCCAACAGCTATTACTGTAGAATTTAAGTGGATTTCATTCTGACAGCTAATCCAAAGCTGTGGGAGCTGGGTACCAATTTAGAGTCAAATGTCACATGTGGAAAAAGATTACGAGAACCGAAAAAAGGGAGGATACTGCAGTCGACAGAAAGAAACTTCAATGTGTCTCGCCCGGTGTAGGAGAAGCAAAGTGTGAAGAGGAGAGGACAGTAGAGAGACAGAGTCATGAAATGTGGACAGGAGAGTCAAGAAGGGACAAAGAAAAGCTGCACTAGAAAAAAACTATCCATTACCTGCGCCTCTGGCAAAGCAACATCCATGATGTTCGGCTGCCCTCGTGGTTCGCCGTTTTCTAGTCGGGAAAAGATGACTTGGTAGCCCCTGATTTGTCCATGCTGCTTCACCTGTATAGGAGGCTTCCAAGTAACGCGGATGGCGGTGGAGTTTATGGCCTCAACCTCCAGCTTCTTGGGAGGGGCTCCGGGCACTGCAAACCAAACATTGAGGGAGGGAAGTGCAAAACAGTGACATGAAGAGATTAAAGACACCAGGAAGGAAAAGAGATATCACAGTCAAAATATATGTTCCAGTGGTGATCTTCCACACAAATCACAGGCGGAGTCCGTCAAGGCCCTGTTCTTAGTCCAATTTTTATTCAACTTTTCAGTTTAAAGTGTACATAATATGTCTTACGGTTTGTATGCTGATGACACACAACTTTATAATCCAGCATAACCACAGCAAATTACAGTTATTGAATAATGTCAAACTGAAGGGCTGTGGGCCAAATCCAGCCCACTATAACTACTTAAATATAACTAGATAACAGTGAAATATTTCATCAGTCAAATCAAATTAGTTTTTTTCCGTGAGTGCCAAATTATTTCAATGTTAAAGGATCCTAAAATTTTACTTCTAGAAGTACAAGTCAAATTCAGAGAAAGCTATATTTTAACAAAATTAGTAGGCAATATATTCTGCCACAACCAGACATTTATGATCTTGACGTAGCCAAAAATGAAAAGGATTTTGACACATTTGTTGTACATGATGTAAATGAGTGAAAGGGTCAGAATTTCCTCTAACTTCATGGGGAAAAAAGCTTTGTTTAAGCCAAAATATGTGCAGAAATTGTTGACACTTAAAGGCTGAAATCATTAGTAGTTACTGCTTTTATCCCATAAACATCATCGGTTATACTTTTTGCTATTATTCATTTAACAAATTCCTCCTTTTTCTTCTCTTACTTGGGTTATCTTGTCTTGACAAACCAAAAAACTATCAGAAATAACTTTGAGTGATATTAGAAACAGTTATAAATCTAATCACTCACTTCAGATGTTCTAAGGCTCCTGCTTCCCCCAAAACACCACATACCCAACAGCATGTAGTCTAGTCATGTCTGTAGTGCCCTTAATTCCAGTAAGAAATTAGCCGTGTTGCAGCAAACTTCAAACACATTAATTATAGACGACTCTCTCTTAGGAGAAGCCACCCTCTATCACACTGCAAACAAAATGAGAAACGTGTTGGAAAAAAAAAAGAGAGAGAGAGAAGAGTGATAGAAAAGAGAGGCGAGATCAGTTCCACTTCTGTTCTTTAGTGTGGGGAGAAAAAGACAGTATTCACACAGCACAAGCAGAGGAAAGTGACACAGCACTGAACCCCAGGGAGTGATGAGCTTCAAGATGGAGACAGGAGGAAAAAGACGGTGATCCCAATCAGCTACCACCGCCAACGAGCAAGAGGAGGGTGAAGGAAATCAATGACAGGCTGCTTCAAGCGAGCGACACAGAAAACCTACCATCCTCCTTGGTTCTCATCTTGACCGGGGCACTTTCAGGGCCTGGGCCCACATCAGTGTGCGCCCTCACCCACACCTCATACTCAGTCCACTTCTCCAGGTCTACCAGCACATAGCTGGTGGCGTCCGCACCGATGTCGGACACATCGCGCCGCTCCGTGTTCTCTCCCGCCGGAGCCTGGTAGCTGACTGTGTAGCGCACGATGGCACCGTGGCGGCTGTCGGCAGGCGGCGCCACCCAACTCACCTTGAGGCTTGTGGAGGTCAGGCTGACCACGTGAACTTCCTGAGGTGGAGCGGAGGGAGCTGCAGGGGGGGGAGCAAAACCACACGAAGGAAGGCCACGGATCAAGCAAACAAAAAATAAACTAAAAATGCACACAAAACATGACAAAACTAAGGAAGCTTTTTGCTGAGTATTCAACTTGAATCATTTGCATTTCCATTCTGAAAAATGCTAAATTGTGTTAATCATATAATATATAATGTAGGAAATCTATATATCAGTTTGAAGAGATGTAGGTGTAATGTTTATTTATGACTGTTAATGTGCATTCTCACTCCTGCACTCTTCCAAAACACAAAATTGCTCAAGTTTGAATGCAAAAAGCTTCCATACTAAACAGGATGCTACCTCCAGACTGAGAGATTTGGATGCAAAGAAAACCTTATCGGTCCAAAGCTTAAGCCGTGTTTGGTGCCACGTTTATGCAGGAGGCAATGAAATCACAGGGTGAGGCGGACAGAATATAAGATGTGCCAAAAAGTTTACATGGCCGTGTGTTTTATGAAGACGTAATTTGTCCCTAACCGCCCCCCGTGCTGCCTCTTGCAGCGCGCGGTGGGAGCAATAAACGGGCCACGGATGTGTGAGATTGTGAACAAGTGCGTGACTTTGTGGACTGGTGTTAACACAGTGATGCAGAAGCTCTGGGCTTCGTTAGAGAGCTTGGCTGCAGCTGAGATGGGCAGTTAAAGACAGCATACGGCCTTGGCTTTTACGATCAATAACACTTAAGATGGCTTCGGCTAACATCTGGTTTGTTACCACTGCAATTTCTGCAGATAAAAAAGGAAATACTGAAGTATAATCCACTATATGATGCTCTGTCATTAACCCACAGATAAACAACTGAACTAAAAGTTAAGTAACTACATTATTAAGGTGTAAAAACTGCACATTTTTACCACTGGAACTGTTACTCATTTTATAATAAACTTGAATGTATTTAGTTTGATTTTCTGTAATAGATCGACAAATAGAAATGTAGAAGAAGTTTCTCTTCTCCCTATAGACAATACTGCACTTTATTGCTAATATACAAAAATCCCACAGCATAATGCTACTACGACCATGTTTGGGCAAATCAAACATGTGGGAGATGGCACAACATGAACACATTATTTTCACTGTGAAACACAGTGGAGGCAGCATCATTGTGTGGGGATACAAAAATAAAAAGTGTGAAAAAGTTCGGGTGGTACGTATTTTAAAATCTTACATTTTAAAGTCCTCCTCACTCTGAGTTAATATTCAACTTCAACAAAATGAAAATAACCAAAATTATCTAAATACATTTATACTTCAGCAGATTAATAATCTGCTGAAGTATAAATGTTTAAACTCTCGAGTCTGGAGGAAAAAAACAAACCAGACACTTTCAAGAAGCAGAACAAAACTGAAAATAAAATACGACAGCATTCAAATATTTCATGCAGCTAAATGTATCATGAATGTTCAACTTGATAAAAATAAGATCTTTAAACAAAATAGGAGCTTTTTTTTGTTCAAGCATGCAGATGAAATCTAACAAACCAATGCCAACACACAAAACTTCACCTTTAAAAATAAAATAAATCATAAACAGATGTGCAGGTGTGTCTGATCCACAAGTGAGAGAGCAGAAGATCTACAAAGACTTTGCAGCAACTTGTGAATTGAGGAAAAAAAGTGGCAGACTGATGATTCTGCTATTGAGCTCCAGATCAAAAATCAGGAAGATCAAAGTGAAGGTGGACCTGGGGAGGACAACACCAAAGGGAAACAGAGAAAACTTGCAATTATGGCGACTGACTGCAACTCAAATCGAGATATATTTAAACTTTCAGCAATCAGAATTTGATCTGCTTTTAAAACAAATCAAGTGCGAATATTTGTTCACCATTTTTCCCCAACATTAATGGTGTAAACAAAACTCAAACAACCTACACACTCAGCATCAACCTTTGTACATGAACTGCTGGAAAAATCCTCGGCTTTAATTTTTGGCAAAGCGAGAAAATCTGAACATTCACCGCACCTCGACCTATTGATTTTCACCCATCTTAATCACTCGCACATCAATGCCTTCCCATTCAATTTTAGGTCAAGTATCTTGCAGCAGTGTCAAGCCCTCAGCTGAGCTTGGTGAAGCACAGAAATAAAAGGTAAATGGAGCTTACTTCTGATGCTTGCTCTGACTCCTAAAAAATAGTGCTGAACATTGAAATGCAGCCCTGGAGAAAGGAATAATTTCGAACCGCCTGTTCACTGCAGAACCTTCCCAAGGCTGCTGGCAGGCGTTGAATCGCACCACAGCATGCAACTCAGATTTGTTTCTCTGAGTTTTGTGGACTCGCTGTTATTCTGATTCTGTTTGTTTAATTATCATGCCTCAACAACAAGATTTAAGCATGATTTTGGTAAAACTTAACTCATTTATTAGCTTATTTCCATTAAAATTTACACATTAGAATTTCTAACTGCTGTGAAAATTCGTTATGTTATGTTTTTTGGCCAGACTTTAATGTTTTAAAAAAATCTAATTTCAATGAAATAGAACAAATACAAAATGCAGCTTGCAAGTCGCTTTTTTTTTTTTTTTTTTTAGAAATGTGAGATCTTTGCAGTGGTGAAGGAGCTCCTGTCTCTTTCTTTTGGCTCATTGTTTCTCATTGTTGAATCACGAAGACTGGATCTAACTGAGATGAGGGAGGCCCTGCTGTGCTTTAGATGTTGTTCTGGGATCTTTTATGAGCTTCTTGAGGAGACTACGATGCACTTTTATCGTAAATTTAGTAGACCGGCCACTCCTGGGAAGGTTCACCACCATTTCATGGTTCACTGAAGTCACAAAGCATTAGAAACGGCTTTGTGGCCCTTCCCAGATAGATGCTGTTAACTTTCTTTTCTTTTTCTTCAGTTTTTTTTTATCGGTTTGAGATTTGTAGTTCTCTTTTGAGGTATTTAAGCCTACTTTGTGTTGGAGTCAAATGTCACATGTCAGACAGCAATCATCCCTGTGTATGTGAGTGAAATCCAACCAAAAAAATTAATCTAATCACAATTTATGTATGAATGAACAAAGGTGTGGGGAAAGCTTTCCTCAGAAACTGCTTTTTGTATTTACTCTGGTCATCTTTATTTGATGTTATTTGTTTGATGATCTGAGATATTTAGGTATGACAAAAAAAAAGCAAAAAGGAAATCTGCAATGTAATCCAGTTACTGTACTCTACAGATGTATAAGATCCTTCAAACCAAACAGCGACTCTAAACGTGGGCACCGGTGCGAATGCACACAAATCAGCTGCCGCTAATTGACACCAACTTCATGATTAACTTTTATTAATCACCACAATTTGATCACGTTCCACAATTAAACAGGTCCGCTTTTGTGTTTGTTTGCTTCCCGGAAGCCGGAGTCTTTGCTCGGACGGCCTTCGTCTTTTGTGAAGAAACAAGCTCCACATTGTAGCATCTCTGTGTTTGTTTCCATTGTTCCACCTCCAACAGAGCGACGTGTCCTCGTTCCGGTCCATCACACTCAGTCAGCTTTTGGAACCACCTCATATGACTCTAAAATGTCCTCTAGTCAGTTTGTTCAGTATCTTACTGAAGCATTTAAAAAACTTTGCAAATGTTTCTCCATTACAAGCCTTTCATGAGAATTTCATGTTAAAGGACGCAAAATAGTGCATCATTTTGAAGTGGAAGCAAAATTACATCTAGTTGGCAACTGTTTTTTTTTTAACAAATAAAAGTCTAAAAGTGTGGTGTCCCTCAGTAGTGAAGGTGTGGTGAAGCAACCCTTCCGGGTGAGGTGGCACAAGCATTGTGCCTACACAGCAAATAAAAAAATAAAATCAAACGAGTGACATTTTGAATGCTGGCACTGTAAAAGCACATAATGATATGAGGCAAGGCAACACAGCACAGCTCACAAATGTGGGAACAAGACACATTAAACGTACCTTTGACACAGGGCCTGCCCTCTGCTAGACGGACAGGGGGGTTAGTGCTGGTGACAGAGGGGAGGTGGTGGAAGCGGGGAAGCTGACCGGGATGGCTGCTCTGTCAGCATTATGTGCTGCTCTCAGATTGATTTGACATTCAAGTTGCTCACACTCTCTGTTTTAAGGTCTATAAAACTCACATTTTGCCCCTCACTCTCTCTCTCTCTCTCTCTGTGTTTCACTCACTGAGGGGAACGACCTGAACCTGCTTCAGCCGCCTGGAGGTGACTCTCTGAAATCACTGGGTTAGTGGCTAACAAGCAGAAAAGACAGAGGACAGAGGCAGCGCTGGGGAAAGAAAAATGGAGCACTTACTGGACTGAGCAGTGCGGGCTTGGATGGGCTGGGTGTAGACACCCAAACCCATTTCAGAGCGGGCTGCCAAGGAGAAATAGTACATGGTGTCAGGCTTTAAACCATCCACAGAGTGGGAGCCCACCGGGCCGAAGGTCACGTGTTTCTGGAGAGAAAAATAATAAAAAAAAGAAAACAACAATCAGTGGTGTTGCCCGAGTTAGTTCATGTGCTCTACAATAACAAAATGATACAATCTTCAACTGCACTGCAAACAGTCATACATGACTGCCAAAGGGAGCAAAAGCAGCTTGTTCCAAAAACAAGTTGGCCTCCAGCTTCCAACTGGTTCGGTCCACCAGAGTTCCAACAAACGGCCACAGCAGAAGAGAGTAACAGAGCAGATTGTGTCCACACTAGGTTTTTCTCATCAGCTGGGGAGCCGACTACATTACTACAATAACACAGCCACCTCACTCAGAGGGGTTGCATCATGAAGAGTAAGAGTCGTCTGCAGTTTCACTGTGGAAAACGAGACAAATTCAGCAGCAGACGGAGAGAGCGATAGGGCGAGCTGCTGTGCAGGAGAGATAATTTCGACATGAAGCGGTCTGAACGTCGTGTTCTGATGCTAACCTTGCTGTCTGAGCCGGCCTCCCAGTACTGCAGCTCGTACTTGGTGATTTGGTCCTGCACAGGCCACAGCCACGTCAGCGAGATCCGGGTGTCGAGCTCGGCTTCGGCCTCGAAACTGGACGGCTGCGCGGGAACTGGCGCAGGGAGAACACGGGTTAAAGCATGGAGGCAAACAGGCTTACAAAAGGTTTCATTTTGTCACATGGAACATTAATTTTTAATGCATTTCACAGGGAATTTATGTAACGCACAAGTACAATCAGTGCTAAATCTTGAATGGCAAAGAATAATTAAATATAGTGCTGAAACGATTCATCAGATTAATTGTGATTAATTATTTTGTTAAATAATCATTAACTAATGTGTTAGTCGTTAATTGTAGTGTACAGATTCAAAAAAGGCTAATTTGCCAAAAGAACAACATATTCAAGGGAGTAGTTAACTGTGCAATTAATTCATTGATGATTATTTCAGGAATCGATTCATCATGATGAATCTGATTAATTGTTTCAGCCCCATCCCAGGTTTTATTTAGGGACAACAGAATAAAGTGGGGCTCAGCTTGAATACACACCAAAAAAAGAAGAATTGTTTTAATTCTACATAATAATTAAGTGTCTATGTTAGTCTATCACATGAAATCCCAATGAAGTTGGACTAAGACTGAATGTGAAATAGTACCAGATAAAGCACTGCAATAAGAAAGAACATCAAGTTAAATATCTCTGCTGAATGATTTTATCTCAAACACATACGTGTGTTTATGAGCTGTTGCGCAAACAGTCAGATTAAATGCCTTCCTCTAACAATGCATTCCTACTTCTTACACACATGAAGAACTCCAGAGCCTCTCAGAGTGGCTGCTGCTCACCTCCCTGCTGTGTTTTGACTTGCAGGATGTCAGAGGGTGGTCCGTCACCTACGGAGGTGAAGCCCAGCACCCTGAGGCTGTAGGTGATGTCAGGCGTCAGGCCAGAGATGGTTGTCAGGCTGCTGTCGTCCGTGTTGTGCTTCTGCCAGGCGCTGAGCGGGGCCGTCATGTCGGAGCTGTAGTAAACCCGGTAGCCTCTTATCTGTCCGTTGGGCTCCTCTGGCGGCTCCCACTGGACCAGCATGGTGCTGGCGCTCAGCATGCGAGCCTGAACGTGGAGGGGCGGCGACGAGGGCGCCTGCTCGCCGGTGCGCGTCTCCACAGGGTCGCTGGGCGGCCCGCGGCCGATGTTGTTGATGGCCATGACGCGGAACTCGTACTCAGAGTACGGGCTGAGTCCACCGATGCTGTAGCGCGTGGTTGCCACACCCTCCACCTCCTGGAAGCCGTTGTCCGACGACTTGGCTCGGTATTGGATCATGTAGTAGGAAACGGGTTCTGGGTTTCCGGAGTCCCACGTTAGCGTCACGCTGGTGGCGGTGGTCTCCGTCACAGTCAGGGAGGTCGGGGGTTTCGGTAAGGCTGATGACGGAGAAACAAATCATCAGCTTTGACTTTTTTTGTTTTGCCATCAAGCTGATGCCTGTCGCAATATGTAACAAATCGATTAATCACATGATAAAAAGAAACTGGACAATTTTCATTTTTCAAGTCTTTCTCTCTAGATGACAAAAGGCCCACTGGATGCATTTATCTCAACCAGCCTTTATTTTGAAAGCCAGTTTTACATCTGTATTAATTTTATTTGTTGCTTGCAAAATGGGATATGATCAGTTTTGCAATAAATAAATTGCTTATTTATTTTGAATATTTAAAATGTCTTCTAGTTCCAGTGTTTAATGTTCCTTAAAATTAAAGTTTATTGATCATTGGGAAGGTGTATTTGCATTAATATTCCCTAGTCATTATATTATATGAAAATGGTCTCAAAATGACATAATTATGGTTTGTTGCAATAACGTCTGGGACAATTTATCATCTAGCAAAATTTGTTATTGTGACAGGACTAGATTGGTAATATGAATATGACGTATGCAACAGATTGTAGCTATTTAGAGACTTCAGGCATATTTTGGCATAAATTGTAAACTAAAATGGTCAGATGCGTTTCATTGATGGGGGTTTGAACAATCTGGACCTCAGAGTACAAATCATAACCCTTTAATGACACCCTATCATTAAGTTAATCAAATCCGGAAACAAAACCATCTTTAACAATGTTTTTTGATTTTTGCAGTATTGTATAGAGACGCAATCTGTGACCTTTGTGACTGTAAATAGGTT
Organism: Xiphophorus couchianus; assembly: GCF_001444195.1. NCBI lineage: Eukaryota > Metazoa > Chordata > Actinopteri > Cyprinodontiformes > Poeciliidae > Xiphophorus > Xiphophorus couchianus. Next base: position 20,958,099 of record NC_040233.1, read on the forward strand.
TGGTCATAAATATTACAATGCACAGTAATTAAAATGCTCATTTTTAGTAGCTTTTAGATCAATTTTTTTTTTAAACAAAAAGACACCTAGTAATAATTTTCTTAAGCCATTTGTTTCTTGGTTAAGACGTTCCAAATAAAGGATTTTTTTTGACGGGTGTCTTTATATTAATAGAAGTAATGTTCCTTTGAAGAAATTGAATGCATAAGCTTAAGATTGTTTTATATATATTTTTATTTATTTATTTTAAGAAAAAAATCAAGATAAAGCCAAATTTAGTAGGAAACAATAAAAAAATATTGCAGCAATATATACTGCTCAAAAAAATAAAGGGAACACTTTAAGTGTTAAACACCTGTTTAAGTGTTCCCTTTATTTTTTTGAGCAGTGTAGATTATACTGGCTGGACAAAAGAACTTCTGGATGTAAAGGTTGCAGATTCATTAAATAGGGTCATTTCTCTGCTGTTTTGGCATCTGGACAAAAAATGTATATTCTTTCACTCTTGCAAACAGTGAATGGAGATGGTTTGTGAACATTGATAGATACAGAGGAATGCAGTTTTAATGTTTTGTTAACCACAGCCAGTTTAAGAACTCCTGCTGAGATTTAACCTGAATTTAAAGTCCAAATAAGCACATGTGGGACGTTTTTTTAATTAATCAGTGTATGTTTTGAAAATAGAAGGAAAACCAAAATACTGCACTTATCGTATAGCTTTAAAATCTGATTGTGACAAGGCACATTTAAATATAAATCAATGTACAATCCTCTGCATTTATCAAGTATAGGAAAAAACATTTTTCAATATTCAATTCTAGTTTTTCCGTACCTACTCAGACCTGGAAATTATCATAAAGTAAATGACATATTTTTCCAGAATCACTGTATAAATTCTGCGCTTTTCAGGTAATTCCAGGAAGAATTGCAAATCTGACAATTTTGATAAAACACTTCTAAAGAGCAGATAAACAAAGCTCATTACAGCTCATGTCACACTAACAGGCCTGAGCTGCTCGCCTGCAAGCCACCCCCTACAATACTGTCAGCAATAATCAACCCAAAAAGAACAGCAAACCTTAAGTGAAGACACACTTTTGCTTAATAGTCCAACAATTACTGACAATACAAGAAAATTGCAAGAGTGGTTGCTGCTGTTGCAAATGCAAGCCAAACAGAGGGTGTGTATTAAGGCCTCCTCAGGGAAACAGGTCTGTAGTGCTGTGGTCCCTCTAATGACTGTGACATTTTGTGTATCGATCAGCTTGAGTGGAAAGCCAAATCAATACGGACAAATACTGATACCAGAGGCCGTGATAGGTAGACAACACCCCTTTAAAGTCACGTACACGCTTGGATGTAGAAGCAGGCAGAGAGAAAAATACAAGCCAGAGAGATCAATGCATCGACAAGGAAACTCCAAACCCTTGATGTTTTTTAATTTGTAACTGTAAAATGTTTAAAATTAGTTTCAAAGGGCATATGAAGGTGTTTTAATTAGATTATTTTTTATGATCTACAGAGCCTTCAAAAGGTATTAACACTCCTTTGAGCTTTTTGTACAGATTGCCATGATAAACACACAAACTTTAATGTGTTTCAGTGGGATTTTAAGTAACAGATCAACACAAAGGTGCAAAACGTTGTGAAAAAGAAAGAATAGTTGTAAAAAATAACATTTAAAGTGCAGAGGACACTACCAAAAACCATGTATTGATAGTTTAAGTTGTGTCCCAATGTTTTTCTTTTCACATTGTGGATTGAACAGTCCTTCATAAAATGTTGAACTGGATTTTATTTAACGTAAAGGAGTTGAAACTTTTCAAATCCACAATCCTGCACTGCTTTGTGTTGGACTGTCACACAAAGTTTTTGCCTGTATGGTGACAAAAAGGACTATTTCAATTACTTGCATCAACATAGGGGTGGGGATTTATTGTATTGTTTAGCAATTATTGTGAAAAATGTCTCAAGAATTTTGATTTATTGTTGTTACAGTAAATGTCAATTCATGTTCTAAAAAAACTGACTGAAATGTTATTTTACTCATTTCTGCAAAGCTTTTTTTTTTACGAGAGCAACAATAAATATCAGTTCATTTAAAAATATGATTAAATTAAGTTTCTCTGTACAACTTTTTTATAAACCGATTTCAAATAGGTAGCCAAAGCCGTACAATGACCTAAAAATAAAGTAATAAACAGTTTAATATGATAATTTTTATCATTATCACAACAGTACTACAAAATATCGTGATAAAATTCAAAGTCTACCTCAACATTGTTCTTTTCTCTTAAAATCTGCGCCTCACCTTTGACGGTAACCTGTGCCGTGGCTTCGATCATTCCCAGAGAAGAGATGGCCACACAGGTGTAGTTGGCCGACTCTCGGATGCTGGTGACCTCCAGCACGTTGCGGCCCAGTGGCATCTCCTCCTCCTTGGTCAGCTCCACCTGACCCATGGTCCATTTGACGAAGGGCATCGGTGAGCCCACCGCAACGCACGTCAGGTTGACGCTGCCGCCCGGCATCACCTCTTGGTTGTTGGGTGGAATAGAGAATCTAGGTGGGACTCTTCGCACTGAGAGGAAAAGAAAATGAAAGGAAATGAGTGTAAGGGTACGCAAGGTAAATACAATCCTTCCTTGTGTAAACTCGTGAACGTTCTTTCTCTGTGCAACATCACAAAGACAAAGAAATTTTCAGAGTTTAATAGAAAAGAGGAGCTGATTGCTTTTGTCCAAATGTGCGGGCGAGCACAAAGGGAATAAAAGGATCGTCACAAAATGGCTCTGGATATTCAGAAGAAATCCTTTTTTTTATCCCCTTCCCCACAATAAGAGAGCATATTACCAAAAATAGTCCAGTTTTGCAGGAGACTATGTCCAGACCTCTTTTGTCAAAGTGTCAATCAGTAGCGGTAGTTGCATCATTGAGGGACCCTGTGGAGATGCTATTGTTTGATTTTTCCTCTGTCTCCCTCTCTCTCTTCCTTTCTCTTTCTCTCTGGATCCTTCAGCTCTCTCCCTCTGTCTTTTTCGCTCTCTTTGTGCAGTTCTGATATGCAGATAGGCTGACATTAAATAGAGGTTCCCATGGAGACAAGAAGGGCCCGTTGACGTCGTTGGGACAAGGCAAACACCAATTCAGAGGGTCTATGGCGTACTGAAAAGCTAGCCCAGGATAAACAGGCAGCCAGCATTTACATATGACTTTCTGTCTCCATGAAGATGCATACCAAATGCCTCTCATATTTAGACATTTTAGATCTCGTCTCTGGGAACTTTTGGCAAGTAAGTTATCCATATGACACTCCGGGGGGGAAAAAAAACTGACAACACTTTGTGAACATCCATTAGTGTCACACCTGTTAAATTTATGACATGTTCCAGTAGTGTGCACTCAATCTAAGAGTTAGAGGCTCTAGCTTCTTTATCCTCGACTATGAGGAAAGTGAAGCTTCGCCAAACATTTAGCTTCCCGCTGAGAACCCATTATTTCTATTCCACCTCTGCTGTTCATATGTTTCCAAGACACTAACAGCAAAATAAAAATAAAATACTCTCCCTGCAGAATTCGCACTGCTTGTCTCCCCTAATGCACTACAGTATCTCCGTGTGTCTCAGAAAAAAAAACTAACAAAAAAACCCTCGACTATAATTGCTCTTATGCTCGGGTCTACATGAAAATGGATTTTCAAATATGAGTCTGCCTCCAGTCCCCAACGTCAAAACCCTTCACCCCCCTCTCCAGGATCTAATTTGAACCGGAACGTCGTTACAGCCGTGCTTGTTATTCCCCTCATTATGTGGTGAAATGGAAAAACACAAAAGCACCTTTTGAGATTCCAGTCAGGGAAAAAGGCTGATTCTCTGGCCGTAATAAGTGGGGGGGTGGAAACCAGGTTCACATTCATCTGAATTTTCCCATAATAATTGAGGTTCTGCGTGCAGACTTTCTGCCGTTTTAATCAGCAGATTCATGTGGGATGAAGCTACTTGGCTCAGTATCAAAAAATAATTAATATCCCAAGTTTCAGCTGCAGAACATTTTGGCAGCTTTACTTTTGGAATTTGGCTTCATGAGATTCTGTGACACAATTCCCAACAACAGAAACGGCCAAAGTTGGGTAAAACTGAAGTTGATTTTCCTCGACATTTAATTACGTTTTTAAAATGGAGTTTCATGATGAATGGATGTCATGACATGTCAACTTTTATGAAATACATGAAAAATGTTTTTTTGGGGTTTTTTGCCATGTAAAGATTGGATAGTCGAGCTGCCAGCTCTCAAAGCAGATAGAGATGCTGGTCTGAACTAAAGCATGCATGGGAGCTGGAGGGTTTGGAGCAAACAAGAGATACCTTAAAAATTGCCGGGCTGAGTTTCAGCTTGTTTGGTCCCGACAGGATTTTTTTTGTGTGTTTTTTTTCAACTGGCAATCTTTTTTCAATCAGTAAACGCACCTTACCTAAGCACATCCAGGTTATAGTTACAGTACTGTATGGCATCAATGCCACATTCAATTTTGAGAATAGCGTCAAAGAAAGCAGATAAATCTAACAAGCTAAATACCTGTTTTTAAGAAGACATCAAAAAAGGTTTGAGTTAAATCAGGCTGCTAGACAGAGACTTCAGCAAAACTTTGGTCAACAACAGCAAGGCTGTTTTATTTTTCGAAGTTTTCATCTATCCGTTTCTAATTCAACATAACGATTTTATTCTTGTTGAAATCTCAAAGTTTGGGTACCGAAGAAAGAAACTTTAAGATACTGCTGTCTCAGCAGCACTAATCACAAACTATGTTGTGAGATGCAATAGACAGTTTGAAAGTCAACACAAAAAGCATTATGAAAGAAAAAAACATGTTTTACAACTACTCTCTAACACACACAGTGTTTCTCTAAATATAATGAATTGGCAACCACTTGCGTCAAGAAGTTAATTCAAGTATTTTGATTACTGTTCTTATTTCCTCTTCTATTATAGTCCTTTAGTAAGTCAAAGCTTAGCTAAAGTTGGAGATCAGAAATAGCTGATTTCAAGACAATGAAAAAGTATGAGTAAGGGGAAGAATATGACCTTTTTGTTCAAATTTCTTTAATAATTGACTGAAGGACTTGAAGTTGAGACACTTTAGAGCTTTTTAGAGTTCATATTGGAAGCCACGTGTGTCTTTTTACAGTAATGTCTCTTTTTTTCATTTTAATTCTCAGAACAAGCAGACAGATGTAGGCCAAATATAATACCATGAATCCATTTAGCTCAAAGCAGCAGTTGTTCTTTTGCGATTCCATAGACTTAAGAGTACTATGAGCAGTCAGTCAATGGGGGCTTGTGTATATTGAACACTTAATGTTGTGAATAATTCATGGTGCGCGGTTAAGTTTGGAGAGGTGCTGTGGAACAAAATGACTAGAGGGCAGGTAATTGTTATCGATTCCCCAGAAGCCTCTCCCCTGTCGAGAGCCGCTCGGAGAGATGGGCTCCGGGACTCTATCAAAACCACAAAATAAGCCCTGTCTCCACTCTGCCTGCCTGCTTGCTGGATACCTATAAATTTAACTGCCCTGACAAAGTGCCCAAGGATAGCAGAACCTGTCCAGTCAATCAATATCTGGCACAAACTGGCACAGAGTCAGCAGGCTGCGAGTCTTCTTGGCAGCAGCGTCTCTGGGCAGCCATGATGGCTGATCATCCCCTTGTCAGCACTCTGGCAGCTCATTCTTAAATATTCTACAGGTCAGCTGTTTGTGAGGCAGAGATGTGCAAATGGAAGCCAAGGAGGGAAAAATTCCTGAGAATCACCTCCGTCTTGAATACAGTGAATGGTATAAATTTTAATGCAGAGTTCAGTTTGTTGCATCATGAATCAGCTGTAATTAGGGGTGTAACAACAAAGTCTGATATTTTTTGTCAATTAGGTTAAATGATTTGGGAAGATATTCTTAATTGGTCCAGAAATAAAGATTTTGAAACAATGACGTCATTATTGACTAGCTCTGTTGTGTTATGACTAAAAGTTGAGTAAAATGGCAAACTGGTAGCCACTTCATAAAACCATTAAAAAATTTGTCAAAAGGGGCATTTTTAATGGGACAAACCTAAAATCATAAAAGCATATAAAAATTAACATGTTTGTACATTGATTAGAGATTATGATTTGTCAAGACCTTATTTTTGAAGATAAACATGGAGATTCTTATTTTTCCTCAAAACATTGCTGACATCTTGCCTCATTCTCATGAACAGAATCTCATGAGCTAGACTTATCTTTACACTTACACTAGTAAATAAATCCCAGAAAGATTGGAAGATGTTTTTCTCCTTTCATTAGTCCATAATGTGACCACGACATCCTTCAGTCTCCAGGTGGAAGCTGCCCACGCTGGTAAAACAGACGTAATCCCCAGAGAAAGGCTTTGTCAGCTCCAACACCCGTATCCCTCAGTGGGAGAGCCGGGGTGTTGCTGCCTAAATACCTGACAAATCCGGTTGCCACCTGAATACCCAAGTAATCCATCACACACCTCTGATGGCCCTACACAGGCGAATGGAAAGTCTAACAGTGAAAGCTGCTGTAGCTGTTGGTGGATACAGTTAACAGGAAGGACATGGGCGGGCGCACTGAAGAAGAATGCTAATACAACGGAGGGCTAATAATGACTTAAGCTAACTGCTCGGGGACTCCTTTATATATTTTGGCAAGACTAATTGAAACACACTTTGGAGGAGTGGCAATGGAAAGCATGCAAGAGCTGAAAAGGGATCCATGCAAATACGTAGACAACAGTACACAATTGAACTGCGAGGATTAGGGAGAGTTATTAATAATGTATTCATCTCTAGGGGAAAAGGATACCTGTGCTTTCACCACAGGAGATGGATAGGGAGGGAGAGAGGGATGGAGTGGACCTTTCTCTGAAAAATCTGCTCTAACGGGGAGGAAGTGACAGAAAGTGAAAATGACCAACCTTTGTACTGACCTGTTTTCGGGTCAAGTGATTTGTTGATGTGGGCTGATGAAATGAAAGATACAAAGTGAGGAGGAAGACAAACAGCGACACAGACAGGTGCTTTCGAGCATCATGTATGAACAAAAGATGTATTTTAGCTTTTTTATAGTTTCTATTTTAACATCTAAAAATACTTTGACTTGTAAAGGTTGAGCTGTTGGATTCTACACTGAATACAGATTATTTAATAACATTGTTTTGAATTTAAATTATTTTAGCAACAACATGAAATGGAAGCAATTTCAATGCAAAGTTTCCCTTGTTCTCCAATATATAGATGTATAAATTGAATTGGTGCAAGACAAATATATCATATTAGAATTAAATGTTCGCATTATAAAACTTGCCACTTGTATAATATTGGGCACTCTGTAAAAATAAAAAATGGTGATGTAACAGATCACACCGATTTCTGAGCACTGTGAAAATATTGTGGTTAGCTAACTATTAGCTGTTAATCATGCTAACATTAGCATCTGCTTCACAACGTCATGTCAGCACTTAATGCCTGTTTTTCAGTTTTTTAAAAATGAATTTGGATTGTACTTAATTGTCTCATGTTCAAAATCTACAATAATTTTGTTCAGAAAGCCTTAACTGGATAACTTTATGATGACTGCAAATATCTCTGTTACAATAAATTACCTAGAAATACTATTGTGGCAAAATCGTATTATTTGAAAAATGAAAAGTCTATTTTTGAGTGTAAAAACTGGCAACACTTTTAAATAGTGTTTAATGAGTAGAAATTCAGAAAAAGAAATAAAACTGTAAAGGATTAATATCCACATTAGGGCCAGGTTGTAATGACTATAACAATACTTGCTAAGAGTTAGCTGCCAATGCTAAAGTTAACATTTTGATTTTTAGCTATGAGAGTTAAACAATGTATTTCAAGGGTTTTCCCCAATGGGAACTACATTTGATTCAATAGCTAAAATTTTGGGGGCGACATGCTACTTTGCATTGCGTAAATAAATCAACATCCTGGGTTAGAAAATCTATAAAACATATTTTGAGTAGATAAAACCACTATTCTACTTATTAAAGAGGCACTTTTCTATGATTTTTGGGTACAGGAACCAACATATATGGACGAGTTAAATCTAAAATAAGATTTTGTACACTGATTAGAGATTCTTGAAAACAGTTTGTGAAGCGTTTAATTGTATACACAAATAAATTGTCATTTTTACAATTCCCAAAGATATTCCTGGAACCTTGCCTCATTCTCATGAACAGAATCTCATGAGCTAGACTTATCTTTACACTTACACTAGTAAATAAATCCCAGAAAGACTGGAAGATGTTTTTCTCCTTTCATTAGTCCATAATGTGACCACGACATCCTTCAGTCTCCAGGTGGAAGCTGCCCACGCTGGTAAAACAGACGTAATCCCCAGAGAAAGGCTTTGTCAGCTCCAACACCCATGTCCCTCAGTGGGAGAGCCGGGGTGTTGCTGCCTAAATACCTGACAAATCCGGTTGCCACCTGAATACCCAAGTAATCCATCACACACCTCTGATGGCCCTACACAGGCGAATGGAAAGTCTAACAGTGAAAGCTGCTGTAGCTGTTGGTGGATACAGTTAACAGGAAGGACATGGGCGGGCGCGCTGAGGAAGAATGCTAATACAACGGAGGGCTAATAATGACTTAAGCTAACTGCTCGGGGACTCCTTTATATATTTTGGCAAGACTAATTGAAACACACTTTGGAGGAGTGGCAATGGAAAGCATGCAAGAGCTGAAAAGGGATCCATGCAAATACGTAGACAACAGTACACAATTGAACTGCGAGGATTAGGGAGAGTTATTAATAATGTATTCATCTCTAGGGGAAAAGGATACCTGTGCTTTCACCACAGGAGATGGATAGGGAGGGAGGGAGGGATGGAGTGGACCTTTCTCTGAAAAATCTGCACTAATGGGGAGGAAGTGAAAGAAAGTGAAAATGACCAACCTCCACGCTGATCTTTTTGCGGGTGAAGTGATTTGATGAAGATGACCGATGGAATGAGAAAGATGCAAAGTGAAGAGGAAGACAAACAGTGAAACAGACAGGTGCTTTTAATACACAGAGGAGGTTAGTGACATGGTACAGAGAGACATCTCTTTGCAAGACAATTCACATCCCTTAAACGCTTTTCCATCTTATCATGTCACAAACACAAACTTGGTGCATGATAGGTAAGTGGATGGAAAAGAGTTTGGCTTTCAAACTTTTACAAATGTAGCATCATATTCAACACCATTTACTCCGATACCCCATAAATAAAAGAAAAGCATCTACACAGGATAATGCTGCCACCACAATTTTTGACTGGTGTGTTTAGCTTGCAGATGTGAACATGTTTTGCCATGTCTGGATTTGATTCAGGGGATCAGGGTAAAGACTTTTTACATTTTTACTTGTTAAAACTCCTGTTTTATTAACCTTCCACAAACTATGCATTCATTTGTGAAGCTTTGTTAGTTAAAATCCCTATAAAACTCACTGATGTTTGTGGTTATAACATCACAAAATGGGAATAAATTAAGGGGTCTAAATCCAGAATCAAGGAGAAAAACAATCCTTTTAGTAAACCCAGATTTCTTAGCTAAATTGTGATTTGAAATAATACGTTCAGATGTCTTTAATCAAACTTATCAAAAATCCCCCCTTCAAAGTACAATTGTCTTATGATTCACAATGAATTTGTACCTTTTTTTCTTCATGAACATATGCTGATGTCAGTGTTACTAAATATGCTCTTGTTCTTCTTCTCCCCCTCTCATAAATCTGACCTGAATTGATCACATTCCAAGTTTCCCTCCGTGACACACACATACACACACACATAAAACAGCATGGAGATATTTTGGTGAAGAAAAAAAACCCCCAGCTGCAGTACTTTATCCTTGGTGACATATTGACATGTCACATGGATATATGAAAGAGTGCCAGCAGACAGAAGCTGACATTCCTCCTCCGTTGTGGGATAAACGCTTGACAAATGAGCGCTCAAGCACGATCACAGCGCGCTGTGTGCTTCAGCCCACGTTGATGGAGTCCTCCCTTTTTAGAGGAGGGTCACAGAGAGTGACCCGCAGCTGCAAACCTTCAAACACGGTCACAGTCCTTAATGGATAACGAGGAAAAGGACATACTGTAAATTGATACAAACACAACGGGAAAAACAATAGAGGAGCACACTCTTCGTCCTCAAACAACCCCCACCGTCGTCGTCTCCTTTAGTCTTACTCCTCCCACACGCTAATATGAGGACATCACTCTCTGATGGCTCTAAAATGTCAAGACAAGGGTGGTGCCGGTGGAGCAGGCGGCGTGTTTGTGTACCCACAGAAAGGAATCGGATCAGGTGGTGACAGAGCAGGAAGGGGAAAAAAACACATCCAGGGATACAAAACACCCTAACGAGAACATTTAATGCATGTCTGACAGGTGTGTGTTTATGTGTGTGTGTGGTTGAGTTTCTCTTGTGGTTTACTGCACGCCACCTTGAAAAATCCCCACTTTGTGTTGTACACAAACATAAAAAAAAAAAAAAGATAGAACGTTTTTTATCTGTAACATGAATTAGTTGATCAAGTCTTGGGTAACAGCATCATGCTGTAAAATGAATGTCAAATGGAGCTGCTTGCAAAAGTATACGCAACTCTTCAAGCTTTTTACATTTTGAAATGTTACAACCACAAACTTTAATGTATTTTTAGGATTTAGCGATAAAGACCAACACAGTAACATAGCCTAGCTGTGAGCTACAAGGAAACTAATTCATGGTTCTCAACATTTCTCCTAAACCTCTACCGTCACAACTACAAAGGAACGGTGGTGGAGGCAGCATTATGTCGTGGGGATAAATGTGTAAAGAGGGTTAAGGTTTGACCTACCAGGATAACCATCTTAATCATTCCAGCTCCCACAGTATGATACCACCACCACCATGTTTCATGGAAGAACTGACATGTCCAGAATGAAGTGTTAAAATGGTCTAGTCAAAGTCATAGCTGAAAGCCAATAAAGATACTCTCCCTGTATGCGACTTTCTCTTCAAGTTTCTCTGCTGAAGAAAAGCCTCCTCGCAGCATGATACTGCCAACACCATGTTTTACAGCAAGAGTCTTCTGTCCATAGTAAAGCTATTTGTTGTCACACAAATACTGTGTATTTCTGTGTATTTGTGTTTACTAACAGTTGGAGTCTGTTAGTTAACAGACTCTGGTGAAGTCTGAAGATGCTTTATTTAGGGGTATCACAGTAAAGGGGAATGAATTCAAACGCATGACGCTCTTTTGAAAAGTTCAAAATCATTTACGCCATTGTGTTGATCACATGAAATCCCAAAGAAGTTCATTAAAGTGTGTGGTTGTGTGTAACAAAACAAAATGAACAAAGATAAAGTGGTATGAATACTTTTGCAAGAGCTTGAGAAAAAAACACATAGTAAACAGATGCTAACTGCATCAAAGCTAATGACTTTCAGTGTAAAAAAAACAAAAAAACAAAAAAAAAAAACACCCAAGCAAAAACAGCAGCAGAGGAAGACAGGCATGTCAAAGGCCACTCGTCTTAAGTCGCCCAATCTAGCAGCAGAGTGATTGCGCAGCCCCGGGTCTCGTCTCCCCAGCTCCAGCGCCGGCAACAAAGACAAAGCGAAAACACGGCTGTAGCCTTCTGTTCTCCATTCCAGTCGAAAATACGTCTAAAAGGTTACGCTTGGTTTGATTTCTATCTCTCCTCTGGTGTGGCAAGGCTGGCGGAAAAAAAGCCGGGTATTAGGGCCAGTGGGTTGACAGCTACCTGGGTGGTGTTACGGAGCAGAAGGGCCCCCAGGCCCTGCTGGCGCCACGCCACACAACTACTGTAATTACCTCTGAGGGGGGAAAAAAGCCGGTGTCTGCACCTGTGACAGACATGTACTGATTAATAGTCGAGACTTACATCCCTTCCTCGGCTCCGCCGTCTGGCTGACTACCTTCTACCTCTGTTGACATGAAAGATGTGAACTTTTTAAGTGATGTTTAATCTGCAGATGTGATCCTTCTCCAATCTTGAAACGGGATTCCACCTTTGATTCAGAGGGAAGTTTTGTGTTCGACCAGACATTTATACTGCTAGTCTGCTCATGTGAGATAATAAATGCAACAAAAATCATTTCCCTCGCTCTCTTTTTCTCTTTTCTGGATATATGGGACACAGTAAGCGGTAATTTACTTACTTTATCTTGATAACAAAAAAGGACACAAAAGACTTACTCATCCATAAAACAGGCTGCATGCTCCAGTTCTGTACGCTTTTAACGAAATTATAAAATGATATCCAAGCGTGTCCCTTTCTTACCGTGACACTTTCGCACACTAACAACTGGAGCAGCTATTGTGTTTCATGTACATCAGCCATGCTGGTGTTATCCACAGGGGCTGACCTCGACTACTCACTCCCCTCCTATAGAAGCTTTTTCCCGCATGCCCCCAACCCTGCGCCTGCATTAGTCTGCTCACGGAGATGTTACAGCATAAACAAACTCGGGAAACCCTAGACCCCCGTCCTCGTCTTTAGAAGCTCCGGGTTTGTGCGGAGGGGAATAATGGCCCCTTTCGATACAGTCGATATAAAAAAAAGAAAGGAGGCCCTGGCGTCGGTGCCAGCAGAGGAAACGATTTCAATGCAGCTGTTTTCTCGGGGGCTGCACCTGGTTGAGTCTGCAGCCAAACTGGAGGCTGAGGTTAGCTCAGTTCATTGGAACAGAAGGAATGAGAAAAGTGCGGTGAAGACGGAGACGAACACAGAAATGGACGCAGAAAAAAAAAAAAAATGGTGGAAATGTTGGAAGTTGCACAACAGTTAGAGGAAATCCAAATGTTTCCCACAGGGAACAATTCTGAGAAAAAGCATTTGCCCTCCTTTCAGATTGCTTCTATGTTCCCTTTTTTTTTGGTCACTTAAACGTTTCAGATCATCATTCATTTTAACGTCAGACAAAATTAGCCTGGATAAACCCAAAAAAGCACTTTCTTAAGAAGCTATCCAAACCAACTTGGTCCAGTGTGGAAAAGTTATTGCTCCTAAACCTAATAAGCTGGTTGTGTTACTCTTGGCAGTAACAACTACCATTAAACGTCTTTTTTTTTTTTTTTGTGGCAGAACAGATTTAATGCAGCCACGATGGAGGGTTTTGCAGCACGAATATCTTTCTTAAGGTCATACCACAGAATCACAAATTGAATTTAAGTCCAGACGTTCTCGAGGCCACTGCAAAACCTTCATGTTGGTTTCTTTTAAAGCCTTTCAGAGCTGGATTTGCAAGTGTCCTTTGGATAACTTCTCTCTGCCTTAAAACCCAAGTTATCTTGAGCTGAAGGTTGAAAACGGATGGGCGGAAACTTTTCTCCAGGATTTTCTGGTAGAGAAAAGAATTCATGATTCCATCAATTACAGCAATTCATCCACCACACTACTACAATGCTTAATTGTTGGTTTATTACCAAGTGTTTTGCTTTGTTTTATTCTTGTTAAGCAGTGGTTTCGCCTCGGTTTCCTTGTTGAAACATGAACATCGGTTGAAGCATTAGAAGCCTGCAGAGTTTTAGATCTTAATGTATTTTGTATTCTGTGTTCTGGGGTTCATGAGACCTCCTGGATGAGTCAGTGAAGCACTTTTTACAGCAGACCCCACCTATTCGTGGTTCAGTGTTCACCTATTCTTCTGTGAAACTCCAAATTACTCAAGGAAAATTAGCCTATTTGTTAATTTTTTCACTGAGCATATCAAAATCAGACAAAAAAGTACCACTTGTGGAGCTGAAATACTTTAGCACAATAGTACTAGACATGCTATTGGTTGTCTCTTATGGAGACGTGCTTTTTAAGACCTTTTTTAATCGTGCCATAAGAGGCCTACTAAATGCTCTTCTCCTTGTAATGTTGCTGGTAGAAACCCTATTCATTTAATATCTTATTTTGTATATTTAGTTTGATGCATATTAAGGTATATTTGCTGCCAGCAGTGGGTGGTTGTGATCACTAACCCTCACTTGGGGGCTATGTTTTCTCCATTTGTGGATAATATTTCTCACTGTGGTTTGAGAAAGTCCCAAAGCCTTAGGAATGACTTAATGGATTGGGTGAAAAATGGACTAATAGATCTCATCTCTTTTAGATTTTCCCTATTTGAATAATTTGATTCTACAGGTAAAAATAGAACTCTTTTATTTATTAAATTTACCTCAAAGTTAGCTTTGAACTGAAACATTTATCTGCAACAAAAAGCCAAAAGTAGAGATATTTGTACGCTTTTTCACAGAGCAGTATTTTTAAACAGCTGAAATAACATTGATAAATAAAGGTGAGAGACGTTCGACTTTACCTCTGACGTAGAGATTGGCAGGAGCAGAGTAGCGAGTGCCGGCGTCGTTCATGGCTACACATTCGTATTTCCCCTGGTCCGACTCGTCGCTGTTCTCAATTTGCAGCGCTCCTAAAAGGAGGATTAGCAAGTTTAGCCTTCTGGACAGACGACAGAACCAATGCACATTAATTTAAACAGAATTATTCAATAGAGAGCCCGAGGTCAGTCAGACTGACCCAGTTCACGCTCAGACATGATGGACGGGGTTTTGCAGTGATGTGACACAAACAATTAGATGTTCTGATGAGTTTAAGGAAAGCTGGTGATTAAATATTTGGCCCAGTTGTGTTATGAATGAAAGCGTAGCACGTCTGACGGTCCATTTAAATAACATGTTAGAACCATCACTGCCTGAACAACTCAAGTCAGAAAAATGTGACAGCCCTTCTACATTTATTGGTCCCAAATGGAAGATGAGTAAAAATCCTTAAATAATATTCACATGTTGTTGCTGTAACATAATCTCACACTGAAGATCCAGCCTTTAAATTTTAGTACATTGAATTTGTGAAAAATGTTTTTCATCTTTGGTGTCACAATCACTGGAAATTTCTATAAAATAAATATATTTGGAAAAGTCTTTACTTAACATTTCCACTTAAAGCTGCGGTCTTGAGTTTTTCTCCTTCTAGACTTCATTTCCTGTGCAATGTGTTCAAGTTGCTTACTATTTTCCCTTCATTCCTGCTTGTTTGTTTCATCATTTTTTGGTTTGTTATATTCAGTCTTTCTGTGGGGTTGTGATTGTTTATTTTTATGGTTTTTTTTTTTTATTTCCACACTTGTCTCACCCTGCTTGCTTTCACCTGATATTTAGTCTCACCTGTTTCTCATCCCAGTATTTACTTAGCCTAATTAATATTCCTTTCTGATTTAGTCCCTCAATGCAAAATCCTACTTTTTCCATGATAAGCTGAAATTAAACCTTTATTTTCAATGGTTCCTCCAGTCAACAAATGACAATAACGCAGTAAAATGTTGACTGTTGGAGAACCGCAGCCTTTGTTCGTCAGTGTGAGATTTTGTTACTATGACATAAATATGCATTTTACATATCCCTAACACACAGCAATACTCTTAAATCCCAAAGAAGAAATGTTACTGATTTGTAACAACCTGCCCAAAAAAAGTAATCACAGCTCTGTGAGGAAGTGCAGTGCAGTGATCACTATGTTTCAGTTGGCCACCTGCGATTAACTAATGCTTGACGTGAGGTTGATGAATCTACTAAAAATGCCTAAAGACTTGTCCAACACTTTGTTCAAACGTGGGAATGTAATGGTGAAACATATTCCAGAAAACATGTGGAAGGAAAAATATCCAAATGATTAATGGAATAAACTGTGGAAGGATTTGAATATAATGAGAACCTGGTGTATTGGGACCAAACAGCTGTGTTGCCTTAGCAAAAGCACTTATCAGTTCTGCTGAAGGGGGGGAAGGCAAAAATGGGCTTCCATTTGTTAGGGAATATAAAGCTAGAGAGCATTGGAAAATCTAAGTGAATGTGGACTTGTCTGACCTCTTTCATCCCACATCAGAATAAAAAGACTGATGGATGAAATGATGCACAAGGCAGCACTTTCTCACATGGATAGTCACAAAGCAGCCCAGACCATAATGCCATTGGGAGTCTTTGGTATGTACAGGAGGAGATACTTTGTGCAGTGGTTTGATTCTCTCATCACGGATGCAACATATTAGCAAAACCAGTACTGCTACTCTAGTTGGAAGTAAACAAGGTTTCATTCTTTTTCAGACTGCAGTACCCAGAACTATTGGGTCTTTTTCAGCTAATCTTACCTGAAAAAGGCTGAAATCAACCTTTTCTAGCTAAAAAAGAGAGATGGATTTCTGGAAGATACTTCAAAAGTGGTTGGACTTAAAAAAATAAATCTGAAAATGGATGAATCAATAGATGGATGGATATTTAGATGGATGGATGGGTGAATGATGGAAGGATATTTATTGTATGTATGTATGTATGGATGGATGGGTGGATGGATGAATAGATGGATGGATATTTAGATGGATGGATAGATGGACTGAGAGATTTATGGAATAGAATCTGAAAGTATTTCCCATTACATAATTGACTTTTCCGTTTTATCTGGACATAACAACACAAAACTGACAGCTCCTCCAGACTTTCCCATGTGAATGTGAAGGAACGCTGGGTAAATGTATGACATAAGCTTGTAGAAATGAGGCCATGGTGAAAGACAGGCAGGATCAAGGCTACAAGTGGTGAAACAATATATCAGACCTCTGACGTTCTCTTTTCTTTTTTTTTGGCCAGGCAACAAAATCACTGAACAGGTTAAAGCAATGATTTGTTTCTCAGCTCCTAGCAGCCGGTAGTGAAACAACTACCAGTTCATTTAACAGTGAGAAAATTATTGACCACGTTTCACCAAGGGGAGTCTCTCCTCTGCCAGATGACTTTGATTTGTATCCACAAATCCAAGTTGTTGCAGGCAACTGAACGAAGGCCAACATGCTGCTTCAAACAAAGTATGAAAACCCCAGAGACCAGTCCAGGGGAGGGTTTTTCCCACTCCCCATGAACAGCCAACCGTTAATAATTTGCTATTGACTTGCAAATGGAAGACAGATGAAGCAAGTCTCTTTTTTTTGACAAATTAGGAAAAGCAGCAGTGAACTTACCTGCCCCGCCGTTAAAAGTAAATGAATAAAAACACAGAGAAAAGCTGGTTCTCTCAGTAGAATATATGCAGCGGGGTGATAAAAGTTATCATGTCTCCAAAGCAGCATGGTGCTCCCACAAAAGGCAGTGAGCCACCATGCAGCTTGTAATGTGACAAATAAATAAATAAAAAATACTCAGAATACGATGCATTTTCACATCCTGAAGCATGAGATGAATGTAACAAACAGGTTCACCAACCATAGGGGATTCGACGCAAGACAAGACCGAAACAACAGAAGTAAAACAGGGGCGGAGCGGTGACATGTCGGGTGTGCGACTTCAGATCTCATGACAACACATCCCTCCGAGGTGTTTGTTTGGCTTGCTGAGCTCATCGGTGTCTGGTTCAGCGCTGACATGAACCTGCATACTAATGTCAGTGTCACCAATCTGTCAATCTGCCAGCTCTCCTGCAGGAGAAAGCAGTTTGAGCCCGAAAAAAAAAAAAAAAAAAGTAGAAGGTTTCTGCGTTTTGTTGAGATGCAACACTAGCAAAACGGCTTCCAAGCGCTTGGATATTTGTAGTTTCATTTCTACCTAAAAGGCATCAGCTGCTTTAAAGTCAACCATATGCAGGGATGGACATTTGGAAATTTAATTCAGCTTGTTACAGATTTTCAACATTAAATGCAGCGTTCTTAAGTAGAAATATGGCAAAGGACTTCCAAAAAATTAAAAATTAAAACTTAAACTCCTGTTTCCATTCAAGGGGGGCAACTCAGCTAAGGTTCTATGCAAATGTAGTCACTTCAATCTCCCATTAAGGCTGCATTAATGAGGCAGGTAAGACTCCTTTGAGAGTCTTTGCTCCCTCAGCTAAAAACCCAGAGAGAAGAGGTTCTGTTCATAAGGATCCTTTTCACATTTTGTAATGTTATTTCACTACAATTTTATTTGATAGTCCAGGAGTCTGTGACACCAGTCCTCCAGTAAAACTGCTTAGCATCTTTTGGATCAAACACACCTGAACAAATTGTAAAGGTAATTCAGAATTTGACTCAGCTATACTAACATATTTGCTTTAGAAACTAGATAAAATATGCTTGGTAAAATGTTGTGTTTTTGCAGTGTTCTACCATGTTTACTCCGACAGTTTGACATAAAATTCAGAGTTGCCAATTGCCTCCAAAAGTCATTTTGCTACTAAATTGCGAGCAACATATAGGCAAGGACTGACTAGCAGCTTTCATTTCTTGCCACAGATTCCAAGCTTGATTACAGACTGGACTTTGACTAGACCACTCCAAATGTTGTTTTGACTTCTAGCAACATTCTCCTCCAGTCTTTTGCTTCCTCCGACTTTTGTCCAGAATTGCCCTGCATTTATCTACATCAACTCTAATCGGCTTCCCTGCATTCCAGAATCCCCACATCATGATGCTGCCACCACCATGTTTCAGAGTGGTAGCTTTCCACCATATGTGAGCCACAAAAAAATTTAATTTTGATTTAATCTGACCATTTGAGCCTACAGAAATTTCTTTTTACCACTCTTGTCAAAATGGCTTTTTTGGGAGCATGATGAACAGTTGACCAGATTTTATTTAGGGGTAGCAGAGTAGACACTACAATCGAAAACCACATTTTAAGTTTCCCTACCACTTTGAAATTATGAACTACTTTTTGTTGGCTTGTGACATAAAACCCCATTAAAATACACTGAAGTTTGTGGATATTATATGACAAAATGTGAAAAAATTCAAGACCTGTGAGAACTTTTTTAAGACTCTGTACCTGATATCTTATTAAAGTGGCTCAGATTTCACACCCTCATGCACAGTGGTTTGGTGCACTTCCCTTGGCACGGCGAGGTTGGTGATAATTTGTTTGTAAAGGATCAGACAGCAGACAGAACATGTTGGGGGTGCGACCAGGACACAGTGGAAACAGGGTGGGCTGATTCGCCAACAGTGAAGATGAACCCGGCGACGTGACGATGGGGGGTGGGAGTATAACGGGGGCAGATGTGGGCGGGAGAGTATGGCGTGGACGTTATGTTTTTCCAATACACCATTTGTCATTCTTACCTCTAATTGGTGTACCACCTATGGGGGAGTAATTTAGATGAAAACAGGGTTGAGAGATTAGTTAGTAATTCACTTACAACAGCGGGAGAAAAAAAACATGTCTTCTTAAAAACAACAAATAAAGAAAATGACAGAGTAGAGGCCACCTAAATGTGATTTAACAAAACTCAACTCACTTAATCAATGCTACAAAATAAAGCAGGTATGAATGTTGGAGAGTACGACAGAAAAACAGCAAAGCCTTTGAGAAGGATCCCTTCTGTCAGACGAACCCCTTGAAATATAATATTCCCCATTTCGCTTAAGCAGGAAACAGCCCTGAGTACGCTTACTTCACTCCACAGCAGCTTTAAATTCATACAGAAAATGTTTTAATTATGCTTTCTGATTGAAGATGGCCTTCATTCTCTTTTGCTGTTAGTAAAAAGGACATGGGTAATTACTGAAAAGAAGGCAAAATAAATAGGGCGATGGACAAGAAGTATTTATGTTGACCTTTTTACAGAAAAAGAATTAGTATCTTTGCAGTATACGATTGGTTAGCATTAAAAAGAAATAAAAAAAAGGTGTTATATTAATAATAATAATAATAACAACTTTGTGTGCCATTTTTGTTCAGCCCTGGCAACAAATTAATGTGCTTCTGTTCTGCCAATGCAGAATGGGCCTAATTTTGTGTCATATTCAGTAATGTAAATCCTGATGCAGCAGCAGATGTCAGGAAAACGGTGGTGGATAAAAAGAAATGTTAGTCTGGGGGCATGGCATATCAGCATATTTTCAGGCACTCCAAATGTATGTGGAAAAGAAAACTAATTAAAAGTTGTTGCTGGAAGTGAAAAGGGAAAAAAAAATCTTTTCTCTTTTTCTGCACAATTTTATCCTTGCACTAAAAATATCAAACAATTAAGTAGCTGAGTTAGTATGCAGCTTCAACTATGTTATGATTTTACAGTGCCAATAACATGGACTGCCCTAATACATTTCCAGCTTTTCCTTAAGTGGCTATGTCATCAAATTTTCCTGTATTCTTTTTTGTATTCATCTTCAGCTGTGTAGGATTAACCTGACCCGACTTTTTAGGCCACAAAGGGTTGTTGTAGATGGAGCAGAGACTGAGTGACGTTACAGATGGCGTTCTCAAAATATATGCAATTGAAAGATGGATTTATGTGGAGAAAAGTGAGAATTGCATTTCCTTGATTATGTAAAGTAGGTTATCTTGGTGGTAATTATTCAAACTCCTCCCAGGGTTGTTAAGTCACTAAAATACTCTCAGATAACGTTTCTCATCCTTATTTTAGATGTAAATTTTATTTTTCACTCAAACTTGATGGTAAACTTTATCATTACTGTTGTTAAGGTGGATATTGTGTTCTGCCTCGATACAAACATTCAAACTAAACATCTCTACCTTTTAGCTTGTTTTTTTTTTTTCCTTTCTCTGCTGCCTCGTGTTTTTTTTTCTCAACTTTCTCATTTAAATAACTATCTTGAGCTGCAAGTCTCAACATGACTAAAAAAAGTGGGGGAAAAATAATGATATATGCCCCTTAAGTATCTATTATCTTTGACCTTTTTGCTCCTCAGACCTGCAGTCAAGTCTGACACTTCATAAGCTGCTCTTCCATTACAGAAGCCTCACAAAGTAAAACCTGCCTCTTATACAGTGGGGCTTTTACAACCACACAAAGTAAGGCTAGGCTTAGTGGAAAGTCAATGACTGAACCTGCTCCAAAACCCACTAATCTATCTACCACGCACACTTCCCATCAAACCCAGGTCAAATAAGGCTGTTTATATATCAGTGAGACTGTTAGTGTGAACAAAGAGTACCTCATTAGGTTAAGGTTGAAATCCTAGCTAATACATCATCTGCTGGCCTCATTGTGACCCAGCTGCATGTTTAAAAGGGGATTAGGGATTATTTAATAGGGTGAAATCTTCTCGCGCCATACTTCAAAAGGTTTTAAAAGTTCATGCGTCACTGTCAAAGACTGCAGGAACACGGAGACAGGAGACAGTGTCATTTCAACTTCAGTAACTGTGTAAGTGAGGACTGTGTGGTTGTGAAGAATAAAAGTATAAGAAGTCAGCAAAGTAATCAAGGTGACAATGACAAGCCGAGTAAAACTTTTCTATCCTTTGTGATGAAAGCAATGAATGAAATCATCGGTGACAACAAAGGCCTTTTGTTTTTCTCTCATTGGTCTCATGTCTTAACAGGATGTCTGCAGGTATGCAGTGACATCTCGCACCTTACAGCTCGGCTTTCTTGTGTTTACATTTGCAATAAGTCATGCTGAGCCATGAGATCAGATAAATTTGTACCTGAGCGGAGCTGTTTGATGCGCCCGTTGCTGCTGTTGATGTCTACAGGGAGCATGTCCTTGTACCATGAGATCTCCGGGTCCGGGTTCCCACCTGCGGCGCACAGCATCGTGGCGGTCCGGGTCTTTTCCACCACTTTCAGTTGAGGCCCCATGTCAATGGTGGGGAAGCCGGGCGGGATCTGGTTCTCTGAAAACGTGTAAGATACAGATTTCTATTAAAGAACAAATGAGAATAAAGAGGAAAATGTGTGTTTAGAAATAGACACAGTTGTCTTTCAAAGGATGTAAGAGGAGTTCATCAGAGCTCTTCAGCTGGCAAGGTCAGAGATGAAGATGAAAGAAGAGCAAAAACACTTCAGGTGCCACAGGCCAAACAGTAATCTCAGCACATGCTCACGAACAGCTAATATTAGTGTGAGGGCACAAGGCACTACAGAGAAAAAACAGATCTGGGGCTGATTTGGATTAGATAACAACAAAAAAACCAATCCTGTTAGTAGCTGATTATCATAGCAGGCTTATTACCCAGAGAGGGGAGTCTCAGGTTCAGACAGAGAAGTGATGGTTGCAATCTACCTCTGGGCACTCAAGCATAGACGAGATGCCTCAGGCTTAGAAAACTAAATAAACCAATTTGAATAATCCAGCTCGACATAATGAATGTAATGGAATATCCATGAAGTGATCCTCAATCCAGAATTTGGCATTCTATTAGCAGAAAGTTGTGTTTTTCAGTCTGAACCCTGTTTTAGGTGTTAGCTCGACCTCATACATACTTGTTATATCTTTTCCAGGCCTCGGTCTAACTAACGAAAATGTCAAGGAAGTGACGTAAATGCCAAGGAAGTGACCTATTGCCCAAAAAAATCTTTGCCACTGCCTGTCAGAGAAAGTAACTAGTACATTTCATGAAACTTCCAGAAAAGTGCCAAGTCAATACCAGAAAATATTTTATAAGTTCTGGAAGATCTAAAACTGTTGGGCAGCGTCTAATTACTTGCAGAAAAGTACACAGTGAGTTCTGGAAAATATCTTTAAATTTCCTCCAGAGTAGCTGGTAAATTCTTGTAAAGTAACCAGTGTGCCTCATAAAAGTCACAAGGTGATTGCTGAAAAGAAATCATTAAGGTCTGTGACAGTGACAAATATGTTCTTGGAAAACATCAGCTGTTTTTTGTATTCTTTGTTGCTCACTATCTAAATCATACAACCAATTTTGAGGTGGCGTAGTAAACACAAAATTGTGTCAGTGATTATCAAAACCACATAACCCTATAATTAAAAGGAACGCAGAACTTTTGAGGAGCTATTAGAAACAAAGACAGAGTTTGGTTTAATAGAACAACAGGATAGAAAGAAAAACTCCGTATTAAGTTGGTTCGAAGAGTAGCGAGGGGAAAGCATTAATATGTTAACAACAAAATGAATCTCTTCAATTATTTCTCTTCATTGATTCAAATGTAGACAAGCTGTCAGCTTAATTGACAATATGCCATGTCAAACAGATGCCCGGCTACAAACAGATCAATGTCAGGCAAAGAGAGTTGGGCTGTGGGTGTGATGATAACTGTCACATTCATTTCTTTGAAGTACTTTCAGATCTGCAGTAGAAAGCCAAACTAAATCAAACAGATTCTGAGGCGAAAAGTTTGATGTTACTCTCATATCTGATTGCATCTGACCAAATTCTGGATTGTGTAACTGCACATCAGAATAAAGCACACATCCATTACAATGCACCCAAACAAACAGCTGAGTCATTGGAGCCAAATCAGCTGCCTAGCATTTTTTAAATTTTGTAATATTAAAGGTGAAAGTTTTCACTTGCCAACCACCAGTGTACAAGTGTGGCTGTGATTAATTGTTTCATTGCATTGTGATCAGATCTTTTCAGTCTGGTAAAACCATGCAAATAATGAATTATTGTGCAAATATTTAGCTTTTTGCTCCTTCTGCATTAAGACAAAAGTATTTTATCTCAATGTGTTGATGTACAAACAATAATCCTAAACTTATCAAAAGAAAAAGAGAATAGTGACATAACCTAATTGGGCTGAAAAACCACAATTATAGCCTCCACTTCAAATAAATAAAACCGTCAAATATGGTATACATGATGGCCCTTGTAAAGACTGATTATGAGGTTGCTCTTTAACAAGAAAAAATGTAGAGCTGTCTCCTCATTTGTTTCACTGGGGCTAAAGTGCCAACATACATCAAGTGTGAATTATTGGGACTTCCACCTGGGGTTAAAGTACACATAGCAAAAGATTACGCAACAACAGATCATTAAGGTCTGTGACAGTGACAAATATGTTCTTGGAAAGCCAGAGACAAATAAAGAGCTGCTCTGGTGGATGACAATATTTATACAACGTGTGAGTAATAGTGTGAAAGTTAAAGCAACAAAGTTGGCTCATGAATTCATCTATAAATCAATTATCTATGCCCACTTATCCTTTAAAGGCATAAGAGTTCCTGGAACCTGTCCGAGGTCACATCAGGTAACAGGCAAGGTGAACGCTGGACAGGTTGCTAATCTGTCATGGAGCAAGAAATTAATGAGCTAAAAGTTATGCTGATGGGCCATTAACAGACTGGTTCACTAAACATGACCTTCAAGGAAAGTAGGTGAAGAGAAAAATCAGAAATAAGCTGCCAGCATGTTATTTCAGGATACAGCTCAATCCTTAACTTTGACATACAAACTGTGATTATAAATATGTAGTGTCAACTGATAGTCAACATAACAAATTTTTAAAGAAATCCTTCTTCATTAAAATTTATTGTACTTACATGTAGCACAAAAACCATACTTTAGTTCTGATAAATGTCCTTCTGTATTTAATAATTCCACTAAGGTGTCTTTTTTGGGTGTCTTTCTTTCGTAGATGACAATGGTTTGTTTTGTCTCCTCTGATGATTTGTTTATTTCAGTGTGAAATAATATTGATTTTGGCCAGCTCTACAACAGTAAGGAGTATTCTGCCATCCATCTCCTATGTACATAAATAAACAATTAGCTTAACAGAAAATGAAAGGTCAACACTGCCTTCAGCCTGAACAAGTGTGGTTGAAACGACAAAGTGCAAAAGTCACCTACATGATAGCTGTTTATTTTTTCAAATGGGCTAACAAAGCCTTTCTCTAAACATCTTTATTCAGTCTAAATTTGGAAAGGACCCACAGGCTAGAGAAATTTCATTTTCAAAGCCTTTTTATGGGCTAATTAAAGACAAGGACGGGCCACTGTTAAATAGCCATAAAAAGAAATTCACACACATCCAGTCTTTGCAGGAATGCTTTGAATACATCATAATCTCTTATATTTTATTAAGTACAGTAGATCCACAAGTCCAGCAATTCCTCCATCTTGTCTGAGCCAGAGATCCATATGTAAACCTATATGACCTGAGCATAAAAGGTGGATGGGTATTGTTTTGTTCTCCTCGCCAGTAGAACAGTTGTTTCTCCTTTCACCCTTGTGTTTGGCCAGTAGCCCAGACCGTCTCATGTTCAGACCCAGGTGAATATGAGAGATCTTTGATCGGAGGCTTACTTCCTTTGCAACTGTACAGAATTAGTTTCCAGACATCCCAAACGATACCTCTACAGAAGAGGATACCGCTATAATATAGTCTACTTGGCCGTACAGTTTGTTATTGAATGAGTAGTGGTAGGAGTATTGATGCTCCCAGTGTTCCTCTGTGGTTTGCTCTCTCTCTCTCTCTCTCTCTCTCTCTCTCACGTTTGAAAAAAAAAGAAAAGAGAAGGACAACACTGGAGTGAGATGGATGCAGTCAGAAAGGGGAGGAGAGAGCAATACAACTTACATAATCTTATGAATACAATTTTTCGAATCAGGGCATATCCAAGAGGAAACGTTAAAATGCACATCCATCCATCCATCCATCCATCCATCTTCTTCCGCTTATCCGAGGTCGGGTCGCGGGGGTAGCAGCTTCAGAAGGGAGGCCCAGACTTCCCTCTCCCCAGCCACTTCTTCTAGCTCCTCCGGGGGAATCCCGAGGCGTTCCCAGGCCAGCCGAGAGACATAGTCCCTCCAGCGTGTCCTGGGTCTTCCCCGGGGCCTCCTCCCGGTGGGACGTGCCCGGAACACCTCACCAGGGAGGCGTCCAGGAGGCATCCTGACCAGATGCCCGAGCCACCTCAACTGGCTCCTCTCGATGTGAAGGAGCAGCGGCTCTACTCTGAGTCCCTCCCGGATGACTGAGCTTCTCACCCTATCTCTAAGGGAGTGCCCAGCCACCCTACGGAGAAAACCCATTTCGGCCGCTTGTATCCGCGATCTCGTTCTTTCGGTCATGACCCAAAGCTCATGACCATAGATGAGGGTGGGAACGTAGATCGACCGGTAAATCGAGAGCTTCGCTTTTTGGCTCAGCTCTCTCTTCACCACGACGGACCGGTACAGCGCCCGCTTGACAGCAGACGCTGCGCCAATCCGCCTGTCGATCTCCCGCTCCCTTCTTCCCCCATTCGTGAACAAGGTCCCGAGATACTTAAACTCCTCCACTTGGGGCAGGACACCCCCCCTGACCCGGAGAAGGCACTCTACCCTTTTCCGGCTCAAGACCATGGCCTCGGATTTGGAGGCACTGATCCCCATCCCGGCCGCTTCACACTCGGCTGCGAACCGATCCAGCGAGAGCTGCAGATCACGATCTGATGAAGCCAAAAGGACCACATCGTCTGCAAAAAGTAGAGATGAGATCCTAAGGCCACCAAATCGGATCCTCTCAACACCTTGGCTGCGCCTAGAAATTCTGTCCATGAAAGTGATGAACAGAATCGGTGACAAAGGGCAGCCCTGGCGGAGTCCAACTCTCACCGGAAACGAGTCCGACTTACTGCCGGCAATGCGGACCAGACTCTGACACTGGTCATACAGGGACCTGACAGCCCGTATCAAAGGGCCCGGTACCCCATACTCCCGGAGAACCCCCCACAGGGCTCCCCGAGGGACACGGTCGAACGCCTTCTCCAAGTCCACAAAACACATGTAGACTGGTTGGGCGAACTCCCATGCACCCTCCAGGACCCTGCTGAGGGTGTAGAGCTGGTCCAGTGTTCCACGACCAGGACGAAAACCACACTGCTCTTCCTGAATCCGAGGTTCGACTATCCGACGGACCCTCCTCTCCAGGACCCCTGAATAGACCTTGCCAGGGAGGCTTAAGAGTGTGACCCCTCTATAATTGGAGCACACCCTCCGGTCCCCCTTTTTGAACAGGGGGACCACCACCCCAGTCTGCCAGTCCAGGGGAACTGCCCCCGATGTCCATGCGATATTGCAGAGTCGCGTCAACCAACACAACCCTACAACATCCAGAGCCTTAAGGAACTCCGGGCGGATCTCATCCACCCCCGGGGCCTTGCCACCGAGGAGCTTTTTAACCACCTCGGCGACCTCGCCCCCAGAGATTGGAGAGCCCAACCCAGAGTCCCCAGGCTCTGCTTCCTCAGTGGAAGGCATGTTGGTGGGATTGAGGAGGTCTTCGAAGTACTCTGCCCACCGGCCCACAACGTCCCGAGTAGAGGTCAGCAGCACACCATCCCCACTATAAACAGTGTTGGTGCTGCACCGCTTCCCCCCCCTGAGACGCCGGATGGCGGACCAGAATCGCCTCGAAGCCGTGCGGAAGTCTTTCTCCATGGCCTCTCCAAACTCCTCCCACGCCCGAGTTTTTGCCTCGCAAACCGCCCGAGCCGCATGCCGCTTCGCCCGCCGGTACCCATCAGCTGCTTCCGGAGTCCCACAGGCCAAAAAGGCTCGATAGGACTCCTTCTTCAGCCTGACGGCATCCCTCACCGAAGGTGTCCACCAACGGGTTCGAGGGTTGCCGCCGCGACAGGCACCGACAACCTTGCGGCCACAGCTCCGATCGGCCGCCTCGACAATGGAGGCACGGAACACGGTCCACTCAGACTCCATGTCCCCCACCTCCCCTGGGACGTGTTCGAAGTTTTGCCGGAGATGGGAGTTAAAGCTCCGTCTCACAGGGGATTCCGCCAGACGTTCCCAGCAGACCCTCACAACACGTTTGGGCCTGCCAGGTCTGACCGGCTTTCGCCCCCACCACCGGAGCCAACTCACCACCAGGTAGTGGTCAGTGGACAGCTCCGCACCTCTCTTCACCCGAGTGTCCAAGACATACGGCCGCAGATCCGATGAAACGATGACAAAGTCGATCATCGAACTACGGCCTAGGGTGTCCTGGTGCCAAGTGCACATATGGACACCCTTATGCTTGAACATGGTGTTCGTTATGGACAATCCATGGCGAGCACAGAAGTCCAGCAACAGAACACCGCTCGAGTTCAGGTCGGGTGGGCCGTGAGTAGTGGTAGGTTAAAATGCACATTTCTGTGGAAAAGGATAACAGATCCCTGAGCTGTTCTACTTCTGAGAAAAAGAGTGGGAAAACCACTGAATTATGCTAAACCTTGAGGGGGATGAACTCCACTCTCACCTACTTACAAAACGCTTTGAATATTTTCATCATGTATCACCTCGGAGGAAAACCCTCTGAGGCTGGACCCAGTTTCCTCATGTATGCCTTCAGTGGGCAGCGTCTGTGGGGTCTGCTGGTGGTTGTGTTCTTGACAATACTCTAAGATTGATTGTGTAGTGATGCAGCAACTTTATCCCCCACTCAATTTGGGGAGTCTAATGCGTTGATATATTTAAAAGATTGCTTTTGCATGCTATTAGGAGTATTGTACCGCTAATTAATTGATGAAGACTGCAATTTCATATTTTAATAGCCAAGAATAATCCTAATGTGAAATTATCATAATAGGAAGCGAGAAAAAAAAAAGAAATCTAGAAATTTAACGTTAATTGACAGTGCTACAAAAGGTATTTGCACTTCATGGATTTATTCTTTTTGTGCTTTTTTTTGTCACACAGACTATTCAAATCAAACAAAGTTAAATATCAGACAAAAATAAGTGTAGGAAATGCAAAGTGATGTTTTTGGAGAGCAGGTTTTATTTAGAAAGTTTTTGTTTAATAACAGGATATAATTATTCTTTGCAGAAACATCTACCATCCAGCATTTAGTCTTACACATCACTGTGGAAGAATGTTGGCCGACTCTTCTTTCTTTACAGTATCGTTTTAATTGAATCAAATTGAAGGGCTTTTCAATGGGACTGATTGCTTTGGTTATTGTTACTTTGGCTTCTTTTAGGGCAGAATTATGACACACATTTCACATCCACGCCACAAAGGTCGTATAAAATGTGACATAACCGTTCAGACTGCAGGCGCTTAAACTATCAGACACGTATCCAATTTAGTAACACATGGAAACTGTACAAATCAGATTTTTGGGGATGTGAAATTGGACGGTTCAGACAACAATAAAAAAAAAGTGAGATATTGGTCAAATATGGGCAAACAAAAAGCCAATTTGGGTTGCCTGCTGTGTGAACATAACCCATGTTTGACTGCAGTTGAATTGTTATGAATTTTTCATCACACTGCTTCCCTGGAAAGATTCAACTCCATTCCACGTTTTCTCTATTTGTGGATAACTATTTTGTTTCACCGGAGTGTCAAAGCTCTAGAACGGCATCATAACCCTTTCCAGACTGATAGATGTTAATGATTTAATTTCCTGGTTTTTTAAGATCCTTTAGCCTACTTCCTGCTGTCAAACAGGTTCTTTTCAATGGATCTAGTTGATCTATAGAGTCATGCTCAATTATCTGAAGAGCTCAACAGTAAGGGAAGTAAAAGAACAAATCCACTTGACACAAAGTCTGTGTCCTTGGTTTTTAGTTAAAAAAAGAAAATCCAAAGGCTCTTTTGTTTTATTCAAAGATCATGTCAAGTTACCAGGAAATATTTGTGGTGCCCCGTCTGTCTGCGTGTACAACTGGAACTTCTGTGTCTGGTCTTGTCAGCTAATTTTCCATCCTGAGCAGACAAAAACAAGCCTTTGTTCTAAACTCTTAAAAGGGAGAAGATAAGGAATGAGTAAAATTTGGAGAGAAAAACAGGAAAACAGTGCGAGCAATGCGGGTTGATGTTTGGCAAGATAGAGGGAATTTTTGATAAGAGACGTCTTAGGGCGAGTGATTTATAAAAAAATAATTAATAATATAAATATAAAGCTCCACTTCTTTGTCTACTGCAGGTAAGAAAGACAAAATCATTTGATGTCAAATAGGCTCTTTGTTAAGATACACAGTTTCTGCAGCAAAAAATATACCCATTCTTGCAGGTATATTTATAGCAGTCTGGCATGTGTGTAATAATACATTCGGCTCACTAGACGAGATGATACTGTGTCATAAAAAATAAGATTTTAGGAAAGCTAAGAGTACCCATTTTTTGTCTTTACAAATAGAGAAATGGTTAAAAAATGTTTTAAAGAATATGTAATCAGTGCAGAAGATTTCAGTTTGGCCAAGAAAATGTGATTTCTATTGCTTGTCTCTTTCTAAAAGCT
This sequence comes from Xiphophorus couchianus, assembly GCF_001444195.1. Classification (NCBI taxonomy): domain Eukaryota; kingdom Metazoa; phylum Chordata; class Actinopteri; order Cyprinodontiformes; family Poeciliidae; genus Xiphophorus; species Xiphophorus couchianus. Next base: position 20,988,081 of record NC_040233.1, read on the forward strand.
TTAAAACATATTTTAACAAAGAGCAAAAATATAAAAAAGCTGAAGAATATCTGTCCAGTTTAGGTTTGATTATCAAAGTATAGTGCTGTGAAAAAAGTACCTGTTCCCTTCAACCTTTACTTTTTTGTCACAGTCACATGACTTCACATCATCAATTCAATTTGAATATCAGAAAAAGATCATGTGAGTGAAAACAAAAAGTAGTCCTCAAAGAAAAAACAAAGGATTTGGAGTGGCCTAGTCAAATTCCTGGATTAATTCTAGAAGTGGGTAGAGTACCCAAAAATTATACCCAAGTAAAAGTAAAAGTAGCCAGCTAAGAAACTACTCAAGTACGAATAGAAACGTGTTTGGTAAGAAGTCTAATTTTTGATCAGTGAGTAACTTATTAAAACATCAGTCATTTAATATTTAATAATGACATCATCAGATGGACCAAAATATTAAATTCTATAGAAATGTTGGTATTTTAAAGACCAAAATGAAAATAGTTCTTATAAATAACAGAGGTACAAAATAACAAAATCAGGTGAAGGAGTTTTTTTGTTCTTCTCCAAATCAATTTATGTAAATATAAAACATATGAAAGTTTAACAAAAACTGCAGGTGTGTGTTTGTGTCTGGTAAATTGTTGCTGTTCTTGGACATTCTTGCAGAATATACAAAAATTTTACTCAAGTGAGAGTAGCGATACTTCATAATAACATTACTCAATTAAAAGTAAAACATAAAGCATAGTAAAAATACTCTTAAGAGTAAATTTTTTCAAAAAGTTACTCAAGTGAATGTAACTAGTTACTACCCAACAGTGTTTAATTCCAACTGAGACGGAGTGGCGTGACCTTAAACAAGTCGTTCATGCTTGACAAAAATCTCCAGCGTGGCTGAATTAAAACATTTCTGGAAAGACGGTGTGAAGTCTGTACAAGGACAAACACTTTTCCACAGAACTGGCAGTGATTTCATTTGTTTTGATGAAAAATATATTGCTGTTTTAACAACCTTACAAACCTACTAACTATCTGCTGCATGGAAACTGCCCAATCCTGCCAATGACCTCATGAAGTGCTGAATATGAGTTTTGGTAACAAGGTTGGCATGTTTTTAACCAGACTCATTTAATAAGTGGCCTGGGTTTGCAAATGAGTAATTCCAGTAGCAGAGTCAGTAAAAAAAACAAAAAAACAACAACCATCAGTTAGGCGCACATAAACTGGCTCTTCCATGTCAGGGAAAAATAGGGCCATTGTTCTCTGAGCAGACATGTATCACGCAAAGAGTCATTCTGCAAACTCTGAGTTAACGCTGGTTGTAGCAGAAAAAAAGAAAAGAAAAGGGTCGGGCTTAGTGGGATTTTATTCTAGCGCTGATTAATTAGGGTACCGGTGGTGGGTCTTAATTACACACAGAGGACACGGGGACATTGGCAAAATATTTTATTAGGATAAAAATGTCCTAATGAAACCTTAATTGGGTAAATTTAACAAGTATTCATAAATCGCTGTGTCAAAGCCTCTGTGACAGACACAGGCAGGTAGATTTAGATAAGAGGGGAGAGTAAAACAAGTAAAAAGAAGAGAGGAAGGGAGGAGAAGAGGACGGGTGCATGCCAACCTCCTGCCAGCTCCAATTACCAGTGTGAGTGGAGCGTGGCAACAAGGGCGATGGGTCTAATCAGAGCCCTGCTGAAAGAGACCCATCCCCGCACCTCCTGTCCCAGTGGGAGGCTGCTGGAGCTCAATCCCGCACTAACGTCAGCCAGCGTCCCCCACCCCAGCCACCCACAACCCAAACACACTCATCTGAACGAGGGCAAACACTCCAGACACCCCGCTTCCTCTCTAACAGGGGAGCCCTGACACGGTGGCAGATGATACAACTCTCGCCTGCCTCATCTCCATATCTGCCTTCCTCCTTATAGTCTTGAGTATGAGGAGAGGGTGAATGTCATGTGCTGCCATGAATCTTTTAAGTAAGGATGTTGCAGAGAAAATTAAAGTAATGAAACGTGGAGGGGGAGCATATGGCTTGGAATATTAATGAGGAAACGCTGTTACGACTTGATGAGGACTCGCATCGTTGCGCATCAATAGTTAACCTGATATAACGTCATGTTTGGCCTAACATATAAAAGTTATTTGGACTGCTTTATATTTGTCACATTTCTTAAAATGAAACGATAGATCCCTTATGTTACTCAGAGTTGTATTCCAAGTATAAGAGCTACTCCAACATCCTGCCACCATTAGTAGTGCAGTTCTACAAAACACCATCTTCATTTTCATCTCCTCAGTCAATACCTTGCAAAACAACCTATAACTCCACGTTTTTTGGGGATATGTCTATTAAACTTCTTCACAACGTTTGTCTTCATGATGCTGTTTATTCATTAATATTCTTACAAAACATTCACACTGACATTAAACTGAGAAGGACACGTCACAGGATTTTTTAAAGCTACCAAAACACACTTCAGAGAAAATGTATGCACTACTTTGTGTTGGCCTATCACATAAAACCCCAAACGAAACGGCTGCAGTTGTAACAAAACAAAATGTGAAGAAGCTCAGGGTATCTGAATGTTTCCCTCTGAGCTGGTCTCCTTTGATCGTATGAACCAAAAAGACCCACAATGGCAGAACCTCATGAAATATTACTGCTCTAAAATCTACTTTTAAACATACATCACTGCAGTGCCTATTGAAAACAGCTCTCTCAAAGACTATGAAGGCCATTCTGCTCCTAATGTTTTAAAAATGGATCCATCGTTCTACATTTGTTATGCTTAAGAACTAAAACTACTTCAGCACTTCCAATTTGTTTAACTGATGAATTTTTAATTGTTCTCCTTTATTGAAGTCCAACCTTTGAGGCAAACTAAATATAGCGCATTAAATCTGGTTTGTCTCCGCTGGCCTTGAGTCGAGCTGGCACAGCAAAGCATGGGAGCAGGGTGCATCAAACAAAACACATGGCCTGCAGCTGTTTCTGGGCCAGAACTTTGTCGAGACAGACATTTGCATCTGCCTGAGATGCGGAAGTGTTTGAGAGGTGTCAGTGGGGTGGCAGGAGGTGCAAACAGAACAGCCAAAGCTAACACGAAGCTGAAAAAAGGCCCCTGTAACGGCTGGGCTTACTGGCAGCGTGTCAGCAAGTTCACTAGGACAAGTACAAAAGGCGCTGGAGATGTTACATTAAGTAAAAAACAGTAGTAATTGCAAAAAATCTGGGAACACTTTCAGACACATTAACAGCACACAGTTAAAGCTGTTACTTATCAACCTGTTCTTTAGTTTCTCTCAGCTTTCCCTTGCTACAGTGGAAAAAGGTCCAGCTCTGAGTCAAGGTTTTTCCACCTTTAATATGACAGCGGTCATTAAAGATTCATCAAGTGAAAGCCAAACAAATCTGTTCAAACAAATGTGAGGGCCTGCCACTTTTAGATGCGTCACTGCACTTTAGCCATTTGATTAGTTGTGTTGGACCAGAAACATGTCTAAAGGCTGAAAGGACAACGGTTCTCAAGGACTAGAGTTTGATATCCTTGTGTTAGGAGGAAAAGGAAACCTAAAGAAGAAATGGAAGTACAGTGATAACTCGACCCAAGATTGCTACAAAAGCAGAAAGTGGACTATAGCGCAGGGCATTCTGGGTGAATACAACCAAAACAAACCTGTTTGTTAAAAGGAGGAATCAGTTGCTGTGTTTTGCAAAAGACAAAAGAGAAATCCTACAACCGCTAAAATCTGACACCACCCATTTTTGTTTACATTTCATGAAGCAGGTAGTAGAGTTCATGTCATCATCAGTGGCTTGTGTTGTTCCCTTCAATGGTTTTTGTTGCACTGCCACCACAGGTGAGTGAAGGAACATGTTTTTCAATTGGTTTGGATTGTTTAACACAGTGTAGTGAGAAAGTTAACTGTACCAGCTGAAAATGTAACAAATGTTTCATTTTTGGTCCCCAGTTGAACCTTGAACCAAGTTGAAATTTTACAGGCCTCAGATCAGTCCAGAGAAGTAAATAAAAACAAATCCTCACCTTTTACACATACCATGATGCAGTTAAGACGCACATCAATAATTCAAGAACCCATGTGAGAGCAGATAGATTACTAAAACTAGACAATTCTCCAACATAAACTAGAAACTGGTCAGTGGGGACACCAAGAGCATGACAGCAACTCTAGTTAGTACTGGTTATGTTGTATAAATGAACACAATCTGTTGTTTCTTGCATATTTCTGGGCTAAGCACAAGCCTTTTTTTCAAAATGTGTCCCAAACGCAACTAACGCTAAATAAATACCATTCAATCTTGGGTGTAGAAAGTTGAAGGTGAAGATGGATTTCCTTTTTAAGCATGACAGTAGCATTCAAAACAACAACAGAAAGGCTTCATCAAAGAAAAATTAAAGTTCTGGAAAGGCCAGTGTTCAAAATCAGTGAGGTCACTTGAAGAAGATTTCAAAATCTGACAGATGTGGAGAACTTTTACCAAGTAGAACGGGCAAATATCATCAAGTTAAAATGTGATCTTCTGATGGAGTCCTATCAAAGACAACTGAAAGCTGAAACTGAATCAAAGGATGCTTCAACAAAGTATTAGTTCAAGGGTGTGCACTTTTTTATTCTTTATATTTTCCACTCAAACAGATTTGATTGCACAGGGAAAATGTCACATTATGTTAAGATGATGAAAATTTCAGAAATGAGGTATATTTTTTTACACTACAAAAACACAATATTTTACCAGAGATAATTTTGCATGGTTTGCATGGTAGACTTTTTAAAATATTTTCTGTATTTGCTTGACAGAGCCCCTGGCTATTTTTTCTGTGAGTGCTTATACAGGCATATGGCCCAAAACACAAAGTAATAGGCTCTTCAGAAAGGCAGACTGACCCTACTGGTAGTCACGTAACTGCCTCTATGCATTTTGACTTGCAAAGCATCAGAGTTTCCTCACATGTTTGCCACGGAGGGCATGTGAGCCGGGCTTCCCGCTGCCGAGGTCTCCTCAGCGGGGACGACGCGGCTCGCCCCGACATCAAAGACCCCAAACGAGGAGATCATTGATGTAATGCTGTTGTAATGACATGGAAAAAGAAAAAGAAAATCCAGACACTCTCTACGGAGAATAAAGTAAAAGACGAGATGCAAATACCGACCGAGATAATTATCTTCACAGCTGAGTCGGTGGGGTGATTAAACGGCAGCCTTATGAGTCTGCTCACAACGGCTGGGATCAGGTAACAGAATGCAACTATACGACGCGCATTCAAATGAACGACGAACATCTTGTCAAGTCGGCTTTGTCTGGCACGCCACCTCTCCGAGGCCGGGGTGTTTTTGCAGTTGCCATGGTGATAGCCGTGATTCAAACAAATAGGCCCCGGGAAATATGAGCTGCGTGCACAGACACACCTGCATGCAACGGACCATCACAAAAGACACAGCCATAACAAAAACACTCCTAATGCTGTTGTTAATACAAACCCGCGTGCTTGTGGTGGTATCGCTGCCCGCCGATGCCTCTGTTTATCCAGAAAAAGGGGCTGTAATGCATGCCATGACCTTTGAAATAATATACTCCTTTTGTCTAGATGAGCAGAACATTTGGCCTTGCTTCCTTGCCTACAGGCACATAATCAATAACAGTCATCTAAATCCCCCCTCGAAGACACCTCCTTCCATTCCTTTTTCTTTTTTTTAATAATTTTTTAGATTTATCTTATCTTCTCCTTCTTTCTCACATCTGATATCACACTTCCTCCATCGTCAGGATGATCTACAGCCCTGCCAGATGCCCCCATGCCTGTTATTTATGCTGCGCCGCGCCCGTTAGTACATCACCCTGGCCTCTAACCCTTACTGCGACCCAGGGGTGGTCCTCTGAATTTTGCATGGTTATGCTGACGGAGTCACCTTGTGGGACAAGTGCCGCGGCACAGAATCACACCCTCCATTAACTGGCCCTGTATGAGCAGCTCTCGCTGTGGATTCGGCTCTCTTGCCTTGTGGTCACGCTAACAGGAGGCTGATTGAAGACCCTTGAGATTATGGTGTTACACGGTACACGCTTGTGGTTTACTGTTCATTTTAATGTTACTGCCTCTATGATAGGATATGCTTAATTTCTGAGCAGTTCCTCCAGGATGTTGCAATGTTTTTTTGTTGCTTTTTTTGTGATTGCTGCAGCGTAAAATTACTGATTTTGCATCACCTTTTATAAAAAAAAGTTGCAGTAAAAGTTGCATATTTGGTTAAGCTTTAATTCTGTCATAACATGATTTTACAAAATAGTTCAAACTGCTGGATATAACCTTCCCCTGCAAAAAAGACAGCACTTTAACATAGCTAATAATTAAAGTGCAATTAATATTTTTGAGAACCGCCTCGATATGGAACTCCAGATAAAAATATACATATAAAAAAATCATGTCATTAAGTAGTTATCAAAATGCAAAAGAAGAACTCCATGTTGGTCATTCAAGTAAACGTGAAGTATAAACACAGCATAAGCAAATCCTACACCTCAAAATGTCTTTTGCAAAAGACATTTTGAGGTGTTTTTTGCAAATAACTATTAACTACAATTAAAAATTGCAAGTCTGTGCAAAATCGGCGAACAATGAGTGAATTTGCATTAATAGTTGAGATTATAACTGAAAGTTTCTAATCAGACAGGCTACTCTTCCAGGTGTCCTGGGAGAAGGAGCAAGGATTGGGCTAAAAATCAGGGAGCGTGACAGGGAATGAACAGGTGAAAAAAAAAACTAGAGAAGGAGTGGTTTGCAAATAAATTAATTAATTGATCCCCTCCACAGCTCAAATTAATCATCGGCAGAGGTTTATTGTGACATGTTTAGTGTAATTACGGCAGATAGGGATGGCTTTTATGAGTTCTGGGAAAGGCAGTCCATGTAGTGGAATGTGGCAGGTTCTGTTAATTAAATCCTCGCTGACTGGGCTCCTGTGACAGCCTTTCCTTATTCTCTCAGTCAGAGATAATGAATAATACACAGAGGCTGCAAGTCAATGTTGACGGGCTCAACTCTGATTACGTGGAGGTTTGCTGAACTGATGGGTGCTCAAACACATCACAGACCCTCTTGCTCACCTCACAGGAGGTAAAATGCAATAATTTCATCAATAGTCATCAGTAGCAGAGAGGGAAGGCAAACAATCATTTGTTGTAAACAGTTTGACGTCTGGCAGCTGCGCTGTGAATGTATGGACACTGACTGGACAAACATTACTGTTACCATAGTGAGAACAAATATTATTCTACTTATTATGAGCCAAAGAATTCATTCACCACTTTCTCTTGTTTAAATGGCTTTAATCTGCAGGAAGACTTCTCCTGGAACGAAGTCAAACCAGGCATATAAAACTGAGGTCCTCCTAAAGGTCTGCTACAAGTACAACCTGATTCTGAAGCCCTTTCTAGATGGAAGAGAAAAACTTCTACTTGAAACGATAGTTGTGTTTACATCTAAATCTCGACAACATTCAGATATGACTACGTCTTTGACAGTGAGAAATGTGAGAGAGATGCGTTGAAACTAAGCCTAATTTGGTTACCTGAGGCAACGTGAACCTGAGTTTGAAAAATGGCTAAAAACTTGACTGCTCAACCCACTAACAAATGTGGAAAAAAGGAAAGGAAAAATAACTTTCCAATGATTGACTAAACATTATTTCAGCAAAGAGATAATTAACCAGATACCTTTTCATTTCCTTTCACTTTCATGTTAAGTGTAGATAAACATATTGGCTCTTGATCCTCGTGTTGTCATTGTCCTCTTGTACTTTAACCAGCTTGGTGGAAATGTTTGTTTACTCAAACCGTTGTCTGAGTCGCAAGTTTCTTCTATTTCAACATTTCTTCTCTTCAAACAATCTCCTCCATTGATCAAGAATCAGATCCCAGACGCCAGCTTCTCTCTATCCATACAACCAGACAGAGGTTTTAAGAGGAGCAGCAAAAATAAATTAGGTGGATTAGCAGGGCTTGCCATCAACTGATGGTGTCATCCAGGAAATGTTGATGTGATATATTATCTCTGCTGTTATATCACGACAGTCATAATACAGTTATATGGAATCAGTCTTCAGTCAGAGGCCTGTTCAAGTTTGTTGCAAGACTGACTACCAGAGATCACTGGTGGTCCTGCTCACAGAGTCATGATATGAGTTACAACAACATTTAATTTCTCTTTGGGTAAATTTTTTTAATTCAACTGAACTCAGGCACTCATGGATGAATGGACTTTAAGGCAACTTAAGGGAAATTTGGTGAAACAAGTTGAACAAGTTGTGCTTTTGAAATGTAGGAAGATTGAGGAGTACCTTGAGGAAACACCAAGCAGAAAGGCCAGAATTCAAACTCAGAACATTCTTGTTTTCATAAAGGGAATTAGACCAAGTTACATCAGTTTTTGTTTTACATTTTTGAATAAACATCTTGATATCCAGTAATCATGGTATTTCATGTCATGCATAAAACAGAGAGATTGTCATAATGCCCATGGCTGGTAGAAAACAATATTTGTCCCCATATTTGATCAGTCAAGCATGTTACAGGACTCATTTGGGCCTTGTTCTTTTCATTCATTTACAATAGCAAATACAGCTCCAGTCAAGCATAAAAAGACCAATTTCATTTGCTTTAACTTGTGTTCACTGTCTACAACACCACCTGTTTCCACAAGAGGCTAAACAAGGTTTTCCGCTTCGTCCGCTGTAATCGGAGTGAAAATTTGCCTAAACCATGAAACAGTATGACAAACCTTACAGCAGAAACATCTGAACAGGACTCTTTATTTCCGACTTGATGTTTTGATGAAAACAAGGTTCTACTGTAAATTCAGCATTAATTCCAACTCTCCTTGCCTTTAATGCCACTGCGGTAGTTTAAAGTAATCCATTTAAGGTGAAAGTGGCACCAAAAACATGAGATTACTGCGGCGCCTTTTTGTTAAACAGGGCAATTATTCAGATGTCCTATTGACGTGATGACGTCCGCTAATGGAAAAGGAGTGAGGCTCTCTGAAAGGAGCTCATGAGTGTTAGGAAAAGCAGACCTGAATTACAGGATGCCTGCTAATTCACCCGTACGTTGCATGCAGGGGAAAGTATATAGAGACGTGATGCATAGAAACTCAGCTGTAAACAGACCAATCCATACAAAGACATTGCTTAGCAGCTTAAAGACAAATGCCTCCATATTTCTTTAACCAGGAGAAAAATGAGAGGCTTAATGGGGACAGGCTGACTGTGAGAAGAGCCGCCCTCCGCTGCCTCGCGTGGCACATGAAACGAACCCGAGAGGTCTTGGTGTGTAAATGTGTGAGCGGAAAAAATGGGGTCAGGGTGAAAGGACTCCCATTAGCCAGCTCATTGAGTGTAGGTATTAGAAGCCTCCTGACATGCAGCAGGCCCATCCATCCATGGTCAGTCAGGGCCTGGGGAGCCGTTGACTCATTGGTCTCCAAAGCTACGAGGTGGACTTTGTGCTTTTACCTGCAATAAAAAAGCCTCGGGCTGTTGATTTAATAGAAGTTAAAAAATAAGAAACATGTCAAGTATTTGTTTGATGGACTTAGTTTAACTTCATTTGTTCCTTTTTTTCGCCCAAAAAGTTTCTTTTTGTGTAAAATGGTAAAAGCAGGCAGTCAAAACAATAGACCCCCAAAGAATAGAGCCTAAAATGTTCCTCATATTTAAAACTGTTCGGATGTTTTATATATATATATATATATACATACAAGACTGTTAATTTTCACCATTATGTGGGGATTATTTCTCTCTGCTATGGAGGCGCTGACTAAGGCAGCTTTCACTGATACCAACATCAAAGTGTTTGAATAAAATCACTCCCACAAAACCAAACCACTAGATTGAGCGAGCGGGAACAGGGATTGCTTCATGCAGCATTTATTAGAAATCTGTCACATAAAAAAAAAGTTATTTTCCTCCAAGGTTTCTGTGATTTATGACAGTCATTAATGTCTATACTGTATTTTCAAATTATACAGTCACTTTGTTCTATGGAGAGGATATAAAGTGTGATAGACTTCTTTAATGACAAGTAATAAATAAAAAAAAAAGAATAATGGTAACAATGTTTTAAGAAGTGAAACTTAAAGCTCTAACAATGTAGCTGGATGCATGGTGGAGATCCTCATCTCTAGACTGAAGTAAAGTTTAGGCCTCCGAGGTTCAGTTCTTCAAAAGTTTCACTCACATCTCTTTTAACAAAGGTTTTAACTCCTTTAGCGGAGTACCACAAGGCTCCATTTTCAATTCTCTCTGTTTCCACTGTACCTGCTCAGGCATAACTGCATTTTTCTTTTTAGTATTGTCTGTAATTTCTATGCACATGACTTTTTGCTTTATGTTGGTAAATTCTTTGACTTTGAGATGAATGACAAAACATTTTTTAAATGAGAAAAAACTGAAGCTGAAGCTAGCTAGACAAAAAGGCACAAGCTTTAGATGACGTTTCAAACGCTTGTCCAACAGAGAGAAAGTCGCAGAAAAACCTGTTGCAAACCTACAAAGCCGGCCAGAATATGTACGCTTTTTAAACGTGCACAATTTTATTTGGAAGGCAGGACTTGTTCTCCTGAAAGTAGCAGAAAGAGTAACTCTCCTACTTCTGGTACATATGGCAAAGGTACAAGAATACAAAATAGCCAATGTGATTAATGCCTTTCTCCTGACAAGCAGCAAAAATCCAGTCATCACTAAGTAAAAGGTTTTGACCTGGCTTGGCTGACGGAGGACAAACACTCCCTCTGATTGAGTTTTGTAAAAAAAAAAAAAAATACACATGTGACAGTTACAGAGAGAAGATAAAAGAAACAGTAGGTAGAGACTAAAAACAGAAGCAGATACAAGATGACAGAATGAGTAAGTAATGAAGAGAGAAGGATAAACAAGATATGTATAGAAATAAATGTGCGTGACTGCTGTGATCAAGTGCTCTACAGAGTGATTGGAGTTATTAAAAAGAGCAATGGAAACATTATTTGTTTAAACGTTTCTCTTTGCATGATCTGCCCCTCCAAGATGAAATCTTTTGAGGAAACTCTGGGTCCTATTTCTAAACTCAACCGTCATGTAAATGAAAGCAGCGAAAACCTGCTTTTCCAGTTGAGTCATTCGTCAGGTTTAAACTCTAGTCTTTGTAAGTGCTAACTTGAGTATGAATGTGAATCTCTTTGGAAGTAGCCAGGCTGCAATTTGTCTCCTATGACTGGTGCCAAAAGCTGCCACTTAACTTTTACCAGGTACAACTCAACAAGCAACCTTCACTTGTTGAATTTAAATTTGGTTGAAAAAAGAAACTTTTACTCTCTAGCACGTTGAAACACCAACACTGATCATAGTGCTTTTTAAATAAAAACTGGTTTGATGTTTGTTATTGTCAAGAGTGATAAAGTAGCTCTGGTCATTCAAAATTGTGATTCAGGGGCACCTGTGTGAGTGACAGTTTTCATCACCGTCTGAGCATAAATTCAATGGGAAGGCTTATATTCCTCACAAATCTGATCATCGGATCTTTTCATTTTGATGCCTCACTCCATCTTCAGGCCTATGCTGGTTGACAGAGACGTGACAACGCAATATCCTTAGACATACAATCTAAGAGAAACTTTTTAAGAATAAGAAAAAGATTTCAAATCAGTCGTGATCTCAAAAACAAGTCGCCTGTCAAATCTGCCACTGAACGATAAAAACCCGTTGCACCTGTTTGTGTCAGATACTTAACAGAAGATGTCGATTCACTGATATCCATCTGTTTCGGACGAGTGAGTGCACAGATATTAACAGATGCACAAGTCTCGCCATATCTCAGCTTTCTGCTTAAATCCAGAGACAATGTCTGGATAGGAAGAGGAATAAAGTTGTGAGTATTGACAGAGGCCATAAGTGCAAGGTTAGGACGCGGACAAGCCTGCAGCTACTGTTTCAGGAAATGTGACAGAAGCCAGGAGCAACAAAGTTTCTCTGCACACGTAATGAACCGTCATTCATTAGCTGACAAATGTTACAGTAAAGGAAATTATTTTTATTTTAATGTTATTTAATAATTGTAACTTGGAGATAAGTGTATCCTTAAAACATTTTAGACTCCTGTTTTTGTTCCTCTGTGTTTCCAAATGAGATTATATTCATTGTAGGAGGTACATTTTAGGTGTGCTACAAAGTTTAATGTGTGTGTTCTTAAATTGTTTGTATATAAATAGAAATTGGAAAAATATTTGGCTTAATTCTCCATTCCCTTGTTTAAATGTGGTACAGTAGACCCCAAACAATATTTGTGAATACTTAAGACATCCCTTAAAAACGCATATAACTTCCTATTTTACTAGTGCAAACAGCAAGCATACCTTATATTATGCATTAATACACAGTGAAAACCATCTTTGAGCTACCGCAGAAGCTAGTATCTGCAGTTTTCCTCATCTCCGCTCTCGATGGTACAGCCAATCAGCAGCAAGAAAAATAAATAACACTTCTGGATTGGTTGACTTACAAACAAGTCAAGAAATATCTAGGTATCTCAGTTTCCAAGCTCCATTTTATTTCAAATATTTTAGATAAGGTACTCAAATAATTATAACTAGGTGAGCATCTAATGCATCCATCGCTCCACTGGAAGAATAGATTTAACGAATAGGCACAATTTAAAAATTTAATTAGACTTAATCAAAGGCAAACTTCTTACAAAAATAAAACAAAAACATCCATTTAATTAGTTGTTGATAACTCTGATAGCAAGTTGTGGTTCTGAATAAATGCACAACTCAGGGAAACAATGGCTTCAAACTGACTGAACAGCAAAAGAGGAGTAGATGAGTAATTTGGGACATAAATGACTGATCTGACTAGAGATTGTTACCTAAAGGCATAGTCTTTAGGTAACAATCTCTCCATCCAAAGTCTTGGGTCTTTGCTGGTTATTTATAGTCTGATTTCTCTTTGTTAAAAAAAATCCAATAGTTAAGATCTGCAGAAATTTTTGTTTAAAAATATTAGGACTTAAAGATGTATTTTGAAATAAAATATAAAGAATGTTGGGGAAAAGTATGATCTTCCTTTTGATCAAGTTCAACTAAACTAATTACTGATAAATAGTAAATAATTGAAACAGAAAGGGATTTAAACACGTCCCCTGTCTGTGATTTATCTAAAACATCAAAAGACCCTACATTTTTAAAATGGACCCAATCCTTAAAATCTAGAAACCAGTTCTGTTGTGTTCCTCCCTGCCCCTTTTTTCCCTCTCCATCCCTCGAGGCAAAAGACATGATCAGAACTGACGGCGCAGACATACCAGACATTGCACTTACAGCTTGCTCAAAGCACTAAGCTATTGATGGACAAGTACAGATAATAAAATGTTGCCTCAAAGCAAAAATGACTCCATCCGGATATTTTACAGATTATAAATAAAGCGGACTGGTGCCAGATAAATCTAATGAGACACACCAGTAAAAATAAGTCAATTTCAGACTGTAATGGAAGGTTATTTAATGATCATATTCCAATATTCTGAACTGAAACAGAGTCTTATTGGATTTTCCTTTTTCACATTTCATTCATATGCGCTTAAGGAGTATGCTGATTGCAGATTTAAGTCATTCGATGTAATAGCTATGCGCTGTTAAAATATCTGTGCAAGGATGAAGATTGAGCTTTAGACTTGATCCAGTTTGCAGAAGTTTTTGCACCACAACCAACATACACACTCTCTCTTCTTGGACAAGAAACATGAGTCTGATTATTTGAGCTGAGAGAAAAGAAAGAACATCATGTTTTGTGCAGATTTATTCAAAACAGACCGGTTCCTCTAATTGCACAGGTAAAAGTTTGATATACTCCCAAAGACTCCAAAAAATCCACCTGTCCTACTTACAATGCCCAAGTCCTTGGAAGCTGGGATACAAGGATGCAGATTGTGTGGCCAGGAGAGCGATTCCACCTCGCCATATTGCCAGAGTCCTTGGGAGAAGCATGCATAGACAGATGCAGTTTGTATCTGTCAGGCTTGGATATGATCTACAACGCTGGGCCTGCAGCCAGCAGATGGTGGGGGAAATTAAATCTGTGACATAGACCGTCACAATGGAGTTTAAAAATACACCTGTGGATGTGTCTGTTTGAGGAAGTTTGTCCCTTAGTTGTTTTGTGCCCACAGTCGGGTTTAAATTACTTCAGCAGGTGCTGAAAAACACGACTGATTAAGAAAACGTCTCAGAACACTAGCATATGTGGAATTATTTACGTTCTTCAGGAATATAAAGAAACAAGCGTGCAACATGATTTGAAGGCCAAGAAAAGAGAAGAAGTAACATTGGGGAAAAGAAGTCAAACTACAAACCTTATTTTGGCCATTATAGCTGAGCTGAATAGCACCAAGGAAAGGATAGGATTAAGTTGTCAGAGGAGCGGGCTTTGGTATTAAATCATCCCCATAAAGCTTCTGCATGTATTTATCTTTCCTGGGATGAGGCGCAGTGAGATTTCTATGCTGTTTATCCAGTCAGGTTTGTTGTCCAGACTTGCCTGGGCCCTGAGATATTTATTTCTGGCATTGTGTCACAGTCATTTTCTGCCTCTGCACCAGGGGGACTATAATGCATGGCGAACAAATAAAGGTCTTTTCTTACTGGCGAGGCTGTAATTTGCTTACTGCCACCAAAGCACAGCTCCACTAAACACAGTTAGCACAGTCAAGCTGGAAACGATTCTCACCAGTGAATGCATAATGAGGGCATTCATCTGCAATCTCTCAAATCAGAGTTTTGATGAATTTTTTCCAAAGATTTAATCTCAAACCTTTCCACACTTGAAATCTCAGAGATATCAAACCATTTTTATCTATTTATGTGTCTCTAAGTACAAAAGTTCACCTTAAGTTTACAACTGAAACCAAAGAATGAATGGATGGATAGATGAATAAACGTATGGACAGATATATTGCAAACAGATGGGTGGATGAGTAAAGGGATGGATACATGAATGGACAGATGGCTGGATAAACCGACTGATGGATAAGACATTTAGAGACTGTAACTGGGAATAAAGTCTGTTAATATTAGGGCTACAATGAATTATTTCAGTCATTGATTGTTCTATTGATTATTTTGACAAACGGATAAAAAAAATTGGCACATTTTGCAATTTTTTGAAGATTTTATTTAACGCAATATCAGAAATACATGAAAAGTTGTAAATAAGCAAATCATTACTACTTTTTATAAAAAAGAAAAACATTGTATAGCATTCCTTTAACGAAAGCTATATTGTTTGTAGCAAAAGAAGCATCTGCAGCTAAAAAAACACATTTAATAATCTGACTATTTTTTGGATTAATTGATATTCAGGCAAAAGTACTACATTTGAGATTTTCTTTACAAAATTTGAACCAGGTGAAGCTAAAAATGCCATTTGAGGAGTTCTGGTTAGAACATGTTTATGGACAAATATGGTTTTTCATCTTATATGCAAATATAAATATATTCTTCGTACAGTTTTCACTCAACAACTGCTCTGACTGTGCTGTACATTCCAAGAATAGTCATATTTAGACTCTGTACACTAGCTAACGATGAGTCTGTTACTAAATTTGTTGACTATTATTTCAAAAAGCGATTAATCATAGTTAATTCGATCAACAAAAGGCAACAGCACTTAACTTAAAACAGCAGTTCTGTTTGGGTTGATTGTTTATCAAAAATCTTGAAAGGATAATGTGGTGCTTCTAAAAAATAAAAAAAATTAGAGTGAATTGATATCCTCCTTCCTCTTACAAGCAAATATTGACCCTGTGACCAGATCCAAAGACAACATAGCGATCGACAACGTCATTATGTACCTAGTTATACTAAACCAGGAATAGGTCAAACAACTTTTAGAAATTCAGAGCATCATTACAGCCATCCCTTATTTAAAACAGCTTATTTTATACTTTATGTCTTTAGAAACAGAGTCCTCTATACAGAACAAGGCTAAAAGAAAAGTTGGAGGAAGAGTTCATAATATCTAGTCTTAATCTAAAGGAGACATTTTCTCATTCACGCCTTGACAGTGGAGGATCCTGGTAATGAAAGGCCTTTTGATCTGCTACTGTTAGATAAGATTCCTCCTATCTAGAGATAGGTCCGCTGTCTCCCAAAGGACAAGGGAATATTTTCCATTATATAGCTATAACAAAGCCTGAAAAGTCACTGAGAAGGCCAAAATTCCTTCCCATATTTAGAAAAACTTCTAAGTAATAGGGAGCTACAACTTTGACTTTTTTTTAAATTTTATTTTATTACTAGATTTAGCTTTAATGGAGTGAGAATAAAAAAACCCAGAGAAACTTACTGAAGTGACAGAAATATATGAATATTTTATCTACAAGAATCTGATATTCAATAAATACAAATGAGTACAAGGATATTTGCTGTTAATGTGTCTAACATTCAACACTCCCTTGCAATCTTGGTCTGGAAATTTAGAATATATGAAAACCAAACTTGATTCCCACACCTTAATTCTCACCATTTATTCCTAGGACTGACTACGTTCAGACCTGTAGAGTCAAGAAATCAGTACAATAGAACCTGTCTGACAACATGAAGGAACAACAACACATGCACTACTTTATATAACCATGGATTTGACTCCAAACGGCAAGTGCTGAAGAATAAATGCTAAAAAGTCAGTTATACTAACCCATAAAGCACTAATCAAGCATTAGTTCCGCTAACGCTAAAGCCCTACAACAGCACTGTTTTTAGCAGAAGCTAATGCTAAAGCATTAACTTCAATTCAAATTATATTTGCCCTTGAAAGACTTCAACTTTTTTATTATTATTTTTTTTATTCCTTTATTTAATCAGGTAAACCCCGTTGAGATCTAGATCTCATTTTCAAGGGGCACCTGAAACAAACTTCACTCCCTGTCGGGGAATCGAACCCCGGTCTCCCGCATGACAGGCGGGGATACTCACCACTGTACTAACGAGGAAAACTTTTGAGGACCAATATGATTCTGACTTAATTTACATGTTCTATAATGCTATATTGTATTGTATTTTATATCCTTCTGGAGAGGAAGTGGAACTGCTGCGTCTTTGAAAACGTCAAAACAAGAGCATGAATGAACGTTTAACTGGTTGAAGATTTATTAACAGTTGATAATCAAAACTTCAACACAGATGTTGAACTTTATTCAACTGAATGTTTACATAACAGCTGTGTAAATTAGTGCTTTAGAATGTACATATTTATAATTTAAGGGGACCTAGGTGCACTAAATGTTTTCAAGGTTAGCAAAAGGCGCTAAACAAAAAGTTAGCTGTGCTATTAGTGCATTAGCTCACCACTGTTGATTAGTTTATAATCTTACACAAACCGTTTCTCTTCTTTTTTTGTTTTTGTTCTCAGATGTAAGGAGCTTCAGTTAAATATTTTTGCTGAATCTTCAGTTCATGCTTATTTAGAATACATACATATTTCTAAGATGCTCTCCACAGATATAGGATTTATTTTTCCTCCAGGTTGCTGATAAAACCCAACTAAACCCACGTACTTTGCTTACGTCACCCAGATGAAATTTTTCTTAGTGGTTTTGGAGTAAACTTGCCTTTATAGCTGAGTCGCATGAGTTTTATTATCACCATTACTGATGTGTGACACGCTTTTGACACCTACCTAAGTCATTTCTAGATCTGACTCATTGCATTTTACATTTTACATGCTCATCAAATGTTAACGCCGTTCATAGTGTGAAATATGGCCGTGACACGGCGCGGTGGCGGTGCACTGCATCGAAGACTGATGTTGTGAGCCGAGATGTCTTTTCTGCACCGCAGTGGTTTACTTCATACATCACAGAGACAAGCACCATTTACCTGGACATTTACTGAGGCAGTTCAATTCAAGGGGGGGTAGCTCAAGGTCAGAACATTGGCATCGTTATCCAGGTAATGAGTCATTGTCCCCCACCCTCCACCACCACCCGGTCATCGCTCCACATGGAGCTACCGCAATGGCAGAAATGCACCACCACACTGTCCACCACCACCAACATGGGGCAGATACAAAGAGATCAACATTCAGAGACAAGAGGGTAGAATCAAAAGAGCGGGTGAGGGAGAAGGGCAGAGAGATTTCTTAATTGCATAAAAATGTCTGAAATACAGAACTGACTCAATGAAGTTTCCTTATATGCTGATAATGACAAAGATGCAAAAATCTTTTCTGTTTGCGTGTGAAGAACGAGGAACGGCTGAGCGGTCTTTAGGGCCCATATGCAAGTCTCAGTGGTGTGACCTCTCGAGAGGGGGCGTGAGAAAGGCGACGAACAAAGAGTGAAGCTGTTACAGCGTGACAGAATTACAGAATGACTCAGGGCTTGTGTTCACAAAATTGCTAAAGCTCAACTTGACTGGTGTGAAAATGAGGCTTTGGAGCGCCCCGTCAGGTGAGCGGCCATCAAAACGGCAGCGGAGTCGTTCATTTCTGTGAAAAAACGGAAATTCTGCTAAACTCACTCGCTTCAGAAACTGATTTGCATTATAATAAAGTTAAATTAAACTGAGAAAATACATTAAAATATAAGAAATATTAACACTTAAAACAGGTATTTCAAAATCAACTGCGAAAAATTGCTCCTTTAAGAAAGTTTAAACAAAACACCTATAAGTTTTTATTTTATTTTTTAACAGTATGAGCTAGATTTTCTATAAAAGATCATTAGGACAGATTCAGATTGGCAACAACTAGCACCAGCCAAAAAACTAAATAAGCAAAGTTTTAACTCCTTTGGACATAAATATGCAACTATATGAAATGCTCACATTTATTGAATTATCGGTTTTATGAGTCCTTGCTGTCTTGCCTGTCTGGTTTGTGTTTTTGTGCTTTTAAAGACTTTTATTTGGAATGGGTGAGTGTTTTTCTGTGTATTTTTATGCTTGCATACAAAAGTTAATGTGCTGAGATGTATATTTGATATGTAGACTGTTCCAGTGAAGGCCGCCCTCTTTTAAGCTTACTGCACAATATGTTCATGCCTTTTTGGAGAGGAGGTTAAAGGTTGTAGGTTAAAGGACACGACAAATGATACAAATGTATCTCTGACTGTTCCTGCATTAAGTCAAGTTAGGTTTTATTCAAGATGTTGAATCAATGGTGTTTTAGCTTTCATGTAAATTTGTGACACTGGATTTTATTTTTTATTTTTTGTAAACTTTCATCTATGAACACAAGAGTGTCTTTAACTAAAAGAAAAATACACATTTTGAGCAAAAATAAATCAATATCGATAACAATTGGATGTTAAAATATAAAAATCAAAATATATTTGTTGATTTTATAAAAATCAAAGGAAAAATTAACTTACAAATCTACAAAAATGAAGTGAAAAAAAAGTCACTACAAAAATACTCAAATTTGAAGATATTAATATTCACAGATATTAATATTCACAAATTAATATTCTTTTTTTTTAATCAAAAAGCCCAAGGTGAATCAGAACCATTTCAGTTTTAAATAAAAATAAATAAAATGAGAACAAAATCTACAAAATTTGGCACTCAAAATAAATTCCAATTTAAAAAGTAAAATGATCAAATGCTCTTTTAAATCAATACTGACAGCAATTAAAACAACTTTTCAAAAGAAACTGAAGTATTTCTTTGGCAGAACTGACCCACAGAATCAGAAAAAGAACCTAACACCACAATCCAGATATGTACTTTTGAACCCTGAACATTTTTACAAAGTAAATCTTCACCAGTGTGACTGTCATAATCCATATTTTGCAGGATTGGCAGAAGAAAATAAAGAGCCAGTATAAGAAAAAATCATAATTAATGCTCGACCTTACTCTGCTCTGCTAAAACCTATAATCCAAATCGACTTAGTGCTGTAATGACTTCACCACTCTCGTTGAATCTCTGGTTGACGGCGTTGCCCTGTGTGCAAGGAAAACCTCCTGTGTTTGCAAAATCACATGTACTTACGTCCACATGAGGGGGATCTTAAAGAAAGTAAGACATTTTTGCTTAAAAAAAAAAAGCATTCTCCCCTCCCCCAACTTTGACCGAGATGTGACGTGATTTTCAGCTGCGCTCGGCTTCCTTTCCTTTCATGCATTCATTTTTGAATAACTGTATGAATTTTTAAAGGATCTGAATCAGTCCTATTGGTCACCATGTTCTATCATCTGGTCCACTGGAGTGAAAAAGCCACCTCTGACATGTGACACAAGCTTCTCAGAGCTTCAAGCTAACGCAGGTCCATTAAAGAGCAGCATCATTAGTCTCCATCAGTTGGGTGCTGCCCCGGTGTTTTCCTGCATTGGGCTGGCGGTACGAACTTGATGTATCACCGAGCTACAAACAATGGTCTAAAAATAGAGCCTGGCTGACGTCTTTGCTCCGTAAGACAGTGCATGTTGGTACCGAATGACTGTGGATATAATATGCATGCCTGTGTGTTGTTAAGTTCATGTGTGGACATAAACTCAGCTCATCCTCTGGGTTTTCACAGAGTAGATTCATGGAGTTGCTTTGATTGAACACAATGTTTGTTGTGTTTCGTCCCCAGCCTCTGCGTGCATTAAGTGGAAAGAAAAGATAAATGATGCTGACAGTAAAGGAGCAACACTTTACACTGTTTATCCTTTCACCACATTTATAATCTAACTGAGTCGCATGTTATCAGAGTTAAGAAGGGGCATTAAAAATAAACTGGAAACTGATGCTTAAACTCAAGAGATTTGCAAAGCTGGAGGTGGTGGATGACTTTTGAGAAGATGTTGGTCATTTTGACACTTTGGTCCCTTCAGATCCGGCTTTCCAACAAGTTTCACAACAGTCGTTTATTCATCTCTCTATGCCAGTGGGACCCTTTGAGCCTTCTCTGACATCTCCAAAGTAATATTCTATAATCCACTCATATTTTACTGTAAGGAAAGGTACAGATAGTCTCAAAAATAAACTCAATAAGAAAGATATTAGTCAAACTGAAAGCAAAGTAAATGGGAATACAATGCTTTAAACTAAACTACATGTAGGATATCAGGGGTTTTCTGACTATCTTCATAATTTATAATATTTTGTAATTAGTAAAACAATAAAAACTGACATCAAGTGTCAGACACAAAATAATACCTTTACAGATACACAATAGAAGTAGGACTATATGAATTTCCTGTAAGCTTGCAATTATTTCTAGCACTATATGTTTATTGTGTCAGAAATGATGAAAACAGGCAAAAATGGTTTAAAACGTACATAATAATAGTATTTAAATGACTTCTTAAAATAACTGTTTCATTTCAAACAACGAGAGCTGAGCCTAAGTACTTTGGAAACCAACATTTCAAACTCTTAATTTCAGCCCAGAATTATTCAAACCGCTGAATGATTCATATTTCCAGTCGGCTTTTACTTTTTCAACATGTTTCTTCTGAGTGAAAGTGAGATTCATGTTTCTCTGATTGTTCCTTCCTTCAGAGAGGAACAATCAAAGTCCCAGCTTGAATCTGGAAGGAAGTTAAAGAGAAGTTAAATTAGGGTGATGGCAAGGGTGCCCGACCTGAAGACATGCAGAAAACTTTTAGCAGTTACACGAGTTGATCTCTCTTATGCCAATAACCATGTTCCATTGATTTAGAAAGGTATGCATATTCTACGTCATGTCATTTCTAAAACAAGATGTAAATAAAGCCTTTTCCCCCAAAATGTACACTTCTTTTACACATTTTAGTACGGTAAGGTATGTCTTGTTTCCTATCAGAAACAAGATTTAAATCTAAATCTTAGACTATTAATTGTATATATTAATGGTAACTTTGCACCATCCACAATGACTCTTTGAAGAAATTTGGGTGACATAAGTTACAACAACATTTATAATCTCCATTTGAGATAAATTAAGTTTCTGAATTGTGATGTTTTCACTGAAGATCAACCAATGGTGAGAATTTCACACAGGGCCATTTATTTACCAGAAAGTTGTTCTTGTTTGGATCAAACTAAGTCCAGCTCCAGGTTTATAGGTGAGTAGATGTCTGAAGTCCACATTAGCCAATCATCACAACTGTAGAAGGTTTGAGGCATGGCTTGAACACCACATGATCTCACCGGTTCAGATTACAAGCGTGAAACCTCAGAAGCACTCAATAACATCACAGCTACATGCCTTTACATACAGTCATTTGATCACTTCTAAGCTCTCACACACATTCAGTGTAAACAAACAAGCCTGAGATGTCCTATTGTGGACCAGATTCACACACAAATGTGTTTGTGCGTGCACCTTCTCCTCCACAGAGCTGACAAAGACATCATCTTCACCAGTTTACTCTGGCTGTCTGCCACTTTGCTCTGGGCAGGAAACTCAGAAGAAACCTGCCTGAGTTTGTAAGCTGAGAACAGCTGTCCACAGGTTTTATGAGGCTTCACTGTTTTGGTATGTGCGACCAAAACAAAGAGCTGAACAAGCCTCAGGTGTTGAGAAAGAGAAGACCCACCACTTCTAGCAACATCTTTGTTTGGTTTGGAATATAACCATGAGTACAAAACTGAATGCAGCCTGCAGTAGACATTCATACAGCAACTTGCAAAAATGCAACTTTTTCCATGAGGGCTGAAATGGTTAATGAGATTAGCAAGAAGGTCCTGGGTTCCAATCCCTACCTGGGGTCTTTCTACATGTTCTCCGTGTGCGTGTGTGTAGCTTTTCTCTGGGTGCTCCGGGTTCCTCCCAGAGTCTAAAAACATGACTGCTAGGTTAATTGGTGTCTCTAAATTGCCTTTGGGTGTGAGTGTGAGTCTCTGTGTTGACCTATGATGGATTGGCGATCTGTCCAGGGTGAACAATCGACCATATGCTGTATAGTGACTTTTTAAAGAAATGTAAAAATGTATGCATCCCACACACATAAGCAGACCCCTAGAGTAAAAACATGCAGAATGTTTCTGTTTGCTATGTAAGTGCATGATCAGGGAGAGAACCCAACATGAGAGCAGGGCTGCTGATAAGAACAGTTTCCCCGCTGCCGACTATTAATCTTGACAGTCCGCGTTCCTCTAACAGAGGCAAACCAACCTCGGTGTCCTATTTGGCCCTCCAACACTAAAACTGTGATTAATCTCATCACATTCACAAGAGCTTCAGGTCACGTCAAGCCCTGTTTGCCTTAGCAGCCAAAAACATTCTTTATGATGCTGTAAACAGGGAAGGGGGTAAATGAAAAATAAATAAAAAAAACTTTCTTTGCAGTGAAGAAAAGTTCCTTTAAGGAGGATTATGCAAGCTGAGATGATATCATCAAATCGGCATGGACAGTGCAGAAAAAAGGGAAGTGTGGGTGTAAGAAAGATGAAATTAAAGCAGAGAATGCAAACTCTGTTTGAATGAGAGACGATCTGATTTTAACGTCACTGTAACGCACAGGTGTCAAACTCCAGTCCTCGAGGGCCGCGGTCCTGCAGTTTTTAGATGTACCACAGCTACAAAACTCTGGAATGAAATGGCTTAATTACCTTCTCCTTGTGTAGATAAGTTCTCCAGAGCCTTGCTAATGACCTAATTATTTTATTCAGGTGTGGTGCAGCAGAGGCACATCTAAAAGTTGCAGGACACCAGCCCTTGAGGCCTGGAGTTTGACATCCCTGCTGTAACGGAAATGGACAGAAATAATCCGCCCGCTGCACAGCTCCGGAGATTTCTGCTTCCAAACTACTCCATTCCTACTCAAATCACTTTAATAATGTACAGATTAGAGAAAAGGTATTTGCACCCTTGCAAGTTCTTCATATCCAAGTTTTTTGTCACATTTAAACTTTTCAAACTTTATGAGGATTTTGGACTGGCACCGTCAAAGGTCAGGATTAAATTTAATTTAGTGAACAGGCTGGAAAACTCTCCAATATTTTTTAAAACAAGTTTCCAAAGAAAATGGGACAAATTTCCTCTGCAGAGATGTAAAATAGTCCCACCTCTCAATATTAGGGTTATCACGTATGGACAGGTTAGTTTGTAGCCTTATCCCATTAAAGAACAAAATCATTATTTGAAAACTGCATTTTGTATTTTCCTCAGAATATATTTGTAAAATACTTGGTGATTTGAAACATTTAGATGCATCAAAAAAAAAGAAAAACAGAAGAAATCTGTAACATCCCTGAGCTAAAATCTACGTTAAAGATATTTCTTAAAATACAAGTATTATAGAGGAAAGTAGTGATCCAAAAAGATAAACAAAGTGGAAAATCTCAATAATTCAGTTGCTTATATTCCCTTAAAGCTATTTGGAAAAAACAATTCTTTAAAATACAACTAACTACCTCCCAGGTTATATACCGAATTTATTGAATAGCTGAGCTACGTTTAATTTGTGTTTCCCTTGCAGGTCCTTTCACCTTCTGGACTTTAGATTAAGACATGCTCCTCCATTGCACTGCCAATACCAGGAATCCATAGCTTTAGCAAATGCTTATGTATAAATTATTGAGGCAAACACTGCTATTTGCTTTTGGATGTAATATAGAATAAAATCTTCCACAACTACTAGCAGCTGAGGGGAAGAAGGGAGGGAAGAGTTTAAAGAAAAAAAGTGAGAGGAAGAGAAAAACCAAGAGAGGAAAAAGCCTCGTCTTACCTTCCAGCACTGTGAGCTTGGCATTGGCGTTGATCTCGCCAACGCTGTTAGTGGCGGTACACTCGTAAATGGCTTCGTCTCTATGGGTTCGCAGAGGCTGGATCCGCAGCACGGAGCTCGCGCCGTCATCGAATTCAATCACCTGCGGGTGGAAAAAGCACAAGGAGAGTAAAGTTGGCTTTCTTTTCCAAACATTTATTGCATATGTAACCAGTTTGGAGGAGATTGTTGTTTGATCTTTCCACAAACTCTTTCATGTGCTCTCACATGCTGCCCCTCCTGCTAAAGTTTGAAAGTTTTCAGCAGGTGCGATCCAAAAACAGTGAGAACTCCCACTTAAGATGTTCCCCTTGTGTTCATAGGTACTTAAAAGAAGGAGGGGAATACTTTAAGGGAGTGCATGACCAGACTGGGTGAAGCTCAGGAAGAGGAGAAGGAGGATGAAGGAGCAAAAACGCAGGAGAGGATGAAGGGCGACTGGGAAAAAAAAAAATAAATCAAGAAGGAACCAGATTAAAAGGAAGTGAAGTTTTTAGGTTTTCACTTGGAGAAAAAGAGAGTTGATTTGACTTCCAAAAATTGGATGTGGCACACCAGCCTTGCAAAATTATTCCCACTGCTTGAACTTTTTCACATTAAGTCCAGGTTTTTAGAATTGTGTTTTGCTGTAATTCTGCTGGTGCTCGTCTCTATAAGCTTTGCACATCTAAAGATGGAAATATTTTCTCATTCTTCTTTGCAAAACTGATCAAGCTCAGTGAGACTGGATACAGAGAATCCCCAGATGTAAGTGTTCAATCATTTGGGTCTGAACTTTGACTAGGCCTATCAAACACATCAGTAACTATGCTTTGGAAGGTGAAAATCCTCTCCAGGTTTAAGGTGCAAAAGTTGACCAGACTAAAATCTCATTATATAATAATGATTTTGTGCAAAAACTGTAATGAAAATATTTAATATTTCCCATAGATCAATCCAAACCTGTACAAGGATAATAATAGGTCATAGCTTGCAGCTGTTTTAGAATTTGCATTCCTCTATTACCCACCTCGAAGCGCTGGGAGCTGACTTTCTTGCCCTTCTTCATCCAGGTGATCCTCGGCCTCGGCTCTCCTGTGGACCGGCACACAAACGATGCAACCCCGCCCGAGATGCCAGTCTGGTCCTCGGGGGTTTTGATAAAACTCGGCTTGCCTGGGAAGGAAAGCAGAACAGAAGGGGGGAAAGGTGAGAGTAGTTGTTTTTTTTTTCTTCCACCTGCATTTTAAAACATGGCAAAACCTCAGATATCACTTTCCCCTCACAATAGCAGGCATGAGACAACTCACACGGGGATTGTTGCTGTGAACACCTGCAGCTTAGTCATGGGAAAAAAAAATCCAGCCTTTTGTGCCTGCCTGTCACTGCATCATGTTGAATTTCTAACATTTATGTGTTTTTCTTTCCTCTTTTAGGATGATACACCTAAACCAGCTGCCATCCCCCACAATCCAAACACGGCAAACTACTGTGTTCAGACTCTGTTCATCCTTCAGACTTCCCAGATTATATGTGTTTACAACAACACTGTGCCCTGCCATGGAGAGCTCCTCCAACTGTTTTCCTCTCTCTGCCTTCAGGGGTTTCTACTGGGCACCACACCCAGAATCATTGTGTCCAAAACAATGAGGACTGCATTTCATTGACAGGCTGTCAAAACTGACATGATGCTACAATGAGCACACCTTGAGCTCCATGATACAGCCTCCCCGTGCAGACATGCATAATCCCGGCTTCGAGAACGTGAGCCATTGTCCTCATTAAGGCCTCCGTCAGCTCATGTTTCATCTGTGGAGTCGTTAAAGAGGCAGGTGGGGGCGAGGGGATCACCTGAACCATAGACGGAGGCATGCACAATGGAAGTAAATCATTATGCCGTGTATAAATAGGAGCTGCTAGCTTTCCCTCAGTGAGATTGTGGAAAAATATGGGAAAGGGGCGGGTCAATATCCAGTTTGCATAACTCTGCACCGCATTCAGACTTGGAGGGAGCCTGCAGTGATCAGCTTCTTCAGGTCCATCTATCAAGTCACCAGTCTCTATCTTTGCATTGTTGAACAAGAAGAAGAAATGTTGCAAACTGTTGTTGCTTGGGATCACTTTCCCACCTCGAGGCATGACACACCGATGATGTAAAGAAAATACATACTGCAGGTCTACAGGCGCTGAAGTGCGAGAAAATGCGTAACACCTTCACGTCACTCTGGATGGTTTTGTACACCTCTAAATACAGCTGGTCAGAGACAGGGGCCATCATTAGGTGAAACACCAGCCAGGAAATCTGCAGGTTTCAAATATTTCCTGTTTAGCTAAAGGAAATGTACCTATGTTTTTGAACGATGCAAATGTCGTCAATTAAACTATCTGTTTATATATGATGATGCTGAATTGATCAAAAGCAAAAGTATGACAGAAAAAAAGAATTTATTATCCCTGAAACAAACTTAAGGAACACATTTATTTTATTCTGGTCTTTCGTCATTTGATCCATCCATCCATCCATTGCATCACTGAGATGGATCCATCCATCCATCATTCATCTGATCCACTCATCCATCCATTTATCCATCCTTTAATCAGCAAACCCATCCATCCATTATTTAATAGGTCAATCAACCCATCCTTTAATTAGTCGATCACCCATCCATCCATCAATCAACCAGTCAATCATCCATCCACCCTGTTAAATTTCATTTTTTATTCCCTCTATCTCTTAGGATTACCGTTTATGGTATCATAGCCCAGCAGTAAATCCTTTTCTATTGCTGCAGAGTGACTTACTGACAAACATGCAGGTAGCAGCGGGTGAGCTATGTTTAAGATTACAACTCTATAAGCATTAAGGACGTATGTCTGAGCATGCATCACTGCGCGCATGGCTGCTGAGCTGGAATCCCAAAGAAGCGATTATCACCAATCTGACTTCCAAGAGCCGTTGCTGACATCTGTCCATAGCGGTTTCATTTAAATTGCCATCTTTCCAGTTTGTGATTTCAAGGGAGGATCAAACAGCTTAAAAAATAAATAAATAAAAGTAAACACTTGCCCCCTTTACTTTAAATAAAGAATGTCAAAAATATATGCTGCTACAAACATTTAAGTCAAGTGTCAGTAAAACGGAGGACCAGAGTAAACTGGCCTCACAGCCGTGTTTTTCCTGCATTAATCCTCTCAAACATGCTTCCATGGTTGACCTATAACTCAAAGGCCAATCTGCTTCAAATTTGGAGCTGTTCATCGTTAATCCAGATCTCAGATTCAGTCACAAAACTCTCGAGAAGCCCTCTGGTGACCCTACATCCCTGACTTACAGCTGGGGTTAATAGTGGTCCAAGCACTCTCCAACAAACAGCCAGGAGCGTTTACTTCTCGACTCAGAGAGATTTTGTGTTCCTCCATCGCTGTTACCACTGCAGGCGAGTGAGAATATAAAACTGGTGGGTTTGTCAGTTCTTTTCTAAAGGAAACAGAATCCAGACTCAACCTTTTCTTCCTTGCCTGTGTCCCATTTTTCTGCCTGTCAGGCAGTTGTCACATGAAAACAATAAAAAGGACAAGGTGGAAAACACACGAACCTACCTATGCAAATCCTTCTCTCAGCCATGACTGCAAGCTCCGAGATGCACTCCTTCAGTTCTTTGATACATCACATTCAAAATTACAATGCACAGAAGTTTCTGGATTAATTGTCCAGAACAGTTTGGCAACAGGTTTGTACATTTATACTGTTTAAGTTTTTCAAGTGAGGAGACTCCCACAACTTAACACAGCAGTTTCGTGGTATTAAAGCCCAACTAAACCCCAAATCAACTCTTTTTTTTTTTTCTTTTTTTTTACAGATAAGCTGTATAAATTGGTTGTTATGGATGCTATCTATTGTTTCTAAGCCAATTGCAAAATATTTTGTAAATTACTTTAATTCTGAAATATTTTTGCCAAAAACCGTCCCAGTGCTGCCCTGTTCGGGTTGAACGGTCGCTGCTGCAGTTGAATTTTCCTACTGGTTAAACTGGCACAGCTTGGTTGATGTCTATTCATCCTGATACTTGGCCACACCCCTTTTTGTCTTTTAACTAAGCCCACTTTGGTGGAATGTTTTTAAAAAATCGTCTGTGGGCGGTTTAGTTACACTTTAGATAACTTTTATTATACAAGGAAAGCTACAATTGTTCCAACTTCTGCAAATATTAGATTGGAGAAATTTTGGGGGAGAATTTCTGCAACAAAATATATGTTAAATGATAAGTTGGTCTATTCTCCATTCTGTTTGTCTATGTTGTAGGCTCCTTCTAGCTAGCTTACAGTGTCACATTATGCAGAAACAAGCGGGGGACGGGGAGAACTGCATCGCTCTGTATCTAGAGTGGAAGAACACTGGTCGCTTCTTTGGCACTTTGAAAAACATCAAACAGTATTTTACAAAGGGTAACTTAAAAAAATATTTTTTTACACGTTTCCATGGTAACCATCAAACACCTACAGACACTAAACTAATGAAAGCGGTATCTCTTCAAAACAGTACTGCTGTACTGAAATGGATACGTGACTGGGGCTGGAAAAAAATATTTTACCTTTCCAAGAGCAAAAAAAAAACTTTAGTTATATAATAAAGTGAATACATGAATTTATAAATTGAAAAAACCCCCACTACATTTAGTGGGAAAACAGTCTGAACAAATTATAGAGTCATTAAGGAAATGAATTTAAAGCTTTTTAGTGCTTTGAGGCCAAAAGCTTAACACAAAGTGCTGGCACTTTCTAATCGTCATCATTATAACTAATTCATTATGTTTAGCTGGTATACTGCAGAGTCCATGTTTAGCAGTGAAAGATTCATATTGGTGCCATGAAGATGTGAAACTTAAACCTGACACAGGTTGCAGGATATTGACAAGTCTACACAGAGATCCTGGTTTTAGGATGGACTGAAGGAATCTAAAAGCTGCTGACTGCTTTGGGTTTTGGGGATTAAAATGCTCCTGTCAGTTAGCTTCATGCCTGCAGCTGTATTTGTGGGGTATGGGGCACTTAAAAGCTTGAAAGGTGTTGGTGAGAGTGCTACAATTCTCTTATATTTCACTGGATTGATCTCTAGTGGTAAGGGTGGCTGGTCAGAGGAGGTAAAAGTTCACCAAAGAAAAACACAAAATGAAAGGCTTTAAGTACGGAATAAAAAACCAGATGGGAAATTGTAAAACAGATAACAAAAAATAAGATTTTATGCGCAATTGTTCATGATAGTAAAAAGTTTTTTTTTCCTCCTCTTCTTGCTGAAGGCCTCCCAGCAAGCTTGTAATAAATGCAGCAGCAGCAGCAGGGAGAGCTGCGTAAATGGCTCTTATGTGGCTAACAATTAGTGTATTCCCTAGCCTGCCAGGGTGCCCAATGAGAGAGCTACTCTGCAGGGTAGAGTATCAGGGATCGATACACACACAGCAGAGAGAAAACCATTAATTCTTATTAATAATGGATTAGCAAGTTATCATTTTCATGGGACAACACTTAGTGGGAATTTGTCTGATGGCATCAGCACTGGTTGTTTTAATGGAACACTTCCATTAAGGCCCTTTTCAGACCATTAGCAGGCAACTTGTTTGCAATTAATTCCATATAAAGCTGTCTTCCCTGCAAGTTATTTACCCTGACAGAGTCAACTGCACTTCGGGCTGTTTGTTTAAACCAATAAACATCATGTTTTCTATCTGCGCTTCTGTTTTATGGGTGAATCTGAAGGAACATTGGGTTATTTGGTATTGAAAATGGCACATGTGCAAAGACCTTTTAACAAATTTCACAAGGATATAAGTCATTGTGGGTCTGTTTGCTCAATGTACGGTTACAAACATCAATTATACCTTAACATGCACTAATAGGCACAGTTAAAACCATCTCTGCTCTACTGCCAAAGCTAACATCTACAGTTTTCCTTGTTTCTGCTCTTGGACTAAATTCCACATTGCTAATAACCTCATGAACAACTATTAATAATACCAATGTTGATGGCGATATATCAGACAACCCAGTTCTACATCTTTCCTTACTCCAGTATATTCGGACAATGTTGCATGAAGCAAATGAGAACCAGCAGGCATTGTCACGTTTATCTTATTGGTATTTCATACTCCAAAGTACCTGAAGAACAAATGCCTTTCCAGGTGCTTGCTGGATGTCTCAGTTTCAATATTCAGCTCGGATTACATTCACTTCTGATAAGACAAAAAACAGAGATTTTTTTTTCTTTTATACAAAGTTCTGTGGCCAAAGAAAGATGGCTCTTCGTAAATGCTACCAGAGCTGTAGTGAAATCACAAGAGTAATGTGCTTTATCTTTACTGAGCTACTGTACTTAAAATGTTTAAACCTAGAGAAGAGAAAAGAAAAACATCAAACTTTCAAAACCCCTGTGGACAGATGAAGACAGGCTTTCTATCAGGCCTTCCAGTTCGACCTGAATTATTCAAGACAGTGGAGAAGAAGGAGAAGTCTGAGTGCAATTACCCTTCACTCATCTCTTTCCAGTGTGAACAACATTACTGTAATGGCTTTCATCTTCTCAAGCTGATTATAAGGCAGGGAGGCATCTCTCAAGTCTGCTCTCTTGCTTTTTCATTGTCAGTGAAACATGCTCAATGACATTTGAAATAAAAAAGGAAAAAAACACTCCAAGTGAGCATTTAAAATGATTGTTTCATAATATGGAACGATAAAAGCTTTGCTATGTACCTAAAGATGGCAAGACAGTAGATGTTACAGGTATTACTCGGCTGGGAGTCTTAGGTGTTACATTACCTGTGGTATTTAAACCGACGCCCCAACATAGAAGATCTAGTCTAAGATGACTCACAATCTCTGACTTCTTTCAACCCACTTGCTACCTTGTGGGAAAAAGACACAGGATAAAAGCAGAAACTCCGCATCCGTCTACTTAAGTTAAAACTATTTCTGCTTTTATATTTTTACACCTCTGCAACAGAATTAGGCAATAAATCAGTGCAAGAATAAAGGAGTTTGCAGCTTTTATAACGGCTGATGTATTGTTCGCAGCACAATGCAGAAGAAGGGAAACATCACTCCCTTTTTTCCATTAACAGCTTCTAAATGCATGCAGTCCTGACCTATAAGATGAGCTTGCTAATGTGTTGCACGGACTACACAGCTCATTTACACAACCCAGGGGCAACATCACCTCCCATGTTCACAGAGTTCACTCGGTGAAATTTGCTCATTTACAATGAATGTCATAAAAACATTTTTTCCCCCCAATTTGACACGACGAAGGACGTCTGAATGTTTGAAGGCTTGTGTGGGTGTCAACCTGGGGACACATGCATGCAAAACAAAACAGAATGAGGAAAATGGAGCATTGTGTATGCAGCTTGAATATATAATGGTGTATAGATATCTTCAGGGTTCCGACACAGTCTGGAAAAGCAGGAAATTTAAATATATGGACAAGAAAAAGTGTGGGAAAATTTCCAAAGCTTATTTCCCTTTGCCTGATTCGAAAAGTTGTCTCCTTAAATCCATCCACCAATCCATCCATCTACACTTTTGCACATCAATACATACATCCATCCATGTAAGTTCACATCTACAGTATATCCACTGTAGAAACATCTTCAAAGGAAATATAAAAAAAAATTATTGGAAATCTCTAGAAAAATAAGACATTTTAAAAGGGAAACTGTATAGGAACCCAGTATTAATTAAAGCCAGCATCTAGTGCTGCTGTAGTTCCTGAGAGGGAAATTCAGGCACCTTTGTAGGACGCCATGGCTCGGACCTTGACATTAGTAGCCCAAGTGGGAAAAATGTGTGTTAAGTAATCCTTGGAGGGATAAGGGCAGGGGGGCTCAGATGATGAGATGGCCACAGGCTTTTTCACAAAACCCCATTTTGGGGGTTAGCTACCAATTCATCACCACAACCGCACTAACCTCATTAATTTGTCAGACTTTGATTGGCCTTCCCTCCGAGACCATAAAGACCTTTGTTCTCATCATCTCATCCATAAGCCCCAGGAGTCTTAAGAGATTCAACTTTCCAGCAGCTGAGTAAAGAGAGGAAATTAAATTATGTAATAAGAGAAAAAAATGACACAACAAGGAGATTCCAGCTCACTCGCCATCCTCCTGATTGTGACACTTTCGATAGCCATTCAACCATGAATGCACACCAAAGATCAGTGTGAAAAACAGGAAGGAAAACAACTGGCAGAAAGGAAGTGAAGCTAGTACTGTCAATGAAATAATAATTGAAACGTCTCCCTGTCTGTCAAAGACTGACACTTCCTGTCATCCTGCGCCAGCGCCAACACTGGGCCACAGCAGAGAGTTTGGGTGACTGCCTCCAGCCCTGTGACTGAGCTCTCTAATTAAACTATTAATCTCACATCATTAACCTTCGATGACACGTTCCTCCCTGAATTCTGACACTGCTGCATCGGCACATGAAAACAACTTCCCTTCAAATCTGCTCCATATTCCCACGTTATCTTCGCTGTTCTTAGCTTTAACATCGCTTTGTTTTTCCCAGCTCCTTTGTACCCAGGTTGCATTTTGGGTATAGCTGTTTGTATATATGTGGACCACAGCTGTGTGCTAACTGCATTACTCTCAGACTGCCTCTCTAAGGTGGATATGGTTACTTTTAATTAAAAGAGAATCAATTGTTGTCCCTGTCAGTGTTTGAACTGGGTGGCCATATGGGCACTTAAAAATACAATCCAATTTGCAGGGCCCCCACCCAAGACCCCATCTGGCCACCCATCTCCTAAACCACTTTGGCATCGCATCACTCCTTTGTCTGAGCATCAGAAACTGCCAATTCAATTTCCAATGGTTAAGTTGTAGGTAGAAGTGGTGACAAAACAGGTTAGGGAGTGTTTAAAATCATTCCAAACATGCTTGAACTCATAATAAAATCTGTTAAACCCAATTTGGCATGAAAGTCAGATTCATTTTGGGCTTTTTAATGATGGGCAATGATTGAGTTTTTGACTACAAGCTTTTTGTAATCAGCAACATGCATATTCGACCAGTCCTCTAAGCCAAAACTGGTAGAGTTCATTTAACTTGGTTGTGTTCCTGGCTTTTAATTACAGTCCACAGATTTTCGAATTGTGCTGAGGTCAGGGGCTTTGACAAGGCCAATCTGGAAGTTTAATGCAACCATTCAAAAACCAGTTTTGATGTGTGTTTGGATCATTCTCCTTTTTAATGCCCAGCTGTGTCAAAGTCATATTACCCAAAAAAGATTCTAGTATTTTGGAAAAACCTATTAAAACAGAATGCAACCATCCGTGATGTGGAAACTGATAGAAACCGGTGTCACTTTCACAAAAGAGAGAATCCTCATTGACCGAGAGGACGCTCCAAAATAAAAGGACATTTTCAGACGCCGTAATAAACAAAAAAAATTTCTCCTGTCAGGCACAGTGGTGATAGCATGAGCTCAAGAGTCTGTATCACTGTTCCTGGTACTGATTCAGTCAAGAAGTGCAGAAAATAATAGAAGTACCAACAAATTCTCCAGATTTTTTGGTGGGTGTCCTAAAAGAAAAGATCTCAGCAGCCTGCCGATGTTTGGCTCTGCTGTTGTGGCTCTTTAAATCTCTGACTAAAATGATATAAAACTGAGCAGCACTGAATTTACATGGGTGGAGAAATTTAATTTTGCCTTTATTTAGCATAAAACCCCATAACAGACCAGCAGGAAGCATCTATTTTTCACAATGTGCCATTTTCATTCAAAAGAAAATGTTTTTCATTAAATTAAACCCAAAAAGTATGAATAGAAATATCAGTTCTTTCATTAAACCAATACACAACCAAATTTTACACTGAAGGCAGCCATAAAATTCAATGAACTACCTACCCTCAAAGGTGCATGTAGGTTTTGCAACTCCAGAGTGATTTTATTTTGCAGGAGTGAGTTTTAAAGGTTGCCGACTCCTGCAACACGACAATGATCCCAAGCACAAATCAAAACAGGTTTTTGAATGAAGCAAGCTTCAGGAACGGCCCTGACATTCAACCCGTTTGAACAATCGTCTAAAGCAAGAAATCACTTAGATACAACTCCGTGCTCAAATATCCAGCTGAAATCAAGCAAAGAATCTTATTTTCCACAACTTGCAAAGAGACATTTATTCAAAATATCAGTGGAGGTGTACGGGTTGAGGGACTAGAGAAAATGCATAATGAATTCAAACTGAATCCACCCCAATCCTGTTTTTAAAATCCTTTAAGTTGTGCATTTAATTAACTTTCCACCCACTAAATGGAATGGCTCAAATAATCATTAAAAGCCCATAATTCATGTGATACTCATGCTGAGTGTAGTTTTATGATTAGCAAAAGCCCCCTCCTGTGAGAACTCTTCTTTATGATCGAGTCATTGGCACAATAACAGCAAAAAAAATGTCGAAAGTGGCAATAAAGTGCAATTACTTTGCCATGGAGCATCAAGGATCACAAACAGGACAATAAAAGAGTTACTGCATGGCATAGTGCCTTGATATAAAAAGTGATTAAACTTGAGTTAATCATTGAGCCTGTCTAATCCGCAGTCAGGCTGGGCTGGCCTTCTGGCACCCCATAGAACAGCTCACCCAAGATCAGAACCAGTGAGGAACCACAGGAGACGCCGTGCATCAAAAGCTGATTAAAGTCAGTGAAATAAGTCAGAAAGGCAGCGCCTCTGAAATAGCCGCTATGTTTAAGAGAAGCGTATGTCTGACCTTGAGGATGACCTTCTGGTAACCTATTGTGTTTGAGGAGGACATTTAGAGACGGACTGAGCTCCCGAGGGATCAATGACCAGCACTCAGAGTAATCACACTGTATTGTTTGGCTGCTCAGTGAGGACATGAGATGAATGATCTCACAAAGCCATAACACTGATAGGACTAACAGGCAGCTTTTATTTATACTTGCAGCGCTGTACTAGCTTTAATTCACACTTAAATATATTTCACATCATACAAAGATAACCACAAAAGCAGGTTGCATCCTATCCAGATTTTATTTCTCTGGAGATTCTTTATATTGGGGCATGATATGCTATTTATTAAAGGGAATTAGAGAACTATTATCTAAACTTGACTTGGCTGAGATCAGTTTAGTGAAACTGATCTCAACAGCCCAAAATGTAGTTAATCACATTTAATTTATGATTTAAAAATCAAAACAAGTATTTCTTCATGTTAGACCAAAACAGTTTGATGACTTTAGTCCCTTGGTAAACTAAATCACCATATAAAAACTCAATTTGGATTTTTCTTGTGGGATTCTCATATTAATTTTCCACAACTTTTGATTTCCGAACGGAGGGAGGTGAGGGGTGTTCTGTATTTATCTATTCTGGCATTAGAATATGAATGAAAGTAAACATATGATGACAACCTTTAAAATGTGTCTGCCTTAGAATAAACACACAGCTATGAAGGAAAAGCTAACATGTTTTCTTCCTGTGGTTTGCTTGGCTGCTTAGCTGTTCAAGGAGGGTGACGGGGGGAACAGACTTAGCCCGTGTAATGAGAAACTTGCCAGGCACCTCGGCCATAATATCTGTCTACAGGCTGCCCTGTAATACAGCAGATCCAAACCAGAAATATCAAGCTCACATAACTAAGTTCCATACAAATTAAAGGCACCAAACGAACACAACCCTGTGATTAGTGGTAGGTGTTATTTTTGACCCCCCCAGCTGTCTTATCTTAATTCTATGTGTTTTTTGCTTTACAGGGTGGATAATAGCAGCTTTGGGCCTCTTTCTGTGACTGCTTACACTACACATAAATAAACCCCGCACCAAGGACAATTTTTCCTAGCAAATCTTTTTTGTCTCAACTTCCTTTTGTTTTTTAACTCCACCTTTTATTCACATAGAAGTGTTTGGGTGCACCCATAATAAATACACATACATATTTATCATGTAGCAACTTGTGGCATCAGACTGTCTTTGTCAGTTAATTAAAATGGCTGACACAGTAGTTTTAATCCGTAAATGATATGATCACTGAAATTAGAGACTAGGGCAGTCTAACTCTCACTGGAGGCACAACGCAAAGAAAAAAAAAACTGTGAGCATCCTAAAAATCCCCAGTGAAGCGTGTTGAAACGGTAAATGGATGCAATAAAGGCAGCAACTCACAAGAGGAAAAATAGTTGCAATCCAGCATTTTGTGCTTATAATTCACTTTTGCTTGTACCTATCTGCAAAACCGAGTTTAAAGACAGCGCAAAAGCAGAACGGCGTAATAATAATCAAGGCCTCATCCTAACTCTACTCTGAGCATCTTAAAGAGTCAGCATATTTAAACAATATCCTTATAATGTTATTGGATGGGATGGGAGTTTTTTAGGTTCTTCAAAAAAAAAAAAGTGGATGCCATTGAATTTAACTTCTTTTGCTAGTTTTGGGACAGAAAGATCACACAAACACAACAGCAAGATAAACACTGAACCTGTAATTAAATTCACTTCTCTGCAGATGTAATTTGCTTAATTCAAGTAGCATTGTACTTTAATATTTTGAGTTGATCATTTATTCCCTAGATGCAGCAATAGGTCAGTGGTTGTTCATCTTATTGGGATTAATTTATTTATTGGGATTAATAAATATTTGAATTTCACACTATGGCTACAGTCAGGAAGAGAAGCTCAGATCCAGGATCTATTTGGATTGTGATCTGATCATTTCTGTATTTTTTAGATCTGCCTATTGTATTTTTACTGAAATATTTGTTCTCGTTTTAGTCCTTGAAAAAGCCAATACAAATAAACAATACAGGCCCCATCAGTAGTACTACTGCACATTTTTTCAGATTTATTTCAACATAGAGCGATTTGAGATGAGAGATATTAACCAAATATTTTCACCACAATAGTTTGTTGCATTAATTACAGTACAAGCAATGATAAAAAATTTGAATTTAATGAGTATTTAATAATCCTGTTCAGCAATTACTGTCTTTTTGGTAATACATCTGCATAAATAATTACCTTTTTTATTTTATTTTTTTACTATTTTGACTAGCAGCCTTTATTTGACAGACACAAAACTGAGAGAGGGAAGACATGCGGTAAAAGTCTCAAACCCATGAGGACTAAGGCCTCTCTACATGGGTCGCACACTTTACCCTTGTGCCACCACTGCGCCCAAGAAGCCTGTTTTGCACCTATGGTATATTTTATTATCTCAGAGAAAAAGAATCAGCCAAAATAATGCATTACTTTGGTCTATTTAAATTATAAGCAGAGGCAAAGGCAGACCCGCAGGACCACAACAAAATTGTCAGGACTGCAAAAACCTCCCTGCAAGGTCAAGTTTACAGTGAAACTAAAGAAAAGACGACACACCATGAGAACAAGGCCCTGAGAGACAAAAGGCAAAGGCTACAGAAAAAAACTAATCCTCTTTGATGCATGTCTGAAAGGACAGATCAGTTGGTCAGAGGGAGGCAGAGGGGTGTCGGGGCGTAATTGAATTACAGTGACCCAATGACAGCACTGTAGGTGAGGTCGTGTGTTGAATTAATTCTGTTCCTGACCTTGTCTTTGGTGGGGGAGCGGCCCCCGGAGACCCAAAAGGTCCGGCGGCAGAAACAGATCTCTCAGAATGTCTTTTCCCAGCCAAAACTGTCACTCAAACAGACAGCGAGGCACAGAGGCGGACGGATCTCAACTGCCTCCACTGTATGCTTATTTTTAGCTCAGGTGCTAATGCTCTACCTATATGAGAGCGCATGCATTAGGCAAACATTTTTGTCTATTTTCTGGAATCTGTTAAGAGTCTGAAGTAGAAAGTCCCTCATGCTTTTAGGATGTCCCAGGAGAACGAGGTTACTTACTGTCTGCCAGAGAGGAGATCACCCAGGAGCCGAGTAGAAGCAGCAACAGCAACGCCCCTCTGGGCCGGAGGGGCCCTGCCAGGTGAACGTTAGGCACCATGTTCCAAGATGGCACTGCTCCCTCCTCAGTCCCTGCTGCTAGACGCGTCCCACTCTGACAGGATCAAAGACTAACACCTGAGAGAGCAAAGAAATGCAGAACAGAGGTGCGGGGACATTAGTATTCAAACTCACTCTGCATTTGCATAGATTTGAATGAGCAGCATAACACAGTTAGGCAGAAATATCAAAAGCAAGTCGCAGAGCAGAGCTAAACGTGAAAGAATTTAAGTATACATGTAAAAAAAAAACGACACTGGAAGATCTTTGTTCGCGATCAACAAGGCATCTAATACCCAAAACAAATCCTGCTTCAGGAGGGGGACAAAACCGGTGAAATTGATGCAAGTACATCAGAAGAAGAGGGGAGGCAGCAATGCAGAACAGTTCTACAAAAAGGAAAGATATTCAAAGGGAGATGTGGATGTAGGATCAATTTACTCAGCCACCTTCCCTCCAACAGAGGGGGTTCAGTTAAAAACCCAAAGGACCTCCTAAACAGCAGTCCCAGAGGACCACAGCACACTTAATGCCTCCCATTAGGAAATTGAAACTGAGCCATCCAGATGGTTTCAAATCACAGAAAGTGGAATGATCTCATAGAAAGACAACATGACTACATAAATAAACCTATAACACAACGGCTTCATGTAAAGCTGCCCTTTTGCCAATTTGTGCCATTCCTTCCTACTTCCATCCCAAACCTGTAAATTACATCTTATATTCTTATAACGTACAATGTAACTGAGCATTTTGTTGCAGTTAAGTCCAGAAATGTATGGAAATACATATATACAGTAGGCTAATGCACAAATAGTGAAATTCTACATTATTATAACACTATTACCATTTATTTTGGCTCTGGTAACTGTCTTTGCCAATTGGCTCATAAAATAATAAAGATATCCTTGATCCAACCAAAATAACTCCTAAATGACTTCCTGCTGGGGTCATATAACCACATTTCCATTCAACAGTCTGAGTAGATGATAGAAAATGGCTTAAAAACATTGCTTCGCAAAGAGGGTATGAAGCGTCCCCCTGGCGGGTGCAAATTGGCTCGCTGTTGCTAAGAGACCCCTGGCAGAGGACAGAACCGTTTCATACCCAAAAAGGTCAGGAATGAAAAGACCAAAGCTGCGAAGGCACAAAATGGTGAAGAGCGAAAATGAGAGGCACCCCAGAGGGGAGGGTACTGTCAGGAGTTGGTCAACAACAAATAAAAGTAGATGTATCACTAATTAAACACAGTAGGAGAGGGTCTATAGTAACACTGCATTGTGAAGAACTACATTTTTCTGCCAATATGCAAATAATAATGACATAATTGTGCACTTTTCAGAAAGATAAAACAGTTTGAGACAGAGGATACTTTAAACATGTGCTAATTAATGGTTAGTAGTTCATAAAAGTTCAAGATTGTTATTTACACAAAACGTTTATGGAAAAATCAATAGCATGACCTAACTTGTTTAATTTAAATGAAAGAAAAGCATCAGTTACTTTAAAAACTTAATAAAAAGGATGCGTGGCTCTCCTTTTCAACTTAAAGAGAAACAATCTTTTTTTTTTTTCCTAAACAAGAACAAAGTTGGGGAAAGAGTTAGCACTGATTTATACAATAATCTATACAGCAGGAATAACTTTGGTCATTCCACTTTCTCTAATATTTCATTGAAAAGACTTTAAAATGCAATGCAGGGAATACGAAAGATTTCATTGGCCTAAGTGCTCTGTTCCTTTTTTTTTTTCTTTGAACGTTACATTTTTACATGGTAGATCACAATACAGTTATGGTTTTACTGTAAAAAGTATAATTCTAACATGGTAATTTTGCTATTCCAGCTACCTGTAAGGACCTCTAATAGTTTGTCTCTTAAGGAATCAAATTTATTGTCAAAAACAACTCAGTAAACTAACGTTAAGTTTGTTACA
The DNA here is from genome assembly GCF_001444195.1 of Xiphophorus couchianus. NCBI lineage: Eukaryota > Metazoa > Chordata > Actinopteri > Cyprinodontiformes > Poeciliidae > Xiphophorus > Xiphophorus couchianus. The sequence continues at coordinate 21,028,693 of NC_040233.1, forward strand.
GCCTCCAGTTTAATTGTCTCTTGCCATTATAAGCAAAGTAAAAGTAATCCCTTTGAATTAACTACATTTCTAATGCCCACACTCTTGCCTGCAGCCATCTCTGAGTAGCTATAATAATGTAAAGAACATCACAGCGTAGCCAGGATAAAAATCTCTCTAAATGGATTTAAAGCCCCCTGTCAAACCGATTTCTGTAGAAGATGACCTAAAATGTCAAACCAACCCTTTGATATGTTTAATTTTTAAACCTTACTCCCAACTCTAGGAACAATTTATGATGAGAAAAAAAATAAAAAAGACAAAAGTTCAAGACGCTGAATATCTTGAGGCTTGCTGGGTGGCCAGTCAGCTTTATTCTATTCAATTCAGCTAAATAAGTTAGAGTGTCAGGAACATAATGCCTCCAGTATCTTGTGAAGAGAAAAAAAAGCATTCTTAAGCCTGTGGAGGTCATTACTCATGTGGCTCTTTCAATGCTGGTGAAAACAGAGAAAATGCGCACAAGGGGCCACATTTACAACAATGACCACCTTCTTTGATAAACATTCTTCCATGCAGGTACTTTAGTACATGAAAATATCAACACATTTCACATCTGGGTTTTTTTTCATTTCTGGACCATTTTTACCTACTTTCTGAAGTTATTTGCAGAGAGAAAAAGACATGCTTGACTTAGTAAGACAATAAGAAGGAATGCAGTGTATAAGCCCAGGCTGGTGCCTGACATGGGCACAGACCCAGACATTTAAAGTTGACAGCCAAGTCTTTGTCGTTGCACAGGTATGCGCCTCGAGGCGTCGATTTCTGCAAGCCCAATATCCGATTCCAAACACGCCTTGCGTCTAAGAAATTTCCAGAGACGATAAAGTCAACATCATCTATCGTACGTGAAGGTTTGAGCTGAGATCGTATCGAACTTTAATACGCTCCTCCCTGGACGTACACTTTGAAGAAATACCCCTAACTGCAGCTGAAGTCATTTTAAACCCCAAGGAAAAAAAATAAAAAGGAGGCTTTCCTCCTCACTGTTACTGGAAAAGAGGTTTAATATTTGAGTGTTAAGCTGTTGAAGTCAGGAAAAGAAAAAAGAAGCACAAATATGCTGCTGAGGATGCCAAAATGCTGTATCACTCCTCCAACTCTGCACAGGGAATTAAAAACATTTAGACCCCGTTTTTTATTTTAAGTTAATACCCCAAGTTAGCATTGCAAAGTGAGCGCAACTCACATCAATTTCAGTGGCTGACTAATTTGTTATGACACTCATTTTAATGTACGCCAGTGCCTCTCTTGTTCACGTCGTGGAGAAAGGAAGTGAGTGAGGCCTATAGTGTTGGCTACTCGTCGTGCTCCAAACCCGTGGCGGTGGGGGGATATCTTCTGCAACAGATGCCAGAAAGAGGCAGATGCTTTTCATCTTCAATGAGACAAATTCCTCAAGCGAAGGCTTATTCTCTATATTTTGTTTTCAGCTACTTATTTACTACAGAAAAGCACGGTCCCTCCCAGCTGTACAGAAATACTTTGGGACAACTCTTTGCAACTATGCGAGTTTGTGTTGCGGCGTGGAAAAGGACAGGGCGTCAACCTGGAAATGGAACATGGTGTGATCCAAAATCCAAGCAAAATGGCTCAGCAAACAAGAAGATATTGTTGCTATTGTGTGCAAGCATTTGTGAGAAGCAATGGCAAAACAGTGTGAAGATGTAGGTGTGGATAAATGCCCTTGGGAGAATAAATGAATCCTTCTGTAATGATTTCCCTCCAAAGTCTGGTAAGACTGAGTGAATGAGACAAACAAGTGAGCAAGTGGATAATTATTGCTAAAATGCTCAGCCAGATTTTTTCAATAGTAACTGAGAAACTGCAAAATGTTTAAACATCTACAGGGGTTATACACAGTGCACAAAATAAGTTTGTGATTTGTAATCCCATAATCAAAATACTCTTAAAATAAATCAAATTACTGTAAATCAGGCTGCAGCAACATATCCTGCTCACAAAAAGACATGATGCATGATATCGTCACAAACATTAAATGAGAGAAGATTCAAATTAGGAAAAGTTAGAATCCCCCCTTCTTTGACAAGGCTTTACAAATCCCAAATCATAATTTGTGTAAACTCAGTTTATTTTATACTTGTCTATATGTCACAAACTTTAAGTTTTTAATTCCAAAAATAAATAAATAAATCACTGAAGCTGCTTCCTTGCTATACCTGTATTAACAAAGGATTCTCTGCTCATTGTAAAATTATCCAGTTCAGATTTGATCACTAAGAATTTTACATAATTAAATGTAGCCCGATTAAGTTAAAATTTGTTGGGGACAATTGAACCAGAAACTTTAGTATCATTCAAGGTAAAAGATTAGCCAGTTGTGTTTTTTTTTAGTAATGTCTACAAATCATTTATATATCATTTATAGTCTCTTGAATAATTAACCATCATCCCGCTCACTGGATAAACCTAAACACAATAGTCTGTTCATGAGTCCAAACAGTACAAGATGAGATTTGAGAAACGTTTTGCTTTGTTTTGTTGAACTGCATTCAAAAAATCTGAAGTGGGCGTAAAATATTCAAATCCAAGTTTGATAAAATGCAGTCTAAGCTTATCTAAAAGAACTGTTAACCCTGTTTAGCCCTGATGGGAATTTCTGAAGCAGATGCTATCTAGCATCATTAGCGGCTAGCGGTTTTTGTCATGGTACTAGTAAGTCATCTGTATTCGTCTTTTGACAGCATTTCTTTTTTTCTAACTACCTTAAGTTGTTTTTAAAAACTCATGGTTTTAACAATAATGTTACAGAAAGCTGTTGATGACCAATGAAAAGTTTTACTTTGTTAATTTTAAGGATTGTTATCCAAGTAAACAAAAAAGTTACCTCTTACAATGGAAAGTCCAGATAAGCTGCAAAAACAAAATGGCATTATTCTGTTCTTGCACCATTTTCTGGGCAGAACGTGTTTTTTGTTTTGTGTGGTGTCTAAAAAATATTAAGATTGTATGCTGCAGTAGGGGACTTCCCAGGAGATCTATGCTAGCTCTTTTAAAGCGGGGGGGGTGCGTGCGCGCACTACTCTGATGTTGTTTTGTTACTCATTCTGCTGCAAGTTGGCTCAATGTTGACGCGCAAGACGTAACCGGTAAAATCCGGTTTAGGATTTTCATTGGCCCGGTACCAATTGGTCCGCGGCCCGGTCCGGTGGTTGTGGACCACTGTTTTAAAGTATGAAATTTCCTGGCCAGAATGAACTTGGTTTTTGTAGCCTTGGGTTAAAGAACAAATTTCTCTGTTCCTGTGGAGCCAAAGGAGTCAAACATTGATGCAGGGTTACACAACCAGTACTAACAAAATGACCCATTTAATATATCAACTGACTGTACCATTGATCGGTATTTGTAGACTCCTTGCATTTAGGCTCTCTGCAAAACCAACCTGCACCTAACTTTCGTCACAGGAAATATTTTGGAAGATTTCCCAGTTCATAGCAGCTGTTAAGAGGGTAAAAAAAATCCTAATCATAAAGTGGAAAGGAACTGTCTGTACACTTATGAGACAATTAAGCCTCATATCTTGAAAGCGATTGAGGACAAAAAAAACCTTTGCAGCAATTAAAGCAATAAAAGTTTCAGCAGCTCCCATCACTCTAAAATAAAAGAAGACTGTAACAGCCAACAGATATCCCAGATATGGCTGCCCAGTCAGATTGAGTAATGAAGAACAAGGCACATTGATCGGACAGATAAGTAACCAGTCAATGGTCACAATGAGTGAAAATGAAAAAGATGGAAAGAAGAATAGAACGAAATCTTTTTAAAAGGATTTTAAATTCCTGTGATGCACATAAGGTTTATGTTTCTTAAGATGACTTGGAAGTTTCATGAAAACAGTTTAGTTTTAATGAAAAAGTAAGAATTTTGGAGCAATATGGGAAGAAGCAATTAGGTCATGTAACGCATCAATTTTTCACCTATAGTTATACTACATGAATGTGATACCAGTCCATACTACCATTAATACAATGCAGCAGTCTGCAATCATATTAAACGGGCTTAAAGACATAAGGGTTTCCACAGAAAGGGTTCTTTGGGAAATATTAAATAAAGCACAGCCAAAAAAACTAATTATTAACTAAAACAAGGGCATGCTTCAGATAATTGCAGCTTAGGGGGGTGACGTGTTTATTCAAGTCTGAAACTTGGTAGGCTGTGAGAGTTCCTGTGCCAGAACAACCTTTTCCAGACTTTTTTTTTGCAACTCACTCAACAAATTCAAGATGTGGGCGGTGATTCAGAGGCTGAACACAATTTATCGTGCAGCACCGGGTCCCCAATTTGTCAATATGTCAAGATTGCGTGGCCTATTAGGGAGAGATGATTCTGTTGTGGTAACATTATGTCTAAACACACAGAGAAGACGAGGTTGCTGAATTGAGCCTGTCTGAACCTTCAATCACTTGCCGGGGCATCGGCTCTTAATTCTTAACAAAGATGCTTCGGATTCTTAAGTGTTTGGGGACTTCTTGAGAATATAGAGCGTGACAAACAGAGTATACGGTATATAAAGTGTGCAATAGGTGGAGGACTAAGGGATTTAGAGAGGTAATTAACAAGGCAACAATTGGAACATCTAAACCGGGAAACTGTGGAGGACAATAGGGCATTTGAGTCAGCTCACTTGGGAGGTTTAGCACACACCTGAAGCACACCTATCCTGTTTGCCTCCCACATCAGGGAGGCAAACAACTTATTACCCCCCTGTAAATGTGTGTGGCAAGGGAGTGGCCACCCGTATGGAAATGGCCGTCGACAGACAAGCAATGCAAGACGCAGCTGCGCAGAGGGAGACAGAGGGACAGAGAGGCGGCGGCTGAGTAAACACCACCATTACGCTAACTACAGGTAGCGTTTCTGCTCTCTGTCGTTTCCCCCACCCTCCCACTCATGTTCCCTCCATTTCTGCGTCTCTTATTTAATGGGTAATACCGGGCGCGAGGAGGTGGGACAGCTGAGATATATGGGCCAACGGCGTGGAGAGCTAATCACGGCCGTCTCTGGGGGTGATAAACCCAGACCAGAGAGGTTTGAATTTGTGAAGCCTGCAACAGCTCCATAAACACGGTTACAAGCTGAATTTCAACAGCAGTGTTTTTGGCTCTTGATTAGTTTTCCATGCCTCAGAAGTCTCACCCTCACCTTCTTTTTTTTTTTCCTCAGCGGTGATCACCGACCGCAAGATCCCAGGAGTATTACTGCAAGCCAGCACTGTAAAATGAAAGTGTAAAATAACCAAATGGAGTTCTCTCCTCCAAATTAGAAAACCTTGCTATGTCCAAAGACTTGACAATGCGTGTCTTTTTTAGATCTTTTTAAGGGGCCCAACAAGACCCTGCATTGAATTTCACCCAACAAAGGGTAATGTCCTGTGACCTTTTGAGTTTTACAGCTCCTCTGTTTACAAGCTGATTCCACAAAGTTAATTGTTAACACTTTACTGCCGACCGGGACACTGAGACTGACAGGCACCTCTAACAGATGTGCACATTTTCTTGAGTTGAGCAATAGAAAGTAGGCGGCACTGGTTATGCTGAACTCCAGTAATAATTAAACATGAGTGAAGTTTCTGTCTGTGTGGATGGCCTTAAGGAATGCCGTGATGTCACACAGTGTCTTAATTACCAGACAGGTCAAATATATGCAATGGATTGCACAGACAATAGTGCCATGCAAAAGTAAGGCTCCTCAAACATTTTTTTTTCACATATTATGGTATTGAGATTTTATCTGAGTAGTGCATAATTTCGAAGCGGAAGGAAAATGAATTTGATCAAAAATCCCAAATTTGTATTTTGCCCCCTTTACTCTGATTGCTCAATGTAAAAAAAAAATTAATAAAATAAAAATGATGATTAATAGATTAATCTGATAAAATATTTGACAAATTTTCCATTTAACCACTTGATCTTATTTTACACAATATTATAAATACATAAAAAAATGCAAACAAGTAATTCAGTTCCTTTTTTAAATAAGGAAATGCACATTTTCTTGCCTAAAGTGTCTTTAAATAGCATTCCTTTAGTGAATGCTTGACCATTTCTAACAAAGGATACATTTGCAGCTAAAACATACTTCTAACATCAAAAGTTAAGAGAAAAGTGTTTTCCTCCAGGATTGTTTTGTATTTAGTTCCATCCTGTTAACTATAACCGACTTTCCAGTCTCCTTAAGAAAATTATCCCCACAGCATAATGGAGCCACCACCATGTTTCACTGTTGCTAGGTAGTCATTAGCATACAGATTCAGATTCTGATGTAGAAACAAAATGTTTGACAACCTTGTATCCCTTGCCCTTCACTTCACAAATATGCCTTGCTTTGACCTGGTCTGTCGCATAAAACTCCAGTAATATTCACTCAGGTTTATTGTTGTCACTCAACAAAACATATAAAAAATAAAACAAATGGTCTTGAATGCAAAACATATAGGATGTAATCTCTAATGGCCCTCTGCCTACTTCCCACAGAACATGCTGGAAAGACAACTGTGTATTGAGTTCATTATACAGTGTCAATCGACATTTAGTATGGCTGAATGATCATTTAACAAAATTTAAGCATCACCATAAATTTCCACAAGTCTGTTAGGAGGGGAGGGGTCCTTAATACGAGGCCAGCAATCTTCTCAGCATCAAATCATTCTAGAATGAAGGGCGATATGTTTTACACCAATATGTATTACAAGGACTCGAAGAGACACACCAGAGTGCCACTTCCATTTGAATTTATCGAGGAGTGATTATTGACGATGTTGCATGGCAGAGCGAGGTAAAACATGGCTTGTAGTGCAAAGTGCTGTGAAAAAGGGGGCTTGCAAATAAATCAAAAAGCAGGCCCAATGTAAAACAGACATCCATCAAACGAGAGAAACGCTGTGTATACCTGAACCAATAAAGAGTCGGAAGCAGTTATCTTTATTTTATTTTTTTCCCCCCAGTGTTTACTGAGTATAGAAAAGTAGAGTTGGGTGTCCAGTGGACTATTTAAAATTTTAGATTTTCAAGCCAAATTTATACAAATCATATTCACCAAAAAGGGAATTTTCCATGTTCAAAGCACAATTAACTTTGGTATGTGGAAATTTCCCTCTACGTATTTAAATCTATTCAAACTTTCAAAACAAACCAGGTCTAAAAATCTATTTTAAGCATCTCTTGTCAACTGACAGAATTACATGGCATCGAGTCTGACCTTGCACTAAATTCTGAATCAGTTGCTTCACTTTAGTCTTAGAATTTGTGGTATAAAATTGCATAGTTCAAGTAATAAACATTTAAAATGTATTTTCCCAATGACTTAAGACTATTATTCCCCCAAAATTGGCTGATTCTACTAATTCTCCAAAAATTTGATCTGATCTCATCACAATTTCAGATTTTATTATGTAGTCATTATGCTCCTAATTAGTTTTCTACTGCTTTTTATGTCTGTTGTCCATATGACATTAAACAATCTCCCACATGTTGAGGCCTAAACAATGGAAACAAAATTACACAATTATTACTCAATTTTAAAGCATAAATAGAATTTGACTGTGAAGATATTTCTGCAGAAATAAGGTTTCAGAGATGGAATCAGCGATATCATTACTGTGAGGAAATAGATATATAGCCAGCTGGTTGGATGGATAGAAACTTTTAGAGAATGGGACTGGGACTAAAGTCTGAAAATCTATTAAGTCAACAGCCTTCCTGCAGCATAAAGATTTAAAGAAGTTTCATTATTTCTTTGTGTCAAAATTTTACCACGGAAAATGAATAAATAAGCTTGTTTCTGAGTTATAGTTAAACATTAATTTAGCCCAATAAACTTAGATCTATTCTCAACAACAGATGCCTGGAAACATCAAAAAAGAAATTCAAGCTGCCAAGCAAGAGAGATGAGCTGAGACGTCACCACTTGACGGTTTGTTTGTGGACAGATGGTGCCGTAAAATGACTAGGCAGACAGCACAGAAGGCACGGACAACCCCGCGCCCCCCATTCTCACCACGCAGAGGACTTGGTCTCCTCTGCCCCCCCACCACCTCTGAGGCAGAAAGCCTTGCCTCCACCAGTAAAAGACAAACAGAGTGAAGGCATGTGAGCAAAAAGACTGGCAAACACACAGCTTCGTAGATCAATAGCTCGCCAAACGGAGGCAGTTGTTCCGGCTGAGCTCAGTCCATGGATATTTCATGGATGGATTTTAGGAACCAGAGAGAGAAATACAAACGAGAGCGGGGATATTTAAAGAATGATCTCTGGGTTTGAGTTCGGGCTGCATTGCATTCATTCACAACAACTGGCTCTGAGGTGGTAATTCTGCACTGAAGTTTGTAAGAGAAGGGTTCTTAAGGGCCCCATGCCTTTCAGCCAGTGCCCCCACTGTTCTAAATCAATTACCTCCAGTCAGTCAATGCTTAGAGTGAGGGGGGGTATTGTAAATCAGCTTGGTGTCAGGCCAGATTAGTAACTGTAAAGAGCGAGGAGTGTTGTGGACCCCTCAGAGGAAGACACGAGAAAGAAGCTACGGCCTCCATGTTCTGCTGTAGGGAAGCAATTCTGCTCATTGTTTGCAACAATCGTCACAAAGTTAGAATTTTATAGAGATGTAATCTCAAACTAGATGATTCAATCCTATAAATTACCAGAGCTTTATAACTTCTAATTAAAGAATGTGTAAGATTGGCATTATCACTTCACTTTTTCCTACAAGGTGGATAGTGTTGAGAATAAATAATTCTGTGTTTTGCTCTATCTCTTTTAGCTATTCGCATGCTCGTATATACAGACATGCACTCACAGAGAGAGCACATGTGTGCAAAGCTAAGGCCTTCTTTACGGAATAGCCTAGATAGGGGCGAACAAAGGGAGTTACAAACTGTTGTTTGATGCCATTTTACTCTGCTAGCCCATAAGGATAGCATGAACAATGGACCAGGTGTATTTTAGTATTAGTAAATGGAATTCATGTATTCAACTCACTGACTATTCCTCTCATACATCAAGAACCTAGTTGGAGAAAGGATAATTTTCTGTACAATAGTTTGCCTTGATTTACAGATGTTTAACTCAAATATTCTAACAGTTAAATGTTTATGCTCTTACACTAGAAATGTACGATACATCAGACTCACAAGACAAATCCCTATATGGTTGTGGGTTCGCAAGAACAAGACAAAATAGACTGAAGTTATCAAAAATTACAAACTGCTTCAAGAAGAATCCAATTTAAGCTTAAATCAGTCTATAAAATTAAAGATTTTGAACTAGAGATGATCAAATATGGGCCAGTCTCATTAAACAAACACAAACACTGACAGCAAGCAATAGATACTAACTTTAGCATCATTAGCCCCTAATCATTAGCCAGCCACAAGGTCTCATTGAGCAATAAAATTGTTCTCTATTTTTAAGCTTTATAAACATCAAGATGTGTTTTAAGTAATTTGTGTGCAGTTATGACATTTATTCAGATAATAAGAATCTGAATAAATAGTGAAACTTACTCGCATTACTCTTAAAAACAGACATGCTCATCTATGACGGTCTGTGGTTGTCGGACTGCAATCCAACAAGCAGTTTCTTATCTCACTGCATCTGTTAAATGCAAATTTGCTCCTGAGAAATCCGCTTTGTCAGCCACAATATTCTCTCAGGTAATAAAAAAACACATACACAGACGCGAGGAGAGTTAGCTGTGGACTATGTTCAGTTTATGACACAGGGTATACAATACGTCTCACGCCATATTGAATGCTTGTCTTTAGTCGGTGCCGGAGCTCAGAAGAAGCAGTATGTTGACACAACGAGTTATTTCACTTTGCAACAGGGCATGTAAAATGTACATGGAAAAGAAGTCCATTGTGGTCTGAGCTACAGAGGAACAAGCTTAATATTGACTGAAGGAAGAGTTAGACAAACTCAGGGAGGGCTGGGAAAAGCCCCTCCTGTAAAACCTGGCATTTGAGGTGGGAAACAGAAACATCATACCTTATGGTGTGTGGCGCAATGCATAAGGCTCTGTTTAAAAAGGATGACCTCCTCAAGAGAAACGGCCTTGTGGAAATTTAAAACAGCACATGCCACAGAGAGATCCATCTTTTTCCCCAAAAGGTCTATTATTTGCACAAAGAAAACCAAGACTGCTTGTCCTTGTGGAAACAGTTAAAACCTAACATATTCAGCATGCATTAGCTGTTATTGCAAAGAGGATCCCAGAGGTCCTAATCCAACTCCTGTCCATGTCTGTGGCTTCTATTCCAGACGGATGCCCTCTCAGTCCCTGTCTAACTAGTGAAAAGAGGCAGATCCTAATAAGCTATTCTGTCTTTCTGTCAGTCTGTGTTTCCCTCCATCCTCTGGCTTCTTCCCTTCTCTCTTTTCCTCCCTGACCAAGCCTCCTCCTCTGTCTTTTACCCTGTCTAAGCCATGAGCCAGCCTGTTGGAGCAGATGGAAGCATATATCCCCTCTGCTCTCCAGAGGACTATGGATTTAAAATGTAAAAGAGATGAGTTTGAATTTGGCAAAGGCCAGAGGATGAAAAAAGCAAGAAAAGTAGGAACTTTGAGCTTAGGCCATGTTCATAAAACTAGATCAATCTCACTGTAACAGGGCAATAAATTATAAAGATCCCAGCTTTAAACTAACCCGGTGAGTGTCTCTATGGTGTTAAATCAGGCCTTTTATTGTGCCCTAAATATCAAGATTTGATAAACAATGTAGGTGGATAAGTCAGAAAGCATCATAATATGACGTTTTACTTTTTCTATCATGAAGTTTTAAGCTGAAGATTTAGGCCTTGTGCCTATAATAGGCTAATTAAGGAGTTCAATCCTAATGCCAAAATACCCACGTGATGAGATGGAAACAAACACATTTGAAGCCAGGTAGAAAAAAAATCCATAAAGTCATTGGACGCTTTAAGTCAGGTTCAAATTTTACCCTATACATCATGTGACAAAGTGGTTCAGTTTGTGTTCACCACTTGTCCCTTATTCTTATTTCTGATACATTTACTTTCTGTAGCTGGTCATAATGCTTAAATTTAAACATTAGTTTGCAACTTTGCTTCACTTACTATCCCGGGTTTGTTTGTGTTAGCATTATGTTGCAGTTTCCATCTATTTATATGTTTAGTTTAAAGCTACTACTTCTGAACTATTGGTTGAACTTGTTTATTTTGTTTCAAAGTATATTCATGGTATTTGTGTTTCTTTTTACTTACCATTGTTTGTTCCTTGTAGATCTGCAGCAGGTCAGAAGTATGGGAGGGGCCGGCCCAGTATTTCCTGCTTAAATGGCTGGATGATGTCACTGATTACGTTGCTGGGTTCTACCAATTACAGGGTTTTCTTTGTAGTATTGCTTTGTTTGTTTTTCTTCAAAGTAACTTTTTAGTTATCTTGTATTACAGGGTTTATTTTGCAGACTCTTTCATTATGTTGATGAATTTGTAAATTAGATTAATAATATTATTCTTGTTTCAGTTTAGACTTTGTTTTTGTTTTTTTACCTGTTTAATTGTGGCTTGGTCCACTCATGTGCAGGTGTGTTGCCTATTGGCTATAAAAACAGTGTTTTTGGGAAGCTCAAGGGGGAAGGATGGTTGTCAGAGTTAAGAAGCAAATAAAATTCATCGGAAGAGTCTGGAACTGGTGCTGTTTGTTTTTGTTCACCTTGTGGATCCTTGACCACACTATCTTATACATCAGCTCTGTCTCCTTAAACTGAAGCTCCTAAAAGTCAGCTACTAGAAGTTTCAATTATTAGGGCTGTAGCAACAAATTCAGAACAAACAAGATTTAGTTTTTGTGTAACAAATAAAATAAAGGCTTCATGAATGTAACAATGTTTTAAAGAATCTCTGTTCAGTCTGGAACATTCCAGTTCAGTTTTGTCCACTCCAAGGATTTTTGGTTTTAAAATACAACTAAATGAACTAAACTTACACTGTACTTTTCAAGCCATATCAACCACTCAAAGTGAACTATGAGTCACATTCCCCTGCTGCACTCCTAGAGCTTATGTATTCACTCAACTAATGGTCAGATAAGCAGAAAACTTGGGTTGAAGTGCCAGGTACATGGGCATATTCACAAATTTAAAGGGAGAATGGAATTAAACTGACAACTTTATGATGACTAACATTCCCACTTAGATTAAATCTGTTAAAATGCCTCAAAATACTGTGACCAAACTTTTAGTTCAACACAAAAAACTTTGAAGCAAATGGTAACTTAAGTAGTAGGTAACAGTCAACCTATTGCAGTATTCCCACAATAAGATAGCAATCTCTCTTTTTAGTATTGCTATTGATGATTAGTTCATCAGTTGCTCTATTCTTGCTATAACATAGTGCTTTGCTCAGACCCCATATGTATGACACAACTCTGTTAAAACCATGGAGTAAAACTTACTTTCATGTTGATAGGAAGTTCTTCAACAGATGTTAAATTTGATGTTATTGCAAATAAGGGTTAGGTATCCATAACATTCCAAGAGTGCTTACAAATCAGTCTTACATCAACTTGTCACCTCAACAGTATGTGAGTCTGCGACAGTGAATGGAAATATATTCTTACATTACTTACAAATCATCTGTCATCTACTTTTCTATTAGCTATATGAAATGCTGCCGCACAAGTGATTTAAAAGTATTTGGGACTTCTTCATTGCAAATGTTCCTGGATATTGTCAGCCATTAGTCAAATCCCTTTAATACAGCAGGTTAAGTCAAGCACAGTCAATGTCAAAAGTAGAGGTTCCAGCATAGATGTAAACAGGTGTCAAACCTAAAGCACTGGATGTGACTACATCATGCTTTTCTTGAGATCTTGCCCCTCAAGATATAGATATATCCCCAATAATAGCCTCATACCACATTGACAAACATACATAACCCACTGAATGCTTACTTGTGTTGAACTACCACAGGCAAGAGTAAATTGGATAAGTCCGGATGTCTCTTGAGCTTACGTTAGCAGAAATTGTGAAGTCAGACCCACGTTTTTCTCAACACCTCACCTTAGTCCACCTCTCAGGTAATGAGAAAGTATCTGGACAGTGCATCTGTCGTCTGAAGGAAGATTTTGCTTTGTCCTCAATCTCTGCATGGCAGCATGACAGACAGGAGGACTGCAGAACAACGGGCCGACGAGGTTGTGAGCGGTGCAATCGATTGCCAACTGACTGGCAAGGTCCATTATACTGACAGGCCGGAGCCACAACACACTGACCTGCACATCACCAACGTCCTCATTACTACCTATGAATCTCTCTCTGGGACCAATCTCTCTGGCCCTCTCCCCACTCTTGCTCTATCCTCTCTATGGTCTCTCTGGCCAAGGCATACAACCCGAAATTCACTCCATCAATCTGATAGACGAGCTTAAAAAGAGGCAAAAGCAGCACTATATTTAATGCACTAGCCTTGTAACAGAAACAGACTAAAGACAAGGACTGCTTTTCTAAAAGAAACGGCAGCAGAACTGTACATTTAATCGAATTATCGAAAAGAAACTTAATTTTTTTTTACAAAGGCCTCTACCTCTTTTAAAGTCGCCACCATGTTCAACAGCTCACCCACTTTCTTTCCTCCTTGTTATGCTTGTCCTCTGTATACCTATTTATATTTATCCAGATAAATCATATCTGCCCCCAGACTATCAATTGCCACCCACAAAGAGGCATTATTCAGTGCCTTCACTAACCAGACACATACACTTTCTTAGACACACATGTTCAAAAATATACCCAAAGAAAATCTGGGCTAATTTTGAGCTCTTGAGATTTGAATGACTCATCAAATACTTTGCTTGACAAATCACTTCATAAAAAAAATCTTGGCAAGAGCTCCTCCAGATATTCAGCGCAAACACGTCCAATCAAGCAAAGCCGGCATTTAGATCTGAGTGAGCCTTCTTAATTTTTTAATTTATTATTATAAAAGAGACACCAAGGATGTAATTTTTATTAAATTAATCATCACAATTCATGAAAAGACTGTTACAAAAATGTTACTTTAGATGTGGCAAAAGCCCATATTAATTAAGATAAAACTTTAAAATAAAAGCAGATTTGCAAAAACCTTGGGCAAGTTGAATATATTGATAGAATAGCACAAACATGGGAGCAATAGTGCCTCATCAAAGTTTCCAAACCTGTTAAAATATTTCACTTATTGTCCTCTTGCAACCTCAAGCTTCAATTAACTTTATTGTTTTTTTAAAGGAAAGACTACCACAACATAGTGTATAATTGTGACTCACTTCCCCACACTAACAACATAAAGAATACAAACCATTCCATTGTAGCTTTAGCTGCATGTCTATGGCTGTTGTCTTAATGGACAGTCAACCTCCACTGTGGTCAAGATTTTTGGAGCCTATAACAGATTCTCTACCAGAAGTGTCCAGTATGCAAGTTAACATTGAATATTGATGCCCATCTCTTACCTCACTCTCTGGTTGAAATACATTAGATACAGGAGGGCTCTATTTAATACATAAATAACTTCTGAAAGCCATTGTTTCAACTGGATTTATTTCAGGGTATTGTATTAAAACAGGGTGCATATATCTGCATGCAACACAGGTTTTAATTTGTAAACAAAAGTCAAAAGCCAAATTCAATCCTCTTCATTTAAAAATTACACACCATTTTGTATTGGATTGCATTTTGACATGTTACAGCCCCGGACCTCAATGTGTTTTATTTCAATTCTATATGATAGATGAGTTTTTCAACGCACTCAAAAAGAAAGGCTTGTTCAAACTCCTCCTGACATGTCGTCTTAGTTTCTGAGACCGATTAGACTGAACACCAGGCTGTTCCACACACAGGAAGACAAGTCGGTACAGGAGCCCGTCGCTCACCTCATCAGATCCACCCTGATGTGGAAAGTGTCTCTGTCAGGTCAACAATTGACAACCCATTGCAGTCATCCCACAGGCTGGTTAAATGCCGTCTTTCAAGGGTCTGTTAAACTTGGCTGAGCTAGTTTTTTACGGATTTTAAAACTTCAGGCTTAGCTCTTAGTCAATCACAGGAGGTGGACCGCCAACCAAGAGGCAGAAATTATGCAGATGGCCTAAGCTAATAACCTCCTAAAGCTCCCATGAGGACTGCAGCCTACTTTCTTGTCATGCTTGGTCTCTTTAGCAGTTTTCCATACAGCACACGGAATCAGCTTGCAAAGGAAGATCTGAGAAAGCAAATTCCTTTTAAGTGAGGCATCATGTCTAGTCATAGAAATCATTAGAATAACTTATTTGGGTCAGACAGCTAATAAATGTAAATTAACAATGAACTGGGATCTCCCTTTAATGCACGACACTCTGAGGCAGTAACAGCCTCAACATCAAACCATAAAACTGCTAACCCCATGAGACACTGAGCCAGGGGAATTAGGAATCTCCTTACCAATAAGTGCAAGAAAAAGCATGACACATAATTTAAGCAAATTTAAAGGCATTTCAATGGCATAAATAAACGCTGAATGTGACAACACAAAATGCTAAGTCTGTAAAAGAGACTGGTTAGCTGGCTTCCCAAACTGGTTCTCTTGTCTTATTTTAAGCCAGGGAAGCCAAGACTCCCATGTTTACTAATGCAGAAGCAACCCCTTTATCAGGGAAGAGATTTGTAGGGAAGAGGCAGGGGATTAGCTATTAAATTACCAGGCAGACAGCATCCCTGCTCTAGGGTTGTGAAGCAGTAATCTCCAAGGCTGGAGCGCCTTGGAAAGGGTGGAGGGGGGTCTCCAGATAAAGGTTTGGGATTGCTGCGGCAGAACTCAAAACAGTGCACAAGTTATGCACTAAAAAGCGAGTTTAAGGGTGACTTTCTCCAAAGGGTGGTTTACCTTTTATTGCAAATGCTTTAATAGGGCCTGACCACATTGTGTGGTTTCGCTTAACAGCCGAGCGCCAAGCAGTGCAAGACTTTAAAGGCTTTAAAAGAGGACTCCTGTAGCTAGGCAGAGCTAGTGGAATTAGATTCTGGTGGCCTTGTCCGTGGTTCTTGTTCTGTCACCTCTCCACCCTCCCTTCAACAAGCAGCGCTTCCCTTGGAGAAACACCCCCATCCTCTCACACCCCCACCCCTGGACACAGGAATGTTTCATCAACGCCACAGCCCCCAGCATCTTTACCAGGCCACAGTGGGCCAAGAGGCGCTGCACAGGCAGGCCATAAATAAGTCAGGCGTTATAATGAAACCAAATGAATCTCCATCCATCTTCACAAAACAAGTCGGGGAATTGAGAATTCTGCAGGAAGAAGAGACATTGCCCTATGTTTGAGGATAAAGCACACAGTCGAGAATACAAAAGCTACATGCTCAGATGCAAGCCTAGGAATGAGTGTGAAGGCTTATTATTCCATTAGAAGTGACATGTGTGGGCTGATAAAGGAAGGGACAGGAGGGCTGGTGAAGTAATGAAGTGGAATGTCAGGTTTAAGCATGGCATTTATTTTTTTTAAATTGGGAGTCTGAGCAAACAAGGGTGCTGGTGAAAGTGGTGGGATATATCAGATACTTGATTATACTTTTGAGTACAGATCTATGAATAAATCCAGCAAAGCTTCAGTTGTATTCGTTTCACTGCTGCTAAGCATTACAGTTACCCATCATGCGCCACAAAGCAAAGCTGCAAGCTTAAATTCTCAATGAAAGTAAGCCTGAATCAACCAAATTCACAGTGTTTAATCATTAAAGGGTAAATATCATCACACTCTGAAGCAATACACTACATAGTTACAAGGACAGTTTGATGGTTATAAGAACATTTTTGACAGGGACATGTTGAATACATGTGATGTTGCGTATTTGTAACACAGCCTGTTAAAACCTGTTTCTCTGTTCAAAACACTTTCACCCTATGATTTTTATACAAGTGGAACATTAAACTTAACCTAAATGCTTAAGGAAAAGTTTAGTAGGTAAGAAAATGTTTAATATTGCTTATTTATATTTTATGTTTCTTTTGTCAGAACAAAATGCTGATTGCATTAAATCAATAACCGATCACTAAATATTCCTCCTTCATTAGCTCTTTAGCTTTAGCTGCGACTTAATTTTTTCTGCATCAGACCCAAATAAAGGAGAGAATCTCTGAGTGCAGTTTAAGCTGAAGTCTGTTTGTGTATCATTATCTTAACTTTTCTCCCATCCACTTCATATGCAGCTTTAGCTTGATGTTACTCTGAGGGTTTGAAGGGGTTACTGAAACAATATTTTAACTATAACACAGCAGCACAGTGAACCCCCGGGTTAGGGATGACAGTTACTTGTGAATAGCTAAAATCCGCAAATACTTGAGATGCACTCTCAAGTATTTGCGAGAACTGCCTATTTTTCTGCAAATAATTTGGAATCATGTTCCACAGAAAAATGTGCGAATACTAAACTGCTAACAGGTGGGGGTCCACTGTAGTGCATTCAAGCTCTTGGAAGTAAACGGTGGACAGATTATATGGAGGAAAGTGTCACTTGCACTACAGTTGCATAATATAAGCTATTCTGCTGCCTGTGAACATCAAGATAAAAAAGCTGGTCAGAACTAGTGCAGTAATCCCTTTAATCTGAATACTAATAGTATCACACTAGTTATTGTTTCAAGCTACAGTTTTTGTCACAACTGGTTGTTCAACGCTGTATTACATTAATGGAAGCTTTCAACAACGCTTTGAAGTAACTTTATAGGATGCCAGTTTGCTAGATCTCCAAGATGCTGAACTCAGACATTTATTATTACTTTATAATAAAGTTTCTCTTTAAAAGATAATTAATATTATTTTATTAAAAGTTATTCAGAAAGGTACCCAGAAACAAAGAAAGAGATTTATCATTTCAGTTTTCACAGAATAGAATAATTTACAGCAACATCCTTTTTTCATAGTCAATATATTCCCAGTTGGCACCAAGGCACAGGTTATATATAAAGAAACACAAGTCCAGACTTATCACATATAAAGCATATCCAAAAAAATTCAGCTGCCCTTGGAAATAGAGGCATTTCAATCAACATGGAGGTATAATTGGATGATGTGGAATTTAAATGTGTTTTCTGCAAAGAGGGAAATGTCCTGACTGACAAAGTGCGTTTGTTTTCCCCCTTTGGGAAACTCAGAGTTACGGTTTAAATTAAATGTGCAAGGCCACGAGCAAAAAAAACCAAAAAAACACTGGCCACAAAGGATGCAACTGGAACAAAACACACGATATATAATGCAAAACACAAGGCATAGAAAAAAGACGTCAAGTCGCTTTAAAGAGACATTAAGCTAAAGCTCCTCTGCTCATAAGCAACAAAAATAACACCACTTTACCTAAAATAAACATGTTTTCTAACTTAGATCTGATCTTTCATCAAAACCCTAATGCAGTGTTTATCAAACTTATCCAGAAGTCAAAGGAGAGGTGCAGACCTAGTTCTTTCAAATGAGCTCAATGCTAGGGGCAGCTGAGAAAAGAAGTCTTGTCAAAACATCAATGACTGCAGTGGTAAAGATGGCCTTTTTTTTCTAAACCTTCCCGTCAGCACCTGTCGAAATGAATGAAAGGCCGGAAGAAAGAAAGAAGTGTCACAACTGAAACCAGAAAGTGACTATCAGCAACCACCGACACATCACACGCCGGTGGCCGCTGATTGACAACACACATTATGCTCGTGTATACGACAGTCTTGCAAAAGTAGAGCTGTGTAAACATGTTATTTGGTACCCAATGCCGGATTGACAATTAGGCGTTGTCATCATGAAACAACAACCCATGACCCTGTCAGCATCGAGGAACAATCTCTGACACATGCACGAAAAAAAAAAAAAAACCACCCACTGCTGACATTTTAAAGTTGACACCTCGAAATCTGCATCAAAGCTGAGCTTTAATAATTCAATAAAAGCAAGCAGGTTTTTACTTACAGCATGTGTCATGGATAACTGACAGAGTCGCCGCCACTGGCAATGATCTATGATCGTGAGCATCTTGCATGTTCAGACTCAAAAGTTAGTTACTGAGAAGATTCATTATGCGTCAGTGGCCCATTACACATCATCCAGCTCACTGAAGAAATCAAGTTCTTTGGAAAGATCTATATGCTCCGACCAATAAATACTTTTGAAAAGTAAGTGTAAGGCAGTTGACTGACTGACTGTTCCTTTTAGGATAAACTTTTCAGAGACAATGTTGTTGTATTTTATTGGGACTTTATGCAGCAGAAAAACACAAAGTAGGGTATGCTTGTGAGGTGGAAGAAAGAAATTATGCATTTTTAAAAAATGCTTTTGTACTCTGCCTTCTTTACATGCCTAAATAAAAAAAACAACATTTGCTATTAGTGAGTGAAGTCCTCTGTGAAGGCCATCTGTGAACAAACAGCATGATGAAGACCAACGAACACAGCAGACAAGTCAGAGACAAAACAAATCCCAAGGTTTTAACATCTCCAGTAGCTCATCTGAAAACGGGAAACAAATACATTCCAACTGCAAAAAATACCACCTAAACTGAGAACAGCATGGTGTTTAGGGAGTCAGGGTACAGGAATGCTTGTCTTCAGACAAGAGACTGAAGGATGAGAAGAAAACTAACATTGCACATCATAACTGTGAAACATGGAGGAGTTTTATCATGAAAACAATCCTAAATATACAGCCAGAGGTACAATGAAAGGATTTATATCAGTTCATTTGCTGAAATGGCATTGTGAAAGTTGATACCAAATTAAATGGCAAGGTTTATGACTAAAAATTTGTTTTCATTACTTACATTTTTTTGTGTTCGTCTATCACATAAAATGCCAGTACACTACAGAGGTTTATGGTTGTAACATGACTAAAAGTCAGGGTGTGTGAATGTGCTGCACATTTAGTCGTTTAATCCAAAGTGCTTCCTGAATTTCAATCCAAATCACATATTTGACTGGAACCTGACTACTGAAAAGTGGCCAAGGCCCTGTCTGGAACTGGAATGATGGTTCAGCGGACGGCATGGTTGAGCTGAAGGAAGACAAACTTCAGGTCACGACATGCAGACTCGGATTGGCTCCGTTTGCACAAATGGTCACAGCGGACAGCTTTTAGCCATGTTCGTTTTTGCTGCCCAGCAGCTGAACAGACATTTCAACCATCTTGAGTTTCAAACTAGGTTTTCAGGGGGTTTATGCCACTCTGTGTTAAAACAAACGAGGGGTGAGAAAGGGTTGCTCTGTTGAATCTTTAACTAAAAGAGAACAATAACCAAAAAACAGTCTCACAAGATCGAAGAAATAGGTTCTTATTGCAGAACAACCGACCTACAGGGAAGAATATGTCTCTTAAAGGCCAAACAAAACAGAAAACATGTCAGAATTGTGTTTTTGGAAAGCTTGAGGCAGCTTTTGTGGGAAAGGGCAAGACACAAAAAGGGTATTTTCTCACAGATATCCAGGGCTTGTGTTGAGCAACAGTATTCCTGTGCAACAATTGGCAAATTACTTGTGAACAAGTAAAGTTTTTCAAAAAGTGCCAACAATGATAGAAAATAAACCTGTAAATCACACAAACATTCATTACAGGATATAGTTAGTCGAGACAAAGTCATAATTTATGACTTCCAAAAGTTCTCCTCTACAATTATCTGGGATTTCAAAGCTTTTCAGTGTCTCCACCTCACTGGAATTTGTGTCGCTGAAATGTTACCCCCAAAGATTGCCCATGGAGGTAAAGGCAACTGGAAAAACAGGTTGTTTGACCTCAGAGTGCAGGGCGTAATGCGGTGGAAATGGCAGGGTGTCTCACCTTTAGCAGTGGTAGCTAGGGGACGGTCTATGGCCCTCCTATTCAAAGTCCTCTGAATACATAGGGGAGGGCTCGCACCAGACAGGGCAATTTGCCAGAGAACCAGCCAATAGAGCTAAGCCAAGACGAGGTTAAACTATTGTTTTGGCTTCACAAGCAAGAATGAGCAGGGACAAAAAGTAAAGGAGACAAAAGAGCGGTAAGAAAATACCTGACCACTCAAGTGGAACACATCAACTTATTTTGCTACTTTTATCATAAAAAAGGCAATCTGTGAACGGCATGTTAGGGATTTCTTGAGGATAAAGTTCAATCCACCACAAAGAGGTTAGCATGTTTCACAAAATGCACCTGTGCCTCATTTATCTCCAAGTGCAAAAACTTCATCTCAAAATGCTGAAAACTCCCAACTCACCCATGCATGTCCAGTACGTCCACTTATAAAAAAATCCTTTTCATTCCTCCTTATTCTGAGGAACTTATTCCAGCAAGAGAGCGAAGGAAAGTCGGAATCCAAATCCAGCAAAAGAAACTCCAGCAGTATCCACAAAAAGAAAAAGATTATCCCTGAGTGATGTCTTTAGAAAAACAAAGAAAGAGAGAGAAAGTAGTCCCCAGTTCCTCCTCAGTTATTCCGTTCACAGCGTTTTCATTAGACCGGAGGAACTCAGCTCCTTGGCTTCCCCGGCAATAGGTTTCCAGCTGTGGCTGCGAGGAGAGATCCTTCAGAGTCAAAGCTTGTTCACACACTGAGCTGGGCGTTCAGGGACTGCCCAGGACAAGCCAAACCCACCTGTGTGATGTCACCAGTGTCAGATTTCAGGCATTAGAAGGGAGGAGGCTGCAAGAGGGGCTTACCTTTTCTAAGGACTGACCAATGGGACGCAAACCTGAGCTACACCTGAATGTAGAGAAAAAAAAGTCTGGAAGAGCACATGTTCTTATGTGTATCTTAGAGACTCCATTATCTATTGTTCGCCTTAGAAACAGAGTTTAATGATGAACAGAGGTTAATCATAAACTCACTGTTGATCTTAAACGAAACTCTGCAATTTGTAATTCCAATCCATATTGTTTTGTTTTCGCTATTTTTTTTTTAAAATCACACTTGATAAAAAAAAACCAACTGACATAGATAATCGAAATAAATATGAAAAACATTTTCAAATGATGATTTCTTTTATTAAGGGAAAAACTATCCAGACCATCCTTGCTCTATTTTAAAAAGTAATTACCCCTAAATCTAATCAAGTGCATCAAGTGCAAGTGCGATAATGGACTGAGAGACTTAATTCACCTTGGAGGGGCTCCAGGTCTAAATAGCATTTAAGTCATAAGAGAGCATCTCAATCACATTTAAATTCAGACTTTGACTAGACCACTAGAAAACCTTTAATGTCCTGCTGCAAAACCCAAGTACGTCACAAACAGATGGACAGACATTCTCCTTCAGCACTCTCTGATAGAAAATATACAAGTTGGTATTATGTTTTACACCATATGTAATATAATAAGAATACATACCTTCCAAAAACATCTACAGTTTTAATGTTTTTCCCCAAAGTCTTGTGGATCATCAAGATGTTTTATTGGGGGGATAAATAGGAGTTGGGTCTTTCTGTCTTGTTTTTTAACTCAGTATTCTCCCATGGAGAATTCAGTCTCTTTCTTATTGTTTAATTAAGAAGATGGATGTTGGCTGAAGTGCTTGAATATTCCATTGCTTTAGATATTGTACAGTGCTAATCTATGACCTCCTGGATGAGTCATTGATGGACTTGATGGCTTTGATTTTACTGTTGCCATCTTTGTCTAAAACAATGTATTTGATGAGGTGAAAAGTACATTTGAAAATTTTGTTTTTCAGTGTAACCTATCCATTAGTTTTGATTCAGACTTTGGTATACATATAAAATAGTAGTCATTTTTAAATAGTTATTGGGTTGAATATCATTTTTCTTTAACTTTCAAGGTGGGTTTGCTCTTGCAGGTTAATAAACCATAAAAATTCCCACTGGCCGTTTTAAATGGAATTCCAGGACGCATTTCCAATTCGATAAGCTGCTAAAACTTAGAGGACTAACAAAGCATAACCTTGAAATATACAAACATCCCCAGGAGACTCTGATAATATATGTCCACTTACATGTTTGTTGGATAATAAAACAGCTTCGAAAATAATTCGCCCTTCTTTCTTTATCATAAGGAGGGAGGAAAAAATAATGTTACGGGAGGATAAATATGCAAAATCCCTATTCTTAAATCTGCAAGGCTTCGAGTACACACATGCATAATTTTCGCAAACACACAGTTTCCCCATTCCCTTTGGTCAAACTCCGCTAGCCATGGAGCTAATCATCCACAACAGATGTTCAGAAATGTTCAGTCGGATTTATGACGGAGCTCAGAGGAACAGCCAAGTCAGCCCCTGGTGCCGTTTTTCTTTCCCGTCCTACAAGGACAAGGGATTGCACCAAGAGAGGATGTCAGCACAACAATTCTCTCCCCCCGCCAAAACTACCATCCGAGACGAGTGCGCCTTAATAGATCACAGAGACTCAGGACCTCGGGGGGAGTTTTGCTCATTTATCCCCAATAATACTTGGTGCGATGTTACTCATCCAGCGATGCTTCAACTGTGTTTCACCCTCCACGTAATGATGTTTGTTATATAAGTCTGTGACACTGCTGATACTGCAAGCAGGACTGTGATAAATATTTTTAGATGAAGCAATGCATAACATTGCGTTGCCTTGATGATAAAACAACACATCTACATCACCAGGTGCAAACAAGATGTAGTGAATAAATATCAGTTTAAGAATTTCATTGCTCTTGACTATTGCAATTCATAATGACTGTGAAATGGAACTGATTTCAATACATTAGCACAACAAAAGATATTTAAAAAAAGATATGAATATAAAAGTATAAAATAAAAATCCTTCAGGTTTGTTGAATATATTCAGATTTTTTAATTTCTCTTGTTTAGGAATAAAATCCTTTTCAAGGTTGAATGGACCTTCAAGCAGAACTGCAATAAAAAACTACCCACAATTGAGCACAATGTCTAAACTTATATCTGTATTTCATTTGAAAATAAATTTGATGAGTTTGCTTGTGCAATGCTCAAAGCTTTTTTTAAACAGACCTCTCTGTCCACATGTATGTATGTATGTATCAAGGCTGTGAGAGTGAGGGAGAGCAAGAATTTCATCAAATGATGAAATTCTTGAAGGTTGAACTGAGCTTTCCACCTGTTTATTGTGGAACATAAAGGTTTCTGAAACATTGATAGCCTTCTAGAAATCTCAAAGTTCAGGTAAGAATTTTCATTTTCTTGCTAAAATGAAAGAGAATCTCTTTCCGACACTTAGAAAGTCGGACAGAGATACGTTGGAATTGGGGATTATATAATCGATGGAAGAGATGGTTTGAACTTTCTCCTTCTCTCTCGGTTCATTTGGTCCTGTTCTACATCAATTCAGCCTCTTTTGTAACTCCTCTTGGATTTGGGATTGGAGTTCAGGTATTATTTGAGCTTTTGAGATGCTAATCAGCAGTTCCCAATTGTAAAAACAATACCTTGTCGACATTTCTATGCACAATAACTGTCCTAAAGCAAAAAAAAAAACAAAAAACTGAACTCCATTAAGCTGCACAGCATCCAAACCAGTTTATTATTCATAATAGTGTGGGTAATATATTTTATGTGCCTGCCATTACCAAACAGCAGACTTTGTCTTTCTTATAAATGAGGGAAAAGTATAGAAACCTTCTTTCAGCCTACTGATTTGCAGTGTTCAGCAAAAGGTGGAGATCAGGCAGTCCAGCATGGCTGCTCTGGACACTGCATGTCTGTAAATGCAACTCCAAAAAAGAAAGATGTTTTCTGTCCTAAATAATGATTCAAACCTGCATCTCATGGAAACTTAGGTTACCTTATTAAAACGTAATTATATTTCAACTGTAAAAATAAACAATATGTTTCAGCTTCCCGTGCTGCAACAATAGTACATAAATTTGTGAAATGAGCCATGCACAGTGAATAGAAACTTGTCAAAATCTACTCCATAACTATCTGCAGGAGAAAGAACAGCCAATCTGGACAGCCTGTAAACATCTCATTTCATTACAAGCTCGCAAGAGTTTGAGGGGAATCTTCTGGAGGATAATGAGTCCACCCACACATCCATAAGGAGAGGGAAAAAGTAGTATATTTGTGGGTGTAAAATGTTTGTGCCAAATCAAATGTCACATGAATCTGAAATGAAAATCGCCGGAACAAACTGAACCTCGGAGTGGGAGGTAAATTTTATTAAATGCATGACATAAGCCATTTCATTTTGAGTGTAATCCCATTTGGGTGCAATGTAAAAGCACACAGATGGCTCTTGAGTTGTAACCCTCAATGAAAGTTTTAAACTGTTGCCCAAAGGGACGTTTGGTAGTTCAAGCAGTTTAAAGGCTTCTATCGAGCCCCACCCACCTCTCTCAAGAGCTTGAATAGAGTTGGAAACCCCCCCCCGCTTTACCAAGACAGACAATTTATAACACTACAACAACCATCCATCCCCCCACTTGTTTCATCAGACTTAAGGGAAGTTGACAACCTTTCAAAACTGAAGCAGCCAGCCTCTCTTTACTACCAAACCCCACTTAACAATTGAAGAGTAGTTTAGTATGTATTTTTTTCTGGTAAGGTTGTGCAAAGCTTGTTGTGTGGCTCAAGGGTTGAAGCATTCATGAATCAACCTACCAAAAACTCAGGCTACTGCAGGATGGGATGAATCACACTAGCCCTGGGTTTTATCAATTTTCCTGTCTATAACAAGTCTACAGAAACACTTAACAAGGTTAAGCTTGGAGGTAGGGAAACAAGTTTCTCGCTGCCAGTTCAGCAGAGATTTACGGAGTGATCTGAATGAATGACACTCGCACCGCAGAAATAAACTCGGCTTCATTGTTGGAACTGATAATCATCTATAAGTCAAGCAGTATAAGCCTTCTGCTCCCCTTCAGCTTTTTCACATTTGGTTATATTACAACCACAAAATTATGTATATTTATTTTTAATTGCATGTAATAAACTAACATAAACCACTAAATAATAGTGAATTGGAAGAAAATTTATATTTTCTATCGTTTTTAGAGATTTTATGGTGTTTCCGTACACTGTTATGATGATGACGGTCAGATTTATGTCCCACTCAAAATAGACAACTATGTATTTCGTCACATAACTACTTAGGGGTTATGATGTGATAAAAGACTGGATGGCAATGAATTTTGTAAATTTTAACAAGATAGTGGTGATGGTTTTAGGTGGTACCACTGAGTCCCCTCCTGTAGATCTGGGCTTCACAGTTCCCCTATTTTAGTCTCACTTCCCCGACTCCCAACACATTTTGGGCTAAGTTTTAAAATTCTTTTATTTACTTCTAAATTTCTAAATAGTTCCAAGTTACTTCTCTGTGCTACTGCAGCCTTTTACACTTTGTTTTATTGAGTTCTAACTATTGTAAATACACATCTGCTTTATATCTTTTAATGCATTCTTTTATTCTATTCTTTTTTTGTGCTTACCTTTCTATACAGTACTGTGGCTCCACTGTGGCTGTAGTGCTTTATAAAAAGTTGGCTTGGACTGAATACACTGAAGTTTGTTCAAACAGCATGAATTCCTCTGCAAGTCGCTGTAGCTATAAATCTGCTGCATTATCTAAAGTAATCCAATTCTGTTAATCTTTTAAAAGGAATGCAAACTGTTGTGCATAACTTCCTCATTCACCAGGGGACGTTGTCAAACACAATACTGGCTGCACGCCAGTGAAAAAATGCTGACCCGTGTCATAAACACTGAGCTGTGAAAGTCAGTGTGCTGCTGCTGATGGGCTCTTTAGACTAGCACTATGTCATCATGTCCAGAAGCACAGCTGGGCAGCACCTGTTAGTTTAACATTCCCAGGCAATTTGCAATGTACTCAGGGTTGGCTACTGCCACTGGTTTTGTTGGCTAATTTGCTTCCAGGCTGAAACTGGGGGGGATTTATATAGAATGCACAGACCACACTGTTGCTTACAAATATGAGTTGGGCATATTTGCAGTTTGTTAGTGTAACATTTAACCTCACTCTGAGATGCAGAATGAGATGGGTTAGTGGGCTAGTTCAGGCAAAGCAGCAAGCATGAGTAAATATCTAATTATGTCTAATCATATGTAATTTTCTTGATGCAAGGCACCAAATTAGAATTCATTAATTCACATTAAAACATGCAGAATCTGCCCTGCGACAGGCTGGCGACCTGTCCAGGGTGTACCCCGCCTCTCGCCCGGAACGTAGCTGGAGATGGGCACCGGCAACCCTCCCGACCCCATTAGGGACAAGGGTGAACGGAAAATGGATGGATGGATGGACATGCAGAATCTGCATAGAGGAGCTAGTTGAATATAAAATGGTCTACAAGAATGCAAAACTGAATTCTTTCGCAATGGGAAAAAAAGCTTTTGAACATTGTACTTTTGCTCAACATTTGTCAAGGACACGATTATGGCTGTGATTTGTTTTTTCTTCCCAGGACTGTCTGCAGATAACACTGGCTCCTGCATTGAGGGGGAAGGTGATGGTACGACAGGAGGCATAAAAAATACAAAGGACATGGGAAAAAAAGAGCACATAAAAACACAGATAAGATAGTGATTTAATGGTTCTGACCTTCAGTGGGAGCAGGCATGTGTACTGGCCTGTAAAGATGCTGTATGTATCAACATATGTGGAGGTAGCAAATATAAAGCCCAAAGGCCATATTTCAGAGCCAAAATCCTTGAAAGTAAAAATAATTTCAAAAGGCAATTTCTGAAGCATAAAGAGGTAAATCTTTAAAACTAGATATTCACTACCAAATATGGACGATGAGCTACAATCTGTACAGGTACTATCTCAAAGTCTCCTCCTCATGAGATAATTCACAAATTTATTAACTCAATTTGGATCCGGATACTTAGCTTTAGTTACTTTTTTGGGGTGGTAGCCATTATACTATGTGCTTCAAATGTAAAGTTGTTTTTTTAGCTACTTTTGTCTGGATTTTTGGGCTGTTCTTTGCTCACATTTCTAGAGACTTTGATTTAGGTCATTGAAATTTATATAGATTATTCGGAATTAGTTTATTAATTGTCCTTTGAAGCCCCAGTACCTTGCTTTCTAGACGTTCCTGCAATGTCTATATGGACGTATGGTTACAGGCAGCATGAGAAGAGAAAAAAAAAAGGCCACAACAACATAGGTTGAAGGGATAGAGGAAGGAACCTCTATTCCTGGTTCTCATTGAAAATCAAAAACAATGAGCGCTCTCCATTACACTCTGTTGCTGTCAACTGGCAGGGCACGCTCTCGAAGGGGAACAGCCGAGCATGCCGCCGAATGCAAGGGACAAATCATTTTTATCTGGGACCCCGGCGGGTATTGACAAACCGAGGATGCATTTAGATAGCCCAATTAAAATGGGGAAATGAAGCAACATCGAAGCACTTTACAATATCTTGCCCCCTTCCTGCCCTCGAGGGGGTGGGTGGCGGGACACCCTACGAGTTTTTTTTTTCCTTTGCGAACTAAAACTAAGTGATACCATGTTGTGGTGGGTTTTGGGGTGACAGAGGAAGTAAAGAAGCAGGTGGCTCAGAGAAGTTGCTTTGAGGTGAAATATGGAATATGGAAGGCGGTAATGTTTGTGGGAGGCAATAATGAGCCCAAGTGACATATGTCTTCAAATGGAATGGCCAAATTTTGCACAATGCTCTTTGGGAGTAAAACTGACTGCTTTAGTAACAAGACGCTCAAAGCTATATTACAAGGTCAGGACCTGCAAGCAAGAAAAGGAGCTCAATACATCTCTCCAAGTTCAAGGGGAAGCTGACAATCGATATGGAAATACCCTCCACGTATTCAGATATACTTTAGCTGGTGACCTTTAATGTCATCCACTTCCTCATACTCCTCTCCCCACTTGTGTATGACTCCCACCGGTTTAATTTTCAGTCCACTATTTGTCTTCTTGATCAATGATCATCCCGCTGAGATTACAGTCAAGAGCATTTTTCAAAAAGATATCTCTGCGCTGGCAGACACACAAAAATCCCATTCATCAGACTCCTTCAAGTATGTTAAAAGGTTACAAGACTAGGATATCTCATGATGTCTCACCTTCTGTGTAGGAGGAATGAGAGTTCTAGCCAAAGCAGCCCATTTCATTCTCAGAAGCAGGCGAAAAAGGCAGAGCAACAATGTGGTATGCTCCGAGCAGCTGTTCAGTAGTGTTACATTTCACAGGCTGTAGTCAACAGAAACGCAAAGATGCAAGGCCTTTCTACAATGCCTCCTGTTTCTATGGCTATTGTCAGAGAAAAAACTCCATCTCTAGATATAAAGGTCTGTTTCTAGAGAATATTTCCTCTACATATAAGTACTACATATATCATTTCGTCTATTAAATGCCTAAAGCATTTGTTGGAATGGGTTTATTATGTAAAGTAAATAATTTACATTTTATGTTACTAGAATGTAGAAATGTTTATACCAGAAGGAGGGGTAAAAGTACACTTAAGTCACTGGGTGTTTCCAAATTCAGTGTCTGGTTGAGTTCTTGGTTTACCATGAAGACCAGAAGATAAGCAGCTATGAAACTGGACGCTCTGGCCTTCACTTTTATTCCCGCCATTACTGCTGTGTACGTTCTGTCACCTAGCAACCGTAACGTCAACAAATCAAGCTGGTAAAAAAAAAAGCTCAAAGTCTTCCTGGATTTTTTATTACTTTTATGCCCTTTTTATTCAATTGCACGAGAGAATGAATCAAATTAATATATTTCTAACATCTATTTAAAAAACATGCTGGTCTGACAACACAACCACTTTAAGCTTTCAGTTTTCATACAGCCAAAGTTGAATACTTATATTTAAAACCATATTTCTCTCCATTAAAGAACATTAATTTGTTGGTAGAGCAGTTGTTAGTTGTCTTTATATCTCGTCTTTCACTCTCTTTTGCTGTTTCTTATTTCAACACAGAACACCAAATTCTCCCAGATAACTTAACCGAAAAAAAGAAAGAGCTGAGCCAAAAAGCGAAGCTCTCGATTTACCGGTCGATCTACGTTCCCACCCTCATCTATGGTCATGAGCTTTGGGTCATGACCGAAAGAACGAGATCGCGGATACAAGCGGCCGAAATGGGTTTTCTCCGTAGGGTGGCTGGGCTCTCCCTTAGAGATAGGGTGAGAAGCTCAGTCATCCGGGAGGGACTCAGAGTAGAGCCGCTGCTCCTTCACATCGAGAGGAGCCAGTTGAGGTGGCTCGGGCATCTGGTGAGGATGCCTCCTGGACGCCTCCCTGGTGAGGTGTTCCGGGCACGTCCCACCGGGAGGAGGCCCCGGGGAAGACCCAGGACACGCTGGAGGGACTATGTCTCTCGGCTGGCCTGGGAACGCCTCGGGATTCCCCCGGAAGAGCTGGAAGAAGTGGCCGGGGAGAGGGAAGTCTGGGCCTCCCTTCTGAAGCTGCTACCCCCGCGACCCGACCTCGGATAAGCGGAAGAAGATGGATGGATGGATGGATGGAACTTAACCGAACTGAGCTTTTTTAGGGCTATTACACTAGCGTGTTGCCAGCCAGCCTAAAAACAAGTCTATTAACCAAATCTTTTAGCAAAACATGGCAACCAATAATAGTAGCATGCTCTTGCTTCATCACACTAAGTCAGATTCTGATAACTAGATTGCTCTTAGCAATACAGACCTCACTTTGACAAGAAATAATGCTGCATTTCAATATAATGAGATCTTGTATCTTAACACCTATAAATGTCATATAAAACACTGATCAGCATCCAATTCTTCAGTATCACCAGAAATCTAAACTCTGAACAATGGATTTAGAAGAACTACTCGTGTTTTCACCATTCTATGACACATTTTTACTTCCCATCCTTGCATTAATTTGGTGTGGAGTGCTTTAGATAATTAATCTGATTAATTTATTTATTTTTGAAGAGACTACAAAAAGTAACATGTCTTTTGTATTCTTTATCTGTATGCACAAGTGAGTGACATTAGTTCCTGACATTTTAATCTACATACATGTTTTGAGACTTCAAGCAAATAGTAATTGAGTGTTGGGTTTAAAGGGCAATTACATAAAGCTCATATTCCTTTCAAAATAAAATACTGAAATACAATGATAATCAAAACAAGCACTGAAGATACATGGTGTATAAAAAGTGTACCTTCAGTCCCCCTGATGGAGCAGGTATAATATGTATGAGAATGACGATGACAAATCTAAAAAGCTTTCTGTGAGTTTTCTCATAAAAGCCCCACAGAGCAGTCTCTCATTACTAGGGGAGGCTACACTTTGTCTCTGACAGGACAAGCTTCCAGATGCTTTTCCTCAATCCATTTCTGTTCCAGGTGAAAGGAAGAAAAAGGTGTTACAGTGGCACTCAGGAAAATAAGTAGCTTCACTGGATAAAGGGAAAAGTGTCAATTACTTTTCTTGTGCACTCAAAGGTTTTGTGGGTGTTTGTGTCAATATGCACCAATGGTTCTGCATGGTTCATCATTTTATAGGATTTCAAACAGCAGATTTGAAATAAAACATTTTAGTAATCATTTTCTTTTGGTCCAATACACTTATTGAATAGAAAGGGCTGAGTAAATACAAAATGCAGATTTCAAATGAGGATTTCACTTATTAAAGGAGAAATAGCTTTCCAAGCCAACTTGGCTTCAATAATTTCATGTGATATATAAAATATAACAATCCCCTAGATCTAATAACTTGTTCAGCCCTTGGCAGCAACAACTCCTGTTTGAGATAACTGGCAATAAGTTTTACATCCCAGGGGAGTAATGTTGGATAACTCTTATTTGTAGAAGTGTTTTAATTTAATCACATTCGTTTTTGAACATGAACAGTATGTTTAAGGTTATGTCACTCAATCTAAATCAGATATACGTCTGGACTTTAACTAGATCACTCCAAAACCTTTGTTTTGAGTTTTTTGAGCAACTTAGGGGAAGACTTACTGGTGCACATTAGATCATTAGCCCAAGGCCAGTTGAGCTTAAAAGTCACAAACCAATGGCCAGACATTCTCTTTCAGGTACTTTTGCTAGAGAGTAGAGTTCACAATCAATCAATCACATGAAATTATTGTAGCCTTGAAGCAACTCCAGTTCCTCAGGTTACCACTTTATCTCTTCGTCTGAAATGAGCTAGTATTCCACCAGATGTGATGGGAATCACAGTTTCCAAAAAGTTAATATTTGTTTTATACAATATTTTTTCCAAATTCTTGGAGATAAGATCATTAAACGGATCTTTGTGTTCTTTGTTTTAGCCTTGAAACTCTCCCATGGATGCAGTTTGGCTGTTTTTGTTGGAACATGAATCCTGACATTAGGTGAAGCAAGAGAAACCTGCAGTGTTCTGGATCAGTCAATGAGCTCTTGGAGTTATTTTGATAGGTGCACTCTTCCACATTTACCCAGTTTTTAATATGTCTCACTAAAGTTAATTTTACTCAAAGCCTTAAACATGGCTTTATAATCCCTTACAAATTGTAATGCAGTGCATCCTTTGTATATAAGGGGGTTATACACTACAACCACCCACGAATAGCTATAATGCGACAGTGCTTGATAACCCCCCCCAAAAAACCACTCCTAACTGCATATTTTAATAGTTCAAAGGAAAAACATATCTACCTACCTATCTATCTTCAGTGCCAATGAAAATAAATTGCACTTCTAGATTGGCTGCTCTGCAAACATCAACCAATAGTGTGAGGACTGGACATGAGTATAGAAACTGAACCCAAATGAGTGTGCTATTATATTTTTATATAAGGCCAGGTTGGTGCAGCTGAAAACTGCTTTTTGTATTTACTACGGTGATCTTTTTATGATTTTATGGTTTGTTTGACATCTAATTGGCATTTAAAATGTGTAAAAAAGATTTTTTTTAAATTATAAAAGGGGCAAATTATTTTTCATGGTACTGAGTATTAAAGTCTACTTTTGCTTGCGTATAAAGAGACAAGAAGGTTTTCCTATTTGTTGTAAATAGGAAAGATGTAATGTAAAATGTAATGTATGTAAAGTACAACCTATAGAGTGAGAGATGTAGGTCTTGGCTAAGTCAACACTAGATGTTCTCTTCTAACTCTACTAAAAACCAGAAAGATGCACATCAAAAATACCCTAAAACTGATACATAACAGGCACGAGAACACTCCTTTCCATCAGCACCACACACACATATGCACCCCCTTTCAACAGATGAAAAGGCTGTCAAATGAAAGCGTAATCCATCACTTGTGCCATTTTGCATTTGCAGGGTCTCCTCTCTTTAACAATGGCTTGACTGACAAGGAAAGATAAGGGCCCACTGTTGACCAAAACAATGGCAACATCATCACTCTATAGCTTCCAGACACAAAATATATGTTGGTCTTTTGTGTTAAAATTAGTCTCTGGCATCTAGAGCTTCATCTGGAGGTGGAAAGGGATGAGAAAAAACACCTCTCTCACACCAATAGTGTCAAATTTGGCATTATAAATTAATTATACTTAACTTCCAAAACCTAGATTCCACAAAAACCTATAGCATAGTTTTCAAGAAATTTCAGTGCTTTGCTCTTCATTATCCATTCAAATCAGGGAGAAACAAATGGACTTCCACTGGCTAAAACGCCATCCCAAAATAATTAATGCAATGAAATATTCAACATAAAACTCCCTATTATAGCACCAGCACTTCATAAATTTGCAGAGAACAAATGAGTGGATTAATCTGAGTGCTAATGGAGAAGAAAGGCACTCTCTATGTTCCAATTTAACTTTATTTCTAAGAGCCATACCTTCCAATGTTCATCTGTGAGATTTCTGGTGTTTGGCACACAAGCTGGACAGAGTTTACAGCATTGGTCTGTTTCGTCATAAAATACGACTTAATGTCCTAAAGGAGGCAGCTTGTACTGACAAAGATCTTAGCTTAAGTGCTCCAGGGAGAGGGTGCAATTTTATAAATGTCGAAAAAACTTTGCTTTTACCTCTGGAAGGGGTATTTTTTGTCAAGCAATCAAGTATTAAAGTGCAAGGGAAAAGTCAAGGAGAAAGTCAAACAACAGCAAAAAATCTTTTAGTTGTACATATTCTTAAAAAAAAAGCACACAAGTTATTAGAGGTAATAATGCACAAACTAACTTTTAGTCATTTTTGAAGATTTCAAAAAGTATGTGAGCTGTTTGAAAGATGAAATAACAACCCAAAAATTGTTGCTTTTGTGACGTCAAAGCTTTGTAGGACCTCTGAGATGCTTGCAGTTGAATCAACAGACAAATGTTCATGTGGGAAAAGGGATCAGACAGCAGCGCAAAGCAGAGATAAAAAGGACAGCAACACATTTCTTTTATTCTACATCCAAAGCAAGAGATGCAAAACCATTTATTTATACTTTTGAAGCTTTTGTTTCCCTTTAGCTTTAGCTAAACGTGGATTGATTAATCTCACAAATAACACAAAGTTCACAACAGCTACTTAAAATGCTTTTTATGTATAGCTCAAAAACAAAAGGAAAAAACTGTATCATAAGTCCTAATTGGCTTCCACTTACAGTGCCTTGATAAAGAATTCATACTGCTTGAACATTTTCACATTTTGTTGCTGCTCTTGTGTAAATGAATCTTTCACCCAGTCGCACGTCTTTTAAAGCCTCTAACAGGTTTTTAGCTCCAACTCCAACCAGATTTATGGAGCGCAAGGTTCATGCTGTCAACAGATGTTCCCACTTGAGCTGTGGATTTCTGCTGCTCCTCCACAGCTAACTTGGGCATCTTGACAGCCTTGTCCAGCCTATTTTAGGCATGCAACCATGTTTAGTTAAGACTGCTGCGATATCGCTTAAAAATGTTAGATAATCAAAGGTTAGGTTGTAATTTTTTAAGCATAACTTTTGCCCTTCCTGCCTGACCTGTCTGCTGTGTTCGTTGGTCTTCATAAATGCTATTTGATCCCTAATGTTCTATAGCAAACATCAGAGAACAGATGAATATATACAAATTAAATTACCCACAAGTAGAGTCTAATTAGAAGACTTTTGAATGTGGTTTGCTGCAATGGATTTTATTTAGGGGATCTTAGTAAAACTGAGCTGAATTTAAATTCAAAGTATAGCTTACAAAGCATAGGATTCCCCCGAAGGAGCTGGAACAAGTGGATGGGGAGAGGGAAGTCTGGGCCTCCCTTCTGAAGCTGCTACCCCCGTGACCCGACCCCAGATAAAGCGGAAAAAAATGGATGGAAGGATGGATGGATGGAGCATAGTTTTCAGATTTATATTCGTTTAAAAAATGTTTCGCTTCCACTTCATTCTTTTTTAGTAGTAGGAGCTTTTCTATCACATTGAATTGATTGTTTATGGCTGCAACACAAATTTGAAAAGAATTTAAGAGGAATTAGACATTAATGGTGTAACCCTAACCCCATAATAGCATTTTAGAGGGTTACTGGAGGTCAAGATCAGATACTTCTACCATTTTATTTGACAGCTCTTTGTTTATTAAGAGGTTTCCCATCATGGTGTTCATAATAGGTCTGGCAAATGGAGCCGCATTCCTAGAGGTACTGAGTTCCTTTACGGCTCCCAACTGTCTGACACACCAGCATGGTATATAGTGGGCCACCATGTTGGTCACACTGAAGGACCCTCTTCCTCCTGCGTGAAATCAAATATTTCAGCAAGAAGGTCAAATCCATGCCGAAGGTCACACGCCGTGCCTTGCTTCCCAGTAAACACAGCGTGCCATTACAGCCTCAGATCAGAGAGGTGCAATGTGGTTTAAGGTTTGCCTGCTGTAAGGGTTATAGAAGAGACTTTTACATGTTCTGATCTTTTAACTGATCCCATTTTCTTTTTCCCTGCCATCTCCTAATGTACTGTGCCCGAATTGAACTTCAAGAGTTGTTTCCCAGCAGAAAGATCTTCAGATTCTTTGGATCTCCATCCGAAGTTTCGCTACATCTCTGACAACAGTGATGCACAAACAGCGTCTCTTTGTCACCGTGACAAAGACCCGGGTTTCACTTGTCTTGTCGATGTGACCTTTATTGCTGAGCTTAAAACACCTGACCGCGCGGATGCTTCCTCATTTCACTTTTAAATTTCATCTCTGCGTACGGATCTATAGCAAGGTTTGCATTTTTAACATGTTCTTTACATATAAATCACAGCCAACATATGAAATGTAATCAGTTTATTCCAGCTGTTAATAAGATCAGACGGGATGAAAAGTTCTACATGAGCAGAGTGTGATTTCCAGCGATAATGTTTGTAAAAATCTGCATATTTCTAAAGATTTATTTAATACTAGAAAACTAGCAATTCAAGAATTAGTAAGTCAAATAGGACGTAACACAGTAGTAATAGAAACATTAAAACTGAATTAACATTTCTATTTGGGTTTTTTGTGATAAACAGGCAGTTTATTTTTTTACAACAGTAGTTATAGATGATAATGGTATCCCTGTGGAAAAAGCCTTGAATTAAATGAATCTTTTTTGAATATTGTAATCTTAGAGTGAAAGTTTTAGAAAGAATTTATTTTTAATTAGCGTATATTTATGCAGTTGGGATAATTACCTGTGAAACACTTAATTCATAATAAAAATCACTGGTGAAAACACACAAAAATCCCCAATTTTTGTTGTTGTTTTTTATTCATACTCAACTTTTGTAAGGTGATCAAAGCATGCAGGAACATTAAATTAATTTTATTTCTCTGGGGTGTAAATTAGACATGACTGAGTAAGGACCAAAGTTTATCCATCTACCACAAAATAGAGAGCAGAATGATGAGAGTTGTAGTTAAAATTAGCATCTTAAGTTCACTGTTGGAGAACTGAAGCAGAGTGACCAGGTCTCCATAGCAACCATTAGTTGTATTTCATCCTACCATCACATAAACATGTGGAGTTTAATATTCTAGTGACATAGCCACAGGCCACGGTCAGAACCAACAATGCTTGATCGCCTGGGTGTAAATAAAAGGACGGAAAAGTGGAGAAGTCCTTCATGTTCACTGTTAAATACAGCAGAATGTCTGTCATGTTGTGGTTCTGTTTTACTACCAGAGTTCCCAGAAAAGAGCATAATATCACAATCTCTTAAAAAAATAAATAAATGCCTTCAATATCCAGAGCCTGAAAGCTGCAGTATAAACAATCATGTTCTTTTTTTTTTTTTTTACATACTTCTTTAAACGGACTTGAGACTATGTCTCAACAGTAAACCATGAGACAGATAACTGAGCTCCTCTGCCTCCTCCCTGTGATCTTACTGCCATCTGAAAAAACTTGACCGTTTGATCAGAAACAACCAATCAGAGCCAGGAGGAGTGTCTTGCATTGCAGTGTCAATCATGCTTGCATTCACGCTGCTCCTCACCCTCTTCTCTTGCTCTCTGCTACATTATGACTGGTTCACCCCAACAGAGTCCATCATGAATACTTAGGCTGGTTAGTCCTGAGAATTCTCCACCATCAGCACATTGAACAGCGCAAGTGTGACTGACAGAACTCATACACATGCTGTGTTTTTTACAAATATATAGATGTCGGTCCAGTCAACAGTCTCTGTAATATATAGTAACTCCTGAATATTGTGTCCAAACACTCCATGATGTTGCACACATTGATATTGTGGTGATGACTGCGATTTGATTTATGTACTTCTAATAAAAAGTAACTTCAATGTTTATAAAAAAAGGGTATGAAAGAAATGCGTCATATTCAGGTCGTCAGTAAGTTTGCAGTTTGAGTTCTCCTTGACATAAGAGGAATGCACTCAGATGCGCAAATTTGAAAAGCCGCAGTAAAAAAAAAAACCTCATACAGACTGCATTCATGTCGGATTTACCGTTACACTACACAGGTGTTTCTGCATGTTTCGTCTACCTTGTGCATTCGAATGGCAATAAAATCCTCTTAGGGGACAAATAAGCATTCAGAAAAATCCTCATACAAATTTTCCCGAGGAGCAAATTTGTCAGCAGATGGCCAGGACTAGTGGGCGGACAAGCTACCGTGCACCTAAATATGTTCACTGCTGAATTAAACCATCCCCTGTCCCTTAGGTGACTATGAAAATTAGTCTACATGTCAAAAAGCCTAAACTAAATTGCCAATTTAAATCAAGTAGCTACACACTAACCAACAAGCCAGGGAGCAAAGTTAGTCCCTGAGGCAAAATATGACTAAAATTTCTAGCAGCAACTTAGTTTGCCATGTCACATCTTAACAATTAGATCCGACAGGGGCTCAACATCTTCCACAAGCCAGACAGCTGAGATTTATTAACAAATTTGGAAAGTTGTTTGATTGTACACTTGCTCAGAAATGCTTTTAGCTCATGTTTTCTCTTATCTCATCTAATGGAGCTAATTAACTTTACAAATCGCAAGAGTTATTGTGGGGTTTTTTGTCTTTTTTTTTAGATCGAATAACAATGGCATCCATTAGCAAACACAGCAGTAAAATCCAATCAATACACATGATTGGCTCAGTGAGGGCCGGGATTTAAAAGGAAACAAAGAACCCGTCTTAAGGGAAAATCCTTTGAACTCTTTGAGATGTGAAGCGAACATTTCCTGTTAACTCCACTTCAAACCCTTTATTCATAATTCATGTCAAATGGAGAGTACGCTGTAATTTCCAGCAGAAAAGGCTAAATGACATCAGTTTTCCATGGACACCCCCCCACCACCACCGCCACAAACCACCACCAACAGTTAAGATGAAAGTAATCAGAGCAGACAAGAAATTACAAAAACATGCTGTGACCTTTCATGTATGAAAGGGAAAGGCTCTGTGTACATTTACAAAATGTGAGAAGACAGTAAAAAAAATTCCCATCACAGAAATTGGAGTGTGACTAATGGGTTGTGAAAGAGCTGGTCTGTAACCTGAACTCCAAAATAATCTTGCTCAAGTCTCCATGGCCAGCAGTGGGGGAGCTGACAAGGGGAATGGAGGGACCACCTGCACATCCTGAAGAGCCAGGCCTGTACTGGCACCACCATTTGTTACGCTCCAGATTCCCATTACTTCAGAGCCAGGCTGGCTGGGAAATCTATCTCCTGGTGTCACGTTTGTCAAACCTCTATGCAAACGGCAAAAGGTGCGAAGAAGACTGAAGGATCACACCCATAAGGATGGCAATGAAGAAATAATGTTCCCCTGTTGCAAGAGGGTAAAGTTCACCAAGATGTCGGTAACTGACAATACCAACAAAAAGGGTATTTTTTTTCTGTAACTCAATTAGAAAAGTTAATCTTGTATATTTTGTAGCTTCACTACACAAAGCCACTGACACCCTCAATGAGTGAGGGTGAGCCACAAAAGGTAATTATTAATTAAATTGGATGCTAACAGAGAGCTGCAGCCAAGCAATTTAATAGAAAGTTGAGAGGAAGGAAAACCTGTGACATAAAATAGTGCTAAAGCAACAGCAGAGTTGAGAGGATTGTGACGTAGAGCACGTTTACGAGTTTGGTGCAGATTTACAATGTGTGGATTTCTAACAGATGGATTGTTAGATAGATGGGTGGATAAGAAAGAGATGGACGGATGGACAGACAGATAGAGTCAATCAAACTGCAGTTACTTTGTCTAGAAAGGCTGGATCATTTGGAAAGGTATGAATATGGTATCAAACTCTGATGTTCGGGCCAATAGAACAAAAAAACCCGCATGCGTGTGGAACTACAGGGAGAAATGACTTGTGTGAATTAAAATCTGATGCTACTTCTTTGTCTGCTTAACAACTTGAATCCATCAATGTTGCATTACTCTCTTGGATTTAATACTCATCATTTCCTTTCAGCAAATTCTCATGAATCCAGTATTTTTCAAAAATTTTAATTTCTTTCTTTTCCCTTCATTATTAACTGAAACTGAACAACCAAATTATTTGACACTACTCCATTTTTATTAACATTTTGTGAAGAAGGAAGCTGAGCTGGTCTTCTTCTGAAATTTCCATGTTGTTTCCTTCAGCAGTTCTTAGTGTAGCGCCACCAAGAACCTGTTTACCTCACTTGTAGGCAAAAATAATAATTCATGTAGTCCAAAGTCCAAGTATGAATCTGGTTCCAAAATCTGTTTTCTGACCTTAAGATAAATCCCATCTGTCATACAGGGTATGGTAGATACCCATCTATCTATCATATACAGTACAGACCAAAAGTTTGGACACACCTTCTTATTCAATGGGTTTTCTTTATTTTCATGACTATTTATAAGGCATGAAATCCCACTTATTAACCTGACAGGGCACACCTATGAAGTGAAAACCATTTCAGGTGACTACC
This sequence comes from Xiphophorus couchianus, assembly GCF_001444195.1. NCBI lineage: Eukaryota > Metazoa > Chordata > Actinopteri > Cyprinodontiformes > Poeciliidae > Xiphophorus > Xiphophorus couchianus. Next base: position 21,068,948 of record NC_040233.1, read on the forward strand.
TCTTGAAGCTCATCAAGAAAATGCAGAGTGTGTACAAAGCAGTGATCACAGCAAAAGGTTGCTACTTTGAAGAAACTAGAATATAAGGGGTATTTTCAGTTGTTTTACACTTTTTTGTTTAGTGCATATTTCCACATGTGTTATTCATAGTTTTGATGCCTTCAGTGTGAATCTACAATGTCAACAGTCATGAAAATAAAGGAAACTCATTGAATAAAAGGTGTGTCCAAACCTTTGGTCTGTACTGTGTGTGTGTGTGTGTATATATATATATATATATATATATATATATATATATATAGGGAGAGAGAGAGAGAGAGAGAGAGAGACAGAGAGAGAGATCAGTCTGTACTGTAAAATGAGCAAAACTTGAAAATCTTTCTGATAGGCCATGCATGCATCATGATGGAAACGATACAGCCTCCCCCGGCCTCTGTGGGTTTTATGCAGAATCTAGGTGGCTTTGTTTTGCTCAACAAAAGATGTTAACTGGGAGACAAAAGGACCACCTCCCAAAAGGCATGGAAAAAAAGCCCACAGTTAATTGAAAGTTCTTTCAATATTAAAAAAGAAGGAGATCAAGTGACAGCAGGGAGAGAAAGAAAGAAAGAAGAAAAAAAAAGCAGCTTTGAAACCCAGATCAGATCCACGGAGCATCTGGGAGCGGGAGCACCGACATCATGAACCAGGAAAATGTCTGTCAGGAGCTGAAACAGACCTTGAAGAGCGTAGAAATTCTATTAGCTGCAACAGTGTACGAGCCTCGGTGGGATTTCATAAGAGACGTGACAAAAAGAACAATGAATGTGATAGAAATTAACTTAACTATAATGATAATCAAATTTGTATGACATTTTTCCATTGAAAGCTTAAACAAGGACCTGGTTTATTACCAAACCGCCATGATATTAACCATATCAAATATCGCAGTAGTAGGACGGGAGTTCATCTGGGAGGCAGGAATACAAACTGCTTAGTTTTGCTTGCTGAACATGTGCAGCTAAAATGGAAGTTCTGAGAAAAGGAAAGAAAGAAAGTTAGTCATATGATGTATTTCTACAGCTTTCCTCTACAGCTCCTAATTAGTTGAGACATTTTGCTTAGTGGCTTGGCATTTTCGCCACAGGGGGCTGAAACAGTAGATTGTATTGGACATGCAAGCAGGAGGGCACAACCTAAAAGGCTGAGTCAGGAGTCCACATCCTTTGCCCGACTGAAACTGTGTAAAGCATCGCCTAACAATCCGCAACATATCAGAAATCTAGGCGAAATGTGAATTTAATGTCATGCTATTTTAGGCAAGGTGAGGAAAATCGGTGTTAATTTAACAACATACGGACAAGAGAAATGTGCAGAAACAAGCGTTCTTTTAATATTTTATTATTTTATGCCCTGCTTCTTCTTTTTTTTTCTTTTTTACATCACCCCACCATCACAAGACTCATTCATCAGTGGCAAAGGCCTAAATAGAGATGTTTCATTAGCCCATTGCTGAGACAAACATATTTGATGGATTAAACAGTCAAATATAACAAGATGCTTGAACTGCTGTCCTGGTTGTTAAGGGAGATCAAAGTGGGGCCTCAGGGTTTGGTAAGTGTGGGGAGTGGGATTGGTTCGACAGAGCTCCAAAAGAACAAGTGCTGGACCAGGAAGATATGACATCAGACGTGAGCGCTGCATTCCCTTAGGCCTGTTCTTTCAAAACCGTCAGCCGTGTCTGCACCAAACGAGCTGCAAGGAGAGGAAGGCGCAAACATTCCTTAGGAGAGCGGTTTTAATCGAACAATGAGGAGAAACCCAATCCGGTAATGTTGCGTGGTCTTACAGTGGCTGGCTGATCTGTTCATTTAGTCTGCACATTTTCTGCCTAGTGTGAAAAATGTTGCATGTTATATGCAAATTAAGACTCCTACACAAGACTAGCAGTTACTGTCACTTTTATCAAAAATATATATGCGTTACTAAAATCACAAACCTATTTAAAAATGTTAAACAGCAGTTTCACTAAAAACCCTGCATTAAAGCTGCAGTATGTAACTTTTATTATTAAAAAAACGTGTTTTTACATATTTGCTAAAATTATCATGACAACTGTCATGACAATATAATTTAAGACAAATTATCTGTCACAAAAATACAATTCCTCTTGCCTTCTACAGCTAAAAACAAAACCATATAGCTCGGTCAGAAACAACTATCAGAGCCAGAAGGAGGGTCTTCGCGCTGTCAGTCACTCCTGTGTACATGCTGGTCTCACACTCCCCCCTTGCTCTCTGCTACGCTGCAGCTGCTTCACCACAACATATCCTGCCACAAATGCTAAGACTAGTTAGCATGACCACCGACGAAGGTGGATAAATGTTTTTCCTTTAATGGTAAATTGTTTTCCTGCCATTAGCACATTTAGCAGCGCATACATGAGATTTACTGACAGCGCTAAGACCTTCCTTCTGGTTCGCTGTTTTTGGTCAGAAGCAGTGACGTTCTTCAAACGGCAATAGCAGCTCAGGGAGAGGGTAGACAAGCTCAATATTTTCACAAATTATCTGTTTCATATTACATTGTCATGACATAATACAAATATTACTGACAGTTTTAACAAATATGGGAAAAACATTCTTTGTCAAAGTTACATACTGCACCATTAAACCCTTGCGTGTTATATTTTGAAAGAGACTCCTTTATCCAAAAATTCTAGGCAGTGAAGAGCTTAAAGTGTAACTCAACCCCAAATCAACTTTTTTTTTGAAGATGAACTGTATAAATTGGTCTTTACGGGTGCTATGTTTATGTTTCTGTCCAAATGGTGACATCTGGCCTAAAACCATTTATGTGTTGCTCTCTTTGAGTTGAATGGTTGCTACTGCAGTCAGATTTTCCAACTGGCTACAACCAGCACCGTTATTAGCCATTTTGGTGCCCTAAGCACAAATGGTTTGTCATTCTTGAAGCAGGGCAGATTTAACAGATATAGCAGTTGAACAAGTGATAATATCTCATGGTCTTTATTGCTTTGGTATTGATCATTTTTCATATTTTTCATTTGTTCAAAGCATTATACGGTCGTAATCAAATCTAGGTGTAAAAGTATGCTTAGCCATGTTATTACAAACGTAGCTTGTCTCATTCAGAAAGGGGCTTCTCAAAAACAGGGCAAATACTAATAGGAAAAAAAAACTGTAGCAGCCCATCAAGGCTGAGGTTTTTAATTTTTCTGAATTCCACCTTGCACTGAGGACAATGTTTGGTAGATTACCTAGCAGTGTTTTGTAAATAAAAATTTTAAGTTTGATTTAAACACTACACAAAAGTAAGATAGAACAAATACATAAAATTAAGCAAGTATTACAATAACTTAAGGGTTTTTCCAACTATATTTCTTCCTCAAAGTCGATGGTTTTCCACTTTATTTCCAGTTTTTAATCATGTGGTAGAAGGTTTTAAAGGCGAGTTTAGTAATTTCAGCAGTCTCCAGAGGTTTTCTCTGCTCGATGCCAATGATCTGACCTTTCTTAAATAGGCTAGCATCGTTTCCACAATCACAGGATGTGTGTTTTGACATGGTTGTTTAAGAAATGAGAATCTCCTCATTGTATTGGCTGGGTTAAATAATTTGTTGCCAGCTGAAGGTCACTGCACTGCAGTAATTATCTAGTAGGAGGCTCAATCCCATTTACTTAGTTAAATCAAAGTGGTGACACTTTTTTTGGCCAGTCAATAATATGTAAGACAGATTAATATGGAACTAGTGCAAAGGATAGCAGGAGTGTGAAGTGCCTTTATACCTCAGTAAACATATAGTTTTTCAAAATAAGATGGACAACTTAAATCTCAATAGTTTAAGACAGTATTCAAAAAGAGCAAATTCTTATTTGGCCCTTTTTATTATTATTATTTTAAAACTGGAATGATGTTGACATTCTTTGTCCACATTTTTTATTTTTTTTTTGTGGAGTTTTCCCAAAATACTCATCTTAGGTAAAAGAACATCTTGTTCGGTAATCTTCTGCCAACTCGTAAAAATTGTTGCAAAATTTCACTCTATTACAAACCCTTCAGGAGAATTTTTGTCCAAAAGAGTCATTTTATGAAAAAGAGCAACTTTGGGATATTGCACCAATTCTGCTGCAGGGAAGGGGAAAATGAGGCCTACTGCATGACGTAAAGATAATTACATGACTGCTCAAAATATAAAGGCTTTTACTTGGTAGAAATTGCAACAGCCCTAACTGCAGTATGTTAAGGAGGTGCAGCAGTCTGACAGCTGACAAAGACACAAATGTGAATGAGACGGGGAATAAGAAAGCATTCTGCTGCTTATGTAATGATGTGCAATATTATAAAATTATAACGCTACATGCATATAAATAAACCTGGCTTTAGTATTACCAAAATTTGTGCTCACGGGCACACTAGCAATATTAAATTAACTCATGTTGTGACTAATAAGAATTATGCTGCATTCAGCATATCCTAGAGGTCAAAGCTCAGCTCTCGGAATGATGTCAAACCTGAGTAGAGCACATCTTCAACCAAATTGGACAAACAGTGGGATTACCTGTTACTAGCAATAAAACCAGACAATGCATTCCTCTGCATTTTAGGCATAAAGGGTGTGCTCACACAGAAAGACTTGTATGGGGCATGATGACACATTCAGTAAATCAGACGAGACACTATACACGATATTTGGCTCATAAAAACAATAACAGATTTTCGAAATAATTTTTGGGTTTCACAAATTGTATTTTGAATAATCTATAATCAGTGAGAATAAGTCAGTTCAGCTCTGAATTTTTAATATATTTAAGTTTTGTAAACATTACCATCTTCAGCAGCTAATAGTTAGCCATTCATGGTATGGACAAATGGTTTCAACAGTGCTTTAAAAATGATGGGCAACAGTTTTCTGTTTTTCATGATGAACCCATCAACAGTCCAAACAAATGTGCACACAATGTTACATGCACCAAAGTTATATTGAAACTGAACTTGGGTACTCTTATTTTGAAGAAGAAAAGGAAGTAATTCCAACAAAAGGTCTATTACATCATATTTATCAAGACTTCATTTGATCATCTCTATTTCAAAATCTAAGCTAAACAAGAAAATGCGAGAAGAATGTGTGGCATAAGGTCTTGGAATATTAAAATGCCAAACTATTTCTTGTGGAAGTGTTATGAGTCTAAAAAATCCAAATAAATTCAAGCGCTTTAGGGAGTCTTTTATTTTGAAGTTAGATGGGAAGTACTTCTTCGGGTACCAGCACAATATCATGCATCTTTTTTTGTATACCTTTATACAACTGGCCTGCTTATGTCTAATAAATACTGAGCAGAGAATCTATAAAATACACTTTGGGTGTTTTGTGAAGTCACAAAAAGGGAAAATTTTCAGTTATTTTTCAGTGTTTGGACCACTTTAGAAATAAATGAGCATAGAAACCACAACAGTCTAGTCAAACTTGAGCAAAATGATTCTACATTTATTATAGAATCTTCAAAACAAAGTTTGTGATCTGTCAAATCTTTGCTTTATTGGTGAAAAAGATTTTAATTTTCAAAATAGTGCCATCTCGTCTCATGAGATACATTGTTATGTATGCTTTTATCAATATGGAAATTTAAGTTTATCTTGCCCTATTCTCTTTTAGCAGAAACACCTCCACTAAATATGTTACAAAAACATAAGCTGTAGTGGAAATATCAGCTGTGAATTTGGCGGCAAACTTGACCTTCTAGACATTTTCTGCAATGTCCTTAAATCCACAAAGGAATGCATGAACATACTATGTCTGAGAAAAAAAATATTACCACCAACCTTGTGCAAAGTGTGACCAATCCATTCAACTTCCTCTTGAAAAACAAGACTGGAGTGGGGAGAATTAGCATCTGCTGTATCCCACCCTTTTGTTATATGTGTGAACCACTCGGAGGACATATGATATCACACGCGCTCCGTTTCTGAGAGACACAAACAAGGGAGGCAAAAAAAGAGAGGAAGTCGTGAGAGAGGGGAGGAGACGGAGGCTTTTGTCCCCGCATTTCTCACGGTTGGCATCGGAAACAGTCAGATGCCGTCAATCAAAAGTGAAGCCTAGAGAATGGGCTGGCCTATTTGTCTAATGAAAAGGTCAAAGGGTGGGAGGTGGAAGTACAGGGGGGGATAAGCAAAGCAGAGCATTGCTCAGACTGCCATGAGGGACCACCAAAGGGACCATATAATGTTTTAATTTAAGCTGAGCGAAGAATTATTTTGATTACACATAGTGACACCCGCTTTCATGTAATGATCTGTGCTTTCATCTGGCCACTCATTGCCATTACTTTGCCTGATTGCTGCCTTTTGTCATGCATATGTGCACTTGTAAGCGATTAGAAAGGCAGACAAAGGCAGAGAAATTTATGTTCCCCTGGAGTGTTGTACCTGGGGAAATCAAGGTTCTCTAATCCACCACATCAAATTACAGAAACAATGTTTCTCTTTTCCGACACAGTGAAGAAATCAGCTTAGTGGAGACGGCTGAGTATAACCGCTTTACCTGCAATCCTAACTATGGTTACAAGCATCGTACAGATGTCGTTTGTTCTTGCTTTATGTTTTGCTGGGTCACACTTCCATATGTCAGATCAAATAAAGTTTATTCTTAAAAATGAATTGAGTAAATACAAAACGGTTTTCAAGTAATTTTTTTTATTTATTGGGAGGGAAAGCCTGTCCAAACCAACTTGTCTGTATCTGACCAAATAACCGGTGTTGCTATCATCAAGTGTTTGCAAAAATTTCTTTGGGCAAATTTCAGCTAAATGTGAATGCCTTTTTATGCTCCTAGTTTTCTTTTTTATAATTGAACTATGACCCCTAACATGTGAGGCCTTTGGTGCATTAAGATCTCCTAGATGAGTTGTGAGTGCACTCTTGGAGTAATTTTGGTCGGCCAGTCACTGCTGGGATGGTTCATTACTGTTGTATGTTGTTTTTACCCCCATTTGTGGATAATGGCTCTCACTGTGATTGACAGGATTCCTCAATCCTTGGAAATAGGCAAGCCATTTCCAGACTGACTACGTTCACTTGTACTGCAAGTTATTTAAACTGGTGCATAAGGTGTTGCTGTTTTAGTTTTTTCAATGTACTTCTAGTTGTCAGACTGGTTCTATATAAGTAATTTCTTTCTTTCTAGCGATTAGGTTTGGGTGTGACTGTAGCTAAACAGACGTCAACGTTCATGAATCAGAGTTAAATCATTATTTAACAAGACGAGCATCATTTCAACTTATGGCAAAAGTTGTTTTTGTGACAATTTTAAGTTATTGGTGACTTTAATGCAGTGCTTCTCAATTCCGGTCCTCAGGCCTTCCTGCCCTGCATGTTTTAGGTGTTTCCCTGCTGCCACACACCTGGATTTAATCTATGAGTGATTAACAGGCTTCTGCAGTACTTGATGGCTGCAGAACAGGTAATGCAATCATTTGGATCAGCTGTTCTGAAATATGGGTACAGCTAAAACATGCAGAGCAGGGGGGCCTGAGGACTGGAATTGAGAAGCACTGCTTTAATGCAACAAAGAAGACTAAGACAATATATTTTATAAGTGAAATAAAGTGAAGACCCACCAAGCTTTTTTTTTTTTACATTTCTTGTGTTTTATTGGAAGGTGTTACAGGCATTTGCCACTACTTAGGGTCTTTTTATATTAATTGCCAGAGGATTATAAATTATTCATGTAGAATATTACTTTTACTTGCAACAGCTCACTAAGAGACTGCTCTTAAATGCATAGACAGAAAAGTTTGACTAGTTCAACTTTAATTGAGGACAAAAATAAAGACTTGTCAAAAAAATAGACTGTGGTTGGGCAAAATTGGCAGAAAAATAAGTCAAAGTGGATTATGAAATCTGTTTCAGTCCGCTTTTCAGATTGATTTTCTTACGTCCAAATATCTTTGAAAAATAAATAGATTACAAGGGATTACAAAGGAGGCAAGAAAAGGTCAAGTTTTTCAGCGCTGAAAATTGTAAGAAAGAAGGTGATAAGTTATTGTAGATTGTGTTGCTTTGTGTGCCAATTAAAATATTTATCCAGGTAAAAAGTGAAAAAAAAAACTTTGCTCACTTTTGGTAAAGTGATATGGGGAATGGATGGAGGACACAGAGAGTCATGTAATTCAGTGTAGTGAAAAAATTTGAATTTTGGATATATCCCTTTAACTTCTGCTGACATCAGACCAGAAAACCTTTTTCCACTGTGCCCTGTTTTCTTAAAAACAAGAACAGTTTTTAACAGTTTTTGTTAAAAACTGGCAGTAGTTCAAATGACTTCTGATTTCTTGCCATTCATAAAACCTAAATTTGTGGAATCACAGCAAATAGTGTTCATGTAAACATTATCCTCTCAACCTGAGCTGTGAATCTCTGAAGCTCCTCCCCAAGTTTGCAAGGCAATCACATTTGAATAATAAACAGCAGAGTAAATTTTTTCCAACATCTTCCTGCTGATGAAAAATAGACTTGCAGCTGTAAATCACTGCAGTAAAACCATGCATTTTGGAGAGCCATAACCTTCATAGAAAAAATCTGCCACGTTGATTTCAGCAGATGAAACCAGATCATCCTGCCACTGCTCTCCGTTTATAGTGGCTGCAGCCATTTACTCTGGTAAAACGTATATGTTACTTGAAGCGACCGTGTCAGATTTCTGTCATAAAATGTTGAAGAAAGCATCTGGGGGGTAATTCACATATGACACCAAAATATTCAGCTGCCAGTGGATAAACAGAATGCTGTCCATGTGTGAAAATGGCTTTGGGGAAAAAGAAAGTGGCTTGTGTCGCTTTCTGTAATTGTGTAAATGCATGATGTGGAGTCAACATCTTTGTATTCTGACACAAAACCTCTTTTTTTTTTTTTTTTTACATAAACCTCGTGAAGTAATTCTAACTAGATAAGTAGGTGTTTCTGGGTAAACCAAATTAAACAAAGGGTAAAATCTCAGCAGTCAAAACTAAACTCAAGTCTACTGGGGGAAAGTCCCGCAGTCTGGTTCAGCCACCGCTGGCGCCTCGGCTTCTATCACTGAAGAGATGCTGGGTAATTGAAGGCTAAGTGGTTGAAGTGAATCAGATGACTGGCCTTATAGTAAGAGGCAGAAGTTACTCAAAAGTATGAGACTCTGAAATTGCTTGAGATTTCAGGAAGTTTCAATAAAGAGGAAATTGAATGACTCAAGTATGACAATTACAATTTGGTTTTCCTAAACCAGCTTAATCAGATGCTCTCTTGACTATACTTTGTAAAAAAAACCTTGTAATGTTAAAAGGGTGTGTTGAAAAAAAACATTTATGAGAAAGATTGAAGACAATGATCGTTTCTTTGAAAGACATTTCTTTGGTTGGAAAGCAACTACAGCATAGTGAAAGTAAAAAAAATATCTGCACTCAAAAGCTCTTAGTTCAGAACATAGCTGGATTCAGAAATACGATGGTTGCATGACGGTAGAAATTCAGAGATCACAGTTACTGAGCCTCTAAAATGACTGGCATTCTCAGCTTGCATTGGTATACTGTAAGTTGTACCTCTGGATGCACAGAACTGGAACCTTCAGCTATTTCCCGTTCATTCTCAGATTTGGGCACCATTTAGGATTTGAGCCAATCCATATTTGTCTTCAAATGTCCTCAAGGTTCTGATATTATACTACAAAGACTCTAAGACATACAAAATAACAAGATGTGCTGCAGGCCTGCTTATAGACACAGCTGTTCTGAATTAAATAGAAAATTAAGAACTGTATGAAAACGTATGTTCCTATGACTGCATTTGTAAAATGAAAATAGCAAAATTTGATTCTTATTTCCACAGTAACAACTTGCACACAAAAGTCAGCAAAATTAAATTTCTCAATGCAGTATTTTTCACAACAATTAGACCTTAGAAGTCCTCCAAAAACACAAAGTATAATTCATTCAGCCTTCCTATTATCTGCTCTCAACTTATAAGTGTGACCTACAGGTTCTTGCGTTTAAAAAACAAGGATTTATGAGTTTCCGTCTTGGCAAGCTAAAAATCAACCGAAGACACTTGCACTTCTCGGTGCATCTCTGATTTTCACCACTGTGGGAGTTCTTTACTAAAGATGTGACTCATTTTATCACCTACTATGCAACACGGATGCACTCATGGATGTGTTCTGCATTGCAATGTTTGATTTAATTAATCTTCAAGACCGGAGGAAAACATTCAAATCTAGTACTTTTCAAGCAACTCATGAAGACCAAAAATAAGTCCAAGGTTTAAGCAGCTCTGATTATAATAACTTGCCCACTCTACAGAAAAACAGATGATTGAACTTTCCCTGATTGCTCCACGGCCTGAGTAAATTTTCATAAAATGAAGAATGGAGAGAGGGAGGTAGAAAAAAAACCTAATTTCCATAAGACTATAAATAGAACCAACAGAATATGTACTAGGTTTGCATAAACCCCATTTTCTTTACAAAACTCATAAAGGCCGACTTCAGCAGGTAGAGGAACTTCCACGCGCCGCGCGTGCGATCTTATTTGGCGTCACAATTGATTACAACATCTGTGCAATGACTAATGCTGTTGCCGTAGCAACACCTGTGATTGATGGCTTTGTTAAGAGGAATAGTTACACATCATTAAACTTTTGTAATAGTGCATGGCAGTCATCTCAATAACTGGGGACAAAGCAATTACCAAGTCATTAAAAAGGGAATAGACTAATACAACACAGTGCACACTATTATGAGTGACATGCCTCCAGATCAGGGTGTGTGACAGTTTTCCTAACATAAAAACCATATCTTTGTGTTCCCATCCAGGGTCACATTAAGGTAGATTTAGATTTAGCTTCAATATATTCTCACATTAGGCATCCGATTTAAAGTTATTCTGTTTCTCATGAATGGGGAAGAAAAGTACAGTCATTTCCTCATCCTGTATCACCTTCATTTTACATCACAGATGCTCTAATAGTGTCAACTTGAATTTAAATTTCCATCGGGGCTACATTTGGTTGCATCTTGATGATAATTTGATGTCTAAATCAAGAAACTTTGTTCAAAGGAAAACCATGCCGCTCTGTACCAGTAAGCCAGAGGCAGTGCAAAGCAGTGCTGGCAATGATTGAGAGAACTCGAAATTCAAATGAGAGAGCGAGAGGAGATGGAGCGAAACAGATGTGCTGTTGTTTCGGAGAGGGTAGCATGGTGCACACGCAACACACACACCGCAGCACACACAAAGCTATATACACGTGCATACACAGGAGCGCCACTCAATCATCCCAGTTGAGGGCCAATCCATCTATTGCTGGTTGACTGAGATCCAATCACCATTCCCAACAGCGCCACAATGAAAGAACGGCAGACAGCCTGTGAAGAAGCCCACTCTCTCACAGCAGATTGATGGGACAAATCTTGGGGCAGTTCATGAGGCATTCCATATCAAGGCAAACATACTGATAAAAACATAAAAAACAGGCTTCTGCCCTTACCTCGCTGCGTAAGCTTTGCAAACAAAGTATTTCAACAGTTTAACTATAAGAAGCTTATCGAAATGCATCAACTATTTTATGTTTTGCTTCTCCCCTGTGCTTAACATCAACCTGAGTGTTTCCTAGTGATAAAACATCAAATCCAGAATGTTCTCTAACACCCAAACAATTTTAAATGTGCCTTTAAAAAAGAAAGACAAGTGAAAAAGTCTAGGATCAATCTGTTAAAAGATAAGCAAAGGTTTAAAATGAGTGTATTTTTTGAGTATGTTTTTCTTATGTTTGTGTTATAGTCCTAAGAAGTAAAACAACAGAATCTGTCTTAGTGCCATGAAATCAGATCATAGAAAATGGCAATTAGTACTGACCAGGAAAACCCTGATTTTGACATCTACTTGGAAATTCACATGTTTAGCATTTCTAACTGTAAACATAAATGTCTAAAATACATCGCCAGAGAACATTTGCCAATCAGCACATTCCAAGACAGACAAAGGTGTGCAGATTTGAAAAAATTATTCTTAGAAACTTTGTTGTAATTCATCTAGACTGTTATTTGTTTGGGTCTTGCACGTTCCTTAAATAGCATTGTGAATGGATCAAGTTTTCTTCCCTCAATAGCAACATCCACATTGAACAGTGTAGTGCCTGATGACATGCTTTAGTATGGTGAGGTAATTAAAAAAAAAACCCATTTCTTTAAGACTAATTATGATGGACAGATGTCTTAATGAATAAAATTCTCACGACAGAAGCTGAAGTAATGTTTCAGCTTAGACAAACTATCAGACCAAATCATTTTTGACTTGCCAGATTGATACTTTCATGAATTAATCAGATTGGTTACATTGGCTGTTTTACTGAGCAAGATGGAGCCCGTAGGGGAAAGTCCTCAGGAAAATCCCAAAGTGTTACTCTAACAGGCCCTGAATTATTTAAAATGCACTATTTTTAACACCAAGATTTTAATTGCGCCTTGCTGCAAATTTTGTAGTTATGACTCGGCCACATAACTTAACCAAAAGCATTTCTGTAAGTCTAATCATCAGCAAGATGGGAAAATACAGAAAATGGCTATTCTTACACATTCATGTTGCCAGTGCATTAATGAGTCCTAATGTGGGAGTGCGAGAAAGCTGCTAAGCAGACAAATATACGAGGTGCTGCTGGCTCAGCGTACAGTATACAGTCTGTGTTTGCTGTCATTTTCCTTCAAAATTTCAACCAGATACATCTGCTGCACACACTAATTGCTGGCACAAGGTGCAGCAATCTCTGGCTTTAATTTCGCTTTTGGTTACGAAGTGAAACAAGAGCCACACAGTTTTTCTTTGTGTCAAATTTGATTAACGGTATGATGTTAAATCTGCTCATACCAACGCTCTGACAAAATTCTGAGGTGGCACACGGTGAGGCTGTCAGAACAAATTTCAATATTCAAATTTGAGCCTACTGCGAAAAATGTCTTCGAAATTAAACCATCTCACGAAACCCATTAGATTGCTTGTGTTTTTTCGTGAACACGAGAGTCCCAATCCGCTCTACCGCGATCTGGCAGCCATTTCTGACAATTGATGGGAAACTTCAATTCCCATGTGTGACAAGCAAAGATTAGAAGTAAAAACTCAAACCCTTGAAGAAAATGAACACTGAAAGGCACACTTATTAAATGGTGTCCATTAGGAAAAGACTAAACAGTGAGTCTTCCAGCAGAATTCCTACATATATTTATGTAAAAACTTTAAGGTATTCCACAATCAAATTCCCTGAGTTTGCTTTCTTTACATTAATTTTTACGATATAAAATAAGACTCAACTGAAGATTCAACTGTTAATTTATCATAATTTATAGTAGGCTTCATGTTTGGAACCTGGACCATTAGAAACTGCAAGGATGGAGGGAAAGGAACAAAGAAAGACAAAAAAGAAGGGGAACATAAAGAAGAAAAATTGTTGGACACAAGAACGTAAAGAAACAACAAAATGATGGAAGAAAGGCAACAAAAACGGGAAAGGTGGAAAAATATGAGACCAGGAAGGGAGGAAAGACAAACAGTGGAAAAATAAAAGCAAAACAAGGACAAGAAAAGGGAGGAACAAAAGAGGAAATGATGCAAAGAAGAAAACAAAGCAGAGCAGGTAGGAGGGGGGAAGAAATTAAGGACAAAGAAAGAAGAATAGACGAACACAAAAGAGAAAAAGAAACAAATGAAAACAGGAAGAAGATAAAAAAGAAGTGAAAGACAGAACAAAGGTGAAAAACAATTATGGAGAGAATGAAAAAAAGGACACAAGGAAGAAAGGATATGAGGGACAAGAAAGTAAAAGAGAAAGGAAAGACATACTGAAGGACAGGAGGAAGAAAAAAGTCTGGAAATGTGAGTACTTTCTTTATACTCATTTAAATTTATTTATACTCATCCAGTCCAGGAAAATACAAAATTCAAAAGGAGACCCTGAACATGTAAAATCTAACATAATAAACAACTTGTTCCAAGGACGTATCATCTACAAGAAGTGCAAATTATGGCATAAACTTCATTAGCAAAACATTTATGAACAGAATATGATAAAATACCTGTACAGTGCAGTTTAAGATCCCATCTTCCTTTTTCATTTACCTTCCTATAAGGTCCTATGTTTCAGTAATTAAGCTTATTAAATTTCTGCATAAATTCAATTACTGCCTCAATGGCTGACAAACAGTGATTGATACAATGCTTGATGCAATTTTATGAGCAGTTTGAACAAAAGATTCCCTTCTCCTTGAACTCACTGTTGCTTCAGGCTTGAGAGAAAATGGAGGTTAAGTCTGAGAGACGATTTTCAGGCAGCAGCAGCAAAAAGCATCATGCCAAGCAGCTCTTTTGATCAGGATGGAGGTAAGTTATAAATGACAGCCAAAGCATTTGCTTTGGCAATGCATGTGTTCCAACAACAAAGTGAGCTTCCATCAGACAGCATTTGTGTAATTTGAGATAATGCTCTAATCACATTAATTTAGAAACAAAAAGGCTAAATTTGCTCTACAGTCTTATTGAGTTTTATGACAACCTACATATAGAATTTGTTGGTACTCTTCCAGGAGACAACCATCTCTGAAATTACTTTAACCCGTAGTTCAGTAGTATATCTAAAACAATGCAAAGAAAGTAAATGCAGCTTCAAAAGCTCAAATACCTAGGTGCAATGGTTCTTGAAATGCTACTCGTTGGTTTGCAAAGCAGCCAATCCAGACACAGATTTAAGGAAGACTGAAAATGTTAGCTTCTGCGTGCAAAGACGTTTTCCCACTGTGCAAATTAATACATACTAAGGCATTTTTGGTGTTTGAGTTACTAATATAAGCAGCTGTAAGTATTCTGTGATAGACTCTGGCCCATTGTATACTGAGCATAATGACATCCTTTAATGCAGGGGTGTCGAACTCAAATACACAGTGGAACAAAATTTTAAATTGAACAAAGCCAAGGTTGAACAAATGAATCTTTTAATATGGACCCAAACAAGTTTTGATTTAACAATAAATATTGAACAAGCAAGGCTTATATAACTTAAAAGTGCAGGCGTGCATAATTGACTTGCTAAAAATAATAATAAAACATATAAATGGCATATTAAATAAAATTTAAATAAAAATTGAATGCCTCCTTTCTGAGATAAATGTCAAAATTAGCTTTGTACACAGGCTAATAAATTTGAAAATAAAATAACATAACTATGAATAAATCATTAAATAAGCTATGAATAAACCATTCAGGCCTTGGAGTAACAAGAAAAGGTGCATAGAAAACGTATTTATTGCTCATTTTGCGACACACTGATCTACTCTGATGCGACCAAGTCAGATATCTGGCATCTTTTCTTGGATG
Organism: Xiphophorus couchianus; assembly: GCF_001444195.1. Taxonomy (NCBI): domain Eukaryota; kingdom Metazoa; phylum Chordata; class Actinopteri; order Cyprinodontiformes; family Poeciliidae; genus Xiphophorus; species Xiphophorus couchianus. The sequence goes on from NC_040233.1 coordinate 21,084,340, forward strand.
CCAGTTCATCAATGTCGGGGCTCAGGGTTTGAGCTGAGGAAACCTTCATTATCCAACAAAGATGTTCATAAGATAAGATAAGATAAGATTTATTGTCATTGTCATCAAAGATGTTCGTCAGTCAGACGTCTCCTGTGAGACGTTTTCATCATCTTCACTGAGGAGAAAAGTTGCTCACATACATAAACAGATATTCTGTCTCCCACCTGCCCAGAAAAGTTCTATTTTCTGTCTTTCTTTTCGCCATTTTTTGGTAGGGTAACACAGTGACAGCTGTAGTTTGAGGTCGCAGTGTGGTTTGGGGGAGAGGCACGGGGATGCGGGGTGAGCCGGGGCTTTCAACCCAAGGAGTGCGCAAGAAGACGGATCACCACCTTCCTAATACATCCATGTCCGCTACCATAAGTGCTACTGACACAGAGGAGGAGGCGTGTCTGCCTCTGTCCTGATTGACACGCCAAAAAACAGCAGAGCATTATGGGATTTGTAGTATAAGCGGTGAATGCGGCGTCACAGCATTGCCACCGTATAATACCGGCGGGCCGGCTCTAATATTAATTTGAAATTGAATCGTGGGCCAAATATAATTACACTGCGGGCCAAATTTGGCCCGCGGGCCAGAGTTTGACACCTATGCTTTAACGTTTAACACAAATCAGAATCTGTTTTATTGATATAACCAAGCAAATAATCATGGCACAAAACAAATATGACGGTCATCTTGTTCAGAAATATCTCTTAGGGCAATCACTGTACAGGGCAATCAGCTGGTGACCAAAAATAAGCAAGTTTTTTGCTTTATCAACCCTGACAGGCAATAAGCCCACTGGAAGCAAAAATCCAATCATTTTTCATTTGCAGTACACCTTAGTTACCATGTCACACTGACAACACTCTTCGGTGTGGACACATTGACTAAGTTTTGAAAATGAAGTTAGATTACGGACAAAAAGGCATAAGACATTACCAAAAAAAGCAAACTATTTTCTAACACGGAGGCAGTAAGAAAGAGAGCAGCAATTTCAGATGAGAACAGGAAGGCTGTGCAGAAAACGGTTGTACCTTTTTGAGATTTCATCCTTAGAATATTCTGGAACATGAAATCTCAGAGTTAAACAGAGGGAATACACCCCGAAACTGCTGTTTTAGTAATGCTAGCCATGCTAATTATGCTAATTTCAGGTGGGAAAAAAACTGTTCAAAATGTAAACTCTGTAATCACTTTGTCTTGTTTGAAATAAGTTAAACTGTGTTTTAGAGTACCTGCTCCCTGTGGCATACATTGTGACGTTGCCTCTATTATTAATGTTAAAGAGTCACCGCCCAAGGCAGAGAGGCTAAGAAAGATTTGCTTTAATGCTGTTCTCATCAGAATCCCTAATTAAAAGTCTCTTAATAAGGTATCAACAACTCAATCAATATTATTTCAGCACATTTTTGCAAAATAATTCATTTATTTCCACCATTTTACTTGTTAACTCTTTGACTTAGTAAAGGCCTTCATGTATACAACTGCTTTTATCTGAATGACTTTTCAGGAGATATAAAGCAGTTTCAAGGAGCTCTAAGTGTAACAACAACAATGTCTGTAACTAGCTGTCAATATTTAGAAAGAAAAGGACTAAATAGGTGATTTAAAGCAAGCAAAAGAAAGCCCAGAACACTGAGAAAATATTAAGACCATAAAGTTTATCTGGCCAACTGGCCTCGGGTGAAAGGACAATAGTTATTGTCATACCCTGCCGGTGGGTCTTATCCTTATAATGAAGATTAATAACATCTACAGAGGCTGGGACACTATATTATTTGCCCCACTCCTCAGGCAAAACTGCCATTTACTGTACCTTTCCTGGTTTCCTAGACTGGCAGTGGCAATATAACTCCCCATCTTCCCTGGCTGTTTATTGACATTTGCTAGAGGATCCAATCTTGTGCATACACGCTCACTGCCCCTACTGTGTGTCAGCCTCAGACACAAACATCTCGTAGGCCTGTTAAACAGCACAGTCAAATGGCAGACGTACTGTTGCTCTTGATAATGCGAGGCAGCACGTTCCCACATTAGAGTGGTGCACCAGAGGGAAGCGGAGCCTTAGGATAGGCTCCCCTGCAGAGCTCCGGTCCTGTGGCTGCCGCGCCGCTCTTTAGGATTCAACACGAACCCTGAAGAGTCAGTTGGTGCCTTTGCTTAATGTTGGCAAAAATCTTGATGTGTTCTATAAAAAACAACAAAAAAACCCACAAAAAGACTGAAGATGATAATAAATGTAATCTAATAGGAAAAGAATAAAACTTGTTTTTTTTCCCCCCCCACTGACTGTCCACTGCTTCTCCTAGATACTGTTTCTTCTGTGTATTGTATATTTTTTTTATTTTTGGCATGTAGAACATTTGCAGACTTGCATAATCCTCTTGTCCCGATTTACCTATAACACCTCCAACCTGTTCTTTTGTTTGCCAGTTGCAAGCTAAACCAGTCATGGATAACATAAGAATTACTACCCTAGCACTATTTTGGTTCCTCTTTGCTGCCAAAACAGCTCTGGCCTGTCAAGACTTGGGCGATGTTGGACCTCCGGAGATGTTAGCGGCAAATCCTTTACATTGGTGGTACCCAGGTTTTAGCTATATAAAATTAAACATACAAAAAATGGATTTTCCCCCCGCTAAACATATATGTAAATAATGTATATGCATAAAATAATTTACATATTTTTTTAAAATAGATTTTAAATAAAAAATGAGTTGGTGAATCATAAATGTATTTGAGCTATTAACAGAACAGCATACAATTTTCATATATTATTTTGGGTCAATTATTCTGGATTTTTTTGGTTAAGAATTTTTTTGTGTGTATTCTCAGCAACAAGAACCAGATACAGGTCACTATTTGGTCAAACATGCTTGCTGTATTAAGCAATGTTTGAAGAAACAGTCACAACAGTCTTCTGAGCCACACCTCAGGCTCCTTCTGCTTTAGATTCTGTAAGTTATGAGGTGTGATATCCATGGATCGAACATGTTTGTAAAGCACATCTCACGGATGCTCGATGGTTTGAGATCTTGGGTATTTGGCGGTCAAGTCAACAACTCAAACTCACTGCTGTGCTCCTAAAGCCATTTCTAGATCATCTATAAGTTATCTAAATCAGGTAATTATTTCTGTTTGCTAAATACCAGAATCAGAGAATCAGCCTCTATTGTCATTGCACAGAATCACAAGAAAATTTGTTTTAGTACAGCCCATCCAAAAGACGAAAAAACACAACATAAGACATGTGTAGACAGGTGCTTGAGGCATCATAGAAAGCCAAATTATGTGCAAATGAACTTGTGGACAAAAACTTTTCTTTTTGGAGACTGGAATCTGATATACAGATAGGATTATGAGGATAGAACAATATGTGGAAATACTGAAGCTCAATGCTAAGATATCAGCCAGGACGTTAAAGCTTGGGTACAAGTAGCTCCTCTAAATGGACAACACTATGTATACTGTAAAGTTTTTTACAAAGAGGCTTAAAGAAAAATTATCGTTCATTTCACCTGTCAGGCGTCATAATATTATGCCTTGAATTCAGCTGCCAGAAAAACAATCTCCTTTCTGCTCTGGTTTGTCCTTATCAGCCAAAAACATCAATCCAATGACTAAATTTCCTCTCCGGGATGCAAACACAGAACAGATTCGCTTCTCTGTATCCTTGAAATTCAGCCCCAGATTTTGAACTGGCTAAATGCCAAAGATGACGCAGCATCATCACCCAGCCGAGACATTTTGCAATTCAAACCAGTCATACTTGTTGTTGATATTTAGGTTGTCACACATCTATAGCCAGATAGCTGCTATTTATCAGCCCAGATGGACTGACATATTATTAACAAACATTTACTTGCACTTACGCACATCTCTGTGCGTAATAAAAATTCTTACAGATGAAAAGCCTGAGGGAAGGGAGATAATTAGAACCCCGCAAATGGGAAGTTGAAAGGCTTGCCTTTCCTTAAAGCTTCACAGTAAAAAAACAAATCCATTGATCTGACAAACCCAATTAAGATAGGAATGCATATTACAGCATGATTACAAAATAAACGCAAGAGGTTTGTTCGCCTAATTTAGTCTGATCAAGGTCAATCAATGGTGTGATCCCTCGCAGATTTCAAATTGAGGGACTGCTCATCTGCTACCAACACAGGTCAAGCCGTCTCTAATCAATAGGCACATCTCTCTGCTTAAAGACAAACTCATTGCAATGCTCCAGAGGTTCGCAGGAGGAAGTACACACAGTCCTTGACCATGATATGCTGCTTAAAATGTAAATGAGCCTCTGAATAATGGCACAAGTCAGCAATGAATATGCAGACGACCACAAATTATTTTTGCTTATCTTATAAATCATCCTCCGTTTGCTGGCATTTCAGAAAAGCTCCTATTGTTTATTCTGAACTAAAATCCCTTTAAAGCTTTTTGCTCCACTGCCGAGAAAATTTATCAATTAGGTTGTTTCGTTTAAATTGGGGCTTGAATTTTGCTTGGGCAAATTAAACACAAATGCAACAGAGTATTTATTTCTTGTTTGGAGAGATAAGTACATTTTTCAAAGGTAACATGAACTAGTCTGCACATTTACAGAGCCTTCTAATGACTACAAGATTATTTCCTTTGCTCAAATTTTAAAAACACAACTCGAAGCAGAGTTTATTTGCAAGATAATGCAGAGCTGGACTCCTTTGAAATGCTTAAATATCAAATCAGTCCAGCTTTAACAACCTCACAATAGAGACATCTGTCCAGATGAAGGACTTGTTGGCTAAACACTGGAGCTTTTTGAGCACCTGTTCCCAGCTGCTGTAAGGTAACAAAAAACATCTGTTTCTGCCAGATTCAGGTCTGATCCACCTCTAGGGCTCACAGAATCAGAAAACCGACCAACATCCTTATGATGGCCAGCAAATTCTACCACCTAAACTGAAGCCTTATAAACAATAATAATTATAAAGATTAATAGACTGATATCAGTACAATAAACAATCCAGTTCAGTGTGTTTGTTTCCACCCAGCCCAATTGGTCTGCAATGCACCAACAATGAGTTTATTTTTCAAAAGAAGTATTTAAGCATAGCATTAGACATAAATCCTCAGCCAATTTAATCCAACAGAAAAGAAGGGTTATACATTTGTGTCGTATTAACTGCTACAGTAACATTACAATCAATAGTTTTCAAATCGAGGGTGTCACACTACTGGATATCTGCCTTACATTTTAGTGACAAATACTTTGCTGATTACGATGCAGCAGTGACTTGATAATCACACAATTTAATTTCATTCTATACTATGCAGACTCTCTGTCTGCATTGATGAAGATTTACTCACTTCACATTCTACATGGTAAAATTACTTCTAGTCAGAAGAAAGAAACATCATGGTTGAGCCCCAGATTATTAGTGGATTTTTAAATACATAAAAATGATTCAGTGACATTACAACATAAGTAACATACCCGTTATTTACACAGCAGAATACTGGGAGATCCCAAAAGACATCTACTATCTGTAGAAGGAGGAGATAAAAAGAGACACAGACACTGAAAATAAACAACAGGGCTTGATAAGTCACAAAAACATGCGCTGCTAACTTTAAATAAGACTTACTTAAAGTCATGAGTGTACTGTAGAGCTGTATTAGATTAGATTTTCTTAACAGATTCAATTCAACTCAACATCAAAGAACCAGTCCAAGATCAAAATGACCTGCACTAGATCAGAGCATCCCCGAAAATTGCCCACCATCAAGTCTTTCAAATCTATTCATGATACACTTTCCCACCAACTTACTGTGTAAAAGAGCATTTCAGCTATGCATTATGCAACATCTGCATCCACTTTCTTTACACATTTACATTCGATATTTGCGATTATTGACTTATCATCCAAAGGTACACCTCAAGATTAAACAATCAGAATGTCAGTTATTGTTTCAACTAAAATCATTGCAACTATTTTCCCACAGGCTGAACGTGTCTTTGATATACGTTTAGTTTTGCTGCTTTGGCAGATAAATTATGCCAGAACATTACTTTCAGATCAAAGTGAATCAGTTCTGTGCAAGCATAAAAAAGCTCAAATATATGACCTAAAAAATGAAATTTCATTTCATTTTCTGCCTAGTAATAAAGTCAGTACTACTGCCTAACTCTATTTTATACATAAAGCATAGTATGAAACAACACCACAGTGAAAAGAAAATCCTAAAGTGCTTAAAAGAGCTGTAGAGGCTGCTGAAATATTGCATTAGGCTTTCTTGAATCAAAGATGGATGATCTTTTTAAGCTTGTATAAAAAAAGAAAAGAGCAAAAACTTAGACAGCTCCCTTCATTATCACTGGATCAGACTCCCAGTAGGTCCTGCTTTTCCCTTCAAACCCCATCCAAAAGGCTTTGTATGGATGGCTATGTGTTAGCTCTTCCATCTATTTCATAACAAGTAATCTAAAGTACAATTATTAAACTATTTAACCCCACTACATGTTTAGCAAAATTACATGATATTTTTCAGGCATTTGATTACAAAATAATGAATCAACTGGACCCTTTCCTTCTAGTTACTACCCCGACATCGATTTTTCTCTAGTAGACTTCACTTAAGGGTGAAGCTGCCAACAGTTTCTACAAGTGAAAATGAGCAAGTCAAAAAATATTTGGAAAAAGACTGTCAACAGCGAGTGCTCTCAAGGGAAAATGTTTGAATCTGAAACCTGTTTGTAATTGATTTTGTTTTTATATTCAAGCAGCGTCACGACTTTGCAAGTCCTAATTAGTGGTCTGTGTAGAAAAACCCCAGCAGCAATAAGGGAATGAACAGAGCTCCAGCTGGAAGAGGTACAAAGCAATCCACAAATCTGGCCTTCATGGAAAAGACGAAAGTCACTGTTGGAAGTCATATGGGGGACAAAGCAAGATCTACAGGAAGAGGCTCTGGTCAAGTGAAAGCAAATTTTAATTTCATAGTCTAAATGTAAAATACCATTGTGGCAATAAAACAAAATATCATATCACCCAAGAAAACACCATATGTGCTGTGAAATCATGGTAATGGCAGTATGATGCTGTAGGGAGATTTTTCCTCAGCAGAGTTGAGGGAAGACGGTCAGAGTTCCTGGGAAACTTAATCTAAAGAAATGCAGTCCTAGAAGAAAACTTGTTGGAACTTGCAAAAAACTTTAGACCAGGAACTTCAAGCAGGACAACAACCTTACAACCAGAACTTCAGCTAGGATGGCCTAGTCATAGTCTAAACTTAACCTAATTCAGAATATTCTTAAAGCCTTAAAAATTGCTTTTCACTGATGTTCTTTATCAAATCAGGCTGATCTCGACCCACTTTCAAAGTATGAGTGTGTAGATGTAGAAAGCTAGTAGAGACATACATCCCCAAAGTATTGAATGCTGATAAAATTTGCACTGCAAAGACGTTTGGTGTGAACATAACTGAATGCTAAACACCTTCCATATTTTTACACTTAGAAAGTTTTGAAAACCATCTATCCTTTTTTTCCTACTGCACAAAATTAAAATTAAATGCATTGAAGTTTGTGGCAACATAACAAAATGCACAGAAAATTCTTGTGGCTTGGCAAAAATGACCAATCATAATCAGAAATTGACCAGTCAATCCCCCTCCTATTGACTGAAAACACCACCAACATTTTCTTTGAGGAAAGCTAACCTTTGCCCATCTTGATCTACTTCCTCACAACAAAGTAAATAAAAGGATTAACAAGTCCCTGAGATCTCCAACTTGACCAATATCACACGAGGTGAGTTAGTGCAGAAGACTGCACAACAAAGCAAAGAAAAAAGGGGGGTGAATAAGCTAATCAATGCACGACAGGAAGCAGAGTGAGTCTAAGTCAAGCTGCCAAGCGACCAAATAAGGATCTGTCTGACACGGGGTCTTTTAAATAATCCACTTGGAAACATCCTATTTAAAGTAATTAACTATCAGGTAAAAGGGTCTTTTTCTGATATGGCAAAAGAGGTTTGGATCATGTGAAGATCCCTATAGCATACAGTCATTAAACATCTCTCATTAAAACCTACTGCTGATCCTCTATGGAGTTCCTAAGGCTCATTGGAGTGTCTAGGCATGTACTCCTTAAGATTGTACACCACAATGTTGAGACAGAGCTGGAAAGTCTCTTAGTAGGGGGGGAACCTTTAAAAATCTGGAAACAGGTGATGTTTGCTAAAGTCTTCCCTGTCAGTTTGCATTCTGGACGCTTCACAAAGTAAGTCAAATATACTTTGTGCAACCCTAGTTTGCAATCTGACTTTCCTGGCCTCAAGGTTTTTCCAGACACTGCAATTCTGATAGAAAAAAGGCAAAACAGTCACAGGAAAGGACGTGCTTGATGTGAAAACACAACGGTTGTGGTGTCATAACTATCCCGTACCGTCTGTCTGTACGCAACTACTGCTGACTTAACATTGAGATCGGTGCCCATATGCGGGTGAAGGATAAGTTCATCTTTTAGTTTAATGTTGGAATCAAACTCGAGTTTGTCAAACAGAAAAAAATGAGTACATTTTAATTTCCTGAGACAATTTTTTGATTTCGTTAGCTGAAAGTCGAAGGTTTTCGATTTCAAATATTTTCCTTGTTCTATGTCATTTAATGATCTGAAATCCTGTCAGTTTTATTATTTTGCTGACAGAAATTCTCAACTGCTGGGAGCCTCCAGAAAACATGTCTAAGAATATAAAATTGTAGGAAGCCATTTTATTTCTTGGATAACACTTTCTACTCTAAAGCATGAATAAGGTTCATATCTGTATAGAGGACTAGACAAAGACAGATAAAGGTGAAAATCTGCTCATCTCTCTGCTGACATATTACTACCTGCGGCTACTTCTTCAGCACTACAATGTTTGTGTCACACATTTACCTCCCTCATGTTGTCTCTTCTAAATGCATCCATTACTCTGACATAAATACAAAACACACAACAGCATAAATTACAGCAGGAAGACTTGTGAGTTTTCATGCATGTTGAGGCATGAAGGAAACCTGAAGGAGTGAAAGGACCTCATACCAATATGTTGGGAAAGAGAGTCTAACCATTCAGCTCATCTTGAGCTATAAATCAGGGTCTGGTCAACCTGGCCAAGAGCATTTTCAGACCCATTTGCAGAAGATAATGCCAGCTATTCCTCCCCAGCCCCAGGGACAGGAGAGCCAGCCTCATGAATCATTGCCCTTTTAAAGGAGCTGCAGCATGGCTCACATCGTGCTGTTTCCATAGGGTCCTCCCCACTCTCCCCCCCAGGCAAAAACAACGGATAGCAAAGAAGGGGGAAAAAAGATTTCAACTGTGGCCATAAACATTCAAAAACCAAGTTATGAAAACATAAAGGCATAGTGATGATGTCGGTTTTACAGTTAAAAATTGCTAGTGTCTCCCGTGCGAAATTAGATTTTCGCTGAACTTAAAAAAGTGCATCAAAGATCATCTTTGCTGTTTGGTGCATTCTGAAAGCCTTGCTCTCTCGCACTTTATTGCAGCCAGAATCAACATTTCTCAATATGTCATGCATAGACCAGGAAAAAAACAAAAGAAGTTTTTAGTTTTAATGTACGCAGGCTTAGTTCACACATAGCACAATATCTGAGAAAATTAATATACTTTTATTGCGTTTTGGCTTTTCATCCATACCAAACTCTGTGTAAGATCACTAAAAATGCTAATTTACAAAAATCTCAACCAAAGTGGAGATTTTTAAAAATCTCAGTATTTGTGTTTGCGTGTGTACATGACAAAACTGAGATTTAGGGTCTAGTGCAATGCAGTCTAGGAAATAATGTATCAATATATCCACATACTTGCTTTGACATGGTTCCCAATCGTCATCATCTTGTGTCTTCTAATGTGCTGTTTAAAAGTAGTTCAAAACCAATGAACCTCCTGGTGCCATGCTTAATTCCTAAGAGGAAGTTGTGGTTGTTTTGAAGCAATCTGATTGGCTTACCCTTTTTGGCTTTGCACTATGCTGCCCCCTATGTGTGTGGCATGTTTAAAACGACACTCAAAGTTGAATTTGTGTGGGTTCAGGTGGATTAAATTTTCTGAAATCGATCCGATGTGTACGACATTTTTCTTCAAACAATGTTGTGGAGATATGCATTTCACACAACAAAATTTGCACATCTTTCCCATAAATCCCCATTAGACCTTTACGAAGGTGTTGCCACTGGATGCTGAAAGTCATCTACACGCTGTAATTATTTGGGAAATTTAATAGTCATCCCTTCAACTCAAGCAAACTTTCTTCTTTCATTGGTTACCAGCAAAATAGGAAACAAAGCAGCCATTTAGTTTGACAAGGGGGTTGATGACGCACCTTCCCACTACCTTGGATGCAAGCAGAGTTAGCTTAGCTTTTATCTCAGTCACTGGTGTAACCTGAGCTCAGACACCATGATTGACAAAAGGTGGCAAGATGAATGTTAAAGGGAGACACTTCTTTGTGCAGTCACACACTAGTAGAGATCCCACAAGACATTTCAAAAGCCTGAGCCACGCACACAGGTGCAGCTTGGTGGCGCTTTTAAACTGGAGACAGGCGAACTCATGGGGACATAATTTAACAAACTACCTTTTGTCTGCACTGTGAGTTGTGGTAGATTTCCATCTTCTCATTACAATGCAGGGTGCCAAGAGCTCCCGCTGGTTGATTGAGTCACTACCGCTTGGTGCTGCATTTTAGCATATGATGTGTTGTGTACTGCATATAGAAGTGGCATTAATGTCAGAGGACAAACTAATTCTGGTTTTGGTGTCTACTTTTAGAAACACCAGTAAAATAAGCTGAGCTTTGAGACAGAAATCCAATTTAAAACCCATAACCTTATTTTTATTTATGCTAAGTTTGTGACTATAGGATTTTATGACATTATCAGTCTAGAATAAACTTCAACATTCACTTCCCCACATGTAAAATATTTAATGCCCCAAAATAAATGCATTATTTGTTGCAGAAGAATATTTTTTAAAATTACAACCTTTAAATTTGAGTAAATTTAGTAAATAGGTTAAATCCAATGCTGCACTGATAAGGTTTTTGTCTGGTTGATGCTGATCTCTGATTTCCTTCAATTAAACTGCCTGTTCTGACCCTGACCAACACATAAAAGACAAAAAACAAACTTGGGTGCTGCTTCTTTGACAAAGCCAGTGGTTTTGAATCTAACAGAAAATAAAGAAAAAACAAGATTATTGAAATTTGTGCCTCAAACCATTTGCCCTTAACCTTATTTTTACTTTAGCTAACTCAAACTGAGTGCACCAAAGTTAATGTTATCTACTGTTAACTGATTCTTTGATCTTCCAAAATATTTGGAGCACTTAGTATTGATAAATATAGTGAACAGAGAGAACTACTCAAAATGAAAAAAAAAGAGAACATACCATTCAAGCAAGACAATGGCTTCTTGTGTATACTTTCCCATATTTACTGTAGAGTAATAATTAAAGGCTTAAAACAACTGTTACTGGAAGAAACAAGGCTGGGTCCAAGTTTATGTTTCCACCAAGCAAAGGGAAGACGATGGTAGGTCAGGGGCAAACCAAAGCAAAAAAAAAAAGTTTCTTTTTACAAAATATTCATGAGTTTTAAGGCTTTGTGCATCTTTACCAGGTGACAAGTAAATGTGGATAGCAGAAATGCACCCATAAATGGACCTGCGATGAGCTAATTTTCTTTTGATTCGGTCAAACAAAGCAAATTTAAATGTTTTTCCTTGTCATTAAATCAAAACTAAGAGATTGTGAACACATCAACTAACAGCTTTTGATGCCATTTTTAAAGTCTAATAAAAACCAGATAAAAATCATTGACAGAAGAGCAACCTTGTAATTTTCCTGTTTGACTGTTATATGCTCTTACTGCCAAATACTCTAAAGCACAATAATTTTTTTGTAGAACATCTTTCCCATGTTATAATCCTTTGAGTGGAACAGATAAAATGGATCAGAGTCAGCAGGTAAATATCAAAGGAAACCAAGAAATTATATTGGCATGGAAAACCCTAATTGGTGGATCTTATGCACATTGTTCCACCAAAGCGTGTTACGTTACAGCCGGTAGCGGAGGTTGTGTTGACAACTTCAATTCATCACCTTACATAACATCCAACATATGTGATCTTTATAAAAAAAAAAAAAAAAAAAGCTCAGTTTCCGTCTTAGTGTTGCTCTCTGACAAAAACAGTGATTTACAGTCAAACTGAGGCCTGGAAAACAGTCAAAGTTGGTTTTAAAAATTCGCTGATCTTCTTTAACATTAAAACTTATATTTACTTGACAGCGTGTCTTTCATGAATATTTGAAGCCATGTCTGTTACATAGAAATCTGCATGCACCCTATCGTCCTACTTTACATTGCAGTGAACCCCAGTTAATGGTGCAGCTATCACAGAAAGAACATAAAGGCTTTTTAGGCTGTTGTTTTGGAGAGGAATGGTGTTGCTGAATTTCCTTTGCATTGATTGTTTTCAAGAATTTTTCTCATCCGTTTGTGCCTCCCATGACATTTGACTTCTGCTTGATCTGGTTTCATCCTCATGGATTCTCAGCGCCTTTTATAGCACATTTATTTTAATGTCTAATTTATATTTATGTTGTTTATTTTATATTGGAATCTGCATGAAACCTACAAGTGCTTTTTTTTAAGTTTCATTCTTTTTCCAATAAGCACAGCAAAGGCTACAAAAGGCATTTCTACTTCATGCAGAAATGTTTTTTTATTTTCTATATTGGTTATTGTGAAGCATTGCGTTGGAATGTGCAGATAAATATAAAAGTATTGCAATATTAGGGAGGATAAAGCGCATCCCTAAATGTGTTGCCATAGAAAATAACCTTCAAACTCTGTTGAAATTGAAAACAGCCTTTTATCCCCATGTCCTCAGTCATTAAATATATAATAAATACCATTTAGCACAAATAGAGTCAAATGAGTCTCTCTTCCTCCACCACCTAAACTGCTCTGCAGCCTCATGCTGTGATATTCTATTGCTTCCTCCCAGCAGTTAGGAAATTTGACATGATTTTAGCTCTGCACTGCAGCGTGTAACCTTGAAATGCACTTATAGCGAGTCTGATGAATGTTGGTAATGTGCATCTAGCTACTGGGTCATTTATATGATCACAGCCCATATTTATATATAAACAGGACACAGGAAGCAACTTATCATGTTGGTCACTGTGGAGACATTTCATTAAAAGCCAGTTCAAAAGTCCCAGTGCCTCCCCTCATTCGCTGTGACTTTATAGCAGAAAAATGGGAACGGGACAAAACGACACGTCCCTGATGAAAAACTATGTAGTCTGGCGTTATCTGATGGTAATTTTCAACCCACTAACAGAAGGTGATTATTTCTAATAACATACAAAAGAGAGGCACTGTGAGGCAAAACTCTATCAAAGAACGCATACCTTATTAAAAGAGCTGAGAACATTTATTGAAACATGTGGTAAACATATGTAAAAAGCCTTTAATATTTTATTGGGGAAGCATAACAATCTGAGAAAGGTTTTTCCCAAGATTCACACCTATAATTTGGGTACAATTGGTTAGAAGGTAAAAAACTCCATCTAGAACTAAACCGCCCACAGCAACGCCCAGGGTATCACTCTGTTCGGGGCAGCAGAAGCACATGTCCGTTGTGCCTTGAAACAGTTTCCTACTCCTTATTTTCAGATGGGGAAGCAAAAATAATCTTGAAACTCTTAATGTCTGGCTACTGATGCTGAAGTCGGCTTCTGATTTATTTGGCAATTATTAAATTAATTGCAGTACAGATTCCCTTTCTTCAGGTCTTGTTTAAGCTCTAAAATGCTTAAACAGAACAAATCTAACCTGGTTTATTCGACACTGAGCAGGGATTTTTTCCCCCATACACTTCAAATTTATGAGACCTTAATTTTAATTGAGCCCAACGCATTTTTGACAGTAAGACGACCTCAAATTGAGACGTCATGCAAGAACCCCCACTGATCACTGGGTATGATTACTGATGTCTTAAACAAGCGCTTTAGACTTCATGTAGGTGAAACAAGTTCTCATTAAATGCAGTAATGCATGATTTTTTTGGTCTCTGTGGGGATACAAATATATTATCTCTCTAGGCCACTGAGCTGAACAAGGAACTAGGTTTATCTTGCCACTGTGTGCAGTGAGCAGGATAAAAAGGGAGGCAGAGAAATGTCATTGTAGATACCATTTTATCTACATATCATCTTGTTTGGGGCTAATCCCTGATTTTTTCTGTCCTACCTTAAGAAATATGAAGACTTTTTTATGCATATATGGAACAGTATTTGATTTTTCTGGGAACAAACATTAACATGGAGATAAAAAAAGAATGAATATGTCTAGCACATTTAAGAACTTGTAATTCTGAACTGAAATTGTGCAATTCTTTGGCCTTTCAGCAGAAAAAAATACATACTATATATCATGAAATTATTCACCAGCCACAAAATATAGTATCTGTGAAATAACAATTGTGTGATTTGATATTTTTTCTTCACATGGGATTTCTTATCATCACAAGTGAATTAATACACTTAAATTAAAGGTTTGAATTTTTCATGCAAAAAAAAATCTGTAAGATTATATTACCTCAATAAAACATTATTTTATTTTATTGCTTTTTCCACGTCTTTATCACCCAGAGTGCCTACAAACGTATTAATCCTGCTGGCCTTAGTCTGCAATTTTTATTATCACGACCTCAGCGTTGGCAGTCAAAATCTAATCCAGTTCACAGTTTATTTTCCTGACAACATAAACATCAGAAATGCAAACGATGTTTCTTTCAGTCTGATCGAATAAAAAAAACACTCTTCACACATTTCAGCATTTCTCAAGCACCAAGCAGAGCCCCAGGGTTAAATTATTTACACAACGTAGACTCACATTTTAGCATTTAAAGTTTTTGTGCAATTAAAGCCTAGCAGTGGGAGCAGTGTCTTTTAAGCGATTCTCAGTCTGTAATTCACTGGCTGAATTATTGCATTACATGGTTTTATTAGAGTCACTTGTCTTCACTTGTGTCACAACAGTGGCAGTGGAGGCTTTCTAGGCAGTCTCTGCTCCAAGCAAAGGCCAGGAGTCACGGAAAAAAATTGGACAGCGTATAACTCACGCCTAATAGCATTTTGTACCTGGCTCATTGTTTTGTGTGTTTTCAAATTCATGTGAAGTGGCGTTAATTCTGCATCCTATTTAATTAACTGCTGCAAATGAGGCATCATCTGTGCCGCTTAGCTCTGATGAACAGTAATGTAAAAATCTTCAGGCTGGCATTAGCAAAATGCTATTTATTTCCAAATTTGCCATCTTTATTTACTCCTCTTACTTGTATACTCTGCATCACCACCAGCTCCCATCTGACACAATGACACACTGTCAGCGCTAATGGTCTCTGATGGCATCGAGGCTGTCAAGGGGACACAGTAGGCGCTCAGAGCCAAGGCCCCTAGTAGCCTTCTGCAGATGAAAAGCTGTCATGTCTGCCCCTCACTGCCAAAAAGCTCCGCCTTCGCTCCTTACAATCCTATCCATTTCCTATATCAGTGGGCTAGATGGAGTGCAGGGCATGAACTTTTTTAACAAAAAGATGTGATTTAGCGACCAAGCTGGTAGCAATGAGTGTGTCACCTCACCACAATCTAAAGCCGTTTCACATGCTATCTTATTAAGTGGGCTTATTGAAAAAACAGCTTGATGGGTTAAGTGTGAGGAAATTAAGGGTATTTTGTGAAACATTAAGTCCATTAAGAGACACACACACACTCCTAATTGAAGTGTGTGTTTGTGTCACTTTGTAAGTGCTCCTGTTCAGAATAGTGTGCGTTCATTGGAATGAAAGGTGTGGAATCCCTAATCAAAAGGAATTATATTTCCTTTGCCCTGTCACCATCCTTTTTAAAAATATATTTGAGGCTCAACTGAATTAAATCTCAATGCTATGTAAGAGCTGTCCAACTGGTTGGGTAATTGTTTGCTGAATTAAGCCAAAAGTAGGTCAAGCCGTTAAATTGACTTTTATTTTACAACACCAACAGGCGACTACATGTCACATAGTAAGACTAAACAATGGTATCACCACTTGTTGCTGTGATATATTAGTTCAGGTCCATCAGCTCTTAAGAAGTAAAGCACATGTATACATAGAAAGTGAAAACTGGCTTATCCAACTGTGCATGCTTCAGTCTTAAATGCATAGTCAGGCAATTCTTATTGCATCATGTATTTTCACACCATAGAAAATAATGACAGACATGCAACAGTTTCACAGAGGTACAAGTTACTGAATATGTTTCAGCATGTAATAAATATTTTTTAAACTATTTTTGCACAATTTTAACTTTTCAAATATGAAACAATGTTCATGACATCTATACTTTTCCCAATATAATTTTCTTGCATTTTCTAACCTTTAGTTAAAAAAAAATCACCCTTCAAGTTTTCAGCAAATACTAATTTTCGCTCCAACAGACTATGATGTCACTCATTCCACCACAAGTCCAACATCTTACAATCAACTTTTTTAAAATAAACTCCATCAGCTACGTCTTTTAACAATATATTAACAAATCATATTGAGATCTTTTTTTACACAATTGTATCCTAAAGAATTTTAACTATATTCATCAAGAGCAAGAAAATTTCTTCTTTGAGGTGGATGGGATTCCTATTAGCTAGCAGGCTAACAGCTAATATACATTTTAGCTAATGGTTGCATATAAGCTGCTGTTTTTACAGCTTGTACTATGGATTGCTTTGCTTTTTGTCAATAGATTTAAACTCCTAATCTTTGTTTACAAGCTGTTTTTCTGCTTTCATCTTTCATGCCGGTTTGCTGATTATAAAACTACTAAAAGGCTAGAGTACAGGTGGTCGGTCTGTACTCCTCAATAAACATATTCTGCCTCACGTTCTCCTTCTTCAGCCGCTCAACTGGCACACTGCATTTGTGGAGCAAATGAAATATTTTTTTCCTGTTATAATTGTCTCACATCCAACTGACTAACACTATTTTTACAACAACTATAAGGGAAAAAAGCAGTTTGGCGAGTTGTACTGACAGACTATCTCAGTGCTGATTTCTAAACAGTCAGCGTGATTTTTGCACCTTAAAAGTGCACAGAAAGGCTGTATGCTTGCGTAACTGTATTCTCGCCAAAACTGGTAATGGCTTAGACAGAAATTCCCCTGAGCAAAGGGAGCTTTTAGAGAAAAGAGCAGAGTGAAAAAGTTACAGCGTGCTGACGTCCTCCTGGAGAAAGACGAACATGCAAGATGAAACCTGCAAAGTCATGCTTTTGAACAAAAACAGAAAATTGCATTATGCCTGTCAAAATATTTTCTGTCAACACTTGTGTAACTGTGTTGAAGCATGTTCCCTTGAAACAGGGCATAAAAAACTAACAGTGTGGCCAGTTTTCTATTTCAAAGAGGACAACACTGCAATGTGCTGCAAACTAAACGGCTATTTATGAAAATTAAAATCCAGGCCATGCTCAGGGTGAGAAACTGAGTCACAGTTAACTGCAGTCACTCCTTAATCTATGTATGTGACATTTCTCGCAGCTAGATAAGACAGCTGACTGTTTGACCTTCATGTAATGTTCTGCATCAATTGAGGCAGCGACCCGTGTGTTTGTGCGAATATGCCGGTGTCTGTGGTGCTCCAATTAGATAAGAAAGTGAAAAGAATTGGAAGATGGTGGCAGGTTGAGATGAATGACACCAGCTGGTGAGCCATTGGCTTATTTGTACAACGTCCAGCATTTGTTCAAAATGAAACAGAGCATCATCCAAGCAATTCTGCTGACTCTGCAGATGAACAGCCAAGGCAATGAAGTCTTACAGTCATGTTATGCGTTTCTGTCAACTCGTTTGTACATTTACCAAAGGACCAGGTAAGATAACACGTCCACTGTGCCACACCCTACCCACGTTCTGCACAAGTATCTCAAATATAAGAAGCAATAACCATCAACTTTAAACAGTAGGTGGTGTGCAGCTATTAAGACTTCTAACAAATCATGAAATTCACTGCAGGATTTGATGCATGATAGTGGTACAATTTCATATGATATAATTTCATATACTTTCAAAGCTAAGGACTGCCTGACGGTGTGACTCATGCGCTCATTTTCGATTTACAATGGCACTCAACTTTATGAAACCATAAAAGTCTAACATTTCGGAGACTATTTCAGAGCCACGTGAAACAATTTAATTGTTTTTTCCAATTTTGGGTTTGATGACACAAAACCAAAGCAGCACTGTACAATACGAAAAACCCATATTTAATGTCAAACCATAATATTGGAATAAAATGAACTGTACAGATTGCATACATAATTTCAGTTCAGTGATAAACATGAGGAGTAATTGTTATCCATCCAAATATAATCAGCTTCAATGATTAATTTCATCTTTAAACATGTGCTCACAATATTTTAATGATTTGACCTACATTCGAGGCTTGGGATCTTACAAGATCTTGTAAAATATGATTATGATTGGGCATTAAGTTGATGTGGGTTTCTCAAAATAATAGTGTAAAGATACTACATTTCACAGATTCATGGTATTTAAACATCATTAAGTTATTCAGCTAAGTTACATAATCATTGATCACTTTCTTTTACAACACTGTGTACATTACTGTGACAGTATTTTGAGTCATTAATGAGACAAAAATATACACTGCTCAAAAAAATAAAGGGAACACTCAAATAACATCCTAGATCTGAATGAAAGAAATATTCTCATTGAA
This sequence comes from Xiphophorus couchianus, assembly GCF_001444195.1. Lineage (NCBI taxonomy): Eukaryota > Metazoa > Chordata > Actinopteri > Cyprinodontiformes > Poeciliidae > Xiphophorus > Xiphophorus couchianus. The sequence continues at coordinate 21,103,196 of NC_040233.1, forward strand.
TACTTTGTTCTGTACAAAGTTGAATGTGCTGACAACAAAATCACACAAAAATCATCAATGGAAATCAAATTCATTAACCAATGGAGGCCTGGAGTTGGAGCCACACACAAAATTAAAGTGAAATAACACTACACGCTGATCCAACTTTAATGTAATGTCCTTAAAACAAGTCAAAATGAGGCTCAGTATTGTGTGTAGCCTCCACGTGCCTGTATGACCTCCCTACAATGCCTGGGCATGCTCCTGATGAGGTGGCGGATGGTCTCCTGAGGGATCTCCTCCCAGACCTGGACTAAAGCATCCGCCAACTCCTGGACAGTCTGTGGTGCAACGTGACGTTGGTGGATGGAGCGAGACATGATGTCCCAGATGTGCTCAATCGGGTTCAGGTCTGGGGAACGGGCTGGCCAGTCCATAGCTTCAATGCCTTCATCTTGCAGGAACTGCTGACACACTCCAGCCACATGAGGTCTAGCATCATCCTGCATTAGGAGGAACCCAGGGCCAACCGCACCAGCATATGGTCTCACAAGGGGTCTGAGGATCTCATCTCGGTACCTAATGGCAGTCAGGCTACCTCTGGTGAGCACATGGAGGGCTGTGCGGCCCTCCAAAGAAATGCCACCCCACACCATTACTGACCCACTGCCAAACCGGTCATGCTGAAGGATGTTGCAGGCAGCAGACCGCTCTCCACGGCGTCTCCAGACTCTGTCACGTCTGTCACATGTGCTCAGTGTGAACCTGCTTTCATCTGTGAAGAGCACAAGGCGCCAGTGGCGAATTTGCCAATCCTGGTGTTCTCTGGTAAATGCCAAGTGTCCTGCACGGTGTTGGGCTGTGAGCACAACCCCCATCTGTGGACGTCGGGCCCTCATACCATCCTCATGGAGTCGGTTTCTAACTGTTTGTGCAGACACATGCACATTTGTGGCCTGCTGGAGGTCATTTTGCAGGGCTCTGGCAGTGCTCCTCCTGTTCCTTCTTGCACAAAGGCGGAGGTAGCGGTCCTGCTGCTGGGTTGTTGCCCTCCTACGGCCTCCTCCACGTCTCCTGGTGTACTGGCCTGTCTCCTGGTAGCGCCTCCAGCCTCTGGACACTACGCTGACAGACACAGCAAACCTTCTTGCCACAGCTCGCATTGATGTGCCATCCTAGATGAGCTGCACTACCTGAGCCACTTGTGTGGGTTGTGGAGTCCGTCTCATGCTACCACGAGTGTGAAAGCACCACCAACATTCAAAACTGACCAAAACATCAGCCAGACAGCATAGGTACTAAGAAGTGGTCTGTGGTCCCAACTGCAGAACCACTCCTTTATTGAGTGTGTCTTGCTAATTGCCAATAATTTCCACCTGTTGTCTATTCCATTTGCACAACAGCAGGTGAAATTGATTGTCAATCAGTGTTGCTTCCTAAGTGGACAGTTTGATTTCACAGAAGTTTGATTTACTTGGAGTTATATTGTGTTGTTTAAGTGTTCCCTTTATTTTTTTGAGCAGTATATATTGACAGATGTTTTGATACAAACGAATTGTAAGCTGTTTTTTCTCAGTCTTCCTTAAACACACACTGCGTAACTTTGCTTCTGTCCATAAGTAATTATTGACGATTAACAACAGAACGGTATATATAAAGTTGCATAAAAGTAAACCAACATTGTCGAACTGAAACGGTAAAAAAAATAGCAGTGTTTTTCCCCTAAATTAACGTTGCATACTGGTAAATTGTGCTGTCCCTCCCATACCATCCCTCTCAGCAATATGTAGTTTCTATTTGGCAGCAAACAAAACTGTCAACATATAAATGAAAAAAATATTCTGACTCTCATTAAGTATTTAAAAAGTTAGAAACATTTATGTAATTACATTATGGATCAGAAAATATCAGTATTGGCAGGTAACAAGATCAAACCAGAACCTAAGAACACTGGGTCAGCTTTTGATTTATAACATGTTTTCTAATTAACATTTCTCCATACAACCATTACAGCTAATTCTTTATCCTTCTAAATGGAATATGTTCTCATACACTTTTAGCAGAAGCTGAGTAAAAACTTAGATCCTCATATATGAATAACCCTATAATTACTTTATTTAGACACAAACAATGCAATATTTTCACCAACACACATCAAAGATGTGTGTTGGGTTTAAACACACATCTCTGTAGATCTTTTGATACCTAACCCTTTCTAATCTCATTCACATAATCCATGAAAAATAACTATTACAGACAAACAGCAAACAGTAATGTCAGCTTCCTAATCTGGGAAACAATCACAAACTCTTTAACAGTTACAACTTTGGGGAAAAAATAAGCCACTTTTATGTGTTTGGTCATTACAGGTTTTAATTAGATGTGTGGTGAAATTCCAAAGCCATCTGGGACCATCTGAGATCACAGGGACGGCAGATGAATCGCAACAGTTTCTACGTTTCACTGCAGACTTTGTTATGCATACCAATTGGCAGCTCACTGCACATTGTGTCTACGATATTTCACAGTTGTCTGCGAGTTGCATTTCCTCACTTCAGAAAAATCTCTTAACAACAAAACGGAGCAGTATTTTTTTCTAGGGCTGTCGGCAGAGCAGCAAGTTTGGGGCTTCAAATCTTCAGCCCTTGATGATTAGGATTTTGAAATTTGCATCAAAACCTAATTCAATTAGGCAAAGATGAATTAAATATTCAACAAAAATAACTGCTCTAGTCATGCTTGTATTTTTACCACTTACATAACAACTTCTGGACAAAAAGTTGAATTCTTTCATGAAGTTTGATACAAAACCTCCAAAAAGTTATTCATGCATCCCTTCATTCAGCTTAACTGTGACTGGGGATTTTAATGTTTTTTTCTTCCATTAACTCTGAAATCAGTCAACTTATCCAACAGAGAGAATCAGCTGCACCAGTTGAGCTTTGATCATCAACAGTAGAATACGCAGACCCCTAAAGGTTTAGACTTCATGCCCTAGTTCGTCTTTTACTTTTTATTTAGAGAAATGCTTTCTTTTTCATCTTGAGAAGCATATCCAGTCTTTAATTTGTTATGCTTAGAAAAAGAAAACTGAATTGAGGCTGATTCGTCCGAAAAAAAAATCCAACAGCGATTGGTGTGAACAAGTATGGGGCTGTTTTCCAGGAATACATACGGTAGGTTACAACTATCACAACTTTCTCTGACGTATAAAAAAAAAGAGTAAATGTCTACAGTTTAGAAATACTTTGCACAAAACAAGTACAGTCATGATATGGAAGCTACAGTAATACTGGTTTAGATCTACATTGTTGCATAGTGGATGGAGAGATGTTAACTGACATCTCCACCCACATTTCTAACCATGAGTAGCAACAGCAAATGATGGGGATTAGCAGTGCTAGCCAGCAACTGATGCCATCATCCAGAACACGTTACTGTGAATTATTGTCTCTGCTGCCCGGATACTGAAATTGTCATATGGCAACATTGTCTTCAGTCAGAGGCCTCTTCTGAATCATTGTAAGACTGACTGCTAACGAGATCCATCCTGCCCACAGCATCACCATCCACAACAACTTAAAAAAATACATTGATGGCATGAATTATGACAATATTTTATTTCCCTTTGGGATAAATGAATTATTAAACAGACCTTTTTGTATTGTTGTTGCATTTGTTCTTCAAATACTCTACAGTACGTTCTTATGTTAAATATATATTTTCTCAAGAATATAAATTATACCGGTCAATGTCTAGTCCTAGATACACTAATGTAGATAGATGGTTTCACTCATATGCAAAGTTGATGGCTAAAGAAAAAAGTGAAACCACTTCCAGAAAAAGCTGAATAATCAAAACCAGACACAGATCTAAAATGTTGGAGGTCCTTCGGCCCAAATGAAAAACAGACTGAGCTAATTAACCTAACATTTGGCCTTTCAATATCATTCATGTTCACCACCACACTCAGCAGCCCTTGCACTCTTTGAAGCAAAAAGAAAAAACAAATCACACAAGGAGAGGGTAAAAATAGGGCTCCTGCGGCAAGCACAGGCCATTTTTAGGCCCTGCGTCTGTTTCCACTTTACCAAACGCAGGGGTGCTCTGTAACACATTGGTGTAAATGGTTTATAATGTCACCAGTGGACTCTGAAATGGGAGACCTGGTTTCAATCAGCAGTCAAATTGCTCCTACATTACCCTCAAAGACAAGAGTAGTAAATCACTTTTTGCCTCTCCGCTGCTGATGTTCAACAAAAGACATTGTTTCAAAATTCACCACGCATGCCACCAAGAGCGCCGTATCTTTATGTAGGTTTGGGTTTCTGAACAGGGCAATATCAGCTGACTGCAGCACCCCAATGGATGCTGGAGTACAATATTCTTATCACACAGACAAAAGAAAATCTGTGTCCTAGAACGGAAACATTTGCTGATTACCCCATGCGCAAGATCCATCAGAACCAGTTGGAACCAGCTTGCTGGATTGCTTTTTTTGTGCCAATGCCCTGACAGTGGGCCAGCAAGGCACCTCAGAGTACTTATAAACTACTATAAACGCGAGAAACGCTGAACCCACCCACCACAGACCAACACACTATGGGTAAAACCTCTCATTAAAGCTCAAGAGCCCTGAAATTACTAAGTTTTTACCCACATGGAGAGTATGAGAAATCCCAACGGGCGTAGAGTTGCGCCGCGTGGTTTCTTCAGCATACGACCGCAGACAAGCTGGAGCGGATGCCAATCAGTGCGGCCAGTGTCAGAAAATACCAATATATGAGGGAAATGGGGCAGCTGCTCTGTCTGTGAGGAAATACTCAACGCAAGATCTTACAAATACTCTCACAGGACAGAAAGGTATCCAAGCCAACAAACGCCACATTTATGACAGGGCAATCTGTCAATCAAATCACAGAAGATTTTACAACAATATTTAAACCATTTACCTCAAGAACTGGAAAGACTGTGCTATCCATGGAAAGTGCCGTGAAAATACATTTCCACCCTTAACAGTTTCCCTTTTGCTGACGATACATTTTGAACTACTCCTCCCAGCAGAATTTTGTTCATAGGCTCTTTGAAGCATGACTGGCCTGTTTAACACAACATGCCACAGTATGTCAATCAGAAATGAGACCAGTCTTTGACTAGGCTACTCCAGAACTTCTACTTATTTATTATTCAGAGGTGGTTGTGCCAATATGTTTATGTTCATTATCCTGCTGAATACTTTATTATTTCCTCCATTTTGTGGACAATTGCTGAAACTTTGGTCCACTGGAGTCCCAAAGTTTTCAAAAGACTCTGTAATTCATAAATGATAGTGGCTTTATTTCTCTTTTCAATTTAAGCGGTACATCTGGTAATAATGAGGCTTGTAAGTAGGTAGCAAAGGTGTTAAGATTTATAATAATCTATTTAATCAGCTTATTTTTGAACTTGCAATGGTGTGGCGAGGGTAATATTTTCACATAGGACCAGTCTCCTTTGAACAATTTTTCTACTATAATTAATTAAATCATCATTCAAAATTTTAATTTTGTACTTCCCTAGTTTCTTTTTGGATAAATGTTTTTGGTTCTCTGAAATATTTAAGACAAAAATCCAAAAACTGTAATCCAAGATCTGTAAAGTCTTAATATTTTTTCACAGATATGTTTTGCATGTGTTTCTACTCCCATTTGGGTCTCTCCTGCTTCTAAAAACTGCTAGCGCACTTAAAAAAAAAAAACATCCGTCTATTTTTTGCCAGTTAGTTAATTTTTTTGGTGTCTTGAAAATAAATCATTTTTAAAACCTTCAAAATGTAATGTTACAAATAAGCAGCAACTGATCGCACATAGAAACCCCAGCATAGACCAACCCGATTCCTAGCAACCCCCAGCTGAGCTCCAGCATGTATGTTCAGCTGGTTGTACCACAGTATGTGCTGTGCAATGGCTACTGGATGACAAGAGTTTTGTTGTTGACTTACCATCCAGAAACCACTTGTTGCTTTCTTGTTGTATTCAACTTCTGTTGTTTTCGACTTCAATTATACAACAGATTACTCAGCTGTATAACTGAGTAATCTGTTTTTTCATTTTAGTCATTTTAACGTGAGAGTGTAGATGTTGAATTGGGGAATGTGGCCAGTGGCAGCAGCTTATTTTGATTAGGCCTATTTTGACAGGCCCTAAAACAGCTCATTCTGAAAGGAAACTCAACATAGGCAGAACTGAGCAGACTAAAATCTTATTATTTAGGAACAATTTTGTGCAAAAAGTGTAATTAACTTGTTTTGTATAGGCCGTAGACCTATCCTAACCTGTTCAAGGAAGTATAATAGGCCACCTTTAAAAAAACACTGTTTCAGCTAACCAATAAAACCAACCAAAATCTCCCAATGTTCTATGTGCAAGGAAGTCTGGATGACATTTAGCTGGTTTTTATCCCCCAATTCCACCCTTTTGGACTACAGTGGGTGACAGTACTCTTCAAGAGGCCTATTGCAAGCTGAATGGCCACTTCATCTAGATCACAGCAGGTACACAACTCTTTCCTGGGCTGCTACACCAACTTCTCAACATAGCAAAACAGAACTAGGGCACCACATGGGTTGCTACTGGTGAGATATCTGACAACAATTGGTGCCTTCTGTGGAGTCTAAGATTCCTGGCAGAATGAGAGATACTCCCAGGAGGGTGAATAATCTTCAGACCTGCCAGAATAGGCACCCTATAACTTGTAACAGATGACAACATGAAGGGCAAATAACAGCAGTATGTAGCTCCATTTCAAAGCAGAAGGGTAAAGGTGCTACAACCCAATTCCGACCTGCTATTGTCAGATTTTGAATAAAATCCCACCCAAAAATTATGGTATGGGAAAGATATTACCATCATTTTTTTGTATGACAATATTATGACAACATTAACATTAAACCAGTAAACTAACATTGCATGCAACAATGTTAGTTTACTGCACGTCTTGAAATTTATTGGGCTAGTTTATTAATTTTATTTTGGTGATTTGTAATGGTGTTTTATATTTTTTTACCAATACGTTTATTAATCAACACTCTGGTTAACAGAGGTTTATTTTTTAATGAGCTACTTAAAAACATTTTTATTGATTCATATTGAAATTGACTCTGTTTTCATGTTAAAATTTCAGTCTTCAATCAAATGTTAGAGGTCCCACAGGACCCATCTTGCTCGAAGACTCACTTTTTAAAAGATAAAAACAGAACAAAATCAAGGATTCCATTAAGAGACAGTTTCATTACTTTTAGCAACCAAATGTTTTTTATTAATTAAAGGATTTAAAAAATATTGTTCTGATCTGTAAACCTCTGAAGAGAACCCCTCTTAAAATAATTTCAATCAACTAAATTAGAAATCAAAAGAGAAAAAGATCAGTAAATCCATTTACCATTACATTAAACATAACGTCTCCCTATGGTTTACTTTTTCTTTTGATGGTATGCATTTTATGATATATGTCTAACCGATGATGTCATCAGCTGTGGTGCCTTGCCTTGTTTAGAAACTCCCAGAAGAAATGCTGTTCTGAAAAGGGAACAAAAGCAGAAAGCAATGTAGCATAACAGAGCGGGCCACTCGATAATCCCTCGGGAATAACGGTCATCTAAGTCACATGTCTTCCTTTGACTCACCTTTGGTTTAGAGTAAATTAAGTCAAATACCCTAGGGAATTTGTTGCCATTTCCATTCAAGATATACATGCTGTATGAAATGATGTCCTGACTTAGAGAAACTGTGAAAAGGAGACAGAATCAGTCACAGCCAACAAATAAGGAGCTAGGTTAGACACTGAAAGAAAACCTAACAGCTCCCCTGCTGTCCCTATCTAGTCAACATGATGGAGGAAAACCTTAATGCTTTAGCAGCATGTTCACCTAGCAGACCTGTCAACACAAGTTTGAATGATAACTCATCTATCCTTAAGATAACAAAATGTAATTCCTCACTCCCTCATCCAAATTATTGCAAACACCAGTTCACTTTTTGAAATCAATTATAATTTACACTAACAATAATGAGTATGCTAAGAAAATGCAGCCTGGTTACCCCAAAACTTCAAATAAACATGCACCTTGCTACTGTCTACTCAGTTGTCATGACCTGAGGGTGAAAAACCCAAACATGCACTAAGGCCGTGGTTTCCTTTCCAGAGATCTACTGATGCAACAGAGAGAAACTAACTCACCCTGCGCCATCTTGATACGCTCCGGCTAATGGCTAAGCCTCTTCATTGTGTCTCTGACAGTTTTAATTAAAACAGAGTTATATTTTGATTAAGGACAGCAATAAGGCAATTTCATAGTGATGCTCTGCAAGCAAAATTGCTTCCTAGCCTTTCCAAAAAAAAAAAACAAGAATACATTTATGAATAAATGAGAGTGGAATTGTACCGATAAGGTTCTTTTTGGCCAAGGATGATTTCCAGTTTTGTTTGCATTCTGACTGACCTCGATTCCAGCTTTGACAGATACTTGTTCAGAGGATTATGTAAGAAAAGAAAAAACATTCTAGAGGTTCTTCGATAGAGACCGTAGCTCTGAGTCCAGATGACAACGAAGGAATACAAAATTTTCAGTTTGTGTCTTTCAGCTTTAAAAGTGCATTAAAGCACAAATTGTCTGAAGTGTTTACATACTATTTATAGGAAGAGTTCTTAGTTTTGATTGATTTAATCAACAGGGAAAAACCCCTTTTTCAGTATTTGACCTGCCAATCACCTTTCAAAACTGATTTAGAGAAGACTGTCGTAATTATAAGTGTAAAATAAATAAAAATAGGAAAATGGGCTGTATGTTATTAATCAGATGGTACACCTAATAAATATTAAGGGTAATAGATATTAAATATGCAATTCTATCACAGATGATTGTTCACTTTTTTGGCCACACCCACATAAAGCAGATCAGAGTCAACTCAAGGAACAAGCAAACTGCAACCATTAGGGGGCGCTACTGACAGAAATGAGATCTTGAAATTTAAAACCTGTAATTGTGCTTATCAAGAATTACTTTTGAATTCAGATTGAAGGCTTCTGAACCTGGGATTGTTAAATGTCCAACGCGCAAAGGCTGAGTAATTTAAAAGAGATATTAGCATTGCTACGGTCGGTGACTGGCTAAACTGGAAAAGCTCCAGGTAAGCTGTTCCTTTTCCCAGTTTGTCAGTTCCTGCTTCATTTTCATAATAAAACTATTTCATGCCAAGGTACTTCAACTATTGCGTATCACTTTATTTTTCTACATAGTGAAGTATTTAATTGAATTACAAGTATCAAATCGTCATTTTTACCAGTTCTAAGCATTATTTCCTCCTGACTTATCAAATAGGACAGTTGGGTATAATAACAGTTGATCAAATTATAAGAAGTCCAAGCAACCTTTGATATTATTTACAGAAGCCGAACAATAAACATTTACTTACAATAGAGTTAGCAGATTACAGAAAATTCTCAATTATTGAAGTCAATATAGAACATCCCAACGAAAATTAATGTCAACATTTACCAGATAAGAATTTTATAAAACCTGTGTTCAGCCAAGATTTCTGAATAAATATGCCAGTCATTATATATTTTTTAAGATATTGTCTTAACTGGCCAGTGTTCAGCACAATGAGCATGGAAAGTATTTGTACTAAACAGTATCAGTATTTTATTGCCCATAAAATATATTGAAACCTGTATTTTAAAACTAATCACATTTGGACGACAATGATATGATTTTCTTGTCTACCAGATATGCTTTCATCAAGACGATAGACATCATAAAGAGAAAGTATACTCACTGTTACATCTAGTGTCTTGATGCATAAATGATATGGTCTTTAATAATTAAAATTATTTGTCTAACCTCAAATGTTTGAAACTCCACCAGTTTTCCACCACTTCATCATTTATTTAAAAAAATAAAGCCAAAATGAATAAGTTTTAAAAGAAAAGCAAACTCCTAAGATGCATACAAAGTATGTGGAAGCGTAGAAATTTAAAGGGTATACTCTCTTGTTGCTGTTATTGTAAAAGTTAAGACTCCAACAATTTCTTCTTTTCTTTTAAATGCTCATTCAAACTATTCCGTTATAACCATTTCACCAAATCAGAAGAACTGGTTATTATTTTATAATTGTGACAATGACTGCCATCTGAAATATTTAACATTATAAATGGTTCACCATGGTTGCTGCATTTGAAAGGGTTCCTGACCAATATTGGCTAATGCCCCTCCAGCCTCCGTGCCTAATGCAAAGCCAGGGAGAGTGTTCATTTTGCTTTGACCAACACCCACTGACATGTGGGCCCCAATTCAAATCCTGCCCAGGGCCCCTCAAAAATCTGGGATTGGTCCTGCATCGGAATGAAATCTGTCTGCACACATAGTGATGGAAAACAGTCTGGGGGAGAAAGAAAAAAGCAACAATAGAGCGTGGCAGGTGCTTTTGCACTTGATGGCCACAGGAAAACTCAAAGACCTCTGTCAGATGACGATGAAGCAAAGCGATGATGCAAGTGAACCAGCCAGATTCTTTCAGGTTTCTTTGACGAATCAACATTAATGTGACGGGTCAAATCATTACAATGCAATTGCATATTAAAGCACAGGGTGACGACATGCTCAATCCCTACAGACCACCACTTCTCTCCCCACCTCTCTTCCCCCCTTTTATCTCCCTCCTTATTTTATTAGTGATTCTCGGCAGAGTTTCTGCTTGACTGAAAATTTCATCCCTGCAAAGACAACTGCGACGCCAAGCTGTCCACGGAGAGGTTCATGCGGCCAGCCATGCAGGTGTTATTTGCATTGGGCGGGGGAATGACTTGTGAAGTGAATGAGGAATAATTCTGTGCCCCATCATTATCACAGTAACGCTCTTATAATTAGAAGAACTGGCAGCAGACCAATATAATATGCATCTGGTCCAGTCATAAAAGTTGCTGCTGGCTATACATTGGGTTTGAATAAACAGAGGCGCAACAAACTGCATGCGTGGCTGTCTGCAAACCAATGAGATAATTTGCTATATTTATTTTTAAAATTAAGTTCCAGCTTAAATTTAAAGTGGAGACATGCATGCTGTCAGTAGAAATCTGTGCAAGTTAGGCAACTTAACAGGAATCTTACCCGACTCAAGTTCAACGGAGAATATTCATATGCACTTACTGAATCTCCTCTTTGTCGCCGCCGTTTGCATTTCTCTCCTTATCTGAAGAAGCGCCGCGTTTAGTCCCGTCTTCACTAGTTTGAACCAATCCACTTCATGTAATTAACAACCACCAAACAGAGGAGTTAGAACCGAGCGTGTGAGAAGACAGAAATTTAAAAGAAAAAAAAAAACACAGGTGGGAAAGATAGAGGAGTCCACCTCCGGAGAAGCACGAGGTCCTATCCCGGTCAGCCGACACCGGGGTGGGGGGTCGTGGATCTGCTGTGGATCTATTCGTGGCAGCTCCGGTTCGCTGCTGCCGCTAACGGGTTAACGTCCGCCTCGCTCAAGTGTTCGGCGTCGCTGCCAACAAAATAAAAGAGAGAGAGGAAAAATGACGGAGAGAAGAAATATTGTTTCCCTCCTTGTCTGTAAAATGCGCCGCTTTTAAGTTAATTTGCGAGCATAAGAAGGAGAAGGAGCCGTGGCAGGCATGGAGTTGTTGCGTCTCTCCCCCCTTCGCAGTCACGCTTCTTTCTGCCTCCGTGGTGAAAACACACACACAGGTCGGTTGGTCAGTAGGATTTAAAAAAAAATTATTTCGGTTTCACTCGGCTTTACTCGCCTCTGAGTGTCCATTCATTGCCGCTCTCCTCCTAAAACGTGCACCAAACGTGAAAATCTCACGGAAATAAAATCCTTCCCTGTTTACCACAGAGGATAAACTTCAAAACAAACAAGGTGAATTTCTGAGGAGATTATGCCAGGGACGGATCGCGAAACAATGGACTCCCAGCTGGGCACAGACCGAAAAGCTCCCCCTAACCACACTACAGTTAAAAAAGCACTTGTGGCAACCACACATAAAACCCCACAAAATAATATGTTGGTGTGGGTGCGTCTTAAGCTCCATATAGCAATCGCTATATCGCTGCATAAATGAAATTTTATTTTAAATAAATAAATAAATAAATAATAATAATAATAATATTGTGATTTTCGTTATTCTTACCTCCTTAGCAGTAAGCTACTTTTTTTTATTATTAAACAAGCTAAGTTTAAAAAAATATTTGGGGTTGAATATTGTCTAGGTCTTTAAATGCTCCTGTAAATCACTGAAGGGCCTGTTATTATTATATCAACCTTCCAGGTCACTCAGGTCTTCTGGTTCTGGTCTACTTTGCACTCCCAGAATCAGAACCAAACATGGAGAAGCAGGATCCAGTTTTTATGCTCCTCTGATCTGGAATAAACTTCCAAAAACCTGCAAAAATGCTGAAACTCTGAGTTTCTTTAAATCAAGACTATGCCCACCCGTTAAGAGCTGCCTTTGATTAATTTATTCAAGTAAACTTGCCTTGCTTAACTTATATGAATGATATTCAGTACAAAAGACTGCTTAAACAAGTAAAATCAGCTGGGTTAGGTAAAAATAAACTTGTCCAGTTAGGGTGCAGAGCTTGGATATGACCCACTTGCTTTTAAACATAAGTGTCCTTTAGGCTCATTCATTAATCTCTCTATTGTTTTAGGTCAAAGAGAAAACTCAGGGCTAAGACAAACATTTCCTAACGACCTTGTTCTTGGTAGCAGTTAAGTTAAACTGCACTTTCTGTTCTTCCTAAGGAACCCCTCTGGCTATTGGCCCTCAGATCTCACTCAGGGAGCTTCTGAAAGGAGCAGAATCATGAATCATCACTGGGAAGAGAACATTTATAAATATTGCCCTATTATCCTTATTTTCTTCTTCACCAAATAAATTTCATCTGGTAGCCTTCTCACCACCTCTGCTCTCTTTGTGTAGACTCAGGACAAGATTATAATTCATAATTCATAGGTGTTTGCCAGCTCTCTGGCTCTTTCACCAGGAGGTAATATAGTTTCTTTTAAGGCAGGAGACTGAGAGGGAGATGGGACATATTCCCCAAGGTTTGATGACACAGAGGTAGATTATCATGCATCTTTAATTATCATAAGGGAAAAAAACACATGCTAGATAGCATGTGTTTGCTAGTTTTTAAACTAGCATATTTAAACATGAAGTTTAGTAATAGAGACAGGGAACGGGCTGTGCTTACAGTGCAGTCTGGTTGATAATGCTTGGGCACTCGAGTGATTCGGCTGAATGCGCAGGGCAAGGATGATATGACCCCCAGTAATGAGGACCTGAATATCTTCAAGATTTTGACACTTTGCTCCCTCGCTTCCTAACCTTAGTGTGATCAATCGTTAGTTTGGCAGAACCCCCTACCGAACTGCAGCCTGGCTACCTCCTCACCTTATCTAATAATCGGTGCAAATTATGTTTACACAAGGTTTCACCCTGCAATAAATGTCCCTGCAATTGGGCCATCCTCCGTTCACCCCACACAAACACAGAGACACACAGACACACACATGGACCTGTGTATTTGTACTTCATTTAGCAATAATGAGTTGCTATGCGACCTCAACGTGATTGAAAAGGATTTCTGTTCCTTTTGGCGTACAAATGATAACCCTAGTCAAAGCACAATGTTCCTGGAGCAGGATCTTGTCAGACAAATAAGAGACCAAGCCAGCATTATTACACTCAGAGGGAGGCCATTGTTTTGATACAGCAACCATCAATATGTAGGTGCCAGACAGAAAAATTGGTACATGTGCTCAATACTGCTGCAGCGAATCTCTGGTGGCCGACAACAGGCTTGCTTTTCAGCTAAAGACCTCTCCTGTGGACAGTGTGGAGACTCATAAACAACCTTTCTGTCTGAAGGTCAGAGACAATGTTTAGTGTAGGGTTTTTTCTCCTACAGAAGTTGCTAAAAACTCCTCCGAGGGCAACTATGCTTTTTCATTGCCAGATTTTCTAAACTGAACACCAGACATCACCACAGGTTTAGTCAATATAAAACCAGATAAAAAGCATTTTATCTACTGTGATGTAGAAAATCTCAGTATTTACGAACAAATGATTTGCAACAACAAGGCTTGATATACACAGATAAGGCATAACATTATGACCACTTACCTAATAGAGTGATGGTAACCCCCTTTGGACACTTAAATATTTGCTTTAGAATCTTGCATCAAGAAGTTAGCAGTAGATCCTTTCTGTCTTGTAAGTTTTGATGTGGAGCCAACAACTCTTTACAACAAATAAAACAATTGAAATAGCTCAACTAACATGATTTTCCTTCATATTCAATATGAAGTGGCACTTTTAATTGTTACTACAGTCTCAAATGTATTAAATTCTTTCATGAAAAGCATTTTCAGTCCTTAGTGAAGCACCTTTTAGCTGGTACAATCTGGTGCAAATTGGAGTTATTGCCAGGCACAAGATTCTGGCTGCGTTCCTGACGAATCTCAGCCCACTCTTCACAGCCAAAGGCCATCAATTCATTAATATTCTAAAATTTGGCTTTTTAAAATCTCACCAGAGAGCCTAAGTTCAATTCAGGCAACTCTAGTATCATCCAGGAATTCTTCTGAAACTAAGCCTTGTTGGAATTTGAGTTATGCCTGGAGTTGTTGTCTTTTTTCAAGCCCCAGTGACATTTTAGTTTCAGCATCTTTACAGACAGAATGAGAGATTTACTGATAATTAATTTAATTCCTCTTGCAGGTTTCCAAAGCCAGAGGAAGTAAAGCAGCCCGAGGGCATTACTGAGCCACCATCCATGTTTTATGGTAGGCATGGTGTTGTTTCAGCATGTGCTTCGGCCGTCCTCTTCCAAACATATTGCTGATCCAAAACCCTAAAAAGTCAAAAGATCAGAATTCTAAAAGCATTTTGTGTTTTTATTCAGCCATGAACAAACTGGAGCTAACTTTTCTATTGTTTTTGGGTTAGTTTCCGTGGTGGCGTAAGGGATAGTGCGACCCATATTTGGAGGCCTTGAGTCCTCGACGTGGCCATCGAGGGTTTGACTCCCGGACCCGACGATATTTGCCACATGTCTTCCCCCCTCTCCTTCCCCGTTTCCTGTCAGCCTACTGTTACATAAGGGACACTAGAGCCCACAAAAGACCCCCTGAAGGGGTAAAAAAGAAAAAAAGTTATAGCATGGCACTCTTCAACATTTTCTATTTGCTTTACTATGGAGATTGAAACATCAGTGGTTTCTACCACTAAATCTTGCTGTTGGTCTTTTTTAGCCAGTGGAGCATTTTGACCATGTTTCCTCCTCAGAAGTCTGGTGGAAGCTGTTCATAATTTCCTTTTCCTGCTACACCCAAGCTGCTTTTACTTGTGCACTATGCTTCCAGCTTTATCTCAACGAACATTCAGTTCATTTGCTAACTTTTTGTACTCTTTCCCTTGTTTGTGTGTAAAACAATGATCTTGCAATGAAACATTACCATTAACTGTTCTGGTATCTGAGCCATTCCATCTCAAACAGCATGGATGCATCAGGTGTGTTTGAAACCACACTGGATTTGCAAACATGTGAATCTGATCAGAGGCTGAATCATTCTGAGACTGCAGTAGTCATTGAACACATTCATTTGGGTGAAATCTTTCCAAATATTCTTCATTCTGATGTACATTGTTTATGGCTAACATCAGAAAAAAATTTTTTTATTCTACCTGTAAATCTAATCTGTAGTGGTAGTTGAATAATTTTCAATACAATTGCATGGACTAATAATTGAGTAAAAAGAAACAAACAAAGATGAAAGATGCCAACTCTAACTACTCCACAAACTACTTCATAAAAGCTAAAAGGTTAAGTACATGGATGGGGAATTCAGAATTGAGAATACTAATTAAAACTGATTAGAAATCCCCCTTTTTTCAAACATTTACTTGTCTCTCAAGACCCTAAGCAAAAGGGTTTTTAAGCCTCATATTACATTCTAATTTCTAATATTAACCTTAAAAAGGAACGATTAAACAAAAAAAAGCATTAAAACAAAGCTTTGAACCAACTTTGAACCTACACCTTTCAACTTCAAATCACCAGAGAGAGTCTCAGTATGGGGCTGCTCTAACTTCATTTCTATTTTGACAAAAAAAAATTACATTTGTACCAAGAAGAATTCAGTCTGCAACATGTTTAAAACAACAGACAATTCTTGTCTGTCTTTGCACAAGCTTTTGGATGTCTGTTGGTTTCTCATTGGGAATAAGCAGCCCTCTTAAAGAATTTTAAAAAGATGACCTGAAGTAAACTCTTCAGAAATGAAGGGAAAACAAAACGAAACTTTGCAAGAACCTGAGAATATCAGACAATGTGTTTGTGTGCAATTCAAAGAAGACAATTTGCCACAATTAAGTTAGAGGGCAATCCTTGTATCCTGTTGCTCAGTAAGGCTTTTGTGGATTTCCTTGGTTCTCTCTTCACGGAGTATTCCTGAAGTTAGGTTCATTCTTGGTAATGCAAATTTCAGGGAATAGGAGTCGTCAAGTGGGACTGATCAGCCAATCAGAAGAGGGCTTTGGTTAACTTAAGTGATGCAACAAGTTAGACAGAAAAAATTCAAAATGGGTTCTTGTTTTTTTAAACAAAGGGTTGTAGGAGTTTTCAGAACTCCTACACTCCTACTCCTGTTGGATCTCCTGCTGCCTCCCATATCAGGAACCGCCACTGTGTATACAACACCCAGTAACCGGTGCCTAGATGGAAAAACGACCTGTCAATCATCATATTGCTATGCCAGATCACTGTACGTACTCTTATACCGTTAACATTTTTTGTTAGGGAATTTACATCTAATAGAGGAGTTAAGTACGAATTCCACTCAAGACTGCTTCTTGTTCATAATGCATGACTGACTAAATTAGTGCAAATGGAAAAGTGTCTGAGGTTCCATATCAGCCTCAAACCAAAACACTGTTAGGATTAAACTTCATACATGGATCCCTTTATCAGCTACTCACTTTTTAAACTGAACTCTGTGGGGAAATTAGGTAGAAGAAATGACTTGTAAAGCAGATCCCTCTAATTGGAAGGCTCTTTGCATGGTACTTGATGGTGTGAAGGCAGATTCTATGGAATATAAAGTTGATTAAACTTTATATTGCATAGGAATCCTTACATATATATTATAGATTGTTTACATTTATAGACTGACTACCAATGAAAATTACCTTATCTTAGCCAACTCGAGCACATTTCCATCATATGATGTAATTAATGTGCACTGTCCCTGACAGACAAATAAATTCAAAAGTCTAAATAACCAGTAATAATTAATTGCATACACACTTTCTTAGCAGCTCCATTCCTTAATGCAGTGAATTTTCAGGATGAATGGTGAGAACAAAAAAAGAACCAAACCAGATTAGATCTATCCTACTAAATCTGAACTATTTTTCATGAATTTGATTTTTGTGACTTCCAAGGCCACGACAGTCATGGTTGTAGCCCCCATTATTCCCTACCTGGAAGTGTAATTATAATGTTGGGAATCCATTAAGCATCTGAAAAACTTTAGTAACATTCAGATGTAATTTTCACACTCCAATTGGCCAGATGCCTTTATTCAGAGTGATCTGTGAAGAAGATCCGTAAGCTTCAGATCTAAAAGAGTCTCTGCTTCGCAATTAATAGTATTTATTAAAGGAAGGATTGACAAAACCTATACTGCAGTGCAGAAGTATTTACCCCAGCTTGAAAATTTATACATTTTGTCATACTAACAAATGTTTTTTTTTTTTTATTTAATTGGGATTTTATGTGACAAACCTGCACAAGATAGTAGGATTGCACAATACACTGCAAATGTATCAGTATTGCAACAATGTTGTTTTGCTGGAAGATGAATCTCTAACCTCAGTTACAACGTTTTTGCAACTGCTGACTGATTTCCATACAGGAAATCAGTCATTTCCTTTAGTATTAACTTTAGCATTAAATAACTGACTGAGGTCTTATGGTTGTATTTCAGCAAAGCAATGTAAGCAAAGCTAGTAGCATACTGGAATTTTCATACAGGAAATCAGTCAGTGTGTTTTCCAAACCTTGCCACACTGTGATGCCACTACTGGTGCAATATTATTTTTCTGCCACATATAGTGTTTTGCTTGTAGCTCAAAATGCTTAGTATTTATCTCATCTATCCAGATGAACTATTTTCACAAAGATCCTCCGGCAGATCCTCCGGCAGCATCTTTACCTGAGTTTATCTTCTTTATTTTATCCCCACCTTGTAAGTATAGGTAGATGTCCATGTCTTGATAGGATTGGAGTTATGCCACAATCTTTCCAATTTCAAATTATTAATTGATCAGAGCTCTGAAACGTTAAAAGCTTGGGTTGTTGGTTTATAACCTGTATCTTCTACGTAATCCCTTACTTGTCTGGTCTTTAATCTTCACGGTTACCATGCTTTATTTTTTTTTACTCAAATAAAAAAATTCACAAAGATGATTCATTTTCACTTTAACATTGTGCACTACTTTGTGTTGTTTTCTAACATGAGGGGGGCTTTTGTTCCCCTTGTTAACATTAGATGTGTTTAATCCTGTGGGTGCCATTTCATTCAGTGATAAAATAATTCAACAAATCCTAAAATAAACAAAATTAATTGATGCAATTCAGTCAGGACCACTTTTGCTAGAATAATAATCATAACCATGTGCAATAATAGTAGCAATTAATACCATTTTATATGCTGTGGGTTGATTCACCGACCTCCCTGCTCCTCTGTGCACAAACATGGAAAGCCAGAGGCAGGAGAAGCAGGAAAGAGCTAAATAAATAACAAGTATTAAATTGATTAGGTCAGACACAATATAAACAAGATGAGTTAGGGTAAAAGTGAGCTGGAAAGCAGCTCAAGAAGGAAGAGACACAAATTTTCAGGTAGTTAACAGTTTAAATAAATGGCAATAGTAGTTTCGATGTTCAGAACCAAAACAGCAGATGAGCTAGTGAGGAATGCTAACATGCTAACATGACTCACTATTGCGTTTTGCTACTAGACTAGCAAAAACATTGAAAGAATGATTTATCATGGTCCTATATGGGTCAATAAGATCACTTCTTTTGTTTTTTTAACTTTAGTATTAAATGACTGATTCAGGTACCGTACTCTTTTGGTTCTGTTTCAGGAAAAGCAATGTAAGCAAAGCATGCTGGAATCAGTAAGCACTCCTTAGCGATGAAGAAGCATCACGTTGTAACTGATCTACATTTTCTTGTCCGACAAAGCCACCTAAAAGTGAAGGACTGGGTTTGTTTGTGTGAAGAGGCTGCAAACTGTGCGTAGGCACCATTCTAGGCGTGTTTATTAACGCTGAGTATAAATTTAAGCCTCTGTTGCCTGCAATTTAACTCTGTAGCACTCAGACATAATGGTCACTTCCCTCCAGTATTCAAACTCTTCTGAGCTAAAAGCCTGTCATCAAGTCATTTTTTACAATAACCATTATAGACTCCTTTATTTTTCTTATTGGTAAGTTGCTCTGTATAAAAGGCTTTGCTAAATAAATTAAAGGTATCAAACACACACAGAAAAGGAAGTTGTGGTTTGGCTGTAAGGCAACCTGCTACACTCATGTCGAGAAAATAGTATCTGTGGCAGAAAATGAAACGGAGAAGGGTTGTGTCATTTGGTTTCAGATTATCATACGCAACTATATTGCAGTACAGAGTATCGTGTAATGGAAACACAGTCCAGAGTTATTATGAAGCCTCTAAGATGTTCCTCTCCATTTAGACGCATAAATCACATCAAACTTCGATGTCTGTAACCCCTAACTCATTAAATAATTTGAAATAACTCCGAAATTATAGACCAGTTCCCTCATTTGATGGGATTACAATATGAACTAAGGTGACTTGGCTGATCTGGTGGCAGGAAATGAGCAACAAATGGTTGTTATTTTGTAGTAAAGAATAAAATAAAATGCACACTTCCTTTTCAAACCGGAAATAAAGAATTATTATTACACTTCTTCTTTTCTTTTTTTTTTCAAAATAAAAGAGTGCAAGTGCATTGATGTGACTAAAAGGAGAGGAAAAGAGGAAGTTTTCCCTTCTAGGTTATAAGTGGATCAAAAAAGATAACTATTGTCTACCTAGAAAACTAGTTCTCATTTCGGTTGAAGTGAAAAATGTTCAAAAGCTCAACTGTTCAAAATATGAATGCCAAGCAGACGCTGCTCTAAAAGTCACATGTACAAATCTAACATCCAATACAGAAGCTTATGTTTCAAATTTAACCATAACTGATTAAAACTTTAACTTGTGCTTAAATTAATTCAACAATATAATAGCAAGAAAAATAACAGTTAATACAAGGTCTTTTTTTATTTGAATGTTTTCTTTGACTAAATCATGTAGGATCTTATTTTTATATGAAGTATTCTTCTCCATGAATATCTCTGTCACTCTGTAAGAAGACGTCCTTGTTATCTCATTTCCTCATTTGAAAAAAAAAAAATAAATCAGGCAACTTTAATAAAGATAACCGCCAAGGAGTTGAGTGACCTGTAAAGATTTTATTTTGTATAATATTTTCTTATTTTTCAGACTGTCTTCAATCTTTTCAATAAGTAGAAGCACAACACGTTTTGCCTGTTGAGCCCATGGGACTCAACACTGCCCCCTGTTAGTGAGACACAGTGCTTTCTCTCACCCTGGACATTTTCACTGCGCATTTATGGGAAATCAGAAAGGATAAATATGCCACTCAATGTTCAAACTGTTGAACATCAGTCTATATAGAACATGTACAATTAAACAAATATACTAGGAGGATAAAGATAACAGCAACAGGCATGCACCAATTGCCCGCTTCATTGACAACGTGTCACAGCGCCACCACAGGTGAGGCACAGCAATGCACTCACTCGCCTCAGACTTCTTCCATGTATTTGAACAGGTAAATGGCAAATTGTGACTTTGACCAAAATAATGTTGATATCACCAATAAAAATGTAATTTATATAAAAGCCAGGAGGAAATTTAGATTTTCTGTCATCTATTTTACTTCTCATGTATCTATTTTACTTGTCAGGTGTCAGGTCTCACCAGTAATCTTGATTGCATGACAAAGGTCATGAACCATTTTTGCCTTAAGGATAAAAGATGCTTCCTCCCACGTTGGCTTTCTCCCACAATCCAAAATCATGACTGTCAGGTTAATTGGTCTGTCTAAATTAGAGCTGAATGAGTGTAGAAAATCTTGCGATGTCAGTTGCGATACGCCTCTATTGTCTTTTCCTCTCTGTCTTATCTGTGCTTGCATCACTGTGTGACTGTTAGCATCTTGGTGTGAAAGATACTTTGCCCTGTATGTCTTTGTTCCCTCTTTTCCTTTCTGCTTCTGGAAACAAACTTATTTATATAAAATACTTTTTAGGTTTTTAACTAGTTTAATTAGTGTCATTTAAAAACTTTACTCCCCTTTACTATCAACTGGGATTGGTTGTTACATTTCAGTTGTCATTGTGTCTTTAACAAAGGATGTGTTATTTAAGTGCTGTCAATTCATGGATTTGCCACTCAAACAGAGAATGATATGTTCGTGCAGTGAGCTGTGTGAATGTTCATGTTTCACTTTCATAAATACATAGACACTTCTCCAGAATTGTGTCATTATTTGTGTGTTTTGTGAGTTCATATCTGACAGGTCCACTGGATGTAATAGAGAGAGATCAAAATGTGAAAAGTGTAAACTGCTTCCATAAATCATCATAAGCACCTGGTATCATTTCTAAAATAATTGCTTTCCTATTTGGAAAAGAAAAATCCATTAGAAAATCTCTGATGAATATTCTTTGGCAAAGACTGCTGCAGGGTTTCGAAGCAAGGGGAGATATCAGCCTTTGTAAATTGGAGAAAGGAGCATTGGTGCTTGGGGGTGAGAGGATAAGGTTTTTTAAAATTAGTTTAATTTGCTATTTTAATGCTCATTTGTACACATATTTTCACAAATGTTCAGTGAAAATGTCATCTTCCTTCAGCAAGCTGCATCCCCCCCAGTAAAATTTATAAATAATTTTACTCAGTTTTGCTTTTATCTTTTCAAAATCAATGATTAACAAATGAAACACATCATTTAACTTTTACAAAAGAGACCTATAACCTAGATTTATTAGAATTAATTTAATGATTTTGCAAAGCAGCACCAAAACAGCGTAGGGATGACTTTTATCGTCCCCTGAAATCTGGTATGTGGTGTCTTTATGGTTCTTCATTTCTCTTATTTACTCCGTAATGTCCAAAACCCTATTTAGAGTGTCCTAATGAGGTTAACCAAACATGATTAAATACTGATACAACCATCAGATTGTACCAACACTGATTAAAATAATATTTTATTGCCAGACTGGAAAACATCTATGCAATATGTGATTAATTTGAAAAGGGGAGAATTTTATTTTCCAGAAAACCTTCCTCTTTAAACACATTTCTCTTTATTTTCATGTGCTTTGCTTTAAATTGTAATAGCTCCCTGCAGTTACTGGTGAACAAGTAAGATGTACAACTCGCAGCAGTAAGGCAGTCATGTCGAAATCCAGAAATATTCATGTGCATTTTGTTTTGTGTTTAAATGTAAATGAGAGAATTAATTAAATGACAGAATCTGTTGACATTTTTCGATCAGGTAAATTAGTTTTACTCTCATCCCTAATTACAAATTTGAACCAAGCCTGCATGCACGTCTTGAGCATTGGGTTTAAATATCAAGCACGGAGTCTGTTATGAACACATGGCAGGGGATCTCGAGTGCATTGGTTGTTAAAACAAAAACCCACCAGTGTAATTATCCACTAATTTACACCTGCAGAGTTCTGCCAGCAACAACAAAATACACTCTCTATGCTGTATTTGCAGACTTGCAAATAAGGTGTTGCTTTCTGCCGTGATACCGCTATATTATTTGAAGTTTTCAGTTTAAACAAGCCGTTCATCACGACTGCATTAAGTGGCAGGCATGGTGTGCATGCTAAGGAAGCATCAAATGACATCTGATGGCAAGTGAGCCAATGGCCTATTGGGAATGCAGATAAAGCCTGAGGAGACAAGCCTGCCTTAACGAAGGAAGGTGATAACCGCCATCATGGCATTTATTCTATCTGACTTAAAACATTTAGCTGCCTCTGTCACCATTGATCCTCAGCTATAAGCTGCCATGAATGAGTCTGTTTTTTTTTTGTTGTTTTTTAACAAATGTTTTGCATGTTGAAAACCAGACTGGAACCTCAGATTACAAGTAGAGTTGGACCCTATCAATCTACAGCCACTTGTAATGAGAAAGATGAAGGAGCCTCAGTGTCTTTGAAGCCGCTGGCCCCGCTGTGTTGGCATGTATACAAAGTTATCAACATACATTTTATTTCCATCCAACGGCAGAAACACATTTCTTCCTCTGCTCTTTGAAAGTTATTTAATTCATGCCACTTTGTGGGTTTACTTTTTCTTTCTCCTCCTCGTTGTGATTTTTTAGCTTTAATTAGGGCTGTAAAACCAGATAGATTCTGCCGATAATTTGACTTCAAATTTGATTTTTTTTTTTTTAACCAAGAAAACGTTGCTCATTAGACTTATAAGTGTCATTACTGCAGCAGAGCGCATGTGCATCTGATCAAAAGATTTTACATCTGGACATTTAATTTTTTTTTTAACATGCAGAGTACTTATTTTGCTAATGAAGTCAGCCTTCACTGTGTACAAGACATCTTGATATGTCAGCAGTTTTTTCTGTGATAGTTCAATGCAATACAATGTATTAAAAAGCGTTGAAAAGGTCAGCCACAGGAAAACAAAGTGGACTTGACGCATGCAGTGACCAGGACATCTTGAGCTCATTCGGTTGCAGGATGCTCTCGTCTTGTGTCTGTCACACAATTAGTGCAGGGACTCAATGAGGCAGGAAAAACAGTTAATGAAAGTTAATGACGAGAACACACAGAGCACTTGTATCATTAACCAACATGCAGTCAAACATGCTAATGATTGCGGTTATCGTCTCTGCAGTGGGTCAGAGTCAGGCTCCAAATTGAGTCAGGTTTTTGCTTGGATACAAACCCACTGTGGTGTAATTCAAACTGCAAATGCTTATCTAACAGACAGGAAAATCATAATTCTTTGTAAAGCAATTATCGATACAGTCATGTGTCTGAGTAACGCATGCAGTGCTTCAGTGCTTCATTCACAGAACTCATTGAAGTGTTTCACATTAGTCACACTACAACTTTGAACTAGACTGACGTATTAAGGTATTATGTGCGAAACGAATATATAGAATTCAAAAGTGTAAGAAAAAATGTATTGTGCAGTTTCAAGCTAAAGTGTGGAATTTATTTGAATTCAGCCTCCCACAGTCACTAACATTACCACAGTTGGATCCAATTACAACCTAATTTTCTACTAGCACCACCTATCTAGAGACTGAAACTTCAGGTCTTCATTGCAAAAATAACTCGGAGTCAGAATTTGTTGGCTTTAGTGACGTGTTTTGTATCATTGCCATGTTGCAGGGTCAAGCTTCAATGTTTTTACAGATGTCCTCACATTTTTCTCAAGTGTCCACTGCTACCTCGTCTATGATGACGAATAGGACCTTAGCATTCCCAGAGCATGACACTTCTACCTCTATGCCTCACAGTTGGTAGAAGGTACTTTTCCTGTAATGATGTATTTGGCTTACGCCAAACATTTAATCTGTTCTGATATACAAATGCTTAAATTTTAGACTAATCAGTCCAAAGAACTTTACTCCAGTAGACAACGGTCTTTGTTCTTGTTCTCTGTGGTAAATACTACCACAGAGAGCTTCTGATCTTCTGCTGTATCATCTTTCTCCCAGTACTTAAATATCAACAGCAGCAAGAGAGATGAAATTTTAGGGTTTTTAGAGACTTGCTTTAGCATCTTTCAGTCTGCCTTCAGTGAATTTAATACTAAGCATGCTTTTAAACATTTTCAATGAAAATAAATGAGGTTACATCATAATTTACCCCTCTGGATTCTGATGAAGGACACATGGCCAAACTCTTTGGACTGCATATAAAGATGTTTCTTAGTACTTCAATTGTTGTTAGTCAAGTGGTTGAATACAAATGAATGCCACACTTTTCAGATTTTCATTTGTGAAAACTTACAAAACCATGAATCCTCTTACAACTTACAACACAATTATGCATCGCTCTTTGTCGTCTATCATATAAAATCCCCCACGATACACTGAATCTGTTATTATAAGGTTCAATGGGTATGAATGCATCTGCCAGTCACTCTATGAACACCTACAAATATTAATAACATTTCAAGGACGCTTGAGTTACTTTAAAGAATATAATTGTATTTTTTATGTGAACAACTAAACGCAATTTTTCACTATCACAAGCAGACCACTTAAGCCACAAGAGAGAGACATGAATGATCTGAAATGCTTCCCTCCTTCAAAGGCTGGAACCACAAGAAACACATAAACACCATTTCCACAGAAGCTATATTTAAAAGGCAGAATGCAAAGGGGAAAAAATGAAGAGGAAGAGACATCCCCAGTAAGAGACAGAGAAAAGACAGAATGGTGGGTTGGAATTGGATGAAGGATGCATAAGCTCTCATTGAGCTGGCAACAGTGAAAAGAGTCCTTGGTTATTGAAAAAAAGGAAAAAATCAAAGGCAGAAAATTCCTGCAGAGGGATGGGGGCAGAGAAACAAGCTTGTCCTCCTCTTCATTGTTTTTCTCCCTCCACTGTGGTTGGAGTAGTTGGCCACTCAGCGTTAGAGGAAAGATGCATAGCAGCCAGCAGGTTGACGAAGGCCGTAAGCATGAGGATCTGAGAGCGAATAGGAGGCGACAAAGCATAAATTGTTTTCTGTTCTTCAATGTGCTGGGTTGTGCTAAGTGTTTAGAGGTGCTTCTCCAAGAATGAAAACAGTACAGCACTTTTCTTTTACAATACAGAAGAACAAGCGTGCCAGAACGCATGATGACAAACTAATTAAACATGAAATGTTAAAAACCTACAACGGTGCATGACAGAAATGCCAATATTTCATACAGAGTGTGTAACAGAGCGAGCGCTGCAAATGTTGCGGACGAAAGGACACTGGCAGCAAGGTCACGATGTAGTGCAGGATATGGTGTGCAGTGTCGTCACGGTTACTACATAGAAAGAAAGGAACAAAAAAAGGAAGGAAGAAAACAAGAAAGAAATGAAGGAAGTAAAGTTGTGAAAATGGGACAAAAGAGAATAAAGACACAAGGAATAAAGAAAAAAGGAAAGTTGGAAGGAAATGAGGGAGGATAGATGCCTGGATATTAAACTGAGAAGAAGGGACACAGAAAAGATGGAAGGATACATAAACACAAATAAAAAAAGGAGGAAGGAACAGGAAAAAGAAGTTAACAAGAAAATGAGAAAGAAACAGGACAAAAAAGAAAGAAGGAAAGAAGGGTACATGGAGGATAGGAAAGACAGGAGCGGCAGAAAATAAAGAATGGTTACATAAAGATGGAAGGACAGAATAAAAAAAGGAAGGACAGACAAGTGGAAAATTGAAGGACAGATGACAAAGGAAGGGGTAAGAAAGGAACTGAGTGAAGAATAATGGGAGGAAACAGCTATGTGAAGAAAGGAGGAAAAACAAGGACAAAAGGGAGGATGCATACATAGAAACAGGATTTACAGATGGAGAGAGACATGAGGAAGTAAGGAAATATTTTAGAAAGGAAGAGAGTTGAGAGAAGGGAAGAAAGAAAGAAAGATGGAAAGAAGGAAGCAAAGGAATAAAAAGAGGAAGGAAAAAAGACAAAAAGAAAAAAGAGAAAAGAGGAACGGATGGAGAAGAGAAAGAAGGGAAGTCACAATGAAGGAAGTAAGAAAGGAGGTGAACAATACAAGGATGACAGGACACAAACAAAAAGGCATGGATGTAAAATAAAACAGCAAAGGGTAAATTCGGAAAGATATAAAAAGGAAAAAGAGGAAACAAGAAACACGTGAGTGAAAAAGACAGGCAGATGAAAAAACAAAGGAGTGACATTGAAAGGACACAAGGGTTGAAATTCATGTGGAAACATCATGATTGGACATAATGACTGTAAATGCAACTATTTGTTTTTTTGATATATTTTCCCTACTCATATGCAGACCTGAAAAATACTAAACAAATCTGAATGTCGTGACTTTTAACACTGTAGGAATGCTGTAATGTGTGCCGCAGGAACAGGCTGCAGCTTCTGTCTGCAGCCAGCTGTTGCAGACTTAAAGTCAGCCATGACGGATGTGATGGACAGACAGAATGTCCTCTATTTCTTCCTGTCATCTCGGTCAGCGTTTTCCCTCAAGCAGATTGGGTTCCTCGAGCCGTTCCTCACAGATCATCGCAGGGGGATTCTGATGTTTCAACTGTGCACAGGGTATCCATCAGACAAGTGGATATTAGCTGGTTAATTTTTAATTCCTGGGATGCAAGAGAGCCATGCTCTTTTGGGGCAGCATGGAGCGAGAGCTAATGGGTGTGGATTAGGTATCACGAGCGGATATCTGGGAATACCCCCCCAGGGAATGTCGAGTGGGTCTCTGCATTGCAAGCCAGCCAGAAAGCCTCTCAAAATCGTCCAACTATTGACCTTTTGGCAGCGCAAAGGAGGTCCACCGAAAAGATATTGAGTAGATGCTGGCGCGGTTCATTAAGCCAGAGTGGGAGTTTAACATGGCTTCTGATAAGGTCTGTAGCCAGTCTGACACATTCAGACATAGATTTCTGTTTCCCACAGAAAAACCGAGAGAGATCAAAATGCACACACTGCAGGCTCAAACAAACGACAGCTGGCTCTGAGGGCGCGGTAACTTCTCTCTGAAAACCCTGCTGATTGCGTCGATGCATTCGCACCAGACTAATACAGAAGATCTGGCTGCCGGGCTAAGTGCACGTCAATCCACTCTCGGGACAAATAGAATCAAAAACCTCAGCCATGTTTTCTTGATGCTCTGTAATAATTTCCTTACTTTCAGGCGGATTGGCAGTGATGATTGTTTTTATTGACTCAGATGTTCCATTAGGAGAGGAGCTGCTTGGGCTAAATGGCTCATGACAGCAGCACAGAGCCAGCTGATGATGACCCGTCACTAGACCTCACACTAGGGTTATTAACTGGACGCCGATGCAGCAGAAGCGCCAGCGCTCCTCTGACAGTGATGCATACATGGACAAAATATTCTACCATCTTCAATTTCCTCAAACAGCCTGCAGAGGAGAGCTGGTGAACAGAGATGGGGGGATGATTGTGTCTTAGTTTTGTAGCTAGAACAGGTATGTTGTGAGTCAAAATCTAAGTGATTGAGGTATTAAATGTTAATAAAATTGCACCATCATTCAAAACTTAATTTGTTTTTCGTGCAAAGCGGAGGTTACATGTTAATAAGCTTTTCAGTGTCAAAAAGACGGTTCAGTTTTTACTGAGGTGTTCGATCAATGCAAAGTTGACGTGCCTCTGAGCTGGTTGTATTTAAAAACAGAAGATCCAGACAGGACTACTAAAATTCCTGCACTGGCACAAATCGATTCTAAATTAAAATAATTTCCATAAATATATATTTTATCAGATAAAAAAACTTGATTAGAATAAAGAGTTTTGGTATTTGTAGCAGAAGGTCTAAAGCTACATTCACAGCATGCAAATGTGACTCAAATACGATTATTTTCACCCATGTGACCCATATCTGACTTTTTCATGACAGTCTTTTCTTTTGTTAAAGATTTTGTTGGCTTTAGTGGCCTTTATTTGAAAGTAGTCTGACAGGAAAGAGGGTAATGAGAGAGGAGGAAGACACGCGGCAAATGTCGCAAGGCCGGGAATCGAACCTGCGACTACCGCCACGAGGACTAAGATCTCCATACTTGGGTGTTGCTTTGCCCCTACGCCACCACAGCACCCCATGACAGTCTTTTCTGATCTTTTCACGCCGGAAAAACCCCCCAGTTTGTGCCACCTCCATATGTGGTACTAAATCAAATCCAATAGTTTTCAATGTGTTTGCAGTCAGAATGGTCATGTTGTATTTGATCCAATATTTACATCTTTGACATGAGACATTCATCATAATTCAGCACCCGGAGAAGCCCCGATGCTGTAAATCTGGACAAGAGCAATGTTTGAAGCAAACAGTGTCGACATCCTAACTTTAACTTCTTTCATCTTGTTATGATCTTGTGACAGTACTGCTGCATTTCTTCTGGCAGCATGCTAATGGCTGGAGCTTGTGGAGCTGCCAATCTGGGAGTACCTTTAGTTTTCCATGGCACTGATTGGCTGTATGCCTAAGAGCAGAAATAAAGAAAACTGTATGTATTAGTTTCTGCAGAAATGCCAAGATGGGTTCCACTGTGTAATCGGTGTTTAAATTATTAAAATAGGCAGCTATAAAAAATATTTTGAGGGAGTGTTAGAGTAACTGTAACTCTAACAAATACCAGGAGACAACACTACTTTATGTTAGTGATGTGCTGAAGTAGCCAATTTGATTATGGGTACATTTTACATTTTCACTTAATTTTTAAGGTTGTTTTTGTATTTTTATGGCTCTGCCTGTACACAGAGCATCCGTACTGTGAATGCCAATTCACAGCACTGTACACAGTCTGCGCTAAGCTCTAATTTCTGTACCTCACCAGATAAAGACAGAGCAAGCACAAGCCAAATAATCCTTTCCCTGAGTTTTTTCTTTATTTGTTTTGGTCGTTTCTGGAAGGCAAAAACATACAAATGAGACTTTGATGAAGTGAGGAATTTGCTGCCTCTTGTTAGTGGACAGTGACGCCGGTACATGTGTAGAATCTGGTTGGTGAAGGAGAGCCATCGTTGTTCAGCTCCTACAAATTACAGATGATTTATCACATGTACTTACTAAGGCACGTCTTTACAAATGAAAACAAGAAGACATTAAAACCTGTAGATGTAAGACTTTACCCCGAGGCATTGCAGAGCTTCTGTTAACATGGCGAATAAAGGATTACAAATATAAGATGTTGTCTGATCACCAGCGTACAGAAAAGAAATCCCTTGTTTTTATGGGGAAGACTCAGGAGCAAAGGAGATGAAGTCTGACAGACAGATGGGACAACATAAGATCTGGACAGGTGAAGAAGAGCAGGGTGTCAGACAGATAAGACGCGGGTGAAGAAGAGGCGGGTACCTGATAGGTAAGACACAGAGTTATTACAGTTTGTCATAGAACTAGAGCACACAGTGATGAGTGGTAAATGTTTTCAAGTTGTAGCAGAGACCAATTCATCCTGTGACTTTTGGGGATGGTTCAGACTCTAAATTGTTGGCATCCCTGCTACAAATGTGTGGAAAGACGTAAAGGTTTTATTACAGTAGTGTAATCTCACACTAAAACCCAGGGTTTCTGAAAGTTTGAGAGAGTTAAATTTAAGACGTCTTAAGACTTTTTTAAACATCACTAAGATTTAAATTTAACTCCAACATAATTAAAAGAGGATAAGCTAAAAACTTTATAACTTTGTTTTGGTTTACTGATGAGTCATGCACTTTTATCACATTACACCTACTCTACATTAAAAATAAACTACAATAAGGTAATTGCTTAATTTTTTTTTATTTTAGCAAAAAGAATCACCCTACTTGGTGATGTTAGCATCTTGACCCATTCCATAAAGCTCTCTCTCTCTCTATGCAACACTCTTGAGCTCCTCTGTAGACCACGTCATTGTTGGCCCTCATCTGGTTAAACCTTGCCTCTCACTCCACTGCTGAGTTACTGCCATTTCCAATCACTTCCACTTTATTAATAAACCAGTTGCCTGTGAAACAATTAGTTGCGAGGAAAATTCCATGAATGAGTTTACCACATATATAGTATCCCCTGAGATCCATTCATTCTTTCACAAACATTCGTAACAGCAGTCTGCATGCCTTTTTAAAATTTTTTTACTCTTGTTTCCATGGACGTGGCTGGAACATCCGGATTCATTGATTCGCTTTTGGTAATGAAGTGCATATAATTTATAGAATTTTGTGATTAATTAATTTTACCATTTCCACTTTCATCACATTTCATATTTATCACCTTAATGCAACCTTGCAGGGTTGCTTAAAGCTGGAAATTAGCTTCAAAAGTGCATTAACAAATCTTAACATTTACACACCTAAACTCTGCAGTCTTAAACACACCTCGTGTTGCTCTAACCTATTTATTTTCATTGCCAGAGTTCAGTGTGATACATTATGTTATTTAGTGACACAACAGGCTTGGAAACATCTAATTAAGTGTGCATTTTCCTTGAAGAAATTATGTTGTAATTATATAATGCGGTGTTATGTGGTAATGGAAGGATAAGGAAAAATTGCCTCAGACTTTTCGGCAGCTAACAATTATTTCTTAAGATGATAATTACGCAAAAATGCCTGTCAAAGGGCCGTGGAGAAAATGCTTGTTTTGTCCAGAAGTCACACACCTTCAATTTACAGCATTATAAAAAAAAAAGAAAGCAGTTCAGATTTAAGAGACTTTTTTCTCAATTTTTCAAATACAAAATGCAACAGACAATAGGAGTTTGGAGTTATTTTTTTAAGGGGTTGCCACTCAGTTCGGTTTCAACCGAAAAGGTATAAACCGGGGTGACAAGAGCGTGGAAGTTCACGGTTACATCTGCTGCCATTTTATCTCTGGTTTCAGGTTCTTCTGTTAGAAATGGATGTTTGAAATTGAATGTTTACCACAGTGTCACCTCATTCTGTCAACAGAGCACCTCTCCTGGAAGCAGACATGAAGGTGCAGCGGGGTGACTGACAAAAGGGGCAAAGTTGTTCGAAACTAGAGAACATGCATGCACAACAAATCCTCCCTGAGCATTTTTATGAGTTGCTTGCTTGGTGGGGGGCGGGGCATCGCTCCAGGAACACCTGGGTAGCAAATATCTGCGACTGCAATTTACTTTAATTTCCTATGCAAAACAATCTCCTTGGTTATCAAAGTCAAAGTATAATTTAATTTCAAGCTTAATTTAATTTCCCATCAAGTTCTTCAAAAATTGCAGCAGCAAATACAAAAGATTGAAGAGAAATTGCATCTAATATTAACGCAACAATCTCTACCTGTTGCATTAAAATGCAACAGGTAGAAACAAGGCAAACAACAGATGAGAACAGCAGCTTATTTTGAACTACACATTACTTGTTGACTTAAAGGCTGAACAGAACAAATGCTCTTCAAGAGTGAGATTATTTTTCTTTGACTAATCAAGAGTTTTGTGGCCTGGTGCTGTTTAAAGGAGTAAGAGAAAATAAAATTGTGTTTTAAAAACCACCGTCTACCAAACTGGTCCAATTTTTCATTAACAGAGCTGGACAAAGGCCATGTCTTCTGCTGGTCAGGCATATAACCAATAATTTTTGCTTAAAATTGAATTATTATGCTTCCTTCAACAGGTTAGGATAGGTCTATTGGCTTTACAAAATATGTTCATTTAATTTTCTTTTTGCACAAAATCATTTCTGAGATAATGAAATTTCAGTCTGACCAATTCTGCGTTTGACCCAGTTTTATAGCCTCTGTTGTAAAAAATGGTGGCAAATAGAGGCACAATTGTAGAATCATACATCTTTGAAAAGCTGAAGTAGAGCTTCCTTCACAATCAACAAGAATTCAGCAAGTCGTTTCTGGATTGTAAGTTAACAGCAGAACACTTGTCTTTTCCAGCAGCCATTGTACAGCTGTTAAAACAGCTGATCAAAAGTACTAGAGCTCACTTGGTTCCAAGGTGATGGGCTGGGCTTGCCTGGGGTTGCAAAGTAACGCAAAATACCAAAATATTAACTTATTGCCAAAACCTGCTGGGTGTTAGTTTTTAAGCAGTTGGGTTGTTTGTAGAAGAACAAAAACGTGCAAACTGTGAATTTTACAAAATAGTCCCCTTTTAAGATTTTAGATATTTACAGTACAATAATAACAATTTAGCTAGTTTGCTGAAGTTGGCAGGAAGGCAAAAAGTCTCTGGTGTTGATGGGTCAAAATTGAAGGCTGGACCAGGCTACACCATAATGAGGCGGAACGGTTGTCTGTGGCACCAGATAGAGCTGCGCTGCCACGCAGGAGTGATTAGAAACTCCCTTTATAATCTCTCTCCCTCTGTCCTTTCTCCACACATCATTACAGTAATACGCCAGGCTCTATTACCCCCCAGCATCTAGTCGATGCCCCCCACCCCTCCAGCCTGTGAGCAGACCTCAGAGGGGTGATGACGATGGTGGGTTAAGGCATGGCCCGTGGTCCCTGCAGCCTGGCAGCTTTAATTTCACGCTTTGTTAATGTTCCTATTGCGAGTGCTCCTCCTGCCTGACGCCCCGAGCGGCCCCAGCCAGGCCTGCATCTGTCCTGGCTGCCCTCTGCTTTGGCTCAAGGACTGCGCCAAGGAAGGGAGATGGGAACTCGCCTTTCCTTTTCAGTTTTTCTTTGCATTTGTCACCCATTTGTTGGATATCTGTCCCCTCACAACCTGCCCGCCCCCTGCTCACCTTTATCTCATTCTCTGGCCGTTGTGCACTCCGTCACTGTCTGTTTCATTCTCAGTCCACCCCACCCCCCGCTCTCCTCCTTCCATCCCCTTTCACCCACGTCGATTATCTATCTCTGTTCTGTTGCAGCCTTTCTCATCCACTGACTCTCCTCTCTCCAGTAAACAGCTTCTTTTTCTCCGCTTTCCCAGTGGCTGCACCGTCTTCCAGTTTTCCCGCTCCACCTCAATTGTTGCTCTTCATCTCTTTTCCTCCCTCGCTCCCATTATCGTCCCCCTCTAATTCAGGCACTCGTTTCGTTTTCATTTGCTCCGGCTTGCAGGCTCAATTCGGATGAACACATCTCATTGCATCTTCCCCTGTGCGTCTCCGTCTTTAAATCTCCATTTACACACTGTACCATCTGTATTTGCAAAGCAACGGGAGGCTGAGGATAATCATTCTGTCAACCTGCTCCTTCTGCATGAGTTGGCAGCCACTTTCAGGCATCCCTAAAAACGCCAGCGTAAGCACAAACTTGTTGAACCATAGTTTTTTAGAGTCAGCTTGAATATTTTACTGACTAGGGTGAAACAAAGGCCTAACCTGCTCCTCTGTTCTGCTGAAATACAATGCTTTAAATATCTTTTTCTGTTTTATTTTTCTCTTTGTCTGCACACTCACCTTTACAATAATTATGTGTTGGCACTCTTTCAGAAGTGAAAGTTTCTCTTGGGTGGATTTTACACAGATCTCAAATTTTGAGTAATTTGTTTTATGCAGATCCCTAATTTCAGAGGGAAATCATATATTTTTTCCACTAGATTCCTCTGAAATTTTATCATTAGTTTTCAAAATCCTTTTGTCAGCTGATCCCACTTGTTGCTGGAGGTGAGAGACAGGGTACGGCACAAAAGGATCAGCAGTTTAATTTAACGTTTTTGGACCGAGGATGGAAGCCAGAGTACTTGGAGAAAACCCTTTCAAGCACTTGGAGTACAGACAAACTCCACACATAAAAAATAAAGATTCAGAATGAGAACATGTCTTAAAACCTTCAGGTCAGCTCAGTTAAAAGAAGCAAGAAATTAAAACACATTAAAATATAGAGAAAATGTTCCCTCTTTGTTCTGTTATAGACTTCATACTTTTGTAAAAAAAAAAAAAAAAAAAGCTTTGACAGAAAAATCATTGCCATTAACTCTGTTTTCTCTTCTCTTTCTCAGAATGCAGAGACATTGCTGCCTCCAATTTCTGAACTTCTGAAACAATGTTTCTGTTTTAAACTGTGTGTCTTTCCTGGACGGGTCAATTAATGGAGTTTTCTCTGCTGCCAACTTTGCATACAGTTTTAGTCCTCCGAGAAAGTACACCTGACTTACCTCTGGAAAATACCTTCGGATTTTATTATAAATCTATCTTGAAAGAAGCAACTGGCGAACCTATTGTCATTAAATTTGTTTTGTTGCTTTTTTCCCCACAGAAAGCACTCCTGACAAAGTGAGTCTGCTTTTTGAGTGTCTCCTTCCTGTCGTTCCACCGTCAATTCACCTGGTTCTGCTGAAAGTTTCTGTCAGTTAGAGAGTCATTACTTACCACTGTCAGCACATGCTTGCTCAGGATAAGCAATAATTGTAAAGACAATAAGGCGATGCAATCAGTTTCCCTAGAGTGATGACTTTTAACCAGTTAGGGTTAAATATTTAAAATACCAAATTAGTCTGTATGTAGTTGGACCTGATTCTGACTGTGTGACTCGTATGAATTGAATTTCAACCATTTAAAATTAAAATTTCATTGTATCATCATGGCGTGCTTTCATACACAATAATAATAGTAACAGTATAACTCCATGTCAGTTAAAATTCAGGCTTAACTCTTGACAAAAAAACAAAAGATTTAGAATTTATAATGTATTTTTTAAAATGTAATTAACTGAATTAATTCTTATTCTGTATAAATCTAATTTTGACTGTTTGTGCATGCAAATATGAAAGCCCCGTGACTTTTCATATATCTGGGCATTGCAGTAGAGTGAATAATGAAGTGGGGTCTCCTAAGTGGGAAAATGGTGAGAAAAGTGAGTTTTTTCCTCTAAAGAGGCTCCTGTTTCCCAAAACAAGGGGGAGGACGTAACAGGATCTCTAGGAGAGTGAAGTCATCGAGTCTCCTGTGGGAGGGCATTGATCGGCGGTGAAATGCTGAGAAAAAGGGGAGCACTCATCAGATTCTACCTACTCACGCACAAACACACAGCAGAAGCACACAGGCACAAAGTTTACTGATAAAAACTTTACACACCAGCGTTTTATTTAACACCTTGTCGCTCAGCCCCACAAATATATCCAGACAATAAAGATACACTACAACACTAATGATGAATTTAAAAATGTAAATTTTTAGAAATTTAATTGAAAGTTGAGTGGAAGGAACAAGTTTGATAGAAAAAGGTGCACAAGCATCAGGAGTAGCTGCAATGTAAGACAGAGAGGCAAATTTCATTCAACAGTTTGAGAGATTCACAAGTGGCCGACTGTGGCTTGAGTCGATGCTGCAAGAGCTACTAGAGTACAACTACTGCACTTTTCATTGTGTTGTGAAGGCATGTTTTCGATGTCATTTGAAAATCAAAGTCTCAGAGTCAGGAGGAAAAGTGGAGTGGAACAGAAGCCTTGTCAGCCACTGTCTTTTCTCGTCCAAAGTCAGCAGTCATCTAAAGGAAATTTTCCAGCACTTCCTGCTTCTTTCTGCTGACAAACTTTACAGAGATTCTGATTTTATTTTCCAGCAGGACTTAGTACCTTTCCCCACTGCCAAAATACCACTACCTGCTTCAATCACCTTCCCTCCACCCAGGACTTGTACAAGTCAGTGACAGACAGGCCAGCACTCTAACCAGAACAAAAATCATATTATTTCTATGTGCAATACTGTCAAAAGGAAGATGACAACGCAGAGGAGCTAAAGGTCACTCTTAAAGCAAGCTGGGCATCCCTCAACAACTCAGCAGAACCATAGGTAATTAATGGCAAAGGAGTCCCAACCAAATGCTGAATGTACACAAAACTGTTTAGAACAACTCAATTGTTCATGTTTTTATAACAATACAAGTCATTCAAGACCAATGAATACCTTAAAATGTTACAAAGGTAAGAAGTGAGTTGTCAGAGGATAAAAAAAATGTAAAGTTACTCTAAACTAAAAAATAATATACAGAATTATTTAAAATCATTCCCCCTGCTCTCTCTGCCATTTTAAAGCTATTCAGCAGCAATGGATGTTGATCTAGCTTTTGAAGTTGATACTGCTAATTCCTAAAGGTGCTACAAATTTTCTGGGTTACTTACAAGCCCCTTTGTCTAAATAAGAGCAGTGTTAGAGAACACTGTGGCACCATGCCCACGTGAACATTTAATAACGGAAGAGATGCAGACCATGATAACTTTTAAAAATGTAGGTCCTTCCTGCAGAAAAATTGTAAAGAAAGTCAAGGTGTCACAGTTTCCTTCACTATCAAAAGGCACACAAACTGGGGCACACTCTGACGGGAAGAGGCCTGCCAGATCCGACGCCACAAATGAAGCAGAAGACAAGACAGTTAAGAGCTTGTGTGATAGGTGGGTCACAGGACAACAACTTCAAGCACAGCTTAATAGTGGTCGTTGTAAGTGAAACTCAGTTTGAACTGTGGAGAGAAGACTTTGAGCTGCAGGTTTGTCAGGACGAGTTGCAGTAAGAAAGCCACTGCTAAGACATCAGAATAAGACAAAGAGGCGTGCCTGGGACATAAAACATTGCCACTGAACTTCTGAAGACTGGAAGAAGATATTATTGTCTGATGGAGCAAAATTTGAAATCTTCAGCTCATCATGGAGGATTTTTGTACACCAGGGGTGTCAAACTCCAGTCCTAAAGGGCCGGTGTCCTGCAACGTTTAGATGTGCCTCTGCTGCACCACACCTGAATAGAATAATTAAGTCATTAGCAAGGCTCTGGAGAACTGATCTACACAAGGAGGAGGTAATTAAACCATTTTATTCCAGTGTTTTGTACCTGTGGCACATCTAAAAACTGCAGGACAGTGGCCCTTGAGGACACCTGAGTTTGACACCTGTGTTGTACACCGTCAGGTGGGCAAAAGAGATGGTGCCACAGTGTGTGGTATTAACTGTCAAACATGGAGGAGGCAGAGTGATAGTCTGATCCTGTTTTGCTGGATCCAGGATTGGCGACTTGCAGAGAGTGAGAGGGACCCTGAACCAAAATGGTGACCATAGCATTCTTCAGCACCATGCAGCACCCTCTGGCATGTGGCTAATTGTTCAGGGGTTCATCTTACAGCAAGATATTGACCCAAAACACAATACCAAGAATGACATCAGAAAAAATGAAGAAGGTGGTAAGATTGAAAACATAAAGTGGCAAACACAGTCTCCAGATTTAATCCCCATTAAGCTCGTTGTTTTACAAGTTGCTTTATCTGTCTAAGGATACTACTTTCATGAGTCAAAATGTTACAATTAATTTTGATCTACCAATTGATTCTATGAATTTTTTAAAACTCCAATATCTTATTTGTACAGTGCTCTAATTTAAAAGTGCAGTGAAACATTAAACTGCATAATTTTCAATAAACTTCAAAGAAATGGGGTGATCTAAAACTTTTAATTCTATAATACTCTACAGTACATGGATATGTTTTTCAATGGGCTGTAGACATTTCAGTATTATGTTTTTTTCTTCTTCCCATATTCAAATTTTATTAGACTTGTGTTTTTCATTAGATTGGTTAAAGCCATAATCCTCTATATATATATATATATATATATATATAAGTCCCATGGTTTAAATTCAATTACTGAACTACACATTTGAAGGGTATTCTACCGTAGATCTTAAATGATAAATCTGAATTAACCTATGGAAACCTGCGGAAATGCTACAATAATTAGCACAGCAGAAATCTTAACCCTCCCAAGCCTATGGAGATGACAGCTGACTACAGGAGGAGTCCGTCCATCGCTGTGTGGTTTGACTCATCCACAAAACAGGACAGGTCCAGAATGCAACCAACAATTAGGTCTGCAGAGAGGATCAAAAGGCTGACCTTCCCTCCACCCTGGACTTGTACAGGTCAAACTATTTAAACTTTTTCCTTCAGGTTGGCGATACAGAGGTATTTGCAAAAACCAGCTGCCACAGAAACACTTTCTACCCCCAGGCTGTCTCTATTATGACCACAATGAACACCTTATAGCCAGAGTGGTCAGATACTCTGCTGTAAAGCAAGACAAGTATAGTTGCACTATTCTAAAAAAATTATATTGGTTTATATATGTACAGAGTATTTTTTAGTTTTTTTTAAATCTCCCCTTAGGCATTTCTGTTTAATGTCTATGCACTGTGAGCATGTAAAATTACAGTCAGATTCCTAATTTACATACATTAACTTGGCAATTACAGCAGATTCTGATTTTCAACAAAGTCTTTTCCAACACTCAAAATGAGTTCCTTTCCCTACTGCTAGAGTTTTGGAAAGACACTCCATCCAAAGCAACAATTCATCACATTTTCAGACTTAAAAAGGTGCCCCCCAGAAACAATAGCTCAAAGTTTTAGTCAGCTAATGATTTGCTAGCAGCAGTCAAGCCATTAACACCACGGTGATTGTTTGTCTCTGTATTTGACTTGCCTCCCTGAGCTTAATCATGAAGAATAGTCTGACAGTTTCCCACAGATTGAGAACCATTGTACTTGCGCTTGTTGCTGGGTTACAGACAACCATCGAGTCCCCTTCACTGTTTTTGTCTCATACTTTTTCAACACTTACTGCATGTCTTAGGCTTGTTACGTCTCACGGTTGCTGTGAGGCTTGTTCCACATTTAGAAAATGGTTTTTGTAACTTCTGCAACACTCCAGACGCAACCCTGTTCCTCGGGCCATGGTACTGTGACACATCAAGGCCTTAGCTTGCATTGTTTTAGCTGATGCTCAGTATTGCTGTTTTTGTGTCTGTTTGCATGCCTGGCTGTGTGTATGTGTGTGTACAAAGACAATGTCCAATCCCTCATGTGAAAGAGAAAGCAGGCGGTTTTAATCTGCAGAAAATATTATTGTTTTCTGCAGAACACTGAAAAGAACCACAAAGAGTTTATCAGGTTTCTACTATTTATATTGATACACCTGGAGATGCTCCTGCAGGTAAAGATATATGGCAGCATGAAGTATAGCCTTGTCCACAGTTAGACAGTACCAAACAATTCTTTTTATTTGTGATGAGATGGGGAACGGGCCAAGGTGACCCGTCAGTAATATATGTGCTGCTGCTGCCAAGGCCTCCCAGGAAGGTATTTGTCATCAGTGTCCCCAAAGTATAAGGTTAGCAGAAAATCAGGTTATCAGTTTGCTGTTTTTGTCAGAAATGGCACAAAAATGCCGATTATCTCTTCAATGCAGCTCAGAAAGAGACACAGCTCTTCACACACACAGAAGCAAAGCCACACACACACCCGCTATCCTGTACTGGCATTCCTTGACCCCCAGCGTGAGCAGTTTGAAGCCTAACCTTGACCCCTCCATCTAAAGTAATTTAGTTTGCGGTGCCCTACAAAAGTATTATGTACCCCTTGAACTATTTCATACATAAAGACACAAATTTCAAAGTATTTTATTGGAATGCAATGTTATATATCATACAAAGTAGTCTCTAACTTAAGTTTAAAGTCAATATTAGGGGCAACAAAAAGGTCAGAAGAGCAAACTTAAACAGATCAATATAAGAGAGGTGTGGTCATTGATGAAGATCACAGGCTTCCAGGATCCACTCGATGGAAGTCTGGACAGAGCAATTGAAAGGAATAAATTCTTCAATAGGTTCAACTTTAGAAACAAGCTCAGCATCCTGCCCCCAGGCAAACCGACATCCCACCCCGCTTTGACCCACCACTTTCTTGTCAAACCTCAGATGTTCTTTTCTTCCACCTTAGTTATGGGCTCTTCTCCTGTTCCACTTGCCTCCCCCTCCTACCTTTCTGTATCTAAGACTTCTGCTTCTGCACCCAGATGAACGTACCCGTGTCAGCGAAAACATCTTGTCTGGTTCCAGTGCCAAACAAAACTCACCTTTCAGTCATCAATGACAATAGACCCGTTGCCCTGACATCTCATATAATGAAGATCCTGGAGAAACTCTTGCTGGCCCACTTGAGTAAGTAAACAAGCTCATATCAGGGCCTCCTGCAGTTTGCTTATCACTGTGAAGTTGGAGTTGAAGTGGTCATCATGCACCTGCTTCAACAAACCCGCAAAGCAGGCAGCACTGTGAGGATTATGTTCTTTGATTTCTCCAGTGGATTCAGCACAATTCAGTCTGATCTGCGTTGTCAAAAACTCAAGAAGACACAGCTGGAGGCCGCAACAATTGCCTGGATCTATGTCTACCTCAGATCTCAGTTTGTGAGAATGAAGGACTGTGTGTCTGACCAGATGGTCAGCAGCACCGGAGCACCACAGGGGAGTGTACTCTCACCATTCATTTTCACCCTGTACACTTGAGACTTCCAGCACAAGTGCAACCTCTGTCATCTACAGAAATACTCAGATGATTCTGCAGTTGTTGGGTGTATCAGAGGCGGACAAGAAGCTGAGTACAGAGAGCCTAGTGACATGGTGTGGGAACAATCATTTCATCTTGAATGTGAACAAAACAAAGGAGTTGATTGTAGATTTCAAAAGAAACCAGGTCAGGTCAAACCCTACTTCCATCATGGGAGAGGAAGTGGAGGTGGGTTAGGAATAAAAATACTTCAGTGTTCATCCTGACAACAAACTGGACTAGTGACTCTCAAGTGAAGAAGGGACAGAGCAGACTGTACTTCTTGTGGAAGTTCAGGTCCTTCT
Source organism: Xiphophorus couchianus (assembly GCF_001444195.1). Lineage (NCBI taxonomy): Eukaryota > Metazoa > Chordata > Actinopteri > Cyprinodontiformes > Poeciliidae > Xiphophorus > Xiphophorus couchianus. The sequence goes on from NC_040233.1 coordinate 21,144,659, forward strand.
GTGTTTGCAGCAAGATTGCAACAACTCTTTGAAGAGCCTTGAATTAGAATCACAACAACATTCAATTTCCCTTTGGGATCAATAAAGTAGTTTTGAATTTTAATTTGAATTCAGGACCCTCCACAGTTTGCTTCTCACCGTGGAGTTGGAATTGTAAAGACACTGTCATACACCCACTTCAAAAAACCCACTATGATTTGGACAAAGGAGCCTGAGTTGTGAGGCTCATGTCCTTTGATTTCTCCAGAGCACTTAAACACTCTGTCAGAAACTCAACAATTGACAGCATCAGTGAACATCTAACAAGCAGACCACAGTTTTAGCGGTGGGCAAGAAGCTGAGTACAGAGAGCATCTCCTCCATGTGTCGACTACAGTAGACTTGATTTGATTCAGAAAGTTGCACATGTGACCTCACCCAGGTAACAGTTTCATGAGATAGCAACGAGTATTTTCTGCTCGTGCTACAACTATTTGGTCCGATGCTGCAAAACTATCAACCACCCACCCGTGCTATGAACTAGAAAGGAACGACATTGATCACTGATCATTAGTATGCCAAGTTTATCTCTTCTTCTAGCCCGGGGCATACACCCACATAAGATAATCACATCAATACATAACCCCGCTTTCATAACGAGATGTATACAGAAGTGTTTATTAAATAATGAATACGTCCACCGCTGAGGCAGTTCGCGCAGCATCACCTTGCTGCTATATGGGATACCACTCCAAAGAGCGTGAACTCTCCTGCACAGCAGAAGCATCGGGCAGTGTAGGCGGAAACCAGAGAGAGAGGAACAGAGAGAGCGAGAAAGTGGGGGTGACAAATGTGCAGCATTATGTGAGAGGAGGCAGGAAGCGGCACAACATGTCAGGATCCAGATGCCTGCATCTCCCTCACATCCCCTCTATTGATGTACTTCAACCCACAGCTTTAATTGTGTTTGGGTTGGAAATGTCTATCTTGCTGCAGGCAGAAGTGGTGCAAGAGCAGGGGTTAATGCAGGGGTCAGGCGCCTCTACAGTAAGTGCTGTATGGAGCTGCTCAGGACTCTGCAAATAGCAAGTTACCAACTGCTGCAAACATTCCTTTAGGCACTTTATATGTTTATTTCACTCTTCTGTAGCTATTAAAATCAAACTGAAAACCAAGGCAGAGTGTGAATCTCTACAAAATCATACACTTTCTTATGATCCTTAAAGGGCTTCTCACACACCCTTGTCACATTTTGTCGAACTACTACAGACCTTAATGTGGGTTATGGAAATTGTATATGATATACAAACACAGAGAAGTGCATAGCTGCAAAGTGGAAGAACAATATTGCACGTTACACATTTTTATTCAGCTCCTTTACTATAATATCCCTTAAATATTATAGTAAACAAGCAACTCCCTACCTTCAGAAGTCAGGTTAGTAGTGAAAAGATATCACTTCTCATGAAAACTAGATATAAAATCAGTTAGACCCTATAAAATACATCAGTTTTGAGTCTTATATATTACTTTGCTCCAAAAATTTATTTTTCTGGATTTTAAGAAAAAAGTATATAAAAAAACAATAATTGATTCTGGAAACAGCAAAGTTAATTTATATATATATAAAAAATCTCAGGTTTTAGACATCCAGCAGAGCTCAGCTCAATCCATCATCTAGAAATGGAAATTGCAAACCTGCCAAGTCTCAGCCATCTACCTAAACAAACAAAAACATTTGTTTAAACTGAGCCGCAGCAAGCAGTCTGCAGATGAAGCCCTTAAGACTAAGATAGACCTTTTCTCACTGCAGGTGTGAGCTGGGGTAACCGGAGCAGAGAAATAAGCCCTTTTGCAAGTAAGAGCTGACCCGCATCCAGTTAGGTGAGAGACCTAAATAAAGGCAAAGCTGTGAAGAGGCTTTGAGTTGAGCAGCTGACCATACATTGGGCAGACGGTTCAGTGTGCCAGGGAGTCTGAGCAGGTCAGGAACTTGACCAGGAGGTGCTCGATTTTGAACCTTGCATATGTGAGCTGCATGCTTTTTTGTTTTGCTTTATTAAAAAAAAAAAAATCCTAAAGCAGACGTAGCAGCCTTTATGTCCTTTAATATACTAGATCTTTACTTAAATCTGATCTCATCTAAAACAGTATGTAGGGAAATCCTTCTCTTCATTTTTTTCCCCTCAGAAGCAGAGCTTCAGAGCCTAATATTTCTCTACAGCAAATGTGCTCTCCACAGGTAATAGTAAGTGCAATGCCATTAGAGGAAATTAAAAGCGACAGACATGACAGTTCGCCGTGGCTGCCTGGCTCATTTACCACCTAGCAACACAGCAGACGGGCTAAAGATATGAGGAATAATATGAACCAGGAAAGTGGGACAAAGCTCTGGAGTCGTGGAACACATCTAAGAGGCTTGGCGAGATCCTATTAAACACGGCTTCGTGACACCTGCTCCTCTCGGCTCTGCTGACCTGCATCTTGATCATAGCAAGAACCGGAATCGCCTCGCTTTGCATCAGACGAAGGAAAAACTGGAGCGCTGTTGCAAGAAGAGAACAGAGAGGAGGGTGAAAGCAGCGTTTTATAAGGGGCACTTTTGTGATCCAACATCAGAGCCCTTTCTGTCTCTCCCGCTAAATGATGAAATTGAAAAATATAATGGGGTAATGTAAAGCCCTTTTGAAATGGTTCTTTATATAACTGGCCTGAAACGGCTGCACTGTGAGAAAAGCAAAAGGCAAAAAAAAGGAAAACCTTTGAAACTGTCCAAACGCTTTGACAGAAAGATCAGCCTGTTATTGTGATTTTTACCTTAAACCACAATAAGAAGTCATCTTAGACTCTTATGCAACAGTTCTGTTAAAGCCACCTTTAACAAGTAAACAAATGACTCAATCTCAGTATTTAGTTTTGCTTCAGTACAAAGGTTTTTTTCTGGGTTATGAATTTGCATGAAATGAAAGCAGTTGAAGCAGCATGTGACAGAGTTTAGGGCTGCACGGCCTTTTGCCTCGCAGTAAGAAGGTTCCTGGGTTCAACTCCCAGCTGGGGGCTTTTTCAGTGGATTTTTCATGTACTCCACATCCTTGTGTGTTTTCCTCCAACAGGCCAAATAGATTAATATTAGGTTAATTGGAGATTCTACATTGCCTTTAGGTGTGACTGTGTCCATGAATGAATATATGATTTGTTTGTCCCCTTGTGGTGGAGCCGGCTCAGGGCGGTACCCTGCCTCTCACCCACTAAGAAATACAGATAGTAATGCACACACAACCAATTAATGGAAGGTTTTACATCAGAAGTTCAACGTTTTTCAACTCTGATAAAGCTCCAGACAGAGAACTTGGAGCTGGGTCAAGTGGACCCAGCCAATAACTTTTTGATCCAGTTTCAATGGTTTGTTAGAGAACATTTTTCTAGATTTATTTTCAAACACGTTTATAAAAGAATGAGACCCTGACTCAGACTTTCTCATCCAATGTCTATCTGACCTCACAAATGTGCTAATGGAAGACCGGTCAAAAATCCAAATACACTCCTAAAAAATCCATATATTCACAAGGTTAGATACTTTGTTCAGATAAATGAAATATCTGAATTTATATGACATTGAATTCTCATAAATAATAACACAATAAGCTGAATTAAAAAAAAATTACATGACATTTCACACTAGATTGCTATGTATTCTGTCTCTGGGTATCCAAGTGTGTGTGGGTGCATGTGTGGGTGTGCTAATGATTAAGTTTGTACATTTGTGCATTGTGTATTGTGATTAGAAAGCATCTTATATATTTTCTGTCTTATTTTATTATTGTATTGTAAATACATTTTTGTAGCTGATTAAAAGACTGGATGTGCTAATTAGTTTTTGCTATAATCGGTTACAGAGCATCAAATGGTGACATTTATGTTTAAGTTTTATATTGTCCCTTTTTAAATAAAGTTCATTATCATCAAGTTTCAGGTCAGCTACTTTGATGTTACAGTGTCTTCATGCACTTTACGTTGAATTTATATGTTTTGTTTATTCTTTTGTATAAAGAAAATGATGATCAAAATGTATAAAAACCCGTTAAGTATATGATGTTTAGGTTGTATTGCTTTTGTAAATGAGAATTTGTTATGCTTTTCCATCACACAAACATCTGTAGGTTGAACTTAACGAATGAATAGGAGTAAAGTTCCATGTCCTTTTCTCAGAAGATCTTTGTAATTGTCATGAACCTAGAAAATAAGATTATTTTACCAGTTGCAAAGGTTTTAAATTCACTTCATAATTTCTGGCAGTTTTAACTGTTCAAGTTGACATTGTAGCATCTCTTTATCTCAATTAGCCGACTACTGTCACAGGAGTGCATAAGATTTGCACACACAATCATGGTAAATACTGTTTACTCTGCAAACATTATTATACAGATCTTCTTGCAGGAGACAATGCTTAAAACAGCTGCAGATGCAGGAATTAGTAAATAAATATCCAGTGCAGCAATAAGGTTAAGGGTGGGATGGAGAGGCCCAGGACAAACAGGATGGTGGGCTCAATGTCATCAGTGTCTGTCTTAATTGAGCCGATGACATATTGATCTGTGGGTTAATGAAGATAAAGCACACGAGAAATGGGGGGCTTAATTCCTCCACGGTTAATTCTTCAGAATGCTAACATGAATCTTAATCAAACGGATGAACGAGAAGCGGAAAAATACATTTCTGTCTGAGGAGGAAAAGACTGCAAATGAGAAGCAGCTGGCACACAAATGGGTGATCACAATCTCACCCACAAGTGGAGTTGAACTTAACGAATGAATATCATTTGCTGCTTCTGCTCCACTTATTTCTTTGTAATTTTGGCTTCTTTTATTATCGGCATAAACAGTAACACCACACTTGACAGGAAGGAGGTTATCACCGAGACCTGGAAGGGTTGTTACGCTGCTTCAAGCTAGATTGCAGAAAGAAATGAAAACCATGGAGCACTCAGAGGAGGCTGTGAGGAAATAAGGAACAGCTTGAAATTTATTTTGGTTGTAAACAAACCACAAAGTTAGATCAATTGAATTAACATTCAGTAGCTTTCAAAATTATTCATACACCTGTAAGTTTTTTCATTTTGTCACATAACAATAAACTTTAGTGTGTTTTTGTGCGATAACGAATGAAAAAACAAGACAGACTAGTGACACTTCATCCTATTTATTGCAGCATAGCTAAGGCTCTTTCAGATCGAATGGAAGGAATATGTAAACAGAAATTTTTTAAGTCTTGCACACAGATCCTCAATTTGACTTTAAATAGGCCACTTTAACACATGAATATGCATTGTTTTAAACCAGGGCTCTCAAACCCAAGTTTTCCAGTGTTGCAATCTTTACATGTGTCCTGCACCAACACAATGGAATCAAATTAGGTAATTAGTTGGGTTCTGTAGAACTTTAAGACATGCTGAGTTGGTAATCTAGCAGTTTGGTTTGGGTGTGTTTGGCCTCCGCTAGATTAAGGTTAGCTAGCTAAAGCTAAAATTAGAAATGCTGAATCACAAGGACACTTGATAATGGCAAAGCTAATTCCATGTTGAAATAAAAAAACACACACTCACAAACCCCCCCCAAAAGAACAACAGAAGCAGGGGATCAGCAGACAGAACAGAAAGGGAGTCAGTGAATCAGGACAATCGCTGGATTTTACAGACACTCTAATGGAAATGCTTTATAATGGTCCATCAGAATATTTTGTTAATGTCAGTGTGCTGCTCGGGACTCCTGTAAACCTGCAGGAGTCTGCATGGGATCTGGTGAAACTTTTGACATCCACAAACCAAATAAAAGCAAAACTGAAAGCTTTGTTGGTATCTCCACAAATTTGACTTTTGAAATACACCGTGTTCCAAATGATTATGCAAATTGGATTTAAGTGTCATAAAGATTACATTTTTTGTTGTGCTATTAAATTTATAGATGGTTTTGTGTGTCAGGGCTCTTTGAATCACTATTATTAATTTCGGAGAGCTGGGTTGATTAGTTTGTCTGGCGAGCTCAATTAAAGGAAATCTACTTAAGAAGGATGTTCCACATTATTAAACAGGCCACAGGTTTCAAGCAATATGGGAAAGAGAAAGGATCTCTGCTGACAAAAATCATCAGGTAGAGTAGTGCCGTATGACAAGGTATGAAAACATTAGATATTTAATAAAAACTGAAGCGTTATCGTACTGTGAAGTGATTTGTGGCTGATTCAGAACAAAGATGGGTTTGTACAGATAAAGGCATAATGAGGAAGGTTTCTGTTAGACAATTCATCGGATTAAGAGAGCAGCTGTTAAAATGCCCTTACAAAGCAGCAAACAGTTATTTGAAGCTGCTGGTGCCTCTGGAGCCTCAAGGTGGAGGATCCTCCAGAGGCTTGCGGTGCATGAACCTGCTATTCAGCCACCCCTAACCAGAGCTCACAAGCAGAAACGGTCGCAGTGGAAACAGCCGGACATGAAGATTAATTTTCAAACACACTTGTTCACTGATGACTGCTGTGCAACCCTGGATGGTCCAGATGGATGCAGTAGTGGATTGGTGGTGGATCCACTACCACCAATGTTGGCTGTGACATGTCACAGCCAACATGTCACATGGCTGTGACATGTTGGGACGTCACAACCACGTCCCAACATGGCTGTGACGTCAGCAAGGAGGTGGTGGAGTCATTTTTTTGGGCCGAAATCATGTGGGGAGAGAATCATTGGTCGGCCCCTTCAGAGTCCCCGTAGGTGTGAAAATGACCTCAACAAAGTATATAGACTTTCTGACTAATCACTTTCTTTCATGATTCAAAAACAAGAGCCATATCTTCAGAAGCAAAATCATCTTCATCCATGACAATGCACCATCTCATGCTGCAAGGAATACCACTGTGTCATTGGCTACTGTGGGCATAAAAGCAAGAAACTCATGGTGTGGTCACCATCCTCCTCTGACCTCTGACCTCAACCCTATTGAGAACCTTTGGAGTTTCCTCAAGCAGAAGATCTGAGGTTGGAATGCAGTTCATATCAAAACAGCAGCTCTGGGAAGGTTTTCTGACATCCTGCAAAGAAATTCAAGCAGAAACTTTCCACAAACTCACAAGTTCAATGGATCAAGAATTGTGCTGTGATATCAAAGAAGGGGTCCGATGTTAACATGTAACTCGGTCCGTTAAGATCTAAATCTGCCAGGGATATGAATAAGTTTGGGTTTAACTGTGTCTCACATTAATTTAAATACACAGATTCTCGATCACAACAGTTCTGGTTCATAAACATTGCATTGTTTTGACCATCGTCGTCTGTCAGACAAATGATGATTTAGCTCTATTTAATGTCATGATGAATGATCCTTTAACCAGAGAAGTATCTTAAAAACAATTGATTCCTGACATTTTAGTTTACTACAAGAGCTGACAAATATCGGCTGTTTTTTTTTTCATTGTGGACCGAGTTTCTGAGAAGTACCTAAATGTGCATGGAAGGGGGACTGTTTGACAGAAAACACTGTGTTAATGTTGATAAATTACGGGTATCTGCTGTTATTGGTTTAAAGACTGCATTAACTTTTAAATTACACGAGAGGGATGCACATTAAACTGTCGTTTGCAATTATTGCGCCATGCAGCAAGGCACTGTTGTAAATCCACAGTAGTTTTGCAGCAGTTCATTAAAGTTCGCCATGTGCACGCTTGAGCACTTTTAGCCACACTCTTGTCCAGCTCCTGTCACCAGCTGGGAGCTGGCCAGTGAAGAAAGTGCAGCAGAGAGCAGCCGTCCATGGAATCAGCCGGCAGCAGGAGTGATGAGACAGAGATGAATCACACCAACGTCCATTCCTACAGCTTTCAGCTAGGATCGGCCCACGACTTATATCCCTCCTCGCGTGGATTCAGCAGGGGCCGTGACCTTCAAAGATCACAAATCTTGCAAGTGTCACCAGTCATTAACCGAAGCAGTATGTCCCGGTTCCTCTCTCCTCAGCCAAGCCTGTCGCAGTTTGCAGGCAGGACCCTTATAGCCCATGTCCAGCTCACTCATCACACATCTATCTTTCCCCAGTCATATCGTGGCAGTAAAATAGTGTGTAAAATATGACCTCAAACAGCCACAGGACCAAGCAGCCCAGATGAAAAATTATGTTGTATAACTTGCATCTGTCTCCTTTTAATTGGATGAATTTCTCTGCACACAGTTGAGATATTTACATTTTTTTCATATAATCATTTTTCAAGCCATTCCTGTAGCAAGTATGAACACTGCTTTAAATACACCTCATTAATAATTCATACCATATATGTCTAATCAATGCATAGGATTGCGCACCACAGCATCCTGCAGATGTGAGTAAGTGCATGCATTAAAACTGAAAAAAAAAGACATATTGTGGAAAAGTCAAACTATTTCTTTTGGTTGCTACCTCTTTTGTACTTTTTAACGATCTGTTTTGGGAAAAGAGTGAAGAATAGTACAGGGTTGGGAAGAGGAAGCAAAGGTTTGCTAATTCTCCCAGTTTTTGTTCCAAGGAAAACACAAAAGAAGATGACTTCTCACATTATTACTACAATGATTAAATAGATAACATTAATGGCGCATAAAAGGGCAACAGAAATATTCCCCACTTCTTTAGCTTGAAGAATCCAGAGACAGTTTCTGACTATTGATCGTCTCCTCCTACTTTGTGTAAGATATGCATTTTAGAGGCATTTCTAATCAGGGGAACATTAGCTGAGGGATGCATAAAAGACGAGAGGGAAGAAGAGAGGTCAAGAAGTTGGATGCACTTCACCGAGCTGAGCTGTGGGTTGATTCAGATAGCCGCAGAGATCCAGCCCACAGACGCTGCACAGTTAAGGCTGCAGCAGATGGAGAGGTGTTCAGAGCTCAACAGGCATTTTTGCTCAGTTTAAAATATAGCCTAGAACTGAGATATTAGTCAGAAAAAGCATTATGTAAATCACGTGCCTTGTGTTGTGCTCCCATTCGTTTCTAATAAAATTATAAGGGATACTCAGAATTTTATTTCACATGCTTACTTCATAAAGGTTTTCGTCAACCGATTCTTACACAGCTGAACATGTTTTTTTATTTTAAAACTGCACCATGTTTTCTGCAGGTTTTGTAGGTAGATCCACAAATATCTTCTTTCTTTTTAAATATTCAAAAGAAATTCCTCAGGGTTCCATATTGAGCACCCTGCTCTTAATCTTTGTGACAATTTTTTTTTTGTTTTTGCTGCATTGAATTTTTATGATGATCAAATTTTTCACTTTCATTAAAGGTTCAAATCCTTGAATTTATGCAGTCAGCTTTTGTTGGTCTGTTTTACTCAACACAACTGATGTTTGTATTAAATGCAGACAAAAAACAAAGTCCATGACATTCTCAAAGGTCAGAGTCATTGTTTAAACAGCTAAGGTTCATAACTTCTCAAGGAGATTAAAATCAAACTGCAAAATCCAAAACGTACTTAGGCATAATTATTTATATAAAACTGACATTTAAATACCAATACATTAAACATAAGAATTAGCCACTGCCCTCTACTGCCCTGCTGTCAGAGAGGATTGACTGACAGACCCTGCTGCCAGGTTGTCTGCATGTTTACAGTTAACAATAGTCACTCCACTGTTGCCAACTCTGTGACTTTCTTGCTATATTTAGCGACATTTCAGACTCAAAAATTTGGTTTCGGCCAAAATTGGAATCGGCAGGTCAGGCTTTTCAAAGATCGGTAATCAGAGATTGGCTAAAAAACTGCAATTGGTGCTCCCCTATTTCAAAACATCTGTCTCCTACAGCTGTAAGGACAAATTGACATCCTTCTATTCTTGCTTCTTCTGTTCGGGAGTTCTTGAAACTCATTCGTTTTTGATTGGCAGCCAACAACCAAAGTGGGTGTGCTGCTGTGGGAGAGACCTATGAAAACATCCTAGGAGTTTCGGACTTGAATTTTTGTAATGTACAAACTGTTCTGACCAGAAAAATTCTAATCGTTGTTCTTGCAGCTTTGAGTAGAAGAACAAATGTCTCTGTTCCTGTAGAGTATGTATGGGTGTGGTATATTACATTGTAAGGCATTTAATTCATTTCATGCATATATTTGTAAATGCTTATTATTGAATGTCAGCGAATGTAGGAAAACTAAACATTAAAGCACCAATTCGCTTTAGTAATTTTAACTTGAGTGTGCTATTACTCTTAATGGTACAGTATAAGTGACTGAACTGTGTCTCTAACATTCAAAATGACATGTCATTTTTAAGTTAAATGCAGCAATATTTCTTTAACTGCTAGACCTGTATTACAGTTACTACAGTCATTTTTGTTGTAATGAACTGAGACACTCTTTGACTTTTTGTTCTCACTTATAAAACTTTCATTTTTATATTTTCTCCTCCAGCAAGCAGCATTTTAATGTGTAGAAAGTGAGATTTTCTCTTTACAAGGTTTCTGACATGCTTTATAGTGTATTATTGCTTACATTATTCAGTTACTTAGTAGGGGGGCAAGGAGCAAGCTACAGAATATACGTTTTTGAATTACACCTACTTTAAACATTAATATTTTTAGCTACATCAGTGACTCATTTGCAAGCGAATTACATAATTTGTCCCACTTCAGTAGTACTTCTCGTGCAAAATGGAAGATTTATCTGTGGGGTATAACCTTCTACCTCATATATGCCTGTGGTACAGAAACAGTCGATTACAATAAAAAATGTGAAAATCCAGTTGGAGGAGGCATGTAAAAGTAAGAAAAAAACGTTTAAAGCAATGCTTCCCAAACTTTCCAGCTCCCAAAATGAAAATGTTAGCGGGTCTTGAGCCCAGTTTTTGGTTGAGCATACAGGTGGTGTTGTAACAACACAATCCAGGACCAATAGTCAGAACATGTTGATTTGAATTGTTCCAAGTTCAAAGTCAAAAACCTCTAAAGATACCGTAAACAATAAAATAATATGTAAAATGTAAACAATTATTTATTTTTGTCTTTGGTAAAAGACAACAAGCCATTTCTCCTGCTCAGATGTTTGCTTTGGTTGTATTTACCCAGAATGCCCTGCAATAAAGGCTGCTTCCTGGTTTAAGAGCAGTTAAGCTTGAGAGTTAAGCTATGTTCACACTGATCTCCTGTGTGAACCGCAAACAACCTAAAAGTCTCCTGCATGTGCAGCAAAAGATGCAATAATGTCACATGTAGTGAGAGTCGTCAGTGTTTGCGGTAGTAACCATGACTGGTAACAGTGGAGCATATATTCTGATTTTAAAGTTGATATCCAACCGGAGCCAGCACATTAGCAAATTAATCCGAGTAATCGTCTTCCATGGTTATTGATTTTCTTTCGTGTTTCTGGACACAGAATACTGCCGTTTGTTGAGTATAAATGATGTACCGGTCAGACAAATGCGATCTGGCAGTACAGACGCAGGTCACATTTGAAAAGATCAGATACATATCAGATTAAGGGCCACATATTCAAAAGGCCTGGGTTGCATTTGTAAAACTCTGACCTGTTGTTCAGACTGTCATGAAAAGATTATATGTAGGTTGCAAAAGAGCAAAAAAATAAATTGGATTTGGGTCACTTCAGGCTGTAGTGAGAATGCAGCCTTATACTGGACATTCACACCCTCCCAAATGAACTGGACAATCTAGGAAAGCAAACTAGAGTTTGACTAAAGTGGACTCAACAGGGTAGGTGTCAATACACACTCAGTGACTTGAGAATAAAATTAAAAAAAAAAAATATATATATATATTTTTTATAATTTTGATTTAATTTTTTCCATTAGAGCATCCTCAACTCTTTTAGGCAGAGGTCTTTGAAAGACTGTGGCCCACATGTAAGTAGTTATAAAACCTGGCACAGTTATCATTAGGCAAGCTTTGTAATGAATAATTTGCCACTTTTACTCCCTTTAACTTAACAAATCACACTGGTTTTTAAATAAAAAAAAACTCTAGTGACTTACCAATGACTTTGTTAATCTTTACAGCATGACTTGTAGTAACTGAATTGATGATTGCATTAATTATGAAATTGGGTTACAGCAGTGTGGTGCCTGATTTGTGGGGTCCACTTCCTGATGACTTTGCTATGTTTTTTTTATTTTCCCATGATGTAACAAAACGGAGCTATGTGTTTGAGGTGTTGCCTTAAAATACAGCCAAACTCAACTCAAATGTTGTGGATAAACTTATCCAAAACTTACAAAGCCAGGTTTTAACTGAATATTAGCTCATAGATGATCAATCCAGATGGATTTTTAGTTTTCTTGACCTGCTTTTTAACAGATTTCAAGGTTCTCTGTGATGTTAAACTGGCACTTGAGTGGAAAGACTTTTCATCATCTTTCAGTGCACTTTTGGTGCTATACGCATCACTGTCTGTGTCTTTTGCTATGGTGATTGGAAAAAACATTCTCTCATTACATGACCATCTAAAATTCTCTGAGCTTTTAAGCGATATAAAAAACCTTAATTTTCTCACCTTTTATATCCGCAGCATAGGAAAACTCTTTCTTTTTAGTGCCCAGTGCCATCAAACTGAGATTATCTGAGTCTTTGTTGAAGAGAAGCCACAAGGGAGAGAGAAAAGGACATGAGTGTTCATAAAGAGACGGTAAAAAGCCTGAGAGACAAAAAGGCGCAGGGATCAGGTCTCTGACAATGACAACGAGAGCATTTCTGATGGCAACTAGGTTGTCAAAAGTCCCACTGTTGTTCTGTTGTAAGATCAGTCAGGTCACCAGCTGGTTCCTCTCTGGCAAAGCTGGATTTCATTTTACAGGCCAGTGGTGAGAGTGGCATGACAGGTCTGTTTCCATGGGAACACATTTGTCACTTCTCCGGAGCACGGCCAAAGGCTCAGAGGGGAATCACAAACGAGGTTGTATTACTGGAGGGGAAATTAATCACTAATGACGATTCAAACAATAGGCTTGGGCAGAATCTGAAAGTTGATTCCGCTCCCGCAGTTCTTCGGTTCTCCCCCTCAAACTGAAAACTGGCAGAGAGCAACAGGGTTTTCTTCTTTTTTTTCTTCAAGTGGCTCTTTGCAGGCAGAATCATCCAAAAGAGAAATACAGCCGGCAGACGAGGGGATGCCAGCAGTTAGAGCATTGTGGTAGTCGTCTGGCTTTGAATTAGAGAGAAAAACCGGAAAGCAAAGGGATGTTAAGATGTTAAATTCCTGGCATTGACTGATGCGTGTCTTCCAGCTGCAAAGCAGCAAGGACGACTGCTGTGCTGTGGCAAAGCATGTTTTCATGCCTCTGGAACTAGATGGAGCATGTGTTGAGTGTTGTGCATCGCTAAGTCTGAAATGGGTAATTACTTTTTGGTGCCAGAAGAATATTAACAGATGAAAATTGGCAACTGAAAAATATTGATCGGGCAGAACTGCTTCTGAAGCCCCTTTTGCAACCACCACCACCCCAGTAGCTTAATACAAGAAGGCAATGATGCTACTGTTCAAGAATCAAATATTAAGGCGAACCACCCCAAAACATCTGCCCACACTTTTTTACAGCTTGCTGTACCACAGTGTGTGATGAAATGTCAAAGATCCCCAGATGTTTGGAGCAGAAGGTACTGAGTTGGTGGTGGCAGCATGGAGGAGCGTTGTAGCTCTATCAGTGTGGATTTTTCAGAAAATTTGTAGGAGCGGCTGTACTGGCTTTATTCCAAAGCAACAAACAATTCATGCCCACACCTGGTGATTGCTAAAAAGTATTTCAGCACAAAAACATCTATGTGAAAAATGAAGAAATGATGTATAATGTAGGTGCAGATCATTATTCTATTGACCCTTTTTCTTCACAAGATTGGTGCTGATCTGTGCCACATTCAAGCCTCCCGTGGGGATTCTCTAGGGTTTTCTTTCCAGAGAGCGATGCATAATCCCTCCAGTACATTCTGGGTCTACTCCAAGGTGTAGTCCTAGTAGGAAGAGCCAAAAAAAAAACAACACCTTCTGCCAATGGGGGCAACCAGAAAGAATGCTATTCAGCTAAATGAACCATGTCAGCCAAGTGTTAAAGTCTTTCTTATTTTTATCAGTTTTGAGAAAGAATCTCCATGGCCACCCTAACAATATTCTCCACTCAAGAATATTTCATGTTTATGCATGTTCAGAGTAGTTCTCCAGCATTTCTAGTAAAAAAAAAAGAAAAAAGCTCCCTGCATAACTTTGACGAAGATCACACAACAAACCAAAACGAAAAGAATCACACTTTAAAAAAAAAAAAACGTTTTAAAAAAAGCGCATCATGACCTTTGTATTTAGAAGGTGGTTAGATCTACTTTTTTATTTTGTGTGAATGATTCCTACCATTTACACTATTGATGTTGGTCCCTGAAGAGGTGCAGAAACCTCTCAAATTTAATGGCAAATTTTATGGACTGAAGAAACAACCTAATGTAGATGGGATATCTGTTTCTGTTTGATTTTGACAAGCGCCAGCAGAAAGCAGTGGGGAGGCAAGTATTAAAAGTGCAGTAAACCAATGCTAAGCTTTACCCTGAAATTAGGGTCTCCAAATTTGCTGCAATTTTGTAATGTTCAAAGCTTCCTGATATTTACCCCCAACATTTTTTTATCTTCAAACAGTGCTGTCAGAAGCTGTATGTTTAGTGTAAGAAACAAACATAACTAGTTTTAGAAGTGAACTTTGGATGCTATTTACTAATCCATTTTCATCTGAAATTGGTTCTTCCTGGAAATATAATGAATACGCCCTCTTGGTTGAGAATAGAAAATTGAATTGTTTGAAAAAAGCCTTTTTACAAGAAAACAAAGAAAAAGAAAAAAGTTTGCGATAAGTTTGCAATAAGAAAAAGCACACAGATGATGAAAAGCAAACCTACAGTAACTAGTTAATAATTATTGAAAGAAACTTCTGTGGCCTACATTGAAGTCGTTATGCAGAACGTCAACTTTCCAACTTCTCATGACAACCTTTGCAATATTCAAGGCCATTTGCTAGTCATATGCATCCATCACATAATTATCTTCCAGCAGCACTCCAATCAGCACAGAGAAGCCCACTGTCATTGTCAACCTGCATTACAGTACACAATCCCTCTGCTTTCAGAGCATATGTGGATTCATTATGTAGTTACCTCTAATTTATGCTAACTCTGTGTGTTAATGAGCTGCATTTGTGACTAAACAAGTGTTCATTTGAATACTCATTCCTCAAATTTGATGGAACAAACACCAAATAAAGAAAAGAATTTTACGCTTCACTTATCATGAGATAAAAACAAATGTATGAATAATTTAGTGAGAAACTCTGCGCTGACCATCTGGATGGTCTCTATCCGCTTCCCTGGCTCTTTCACTGAATTATTTCAGTCGTCCTACCGTCACTATCAGCTTCTTCTCCGTGTCCCAGAGTTGAGCTTGGCATCCTGCACTTCGGCGCTCCTGGTTCTCGTGGTGAAGAAAGTCCTGGCATCACTCCTGCAATTTCTCCGCCTCACTCAGAGTCCTTGCCCCCCTTTCCATTTTCCCAGAAGCCTGTTCCTTTCATGGCACAGCTGAGGCTTCCCACATTCCTCCATTTGGTCTTAGTGAGAACAAACTTGGAGCTGCGCTTGAGAAGGCGGCGCTGTGGCCTGTCTCCAGTCGCCGGGCCTGCCAGGATCTACAAGTCCTTCCAGTGAACACACCGGTGCCAGGCCGGAGGACTGTAGGACAGGGAAAAGGAAGAAAGAGTGGAAAGTAAACGCTGGATTCTGGGATAAATTCACTGTGACCCACATCCCTCCATTCTGCTCTGAACGTTTCAATAACAACAAAAAAACAACAACAACCCAATTACTGATGACCCCTGCACCGCCTCCAAACGGAGCAGTGGTGACTAATTAAAACTGAAAGGGTTCTCTCTCCCTGCTTTGTTCTTGCTCAGTGTGGAGGTTTGATTGTGTATGTACATGTATTTAGCTCAAAATCATGTTTTGAATATTAGCATGTTTTGCACTGAGAAGGCAGGAATGCACACAGAGTGGAACTGTGGTCGTCTTTTATAAACCACTTGATGTGAGCCGGGCACTTTGAAGGAAGAATCGCATCAGCAAGTCATCCAAACGGGCCGTCTCCTTTTCACCAGCCAGTACCTGAGACCCCGGGGCGTCGAATCATCAACCTGCCGCCATGTCTGGCACTGACAGGAGCTTCCCATCCAACCTCTATTTCATTCAATTATTATCTCCTGAAACAGGCTCCTGTGTTGTTTGCCCTCAAGAGGATCTTATGCTACACCTATAGTTACTATTTGAACACCTTTCCTAACCAATTTCCATTCATTTTTAAACACAGTAACAATGTTAGAAACCCTCTCTCTTTCTCATCAATACATTCTGCCTGCTTGTTTAAAATATTAAATCTCAACAAATAGTTCTTGCTTTAGCAGCACTAAATCCCGTTTTATCAAATGAAGATAAGTGCACTAAAGTTAAATTGTTTTTTGTCGGCTAAATGCCAGAATGAGAGAAAAGTTTGTTGTTTCTGCAGAAAGTAACAAAGCAGACGATAATGCGACTTTAATAGGTTCAATCTCAACATTTGAATTAGATGGAGACAAACCTGAGTGGTATCTTAAGGTAGCAGATAAAAAAACTGCCAGTTTTTTATATGATTAATCAGCAGAATAAATAATAGACTAATCAATGGAGACAATAATTGCATACACATATATAGATGATATACTGTATGTGTATTTGATATGCATAAGTTGTCACTGAAGCAGTTCTCCAGTTCTGCAACACTTTCATACCTGGGTTGGGATATACAGCATTTCAACTTGTTCAGAATGCTAAACATTTTTTTAAACCATCAGTTTTAACTTTTAACTAAAGGGTTTATATGGATGTTTTAATTATTATTTTTTTCTTTAAACTATATCTACTTGTATAGTGTTCTGTGCTGGGTTACGTAATTGCAATAGAAGATTTATTTATTTGAAGGGTTTTTCCACATCTTTGATAAGGATCCAATACAGATCCAATGTGGAACAAACTGTATATTTTCACTTTTTTCCCAATTTAAAAGCAAATATCAGCTCTATCAGACATGCCAATATTGTAACTCCATTATTGAAACACTCACTTGTGATTGATATGAGTAGCATAACTTTAATATGCCTTATGATGACGCTAATTGATATGAAGCAGTTAACCAAAACACAAGTTGGCTCAGTTCATCCCGATCTTCTGTAGTACCGTCAGTAATGTATTTATGGGCTCGTCAAATGTGAGGCATTACTGCCAGCCTCAGCATTTAAACAACAAAATAAAGAACAGAAATGTCTTTTGACATTAAATAGTTCCCCATGGTGCCATTAATGGTTAGAGATTTTACAGTTTCTCTAAAATCATAAAACAACTGTCAGCCTGTATATATAAGGATGTTTATTAAGATGCGTGCTAGCTGTTTGGTTCCAAATGCTGCACACATTTCATTTGCACTTTATTACTTGTGGTGGCAGCAGTGCTGGAACTGCTCCCACCTTATGAATCTCTCTGTCAAGTCCGTAAATGTGTACATTTTTTATTTTTTTACAACACCGCATTCATGAGGTCTGAAACCAAGGACTATTCCATACTTTCAGTGTCCAACAGCTTTGTGGAGACAATAAAGCTTCCAAGTGGAGTAGTTTCTGTTATGGAAATAAAGATTACAAAATGTCAGTGGAGAATCACAACACACAAATTTTAGCATTTGTTATGGTTAACTCTAATCTTTGGATCTGTAGACCAACAACCTTCTCAAATAAGAGAAAAGTGGACAGATAAAAAATGATACATACTATGGCCAATATTGCTGTTTTTTCACAAATTAATTTTTTTAAAATTTATGTTTAAAAATGTCTTAAGACTACGATGCGAAACTGACATATACCCTTGCCAGTTCAGCAGGTGGCAGTAGTGCAGGATAAAATGTCAGATTTTAAAGTAAGCTTGATTTTCCTAAAAGAATGGTATCAGACTGAGAGTATAACCATTTCCAGATATTAATTTCTATACCATTTCATAGAAGATAAACGCTGATAATCTGGATAAAGCTTGTTGGACAAAAGAAGATTGTAAAAACAGTGTCACTGTTGTAGAGTCTCTCCACTCTATTATGTCAAAATTCTGTTTACATCGCCACACTCAAATTTTCAGTCCTCATTGGCCAATGTCGATAACAGAAACACATAATTCAAAATGAGAATATTTCTGACTTTAAATACAGTATGGAATCTGCAAAACCCAACGACTGCATTGAAGATAAAAGAATAGAGAAATGGACAAACATTTCCTATTCCATTTAGACAATGTAGTAGTAATCTCTTGAAATCTTAATTTTTTTCTATGTATCAGTTTGAAAAACCATCAAGGGCTACTCTTGCCCATACTGTGTAGAAACCCAGATATTTTTGTTATTTTTCTGGAACATATTCAACACAGAAACAGCTTGCGCCAAGTAGGCTGCAGCAGCACTAAACCCCCCTTTTGTCAAACTAAGATAAATGCACTAAAAACTGAGATTTCATAAATGCTCCCTTTGGAGAGATGTTAGCATTTTCCTTTTTCCCCAATGAACACCACGTGTGTGTAAATGACAGGAGCACATTCAACATAGGAAACATATTTTCCAAAACGCCTTTGTTAGTGTAGACCTCCCATAGGATCGTCTCTCCACAATGGATGAAAAACTAATGGAAATATGGGGTGTCTGAACCCAATAAACAAACAAACAAAAAAAAAGCATAAAAAAGCCTACAGAAGATGACACATTTCAGATGACATTACATTTCATAAAACATGAAGGGAAAAGAAATCAATGACTTCTTCCGTTCTCCTTGTCAGTCAGATCAGTGTCAGTTTCTCCTTCACCCTCAGCAGCTCCATGTCTCTCCTCAGGGACACTTCACCCGCTCTCCCACCTAGCAGATGGTCAGGGTTGAGAACTTTACAAGATTCAGCTGCACATAAAACTCTCCATGTTTTTTAAACAAGAAACACTCTAAAATATAGATCTCCTTCAAGATTTCCTGTCTGGTACTCTAAACATGTATTTTAATCTTTATCGCTGCTCGTTTGCAATGCTTTGGGGTAAGTATGAATTTATTTTTCTTTAACATTTTCTGACAAACAATATTGTAAGGCAGCATATTATTAAAAACAAGGAAACTCAGGTTCTACTTACTTTTATTTCTGTTTTGTTTCTTGTTTTTTGTTTTGCTGCTCATGTTTATTCACCACAAACAAAATCTAAAACTTTCAAGATTTCCCAACAGCAGATGGTGGGATCAGACAAAAAGTAAAGTGTGGAGAAAGAAAAGCAGCGAAAAACAAGAAGAAAAAAACCCTAACTCGTCAACGTACTTATCATTTTCCATCCACACAAACAAATAGATTTTTCTTGAAGAAACAGCAGCATCATTCATCGCAAATTAGGGTTCTGGGAAATATCAGAGCTGACAACACCAGCATCTGCGGCGGGGAGGGCGACCTTTATTCGCTCATCGACAATCCGAGCAGGGAAATTAAATTGTTGCATAGGCTCAACAGCAACCTGTTGCTCGTTACACATACTCCTTTTTCCCCCACGGTGCACAGAGGTGAAGGAGAGCCCGAGTCCGTGTGTTTGATCTGGTCCAGGCCCTCAGGAGCAGAGGGCGTTCAGAGCGCGGTGAGGACAGCCACATCAGGGCAGCCCACAGACAGCTGGCTCCCTCAGATGATGCATTGGCCTTGGCATCCTAATTGGCCCCAGTGCCTCAGCCAGGGGGATGTGGTGTTTCTCAGTGTGTCTGCTCCATGTGTGCCTTCTGCATGTGCCTGCCTGTCCCTATGTGGCATCCAGCATACAGCGCTGATTATATTCTCCAGAACCTCTCTTGTGCACATCCACATCCAATAACTGTTTTGTTTATGAAGATGTCTGTGTGTGTGTGGTCTTCCTTTTCGAATGTAAACCACATACAGACTCGGATGAACTTTCCAGTGACCTTTTATCTCCCACACTGGAATCAAATTCACATCCGCAGCAATGGTGAAGTCTTTGTGTTGAGGACCCGGTTGTGTTTTTCTGTAAAAGCACGTAGTTGTGCAGGAACTGCTTCGCTATCTTCATTTACTATCAATTGTGTTTATATCCCATTGAGGCTTCACTGAAAGTAGTAGCTTGGTAAAGTATAAATACTTAGATATTTTTTAAATTTTATTACAAAACATCACAAATTCGCATATAATAAATAGACTGAAAAATATACATGATGCACATTTATGTTTACCTCCCTGAGTCGATGCTTTTTAAAATCACCTAAAGTTGCAATTACAACTTTCAGTCTTTTAGATTATGTCTCTAACAGCATTTTATATAGAGACACTATTTATTTATTTATTTGACAAAGTATTACTTTCTAAACAGCCCAGTTCAGTCCACTTAGTGGTCAAAATCTTGCCACACATTCTCAATAGTGGTTAGATCTATACTTTGACTGGGTCATTCTAACATATGAATATAAACAACAGAGGCTTTTGTCTTCAGAGGTTTGTTCAGAGTTGCAGAAACACTGAAACAGCGTCTGCCCATAGCCATCATCATCTATGACTCCGAATAAACTTGCAAAAATGTCTTTTGTTACTATTATGTTTCTCACTTGCTTTCAAGTTTTCTTCATTGTCTTATTGAATCACCCCTGTCTGTCTGTTTTATATTAAAAAAATCTTCATAGAACAATTGCATTAATGCTGAGATTAAATTACACATAAGTGAACTCTTGTTACTAGTTAATCAAAGAAAATCTGTTGCACTGAATTTTATTAGGGGGCACTTGAGCAAAGGAGAATAAAGCAAACATACTTTCATTTTTTAGATTTGTTTTCAGATTTTTTTTTCTTTTTCTTTCACATTACAGTCATGCAACACTTCATGTTGGTTTCCTAAGTAACACTTTCACTGTAAGTTTGTGTTTATATCCCATTGAGGCTTCACTGAAAGCAGTAACTCGGTAAATAATACAAGGCATGTGGTTGTATTAGCCCAGCTTCATCACATTTTTATCTAAAGCTTGTCATGTGAGTAAAGTTCGACTGGATTAAGGTTTTGAAAAAACACAGTTGGCTGCATTGTAAATGATACTTTCATGACCCATTGTTGTCATGACCAATATAAATTGACCTACAAGACAATAAACGGAAGCGACTTGAGACATTTACATTATCTTGGAAGCTCACAAATGGAGTTAATTATTGTTGTCATCCTCACTGTGCCAAAACTGGTCGGTGACCTTAAGAGGGAACCATGAGCTGGTGGTGAGGGAAAACTAAATGAAAAGGTCACAGGTCCTATTCTAACAACAGTTTACGTGTGCCTCACTGGAGAGGAGGACATTTAAGTCATTCTCGCTGCAGGGGCGCAGGGAGCATCATGCATGGGTGGCTGTTTCTGAGAAATATGCTAAGAAACCTTCTCAGTCCTATGCTGTGACACTGTCAATGAAAGGTGGTCGGTGTGCCAAAACCTGAATGCATATATTACTAATGGCTTATTAGTGCTGTCACTGCTGCTATCTTATTTTACCCCTCCCGACCTTCTTGTCCAATCTCAGGACCCCACAGAGAAGCTACAGGCCATTACAGCGATTTTAACATGACCAATGTCGACTGACTGAAAAAACAGGCTGGGACTTGCTTGGAATTGGAAGTATATAGTGACCCAATTACCCCTGCGGTGATGGCAATATACTAGAGTAGCTATAGGCTGGAGCTGCAGTGGGTGTAATTGATGTTGTTTGGTGGCTGCCAGTGAGGTTGAAGGCATGTAGACCACTGAGACATTTCTTCTAATAGGCCCTGCCAGGGGTCATGGCGCGACGCGCACACCAAAGCACTTACAACCCGACTGCCTTTCCGGTGTCACACGGCAGGAGGAATGCTGTTGTAATGGGGACGTGAACCTAGAGAATGGTTGTCTGACCCACCTTTAAAACTAAAAAACAAAGTTTATGAACCTCTTGAAGTTGATAAAACATGATTTATCAATAGAAACAGTTTATTTGCCTTGCTTCCCCCCCTCAGGAAGAACCATCCTTATCAAATGGTTCTGCTGTGTAGATGTTAGAAATAGTTGCATAGCAAAGTTAGCAACGAGGCTTACAGCTGTTGAACAGGTGGTGAGCTTATCAGAGCATGAAGGCTTCAAAGAAAACACAAAAATAATGTGAAGTTAATAACCGGAGAGGAATTATGCAGTGCACAACTAAAAATGTAAATTGAAAAAAGTTTGATAACTTGCAAAGTTGGAGCATATTAGTTACATGTTTACATCACATCATTGTGGACATATATTTACAACATTGTTAGACCTTGAAATTGTTTTACAATAAATAACTTCAAAGAATTATAAATACAAAAACTAAATGGACAAGTAAAATCCCAAATTTTCAAAAAATTGTACTGTACCAGAGGCAAATGCATTCATACACTCCATATAATATTGGGGTCAATGTTTCTTAGCAAACAGTGCCTCAACCACCCATTTTACTTTGCTATCAAAAACCTTTGTTATAAAGGATGCTGGACATTTTACTGCTTATCTCATGTCATTTGAATAGTTTGATTTCCTGGTATGAATCTAGCTTTTAAGGGGAATGCAGTTTAAGCATAATGTTAGCCCACTTTTTGTAGTGTCTTGACTTGTGCCCCATTCTCCTACTTTCAAAAGTAGTTGAGCATTTTAATGAACTTCTCACTGTAACAGTATCCTTTTTCAAAATATACATACAAAAGCAAAAGCTGAAAAGTTCTGCTAAAATAGTTAGAAAAGCACTAAATGTATTTTCTTATCAATAGATCATGATAACAACTACAAGTGATTAAATTTGCTTTCTCCTCTAAAAAAAGACAAAGATTGTTCGTGGGGTTTTATCATCATCGCTGTGTTCCTTTTTGATAAATGTTTTAGTCCTTATGCTGTGGCACAAAATAGGATATACTGAGATGTTAAGCGGGGCGTCCAAACACTTTTATATAATTAGGGCTCGTAATATCATTTGTGCTCCAATGTATAAAAAACTATACAGCAGAGATAATGATGCACTCCCCATTTCAGGAGGATATGAATCATCCCAATACAAGTGCATGATGGACTATGCTTATGTGGAACCTAATGAGCCACAGATGATAGATATTACGTTCATTACGAACAAGCACGTCGGAATAACTCACTTTAGGAAAATGATTGATTTTGCTCTGAGAACCTCCACCTTAAGGTTTTACTGTTAACATGTGTTATTTTGGGGAACATTTCACCATTGATTGTGACTTTCAGTGAAACTTTGCCAGCAAAGTTTGAAACGGAGTGTAATTTTGGAAAACAGGAATTGTGCCAAAACGTTGACATTAGGACACATATTTGTTATTTTACTGATTCAATTTCCGCCAAACCTAATACCTGATGCTTTTGACTCATCTTTTTAGGATTAATAAGATAGTTTTGCTTCTTTTAGTGGCTTTTTTCCCCACACACCTAACAGGCCTGCATAGTGTTACATTAATGTATCAGCTTTTCAGGTGCTTCAGGTGCTCCTCAGGTTACCAAGGCAACCACCTGTGGGTTAAGTGCAGCAAGGTTTTAGTTTGAAGTTCAGCAGCCTCTTCAGAAAACGGACAGAATATCAGCCAAGCTGGGAGTCTACAGAAGAATGCAGAAATGCATTGCCATTATGGTATTATCCTGGTTAATGTAATGGTGAAGATGCATTTTTTGAACATGAATGCAACACAATGAAAATAAAAGGTGATATGAGAAATGAGAAAAAATGACCCCTTCTATATATTTCTTCTGTTTATTGGTTTTCTTCACCATTAAATGTTTCAGCTCAATAAATAAAATCTAAAGAACATTGTAAGATAACCTTTGTAAAAAGAAAAAAAGATAACTTTATTTATTGGAGAGAAAAAAACCCTCAATCAAAATCAGTGCTAAGAAATGATCTCCTCTCTAAAATTATAAAATAATGGTAATGACCACATTTTTTGGAGAACTGAATTCAATTTCACAGGTCATGCTAAGGCCAGATCACTGTCTGATCTGTAGATTCAAGGAAAGAAACTGTGTGTTAATATGAAGTAGGGAAAAAGATCTAGACAGAAATTGTGAAACAGTGGTGAATCTTACCATGAGTCGATGGCCAAGCAAATTTACTTCAGGGAGACAAGGACGACTCATCTAAGAAGTCATAAAATCCCAGAACAACACCTAAAGCTCGGCAGACTTCACTTCAATTAAGGCAGGTGTTTATGATTCAGCTCACAAAGAGAACAGGCAAAAACGGCCTCCAAGGATAAGTCTCAAGGTCAAACTCTCGCTGTCCAATAATAACACAGAGGCTAGATTGATATCTGATCAAAAAACATCATAATGTTCCCCAAGAGTTTTAGAAAAATACTCCATGTCATGACAAAAGGTGGAACGTTCCAACCATCATAATGAGTCAAACATGCTGACAGTAGTGGGATGGTCTGTTGCTACTCTGCTGCTTCCAGACCTAGATGGCAAGTCATCCAACTTGCCATAAATGACAAAACATGAAATGGAAAATCTTGCATGTCATGGTTAATTCATAATTTAGCTTGATTTCTCTCTGCTTTGATATGATTTGTTGCTAATTCAGCTCATTTGATTTATTTGCAACGTGTGCGGAATAAACCCACAAAGAATAAATTGTATGTTGTAGTCAAAAATAACTATTGCAATAGCAATGATTCTTCTAATTGTCTTTCAAGTAAGTCAAATCAATGTGTGATGTAGTTCAACAATTTAGTAGTTGCATTCTCAGTCCCATTAAAACAGCTTGATTTCAATCTAAAAGATCACCCAAAAGGCTTTTTATAAAACATTTAGAAACTCTTCTGAAGGCTGTTATTTTCACCCAGAAAACTTTCTCTTACATCCTTGCAAATACCTTTCGTAGTGAAACAGCTAAGAGAATCTGTTTAGTGATGGCAAGTTCATGCCATGCTTTCTTCTGAAAGTGTAAAAGCGTGCATTACAGTTTTACTGGTGACTTTAAACTGCCCTTATGTGTGAGTGTGAGTAATCTGGAGATGAATCCAACAATTTTGTGAGTTAAAGCTTTACTGGATCAATCATCTATTGAAAATCTAAAGAAGAAAAATGTCGGTCCATCGGTGAGGCAACTCTCCTTTGTCTCTTTCCTTTTTCCTTTCTACAGAATCTGACTCTAAAATGTCTTTGCCATGTCTTAAATAAGCTTGGAAATTCAGTACCTATAAAAGGTTGTAAAAAAGGGCAGTACATTTGTGTCTGTATCAACTCACTTGCCACTGACAATCCAAAGGCTTAAGTTTTAGTTTTTATTGATATAAAAAGATATACTTTAACACATAGCAACATAAATTTGTGTCTTTCTCTTTTTGACAGTACTTTCGTAGAGTTAGAAAATTAACTCTACATTAGAAGGAGGGGCCCAGACACACAGCATGAATACTTTTATTTGGGAGATACTACAGGTCAGAACAGGGCACAGTGGCACAGGTGGTAGCACTGTTGCCTTGCAACAAGAAGGTCCTGTTGTTGAATCCCGACCCTTTCTACTTTTGTACTTTCTAGATAAAGTTTACATGTTCTCCCTGTGCATGCTTGGGTTCTTTCTGGGTACTCGGCTTCCTCCCACAGTCCAAAAACATGAGTGTCAGGTTGATTTATATCTAAATCTCCTTGGATGTTGGCGTGCGTGCATGGTCGTTTGTCCTGTATGTCTCTGTGTTACCATGTGATGGACTGTGCAGGGTGTAACCTGCCTCTCGCCTGTTGACCGCTGGAGATAGGCACCAGCACCCCTCACAACCTCACAAGAGATAAGCATGTAAGACAATGGATGGATGGATGGATATGCACTGGAAGATGATAGTAAGATAGCAAGGTCATTTGGCTGATAACACACACAGCCGAAGCTTAAACATCTCATGTGGACACAGACATAGAGTATTATTATCTCAGTGTATGTATCCAGACAATCCTCATTGATAATGTAATGCATCAATGTAGTAACTAGGACAGGAACCTCTTATTTCATCTGATGGAGTAACCAACCACTGTGATCTTGTTGACATATCATTGTATGGTATAAATCATATCCTCAGTGTGAAATTAATGCATTTTCTCCCCTTGAGTGATCATATTTTGACCTGTTGTCATTCTTCTAATAAATTACGTAGAGAATAAGTTGGCTCGCATCTTCTTTACATAAATCAATGTGCAAAGATTATATAACCTCTCAATAGAAAGCAGATTATTGGAGCTGACGCTAGCATGTGTTTGTTTTGATAGGACTTGTTGATAATCCGGATACATTTCAATGTCATTTCAATAACTAGTCTGCAGACTAAACTTAACAAAAACTCATGCTACACCTGGCCCTTTGATTGGAACATTGTGAATTTCAATTTGTCTTGTCCTCACTAAGAACTGCATAGAGCATGTTACTCCACACAGAAAGGGAGCTGCACGATACAACTACTAATACTTTGTTTTAGAAAAAAGGTCGATTTGTTAGGTTAACAAAATAATGTCCATGGCCTATAATGTACACTGCTCAAAAAAATAAAGGGAACACTCAAATAACACATCCTAGATCTGAATGAAAGAAATATTCTCATTGAATACTTTGTTCTGTACAAAGTTCCATTTGCACAACAGCAGGTGAAATTGATTGTCAATCTGTGTTGCTTCCTAAGTGGACAGTTTGATTTCACAGAAGTTTGATTTACTTGGAGTTATATTGTGTTGTTTAAGTGTTCCCTTTATTTTTTTGAGCAGTATAGTTTTGAAATGTGTCCTCAGAAAAATGGGCAGTGATTTAAAATAATTTGCAGGGCAAATTGCAACAGCTCACTGAAAGAACAGCTCATAAAATCACAGAGAGCACACAATCAAATGGTATCAAGAGTTTAGTGTAGTCAGGGACTTTGTTACCAGTGATTTAAAATTCAAAAGATCAGCATTACTTTTAATCGTTCATTAAGAAATTCTCTTACCAGACTAAATCTCTCCAATAAAGCGTTTCTTCTTTTTTTAATAGTGACTTCTTAAGCAGAACATTTGAGACTTTCTGTATTTTGGCTCGACACTGCGGTTAGTGACGGTGTAAAATTAATGAATGTGCGTTTACAGTAACACCAAACACACTGGGGAAAAAGACTGTTATATTACTGTGCCATTATTTATGCATATTGAGCCAAAGAGCCACACGATAAAACTGTTGATAATCATGAAGAGTGATTGCTTTTCAAGCCAAATTACTTTTTTCAAATATGTTTTGAATGTTATTATATAAACTGTACGCATGGTATAAGCATCTGTTTATCTGCCAGCAAAATAGACATATAAAAAACAAATTAAGATTCAAGTCTGCTACAAAATGGTGTACAAATGCATGTGGTAAAATGCATGTTTTGCTGACATTGTGATTTACTGACATATACTTATAACTTACTAATGTGGGGGGAAAAAAACTTTCACATGGAACAATAAAATGTTTCTCTAATGTTAAAGTTTTCTGTTGGCAGGTGATCTCTGATGGATTAAAAGGAAAATTACATGAGTACCAGGAGCTGAAAAAGGTTTTTCAGAAGTGTGTCATTATAATTGCTCAATTATTTTTCTTCGTTTTTATGACTGATGTTGATTCTTTAAACATCCTTTTTCCTAACAACTGTCACAAAAGAGCAACTAAGTAGAACACTAAATGATTGAACCTGAAATGTAAAACATCTAAAGGCAAGAAGGCTTCAGAATTGCATGACGTCAACACAGACTGTGTGAATTTGTGCATCTCTCCTGTGTACCACATCCACAAACTGCTGATAGAAGCAAAACCTGCAGAAAGGTCACGCTGCTCCTAAAACGTGTCCGTCAACTGCAGATCAAACGACTCGCACTGACACTTTCTTACCTGTACGGCGCTTTGAGGTAGATGTGACATGACATTTGAGTGAATTTGTCCTTCAGAATCAACAACTGCCGCATGAAAACTTTATATCGTGTAGAGTTGGCTAGTGCAATTTCACCGAAGACATATCAAATGATCGAATCTAAGTCTTATTTCCACAGAGGGATTCCCACCTGATTGTTACCCCCACGGTGTCCCATCCCTCCAACATGTGAATGCTGTGGCTATATACCCCAGAATGTCGTTTTGTGTCTTTTACAGGAACATTTTACTTTTGAGCCCTGTTGCATAAAGTCATCTTGCATTTAAAGGGAAAATATTATCATAATTTAGAACTATAAATTATAATTATATTTCTTTTCTATTCTATCAAGGTGAAATTACAGTAAATCAACAACTGCTCTCTAAACGCTTGAGAATAGACATTGGCAGGTTTTAAACTGTTTATATTGTTATTTGAACATAAATGCACATTTGTATTTCTAACAGCCTAAATATCTGTAAAATATTTGATTTTATCAAATAGTTTTACAGAAGTTCATAAGTTTTTTGTGTTGAATTGCCTGCTAAATGATCAAAAGTTATTTGCTCACATAGGGTTGGACAATAAATCAATAATAATATATATTGCGATAGCCACAAAATCAATATCAATAGTTGATTAATCTGATAGAATATTCAATAAATAGAAAATTCACTGAACACCAAGAAAGAAACGCACAGCAATCTGGGAGATGTAGGCAGAGGGAAGGCTTTACCTGCAAGATGGGTGTGAGTGAGTTTGTGTCAAATAACAAACTCACTCTTTGGTTACTTAGCAACTCTCTCTCTCTTTGGTTACCTAGCAACAACCTGTAAGGAAAAGCAGCAGTTTCAGGTTTTGCCACTGTGCCTCATAACTGCTTAAAAATAAACGATGACATTGAGTAAAAAATGTGGAAAAAACAGGAAAGTCATGCCACCAGTTTGTCAGTATTTCAGAAATTTAAAACAAAAAAACTAATCAATAATCGTCAATATTGACAATTATCAATATCGATTGATATGAAACGCTTATAATGCGATACGTTTTTCAGCCATGTGCTCACATAATTACTAAGGCCTAAAGACAAACACTAGAAATTTTACTAACCTACTCAAACTCAAAACCTACTCAATTGCCAAGTCATAGGCAGACAGCAGAAATTTGTATAAAAAATATTTTGTAGAGACTAAAATTGGACTACTTCTTAAAGCTACTAGCCATTCTTCTTTTAAAGCTACTAGGCTTAAGACAAAGCGTTCTAATAAATTATCATTAATAAGCTGGTAACTTTGCTTTTTACTTTAATTGTTGTTATTGTTTGCCAGTGTGGTATTAAACGTTCTCTTCTTTCTGAATGTAACATCATTCTTCTGCAACTTTCAAGCCTGAAAATTAAGTGTTAAAAACAAAACAAAAACACTAAAACTATATGCCTTTTTAGGTCTTTCAGTGAAAGCCTTCTGAAATGTCCTCCAGATGAGAGTGAAAGTATAATTTGCAGCCATAAATGTTTGTTTTACTGACATGTGAGCTTGCTTATAGAAGCGGCTTCTGAAGGAAAACAGTTGCAAACTGTGGCCACACTGACGCATGTTTCTGTCAGTTTGGTTTCAGCTGCAGAGGAAGGGATAGTACGCATCTGACTACTGCGGTGCGCGCAGCACCCGAGCCTTTCCCGCTCAATCCCCCCTGCGTTCTGAGCCGGAGTACTGTTCCTCATTAACATTTCACTGTGGTGGGTGACCCTGCAATTCATTTACAGACAATTGCTTCCTGACAATGTTTTTCTTTCTTCCTCTCAAAGGAGAGCAGGCTATTTCTCTCCAGAATGTTAATGCCTTGTAAATCTACAAGTCAGGACGAGTTTACGGGGAGTTTGCTTTTGCTTTGGTGAGTGTTATTAGGAAAATCAATTAGAGTGCTGAACCATAGACAGAATGGGAGGTGAATGGGTTGAAGGATGAAAACATCCCCCTTAGTGTTGCTGTGTTTTTTTTATCTCAGGACACAAAAGGCGTTTTCTCTTAGCTGAAAGGGAGACATTTGCCAGGTTTGTAGTTGGCAGAAGATCTGGGCGACACAAAGAGGGATCAATACTCAGTCGTCTGGAGGGTGAATTTACAATCAATGCCTGTTCAGGGGCAGATGCAACAATTGAAAAGTTGCACACATCAATAAAGATGTCTGCTTGTGGATTCCTTTGAATTCAGCCCCCATCAATTTTTTTTAAGGTTGTCTTAATGTGTGAAAAATGACTTGATATTGATTGGGACTGTGTCGACACTGTAAAGATACTCTGAAAGTCACAGCTAAAAAATGTGCAATCAAGTAGAGGTGCAATATAAGCAGGTAGGTTCCTCTGGGCATTTCTGTGATACCCTGATTTAATGAAAGCCTTTAAAATCCAGCCTACATGTTATTTTACTGATTCCAATCTGATTAAATACAAATCCAATTTACAAATGTTGAACATTATAGTTTAGTCTGTTTGAGAACACTGAATAATACTTAATAATATATATAAAGTGTTGTTACAGTCTAAGTGGTCATGGGGAAGAAACTGTTGACAATTGTTTAGTGGACAGTCAGTGACCCCCAAAAGTTCAGTACTAAAGAAGCTGGTTGTTCAGCACTAAATCCAGTCATATTACCAGAAGGTTTAGTGGAAAGAAATAAGTTTGGTGGAAGCAATTGCAGAAGGTCCAGTGTGAAGTTTCAGTTAGTGATGATTTAGAAGACATTTTTTCAACTGGTTTTTGTCCATTATGTTTTTCTCAGGTTAAGTCATAGAGCCCTATGACTTAACCTGAACCTTAGAGCCACAATTTAGACAAGCTAAAGCCTGATATTTAAGCAATTTGGACTTCCTCAACACCTAACTGGAACTACAGGCTTATATCCTGCATACAACGGTGGAATCCATGCACAATTCCAGAGTTAATTTCAATATAACCATATATATCCATCTAAAAACTCTTTTATTTATTACTTATAATTTTCAAAATGTTTCATGTTTTTGATTGTATTACTAAAGTAAATAAGCTTTTGATGACTTTTTTGTTCATGGAGAACTGAAAACAGTTTTAAGTAAAATACAAGCAAATGTTATTTGTTCATATTTGCACTGGTTATGACCTAACCTAAAAGGAGACATCCAGGCTCCTAAGGAGAAGTCTGGTGAAAAGAACAGCTGCAGGAAATCATTTATTAAAATTAGTTCTAACTCTGCACAGCTGTAGTATGTGAGCAGACTTAATTATAAGGAGTCTTCCATCAATTACACTAAATTTAAAAAATAACTCATTTAAAAAAAACCCCCAAAACAAACATGCAATTTATTATGAATATTCTGTATGTGACAGAATTGTTCAGATCAAGAGGGGATAAAGCAGGTCTTTACCATAATGACTACAAAACCTGTTACTTAATTGAAAATATATTAAAAACTGAACGAGTTACTATGTGTCCTCAACGTTAGTTGGGGAATGCAAAGAAAAGACACAAAGTTTTACTAAACCAGCACAAGCCAACAAAAATAATACATCTACAAAACAAGCCTACAGACATGGATCATGAACTGCCATAGTCTACAGACAAATCCATATGTCAGAAAGTTCAGGAGTTTAACAATCTTATTTTGTAAAAGGCAAACAGAAAACCAGTTAAACCAGGCTACAGGTTGCATTTCAATTACAGCATAGAGCAATGTGCTCTATTTTGCCCTGTGCTAATGTTTTGTGAATATGAACAGGCGGATGTGGTTTTTAGCCTAAGTACAATTTAAATGGTACACAACCATTCAAATAGAACTGATTACAGCTGATTTACCAATTTTTTAAATTGGTAAATCAGATTTTTTAAAGACAAAAAAAGATGGGACAATTCAACAACTAGAGATTTCTGCTGTCTGTTTCCTGTCACACTTAAATGTTTCAGATCCACAAACTAATGTCAGACAAAAATAACCGAATTCAACACAGTGCAATTTTTAAGATGATTTATTTTACTATAAAGCTATAAAGCTACTCAAACTCACTTGACCATGTGTCAGATGTTTTTATAATATTCTGTCTTGTCCTGCAGATTTTAGAAAGGTCAGTGGTTCAACGGTCCCTGTTTCTGTACCTCATGTAGTTTTTTCAAACATGTCAAACAGGTTAAACTGTGTTCACAGCTGTTCTTTAAGTTGATGTCAAAGACAGATATCAACTTAAACAGCCCTCTTTGTAATGTTGCATAATATATAGGAACTCTTGAGTGTCGTTAATGGTATATCCGTGCCCTTATTTGCTTTGCACCATCTTGCCTACTTGCTGGATCTCTCTCCGAGTTCTCTTCGCTGACTCCATAGTGATGCAACATAAGCATAATGCTATTTTCAATAACTTTTCCTGAAACTTCTCTGTTGAGCCTCATAAAAATATGATGGATATTTTGCAGAATTGGTCTTTCTACCTGCATGCTATTATCAAGCAGTCCAGCTCTATTTCCCGTTGTTGTTATCTATTAATTCATAACCATATCCATATTTGAATGTCGATTTTGGATTCTTTTTGCATTTAGGTTAAATACAATCACAGTAGAAATTCATAAAATACTTCATCATATAAAAAATCCCAAAATTTATTCTATTTTAAATTTTTCCTAGCCCCCTCATTGGTCAGATTATGACAATTTGAGTATTTCTGAATAGAAAAGACTGCTGTTATTCACGGGGTTTACAGAACCCAGCCGCCAGTGAATGGTGAGAACTAATGAATAAATAAGAAAGCCACAAATTACCCATATTAATAGTGCAAACAATAAAGACACCTTAAAATGCATTAATATGAACAGCTGAAGCAGTCTTTGCACTATTGTTTTTAGTACTTACTCCCCTTAATATTTGATATCAATGTTTGTGTGATGATATGAAACATTTACGAATGACAAAATACAACAAAAAAGAAATCTGTAAGGAGGCAAATATTTTTGACAGCAGTGGACTGCGCAGAAATAAACAAAGACATAATTAAAAATAAACAATGATTCATCACCAAACAATTGGCAAGTGGAGAAAATGGAAATATTAGTGACAGAAGAAAAAAGGGATACAATGGCTATACAACACTGGCATCATTCCTGTGATGTTTGTCATTACTTACTCATTTGTATAAAGGCTTAAAAACATGACAATATCACAAAAGAGTCGACAATCTGCTGAAAGCATCTAATCTTCATTAGGCTGCAATGCAATCTGATTTCTACATAGTTTTTATGCTCCTAAAATAAGTGCAGCAAGAGTGAGCAAGACCAGCATCACAATTATTGAGGAAACACCAGCATTTTAGATGAAGGAAAGAATCTATTCCATTTCTCCATTCAAAGTTTAAACTATATTCAATATTTGATTTGGGGAAAAAGTTGTGAATAATAGACTTGACATTTCTTATTTTCCATCACTGGTTGCTGCTTTTCTGAATCAGACACAACACAAAAGAGTGTCCCTCTGCGTGCGTAGCCCCGTAATATGACAGGCTTTTTTTTCTGCTGAGACAACCACAATGAGAGCCGGACTAACAAACTCCTCCAATCGATTTGATGCTGCGCTGTTCTCATAGGACTGAATTTAGCGGTGCGGTGGCATGCTGTTCACAAGTATGTAGGAACCTTCCTGTGTTTTCAGATTTATTTTCTGGTGTTGGATTTACTTAGAAAATTGTCTTGAGAGTAAAGAAGAATTTCTTGTGGATAAAAAAGTTCTTTTTTTTCTTAACATTATAAAATTCTTAAACAAAGAATATCGAGCTGTGGCTGTTTGCGCTTGTTGCCGAAGGCCATGCGCAGCCCCCCTTGCCAACATCTCTGCTGTTTTCTCAGAAAATCTTCTTGTGCTTTCTTTTTTATTTCCTTTCTGTGTGACCGGTAGACATCCTGCGGCACCTGTGCTTGATAAAGTTGGAATAACAGCAGCAGCTGGTTGGCTCATATAGACATGCTTGATAGGCGATAACATCTTTCTC
The DNA here is from genome assembly GCF_001444195.1 of Xiphophorus couchianus. Taxonomy (NCBI): domain Eukaryota; kingdom Metazoa; phylum Chordata; class Actinopteri; order Cyprinodontiformes; family Poeciliidae; genus Xiphophorus; species Xiphophorus couchianus. Next base: position 21,178,661 of record NC_040233.1, read on the forward strand.
TCAGTGTGCTGCCCATGGGTCGGCCTCCCCCTGGTTTCTTTCCTTCCTAAACCAAATCACCCTCCTGGGGGACAGAGTCAGGCAGTTGCTGGGTAACCAAACAGAATTGTGGGTCAGCGAAATTATTGGCTGAATATCAACAACTCCTCCTCTGTCTTTTGGAGCAAATAATTTTAAGTCCTGATGATACAGTTTGATGTACACATGCGTTTTCTTTTTTTTAAAAAATATTTCCAGACTATTTTTCAGCTGAAAAAAACATTTTCTATTATATCTATGATACAAAACTGAAAATTATTGAGTAAATTAAGAACGAAGCAACACCACGAACACATAAATATCTTGATAAAGAAGAGTGTCATACAAAACATTGTGTGGTTGATGGATACATTTCAAGCATTTAGTTTGCTCAATATTGCTTAACTACTGAAAACACATAGTTCAATTTTGTACAAAATCAAGGTAAAGACTGCTCACTTTACCGCAGTCCAGAAGACATTCACTAATACTCTTCACAAGGACAGTGGGACACAAGTGTACACTGCTTCAGAAGCTGGATTTTCACAGAAAGCTGCAATCAAGTGTATTAATGGAAAGGCAAGTGGAAGGAAAAAGTTTTGCTGTTAATTTTTTGTATCTTAAAAGTTGCTAAAGATAGCAAGAATGCTACTAAATTTGGGAGACTGTTAAATGTGCATGAGTAGATGTGACCTGGTGGGCGGGTCTATCAGCCAGCCCTCTTTCATGCAGAGTGAAAAGGGGAAAGTGGTTGATTTTCAGACCTCTGCAAAGGAGATAAGATCGATGGATAAGATCGGTTTCTCATGCAAGTCTCATACAATCTCCCAAAATTAAGGAAATTGGGTCTGATTTATTAGTGCACCCCTAAGTACAGATAAGGCGTTCCTTTTTCTAAGCTTCTCCTTCATAGAGATAACATCAGAAAGGTCTTACTTAACCTGGTCATTACACTCAATTTTCATCTTCTTCTGTACTCCTTCTGGGATTTCTCACATTCAGATCTATCTGGTTCAATTTCAACCGGGCCGTCAGCAAGCAGAAAGAGAAGTTGTGAACGACTGATGTTGATTTTCTATGCTGGTTTAGAATTGTTGTCTGCCCATAGGATTGTAGATCATGTGCTAACTTTTCACGTGTTTATTCAAAATCCCTTTGGATGGTCTTAGGAAATACTTTCATATTCTAAAAAACTGAATTTTGTGTTTTATTATTTGTAGAATGTATAATCACAATTATTTGGAAAAAACTGTGGATGTACCATTTCATAAGCATTTCAGTCTCTATTGCATGTATCATTTTCTTTAATTAAATTTTAAAAAAGAGCTTCTCAGTTGTCTCCTAATTTACTGAGATTGACCTGTATGTTTTACATAGCCAGCGAAAAGAAAATAATCAGCGGCCTTTCTGATTCTGAAATTAGAATAATTATGTGTTTCATTTAAGTTTACAAACATCAGCACAGCAGCAGTGAACCAGTTTCCAATCAGCACTATTCAGCTGAGATTTGAAGCAACCTTGGCAGGGATCCATGTGCGAGCTGGTTAACACATGTTGCACTATTTCAGAGAGGGAAATCAAAAATTAATACTGTAAATAGATAAATTTGGATAGCACATCCTTCTGTGTCGGTGAGTATTTTAATTCTAGCTGTGCCTAAAGGTATCAATTATTGATGAGCCATCTTTTGTGGATGGGTCATGATCACATGAATGAATGCCAGTTATTATAGGCCTGAACTGGAAATGACTGACAAAACAGAAGTGGATGTACATTTCACAGCTCTGAGCTTTGACAACATTTGTTGTACTGCCTCTCAGCTCACTGGGCTAAAAAAAAAAAAAGATTTAGGCCATGATCTGCACCTATATTCAAGCGATGCTCTGCAAATTCAGTTGATTATTTCATACAAATTCTTGATTTTTTCTTTCTCGCAAAACTTAACTAGATTGAGTCCAGCCTCGGTTAAGTACTTTCCTTGGAAGGAACTTTTGGCCAACTCAGCATACACTGAATCGATACCAAAGCTAATAAAGAGAGTCAGTAAAATCTTCTTAGTCCCTATAAATATACAGTTTCTTCTGGGATTTCACCTTTCTCTCTTTCTTGAATTAAAAAAATACAACCTGGAGAAGTTTATAAAGTCAACACAAGTACATAAATGTTATTTGATCACAACCCATTTTTACTGTTTACTCACAAAACCAATTAGGACAATTTAAAGCTGCAAAGTTAAGGCTGTACACTGTTAAAACTCCCAGAGTCTCACAATGAGTACAGAGGATGTACCATTAGTGTCCATAATGGTTGCTGTATCTTTTACTGGTAATAAAAGGCTGAATCATTTAAGACATCCCTAGTGTTATCTGGCTCATTGGTACAGTTTAGACAAAGTCAGTGTTCATGAAAGCATAGACATGAACTAAACAGTGGAAAACAGATGCTTGATAAACACTATTTTGTCCTTCCAATAGACTAATAGCTCAGTTTGAGTTAAATAGAGGAACAAATGTGGATGCATTTTAAGCAAACATCTCAAACACATAGCTCCCTTGTGTGACAACATGAGACAGTCAAAGGAAATCAGCCAAGATATCAAAAAGAGAAATGTAGAGAATTGTTACTGTTTCAACAATTTTCAGATGTTGTAAAATGCTGCTAAGTTAATCTCTTCAGACAGTTAAATGCAAGCCCAAACAGTATGGGCATGTCCAGCCATCATAATGTTCAGGAGACAGACTCTGACAGAAACACACACACCTTGAGAAGAAGCTGGTTGACAGTGAGAGGGAGGAAGCTTGCAAGCATAAGAATCTTATGCAAATTGTGAAGCATGAGGGTATAACGTGTAGATGTTTTACTACAGGAGGGACTGTTGTTTCACTTTGCAAACTAGATGGCACAATGAGGAAAGAACATTACAGGAAAGAATGCACCCTCAGTAGGAAGGGGTTAGTCCTGTAACCAGTGGATTGCTGCTTTCAACCACCACCTGGGTCAGACACTTAACTCACATGGCTTACTGGTCAGACGGCTTGGTGGCGGCAAATGTATGGCAACCTTGTTTCTGTCCTTCTGTCCCACGGCAGCTGTAGAAACAATGTAGCTCACCACCCTCTGTGTGTGAACGTGTGTATGAATGGTTCAATGACTGATTGCACTGTAAAGTGCTTTTGAACCCTCAGACTTGATAAAGTGCCATACAAATGCAAGCCATTTACCATTATGTGATCATTTAAGTATAATTTGAAATAATTTTCCTAATAGAGCATTCTACAAAAGTAGGCCCATTTGAAACAGAGCACGCTATAAGTTAGAAAAGGCGGTTGAGCGGGGAATGTCTAACAATATTCAATAGTTCCCGTCTGATATTTTACCCTGAATTTCTTCTCTCTACGCACTTTAGGACATTGGGACTGATTTATTGGATCATTTCCTCAAAGATTTTGAGCTATATCAACTTTGTTGTTTAAAATTTGCATATTTGGACAAAGTACTGAGCATTGAGCTCACTGGTTTGAAAGGTCCAAAAACTTAATGTTGGAGCTATAATGAAGCAAATCACCTGCTGATCTGCTACAGGATTCTAATTGGGGGTCCTGTAGTGATGATCCAATTCAAAGTCTAGTGTAAACAGCCTGAAACATGTCGGTTATATTCTCTTTGAACAGAAGTGGTCCAGTGCTACAACCTTCAGCATTCATGTGCTGGAAATCACTTTCCATCACAAGATCCACTTTGTTCCCTTTCAAATAATGCTTCAGTCAGGCACATTTGGGTCAGCCGTTTAAGTGCACCCCCTCTGTGAATGAGCTTATTAACAAAGCATCTGTTTGTTCCAGCACTGAATCCAGGGAAGCAGTAAGTGCAACTTCTTACCAAACCCCCTTCTAAAAAATCTCCCAAGGCCGTTTGAATGTTTTAGTATGCAGGACAGTTACAACACAAGGATAACAACATTAGTTTGAGCACTAAATGCTGCTTTGGTGCTTTTCTTCCAGCTTGACGTTCACAGTCCAGAAGATTAATGGGGTTCACTGGAGGTTTTTTTGTAATTCTGACCAAACCACACATCCACATACTAAACCTCTACCTGTTAATGTTTGACTGCACAGATCTTTGTGTGCATGCTTTTATGCTGGTTGGCTGCACGGACATGTGCAAAAGCAGCAAAGGAGAGCGAGCAAAAGAGAAAATGTGCTAATATTTGTCTGAGTCAATGACTGAGTCACCAGAGTTAGTAAAAGCCTCACAGCTAAAGTGAGGGAGGCTTTGCTTGTGTGTGTTTGGTATGTACAGTATGTGGAGATGAGGGTATGGTTGTGGCCTGTGTGTTATGTGTGTGCTGGTGTGTGTGTGTTTGTGTATTAGAAGGGTGAGAGAAGGCCACTGCTCGGTGAAGCTGAAAGAGGAGAGATGACATGCTGTCAGTCTGAGTTGACGGTCACCGCTCAGTGCCTTAGCGCCTCCTGACATTTTCTATTCAGACGAGGCAGCGCGCCCGCAGCCTGCCGAGGGATCCCGCCTTTTTAATTGAGCCTTTACCCAAGATTCATTTCAGCCAGCACCTTTCGGCTTCACTGAGAGCAGATAAAACCATGAGAGTGACAAAACTGGGACTCATTTTGCTCGGGCTGGAACCCAAGCCTATATAAATATGTTAACCTTTGTAGACATTATCCCAGTTTCCCAGGCGCTGAGATGTCACTAATCTAAACCTTCAGTAGATGAAAGTCATATTATATTCCGAGCTCCCCATATTAACATCTCTATTAGTCGATACAATACATGGATCCCACGAGTGAGAAAATGTTCTTGATAAAACACAAATTAACGCAGGATCCAATGACCTTATTCTAGGCAGCTGAGTTCAGAGAGAACACAGTCATTCTGCAGAGCTGAAGCAAGAAGCTGATTAACGAAAACTGTTATCTAGAGTAATCAACTTGGTTATTTCCAGCATATCAGAACACTTTGTGAAACAATGTAATTTGATGCTAAGTACACTAAAAACAGTCAGTGTGAAATTAAATTACTTTTCAGGTACTATAGAAATTTAATCACTGTCATATATTATTTATTAAAGCAGGATCAATTGAATTTGATTTAGAAGATTGAGAAGGAAAACTAAACATAAAGGAAAGTACTTCATTTATTAAAAATCTAACAGTTTCAGGGCTGCAGGATATTTGCAAATCGTGTGATAATATTAGTAAGTTCATGTATGCAGATATTATGTTTTTCTCTCTCTCATCTGAGTTTCCATCAGTCTGTAACCCTTAGCATTTTGTGTTATGCCATTTGTGTGTGCTGTGAAGATCTGCAGCTCCACTCGACTAAATATTACATTACCATGTAAAAGGCAATTTCATAGCAAACTGATATTATGACGATATAGTCACAAAATGTTGCACAGCCTTACACAGTTTTTATTTCTAGGTTGTTAGAAAGCAACAACTCATATTTTACTAAATTTTTAGAAAAACTAGAGACCCAAATGCAACATTATTTTAAAAAACTCTACCCACTACTCTTGCAAGGCACTGCATGTCCTCTGCTGCAAAATCCTTCACTACCCATTCTGTGATCTTTTATCATATTTCTGTGGGATTTTTAAAATAGTAATACATAATTGTGAAGTGGAAGGATAATGATTCAAAATATTTTAAAAATAATAAACTAAAAAGAGCACATTTGTACCATTTCTTTTAATACCCCTAATTAAAACTACAATTACATGTCATCCGAAGTCACCTAAAGCTAAGGTTCATGGGTCTGACCAGGTGGTCAGCAGCTTCCAGTTCAAAATGAACTCTTGTCATCTGCAGAAATACTCTGCAGCCATCGCTGTATCAGAGATGGTGAAGAAGCAGAGAAAAGACAGTGTCATGACAACCAAGGAACAGAGTTAAATTATAAAATTATATTCTAAGCTTTGAAAATCTCACAAAGCTCTGTTCAAATCCATCACAAAAAAAAGAGTACACAACTGCAAACTTAAGACATTTCTATCCACCTAATCTGACAGGCAGGTTAAGGAGAGCATTTATCAAAGAAGGAGGCAAGATGCGTATGGTAACTCTGGATGTACTGCAGAGATTTACTGCTCAGGTGAGAGAATTTGTGGATGGAGCAGCTATTAGTGAGGGGCACTACAAATATAAGATGTATTGAAAAATAACGAGAAGAACTCCATTTTTGGAAGAAAGACATAACCAGTGGTGGTTTTCTTAAGGTGATAATATTTACTGAGTCAAACAATGTTTGTTTAGCTTAGATGTTTTAAAAAGTAGGAATATGCTGAGCTTCCAAACTTCAAATTCTTTCATTATCTTTACTGCAACTCATCAAGAACAAGTCTTGTCAAGCTAGAGTCCACTTCTGAAGGTTTTCCGATAAAAGCCTGTAAACCTGAAACAGCCTGTGAGTAGAACGGTTGGATGAGTGCTTCTTCTCTCTCTGTCTTACGTAAGTTTGCTTCAGAATGAGAACTGGATCTCTATGTGACTTAATCTCTAAAGCCTGCTCTGACAGCTGAAACGAGAAACCAGAGAGAGCACTTGCAGGCTTCATTAGCGCCAGCTGGATAGGAAGGGTCTCACCTGCTGTGACAGATCTGCTCAGTCCTCTCGGAGTAAACAATGTGCTTCATTATTCTCCTCCTGCAGAGGCTGTGTTTGTCCAGTGTGACGACTGCCTGCCGAAAAATAAAACACATTCAGTGCTGCATGAACTTCAGTCACGTGGACGACTCAGAAGTGCTGCGAAAGGAGATCAAAGAAGGTGACGAAAACACTAATTAACTCCTATCTCGATTTGCTCGTTTTTATTTCAAACTGCAAAGTAGTCTTGGTTTGGAGTGTACCAATCTGTTTTAAGATGTTTAAAGTTAAAAGTGATAAAACGTAATTAGCAGGTGTTAAGAGCTGGAGCATTTAAAACACAGTACTTTTTTTCCCCTCTTCAGGTTAGACTAATAAAAAAAAATCTGCTAAAGCTGTATAAACTAACATTTAATTCACCTTAAAATAGGTGAGATTCAGTTCAATTGCGCTCAAGTTATTTTGTGTAACAAACAGATGGCTTGAAAAAACACTTGTATTCCTTTAAACAGAAACTGGCGTTCTGAGTTGACAGGTGACACAGGTGGATTTCTTTTTAGACTATTTATGAGATATGTAAGCCAACTACTGAAAAGGACTACAATATAACATTATTTATAGTACATGGACAGGAGAAGTGTCCCTGGTGACGGACACCTCGTCTCTGCATCTCAGTGTGTGTTTTGACTCCCTGCCTCTTAATAAGCAAAGCTCACAAAAGGCACACCTGGTTGTTCTGTTAGCCCTGTAGCCAAGGCCTGCCTTATTAATCTTAAATTCAATACAGCGGCCATGATAAAAAACACAGAGCTACTTAAACATTCAATACCTGGGAAATGCACTACCCTCTATTTATTGAGACCAGTGGTGGTCATGGATGAAAAGCCTTAAAATAAATGACCTTTTATTGCAAAAATATAATCTTGCATTGAAAAAATACAAAAAATCAAATGAATCTATGTGAATTTGGCAAATTGGTTTATGAACGGGTTACTGGTTTAGCCGTAATATGGCCCATTTCCTTTTTTTGTATTCCTCTTAAATCAAAATTTATGACTAGTTTTAACAGAAATGTTCATCTATCCATTTTTCAAACCGAGCAGCCAATCTACGGTCTGCAAGTTTAATGTTTAAAAATCAGCTTTTACTGTAGGATGATACATACAATGGCAAAATATGTTGTTTTCGTCCTGCTCAAAAGAGGGTCCAAGTTTTACTATGCAAGAGAATTGGACAACATTACAGTAATGAAAAAAAGAACTTAATGTGGCGTGATAAATGTGTATCACAACAAATCCAAATATACAGTAATATTGATTTAAGGGTCATATTGCCCAGCCATTTGACCTATTTAGATTTTTCTGACAGTCTATGTAGAGCATAGTAATTTTTTCTACTAGACCCAGGCCACAGTCAGATGTGGTCCTAACTGGGTAAAATTGGTTATAATTAATCATCCAGCTGGTAGATTTAAGTTGAAGTTAACTCATTTTACATTTCTTCTGATTGACTGGGTCACTTTAAAAGATTAATATTTCACAAGAGTCCAGACTTGAATCTGATAGGAAATCTATGAAGGAAGGTAAAAGTTAGGGTGACGTCAAAGGGCCTTCTAACTTTGAGTTCATCACCAGGAATAAACAGACATAATACCAGTGGAAACATGAAACAGCTGGACGGATGGCTGATTGTTGTAAAGCTAATAAAAGTTTTCTTGTCCAATAGTCATTTAGAAAGGTTTAAATATATTTTTTTATTATTTCAGCACAATAATTTTGTTTTTTTATTTCAGAATTGTTCTTTTACATTATTTTTGTTCTTTAAAGATGCAAGGTTGAATGAAAAAAAAAACATTTAAAATCTAATTCTACCAGTGGTACATGTACTTTTGGGCTCTGTACTCTACACTATATGTAAAACATGAAAGGCTTTTGGCTTCTAGATAAAGTCTACTGCTTGCCATAGAAGCTTGGACTCCCCAGGATGCCACTCTTTGTTGCTGCTCTCCAACAGTGAGCTTTTGAGATTTTTTACACCTCCCCTGCCATCATCCTCACAGTGGCTAGATTAATACAAGGTAAACTTATGTATTTTAGAGACTGGCAAATAGAAAAGGACCTCTGTTTCACACATTATACTCCAGGTTAATTAAAAGTTTCTGGACAATGATTTAATGAAAAAGTACAAATTAAAAGTCACATTTATTTTTATTGAAACTATTAGGCATGCAATTACTTGAGGCTTCTGATATTTTGGTCACTTTTTTTTTCTTAGTTTTCTTACACCTAAGTAATTAAATATGTATTTTGTTGGGTTTTTTTAAATTGTGAGATTTTGGTTTTGAAGTAAAACTTGACCTTGTTTTGACATTTTCAGTCCTTCTTACAAGGTGTGTCAATAGATGATGAGTCATAATCAATAAAGTGACATATACAACATCATGATTAATCTCAAACTAAAAGTACCTTTTCAACAACCAGAAGGCAGCTATTAAATATACTTTCCATTAAGTCCTGATTTCTGCTTCTGACAATAGTTTTTCATTTTTATGATGTAGTATTATGATTATAAACAGCATGTTTTTATTAACTGTAAGGAGAAAATATCATGATTAACAAAAATAAATACTTTCAAACATCCATCTTTGTGTAATTGATCTAAACAATGTGTATTTATGTAATAATAAAGTCCCTAAAATAAATTCTGACAATTTGTACAATATTCTGATGAATGGGTTTGTATATACATACAGTGGACCAAAGAGAGCTGCAATAAAAATACTTATATTGGTCAATTTTAATAGCGCTAACATAAGATATACCATTTCATATATTTGAAATTCCACTGTGCATTGAAAAGGACAACGGAAACAGTCGTAGCACTATGTTGCCATTGCAATGTAATGTTTTGGTTTGTTTGTTGTATTTCCACAAATCCACAACAGTATGTAGGAACACAGCGATGCTTGCTTTGACCAAATACTTATGGTAGTCAGCTAGCATAGTGCTACTGTAGGTGTGCTAAGGTTTACTCAAAATTTATGTTCTCTCATTAGGTGAAATCAGAAACATTTTAAACCTTCATGAATTCCTCTTTGCTTCATCTATGAAGCAAAAGATTTCTAATCTGTGTTTTTAGTCTGATTTATATATATGTTCCTGTCCTTTGTTTACTTAGTTTTTAATGTTCTGTTCCAGTGTAGTTTTCTCTCAGCTTAAGAATGTAACACTTTCACAAACTGGCTGTATATATGTAAAAATGCATTAGAATAAAAAATGGATGCAGTACTTAAGTCAGAATGATTCATCCATCAAACTTCTATGGAAGCTATGACAAGTCTACTGAGAAGGCAACTCACACAACCCCCCACTGTTTATGAAGGATATCAAATTAATTTCCGTCATTATTTGTATACCTCAGTTAAATTATAACTTGAGGTTTGTGCAACAGCGTCATATTTCAGTGCATTAGCATCTCTTTGTATTACGTCTCTGCTTGAGTAATTTCTGCAATTTCTTCCAAAAGAGCTGATTGAGAACCAACATTTTTTACCCAAACTAATAACTATGACAGTTAAGTTCTCTTCGACTTTGCTAGGAAACCATGACAATGTGGTCGCTATCAACTTACATAGCAGCAGGGGTCTCCCCTGAAAGAAATGTTAGCCATTATTAATCTACCTTGTAAGTTTCCTGCTAAGTATGAAGATACCAGCTGTGCAAAATGTCCATTTTATGCACTATCAGGAATGTGCAGCTGCTCAGTTATAAATAAAAAAAGAGAATTCTTTCCTCCCATATGGAAGTCACCACACACGCATGCAAAACAAATGAGTCCAGGAGAAATTTAGTCTTCACAATACCAATAAGCTGTCAATTGACTTTATTTCCCTTTAGATGATGGGATTTAGACCACATGACAATATACTGTAAGTGTGACATTTAGATCAAGCTATTTTTAGTTTTATTTGTTGACAGTGACATGAAACCAAGAAAATGTTCCAACAGCCGTGAAAAGGACATCAAAAAGCCAAGTAACATCGAAAGCTGTCATTAGTAGAAAGGCTTTCCATTTGAATTTCTTGACTAAAACATTGTGTACATTTTAGTAAAAATTGGTCATTGTCAGCAAGGGGGAAATGAGCTTCAACTTTCAGCTGAAGCTGTTTATTAAACAATGTTAACCTTCAGGACTTCTGGTGTGTGTTCCCAAATATAAATAAAAAAGTTCTCAATTTATGGTGCAGAGCTACAACAGACTCCTGCCTGCTGACTTCTGTGCTCTTCTTCCTCTTCAAATGCTTTGAATTAGATCTCCAGTTGCCTTCACTACCTGGAGTACAGGTTCAAACTCAGGTGAAAGTAATATTTATTTATTTTTTACACTGTATGGTTAAGAAATTGGGACATTCAAGTCAGTTGACGTAAATACCCATAACACATTGTGAGATAAACCAGTGGATTGAGTGAGAGGATTTTCTCTGATATTGTGATCCTCACCTTCCTTCCTGTTTGGGGGCTGTTTTTTTAATGCAGTTTTGTTTTTAGCAGCTTCTCGTTTTTACTTCACTGGATTCCTTAAAAAGCAAGACTTTTTAACCATAATTTTTTAAAAAGTAGTTAATGCTTTGCAGCAGTGAATTGAGTGCTTAAAAAAATTAGGATATCCAAGTTATTTTTTAAGAATTGTTCACATTTCACTGTCCAATATTGATTTAATTGCACAAAAGACAAAAACTATGTTTTCCAGCTCCAACTTTCCCTTTTAGCTGTGAGATGTTTGAGAAGTTCTTGGATGAAAACCCCATTTCAAGGTATGCTCAGCATCTCGATTTCATTCTGCCCAGTATTTTCCATCTCCTAATTTTCGGGTAAGTTTGGATGGATCTACTGGTATGCTTTGAGTCACTGTCAGTCACCCCACAGCATCTCAATGTATCTGGGCCTTGACTCAGTGCTGGTATTTCTAATTTTCAGACAGTCCTTGGTGGATTTACTGATGTTTTAGGATGGTCTCATGTAGAAACTGAACTGATTTTTGTCAAGGAAAGGGTTTGAAAATTGTTTATAGGATAAAATATTTTAATTTATAAGAATGGTGTTCAATTTAAGGGTGGCAGGACTGAACCGTTTTCAAATGTTTGCTGTTTCTCTGTCAAAGCTACTTGCTGTTTGTATTCATCATCATTTCATAATGTTGAAAATACAGTGAAAATATATTGAAGAAATACTTTCTTCAGTTGTGTGTTATTTCTCCCTGCTGTTGACACTGATATTAAATATTCACATGTCCAAATATGTTAGAAAAATACAGAGGGAGAATTGAGCTGTAAAGACAGTAGTTGTACTTGTATCCTTGCATTTTGACAATAACATATCAAACGTTATTACGATCTGAAGAAATTGTCAGCCTGTGACAAAGGGGAAAATGTGCATTATGTAGCAGTTCTGGTTGCTGTGGTAAATTGTCTAGCAGTGGGATCCAATGAATTGTGTCAAAAAGAGGGAATAAAGTAACTCCAGGCATTTTAGTTGAAAGAAACTTTTTTTTCTTTCAAAAACTTCCTTTTTGTTTCTACAGTGTCTATCTCATGTGTCTACAGTTTCTTGCTTTTGTGGTCTGTTAGTTCTTAAAAGTGTCCAGCTTGCACAGTTAAACCTCTGGGTCTTGTTAAATTCCTCAGCAAGCATTTGCTGTTATCTTTGTTAAAGAAATGTGCAAATGAAACAGGAATAAAGAAACAGCCTCTCAGCATGTAATGTTGTTGAAGGCTGGGAAATCAAGAAATAAAACATCATATCTGATGAGCTCTCTGTGGTAAGGAAAAAAAAGAAACAAAAACACAACAAAAGGCCCAGAGCTGGAAAATTAATTAAAATGAAGTGTTTGTCTTACATAATATTCTTGATTTACTGTATTTCATATGTGCCACCCAACTGAGTTGTGCAAACTTTATCTTAAGATGTATTCAGATGGAGAGCAGATTTACAGTTCTAAGTTTGTGTTCTCTAAAACATTTCTTTCGTTTTTTTTGTGCATAAATGTCTCAGGACAAGTTTAACTAACAGAGTAAAATGCAGTTTTTAAATCATTTCAATTTATGCAAGTGAAAGAAATGCTCCAAATCAAGCAGCCTCTACATGAAAAACTACCTAGTGACATATAATCATGTCAATTTGGACGTAAATTCCTGTCCAGTCTGTGTGAAAAACTAGCTGGTTTTTCATACAGAGTCCAGTTTGTCTAATTTTAATAATTTGTCACGCCACCCTTGCAGCAACGAATACTAATCGGCAATGAGTTTTGGCCTGCCTTTTTTTTTCATACAGACAATGGTTGTACAGAGAGAATACAATGTTTAGGATCATGGAAATTCTTCACGCTCATTCTTTCGAGTTCAACACTGTTCCATATTTTTTCCATTTTTTGATAATGACTCACTGTGGTTCCCTAGAGTCCCAAAGCCTTACAAATGGCTCTGCAACACTGGTCTTGACTTTTTTTTAATAGGAATTTCTAGTCTACTTCTTTTTGTCAAACAAGTTTTTCTTTAAAGAAATTTGATAGGTGATATAATATTTACATATTGTATTCCCTTTTTTAATAATCTGAAACAAATGTGACAAGGAGCATTACCAGAAAACACTGGATGTGGGTGAATACTTTTTCATACTGCATGTGCTTTGTTTGGTGTGGTTCTATCATGCTTTTTGTTTATTTTTCTGTCTATGTTTTTTTTCTTTTGTATTTTGTAGTTTGTTGTTGACAAGATCACTTTGGTGCTCTGTTGCCTTTCTTCTTCTTCACTTTCTTAGTCTGCATCCTTGTTTGTTCCCGTCAGTCCAGCACACCTGCTCTTTTGTTGCCTGTTGCATTTAAATTTGCTTTCAGGTCCCTCAATAAGGCAGAACTGACAGCGGCCTCATTTCTGGCATTTGTTGAAAGTACAGTTAAACATCCAGTTTCATTTTGAGATTAAATTGTACAGTTTTCTCAATGTTAGGAAACTGTAAAATTATCTAATTTTAAGTTTTATGAAACGTCATTAATGTTACAATATGCCTACACTGTGCAGTAAAGATGACTTTGATTTACAAAGACAGTACTTTACTAGATGACCTTAACTGCAAAATGCAGAATTTTACTACTTTGGAGACTTATTGTTTTTCATTCAGCATTTATTCAGAATAATTCAATCATTGTACGTCTCACTGAAAAATTAGCTCACACAAATTCTAAAAAAAAAGACAAATTGAGTACTTTGACCATAAACCTGAGCTTGAGAAATATGTAACTTCAAAATGAGATTTGTGTTCAATTTTGATGACATTTGTTATACAGACACCTAAACGTAAGTGATTTTCATTGTGTAACCCACATAAAGTGGGTATGCCTCTTTAAGAGACAGAGGTTAAGGAGGCTGGGTGGTCTACCTGGCCAATAGGAAGTTTAGTTTCCAGAGCGTCTGAACCAATCAGAATGCAGACTGCCGTTGTGGGTCCCGCCCTTCTCCCCCGGGTCTGCAGTACTGTTGGTTTGCCCTAGAGTTCCGACGTAATGAGACAGCTGAGCTGTGCAGCGCCAGCGTATGTATTGTGACAGTTAAAGTATTTCGTACGAACTGTATTATTTACAAACTGTATTATAAACTAACTCTTTTGTAAATAGATTTTCTGTTGATCGTCCAGCTTCTGGGCTGGAAATGATTTATTAAGTATAAAGACTAAACTTCAGTTTTCTGCTGTTAGAGCCGTTAGGAACCGTTAGCTCTTTCTGGCAGTTGGTTCATCTTGTTCTCCGTTCAGTTAAAGGTAAAATTTAGGCTATAACCTATTTTTACTTTATTAAGTTTATATTATTTAGGTCAAATATGCCTTGTTACACTGTCTAGTGCCCCACGCAGCCGGACTGAGAGACACTATACAGTTGTCTGAGGCGTGTCGCATTGAGATCGGTGAGCATATTCTGAGCCTTTCATTTGGGTTTTTGTTGTTTGTCACATTGTTGTTAAAAATATCCTTTATTTGAGTAATTAAGAAACGTTTTATTATTGTATTGGAAAAAAGGATTAAAGCTAGAACAGCTTAGTAAAAATCCTATATTTCTGCTGGTCCTGTCTGTTGACAGGTCAGGTTTTTTATTTGTGCTGGATTGTTCCTGAAGTGGAACCTCCTTTGACCTTGATGGCGAGCCTTCCCACCTGGACCTAAGGAAAGAACCAGATTTCGTCTGTCCCATTTGGAGTCCTGCTGCACCCTGCGGTGTGGTAGGCGTGTAACACACATCTTCACACACAGTTGGTTATGTGTGAGACCACCGACTGACATTCTCCATTCTTATTGTTTTTTTTTTATTTTGGACAATACATTTTGGACCAATTTTATTTCATACATTATAACAAACTGCTGTGGTGGAAATTCTCCTCTGTGAACGATGTCGAGTTAACTCAATTTGGAAATGAATTTAATTAATCTGTTGACTAATATAATTTAGAGTGCAGATTACTAGGGTGCACCCAAAATATTTGAATCTAAGAGATAGCACTTGGCCAAGTAATATTGTCATTATTTTATGTATTTTATTGTGTGTAATTTTATTTTCATAATTGTGTGTTTTGTGCAACTGTCAATTGTATGTTTTATGTCACTAAAGCCAGTTCTTTAGATACATCCAACTGCCTTTGTGTGTCATTTAAACACTCCACTGTGCTCCGATAGCCGAACCTATTGGCCCATTTATCTAATATATATATACTACCCTTCTCTACTGTGTTACAATTGCTTGCCTTATTTAACTCAAAAGAAGAAATCACATGTCTTGTATGCTGGAATATGTAAAATCACAATTAAGTAGAAGGAAATAAAGGAAGGAAATAACACATCAATTCCGGTCATGTGTATGTATATTGTGTGTATTATTTATGTGTCACTACTTTACATAGTGCATTTAATGAAATGAAGGGTGTAGAATCTAAAGTGTGCCACTACATAAGAAAATAGTAAGGTACTCCTACCATGATGTCGCTGTCCCGTATTTTTTTGTTGTCATTTTAATCATTTAACCATCTTGGGTTGAAAGGTCGATGCTCTATATGGATGCGTGGGGTGACCCAATTAGTGAAATTGTTTGGTTAGTTAAGAAGAAATACATTCCAAATCTCCAACTATGTGTGCTATTAAGGATGTGACATACATGTGACTTCAGCAGGACATACAGGACATACAAACTGTCTGCATAGAACAGAATGAGATTAAGTGGCATAGTTAATAGGACATTCCTGCCACATATGTAAATGAAATATGTGGTGGTGGTACCTATGTGCAGTACATCTTGCATTTCACATTTCTACGTGTCTAAGACACCAAAATAGGCAAGATGGGTACACTGCGGTCAATAAAAGGGATGGACATTGCCAGTCAGAATTATTCCGGAATTCCATAATGATGTTGTATTGAAACAATTCTCAATTTGTACTGAGGGGCTTAAGAGTTCCAAAAAAATCTTCCCCCACAGCCAATCTGAACCATGAGGTAGGATGGATTCATGCATTCAGGTTGTTTACACTACGCTAAGAATGTGTCTTGTCAGACCAGGAGACGTTTTGGCAAGCTGTGTAAATTGCAGCATTAGTTTTCTGTTCTTCAATGACAAGAGGCCTTCTGCTGCTGCAGCTAAAGGTGGGCATCAATTCAAAATTGATTCAAAATGTTATTTCTGTGTTGTACTGTAGTTTCTCAACTCTACTGTAACTTTACTGTTGCATACTTTACTTATGGTCATAAATCAGAGCAATCTGTTACTAGCCTTACCCTTTGATGACATTATTCAGTATTAAAAGTTTAATCTGAGCATACATATAGGACAATTATCTGTATTATAGCTATAGGTAGTGGTGTTCTCACATTCAAAGCCTGAGGAATACTTCTTTAATGGGAACTAGTGTATGCTGCAACTTTTACTTTTGTAGTCATTTTGTAGAAGAGTGTCAGTCCTCTAAATGGAGTTTTACTCATAAAACTTCTCTCTTTTCAATACCACAGATTTTCCACTGTGAGGATTTTTTTATTATGATGAGTCATGAGGAAGGTTGATTCTGGCAGCCTGAGGTGCTAAAACAATGCATGGGGATTGAGAGATTTTTTTCCCCTTCTAACTGAAACAGCAAGTGTAGCAAAATGTCTTATTTCAAAAAAGCTGTCCCAACTATTCTTTCCCCATTGCTTAGGCAAACACAAAATGAGACGCACCAGATGCAGCAAAACTCACTTCCAGGAGCATTCCTGTTTACTTGTAAAGTCTAATTGGGAGGCTCGCTCCTTGGCTTGAGAACTACTTTCCTAAGTGCAACTCGCTTTCTTTACAGTTATTACAAGACGCCTATGGAACGGCTACACACTGCAGTGTTAATGTTTACTGCGATGGCGTAGACATGATGATGATCTCTGTTGAGCTCTCTTATCTCTGGAGTGATCTCTAACGTCCTCAGATGACAGCTGTGTGAAGCCACCAGTTTACATCGAGACAGTGCAGGTCTCTGTGGCCTCTTATGCCAGTGGACGTCAGTATCGGCTGCATCCCTCTGTTTGAGATTTATACCCATTAATAATTCATTCTCTGCTGCTGACTTAGGAGGCCCTGTTTCTCCCTACTGCATCACGCTGGCCCCTTTTATATGCTCCAAAGTGACGCATGGTGGAGTAATGTGCAGAGCCGCTTTAGTGGCCCCTGCATTAATGCTGAAAGAGAGGCAGGACAAAAAGAAAGACCGTGACAGAAAGCTCCATTTTTACTCACTCTCTATTCTCTGTTTCTCTCTCTTAAACACGGTTGCTAAGCTACACCACAACTAATCACCAGGAAAATCATCCTTATTCAAAACCATATCTCCAGCCTGTGTGAGGACACACTGTATTCTGCCCTTCTAATTAAAGATATTACTGAAAAAAACAAGCACAGTTGCACTTAGAAATACAGATTCATCCTGGTTTTGCTTTGTTCCCCTCATATTTAAATGTCAGCTCGACAAACACATTTTAATATTTGAGTAAATACAAATAGCAGTTTTCAGATAAATATTTCACTTATTTATAAAGGGAATAACACTATCTAAACCAGCCTGACTCAATATGGAAATGTAAATACTCCTTCTATTAAGCAACTAATTAATGGTGCTTAACTGTTACCACATTTTACAAATTCAGTTTCACAAGCCACATTCAGATTTAATTATAGTTAAACTTGTAGAATGAAGAAATCTCTTAAAGGAGAACTAAAGTCACATATCAAAATATGAACATTTTTAATGAAAATTATTTAGTGAAAAGCTTCCACAAAGCATTCCAGAAACCAGTTTCTCTTACCTAAAACTTAAACATCTTGTTTTTTGGATGTTTGTCAATAAATGGTGAAATTAGGTGATTTCTTTGGGGCAGAGTTACCGTTCTCTATCACCCTTGGTTCATGACTTGCACTGTGACTTTGTTTTTTTGGTAATGAGTATTGAAGAAGAAGAATCAATATGAGAAATTATATTATTATACTAAAAAATATATATGTTATAGGCATATTGTATGATTTTCTTTCACTCTATATTAGTTTAAAATTCCTCTTTCAAATACGTCTCCTTTAAACAGAACCTGTTTTACAGCTCGAAGTGAGCTAAAAATTCTCAACAAGCAGCAAATGCATAAATGTCAGTGACTTCATTTGAGTCTGGAAAGTGCTAAAGGTTCTGGAACTCCAGTGAACCACGGTAAGAACTTTTATCCACAAATGGAGAAAACGAGGAACAGTAGCAAACCTTCCCAAAAGAGACCAGTTGGAAATTAATCCAAGAGTCCATAGAGGACTCATCAAGCAGGTGACAAAAGAACAAAACACTTGGTTCAGTGTCCATGATCTGTGTTCAACAAGAAAGAGAGTTCCAAGTGAAAAACACTGCTGATCAAAAGACAAGTCAGAGATTTTCTAAAAACAAAAACATTGTGATTATCACCAAGACTTTTGGGAAAATATTTTGTGGGCTAATGAGACAGTGCGTATCCTGTTATATCCAGCTCCAACTAACACAGCATTTCAGTAAAATAACTTTTTATCCACAGACATGGTGGTGGTAGTGTCAAAGGATGAGGCGGCGTTGCTTCTCCACCGTTGTATTTATACAAGTAACTGATGGAACCATAGATTCTGCTCTCCTGCAGAAAATCCTGAGAAAGAAGGCCTGGATGTCACATAGTGATGAAAAGCTAAAGCACACTTTGGTTTTGCAGCAGGACAATGATCTGAAACACCCCAGCAACTCTGTGTCAGAATAGACTCCATAAATTACTGAGGCTGCTCATGTTGAAAAATCCTCAAATGTAAGTGAATGAAAACAATTCTGCAAAGAAGAGCTGACCAAAATTCCTCCATAGGGATAAGTAAGACATATTGCTCATGTTTGTAACAACACCATACAGATGGCACAATGAGTTATTAGTTTGAGAGGGCGCTTACTTTTTCATTTAGGATCAAGCTTTTTCAGAGCTATTTTCCAATATTAAATGAAATCCTAATTTGAAAACTATTTATTGAATTAACTTTAGTTATCAATTCTTTAATAGCCTGAAACGTTTACCTATGTCCAAAAAGCAACACAGAAGAAATCTCTAACAGGGATTGTGAAAAGTACTTTTCACAGGCACAGTATGTCCAGTAGTTAAGGATGATTTAGTTGACAGCATGCCTAAATAAGTCAACAGTTCGTTGCTTGTCAGTGTTCCTAAATTGAAGTTTAATATCCTCTGCTCCTGGCAATTTCCTACATCCTCAAGGCCTTCATGTTTCCAACCAGTCACCCAGGACCTGGATGGAAATCTTTCCCCATCACCGTTCACCACCTCTGAGGGGAAAGATTATGAAGATTAGATTTGCCCTAAATAGATTTTTTTTATGGCAGCCAGAAACAATGCTATCTCAGAGTCACTCTATATGCAATTCACTCTGCAGAATGCCTGGCAAAGAGCACTTGCCTTTCATTTGCGCGCGAAGCATGGCTTTGTGTGCTCTTGATTGAATTTTGCAAGGAAAGTAATGGCGAATGTTATGACTGGTGACGTAAGGGGATAGAGACTAATATTGCTCCCTGCCTTCCTCAGCAAACCACAAGTCTATGCAATCTGTCTCCAGGTCATAAAGATGCTACACCTGCACTGATTTACTGTAGGAGCTGCCTCACCTAGCCCACTGGGAGTTTGTGTATATGATTATTATTATTATGGTTGAAAATGTCAACATGATCATTACAACAACATTCTTTCCTTCTTTCTTGACACACTACCGCCTGCTCAAAATAAAACAGTTTTATTCACTCCCACAATTCCTTGGTACACTCCAGAACTTTGTAAAATGAAATTCTAAAAACTTCAGTTTGAGAGACTGCACAAAAGCCTGGTTTAGCTTTACATCTGCAAGCCTACACAGAATCCCTTCAACAACAGCAGGTTCCAGCAATAAACAAGCTCCTCAAACCCCCTGACAATACTTTATTATCCTTTAACCTTGACAAATGTGAAACCTTTTTATTTCAAAAGTCAACACCAAATACAGCTCTTTCTCTCCCTCCACAGACCCAACATGAACCCCAATTGAATCATTTTCCCCTAGCTCTACTCAGCCCACTCGCCAACTCCACCCTTACCTCAACTTCTTCAGTTGACCTGTCTGATAACTTGAAACTTTTACCTATGTCCAAAAAGCAACACAGAAGAAATCTCTAACGGGGATTGCGAAAAATACTTTTCACAGGCACAGTATGTCCAGTATGTCTGCTTTCATTACACGCCATCTTCCAACTCTCTCACCTCTGGTTCTGTCCCACAGTCTCTCAAGGAGACTGTCACCAGCCCCATTCTAAAGAAATCCAGTCTTGATATTGAGAATCTCATATTCAGGTCCATATCTACCCTTCCCTTTCTGTCCAACATCCTCGAATGCGTTGTGTCTGTCCAATACAAAACCCATCTTTAACAGTTTGTTCAAACCATTTCAATCCAGCATCCACACTCACCACTGCACAGAAACTCTCCTCTAAGTCACCAATGATCTCTTTTCCTCGGTCTCTAGCCAATCCAGTATCCTCATCTTCCTGGACCTCACTGCAGCATTTAAGACTATCAGCCACTCCGACATCATCTCCTGCCTCCAGAACTCACTCTACAACACTGACTCTGTTGTAGCCTGGTTGAAGTCATCAACAGTTCATCTGCATCAA
The DNA here is from genome assembly GCF_001444195.1 of Xiphophorus couchianus. Taxonomy (NCBI): domain Eukaryota; kingdom Metazoa; phylum Chordata; class Actinopteri; order Cyprinodontiformes; family Poeciliidae; genus Xiphophorus; species Xiphophorus couchianus. Next base: position 21,199,532 of record NC_040233.1, read on the forward strand.
TAAGTGCTTCTCCATAACTACCCCCAGCCTCGTCAAAAGGAATCCCCCGAGGCACCAGCAGATTCTCCATTTTCATTGCCAAACTGATGACATTCAACTTTACATTTCCACCAAACCCGTCAACATGCAAATCACCCCACACACACCCACTGAGGCACTGTAATAAAAACCTGGATGAAGCAAAACTTTAAGCTGATGTATGACAAACCTGACATCATCAGGTGATGTTCCAAAAACATCATTAAGTCCACTGAAGATTTCTCTTTGTCCAGAGACACTACCACCCTCTTTCCATCACTACTCATCCACTATCTTGGCATTTAAATTGACTCCTTCAAACACCATATCAAAAGAATAACTAAGACTGATTGTTTGCTAAAGTAAGATCAGAAGAAAACAAATATATATTGGAATGAATGCAACAGCAGAGGGAATAACAAGCAGCAGAAACTAAGTTGCTCAGCAACTTTATAGTAAGCAATACACTAGAAGTGAAACATCTGAATTTGGCTAAAAGACCTGTATTATAAAATGAATCATCGCAGAAGGTAGTTCAGCAGCATTTGACAGAAAAAAATGCTAACATTTTTACATAATTATTCAACGGTCATGTTGACTTAACCACTGTACAAAATCCCATTGCCATTTGCACTAATGCACTGGTATTACCGCTATGTTTCTACACATTTATCTGGGTTGATAACAAGCTGGATATTCCTGGTCCTTTTTCATTCAGAGAATGCTCTTACCATTTGAATTTCAAATTTGGATTAATCAGACTACTGGTTATTCTACTGTTTTTTTTCTGTCATTTTCAGTAAGCTATGACTCAGACGAGGCAGAAGCTTCTGGATGTTGGTTAAACATGCAATGATAGATACTTGATTTTCAATTTGTGACAAAAATGTATAAAATTTGATATATAATTTTCAATAAATATGTAATTAGAAACTGGAATCAGTATTTATCCCAGTAACACGCTGACATTGTTTATGTTATTGTAACAAGAACTAATAACCCAAAATGTCTACACCCCCACTGGGAAAGTCTTAATAATTATTATTTATGTGCTATAGTGGTGAGGGAACTATTTTCTTCTACTAACATGGGTCTCTGGACCCGTGTTAGTAAAAGAATTGACTGGCAACACACCAATTTTCTATTTGGATGCTCCTGTGCTGGTTAGTTCACAGGAGGCAGCTGGGTTTGTTAGTGTCCTGTGGAGGCAGAGACAGGTAGACAAGAGACAGCTAGATGTAATGACCCCCACCATCAATGACTAAGCAGCAGCAGCAGCTCTGGATGGCTGAGAAAGTAAACCTGATATTAATGACAGCATAGCTATAATAACCACGGCTGCCTCACTCTCCTCTGTGGTGCAGAAAAAGTCAGCTGGAAAGGGCTGCTGGTAGGAGCAAGGATTTGTAGAAATGTATGCCGGCAACAACATATGCATTTCTGCCACGCAATTATTTATATTCAAAATTTTACCTCTAGTAGGAGGGATAGCTTAAAAAAAAGTTTAACACTGGTTTAGCATTACCAATGGATCTGGCCACATCAAATTAACAGATGTTTATTAAATTGTTTATTTTTGATTTTCTACACACCTACATCTAATTGTTTTAAGTGCAATTCTAATGCAGCTGTATTTATCTCTTGCAAAACAGGACAATACTGAGATTATTTAGTGAAATAGACATATAAAGCACATTTGACTGTTTAAAATTGTTTGAAAGATGATGTTGCCCAAGGTGGAATAACAGGAGGTCGCTGAGATATAAGCCTGCATAAAGCTTAAAAAAATAAATAAATAAAAAATAAACTTTTCTCATTAATAAGAGTCAACATCTTGCTTTACATACAGGTAAAAGCTGTTTCATTTGCTTAAAGCCTTTGATTAGAGTTTAGGGAGGTCTCTGAAAAACAGTTTTGTTTGTCCATTTAAGTTTTATATACTGCTTCCAATTTCACCTTCACTTGTAGATTTAATTAAAGAATTAAATGAAAGACGAGTGTTGAACTAGGAGATTACAGGAGTGCATGACTGGACAAGTAATATCAAAGTGGTAAATAATTGTTCTCTATTCCAACTATATGTATACATCAGCCAGTTGTTTAGGAGGCATGCAAGCATTTTTACATAGAATATTTAGATGTTGACCTCCCCTCCACATCTGAGAGGGCAGCGCCTTACCATCCCCTACAGACCAGCTGCCAAAACATGAATTTCTTTCTTAACCAAGACAGACCAGAGTAACACCAGCATTAATCCAAATGAAGCCCCAATCTGCTATTCCATCTTCTGCCCTATTTTCTGGAATTACTCGTCAACAAAGATACACCTTTTTCCATGGCTTCAACCTCAAACTGCTCATTTGTGAACTACAGCTACAGGACCCTAATGCTTTGAGATGCTTCCCATGAAAACCATAAACAGGATTAGGCAAAAGGAGAAAGCCATGGTGGATTGTTAGCTAATTACTTTATATTTATAAAGATAAGATTTATCTGTAAGAAAACAAAAACAGTTCTCAGAAGTTATCTGAATGAAATGGACCTAAATTAAAAATTATTCAAGCTATGAGGACAAAAAAACATCTTGAGCCTGCAACATTGGCAGTAAACAGGCAAAATAAAGGCTGCTAATGATTTTTCACACGTTTCTACTCAGAGATGCCTGGGAAAAATAGAAAAAAAGTTTAAAATCTTAGCTTTTGTTTACTTTGAAAAAGGGCTTTTGGAATAGCACACTGCACTGCACAGTACTGAGTGTTCTTACAACGTCTAGGTGAAAGATTGAGCTTTCAACTTAAGGTTGTCAAGAAACAGAGAAAAACTAGATTGCGTCCCTCTACATATTTTACAGTTCTGTCTTTCTCCTAGATAAAGTGAATAAAGCCCAGAGGCCTCTGATTACCCTAAACCCAGAGAGTTCATTACTTCAAAGCAGAACCTCATTAGTTTAGATTTGCCTTTCAAGTTCACTTTCTCTCAGGATCTCAACTTTACTGTTAATTACTGTTCAATTAATTTAAGAACTGGTAACCTCAGAGGCAGGTGCTGATAGCACATATAACTGATCAAGTTTGGCTTATTTCCATAATTTTTAGTAACATCACTGTGGGGACTTAGGACAAATAGTAGATAGGGCAGTCTATAATCGAACCGATAGGGCACAGTACGAGCAAATATTCATGCAACATTCATGCTGTTTGATGTAAATCTTGATTAAACATCACAGTTATTAATTTCTAGGCAGAGCCTGAGTGGATAGTTAATTACACAAGCTCTGTTTCTACAAGACTAATACCCTACCACAATTAATCAAGGCAGTTATAAACGAAGACATGCTGCATAGGAACACCAGCCCACCACCTATTAGCTAAAAAACAAAGAATTTTGTTTTATTTCACTCCATTTTAAAAGAAACCTGTTCTAAACAAACAAACAAGATACAACTGCTGAAACTGACTGCAGGCATTAAAATACATATAGAAAATGACCAAGTGTTTTAAACAAAAGCAGCAGAAGTCGATATTAAAACATTAAAATCAGGAACAACTATCTATCTAAGCTATCTTTACATCTTATATAAGATCGGTTTCAAATGTAAACATCGGCCTATAACCCGTCTCTCAAAATTAGTAATCGTGTAGTAGTAATTATGCTGGAAATATCAGAGGGTTGTATCCTTTCCTTTGGCTATTGAATCCTGGATACAGGAGGCAGCTAAAATGAGAGGATTAAATAGGTGTCCAAAACAGATGGAATAATTAATCCAAAATTATAAATTTGTTGGACTCAATACACAGCCTCAAGGGAGACCTACAGTGTCCAAATACAGTCATATGATGAAAGGAAAAAGCATCCGTCCAAACAGATGATTTGAAAACCAGTGGATTGCTTAGTGTGAAAGGCCCATTTCTGAAAACCTGACATAAGATATCATGATCTGCAGCATGAAATGCTTTTTGACAAATCAATCAAAAGTGCAGCACAGCAGTTTGCATCCAATCCCTCCATTAAAATCAAAAATAAGAAGCAAAGAATTGACCTCCTTAAGGAAGTGGGTGTAAAGCTGAAGGAAGAGAAGTGTTCCTGAACGCTGAGCCAAAACAGCACTCGTCAGCTAAATTCAACTGTGTCATTATGCTACATGTGTAACAGAATTCAAATGAGCTTCACCAGCCAGTCAACAAAGAGCCATTTGCTCTTTTGCTTCAGCAACATTTGTGCTCTGTGAGTTTGTATTGGTTTAAAAGAAGGATGCGAGCCACACTGAGAAAGAGATGAATATGTGAATGTTCATGCCTACCCGGGTGTACAGGGCGTCTGTGCACACAAGTGAGCTGCAAGCTGTCATGATGATTTTACCTCCTCGTTTTTCATGTACAGTGTTGTTGGATGTGCTGTTGCGCAGCGGGTAGAGTGATTACGTGCAGAGATTAGGGCAAGAAAGAGATATAGACCTCAAGGAAAGCTTGTCTTTTCCCTGCATCCTAAGCTTCCTCATACAAAGCACAGGCCTGACTGCTGATTAAAAATCTCCAACAGTAGACATTTTCATCAAATCTAGACTCGGTCGTTTTTCATCCTTGTGGTGATTTTATGTCATGAGTGGATCCAGCAAGGCAGAAGGGAAAGTTTTTCATCTACAAGTTCTGTAGATATTCATAGATTGGCTCAGTTCATCTGATGGAAAAGTGTGCAGCACAAATGTGTCATGCTGTATTGGTTCTGCCACAATCATTGCGCTCCACTGATAATCACAGTGACATGTCACAGATTTGAGGCTGCAGAGGTGAACATGAAGTGAGATAACACAGGTGCAAAGCAATGCCACTGTGTTTTTCTGCCTTTAGCCACTTTGGCATTGATATTTCCCTCTGACTCAAAACAAATGGCATAATATGTTGCTTAGTCATTGTTTTCGCCCGGGTTTAAACAAAATCTCTGTAAACTGCAACGATGCAGGATGTTTTAATCACTCACAAATCCAGGAATCGACTGTAGTTGCTACAACACTGCAGATGCAAGCACATTTTAAAGGAGACGCTGTGCCAGGATTTTGTTTTCCACAATTGAATGAGAAATGTTTTTGCTAATATAATTGCAAATCAGTAAGGTTGTATCATATTTTGGTCTGTTTAAGCACAAAATATTTCACTGACATTTTTAAAAAGTTTGGGTCACTAATTGGTGGCCTGGAGTATCACATATGTTTTAATACCAGTTTAGTTAAATGATCTTGAAATCATTACTTTAGTTGCAGAAAAATCCCTCATTTTATAACAGAGTTTTAAAGTTACTTTTTGTCTGTCCTTAGTTCGGAAGTTGCCACAAAACAATCTGTGGATGAGCACAATGTAATGCTAAGCGGGTTATATGAGGCAACATATTCAAAATTGCGAAATACATTTCAGCATTATAGAAGAATAAAGAGTGTGGGACAGGAGCCCAACAATATGAATCAAACAAAATGTCATTTTACAAGAGGATTTATCTCCTGTCGACATTGCCCAAAAGGTACCAAATGCTGGTTCAATGCTGTGGTGTGAACCTAAAAACATTACTTATACTCAAAATATCTCCATTGTGTCATGCTGTAAAACAAGGGAGGGACAAATTCTTCCAAAGCGATGTACAAGAGCCATTACTCCCTGCCACCCCCCCCTCCCACACATATCATAACCTCGCAGTCACACATACATATCCCCCACCCCCACACAGCCATATTGTTCTGCACTTTGCACTGTCACATCATCTGTACTTTGCCATAATTGGACCTGCTACTACTTCTTTGGTGTGGTTGAGTGCCTTTAGTTAATTTAGTTGTATATATTATTATTATTATTGTGTGTTTGCTTATTTATACTGTATATATTTGACCTTTTGCATGGGAGCTGCAATGGAAATTTCGTTGAATTCTGTTCAATGACAATAAATGCTATCTATCTATCTATACAAAGACTCACTGCTGGTTAGTGAATATGATTGACTCTTGTTGTCACTGAAGGTGACAACTGGGTTTTAGGTTCAGGGGGTAATTAGTTTTTAATATTGGCTCAGGTTGGTTGGGATAGCTTTCCCCTGAACAAAAATTACCTAAAATCTGCTTTTTGTAGTTATGCAGGTTATCTGTGACATCCCAGTTTGAAAATATTGGGATGTCACACATAAGTGTGACAAAAAAGCAAAAACTGAAGAAATCTGTAAGTATATACATTTTTTACTCAAGTTCAAGAACATTTAGCAATAACAGCATATGTACGAAAAATAAATCAGTGACAGACAGTGTTAGCTTACTATGCCCTTGAAATGCAAGGCACATAAACAGTACGATAGGGTAGGACGTTTTCTCTTCAAAGCTAATTATGCATGTGTTTGTTTTAAACATTTATTGCACAGAAATTTCAATGCATGAAGGATTAAAATAGTTTCAAATTTGAGCAAAACTACAGGTTTTCACCAAAATCCAAAAATGTTTTACATTCAGGTAAAGGATAGTAATAAAGATAATAAAAGGTTATCAGTCTGGAGCTGCCTCAGAAATAGATGCCTCAAAAGCGTAATAATCCAAGGAAGTAAGGGTTTAACAAGAAAAACAGCACAAAACTGTCAAAACAAAGCCCTAAATTCCCACCAGATGCATAATTTTAATCCAAAAGCAAAATAAGCATATTCATATACGTTTTCTGTCAAATAAAACAAGTCTTAAAAGCCATAAAATCATCTTAAATCCCCCTTTTATAGTCAAAATCATTTTCATGCTTAGTTTGTCAAATTCATAGAATGTATGGAAAACCTGAAGTGTTTTGACACGTGATAAAATTGGGTGTTTCATATGGCAGACTGTCAAAATGACTGCTAAAATCATATGTCTTTATATGGTGATTACAGATGAAAATCAGCAGAAGTCCATTGAGAAGCTGAAAATGAAACATTCACTATTTGTTGTCTATAGAAGAGCATGTTTTATTATTAATATATTCTGTTTAAATTCATCAGCATTTTAAGTAGGCGGTTTATAATGTTTTCTCTAAGATAAACTGCGATGCGGTTAACAATGAAATCTTTAACGACCCGTTGCTTCCTGACTCAAGCTGCAGTTTATCATTATTCCCCTGATTCAGGTGTTAGAGCGATGATACTGCAGCGATGCAGCGGCTTCATTTTTAACCTAACTAATGACACCAGGCGTCACCTAATAGGCTTCAGACGTTTAACTGATGTTTTTTTTCGAGTCAGCTTGAGTGGATTGGAGCGCAATTAACACAACTTTGCAGATAAACCCAAATACTGGCGTCCAGCAAATATGAATGTGCAAAGATCATGACCACAATCCTAACTATTATGGTGAACAGATCCTCTTAAGTCTCATTTTTACACACACGTTTAACTGCTTTCTTCAAGGACCTTTAAAGGATTCTTGATCGACCTCTTAGATGAGCCAAAGCAGAATCTTATCCTACAGGGATGTGGATTAGACTATAATCTAATGAAGGTGATTGCCTCTTCTAAACTTACTGTATGGCTCGATTCACAGAATTTAGATTCCTTATCGGTCCTCAACCTTTTGACGACCCTATGCGCGGACCACACAGTTCACAGCTTTGGCCACCTTGAGCCAATGACCTCATCAACGCACAACACAAAAGAACAGGAATGACAGACTTTTCATTATTGCCCAGCTATTGTGCTAGAGGGGGAAATCAATTATAAAAACACGACTAACAGCAAAGATAACACCAATGTCCTCTATTGTGTCAGAACGAGCTGACTTTTTTTCCCCTTCTCTTTCCTCAAGGGTCTCTTGACCAGTCCAGCATCACCTTGGTGCAATTTGCTCTCCATCTCAAATCCCATTGCCTTTTGGAATTGGATTTACCTGACTCATTCACACAGTGAATGGACTCTCCTTCCAGTGCAGGAGAAAAGAGAGACCCATTCTATGTGAAATTGCCTGAGGAGTCACGAGGTTTTGGATTTGTCAGGTACCTCTCTGTCTACCATTAACCTTTTGGACATTCTTCCAATAGTAAGAATGTCCTCATTACAAGGAAGCATCAAGGGCTCCTGGAGGGGGCGTACACAGAGCTGGACACTGAAACAAAGGAGCGGTATGCAGATGAGAAAAAAGAGGGAGAGACGTTGTGCACAATATGTCCTCAAAGAAGAAGCACCAACTTATTGAAGACATAGGAAAATGAGACAAGAGTGTGGAACCATCTTTAAAAGTACACAGTTTTCAGGTACATCTCTGAAACTTCTGTCTTTTTTTCTTTGCCAAAAAAAAGATCAAGATGATTTAGTTATTTAGTAATTGATTAATCGTTAATTGGAGTATACAGACCCCACAAAAGGCCATTTGCTAATGAATAACACACTCAGAGCAGCAACTGAGTAAAAACTGTCCAAAAAAATATACATTTTACATTTTTGATTATAAAAAAGTTTGTAAATATGTCCTACCCAAACATCTCAAGTGCCATAGCTTTAACTTCACCTGGTTCAAATTCTGTAAAAAATAAATACGTAAATAAAAAAATAAAAATCTATCAAGCACTAATTGCTTTCCAATTAATCAGTTGATTAAAAAAAAATCATCAACAGATCTGTTTTACATTGTATTCATGTTAAGTCGAGCAGAGAAGGCAATATATCATTCATGGTGATGTTAGAAAGATATTTGTTTAGCTGCAGATGCATCCTGTGTTAGAAATAATCCAGCGTGCACTAACGATGAAATAAAATGTGCAGTTTCCTTTTTAAAATTGAATAGCTGGTTTTATTTGCATGGTTAGAGGATTTTTAATAATGTATAAAAAGCTTAAGTGGTTAAATGAAAATCTGCAAAATGTATGAATGAATAATCAATAGAATAATTGATTACTAAATTAATTGGTACTTGCAGCCCCACTAAAGTGTTTGTATCCAACAGGTTTTCCTTTAAGATTGTCCTGTGTTTTGCTCCTACCAACTTTCGATCATCACAGTGGTAAGTTTCCCCCACACACAGGGTTTTGCATTTTGGAGTTCCTTCTAGCCATTTCTCAGTGTTGGTATTTATTTAAATCTTTTCATTCACACCGGCACATTTACTTATAATTTCACTTTTTCTGAATTATTGGTTGAAGATTTTTGCTGATGTGAATGCACACACTTGGTAAACAGTTTGTTTAAATTATTAACTGTCTTTTTTAGTTACTGAGATTTAAAGAACTGTTTTGGGGAGAGGATTTTTAATGATGCAACACCAGGAAGTGGAGGAATCCATCAGGCTGATGGAGGGAGGGGACTTGACTCTGGGGGAGCCACCAAGCTCTCCAAGTTCAGCTGGTTGGAAACTGAACAGCGTGTGGAAGGTTCAATATTTCTGGTGCCGTTTATTAATCTAACTCTGCTGTAAGCTTCTCCGCAGCTTTAGTCCTGACCTAACTGTTGAGTTTCTTGGTCTTCATGTTTGTTCGCTAATGTTCTCTAACAAACCTCTGAGGACTTTACAGAACAGCTGAATTTGCACTGAGATTAAATGACACAAGGGTAGGCTGGCTCTTACTAGCTGGGTGACTGCTGCAGGTACATTTTTGCAAGAGAGTTTATTTAGAGGTCACAGAGTAAATGTGGCTGAAAAATGTCTTAAATCTATGCATTTTTAAATTTTTTTTACATTACGTTGTGTTGGCATATCACCAGAGGTGTGACCAAGTCACTGTGTTGCAAGTCTCAAGTAAGTCTCAAGTCTTTGTCCTCAAGTCCGAGTCAAGTCTCAAGTAAAGACAGGCAAAAGTCGAGTCAAGTCTCAAGTCAGGAACCTTTAATTTCAAGTCATTTCGAGTCGTTTTTATTTTATTTTTTTTTATAATTTGCAATTATACATAAAATTCAAATAATAGACCATTTATTCGTTTTAAAATATGTATTTATCTCAAATGATAGAACATGTGTAGCTGAACACAAAGTATAAAAAACATTTTTAAATTGGACCACTTTATTGCCCAGTTCTGTTAAACTTGATATTCAATAAAAAAAAGGCGAAAATGCTGACATTTCCACAGCACAATACAAAGAACCATAACAGCAGTTTTTTCCTCTTTTCTCTGACCTGTCAAAACAATATATTGTCAATATAATTTCCCAACGTAGATGTCTTCAAATACACCAACCATCCTTAGATGATACTAGACCCGGCTCATCATCATGATGGGACAGAGAGACTCTGTTCCCTGTGTTCAGGTCCAGAATCTGCTTTCTGTTCTGGACCCCCGCTCACTATCCACCGGCTTCCTGAGCTAACACGGTGCACATTATTTGTGGAGGCATTTGAAGGACCGGATTTATGGTAAATAATCACCAATTTAACCTGGAGTACACATGCTAACACGAAGTTAGCTAAAGTCAACTATCTTACAGCAAAAGAAAAGTGCCACCTACCGATCTTTGTGAAGCTTCAAATGCCGGACAAAGTTGGACGTTGTGGCATCTCCATCCGATATTCTCTTCTTGCATGTTTTACAAGTTGCAGTTCGTTTTTTAGTCGAAAGTTCATAACCTACGTAGCCAAAAGAAATTACTCGCGGAAGCATATTCGAGCGGTTATTTCGTATTTCGTTCCCTGAGCTCTGTAGCTTTGCCGCGTTTTTTTAAACGTCCAAATCCTGTTAATTTGATTGGTTGTGCTGCAGCTACGTACACATACATACATAAGGAGAGAGGAAAACCATAGTGACGGTCTGCGCATATTGATACGGAATGAGTGATGTGTTTTAAATTTTAAGACTTTGAGTAAAAAATATCAAGTCTTTTCAAGTAAACAGCTTCAAGTCGAGTCAAGTCCCAAGTCAATGGCATGAAAGTCAAAGTCAAGTCCGAGTCTTTGAGCATTTTTTCAAGTCAAGTCTCAAGTCGTGATTTTAACGACTCGAGTCTGACTCGAGTCCAAGTCATGTGACTCGAGTCCCCACCTCTGCATATCACATATTCCCAATAAAACACATTTTGGTTTATGGTTGTGGACAAAATGTAAAGTTTGATAAATATATTTGCAAAGCACTATGAAAAGGAACAAAGAAGATAGTTTTCTTACAGCTATAAAAGTTTAGTTTAAAAAGTCATAACAGAGTTGTCCTTTGAAGGATCATCAAAAATGAAAATGAGAAAGGCACCCCTAAGGCTTTTGGCAAGCTCAGGGACTTCCTTCTCCCCCAAATGAGCTGCTTCTATATAAGGAAATGACATCTACTCACAGCAGGACAGTAAGCAGAATCAGCATGAAATCAGACTGGCACACATACAATTCTCTAACAACAAACTCTTATTCTGTCACAGTGATTCCTAAACTAGGGGATGAACAGGAGAGGAGAACAATATGAATCTCAAAGACAGTTAGACACGACTTTAAATGACCAAGTTTACAGTGAAAAAAAACAACAAAAGTGACTTTTTCAGCATCATGTGCCACATGTTCGGATTTCACTACAGTCTAGTCTGATTTCTCAGCTTAAATCAGGGTGTTAACTACTTCACTAAATTATTACTTTCATCTTACATTTAATACAACAAACAAAACAATCAACCATGGCACTAATTGACAGGAACCGGTATTGGCAGTCAGTTAAAAATAATAACAAGGAACTTTCCATCTACTCAGTCCAAAAACCATACATAATTTCCTCATTATGGATCAAAACCAGTTTAGACATGGGATCCAATCAGGATTATGTGTATTCATAGCTGATCCAAGTCGAGATTAGACATTTGCTGATAACCATCTGATATTTGACATTGATTACATGTGTATATTGGAAATTAGTCAGATAACAAAGTAAACTTAAGTTTTATGGTGCCTATAAAAAGTATTCACCCACTTGGATGCTTTATTGTTTTTGCAGCCGTTACAAATCAATCCTTATCAACATATTAAAAATAATTATTGTCTCAGTGAAAACTGATTTCTACAAAGCACAAATAAAAATGTCACACAAAATAAGTGCAGAAATATTCAACCCCTTTAAAGTGAGTGACCTAATTCAACAGAGGTCCAGCAAACTGGTGCTAATACTCTCACAATGAGTGGAATGAGGATATTCATTCACCGGTTATTCGGTAGTCCTTGCTACCATTACAGCATGAAGGCAAATCAGAGAAAAGGCTATTGAAATGTATATGTCAGGGGATGGATACAAAAAAACATCTCTAAGGCAATGAACATCCCCTGGGGTTCAGTTAAATCCATCATCAAGAAATAGAAAAATGTGTAAATCTGACCAGATCAGGCTGTCCTCACAAACTGAATGACTAAGCAAGAAGGAGACTAGTGAGAGAAGCCATCAACTGTTGCCCGGATTCTTCAGTTTATGTTTATTGGACAGTGGGACTAAGAAAACCACTGTTGAAAAAAAATCATAAAAAACTTGCCTAGATTTTGACAAAAGGCATATGGGAGACTCTGATCGAAAGAAAAAGTTATTTGTTCTGATAAAGCTGACATTGAGCATTTTTGGCCATTAGACAAGTTTAATGGAAATCAAACACTGCATATCACCACAAACACAACATTTCCACTGTGAGGCACGTTAAATGTAGAAGACTGAATGTAGCAAAAGACAGGGAAACCCTGCAAGAGAACTACAGCTTCAGGGCTAGAATGTTTAATCTACTTTGATATAAGCTGTTAATAATTTAGTTGACTAGAAAAAAAGCAAATAACCCAACAGACAGAACAATAACTGCATGCTTATAACGGCTGGAACAGTAACTGTTGGGGCTGAACAAGTTTATGCAGCTACCATGTACAGAGGTTAGAAATTATTCAAATCTCAAATAAGAGAACTGCAGCAATCGGTGACCTCTTGGAGTCAAGTCTCCACAACAAAAATTCACCTTGAGGCTTTGGTACACATCTTTGACAGGAGTGCTAATAATTATGGTGGATGCTTTAGCTCTTCCATTAAAAGCAAGTTCTTTATATCTGACAGGATCCTGTGTAGCTGTTAAAGCCAAAATGACTAATTACCTTGTAAAACTGACAACTTTTTTTTTAGTTGCAGCCATGTTTAATCATTTCAACAAGTATGGCCTGTGGCCCATATTTATCAACTCAACACCATTTCAGATATATTTTAGTTTCTGCTCTGACTCCTGTTGGCAGAATATTCAACTGTTGAGACTATCAGGGGTCATTTTTCAAAGAAAATTGCAACGTAAGGTACTTGCTGATAATTTTATAATCTTCTCAGAGAATCCCTGCTATGATCCTACCAAGAAAGTCCTGTCGGATTAATCAAAACGTCGCCCATCAGCTGTGGGTGTATGAGAGGCAAACAGCCTGAAAACAAAAGCTGCTAACCAGCTGCTTTTGAGTTAGATCCGGATTGAAACCCATCGTCAAGTTTAGGGCTAATCCAGCCTGACAAAATGCGACTGAATTAAACAACAACAAAAACAAAACAAAGAGTTCAATATCACTTTGGGGAAAAGGAACCCATAAAAAGTCATTTGTTGAAGCCTCAGTCATTGTGCTTTTACAAGAAAATCTAATGGCACGTCACTTTCATTTCTCAGAAAATTTTATTTTACTGCAGCACAATCAAGTACAGCGAGAGGAAAAAAGAATCAATGTGATTTTCAACGTAGACCATTTCATTTAGGTGGCAAGTGAGGCATTATATTGTTATGTTGTGCGGGGGTCTCATTTCAGTTTGCTGTGTTTCTGAGAGAGTCTGAGGTAGAATAGTGAGTAGAATATTGTTTGTTTCTGTTCCTTCTGAGATCTATTAGAAGAGATTTTCCTCAACACTTTGTTTTTGATCACCAAAAAGTGAAAAACAAGGGAGGAAGGTTTTATTAGAGCCTTGTTATCTAAGAGTGCACTGACTCTTTAATCTCTGTTTAGGAAAAGTAATGTAAATCTGACAGCCTCAATACCCCTAGAACTTATCCCATTTCGACAAACCACAGCAACAAACTTCAGTGTACTTCATTGGGATTTTAAGTGACACAATAGCACAAAGTAGCTCTCTATTATCAATAGGGAGGAAAATATATGGTTTTCAACCTTTTGTTTACAAACAAATCTTAAAAATGTGTACCACTGACTACATGTAGCTATAATTAACCACAAGGATTATAGTACTGTGGACAGGGCCTTGGGTGCTTTTATTCATGGCTTTCCAGTGCAACTCATTCCCAAGAGCTACAACTTTAGACTTTTACTTCAAATATATATATTTTTTTCTTTTAGTGCTGGTGTTTATATTACAGGAATTAATTCAATACTAAACCTTAGACCAGGGATGCAAACATCCAGTCCTCAAGAGTACCATTGTTCAACTTTTATATGCATCTCTTCCCAAAGCGCACCTGAATCAAACAGCTAAATAACCTCATCAGGAAGTCATTCAGGCCTGCAGAGGATTGCTAACGAACCATTAATTTGATTCAGGTCTGTTGGAGATGCTGGATCATAGCTCTGGGGGACTGGACTTGAAATCCTTGTTCATTTTCAACTTGTATCAAACACACATAATGTTAATTAAGTTTTAGTTTAAGTAAATTCTAAGTAAATTGTGCAGTTTGGTGGTGGCAGCATCATGATGTGGGTTTATATACTTATGCTAGAGTTTGTGGTCGTAATGTGAGAAAGTGCGAAAAAGTTAAAGGAATAGGAGTACTTCTTTAAGGCTATAAATCTAACATTTTTACTACCTTGTTCAAAATTATTGTAAATTCACGCTTCTGATATTTTGGAAAGGGTTTTCAAACACAGTTTGACGATGTTAAACAGAAAACCCTTACTGCATTTAATGTCTCTTTTATTTGCGTCATCTTGGTGGGAGTACGACAGACAAATTAGCTCTGTTGTACGTGTTTGTGCAGTGCTGCCGTTTTCAGTCTGTTCAGACCATCGCAGACACCAACAGGCCAACACTCGCACACAGCCCACAGGCGTGGCACAAAACAAAACAGATGTAGGACTAATGACCCACTCACAGAGTAAATGACAGCTGAAATAGGTTTAGAGCTATCTGAAATCAGATAAATGGACCTAATCTTGTTCTGGTCGGGACCCTGGCCGGGAAATGGCTTCTGACACCTGAGACCCTGCAACACGTCAAGCCTCAATCGAGGCTGGCGGCACAAGCCCATACATCTCCATTTTAGATGACAAGACAAAAATCTGAATCCTCCAAACAGAGAAAAGCCTCGAAGGGTCTGTTGTTGTTTAGTGGGAGATTAAAAGGGGGAGGAAAAAGCAGTTGTGATCAACAGAGATGTAATGTTTACATTTCGCTAGATAAAGGCGACAAGAGAAATGGACCTGGTTTGGGCCTCATTAAGGCAACCGAAACTGTGACTCAGCTGGAGTCTTTAAAGCATGAGCTGTGCTTTCTTTCCTCCTGTAACTCTGTTTAGGAGGCAGAAAAAGAACTGTTACATAGTTATTTATACGTTTTAAATACAGTAGGTAAGAACAATTTCCCCACACTTTCTTAAATTCCTTTTTCAATATTTACAGTAGCTTGCAAAAGTATTCAAACCCCTTGCACTTTTTCACATTTTGTCAAGCAACAGCTACAAACTTCATTGAGTCTTTTATGTATAAAAGACACCCACACATACACCCACACATATATATAATCGCATACCCCCCCCCCATATATATATATATATATATATATATATATATATATATATGGGGGGGGGGGTTAGGGTTAGGGTTATATATATATATATATATATATATGGGGGGGGGGGGGGTATGTGGGCAACGAAAGAGTAAAAGAGGTTAAATATAAGTACACACTGTATTGTTCTGCTTTTATTTTTGATTTTTATTAGTAAAAAGTTTGAAAACCATGAGTTTTTTTCTTACATGTCACAATTATACATTACTCTGTGTTGATTTATTACATACAGTTGAACTAGAACATACCTAAATGTTTGGTTGCAATGTGCCAGAACGTGAGGAAATTCAAGGATTGTGAATTCTTTGAGAAGGCACTGTAGACCGAGCAGTTGATCCAATAATCATTAAATTCTTCCCATTAAATAAAAGTCATTTTCAGAAATCGTCCTCAGTTTTAAATTAAAGGTCGGTATTGAATAATCCAAAGCTTGAGGTATGCCACCTTTACTGGCAACATTAAAATGACCACCAATTATATCAGAGGACAGTAAAATTTCTGCCTCTAATATTCACCCCATCACCTTCAACCATTCTCAAAAGATGGGAGGCAGATAGCAAAGATCAAAGTTGGGAATGTCTGGCAAATGATATAATGGCGAGGCAGTTGGCAAAGCGAGACTGTCTACCGACATCAAATGGTCAGGTCATTTGCTATTCTGAGATTACATATAACTGTGGTACACAATTTTGACACTACTAATTATAGAAACAGCCTATGAACTCCTTGTAAATGAAATCAGGGTGAATGTGACTTTTAATTTGATGTTGCCAAAAGACACCCTAAAAAAGTCATTTAGATTTATATGTCAAAGAAAGAAAGGGGTCTTGGAAAATTCACTAGTGAAATAGATACTTTGTTTTCTTCAAATCTTGTGTGAATTTGCCAGGTTTACTGAAACATATACATGTGAACAGATGTGGACTCAAAGAAACAAGGATCATGAATTCTTCACATTAACAACAAAACATCCATGTTTGTAGTTTTTCTTTAGCTCAGGTTTTCTTAATGGTCTAATTAATGCCTAAAAACAGAATTAACTAAATATTAATGAATAAACATTAATAATGAGTCTCAATTGTACAACCACAGGAAAGCTTTGTTTTCCCTTTTCCTTTCAACAAAACACAATTGCTGACCAACTCATATTCAAGATTGATGTTAGTATTTAAAAATCAACATAAATTTTTCAGTTTTCTTCCTTAATTTATAATTATAGATTTTTCCAGCCCTTCTGATCTATATCCTGTAGAATTGGATAGTAATTTTTCATTGCTGTGGTTCTATGTTTGACCCTGTATCCTCCCACAGGCAAAACACAGGGAGGTTAGGTTGAATAAATGTTCTACATTTTCTATGAGTTAGAGTGTGTGTGCATTCCCTGGTTTGACACTGAATGAGAAGAAATGAGCATAAAAATGGCAAAACTCAGGAATATAATTGCTAATGGCTGGAAGTGTAATAATCTGATAAGCAAAACATTCTCAGTAGGTTATTGGTTGAAGGTTGGTTGAAGGTTGGTTGAAGGTTATGTAGTGTAAGTGATTTATGAAGTTGGTTAGACTCTCAATATACAATATAAATTTGGTGAGGAAACAGGATGAGAGGCGATAAATAGTGGACTTTTAACAATGAAGTCCAAAAATGTGCAAAAACAAAGAACTATTGTTTTCTGAATCTGAAACAATGCACAGATTAAAAGTATGATGCATCAAGTGAAACAAGCAGACATGACGATGGGAGGATCTGACAAAAGGTCTGAAGAAAAGAAGGAAGGTGTTTACTGCCACCAGTATCAGGTGAGTCTGATCAACAAAGGGTACTAAAGCTCAGTCGAGAGATAAGGTGAGGTAATTGAGTTTGCTTTAACAAACTGTGGTGTCACAAAGCAATCTGTTATCCAGGAAATCAGATTTTGGTCCACCTACATTTTCCAGAGCTTGTCTCTCAGTAGGGGGGAGTGGATAGTGTTGAAGGCACCACGGAGATAAAAGAAAATGGTTCTCACTGCACCACTCCCCTTCTCAAGTTAAAGCATGCACTGCACAGCAGGTAAATGACAGCATTTCCCACCTCTGACTCTTCTTGTATGCAAAGTGCAACGGATGGAGTAGAGGGCTGTCCGGAACTGAGATTTTGAAGTAGGTTCTTTGTAACCTTCTGATTCTGAAGTGGTAAGCCTGAATCAAGAGCTTATACAGCAGCTCTTCTTTCTACCTTTAATCGTTGTCGTACCTTATTTTCATGCCAGTTTTCCTTTACCTCATTCAGCTCCGTCTTAGAGTGCCCTCTGCACAGACATTAGCTCTGTCTGGTATCTATTCTGAACCATGGCTTAACCTGATCTGGCAGAAAAGCATAAAATATGGATGGCTGTGCAACTGGTTGTCATTCTCATGAGAATTAAGTTCACAGATGATAACAGTTGACTTTTAGTCTTGTAGAGATTTTGGGGTCAAGACAAAAACTAAATTGTGAGTGGATCTGTACCTTTGTCATTCAGTAGCTTAAATATACAGGGCTTTTAAATATAATATGATGTGCTGCAAAATGTCAAAATAGGTTCCAAGTTTTATTTACAGAAACATTTTCATTTCTGAGGCTGCTTGTGTAAAACACAAAGATCACTGGGCATTATGAAGATGTTAGATTTTGTTCATAACTTATTAAGCATGTCAAAAAATAGCTCTTTGTGCATTAATCAGTAGTAACATATAACATTTATGGAAAAAAAATCTTTTACACATTAAACATACATTATTTGGAAATATATAAAATGTACTTTTATTTATTCCTTTTAATGAAAAATATTTATGATTTGTCATTTTTATGAGATTTTGTCATTTTCCCATGTACTGAGAAATTTTGAAGCATCACATTCTGTGTCATGTCTGTGTTTAAAAGGTTGCTTTCTTTCTGCTGTGAACATTTTGAATTGTGCTAATGATGTGAGACAGGAAATTTCGCAAAGCCTCTCAATATCAAACAAAAATTCAGAGAAAACAAACATGTTCGACAAGGAAGAAGCAATGGCTATAGTTCATTGACTATTTTTAATAGAACATCCCCCACCCAATATAGATAGATTTCTCCTGCATCCAAAGGACTTTCTGGTGCATCATGGCGGTTGCTTTGTCTCCAGAATTTTGGATTCTCCTCAAGGGTTCTGTCACCTTGCTTTCTGATTGGCTACATGTCACATTTAACAGGCTGTGTTGTCGTTTGTCCTCAGGGAACACAGCACACGCCATGAAATGGGGCCTAGACAATCTAACTTGTTGAATATCCCTGATTTTAGATTGAAGCGTTCTTGACATCCTTCTGAGCAGACTAGATATCACTCTAAGCAAACCAGACACAGCAGGAATATCTCATCAGACTATCTTTAGGGTCATCACAATAATTGGGGCGTCCTTAAGACCGTTGGAAGAGGAGGATTGGATCAAAAATCGACATAATTATCTTGCTGTGTGAACCTGGCTTAAGCTGTGGAATGAGTTCCATCTCTTGCTATTTTTAAGTCCCGTTTTAAAACTCACTTTTACTTGGTGGCATAAGACACCGTTTGATTTTCATGTGATTTTATTCATTACTGATTTTTTTTTTTGTTTGTTTTCTTTTGCTTTAAGCTATAGATGTTTGTTTTTTTCCCCCACCAGTCTTCCCCTATTTTAGTTTCATTATCCAGTGCATTGGTCAGATATAATTACTGTTTTTAAATGTGTTTTTTGAATAAATGGTATTACTTGTGATGGGACGTTTTCTTATGAAAATGCATACTTTAGAATTTAACACTATAAAAAATTCAGCTGCATACTCCAAGAGCTTATTAGAGTATGTAGCTCTAATAAACTCTAATGAACTCTAATAAACAGAGTAAAATGTTGGCACTCCATTGGAACCTCTTTAACCCCCAAACTGGAAAACATCAGAAACAAACATCAAGAGAAAAAAAGAAACTCTCAGTCGTCCTATAAACATTTAGGTTTTGTGACTGAAAATTGGTGAAGAGCCTGTAAGTCTAGGTTTAATTCCTCAAACTGATTTGAATGTCAGGTGATGAAATAAACATCTGTTCCTTTACTGATAAAGGTAAATCTCAAAAGTTTAACAGCATTGGAAATATAGAAGGCACGCCAATTAATGAAACCATAAATCAAAGATTAAACCACTGTTCTTATCAGCTAGACAAACCCAAGTGTATTGCACCAACACCACACCTCCTCCATAACACACTTAAATCAGAGACCTCTGAAGACCTGCTTTTTGTTCTTACATAGAAAAAGCTTCAGACAGAACAGAGGCCTATTTTGATTGCTTGTACGGGAACCATGTCTGAGGCACTTTCCATTAAAGTGGCCGTGCCAATACAGATGTACATTTAGCAGCTGTCCACTGAAAGATACAGATCAAAATTGGTCTCATTCAACAGTGGGATGCAGTCCAATGTATTTTCATTAGCTCTGTTGGCTTTGTGATTTGTAAGCTGATTGGTGATTTTAACACAGGGGGATATTATGATTTATTACTTTAATCAGGATTCTGAATACGACAGATCAGTCAAGGCAATTACATGCTTCTCTTAACCTAAGTAAAGATGGCAGACTGGTCTAAAAAGTCGTGCTCATATATGGACATCTTGGGAAATAATTGCACACTGCAAACAGTGTTAACTGAGAAGCCAATTAACCATTTCTCACTTTTTCAGCACAAACAACGCTGAGACAGTAATATTTGCAGATCTCAGCGGCTCATTAGCTCATGTTTATGAAAAGAAGGAAATGGCATCCTCTTCCATTTTGCTTCAGCTTTACTTTTATTGTCTGGATGGCCTAATGTACGGTAAAAGTATCACATTCAAAGACAAACAACTGCATATTTTCCAGTCAGTCATTAGAGCTAAACAGCACCGGGATGATGAGTCAAGGCCGGCATTGCCCTCTGAGCTAATTGCAGCAGAACGCTGAGCTGTCTGGAAGAAATGGACGTTGAGTGGCACATCAGACCTCCCCTTGCCAAACCAGATGTGAAATCACCAACTCAGGATAAGACGTGTGACAATCATAACAAGTCAGTGCTGTTTCCTTTGATTTCAAGGCCATGGCTTTTGCACAAAGTTTAGGGTGAGAGAATACACAGTGATGTGAATGTCACTATTTCCCCCATTCCTTTTATTATAATTAATCGCATACCTCGAGGGCAAAAGGGAGAGCACAAGGGAGGTGAGCTGAAGCCAGGACGGCTGTAATCTGACATTGATGTACAGCAAAAATGGAAGTCCTCGTTCACCTTCCCTTTGTTCCAGCAAAAGGGAAGTGGTGTGTGAAAGGGTGTAATTAATGAACCTACAAATAGCTCCAGTTTCGTTTAATGACAATCTATGTGTTAAGAGGCAGCACCCTTTGTTACTGTGGCTTTGGGAGCGCTGGCAACACTGGCTCCCAATGGAGCCCTGACAGGTAATTCTGCATTTTTGAAATGGTAATGAAGCAGAAATGCATCCCTGGATTAGCCCTAAAGGACCAACGTGTTGAGCGCCCTTCAGGTTGCAAAAAAAAAGAATGCCACAAAGCTCTTGATCATGAATGAGGCCGCTGGCAGGCCGCTGGCAGAGTTTCCGGCCGGCAAGGAGGTCAAGAACTGTATCTGAGCGTCTTACCCCAGAGCTTAGCTTTTGCAGCTTTGCAACCAGGTTCTAATTGCCACTTTAAATGGTGCAAATGAAGCTGGCATGACAAATTGCGTCAAAACAAGTCTGTAGGCTTGAGCGCACTTAATTTCCAAGACGCTGAAATGCAGTCGGTGCCAGGAAGAGCTCGCTGGTAATAAATATTCTTTCCCAGGTAGCGGCTCGCAGATGATGTGTTTCACTGCCTGCTGCGCGCCGTGCATTGAAGGATCGACAGGCTGCTGCTCATTTACCAGAGCCTGGACATTGTTGTTCGAGTTACTTACTGCTAATGCACATAAAGAAAAAAAAATATTGCCTTCCACTGTAATGACTGAAGCAGTGACTTTGATGTTGGATCAGATTGTTAGCCTAAATTAGATGTTTTCTTCTTCAGAGGGATTCTACACGTTCTGTGTTTAATTAATTTTTCACTTCATTTTCTAAGACCATATCTTAGTCTCTTATCCATTGGTCCAGATAAAAAAAAAAAAAAAACAAAGAAAAAAAAAGTTTCTGGCACCAGTGCTGCCCATCTCTTTTCACAATATGCTTATCTTAGTCCCTGAAAGATTCTCATTGTTCTACCTCTAATCCTTCAAATCTGCAGCCTGACTCAGAACTTAACCACACTCTCTTGTGCCAATACTATTCTGTTCAGTTTTGTCCCCTAACAGAAGCCACACGTCGTTTTTCCCTATGAGACAAAGCCCTCAAAATGGCTCCTTGTCTTCCCAACAGCTGATAAAATGCCCTGCTGTGAGTTTTAATGTTGCTAACTGGCAAGCAGGAGTCAAGGGATCACTGAGATATATAATAATGCACTTTGTGATAATGAAGCCAATATTTAGTGACCTTACATAGGAAGGTTTTGGCTTATACTGCTAGTGTTTCTTTAAACCTTTATATCTCTAATCCATAAACTATTACTGTGTAGATCTGTGGTTCTCATATTTTAATGCCAATTATATACTGTAGATACATAAATCTCTAGTCATATCTTGTAGGTGGATACATTTAAAAAGGATACCACTGAAAATAATCTAAAATAGGAGCAATATAATCTTTCTCTCTACTTCAGAACCCACACAGAAGCATTATGGATCAGCTGGAGCTTTAGCACATCACAATAATAAGGAGGAGAAGAAAAAAAAAAAGTGTTTTGCTGCATTCTTCCAAGACAGGATGTTCCTAATTTTGGCAATATTACAAAGGTGAAAGAAGGCAGGTCTAGGAGAATGCTGTTTTCTATGCAGACTAAAAGACTTAGTGGTAAAAAATAACTCCAAGGTTTCTCACAGTCATAGCACAGGCCAAGGTAATGGCATCCTGAGTAAACAAACAGCTACAGCATTAGTCTGAGGCATTTGAGCTCAAAGAACATAACTGTAATTTTATCTTTATTTAGAGGCAGAATCTTAAAAATCATCCTGCCCGCTATGTCTTTAAGACATGATTATAGTCTAACTGATTGGTTCCATCTGGCTTCATAGATAAGTATAGCTGAGAGTCATTTGCATAGCAACGGACAATTATGCTGTCCTGCCAAATAACGAGAGAATAAATAAAGCGAGGATTATTAATTCAAGCAAGGATTTATAAAACTTTGCAAAGAACTCTAAGAAAGAGAAATCTTAGCAACAAAAATTCACCCAAACAAAATGGGTGATCTAGTCTTTTTATTTAGAATATTGTAACTGATTGGATGAATTGCAGCACTAACAGTAACCAATTGTTTCTCTGAATTTTTCATTAATGTAGTAGGTGTGTTTTAAAGTATATGACCAAGTAAACATTCGATTTGTTAGCATAACAAACCAGATGTTTGTTATGCTAACATTCACAGGATTAGAAATCCTGGAAACACTGAAAACAAATATATGATTTGCAAAAAGATTATTCGGTTTGAAGCCTAAATGTGATGATAGAAACCTTAAAACCTAACCCTACCGTCTGAATAAAGGTAAGATGATTATTTATTATAGAAGTTAAGAGAAAAGGCTGTCTGGGTTTGCTTCAAAAAGACGGAAAACAAATAATTTGAATTATGCTATTCTTGATCTTTACAGAGTTTAACAGTGACAATGGTGGAAAGGATTGTATTTATTTTACATCTTATGATTTGATTCGTAAGGATTCTGTTTGAAGAAAAGCTCCTGAATATGCCACTAAGAAATGAAGAATATTCATATAAATGTGACAACAGACACTGAAAGCAACATTCTGGATGTTTTTGTTCCCATATGCTGGTTCAATTTGGGATGACTAAAGATGCCTTTTCAATGTACAGTTCGGTCCCATTCCATCAATGTTAAAGTAATCTGGTATTCCTGACCTAAAACAAGAAAAGTTTAGCCTAATTTGATTTCAGAGAGACAAAAGGTCCCCTGTTTCACCAGTGTACTTGACAACTGTTGCCTCTGATGGGGTGTTGCTCTTCAAAAGAACACTATGTCAAGCCAATGCTTAATTTCCACTTCAACTTTAGTCATTTTTCATAATCAGTTTGGGGTTGTTCTATTCAAATGTTTAAAAATCGGTTGCACAAAACTGTAAGCATTGGCACAAATTACAGAGAGGACACCAACAGCAGGGATCGCCAGTTGATTTGTTTAGTAATGAACGAATCAAGGATTTCAACTGGACTTACGAAGAAAAGAAGAAAAGGTTATGTTAAATTTAGGGATGAACTCATACAAAACTTGGGCCAATCTAGATATTGTTGTTATGGTCGATAATATTTACCAGTATTTTTTCTGTTGTAAATATTTTACTACCCTTTCTACACCTTGAAAAAAACGACCACAACACTGACTTCACCACTGCTTCTCTGCTTCAATTAAACTCCCCAAAATCCCGTGCTGTCAGTTACATGATCAAGAAAATACCACATGACCAACTTCCTTTCCCCTTCCTCCAGAAACAATTGGCCCAGTTTTATTTATTGGATCAAAGCAGATATCTTAAAAAAATTAAGAACATTGGTTGATACCAATATTAGTGTCATGCATCCCACTTCTTTTTTTTGTTGTTGTTTAATTTAACTGATATTTCCTTGTTTTATTTTTAGGACTAAAAGGAAAATAAGGCTGGTATTCTGAAAAAATAAAAACAGAGAGAACATCTGACCCCTCCAACTTAGTTACATAAAATGTATGTTGCTGACAACTTTCAGGCATGTTATTCTTGATCCTTGACCAGGGAAAGTCATTCAAAACCTTCAAAGCTAGTTGATACGAGAGTTGATACAAGTCCATAGGAATGCTCAGTATGTTATGGGAAGGGCTGACTGGTGAGAGACGGCTTTTAACCCTCATGCTCACAGGAATTTTCTCATTATGGAAAATAATGCTGGCAGCCTTAATAGAAAAATTATGTCAAGCTGTGACACTTCTTGCACAAGTGATGGGACATTTTAGAAGCTCCCCCCCCCCACCACTTAATCGCAAAGGTCTATTTTGACTTCAGATTGGTCCCAGAGGTCCTCTTGCCCCTGTGACATACTCCATCTCCATCAGAGCAACTGCACATTGTCATATAATACACCGTCTGTCTTTAATTACGGCGTGGAAGTATGAGGGTTAGAGGCCACACATTCTACTTGGAGCCTCCATGTACATTTGTGTGAGGAATGTATGCCTCCGTGACGGCTGGAGTATTAGGGAAAGTGCTGAATACCACGGTGACTTTCCTCCCCCTGCACATCATGTAACCCCCTTGCATAACCTGTGACAAGATCACCCTCTAGACCAGTTTTAGGGGTGCAAATGGCTTGCTTGGAGCCATAGGCACACTCAGGAAAATGCGAGAGCTGAGATTACAAGTGTCTATTTTAAAGGATATTGAAGACAATTTAATCCGCCATGATATGGAAGCCAAACTCTCTGTGAAAAGACTCCATATTGCTGAGGCTCAGTTTCAACTTTTTCCTGACAAGAGACAAGATTAGGCAGCTGTACTTAAGACCACTCACGTTGAAAGAGCTTTATCTTTAGATAGAGCTGGGAAAAGAGTTCCTTGTGCTGTTAAAAAAAAAGAACATTTTAATATCCTGTTAGTTCTAAATGAAAATTTTAGAGGCAATAGCCATTACATTTTAATTGAGCTTATAAGTTTGTTCATGTAATGTTCAATAATGGTTTAATTTTAATAACAAAAACTGTTTTTGGGTAACAAATCCTACGTAAACCTTATCTTCATCACTTGAATTACAAATTCAAGCGATGAAGTTTGAAGCGATGATGAGTGGTTCACTCATTCATCATGTGCATTGTCCTGCAGAAAATCGGCAGGAAGGAAGCGAATCCATCCTCTGGGTTAAATGTTTTAACACCTACACAATTTACCTTGAGATTTTCCCACAGTTTTGCTCAAAAATTGCATTGGCATAGCTTTATATTTTTACCACCAATCCGAGCGATCAGTGAAACTGATGTGAGCGCTTACATCTATCCAAACATGCTCTACTCTGACGCTCCTCCTCCTTGTTTATGGAATAACAACACAGCCAAAAATGCACCAAATTTCGTGCATATTTTACATGCAAATTACATTGTAAGCAAACAATCCACTGTGTACTAAGCTTAAATTCTATATAAATGGACCACACCACCATCCAACAACAGACAGACAATTCCCATCCAATCTGAGTATTTCTTATATGGAAAAGAACCAATTATTACAAATCAAAATATTGCACAAAGTGGCAGACATGTACTCATGTTTTAACAAAAAAACGTACTAAACTTGAATTTTGTAGCCTTTGAATATGTATTTAAGCAAACAAATGTGCTTAATGTATGTCCTTTGGGTAATATTTCTACATTTAGTTTCCAGTTTACAGTGCATTTTTATAAATAGTCCCAGTCAAAATAGCTAAACTCACATTCCCCACTATTTAGAAAAAACTTTCTATGCCACTGGGTTTACAGAAATTGGTCCGAAACAGAAAAAATGCCCATTGAGAGCCAGTTGTGTGGATGAAAATACCTTGCTGATGTCACAATAAAATGAGCAGACTCTATTGCCTTTCTCTAAGGCTACTAATGGCTACTAATGCTTTATAGAAAGGCATCAATAGCCCAAATAGCTGCTCCTTAATCCCAAAGTATTTGGAATACCGTCTTGAAGCAGATAGGCTACAGCAGAAGAGAACACCGGATGCCACTCCTGTCAGGTAACACCAGGTAACTGAGGCTACAGTTCACATAGGCTCATCAAAAGTGAACAAAAGTCAGAATTTTACTTAAACAACATGAAAGCTTAGAGAAGTAGTAATATCTAGCTATTAAAAATGTATGCAAGCTTTTAGACCAACTTCATAAGTTAAATAACTTTTATTTTTTTCCTTTGAAACCTTTAAAGATATAATATAAACAGAATGGTAAAGGAAAAATAAAAATAAAAACAAGAGGGTGTTTAAGAATACAAAGGAATTTCTGTTTTTGGTCTCACTCCTCTGCCATCAGTTCAGCCAGACCATAAACTAAAGCAAACAAACTCCAGACTTAGGCTGTAGTAATTGGATTTTTTGTCTGTTATAATTTTTTTCTGGTGAGTTGTGTCAGCATAATCATAAAATTTAATGAGACTACACATAAGTGTTTTTATGAGAGGAAAACAGGCAAGTAAAAAACAGAGTGGCAAAGAGTTGGCTGTAATGCTGTTGCTATGACCGTCGTTATTTTCAGTGGAGTTTTTATGAAATGTTAAGAAGAGATAGAGCAGTTCTGGAAAGATGGGAATAACATACTGGTATATGACCCAAAAAGAACAATGTTGCAAATTGGCATTTCACTGTTGGATCTATTGACCAAATGTCGCAGGCCATTAATCAGCTTCCCAAGATGCTGATTATTATGGGGACAAGAACTAATAATGCAAATGCTAAGCTTGACTAAAGAGCAAACCTTGTTGCACATTTCATATAATAATAGGAGATAACTACACAATCACACAGTAATGGACGTTTTTCTGTCCACAGTGAAGAGGACATATCTAAAACAGACATCATTGGATACTCAATACAATATGCATAAAGTC
Organism: Xiphophorus couchianus; assembly: GCF_001444195.1. Taxonomy (NCBI): domain Eukaryota; kingdom Metazoa; phylum Chordata; class Actinopteri; order Cyprinodontiformes; family Poeciliidae; genus Xiphophorus; species Xiphophorus couchianus. The sequence continues at coordinate 21,226,931 of NC_040233.1, forward strand.
CCTGAATAATAAATGATGTACTTAAAGTGAGAGCATGACGACATCTATTGATTAGGCATTCTTTACATCAGTCATATGACCCACAAATTATCACATGATCTGCACAGACTTCCTTACTGGCGCTGGTCTACTGGCAATGTGGAGTAATCTTCTACTGGAAAGAGATGTGTGTGTATTGACTGTGACCCTAAACACTAACTGGGTAGGTTAGTCACTCAAGCATTAAACATGCAATGCCTTATTATAGTAGCTTTTAAACATTTGCATGTATTGACATGTCACAACTACAAACCTCAGTGTATTTTATTGTAGAAAAACAACAAAGAGCACATAATTGTGGAGTGGAAAGGAAATTGTGCTTCTTTTTATACACATAAAAATCTGAAAATGTTTGAATTTGTATTCAGCCCCAAAAGTCAATTTGTAAAACTAGCTTTTTTCTGCATTTACAGATGCAAGTCTGTGTATTATGCGTATACCAGGTCATGCAGTAAATGGTCCAGAGCTTGGAATCAAACCAGAATAACTGTTAATGACTATAACCTCTGTATACACTGCATCTGCTCTACCACAGAGCTATGTGGTGCTATGTTAAAAGTTCAGATGCCAACTTTGCCTCATGATGAAATAATAGACACAGTAGAAAGAGTTGTGAATCTGCATGGTTCATCATTTGGTGTTTTTGTTTCAAATAAAAGGATAAATGAATAATTGGGTGTTTTTACCAGAGTTTTTTTGTTTTGAAACTATATTAGAAAAATAGTTGCAATACTAAAAAAATGCTACTTTTTTATTTTAATGTTTAAAGCAAAGGCAAGCTTTTTATTTTATTCGTACACCATTTGGGACTTTGTGGCAGAACAGGAAATCATGGGCTGAACTGCAAGCGCATTGAATTTTTACTTAGCACTTTAGAAATTGCCGCCGTTGCACACCGTTTTCTTATTTAGATGATCTTACTGTGAACAAATCTTCTTGGGCGACTGTCATTTCCAGCATTGCTTCATATTAGAACAAGGACTTAAGATTTAGATAGCTGAAGCAAAATTCAAACATTGTGAAATTTTAATTTGTCTGATGTTACATTTTTAAATTTAAATTTGAAAAATGGTAAAACAAAATAACACCTCATTTATTTTATGATTTTGTTTTGAAACAGAAAAACCACCAAGTGAACCATACATGGAATGTTTTAGCACTACTACAGAAAAAAGACGAGGGATCATATTTATAATTTTTTTGCTCTTGGGGATACAGTCAATCAGTGATGAAGAAAATGAATTTTGCTTCTGGATTGGCTGCTGAAAACAGCAGCCAACAGCATCTTAAGTATTGGGTATTGATATTTTAGCTTTATGATTTCCTTTATAATATTTTAGATATCTGCAAAAAAAAATCTGCAAATAGGCAGATATCCACTTCACTAAGCTCTTATCCTGTAGCTCTGTCTATATATAAAAGTTGATTGTCCCTTTAGGAAATTATCCAATAAGTCAGCCTCTGGAAAGTTTTCTCCAAGGATCGCTCCTTATTTAGGTCGGTTAATGAACTTTGTCCCAATGTCCCTTTTCCTGCTTACAAGTATCCCGATAGAATGATACTGCCGCTACCATGTCCCATTTTAGGAATGGTGTATTCAGGGTAATATTAGTTTTTCAGCACACCTATCTCATTGTAGACCAAATAGTATCTTTTTGGTATCATCTGACCATAGTACCTTCTGATTTTTCGTTCCTCTCTACACTACTTGTAGAAAACAATAGATGGAAAGACTTGGTTTTCTTCAGTTGTCTTGTCACTCTCCCATACAGACCTGATTTGTGGAGTGTAGACCTCTATAGTTACTATGGGCCTCTAGAGGTCTGCTTCTCTGATTATCACTCTCTTTACCTGACTTGTCAGTTTATTTGGGCTGGCATGTCTTAGTAGGTTTTAAAGGCACTATCCCTTCTTCCCAGTCGCTGACCCTGAGGACAGAAAGCCCATTTTCCCAGATCACTGAAAACGTATGTCTTTGTTTTGTGTTTTGGTAGCACCCTGAAGTACGTTGGTGTATCAGTCTGACACCTGAGAATGACCTCCATCTCCTCTATGTAAAAGAGTTGATGTTTTAATTTATCCTTAGCATACTCATACATCAAAAATGAGATTATAACGATTAAATCAGCAAACATTTCCCCCATAAAGTCTCATCCAGGAGATAAAGTACTCAGCAACACCACCACCTTTTCTCCTTATCTGAGTGAGGCTTAGGTGACTTCTCTCCCACAGAGTTACCTTATCCTCCTCAAGCATCTGTTTTTGAAGTCAGGCAGCTTAAGCTTAGATTAATGGAGAGTCCTAAAGCTTCTGCCATGAGGGCACAAAACAGAAGTCTTGGCTTGAATTTTGGCTTGATGCCCTGCATGAAGTGACACCCAAACATCAGTAACACACCCAGACTGCTGAGGCAGCAGGTTTGCCAATAGCACAGGCTTCGCTTGTATTTTCACTGATCAGTGGTCCATCAGAATGTTTTCATTTGGAGAAGGAAACAAATTCAAATATTTTTATGTATTTAAGCCTTGTCATAACACAATAATGATTTTATGCTTATTTCTCCAAACATAGTTGATGTTCAAAAAAGAAAGGAAAATTGGGTTGGTTTTTACTTGGAACATATCTGCTTTGGTTGTAAAAAAAAAAATGCTAAAAAAGAAACCTTTAAAATTAAGAATCTGAAGGAGAGAAAATCAATTGTAAGCGAAAAGTAGCAAAAACATATTCTAAGTCCTTCTTCACACTAGTATAAAAATGCAAAAGTATCCAGAGTGTTTATCGTCTTTGCAGGGACTTGGAAAGGTCTTCTGTGCTGCACTCCAATACACAGTGACGACTGTTTGTATTGGAGATCGACAGGTTTTTCACAGCTTTGAGCGCCCTCCAAACTTCTGTGGTGAGACTGTGGTGGTCCTTGATTTTGCTTGGAGGAGCCTGGTAGCAGCAGGGGTAGTTTATCCATGACATAATGCTCGTATAGGCTACTTTCACACCACAGGCAAATGTGACCCATATCCAACTTTTTCATGGCAGTCTGAATGTCTCAATTCCGATCATTACACCCCCCAAACCTGATTTGTGCCACCTCTATTATGTGGTATTAAGTCAGATTTTTTCAAAGCGTCTACAGCCTGAACGGTCGTTTTGCATTTCATCTGACTTTTACATCATTAACTTGAGACATGCATCATAATTCTGCATCAAAAGGAGCCAAACACTCTCCCTCTGGATGTATAAAATGGGTGAAAGTTATAATTATGAAATTAAGAAAGAAGTCACTGAAGTGCATCACATCACAATCCCACCACTCCTGGTCCGACATCCAAACACAAGTTGCAGTCGGTTCTCCACAAAAGGCCATTGCTATTAGTTTTGGTTACTTTTTCTTAGCTTACCTAGTCTTATGGTCTCATGACAATTGACTCCCCTTGCTGTGTGAACTTTAAAATCGATCCATAGATGCCAGTGTCCATTATTAGTTTTATAAGCAGTGCGCTGCTATGTGACGTCTACATTCTTCCTCTATGCATACTGGCCACTTGGGTTTGTAAACCGTTCACACAGAAGTCTTATAGTAAGATTGATCAAATAAAAAACTAATCAGATTCCAATTCTAAATTGGAATTAGAATTGAGCATCAAGTGTGAACGAGGTCATGTGTTTAGATGACATTTAAAAACATTTTATTGAACATTTTTAAAAATGTAGTATGAGATCATGAGAATTAACAAATAGCTTATTTGTAACATATTCTGTGTATATGAAAAAGAGTAAGAGTACAACCTACACAAGCATTTGCACATATAGTCACAGTTTATTGCCTTATTATGTTTTCATGGTGTGTGATACATCTTATAAAATATGCTCTTATATGATATTAGTTCTTTTTTTTCATTATCACCGTCAATATGGTCAAGAAATGCTGAAACGGCTTCTTCTACAGATAGTGTTATAGTATGGGGCTCACTAGTTTTCATTTCTACATCAATATTCTCCTAATCTAATTAAGTGGGAAGTAGTGGACTCTCACTATATCCCTTTTGCTCTCTCTCACACTGAGCTGGGTCCTGGAGAAAACGCCTCTCATTCTTTCATTCCATTGCAAGGTTTTTCATCCTGCAGGCAGATACAAGTTTGTTCCTGAAACCCCGCAGTGACTGTTCTCACGCTTTCTCGCTAACTGTTAAAAAGAGAGAAGATGAAAAAGGTCTTTTCTCGCCTTTTCAAGCCCTTCCTCTTTCTTTTCCCCCCCCCGAGGAAAAAAAGGGCTTGAGGAGGTGGATATGAATCGGGATCGGAGGGGTGGCTTTGGCAGCGATCCAGATTTACCCCTCCCCATCTTTAAGTGTAGCTGCGACTGTGAGAGGAGCATGCTTAGTAATTTACACTGTCAATGCAAAAAGTGTTGAATGAAACTGTTCTGTGACTCAAAGTGAGCAGAGTATGAATGAATGTGCTTGGAATACCATCTAAGAACTTTAATCTGAGATTAAACCCACACTTCCTTACATCTCGTTTACCAATATTACTGAGAAATGGAGACATCAGGTCAATTTCTGCTACAGTTAAAGCTGTTAATTCTCTCTTCCTCTTGTTTCTTACACTGACTGATTTAATCCAATACGGTACCTGGAACCTTCAGCCATAACCCCAGAACGTTTTCCCAGTGTCTATTTGTGAAGCATTCAACAAATGCAAATCTGAAAAGTATGACGTGCATTTACACTCAAACCCCATGAAGCAAAGCTTTTCAGAACCACCCTTTGTGACGAAATCACAGGAGCAAGTGTTTTATTCCATTTCTCTATACTAGGTCTTGCACACTTCAAAGAATAATGCCCATTCTTTGCACAGAGGCTCAACCTAATATTGGCTGAATCTAGAGTAAGTTAAAATAAGTTTGATGGACTAGGCCATCATAAACATTAATATGTGATCTAACCCACATATGTCAAATTCAAGGTCCTGGGGCTAAATTTGGCCCACCATAGCTTTTTAAAATTACATTAATTAGTCCGTCCAGTTTTTCACGATTCCACAATTATATATATATATATTCACGCAAAATCAACAGAGCTTTGCATTTTTTCATGCTAATGCAAAGGATGCAAATTTTCTGCAAAAATAGTCAAACCCATTAGGTTTCAGTGATGCTAACTCTCACTGGAAGGTGGCAATATTTCTTACTTCTACTACACCGCTACCTCAACATCGGTTGATGTCAAGTTATAGTCCATGATTGATCTATAAGGCGAGTAACAAAAAGTCACATTTTACATTGTAAATAAGCGCAAATATTGCAAATTGCCTTGTAAATATTTTTAAATTAGATCTTGGTTTCTTTCTTTCGAGATTTCCATGTATTAACTCCATCCATCCTCCCAGTCTGACCACCAGCTTCTCTCAGAAAAGCATCCCTATATTCACCACCATTGCAGAGCAAACTACAATATATTTATATATATTGCTTCATGCTGCGTTTCTGAATTGACAACTAAAATAGACAACAGGAGTGATGAAAAAGGAGAAGATGACTAAATAAGTGTAACCATTCATATTTCTTCCGCTTAATCCATGGTTGGATCCAGAAGGCCGCAGCCTAAGCAGAGAAGCCCAGACTTCCCTCTCTCCAGCCAACTGGGACAGTTTCTTCAGGGAAACCCCAAGGCATACCAGGCCAACCGAGAAACATCGTCCCTCCAGCTTGTCCTGGGCCTTTCTCTGGGTCTCCCCTTTGGCAGGACTTGAAGAGAATACCTCACCAGGGATTCTAACCCGAAGCCTTGATGATCTTGCTTAAATACAGTCTCTGCCTTGAGCATGAGGGAAAGGTGAGTGTTTTCACAGCCCTGCACCTGGAAACGATGGTTTCTCATCTGACAGACAGTCTTATAAGCTTGAAATTAACTTGTGAACTTAGTTTTCTGAAGACTATAAATATTATAATGTGTAAGTTGTACATCAACCATCAAATGTCATGCTGCTAGATTTTCTGGAAACATAAGGTTAAATGGACATAAGGAGAAATGAGCAACAAATGAGCAAATGAAAAATAAAAACAGCCAAGGAATGCAACTGACAATCATAACATCAAGATAATCTGGCGAAGGAAAATGAAAAATGAAGATTTTTGTGACTCCTTCAATACTTTCTGCAGTTGAGGAACACATAAACCTAGAGCCCAATGTTTTTCTTTTTGAGGAAATGTAAAAGCAAGTTATAGTTTTTCTTCAACCGGTTTGGGGCTTTACTGACACTGTTCAAAAATGATAATGCCTTTATTCAAAGTAAACCCAATAGAATTAATGTACTGGAAAATTTCAAACAGCAAACACCAATATCTCGTCAGTTTGATTGTTAGGCTTAACAACAGACAATCAATGAAGTTTCACGGCTATTAATCCGTAACAGCAGACATCCAAAGACTTTCAGTTCATGGGGATGAGTGGCTCCATTGTTCTGGGTCCATGTTTTTCCCTCTGTGTGTTTGTTAGCGAGTGTATACTCAGCACGGATATAAACCCCTTCACTAAGAACAGCCGGCCTGAACAAAGTCTACCTCCCAGCAATGCCTAATTTAGCTTCCAGTTTCCTCCCATGTCTTCATATGTGGCAATTTGCATTCAGGGCGGAAGCATGTGGACGTCTAACTTGGTCTGATTTGCACTGATTTTGTTCCCAACTGCAGCTCTTTGTGGATGCTGATTGCAGCTCAAATTACCTCTATGCCCCATCATTAGAAATCTCTGTGACCATTCAGGGAGATTTCTTTTTTGGAAAGTTTAATTGGACAACATAAAAGTACATATGCATGTCAGAATTTTTAGCTATCCACTTCAATCTCCAGTAAATTACTGTCCTAGTTGTTGGAGCGGCTGTGAAGCAGCTGACGGGTAAATCAATAGATTCATGTCAGTGGAGAGAGATGAATTGAGAAACAACACTTTGCCCCATATTTCTGGGTTTACATTTAAGGCAGACTGGGCTTCATGGGTAGTTTATGAAATGTGACATTCACATTTGACAGCTGGCCTTTGTGCTTTCTGAAAGCCAATTAGACAATAGAGTAGCTAGTCGCGAGGAGCTAATTCTTATCTGATCTATATAAACTGCTTTGTCCGTTTAAAATCCTACAAAAAATTCAGATCAAGTATTCACAAGTATACTTCTGAAATGAGATTTTTGTGGAAGCACTTTGCTTTCCTTTTGTACCATGAATTTACCACTGCATAACCATCAATTTCTTGTGGCAGTTGATTAATTTTTTAGATTAATCCTTTATTTCAAGATTAAGTAATAGCTTTCATTTGAATCCAAAAAAAAGAGGATGCAACCCTCCTATCTTTGTGGGACTATAGTGATGTGTTGAATGCCTAACAGTTGGCAGGGAGAGGGATCTAGTTTTAGATTCCTCTCTGATTAGTCTGTTATATAAACATGTTGGCTGGTCCTCTGTATCAATACACAGACTAAGAAACTGGTATACTCTTGTTGAAGAGGTTGTTCTTGGTGAATTTCAGTCTTACCTCTCAAACTATCTCCTTCTAAAGAGTCCAGGGCCTTCCAGGCTTCGTTTAAAGACACATTTTATCCTCAGTTCCAAGGGTATGAACTCAGATGTGGAAAAAAGCCTTCACAAGCTGCCATCTGTGCCTGGAACAAACTGATAAAGAACAGAAAAAATACATCATGAAATGATCTCAATGGAGCCAACTTAGAAAACACTGACTGACTTGGAGTCAGACAAATCTCTGCTGACTTTTTCAATGAATTTCATATATTAGTCAGTTTAAATGACTAATATATGGTTTGCTGATACATCTGCCTGTAATATTTTTTCATTTTTTGGTCTTTTCTTCGTCGGAATATTCTTGTAAAACAGACTTGTAATGTCAATGTGGTTTTTCCTGGTTAAAGAAGGTCAGATAAACTAAACAAATTGCAGGGATATATAATCATGACATATTAAACTGTGTAAAATAATTAATTTATAAATTTTTAACCCAATTTCCATGGATTGTGACTCTGAAGGCTATTAGCCTGCACTGACTCTCAAAACCAATATGACAGATAATGAACCTCATTAACATAGTTGTTTATGAGGCTGCTCATAAACAACTATAAGCAACTTCGTTTTTGACTGTAATCTCAAGACATCACTTAAATAGAACCTATGTGACTACATGAAGTAGGATAAAAAGATTTCAAAAAGCAACATGCTATGACTAAAGATTTTCAAGAAAATCACGGGAAACAAAGTAAATTATATTTATCAATCTAGAAAGAGTTACAGACAGTGCACAGACTGAAGTCAGTTAGGCAAACCCCAAAGGACTAATCATAAACTAGCTTCACTGGCTTCTTGTTTGTTATAAGATTCATTTTTAAAAAATGTTACTTTTAAGTTTTAAGGGTCTTAATAATCTTTCCTCATCATATTTAAAGGATTTTCCAAAATGGCATGCACCAACAAGAATACTAAGGTCAAAGAATCCGTTGGTGAAACCAGAAAATTTGAGTTAATCTCAGTTGCAGCCCCAAAATTGTTTAACAATCTATAGAAAGACCCACCTCTATACCATGGCTTTGAATTAAATAGAGCTTCATATCTCAACTATTTTTAAACAATTTTCTTTTTCAGGCCTTATGTCTGTTTTTTCTTTTAAACTACTCTTACTAACTATTTTGTTCTCCCTGTGCAGCACTTTGGTGAAACATGTTTCTTGTAAAATGCTAACATTGACAAAATGTCAAAGGATCATTGCCATAACAAACGGCTACACCAATCCTGCAGTCATATGAAACAAAAAACAGTTATTCTAAATCACAGTAAAAAACAAACAACAAAATGATACTGCAATCCTGAACACAGATGTGTACCGACTGCAGTGTGGATTTTGAAGCACCTGGCATGTTAAGGCATCTAGATCAAAATGCCCCAGAGATGAAATGAGAGCACATCCACCTGTGCCGTATACTGTACTCTGTAATGGAGCAGCTGCAACACCCTCCCCGTTCTGTCTCTATTGAAATGCAAACATCTGCTTCCTCTCTTTACGAGGTGTGAATTTTAGGTTTCCTCAGCAGCATCTGCAAGCGAACGGTGGCCAGTTGGGGCTGTGCTTGCTAAACGTTTCCCAGCTGCTGACCCTACAGATGAATGCTGTCTGCAGCAGAGTGCCATAAGAAGTGACAAGCGTTACTGCTTTGGTCCACTGAATTTAGTTCCACAGGACCCTCTTTATCTTTTTCACTGTCTTAAGCAGATTAGTCACTGAAAGGATTTTCTCTAAAGTGCAAATCTTGCTTCAAAACACTTTGAAGGAGACATTAAGAACTTCCCCGACACATTCTAATTCCAAAGTCTTTAAAACGTTAAGTTGTATTTAGATGCTTTATCTCCAGGCACAACCTGAAACTGTTTTTGTCAAGGTGACACAGACACAACCACAGTTTGACAATTTCGCTTCAGCTTGATGAATGATTGCATTCCTGACAAATGACAAGAATTATAAAAAGAAAAATAAAAGAACCTTTGTGTTGTCCTCGTGCTGAAAGCAAAAATGTAAAAGTACAACAAAGAGCTTTTTTTCATTGACCAGAGACAGAAGCTCGTGTTCTTTCTCAACCTGGAGAGAGAAATCAATAGTGTTTGAATTTAGTCCTCTGTCCTTCCACCTGCCCGCCGCTCTGTCCTGTAAATTCTTCTCTCACTACTTGGAAAGACTTCTGTTTACACTCAGATAAAATCCACCAATATCGGACTACCACCACGGCCTTTAGTAAAGGTCCACACCTCTTTGCCCCGTGTGTCACACTCAAACTAGAGCCATCATTCAAGCAGAAACAGCAGACCTTCTGTCAAAGGAATGCTTGGTGTTTTGGGTAAATCAATAAGTAATGTTATTGCAGTGCTCCACTAAATAATTTTGTAGTTTTCCAGACTCAGATTAGAGGAGTTCACTCTTCTTTGTTGTCCAATTTCTTAAGGAAAGCTTAATGTAAGAGAACTGAAGGCTTTTCTGTTGGGGCAATCTTAAAACAACTAGATAAATCTAATAGTTTGTTGGCCAGAGGGATGAAGAGACAGTTTGACAACTCAAAGAAATAATTGGATGGATGTTAAGGCAGGTTGGATGTCTTTCCAGTGATTTATCGTTTCCCATGAATCAATGTACAGTATGTATTTACAGTACATTTTTGATTATGTTGCAAGCACCGGCAGCTGATGCTGGGAATTAGTCTGATTAATTAATTTAATCCAATGGTTAGGAGTTTAAAACCTTTTAGAGACATAAACATGGTTAGAGGTAAATGTTTGCATTTACAGATCTTACTTGTATTAGTCTATCTATCTGAAAGCACCAGAGGTTAAAGGCAGAATCCACCATGAGAGGAAGTTTGAAATGCACTCTGTGATTTTCAGTACTTTAGACAGTTTCAGTCTGTTTCTAGTAGTTTGTGATAAAATTCACAGTCACACTAATGAAGCTTGACACTTCTTGCAGATGAGTTGTTTCACAATAAAAGCCTCCCAGGGCAGGCATAAAATCATGTGTCTTGGGCCAATAAAGTGTGAAGTGTTTTTTTCTGAAAAACACTTCACCCAAACACAAATAAACATAAACTCTTTGTAAAATATAACATCATGTTTTAAAACAGACAAATCAAACAAAGAGGTCTATTTTTTGTGTCAGATTTTTACATGTCTTTGTGATGCATTAAGGCAGTCTGTCCCAAAGCCAAAAGAGGGCTGCCAGAAATAGGATGAGGCTGGATTTTACTCCAAAACATATACATAGTTTTGATACAGTACAGTTGGTATTTGGTAGCAGCGTCACAAAACTGATGAAATTGGTTTTAAAAAGGAGAGGTCTTCAGAGAAATATTCTGCCTTTTTTATTTCTGTAATTTTTTGCATGTTGTCTTAAAATTAACTTTGAAATTGTCTTCAGGATTCTAAACTAGGCTTATTGACTTTAATCCCAAAGGCAATCATGTGACGTTTGCTCAGTGGGATGAATTTTATTTGAACCGAAGGGAGATGAAGATCGGTTGGTCAGTCTAGTACTCCTCTCCTTATATATTGAGCAATAAATCCCTTTTCCTTAAAATCGTTTTCAGTTTGAAAGGCACATATTTTAGCCTTTTGGCAGCTGAAACCCACCAGATGATAAGTCTGAATAAGGTCTCAGTCTCATGAATATCATCTTCCTCCATTTATTAAGATGTCGGCTGGATCGACACATGTTGTAGCAATTATGTTTTCTGTTGTGTCTTCTGCCTTGAGGAACCTCTACAAATCTGTGTGGCGTCTATTAACAGAAGCACTTAAAATGATCATTTCTGAAAAATATCCGACAGCTGTGGAGACTTCGGAGGTCCTCAAAGGAAAACATATGTTCATGCCCTTTTTTTCTGGTTGCATTCAGCTCACAGCCGGAGGGATGCAATAGTCCACCAGCAGGTGGTGTTTGAGTGAGAACAACCATAAGTCCTCTGTCACATACAAAGAACAGAAACCAACTCTATTGGTAACAAGAACTATAAAAATGACCCCTGCAGTCATTAAGCACATCAAGTTAATGAGGAATTTATTATAAGATTTTTTTTTTTAATTCTGTTTTGAACAGTTGCAAATAGTTGCAAAAAAATAGTTGCAAAAAAAAAAAAGTAGAAAACTTTCAACTGACATGACTGAAGCTCACCCCAAAAAATAACAGAACAATTTAACAAATAACTACAACTGAGATTTTGGCCATATGGCTTAGAGAATATTGATTGAAACATTTAGAAAACAAAGAAAACTCTTTATCAGCTCACCTGGTTCTGTACAGCAGCTTACATCTACTCATTTTATTTTTACTTGTATGTGCAAAAAATATAAGCAAGCAGCATGAAACTTTCAAACTGCTTGTAACCGTAGACCAATTTGGGTTAAAAGGGTTATCGGAGTAAAAATTTAACACAATTTTTGAAATATTAACAGTCTGACATGAACACAGGTATTTTTATTAGGGCACCAATAAAACTATGCATGCAATAATCAGATGGATCAACTGGCCCACTGCTGCGGTCAGAACCGTGTGCATCTTAAACCCCTCAGGACAGTGTAGACGAAATTTGACTTCTGGAGAACAACCACAACACTGCCTCTCCCTCTCCATTCTCGACAACACCGTCTACTGATGATCACTTCCAGTTCTTAGCGATGGTCCACACACATAGATAATTGTTCATAAGAAGGCCCAGCAGTAACTCAAGAAGTAAAACCTTCCACAGGCACTTATTCTGCATCATTCAGTCTGTAATGTGGTCGTTCATCACTGTGTGGATTGACTCATCCTCAAAACAGAACAGGTTCAGATTACAACAAGCAAATAGGTCTGCACAATCAACTGGGCTGGCCTTTCAGCGCTTGTACTGGACTTGTACAAGTCCATTGTCAGCAAAAGGAGCAGCCAACATCTCTGAAGACCCCACACATCCTGGACACAAATGGTCCACACTAAAGAGCAAAATGTCCAAAAAGCAGTCGAAGTGGGAATAATAAATTAATAATTTAATGTCTAAACAATTACATTTTTATAACAAAATACAACTAATCTTGGCAAAGTTAGGAGTCCATTTCTATATCACTGATATCTAAAAATACAATAAGGTCCTGCAGAATATAGGACAAAGGTGTCTGCAGAAACAAAGAACACATCTGACTGTGTGTGAGCCTTATGTTTTTGGAGAATAGGCTCAGTTGGGTAGAAGGCGCCAGAAGGAGGGCTTTGTCCAGGGCACCATTTACACAGGAACCATTATTGTTTCTAAGTGTCTGTTTTCAAGGTACATTCTACTCATTCTTCTGAAACCCCCTAGTGGAAAAATCTGCTTTGAGTACAAGTTAAAGTGTATTTGAATCACAATAATAAAAGGACAAGCATACGTTTAATGTCATCTGAGTCTTTAGCAAACCACCTTTGAATGGATTTCACTTCCCCTCCTGACGCACACGCAAATTACAGCAACATCTTAGGCGAACTGTTTTTGCACCATGGGGTACTTCCATTAAATGCCATCATATTCCTTGGCTGTTATATGACCATGTAGAGCAATCATCACACCTAATGTTTCCCCCGGCTGCTTATGTGACTGCAGAACTGCCACCTTGTTTAATAGCTGGCAACACACTTTGTGAGCCGTTTGTGTCCTCAGGCTTTCTCCTATCTCAAAACTGCGTGTAGCAGAAAAAGAATACATGCTTAGACTATGTAATGCTATTTTTCACATCATAGGGGTTTATAATTTAAAGTCTCATGCAAAAAAAGATGAAAAATAGCTGTGGGGGTAGAATATGACATGGAATATAAAAGCGACAATGTTAACATGGTAAGGATGCTGGTGTCGCTGGTATTCTAAAGTCTCAACAAGATAGTCATGGTACAACTTTTGGAAGAGAGCTTCCGTTTGAGGAGTTTCTGTTGGTTGCATAATCTAGTTTTAAACATTTAGTATTCACATTTGAGTCCAAAGTCCCTGCGAGCAATTTTCAAATAAACATCAACAGTGTTTCCTAAAAATAGTTTATTTGGACATAACTAGAAAAAGTTAAGTGTTTTTAGTAAGTTAGTATGGTTTTCATTTCTAGACCATATATTAAGCAAGCTCTGTAACTTCTCCAGTTTTTAGCTTTTGTTTAACATCTTCCAGCTCCTTTTTGTTTCTCCTTGTAACTGGTGAGTCAAGAGGAAATCATCTGGGATGAGTGATTGTTAAGGAAGCAGGGCGGGGATGCATGCACATTTATTGTGCATTGTGCTTGTCACAGTCTAACTTCTGCACCTTTCTTTCTTTGCTCAACTGGGTGAGATGCCAACTCCTCTGTTTAGGCTATAATAAGTAGATAGAAACTACTTTTTATTGTACATTCTCGGTTGGTTTTCTCTGGTGTTTGATGTTGATCTTTACTGACGGTTTTGAAACCAGTGTTCTTCATAAAATGTTGCTACATAAAAGTTAAATTCCTCCCACAACCTGTTCCAAGAACTGCATTCATATTAAAAAAATTAAATCTTGCATGCAAATGGTGAGACCACAGCCATAAGAGACAACATGCAGTGTTTAGTAAACTTTATAATTCTGATTCAATGCCTTTCTTCTGTTTCCTGGTATGAATCATGTTTTAGATATTAGATTCGTGTCTGTCCTTTTTGTGACCTGTTTCATGTCTGCCTTGTAATTATGGGATAAAATTTTCTTTTTTAGAACTTCATTCCAACTCTCAGAGGAAGCCAATAACCACCAAGGGAGTTTCCTTCTCAAGACACCACTGATCAGTAACCACATCAGATCTCATCAAATTTCACTGAAACACAGAATAACAGAGAACCTAAAATTACCCTTTGAAGCACAAACAATCTGGGGACAAAAATACGTTTTGCATGACTTTCTCTACTTCCTCTAAACCCTGATTTACACCAATAGTGGGTTGGATGTAATCAGAAGAACTATTGTGAAATGCTTGTTTGTTTGCAGTGAGAAGTCTGCCCTAACAAAGCTTTTCTTGTACAGAAAATAAACAATTAATTCTCAAGAAGGTAAATTTAAAAAGCAAGCTATTATCTCTTAAGATATTGTCATTCTTAAAATAATGTTATTGTGATAACATTGAGGATAAAACATCTTGCAAAGTAGGTTTTCGTTTGGTTTTCTGTGATAGAATTGCACAAAGAAGAACATAATGGTTAAAAAAAGGAGGTACAATGAAAAACAATGTTTCCAATTTTTAAAAGAAATACATAAAAATCTCCACTTTCCTTGTACTGTGGTGCCCCTACATTAAACTTAGACCAACCACATGTCTTCAGAAATGATGTTGGTAAAGAGCCCATTTGTAATCAATTTAATCTCAGAATGAATTCAGCTGTGCTACGAAGGCCTGGTGGAAACTGTTTGTGATTACATTTTAAAAAATTAATTAAATGACAAAGCTGACTCAGTCTACAAAGCGAGTCATTGATGTTTAGGAGCTTGCACAATTCAAAGTTGTTGCGTTCGACCACTGATAAACAGTTTTTATGAATTAATTTTCCAGGATTAGAAAACTGTGATAATTAAATGTGTTGCAACTGCGATGAAGAGATTATGCAAGAAAACATGTAACAAAGTCTGTCTAAGACCAAAGAGGCTGATTAATGAGCTAATAAAGCTAAAGTTCTTCTTCACCACTGTTACACATTAACTTCTCAATCATACAGACATGGTAATTTTGTCAAAATATAACATTTTAATTGCTGGTTTAAGACGGCAGTGAACTCTAAACTGCTTTGTATACTGTAAATTAAAACATCCTTGCAAAACTAAACTGTTTTGTACTTTGCCCCCAGTACAATCACAAACTTCTCTTATTTCTTGCGATTTTGTGTGTGACGGAGGAGTCGTCACGAGCTGGGACGTAGTCCTACAGTAAAGTCCGTGTCGACATTGAAGCACACACGTCTACACACACCGGACATAACTTACTTTTTTGGTTTCAGCACAAACAGGCGCGGTTCGTCGTGGGTGCACACGTGGTGTTCCTGCATCAGTTATCATATCCATCCTAGCTCGTAATTTTCAGTGTCGATTCTGTCAAACATTTTCCCAGTCCTGATATTCAAATAAAGCTATTTTCAGACTAAAGCGCGCCAGAAAGGAGTCAGGTGACAACGTAATGACATCATCAGGACCAAGACTAGGTTGTATTAATATTGTAATATTCTTGAAGTTTATTCATAAAGATTTATTGATTCTTTGTATGTATTATTTCTTCTAGGACAACACACACACAGTTATCTGTTTAAGTGTGAGTAAAATAAAGTACTGAAGCAACCAAAAAAAATTAATTATATATATATACATAGTATTATTGGGCACAGGTTTCTTTCTAGTAATATGATTAAACAATTTATTTTGTAAAATTTGATATGAGTTTACTTGAGTTAGAAGGATTTTGTTTTTGTCTTGTGGGTGGAGCCTGTGGCTATAAAAGAGGACTCTGCACCACAGGGAGTCAGTCCGAGTTTATACTCCCAACAGGTCATGCTGAAGGTAATGGACTTTTGAGATGCAATAGTGTTTTGCCTGTATTTTAACCTGCCTGGGCGTCCAATTCAAATATGCTGCACAGCTTCTCCAGCTTTTTTCACCTAAATATGAGCACAATAAACACGATCTGAAGTAAACTACAGCATTGACCAATAATGTTTTTTGTCCAAGTCATAACAGAGCCCTGCCACAATGTGGTAGAATGATAGCAAAGTAGCACATGAACTGAGAAAAGGGAATGCAATTATTTTACATGTTTGGTAAAGTGTGATGTCCTTCATTCAAAACTGGGTATAATTTTCAGCAACAGGTTTTCAGCAAATATCCACATTTTTAAATATTTTACCCTATTCTTCTCTGAAACTCTAGTCTTGTGTCAGATTTTTAATTAATTTTACAAATGGACTTTGACATCTTAGCACAAATATGATGGAGTTTTGGTTGGTTTTCTTACTATAAATTGTGGCTGAAAGTTTGTTCATCTGACCAGAACACCTTCTTCCACATGTTTCCTGTCTGTC
Organism: Xiphophorus couchianus; assembly: GCF_001444195.1. NCBI lineage: Eukaryota > Metazoa > Chordata > Actinopteri > Cyprinodontiformes > Poeciliidae > Xiphophorus > Xiphophorus couchianus. The sequence goes on from NC_040233.1 coordinate 21,243,568, forward strand.
CTGGATGGCTTTTCATCAACCTGTAAACAGAATTTCATGTGGCTTTCCTTCAACGTTGGCTTGCTTGCTGCTTTTCTTCCATAAAGCCCAGATTTGCAGAATACACAGCTGATAGTTGTCCCGTTATTAGATTTTTCCAAATGAGCTGTGGATCTCTGCAGCTGCTCCAGAGTTATCATTTGGCCTCTGGATGCTTTTTCAGCTAATTCTGAGGCCATCATGCAAGAATGGACTACTTTTGTATTGTTCATTTTCAGGGGGCAAAAATATGATTTTGATTAGGATTCTGATTTAGTTGGTCCAAGAATAAACTTTGATTTATGATGCAAAAAAATCCAAAACTAATGAGAAAACCTGACTGTGGTTGCTGTTTTGCCAGTTCAACTTTTCCCCACTGCTGGCTCCAAAAGGTATCAATAAACATGAATATATTTGAAAATAGGATGAGATGTAGCTATTAGGATTGCGTGCTGTCTTGCTTTATGATTGCTCTACTTAAAGTACTGGCAGAGTATCATTTGTGTTTTTAAATTCTATTTAGAAATACTTTGATTATAAAAACGGAAATTAAATGATTTAGCTCATTAGTTCAAGGTTCTTCAAAGAGTTTTTGTCGATGGCGATGGCTGTGGAAAGGAAGAATCTCCTATAGCAATTTGTATTACAGAAAATGTAAAAAAGCTTCTGACTGAAGACATAGTTTTTTGACGACAGTCTCATGAAGAGAATGCTCAGGGAAAATACCTTTCTATCATAATGTTGACATTTTAAGCTAAAATTATACATCACAACTTTCACAAATAAAATGCACTGAAGTAGGAAAGTCACAAAATATGGACAAATTCCAGGGCTGTGAATACTTTTGCAGGGAGAGTTTTACTGAGAGTTCCTATAAACTTTAAGCTTTATGAAGAGCACAAGAGGATGATGAAACCTCACTGCTTTAGCAATCCCTCTATCCTCATTAATTTGGAGCTTTTGTTTAAATTGCCACCCCCTCATATACTCTGAACAAAGTCCGGGGCTGTTTTGAAAAGAAAGTTATGATTGTGATTATCAAAATGAGCAACACTCTAATCAGACTGTCTGAAATTCTTATGAACTTGGCTTATAAGACTTTAATTTACATCATGATACAAGGATCATCAATTTTGAATAATAGTCTCAGTGGGTATAGAAACAACAGCCTGAATTAAACAGTGGCATCTTGTTCTGCACTGATTGACAGCTTTGCCCTGCACACAGCACAAACAGAAGAGTGTCACAGACCCATTTAGAAGACATATAGCACTCTAATAATGTTCAATTTTCCAGTCGCTATGCGGAGGCCAATGAGCATTTTCCTATTTATACCCTCATGTTTTCTGATTTGAGTGGATGTGTGAAGTATTCTCCTGCAGAGGTAATGGGTTCTGTCAGTGCATTCTTACTTCAGCTACGGTACTTATTACCCTTCACACACCTGTCCATCACTATCAAAGGCTTCAGTGGTGAGCAAAAATATACGAGTGAACTTTCTCAAATGTCCCTCAAACAGCTTCGATCAAAACAAGTCAATATACATTATATCCCTTCTTGCTGAGAAAGACGCTATACCCTGCAATTTTATGTACAAATTGCGCGTTGTGCAGCCACACTGCACTTATCCAGTCAGCACATATGGGCAGAGCATGTTGATGGCACTATGGAGATGGAGCCTGGGAGGAAATTGGAAATTGGATACAATTTTTAAAATAGTTCCAACAAAGCATTCTCAGTTAGTAGAGGTGTACGTTGGTGCATTAGAAGATAATTCAAAAGTTACTTTATTTCAGTAGTTCAATTTTAAAAAAATAATTCTGTGAACTTAAGATAATGTTGATCATCTTTTCACATTGATGTAATTTGATAGTACGAATTTTAAATAATAAATTAATATTTGAGAACTGTTATTTAGAAATTTGTATTTATGTGTACCCACAGAGTCTCGAGGACTTCATAAAAAGTTAAGGTGGAACAGATTTGGCCCTGAGGCCTCAAGTTTGACACACAAGTTAGAACAACAAAATAGAAAACATTCAAGCAAAAACTTAGCAAAAAATTTGCCTGAGACCCTTTTTGTACAATTATTTGTTCTTTTCTACTTTATTTTACTACATGGCTGCATTTTTATTTTTGAGCAGGTGAAAAGAAAATAATTCACAATAGTTTTTAATTGAGGAAGAAAAAACACCCGGCCCGAGTGCTTTAAATGTTTCTTGGTCATCTACATCAAATCCTGAAAAAATATCTAAGACAGATATCCAGTTATCACAAACTAGGGCTGCACAACATACCAAGTCACAGCAGTCATCACAACATCAGTGTGCGCAATTTTGTAATCGCAAAGGACTGCATAGATGCAAAATTTAGTAGAATTCATTATTTACAGTATGATGCGTTCACACTCTGCATATCTATAGCATATTTGGCCAGTTGGATGAACTCTAACTTCCCCTGTTGCTCACAGGGGAGCTAAGGTGCATTTCCTTAGTGGCTCAGAATACAAATCTCTTAGAGAGTGGTAGGGTCATTGTGCTATGGTAAAAGAAGTGTCCCAAACATCAGGGTTAATCATAATAATTATATTGTTATCTCAATTTTCACTTGTGGTATCACAATTAAATATTTTCTTGTAATTGTGGACCCCTTTCACAAACTCTGCTGTTCCTACCAACAGTGACGCAACCAGTTATGTTTAGAGAGAAAACATATTTTCCCTTTGTATCATTTTTTTCTTAAATAAAACCACATTTCTGTCTGATCATCTACTGTGTTTCATGATCTGAAATTGTTCGACAATAAGAAGTGAAACCATTAGCGAGGCAAATACTTTTTCACAGCACTACACTGTGGTCACTGAAATAAATCACTTTTTCGAGATGCATATGTATTGCTAATATTATCGCTAAAAAATGGGGAAAAAAATATGTCCTTGTCTCTCCCTGTTGCCTTGTGATTGAGACTGAGCCACTTCTCATTAGGTCTTATTTCATATGCCGGCACACAACAAATTGATTCACTGACGTGACGACCCGGAGGCCCACCAGTGGTGTTTGGGCCACTTATACAACTGTGGTTAATCAGCTGCTTTTCATTGCTTGACAGACAACACAGCATATTCCCCGTAGAAGGAAAAAAAATGCTTTCATGAACACCAAATCACATTTTTACAAGAATAATGAAAACACCGCTGGTGGTTTCAATGCTGAAAAATTCTTTTCCTTTTTTGTCACTATAGCACTCCTGCAGGGAAATAACATCACAGGTAATTTATGAAAAAATATTCTGCCTATTCCTTGAATGCCTCTACCAGCACCAAATCCTTACTTCAACAGTAAACTTCAACTTCAACAGAGAAGTTGGCTGCAGGAAAAACTAAAAATCAAGGGAACTTGTAACAGCCAATCTGCCAACATGAGCTGCTCTGTCCAAATAAATTGTATTTCTGTGCCACAGAAGCGTGTAGGACCCCTGCCTAATGTGGCGTAAAAAGTCTCCTTTGTGGAACCTCCAATTCATTGTAACGAGCCTGTCAGGGCTAAACTAGGGAAATAACAGTGATCAATTGAAACAGAAGGTAAAAGCAGGTCGCGGAGGAGAGCTTTTTCCAGAAAACATGTACTCTTTTCAAAAGATGACAATCAGAGCTATTTTTGTGTTTCTATTGATTATCAGACTTGTCCTTAAAAGATATAATCTAGGAGATGTTGAAAGGAGCCTGTTCTGAAAGTAGTTTTGTGAATAACACTGTTTGCTGTGTTTATAAAATATATGACTAAAGCTAGGTTTCAGGACATCAAAGAGTAAAAGGGTTTCCATGACAAAGTCCCCTATTATTTAAAATATAAATAAACTGTAGTTAAACGGGGTCCATTCCTGCTAGAGCTTAAAAGCAGACTTCAGAAGCTCAGAAATGTTTGAAATTGTAGATACTTTTTTTCTGTATGGAAACCTATAAACCTACAAACACACTATAGAAAATTAGAAAAAGGAGGATTTTGAGGTGGTATGTGCTGTAGCAATAGAGCAGGTGCCTCATATTCAGAGGCCATTAGTCTTCGATGCAGCTGTCCAGGGTTAGATTCCAGACCTTGAGACTTTTGCTGTACATCCCCCATTCGCTTATTTCATCTCATTTCTGTCTAAATTGTTCAATTTCAGGCCTAACAAAAATATTTGATGTGAATTAATTTTAGGTTTAAAACTAGCCTTGTTTTGGGTCTTGTTTAAATACCAAACTAAGCAATGAGTCAGCTAATGTCAATAAAAGTTTTTCTATTTATTTTTTAGAAAGGCATTCAGTTATTCTTAGCTTCCACTTACTTTTCACAAAAATGTAATATTTTCTCCCCCCAAAACTCATCTTTCACATTGTTTTAGTAGATGGCCATTTTATTTCTTAACAAAAATAAACTTCATGCTTTAATGAATTATTCTGAATCTGAAAGTGGTCTGCAGAATGAGAGCTTTAAATGTGTAAATAATATTTTTACAACATTTTGGAAAAGTTAAGAAAATCTCAAAACGTGAATTAAAATTACAGAATTTTAAAATCGAAAATTTATGAATAAAAAAAGTAAATTTTACAGATTCACTTCCAGTTGAAAAACTCAAATTTAATGCACACATTTGAAGTGTTTATCTGTGTTAAATTTTACAAATACAGATAAATTGAATAAGCCATATCCTGTATTTCAGAAAATTTGCATGACATGTTAAATAAAATAGATCTTTAAGACAGAAATGTTTGCGTGCGCTTTGGCGAGGGCTCTTTTGCATTAAATGTTATATCAATAAGGTGTTGCAGAGTGTGCTGTGGTGGCGCAGGGGTCAAGCACATATGGACCGTAGTTCTCAACATGGCTGTCGCAGGTTTGATTCCCAGCCTGGGGACCTTTGCTGCATGTCTTCCCCTTCTCTCATTACCCACTTTCCTGTCAATTAACTATCAAATAAAGGCAACTAGAGCCAATAAAATCTATACAAAAAAATAAAGTGTTGCATGTAGGCAATCAGCTTGTAATATTTCTGAGATGCAATTTCTAAATCAATACACAATTTGCTTTTATCTAATACGATGACTTTGGACCGCTGAGCAACAGTCCAGTCCTGTGGTTCTTAGTCCAGTAAAAAAAAAATTCTGGCATTGTTTACAGTTCAATTGTGGCTTAACACAAGGAATGTGACATTTGACCATTATAGATGTTTGTGGCTCTTGAAGTGCTGACTCCATCCTCACTCTGAGCCTTCTGAATCTCAACCAAGCACTTAAGTAGGCTTTGCTTCACAATGCTTTCAAGGCTTTTCCATGTCGCTTCTTAACCTTTCCCTTCTCTCAGCTTTCCATTCATATGTTTGGTAACAGCACACTGGGCAGCCAGCTTCTTTAGCAATGACCTTTTAGGCCTGATCCTCCTCATGGACGGTGACTGTCAAAAGAGCTATGAAGTCAGCAGTCTTCACCATGATTTTGTGAACCATAATACCACATTTCTGTGTAACCCCCCCCAAAATCAATTGTACATCAGTTGTGTAATATTCAACATTTCTGAAGAACTAAATTTTGAGGTTTAATTAAAATTATTAGAAATAAATGCTTGCTATCTCTAATGAATGTCTTTTGTTGAATTTCAGAAATGAATGAACATCTAAAATATTCAAATGTATTGAGAAACACCTGCAAGAGAGGGCTGGAGCGCAAAGATTAATGCTGGAGCCTCTATTTCACAAACAGCCCATCAGCTCGCCATGATTGAGTCTTCCTCTGAGTCCCAGGTGGAGGCAGGCATTTATAACCAATTTAAACAGGTGTGCATAAGTCATTGGAGGGTAATTACAGCAAGTTTCCAGGCTATTAGACAGTCAATATGAGGGTAATGCATATCGGAATGCCCACATATCATCCAGCTATTTCAGATATTACTCCATATTATTTTTTTTAAAAATCAATGTTTACAAAATACTGTAAAAAATACTGACAGTTACAAATTCATTTATAATTTGTACACAATTGGTTCTTTTCACACTAAAGTGCCTTACAGAAACAACTTATACCATTACAGTCAATGAAGCTAATCTTGCATAGAACATAAGATTAGATAATATTTCATTAAACAGTTTTAGAAACAAAAAGAAAGTACTACAATGAGTAGATGTACTACACCAGGCTTTTTGTTTCTACTTGAATAGTACTTTGAAATATAACTGCTCCTGGATTACAATTCCTGGTTACTTTACCCACCTTAAGATTCTTCACTAAGCAAAGAAAAACCTGGTTTTAACAAAAAATATACTAAGTACAGACACATACTAAAGAGTACTTTATTTCTACTTGATTAAAACTATTGACCCGATGGTTACTTCAGTATAACTTTTGGCAACTCTACTCACTTCCGCTTGAGATTCAATTTCATTCACCCTGATCTGTGGTTGAATCATAGATCGGGGATTGAAGCACTATTATGTATTCAAGGTTCATGTGAAAGCCACCTTAATAAACCTTGGATCCTTTCATTCATTGCTTTATCCTCTGTTGCTACCAGTTTCTTCCCTCCTGGTTTCTGTTTCTTTTGCCTCAGACTCTGTTTGAGTGGGTCTGGATTTTGTTTTATTAAAATTCTGCTGCCCCTGAACCAACCAGCCTCCAGTCTAACATTTAGGATCACTGCACACCTAAAAAGTGGAAATATACACACAAATGTTTATTTGGGCTCAGAGATTTATTATCCCACTTTTTTTTGACAATTATGTTTAAATTATCTCTTTTTTCTCTTTATATATACACAAAGATTCCCCCCCCCCCAGTTAAATTAGATCATCCCTTTTCTGTTTTACAACTCAAATTATCCGTATTTCCTAAATACCAGCATAATTAGAGGGATTTTTACTTTCTTTAAAACCTGAAGCTTACAAACAGATGATGATTTGAAACTAAAAAGGTCCAAATGAAATTGTTTTTTTTCTTTGCATGGACAGGATAATCTACAACATTTGAGTTAAATGGAGGCATGTGTAAAAAGGTATTTTAAAGCAACACCTTAAACACCCTGCAGGCTTTTGTGTTGCATAACTGGAGAACAGCAGTAACAGACTGCTGCATCATAGGTGCACAAAGGCATGTCATCACATATCCTTCCTCCCAGCAGCTATTGAACTTTATAAACAATAAACTAATAGTTTTTATACACATCTGCTGTTATTTGCACATCCCAGCTGATTTTTGATGAGTATGTTTTTATTTCATGTGAATAGTCTCTTGCAGCTGTCCAGTGACGTGCGGTCAGGGGAGGCAGGTGAGGCACTGCCTCACCTGCCATCATGGAAAGAAAGAAAATATATAATCATAAAGTAATTTAAATTGTTATATTCATCCGGTGGTTTGTACTAAAAAATATTTATTTTTCATGTAGCTTCACCAATTTCGATTTTTATTTGTTCAAAATCGCTGAATTTTCTTATTTTCCCATTCAAATGCTTGGAAGCGATGCCGGTGAGGCAGCAGCGAGCTCTGCCTCACCTTGGATTGCGCAACCCCTGGCTCTGCGCTGGCTGCTAAGCGGAGAGAGCATGTTGCTGTACGGCGTCAATAAAATGGTTTAAACAAATTTAATATGTGAACTTATTTCCAATAATTTAGCTTATGTATATAATGTACAGTGCTTTTTGTCACCAACTGTGTTTGTGTAACGTGTTTCGTGTAATGAGCGATTATAAACGGCAGAGAACAGGTTCGAGGTGAGGCAGGCAGTTCTCTTGCCTCATGGCAGGGGGCGCTCAAGATCCCAGACGTTCGTCTTGTTCACTCCTCAACTGCCGAGTAAGTGACAGCGAGCTAGGCTAAACGATTCGGGAAGCAAGTCAAGTGCAGCGATAGATTATAATAGAGATAGTGATTTTTTTCCTCTCGCTTATCCCGACTTTCAACATGGATGACTACATTACAACACTAAAAAAGTTTTCTCAAGTGGACTTTCAATCGAAGCAGGAGATAATAACCAAAGTAATTTATAAGTAAAGGTAAGACAGTAATAACATTTATTTTGTTTTGTTTTTTAAGGAAATGTGTGTTTTGTGAGCTACAGTTTGTATGTGTAAGGATGCAGAAGTGAAACATAACCTGTAAACTGCTGTCAATCTATGCATCTATTTGCAAATCTGATTCTGATGACGTCAGTGCCTCACCAGCTATGAACCTCACCGCACGTCACTGCAGCTGTCTATATACAAAGAGACACATACTGTACAATTTTTACATGACCCCACTCAGTTGTATCTCGGTTCAACAAAGACCTATTTTTAAATTATTTTGTTTGGCATCAGAAAAAATAAGATCTTAATTAGAACCTCTATACTAAATACTAAAATTATTTCCACAAATATATATAAATTTACAGGTGTTGCACAGACTGACTCCTAAATTAGGGTTTTGGAAAGCTAATTATCCAGGCACCACAATGACAATTGCAAAGTGATAATGAGGGTATAAATATTCCCAAATCACATGGTGAGCCTGTATGATGATGCCTTTTTAATGTTGTCAAGAAACATTTTGATCATAGGGCCATTCAGTGAATCTTTCCACAGATACTGGCACATATGCTAGAAAGAGTTAAAATATATTGTTTTAGGATTAAAAGTATTTGTGCCTCTTAAACGTTTTCACATTTTGTCACATTATAGCCACAAACTTTAATGTACTCTACTTGATTTTAGTGGTAGATCAACATAAAGCAGGGAATAACTGAAGTGCAAGGAAATTTATTCATGGTTTTCATTATTTTAGCAAACAACATTCTGAAGCATAGTGTGCACCTGTATTCATTCCCTTTTAATCTTCCTTTTAAACCTAATTAAAATCCAGCAAAACCGAGTGCCTTTGCAACTCACCTTGATTTGTAAAATTTCCAGCTGTTCTGAGAAGACCTCAGAAGTTCATGGAGACCAAGAGACACAGGAGTCCGTTCAGAAAAAGTTACAACTTACAAACAAGAGAAAGAGTATGACACAACTGAAACCTAACAAAATATGGCTGACCACCTGAACTGACAGGGAAGCCACTGAGGGTCAATAACTCTAGAGGAGCTACAGATACATAGAGTTTAGGTGAATACATTTGTTGACACAACTACTATTAGTTGGATATTCCCTTAAGAGAAATGGCAACAAGAAGGTCGAAGTTGAAAGAAAGTCATAAAAAGCCATAGAAGTGCAGTCTCCTGTGAGTCATGTAGGGTACAAGCAAAATGTGAAAGATTGAACTGAACTCTGTCCAATTTAAACCAAAATTGAGCAGTTGAACTTCTGTAAAGATTTTGTGACACTGGTGGCCTTTACTTAAAGTAATCGCAAAGGAAATGAGCAGAGAGGATGAGGAAAGGCATCCAGAGAAAGTCCTGATTGGCCTCAGCATATAGAGTGTTTGCTCTAATGCTTTGCCATGTACTGGCCAAAAATGAACAATTGTACTTTTCAAACTTAATGCAAAATGCTAGTTTTGTTGGACCTAACACTGCAGCATAGCTTCTGTATGGGTGTTTTTCCTCAGCACACTAAACATGCAGCCACAGATAATGGGGAAAGCCTATTCAGATATTATAATGGTCCAGTCAAAGTTCAGACATGAATCCAACTGAGAATCATATTCTGAATGACTGGCAGCTGTAATTGCAGCAAAAGGTGGCTTTTCAATCTATTGATTTGCATGCTACACTTTCTGTATTTGTGCTTGAGGGTAATTTCCAATTCCAAATAATACATATTGTCCACATTTCTAAAAGCTTTTTTTCCCAGTTAGTTTTCAAGGCAAATGTATAGCACTGGGGGGCAAAAATGGCCCTGAATGAAAAGTTTGCGAACCACTGGTCTAACATATATAAGTAACAATAAAATACATTGAAGTTTGAGTTTGTAATGTGACAAAATGATAAAAAGTTTCCACAGTGGTAATACTTTTGCAAAGCATTGTCTTAACGCTGTACATCCCAGAATTATCAAAAGTCTGTAAAATGTATGCCTGCATTAGTTATTTGAATAAATATATAAGCAAACTGAATCTTGTCTAACACGACCTCCATTACAAGTCCAATTTATTTTCTAACCCTCAAACTGAATCAAATTGAACCTATTGACCAGGCAGACAGAAAAGGACTGGTAAACAAAGCAAGATGTTATGCACTTACCGCTCATTAAATACAGAGAGGCCACTGAAAATCAACAATGTATTGACAGAAACGTTGTGTTGCCAAAGAGCCGGATAAAAATAATTCAACTTGAAATGCTGAACGTCTCTTTGAGTTAGAAACATTTCTAATATGAGATCAGACATAAACCATGAATCTAGCCATCGTATATCCATGTACATGGAGGCTTATGATACCATGATGTAGAAAGCAATCCCTTGATGCTGGTGGTGTTTTTTTTTTTCTGTCCCGTCCTCATTATTTGAATATAAAACCCATCAGCTTAGCTCAGCATGCAAGACACTGCTCTTTGTTGTGGGCGATTGCCGCCATGCTTGGGACTGATATGGTTGTGCGCTTTTATTTTGCCCAGCACTCCAGTGGGTATGCTGTGATTCAACCAGTCATTATCAATTCCTAACACATGTCAGCTTGCCTCTTACTGTCCTAGTAGCACACTGACCACAACGGGGGACCAAACGCACTAATCCGGCACTGTCTCACAATGCATCATGAATAAATGCCTGACATTTGGGGCTCTCCAATGAATACGTCTTATTATATTTGCTGGAAAATAGCAATACAGACAACATATTTATCGTCTTCTGAGTGCAGCGTGGCTTGTATTGATGACGTACAGTGCTTTGAAAACGTATTGTCACAGCTTTCTACTGTCTTTTTTTGTCCCGCTTCAGGTCAAACAAATTTTAATATTCTACCAAAGATATCATGGCTAAAAGATACAAGAAAACCTGTTTTGAAATGATAATTTGATTTTCTTTAAGGAAAAAAATGGCTGGAGGTGAAAATAAATTGCCCCCAAAACTTTGTTCCTGTTTGAACCAGCCTTGGCAACAACAACTACCATCAAACTCTTGTGAAAAACTGTCAATGAGTCTTTTACATCGCTGTGGGAGTTTTGGCGCTCTCTTTGTATGATTGTTATAATTCAGTCACATTGGACGGTTTTGCAGCATGAGTTACCTTTAATCACTTACCCCACAACACCTCAAATAGATTTAGTTGAGGTGTTGTGACTTTGACTAAGCCACTGTGAAACCTTAGCTTTTCCTTTTATTTTGGGGATGGGTTTGTTGGTGTACATTGGACAATACCCTCCCTGTCCTTCACTTGATGTCAAACTGATGGTCGGACATTGTCCTGTGGCATAATGAGCAAATTTCATAGCACCAGTGATCAGTGGCAATCATCAGGATGCTGAAGCAGTAAAGTAGCCATCATTTAGCTGTTCATATAAAGTTCTTTTCCTAAAAATGCTGTTGGTTTTATGTCAGATATGAGATGCAAGCCTTCCAGGAAGTTACATTTCTGTCTCATGAGTTCACAGAGTATATTTCCACAAATCTCAGTCAATATGTTTTCAGGTAAATGTAAAATGGAATTTTGTGTAATTTCTGGCCTGCAGTGATTTGCCTGCAGTGATTTTGGCCTTGCAACTCTCTCATGGATGTGATTTTAGCTCAGTCTCTTTTTTATTTATTTTTTTGTGCTAAATTAGGATCACTAAATTTTATGGATTCTTAAAACCTTGGAAATGACTCCGACTGATAGAAATTAAGGACCATATTTTGATCAGTTTTAGAATTGGTGTCACTTTGGTGATCTTTTAGCCAAGTTCATGTAAGTCTGATCCTGTTTACTGATTTATTGATTTTACTTTTATTAGCTTTCAGACAAATGTGTTTAAATTCCATGATTGTTTAACAAGGGGGGGATTACTTTTTTCATTCTCAGCCAGATCGGTTTTGATAGACATTCGAACATAAATGCAACAGAGAAAGCATAAAGCTGTCCTTCACAATTCATTTGTTCCACTCTTCTCTTCCTGTTTACACATTAGGGTGTCAAATATGAGCCGATTATTACACAAGAAAATCAAAGCTTCTGACGCGCCGATCAATTGCTGCCTTGACTGATGGCTCTCCTATCTAGATGAACGACTCCCCAGAGGTGGGCTCTGGTAAACAGATAGCGGATGCAGCTGCACTGATCATCAAGGTCACCTCGTGGGCACGGCAATTATGAAATGTGTCAGACTAGTTTGAGGGAGATCATACAGAAATTTTACAGCATAAGGACTAGGTGAGGGAAGCTCGGAAAAAGGAACTCATTTTCTTTCACAGATGCTTATGTTTTCACGAGGTTAAAACTATGTATGGCTACACTACAGCACACGATGAAAACATCAAAAGAGGCCCATGAGAGATGAGGCAAATGTCCTTGTGGTTTCTTGAAGACCTCAAATCCCTCAGGCCACATGGCTCATTGTGATGCCCTCCAGCAGCAGGAGCAGCAGCAGCCAGCTGTCTCTTTTCCAGAGGAGGAGGTAGATGTGTGGCGCGTTTGACATTAAATGCAGCCTAAAGATGTTTCAGTGGAAGGCTAATAAAGCTGGTCATCTGCTGAACTACACCAGAGATGTCACATCAATCTACTCATAGCCGAGCAAAGTTTGAGCAATGTAAAATGCATATATATGCACTGCTAAATGTGATAATAGCAGAGAAACAACTTACCATTCCAATAAAACCGGTTATCTTCTGTCACCAGTTGCCATGCTAACTAGCCTGAGCATTCATGTTAGTCTCTGTTGTGGTGGAATAGGGTGAACTAGTAGTAGAATAGCAAAGAGAAAAGGGGATATTGTGGTGATTGACTGCCCTAACATCCTCCTCCGACTGGTTGCTTCTGACCATGCGGTGCATTTCTTCAGATGACAGAAGGACCATATTGAGAAGACAAAGAAGCTAAAAAATTTTTTACAGATTGCCCGTTTCATACCATACTGTCACTACATATTGGTAGTTTTAACAAATAAGCAAAAAACACATTTTCAAAAAATGTTTCATACTGCTGCTTTAAAGAATGAAGGCAAATGTTAAACATTTATAAACTTTTGTATTTTATTGATTCACTACACACAGTATTGCATATTGAGAAGCGTTTTGATGACGTGCTGAAGGTGTTGTCGCAAAGATAGGAACTTCTTAACCCCATAACCATCATCCCCAAGATGCTTACATGTTATCCACTGGGTCCATGTGTCCGCATGGAAGTTGAGGATCAAAGGAACAGAAACCCAAACTACAGGAGCCAAATTCAAAAGTTACATTTTTTCAAAGTTTTTCTTTTATATATATATATATATATATATACTGCATTTTTATAACAACTGAAGGTATTTTCCAGACACCATGTGCCTGAAAACTACATAATGCCCCCTATAGATCAGCTGTCAAAGTGGGTACAACACATTTCCTTTGTGAGTTGAAATCAGCTCATGGTTTGTAAGAAACGTCTTACAGTCAGAGACAAAAAAAAAGTTCAAAATGACCAAAAGTAAAAAGATACAAAGTCCCAAAGCAGTGAAATGACCAGCACACATATTTATAACTTACACACGCAAATGACGGTTGCATCTGTTTCTGTGCAATGAATTTGTGCACCCTGATGACATGTTCCTTCTGAACCGAGAATCACTTTTCATAGTGGAATATTTTAACTTCTCCTGTAATTAGGTGCCAAGAGACAAGCAGTAGTGTAGACATATGGGTAACAATGGGAATAAATATCCTGTATATCACTGTACACATACAATGACCAGCTAACTTTTTCTAGAAATGTAGCACTCAAAAGCCAGCTGAAGCTGATATTTAACTCTGAAACTTTAATCTTCATCAAAATTAAGGGTCTTTTGACTTTCTCAGTCAAGTAAACGACTATGTTAAATTGTACAAGCATTGTAATTAATTTCATTAACCAGTCTTGTCGTCCTAGTTTATTGTTGCCAATGTAGAAACAACAAGTAACTGTAGAGCAGCAAAGACTGCAACAGTATATTCTTCCATCCTTGCAAATATGTAGCTTGACTGAAGCCCAAATGTTCATGTCCAGTCATGAAACAGGTAAATTAATTTTATTCAACTACCTTTTGGTCACTTTTGTGTCCTTTACAAATAGCTTTGATTAAAAGGGAAGAAAATTGTGTTGCATGAATCATAGGAATTTGTTTCTGCTTAATGAAAGTACCCTACTGGAAATGGTAGCAAGCATTGTAGGTTTTCTTTTTCTTTTTTTTTTTTAAAGTTTGAATGAGAGCAAAGAAATTTCTTTTAGACACTGTATATCTTATGTGGCTTAATTCAGCTAGGCTGGTTCGACTGGTATAAACGCCCAGCATTCAGGCATTAAAATAACTGCCAGGACTAATTGATTTATATTTTTCTGCTAATTATTGTGTTAACTCTGAGTTCAGTTTAAAGGTTTGTTAATCCTGCAGCTATTCAGCTGTAGTCTTTGCAATTGGGTTGACAGGGATTGTGCTGCTTGACTGAAGAATCACTAAACTGAAATACAATCAAGGTTTGATAAATTTGAAACTATTGTATCACCCATTGCTGCCTAAATGCATGTATAATTTAATGAAAAATACATTTTTATATTTGCTGTCTAAGAGAGCCCTTTAAAAACACAATTGTCTATGTTACAGTTCAAACACCATATGTACTCTTAAAATGCACAGTGAGAACCATCTTATTGATTTTTCCAGATTTATATAGTTTGTGTCATGTGAACGGAAAAGAACATTTCTCTTGTTCTTTGTTAGCTTTAATGGTAGAAATTTCACTATTATGGGTGGATATGCATCCAAAAGCTCCCTGATGCCAAACTAAAATATGTATGAAAAGAACACAGGAGATGGATAGGAGGCTCCTCCAGTATGCCAGTGAGTATTTAATGCTTAGTATAAATGGGTTTTAAAAGTGGCTGACAGAGTATTCTAGTTT
Organism: Xiphophorus couchianus; assembly: GCF_001444195.1. Taxonomy (NCBI): domain Eukaryota; kingdom Metazoa; phylum Chordata; class Actinopteri; order Cyprinodontiformes; family Poeciliidae; genus Xiphophorus; species Xiphophorus couchianus. Next base: position 21,258,575 of record NC_040233.1, read on the forward strand.
ACAAGATTTCAGTTAGAAGTATGCAAAGATATGATCAGATTATTCATTTACCTTATCTGCTAGCAAGGTTGCAGAATTGTAGTCCTTTTAATACGTGTTATGACTAAGAGAAATCCAGAGATGTGTTTCTATGTGCTTCAGCCTCTCAGGATCAACAAACAAATCTTCTAAACCAGGACAGAAACCTCAGAGTCTGCTGAGTATTGCTGCATTGATCTAACTGCATGACTGACAGGAGAAGTGTTAACGGGGTGGAGAAGTGAGCGCACACTGTTTGAAGAGTTCTGGTTTGGGAGTCCCTCTGTTCATCTTGTTACATGCGCTTCTTGGTAATTGACACAACATGAATTATACCTCATAGGATTCCTACATGTTCAAAGCATTCATCTTGGTAGAAAACACAAGTCCCTTCACAAATGCATACAGACACCACAGTCCGCGCTCCGCTCGTCTGTATTTAAAGTAACTGGGCTCTTCGGTCTTTTACAGTTGTTCATCCTGGTCTACAGCACTGCAGACCATGTTCTTTGTCTGCCCCTTCCCTTTCATTCTCCCAACAGAATAAATACAATTATCTTATAATGGGATCCCCTTTGATAAAAAGCAGTCTTCTGTCATTCTGCTGGAGGTGCCAGAGTGTTGGATGGTGAGAAACTCCAGGTTAAGTATTTTCTTTTATCATTGCTCCTTTTTATATGCAAATCATCCTTCCCGCCCATCTATTTACTACTGCAGGTATTCAGACAGGGCCTCAAACCGTGCCAGCCGCAGACCGCAGCCCGCTATCCTGCACCGACGAGGGACTCCAAATAGATTTGATTAGGATTCAAAAACGCGCCTTTGATCTCACGTTTGTTAGGCAAATGCAGCCACATGACAATATGCTGGAGAGGACGGAATGATTCTGCTGGCGTTTACAAAATAATGGACAATCTAATTGCGTTGTAATGCAGGGTGTGTGTGGTTATTAATTCGTGGAGTGCAGTGAGGCAGAAACTGGTTCATTTGCATCAGGTTTTTGACAGGTTCACAGCGAAGCAGTGGTGTGGCTTCAAAAACAAATACGCTGTTGCCTATAGATAATCAGTAACTCTGTTACTGTGGGGCACAAACTCACTACCTGCTGTCTGTATGAATAGGCTGTCAATAAATATGAAATACAGGACAGGGGACTTTCAATTATTAAATTTACCATTACTCGATTCAGCTCTGATTTGTCCTTTCTTCCGTTTTTCCTTCAGAAAGAAACAACTCGCTTCCAGCTGCTGTCATCTAAAATGAGGCGAGAATGCTGTCAAGCCTGAGCACAGAAAAGGCCAAAATACAAAAGAGTTATCAACACAGTAATCTCACTGCTTCCGCTCCACCATTAAAATGTGACACTTCCTCTCTCCTTCCAATAACTTTGGAAAGCGTGCGACGGATATAGTTAAATGAGCCCTTGTCATTCGCAACGTTGAGTCGATCACACTCCAAAGACCTCAATGACCCAGATCAAGATCAAGCTCAACGCATACATTATTTAAAGAATGTGGCATGTGTGAGATTCGAGTTAGCCTACTTCTAAAAATATATAAAAGATGTGAAACATGTAGTGCAAATAAAGCTGGAGATTTAGATTTCAAAGATTATATATTTACACAGTATCAAACCCTCGAATGCAGCACTGAAGCCTGTCAGTGGTTAGACCAAATGACACTATATTCATCATTAAACACATTCCACACCATTTTCTGCATCTGCCGTCTTCAAATCTCTTGAATGTTTTCATATTTTATCATATTTAAACCACAAAGTGGCACATAATTATGATGACTCCTCCTTTATTCTGATATCCCTAAATAAAATACAATGCAATGATATGCCTTCATAAGTTGCCGACCAGTTCAGAATTTAATTTCTGAATAAATTCTGCGGTTCTGTGAAAGCCTCATTAATACATTTAATAAAATAATCTGGATGTGTTATTTACATGGACACAAAATTGATTAATTCAGTTTTGCCTCTCTGACATAGCGTACACATGATCCGTCAGGTCAGTTGGCTACTATCAAAATATCTGAACAAGTATTTAAACACATCAGATTATCAATTAGCATAAACCACCACTCACATTCAGATTATGAATTCCTGCCACTCGAGCTGAATCCAATCAGAATACTCTGATGGGAGCGTTTATGTGACACATTTCTGTTCTGGTTGGCTGTTTATTCCAATTACTTACAGTATGTGCAGACAAATGACTTCTCTGAAAAGAAAAGAAAGATATTTCGCTTAGAAGACTGTATTGCGGTGTCTATTAAGTCAATATATTCAAGGTTAATTCATTTGCAAGTGACTGAATAAAAATGCATGATACCTGTTGCCATTTATTTAAAAAAACAACAAAAAAAACGTGTCATTTCCCCAATTAACTAAGGTATATTCTGCCTCATAAAATTCCATTGTTATGCATTGAGGCTGTGATGTGACAAAATGTAGGAGAGCTGAAGAGATGTGAAAACTATTGGAGAGCAAAATAGAGGGAGCAGGAGGGGCAGCAAAACTGCTTTACCATTTTCAATTTCATTCTAATCACAATTTACAAGGTAAACCTATTAAAACACGTCTTCTACATTGGTAAACATGCTGAAATTAGAATTAGTTGGCCAATTTACTTAATTAAGTTGTTGTTGTACCACATTGACGGTAAATGTACTTGTTCCGCTCTCAGAGATCCACAGGAGACTTTTTATTCTCTTGTGCATGCACTAAAACTGGTTTCTCTTTTTCTTTAAGCTTTTTCAAGCTATAATTGACAGCACTTGATGCTGGAGCTTTGGAAAAGAATGTGGATTTCCTAGGATTAGAGCAAGATAGCCAAGGCTACTTCCTTCCTTTGCAACTGGATTAAATCTCTTGATTGGCACCGGGAGGCTAAGGAGAGGTCTGCCAACCGAACACGCCTGCTCTGCATCCAGGGTGAAAGGTTAACCGGTCTGTCTAAAACATCTTCAAAATGTTTGGCCTTGACCATGCAAGTCAGAGGATAGCAGTCATAAATCGAACACCAATGAAGTGTGATCAAAGTGCACCACCCGACCACTTCACATCCTATTTTCTCTGAAGGGTGAAAAAGATTTTTCTATCTTTTATTTTTTGGGGGTGGGGGCAGATAATACTTCAGGTACAGATAAAATAGCCTCCACACTCACATATTCAAAGCACACACAGAGGGTATATTCAAAAACGGCTAAGCCTCTCATCATTTCATAGCGGTTCTCACTCAGCAGTCACAAAACCTCGAGTTGTTTCTTCCACATCACTTCACGGTGTCAGATGGCCTCTCTCACTCTTGCTCTTGCCTTTTTCCCTCCTGCATCATCCAGTGCACCACAGCTTCCCCCCCCCCAGGCTGAGAGCTTCCAGTGGCTCTGGTGCAAAAGTGGATCTGCTTCAAATCTCATTTCATGATTTATAATGCAGTGTCTCCCTTATACTCCAGATCCATGACTGGTTTACAGGACCCTCTCCAGTAAAAGTCTATGACAAAAAACAAATTTAAATGAAAATTTGGGTAAACTATTTAAGATTTATGTAAAAAACATAATGCTAAATAATTAACTTTGAAACTATTTTGTATACCAATCATTTAAGATATTGTATTTTTAACTTTCACTGTAAACCTTCAATGAAAAAGTATAATTTTATAGTAACTGATCATTTCTGTATTTTTGTATCCTAGTCAATACAAAAATATAGTGAATCCATAATTTTAGTGGTGATGCAAAGTGATTACACATTACAAATCATAAATATGCAAGTAGTTTACATGCAACTGTGTTTCACTGACTTATGAAAAATATTCAAGCCCTCTTTTCCATGTTTTTCACATTATAACCACATGCATTTTTTAATGTTTATATTGTAGGCCAGATATGTTTTGCGTGTTTTCCATTTGTGTTTGGTATTCTTATTAAAATAGTTAGTTATGAAAATAAAATTAAAGAAAACCTAAAAATGCCCTTAAATAAAATGGAGTTCATCTAATTGTCTTTAGAAATCTTAATACCAAATGGTGCTAATGTGTTTTTAATTTATTCTCAGTACATGTACAGTAGAATACACATATTATAGTTTCACCCAGCAGTGAAAATGTCCAACCATGTTTCAGGCATTTCTGCAGGACGTTTGAATGTTTCCTCTGGTTATTTGTTGCTTGGTGGTTGCTTGTGATGGACTATGTTGCCATGTGATTAACTACTGACCTGTCCACGGTGGACCCACCTCTCGCCCTGAGACACCCCCCACAACAAGGACGCACAAAGAATAATAGGGAATAGACAATGGATGGATGGATATAAATATAGCTGCTTTAACCCAGGGGTGCCCAGTCCTGAAATGGCTGAATTCCCTCATGTTATTCTGCAGAGGCCTGGAAACAATACACTCATTTTATTTGGGTGTGTAGGAGAAAGGGTGCATCTAAAAGTTTCAGGAAAGTAACTCTCAAAGGACTGTACTTGGGCATCCCAGATTTAACCTAATTTTAATGCAATATGAAACAGAAACAAAACATTTGCACATCTTACAAAACGGCGTTTCCCCCAATCTGTGACAAAATTGAAAATTACTGTTTACTAAAATTCTACATCCAATCTGAGGGAACTAGTACAATTTTGCAGAGAAGAGCGATTCAAGTGTTTAAGGTCAGAGTGTGCAAAGCTGATAGACATAATCTGTGACTGCAGGTGTAGTTCTAAACACAACATGTATTGTGCATCAAAATCAAGTAACTGTGTTACCTTGAGTTGTTATAGCATGTTTTATGTATCAAACATAACAAAGGAAATATGACTTTACAATTTGGAGTCTTGAATTTGGCCTCTGTCTCTTTAAAAAGCTCTTGCTTTTTTCTACACTCCACCCTCAGCATGTTATCAGAACAATGCTTATCCTTTATGCTGTCTTCAACCATTCTTAGGACCAGTTGAACTGAGAAGTAGTTTGTATGAATGAGCAATTCTACAGTGTTTACTAATTGCTGCTGGTGCTAGTCTGATGGAGCCGAGTCAGGAAGGTGTGGGGGAGGAGTGCAAAGTACTGCAGCTCTTTGGAGAAGTTTTGTGAAAATAGGTGGCACTTTGTAGGGGCAAATGTTTAGGCACCCTGAATGCCTGCCAGGGGACATTCAAGGATTTATCAAACATGCATGAAAGAATCAAAGCAAAACTCCAGGTAAAAAGGGGACAATTTTTTACGATGATATAAAGCTCAAAAAAGTTCATACTACATAATCTCTCCCCCCATAACTCTGAAAAGTAAGCAATATATTTTACGCAGAAATAAGTAAATTTTGCAAACCTGAATAAGACCCATACTCTCAAGGTTAAGTACACTGAATGTGTCCCGTCTGTGCTTTTTGTATTACCGTAACTTGTTTCTGAATAATTTCCAAACCATGCTCAAAATATGTTAGCTTCTTTCTCCTTTATCAAAAAATCTAGTTATTTTGTGATTTTAAGGTGAGTGCCATCAAAAAAAGTTAAATAAATAGTCTGACAAAAAAAAAAAAAAAAGTAAAATGTAACACGTAAAGGTCAGTTTGTCTATTAATAATTCCTTCACATGCATCAAAACTCCTCTCAGACATGTTCACATCGTAACCTGTTGTCGAATACGGAGCACAGACAATCAATAGATTTAGGTGGGAATTCACAGCAGCTCATAAGACAAGCAGCAACCAGTGGCGCAGCTACAAATATAGCTTTGTTATTTTCAGCTTTGGCTGAAGTGTGTATTCTCTAGTTGGTTCTGCTTGTTTTAGTTGTGCCTCCTGGGTTTTTCTTTGACAGGGAATCGTTACATGTTGCTGCTGAAGAGTTTCAGAGTCGCAGCACTGTCTACCCCATTCACACAGAACATGAAATATTTTCCTGCTCTGTCGTAAATAAAGTGCTCCCCCCACCACCGATGACCTTGTGTCTGAGCTAATATACTGTATTGTTAATTTGTCACTAGGCATGAAGACACATGGTGGTGCACATGCCAGAATGGAAGTGACAGGTAACCCTCACAATGCTCTGGAAAGCTATTTCACCCTCTAAAGCTGCAACAAAAGAAAGCAATTACGCAGCCCTGTTTTGCCAGCTCTTATGCAATCATTGTCCTGTGGGTGAAAAACGGCCTCTATCATGCCACAGCCCAAACTAATTACTGGACTGGCAGGTGCTGAATGTGTCCCTCAATCATGAAATGGTCATTACCACAAAGCTCGCAGAATCAGGTGAAAGAGAAATCATGTAGAGTGATGTTCCCCTAACTACACAAACACAAATTCCTGACATCTTTAGAGCAGCCTGTATTTTCTTATCATCTAGTTAAAGAGGGAATGCCATCAAATTTTAAACCCATAAACCTTTAAATCTTAAGAACCTGAAACATAAATAAAGCATAAATTGACTTCTCCATTGCTTTTCAACGCAGATTATATAACACATCAAAGTTTGTGATACGGCAAGGGAAAATAGCTGACACAGGGAGTGAACAGCCAGACCAATGACAATGAGTCCACTGATAATAAGTAATCATTTAAGATAAAGGTTTTCTTTAACTATGTCTTTTTATTTCTATATGTACTCTGTCAATATAGAACATCTACTGATGACTTTCAATAACCCTCTCCAAACTTTCCTGCTTCATTCAGAAACAATAAGTAATTCCAGTTGTGAGTGTTTTCTCAATGTCTGAGCCACAAGGGGGTGAACGTGTTTGATTAATTAGGTAAAGAGACATTTTGGGCCCAAAACCATGTTGTCAGAAATCTAATTGTTGATAAAATTAAAGAGTTTGAATGATATACTGCTATTCTGAACATCACCCATTCTGTGACGTTCTGCATCCCCCCCTTTTGGTTTTATTGATTTTGTTTTGTGCGTTATGTTTTTTTGGGAACATTGTCATATATCTACATATGACAACTTCCCTTGGCAAGTTGTTAACATCAACTTGCCAAGGGACATTTAAAAGGAAATTAGGCATGGGCTATTTTCATGTGGTCACATGTACAAATGCTGTCTATTTATTTCAGTAATATACACTATTGTATTATACCGTGGTATCTGAATTATGCATTAAGAATTATGCACTCCAAAAGATATTACTTTTCATTGACTTTCAGCTGCATTCTGAACTTGCGTTTTTTTTAATATATGTAGTGATTTTAGTCATGGAAATAAATAACACAACTGAAGAAAATGTACCCTTTAACAGATGGGGGGTGGGTTGATTTTCCACAAAAAGTCCAACCTGCTGCCACCCATCATTGCCTGTTTATGCACAACAAAGCTAGCTCAAGGTGGAAACCTTCAATGGGCCTGACTCCTTCCATCACCAAGCAAGCTCATACATTTTGCTATAAAAAGATATTTCACTGACATTTAAATACCATTCCACCCACATGATGCTGCACAATGCAGAGGAAATCCTTAAACTGCACCTCTTCTTTTGCTTCAAGCTTCCAGTTATATCAAATGCTCGCCGATTTTAACAGCTCGCTCCTTCCTTTTTTCTTTGAGTCACAAACCCCTGAAAGTCCCATTTAAGTTTATCTTCTACGGTCAATCTATTTAACACTGTAAGCATGCCAAAAGGGCTGGACTGAAAGTGTCTGGGGAAATATCAGAGGCAAGGAAGACGTCCAATGATGCTGTGATTTATGGTTTCATTACTGCCTCCACCAGGAGTGATCCCTGTGTGAAGCTCTGCTCCAAACAAACTGTAGATTAAAATTACTTACACATAAAAAAGCAGTTGTCAGCTACAGAGGAGTACAACATATACCAACCCTCTGTTAGTCAACCTTGCGATTTGGCACATTGTAAAAGGGATCTAATTGGAATATATTTTTCAATTATACAGGCAAATACTGATTTAACAGAGCTATTAACACAGGAAACCATGTCTTTGGTGCCCTGCTAAGCTGTCAAGGTTGCACTCAATCATATATCAGTTCAAACTTTGCAGGGAGTAAAAGAAATATGCCAACTCCACAAGAGGCAGCCATATCTCATTTAGCGTGGTTTTCTGCACATAAAAAAATTCATGTTAAGAATCACTTTTAATACTGAAATACACACAGGGACTCTATAGGTAAAAAGAACAGAGGTCTTTTTCTGCATCTCTAAAAAACAAGAACATAAACTTTAGAAAATTAAGGCAGAGATAAGGAGTACTTAATGTATCTGCAATGGGTGGCTAAACAGAAGCTACATATTCTGGAGATTGTGGTTTCTAAGTGATCTACGTGTTAAACAATTCTTTTGAGGGCTAACAGATACTGCCATTATTCTGATATACTGACTCACATGTTGATCAGCTAACAAACCTGGTTTTGGTCTTACAAACAGAGATGAACTGTCTTATCTTTGTCCTATTTTAAATCCAGAGAACTCAAATAGGGCAATGTTAAGTTTTAATGCTGTGTTTTCAGAAAATTGATTCCCTCAAAAATTCTCTTCATAGAGTTCAATTTAGAAATTTTAAAATCAATATCCCACTTTGGCTGAATGAGGAGTCCTCATGTCATCAAGGCTTTTAAGGCATTCAAATAAGGCTCTAAATAGACTGAGAAAAAAAAAAGTATGTCAGTCATTTTAAAAATAAATCTGAAAATGATTAGAGAGATGCTTCTCTTTAATATAGTTGTGTTAAATAAGTTTTATTTAGAGTTTTCAGTGCTTATGCTGTCATTTACAATTAAGGAATAGGCCAATAAACATATCTGTCTGAGGTCATTAACAAGAGTTGACTATATTCTGTGTCTGAATTTTCTATAGTGTGAAGTTACATATTGAATAAAGGGGTCTTCTCCTGAAAAATAGAGTGGTAGCTACTATTACGCCTCTAACTTTATCTGGGGAAAAACAAATTACTACAGTAGAAATTCACCCCCAGTCAATGCCTAAGTAGAATTGTATCGTTTTTAACATTTTTCAGCAGCCATGAAATTTTGTTGTGAATTTATGTAATTTTTCAGCATTTCACTGTAGCTCAGTCATAGTTTAAGCTAATCTATTGTACTCATTTACAGCTGCCTGTGGCAAAAGAGGGAATAAGTGAACAAAATATTTTGAGGTTTTAAATGATTTTTTTCCCGTTTGGATCAGTAACTTTTGCAATTTTAAGGCACTGCTGCTGTGTGTGGCTCTATTTAATATCTTTGAATAGTAAAACATTCCTTGGACTGTGAGATAATTATATTTCATTTTAAAGTGTAAAACCTGTGAAATGATCATCAGTTATGGCTAGAAAACAGAGCCTTACCTCCATATGGAGCTTCCTCTCCTCTTCTTGATGCATCAATGAAATCATGCAGCAAAATCCCTGAAAAAAGTTTGAAATGGTTATGACTTTATGTAGTCTACGTATTGACTCTACAGTAGTTAGAAAACGTAAACACAGGATTGGAGTAATTGAAGTTTCAGTAGGAGTCACTTGCTGATTTAATGTTTCAGTTTTGGCCTCCATATAGGCAATACAAAATTGCCATAATGAAGTGTTTCTGAAAGTGTGGGGCGCGCCCCCTATGGGGTGGGGAGCGCCACTGCAGGAGGGATGGAAAATGGAAAAAAAACAACAAAATAAAACAAACATTTACACAAAATGTTTCACTATAAAGATGGTTTGTAATATGTTTTGTTGAAACCTGAAGTGTGAAATAAACTTCAGTGGAGTTTGAAAACAAAATATGTGTATAGGTTTATGTCTGGTTGAACAATGTGTGTGCCCAGTTGATTTTTTTTTTTTTTTCTTTTTGGGGGGGATTTTATTGTAATACATACTGGTGCCCAGAAAATCTTTGGGAACCACTGCCATAATGGATTAAAGGTTCAGGTATGTTGATTTTAAAAGAAAACATTCCAGGTCTCATTGTTTAATCTTCAGTTTATACTTAAAATAAAAAGCATATCTTGACAAAATTTTGATCTGCCAATCAAATGTTTATTTGTTTGGCAAATTAACCGTTTCAAAGGATTGTATCTAACCTAAGGAGAATTTTAATAGGAGACAGAGATATGCCAGCTATGATTAGGTTTGGTGCACAAACTTTAAAAGGTTTCTTAGTAGAATTAATTCCTTTTGTTTCAGCTTATTTTACCACCTTGACTTACATTCAAATCATGTGGAGTGTTGATATTTTGGAAGTTTATCTCCCATGTGGCGTTATGTTTTTTATTGTTTGGAGTTAAGAGCTTATTTGGTGATATTCCCTTTGTTGCACCCACTCAAAAGCTGAACATTTAAAATTTACCTTTTTTTATTTACTTTGTTTTTTCAAGGAATCAGAATCCCATTACTCCTTTAAAATAGTTGAAAATCATCTCAAAACTGGGTTGTATGGGAACTAGAAAAACTTAATATGTCATGTTTACGGTGTTGGACCCAAATGCAGAGCAGACTCAGGTGTAAGATAAGTAGTGAGGATTTAATGAAAAAGTCAATAAACAAGAACTTACAAACTGGGAGATCACAGGGAGCAACAACCAGGTACCTGGAGCTGAGCTGTATGACAGTAGAAAGGAGTGAGAGGAGGAGAGGTGTATAAATACTGAGAGTGAAACTGCAACAATACACCGGGGCGGATTAGCTAACAACTTGCAGGTGTGAGGGGAGAGAACAGAAGACAGACTGAGTGAGGAAAGACAAGAGAGAGTGAGAGAGAGAGAGAGAGTTAGAGTTAGAGAAGAAGGAGAAGACACAAACTAGGGATCTGGGTAATCAAATCCAAATGAATCAAAAAGTAAGGACAAGAAATAAGTAATAAACATAAATTAAAAATAATAAGGCTGATCTCATAAAGTAATGAGACAAAGAAACACAGAATGACAAATGAACAAAACTACAAACCCAGAAAAGTCCTAAAACAACCCAGAATTTTGACAAATTATCACAAGATTTTATATCCATAATTTAATCTGTTTAAAATAGAAACTCCATTATTCATCATTTTAATTAATTTTTTTTTTGCAACGACATTTGACTAGACATTCAAAGCTAATTGGCCTAAGATAATAAGTTTGAGCAAACATAATATAGTATAATGGTCTATTTATAGCTGAAAATCAATATTGATGGTTAAGCAGCATTGCATTCCTCATCAAATATTGCACATCGTTGCTTCGTTATCCTTCATGTAGAAGTATGTTTTGTAGATACAGTAGCAACATGCCACAAAGTGTCTTGTTCCTCATTAAAATTTCAGTCATCACAGTTGATGACACTAATAGAACTAGTAGACTTAGACTTAGACAGTCTAAGTCTAAGTCTAGTAGAATGAGATATTATAGTTTTGCCACTTTCTGTATCTACAAAAGATGCACCGCTTGCAGTTCTGTTATAATCAGCTTCAGATGAACAAAGCGGATTGATCTGCAATAGTTATTCTAAAGCGCGTTGTGTTGTCATGAAATAAACATTACACTTTTGTCATCAAAGTGGAAATCCTGCTTTGCAGAAAAAACTAATTTTTTTCAGAGAACTGCTCATTAAGTGGGTAAAAACACCAGACTGTCTCAACAGGGCCCAGTGAATGTGCTGCTGTGAAACAAAAAGCTTTCCTGAGTTCTTTTATTTATCTTTTCATTACGCTAAAGTGTCAGATCTTCAGGCAATTTATACACACAAAAAATGATAACTTTAGTGATAAAAAAGACACTTGTTTTAAATCACAGTGATACTGAAGAATAAAAGGTGTTTATTTACTTATTAGATCCCCTTTGCATTAAATTGATGTCAAAGTTCTTATACATTTTGGTGTTTAAAGTCACAGATTCTAAGACAAATTAGAAAAGTTCTCAGTCAGTTCTGGTCCATTTTTAAAGCCTAACTGCATAAGTTTAGTGATTATTATAGATAATCAGTTACAGTCAGGTTCTACATCACCTACAAAACCAAAACAGCGCAAAGTTTTTAAAGTTTTCTCACATTCACCTTCCAGCTCATGCTGCCTTGGACCTTTTCATTGGATTCAGAATGAAGCTTTGATTAGGCCCCTTCTAATGTTTATGTTCAAAAACGTGATGTGATAATGAATTCTTATTGAGAGTTATCTCATAGTCTGATGGAAATCATTCATCTCCAGCTTCAAATTTTGATCTGTGAAATAGCCTGAACAAGCCATAATGTTTTTTTGGGCTAAAAGATTTCCCCCCCAACTTTATTTACACAACTCAAAGCTACCTCCTGGACTGACACATTTCAATCATTTCCTTATCTTCTATTGAACAACTTTGTTTCATCCTGCTACTTACTTTTGCTCTTTCAGCAGTTGCAGAGAACTTTCTCCTTCCATCACATTTCTCCTTGCTTTGGAAAATAGCTCATTTAGAAAGTGATCCTTTTACACAGCAGTTAGCAATCAGGCCCGGGTGTGTCAAGGTGCAATCTTCCTCATGACATTCCAAGCAAATAACTTGTTATTTTTGGAAAATCTTGTTTTTCTTTCTTGGGCTTTTCAGTTGTCAATTATATATTAAATTGAGATGCTAAATGGTAATGGCAAAGATAACATTCCAAGTGAAGGTGAAGTTCTTGCACGGTACAAGGCATGCAATGACAAGCTAAACAGACAAATTATCATAACACACAGCACGATTTAGCAATGTGCTGCTCTGCTTCATGAGATTAAACTGATCAAGTACGACCCCTTACATTTTTTGCTGTTTGTTTTAATTAAGAAAAAGGTTCACAAAGTATCGCACTATATGATATTTATTACTACAGTACATGCAGTGGTTCGTTGAACATTTTAAAGCCAGACACAAAAAAATGTTACCCTGCAACCTCGGATGGCTGAGGGTAATGTAGCAGATAATCTTCCCTCAACGTGTGATGCTGTGATATAGACAAGACGAGACACCCACGCTGAGCTCCTTTTACCTTCAACAGGAAGATTTATTCTTCTTGTGATGACCGTACTCCATATACAACACTACATATGCAATATTTCAGGTATCACTGTATAACTTCAACAAATAACCCTTTGATTCAGTACATTACAAATGACTGCAATATTCCTTTAAACCGAACGAGAATTATGCTCCATCATGAATTTTATTGAATGACAAAATATTTTAGATAGCTTTTAATTCTCCAAACCAATTAGTTTTGTTTTAACTCAAATATCTTGTCCCTTTTCCTCAGACCTTTTGTATTTTTAACTGTCAAAATAAAAATATATGGATTTGCTTTTAACTATTTTAATAGCTTTTACAATTTTTATTCTGCACAACATATACTTTAATATTTAAGCAATGTAGCTTTTAACTGTATCCACTGTTTTGACAACATTATAGTATTTTATCTGTTACACAAAAAAACTACAAACTGCTCCGTTAATACTGTCTCTTCATGCAACTATTTACTCATTGAGTTTGACAACATTGTTTCTGTGTTATTGAAATAACCCATAAAGAAAAGACACCAGAAAAATGTCTTTTACCATTTCAAAAGTGAAAAATACAATAAGTTCAAAATGAACTCAATCTCTAGTCCTTCAACTGTTTCTCAGCTCAACACATGCACAATGTTCGCTCGCATTAGCATTAGTTAGCCTCCAGAAATACGTCCCGTTTTCTACACAATGTCAATCCAAAGCTGTACAAAGTGACCCACCAGTTGACTCTCGAGTCCATAACTTCTTAACTCTTAAAGGACACCACATTTATGCATCAGAATACATTTTTACTGACCTGCGATATAGAAAAGACGAGACACACATGTTGAGCTCCTTTTACCTTCAACAGGAAGATTTATTCTTCTGGCGTGCGTTATCTTTTCTTGGTCACTAACGCGTCAGCGCCCCTAGCGGCCATGTGTAGAATTGCACGGACTAACTGAAATAACGCTGCAGAACTTATTAGGATGAGAAATTAAAAATACAAAATGAAAAATTATGTAGGGGTGCCTATTTTCTTACTTCTTGGTTTTGTTTACTAACAACTTGTTTTTCAGCCCTCTACAAAAACAACCATCAGAATTTTTATTTATTTATTTTTTTCAAGCAAGTCTTTATTGGTTCATTTTATTCATTGGTTTTCTATTTTTTGTATCATTAATGTGTCAATGGCATTTTTGTTTCTTTAGAGAATGTGTAAATATTCTTGGAAAGATATTTACTTGGTACAGCAGGTTTTTGAGGAAATTCTTATTCTACAAGGTCCCACATGTAAAGTTGAAACCAGAAGTTTGCATACACCTAATAAAAAGACTTGTAAACCTTTTTTTCTCACACTTATTTTAGATCTTGACAATAGAATTTCAAAAAACAAATCTGTTTGCTATATGCCACCATAATAAAACAAATAATATCTCAGAAATTTATTTATCGTCTTCAAAATCAGAAGCTTGCATACATTACTATAACTATCTCTTTCAACAGTGGGAGAACACCCAGATTCTTCATAAATGCACACAAGATAGGTCAATAATCTACAAAGACCAATAAGGGATCACTGTAAAGTTAGCTGTTTGGGACCACGATTGGACTATGTATTATTTTATTATTAACAATTACAAACTGTCGGAGGAATAAGGTCAAGGCATTAATATCAGATTACAGTGATATTAATACTGCAGTTCACTCCACAGCCTTGTTTTACAATGGTGCAAAGTCTTCTGTGGAAAGAAAAACTGATACAACATAACAGACAATAATAATATCTGACATTCGTGCAAAACAAATCCCATCATGCCCTTTGAATGGTAGTATATGACATCATACCATGTACAGTTTATGCTATCTGTTACTCATGTAGATATTGAATTACAGCTATACTTTAAAAAAATGTCAAAGCAGTTACTTGTTTGATCACATCCTATGAGTCAGATGAGTTTCACAATGTGATCAAGTCGTCTGGCTTGGGAGGCCATTATTACACAGCCAGCAGCAACAGAGATGTTCGTCTGATGGGGAATGGCACTCGGCTGGGGCTGTATGCATAAGTACTTTCTGTCTGACTTCAGAAGGTCAGTGTTTGCTGCAATAAGACGCTCATTCTTTCAGAGTGGGAAAACCTTCAACGCAAGGTTATGTTGGTTTTCCATCCCCCTCTATTTAGCCCAGAGCAACAGATCCCACAGACACAGAGGGTGCATGTAGGCATGCCTCGCCGTGACAGCTCCATCTGGACTCGGCACACGGATCCTCTAATGATCACAGAGCAGGATTCCCTCTCAAGAACCCAGCACTCCTTTAGTGAACACTGACCAGTGTCTTCTGTGCTAGGACTTTAATCATGATTTCTTTTTTTCTTCTTTGACACATACCTTTAAAGTTTTCCACCATGAGGTGGAGGATGTTAGAGCCCAGACATCTGTGGTGGTCCAGCATTTGATCTTCATCTCTTTCACATGTACACGACAGGATATTTTCTCCCCAGACTCTGTACGTGTAGGCAGCAGCGGCTGTGTGGTTTGATTGAGATATGTGACAGTACTACTGACAATGCTGGACCATTAGATGAGTGTCCTTGGGCTCTACAGGTTCCTTTCATCACTCCTGGGTGGCTGGCTATCCCTGGGTAATATGGGCCCATCTTGGTTCCATTATTTATGACAATATCAGTCTGACACGAGGTGGCTCTACCTGTAGTATTCAGCCCACAATGCTGAATGTCAGATAAATTTGGAGCATAGGATAACAACGGCATTTGTTGACAGAAAACTCGAAATTCACTTGACCGCCCGTGCCTGGGGAAACCGATGAATTGCAGAGAGGTGAAAACCCCTGTCGTCAACTTTAGCAAACCTGGAAAATAGTTGACTTGCATTGATAATTATTCAGCTGCTAAGTAAAAAAAACAAACAAACCATGACTAAGATTCAAGATCAATGTAAACAATGAGATACCAAGACAAATCCTTTCGAACTTCTTCCCACCTTTAATGTGACATGAATCTTGATTTCTTCAACTAAAAAACAAACACATCTGTTAAGGGCAAAAAATATAGAAAACAAACAATGGGCAATAGTCTGGTTGCATGATTCTATACGCTGCTAAGTTCATGGACTCTTAGGGTCACCTTAGGCACCAATTCTAGACAAACTGATTAAACTTAAAGAAAGTGGGCTGATTTTGACATTTACTTATTTGGATCTATGGCCTACGTAAAGACTGAAGCCATAGTTTTTAGAATGGCTACAAAGGTTTGCACAAAGGTTAGGAGAAAGGCCAAAACACATTGATAACATTAAATAAATATTTGTCACTCAAAATTACATAACTGATGGTATTCATGTGAAATGCTTTTAATTTGAAGAAATTAGCTATTTCACTGCACGACTGTCTAGAAGCAGCCATGCATTTTGCATCTTTAGGGATATTTTTGGATGGTCAAGGATCAATGTCCCAAACATTGAAATAAATAGCAAATAAGTAACATGTCCTAACTATCTCATAAAGACCTTATTGAACGTATTAGTGTGTTCTATTTATTGTCTTATGTATTGACAATAATAAGAAGCTAGGATGTTTCTAAATAAAGGGAAAAATAAGACAAAATTTCAAAAAAAAGTCTTGTATATTTCAGCGTATGCTCAGCTTGTTATGTCCAGCCATGATCAGAACTGAAAAAAACTTTTGAATCAGATGCGAAACGTCTTCAGGAAGCAAGGGAAGAAGTCCTGTTGCCTTTTACACAGTTAGGATAATTAGTTACATTATATGGTCTTAAACTTTTAAAATCATTATTATTTCAGTTCACTTGTTATTAAAAAACATTTAGTTTTGTTTTGTGGAAGAACTAAATTGGATTTTTTTTCCAATTTAAATCATCTTGATTCGTTCAACCAGACGAGGAACAAGGCAAGAATGTGATTAATAGATTATGCTCCAGCAGGCCTACAGCCAAACAACACAATCTGAGTAATTGTTCTGACCCATTCACCCACTTGGAGCCTCCTTCCAGAGAGAAACAACCCTGATCTGGACAAAAGGAGTCCATCCTCTCTGTCAGTGACCTCATACGCATTCACATCTCTGTGCCAATAGGAACAGGGGACAACCCATCTCAGCTGAAAGAATAGGTGTCCCAGCTGGATTCCAATTATAAATTTCCATGGAGCTGTGGATAAAGGATGCTCTCACAACTGAAAGCGCATTTTGTGTGAAGGATGTGGCAGCCAGCTAATTTGACAACCAGAGAGCAAACAAAACTGACATTGTCTATGTTTGGTAATATATTCATGTTCGAAATGTCTCCCCTAAAAACAACTTTGTAATACTGATGCATTTATTTCAATGATGAATCACGGGACCATCAGCTCAAAGGATCCAGCGGAATTGCATCTGCAAAAGTCAAGACGCAGTAGTTGGCAGGCAAATAAAACAGGGAATATTAATCAATGCCGAGTTTTCCCCTCCTACTAAGTGAAGCGTTAACTATTGCACTATTTCAGAAACATGGCATTTGAATAAATATTTTATTATGCTGGGACAGAATACATGCATGTTTGACAAGAAAAATCCATCACAATTTTTTGTTAATGCAGATGGCATTTACTGTGCTATTAACATGGGAGCTTTTTGCTGTGTAAAATGCCCACAGAGAGACCTTATGTCAGTTCAAGGAAAACTTAGAATGCACAATATAAGAAGAGTCAAGGAATGTTTAAAGTCAAAGAGGTGAAGATTAGGCTTTGCTTTGGTTGTTATGGTACTTACAGAGTTCATGTAGATATCATGAACTCTGCTATTATATTCACTAAATTATTATTTAGCTGTAAAGGAGAATGTCTCAATGTTAATTGAGCTAAACAAGAGATGTGATATAAATATAAATAAATATAAACATAGATACAATGCCTCACAAAAGCATTCCTACCCCTTCAACCTTTTCACATTTTGTAATAATACAATTTTGGGTTTTCATAAATAAAAAAAATGTAAAATAAACAACGCACAGTTAAATGTAAAAAATGAACGCTCTATAACAATTCACATCAAATTTCCAGCTGCCAAAACATCTTCTGGGGTGTATCTTCAAAAGCTTCACTCAGCTTCCTGTCCTTATTATACCCCATTATACCTTAAGCCCTTATCTCCTAAACATAAGTTTACAGGTCTTTCTACAGATTCTCAGTATTGTTTATGTCTGCACTTTGACTGGGCCATTTTAAAACATAACTGGTAAGTGAGGCTGCCAGCTCTGTTCTTTGCTCTACATGATGATGGTTTTTCACCAGTGGCCTCCGACAATCGTCTTAAGTTTTCACAGAACAGCTGGATTTATACTGAGATGAATGCAGATACACAATATTTGATAATTAGGTAACTTCTTTGCAGGAAATTCCATTGCACTTTATTTTATTTGGTC
Organism: Xiphophorus couchianus; assembly: GCF_001444195.1. Taxonomy (NCBI): domain Eukaryota; kingdom Metazoa; phylum Chordata; class Actinopteri; order Cyprinodontiformes; family Poeciliidae; genus Xiphophorus; species Xiphophorus couchianus. The sequence continues at coordinate 21,276,928 of NC_040233.1, forward strand.
GTCTCGCAGTTAATGACGCATTTCATAAGCTATACTTACGGTTTTGGATGGATGGAAGTATTTTAAGATGACATGTCCACCTTGTTTTGACTATTTTCTTGAGTTCAGTCTTTAAAAGTCATTGCAACCATGTACAGTACATTGTGATTTTGGTGGAATAAACTGTAGTGCATAAATTACCAGCTGTTTAACATAGCATTTGAAGTGAGACAGGGATATGCTTGTTACAAATACAGAATAAACTAAATAAATTAAAAAGCATGTTGGCAAAGTCAGCACAAGCTCAGAAAGGCAGTTAAATACATGGCATAAAGAAAACTACAGTGTTCAGATGCCTGTCAGACATTTGTTATTTATGGTGCTTTTCATTCATAATTGATGAGGTGATGAAAACGAAAATGTCAGCCAGAGACACAAGCCTATGCGTAATAAAAAAAAGAAAACAAGTAAAATAGCTCCTAAAGAAACATACAGTCAATATAAATCAGATTATGTGTGTATCTGCATGTGTGCACATGTCAAAACAAGTAAGAAATCCTTATCTTAAGGGGCTTCACAGTTATTAGGTACAGCTCTTGTTAGATGAAACATGTGAGTAAATTGACAAGACAAAGCCTTAAAAGAGTGTACTGCTCTAGGTATAATGTGAGTTAGCAGTAAATTGCAGACATTGAATACATTGTCACTGTTGTAAATTGCAAAGACAGTGAAATGTTTAGCTTAGTGCTAAAATAAAAAGGGTCTTTAAAGTTTGATCAAATTTTTCAGATGGATACACAATATCAAATAGCTCTTAATTCAATTTCACTAAGGCCTGAAATGTTGCAGTGCAAGAATTTAATGTCCTTCAGTTTTTGTGATTTCCTTATGCTTGTCTGATTCTTCCTCCCACACATCCATGAAAACATGGATGTTTGCTGTGTTTCTGATGTTAAATGAACAGTAATAGTGAATGTGTGCATGCATGACTGGGTGTCTTTCTGTTTGCTGTGACTGGTGACCTGTTCAAAGAGGTTCCTGCCACTCAGCTGATGGCAGCTGGTGCAGCCTGCAGCCTCCCACGGCCCCAGTGAGGGCTTTTCTGCTGAAATGGTATTGGTGCTGAAGTCATTCTGGTGCTAGACTGTAGGCTTCTAACTGTTTTATTTTTTCATAGAAATTAAATAGTAATAATAATGAAGAGCTGCCTTTGAGAGATGCTATGCCACCTAAAATTATTTTTCTGGACATATTTAGCCTTCCCTTTTGTTTTCTGTGGAGAATTACTGTTCAGAGCAACAATTTACCCACAAATATCATGGCGTGTGAAAGCTCTTTAACAAGACGTCAGAAACTTTCATCAAGAGATTTTGATCCATGTTACAGAACAGCATCGCACAGTTGCTGCAGACTTCTATATTTTGCCAGAACAACTTTACAAAGTGATTGCCAGTGGTTTTATGAAACTCTTGACGCATCTTTTTTAATCACCATCTTGAGAAATGACAGCGGCAGTATTAAAAACAAGTGAAATATGTGGTCAAAACAAGTTTGACGTTCTGTTAAAATGACAAAAAAGCTGAAGTAAATCAGACACCTTCCTTCACAGACTGCATCCATCAAGGACTCTTAGTCTTTCTCCCCTTATTTTACCCGAGTTTTTTTTTTTTCTTTCTGTGTAGCAATGCAAACTCATCACACAATAGAGTGTTTGAAAAACCTGCTTATTAGGTTTTGGGAGAGTTAGTCTTTCATATACAGGCAGGTCAGTTTGGAAAGAGATAGAATAAATTCAATCTGCCTGTTCTATTTACTAGTTATCTCTGTCTGAAACTTTTAAGTGTGAGAAAAGAACAAACAGAATAAATACTTTTTTGCAACACTGTATACAGTATACTCTGAATGTGAATTCTTTAAAAATAAAACATGTTTATCAAGAGAATAACTGTACATTGATCACAGCAAAACAAAAGAAGCCTGAGAAAACTATCATTTCTCAGTTATAAACACTATGTGACTGTGCACTTAGTGTCATCTTTGTTCAGTGTAAAAAGCACTGACGTAACTATCTGTTAGAGCCCAAAACTGTGCTGCTGCAAACCTCAAATTAACTCATGTAATATGGATAAAGGCCAGGTTACTCAAGATGAGAAGTACAGTACCACACTCACAGAAACATAAAAGTTTCTTCATTTCCCAAACATGTAGGAGCAGAAAGTACAAAATAACACTTATGTAACATGGTTTCCACACTTAGCCATATTCTTCTAACTACAAATGCAACTCTGCAGTTAGAGTAATCGGGATTGATGGTACAGCACATTGGGTCTAAATTTAGTCTCCCCAAGAACTGTCCTGTTCTTTCTGTTGCTGTGGGGCGAAGCAGAGGTTTTTCAGTTCCTCCACAGTCACACGCACAGGATGGGAGTCAGCCGAGCTGAAATGCACGGCTATGTCACACTCTACTGCACCTCCCACCTCACCCACTCCAGCCTAACTTTCTGTTTTTATTCTCTTGCTCTCTCATCTCTCTGTGCACTGGAATTTTGTGGATCATTGCTCAGAGAAGACTCTCAGAAGGGAACTGGATCCAGAGACAAAAAAAAAAAAAAGAAGAACAGCAACGGTCCAATTTGAAGGATGCAGCACAAAGCGAATCTGCTCAAATGAGGCGTTCAAGTTCAACAGAATCATTAATGCTGGAAGAAAACTCAGTTTTAATCTTTGACACATCAGATCGTCGGAGAAAGTAACACATTTAAGAATCTTTACATTACATTGTAAAGACCTAAATAAAGAAAATATTGACTGAATGAATAAATTAAAGACTTGAATGAATGATTGTTTTGATAAATAAATTATTCAACTAATAAATACATAGATTAAATGAATGAACGAATTGATGAATAAGTATTTAAATCACAAATAGGAATGAAAAATAAACAAGTGGCAAAACTGGGAACAACTTAAATGATTAAATAACTAAATTACTGAATTGAAGAATGAATGAAAAAAATAAATAAAAAATACATACAATTGAAGGGATTAATTAATACACAGTTGAATAAGTCATAAATTGAATAAATTTCCATCATAAATAAATAATCAAATGACTGATTGACTGAAGGAATGACTGAACGAAGAAGTAATTAAATGATTGAACAAGTGAATAGAAAACAACTGAAAGACATAAATAATAGATCAATAAATAAAACTATACAGGCAGATTAAAAATCTCTTTTAAAGTAAGGATTTCATTGTTAGGTATATTTTTTCTATAAACTGAGACAGCATACATCAATTAATATTTAAACTTTAGTTGTAGACAGAACAAGTTTTTAACCATTGCTTCTTCCTGCCTTGAGGCAGTTAATCCTCCTGTTTCAGCAGGTACAGTATATTTATTTAAATAGTTGCCTTTATAAATCTCTCAGCCTATACACTCATGAAAGGTTGGTGTTTCAATGTCAGTGCTGACCATTTGTTGAAGAAAATCTTGCACCAGTACCGCTTCTATCTGTCAAAATAGTACAGCCTTTTCTCAGATTTATATGCATCTCTTAGAAAACTGCACTAAGTAATGTTAATTACACATTGCACAGCTTTTATATTTTCACACATGTGAACCCTTCTTTCATATCAAATCAGAAATTATGACACATTTAATACAGAATGTTGGGCTGAAGAACACAAAAAGAAAACAGCTTTCACAGAAGTACAGTCAAAGACGGTACAAGCATGAAATACCAAAATGACATCCTGTTACTGGCCTTTTTAGCTACTTCATCAACTCCACTGCTACACATGGAAAGACACCCAAAAAGTTTAGAGGAATAAAGTTGGTCCCAGAAGTTTGTCAGAAGGAGGTCATGCAAAACCTTGTGCACCTCAAAGCAGACTTAGAGCCCAGTCAGAGACTTAACACATCATCAGGGTCGGATTCTGGTGTCATCGCTTGTAGGAATGTAGACGACAGGCTGGTAATGGGCTTCAGAACCAGGTTGGTCTTACAGTCACACATGAGAATTATTATGTGTGTAAAATTATAGCTTATTTCAACAGTAATATGGAATTTTCTATGGTTTTAAGTTTTCTGAAAGTGCATTAAATTCTATATTAGACTACTTTAGATCACTATTGCCCTGCGACAGACTGGCGACCTGTCCAGGGTGTACCCCGCCTCTCGCCCGGAACGTAGCTGGAGTTGGGCACCAGCAACCCTCCCGACCCCATTAGGGACAAGGGTGAACAGAAAATGGATGGATGGATAGATCACTATTTAAGTGCTTTTTAAAAGAAAATATGCAACACTACCACCAAATTTTTAGTGATTGGCCATATAGTGGATACACCAGTATTTGCAGAGTTTAGGAATCACAACTGTGGATGAATAGCTACAATCTGTGAATACTTGGGACTCCATTTAAAAACATTAAAAACTGCCTATTTTAATTGTTCTATCACCAAATATACCTTAATATGCATTGATATACACAGTGAAAATCGTCTTAGCGGTACAACTGACCGATCTGCCTTATTTCCACTTTTGTTGGAAAAACCAGTCAGTGGCAAGAAAAATGAATTATGATCCTCGATTGGCTGTTTTTCAAATGACAGCCAATGGCGTGTCAAGTAGAATTGCATCTAGGTATTTCAAAATCCCAAGCCCCATTTTCTTTCTAGTATTCTGAAAAATGCTCTATGAAAAATCAGTAAATATCGAGGAGTATTTCCTCTTTTTCGGTGGTGGGATATTTCTTTTTGTGATAAAAATTGGATCTATTAAGACAATATACTGTAATTGATCATGCTTGCAGCAGTTTTGCTACAAACAGTACTAAATACAATCACTGTGTGGAATATAGCAATACAATTTCTCTATGTAATGTCAATCCTGTACTGAAGTAACCTATTTGATCACCATCCACATCAGGGATTCCGTTAAAGTTATTTTCAGTGCTGAACTCACCTTTGTGCATCCTTTGTGGTCGGGCTCCAGTTTTTTTTGTTCCACAGGTGCAGGTTCCTCCTCAGACAGACATGTTCTGTGTCAGAGTTCGACTTTGATCCTGGTCAGATGAAAGAACCATTTTCCTCAGGAGCTGTAGAGGATTTATGCAGAACAACAACCAATCAAAACACTGCAAGTGTCAAGTTTCTTTTTTGATCTGTCTAATTTAAGGCAAAACACCAGCAAAAACATGGATCGATAATAAGATATCGAACCAGCTCACACAAGCTCACTGTTCCCAATTCTTCCAAAACTGTTTATTTTGATATCTATAGTCACGGAGGTTAAGCAGATCGATGCACTCATACCTAATGTTTGTTTTGAACCTATAAGTGCCATTTTAATAACAGATTTTTTCCGTAGCATTTGTAGAATGCATTCACAATTATCAGACAGAAAATGGGCAGATAGAAGAGAGATGGATCAAAAACATAATCTGTCTTCTAATATCATCAGCTAGTGATAATTAATGCTGCGTTAAATGCTCTGTTTAACTGTTACAGCATTTATCTGCCAAAAATCACCAGTTTTCGGCTATAAAAAACATTGTTGTTTGAAACGGTGTTAACATATAAAGCTGGTGATCGTAGGTCATCTGTTTGTAGATGTACCAATTAAGAACCAACTATGGCACTAACGCTGGCTCAGCACCGGAACTGCTTTGGTGGAGAATCTCTCCTTTACACATGCTGGCAGGTGAAAAGAATAATTTATTTTCAGTCTTCCAGGTATAAAACTGTTTGTCCAGTTTTTTTTTTTACAAGATTTGTTTTTCCCTTCTCATTCTTTGCCCCTTATGGATGTCCTTGGTCTTTCCTCCTCGTTGGTTCTGTAGTCTAGGCCTCCAGATTCTCAACAGTCTACTTGATACTCCCAGCGCTCTTCTCTGAGTTGAACGTCTTCTCCAGGTTATTTGTGCTATTTTTTATTTTTTTGCCAGATCTTTGTATTTGCCAATTCAAAATCTTGCTACAGGAAAATGTCCTTGTTGATTGCGTTTCTGAAACCTTCTCTCATTGTGTATCTGTCTACCTCTCATTCTGCAAACAACTCTGTTTGCAGTGAAATTCAACTGATGCTTGTCTGGATTCTTATGCAGAACAAGAGACAGAGACTCATCCATTCCTGGAACTGACAGTGAATAAATCTTTCATCACACTCATCTATTCTGATGACTCCTTTTGGCTTCAGTCCTTATAAAATCTTTACTGTGCAATGAGTATTCTATGAAAGATCTGCTCTATCACTTTTCAATATGTGCTTTTATTTATCTATTATTTATCATTAAGCGGATTGCGTTATGTTGAACAAGACTTATTCTCCACAAGTGAATCAGACTGGAAGGATTACTAAAGTAAACTGGGCAGAGATGTTGAATAAAGTATACAAGTTGTATCTTAACATTTAGCAATGTGTTGTATTGATAATTAAATTAGTCTTTCACCTTTAAAATCAGTTTTTTAAACCTTCATTTTCCTTTACATTACAGATTTCTCATGATTTACACAGTGGTTGTTGAGAAAACAGGATAGAGATACAGAAGAACAAAACACACATTGTGCTAGGAATACTTTCTATGATGGAGAAATAAAAGGTTTCACCAAGTTAAAAGTCCACAAGTCTAATGAAAAATATTTAACTTTGAGTAGAAAAGAAACATGTCTAAACACTAAAAAAGATACTCGGGTGTATCTGTTTCAGTGTTTTTGTGGTGAAGAAATACAGATTCCAGGTTAAAGAAGGTGGTCGCTCTGTTAATGCTTTTGTCCAGGAGGTATACACAACACAAAGTACTTTAATGTGAGAAGGAAGTACACAAAACTCAATAGTCAGCAGTTTTGTCCAAGAAAGACACAGCTAAACACAGAATCCCTGACTTATGTGTACTTTCTAAGGAAAGTAAACAGAGAGAGAACCCAAAGTTATTGGCAGTAATTGAAAAAAATAATGCTAAATTGTTCCATCCATGCCAAATGTTTTTTCTTTTTCTGTGTTTTTTTTTTTTTTTTACATTATAGTGGTAGTAGATGAACAGATAGTGGTTCAATAAAGTAATTTTCCACATGAAGGAGGCTGAAATGTCTGTGCCAAGTGTGCGCACATATACATTTGTAAGGACATTCTTCTGAAAAATAAAATGTCACTCCTGGGGTAGCGGAAAGGAAAACTGCAGCAGTCTTATCCTCTGAAGGATCTATTGGTTCAATAAGGTCCAGCAGAGCAATATTTGGTAATGTGGTGTGATGTTTATTGCTGTACTTGCTCATGAGTAACAGAACAATAGATAAGGAACATAAACTGTAACAATGTAACACTATGCGGCACAAATCTATTAAATGTTATGTATGCTTGGAATAAAGGCAGTCAGAATTGTACTCTTTCAGCCTTAATGATGCACAAGAGGCATTCTGCTGTGAGATACTGAATGTAAATAAATCCATTTTGTTTGCACAGAACTCCACAGGGTTCCTTTAGAAGAATAAAGCTCCAGAATCCAGTGAAGACAGTGACAGCTGCAGCGGAACAGTTAAAAATAAACCCATGGTGTTGTGTTCTGTTCTAATGGGTGATATATTAATCTATATTTAAATTCGATTACCAAAAAATAACTAAATAATGGAGCTACGTGTGAGAGAAAACTCATTACTTTATATAATGAGGTTAAGAAAAAACAGGATATTTGTTCTTGATTCACTCAATTAAGTTAAGGTTTTCTTTCTACAAAAAAAAGGCCACAGTGAATAATACTAAAAATAAATGTTAATTATTCCTGCTTCAAAATTTTATCTTGCAGCTAATTACACCAGACTACTACACTTGAATGTAAATTTTAACACAACTTCTCATTAACTAATTTAATGATAATTTCCAGAGGGTTATAAGGTCAGTGTTTCTAATCTCCTTGTGAATATAAATACCAGCCAAGGTGCTAATCAGTGGTAAATTCATGCAAAAACAACTTGATTGCTCACTTTGAATCTGAAATTTATTCTGGTGTGCTGTTGTGTATATGACCTAATAAAAAAAGAAAGAAAGGAAAAAAAAACCCAGACTACACAACACATAAGTGACGTTCTATTATATGGTGCTTTCCAGAAGCTGTTAGTCAAGGTTATTGATCAGAACTCACCTCTGTAATTGCATTGACTTCAATTTAATTTCCTTTTTAGATTCTCATTAATTATATTTTTTTCCTTCATTGTGGTGCTACTATTAATCTCATAGTGTTTGATCTGTTTCCTAAAGCTACATTTCAGCAAATTAGAATCAAATCAAAAAAGTGAATTTATTACAGTATCTCACATCAAAAGGTGCAACTCATCCATTTATTATAGAGTAATTTATGTTAATGTTCATACTTAGGGTTTAGAAAATCTTCAAATTCACTTTCTAGGAACGTTAGAAAGTTACATGAAATAATTTTTAATAAATATGAGGAGCATCCTCATATTTATTAAAATTTGTTGTAATTATGTCATGATACAAAAATGTCAAATTCTATACTAATACAAAGACAAATCTGCTCTAATTTGCACCTTCAGACTGGATCAATTTTCTAACATTTTCCTCCTATAGCATTAGCAAAATTAGCAACTAATTTCTTTAAAAATCAATGTATATGAGTTGGTGCAGAATTCACACTGAGGGAAACATCTCGATGGAGGAACTCGCAGTGGAATGGCTAACATCAAGTTGTTAATATTTAAACAGCTAACAATGAGCTTATCTTGTCTGCCATGTTTGCTGCTTCAATGTTGCAGATAGAGGAGCTTGCATAACTTTTAAAATTTCCCTCTAGAATTAGAGTGTCTGTCTTTTTCACGGTTGCAGAGCTAGTAAAACAAGCATTGTGGCTTTTCAGATTAAGCGTTTCCTGTTTGTGTGCAATGTTGGCAAAGTATCTCAGTACAACACTTTTTCCTGTTCCCTTTTGACAAAAAAAGAGGGTTGCATGGCTCCTCTCTGGAGATATATGGCATGGTACCACCCATACCTTCATTTTCCATCTACTTTCCTTGTGTCCTTCCTTTTTTATTTCCTATTTCCTACGTTCCTTATTGTGTGTCCTACTTTCTCCATTTCCTTATTTCCTTCCTATCAGTCGTTTCTTGTGCCCTAATACCTTTTCTTACTACCAGTTCTTCCTCTCCTCCAAATACAATTTCACACACAAAAAATTATCTTTAAGAATTCTCTAATTCCTGACAGCCAAAAAACACCTCTGAGTTTATCTGTAAGTTTGCATTTACTAAACAAAGGTTCAAACAGGCAAAGTTCATATAAAATTTATGTTTTACGTTTGAGGGAAAAGGAAAAAGAACAAAAATTAGTCTGGTTTCTGTTTAAGTTTTCTCCTGCCAAATCTGAAGGCATCTGCACATCATTTTGAAGGCTAATCTTGAGCGACTTATCCAATGTGAAAACCGACTTTCAGACTCAATCTCTGCAGCAATCAATCTTCTGCTGTCAGGGTAAGTCTGTCGAAACCTGGAGCTGTGCTTGCTATGAAGAGAAGAAAAAGCAATTCTTGAATTCCTCACCTCAACTCTTACTGGCAGCCAGCATATGTTAGCCAGGGTACGGGATGAAACCATCATGAATAGGTGACGGGGCGTTCTTGTAGTGGAAAATGGAGAAATGAAATAATTAATCTGGGTTCTTTTCAACCAGGCAAGTGAGAGATCAGTGGGGGTTGCAGCTGCCATTACACAAAGGATTTTTGATTAAAGTTGTTACCCCACTGGCCTGTGAAATTATTGAGAACTGAGATTTTTACTGTTTTACTTGTTTGAATGAATTGGTCTTTTTTTTGTGCTCTTTGTTCTCGCTGTTCAGCTTCATTCAGTTGAGATTTGTGGCGCTGCAGGCCGGAGAACCTGAGACTGTCGACTAAATTGATAAAATTGTCAGGCTAACCTGAGAACCGTCAGCTTATGTGACAAGGTCTGCTGATATGCAGTATTACTTTCTAGGAATGGATAGAGATGTTTTCTTTTTCAAAGGCAGCAGTAGTATAAATCAAGAGAAATTATTATACTGCTTTTCAACTGTAATTGTAAATTTTAAACAAGACCTGAAAGCAAATACGCAAAAATTTAAAATAGGTCATGTACATTAATAAGAGGATTCTATGTATATGTGAAAGGTTGATTAGACAGATACATTAATTAAGACCACCACCTTATGAGTTGTTCTGTACAAAAAAGGCAAGAAGAAAACTTTTCAGTAAAACAGTCAAGGGCCGTGGTAGATCAGGAGGAGCTGCAGTCCTCCATAGCTCAAGTGGGGGAATCTGTTGACAGTATAATTATCTTTGGTGCACTCCATAACTTTGCCAGTACTGTTGTGTGTGTTTTTTTTTTTTACAGAAAACCATAACAATGACATGTAGGGTGACATAAAATGTAAACACAATGCGTCTGGTCAGATGAGACCAAAATTGAACTTTCGGCACACATGCAATACTTAAAAGAAAAACTTTGACAATGATATGAAACATGATGGTGGTGGCGGTATCATGGTATGTGGGTACTTTTCTTCAGCAGGAGGGTTGATAGTTTATAGTCATAGCGGAAAACCTGTAAGAGGCTGCACTAAATTTATTAGTTGCATGTCATAAGTATTTTTTGTCTGTAAAGAAACAATTCCCGACAGCTACAATTTTGAATGATGTTGGTTGGTGGTATGGCCTCATTTACTTATTTTTTTTTCACAAGAAATTGCTATTTATGCCAGAAATGTCAGCTCACATTGACTCCCTTGTGTAATCGGACAAATGTCAAGAGAAAGAGCTGGAGAAAACTCCACCCAGTATATCCATCTCAAAGAAGTGACAAAAATCAATGGGTGAGATGCTTATCAGGGGCATGTTAATAATTCATTCCAAGCCCATGGCAGGTGTATAATTGATCAAGGGGCTGATAAGTTCTGGTGATAAATATTTCAGGGGAGTCTGAGAGAGAAAAGAGCTCTGACTTGTTGACGAGCCCACCTTCGAGTTTTCTCACTGGGAGGCTTGGTTTATTGAGTCTACCCAGTTGTGCAGTCATTTTCTCTGAATGCTTGTGAGTTGTGGTGATAATTCTCTCTAAGAGGTGATGGCCACAGCTCCTAGGGTGAAAATCAAAGTGCTTGGACATAACCAGGCTAGATAACTGTAGTGCACACTTTTATGGATGAACTGTGACCTCTAAAAAGCCAGATCATTATAAAACTGGACAGAGCTACATGGACTTCATGTGTAAAGTCAATAGCAGTCCACAGTAGAGAACAGCATCTACTGGTGAGAGATGCATTTTCTTTTCACTGTAGGGAATTCAGAATAGGTTGCAAACAGGATTGCGGTTTGGTCATCTGAGACTCATTAAAAGGATCAAAAGATTTGAACTCTACACCTAAATGGGACAGAAAATTTTCTTACTTTTGAAATATATGCAGAAGGTGATACCTAAATTCCATCTTCATTAAGACATGGTAGTTCGGACATCAATGGTTCTGTAAGTAAGAGTGCTGAACAGAACTAGAGCAGAAATTGTGGCGTATTACTGAAGGCAGACAAAATCTTGAATTGTTTTAAAGATCACCACCACTTAAGCTTGCAGTCACATTTAAACTGCAGCTTTTACTGCCTCTCGCTTTTAGGTAGCCATTGTATTTTTTACTAATACCCAAATTTAGCTTTCCAGATATAACCCCAAACCTCTTCTGCAACTCTTATATGTTTTATTTTGTTTGTACTATTTGAAAACATAATTAGCAATATATCTTGTGATCTACAAGCCTGAATACTATTGACAAGGAATATTCATTGAAAGAAAACAATATATCGCCCACAATTTTTACCAATTAAAACAGCTGTCAGATTCTATGGAGTGATTGTGCAACTGTGATTTGTTTTTCTTCATAATTAGTGCAAATCTTACTTGTGTGAGTTTAACCATAACAAATCAAAAAAGTCTATCAGTTCACAGCAAGGTTTTGGTCCTTAAAACATGCTACACAAACCACATACAGCATCAGAAACAAAATGTTCTCTCCTTTCTTTTTGATCAAACAAAGAGAAAAAAAAATATGTCAAAGCTGAAGCTAATTATCATGGCTAAACATGTAGCTGGATTGCTTGGAGGTAGCTGTTGCGTTGTTGATTCAACGCAATCTGTGGACATTGGCAGGTGTTTTGTACTAACAGAAGACACATTCAAAGTAAAAGCAACAGAAAAAAGTGTTTTAACTTGCTAAACTTAAAGATCACAAAAAATACCCATCACTCACTTCTGTTCTAGCTGTGGCATGATTCCTTAGCTTTGAGATATCCCTTCTCCTAAATCCAGTTGTTTTATAGTCGTATGGCAAGAAGTACACTAAATGCTTTATTTCATGGAGCTCACCCATGTTTTCTGATGGTCTTTGCAGCAAAAGTCCTCACTGCATCACTGTAAGGTGGAGATAATAAGCTGCCAAAGATCCATTGAACATATTCCCATTAGAAAGGCTTTATTTTGTCATGAAAACAATCTATTTTCTATCACTTTAGAGAATGACAGGCTTCAAAACAGTGCCATCATAGACACTGTCATCCATATATGAAAGTGCTTCCTGTCTTAATAGGCATGACACAAAAGGATTTTTTCATGTCAGAAAAGTTTGTTTTGAAATAATGTGTCTGCTTTGATAACAACAGAAAAGCTGGCCATGATTTATTTTTGGTTTATACTTTCAAAGTTTTTAGCTTCACTAGCTCTAAAAATACTGATATTTGCCATTTTTACTCAAAATCTGTACAAAATGGCTAAAAAGTCTTAAAAATAGAGGATAAACAAGTTAGTAGGATTAGGTGACACTGGGGTGATGTTTTTCCCCTCTTAAATCTGTACACAGAGAGGATATGTTCTTCTCACTACTTTTAGTAAAATTTTATTAAAGCTTCAATACATTAACAAACAATAAGAATAATATAACAATCAGAGACAGAAAGAGGGGTGTGTGTTTTGAGTCATGGTGTTTCTGTAATAATCTGGCACAGAACCTTATACATTATTAACTCAGAAGTAACAAACTGTTTGACACAGAACATTATGTAAGTTATACAAACAAATTGATACAGAAGACCATCTGGTGATATGCACATAATTAGAGATGGACAAAGGGAGATTCACTCACCTCTGTGAGGGAGGGGACGATGTGCACCATCAAAGAGGAGTCTAAAACAGTGTTCTAGTCAGGACGTTTGAATTTCAACATGGCAGCAGCCATAGACATTGTTTGCAGGACCTCTCACTAACCTTACATTCCATAAGCAAACATTACTTGTCAGCTTATAGTTATAGGCACTACATGTAATATTGATTTTAGATGCACTGTTGCATGTGTCTTGTAAAATACAATTTTTTCCACCACTTCTTGCTACTGTTGATGCCATATTTAAATGCAAAGTCCATCTACCAAGTCAGAACTGTGGGTAGTTTGAGTTGCTCCCACTTTCCCAGTGGGAAATCTGACTACTGAGAACACTTCTGTTGATTTTTCAAACTGGGAAGAAAGAATTTTCCAGTTCCGAGTACAGCTGGAACACAGCATGAGTACAAGAGGAACACATTACACTAAACTGCAGAATCCTCCCACCTTTTCTTCTTATAACAAATTATTGTATTTTTTGTATTTTCCATTGTGTCTGCATTGTATGGTAGTTGCTCAGTGCAGTGAGCTGCCTTGAAAAAGCAAGCCTTGAGTCTTCACAAAATTTTAAACAGAGGAGTGGGTTTGTGATCTTTTTTCACATAAATGGACATGCACTTTTTTCAACTCAGCAGCAAAAACACTAAACAAAATTGGATAAGAACTGTCTCAACTGATAAGAGGCTTCTGAGTAATTTAACACATTCATAACATCAATACAGCAAGAAACTTACAGTAGGTATGCTGAAGCTGTGATACCTCATAATCTCTCATACTCAGTATTTCTAATAACAACTACAATCTGTTGTACAAAAAACAACAAAAAAACCCAAAAGTGGTTCTTATTGAAAGCAAAAAAATTAAATCTTCATCTTTGATTTTTAAACAGTTATATCACATATCATTGTTTGTCTTACCTTGGCTCATAAAGCTTATAGTAAATAAGAGCTGTCTGCCTTCGCTCTACTGGGTATAAAAATCTGAATTTTGAAGTATGTGCATGTTTGTGGTTCCAGATGCTGTCACAATGTTTCTTATCTTGCTATGTATGTTGGCATATCTAACAGAGCTTTTTCATGTGAATCCAAATGAAGTGCATTATGTGAAATGTAAATGTCCTGTCACATTTTTGAAGGAGGCCCATGTGTGTCGTCGATAAGTTTTTTGTGAGGTACTCCGCAGACATTCTGGTATTTGCCTCTGTGCTGGGACCAAGCATTAACTTTTCTTCTGATGTTTTCTTTTTTTAAAACTTAGAAGGATATTTCTTAACGGTAATTTCTACCAGGGTTTACATGCTGTACTGGCAGAAAGATTTATTACTATTCTTTTGTTTATCATCACGTGTTACAACAAAATATTAACAAGAACAGAATATTCAGTGTTGTCTATGTTATTAGTTTAAATAGTGCTCTGTTTAGAGTGTGAATAAAAAGATACAGCTGAAACATCTGAACTACCAGATGAGCATGGAAGGTTTAAATAGAGCATCGGTCACATCAGTGCAGAATCTGTGTCCTTTTGTGCGACTGAATAGGCCAGTACAATAATATGAGACAAAATTATATGTAATGGGATTTTTGAAATGTTAATCATTACAGACTAGAGGGCACCTAGTCTTTTTTCACCAACAAGTATTGTGGAAGGCCACAATACCTGCAGGAGCTAGACTAGACTTTTAACCAGAGCTAGACATGTAAAATCTGTTTTATTTCTTAAATAAACTTGACTGAACATGCACCATCTTGTCAAACTTATTCACTCACGCCTCAAGATCAATAAATTCAGGTGTTCCAACAACTTTCACGTACACCGATGTATAAAATCCAGCTAATGGGCAAACAGATAGCATCTACAAACATTTGTAAAACAATGCGTCTCCTCCACCTGCACAGTAAGTCCAGTTGTAGAAAAAAATGTCTACATAGCTAAAATCCTTAGACCCTCTCTAAAAACACTAACAAAATTACAGTGTGTAAAAAAAATACATCATGATGAAAAATGTGTTCTGAAATTTGTTCTACAATAACTAACTAAATAAATAAATGATACATTGCACAGAGTCTTATTTGCTTGTTCCACTCTGCTTAATTGTTACCAATAAGAAACATGACACATCCCATAATAGATGATTAATTTCCTTCAGACAGTGAACTGTGTTATACGTGTGAGAGACAAATTTGAAAATAATCATCATAGCACCTTTGAGAGCCTTTGTTTAATGTGGGAGTGTATAAATGAAACACAACCCCACAATTCATCACTAGTTATCGTCAACAGGAAAAAGTGTTGAATATTCATCATGGTGTTCTATGACTAAACAGAATTTTATTTCTGAAATTTCCATCTTGATTAGTTCACAGTAGACTGAACAGGGAGGACAGAGATGGTGTTTTTCATCAGCACAAAAATTAAATTAAATGAGTATCATATCAAGGCGTTTCTGTATTAATATTTGATGCAATGCAGTGCTTCTGTTGCTTTAGAAATAAAAGCCAGAGCTAGTATAAGTATTTCTTTTAAAGAGGAAAGTATTTTGAAAAAGGTCAGACTGGGTCAAAGCATCAATGTACAAATTATTCTCAAAAGACTTGAAGGTCAGTCGCCTTTCCTTTAACTGCAACCTTCAATGAGAGACTCTGCCGGGATGAATTAAACAAATATAAATCAATCAGTTAAGGATTTAGATTATAAGATAACTTGAGAAAAACATCATTGTGATTCTTTTGTTACAAAACAAAAGAACAAAAAAGGGCATTTTGCTGTCACACTGGAGTTGTCTTATTTAGTTCATACTTTCCTAGAAATACCATTTAACTGGTAAATTGAGCACAAGTTGTGTAGCGACTGTCTTTCTAGGTGAAAGAGATCTCCTTGGCATAGACTCTGTTAAATGATACCGTGACCCTAACACATTATTTCTAAGCGTGTCTATAGAAAGCTTGTGAATACCATCAGAAGGCCTCAAGGTCACTTTTATACAGTAAACACAACAGAGCTTTGAGTTGTGAGAGGGAGACCCAACTGACATCAAGGATCTTTAATAGTCTGACAACAGCTTATAAAATGTCTATTATCATGTGCAGTCACACCTTGTCCTCATCAGCAGACTTTAAGTTGGGTAAAAGAAGGAGTGAGATTGCTTCTCCTTTTACAAGACAGAATCTACAGTATTTAGAGGTCATTGGTATCTAATGACATGCAATCTATTTCAGTTCAATCAACAACATAGTAAACATAGTAGCATCATACATCTGATTGGAATGTATGTACATTTGGATTGAAATGACTTTTTGGTAAAGTGGATTGAGATGACGTGTTGTGAATTGTCTCTAAATAAATAAGCTGAATTTAAGGCAATTAAAACAGAACAAAGTTTAATGAATGTATTGCCTGTCCAATATTTAGAGACTTGGAACTCTAATGTTATAATTCTATAGAGCTTCACTGGTGATCTTATTTTGAAAGGCAGTTTGCGTCGTTAATGTTGCCTTCTGCTTTATGCATGCTTCAGGAGGCCAACTTAAAGAAAATAAATTAAAATAATCTTTCTTTGTAAGGCTTTGAGTTTTTGTAGCATTCAAGTTCTCAGTATCATCTCTTACTGCATATCCTTCGGAGGAAAGTTGTTCTTTGGTTTTTGTCATGTAGGAAAGGATAATATTCGATAACGCCTTAAAAATAATAGATAACATATAATAAAGGAACTACATAGCCAACTGCAAGGCAGGCAGCTAGCTAACCGAGTGAAGACGTTTCAAAGCAATAGCTCTAGCAAACGTTGCAAAGCTTAGACCTAATCTAAACAATATAATTTTATTAATGCATAAGTCATGTTCAGTAATCATGTTTACTGAAGATGAGATTTTTAAACGTAGGTGTTGATTGTCGATTTTTTTCTTTCAAAGAAGCATGCAAAAAATAATCATGATAAAAAGCCAAATCTTTTGAAAAGACATATTCTTTTATCTGACACCAGATTTAAATTTAGCTCACTAGTTACAACTGAAGTGCAATTTAATTCCTGAATCTATATCAGTGTCATGAGTTCATGAGATGTAACTGGTTACCATGGAGACTCTTGAATGGAGGCTGGCAGAGAGATGTTGCAAACTAAGAAGTCATAATGAATTATGAGGCAACGTTTTTTCTAAGCTACTCTGGCATAATTGTTTGTGACCAGACCCTACCTCATTAATATCCACTATTGTCATTATTAAATAAATAAAAATTGTAATTGCTTTGTTTTAATAAATTGAAATTATAAATACACTCAAACTTGCTCGGGCTGCACTGAACTAAATTAGATTGTTTTCAATTTGATGAAGATGGATTTAATTTAAAATTGTAAAGACTAAACAGAACTGAACCAAGTCATAAGTGGATAAATGCCTTTTGAAAGATAGAAAATTTGTGACCGCACTAAAAGGAGACATATTACACCTTTTGAATTAGTTGTTAAAAAAACTATATTTTCTTTCACTGATGAAGTGGGCAAATTACGGAATGACAAAGCCAATTTTCACAGAGTTCCAGTTGCACACTAGTAAGCCACCGCTAAGTCCATTTTATGAACTCACCATGAACTGGTCAGAATGGCGGGAGGGCTGGAGTCAGCAGCCATTGGGCCGAGGGGCGGGGGAAACTCCGCTCAGGTCGACAGTCCATTGCAGGGTTCAGAGAGCATAAGACACAATTTTCACATAAGAATTTGTCAGCAGAGAGCTCAGACTTCAACCCCTTTTGAGAACTTTGATGCTGCATACAGCAGTGTACATATATACAGTTGCTAAATTTCTAATATTTCATAATTGATCACATAATTAAAGCTATTATTTTTTCCGGGTGGAGAGGTATGGTATAATGCAGTCCTTCAGACCATAACCTTGTAATATAGTATCTTGTATAAATCTCACGTGAAACACACTGTTGGTGAATAGGATCTGCATGATCCAACTTGACACCTATAGAGACTTCCCTTTTTGAATTGAATTATTACTTTGCCATTTCTGCCTGGGATCCCATTTTCTACAGCCATGAGCCATATGTTAATAGATTACTTCAATTACAAATTTCAAAGTTTAAACTTGACAAAGACTTTATATAACTTCAGCAGCGACAGGGTGAGTAATATTTTTCACTGCTGCTGGTGAGATATCTGAACCACTGGCATCCGTCTGGGCAGGAGAATCAATTTCTGTCTAATGGGGGCATGTAATACGATAATACTGGTCAATTATCAGTGAAAGGGTATGATTAGCATCCTCATTGTTAACCTCTCAGCTTTCAGCAGGGGGGGGGGGGAAATCAGGCATCACATTAAATATTTCAATAGAGTGTCACAGAAATGCAAGGAGAAAAACTCATTTAAAATGGTTACAAAAGAGCCATATCTCACTTTCTCTGACAGTGGATTTGATGCTCTAATTAAATATTGAGAGCACATTACACAGCTCACACATTACAGTGGAGCATCTGAATATGGTTATTGCGCCAATGCTGATAATATGTATATTAGCAATAGCTTTTCATCTTGCAAAGATATTATTATTTAGCATAATGGCATAAACACAACTCTGGTAATAATAAAATGGCAACAATTATTTTTTTTTATGCAAATATACCAGGCCAGCGCTTTGCATAGTCGCTCCACAGCAGAAATGACCCAGGTTCAGGTTTCAGCATTTTTGTGTTGACTTTGCGTGTTCTCCCTGGGATGACTGGGATTCCCTGATGCTCTGATTTAGTCTTACAGTTCAAAGAAGTGCATATTATGCTCACTGCCCATTTCAACCTGCCTTTACCTTTGAGTAAGTCCATGTTTGTTTATGGATGGTTTAATTTGAGTTTTTGCTGCCTGGGAGTAATATTAACATTTTGGAGTCATGACTTTAATCAGAGAGGGGAAGCTAATGGTTATGGTAATGGCAAAAAAGCCTTTATTGTTCCAGAACACTTAACAGGACATTTAAATCTCAATTTATACATTCATGATTGCAAATATTTCTGTAATGTAGAAGAAAAGAAATGGCTTATTTAAATATTTTCATCTCTTTTTCAAAAAATAAAATAAGCTTACTTAGTTTTAGTTGTCTGAACTAGCTGAGTATGGATAAAAGTGAATAAAGTTTTATTGATCATTTTCAAAAACAAGAAGAAATCACAAACAACGCTCTTTTCTAGTATACTGATGACATAAATGCTTTCCAAACAAGCTCCACAGAAAGCTCTTCCTGCCAAGAAGACAATATCACAAAGTGATTTTCATTCTTTTTGAGATGAGTGATCACTAGGTTCAGCTTCCTGGATCAGCCATGACTGGATAAGATGTGGAGAATCCGATAGGTTGCCTCTCTCTACCAGCAATTTCACAGTGAAAGAAAAAGAATCACAGGTTGAACCATGCCTGTGATAAACTGCAGCCATAAAAGACTCTCTCACCGGGTTTTTCATCTTATAGGAGTGGATAAATTTCATACCAGTGTTTAAGCTCAAGACGGAGAATCGAGTGAAATTTTTGATATCAGCAAGTTTTGTACAACAGCGATTTTCTTTGTCTTTTGTCCAGAGTTTGGTGCAATAAAGTAAAGGAACTTGACAATGTAAAAGAAAAAAAGAAATAAAAATGGCAAATAAGTTGTTTTGCTGACTGATAGGCTTCTTGAGTTACCTCAAGTTGAAAAAAATCAACACTGTTTCTCGCGCAACAAAAGGACTGCAAATGAAGTTGTGCTGAGCTTCTAACATTTTTTTTTGCTGTTCCCTTCATTCATTATTCACTAAGGGCATAAAAGTGTAAAATGACTGCTCCCCAACACGTTTCACGCAGCCATACTCATTCTTTTACCTTTCTCTGACCCCGGCTCTGCTGTCAACTTTGAAATAGTCCTGGTCTGAGCTGTGTTAGAGGTGCTAAATTTTCTATGTGGCATATCACCGAAGGTGTCTGGTGCCACTTAAATGTTCACACCTTCTCTCAATGTCATGGTACGCTTCATTCCCTTCCCACCTAAGGGAGAAGACAAGAGGTCACAGGAAAACATTGTTCTGTTTAAGCTGGAGTCATGCTACCACTGTGCAGCCCTAAACTCTTAAGCGCAATGTTGAGACCCAGAATAAAGTCAATACAAAGTCACTCACCTGAGAAGCAGGCTTATCAGAAATGTTTGTCATGCTGCTACGCTTTGATGCTTGTAAAAGCAATTTTTAGCTCACAAATAAATCAAAGGTCTAGTCATTCATTGTACACCTTCATTTATGCTTCTTTGGGTTCATTAGCATATTTCACAACACATCTAATGAATCATGGATATTCATATATAAATTCCAGGAGTTGCTAAATATCACAAGTCCTCTTGGTGGATTGAAATTAAAGACTTTTTAATGGGAGCTAAATGTCAAGTAATCGGCTAAGCATGACTGGTTAATGAAGGAGAAGTTCTCCCATGGGGAAAACTTTATGGAAGGATAACAGCAAATCTAATGAAAAAAAGAGGAGTGAAGCACCTTAATGACATAGTCAAGATTGTTAAAAACAAAAATGGTGCTGTTAAGAGGTGAAGGCTATGGTTAATATTATCTATCCATCCAATGACTGAATGCATTTATTGTTGCTTGATCTCCTCAGTCAATGGCCAATATGCAGGCTACACACAAATGGCCAATTGCATTATTGCACAATGTTCGTCTCATCATGTTCAGTGAAAAACAAGTCACTCTAAAAAAGACCTCAGCCCTCAGTGAGTTTTACCTGTACAGATAAATGTGAAACTAAAAAAACTTGTTATAACTGTGACAGATAATGATGGTGCCAGTCACAGCACAGTAAGTAAAAGTGACCTGCTGGTTAAATTTTGTGTTGGACTCAGACTGTACTGTAAGTAAAATATAGAACATAACTTAAATTGTCAGGGTGAGGAGCATGAGCAAAGCATTCACCAAATCATATGAAATAGCAAAAGGGATATAATGACCTGCGGCTAAATTATACAATAGAAGTAATGAGCTATGAGTCATGCTTATTATCTTTTCTTGACCAGCAATGATTAGAGCAATAACAAAGGCGGTATTTCTATGCAACATGGAATGTGAGAAGCTATCTGCGAATTTACAACAATCAACATCATACTGCACAAAACTATTCGTACCCTCAAAGAGGCTCATTTTAAACCTCTAGGATTTAAAATAATTTTAATTCAACCAAGAAGTTTATTTCTTTTTCTTCTCTTCTAAAACTTAGGGTAGGGTTAGGACTGGCATCTTCAGGACTGGATGCCACATTTATTTGTAAAGTAATATTTTCGAAGCATGAACTGAGGAATAATTTCTACAAGTTATGATTTTAGTCACGTTTTTTGCTTGTGGATGTCTACATAGCTCTAGACTTTCTGAAGAAACATAAACGAAAAATATTTGGACTCAAAGCCTGAAGTGGCAAAAAAAAAGGTTTAGCACCAAATGATGAACAATGGACCCCTCCTTCCAGGTAATACAACACACAACTGAAGTAATCCTCGATAGAGGGGAATCTATCCATCTAAAGGAATCAATTATTCATTGTACTCTGTCTTCCTGCTGGTCAGTTAGAAGGCAGAAGCTTTCTCTTGGAATAGTGGTTGAAACAGGAGAAAAGTTCCTCCCTTCAGTCTGACAGCTTCCAGCTAGAAAGGTCTCTTTCTCAGCAGCAGGCTCCTCAGCGCGAGCCTGACCCGAGCTACCAGAATAGACTGAACATCTATTAATCAAGTTAATGACTTGAAAGGAAAATATGCTCAACTTTGCAAAGTGCACTTAATGATAGCAAGTTCAATATAAAGCCCATATCTTTACATCAGCAGCAGCAGAAACTCAGGAGCTTAAAATGAGGAGCTCAAGCAAATCTCTTTCAAAACAGATCAATACAGCCCGCAGTGGGTGAAGAATTGGTATATTATTCATGAGCGATAATGACTGCTCAGCCTTATCATGTCAAGCTTGCGAAATATGAATTTATGTTACTGTATGCATCCCATCAACCCAGCAAAAATAATGATGCACAATACTACTGTACGCTCGTATCTGACACAAGCGCTTTCATTTACTCCAGTCAAAAGCCAGTGGTCATTATCTAATCATTGCTGAGCCCCTCATCAGGCTGATCCCGTTGTTGCTGCAGACATAATTAACACACTCTTGCTGGATAATCCTTAATTATTTGCCTGTGAACTAGATGACACTCTTTTATTGTTGTTAGGTGAGAGCTGTTGAGTCCAATCTGAGGTCTAAGAACTCTGTGATAGTTTAATTCCAAATTTAATTGCCGTTTCAGACAGAGAGAAATTAATCCATTTTAACGTATCCCATGCTGGGGAACTTTATAGAGGTTTTCCAAGGTCACTGTCTTCCAGAAATAAGCCACGCTTCAAGCTGCTCGCATACTCATAACTGGTCTCAACTTAAAATCCTCTCATTAAAGCTGGCAGAGGTTCTTAACTGGACTGTTTACTCTGCAAGTAAAATTTGTCATCAACCTGAATGTACTTCTGAACAATAAACCAACAGCACAGGGGCTTGCAAATAAACGTCATATTCTGCATCTAAAGAGGATCATGGACTTCGGATGCTTCCTGTGAGACCTTCTCTAATTTCTTCATGCCTGAAACAGACAGCATAAAGAACATGATCTGCTTTTTCAGACGGAGTCAGTGGTGAATTTTAATGTAGGTAAAACGGCAACACGGGTGGCATAGCATAGCCTCGGGGCATCAGGAATGTTTTTTTTTTTTAAAAAGTCAGTCAGTTACACCCAACAGTGTTGCTGTTATCTGTGTGCATGCCACTTCAATAGGAAGCCCCACTGTAAGCTCTGTGTGAAAATATTGCTGAACACTGCAACTGATCAGAAAGCTGGAAGTCGAATCAGATTCACAGCTTCAGTTTGAGAGCTCACTTAATCCTGAAAGACCCGGCCATAGAAAAACAGGGAAAAAAAGCTCAACCTTTAAGATGATTTTATAGGAGTACTTTGGAGATAAAAATATGACATTCTTGAATTGTTTTCGTAACGTTTTAGGAAAATGTTAGTTTTACAACGCTGGGTGATTTGGATGGCAGAATTTCCTGTGAGCTGTTGACAGTCATTGTCAGAATAACTTAGAAGAATTTACCTCTTTTTACCAATAAAACATTATGAATAGCAACATAATTGCAAAGCATGCAACTTTTGGAACACATCAAAGTCACGCATAGTGCCAGATATGCCGGTTCTCATCCATACTTTGAAGCCCCATGGGTGTTGCTTGTGTCTCGGGTATTGTTTGAAGTCGCAAAAACAAATTTAGGACATTGGGAGTGGAGCAATGGGTTATGTTTCACTACTGGCACCTGTTCATACTCTCTAGCATACATATTGTGCTCTGATTATCATCTTAAAGGGAAAGCTGGTGGTAGCAAATGGACAGCCTGGTCTTGGGCCACACCTTGCTTTGAAGAGCCATTTCAACTTTTCCACAAAATGCCTATGCTAGAATCTGAGCTTTAACAAACAATTGGGGTAGCATTGCATGACTGGACAATAGAATGTAATCTCTAAGTCTGTGTAAAAACCCTGAAGAAAAGTCAATATGTGTACATTTTAATTTTTGTTTGAAATAGATATGTTGAGCATTACAACACTGGGCCTTAGAGGGGATAAAAGGCCAATGGAGCAGTTTTAAGGTGCTATGTTCCATCCACCCATGGTCTATTTGGATAATCTGTGCAAGATAACATGAAGGTGTCTCCAGTGGTCATTGGGTATGTGGAGGGGTAAAGCCCAGCTGTTAGTACATTCCAGAGCAACAAAGTCAAAAGTTAAAAGACTTACTTTCCACTAGACAGAATTTATTAAAAAGGAGTTTTGTTAATAGTATTGGTGCAGCAAGATTATATTGGATGCTTCTAGACGGAGTTTGTCTCTTCTTCTCATGTATAAGTTGATTCTCTCCGGGTACTCTGGCTTCCTGCCCAAAAACATGACTATTTGGGTAAATTGATCTCTATAATCTTGACGTTAGTCATGAGTGCATGCATGGCTGTTTGTCCTCTGTATCTGGGTTACTCCATGATAGACTCTTCCCTGCCTTTTGCTGGAGATGGGATCCAGTCTCCTCCACAAACAACTCCGCAGGGATAAGTGTGTACAGAAATCCTTCCAACACAACCCAGGCGCTTCAGAAATTATTCTGAAGAAAAAAAATGTTGGTTGCTTCAATAGGAAGGGTAATTTTCAGTGCATGTGTCAAAATTCACACTTGTGACATTTTACTCACGCATTGAAGCATAATGTTTAATGTGTTCATGGCTTGTTACCACAGTGAATGAGATAAGAGCTATAATGTGTTCAACTGATTCAATCACAAATAGTACATACATGTGAATTAAATGGTGAAAGATATTTTCAAAAGTAAACAGTTAAGTGAACAAGTAAAACATGCATAACTACTTAAAACAAAATGATGACTACCTTTACCCATTCATGCTTATGTAAAAGCTTGAGTCAAAGACTGCTGACTTGACAGTTGTTCAGCAGACAGTCAGTTTCCCCCTCTGCAAGGAGAACATGAAAAAAAGGTTTGCTAATTAGGGAATTAGCTGTGTAGAGTGCTGTATCCCAGCATATTAATGGAAGGTTGAGTGAGAGTAAAAAGTGTGGTTAAAAAAAAAAAAGGTACTTAAGCAACTTGGGTAACTGCAGCCCTGAGAGGATGGAAAAACAAAGCCCATTCACAAGTGTGGGAGAGATCAGAGGCCACTGCTAAAAAGAACAGAACTTCCCAACATCTCAGTAGAGCCAGAAGCAGCAAGAGTCCAGTTTTTGATGAGGTAATAACTTTATATAAATCTCGTAATGTCTATATTACACAGAACTTTAGTTCTATTTTAAAACGTCTTTTTACGGTATAAACAAAGTTGTGAAAATGCTTTTTTTTTATGAAGATGCAGTCACTCAAAGTAAACACCAATGAGTTTTTGAACACAATTAAAGCTGAAAAAGTACAATAGTCTGACTATAAAATGGCAAAATGACTAAATTTATTGAAATCAACATTTCTATCTTTTAGATATTGAAATAATGGATCCCCTTTAAAAAAAAAGAAACACATTCCCTTCCAAACTTTTTAAGGCATCAGAATCACCACCAATATCTATGAATGCTTGATTTTTTTTAAAGTCCGTTTCCTTTATTTAATCTTTAACTAGGGAAAAGCTCTCTGATATTAAAAATCTTTTCTCAAGAATGCCCTGCAACAGTTTTGAAATGCATTGCCCATTGAGTAATGAATATATGAAAGATATGGGCTTCTATTTTTCTTGTAAACAGCTGAAATAAATGAACTTTGCAAAGATATTCCAGTTTATTAAGATTGGCTTTTATGAGGCAGCAGGAGTTCAGGGAGATGCAGCAGCTTGTCCATGAGGTACCCGTCAGGAATGACATTTAAAATCGAATATAAAAGAAACAGACCCAAGCAGGAGAAACAAGCACAAGGGAAATGTAAGCAATCTGTATTGACTGTAGCTGTAAAAGACAAGGCTGACTAACACCAGCGTACAAAGTGTTACAGTAGTCAAACTAAAAGCGTGGATCCCCTTTCCGTATAACTCAAAGACTAAAAGGATTTCACCTTCAATTAAAACCTTAATTTTAAGTGAAAGTTTGATGCTGAACCAACATATTTTAAAATTAAAATCAATAGTTTTATGCTAGACTGAACGCCTCCCAGATCTTTACCGCCGAATACAATCCAAAAAAAGTAACTTATTCCCTATTTGAAATCAAGCAGATTGAAAGTTGTTCAAAATGAAGTGTTGGCAGGATAATTCAAAGGTTGTTTTAGTTAAAAGGAATGACTGTGGTTTAATGATACATATGCATGTCATCTACATAGAGGATTTTAAACGAATGCATTGCAAATGAAACACAGAATCCATTAATGAAGATGCATGAACAGGCTGAAACCATTTGACTATGTAAGGCTTTAGAAAGCATCTAAGATTTTGAAACTGTTTGTTTGGCAACATTTTGGCAAAGACAGAGTAACATACAGGATAAAAGTGACTTGCAACAAAACTGAATGCAGTTGCATGCCATAACATAGCTGATTGGTCAACCCATTCTCACTCCCAACTCGTCATATATTGACGCATGGGACGGTCCGTCCTCGTCACATGTTGACGCGCAGGGTACCCCTTTCGCGTCAATATGTGACGCGAAGTGTTTTACACTATGCCTTACCGTAATTTTTGCCCTAAACCTAACCAAATCATTGGGTTTTGAAGGTTCGGCAGCGGTTACGAGAACCCTTCGCGTGAAAAATCCACGTAAAACATGTGACCTGCCCAAGTCGTCAACTTTTGACGCGAAGGGTATCAGAAATTGTCCTAACTCGTCAATATATGACGAGTTGGGAGTGAGAATGTGTTGGATTGGTAGCTTTGTATCTGTGCTGAAAGCCTAATTCAAAGTTTTCTAAAGGAACCTGTTATGACTATATATATACTGTTTATTTTTATATAGTATGATTTGAGACTCATTTTACTTCACTTGATAAAAAATGTTGTTTTTTTCCTAAGAATATTGCTAAACCCTTGTTTTGTCTCTATTAATTAAATATCATGTATCATGTCACCATGTATGGCATCCAATGTATCTGTGATAAGAAAGATATTTTCTTATATTTAATGTGTAAATGGAAAGCTTATATTTTTCCACTTAGGGCAGTCTTTGTCTAATGTGTCATTGTGTCACTTCGCAGCATTTATCTGGAACTGCAAAATTGAAACAGAAACAATATAGAAATAAGTATGAAAAATATGCTTGGTGACAAAATAAATATTCTTCCATTTGGAATTAGTTGATTTGAAATCTTGAAGTATCTTTTTGTTCATATCACAATTGTATTTTTCTCAGTGTCCAGGGATTTGTGCTAAGCAATAACAAAACAAACAAACAAAAAAAATAAATTGGAAAGTAAAGAAATGTTTTTCTTTCTTAATGTGGACAAACCCCTGGCAACAGAAGGATTGTATTTCAGCCTTCTAACATGATGGTGTGTGAACGGGAAGCTGTTAACTTGGCACTTACATTAGTTGAGGAACATTAATCCAGATGGATTTACATGCAGTGGCTATTACAAATGGATTGTCGTTGATTTAACAGTAAATCCACCAACCCTAGACATTGGTTTTTGCCCTTGATGGAACATTAACAATACTCTTTAAGATTCTTGAGTGGAATATTAAAAATGTTTTACTCTGCTCTGTGCACAGATACTTTACATGCACATTGGCTCAGATGCATAGAGAGAAATGCTTATTTCAGGATTCATCAACGCTTCTCTGGGATCCCGGTTACAGGATCACACTTTCTGTAGACCCCCAATCCTCTTCAATTAGTGACCTCCACAGGCTCTCTGAGAAGAGTGCTGAGATCCCCTTCACATCCGTGTGATCAGAAAGTATGATTAATGCTCGCTATCCATTGGAGCTCGGACTAATCATCCAAATATTCACAAAGCCATTAATACCTCTCAAAATACTGGCTGGAAAATCCGCTTTACACAGCATTTTGGGATAGCCTGTCTGCTGCATAGCCTTATTGAAAAGTGAGTCATTAAAAACACGCACTTCTGCACAGATAGATTTAGAGAGATGGATATATAGATATCCATCCATCCATACTGAAAATGTTATATAACAGACTAAACCTACATAAGGTGGAAGAAAAATTCTTACTTTATTGTTAAACGGTTTAACCAATAAAAGATCTGAAAATAGTGGTGTTCATTTCATTTCCACACTCTTTACTCTATGGACTTTATAATAAAGATACAAGAAAATAAGTAATCTGTAACAGTCAAGAGATCCATAATAATTGAAGCAGCTGCTGCTAAATTTCACAGTTCATGCAGTTAAATACATTGATCAACCCGCAATAAAAAAGTCAAAAACGACTTTTCTTCTACTTCACTGTTAACTTTGTGTTTATCTATCATTTAAAAAAACTTTGAAGTTTATGATTACAATGCAACACAATACGAAAAACTTCAAATTAGCACAAACTAAGCTTTTCCAATGTAGAATACATCATATTTGTGGATTTATCGCCATTTTATAAATGAGATTTTAAGCGGTTACACTGAGATTACGTCCTGAAAGCTCGAAAGGTTTTCTGATTGCAGCTCTTATTTTTGTTCGCTGGCCTAATGCTCAATTTCAATTGGTCAAATAAAAGAGTCGCCTTTAGAGCACTTCAACTAATCACCCATCTGTGGCCATTGTCTACAAGAAGCATATGTGACTGAGATTTCTGTTTAATATAATGAGGATGGAGATAAGTAGTATTTGATTACTTCCTCACAAACAATGTAGGCAGAATTCGAGTATGAGGCACATAGAGATTGGTCCATGCACAGATATCATGCTAATAACACTACTTAGCTCCACCACCCACATAAAAAAAACAACTTATGAATTTTAACTAGCCAGATATTCCTGCACTATTTGTTCCATGGTGTATCAAGCACACTAACACAGAATGGACAAGAAATCACTTTTCACTATCTGGTTTTTGCTGAAGTGATTAGATCATTTGATAGCACCATTCCGCCGCCTCTATTTTCTCCACTATAGGATGTTCCCCAAGGGAGAACACAGACCATAATGATTTTCCAGAAATATTATCGACCTGGGCTGATGCCGAAGGTGGCTATTACTGTAATAATGCTCTTACCTCATGTGTAGATAAGGTCCAGCCTAAAAATCTAGCAGTTCATCATTTGAAAATATAGCCAGGTGTGGTTTTCTGCTCTGACAGAAACACTCACCCAAAGGCTTCTCTTTGATTCTGTAATCAACCTTAAGTTTCTTGTTTTGTATATTAGTGTCAAAGAATTTTTTAACCACAATATATTTCATGTTTTAATAAAAAAATAAAAAGTTAGAGAAATCTGAACTAATTTTCTTTTTTCAAACAAGAGCAAGCATAAATAAATACAGGAGTACCCAAACCAGACTGGTTAATGTCTAATTCATATGACAAGACAATTATGCCGATTTCTGACTCAATTTTCCGCTTTTGACAATCTTAAAGATGCTACAATTATTGTGACGACTCTAAAGATAATCTAATGAGACATTTCTCTCATGTGTGGCATGTTAAGAGTGATCTAGTCTGATATTACTTTATGAAGCACATATATGAGCATATTTTAGACAAGAACTCATGATTAATGTAAAAGCTACTGTATGTGGTGTTACTCAGACCTCAGTTTGAAATTACAGCATACCACAAGTACTTATCTGTGATTGTTGAACATTGGCGGTACTTGGAAGAATTTTAGACATAACGCAGGACTGCAAAGATTTACAATAGAGCAGAATGAAGTAAGATGGCACTCTTCATCACTGGAAGCTCAGTAGGCAGCTAGCTGGAAAAAAAAGACTAACATTTCTTCTTGAGATGATTAAAACCGAATGTCACTGCTGCTACACTGCAGATCCGAGGATAGCCATTAAGAATAACCATTAGGGCCTATTTTCATTTCATCTTGAAAATGCTTTTATCGGCAGAGATTTGAAAGTGAAGGCACAGAGAGAAGTCTCATATGTCAGCAGCAAGTTTAGGGCAAACAATGCACCAAGTGTCAGACTAATAGTGGTAAAGAAATAATATTTACTCCCCCACACCTATCTAAGAGCACCTCTTAGAAAATCTCTGTCCTCCTGAACTCAAGTGGCTATTGACTTGTTTTTCATGGAACAGTACAATGTGAGTCTATTCAGCAACTACAAAGGTGGGATGATGGGAGATCAGTCTTTGTTAAGGAGCACCACAGTGTGAAATTGAGCGTTGCTGTTGGATGCGACAGCATTTATTAATGTTCATGCTTGCTAATCTCTGTTAGCTTATCAGGCCATGATAAACATCCCCATTTCCCCCACGGATGGAATAATAATACAGACCTATGAATATTCATGTGCTGAAACTGCAAAGAGTGCATGGTGATTGAAAGATATTGCAAACCATTGCCGTGTGATGCTGAATTTAGTTTTGATTAAAAACAAAAACAGGGCCTTGCAAAACTATTCATACCTCACAAGCTTTTTTTTTTTTGTGTGGTTGTAGCATTTTTACAACCAGAACTTTCTATGTGTTTTATTAGGATTCTACTGCAAGTAACAGACCAACACAAATCAGTGCATAACTGAAGTGGAATGAAAATAAAATATTCCCAAAATATTAACAATTAAAAATCTGAAATTGTAGAGCCCATTTGTATTTAGTCCTGGTGTCCAAGAAGATGATTGATGATGAATTAGATTTACAGTAGGTCTGGACTTTGACTTGACCAAGCTTAGATTGAATGGAGCCAAAGCTGAACCTTGGTTCTAGTTTCAAATCCTTTGCAGCCTCTAACAGGTCTTCTAATGTTGTATTTTTAACCCTCCTTTGATCCTGTGACATCATTACGTTGGGCTGGGCCAGAGCCTTTTTAGAAAAGATTTCAATTAGACTGTAACCAGATTCAAAAAGTAAAGCTACAGTTAGATTCTGAGAAAAAAATTTTCATCCAGATTTTCTCTGCATCTTATTCAAGTTTGTCAAGCAAGAAACTTCATAAGCATACAGGCGTAAAATGCATGCATAAAACAATATATGAAAATAATGTTTCAGCAATAAAATACAGAAGTGTTACAGAGAATTGACCACCCTCAAAGATTATAAAATTCTCTAAGAGGAAATGTAATTTTAAGGATCAGAGCTGTCAGTAAACAATTCCCCATTCATGTCTAAACTTCAAAAAACACTTCTTCTGGGAAAAGTTCTGTTTTTCCAGTCCACGGATAAAACATGCCTCTTTCTATGATTTGAAGACAGGTTTATTTTTGCTGTGTTACAAGGGCCAGAGTCACCTCACCCCTTCAGTGTGTGCGCTACATGTGTTTAAAACATCTTGCAGAAATCTTAACAGCTCGCTGATGACCTGTAGTACCTGAAATTTATAGAGCTTTTAATATTACAGAACCATGAAAAATCCTGTTACAGATTTCATCTGTTTCGATTCTGAATTATTCAGTCAGACTCGCTCATTGGGGATTTTATGAATTAGTGTCAGGAATGTACATTAGCTTAACACATGGTCCCATTTCGGCAAAAGTTTCCAGCTAGTTATTGCACTATTTTGGGAGGACTGCACATTGAAGGAAAAACTCCATGAACATGCATGAATGGAAATTCCAGCTGGAGTGGATAGAAGATGAGAAAGATTTTGTAGTGAATGCTTTTGAGATCACACGTGCAGAAAAACAAAGTCTGTCCAGTTACTTTTCTGTGGCTAACAAGAGCGTATTTGGCTACAACTTAGATCGTCACAAACAGCACCGCTACAGTGACCACCACGTGCAATAGACCCGTGAACAAGAGAAAATAAAGCGATCTTTGCTTGTCCTTTTTGCCTCTGCTGGAGACTGAGGCATCTGATATGCTTCTTATTCTTCTTCATTGATATAGGTTTTATATTTTGCCATTTGAGCTGAATTGAAGAGGAGTGGAAATGGCTGAAAACATGGCTAAAAAGCCTTCTGTGGTAGGAAAGGGAGAATTAGCTGGTAAGGGGAATGCTTCAGAGGAAGAGGATCTTGATGGTAATGTGCATCATCCTTGAAATGCTGATCAATTAGCTGAGCAAAACAAACCAGCACAACAATAGCTCAAATAACAAAATCTGACAGTATGAGGAAAAGATACTGGGACGCAATTAACTGAAAAATGTTGAGATAGAACTGGAAGGAAAAATTTGCAAACTAAGGCACATGACTTGATCTTTTGTTGAAACAACACAAACATTTTCAATGTTCATGTATTTACAGTTAGTGCATAAAATAGCATTGAAATCACTTAAAATACTCATGCACTTTGTGTTCACTGTTGGTGGAATTATAAAGGTTAAAAATGTCATTAAATTGGTATTAAAAAGCACAGAATTTGATTAGCTGATTTCTGCTGAAAGCCTGTTTCAGCTTAAGCTGCCTGTTTAATGTAATGCCTCAGCATCTCATCTGGATCTATGATCAGACTTCTTATAAGTCACATCAAAATCTTCATTATGTGTTTTTTAAGCAGTGGATTGAACTACAGTGCTTCAGGTTATAAATGTGACAAAAGAGCAAAAACATGATAACTGCAAGCAGGAAAATGCTTTTCAGCAGCATTTCACAAACATGATGCATCTAGACAACAGTACATAAACAACAAAAATTGAGTAAGATAATAAATGTGTAACAAAATACTGACATTTCCTTGACATCATGTCTGTCTCTTACACACATCAACTTATCATTTTTTTCCCCACCACCTGACAGGAATGATTGTGACAGCAGTGCATCTGCCTGCCATAACAGAATTACAAAAAATCTCAACATAGACAGAAAATAAATATAAGCAGGTAATGGTCATATCAGATATAAAAAAAAAATACTGACACACTGGCCATCTAAGCATAAATAATATCTTAATGGGCTCCTCTTCGACTGAGAAGAAGAAAAATACAAAATGATAGCATACAATGTGTCTCAAAAATTAAAACATGATGCTTAGATGATGTTTCAAACTGCATGGCAGTGACGTTAATCAATGATTTTGAATGGACTTTGTCAATGTTTCTGTTTACAATTTCTTAGTAATCTTTTTAGCAATTTTTTTTAGGGATCTCTAGAATTTCAGCTATTTACATGTGGTTGTAGTTATTTATGTTCTCGAATGGCTCAAAGTCCAGACTAAATGCAAATGAGAAGCAATACTAGGATTTGAAGGCTGATGTTCACAGAAGCTCATCGTCCAGCCAGACTGACCTTGAGCTACTTTGCAAAGATATGCAAAGCTGACAGCCAGGTGCCACAAAATACCTGTAGCTGCAGTGATAAAAATATTCTACACAGAAGTGATTTCTAAAACTGCTACACATTTCAGATTTTTATTTTTTAAAACTGAGGTTGTTAAGATTCCTGTTTTGCATTTTTTTTTTTTTGCAAAGATACCAACTGTTCATAACCTCCCCACAAATCCTGCCAAATGAAATCCACACTCTCAGGACAGTTTAGCTCTGACATGAATTTTAGATTTGTGATACTTTCAAAGGGAACTTTGTGAATGAACCTACCACACAGTGCTTTTTTTTTTGTGCTTGAATTGTTTTCCTTCACAGCTGTCCTATTTTTCAACTTTGTTTGGATGCAGCTAAATACTTCAGTGGATGACCATGCACCACGCTGGCACCAACTGCTGCCAAAAGATTAACTTCAAAGGCTCTACATATCTTCAAGAATGCATTTTTGTTTTTAAGGAGGAAACAAAAATGAGCTGTTTTCTCCACCCTTAGTAGCAAGCGTCCATCTGCAGCACACAGACCGTGGAATGAGATCCTGTTGGGTGTATTTCAGTCTGTTCTGTCACACAGCACCTAATCTGAGTCTTGGATGAAAGATACGTTTTGACGAGGGTTGTATGAGAATTTAATGAGGCAAGATAGGAGTGAGCCTGGAGCTACTGCAGCCCATTGATGTGAGATGTTTTAAGGGGATTCCTACTTCTTTGCCTTTATGTTGGATGCGTTTGTGTGCGAGTCTAAAACAAAGCAAGTGTATTGCAAATTTTGCCCGATATGATTTATTTATTTTTTTTAACTAGCTGCTTGTGAAGCTCGTTGTGACCTTGATTTGAACTGCTTCAAAGCCATCGTTTGACCTGAAAGGACACATCGCATATAACATTTACCTAAAACTGTCTTTGTCAGATAACACCGTTGCACCCTCGCAAAATCCCCTGATCCATCTTTAGTTGAAAGGCGAGCCTTATTCAAAGGCATGCCTTGGGCAACATACATCTGAAGTAAAGGAAGATCAGCTTCTCCAGCTACCCTTTGATATCAGGACACCCCACTGTAAGTCTTGATTTTTTAGTGTGTTTATTAGCTGCTACAACAGATTTTTGATGGTCTCTGTTCAGAGGTGGAGAGCGCTGGAATCGTCCTCGGGGATGAATATGTGTGCATTCAACGCGGTAATGTGTTCTAATGGGCTTTCCATTCACTTCCTTGCAGTCTTCTCAACATAGCCCTTTAATGTTTCTGTCTGAATACAGGCATCTTCTCTAGTGTTCCCGTAACAGGTCTCCTAGAGGTCAATTAGCGATAATGAGGCAATAATGTGGTTTACTGCAAACCTAATTAGATTTGGTTTAGCCAGTGGGCTCTCTGATGTCCCCTCTAAGAGGCTAAACTATGCATATCATTTTCTGGGTGTTTGTTTCATTTTACTTCATGTGGACAGGAAGCAGTTTTCACACAGAAAGCTGTAACACTTGATTCAAATGTTTACCTTTTAAGCCTCCATCACTATCATCTAATTAGTGGGAATCCGCTCTTTCACACAACAAGTCATAATATGGAGGCTCTTTATTTAAAACAGTAACAGGCAGAAGAAGCCAAACATTTCCCTAAGTATAGTGCAAACATACTTACACTCCTTGAACTTGTTCAAATGTTGCCACATTTGAACAAATGTACCACCAGACGTCTCTACTGCAGTGCTTCTACTGTTTTTGGCAATAAGTTAAAGTTTTTTGGTGCCAGCAAAACAAGCCATTTCAAAACCTACAGTATGTAGTATCACAAATCAGCAGGCACTGCCCCTCACCTAGCAAAGCCCCTTATGTTCCCATACAACAAGCAGAGTTTGAGCATGTTTGTTCAGCTGGTTTTACTGCAGTATGTGCTTTAAAATGGCTGCTGGAAAAAACATGTGTTTTGTTGTTAACTTACCATTCAGACACCACTTTCTTGTTTGTTCAGCAGGATATTCTTCAGCTATGGTTGTATAATTGCTCATCTGTTTGCAGCCATTTTCACTTGCAAGTGCAAATGTTGAGTTGGGGGCGTGGCCATCAGCAGCTTATTTGGATTTAAAGTAACAAGAGGCCCTAAAACCGATCATTCTGAAAGGAGTTCAAAATAACTAATCAGATCAAAATCTCATTATCAAAGGATGACTTTGTGAAAAAAAATGTATTGGACATGTTTTGTATGGCCCATAGACCTATCCTAACCTGTTCAAGCCTGATAGACTAAAACAAATTATTGCAATATGGTGAAGTTGAAAGAAATTGTACTTTTTAATGTATTTTATTTGCCATCTGACTCAAACAGTATTCTTCACAGGTTTGCTGTGTTCCCCACATAGCTGGATGCAAACTGTAAAGAGGTATTTTCATGCCTTTCTTATTGCCTCTCATACTTAAAGGGCAAAATTGCTGAGTTCACAACTAATAGTAATGCTTTCAGCAGTTTCTCCCACTTCATCTGTGAATTTCTGCAGCTCCGCCAGAGTTACCATGGAATTTTTGGTCTTCATCTCTGCCTGATGCTCTCCTGGCCTGTCAGTTTAGGTGGAACACCATGTCTCAGAATATAAATAATGGGGTCTTCCAGAAAAAACCCCACAAATTAATTTAGATTAAATAAAAGAATATTTAAAAGTAAGATAAATAATTTGTGTGTCGTTTCTGGCAGCATGATATTGACTTTTAGTCTGAGTAAGAGAGGTTGCGTGATGTGTTATGATGACATGATGTGGATTTTTGGTTCAGCTTGTTGAATATTAATTAAACTGAATGAAAATGAAACTTGATGGATAAATATAGATTCTGATTGTAATTTTTTTGACCCTGTCAGTCATTTCTTAAGGTTGAAGTAAAGGATTTACATTATGAGTGATGAAATAATAATCAGTAAGCAGGAGCAGGAAGAGTCACAACTCCCAAATGGGTATGAAGCAAAATACCAAATCACGAGTCCTATTCTCATGGCTTATTTCAAATAAATCCCTGGCTGGCTTATTAAACTTGTGATTTAATGTAAATAGTCTTTGAGGTCAACTGACTAAAGCAGTGGTGCTGAGATGTGAGGAGGGCAGTGTCCATATTTCTGCCACAATGAAGCTTGTAAGATACTAACACCAGAGGTGAATGTCTTCTCTGTGACCCATTGGCCCAAAGAAAAGGTTTAAATTCTGCATTCGTCTTCCATGAGAGCAGGCATTCAAGTCTTTTCTTGGCAATTTGTGCCGCATTGTTGCAGGAAATTATGGGGGGGACTCTCGGTTCCCTACTGAACATAACAAAAGCGCAGATGAATATAGATATTAACTGAATTTACTATGACAGGTTTAGAGCCAATATTGCGAGACAGGAAATTGCACGGTTTGAGTTCACAGAAGGTGGACTAAAAATGTTTCCTAAACTCAAAGAGAAAGTTGACCATATTCTTTGTTGATTATTAGTTGGCTCTTCTCCCCAACCCCCCCCCATTGCAACGTTTCCCTCCCAAAAAGATGAAAGGACAATTTCCATGTTAAGTGGACCGCTTCTCTGAGTTTTGTTGACGTAGCGAAGTGCATCTAGACATGCTCATGTGTGAGCGAGGAGCTTTTTCCAACAGCTAAGATTTGATAAGGTTTTGCTGCTGCTTCCATCTATTGGATTTCTCTCTCTCTTAATGTAATTCCTCTAACTGTATGGAAACCAAAATTGCATTACCCTCCCCGCATTAGGAGATAAAGAGAATACAGTAATCTGTGTGCATTGTTTATCACAATACATATGTATGTTTTGTTTTGCTCAGAATATCCTGAGAAAGCAAACAGATTGCTTGGTGCATCTGTGTATAATTTGATTCTTGTCATAGCCCAACTTTTTTAGATGAGTACTGCACCTCACCATCCTCTGCACATTGACAAATATTCCACATTCCTTTTATATATTTATTTATTAAAATTGTTTAGAGAAAGGTCGTCCATCTGTTCCAGCAAAGTCATAAAAGAATTAACATTCTTGAATGTGACGAAAACGGGTAGAAAGGGATCTAAAACTCTCTAAAGCATTAAAAAGATCCTCTTTTAATGCAGGTTTTGTTCCTCTCAACAGGACGTCTGTTTACAACACAAGGAGTAATTTTCTCTCCCTTTTATTGCAACACCTACCACAGCTTCTTAAGTGAACAGTGGAAAAAAAAGTTTAAAAAAACAACTCCTCCTGCTGCTGCTCCTCCCAAGAAAAATGGTTTTCCTTATCTCCCCCACTTCCAATCTGGTGAGGATAACTGTAATCCAAACTATTTCATCTGTTGCTCCTATAACCTTTCCTGGCGCTGTAATGACTGCTGCTAGCCTCTAGAATCCCATAACAAATCAATCACTCATATTGACAGCTTTATCTTCTTTTCTGTTACAGCTTCCAGATTTTCAGCTGCTCTATCTCTGGTCTCCAAACTATATCTGCAATGTTTCAAAAATCAAATGAATGGTGTTCAGAACACAGAAGCAGACATTCACAAACATATATGATTTACATTCATAATCATGATTTTTTTATAGATATATATACAGTACAGACCAAAAGTTTGGACACACCTTCTAATTCAATGGGTTTTCTTTATTTTCATGACTATTTATAAGGCAAGAAATCCCACTTAACCTGACAGGGCACACCTATGAAGTGAAAACCATTTCAGGTGACTACCTCTTGAAGCTCATCAAGAAAATGCAGAGTGTGTGCAAAGCAGTAATCACAGCAAAAGGTTGCTACTTTGAAGAAACAAGAATATAAGGGGTATTTTCAGTTGTTTTACACTTTTTTGTTTAGTGCATATTTCCACATGTGTTATTCATAGTTTTGATGCCTTCAGTGTGAATCTACAATGTCAATAGTCATGAAAATAAAGGAAACTCATTGAATTAAAAGGTGTGTCCAAACTTTTGGTCTGTACTGTATATTTAATCAGAAGAGAAAATATCAATGAACATAGCTGTGCCTTCCTAAATTATTCACACCCCATGGATGGTTTATATGTTTCTTCAGTGTATGTTATGGCGTTCTATGTGACAAACAAACAGAATGAGATGATGAAGGAAAAGAATAAATGTTTCATAGAAATAAATATTAAGACCCTCAAAACTTTGTAGAACAACAATGTACTGCAATACAGCTGCAGTTCTGATGCACTATGTAACTATCAGTTTTGAACAACTAGTGGTTAAAACTTTTGCCCATTCTTTTTTGCAAGATAGTCTGACTTAATATCACACCACAGACCCACATTTAAATTAAGACTTTTATTAGGCTAATTTTTTATTTCATGTTTGATGCTTTTAGTCCATTTTCCCATCAACTTTGACCAGTTTCCCCACCCTTGCTGAAGATGAGCATTCCCACTACATGATGCAGCCACCACAATGTTTCATTGTAGGAACTGTGTATTCAGGGTGATGGTTAGTGTTAGTTAAACACTCCCCGTGCAATGTTTCCTCTATACACACAAAAAATGCCTGCTTGTTTTCACATTCCTCCTCATTATAATTCTTCTACATGGCACTAATTCCTGAATGAAAGCCATAGAGATTTCTTTCAGCAATGATTTTCTTCTTGTCACTCTTCCAAAAAAATGTCAGATGTGTGGAGTGTATAGCTAAAAGTAATTCTGTCAACAGAGTAGTTCACCAGAGCTATGGGTAACTCAGCTGCTCCAGAGTTCCCATAGACTTCTGGGATGCTTTTATGGAT
This sequence comes from Xiphophorus couchianus, assembly GCF_001444195.1. Taxonomy (NCBI): domain Eukaryota; kingdom Metazoa; phylum Chordata; class Actinopteri; order Cyprinodontiformes; family Poeciliidae; genus Xiphophorus; species Xiphophorus couchianus. The sequence continues at coordinate 21,315,726 of NC_040233.1, forward strand.
AATGGTCATCGTGCATGGCCTGACGGTTTATGTGATCTGCCATGTCTTGTTATAAGTTGTGCCGTAGTGTTTTCATTTTCAGACTATAAACTAAACAGTCTGAAACAGCAGTCTGCCAATATTGTTTAATAAACCAACTCTGCTTTGAACCTCTCCAAACTGTTCTCCCCGACCTGTCTGCTATGTTCCTTGGCTTCATGATGGTCTTTGTTCTCTAATAAACCTCAGAATCCTTCACTGGACAGCTGGATTTATTCTGAGCTTAAATTACATACAGATGAACTGCATTCAGCATTAAGGCATGTCTGAAGGCATCGGATTTTGCTGCACCAGAGTAAAGAACAGTTTATACAAACACACTCAAATTATGCACTTTGTTGTGGTCAGATAAAATTCTGAGTAAAATACTTTGAGGGTGCAGCATTTATATTAGCCTCTTGCCTAAAATGACTGGCAAAGGTAAAGGGAAGTTTCTTAGTTTAAGCATTTTACCTTTTGACCTTTGAATTTTGTCTTACTGACAATTCATTAATCACCTCTAGGAGCCATTGACACAAAGAGCATAATTCATACAGCATAGGCCTAAAGCAAACTCAGTCTTCAAAGGAAGTGTAACTCTGGCTCATACACAACAGCCGTGTGCCAAAGAAAGGACTCTCACCGGAAAACAGCAGCACTGAATATCAGTCACAGTCCAACTACATAAACACTAAAACATGGTTACTTAGCAGAAGATAAAAAAGCGTATTTTTTTGTTAGAGTAAAAGTCCACCTTAAGGAATATATTTGACACAAAATTAATAGTGCTGCTTTCATAGTTTTCACATATTGGAATCATAATGTTAGTAATATATTCCACATCTTTCCTGCAGCTCCCAGTTTTGCATTTTTTCATCTAATTAGAAATAAGTTGTTGCTCGATATATGCTGCTCTACTGACTCAGTCATAACAGGCAATGTGTTGAGCATTAAACATGATTATTGTGGCCCGTCATGAATGTGCTACACCGGTTTAGTCAAGACGTGCAATCAGCTTCTATGCTGCAGGCATGAACATTTTGCAAATGACACATTTTTCATCATTTAGGAACCCACATAATCCCAGTTTACTGAGCGACTGGACAGACAGGAAATGTTAGTCTGTCCATTTTGCCCTTAGATGGACATGAGAGCAAGCATTTATTTTATATGCTTCACAAACATTTAGAATAAAAAAATCTAAAGAACCCAATGTTTTTTTCATCATATGCTTACTGAAATTGGTAATTTAAACTGGGAATGTCATTTTTATTAGTTGGTTTTTGTGTTTAGAGTTTGAATAAATGTCTTCCTGAACTGCTGTTGAGTTTACTTATCTTATAGATTTTCTTTTTACTTTAATTTTGTCTAGTTTCAATAGACTGATCTTCTTTACTGTCAGTTTTATTTATTTGAGCTTGTACTCAGTTACACGTTTTTAACTCTTGCTTGCTGATTGCCCCTCACATCTTACTCTTCACCTGTTGCAACTTTCAGGTCAGATCTTCCTTTGTGTCCTATATCCTGTTTTCATGAGACTTACAATTGGAAGATGTTAGCCCTGCATTGAGAGATGACCCTAATCAATGATTCTTTCCATCCACCTCAGGGATGGAACAAAATATGTCCTGTTGGAGACAGTAGATGAGATGAAAGTATGAGGGCATGTTTGCAAGTGCAGTAAAATATTTTGCTTTGCACTATTTGAATAGGATTTGATGACCTTATAAAAGTATCTGCTGTTATTCTGCTTTAAGAATTATATTTCTTAATTGATAGGGTTTGAACTTGTTCACATGGGTCAGGCTTAGTTTGACCTTGCCATTCCCATGAGTACACTTATAAAAAGATGAGAGCACAGGATGTAGCCAAAGTTTGTGAAAGTGTGTCCTTTATTGCTCATTATAATGAAGATACCATATTCGTTAAGAGTACATACTGTATGTCATTCATAAAAAATAGAAATAAAAGCTGTGATGCTTTGTGAATATGGTGCACCAGGGTGAGAGTTCATTTTACAAAGTGTGGCATTTAGGTTTGTTATGAGTCATAGTGGACAGGATGACTCTTTCTTATGTACTGCCTAACAGAAAGAAGTGTTTATGTATTCTGAAAAGACCACAGGTACTCCTTAATTTAATCAATGAGCGTAACATTTTCATTTCAGTTGAAGGTGATTGTTGACTCAAAACAAAGAAAATAAGAAGCCACAGATTCTGAAGGTTGCAGTTAAAAGCTTCAATTCTTTTATGTGGACTTCTGCACATCCGTGCCCACCTGGTCGTCATCTGCCACTATCTGGATGAAAGCAAACATAAATTGGTCACAATTCTGCTTGCTGTAAGTCGGTTCCCATGAGGCTCATAGAGCTCAAAACATAGCTGGAGTAAAGGCATCCTTCCTGACAGAATGGGGCATCTTCAATAAAGTAAGATGTATAGTTACAGATGCTGCTAGAGACATGAAAGTCAGTGTCAGGGAACTATGTCTAAGACGTCCTATTATTGTCCCACTGTATGAACTAGATTGCAAAAACAAAAAGGGCTCTGGATGAAATCCCTGGACTACATGAAACAAGAGGCCACAGCAAAGATAGTTAAGACTTTCCATGAGGAAAGTTTCTGCATGACATTTTGTTCCTACGTTCTGCACATCCTGTGTGGCTTTCTTAGGAGATCAGGATATACGCACCTCTTCTTAAGCATTTACAGAAGGGAATAATTGATTAGAAATCTGTGGCTAATCACTATTTTTATTGTTTTGACATGCTCATACAGATTTGAACTAATTAAATTTATGTTTCAGCAGTTTAAGAAGATTAACAAAGCAAAGAAAAAATGCAGTAAGTGGTTATTAAAACAGGCGAAGTCACATTGTGAAGATAAAAAAGCAGATGTAAGTGGTTTTTAGAGAGAGTATCAGTAACCATGGATTACTGTACTTCAAAAAGACCTGTTGGAACAGATTTTTTTTTTTATGTCTTCAACACTCTTGCGTCAGAATTTTGCTTTTCTGCAAATTAAAATGTTTTGTCCCAAATGTTGAAGATTTTCTCTCCTGTAACACAATTTGGTGAAAGCATGTATACCACTCTTAAAAATGAAACAAGAGATCTATCAGCACCACTCCACTGAGATGACAGCTGTGTAATTTGCTTCCAACTGCATAAATAAAGGCTCAAACTATCAAAGCGAGTTTTATGTAAATATAAACACCGCTGGACCCAGCATTTAAATGCAGGGATTGAAAAATCAGCAAAACAACAGAGGCAATAAAAATCAGCTTAATGTACTCTAATAAAATCCTGTGGATGTTAGAAGCCACACCTATGTTATCTATATCCTTGGAATGCATATACAACAGTGATGGGATTTTCGGCTCCTTTTCGAGATGCGGCTCTAATGGCTCTTCTTACTGTGGAGAGCCGGCTCTTTCGGCTCCCAAACGGCTCCCCATATATATTTTTGACATTATTAATTAATTAATAGCTTAAACCCAATTTTATAATATTTTGTTTCATTATTGACATTGTTAAGCACTTATGATGAGTAAAAATGCCGCATAACAATGCTTTATAAATAAACCTTTTATTATAACCAATTAAATTATCACAAAATAGCACCACTTCCACAAAAATAACTTAAAATAAATTAAACAGTTAAATATAAATACAAACACCCACCACAATACGAAAAAGTATCAAAGCAGCTTCATAACAGAAAAGGTGCCACAATACAAATATCAAATAATATTCAGTGTTATGTGTGATTGGTCAGATGTGTGGTGCACACGCTTGACATGAGGGCAGTGGACCGACCGAGGGAAAAAAACTCTCAGCTCTAGCACTGGCAGAAGAGCAAAACGCGCAAGTAGAGGGAGAAGGGGGAGGATAAGGGGGGGAGAGACAGCGAGGCACCGCAGGACAAAAAAAAACGATGTGGGGAAAAACTATCGGCTCTGGCACTTGCAGAGCACAAGCACAACGACAGGGAGGCGGAGAGACATACTGTAGAAAAAAACCCGGCTCCCAAATAGGATCCTAAAACGGCTCCCATTGTGGAGCCGGTTCCAATCGTTCACTTCAAAGAGCCGGCTCTTAGAGCCGGATCGTTAGCGACCGACACATCACTAATATACAATGCCACAGCTTCCGTATTCCTATTGTTTTTATAAAGCTGAAAAATTACCTTCATCCTTTAAAAGACACTGGCACCACTTAGACAAATGTGTCGAGCACAGCCTGACATTTCAAAACATAATTTTCAATACCACCTCTGAGGAGCAACAAATGAGACAAATATTCCCAGGTCTGGGGATTTTCTCCAGTGCTGGACAGATTACAAAGCTGTTGGCCTCCATTTCTGTCCTAGCCCCCTGAAGGCAGGAGAAATTGTGTCAAAATAAGTCTTCTTTCTGGTAAAAATGATGAACTGTTTCCTATTTACAGCATTGGAAGCCTATTTGTTGAGTTGTGCAATAACAAAGCCTATGAACTGCAAGTTTATCTTTATACTATTTATAAATTTACAGATGCAATAGAAAAAAAACATTTTCTATGTCAATTTACTTTTGCAACAAGAGAAACAACAAAACAAAAACAAAAATGAGGGACAATATTGGAATGTAGCAGCTCAAATGTTAAATAAAATATAAGAAGAAATTGACCAATCAAATTTATGGTAATTTTCCTGTTGAAACCAATTTTACTACTTTTAAATTAATCTAACATAAATATACGTAGATGTTTTCTCAATACAGAATGTGATAGAACTACGTTGTAGAATAGGTTTTGTTCTGCCATCTCAAATAGAAACATTTTTTTTCTTGGTGTAAATCAACACAAACAGAGAAATGGAAAAAAAAACTGTACCTGTCCTCTGTAAATACTGCCTTTTTTTTTTTTTACACATAACAATCAAAGGGTTACATTTATTAAACATAGCAACCAAAATCAGGCGAAAAACAACCTGGAAAATAAAATACCCCTGAGCAACAAGGTTTTGTTTAAAAAAAACCAAAAAACTTTTTAACAATGTTATAATTGATCAGATTGCTCTTATAGGGTCAGATTAGTCTCCATTGGCCTAAATGGATGGTTCAAACTGAATTTATCTAATATCATCATATAGCCAGGGGTACAAAGACATATCCAGCAGCAGAACAATTGGTGTGCTGTGTTTACTTAATCAGACAAATTGCATCTGCTACACTGAACTGATTGTTGAAAAAATATGTATGGGTAAAAATGGGATTTCCATTTTTCCTGTAAAAAAAAGAAAAACGTATTAAATATAATGCTACATCAAATAGAAAGAATTAAATCACTGTGAAAATTTTTTATGTATTTCATTGAGGCATAAATCAAGGCATTCTGAAAATGTTTCTATATAAAAAGCTATTTACAGCAATAGGCAATGAAACAGATGTCACATTTAATACAATTAATTTATTACCATAAGGTAATAAAATAAAGTCCAAACATTTTTTTGCTGTAGAGCAGAAATTAGATTGAAACCTATTGAACTGTGTTTTATAGTCTGTCACAGCTCAGTGTTCAGATACTTTTTGGCATACCTCAAACCTGTGGATCTTCTACAACAGATTTAGATATTCAATTCAGCTCTGTATTTTTACATTTAATGCCCTGCAAATGTCACCTCAAGGTACTTTAAGAGATGAATCATGTCATGGTTTTGTCAGGGATTTGGTGTGTTATGTGTGTGTGGCATTCTCCTTTCCTTTTAGCTGCAGGTTTCCTCTGGAGGCCAGGACTGACCAGTGTGCTCTTGCACACCTGTTCCTAATCAGCCCATCAACAGTATCTGGCTGTTGGTCATTCGACACCTTAGTGTCAACCAAAGTGTTACCTCAAGCCCTGTGGCAAATCTTTGTAGATTTGCCTTGTGTTTTCCCAGCCAATGTTTAAGCTCTTTCTCTGTCCGTGCTTCTAGGGTTTCCTCCGAAATGACTTCCGACGCCTCCCAGCCCTCTTAACACCCTTGGTGGTTTGAGTGTGCTGGATTCCTTGTCTGATTGATACACCAGAATGCAATCTCTTCATCACCTCCTAATATCCCTCGATAATGGAGGACATTAAGAGCTCCCTGACAACCATTTCACAACGGATGGTCAACAATACCAGTTTCATCTAGCTCACTGTTTCCCAGCCCTGGTCCTCAAGGCACACTGCCTTGCATATTGTATTGTAAGTATTTCCGCGCTTCAGCCCAGTTCATTTCCATTGATGGTTGATAAATAGGCATTTGCTGAACTGCAATCATCTGAATTAGGTGCATTAAAGCACGGAAACAGCTAAAACATGCCGAACAGTTTACGTTGAGGACCAGGGTTGGGAAACACTGATTTAGCTTAACTTTTGTTCAGAGATCTCAATGCTCAGCCTGCTGCCACTTCTTAGGACGGTGGTGGCGAGGAGTTTATCCTGCAATCAGTAGATTGACAGTTTGGTCCATGCTCCATCCACCTCTCTTGTTCACCTGTCTTGCCTGCTGCTGGTGGTCAGAGGGTACCACCTACAATCAATTTTAACAAGAGTATTATCTCTGACCCGGACACCAAACTCAATGCATCTTGCTATCTGGGAGATGAGCGCATTGAAGAGTTATATAGACTTAGGAGTGCATCTGCTGCAGCTGAACCGACCAGGCCACTTGTTCATACATGTAATACGTTTTTACACAGTTTAAAACTCGACTGCAGGACGTTGAGGGTCAGATTTTAACTGAGCTGTTTGGTTGACAGCTCCAAGAACAAAGTGAATGAAATCTGAAATCCATATTAAATGTTGACTGAGGGCAGGGTGAAAAAGGGACGGGTGGGGGTTTGTACACTTAATATATTTTTGTTGGGCTTAGTTGCTTTTAGAATTCTCGTCAGGTTTGGGATTCACAACAATACCGTTTTCAACAATTTGTGGGAGTTTCTTCTCACTGAGTGTTTGCGATCAGGTTGCCCCTCGTTCAGACAGTCTTGGCGACTTCTGATCGCTTCACTTCGAAAAATATTCACTGATTTCAAAACTTGTCACTGCAGAGAAAATGTTTAATATATTCATCTCCTCAATGTGTGAGGACACATCATCGGTTCAGATTGTTGAATATTAATCAAACCAAATTTAATTAAATGCAATTGAATGTCATTATCATTTTAAAAACTGACATTTAAATATAGGTTATGACCGTGTCAGTCAAGATGACAACAACAAAAAAGTCTATTGCAGTGTTCCCCTTGGACCCATCTTGCACCTGAATCTTATTGCATCTAAGACACGTAGAGATTTGGTGTTGAGGTGGGTGAGACTCCACTGCCAGCAGTGGGTTCTCTGAAATATCACCTCCAGCCTTAGTTTTAATGCATTTTGGATGTACACACCTGCAATCACACCAACATTACTCCACCACTCTTTCTCTCTCAACCCCACACACACACTAGTGCACCTTAAATAAACTGAGTTGAATTGATTTCATAATTTCAACCAACCAATTAAGATACCATTTCCATCCATGTATAGCAAAACTGCCTGATATGCCATGACAGGACACATGGGAAAAGTAAAGATCTCATTCCAGAAATGTTACATTCTGCATCTTCCTAGTTTGCCCAGAGTTACCCACCTAATCAGTATCCTGGCTCAGTACTTGAATTCTGGAGATTTTCAGACTCTGAAGCATCCCTGTTCCTCAAGGCATCTGGCCTTTCAAGTGCACCACATTCACCTGGAATCAAGCCAAACTCCACGGTTGTCATCCGCAGCTCTGATCGCCTTCTCCACTCTGTCTGCCTGCTCTCAGACGCTCCTTCACGATCTCGTCCTTTCTCCGAGCTGCATTGAACCTCTCACCTCCTACCCAGAAAACATAAGGCAGATGCCTTATGTTTTCTAATCAAATTCATAATCATTCATACTTTCTCAAGACATGATTTCAGTTAAATCAGAAGTGATGCATCACTTAGCAAGTGATAATTGTTGGCAATAATAGGCCCTGACACTGGTTGGCTTCCTCACACAAAGCAACTTAGACTGGATTAAAATAAAATGAACATTTTATTAAACACATGCTGGAAATATTAGAGCCATATTTCAAAGTTTCCTCTATGCACTCTTGTAGCCAGAAATTGACTCCGGCTTCATGACAACAAGCTACAGTTTCTGACTATTTATATAATGCTTCTGCTGTAGCTCCCAGTATCAACCTTAATCCTAAAAAATATTATTTCTTCAAAATAAACACATTTCCCTCATTTTATATAATACATTGTTTATGTAAATATTTTAAGTCTTCACACAAGGCTGTTGAATACACCCAATTAAGAAGTTGTAGACATGACTGCATTTGCTGAAGTAAAGTGCAGACCTTTGTTAAATCAGACAATCTGCTTGGTTTTCTTCATACGAATGACCCCCTGTTCCACAAAGAGAACTGCCTAAATTGGAGGGTGTCTCATTTACGCTTCAAACTTTCATTCAGCTGCAAAGGAAAGAGACAGGAATTAATTTGCAGCGAGTGAATGGGTTCTGACAAGGAGGCGATTTCTCCAGTCAGTGTTATCCTATCTGTGCCACAACACAAAGAGGAAAACAATCAAAGAGTTAGCAGCAAAATATCTAAGCTCAGATGCTGTTTTCTTACAGAACCGCATCGTGTTGAAGACTTACCCCAGACTCTGTGTTCTGCCGATTTCTTGAAAGAAGTTAGAGTGAAGGGCAGCGCCAGAGGCATGGTTATTTTCATACGGCTTTTGTTGCAAGATCAGGCACAATGTCTGCAACATGGAAAGCGAGGACCTTTGATACACACAAATAAACCTTTATGTAAGATGGTTTCCTATTTCTTGCTTCTCTCTCTCCAACAACAACTCAGAAACTTTTAAAATAAAACACACTGACAAATGAGTGTAAATCAGCATGTTTTTATCTGCTGGAAAATACAAAAGAACTATCAGCCTTTTACCACAAGATCAGAATAAAATTAGACTATTTGTCTACAAGACTAACAAATAGTCTTCCAAGAACCTAATTTGAAATAATTTCTTCAAAAATAAGTGGCACTGGAGAAATTGTACTTCTGAAAGTGGATTATGTTTAGCCATGTAGCAGCCCCTCTCTGTCCTCTTCATTTCCTGTCTTAATCCAATCATGTCCCAATTACAAAAAGCGAAGATGAAGTCAGGCAAAGACAGAAGAGGGATGCTCTAAATGCAAACATGCTCTTCCATTTTTAAACTGAACAGTTCATGACCTTTGTTTTTTGGATATTTATTGAAATCCTCAAAAACAGAAAACAAAGTCAACAAACCAGCTTCTGTAAATTTCTTCAGAGGTGATATGAAATGAATCTGAACACTAAATCCGTATCTGACTAAACAGAAAGAGAAACTGTTTTTCTGCATAGACAAAACCTCCTGTACTAGGCAATCATATCAGTGTGAATAAACAGAAATTCACCCCAATATCTGGAGAACACTTAAATAAAACTGCGGCTGTTTTAGCTGTAGCTTGGCACCATTCACTCTAATTGCAAAATTGCAAATAGTTGAAATGGGTGAAGATGTGAATCAAATAGGAAGGGCTTTTATTCTGACAAATCAACTTTATCTCCCATGATGTAACACCTGTTAATACATGTTTGTGTTATCAAGATATTGCACTATGGAGAGCTTAGAGGGTTTTCTTCTCCCTGGCTAGTCTAACAATTTGCTAAATCATTAGGGAACCACATTTTAAATTTGCATTTAAAGCATTTTCTGTCAAAAGCAAACTGCAGATATGTTACAGGGTGGCACAGCAGTGTTTGGATAACTGAGAGAGTGTAATTTCTGAATGAACAGAGCAGGAAGTAAATTTATTTTAAATATCAAGTTAAGCTTTTTTTATGTATCACATTTTGGCAATAAGGCAATTCAAAGTGCTTTACATGATAAAAACATAACACACAAAAAAAACACTAAACCTTACATACAACAATAATGTATGCCTTACAATAATGTTATGCCAGGTTCAGTTGTGTGGTCAACATTATGATGTTATATTATAGCTAAGAGTAACAGATTCAAGTCAGGATTCTGACAGGGACTCTCTTAAATATACATATTGTTTAATGTACTTACCAACATTACTTTACATATTAACTTATCATGGATATGAATGAATTTTGGGCTTTACTAAAAAATGTTCAGACTCAATTTCCAGACCTCCAGTCTGAGTCAGGTCTTGTATCTTCACAGTAATGTTCTTAGTCAAGTCTGAAGTCTACATTTTTGAGACCTACTTCAATCCAAATTCCAGACTTAAGTCACTTTCTTTGTCAAGAACATGTTAAAGATGAGGTGAAGTTCTAAGTTCTTGGAAGCATCATATAAAGAAACGTAGGATGACATGAGGCTTTTCTTCAGTTCTGTATATTTTAGAAATTTTAAATACACATCTTGATTTTACAGGCTAGTAGTGTTTATATACAGTACAGACCAAAAGTTTGGACACACCTTTCTAATTCAATGGGTTTTCTTTATTTTCATGACTATTTATAAGGCAAGAAATCCCACTTATTAACCTGACAGGGCACACCTATGAAGTGAAAACCATTTCAGGTGACTACCTCTTGAAGCTCATCAAGAAAATGCAGAGTGTGTGCAAAGCAGTAATCACAGCAAAAGGTTGCTACTTTGAATAAACTAGAATATAAGGGGTATTTTCAGTTGTTTTACACTTTTTTGTTTAGTGCATATTTCCACATGTGTTATTCATAGTTTTGAGGCCTTCAGTGTGAATCTACAATATCAATAGTCATGAAAATAAAGGAAACTCATTGAATTAAAAGGTGTGTCCAAACTTTTGGTCTGTACTGTATATTGCTTATTCAAAGCAAACACATGCATAAATGTTGTACTTGCTAAGTAGAATTAATTTGATAATTATTCACAGAGGATGCCCAGCTCTTCGCACCAACAGTTTTTGTTTAAAATTGCCGACATACTTTGGTCCCTCTGTACAACGGAGCCATTATTCTTCACAAATTAAGTCGTGAAAGAAAGGAAGCTTTTGTGCCTGAAGCCTCCTGTTGACCTGGAATCATAAAATCATTCTGCTGCAGCAACAACATTATATGGTATGTACCTGTTTGTGTCTACGATGTGTGTGTGGATCTAGATGTGGGAGCCTTCGGGTAACACAAGACGCAGGCCAGTAATTACGTTTAGCTCAACCGAGCAATGCTGTTAATCTGTATGTCACTGTTAATCTGTTGCGGTCAATATATGGATGATGCTTCTTCACACCTTAAGGCATAACAATTGCTCCTTTCCTTTACCTTTAAACTGGGTCATTAAGCACAAGAGGATGAGTGTTTATTTCTTCATATTCTCCCTGTCAAGACAAAGAATAGACCAGTTAGCAGTATCAAGGTATTTTATTTTTTATTTGACTTTATATTATTTAACCCATAAGGACTTGAGGCTTAAAATTTCATGTACATTTTGAAAGTTAATTTAAAGTCCTTAACTGAGACACCTTCCTTTAGGAAAGTTACATTTGCAAAACTACATGGTGATGTAACAGTGTTACAAGTTGAAGACCGGAATAAGTATTGAAAAGATAAATGTTTCTGTTAGTAGAGATGTTTCTGATGTGACTATTGAGGACAAGTCAATACTTGATGTTGGTGACACCCAAGTTATTCATCCATACAAAGTTATGTGCAATGCTGCAGTATAGCACACGGAGTAAGTATTGAAAACAAAGGCCTATAAAAAAGATTTATAATGATCAAGATATCACAAAGGAAGCATTTTATAATGAGTATCATCATATAGATGTGTCAAAGCCTCCACGCTTGTAAAGCGTGGTGATGACATCTGTGACAGCTTTATGTCTTTGCTTCAGAACGTGTGAGTAAGCACATCATTTCACCACAAACCACTTCTGAGATAAGAGTAAAATAAAATAGTTATCATATTTGTTCAAGAAAAAAGAAGCAGTAACAGAGACTTCAAAAAAGACCTGGCGTTAGCAGAAACATTTTGTTTAGTGAAAACAAGACTTGGCACATTCAACTGCAATCGACTCTCAGCACAACACTCCACTGCTGAAGGTAAGGCATGTTGAAGCTGGTTTAAAGTTTACTGCTGAACATTTGGACAAAGCAACTAAATTCTGAGAGAATAGAGTCTGAGAAGATCAGTCTAAAATCTAATTCTTGTGATGTGCGGCATATTTTTAAACCAGATATTGTGTGTACAACAATGTCTAGTAAGTCTAGTGTAGGGTTGTTTTTCAGTATGTAACAACAGTACATTTCCTATTACTAAAGAAAGAATGGATGGAGAAATTTACTGAGATATTATTTATAAAACCTTAAATATAAAACTTCTTTTTAGGCCAGTAAGACCAGCATCAAAGAATTGAGTCTAATTTGAAATTTATGAAAAGAGCTTAAGATCAGGGGGCGAAAAGATGCTCTAATCAATGTGATAGGTCATTTTGGCAAAATTAGAAATAATTACTGCTTGTCTGTTTTAAATAAAATCAATCTATGTATCATATTAGAAGTATGTGTATTAGTTCAGTAAAATTGTGGTATTTTTACTCAAGGTCATCATATTTTAAGAACCTCACACTGGACCATGGTTAATTAAGAGGGAACCCTTTTACTCTGAAACAGGAAAGCGAAGATTCAATTCACCACTACCCAGCTTTGACAGTGGCATCTCTCAAAAAGACTAATTGTACGACCGTATCTTTTCAAAGCAGCACTGGATAATCAGATTTAGAGCTAACATCCCTGGCAGTGCTCTTCATTCACCCCCCCTCGTGCTGCCACCCCTTTGTCTTTGACATCACCTCTTTAAAGATTCATAAGTCGAAGCTATTTACATAAAAGTTAAAGCGTCTGATTATTTGCATTACAACCCTCTCTGACCGACAAGAGCCCTGCAGGGACCGGAGGTTTGGCGAAGGTTAGAACAGAGACATGTGTTCAATAGTCTGCGATGGGGCCCACCATGATGTGGAAATTCTGAGAAGAAATATTCAATAGCCTTTTAGAGTCCTTTTTATAACCTTTATGCCAGACGCAATTATAGTTGGCATGATAGGGGGACAATTTAATAACACTATTATGTTGACACTTATTACGCTGAATTAATTTCACAATCAATTCACAAAAGGACTTTTTGTATTGATGTCAATCTGATATTTTCAGTGAATAATAAACTGTGGGTGTGATTGCCACAATACACACAAAGCTGTTTTCTTTTACTGCTTTTTTCGTTTACTAAAGTGAGTGACCAGTATCCACGGCTGAAACAATATCGACACATGAAAAACACGTAAACATCAAAATTGAAACTATTCATCGCATTTCAATTGGGGTCATTAAGTCAAAATTTGCATTTAAATAGCAACATTAAAACATTACATAGCACCATCGAATAATGTGTTCATTCATATTAAGGCTTCATAATTAATGAATGTTTCCAAGGAAAACTAAGAAAGCTAATTGCTCTCTGGGAGGTCTCATTACTGCAACACCATGCCCGTGTGTCTAGATGCAGATGAACAAAAAAAAAAATATTTTTTTTAAACGCACGTTTTGACTGAAGAAATACTAGATATGTGCTTACATGTATTGATAATGACCATACTTTTTTTTTTTTACATCTTAAGAGCTGTCAGTGTCTATGGCAGTAAAGAGAGAAAATAAGACTTTTTACCTGGAACATGTCAGATGGATGTGCTGCTTATTTGCAGCACAGAAAAAGGATGATCTCAGCACTTGCTGCAGTGATAACCTACGCAGGAAACGTAGAAGAGCTCTGTGGAAATCAACTGGTGAAGAGGAAAGATTTCTCCCCAAATTAGTGTGAAACATTTCAGCCAAGGATTATGAAACAATTGGGATCTTGATTAAAGGGAAGACACAACCTGAAGGTGGAGGAAGAGAACACAACACAGAGTAACTAATGGTTAACACAGGTAGCTACAGCAGGATGTCAACAGCTAGATTATCTATGTGACAACAGCCGTTGTTTGTTAAACTTCATTTAAGAATCGGTATCGGTACAAAACTTCAACTTTTGTCTAAAAAAATATATCAATAAAAGGTGTCTCTAAATTCTCCTGCTGCATGCTTAGCCACAATATTTTTTTTCTTGTTTATAAAAATGTATCATGCTAGTTGCCTCTTTGAAATATTACTGAACTTTAAGCATGATGTGTGCATCTGTGAATTCAGCAGAAGACCCTCAAGCTAATTTCTGCCAAGCCAAGATCCCCAAGGCTGAAGAGAAATGCCTTAGGACTTATAACTGCCCGCGCTTGTTTTCCAGACATGCCAGCAGCATGTTCTGCAGGGCTTAAGACAACGTCTCTGTGGGCCATTGCAAACCTCTTATGGACTACGAGGATTCTTGTGTCATGTTATGAAGTGAAACAGCTGTGCCTAAAGGAAATGACCATATGTAAAATATTAGATGTGAAAACCACAGAATACTGCCTGGAAAAGATTTTATTTTCTAAAGTGTGCTTTAAAAATAAGACAAACCATACCAGTGGTATTCATTTTCATTTTCAAGTACTCCAGCAAGGGCAGCGGTGCACCAATTTGTCTGTCATCTCCTCCATTAACTGCAGTAATGCAGGCTATTATGGGTAGGTGGGGGAGGATTGTGGGGTGGGAGATTGGAAGGGATATTGTGCTTATGGGAGGATGGGTTGGCACCATTGCTGTTGCATTGACATTTAGTTGTTTGTTTTTCAGCACAGAGCAAGAGGTGAGGAAGGTAGCCATATGGTGGGTATTTATCAGGCAAAGGCTGCCAGAGTGATTGAATGTGAGCTGAAGGTGAAGCTGCAGACAGCTGAGAGGGAGAGCGGGGCCTGATGCCTGGGGTCTGATACCAGGTTATTCATCATCTCCCTTAAAGGAAGGTCAACAGTCCAATGAATCACACTCACCAACAAACTTACAGCTTGTTCTCTGTCAGCTTTACTGCATTTCTGCTGCAGTTCTCAGTGTTTAGCGGACAACCTAATCCAATCCCCGTGTCCCTGAATAAGCATCTGTACTAGAGTTTGGAGCAGGGGAGACACCATAGTCATTTAATTCTATTAATCTTTAATGATGTTCCCATAAACCCTTGTCCAAAAGAGTTGAGGGAGTTTAAAATCTTAACAAGCGCAGACTTTTGTGGTTCACAAATAATTTATGACATTTAAAACAGCTGAAAAATATCACAAAACACCGTGCAAATTTATTTTACATGTTTTCACAACTAGAACATCAATTTTAATCTAGATTGCGGCTTTTCATTACTTCTCTTTATTTTGCCACTGAAAAATAATGTTTCTATTGATTGTTTACTGTGTTATGTTTTCATCATGTAAAGCACTTTGAATTGCCTTGTTGCTGAAATGTACAATATAAATGAACTTGACCTCTTTCAGAATTTTATATATATCACAATATATATAAAATATATACATAACGTATGTATATAAACATGACAGTTTCTGCATGAAACACATGAAAAACCAAGATCTTTTTCATATATTTTCCTTAGCAGTGCACTGTTTTGGTGGACAACAAATGCAAACTACAGGAAAACTTTAACTTGCATGCTTTTCAAAAGACTGTTTGACTTTTTAAAGTGGGTTTCCATTAATTGTTTGAGTAGTCACCAGTTCCCCTGCAGTGGTTAAGCCTGGTAAGCTGCTATTATGCTGTTTCTTGTCTGGCCTTGTTTGTTGATGCATCTAAAAAATGTTTTTTATGCAGGCCTAAATGGAAGGAAAAAATAGACTTAAATTGTACAACATCTCTGATTCCATTGTGTCCTGTATGATACAGCCTCATTATATGTTATTTGTCTGTATAGAAAAAAATAATGATAATCTAATGAAAGTTCTTTTTGATAGTGTCACCATCTAATTTTTTTAAAGATTTTTTTTGTCACTAGTGACCTTTATTGAACAATAAGAAGAAAAGAAATAGAAAGGAGAGAGAAGGGGAAGACTAAACAGCTGGAGATCAGAAATCAAACCTAGGACAACTGCATTGAGGACAACGGACACATGTTCTACCAACTGAGCCACCCACTGTCCCTTATATTTTGTTCTTTTTTAATACTAAAGCGACAATCGAGCTGAAAACCTAATTGTCTATGCTTAGGCTTTGAGCGCCATTCAAGAGGTCAGAAAATCTTTCTGTCCAAGAAAATAATAACTAAGGTTTTTCTCATCTTTGCTTTTTGGGGTATAGACTGTACCACATAGCTAATCAGCGGCACAGAGGTCCACTTTTCAAAAGCCATCCAATAGATTTTCAAGCAACAAAATACTAAATATTACAACTTTACAAGTTGATTGTTCTATAGAATATCTTAGAAATGTTGTACAAAAAAACCCCAACATTTTCAAATATGCAGATTTTGTTGAAAACTTTGCAGTAGTGTTCCCCAGTTCCACAGCAACATTTGTGAATACTGAGCCATGAATAGACAGGGTTCCACTGCATAATGGAGGTTCATCATTTTTGACACAAACACATATGCATGACATCCATTCATCTATCCATTTTATAGAGTTTTAGGAAGATAGAGTCATCCATCTCCTCAGTGAGACTCCAGCTGTGCATCCCACAGGGTCTAGTACCAGTGGGATGCACCCAGAAAACCTCCCAAAGGTGAAAGTGAAATCCAAATTTGAAATCTCACCTTAAAGGCAGAAAAGGTTTTAGTACCCCTCTGATCTGGCGGCTTTGTTTTCCAGAGCTTTGACTGCTAGCAAACTTTCCATGAGAGCATAGTGTCTAAGCTTTGGCTCTTGCGGTTTGGACGGGCTCAGAGTGAGAAAGTATATGGGATGCTCTTTTCACTTGACCTTTAATTGTACCACCCTGAAGGAGGAACATCATGGTTTGGTGCAATTTAACCCGGAGTTGCAGCCAAAGGCAGAGGCCTGGCCAGGCTAATTCATAACATCATAAACTGATTTTGTCTGACATTTAAAAACAAAAGGCAGTAGCTGACACCCTCTGTCGGGAGAAAATTAAATAAAGAATGATAACCAGAATATATAAATAAGGTTGTATTTGGATTACCCCAATGTCAGTTGTAAAATTACACACACATTGTAGATTTTTTAGAAAGAATTGTTTCTTCAATTCGCCATGGCCTCAGAATGACTTAGAATGTATGTGAGGAATTCAGATTTAATGCATTTAATTCAAGGTGAATATTTTTTTTCCCCTAAAACCTTACAAGATTACACAGGGAGGAACCCGTACGAGGCAGAGCAAGCAGAAATTTGGGCCAGGATACTGCACACTATGCTGAATTTGACAAGACCAGTCATGTTTAAAGGGAAAGTAATCTTCTTCCCTGTAAAATCAGACTGTCAGTGAGAAGGGGAAAAAAAAAACATGTTACAGAAATTTTCTCTCAGTACGAGGCGTTAGAGCTTTTATAAGGTGGCTGAAATGATGAAAGATACAAAAATGGAATCCTTTCTCTTTGATTCATCTTATTGTTGAGAGTACCCAAGGCAGCTTTGGGGCACGGCAGGGGGTCAGTGTGTGATGTGCATCCAGTTACTGCTGCAGAGCCAGACATTTCAGAGTAGCAGCATGGCTGCATAGAAAATAAAAACAAGTGGAATAAAGACAAAATATTTTGAGGGTTTGGGCTTAATTTCTTAAATGATTCAGTTATCTTAACTGATTTAGGTCAACTTATTTCCAACTAAATTTAGGTTCTGATCAGGTACATTTGAAGAGACAGAAGTAGCTCAGTTAGTTGTCATGCATTGATACCAAAACCTGGATATCAGCCGAGTCTACATGCTGCATGAATGGAAATATCACAGGGAGCCAGCAACTTGTCAGAAAGAAATGAACATGACAATTGTTGCCTGTCAACCCCACTCTGTCTCCTCTCGTTGCCTCCCCACTCACCACTTGTACGCAATCTAATAAAAGTAGGAATGCCACGAAAAGATTAGTCTAAAAACAGGAGCCATTGAAATGCACAGCCATCGCTTTCATTTCACTTCACATGACACTATCACAGTTGCACAGAAGGCTTATTTCAAAGCAGGTGGTAAATACTGCAGCACCTCTCCCATGCAGCTCAGCCGTCAGTCCCTCAGGGTGTAACAAGAAGCCTCGCGCTTTACAAGCAAATGGACACACACACACACACACACACACACACACACAACCCGATCAGACATCTTGATTGTTGGCATTTCAAAGAATTATTCTCCACAATTAGTGCACTTTGTTTTTCAAAAATAAAGTACAGTTAATTTCTATTAACTGTGCCTTCAGTTCTTAAGATGTTACTTTGGGGTCTTTTGTGACCTCCTGGTTGTGTCATCGATGAACTCTGAATATCTTGGTTGACTGGAGACTCCTGGGAAGCTTCTTCATTCCTCCATGTTTTTGCTGTTTGTGTTTCATGAGTCTGGAAATCCTTTAGGAAAGGTTTTGTAACTCTTTCCAGATATATTTTTCATTTGTTCTTAAATTTCTTTAAATTAGGGGATAATGTGTTGCTTTTTGAGATCTTGTAGACTGCTTCATGTTGTCACACAGGTTCTATTTAAGAAACGTCTTCATTCAACAAGTCTGACCTAATCATGTGTGACTATAGTGAAACTATACACACATTTAGGAGGAACACATTGAGTCTCAAATATGTGATGTTTTGCAAACTGTTTTTTTATTCTCTTTAGTCATTTCAAAGACCAAATGAATAAAACTTGTCAATTTTTTTAGATTTAAATTTAACATTTCATACCCTGTTTTGCACAATGTATAGAATTAGAGATTTACATACATGCTCTAGGTGCTGATTTAGTCCCACTGAATCCCAATATATCATCTTCCATGAATACCTGCATGCATGAAAGATGCTCTCTAAAATTAATTTGCACAAATTGTTCCCTCAGATTGCTATGTAGCTAAAGTTTAGATGCATACATTTTAAAAAGAAGAAATTTCTGCTGGGATGTAAGTACACGTTAAAAGTGACAAGATGTGCAAAGTGACCACAAATATGTTACAACTGCTGACGCGTCCATTCTCAGCAATTCAAAAGCAATAAAAAGGTGGCCAGAAATGTCTTCCCGCTGGACATCAGAGAAGGTGTGCCAAAATTTCAGTCTGTGTTGGTGCTGTGTGCTGAAATGGGTTCACTGATTGAAGATGGAGGGGAGAAAAACAAAAGTCAACGTTAGTCACACACAGAGAATGATGAAAATAGGAGTTCTGTGCAATGAGGCTGTGAAGAAGAGCCTCTCTGTACACACAAACTCATCCAGGATTGAAGTGGGACAAGACAGCAGGAGATCAGCACAAGCTAAGAATGTAAAGAGGGTGGGTTGATCGTCAAAATAAAGATGGGGAAAAAAATGCCAGCTGACCCTGTGATGACAGTAAATATGCAAGGCTGATTGCAGGGTCAGACGTCTGTTCACAATGTCTGCAGCCAAGCAGGATCTGGAAAATCAATTGTAAACTTAGTTTTGCCTTCTTCAGAAGAAAAAAGAGAACAGAACAAAGGGCTCAGTGTCAGCAGCCTTGCTCCTCTGTCAGAAAAACCAGACTAGTAACAAGAAGTACAGCATTGTCATTAAAGGGAAAGGATAGCTAGCATGTCATACATTAAAAATGCTGCTCTTCCCACCAATGGCTGTCAAGTGTTGTAAATCAGAGCCTTCCACGGCGGATGAATGCACTACTGCACACGAATGCAAAAGAGTACAGGATACTCAGCATGCAGGGAACTGTCCCTACAAAATCAGAGGAACTAATGTGTAAACAATTTTGGCTGGGTGTGTGCAGCAGAGGGTCAGGGGTAAAACACAACCCATGTATGGAGGCCTTAGTCCTTGACGTGACCGTCACAGGTTCAAGTCCCAGCCTGATGACCCTTTGCCACATGTCTTCCCCCTTTCTCATTACCCAATTTGTGGTCTGACCACTCTCAATTACAAGCCACTAAACCCAATAAAACCTAAAATATATAAATTGGCTTGATGTATTATTAATCAGGAGATTTATTTGCATTTTTTTAGCTTCTCTATGCTTTATCTGAGTTTTTAGTAATAGGACCAAGAAAAAAGTAGAGCACAATTGTGAGATGACAGGAAAATTATATTTTCAGGTGTGGGTATGTTTGGACTCGTGACATACTCATTCCAGTCTGGGATGATGTATTGAATAACATACTAAGATGTTTAAAGTTCAAGCTTTTTTATTCTAATTCTGCTTTGTTCACTAATGTGCTCTGAAAAATTTCAAGTGTTCACAGATTAACAGTACTAGATTTAATTACATACAGGTGAACATACTAACACGGTGACATGAAGGGCATTCAGTTTTACTTGGAGGAATCACCATAAAAGGGTGATTCCTCCAAGTAAAGCTGGAGGAAAATGTCAAAACACTGTTGACATTTTTATTGTAACTTCCTATAATAATGTTCTTCATTATTATCTGCACAGTATTAAAGACCCTGCTGTACTAATTTCAAAAATTTAAATAAAATGTAGTAAAGTATGTCGCTGTAATGTGACAAAATGTGACAATGTTCATTTTGTAAGGCACCATGAATTAAAGTGATTTTACTTTTTATACATTCAATGCAACTTGTTACTTTAACAATGTCAGTGGACGAAGGCCCAAAGACCATCCAGCGACTCAGCACAAAATACAGCAAAAATGATTGCATTCCTTTTGTTTATTTTCTTTTTTGCTTAAGAATTTTTCCATGTGAATAAGTTAAAGATTCAAAGAGTCTTGCTGAAAAAAAAACAAGAATCCAATCTGGCACTGGCCAACTATCCTCGATAAAAAGGCTATGGAGTGTAAAATGTTTTGTGCTTTCTACCTAAATACTGAACCATGTCGCAGGGATCAGTGCTTTGTGCCAAAGAAAGGAAATTACTCTCTCCACTCGGTTGGATATATGCAAAGCTTCTATTTTCCTTACATGCACACACACTCTCTAGTAGGTTATTGATTCTCCACCGCCCATTGTATTGCACACTGAATGTGACGCTTAACTTACAACAGATTATGCAGGAGCCGCTGCAACCGCTTTGCGAAAGCATTTGCAGAAAGAGACGACAGCAGGCTACTCTTCCTCACAATGACCCTCCCTCGCTAAATACAGAGATGGAAAGGTGATTTAAAGATTCCTTTTATTTGCTTTTAGAAGAAGCAGCTTTTTTTCCCCATTGCAAAATGCTTGGCTCATTACAGATCTAGGTCAGAGATCTTGCACCCTGAGGTGCACCACACAAGACTTGACAAAACAGAGCAACAGCATAAAATCTCAGCATTTCAAAAAGCACAGAAAACATTTTACCATTTTAGACTACAGAAAAACACTTCTAAAAACAAAACTGCATCATTTCCTGGAACACTTCATTCTAAGCTTTCTGGGCTAGATCACGCTTTAAAATGCAGTTTGTGTTTTTGTGTTCATGACTTATACTTGATGTATCTTGCTCTCCACCATTTTTTTGCTCCATTATTAAATGACTTCCCTTTGGTTTGACTTAATTGTATATGAAATGTATTGGATTACACATAATTTTATATGAATTGCATATACTGGTACTGTTGGTCTTGTGAAAAAGTGCCTTGAAATGACTTTGTGAATTTGTGCTAAAATAAACAGAACTGAACTATCGCTTATTTCATTCTATGAAAATGTTTTAGGATTAAAAAAACTATTAATTAGATAAATTACAGAGCTAAAATCTAAGAGATCAGCCACATTAACTTCTTTAGGTTTTGTACAATTTTTAAATACTTGTATACTCCACTCACACAAATTGTACATTAACATTCAAATACACAAGATGATATGATGCGATATATGAAAAATCCCCAGAGTACAGAAATGTGTTCAATAATTTTAAATGCTTCTTTAATATGAAAATCATGTCAGTTAGTCCAGTAGCCTCACTCAGTCTCCATGGTAACCAACAATTGTACTGGGTGATAGGTGGTGGTAGTTTACTACTTTCAAAACTTTACGGGGTTTTCTGAATTTAGAGAATTACCAAAGCACCAGGATGTAGTTTTTATTGTCTTGATAGATGGTTGGTCGTTGCCTCCACCAGTGGATCTAGCTAATCCGACATGTTGCTATAGAGAAGGTGAAGAACAAAAACCACATTCTCATTGTTGTGATTTAATATGTTTACCTGCAAATAAAAAGATGGCATTTATTATTAAAGACCCTGGTGTATTCATAGTAAACAGAACATGATAAAGGAGTGTTGTAGGAAAAAATGCAAAGCATTTTAAGAGCATTTATATGAAGTCACACCTGAGATTTAAGTCTCTATACGTGCCTTTGGTTTCACTTGTGTTTAGTTGTGCTCTACACAGTTATATGCTGTGTCTGTTTTCTGTCATCTTAACCTCAGTTGCCCCAATTCATGTGGAAACCAACTGTAATGCATCAGAGTTAAAAATGCACCGTTTTTTCATTTCACTAATCACCCTCCTCTACCTAGCCATTCATTGTAGCCATCATCAGCTCCAGTCTGCATGTCATGTCCAGTGTCTTTTGTTCTTCTGTTTCGTAGTATGTAAATATTTTTAGTTTTGTTAAAAACATAAAAATAAAAAAAAATCCCACCTGTCTCCTGTCTGTGGTTGCAACTAATATATATATAAAAATCCATTTCATCCCCATTTCCTGAGGAGACCTGGGGCATATATTATAGAAAATGTCTCCTAAAGGCTTATTACAGCTATAGAGTGATACATCAAGAGAGAAATCCACAAAAGTGGAGACAAGTGAAAATTAGTACATAATTTTTCATTAGGATGAAAATAAACTAGAGAAAGATGTGCTTGGTGTGAAGATAATGTGAAATTTCTGGTTTAGCTAGAGCTGTCTGTACTAAGGTAATTTCTTTCCTGTCAGGAAATGTTGTGAAATTTTATAGGAGAATGAAACACAAACTAAATGTAGAAATGGATCACTGAACAAATGACATTTTAAAATGAAAAAAGGTAATTGCTATAAGAAAAATATACCCATTGCCATAATAAAAGTGAGCTCACTGTATCACAAATACACACACCGAGACAAAAATTAGATTAGAAAATGTACAAAGTAAAAGAATAAGGTACCGTGTCCATCAGTTGTAAGATGTAATCTCTGCAGAAGCCACAAATTAGACCAAACAGAAATGAAGATGAATTTCACAACGTCTGTGCTCCTGTGGGTGGACCCTGTTATTTATCTAGCAGGTACCTTTTCATTCCTTACAATCTTTCACCAGAATAAGCATCTGTTATCACGCAAGGTAATGCATACGTGTTTCCACATGTTTGTCTTTTTCTTCCTCTCCCCTGCATCATCTGGGCTCTGAAAATCAGAGGACTTTTGAACAACATGAGAGCTTTCCCATGTGAAGCGCTCCACTGTTAGAGAGTGTGCCTAAATAGCAAAAACATTTACTGTAGCCTATAGAAAGGGTAGGCGTTTGGCAGTGAAAAAAAGGCAGAGCAGCTAGAACTCAACTATTACATCAGGTTGCTTATAAAATCAGGAGCTTAAATTAGTAAAGAGTTTACTAGTTCAAGAGCACAGGGAAACACAGAGCATTTTATACATAACAGATGATGTAACACTCATATTTCAAAAAAATACTATGAAAACATATTACTAAGATGATTAAAGTTGAGTCATTGATAAATCTTCGTGAATACTTAAACTGTTTCACGGAAAATAATTATATCGAGTCCTTGTCCCTGAAATGTTCTTTGTAATAGGTCTGGGTCAGTTCTGAATAAGAACAGCGAGTGCCCAGAAAGAATCATCTTCCTCATTTAGTTCTGCATGTGTGGGCGGATCTGATGAGTCGCAGTTCAAGCGTTCAAATTCCTGCCTGTATGAAACGGTAGCCTTGC
Organism: Xiphophorus couchianus; assembly: GCF_001444195.1. Taxonomy (NCBI): domain Eukaryota; kingdom Metazoa; phylum Chordata; class Actinopteri; order Cyprinodontiformes; family Poeciliidae; genus Xiphophorus; species Xiphophorus couchianus. Next base: position 21,339,701 of record NC_040233.1, read on the forward strand.
CTCAGGGCGTGTCTACAATTCTCCCACACATATATCGTGGATCTGCGGACAGTAGTCGCAGACCCACAGTGACAGTGCAGAGAAGTGAAGCCCACCTCTGGAACCAGTGCTGAGATGACACAGTAGGTTACATATTGCCCCCTAGTGGTCTGTTGCCAATGGATTATACAAACTTGTGTGCAGGTTGTGTGCCAGTGAGCAAAGCTGAATCAGTTTTTAGAGCTTCATTCCTCTTTAGTTGGAATATTCTATAAAATCAAATATCCAAAGTCATATTGATCCTAAAATGCCTTTCATCAGTGGTCTTCTGACCAAATTTAGAGTTTCATTTTTGTGACAGACTGGTGACCTGTCTAGGGTGAACCCCACCTCTCACCTCTCTCCCGAGCCCTCTAAGGGACAAGGGTGTACAGAAAATGGATGGATGGATGGATTTTTGAGATAGTGGATCACATCTGAAAATATTTGTAAAAAGTATAGATTTAAGAACTATCAAAATTTTAAAAAAAACCCTACAGTTACATTGAGAACTTTAATTAAACATCAGGGACATGGACATAATTATCTGTTTTTTTCTTTGTTATGTTTAGAGAGCACTAAAAAATAAGTCGAACATAAACTGGAATCTACTTGAATACCAGTATTACTAAATAAGGTGCTGACCAAGAAAAAAGCCCCCAACACTACCACATTAAAGTGCAACTGAGATTTGCCCAAACAGACAAGCTAAGTGACTTGTTGATGAAAACAGGGGAAAGACTGAGTTGCTCAATCACAATGACAATATGTTTGGAGTAGTGAGCATGAGCAAAATAAGACTGTACCCACTGTAAAGACAGAAACAATAGAAAAACAAAACAAATTTATATGCATTTTGTCCTCAATGAAGTGTAAAAGATATATAATTTGGTGCCATCATGCCAAAAAATTCACATGCCACAAATGGGATAAACATTACCCTAAATTGCACAATTTTAATAAAATCATCAAATGATGTTGGGTTACCGAGATCAGACAACACAACATTTTTCTCAGTGTGCCCATGTAAATTCCAGGTAGCTGTGTTCATTTTCTATTTGAAGTCAATAAGTTTGGGGCCTGAGCTGTTCAGAGCAGAAAGTTAAATAGAGACATATTTCATAGGCCAACTGACACAAAGTGTTATTCTGAGGTGGAGGATTTTTCCCTGCAGAATCCCCTGAAGCAGACATTAGTATCGGGGTGAACTACATCGGTCCTGCCTCGCATCAGTTTGAGCTGTTACTGGCTCAATAATGCCTGAAGCTGGAGCTCTGGAGCAGAGACTGTCTTAAAGTGGTAACGTAACATTAGTTAGAGTGGAAGTATGAAGTCAGGTGGTCTTTCTGTTGCTCTTTTACTGCCATGGCACATCTGTTGCTGTTACTTTTTACTTAGGTACAGTTTGTAATGTAGGAATCTTGCTGACTCTGCCAAGTCCATTGACAACAAAATCAGAATTTATTGGCCAAGATTGTGAAATAAGGAATTTCACATTGGGGTTGAGTACTCAGAGTGCCAAGGTATTCAAATGTTAATTATTAAATTCAAAAAGGGATTATTTTGAAGCATCACACCTTTGGATTTGTGTAGAAATCGAAACATAAATAGCAAAAATTTAAAAAAATAAATTGCTGATATATTCAGATCAATCTCATTAGAGCAAACACAAACTGACCTGATGTTGCACTATTCTGTAAAGCCGTCAATTTTGTTGGTTAGTTACATTTTCCATCACCTCAGTGAAAGCTAAATTACAAGTGACAATTGTCTCAATCTCCTGGAAACCCTGAGATCAGCTGATAATTGGATGCTTCTTTACAAGAAAAGAATAAGCCATGGTAACATCTCATATAATTGGTCTTGGTTTCAAGCTGGAGATGTATTAATGTCAACTGTCCTCTCCCTCACTCTGCTGATGGTTTTGCTCTGTTATTAAAGAAGCTTGGGGATCACAGGAATATTTCCAATACTAGAGCGAGAGCAACCACAAAGGGACTGGGATTCTGGGAGTGCTTTTAAAGTTTCTCTGGCAAACAGACAAACTCTGCTTGAGGACCTGAATAGCACTGCACGGCTTTAAGTTAATTTAACTGAAATAAAACCTCTCACCAAACCATCAGTGGCAGAAACTGTGCCGCTTCTCCAGTGTAGCGGGTACAATTGCATAAAAGAATGATTCTTTAAAGTGCTTTAGCTCAACAACTGCTTGTGTAATGTAGCATGAATAGAACAAATTGCTACACGAAACCATCTCTTATCCTCTCAATATTCAGCTGGTGCTCCTCTAAGCAGTCATGGTGCTTAAATCTCCTGCTCTCTTTAGCAGTAAATGTGGTCCACACCGCCGGTCAACAGAATACCTTAAATTCATTTATGAAGAAAAAATACAATAAAAAAACAAAAAAGCACCACCAGTGGACTCCATAGTCAAGGCAACGTCTGGTGTGTAAAAAGCCTAAAAATACATTCTCCTGTCATTGCAGCAGCAACATCTCACACGTTTATTCTGGACACATTTATTCTTTAAAGAGAATTAATAAGCTTTTTTATTATCTCCATCCATCCACACAGTACAAAGCCACTAGTGGAAAATTATTGGACATATTGCAAATCTGACTAAATAAATGTCACTGAATCTTTTTTACAGTTAAACTTTAATATGCATTTCTTCTGATGATTCATTTTTCCCTTAGGTTATTACATGCTGGCTCATTTACTGCACCCACTGACCATTAGTGGAAGGTTTTTTTTCCACCCGGCACAGTGAAGAAGATGGTAAAGGATGTGAATCGACCCTCAAATTTTATTGTGGGGAATTACAGCAAAAGGTGGCACCACAGGATCAACAAGTCTCCACAACAATGAGACATCATCTACATGTCAATTAGTTGTTTTCAGCGGTGTGCAGCAGAAAAATGCAAACACTGTAGAGTCCACTAGAATTACTGGAACTGTGTGAGTCTGTAAAATGAGACCAAATTAAAATTTTTGGCAACCAATATCCCAGTTGGCTCTGATGTAAAGGATAAATATAATGTAATCTAAAGATCATTGGTCAGTATAGTGAAGGATCTGTGATACTGAGGGCCTGTTTCTCTTTCAAAGGTGCAATCATTGCATCATGATCTCTTTGAAATGCCAGGAACTTTTAACAGAAACCTGGTCAAAAATGTCATAACTGGGTCTCATGATATAATTATACAAAACATAGACATAAAAATACAAAGAATTTCTACACATTTTTATGTAAAATGTTCAACTTCTTTCACACTCAATTTTTCAGTTCTCAGTCATCTATGTTGAGATTAAACTTTGAAACACCACAAGTCTACTGTATATCTGGTATTGTATTTCTACTGTGAGCATGTATTAAGTATTGGACCTGCAAAATCCAGAAAGTGGAAGGAAGACTAGGGGGGAAAAAGAGACAGGACTCAAGAGAGGGCAGACTTTAGGGAGGACAAAAAAAGGACAAAACATTTAGACAAAAGGTTATAGAATTAAGTCAAGAAATAGAGTGGTTTAATTCCATTTCCACTTTTCTCCATACTTCTCCAGACCTTCAAAATCAAATGTCAAACTCTGTCAGACAGTTTAAGAACACTCCACTCAGAGATTTGCCCGATGACAATCTGCATGCTTTTTGGCGCTGTCCACTTATCAGTGGCTTTTGGCTACAAGTCTGTGAAGACGGATCAACATGCCTAAAGTACACAGTCCCAGGCTGCCCATCAATCTACGTTCTTGTTGACATCAAAGAAGTGGATTTGGAAGGAAATAGATGATCAATGACTTCTTCCCTGTGAAATTAAAAAATTTTTATGAACAGGAAGAATAAGAAATTAATGCTTTTGAAAATTTTATTTAGTTTCTGTGGGGAGAATGTCTGCTTGTGGAAAATAGCAATAGAAAAACATTTAATTAATTTGGTTTCCAATAAATAATTGCTACTTCGGGAGCAGGAACCAGGAGGTCTGAGGGGTTTCTGGAATGAGGGCAGTGATGTCCGCAGGTGGACTGAGCTCTTGGGTGTCTTCCTTGGGAAATAGTGAGTCTCTGTTAATGTGAAAACAGAGATTAAACTGATATGTCTAGAATCTGTCTGTCCCCTCAGTCAGTAGACAGCGGTGAGGAGAGTACATCGCAAAAACTCGTAACTGTGACTGACACGTAACCGAAGCAGGATATGGCTGCAGCTTAAAGATATCATAAGCTATAATAATTATTATTGTGGTTCTGGCCAGTAGATTTGTTTGCAGTGTTTTGTTAATTTGTTTTTGTGTTGAATAAAAATGAAAAGTTTAAAATATAACAAAAGTAATAATGCCTGCTTTTGTAACAGAACAGATACATAAAATTAGGTAAATTTAAGAATTTTCATAAAAGCGCTGAATGTGAAAGGGTTTATTTAAATACAAAACATTCATATTGCCAAGTTTAGTTGAAATATGAGGCTATAGATGATAATAAATTAAGAGACATTTGGGAGCCAGATGTGTGGTATGGTTTACCACAGCCATGCCTGTTCTTTTGGTCCCCAAATAGCTCTTAATTTATTATGATCTGTAGCCTCATATTTCAACTAAACTTGGCAATATGAATGTTTTGTTTGTAAATTTAAAAAGAAAGGGCCAAACTTCTCACCACTAATGAGGATATTTTGTATTATGCTGTTGGACATGCAGGAATCTGATGAAATATCAATGTGATAAGATCTTTTTGTAAGGATGGGTTAGTTCAAAAACCTACTAAATATTAAACTATTTTGAAAAACCAGAGACACAACCAATATGGTTCGTTTTAACACAGTCCCACTTTAAGATCTGCTTCTGTTATTAGTCTTTTATTGGACCACAGCATTTACTCTGATGACTATAGGTACACATCTGAAAACAGCCTCCAGCAAATTAAACAGTTTACTCTGGACTGAACAATGTTTGTGATCAATTCCCTCAGTTAAGCTAAATTAACACTGGCTGAAATACAAAGAATGACGTAGAAGCACAAGAAACACATGGTGGATCAAGCTGTTTTAGGGGATTGTATTCAAACATTTCATAAGTAATAAAATATGCAATTTTTAAATATCTATGGTAGAAAAGGTTTTTGGACACGAGGCACAATGGGCAAGCTCCTTTTTCTGCTGCCCCATAACCAATCAAATTGCAGGAAATAATCAAAATTCTTAAGCAGGAAATATCCAGAGTAGTTCCTAGTTCATACATTGCAAACTGTGATTTAAAAACAATCTCCAGCATCTGTCAACAGAAAAGACTATGCTCATTCTAAACGATCAACACTTTCCCTCCCTTTCCACATGCAGAAGCTGCTGCCTGTTAGAGCCACTGTACATATTCACCACATTCTTCCAGCTTCCAGTGTAATTGAGAGTTTGCTCTGTAACTCCAGCATCAAGAGGAGCCTAACAGCGCAAAGCTCTTTGTACAACATAGCAGGAATTCCCAACAGATCACCTGGAATTATAATATGGGCTGTAGCCAAGACTGTGGAAAGCATATTTTATTTACTGTAGCTAAAAAGCTGCTGCTTTTGCAAAGTTAAAAAAGGAAAATAAATAAATTCATTCTAGATGAGCTTTTTGGGAAACCTCTAATTTAATGATTCTTCTGCTACCTAAAATGTAAAACACTAATGAAAGAGGGAGAATAATAAATGGACCATGATAAGCTGGGGAAATTGCTGATAAAGAGCAAACTGTTACAGAGACTAATGTGCTAGAACGCTGCCCGATTATTTTGTACACTACCATCTCGTCTCATTAGACAACTATTTGCTGTTTTGACTGATGCTTGAATGCATACCCAGGAAGGGGGTTAGGCTGAATCAAAAAAATCAAAAATGAAAGAGACACGGAACTGGTGTAAGCCAGGCAAACGGCTGGACAGAGGCAGGATTCACATTTCTCCAACTCTCTCCCTCTAGAAATCCTGGCTTGATAGAGCGCTGATGAGTAGTGAATGCTGCAGCACATAAGAGGAAGACAGAGGAACCCACCGAGAGGTCAATAGTTCTGCACTGACCTGTGAAGAACTCCATTATACCTCGATTACATTTCTGGCTCTCTCCCTTTTTCCAACCAGCCAATACCGGCCCATAACAATATCATTGTTGCCAGCTGGACTACAGTTGTGATTCAATCACAGTCCCTGTACAGAACAGCAATACACTGTCATCCCCTGCTCTTGGCACTTGTAAGGACCTTGGATCTCATATAAAATTCCAATATGATGGCCTCTCGGTCAATAAGTTACGATGCTTTTGATCCCAAAGCTTGTGATCCCAAAGCAGAAAAAAAAGCAGTGTTGAAATAACGATCTTTGAAAGACCATTGCGAAGATAATTTATATGACAGGCAAACTGCCTTGCTTCACTTTCATAAAACAAATAAAGAGAATATTAGGGACTGAATTTCATTACATAACATCAGTGCCTGTACTTGAGAGCAGCAATCTGTCAATGCTGAAGCTACGCTTTGTCAATGCCATTATGACCAAAGAATTACACGCCTGATTGTATTCACTTTGCCCTTACACACTCCTGATGCAATTCTTTATGCTCTTACAAGTGACAAAATTGCTCTCACTGGAAACAAGTGCTCATTTGCATGAGTCCATTTACATGATGGAGTACAGCAAAAATTTAAGAGAATAAAAGCCATCAAAAAAAATTAATCTTAAGTGGATGTCCTACCTTTTGTCAGGATTAGCACTTTAGGTATTTGCAGTAAAAGTTGGTCAACCACTTTAAGCGCCGACAATATATTCCAAGAAAAAATGGTCCTTAGACAAAAACAATCCATTAGTTATCTCTGATATTTCTGGGTAGTAAAAAACATTCAGGACAAAAACAGATTGCATGATCTTGGGAGGAAACAAGAAGCAAATTTGCTTTCATGTAGAAAGTAAAGGTTTTCCAAATCACAAGGTTTTGTAAGATGCTCTGTTGAGTGTAATAAGTCTGCAACTTGCATTTCTTTTATGCTTATCCAATTTGTTGGCAGTTCTAATGCCACAAGGCAGTGAAAATATTCCCTTTTTATGTTTTCATGAATAGTAAAAAGGCTTTCTAATTCTCAGAGAATCTCTGGATAATTGTGTAGTTCATGCTTCAAAATTAATGGCAGCTTATATTTTGAAAAATAACAATTTTATGTAGTCCAGAATAAACAAGGAAAACTTTTAAAAAAATAAAATTACTTTATTGTAGTGCAGATGGAAGCGGTCAAATCAGATTCATTCTTTACATTCTCTTCATCTAACTCCCAGGATGAGACGATACAGGTTATCAGTTTTATGAAAAATGTACAGGAGATAACAAGATCCAAGTATTACTTATGGGAAAACTAACTCTCCATTTTTCCTTCTCACATAGAGATTAGAAGTAAAACAAATCACAGGTTGTCATTTAAATTGCTTAAACTGAATGCATCGAGTTCATAAATTATCTGAGAAAAACTCAGAGGAGTCTCTAGTCCGAGAAAAACATGAGGACGTCCTATACCAGTTTTTACAAATGGTAATAAAGGTTTCGTGAATCTCAATCTCTGTTCAGTGTAGCATCACACTATTCTAAGATGGTCTTAAATATCTTTTTTATTTAAATAGAGATGATGAAGGCTGTCCAAATCCAAGGGCTCCTCCAAGTGCAGCTCACATGCATCCTACTCTTCTCCAGATGACTCTGGTGGACGGTTGGGCAAAACAAAAATTAAAAGTTTAAAGCAGTTGTGTTGTTAGGCTTTTGTCATTTGTATTGAACATTTTTTAAAATTTTTGTACAAAAATAATCAATTAATAAAAGAGGATTAAATAACAATACTAAAATCTGCAAGATTTGAAACCTCATTTCTATTAGCTTGTTATTAGCACCATCGTGGTTGCTGGGCAACAGAACATGCCCAGCAGTAAGGGCAGGAATGAATCTGCAGGCTAGGCTGTTTGGTTTCAGTGCCACTCATTTCCAGTCTTAATGGCCAAATCCAAAGACACACTTTTATATGTGAGTCTTGTAAAATATGTTTCCACCTCATCATATTACTGTTAATGCAAAGAGAGGCCATAATGAAACACGAAGTCGCTTTTACAAGTCGTAACTGGGGATAGTCAAAGTTTCTCACACTTTCCCAGTGCAAAATCTAACTTCATAGATTTCTCTGACTACAACTGATTTCTCTGAGTACAACTGGAAGGCTGCTTTTGACAGATGTGTTCACAGGGCGAACTGTTTGGTTTCATTAAAAGTTAGATATTCCTCAAAATAATAATAATGACAATAATCATTTGTCGTTTAGCAGAAGTGGTTTTCTTACAAAAAGAAAAACCAATCAATGTTCACTGCCAGGTCTCTTCTCAAATCTCCGTCCTGGTTTGCACTCTCCACCCCACTGGTGAAGATCATCAGCCTACTCAGGACATTGTGTGCCTCTCACAGTGGTCTGTTTGCTGCTTCAGGACATTTTAGCTCCAAACAGAGCATAGCTACACCACACACTGTTTCTTAGCAAAGACGAGTTGAAAATGTAAGGGAACTTTCTTTGCTTTTAACAGCTGATTGCAGATGTATTTCTGCTCTTGAATTATGTAATATTAATCTTCTTCACCCTCCTTTACCTGGTCCACTCCACATCTACTGTCCATAGCCTTGACACCTTCTGCAACAACGACTGCAACTCTCCTGTGTTTGGTCTTCTTTAAAAGTTCCTTCATAAGCTTCAAGTGGTACAGAATTCAGCAGCTCATATCATTACTAAACCCCTGTCTTTTCATCACATCAACCCAGTCTTCTCTGGTTCCCTGTCAAATTCAGAATTCTATGTACATTCAAGGTTATTCGTAACCTTACTCCTCCCTGCCTTTCTGATCTCTTTCATATTTTGCTTCCTGCCACAGCCTTAGGTCTTCCTCCTCTCTGTATTTTACTGTTCCCTCTGCTCGTCTCAGCACAATGGAGAGCTGAGCTTTCTCCCACTGCATTCTCCCAAACTCTGGCATTCTCTCCCTGCAAACATATGCAACACAGATACTCCACCTCTGTTCTAATCCAAACTCAAAGTGTATCTGTTTAAGATTGTTTACTTACTGTGATTGCCTATTGCTTTGCAATTGTTAATGTGTAGTTTTTAATTTGTTTCTTATATTCTGCTTGAGCTGTACATTGCTTTGAAAAGCGCTTCTACGTATAATGTATTATTTTTGGATGTTGGGGTCTGTTTTTTTGACTGTTTTATACCAAAATAGTTTATGAGTGGCTGCTGGCTGCAACGATTAATGTGTGGTTTGTGTCCTATGAGCAGCATCGACTGGAAGTTATTTATTAGAAACTATTTTAATTGTAGACACTGCATTAAAAAAAAGCATAATAATCAGTTGTAAGATGAAAAGACTTCAGTGGACTGAAGTACACCTGTTCTGGTATGAATGAAACTTGTGATGTTCTGGTATCTTTTTTCTTTTTGCAACATTAGAAACATTAAGGAAGCAAAATATGGGTAGAACTGCATAGTAAACAGCTAATAACTGCTCTCAAGTGTTAAGATGTTAAAAACAGATTTTCTTATTTGTGTCATTCTGCTACATAAAGTGTCAAATGGAGTCTGCAGAGATGTAAATTACAAAACAGTTTACATATGAATTTTGCGACTGAAATTAGTGAATAAGTCTGTGAAGTTAAATATGAGTCTGTGAAGATTACTCAACCACTTGTTATTTCTGTTTAAATGTTGACACGGTTTCCCAACTGGAATTGATTTTTAAAATGCATATCCTATACGTGCAATCCTATACGTGTAGGGAAAGGGTGGGGAAGGGGATTTCTGTAGCGCGGCAGCTCGGTTGGGAACTGAAGCTCCAACGTGGAGCGATGTGGAAATAGGCAGCATATTGTATGAGAAGGCATTAAAGCCCCGAAAGGTTGCCACAATGCAGTCAGAGATTTAAGGATTTGTCAAAGATGCTTGAATGAGTCTAAGCAAAACTTTGTGTTTGTGCTTGACGAGGGACTGAGTTTAATAAAAAAAAGCTCTAGTAAATGTGAAGCTAAGTGAACTTCAGGATTGTGCAAGAATTTATTTTCATTTAGTTTTGATGCTCATAACATTGAATCAGCTTTTAAGTTTTTATCTTCTATATTGATATAACTTAATGTGCACATGAAAGCCAACAAATTATTTTGCTCAGGTTCCCTAAAATGTAACTAAGCATAAAATATAAATAAGAACAAAACTTTTCTGTGCCATTTATGGGGCAGAAAAAAAGGATATATCTTTTTGTGACAGGTGTTGCGTCATTGCTCTGCAGGAAAACAAACATTCCTTTTGTGTGTCAGATCACACAGATGTGGCAATTTTGTTTTCTTTTTTTAATTTCACTAATGACAAAAAAGGCACCTGAAACTCTGCCAACACAACAGCTATCTTCCTGTGAGTCTTTGTGAAAAGGAAATTACAAACAGTAAACTGATCCAGAGATGTCCAGAGAGCCGTGTGGCACGTCTGCACAGTGATTCATGACGTTATATTCAGCTGCAAGTAGATGAGCCTGAGGTAATGAATGAGCCTTAAACAGGGCTTTGCCCCCATCATTAATCTTACAGGTCTGGGCCACGAATAAATACGGAGTCACTCTATTAACACAAAAGAAGACATCCATCTGGCTAAGCTTTCTTATATTTACGTGCAAAGTATGCATATTGCTTTAAAACAAATATATAATTGCAGAGTAGGCTCTATTAATAACTAAGATAGCTGTAACCACCCCCAAAAGGATAAATAACAAACCTCTCTGTAAATAAGAGAAAAAAAAAAGATTTGCTGTTGCACCGGAAAAGACTGAATGAAGCTGAAATTTGGAATCGAGCTTGTATAGTCTGAGCAGGCACTGAGCTGTTGCAGCTGCCGGAGCAGTGGAGCTCCTGATTTATGTCACCAGGTGATTGATGCAACCGTCATTACACACCTAAGCTTTTTTTGATGAAACCGCTGTCTTTGAAAGTATGTCAGTTTCATGACACAGTGTGCAAGCTTTTTCAAGTCTTGCTCTTCTCGGAGCGTGATAAGAAAACACCGACAAGGATGTGACAATGTTCTTCACGCTAAGAGACGAAGGTATTGGTCGTGTATTTCCCCCCACATTCAGTTTTACAGAACAAGCCTCAGAAATGGTTGGAAACCTCCCGAGGGTTTTTTGATGTGTTGAAAAGGAGGTTTCTGTTATGAGGAACTTTTGAACATCTTGTTCAAATCCCTTTCTGTACTTCTTTTATCAGTTATTCAATTTTATTTTTATTTGCATTTTTTTGACAGGCCTTTGTCTAAGTTTCTTGAGGAATTTTCTAATAAGTCAAATATTTTAATGTGATTAAAAAGTGCAAGTAAAAAAGTATAACAGTTGGTCCTAAATAAAATTAATTTAAATATATATTCAGTCTACTGTCTACTTCCGTCTGTGAATGTCAGTTAATTAAGCCAGTGTCTACAAAATATGGAGACTTGAAAAACCCCTTTACCAAGAACTTCACTCCTAATGTATTGTGTAGTGTTATATGCTTGCTGTAGGTATGCTACACTGCCCTCTAGAGTCTAGGAGAATATTGGCTGCAGTGAGGACGAGCCACACAGAACAAAGGCTGTATCGTGCTGACTCAGCTCTCATTTCCAGTATGTACATGCATCAAGCAAAAACCAAGCTTAACATTGAGCTATTTCAGCAACAAGCACTCAACGTGCGTAGGGAGTAAAACGGATGATGGATAAATGAAAACGTACCCCATAATCACAGATCAGTATGGTGGAGGATTTGCGGCACTGAGGGTGTGTTTTGAAAAGCAGAAATGCCTAATGCTCTAACCTTGTGAAAAATTGTAAAAGATAAATATGAACATAAAAAAGCTGTATTTAGCTTCATGATTTGTTGGACTTGAAATTTGTATTATTCGATTTGCCTGTATTAAATAAATTGCTGTGTTTTGTTATTTTTGGTCTATTCTGTGATTCTCTTCTCTAGTCTGGTCCCCTTGACCATAACCTGGTTCCATGAGCTCCATCATGTTCTCTGCACACCTACTGCTCATTAAGTAATCAGACTCATCTGTTTCTTCCTCTAGTATTTCATCATTCTATGTTTGGGCATCTACTTTTCACTCATTCCTTGCTACATCATTCTTTTCTACCCTGCCATGGTTCTCTTGTACCCTGATCCTGCTGGTTCTCCTCTGTCTTAGGCTTTCAATAATTAATTCCCCTCCACATGATTCTGTCTGTCTGTTTGTGCTCGGGTCCTCTGGCACTGCAAATATCACATAACGGGGTTGCACAAAGTATTACCAGCAGGAGTGGCAATAATTGAGGCACCAGTGATTTTGATAAAAGCAGTTTTTAATGCGAGACTTTTTACCATACTGAACATATACACTCAAATTAAATGATAGCGTTCGGACAATTTTTCAAAGTGAGATTATGCTGCTGCAATCAAATCTAAAAATATTGTGGGGCTTTTTACACATTATTACCAGGGGTGCCAATAAGCACTGAGGGAGCTGTTTATTACAACAACTTGTGAACACACACAGTGTTTGGTGCTAATAAATTACTTAGATGACTATACAAATATATTAGTGTGAATGCTTCATTACAGAAATTATCACCACATTGCCTGATATTCTGAAAGGCCTGCATTAATGCTTGTCAGCATCATTATCTTAGGGTGATGTTGGCTGATGCCCTCAGACATAAAATGTTATTCAGTGTTTTGTTTTCTCCAATAAATCCCTTGAGGGTTATTCTTTTTTTATTTTTCTCTTTTTTTTTCAGTAATTGCCGTTTTCCTCCGGTGGATAATTGCTTGAGTTTGACTCATTTCAAAGCGGTCTAGCCAGACTGCCTTCACCTTTTTCCCAGTTTTTATCTTTCACCTGAGCCAGTGTACCTGCCATTAGTTGTGTCTAGCCTCATTTCCATCAGGAATTGACAATGAAGCCAAACAAGCTCAGAAACTTTAATACTTACATTTAAACCTTCCAAAGGATGGCTTAGTGAAAGGTGCTGCCTGGGGAATTAATCACACCACAATTTGAGCATTTCACCTGTTTAACAAGCAGCTTAATTACTCTTCTTCTGAAGTTCAACACTCCAAAAAGATATGAGCAATTGATTTCAATAAGTAAGAGGGCTTTAATTTAGCTAGCTATGTATTAGGTGTGTACTTGGGTGTATGCCTGCTATAATTTATTTCTTGACATCAAGATGAGAGCAACCTACTGCAATACAGCAGTGTCCTCTTCAGCCCTTTAGTTTCAATGAAATAGTTACAGAAGAGCTATCAAAAGTATCTTATATGTGAAATTTATTTATCTGCCATCTAATACTTATGTACTTCTTCAGTAACTCCTTGTATCCCACAAACTGTTTATCCTCATGTGACTTCAAAGGTTTAACATTCAAACCAGGAACAACTCTAAAAAAAAACACTTTTCAAGGACGATGGCACACTTACAACAAGCCTAATTGAGAATTTGATCTAGTCGCTCTAGGGAGTGGACAAAGTGCTGCTGTGAATGTTAAAGATTGAGCTATCAAGATTTGATCAGAGGTAATCAAAATGCTGGCCTACTTTTAAGTCACTTCCATCTTTACCACCAAACTGTGAAGGAATGCAGTAAAAATATAATTTATACGCTATTCAAACGGCCACTTTTCTGAAGCACAGACAGCATTAAAAAGTCTTGTGTGTGGGGAAGAAAACAATTAGCTTATAAAACAAAGCATAAGAGACACCTAAACAATAAGACAAATTTTTGATTATGAGTTTAATGATAATCACATTTAAATATAATCCCTCAATTGCACTAAAATTGTCAATATAACTATTTTCAGAGATGGCTTTTACTTGAAATTATGGTAATATTTGAATTTTAACTGCTGCCATATTTGTTTAATTATTTTATTCTTATCAGTGATGTTAGCAGCAATACTGAAATTGATGTTTATGATTCTGAGACAGTTACTTGCGGCTTGAGGGGCTAAAACCTTACAGGACAGGACAGGACAGGACAGACAGAGATCTGGGTTAATCATCAAGCAGAGAATGAAGGTCCTGCAGCTTCTTAAATCATGTTTCCTGATGAGCTGATAAACACCAGGGTGTGCAGACTGCAGAGCTCCAAAAGCACACTCCAACAAAGATCCTCTCTAAAAGACACAAAAATCACACCCACACCCCAGAATCCTGACACCTTTTCTCCCTGAGCCTCCACTGACCTCTGGCTGCTGCTGACCCAGTTGAGGAAAACATAGGAAAATGTGGAATAGCTAGCTTTGAGCCATTTAATCTATTACAATAATGACAAAAAATATTGCCAAAAAAACCTAATTTATGTCACTCCCTCCCTACTGTATGTTCCTGAACCTGTTCATGTAGTAGTACTCTTCTTTACCATAATTGGCCACATTTGTAGTGCATTTACACATGACTAGGCACCAGGCTTAATCTAAAACTGTATTAAATAATCAGCTAAATTGCTACAAGCCAATGATTTACCTCTGTGTCTCCTGACTCTCTACCCGCATCTCCGTTTGGCCAGTTTGCTTCTGTCACCTGACAAATACACAGCTAGAAGTGTATGGATATAGCAACACGGATTTTTAAATCTGTAACATGGCAGAAAAATTGTTACAGATTATTATCTCTCTAATATTTGCCACAATACTCAATCTCATGACTAATTTATCTTTATTCTCTCAATCTTTCCTGTGAGCCACTTGGGAAAATGAGTTGATATATGAAAAAAAGAACAGTGGGACAATTTGAGATGCAAGAATCCCAAATTTTGATAACATAGTAATTGTCTGAGTATAAACAGCTCATTAGCTTATTACGTCTATTAAATTTGTCATAAATATGGATGGATAAAATCATATAATCTGGGCATTGTTGTATTTTTCCCAGCAATGTTTTAAATAGTTTTTTTTAACAGTTATTGCATAATTAATGATAACTGAAAATAATGACAAAGTGTATGTCTTTGGAATTAGTCTATTTTTTTATCTCTGTTGTTGAGACTCTACAGTTATGACAACAATAATGACAATTATTTTGTCAAGATTTTTAATAAAACTCAGACACTTAAGAAGAATAAAACAGTTGCAGAATATGATCAAATCAATTGGAATACATGCATTGTCAAAAAGTAAAATAAGAAATAGCATAAGTCATATGAGTGCTAGTAATTGGACGATTTCTGAGATGGTGGTCAGTTTGCAAAGTTGGATTTTGTTTTGTAAGGGTGCAGTGTATTCCTTTTATTAACACATATGACTTGTAGAGAAGTCTATTACTCCCAGTTCTCTCTTTTTAAACATCCAACGTTTAAGACATGCAACTTGGTTACACCTAATTACCCAGTGCAGCATTAGAATCCAACAATAAATATCAGATCGTTTAAATCTTGTGTAGGTGTGATTAGTGACCCTAGGTGAGCACAATCAACATAATGTATGGCAGCTGAGTGAGGGGAATGGTGGGCAAATCCCAAAACTGAAACATTGAATAATTAGAGCTACAGCTAAGCACTAAGGAAACAGAGCTAGGTATACAAAATAACTCAAAATACAAGAACAAGAATACCAAACTCCACCAACAGTAAACACAAAGCCTATGGGATCATGGAAGCAACCCGGTAGCCTTGACAATAAATTCACAGAAGCAGGTCTATCTTTTGTGGGAAGAATGAATTGCAATTCATCCAGTTACTGTTGAAATATTTCAGCCTGAACAAGAAGTGGCAAACTGACCAAGCATGACCACTGCTGTAGCCCTTGAGTCAAAGATTTATATCTATTGAAAGCTTCACTCTCGAGCCATTTATAAGGTTGTATTTGTGGCCTCACACAAGAATTTGAAGGATAAGGCATTAGAGCAAGCGACTTGATAACATAGCAGGGAATTACACAGGTAATTCTTAATGATTTTAATTGTAAGAAAATTAAACACTGTAACATATCTATCCCAGCCAGGCTCTCCATTAATATTCCTTGAGACTCGTCCTTAAGACAAAAGAAAGAACTGTGACATAAAATAACTCGCAGTGACAGGTAGCTTGTTTCCAGGTAAACAAACTGCTTGCAGAAAAGACTGTTACCAAGCACTGATTAAAGACAGAAAGCACTGGATCTTTCATTGCGACTTCAAAATGAATTTCTGTTGTGAGCAGCTTTGATGCAAACTCACAGTTTCAACCTTTGGTGGTTCTTTTGACAGGCAGCACTCATGCACAGTGACGAAAAGCCCCAATTGAAGCGGGAGGAATGCAACCTCTTTTCTACAAGCTTTCAGAGCAGTAATGATTAGCTCTCTGGCGGTTTCCTCCTAAGGCGAGTGATTACGACATGCTCTGCAAACTATGACACCTTTTACCTGGAGCCCAAACAAAAAGAGCACCCTAAAATGTTTCCCAAGCACTACTTAGAAGAGTTGGAGCTGGATTGTTGCTTTTACTGTCTCTCCCCAGCAAGAGCTTGTGTTTATTATTCCAGTTGAGGACTTGTGGGGAAATTGGTTTTACTAATGAAAATTACCTCCTGGGAAAACAAATGAACTGTAACGCCGCCAACAAAGAGCTGCGTACCTGCTATTTCCATCTGGGGGTCTGAGTTGGATGAGAGCTGTTGAGTATGAATCATTTGTCCCAGTATTTCGCCTCCCTTTGCCCCTTGCCCAGGCTGCGAGTGCTGCTAAGCCTCTATAAGAGGAATAACCTGAAATGGAGGAACACTTCAATGTCGCCCTTTCCTCCTCTCTTCTACGAGTGATTATACAATTGATTTTTTTTTCCCCACCAGTGGTTCCTGCTACAGGAACAGTAATAACAATTTATCTTGGCTCCTTGTTCCATTACAGTTGAGCTGCAGTGAAACCAGAGGAAAAGTGCTGTGTTTTATGATTTATGGAGGCTATTTGACCTGTGTTTATTAGAGAGATCTACAGAACGTGATTCAGACTTAGAAAATAGACTATGAGCTTTGCCCTGTAATGGCAGCGCGAACAAGATGGAATGGGTGTCCCTGATGATTGGAAAACAAACATGACCAGCAGTACTGGCGATGTAGATAGATAGATCAACTCTAATGCTTTGCTAAAGTCTGAAAACTTTTCTTTAAAAAAACAATGCATGACTACAGCATTTTTTAGTATAAACAGGCTGGTCCAACTTATTGCATACCATGCTTTGGCAGTACCATAGAATCTCAGACATTAAGATTTTTGCTGAATCCTTTTTATAGTCCTTCTGGGATCAAAACCTGAATAAAAGAATTCTCCAAACAAAGAGCAGTATGGACATATTTTCAGCCTGTTTCTTTTAGTTTGACAAGTACTTACTCTTATTTAGCTCCCCCTGCCCTCCAAAAAGTACTGCATATGTAACTCTTTTTTTAAGCTTAGATGTCTATACCCTAAGCAAAAATGTCAGGCTTAGGTAGCCAACTAATTTAACCTTTTTAACATTTACAGTTAAATGTCAAAGGATGTTCAAATGGGCTGGTTTTCAAATTGTATTTCAACACTTTATTCAATATCCTACTTTGTGAAAGTTTCATTTAGAGCCACTTGTATTCCTTCCTTCCTTCCTTCCTTCCTTCCTTCCTTTCTTACCATATTTGAAACTGGACCGCTGTAAATATATCTGCCATAATTGCCATAATTGTGAGGTTTCTGGTTTATGCTTGAAAATTGCCCTGAAGTACGGATTTCTCTGAAAAAACTGTTGAAACCTTCCTGCACTTTCAAATTACCTTAACTTTAAGCTGTTAAGAATTAAATTGAACTGTCAGATTTTTTCTACAGTCTTCAGGTTTTGTAAATCTTTTCCTTACTGATACAGATTTTAATTTATTCAGATTTACTGTATGAATTATAAATTGAGAAGATTGAAGCGGCATTGAAAATATTTTCTTGTGCATTTCTGCCTTAGGGGCTCAGTAATTATTTATATTGGGAGCAAAGTTGACATTGTGTTGCTGTGCAAAGTCGTACAACATGGTTTTCCTTTTAAGAAACTCTCCAAAATGATTGGAGAGTTGAAATTTTCAACTGGTTTTAGCAACTAATACTAGCAATTAGCAGGGTTAACTCAGCTTACTAACCTGTGTGAGAATTTAATTCTTGAGAATTTAATTTTTTACTTTATATTTCTGATTTATGAAAGGTTGCCAGTATGTAAAAAAAAATGCAATATCTTCAAAACAAAGCAACTTCATTCACCTTCATGTTTTATTCATAAGATCTTGTTCTCTCTTGCAGCCTGAATGAACCACAGACAGAAAATTGTGTCCTTTCAAATTGTTTCTCCTTAGTAACAATATCATAAGTTGAGCTCATTTTTTTAAGCTGAACTCAGCTTAGTTTATTTTCCAACCAGCTAGCCAGCAACTCAGGAAGAGCAAGTTAACAAATAAGCCAATCCAAGCGACCGCAGTGCCAGGTATCACAGTTGGATGATAGTTATATTTCTAAATAAAGTTTTACATTTATTACTGTCAACTTTAACTTTAAATACTTGAATTTGTATTTAATGCTTGAGAAAGTGTAAAATGACAGAACTTAGTATTTGTTACATTCTACATTTTCATATTTGCCCCAATGAATAAAGCATAATAGTCATGTTTTAGAACAGACATATAGTCATGTTTTAGAACAGACATATAGTCATGTTTTAGAACAGACTAAAACATCTTGATGTTTTAGTCTGTTCTAAAACATGACTATATGTCTGTTCTAAAACATGACTACATGTTTTAGAACAGACTAAAACATCTTGATGTTTTAGTCTGTTCTAAAACATGACTATATGTCTGTTCTAAAACATGACTACATGTTTTAGAACAGACTAAAACATCAAGATGTTTTAGTCTGTTCTAAAACATGACTATATGTCTGTTCTAAAACATGACTACATGTTTTAGAACAGACTAAAACATCAAGATGTTTTAGTCTGTTCTAAAACATGACTATATGTCTGTTCTAAAACATGACTATATGTATTCAAATATATGATAAATCGTACTTGTAAGCATGTCTTTGTTCTTCCTATCACTAATCTAAAACATTTCGACTTTTTTAGGAATCCATGATAACTTTTCTTAATGGAGTGTTTTAAAACACTCTATCTTCCAATCCACCTTCACCGAATTTGGTCGTCTCTCCTGCGGTTAGTGATAATATTTAACTGCAGACGTTATCTCCTCTCTCTCACATCTATCTGACAGTAAGGGGGAGCATGTTAATGTCCCACATGGTTCTGCATGTAGCATGTTAATTCATCCGCAGCCCACTTGATTAATGAAGAATTGCAGTGGAAGAGTAAACACAGCCAGCCTCGGGACGCTTCACTGATGACTACATCTGCACAGTACCTTATAAGCACTATCATGCCCTCATGGATTCCACTCATTTTTTTATATGATCTTCTGTTCTTACGTTTACTTTCCCTGGTACATTGCGTAATTTGTTTTTTGTAGATCTGTTTTTACATTTCTGGGGTTTTACTACACCTTAGCAAATATTGCTCATTATTCATCGTGGCAAAAGAACTTGCGTGCGTTTGAATCATTCATTAGTAGAATGTAGCAGTACATGTATTAGCAGCAAAAATATCTGATACAGGCCTGTTGGATTGGTTTGCATATGTACCAAATAAATGCATTGTTGTTATATAGCCAAATGTGTGTAAAATGCAACTTTCTGTTGTGCAAATGTAATAAGTGACACTAAAAGGAAAAACAAAAACAAAGAGGAAGCACCTGCTTACAAAAAAGCTAAAATCTTCCAGATTTTTCATCTTCTGTTTGGTGTTGTAGGATGTTTAAAGAACAAAGTAATTTGTGACATCAGCAGACTTGATTGTCCTCCCCTCCATTTGAAATCACACCATGTTTGCATGTCATCATAGTCATGTGACTGAAATCTGGCTATTGACGAGTGGAAATGAAGACTATATAATACTTTTAGTTACCTGACAGAAATCAGACAGGCACTGACAAAATAATAGATTAAGACCCATTTTGATTGATGATATCATTAAAGAATTGTTCCTACATTTATAAGCATTTTCATTACTATAGCTCTCAGCTGAAATCAGTTCTCTCTATATATGTTGATGTGGTAATAGTAACGGAAACAAATGACTCCACAGTAAGTCTCTTGTTATTTTCCTTTTTGTAAAACATGTGCAGTCTCAAATCAGATGTGCTCCAGAGCCCCTAAAGGCTTCTTTACATCTTGTTACAAATGTCCACTTGAGCTGATAAAGATAGAAGATGTGCCGCCATCCCCTGATCGATAGTGGACCACCTGAGAGTTGTGCCCTTTCATCTCCAGACCGAATTGTCACCATTAGCTGGATGACGAGGCAGGCATGTCTTCAGGACAACAAACAACCCCAAACTGTAAAACCAGACATTAAAAACAAGAGCAAGATGCAAAAATATAAATTATCTATTAAAAGTTATGGTTTTATATTGTATAACCAATATCTTCAGTATCAACCATTATGTCTGTGCTACCAGCAGGGAGAATAGCACTCTGCATCATATCAAGTGCAGCTCTCTTAGACAAGCCATGGGGAGGCTAGACAGAGAAACACAGTCTTACTCAGCTTGACTACTAATGAATGTGTGGAGCCCTCTGCCATTATCTGTAAAACTAGATCTTGCTCACGCTGTCCTCCAAAAAACGAACACAATACTTTCCTCTGCTGGAATGATAAATTTCACACATGTAACACAGAGACAGCAGAAATAAACCTAAAAGTTTGAGGTGAACTTGCAAAAACAAGTCAAATATATTAGCTAATGTTAATTTTAAAAATATACAATAAGAAAGATTTTCGCTAAAGTATGCAATGCATGCAATTTGGCAGGGCGCTGAATGTTCACACGTAAACTGATCTGTTTGTGTATTTAGAGATTGCAGGTACTCCGTCAAGTGTAGTTTGCTCATTTCGCATTCAAGGGCAAAGCATTTTTTTACTGGCATCTCCTCCTACCACAGATTCAGCAGTTTGGGACTTTTTCCAGTTGAACATGTCCACAGCAGACTACACACCTAATTACAATTGTTAATTTTTTAAAAAGCAGACTGTAAAATGCAGAATTATCCAAATGTGAGAAAAGGAATCACTCCTTAACCAATGTTTCATTTGAATAAAATCTGCATTAATTTGAATTTACAGCAGCACAGATTTCTTTTCCATGTTGTTTTGTTTCAGACTTGCTCAAAAGAATACAGATGTGTAAAAATATGTGTATGTTGTAATATTATTTTAAAATATGAGTAAAATACATGCTCATAATGAGTATTAGTGGCCATTTGAGACACTGGTATTTTCCACAGGTTTGAAAAACTGTGTTTATAGAGGTAATGGTGTCAATTGCTTCATCAACTATACAAAAAAGAAACAAACTTAAATATATCATCACTTAAGATGGAAGTACTTTTTATTAAAAAGAAAAACAAGAAGGGTACACATAGTTAATGGAAGCAATACAGTACAGTGAAAAAAAACTCTTACACATTTCTTCTGGGTTTTTTGCATTTTTGTCACACACTAAAGTTCTAGATCAGAGACAACTGGAGTAAATACATAACATTTTTATATGATGACTTCATTTAAGAAATTCAATTATCTAACCAAATCAATTTGACCCTGTGTGAAATTGGCAAATTGTGTATTAACCATGATAAATCACTAAATCCAGGAGTGATTCCTGCCTGACCAGCAAATGTGTGACTTTAAGCTCAAGCATATTTTGAGGATGCATCAGTAACTTTGGAGATCAATCTCACTGAGATGCTGAGGAATTACAATAAACAACCATTTTGTGCCTGCAAGTCATCCAATAAGACTATTGTGTAAGTAGTGGGTCAAAATACCTCCTCAGTTGCATAAAAGGCTTGTGCCAAATGCAGTCAGAGAAGATGGCAAAACCAGTCTTTAGGAAACGTCTTTTTCCACGTAGGATCAAGTTAATTTGGACAGTGTTTTCCTCCAATAAAAAGGATGATTTGAAAACTCAATTTTGTATCTATTTAGGTTATCTTTGTCATATATTAAAATTTATTGTTAATTTACTATGCCATGGGTGCATTAAAAAGCTGAAAGGAACAATGTACACTATAAAAATAAAAGCATCTCTAATTTACAGTAAAATACCGGCAGCTGTGGTTACCAGAATTTTATAGTATTCATACAGTAAAAGTAGTATAATTAATACAAATTTTACCATATCTTATGCTATAGTGAATATACGATTTTGTGTTTATAAATTTGTATGAATTCAATAACATTTCACATACATTATAGTGTAAAATTTCACTATAATTTACACTAATTACATATGTTATTATGAAATTTTACTGTAATTATATGGTAACATTCTGGCAACCAGCTGCTAGTATTAAGCCACAAATTAGAGCATTTTTATTAAGTGTAGGCATCAAGATACAAAATCTAAAAAAGAAAATATCCTTTTTTTAATTAACTACCTTTCTATTTTTCTCTCTAAGCATATCTATTAGCTGTTCTTATCAAGTTCTCTGACATTATAAAATTAACTTCCAAAGTTTTATGCTTCCACAGCTATTTTCTTTTTCAACAGTTATTGCTCAGACCAAATCTGAGCAAAACTTGCATATTGTGAAGTTTAATATTTTTCAATCAGACTGTTTTGTTTCTTTGTCATCCTGCTATATTGTTTTCAAAAGAAAGTGCCAAGAGGGATTGTCATTTTCTTTATTCTTTCATGGACACTGCCCACTAATCAACAAAAGAGAGAAAATGTGCCTCAGTTTAACTAATATTCACTAATTTTCATCAGCTCCCAATTTCACTGAGACTCTGTACCTACAAAGGAAGAATAGCGTTTTGCATATAAATGGAATAGGAGACGGATATTAATTTTACTGAACAAGAATGCTTGTTGCCAGAAATAAATGCAGAATTTGACTCAAAGGCATGCCAAGGAACCAGCAGTTTGTAATTAAACTAGCACATTAATTTACTAAATTTATTTTTATTTGCTCCCTGAGGGGAATATTTTGGCATTTGTTCTTTTCTACTTAAGTCCAAGTGTTTCCAATTCTAATTTTGACAGTTCCAAATATGTTTCCGTTTTCCAGAGAGGCTCTTCTGATTTTAAATGTTGCAAAATGTGTCAGGGGGGAAAAAACACCACTCCCTTTGCAGAAGCTGAACACCACAATAAAAGCCTGGTTTTTAATCCGTTAGATGATGTACATTCATGGATAATTTATGAACAGCATTAAGCATTGATGTTTATATCAAGTTTAACAGAAAATTTAACATTAAATGTGTGGAACAAAAATGATTAGTATGAATTGCAGGGAAAATCTGACATGGAAAACATGTTTAATCAGAACTAATCAATTATTATTCCTTTAAATAAAGCTAACTTTCAGTAGTACTAAGTTACTTACATCACACTAAATCACAACAACAATGATGAAAACATGTTTTTTTTTTTTTTAATAAATACTGATATTTAATAACATTTGTAGCTTTGATGTCATATGTGTGCGTTATTGGTGCGATTAATTGTAACTTGAACTGTGTGATGCAGTCAACATGTCTGCAAGGAAAACAAAATGTTTTTCTGAAGATAGTTTGCTTTATGAGGAAGAAGAGATTGTTTCGGTTGGCTTGCCATGACTTTTAGCAATGTAAGAAAATTGATGCCATATTTTACTTCTGCTTTGTCAACAATCTCTGGACAGCTGGCAAAAGCATTTGTGTTTGCAGCTATGATTTGAGTTCTTTCACCATAAAAGCTGCACCACGTTTTTTATGTAAGAGGCTGACAAAAACAGAATGCCTTGCATGCCTATGGGGACTCGACATCTGCACATACATAAATCCATAGTAAGTCACAGGGAAAATGTTTTTTATTAAAACACTGCAATGCTAAGAGTACTTGTGCTAATAAATGTAGGAATAAGGGAATGTGTCATTTATATTCAGGACACAGGGGAATGTCTTTTTACCTTGCAAAGCAACTAGAGTCTCATGAGATTTGTGAGTTGTTGATCTTAAAAGAATCCTTTTTGTAGGCACCAGGCTGTAAGTTTGTGGCCACAACAGAAACCTCAGACTGTTTTGCCTCTACTGGTTCAGAGGACTCTGCTGTGACACTGCTTTATTCACATGTTTCAAAAACATGCTTATTTTACTTACTGCTTTTTGAAACTGCCTCCATGTTTCAACAAAAAGACTTAAGGAAATTTGATGTTAGACATGCAATGTTACATCAATGGATCAATGTTATTACAATAAAACAAAGGCCAGTTAAATCAAGGTCTAATCAAGTTTTTTTCTCTCTATCTCTCTCGTTTGCTTCAATGGTGTTTAAAAAGTTTTAACACCAAGAAAAGATTAAGGAAATTCATAAACGTAGCTGGTTCAATGACTTATGACTGATTGAACTCAACCAATATTGTCATATAAACACATTCTAATTAAATTTGATCAATACAGAAGTTATGTTAGAATAGAATTATTTGTCTACGCTAAACTTAAAAATATTCCTTGAATGTTAGGAGAGTAAATTTTGACACTGGTGAGTTAATATCCAGGATGATTTCCTGCATTTGTCATTTCAATTCCAGGGTGCTCAATGCTGAGAAATGGCCTGTGGTATCTCCACAGCAGCTGCATGGTATGCAGGTTACACATTATTTCCTGAACTGCTGCGTGTGGATATTCACATTGCTGACCTTTGTGTTATTGCCATGCTGCAGCACAGCACGCACCTGCACAGTCCTTTGGCATGTGACATATAGCATTTTTTTCGAAGTGACCATGAATATGGAGTGACTTTATTTTTAAATCAGTTGCATACACATGGAACCATTAGCAGCACCAAAATATCAACAATTTGAAAGGTTTAAAACTACAAATATTTTTCATCATGTTTTTGCTACGGTCATTTTAATGAGATACCAGTGAGAGTGTATAGTAATACAGCATGTTTGAGTAATAAACATGCAATAAAAAAACTCAAGCATAAATTGAACTAACCACCACTTGTTATTTCAGATTAGGAAAAATGTTTAATTATCTCTGCAATAAGCACATGAATGCCAATCCTAAGACTCTCTGATTTATTCTATGTTTTTGTATTAAACTGCTATGGTTTATTCTACATTTTCACTTAAGTCTTAAAATGAAAATTAGAACAAATAGTCTTATATGGCCTGTTATTGTGCTGTACTTTGTAAAGTACAGTACATGAACTGCACTGTACAGTTCATGTACGGTACTGAATGACTACATTCAGTCATGCACACATTTTTACACAGTGACGTCATCTTACCTGTAATAATCAATATGTTCCATTGTTTTAGCAGTAGTAGGGATAGTTGTTAGCTTGCTGATTTGAATATGAAAGCAATTATATGACTGCATAACTATCATGTACACCTTTCCATAAATACTGTAAAACTGTGGTACTAAATGTTCTTGAGAATCTGGTGGCTCAACTTAATTACATAAACGTCTTAAAAATCTTTGTAAAACTGATACATTTATGTTAACAACACATAGCAATAACTGCTTATTACATTATTTTGTATATTTTTAACTGAGAATTACTTCATTGACAGTATTGTTACCACTGATTAATTAACCTAGAAGATGAAGAGAAAATATTATGATGTTCCAAAAATGCCTCACAGTGAGGTGAGATTAAGCTGTCTTTGGTATACAGCATGATTCTACGAGCCTGCTCTGCTAAGATGTCATCTTTTTTAGAAGGTTCTTCAATCTGTTCAGCAAATTTCCAAAGCCTTTCCAGTATGATTGAATGTCAAGTTATGTTTTTGGTTATCATTTCATCACTCCCACCTCATCAAAAAAATCATGCAAACCTAAGCATCTTTATCGAGGTGACTTAGTGGCCAGGAAGCATCAGTTTTTGCCTCCCCAATATTATGAATTCCCCGTTAATCTATAAGCAGCTTCCCTCCTGATAGCAGCTGGTATCTAGAACATGCCCTTCTGTTGATGTTGGCAGGCTTTTTTTCAGTTAATTAGCCTCTCCACCACAAGGCCAATGAGCAGAATCTGTGGCAGAGCATTTATGCACTCAGAACGAAAGATCACACTGGTCCATTTTCATTTTATACTTCGCAACCTCACAAACTACACACATAAACATACACAGTTGCATGCATACACACATCCAAACCAAAAGATGCCAATATCCTCTGAGCCTCCGTGAGGGAGAGGAGGAAAAGGAGCGGCACATTAGCATAAATTGGGATTACCATGCATGACTGTCACTTCAAAGATAATCAAACAAATTAGAAAATTCTTCAAGTGCTCACAAATGTTGGAATGAGTCACAGATAATCCACTTTGCTTTTACTTATTTATTTATTTGTTGGGGTTTTTTGCCAGTTAGGAGTAGTTAATATGTTTATGTAATTGAGAAGAAGGTGGTGCTGCATAGCAATGGGAAATATACAACAAAGCAGGAGCTAAAGGGGACCAGAGAGACAGGAAAGCGCAGACAAAAGTCTAGACAATGTAACGGATATAAGTTAAACCCAATAATCAATGTGCTTTCACTGCCATTTGATCAATATTTGCTTCCCAGATGGAGATTTCTTCTTTTGTTGTATGCAAATAAGAAGCAATGACAGCTGGTTTGTCAAGCATTAACATTGTCGTGTTTGTATTCATAGACACTCTATTTATGTCCTGATTTAAAGTTTTCAGTAGCATCACCACAACACAATTTCAGTGTTTTACATATTCATGCAGATTTGACTTAATGGAAGAATTAGAGACACAGCTCTGCAGTCCAGTGTAACAATTGGACACAACTAGTAAGACTTTAATACACATTAATGTTTTACTTGCTGCTCTGGACTTGTGTAGCTACACCTGGGCTGCATTCTGTAAATGCTGCATCTTCTCTACTAAATGTAATTATTATTTTGTAAAATTGAGCTTCTTGAGTTTTGTATCATGTTATAATGTTATTGTCTCATCAAAAACATATCCACAGTGTTGCTATCATTGTTCCATGTATGTTTGAGGAATCCTACAAGCCATCAATTTGCTTCCAATCAAGTTACCTAGACTGAGGAGAAACTTTGGTTTCTAAAGCATATAGCCTCTGGAGACTTCTCACTAGTCTGAATTTTGTCCTTTTTTTTTTTTATTCCCGTACATGCACACCTGACAAATACCAATTTAACCCTTGCTGATCCCTGAATCAATAACAATTAACCACATGCCCTACTGCCAAAGTAAAGCTGTTCACTCTGCTGTACAGCTCAAAACTGCAGGGATCCTTGCTTCATGTGAGTTTAACAGCTAAAACTTGTGTAAAAAAAAAAAGCTCCTCTTGGCTGATGTAATTGTCAGCCTGCCCAGTTAAATGTTTATACGTTCTGTTTAAAAAAGAAAAAAGATCTACTAAGACTGTAAAGTAACCACATCGTATCTAAGGGCCTGGGGCCTCATCAAGCAGCCGTAAAGTTTAATAAAGCACAATGAAATGTGATTCTCACATGGTGCCATTCATTTCCATAAGTTCTGTCTTTACTACCCTCATGTGTCACCTCAGAGTCTCTTTGGGGTTGTAGAAGCTGGAGCACACGCGGAACGCTTTCACAGCTCCAATTTCATTTAGCGTCATTAGAAATCCAATTCCCAGCAAATGACTTTTCAGAATTTCACAGCAGTCCCCTAAGATGTTCTTCCATGACCCACTTTTGTCTCAAACAGCAATGGCTTCCTATTATTGCTGCAGTGCACAGCGAACAAGCATATTCTTGAACAGCTCATATTCCTAAACATGCTCCACTGGCATTTTTGATCAAGGGCAAGGCTTCTTCGCAATGATGGTGAAACTATCAGCATATTGAAAACTGGTTATTTGTTTGAACTCCCATGTTCATTCAAAAATGCTGCAGCAGCTTATTGGATTAGACTCCGACCCATCTGATTTCTCATGCCACTAAAGGTACAAGTGGCATATTGCATATGCCATTGTGACATACGCAATGGGATTCTGAAAAAAATTACATACAGTCATGCTTAAAAGAAAGTACACACAAAGGATTCTAAAATTTCTTTGACAAAGGACTATTGTAGTGACTGAGATTTTGTTGTCCCTGATACTAAGTCAGTAAAGTGCTTACCATAACTTGAATATCAATGTAATACCTGCATTCTTTGCAAATATTTACACATAGTAGCAGTTTTAATATGGGAAATTACCCAAGGTGGCACTAAATAGGGCACAGGCATCAGATAAATCAATATAACTTACCCGTTATAAGTTATTTTTTTTGCATCTTAATGGATTGTTGGACCCTCATATTTGCCTTTTAGAATAGGGAGACTGTGATATGCAGAAGATGGCACTTGCCCAGGGTGCTATCAAAGCAGGGTACAAATATTAACAGGTATGTACCCTGTTTTGTACCTGGTACAAACATTACATTACTGTTTGAGTTTTATTGAAAAAACTGACACTGATTCTTTCAGGATATGATCACCAGTAATAACAGTCAACTGCACACAGCAAAGTCTTCTCAACATATTATGATGTCACTTGTCACCAAAAGTGTTTTCTGCTTTCACCACAAAATTATGGCTGCATGACACACTCAGGCACTGTCACAAAATTGGTACTATGTGTTTCATTGAATCATAAAATATCATATTTGATATTTACCCAGTAAAGTATAAATATTTGTTTTTAATGGCATATCTATTGCTCTGCTTTGTTTTATACAAGTTAACAAACTATAACTACAATTTAAACATAAGTACTTACTGTATGTTTAAATTACAAACATAAATACTTTATGTTTAAATTGAAATAAAATTACAAATAAAGTTTGTAATTTTGTTACAAATTATTTTCAGTAACTGTAACAAATGAGTTGCTTTGATTTTGTAATTACATTATGGAACACCATTACATGTAACAAGTTACTCCCAAGAGAACTATGTCTAATAATTTCAAAGGCTGCTTTGACTTAAATAATAAATGATAATCTAAAACTAACTCTCTTGAACCTAGACGACACTTTGTTTCGCAGAGGTCCTGTCTGCATTGAAGAAGGCTCACTGACCTCATTGTGCCGAATGCTTGGAGTGAAACCAACTGATGACAGTTTGACCAATTTTCTCAAAAAATCAGTTTATAATTATCTCACCACTTTGGGAAGTGAATGTAATTTTCAGACATCATGAGGATGTTATGTATGATAAAAGAAACAAGACAGTGATGTCAGGAAAAAATAACTGTTCTGATACAGTTGCAAATGACGACTTTTATATCCTTCTGCTAAGAAAATATGCTATGTTCTTAAGTGACATAGTTCTTCATTTAAAGAAAGATGAAACAGTAACGCAGTGCTATGTAGAACCTGAAACATCAAAAACTGTAGTAAAAACAGGTAAAAGTCTTTAAAAAGTTTTTCCTGAGGAAAACAGCCCTAATCATGCAGCAAAGGTTGATTCAGCAGGATAACAGACTAATTTCCCTCCAGTGTTTACGCTTAAATTTGTCTTTGATTCTGTTGACTTGTCTGTTCAGGTGTATCTACACATGCTGAGATAATGTTCTGTGATGTCCCCATCTGTTAAATGGCTGGTGGCAAAAACAGCTGATCTGTCTCGGCTCCACTCTGAAGATAAGCAGGAAGAGGGTACAGCGAACACTTCAAACTTTAGGCGTGAAATGAACACAGTTGCGTTTCTGTCTGTGCAAACAAGCCTTAATAAAGATGATGGGCTATAAACCCAGTGCTCCACCTTTTTCAATTTCCTGCTTCACTGAGCATCCCATGGAAGCAGGGGACCACCTATCCCTGGGAAAATCCTGTTCAAAGTGGCATCACCTGCATAAAGGGACACATATGAAAAGTGCAGGGATTTCACACTAGGGAATGTCAGACACATACCAAAAGTAAATTAAAGGTCATCAAAAAAGCAGATATAGACCATCAGCTAAAAAGACAGTTGACGAGTGGGACTCCAGAGGAAAGATCTGTCAGCAGAATGTTAAAATGAATGATTATTCCAAAAGAAATTGCTCTGCTCAGGTCAATTACACTGTTCCCCTTTTAAAATTTAGTGCTAATGGGTTTAATGAATGCATGACAATTGAGTTTATGGAGCATATATCCTTGAAGTGAAGTCCACTGCCCCCACATTGATCCAAAACATCAGCAGTTGTGAACCTGCCGGCTCTGACAGGTGGGCCTGCATTGTGGAGCAGGTGACCTCCCCTCACTTCCCTCAATGCCGTCAGTCAAAGTGAAAAAGGTGACATTAGGTGCAAATCCTGCCATAATGGAAAGGGCACCTACACAGCGTGTAAGTTTTCAAAATCGCCACCCCGAAATCAAACATGCAAATATGGTCATGCAAATTTAACCACTTCTGCGAGAGTCAATTCATGGTGTGAAGGAGACACTTTATGGTCTCAGTGCACTCATTAAAACCAGATATGTTGCAACAAATAAGCAGAAGTGATACCAGTATCAAGTGTAGATTAAATAATGATTAAAAGTTTTTGAATGTACGATGGTATTCGAATTTGATCTATTATTATTTATACAATGATTGTTTGACTCTGAAAACACAGGATGTTTTTAATGAAGAACATGCAGAGTTCTTCCTTTAAATCCAAACACAGGTTTTTGCTGCAGAGACAGACGTTGTTTTAACCAAAGATAACAAAGAGGCTCATTATTGACAGACTGCAACTTTTAACAATACAACCTGATTAAATCTCACTGAACAGCTTTCACAGGATGAAAAAAGAAATTATAAAATGATAAAACTATGGTGTGTAAAATTTAATGTTATGGATTTGGTTTACTATAACTGATCTGACAGTCTGAACAACACAGATCTGATTTTTACAAATGCAACCCAAGCCACTTGGATATGTGGTCCTAACTTCGATATATATCTGATCTTTTCAAATGTGACCTGCGTCTGTACGACCAGGTCACATTCATCCAACTTGGACGTCATTGACACTCGACAAATATCACTGTTCTGAGTCCTGGTTCGCAGAAGCCAGAAGAAAAACAACAACGATAGCAGATGATAATGCAGATTAAATTGTAAATGTGCTGGACAACTTTAAAATCGCAAGATATGCCCCACCATTACCATCCATGTTTACTTCCTCAAACAGAGCATGCTCACTACGTGAGGCGTTATTGAGCTCTCTACTGCACATTTGGAACATTTTTAATTTGCAGATCACACAGGAGTTCATATGCAAGTCGCATATATTTGGAAATGTGAGCAACCATGTAAAAAGAGCGGATTTCACAAAAAATCAAAATTGAGCATTAAGGTCTGCAGTGTGAACATAGCCCTTTTTTTTTTTCTTTTACCGGCACCTAGCAGCATGACTCAAATCAGCACACTCTACACAGTTAAGGTGGTTTTCCATTGCAGTTGTGTAACAATGGGTGGGCACATGGGCATCACATTGGTGGGGGATCTTGGATCACAATTTTTTCCTTCTCACTGCAATGACAGACTACTTGTTGTATGTGACCATGTGGGTCAGTTTCTGTGTAAATTTGAATCTTAGTTTTCAATCTAAACTTTTGTAGAATCTGTTTATCTGTTGTTAATTGTGCATTATATACAAGGTGTGTATTTGGGGATTAAGGTTGTGAGAATGAAAATCAAGCTGAAAATAGCACTGCGATGCTTTGTGAAAGGGAAGCCGAAGTCATCCCCACCTGCTAAAGTAAGCTGAAGTTCTTTGGAGTTTGTGGAGTACTGCTAAAAGCAATTTCTGACACTGAGGTATTATTTTCAATTTTCAGCTCACTGGTCTTTCAGTGCTGTGGCAGCACTAAGAGTCAGGGATATATTCAGCTCTTTCCTGGACTGTCCTCTGGACTCCATGGAGGAAGTGAGTGGGTGGGTGATGTTAGCTTAGCAGATGTTACTCATAAGAAGTCCTCTCAGCTCTTGCATGACACAGAGGATGCATTAATAAGCTACTTCAGCAAGCAAACACTGCACTCACTGTGCAAGAAGAAACTCATCTTACACTACAAGTACATCATCCTAACAGCTGTCAGACTGTTTACTGCCAGCATCTGTTCATATATCACTGCATTAAAAGCTGTCTTTCAGGCAGAACATGAAAATATGTATGAAATTAGGCTCTCAAATACTTATATTTGTTAGTAAATTTACATCCTTTTATGTCTTTGTGTATTTATTTTTGTTGTTTATGTCTTGTTTTTTAGTCCTTATTTTATTGGTCTATATGTTAATTTCCAAAAGGTGTGATTCTTTTCTTTCCATCGATGAATCTCCTAATCTCTAATAGTTATCGGTGAGGGTCGGAACATGAAAAGACTGGTAAACTGAGACCTACTCATAATTCTCAATCCAAACTTTGAGTAGGCCACTACAAAACACCATCCAAAAAGTTCCTCTTTAATCCTGTTTATCCAAAGTCCACATTTTGCCAATGGCCATGAAACTCTTTCATGGATGATGTTTTTCTCAGTCCCTTTTTTTCTGTTAAATCTTTGACACTAGCCTTACCTGAGGCAGTTGACACCTGCAGTGCTTTAGATTGTTCTGGGATCTCATGAATGAGTCGATGTGCTGTTGAAGTAATTGTGGTTGGTCAGCTACTCCTGGGAGGGCTCACCACTGTTCCATTATTTCTTAATTTGTGGATAATGGCTCTTGCTGTTGTTTGCTGGAGTTCCAAAGCCTTAGAAATGGTTTTCTAACACTTTCTAGATTGTTAGTTGTCAATCACTTTGTTTCTCATTTGTTCTTGAATTTGATGATGATTGATTTTAAGGCATTTCTTAATTACACAGATCGGGCAGTATTCAGGCCTGGGTGTGGTTAGTGAAACCAAAAGATTTAAAAAGTGTGGTTATTTACAGTTAATTCATAGATTTAAAAGGAGGACATTTATTTTTCTACATAAGACCGTATGGCTTTTATGCCTTAATAAATAAAATCTTTTAAAAATAGTTTTTGTATTTTTTTCCTTCAATATTGAAATTTTCTAGATGATCTGAAAACATGACAGAAGAGCAAAAACAAATCTTTAAAAGGGAAATGCTATTTCATACCACTGTAAATATTATTCCACACTCAAGGACATTATGTTGATGATTATATGTGTTTTTTACAGTTTCCCACTCTTCAGTCATTATCTAGCTTTACAATATATAAATTCTAAGCTCAGTATGTTTTGGATGTCATGTATTATTTATATGTCTTCAAAATCTTGTACAACAATCTGAATAATCACATTATTTCTCTTCTATTGGGTTTTGTTAAAATAATTTTCAGCTAGAATTATTCTTTAAAAACAAAATATGCTCTAGTTTACAGTTGGATTACTTTGTGCATTAGGGGCACAGCAGTAGCGCTTGTGAACTTGCTGAATCTTTCAATCACTTACTTCGGTTAAAAGGCTACAGTACAGTCCTGTAGAACAGCAATCTCCTCCTCCTCTTGTTCTGTCCACCAACATACTTCACTGCTACTGTTGGAAACATGCTGTGGGTGGTAATGGATGTCTTCTCACCATTGTCTTTTTCCTAATTGAAACTGAGTCTGTGGATAAATTGGTCCATTCAGTCAGGCCAGGCTCAAGTTAATGCATGGGCCTTTTTGTCCAAGCAGATTCCTGTCAGTGTTGTCTGTTTCTCAAGAAAAGAAGTAAGCTTGTTTCAGGGATAGATAGTTAGGATTCTTCTTAGAAACACTGCAAAATAAACCACTGAATGCTTCTTCTTTTTATGTAAACAGATGACAAGCAAATATTATGAAAGCTACACTCAAAAAAGATATTTTCAAGGAAACAGATTCCAGATACTGTCATTTAAAAAAAAATCTAATCAGTCACTAGTTGCTAAAAAACAGTTTGCGCACATATTTTTCTTTGTTACTTCAGAGAGATGATGCTTTTCAAGCCGAAATAACAAATTCAACTGATTATGAATTTTTATCAATATTTTATGAGAGCAGAGCTGTTTCAGTTGTTCATGGTTAGTCTAACGACATCTTAACATAAAAGCCTTAGCAAACAAGCCACAGCAAATCCAAATAAAATGATTTTCTTCCACTTAAAGACAATTTAAGAGGGATGGGTAAGAGGTAAAATCGACTTTTATTGAGCTTTACATCATGTTACGATGTTATTCCCTTTTATTCTTTTATGCAGGTTTGATAAATCATAGGTACTATTCACCCAAAGCTCCTCAGACCTGCATTCCCCAAGTTTTGGGCTCACAGAGAACCCCTCCGCCGCGACTTTCCAGTAATTCCAAACTAGCGTAGCAGTAGCAATTAGCAAACACCTGGTGGAACTGCAAGTCTGCTGAACTAATCATACGAATGACTTCTCAGTTCCAAGGCTCCATAAGAATGGTTGTAAACGGCATCCGGGAGGAGCACTGTTGTGATAACATGCTGAAGGCAGTGTTGGAAACAGTAGGAGCTTCTTAAAGAGACAGAGGCCAATTTTCCAGCGTCACATCGCAAAGTGTTTTTTTTTTTTTTTTGATATCTACTGAACTTTTATAACAATTGAAGGAAACATAGTTACTTGATTGTGCTATGAAATGGCACTACGTGCAAGGAAAATACATAGTTCCGCCCCTTAAGTTAACAACAGTAACCGAACATAAGCCCTCCCACAATACTGCATGGATAAGAAAGTTGTGGCTAAGCTTTATGCAAGGCGCTATATCCAAGTATTGGTATTTATGGGGGCCTCCTGCCCAAAGACTTTTGGAGATAGGCTCCAGCCTCATGTGACCTTACATCGAGCAATGCAAACTACACTTAAAAGAGAGAAGGTAACAAATACCAAATACCCAGAGTTAAAAGCACAATTATGAAAAGGAAACTGTAATGACACACATTTATTGGAACTGAATAAACAAATGTCCAGAATATCAAACCCATTATAACTAAATAAGGCTAAGAATGGATCAAAAGAAAATCATGACATGCATTGTAAAGGCAACACCAAAAAGAATTACCAAGTTATTTTCTGTTACAATTTGTAGTTTTGTGTCATTTTGTGATTTTTGAGCTTTACTTTGGGACAAACAGCCACACAAATACACATAATTCCTCCATATTACCTTGGCTTCAAAAGGTGTTGGTGATTAATAATGGCTTCAAGTAATATATGTCGTAATTCTTAGCATATTCTGTATAATAAAAATCATTCATCCATACATTTTCATCTGCTTTATTCAAGGTCAGAAAGGAAGGAGATGAAGGTGAGAAGGCAAAACATATCCCTCCTGAGCAGCACTATTCCTGGGGAATTCAGAGTGTTTCCAGGTTATAGTGTAATATTCCTCCAGTGAGTTATGGGTTTTCCTCCAGGTCTACCCCCAGTGACATGATCTCACACCCATAGGTGCCCACAAACTCCCCATTAAAGTGAACTCAGCTACTTTTTAAAGGAAAATTATCTCCGCCGGTATCTGATATCTTGATCTTCTGCTTATTATCCATACTATAAGATCAAAAAGGAGGTTTCAGGTGTGCAGGAGAACAGTTAGGAAAACAGAGTAAGTTTGTACATTTAATTCAACATTGTGTTCATTATGTTTATCACATTTGGAGGTTTCTGAGGATCTAGATGGTAAGAAGACTTTGTCAGACAACCCACAGAAGAATAAACTAACATTGGGAGAGTCTTAAAAACAATAACACTAAAATTACGGCTAAAAATCCATTTGTTTAGAGTTGCCTAAAATTAACTGAAACATCATTAATTTTAGTCTGAGTTCCACCTTTTTGTTACTTTCCATTACCCTGCCACAAAATTATATTCTTTGTTGTTAGATGTTTTGTCATGTAAAGCACTTTAAATCGTCTTGTTGCAGAAATATGCTACAAAAATAAACTTACCTTGCCTAAATCGTAGAGTACCATGAAACATGCTTCACATGTGGAAATTGTATCTTGTGGTAAAAACTTGTGGGAAAACGTCCATGTGAAAGTTTATCCCAAATGAGGAAGTTTTCACAAGTGAAGCCCTTTTTTGTGCACTTTTTTGCTACAATTATTCTCACCTGTAATCAACATGTAAACTTCATGCCTTTATTTCATAGTAATAAATGCATAATAATAATAATGATAATTTTCTAAAGCTTGTCAGTTAAACCATCTGACAATATCTCAGAATAAAAGACATGACTCTAGAACCTTTGCATACAGATTGAGAGCCCCTAACACACATGCACAAACTACTATTTTTCCTCATTTAATGAGCATTAGTAATGCTTCACAAATTGCACAAATTATATTGGAAGGCACTGCAGTCTCAGATAGGCCATCATAAACAACAAATGAAGTGTTTTTGTTTATTTGTCTCTGATATATGTCACAGCAAACATGTCAGTTTATCAGAAGCAGAGCTTTGTAAATCATCTCTGACTAAGCAGTGTAGACGGCAGCGTTGTTTTGGGCTAAATGTGACAGCAGTTTAATTAGATATTCACACAGTGTTGCTGCAGAGTAAATACTTCAGACAACACAAACTCACATGGGCAGAGAGGAGCACCCTGGCACATGAACAGAGTACAGTTGTGACCTTCAGCAAGAACACTTGATTAGGCTGTCTTATTACCCTTCACTCACTGCATATCCAATATCTCCGTCATACAGCATCAGATCTATCAAAGGTCTGTTTATACGGGGGTCCTATAGGCGTATTAATATATGAGATACAAAGCCAGAATGAAGAAGGGAAATGTGGAAGCATTTGAAGAACATGAAGGAGCTGTAACTAACAGCATTGACTTTATAAATGATCTTATGAAGAGGGAACACAAAATTAACAAATCATCAAGTACAGTAAAGTAGCAGAAGTAAACAAGTAAGCTTAGTCTTCAAAAATAAATCTGTCCTTTTTTAACTTTTATTTGTGTTAGACTTATTATCTTTGTTGTGTTGATTTATTAACATACGGTAATTTCTCAATACAGAACACTATAGGTTAAAAATGAAATAAAGATTACCCTAAAATACTAAACTCCTAATATTTTGATGATACTTGGATTTTATAGTTCCTGATAAAATCATGGTTGAGTGATTCACTACAGTAATATTTCCAATACTTATTCATAAAGACGACCATATGTTTCTGCTATTGACAGCGCTTACACCTCAGTGCGCCTTTAATTTAATTTGTTTAATTCAATTATTTTTCTTTCCGACAGGAAATGTCTTTCCTGTCCCTTCAAATAAAATCTTTATGGCTTGTAAAATCATTTGTTGAAATTTAGTTTTACAGGCTTTAAAATCATATTTTATAATGCAGCAGAACACAGTTTGTCAATGGATTGCCACAGTGTTGTTCCCATGTTTTACTTTAAATAACTATTATGATCAGTTAAAATTAAATTTAGAATAATAAGTCATAAATGCATTATTTTTACAAATGCTTGCTGCCTGTTGGGCATTGTCTTTAAATTGTTACCTGCAAAACAAATGTCTTGAATCAATTCTTTGTCTTTTTTCATATTTTACTTAAATTAGTTTTTTCTTCTAATGCAAATGTTTAAATGTAAACCGGCAAAGCCTCTTTGAGAAAGTTGCATTTCCACAGTTCCTGATGATTAACTGCTTTAAATTTGTCATTATTCTACTTTCAATGTTACTATATACTTACTCTGTTTATCTAAAGTTTGTCTGCTCTGTAAATAAAGTTTGATTGATTGATTTCACTTGACTTTGTTCAATAACCTCTCGCCCACTGCCTGGTGCAGAAAGGCAGCAGTTCCTGCGGCGACTCTGTAAGAATTAATTGTATATGAACAACAGACCGATTATTGGTGGGAAAAATGTCTACATGATCTTATATCTCCATGTGTTCTTTTTTATTCCTTAGTGATGTTTCTGTAAGGTTGGAGCAATGTTATTTGAAAGTGATTTAAACTGTTAGTAGTTTTGCAGCCAGACTGTGTAACTTCTTGCACAATCTGGCAAGAACTTACACAAAACTTACACAGAACTTATATAGAGTATCATGTTGTCTCTCCAGCATGATACTCATTTCACATTGGAGATCAACAAATTATTTGACAACTATTACATTAAAGTCTGGGAAGTAATTACAATGTTGATTAAAGTGCCTCGGACATTTTTAAAATATGTATTTAATGCAATGGAGGAACACAAAATAGTGCAGAATTGCAAAATGGAACATAACTATTATATGTTTTTTTTTCTTTTACATTTTTTCTGAATAAAAATCAGAAGTGTATTGTATGTCATTTAATTTCAGTATAAACAATTGTTTGCATTTATATTGAGATTAAATCATACAAATGTGGATTCTAGTTACTAATTTGGTGACTTCTGAAGGAAACGTTTGCACTGGAGTTTATTACGGGTATCAGGATGAAGAGGGCTAAATACAGATGAGTCATACTCCTTTTAAAATTGTATTTATAAAAGAAATATGCATCATTTTACTTCCACTTTTGAAAAAGTGGAATAATGTTAACCTCTTCTTATCTTTTCTCTAATATAAAACTAAAGAGGTGAAAATAACAACAAAGACCACATGGTTCAGCTTACTTCCATATTGCAATTTTGCTGATATGGACAGAAACACCACACATAAAATGAGTTCATATAGTACAGTAAACATTGTTTGAATAATAGAGCATCTTTCTGATTTGTCCTTGTCCCTGCTGCTGACCCTTTTGGCCTCAGTAACATTTTGGATCAGAAAGAGCTCTTTGCTTCCTGACAGATGGTCAAGTGCACCAGTCATTTCCCCAACAACAGGGGGGCACCATCTGAATCTACAGACAGGGGGAAAAGCAGATCATCCTTGGTATAACTCTCATGCACTATCCAAGTATTTGTTTAGAGACAGTATGAAATATTATGTTTTTACAATGTCAAAACCAAATCCAAGGTTGTGCACCTAATGCACCAGTAGTTCATATTCTTGAGAAAACAGAATGGTTCGAAAAGCAAACTTTTATTTATGTGACATCTCACTCCCCCATGCTGCATGGTGGCTCAGCAAGCAAATTGCAATTTATGAGACACTGAACTCAATGCACACCAAACTTGGACTGTTTGTCTGAGATACAAATTCAAAATACTCCCGAGGAATAATCTGACTCGCATGAATAAACAGTTGGAGATAATCAGCCCCTTATTGAGAACCAATGAAAACATTCCCTGGAGTCGTTCCAACATGATCCCCACCAGTATATTAATAGTTCTGGGGACAACAGCACTGATGGAGACAGAAGGTTAACAGCTATTGGCCCAGTGTGTCTCCTGGGAGGCAGAATGACCAATTTCTGTGTTTAATAGGGTCTAATTAAATTTAAGTCTTGCTCCAAAACATTGGTAGTAATGGGGCTTTTTGTAATAAAACTGCAAGAGGTTGTTTGCTCTCATATTTTATTACATTTACGTTGCTTACATTTGTAAATATAAATGTTGTTTCCCGATTTCCAGTATCTCCACACTGTAGCATATTATCATCGCTTATATGTCCTCTGATGTTTGTGTCTTTTCTCACAAGAACACAGATGATGTTTTTGCTCTGTTCCTTCATCTATCAGTGGGCTGTCCATCTATGATGACCACTGAAGCTCCATTAGTAACCACAGTCCTGATTGATGTTCCCCAGTACTATGATGGGATGCAGCTACATGCTTATTACAACAACAGTTCACACCACAGAAAAGGGAAATTGCTTTGCTGATGTCCTGAGGCTTAGATTTGAATCAGTGGTGAGCTCAGGAAATGTCAGAAACTTATCTTTTTTTTTTCTGAAATTTGCTTACAAATGTGCCATATCTCTTGAGGACAATGTTTTTGAAAACATGGCTGTTAAGATAATGAGTGAATGTATGGAATCACAATGAGTTATTTCATTTACAACCTTCAGATGCTTTGGACTGGTGAATTTTTAAACACAAACAAGATGGTTATTCCTCAAAATATATAAATGAGTGTAAAGTTCAGTTGATGAAACTCCAAATGTGAACTGAACCACAACCATGTCCACTTAGTTTAAATAACCTGTAACATCCCTTTACAACTTGAAATTTTCAATTGTCCTCAAGCTCTTGATAGCTTTATGTGTTGGTGGCTAAATTCAAGAAGTATTTAAAAAGGTTAAACCAATTTTTCCAGTGAGGAGGATGAAGTCAGGAGAAATGTTTCATGACAGCTGTAGCCTGGAGATTTAACAACTCCATTCCCTAAACAGGGATATAAAAGCTCTCTAACAGGGAACCTTCTTGTAATTCATAACAAGTTATGGGAACTACTAACTAAAAAGACAATTGTACTGACCTTAAAACACTAATCATAAACATAGTTTTGCTAATGCACTATGATACTTAGCAGAAGCAAACACTGCTGTTGAGTTATCCTAATTAAGCATGGTAGGACTTCAGTCAGAAACCAGGACACAAGTAGATTTTAACGTTTTAACTGTAGAACCTTCTACAGCGATGCATAAAGAATAAAGGTTATTCATTGCACAGATTCACTATTGTAGAACCTGAGGAGCAGAAATGGAAATGGAACAGTCTTCACCCACTTCATCATAAGAGCATGAATATAAACGTCTGACTACTTAGAGACTTCTTAACAGATGTTGAACTTTATTCAACTGAAAGTTTACAAAACAGATGAGTAAATTAGTGCTTTAGAATTTATGTGACAATTTTTACTTAGTGGAAGCCAAGTTTGTTAAACACTTTGGCAAAAATATAATGCTAAAGCTTTAAACAAAAGATCAGCATTCCCATTTCTCAAAACAACTTTGCGAAAAATTAAGGGGTTGCATTAAAGTGGCAGTGAATGGAAGCAGATGAAAATCTAATATTTGTAAATGTAATCAGTCTAAGGTTACACATGTGGGTTTAATTTTCCTACACTAGAGTAGCTGTCAAAACATTCTTTTTGCAAAAGCACCATCATTTACGCTACTCAAACTACATAAATCTGCTATTGTTTTTTTCTCATCACCTTGTTTGTCCCCTAAAAAGTCATAACACGGATATACAGTACAAGCTGTTGTTGATTTAGCTCAGACACTGAGAACAAAAGATTTGATGCTGAAGGTAATTATTGTGGGTAAACATGGAAAAGGGACATCTGGAAGGCCTGGCTATTGATTTATTTACTGAAATAATTTAAGGACATCCGCAGATGTTTTGTG
This sequence comes from Xiphophorus couchianus, assembly GCF_001444195.1. NCBI lineage: Eukaryota > Metazoa > Chordata > Actinopteri > Cyprinodontiformes > Poeciliidae > Xiphophorus > Xiphophorus couchianus. The sequence continues at coordinate 21,381,021 of NC_040233.1, forward strand.
AACAGATGACAAAAAAAGTAAAGACCAGGGTAAATTAAAGCATTTTACTGAAAAAATATTTTGGATTGCTTTGATAGCCTGACCACTGGCTCCCTGCCATTCCTGGTTTGAACTGTCATGAACTGTGCTGCCCTCTTTCCTTGAAGGAGAGATTTTATAAAATACTTGCATCATAATCTTGGGATAAGAAGTGTGCTGAGTGGAGAGTGTTTTATGTGGCCATGGATAAATTTGTCCTTTTCATCTGTTTGTTTTCACAAATCTGTTGTGAAGAACACACACAGCTCAGACGCGACGGTCACTTCAAATGGTCTCACTGGATTGTAGATTTAGTCAAAGCAAACTCTCACCCTGACAGATGGTAATAGTTTTAATTTACAGTCACACACAGTTCACATGGAGGATCTTTGAAGAAAGCAAGAGTGCTCTCTCCATGCTTTTCGGTGTTGCCAATAAACGCCCAAACATCTGTTTAACATGCTGATGATTCCATTTTAAAAAGATGCGCCACTAGGATTTTTCTAAATCATTTGAAAAACAACAAAAAGACAATTTGTGGTTTATGTTTCAAATGTTTAAGATTTCTCAGGTTTTCACAAAATATGATGTTGAAAAATGTTTTATGTATGCAGCATAAAGTAGCATATGTTTTCAATTAAGGAGATCTGCTGAAAATAACAAAACTGAGCATGAAAATGACTACTTTTTTCATTTAAAATATTCATTGCTATTCATTTCAGAGGTAGGGTTGTTGTCTTCATTTATTTTTAAAATTACTTTAGAATCAGACAGCTCATAAATATGAAAGATTAATTTGTTAAGAAACAAATGAAAGAAAAAATATTTCCTATAATTCCTGCAAATAAACATAAATCAATGTCAGTCTACTGGGCATTATTCAATATTACTATCTACTGTGATTAAGGTGAACTGGTTAAAGTGAAACAAATACAACGGAGAACAGAGCAGCAAAAGGTGTAGTTGGACTACATACAAGGAGAAATTCTATCTTCATGCAAAGTCAACACCCCAACCCCAACACACACATGCACACCCCCACAACACCTGTGCGTCAGGCAGCAGTTCAGTTGTCACATCAAGCGCAAAAGTTAATATCTTTATCTGTTATAAGAAAAATATTCTCTTAACTAGTCATCACACAGTAAATTGATTAGCAACAATGTCAGCATGGTTTATTTAAACAATTCCCAATTAGATTTTTGCACAGTGAAAAAAATAAATGTTTAAAACACAGGAGCATCAAGGTCAGTCACAAGAAAAAAAAAAGGTTGCCACAGCAAATGAAGAATAAGAGGCTTTGAGGAAGCAGCTAAAGGAGAAGCGAAAGCTGTTTAATATCAAAAGGTGAGGCATCCTGGACACTGAACAGATGCAAAAACATAAAAAGCTCGAGGTTAAGCAAACAAAAACAAAGTCAGGGAGCGATAACTGAGCCAACACTGAGCACAGTAGCTAGATATGAAATTCACTTTCACAGAAAGAAAAATTCAGCTTTTAGTCTATGCTTTCTGTTATTTACTTATAATAAGCTGAAATTAAATGTGGTTAAGTAACTAATACATATTATCTACCAACTGGGGGTGGCTCAAGACTAATTAGGTTTAAACAGTGGTCATAATCTTTGCTATTTTATGAGAGTGCATATACCCAAAAACAGATCAAATACAAAATTAATGGACAGAATAAAATCAACGAAAAATTATATAGTCTACATTTTAATGTTGCAGGACACCTCAGCATGAAAAATTAGGCCAGTTATTTTTATTAAACCAATGAGACAAACATTTTTCTAAGACCATAAAACAATAGTACTGATTTTCAAAAAAAAGAACAGTTCAGCTTGTTCATTTAGTTCAGGAGCAAACTCTACATAATTTTCTCCTGTTCCAATCCCAGCCGAACAGAAATCCCACCTTCCTTTCACCCACAGCTTCCCCGTCACACCTCAGATGTTTTATCTTTCGTTTCAGTCATGGACTCTTCTGCTTCTACAAGTTTGTCTTCAACCAAATAAGGAGATGCTACTGCTCTCTTTGCCTCTCTCTCCTACTCTTCTATCAAGAATTCAGGTGAAGAGGCAGCTAGAGAGACTGAACCACAGCAAGGCTGCAGTCCAGCTGTCCTGAATGCCTCTGTAGAGCAGCTCTGTGGGATTCTGTAACACCTCTTCAACCTTAGCTTGACCCAAGAGAAGGTTATGGAAAACATCCTGCCTTGTTCCGGTCCCAAAGAAAACTCACCCAGAAGTCATCAGCAACTACAGCCCTGTTGCCTCAATATCCCACATCATGAATGACCAACAGATTCCTGTTGGTCAACCTGAGTAGGCCAAGCAGATATCAAGACATATCAGGGCACCCTGCTCTTACAAAGCATCAGAGTCAGGGCTTAAAGAGGCTCAACAACCTGATAAAGAAGGCTGTCTCTGTTCTGGAGATGACTGTGGAAACACTGGAGTTGATGGTGCAAAGAAGGATTCTTCATAAAATCAAGAAAATTGTGGAATACTCTGAGTATCCTCTTCATGAGGCTGCTTTACAAGAACAGTGTGTCTTCAGCCCAAGGTTTCTTTAGATTCACTGTAATACAGACCGCTAGTGGAAATCCTTCCTGCCCACAGTCATCAGTATCAACAAGCACTCTTTGAAGAACCTTGGACAATGAGTTACAAAATTTCATATTGAAAATAAAAATCACAGAAACTGAAACATCTGGCCATTTTCTTTAAAGATTTTGATGATAAGCTATCTGAGATGCCATCTACAGATAAAGTGAAGGAAAAAGAAAGCTTGGTATGGTTTTCCTAAAAATGCTTTTTGTATCACAGACAGAGAAAAGGGCAATTGGAACAATGCCATTCTATGTTGTTTTAAGTATGTTTTTATGTCTGTGAAACAAAGATGGCCATTCTTAAATAATATCTTCCTTGTGTTGCTTTGTATTAATGTAGCCTTTGAATTTATGTGTGTATTTATTAACAAGAGGCAAAGGCACCACAGACACAGAGGCCAGCTGCCAAGGCATTCATGCCCCAAGACAAATAGGAAGATCACTGGCTCTGCAGCCTGCTGATGAGTACACAGTCTCTTTGATTTTGCATTTGAAACAGAGATGTAAAGCTTGTACCCCGCTGGCCTGTCACTGAACAGTATCCCTCAAATTAGGACTTTTGCTGTCTTAGTCCCTCTTATCAATATAACAGTCGCAAAGATTCAGAAACAGAACTGAGAATGATTAATACTTGGTTTTATCTTTAACTGAAAAGGTTTTGTTAGAGTTTATGTGCCTAAAGAGGGGGACGTTGATGCTGATTAGGATAATGTTGGAGATTATTTGTGTGTACAGTGATGCAGGCTAACTAAAAGAGAGCAGAATGTCATGCAGGAAAGGCTGAGTCAGATTTAAACTGACATTCCTAACCAGCTGAGCTTCCCACATACAAACAGTTTAGGTTTATTGTTGAAATCATGCTGTTTGGCAGATGGCATACATTTTTTTCATCATATTTTCTTGCCATTGCTTTATGTACAATGACACGTGACAAAGTGCATGATAGCTTTGCTGCACCATTTTAGTATTCCAATGCTGCACATTATTAAACCCATTTCCACACATTAACCTTTTCTGAGTTCTTTTCTTACTGTTGTGCCCAGACTATGATTAATATGCCTTTGGTCTTGTGTGATAAAATCTTGCCAATTTTGAAAAAAACAAAACAAAAGAACAACACTTTTAATTTGTGTCTTTGGAGACTTAAAGACTTAAAGTCTTTGGATTTTAAGTCCCAAATTTAATTTAGATGTCTATATATTTGTCTTCCATCCATCCATCCATCCATCCATCCATCCTTTTTTCCTTTCTGTATTTTGTTTTGAATGTTCGATATTTAAAGCCTTGCCACTGTAAAAAAATATCTGCTGTTTGTATTTATATGTGAAAAATGGGCTGAAAAGGTCTTCAAACTCTTCCATGAAAACAGAAACCATGGTTAGAAGAACCCCTACTAAGTCCTTTGCTTTACTCATCAACACACTCGTGTAAAGTTATTATTTTTTCTTATAATCTCTTAAAAATACATTTTAAATCAACTCAACCAATATGGGATGGTCTGTCTGAAAATATGGCTACTGTATAGCTAGGTGTTCCTTCAAATTGAGTTATTTATTGATCTATGACTGCTTGCAGGAGCCATATTTAAATCACACTTGTCAATAATTATATTATAGCAGAAATGTTGATTAGAGATGTTCTTATTTAAGCAAAAGGACAAGTACAAACTTTCTCCCCAAAAAATCATAATATTTCATTGAGTCATAGACATAGACTTCCCAAATGAATAACTCATGAGGAAACCCAAAAAGAAAACAATGTACAGGCTAATTTTCATCATGAGCCATTATGTAACCTACACAAACAACAACAGTCTTTGTTGCTGGTTTAATGTCCTTGCAAGCAGAAATTATGATAATGATTCCATATTGCAGCATTTTAAACAGCTTAAGTGGAAGTCCCCTGAAAGCTTAGACTTCACGGATGATAACAGATTTGAATGTAAAAAACATAATTTAGTTGCTAATGGACAGCAAAAAAAAACAAAAAAAAAAAAAATGCATTCAGACATACAGTAAGTGGTTTAACAAGCCAGAGATCTTCCATTAGACTATTGTGTATTGGGTTTGGTTGGTCTTGTAACAAACTGAAGGATATGGTAACAGATGCAAATAAACTAAAATGTTACTGTGTTAAATTCCTATTATTATTGTTTTAGAATGAGAGGACCCTCGAGGTATAAAGAAGTGTGCTGGTGCCAATTATCATGAATAGGGGTAATGTACAGAGTTATGTTAACTCCATAAGGAAAATAATTATTTAAAAAAATACTATGAAGACATTGGAAAGTTTTGCTGAAGCTAGATTAACAAGAGAGATGAAGACCAGGAGGCAACAATATGGTTTCATGATAAGAAATACTGATGGACAAGTCAGGTTTTCCAAACGATCTCTATGGATCTAGACAACACATTTGACAGGGTGCCATGATAGGAAATGTCACACTGTCTGAGAAAGTCAAATACATGACAAATATCCCTCAAAATGCATTAATACAGTGGAAGTTTACCGCAGAAGCTAATGTCTATATTCTTCCTTTTAACCACTCTTGGGTAGACAGCCAATCAGCTCCAAGGAAAATTAATAGCACTCCTGGTTTGGATGCTTTGTAATGCCAGTCAGTGGTATGTCAGGTAGCATGAAGACCCATAATACCTGTCTGACTTATCTACCCAAGCTGCATTTTCTTTTGAATATTTTGGTTATGCTGAATAAAAAAATCCACATGTCGGGCGTGCCGTGGTGGCGTAGTGGTTAGCGCGACCCATATTTGGAGGCCTTGAGTCCTCGACGCGGCCGTCGTGGGTCCGACGACATTTGCCACATGTCTTTCCCCCCTTCTTTCCCCGTTTCCTGTCAGCCTACTATCATATAAGGGACACTAGAGCCCACAAAAAGACCCCCTGGAGGGGTAAAAAAAAAAAAAAAAAAATCCACATGTAGCTGGATTGTTTGCAAATAATTTGGATTCAAAAACATCCGCAAATAGGTAAATCCGCAAATACTCAACAGTAAATAGGCAGGGGTCCACTGTATTGACGGACAGATTGACGGAACACGTTAGCTAACAATTCCCATAAACTTTATGAACTACAAAGTGATCTGTAGTTTGAGACGAAAGCAGTTTAAAGAGAGCCTGCATAGGCAGTGCAAGGCTCTGGAAAGTTTGCAAATCAGTAGAAGGAAGATGAAATGAGTTTGAGTGAATGGAGCTGAAAGGAGAAGAGTAGCTAAAAATGTGTGAGTTTAGATATCAGGAGTAGGGAACGAGAAGTGAAGAAGAGCATGGAGATCGGATGAAGTGGATTGCAAAAAGTAAATAGTAGAAGTTGACTAGCGATCTGTCCAGGGTGCACCCGACCTCTGACCCAATGACCACTGGAGATAAATATCAGCCCCCTGTGACCATGCAAAGATAGGTGGGTACAGACAATAGATGTATGAATGGTAAGAGTGGGCCTGTCTAGTTTTCAGAAGAAATGTTCACCTTAGAAGTACAGTAAACATATATGGCAAGAAGAACAATAAATCTTACTGTTACACTATAAATTAGATGAATGTAGTATAAATCAGCAAGGTTAAGAAAATCAAAACAGAAATCAAAAGACAAACTCGTAAGCTAGAATTTGTGAACAGTGACAAGCTACAGATTGCCTCAATCTGTAGCTTGGGATACATTGGGATGCTGGTCCTGGAGACAGCACAACTGATGACATCAGATGCAAGAATGAACACAATGACAATAACATCAGGAAGGTTTACTGATAATATAGATGCATGTCTACAGAATCTCAAAGACAGGAGGGGAGGTTATGGGATGTGCAATATGCTCTTTTCTGTGCATTTTATTAGCAAAAATAATATTGCATAACTGATACTATTATGTTGTCTGTATTGTAGATCAAACTGCTTCAGGAAGAGATAAAGCTCACGTTTTGATTGCTATTCTTTTCCCCTAATTTCTGACAACTCTACATAACCCTACTGAGGATTTGTTGTCTCAAACTCATTTACCTCATTACATATGTATATTATTCTTCCTCTTCTCTTCTAAAATTTCTCTCTACAAGAGGTTTTATCAAAAGTACAAGCAAATGTATTACTGTTAGCTAAAATTCAAAACAGCATGGAGAAATGTAATGAAACATTGTTTTGAAGAGAAAAAGTTTAGCAGAAATGCTCAAGAAAACATAAAGAAAACACAATGTGACAAGAGCTGCTGCACTGGGAGACGAGAAAGCTAATTAACCCACCAACATCCCACAGTGCAGTTGGCAAACACTGGCATGTTTCTTTTTCCATGATTCAATTTGTATAACCAACAGAAAAGCTACCATAACAATGTTATTTCATCTGAAGGAAGACAGTACAGCAGCAGTTGCCAATGGAAGTCTGTCCTTTCTCCTCTTTGCTCCTTAACTCGGATAACAGATTTCATTACGCTCATAACTATAGAAGGAGGCTGAGCTCATTATGGCCCATAATCCAATCTGAGCTCCCTGAATTGGCAGTGCAATGACATAACAATATCGTCCTTGGGATAGAGAAGGTAGAAATGTTAACAAAATTCCAGCATTGCAGGGAAAAAAAACATGTCTGGCTGTTAGGCAGCATTGAATGGAATCACAAGGTTGTAGAATAAGAGCTACATTCATAAAATAAAAGTAAACAAAAGAAAGTAAAATAAAACTAATAAATAGGCTAGTTGATAAAAAAAAAACCTCTGGATTATTTATCCAATCCAAATACTGGGTTCAAGTTGCTAGGACAGAAGTTGGGTAATTTTAACCAAACATTAGTGGGAAAATTGCCACCCAGTGTTGGACATCAGTTCTTCACAAACTAACATTTTGACCAGATTTGCTCTATAGTAATGTAAATGTCAATGAGTTGTTGTAATGATTTTAGTTCACACTTGTAAACGAGTTTGTTCACTCAAATTAACAGTAGTATTTTACCTAGCAAGCTAGCACATGCTACTGCTGACTATGTTCAGCATTCACACCTTGACAAAAGAGTTGGTCATTAGGTCAATACAGACAGGCAATGTGTTATACATTGTTAAATGGTATGTATTAGTTTTGAAAATCTTGAAATTGCTGCTTTTAAAATTAAAATCTTACCAAAATCTTGGTCAAAATGGCCACCCAGTTTGGGTTGAAAGATATTAAAAGGATAGCCATTTTCAATTAAAAGCAATAACTTGCAGGCCTCACTGAACACCTTCATAAGATGAAATAAGAAATGTAAGCTAATAAAAGTATGCTATATAATGATGTAGACTAAATGTCTGTGAGTTGTGTTAATAATCTCAGTTAACTCTCAAGAACAGGTTTGTTCATTTAAGCTAATATTTGTATTTTACCTGTTGAGTGGGTAGCACAAACTAAAGCAAGCTATGTTTAACATTCACACTTTGACAAAAGAACTGGTCATACAATCAATGGACCTGCAGACAAATAATATTTTATACAATGGTGTTTATGAAGAACAAATTTTGTTATCCAAATTGTTTGTGTGCTAAAAGGTTTTGATAGGGAGGCTAAGTCAATTTGTCTCTTCACTAATTTGTATCAATATTTGAAACTATGTTTTCATTTAATCCCTTTTCCTCATAATTTTCTTCAAGTAGAATGTACCTGTATGAAATGTTATATTAGTAGCACTCATGCTGCAGTCTCAAAGGAGATTCTAATCTGTCTTGATGTGGAATAAATTCAATGACATAGTTTCCCTAAAGCATAAAGACATCAACACACACTTTTGATTAAAACCGGCCATACACAGCAGCCCTCCAGCTTTTACATTCAGAGCACACATCAGACCTGCAAAACAGCATAAAACCCTGTTTGGCAAAGCAATTGTAATTAATAAGACAAAGTTTTTGCCCTCATTTACTTTATGTGCTTAATGTAGATATCCCAGATCAGTTGCTTGCTAAATGTTTCCCTTTCCTCTTCTAGAAATTTCCAGCATTTCCAACCTTCATTTGTGTTTTTCTGAGCATTTTCGTTTCCTAATAGGTGATTAAATTGCTCCAAATGCACAATATCTTCCTGAAACACATTGCAGCATTGCCCAGCACCCACATCCTTGAACAATGACGAGCTTTAGGAGAGGACAGAATTAAAATTCAAAGACAAGGCAAGTTCATTTCAGTCTTACAGACCTCTGTGCAAAAAGCACTTGACTGATTTTAATCACATTCTTATTTATTTCAGCTTAGAGCTCGGCATTACTATTTGGGAAGCCTGCAGCACCTTCATCATTTTGTTGGTATGGTGCAACAGCGCCATCTAGTAGTCTCGTGCGAGTATTACAGGAGACCCACCAAAGCTATTAGATGTCAGTCTAAAAGCTCTGCCTTCACAGCACTGCTGAACAGCAAACATTAATTTGCAGAGTATGGTTTCACTAAGAGCGCTTTATCTCCCTGTTCGTTATCCACCCCATTCAGTCAGTGTTATTGTATACATCTATCTGCACTTTTGAGCTATAAGACTACCAAACAGGGGGAGTGAGTCATGGAATAAAATTGGCATTTGGCAAATACAGGAAAATATCCATCTGAGAGACTCTGCATTATTTTTCTTAGAATGAGAAATGAAAATGTAAACAAAATTTGCATTGAAAAGGGTGGTTTCTTTCTGAGAGATGACCTTTTTTATTTACTGCTGTGAGTCCTATAAAGAGCTAAAATCAAAGCAAGGAATAATTCACACGCAGTACCTTTAAAAAATATTTGTACCCTTTGACCTTTTCGAGTTGTATCAAATTTCAAAAGCAAATTTTGATGTACTTATTAGGATTGCATGTGATAAATAAAAAAAATAGTGCATAATTGTGGACAGAAAATTATACATGAATTCCAAAGTAGATTTTGTTAAATGTTACATGCAAGTAAATTATTTTCTTTTTATTCTGATACCTTAAAATAAAATCCAGTACAATCAACGGCCTTGAAACATCTCACAGAGCATTGTTTATGATCTGAAAATAGGGTGCTTTTCTATAGCATGACTGGAAAATTAGAGTTGATGTTATGTTGAATAGATCTGAATTCAGGGCAGTCCTGGACAGAAATCTGTTAGAGAAGGGATGTCCAGTTCTGCAACTTTTGGATGAATTCCTTCTACAAACCACATGAATCAAATGAATTGCTCGTTGCCAGGCGCTCTGCAGACCTGAGTGGCATACTGATGAGGGAGTTTAACCATTGGATTCAGGTGTTTTGGAGCAGAAATGCATCTAAAAGATGTAGGATAATATCTCCAGCATCCCGTGATGGAGGCTGCAGAAGATCTGAGTCTATGGCAGCAGTGTGCCCTCCAGCAGTACAACAAGTCTATACCTAAAGTGAAATAGTTTGTATAATATCCATGTGCTACAATGACCCTTTCAAAGACCAGACCCAAGATTCAATTAAAATCTGTGGGAAGACTTGAAAATTGATGTATGCAATTGAGCTTCATCTAATCTGATAAAGCACGAGGTGTTTGAGAATGGGAAAACAAACATTCTCTTCATGTGCAAAACTTGGAGGGACACTCTAATGAATCTGCATTAATAACAGTATTGACTGGTGAAATAAATTTTTCTGAGAAAAGTTCTAAAAACCACATTCTTTCTGTGTGCACTGCTTTGTATTGATCTACCATATAAAGTCAAAGTAAAATACTTGATAAAATATAAAAACATTAAAGGGATATGCATACTTTTGCCACCCTTTATGTAACAAGAAACGCCTTTTTCACAAGCACAGCTGTAATTATGCTGTATTATTAGCACAATAATACAGCATCTCCAAACTATTTTCATTAGAAACTGAATTGGTTTGTGGGGAAGCTTCACGAGCTCATTATGGTTGTGCTATAAAAGCAGACTATTAAAACTGGATTAAATGTGTGGGCTAATCTTTATTGTGGTTGTTTCCCTCATCTGAAACATTTTTTTTGATGTTTAAATGGGGAGGGGAACATCATGTAAAACCGACTTTTTTAAACTTTATATAATGTTATAATGTTGTTCCCTCATCAAAAACATACCTGGAGTATTGCTTTAGATCTTCCATGCAAGTTTGAGAAATCCTTCAATCTCCTGCGAGAGTTTAAAGAGGTGCCTAAACACTTGCTCCCATAAAGCTTACCCCGTCTCTGCGCCTTCTCCTCTCAGCACCACCAGACTAGTGACAGCAACAATTAGCAAACACCTGTTGGAACTACACATCTGCTGAGCTCATCATACAAGCTACTTCTCAATCCAACACACCTCAGAATAGTTGTTAACAGCATAATAGAGGAGTATTGCTATGATGTTATCATATCATGATGACGGGCTAAATGTAGTGTGTTGGAAAGACTAGGACCTTCTTAAAGAGACAGAAGCCCATTTTCAGGGCATCCAATAAGGTCATTTTTTAAAGCTATGTTTGACATTTTTACAGCAACTTCAGGTAACATACTTGATTGTGCTATAAAATGCCTGGCAAATACATAATACCATCACTTTAAGAACATCTTAGCCCAGTTCACACATTCTTATTATTTTTCACGTAACTCTGACAGAAGTATTTGTTATTATAAAATGCATTTTCTCTGCCTATATCAAGGCCCCTCCCAGCTGGTTGTCCAACAGTGTTTGTGTGCACTCTGCCATCATTAAAAATGCATAACCTCTCTGCAAACAGTGTCCTGACAAGCATCTAGAGCTCATTGGATATCAGTCATTAAAATTTAGCAAAGAGGCCACAGCACCGCCTGTAGGTGGATAGGCATCAGGTTCCCCCATTCAGGCAATGGATAAATTTTTCAAAGTCCTATTACCTCAAGGCGGTGCACTGTGACATTACAGTTGTGTGTCTCGGCTGGAAAAGCAGTCGAGGTTTCAGAAAAGCCGAATCCACAATAACAATATGAGTCTCGGGGTGGCTATACTGATTCATTTACTACTGTTGGTTGACAGGGCTTATACTAAAAAAGGTGAGTTGTCATTTTTTATCCTGATGGAATACTATTTAGACTTAATAGGAGTGTTTTATTTTGTAGAGGCTATATATACAGATAAAGCTGGGCCTCCATTGTTCAAAGTCAGAGTGTAATACAATTTCAAGGATTGTATCAGCTGGCAAGAAAATAGTGATATCAGTCAGGGATAAGCAGTAAGCCTTTTCCTATCTTTTCCTCTGAGCTAAAATAAAACATTGCTTTTGAAATTTCTAGGTGTCAAATGTGGAGGCATCCTCTCTGCTCCGTCAGGTAACATTTCCAGTCCAAACTTCCCAGGCCTGTATCCCTACAACATTGACTGCTCCTGGCTGATTGTAGTGGCTGAAGGCTCCTCAGTCCTCCTCACCTTTCATCACTTTGAGCTGGAGTACCACACCAGCTGTGCTTACGACTATATCAAAATATACAATGGCATATCTGAGGACGAGGGGAACCTCCTTGGGACATTTTGTGGTGACATTTCCCCACCTCAGTTCACCTCTTCTTGGAATGTCATGTCCATTATTTTCCATTCAGACCGCCATGTGGCCCACAGGGGCTTCAGTGTTGGCTACAGGAAAGGTAACTGGCTAGATTTAATGTAATATGACAGATATATTGAGGCTAAACTCTGAAAAACTTCTGCTGATTTTGTAACTCATGAATTGTACCTAAACATCCTGGCCTTGTATGCAAGTCTAGAATTCACATACAACAATCTTAGACTGTTTTTAAAGTTTTCTATTGAGTTTAAACATTTTTACTCTTAATGTGTGTAAAATATTGCCCTTTGTAGACTATTGTCAAAGAATTTCACCTCAAACTACCTCAAAGGCAGGGTGGTTTAGTTGAGCCCAAAATTATACAGACCTGGCAGATTTAGGTTTAAAGTAATCTTTTAATTTTGTCAACTTGCTTTTCCTCCCAAGGGGTAATTTTAACCTTTTTGTGTGGCCCAGGCAATGTCCCAACTTTATTTGCTAGAAAATCTTTGGAGGGAGCCAAAGATAAGAGTGATAGCAATTAACCTCCAACATGCAATGATCCTATTCAGCCAAATGTATTTATTGTATATTTTAGAAGGATAATAAAGAATCTTCACCAAGAATAAATCATCAAACTATCAGTAGGAATACAGAAAAAGCTAGTCAGCCATTATAACAAATGGGAGTGGAGTACAATAGACGCACAGTGTTCACATATGTTAGGGACCACAATCGCCAGCAAATATATTAAATCCGTGAATATTTAAGACCCCCTCTTATAATCTTATAATGCTTGTAGCTGCATATTCTAATGGTTCAAACACCAAATATCTCTTAGCACACACCACAGGGACTGTCTTGGCACTACTGAAGAGGGTAGCATTAACAGCCTTCTCTTTTGGGTATAGAAGCAGTGCCAATAATAGGCCTGACGCTGCCTATCAATCATTTTAGGGGGGTTTTTCAGCAATTGACCAATCGGCAGTCGCTATTTGTCTCAAAGTACATGCCCTTATGCCTCCAACAACCTAACCCACTAATTGAACTATTAATTCTGATAACTTTGGTTAAACGCTGCTGAAGTTCAAATTTGTTCTCAAGAAAAATATTTCTAGTTCCCGTTTCTTTTAAAATTCATCCTAGATCCAAGGTTCATGACAAAGGCAGGGAGATTTTGCTATGACAATGATGATGGTGCTGTGGACATTGTGTACAAAGCTGGTTCCCATCTCTTTCAAGCAAGGGCGACTCTTCCTCACAGATAAAGCCTATCAAAAAAAGCTTTATTATTTTCTGAAAGCCTTTGGGGAAAAGATGAAAGAGTAGTTTTGAAATGAGAATGTGGATTTTAAATTTCAGATTTCAAAATTGACAATCACAGCATGTCACGTTTCTGTATTTTTCAAAACTTTTAAAGATTAAAAAGAACCACATGAAAAGAGAATGACCCAATTCTGGAGAAAAACATCAGTGAGATAGTAGACAACTGGAGAATTCACAGCAGATAATCCTCCAACAGGGCAAGGTTCCTATGCTGCCAATGTGTTCATTGTATGTTTTACAATGACAGTAAAGAATTCAATCTAATATAATGTACTTAGCAAAAAAAATCAACATAAACGTTTTTGGAAAGGTTAAAGTTTAGACTTAAATCAGATCCTGAGATTTTTGTGGGCCTAAGATATTTGACCAGACCAAGAAAAGCAAAAGTAAACAATGGAGAACTGACTTTTGTTTATTGCTTGCCAAAGTGGATCAGCAAGCAGTCAAACACAACTTTCAACTTTGGACATTAGACTTCTTTTGCCTTCGACATATGCCTAAGGTGCTTCAGTGGTTCTTTGATCTTTTGTTGCTGGAAGTTTGGTTTGACACAAAACGGAAATGCAACAACACTGAAGAACCAGAATCCACTTAATACTAACCTTATTGCATTAAGGATTTGCTTTAATACCACTACCAGCACATCTGTAAACTGTGTACTCGCAGAGGTATACATATTTCTGCAGATTCTATTTTCTTTACAGGCCAAAAGCAGGCAAATGGGTTAAGGAAAACACCAGTGTATGGAAAATTTAATTTACAATAAAACTAGACCGGAACAAAAAAACCCTACGCAAAACCAGATCCAGAATAAATAACTTTTCCCTCTCTTCCCAAATGGAAGATGTTTGGGAAGAGACATTGCTCAGATACTTTGACATTTCACATTTCAACTGAAAAACCTCCAAAGAATGTTTCATCTTTACTGCGAATGCTGCTTATGTGTTCAGAAATCTTTTTTCTTATTCCATATTGAACAATCTACTCAGATTACAACAGCATTTTAAAAGATATCCTTCACATTTCAACAACCAATTTTTTTTACAATGTTTGATCAGTGTGAGAGTGTCAACAAGTGAAGGTTTTAACTATAAACAAGGGAAATTTTACCTCCACACAGGTAAAATCTGAGAAGGTCAAGAAAAATGCTGAATAAAAAAATAAGAATTAGAATTAATTTGCATTTAAAGAAAGTATTCATCGTGCCTTAGTTTTTCAGCATTTTAGTTTTAAACCCTTGATCAGAAATGGATCAAAATATTTTTTTCCTCAAAATTTAAAAAACAGTGCCTCATAACAACAAAGTGAAAAAAGTTTAAATTGGTGCAATTTTATTGAAAATTAAAAAAGAAAACAGCAAATACTGTGTACTATGTAAGCATTCACAGCCTTTAGTCTATACTTGTCTGAGCACCTTCAGCAGCAATCACTTCCTCAAGTCTTTTGTATGCCTCTACAAACTTGGCCTCTTGTTTTGGGTATTTTCTGCTGTTTTTCTCTGGAGATGTTGTCTGGCTCAGTCAGACTTAATGTGAAGAGTCAGTACAAAGGTCTTTGTCTTTACAGAGATGTTCAATTAAATCAAAGTCCATTCTCTGACTGGGCTGCTCAAAGATATTTGCCAACGGCTCCTGATGCCAGTGTTTGTGAGCTTGGCTATGGGCTTTGGGTCACAGCAGTATAAATCTCCCAAATTCTTGCTTGCTTAAGTATATAAATAAGGGAGATGTTTGATGACATGATCCACATTGAGTGATGGTTTCTGGTTACCCAATATTCAGTCATGGTAAACAGAAACACCGGCAAGGATTATATGCCTTGAAATATATGTTTGTGTTTTGCTTATATTCTTTTACCAACTTTTTTATTTTACCTTATCTTTGTTTAACAAATTATTATATAACAGAAAAAATACAGTTTGTTTTCATAAGCTCGATGTTCTTCAAGTTTCTCCTTTTAAAAGGCATTTTTCTTACCATATAAGAGTTATTTTCCCTTTTTGCCTCCTATCCTCGCTAGACATGTGTGGTGGAGTGTTGACTGGACTTTCAGGTGTCATTTCCAGCCCAGGCTACCCTCAGGAGTACAGCAACAATGCAGACTGTTCCTGGACAATACACGTGTCCAATACAAGTGTTGTCACCTTGGTCTTCCTGGACTTCCAGCTGGAGAACAACGAGGGATGTAACTTTGACTTTGTTGCCCTGTTCGATGGGCCAACAGTCACCCACCGCCATCTCGGCAAATACTGTGGAACAGATAAACCCCCCAACACAGTCACTACTGCTAACCAACTCCTGGTAGTCTTCAAGTCAGATTTCAATATTGGTGGGCGAGGCTTCAAGGCTTACTATTACTCAGGTAAGAACATTTTCTAGACTAACTGTTAGTAGAGTGAAAAATAAAGAAAGCATCAAGTTAACAAATCTCACTGATGATGCTATGCTGAATGTCTAAAGCAAGTCACTTGAAGGACTAAAAAGATGATTAAAATCGAATGCAACAATGTGAAAATCCATTAGTGGTCCTGTCAAAGTCCAAACTGGAACCCATGTGAGTGTGACTTTGCTGAGTGTAGATCTACAGGCATGGACAATGTGCACAAATGTTATGTCTGACTTAAATATTTCATTTTTTGTCTCCATTACAGCTATAAGTTTTTGATCAATACCAGTTTGTCACGGCAGAAGTTATTTTGCCCATTCTTCTCTGCAAAATAGATCAAGTTATGTCAGATTTGATGGAGAGCATCTGCGAACATCGATTTTTAAACCTTGCCACAGATTCTCAATTGAATTTACAGCTGTACTTTGACTGGGCTGTTGAATCATTCAAGTAAATTAACCTAAGTGCTTTAATTTAAAACAATTCCATTGGCTGCATGTTTAGTGTTGATGGAAGGTGAACCTTCACTCTGTCTTTCTTCCACACAGAGCACCTTCATTTTCATTTTCTCAGCAGAAGACAAATACTCCCAACAGCATGATACTGCCACCAACACCTTTCACTGTGGAAATAGTGTCTCCTGGTTTTATGCCATACATGGAGTTTTGCACATAGGCCCAAATGTTATTTTTTGTCTCACTGGACCAAAGCACCTTTTCCCACATCTGTACTGTGTTCCTCAGATAGCTAAATTACATGAAAAATTATGGTTGCACTGTGATGCAGATACAACCTTACATCAATCTCCAGTTTTTACCCCTTGAGCTTTAACTACTTGCTGCTGGATTCCATGTGGACGAGTTAGACTTTAGAATGCATAACCTACTCATTAAGTTTGTGCAATGCAAGTAAACAAATGAGTCAGATTCCCAAAACTGGAAACATATAAACTTAAAGGGGGGTCCTCATAAACTTCAATTACCTGCTATAAACTTTAGCTTTTAATTTTAAGACTGTTTTAAATAGCATCCTTGAAAGGAAGTAATGAAGTAAACACAGAAAAGAAACCTTAATGAAGATGGCTAACTAATGTAATTTACTTAAAATAGGTGAATGCCAACAAGTTCTATCCACTGTGAGCGGCAACTTCAGCAGCCCACATTTCCCCAACATCTACCCGAACAACATCAACTGCCACTGGAGCATCACCCTGCAAGCCGGGTACCGCATCAAGCTCTTCTTTCCTGTCATGGATCTGGAAGGCCGCAACAGTCTGTCAGACGAGTGCGACTACGACTCAGTGTCAATGTATGACGGGGACAGCCAGGCGGACACGCTGATGGGACGCTGGTGCGGCAGGGAGCAGCCTTCTTCCCTCGTTTCCAAGGGGAACAAGTTGCTGGTTGTCCTCAGCACAGACAGAAATGAAGCTCACAGAGGGTTCACCGCTTCTTATCTAGGAGGTAAATGTGTTTGTGTTTGTCTTTTATCAGGAGCTAATGGGACTATTAATTGAGTGTATCCTGTGGGGACTGCAGGTTAAAGATATGTACTCCCCACTGAGTACACTGTTTGCAGTATTAATCCCAACTAAATTTGCTCTTTAAATTCTAAACATTCATCCCAGCAAACAGCTCTCCTCCATGTCATTCCTATTCTGCTCACGAAATGTTTGAATATGTTTTCCGCAGTGGTGCCTGTGAACGTTAGCTGCACCAGATCAGAGTTTACCATCCTGATCCCTCAACGGTCGTTACCTCAGCTGGACCGTGAGAGCATCTACCTTGGAAACCCAACATGTACAGCTCAGCTAACAACCACCTCATATAAAATACTGGCCCAGTTTGTTAACTGTGGTACAGCCAGCCAGGTAACTGGCTCCCATACTCTATTACACCATAAAATGATTTCTTGTTTAAAAATAATTTACTTTTACAAAGATCTGTAAAAAAGAAAGTGGAATATAATGAAATGGTTAAATATTTTAGTCTTAGTGTTGTGGATTTAAAAGCAGACTTAAAAAAGTAACAACTGCAACCAGTTATCAATGGGTTTCAAGCCCGACCCAACAAGTCGGTCCCTGGCACTCCCTCGCCCTGCAAACCCTGCTCTCCACATTCCCACCAGGCATCTCTTAGCATGTGGACAGGACAGAGATTACTTCTTCCTGTCATTATAATGTGTTTATTACATGGTTGGTAGAGTACAAGTAACTCTTTCCCTATGAATATATATTTTACAAATAAATTACCAAAATATTTCACAAAGGTCGTGTATACACATAGAATAACATGAAGCTTTTTATCATGTCCAAGGATTCAATGCCTTTTAAACCAGTGCCATGATTTATAGAACATACAGCTGATAAAACGTGACTAAACTTATTTTGTACCCATTTTGTGACTAATAATCCTTCACAGAAACACCGCAACATCACCATGCTGGTGAACAAGCTCTACATTGATTTCTCTGATGGGAAGCAGCAGAACGTGCAGGAATACAAGGTGCAGTGCGACGCCTTACGGAAGGTTGCATCTGTGTCAATCATTTCTGCGGAGGAGCGACGGCTGGAGGAGCAGGCCCAGCAGGCGGAAAGCGACAACAGCGGATACGTGGCAGAACCAGAGGCAGAACCTCATGACTTGAGTGATATTGTCTTCATCAGCATCTGTGTTCTGGCTGTCATCCTCATGGTGATAGCAATTGTTTGGTTGGTGCTTCTTTAGTGAATTACGCAGAAATCATCAACAAGTTCTTAGTCTCAATTAATTTTTATACAAAAAAAACATGCAAAATTGAAAAGAAAACATAATTTTATGATGTTGACACTGCTCTCTAAATACAGTATCACAGAAGTGTGCAAAGCATTGCAGGTAATGTGCACCAGTAAACTTTTCTGAATGTGAAAAGTTCTAAGTTCTACTGACAAAAATTTTAACTTCAAACTCAGTGCAGATTAATTTACAAACATTTTGTACTTTTGATTGTTTTGTACATAAATTTTTCAAATTTACATAAAGGAATTGCCAGCTATGTGAGGTTTTCTATACATCTTGCATCAATGAATGTGATTCACGTTGTGCTGGGGATGCTACTTAAGTGCTTTGGCAACCAAATATTTAATGTGGCTTTCTAGAAGCTAACTAGTTAATTTATAAAATGTGGTTGTTGAACTATGTGTATCATATTTTAGCAGTGTGATAACTCTGAAGACAATTTTTGTAGCTACTTTCTGACTTAGACATTGTAAAACATTAGATGGTTTTGTAGGAGTACTTTGGGGGATGAAAATATGATGTTTTTAGTTTATTTTTGTTTTTGTAAGGTGTTATGAAAATGTTTTGCTATTAAATACAATATAAAACATTGTCTATTTTGCATGTGTAAGACATTGTAATAATAGCCAAAAAAAGTCTGAGAAGACATTTTACTAACTACTTTTTAATTATTCTGGTACAGTGAATCACAGAGATCTTGCCCAGTCAGGCCTTTCCAAAAGTTCAGGTTCACACTTTGTTTAGCTTGACACATTTTTCCACAAGGTTTGAGGAGATTGTAAACTTTCATACTAAGGTCTTGCAAACCAACTGAACTCAAGATTAAATGCTGAAACTAAATCAAAAGGTGGCTTAGCAAAAAATACTGGTTAAAGGGCATTTATGCAACCAGCTTTTTTACTGTGTGTGTTTTCCCCTCTGATAAATTTGTTTATCCAACTGAATGGCACAAAATATATCATGTTAGAAAATGATATATTCTGTAATTATTTATTACAGTCCTATTTTCACACCTTATTTTAGCAGGGGTGTGTGTGTGTGTGTGTGTTTGAGCCACAGTGTTTTTGTTTTCTTTGTTATTTTCAAGATTTTTAATTTTCAGACAAAGTTAAACTGGCAAGAGGTGAATCCACCAAGAAGTTTGATCTGTTCTTCTCCACTTGTCATGATAAAGTGTCTTTGGGAAACTTATTGAACTCGTATAAAGGGTCACTACTGTTAGGCACAATTTATCTTCCAGAAGTAGAGTTGCAGCGTTGTTAATGTGCTACACTAGCGGTGACCAAGTCAAGAGCTACTATCCTGCAACTTTAAGATGCATTCATTCTCACACCTGACTCAAATGACTGAAATACCTCATATTCGGTTATTCTGCTCTGCATATGCCCCTTAATGAGCCATTCATTTAATTCAGGTGTGTTTGAGAAGGGATGTATATAAAAGTTGTAGGATAGCCGTCAAGGACTACATTTGGGCACCCCTGTGCTAAATAATTGGTGAATAAACCTTTACTGCAAAAACCTCTATGACAACACTAAAAAACCCCCCCAAAATATTCAAAATTATGAAACATGTATATTTACAATCCAAATTTTATCATTGAATTTTGTATTTAATTGACATTTTTTTCATTCAGTTTTAAAACAAAATTAATGACATATGGTACAGTATCGTGTAAGTGGAGGTATGCTTTAAATATTAAAAAAACATTAGAGCATTCACTCTTAAAACAGTGTACATAAACTGATGTGCCTCAAAATACAAGAATGTTTTGTATTTTCTCAGCCAACAGAGAACACAATTAAAGACTAAAAATTAATTTTAAAAAATTCACAGGTATTAAAATTTCTTCCATAAGAGGTCCGAGTCACAGTCCAACATGTATTCACTTATTTTTTGTATTTAGAAACCAGCTGGCTGACTGATATTTTGCCGTCCTTTACTTCACTCCTGACGTCAGGGTTGTGTTTGAAGCCGAACACCAGCGCCCTGATTGTCCGTCTGTATGAGCTGCTGACTAACCGGGAGCTCTGGTGAAAAACTTCTCTCTCTATGTTGTCTATCAGATTAGAGTCCTCCTGTATCACATATAGACCAACAGACAAAAATACTTTTCAATTCATTTAGTTCAACAATCTGTAGGAATGAAATACAAACTGACCAAAGTGTTAGGAAATAAACCAGCAAATAATAAAAAGACGATGATCACAGAATATGAAACCAACAAAACCGATTTTAACAAATAGCTCAATTTTGTTACAATTTCAACTAAAAAGTACAGCATTTGGTGAGAGTCTCAATAGTTCCTACTAAATCTCCAAGAAGTATAATGAAATGAAACAAACAAGAGGCCTGTAAGGATTATAATCTATCCAATGTTTTATTGTTTTTGTGAAAGATTTCTTATTCTTACCTGCATTTATCACTTAATGATCATGATAAATCCAAATTATTATGTCTGAAATCCATTTAAATCTGTCTGTATTGTCAAAATTGCAATTTACATGTTTTACTCCACCATTTATTCCATGAAAGCATAAATAAATATCAATAAATTCACAATTATTTAATAAAGTGCATGTACTCTGTGCAGTTTAGTGATAAAAATCTAATTTCTTTATGGGCTTGGAGTCCTGAAGAAGACTATTTAAAAATGTGCAGTCTTGTTTTAAAGCAGAATTGGTTTTTGTGGGTTTATGATTACTATGCCATGCAGCCAAAGCAGATACCCAAAAAGATGGCAAACGTGTGAAATGCCATTGTCCTGTTTCTCACCTTGACCTCCAGTGCTTCAGACAGCAGTCTCCTAGCGTTGCTCCTGAGCCCTTCAGACTGTTTGTCGGAGCGCACTTCAATAGACGGCTTATTTGAATTCTCCTCAATGAAAGTCCTCCAGTCAGTGTAAACTTTTGTTGCCAAAGAACTCACCTCAGGGTCTGGATGCTTCCGTATTTTGTTGACAGTGTGACCTAGAAAAAAAACCCAGAAGGATTTATTTAACCTCAAGTTTGTAAGCAATAAGCTTGTGACAAACTGGACTTTCACTATTAAACAGTAAGTAATATTTAAGCAGACCGAGTTTTGAACTTTCTCCAAAAAGAAGACGTATGGTAAATCTGCTAAAAGTGCAGCACAAATGTATTTTAACCTCTACAGATATCTTCTGCTTTTACTTTTTCATCTTACTTAAATGTTTCATATTCTTAAACAACTTTAAATATTAGACAAGCTGAATAAACACAAAAAATAACTGGCAATTAATCAAAGTTTTTCACACTAATTAGCCCACTAGATTCTTTTTCCTTTATTGTTTCTTTCAAGCATAATCAAAATGGTTTAAATAGTTAGCAAATGGCACCACTTAAGGATGGTCAAAGCATCAACTTGCAGCAAGAGTGTTCAAATCCCTTTCTGGGGTCTTTCTGCAATGAATTTGCATGTTTCCCAAGATCCTCAAAGAAGGACCCATGAGTCGCTGAAGGGATTATATGTTTCTCAGCTGGACTGGGAACGCCTTGGGGAGAGGGAAGTCTGGCCTTTTCTGCTTAGGCTGCCAGATTTGGCCAACAACATTAGATTGATTACTTATAACATGACTGCATAACTTTGGGCTATATTTTTTTAATATAGTAATAGAAAAGGACCAGTGCATTAGAGCCAAAATTAATTATCTTGTTTTTGTTTTGACCGTTTAATAACAAACCTGTTTTGTGTGGTATATCAAACCAGCAAAAAGCAGAAAATTATGACTTAAAGGTTTCTCCTGTATGTACCTATTTTAGTGGATCTGAGCACTTCCTCGGATGGCATCTTCTTGCTCAGCTCAGTCAGGGTGTTCATCAAGTTCTCCTTGCTCTGATCTGGCAGCTCTAGCGTCGACTTGTAACGTAGGATGTCCTCAATCAC
Organism: Xiphophorus couchianus; assembly: GCF_001444195.1. Taxonomy (NCBI): domain Eukaryota; kingdom Metazoa; phylum Chordata; class Actinopteri; order Cyprinodontiformes; family Poeciliidae; genus Xiphophorus; species Xiphophorus couchianus. Next base: position 21,403,512 of record NC_040233.1, read on the forward strand.
AACTACCCTCTAGAAGAAACAGTATGAATGGCATATCATCAGTTTTAAATGTAGAGACGTATGTTGTTTTTATTCACACTACGCTTAATTTCTCACCCGTAGAGACTCAATTGTAGCTTGTTTGTAAACTCTCTCGTCGCTCTTCGGTTGTTTGGGTGTTTCTCCCTTGGGAAGCCGAACGACAAACTTGTCCATCTTCAAATAAAGTACGTTTCTTCAACTACAGCTTGTTAGCGTTAGCTGAAGTAGGCTAACCACTGCTAACGGATACGGTTTGCTAGATAAAAAAACTATATAAATAATTTGCAATTAATATTAAAAGAGAGATTTTCTAAATTTGATCATGCCAGTTGTCTGCACTCTCTAACCATGTTTACGTGTGGGAAGATAATGTCAATAATGAAGTTAAAATACCGACGGAAGCCTGTTTGTAGCAGAAATTATGTTACCTTCAAGTACTTGAGGAAAAAATGTCTCTTGGTTAAAATAATAGAAAAAATATATTTTTGAAAAAAATGTCAAATATGTATGAGATAAAACGTAACAGAAAATAAAATTACATAAACAATAAAATGCAGTTCACATTACATCTCTAGGTAGAAATTGTGTATAAATTACCGCTGTTAAAAATATGAACACTTATTTCGGAGTCCTTAAACGCAACCTTAAAGTTAAACCTTAAAGCTATAAAGTCTCGCGAGATTTACAGTTCCGCTTAGGGTGGATGGGGAAGAGGAGTGGAGTTGTTTGTTTGGATTTGCACAGGCAAAATGGGAACCTTTTCTTTCGTTGGTAGTATTTTGGGACTAAATGTCCTACTTGCTTGCACATTGGCGTCTTCAGACGTGTTTGACAGCGTTCTGGGAAGCACAGCGTCCTGCCACAAGTCCTGCGGAATGACATACAGTTTGCACACCTATCCACGGGTGAGTGCTTTTATCTTGATTATGTCAGCTAGCTTGCGCTAACGTTATGCAATTTAGCTAGAGAAGATCATTTAGGTTTATTCATTTAAGTGCATTTATATTGTTTGATGCATTGTTGTATATAAATCGTCGAAAAGTGCGTCATTTTTCGCAGAGGTATTCAACTGGTCCTTTTGGTTTGTTTTTGTTTTCAGGAGGAGGAACTGTACGCCTGCCAGCGAGGCTGTCGTCTGTTCTCCATTTGTCATTTTGTCCGTGACAGCGACGATTTAAATCAGACCAGAAGTGAATGTGAATCAAGTAAGTATATGCAAACTTTCATCTTCCATCCACAAGGTTCAGGCCCGTATAATGAGACTGGTCAGCACCAAATGTATTGAAAGCTCCACCTGACACACATACATCGAGTCGCATTTGAGTAGTTTTTTGGTCCAAATAAATTTAGAAAAATACTGTGCACCTGCTGTCATTGTGTAAACGTAATTGACTGTACATACTCAGTACGTCCACCCCCTTTGTTTTCACGTTGAAAATACAAACTTTAATGTGTTTTATTGGGATTTTAGACCTACATAAAGTAGTGCATAAGTGTGAAGTGAAACTAAATGGATACATCGTTTTCATAAAACATAATAAATATCACAACACACTTTAAGAATTTCTATTTAAAAATAAAAACTTCCACTTCACCATGATGCACTACTTGTGTGTGATCTCCCATCATATAAAATCTCAAATACATTGAAGTTTGTGGTTGTAATACAAAATATTGACACTTTTGGTTGATTCATCATATTGATGACAAAAAATGTACTTCAAAATTCAGAAAAGTTTTAATCAGGAAAAGTTTAGAGGTTGGACATGAAATATGAGCAGGCACCTTGCATAACAAAATGTATCAAGAGATACATTATGTTGCATTCTTCTAAACCTGTCTTGCTGTCTGTTACTCCAAACTCATGCAGCCTGTCGGGAAGCCTACACCCAGCCTGATGAGCAGTATGCGTGCAACATGGGCTGTCACAATCAGCTTCCATTTGCTGAGCAGCGTCAGGATCAGGTATACCGGTAGTTGGATCAATGCAGAATTTCTCTCAAGAAATAATGGCATGCTCAGTGTCTCTGTTTTCTAAACAGTTGGAGGCCATGATGCCTAGGATTCATCTTCTGTATCCCCTGACTTTGGTCAGAGGATTTTGGGATGACGTAATGAGTCAAGCCCACAGCTTCATCACTTCCACCTGGACGTTCTACCTTCAAGCTGATGATGGAAAAGTTGTTATTTTCCAGGTATTGCTCTGATTAGGTCTAAAGACCTGACAGTGGTAGGCCATTCTATACAATAAGTTTCAAAAATCCAGTTATCTCCTCTGCTTCTCAGTCTGAACCACAGATTAGGATTTTCTCCCAAATTGAACTGGATAAAGATTCAAAGGAGGAGCCTCAGAAAAGCTGTAAGCACATAAAATTTTATTCTTTTTATGCAATGGTCTTCAATTTAGAACAAATGTAAAAATATTGTGACATGTAGGCTCACCATCCACATGTATGTCAAACATTTTGTGTCCAGTTTTGGATCTTGTTAAATGTTTGTTATCCTGACACAGACATGGTACTGAAGCATAATTTATACTTTAACAGTTGAATTCTGGGCCGCCCAGAGCTTAACATTTAGCATGCTTTTCCCATCCCAACAACAGTTTTGTGATAATTTTTTCCTTCCTTCTAAGAACACCAAACTGTGTCTAAAATTCAGCTGACAGTCTGGGTAGAATTACTGCTTTTTGCTATTTAAAGATTTTTTTCTTCTGAGACAATCAAGAAATGTTTTTAAAAAAAGTTTCTAACACTACAAAAGTGTTTTTTCTTTTTGTATGTTTTCTACTTATTGCAAAATGTAGTACAAAAAGTTATTGCAAATTTTAGGTCCTTAATATTTATCTCTGGAACCCATAACACTGCCCCCACCCAATCATGATGCTACAGCTTTAAACAGCTGATGCAGCATTCTCAGGTTTTGGTTGTTGTTTCACATCTCAACCTGCCTCATTTCATCAAATGGCTACATCTTGGGTCAGATTCTTATTATTAAACTTTTGATACAACATGACAATATTTAGCAAGCTAACACAGTGTATCTTAAAATCTCATTCTAATGTCCTTGACCTCAATTTCATGTAAAATATCTGAATTAATTTATAACTTGAGAATCTGCCTGGAAAGCAACCATGATTTGGAAATGCAGCAAAGGAACTGTAAAGATGAAACATAAAGGTGCATCCCTTATTTTTGTAATTGTCTTTTTTTATTTTTTTTTATGAAAGTACCCCGGCTGAGCAGTCCTATTTACAAAGAATACCATCGGACTTTAATCCAAGAAAGAGACAGAGAGCTGAGTGGTGAGCGCAGCTATGACGACGGCTACAATCTTTTCAGCTGCCTGTCAAGGTTTGCACATTTCTGTTGCCTGAGCAACTTTAGTAACACCACGGTTCCGCATACTGCACAGCTACACAGACCAACTGTAATTTTCTCCACAGGAATCCCTGGCTGCCTGGGTGGATTCTAACAACTACTTTAATACTGTCTGTATTGGTCCTGATCTGGATCTGCTGTGCTACTGTGGCAACTGCTGTGGATCAATATGTACCGGCTGAGGTAAGCCCTGGGTTATTTTCTTTGCCGTGGTTTCTAGGTTATTTGTCTAACCTTGAGACCTGTTGCGGCCATTTTCTTTTTAAAAGGTTCCAGAAACCTGAAGGTTTTCTGGAACATCAAACTGTTAACAAAAAACTGTCTTCTGGAAACATTTGAAGACGAACATGAAGTAAAACCTACAGTACTCAAGAGCAGTTCAACATTCAGGTGTTACTGTAAATTATGGGCTTATATTTACTACTTAAATGTTTCTGTGACACATTACTTAAAAACATGTACGTTGCCTTGCAAATGTATTTATACCCCTTAAACAGTTCACATTTTGTCCTTTTAAAGTAATAAACATCAGTCTACATAACAAAATGTGAAATAGGTTTAAGGAGTATGTCTACATGTCGAGATGTCTTTGTAAAACCTGCAGCTATTCTGACTAGCTTACCATGCAAACTGAATACATAAAGACTGTTTTATTTTCCTCTTCCTATAGAAACTGAGCATCTATGGGGACAAGGACTACATCAAAGAGCAGAAACTGACTCCTTACCCAGCATCCTCTCTGATTATCATCACCTCCAAAGGGACAGAGGAAGAGGCGGGGCCACTTCCTTCCAAGGTGAACCTGGGACAGTCCAACATCTAGAAAACAAGACTGCCCTCCTAAAGGAAACTTTCCTATTGATCATTGGTATTCTGGGGTTTTTTTTCTTTAATCTCCAATTTAAGGCCTAAGCTGGTTGTGATCTCAGCAGAACTTTCAGATCATTTACTTTTAACTGGTTTGTCCCTGCTTTATTTAAACCTGACATTTGGGTAATTGAAACTTTTTTCTGTATATTGGTATAATTGTCTCAAAGTATAATGAGGGTAATAAAGGAATAACATGTTTTAGGGGGGTGGGGATTTTCCTGCAAGTGTGCATTAGTTCTGTGTTTTTATTGAATGTAATGAACTGACTTGAAGTGATGCAAGTTTTTACCCGAATCCACAATGCTTGGTAAAACAGATTGTGTGGATACTGCCGACTCCCCCTTTGTTAATGTTTGTATTGCTGCATTATCCTGATCCATTTTACAGTAAGAGTCTGTGCTTATTAAATGAAATGGTACATGCAGTTAAGTCTTTCCTGCTCTACTGTTTGTTTCCTTGGTAATAAATACAAATAAAATATACAACTGTGATATTGTTGAGTTGGAGTCATGATATTTTGCTTAACCCTTTGGTAAATTAGGGAAGAGAAAACATGCCAATATTAACTTGACTCTGCAGCAGACAGTTAAAAGCAGAACTGGTGAATTGGTGGGGAATGTATGAATTTGTACTTTACAAATTGGCCAAAACATGGACTGAGAGCTCAGGAAATGTAGGTCTGACATAAAATATGTGTAAGAATACTGGGGGTAAAACATTAATCCTACAAAAGTTTTGATCATGTTATAGACAATGTCCATTTGTATAGAAAATGTCAACAAGGAATTTTATACATATGAGTTTTGTCCCTGTGCGAGTTACAGAAAACTTGATACACTCTGTTTTATGATTATTAAAGTTCACTGTGCAGTAAGTTAAAAGCTGCAGAAAGAAAAAAAGGCACTCTGGCAAAATACAAAATTTTATTAATCTTAAAAAAAAAAAAAAAAAAAGCCAACACTTCCTTTGCTAAGTATATGTGAACCGCTAATAGTTTGTGTGAACGCAGCATGCTGACTGCCGCTCCCATGTCTGATTATTTTGTAATGCTGCCCGGATGGATTCCATTATTCAATAGCTGTTCAACAACTCTGTGTCCTCTGCTGTGAGTACTAATGAGGATGAGCGTTTTGTCTTAGTCGGAGGGCTTTGATGAGAACCGTCACACTTGCTTGACTCTTGCTTCGTCTTTCTAACATTACAGGTGGGATTCCTAACTTGGAGACATTTTGTTGTGGATGGATCCATTTTCCCACATAGATGATTGTTTCCTGTTGATTTGTAGAAGTGTAATTTCTCCATATTGGTCTGCTTGCCGTTCTCACTTATCAGTGGTGCCGCATTCAGTACCTCTCTGACAACCTTCTGTCTGCCAACTACAAAAAAAAAAAACACATCTCAGCACTTAATTTGTAAATTGATTAACAAATTAAAAATGTAATGGACTTACAGAAGCGAAGTGCTGAGGCCCTTGACTCTTCCGTTTTCTTCGGTTTAGGCATCTGGCAGCCACTTGTTTCCCACTGATTTACAACCTGGAAAGAAGAAGAATGTGGATAAATGATTCTTATTGAAACAGATTATCTACACTCCTGGTATTGCCTAAAATTGATTACCTGTTCTGCCCATCCTTCTGTTTTACATCCCGAGTGATCGAAGGTGTTCAGTGGTTTCTCCGAATGAATTAGCCCCAATAAGTTCCACACGGTTGTCTTCAATCCTGTGCCAAGCTCATATATAAATAATAAATTATTCTCAGGCCCAAAACAAAAAAAAATACCCAGATAAGTATAATACATCACAAATAGTGCCTGTTAAGCCAGATGTATTGTCTATATTATCTACCCTAATCCCTGGTTTTGACATTTTCAGCTTCTTGATAATTGAAAAAGTTATATTTCAAGGAATTACTTGAATTTATAGCAGTAGTGAAAGGTGCTTTAAGAGAAAGTAGGCTACAGTTGTCCAACTTCATTTGTAAAATAAATGTAAAACTAGGTATCCATTTCCTTGAGCTTTGCAGGTACATTCTACTTTGTGTTGGTCTGTCACGTAACATCCAAATCAAATACACTATTTGTGGTTATAACATGACAGAATGTGGTATGAATCTTTCATAATACACTCTTGTCTTACTTTCATGTTGGTCCCAGATGCATCAAGCTTCACCAGCTTTGGGAGGCAGGTAAGGTATCTCAAAGCCATCTCCGAGAGGGGATTGCCTGTATAAGAAAGAAAAAAAATATATAATATTATACAGTCTATGTTTGCAGTCAGTGCTCACCAGACTCCATTGAAATTACGGACAGGAAACATCCAGGAGTTCCAGGGAGTCCAGTCCTTTCTGCATCATCCGGATAGGCGCGGTCAATCTTTGCAGGCCAGCATCTGACAGATGGTTGCCACCAATAAACAGCTGAGTCAGGCTGCTATGGAAGACAGGATTCAGAGTTAATACTATCTTTTCTGCTTAGTGCATCCTAAAAAGCCAAGCCTTACCTCGCCAGTGACATGGAAGTGAGGTGACCAAACAGCTCATGATCATCTCCTAGTCTACAGCCAAACAAATCCAGAGACTTTAAACTATGAAATGCTTTTATCTCGGTGATCCTCTCATGCAGGAGTGGAAACCTGCAGAATAAGAAAAGCAGACATGAATGGCAACTATCTATGGCAAAAAGAGGCAGAGAGGCATGGAGGAGAGGAGATAACAATATTCCCCAACCTGTTTCTAAGACAGAGTGAGCCCAGCACTAAATCTCCATATGCGTCACTGAATAATTTCAAGGCTTTCTGAGAAATATCTGGGTTTAAAAACACGCGGTTCTCTTCTGCTGCTACAAAAAGTCTGTCGCCTATTTGCTCTGGGAAGCCAACCAAAGAGTCCACATGTTGGATGTTGTCAGCAACGAACAGCAGAGTGATGTCAAAGAGGGATTTAGTTGTGTATCTCAGACTTCCTTCCTCGTTGTAGGTGAAAATAAAATGCTCCTTTTTCAGCACAAACGGATTCGTCCTCCTGCATGATGATGATGTTGGTGGTTTTGGTTGTGCCAGAATAATGTCACTCACACGACGAAGGCTGCCTCTTTCTCGAACATAAATGGTGCTGCTGTCCATTACAAACACGCAAAAACTTCTCTTAACTGAACAGCAGATTTGAATACAGACTCTAAGGAGATCACAAATTCACACCAGAGGGTCATTAGCTTAAGCTATAAACAAAGAAGCGCCTTTGTGTTCACGGTATTCCCAGCTACACCTATTCATCATTCTCAGTATTGTTAGATTCCTCGCTACCAGTATGCAGCTTTCACAGGCATGAGCAGATCCCTTTGCTATCATAGAGCATAGACCCATTAGAAGAGCAAACGCATAAGAGGCTTCTACGTCGCTTCGCCGCCATATATATATGGGGTTCCATTTGTGTCAAAAATAAGTAGAAGTCATATGTGTAGATTGTTGTTGGTCTGTGTCACAGATGGCAAACTCCAGTCCTCAAGGGCCGGTGTCCTGCAGGTTTTAGATGTGCCACAGGTACAAAACACTGGAATGAAATGGCTTAATTACCTTCTCCTTGTGTAGATACGTTCTCCAGAGCCTTGCTAATGACCTAATTATTCTATTCAGGTGTGGTGCAGCAGAGGCAACTTTGTGCCTCTGCTGCACCACTAGCCCTTGAGGACTGGAGCTTGACACCCCTGGCTATGTCATTGCTATGTGTCTTTGGTTGATGTCTATGGTCTTAGTGCTTTATGGATATGTCGATGTTACATGTAGATGTTGCATATGTCTATGTTGCATATGTAGGTGATGCATATGTTAGATGTTGCATATGTCAACACCTGCAACACATATGTTGCATATGTGTTCGCTGCATATGTAGATGTCGCATATGTCTTTGTTGCATATGTGTTTGCTGCATATGTCTATATGCAACATAGACATATGCAGCGAATATACTGCATGTTGCATATGTTATGTCTCTAGCTGTGTGGTGGTTATTACTCACTGTCATCTTGTCAATTCATCTGCAGTAAGGCAGTGAACCCTTTGCAGTAGTTTTTTTATGTAACTTCTGTGATTGGTCAATGTCGTTGGTCCATGCTGTTAGTTCATGTCATTGGTCAGTGTTGCTGTTGCCTGTTCTCTTCATCATTAATAAGTGTTACAAGGTAGAAATCTAAGCATTTTGAAAACACTAATATTGGAAGACCTATATTTTTGTAATATCTAATAAACTCTTTGATCAGACATGACGTACTTCAACACTTATTAATGGTAAAGAGAACAGGCAACAGCAACACTTATCAACGACATGAACTAACAGCATGGACCAACAACATTGACCAATCACAGAAGTTAGAGACATTCAGACAACTACTTGAACCAACAACAGGGGGGAGTAAAATAATTTTTTTAAAACATCTGCAAGGGGTTCACTGCTTTACTGGAGATGAATTGACAAGATGACAGTGAGTGATAACCACCACGCAACTAGAGACATAACATATGCAACAACTACTGTACATATGCAGCAAACACATATACAACATAGACATATGCAACATCTACTTATGAAGCGAATGCATATGCAACATAGACATATGCAACATAGGCATATGCAACATCTACATGCAACATCGACATATCCATAAAGCACTAAGACCCATCCATCCATCCATCCATTTTCTGTTCACCCGTGTCCCTAATGGGGTCGGGAGGGTTAGCACTAAGACCATAGACATTTATCAAAGACACATAGCAACAACATAGACCAACAACATCTACACATATGACGTCTACTTATTTTTGACACAAATGGAACCCCATATAATGGCAGTTTACAATCTCAGTATATTACTGCCGTCAACCGGCCTGAGGTATAATTCGCCAAATTTAACTCATCCTAGCTTTCAAATGCTCTCACTTAATAAAATTAGTAAATAAAAATAAATAAATTCTCTCAGCTAATTTTGTGCCCTTTAAATAATAAGTTTAATAAGTTATTAATTATACAATGTCATTGAAGTTTCTGTAACCATAGTTATTGCAGTTCCTGTGGCCCTTTCCATTTCCTCTCTTTCTCTTGCATTCTTTCTACATTTTATGAAAATATGTTTTAACCCCTTCTATTTCGCCACAGTGAAACCCATCCCTGATTTCCCTATAATATTTAAACCACTATTTAGGCTTGTACTGAACCTATTATTCATACCTCCTCTTGCTACTTCATTACCCCTTCTTACAATTACTTCATTTTATATTTTGTATAGATGTTTTCTCTCCTGCCAAGGCTACTTGCCACCTACAATATGGCGGATTCTGTGACCTACACTGTAACGTACCAGCTGTTTATTTCAAACTTCACAGTAAGAGTCAACTAATAGCAGTCCTTCTGTAGATCTGGAGATATGCCAAAACACACCTCAGTTTACATTACCATTTTACAATGAAATATTTTACAGTTATGATCACTTTTATTTCACCATGTCCTCTAAATATACAGCCAAATTCATGTATCTAAACTCTTATTTTGAAAATATCTCGCAACAGGAACGAATCATGTTTACCTCGTTGGCATATCCTGCTTCGGGTTTCCCTAGCTAATAGCGATGACATAATTTTAACGAATTTTTCCACAGAATTTGGTAAGCATGGGTTTAAGAAAGTTGACCCATTTATACTGTATTTCACAGTTACAATAGTAATAGGAGTTAATTTTTTTTTTTTTTTTACTGATATATTGAAGTTTACCAGTCGAAGTTGGTTCCTAAGTAAGCTAGCTTCCTAAGTTATTTTGTACCTATAGTTTTAAAAATGCTTTTAATCTGGAGTCAACAGATGTAAACGTCAACAGCCGTGTTCTTTTTTTCATTCACAGCTTTTGGGATTAATTTGTTGCCTCTTTGCCAGCCTGCCAGCAGATTCTCAAAGAACAAACATTTCTACTGAAAAGGGAATGGCGTCGAAAAATGATCCATTTCAATTTCAAGGTGAACGTTCTCCCTGAACTCTGTCTTTCAAATTTTAATGTCGTATAGATATAACACATTAGTACGTAGGTGTTTACTTTTACATAGACTTGATAGCTAAATTCATAAGATTTTTTTGTCAAAATAAATAAATATTTAAAGTGCTACCCACAATTTTTCACATTTTGTGATGCAATCACAAACTGTAGTGTATTTCTGTAAGGAGTGTGTGACTGAGCAGCAAAAATTGGGCTTAATTTTGAAGTGGAAGGATACGTGGTACTTTGAATTTGGCAATTCAAACTTGATTTCTTTACAACAATCACAAAAGTGTGGTCTGCATTGATATATTAATTCACTCTAACTTTACCTGAGTACAACCACACACTTTCCTGAAAGAACAAACACGTTGATCTAGATGCTTAACTGTCCCTTCTAACAGAATTTGAGGAAGCTGGGAATCTTCTGGAATCTAACAGAGATGCAGTCACCATTAGCATTGAGGATGAGGATTTAAAATCCAAGAGGCAAAGAAGTGCTGTTGGTTTTGCTCAAGATGTTGGTGATGAAGAACCACTCATCAATGAGGACAGAGAAGAGGTCAGACCACGACCCTGTTAATGGAAAATTATTTGCTTCTTGAAATGTGTATAAATCAGATATTTAGATGATAACTATCTTGTTTTTTTATTCAAGCTTCTGTCTGGGCAAAAGAAAAATGCTCCTTTCTGGACATTTGAATACTACCAGAAATTCTTTGACATTGAAACCCATCATGTAAGTCATTTTTGTTTTGTCCCTGTCTCAGTTTATATCATCAGATTAATTGCTTCAGAGCAAATGTATCTCAAACTTGGTTGAAATCTGATGTGTTTTTAACTCTTACTTTAGGTAAAGGAGAGGATCCTTGGCTCACTGCTGCCGTGGCCTGGAAAAAACTTCATTCAAGTTCACCTTCGTAAAAACCCAGATCTTTATGGTTAGTTTTGACTTAGTTTGCACAGTTGTTGTCACAGATTATTTGTGGTGGCAGGCTGATTTATTTCCTTTTACTGTTCATAAAACATTGAAGTTGTAAATAATGATGATATAAATATAAATATGTTTGTGTTTGTAGGACCATTCTGGATTTGTACCACTCTTGTGTTTGCCATTGCTATCAGTGGAAACCTATCTACTTTCTTGCGATACTTTGGCAATTCAAACTATAAATATACCGCAGAGTTTGGAAAAGGTACGTTCAGTTCGACTGATGCTAAACATGCTTAATAAACGTCCAGTTTACCTCTTGCACCATGTGTGTTTTCCAGTGAGCATAGCTTCCACAGCCATCTTCAGCTATGCGTGGCTTGTGCCTCTTGGACTCTGGGGTTTGCTGCTGTGGAGGAGCAATAAAATCTTGAACCTGGTGTCATACTCGTTTATGGAGATTGTCTGTGTCTACGGATATTCACTGGCAGTTTACATTCCAGCTGTGGTAAGTCCTATAAATATGTTAACTATGCTACTGACATTGTTCTGCAACAAATTGAGCCTTGTAATACTTTATTGAACCATATTATTTAAAAAAATATATTATTGTCTATGCAATGCTTTGAAAAAGTTTTCTCAAGCTTCATGTCACATTTCAACAATAAACCTCAAGGGATTGAGGTGATAAATTTACACAAAGTTTTAAGAATTGTTTTTCTATTTTCATTGACAGCTTTTTTCTTGGATTTTGATATGTTTACTGGCTTGGCCACATCAGCATGCTCAAATCAATTGAATACAGATAAACCTTCCTGATGGTTTGAAAAGGTTTTTCTTTTCTGAAACTTTCTCCAATATAGGCCCAAATCACTCCTTGCTTTTTCATAAACTGTTACTTTGAAGGGGTGTGGATATTTTTTGTAAGGCACTATAGCTGCATATGTTTTAAATAGAATGCAAAAGGAATGAGAAGGTTAGGGGTGAATATTTAGAAACTGTATTGTTAACAATAGACTTGTAGTAATTAGAAAATTAATACTTTTCAGTGATGCCATGACAGCTTTTGAAGAAATATATTTCTGTATGTCATTACTCTGACACAAATTGTTTCAATAACAGGTTCTGTGGATTCCACACGTTGAGTGGCTGAGATGGCTCTCCATCGTGGTGGCGCTCTGCCTGTCTAGCTCAGTACTGGTGATGACTTTCTGGCCTGCACTCAGAGACGACCACCCCAAAGTCATCATAGCAACCGTAGTAGGCATTGTGCTGCTGAACGGGCTGCTGGCTGTAGGCTGTAAGGTAATAATCCTGGCTTTCGATGCTGGATATGAGAGCAAACAAATATGGCCTAAGGTTTATTATCTTGATCTGGCTCTCTGCCTTAACAGCATTTCTAATTTAGTTCCTTCTTTATAACCAGTCCGCGTTGGTGTAGATAACAATGATTGCATAAGTCTCAATTGTTTTCAGTGATCTCAACATAACCTAGCTTTGACCCTGCTTGTTGTGTCAGTCACATACAAACTGTGCCATATTTGCGCAGCTCCTACCTGTGTGATTCTGGGAAACAAATGTACTTGGTAGTGTCAGGTTGTTCTCCTCTTGTCAATGGAAACTTTGACCATGCTGGCTAACTGCTGGGACAATGGGCTGTTTGATGACTTCTTAATGTGAATACTGTCAGGTCTGCAGCCATATCCAATGTCTTGTAACATCCATGTAATTGCTCTACAAAGTACAGTAACCCTATGTCTGAAGAGGTAATAAGATAATAGGATTTTAAGACTCTTGCCTTCTTTTCTCCATAGTTCATATTTTCCTTGCACCTAAATTATAGTCTGACATTGATTGTTGTTTTAACTAATGGATTCAGTTGATTTTCTTGACATCTTTTAGCATTCAGCTTTCAACAGTTAATTGCAGAAATCAGACATTGGGAAGAAACTCAAGGTCCAGTATCTTAACATTTTTGACCTAAGAATTTAGAAAAGGTAGTTACTCAGTGCAGTGAGAAATTTTCTCCTTTTTTCCGTGATGCATCTAAAACTTCTTTGTTTGTATCACTGTATTCAGTGCTGTGTCTGACACAGTTGATCACATTATTCTAAAGGTGATGCCTGGTACTGTGCTATGCTAAAATGGTTCAGAACATATTTGACAGACTTTGTCAAATGTTAATTAAAATTCTAAAAGAACAAGAATCACATGTGAGGTTCCTCAAGACTTAATTTTTGGGTCAATTGTATTCTCTGCGCTACCAGGACCCAAGCTGAACAAGAATAGGCAGCATTTGGTTTTTCTCTGAAAACTTGAGGTGTCTAGAAACTGTTGACTCATTTGAAGAAGGTTTGAAAACCTTATTGTTCAGTGCATATTTCCTATTGAAGAATACCTCATCAGTTTGTTTTTAACATTTCTTACTTTTTTGGTTCATATTATAATATTGCCGTTTTTTTCTTTTTAAATTATGCTTTAATGTTTTGTATTTAAATTTTTCTTGTTTTCAATGTCTAATTGCTTCACACCTTTCCTTTGTTTTCACATACAGCTCTGTAAGTTATTTTGTGTATGCTAAACTTGCCCTGCCTTTGCCTACAGATGTACTTCTTCAACGAACCAAAGCTCGGACCACTACATGTCAGTCCCCCTGAAGCAAAGACCAATAGAACATCTTCATGAAGGACCTGCTTTCATTGGGTGAAGGTAAACAACAGAGCTAAACAGGCTTAGTTCTTAAGTATGTTTACTTTAACATTAATGTCACAATTACTTTTTTTGTTATCAACTGCAGGCCTATATTAAAAGCTTTGGGTAAAGGATCAAGTGTCTCTTTCTGATCTACTTGAGTCAAAAACCAGACCACAAACTTTTGTCTTCCCTAAAGTGTCCATTATTCTGTATTTTTAAATTACAGGTTCTCCAGTTGCATTATTAGAGAGACTCAAGTTCCTGCGTTGATGAAGTCATGGGTGTACTGGATTTCACCGGCACCTCGGCCCTTCCGGATTAAGGCCTTAAAGGCCGACTTGTAACTTCGGTGCAGCGTCATGACCTCTGAAAATGAAAACTGTTCTTGAGTATGTTACTTCTAATGGGATGGCTTCTAAACTTACTTAAGTTAATTGGGGTGTAGTATTACACAGCAAACACAATGTTATTGTGGTGGTGATGTTGTTTCCAGCTTTATAGCACTAATGTTAAAATGTAAAAGAAAAAAGTGGTTGGTGATTGCAGGATCAGTGATATTTCATTGATCTATTTCTTTTTATAATTTTTATAGTTGTTTCATACATACCCTCTGAAGGTAAAGGTGTTGTATTTTCTTAATATCAAGTGCCCTTAACTATTGCCAAAGCCTGGCAAGATGTGAAAGTAATGTTTGTAAATATTCTATAAATAATTTGTTGTCATTATGGCTAATTATAGTAAAATCTATTAAAATCCATGTTAATTTGTGTGTACAATGTTAATGTAGAGGCAAAAACATTTATGATTTGGGAGTAGAAGGGATGATGGTGGCAGCAGTGGTAGGAGTTCGCCCCGCAATTGGCGATCCCCATTCCACTTGCACCTTTTCTTGCCTATCGTTTGGCAAGACACTTCACCCGCCTTGCCTTCTGGTGGTGGTCAGAGATACATGGTAGCCTCGCTATGAAAAAAAGTAGATATTTCACAGCAATGTGTTTTTCTTGTTTAATAAGACACAAAGTGCAAGATTTGCTTGGTTTAGTCTCAACGAATACATTACTCAGGTTTTTGCAGTTGGGAAAGAATGTTCTTGCAGTATCAGTGTGGGGTTATTTTCCCACTGCATACAGGGCAATTCTAGAAGAAAAGCTGATGGCGGTTACTAAAAACCTAAGAATCAGATCTACCTTCCAGTCAGGCAACAACGATAAACATACAGCCAGGAAATATGATTAAAATGATTGAAGCATATTAAAAATCTTGACTCATTCAAATGGCCATATGGAAATTGCTGTTTACATTCACTGAACATTCAATTTGACAGATGTTGGACTGCCTGATAATGGTGGTAGGAGTTTGAAACTCCTACCATTTGATCTCTGCTCCACTGCCTTTGTCATTGTTTCCTTGGGCAAAACACCTCATCTACCTTGTCTGTTGGTGACGGTCAGAAGGGCCGATGCCACGATACAGCAGCCTCGCTTCTATCAGACTTCCCCAGGGAGGCAGTGGCTACAATACAGTTGCTTGCCATCATCAGTGTATGAATGGGAATGACTTGATCTCATGTAAAGTGTCATGCAAGTCCAATGTCATTTCATTTTACCTTTCTACTTCAGAATGTGCTCCACTTTGTATGGATTCTTAAAATCTATTGAGGGTTATGTGTTATGTGACAAAATGTATAAAGGTTCAAAGTTATTTTTCAAGGCACTGAAGAAGAACTGAAGAGTCGCATTAAAATGTCAACATTTGCAATTACTTGAACTCTTTGCCGTTTTGGTGCACTTTAAGGATTTTAGACTTGAGAACCTTAAGTCACCCCAGCTGTCATCGGGTAACAACGTGACCCTTCTACCAGTGTTAGAAGTTGCCTGTCCACTTCCACAGTTGGACATTTTAAATATTTAAAGGTGAGATTGTAACCAATAGGTATAGATTCAACATTTACAAGAATCTGTCTGACTTTAAAAACGAACGCAGGTCTTTAGTCGCCATCTAACTGTTGCATGGAGGGCTAAACCGATAAAATCTACTGTGACAGTTTGAATGACCTGCGGTGGAAAATCTTGAGCCCTGCAGTGGACCACATCCAGGCATACAGCATAGTTCTATTACGGGGAAGAGATTGTCATTAAGACTTTGCCCATTGTTGGCACTGATTAACAAGGGCCGACGTTTTTAGATTAATTAACAAAATAGGAAAAAAATTGGGTCACTTGACACGGTGTCAAAGGGATAGTGGCGCCATAATTAATGGTCATTCTAGCCTCAGCTTTGAGTTACACTGGAGCCTACTTGTCTAACTGATAACCCTCTTAGACGAATGTCACCTACCCGAGTCGCAGACATGCTTGTGGATTCATTAACACCCCACTAAAGGACTCTGTTTTTCCCTAAAGATATGCAGTAAGAATTTTTCCTCAGTTCTTGATTTGGAAACCTCTCCACAGGATGGCTTCTGCAAGTGGTAAAGCTGAAAAAGCCTCAAAATTTGAGATGCTGAAACTTTTGGAAAACTGCCGGAAGGAAAGAGATGATGCTTTACAACGGGAAAGTGCTCTCAGGGAAAAACTCAGGCAAAATGAGACAAGGTTGCGTTCAACTGAGGGCCTGAAACAAAAACTGAAGAGCTTGACTGTGGACAACAAAGAGCTTAGAAAGCAAGTGAAGGCTCTTCGGACTGATATCGGATTGGAGAGAAGCCCCAACTTTTCAGGGAAGACCACCAAAGACATAGTCAATGATTTTGAAGAAAAGGAGCGCGAGTGCAACTCCTTAATAGACAAGACCGGGAAACTTAGAGTGACCATTGATGACTTGACAGCAGAGCTGTCCAATGTAACCACCTCCAAGATGCTCTTAGAGGACCAAGTGCAGTCTTTACAACAAAATCTCAAGGATATGACAAATAATCAGCGGCGTCTGCTGAAGCTGTGGGACGACAAGAAGACCCAGAGGGAGCAGCTCGCTCTTCCTGCAATTGTTCAGAAACCCTTCACCCACAAAGAAATTCAAACTGACATGTCCATAAGCTCATACCAGAAGCTCCCACCTAATGCTTTTGAGACCAAGCAGATTAGACAGGATGGAGACAAGGACAATTTATCTTCCTTTGGTAATGGCTTTCATTATAGCAGAAAGAGTTCTGTGGACAATGAAACCTAATGACTTCAGTTCTGGCAGTTCATGCAAGGATGGTAACAGTAACACTAAAATGAATGATTCAATGAATTTCTGAATTACTATGCTTGAAACATATCTGTAACAAAGAGGCAAATCCTATAAACTCAAATATGACATGTCAGTTGAAACTGAACTGGCTCAAAGAGCAAATTTGTTTTGCGAACAATGACTTGTTTTTTTTTATAAGTTGTTGCTGTGTTGTCTTTTCTTTCTTTTTTATAAAAGAAATATATTGACGTTTATGGTGTAAACAATAGAATATTTTTTAGTACACCGTGCAATTAAATTCCATAATGGTAGATATGATCATACCTGCTGAGAAGCCAATGGGACAGTAGACATAGAAGACCATCTGAACATGATATTCTGTTTAGATGACATAAACTATCATATGACTGTATATCTACTGTATATATTGTGTATATAGATAAAATACATAAAATATAAAGCCAATTTAATAGGCTGCAAGAATGTATAACTTTAAATTGATTAATTTTGAATATTGATGGCATTAAAAACATTTATGATGTTGAACATATTCTAATTTAATGTATGCACATTGCATTGACATAGAAAATCATCTAAAAGTGCATTTATTTCAGTAACATGAAAGTAACATGTTATTCAGACCATTACCTAAAGACTAATATTTTTCAAGTGTTTATTTTAGCTAACTGATGCCTGGGCTTGCAGCTATTGAAATGTGTGATGTGATAACTGGAGAAGCTGAGCAACAGTTCAGCCTTTTGTTCTCATTAGTCCAGGTAAGGTGATTCTGGCAATGTCTCTGTTTCATGAGTAGCTTAACACAAGGAATAATATAGCTGTAGCCCATTTGGATGCCTTTGGAG
Source organism: Xiphophorus couchianus (assembly GCF_001444195.1). Taxonomy (NCBI): domain Eukaryota; kingdom Metazoa; phylum Chordata; class Actinopteri; order Cyprinodontiformes; family Poeciliidae; genus Xiphophorus; species Xiphophorus couchianus. The sequence continues at coordinate 21,421,458 of NC_040233.1, forward strand.
GCAATGACTCAAGCTGCACCACACTTTATGAATTTTCCCAAATGGTCTTTAAACTAATGTGTGCTATCCCTGTTGCTTGCACACCTTTCTCAAGCACATTTTTTTCCTTCCACTCAACTACTAATATACTCTGTGAAGAGCCAACGTCTTTAGTAATGGCTTTCTTTGGCCTTCCCTTCTTGTGGAGTGTGTCATTTTTACCATGACTGTGCAGGTAATATCATGACAATAAAAAGCATTTCTATATCCTCCTGAGACCCAGCAATACATTTTTATATAATGTAAAACCAAATAAAACCAATATTTTTATTGGTTTTATTTGATATCCCAATTTTCCAGGATATTTTATGAGCTGTAAACCATGATCATAAAAATGACCATAAATAAACAGTGTATAGAATCTATATTAAAAATCAATTTCACTTTTTGAAAAGAATTACTGAAATAAATTACAATTTATATTAAATGTTATGTACTGTTGTACTTTATCAAGCTGGTCTTGCCGAAGCTTGAAGTGAACAAAGGACGAGTATGGGAACCAAAAGAGACATTTTTTGCGGAGCTATCCAAACGATTCTGATCCCAGAAAGTTGTAGGAATTCCCATTGAGCCATTATTTTCGTGTTGATTTGTCTTAATGCCTTGAGTTGAGTTTTATTAATGTTATTTTACTGCATTTTCCGTGGACTAAAACTAAAACCATTTTAACAATTATTTAAGTGTCTCATTAGGTGTTACCAACTCAGCACTGCATTTATGTAGAAAAATATATTTGAAATAAAACATTTAACAGGCAGTAAAATGGGCAACTTTTAATCGGGGTCCTTCAGAGGTATCTTGAATGCATGTGGCGCGATGTAGAGGATGTGGATACCGGAGGCTAAAATAATTTGACAGCCGAGAGCTGAAGACAACTTCATCGCAGAGTGGAGTAATTTTCAAACAAGCATCATGTTTCCTTCAGAAACAAGCTGCTGGTTTATCCGCAAGGTGAGTTCTTTTTGATAAGAGTTCACTTATAGAACTACAAAACTGGATCGCTAAGCTAAGAGGCTAACCTCTACCCCATTTGTTTATGCTAGCTTCCTTGAGTTCAGTTTTATAACTTGCTGTTTTTAAATTTAATTTTGGGTTAACTTAATTTATGTAAAGAAAAGGAAAAAAGAAGAAAAATCAGGAGAAATACGTTATGAATTTTATTTTTAAAGAAATGCAAGAGTTGGAAGACAAAGTTTGTGAATGTAATATTAGCATTGAAATATTGTACGAATATTTCCTTTTATACTAGCGGACATTAGCAAAGACTTATATGTTTACTAGTGCCTTTTTCGGTTTGGTAAACATAAAATATCGATAAAATGTCAGCCACAAAATAAAACGATCTAATTTCGGAAGTTGGAGCTTTTCCAGATAGTTTTCAGAAGGTACAAGAAAAACCGGCGTGCTGTGTAGTTTGTAAGTTTTTGATGATGCTTATCTGTACAACATACAATCAGCAGGGTTCCTCTAAATGTAGACTTTAAACAGCACCTTTTTAGTAAGCAGAGCATTTGAAAACTAATTGAGAAGTTGGGTAATTTTGTCACAATATGCGCTCCTGCATTGCAGATTTTAACATTCAGTAATGGGTGGTAGGTTGATTTATAATAGAGAACAGAAATAACCTTCATTGTTTTTCAGTGTGGAAATTGAGGTTGACCAGCAGCAAAGTGGCAAGTCAAAGCATTCAGATTTACACAGAAATAAAAATATTAGAAACAGAACATATAGTTTAGAACTGAAAATAACTTAATATAAAGTGAGGGTAAATTTACAGCATAAGAAAAAAACTGTGGAGTTATTGAAAATGGCATAAAAATAGACAAAATGTTTGTGTATCTTTGTACATAAAAAAAACAATAGAATATTTACAAGACGTGGAACAAACCTAACAGTAGGGATGTTATTTAGAAAATAAATATGGCAAGCTATTATTTATTTTGCTTACAAATGCTTGAGGAAATTATCAGAGAATAAATATGGCAAGCTAGTATTTATTTTGCTTACAAATGCTTGAGAAAATTATCAGCTACGTTTTGTAGCATAAATGTTTTTCTTTTGTTGGTGTAATACTACTGCCTTCTCTGTTCAGGTCATTTGGTGGAGAGCTGCTGCCAGCATTGCCTGGTCTGTCCTGTTGTTGCCGCCCACCACGGCAGTTTTTGTGTTTCTCAGCAAGTTCAGTTTTCTTCACCCCATTCAGACTATTTCAGGTCAGTCGCCATGTTGGTTGTGCTCTTTGACCTGTTTATCTGACCCAGTTGAAAGTGTGCGTTAAACAACAACAAAAAACCTTTTCTTGTGATACCAGAATGCCTGTCTCTGCTGATGAGTTCCTGTTTGATTTTCTCCTTCATCCTGCTTGGTGGAGTGGTCATCATGGTTGGGTTCTTGAATTTAGAGTACTATACAGGTGAGTGGCAGAGAGCAGTAATTTAAAAAAAAAAATTTTTGGTAATTGGCACTGGGGCTTTTTGAAGCTTGGTTTTAAGAGAAAATAAAGAACTTCTTTGCATCTCAAATGGCATTTTTATGTTTGGTTATTGAATGCTTTGATTGAAAATACACAGTAAAAACATTTATTTGCCATTTCTATCATTTTTTCTGTTATTGTATCATTTAAGGGCAATTAAAGAACTGGCATGTTAAAATAATTATCACTTCATTACTTTCAGTTTTTTGCCAGCGGATTCTGTCCAGTTGTTGACATATCTTGTATTTCTCTGTATCTTTAGTTATCCCGACTATTGCCTGCTCTAAAATTGCATTGCTGGGTCAGCTGCTTCACCCTCGCCAGGTTGTCAACTCCCTTGCCCACTGCCTGATGGGAGTGATTGTAGGTTGGTGTTGTGCAGTCACTGTTGGTAACAGATATGAGACACTTGGGTGCCCGTGTAAAAATAGCGATGGGTAAGTCGATGCCAGGCCAAATTCAGTTTTAGTTTTCAGTACTTTTATATAACTTTAATTTCTTCTGTGTCTTTCCATCCTCGGCAGTGTTCCTCAGATGGGGCTCAATGAGTACCACCTTGTCTTTTTGCTTGCTGGAGCATTTGTTGGTTTCTCTCACAGCCTCCTGGGAGTTATCCATAACATAAATTATGTTTCCTTCCATGCTGTTCAGGTAGGGGACACGAGTGCCGCTTAACCATTCTGTTCAGTTTTCATACACTCATCATTAACATAATCTGATCTTATTTATTGCTTTTTAATAACTTATTTGAAGCGTTTTGCATAAAGCAAAAAATGATGGAATAATAAACAACTGAGTTATTTTTTTCTTTCTTTATGTTGTGGATTGTTTCCAACTCCAGCAGGTTACTGGAGTTGAAGATATTTTTCTTCTTGGCAGAAGCGGCAAAACTCTTTTTAGCAAAAGAAAAGCTCCATATCTAATTTAGATTTATGCACAAAGTTAAACAACAAACATGTTTAACTTGTTTGTTGCAAGATGCTTTATATGCATTCACATATGAAGGAAGTATGAAATATCATAAGATTATGATGGGTATAAACATCTTACCTGACTTAAAGCCTTAACTCAAATAGCCAACATTAATCCCAAGCTAAACTGATTTCTACTTCTATGCTAACAATCCACCTGTTACTGTTTCCTCAGCAATACAAATATCTCCACTTCAAAGGGTCCCTGCCGTTAGTGCTGAAGTGCAGCGCCATTCAAGCATTTTACTCTATCAGGAACTTCACTGTTGCTTATTTCTTTCTGGGTGAGTGACTTGTTTCTTAAAGAATTCTTAAAAAGTCATCTTAATCATATAGTTTAGTTTCGTACTGTTATTCATTGCACATTATCACAATTGTTATCAGTTTTTTTCCCCACATTTTGATGTAAAATGTTTTTTTCAGGTTATATCCCAAAAACATGGATCTGCAAAACTCTGAATCTTCATTTGGACAGGTATACGTTTTATACATAAGTTTCATAAATGTTTTGGGCATTCAGAGCATTGTGAGGAGTTGGATTAGCATTGTTGTGTTTGAAAGCCCTTTTCTTCCTCCAGCTCTGTCCATCGTCTGGACAGCATAACTGGATTTGTGGACCTGTCCCTCCTCTACCACCTCTGGATCAGCGCCACCTTCCTCCTCTTCACCTGGTACATCACATTGCTGCTCTTTAGGATCTTTGTCACAGAGGTATGTGAACTGATTGAAATCCTTTGTCAAGTCAAACCCAGTAGAAGTGACTTTATTGCAATGGTTTGTTCTGTGATATAATTTTACTTTTTAGTAGACTTAGCTTTGACCCAGTTGTCTTGGCTTGCTCCCTTCGTGCAAAATACAAATGCACGCCATACATTTCATTTATTTGTAAAAATAAATAAATCTCAGTAAATCAGAGGAAAGTTTGTGCTTGTAAAGTGTTGATGTTGAAAAATTCAAGTGGTATCAATATTTTGCAAGCCTCTGGCAGACATGTAAAAACATTGTGGATAATGTGTATATATTTGTATATTTTTTGCAGGTGTACAGTTTTCCTGTGCAACCAACTTTTACTGAAGATTCTTACCAGTGTCTTCCCAGAGTTCTCATTGACCAACAACCAATGATCTTGAAGGTATAAAAATTGACTCGCAGGTTGTTGGGCAGTCATATTTTTATTGTTTGTTTTCTGACTCTTGTCTTCTTCTAAATGTTAGTTCCTAGCCCTGCAGGACTTGGCTCTGCTGTCCAAACATTCTCCATCCAGACGCGGTGAAGTCTTCAGTCTCAGCCAACCAGGTCTGCCACATTTTCCACACGTAGAATAATTCTTTGTGATATTTTGTTCTTTTATTTAAGTGCATCTTGATATCCAGTTTGGCTTTCAGCAGTATTTTTTACGTCTTTTCTAGGTGGGCATGCTCATAACTGGAACGCTGTCAGTAGAGCGTGTCTGACTCTGCTAGCTGATCTGACGCAGAGACTTGTGGCTTATCATGAAACCGTAGCAACCAATGGGAGGGCTAAATCTCTGTCCAGTGGCAGTGAAAGGAAGATTTCATCTGACACATCATGTAAGTTGCTCACAAGCGTTTGATACAGGTGAAGCCTTTCAGATCACTAAAGCTTAATATTTTTTCTTTACCTTAAAGTTACCTCTGGTACAGAAGACCTGTTTAGCCCAAGACCAACTTTCCTAACCAAGACTCCTACTTCAGTTTTTGCCCGCTCTTTTGCCGGAGGTCCACACAGCCCTCTGACGGCACCGTTCACGCCCGACCTGGACAGCCCCTTTTCCTCACCCACCTTGCGGCGGCTCACTGGTCCGGTGGATCAGTGCTCGCCGTGGCACGGCTCGGTGCAGAGCCCACACATCATGAGGCGGGTGCCCAAACTCTGGTCCACCTCCGCAGGTTAGAGGAGCGTTAAACAAAGGCCACACTCTACCTTTTAATTTCTTAATGTTTAGCAGCAAAGCAAGCCATACTTATTTACTTCTGATGTTTACCTACTTTGGACTGTATAGTAGTAAGTAATGAGAATATTTGTCTTTCCAGAGTCACAGGTCAGCAGCAGCCCACCACGCTCTCCAGCCTCGGTTCCCAGTCCCAAACAGGAATCCACCAAACCAAGTTTTCTGGCCCAGTTCCTTCAAAACAGAAAAGAACAGGTACTAAAATGTCACAATTATAAGTTTGTTACAATGTCTTTCAAAAATATTCACCTAATAATTTGATATTTTGTTGTTTAAAACCACACATTTCAATTTATTTGATCAGATTTGTATGTGTTATACCAACACAAAGTATTGCACGAATTAAAAGAGAATAGTGCTTCCAATGTCACATCAACTACAACCAGTTAAAACCACCAAAAATTAACATAAGCAACACTTAATCAGAGAATACATATTTATTAACTTCAATAACCTGATTAACCATTAATATTCCTAAATAAAAAATGTTTGCTGAAAATTAGCTTAATTTGAAATATGTTGTTTTTGCTTAAAATATTCTTGAAATATCCTATAGAGAATATAAAAGAACAACTTAGATTTGGATTAAACTTCACTGAAGTCACATTGTTGCATTGAACTGAGTCTTTTTGCTCTTTCATTAAAGTGAGAAATGTTCTGTGCTGTATTACCAGCAGGGTGGTTATTGGGGTGAATCACTATTTTTTTTTATTATTATTATAACTTTTCTATAGTGCCTTTTACATAAGATCCCATTTAAAGCACATTGAAGTTTTAAACCATCAAGGGTTGTGAATACTTTAACAAGGCATTGTATGAGTCTGTCCAGCTCTGCACTTCAGATTTAAGGCTTTCCTCACTCAAACTCTTTACAGAGATCATAACTATGAAATGATTTCATGAGCTTTCTCAATTAGTAAAAGTGTTGACACCAAATATACAAACACCACATTGTCAGTAACGGGTTTGAAAATCTTGTTTGGTTTTTATTTTTTCTGGAAATATGCCTTCACATAAAAAAAATGGTCTTAGTTGAGTGTGATCACTTGATTTAAGCTTTTTTGTGTTTGAAATCAAAACATTTCTGCACTTAATTGTTTCTCCCAGGTTAAAAATTTCATGGCAAAGCGGGTGCTGATAATGTATTTGTTTAACAAGGTAAGGATGTGTGAAGCATGTGCATGAACACCGAGGGGCGGCTGCATGCTCTTATCTGACATCACAGATCTTCATTTGTCTCTAACAAATCACTAATCTACCTTCTGGTTCTGGGCCTAATCTTGCCGGCATTACTAATGTAGCTCTTTTCCATCTAGCTGTTACACTGAGCCTGGCTAATTACCTTGAAAGCTTGGATTAAGGAGTCATGTAACACATGCTTTGAAACTCTTGCTTGATGATGAAACCTGTGTTATTTGTGCTTATCAATTATTGACGAAACTTTGCTTTTCTAATCACGCCGGGACTTTTGTAGCGTCAGATATCTGTCAACATCACACAATTGGTGGTGCTTTGTCTCCTGAGATTTATGCTTCTTCCTCTAATTACTGCAGCATGTAATGTAGCCCATAGACATGTGTTCAACTAACAACTCTTGAATTTACAGCTGTGAACATTTAAAAGAAACCCGACTGAGACGGCTTATGCTCTTAGATTCTCTAGAGACTTTTGCGCTGCTAAAATACAATGTTCATAAAATATTTAAATGATTTAAAATATGCAGTTTGTCATATTTTGAACCAAAGAACCCAAAATTATATTATCTTAATAGATTAGAATTTCATCAAAAAGCATATTTATTTTAATTAACATTTACCCTTAAAAGGGTATTATTTTGTATTTAGAAGTGTTTATTTTAAAAACTAAAGTTACATTTCTCTGAAAATGATAATGCATTAAACAAAATTTAAACTTTGTAGGCCTATGTTGTGGACTACACAGTTTTGAAAGAATGATGTAAAAAGTTAGCTAAAATGTTATTTATTTCTTGGAGAATGCCTTTTGAGATGTTATTTTTTAACTGGTAAGTACTGATGAATAATTGGCTTAAGACTTTAATCAGTTATTGAAAAACTTTGCAGTTTTGAAACCATAATGTTTTAAAACTGTGCTACCTGCCCATGCTTCATCCATGCAGGTGTTTAAAACTCAGCCCTTTAATGACAGAAATGACATGGCAAAATGTAATTAAGACTTAAAACAATTCACTTTTTACCGATAATCAAGTTTATTGGGATACACCTGTAGTCTTCAGAGAATCTTCCAAAACATAATAAGACTTATCTAATCTTCAAAATCATAATCGATAACACTTGAATTGCCACCTTAGCTGATCTGTGAAGCCGTATGGGTCTCATTAGTCGGTGTTGCATCTTAAAGACAACTCTCACTGACTGACATTTTGTTCTGCAGCTTCCAGAAGCCTCTAGTCAGGCCCTCTTCGCCGACAGCCAGGCTCACATCTGGGCGTTAGAAGGTAGGACGACATGTCTGTGTTTCCATCTCGATCAGATGGAACTCATTAGTCCAGCATGTTCATCGTTTTCTCATGCATCCACCCTGCAGCGCTGTCATACCTGGTTCAGGCCTCCTTCACAGAGGACCAGTTTGGGGTTGTTCAGACTACATTACCCAGCATGCTCAGCTCCATGCTGCACTTACAAGAGGTACGTTGACATGGTTTAACGTGGCTCACTACAAGGTAAATTCACTGAATGGTGGAAATTCATGGAACGATTTCTTGATGCAAAATGTTGGTCAGGCTCATTACTTTGTTATCAGGAAGGGTCTTTTGTTTCACCTCAGCTCAACTACACAGGACTTTGTCATTTATTAGTACACTAGGTCTTTGAAGGTTTAAAAAGATATATATATATAAGCAGACATGGCTGTTTTAAACTTTTGGCCTACGTCCCGTATGATTAGTGTGGGAAGAAAGCAGCTGAGATATGGTTTTCTTAGTTGCATCCCTTATATTTTTTTCACTGGAAGTGTGTATCCGGCATAATCATGGTGTTGGACTCAGACTAATTATTTATGTTGATTCATTTCTAATTTTTGATGTAAAAATTGATCCCATATGAGACAACAGCTTTCAATAATTAAAATGTTTAGGATTAGTAAGAAGTAACTCAATACATAATTTGTGTAATGTAAATGTAAATATTCATGAACTTTAGTATCATAGAGCAAGTTTATAAACTGTTTCTAACTATGATCAAAATCACCAATCTGACAGTAAATATTTTTAATTCTTGCATGTGGTTCATTTGAATGACCTACATGTGATGAGCCCCAATTTGCATTATTTTTAAAATGCCGGCGGTGGCGCCAGTAATTCCTTCCCAAATGCTTCCCGCGCCGCAAGTCGGAAGCCATCTGGTGTGGAGAAATGACGACTTTCGTACAAAACTGGAAGTCAACCACATGAATGTTCAGATTAATGTGGATATTCATATTACTTTAAGTATAGATTTTAAGCTAACTTTCTTGACTATATCACTATTTCAATGAAAGGTTAACAGCTTCTGTAGCAGCCAGATTGCAGCTTCATATGTTGCACAAACTAACATTTGTTGTTGCCTTTTCACTTCTAGGCTGTGGATCGACACTTTAAGCTGCCTCATGCTTCCAGTAAGCCGGTCAGATCCGCCAACAGCATGGAGGACTTTACCTACAAAACACTGCGCTTTGCTCTTAGAGCCACGCTCAAGACTGCCATTTACAGGATAACCACCACCTTTGGAAGTCATTTAAAGTAAGCTGTCCTTGATTTTTTTTAAAATACAGTAATAGATGGATTTATCCTCCTGCACACTCTGATGAAATAATTTTTTTCTAAATTTCAGTGCTGTCCAGATGTCTGCAGAGCACCGAAAAAGACTGCAGCAGTTTCTGGAGTTTAAAGAGTAAGACTCTGCTCTGGTTTCTGCTGCTAATGTTTGTCGTTGTGGGGATTTTTGCTTGTTTGAACACAGACTTAAAAGAAGTCAGTGAAAGCCTGATGGTGCATCCTGGAGTATTTTTTCAGCAAAACATACAGACTGTATTGGACATTTGATCCCGACTCCTACATGCAGAAGCAAGCAAACTGTAAACGATGGACTACAAAAACCTTTGTACACTCAGATCCTTCAACAAAAGGATTGTTTGTGAAGAAAAAAAATGATTGGTTTTGAAGCCCGTCTTTGCCAAAGTTCTTTCTGTGTTCATCTTTCAGTAACCCGCTTTCTTTTTAGAGTGAGTGAAACTGCAATGATTGACAGAACCTGTTTTAAAATTAAATGTCTAGTTGTCTAAAACTTGTTTAGTTCTGATTTTGGAGTTTCCTTCCAGTTTTTTTACATCTTCTCAGTTAACACAGATCAGATCTCTGGGTTCATACATGTTTAATGTGTGTGTGTTTATCAGGATTTTTGCTAGATGAGGATGTCCTGTTGGATTACAGTCACATTTGATGCAGCTCTTTGAATGAATGTTTGTCACTGCTATTATGAGTTTGATTTTCCACTCAGACTTGAATAAAGAAATGAAAAACTTAAGATTTATGATGAAATTAATTTTGAAATCTTAAAATGAAAACATACAGACTTTTCTCACTTGGATCTATGATTCTAGGGTGAAACAAATTTGATGCTCACCCATGTTAACCAGATATATTTTAGATGTAAAAACAGGCTATTTCAATCGAGAACTTTAACATTGCTAAAGTTTTTTTCTCTCTCAATTACTGGCATCTTCAGATCTTTATAAAGCCTTCAGAAAAAAATCCCATGTAAACATTTACTCCAATTTCTCAAAAATCTGTAATTAGTGTCTTATAACTTTTGTCATCCATAATTTGTGCTGTCCATAGAATACAAATATTTGATTCTCTCAGCCACACTTCAAAGTGGGAAATACAGGAGAACATGCCTTTCAAGTTAAATCTTAAGAAATTGTAAGAAAACAGGTGACAAAAAATCTCACTGGAGGAAAAACTTCAAATTTCTAACATGAAAAGAACCTAAATCTGAATTTATTTTAAGGTATATATTTATCAATATACATCTGTACCAGTACTGATCATTTTCATTCTAGAACCAGAGCAATGACATACCACTAAATGACAACATCAAGAGCATCATCTTTTTCTTTATTGCACAAATTGTACATATTTCCAAATAAACCAGTAGAATGCAATATTAGACAGTGGTGGGAAAAATAGTTTAATCAAAGCCTTTTCTTTTATATGTATGCAAGATGTCAAAAAATAGCACGTGGGAAAATCTGGATAGAACTGTTTGAAGTTATGGAACAATTATCTGAACAAGAAGAATCAAAGTTGTAATATTTGTAATGACAGCTGTCAAGAAACAGGGAAAGAAAAATGAACACGTCAACATTTTCTCCTGTGGATTTTGAAAGTATTTTGTCCTCATACAGTATAGAATATAAATCTCTGCATCAATACCAATCAAATGTTTTGACTTTTTTTTCTCCTTTTTTTCTGAAGTCAAACAGCATTTGCTAAAGTTTTTTTGTTTCCTTTTTTTCCTTTTTTTTATTTTACAGTTCTAATATATATTTATATATATATGTACATATAAATTCAACTAACTACGGTTCTCATAGAAAATGAGAAAAGCTCAACTTTATCGGTCTCAAAAAGCAACTGACTGGCAAGCAGACTGACCCAGCCGCTCCCTCCGTCCTCATCTTTCAGCCAGTGTTAACAGCGCAGACAGGACTTATGTGCTGAGTGCATAACCAAAAGCCCTCCAACCTGGGTCAAGTGTTCGTCTCAAGAGTTCAGTTTAGACTTTCTTGCCAAAAGCTTGAGGGATTCACTTTTAATGCTCAAGCACGATGCTTCAACACAAAACTTGCTCTTTACAGTCATGGCAAGAAAGGATACGGTGTGAAGGAACCATTGAAATAACTGCTACCTAGATTATTCCGTTCTTTCTTCACTCATAGGCAGTGTTTACATTTTGACTGGTCCAGGTTGGGTCTGGTGCTTTAAAAAAGGAAAAAAAAAAAAAAAAGAGGGAAAAAGCAATCACAATCCCCCCTGAGAGGGTAAACTCCCCTCTGATTTGTCATATTTATCAAGAGCTGAGTTGAAGCTTTTCGGTCATAAATGAGTTTCAGCTTGGAGAGAGAGGGAGAAAGAAGAAAACAAAGGAAACAACCTCTTCTCGGTCAAGAATCACTCAAGTGCAAAATATCCCATCTCAAAAGGGACAAGGAAAAATTTTTACTTCGCTGCTGCGTTTCCTATGACAAATTCAAGATGATAGCTCCTCCCACATCATCAAGATCACTAAATCGTCCCTGATTCAAAGTACAACCAGTAGTGATGAAAAGAACAGGAAAGCACAAAGATAATAATGTAAAAAAAAAAAAAAAAAAAACTTCTGTCTCAAGCTGCTCCAAATTAAAAACAAACAAGCAATTATGAGACTGGGGTTAAAGCGGAACTCGCCCCTACGCAGTCTAAATCTTAAAGGGAGTCACATTTAGGGGATAGTTGAAGGTGTACGCCTAAATCATTTCCTTTCTGCTGAACGCTTCCTTGAGAGCAGGAGTCGTTCAACCCAGATTGAGGTTATGGGACTGCTGGTGACGTAAAGCTCACTTCACATCGCTCGCCTTTCGCCACACAACTTTCAAAGTCTACGTCGACAGCACGTGGAGAAACAGGGGGCCTCCAAGTGGTTCAGAAGGTCGTAAGCGCTCACTAAGCCTCTGTGCACAAATTTCCACTAAAGAAACAGGATTGTGGAAGTGTCGCAGTCTACAGTCGGCTTGTGCACACATCGTCGTCGCTCTGCTTCAACAGTATAGTACGTTAAGGTAAATGTGTCTGCTTGGTTGCGTTTGTATGAGTCTGTGGCTCGTGCCAGTGTGTCAATAGTGCTTGCCTATGTGCATCGATTCATGGGCAATAAATTGTGAGTATCAGTTTATGTATGTGGGTGTACGTCTGTTTGTCCGTGGCTCAGGACGACATGCACTGGACGTGGTCGGGACCGCCGTCCTCTTCGTCAGAGGAATCCGGAGAGCTCCAGGACTCGTCGGTGTCTGCGTCTGCTCCCTCACGTCGAGCCTGCGTTGAGACGGGATTATTTTCACTGAAAACAATGCTGCTGCCGCTAAACATTAGGCTTTAACTCTATTTTGTAGAACCAGTGCTCTTTCGGACAGAAAAGAGCACTGGATGTCCTCCAGCAGAGATCTCACTGTTAGGGCGCCCACTTTGATCCTACATCCTTATTTGACTGAAGTTTACTTGAATAAACTTCAGTTTGTTTGTTTTTTTAATATTTTTTTGTAATAGCCAAGTTTGACATTTGCAACCTAACACTAAATAAAATGTTATCAAAGATATCAAAAGCAATTTTATTGACGTGTTTTACCTTTAACAAAAAATTTGCAATTAGGGCTCAAAACAACCTAAAATGTGAACCAAGCAGCCACTAATTATCTATTATCAATTTAACATAGGCATCCGATTTTTCTCCAATAACAAATGCCATTTTATTTTATATTTCTTAAATTTACATTTATGAGGAATCAATACATTTTTGATTAAGATCTGTGCCCCAAAAATGTAAATTTTTTTTGATTAATACAGTTTTTACTTTAATCTAAATGAGAAATATAAGACCAAATTTAATTTGATCTTTTTTATCATCCATCCATCTATATATATATTGTATACTTTAAAGTGCAAATCTTTGTTTATATTTCATTTTATAGTTTGCAATAAATTGAAAAAGTTATATTAAAAAAAGAAATAGCTTTTAAAGAAAGTTATTGGGTTTCAAAAATCATTGTTGAAAAATAATTCTGATTTTTTCGTAGCAGCAGCCATAATTAATTCACCTTGTAAACCAGTATTTTTTCTGTTAAACGTATATTTTTAACATTAGTTTTTTTTTTGTTTTTTTTTAAACTGAAATGTGGCATTCTAAGGGAATATTGGTAATTAATTTTGTTTAAAGCACCTTTGTTTTATGTAATTAGTTCATGCCAATATTCCAAACTGAAAAATAGATAATATAATGAAATCTTTGAAAATGCAGGAATATTTGACTCACCCTTTGAGGTCGTCTGTTTCTCATGTGTCTCATCAGGAACCACAGCAGCTGGGTGTCATACTGGTCGCCATGACGCTTGCTGTCTTCATCGCGCTCCCTCTTGTTTTTCTTCATCACCTTTCAGAACACCAGAAGCGATGGGTAAAATATGAAGATGAACATCACAATGCCCCAATTTCTTGGACTGTAAAAGTGTATGAACAATATCAGCCTTTAAGCAATCAAGAAAATAATTTAGTTTAAATTAATCTGACAAAAGATTTTACCAAATAAAGATGCAAGAACTCACTTGAAGCCTTTTGTACCCTATTAAATAAAACCCTTCCATAATTTCTCATAATGGAGGCTCTTTGAACAGGGATTTTATTGTGAAAACCAGACAGAAACTTACCAAACCCATTTGAAGTGATTATTTTGATTCCAATCAAGCAGCATTTATCATATAAAACATATGATTGAGAGTATATGATTCTTTACTCTCCAAACAATCATATAAAACTTGTGTTTTATATGATAAATACTTTATCTAGTGCACCAAAATCATTTTTTTTTAAAATGGGATTGAGCAGGAGTCATACCTCTTTCAGACCCTTGAGTCCAGTGGGGTTTTCAGCAGTGGGCGCCCACAGTTTGATATCATGGTCCAACCCACTGGTCGCCATTCCTGGCAGATGGGGGTGCGGCTCCAGACAATTCACCTGGAGTTACCAAACAATCACTGAACATCACAAATCCTAAACTTAAAAGCAAAAGTGAACGGAAGAAAAATGTGTTTAGATTTACACAAACTGACTCCTTGAAGTTTAAGCTACAGTTTAACCAACTAATGTAATATTTTAAAACATAAATTTTGAACTCTCCTGAGCAAACTCACCACTCCTCCTCTGTCTCCCTCCATGAACTGGACGATGCGAGCAGAGTTTTTGTCCCACAGGTAAATATGACCACAGTCACTACCGCTGACCACAAACTCACTGCAGGGACCATAGAAGTTCACACCCTTCACTGTGAAACAGAAGAGATGCAGAGTCAGTGTGAGAGCTGAGTTCCAAATTAAACATTTAATTCACTAAATTAAATATTTAGTTATCAAGTAAATATTTAATTTAGAGCTAAATTTAATATTTAGTCCTTCAACTAAATATTTAGTTATGAACTCAATATTTGTTTTCCAACAAAACATAAAATTTCCAAACTAAACATTTAATTTTCAAACTAAAATAAATATTTAATTTGAAGTTTTACAAACCAAAGGATCTGAGAAGCAGAGAGATGTACTGACCCAACCATACAGATTTTAATTTCTTTAGAACTTATAAAGAAAACCTCATTATGGGATGAGTAAAGTGACAAAAATGAGTTTGAATTAATTTTCACTAAACTTTAAAATGGCAAACTATGAATAATCAATAGTAAATTCCAAACAGCAGAGTGCTGCTGTTAGTGTAACAATTATGTATAGTGTGTTCAGACTTTAAGTTTTTCCAATCATTATTGAGACTAAGATCATCTGTTTCCAGTCAGATGATTTCTTCTTCTATTTGAAGCTGCTGCTTTATTCGCAAAAAATAAATACCTGTGGCGTTATTACGGTGCCCCTTATATCTCCTGCGATAGTCTGCCCCATCACTGTGGTTGGAGTCAAATAGGTAGATGTCTTCATCGTTGTAACTTGCCAGGAGTTCTAAAATGTCAAAAAGTAATTTAAATGTTGCAACACTTTATACATTCATTACTTTCCCAGGCTTGAATTAATTATTTATTTCCATTTTAAAATATAAAAATTCACAATGAAATCATGGCATATATATTTTTTGCAGAGGTCTTCAATTTGTGTCACTTCATTACTTAAAAAAAAAAAAACTAAACAAAGAGAAGAAGGACAAAAAGGAGGGCAAAGTCAAGCACAGAAGCTATAAAGGACAGAAGGAAGGAGGACAGAAAGGAGAAAAGAATGACAAACGTAAGCTGAGGAAGGACACAAGCATGGACCGGAGGAAGGACAGAAACAAGAAAGAACAAATGATACAAGAGAGGGATGGAGGAAAGAGAAGGGTGGAAGAAAAGAATATTGAAAAAGATAGACAAAGACAAAACAAGATGAAAAATTGAAAAAAATAAATAAAATAAATTTTTTCACACTACCCAGATCTAGAAAATACTCTAATTTAAAAGTTCCTATATTTCCTGTTGATTCTAGAATATTGTATATGAGCTTGAGATAATTAAATCTTTAACTATTGTTCAAACCTCATCCAAATAACTGATACATTTATGCAGCTGATGCTAAATCTAATCTTAGTATCCCTCTGCACAAACACATAGTAAATCTTTTATTGAGAGACACAACAGGTCAGACTGTTGTAATCAGACAGACATATTGGTACTTTAAATTGACATTAAGTAAAAAAATGAAAAATGATGTAGTTCTACCTGTGCCATCATGACTGTACACAAGACAGGTTATGTTGGTTTTAGACTCGCTGGAGACCAGATGTGAAGGACAAAACTTTTTCAGAACGCCGTTGTTTTCATTTTCATTAATCTTCCTCTGATCATAAATTCTAATAAGAAAAAAAAACAGCAGAAAATAAAACAAAGAAAAAAAAACATGTAAAAAAGAAAGTCACATTAAATTCAGAGGTCTTCTAATAAATCAGGCAGGATAACCAACACAGGAGTACCTTATATACTGATCCCTCCCACCAACTGCAAACTGGTGCGTCTTTGCTGGGTTGACAAAGATGGTATACAGTCCCACCTTTTTATCGCCCTCCTTTACAACCACCAGTTTACTGCCAAAGAAAATATAAGGAGACAAAGAAGAAAAATGTCAGCTTCAGCAATATAACACGCAAACAAAGCATAGTTGGAAATCCTAAATATACGTAAATGTATTAACCTTTTATGGCAGTGACATACTCACTCACACTGGACCTTACTAAACACCATATGTGATGTTAAATAAACTTGAATCATGCAACAAATTTATACAGAGATTTGTGAAGTGTGTGATGCTCAAGATCATTTTAAGAAGCAGTTTTTATTCTTTTCTTGCTTTAACACGTTTCATTCCAACACAAAATGAATAGAACTTACTTGGCAGGACGATCCAGGCGCAGATCGATGCCAAACACCACGGCGTCCTCTCCAGCTGACAGAAACGAACAAGGCGAGTCCGGCTCCAGGGCCAGCTGATGGAACAAAAAAAAAAAAACAAATGTGAAAACGCATAAGAGTTGGCATGTTATCTCAGAAGTCTTTCACTTTCTGGTTTACAACAGCCTTTGTCAGCATGCTCACCTTGTGTGCTGCTCCTTTATGCTGTGCTACCCGCTTTGTGTTCTTGCAGCGCTGCGTGGCCGAGAGCTCAGCGACTCTGATCTGACCGTCACGAGCGCACATGGCCAAGGTGGAGTCTCCGCTGTGAGGCAGGAACTTTGCCTGTTAGAACCCAAGAGCAAGAAGAAAACTCATATCAGTCACATGCAGATTATAATTTTACTTTAATCATTTGTATTTATTTCAGTAACTTTTTACATTTTTCTATGAGATTATTCTGTATTTCAATCAGCAAAATGTCCTTTGGATTGTGATCTCCTAAATACCATCAGTGCTAAACAATTTGTAATTGGTTTTTTTGTTGTTTTTTCCTAAACACAAACATCACAAGAATTTACAAAGTTCTTATATTTGTTTCAGGTCAAAATAATTTGTTTCCTCTCATAGTTTGAACCTGATTTTTAAAAGAGCTTGAGGAAGTGTTTACAGAAGACATTTCTGCAGTTGCTAGGCATTAAATATGAAGCTACAACAAGAAAAACTGTAAAAAGGATGGATGACAAAACGAGAGAGAATGCATGGATGGCACAAAAGTGGATAGATATATGGACAAAGAGAGACGATGGGTGAATGATGGATGGACAAACAGAGGTAGGACGAATGGACATTTCTACATATTCAGCCGCTGATAAATTTTAAACAACTCTAGAATGAACTGACTGCAGATTCTGATCCGTTCCTCTCGTAACCACACCTCACCTGAAACACATTACTCTTATGTCCACTGTCAAACTCCAGCTCTGCCCGGCGGATGGCCCAGTCCCAGATCACCACCCGCAGGTCATCGCTGCCTGACGCCAGACGCGTCCCAGAGGGGTTGAAGTGCAACGTGTTGACACAGCCAGTGTGGCGCTCCAAGCGTCCCTGGAGCTCCAGCCTCTGCACGAGGCCGCGAGCTCCACACACACGCCGGACAAACTGGTGCGAGTTCCTGCCGATCTCTCTGGAGCGAAGAGAGGGCACTGCCTGCCACGTCGGCCCACGGAGGTCGTGGAGCTCGGCGCCCAGCCATGACTCCATGGCCTCATCATCATCATCATCGTCGTCATCATCATCGTCCTCCTCCTCCTTTGGCTCATCATCGTCGTCGTCGTCATCATCATCTGAGCTGGAGGAGTGATTAGTGCCCGCTCCAGGTCGGATTCTCTTTCTAGGGGCCCTTTTCCCTCGATCCTTCTCTTTGCCCCTCTCTCGTCTCCCACCCTCACTCTCCCTCTCTCCATCCTCCGTGAAAGAAAACAGTCCACTGCCGTCCATGCTGTCCGTGTCTTCCTCCTCCTCCTCTCCTTCTCTGCTTGCAGCTGTCTCTCCTTCTGCCTCTGGTATGACTTTGTCTCCAGACGCTTCTACTGTTTCTTTGGGAGCTGTGGAAACAGGAAAGGGCCAACATGTCAAGGCAACGCAGTCTCCGTGGGAGATTCAAGAAGAAATGGTGCACAAATTTAAAAAGTTTTTGTATTAATTGACTAAAACAAACAATGATGGAACTTAGATTTTTGCAGATGAAGCTGAACATCTTGTGGCAGAGTCTTTTCAACAAAACCAATTGCATCCCTGCATCATGGCTGTTGTAGTTTAGTAACAACCAAGTCAATCAGCCAGAACTACAAATGACATCAAACAAATGCTGCCACATTACTTGTATAAAAAAATGACAGAAGAAGCAATTAATGAACAAATGTAGAGATTCAATACTTACTGAAGCATTCTTGAAAAGCTGGACATATTTCAGATTTTTCAAGGCCTATAATTAAGATTATAAAATATAATACTGTTTGTGATTCTTTAAAACCTTGGAAAAATGTTCTTTAACACTGCAAATTTAGAAAAAAACTAATATGAGCAAGTTAATCAGTTAGTAGAGCATGCAGGTGGCCGTTTCTACTGCATATTACTAACTGTAGCTTCAGTACATTGTTGCATTAACAAATGGAGCAGCGCTCATTTCATTTCTAGTCCAGGACTGTCTGTATATTCGAAGACCAGAAATATTTCTGAACAACCAATTATGATTGATGATATAAACATTGCAGTAAAGATGGGCAGTAACGGTAAATGCTACTCTCAGTTTAATTTTTTTTACCTTCTGTGACCTTTAGCATCTTATGAATATTCATACTTCTGTAGTTTTGTGAGTTTTAAATGAAGGCTAGAGAAGTCCAGCTGACTTCATGTAAAACTCGTGATGATCAAGTCCTGAACGACTGATTATCTCTACACTAACGGCTCTTCTGCAGCGACACTCCTGAGACTTGGAATTAAATTGTCAATATAGCAATATTATTATTTTTGAATGGTTATAGTGCAGTGTTAATATTTTTAAACATATGGTGTCATTCTAATATATTTTCAAAATTCCTAATTTAATTACAAAACAAGCTGAGAAGCATTGGATTAAGCACACATGTGCAAATTGGTTTGTTTGGAAGTAGTAACAGACAAAAAGGGAACAAGAGGGTACACAATGGTGAAGTAAACTGACTTGCAGCACACTGTGGCTCCTAACTTTTTCAAAGAAACAGAAAAAGAATACAAAGGTGACTTTACCGTCTTCAGAGGAAGATTGTGTCTGACTGTCTTTACTTCCAGAGGCGTCCCCGTCCTTGTGCTGCTCTTCTCCGGGCTTTTTTTCCTCTGAACCACCTGATAAACACAAGCATTTTTTTCTGATAAGCTCGCAGGTTCAATAGGCACAGAAACATACGTGGCTATGATTAAGTCTACAAAACTGTGCATTATTATATATTGCACCATCAAGCACAGGGGCTTTTCCGTCAGCTTCAGCCATTCTGTCTCCTCTAGGTCCTGCGTCGTCCTGAGGTAGAAACTGTCAAGCAAGTAAGAAGCATTAAATATGTTTGCTGACCAAACATGAGGATAAAGTAAGAAAAGAAAGCGAAAACAACCAGAAATTAAATCATCTCCGTCGCAGCTTAGCCGTATAACTTTAAAACTTACTATCAGCCTACTTTTACCAGGTCTACATTGCTGCACCTAATATGACACAACTGACTTCCCAGCTAACCGACACAGAGGCCCAACTAAAGCCGTGTTTGCTTTGTGCTGTCAGTCTTCTGCGACTGTTCCTCAACCTGACACTCGTTTCATCGAAAGTAAAAGCTACATAGTATGTGTAAGGCGAACAAACATTGAAGCTAAGATAAGGCATTCAAGTTGTACTCAACAAGCTAGCTGTCGAAATGCGGGTACTTTAAATTGCTAACTTAGCATTGCTAGCGTTACCTCTACTCGAAGGCCCGACGAGGCGCACTTCTTAGTTTAGTCCTAATCTTTATTGCAGATTTGTTTTCTCCACCTCGCTACTTGGCAAACGAGCTAGGTGCCCTGACTAGGAGTTCTCTGACGGGAAATACACGACATTAGGAGAGCCTGCATTTAGCTGTCTCTTGCTAAAAAAAAGGAAAAAAAGTCAGACAACAATACGAGCTAGCTGCGTTCACACAAGGTTGTCTTCTGCTCTGTTTATGTTTTGACGATCCAGCTTCTTTTTTTTTCTTGCACAGCTCCATTTCCGGTGTCGGACGTGCCTCTTCTATTTATAATTTTTTCAAAACCGGAAGTTAAAAAAAATAGTAACTATTGTCATCATCATCATTATTATTATTATTATTAATAATAATAATAATAATAATAGTAGTAGTAGTAGTAGTAGTTGAAGTAGTAGCAATATTAGTAGTAGTATTTGCTGTACTGGGTTTTCTGTCTGCACTTATGCTTAATATCTGAATTATGATTATAGTAGTGGAGGTATACCCTATCAGAGCCGCTTAGAGAAGCTAATAAATTGTACTCAAGATTTTTTTACACAAGTAGAATTAAAGTCACACCCCAAAAATTACTCAAGTATGCCCAAAAAGTATTTTTGGTAAAATGGTTACTCGAACACTAACTGTTTTATCATAACATGTGATTTTATTTGTGAAAAAATATGGAATGAGATAGACAAAATGTATTATTTTGTGCAAATTCTTGTATTTAAAAAAACAAAATACTAAAATAGTAATAACAAAAAACAAATAAAAATAGGTTACATCAATTCAAAATGACAACTTCAGGAAGAAGAGAAAAACATATCCAAATCAGTTGTTTTCATAATGTAAATCTAAGCAGTCAGTAGGTCATTTTGCTCTGATTTATATGTTAAAACAGAGCAAAATAATTCCAGTGGCAGTGTCTACTATTCAGTGTATCTTCATTTTACCTCCAAGTGGCACAACAGACTTAGCAGATACAAAATACCAGGAATAATGAAGCTTGTATACAAACAAGACATTTGACTTTAATATAAATTGGAAGTAAGCATCTGATGCAGTTTGCCTTGTTATTCATTCAGAAAGTAACTGGAAGTGGCTAAAGTAACCAGAAAGAGGCTGTGATGTTTCTGTTTTATTGCAGTCAGACGTAAATAGAAAAATATCAGGGGTTCAACAGTGGCAAAGAGAGAATTTGTCCTGTTGGGGGTGTTCTGTGGTCAACTCCTGCTATCAAACCTTTGACATAAACACAGGAAGGAAGGAGATCCCACGTTTCATCCTGAGTTTAGGGAGCCAGATGTTTCTGAAGTTTCACATTATGAGGTAGACAGAAAAACAAACAAAAAATTCAGTATACTTCAGTGTGATAAATTTAACATAAAGTCACACAAGTTTACATATTATGTCATAACTGATGAAGCGAGTTTTGGACAGTTGTAACTGACATATTTGAAATATCTAGTTGATTGAACCACTGATACAGTTGTAAACCACATACTACGTATATTTGACGTGATTCTGGAATGACAGTGCCTTACAAGAGTATTCATAACCGCTGAGCTTTTTCAAGATTTCTCACATAAAACCACAAATATATGTGCACACATATACATATAAAATTTACTTTTTAGCTTCATAAATCTTCATAAAGTCTTTAAAAAATACCAGAATTTGCACATTACATTTTTTTTAACTGTCTGATTGTAAAAATCTAAATTCTGATGTGATCAAGCAAAATACGTTTTTACTCTTGATTAATTTCTTAATTGGCTACTTCCCATAATCTTTTACTTTTACTTGTCTATAAATATACTGCTCAAAAACATAAAGGGAACACTTTAAGTGTTAAACACCTGTTTAAGTATTCCCTTTATTTTTTTGAGCAGTGTATATTTGAGTAGTGCTCTTTTTAACCTGAGTAAAATTTTTGGTTGCTGAACCCACTTGGTGTCATAGGGAAGATGTTTTTTTCCCCATTAACAGGCAAGCTTAATTAATTAATTTATTGATTGATTATATGAGAAGCATCTGTCACAGCCTTAAGCATGCAGTCGACATTTCCTCTTACGTAGCAAAAAAAAAAACAAACAAAAACAAAACGACAACAAAAGATAAATAAATAAATAAAATGTGACGGGTTTATGGTTAAGTAGCATCGAAAGTTATAGCTACACCTATACAAGACTTGCTAAAGGAGAGGTAACGGCGAGTCCTGTGCAGAAAGGGGAAGTTTAGACAGTTTGAAGGGGGTTTCACATCAGCCAGCCGCCCCCGTGAGTCGCAGAAAAAAGCTGCAGCGACAAGGTGGTCCCTCCAGAGGCGATGCTGGAGTTCACGGACACGCGTGAAGGGCTCGAGGAGCAGCTTCTGTTATGACGCGCGCTGATTTAAAGCAAGATCGAAGTTTTTAATTTCATTTTTGCGTTGGCCCGCTGGTCACATACAGCGGAGATGGAGTACTGGAGGCAGTGTGCGATGTGGCTGATCGGCTGCAATGTTCTGCCGGCGAACCACCGGGTCACGGCGGACACAGCGCAGGTGTTCGACCTGGCGCAGACCCTGCGGGACGGGGTGCTGCTGTGCCAGCTGCTCAACAACCTGAAGCCCCACACCATCAACCTGAAGGAGATCAACCTGAGGCCGCAAATGTCACAGGTACGTTCAAACTCTACTAGTCTGCTTGTTCTCGTTACGCGTGCAGGGGAAATGTGAAATTGACCATGAAAACGATTTAAAGTGAAACTAATCATACCCAAAAACACGATTCAGACTGTTAACTTTTCGTGTTAAATGATTCGATTCATTTAGTCTGGATCAAACTGTTCGATAAACACACCATACAGGCAGCAGGAGTGAACTTGAAGTCTCGTAAATGATGGCCAGATGGGGCCCAGAAATAATTTGCAACACCAAAACCAAAACCGACAACAGAATTTCATTCACCCTTTTCCTTCTTCCCCATTTATTTCTTCATTGCCCCCCCACCCCCTAAATTAACATTATGCCCCTCAATTAATTAGAATATCATTACAAAGTTAATCTACTTTAAGAATGAAATTTTAAAAAATGAAACTCATTATATCATTATATACAGATCTATATAAACCTTTTTCTCTTCTAATTTTTAAGACTATGACATAACAACTTGTGAAAATCCAAAATTCAGTTTCTTAGAAAATTTGATTACAAACGAACAATGGTAAAATTATACTTAATACAGAAATGCTAGCATGCAGAATAATATGAAAGAATGCTGATCAAACGGTTGTTCAGCAGAAAGTCACTGCATCCTCCAGATGGTGGTGGTTGTTGTACAAACAACTTAGCTAAAGATGTTTGTTTGTTAAGATACTAATAGTATTAAAGCATATTCATGGAAAGTAAAGTGGAAGGAAAAAGTGTGGAAAGAGCGTTTTCAAGCAGTTGAGACAGACAGGAGTGGTCTGATCAAAAGCAGCTGGATAAAAGCAACTGCAGTAACTAGGGGGTGGCTCCTGCATGTTTTATGAGACCTGTCCAAAATTTTTGAGTTTATTTTGTAAAAGTTCGTTACTATGACAGAATTTGATGTTTAATCCCATTTAAGCAAGCCTGTAAATTAAGGTTTTAAGAATTTATATCCCAAAAAACAGTTGAGCTGATAATCTAAATATGTAACCATCTTGTTAACTGAGGGAGGCGATGGGAGCCACACACATTATAAAAGGTAACACAAAAGAGAAAGCATCCTAGCATAATATTAGCATTGCAATTAATTACAAATGATGCCTATAAAAGTCTTGTATGCATAAAAAATGTGCACAGAGGACAATAAATCAACACATAGATTAAAGACAAGCAGTTTTTAAGAAGGTTAACACACCAGACTCAAATTTTAAACACAATTTATATTGGCACACTGTAATATAGTTTTGCATAGTTATGAACCAACATTTAGCCTTAATGCACTGCAAAAAAAAAGAAAAAAAAACCCCATATCAGATCGGTGTGAGTTTTTCTCTCTCTAACTTTTGGCTTGATTTTAAAATAGATCTTCTAATAATAAAGACTTGCAGCTTCAGGCAAACATCTGGAACAAACTAATTTGCAGCATCCAGATTTCTTTGGTGTTTTCCCAAACTGATTGGTATGAATGCATTCTTTGAGTTATTGTCGATGGCTTTTTTTAGTGGCTTAATTTGTTTAAAACTAATTAATTTGTTGGAGGTTTTTTTTTTTGCAGAAGCAAGTTAGAATAAAAATGTCCTTAGAGTATTAAAGTCATTGCAGCCACTGGAGAGGGCTGATAAAATCCTAACTTTGATCCGCCCGTTAGACAGGAAACATGTGCAGTTTTTGCAGCAGGAGCATGTTTGCTTGAGGAGGAGTTTGAAGCCCAGTAGCAAACACTTTTAGACATGAAGGGTGTTAAATAAGAATTAAAAACAAACATTTTTCTCAGGAAATTTAAAAACAAGAGCTTTCTTGTCTATGTGTTTGTGATCACTGTCTTGTTATTAAGAATGCCCCAATAAATTTCTCCCGTGCTGAATGTTCTACCGACTAATTTCAATTCAGTTTAAATTCAGTTTATTTATACAGCATCGATTCACAATGTCATCTTGAGAAGTAATACAAAGAAGTAATTTCAGTTAAATCACACATACCATCCACTTTATCCTATTTATCAAACAGTACAAAAAAATTCAGCTTGTTATTCAAGTTAAAGAAGTTTTTTTTTATCTAATGGAACCCGGCAGATTTGACTTTGAATCATTGATTTGCACCAACTTTAATTTTGATCTCAACTGACTGGGTTAAAAATGAATTATTTGATGCATCAAGATGCACACATGAATGATGTTAACTTTATCAAAAAAAGAAAAAAGCAAAAACAATGTCAAAACTTGATCATTGTCATTTTCATTTACAACCTAAATATGAGGAAAAAAGGAACTGGGAAGCACCTAAATGCAGCACCTAGACAATTTATGGTAAATATAGCATGCTGGGAAAAAAAATCCCATGACAAGATCCATGCCACATGCGGGATGTTTGAAGTTTTCAAATTTCAACAAGGAGGTGGAAGTAAAACACTGTAAACTGGAAGCCTGTCAAACTGCGGATGCTAAAATTCCCACTAACTCAGGAAAGCTGAAGATAATTGCAAAGATTGTTTCCACTATTACCATTATTGCAACTTTGTAACAGCCTTTGGATGTATCATCCGCCCTTGAAGATACTTCACAGAAATTGCATACCTTACAATGAGACTAAAACATTGGCAATTACAAGCATGTTGTGGCGAGACATAGTTTCTAGAGGCATGCGCGTCTGGGGAGGGATGTGGGTAATTGTCAATTGATTATGATTGCATCTTAACCTTCTGAATTGTAATCACATCAATTCAGAGTCCACGAAGATTCCCAGCCCCAATTCAGAATCTTAGAATTAAGTCTGTAACCAATTTTATCAATATGTTTCAGAACATGTAAGGTGTGTGAAGGTCGTCATAGAGCATTTTAGTTTTACACATCATGAGCAGCTTCTCGTGTGACACCTTGGCAGCAAGAGACCTATTTATAGGCTGTCAGTTGATATTCATTTTTCATTAATGTGGCTGGATTGTACTCTAGACAACGGTCAATTTCACAAACACTTTAACATGTTCGGTATTTGTTTTCCCTGCTGGACAGGTTGTGTTTTCTAATTTTTATTTAAGCTGTATATATTCTGAGAAGACAAAAGGCATTGCAAGAATGTGCATTAGCTGAACATGAACAAAGCCCGGTAGGTTAATTCGGTTCTAACGAAGGCAAACATGTCACCGGATGAGTTGTTGTGGTTTCCATAATGTTTACGGATAGTTTATAGGTCACTCTTTGAACCATGCTTCCTGTGCAGTCACAAACACAGGCAACATCAGAATGATAATAGCTTCTAAAAGCTATGAGCTAGAGATCATAAAAGGAAACACAAGGAAGTCGATCTAACAATAACTTTGGAAAAAGCTATTACTGCAAAAAGAAGAAGAGAACGTACACAAGCAATCACAATTTAAAGACTCACTAATTGAACTTGAAATCCTGTCTGAGTATATACATTTTCATGACCTAATTATGATTTGGGGTAGTTGGTATATGCTCTGGCTGTTCCATCTTTGTCCTTTATTCCCTTCATTTAAAGACACTCAAAGTGAACTTAGAGTACAAGAACCCAAACAAAAGAATCTTGTGGCCTGCAGCTGTAGGCCATATGAGTATACGGTTAAGAGATGCATGTGTGTCAGTGAGCTCCAGATTTGTAAATGGCATTTTCATTGTTCTCCACCCTCCCAAGCTATAATTTTTAGAAATGAAAATGGGGACTTGAAGTGGATGAAGACAATGAAGAGGGAAGCATGCTATGAGGTCAATGTGCTACGTTCAGCTAAACATTTTGGCTTCAATGCAAAGTGATGGATACTTAATAAATCTTCTCCAATTTTTTAGTACAATATGCCTCCCCTCTTCATAAAAAGCAAATCGCAAACAAAATATAATTTGACTGCACACAGAAACAGGAATAAACAAAGCAAAACCTGAAATTAAGGCTGCATAATACAGGTCTATAAGAAATGTATTGCTTTTGCAGAATCACTGTATGCATTACATGCATAATATGAACTGCTGAAATTGGCTTTTGATGATTATTTCCATACAATTCTTCAGTCATAATATAGTACTAAGAACATCAACCCACAATAGCATTTTAAAGATAAACCACAAAATAGTCTGTAGCTTTTCTGTTTCATTCTGCCTGAAAGAAACAGAACAGCTATGGTACAACGGACTGTGCACAACAGCTCTGACTCTAGATTTAGAAGCATGAGGCTTCTGGTGCTGCAAAGCCATCGTGTTCAAGCACTTCCTCTGCAGAGTACCAGGGCCCCAGGGGGCGGTGGAGTGATTACAGGCGTCTCAACGATGAGCCGATGAGATAAAAAGGAGCCTATCTGTTCTCAAGAATCTTCAAAGAACCTTCTCAGGTTTCATTTTTAGCGATTGCATAATCACATGGTTAGAAATATTTAGTATACATTATATTATGTTTGCTGTGTTCTTATGTTTACTGTATTTGATGTGTGAAGTTGTTGTGCTGTTGACACACATTTTAGATTAATCACAGTTTCATGAGGGTTTAGAAAAATTAATTGCATTAGTAAATTTGTTTATTCATTATTTTCAATTTTGATTTATTAGAAGAAAGAAAAATTCTTGTATGACACAAACGGTGCACATGAATTTCCAAACTCTTTAAATTCTCAGTCATAACCATATAGGCTCATTGTATGTCTGACACCTGGCTTTCCACTGACGCATAGATCCTGATAGGAAGTGACTCTAAAAGCGGGCATACTTTGGGGTTTCATTTGTACTGATAAACGTTTAGTTTTCACTTTCAGTTCTCAGAACATGTGGATCACATTCACTATGATGGGAGTAACTTCATACTCCTTGTGCTGCCACTATATTGTGTATGCCAGATTTTATATATCTGGCATATACTGTATATATATATATATATATATACACATTGTACATGTGTACACACACATTATTCTAGATTTTTGCACTAGAACTCCTGTAATTACTTGAAGTATACTTAAGTGTATAAGCACATAAATTTAGAGTGACCAGATCACCTGATGCGGAAATTATAGAGGGAAGTGTGGTTTTCACACTGAGTGATGAGAGTCAAGAAGCTGAAGTTGTCGCCTAACTAATTGCTTCTCTGATTCATGTTGTGGAAACCAAACACCTTCTTTGCAGGTCCAATGTGAAGAAAGTTTTCAAATCACGTCATTAAATAGAGGAATACTAAAAATCTGTGCATAACAACTTATTGTTAAGAAATATGCTTTCATATTGTCATTAAGTTTATTTTTGTTCCTAAACAGAAATGGCTAATTAACATAAGGATTGTTACGGTAATTATTTGTATTCACCTGTAACTAATTACCTTTATTGTAAATGATTATGTTAATTTTCTTGATTTCTCAGTGTGATGGTCTTGTGGAAGTACAGAACTGAGAAGAGATCTTTGAACGCAAGGTCACTCATAAAGCAACCGAAACTGTGAGATAAATGTAGAGTATATGGTGAATAATTTCCCAGGAAACGTCTGTTGAATGAAATGAAACAAAGCTCAACTTTCTTCAGAATTCAAAATTTACAGTTTAATTAAACATCTACAGTAAACGACTGCTCGTATTTGTAAGCATACATTTTTAAAAAATTAATTTCAGATAAATGCAAAACAGAAAAATACAGTATATTCAAAACTGTTTATTTCTTTTGCTGAATGTGATTGTTTTCTCTTTTTAGTTCTTGTGCTTGAAGAACATCAGGACGTTCCTGTCTTCCTGCTGTGATGTGTTCGGCATGAAGAAAAGTGACTTATTTGAATCCTTTGACCTTTTTGATGTCAGAGATTTTGGAAAGGTGAGCCTACCACCCATTCTATCTGTTTATTGCTGCATCCCGAAGGAAACATGAGGAGGAGTTCAACTTTACCCTACTTTATATTTACAGCTACTCTCCAGTGATTTTTAGATATCGCTCTAGTCTTTAGTTGTCTCAGATTAGATGTTGATATCCTACACGGGGTTGGCAGGATCTTTTAAAAATGTTGACTTTAGATAATTATATTTTCTAGTTCACGTTTTAAAATACAAATGGGCTAAGAAATGTAAAACTGCTTTGGGTTGTTCCTCATTGATCATACATTAAAAATATTACAAACATATCACTGTTTGAGAAAAAGAAGGCAAAATGTATATTATTTTCCTATGAAGGAAGATTAAAAGGATGCCCTCCAGATATTTTGCATATTTATATCCTCCATCTCTAACTCTCACACATTTGTATAATTATCTTATAATGCATATAATGCAAGAACTGTTCTGTGCTGAAAAGTGCAATACAAATAAAATTTGACTGGATTTGATTTGAAGAAAATGGACAAGCGGCCGACATAAATCATTTTTTCACACCTGATCACATCTGATATGATATTACACTTGAACTGAATTGTCTTATATATTTGCTTTTGTATTTCCATTTTCCTATTCATTTTTAAAATAAATTAATACAGTCTGAAGATCTTATTATATGAGAAGCAGTTTGAGATACCCATTTAAAGAGCATGGCTAATGATAGATAATAATAGTATTTTTCTTGTGCTTTAGTTTGTCATATTTTATTTATATTCAGATATTCTTTGCTGACCTTCGGTAGACAGTTCAGCTTATAGATTAAAATATTTTATTCATCCTACATATTGAAGTGTGGGATGTTTAGGACATGTTAGAGAAGATTTTGTGCAACAATCAGGTGTAAATATAAATTAATTGGCAAATTAAGCTTAGTCTGTCACCTGATTTTTAAGGAACCACAGAATATAAGTAGTTTGGAGGATGTAGAACAAAGTAAAGAAATACTGAAACCAGTTTTACACCGAAGACTTGACATGTTTTTAACCTGTCGATTAAGATTTATTAAAGAAATGTGCTTTCATAATTCATAGCTTTTCTTATCTCATTTGTAGTAATAGCATTTGCATTTTGGAAAACTATATTCAGTGTCACAGAGAGTAAAAATATATATTTTTGTAGGCTCTAACGCAGCAGCTTCATTCAATCGTTCAGATGTGCCGATATGAGGATTTATTTTCTGTAAACGTTGCCATGTGTTTAATTGACTTGCCATAATCTTGTGCATGTATCCATATGAGACTAAAAGGATTTAGTTGTGCAGCCATTGGCTGCTTATTAGTCAGACACACTTCTGAAGGATTATTTGCCTTTTCTGCTTCTGCTTTATTGTGGTAGCTGGTTCAGAGTGTAAGTTAATGACCAGGTCAGCGTGTCAGTGTTGCTCTCTGCCTTATTACCAGGTTGACTCCTGTTCACAGTTGAGAAGCCAAGTATAACCCCTCTGAAGAAACCACACAGACTGCGAGTCTTCTTGTTCTATCCATTTCCTTAGCTGAGAGCACCTGAGAGCAACTTTTACCCCTAGTTATTGCATAAGACAAGGCAAAAAATCTCAATATATTGAATAAGCTAAAAAATATTTTTCCATTCACTATTTACCTAAAACATGGTCGAGGATCCCTATACATTCATTATTGGGTTGTGGCATGAAAGTGATCAGCCTTGTGGTGCTGTTGAGACAATAAGGAAATCCAGGTTAATTTTAGTTTGGGTTTCAACTCATGAGCATTGTCGGACAAACACATCTTCTTTTAAATAATTCAAGACAGATTCTGTGTGGGACATTTTGAAGAGGTTATTAAACCAGTTCATGGTAGTTTTACTAGTGTGGACAGATCAGATTGCTCCTGAAAACATCAATGACTGCAAATTTCACTGTGGAACTCATAAATTTGGATTCTGTGCCTCTCTGATTTTATTTCAGTTTGCAGGACCATAATTTCAAAAGACAGGCAAAATCCACTTTAGACCAATAAGCAACAATCCAGTCCTTTGGTTCAGGAGTGGCTCAAGACCAGGAATGAGGCATTACAGCCCATGTTCTGGATACCTCTCTGTGTCAAGATCTGACACCACCTGTGGTCCAGGTTTTGTGAATCTCCCCAAGCTCTTGAATATGGCTTGCTTCATAATTTTTTGATGGCTGCAGTTATCCATGTTGCTTGTGCATTTTTTTGTATCAGCGTTTTTTTTTTCTTCCACTAAACCTTTTGCATGAAATGCTTGGATGGAGCACTCTATAAACAGCCAGCATTTTCTTTTGCAGCAGTCTTCCTCATGATTCTGTATGTCACAGCAAAACTATGATGTAATGTTTCTGTATTAAAATTACAGTTTCGCTGATATCAATTAGTTGTCCCACATTTTCCTAAATTTTATTTACCAATGCCCCCACTAATCTCTATAGCTTTAGCCTCTCAGTCTCATAATATCAACATCAGGTGGAAGCATTGAGGACAGCTGGTGTCCATACTGGCCAAATATATTATCCTTATGTAGAGCATGGACTGTTGGAATATATCTAACCAAATACTGCATTCAAAGTCTTTGGTGATTGAAGTGTTGCACACTGTATGGTGCAGTTTTTGTCTTCTGTATTATTGTTAGCGATAAGCTGAAGTCTTCAAAAATGCAAAGAATTTTACACTTGAAATACTTTTTAATCTTAAAACTTTTGATATTTTTTAGATTCTATTTTAAATTTTGGAGGGTATAATGTAGCTCACGACTGCACCTGAATCTGAATAATTTAGTTTGAGCTGTGTGCATTCCTGTTACTTTCCTTTCTTCAGTCCAGTGTGTTGTGACCTAAAGAAGCTTCGAGTTAATCTGGCTGCTGATAATCCCACAGGGGAGGTGCTGCCTGCAAATATGTACAGTACATGCACTCCGGGCTGCATAATCTCAGTCATGTTCAAGGGTTATCCATCAAGTGGACATGCTTGTGGTGGGAAAAGGATTGCTCTGTAGCATAGAAATATGGGTTTCCGTAGGTTGGACTGTGTGATTGAGTTGGATTTGCCCCAGAAAGGGCTGTACAGCTAAACAAGAAGTGGTCAATCTCTTCCTTATTTTGAACATTCACAAGAGAACATCGTAAATCTCAGGCAGTCTAATCCACTCTGGTTTGAGTTGTGCCAACTGTGCCCATATACTGAGCATTAGTCTGCTGAATATCTAATGAGAGCTCTCTAACCTACATTCCTCAGAGTTACTACAGGCTGCACTGCAGGCTGCTTCAATGAGTTTACGTAGCAAAATGAAGGCTCAAGGCTAGGGAGGAGAAGTGAGGAAGCAAAAAGAATTTCCTTCTTTCTTCACTATGAAATAAAGTAGCCCCTTCTTTGAGTTTTTAATATTAAGTG
The DNA here is from genome assembly GCF_001444195.1 of Xiphophorus couchianus. Classification (NCBI taxonomy): domain Eukaryota; kingdom Metazoa; phylum Chordata; class Actinopteri; order Cyprinodontiformes; family Poeciliidae; genus Xiphophorus; species Xiphophorus couchianus. Next base: position 21,453,494 of record NC_040233.1, read on the forward strand.
ACATATTCTGGTGTTGGAGAGTTTGAGGAAATTACAGACTGTAAATATCTTCAATGGAAATTCTGAGAGACCGTTAGCTTGTTCAGTTAGGCCGTCTAATCAGTTAGCCTGTTCATCTTAAAGGTGACAGAGAGAAGTCTTTGCTCTCCCTCGGTGTTGTCCAATTTTATTCCTAAAATAACCAAAATAGTAAAATGATTAAGTTTGAAATAAACAAATTTCATTCTTAATTGGAAATCTTTCTTAATACTTCTTTTAACATAAGAAATATATATGTATTCTTCTTTAGGGTTAGCATAAATTTCTAATGCTTATTCAAAATCTGGACTTGACTCGGTTAATTTTGGTCTTACTAGATTCTAACATTTTTTCTAACTTACTTTCATTTTAAGACATGGTTAAAGACCTGTTTGTGCATAGCACTTTATCCACAAAGCAGTTCATAATACACTTAGTCATTCATGTAAGCATTCTCACAATGATGGTGGCAAACTACTGGATTGTAGCCACAGCTGAATTTGTGGTGCTGATGATCTTAAATACAGTAAATTTGCTGATTCAGAAATTTAACAGGTAAAACAAGGCAAATTATTCACATTGTGTGTAAAAACACAATTCAAAGTGCTTTACAGAAAAAGAGTAAGAGTCTAAAAGCAGAGACTAAAAACACAAACAAATTAAACAAGACAAAATAAATGAAATACAAGGAAAAAGCATTAAACTAAATTAGAAATAAAAAAATGTAGATAAAATGCTTCCTGCTGCCACATACACAGCTAAAGGAAGCGTTTTCCGCCTGGATTTAAACATTGTCAGGGTCAAGGCATGTCCCACTTTTTCAAACTGTTCCAGATTTTAGGAGCATAACACTGAAATGCAGCATCACCAGCCGGAGATGGTGACATTGAGTCTGAACTGGTTCATATGGCTCTCACATATCAACGATGTACTTTGGCGCTAGACCACAAAGGCACTTATACACAAGCAATGCTGTTTTAAAGTCTATTCTCTGTGCATCAGGAAGTCTATGCAGAGACCTGAGTGCTGGACTAATATGGTTGTATTTCCTGGTTCTAATAAGAACTCTTGCAGCAGCATTCTGAGTTTTCTGTAGCCGTATCAGAGCTCATTTAGAGAGCTAAGTGAAAGCCTCCTGCTGGAGACAAAACCATGGATTAATCTTTCTATGTCTGGTTTAAACACTATTCCTTTTATTCGAGCAATGATTTTTAGATGATAAAAAACTGTCTATCTTATCGATTTAATATGGCTGTTAAATTTTTTTTCTGAATTCAATATTATCCCTGATTATTAGGTTCAAGAGAGAGAGTCCCAAATTGATTGATTTGGAAATGTTCCAGTCTGAAGTGAGATGTTGACAGATGAGCGAGTTGTAGTAACAAGCTGTTCATTGCGGATTTTAGGAATCTGGTCGGTAACTCATCAAGGCAGCATGTTGATGGAGTCAGACTGCAAACATTATTTTTGACTGATTTAACAGCGACAGATGTGAAATGTGTCAAAGTTAGATGTTCAAGGTATTTGTGTTGTGGAGACGACTGCATTTTTGATGCTTTGGACTTTACCATTAAAGAATATTGCAAACTCATTAAACTTCAATAAAGAAATAAGTTTAAAGGGCAGGAAAAAACTGTTGGGTTTGTTAATTTCTGTGTGGTAGCAATTAGGACACAACAGTTTTTATGATTTCAGAAAAGTAAATCTCCCTCATACTCCTCAAAGTCTGGCCTGATCTACAAGGTTTTCTTTGTAGATCTCAAAGTGAACCAGGAGATTTGATTTGCGGCATTTCCATTCTGCTCTTAGCTACTTGCTTTTCTGTACCATAACAGAATCTTAGTTTTCTCCATGGTGCCTTTTGTCTATCCATTTGGTTTTGGTAGCCACAGAAGAACTTTGTGAAGGGACTTAAATTACATTTGTTTTCTGCCATTTTCATGTCTCTACCAGGTCAGTATCTGGTAGACCAACATTTTTGTTTTTCTGCATGACAACAAATACTTCCACATTATCCTCATTTCAGGTTTAATCACCAGTTACATGTGAAGAGATAATATTTTAGACAAAATATCAATTGGATCATGTTGCAAATCAGCAAAGTAAAATACAATAAATAAACTTTCTATTTTCAATTAAACTGTCAGCATTTGTCTTCCTGTTGTTATTTTATAAATTAAAGCGGCACATTTTTAAGGTTGCTTAGAAAACAACCTTGCAGAGACAAACTTTGAATACAACTGAAAATACAGTTAACTAATTGGGACAACAAACCATCTAAAATGTGGGTACTCAAAAACAAAATGCAAGTTTTTGATTGTTTTAAGAATCATACTACTCCACTTACTAAAATTGAGGAGGTACAATGTCCAAATACACCAAAAACCAAGCATTCTTTACTTATTAGGACTTTTAAAACAGCAAAACTGACCAAAGCTTAGTGAACACTTCAAAGTGGAGACAAGTGCTAAACTGTACAGTTAACCGAAATGACTCTCTGGAGGTAAATTTATGGCAGAAAATTTTTTTTTTAAAATAAAATAACCTTTTTCACATTGCCCTCAGGGTAGAAGATGCATTTGCTAAATAGGCCACAGTCACCGAGGTGGTTGGATGTCAGCTAACTTTGTGGGTTTGCATTGCAAGTCACATGTGGCTTAACCAGACAAACCTGGTGTGAGAGCAGCTTGTTTTTAAGACTTAAAATCAGTCAGAAAAAAGTTTTCATCATTCATGATCAGATCAAAGTTCATCATGATCAGATCAAAGTTTGTAATGCTAAAAAACTTGCAGCAGTTTTCTTCAATAAGCACTTATTTTGACCTTCAAGAGCAGAGTTGGATAGAGTACCCAAAAAATTTACTCACGTAGGAATATCACTGTTCCTACGTGTGTATCCAGTAAAAAGCATGTGGTATTTATCAAAACATCTGATTTAAAATTTTAAAATGATGTCAATAGAGAGACAAACAGTATAAAGTTATGTTCAGAGTTTTACAGACAAAAAAAAAAGATTAGAAACAAATAAATTACAAAATAATAAATTAAGGCAGAAGAAACACATTTCAATGTACATTTTTTTTAGATATAAAACGTATGAAACAAACACAGTGGTTAATGTATGTGTGTGTTATCTTTTTCACTATCAAATGCCTCAGCAAGCTCAGCATCTACAAACTAACATCAGGAGAACAAATCTTGTGTTGAAACACGAATTTTCATTTAGACATAAACTATAGCTGTATGTTTATATCTGGTGCATCTTTGGTTGAAATTTCTTTTTCTTCATTTATTTAACTTAATAATAGTGTGCAGAGTATCCAGAAATATTACTCAAGTTGTGATACCTCATCGTAATATTACTTACGTAATAGTAAAAAGTACAGCACAGTAAAACTACTCCTAAAAGTAAAACGTTTTAGCTCCTATGTTTAGGAGCTACGTCGGTGTAATAAAAGTCACGTTAGGGCTGGAAATACTTAAAAACAACAATACTGATGTTTAAAACCATTTTGCATGCATAGGAAATATTTATTTTGCTTTAGTTTGAAAAAGATCTCAGTTGCTTTTAATAATCTGTTGTGATACAAATGTTCTCTTTTAAGGTGGTTTTCAAGCTGGTCTCAAGAGTCTTTCAAGTTTCAAGTACACCTGTGTGCTCCAGAGCTGCAGCATTTATTCACACAGGAAGAGGACATAAACTGCGGCTAGACAGGCTGTTAGTTCTAACCTGTCAGATGTCTGTTTATGTTTTTATAAAACACGTTTGCAAATCCAAACCCCTTGAATAAAGCAAATAGTAATGCAGGTTATTGACATTTAATACTATTCTATGAAAGAGACTTCTGGAAAAAGTCATAATAATAGTAATATTGGCTAAACTTGACTATTTCTCATGCAGTGTCTAAGTTGGAGTTGGAGAAAATGTGAATAATAGCACTGAGACATAATTGTAGGAGAGCTGCATAGGTGGATTTTATTATTAGTTTCTTTTGTCCAATGAAAAACGTTTTAATTTCTATTTTTTATTTTTATTGATGACTGCCATGCACTTGTTGAATGAAGTAAACTTTGAAGGAAAATAATTGGTTTTATCACTGTCACTTTTTGTACATTTTAAAATGTCCATAACAGCTATTTTTAGACACACTGAAATTAATATAAAGGGTTTCATATCTAAGACTGATATGTTTGCACCAAAGAAAACTACGAACTACTGTAAAAGCGGGGAGAATGCGACATAATTACTCCAACACAGGAAGGTTTCCAGGCCAAAATGAGAGCCTTGACATGAGCAAAATATTTCACTGTGGTCATTGTGTTATCTCTCTGTGTACCAGATTAGGTTGTTTTTCTTTCAGTTCTCTCTGTTATGTGTCTGAGCTCAGCAAAGACGGATGTTCAACACATACAGGTTGGCTGTTCTTTGGCAGGGTGGTAGAAGCTGCCATTCTCTTGCCAAGAATCCCAAAGTTTTCTTTTACATAATTTCCCAGTTTAAATCCCTCCTGAACTAAATCAAATACACAAAAAACCCTTAAAAACAAAATAAAAATTTGTAGGGACTTTACTGAAAATTTTACTGAAATCACAAAAATATAACAAGCTAAATTAAACTTTATTTAAGGAGCACTTTAATACAGCCAGGCAGAGGCGGTCCTAGCCTGTTTGGCACCCTGGGCAAAAATCTTGTAAGTCAGTCTGACCTGAGTTTGATTCCATTTGGGCTTTTTATGTTGGTTATGGGTTTTTTTTTTCTTTTTGGATTCTTCTCTCTCTGTGTTACATAAACCAAGACTAAAGACGTCTTAGACTCATTCCTTATAGCCTCGTGAATTGACTTCATCTGAGACTCGAGTTTTGTTTCTATCATCACCAGTGAAAGCAAACCAGTATTTTAGCTGTAGACCACAGACGTTCTGACAGTTGATGTGCTGTACTAATCTTAAATAGGCTACAAGTGTCTCATAGCAATCTGTAAATGCTCACTGTGGCTTCATAATTTAGACTTTGGGGCATTCTCTAATTGTTACGCTATTGTTTCATCACAATTACAGTTACTGTTAAGTAATATCAAAACAAAAGTACTTCCTGTCCAGTTTATTGAGATTATTTTGTATTATTTACACAAGTGATAAAAACAATGGTAATGTGATCAAGATGTTTCACACACAAATATGATTGTTTTTGTTTCACCAGGTCATGGACACTCTGTCAAAGCTCTCCCACACAGCAGTCGCACAGCAAGGAGGATTCAAGTAAGTCTTCAAACATATATACATACTGTATATTTCTTATATACATTTAAAATAGTTTCTGCTTGCACCTCTGTTTCATTTCCATCCAGCACCTCCGCCTCCACCTTCCCTCTTTACCGACACTGCAGCACACTACAGTCGCAAGTCGCCCACCAATTTCCAGTTAACTTCATCGCAAGAAATATTGAAAAAAACAAATTTCTTAATAAACAATTTGATTATCCAACAGTAAAAAAACCAAAACAACCACCCCCCCAGCAAGAACCACAAGAGAGAACCATCCATCCATCCATCCATTTTCTGTTCACCCTTGTCCCTAATGGGGTCGGGAGGGTTGCTGGTGCCCATCTCCAGCTACGTTCCGGGCGAGAGGCGGGGTACACCCTGGACAGGTCGCCAGTCTGTCGCAGGGCAAGAGAGAACCAGACGTTAAAAAAACCTAAGTTTCATTTAGGTTTTCGAATTTAGGTTAAACTATTTCATCTCTTGTTCAGGTTTTGAGAAATCTCATCTAACACATAACTACATTTAAAGATAAAAATTCACTTTTGCTTTTCCTTTCACCTTTGTTCACTAAAGTCTCCCTGCTTTCCCTTCTCTTCCAGGCCATTTCCACTGGAGGAGAGCCTGAAAGACGAGGAGATTTACAACAACCTAGAGGACCTGATTGAGTACGTATGAGGGTTGTCTCTGTGGGCCCTTTGAGGGTGTTGATGGAGCGTGATTATTTCATTCAGAAGAAGATTTAGCTTCTTGCATCCAGGCTCTCCAGGGGGTCTGCAAACACCCACATGTTTGGTAATGGGCTTTGTTTTGTTTCCCTCTTTCTGTCAGAGAAAACAAATGAGTAATTTGGCATGTTTTTGCTGAGTCTAGATGTACCATCCCTATTAAGATTCTCAATGGGAGCTGTTGACAGTGTTATGGATAGAAAAGAATAAAATTTTGAGAACAGATGGGGCGACTGCAATATTTGTATTTGTTTCTTGCCACATCAGTGTTACAGACTGGTTTATTTGAATCATGAGCTGTCCTGCTGAGGAATTTCATTCTTTTATATCTGCATGTGGGCATGATGAGAAAGAAAATGATAAGCAACTTTATGAAAAGAAACCTTTGTTGCATCTTTACTGTAGCTGCAAAACCCTTTTACAATTTACACAAATTTTGGTTTGTGCAACAAGGTACCCTACTTGTGACAGATGGTTTGCATGGTTTTGATTCGTTAATGTTTGTGCGTATGTGTGTGTGTGATAGTGAGAATGTTCCTGAGGACGAAGATGACTTGTATGCAGCAGTATACGGGCTGGAAGATGAGTATGCGGGCGGAGAGATCTATGAAGACCTCATGAGGACTGAACAGCATGCACCACTGGTACCACAATGAGTCAGACTCACACAAACACACACATGCACTCTACATTACTGGCATTATGAAACTGCAACTTCTCACCAGGTGTATCGCTATCTAGTGTACATCAACATTACAGTATTTTCTTGTAACGAGAGTCTTTAAAGGGCTTATTTTTTTTTTTGTTTTTTTTTTTTGAAGGTGTGAGAAGAAATTTTCCTCTTAGCAGTTAATGTGCATTTCCACTACTTGTTGCTCACGTTTTTGGTTTTTTTTTATTTTTTACCAGAAATTAATTTCCTGGAAAATTTTCAACTACTGTGGCTGCGCTTTGTGTGAATTTTTGACTGAGGGTCTGAAACCAAAGCCCTTCACCTAAAGATTCATGTCATTTATGATAATTTTCTAGTCATTAGATTCTGAAGTTCAAATAAAACAAACTTCAACTCAGAATCAGTTTGTTAACTTTGATAATTAAGGTCAGGGAGATGTGTCCCATAGGAACGGTAACCACACATGGACACTAATGCTGAGTAGTTGTGATCGCTTCAGTCTGCATCTCAGAACATTAACATTTTAAAATATTTTAAGTTGACCTTCTAAATTCTCTTTAAAAAGCTTTGACAACAATGTTTGTCTCTCTCCCTCTATGTATCCATGGACACACTAAGTGGGAAGACCATGCTTTCTTTAATTAAATATTTCCTCTAACATTGACAGAGTATATAATGTATGTTAATGCAAACTTTGTAAAATACTGCCACATTCAGCACGGTTGGCATGGTTTAGATGTTAAACCATGCCAACAGACCTCTAGCCATGTAATTTAAAGTTAACAAAACATATCTACTACAGTGGAGGACAAACATTCAGATCACTTAAATAAAAAGCAAAGATTGTCAACCCTTAAGAAATGTTTTTAATATGAAGTTCCACCCAAATTCCAGGTTGATCCAAATGTCTTACTTCTCTACTTGCTCTGTTTTCAGGATAGACTTTAACTGCTTTTGTCTGATTCATGCCCTGACTGGTGCAAACCTACTCCAGAAAACTAACATGGTTACTGAAAAATCTCTTGCAGTGAAAATGCATTTGTTGTCATTAGACATTTTCCATACCATTTTTGAATAATTCAAACTTTCTGTTGGTCTGTTTCACACCTAATCCTCACAAAATATGTTGTGGTTGTGTGGTTGTAACGTGTCAAAATGTTAAAATGAACAAAAAAACGGCTTATCTAAAGGTTGTGTGATGAATGTTGATGGAATTGTTTAGTCACTTGCCAACATTTTGAATTTCCTTTCCTTCAGATACCCTAAAGAAACAATGTCTCCCCATCAGATGGTGACATTCAAACAGCATTTCCTCTTGTGTATCTTCCTAGAAACAGGCAGAGGTTGATGTGCGCAGCTGCTGCCTTTCAGAGATTAAGCAGACGGAAGAGCGATACACAGAAACACTGGAGTCCATTGAAAAGGTGCTGAACCAGTTTTATGTGAAATGTCTAGATTTAATTCATCACAACTGGGATTACTTATTTTTGTACCACATTAACACAACTAGCTTTCACTTGCTGTTTGTCAGAAGTAGAAATTCTTATAATCACAAAGTCAGACTCGTAAATCTTAATCTGATTGCATGATGATCATTCTGCATGAAGACTTTTCTAGATGTTTGGGGCTATTGGGGGAAATTCCCAGTTAGCAGTTCTGCATTTCACCTTCCACCAACACTAACATCATTCATCAAATGATACATCTGTGTGGTTTCAGTATGGATGTGTGATTATTTCAAATTATTGTAAAAAAAAGTGTTAAGAAGGAGTTTCAAAGTATTTTTCGGATGTTCTTGTTTCATTTCTTTCTAGTATTTCCTAAATCCATTGAAGAAATTCTTCTCTGCAGCTGAGATTGACAAAGTTTTTGTCAATATTCCTGTAAGTCAAATTGCATTTTTCATCTCTTAATAGCAAAATATGCCAGTAAAACCATCTGTTCTGATGCTCATGGCTTTCTACTACAATACAGGATTTGGTTAAAGTTCACAAGAGCCTAATGGGAGATCTGCAAGACTCCATCCTGAACAAAAATGCCCTCAATCTCTACCAAATCTTCATCAGCTATAAGGAAAGGTACTAAACAAGTCCGACACAAGATATAAAGTTGCTTTGTTTTAATTATTGGTTCAAATGTGGGTGTCAGATTAATGTTATTGTCAAAGACTTGGAGATTTATATATTTTTTTTCATTATTATTTTCTTTGTTGGTGAATTTCCTAGTCAAAGTGCAAATCTTTCTCCTTTATCAGTACATTTTGTAGAACCATTCAAATGACTGAAGTGTTTGCTTTATAAGTGTCTTTTTAATCCTTTGCTCACAGCAGAGACATTTATAAATACCACAAATGTCTGTATTTTTTGCTATGGTTTTAGTGATGACAAAATCTGAAACGTGTTTCTTTTTTAATCTCCTAATCACTTCCATCGAGCAACACTTTTTGAAGCCATTTCACAGCTGCAACACTTTAGGGGAATGTTTCTATTATCGCATCTTATCTAGAGACATGAAATTGTAGCCAGTTGCTCTTAAAAAAATACCCCAGTTCATCCAGATCAGATGGAGAGAATCTGTAACAAGTTAACAGTCTGACAACCAGATTTAGGTTTTGCACTTTGACTTGACCATTTTCACACATGAATTTGTTTGCTCTGAATCATTTCTTTGTACCTCTGGTTGTACGTTTGCTAGAAGGTATTTTGGTAGGCTTGCAGCTGTGCTTTATTCGTTCCATTATCTGGTGGACTGAGCAGTGCTGAAAGCTGGGATACAGTTTAATGACCTCAGCTTGTTTTAAACTTCTTCTTTTTAAACCTTTTCTCCCTGACTCGTCTGGTTCCTTAGTCTTCATGATGCTGATTTGTGCTCTCATGTTCCCTAATGAGCCTCCAGGGCCTTCACATAACAGCTTCATTTATACAAAGGTTGAATCACTCACAGATGGGCCTCTGTTTTCTAATTAGAAACCCTTTGAAGGAAATTTTTTTGCATTAGATTTTATATAGTGGTAAAACGAGTACCAGTGGCTAAATCTAATTGTACACAGCACTTTTCAAAATTTTATTTGCAAAAATTGTTAAAATCAAAGTTAGTCACTTTCCTTCTACTTCACAATCATTATCTTCTTTGTTTTGTTCTATCACATAAAATTCCATTAAAATACATTGAAGTTTGTGTTTGTAAGGTGAAACAATTTGAAAATGTTCAAGGGCATGGATATTTTTGCAAAATACTGTATGCTTTTATGGTTGTCAGGAAGTTTTGGATGCCTTGAAGTATGTTTTAATTTAGTAAACCATCCTTTCATTCGCTCTGATAGACTTCTCATTTATGGGATATACTGCAGTCGGGTGGAGATTGCCATTGCTGTTTTAGACCTCATCTGCAAAGAGAAAGAAGATGTTCGCTTGAAACTAGAGGTAAAACTTTTGAAAACCACTTTTCTTTTCTAAAACTCCTCATGCCTACATACTACACAAATGATATTTATTAACCTGTACTGACCCCTACTGTGTATTTTTTGCATTACATATTCTAAGGCTTTGCTCTTCTGAAAATGTTAAACCAATGAAATTGAAGAAAAATATTTCAACTAGTATAAAACACTTATGTTTTAACAAATCATAAGCTTATTCCAGACCAAAAATATTAAAACCTTTTAACACAAACACATGCAGACTCTGTCATGGTGCAAAGTGACGTGCACAGATCTTAATATGCCTGTTGTGTATTTTGTAGGAATGTTCCAAAAGGGCCAACAATGGGAAGTTCACACTGAGGGACCTGCTGGTTGTTCCCATGCAAAGAGTCCTAAAGTACCATCTCTTGCTACAGGTAAACTCGGTAAAATGACCAAATAGAAAAACTCATAAACATTTTATAAAAACTAGAATTTTATATTTAGAAGAGCTTGTTTTATGTTGAGTCCATTCATGCTACTGTTTATGTTTCATAAATACACAAATCCAAACCTTTAGAATATGGAGAAGTTTTGTCGTTCTTCTTTTCATTAAGAATCTGCAAGTAAACACTAGAGGGCGACATCCTCCACATGTTTGTTCAAGAATTTTTCTTTAAGAGTCAATGAAAAACACTATATTGGATGAATAAACACCCTTTGTTTTACTCTTGGAATCCGAGCTGGTGTACCAAAATTAAGAACAAAAAATCTAAGTCATAGTCTAAATATTTTAAGGAGAAAATCTCCTTTTATGTGACCCAACTGAATATCATTTATACATTTAAAAAATTATTTTATTTTTTGGTTTTTGTTAGAGGAATAATGATTATTTCCAGTCATAAAAACAGAGATTAGTTTTGCACATCCTCTGTCAGATGCTTTTATTCTCTCGGATGAACGTGGACTTCCTGCCTTTCAGACTTGCACCGGTTCCTCTACCTACTGATAAACTGTATGACATCGTCTCCTCTGGTTTATATGAATCTGAGGTCAGATTACAGCTGGCAGGGCAGAAAAGGCCAATGCCTACAGAGTGGTTTTAAATCGTTGTGGAGGGTAAAGGCCTCTGTGGTAAATGGTGTTGAATCAGGGAGTTCTTAGCCATTCCCTGAGGAGAAAAGGAGAAACGGTGATGGAGGGGGAAAAAGGAGAAGAGGGGCAAGAGGAAAAAGTGACTCAGATATGGTTGATCTTTTCATTACTCATAATGTTCTGAGAAATGTTATTGCAGCTTAAATTATTCCACACCCTTTTTTTTTTATATATATTTTTCCATATAATAGGCATACTCAGTGCATAATGGTGTGAAAATGATTCAATTATCATAATTATTTTCTGTTATAGGAACACACACATACAGTTAAAACAATGTTGGTAGCTTGTGTGGTTAACAGGCAGCATCTGCCACTTTAGAAATTAAAACTTGGCTTCAACACAAAGCGATGTTGGGATGTGCTGTGAGGTTTCCAGTGGAAGTGAGCATCTTCCATCACACTTGGTTTGCACAGCACCAACTACAGTAATGTGTCAGAAAAAAGGAAAGATATATATTCCTGTGGTTGTTACTTAGGTGTATTTTATTTAGCACAATCTGGAGATTAAATATTTTGAACTAAAATACAACAGAATAGTGAAAACAACAACAGCAAAACTCACATTGCCAAAATGTTAAAATGCTAAACTGTTTAACGGTTCACAAATCACAGTGTGTCAGTATAAATTTAATAGTCCCATAACATATTAAATTAAACTCTTTTTATGACAAATTAAAGAGGGCATCTACATATGTTGATATAAAAAACACTGACTTTTTCAAAAGATTACATTAAAAATCAAAAACAGCTAATTACTCAAATTAAAAGCTGAATTTATTATTAATGAAACTTATATGCACTCACATAATGTGTAACTATACTGTACTGTAGAGATGTACTGATGCTTAATAGACTTCTTTAAGAAAGCATACATCCAAGGCTAAGAAATATTTTAGCATTTCTGATGATCTCAAAATATAAAGTAATTAATCAACTGATTTCCTGGGCTGAAATAAATAGAATAACCTAATAATGGCATATAAAACAAGGAGAAGCAGTTAAATCTGGTCTATTTAAAATCCTGTCTGAGGAACTACTGCAGCTAACTTATCTCGTTAGCTGCTCTAAAATCAGAGTAAATAAAGAAAAGCACAGTCTTTTAAATGAAAACCATTCCTCGCCTTTGTCAAATCAATACTTCAGGTTCTGATTTTGAATGTACTTGTCCATGCAGTTGTGTCTGTGTGAGAGTTCAGCTAGCAGAAGCAGTATGTAATCATTTTTCTGCCCTTTTTCTCTGTCAGGAACTCGTCAAACACACTCATGATGCTGCTGATAAGAGCAACCTGAAGATTGCTCTTGATGCCATGAAGGCAAGTGCCTGTTTTGAATAGTATGTAATCACAGATATATAGCAGATAATTTCATGTTACATGTGATTATTTGGTTTAAAAAAAAGGTTAAATAAGCTTTACATTTAGTGTGCAAAGAGAACTTTATTTGCTCCACACTAATCCTGAGATTATGTTGAGTTGCTTTGGCAGCTAATCTGTAAACCTACAAACATTACACCTTTAATCATGAAAAAAAAAATATTATTTTGATTTTCAACTAATGAAAAGCAGAGTATTACACTAATTAAACCATTTTTAATACAGAAATGTCAGGTCCTGAAAGGTATGTCCATGCAATGATTGCTAGTTTTGTTGACAATTGTCACTTGCATGACACTTGTCACTTGCATACATTAATCCAGTAGGATGTTCTTTTTGTGTGTTTCATATTTAGGACCTTGCTCAGTATGTCAATGAAGTGAAGAGAGATAACGAGACTCTGAGGGAGATCGGCCAGTACCAGAGATCTATCGAAAACCTGGTAAATCAATAAAATCTCTTTCTGGAACTATAACCAGCTGTTTGTGTAGGATGTATTAAGAGATTTTTTTATGTTAAGCAAAAGGAAGTAAATGTTATAAACTCAAATACCTTCATTATTGTTTAGAAACAGGAGGCTCAGGTGTATTTTAAGATTTTAGCTGTTTTTTTTGGTTTTTACCCTTCTTAGCATCTGACAAATACCAGTAGCTAAAAACTATATTTTCTCATCACTGTAAACCTTTCCAAAATGGTCAACTGTCTAAAAGTTTTGGAATTTGATGATTTTAGTGAAACCACACTGGAAATGCAGGTTTACATGTGCAGAAAGTAGGACAAAAATATTTTATTGGTTTTTATTCTTCTTCTGTATTAGCTAAGCTTGGTATTAACATATTAAGCTTTTTTTCTTTAATTAGTGTCTTGAATTTTTTTTTATTCAAGTAATTGCTAAAATATGATCAGTGTACATCTTGGAATAATCATACTGCCCTGTCTTATCATCAGTAATAAAAGCAGCTCCTTTTAAACAGCTCAAAATCTTCTATGTTTTAATGGGTATTTGCTTTACTTTTAACTTTGAAGGACATTCTTCTGAAGATTGTGCAATGGTTAGTAAAAAATACATAGTATTTGATCCTCATTACATAGAAAATAACCTAATTGGGTATTATGTGGAGGTTCTGAGTGAGGAATCGAAAGGTTTTTAAAATTGGACCATCAGATGCAGACACACTTGCACAGTGATGGAATAATATATAGCTCATGCATAATTAGGGCATAAAATTACCTATAGACCACAAAAACATCAGACTCTTCATTGCTTTACATACAATACACCAAAAAATACCTGGGATCACCTGTTGTAGTTCTAGTATTCAAGATCTCGAGCACGTTTCAGCCTCAAGGCATTTCAAACCATGTAACATAATATAGTAATCAATTATGAAACAAGCAATAAACATTACAAAATCATCAAGCATATATTCATCAAATATATTGATCAGTGTCATAGTTATTAATAATCAAAGGCAGCTCTGAACAGGTGGGTTTCTGTTTTCTAGTAATTAAAATACAGGACGTAGAAAGCAATGTGCTACAGGTTGTTTGATTGAGGTAGTCGTGTAGTTGAGTTACAACAATATCCTCATTTATATGTCAAAGCATATTTTGAAAATACATCAGTGCTCAGCTCCTGTGTATTTTGCCTGCAGAATCAGTCACTTGTCACTTTTGGTCGACCAAAAGGCGACGGAGAGGTGCGCTTGGTCTCCAATGTTGACAAGAGGAAACAGGACAGGTTGGTATGCTTCAGGATCATTGCCCTTAAGAGAAAAATAAATCTGTAGACAGTAAAATTACTCGTTGAAAGCTGGATGAATTAAATTAGTCCAAGGATCAAGCTTATTTTGAGTAAAATGTCAAGTAAATCTTATTGGTATAGAATAAAGACAAATAAATAAAATAATATGCTCTTGTTTTATAGGCACATATTTTTATTCGATGTGGCAGCCATTGTTTGCAAGAGAAGGGGAGACAACTATGAGATGAAGGACATACTCGATCTTAACTTCTTCAAAATTACAAACAATCCCACATCTGACAGAGAAGGCAAAAAGGTCAGTTTACCCTCTATTTAGTCTCGCATTTCAAAACTGTGGATATATATAAAACTGACTTTCTCTGTTGTGTAAAATCTTCATTTAGGAGCAATCTGCATAGTTCCATGCAAAAGTATTAAAGCCCACCAAAATTTCCCTAATTTTGTCATGTCACAGCCATAAACCTCTATTTATTTTATTAGGATTTTCTGTGACAGTCTAAGAATGGGCAACTTAAATGGTGGAATGGGCCACGTTTTTTTGTTGACATGTTTATTAAACCAACATACAGAGCAATAACTTAACATATTTCATGTTCAAATGCATATATAGCAGTTAGACTCTTGTTTAATGATATGAGTGCAACATTTTTGGAGTAAACAAAGAATAACCAGTAAGTCATATTTCTCTTTTTTCAGTACAAATGGCTCTGATGTGTAAAACATACAAAACCACATCCATCTCATGGATAACAGAAAGCTGCAGAACAGCAGACAAACAGTAATTGAAGGAACTAATTGTATGCATTTTTACACAACATTTTTACAGATTTTAACATTTTCCCTGTTTGTCCACTCCACCTAACCACTATAGGTTGTAGGCCTACTAGGTCTACAATAATGAGAAATGTGACTTTGCCTGCTGGTTTACAATTGATAGGATGTCAGAGTCAATCTCTGTGCATCCAATTTGCATCCCCCGACTCCTCCTCCAGACCTCTGTGTGCATTTGTACATTCTCATACATAGCGCCCACTTCAACCAAAAATGTTGTAGCTCTGTGACTGAATGATTTGTTGCTTGGTTTTTTCATTTGTCCAGTCCATAACTTTGACTGAAGCTCAGTGTCTTGGCGCAGGGACAAATGAAATATGCATTAAAATTAATCTATATTTGTCCTGCATCTCACTTAAAGGCCAATTTTATGGACTGCACTTCTAATAGCTTCCCTATTGACAGATTTTCCCAACTGAGTGGTGGATCTCTGCAGGTCTTCCAGATTTACCATGTGCCTCTTGGCTGCTTTTCTTATTGATGCTCTCCTTACACGGCTTGTTAGTTTAGATCAGTGGTCTCAAACTGCATACCTTGAGGGTCCTGCAACTTATAGATGTGTTTCTTGTTCCTATGCACTTGAATTACATGCTGAAACTTCCTCACTAGCATGTAGTCAAGCTCTGCAGAGCCTTGTTAATGAGCTAGTATTGGTGCCAGGTGTGCAGAAGAAAAGAGACACCGGTCCTTGAGGAACACAGTTTGAGAGTCATTTTTTAGATGAACAACAGCAAACCTGTTGTGTCATAGTCTTTCCATTTTAAAACAATGGCTTGGACAAAAATCCACGAGACCCACAAGGCTTTAAAAATTGTTTTGTATCCCCACCCCACTTTATAATTCTCCACAATTTTATCTTTGATGTGTCTGTCTTCTAAAACACTTTAGATATGAATGAGAAATTGAAGGACAATAGAGCAATAAGGGGAACTGAATTATTTCAATAATATTTGAATAATATGTTTTTATTAGTTCCCTTGCACTTCAGAGTTACGCACTGCTTTGTGTTCATCTGTAAATAAAATCTCAACAATATAGACAAAAGTTTGACATGATGTTGTGACAAAATGTGAAATAGTTGAAAGAATTGCAAGGTTCTGGTTAGTGTTTTTTTTTTTTAACCAAATTTTTGGCAGGCAGCATTGTTGTATCAGAGACTTGCTGATGTTGTGTTGATGGATTCCCACAGATGGTGTCTTCTCACTCTGGTGCTGATTGCTAACATGAAAGCGACAGCTCGCCAAAATATGATGTGGTTTTTATAAAAGTGAGCCTATTATCATAATCATTTACTCTATTAAGCCATTGTGAGATGTGTGTTGGGGTGGTGTTTGTGCAGCACAGTGACTGGTATTTAACATCTCATTGCCTAAACGTGCTTTTCGGGGGTTTTGGCTTTTTTTTTTGCCAGTTCTTTTAAATTAAATATAAATGTAGTTTTTAGACCCTTTTCAACTTTGAGCTGTGTGTCTTATACATTTCCTGTTAGTTGCACAAAGCCACACAACAACACCTCTGGAGATGTTTGGGCTTAATTTTAACCTGTGCCTGGAACCACCACACACTGCAGGACCGAGATGCTAATATCAGGTGATGAATGTGTGTACTCTTCCAAGGCTGCTTAACTCTATACATCATTTTCTGCTAAATAAAACTTCAACCTTTGAATGCGGTGCTACTGAACAGCACCCACATAGTCATCAATGATTTAAGACCCAGCAGAGCTCTAAAGGACTTAGGGCTCTGCAGGTCAGCCTAATCACTGTCGGGGAAACTCAACTATTTTTCTCATTACTGTATATGACACAACCGGCAGAAGCAGATTGTTGGCAAGAGCAAGGACCTTAATTTAGAAATGGATAAATCTAACATGCTACTTTGAAGCTACTTAGTGGTCAACAGGTTAAAGAAATCATTTCTTACCTGAAAAGTATGAAATGCTTTAGACTCCCTTATGCTTTCTCAGTAGCTGTGTAAGCCCTGCTGGGGTCTAAATCATTGGCAGGGATTAAGTTTTTAGAGGTAATACTTACAAATTTCTAAATTTAAAAGGAAGTTGGTTCCTCTAAAGGTGCATTTTTACAGCTTGAACCCTTCAGTGCTCTTCAGGCTGAACTCTGGTTAAACTCATATTGCAGTTGCAGCTCTGTTGAAAAAATTCAGCTGCCAACATATTTTTCTTGATCTGTGCAGCTGGTGACCTCACTGGCACTAAAACCAGAGAGGATTGCTGACAGCATTATGTCAGAGAGCTGCCACTTATTCACCCGCCATACTTACCTTGTCATTATTAGAACCGGATAACTGACAAGGTTACAACTTAAAGGCTGGCTTAGAGTGATTCACATTTTTTTAGATAAATATATTTTTTATGCTATTAATTTCTTATTAAGTGACTCAACTCTAGAGCGGTGTTCATAATCAGTGTTGTTATTCATCTCTAGAACCAAGAGAAATGTCTGTTGCACTATATTTTATTTAGGGGTAACAGAATTGTACAACAGAATTTTTACATTATTATTTGTAAAATGATTTAAAAACCTTTTCCTTCCACGCAACTCGATTATGTGCAATATTGTGCTGGTCTTACATGAAATAAAATTGTAGTTTATGGCTGTAATGTCAGAAATTGTAAAAAGATTTTACCTAAAGTTTATGAACACTGTATGTGTCTTTATGTACTTTGCCGTATTTACTTTATTTTGAAAAAAACAAAATCCCTTTTATATTTGACATCAGGCATCTTTGCAGTTTGTCTTTCCCTGTCTTATTTCTCTGCCCATTGTAATAATGCTAAGAAAGGCCACTAATGGTACAAAAGTCTTTAAAAAATTGAAAGGCCATTTGTATGGTTGCTAAGAGACATCTGTCAGGATGTGCATTGGAGGGTAAGCCAGGGTCAGTTGACACCCTTTTTGCTTTTTCCATAACTACACAAGAAATAATTGCATCGAAGAAATATTGAATACCTTTTAAAGGATGCATCACAAATTTTTCCTTTTTTCTGGATTTTGAAAAAGGTAAAAAAAACAAAAAAACGACCTACTAAAACACTACATCAACCTGTCCTGAAAATAAAACCTAACCCAATTTTTGAAATCCAAAATTAGGTCATTGTAATTATTCTGATGCATACATATGTGGTGTCAGAAAATTTTATTTCCATTTTATCTTCTCGACATCTACAGTGGTGCTACGGCTTCTTCGTGACTCACCAGCAGGGACATATGGGCTTTGAGCTTTGCTTTAAGACCAAAGAGCTGAAGAAGAAGTGGTTGGATCAGTTTGAAATGGCAATGTAAGTACACAAAGGCAAAAACACCTCAGTTGTGAATGGTAATGGTTTGCTTGACACAGGTCAGTGTATGCATGTCTATACATAGAGCTTATTTACTTTTGTTTGCAACTGTGTTGTTTCAATGTGGAGAGAGCTGTTGACTTTTTCATGTGTGCTGTTTGATCAGGTCTTAGTTGTAATCAAGCACACACGGCTGACAAAAGTACAAAAATACACATATACACACACTTACACAGCTACGTGTTTATATAAAGTGAGCTGCAGAGCTACAGTAAACTCACTCTGCTGTGATGATTCTGCAGTTCAGTGTTCTGTGGAGATAAACTGTTGTATTTGTGTTGTTCTGTAACATTTGGAGGAGTTTATCGCTTGATATCCTCTTTGTCTTCTTTTGTTGATTGGACAATGCTATTTCGGTTTGAGATTGCCTTGTCGGACTGGAACATCATGTTTTGACACTCTCCCTTTATAAACACTTGAAGCTTTGACCTTGCTGAATACATTAGAGTTTTGAAATTGTCATGATGTTCTGAAATGTTTTGCGGTAATGTAAACTGCACTCTCCCTGGACCATAAAACCCCAGATACTTGCCCAAAACATAATGTGCATTTCACAAACATTACAAAAATGATTTTTTCTTCTCTCTCTGGGCTCCAAACAGTTTTTTCTATTGGGTTTTAGTCAGAAATAAGCTATGCGTGCTTCTGTGCATTGGGTAATGACACCAGAAGGTCCAATTCTGGAAGTGAAAATTGTACCATCTGAAGAAGATGTGAGCTCATGATGGAAGACTCACTTAGGGGAGCACTCAGCTGGTCTCTGGATTGTGCCTAAGCGCTGAAAACATATTTGTTTATTTTTGTCATGCATGTTGCTCCTTCTATACTTCAGCTCATACAGAACTGCAATTATCTGCTCTCAATTACGCTCTTTATTGCACTAAGGACTATACTTGTCTCAGCAAATCTGTTTTATTAACTTTATAAAGACATTCACTCACACTAAAACAATATGTGCTTATTTCTTTCGCCAGAGATGCACCAATTATTATTCTTTTGGCCAAAGCCAATTTTCAATGACTATGTTACATAGAAAATAATAAAACAAATTAATGTAACAAATACTGAGTATAAGAAGAAAACAATGTGCTGCGGGTCCCTTGAGCTACAGTGAGGTTAGAAAAAGTATTTGCCTTTGTCACAAATAAATGCTTAAAATTATAGAACAAATGTTAAAATCGGACATAAGATAATCCCAATAAATACAAAATCCATGATATTGTTTATAAAGGAAAAAAAAATCTTTCCAGGACCAACTTTTTTCATTGATAGATATTATCGACCACTCAGAAACCATCATTTTATTATTTTGAGTCAAACGTTTACACCTTTTGAAGTTCATGCCCTAGGTGTGTGGTCTGCCAACACTGTATTTTCCAAAAAGTCTTAAGAGTCATCAGTATGTTCTTTTGGAAAATGTGAGGCAGGTCTTTGTGTTCTTTTTGAGCATCTGGTTTTCTCATTGTTCCATTGATGACATTCTTTCTGTCTGTCTTTTGTTGCCGAGTCAAATGAAGCATGAACTGAAACATTTCCATTTTACAAAAGGCTAAGTTGGTTTGTATATCTGTTTTCTCTTAATAAATGAGATCATCAGTCGAAAACTGGTGTGGTGCTAACATTTTTGATGATCTGAAACATTTAAGTTTGACAGAAAAACATAAACTCCGTAGTTGGCAGAACTGTAAAAATGAGATAAACACCAGCCTTCAGAAACCTCAGGCAATAACAGAGTGGTCTCTGAGTTAATTAGTTTCTTAGGAAAACAGACAACACAAAAACCAAAAATTCTCTTGTTCCAGGGGGACATAAAACATCATCTTACCCACTCAAGACTTCACTGGTTTTGAAAATAAATTGCTTACTTTTAGAGTATAATTTTGAAGCAAACCTGGAACTCTTTCCATCTGACTGTTCAGATATTAGATGGTTAAACTGAGAGTTTTTTTTTGGTTCATTTGGTCCTTGCTATTGACTGGATACCAGCAGCCGGTCCTGAGTTTGTTCCTAACAGTGGGGGAAGTAGATGTGAGTGCAGATTATTTGTCAGGTTGTTTTTAAAGTGAAGTTTTTGAAGTTATTGAACTTTTTTTAAATGAAAATTCTTCTCTGAGCATCTTCAGACACTAGTTTTTAAAATGTCAGCTGAGAAAGTTGCAGCCTTGTTGAGATCAAATCTCACATATCAGTGGTGAAATTAAATATAAAAGACTAGCAAGTGTCAGATTTACCTCCCATCAGACAAGAACTTCACATCAAATTCTTCATATAAACTCTAGGATTCCTCAAGTTTTATCTCCAAATACTGTAAATTATTTACACAAAGTAATTTTATATTTGTCAATTTTGCTGATTTTTCATCTACGGGTATTCTTTTTGCTATACCTGCTGATATATAATTTATGACACAATTTTTTGTTTTATTTTTGCTTTTAGCTCAAATATCCGACCAGAAAAGGCTAACCACAACTCCCACCAGTTCAAGATGCACACATTTGAAAGAATCACTTCCTGTAGTTACTGTCACCTTTTGCTCAGGTAAGATGTAGAGAACGTTAAGACTAAGACTAATCTGAAAATAATTGTGCATTCCTGAGGAAGAGACCTTGTGATAGATTGCCTTTAGGATGTGCAGAAGCTTTAAGTTCTCTGCTGGAAAACTATCGTTTAAGTCTGTTAAATCTAACAACATTTTAAAATTCAGTCTTTTAACTTGTTGAAGTCCGAATGAAGTATATACTGTCATGTTAGCTGTCTCTGTTTCCTGTGTCATTTCATCTATCTTGACAATGGGACAGAAGCCAGAAATCTCTAAATGTCACTTGTTTTGTTTTTTTTATTATTTTTAACTGTCTGCAGGGGCATCTTTAACCAGGGCTATCGGTGTCAAAAATGTGGCCTGGGGGCTCATAAAGAGTGTCTGGGTCGACTGGGAGCCTGTGGGAGAACAGGTAAGACTTAACAGTAAATTAGCCAATCATTTGTTTAATTACCACTCAGACTTTAGATTTAAGCGAGTTGAGCAAGTATCTATTTTCTTGTAGCCATTTTCTGATTTATGAATGTCTGCACATTTCTGTCATTATATGACCATATAATCTATAGAGCAGAGTTATGCTATTTGGAGTAAAATGTTTTGAGAACTTTATTGCAATTCCATGCATTTTCTTTCTGAATTGCAGAAGGCAGAAATACAAATGTTTTATTCTCACCATTTTCAAATTAATATATGTAAATGTAACATTAACCTTGAACCTTCCTTTCTCTCCTAATGTCATATTTCCCTTCGCATTCTGTTTAAGGAAAGTGCCAAATAAAACACATATTCTCCCTGTTTTTGCAGCTTAAGACTAACAAAAAAAAGTATTTGCTGAATTTTAATGCTGTTCCTGGAACAGCCTCATGTGTGTGTCTCCAGACTGGTGTTTTTAGGTACATTATCCTCACCCAGTTCACACACAGCTAAAGCCAGCTCAGGAGTCTGACAAGCTTCCTCTCTTTCACAACCACTGCGGTTTTTATGCATTCAGAAGCATGATAAGGGCCACCAGAGGTTGACAGTTGAGGTTGGATGTCAAGAAGCCACCATAGACTAATATTGTATTCCTCTCGCAGTGTCTGTTTCCCACCTGCCTGCAGATCCTGTCAAGCTGAGGCCCAAGGTAAGACCTGATCTGTTTCTCTTCTTCGACTTAAGACATCTTAGCTAACGTAACGATTCAGGCATGAAGCAGCAGCTGGACTCTTATTTTGCCTGTGGTTGGAAAGATCATGAAGGCTTTTGTTAATAACATCAACAAAGCTACAGGTGACCTTGTTATTACAGTTTTAACTTCACTCCTTTTGTGGAAGGAAGTTGATAGGAGATGTGTTTTTTAAATAATAACTGTCTCATTTCATGTTTAAATTTAGGGCGTTTTTTTTCTATTTTTTTTTAGGAGCTTCTACTTTTTGTTTTTCCAGATTTGGTAAATAAAGTGCTGCTAAAATAAAATGCTGCTATTAAAAAATAAATTTTTCTCATAAACCAAACAGGCATTGTGAATTTTGAAAACAAAATGCAGCTATTTGTATTAAACGTATAGTGAATGGTCTGTTTATCCATCTATCTGTTCATTCACTATATTCCATTTATACTTAATGAAGAGAGTTACCTGAGAAGAGCTACTGCTTTTAACATTTTCAATTCAATTCAGTTTTATTTATATATGGCCATTTCACAACACATGTCATCTGATGCCTTAATCAGAGTGATTAAAAAACAGTTTCCCATCATTGGTGCTAAACTGGTTAAATCACTTAAACAGTGTAAACCATCAACATGATTGTGTGACTCATTTCTCATGTCAATCTGATCCTGTACAGGCACAACGAATATTTTACCTTTTGCTATTTTCTTCTCTTTCTTTCTCTGTTTCTTTCCTTCTTTCACAATTTACAGGAGAACACAGCACCACCAGGCCCAGGTCAGCATGATTTGACCACTTGAACAAGTTTGTTAACCTGCAGAGGCCTTCACAGACTTTTTTAAAAATTATTTCATCTCGGCCTTGTAGCAGAGAGTTAAGAAAGATTGAAATAACTGATACAGTTTCAGTCATAGAACTCGTGCACTCATGAAATATATTCAGAATGCTATTTTCTCATAAATCAGGCCATGAATCAGCTCTATTTTGGAGCAGAATATCCAATTGACTTAGGCATTTAACAAATTTTAATGACCAGATAAAAGTATGAGCAAGGGATCGTTAACCAGAGCCAGAAAGAAAGCCTCTTTCCTTTTGCTCGCCATGGTGCCTAAACCCTTGATCGCATTGAGATGAATTGGAGTGGGTGGAATGATTATGAGAAGCACGCGGGAGAAATACTGGAAAAGAAATGCAGAATCGCTCCCCGAGCAATCCGTGGTGCCTCAGCCTCGGCTGCTGAGCCGAGCGAGCCTTTGTGATAAATCAATTTCCATAAGGGGGTTTATGAGGAAGACAGCCGTGCTTATTGTTCTTATTAAAAACATGAATGCGAGCTATTCCATTCATCTGAGGTCACAGTCAGCTAATAGTTTCCTCAGGCTGGTTTGCAGGGGAGCTGGAGCTGGAAGGGTGATCTGTCTGAGGCGGGTTAGATGTGTGAGTCAGCGGAGAGTAAGTAGCTGTGTCTTTTAAGTTGGCAGGGGTGTTTAGTCTTTGCCTCAGCCTCATGCTTGTGGCTGTGTTGGCTCTGCCGTGCAGAGGAAAGATTGGTGCGCCACCTTTCAGGATTCAAAGAGATGGATTTCCTGTGATGGTAAATTGGTGCTTTTAGGGTTGAACCTTTTAAGTGCTTTAGATCTTAAAAGACCTGGGAAAGAGTCGAGAATGAAACCAGTCAATTAAAAGCAATGGAATAATTTGTGCTGGAGAAAGAATAGAAAGAATTTACTAAGTGATCATCTCAATAGCTTTTGATATGTTATCTTTGTTCTGCTGAGTATCGATAGGCACAGTCAGTTAAATGTTGTCTACCATCAACACATTTTTTGTTTTAAACAAACAAATAGAGTTTTGTATCAAAATGTTGAAGAATTCTCATTTGAGGGATGTCCTGACTAGGATTTTAGTTTTGGTCCAGATACAGATCCAAGTCATTTAAATATAGCCATTTTCAGACCAGTGTCAGTCTGATTTTTTGTCAAAACCTACATTTAATGTCCAGTAAAACAAGACACTGCATTTCATCAGTATAACTGCTGAAATAGGTGGTTATAAGTGATTTATAAGGGGTTCCAAATGTTCACAGATTTTGCTATTTGAGCGGGTGTTTGCTCCTAATCCCCCCTCAGATATTGGGGATCTTGACAAAGGGGAAAAAATACTGGCAGGCTGCCTCTTCTCTCCATGGCCTGATTACTTACAGATTATTAGAGACCAAGAAATCACTTTAGTAGAACATGCTGAACAACACGAAGTAGGCTGAGAAATTTAAATAAATAAACACATCACATCCTGATCTAAAAAATTAACAAATGTTTTAGGATTTTTTAATTTTCAGGACTTCTGAATTGCGAGGATTTCATATTTTGAAATATTTTGTAATTTATCTTTTTTTTTTTTTTATGTTTTTCAATATTTATTTTATCTTAGTAGTTCTCTTTATAATATGTACTAACTTACTCACATTATTTAACTGGATTTGTTCTGATTTTGTACAGAAAAGTAGCCTTTATTTCACATTGTAGTATTCCTCTACTTTGCTTTCACAATACTCTGAACTAAAAGCAGAGAAAGTGGAATTTGACTGTTTGTGCTCCCTGTCTGCCAGGTTTACCGAGGATGATTGTGATCAGAGACTACAGCGGCATCCCCAGCCCCCAGTGTGGGCCCCCACTAAGCATTCAGGCAGGGGATGTAATTGAGTTGATGTTTGCTGACCTGCACAGCTCCTGGTGGCAGGTGTGTGCCACAGTCTACTCATTCCTGTTTTATGTCCACATCTGTGACTTTATGAAAAAATAATATGTTCAGACTCATTTGACCGGTAAGACACATGAAATATCTTTCCACTAACACTGGTTTAAATGCGTTTTGCATTTTAACTCCATCGTTCCACTTTGTGACAAGCAAAATTGGAAGACTATTAGCAAGATATCAGCGTACCAACAGCAATGGTTTATCTTTCTGGCAGCTTTCTTCCTGATGAATTGCTGATTCTGTTGTGGTTGTTCATCAGACTCTCTGTGCTGCCTTATGAGGTCAGCTACCATCAGAACTATCACATGAACTCCACTGGACTCCAGCCACCTTACAGATGGGATATCTGTCCTTTCTGTCACTGCTTAGATTGAATCAGAGCCATCGGATGATCTAACCAATTAGTGACTTCAGTTGATTAATTAGGTGACACAATGAAACGATAAAACTACAAACCCTTTAGCCCCCCCAGGATGTTTTACTGCTTATTTGCCATTTTGTGTTCCGGCAAATTGTGCAAACCTCTCACGACGTCAGCCAGAAGTTCAGGGTCTTTGACCGTATCTATTTTTGAAAAGATAGTGTTATTTGTGGTCTGTTGGCAGCCCTATCTCACTGCTTCCAGCTCTGTTTTATGGTGACATCAAAGCCTCATTCTCCTTCTGGTGCTGCTCCAATCAGAGCAACCTTTGCCAGCAGCCCGGCTGGGAGTGGGCAGTTAGCCCGATTTCTGATGCCCTATGATTCTCTCTGTTGTGTCACTGCACAAGTTGGAGGACGAGGACATGAGTGCCAGGAGACTTGTTGTAAGCTGGATGAGTAGCAACCAGAATGTCATGTCCTAGAACTGATGGCACTGCATTGTTTGCTACCATAGCAACAGTGCATGCTGTAAGAGCATAATCGGAGCAATAAGGTGGTGAAACTCATTTCTGCATATATGCCTGCTGCATAATGATACCGAGAGCTTCCTAGCTAAAGGTTAGCAGTGGTAGATGTGTGTTCTTCTAGAATCGTTCCCAGACAGACTTATTACCACAGACAATAATGTTTTTATTTTTCTAAATAAATATTTACGAATTAAATTTAGTCTTGCCACAAATTTTCAATCAGATTTAGGTCTGGACTTGAGCTGGGTGTAAACCATTTGTCAAATTGTTGTTGAGAAGGAGACAAGAGGTACACAGGTGAAAATAAACAGTCCTTATTAAAATCAAGAAAATTGTAGCTGTAAAGACAAAGACACATAAACTGGAAACTAGTAACATTTTCTTAATTTCATAAATATTCTTTGAAAATCAAAGAAGATGATTGCTTAGCCTTTGGCATGTTTGTGCAAAGGGAGACTTAAGATAGAAATAATGAAACTATATAAATGCCTTCTTGTTTTAAAAGAAGGATGATTCTAAGGGGCTACTTTTAACTTCGGAGATAATAAATAATTTATCCAGCCATGAGTGAGCTCACGATAACTCGTGTCGTATGACACAGTGTTACAGTGTTTACCAGGACCGCATGTTTAACAGCTGAAGGTTTGCACATGACTAATAAGTCCACAAGATCGTAATCAGCATTGGAAAGCAAATTCAAACAGTCTGCGGCTGAGAATGTTTAATGTGAAATCACACTTAGATTTACATAGAGCAATATATAAAGTTAATTTTGTTCTCCATTCATTTCATCATGAAGTTTTGTTGTGATTTTGAATCACAATTCAAGCTGGGAAACCCAGCGTTCTAGTGCAGGCACTTTCCCTGCTAAGTGTTTTTTACACCAGGACCTTTCAGTAGGAGATCAGTGACATATGAAGTTAAGCATAGCCAATAGTGAAGTGCCACTTCAGAAATACCAAAGGGAAGATGGGCTTGCCATATGTCAGCTGAAGGAATTCTGTAACACGGGCTTGTTAAAAGTTTACAAAATTTGACACAGATGCACAATTTTGAACTAAAAAGGGAGAAAAGGTTGGATCCAGCGCTGCTAAAATATGTCTGTTAAGTATTATATTTGAAAAACATTAAATTTTAATAGCAGGTCAGAGACAGGTCAGAGACTATTTGAGACAGCAATGACATTTCAAGATTTGCCTTTGTCCCCCATCTATTCATGAATGCTAAAACGTTTGTGGGGAAGGTAAGATAAGATCATTTTATTACTCTCCCATAGGAGAAATCTGTCTTGGGAGCAGGGGCAAAACTGCAATACAACAATAAAAGCTCATCCAAAAGGACAGTAACCATAAATAAATACATAAAAACAAAGGTATGTAAATAGTGATAATTTCCAGCTGATGGAATTGTTCAGTCCAGAATGGTAACACTGGGATTGGCAAACATGCATGTACACAGACTTGTGCCAGTGTTTCATAAAATGAATTCATATAAATTAAAGATTGTTTGCTTTTACATATTTTTATATAAAAAATATACAGTTATTTAAAAAGCAAAAATTGATTTTGACAAAATAATCAAAATATGTTTATGTAGCCTGCAAATTCAAACTGCTTTATTATACTTTATATCTGTGGTGATGGATCCCAGCTACTAGCAGCGGCAATGAACTCAAAAAATGTACAAAGATTAATAAAACAAAAGATTTTCTAAACAATTTCACATAAACAAGTTTAAAAGGTCTTATAGTTGCACACAATACAATTTGGGGAAAAACACTGAATCTGAACAGAACCTTGTTTGTTTACAATGAAAACTCCACAGGGTGCCTTTAATCTTTAGCGTCCCCGGTGGCGCCAGAGGATGGAATTACAGAACACTGAGAATTCATATCCCCTGTTACCCAGAAGGCAATTATCCCCCATCCCCCTGGCAGAACAATACAATCAATCACTGTAATTTCATTTGATCCTCTGGCTGCTGCCTGTTTATGCCAACAGAGTAATAAGTTTAATCTGTATCATACGCTTATCGAAAGCATAACAAATAGAGAAGGGCTCTCTTAAAAACCTTTGATGAAATGTTATTACACAGAATGAATCATAGAGATGGGTAAAGATTCGCTATCCAATTTAGTTACTGCCAGGGCTTGGATGGCTCCAAAAAGCATTTCATACCCTAATAAAGAGGAGTGAGGAGGAAAGCATAAACAGGGCAGGAAGCTGAATGAGAAGCTTAACGTCTCCCCACCATTTCTTGTCTTCTCATGTTCGCTCAATGGACTTCAAATTGACCTCGAATTTGAACTTGTAAGCCCATATTATCAGGTTAATGCTGACAGATGTTCTTATTGTTTTCGAAAACATGAGATACATGTTAGTGGATTAAAGCTGTATTAAAAGCTAAACCTAAACTTAAAGTGGATATTTAAGTTTAGGTTTAGCATACTCCTGTTAAAATGCTGGGTTTGTTTGATAGATTTAAAAAAACAAAAGAAACGACAAGGAGAATTCATCTTAGAACTTTTGTTTCACATTTTATAGTGACCTGTAACCTTTAACCTGTAAAACAAACTGAAATCTTTAAAGATTTAGCTAAAATAGGTGGTGGCATAAGTTTGCTCACCCTGTTGAATAAGCACAGGTTATAATTTAGCTTAAAATCTGTCTAATTTTATGGGCTCCATTTCGGATCACCATACAGGGTTTTGACCAGATTCGCAGGTCTGGACTCTGACCAGGTGACTACAAAACTGTAATCTTCTGTTAAAGCCATTATTTTGACGATATGGATGTGTTCTTTGCATTGTTGTGATGAAAGATGAAGTTCCTTTTAAATTTGAGCTTTCTAGCACAAACAGGTCTGAAGATTTTTTTCCCCCCAAGTTGCCCACAACTGTTTGAAATTATGACCCAAAATTTCAGCCTTGGTTTTTTCATACAATGAAATGTATTTCTTTTTACACCATAAGTCAAGACTTACAATGATCACAAGAGGAGTTTGAATGTGGTGGTTAATTCTGAACACAGCAACATCCTCAATTATGTGAGGTTGTGTAAATATTTCATCTTGTTTTTCTGTTGAGTTGCACATTTTTAAAGGTGGAAAAGACGTTTTAACAGGTCTTTTTTTTTATATGTGGTGAAATACAGAGGTTATTCTTAGCAGTAGGTTTTATTTGATGCAGACAACAGTTTCTGTTGTTTGTTTTAAAGAATTATAGATGAGCACATATAACTTGCGATTGCTTTGGGCAGGTTTCCTGAAAAGCAGCCGCGTGTCTTTGGCGTGAGCCTGCGCTCACATTATTTAGATATTAAAAGACTAGAATACGATCTATTATTTAGTGTTAAAACGAGGCTCTTGTTTTGATGCAGTACAAATCTAACTGCCAGCAGACTTTGAACCATAATTAACTCAGGCTGCAAATTAGATGCACTGCTTGTTGTGTGCTAATTGCTGAGGATTTACTGAACCGAGGGTGGGGGGAGGAGAGTTGAAAAGGGGAGGAAAAAACGAGGGAGAAAGTTCATCTTAACCCAGACAAATATAATGCGATTAACAAACTGCTGCCATTGCAGGGCAAAATTCTGGCGACAAGCAATACTGGCTTCTTTCCAAGTGATGCTGTGAGGCCTTGCCCATGTGTAAGTGTTTGTATTTATTCAAATCAATAACAAAATCTAGTGTGATTACAACGCATTCAGTAGATAATGGCTACTATTGATGTCTGAGCAATGAGATATAGGACTTAGAATTGCCTTTTTTCACTGAAGAAGACTTATTTTAGCCATCAGATGTGGCTTGAATATCACATTACCTCTAATGACCTCCACCCTTTGTATCGATCGTATTAAAACACAAAATAACCACAATTCCTCTCTCCGCCAGGTTCCAAAACCTGTCGATTATTCTTCCCAGCTTTGGTAAGAAAAAAGAGATTGTGTATGATAACCATAATTCATTTCTGCACTATGTTATTGATTGCTATTCACTGTTTTCATTGTTATGTCATGAATGGGCCGCGGTGTAAGTGCAGTAGTTGTTCATTGATTGTTCAGGTTTGCAGGGCTAATGGAGAGATACCAGGCTGAGGAGGAGCTCATCGACAGAGGGAACAGCACTTATCTGGTTCGACACCGGAGCAAAGACTGCAACGAATATGCCATCAGCATAAAGTGAGTCATATGACGGCATTCTAAGTCTTCCGTACTGCATTTAAAATGAATAGCAGAACTACAGAAGAGAATCATCCTGTGAAGTTCATCTCAATAAAACCTAATTATTGGATTGAATTAAATTAGATTGGAAACTTTATTAATCACTAGAATAACATGATTTTATAACACGAAGCAGCACATACAGCTATCAACCTGATGTACAGTATTTAAAACAACATACAGTAGAAGCAATAAGAATGTATTTGGACTAATAAAATTCAATATCTAAGCCTCACATCTAAATGCATTGATCAATAGAACAAACAGAGGTAGCTGTATGGAAAGCAGTGCAAATGAAAACGGCATAGTGGTCTCTATCTCAGGCCCACTTAACAACAAACTCATGAGTTGATGCACAGAAGAAAAAGCTTCTTAGTGATTAGTAAGAACCCAGTAGCATCATGAATGCCTTCACATAATGAAATAGATGAAGGCCTGATCCAACCGATCCAAACAATGATTGAGATTCTGGAGACCGTGGCGCATTCTTCACATCTTGTGCAGAGACATCATTGAAAAAAGCTGCATGTTTATCTGGGTTGTTGGTGTTACTAGTTAAACTGAGGGTGAAACTGAGATAGTACATGACACAATACACATTTCTGTGCTAATTGCCATTTGCACAGAAATGCAAATGGTAATTTGCAAATGGTAATTTTAAAATCCCAAAAATTTCATCTGTTTCCCTGTGACATTTACCAGTGTTTGTCTGGATCTCATTAAAAATGGATTCCACTGCTAAAAAACAATCATCATGAAAC
The DNA here is from genome assembly GCF_001444195.1 of Xiphophorus couchianus. Lineage (NCBI taxonomy): Eukaryota > Metazoa > Chordata > Actinopteri > Cyprinodontiformes > Poeciliidae > Xiphophorus > Xiphophorus couchianus. The sequence goes on from NC_040233.1 coordinate 21,484,375, forward strand.
ATGAAGCTGTTTCAGAATTGACTCAATAAAAATTCTTAAAACCAAACGTCTTAGCCAAACGTCCTCACATAACATTTTTCTGAATAAAACTAATAAAATTGCCACCTCAATAAAAGTAAACCACATTTTTCTCTTTCTAAAGTGTGTTTCATTGAATAAATATGAACATTAATGCTTACAGGTTACTGATTCATTTGAATGTAAAATGCGCCCCAAAACCAAAAATTACCAGGGGGTCTTATTATCCTGCCATTCTAGGTCAGTCTACCCTTTTGGATTTAGAAGCAGCAACAGTAGATAAATGAAAAACGCTGACAAAGCCCAATTTGTTATAGTCTCATATGAAAGCTTTTACAGAGCAGCAGGTCTTTCGGCTGTTCTACCCACAAAATAAGGTCCAAGAACGAAGATTCAGTGAACCAATACAGGATTCCTACTATTGCCCATTGTTCATTGATGTGTAGGAAGGTGGTGAGATCTTGTAGATCCCATTATACAGTCATTAAATTGCTGTGAACCTTTACGCCGACTGTAATAGAAAGGTGGTAGATCACACAGTATGTTGCTGCTTGCTTTTTGGGCTGTACAGCTGTAGACCAGTAAGGACACCCAAGCTGAGCTTTTTCCCTTGCTCAAAGTGTCTTTGATGGACAGACGAGTGTCAGAACTGGATGAAGCAATGGAACATCAGTGATCTGACCTGATGAATCGCCTTCTTCTTTAACATTGTGTGGAAAGCAGGAGAAAAGATGTCAAAGGAATGGATAGCAGGAAAATGGCAAACTGACAGAGGCACTGTGTTAGGCTGAGTGATGATCATCTAGAAATATCTCACATCCTGGAGGATGTAGAAGTAGGAGGTAGGAGGTAGAAAGTAGGAGGTAGGACGACATCTACATGGATGTAGATGTCGTCAAAATATCCTGTATATTTTGTATATTTGGACAAGTCCTACATTGTTCTTATATTGCTGCACTCTCTCAACTTTATTTTTTTCTGATAGTATCATTATACTGTGGCAATACTTCCCATCAACAGAGACAGAGAGACTGACTTGAGTTAATGGGAAGATGGATGGAGCTTAAAATCAGAGCAATCTTTAAAGAAAATCATAAAATATAAAAATGCTTCTATTTTTCTGGTCACTATGTTGTGACAGTATAACATGAGACAGTTAATCAATGTAAAAAATCTAACTCCTTTGCTTCCTCCCTGTGGTCCTACTACCATCTGCAGAAATACATCTGTCAGAAACAAGCAATCAATCAGGCTCATATAAGCGCTGCTCACACTTTTCCCCCATGTAGTGAATGAGCATGTTAGTTAGCCTGGCCTCTGGTGGTGGCAGATAAACAGTTTACCTCTAATGGTAAGTTGCTTTCCACCATTTCAACAGCTGCAGCAAACTTGTAATCCAGAGCAGCATGTACACGAGTGTGATTGACAATACTAAGACCCTCCTCCTGACTCTGATTGTTTCTGATTTGTAGTGGTATATTTCTGCAAATGGCAGTAGCACTGCTGGGTGAAGACAACATTTTTTTTCACTGATTATCTGTCTCTTGTTTTACTGTCATGGACAAATATGTAAAATACATATTTTTATGAAATTTACCTGCTGCAGCTTTGAATCACACTCTTCATAAAATCTGATTGAGCAAAAACTGCCCTGGAAAAAAAATGGGTGGCATTTTCTTTGATCTGTAAAGATTCTGCAGAAATATTTTTAGCTGCAGTTGGAGTGATGCATGCATGCCATATGTATTACATTGTAATGTTGAAGAGTTTAAAAATAAGTTGCCTTCCAGTTCCCACTTATTGCCTTGGTCTATCACATAAAATAGACCAAGGCAAAGATGTACATTTGTAACGTGGCTATTTTTTTACAGTTTTCATGTAAGCATACAAGACTCTGATTTAGTGTAAACATTATCGTAGTTGGCTTAGTTTATGCATATCGGGCAAATGTGGCTTAGAGAAAAAGTGGAAATGGATTGTCATTTTATTATCCAGCTATGCGTCTCAGACATAAGGAACACTCGATAGCTTTTGATGGCACCACTTGATGCACTTTTGTTACAACTCTTAGAAATGCATTTCAAAAGAGGGTTAACAATACCTTTGAATTGTAGATACCACATACAATCTCACAAAGCCCCAATAAAAGGCTGCCTTATCTAGAAGCAAAGTGGCTTCTTGTCTCTCTTTTGAAAAGCAACTTTGTCTGTTTAACTGGTGAACATCTTTCAAGCCACATCAAAGCGTGTACGGTCTTTTAAAAGAAATAAAGGCCCACCGAGTCCTCCTGACCTGGCATGACAATTGTGGGAGATTATAACGATGGAGAGAGCACTTTGAAATAGTGTTTGGATGTTAAGACTATTTAGCCAGTGACACACCATTCCAGCCCATTTATTTTTGGTTGGCTCATGCAGTTACTCATTCCTTGCTTTGATCTAGTGGGCCAGTTTCTGAACAGTCCAATCCTAATTGCCCGTCTCAGTGCTTAAGATCATTATCAGGATGGCTGTTTGAGATAATGGAGCTTTACGCAGCGAACTCTTACCGATCAACTAGAGCTGTTTAATGTCAAACTACACCACAAGTGGCTGGCCTATGAGCATATCTCTGTGTTAAATGCAATATCTCTGTAGTTTCCAGTCCTGCGATTATAAGAGAGACTCTTTTCAGAAAACATACCTTATATGTCTCTGCGTTATATTACAACACATACTGTATAAATAATATATTACCCCTCATATATCTATAATGTATCAAGGAAAACATCAGACACAATGAAACTCTTTTTAATGTTTTGCCCTAGATCTTACATGCCAGTCTGTTTCTCTTTGTTTCCCACTTTTGGGTTTAGGCTGTCACCCTTTCCTTAACTGAACACATTTGACTGTGTGTGCCAGTATATTTAGAGTCTTGTACGTATGTTTTTCAGATAGCGTTTGTTATGATTTACAATATCTGTACTATGATTTTTTTTACATAACTCTGTAAATAAGAAGTCCTTTAACATATTTAACTGTGAACATTATTTACAATGTTCGTTCTAAGTAAAACATCAAACTAATAGAGGATATAATTGGAACATTATTGTAGTTTTAATCCTGGACTCTTTTTAAGTTTTAATGTATAAGAAGTTTTGCAAAAAATATCATAGGTAAAATTATTTTTCTACAAGACTTTTCACAGACATACATCACAAAGGCAAAATAATAAAACAAGACATACATAAAGGCCTGTCTAAATAAAAACATCTTCGGTTGTGCAGTCTGTGAATCGTAGGGACATTAGGACGATGTTCCAGACTTCAGAGCCACATAGGAAGCAAAGAAACACACACCTGGAAATTCAGCACCAAATGAGATAAAAGAATGTTATCGTTCACTATATAGGAAGCAATTAGCTGTTGCAACTCCATTGTGTTGGTTCTTGCATTGTTCACATATAATGAAATATGATTATGATCACAATTATTTAAGATCAACCATTTAATTTAGCTTGAATGGTTTAATTAAACCATTCACCCCAACATTAAACCCAACATTATTCTGTTGGGTTTACATTAAACCCAACAGAATAATGTTGGGAACTGCTTCCCAGCATTATTCTGTAAATCTTAGGAAACTACTTTTACTTATTAGAGACAAGAAAGGGAAAAAGAGAGAGTTTGATTATCATGAACTTCCCCCGGCTGTAAAGCACATGATCACACTGCGCAACACTCCATTTCAGCTGCTGGCTGTTGGATTGTTTACAAGGCTGTGACTAAGTAATTGCATTAATTAGATTTTTTGTTGTTGTGACAAATGTGTTATAATAACAACATATTCTATACTGTGGTGATGAATGCCAAATAAATAAACATTATTAATTGAATTGTAAGATATTGCTTTGTAATTCAGCAAGGTAAAAATGTATTCACTTCTTAGAATATGGTCTTCGGGTAATTGGTTTATTATATAGAATTTTGTTAATACCTCCTAAATGGTATAAAGTCTTATGAATAAAGTACCAGTTTCTAAATATTACATTAAAAATATAGCTTAAAATACATAATTACTAGGTAAAATTGATGAGGCCTAAGACACTTTACATATTTATTTAAAGAAAAAAAAACTTTTTTCTATTCAGTTTGTTACACAAACATACTTTCTTGCATGACAACCAACTAATCTCTCAGACCGCCACTCTTTATGGTTCACCTTAGAGACCAAACGGAGGTAAAAGCATGTATAGTTGATTATCAGTCTATGTCCTTTTCACCCTCCACAGGTTCAACGATAAAGTGAAGCACATTAAGATTCTGACCAAGGATGGATGCTTTTACATCGCTGAGAGTCGCCTGTTCAAGACTGTGCTGGTAACGGTTTTGACTTTGTATGGATTCTTTTTAATTTGGTCCCACAGAACTCCATAGCATTAATGGACCGGGTTGTTATAACAATACTTTTGCTATTCAGCAAAAGTATTGTTGCTGAACAACAATAACAATTGGCTTTTTGTCCCTTTAATAGACAAAAAGCCAATGAATACAAAAATATCTTTTTCTATTCTTGCTGGAAAATGAGCAGCTAAAATATGTAATTAGCAAATACTTGCAGCATCTGCCAGTAATAAGATTTTACATAAAAAATATAAATATATCATCATGAGTCAACATCAAGAAATTTCAAAATCAAAGGTGCAAAGGTATATAGTTTATACTACCTAAACTTTGGTGCAAATATAACCCAGACTTGCCTCCTTATTTCATTGAGGTATTTTCTTGTGCTCATCTCACACAGGACTTGGTGGAGTACTATAAACAACACTCACTGAAAGAGGGATTCAGCAGCCTTGACACCACTCTGCAGGTTCCTTACCGAGAACTGTCCAATGGAATCATGCCTAAGGCCATTACCAAGGTTGGCAACGGTGAGTCTGCTTCACAAACATCCAGGTTTCTTCCCTGACACTTTCTGCTTGATAGGTGGAAACACTACATGCTCAGATCATATCTTGAGCCGGTTATATCTGAAAGACATTCTAAGCAAAGCTTTTGTTTTGACCTGCTTCCAAGACCAGCATTTGTGGCTCTTGCTATAATAAAAGAGATCAAATAAAAAGGAAAAAGGTGAGTTTTGTTCCTTTTTTTTCTTGGAAGGCTGCTTACCTGCCATCTGTGTATAACAGACACAGCCTGTGCTGTATCCTTTCTATGTTATCACATAGAATGGATAGAAGGAATTTATTTTATGAAACAGTTTGCTCGAATCTCAAACCACAATCTTAACTTTTTTCTACAATCAAACCATTTCGTTCTTGGGAAGATGAGATCATATCTGTCACAATGTGTAAAACACTGTAACTTATAAAGTAATGATTCTGTCATAAATAGCACTCTGGCTGAACCCTTTCGCCTGTGTCCCCTACGCGTCGCACTCTACTTAGACACCCCATTTTTCAGACTAAGCCAAGTCTACTCACCTTTTGATCAGTTAAGTTTTAAAATCTGATATGCCAACTAATTTGTCCAGCTCTGGCCATGTTTTTGAGCAAGATAAGATGAAATTGGATCCAGAGTATTTAAATCTTAAAATGATGACTTCCCTTTAATAGATTTCAAATGTATTCTCTTGAGTAGCCTTTCTTATTTTCTTGCTTGCTTTCCTATAATATTTACTCTATAACTGCGGGACAATGTACAGTCATGTTCAGAATTTTAGCAGTGTAGACTAAAAAGAGAGTAAAATTCATAAAATTCCTTTAATTTAGCTGTAGCTCAATGGGAAGATTAATTATCTCACCATTAAAAAGTTGTTGATTTCATTTCACCTGTCATGTCAAGGCAAGGCATAAGCAAGGCATTTAACCCCAACTTGCTTACTAAACCGCATTTTTCTTAGTGAATGTTGTGAGTCTGGTTGAGTGAATGTTATTCTAAGTTTAAGCACTTTGAGTGTTCAATATGAGTAGAAAAATGCTATACCAGATCAGGCCATTTATAAAACATTCAGCAGATGAAATACACTGGGAACACTGCACATTATTTTCCAAATCAAAGAATGAAGAAAAAAATTATCGAATTTGTTCTTACTTTGGAAAAAGTGAAGAAAAGTGAGTGATGAAATGTTCAAAAAAATTGTAGTGTCTGCATTTTTCATAAAAACTCAAACATTTACTGTATAAATGAAAATAAAAAGCTTCATAAGAACTATTTGTACTCCATACATTTGTTGCTTGGAGTTGACCAATTTCTGAAAACTATGAACAAATATAGTTTTCTGTATCCATAACTCTAAATTTCTTGGTTTTGTCTAAGAAACAGCATGTTTGGTTTTCTTTTGTATTCAGATTTGGGGATTATACTCCATAACATTTTTTTGGTGTGAACCAATCATTCTACACACATACTGGTGTGGTTGGGTTCATTGCCCTGTAACAAAAAATAATTTCAAGGGTGTTTCTTCTTCAACATAAGGCAACATGACCTCTTCAAGTTTTTGATGCATTCAAACTGACCCATCATCTTTGGTATGTGATAAATGTCCCTGAAACCCTAGTTTGAAAAACATCCTCTGTCACAAGTGGTGGGTTTGAGAGGACACAAATACAGACAAGGAGAGGAGCAAAAAATGAAAGTTTTAATAACTGAAACAGAACTTAAAGAAATCCAAGGGACAAAGTCTAAAGAAAGTCCAAAAGGAAACATGAAGCAAACATATTTGAGAGCTAAGAAGAGAAACCTGGAACACGGAGGGTTGACAATCGAGCAACCAGAGTGAGAGCAGCTAAAAGAGAAAAACAGATAACAGAGGGGATAGAAATGCTATGAATGGCAGGACATAAAATAAACACAGAGACCTGAAACTAGAAAACAATACGAAAACAGAACACAGCTTCACAAGAAAGGCCTCAAAGCCAATAGGAGAAAGGAAAACTCAAACAACAGGGAAAGTAAGGAGAACAGAAAACAGAAAGATCCAGAATACATCAGGAAACTACAAACCAGAAACTCAGGACTACATCTCTAGAAGCATGAAATTTAAGTATATAAAATAATGAATGGAAAGTTTGACATATCATTATGCCTCAGCCACCATGCTTCATAAAGTACTCTGGATTAAATTCAGTGTTTTCATTCCATCTGACAGACAGTGTGTCTATAAAATGTTGCACTGTTTCTCTTTAGCCCAGTTAATGGATTTGTAACCCATTCAGAATGTCCTTTTAAAAAATGGGACCATAGGAGGGTTTCTTGCCAATATTATGTTTTTATATATGCATCTATTTGCTACCATACTCACTGGCAAGGTTTGAGTTGGAACTGTACCAATGCCCATGACCATGTATGTTTATCTCTGTTAGCTCCTATAACTCCTTACTCTAGCTAGTCCTCCCTACTAAGTGTCTCTTTGAGTAGATTTTATTTTAGAAACCATTTAAGTGAAAACACTCAGTAAAGGTTCTAAACCATTCCTAAGAATAAAATTGGTTTTGATAAATACTTTTTCAATTTTCTGGAAATTCTCAAAATTTCTCTTTCAAGTATTATTTATTTGTGAAGTTCATCTGTGACCTATAAATTACTGAGGCAGAAGAGTTTTTAAAACGGCAACTTATTGATACGTTCTAAAAAGAAAATACCAAAAAGGAAAAAACAGAACATAATGTCTGAGCTTCAATGAGCTAGTACCTCTACAATCATGACTCGGATACTCTATCTGCTGGATAGGCTAATAAATAGAAGTAAAATATCGGTTTATCATTTTCTGTGCTACTTTATGTTTCCTTTCCCAATTTTTCCAAACAATGTTTGAAACAACCCAATTTCACTCAGTTTCAGAGAATAATGCACGATAACCAACATGTTACAGTGCTGCCTCACCTGTTTGCTGTATAAAAGCGAACAAATGACCTCACTGAATGCCAGTTGGATCTACTCATTACCTGTTACTCTACTACACCTGAGCAGTAGTCGGACTCTCACTTCATCAAAAACTAATCCAACACTTATACATTATAATTTCTACCAAAGAGTGATCGATCTGGTTCGTCTTGGACTGCTATTATTTCAATATCCATTTGTTTCTGCTGCCAATTTCTTTGTTAATAAAAGGGAATAGCTATAAAGATGCATAGAAGAGTAAGGTGATATGGAAAATAAGGGACTGAGCTAAAAACAATAGAGAGATTTGGAAGCTTACTGACGTATAAATAAAAAGGAGCCTGAGCAGCTCACCAGTCTTGGCAGGGAGGTCCCAGTTAGGGCTAAGCGCCTTAGGCAACCACCAAGAGCCTGCTACTCCAAAACGTCACACTCCGAACACTGCTTAGCTGCGAGATGGCTTCACAATCTTACTGACAGGACATGACATTTCACTTGGGCTGGCTCCAGCAACGGGAAAAAAAAACAGTGTGACAGCCGCCTGCTGACATACACCTGGGGGAATACCTTGGGTCCAACGGAGGGACCACAACGCCTTCCACAAAACTGGGAAAAGTTTGCAAATGTGATCTAATCTAGATGAGCGGGAGGCAGCTGGAGGTAAACTGTCTTAACTTAAAAAGAGATGCATGTGTAAACAACCAGGAGCCAGGGCGAGCAGATGAACGCTAGAACAAAGTCAGAGTTGGGCCTTTGTGTCTGTTTGGATGTAAAATTCTGCTGCATCCTTGTCCCTTTGCTTCTTTTGGCAGAGTCGGTCTCAGAGCGCATGGAGCTTCAAAGCATCTCTGTAAGAGGTGCTTTTGTTTTCTGCTGCCACTCACAGCACTACCTTCTCTCATGATACCTTGACAGAGCCACGGCTGCCTCTGTGCTTTGCGGGGTAGATTATTATTGCCTTAAGTCGTCCACCCCCGTCGACGCAGTAGTGTGGGCACTGTATTCTCTGTCAGGTAAACAGCCTCTGTGGAGAGATAGATGTCATGCAAAAGCAAAATGATAATAAAAAAGGTTTGAATCTCAAAACAAGGTGCTGAATAGCAATGAATAGAGAAAATGTGTGACTGAGCAAACATTCACAAAGATTCAGAACTACAGAAACGCTATAAGTTATTAAGAAAAGTTGTTGGGAAATCTCCTTCAAAAAGTTTTAATTGTGACTGACTTTGTACTTGTCATTGTCTGTTTGTGTTACTGCTGGGATCAGAAAATGATCTGCTGTGTAATGATAATTAAATATCTGCCTGGAGAAGAGACGTCTTATCCATAGGGTTTTCTGGTTGTATTTCTTTGATGAAAATCTTAAAGCCAGTACGCCTGCAAAAAATCAATTCTTTAAATACATTGAAATGATACTGTTACCAGGTTTGAGACTTGATTTAATTTAATAATCAAATTGACAGATGCTCAAGTCATAATTTGCATGCAGGCCAAAATTTTTTGTTTTAGGTTTTGTCTGACTTAAGTACCTTCTTTAACACGTTTGCTATGTTGATTTGAATTTTCTCTACATTAACTTTCTTCTTTCCAATCTTAGTTGGCCCACATTCTTTCACCTGAGCTGTGAACCTCTGCAACCCCCCCAGAGTCACCATGGGCCTACTGGTTGCTTTTCTGATTAGAGCTATGTGGATTGGTTTTAAGCTAATGGCTTGAACAGAGCTCTGTGAGACGCTCAAAACTTGAAATATTGTTCCAGAACGTAACCATGATTTAAACTTCTCCACAACTTTCTTCCTGACCTTTGCTTTTTGGTGATGTTGTTGGTTCATTAATCTTCTTTAACAAACCAATGAGGGCTTCACAAAGCATCTGGATTTATACTGGGATTTTACTTCACACAGGTATATTTACTAGGTAGTTTTCTTTTTTTTTTTTTACTATTTACTATAGTGTAACTTCTGAAATGACCTGTCTGAGTTTTAAGACATGTCCTAGTCAAACCACCAATCTTGACCACATTCATTTGGTTCTGCTCATCTGGATTGAAGCTGAAAGGATTGCTGATGCCAACAGATTATCAAGATCTCCCAATCCCCAATAATTTAATACATTGTAACGGTTATCCATGAATCTGATCTCGTAAAGTGACAGTTTTGTCTGATGGTTTCACTGTTTTGCCCATTTCTCTCACAGAATACTTCAGCAGTATTTTCTTTTTCCTTGTATTTTTGACTTTGACAACTTTTCTGCTTTCTCCTCTCCTCTCCACCATCTCACACACACTCTTTCTGTCAAACTTCTGTTTACTTTGCTTATGTTTTCTCTCTCTGCTCCCGCTACGGACTGAACCTCCCGCTCCCCTTACCCACCTCCCACTTCCCCCACTTCCTCCTCCATCTTTTGCTATGTTTCTCTGTAGTTTCTTCTGGCGGCTGCGGCTTTGTTCCTCCCTCCTTCTCGCCTTTCTGGTCAGGTACAGGTGCAGCTTTTTTGCTCTTCTTTGTCTCTTTTGAGCTGCATCCCCATATTTCAGAGTTCATGAAGCACAACTGTCTTCATTTATGACATTTTAAGTAAGATATAAATACATCTGAATGAAGTAGAACGGTTTGTTTCTGCCAAAAAGCATCTTTATTTCAGTAATTCAGATAATAATAATAATAATAATAAGATTAATCACACACAGTGTGATAAATTTGAAACTTAATCAGAAATTTTTAAATTGACACTAAAGAGGGTAAGCCACTAACAGTTTACAGCATGCTGTGTGCAAACATATCAATGGAAAGTTTAGTGTTACGAAGAACTGTGGGAGAAAGAGATGCACAAGAAATAACTTCAGCCTAAAAAGGCATGTAAAACAAAGCCAATTTAATAGTTTACTGAAGATTGCTTGCTTAACACAAGGAGTGGCAGAGTTGCAGGTCAAACTCTGGATACATGTGAGTGGTGGCTACAGTTATTCCTGATGCTTGTGAATTTTTTTTCTACCACACTTTGTCCCTCCACTCAACTTTCCATTGACATCCTTGGATACAACATGAAGTGAAAAGGATGTTTTCAAGCAAGGATTTTAATGAACTTGTCCTCCTGGTGGAGGGTGTCAGTGACTGTCTGCTGAACAACTAGTTATGTAGGACATATAACATTTCTGTCTTAAAAAATAGTTTTGGTCTTATATTAAACTTTTTGAGAAATGTAGTTTTGGGTTTTTAGAAATAAATGCTTAAAATATCTCACTTTGTAATGCATTTTGTTATGTAATTTCACTTTTTTAGTTGAATCACTGAAATAAGTTCACTTTTTAGTACTTTTATTGATAGTAGGATACATCACCATGTTTTCCATTGGTGTTACTACTGTGTCATGTCCCATAACATCAGTACAATAAAGACAAATAAGAACATAAATTAGTGATTTAAATTTATAGCAGATCTTACTGTCCTATCTCCAGTTTGTTTTAGAGTGACTGTAAAGTGGCAAAAAGGAATGCAATTACATGTGTGCACTTTTACTGGTAATCGATCCAAGATATGTTGAAAAAGAAAATTGGTTGAATTTTATTGAGTCCAGAAATAGTGAAGAAATTCTCAGAGTGTGCAATTTGCTGCTCTGATGTAAATGCACGGCAATACCGAACATATTATCATGTAAATTGTATTTGTTACATGGCGAGTACAAATCCTGTATAGGTGCATATTTATTTGATGGTAAGAGCACCTGTCATCTTACATTGTGCCTCTGTGTGCACTTGGGAGCAGATGCGCTCCTTTCGTCCAGCGTATCTTCACAGCTGTCATCTGTATTTTCTCCGATAAGGCAGACAAACCTTTCCATACCCATGTTCACATGTGACACGAGGCCTGACCTGCACGTGTAAGGAAGAATGTTATTTACCCTGATAAGGGAGGATGCATTACGTGAACTGACTTCAGGGTTAACTTTTAATAAGTTCAGCACAAAACCACAATATCCATGACCTCTGATCTTTACAACACTGGGCCCCAACAAGAAGGACTGGTGAAGATGTCTCCATGTATACCAGGCAACCTCAAGTTCTGTTCCAGTTTTTATTTACTTTTAGCATGACTTGAATCTATCTGGATTACAAACATTTGAACAATTTTGGGATTACTTTGAAAGTCAAAAAAGTAAATTTTTGTCAGCGAATCACAATAAAATAACAGGATCTTTCCATGTCTCAGTTATTTCTCCCAGGATAGTCGGTATTGCAGTGGCACGTTACGACTTCAGCTCCAGAGACACGCGGGAGCTCTCTCTGCAGCAGGGAGACATTATCAGGATCTACACCAAGATGACCAATGGCTGGTGGAGGGGAGAGGTTGATGGCAAGGTCAGTTGCCGCTGCTTTTGATTAAACGGTTTGAATTTAGGCTATTTCACATTATTTTCTTTATTTTTTGATAGAGAAGGGAAAGATTCTAAAAAATATTTAGTCATTTTATTTTTATTTTCTTCATCTTTTTATGTCATCTTATAAGTGAAACGTAATGGGATGATTCTTGAGTGAGATAACGACAAAAGCATTCTCTTCATTATAACTAGAGTAGGCAGATTAGCTAATTTGTACATCTGACTTCCTCACTATTACTAGCAACATTGGTAGTATTAGTATGCTCTCTGCTTGTACTGAAAATGTTCCTTTCTTCACAAGAAAATGTTTGTAAAAGAGTAAAACAATCCATTTTCTCACTAATAGCCTAAGGGCACAGTGCTGCCTTGCTCTACATCATAGGAGTTCTTCTGAATCCTAAAGGTTTTGGGAAGGAGTTTTCTACACAAATGAAATGATAAAATCATAGCTTAAAGTCTAAAAATGCGTCATAACATATTTATTTTTGTTCAACAGTACAAGATCATTTCATAATGATTAACAGTTATGCATGTGTATTATTTTAAAAGAGACATTTACACCCCTGTTTCAAACTAAGATGAAAAACACACGCTGTGCTCTAAGATGGTGATACCATCAGGATTAACAACATTGTTCTAAAAACGATTTGCCTCTTACAGATTTCTCCTGTTTTGTACACAAAAAACAGTTTGAGATTATAAGTTCATTTATTAAGAGGAAAAGATTATGAAAATCAACCTGGCCCAATGTGAAAAAGTAATTGCCCCTTAATCCTAATACAAAGTTCCACCACCCTTGGTGACAACAATTGCCATTGAGCGTCAAATTAGTTTTTTTTTATATTTCTGTGGAGGAATTTGGGCATGCTTATCTTTCTAGAATTGTTTTAATTTAGCCATAATGAAGGGTTTTGGAAAATAAACAGCCATGTTTTCTGTGATGATATTTGCCCTTTCTCCTAAAGTGTATGTTTGAAGTTTTATGGAAGCACATAAAACACATAAAAGGGCAAAACGTGGCAAATGTGAAATAACCAATTAAAAAAACTTCCACACTATTAGTGTGGTTACCAGTACAGAAAGAAAGAGTGGGTCTGTGCAACTTTAGAACTATAAAACATCCACTCTATTCCTATATAGACAATCCAGGTAGTTGGTTGGTTTCCTCTCATTAACTCCCTCACTTCCTATGTCATTCCTGATCACATTCATTGCTGCTAATGTCTGTTGTGAATGATCTGATAATGTCTGATCAGTGGTAAAATATCTCAGAAGTGGATTGAGACTCTTGTATCTGCATCAGTGGATCATTAGTGGACTCCCCTCAAAGAGCAGGTGTGTCTGGACAGCTCCCAGTTTAAGAAAATCTCCCAAAATGCATTGTGAACAGCAAAATCAGTGTCCAGAGAATGTGCCCTGAAAAGGAGATGGTGAGAGGGCATTCTGTAAGTTCTTAATTATGGCAGTTCAAGTGAGCAGTGATGTCATACTGTATGTTTATCGCCTTGCTCTGTGACGTGTTAATTTGCACAAAATTGGGGAAAATGTGAACTGATCGCTCAGAGCGAATTTTAATGCCAGCTGTGAATGATCATTGTGAAGCCTGTCTACTTACATTACTGCCTAAGTAGGATTCCTGTCAGGTCTGATTTAGTTATTCCAAAAATAATAACTGTGTTTCTCTGTGACCTGAGATTTATAATATAAAAAGATCAAATTGTCAAGATTCTTTTAGATTTGTGTAACTTTGACCTGGTGCCTGATTCTTTTCTGTTCTGCTGTTTCACAGGTGGGCTGGTTTCCCTCAACTTATGTGGACGAAGAAGACTAACTGCATTCGATGATAAGTGAAAGATGGCGATGTGCAATGACGGCCACCCTCCGTACCTTTACTCAGATCTTTCCCGGATAAAACCAGGACATGAGATGAAGCGGCGCTACCCTTTAAGATCTTCTCCTGGTCGCTGGTAGACTCTCACGTGAGAAGGAGGAGAAGGTTGGCGAAATGGAGATTCCAGAGGTGCCATGCAGTGTTGTGGTTCTGTCTGCCCTCTCTGTTCCCTCTCACCTTCTCCTATTATTGATCACTGCTTTGGCTGTGGTAATACCTGCCTTTGCTGTCATCATGTTTCGACACCTGGAAGGCTCGGTCGTCTAGCCGAAGCACAAATCCTGCTGACAGTGCACCACCCAGGTACTCCCCCCAGGGATGAACTCAGCTGCTGAGGAGCTTTGACCGTGGCAGGAACACAGGAGTCCTCACTGCTTTTTTTTTTTTGTTTGTGTTCAGCTTTTTTTTTTTTATTTCCCTTCTCCAAACATCAAAAAACCTGGACAGATTTTAACTTTCATTTGTTGCTATCCTGGACTCTAACATTATTCTTCTTTGAAAAGAATTATGAAATATTTCAGTATTATAGCTTGCTAGACTCTGTTTAACATGAAGAGGAAGGACGCCTGTTTGGATACATTTCCACCAGGGGCCAAAATTTCAGTTCAGTTCCTTTTGGCAAGTTACAATTTTCATTGTAACTTGCCCTTTGTATAGAATAGTTTAAATGGTTTACACCCAGATAGCTGATGTTTAGGCCTGTGCAGCTCTACATAATGTTTTTTCATTCAGTCACACATTCACACACCAGCAATGCACATGGTCGCCATTTTCAGGAACAGAATTTCAAATCCACTCCAAGGACAACTGCACCTGTTGAAGGACTCGTGAACGACTGCACTCACACCTTACGCTCATAATCTACTTAACTTCTGACATGTGATAGGACGGTGCTTTAAAAGATACTTTTATATATGCATTTATTAATAAAAACTTCTATCATTTTTTGCTATCTTTGATTGCTCTGCAATCAAAGACAAATCAATGCAGAATAAGTGGGTGATGTAATTAATGGTACAATCTCATATCTCACTGTGAGCATTTGCTGTGGAAACCTGAGAGTCCTTTGCATTCCAAAGATTTTAGTGTTTACCTCAACTCGTCTTACTTTGAAAATGAGTGATTCAAGGGTGATGTAACAGCTGTTCACTGTGGAGCAAAGTAGCACAAGGGCGTCAAAGTGATGAATTTTCCTTCAAACGCCAACGACCCGCTAACCATGTGTGTGACATCAATATTTAATAAAAGCTTTCCATTCAAATTGTACTTTTGAAATTTTGATTGGCAATTCTTTTCTCCTTTTAAGACAAATGTGATATTGCATTAACAATGCCACTGCAGTTGCATCACAAACCCCAGCTGGGTTAGAGACGGTTGTGGAGGAGCGGTTCTCAAATACGGCTAAACAAGCAGAAGAGACAGACACCTGAAAGCAATTATGCTGTATGGAGGATGGTGCTGCAAAGTCTTGTTTACTTTCTAATTTCTTTTTTGCTTCCAGCATCTCAATCTTCCAGCAAAATACTTCTTTGAAATCTGGGAATAGGTGCATTATAATAAATTAGAATATCATCAGAAACTACAGTATGTCAGTAATTTTAAAAATGAAACTTATTTATTGAATTGATTCATTAGTCACAAAAAGATTTAGTTCATGTTGTTTTCAGTTCAAAGCTGGATATTGTTGCACAATTTTTAATCCAAACACACAATCAATGAAGACAAGTAACATATTTACAGTCAACTTGAACTTTTTCTAATTTTGCCACAAACATCTACAAAATTCAATCTATTTATTGTGATTTTATGCAATAAAACAAAGCAAATATCACAAAATTAAACAGTGGAAACAAAATGATGCATTGGTTTCATGTTAAAATATCTAAACACTGCACACCTTGGGACATTTTTGTGATATTTTAGAGTGTTGTTTTACATATGAAGGGTCATGAAGGCTAAGGCTAATGCAGAAAAATCAGGGGTAAAAAATATAAGAAATTTCACACAGGGTTTGTTTATAAGACAATATTCCAAGGTTTGAACATCTCAAAGAGAACTCTTCAGTCCATCTTTTGAAAACGGAAACAGTAACACAGAATCACAGAAACAAAAAGAAATATTTGCTGTATCGCACCTATTACAGTACAGCTTACAATAAGAAATAAGGATATATTGTGTTGGCAGCTTTCTGCTCATACATTTTATTATGTATTGACTTTTTTCATGATTTTTTTTAATGAAGTAGTCAAAAACTCTGAAAACAGTTTTCCTATAGCAGTAAATTTCATTGGATCACAATTTAAAGACCTTTATATACTCTTTAGCGCCTTTGCCTTGTACTTTCCAGGCATTGAAGCTTCCCAATATCGGTGTTTCTGTAATGTTAACTGTTCCTCTGCTGCTCCGCTACCTTCCTAATGATCAGACTCTGCAGAGGAAGGGCTCTGTTGTGCTATAACAGTGAAACTTGCCATCACAAAGAGGCAGTGCAGCTAGTTTAATAGTCTTTCTCTCCTAAATCTTCCTGCTCCAGTCTTAGGCAAAGAAGATAAAAGACTGCAACAGAGATGTTTGAGAGCAGCCAGAGAGGTGCAGCTGTATAAGTATGCAGGGACATTGTTAATAAGGATGGCCGTTTGTGCAAAGGTATGCATGTGAGAGAGCCAAAGGCCAAGAAGTGAAAGGTGGTCCTGCTTTCTCATCATCTGTGTAAATGATCTTCTTAGCATCAATCTCTGCCAGTCATACTCCCCGGATCTTTGTACGAAGGTTAAACAGGGATTTAGTGAAAACTGGAGCTGCCCTTACAGAAAATACTCTCAATCCCTCCCCAAAGAGCTTGACTCTGCAAAAGACTTTATTTTTTAGATTTATATTCGACTACTGAGTTGTGACCACCAGTCACTCTGCAATGTTTTTCCAAAAAATGGAAAGTTTCAACTGGATTAGTTTGGCGTGAATTACATTGTTTCAACTTTGACTTTGACACAACATCATTGACATAGTGTCAATGATGTTGTATGCAGAGCATTTAGTTTATATTTCGGTGTAGGTATTATAATGGTATTAATGAAAAACTACTTTTCAACTGCTTTATGGCAGTTGCGAAACTTGAACCTCTTACCTTCCAGGTTTTTTTTACCTGAAAAACGTAGTATTAAATGCATTTACTGCACATACATTTAATGCTTTGTCCTCTTAAGTGTGTCCCTGTTGCTTGTCCATCTTTTCCTATCACACTTTTTCCTTTCACACAACTCTTATTTAATATGCTTGGACACACTTGATCAGCAGGCAGCTTCAGAAATAAATGCTCGAAACACGTAATTCTGTGACTCCATGTAATAAGGTTTCACTCCTCGAAATGATTTGCAGAAATATATTAACTTTTCATTAATGACTTTATTGAGATGTGCCTATGCGCAGATATTACAGTCGAACTACAGATTTAAGGTCACTGTGTCTCCAGATTACAGGAGTTAGGAAGGGAAGGTAGAAACAATCCTTCTGCATTCTTGTCGGCATGATGTTGCTGAATCTCCATTAAGACTCTAACAGCTCTGCCCAGCAATTAAGACCTCCCAGATCAAAGCAGCCTAAATGAGCTAATCCTCGGAGAACTGCTGATCTATCCCCCTCTATCTCCTTATTTCCCCTTCTATCTCTTGCTCACCCCAGTTACTTCCTCTTGACTCATGGCAGCATGCGCTGACTGGGCTTTGATGCTTGCCAGCAGTTGGTCCTCTAAATATAAAATGTTGGATAAACACAAATTAATGGGTTTCACTTCATATCCTTAATCACAACTTGCCCGAGCTGGGGAGCATATTTTCAAAGGTCTTAATATGTAATCGGAGATCAAGCATCTGGAGGCACTTAAATGTGAGGCCCACATATGGAGAAGCTCGATGAAATACACAAACCGATGACGGTTGCATCAGCAGCCTGGCATTTAGGACACTGCATTAAAGCTCATGGTGAATCGAGCCTCTTGTGAGTGTGCTGAGGCGGAACTGGCAATGGCGTCAAAGCGAGTCACAGCTCTGAGGTCAGTAGTTGTTCAAAGGAGCATGACGCTGTTTTGTAGGTCTGCCATTATCATAGGGAAGCAGAGCATCTGCCTGTGGTTCCTGGGGACAGGTTTAACAAGGTGGCGCTGCTTCTCCTCTTTGGCAGGAGGCTGTCTGTCTCCCGACCCACCTGCTTGCCCTCTCTTTCCAACCAGCTCTGCCAACAGGAATGTTCAGGTTTGCTGTGGTCACTTTCCTTTAGGGAGCCCTTGGCTTCATCGCAGCCTTTTATGGTAGACATCATTTGTGTTTTGTCTGTAACAAGATTCTCTTTGTTTTTGATTTTTTTGTGTGTGTGTGTCTGTTTTCTGGCTTTAAACTGTTTCTGCTTAGCATGTCAGTCTGGCTATGAGTCTGTTTGCTTGTGGCTGAGGATTTTGTACCAGTATTATCATCAGTCCCTGGGACAAGCCAAATATTTCAAAGAAAGAGGGATAGGACAGAATAGATAGGTGGATCAGTTAATTTTTTCTTCTCCTCAATTCTTCAGAGCAATAAGCCGCTAATGCAAACGGGAACTCAAACAACATTCAAAGACATTTGTGATCCAATGGACACAAACAAACATATGACAAAATAATACCCTTTCCCTGCAACCCAACAGCTGAATCATGTTGTGTCCAAAAGGTGTCCTCCAAAATTACATGGTATGTTAAGTGTTGCTAATCTCTTAACAATACTAATTTTATTATTAACATTAGTTGTGCTTCATCTTTTACTTGTTTCATACCAGTTCTTGAGCCATAAAACACCATTTTTTATTGTTTATTGGCTAAAGGAGAGAGTCTCTCTTCTAACACTATTCCAAGTAGAGCAGAAACCAGATGTTTTTATATAAATAAATGCAAACACACAATCAGACCTTCACTGTTTTGGATCAGTTGGAGTTACCAAACCTATTCAATTCTGGGGAAAATGACCTCTTCTCCTCCAAGAACCATATTAAGGCTGGACCTTCTGATTGTGTGTTATTGTTTGAACAGATCGACATGGCGTCTTTGGGCATCTGGAAATTAGAACTAAGACTGAAGAAGTCTTTTGCAGCTGTACAGTTATCTTTCAGATATAATGTCTGACAACAAGGCAGCATGGCAATAGTGTTAACATGTAAATAAACAGCTGTCATTAAAATAGAGGTGGAGAATGCGTCAAAGGATTTACCAAATTGCTATGATGCAAAATGTAATTAACTATTAGCACTGCTATTTACTGTACTTTGATGTTTACTTGAAAACCTTCCACCATTACAAATTCACATTCTCCAGCTGTGTTGTTTCTGTTTTTCAAGTCAGAGGTAATCATGATGTAATCTCCAATAACCAACCAAAAAAAGAGCACAGCTTCCCTCCCAGCAAGCTCAGAAAAAGAAGGGATAAAGCAATGTTTTCCAAACCCAGATACTCTGGAACAAAATGTGAATGGCATATTTTATTTATGAACTATACCGCTGGGATGTATAAATATTTTTTTCCACAGAGTGATAGGGGCTTGCTGTGCCAAAGTCAGCTAAGGCTGATTTTCAATTTAGTTGTGGCAAGAAAATCCAAAAGTACTGGATTTAGCATTGAGAAATAAACTACTGATGAGACCTGTGATCACGCCTGAAAATGAATAGGATTACCTTTTGTGACTGGAACTACTGACCTTAAAAAATAAAAAAAAAGGGAAAATCAAATTAGTTTACCTGAAATTACAAGGAGAAAAACTGTTTTTCAAACCTCCACCTGGTTTCATACAGTTGAATTGTCCTGGTTAAACTTCATTTTTTTCACCTCAACTCATTTACATTATTTACGATGCATACTGCAACAACATAATTGTAGAGTTAGGAGATTTAAACATGCAATTTTAACAATCCCCATCTTTCCTTTCAGGGGTAAATTAGTGAGAACAGAGTCATAATATGGGCCTCTTGAAAGGACCACTGCAAGAACAGAGTAATTGGGAGAGAAGCAAAAATCATTTCAATCATGCTCTAGAAGAGGCAGCTTAACTCTGTCTTTGTTCTGTCTATTGATTCTGGTGTAGTCCGGGCTCCGTGTGCCAAGCTAGTGAACCACCCACCAGCTGTCCTTGCAATGTCAGAGATGTGAATAGCGGTTTGATAAAGCCACATATGGCATGCTGCTCCAACCTTTCCATGAGTGCCATTTCTTTCTTTTGTGTTGTTGCACAAATAGGGCCGAAACATTTTCTAAAGCTGTAACTGAAAATAATTGATTTGGGAGGAGAGGACGGATGTTCTTATGAAATTAATAATATAGAATTAGTAATGCAGGGAGGATTTGCCTCAGTAAATGAGTTCAATAAAAAATCTCTTGAGCCTAAATTCTAACTTTAACAAGACAACCTTCACTTCTATTGTTGACAAATAAGTTTTCATAGAAATATTTTTCAGACCTCAAACTTTGATTTATTCTTTGCTCTAATTACTCTCAGGAAATTATATAGCTTACTATATTTTAAGCATTATGTTGTACATTAACAAATCAAATGGCATGTTTGTTTAGCTATTTGTTTATTATAATTATCTAAACTGAAAAGTCTAATGGATCAATTGTGATCCAATAACCATAAACTAGAGTGATGCGGGTATTTATTAAATCAGGCTTTAAATGATTAACTTGTAAGACTCTCAATTTTTTTGACAGTTCTGACAGTTAACACATAAACTATAATTACAGCAATGTTACAGCGATTACAGCAATCTGCCTTAAATGCATAAAAAAATGATTTTATTCCCTTTATAAAGATTTGACAAAAACCAGTGGGAAAGTATCTCAAAGTACAACACTGTGCCTTCACGGTGTAAACTGTACTGCACTTTTAGGTCAGCATATCCATTCATTCAGGCTGCTGGACTGTAGCAGATAACAGGAAGGTTAATCAGAGTACAGCACAGGCGCTCTGTTTTATAGTGTTGCACTTGGAAATAAAGAACTGCATTGTGGGTGTTTTTTAAGGTCTTTTTTAAAGGATTTTTTTAAAGCTTTGAGATTTATAACAAGTGGAGATGCACCGCTTTACATACACTGAATAAAAAGACACATTTACATTTTTTTCTGTTTAGTTAGAATTAACAAAATTATTTCTATTTCCCTAATGCCAGAGAACTTAGAGAGAAATTGTTTTAGAGAATTGTCTTTAACTATCTTTGAATTGAGATGTTTACATACATTTGGTCAGAGTCAGAGATAACTCTTATAATGTACAAGCTGGATTAAACAGTTTGGGCTTCCTTTCACAAACCTCCGATAGTTTAACTGACACATTTGAGTTAATTTGAGGCACACCGGTGAATGCATTTTAAGACCAAACCTGGAACACAAGGCTTTCTTGTTTGACACGATTGAAAATTCAAAAGAAATCAACCAAAGTGTCAGGAACAGAATTGTGGAACTGCACAAATCTGGTTCATCCTTGAGAGCAGTTTCCAGATGGCTGAATGTATTTTTCTTCAAAATGTACAGATGGACTCCACAACAAAAGGCCAAAGACCTTGTGGATATGCTGCCTGAAGCTGGTAGGGCAGTGTCAGCCTCCACAGTGTTTGTATTTATATGTGGCTTATGTAAACTTCTGGTTTCAGCTGTAAGACTAGCACTGAAAATATGTTTTTTTTTCTTTCCTCGTCTGAGTGGTCGATCATGATTCATATTAGAAGCAGTGGCAATGTCATTTTGGATGTGTGAAGCTGTCATCGCTATAAGAAAAGGTTTTTCCTCACTTAAAACAATGAGAAAAGGATCTGACAATAGCTGTTAGCACAGTTAGTGCGACTGTCCTTGCTATAAAAACCAGTCTGCATGTGCAGAGAACGAGATCCTCCCTTAACTCAGAGGTTAACATTTACAAACTCCACATGTTATATAACAGATGACAATAGTTGATTTAAAGGATAAAACACATCTATGAGAAAGAAAGGCCAGAAAAACAAATATTTAGAATTGTTGGTAGTTATAGTTCTTAAAATGAAGTCGGATTCAGTTAAAGCCGTAAGTATTGCTTTTCAAAACCGGAGATCAGTAAAATGAAAAAAAAACAAACTCTGATCAGTTCATTTTTTGTGGTTTAGCTATTAAACCTCAAACATTTAAACTTCAGACCATTCAATATTAAACCATAGAGGTTTGAATCCGGCGGTTTAAATATGATCCCTTCTACCTCAAACAACTTCATTGTAATGCTGAAGAATCTAATAATAAAAGTTAATAAATAAATAACTACATGGTGGCTGCATTACCCAATATTTGAGGGTTATAACAAAAAACATTATTCTTCAGAAGTAAGTTATTATAGGGAATAAACTGTTGTAAAGCAAAATGGGACACATTGTCAATCATTTACATAGCCAGGAGACTTTTCCATGCATTCTCCCAGCTCTGGTAGCTTGCTTCAGCCAACTCAAAAATATAGTTTAATAGGTGATAAACAAATGATTTATTTATTTCAAAAGAGATTTTCATATGGCTCATACATTATAAATAAAGTGAACCTGAAAGGATTTAACTGTGGGTTATACGCTGCAATGTAAAATGATTTTGTCCCACAATGAGGACAAATCACCTTCTAGCACCTATACGGTTAAAAAACTGGACCTTTCCAACAGAACGGAAGCAAGTGTTGAGATCTTTTATATGAGACATCTTCAATTAAACTCTGTCTGCCTACTCTAAAAGTTCTGTACAGTACTTTTAATTTTGTGCATGCAAACATTGTGCAACCATATGTAACTTCTTCCTCAACTTGATGCCAGCATTTGCAAAGAAACTTTCTAGACAAACAAACTGACAAGCAAACAAATAAATAAATAAACTTTCATTCCCAGGCAGCGCACGCTCTTTGAGAGCAGCTCGAACAGAAAGAAAGTCTTTCTAACAACTGCAGCTCCCCATATGGAACCAGGCTGTCTTTATTTCTCGTCTTTCAGCAACTGCTGAACCAAGGGGAAAAGTTTTTCCTGGTGACAGGGTCATGGACAAGTTCTTGATGAGTGAGAAATGAGAACTGTGAGGACCTGCAGCCGCTTAACTCCAGTTCTTCAGCAGGCGATGTAGATAAACATCCTGCTATTCATGACCTAAATAGAAGCTTAGGTTTCCTCCAATCCTCTGATTTTTAACAGCCGGTGGAGGGGCTTTTGAAGGAGGGCTTCTGTCTCTATTTTAAGCATGAAAATAATTAATATTCAAATTCTTGTGATATTAGCGAAGTATGAAAATTTGATATGCTGGCACTTCTTATACGTGCCTTACAATGGTACTATTTACGGTGTTAAATGTTGGAGAGGTTTAGCTTCTGTCCCAGAAGAGTTCTCAGTTCTGCTGCAGGCCATCTTCACCTCGGCTGAATATTGATATTGATTTGCAAATGAGCTGAGTGCTCCAGTCATGTTGCTGAGCCTCCTTTTTCCCAGACACTGAATACCCCTGAATGTCTTCTGTTACGTAACTTTTGTGCTGGTGCCACCAGCGCTGACGGCGGCAGAACACAAGGACTGCCTGTGTCTAAAAGTGTCCTCCTGATACCCCCTCCTGGGTCTCAGATGTGAAAAGAGGAAGGACAAGGAACTGCTGTGACACAGAGCAGTGGGGAATGCAAGAGGTAAACAGAATTTGGTCTTTTTTTGTGGGATGGGGGACTCTGAATGTAACCCCTTAAAAAAAAGCCTCTTTCTGCATCTGCAAAACCAGAACAAATTTATCAAGCAACAGAAATATTTTCAGCACTGGCTCAAGCATTCTTTTAAGAAAAAATATAAAAGTATTTAAGTAACTTGGTAACATCATATGTTAATAGCAATGTGTTCTTAATGAAAATAACTATGGCACCTTCATAAATTCCCCTTGCCTTTTTCACATCTTGTGACAGCATAACGAGAAACTTTATTGTATTTAGTTGGGGTTTAAAAGAACAACACAAAAGAGTGTTTATCTCTGAAGTGTAAGGTTGCATGGGTTTGGATTTATTTTAAAACTAAAAGTGTGAGAAGTGCAGTATGGATGCTCAGTCAGCTCCCAAGAGATTTAGATTCAGAAATGAATGGAGAACATCTGCAAACACAGGGTCAGAAAGGGTTGGACAGCCTATTTCCCTTAATAAGAAAAACCATCATCTTAAACCTGCTTTCTGCATTTATCCAAGGTTTCTCATGCATGACATTAAAATTTGTTTGATGATGTGAAATATTAAGGTGTGACCACAAAGCAAACACAAAATAAATTTGTGAAGTGGGAAATAGGTTTTATATCAACGCATGAATAATTCGTCTGCCACTTTTGCAGCTGGTAAAATGCAGTGTTGTTGCAGGTCAATGCCTGCAGCCATAATGAAAAAATAAATCTTACAAGTATTACTATTTGCACTATATAAAACAAAGACCTTCAAAATGCTGCAGGAGCTTGTCCACTTATTGATTTTGGTTTATTTTTTTGCAGTCGACCTGTAGAACATCTTCTGCTTCTTTTGATTGTCAACAAAAATATTGACTTCCAAGTATGTTTAAAAGTTAAGCAATTAACCATTGTTTGAGTTTTTTTCTAATTTAAGTTCTCACTTTACAATAACCCTTAAAACACCCCTTAAAAATCACACAAATATGGATGTTGAGCATTTATTTTTTTAAATAAAATGACAAACACATATTTATTATTTGTGTTATCCTTTGTAGATTTATGTGCATGACCAGCACTTGGTTAACTCTTCCCAAAAAAATGTCATATTTTCTTAAAAAATAACATCCATCCCTTTGTAAGTGGTTTTATACAGTGGATTAATCCATGACAAACAAAATTTGCTGATCTCCAGAGTCTCATTCACAAAAAGGCTACTGCTTTCTATTAGAGACAGTGACGTTTAATGAGAGGCACTTACATTAAACTCTAGCACAATTAGGCGTTTCATGACAACCTCAGGAGTAAAATTAATCCCTCGAATAAAATTGGTCTCAGTTCTCAATATGTCACCCCGTGGGACGCAACTTCATTTCTATTCATTGACCCTCCATGAATTAGAGCTCATTTCCTGAGAGCACGGCTTTGTGGCGGCTCCCGCAGCAGGATGCATGGCTTTCATCTGCAGGAGCTCGGGAAAAAAACTTCCCTTATTCTCGTTTGATTCGAGGATTAGATCTGATTACAGATTTGAGCCGGACAACCTCTGCAATGGCCACGCAATCTTCTTTTCTCCTCTTGTTAAATTTACATAAAATTGATGGGATTTCAATCCGAGACTCCTTCATAAGCACAACAGGGATGTGTTACAGAGGAGCCTGCTTATTATCAGCAACTGGTGCTTCAGTGGAATAGTCAATGATCAAATTAATAGCTTTTAAACATCTTTTAAAATGACATTCAGTATTTGTCATTTGCCTGCATTTATCAGTGGACAGTAAACAATTTTCTTCTGCACATTTTGTCTCAAATGTCATGTTTCTGCCTAATAAAATTACTACTTTTCAACAACAAGACAAAAACATGTTTTTTCTTCTGCGCTTTGGTGGAAGTGTATTTTGTGGGCGTGTATGTAAACATATTCTGACAGCAGCTCTCAGGCAACGAGAGCCATGTGTCCCACAAGCAACAAAAATAAAACAAGAAAATAATAATAATAGTTTGAACACAACCAATTTCCTTAGTCACTCTTAGCCCACATCTACTGAAGGACTGGTCAGCAGCAGTAGAAAACAAATAATACATCTTTTTTTGTTTGTTTTGCATAATCATGAAAATATCTGTTTTATAGAAAATTAAATACACTTACAGTATTTTACAACTTTTTTCGGATACAGGTGAGCTCAAGCAATACTACAAAGCTTTTGAAAACGAAAAGATACTAGACTGGAAATTGTAGGGAGGGATTGGTAGTAATACATGTGCAGCTTTAGGCAAAACAACAGACACCCTGCAGCAGCAAAGTAAAATCACTAGGGTCACTAGAGCACAGGAAGGGCTGGGGGCCTGATGGTGCTGGGTGGGTGGGGAGGTGGCCATGGTAGAAATGTAAGTATGAAAATGGGAGGCAGTGAGGCAAGATGTCGTAAAGTGATAGTTTAGATTTTTTTTGGGTGAGTCAGTGTGAAGATATTACCAGTAAAAGCTTCTGTCCTTGCAGTAAACAGATTGTCATGTCATTATTTTTGTCAGAAAAGTGAGGAACTACTTAGAACAATGAAAGGTTACAAGACATTGTAGCCTTTTATTGCTAGTTAGCAGGGACATCCATTTTAGCTTTCTTTTTTCGTCAAACAACTCCAGTTAACAATATTTATAATTCTGGAATAAAATTGTGACTCATACTGGTATCATTTTTGAATAATTGTATCAAACAAACAGAATGTCTGTTTGACTGTTTTAATATCATTAACAAATATGACCCAATTTCAGATGTTTAGTATCACTAGCAGAACAATGTCTGTGGTACCACCTAAAATGAAGTGGCTGCCTGTGATTTCAGATTGCCTGATCATCATCATCCCACCAGTCTGTGTAAAAAGTTTAAACTAGACAAGAGTTTGAGTAATAATTTTGATTTCCTGTCAGGCTGTAACTAACTGCCTTAGTTTTCTGTCTGGATAACTTTTAGCTTTCAACATGGGGAATTCATTACTTTTCATCTGACGTGTTTAACTGTGACATCAGTGTTCTACAGGTAAGGGTACTGTTACTTAAAATAACTGTAAATAACTTCAAAAATATCCAAACCACCTTTTTAAGAGATCTTGCTTCACTATATTTTGTCATAATACTTTGGATGATACCTAGGAATCTTGTGTCTTGTTTTTGTACAGTTTGTCACCCGAAACTGACTTGCGTTGTCTGAGCAGAGAATCTTCTCTCTATGAATGGAATACTAGAGAAAGACATTTTCACAAAGCAAGGGCACCTACAGTCTTTTCATGTGAGGTTACAAAACAATGTCTTTTTTTCACTGTGCTTTCCAGAAATCTTTTCGTCATTAAACCTGCTGCACTACTTTCTTCTTCGCCCACCAGCTTGGTCTTGGCCATACAAAAAAAGTTGCTTATACTGAGCACATTGTCCACACATTCTTTGTTGTTGTTGTTTTTTGTCAATGTTCATAAGGTTGAGAGTTCGTTCTCAGCATTTGTGGTCTTAGGGTTTTATTTGGAGGATTTTGGTTCAAGCTTCTCAGCAAAGAGAAACAACTGAAAGCAGGATCATTACAAGGGGAAAGAACAGCCGATGCTTTATGGGGTGATGATGGAGTGCTGCCCGTCCAGATAGCTGGTCATCACACTCTCCGGGACCCTGGCATCTAGCTCTCTCACACAGGACACCCGTGAAGCCAGGGGCACAGTGACACCGTTGGTGGTGGTGGCATGTGCCGCCGTTCTGACAGCGCAGCATCGCATTGTCACACACCCGAGCTGTAGAGACAAAGCAGAAAGGGCAGGAGAGGTAGACAGGAAGGCGTGATTAATAGATCACTCAGTGAAAGGGGCAGAACAGAACATCAACAAGCAGGTTCATAGGGCACAAGCTGCCTCTTCCTGTCCTGTCTGCATAGCTCGGAGTCCTTACTGAGTAGCAGGCAAGTCAGGAAGGGCCAAATCAAGTACAGCAAACAGTGTTGAAAAATACAGAACAATCAGCTGTATGAGAAAATATTTGCACTAAACAGCTGTTGTTCCTAGAAGAATGTTAGTGGTAAACATCTTTCAAAAAAAAGTATCATTGCCTAGTACAGCAAATACTTTCCTAGAAATTAACAGGTACTTTCCAAGAACTTTTCTGGAACTTTGCAGATACTTTGGTAGACTTTTTTGTGAAACCTACAGGCTAGTTTTCAAAAATCACCACATGATGCCAGACCAGGTACTTTCCTGGAACTCACTGCACACCTTTCAGGAAGTAACCTGTAAATACTTTGCAATTTTCAAGGAAGCCACTTATAAGTCTTTGAGAAAGTTCCAGCAAAAGACTTAGTATGTTCCTGTAAAGTTCACGAGTAGTACTTGCTATATTTAAAAAATGTTCCAGGAAAGATCCAGGGCAGTACCTGGTTAACTTCAGAAGAGTTCAAATAAAGTAGTTGATAAACTCCAGGCTGTACCTGGAATATTCGTGGAAAGTACCTGTTGGTTGTTGTAACGTACCCACAGGGAATCAACTGGTGAGTTTGGGGAAAATTTTGAGGAGAACAGATATTAAGTTTCAAGAAAACTCTAGAAAGCTGTGAAAGACAATATGTGGACTACATCTGTATATGTAGTACTCCATAATATGGAGTTAAGGACCAGTGAATCAAAGGAAGTAGGGCAGATTCATGTATCTGCTGTACTGTATAATATCTAAAATAACAATACTGTGAATACTGAATTTAAACATCAGTCACACCACTTCCCGGTCTATATATTTTTTGTTGAATGCTCAGTTTCTCCTAGCAATCTTGAATGCATCATTTAAATTCAACAGCCAGGCTATGGCTTTGTGTTGGCTTTGAATTGTTAAAAATCCCTTCTGCTTTTGAGTTATGTGGAAATGACATCTACAAAGTGAATTGATTTTTTTCTGCTGTTGGAAGGAGGGTCAAAGTTGTTGGCAGAACATTATGAAGATGGTTTTCTGTATGTATGGCATATCAACTAACAAAATACCACAGCCTTTCCAGTTGGTGTTATTTTCATCTTTGTAGTCAAGCTTTCAACAAAAAATACCACATTGTTAAAAAAGGTTCCATTCCCAGTAATGAATTGCCTTAATGCCCATCAAATCTTTATTTATTTGAATATAGAGTGATGAGGATTACGTAAGATGATGTTCACATTTTTCTTTTTTTTAGATAAAACCTCACAACTCAATTATCTCAGGAAGCCGTTCCACTGGCAGAGGTGAAATCCGGGAAGAGGTAATGTTTGCACAAAGATTTCAGTGTAATTGGATATCTCCTCCTGCATAAATAGTAATTACATTTTTGGTTTTCAGTAGTGCGGCTCATGCATCGGAAAAAAAAAAAGAACAAACAATAATTTTTCATACCAAAACTGATTAAAAACGCATTGGGATTGCATCTAACTGAAAATCATTTACTAAGACGTTGCTTGTGTTGTTCGCGTGAATGGAAATTCCACATGTGGATCCAGGTTTCTACCTTCAGTATGACATTTTATTATGTGCTATGATGGATGATTTTTCTGTTTTTATGTGCATTGAAATTTTATTTATAAAGAAACTGCATAGGCAAACATTGCACTATTTCCAGTCTCTTACTTAAAATGCACAAAAGTGCTCTGTGACAGATTCTTTTCAGCATCATCCATAAACAGTGGTGCAAAATAATATGGTTGCCAAGACACATTAAACCAGACACTGAGACAGATACTTTGGACAGATTTAAACTATTTAATACCAAACTGTAAATACTAAATAAGATGATAAAACATGTTCTTTAAATAATATAATTCAGCCTTCATGGCCCAGTCAACACATTAACATTGTTGCCTATGGGTGAATGATGCTCTTTGTGTCCTCTGGCTGTGCCTCAGGACTGTGGTCTCCCTCAAAGCTGCCTGAAGTAGCTTGTATTGTACAAGTCCATGTTAGCCATTTGGCTGGTTCTGTGTTAGAGGATAAAGAGAAATGGAAAAAAAATAAAGCATATTGATGCTAGAAAGTGTCACACAGAAAATGATGTTAAATATCAAGAGTTAATATGTAAAAAAAATACATATTACTAATCGATAGGGTCATAGATGAATGAAAGGATAGCAAGTTATTTCATCGTAAATCATCTTCTGTAGATCAGATGGACAATGAAACAAATAAAAAAATCCTGTGTGAAATATAAAATTTATCTAAAACTTTGTAATGTATAGTGTTTGACACATTCTGTTATTTAACTTACTTAAAATTAAAACAACTATTTTTCAAGGCTTTTTCATGACTATAATAATTTAGAAATGGTCTGATTGCCTAAAAATCTAATTCCAGAGTGGCTAATAGTGAAAGTGCTGTCTTTTTAATGCATCCCAGAAGAACTTCCTAAAACCTTGAAATGTCTATTTGATATGTTCAACTTTAGTGATAACTTTAAATCTGATGTATATATACTTTTTTCTATAACACATCCTCTTTATTACGAAACTGGAAACAAGTAGTCATGTGATGACAACTTTTCAGATTTGCCCTAATTTACAGCACAACAAAACTTGGCTTTTCAATAAAAAATAAACAAATATTGCATATTTACTTGAATTACAATCAGTATAGAATATGTGAATTGTGTGTTATTGTTTTTTTTACATAATCTTTCTGCTTGAATTTAAGTAAAATTCCTTTTTATGACATCATTTACTCGTACTGGCAGCAGGGGAAGACAGCACCATGCGGCACACCCTCTGCAGACATATGTGTGCCGCACACCTCTGTCAGATGTGTGACATTTTAACAGTGTAACTGTTGTGACAGATCCGTCCTCAGGCCTCGGTGGTACATGAAGCAACAGGGAGAAAAATTCTCTACAGCAGCGCCACAACAGTGACACGAAGGACAAACATCTGACGCAATTGGAGGGTGTGTGTTTTAAATGTCATTGGATCTTGTGCACTCGGGTGTTTCTCCTTCATGCCAATTTTTTTTGAGCCAATTAGAATAATATTCACTCATTAATAACCCAAATAAGTAAAGTTTGTGTATTGGGATGACAGGAAATGTTTTAAATTCAACTGATTGTCTAATCTTCTCATCTTCCTGAGGTCTTGATGTCCTCTGATACTCTGCAACTGAAGTCAGAGAGATACAGTGTACCACAGTATGATAAGAGGCTGGGAGTCACAAATCAATGCACTCAGTCATATCTCCTGCAACTCTTCCTTTTTGCAAAAGATCATGATCCGATGTGTCCAAGGAAGTTATGTTGGCTACATGTGGCAAGCCTAGCTAAGTGTTTAATTTCAAAGCAACAAAACCAATATCATAAGAATCGAGTCTAATTCGTGAAGCTTGAAAAGGATAATAAAAGACAACCAAGACCCCAAAGAGACAGCAGCACCTCTATTTAATTACATGTAAAAGGCAAAGTTAAATCATATCCACGTTGATGCATTTAATAATTTTGAAAGGCGTTTATAGCTACGGATTCACCAATGCAATTAATCATAACTGGAGATATTTCTCAGACACAGGATCTGCTAATTATATGCTTGGAGCAAGAATAGTGTTGTTTCAATTACACCCAGTCAATATCTTTTGCCATGATGTCGGTGTAAGCTGAAACGTCGTCTTCAGTCTTGCCTCCTCTTATTATATTAACATACAGGCTTCATCATTAGTCAGTGATTTAAGACTCTGAAGCTCAATATGCACTGCCAGTGTTATGATACACCACTTGACTGTGGAGGAGATATAAAATATCATCTCTAAAGACAGAACAGCAAATGCTTTCCATTTTTACGGGAGCGTTGCACTGGCTAATGCATTTTAATTTGAAAGTGTGCATAAGTAAAGTTGACTACTTCATTTATGAGCAATGAAAAAGCCTGAAATAATACAATTTCGTTTTAAGAAAGAGGTAAAAGGAATACATCTAGTATGAAATTCTGTGTTTTGGGGTAATTTCTACCTTGGATTTAAAGTGAGATATACAAAAATGGTTCTAAATAGCCAGATTAGTTTAACTTCAGAGATCTCATGCTTGACTGGTATTGTCCAAGCAAAAATAACAATCACAAATCCATATCTTGGAAGCACATTTAGTCTTGTGTATTGGATTTTTCATGGTGTTTATTAGTAACAAAAAGGACATAATAGGCGCTTTGTCAGAAAAAGCAATCAACACCAAATGACACATTTCTTTGATTAATGGTTGGAATATTGTTTAGGAAGTCAACAAACAAGCACATCAGGGGAGAATAACTCACATAAATCACCATGGTTATTCCTAGAAACTGATTCAAATGAGTGTATTATTGGTAAAGTGCCTTAAGGCAACATTTGTTGTAAACTTTTGTTATACAATTAAAGCCGCATTGAATTACATTGAATTTTGAGTAAGCTTGGAAAGCTGTGATTTCTTAATACTTTCAATGTTTTTGGATAATTCTTTGTGTCTCTTTTTATTTTGTTATGTGATGAACATGCATCATTTTAGCACGTAATGGTAAAATGAAAAGAATAAATGGTTTTCACAATTTTTCTTTGTGAAAGAAAATGCTGTGTTTAGTTCTTTTTAGTTTGATACCTCTAAAATAAATTCAGTGCAGCCAAATGACCAGAAGTAACCCAATATGTAAAAAAATTATCCACCTGTATGTGAATTAATCTGGGTATGCAAACAACTGAAAAACATAACACATGGTGGCGGCAGCATCATGTGTTGGAGATGCCTTTCTTTAAAAAGCTTTAAAAGCTGCACAAAAATTATGGACTAGTCAAAGTCTTAACCTAAACCAAATTTAGAATTTGTGGAAAAATTTACAAACTGTTGTTTAAAGTGCAATAACACTGCTGGGCTAGCTTAGGCTACTAAGCAAACTGGACAAAACCATCATTCTCCAGTTATACCAAGCTGATGAAGACAAGCCCCAACAGACTAGCAGCTGTAATGGTACTGCAGTGTGATTCTACTAAGTACAACAGTCACAGTGTCAGAAATAAACAACTCCAAACTTTACATATTTTTATGTTTATTACTTTGTGTTGTTCTGTCAGATAAAATGTTAAAAATTCTTTACATTTATTTAAAAAGTGTCTTTTATAGCATGTCACAATCGCAGGTGAAAGAAAGAAACTTGGAATTTGCTCAATCAAATTTCAGCAGATTTTTATTTCTGAACTAGAAGACTTAGGGTCACACACCTGAAGCATCACAGCCGACAAGATTTCACAAACCAATTAAAGCCAACTGAACACTTCACTCTCACGAGGGCGACAGTTTAAGGCGTAAACAAACTGACCTGTGGATATTAGATGATATCTGCAAGAATAGAAAATATTGTATGAATTCAGACCAACTGTATTTCTGTCCCAGACTCCATCGAATGAAAGGGATGCCATTCAAAATAGGTACAGTTTATAACTATGATTTTTGTAATTAATTTTGTCATTTCTTTTCATTTGAGGTTGTTTTTTGTGACTTTTGTAGGAAGTTTTAATATCAGTTTTATTCTAAAAATGCTTTTCAAGTTGCAGGATAGTGGCTCTCGAGAACGGAAGTTAGACAGCCGTGGTGTGGTGCATCTCCAGCTTCAAAAGGCAATGCACTTTGAAGCTCACCAAAGCTGACCCTGGATTCCTTCATACTATTAGCCTAGTTTGTGTCACAATCTCTTCAACTTTAAATTTAGTTTGATATTTTTAGTCTGTTCATAGTAGTTTCAGTGCACACCTGTGTTTTTCATCCCTGCTTACACTTTTCTCTGTACCTCATGCTCAGTCACATCTGTTCTTCATGTGTTTATTCTGCTGTATGGGATTCAGTAATCAAAGTAATTAAGTAAGAGATGTTGGTTCATAAGACTGCAAGTTTTAATCTTCACACTTATTTAAATAGACCTATGTGGGCTTGCTGGGCTCTTTTTTTGATAAGTTCATTTTGAAATCACATGAACAGAAATCTACATACTCTTCAGAGCTGTTTATAATTCATGAACATGTGCTAATTTGCTTGGTTTAATGAAACTGGCTCATATTTAATTTAAAGAACTCTTCTGTAGCACAAATAAAATGATTAGCTGTACTGCTTTCATTTGAAATTCAAATATACCAGCTTTGACCACAGAAATGTTCATTCTGAAATTTTCAGAGCATAAGTGATAGCCTGATCAGTCTGTTTTGAAAAGGTATGCACAGAAAACTTACTGCACCTGACAGAAAGTTCATTTAGATTAATTATGTGCCCAGACACCTTATGTTGAAGCAATAGATTTAGAAAAAAAAAAAGGATCTACAAAAGCGAGATGAAAAAGAACTCCTCCCTTTATTTTGGAAATCCTTAAAGTCTTACTTTAATTTTTCCTCCTCCTCCTAGTTGTGAGAGCAGTGGTGCAGATGCGACTTAACACTCACTACACAGGATATCTGGGCATGCGGATTAGCTGGAGATAGCTGGAGATCAATCTACATAAACCTCCCTGAAGCCTCTTTTCTCCTTCCTTCTCCTTCTCTGCGATTCCTTTCTGTATACTTCCTTTTTCTACCTTAAGAAGAAGACAGAAAGGGTGCATCCCCAGAGAGCATTCTGGGTAATTAAAAAGAGGGCATGATCAAAGAGGTTAGAAGGCTGTGGACTCGGTGATCCTGAGGCACGCGGCTCGTTCCCTGCAGTGTTCTCACAACAAAAAAGGTCTGCCTTGTAAGGACCAGCGTGTGTCTGTGGCGGCAGCATGAAAGGCAGCTTTGGTCAAAACAACCTACTGATTTCTGTAATTTCCATACCAACACAAAGGCTTTTTTCCTTCTTTTTTTTTTAAACAGCCTATCAATAAGCAGTCAATTCAGTCTGTGAGTTGGTAATGTCATGCTGAAGTTACAAAGCCTATGATCCTACCTTGGTTACGATTTGCAACACCGAGAGATGAAGCATTTGCTCGATCTGCGTGGAAATGGAGAGGGTATTTATTACATCAATTGTCATATAGTCCAACCTTTTATGCTTTGAAAGCGGGGGGGATAGCATGCATAGTCCAGTTTTGTTGTTGTTTGTTTTACAGTATTCTATATCTCATCTGTTTTATATCAGTTATTTGAAAACTTTAGCAGAATATCGGGGTAATAAATGAGTTAATGCACAGACAGAGTAGCGTGCATGCAGCCAAAGTGAATTTTCCACAACAGAAAGGCAGGGAGGTCTATGCATGGAAGTGGCTGTTGTTATTCAGCATGTGGAGTCACCTTCAGGCATCAACATCGGTAGGGATGCGCGGCTGGAGCCACGTCTTCATAAAGAATGGCTTTTTCTTTGCTTTTGCTTTGGGCACATATTTGCGTGTGTGTGAGTGTGTTTGAGCAAATATTCAGGAGTGTAAAGCAGATATCTTTCTTTGTTGTGCTAATGCAGGGGCAATTGCAACATTAAAAAGAAAATCTAATTAGTAAACAATGTACATTTTAACATAACTAGAACACACCTTTTGACTGTTTTTATAAAAACTAAAGTAGATGTAACATCCACGTAGCAGAGCTCTCTTAAAGTATGTACACTGTTTTCATCCCCATGTGGTACAATGATTACTATATTTAGATTTCAAATACCAGACCAACACAAAGTAGTCCATTTAAAGTTTGTGACATGCATTTGTATTCATCCCCACAGACTGCAGAACAAACTTTCTCTGCAATAAAAGCTGCATGTTTTATAGGCTTGTTCTTTACAAAATGAAGGCATTATCTGCAAAAGAGCTGTAACTCTGTAAGATTTGCTACTGAGCCTCAGTAGACAGCAGTTTTCAGGTTGCCATAGATTCTTAATTAAATGTAGGCCTTCACTTTGGTTGAGTCATTCTAAGGCATGAACATGCATATGAACAATTCTATTATATCTCTGGCTTTATGTTCAATTATTCTTCTGCTGGAAGGTAAACTTTCTCTTTAGTCTCCAGTATTTTTTTTTAACATTCTCTAACTGTTTTTGTCCAGAACTGCCCTGTTCTAAGCTGCTCCCTTCAACTCTGACCAGCTTTCTTGTCCCTGCACAAGAAAAGCATCTCGATGGAATGATGATACCAACGTCATGTTTCTCAGTGGGGGTAGTTGGTTTCACAGCTCACATAGCATTTTCCATGGTGGCAGAAAGTTTCAATTTGATCTCTACTGACGTCAGAACCATCTTAAACATGGCTGCTGTGTTCTCTGCATGGCTTGAGTCATTTTTCTTAAACAAGACTTTTTGCGACTTCTTTCAACAACCGCTTTCTTGTTGACACTCTTGCATAAATTTGCATAGTGCAAAATTAATAGTTCTGGCAAAAGACTCTCCCACCTGAGCTGTTGGTCTCTGCAGCTCCTCCAGTGTTGCCATGAATTTCTTGGCTGCTTGCCAGTTCTATCTGGTTGAATACAAATGCACGTACCAGTCAAACTTATTAGATTAGATTTATTTCTGCTTTATTTTTTTAAACAAGAAATAATTTACCCTATGCTTCACTGTTATTGTAAATGATATTTTATTGATTGAATATATAAAGTCTGATTAAAATACATACAGGTTTGTGGGTGTAAGTTGACAAAATCTCAAAAGGTACAAATGGCATGAATACTTTTCAAGGCACTAAAAAAGTCATGGTAAAGGTTTTGACCTAAAATTCTCTTTTCATTTATTTTTGTTCAACAAGAAAGCTACAAATAATAATAAAAAAATCTTTATACGTCATCTGTTAATGCACTGTTTTCAGGCTCTATCATGTTGTGTGTTATTCTCCATAAAATTGTTTTGCGTTAATTTTCAAGAGGCTCAAAAGGCAAAATTTTAAGAATAAGAAGGCCTGTTCACACAAATGACCATTTTTTATTACATGAAAATATATAAGATCTAAGGCAAATCTCTCCTTTTTGAAACTTTTATTTTTTTTCGAAATCATTGCATATCATTCTCTTCATGAGATGCACAAAAAAAGTATTTTCTTCCCTCCATGCATTGGACCACTTTTATTGATTAGTTGGAATATAAAATGTGCTGTTCTGCAAGAATGTCTGGTGTAAATGGATTTGTCTGACAATGTAAAACATGCTGATCACTGCTGCACATGTGCCACAATTTCTCACACCAACATCATCAGTTCAACAAGAGTTAGTCATGACTGGGGGACGAAACCCATTAGTCAGCATGCCAATTAAAAAGCTCGAACAACTTACGCACTGGTCCATGATTGCTGGGAATGCCTGCGGAAAGAAAAGACGGGGGGAATAAGTGTTTCATTCAAGTGGCAGCTTTATGTTTGATACATTAGTTATAAAATTGCAAGAGAAAGCTGTTTGATGGTGGGGATTTTTTTTGCCCTGCAAAGCCCAATGACACAACACTTATCCATTTGGCTTCTGCTGTGTCTGCTGATTAGCAGCAGTTCGAGAACCTGCTCCAAACTCCACCTTTTGCTGATGATAATTATGGGTCGGCCAGAGACAAAATGCCAAAGAATTCAAAGGCTCAATATAAAATAGAAATCTTTTCACCAGCATTTTTATTCATGTTTGGAAAAGTTCCTGGAGCTTCCCTGCAGCATCTGTTTGCTCCATATGTTTTATCAGTATCTGGCTGTGGCTTTACCATCTCTGCATTGCATAATAATCATCAGTGAGTGATTCCCAGCCTACAATTAATTCAATTTCTGATCTTTTTCACTTTGTGTTCTGCCATTATTTTGGGGGTTTTATGTTGTTTGTTTCCCATTCATCAATTCATTACCCCTCTGCGGCTATTGCAACAACTGCTGGCAGGAGCAAATCAACACTGCAACCACAAATGGCCAGAATTTAAAGTCCAATTTGGAAGCCACTGAGCGAGGCCCAACAACAAAATAGTACTTCTGTGTTTAGAAATAGAGGGCAAAC
Organism: Xiphophorus couchianus; assembly: GCF_001444195.1. Lineage (NCBI taxonomy): Eukaryota > Metazoa > Chordata > Actinopteri > Cyprinodontiformes > Poeciliidae > Xiphophorus > Xiphophorus couchianus. The sequence continues at coordinate 21,522,100 of NC_040233.1, forward strand.
AATGTTGACCTTTGGAGGTGTTTTTATGGTTTGATCAAACTCCTGCCTCAAACCCCTCTTAACCTCTGAACTTGCTTGGCAAAACAAGATGAGTTGACGCTGCTGGCAAAGTGGACTGTCAACTAAATTCTTGGAGTGATTCTTCTTTTACAAAGGCAACAAATTTATATTCTTGCCTTCAGGGTTTCTGCAAGTGTCAATGCAAAACAACTTTTTGTGATTATGTTTAAGACCAACAAGATATAAGACAAATTAACCTAAGTGTTTACTCAATAACTTATGCGAAACCATTTTAATAACTTCAGCAAAGTAAGTACTACTTTACAAAAAAGCCTTATTGCAATATACAGTATGCTTCATAAGTTATTGATGTGTTTTAGTCTACTATTTTACAGCAAAAGTACTTAAATCTTGTAAAATTATCCATACTCCTTGATATTTTCTATTTTTTTTCTCCACTTAACAACCACAAACGTTTAGCATATTTTATGTGACAGACTAACAATGTTGTGAAGAAGAAAAAGAATTACACCTGGTTTCTGAAGAAAAATCTGAAAATATGCGGCATGGATATGCATTTTACTCTCATAATCCTCATTAAAAGCAGATTCAACCGCATGCCTTTGGAGAATCTGTCAACAGCAAAACTATTAGTAGTGAACTTCAATAACCTGGGGCCTCATGTAACTGAATTCTGAAACTTGCAGCGCACAAAAGCTTCTGATGTCCAAAGCGGTCTACATATGTGATTGCTTACACTTTGTAAACCATATTTTGCAGACATGGAGAAACATTCAAAGTTCTAAATGTACAAAGTTGATATCTTAAATCTGTAGCAACAGGCGATTCTGTAAAAAGAGTGGGTACAAGTGCAAGCCCCCACCTTTTTAAATTAATACCACCATGTATCACTTCACAACTATATGCAAAATGTTTTGTCTATCCCAAGAAATCCCAAGAAATACATTGAAGTTTGGGGATTAAAAAAATAAAAGGTTAAAGGATATGAGAATGTTTGCAAGTCACTTGTCAATAAGGTGACAAGGAGCTGAGAAAGAAAAAATAACTGTATTTCATTTTAACTGCCTAAACATACAATTTCAAGCCACCTTTTAGTAGCAGAAGCATTTTACGCTGATTGTCTTTTTTTGGCTGATGCTGACTTCTGCAGCTTTTTTTTTTTTTTTGTAGTTCTGCCCTGGTGGTTGAAATTTTGACCTATTCCTTTTTATTACAAGGGATAATAGAGAAAAAGTGTGCAGCAGCTTTTTTTTGAAAGAAGTTATAGGTTTGAATCTATCAGATACTGAAGTAATTACAAGATTAAATGTCCCTGACCTTTATCTGAATTTTATTAAACTAAACTAGACTAATGGGGTATGAACATATATGCAGTCGATTGATATATTGACAGATTACAAATGATGGTGAATTTTAGTTTTGATGGATTTAATGAATAGATTATTCAGTATTTGAGCAGCTGATCACTGATCAGAACTGATCATGGAAAAATGTGTCCAATTCTGATCTCTAACCGACTGATACAAGCATCTTGAATTATATAATTCTTTCTCTAGTCAGAGTATAATAACACTGGAATGCGCTCAACGCATTCATTTTTAAGCAAGCAAATAAAATTGGTAGAATAAAAAATATAGCTTCAGACCTAACATGGTAAATTTAGAAACATTTCAGTATTATCTTAAGGGATTAAAGCAAAAATAATAAAAGTTTAAACTTTGTTTCTTTTTACAACCATTCTGATCCCATAAACCTTGAATTTCAGTCTTTCTTAGTCATGTCCTGATGCTGAAGGCTAGGATTTTTTGGGGGGCTGTAACTCATTTTATACCAGGGTTCCATGTACAGGGATATAAATATGTAATAGACCCTACCCAGAGATTAATGACTGCCATGATAAAAGAGGAAGAGTTGCTGACAGATGAAACCTATTAAACCATAATTACGTGTTGCATGTTCAACATATTTGTCCTGATATGAGCAGCTGTATGTTTAATTTTTTTTCATACAAAGCACTCTATGTAATAGATGAAGGCATGTTAAGTGTCTGAATCTGTTCTTAAGAGAAATAAGAATAATTCAAGACAAAATGTCCTCATTCAACACCTGGGGGACCAATATTGTTGCCTCACATCCATGTACAATATTATTGCATTTTATGCCACAGCCAAACAAGCGCTAATATTGCTTTTGATATGGCTAGACCTCGGTTTCATCAGTTCAGGGCAGATGCGTCCTGGTGGTGGATTTTTTTTTTCTTTTTTCTTTTTTTAATAATGGCCTGTCAATCTGACAGCAAGCTCCACATTGGAGGGAGGCAAATAAGACAGAGGAGGTACAGGGGTAAATCCAGCAATATCTCCTCAGAGTTCAGCGTTTCTCGTAAACAGACTCCCGCACACAGTCAGATGTGAGAACACTCAAAGGTCTGTGCACAAACATGCAAATGATTCACGAAGCACACATTCATACAAATCACTAGATAATTATCCAATTAATCAACATCAAATAAAAAACAATAAGAGCAGTGTTGCAGTAGAGGATCAATAGCAATATCATTTCCCCTTCAAACCTAATCAGAATTCAAGTCAGACAGTCAAAATGAGCAACTGAAAAACCTGCTATAAATCCTGGAGGACTGCTGCTGTGAGATTTGCAGACTGCAAGGCTGGGAAAAAAAGGGCCAAATCTGGGACTAGAGGGCTAGATCTTCCACCATCTGGCCACGCCTGGCCATCTAATGCCGCAACCCTACATAGCTGTGCTAGATTTATTGAGGCAATGAGCTTCCCTGCCCCCTGGCATGGGATTTGATAAATGTGATTCAACTCCTGTCCAAGATTATAATGGGGATAATGCAAAAGAGCACCTTCTGGCTCATAGATACCTTGCAAACTCTTGTACCTTAAGCTTGGGTTGCAAGACCTTTCTATTCAATTGATTAAAGAAAACTGTTGACCAGTGACGCAAAGTCGAAAAAGGCCACACACATATGTTGGACATGTTTCATAAGAGGATTGTAATCCATCACATTTAACATTACTCAGAAACTAGCAATTGTTACCTACTTGGTATTGCGCTTGCTTTTCTAAATTAACTAGCAGCACTCACGGTGACCACACATTAATTCTGGTTAAATCTTTAATTCTTTATACAAGAAACAACGAACCTCATTTAAATTGCTTAGTTACTGTTAGAAACAAGGTTTTGAAATACATTGAACTGTTTCTTTATTAAAGTCCTGACTTTTTCAGAGGCTTAATGTGACACCGATTGATACTTCTAAAAAATAATTAAAATTAACACCTTCTTACTGTATGTGGACATGCCATATGACTTTTGAATAAATAACAATAAAGCTGTTTGGCTACCAGAGGGAAGTTTAGAATAGTCAATGCACAAGCTTGAGTGTGATTGATGGCGCAAAAACATTCCTCCTGGCTCTGATTGGTTGTTCCTGACCAGAAGTGGTGAATTTCTGCAAACGGCAGTAGGATCACTGTGAGGAGCAGGAAACACTTGACATTTTTTACAAATTATTTGTTTGATATTCTGCTGGACAGCAGGATATGTATGAACGTTTAACAAATATGTAAAAAATACATTTTTCTAAAAGTTACCTACAGTAGCTTTAAAGCTTCACTTCAAGTCTTCCAAAACATTTTTCTGTCATTATGGTCATATAGCCAAATTTTTTTTTATCACCAGTGATCTTAAAATCTTCCTTCAAAAAGAATTGTTCTTGTTCACAGGTGTTCATTCAAATCTTACGTAATACTGTCCTTTGAGACTGACACTGAACAATGGTGCCTTAGGTGTAAATAAAATGATTCATTTTTTGGTCAGTAACTTAATTAGTTTCTGTTGTCTTGCACTTGAACATGATGTAATAGCAAAGGATTAAAATCTGATACAAATTTTGACAAAACCTTTCCTGTTTTAGTTCAGGTAGAATTACTAAAATGAATTCTACTCAATGTGCCACTAATTTCCTCTACTACTGTACTGTAACAGAAGCTTATTATACCCTGACCCTGACCATCATGGGCTAAACTGTTTAAATGAATAATAACCTTGGAGGATATAGACGTCTGAATTTAAACAGAGCAAAGAAAGATTATCAAGCAAGCCAGATTTAATAAACTATGAAAGAATGCCCTTTTATGTAGAGTATAAAACCGTCTGGTTTTAATGGTAAATAGTCTACAGAGTTTGTCTTTAAAATGTGACTTGGAGTCCCTTATGCATTATGGCTTTGGAGAAAACTTTGACACTTTATTGGTTGGATATTTCATTGTCAGTTATTAGTATCAATAATAAAAAAAAAAGACTGTGAATGCTGTGTATTCAGCTAGCAAATTAGTTGCATAAACAGTTTTTAACCTACCGAAGATTTTTAATCTTTAATCTACTAATCTTTAAGGAGGTTAAAGATTTTTAACCTACTTACATATATTTGCAGTTCCTTTAGGTATGGGGAGGTAGGAGCCCACACTCCAGGCCCTTCCATGGTAGTGCCTCTTGCAGCGGCTGCAGTCGGGCCCTGTTGTGTTGTGTTCACACTCACAGCCCAGCTTCCCCTTGTCAAACACACAGCTGTTGGCATGCAGGTTGCACTTGCACCTGAGACAAAGGAAAAGCAACAAAAGACAAAGAGTTGAATAGGCATTGAGCTGAATCCACTGAATCAATACGTTCTGAGGGGAATATACAGTCGGCCCTCACGGCAATTTTTATTTGTGCCTTTCAAATTTCTTTGACATGGGTAAATTGAAATCCTGGCGGGCTATCTGACTTGGATCATGCCTCCTCAAAGCTTCATTATACTCTCCTTAAAAACAGAAAACAAGACTTCATTTGTTGGTGCCCCTGCGGAGAGAACAGCATTGCAAATAAGGTCACTTTTGCCACAGTGAAAGCTAAATAAAAGACGCTCTGTTAGATTCACTAATTGAGCTTAAAACACGGCCTGTTAGAAAGATGATAGAAGGAAAAAAAGCTGTGTATCCTGGGAATTCTCTTTGTTCTTTATCTTTAAAGTTGCATTGTTTGCTGAAGACAGCCTTCAGCCTGGAAACTCAGATGGCGAGGCTGGTTTATTAGACTGAACTGCAGCAGAGCTGACAGACGCTCCTGCCAGGAGAAGAGAGAAGGCCTGACAGTTTTCTACAACGTCTTGGTCGAATGAGAGAGCCATGCTTCCAGGCTTAGGTGAAAACAAGATAGCTGCGGTTTCATTTAGAGTGACTTCAACCATCGGAATAAGCAGAGAGCAAATTACACGTACTCAAAATATAACCTTTCTCCACTGTGACTTGTGTTCACTCCCATGGAAAAGCTTAAGCTTTATCAGAGGCAGAGAGGGCTGTGCTTGTTGCAATAAGAAAGATTACAGTTCATATTCCAGATATGTATTCCAAATATAGCTCTCTGTGTTTACAGTTACTCCCAGTTGGGTAAAAGGTTACAACTTGTGACCTCAGCTTCTTGTGAGGTGGGAGGAAAGTGAATCAGTTGGGAGAAGAGCATGAAGTGGATCTGACACTGTAGACCTCCCAGGAGGCTCGGGCAGCTCACGGTTTCACATCAAGTCCATGTTTGTTTTTACAAAGTGCTTCCGAGGGAAGACTCTTCCTGTTTAAGACCGATCAGGCTTTTTTCGTTTTTGCCAGCAGTGAACATGAGACAGAATAATGACAGCAGCAGCCCGAAATATAGCTTTCTAATTGACTTCCTGGCCTTACTGTTAGATCCATCTTTATTAATGGAGGACAGGGATGTAGCTGTACACATGATTCATGGTTTCGTCTAGATGACAGTAAAACGGAGGAAATCCAAAAGGTTCTGTCCCTCTTCAATTGTTTGGGACAGAAAATTAGCCCTGCAAAACAGACTCCTCAATGAGGAAATAAGGTAGCATTCTACAGGTACCAAGGCTGGTATCTTTTTAAAATTTTAATAATTTTGGAAATATTCTCTAGAATGAGCTACCTAGTGCTCTATGTCCAACCTATACATGGTAAGTGATATTAGGATATATTAACGCCTTAAACAGGTTTCAAAGCTTCTGAAAATAATGTATGTGATTTATCGTATGGAATGTAAATAAGAGACCCTTAACAAAATGTGCGTTATATATTTTTAAATCTTTAAGGTGTGGCTTCGTAAGCCTGTTTGGTTATTGGCAGTATGATACAACACATTAATTCACTAAAGGTCCAAGCAAAATACTTTTTTCTAACAACAACAAAAATCCTACTTTCCAATTTCTATTTTCATTTTCCAAAACTATTGCTCCAGTGCAGTATCAGAGGTGCTTCAGGGAGTTGATATCTTTTCATCCATTCAATAGGCTTTTCTCTTATATGATCCACTGAACAATACTTCTTTTGTTCTCTAGAATCTTCTCATTTACAAATGCGTCTGTGTGTGCAATGCCAGCTGCATAGCAGCAAAGAAAACACTCCAAAGGGTCATATTCACTGTCCAAAAGTTCACTGCATTCCCTGTTTCATCTCTGGATTATCTTTACTATTTCTATCAACTAAAAAAACAAAATGACTCAAGCCGACCTCAGAGGCTTATCCCACCTTGGATGCTACAATTCAGCAACTTCCCATTGGTACAGAAATAGAAAGTAGATGCTATAGGCACTTTGAAATGTCTTGCTGCTGAAATGTGCATTACAAATAAAATTTGATTGATTGATTGATTGATAGGCCAAAGGTATCCAATTTTTTAGGATGAGATTTCCAATGACAAATTTAGATCATCTGAAATGGAAAATTTTGTGTGCAACACAGAGTACGTTTTCTTTTAATATAAATGATTTTCTGCTTTCATTTTAATATTGTAGTGAGTAGAATAATATGCATCCAGTGAATTTTGCCTCATAAATAAACTTGGCCACACCCATTCATTAACCTTTGCTACAAACAGCAATGACTTTCAAGGAAAGTTATCAATGGTGTTGACAAAAGAAATAGAAACCATTCGATCCAAATTTTGTGGAAAAAAACCCACAGTTTTTATTAAGGCCTACAGTGTAAAGGTTTGGACATAGTGCCCCAAGATAGTTCTTCTCAGAATTACCTTTTGAGATTGAAAGGTTTGCCAAAACTTCTTTCCCAAACATCTTAGCTTAGTCAGAAAGGATAGAAAACCCTTCACCAATGGTCAGTTTAGTAGAACTGCCATTTTCAAGTTTTGCCAAAGATTCTGAATTGAATTGAATTGTTGACTGATTAAAGTATATTCCACTAAACCTGCTTTTTATTTCCCTACAACCTAAACCCCTGACCAGGAAGCAGGCCATGTTTGGTCTGCCTTCTGTTCTTCATGACTTTTTGTTCACTGGTGTTCTTGAAATTAGTTTTAGAAGTATTAGATTAAATATAGAGATGAAATAGACATTTAAGTTACAGTGATCAAATTAATTTTATCATGCTTGGTAATAAAAAAATTAATAAAAATATGTTTTAGAAGAACTGCATTAAAGTCATAAATAACATACATCAAGAGCCATAATGGATAAGATTCATAAGCAGCATGGATTCTTACCCTAACAAAATACTCTTGTTACCCCACATTCCCCATTGTCCTTAACTTTTTAATCAATTAAAGTCCCCGCTCCACAAAATTAATGACTGGGTGTAGCTCCTCTGCCATGCAGACAGCAGTGACTCCCCGAAGTCAAGAGCGATGAGATTTGACCTTCCACTTAATTAAAAACCAGCAAAATCTGGATCATCAAGCCCAACCGGCGCAGCAAGCAGGCTGATAGAGGAGAGGATGTGGACTCAGGGGAGCTCTGGAATACAATGCTTTTGCCGCCGGCATTGTCATATTGAAATCTGAGAACTTTTTTTGTGTGGCTGCTGATATTGGTCACAAGAAGGGAGACATCCCTTGCCTCTTCCTTTGCTATTAATGCTATTCACTATTCAGACTCCAACAACCCTGTAAATCCCTGTAAAACTGCCTATTTTAATAAAGTCTGAACACATGTTCAAAAGAGGGAGGCTATGGTATAGATTTAGCAAGGATTTTATTTGGTACAAAAAAATTTTTTTGTGATCATTTAACCTTTCTAAAAAACACAATTTATCCAAAACTAAATGAGCCAAAACTCACTTAGTAGTTTCAACTGACTGGCACAAATTAAATTAAGTTCATAATAATTTGTTGTTGCGATATTGTGGCATAAAGTGCATTGCAAAAAAAAATTGTATTCTTTTGGGGGGTTTTTTACAACATGTGGTGCTTTGTTCAGTTTGTTTTATTTGGGATTTTAAGTGACAAAACAACACAAAAAAGTACATAATTATGAAGTGGGAGGATAATATGTAGTTTTTAAATATTTTCAGAAAAATATCAAATCTAGTGCAACCAATGTATCCGCCGATGCCCCCTGATGGATAAAAAGTCCTTTGTGCAAATTAGCCAGGCTGAGCTAAGCGATAACTCTTGTGGAGTGATAGCAATCCACAACGTTATTGGGGGAGTCTATTATCAGGACAAAATAGTTATGTACTCTACAAAGGAAGAAGAGCAACCAGAGAGATACCTTTGTTATTGTAAATAATAATTTGTTCTTAATAACTCCTCTGGTTAAATAACGGTTATATAAATAAATTTTAAAAAAAGAAAGTCCAAAAAAAAAAAGAAAGTCACGAGACGTCTTGTTTACAGTTTGATACAAGCCACTCTGGGATGTTGTGGACATACGGAGAAAGATGCTGCCGTCAATATTTACAGTTTTGGCCTAAATACAAAAGTGTTTTGTGGTGTGTATTACCACTGCATATCATCCGAACACAACACCCCAAAGCTGAAACATTCCACTTTTCATGCTGCTCCGGGGCATCTGGGGGGATTTCTTTGACTGATGAAAATCCAGGTTTTTATCAATTTTCAGGGGGACCAATAGGCATACTTAAATGGACTGGCACAATGCACAGACCATGACAGCCTTTCTTTCATTTAACATCCACCAGGAGCGGCTGCCAGGTGATTGGTTTGGAACTGTGTAGCAAAGCAGGTAGAATAAGGACCAAAATGAAAAATAGTTCCTTTCTATTTCAATTTAAAAAACTCCTTGAAGTAAACAGGAGATGCTTCACCTAGTAATCATATTGTTTAATCATATTATGGAAAATTAAGATGCAATGCAACTTGTTTTTCTTATCCTAACAGGTATCCTTCAAGTTTTTGTGCTACAGATGCAAAACTGGACAAATTCATTTAGACAACCGAGGTGACATTTGTGTTGAGTTTGTGAAGATATTTTGAAGAAGACAGCAGAGGTGTCCTTTGTCTTCTGCCGCCTACCAGCTGGCTGTTAGCTACTTAGCAGCTTGTTAAATGGCTCCCAGTGTCAAACACAATGTTTCGTCCTTGTGATAGATCATAAACTCCCTGATTTAAGACACTACAAAAAATAGACCAGAGAGCTAGCAGTTCAAGAAAACTTTCTATGTGCTAACCTCTAGACTACACGTACACTGAGCTCCCAGGAAAACACAGATGTGTATGATTTAAAAAATATGTTTTCTTAAATTATATTGGACACCAATGCCACTAATTTATTACAAATTAAACATTTAGAAATTGCTGAATAAACTCTTTCTTGACACAATAGTTGTGTCAAGAAACACACAATTATTGTGTGTTGTGTGGTTAGCCTTAGGCTAAATTTAGCCTAAGGCCACAAGGTAAGAGTCAAAAACATCATAAGTAGATAATTTAAGACCAATGTATTTTTTAACACTAGATAATTCAAATGTGAAAATCCAGTTGAACATCCTGGGGCCTTATTGACTGTACCTCCAAAACTGGAGAAGAGGAGCTGTGGTTCCTAATTCCATCAAACACTGAGGGCCCACTCTGTATTTAAACAAAGTTTAAACCTTTAATCTATCTGATCAAATCCCCCACCCAAAAGAATGTTTTCTGCAATAGTAAGGGGTAGCAGAGGTGACATTTACATATATAAGAAATCCCACTGTACAGTTAAGTCAGAAAAACAAACATAGAAAGATCTTTGTAATAATTTAGTTCATATTTATGAATAAAGGAATACCCAAATATTTAAATATTTGGCTCTAAAGTGTCAAAGTGCAACAATTCAAATTTTTTATTTGACCATATAAGCTTTCTATCTTCACATTTCAGCTAAGTTGACAGGAAATGTTGCATACTGAATTTAACTTGGTTTCTCTATCTCCCTCAGATCATTTTTTATGGAAATTCATTCTTCTTTTTACAACTGTGGAAAGATTTCTCTACCTAACCTTCCTCAGAGATGAATCACACATGATGACAGAGAGCCTTCTTTTTTAATCTTCATGGATAAAGACAAATAGGGAAGAGTAACAGTTATGTAAAAGCATTATGTTATATTAACTGAAATGTGTTGTCTCAAACTTTTTGTCTCAAGGTTACAATATTTACGGAGACAATTGCTTTTTTAAAAAACTAATATGGCCATTTTGACATTGACAGTATTTTTTTTCTCTAGAGATTCAACCCATGGCCGCTTCTCTGACTGATAAGAATGAGTGAAACAGCTTCCCTCAGGTCCGTATCTCACCTACTCCCTCGAACAAGTCACCCATGGTCAGAGCTTGTAATGTGCTTCCATGCTGAATAAATACATACTGAGTTTTCCTGAAACTTTTCTCAACCAGACACTTTGCAGAGGCTCAGATATGCTAAGCAGTGATTGCTTTGAAAGATATGAAGAGATCAAGGCTGGTGAGCACAACTTTAACCTTGCTGAAGTTTTAGAGTGCCAGTGTGTTTCCTTGGACAAACTAGAGTAACTTGCCAACTCCTACTGGGTAACGGAGTGATGCTTTTGTCTCAAAAAGAAAGCAAAAGCACTGTAGCACATGAAGGCTATGGAGGCAACAAAATCAGTTTCAGAATTAAAAGGTGCTCTTGAACATCTACTGAAAGTTTAAGCTGGCTTGCTTCTGCATTTTGTTTTTCCATTAGCAACATTAGTATAATTTTATGAGTCAAAATCTCAGAGAACATTTCTCTGTTTATCAAGAGTTTATCTTTAATATATATATATCCTTGTTTAAATGTTTTGATGATGTAAATAAGTGCTCTGAAAACATACTTACTGTACATCCTTACAATGTGTTTTTTAAAAATATTTTTAACTTATGTGATGGAGCTCATAAAAAAAGACAAAATCCTACCAAAACAAAACAACAACAAAAACAAAAACAATAGCAAACCCTTACAAGTTGAATCATGAATTAATGCAATCCACCATATTTAACCACACTGGTACTGACTAACCAATCAAGGAATCAACTCAATAGTATCTGTCAGACAACATGAAGCAGGCTAACAAATGTCTAAAGTCATCACACACTGTCCTGATCTGAAGAAATTCAGGACAAAAGCTCTCTAAAAAGGGATAGATGACATGTTCATCTTTCCCAGCATTTGTATGGCTTCATGATTCCAGCAAAATGCACTGAGAGTTATAATCCAATGAAATATATATACAAAACCATTTTTTCCATTAATAACATAGATTACTGTACAAAAACGTGGCTCTCTAAGCTTCGATAAAACTATATTAGGGATAAAATGGCTTCCTCTTACAAAAACAAACAGTTTCAAACACGGATAATTTAAATGGTTCTTTGAATGGAACAAATCCTGTGTTCATGTTAATACTGTGTTTGATACTACTCCCATCACTAGTATCAAACACAGTGCACAAAGCCCCACCATGGAAACCACAACTCACAGGTGATGGAATGTTAATGATCAACAGTTTTTCTCATCAGATCAACAGAGACTAAAGAACTTGGTTTAGATTTGTTTAATAATTAGAATCAGTTAGACAAAAACAAACTGTGGGCAATGTTGCAATTTTATCCCATTTTTTAATATAGATTGCACAGTAGAGCTTGATTTGCATTTCTAAATTTGATGGTAGGTTCACTTAATTTTCTTTGAGAAATAAACAGAGAATTTGCATATCTTTGAATCTTTTGAAAAGCGTGTCTCCCAAACATCCACCTTTCTGTTAAAGTCCAATTTGCTTTATTCTGGACCCAATGAGGACGATCAGCACCCTAACACCAACAGAGACGATTCCTGATTCTCGCTGCAAACCACTCCAAAGTTTGCTGGTTAAAAATTGATATCATCTGAATTTGCTTTATGGTTACAAATATTAAATTTTTAAAGTGTAATCAATAGACATTATTTACCTAATTACCCTAATCACAGAAATGTCCAATGTGGTTAAATACATTTTCTTAAAAAATGATCCACTAGATCAGCGTTTCTCAATTCCGGTCCTCAGGCCCCCCTGCCCTACATGTTTTAGGTGTTTCCCTTCTGCTACACACCTGGATTGAATCTATGGGTGATCAACAGGTTTCTGCAGCACTTGATGGTCATGCAACCATTTGAATCAGATGTTCTGGAATAGAGGCACATCTAAAACATGCAGAGCAGGGGGGCCTGAGGACTGGAATTGAGAAGCACTGCACTAGATCTTCTTCATGCTGAGTCATGTTATACCTAAATGGTTTTATTTCAATCAACACAAAGTAGTGCATTACTACAACATAGGAGTAAATCTACACATGCATTATTTATAAAGAAATAAAAATTTGAAAAACGGGGTGTTTATCAAGGGTTTATCTCTCTTTACTCTAATACCCTAAATACATTCCAAATGTCTCAAAAAGACTGTGAATTTGATCTCTGTATAAATACCACATCCCTATAAAGACATTAGAGGTTTATTAATCAAACAGCCTGAAATACAACAGACAGATCAGGGATTGAACTCTGGAGAGGTTCTATGAGTAGTCAGGTTACTAAACAATATTCCATGAACCATGAAGATCTATTTGAGAAGTGTTCAATCCATCAGCCAATTATATGAAGAGCATTACATCAGTCAAACCTTCCAAGAGATGACCAAATGGCCCATGGCAACTCTAGAGGAGCTGCAGAGATCAACTGCTCAGGTGGAAGAACTGTTAACTGAAAGTGCCATAAATCTAGCTTCAGGAAAATTGGCAAGAAGAAACCAGAAAGAAAGAAGTTCTTCCATCAGGTGTCCCATAAGAAACTACAAACATGTCATATTACGCTAAAAACCCCCAAAACATCGTGTCCAAGGTAAAATATGGTGGTGCAGCAGAAGGCTGAATAAACAAGCATCTCACATAAATATAAAAACTTTGTGTTCGTTTTGTTCCAGTTCACAGTTATGCATTCCTTGGTTTTAGTCTATGTACACTACAGTTTGTTTTTGTCAGTTATGGTGCCTGTTTGATACTTTCCATCATCAAAGGTATATATTAAGAAAAGAAATAAACCCAAATTTCACAAAAGGCTTGACAGCTCCTCTTTGTATTGCCTACTTTAACATTGCGGATGGTGTTGAGACGAGAAGGGAGAGTCACCTCATTACAGCAAGGTCTGTTACCGTGAAATTGAAGAGTCCGATTAGGTTTGTTTTTGTTGCTCCGTGTTGTGGCCAATTTTATCATCCTTGGTGGTGTAACGCCGTATCAAACAAATTGTTTGAGTCCCCCATCGACATATAAAGTAGCCCCGCCTGAGCTCGCCAAATTATTGCAGAAATATTAGGAATGGATCACAAGTTAATTCCCCCTGCTCCAATGTTCTCCCGCAGCAAAATGAAACCTAAATTTGCATAGCTCCGGGCCCTGCCCTCGAAAGCCTGTGATTTGTTGCAATGACAGGATCTATTATTGAGTAGTGCCTTGATGTAGTCGTACAGTATTCCAATGTCTAAGACCCTAATCCTTCCCCAGCGATCGCAGTGGAGGGTTGTATTATTTGTGAGGTGATGTAGGCAGCTGAGAAGGCAAGGGAGCCCTCGAGAAATCAGCAAGAAAACGAAATAATATGTTAAGATAAAATTCTGAGGATTTTTGAATGCAACCCTGCCTACTACAGACTCTTCAGCAGCAAGATTGAAAATACAAGCCGCATGGAAAGTATTTCAATTTTGGAACATGATGGGAATAAGTTTGTCACTTCATTAGTGAGTAAACACCCTCATAAACTCATGGAGGGACGTACAGTACTAACCGTTAACAAGCCCCAGCAAGCTTGTCTGCTTCACTTCGAGAAAACCTTGATCACAGAACAACTGCAGCCAACGAACAACTTGATGATTTTACAATTCATGGCTGCTTCCTCTTCAGAGACAGCTTACGTCGATGTACTTTCTCTGGCACCCATATATTATTTACAAAGAAAGCCCGTCCCTTAATGAGCACTAATTAAACACTGGAGACTGGGAGATGACTGGCAGAAAACATCACAACATGTGACAGACATCTGGTGGAAGATAAGTGATCAGATGACGGAGGAGCTGCAGAGAAAACTTACGGTGGAAGCAAAGCAACACTGGAGTCATGTGAACCTGCACTTGAACCTGACTTTGAAACTCTGTCAATCAAGCTGGCTACAGCTGTCATGGTTCACAGGGCATGAGCTTAGAGGATTGGGTATGTGCGTGCTGCATGTGAGAACCTGAATACGAGCCAAAAAGTGGTGTGTGTGTGTGTGGGAGTGTGTATGTGTACAATTTGTGTTTTCCTTCTGTGGTGATATAAAGGGCAAGTCTGACAGAGGAAAGAAGAGTGAAACCTGTGCTACGTCTCGTATTTATTATTTCAGATTTAAGCCTGAGCTCACTTTGTTTAAAAGGTTTTTAAAATCAGATTTTGATCACGCAGCTAATAAATTAATAAACACTAACGTCACAAAACTGTATCAAACTTGGACATTTAAATATCTGGTTTTACATTTTGTTTTGCTCTAAAATATTAAAACAAATTTTTAAAATAAACATACTATATGCTTAAACAATTTAAACGAACTTAAAACCTCCTCTCTGCACAGTTTGCATATATTTTACTATGAAAGAAAGCCTCTTCTTCTACAAAGAATATAGCAGTGAGAATTAGGTTTAAAAAGCTGGCCCTAAAGGAACCACAGGCACCAGCTGATACTTTCCCAACGCTTTTTAGTGAAAAATATTAGATTTCTATATACCACTATTTTCAACAAAATACCGTAGTCCTGCTTGTCTTAGAGTCCTTATAGATGTTTCAAGCTATACCAAGGCCTAAAAATGTTACAGTTTCAAAACCTTGAAATTTTTGTCATACACTTTCTATTGTTTAAAGTCCTTCTAATGAGATTTCAGAAAAAGTGTCATATTAATCTATTGCTATCTGTTTCTAAGTAGTCAGCTGGCTGAAAGCAGGCTAAAGCTTTTCCCAATGCTTAAAAAAAAAGAACAAATTTGAATATTTAAATCTAAATATTCCTGCAACAAAAACAAACAAAAAATTATGAGTATTCATAATGTGGCAAGGAAAGGAGCAACTCCTATTTCTTTCATGAAGTTGACAAGATTTTTAAGGAGGTGACGAGCTGAACTGCATAATTTTTGAGTAACTAACTGGAGCTACCTAGCTGAGCCAGCAGACCAGCTAATTAATATTTAACTAATAGGTTGTTATAATGCATATAATGGTGCTATATATGACAATATGACAAAAAGATTTACCTGATCAACTATTTTAACAACCATACATATATTTGTTCCTTTTCTGTGAACTCATACATTTGTGTCTCAAATACTTGTGTCTATTTTGTGATCACTTGGTATTTCTGCTCAAGAGTATATGCAATGGGAGCCATCCCATACATTCTTGGCCATGGCTAAGAAATCTGAGATTTCTTTTTTCCTACAGTGACTGAGCCAATTGGAGGAGTGAGAATCCAAACACTAAATCTAAGACATAGCTAAAATTTTGCAAAATAAGCTGCCATAACACTCCATATATGAAGTTCTGAAAAAAAAGATGCATAGGAAATAAAAAATTACTTTAATCAGAAGCAACCCAACTAAAAAAGCAGAGGAATATTGGCATATTTTCCAAGTCAAATCCAAGTTTTACCAAGCATTTAAATGTGTTTTCTTAGATTGCACATAAATTTTCTAGTAAAAAACAAAACAAAACACATTATTTAATATATGAACTTATAATAAAAATACTTATGTCTATAAGTATTTATTTAATAAAGCAAAGTGTCCATTTTGTAATCAAATTCTGAATCCACACTGAATATTTAATAGAAATCAAAATGGTAAATGGTAAATGGACTGAACTTATATAGAAATCAAATGATCAATTACTAAAAAATACCACCAGTATTTAGTATTTAGTACCACTACTAAAAGTAAATGTTAAAAATACTTTCTCATCCACATTTTCATTTTTCAAGGATAAAAATTTAATTGAATCATTTTGTATTTTCTAGCAAATATTACTCATTTGTTTATAATTGTTGTCATCAAAAAAATAATTTTTTGTTTGGCTCAGAATGTGTCATGTTCCGGGGTCATTTAGCTCCTTTGTGGAGTTTTTGTGCATGCACTCGTTTTTCTCCATCACTAGATGGCGCCTTCACCATCCGTCGGAGGGCGTGGATGACGTCATCCCACACCTGATGCGAGTTTGGCTCATCAGCGAGATGTTCAAGAGGAGCTGACTGCCAGTCCTTCGGCGCCTGAGTGTTAGCCAGTCACGGTACCTCTGAGCCCCTAGAAGCTTGCTTCTGTTTTGCCTTGTTGATCCACTCCTAGTGAAAGTTTTTCTTCGTTGCTTCTCCTGCCTCCAGGTGTTTCCTCCTGGCTCCTCTACATCCGCTGATCCTGAGCCTACCTGTCCGCCCTCCGAAGTACTCCCGTTGCCTCCTGGATCCCCGCTGTCAGACAAGACGACCACCTGGAACCTCTGAGAACAAACCCCGGACGCTGCAGTTACCCTCCCACTTCTCTAACCTGCCGATCACAAGTAAGATCTGCCCCTTCACTTTAACGTTGTCATTTCCTACAAACCTGAACTCATCACCTCCCTCTGCCTCTCTAGTGAACTGTTTGATTCCCTGAACCAGCCTCTCTCCCTGGACCCGACCCGAGCCAACTATTCCTGCCAGCAGTGTTTTTCAATAAATTTATCTTTTATTTCACATTGCTCTCCTGTGTGGTGTTCTGCATGTGGGCTTGAAAAACGCACCCATCATGACAGAACACTCAGGCCAACAAATCAGCCCAGCAGACGCTATCAGGAGAACTCTGTCAGAACAACAATCCATAATTCAAACCCATGAGACCGCATTAAGGCAACTTCACACTCTCCAGGCCGAAACTAATCAACATCTAGCAGATCTCACCACTCTCCTTCAACAGTCTCTTCCTCAGCCTCCAGTTCCAGCCCCCGTTCCTGATCCGGTTCCAGCTGTCCAGCCCGTGTTTTCGGATGTCCGACATCCTCCTCCTGAAAGATTCTCAGGTGATCGAAATAAGTGTAACGGCTTCATATTACAATGCTCCATCATTTTCAACCATTCACCTCAAAGTTTTTCACAAGATGGAGCTAAGATCGCTTATTTCATTTCCCTGTTGTCTGGGAAAGCATTAATGTGGGCAGAAACCCGTTTCCCTAATCCTTCCAATTACGGCTGTTCCTTTGATAACTTCTTGAAGGAGTTTAAACAAGTATTTAGTCATGATTCCGACAAATCGTTCCACTCCCGTGAAATATGGAATTTAAAACAGGGTAAACGAACTGCAGCGGATTTCGCCATCGACTTCCGCATACAGGCGGCTGCCACAGGCTGGAATGCCGCCGCTTTAAAGAGTGCGTATTATAACGCCTTAAACGACACATTTAAAGATGAGCTCTCGACTCTAGACGAACCAGAAACACTGGAACAATTAATCAGTTTAACCATCCGCCTAGACAATCGACTCCGCACCCGCGCTAAACAGAGGGACCGGAGGAGCTCGCCAGGGGAAGATCGGGAGATCGCTGCCTCGGCTCCAGTGGTCTCACCACCCAGTGTTCCTCTGGAGCCTGAGCCCATGCAGGTGGGTCGTACTCGTCGCCCGTCTTTGTATCTACTGCGGTTCTCCAGGTCATTATCTCGCCAAGTGTCCAATCCGTTTAAACCTTCTGGTCCGCCAGTAGAACAAGAGGGGCTGGCGGACCATTTCCCAAGAAATAATTCCCCTCGCTTGTTACTCCCAGCCACGATCCTCTATAATAATCAGTCATTTCCCCTATCCGCTCTCATAGATTCCGGTTGTGAGCAGAACTTAATCGACGAGACCCTCGCCAAACAAATGGCAATTGAATGTGAATCTCTGCCAGTTCCTCTGCGCGTTACCGCCATTGACGGTAAAATGCTACCCCAGATCACTCACCGGACCAAACCACTCCATCTGGTCATTTCCGGCAATCACAGTGAGTTGATTTCATTTTTTGTTTTTCCCACTTCCCACTCTCCCATAATTCTCGGCTATCAATGGTTGCAACAACACAACCCCCAAATAAACTGGTCAGACAGGCATGTCTCGTCCTGGTCCACGTTTTGCCACTCCTCCTGTCTCCGCTCCGCTGTTCCACCGGGTTCGTCGCCGGCGGAGCAGCAGGAGGCGGACCCTGTCGATCTGTCCTCCATCCCAGCTGAATATCATGAACTCTCTGCCGTTTTCAGTAAAACTAAAGCTCTCTCCTTACCACCTCATCGCCCATACGACTGTTCCATTGATCTTCTCCCCGGAGCCCCTCTGCCATCTAGCCGCTTATATAACATATCCCGACCTGAGAGAGAAACTATGGAAAAATACATCAAAGAATCATTAGCAGCCGGTATTATCCGTCCGTCTTCGTCGCCACTGGGGGCGGGTTTCTTCTTCGTGGGGAAGAAGGACGGATCTCTGAGGCCCTGCATTGATTACGGAGGGTTACATAACATCACGGTTAAAAACAAGTATCCTTTGCCGCTTCTCTCATCAGCCTTCGAACCCGTCCACGGTGCAACCATCTTTTCCAAGCTCGACCTGAGAAATGCGTACCACCTCCTCCATATCCGCAAAGGAGACGAGTGGAAAACTGCTTTTAAGACGCCTATCGGCCACTTCGAGTACCTGGTCATGCCCTTCGGACTATCTAATGCCCCAGCCTTTTTCCAGGCTCTAGTTAATGATGTTTTAAGAGATTTCTTAAACATTTTCGTTTTCGTGTACCTCGATGACATCCTGATTTACTCAAAGTCCCCTGAGGAGCACAAACACCATGTCCGTCTGGTGTTGCAACGACTATTGGAGAACAAACTTTATGTTAAAGCTGAAAAATGTGAATTCCATCAGACATCTGTTTCCTTCCTGGGTTTCGTATTAGGGGGCGGACAGGTCAGGCCGGCTGAGGAGAAGATCCGGGCGGTGCTGGAGTGGCCAATACCCGAAACCCGCAAGCAGCTCCAACGTTTTCTGGGTTTCGCTAACTTCTACCGCCGGTTCATCCGGAACTACAGCCAGACCGCACTACCGCTAACCGCCTTAACATCCTCAAAGATCCCTTTCAGCTGGACCCCGGAGGCCGACGCTGCATTCACACGTCTCAAGCACCTCTTCGCTCACGCTCCCATATTAGTTCAACCTGACCCCACTAAACAATTTATTGTCGAAGTAGATGCATCTGACACTGGTGTGGGGGCTATACTATCACAAATCTCACCCCATGACCATAAAACTCATCCTTGTGCCTTTTTCTCACGCAGATTAACCCCTCCAGAAAGAAATTATGATGTCGGAGACCGGGAACTCCTTGCTATTAAGTTGGTTCTGGAGGAATGGAGACACTGGCTGGAGGGGGCAGAACATCCAGTGCTGGCCTGGACTGATCATAAAAACCTATCCTACCTTCAATCTGCTAAAAGGTTAAATCCGCGACAGTCACGCTGGTCCTTATTTTTCTCTTGTTTCAACCTGTCCATCTCCTATCGCCCTGGCTCTCGCAACACTAAACCTGATGCTCTTTCCCGTCTTTACTCTCCCGATGACTCCGAGAAGGTTCCTGCCACCATCCTCCCTCCCAGCTGCACTGTCGCTGTAGTCACCTGGGAGATAGAAGACATAATTAAGCAAGCACAACAGTCCGAGCCCGCACCAGAGAACTGTCCTCCCAATAAGATTTTTGTTCCATTATCTGTCCGAGCCCGATTTCTCCAATGGATCCATGCATCACAATTTTCTGGTCATCCTGGCATCAGCCGGACCATTTCTCTGGTAAACCGTAGATTCTGGTGGCCCTCTGTTCATAAAGACATCCGTGAGTTTGTTCTAGCCTGCACCACCTGTTCCCGAAATAAGTCATCCCATCAACCTCCCTCTGGGCTTCTTCAGCCTCTCCCAATTCCAAAACGTCCTTGGTCCCATATTGCATTAGATTTTGTTACCGGTTTACCACTTTCCAAAGGCATGACCACTATACTCTCCATTATAGACCGTTTTTCTAAAGCCTGTCATCTCATTCCCCTCCGCAAACTACCCACTGCATTTCAAACACCTCAGCTCCTGGTGAAACATGTTTTCCGTCTCCATGGCATTCCCTTCCTTTCCCATCCCATCCTTTCGGACAGAGGACCACAATTTACATCTCAGGTTTGGAAAAATTTCTGCTCTGCTTTGAATGCCAAAGTTTCACTCACATCTGGTTTTCATCCACAGTCAAACGGTCAAACTGAACGCCTCAATCAAGATCTGGAATCCATGCTCCGCTGTTACACATCCACCAACCCTTCCGACTGGTCCCAATTCCTCCCATGGGTAGAGTACGCACACAACAGTCATGTTTCAGCTGCTACCGGTCTGTCTCCCTTTGAAGCATCTATTGGCTATCAACCTCCATTACTCCCATCTGATGAAGAACACATTTCTGTTACGTCCGTCCGTCATCACATCCGCCGTTGTCACAGCATCTGGAACACAACTCTCCACAACCTCAACCTAACTGCAGCTCAAATCGAGCGTCAAGCTGACCGAAGAAGGCGACCTGCTCCCACTTACACCCCCGGTCAGCAAGTATGGTTATCCTCCCGAGACATTCCCCTCAAATCCATGTCCAAGAAACTTTCTCCTCGTTACATTGGTCCATTTGAAATCGAAACCATCATCAAACCTTCCGCTGTCCGTCTCCGTTTGCCTGCTTCCCTCTGCATCCATCCCACCTTCCATGTTTCTCAAATCAAGCCCGTCCAGACCAGCACACTCTGCCCTCCAGCCGAGCCCCCTCCACCCCCCCGTGACGTTGATGGCCATCCCGCTTATTCTGTCCGCCGGATCGTAGACTCCCGTCGGCGAGGGCGCGGCTGGCAGTACCTTGTCGATTGGGAGGGCTACGGTCCGGAGGAACGCCTCTGGGTCCCAGGTTCCTTTATCTTAGATCCATCCCTCATTACGGACTACCGTTCCTCCCTTCCCTCCAGTTCCTCTAGGCCGCCAAGTGGCGACCGTTAAGGGGGGGGTACTGTCATGTTCCGGGGTCTTTTAGCTCCTTTGTGGAGTTTTTGTGCATGCACTCGTTTTTCTCCACCACTAGATGGCGCCTTCACCATCCGTCGGAGGGCGTGGATGACGTCATCCCACACCTGATGCGAGTTTGGCTCATCAGCGAGATGTTCAAGAGGAGCTGACTGCCAGTCCTTCGGCGCCTGAGTGTTAGCCAGTCACGGTACCTCTGAGCCCCTAGAAGCTTGCTTCTGTTTTGCCTTGTTGATCCACTCCTAGTGAAAGTTTTTCTTCGTTGCTTCTCCTGCCTCCAGGTGTTTCCTCCTGGCTCCTCTACATCCGCTGATCCTGAGCCTACCTGTCCGCCCTCCGACGTACTCCCGTTGCCTCCTGGATCCCCGCTGTCAGACAAGACGACCACCTGGAACCTCTGAGAACAAACCCCAGACGCTGCAGTTACCCTCCCACTTCTCTAACCTGCCGATCACAAGTAAGATCTGCCCCTTCACTTTAACGTTGTCATTTTCTACAAACCTGAACTCATCACCTCCCTCTGCCTCTCTAGTGAACTGTTTGATTCCCTGAACCAGCCTCTCTCCCTGGACCCGACCCGAGCCAACTATTCCTGCCAGCAGTGTTTTTCAATAAATTTATCTTTTATTTCACATTGCTCTCCTGTGTGGTGTTCTGCATGTGGGCTTGAAAAACGCACCCATCATGTCAGAATGAGTGTCCTACTCTGTCCTTCCAGACTGCTAGAAAATGTTCATAGGAAGGCCATGTGAACAACTCAGACACACTGACTGGCTGGATGTTATAGTGACACATCATTGTTTCAAAAACCCTATAATCCAACTTTTTGCATTACTTTGCAAAGCCAGGTTAAACCCCAATTCTTCTCAAAGTGTCAAAGGCTTCGGTGTGGGAATGAAACTCAGCTAAGAATGAACAAAATTTCCATCACAGTTCTAAACAACATCCTTTACAAACACTCAGGAGGAATATTGATTGCTGTCCTCTTGCTGCATTCTGTCTTGCATTATAAACTAACAAGCTTGAAAGGAAGAATAAGGAAGACCTGTAAAGGCCGGATGGATGGTAACGCATCCAGATTGAAGGTTATATATATGACAGTAGTTAAAACAAGGGAAAGAAATGCGGGAGGACATTATACAGGAGATGTGCTGAGTGTCACTGAGTTTTCTGAAATCCCACAGTGGATCCTGTGAATATGTAAATATTAGCCTTTCTGTTAAACTTTTAAATTAGTTCTTAATCAGGACACTGGTTTTGATACAAAATGTACATTTTTATATGTATTTAATCATATTTATCACATTTAATTGATTAGTATTAAGTGCCAATTATCAGTACAAGTCAAATTTTGCATAATGAACCTGCGCTTAAAAATGTGCATTTAATGCTTTTTTATATCTTATTGCAATTTTTTCTATACTCGAATGGCATTTATAATTTTACTCTAATTTTTGCGTTATAATAATTATATTATATCCTAAATGCTCTTTACATTTGCTCCTTTGAGGTATTGTTACACAACACCTAAATACCACCTAAAAGACAAAGTAAGAGGATACAAAAAAAGGACAGACAGATTTATAAAGGGAAAAAAAAGGAGAAAAATGACATTGGGGTGGGGCGAGATAAATAGCACATTAGCACTTATAGATTAACTGCCTCTTATTCCCAGGCCCTGCTGCAGCCCTGCAGATGTGCAGCACTGACCGCACAACTACCCGGCAGCGGTCATGTCTTAATTAACAAGCTGACATCTGATCAATAATTGAGGAACAATGAAGGGGGGATGTGAACGCAGTGACAGACTGCATGGTTCAAGGTTTTTGGTTTTCTGTTGATGTGAACTAACACCAGAAATCAATAGCGCAGGCAGTCCCAACACACACTGGCTTTCTACACGACATCAAAAAAAAAAAAAAAAGGATTATTCCAACGGTATTTGTTTGCTCTCTTTTTGTCATAAAATATACATTTGAAAATGTATGAAGGATTTGCAGCCACATTGTACAGAGTGATTTGTGAGAGCATGGGAAATTATAGATCAGAGGGCAATTTTCTAAATAACAGGAGATATTTTCTCATCTTGCTTTAATATATAATTGGAGATTATTTTAAAATTCTGAACTGCTCCAGCTTTCTGGCTAATTTCTTATCTTTTTGCAGCCAATACTGACTCCAGCCAATTTTAGCCAGTCTCCAACTATACAATGAAAAACCCATTGAAAAACAAATGTCTAGCTTTCTTACACCACAGTTGTCATTAATTATTTGTATTAAAAGCACATTTTAAATGAAAGACAAAATGGTTATATAGTTCACATTTGACAAGTATTTATTATTATATTAATGATTAAGAAAGGTTAACATTATTAAAACAGCTGTTTATGTGTGAATTTTCTTGGTGATATGACCCCTAAAATAATAAGCCTTTACAAAAAAGGATAACATATCAAAATTTATTGTTTTATAGCAGACAGAAGTTGAAAGCTTGTAATGTTGAGAGAACAACTTTGCAGTGAGTCCTTCGGCCTGTTATCTGTTTGAAAGTCTTTCTGTCTTTTGTTTTCTAGCTTCCTTAATGAACTGCAGACATTGCTCATATCATGCTGTATCAAATAGATTTTTTGTAAATCACTTCCAACATTTTGATCCCTGCTCTGACTGTCATGATCCACCAGCTGTGATTTTGTTCTCTCTTGTGTTTGTAGTTACGTGTTTTAGTCTTAATAATGTTTCTCCATATTAGTTTATTCTGGTCCCTGCATTTTGGTTTAGTTTCTTGTGTTAGTGTTAGTTCTTAGCTTCTGGTTAGACAGATCATGTGTGTTTGATTCAGTTTCTCCTGTGCCCATTATTCAGCCTTCCCTCAGTCCCTGCTTAGATTCTCCCCCAGATGCTCTTCATTATGTTGATTGTATTTACCTGGTTTGTAGGCCACAATCGCGTCTCCACAGCATTTAAGTGCTAGTCTTGAGTTTTCTTTCTGTAGTGAAAGCTTCCACACTAAAAAGTCATGATGTAGGGCTTGGATATCATGTGTTAACTGTTTTAAAAAGAAAAACAGCATATTTGAGTTTTACCTGAGCTATCAGTCAGGGGCTGACCAGTTGCAAATCAGCTGATTCCAGTCACTGGCTGTTTTCTAAATACATCTTTTACCTCAACATTAAAAAGTTTGTATTATAGCAGCACCATAAAAAAGTCTGACTGTTGAATATTGCTATAATATCAACTCATAATTAAGCCAAATTTTTCTTCATGACAGTGTCTGCACCAAATGACATATTAAACACACTGATTGCACGAGCATGACTGCAATTTCATACATTATAGCAACTTGTCTGAACAAGATAAGCAGTTTTTCATGGTGACAAAACCTTATCTTAATAATGTAACATTTTTTGGCTTATATCAATCATTAAGGGCAAGTTTTTCGGGTGTTTATGTGATGTGAGATGACACAAGAAAATAATAATATAGTCTGAGCGGCTTGTAGAAAAGCTGTTTTTCACTCAGTCTAAGGAACAAAAGTGTATTTTTAACTCATTCTTCTAAATATCCACTGTTCTTAAAGCTTGGAAGACCTGAAAGCTAACAGACCTTATTAAATTCATAAGACCTGTACCGGGATCAAACACATTTTGATTGAAATGTGAAAATGAGTGTAGATTTCAGCTTAATATGACAAAACTTTAAGCGAATGTGCACAAAGTGGCTGCTTCAGAGATGTGTCACCTCTGCTACAATAAATCTAAAAATATTGAAGAAATACAGAACAGTATTACGAAGCGCTTTAGACTATGGTTACATACCCCAGAGCTCTACACTCATTAAAAGAAGACAATACAGATAAAAAGGGCAATTTCATTTGGTTAGTTGCTTTGTGCAATTTTTGAATAGAGGCTTTTTATTAAAAAAAGAACAATATACATAGGTCATTTCAAGTATGTCATTGTTAGGCAGAAACACAAAATCTAGTTTAATCTTAAAATCATCTAGTTTTACTTTTGTGTCTTTCAGATAGTGAAAAATGACAGCGAGAACATCCGCACTGCATGGTTCTGAATGTGTTAACCAAAGCTCCGTGTTGATAGAAAAGCGTGTGACTGCTAGGATAAAGCTGTGAGGATGCAGTGTTACTTTATAAACCTTGTCAACACAGTGTTTAATTATCCATCCAACACAGAGTCATTTGCTTTTCCTTAAAACCAAAGGCCTGCATGATGCCCTTTTCTGCACAGTTGCCTGGCAGCCAGGAGGCTTATCCCCTTTTGTGTGGAATTCACATGTGTGTATCTGTGAGTTCTCGCTCATTGTCTAAAAACATGCATGTTGGGAGACCTTTTCTTAAGCTTACCTTGTTTTAAACTTCAATAACTATATCCATAACATGTTGGTTGTGTTTTAGTCTCCCTGATGCTGTTCATTCACTAAAGTTCTCTAACAAATCTTAGAGACCTTTTAGAACAAAGAGTAAAGTGACCTGAATGAAATGAGTGACAGACTTAGTTTCAAATTGTAAAAAAAACAAAAACAAAGCAAAGAAAATTAAAGTGCTTTTTTTTCATAATTTTACTACTAGAAATAAAAAGCTGAAAAGTGAGTTTACTTTGATACCCTTGAATGAAATCCATTGCAACCAAATGTCTTCAGGAAGTCTCTAAAACAAATAGCATCCAACTGTGTGCAATTTAATCTCAGCATATCTCAGTTTAAATCCAACTGTTCTCTGAATGCCTCAGGGGTTTCTTAAAGAACCGTGAACAAACATAATGAAGACCAAGGAACAAAGCAGACAGCTCAGGGATAAAGTTGTGGAAAAGTTTAAAGTATAGTTAGGCTATAAAACAACACAGAGAGCTTTAGACAGAACATTATTTCATCATCATGAAATACCTTTGGTCAAAGTATAATGAGTCAAAATGGCCTAAACAAAGTAAATGCATACCTATGTATGGACTGAGCTTGAACTGATTTTTAAATAATATTTAGTCTCTAGATGTGTAAGACTAATATGGACATATTCCAAAAAAAACTGGCAACTCAACAGGCTGTGAAACAGGGCTCTGCTAAGTACTGACTCAGTGAATACATATGTATGTTGAACTTTTCTTGGTCTGTATTTGGCTTTTTCTGTCATATAATCAACTCTGACCAGCTTCCCTTTCTCTGGTGAAGAAAAGAATCCCTGCAGCCTGATGCTGTCATCTTTAAATTATTTTTATTTAGAAGGGGGTGAATCTTAATACATTTGTAAAAATAGAAAAACAGCAACAACACACAATCATGCCAGCACAATCATTCTGCTGTCAAAAGAAAATCCCCCAAAAATCTACTGAAGTTTTGTGGTTGGAAAGCTACCAAATCTGAAAGTCTAATAGTGTGAGTCTTACAAGGCTGTTTACTCTGGTGCTTCTCACTTTTGCTACAAAGTTTATTTTTTAAAAATCTGGTTCAAAACAACATCCATACAAACCAGTTATTTATTTTTACAACTAAAAATCTCTAAATCTCCGCTGAGAAAAGTTCATGGCCAACTTCCAAATTTTTCTTTTGCAGTTACATTGATTTTTACAACTTAATGACTTACCCCTTTCCAAATAGTCAGAGCCCTAACACCCAATTGCTAAAAATCATCTGCAGCAAAACTGAACCTGTAAATATTCAGCTGTGTCTGCAAGAGAAAGTTTATCAGCCTTTGTGGTATATTCTGGGAGTTTTCAGACAGGATGGCCATCCTGTGATAAGCCTTTCACATTCGGTGGTAGCCAGAAGGCTACTGAGGCTGCTGGAAACTCTAATCAGTCTCTGCCCACCTGCCTCCATCCTGCTCTTTCAAGTGAGTAACTGATCCACTTCTGGACAGAAATCATATGTTTATTTCCTTTTCTTTCTCGTTGCAAACTTCTGCTCGAAAATTGAATTGGATGCCCTGGGGCAGGATGGAAAATTGTGCAAAAATAACTCATTTTCCCTACACTCAACCTTTTGCTACCCTAATGAATGGCAAAATAAGATAACGGTGGGAGATGCTATTCCACGTCAGCTAGCCATCCTTTCAATTTAGAGCTCATCAATTCATGTTTACAGTGTAAGTATCAATACTGGAAGATGGTGTGTGACTGCAAGAACATGAATTGCTCATGGAGAAAAAATTACATTGTACTGTTATGCAAAACTTCTCCAGATATTAGATCAAACACATCAAATGCCATGAGACCTTGTCAGATTGTTTTTTGCACAGCATGGCAGCTTATTTTCACCCAGTAATCTAGTCAGATAAAAATGTATTATTTAAGTGCAGGAACATCATTGATTAAATCATAAATCCCCTCTTTACTGAACAGGGCAAG
The DNA here is from genome assembly GCF_001444195.1 of Xiphophorus couchianus. Lineage (NCBI taxonomy): Eukaryota > Metazoa > Chordata > Actinopteri > Cyprinodontiformes > Poeciliidae > Xiphophorus > Xiphophorus couchianus. The sequence continues at coordinate 21,549,904 of NC_040233.1, forward strand.
GGTAAATTTGGAGCCATAGTCTGGGAGCTTTAACATTGTCACATTTCACTGATGTGTCCTAGATAATTAGTATTTAATCAGCTGCAAATACTCTTAATTACAAGATTAATCTCTCACCAATTAGCCGACCTGCTAATGGTTTTACTCTACCATTGAAGTACACTGAATTCCAATTAGGGAGCAAAAACCTTAATTTACCTAGAGGCCCATCTGATGGGTCATTACCAAGCCACTTACTTTCTGTATAAACTGAAGGCAGCAAGCAGCACAGATCCCATAGGAGAGCAGCTGTGGAAGCTTTATGGCCGACGTGTGAGGCATTTCCATGCATCACGGGACAATGTTTCTACTTTCTGAAAATAACAGAGTCATACTAATGATTCACTAATGAACATATGACGTTCAGCGACACTGCAAGATCCGGAAACTAAAATATGCATTGGAATTGAACTCAGTTTAGTTCACTTACTGGGCGTTAAATGTGATATTTGTTAATATAAAACTTAATGTTGCAAGCAAGAATGGGGTGCTAGTCAGTAATTTAAAATATAATTCAGTACAAGCACACAGAGCATTAGCATTTTATCAGTCAAGAGTACTACACCTAATATCCAGGTCACTTCTGACGCAAGTGTTTCTGAAGTTGTAATTTGCCTAAAAAAAAGTCTTGAATTATTAATCTTTTCTGAAAGCCTTCATCCCAGTGTGAACACAGATTTTTTTTAAATAAAGCTATTTATTTGAAATAAACAAAATAGCAACTAAGTGCAAGTCTCAAAGTGGATCTTACCTGCCCTGTACCTTGATGTCAGATATTGCGTAGAAGTATCTGGATAAATTGTTCTCATCCACCATGGTGGCTCCAGTAGCTGGCTTTAGTAATCTAATCCTCAGATCTGTGATTGTGAAGAAATCTCTCAGGTTCTTAGTGGTATCCAGTTGACCGTATAGTGAAGCCATGTTGTGTAGTCGAGGTCCAGCAAATAGAGCGAAGCGGTCCTTTATCTCAAAACGTACGGTCTTGTCGTTCTTCCACACATAGCCTCGAGAGTATTCCTCAGTACAAATTATGTCCAGCAGGGTGCGCTGGGACAGGTCATTCACTGTCTTGGGTTCCATGGTGAAAGCATCCAGGCAATCAGTGGCGTAGAACTGGTAAGGGGTCCAGGTGCGACCGTAGTCGAGCGATTTCTCCAGGACCATCTGCTCTGGCCGGCCTGACTCAAAGGTGATAACGATGTCATCAGTTAGCTCAATTGTCTTGTTCCAGGACAGCGTAATGTTGACTTGCAGAGGTTTTGGGTATTTCTTCCATGATGTCGATTGCCAGAACGTTGTGGGATTTCGACCTTCGAAGTCAAACATCAACTCAGGAGGATGAGCCAGTTCCTCAGTAGCAGCATCGCATTCGTTGTTGCACATGTAAGGATTCTCCTGAACGAAAACACAATAAAAGCAAAAGTAAGTGAATTGTCTATAATTTTTATTTGATAAGGACAGACACAAGAAACATAGATCCAGATACTCTAATCTGTGTAATTTCTGTCCCACAGGGACCTTTATCACTTTTTAACACAATAATTACATAAAGCGTTAAAATAATTTCCTCTGCTTTATGTTAGTGCTGAAAGTTTGACCTAAATGCAATTTTTGCAAATGCTTTTTATTTTAATAAATGCAATGTTGGTAAAGTTTTGAGTTACGTTTATAGGAATTAACATTGAATTAAAAAATATTTTTGAAATCAGATAAAGAAAAAAATAGATTTTGATGAAAATGGAATCCATTACTTTATTGTCATGGGGGTAATATTGATCCTGGAGGTATAATGTGATATATATAGTTTGTTTTATTTATTTATTTATTTATTTTTTAAATGAGTTGTTACCAGGTTTTAGTACGTAGTTTGAATGGCCATGTTTAAACGTCTTTGATGAAGAAAGTGGTGAGGAACTATGAACTGTTCCTTCAGGTATCTGAAAAGAACATATGTAACCACTCAGCAAACTAATAAAAGATGGATCAGAATTGATCAGAGCAGGAGTGAAAACAACCAAAACCTGAGGCTCACGTTCAAAAACTAAAGTTTTAACATGTCAATGTGATATTTTAAAAAAAATAAAACACAGAAGAAGATGAATTTTTGTAGCTACAGGCACGAACACTAAAAAATAGAATTACACAAAAGTAATTTAATTTTTTTTATTTAACTCAAACTAAACATTGTCCACTATTCCTTTGCTTTGACGGTTTACAACTTTGCTCTACACAATTTCTATTCCATTAAAGCCCATGTGCATGTCGTAATCTAGCAATGTCATTTCTAAGGCTGCAGGAGATAGTGACCCTCTCATTGAGATGATACTGTGGATACCGTATTCCTGATGAGCACAATTCCAGCTCCGACCTGCCCCACAAATTGCCTGTGTAATTGATATTCTTGTGTGGTATTTCAGCTGGGATAGGAATGGAATCCCGATGAGTATTTCTTATGAAACACGCAAAGGGACATGCATTTTTCATGGGCCCGTGCTTGGTTTCTGGCATAGACATCCAGCGAGTTCGGGTGTTTGTGCGATCGAGTTTGCGGGTAGAAAGAGCTGCGCTCTTGATGTGTTTGTGTTTGTTTGTGACAGGGATAGAGAGCTCTGAATGTGTTTGCTCATATGTGTGCACACAAGCAGTATGTATTGGTGTGTGTGTGGGTGTGGACAGGGTAGCAAAGGAACGATGAAAGAGGGAGAACTGAATTGGGGGCAGAGAGCACAAGGCTCCTTTCTAAATACATTTCTCTCACCTTTTGGTCCATGAACAATGAGGTTAAGTACCAGGAAGATTCATATCAACTCTAACATGGTTCAATAATGAGCAATGATCTGGTACTCTACTCTGGAAATGATTTAAAGAGGAGAAAGGACCCCCAAACTCTTAGATTGTAAAGAAATTATCCGATTCCTCTGTGCCCCGAAAAAAATCACATCAAATTCCAACAAAATATTTTAACCTTTAAAAAACAAAGTGACTAAATATCCACTCTAAAATATTACTAAGAAGTACTGTATATATTCTAATTATACCTAGTAGCCTGTACTGTTTAAAAGTGCCTTATGAAAGTTTGAAGATTTAATAAATGCTACAAACACATGCCCATAGTCGGAATTAGAACCCTGAATAGGAATATATATTTTAACGAACATAATTCTGTATAAGAGGCTTGAAACTAGTGATTTAAGGCAAAAACTTAGGAACAAAGCAGTTTGTTTTTTCTGCTGTCTGTCTGTCTGTCTATCGTAGGTGAGTTATTGCCTCCATCTCATGGCCCACAATGGCTTTAGGTCAGGCCCACCATTATATTTTTATCTGAAAAGACTAGTGGTTGCTTTTCTCTTCAAGTGAGTTGCAAAATCTCTATTTCAGAAATAAAGAAAAGTATTTTAAGGTTTATCTTCCTCTGAGAAAATGGTATGAAGACTGTGTTTAGATACACATCTCAAGAGTCTGTTTCATTTCCTATGTTATGCTATCACCGACTTACTCTTCAGCCGGAAGAGATATAGCTGTGCTATCAAGGACAAGACTGCAAGATATTGGTTCAGCTGACTCAAAGGAGCATAACATGATCCAATTAGAAGGGTAATGAGGGTTATGCTGCTAAGAGAGAATGTGAGAATAAGAAAGAGTGGGAGGTAGTGCGAATGTAAACCTTTTTAAGGAGCATCTCAGTTGCTAAAAGTATTCTCCTTTCACGCCCATGCACTCCCACACACATTCAACACTAACCCAAAGCTTAAAAGGCCACAGAGCAGCCTGAAAGCAAAAAAATAGAAAAAAAATGGAAATTTCGAAATAGAGAGTAAGGGGTAATAGGGAGAATGGTGGCTGCCTGGTTTTGCCGCAGGGACAATAAATTGTACTCAAGTTCTCAGTTTACTGACAATGTGTTGCTGAGGGTCATTATAGTCACTGCTTTACGTCTGTTGGAGAAGTTGATGGTACAGAGAAGGAGGAAAAGATGGAGTTTGTGAGAAGCACTGATTTACCTGTTGTTATTCGAGAGCATGAATTTTCAGTTATTTCTTTTATTGGTTCTTTGGTTTGGTTTTGTGAACAGTGGGGTGGCTGCCTTCACATCAGCCGAGCAAGGACTCTCATTCACAGATGCTATGAAGAAGTGGGTGACAACAGTATCAGAGGATAATGGGTAAGCAATTTTCTAACAAAACAATGAGAAGAGCAGTAAATAGAAGCACTAAGCAGCAAAGTTTCACCAAACATGTCACCATGTTTGATGAATAAAGCAGCAGAAAGAAGTCACAAACTCTTGCAACATTTTCTTGTTGAGTACGTCGACTTCAAACCTTTGGGGAAGCATATCATGTTTGGTGCTTATTTACTACTCCTGAACTCCAGCATACTGTTATGCCTTTATACAGGCTAGTTTATGTGAAATGGGAGATTGAGAGAAATGTCAGCACCTTTTAGCAGATATCCTGTGGTGGTTATTTAACAACAAAAACAGCGCCCTATAAAGATCAATACCTTCCATGGTCATTTAAGACCAAGGCCTTCAGTGCTCTGCCAGGGGGCAGCTATTGAAAAACAATAAACCCTCTCAACTTGATCCTTTACCTGTGATCGTGGCTGTAGGAGAGGGGAAAAGTCAGTGGAGGATGTGAAAGAGGCAAGAATTTTGGACCAAAATGAAATATCGACCAGCTGAAAAATAGACTTGACCTTAAAAATAAAGATCTGACATGCATTGGAATGTTGCTAAAGGGTTAGCTAAGCATTTCTTAACACAAAGCAACATATTTATGACGTTATGTAACTATTATGAAATGAGCATGCTGAAATATATATATAAAAAAACTGTGTCCTGCAAAGATATTCAATGTGTTTTATTAGGATTTTATTGCATAGGTCACCAGATTAGAGACCAGATCAGATTAAAAATATATTTTAAATATAACAGCCTTTACGTATGATGTAATATTTTAATGTTAAATGTTGTGTTTTAATACAATTTATTTCTCCATTTGTGACAGCAAACAACAGAAATTAATTAATTTAATCAAAGAATTTATAATCACATGCTGATAAATGGTGACCAAAATAGATATTCAATAGTTGCCCACTGTAATAACCAGTTAATACTGTAACATTAATAAAGTAATAAAGTAATTGCTTTTGCATTTTTACATGGTAAGATTACATTTGTTAATGATAAAATAATCAAACTTTACCAGGAAAATTTTAGGTTTATATGAAACATCCATTTTTTTATACCTTTTTTTATGTCATTTTCATTGATTGGTTTTAAAAAATTTTAATTCTTCACGTTTTTGACAAAACCTAATTCCTCCTTGGTTTCTAATCAGTATGATTCTTTTAATTTTGATCTATCTTTATTTTACCCACACTCTAAAAGCCAATATGGCTCATAGAAAGACAATCCATTTTATACCCAGTAATATATCTCCTTGCAATTCACACCAATTGACATACAGATCATGCCACATTTAGTGAACCTCTTAATGGCCTGTGTCTTATTGGTATTAGTGACATCTACATTCCTCCCATGACGGCAGTGTCATAGAAACCAGCTGGTTTTATCTAAGCAACATGATCCTTCCAGGGTGTCTGCTTGGTGCAGAAGACCTGAGCAGTGAATCTGCAGCTGCTTGCAGATAATGATGTCCCATAAGGTCAATCCAATATCAGGGTTTGAACAAGGGGGCATAGGCAGATACAGGAGCTGTGATTCTTAATGTCATTTACTAGAATGTAAAGCAATCTGGACACTCACCCAGTTATATTGTCATGAAGGCTTTGTGGATGTTAAGTACCCTTCATGGTGGTCCTGAATGTAAAAGTCTTACTTTTATTACGATTGAATCAGCATACCATACTAGTACAGAAATCAGTGCAATATTCATCATGTATACTACATGTAATGTTGAGATCTTTACTCTACATTCATTGTATTCAGTGAAAGAGCAAATAGTATTTTACCCCCTTACAGAATTCTTGTGTTTATGTTTTTTATGACAGTTAAGTGTTTCTCTCTCTCTCTCCTTCTTTCTCTCTCTCTCTCTCTCTCTCTCTCTCTCCAAATATATATATATATATTTTCTCTCTGCAGCCCATAGGTATCTTATTCTATGACTTCTGTGATTCCTCTGTGGCTGAGAGTAGTCATTCCCTCCAGACCAGAGGTGTTGCTAGATTAATCAGCCTATCATCTTGACCGGCCTTACACCTTCTAACCTGCCACATGACACCTGCCGACCTGTCACTGGCCTACACTCTATCTCAATCACACCTCTGGATGCTCGTCCTCATTCATGGGGTGGGCTGGCTGGAGAGGGAGGAAATTTCACAAGTGGCTATTCAAGCAGCTGTTGGATTTGCTGTAGATAAACAAGACTAACAAGAAATGCTGTTGAAATGAGGTTACTCTATGTTTGAGTAACCTTAAGGGCCTTAGAAATACAGGAACATCTTGTTATTTAGGGAGACATAGTTATTGCCATTGACTTAAGTCAACATGCTTTAGCATACCTAAGTCCTACATGCTTTGCATAACACATATGACTCATTATAATTAATAGGTATTGATAAGTTATACATAATTCTATTTAAATAGCATCAATTTGCTGTAATAAATGTTTCTGTCAAAGGAAAGACTTGTTAAAGGCTAAAAAAATATGTTACATGTAAGTTTAAATAACACAGACATTCACAGAATTATCATCTAGTGATTTGTACAGAAGACTTTTGCAGAAGGCAGAATAGCATTCTTTACTTTCTGCTGTTTTATTACAGTTGAACTTGTGAGGTTTAAATACAGATATATATGCATTTGCTTTTCAGTGCTACTCTGCCACATATTCTTAGTACAGGATAGTGATTTGAAGTATCGTGCCTGAACAGGACAAAATATACTGCATTCCAGGTATTTCTAAAATGTCTTTCTTAGTCCTTCCAGTGAGACTGATCTGACACCAGGGCTGCGTGGTGGTGAATTTGTTAGTACTGTTGCTTCACAGGAAAAAGATCAAGGAATTGCTATCTCAACCAGGGCCTTTCTTTGTAGAGTTTGTGGGTGTGGGTTTTCTCCAGGTACTCTGGCTTTCACACATCATTCAAAACCATGCAGGATAGGTTAATTGGTCATTTTAAATTGCCCTTAGATATGAATGTACCCATCAGTCCATCCATTTTTTATACTTGCATGACTGTGTGGTATAACCAGTGGGGGAACTGGTTATACTTGTATTATTTAAAGGAAGAAAAATCAAGTACGCAAGATGATTTTCAGCTGGTGAAGATACGTCAATAAGTTGAAGGGAAGATTTATGAAGTTAAATAAGACACACATTGGAACACTGACCCTAAACATGCAGCCAAATCTACAATGGAAGGGTTTAAATTAAGAACACAAACTTGAGTAATCTGTTTTTAGTACTGGCTCAAAGCTTATTTCCTTAGGTGTGTTTTTTTCCTGTATGTAACCAGAAATAAACCTACTGTCCATCAAATCTGCTTTAACATATTTACCAAAATACACAAGCATCATAGGTTCTATGTTTATTATTGTGTGCGTGTCTACTCAAATCCAAAATTAGTTGTGCCAGACAGCCCTCACATTGAGGCTTCTGCCTGTTGTGAGTTGCTTTTTTTTCTCACTGGTGACACATACTTGCTCAGTATTGATGCAATTGACTGGGTTTGATTTGATAAAAAATAAAAACCTTTTACCAACTGGCATACAAAAATAAACTAAACTGCATTACATTATGATGAGGACAAAATCAAACTATTTGAGTGTGTATTTTGAATGTGTACACAAAGGTATGTATACAGACAAGAATCTGAAAAGGTTTTCATGAATATGTATTTAAGCCCCTTACAGCAATACCTGTAGAAAGCTCAAGGGGTAAGCATGCTTCTGCAAGGCTAGATGATTTTATTTAATATGTAATGATGATTGTTTTGAACATCTGCAACATGGTCAATAAGGGTTTCCAATCAGGCAGTAGCGTGAACCTACTGAGTAGTGCTAGGGTTAGGGGTTAGGAATGTGGGAAGTGATACGGTGAGTTTTGTCATCTAATAATTGAATTCAATTCCCATTATTTATATTACCCTATTCATGGCACATGTTGTTTCAATACAACTGTTTTGTTTAAACGGACATGAAGGGAGTGGGGTAAAAAAAAATATTGTCAGAAGTAAAAGATTATACATTTCTAAGAAGAATATATTCAGTTTGTCAACAGACTTTAAAAAGGGGAGAGAAAAAATGTCATATTTATTTGTTGCCATGCTAGAAAGTTGTCGCTATGAGTGTAATGGGTGAGACTGAATCAAAATAAAATGAAAGCAAATTCAGAAGGCAGGCATTTTACCTGCATATCACAGGGTGTAGAGGTGATTTCTGTAACCAGCTATTGAAGCTGATGTTTGATCAAAAAGAAAACACAAATTACTTTAAGCATTCACATTTCAATTTACTACATGCCAAACACGCCGCCCTTTGGAACACAGCCCTCGCCAAAGCAGTCCCTTTGAGGGCTGCAGCACAGCCAGTCTGGCCTTTTGAAGTGCATCACTTGGCAGTTCAGCCGCACCAAGATGCAGGGCCGTAGCCTTGATTTGGATTCACGGGGCGTCAGCAAACGAGAGGAAACACACTCCACATTAATTAACACCTGGCCTCATTATCTATCCCATGTGGCAGAACTCCACTGGGGTAAATTTAACACCGATTTATTAAGGAAGGTAGCGCTGAGCTTTCATTAGTATATACACTTAATTATGTGCATGAAATGTCTTTCTTGATGCTTGAAGCCCTGAATCAAAGACATTTTGTATGCGTGCATTTGTTGTCACTGTGGGGATGTCACCTGTGTTTTCCCTCTTTATTTTTGTGAGAGTGAACCAACACAATTTGTGTGGGCTTTGAGGCATGTGGGCTTAGACTTCCCTTTTTGTGAGCATCAAATAACAAATCTCATTATTATAACATTATTAAAAAATGTCAACATCTGGATGTGTAACAGACTTAGCTGCTACCAAAACTTCACCAAGATTTTGAACAAGACAATTAATTTGTCAACTGAATCTCAGATTGAAAATGTAACTGATTTCCATCATTATGTAATGAGTCAAAACACATCTGATCTTCTAACAGCAGACATGCAGCCACTTATTCCAGGAGGGATTTTATAACACACATGTGTAAGAGAAACTTCAATTGTCTTTGGTCAATTTCTTGCTATTTTGTGAGGTTTGCTCCACATAATTCACTGGATAGACAATTATATAATGAATTATTACATGTTTTGTGACTGTTAAGATATCCTGCACAGAAAACTTGCCATGTAGATATCTGTGTTTAAAAGAAGGACATCTCTGCTGGTTGAGCATTTAATTCTGCTGAGTATACAGTTGTGCTGGATCATAAGTCTAAATGTTATTAGTGTCAACCTGGGCTAAAAATATGCATTTCGGAGAACACAACAGTATAAATATGGTGAAGTGGGCTTTTGAGTGTTTGGCTCTGAATATGTATAAGTCTAGCTATGCCTAGCAGTTATACACATATAGACTCTAGTCAATTTTATTCAAAGAACCAGAGTTTATGTATGAATTAAAGCTTAATTTTGAAGTCACATAAATTCTTTGTCACATATTCTTCAAAACTGAAATCCCTCTACCAGTTCATCCATGATCTACTGTATATCCACTTATCTTTGCAGGGTCACAAGGTTTCTCTCTAGCAGTTATTGGGTGAGAGGATTGGTAAACCCTGTACAGGTCACCCTTTCCGTTACAGGGCAAATTTTTGCAGGGGACATAGTTACATTTGCATCCATGTAACCATGGATATAATGCATGTAACCATGGATGCACACAAACATACATAGGGGAATTTTAGAGAACCAATTAACCTAATGGTGATGTTTTTGGACTATAAAAAGAAGCTCGAAAACAAACATGCAACGTGCAAATTTCATGCAGAAAAACTATGAGCTGAAATTCAAATTTATGATCTTCCTGCTGCAAGGTAACAATACATGTTGCCAGGGGCCAACAACTATGCTGAGACATGGTTGTTAGCCGGAGAAACATTGAGAGTAACAGTGAAAGAGAGACTAATGAAGTGTATGATGCTGAATCTGTTCAATTCTGACACTGAAGAGGACAACTTTAGTGGTTTTACTGTGCTTAAGAAAGATAAAGATAGTGATCATTGACTTTTCCTGGTAGAGGTTGCATTAAAAAAGTATTTTCCATTTTTGACAATTTTTTCTTAAACAATTATGAAAAATCTAAAGGCTATTTTGATGGATTACAATTCACACAACTGCCCACTTGATGCAGATGTGCAAATAATTTCAACTTAATGTACAGAGTACATAGAAGAGTTGACTAAGTTCGGTCAATAAAGAAAATTCCCATCTCAGCCAAATTCCTCTCGCTATTCGGGAGCTAAAAGTGTGTTGAAGAGTTATGAACAGGATGATTTTGAGCATGGGATTTCCTTCCGTTGCCCCTCATTCTGAGAGTTATGACTTATTATTCAATTTGAAAAATGTTCCCTGATTTCCAAACTTTGGCTGAACTTGCATTTGTAATTTCAGTCTATAGTGCGACAGCCGATTGAGGATTCAGCCTCCAGATCAACATCAAAACATTGAGACGTTTCATTACACACAAGCGGGTTCGTGTTCATGTTCATAATTTAAGTGTGATAATTTCATTTCATTGCTTATATGGAAATACTGGGGCTACTGTCACCGACTTTAGTCAGGTGTAGAAAAAAAATGACCCAGCCATTATAATAAAAAGTAGCTTACTCGCTCCTCACTCAGAAGCACACTGTAATTTTCACATCCTACATCCAAGAAGACACACGGATATCAATGCATTATAAACAAAACACATACTTCATAGAACCTAATTTACTTAAAATGTGGCTCCTTTAATCATATTTGGACAAAGATCAAATGTATTTTTAAACTTACCTACATATGAGACACATTAAGCGGCAGCCTATGAAAGTGACTGCAGGCAGATAAAGTTTATGAGAAGACCATCTCTAATATGTATCCACAAAACAACTATTGATGCACAGAACAAGACACAGTAAGAGCCATTAACTGAAGAATGTACATATGACATGTCACTTTACAATAAATGGAAGTGCAAAGTCCATTTATTTATGACTGTTTTTACAAAAATCTTTGTACTTGGTAACTAAGATGTTTGCAACAAGCTTAGTTTCTGATTGATTTTCTCAGTTTCATTACGATTTGGCCCTATAGTTTAAAACTAAATCAAAATCTAAGCATAATCCATCTGTCATCCCAGTATGCATTCAATCTAACGACGTACTAAAGAGCAGCCTCTAAATCAATGCAATATCGATTGTGAGTTAGTTTCATTTAAGCACCTTCGAATCACACAGAAATGTTTCACTGGATCTGAGCGAATTGTCATTCAGCAGAAAACCAGAGGACACCCGCTCCGTTCTGAGCCGTTTGAGATGCAAGGGTCATCTCAAATAAATTGATAGGAACTGGGATGAAATTGAGAGAGTGAAAGAAAGAAAAGCATGAGAACGAAATTGCGGCATTGTTCGTCAAGGCTCCAGCTCACAGTGTGTCAACTCGTCCTCCATCTTTTCAATCTGCATAGTTATTAGTCTTTTTATTAATTTGAAATGCCAAAGTGAGGAATAAAGCATTGCTGAAATGTCACCCATTCACTGAGAATGATAAAATCACACCATCACCTCTTTTGGTAACGAACATTCTTCCTTAGCTGTGTTTTCATCCCAAGCTCTCTGGCTTCTCTCCCTTCTGAAGCGCAGCCTCTTTCACTCTTTCTCAGAGATCAATATGGCCTGACAGCATGATGGCTGGGTTTCCTAAGGGTAGGTGGGTCGCAACAGTTGCCTGTCATCTTGCTACTATTTCTCTCTGTCAAGTCTTGCTCCTTTGACTTAGTGCATGAGTAGAGCAAAAATATTAAAAATATATTCCAAAACAGTCCAGATTTTTGACCTTGGATTTTACAGTAAACATGATATGTTAACATGCTTTATACCCGATGACTGGTTTTCTATTTTATTATTGTAATGTATTGTGTGTTCTCTGATATAATTTTTGCAAAATAACTCCAATTTTATTTCTTCAAAAAATGTCTCAGAAGCACACCTAATGGACAGTTAATCTATCTCTGCAGATAAAAAGAGACATTAGGAACTTCAGGTCTACATATCTAAAACAACTAATCCAAACACCTTCTAAATGGACTTTACAGACACAGATGGAGTTTAAACCAGAGAAAAGGGTTGGAAGTATTGTCGAGACAATGGCTATGAATGCAGAATGCTATCCCCCCCAAATAGATTTCCAAGTAGATTTAGGTCTTTACTTGGATTAGGCTGGTCTAATACATTAATGTGCTTTGAGTTAAATCATCAAAATACCATCAAAAAGTGGAAACATGCAAAAAGCTTGTTACCACTTAAAAAGGATTTGATTCCAATAATCCCAATGAAGAATTTTCTTTTGATTATTGAAAAGGGTATACATAATTTTCAACATCCTGTTCCAACAAATAAAAACAGACACCACATTGTTTCTGTTATCTAAATGCCTCATCTAACTCAGATTTGAAACAAACACAATGGCTAGATAAAGCTGATTTTTTATCTAAAAATACCACAAGTATGCATATTTTTTAGATTCATGTTAAAGTTAAATCAAACAAACATATGTTTTTAGTAGAGCCATATAGTTTTGAAATTTTTTTTTTTCATTTGTAAGATGTAGAACACATAGAAGTATATTTGTGTTCTTAATTGAACACACAAGATTTAGAAAACAATATGTGTTGTAATTAAAGGTAACTTTACCAGCAGAGACCTGAAGCAGAAGAATTAACTTAACATTTTACAGTGAGAAGCAACTTGTAAATCGAACAAATAAACATTTCGTAAAATTTACCTTAAAAAGAAATTGATAAAGCACATACTAATAATGTGGTAATGCAAACAGATTCTCGGTGAGGAAACATGCATTTAAATCTTAATCTTTCTTTAAAAGGTCTTTATGTCGAAGCCCAAAGTCTATCACTTTCTTTTATATCTCCATGCATAATTCATCTTTCTTTGTATTTACAACCGTCCAAGAATTAACCTGTCACAGTTCCCAGGAAAGAAATGTCGGCATATCTCTATCTGTCAACTGCTCACCTCATATAGAGCAGCGAACCCCGACGTGTTCAAACAAGACTTGGATATTATGCATCATCAGCTGACAGAAAACAAGAAAGTGGGAAATTAAAAAGCCAAGAGACAAAGAAGGTGGCAGCAAGTGAAAGAATAAATGATGATTTCCCCCCCCCATCCTGGAGCCAGGGGACATGTTGCATGTCATCTCGGTGTCTTGGTACGCAGTGGTGCGGTGATGATGTGCTGGGCAGGGCCAGTTCACAACAGAGTCAAGGGCACTAAGGTGACGGCAAGTTAAACGCTCCAACTGTTCCCTGTCTCCAAACAAATACATGGATGAGTGAATCTCCCAGTGAGGAGAAAGGGTGCAGGGATCAAAGAGGGGCAATGACAGTTCCGCATTTAACCTCTGACCTGTTTGACATTTCAGCAGCATGAGGTAAACACACAGGTCATCATATAGATGCTCACACTGGCTTGAGGTAAAATCTGTGAAAGATTACAGTGCCCTGGAAAAATATTTATACCTGTTAAACTTACAACCTAAAAACAAATATATTTCATTTGTTTGTTTTTTTGTTGTTGACTAAATTAGTGCATAACTGTTAGGTGAACGTAAAATAATGAAAGGTGTGCCAAATACAATCGCAAGTCCATTGACGTTGGTCTTTACCAGCTTTAATTATTCAAAGACCAAAATTTTTGCCCATTCTCAAATTGGACTTTTTGGTTATGAAGTAGCCAAAGGATATTAATAATTTTGCAAGGTACTGCAAACTCTAAAAATTAAAGTAGTTTCATGTATAAATTTATATAAAAGGGGAAATGAATTAGCTGGGGAGCAATTTTCGACAGAACTATGGTTTCTAAACAAGAGAGCTTGACGAATGTGACCAATCCTTCCATTTATTATCATCTGAGCAAATTAGTCAACCCGTCTCCTGAAAATTATTTTCTTACGCAATAAAGAAGCAATAACAGTGCAGTACTGGTTTGAGCTGGAAAGTCAATTTCTGTGTATTTCTTTCTTTTAAGCCCTGCTCTGATTCTCTCCGACAAGGATTTGTCATTGTTGCAAGTATTTGGTGTCTAAAAAGTTTTTTGGGTTTCAACTGCCACACAACTGACTCATAGCCAGAAATAGAAGTTCAAGGGAGATGCAGTCTTCGCTGCTGGGGTTTTCAAAGAAAATTTAAAATAGTCGACATCTTCAAAAACTGAGAACATGATTGAAATTTTCTGAGATAAATGTGATAAAATCAATCTAAAAGGAAAATGAAACCACTGTGACAATCTTCAAAACCAAAATCTGGTGCACTGGTGCAGTCAGAACCACCTGGAGCTTGGCAATGATGGTCGACCTCTGGAAAACACACCCATCACTGCCTTCCTTAACCTTCCTCAACAACACTAGCTGCACTCCCACTGACCTAAAAATGGCACAAATTGAAATTATGAAAATAAATTAGCATAATGAAAACTCAGCAATAAACAAAAAAACATTTTTCAATAAAAAGTTTTTTTGCGCTACAATGAGATGGTATTTCAGCTGTATTGAAATCGTTTTATCACAAAACTTCAATGGAAACACCTATTTGCATCACCTTGCTTTGGAAAGAAACTGTGATAAGCAACATATGAAACAGCAATTTGTTTCCATGGCAAAATGCAACTGGCAAAGCTCATACATAATATACATTCTGCAAATTTAGCATTTCTGTCAGCAAAGCTTCCAACCATTTTCTATGGTTCATAATCTATCTGTGCCTCTATTTAGAAGATGCTAACATTAGTTGTTGTTGACATGTAAGACAAAGACTGAAAGTTCACAATGACTCGTGGTATTGTCAGAGATGAGTCGTCTGCACAGACGGCCAGTAATGTGTCGTCTCCAAGGAGCTTAGGGGGGCTCTCATTTCGCCTTTAAATCTACAGATACAGCATTAGATGTTGGAGTGAATTGGCAGCTACATCTCTTCTCATCTATTCTCAAATAAGTGTGTAAAGTTTGAAAGAATTATAGGAATTTATTTGGTTTCATCCAGAGTAGCTGCCATAAGCATGATTACTTATACAGCCTTAGCAATGTTTACACAACTCCCAGTCAATGCCAGTCAATGTGGCAGTGAGTTGTGGAAAATACATGGGAGGATGATGCTTGACTTTCAGCTCTCATTCATTCATTCATTCATTCATTCATTCATTCATTCAAGTTTCACAACTATAATGCAGGAAGGAACCAATGTGATAACTGCTTTGCCTATATGCATCCGTGTGTCTAATTAGACTTTTGTTAATAATGACCATTTAAATATCTATTTTAATTACTTGTGACAAAATGATGAATAAAATGATAAATTACATTTAACAGAAAAGTTGAAAAATGCTTAGAACACCCAATTTATTGGGTTCTTTTTAGTTATGTTGTATTTTTGAGTTATGGACTGTATAGATCAAATGCGCAGCAGTGCAGATCAAAAATATATTGTTATTACAGGTACTTTAAGAAGGGGTTTATGCAGTTGAGGAGAACAAGTATTATGAACTGTGGCTGAAGGCCTTCATCTGAAAAAATGAGCAAATAAACAAATCAAATAGGTTTTCGAATGGAGATTGTCTTCGACCCTGCTCTCTTAGTGTTCATCTTAAGTTAGTACACAAAGTACCCTTACTGTATGTTTAGTGTTTTATATAGTTTTTAGAACATTACACTGTAAACTCTGTGCCTTGCAAAAAGTGCATCTCCGTTCACTCAGTATCCATACTGTTATGAGGGAACATGTTCATGTGGCTAATAATCATAGACTAAGCT
Organism: Xiphophorus couchianus; assembly: GCF_001444195.1. Lineage (NCBI taxonomy): Eukaryota > Metazoa > Chordata > Actinopteri > Cyprinodontiformes > Poeciliidae > Xiphophorus > Xiphophorus couchianus. The sequence continues at coordinate 21,565,965 of NC_040233.1, forward strand.
CCTTCAGCCAACTCTTCTCCTTCCAGACATGATTTGCGATCTTATGGGTTCTGTTTCTGCTCTGAACAACACAAGTCTCAAACTCCTACTTTTATAGGTGCCAATGAAATAAAAAGCAACAAAAATCATCAGCCTTATGTTGAATTCAAAATAAAATCACTTTGTATTTGCAACTTAGTGACCAGCAGAAAGAGCTCATTTGCATGCTTCTCTCATGTCTAACGTTGGTCACTTTCCATTGGTGGTCCCTCATCCTAGAGGGGCCACCAGTGGATAAGGTCACTGGTGCCTGTCTGACTGTGTGCCAGCAAAGTATGGAAACAGATTAAACACACCACATCCTTTTAAGCCAGTCCATAATGCTCTGTTCCTAATCATCCGATCAATGATAATTTCAAATCCATATAAGCTGTAGAATTAGTCAATCGTCTTGCCTTCTTTACATTCGATAGAATAAAAAAATGTTCCTTGCATATCTTAGTTTCATATTTTCTGAATAGAGAATGCCACATTGTGTCCTTAATGAACAATTTGTTCATCTGGATGAATCATTTGAGTGACCGAACTGCCGCAAATCACCAACTGATTTGTTCATTTCTCAGTTCAGATGAGGTCAGCGCGAGAATGCCGGTCAAGCGGAAGTTTTGCATTCTGAGAATGTATGAAAAAGAATGACGCACATTGATGCATTTGGCTGACATTGTTGACACAAAGAAAATAACGTTTCTGGGTTGAAATTCTGGCCTTTCTTTATGAACTTGGCTTGTCCTCCTTGTTCATGCATGAATTCTTACCAGGTACTCAGGCTTTCAGCCAAAGTCCAAATTTATGTACTTATATTTAGGCTAGTTGAAATAATACCGCATTAGAGAAACGTTTTAGTCATTTAGAAAATATTTCTGAGCACAATGTATTTTAGTTATGCATGCTATTATTTTATAATGCACTAATTAAAAAAGTAAAACATCTAAAATTATGTTTTTTATGACTAAACAACCTCTAAACAAATGATGTTGAAGATTCTGACTCTTACCCTGACCTTCTCTGATGCATTAGTGAGATATATTTTTTATCTTGACCTATCACTTATTTTTGTCATTCTATGAAAATGCATTTCTTTCTTTTTCCATCCAAACGTTATTTTATTTGAGATATTTTTATATTATAAAATGGCCTGCAAACCTGAAGAGTCAGAAATACAGACAAAATTACCAACCATTACCCACTAATCCTCAGGCAACCCAGAATAATAAGGAAAGCACACACAGACCTTCTCAAATAGTATTTTTGACACAAGCAATAAAATAACAAAAATCTGAATTCTTGCTGAATATTTTCACAATATATTGCACAAACAGCTGATGCAATATCATGTAATTACCTCCTTGTGTTTTTACTAAGTGATGGAATAGCTAAAGAGATTTTACCATAATATACTTATATTGATTAGAATAACCAGTTAAAAATGTAATGCCTCGCAAAAGTATTCACACCCCTTGAACATTTTTGCATTTTTTCACATTACAGCCACAAACTTTAATGTATTTAGGTGGGATATTTTTGTATGTAAAATTCCAAGTGGTGCCTGTGCTCAGCCTCCCTGATGCCGTACTTTGTATATCCATCTTCCACTGAAAATACGGCTGTAAGGCTCTAAGCATATGTTCATTTACTTATCATGACCATATGACATGGAATAGAACAAAAGACATCAAATAAGCAGCAGCAGAAAAAAACTGCAATGAAAACCCAGCACCACTAACAGTAGTAAAATCACTACATTATTTTAGCATATTTTGCTCAAGTCAAATAGAATTACACACAGAAAATAAAACTTCCACCTATTCTTCTTGGGTAATGTATGTGAAGAGTAATCTTCAATTTGGCCATTGATTCTTATTTGTCTGGACTTTGGCTAATCTACTCTGACACTTAAATAATGTTTAAACAATTGCTTTGTATCTCAAGCTATATTAGAGGATCTACTGGCGAACCTCTAAAGTTTTCTGCTGCGTTCGACAGTCTTTTTTTTTTTAAAAGCAGTCCTGTACTTAGTTCAATTTGGTATCCTATTCTCTCAAGACTAACTTCCCTTTACCTCCTCAAGAAAAGCATCCCCAGAGCATGATGTTACTTAGAGGTATCAGAGTAAAGGGGTGTAAATGCAAATGCATGTCACATTATTCTGGATTGTATGTGCTAAATGCAAAAACCTTGTACCTTTTTCTTTAATCTTCACGGTTATGCACTGTTTTTTGTTATTAAACTATCTGACTAATTAGTTTACTGCACATACACAACAGTACCTTAACAAAATAAATTAAACAATGTCATAATTGTAATCACCAAAAATTTGGAAAAAAAAAAAAAAAAGTAAAAGGAGAAAGAAAATTGTTCTAAAAGCCTCCAGCTGGATGAGTAAAATTAGGAGGAAAAGGTCTTCATAAACTTGGCAACGGTATTCAGCTCTGTTTTGCTCATCCTGCTCCTTGTGTTGTGTTAATGTTGCACATTCAGATAAATTTACAGGGATGATGAAGGTTACACAGCTTGTTTTGACACAAGGCTCCAAAGAATATCACACATGAATATACCAGACTAACTCCTTTTTCATCCTACGGTGGCATTAAATGTCTCAATGCCATCTGGTGCAGCGAAAATAAAAAATAAAAAGTTTCACTTTTAAGGAAGACCATCCTAATTGGTAAATGTTTACTTGCTGCAGCTCTCGGTGGGCAGGCACACAGCTTTTAATGAGTCACTAAAGCCTATGGGCTCTTTAAGCTTACTTTAAGTGTGTTTCCAAACAAACTCAACCCGGGGATGAACTGTTGATAATGGCTTGTAAGGGCCGAAACACAGCACTGAGTGATCAAGCACGCACACAAGTACAATTACCCTTTTCCTACTGTTGTGTGTGTGTTTTAGCAATTCTCACTTTGTAAGACCCATTTTCCAACAAATACTGCATTGTGAGGACCCATTATGGGACAGAAAGCCCGAGACTCTTAAAGAGAAGTTCTATTTTTGGATTAGGGTTTGGGTTTAGAACTGAAATGGGAATTGAGTTTAGGTTATGTGAAGGGTCAGGGTCAGGGTTAAGATATAGGAATGACTGAAAAATGAATGGAGGCCAATGTTGAGTCCTTGTGAAGTTAGAAAAATATACTGTATGTGTGCGTGTGTGTACACAGTTTTGTTTGATGTTAATGTGTGTCTTATAATATAATTCCATTCCCTGTTATTCCCTGTATGCTCTGGAAAACAACCATTGGTAAGGGACTTCTAAGCATCTAGAGAGTCCGACCTGTCGTTGGAGGTAACAAAATCACCTGCATTACCCTGAAAATGAATCTGGAAATTCAAAGACAGTACGCTCTAAATTGTGTAATATGTTGGTTCATCAAAGAGTAACCTCCAAGTTATGAAATGTAACTTAAACATTTCAAGAAAGTATCCCCTTATTTTAGCAACGTAATCTGCAACATTTGGAAAGTCTCCTTCAGGAAAGTAAGCCCCAAACATGGGTGAGAACGTCTAAGTTTGGGAAAAGACCAGGTTATAAGTCACCTCCTCAGTGGCAAAAAGAAATCCGTAAGAGGTTGAGTAACCTCTAAGTTAAAAAAAAAAGCATACCAAAAACTTTTGCAGGAGTTTCTTTTACGTTCCTGCAGCGCTTCCTCTAATTTCCATAAAATGATATGTTGCAGGTAATAAAATCCAACTGTGTAAATTCAGCCAGAATGTAACACAACTGATTGGAAATAGAGAAAATATAAATCGTAAGTAAAGTTTGACACAAAAAAAATCAAAATCAAGTATTTAATATAAACATACATTGTATAATTTTCTATTAACAACTATGTGAATACATTGTGAGTTTACAGTTTCAACTTATGTATTTATGCTTATGTTTGCTTACTGTGCTTGAAGTTATATCGAAGACTTCCTCTAAATTGGGGTCACTTACATCTGTCAGTATTTGCCAATTTATCTGAACTCATCTTTAATCTGTGTTTACGCATGCGGAAACATGTGCATGTGTGCGCTCTGGCTGCACTTAGAACTTGTTTCCTATTGCTCACCGGGTCTATACACATTAATCTCTGCCTCTACGGCACCATATTGCCTCATAGGCTCCGCTCTCTATCCCTGACCCAATATGCTGTGTGATCCTGCCTACAGCCTCATTTGTCTCCATCAGGGGACAAGCGAGGTTACGACTCACCAAAGCGCAGTACGTCTCAGGCGGATCTCCACACGTGATGTTTGGGGGGTCGAGGGCCACTCGCAGGTACTTTGTCATGTCGGTGGCTTCTGGCTGACAGGCCATGTAGTCCCATGCCAGGCCCTCCTCTGTATAGATCTGGGACTTGCACACGTCATAGTGTCCCCAGGCTGCAGGGTAATGTTGCATAGCATGTGTCACACTGGTGCACACAGCCTGCAGGGTGAGTAATATAGGCCAAAACATTGCTGATCTTTTTCTTTGTGGCTTTTTTAGAATTCCTCTTCTAAGTTTTTTGTCTTTAAAGCTGCAACTGCCTTTTTGTTGTACCACAGGGAAGGTTCTAAATCACTTGAGGGTCTGAATGGTGCGATGAAGCATTTTGGAACAGTGGAAGCATCTTGAACTTGTGTGAGAGCAGATTCAGGCAACTATTAGCGTCCACGTCGTTATTCTGGCTTTGATTGGCAGCACATCTGACTGGCTGATGAGATGTGCCAACAAGTGAGCTTTCTCAACAGTGCTGATCACTCATGAAAAGGTCAGCAATCGGTCAGATGTGATGTTTAAAGAGGAGCAACACTTCTCATATGCCAGCAGATTCTGATCTTGATTGCCCGTCAACTGCGGTGTTTTCCACTGGCAGCATCCTAAAAGACAGGAGAATAAAAAAAGACAGTTGGAAAATGTTAGCACACTAAAATACGACAAACATAAAACCCTCATTGCCTATAGGGTAGTAAAACACAATGCAAGGTTCTTCTGTCTGTATGTACCGCTCAGTAATGACCATGTCGAAACCACTGCATACAATTTAAATCAAACTTGCTCCGTAAAGCATAATCTCCATAAGATTTTCATACAAAAAGCCTTATTTCCATGTGTCAAGTCCCTGAATTTAAGTTACAGCTTTTTCCGACTCCTTCGACACCCTTTGTGCAGAGCAACATCTGTCTAAGCCCCTTTAGACACATTTGGGATGCATTAAAGTAAAACAGTGAGGCAGAAATGGTTTATTTGAGGTATTGTACGTTTCTCACAGCTTTCACAAGCCATCAGTCAGATGATGTAACTCATCAGGCAAAGGTGACTCGCAGCAGTCTTCAGAGACCTTATAACCTTAACATAAAGAGTATATCAAGAAGAACAAATGCCTCTGAAATAGGAGATTTGGATTAGTGGAGTTATCCTCAGGGTCGTTTTGCTGTAAGGAAAATAAGTTCTATAAATTTCGTGCCGAAAACATTTATAATTTTAGTAGCTTATTTTTGTACAGAGAAATTTAGATGCAAATTTTATTTTCATTTGGAAAAAAATCTAATGTTAAAAAAATAACAGTTTTCAACAAAGACACTAACTGTTGGCACATGTGACATCTATTTAAAAAGCTAAACTTGTCCATATCTAATGTTAGAACAAAAATTAACATGTTAAGCAATGCTGCCTGAAGACCTGATGTTCCTGTCATCATGCCATGAAAGGACAGTAAGCTGGCTATGAAAATCTCTATCAAGGGCAAATACATAGCAACATAGCCATAGCAACAAATAGATGCTATCTGCATTCAATCTAGTTGTATAGAAAGCATCCCAGAAAAAAAATTTTAAAAATAAGTCTGCCCTACCTTTTGGTATTTGGTCAGATGAGACCAAGATTAAGCATTTTTGGCAACAAAGACTCCAGGTTGGTTAGCATGAAACAAAGAATGAAGATGTGGAAAAGAAGCTTATGACCTTCTGCCCACTGTAGTTGGGAATGTGTTAGACTAGGAGTCTGTCAGACCTAAATCCTAAATGAAACTTGTGTGATATGCTGAAAGAACAAAAAATCGGTGAGAACCCAAAACTCCGGAAGATGTAGTGACACTGTACATAGAAAAATAATAAAAGCATCCCACTGTGCTCCAACCTTAATAAAAGACTAAGAGTGGTTTGCACAAGGAGATGGTAAAAAGTAGTAATAGCAGCAGTATCAATAATCATGCCACCAGAGATTTTGTTAAAACAATAATTCATCAGTTATCTTCGCCGACTGAATATATGTAATCTGATTAAAGATTGGGTTGGAAAAACTAATAGGAGATCATTTCATTTTAAGGCCAATTCCATATCTTTCCAGGGGTGCCAACAAATGGGTCAGCAAAAAATGTTTCCGTCCTGCGAGAAAACAAACTTTTGCCCTGGTCTCAAGTCTTTCACAGCATCTAAAATGTTTTCTCCCTGCTTTGCTATGTTTTTAGCTCCATCGATCTTCCAATAGACTTGGGTTAGCTTTCTTGTCCCTGCTGAATAAAATAATCCTCCTAGCATAATAATGCCAGCCCGATTTATTGGCATGGTGTGCTTAGGGTGATGTGGAGTCTTACTTTGTCACTACACATATAAACATTTTGGCCACAAGTGACCAGAGCACTGTCTGTCACATTTTCAAAGTCTTAACAGAACTGTTATCTTTATACTGAGCGCGACTTAAAAATGTACAGAGCATTAATTGGGAGCATGGCCCATGTTGAAGGATTTAATTTTAAAAAATGAAGAACAAAAAGTTACAACAACAACAAAAACCATGGAGGCAAGGGGAATGCAGTGAGCCAGAGTAGAATAGAATCCAGGAAATAAAGAGTGGCACAGAAACTACAGGGATAACAAGGTATAACGGGAGGAACCAGGAAGGAGAGTGATGAGCAGAAGTGTTTAAGTAATGGGAGAGTGAACATGGAACAATGAACCTGAGCTGATTGGCTAACTGATTTCAGGTGTGAGGGGAAAGAGAGCAAGAAAGTGGCACAGGGGGTAAGTGAGAGTAGACAAGGCTCTAAGTCTAGGAAATGAATCTAACACTAAACAACAACAATACCTAAGAAGCATAATTAAGCTACATAAACAAGGAATAACTAGACGCAAGAATCAAAGTTCAATCCTCTTTGAACTTTGGTTCAGACAAAACTGAACCAAATTAAAAAGGAAACATGGTTGGTTTAATCAAAGAAAAGGAACCAAAGAAAACAGAAAGTAACAAAACCCCAAACCATCTCAAACGTGAACAGTAATGAAGTATGTTTATTTGAGTTATGAACTAGTGACAGCTGACTAGACATGTTGATCCCTAGAGGATTTAGGGATGGCAGCCTCCATTCTAAAAAGGAGAAAATCAGCCAAAAAAAGCAGAAAGAAAATTTATTTTAATATTGCTCTTGTCAAGCAAGAGGACACCCAACAAGAGGTCTGCTAGAAATTTGATAACACAGCTAGAACTCTGAGTGGTGAATAAAACTCCCCATAAAAGTTCCTTTTCTTTCCTTGTGCATCCTTGTGCATTATTTTCAATTAATATAAATGTCAGTCTCTGATCATCAGAGTTGCCCCACAGGATTAGCCTCTCTCATTTTCAACACACAAATATCTCTTCACACTTTATCAGGCTGCTTCATAATCCTAATGCTGACGTTCACAATGCTCCATGTCAAATTAGGTATCCGCTGGGTGGTCACTTATCTTCTTATTTAAAATAAACATTTATGATTAATAAGAGGCAGCAGTTGGATTCGCCATGAGAAGTTAAGAGTTAATCTTTCCCACATTGAGTAATGACATCTTCACAAAACTACTATGAAGTAATGCAGCCTTGTGAAAATAAATCCTCTAAAATGCAAAATATTTCAAATTTACCTTTAGCATCACCACTTTATCCTAAAGCCCACATTTCTGCAGGTATAGTGTAAAGACAGCACAACCTATTATAGCCTCTGTTCAGAGTTTTATATTACCAAATATCGTCTTCTACTCATGTTTTCCCTTTTTCTCATATCTCTGCCTCGGTGACACTGCTCAAAATGCGGCGAGCAGCTCGGGAATGCCATAATTTCACCGCGAAAAAAATACGAGGTCAGATTCTATATTAAAAGTCATAAATATTTAAGCACCTCTCCATATGCAGGGAGAGGAAGAGCCACCTCACCTCTATCCCTCTCCTACCCCTCTCTCCATCTCTTTCACTTCACTCTTCCTTAAACCCCTGAAACACCCCCTTGTGTCTGCTTGCATCCCGTCCCCTGGGCAGCTCAAGCATAGCAGAGTGTTTTAAAAGTCAGCAGACGGCCTGTCGTGCCCCATGGCTCGTAATGGTTACGAACTCCCCCAGCTAGACTCTTGAAAATCATTTCGGATGGGTTTCGTTCATTTTATAGTCATCCTGGTTAAGTACGGCTTTTGTCCCACGTCAACGATTGTGACTTTCTGATCTCAATGTGACTCCTATATAGGGGTCACATCCCTAACTGGAAGTATCTACAAAAGTTTTAAAAAGCAAACAAACAAAATAAGCATCTTGATGAAACAGCCTGGTGCTTATTCTGTTGTTTATCTTTCAACAATTTTCCACCTGGTGAGGATTTTTGCTTGTACACGCGCAGACATGCACGCATGCATGAACACGCCCACAAACACACACAATTCCTTCTCATTGTGTTTATTGATTGCATTGACTTCCAAGCAATCACTTCTGATCTGCTGCCAATTTAGACAGACTGATGTTGTGCTTTGCTTTGCTCTGGCTGATGAGAGCAACAATAAATGGATAAATTCTCCCAACATCCTCAGAGCCAAAAGCCAACCCCTCAATATGAGTCACAGTGGGATCCATTGGCAAGCAAAAACACGTCTGTGTGGGAACATGTTTTTTTTCCCCTTTTCTTCTTCAGAATCTCACTTCTCTCTAAGACCTCCATTCAAGATCTCATCCTCTTCTGGTTTAGTCACTTAACTGTTTTTCTCTGTGTGTGTCCCAAATGCAAGTCCGTGCACTCGAACCACCTGCACATAAAAACACTATTACTGCTCCACCTTTAACTTCACCGACAACACCAGCCACATTAGCTCACTTGTTATTTGCAGGGAAGGTTTTTTTCCCCCAGCACTTTTCTGTAGAAGAGCCACAATTTCACCGAGGGGATGTGAGTGATGTGGGGACAGTGTGATAGTCCTGCAGCCACAGCCAGACAGCTTATATTTGAAATATTCTGCCATTTATAATTCAAAGTTCTTCTTCTGGTCATCTAACATGCAAAGAAGCACACAGCATATTAGCAACAGGGGGGTAGGGGCATGTAAAATCCCTAAAGCTGTGTTTTTGTCTTTTTTTCCCTCAAGGTTCTGGCACTGGAAAAGGGGGTTAGTGATGGACTATCCATAGTAATGCACGCAAACTATGCATAATATATATATAGAAAATAAATTTTAAAAAAAATGTTGCATTGAAGCTTGTATTTTTTTTCCAAAATGTTGATATTAGTATTCAAAATTGGCTTTGAAAAAATTTGCATATAACTAAGCAATAAATACATGTTGAACACTACCTTCTATTTTATAGGAATATTACATGTTGACATTAATTAATTGTTCCTTTTTAAAATTTATTAAAAAAAAAAAAAACTCTGATGATCATTTACAATTAGCAAGCAGAAAACAAACAAATACGTTTTACATTGAAAAGGTTATTGTCTGATCCTTTCCTATGTGCCAAAACTGTTTTAACCAAACTGACAAGTTTTAGGGGTGACCATTGTTACCCTTTGTGGCGGTTCGTTGGTGACGCCACTGGTTGGCAAAAACAAACACTATACAAATCCGACACACATACAGTATATCTTTAAAACAGTGAGTATGTGTATGTAAGAAAATAAAAAGTTCTTTTTTAGACCAGCCATTTACTCAAATTGATATGGATTTGTCAACTGCTTGATTAATGGCTTATTCTCGCACCAATCAGCTTTTTTAATGTTCTGAGTCAGATTTTCCGCAGAGGCGAAATACACATTTACATATTTGTGCAACAGATTTTGAAGCAATATTTCTTTAATTAAATAACTGATGAGTTGATGGCTATTACCACCAAATTAGGTTAGGAATGCCATGAGTCTTAAAGGCTAGATCAATACTATTTAATATGTCGTATAAATATCTGGCTTTTATTAAACTTTTGTCCTTTATAACCCTCACTCAGTATTAGTTTCAGCTCCCGTATAACCTTTAAACCTTTTAAAAAGCTCACTATAAAAGCAGAATCCCAAATAAAACTGGATCATCTCCACAAAGCGACACTGTAAAAGCCACAACATGCAAAGGCGGCCAAAACAATACTCACATTTAATTGCGCTCCCGGGACGAGCTGATTGTTCAACAAGTTATTTACAGCATTTGTTAAAAGGATTCTCATTCAGAGCTGAAAGCCTTTTCTATAGTGTCCTTTCTGCTCTAACCGTGGAAAAATTATCTCGTGGCAAAAGAAAAGAAGTAACGTTGACGCATAACGCGTGAATTCACCCGGACACCCGCGACGTTTCTGTTTGCTCCAACTTTCCTTCAACTTTCCGGTGTCACTAACTAAGCGTATTTTCATCCGATCATTATATCGAAAGGTCCTCGCTCACTCAGGACTTTTCCGAACATCGACTGTGGTCCACTCAAGACTTTACGCAGCGTTGCTGCTTATTGGCGCTGTGTTCATCGGAATGGCGCACAGAAGAAAAAATGACCCCGCTCCCTCAAGCAGCTACTTCAGCTGAGGGGAATCACTTCATAGTCCCGAGATTGATGGAAGTACATCCCGAAGCAAAGCGACTCTTGGGGGACAGGTTGCCAGATTTCTCAGCCCAGGCGACTTGCGAATAGAAGATAGAGGAGAGAGATAAGCATATCTCTGAAATGGAGCCACAATGTCCAGTTTCACGTGAACGCTCCGCCGGGTCCTAAAGATAATAGCGACAGGCAGCTGAGGCTAAACTCCTTTTCTTTCCTCAAAAGACTGTTGTGATTAGTTCACATTTCTGTGCAAAATGTGCGCGGAGTATTGCTTACATTTGATACTAAACTTTGTTTTATGCTTGCTCTTTTTCAAACTTACAAAAGTAATTTAGTTATTTTTTCAAATTATTATTATTAGCTTTTTATATTGATTAATGATTGTTTACTCATGGCTATTATTTCGTTCCTTTCTTTATTAATTAAGCCTGTGGAGTACATAGGACTTACAGGAAAACGCAGAGATGCATGTGTGATCATCACTAATGTTCGTACTTATGCAGCGAAGTCCAATAGGAACTCAGACAGCGAATGCGTTCTAGTACTACATGAACGTGACCAGTAATCAGCCCACAACAGTTGTATGATTCACGGTGTTAAACTGATTGTTATCCCGGTAAGACCTATAAGTAAACTGAAAGTGAGTTTGGGTTATTTTCCAAACATAAAAATAGAAACAGAGTAAAGCTATCCAAAGGAAAACGCGTGACCTAACCCAGGCATTAGACGTGCAAGTTTCAAAAACGATCGGAGAGTGTGTTTAGAAATCAGTGAAGATTCTTTAGTCTAATTTAGGCTGGAGTCTGATCTTTTGCATTCGCGCTGATGACCCTTTCAGATCTCAAACACTCCTTGTTTCGTGTATAACGCCTTAAGACTCAATGCATTCCAGGACAAACAACAACAACAAGAAGAAAAAAAAAAGATCTTACCTTGCATGTGAGTGTATAGATATTCAAGCTGAACAAAACCCGATCAAGAGCGAGAGAGGAAAAAAATACTGTCCTGAATCTGTGGAGTAATTAATCGGTGGGTTTTTTTGGAAGCAGCGCTGAAGGAACAAGTAGGCGCGCCTGCCGGGCTCCCTTGGCGCGGAGTCACAGATGTCACCCTCTCCCACTACAGGGTGCCGAACAGCGCGGCGAGCAGCCATGCTGACAGCTCGCTTTGAATACGCATTTTAATTGTGCCGTAATGCCAAACTGCTGCAGATTACCACACGATAAGAGCAGCCGCGCCCAGCTGAAGGTCATCACAGTCACTGAGCAAGATCCGTATCACACTCTTCGGTGCTGCTGAACACATTTCCAAACTACACGGGTTCTCAGCAGAATAAGCAACTCTTTTCAGTTTTATTCGATCTTTTTCTTTGTAGGTACTTTTATGCCTCGGATCTTCTTAATCAGATGCTGCAGAATGCTTTAAAACAAAGTCCACCAAGCTTTCGCTTAGAAAACAAAACGTTTTGTAAGGTTTTTCAGCACCATGGACAGCTTCATGTAGCCCACAAGCACTGTAGTTTGAGTTTGAGTGCATTTTTAAAACGCTTTTATTAATTCAGTTGAGTTTCAACAAACTTGTTAGCTGGTTTTGTATTTGTCTTTTCTATGTCTTATTTAGGCTATATTTATTTTACTTTTAACTTTATTACTGTACTGCTCTGTGTTTTCATAAATTACTTCTCTGCTTCCTGTGATATTTAACCTCACACTTCATTGTTTTATAACACATATTTTTTACATTTGTTTTTTATTACTGTTGTGCTGCACTAAAACATGTTTTTTTTAAATGAATCTGACAAACTTGACCTGCAGTCTTTACTGATTTTTTTACTTTTAAAACCTTACCTGGATTTAAACCTCCGTCACTCAGGTGGAACTCAGTTCAGAGCTGCTGTTCTTCTTAATCAAAAGAAGCCAGTGCAGGTTGCCTCTGACTCTGATCATCATGTGTCTCTGGGAGGAGTGCCCTGGGTAAATCCAGAATCCTTTGGTCTATGGATGCCTTAAGATCCACTGAAATGACAGGAGAGTTTGGATAAAGAGAGAGATGTATGGGCCTGCCACATGGATTAGTTAAAATCACAATCTGATCTCTTCAGTAGATGATTGGTGGATTTATCTACATCATAAGATCAGCTCCTGAATCACTGGGATAGATTGATAGATCGATAAATAGATGGACAAGTTTCCATACAACCATCACTGACATGGCATATAAGTTTGGGCTTAATATTAGTCATCTTTATCCATTTCAAAAAACTGTTTTAATTGGTTGTTAGAGATCACTGACCTGTTGAACCTTCAACTGTCTTCAAGTTTTCTTCTATTCCACCCACATTCTGGAATGTGAACCACTATAAGCATTATACCACTCTCACCATGCCTAATAGTTGGTACAGTGTTCATGTTCATTAAACATTCCACAAGTTCAACATTGGGCTAGTGAAATGGACCCAATGGCAGGCCAATTTGAAATTTGAAGCCAGGTCCAGCTTAAAATGACCTCTTATCATTTCTGCTAAAAAGAGAAGTCAAATCCCTTGCTTAAAAATTACAGATGAAATGAATTCATATTAGTCCACACGATGCTTGTTCATTAAAATAACTGAAGTTGCTTGGTGTATGATCATCCCACCCTGGAAAAAAGAAAAGTTCAAATGCATCTGTAAGTGGCCAAAATTAGCATGGCATAAATTGTTAATGATGACGACATGCAAACTTCAGACCGGGATTGCAGACAGACAGAATCTGCCTTAAATCCCACCAGGAATCCCTTCATAACTCCTCCACTCCATAACTCATCCACTGTTTTCAGCTGAACACAACAGTGGATGACAAGGATCCAGAGGTGGAGTCTGCCCTCTCACCCTCTGCATGTCCTTTCCCTCTGCGCCACAGAGAGCCCGGGGCTGACAGAGATGGAGGGTTTGCTGTTTCATTCCGCTCCCAGGGGTCTATTGATGGTTTCAAAGTGGAGTCCACCTGCCACAGCTTTAATCATCCGTGACCCCAGCTGCATGTTGGAAGACCAACGAACGGTGGCGGGGGTGGGATCATGCAGTGCCTTTCTTGGATGTGTGAGCAGTCAAGAAAAAGGAAGTGAAGACAGACATAAAGAGAAGATGAAGAAAGATTTCGTACCTGCAGAGTTAAGAATTAGTGTTTTGAGTTTCTGTCTCTATACCCAGATGGATGTTTGAAATAACACTGATTTAGATACCATGTATATTTGGATTTATTTTTTTCATGAGTAATTTATTTGGTCTAAATGTATCATTAGTGTATTTAATTTCAACCAAAAGGTGGATCACTGTGAATCAGCATGCAGGCACATCTTGTGGCTGCTAAATTAATTCAATTTATTCAAAAGTCTTTCTTAAGGCCAAGGTTGTAATCATGGCTTGCAATTAGATGGGACATAAATATTAGATGACTTCACTTTGCAAGTCCCTATGAAAAGCAACCCCAAGTATTTTTAAGCTGTTGTTGATTTCCATAAAGATATCAGGTGCTAGTGGCTATAATTAAAAGAGAATTGACACACAGTAGTGCACAAAAGTCTCCAATCTTTAAAGTGATCCATGATTAGTAAAACATGTTGGCCTAATTGTGTTGTAATTTTCCTATTAAATGAAAACTACTGTTTGTGATATGTAAAAACTCATAATTACTTTAAAAATAATTATATCTTTCATTATATTTTTCAACCATGGAGGTCATCATTTTTTCATCTGCGCAGTGCATGCTGGGTTGAGGCTGCGGTGGTGTCTGTTCTGTACTGAAATCTACAGAGCAAACACAAAAACTGATGAAGGATCTGGCAGGTGGTCATTACTCCTTGAACAGCCATTTTACTGCTTAGTTCCTAGAATGGAGTAGGTAGCACCACTAGGGGGCGTCTATTTTCTCTTTTTTTCGTTGTTATCCACCGAGTAAGAATTCGCCCCATGTTTTTTGGGAAATCAGAAAGAAAGGCGGTGACGAGTTACAGAGCGGCGCAACTTCTGTTACTTTTCTGATTTATGAGAAGACAATGTAAGTTCAGTGCCATGGAGGTCTGGTTTCGCATGGTCAACGTGAAATAAAGTAAAAGTGTGGGATACTTTACTCGTGCGTTCTACTTCATTCGGGTTAGAGTGGCTAACCACCGCTGCTAAATCCTTAGCAAACCTCTCACCGCATCTTCACATCCAGCAAGATAAAACCAAATGGTGTGCAAACAGTTTTTATCCACAAAGAGCCTGAACTCCGCTGCCGGCTAACGAGGGAAAGACGCTGGGAGAAACATCAGAGATACGCAATGCTGGGAACTCTTCTAAACGATAACGGAGCTATTGCTACTGCCACCGGTACCGATTGTGGAACCACGACCGACAATGGACCAAAGACCGGACACAGAGCTACAGAACAACTTACCAGATCACACAGCCCAACCAGAGGCAAGTGTCCTTCATTGTTTCATTTATGGAGCTAAAGTTAGCAGCAAAACAAACACCGACTTCTAAGGCCAACTCTTTCCTCTTCCTTTGTTTGGTCCTCCTCCCTTTTTTAAAATTTTTTATTTTATTTTTTACCCCATGTGATTTCTATGTTCCATCAATTTGAAAGCACTCCTGTTAAAATCGAAAAGGCCTACCGATGTTATTCATTGTTGTTTTAGCTTGAGGCGCGCAATCAGACCAAGCATACACCATTTACCCAAAATGCAATGCAGCTTAAACAATATGGCGATGTCCATGTGGCAATATTTTATTAAAATGTATAAAAACCAAACAGCCTACAGTATTATTTCTGTATTGCTTTTACAACTGAAATAAATATTTTTCAAATAAAGTTTATTGTTACAACTAATTATAGATCCCCTTAAGGTCTTTTACTTTGTCCTATATTTTCCTAAAGTAGCTGTGGATATCCGCAGGTTCCCCAGACACGTTATTTATGTACTAGGTGAATTTTTAGCAGAATAGTTTACACTTTGTTTAATTTAGGAGTATAAGAAGCAAAGGAGGCTAAAGACAAAGGCATACCACTCATTTCAGAATTTTATTTGTGAAATCTTTTGAAGACCATGCATTATTGTTTATCCAACTAATAATTTTGCACTACTTTGTGTATCTACCATAAACCCCAATTTAACCAAACAGAAAATTGTAGTTATAACAGATGTAGGGTTTAGTTAACATAGTGGCAGCTCATCAGCCAGAAAGGCAACATACACAAGTGAATTTGACTGTAAAAGAAGTCTTTGTGTGCAAGGAATATTCTGTGCTTTCTGGGGAGCAAGAAAAGTCACTGCAAGTTGATTTATACGAGAAAGTGATGAGGGCAAGGAAGGAGATGGGAATTGCTCTTCAGGAATTGGGTAATGTGGAGCCACGCAGTTCTGTATTAATTATTTTTTTCAGGTTACTTGTGCACTTTTTACATGTTTGTTCAAGTTTGAGTAATACTCGTTTGAGATACTGAAAGTTGTAAACAACTTGCTGGCTTAGATCATTCCAGATATATCTTTCTAAAAGTAAGTCCAGGTACACTGATAATACATCACTGTTTTAGCACGATTATAATGGTTGTTTCTCCTTTAAGTACCAGATGACTAACAGGTTCTCATCTCTAACATTTCTTCAAGATGGTTTATTGTGTAAATAAATAAACCATGCATCTGTCCTAAGATTGAACTGTCAAAATCTGAATTTTTGTCAAATTCAATTTAAATTATTTTATTCCTGTTTGATTCAGTGATATTAGATTTAGATTAAATTACATTGGCTATCAATAAAATATTTTTGTGAGGTAAAAACACTTTTTACGTATTATTCCACATGTAATATGTTTTAATTCAGCTGAAAACATACAGTTGGGTTTTTGTTAAAATACATTTTAATTCAATTTGAGCTTTCAACTTTTTCAGTTTTCAATTATGTTGAATTTAAATAACCTGAAACCACATTTTCGAGACTTTTGTGCATTTTTTTCTATCAGGAAAAGAATTGTTAGGAAAGTTTTATCATCACAGATGTCGGTACTATCTTTGACAAATAGAAATGTTTGACAGTAGTAAGGATCAGCTCAGATTAGATGGAAAGCTGCCCTTCTTTGCCAGAAGAGATCTGTCCCAAAACCAGGACACATTAGCAGCAGGAACCCAGAATCTCTCCCCTTT
The DNA here is from genome assembly GCF_001444195.1 of Xiphophorus couchianus. Taxonomy (NCBI): domain Eukaryota; kingdom Metazoa; phylum Chordata; class Actinopteri; order Cyprinodontiformes; family Poeciliidae; genus Xiphophorus; species Xiphophorus couchianus. The sequence continues at coordinate 21,582,936 of NC_040233.1, forward strand.
GGAGCAGCGGGCAACATACCAAGCTCTGCGGGAGCTGTGCTAGATTTCACAACATGATGAATGGCACAAGACCTTTTTTAACCTGTAATAACGAATCAGTTCATCAACAACCCTCTTTATTATGTAAAATGAGACAAAGCTGCCTTTAAAGACCAATCGTAACGAGACCATATCTGATCCCATCTGAGTGATGGGTCAGCCGACGCATTCAAAGTGTTTCCTGCCCTCTAACTAGAGTAGAAATTAAATGATGAAATTGAGTATCTAAATGCGTTCACTTTGAACAGCTTTTTATTTCCATGGGCTTATTTAAAATTTTATAATAAATGACCTTGAAAAGATCTTTATTCATAATGATTGAATCAAAGTGATGGAGGTTTCACAGAATAAAGCTGAAAGGAAGAGAAAAATCAAAGCTTTGGATGTGAAAAAGAACATTCTTCAAACTAAGAGTCCTTGAATTTTTTTTTTGCGTTGATAGTTTTAGGTTTAGATTTACATCTCAACAGACCCATGTGACCTTGTTGACATTTATTGGGAATGGCATGCCAGAAAGTCCCTTATTCTTCATATTCCCGGAGGTTCTTTTTGCAGTGTCTGAACAAGGTTTTGACTTTTCAAGTGAAGCAAAGGGAACTTGAGGTTTTCCTTCCAAGATTTATTCTGGACTGACACGCCGATAGAGTTTCTCTTCTGCAATGGGTCTCCATGGGTCTGACTTTAATAATAAAAATACATTTGCAGTTGCTTACAAAAACAATTCAAAATGAGTGAATTGACGAAATAGAAACTGAATAGACAGCTTGTTTATGTTCTTCATATGTTCAGGCTAAAGAGCAGATCTAGAAAAATACTAAGGACAAAATCTCCCCAAATCTTGTGGAAGAATGTGTTATCATCTCATGAAACTAAATGTGAAATTTTGGACCACAATTCCAAAAGATCACAGAACAGATCACAGAAAGATCTGATGTCCACAAAGACACATAGGGGTGGAAGTGACTTGTTTATGGTTTCTTTTATATATGTGGATCTGAAGGTTTTATCAAAGCAGGTGAAACCACCAACAGTTCAAAATAGGAGTTATTTTTTTCCAAAAAAACCTTTAGATATATGATGAAAAGTCGAGGGGGAAGATGGATTTAATTTTTCAACATCACAATGAGTCCAGGCATGCATCCAGATCCACAAAGGGTTGGCTTAGCGGAAGAGTCCCGTGGATAAGACATATATAGCTGTTAAATATTACCACATCAATATTTGGGATTCCACTAGACCCCTACCAATGATGACCAAGTGCTGAATTTAAATCAAAATGTTTTTCAATGAAGTATTCATTAAGAGTGTGTACACTTATGCAACCATGTAATTGAACATCATTAAAATATTTTACAGATTAGTGGAAATTTGAAATATTAAACCTCACATTGTACTGTATGTGCACAAGGTTTAAGTTCAGATTTTTTTTAGAGGCTAAAAAACATACAAATAAATAAATGATTAAAAAATAACAAATTTTGCAAAAGAAATGCCCTTTCAAATTTTGATTTTTTTTTTTTTTTACATAAAACTCATCTAACTAATACTTAAGAGTAGGCAGTGCGTATTAAAACAGGGCAGAGTACTTCCAGTAGTGTTTTGTGTACTTAACCTCCAAATGTCTGTAGGCTCAGTAAATTTAAAAGAATAAAAAATGAAGCTTGTGAAGTCTTTAGCTTTGTCTAGAGGTGTGCCGATCGATTGGCCACCGATCATAATCGGCCGATTTCCGTGAAAATTGTATGATCGCTGATCACTGTCTCTTGTTGCCGATCAACAAAACGATGACATTTATCTCACTTCTCAGCCTGCGTGTGCAGCTAATCTCCTCTTTCCTTCACACTGCGCAAGCGCGCAGCAACAAATCCTGTCGTAGAGTACTATAACTCTCTGAGTTATGGGGAAGTTTGCGTGTTGTGGCAGAAAATTACCTCGGGGGTGAAACACGACACAATGCATCAACACAGCAAATCTAATATGACATTTTAAAAACAAGCACTTGACGGGGTTTGGCTACTTCGAGGCTCAAAGCAAGGAAAAAATGACATCCGGAGCGGCCAGATAGCAGGTGGAGCGGCGCACTACTACAAACACTCACCCGGATTAGCATGATGGTCAGAAAGCTCAACAAATAACAAAAAATAATTCAAGTCTTCGAGCTGGCGGTGAAAGACGCTGGTTCTGCTCTTGCTGTTGAACCGCCGCTACGCTACTGGTAGTAATATTTCACATACGGAGCGCCGCTTCTGCTTCTGCTCCACCCGGAACGTCTGCATAAAGCCGCAGCATGTAACGTAAACAACAATAACAACAACAAAGATTTTACATATTAAAACTTTTGCTATGTCCAAACATGAGAGATAATTTATGAAAAAATAAATAATTGATCTCCTCTCCCTCCTCCTGTGTTCTGCAGAATTACTCCGCTCAGTCAGAAACAACCAATCAGAACCAGCATTAATCAGCTGGCCATGCTCTTACAAAGTTTTGATTCAGTAACCCATGACTGCTTATTTTTATGCAACCTGCATTTGACTTTGAATAAATGTTTCCCTCTTTTACTAGACATTATTTGATATAGGCAGTGTTGAGACTTATTTGACTCATGTATAATTTAGTGTACAGAGAACCTTACTGTTAAATGTTGTTCAACTTGTTGCAGGTTTTTCAGTTCTTTTGACTGAGTAGCTGCTGTATTGTGCCTGCAAGTATGTTGCATGTTTACGTTAATTAGGTGAATTTATTACCAGATCATTTTTTAATTTTGCCAGATCACACACAGTATCATTTATAACTAACGCGAAAAATAAACAGTCAATCCAGACAATCGGCAAAGATCGGTGATCGGCAGAGATCGGCTTCCTGGGTGATCGGTATCCAAATCGGCAGCAAAAAACCTGTTGGGAGCATCCCTAGCTTTGTCTGCTTTATTTTTGTTCCTCATTCAGTGAAGTCAATCATGGTGGATATTTTTACTCGGGTAAAAGTAGTGATAATATTTCTTAAGCAAAACATGCTGTGCAGTAAATCTTATCACATGGGTGCATTTTCTTCAAAATCTTACTCAGGTTAACGAAACTGAGCAACTGCAATGAGTTACTAACCACCTGTGCATGTACATATGAAAAACCTGTGTCGACACCTTTGACAGGATAACCTGAAGATTGTGTTGCCTGCTGCCTTTAATACAAATTGGGAAGGAAGCTCACTAGCCTTTTTCAGGCCAATCTAATCTTTTCTTGGCTGGAAATGTTTGTCTTGGAGCTTTTCAGTTGTGTGACCAGTAGCATACTTCCCAGAAGGCGAGTTGAGATGGACTGCATCCCAGAATCAATTATCTATAAATTGGATTATTTTATAGTGAACGGTACAGCTAACTATGACTTGTGGAGGAAATGTGGAGATATTTGCCAGAGTGCAGCCAGCCAGAACTGGGCACATGTTAACACAGCTTAGGACAGACCAAATCTTGCCACCGTCACTAATTAAATCCAAAGCAGTCACTCATTATTTTTTCTTTCTCCAGGACAACAAGCATCACTCTGTTTTACTGGCAGAGCTGTGTGGGTGCAGTCTTGCGAGCGATATTAATTGATTGGTGTTTTCTTGTGTCCCGTCTTGCTCGTCATCTGACTATCAATTAAGTCTCTGCTGCCTGTACTTCTCATTCATCATGCCATTTGTGTCTGTCTTGTTGTGAGCGGTTCATTATTTCTTAAGTGGACCATTGGCAGCCAACAAGGTTGTCCCTGACCTCTACCTAATCTAGTTCTGATTGAATGTATTATTTGATGATGAAAAGTCCACCTTCTAATGTTAAGGTGTTTTGAAGTGCGTTGACTCGATAGTTTGGCATTAGCATAAAAATAAAAATCACTGACTTGATTTATGCTTATAAAGGGTTGACTTAGGGCTCATTGAACCGTGTCTAATTTAATTTTATCAGGTTAATGCGCTGGGAGGTTAAGAACCACAGGGACGCTTACTGCTTGTACTGAATCCACAATCTCATATTTGAAAACCCCCAGCAAGCTCAAACAATAACATGCCGCTCACTGCAAGGATTTTGCCAGTGCAAACGTGTTCACAACTCTTCACCCTTTATTGTACTAAAACCACAAACTTTATTGTGTTTCATTGGTGATTTATCTGATAGACAAAAAAATAATGCAAAACTGACATAATTGATAGTATATTAAGTATGATGTGTACAGCACCCTTTAAACTGATACAACTAAATAAATCACAGTTGAAGCAACACTCATTTGATAAATGAAAGACTGTGAGGCAGGCCAGACAGGGAGCGCTTTAGTCAATGAACCAGACTAGAGGTGGTGCTGAGATCCACAGTTCAGGTAGAGGAATCTGTCTACCACACAACTCCAGTTGCATCTAAAATTATGGTAATTAAGTTTATTGGCAAAATTAAAAATTGCAATAGACAAAATGCACAGCTTAGATAGAACAATCTAAACAGTTAAATCAACAGCCATGCCAACTGTGAAACACAACAGTGGCTTCTGCGGTGGTGCTACTTTGTTTTTCTGGTGACGGAAAACAGGAGCACATGTTGGAAAAGTTGAATTCAATCAAGTATCAAGAAATCCTGGCAGAAAATGTCCTGCTGTCTGTGACTTGGGAGTTACTGGACTTTCAAAGAGGACAATAAGCATTACTCGAATTCCACCAAGGCTGGGTTTACGAAGAAGTCACAGAAGATACAACAGTGGCCTCATATTTGTGTGTCTGGCACCTAATTGAAAATCCGCTGTGGGATTTGAAAAAATCAGCTGCTGCATACAGATTTGAGACTATTAATGAAGCAAAGGTTTTTGGCCATTTCCTAGCATTTCTCAGGAAAACTATCAGAAGCTGGAGTCTGGCTACAGATCCAATTAGCAGCATTCAATACCTGCTAAACAGTGCACAAGGCTAAAGTATAAAAAAGGTTGCCATAAAGGTGTCAAACAACCGTGAGACTACAGCACTCGTTGAAAGTGAAGGTTTGCCTCAGTTTGCATCCCTTTGTTGTGGGCATCAGTCTAACTGAAGAAGGGGCTTATATATTTTATTTATGTTATAAATGAACTATAGTTGATTTTCCTGCTAAAATGCATCTTTCTACTTTTTTATTGATTGAGAATTAAAAATGCCCCCTTAACTTTTTTTTTCAATCCCAGCAGCAACTTCCTAACATCATTAACTTGTATAGCTGTTGAAAGATTATTTGTAGGATTCTTTCAATAATTACCTTTTGAATGATTCAAATGGCTTATTTATTTTACCTGCAAACCACATATATTATTGTCCATATAACAGGTAGCATAGTAGCAGTCTGGAGAGAAGTTGGTTTGTCTTCCAATATTAACAGCTGCAACTTGCCTCCAGTGAAAGTATTTCATCAGAAAGTGGGTGATTAAAAGTTGAGGGAAGGCAGATTTTCGATTGATGGAATGTCGCAGCCACAGGTTTTCTGGAGCACAGCGTGAGAGCACTTTTATGTGTGAGATAGATATCATTGCACATTTCTTTCTCTGCCAGTCTCCTCTTTCCCCCACCCAAAGACATGATATTTTTGGAGATGGGAACTACTGTATTTTACAAGCTTGTGTATCTCCCTATATGATTTGGTGTTTTTCACCTATACTACCCCTTATATTCATTGCGCCTTTATTTATTCCACCCACCTGAACTGTGGCATATGCAGACAAGCAGCTTGAGACCAACACATTTACACACCATACCAGCAACTAGACACATATTTGTTAACACCTCCATTAGACAGAGGCTTCGGTCTTTCTTTTACCCAATTCTGGTCCTTCAGGTAACCTTTCTTATTCTGAAAATCTGCTGTTCAGGCTCCCTTCGTTTAGGTGTTTCTTGGGTGGGCAGGGTGGAGACTGCATTATTTATGATGCAAGTGATAGGCACCAAACAGATACAAGAACAGCCCCTCGTATCAGAGCAAAGCAATCAAACACAGTCCCAGCGCTATTAGGGATGCTTCGCGACAGCTCTTTTCATTTTGAACATAAAACATTGCATCCATCCCCTGCCGAGAGCCTCGGAGAGGACAAAAATAAGAGGCTTAAGAATTTGGAGTCCTAAGGGAGCTTGGCGGGATATCTTCCCCCTCCAAATGTTGGTTTTAAAAGCGCCACAGCTGATTTGTCAGAGAAAGGGAAGAAGTGAGCGGGGCTCATGACAAAACATTTCCCTTGATGAAGAAAGACACATCTATCTCCACCCCTCATCTTGGAGGAAGCATCATTTTCCAAAGAGACAAAACATCCCATCACCGCTGAAGAAGCGAGGCTGCTCCTGCATACAGACAGATCTAATAAATTTGTATTACAATGCAAATAGTACCTGTCCATTATCACCCACCGCTGAATCGTCTTTGTTTGTCCGGATTTACATTAATCTCAGAATCCAAGGAGTGGCAGCAAAGTAGAGCGTCTTACTTATGATGTTCATGTTATGGAAGATGAATAAGGCATGAAGCTGAAGTGTTTGGGTGCAGACCAGGCTTTGCAGTGGGTGGATGGGAGCCTGCATCGAGGGTGTGGGTGTGGGATGGAGGTGCTGCAGAGGCCACAGGGTCCACAGGCCAGGTCTGCAGAGGAAAACTGAGTTTGTCTTCAGTATGCCAGGCAGGTGCTGAAATCCACCAACTCCTTAAATATTAAACGCCAACCACCTGCAGTTTTCTCTCTTTTTCTCTCTGTCTCATTCTATTTAATAATAGACAGCAGCTATTGGATGGCATATTTCTATGTGTAAAACATAGACAATCACATAAAAATAATTGATATTACAACATCGGAGCATAAATATCAATTGTGTGTATACTTACAAGGACTGTAAGTCAGAGGATAAATACAAAGTTAACTTTGAAAACTAGAGATAAAAATATCCTTCAAATTCTGTCCAGTGCTATAATAATCAGAACCATTCTATTTTGTCACATTAGAACCACAATGTCAATCTATTTTACAGTGATTCTATGAAAAAACCAATACAACATGCAACTTCTAAGACTTAGAAGTTGCATGTTGTATTGGTTTTTTCTTCAACCACTTAGAATGTAAGTGGTTGAAGAATCCAAAGTAACAGTCCAATAGTTTAGATCAAAGCTGTTTGTGTCAGAATAATCCAGTCAAAGTTGTGTCAAGATTTAATCTAATTAACTAATCCATAACTAACCTAATTAACTAATTAATTTTAATTTACAGTATCTGACTAAGCTCAAACTGCAAAAAACTCATTTATTATAGCCTTGTGTTCTGTCTGTTTCCTCTAATGTGGAAAGAGACAGAACACAAAACAGCTTGCAGCTGGCACCACAGGAAGTGGCGTTTTCATAAAGTCCTGATTTAGATATACTGAATAACGAAGCACGTTCAGATTTTTGTAAGTATAAAAAAGAAAACCTTGTTTCATTTTCTTTGAACATTATGGCCTACCAAATAATGCATGGATTGTGCTTCTCTATCACATAAAATCTTAATAAAGTCCATTAATGTTAGTGGTTACGTTGTGACAAAATGTGAAAATGTTCAAAGGACATGAATACTTTTGTAAGGCACTGTCCGTGACAGCAGTCACCTTATATCTAGACATTTCATTTAATTAGAAAAAGTAGACTTTTCATTTGGCAGATACTTTGTTGATTTTTTTTTTTTCTTTTTTCATTCTGTAAATTGACTCCAATCCCCAAAATGGATTTGGTGTTTTTCTGGAGGCCCACTGCTGGCCTCATTTCCTGATCAAAAGAGTTCTCTGTTCCTGTCTGGGACAGATCTGGGATTAAATGACTATCTTTGATGACTCGCTTTACAAAATTACAACCCTCTCTCCAAAGATTACCCTCCCCCGCTGCTATCTCACTCCCCCAATTTCCAAGTCAAAAGACTTGATTTGGAGTTATTTTGAAGAATCACAACACAATTCTAAACATTCTATGTTAAACGGTAGAAACTACAACAAAATGACTTTCTCATTTGAGTGTCAAAGAACATACGGTATAGATTTTTAAAAAAAATACAGTATAAATCATAATATTTTGAGATAATTTTAGATATAAAGTCATCAGGTGTTCCTCAGTATATAAGGATATTGTTGAAATGTTATTTTTAAGTATATTTCTTGTGTATTAATCCAAAAGGAAGATTTTTAATATAGGAATGTTCTGCTAAAGCCTGCTGTCTTGGCAGCAGATGATCAAAGACCCCCCAGAAACCGCTAATATATAGCATGTTGGTGAACTTCCTTTTGAAACAAACAAAAACAGTTTTAAGTGAATTGTGTAAGATTTGTTCTTTTGTTGTTGATTAAATTGTGTTTTTTACTTTTAATATTGTCCAGCTACTGGTATTCCTTTTTACAAGATAAGAGTTTTAGATGTTTTTCTTTCAAATGTTTCCTGGTTTTGCATTTTATTATGTGAAGAAAAAAAAGTTCAGTATAAATAATACTTAACATGTTTATATTATTTTGCATCAACTTTGTGTTGTCAAAGTGTTTCATATTTTCTTTTGGTGAATTTTCTTATTTAGTTTTTCAAATGATGAAACTAATTTGAGTTCACTTGAGGGCAACCTTCGATAGCTGTTGTCCAGATGACCTGTAACTCAATCTTCCTATTCAGTTACTTGCATTTTCTTTTCTTTTTTTTTACATTTTTCAAGACAAACTTGGAAGCTGTGTGCTGGAGTTGCAGCACAGAGTTGCTCTGTGAGGCAGAAGCTCTTGTGGAGACAGCAGCTCCAAGGAGGAGCTTTGTGGACCTATAGGCACTGCATTGTGAGCGCAAGTGTTGCCACAGGAGATTCAAGGATTTCTCAATCATGGATGAAAGAATCAAGGCAATCCGGGTATGTTTTTGATGAAAGAATAATATTGTTACAGAAATAATTTTTTAAAAAGTTGATTTTGAATACCCCCTTTTTAAGCAAACACGTAAAGCAAAAAATGTATGTACCGTAAGTTTGTGTGACTGAGAGGTGTTATAACCCAAAAATACACTTGCACAGAAGAGAAACAAGCATTATTGACAGCGGTTTGAATTCACACCCATGGGGACTCAAGCAGGATGTTTCCTAAGGTGTATTGTATCTTTATGAAAGAAAAGTCAACAATATCTCCTTTAGCTAGAGTGTCCAAAGAATTTACCCCCCAAATAGGTCTACATCAGATGTGTGCTTGAAAGTTAATCCCATTTTGAGGACCAATTGTAAATGTGACACAATAGTGATAGGCCATAAAGCCTTCTCTCAGGTCGGTTTGTAGTAGTAACAAGGTCCAACGGGGCACTGTAAAGGTGCATTTCAAATGCCACCCTTATGTCATCCTTTTGCCTCACAGTTGTGAATAGCAGAGTCAGAAGGGTCATAACAGAGAATTTCATCCGCTCTCTGACGAGGGGTGAGCTGAGACATGTGCACCCCTGTCAAGACAGACCTGAGCTCGTCTGACGGATAACTGATACCTGGGCTTTAAAAGAAATGAGAGCAAGAGCAAGTCTAGGGCATCTTAATCCCTTTGGAAAGGCTTTCCATCTCTCACAAATGCTGGTGACTGGGCTTGGGTAATTTCCCCACAGGATTTAGAGAGAACATTAAAAAAAGAGCCTTGTAATATTCCACCTACCTCAAAGAGGCTGGAAGGTACAGTGCTGAACCGCTGCCAGTTCTAGAAGGATATTAGGAATGTCCTCTGTTATTTCACAGTAAAAGCCCAGTTCTGCCCTACAAAAGTATTTATACCCCTCGAAATCTTGCCCTGTATTTAGCTCTATACATCTATTCTATCATCTTTCCTTATAGTTACAATGAGATTCAATTACACAAAGACAGACGCGTATGCAGCTTATTGCACTAGATTTTATTAAGGGACACCAGAGTAAATTTGACTGATTACCAATCCAAAACAATCTTGTGAGATTTTTATTCATAAAAAAAAATAGAGAACTGTTTATAATTTTCCTCCTGTTCTAAAAATTACGTTACAGAACATCACAATAAAATACTTTGATATTTGTTGTTGTAATGTGACAAAATGATAAGGCACAACTTAACAAACTTTGTGGATACAAGTTTGGATACCCACTGGTCCCAACACTTGCTGTAAGATGCTGCAAATTAAGATGTAGCCTCGGACAAATTGACTGCAGGGTCAGGGGTGACTGGAACTCATTGCCCCCAACAAGGCTCTCTGCCTTCTGTAATTGGATAGAGCATCACAAATGGAGTTGTTGCACTGAAAGAAGGGAACCCAGCTCTGACAAGTGACTTGCCTGTGGGTTATATTAATAAGCCATTCCCTCCTTGTGTGTTAGGGGTGCTCAGAACACTTTTAGAGGAGTGTTTCTTTCATATGTGGCGTTTTTCATCTTTCTCTTAATTCACAATAGGCCCTTTGGCTGCAAGCCTTCCATTTTGCTCTGGAACATGATGTGTTCCAGAGCAAAATGTAATAGTTTCACAAGAATGTCTTTGAAACTGTTGAGAAGCTCAGTTGTAAATTTCTTATGGTTTTGTTGTTTTTTTTTCTTTTGATGAGTAATTCAGTTACCCATTTCTTTGTATTAAAAAACTTTGTTCAGAGTCTTATAAATTAATTACTTTTTTATCAGAGCCTAAATTACTGAATGTATTCAAATGAGGGGCAAACTGACTGCACTTACCATCCAGTTCATATGATTGCTAACACAATTAAGGTGGAAAACGTACATCACATGTTAGTGACTCATTTTATTTGTTGAACATGTAGACATGTTGAATTGCTGAAGTTCATCAGAATGAGGAAAATAGAATAGTTTTGTTCCTCAGGTCATGGGAGAAAAGGCAGATTGGTTTGAAACAACAGAAAGGCAGCATTCATCAAATAACCCCTGGTCTCTACCGTAGAATGGATACTAAGTGCCACTTCTGTGGAAACTTTCACTACAATCCACACAAGCTCATCAAAACTGGGCAATAAAAGATTTGAAAAATGCTGCCTACACCAACCTGTCTCCATTTTATTAACAATACTCAGATCGTAGGGTCACATTTGCTGTAAACAGCATCAAAGCTTAGACCCATCTCATCTTTTATCAATTGATAAGGTTGTTGCTGATGTTGTAATGAAGAGTAGTTGTACATTTTGACCCTCTTCCCACCAAAAGCAAAATAGCTTTACTATTTCAGCTAGACAGTATTTAGAGAACAATGTACCTGTTCTCTGATGACTTCTTACAGCAGCATAATCCAAATAAATTATGTACATCAACAACATATCGGAGCATGATCTCAGAGAAATGTTTCCAAAACCATGTTGAATTTAAGCCCTTAAGACAAAAGAGGGAGCCAGTAAGTGTACATCACAGTCTATTAAGTTTTCGATTTTCAAAGCCACGTTTTTGTGTTTTGGAAAATTAAAACAAAATGTCATGGGCATACATGTTACATTAAACTGTTCTGAATGTAATTTTACAAAACCCTGCATACCACACTATTCTTGTCTTTATCCATAAACTTTAATGCTCCTATTGTCTCTGTGAGACTGCTCTGGGTTTGAGCTGTTGTTTCACTTCATGTGCCGGTTTTGCTTTCCACCACCTACTATTTGGCAACTAGGATAACTGGTGGGTGGAATTTGCTGCTTCAGAGCAGGTGATATGAAGACCTGTGGGCTAACAGGAGACCTGCAAATGTGAGAGGTAGACACCAGGGCCTCTTGTGCAGTGCTCTGAGTCAAAACTTGTGTAATCCTCTGAAGGCTTCTGCCACATTCTCTAAGTAAAAAAATGTGAAGAAGACTAGATCTACTTGTTGGTCAGGTTGGGGACATCCACTGATGAAAAGGCTGTAGGTTTCTGTACAAGATAAAAGACTACCACCTGATAGAAAATAAGCTAAACTAAGTAAATTCATTTTACTCATTAAGCCTCACTTGGACCTTATGTGTTCAGATACTTATATGGGGACTGTTTTATGATTTTTCAGAGTAAATATAACTCATGAACATGTAACAGAAATTTTGTTTAAACCCTGGATATTGTTCTCACAATGATATGTTACTATGAACCTCTTAGATCTCTGTTGTTATAAGGTATGTTGTTATAAGTGTGTGATTTACCAACCTACCTTAGTGTCCAGTAACTATTGTCCAACTCCATCTGCACTGGACTTTAAGAGCTTTCATAATGAGTGATTCTCATAAAAAACAATTACCAGGGACCAATAAGCTTGACTCAATGACAAAGTGATTTAAATTAACCCGATCATCTGCCTCAATATACCATTCAATAGTAATAGTTTGTCATGGTAATAGTTTGTCATGAGAACCCTAAAAAATTACATAGTTGATCCAAAAACATGTTTCTCTTTTATTATTAATTGTGTGGCAAAATGTTCAGCTAGTAAACTACAAAAATTGTTCACTACAAAATATAAACTCCTCATTGCTGCCTTGATCCTACACTTAAGATCTGCTTTCTTCCTTTAACTAAACAGGTAAATATGCCTCAGAATAGCAATGGGGGTAACAGTGCGTGGCCCTGAAATTATGCCTGTCTGACGCTCACCCCTGAGACACAGTTGAACAGTTCAGTGCTGAAGCAGAGCAGAACAGCGTGAATGAATATGCACTTTGACTGGGAGTGTGGAAACCATAACCCCCTCAGCCCAGCAGTCTGACAGCCTCCTGCTGTTCAGCACTTGACTTCTGGCAGCTTACAAAGTTTTTTTTTTTTTTTTTCTGGTGAATCACAACTTGGGTACTCTTAAATAAGATGAGCGAAACTCTATTAAGAGTTGAAAAGCCAGCTTCATTGTCGGGTTTATAATTTGGAGTAAGCACAGAAACGATGTCGAGGCTTTTTTCTATGTTGTGTCCAAATACTAGTACATACACACATCAAAAAAATGTTTTGCACTGGAAAGCTCATGTTTTCATTACCTATCCCTTACAACAACATAGAGAGAATTCTTTGTGACATCTTATTCTGAAATCTTGTTGAACTAGAGTTGTTGAGGGAAAAAACAGTGAAGTCATAAGTTCAATCTGTCTCAGAATAAGGAGGAAATGATGCAAACACTGACTAGAAAAGTATTTCTTGCTATTTTTAAAATTCCTTTTGAACAGACAGATACAATATTGAACAAACTAAATCCCATCTTTGGGAAGTGGAGAAGAAAGAAAATTCTTTGCCAATACACCGTGTGTTACAGGAACAAATTTGTCACATTATGAAAACAGTTAAACATATGTATTTACATAAACTTTATAAAAAACTGCTTTTTTTTCTCATTCTTCAACTTTAAGTCAGACTGAACTTTTCTTCCTTTACTCCCATATCCTCTCATACAATAATAACACATGGACTATCCTCACACACACACACACACACACACACACACATCACAGACTGTTTTCTTCACACACAAATACAACCTGTAAATTTTATCTGCCATTATTTATCTATAATCCATTCCCTAACATTCTTGTATATTCTGTATAATCTGTATAATCTGTGCATATAGCTCCCATATTTATATTTATACACAATATCTACTTTATATCTCTTGCTATAACCCCTTATAGTCCATACATACATAGTCTTGTACATCTGTAAATAAATATTTATATCTCGTAGAGCACTTCTGGATAGATGCAAACTACATCTCGTTGCTTGTACTTGTGACAGTGCAATGACAATAAAGTTGAATTCTATTCTATTCTATTAAGGTGACAAAAATGATCAATTCCAACTAAATGCCCAAATAATGAGACTAGAGTCAAATATTTTGGGTATTCATTCTTAGGCTTCTATGTTAATGTGTAAGAGATCCTAATTTGTATCTTGCCTAATTAATTTTTTCCCCACAAAATGACACAACAAAACACTGTGGTTGAAGTGAATCAATAAAAATCCATTTATAGGTGAGCCTTTATTTAACTTGAATACCTTGCTTTAATAAGCTTACAAAGCTTTGACATCATTGCCCGAGCTTTCCAAAATTGTTTAAGTTAAATTTAAAGATGTATTAAGTTTACTCTCAGTTTACAGTATACAATTATCTGTAATTGATTCAGCAAATTGTAATAATTTCAGTAATTTTGACTGATTTAAAGCAGAAAATAAAGAACAAAGGTTGGTTTGTGTTTATACAACAACTTTCATTTCTAACCTTGTTGAAAATTTTATGATCTGTTCTGAATTTTTTGTTAGCTGTGAAACATTCTTTAACTAAATGTAGCTATTGCTAAATATACAGTTAATAACTTGGATAACTATACCTCAATTAATATAGTAAACAAACCTCTGTTGGTGTATACCTAATTTTACCCATTGGATCAATTTAGCATAATGTGCTGTTTGACTTAAACTCTGAAGAAAAACTGAAGCTACATTTCAAATTGCTATAAAAACATATAACCACAGTTAGTAAACATACTAGGGCTCAGCCATAGTCAGCCATGCTCAGAACATCACCTGCAGAGTATTTCAGAGAAGAATTTAGAGCACAGAACAGAGAGGATTTAGTGATTTAGATGCAGCTGTTAAACATTTGGCTGCTGCTGCTGCTAAATGCGTGCATTGGCAGTTGAAGAAAAAGCATAAAACTAAACTCCTTCAAAGGATATTTACAGATTTTATTCCTGTCAATCAGTTCTCCTTTTTATTAATACCAGTGAAATTTTATATTATGGGGATTCCCTATTATTTATTTTATATGGAGTACAACTTGTATGAGATACAACTTGTAATCATCAACCGACTAACAGAGAAATCCATGTGGGTAGTATGTACAGAAAATTGCCAAAATCACTTACAATATTCTGTCACTCTTGCTTTGAGTTGCTTGGTGGACTGGACGATTGCACTTGCTACATAAATAAGAAAACACAAATTGAATTTTAACAGTAATTATTTTACAGTTAAGGAGATTGATAGCATGTGAAAGATTGCTACATAGTTTAGCACAGCACTGCTTTGCATAGAAAAATATCATCAGCAAGTAAGGGACACACGTTGCTGTAACTAAGATTTATCTTTAGATGCAAAGCCATGCATATATTAGATGCAACTTTGTCAGAACATGATGGTACCTTCCTTACCCCAATATTGAAACAGGTTTCATAAAAGTACTTTTATTTATTTGACATGATGTGAGTTATCGTGGTCATACTTATAACTTCAGTTCATCTAGTAATTTTTAATTATCTTTCTCCTTAATGTTTTTTTCCCATTCTTGAAAAACAGTGGCATGATTTTTCTCATTAAAAGCTGAAGGCATACTGAGCTCAGTTTGAAACTCTTACAGTAAGCGGAGACTGTACCGTACACACCATAAGAATAACATAATGTTCAGTAGAGTGAGTGGGGAGTCAAACTCGTGGTACCTTGGTTGGAGGACTAAGTTTAGGCGTTATACAGAGATAGGAGGAGACCCCATGGGAAAGGTACACACCATTTCAGTTCATGAATTGGCTCCAGATGGAAAGTGGCAAGTGGGAAAAGCGGAAGAGAATTGTATCGACAGGTTGCGGAGGGGAAGGCCCTGAGCCGAGGCCATTAGCCATGTTGCTGAGTCACCGGGGGAAAGCTCAGTCAGTTCAAGTTTTCACTTTACCTGCGTGTTGATAGGAGCATTCCTCGGCCACCCTGGATGGCAGCCCAGCATCGGGTCACAACATGAATCAAGATGCTGATGAGTTGAGTTCCGCAAAGCTCAAGTAATAAATACCTTTAATGTGGGGAAGGCAAGGGGATAATTGTCTTGTCCCTGAACCCATCTCTTTCCTTTTAATGAGATTATTACAAGGTCTTATTACCAAAATGACTTTCTCTGTCTCTCTTTAACATTTAATTTACACCATTTATTGCTGGTAAGTGAAAGTTTGGAGCCTATTAACACCACAGGGCTCAGCAGGAGAGCAGTTGTACTTTGTAAGTTACTTTCTCTTGGTCTTTAAAGAGAGACCTGAATGACAAGAAAAAAGATTGTTATGGCTAAATGTGAATTTTGTTTAGGGTCAAGTTCAAATATAAATGGGAACAAAGAAAAGACCTGCCAGGATCACAGGCAGTGTGCTTCATAGCGTGAGTTTATAAGTAATAATTAGTCAGCTAAAATTCATACAAAATTAAAATCAATATGTTATATTGTTTGTACTCTTTGTATTCCAAAAACCTTTTTGTCTATCCATCTCTTTGTAGCTGGGAACTTTTAGGGAACTCTTTTGGAGGGCTATACACAGTAAAAAAACAAAAAAAACCCCAAAAGCGAGCATGCAAGAGGAGTGGTCATTGCTCTGATGATGGTGTTTGCAGTGACACTCGACAATGGAGAACCTCTAAATTGTGTTTTTGAAGGACTCAAATAAATCCAGATATTTCCTTTTGTTTTATAAACATTCATTGCTGACCCAAACATAATGGTTAGCTTGTCATTTTGCTAGTCATACAAATTTATTTATATTGGGAATAGGGCTGTTGTAAACGAATACTTTAGTAATCGAGTAATCTATCGATTATTCTTACGATTAATTGAGTAATCGGATAAAACAAATTAGAAAATAAAATATTGATAAATTTGGCATAACACTGGTGTTACTATTGGATATCAATATCAGTCCGGTTTTTCATTTTTGAGCATCCCTAACAGTTACGTTTTTGTAGTTTAGCAACAATAATAGCTCACTTTCTAAGTTTACCTGAAGAAAAGTTATACAAAGATCTGAAATTCTATTCAATTTAATAATAAAGAGGCAGGCTCACAAATACGCTTATAAAAAATGTCTATGATCCAGCTTTTAGTTTATGTGCTAGAGGTGGTGGGGGATGGGGGGCAATTGAGCGAACGAACGTAAGATGTGGGTGGAGGGGAGGAAATAGACCAGGGGACAGACAAACAAAAGTCCAGGGACCAGTAGACCAGGGGACGAAAGTAAGAACTGGGAGCAATATGGGACATTTACTGCACCTTCGTTCGTCACACTAAGAAACTCATCTACTAGCTATGTACCGCCACGATGCACTCCGCCACCTATTTGTTCAGACCGGGATGATATGAAATTTATTGTGCGGTTCGTCCGTAAAGCTACACTTACACTGTAGCCATCAACTACTCAGCCGCCCGCCGTGTTCAGTCTATCCGCTTACCTGTATAAATACTCCTGCAGCGCTCTTCCTGTCGTTCGCTTTGAACCAGCAGCTCCCGGAGGAGAAAGGCTGCCGTACTCCAGGCATCGCTCCCGTCATTTTAAGGATGCCTATTGGTCCCCCAAAAATGATGAAAACCCGGGCATAATCATCAAGCAATAAAATCCCCACGGGTCGAACTTGAAAATTGGACGTTATGCCGCTAACATTTGCATTCGTCAACAACTCACAGGCGGAAGTCAGAACTACGCGTAACGCAAATAATGTTCCGGCCGGAACACGGTGTGCTAAATAATAAAACATAAATTAATGAAGCTTCGAGGCCGGTAAATTTTCCTCGAGGAATTTTAACAATCGAAGTACTTGAATCTTTCGAGGAATCGTTTCAGCCCTAATTGGGAGATGTGAATTGTATTTCTTTAATCGTGCAACCATTTGGCTTAGGTAGTACAGTCTCAAGATAAAGAGAAAGAGAAAATAAAATTCCAAACACAGAACAAAATCCACATCAGGCCAAACTAATACTGTAACTTCAAGAAAATGTTGACCAAAGCTGCACAGTTTCTCACTTCTTCATTGCGTGCCTGGTCTTCCGAAAGATGTGCTGCTTGAGGGCTACGAAATCACGGTCATTCTTCTTCAAAATTTGACAACTATTCCTGCAGTTGCTCAAGAGTAAACCAATATGTACTCTTTTCCATACTGTGCAGCTCTTTGATAGCAGATTGCATATAGCATGTGCACTGGTCCACTGTGTTGGTTGAGATGTTGTTTGAAGTGACCTAAAACATGCACCAATCAAGGAATGCAGCCTGCTGTTAATCAAATCGCTTTTGCGCAATGCACTTGCGCAATACAATGGATTCAGCCATTTCAGTTCAAACGTTTGTGTTATTTGTGGTTGCGTTTCAGGTTTTCCAACCGATTAAATTATATAACGTATATTTTGTCTCATCATGACTTAGCATGCACTTTAATGTTTGCCCTGTGAGAAGAGAGAAACTGACAAACTCAGGAGTTTAACAAGATGTTACAGGCCATTGCCACGTTGCAAAGTGAGCATCTAACTGCAGTCCCCACTTTTTGACAGTGGTGACACACTCTGATGTGGAGCTCGCCTAGCTGTGCCGGGAGAGGCGTCTATTCTTATTAGCTCCATGCGAAGCAGGATATTTGGAGTGAACACTGTCAAAACCCTTTGCAGTCTTCATCTCAGCTGAAGACAACCCATGCCACAACGCATCCATCAGGGAGAGGCCCCGCTACCTCTGTCTCCACAAAGACTTTATGGTGTGAGAATGTGAATGCATAAAAAAGTTTCCAATGACAGTTTCCTTTTAAGCAGTACCAATACATCTGAGCAGACAAGCTTTAATTAATTTATAATAATGCCCAGGAAAGTAAAAGTTAGGAGTTATATGTCACCAAGTAGGGTATAAGTTATGCTTTGTAGAACTTTGAGCAAACTATGTAGCAATATTGAGCTGCAATATTCTATTAATGTCCAAATACTACCTTAATCAATCAAGCAGTATATTGTATGAGAAATCAAGAAGAAGGGGCAATTTTTTGCCTTTCTGTAGAGTGGTCCTTATCACAAAAAAGTAGAATACAGGGATTTCTGTCTTTGTCATGTTATGATTCAGTTTTTCCATCCACATGAAGAGAAAACTCAGAGATTGGGCTTGGTTTTAACCTACACATTGTGATGGAAACAGTTGGGCTTCTGAAGGAGTGCAAAGAAAAGAATCATGAAGAGTCAAGAACAAAAAATGCGCAAAACCTCACGTGGTCCTATACTGCTGTCATGCTTTCTTAAAGCCCACAGTTTTCCAGGTTTTACATTTTATAAGATGCTAAAGTCTTGTTGGAACTCCACACAAAATTAGATTAGCCTAACATAGTGTACACTGGAAACATTTGTTACAGTTGCATGTCTAGAGGTTGATCAGTCCTCTCTGCACCAGTTGGCTAAAACCTTCTTGATGAAGGTTTCTTACAGTACAGTGAGAGCTATGTCTTAAATTTACAGTCGTTTGGCATTTTATACTCTAGGCTTCAGGTTTTCATGGATATTTTGGCAAGATGTTTAAGCTAGGAATGCCTCCATACAAATACCCTAATCTTTGAGCACTTTCACAGATTCTCTATCAGCTGGGCCACTCCAAAAGGTTAATATTTCTGACAGTCAAAGGAAACACGTTGATAAAGTGGAAAGATTGTTTGAGTCATCCTAACTAAGTATGTCTCAATATCAAATATGATTAAACATTGGATATTTGACATTCAAACAAAACATTTTAAACAAAGCACCCATCATGGTCATATCTTTCTCATATTTCTAAGCCCAAGCCACCTGACTGGAATCAACAATTGTTTGACTAGCCCTAGGATATGAGGAACTTGTAGAAAACTTATAGGAAACACTGTTATTGCAGGTGAAAACTTATGTCTAGTAAAGGCAGGCCTTGCAACAAAATGACTTTCATCATGTCAACATAGACTCATTTTTTATGCTAAATAGATTGTATGATTAATACCAGACTTCTAACCTAGAATTGCATTTGCGGTTCATTTATCAGTGACTTCATCTTCATGGCGGTGCCAGTGTCTGCTTATGTTTGTGTGTCTTACCTGATATGATGTACTAGGCGTGTGTGTGAATGTGTTGCTCCTCTTCTTAGTTGTCTTTCACCATGTGTTGGCGTGAGCCACTGTGTGTACACATGTGTTTCCTGTCTGAATCCATAAGCCAGTGGAGTCAAGGGAGTTGTCAGAAGGTGGTTGCCCTGGTTTCCTGAGGAAGAAAGATGAGTATCTTCTCTACAAACCCATAAGAAAGAGGCAAGCTGCTTGAGTCTAGCAAGAAGTAAACAATGGAGAGACCACTAGTAATATTCACCAATTACAGCATTTAAAAGTGTGCAGAATGCATTTGATTGTTTTGACATTATGAAACATTGGTGTTGTTCCTTCCTTAGACATTGAAATGTGTGCATTATTTCCTTTAAAGAAGCAGCAATAACATAATAAAGTCTTCTGCAGTTTGATTGCTCTACTCCCAGATCTCTCCGCCAGCTGATGGATTTTTCAGATGGAGCTAACAATCTCCTCAGGCTTTGCTAAATGAATTAGGGAGGCTTGAGTAGCTGAATTTTTAGCTCCATGTACTAGATGCACAATATTGAAAGCCTAAAACCTGCTGGGCCTCAAAATTACCATTCAATTGCCATCAAGAGCCCCACAGAGAGGTCATAGAGGTTGAAAGACTGCACTAGATAGAAAGAGCATAAAGAAAGAGCGGCTGATGACAGCAAAATCAATTCCTTAAATGAGTGAACAACTCAAGCAAGGATGAGTTTCACTGCTGTGATAAAACAAAGAGTGCATTATGTTATAAATTGAGCTAGAAAGTATGAGTTAAGCAGCCAGTGATCCAGCATCCAGCAGTGATGGCAAGTGGATTCCCTCTTTCGCTGCTGGGCGTCTGGCTGCAGAACAATAAAACTACAAAGTCTTTCTGCTCTTTGCTGCAGCTAATACTGGTACTGCTGCACCAGGAGAGGCCTTTGATTTATTTCTCAAGGAAGTTCCATTTCACATCAATATTTAAGGTTGTTTATGTTTAGCTGTCTTGGCCATGCTCCATGTACTTTTAGATTTTCTTTACTCATCTTTGTTTTTCTTTAATGCAACAGCTCTAAGCCACCAGACTTTGTGCTGGTTTGTCTGGAAATGATTTTCAGATGGTGGCTGAACACTGTGGGTGATTCCAACCACACAGACGTTTTTTCAAATCCCTTTTTAAAGATTGAAAACAGTATCCCTATATTTTTTGCACCCCAAAACAGTTTTCTTGGGTGTACTACAGAGAGCCTTCTCTGAAGTAGGTGAAATAAAGAATTGGGAATGCATTTTAAATATGATCTTAGATTGTAAATAGGTAACAATAGAAACATAAATAGATGACAAAATAATGTGAGCATATGTTATACCTTTATCCCATTAATTCTGAAGAATAGCAGGATATATCATCACAAAATTGTGAAAAGGAAGAAAAATCACAGTCGCGTAAAGGATATACTGTAGGTTACCAATTCAATATTTATAGTAACTGAGGTGAAATGCTTGGCATAGCCATCTACTATGACATCGACCACAGAAAACAATGTCCCACTACTCCCTTTCAGCTGTGAGGTGTGTGCAGTCCCTTCCAAGTGACCCCACGGCAACTCTATCAGAACAAGATCTTTAGTTTGACTCTGCCCAGGACTTTCCTTTCATTCTCAACCAGTCCTTGGTGGACTCACTGGTGTATTTTTGGTCATTGTAATATTATAGGATCCAATTCTGTTCGAGCATTGAGGTTTTTTTTTGTTTTTGTTTTTTTCATATATGGTCTCACATTTTTCTCAAGTATTCTCTGACGCACATAGAATGGGTTCTGATGCTTCTCCAAATCGTGACACTTCCTGCTCTAAAGTTCAGAGTTGGTATGAGATTCTTCTCTTAGAATGTTGTATTTGGTCTGTGCAAGACATTATCTGTAAAATTTTATAACATTTTACAATCATTACTCCAGAGGTTCTGGTATTTGCAAGGTTTACATTAATTACAGACAGTGATGGCATAGTTACTTTGAAAAAGTAACTTTAATCGGATTACTGATTACTCCTTGAAAAAGTAACTTAGATTACCTATTACTTGATTTGGAAAGTAACTAAGTTACATTGAAATTTCCTTTTTCAGTTACTTTCAGCAGCTGCTAACAAACTTATAAGGTTAACCTGAAGGGGAAATTGTTTAATGGTTACAACAGTACAAAAAAAACTTTAGTAATTTGTGTTTGTTTTTGTGTGTTCCAGTATTGTCTGGAAAACTATAAATAGGATTTTATACCCCCCGCTCCTCCCTAGGCTCCAGGTTCTGCCTTAGGGCCCTGCATTTGCCCTGCATTTGGTGTCTCAGCGCAGCGCACAGAGCTCTTCCTGCAGCTCCACAACTCAGATGGCTGCACAGATTTGTGGCACTTATCTTAATATTAATAATGGCGTTTAGTCGCACAACTCTACAAACACTTTCATTCATGGCTGCTTTCATATTTATTGCGCTGTTCATATTAGCAGCAGGATGGACTAAAACTAACTGGATGTCAGACAAATTCTGGGGTTTCTGTCTGCTTATTTCCAAGTCCAAAAAGCGCATCCTGCGACTCAGAAAATTTGCAAGCGACTATAGAAAGAACAAAACAAGCCCAAAGCCGCTTATAATAAACGGAATTGGTGACTGAAACTCAAAATAGTTCTTTTTCATCAACAAAATGCGCATCTCCCTCCATTGTTTACATTTCTGTAGCTGCTGACACTGTCACATAGAAACGGCGGTTACTCCCCAGCACGTAGAGGAAATGAAATAAAATTACAAAACAAAATAGTAACGCACAGTAACGCAAAGTGGTTTTGATAAGTAACTGTAGTCTGACAACTGAATTTGAAATAGAAACGCGTTAGATTACTCGTTACTGAAAAAAGTGGTCCGCCGTCAGTAACGTCGGACATCACTGATTACAGAAGCAACCAAGAGGCTTGTGGTGACTCTGGAGGAGCTGCAAAGCTTCACAAACCAGGTACCATACCCAGACAGGATAACAATAAGTGGCGTTCTTTACAATATTGGCCATTATGGGAGAATGGGAGGAAGAACTAAAACAATAGCCATGATAACAAAGGAACCATTGTTTCATTGTTCAGAAAATAGAATTTAAAATGTCCCCCCAAGCAATAGAAGGCACAACAAATGTGTGAAAACAAGTCTTGTGTTCAGATTAAGCCAAAATTGCTGGCAGGAAACTGATGCTACACACCAACTGTATCATGCTATGGGGATGCTTTTATTTTTTGGCTGCCCCATAATGGCTTATTGGTAATGCAGACATCCAAACCCCAACTAGATCAAACCACTGATGTAATTTCCTCCTTTATCAGTTGTTTAGTGTTTCACCTTCTAACTGTTTGCTCTGATCATGCCTAATGTTTCTGTTTTCACTCTTATACTCATAATGTGTATAGAAAAATATCTAACACATGTATGTTATGATCTACTTTCAGTTGCTTTGACATATCTTTTCCCCATTCTCCCTCCTTATAAACAGTTATCACTTTTTTTCAACTTTGTAAAAATCCCTACCTACTGAAAGCAGGAGCAAAATCTCCCTAAGCACTATTTTTTGGTATTACCTTGCTTAATACTTTCTTATTTGAACTCTAATTGCGTATGACAATTCTACAACTCTTAAAAAATGTTATTGGTTTGCCACAAGTTTCATCCACAATCGAGATAGGGCAAGATAACCAGATCACAGGTGCACTACATCAGTCTCTGCCAATGTCAATGGGATTACCTGTCCTCTGTAGCCTGAGCTGAGCAGAGGGAGGGATACAGCAAAGAAGCTGGGGAAATAGGTCAAGTACACTGATATGGGCAGGTGTTCTTTTGAAGATGTCTCAACAGTCTCCAGGGAGCGCAGCATAGTAAAACATTCCTGCTTTGATATAAAAGTGAGTTTCTGTTAGAACCAACACAGAGGTACAAGAAGTTCTGTTCCAAATATTTGGTTTAATTTGGGGCACATCTGAGCCAATTAGGTATAATTTTTCAATTTGAAAGATGAACAGTCCGTTTTCAAGGAAATTGTAGTCTCATTTTGCACAACTAAAGAAGTTTAAAGGGGCGGTATTATGTATTTTCTAGACATATAGTACAGTTTCATAGCACAGTCAAGTAGCTGTTATTTTCAGTTATAAAAATAATGTATATATTAAACATGACTTAAAAGAAAATTGACTTTCTAACTTGATACCTTGACATTGGACTCTCTCTCTTTAAGAAGCTCCTGACTGCAACAATAATAGGCAATTACTATTTGATTATGCAAAAAAAAAAAAAAAAAAAAAAAAAAAAACAATAAGTCATTATTGGTAGATTATAATGCCAGGAATTGATATGCCAAGCTTTAGCCCTTAGGATGGTGCCCCTGCCTCTTTATTCTTGGAAAGGTATTATGGTGGTTTGCCGTCGATATTGCCCAGTTACTCCCAACCATCCCTTAAAATCAATTTGCCATGAAAGACTGAACCAGGACCCAAACTTGTGGACATTACCCATGGCAAAAGACAAACTGGATCTTTTAATAATGGCGCTTCATTTATAGAGAAACAAGCGGATACAAAACCTTCTGTCAGAAGCTTTCACAAAGCGGCTTCAGAAATAGTTATGCAAATGCAAACAATCCTAATTATGCATTCTTTTAATGAAGCCCCTGCTTATAGCGCAGAACATTTACAATGGACTTTTACTAAATCTGCCCCAGTACACCTTAACAAGACAAGTTCCCAAGTGTAGCCAGTGGGATGATGTCACTGGGATGAAAGACAAAGTGGTCATGCCTTTCATGTTAGAAATCTCTGTATTAAATAACAGATGAAAGAGCTGCTAAAGAGAAAAAAGGCCTCGTCACGCTGGCTACAAAAGACAAAGCTAAAGCTCCGAACAGGATTTCAAGGACAGGTGGCCTTGTAACTTAGCGAAGAGGCCGAATCTGTCGACCCCTCCATCATCTTGGGAAGTAGCTTTGACCTCGATGATGGATTTTGCATCTGGCATTCTTTTGACTTTCCTTCAATGCCAACATGAAATAGAATCAAGATCCTTTGAAGTTAGGTGTCAAAACACAAGTCCTCACTTGATAGGGAATATGACAAAACTTCTCGTGGTCAAAGTTTCACTCTTCAAGGTTTGCTTATTTGTGAATAATTTAAAAGCACATATGTCAACATACAGGAAACATCATGTAATGATCATTAATTGCAATTAAAAATGGCAAGAGGATAGCCAATCATTAGCTTCTGTGGTAAAAAAAATAATCTTTTATTTTGGACATACAGTACTTGATATGTTTCAGTGTTCTAGTAATTTACACATGGACAACAACTGTCTCATCAAATGCCAATAATACATAAAGCAATCTTAAATAAAATTTCAACATCCAGAGAAAATGTTCTGGATGTGTTAATTCTGTATAAAAGCAACATTTTACATTTCAATAGAGTTCATTTATATGGGACCAAGTCGCATCAAAAAAGCTCCACCAGGGAACATGACATAGCCAAAAAGAAACGAAGACTAAACACATATGCAAGGTTAATGGCAAAGATGACTCCACTAAGGAAAGGAACACAACATAATGTAGATGAAAGGAGTATGTTCAAAGATGATAAAAACAGAGTAGGTAAAGTTAGTGACATCAAATATTAATAGCTCTATATAAACCCAAAAGCACTGAGCCAAGATGGTATGGAAAAACTTAAGAGATTGCTCCATAGTTTCTGAATCTATTACCTAAAAGAGATACATTACATATTGGTAATTAAATTAAACATTTTATATGCATATAAAATATGCATATATTTTATATATATGCATATTTATATGCATATATATAAAATATATTTATATATTTATATGCATATGTATATGCAAATAACCGGTCATAAATGAAGCCAGGTTACTTGTGTTGTACTGTGGTACTTGGTGGTAAGAGTATAAGACATCTTTGCCTATTGCAAAAATGTCGTTTATCAAGTCATTGATGGAAAGACTCTGTTAATTTCCAAACAGAATGCATTAAAAAAATGTAAACATTATGCACGAGTAGAGGTCAAGGTATATATAAACCCTTTAGGCTCAGATCTTTTTGGTATTATCAAGAAAATAATTATAATATTGTATAACAACTTAGTTTACAAAGATATAATTGACTGCCTTTGCAGAGTGAGTGAATGCTGCTTCTTTGCTACAACCCCCCTGTTTACTGCGTCTCCACACTCCCTTCCCGCCCCCTCATTAAGGGAATCATTTTGTGAGATGCTCTAATGGCTCCTAAATTGTTTATGG
This sequence comes from Xiphophorus couchianus, assembly GCF_001444195.1. NCBI lineage: Eukaryota > Metazoa > Chordata > Actinopteri > Cyprinodontiformes > Poeciliidae > Xiphophorus > Xiphophorus couchianus. The sequence continues at coordinate 21,609,082 of NC_040233.1, forward strand.
GGCAATTTAATTTGTGTGTAAGGAATCCTAATAGACACTCCTGGCACAAAGAGAAGTAATTACGTGTTTGGTTAAACAGATAATTGAATGAGCTTGAAGATGGATTCATGTCTGAATAATGCTCAGAAACACAGACATCTGAAGAAATCCAAATCCAGGAATGCCCAGTAAATAGATCAGATTTGCAAGCAAACCACAACAGGAAATATAATTCACATTTAGCCCAGTGTTTTTCAGATAGAAGAAAAACTGTTGGTCCTCAGCAAAGAGCAAATATTGGGACAGCTTTGGTCGATGTTGTAGAGCCATTGTATATCTTCATTCAATAAGACAAACTCTCCCTGGAAATCTCACATATTGTTCCAGTATTGTTTCAGTTCACAGAGGAATACTAACCTCAGACAAAGAAGCCATCACATTGCTGCTGAGGTCAAGCACAATATTTGCAGCAAAAGTCTCAAAGAGCCTTTAATGTGCTAGAATTGATTTAATACTCCAGTTGTATGAAGGCGCATTTATTTATCAAATATTTTTAATTGTATTGACTATTTTAGTGACCTCTCCAGTAAGGCTAAATAAAATGACTAAACAACCCTAGCAGCTTGGTATGATACACACCAGGCATCCTTCATAGGTTTTATAAAAGTGCCGATTGGATGCTGGAGGAAAACCAGACTGACCGTTTTAGCACATCAGCTGTGACGTGGGCCTTCTGTCAGGTTCCCTGAAAGTTTTCATCAGTGGAGCATCAAACAGCCTGGGACTATGTCAAACCAAAATCTCCGTGCTGCAGAGCCTGAATGATTTATGCATTTGTCATTTCTTGTTTGCTGAAACAAGGTGTCAACATTTTTGTTTTACCCCACCAGCCAAGGCCACAAAGACGAAAACGTAAGGATGGAGCAGATGTCCTTGATGAGAAAAGCAAAGTCAGATGGACAATTTGTTTAGCTCTGCCTATGTTTTTCCTTGGTGACTTCATTGTGAAGTTGCAGTTACAACCATCTTCACACGTATTTCTTCAATGGCCCTCAAATAGTCGGCGTCTGCATAAGAAGCGTCTGCTGTTTTAAGAAGGAAATATGCTAATTCCTCTTTAAATATTCCCACCCATAGCTGACTGACTCAATGCTTTGATCCACTTACTTCTCAATAAATAATTTCCATATTGGTCCAAAAATAGGACAACCTGGGTTATGAGATGTCTTTTGCTTAAAAAGTGATTTTTGAGTCTCAGAAGCACTTTGATACATGTCCTACTGAGATTATGTGTAAGAGATTTGTTTCACTTTACTCTCGTGTACATGAAATATGAAATACAGTCACACTCACATTTGTACATCTGGCGTTTCAGTCATACATTCTGAATATTTAATGCTAAGCTCTTGAGAAAATCCTTTACTCTAGGTCTACATCTCAGTCTTTTAACTTTATTGTCTGTCAGCTTATACAATAAAAAGGTCCTTGCATACATGTGAAAACCCATAGTCTAAACCTTTTCTGAAACATGTTTTCTTTTATTTTTTTTCCACTGAAAATTTGAGGCAAATTTAAAAATTTTGTTGGCAGTCATCATGTTTCATCATTCCATCTGCTCTGTGCAATTCAGCAGTTCCACTGGCAATAAAAGTGTACCTTCATCATGTTGCTGCCACCACAATGCTTGACTGCTGGTTCCGTTTCAGCAACACTTCAGTCTTAGTCTTGTCTGACGATACAACTTTTTTCGTGGAGGTAGTTAGCTTTGCCTTGTTGACAGATACAAATTTAAGTTGTGCTAACAGGTGTTAATTTTGGACTAAGCAGACTTTTCTTGGTCGTCACTGTCTCAATCAATGATGAGGTAAAACTGCTTTTAGTTTGAACTGTAAATCAAATGTTGAAGTTTCCAGTTCATTGGAAGTGTAATCCGTGGTGGTTCTGAGCTCTTTCCAATTTGCATTCATAATTTTGAACCGGTGTAGGGTGGGAAAAAAAATCCAGTTCTGACTTGTGCACTCAAATGCTATTTAAAGCTCCTTAAAATGATTGTACCTAACTGTTATAAATGAATGATCAATTGCCAAAAATAAAGTAAAAGTTACTCCCATGATGAGTGCATGTTAACCTCTGACCAAAGCAACTAAACAATTAGTAAAGAAAGAAATATCTAAATATGCCATGTTGAAAGATGCTCCCATGTGACTCACCTCTTATATGAATCAAAATATGGGACAACCTGAAATGTTCAGCTTCTAAATAAACTTAAGTGTTGTCACTAGCAATTAACGTTTTTGCTTCGATTTGAGAATAACTTTATCTGATTGATTTCAAATTTTACCCTGGAGCACAATCCAACATATGAGACACAATTTCAGATTGAAAAGAATCTAAAGCTGAGTTAGTGAAATGTCAAAGTGGGCTTTAGGTATTGCTCATGCATTTACAGGGAAGCACAGGATGTTAAAAGTTTATACATTTGGTTTGTTGTCTTGTTTCCCCAGCAGCAGGGAGTTCTAAGGCTCTGCCATCTCACACGTGGTTTCGCCTGGGGCTTTTTCAAACCCCTCCACATCACACACACATACACGCCCACACACACCTACACCCTCTTTCCCTTTCTCACGGTTTCTTCTTTTTCTGTCTGTCAGTCTCTTTTACTTTGCCCTCTCCCTTTCTTCCCCTGTTCAGTGTTCAGTTTGAGAGTCCCTCTAGTCTGTACCAGACCACTTCCTTTGACACACACAGCAAAAGCCTGTCAATTCCTGCACTGACAGGATGAGGCCATGCTTGCCAAAAAGTTTAACAACTATGTAAAATATATTTTAAACTGTAGTGTAAAAATACACTTTTTTATTGTATGTTACATTTAAATATCTATATGACATTGATATTGTTTGTCAAAACATATAATAATCATGAAGAAACTGCATTGTTAAACCCTTATGACCAGATTACATGACATCAGTTTCAGTTTTCCTTTTAGAGGACTCTGTTACTTCCAGCCTTTACTACACTTGGGTTTTTTCTCAGCCTACACAACACAACATAATTACCTCGACATAACAGTTTTGGCTGTTCCTTGTAGCAGTAATCACCCTCCCTCAGTTTATGTAGAACCTGAGTTTTATTTGAACTTGTATTCCCATCCTCCTGTTTTACATTCTGCAGATGTTTAATGATGTTCAACACTACAGGCTGGCTTCTCTAACAATCAAATTGGCACAAACAGAACAGAGTGTCAATGTAGCATTAGTATCTATAAAATCAATAACCATTTCAACAGATTTATATATAAACAAACTTGAAAAAATAAACTGGTTGAAAGGCTGGAGACTTGACTTTTGCTCAAAGACTTGAGTGGGCCTTATCATTCTCTTTCTCCTGCTTTAAAGGAGCGTCTTCCTTGGTGTTATGTATTTGAAGATTTGGGTGACGGCACTATACTAAGTCTGAATGGTTTTCTCTATGGCATCTTTGTTTGTTTTTGATAATCTTCAGCTTTGAAAATGATATTTCCGCAGAAACTTTAGGTCACACTAAGTGAGTATTTGTTATAAACCTGAGTAACCGGTGAACTGCATCTTAAATTAATTATACCCAGAAAAAGAGCTATAAAATCTTTATAGTGGACTGTACTTGTAAGACAACTGTGGATGTGCTCACTGAAATAAACAAAAGATGCTTGATACACTTATGCAACTAGTTCTATTACTAAATAAACTACAACTATGTCCTAATTAGGTACATGTGTACAAACCTCCATGTAGCTTCATAATGAAACCAACAGGACATAATATGGTTGTAAGACAAATAATATACCCCTCTGTATGTTGCCTGTGTGGTATATTATAGAAATTATTCTTAAAATTAAGATTAATGAGATAACTACAGAACTTATAAGATTCTTGCATGAAATCTTATAATATTTCATGCAAGTTTCTCCAGTTCAGTGAAAGAAAATTAACTTCTAACTGGAAAAAGAAGTGCTGGTGTCCTTTTGTGAAGCACTACCCCAGACTAATAGTTTGCTTAGATTAAAAGGCTGTGGAAATTCATCACACATTATGGTAGTTCTATTAGTTAAAAAAAGTGATATCTTTAGTGAGATTTATATCCAACCGCAGCTACAGCTACATCAGTGATTAAAACATCAAAGTCTTTTGTAGGACAAGATAAAATAACATAAAGCTTATTGTTAAAATGTTTTTTGTTCATAAGAACTGAGTGAAAGTCATTTCCCTCTAATGGAATTAATCTAGCCTTTGTGCCTTTTTAAATCAGTCTTCCATTGATGTTTTTAACAATAAAGTGATTTTTTTTTATAGGTTTACTGTCTGTATATTCTTAAATAACTATCATTATTGCCTGAAAGACTAACATTTAGATTCCAGTTTGTCTATGAGGGATGTGACTCATTGATAGACAAGAGGAAATAACAACATAAAGACCCAAGAACTGCATTTCTTAGGCTTACACTGTCGTTATTATAATGATTTCTTTTTAAATTATAATATATATACAGTACATATATATATAATTCCTTTTTTCTGTTTAATTTTTCTGTATGAGCTACTAATTAAACCACTTTGTATACATAAAGCACAAAACATAAACAGTGGTGCAATTTAGTGTTAACTATGAGTAAAACAGTCAAATAGTGCTGCAACCTTTGTCTAAAATGATGGTGCACAACAATGACACACAGTAAGCCAATTTGAAGTCACTGGGCTGAAACATTACTTTCAGTTGTTGCAGCTTAATCAACAACTTAGCAAACTTTGGTGTACCAAAATGGAATAAATGTGCTATCTATAGATACATAGATGGACGTTCTGGCCCAAAAGTTTGAATACACATTTGTCTGAGACAAAAATTCTTCAAGAAACAAGAGAAGTTCAGGTCTTAGGTGCTTGGAAAATGACAGAAGAGGAAAACAAATTCTGCAGGAGACAATAAACATTTATTTTAACCAACTTACTATGGTAATTAGAAACACAAAATCTATGTCTGATCACAAGTTTGCAGTAGATTCTTTATTTATCGTCAGAAATTTTAAAAATGTCACAGTTTTATAGAATCAGTCATGCCTCTCCTTTGGCCAAGTATTAACCTCCAATTGTTCTCTACTGAATCTAAAAGGATCATTCAGATGTGTTGAAATACTGAGTAATGTGTTGGCTATGCCAAGAAACGAATACTGTAACACATGATCAGAGAGGTGATGGAACATTTCGTAGGACAGAGAGACGAGATACTTTGAAAGTCAGAAGTATAAGGACATTAAGAAATGGTTCCAGCACAATGGCAATCTTTCAGTGTTCAATTATTGCTGATGAAAGGCCCATTTTGTGGGGCGGATATCAGAAAGCAGGATTAGTGCAAGTGATTTTCGTGTCCTGGGTTGTTTTACAATGTCTGCTTGTAATCCTCTTGGGAACTTTTCCTGGCCTTTTATTTATTTATTTATTTTTATTGAGTGGAGGATGACAAGATAAGACGAAGCAGTGAAAGTGTATAAGATTGAGCAAATACATAACCAAATATTTCTATTACACTGGTTTCTTATTATTTTGAATAAAGAAGAGATGCCTGTAAAATTTCCAAGAATTTACATTGCTCTTTTGCTGATTAAATAAAGCAATAAATTCAAGTTAATTTAGTTAGAATATTTCATGAAATAATCGTAAGCATAGCGAAGTTTCTGCCTCTAACTCTATAATTGTTCATTATGTAGATAACTAGCCTTGATATTTCATTTTCAGATTAATTAATGACTTTTTTCTGTTTGAAATTGATTCCTGAACTCAATACTTTCAATGACATAATCTTTATAAATGTTTTTAAAAAATGGATCATGTGTGTGATCTGGTCTCACCCAGGCACTGAAGCATGCCAATGGGATCCTGAGTCTGAAGGATTTTAATAAAACACAGAAACATTCGACAGGCAGTCAGCATTTGAATAAGGCAGGATTATAAAAATGAACGATCCTGGTAGTGTTGAGATTTTGGCTGCCTGGAGCGATCTCAGAGGGAAGATTTACCACATAATGTCCTTCCTGACAGGAGTTGACAAAATAAGACTGTCTTTCCATTTCAAAGGGGAATGTAGATTTCAAACTCTGAAAAATTAACTTACCCAACCTAACTCAACACTGAAGAAGTTCTTTTTGCACCTATCAAGTATATGGCTATTAAGATACTATTAAAAATACCAATCCTGGCAACATACTTCCAAATACCCCATGATTGAGAGTTTTGAGCATCCACAGTGCTTGTATTTGTCCGTGCTTTGTCTTTTCTTTTAACTTTGAGCTTAGTGGTATTGTCAAAAATGTATTATTTATTTGGTTCATTTCAGGTTTTCCTCTACACCGAGCACAAATTTAAATTTGAAACGAAAAAGAAAAAAATCAACTGACAAACGTAGAAACAAGTAACGGGGTTATAATCAAAATGTTACCTCGTGAATCAATGTGCATTTTGACAACATCTGAAGGCCATAAATCATTTATATTGGCACACAATGAGACACGGGTTTTCAAAGCAGACTGAGGTAATAATGTGGGTGGGTTGATGTGATTTTTTTTCAAACATTTGTCCTAAACAATATTCAAAAGACATCTGCATGACAAGTGCAAAGTAGTAAAAGATTAAGTGGATGATGACTAAGACACCCTAAGAGCGGAATTTAAATAGTTTGAAGGTCCCAGAGTCTAATGGAAGAATGATGAAGCACAGAATCCAGGTGGCTTGAAGTCCAGTATGAAGTTAGTCAGTATTGATTTGTAGTGTCATGTAACCATGTTAGTCCACTCCGTTTTCTGAACACCACTGTCTACCAGGAAATTTTAAAACCCCTCATGCCAATGGGATCCTGATTGGCATGAGGGATTTTTCTTAGCATCTAAGAGGCTCGACAATATCTTATCTACTGTTAACCATTCTCTTAGTTTTATGGAAATGCAGATTTGATTTTTCAGCATTATTTGTCACTTGCTCATATTGCTAAAGGCACTAACATTTTATTTTTTTTTGAGTCACCACATTTCAGATTTTCACAATTTTTAATCCATCATCAGATCAATTACTAGGCTTGAAATACTTCACTGTGTTCATGTAAGCTACATATTAGTTTTACTTTCTGAAGTAGGTGGCAACAAGCATTACATTTCTACATAATATTCCTTTTTTTTTAGTTGTACCTGTGTATTGTACCCCTTTTTTATCAATTAGTTGTCATTTAACATTACTAGAACTCTGACATATATTTAAAGACCAAGGCCCGAATGAGGAGCATTTGTGGTATAGTATGTGTCAGTTTCTTTGAAAAAAAGGTGGGTAACTGTTTTAATCTTCCCACTGGATTAAAATGCCAAAGACAGTCTGGGCAAATCCATAGCTCTCTATTCACAGACATGTGCTTGCCCCTGTGCATATCTACCATCTGCTTAGTATTCCAAGGCAGGTGCAGTGCATTTTTTTAGATGCTGATCTCTTTTCCAGTCCATCCATTGAATTGTAATAGGATATTTGAATGATGTTACACATTAGGGGTGTAGAAACAAATTTATGGTAGCCATTATCCCCCATAATAACAGAGGGAACACCCTGCTACGGCATACTGTATAGTCTTGTCTGGTGGCAAATCGCTGTTTAAGTTAATTTGCACAGTAGTAACATTGGAATCCATAAATTGATATTTTCTTAAACAGTGGGTATTATCTCTGTGAACAGTCTAAATGTGCATAAATAAAATTGACATCTTAATTTACTCAACAGTACAATATAACTTCCACATACTCGAAACAAACCTTTTCCCAGCCAGTAAAAGTCAGTTTTTCTTGTTCAGTGAGTATGTGAGATATCTGTTGCTAGCTTTTAATATGATAGTTTTTACAAAGATAAGAATATATATATCGATATATATAGATAGACTATCTATAAATCTATCCATCCATCCATCCATCCATATATATATATATATATATATATATATATATATATATATATATATATATATATATATAGATAGATAGATAGATATACGTACAGTATATCTATATATAAATATATACAGGGGTTGGACAATACACCATACTAATAAGTTATTGTGGTCTAAAACCAGGTGTTTCAGTTTCATTGTCCAACCCCTGTATATCTATATATAAATATATACTGTATATATAGAGAGAGATGATGCAGTATTAGTTTTAGACCGAAGAGTGATTTGACTTTAGCTGTTAAGTGTTGAATTATCAGTGTTACTTGTCTTGTGCTCACACTTCTCTTTTAGAGAACATCTGCCTCAGTCTGCCTAACTACCTTGAAAACACTGCTTTCACACATTTCTTCTCAGTGCGCCTGTAGCTAAAACTTATTGATATGCTTCACAAGTCATTATAAACAGCTGGTAATTCATTTTAGTTTTGGCAATGCTTTGTATGTAATAGTAGAAAGGAACTTGTACATAAAATTCAGAGGTAGTTGTATGAACAACCGCAAATAACTCATCTATGAACATATGCTTTGGAAAATGTCTCAAAAATGTATTGAAGCTATTTTAAAGCATATCTGTGTACTTTATGAGTTGTTTATTCTTTCAGGAACTTTTCTACAGCTTTTTTTACCAGAAGGCATGATTCCATCAGAAAAAATCAGATATACACCATAATCCATCAATGGCAGGTAGGATGGGAATGTAAAGAAATTGACTCTGACAAGAACAGGCAGGTTGTCTGGTAATTACCCCAGCGCCTTTGTGAGCAAACAAAAAACACCTTCTCTGAGATAGTTGATCCAACTTCACATATGCCTTTCATACCTTTGAAAAAAGTGAAAGATGAAAACAAAATGGTGTCTGCAAAACATTTTAGAACAGTGCAAGATGTCATTCTTTAAATGTAAGCAACATTACAATGAAATCTATTCGAACCTTAGAACCTCTACCGTTCCTCCAGATTTTTCTTAGCATCTAAGAGGCTAGACAATATCTTATCTACTGTTAACCATTCTCTTAGTTTATTCACTTTGATGATGCAGTGATTTTATTTGTAGCGATACTTGTGATCCAGTACATATCAAAGATATAGAGCAAATCAATGACAACAAGGTTATTATTTGAGGTTGCAAATTAACATCACCAAACACCTGGACTGAAGTGTTCAAAAGACTCTTCCATATTACAGCTAGGAATAGCTTTACAGAGCAGAGTAAAATAAAGGTTATGTGGCAGCAAACCAATATTTCTGTTTTACAGTAGAGGGGCCACGTCTGTGTGCTGTTCACAATGTTAGCACTAAAAAAAAAAATTGAAGTTTGTTAGATTCCTATTTATCATCGAAATAAATTACTAATTTACTGTTTTAAGGTCTAATCTATTGTTCCAGATTTATAATACTTGCACAGTTTCACCCTGACCTGGATTACTAAATACTGAGGAGAGATTTGTAAGCTCATCTTGACTGAGACAACTGTGGAAAACATCAACCCCTCAAAGCTGTTTTTCTAAAAGTCATTCACATGCCTACTCCTGATGTTCTAATCAATCAGTCTTAGACACGTGTCCAAAGAACATCATTCCAGAAATTCTGGACTTTGTCTGCATTTTCTCTGGCAAACTGGTCTAAACTGTTTGCTCTCATAAAAGTTAAGCTTGTGCACTCTTTCTAATTGTACTTCAGCAGTGTTTCATATGGTCAACATGGGTAGTTGCCCAGAGCAGCATTAGAAAGGGGATATTACTGTCTCTAAGTTGTGCCCTGAATGAATTTTGCATTGCATTTAATGCATGAACAGTGAGTGAGGAGTTGACGCCCCCCGGTGTTGTCAAGGTGCACCTTTTGCCACTGACAGAGGAAATGTATTACCTTAATGAGCTGCGCAGCATTTTGCCCCGCCCACATCTGAAGGCATTTCCTGGAATTTGATTGATTTTCAAGAAGTATGGTTGTTTGTTGATGTCAGTCAAGTGTAGCAAATAATACAGTGAAGCACAAGCTGACCTGTTACCACCTCTCTAGCGTTAGCCACAAAGCCTCTGTGTTAAGTTAAGTGAGATGCTTGTTTCTTTGGATGTTTGTATTGTGGAAGTGACCATCATGAGGAGAAAAAGGAGCGCTAACAGGGAACAGGATGACACAGCTCACAGGACTGTTGCTAGCTGTGAACAGGATGTTCTATTGCAGCTGGATGGAATTCCAAATCAGTGAAGGTCCAAGAAACATGCAAAAAGAAAGACAATTACTTAAGGTGAGCTGGTATTTATTTGTTGTGTAGTTGACAGTGGCAGTTCTAGACCAAATTTATCATGGGGGCAGAGTGTACCAGTGTTTATCTCATGGGGGCGCAGAACAAAATAATGAAACAAAATACAGGGCAATATTTCTTTGTTTAATAAATTAATACAGCCACAAAGCCACTTGTAGCTCCAAAGCTGTAGGTTGCAGACTTCTGATCTTGCAGTTTAAAACTATGATCCAATCTACCAGTTCTACAGAGGCACTGGCCTTTGTTGGTCTAGATCTCTTGCTAGATCTAGCAACAAGGACTATCCATTTTATGGCTTCCTTATGAAGACAAGAAATTCTATCACTGTTTTTCTAGATAAAACTAGATAAACAGAAAAAAGTATCTGCGGTCATTTTTTATGTTAAATTACACTGTTTTTTCTCTCTGTCTTTATTTTTCTTTAATTGTGTAAGGATAGCTTACTTTGCTACAGACCACAAAGCTTATCATCTGAGCTCCTGACCCATCAGTTAAATCAGGCTTCAGTCTTTTTTTTTTTTTTATTGGTGTTCACCATTCTCAACATTTCATGCATTCCAAATATGTCACGACTAACACATGAGGGAGCCTTTGTCACATCTGTCTCCCACACAAAAGTCAGCTAACCAACAGGGAACCTTTGTGAATTTGTCAGGAACTGAATTTTGCACTACAAGAATACACGATTAAAATGATTATATGAAAGATAAGCCGTCTTTCATGAGATGATATTTAAGGTCTGTGTGCAAAAGGAGACCCCATGTGTATACTCATGGGGAAACGTATTGAGAAAAGATGTGCCACATTTTAGCAAGGATATGTTATCTCTAGCCTTTTGCTTGTGCTGTGACTCAAAGCAAACTAAAGAAAAAAATATTAGAACTATGTGTGAATAGCATATCTTACTATATTAGTCCATACCCAATGCAGTGAGAAAGCATTTTCTAAGCCAGCAATTTTCTAATCTTTCAAATAGTTACTCAGCGAACAGTATTTATTTAATAACTTGTCAAGAAGGTCTAGGGAAAGAAAATAAACACCATCATCAATCTTGTTAAATGATCTTTACTGTGTAATTTATAATTTACCTACAACTCTTTAGTGTCTTTAACAAGAAACCATAAAAGATAATTTTATAATGGTTCTAAAGTGATTGCTAACTGTTTCTAAGCATTTGTTAATAAATCTATATTTTTTGTTTCTTTTTTTGCAACAGGATTAATAACCTATTCAACTTTTAATAACTTATTATAGCCACACCAGATCTTCCGTTGCTTTATGACAAACTGCTTTGTCCTGAAATTTTAAGTTGTTTAGAGCCATGTGCTTAACTCAGTTTTATATATTATTTAACCAGGTTCAAAACTCAATATGGTTAAATCTTTTTACGACACTGCAGCATGGAAAAACAGAAGGTGACTAAAAATGAAATTTGCTGCGCTGTTTGCTAAAGTCAAAAATTCTTATTGGTGATTGACAGCTATAAACACCTACATGCATAAATTGCAGTTCAAAGGGGTTCATTTGCATCGACAACAAGATGGTTTTTGACAATTTCGCAGCTGCTCGCTGTGGGAAACTTCCCGGAGATAATGATATCCTGCCTGACAGATTCGGTGCAATCAAACTCGATTCTGCAGGTTTTCCTCATTGTGCATACTCCACCCCGACAAGGACGTTTTCAGCTAAAAAGTGATGGGTTGTGCAACTATGGGGAAACTTGTGCGTCCAAGAAAAAAAAAAAAATCAAAAGACTGACTCTGTAAGGATGGGAAACTTTGTGAAATTACTCTGGGTGGATGCAACATTCTGAAATCATTGACGCATGGGCTAAACGGTTGCTTCCAAATTGTGTCCAGTTTGTTTGTTTTTTTTTGCAGTGCATTGTAAAAGTTCTTGTGCCCCCAATGCCTTTTCACAGTATAACAACAATCTTATAACACAAGGTGTTCTACTGGGACTTTGTGTGGCCAATACAAGCCATGAGTAATTGCAAAAGCAGAATGGAAATGATGCATGGGTTTTATTGCTCCATATGTGTTCAGCCCCTTTACTCTAAATAAATCCAATATAAACAAATGGAAAATAGAGACCGTTTGTGTGTAATTTATTCTCAGTGTATCCAGCTGTTCTGTGTAGACCTGAGAGGTTTGTTAGAGAACAATAGTGAGCAAATCCTGTTCATTTATTCATCTGAAAATAGGACAAAATGATGCAACTGCAAATCTATTAAGACATAACCCTCGGCCTAAGCTGACACATGAAGGCAAGGTCATAGATCCATTGTATCTCTAAAAGAACTGTAGCAGTGTAAGAAAGAACAGCAATTATGTGGTCATATGAAAATGACTTTTTTTCTTTTTGACGTTAACATTGTCTTTGACCGAATATGAACACTGCCCAAACCAAAAGACGCCATAGCATGGAGATAGCAGCATTACGCTGTGGGAACGCTTCTGTAAAGCTACAGGGTGGACGGAGCTACTGGAAAAGCCTAAACATACACAAATTTTAGTTTTCTGAGGAACAGAGTCAGTGAAGGTATAACCTCAAAAGATGTGCAGCAAAAGGTGGTTCTAGTAAGTATTGAATCAGAGGGACGTAATGCTTTCCACATTTTTTTCAGATTTGTATTTTTAAAACAAATTGAAAATGTTTTCTTTCTTCTTTATAATTTTGTGCTATTTTATGTGTACCACATAAAATACAAATAAATTACATTTCAGTTTGTTTGTTACATGTAAAATGTAAAAATAGCCATTTTTACATTTAGGGTGTTGATACTTGCGATGCACATTAAAAATGTAAAATAAATAAATAAAAAGGAATAAAATCAGTGACAGCCGAGGACAGAGGAACTGTAGCTGGCAATTGTGTGCTTATTAGTTTTGGTAGCAGAGGAAAAAATAAGGCAAAGAAAGAGACAGAAAGCTGACGGGTAGAAATCAGACATGTCAGTAATTCATACTACATCAATGAGTGTTGTGATGATGCGCTGGGGGAAAAAAAAAAAACCTTCACTGCAAGAACGGTGGCATTGTTGTTGTCTTGATCATTATTCCAGCCACATGGGGTCTGCATGTTGATGTGGTGCTGTGTTAATGTTTGATATAGAGGACCTCACATCCCAGCTGGGGAAAATACTGACTAATGGCATGAGCAGGTTTGAGCAAATAGCCGCCGAAAATAAGACGATGAGCCGATACCTGGCTTATTATTGCATTACATTGCATATTGCAAATAAAATTCTACTTGACATGCCTATTGTTTGTTTGTTTGATGAAAGTTAAAGAAAAACGCTGATTTAGCTGAAATATTTTCATACTATGTATCTCAATCTATTATTTATATTTAAACAAACTAGTTCATGACCAATGCATTTAACCATTATGCATCAGCATATTTTTCTTTATAGCTATGTAACCTTTCTGAATGAGCCAACACAACACTCCAGGTATAAGATAAAGGAACGACGTATAAAGCTCAAAAAGTTGATTTTGCACTCTACTCTCCTCCCTCCCCTCTAAGATCATTGTTGATGTGTGCATTTGCAAACTATGTTTTTCTTATCTTCATGACATCTTTAGCCTTTCATCTAGGATTGATTTTTACATATTTCTCACTGTAATATTTACATTTTTGGAATGGTGAGATTTAAAATTCATTTCCCTTTATATCATGGCTGATTTGTTTCAAGTCATTTCAATGAGCTCATACCAAAAGGAATGTATTTTACAGTGCCCTTAAAATACATCCACATGTGGTTCTTTGTTTAACCCAAACGATAAATTAACCTATCAGAAGTATTAAAAAGCCATGACATCATCTAGGCTTTGAAATTTTATGGAAAGATATAGTAATTGGAGCATACATGAGGTTTAGCATTAAAAAAATTTAGCTAAATATTATCTTAATATTTTTCTTCCTCATTATGATGGCATTTGTGAACTAAAAAATGTGTAATACTGACCTAAGACACGACATATTTAGTCTGACTCAGTGTCTAACAATGAGAAACTAATTTTTTTATACAGTTCTCTGGTTTTATAAAGGTCATGGCATCGTTCATCAATTAGCATATCAATTATGTCATCACGTAGCATTTGCATCCTGACATTTTAAGTTTTCTCTTTTTTTATGTTTAATTCACTGCTGTTCTCCTTGGTTACATAAACTGTATTTAATTCTGATCAAATTCCCATAAAGTTGCTCTCATTCACATATCGCAATTCTTTTGTTGCTGGAAAGCAAAATGAGGCAAACATTTTGACTGAAGAGTCATTCATTAAAACTAATTGCTGCCCTTTTTAAAAGCTCTATGGGCATTTTGAGTCTTCTTTCTATTTAAGGAGAACCAAAGTCGTCACACACTTAAATTAATGATGTTTGTGCTGTTATTGGGCTACTTACCTGTACAGTGGTCTGAGAGAAACGTGATAGAATGCCTTAAACTCTTGCTTCATTCATCTGCTTATCTCTGCTGTCATAGCTGCAAAACCCACCTTGAGACTTCTGCCCAGTAACAACACAATCTGAATGCAAAAGAAAAAATGAAAAAAATCTTCTTTGATGTATACATTTAAATGAACTTCAGTTTATGTTTTAAAGTGAGGAAGAAAGTATAACAGTTAAGTTTAAAGTGTGGAATGAGGCATGCATCATCAACTCTCCGTGTGTGTTAGTAGCTGAGTAACGGCTGTGCATGCACCCACACTGGCAGACATACAGTAGTGAATCAAACTCCTGCCATGGAGTGGAAAGGTTGGAGCACTTTTCTGCATTAAGTAACAAAATAAATAAATACAGGTTACATCTGTCATTCACTCCTGAATAGAACACGTTACTTACTCGGAGAAGCTGTCCTCACTGCTAGTGAATCAGGAAAAATGAGTGTATAACACTGACTATGAATATAAACCAAAATAACATTTGCACAATTTTAGAAGTTTAAAAATTGTATTTATTTATTTTTTTAAATCAAGCCATACCTGATACAGTCTTTTATTAAAATAAAAGCTAAAAAGTGCACTTTAAACATCTGAACAGAAGGACAGTCTAATTCTCATTGGCTGTGTTGTAGATACAAGAAGCAAGCTGTTGGTTGTTAGTAATTTACACGCCTCTGATAAATAAAAGGTTTGTTTGTTTGTGAATCGGCACTAAATTCTGCTTCTCCTAGCACATTTGTGTTGTCATGGATTTCATTATTTAACATTAATTCTCCCAACCCTAGCCCCAAAGAGTCTGAGAATCTGCTCTTGGGTTTTTAATAATTTACCTGAGTTTCGCAACATTGACATGTAGTAATTCTCCAAACTGCTTAAACTTTTACAACAGTGGCCACATGTACTGATGATCAGTTAATCAAGGGCTTTTAATTAAAAAAGGCTGCTAATTAGTCTCAGTCCCTGTGGAAGCAGGAATGCAGTGCTAACCCTGGAGTTAATGTAGCGTTATCTCCACCACATTGTATTATTCCATGGGTTAAAAATAGCTCAATTAAATGATGAAGATGAAAGTAGCAGAAAAAATGGTTCAGAAAGGTACTCTGGCTGTTGTTGAAAGGAGGAGGTAGTGATTACATTGTTCCATATTACCTGCTCTGCTAATAACCTCTGAGAGGACAAACAAGGTTACACAGATTATACATAACAATGGTGAAAAAGACGTTCATATTCACACCTAATGGCAGTTTTATAAGTACCAACATGTCCTGTCTGAGGAAATGTGACTACCTGCATAAAACCCACAGAAACATTTAGAGCCTAATCTTAAAGGGGCAGTGACATGTATTTTCCAGGATCATAAGGCCATTTCATAGCACAGAGTGTCTTTCCAACACTTTGCCTTCAGCATCATCACAACAACGTTTCTCCATTAAACCTGTAACAACGTTCATAGGAACTTTGCTCTGAGAAGTAGTTTGCATAAGTTCAGCAGACACACAGTTTCACCAGGTGTTTCCTACTTGCTGCTGCCACTAGTCTGGGGAGCTGAAGAGGGCGTTGCACAGGAGGGATGCTTTGTGAGGCAGAAGCTCGGCTTGGAGACTGCAGCTCTGAGGAATTTGGGTGCTCATAAATTGCTGCCACAAGATATTAAAGGTTTCCTCAACCATGCATGAGAAAATCAAAATGACACTCCAGGTATATTTTTGATGAGCTAATAATATTATAATGTGATATTAAGCTCAAAAAAGTTGATTTTACATAATACCACCACTTTTGTTATATTTATATATAGTTTACTTTGTCAAAAATGCTAATGAGATCTAGAGATGTAGGTTCTGTCAGCCTCAGTGTCGGAAAGAAAATATCTCTGACACATAATTCCACCAGTCTACACAGAACTCTTAAATATAAAGACAGAGCCCTTGAAACTCTGTATAAATGCTAATGGTGCAGTAGAAATGTGAAACAAATACTTTATTTTTCCCAGTTCAACTGAATCTTCAGATCACAATCCTTTCCCAAACACAGCCCGGCCAATCGACAGCATAATTGATTTCCTGATTAATGTCCTGGCCCACCTACGAGCACTGCAGCCTAGAGACATAATTTTCTCTTCAGCATGATCAATAGCTGCATCAACATAAATAAAAGCTGAGAAGAATGGAATTTGGTTTAGTCACAGTACTGAAAGCTTTCTTTCCAACTTTAGTACTTGTATTGAGATTTTTCACAGAAATATGTACTAAACCATAAAATACAACTATACTAAACATTTAGAAATGAATGTTTCATGTTAAGTGATCAAGTAATATTCAAAATGTAGTAAATACTGATAATTTATTTCAAATTCAAAGACAATTCAAAGACAACAGCAGAAAGCAAAATATTCTAGTGTAAACTTGACAGAGCTCAAGTTGAACGTCATATTTAGTGGTGACACCGAAGCCTGGCAGAGGAAGAGCTGCTGGACTGCTGACCTCTCACTAACTTGCCTCTTTATCATGAGCAGTGATTAAATATGTAGTGTGCAGTCATCCTATTTTAGCATCTTGCTTCTTCATCATTTTCTGAATTTTGGGTTGAAAAAAAGTCATCCAGACTCATTAACACCCCCTACAGATAATACAAGATGTATCTATATTTCACATAATTATACCAAAACATGGTATGTAAATAATAGTGTGGGACCGTTATTATTCTTCAATAGATTGATACTTATCTATGACGAGATGCTTATGATTCTTTGTAACTTGCTCACAAACTATGCCTTTGGCTAAAAGATGCAAATGCAAATAAAGACAGACAGCCAGATTTAATTAATAGTAGGTGTGACCTTCAGAGCGAAGGCTGAAGGTCTTTCCAAGGTATTTGGTTAAAGATATGCACTGTTGTGCCTTTTATTTTTAGTCGCATTGATTACTGCAACAACGTCTTGACAGGTCTGTCCAACAAATCAATCAAACAGCTGCATCTGATCCAGAATGCTGCTGCTCGCGTTCTCACTAAAATCAGGAAGATAGAGACCATAACACCAGTTTTAAAGTCCCTACACTGGCTCCCTGTATCTCAGAGAATAGACTTTAAAATACTACTGTTAGTTTATAAATCACTGAACGGCTTAGCACCACAATACATTAAAGATCTGCTGTTGTATCAACCTTTCAGACCCCTCAGGTCTTCTGGGTCTGGTCTGCATCCCCAGAACCAGAACCAAATGAAGAGAAGCAGCATTCAGCTTCTATGCACCACAAATCGGCAACAAACTTCCAGAAAACTGTAAAACAGCTGAAACACTGACTCTTTAGATCTCGACTAAAACCCCACCTGTTTAGGATTGTATTTGAAATGTAATCAATTACGAATTTAATGATGGAACTTGATTTAATGTTTTGATTGTTGATTCTAAGTTGCATGACTTTGTGTTTTTGTGTTTGATATGATGTAAAGCACTTTGAGATGCCTTGCTGCTGAAATGTGCTATACAAATAAAATTTTATTTTATTTTGATTAGATTTTATTTACACTTCACATGTCTGAAATGATTTGTCATGGTTTAATTTCATAACAAAGGGCTGTAATATTTCCTCATTTCCAAATGTGTATATTTGAAATGTAGACGTGCATTTTTAACTGTTTTCAATTGTTTAAAAATGTATTTGTGTTGTGGTACCATAAACACAACATATTGCAAGTAAGAAGAAAAAAGCCTGTCAGGTAAAATGATTACTCTCTAATTAGATATACTGATCTTATGTGAGAAGAGTCTGAAACTAGTTTCTCCTTTCACATAATCTCAACAGCTAAGCAACTTGCATAAATCAAATATTAGAGACTAGCAGATTAGCCTCTGCATGTGTCTGTTTTAATAGAAACATGTTTAAGTAAAAATTTATTTTTAAAATGGGTAGTTTATATGATTGTCAGCCGTCAGGTTCCTGATTTTCTTCTCCTTTGGTGCACTAGAATTATCATCTACTTCCACTTTAATTTTTAGATAACATTAGGGATTGTTCCTTTGCGAGTACTTTCAGAGCTAAAGGAAGCACAGACTTTGTTTTGCATTCATTAAGTACACAAATCATAAAACTTTGCCTATTCAAACGTGCATCAACATCTTGATGTACGTTTTGTTTCTAGAACTGTGCTGCTCATGGTGGCAGCATGTTGGAGCAGCTCTTTGATATTAGTTCTGCTTTATTATTTTTGCAGACTTTTCATGATGCTTTTTTTCTTTTTTTTTTGGTTTAGCCATTGAAAGTTTGGACAAATATTCTCTCTGGTTTTGAATTCTGTGTAGCTGTAAGGACTCTTACTCTTGCTTTTTTACTTTTGGACATTTGCTATGATGCTTAACTGTGGTGACAAGGTCTTGTTTTTACAACTGGGAGCAGCTGATTAGCATCTCAACAGCTCAAATAATACCTGAACTACAACCCCTAATACCTGAACTTCAGCCTATAATCCCAGAGGAGTTGAGAAAGAGGCTTCATGAATGCAGAGTAGGATCAACGAACAGAGAGAGAAGGAGGAAGTTCAAAACATCTCTTCCATGGATTTATGCTGGGCACTGCCTGGCTTTCTGACAATACAGCCAGACAGAGATTCAAAGAGAAGTGGTAAAAGCAAACGAGGGGAAATAGCAGTGCCTGCAAACAACTGAAAGTGTCATCTAAGGCATGTTACTGTGGAATATCATCTCTGCTGCCTGGATATTGAATTGTTGGTATGTCACTGTTCTGTCATATTGCAGCAGCCTCTAGTCAGAGACTTCTTTAGATTTGTTGTAAGACTGACCACTAGTGGAGATCCATCCTGCCCAGAGCATCACCATCCACTATTGTTTGCCACAATGTGAGTTACATCAATACTTATTTTCCCCTTTGGGATAAAATAGTTTGTAATTGATTTGAATTTTATCATATTTTTTTATAAGCAGGGATCAATAATATTATTAAATTTGCAACATCCAAAAACATTGCTAGAAAGCTCATAACTCAACTCTCCACTTGAGTTTTTTCTTTCCAAAAAAAAAGCATTTCAATTTGCCCTTTGCCACTTTAGTCCAATTCAGATGGCATTTATCTGGATATTTCTTTTAATTAAAGCTTTATTTGGCTTTAGCTGTGACATTCAACTTACAATGTGAATGACACTTGTGTACCTTTGTGCACAGAGTGTATAACACTGGCATATTCAGGGCAGTTATTCAAACTGTCGCTGGGGAAAGAGAGGCTTTAATTTTATTGAGAGATTTATCAGAAATTTCTTTCTGTTTTTCTTTCTACAAATATAGAAGGTACACATGGGTAATTTACCGTCAAGCCCTAGTAAATCATTTGAAAAAACTAATTGTAATTTATTTGTAGTAGTTGCCATCCACATATGACTTTGAAAGAATAATTAAAGTTTTGGCTAAGTGTAGCTCTGGGATATTTTACATTCTGGAGAAGTGATGGGATGGTAAAGCGGCCAGAGATATTGATTACTGCTGGGATTACAACACCATGAGCATCGCTCTCAGTTCAACAATGTAATCATCAGCCCTCTGCTTGTAATGCACAGGTCGCCTCGGCCCCCCCACCAAGGGAGGGAAGGAGAGGCAGAGGGAGAGGTGCGGTCGGACACAGAACAGATGGACAATGTTTCATTTGACATTGTCCTTCGGCAAATGAAAACTTTAAGGTTGACATTTTCCAATCAGGATTTTTGCTTAAGAATATTTTGAAAACAGCTGCAAGTTCTTGGATATAGATGTGTGTATTTAGTGGAATATTTTCAGGAAAAGATAGTTTTACTTCCACCTTGAAAATGAATTTTATTCATCTTGAGGGAACAAGAATGCCAAAGAAGAGATTTAGATTGCTTCTTCTTTCGGTGAAAGCTCTCATCGGTGCTTGCTGTAGATTAGATTCCTGAATGTGAAGAGGTAGATGCTATAGAGAAAATGTGGATTTCATTTTTAAAAAATCTGTAACTGCACTTACTTAAAAACTATTTCACTGCTGTATGGTTCTTATAACTTTTTTTTCTTTTTACCAAATCAAAACTCTGTTGATTAGCCTGTATGTCTTTCGCATAAAGTCAAATGTCAATATAGAAAGCTCTAGTACCCTTTCTGAAAAAAATGATAAATTCTAGTTCACATTATTGTGGCTTCAGCAGAGCTGGCTCAGTAATGGCTCTTTGTTAGAATGCCTTTTTACTGTGAAGTGAAAAGTGCTCTTAAGACGGTCAAGGGTGTATTTTCCAGTTCTTTGAGGCCCCGTAGCCCTAGGGCGTCCCTTGAAGCAACCTCCCGTCTGAGTCACAGGAGCCAGTACATCTGAAGTATAGCGGGCCAGGTGACATCATGGTGTTTCTGTGTTCTCTGAAGCAAAATGTCACATTGACAAACTTTCCTGAAACTTCCTAACAATAAAAGCCTTGCTATTTTTTCTCTTATTGGATTTGTCTGTGCATTTACCCTTCTGAGACCGTATTCATACAGAACAAACATTTGAATTTGCACTTATATTTTAAACTTTTTTGCTTCAAAAATTGAGAATTAATATATACTAATTACTTAATATTTGAATGGCCAAGTATTTCACAACAAAAATTGTTTGATCTTGATATCATGTGTTTGGTAAGTCCAACTTTAATTCGTTATTTCTTCTAAAGAAAAATGTTAGGGAAAAAAACACCCTCTGACCATATGACCAGTAACATTACTATTGCTAATTTAATGAGTCTCTCACTATAATTTAACTTCTCAGACCCTTCAGATTTTCTTCCATGTAAAAGAAGAAAATCTATATTAGAAAATCTGTTAATGCTCTGCTAAAAACCTAGTTTTTAGCAGAAAAACTAAAAGTCTTTCTGCAGTTGATGGATACTTTTGGAAAAAAACAATTATCATACTTAATCCTCTCAATGATCATGCTGTCATGGGCTTTTCCTATGTTCCAACTGTTCACTGGTTGCCCAATCTTGGAAATCCACTTCTGTCATCTTTAGGAACACCTTAACTACTTTGCGTAACCAGTTGCTCAGGAATTGGCAACACTGAGTCAGTAACTAAGCACGCTAATTGGACTAGATCACAGTACTCCTACCATAACAAAATAGGCGGAAACTCCCTCCCCCCCCCCGGAATTGCTTACTATTTTCATTAATGCTTCTGCAGCATCTGCAGAAAACCTTTCAATTAGCCAATTCCTCAAGACGTTTCCGTTGACTTTGATCAACTTCTGAAACAGTTTCATACAACAGTGTGAGGTATTTGGATTGCATAAATATCTTGCAAACTGCTAGACACCAGTGCAGAATAGGTCCAACAGCAAAATCATAATAAATATTCCCACACTTCCATATTCAAACTGACCAATGAGCACTCAAGACGGTGAACACCAGTACATAATTGTACCAAAGGCTAAATAGACTCTGGCCTGGAGCATTTGATTAAGTATTAAGATATTTTGTGGATCACACTATTTACCATAAATGACTATTTCCCAGAAGTTCTTGAAAAATTGGTGTGAAAGCAATATAGTGTAAATACAAAATCAGTTAATGAAATGAACAAAACACATAACCAGAAATGCATAAAATAAAAATTACTAACAGATCAAGACATATAATTGAACTTATGTAAATGGGGAAAATAAGGTTCCATTAGGAAAGTTCATTAAAACATCAAAAGAACTAATAGTCTTTGAACTTGATGGGTCCTTATTCATTGATGTGGAAAAAAATACTTTTCCAGAACACTCTTCAATGGAGACAATGGGAGAATATCTATATTGAGGTCTCTCACAGCAAGACTAGTTAGATTTTTTCTTTTGATAGGCTTCCTCCTTTGAGAGGTTGGGATATTTCAGCTGTAGGTGAAATCAGCATTTGTCAAAGCTGGTACAAAATGTCTAAAACGCAGGTACACATTTAAGTAGAACTGGTATGAAGTGACCTTTTGAAAATTGTCCCCTTTTTTATGCCTGAAACAGTCAGGTACAAAATGACAGAAACTGCAAAAGTACAAATATCAATTTGATGAAATGACCAGCACTCATCAGTATTGTCAAGAAGCTGGATCGCTCTTGGTCAGGGGCCTCTAACGCCAGTCCTCAAGACTTGCTGTCCTGCAACTTTCAGATGCGTCCATTCAATAGTCCTGAATCAAATGATTGACTCATTATCTGGCCTTGGCAAAATTTAATGACATGCTGAGGCAAAGCATTAGCTATTTGTTTCAGGTGTGCTGGAGCAGGAATGAATCTTAAAGTTGCAGGAGTGAAACTCTGAAGGACAGTATATTTTGCTATTCATTTTTAATGAATGAATAGTGCAATAAGTGCAATAAATCAAAAAATGATTTATTGCACTTTTTGTGCAATAAATCTTAATTTGTATCAGTTAATTAACTTATTGAAATAAATCAGTTTTTGAATATGTTGCACCTGTGTGTAGAAACACCTGTGAAAGGTATTCTTTGTCATCTCAATACACTAATCATAGCCAAGAAAGAACTAAAACAGAAGTGCCAGCTGTGCGTATGGTCCAGCCTTTTACAGATGCCAGTCAGTGAGAATTTTTTTTTGTATTGACAGGCTAAAAGGATAAACTCAAACAAAATGGAATTGAAAAGCCACATCGGTTTGCACCCCGTTGCCTGTTTGTGCTGGCAGCAGAAAACAAGGACAACTGGCACAATATTGACAATCATCAAACACAGATGTTCAAACCGAACCGAAGGTTCAGTTCACCCGGCAGTGGTTCAGTTTACAGAGTTTGATGAGAAAAAAAAACTGAGATCTACTTGCAAAATACTGTTTTCTAATAAAGGCATAAGGTCAAAGTAATTTATTTGCATTGAAAGATGATGGTTTTTATTCCCAGACTGTTTTTATATTTCTTTCATGGTGTAATTAGATGTGGAGAAATATACTTTTTCAAAAACCCCTAAGGTTTTCAAACTGTACTCAAGTTTTACTATGCATTGAGAAGGTGCCATAGAATTTAACGGGCTATGGGTTCAATAACGGCCCAGTTAAAAAGAGACAACCATGTTACCTATTTCTTTATTTGGTACAAAGTGCATCTACAGGGCTTTTCTAAGGTGGTACTTAGCACGTAAAGGGAGATAACTTGGGCCGCAGCACATAAGTAAATCTAAAGACCTCCATAAAGCTGAAGTCGAGAGAGGAGGAGGAGGAGGACGAAGACAGGTATTACTCCATCCATCATTTCCAGTGGCTTCAAATAACCAGCACAGGCTCATCCCTAGATCATTGAGGACTGGAGTTGGCGAGTGAGAAAGATCTCCTGTGTGAATTAAGTAAAATCTATTTTTGGAGCAGCCACATTCATTCTGCTGTTAAAATGTAACATTTTACAAAATGCCAGCATTGTTAGAACGATGTAGCAAGAATAAATGACAGCAGCTTTTTCTATTTTGGTGCCATGTTGTTATTTCATAGTCTCCCAGCTTACAACCAAGTTCACTGTATTTTAAAATCTTGTGATTGGGGGCCACTTATTTAAGAAGATGACTTCCATAACTAGTAGGTTTGAAAGACCACATTTTATATTTTGAGCATTTCTTCTTTTTTATATATGTTCACCTTACTAGTTCTGAATTGCCGTTTTCTTCAAGGTGTTGTGTTCACAAATTCTTTGTAAAATTATGGGGCTAAAACAAATATGTGGTTTGTAACACCTAAATATTCCACTCTGTGTGACTTTCTTATCTTTTTGTGTGGCAGCCTACAACAGAGAGGTGCATCTGATATCTGGGGAAACTGTCTGCCCTCTGTCCACTGGCTTGCAGAGAAAAGGTTGGATGAATATAACTCTGTTTTGATTCAAAACCAAAACTGAGAAATGTAGAAAAATTCCTACATCTACATTGCATTAAAACTGTTTTTCAGATTTGCTTTAAACCTCTTGTAGGATTAGCACAGATGTTAGTTTTTGCTTCAATTTTTAAGCCTTTTTGAATTTAGAGATTCATACAATGAATTACTTGCAAATAAAAATATTGTGTAAGTAGCCAATCTACATCACTATTCAAACTGGGGGTATTGGTGTACCAGCAGATAAAAAAAGGAATCTTATGAGTGAGGAAAAGGCAAACCTTATGGCAGGGGTCTTCAAATCCTTAGAATATAACCAGAGCAAAAGGCACAGATGGAGGTAAAGGTCCAACAGTAGTACAGAGCATTACAGATGTAAAATTCAAAGTTGGGTGCAGATATTTACAGACACCTTATTTAAATATCTAAATAAACAGACACGCAAATCAAACTTTTGCCAATTTGATGTCAGTTAGGTTTATCAAATTTATTTTTGTCTAGTGCCAGAATAATTATGATATGATGATTTAAAAATGATCTTTGAATTCAGAAGTTTGCACTCCTTTGCTGAGTAATTGTTACAATTTTCCTAACAAAAATATGACTTGGGTCTGGGATTTTGGTGTACTTTAAAAAACTTCTCTCAGTATTTTTTTGAACATTGGTCCATTCTTCCTTTTATTGGTCAGGTTGTGGACACACCCTTTCAGCTCTGTCCAAAAATATTGAATGAAACTGGGAATTATGAGTTTATGATGGCCACTCAATCTTAACATTCTTAAGGAAGTTTGGTGGTATGTTTAGGGTTTTGGTCCATTTGGAAAACCCATTTGTGCCATAGCTTTAACTTCATGGCTGATGACATTAGATGTTGCTTTTATACTTCCACATAATATTTTTCCTCATCCACTTTGTGAGTTTCACCAATCCCTTTGGCAGTAAAATCCTCCCATAAAATCAGTCTTCCACACTTTCATTTCACGGTTTGGATGGCGTTTTCAAACTTCCAGCGTTCCCATTTTCCCCTCTAACTGTGGTGATGGTCATTATGGACAAACACACTTTATACTTTAGAAAAACTACCTGGTTTCTTGAAAAGGAACATTTGTGTCCATTTATTCTGTAACCTGCAAAATGGTCCAACAGTCACATTGAGTGACCCACACAATATTGCACTCCTCAGATTATAGCTGTGCCTGTTTTTGCTCTAATCTTGTCCACTTTATTTGCCTCTAATCACACCTTCCCATGACAATTGACTTAAGAGAATCTTTTAAATTCTTCCTTATGGCTTTCCCTTTTGCTCTTGTTGTACATCAATAATGTTTTTATTTGTACGGACATTTAGATTTGGGATCCTACTCCAGCTATTAACAAGCTTTTAAAAGCTTAATTAGCTGCTCCCACATGTAAACAACTTTCTTAATGTTATGGTAATTGCACATTAGGACAAATGCAAAAAGTCTTTGAAGTGGCTGGAGAAAAACACTCAGCAGCACAGCATCCAAACCTGTGGGGAAAATTCATTTATTTATTTATTCATTATAATGTCGATTAAACTGTTGATAATCTGACTATATGATTTTCAGATACTGAGTATTTTTGATTTGTGAGTGACATTGGGTTTAGTACTTAGTTCCTGCTTCATACTGAAAAAAAGAAATTGATGGATGGATAAAGATGCATCTCTTGTATTACAGGTAGATTTGCCTTGCTCAGAATGGCAATTTATATTATGCCTGTGTACAGATACGTGTTTTCTGGAAACTGTAACCCAGATAAAGAATAAAAAACATAGAGGGAAAAACTGTTCAAATCCATTAACAACAATATCCTTCCAAATGCCTCAATGGCCACATGACAAAACGTCAGAGGAAATGTTGACTTGTTGGCAACAGATTAATGACACCGTGACCTTTGTCACAACCCACAACATGCACAACATTTACCGTCTCACTTTAAGGTCATGGTAGGATGTCCAGCATGTGGCTGCCACATTTGATCTTTTACTGTGGGCTTTGATGACTTGTATTAAAATAGGCCGCATGCTTTTCGTCCACCTCTGTCCCATCAGCAGGCAGGTGACGTTGGTGGCACCTGCCTGCTCAAGTCAAAGGTGAACATCAGTGAATTAATTACAGGGTGGAAGAGATGCTGTTCCCGGAAAACTTATTGATCCTTGGTAGTTGAATATGCTAAACATTTGTCTGAAAGAGATACTTTTAAAAATCAGCAGCATGAGGTTCCCAGAGTACCAGCACAGATTCAGCTGGGAGTGGCATTAAATTACACTGCCAATACAAAATTCTCATTGTCAAGCATTTGCCGCTGTGGCTCTGTGCTCTTGTCTTTTGCAATTACCATGTTTAAGTCCACAATTAAAATCTTTAATTCCCCAATTATTGATGTTTGCTTTTGTATCAAATAGGTTTCATAATGGCTTTTCTGGCTGAGACGTATAATCTCCTCCTCATGAGGGTTTTTGCACACAGATTATGGCAGTTTATGTTCAGAGTGTAAAATCTTACATATTGAGTCTCCATTATGTATTTCAACAGCTATGTTAAAGAATTTGTGGACAATGCCATCAGAGGTTTTCATTTGTATAGCCAGTTTTACAATGATGGCAGATGAAACTGCTTTACAAAATGTATTAAATGGGTCTGCGTATGTGGTGAAAATATTTTACTCCTTTGACTGAGTCATACAAAATTGAATCGATCTTGATAAAATGCTCTTATTCATTCGGAATAGTCAAAAGATCATTAAAATCAATTTTGCTACCCCCAGTTAAAGCTACGTATTTAGATGTACATCATAAGAAGTACATGTGCATTTACTGAACAAATGCACATCATTTATTCAGTAAATGAATGAATTCAGAACGTTTTTTGCTATAGGTCAGTTTTGGATAACCAAAATTGTCTTCTAAATACTAGAATAATGCAAAAACAAAATGTAGAAGTTTACATACCTTAAGATTGTTATGCCTTTAAGCAATTTAGGAAAGCCCATGTGATGTGCTCATGACTTTTTAAGCTTTTGATAGGTTAATTTATAACCATCCATTTATTTACTATGCCCCCATAATACAGCAACTCGGATATGCTGATTTCTTGTGACATCATAGAGAAGTCAACAAAACTGCATTAAATGTGGACATCCACATGTCTGTTTCATAGTTGGGTGCAATTTTCAGATGCCTGAAAATACTATGTTCATCTGTTCAAAATATTTGATGCAAATATAAACAGCATAGCAATGTCCAGCTGTCATACCATTCAGGAGGGAGATGGGTTCTGTGTGCCAGGGATGAATCTGTCTTTGCAAAATGCGTGTATCAAGCCAAGGACAAAAAGAAAAGATCTTGTGAACATGGAGTCAGGAACTGGAGAATAATGTCTTCAGTGAAACAAGTCCATTGTGTAGTTGTTATCAAACTTAAGAGCTGATCAAATTATTTTAAAAAACAACATGAAGAAAATAGATCACTTTATCCAAACACATTTGACTCAAAACCAGCTTACATCCATCTGAACTTTGGTGGTGTGTTGCATAAGATGCACATGTTAGAGGACATTGTACACTGTCAAAACAAAAAAATGTAAAGTCTGCACCCTTTATGCTGACTATTTGAAACATCTAAATTTTATAGGTAGCTATATCTTTCTGGTCAGTGTTTTGTGTGTGCGTGCGCGCGCACTCCACTGACTACCAAGAACTTTAAAGCTGACTCTCATGACCCTGTCAAAAAATTATAAAGTGTATTGAAAGTATTTTGCAAGTGTGTCAAAGAGGAATGAAAGCTTAGCAGTCCATTTATTTTTTTGCAAACTGTTTTTGCTCAGACCCTGAGAGAAACCTTTACATGAGCTTGTTGGACGTCTGATGACAGACAATAACAGTCTAGCAAGGTTGCAGACTCCTAGGTTTTGAAATAGGTTTAGATGAGAGCTTGCTATGACTAAATCAATGCTTCCATGAGGCCATTTGAAGAGACTTGTAAAACAGACAGCTCTGTAGATGAACATTTACATCGGAAGTATGTTTGCTTAAATACAAGAGGAACATTTGAGGTGACGAGTGACGACATAAATACACTTGTAGTTCTGTATAAATCTGCAAAATTAAGTCCAATTTCAACATTTGTGTTGACAAAAAAAATCTTTGACTCAAGATTTAAGCATTGCTACGCTTTCATTCTTCTTTCTTCTTTGTCTATTTTACTATGCATTGCACATTCTCGTGGCTGCCCAACACAAACTTACCATTCCTCCATCTAACATGATTGTCATGCAGCAGCTCCCTATTCAGCCATATTCTTCCCTCACATCTCTGAACTAAAGCCTCCTCTCAAAGCCTTATAAAAATCTGCTCTCTGGGAAAGAGTAAACTGCAGAATACCAAACCTTATCGTGTGCCACGTTCATCAGAGCACAACTCTGCTAAATAAAGATGCACTACAAAACAGAGATGCACCAATTAAGTAAATACATAAAAAGGCACTGGAATCTATACGCTGCTTCAGGTTGCTGGTGATTTTGATGGGTTCTTACAGGAAATTAGTCTTTTATTTTTTTAGCCTTTACTCTAGTTGAACCTTAAGTGACAGTTTCAAAGTCAAACTACTATAATTAACCCATTTTGGCATGCTGCCACTACTACCACTGAAAGCAGCATAAATGGTGCCATTCAGTGAAAGAACTGAATACCACAACATCAAGAAACTTTATCTTTTATCCTTCAAATCATCAAGGTCAAACCAATTACAGATACAACGCTATGGCGCACATATCCATGTTTGTCTGCACTGATGGCATAAATTATTCCCTTTCATCTGAAAAAGAGGACTTCATTAGCATTTACAGAACCGATTACACACTCTCCTAATCTACTGTAGGGGTCCCTATATTCTGAATGTGGTTTTTAAAAAATCCCATCATTCTCAAATGACATAGGTAATCCAAATGCTACTCTGCCAACATGCAAGCACATAGTACATATGAATGGCTCAGTGTCAGCCATTTGGCAAACGTTCATCTAGTCGCAGCAGAGAGTGATGACACAGGTTGAGTCACACGCTGTGTGAGTCACAATCCACTTGGTGCTGTATTCAACTGTACAACAATGAGCAAAAAGCTAAATGGCCATCAAAGAAAACACAAGAAAAACAGAGGACTAGCGGTCTGTGTTGGCCATTGTAAACTGCAGAAATGCAGGAAGAGGACGAGCAAGCAGCATTAGAGACATTTGTTTTAACCACTGGGGTTAATGCTGTTGTGGAATAATGTATATAAATAGGTCTTCCAATAATTAGGAAAGTTTTAAAGGAGGAATTTCTATTACATGTCTAATCAAGCAAACTGATTCTCAATATATATCAAATATAGAATTTGTCAGTCAAATTAATTTGCACATCCAGTATTATATGTGTTAATCAAACTAAAGTGTATTTAATTTGTTCCTACATTTTTGCTTTAATGGTAGGACTAGAGTCATATGTAGTCATATTGGATAAATTTGGATATGGATTCTGTTGAGGCTACAGTAACATAACCTGTATTTAATGCCTGTTTGTCATTTTTAAAACTTTTCATAAAGTTCACATTTCTTCAATAAAAATGTAAAATCAAAATTCATATTTTGATTGTCTGATACAATATTTTGATCTGAGAATATTTTATATATCCTTTTAGGTACACTCTTGAAAAAAGCTTGCACATTTGCAATTTTTCAATGACAAAAACACAGATTTACGTTCAACACAATAATCTTTATTTATAGTGAACAAATCATGACTTGTTTGTAAACACTGTTTTTAATTTTTAAATTAGAAAAGAAAGATCATTACTATAAAATGCATTCATAAAAACTGAGACATTTTTGTAACTGGAAGATTTAGGGCGGCCATCTGCACGGCATTAGAGGTTTTTATGTTGATCTAAAAAATTCCATCAAGGTCAAAGGATAGTTAATTACGGAGCCCTCTAGGGGACATGGGGAATTTTTTTTCTTTTGCGTTCCCTCGCAATACTTTTGCGTTACCTCGCAAAACTTTTGCGTTACCTCGCAAAACTTTTGCGTTACCTCGCAATACTGTACTGGTCAGTTATGCAGCATAATTGAATACTGCCAGCCTTTCTTACGGTGGGCGCCGTACTTTATGCTTTAATATAAGGTTATGTGAGGTTTTTCCATGAATGTTAGTATCTTTTTGTGAAATATCTGAAGTTTTATATCTTTCTTTAGGATAGAAAGGCACCACAAACCTACGATATAAACAGAAACCTTCCGTAAGTAGGAAAGAAATAAAAATACATTATAATTTGGACTATTTCTGAGTTATTATCGCGGGTAATAAATCATCTGACAGTTTTGATTGTGTCTCTGTTGTGTTCGTAGTCTGAATGGTTTAAAGAGCTGCTTTCAGTGCCATCTTAGTTTACAGACATAAACATGCAGTAAAAAATAAATCGATTTTCAATCAGTGTTTTGCACCAAACAGTTAATAATAATAAACAAGTTTTCACTGAGGCTCTGTAAGAGCCATATGAATGAAATAAGTAATTATTGATATGACAGGAGCAGGCGACTTTGACACTTGTGTGGTGGGTGTGTCGATGTGGGCGTGACGTCACCAGGTATGAATGGGAAGGATACTGGCTTTGTGTGTATTAGGAAGCAGTGAGCGGGGCGGTCAGTCCTTGCAAAGTTTGGAACCTGATCATCAAAATGGAATAAATCGATAATTGTGACAGAACAAAGAAAAGGTTTGGAGTTGATTGATAAACGGACAGATGAGATTCCCCGAGTTAACCCAGTGCGGCCCTTTACCATCATTAGTTTGTCGTGTTTTTAATAATAAAAACTTGTTAACAGTAAAAACTGTTTGGTGCAAAACACTGATTGAAAATCGATTTATTACTGCATGTTTATGTCTGTTAAGGCGAAGATGGAGCGGCACTGAAAGCAGCTCTTTAAACCATTCAGACTACGAACACAACAGAGACACAATCAAAACTGTCAGATGATTTATTACCCGCGATAATAACTCAGAAATAGTCCAAATTATAATGTATTTTTATTTCTTTCCTACTTACGGAAGGTTTCTGTTTATATCGTAGGTTTGTGGTGCCTTTCTATCCTAAAGAAAGATATAAAACTTCAGATATTTCACAAAAAGATACTAAAATTCATGGAAAAACTTCACATAACCTTATATTAAAGCATAAAGTACGGCGCCCACCGTAAGAAAGGCTTGCAGTATTCAATTATGCTGCATAACTGACCAGTACAGTTTTGCGAGGTAACGCAAAAGTATTGCGAGGTAACGCAAAAGTTTTGCGAGGTAACGCAAAAGTATTGCGAGGGAACGCAAAAGTTTTGCGAGGTAACGCAAAAGTATTGCGAGGTAACGCAAAGGTTTTGCGAAGTAACGCAAAAGTATTGCGAGGTAACGCAAATGTTTTGCGAGGGAACGCAAAAGAAAAAAAATTCCCCATGTCCCCTAGAGGGCTCCGTAGTTAATAGTGCTAACAATAAGATGGAGGTGTTTATAACTGCTTGCATTTGTTTAATTTGTTTTTGACTCAATATTAAGAATTAGGCACTTTTAGGATTTTTTTTCTTTGCGGTTCTGCTCTCATGCGACTCCAGGCTCGAGTGAGCAGTCCTCACAGATCATTGGAGCACAGGTGCGCCGCAGAGACTCGCATCTCATTAAAATGTGCATTACCCCCTTCCTGTCTTCCCATCTCCGCTCGTACCCAGCCCTGGTGTAACCATATGGACCCCATACTGACTCTCATTATACGGCACAAAGTGAATTCATTCCCATTAAAACAAGGAAGGCCCAGAAGTGTTTTTGTGTTCAGATTGTGGTAATTTTCATCTGACCCAAAGCTCAGGGTGGGAAAAAAGTCTGTTTGGTTACATTATTAAATTACATTTGTGTCTTTTTTTTAATTCAGCTGTAAAAACATGCTTGAAAAATGTGTTCTTAGTTTACTGAAAATTACGGTTGAGCTGACCTTTAGTGGCTGTTGGTCAAGATGATCTTGTAGAAACACATAAAATAAGCCAGCTCCTTTTGCAAAATTATTGATATATTTTTATGTAAAATCTATTAGTAGAATAACTCTTATCTCCATTATTTGTGTGCCTGTATTTTACAGTGAAGACTCACAGGACAAACGGCAGAAAGGGTTTTATCAAACTGTGACTTATAAAAGTATTCATTCCATTTCAACTCTTTATGTGACAATAAGAAAGTAATAGCATAGAAAGTAATAGTATAGATAATACATTGTTTGCAATATTTTTTCTTTGGGGTTGGGAAAATGTATGGTCTTTGTGTTCGTCCTGTACATCAAACCTCCAAAAATTTGTTGGTTTATTGTTGTAACGTTTCAAAGTGTTCAAGAGTTATGGCTACTTCAGTAAGTACACTTTTATGGTGCTGTCCAAGTCTGCAAGTTGTCTTCCAAATGAGAATTGATACAGCCGGCATGCATGTGAACATACAGAGATTATGTTGCCCGCTGCAGAAGCATCTACGTATACATAAACAATCACCCCATTCCATTTCTCTTTGACTATTACATACACATGAGGGGACCGCCAAAGCACTTTCAGCCCCTCGGTCATTAAACCTCTCTCCGTCTGCTGACGTGAAAAAGTGAACAGCCGTGTAATCAGGTGACATGTGATGTATAAAAATTAGGCAAGAGGATGGGAAAGGGCTGGTGTGGAGGATTCCTTACGTATTACTCTTAAAACAGCCAGCAGGGGCAGCTCATCGGGAAATTGGGGTTGTCAGCGAGCTGTCAGGGTGCATTGACCAAACGGATCTCGCTGTGCTGGGTAGCTGTCGTTGACACGTCAGTCTCGCCCTCAACTAATCAATCCTTGGTAGAATAGAAGGAGACAGAGGAGAAGACCTGCCACTTATCCCGTCCTCCCTTTTTTTGAATTGATAGCAGTAAAAAAGGGAAGAAAAAAACTTAAATAGTAACCTTTTGAGTTAATAAACTAATGATTCAATGTTGATTTCTGTTTTTACACAGTCTTTTTTTTTGTTTTCTTTGACCACCAAAATGTTCTTCTGTCCATGAAGGTCAACAAGCACTCAGGGAAAGTGTGTCTATTTGCAGCGAATAGAAAGCACAACTTCTGTCTATGAGCTGCTCTGTCTGGGTGACCACGAAGGTGGCCAGCTTCCCCCTGTTGCTCCAGCTCTCCTCAGTCTGGGCAAGTCAGCTTTCTGGGTCACAGCCGCCATGGCTCCCCAGGGAGACAAGACAAAGAAGGCAGAGAGGGTGTGGGGGTGAGGTGGGGGTGGGGGTGGGAGAGAGCGCGGGAGTTGAGTATAAATAAAATCTTCCTTGCGCTTCACCTTGAAAAGACTAGTTGCCTGTCGTTGTCTTCCTCCATGCAGATTTAAGTAAAAAAAAACCTCATGAATATCTATCGGAAATGTGACGACTCCCCTTGAGGTTGCTTGTCTCCGGACTCATTGTCTTGCATTCTCCTGCACTGTGAGTGACAATCTATTAGAACCAACTAATATGTTGTTCAATTTTACTGGTAGTATAGTTGCATGCTAATTTAACATTCATGGCTGTTAAAAGGACATTCTTTGTAAACAACAGTTGCTGAATATTTGGAAACTATGGGAGGAATACCAAAGAAAATGAAAGTGCAAAATATAAAAGGCAGAAAAAAATAAGAGTTTAAAAAGGTAAATAAATAAACTAATTAACAGTATTTTTCAAATATTGTTACACAAAAGGGAAATAGGTGGTTCTGAGCAACAACAAGTAGCTATTAGTGCAAAGACTGCAGAAAAGATCCCTTCAGGGTGTCAGAGTATCAAAGTGTTTATTTGTGAGGTGAACTATCTGCAGCACACTTTGACCATAGTAAGAGTGAGTGGTGGAATTAGGAGCACAAACAAAGACTACTACTGCTACATCTCTTTTTATTAAGACAAAATCACTAGAAGTTGAACAAACCAAGCTGGAAACTGAGTGGATTGAGGAAAGGTTCTGTCTGTTCCATTTTAATGCTGCCAGAGTAAAAACTCGTGATTAAATTCATGAAAATATTGAAGGTTTGGAATTCCCCAGTTCAGCGCTAAAGGTAGAGACAAAAAGATGGTAGATGAGTCAAACTTCTTGAAAAAAGCACTGGTCTCTTCCTGCTCTGTGTGTATACACATCCTCTCTATCTTCTACATAATTTAATTCCTAAATCTATGATTTGTAACCTATAGTTTAAATACCGCTGGTGCTTTGGCTGCCTTTGGTGGTACTGAGAAAAAACATTGGTAGTAAGTGTTTTTCCAGCTGCATAACATTTTGAATGACAACTCGACTGCAATTTAAATGAATGTAATTTCGCAATTACAAAAGACTGCTTTGATACAATATTTGGTATTGAATGCAATAGTTCAAATTTCACATCATAGTTCTAGTTTTTAATAATGCATTCGGCTTCTTTGGATGGACTTAGACTATCTTTCATGCTCACTCCTAAAATTTATGCTGACAGAAATGTTAACGCTCAGTTGGTTAATCATAATCTAATCAATCACCAAAACTATAGCTATTTTTAAAATATCCCAACCTCCAAAGTCAGAACTTGAATCTTGGGCACTACGTAATATTTATAATGATGCAGACAAGACTAGCTAAAATATTTGTTTTCAGTGTATATATGAAGGAAGAATCTAAACAGGATGTTCTGTTCAACTGGCATAGACACAGGACATTTCAGTGTATTAATATGTGGATTGCTTTCATTGGGAAAAAAACAAAAATTTTCTGGTTAACATTGAAGGAGCAATGTGAGACGTTGGGAGGATTCTTATTATATTACTGAAAATTCATCAGAGGCAAGGAACCTGCAGTAATGATAATCTATTCTTTGAAATACAATTGTTGCATCTCCTAATTGTTTTTAATAACATAACTTGTAACGTTTAAGGTCAGATTTCTGACACACTTGCCTAAGCTAACACTGGAAAGGCAGATTGAAATCATGTCCAATGTTTTGTAGCCTTGTACAAAACCAAAAAGCATTTAAATCTGCATAGTCTGGAAAGTATAACTCTAATGTAATAACAGAAATTTGAAAAAATTGTCTGAATTATAACTGTGGCATTTGCTGTACTGACACTGCAAAGATAGGCTGTTGTTCAGTGCATCAAAACATTGTACCCTGATCAAGGACACAAGTCAGAATGAGGATGAGAGATTCTGGTAAATTTGTTAATCTTTTATCATGGCTGTAGAAAACAGAGATTTTATATTTACAAAAACTGTGGCTTTGTTGTTGTGTGGTGTGTGTTTATTTCGAGGAGAGGTGGAAGGATCAGAGGCACAAAGAAAAACTTAAAATGACAGCACAGGGGGTCAGGGGCGCCACAGATGATGTTAATCCTATTGAAGCAGTGTCCCTCTAGACATTTTCGCTTGATAATTTTTTTTCCCTGTTTATTGTTCTCTTCCCTGCACTGAAATGAAATTTCTGCCTGTGACTATAACTCAGCATGAATGCAGAATACTGTTTCCCAAAATATCCCACTACCCCCTCCAGCAATAGTGCTGGACAGCGGCTCTGTGTAACTAAGTTCTGATGGAGCCCAAAAAAAAACAACCGACAAACTGTGTAGAGCTGAGTTTTTAAAGCCATTCTGACATCAGTCCACAAGAATGCTACTAGTAGTCTGTCGATATAGTATATATATATATATATATATATATATATAATTTTTTTACAGTTTTACTTGCCTACTTTGTCTTGGATAAGATTAAGAAACAAAGATTATTTTGAGCAACAGAAGTTTCACATAAAGGTTGAGTCTTCATGTGGGTTGTCTCTTAGAGATTTTTATTTGAAAATTATTTGAAGATTTGTGGTCCTTTCACCTGAGAAAACAAAAGTTCACATACTTCTTTAAAATCCCGATTTTATCGACATTCATTTCTGAGCAGCTCTGCAGTAATAGAAATACTGTCACTATTGTGAGCTCAAATTTCTGAGCCGAAGTCCTAGTTTAGGTCATGAACGCCTCGTGGCTTTCTGTTTCCAAATGTGTCTAAAGCGCTTTCTATAAAGACTAAATGTCAACCTCGGGCTAAATAAAACTAAGGTCAGATAAATTTATGCCGAGTAGCCCAAGAAGACATTGGCTGTTTTTACATCCGAATAAAATACACATTTCATAATATTCTGCTGTCACACCATAAAAACTGTCAATATTGCATCCCTTTAAAAAAAATAATACAGATGATTTACATATTCACAACAATGATTTGAATTTTCTCGGCTTTATTTATGACAGATGGCTCATGCTGTGTCACATCATTAAGTACTTTCTCTCTGTGAAAGTATGTGCTGTGTGTCTATGCCAGTGGTGAATATATGCTTAAGACGGTTGTTGTAAACTTAATTTAGCAGACTGCCAAATACTGATGCTAAAAGAATAGCATTGGATAAGAAGCTTTTACTGTGCTTTTTTTCCCCCACAAACCTTTTAGATTTGTTATTGAAAATTAAAATGGGAGTAAATTGGTGACACACTGAGCAGCCTCGCTCTGAAAACAGGTTATGACGTTATCTGTCTTAGATCAAGCCATATAATTTTAATGTTTTAAGTTGCTCAGGGCTGGTATGTATAATTAAGGCGCTTCGCTGGATTTCCCCCTTCTGCAATGCGTGGTTGACCAACAGGGACTCATGTAGCTTTCCAAATATCTCTTGAAAAAAGAAGTGCTTATGTTGTAAAAAGAAAACAATAAAATGTGTCAAAACCTTGTTTCACACAAAGAGATGTTAATCTAAGTCAAGAAATTTTAAATGGCAAATATCATTTTTTATAGCCATAACTATATTATTTAATGTATGAAACTTGAATAAATAATTGGCATTAGTGAATTCTTGTGTATATTAAAGTAACGATGGTGGTCAGAATCTCAACATTTTGTGGTCAATTTTTCCAGTGATCTGAATTACTGGGCTGGCACAGAGCGCTTTTTAATATCTCAAAATGTTCCATTGTTTTTTAGTTTTTAACTCCTGCTCTGACATTTCTCCTGACTGAATAAAATAAATGTAAATATACATATTTACATTATGAACTCATGTTGGAGTCATTAGTCTTTGCTTTTAAGATTGTCGTGTTTTCATATTATCTTTGGCGGCCACAGTGTTATCCGTTGATGTAGAAGAGTACTAACGTCTCTATTCTAACATCAGCAGCCTTCGTCTTGATTTTGGTAATTTAAACGAAACACCACTGTTGTGAGTCACAAGTTTGAATACAACTGAAAAAGAAAAGTTTTAAACTGATGTTATAAATAGCTTCTTTAAAGTGTCTACAACTTTTGAGGTAGTCCCAGAAACAGCACTACAGAGCAGTGAGTATGTCAGTAATGTCAGCAGTAATGTCCTAATGATTCTGCCACTCTGCAGAATCCAGTCATGAAGGGGCTACGCCAGCACATCAATTATGAGGAGCGTTTGTTGAAGTAATGTGCTGCACGCAAGTCAATGGGCGAGGGTGGACGGGACCTGCTGCACTATTCATGTCACCATCTGCTCCCTTTAAGCAACTCTTCCTTTAGCAGTCTGAAGGCTCTGGCACCAAACGATGCGGCTCGCTCCTGACCAATACATCCTGCAAAACCCAGAGTTACAGACAGGGAAAGGTTCTTTAGACCAGTCATTGGCGCTACCCTAAATGCTTTGATGTCTGCTTGTGCAAACAATGTGCAGGGCACATGTGAGACTGGAAATTGATGGAATGATAAAAAGAAGAAAGGGCACAAACACAAGCAGCAGGAGACTTCCACAGCAATAACGACGATCAATAAAGAAAATACAAAGGTTAGAGCTGAGAGGCGTTATTACATAAGATCCCAAGGCCAGCACATAAAATATATATGTTGCGGAAATAGGCATGATCTATGTTTGGAACTGATTGCCAAAGCAAAAATTTTTTGATATTTCTTCCTGTTGGGCTAAAACCCTGAAAATCATCCATTTTTAGCACAACAAGAAATTGGGAATCTGTTGACCTGCAGCCAGATGGATTTTAGAGGTGATTAGAACCTGCCAATGGCCTAATGAAAGCCTTGGTTTGCACTGAGTTTGTTTGTACAGCAAATCCATGCTCTGATTACATGATATATCCACAGTGAATATCTGTAAGCAGAGGGTATGCAATGCTATGGAGGCATCTTATCAGTATGCAAATTAAACAGCTCACTTTGCTCATTATATTAAATGAGCCACGACTGAATGAGTTTGTCTCAATTATTTCAAAGTTGTGCTCAGCGCCTGTTTGGCATAGTGGTATTTCAGATTCATATTAAAGCATTGGTCAGAGACTGAGGGCTAAGTAGGACTTGTCACACACTCTGCATTTACCATGCCTCGGGTTTGGATTATGCACACACACACACAGAGTAACTCCCTAGTTTAAATACTGGCCACCTTGTGGGGGCCAGCTTTAAAAGATGACTTAGCAGTAATATCATTAAAGTATAAAGCCGAATAATGCACAGGGACACAAAAGGCCAACCTTCACATTGCTCTGTATGCTCCTGTATCTGTTGGTGGGAGGTATTAAAAGTGCTCTTTGCACAGGCAGCTGACTGGTTGGGAAAGAATAACTGATTCACAGCTTAAAATGAATACATTTCTATCTGATGGAAAACCCCTAAAGCAGATGAGCAATAACAAACACATTTTTTTTTTTTTTTTAGATTTATCAGATATTTGTATATTAGTTAAACAATGATGCCAAAATAAATACTGGAGTTTACACTACTTTTCAAAATGACTGTTTTCACGTTTTGTTGCAATCACAAACTTTTTCAGAACTTCATGTTTTTGATCAGCTCAAAATAGCTTAATTTTGTAGTGGAAGAAAAACAATGCATCATTTTCAGAATTCACCCCTAATACAGTGCAGAGCCAACTTTGTTGCAATTAGAACTGCAAATTTTATGAGAGTTTTTGTTATTGTTGTTTTGAGTCGTGTATCTATCAACCTTTTACATCTAGAGAAAAAAACCTTTCCCCATTCTACTTCGGAAAATACTTCAATCTCTATCATAATGGTTGGAGAGTGTATCTTCAAACTGTTGAATGGACTTTAGGTCTGGACTTTGACTGGACCGCTCCAAGATATGAATATTTTTTTGAAATCATTCCATTGGACTGTGACTGTATGTTTCATGCCGCCCCCACAAGATGCCGCACTGGACGTTTGCCCACTTACCCACACACACCTTACTCTTTCACAGAACAGTTATGACTAATTTTTCTTGTATTACAATTAAGAACCAAATTTGACTGTATTTCATTAAATCTGTCTGCATGACTGGATTGGAATTGTACACATTAAAAAGATGATGTTTTTAATGTATGTATATGATGCTTTATATAACTGGAAATGAACTGAATCTTTTTTGTTTGTACAGTGCCATTTGCTCTAGAAATAAACTTAATTGAGGTGAATTAAAAAAATACACCTTGAGCTGTTAAGTTCAAGTTGTATTTGTTAAAGTTAACAAAACTTGTTAAAGTCCAAAAATTAAAGGTCTTGTAAATGGACGTGTTTGTAAAACTACACAAAATATATCCTTAAAACATTCCTCTTGCTTCTATAAATATCATGTCCCTATTATTTTTCTTAACCAAATTACGTGGACATTGTAATGTGAATGTGTAATGCTACTTGTGCTTCACTTGTACACTCAACAGACAGTAATAGAAAAGTTTTACACATGTCCCTTGTCACTGACAACACACAAGATGAAACTTCAATGTTCAAATCATCAACTATGACTAATACTCTCGCATTATAGATTTCAGGCTTCTCAAAATGGGCAGAGACTTTTTATTTTGTTTTAGGAAAAGTTTGACTTCACAGATTTTGCTTCAACACTGCCCCCTAGTGAAGAAAAATCAGATCTCTATCTGAAATCAGACAAGCCATACAGTACAAGTCTTCACGCTTGATGCTTTGTCTATGACAGCTGCATGTTGAAAATGTAGGACTGTGCACAAATACCATAAAGTTAAGCTCTCATATTTCATGTTTTCCATTTGACTCAGTTATTATCAAAGTAATAAGTATTACAATTTTTTGTAAATTTATCATATGCATAATAACATATGTTTGTGCATATGTTAGGTTGATTATGTATTTTACTAAACAGTCTTTTCAGGGTTTAGAAACATCATCTTATCTTCCCCTTTAAGAAAAAGCTGAGTACAGTAAACTTTAAACATGCATTTATCTTTAGGTTGATGACTACCTCATTCGAGACAGGTCTGGTGCACCATATGAAATATAAAACAGGATGGGGACACCGTTGACAGCCATGTCAGAAAGCATCAGTGAGGATGACAGGAGCAAAGAAGCTGGTCTGCGATGCTGACATCTCTGTAGCTAATCTGAGGATACAGGTCCGCACAGTTGCCAGACCGAAAGATGAAGGAGAGGTCAATAATTTAGCATCTGCAACGTGTTGAGGTTTGTCTAGTGCAAAAGTCTCCTTCAGCCATTTCTTTTGCGCTCATTGTCTGACCTACTGTTTTCCCTCATTCATTTAAAACGCCACAATGTCTAGGATACTTTCAGGTCTAATGTAATAAGGCACAAAGTATGTTTTTTAATGCTTTCTCTATGCATTTTTTTAAGCTAGAGGAACTAAATATATTGCAAGGGCTCAAATTACAAACTACATTTTATCCATTCTTAAACCTTTTATGTTCAATATTACATGTTTGTTCCCCTTCTCCCCCACAGCCCTTTCTCTTTCTATTAGGCTGTCAAGAGATCCTCATTTTTCTTAGCCATGTGCACCGTTGTCATGACAACTGGGATGAGCTGAATGTTCTGGCAGGTATCACCTTTGCAGTCTCACCTCTGGTGGCTGGCGCTCCAGTGTCACTGGTCCAGATCTGCTGACAGAAGCTCAGCAGTTGGGCCGGGAAGGTGGAGACGGAGAGACACCGAGAGAGAGAGGGAAAGAGAGAGAGGCTGATGGGACAGGAAGACAGGCAGCAGAGAGTGAGGAATTGTGAGGATGGAGGGATGAGGGGTGCCAGCACGGCACTGAGGTGAAACTGAAGTGGCTGCAACGTGATGGCGAGCAGTTGTCCCAGTGGAGTGGAAATACACAATGCAGGAAGGACATCTGCAGAAAGCACATTCTTCATTCAGGACACTCACTGACCCTTGACAGCTTAGAAGGGAGGGATTACAATATTATTACACACTTCCAGGAATGACCCAGCAAACTGGGTTAGGTTTTTAACCCCAAAAAAGGTTAAACTGGCAGACATGTAAAGAGTGGCTTTTATAAAAATAAAAAAAAAACAGAACTGGATTATTGAAGTGATACGTGGGTTTTAGTGAACATTCTGGTCACTGTTCTTGTCCAATCCCATGATGCTTCACATGTAAAACAGCAAGTTTTACATGTGAACTAACTGTGTATCAGAGCAATTTTAGATAAAAAGAAAAGTTATGTGGGAACATCAAGTTTTACATTCAACCAGGTTCTTAATTTTTAAAAGGTTGGAGGATAACAACAAATTGACTGTTCTTTCTCCATAGCAGTGGAGTTGACAAGTAAGATAAATATGCTGGTATTCATAATCAAATATAAAGATATTTACATCAACATTGATCTGGCAAAATCTAGGTTTTTAAATCACTAGGAGCTTATTAGTTTTGTGTTTGGCAATTTTTACTGATAATTTTATGCTGTAGGGTGAGAATGTGTTTAGTGGTTAAGAACAGGATGTCGTGCACTGAATTTTTAAAAATTATAGGAGGACGTAACTATATGACAACTTGTCATGATTCTAAAATTTAAAATCATGCATTATAGTAGTGTTCTTAAATGTTTTTAGGTGCAGGTGTGTCTTCTGTATTCTGCACAGGTGAGGTCAGGCTGTTCCTTCTCCCTGGCCTTTTAGTTTACAAATGAAAAGTGCATTTGGTGGTCACTTTAAATTTAGATGTTTTTAGTCACATTCTTCTTGATTGCTGATAGCCAATCAGCAATCAATTGATAACCAATAGAAAAATAATTGCAGGTGTGATCTAGCTTCCTTTTGAGCACATATTTAACATGGACCAGCTAACACAGATCAAGCTTAAAGGTGTAGCGAGATAACATATTTTGTTTGTTTGCATATTTTCAATAATCCACTTCCTTCTTTTTCCTACAATAAATCATTTTTGTTTGTATCTGTAGGACCAAATGTTTGGGCAAAACTATATAGCTCCTTTCCTAAGAGCAGTTTGGGTTTTAAAAAAAAAAAAACTAAATCATTTAGTCATAAATTTTTTTATCAAAACAGTTTTTATAACAGATTCAGCTATACTTCCTTTCAAATCTTCACTGGAAGACATGTATTCTTCCTTTACTTTATCATTAAGATTTTTCTTGTTTAAATTTTTGTCTAACCATTACATTGTTGTAATTTCTGTTCTTGCCTTTTAAAATGTGTGCTTTGATCATGTTGAATCAGGAGAGAAACTTTTAGTTTCAATACAAATTCATGCCACTAGGAGGCCCCGTCTCCTCAGGAATGTAGCTTGGTGCAGCTCCCATTTGTCTTAAACTTACAAGAGCCAGATATCATCTGCCAGTCTTAGAAAAGTTCCATACTTTAACAGGCAAATCATGCCAGTTATGTTGATAACATTCAAATTGAAAAAAATAATTACTTCTAAAAAAGCTCCATTCATTTTGAATATGATATTCTCTCTTCAGACGTTGGATACACTGACAATTACATTTATTTGATAGATCTTTTTTCTCCTGTTTAAAAAAAAAATCACTATTACGGTAGTTATGAAGGGCGACCTGTTCAGGATGTACCGACATCGCACCCTCCAGAAACCTTGCAATCCAAAAGCATGAATTGGGTTTAGATAGTGAATTTTCATTTTAAGAAGTATATTTCTTTCAAATTTTTAGGATGAAAAGCAAAAAAGTGACATATTTATACATGTAGATAGACAAATGCTGAGCTGCGTACTACAGCGTGAGGAATGCAGTTAATTTATGCTATGATTGAAACGAAATTGGATTTTATGTGTATTGTGATATGTAATGTCTGTGCACACATAAGTATAAATTGGGGATGTTGGATAAAAGTTGTTCCTTTTTATATAGGGTAGATGTCTTGGGCCAGGTAGATGTCTAAATTTAAATAAAAGCATTTCATGTTTTGTTCTTTATTGCAACATATATACGTCAATTAAAATGTTGACACGTATTAAAATACTTTAAACTCATTTTTAATATGTTTAATATATTTTCAGGTTCAAACAAAAACCATATCTGATAATACTGGCCTCTTGAATTCATCAAGTCAACAAGTTAAACAGTCTCACTTTTTTTGTGTGTGAGACTGTTGAAATAATACAAACTATTTCATATTGTTTTGTTCTCACTTTTTTATTGAACATTTGCACTCAGAAATATAGCAAATAAATTTGTGCCACTCTGAGGAATATTGCTGATAGATCAGTAAACATAAAATGATTAAATACTGACATTACATATCAAATCTTGGATTCAGCATGAATAGCAACAAAGGGGTCCTCGTCTAAGTTGCTGATCTTGAAGTGGGCGTGCCCATCATCACTAACAAGAATCTGCTTTCCAGTGCAGTTGTTGCCTTCCTTCTGACCAGAAATAACATCACAGTATGTGCCACCTGACATACCAGTGTTAAGGGTCACATTAAGGGTCCTAAAGGCAAATACAGGGTGACATTAGAGCAACCATAATATAATATGTAGTGTAGTATAACATTTTGTAAATTTCTTTGTCTTTCCTTCATCATTTCAGAATGGAAATGCACCTCAAATCAGAATAAATTTGAAAAGTTACTTTATTTCAGTAACTCTATTAGTGACATATTTCAAGTGTTCATTACAGTTCCTTTGGATGAATATGGCTTACAGCTAATGAAAGCCAAAACTGAAATGATTTGAGGAAAAGGCTTTTTCATGTCAGAGTAATGCCTGACTGTTCCCATTATAGTAGTTTTTCCAACAACAGAAGATAATTTTATGGATCCACTTTCAATCCAATTCTTATATATATATATATTGGTCTGCGAAGGAGTGGAAAAGCAGTACTTCAGTCCTTACCAGTCATCATTGTTAAAAACTATAAAACCACGATCACCACGTCCAAAGGCAACCTGGTTGCTCTGGTTATCCCACCAGTTGGTTTGAGGCTGTCCATTGACCACATTACGGAAAATTACCATATTTCTTCAAAGCAGATGTAAAATACATATATATAGAATTATTTACCATGTAAAACTTTCTTTGTATAATCTGTTAAAGTAAGCCAAATTTGGTCATGTTTTGGTGAAAGGTTGGCAGC
Organism: Xiphophorus couchianus; assembly: GCF_001444195.1. NCBI lineage: Eukaryota > Metazoa > Chordata > Actinopteri > Cyprinodontiformes > Poeciliidae > Xiphophorus > Xiphophorus couchianus. Next base: position 21,654,051 of record NC_040233.1, read on the forward strand.
TTCCTCTAAGAACTTACGTGATCTGACGCCATCTGTGCTCACACACCCATCCGTCTCCACATGTCTGATCTGGGTTAACAGAAACAGACTTGGTGGATCCATTAGTGTTGCTTGGAGGGCCCATCCAATCATTCTGATCCTATTGGTTTTGAAAAATAGGTGAAACATAAAAGTCTCTGGAAAACGCTTGATACTTAAAGGTTGGCAGACTTTACTTTTCCATTCACAAAGTTTCTGTTCCAGCTGTAGCTAGACATAACCCTGGTCACTCCATAGGGGTGAGCAAGCATGTACCCGACTGCCATCTTGTAGAGTCTGGAGTCCCAGAAAGTTATGATGGATGAGCCACCTGCCCCATGACCTCTCTGGTTATCGTGGTTATCAACAAAGACAACAGCATTGCCATCAGACATGAAGCTCCACCCTTCTCCCCAGGTCCTGGAAACAAGATATAGAAACATTGTAGACGATGAAAAAGATAAAAATAATAAAACAAAAACATTCTTTAAAAAATACCAGAAAATTTTTAGTCATGATATTACTGCAATAAACTATTTTAAGAGATATTTATTATTACTGTTTGCTGCTGTTAGGTGTGAGGTGTTACAAACTTTCCTCCATTCCCACAATTCCAATAACCTTGCAACTTCAGGTGAAGGTGGCAAATTAATGCATATAAACACATGCACAAAAACACAAATTATTTGAATGACTGGTACAAATACAGGTTTCTATTTCCGCATCATGGCCCAACTACCTTAATTCTGAATGCAGTCTTGATCGAGCACACAATTAGGATTTCATCTTAAGATATCCTTTCCTGCATGTGCCAGAACATAATTGCTCTAGTCCTTAGCAGAAACTGCTCATTTGCATAGCAAAACATATTTGTTCATCATCACAGCTGATTGACTTAAGAAGGAGTTGTACATCAATGCCATTTCAGAATCAAGAAAATTGTATTTAAAAGTTCATAAGGGGACATCAGGATTTTTAATGCTGGCAGATCTGCCAAAATAAACATACCTTGTGTAAAACAGTTTCTCTTCATCCCACTTTCTAAAGACTTTTCCTAATTTTGCACCATATTTGAACTCTGTCACTCTGCCCAGATGGACATACTCAGTGTAAGAGATGGCCTCACCTCCCAAATCAATAACCTAGGGCCAAGGGAAAAAGAAAAATTAACATGTACACCAGAAATGGTTCAGTCTGACTATCCCAAGTCACAAATACAACAAAACATTTAGATTTTCTCTTAAGAAATATGTTTTTGCTTATTTTGTTGAAACAAATACAAAACTCTAGGATACATCTGTTAAAGTCTCAGTAAAGTGTCAGTAATTTTTAGGGATGGATCATAAATGTCATGTTTTTATATTTTGCTAAATGTTTTAGACATCCCATAATTGTTTTCATGTGTACATCTGCTTCCTGAATTTTGCATGTCATCTTGTTTTCCCTCTTTTTCTTATGGTTCTTATTGCAGCCTGTTTTATGTCTTATGTGTTTATTTTAAACAAATAATATTGCTAGAGCTTACCCAGTCCATTGAAGAGTGAAGCTTTCATAAAAGTATCTTTTTTCTGGCAGCAGTATTTAAGATGCAAACCATTTGCATGCACTTTCTCACAATTTGAACTCACTTCATCTTGTGTTTGTACTCAAGACCTCAGGCTGCTGTCTCTTTGAAGATCTGATAAACTGAGTCAGTGATACTCTTATGTCCTAAGGAGTGTTTTTAAATGTGTGACAGTGAATCTTTCTTCCTAGCAACCTTTTATATTACACTGCTCTAGTAGACTAGAGTACTGTGATATTTAATTTATCTGAAACATTTAAGTTTGACAAAATATGCAAAAAAGATTAAATCTATGAGGAGGCAACTACTGTACTTTACACTACTTAGCCACAACACAAAACACAATATATACTATGTGACATTATTAAACATTTTAAATATCTCTTCATTTAAGAAAAAAAAAATCCATTACATAAATTTTACCTCCTGAAAGATGAAAGGTTTGGAATCCCTGGGAAACCACGTTGTGTTGAGGTTCTGAAGACGACCGTAAACATTTTCCAGGTCACCTGGCCACATGTGCTTGCAGGCATCCACTCGGAATCCAGCTACACCTAAATCAATTAGCTTGTTCATGTACTCAGCCACTTTGCCTCTGACGTAGTCTTTCTCCAAATCAAGGTCCAAAAGACTGACCAGACGGCAGTCTCGCACCTAAGACAACCAGTGCTTATGTTATTATTCCATCTAAAAGAACCTAATTAGTGTTAACAAAATAATATAGAATTGATCAACTTTATTGTATTAATGAAAGCTTAATAAATGTTTTGTATTTTAAAGTAAAATGTTCAAGCAGTTGTGTTAGTGACTAATATCCTGTCCTACACAACAGGATATTAGTCACTTTAAAATAGTAGATACTTAAAGTGGATATTTTAAATAGTTTTTTAATTGAAAAATGATTTAAGAATGTTTTACCTGAAAAATATCTCCATAGTTTTCTATGTCACCACTGCTCGTTCTGCATTTGTTCACACTGAAGTCCCAAGCCGAGTACGGGACGCTTGGAAAGTCCTTTTTGCTGGCACTGAACCAGCTTCCACATGAGGAGTGGTTTCCCTCTCCACCACCACTTCCACACATATGGTTGATGACAGCGTCCACATAAATATTAACCTGTTGGCAATATGTACAGTACAGACCAAAAGTTTGGACGCACAGTCGTGTCCAAACTTTTGGTCTGTACTGTATGTACAACAAATCGTGGCAATTTCTATAAATATCTTTCAACATGATTATACCTAATGATCTTAACTACTTACAATTCTTTAATTCTGAAGTGCCAAAACTCAGAAAATGGTAAAAATTCAATAACAATGTAGAAAATAATGCAACTAAAAGCTTTTGGTACTTATTTGTTGTGTTAATAATGGCTTAGGATCTATAACAAGGTGCTGCTTAAAATTGGCCTTTTTTCCAAAATTACCCCAACATTGTTGCATCTGATGATCATGTCTTTAAATTCCTCCTCACTGCCTGATCTGGAGCATAAATCGTAGCTGATTGGTTGGTATCTTTGCCACCATGGCCGCCATGGCTGGTCCAGAACAATGTGTTCGTTTGGAGGAGAAATCTGAGTGATAGACCCGAAATATACAAATTATGTATGTTTGACAATTTTTATCCTGAGGACACATGTAAACAATTACTTCAGATCACACACTGTTATTCAGCTCAACTCACCTGAACACCACCAAACCCTTTTGGAGCTAGAAAGCGTTCACATTCGGCAGCAATGTCAGACCAGCGCCACTCAAATAGGTGAACAATTGTTGTCCTTCCACGCTTAAAATGGGGGTTGTGCTGTGTGAGGCTGAGCCCAAACAGGGTTATTAAAATGAACAGCTTCATGTTACTGTAAAAAGAGAGAGACTGTATTCCATCTTCTGCCAACATATGCCAGTAACAAAACTAACAAAAGTAACACAAATTTTACATTAAACATTTTGTTTAACCTAGTTCTAACTATTTAGACACACTTCATAGGTCTTACCAGTTAGAGCACACCTGTTTAGACTGGCCCCATGTGTGTTTGAGCAAATAAAAAGCCAAAGCATGTCTGCAATTCAAATATAACCTTTTGCCCCTGTGAAAAACAGTAATCAAAGAAAAACATTAACTAAATTTGCTGATTTACTCTTGTTCTGAATTCTGCATTCTGTCCTTTATAATGTACCAACTTGTTTTAAAAAGCTGACTTTTGTCACACATTTAAAATGCTAATTTAGTGTAGATTTGCTTTACTATGGACAGTGTCTGCTGAAATACTCAAAAGAATGAGGTTTCTGCTTATTTGTTTTTCTACATAAACTACACACCAGGGCCAAGTGAGGACACTACAAATCTTTTTCATTGTTTCTTGTTGACAGTCTAGTGACCTACGTACCAGTTCTGAAGCCTTTACCTTTCAGTCCTTTGTGAGGTGTGATTAGAGAATACTGGACTATCTAGTGAGTCATTTTAAGAGGAAGGCCCCTGTGGTTCTGTGTAGCAGTAATACAACTCCCCTGACAAGACAAGTTGCTGACATATCTAAGCAATCCTCATTTCAAAGGAATAGCTTTATTGTCCTACAGTCACTCAGGCAAAGAGTAAATGTCACCAAACATAAATGAGTCCTTCAATGATCTTCATTGCTCATGCATGATATAAACTTGATTTCAAGATTTGGATTTCTATGGAGAATTAACACATTAGGTATTTTTAACCTGATAATTTATTTTAAACACTGGGGGTCATACTTGTCAGGGTCTGGTGTAGGAAATATGTGCATCATGACACAATCACAGCAAGTAGCCTTACAAATCTCATTGGATCTTCGACATATATATGACTGATATACTGGATATGACCATTCAGTCTCTTGCAAACACAAAATGTGAACTCTATCAAAGTCATTGAAGAGCTTGGTTTCCATTTTAATGTGTCATCAAGGCATCACGAGTGTCACAACATGTATAATTTTAAACAGCTATAAAAAGATGAAAGAGCAACAACAACAAAAAAAAACAATCCATATTTAGGATTTCATGCAACTTTATTTAGGATTTCATGCAACTGTATTTGGAGTTAACAGTTTACAGCTTGGAGTCAGCATGGATAGCAATAAAAGGATCTTCCTCTGTATTGCTGATGTAGAAGTTGGCGCGGCCATCACTTCCAACTTGGACCTGCTTTCCGGTGCACCCACTTCCTTGCTTCTCACCCGAAATGACGTCACAGTAGGTTCCACCAGGCAAACCAGTATTCAGGGTTACATCTAGGGCCCTGCAGTTTACAAATGGGGCACATATTATTTTAAGCAATGTGCAAACTGATTCACTTTTAAAGAAGACAATGATCTAAAAAACTTGACATACAGTTTACAGGAAAGTACAAGTTTTTAGTCTCATAAAAAGCTTACCAGTCATCATTGTTAAAAACTATGAAACCACGGTTACCGCGTCCAAAGGCAACCTGGTTGCTCTGGTTGTCCCACCAGTTGGCATGAGGCTGTCCATTGACCACATTACGGAAAATGACCATGTTCCTTGAAAGAACAAATTTTTATTTAATCCATTTGATCGTCAGAAATCTAATCATGCTATGGAATGTAACATGTTCTGTGAACCCACTTGATCTGACGCCATCTATGCTCACACACCCATCCGTCTCCACAGGTCTGGTCAGGGTTGATTGGAACAGGCTTGGTGGATCCATCACCATTACTGGGAGGGCCAATCCAATCATTCTGATCCTATAATCATCAACACAGACAACTCAAAACATGTTTCAAAGATGTTATATTATGTTTTTAATTTTCTAAACAAAACAAAGGCAAACCTGTCCATTCACGATGTTACGGTCCCAGCGGTAGCTTGACATCACTCTGGCCTGTCCATAAGGATGAGCCAGCATGTAGGCCACAGCCATCTTGTGGAGTCTGGCGTCCCAGAAGGTAACAATGGAGGCACCACCAGCACCGTGACCTCTCTGGTTGTCGTGATTGTCAACAAAGACAAGAGCATTGCCATCAGCCATGAATCCCCAACCTTCTCCCCAGTTCCTGGACACATGAACACATCATATCTATATTGGGGAATCCATTGGTGAAATACATATAGAAATAATTAAACATTAATGTCAAAATTATTTCTGGATTTAGACTGACATACAAATTAAATCACTGATATTTTGATGTTCAGTAACTTTTAGACACCACAAAATTTGTCGACATACTTGGTGAAAGAAAGCTTCTCCCCATTCCACTTTCTGAAGACAGTTCCCAGTTTGGCACCATATTTGAATTCAGTCACTCTTCCCAGATGGACATACTCCTGAGCTGAGATGGCCTCACCTCCAAGATCAATTACCTACGTGTGATAGTCATACATAAATCCAGTGGAGCAATAGTAAAGCTGTCTGGCTATTAGAAAGGATATTTTTATGTGAAATTTGTGTAATTTTCTAGTTTACCTCCTGGAAGATAAAAGCCCTGGCACCACTTGGAAACCATTTGGTGTTAAGGTTGTTGAGACGACGGTAGATGGAATCCACGTCACCAGGCCACATGTGCTTGCTAGCATCCACTCTAAATCCAGCCACACCCATGTCAATAAGCTTGTTCATGAAGTCAGCCACTTTGCCCCTGACGTATTCTTTCTCAAGGGCAAGATCCAGCAGACCAACCAGACGACAGTCGCGCACCTACAAGTAAGCAACCAGTCACAATAAAACAAATGGAAATAATTACGCTGATTGGAGGATCATTAATATATATAAAGTTATATTGTTGTTGTCTTCTTTTTTCGGCACTAATTACCTGATAGGGATCGCTGTAGTTCTCAATTTCACCACTACCAGTCTTGCATTTATTGTCATTGAAGTCCATATAAGAGTATGGGACGCTTGGAAAGTCCTCTTTGCTTGCACTGAACCAGCTGCCACAGGAAGAATGGGTTCCCTCTCCACCACCAGATCCGCACATGTGGTTGATGACAGCATCCACATAGATGTTGACCTGTGAGTAGACACAAGCGTTATGAAACCCTAAGCCCACTACTCTTTGATCAAAGCCCCTGTAGTCAAGCATGCTACTATACACACAGACCATAAAGAAGTGTATTTTACCCCAACATTGTTGCATCTGGTGATCATGTCCCCGAGTTCAGCCTCATTGCCAGATCTTGAGCACAGATTATAACCAATTGGCTGGTATCTTTGCCACCAGGGCCTCCAGGGACTGCTCACAAGAATGTGTTCATTTGGTGGAGAAATCTGAGCAACACAATAGACAAATATTAACTTATCACTTGTAACTTGTCACATTAAAACACAAACTCTCAAAAAACAAAAAGAATTTCTAAAGGAGCATTTAAGGGAGTACTTTTGAGCAGCTTCAGTTTAGTCAAACAGCTAGATGTATTACCAAATGCTTGAGAATATTTATATTGGTTGAAGTGCAAGTGAGAAATTTCTTTGAAAACATGTCATGCTAAATTCTTGAACTGATATAAATCAGTGTGTTTTATAATAAAGCACATGGATAATATGGAAATCAAACTGTCTCATGTTATCACATTCAGTAATAACCAGATATGTCCAGATTTAAATTGAATCATTTTAACAATCCATAGTTAGACTCAAATCTAAATCTGTAAAATCTGTATAAAAATTTAACATGAAAACTAGTTTTGCAAACAGGTCTGCACAATCCAGTTGCTCTTTGCAAAGTTGGTTTGGGTTTTTTCCTTGGGGTAACTGGCTCAGTGGACAAGATAGTCTTGCAATTGTAATGTTGTGGATTTGACCCCAACTTTCAAATGCTGATGTGCCCCCTTCTGCTGTATCGGTGTATGATTAGGTGAATGTGGTTCTAGTGTGATTAATATGTAAAGTGTGATGCAGCGTAAATTCTGCCCATTTATCATTTTCGAAGCTGCAGTGATAGACAGATGGCTGAATATGGGAAATTCACCAAGTTAACTGTTAAAGTGAAAAAGTTTAAGTTTAATATCCTGGAGTAAAATCAAAAGGACGAAACATATTGCCCTTTGCATCTTTTGGAGCAATATTAACATATGAGCACTGTAATGACGGAGTCAGATTAAAAAAAGCTATTTTTCCGTCATCTGCTTCTAATGGACAAAATATTGGGTCAAATGCATGATGCGTTATATGTCCAGAAATTTTGTACATGTCATACTAGTATAAGTACACAAATTATTTTTGGACAAGATTACAAGCTAGCAGAGAACTTGTCTAAGTCATAATGTAATGAATCCGAAAAAGGATTATAGGATTATAGGAACTCAAAGCTAATCATGGCCCCATACTTCACTTGGTTGTGTTTGTAAAAGTTCTCTTGAAAAGCAGTGGCCACATCAACAAAGATAGTTGGACATTTAAGGTGCATCAAGCACCTGTCATTGCCAAGGTGTCTGTAAATGACATTAATTTAAATAACTTTGTTGAATTTGTTTAGTATCCAAGCCTGTGCTGTAAAAAATAAAATAAAATAAAAAATCCAGGTGTTTGGGTTGAGTCAAAGGCAAATACTTAATCTTAAATGACTTTGAATGGGATCAGCAATAAAGAAATCTTTGTCAGGAGATTTCCAGCAATAACTGTTAAACATAACCATCCAGAAAAGCAGTTGCCAATTTTTTTTATTGTGAATATTTTTTGTCCTGCAATATCATTAAACGCATCATTTACAGACATTAGTTCAAGCAGACATACCTGAACACCCCCGAAGCCATTAGGACCCAAATAGCGCTCACACTCTGCAGCGATATCAGCCCAGCGCCACTCAAACAGATGGACGATGGCAGTCCTTCCGCTTTTGAGGTGGGGATTGTGCTGAGCAAGGCTCAGGCCAAACAGAGCGACTAGAATGAGAAACTTCATGTCTTTCCCTAATGAGAGAGAAAACTGCACTCACTCTCTGCCTTTTCTTGTGTGTATTTATAGCAGTTTAGCTCATGCCTGGATAACACGGAGATAAGGAATTATTGCTGTTGTGGTTAAACAGGTGCTTCTTTCTCACAACTTGGTGACATAAGTACTTGACCTATCTTTTTTCTAGGATGTTTAAACAAAATACATCAGTATTTGTTTAGGGTTGTATAAGCACACTTTAAGACATTTTCCCCTCCTATGTGGCTAAAGTGTGAATGTCCTTGAGGTTATAGTAATTATCAAATTTTCTATCATGCTTGGCAGTTATGTTGTTTCATCTTTTTTATGTTTGTTTTGAATTTCATTAACAGTGACTTGGCACAGTAAAAAAAATGGCCTTGTTTTGAAATGCCCCAATAAGGTTTTCACATTGTGCTTTCTCACAAGCAAATTTTAGGTTAGCAAATGTAAATCCTTATAAAGCCAGTGGAGATATGCAGTAAGGTCATCATTATTTTTATATAAAAAGTATATGTTGACAACTTTTGACATATTTTTGACATATACTAAATTGTGTTTTGTCAAGAGGAAGATAAACAACAACAATCCTATCAATGCAGACCTGCTAAAACATACTGAGTGAAACTGGGATACCTCAACATCTCAGCAAAGCCTCGTCTTCTTTGCCTATATTCACAGATATTGCTGTAGTCTGCTTTGTACTGGGAAGTGGTCAGCCTCAAGAAATGTAGTTAAACCCCTTGGTATGTAAATGGTGGAGCACCTTTGTATTGACAGACATTTTTAAAGATATTTTATTGACTGTGTGGTCTGAAACCTGCATGTTTCATCTAAAATTTTACGTAATTCCGTGCATATGGAACAGCATTATTTTGAGCTCAACAATGTGGTTTGTGTGCTGATATACAGGTAAAAGCCAGTAAATTAGAATAATTTGAAAAACTTGATTTATTTCAGTAATTGCATTCAAAAGGTGTAACTTGTACATTATATTTATTCATTGCACACAGACTGATGCATTCAAATGTTTATTTCATTTAATTTTGATGATTTGAAGTGGCAACAAATGAAAATCCAAAATTCCGTGTGTCACAAAATTAGAATATTACTTAAGGCTAATACAAAAAAGGGATTTTTTAGAAATGTTGGCCAACTGAAAAGTATGAAAATCAAAAATATGAGCATGTACAATACTCAATACTTGGTTGGAGCTCCTTTTGCCTCAATTACTGCATTAATGCGGCGTGGCATGGAGTCGATGAGTTTCTGGCACTGCTCAGGTGTTATGAGAGCCCAGGTTGCTCTGATAGTGGCCTTCAACTCTTCTGCATTTTTGGGTCTGGCATTCTGCATCTTCCTTTTCACAATACCCCACAGATTTTCTATGGGGCTAAGGTCAGGGGAGTTGGCTGGCCAATTTAGAACAGAAATACCATGGTCCGTAAACCAGGCACGGGTAGATTTTGCGCTGTGTGCAGGCGCCAAGTCCTGTTGGAACCTGAAATCTCCATCTCCATAGAGCAGGTCAGCAGCAGGAAGCATGAAGTGCTCTAAAACTTGCTGGTAGACTGCTGCGTTGACCCTGGATCTCAGGAAACAAAGTGGACCGACACCAGCAGATGACATGGCACCCCAAACCATCACTGATGGTGGAAACTTTACACTAGACTTCAGGCAACGTGGATCCTGTGCCTCTCCTGTCTTCCTCCAGACTCTGGGACCTCGATTTCCAAAGGAAATGCAAAATTTGCTTTCGTCAGAAAACATGACCCAGGTGAGACGCTTTTCGCGCTGTTTCTTGGTCAACAGTGGCTTGACACGAGGTATGCAGCAGTTGAAACCCATGTCTTTCAAGCGTCTCTTGGTGGTGGATCTTGAAGCACTGACTCCAGCAGCTGTCCACTCCTTGTGAACCTCCCCCACATTTTTGAATGGGTTTTTTTTCACAATCTTGACTAGGGCGCGGTGATCCCTATCGCTTGTACACTTTTTCTGACCACAGTTTTTCCTTCCCTTTGCCTCTCTATTAATGTGTTTGGACACAGAGCTCTGAGAACAGCCAGCCTCTTCAGCAATAACCTTTTGTGTCTTTCCCTCCTTGTGCAATGTGTCGATGGTCGCCTTTTGGACAGCTGTCAAATCTGAAGTCTTCCCCATGTTTGTGTAGGCTTCAGAACTGGACTGAGAGACCATTTAAAGCCCTTTGCAGGTGTTTTGAGTTAATCAGCTGATTAGTTTGTGGCACCAGGTGTCTTCAAAATTTAACCCTTACACAATATTCTAATTTTGTGACACACGGAATTTTGGATTTTCATTTGTTGCCACTTCAAATCATCAAAATTAAATGTAATAAACATTTGAATGCATCAGTCTGTGTGCAATGAATAAATATGATGTACAAGTTACACCTTTTGAATGCAATTACTGAAATAAATCAAGTTTTTCAAAATATTCTAATTTACTGGCTTTTACCTGTAGTATTCTAATCTTGAATGTCATGTTTTCATTGGTTGTGTGAAGAAAATTATCATAATTAACAAAGAAATCTTAAAATCAGCATACTGTCTGTTAGTCTAAATTTTCTCAGTGATTTGAGTTTCTGAAATAAATAAATCCTTCAACAATATTATTTATGAAATACGATTGTATTTCTATGTATGTATGGGTGTATGTGTGTGTGTATATGAATGTCTGTGTGTGTATCTGTCCATATCAGTGTGTCTCTCTAGCTGGTCACTGTTCAAAATACGTACATTTGCTAAATGGATCATTCTTCATTCCCAACAGTGAAATTCATGTGAAAGAATTTAGTTGCAAGTTAGGTAATCTGACTTGTTTGCTTTGTATCCGGAGAAAAAAAGTAGAGTTGTGTAAATTAGGCAGGAAGCCAAAAATGTTATGCAAAGAAAAATGTTGCATAATGTCCACAACACTGACCTTGAAAGAATTCAGGCGTTAACCGATGGGAGGCCTCCAGGAGAGGGACTTACTTATTTATTTCAGTTCAATTTATTTATAGTTTATTGTAGCTTTACACTCATAGGTCTTCTCAAAACACTTAACAAATATAAGTAAGCTGACATTGCAGCTTCATGGCATAAAATAGGCTTGTAAATTCCAGAATGACAATGCTTTTCCTTTTTCTGTGTTGAAGCTTTTATTAAAAGATTTGCTTCATCCCATCTGCTTCCTCTTAGAGCCCACTCCAGCCGCTGTGACCACCTCCCACAGCGAGCATGCCAAGCTAACATCTGACCTGCCTTTCTGAGTTTCGTTCTGGGTCACTGCCACCAGTGAGTCTTCAGGTCATGCGTGTGTGAAGTAAAACACAAGGTTTAGACACAGCTGTGTCCGTGTGGACAATGTGTAGTGACACAAAAAGTCTAGAAAAGAAAAAATAATCTACAGTTGGTGGGCAGATTTTACGCCAAGTTTTGGATATGCCATGCAAACTTGTTTGTTTCATAGATCAGGCAGAAATAACATTTCAGTCTTCTGGAAGGAAGACTGTTCCTTCCAGAACAGTCTTCATGTTTTTGTGTCTTTATTTGGCATAATTGCAAGTAATAGCCTGGAATTAGCATGGATGGCAATAATAAATAAACAGCTATAAAGAGATGGAAGAACAATGACGAAAAACCCAATCCATAATTAAGATTTTATGCAACTTTATTTGGAGTTAGCAGTTTACAGTTTGGAGTCAGCATGGATAGCAATCAAAGGATCTTCCTCTGTATTGCTGATGTAGAAGTGCTGCCATCGCTTCCAACCTGAATCTTCTTTCCGGTGCACCCACTTCCTTGCTTCTGGCCCAAAATGACGTCACAGTAGGTTCCACCGGGCAAACCAGTGTTCAGGGTTACATCTAGGGCCCTGCAGTTTAAAAATGGGGCACATATTATTTTAAGCAATGTTCAAACTGATTCACTTTTAAAGAAGAAGACAATGATCTAAAAAACTTGACCTTGCATACTGAAGTATGGCTTACCCCAACATTGTTGCATCTGGTGATCATGCCCATGAGTTCGGCTTCGCTGCCAGATCTGGAGCAGAAGTTGTAGCTGGTTGGCTGATATCTCTGCCACCAGGGTCTCCATGGATTGTTCAGCACAAGATGTTTATTTGGAGGGGAAATCTAAGGAGCATAATGGATAAATATCAGTACTGGTCACATTTAAACACTAACTCTGTACAGCTAGAACACAATTCATTGAAAGAAGTGTTTAGGGCAGTACACATGAGAGGCTCTTCAGAAAAGCTCAGACAGATCATGGAATATCTATATAAATATCTTTATAACAAAGAAGTTGAAAAACTGTACCCAGCATAAAGTTCTTCTTTTGTTTGAATACTTCACATCTTTAATGTTCCCACAATTTCAAGTAATAGTGACAGGACCAGTGCAGTCCTCAACTCTTACAAAGCTATCTAACCTAGGTTAGCAAAATACATTTCATAAATTGTTTAACCACTGGAGGGAGCAAGAGACTACAAACTAATTTAAAAGACATTTCAAATATTCTTTCTTTGGACATCAGGGAACCCTACCCCTATAAAACTTCCCGAAAGCACACTTTATCTGCTGCTATAAAATACATATGGGGGTTGAGCTGAGCACGGCTCAGCCCGAACAGAACAAGCAGAAGGAGAAGCTTCATGCAGCTCCTAAATAAATTATAAAACGTAAATGATAAATTTTATGGTTAATCGGGTGCTTTTTTCTCAGTTTAGTAATGCAACTCCTATGCACTTCTAGGAAGAAGTGCATAGGAGTTGCATCCTTGGTAAAGCTATGTAAAAAGCCGTCAAATAAGTTCATCTTTACTTGCTGTAGCAAAAACAGATTGACAAGTTCACATCCAGGTACTTTATATCTTCTTCTGACTAAAGCTGCATTTTCTCTGCTACATTTTTTTACACTGTTGGCGCCAACAAAGAGGTATATTTCCGTGTTAGAATATCCAGAGTCCAAGATTGTCTCATTCTCAAGCTCTCTTCTGTTCACTTTAATTATTGAAGGTTTTAAGAGACCATTAAAGATGGTTATGTTTCTGTGTTGATTTTGCCATTGGTTTTAGATTGATATCCTGCTGAACAATACATTCACATCCCATTCTCAATTTTTGTAAAGACTCCCTGGACTGTTAGAAGAGAAATAGGCCCTCTGTGTCACAAATCTTCCATCGTATGTAACAGTAGACCTGAGAAGTTGTTCAAAGTCTTCCTCACACCAAACTTACTGAAGTCACAAAGGAACTTGGTTCTATCTGATTTAGTGCATGGTTCCAGTTAAATTCCCAGTAACGTCTGGCAAACTCAGAGACAAATTACAGTCCCTATCCCAGTACAATGGGCCTTTGTGTTTTGTATTAACACAGGGAAATAGTAAGTCATGAATTACTAAAGAAAATAATCTGCATAAACCACATTATTGTGACACCAAGTCAAATATAAAGTTGTAAAACTTGAGTTTTTACATTACCCTGCAAAGATGTGTTCAGACATAGATTACCTGACTAAATTTGAACTCCTCCCACTAACCTATTGCAAACTAAACTTGCAATAGGTTACTATTATGTGCAAAAATCATTCCTAACTCATTTAAAAACATTTAGTGAAAAAATATAGTTTAGTTTTACACATCGTCACCCTCAAATGATCAAAATGCTGACATTTACTTTTGTGCTGTTCTTGCTTTTCCACATAGCTAATATCTTGGTCTTTCCCAAATATTGATATGAGTGCACCTGGGAACAAATAGTCTGATGTAATATTCAGCTATATTGGGCTCTTTGGCAGTTGCATCTTTTTTTGTGTGTGTGCACTGCAGATGTTGGTTTCACTTGTGTCACTCTAAAAGAATCTCGAGCGAATGCCCCCTTTTTAAAATCAGACCATCAATTTTTTTATGTCACAGAAATTGACATAAAAACGCCCCAAGTAAAAAACGTGTGGGGTCTGAATGACCCCATCTCTCAAGACCGCTTGAAGGGTTAAAATCTGTAAAGCTTCTTTTTTTTTTTAAATGAATTGTACTAAAACCAATGTTGCTTCCAGGGCTAAGAGTTGCAATGGTCCACTTTGTGGAGAAGTGCGAACTCCTCCTGATATTTATTTTTTTACACCTATTTACAATGTATTTGGTGTAGTATAAGGGGAGGTAATAACAATAACTTACTCCCAAAAACCTGTGTTTCTTGTACTTCATTTAATGAGTAGCTGGAAAGTAAAAAGAGCAGAGAGAGGAAAAGATATGCAGTAAATGGCACGTGGCCGAGAATCGATTCTGGGAAACGTGTTGAGAAATGTAGTTTCCACAAAAGGGATGACTATCCTGGTACACCAACAAGTAATTTCTTTTGACTGACCATGTTTAAAGGACAAGTATCAAAAGATGAACAAAACTTTTAATTACTTGCAAAGACTTTGACCAGCCTACATTAAGGATATTTACTAACATTGAACTCATTCAATGTTTTTTTTGTTTTGTTTTTTTAATACTCATTGTAGCTAGTTTCCACTTTAATTTGTGAGATGTTTATTGTCCTTATGACATATTGCACTTTGTGGGAGGACATGTCAGCAGTAGGTTCTGACTAATTCAAATTTCCCCTTAGGCTCTCAAAAATTCCAGTCAAAGTAAAGTATTTTCCTGTATGGACAACACAAAACATTTCTCCAGAGGTGATGAAGGGTTTGAAGGGACAAAGCTTTCTTTCTAAAACAAGTGAAGCAAGAGGAAGCTGGTCATTCAATTCCCACACTTCGTTCTGTCATGGGAAAGTGGATAAGGAATGGTAGTGGGAGGAGTTGAAGGTTGCAAAGTATAAGTGGGATTAAAAAATGGAAAAGAATGATGTCAGCAGGTTGAAAGACACAAAAGACATGAAAAGGTGGCTATGGTGAGAGGAGACTAGCCTTGCATGGGAAATGCTGAAAATGAGAGGAGAGTGGTGAGATTAAGCTGAGTATATATGGTGTTCATACTAGTGTTCACATAGATGTAGGTCAAAAGGAACATTAGGTAAAGCGAAAACACAGTAAAAAAGAATGGTATGGTGTCTCCAGTTCATATATGTGTGTGTGAAAGTAGACAAGCACATACTTTGGACAGTTTTGTATATGTCACAATATTTAGCACTGTTCTCTCAATTATTGGCTCCCAAACAGTTATTGTGGGTATTATTACTGCAAAATCACAATTCAAAGAAGTATGAAATTCAGTGATGCTGAATTTAAGCAAAATTATCTGAGTATTAGTTTATTCCTTCTGGTAATTTTGCTTGATTTGTCCACTTCATTTTTCATTCTACCCTTGGACCAGTTTTAGAGCAGGCAGATTTGATTGGTCTGATCCCAGAAGAAATCTGTCTGTCTAAGTATGGCTATGTGCAACGATCACATTGACTGATGTCTAAATAAGGTCTACTCTAGCTTTAATATTGAAATCAGGGCTGTTCCTCAGTGGACTTACTTCCCTTTCCTTTTTTTTTTGAACCCAGATATGTTGTGCAGATGTTGGAGAAAGCTTTCCATCGTACTGCAAAGAATAACAGCAGTAGTGGAAGTCCCCAAGGAGATGTTTCTTCTCCATCTTGCACACAGTCAGACACGTGCACACACGTCTGGGAACGCGCTCACCCAGCTGCAGACTGAAACTTGAATACCAGATTTTTTTCTTCGTTTTGACCAAATTAGACATTCCCCCATTTATTTCTCACATATGCATCTGGTCTAATGGTGAAAAGCAAAGACTTGAACACTTCCATTTTGTTGCAGATATTAATTTGTGCTGCCCAGCATTGTTCCCTGCTGTCATTGAAACAGGGTGGACTCTGGAGAGAATCCTATCCAAGGAATACTTGCCAGATTGTCTTAGCGCTTGAAATTTTAAGACAATAGTAGTTTTATTTACAAATGATTGCAGCTGGAACTAATGAAAATTTAATCCGGGGCATTTTTCCATTCATAATACCCATACAGGTTTGAGCCTCCATCTCAGTGACATATTGTCACTTGTATATACCAACATAGAATCAACAATTAAATAGCATGTGATGTCTGCTGATTAATTTACAAACAAGTTGTCATTTGTATGTAAGAAAATAAGGAAAAATACACAAAAGCTGCTGGCTACACCTGCAACAATGAATAAGTTGACAAATTGCTGGTATTTAATGTTGTACTCAATTTCTCATGGTAATGTTTGGTTTCTATGAAAGACAAATGTGGGAGGGAACTGGCTGTGTGAATTTTAAAAAAAGCAAAGGATGTAATTAAGCAAAACACACACACAAACACACACAAACTAAGTCTAAAAATGGGAAAAATATCAAACTCTGGCAATAGAGAAAAAAAAACATTAGCGAGAAGAGTGGACAACCAAAGGAATTAGCACAGACTGAACTTCTGTTCACAACTTCTGGACTGTCATTTTCAGAAATTGTCTCTCACAATAATTATACAGATAAAAAATGTGGGAACATTAACGTTTTAACCTTGAACAGAATTTTTTTTTTTTGTCATTCCAGTCCTTTTGTATTTCAAAAATTAAGATAGAACCTGACAAAAATGGACTTCAGTTAGCTGTGACAATAATTTTCTACAGCATAAAGGGTAAATATATGATTTCATTGAATATTGTCCTGGCTCTTTTAATGCTTTTAAACCATTGCAAGCAAGGTAGTGTAAATGATTTTTATTGTTTTTACTTTTTATTTTTTTATGAAATGTGCAGTTGCACTAAGCGCAAAAAAATAACATTGTCTGTACAGCTCAAAGCTTTGCAAGGACTTAGTTTTTGACTTGATATACCAAGTAAAAGATTTAACTTTTTTTCTCTCTGGGCCATGTAATTGGGCTGTGACGCCATCAAGGGCTTTTTTTTGTCTTGTAAAATCTAAACTGGAATTAACAAGGACATTATGATAGGGATGGCCCTGGTCCACATTCTCAAAATCTACCTGATTTTAAGTTAGTTTGCTTTTCATTCCAAGGTATTTAAGCATTTTATTTGACAAACAACCCCAATAAAACATCAGGTAAAACACAGTACAGGTAAATGTACTCAATCAACATTATTCCATAAATGTTTTATGTTGTCAAATACAAAACAAAATCTAGTTTTCATAGTTTTTAAAAAACAGCGTTACTTGGCTTGTCACTTGTAATCCAGAAAATGATTAATTCGATGAATTTTTATTTTCCACATTGAACAAAGAACAACATGATCCTTTCTTCAGATCTCTTTTGTTCTGCTCACAGCATGCAACAAGCTTTTCCTCAAGCATGTCATATAACCTTTTCTGTTTTAATTTTGAAGTTACCAAGTTGAGCTGTAAATATGGTAACGTCAGTGAAGTTATTATGGCAGTACTTATATATTTTCCTGTCATGCCACAGAGGAGATTTTATAGCAGGTTTCACAAGCTGAGTGTGCAGCAGTTTGCCAATAAATCACAATGTGAGAGCAATGCCACAAAGTTTAAATTTACCTGAGCCATGAATGTAATAAAAAAATGAAACAACTTTGCTTTGTTCAATTTGAGCACAAATAACAAATTAAAAACTTCAAAAGATTAACATAAAGGGTCGACATAAAAGGTCTATTTTATCAAAATAATATGTTATTCTATAAATTCCTGCAAAGGCATTTTAATAGAAAACTGGAAAGTTCACGCTGAAATTACAGATGGTCCTAATTTAATGATCCTCTTTCACGGTAGTCAGCAAGGGAAGAAAAGAGCTTTGCTTTCATGGTCCTCAGCTGAGCAACAGTTTTATTGTGAAGAAAAATTCCTGAGTTGCCCTAATTATTTTCTAAAGTTTGTAGCTTTTCCTCTCCACACATTCATCTTTTTGAATAACATAACCACGAAACTGAAGGGGACATAATTTGATAAGTAACCTACTTGAATCCTGAATTATTTTGTTCTCTAAAACTAATCTGTATTTTTGCGCAGCTGATCTTTACTCACTTTTGTTTTAAAGAATCCATTATTGAATCATATATAATGAGGTCATAGCTTTAGCAGTTTCACTGAATGTTTATTATATGTACTCCTTTTAATTGTAACTTTATAGATCTGTTGTTCATTACCTTAATTATACCCTGTAGTGTATAATACTACTTTTTCTAAATTCATATTTTTTATATCCATAATATTTTGAGAAGTCAGGCATGGAATGGTGAGAAATTCACCATTTTAATTTCTCTTGTACCGATTTTGTAGACAGAGTTCAAGAATACCGAAGCTACAAGTGGATAAGTTCAGTTGTTCATCACACTGTCCCCGAGCATCAGAACCTTTTTGAAGTTCCTGATTAAATTTTACCTGTCTTTAAATTGTGCCCACATCAGTGGGGAAAGTTCTCTTTATGTGAAGCAATTCAGGGAAAAGTGCTTCAGAAATCTCAGCCAGTATCAAAACAGATTTGCCGAAAGACTTTGTCTCATTGAGAGGTCAGTTCCTTCTGTCTATAGAAGCGAAAGCGCTAACCGGAAAATAATATTAAAATGACAAGAAACTTTATTTTAGACATTAATCTAATGTGTGTTGATATGACATCCTGGCCACAGTTTTGACAACGAAAGCATTGTATCTTCTGCTGGAGGACAGGACTTTTTTGAAAAGTATTTGTTATGGTTTGAGTCTTCTGTGTGTTTATTTTTGAGTTTCTTTGTCTCTGAGCCCCCGTGTTGTCCTGTCTCCCCTTGATTATTCCCAGGTGTGTCTCATTCCCTGAATACCTCTTGTGTATTTAGTGTCACTTGTGTCTTTGTCGGGTCCTCGTTGTGTCTGTCTAGCTTCCAGTTGTCACCCGTCGTGTTCGTCCAGTACCTGTTGTAACTGTTTGAGAGCTTTTGCATCCGCTCCTTTGTGCTGCCTGGATTTTGAGTTTTGGGTTTTCTGGATTACTTTCATCATTAAAACATCATTTCATCTCACTTCCACCTGGGTCTACAGCGTCTGCCTCGCCAACACCACCAATTCATGACAGTATTATTATATAAACTCTTAACATTTTCTGGCACACATTGGATTGACCATTGTTCCATTATTGACGTTTTTTGTCAATCTGGGATCCAGTTTCTGCGCTGCTGGATAACCATATCTGCTATGAAATTACAAAAATGGGTGAATGGGGTGGACTGAAATGCTCTTCTGCCTGGAGATGTCTAAAAATGTGTGATCAAGATGTTTAGGGATTGTTTTTTCTTGAAAAGAGAAGGTATGGAAATAATCTATTTTCTCCCTGAAGAGAAAATAGCAGCAAGTCTTTAAGGAAGAACATGATGCTTTGCAGGTCTAAAGCTTATACTTAAGGAGGAATTGTGTGTGTAGTTGCCATGCAGAGGGTTGTGGCTCACTGTAAACCTCATCCTTATTTCTATCTAAGGAGCTTTCATATAAACACTTCAAGCACTGTGCAGACTTTGTTTTCTCCCATATACTGAGGGGTCCTGCAGCTTTGCAAGATCTGTCCAAGTTCCTGTCTTCACTCAGCTTCTTCTCAACCTCGCTGATGTAACAGTAGTCACATACCACTGCCAAGATTCTAATACAAACAGGAGAGGAACAACCTAAAAAAATTAAATGAAGACTTTGAATTTTGGTGAACTGAGAACTATTGATATACCTCAAGATGTGAAAAAAAAAAGTTTCACGCACAATTTTATTAGTAAAAATAAACCAGTCTATAACTCTTTATAGACTGGCGATGTAGGGGACATCCTCAGCTATTAATCTTTTCTACAATCCACCTCGTTCACTTGTATATGTCCTCCAGGAACATCATGTATTGATTAAAGAAACAATGCTCTTCCTCACTGAGGGGGAGGTAGAGACACAGGGAGACACATGGGGGTGGAGGAATAAAGTAATAAAAGACATCCTTTCTCCAAACTGCTATCCAGCAAAATCAATTATGTCACAGAAGAGAAAAAAAATGTAATGAAGTGAAAATGAAGTGATAACATTTTACCTCATGCAGGAAAATAATTTTCATTGACTGATTTTTGATCTATGTTTGGAGCAGTTGACTCTTATGAAATATGACAGTTTAAGACCGGTTACCCAAAGTGCCTATGATGACCTCTGCTTGTAGTTTATTAAGTCACATAACATCTTTAGAGAAAGATTATATAAATTTGATTAAATAACCACTTGTTAAAACGTCATGATCCGAGTACCAAATGACACATTATGATACATGTCATAAATCACAACATCTATTTGGGTACAAACAAACTAAAGCTGCTTAAGAATAAATAAGAAATGAACTGAAATGACCAGCAGCCAGCTGAAATACTGTAGGTCACTTTTGAAAAGTGGTGTCTACAAAAAAAGCTGTATGTTCATGAAGAGATTCCAGTTTAAAGACCTGTTATTTTTGTGAATTGAGTAACAATGTTCCTGTTCAGATCCTTCAGATGGATCAACCTTTTTTGTTGTATGTCAATCCATAGTTAAATGTATCATTTTCAATTCTCACTTATTTATTGCCCTGCAACATACTTGAGATATTTAATTTTTGGGTGTTGCTGAGCACTCTGAAAGTTAGGAACTGCCAAATTTAGATAAGTTATCTTTGGTCGCATAGATCAATTTGAAATTTATCAAGAAATAAATTTCAAAACTAAATAGTTTCCCCTCAGATGTTTTATATCCACATTATTTTGTCCCAGAAACTCCCTCTCATTCATCACTAACACTTTTAGTCCTATTTTCCATTTTCTATGCTCCTGTAAATCCCTGACAAATACCTTTACACTCAGCACCACCATAAAGTTGGCCCCGGTACCATTTGGGTATGAGAATAGATGTGGACACAGAGGCCCTGTAGAATATTCAGGAAGTTCATTTTGGAGCATTTCCACGAACCCTTCTGGAAACACCTTATTCAAGCCAAATCAAATTAGAACCATCAGAGCTATGAGAGAGTCTGCAGCTGAATAAAACTCACCGTGCCCATAACTCCCCCCTGGGTGTCTGCTATCTCTGCTGTGTTTGCCCATCTCAAACAGATCAAAGTCATGGAAGATCATCACCTGGTCTCATGAATGTACTTTTAGATGTCGAACACTAGAGGTCTCTCTAGGAATTTGGTGAGTGATGGCCAAAATAGCTCTGAAAATTGTAGAAACTTCCTTTGATTCCACATTTGTCTCAGATAATTAAGCACTGGAATGGTCATTATGGTCATTACTCAGTTAAGCCTGCATAATACCTGAATTTGTAATTCTACAGTTTAGGCTGACTCTTTTTCATGCCCTTTTTTTATCCCCTGTTGTTTTGATTTCAGTTTGCTTTGCTGGCAACACATTTTTTTGATGCAATTAAAGTAAGTGAAATTAAGGTATTAGAATGCTTTTGTTACATATAATCTTAAAATATGCAACAGGCTTTTGATCTGATGTGTTTTAAAACTTAATTGCCCCGTGTAAGTGATCCTGTTCCTTGTGGCTTCATTCTAACATCTCATCCATGGTAAACATACAATTTTCCCTATTTAGGTAAGGGTGGCAGCATGTCAAGGGAGGTGTACCATTAAAGTCATCAAGTTCCATTTTTCTCAACACAGATCATGTTGTCATAATAATTCATATTAGAGTACACATTGGAGGGTAAAAAAAATACAGCGGAAAAAAAGACTGTATTTAAGCAACTGAAACTTATTTTTCACAGAATTTAACTTCTCAAACTTATACTCATGAGAGTTCTAATACATTACTTTAGCAGAATATTGATGCGCTTCACAGTATCAGCTCTTTGTTGGCTCAGCAGAGTTACCAACAAAAACTCTGACATCATTAGGGAGTTACTGCTGTATATAAGAGTGTATTGTTTTGTACACAAAATGTGTCTTTAAAGTTTGTTTTACTTCTGACCAAAAGAATAAGATTGAATAACACTGTGTATATTATAAACCAAGTTGGCTATTTATATTTGATTTGGTTAAAAACATATCTAGGGGAATGTCTTTAAGCTAAGTTGTACAATATACTCAAACTTTCTTCTATGACCCAAATGTATGTATGGTTAAGAAAACATTTATTTTGGTGTTAAATAAAGATGATGTCCTGATTAACCAGAGCATTCTTTGACTATACCAAAGAATGCTAAGGAGAAAAGGGGTATCATCTTGGAGACACAACTTATATGAAGTTTTTTTAATTAAAGTTGTTTTATAAAATTAGTTGGTATGAATAACATATCATTCAATGGCATGACAGAAAGTCAAAGCATTTAGGCATCTAGCCATAAAGAAGATTTGCTAAAGTTCAAATTGAGCATAAGATAAAGGAAAATAAGAGAACTTAAGTGACTTTGAAAGTGACACGATTGTTGGTGCCAGATTAGTTGATATGACCATTTCAGAAAACGCTTCTTTACATTATAATATAATTTCTGAGATGTTATATTTTAGATCGTTGTTAGTAAAACAGGATTACTTTATGACATTTGGCAAAAACGAATCCAAGCAAGCAAAGATTCTGTTGGGTTCCTCGAGGCTCGAACTCTTCAATATGCAAATCAATTTGAACCTATCTGATTTCTTCTTATCCTAGTTAATGCATAGCGCTTTACAGGACAAGAAAATTGGTGTGTCGGTTGTTGTTTCTTTATTGTGTATGATTGAACTGAAGCCAAACATCTGCAGCCAAGCCTAAGCCCAGGCCATTATTAAGTGTGTGTGTAGCACATATCTGGAGCTTGTCAAACAAAACCACACAAGCGTTGCTGACTATGTTCAGTGCAACACAACTGCAACTTGACATGACATAGTCTCCTCCATTATCCTTGGTTTAAATGGTAAAGAACTTTAGATGACATTCATACATTTTCTTTTCTTTTCCTCCAATAAGACAGAGAGATGTTTTCTTTTTGTGATGACTCATTTAATTCTTGAATAGATAGTTTAACAGGGAAATCTTATTTTTTCCCCTTCCTTCCTTTAAGGAAGCTTCCCATCTTAGTTTATTTTAGAAAGTTCTGCCCTTTGAACCTTAAAAAGCTTTTCTTGGAGACTAAAGAAAGTGCCCACATTTCTCACCCACTTACACCTAAACAGGAACTTTAAAGTATAGTATTTAACTCTCCCTCCTCAGTGCATGGGTGTCCATTTGCTTCACAGTTTAGGCATCTATGTGATTTTCTATGTTATATTTGTTCCAAAGCATCAATTTGGTGTGCATGGCTTGACTTGGTGGCCAGTAATAAGCTTCTGTTCCAAGGCTCCCAATGCAGTGGCCTTCACCACAGGGAACTATGTGGCCAGCTGCCCTTGGCACCACAGGAGGAGCCAAAAATTTGACTGGTATGAGTCATATTTGGTCTACTACAATTCTGAAACTGGAAAAATAGATGGGCATCTAGCTGTTGAACCTTAAAGTTACTTTGAGTTTCAGTTTAAAATATCTCTTTGTTTTAATTAGCTTATAACGTATTATGAGCAATCTCTAAAGCGTCCTGTGAATTTGTGAAGTTCTGTCCAGTCTATTGCATATTGCTAAATATTTAAGACAAGAAAATTATTGCTTTACTCCAGATGGACACAAAATATACAGCATTTATGTTATAAATACAAGTGTCTCAGATTATTGCCATGATCATGTCAAGTGATCTACTTAGTTGTGTAATTGCAATTTAAGGCATTTTAAACAAATACAACTACACTTTGCTTGCAATAATCAAAAGGTTTTGAATGTCTAAGACAATCATCCAAGACCATCTAAAAACCAAGGTTAATAACTTAAATGCAACCTTTAACATCAGAATATGCATGTAATTGTAGTAGATGAGGTCTGTGGTATACTCACTGGCTTACTTTCACCCCTTATCACAGTTTTCACAAGACTGGATTCCTAGACGTTTAGTCTGAGCCAAGCCTCACATCTTTAGAACACCAGTCTAAGTTAAGTCTTTACAGTACAACTTTAAGTCAAATCCTGTATCTTTAGATTGTCGGTGTAAGTCACATCTCACATTATCTTGCATCTTCAATATGCCATTCTAAGTGAGGTCTTCCATCTGTCCAAAAATAAATCTTGTCTCAAACTTTTGTATCAAGTCAAAAGTGTTTAGCCTGTATGCCTTACCTGGTTAAATAAAAGTTAAATTAAATGTTTTTTTTTAAAGTCAAAAGCATAATTTTGCTGGATTTTTTTGTTGTAAATTTCAGTTTATTTCTTGATGTATACGTCTGGTGTAAAAATATATACAGTACAGACCAAAAGTTTGGACACAACTGTGTGTCCAAACTTTTGGTCTGTACTGTATATATATATATATATATATATATATATATATATATATATATATATATTTTTTTTTTTTTTTAATGAGTTACTTAGATTTAAATTGTTGTCTTAACAAAATCCTTCACACTAAAATAGCCACACAGTTATCCAGCAGCATTTGAAATATGTTTTTTTAAATATTTTATTTATTTATTTCAAAAAGGTTTAAAAAAACAGAAGAGAACAAGCAGACAGTAAGACAGAGAAAAACATGTACATACAAAACCAAGAACAAAATAATTTGTAGAAAGAAGTGAACATTTATTTAATCCCACCCCTTATCTCAATTTAATAAAAATTATTACTGATGAAATATTGGCTAGATTTGAGAATCAATAGTTTATTTATTTTTTGTGAGTCTAAGTTAAGTAGACTCACAATCCAGCAAATAGTATTTTGTTAAATCCAACAGTATGACTGTCTTTGTTGTACTGTTTATTTTGGATGATAACACAATCCTAAACACCATGATAGTCTGAATTTATTGTACCAGATGTAGTCTGTTCCCCAGTTGTATAAATGAAGAAACATATCAGTGAACACTTTTGTCTAGCGTGACACGTCTATTAGTTACAATAAATAAAGAACCTGCAGAGGTCAAACTTTCTAACAAATCCTGCAGCTATAAATACTCCTTGGCACATCAAAAGTTTGACTTTATTTACCAACAGATCCACTAGTCAGTGCAGATTAAGGCTTTTAAAAGGCTTAAAATTGGAAAACTTTTTTCTTTATTAACATTTAAATAGACACTGAAAATCCAGTCTTACTATACTAAATGAAAGTCTCAGATTTCAAATCTCTCAGGTCAAATCAGATCTTTTGAAAGTAAAGTGTTGAGAGACTGAAAAATTACCGTTTTGTGGGTGTTGTGTACAGGATATCATCAACAATCCAGGTCGGAGTTTCATTTTACCTGCTTTGCTAGTTAGCAGGTAAAATGAAACCTGCTACCTCTGAGTCGACTATCAGTGTCACGACTCTTAGTCGCGACTCTATTGAATTTAATTTTGTCATTCATCACGTCTTGGATCATAAAATGCATCCCTATCTCAGCTTTTAGTGAAGACTTGCAAAGTTACATGGGAAAAATGAAACATGTAGGAAAAAATGCTACCTGAATGATGGTGAAAGGGTAAACTGTCTTTGGAAACAATGACAGTCCTATTGCGAGGAATGATTCCACATGTGGGAATGTTACTCTGTTTTAAATGATTACAGATGTTCTGCTTACCCTATCTGTTTGACATGAGTGCACAGATAGCCTGAGTGCATGTATATCCATGCACTCAGGATACTTATCCTGAGTGCATGGATATACATTCAACATGGATATACATCAGCTGACAAACTGATGGATATACAGTACATCCATGCACTCAGAGATGGAGAAATGTATATTTACCCTCAACTCTTTTTATCTACGTCATGAGTTTATCATGTTCCTGTTGCATTACTTGTCACTGACCTGTTATGGCACAACATGTAAGGGGGCAAAAGATGGTTATACAGTACATAAGACCAGCTGTTTGTCACCTTTGTGTTTGAGTCTCACTCGGAGTTTAACTACCTCCACTGGAAAAGGCAATGGATCAATGTCACTCAAAAATGTTCCTAATTCTCTTTTATGTTTTTGCAGGTCCACCCAGCAGCTTCCCTCTCAAAAAGGCAGGATTTGGCCCTCTTTGACAGCCAGATGTTGGCCTTAGAATAAAGACTTGGGTGTTGCCAACCTGGCTTTTTTTAGAGTGAAGCAGAAGAAGTTCAAACAAAAAAACCAAGACAGTTTGAACTAGGTATAAGCCAATCAGTGTCTATTTTTTTATGGGAAGAGGACCTCTGCAGCCACTCCATACAGAATCGTCACACATTTTAGTTTTGAAACGATTATTTTCCAACCCAGTTTGCTGCTTGACAGGGAAGATGGTAGAGACATTAGCAGATAAAGATCCAGATGTTTTTCTTGGAGCCATTCTAGAGCACAGGCTCATAAACTGAGACATACCCCAGGAGACATCAAGTGGCAGGTCAAAGGTGAGATGTGACATAACGTTCACTGCTGAAAGTGAAAGGCACACGTTGTAGCTCAGGGATGTTGGGTTATCAGATGGATGTAACACCCAGTTCATGAGAGCATACTAAGGTATTTGAAAATCCCATTGCATGTCTACTGCAATTTAGATCACTATTGTAAGTACTTGCACCTTTTTGGAGCACAGATGTATGCAGGAAATGGTTCTACACAAAAGTCTTTAATCCTGCTAGTTTCTTGGATTTTGCTTCTAAGGAGTCAGACATTCTGTAATGTTTCAGAGTGCAGCTGGTATCCAAGACTTCACTTCTCAGTTTCTCAATTTTTTGCTTTTCTTTCTCAATTAAAGTCTCTCTCTCTCTTCATATATATATATATATATATATATATATATATATATAGTTCATAGTTCATGCACTGGACTGAAATTGAGAAAGAAAAGCAAAAAACTGAGAAGCAACATTTTAATCTTCTAGCACATGAATAGGAAATGATCTAAACTTCCCCATTCTTATTCTGGCTGTGTGTTTAGTATCATTATCTCCTGATGCTGAACACACAACCAGAATCACAAAGCCAATCTCAACTGCCTCTGTCATGCTTTCTTTCAGGGTGACACTGTCTGTAGTTCCAGCCACCTTCCAATTAACTCATCTTGAGCTTCTCTGTCCCTGTAGAAGAAAAACCTACAACAATGTTTTTTAAGGTGCAATCCTACGCTTTGCATTAAGGCCAATTGGTATATCAGTTGGTTCCACATACATGTTCATGTTAATTATTGAGTTTTTTGGATATAGTTATTGGGAAGTGCCAGCCTATATCGTTGACCTTATCTTCACCTTATCCACCAAATGTTCTGCCATCTAATCAGCTGCTTCTCTCATATTATTTTCTCTATATAACTTGGCGACGTTGGGCTGTGGTAGGAGTTTGTCCCTTAATTGCTGGGTTGCTGGTTGGAACCCTTGCTCCATCTGTCTCAGTCATTGTGTTCTTGGGCAAGACACTTCACCTATCTTGTCTGCTGCTGGTAGTCAGAGGACCTGGTGGTGCTGGTGAGGATGCCCCAGGCTAGCTGTGGCAGTAGATTGCCAACATGGGGGCGTGTGTATATGTGTGTGTTCGAGAATGCCTGGATGTAGTATTTGTATAAAGTGGTATACAAATACAGCCCATGTACCATTTCTCTGTGTTCCAACAATATATATGATTTTGCTTTTTTCTTGACTGAAAAATGTAACATACTGAGCTACACTGAAGCTTGTG
Source organism: Xiphophorus couchianus (assembly GCF_001444195.1). Lineage (NCBI taxonomy): Eukaryota > Metazoa > Chordata > Actinopteri > Cyprinodontiformes > Poeciliidae > Xiphophorus > Xiphophorus couchianus. Next base: position 21,682,134 of record NC_040233.1, read on the forward strand.
GTTAAAATGTAAACTGTACAAATCTTGTGAATTGAAAGTAAAATTAAATTTTGTGGACCAAACTCTTATTTTAATTGACAATGTTGATGTGCTTTTTACAACTGGAAAGTATTTACAAAGCAACTTTTAGCAGGTGAGATTGCATTTATTTGTGATTCAGCTGACCAGGTGCTAAATGTTAGCTTACAATACTGAAAGGGAAACTTGATTATTGATAAAGCAATTCTTCCACTTTCTTTTATCCCAGACTTTGTGTCCAGAAAGGCTATGTTTTTTGTCTGATTAGTAGAAAGAACTTGTGGAGGGACGTAAAGGCTCCACAGATTACAGGCACAGTGGAAACAACACTACACTACATCCACCCTGTGGTTACTGTAACCCTACACCACCATGTTGGAAATCACCCAATCCATACAATTTTGGAGGTGAACATGGAAAATCGGAGACTGCTGCCTCTGCTACCTAGGTTACCTTTTTTGCTTTAACTGCCTATTTTAATATTATTCAAAAAATATTAAGCTTGAGAGAAATGTACAAAAGCTGACTTCAAAGACTAAGTTCTCAGAAGACAGAATTAAAAATGTGTGGAGCAAAATGGTCCATTCATGCTTAAACTAGTAAGTGAGCAAGAGTGGATTACAACATACTCTACTTCGTTCTTTTTTCATATCTTTGGCTGGAATTTTCTCTGTGGTCCAGAATGGAAACAAACTGATGAAGTCAAGGATCTGGCTTAAGCCAGCATGGTTTGTACTGCAGCCAGTTTTTGTATTAGTGACACTCTTTGTGAGCAATACATATTTCAGTGACAGATCTTGTGATTCTTTATACTGAGTAAAGTTTATGGCAGGATTACATATGCCTTTATGAGATATAATGCACCACACTGGTAAAATCAGCTGGAATTTAATTTACACCACTTAGCTCATTATAGCCACAATTAGATTTGTGGAATGCCATTGAGCCAAGATTATGAAAAATTCTACTTTAATTTCAGCTATTTTAATAGTGAACAACAAAATTCCCTCTACAGGCAGGTTGTTCGGAAATTCAGTTCTGCTTTACTGTCTCCAAAATTCAAAATTATGCTGAAGAGCCCATGAGAATTTGTGTCCAGATTTAAGGATTGCAGAAATGCATTGAGCTAAGCCAAATACCAAAGCTCAGTCCAGCACACAGCTGGGATGAGTGAATTTAGTAATGTGTATTTTTTGTGAAACTGTTATTTTAAAAGCATGATGATTGGTTTATATAAAGAAAGTCCCCATATGACAGCTTTTATGGCTGGAAACCACGCGTGCAAACTCCCTCATTAAGATGTCAGAGGAAAATAAACATCTTAGTCAGCAGATATTTGCTTTGTCACTATAGTGTGAGAAATGGCCTTCAGCTTTAATTTGAACTTCCACTGTGGCCAGGCTAACTATTCACAGCAAGGCCAAAGAAACAGTCTTCAGAGAAATGGAGATTTTGGTTGTAGTGCTGTCAGAGTTCTTGTTTATTTTGCAACTGAATATATTTAAATTCTGGCTACCTGTGTTATACCCTCAAATTGATTGTACAGTTGAGTTGTTCAAAAAACATGCCAGATAGTATTACAGTTTTTTTCCTTCATCTTTTCAGAGAATGTATCATACACAGCAAATGTATACATTCCATGTTTTCAGTGTACTTAAAGACAATGAATTTGAACTTGACAGTGTTTGTGTAATAGAAAATAAAATGAGATAAAGTGTCTTAAGCACTTCATGTAAGCTTGGGCTGCAGCCTTAAAAGTGATACGTGGGCAAATATGTTCTTGGTTAAGCTGAACTTGTAGTCTTTTGTTCATGAGTCATGCTAAAATTGTACCTTATGGTACAAAAACCAACCAGTTTATGGTTTTTCATTCTACTCTTTCCTTTTCACCAGGTCATCTCTTTGACGGTGCACCACATACATTTTTGCATTTTAACTGTAGCCTAGTCCCTTGGTTTCAGCCACAATACTTTATACAAAGTTTGGAGGTGTGTGGGTCTGTACTGCATACAAATACCACTAATTGCTTTGTGTAGTGCATGTTATTTCTTTTTATTTTATCTAGACATGGTTAGCAGGGATTGTGCTTGGTTAGATCCTTTTTTTGACAGCCAATGCATTGCCAGAACAGCAAGCACACCGGAGGTTCATGGGGAAAAGTTCTACAGTAAAGTTGCTGCTTGTGGCGCCTATAGCCTGTTGTGGGTATGATTAGGTTATGGTCTTAGCATGCAGGCCCACATCAGCTGCCAGGTTCTTCCACCTAGATATGCTGCCAAAATGGTCAGGGAATAAAAACCTCCTGGCACCAACCACATTCTGGCTAATTTTAGTCTTGTGGTGTGGTCTTAACCACATTGGAAGATGAGGATAGCCTTACAGGTTCAAAGAGGATTGTCCAAAAGGAATATATATAAGAAAATTGATAGTACATTTTACTGCATTGGCAGTTAAATGTAATGTTGCATGAAACACTGAATCCAATATTTAAAAATGGAAAAGATATTGAGCATATATATTGAAAACTGACAACCTCAGAGAGAAAAGAGGTTTAGGATACGGCAAAATGTTTTTACTGAATTTAAATAAAATGTATTTCAGTTCTGGTATTGATAAAATATGGTTAAAAATGATTTTAAAAATTGACTCAATACTTCACTTTCAAATATAAAAAGCAAAATTGCAGATTCCTGCCTGAAAGTCAGAAACTGTTACATACTGTACATTTTGATTCTAAATTTCTATATATAAACTAGACCTTTTGAACTTAATGTATTTTTAGATGGCTTTAGTTATAAATAAGGGCTAAATAAATAAACTGACCAGAGTATAATATATGTGGATTATTTAAAAAAAAAAAAAGCCTGCTAAAGATCCATGTCCTCATTCAAAGAAATGCTCACTGTATAAACGTCATCAGCATAAAAATGCATCTTGACCATATTTAATTCCTCTGTTGTTTATTTAGGAAATTTCCTGTAAATATTTATCCAGAAAAACCTCTTCTCTTGGTTTGAATACATGACCTAATTTTTAAATGAAATACAGAAAACTGTCTAACACTGTTAGCAACTGACTGACATAATGTCAGTTGTGTAGCACATACACATGCTTCTGTGCATGTGCTACACAGAAGCAGGATAAGTGTGCTTTGTTCATATTAAAATGGACAGAACATACTTGTAAGTGTTAAAGCCATTCTTTTTGCTCTGTCCACATTAAAATGTGCATTCAGAAGATATTTGATTTGACAATGTGCCATAAATTATAAATTTACCAAATTCTTTTACATTTTGCTTGGTAAGATGAAAATTATTATTTAATGAGGATTGTACAGATTAAAGTCATTCTTTTAGCATTTTTGTAAAAATCTGTTATTTCCATGATCTGTACACTCCTTAATTAAACGTTTTATTGAGTGAGAAGTGAGGAAAATTAAGTTTTGTGCGAAAATACAGAGTTGAGTTGCATTCGCAAGGGAATAATTTAACTAATTTCATGACTTGTACAGTATTCACCCCCTCGAATTACCATCACCAACCTTCAAAATGATTGATCTACATTTGCAAAGGTTAGAGAAACTGGAGCATCAGTGTTTTCTCGCAGTCTTCTGTGAGAATAAAGTAATTTGAAACAATTGCTATTGTGAGAAAGGCAGAGTGAAACTACATTCTCTGAATAAAAGTTTACAGAACATCAAAGGAACTGCAGGAATTTGTGCCTAACCACAACAAACAAGAATAATGAGGAACATTCATAGCAAATGACAACACAGTCGCTCGACATGCTCTAAATCTAACAAGGGATCAGGAAGAGGGTATTCAGAACAAACCATTCATGAACATCTACCAAGTTCTCCACTTTGTCTTTTCTTTATCTGTTTCTCTTTGACATGCACTAGTCTTTTCTATAACAACCTACATATCAGTGCTTTTCAGCAAAACTTGAACAACTTTTGCCTGTCCCACAAAGTATGATAAGATGTGATGAAGTAGCAGGTTTTGTCTCCTCCACTGCTACATTTCTCAGCCTCCACATTCAGCATCGGCCGGCTCCGCTCTTCTATCAGCTTTACTACTGCCAGCTGGAGACCGGTCTCAGGGAGAGCATTGGCTGTGAGATATGAGATGCTTGGGGCTTGTTTAGATTTTCACAGACCTCTCCACTTAACTCACCACAACACCAGTTTGGCTGTTGAGAAGAGAGGCATTTGTTACTCTAAATTAACAAGTGACATGCAAAGAGACAGATTCTCCTCTATTCAGTTACATTGCAAAATTATCACATTGAAATGTGGTTTCATACAACGCTGTTGAGACTATCCATCTTTGATTATTTGATCCATTCCACTCACAGACAGAAGTATTTCTATGTTGGGTTTTTTTTGTTTTACTTGTGCCCATTAATTCAACCATTCAGAACAAAATTAAACACTTAAATAACTATCAAAAAGCCACTTCCTGGACACATATACCTGGGGACCCAACTTCAATGAAACTGAATTACCGTGATATAAAAAAAGGGGGTGCAGCAGTGGCACAGGGGCAGGGCCTGGCCCATGATCCTTAAAGTGGCCGTCGCGGGTTGGAGACCTGACCCCATGACCCTTGCCATATGCATTCTTCCTCTCTCATAACCCAGTTTTCTGTCTAGCAACTGTCGAATTGAAGCCACCAGCGCTGAAAAGAAAACATGACCTAGGAGCTACAAAAACATAATCAGATTAATGGTAGGAAAAATAACCACTTAATCTGATCAAGTTAAATCATTACTTTATAATCTATGCACAAATCCTTTGAAATAAAAATCATTGGACTTTTATTCTAGCATGTAATTTAACTTCTGTTTCCAGTAATAAAAGAAAGTACACCTCCTTTGAATTTTCCTTTGGTTTATGTAGTTGCAGCACCAAGTTCAGGAGGGAAACCCAGACACTCGTCTTCCCAACAACACTCTTCAGTTCACTTTCTGGGATCCCTAGGCATTACAAGGCCATAAGGGATATAAATCGCTTAAGGGAGTTTTGGATCTGCTCTGGAGTCTGCTCCCAGTGGGAACGGCCTGGAGAGGCTCCAGAGGGAGACAGCCAGAATCTGCATAGTGGTCATTTTAAGGTGGGAGTTGTGACCACTCAGTGCCTTACAGATGATTAATCCCTTAGAATTCCTGCAATTTGACCCAGAAGTACGTAATGTACTAATTGTGGGATTTAAAAAAAAATCCTTTTACAAACAGCTCAGTGCTTTAAATATGATTCATTTTCCTGGCCAACATTCTGGCAGCAGCATCGTGTATAAGCTACTGCTTATCCAAAATCCAAAAAGCTATTTCTAAAGAAGCTTTTTATCCAATAGGTTTCTCGTGCATTTGTGATTAATTTTCCTTAGCTGGGCTGTATTTCAATTTTTGTTTAGACTTTCTCCACAGGTCCCAGATCAACCAAACACTAGTTTAGTCTGGCATTGACCAATCAAGACAAAGTATTTGATTGATTACTAGTTAACATGTTAGAGTGCAATAAAATGCTAATGTATGCTATTTAAAAAACACTGAGACAGCTTTTGTTTGATTCTGATGGCTTCTAAACTCATGTTACTCATTTGTACATCTATTACTAAGGACCCATCTGATGAAAGGACCTCATGGACATCTCAATGTTTTTCCTTTTTTCCTGACTCACCACTGTTAATACCTTGGACTGGTTTTGACAGATGCTGACCACCTCAGACTATGAGCAACCAATACAAACAAAACACCACAGCCAGTCATTTAGCCCTTCTTATATTTCATTAAAGGCTTGTGCATGCCCAGTTTTTCTCAGCCTTATACATCAACTTTGACAGCAAAATGAATATGCAGCAGCTGCTAACATAATGAGAAGCTAGACCATATTATTTACCTCCCCTTTATGTCTGATCAGGGTTTTTTTTTTACCCAAAGGTTCATATGTGTGATTTTCAATCCATTTTTATTGTTTGCTGTCATTTTCCCTCATTCCTGTAATATAATAACTTTAGTCTCTAAAAAAGGATTAAAGGTGAAACTTTCTCACGTACAAAAAATAACTCTTGGTAGGTGAACTTATTGGAGCATAGTGAGGTCCTATTATAAGCTTGCCCAGACAAACATACATTCCTCTCAGTGGTTCTGTGGTCTGCAGCGTCTAGTGCGCAGTTCTCTCCATCCCATCCAGCTGCACGGCGCGTTTTAGCTAGATAATTAATAGTAACGAGAAGCTCTTGAGGTTAGATCAACTTGTGATCTGGTAGCGCTTGTCTGTGTTCAGAAGAGCTGAATAACTTTGTTCCTTCTGCAGACTGTGTTTTCAGCTGAAGCAGAACATATTCGCTGTCTAAGGTAGACAGCTCAGTCATTTTGTGTAGATTCAATCAGAGGTTTCCTAGCCTTTTTGGCGGCCTGGGCGAGCCACCTTTCTGGCGCCACCCTCACCTTCCACCCCTACATGACAGTGTTGGGAGGTGGGGGGATAATTGGTGATGGTGTTTTACCTAGAGACAATTGACATTCAGATGCTCCGGTTGTGAAGGGGGTTGGGAGGCGATCTTGGCGCTCATGCCAAGTTGCTCCTCTGGACGGTTGCCCATGTCACCCATATAAGAAACCCATATGATTAAACCCTTGATAAAATACCGCATTCTGCTTAGCTAATTTAAGACTCCCAAAGGATAGTTCACAGGGAGCGTGTGTAAAAGAAATAAAAAATAGATTGCGTGCTGACTTGGATTTTTAAATTTCTGTGTGGAACGAGCTTAAAATTAACTCTTGCGATGGGTTCGGTCTCTTCCAGAAAAATGTGTCTATGTGAGAGTATTACAGATCACGAACCGCAGTGAACAACATGGTGCCATATATTTTGTGCAAGTACATCTTTACAACCCGTATATTTTTTAAAATAAATGAACAAATGAATGTTTAGCATGTTCAAGTCTTGAAGTGTGTATGCAAATGTTACCGTATTTAAAAAAGCACTATTGAGAAAAATCAACTTAAGCGCCAACCTGATGAACTATTTCAATAGCTAAAGGTGTCTTTAATAATCTTGCATCCACACTGTTTCCTCTACACCTCGTTTCCACGCCCACACCTAAAAAAAGAGTCTTAGCAGGCTGTTAAAACAAATTAATCTGAATTTTGTAATGGCACAATCTCAGGTATCTTTGATTATTACTCTTTGCACAATCTCTCTAAATTATCCAGAGTCTTGAGTCTTCCTGATATGTTCAGTACTTTTGCTCACCCAATCTCACTGGTTTTTGTTTGTTTTGTGAAACTGAAGTGAAGTTTTCAGGGTTTTTTGCACAGTGCGCCAGTCCTTTTTTTGTTTAGATCTGGAATTAGGACTATACAATGTATCTAAAAGCATCTATCATAACAATATCAAGTGTGTACTGTATGACTATTGAAAAGCATTCCTTTAACTCAATAACTGACTGGTTCAAAGCTCAAGTGCCATTCATTCTTACTATTTTTTCTGCAGTTCCCCCTTAGCTATATGCTAACCTACAATACAATATACCAAAAAATACAGCATAGGATATAATTTTAAGGTGTTCTTCAAATCACTACCAATGGTGCCATAAGTGTGCAATTTACTGCATGAGCACCCAAGTTTTAACTGTGCAAAAAAGTGTGTAATTTATACTTTATCTAATCTGTCTATTTGTTAATTGCTATAATTAATCCAGGAAGGAGTTTCATCTGAAAGAACAATTTTAGATAGATATTTCACATTTCAACAAACAACGTAGGCTACGTTCTAAGAAATGTTTAAGCAACTTGTTTTTGTACTACTGAGTTTAAATCTGTCACTGTACTACTGCATTGTTTACATTTCTACAACCTTTTATCTTCAAGGTGAAGTTTGTCTTCATTTTGAGAAACACTTTATTTGACAGGAAAAAAACATTTGATCAACAACTTTGCTAAATGTGGACCATTTCTAAAGCTGTGTTTGTGTTCAAGCTTCTGAACATCCATTAACTTTGCAGTAAAGCCAGTGCAAACTTTAAACAAATTGTCTTCACCTTTAAAAATACAAGCTGCAAATCACAACATGGCATGTTTTTTTACAAGTCACAGAAACATATATTAATTTGGGAAGCTTTATTCCCTTCATTTAAACTCAGCATTTCTTTAATAGCAGAGCCAGCTTGATGGTTTTGGACAGCAGTAAAACAAGTTTCTGTTTGAAATTGCAAAGCTTTGATTAAAAGCCATTTCTTCTAGGAAAACAAAGCAGCCAGACTGCATTTTGAAGACATTTTTATTTTCAAAGCTGCCCTTGTCTGACCCGTGCATGGAGTATGGACTTATTATAGAATAATTATACAATGTCATCTTGGAACACATTTGCAGTGAATGCACCAGTTGTAATCATATGGTTCCAACTACAAAGGGAACAACTTTAAAGCCAAGCATGTCTACAAATTGTACACTGTACAACAAACTGGACATCTGTCATTGTATTCAGCCCTGCTGACTGAGCCAGGTTGTTTTAAAAAGGAAAAGTGAACATTTCATGTTTGGTTTATCCCATTTCCCTCTCTGCTGTTCTATGCAAACAGAAATTAAACCAAAAATGTGGGCTGCATTCCCAGGCACCAACATGAGCAAGATGTTCTGACATAGTCCACCGAAGCACTAAACAAAGCAAGACAAAATAAAGATGCCAATCTGTTCGGCAAAAGAGCCGAAACCCAGACCGATTAAGAACTGCCATGGTTTTCAGATGGACAGCATTTCACAGAAGCCTTTAACAGAATTTTTTCTCTGAAAAATACTTCATCACATTCAATAGTTTGAGCAATATATTTAGTTTGTTACTTAAACACAAAGGGACTTATAATAGAGTTCTTTCAAAACGCCACCTTTCTCTTCATCCTTCCATAGATGCTAAATTTATGGACTGGATAGCTAATAATTGTCATGTCAACTGTTTTTCTCACCTGAGCAGTGATGATCTACTGTATGTCTCTTAAAGAGCTACCGCAGGAATAATGGCTGTATCTCTGTTGAAGCTCAACTTAAACTGCTCTTCTATTTCGGGGTGGTCTTGTTTTATGGTGGCTGTAAAATCCTCAGATTTCTTGCATTTTCTTTTATCACTCATAAAACTTGCTGTAGCAACTGTCTTTAGTGTACAATGTGAAACACAAATTTCTCCTTGGGGACAGTAAAGTGTCTATCTTCAAATCTCTACCAGCGGTGCCATAAGTGTGCAATCTGCTAATCTCAAAATTTAAATTTATGTTTTAGTGTTTGCCTTCAGCAAGTTCTGATGTTCCTTGATCAGTGAAAACCATCTGTCAATTTAAAACCCAAATACCAAAAACAATTGGAGAACTCAACCACCTGTGCTTCCAATCTTTAAGTAATTTTGAACATTAATTGTTATCAGGTTCCTGAAGTCCAGCTGTCAAAAAGAAAAAAAAAAGATTTGACTCATTCAGGAAACTCCTAGAGCCTGGAAAACATTTTATTTTGGCAAGTGACCCTTTTATTTTTGCCACTGGCTGACATTGTGCCTATTTAGCTTTCTATTTGACTTTTTCAGAAAATGTCAGGGTGGAGCAAGACCTCCACCCCCTGCTTAATTTGCTTCTATTGTGCTGGATTTAGAATTTTGGATCTTGTGTGAAAATAGCTTCAGTTTTCTCTATTAAACTTCGACAGGTTTTTCTTCGACAAGAGCTGGGCTGAATGTTGGGTTGGGTTTTCTTCTACATCTTTGGGTGGTCTGGAAATTCAAGGAACACTTAATACCACACAGAGCAAGTGTGCTCTGTGTGGTATTAAGTGTTCTATTTTTAAAAGATATGCGAACACTGTAGTGGTTTGATTGTTTAAAAACAGCACTGATATAAAACTCAATAAAATTTGCACATTTGGAGATTTGTGATACCAGTCCACCTTGTGATGGCTGGTGCAAAATGAGGTATCATATTGTAGAGCCAAATGACCTCCATATGTGCTTTTAATGTAATGTACTTTAACAGCACCATGCGGAAATCTGTTGCAGGTTTTAGAAAATGCATTTTCTGTTTTCATTACCAAAGATACCTTTCTGAGAGGATTATGTAAAATGGAGGTTTGACATTTCAGCAGCAACAAAGAAAAATAATAGAGTGAGCAGCTTATCTTCAAAGATTATTTACACTGGAAATCTGGAGGAGCCTTGTGGAAGTAAATGGGTAAGAGGACAGATGTTACCTGACCCAACAAATGCAGTTGTTTAACTGAACAATGTTTCATTCCAGGAATATAAAACGACTGAAATCTTGGATTTGATGGAAGTAACAACTAAAAACTGAGAGCTGCTGCAATTGATATCTCTGGCAGGGAGTCAACAGCCTGACTGCAGAGCCGACTGTTAGTTTTGTTATACATACAAAAAATAACATATTTAAATAGTTTATTTTTTCTTTATGCATTTTCTGTAGGGTAAAACATCTACTTGTTTGTAGAGCACATAATTAAATCAGTCAACAACCCTCCAAACTTTCCTAATACATTAGGCACAGTATTTAGCTGCACCTTTAACTCTTTTATTAAAGGGGCAAACAAAGAAGAGAATATTTGACTGCAAATTCCATTAAAGTAATTGTGCTGATGCCAATCCACATCTGAGAGGCAATTCTTGTCAGAACCGAAGCATAAAGTACTTGAATACCACCAGGTTGGTGGTATTTCTTGGCATTCATATGTTTTTGAGTGTCCCTGACCCACACTGACACTAAGTCTCTTCATTACAGAGACATCCAACCCAAACCCACCTTACAATTGCCACGGACTCTGCTACAGTAAACAATAATTTTAAGATCAAGGAAAAAGGACCTGAGCATATGGCTAAAAAGATTAGCATGTAAACATTTCCGCATGAGTTTGAGTGAAAATCATAATACATTTTTCAGTTTATCATAGGTTCTAAAAAATTATGTGTGATGTGATCTAATTGGCTTTTTATCCAAAATCTTAACTGTCAAATTTTGTATCATCCTCAGTGATTAGATTGTTGCAGGTGCTTCTTTTGACCAGTTGAAAAAGTAATGCAAATGAGAAAAAAACCTATTTACTGAATGAACATACTGTACATGCAGCATAGAATGATAGTTTCCTTCTCCTTGCTTAGTAAATGATCACTCAAATGATCCTTTGTGAAGTTAAATTCAAGCTGGTAAATTATCTACTTCAATTTTTGTCTTTTCTGTGTCTTTTGTCCTGGGTGGACATTATTGTGTTATGAATTGATACACGTATTTACGTATTTGCTGTTCCAAGAATATACTCTCATCAGTTTTTGGCAACTTTCAGAACTGTCAACTAACTTTTTACTTTCAAATTGTAAATTTCACCATTTCATATAGGGAAATGAATATAAACTACCCCCTTTTAATTTAAAGTGGGTCCCCCTATCAAACTCTGCCCGGGGCCCTACATAGCCTTGGGTCGGCTCTGCCAATGCACCGGGATGCAGCGACACTCCTGCTGACTGATGCTGTTACTTTTCTCTAGTCGTGTTCAGGGAGGCGGGCCAAGGCTTAAGTTTTTCAACTTCTGGTTTGATGATGTGATTCTCCCCTTCAGGATGTCACAGTCGGTCCGGGTTTAGTATTCCGGGGTTTGCCCTGCCTCCTCACGCACCGCGCAGGGAGCAGAAGTATCTTGCGCTTTTCTTTTTTCTTTTTTCTTTCCTTTCCATGAAAGCTTTTCACCGTCAGTCAGAGATCTGGGCTTAAAGGAAGAGGATCTGACGGGCCCAGTTTGACTCAGAGATAATTCCATATATATTTCCACACATGGCGCTTCAGTAAAAAAGATAAAGAAAAAAAAAACACATTGAGGATTTTGGAGGGGATATAACTTTTTAAATAAAGCCGCCCGTTTTTCTGCAGCAGCTGCGGGCGCTCACCATGGAGATGGAAAGATGGACCATCAGGTGGAAAACGAAAAGGCGTCTATTAGATTCAACGCTAGCCGCGGTGGGCACGTTAATCCTAATTCTACAAAGTGTCAGAGCAGGTAAGAGGCTGTTTATTGCTGAGTTTGCGTGGTCTGGAAAACTGGAGAGGGTCTGGCACACAGCCCGAATATAGCAGCAGGGTCAATGAAGCTACGTGGTACAAAGGAGCTGGGTCCCATCTTTTGGCAATTTAAATAAAATAGCTTATCTGTCACTGCGACTCTAACTTAACTTGCCTATCATTATAGAAAACACATAATTTTTCAGTGATTTAATATTTCTGATATAGATAATTACTCAAAGGTTTAATTGAAACAAAAAAGGGTGCATCATGTGACTTTTGAAGTTCCCAAGCTTGCTGAGAATGTGGGTTATACTGCACTACAGGGCTTTTGTGATAACCTTTAATTTTTAAATGAAATTTTACCTCGTAAAGCCCATCAAGGGGGAAAAAAGATGCGGTTTGATAAGAGTTGTACTAGATTTGTCCTTTGAGACAAGAAAAGGCAAGGCAAAAGTTTATTTTATTGCAAGATTTGTACTATTCAAAGTGCTTTGCATAGAAATAAAGAACCAAATAACTTTGTAAACCTTAAATTTATTATTGGAATAATCAAATGTATTCATTAAAAGGAACAGGTAGTTTTTGTACATCTCAGACTTCCAGGGAATTGATTCCAGATCTTAATGCAACATCCTCTTGTTTAATCCTTGTTCTGGGAAAACTGAACAAATCTGAGAGATGTCCAGATGGCTCATACCTGATGAGAAACTCTAAAATGCATCTAGGCTCAAGACTATTTAACATTTTATTAACCATAAATAAGAAATATTACATAATGCAAGTCATTCTGGTTTGTTCATCGTTGGTTCATCAGTGATTAATGCAACACTGATTTTGATTTCTGTGATAAATTTGGGCCACATTTTAAATTTTGCTTGAGCGACTTGAAAGCAATTCTTTCTAAACAAAACAGTTTGTTTTATTCCTCATCACTTGGAAGATAGCCATGCTTTTACACATAACGTTTACTCATGATATTTGGTATTATCTTAGGCTGACCACAGATAACAAAATATATACCGAAATTGACCTAAGCTTACTAAATGATTAAAATTGACATACTGATTTTATAATAAATTGCTGTGCTTTTTGATAGTACCTGTATAGAGACAGTAGGACTGCACAATCTGACTTTAAGTGTACATGTATTGTGATGAATTTTTAAAATTTATATAATACCTGGGCACGAGACAGAATTCTTCAAGTGGAATTTATATTCTGGGCTGAAAGATCACCATCTTTCCACATTATTCAGACTCCCACTGAGTCCAAGAAGGGGCGTAGATGGAAAAAAATATGGGGAGAAAGAGTTTGGAGTATTTACTTTGCTTTTAAGAAGACATATGAGGGTCACACAAATTCTTTCCTTTGTGAAATCATAGTAATAGACATATTGTTGTGTATCCTTTGCCAGAATATGTTTATGCACTTAAATATGACATTTTTTCACTGATAGCAAGAAAGTTGAAACATTTTTAATAAGCAATTGTTAGAAAATGGAAGTGATTTTTGAGTGCTTTTGAGAAAAGAAGCATAGAAAGAAATATTCCAATTTCTACAATATTGCGTCATATTTGGTACATTAGACTTTTGAGGTCATGTAACAAATATATCTAAAAAAAATCTTTTTTCCACACTTTTTTGATAACTTATAAGTGTGTAAAAGATATTTTTTCACTATTTTTGCTAAGTGCAGCTGGTTTATGAGACAGTTATCTTTGCTAAAGTGTAACTAACCTCCTGTGAAAACATAAACTCGCCCTGACAATTTTTTGAAAATTCCAGGAAAGTGGGTGGAGCCAAGAGAGACCGAGGGTCACGTCAAGTGTGAGGATGAGGTTAGGAGGTGATTGGAGGGGTGAGCGGGGTTGTGGTTAGGATGAGAGACGCACTGTTGTTAACCTATAAATGGTGCTATATTTAGCCACTTTAAACGTGGCTAAATATAACCTCCTGTGACTTTTTACCAAAAAAGCCAACAAGTGACAAATCTAGCAAGGCTTTCCTGTGTTGTTAGAGGCTTTTATAGTGTCAAAGCATCTCTGCCGCTGTGTACCGAGCTAGCAGAGAGCGCTACCTTGAGTCTATCCAGCTTCCTGTCCTGCAACATACCGTCACCAGTAATCAGAGCAGAGGAGACCCATTCCACTCCTTTTCCACTTTGCAAATAAATCATACATTAATAGAGCTGAGTAACGCTATCAATCAATGCTTTCTGTGGCCACGCTCACTATTTCAACTCTTGACTTCCCACATGGCAAAAGTGTGTCTGAACACAGGACTTTTTTGATGAAAAGCCATACTGTTTTAAAAAGTAAGGGAATTCAACTGCTTAGGCATCATTTGACACTGAGATAGTTTTAGGCAAAATAATGTCAAACTAAGCGAATTTGCACAAAATTCACAGAGAGACATGCAGATAGAACCCTAAATAACTTATTGAGACAATTTATCAGCAAATAAAGATGATTTGGGGATTAGTTCCCCTTTAAAGAGGAAGAGATCTTAGCTTGTATCAGAAGCAAGTCTTCTACCTGTTTAACAAAGTAACAAATGTATCACTTACCATCTGTGTATTTCTTAGATGTACACCTCTGCAGTAAAGCTAAAAGAGGTACACTTTCCATATTTGCCAATAATATTTATCTCAAAAATGATTTATTGAGCTTTGTTGGGTTAGCCTTTTTGAAGTCTAATACAAGATATAATGGACAGAAATTTCAGAATTTTAAAACTGAACTGCCGTTTCTTGGTCAAAAAACACCTGATTTTATCTATTTGCGGCATCATAAGTAATACATGAGGTGCTTAAGTCTGGTAATCATAAACAAAATGATGTTGGGTTTTTTTCCACAGGTTTTGTTATTTGTATAGAGAATGTGCAAACAATATGCATTCACCTTTGTTTGATGTAGCAGATCTCAGAAGGAAGGGCTAATGTTTTTACCCGCATCAAATTTTTCTGAAGGCAGATTTGTAATAACAGTTTTGTTATTATTGATAAAGGTTTTCTGAGATTTATTTGTTCTTATTTGGAGATTTTTCTATGGAAAGTGATAGAAAATATTCACAGAACATCTGCCTGTTTGCAGATTTATTTGTAGCACATACCTAACATATTCAAAAGAAAATGCAGTTTGGGAAGCTAACCTACGTTGGCGTAATGCTACATGACATGCTATTGGCTGGTATTGCCAAGCACTCAATCCAGTAGCGACATTTGTTTTCTTTGGCGCTCTTTATCTCAAGAGCAGAGATAAAGAAGACTGTAGATATAAGCGTATGCAATAATGCTAAGATTGTTTCCACTATGCATATTAATGCATACAAAGGTATGTTTGGTTTTTGAACTGTTAAAACAGGCAGTTATTAGCGCTTTCAGAGGAGATATTAAGCATGTATGGTTTTTAGCAGCTCATTTTACTTGTTTTAAAAATATACAAGTACTTTTCCCACTGAGGTCCATCTTTGTTAAAGTTATAACTGTTTGATAATATGATTCATCAAATTATAATAAAAATAATATGCTTAGCCTTGTAGGGGTCTACTTAATTTAGAACCATCAGCATCATTTTCTTCCAAGTAATTGATTATTTCCCTGACACAAAAGCACATCTCAGAAACCTGAGCTAAAAAGATTATGAGCACAAAGTCTGTAGTGCCTTGCTTGCACATTTGCCCATATTGACAGATGTTTAAGCTGGCCATAATTGCATGACGTGCTGGCAAACATTTACAGGCTTTCTAGCATGCTTTAATTGCTGCCTATACTGCCAACTCCCTGTGGATGGTAGTGACACAAAATAAGGCAGGCGAGACATCCTGAGATGCTGCTGTAAAACCACAGAGCAGCCGAGACATGAAGTTTTAATTGCCCAGGTTTGAAATGGAATCACAGACTAACCCTAAACTTCAAACTTTAATAAGTAAATAGATGAAGGGTATATGGACTTTTTGCCTGTGGAGGATGAAATTGTGTTTTGATGTTTTACAGTGTACAAACTGGGGTTTGTCATGTCAAAACATGCTAAATGTTACATAGGGATGACTTGTAAACATGGCAAATGCTATATCATAGGTTCTTGGCAGCAGTATCATTAAAATCATAGACTGACAAATTACTACTCAGACTGTGGAGAGACTGCTTTGGTATGTTCACCATGAGAGAACTGTCTGGTCTCTCATGTGGCTTTCTGTCCTTATCATTAGAATATGTTTTATATCTCTTTCGGCTGGAGGGATGAACGTTTTTTTTTTTCAGATATGTTGAGAGAAATGCACATTTAGTTCACCTTCTTGGAGTGAACTAAGTGAAAAAGCCATACCTACTTATTTTGGGGTCCATAATGGTTTTGGGATATTGCCCCATTTCTTCAGGGCTTCTGTGGAGCAGTGACTGTGGAAGGAGAGGGGGCGTCTGGGAGAGTCTGTGTGTGTGTGTGTGGGGGTGGGGGGTTCTTGGCCAATTCAGCACATCTGGAATATATGAGCCCTTGAGGTATGCAGTAATGCAGAAAGGCATTCTAAAACTCACAAAGAGACCTTCAGTCCAAGCAGTCTTTTTTCAGGAATCAGTAGCTCTGAATTTGGGATTATTTTCAGGCAAGCCACAGACTATTTTCCTTTTTATGAGGCATTTTGTGAGAGGTTTCAAACCTGCCATTTGATGCCTTCAGTTTGTCTTTTTATTCTGCCTCTGTTTAAATAATTGTACAGTCTATTAAACTGTTATTTGGCGGTGTCGCTTATGGAGACCTTTTCTGACCTTCACCCAATGAAGTTTATTCTGAATTTATCCGAGATGGGAAAGAAAGATAAATCGCTTGAGTGCTAGATTTCTCAGCAGTGTTACTAATAAAAACAGGAGAAAACCAGTTTCTCTGAGCCAGTATAGACTCTGTTCTCCCCCCTTGCTTTCACAGGGCAGATCTGGACTACTTCATATAATCTTTTGAGCATATAGAGGGTTGAATCACATCTCAAGCGGTTATTCATAGTGGAAGTAGCAACAGGGATGGAGGTTTTTTTCAGTTAGTATGTATGTTTTACTTAGGGGGTAAAGGGAGTGGTGCCAGCACCATAATGGCTTCAGCATGTAGACTTCATAGCTCCACCTATCAGGACTGCTCCTGGTGTCTAGAAGCAAATAGGAACTGTGCAATCAGCACTTCCTGCCTTTCTTTGCTACATTAACTGGAGTGATTTTAAGAATTTTTAACTTGTTTTGATATTTCAAACAGCTTTTTAAAAATGTGCACAAGCTATAATATACTGTACAACAATTTTCTTTTTATTTTGTTATGTTTAAATGTTTCAAATCATCAAACATGTTTTAATGTCAGAAAAAAGATGCATAAATCAATAAAGGCAATTTTTCCAATAACTATTTTTATTCATTAATAGAAAGAAAGCTATTTAAACCAGCCTGACTCCATGTCAAAAAGTAATTGCCTCCTCAACTTAATAAGTGGTTGTGCCACCCTTGGCAGCAAGGCCTGCCATCAAATGCTTGCGAAAACTTGTAGTTAGTCATTCACATCACTTTGCAGGGATTTTGACCCACTCTTCCTTGCAGAATTTTTTATTTTAAGCACCTTTTCAAGCACGAAAAGTCCTGTTCCAGACCACAATACAGATTTTGGTCCAGAGTATTTCACTCCCGAACCTTTATTTTAATTCTTTTTTTTTTTTGATGAGACATTCAGAGTTTAACTTGTTGGTGTGCTATAGATTTACTGAATAACTCAAATGCACCCAAGCTTAAGGTCACAAACTGAGACTGGCACTCTGCTTCCAGATTTTACACACTGACCAATGTCTTTGACTACAATCAAAGCATCTTATGTAGCTTTCTGAGATTTCTTGGGTAACTTCATGTCAGATATTTCGTTTAGGTCATTTATTGATTCTACATGTTTGGTAGTAATTCGGTCTTGGTGTGGAGAGTGAAACTGAACTCTGATTTAAAAAAATATGTGCTTAATTACTATTAATTCTTGAACTGATGAGTGGGTCAAATCAAAATGTAAAGTCATATGAAATCTGTGAGAGGGCTGACTCTTTTCCATAGCATGGTGAAATTCATATTTGCACATACAAATGGTATCTTACTAGTTAATCTTGGCCACTTTTGGGAAAATGGACACTAATCTTTCAGCAGAGGTCACGTTGGGCTTCAGGAATTTTAGTCTGACCAGTCAGATCCTGGTTTACCAAAGACTCATCCTGCTTCTTGATCCAGTTAAAAGCCAGATGAGCCCCGTTATGTCTAGACACAGCTGTAATGATTTTTCATTGTTTTGCTTTCTGTAATAGTGAAAACAAATAGCTGGTGGAAAGAATTTGACTTGGACTTCAAGTTTTACTACTGGTTGTTGGTCAGCTTATGCTTTTAACCAATACTGCTATATTGAAATGCCCTACTCATATTTAAGTGTACTGTTGCTGTTTAATAAAATGAAAAAATCTATAACTCTGGATTAAAGAGCTAAGTAGTTGTATTTTTTAGTTTCAATGGAAAGACAGTCTTGAGACTGGAGTAGATGTTCACCTTCAGCAGGACAACAACCCAAAACTTACAATCATTAGCTTCAATCATTAGCTTCATCAAATTATACAATCTTTGATGAATGCATGTATGTGATATTTGGCATCACATACATGCCAAATATATTGTGTACATTATATTGGTCCAATCAAAATCCATGCCTAAATTCAATCGAGAATCTGCGGCGATATTTAAAAATTCAGACTCTGTTCATTCAGTTTGACAGAGGTTAAGATGTTTTGCAAAATTAGCAAAAGCTTCCGTCTTTTGATGTGCAAATTAAAGCTGGTACAGACATAACCCAAAATAGGTGTAGCTGTAATTGCAATGAAAGGTTGTTCTGAAACTTAACAGGAAGGCTCAGCATGAATAACGTCTTCAGATTTTATTCATAAGAAGAAAAAATAATCATTTGCTGCCTTTTTATTTAACATCGATACACTATTTTGAAAGGTTGAGAGTATGAATGCCTTTTTGCATGGCTTTGTATACAGTATAGTGGAGTTTGTAAAGTCACATTTCCAGCCACATATAAACAGTTCTGTCTACAGCAACAGGAAAATGATCTTCTGCTGGTGGGTTCTGATTGTGTATTTTTCTGACAAATAAAGCCTCAGGCAGACATGCTTTAATCATAGATGAAGCCACTGTTATTGTTTGTACTAGCACATTAAAACATGCACTCTATCAGGGCTCTGATGATGGGCTTCCCGGAAAAGAGGAAATTTGAGTTTCAGAATAAAAACAGTTTCTGCCCGACACATAAAGTAAAAGACTGCAAGGAAGTGAGAGTGGGAGAACAGGAATGTAATTATGCATTACAAGGGTGAACAATTTGGTCACATCCAATAATTCAAAACTAACTGTGTGTGTGTGACTAAAGCGTTGAAAATTCCAGGACATGGCCATCGTCTTAATGTATAAAAGAAAAAGTTACCCCAGAGCCAGAACGTGTCATCTGCCATTTAAGCATCAGCAAAATAACCCAGCATTGTTTACAATAGCTCTGCTGAGTAAATAAAGAGTCTCTGTGGGCTAGTCTTTACAGCTCAACAACATGTAGACACTTTTTTCAATCTCCTGTGGCAGCCATTGGGTGGTGCCTAAACACTTGCTCTTTCAAAGCGCTGCATATTTCAGATGTGTCTCTAGTTCCAGAACACCTGATTCAAATGATTGCATGGCCTCTTCTGCAGCCATCAGGTGCTGCACAGGCATGTTAATAACTCACAGATTTAAGACAGGTGTGTGGCAGAAGGGAAGCACTTAAAACATGAAAGGCATGTTGATCCAGTGTTTCTCATTTCTGAGGACCAGAATTGAGAAACACCGGCCTCCTCTGCGACTTTCCTAATCAGCTCCTCCAGACTAGTGGCAGCAGCAATAAGAAAACAACTGGCAGAACTGCAAGTCTGTGAAAGTTATCATACAGACATTGGACGTCTCAGTCCAATGCTGTAAATGGCATAATGGAAAGTCACTGTTGTGATGAAGTTCTGAAGGCAGAATGTAGGAAAGAATAAGAGCTTTTTAAAGAGACAGAGACCCCATTTAAGGGGGTAAAATTACAAAGTCAAATTTCTTTTTTATTTATTTTGGATATATACAGAATTTTTACATGAACTGAAGATAGCATTGTTAATGGATTGTGGTATAAATAGCATTATGTGCCTGGAAAACACACAATACCACCCTTTTAATTTAAGCTAGTCTTAAATTTAAATGATATTCATCTTAAAAAGCTTTTATTTAGTTTGACAATAGACAGACAAAAAGATTGGCCAAAAACTAACCTGCAGTCTTCTACTTAACAGAAATGCTCACAAAATGACATTACACTAGTCAGAGTATTAGGTTATGGTGTTTCATTATCTACTCTATGGCTGTTTTCTATAACCAGATATATTTCCTGAGCAGCTGAATTTGCCTGTCTTCTAATCAAGAGAAATGTATGCAGCTGTCTTTAAGTCATCTGACCAGCAGTATGCAGCCAAAGGAATGTGCCATACAGCCAGGGAAAACTTTGATGATTCTGGCCCTTTCTATGGGATCTCATTAAAAGGTCTTTAAACTGCTGGAATGGTTTGATGGAAAAATCATAGTGGTTTTAAAACCATAACCTTTTAAAACTTTGGTTTATTCTGATGGCGGCAGCTGGCTCATATTTAAACGTGTGTATGGAAAATCGGAAGTTTTTTCAAATCAGGATGCAATTGTAATGATATTTGCAAAAAGCTGATTTTTGCCAGCATTGTGGAACACACTTAAGCATATGTGAAGATGTGTTGTCATTTCTACACAATTACTGTAAGGCATTATAAAGGTGCAGGGGTGGGGAAAGAATCAAAACGTATTAATCCATCCATCCATCCATTTTCTGTACACCCTTGTCCCTTAGAGGGGTAAGGAGGGGTGCTGGTGCCTATATCCAGCTAATGTTTTGGGCGAGAGGCGGGGTTCACCCTGAACAGGTCACCAGACTGTCGCAGGGCCAAAACCATATTAATCTTAATCTAAAATCGTCAGTTCTTCTTAAATTCTATTATTCCAGAACCTTAGGGCTTGTTCAGTAATTGGATAGATAAAAATGTTGTCCCAAATTCCTCCTAAACCTTCATATCTCTTAAATTAAAAGCTTTATCTATGAGTTTTTATGAGCAACAGAAATAGTAGGGGATAAAACAAGTGAGAGCCACTCACTTGTTTTTCTAAACAAGTTGTTTGACCCAGGTCCCTGGTCCATTGATAGAAAAGTGCATAAAGAGAGCGTAAGAGAGTGTTTAGAAGGCTGTAAAGCCACCCCCCTCTGTGCTCTCCTTATTCTGAAGCCCTGTTGATCAGCATCAGACACTCCCATCATCACATACATGCTGAACCTTTTAGCTGAAGGGGATAACAGCAGAGTCCAGGCAGGGGGCCAATTAGGCCTTTTGAATGGTTGCCACTATTTCACTGCTTACCAATGCAGCTCATAAAAAATGCCTCTGCTCATAGATTTGTTCAACAGTGCTTAAAAAGGCTATTGGTAAAATTGGTGCAAATGCTGATTTAACTTCATCTTGCCATGTCTGATTACCTATTACAAAGCTCTAGCAGTACATAGTAAACGTCATATCTAGTATTCCATTTTTCATCATCACATATACCATAATTTTACTGGTACTTTGTTATTACAAGTTTTACATGACTTTTATTCAAGTCAAGCTGCTCTGTGTATTGGAGTAAATCATGTTCATATTATGTCTTTAGCAGTGAGTTTATTGTTCATTTGTACAAACACTCACCCTACATTTTTGCTGATTGTAAATTAAACTTTTAAAATGTAATTGTGAAGTCATATCATATGCAATGTTGGTTCTAATAGTAGCACTTTATGCAGCATTAAAGTTTGTAGATTTAAGAAAAACAACTGTACCATTGTAAGGTTAACCATTTAGTTCCCTGTGTATCATTTTGAGACAAGTACTAAGGAACTAAAAAGTGAAACAACAGCTAACTTTGTTAAAGAGGTAGAGGTCTCAAAAAAAAACATTGCGATGCTGGGAAATGTTTTGTTCATTTGATTTCTGCAATAATTTCTTGAATAATGTTAAAGTTTAAGGACAACACTTCAGTGTAAGTCTGTGTTGCGCTTAAATTTCATGTTATTTCAAGTTTCATCTTCTAAAAATTACTATACAGGTTAGCAACACAATTTGTATAATGGTATAACACATTTTTTATTACATTTTATTTAATTTTGCTATAAAAAAAACAATCATATTTAATAAAAATCTTCTATTTTGTCTCCTCAGCTGAACCTGTCGATGTACTAAAAGCGCTAGACTTCCAGAGTTCTCCAGAAGGAGTCAGGAAAACACCAGGTTTCTGCACAGTTCGGAGAGGAGCCAAGCCTGACGTAGCATATAGAGTGACAAAAAACGCTCAGATCAGTGCCCCAACCAAACAGCTCTTCCCAGGTTGGTATAGATGCTTTTTTCCTCTTTTGGATGGCTAGCAGTTTCACAAAACTACCAGAAACTTTCAGAAATACTTCAAAACATCAGAAAGTGTTTCACTTAGTGAAGAGGTTTATATAATGCTGAACATTTTTGAAAATGTTCTTGTGCTCATGTTTGGGAAATAAGTATGTTACACACTAGAACAATGCAGGAAGTAATTTGATCTAAAGTCACCTGTAGCTGATCTCCTGACACTTACATACGGCTTAATCTAATTTATAGAACAATGCAATCAAATTTAGTTGATAAATGCTATTTGTTAAAAAGTGATCTATCTAAGAAGTTCAGTTGGTTGCATTTATTCACTTGCAGCCTGGAAAAAGTCAGACTGAGTGTAAATGGCCACCTTCTGTGACTGGCTGGGGTTGACAGGACAGGAAATAGATGGATGGAAAATGCTGGTTAAGCAGTATTTTCTATGAAAAAGAAAATAAAGGGCGTACACATGGTTAATAGCTAACTGTTCAGTCAAAGGCTTTGCCAGAAAAGAAGCACATACAACCAAAGAGAGCTTTCAATGAAAGGCAAAAGCAAGACAGTATCAAAAGGTAATTGCACAGAAACAGAATTATCAGAGCCAGGTGTACTTACTATGCAACAGCAAATGAAGTACTCAGATTCAATAGCAATAGCTTTATTAAATAAAGGAGCTCATAGTCAAGAGTACTCTGAGCTACTTTACTATGGGTAAAAAATAGTTACAAAGTTTGGAGTTCAGTGGTTATGTCTTGGAGAGAAACATATGAATGATTACTTCTGAATCAAAAATTAGAATATCCAAGGCTACTAGCAGCAGTAGCTCTAACAATAATCCCATGAATGAAGAAGACACTGCCAAGCACATAAGCACAGAGATAGGAATATGTTCTATGGAAAAGATACAGCAAACAAAGTGTAAAAAGTTAATGGCAGCAACAGACATGTCCATAAAACATTTCAGAAAAGAAACAAGCCCAGAAACAGCAAACAACAGATAACTTCTACGGACAATAATACAAAGTTTCTGGTATTATTAAAAGGAGACTAATGGAATGTAGCAAATGGTTGCCTTTGTAATTAAAACAATGCAGTATGCTACAGAAAAACAATCAGCTGAATTTACTGTGATCTGGTCATGTCCAAAGAAAGTCTCCTTCAGTAAAATTTGATTGCCAGCAAACTCAAGTATGTGGTTGACATCACAACTTCTGGTGGGATTATGATATATTGGCATCATCTTTTATGGTTTACGACTTATTTCCTGGTTGATTTTAAGAAAATAAAGTCTACATTTACTTTAATAAAAAGAAGCTCACCCATAGCAACAAATATTTGCTTTTCTGGATAAAAAGTATTAAACGTTAAACCCACTAACTGATGTAAATCTACTTTCTGCCAATTTCCTTTGTTGTTAATAGATTTTCCTGAATTGAGAAACTGAAATGAAACCATGTTTTTATGCATGGATATTATGAATCATGCTGTATATAATTAGAATTATATAGATGCATTTACAGCCTGTTATTTTCTAGTTACTGGTACTAATAGTGAAAAGAGTCCTAAACTGCCACGCCAGTTTATTTTACGTTCCTGGCAGGGAGAAATTTTACCTGCACTAATTACGTTTGTTAACATTATTTTGCTTGTTTTATTGTTTTTAAACAGCAGGCAGCTTTTTTAAATAGATTTGAAGTCCTGAGCTCTGATCAGCACCAGCATTACTGGAAAAACTGGAATTACACACAGCATTTGGAACATATTAATACTTGAATATCACCTTGAGATATTAAGACAAACCATATTTAAGAACTGAATTGGAAATGGTGAAATGTAGCATTTGCCTCCTTAAGCTCTTGGCAAATACTATGACAGGAAGTGTCATTGCCCTAATTCATTAGTGATCTGGTTTAAAAAGCAATTATGTATACCAAAATTAGAGTAATTAAGGAAATATTAAGATGGTCTACACTGTAGGTCTTTTGCAAAATAGAGAAAGTAAGAAAACTTTGCTTTTGAGAGTAGAAAGTGTACATACTTAGCAAAAAAAACAAAGTAATCAATTTTGTTTGCTTAGTTTCAATTTGTTGTAGCAATCCTTTTTGGAAAAAATCTCATACCCAGCCACAAGAACCTGGCACCTCCTCCTCGTCCTGATCACCGGCTTGATCACACATTGCTGTGGGATGCCATCCCATTCTTCCACCAGCTTTCAAAGGAAGACAAGTGTGATTCTGTTTGTCTGTGTCCAGAACGGCACATCCATAGTAATCCCAAAAGTATTCAATAGGGTTGAGTTTAGGACTAGACACAGCTAATCCCTTTCCACAAAAAATTTCTGGAGGTAGTCTGTTAAACAACTCTTTGTGGTGAGAGCTTCATCTTATGGAGGCTAGAGATAGGGCTCTTAGATTGGAGACATGGACTAAAAATTGTCATTTGGTCACAAGTAAGTGAATTAAGTTTGTCAAACTTACTTTATTCACATTTGTTTAACTTGCCAACTTATTAAGCATAATAAATTAACATGGATCAACTGAATTTGAGTACTTGTGACCAATTAATGCAATATATTTAAATTATCTGTTCTCTTTTTTTCAGTGTGGGATTCCCTTGTAGTCTCTTCTGAATATCTATATACACTCAGATAATATCAAATGACAACAGACCTTGATTTTTTCCAGTAAGCCAGATGTCTTGCCTACCATCACACTGCCTCTTTGTTTTTGAGTTTTTTCATACACACTCTGCCGCTAGAGCCACAAAAGCATTTTTTCTTACAAATGTGGCACCATTTAAAGGTTTTATTTAACACGCTTTCCAATTTTAGAAGATTTATTGTCCAGAAACATTTTTACAACAAGAAAAAGAATTGACCAAACACATATTTCCATACTTGTTGTGACAAGTTTACAACGGATAATAATTAGAGTCTGAATGTGTTACAGTAGCATTTTTTTTTTACAGATAGTTTGTAAAAACAATAGCCATGGTATCTTCTTTACATATTTTTTTTGCATGGTAAAAAGTATTCTTAATATTTTATTTTCTGAGAGTTATTAGATATATGGTCAAACCATCTACACACAGCAAACGTAGTGTTGCTGTAGGATGAACAGAAGACATAGTTTCTGTTTCTCAATAATTCAATTAAATGGAAAAATTTAAGTTGTTCTTGTTATTAAATCAATGTGTTGCAGAACAGTCCTGTAAAGCTTTATTTACTCTTTTTTTTAGATTACACATGTGCAAGTGCTTACTGACATGTCAGTCTCCATTCCTTTTTCTTTTGTCACTTTCAGGAGGAGTTTTCCCTGAAGATTTCTCCATTCTGTTCACTATCAAGCCCAAGGCTAGACTCCAGTCTTTCCTTCTATCTATATACAACAAACAAGGCCTCCAGCAGCTGGGAGTGGAGGTGGGCCGAGCCCCCGTCTTCCTATATGAGGACCAACATGGCAAGCCCACCCCAGAGGAATACCCTTTGTTCCGCTCCATCAACCTTGCTGATGGCAAGTAAGTGATTGCCTTTTCTGAAAAAAAAAACCTCACTGGAGATAAAACCTGGGTGGTTGACTTTAGTGCTTCCAGAATCTTCCCTGTCCTGTGGTTTAGCCAGATTTAAATTGGGTTTTGAATGTTGGAACCTTTGTGGTGAAGCCTGTGGGGTTGTCTCAAAATGAGAGCAGCACGAATTAAAAATCATTTCAAACATTTTTAATATGATTAATAGGTCATGTTTTATTTCAAACAAAACCAGTCTTCCCAAAGTATTTTCTCAAGCTCCTCTGGCCTTCTAAAGTGACTTACTATTCTGCAGATTAATTATTACCATGTGTTTGTTTAGTCATTAATAGCACATGGAACAAGTCAGGCTATAATGGCAGATAAATTGTAGCTAACAATATAATGACAGCCTTTGTTTTGTCTTGATAATTTACAGCCATGGCGTAGTGATATGGTGCAATGGTGAGGATCCTTATGAACTGCATAGCTCCCTTGTGAAGCATATTCAAACCTCTATTAAAAGTTGCCATTAATCATTTATATAAATGGGACCAGAGAGGCATATAAGTGTTTCAATGTGTGGCTTTTGTTCTGTTAAAAAAGTATATCACAAAATATATGTAAATGCAATGCTTTGGAAAAATATTCATGCTCCTGTTTTCACATTTTGTGACATTACATCTAAACAATTTTAAGTGACTGACTTAGAATGTTGCATTGTTTTTAAACCATTTTACAAATAAAAATAAAAAGAGCATTAGGGGAATTTGTATTGAAACCCCTTCATGGTGATACCTCTGTCTCTAAATAAAACCCATCATGAAGGTGGATTTAAATCAAGGCTAAAAACGTATTTGCTTAAAGATGGTTTTGAATAATATTAACTAAAATTCCACAAATTTTAGTCTGAATTACAACTTTAGTATGCCACTGCAATGTAATCCTTTCCTCTTTTTTTTTAGTCTTTATTTTGTGAAGCACTTTGAATGGCCTTGTTGCTGAAATGTGCTATGCACATAGACTTGCCTTGCTTATCTTCATCAATTCCCTTTTAAAATCACAAGTGAATAACCACAGACATACCAAGATGTGACCTTTCATTTAAATTTTAGCTGGGGCGCCTTTAGTCAGAGAAAAAGGCAAAGGGTTGACAGTAACTACTTTTTCTAACTAAATAAATAAGTTTGTTATTCAATTTTGAGTATTTTGGCAATTTTTGGCTCCAAATGATTACATTAAGTTAAGTCAGTTTATTTATAAATTACACTTCAGTAACAAGATGATTCAAAGTGCTTTGCATGACATCAGTTAATGAAAGTCAACTCTAAACGTACGGGTTTTAGCCTTGATTTAAAAGTTCTCAGTGTTTTGGTTGTTTTGTAGATTTCTTGATGTCTGTTCCAGATTAGCAATGCATAAAAACTAAATTCTCCAGGGGGGGCCAGAGTAAGGATTTAAGAACTGCTCTGGTTCACTAGTTGTAATGAGAACACAAGCAACTTCAGCTGTGTCTTTTTAGGCAGACCTGTGAAGTCATTGTTGCAGTATTCAATTGGACCAAATGCATGGATGAGTTTCTCAAGATCTTGTTGGAACATTAGTTCTTTAATCCTGGAAATGTTCTTAGGTGACACAAGGCCAACTTTGTGATCGTCTTTATATTTATATCTCTGAAAACTCCCATCTGAGTCCATAACTGCACCCAGATTTTGGGCCTGCTCGGTAGATTCCAGCTGTAATACCTGGAAACTTCTCTGCAATAGCTAGTAATGGCTGTGTGGTGATTCTTGGTCATTCCTCATTATGTCCAAAGATAATAACTTCACTTTTGTTTCTGTTCAGCTGGAGAAAGTTTTGGCACATCCACGCATTGATTTGTTCTAAACATCTGTTCAGGTTGGAACAGATGTTCGAAGTCACCTGGTGACTTTGCAATGTAGAGTTGTGTGTCACCTGAATAGTTATGGTTACTAATCATATTTTTTGTTATAATCTGACTTTATGAGAGCAAGGGGCCCCAGGTTTGAACTTTGGGGTTCACAACATGCAACTTCTGCATTCTCTGATGACAAGATACCTATTGACACAAAGTAGCCCCTGTTCTCTACAGTCAAGTACTCTTCCAGCTCTCCAGTCGCTTTAATAAGATGTTATGGTCAACAATTTCAAATGCTGTGCTTAGGTCTAACAGAACCAGCACTGAGGTTGCATTAGGAACAATTTATTCAGTAAATCTGTTTTTGTTTTTTGCTAGATCTGTTCTAACTGATGTTTGCGTATACCTTTTTCAAAGTCTGAAGCCTTGTGCATTAAACTATTTTTTTCTAGAAGTTAAAGAAGGTAAAGGTGGCAGAAAAAGTAGAGGAAAACAAGATTGAATTGCCCCATGATCAGTACATAGCTTCCTTTGGTATCAGCACCACCATTTCATATCTGGAAATACATCAATATAAAAGAAGCAAAACTGCAAAGGAGTCATATCACCAGCACCTGCAGAGACAGCAGCATTTAGCAACAGCAAAAGGAAAGTCAGCTGTTTTGTGTGCCAACACTTCTGAAGAAATAAACAAAAATGCAAGATTTGCTACTCTGTGTTGTCTGCACCATTTGGCAGCACATATAATCCATCCATCCGTTCGTTCATCTGCAGTCTACATCTCCTTGTCCTTGTGGGGTTGTGTGGGAGCTGCTGCTTTTCTCCAAGGGTCGTTGAATGTATTCACTCTGAAAAGATCGCCAGTCCATCACAGAGACATACAGGACAAACAACCATGCACAGCTACACACCTGAGGACAACTTAAAATGCATGTCTTTGGACTATGGGAGGGAGTTGGAATACTTGGAGAGAACCTATGCAACCATGGGGAGAAAATACAAAATCTGTAGAAATACCTCAAACCTGGATTTAAACTCAGGACATTGCTGCAAAGCCTCAGTGCTACTAACTGTGCCACTGTGCAGACAAACCAATCCCTGCAACCACCTGAAATTTAAACATGGACAATTACTACAGAATGTAACTTAAATGTATGTATTAGTTCAAGTCACTAGAGCATAAGTCATGCACATTTTCACCAAAGCTGAATAAATGTGTAGGATCTTTCAATAACTTCAGCAAAATGTAGGTAGATCTAATAGTAGTCATGACATTAATATTAGTTGGTAATGGTCTTATGTTATATTACTAATTATTAACTTAGTAATATAAGTTACTAATTATGTTACTAAGTTAATAGTAACTTAGTTGGGGGTTGTAGTTTCAATGCATGTCCATTTCTCATTTTTTTGTTTCTTTTTTTAAAGGTTTGGCAAGTATAGTTTTGCATGGTCCTTTACATAAAGAACTTTGATGTAGTTGCTTATGGGGTTATACTTTCTGACACACCATTTCGAATGGTGTACGTACAATCTTTTTCTGTTGTTGTGTTTGTAAAAACAAACGACAACTTTATGTCCAATTCTACTAAAAGACTAGCCCTTACTGTTTAACGTCTAAGGGACTGTTTTAGAATTAGTTTGTTAGCTCTCTTTTGTTCCAATCTATATGGACATTTAATGACACAGATAATTGCAAACTTCCTGTCTTATAATTGCCTTGCAAATCAGCCCACTTTTCAGTGTCATTAACGTTTTCCTCTTTGTGACTCAGATCCTTGTTTTAATTGGACTGTGTCTACAGCTCGCAGCAGATCACCTGGCGTACAGAATAAGAAATACCCTTGCCAGTTTACTTTGGCATTAGACTCTGTCTCCATCAGTTGCAGACCAAAAGTAATACAAAAAATGGCAGCTGGTTGTATAAAATTTGCCTCATTCTGTTCACTGCTGTTCTGACAGTGGTTGGTCAACCACTGTCAGATGTGTTAACATTTGTCAGTTCCTGTTTTAGAAGCTGTAGAACTGTACAACAACAGACTGCACTAAAGTGCCTTTAGACTTTGTAGAAATCATTTCAGAACTTGTGCCTTTTTCACTTGCTTATTTGGACTGAATGCAAATATAAATTTGTCTTTGAAGGTGTTTTGCAGGTGGAGAGAGGTTCTATGGAAGTGGGTTAACTGTTGATCAGATCGCTACGTTCTGCCAAGTGTATCTAACAAATCCTACCTTTAAAAATCCAATGTCGCATTATGACAGCTCATATTAATATAAGTAAAACTAGCTGGGCATAACCACTTAACAATTGGCAAACCAAAGGCTTGTCCCTAATGTGTAGAACAGGAAAACATTCTTTTCATGTCTGTACTCAAAATTTTATTGATGACCTTATGATTGATCTGGAGCTTTAGACAAACTACCAGGCAGATTTTGTTTCACTCACTGAGACAGCTGTTTTCCATCTACTGACTGGCTCTTGTATTTCAAAAAGTAGGAAAGCAAACAAATGGAATAGTCCCTGATCAGTGTGTGAATGTGACTGAATGTAGAGTTGAAGTCCTCTGAACTAGATAAAGTACTATGCAAGTACTATTCTCTTAGTTCATAATTTCTGACCTTTCATTTTATCTGACAGATGGCACAGAGTCGCTATCAGCGTTGAGAAGAAGAGCATTACCATCTTTGTGGACTGTAAGAAGAAGTTGACCAAACCACTTAAAAGAAGTGACCAAGCTGTGATCGACACTGAAGGCATTACAGTCTTTGGTACCAGAATCTTGGATGACGAAGTCTTCGAGGTAAATTTGAATTTTAGACTCTTGGTGTATCTGTCTGCGTGTTCTGTTTTAACAATGAAAAATGCATCTGGGGCACAGCTGAGTGATGCCTTTTTAGTCTGAAGACTTAGAGGTTTTTTAATTTAATTTTAAAAGGTATTGAATTAGGCTTGTCCTTGGCGTATTCCAATGACGGGTGGAGATAGGTACCAGCCCCTGGTTGACGTGTCATGGATAAATAATGGATGTTTAGATAATCTGGACTGATGACAAATGATCAAAATTAAACTAACAAGATTCAGCTTCTTAATAGCCTACATGTGTGAAGCGTTTCTTGCTTTTGAAGAAAACAGTGCACATATTTGTGACAATGGGGTTGCAAAGACAATCTGTTAGCAATCTATTCACAGTATATGCTGATGGAAATGTATTTTTTTCCCACCATTGTATTTATAATTGTTGTTTTTGGTTATAACCAGAAAGGATACATATAAAAGTAATTTAAGGATATAACTCAGCTAACATATTCACATTCATGTATTGTGAATCTATAACACTTGAAAAGATTTAAGACAATGCACTTTGGGATTTCAGATGCTGATCTAAAAATAAATGTGTGTTTGACTTTTGTGCCAGCATTTACTAGATACTTGTTGACTTTGGTTACAGTTGAAAGCATAATCATTTTATTTACAGCTACCACTTGAGACAAGAAGAAATTAGAATTTTTTGCTCAGAGTCCAAACATTTCAGTGACACATTTAAAGGCTATAGATTTTAGATTTTTTTAAATTAGGTTTTGAATACCACTCTGTGAATTATATTGGCCAGAACAATAATGATGGATTTGGTTGCATGTATCATAAAAGGCTTCTTGCACAGTGTGTTATTCATTATGTTATTCTAACCCTCAGCACAGACTGAGTTGTTTTAAATATGTGACTAGAAGACAGAAGTCTACTTTCAGAATATTTTGTAATATTATTTAAATATTTAGAGCACAATGGTTAGAATGGAAATCTAGACCATGCAGAATTATTCATTTGGTTTTGTGAGGGAGTTTGCATATTTGTGGCCTGCACAGGTAGCATCTTGCTGAGTGTAAAATGTGAGCTAAATGCTACCATAGGAAACAGATCCTCTTTGATGTCACTGCATATGGAATGCATGCAAAGAGGAGCAGCCTGCAAGATGTTAGCTTCTGGGTCAGAGATTACTTTCCACTGTGAAGAAAGCTGAAAATGTTGATGCCACTTTTCATCACGAGCAACATGAGATCATGAAGTTGAATTTGATTTAAAACTTTGTTTTGCTCATATTGTATAGATTTACTGTAACAAAGTCAATTACTTATAGGAAACAAGGGTGGGTGATTCAGTTAATTAGAAGATGAGAAAAATAATCGTAGCCCTTGGTGTTTCTACTGTTAATTCAGGATGGAGCTGCTTTGCTCTTGGAAAGCTCATTGTTTAAAGACCTATTACACTAAATAGTGTAAATTACAGAGTAATTTGTTTTGCTCCTTTTAGAACCTTTAAACGGAAATTGCCATGTTTCTTCCAAGAGTTTGGGCTTTTCACATGTTGCAAAATGGTGTTAATTAGTGTTTAAGATAAAAGAAACCACAAATCCTAACAAATTCTAAGCTAATTATTTTCATGTTAAGTAGGATATTTTGGGATTGCTGATTACAAAATGAATGTTTATGGATAATCCACATATTTTCCTGATCTTTTATTTGTTCTAGATAGTTGTTGCATTTCGAGCTTTATGAAAACTTGCCTAAGCCAGGGGTTCAATTTGTACTTTGTCGCTGTGTCTGTATCTCTTTTCATCTATACATTTGTGAGTTCATGTCTTATACTGGTAAAATCCTCTGTTTTAAGTTAAGTAAAAGTTTAAAATATTATGGACATATGCTTTGATACATAAGTTAGGAATTATCCTCTGTTGTTTCCTTTTTTGTTGAATTCAAAGCTACTAAATACTGTTTAGAGGTTCTGCAACACATTCAGGGTTTGTTACATTTAATTACTGAACTTTCTTTGCATTGTAGTTCTGGTAAGTGTGGCCACTTCCAGTATCAACCAGTAAAATAATTTCTGTATCTTTGCTGCTAATCTTAAAAACTCAGCATAATCTCATTTAAAAAGTATATATATCTCTTTCACATTATTAAACATGTGCTGATGTTCTCTTAGTCAGGCTTCTTTGTGATTCTTTGAGTTTGAAATAGCTTTTAGATTTTTACCTGAAGCAGTCCATCCTTGGGCTTTTAGTTATATACCAATGCTTATTAACAATTCTTAAAACTTCTTTCAAGCTTTTTTTCTAGAAGAATTGTTTGTAGTGGAAAAATCCTATGACAAAAGATACTTGCTATTACTTTGTTGTTAGGTTGTAATTACTGAGCCTCACAGGTAATTTCTCTATTAAACTCCTTTTGACATTGAGCACATATCTATCCTGCCGCACTAGATTACACAAGCAGGTGTCAAAGTTGGAAGCAAAGACAAAAGTGAAGGCTAGAGGAAAATTTGAGCAGTGTGCTTAGTCCTCCTGGCCTGAAGAGCACAGATGTTTAAGAGATATGCTCACTGACCCTTTCCCTAAGTGCTACAGCTCTCCACCTCCCCTACACTCACCATCCCTGTTTTTTCTCCAACTTTTAAAGAATATTTTGAATTTAAAATAACATATAGTTCTCATTTTAATCAAATCCGTGTGTTTTTTGTTTTGTTGTTTGTTTGGAGTGAATCTCAGTCTGTATGTCTTGATGAAGAGGAGGAGGAAAGCGAGGTGAAGATATTTTGTTCATGTGCCTGATATTACTGTAGGGCGGATCGGTCCAAAAATGCTGTCTCTGGAGCAGGACAGACTCTGGCAGGAGAACAGCAACAGTCTGATGGGCTCCAAACTTTAAATGAATAATTGTTTACAGTTTATAGTTGAGTTGGCAGAAAGATAAACATAATGACTGTTTCTCATATGCCTCGGCCACACTTTTGTTTCAGATACAGTTAATTGAAATATGTATATTTAGTTGAGAATGCCTCTATTCATCATGGGATATTTTTATGTATTTTTGGAAACTGAGTGCGAGATGACCACAAAAATTAGTACTTAATTTTGAAGTGAGAGGATTATACATACATATATATATATATATATATATATATATATATATATATATATATATATATATATATATATATATATATATTTTATTTTTTTTATTTTTTATTACATGTAAAACCAGAAAAGTGTATCATTCATTCATGTCCAGTCCCCCAAATACAATAAATACACGAAGCATGTATTCAGGTGTGTTGAAGTAGAGATACATCTAAAGGTTGCAGGAGACTGGCCCTCGAGGCCTGGAGTTGCCCACCACTGATCTAAATAATATTTGAACGATCCAGAAAATGGTCACTTTACAATCTAAGAAACATACATTGTTTAGAGCTACTTTCCCACTGGAAGGCAAAGTGAGGCAACCCCAGTCTCAAGTCTTTCTGTTTTCTTGTCAATTTTGCCTCTATTTAGCCACATCAATCTCTGGCCGTCTTCCCTGTCCCATAAAAACACCACCATTTTATAAGTAGGGATTGTTTGTTCAGCATGTTATTCACTGTTAGGTTTCCACTAACCTTAGGATTCCCAGGTACAACAAAAGGTTCAGTTTGCTGCACTCCAAGAACCAAGTTACTGTTAAAATAAAGCCATGGGAAGCCTCATCTGCAGTCCTTAGACATCTATTTTTGGTACATTTTAAACTGTGCCATATTGTTTCTATTTTCAAATGCTAGATTTAGATGTACAAAGCTTGGTATTGTTCTAGAACCTAAGCCTGCTTTTGGTTTCTCCTTAACTTTATTCCTGACTGTCCTGGTGTGCTCATTGGGCTCATCAATCTGTTTGTTCCCTACTGTTCTCCAACAACCCCCTCATGCCTTTACAGAAGTGTGTTATTCATAACAAGATCAGCTTACACACATACCAACTATTTTCATCAAAAGCATTTGAAAGGTCAAAGGGGCTCATTGCAAATGAGGTTTGTACAAAACAAGCCATTGTCTGAAAACTCCCTAACAATTTAGTATACTTGTTTGCTTTCTGACATAAATGGGGTTTTTTGGTTGTTTTTTTTTTACTTTAAACCTCACTGAAATATATATTGACTATAATAAGTAATAGTTGAGACATATTAGGACCAAGGTGATTCCCAAAACCATTTTCTGACATTAAGGCGCTGAGAAAGCAAAGAAAAATAAACCTAACCAGCAAGCAGGTGGTTCAAGTACTTCAACAATCTTGTGTGCTACTGGGAGGGAACATGTTTGAACATTCAAAGGTTACCAGATATTGTACACCCACAGTGCTTGAAAAGAAATGTTATTCTTGTGTTGACAGGAAAGGCTGAATTTGACAGAACACTGGAAGAAATCTGGAGAATATTACGCTGTTGTACTGTTTCTGTGTTCAGTTCCTCCTGGTTCATTATTTTCCCTGTTCTGTTTTAAATATTCCATCTGTTCCTTTGTTCTTTCAAGATGAGAGGGACTGGTGAAGAATGATTTTTTTCATAATATGTCATGTTTTTTTTTTTGTTTTGTTTTTTGATTTACAGTCTATAAATTAAATGCATATACAGTGAATTTCTGTTAGTGCTCACCATTGCAGTGAACAGAGAGCAGAGGATTTTAACTTAAGGTAGTAGCTGCACAAACAGATGTTAGCATGACACATCAAGTTAGTTTTTGTTAACTAAAACACCATTTGTAGCATTTTAGCTGGTGCTAGAATACCTAACTTCAGCACAATCAGTATTTTCCATTCAGTTTCTAATAATAACTGAAGAGTGAATATTATCATTTTAGGTTAATATTGCATTTTTTGATAGCTTCTGTTTCTTAGCATTGCAGATAATGTTGGCTATTGTTTACTAACTGCTATCTACTAACACCCATGTTTGGCATGATAAATGTTTTCTGTCAATAGCAACATGATAATGCTAACATGTTTTCTTAGTCAGCATTATCCAAATAAGATTCATACTCTTTTAGCAAAATTATTACCAAGTTACGTTCATAATGGCCTTTTAAGCTCAAAGCTCATGCATTATTAGCAGTAGGGAATTTTATTATGACAGTGGGTAACACAGACGGAGTGGAGTTAACATTTCTTCAGAGCTTTTTCTAGTGTATGCCGGGT
The DNA here is from genome assembly GCF_001444195.1 of Xiphophorus couchianus. Lineage (NCBI taxonomy): Eukaryota > Metazoa > Chordata > Actinopteri > Cyprinodontiformes > Poeciliidae > Xiphophorus > Xiphophorus couchianus. Next base: position 21,718,097 of record NC_040233.1, read on the forward strand.
TTTCTTAGGTTTTTTTTAAAGGTTTCAAATGTTATGCAAATATTTTGGAGAGCTGATCAGCATGTTATATACATTTTCTGATGAAAAAAACTGAATTGCATTTTGGTCTATATGGGGATTTCCCCCACTGAACTGGTTACAGTGATAAAATGAATAGTTTTTACGTAGCACTGGTTGTTTTGCTTTCCACCTTTAAATTACCTTAATCTCCTATTCTGGCTCTGGTAAACACCTTTTGTGCTTCCTCTAAGCTAATTATTACACATTTCAATGGTGCTGATAATAGTTAAATGAGTCTAAATTCTTAATAACAACTTCCCCTCTGCAGAGTGTTGCTCAAGGGATCTGGTGTGCTTATGTCTTCTGTTTTCAGAATTGCAAAAATAAGATTGGACTTTAGCTTTTTATTGCTGATCAGTACTGGAAAGTGTGAAATCATCCTATTTCCGCTTTCTTGGGACAACTCTACCCTAAATTTAACACCATCAGTGGTTTCATTTAAGTCAGCTTTATTGAAAAGAGAACCTTTAAGTCAATGAGAGGAAAAGTACTTTAGAAGTCTGAAAAGACATTAGACCAACACACAACTCTCTACCGTACAAACATAAATACAGAAGGATAAACACTCTACAAGCCAAAGAAAGGTGTTTAATTTCTTCCCGTCTCAGTAAAACTCATTTCTGTTGATTAAGTTTCTAAGTCCAATATGTTCTTAATCTCTTAGAGTCAAGGAACAAACCATGTATTTGTTTATGCCTCTAAATTAGTCCAGTAAAGACATGATTACAAAAAACAGTCTTGCACCTCCACCCGTCTTATGATCTGTTGCCAGCAGGAGCTGTATGTATCCAATCAAAGTCAGATCTTTATTTTTCAGTTTTGGTTAACTTGACTGTGGAGGCTCATGAATTGCTTCTTGTAGCACAAACTGCGCTCACCTCCTGCTGGCAATCAAAAACATATTTATGACTCTCTAGTAACGAATCATTTCCAGAGACAAATTTTATAGTCAGCTGCGCACTTGTAAAAAAAAAACAACTTTGCTTTTTGTTTTTCCACCCATTGTGAATAATATCTTCTAGGTCCTCTTTGTGAGTCAGGAAGGATACTCCTCACAGCAGGCGTCAAAAATACCACAGCCCAGAAATAATAAAGCTTTGTCTATGTGCTTCCATAAACTTTTGAGTTTATAAATGAGCTTCAGGAACAAAGAGGAAGCTGTTTATTCTCTGTCTCGCATGAAATGGTTACTTTCTCTTTGAATGAACTATAAATAGATCCACCTTATTCCTTTGTGCCTCAGCCTAGAGTTGACAATGTCGAGACATGTTGTAGTTGCGGAAAAACACATTAATGTGTTTACTGATGTGCATTCGTGACAGGATAATTTATCCCATTACGCATGGAAGAGTGTCGAACAGATTGAGCACATTGCTGTAGATCATTCCTGGGATTCCGAGGAGGAACATGAACAGATGCCAAAAAGATGTGCAGCCTGACCCAGACGTGAACGTCAACAAAATGAACTGAGATATGCACAAGGAAGTCAGAAGGATGAAAGGAAAAGCAGAGGGAGGCGTAGGATGAGGGTTCCACCAGGGAGTGTGGGATTGACTGAATCATTGCGAGGCCTAGGTAACTGTCTTGTGCGGGTGGTCTTTCTGTCGTTTTTAATTAACATATTTTGTTCTTGTAGTGACTGTATGTGTGCTTAACACAGAAACTTTTGTTTAAAAGAGGAAAACTCTAAGAATAAGATGTTTGGATAAGAATAAGATGTGACTTACAGAGAGGACAGCTTTTAGAAAAGGGGGAAGCAGACAGAACTCATACCAGCTTCAGTGTGTCCCTGTTTTATCACTCTTGTCTTTTCTTATCTTTGACTTACAAATTTTGTAAATAAAAAACAAAAACAAATTGTAGGCTGCGCCATAACATCTACTCTGTTATTACTTTAACACATTTTGTTTTTCAGCTGTTGATTCTGTTAAGTAAGAACGTTTTTCAAGTGCACCTCTTTCACAAATGTTTGTCTCCAGTACAACAAACTGCCTTCAATAATAAGGCATGCATCGGTGGAACATTGATCCTCTGTCTAATTTCAGCTGTGCTATAAATGTGTGAGAAGTTTCTTAGAAAACATTAGTAAAAAAATCAGCATTATGAATCTCAAGAAAGACAGCCATTGTAGTTGTGGTTATGTTTATAAAATTATATCCCAATCTTTGAACATCTCAGAGCACGGATTAATCCATCATCCCAAAGTGGAAAGGGAAGGACACAGCGGTAAATCTACCAAGACATGTCCGTCCACCTAAACCAACAGGCCAAGAAATAGAGCATTAATCAGAAATGCAGCCAGGAGCCCCATGGTTACTCAACAGGAGCTGCAGAGATTCATAACCCAGGTAGAATAATCTTTTGACAGGACAACTATCAGTTATGGATGCATGGCAACGATTCAAAACATACCCGATTTACAGTTTTCCAAAAAACCTTTAGAGAACAAATCAAAGGGAAAAAGTTCACACTAAAAACACAATGTTTAACACAACATCCCAACATGAATCAGGGTGGTGGCAGCATTATTCTGTGGGGATGCAATTCTTCAGCAGGCACTAGGAAGTAAGGCAGAGGTTATTGGAGTTTATGGAGCTAAATACATTGCAACCCTTGGGGAAACATTCTTTGTTGATTTTTCATTTAGAAAAAAATATATATTGAAGTTTTCCTTAGTGTGACTAACTGTCACTGTTAAATGTATGGTACTATAACAATACAGATTCATAAACAATCATACACCAAAGAGACCGCTGAATTATAAAGTAACATGAAAGATTAAAGTGATAAAATGACAAATGTTTTCAACCGAAGAGTACTGATCTGAACTGACTATGCCTGCATAAACCCAAAAGCTTAATGAATCTGTGTTTAGTTTAAGTTGGCCTAACACTACTCAGGTTTACTGGTTACATATGATGTGAGTGCAGAGCGATGGGTATTTAATGTGTTCCAGAGATCTAAGCTTATACAGATGTTGCCTCCTGTAATTTAATGCACTCTGCATGTATGTGCTTCCTTCTAAAGAGGCCACCCGGACTGTGTTCTCTCTTTGCTTTCCGAGAGTTATTTTGCACATTTTTATCATTTAGGTGGAATTCAAAAGATCTGAAACAGGTAGATGGATATTAATAGCATTCTTAAGATTGAAGGCAAAGCACGTCCCGGTTTTGCTGTAAATCCGGGACGTGTAAATCACGTCCCGGCATATTTTCCATGATAATGGAAAAGGAGGAGAGGAGATCTAATTTCCTTTTCCATAGGCTCATGAAAAACAGACGGCTTCAAATAAGTACAGACTTTGGATTTTTGTCTGCTGAGTGCAGGGGCTTGCCAACCTTAATGATGGAGTAAGGGTAACTGTAGAATAGTTCTTTTTAAAAGCTTTCAGACTCCCCTACAGCCTAGACGCAATCTATAAAGCTTGATCTAATTAATAGTCAAGAGACTACTGTCTTTAGTATTCGACATCCGCCTTGTTTTTTTTATTGTCTCATTTTATTACCGTCATGCTGGTGAAGACCTTGGGCAGTGAAGCCAAAGGGAACAGGAGCACACTTTATTGGCATTAAAGAATCCCTGTTATGCTTTCTGAGTTTTCCCCTTTTTTCTTCAGCATTTTTTATAGCTTTTGATGCCTGACTGTGTCGGTGGAGCAGCAAAGTCAAAAAATCCATGTCAGAGGCAGTTATCATCACCAGCTGAATCACTGCTTCTGAATTTGTGAATCAGATCTTTCGGACGGTAGTTCCGGATTTTCTGCTGTAGCTGTACTTATCTAAACTGCATGCCTGTGATATGCATTTCAGTGATTATTCCCCAGTGACTAACTTGGCACAAGTCAAAGAGAGAAAGTGCAGCTGGCTATACTCCTACAGTAGGCTGACCAGTCAGAGCAGACTGGGCCGAAATGAAATGAGGTATTCAAGGCTTGACCAGGAGCCATGCAACAATGAACAGTTCCTTTTCTGTTGACCTGTTTCACATTTCATCACATTACAAACATAAACTTTACTTTATTGGAATTTTATGTGGCACACCAACATAAAACAATCATCCAATTTTGAAGTGAGAGAAAATCGACATGTTTTCAAAGTGTTTTGCTAATAGAAATCCCAAACTAAAATCCAATGCAACCAACTGCCTTTAAAAGTCTCCTAATCAGCTAATAAACCCCCTTGAGGTCAATTGTTCTGTGAAGGCCTCGGAGATGTTTTAGAAAACATTAGTGTTTTATCACATATGTCAGTGATAAAATTGTGAAAAACTAAAATTTGTTTTTTGTACACCTAATTGGACATTCTTCAATCCATCAACCAGGAAGAGAATATAATGTCAACACTGCAAAGCAACCAAAACAGCTACACATCTAACCTGGGAAGAAGACTTAAAAGGAACTTTTTGACCAACAATCACAAACCTATGTGTGGCAGAAAAGTCAAAATTCCTTTTGGTGAAACTTGGTGGTTGCAGCATCATTCAGTAGGACGATCTTTTGGAGCAGGGACACTTAAACTGAACATAGTTGATGGGAAGATGGATGTGACTAAATACAGGCTAATATTGGGAAGTATACCAATCAGAAGCTGAAAAAGTCATTCACTGAGGTTCACCTTCCAGCATCACATCCTGAGGTTCAGTGAAATTGTTCAGATTTAGAGTCAAAAACCTTATGAAGCCAAAGAGACATTTTGACACTTGATTCTCCAAATTCAGACCTTGCTCTATTTTGAAAAAGTTGAATTTTCTAATAATTTAGTTTCTAGATGTTCAAATCGGGAGTGAAATAAAAGGATAGATCCATCTTTTGTAAAGTTGTTGTAAAATAACTAATGTTTTATATATATAAATATAAAAAAAAAAAAAATTCCCTTCTCACCCACCGCGGGTGGTTCTTATCCTCTGAGCTCGGGTCCTCTACCAGAGGCCTGGGAGCTTGAGGGTTCTGCGCAGTATCTTGGCTGTGCCAAGGACTGCACATTTCTGGACAGTCCAGAAATGTGTATATATATATATATATATATATAATATATATAATATGATATATATATATAATATATATAATATATTATATATATATATAATATGAAAGCATATTCTAGGACATACTGTACAATCAAAATAGGAAAAAGGATAGTTTGATGTATAGTTTTTTTAAATTTTATTTTGTTTTCCCTGATGCAGTTACCAATCCTTAATGGTAACAGGAATGGTAACTGCAGCCTTCCTATTATCATGGATATTCATTCAGTTACAACAAGTTTATCCATATATGAACTCAGTTTAAAACAATGTTAGAATTGTGTGTGGAGTAGAAATAAAATCTTTTGGTGTTTTGTTTCTCAACTTGTCAGATTTTTCGCTCATTTTTACCTGTTTCTAACTTTTTTCTCGTGTACCTGATGTGGCTAAAGCTCAAAGCTCCAGGTTGAAGACATTTTCCAAACCAAACCAATCTGGAAAAAACACATTTCAGAGAAGAAAATTAAATACATGACACCACAGACCATCTCACAGCCTTCTGTTGGATATCAGCTGTAAATTAACCAACAGACTCCTTGTTTATCTATGCAGCCACAAAGGATAAAAAAATAACCTTTATGTGGGAATTTTTTACGCGCTTCCACTGACTCACTTCTTTCTTTTTTCTTTTTTTCTAGGGTGACATTCAGCAGCTTTTGATATTGTCAGATCCCAGAGCCGCCTATGACTACTGTGAACACTACAGCCCTGACTGTGGAAAACCCAGCCACCATGACACTCCACAGGCCCAGGAACCAGAGGAAGAGGTCAGCATCTATGGTTTGATTTGTTAAAATATGGATCAGAATCATATCAGGGTCCTATAGAAAGAAGACGTCAGGACGAAGTGTGGCAGTTGGGAGTTGTAGGCAGGATAATGTTTCATTCTCTTAATCGCATATGGCATGGACAGAAAAGACCACAAAGGACAAAATAAGCAGAAAGCTTGGCTCACTGATCATCCCATGAATTTTAAAACTGTTCTAATTGTTTTTTTGGGGGGGAGGGGGTGGGATGTGGATTTTGCAGATGATTGAAAAGAAACAAATTTAAACTAGGTGCTATTTCAACCAACTGCACATATATCCTTCAATTTGTGGCATCCCAAAAATTCTGCAGCTATAGACAGGAAGCTTGAGAAAAGCTTGAGGAAAACTGTCAAATCTGTCTTTTTCTCCAGTCTGTGTTTTATTGGTGGAAAAACAATGACATATCAAAATACATGCCTGGGTTTGAAATGAAAGTTTTATTGGTACTGTCTCCAAAACATCCCTCAGAGTCTTTTAGGCAGATTTGTGTAAAGGCTTTAGTTTCTTTTCATCTTTACGCTTTGTGCTCTTTTACAGTTTTATCTTATGGTTGATATTTTCCTTCAGTTTTGCATTAAATAACTGATGAACTCATTTTGGAAACTTGTTATTTTTTCCTGCCTCGAAGTCTTAGCCCACTTTGGAGTGGCCCCGAGATTTATATCACTAACGAGTTCAGCAGGCTCTGCCCAGACTCACAGGGAAATTTAAGCTTTTCCTTCCCCGGCTACTTCCAATACCTGGAAAAGCAGACTTTTGGTTCAAAACAAAAAAGAAGAGAAGCCTGTTCTTTATTCAAAACTATTGGCAGAATAGCAGGTACCAGCACTGGAAAATATTGCTTCATCATCAAGTTACTTTTCTGAGCCAACATAAGGAGGTTGTCAATTCCAAATAGACAGAAGGGAGCAGTTTGGCTTCAAGGACATTGTAAATCTGGTTTATTTATTGGCGTATTCTGTACAGTTAAGACAGGAATGTTCTTCCTACATTCCAGCTCAGTTTGTTAAACTTGCTGACTCTCAATATGCAAAAAAATAAATTCCACAATGTAGCTATTGTTTTTGTAATGAAAAAGCCTGAAGCAATTCAAAGTAATTGTGAATAAAACTTCTTTTGAAGATGTTTTATCTCATGAAGCTTGCTGACTTGCATCACCATTCAGTATCAGCTGTTGGGCCGAAGGAGGAAGAGAAAGTAAGAGCCACCTTTTTATGAGAAAACACATCTATTCATGATTTTCAATCTACCCTATTATAAATCCATTCAGCTTAGTCCACGTACTTCAACACCATAAATAAATACTCTTTGTTTCTCTCTGAGCCTGTCTGGATGCTAAGGCCAGGACTTCTTTTATGTGACCTTCCCCTCCAGACCACATAACTGAGGCCAACGTTGAAACTTGTATTATTTTATGAGCTTAGCAGCTGCCTAGAGACTAATATTTATGCTTTTGCTGATTGGGTATTGCATATCAGGGGCTGCTCTGTTATTATAATCTACCTTGCCTCTGTTTGGACAATGACAATAAACCTTTATTCCAGGGGTCTCAAACTCGCGGCCCGCAGGCCAACTGCGGCCCTCGGGACGATAGTTTGTGGCCCCCGCCTTAATATGAAAGTTTAATGTTAGTGCGGCCCGCGAGTCTGATATAATTGGCACTTTTCAGTGTTGTGTGCGGAGCTGAATGAACTTACCAATCACGGTGGAGCATATTGCTCTCGGGGGCGGGACATCGGCCGGGCCTATTTGCATTTTCTATTTGTCATTATTTGCATGCGGTACATGCGCAATTTCCGTGGCCGCTCCCGCTTCACGTGCTTCAGCATCCAGTCTAGACCCGGAAGTTGCTGATCAGTGTAACGTAATTAAGGTTAGATGCTGTAACGCTTGGGTTGTGTTTAAGGGAGGAGAGGAGGCGGCAGATTCGTCAGGACGGTCAAAAACTCACAACCACACTGGTACTGGGACTTCCACAGTGTTGTCCTTTAATAAATACGCTCTTCACCAACCTTACAAAGCCCGGTTGAACGGCTGCTATATTATCAGACATGAAAATTGAGCAGCGTCCAAACAACCCGTAACATTACTAAAAAGTTAGGGAGCTAACATGTCCGTCTAGCACGTTTCTCCCACGCTGTCTACAGAGAAGCCGTGGCGCATACTTCTGACATCGTTAGCAATACTAGAGTATCTTAAAGAGACACTACACAATTACGGCTGTTACAGCGCCTGACTACGGCCAAATATGGTAATAGGCAATCAGAAAGGTTCAGCTGAGGAGACCGTGTGTGTGAATGCGGCCCAGCCTCACCCAGACTCTACCTCCAGCGGACCCCGGGTAAATTGAGTTTGAGACCCCTGCTTTATTCACAAAGGACCGAAGAAGATGCTTTACATCATTATATGTTGGTTGTCTGTGCTTCTGGCAGAGCTAGTTGGACTAGTGGGTGTTTCTTAAAAAACAACTCAGATATGTGTTTTTGTGTATCTATGTATTTTTGAGGTAGAGGCACTTAAATCAGTGTAGCGAAGGAAACACAATGGATATGCCATTCTGAAAACTGTAGAGGCAAAAGGACTCCAGTCATTTTTTTTTTCTTTTTCAGAAACAAAATCATTTCTGAATACCACAGGTTAACAAAAATAAAAATTACAACAGTATGTGTCTTTTGAAAGAAGTCAAAAGTACAACAAGTACGCTCCCTACATTCAGAATTCACATTTGAAAGTCGTCGTACTTAATTGCATTTTTTTCCCCTCAGTCATGACTAACTGGGCTGCACAGTGACACAGTCGTCTCAAATGCTGCCTTTACAGCAGGAAGGTCTTAGGTCCTTCCTGCCTCCATGTACGACCTCAGACCAGATCACTGTGCAGGTTCTCTATGGGTACATTATCTTCTTTAGAAAATGGATAGATGTATTAAACTGAATTGACATTTTCCTTAAGTCTAACCTTATTTACCTGTAAACTTATTAGGTGTAAAATGCTTTAAACTCTACTTTCACCCTCCCAGATTTGATCAGTGAGTATCGCAGTAAGTCTTTTGATTTAATAATTAATATTACACAGTGAGCCTTTTATTACATCTTCATTTTTTATTGCTCTAGCTATAAAAATTGCTATGACTCCATGTATTAGTACTTCAATAAATATGGCTTACAGTACAAGTCTTTTAAAGAGCCATTAATGACAATAACAAGTGTTTTGTAGACAATATTAAGCAGTAACAGCAGAACATTGTTACAGGGTTTATTTGAGAACGTTTTCATTAACTAAAGGTCAGAATGATTTGGAAAATTGGGAAAAACACTCATGCATACAGAAAACAGATATTTTTGGGGGTTATTTTTTTATATCGATTTGAAATTTGGCCCCTTGTTCTTTAATTGGCATGGTATATATTTACTTTATGTTGTTTAAATATAAGGACCAGACTGTTTAGAAAACTGAGTCTTATGCATACTATGATTTTGCTTACATGCTGTAACATCATCTTTTGGTTCTTACAGTATCCTGTCTACGACTACGGTGAATTATATGAATACGGTGAAGGGGAGGTAACCACTGATGCTCCGCCTACACCAGGAGCAAAGACTGAGGTAAATATTGATTTCCTATACAACTATTATGATTAGTTGTATAGTTCTTAGTATTTTTGATCATTTAAATTCTTCATTTAGTTCCTTTTGCTTTCTAAATATTACATATTTTATTGTATTTTGAGGTTGTTTTTTGCATGCATGCCTGCATGCCACCCTAAACATCTTTGTAAAAATTAACATTCTTAAAGTTGCTCCTTTTTACCTAGTGGGAAGGGATATTCTGTAACCTTTTGAGTAGCTATTGCCCTCAACTCTGACTTTATTTTTTGAACTATGTCTTCTTTTAGACAAAAGCTGGTGGAGAATATTACACTAACGAGTATGACTACACCGAGGTGTATGGGAGTAAGCCTGATCCTCCAACAGAGACCTCCAGACAAGGCGAGGTAACTCTACTACTTTATTTTTCTTTGACTTGCTTCAGCGTTATCCATTTAACAAACATGTCATTATTCATAAAATGGGGTTGGGACCCAATTGAGCGGCATGTGATGTCGAGAGGGAATCTACAAGTAATCTACAGAAATAAACCTAAATTGAAGTGACTGGAGAAAGCAACTTTTGCTGGAAATAATGAAGCTGTTTGGCTAGTTAATTACTGGTGTTTCCTTAATGTAGCAATCAGTACACCTGCAAAAAAATATTACCTTTTTGCACTAACAAATTCTCCATGTCTCCCCACTTCTGATCCCAGACTTACGATGCTGAAATAGGGGAGGATTATGTCACTGGTGTGGATGAGGTTGGAGTGGACCCCACTGTTGCTGTGGAAAGTGCTGTGGACCCAGTGGACCCACCAGTGAAGGTGCAACCTGAAACGGATGTGAAAGAGTTTAAGGAATACGACATGAAGGAATATGATACCAAAGAGTTTGTGGAGAAACCCTACGACTATGGCACTTATGTGGATTACGACGATTATGGTACCACCAATGCAAAGCCGACCCCCGAAGTGTATGAGGATGAAATCGGTCCTGGTGTTCCAGCAGAGACAGATATCAGCGTAAGTGGTTACGATTAACAACCAGACTTAATATGGAAAAAGCTAGAAGTGTTTGTATGAATGTGCTGATCAGAATTGCATCTGGTTTCTGATCTCCTGCTTTTGTAAAAATGTGACCTTCTAATATTTACCCATAGGCATGTGAGTCATGTAAATCAAAATAGTCTGATCAGATTCAGCTCTATCCAAATAAATTCATAGTCTGAATGAGAAGTGGTTTATGCTGCTTAATAATCTGTACAGCATGGATAGAAACACTTGTTCTGATTGCAACATTCCTGTTGTGACAACCTGAACTGACTGTGTACGTGTGTGCCATGTCTGGGTAGCAAAACTGGTCTGTTGATTTCTCGTCCTGTAATGTAGGAAGACCAACAGAAAACTGCTTGCCTGTAGCTTAATTAGGGAGTGCAGTAAGATCTCAACTGTTATTAGAGCGTGGCGCTGGTCCATTCTTGGCGCTCAGAAGACATAGAACAAAAAGAAACATTTGTTCTATGTTCTATGTCAGCACAGACAGTGGTACAGCTGCTTTTGTGTTTTTAGGTAATTATTTTTACAACACTGGAGAAGTCAGTGCTTCTATTCCAGTGCATGTTTAATCGAATGAATTCATTCTGTGCCTGTATAACTGATGCATCCAGATTATTTAATCTGAATATGCTACTGGTAAACCCTTTGTTCACATGTAAACAAAACTTTGTTTACATGTATGTCATGTATGTACATGTGAAGCTTGTTTACATGTTTTCCATAAAGTCAGAAAACAAGAACAAAAAACAATAAAATTGTACACAGCAAGGTTGTGTGTACAATAATTTGTTAAATTAAACCATCCATCAGAGCAGAATCGGCAACAGATATGTGTGTGTTTGGTTGTTTTTTTACCTGTTTGATTAAAATGTTGATCAACAGGACCTGACTAAATCTAACAAGCTACTGTTACCAAGATATTGTTACATTTAGTCAAAGAGTAAAGGGTTTAGAGTCTGTGCATGTTGTGGCGCTGGAGTATACAGAGGCTAAACGCAACTATCACGGGTGTGGTTTCTGAACTTGAGACCTTTTCTGCATGTCTGTCTCTCTGTAAAGGTCACTAGTGGTGCAAAAGTTTGAAGAAAAAAATATTAAAAAACTAAAATGGAGTTCACATACCTGCTTCTAAAAGTCTGCCTTCCTCTCACTGTTACAGCCTGGCCTGAGTGACCTACATTCATGTCTCATATTCATAAAAATTCAGTTTCATATTTCATGTCTATATTTCCTTTGAATTTATTCTTAAAAACCTAGCTAATACTGAAAGCTTCAAGTCTTAAGAGAGTCATCTACACCTAAAAGTGATGTTCTGACAGTCTGGTAGAGCTTAGTATGGCATGTTCACTGACTGGAAAAAGATCACACATTTAGACCAAAAATTGGTCAGTCTTGGTCACCAACCAGTGTTGTATTAACTTGTTAGGGTGGTTAAGGGGCAGCTTCTTTTATTTGTTACTTTTAATGATTTAAGCCTGGAATTTTACACTTACAAGCCAGACATTCAAATATACTTAAGCTTCAACAAATACAGACCTTGTCTTTTCCAGATAAACACCTGTCAGCAATTAGCTTGCTCTTTGTAACCTTTCCACCCGAGAGGCCTCTGTTGTTTATCAAACACATGCCTTTCCCTGGATACTCTAGCGATAATCTGTGTGCTTTATCTAAATACACAGTTCCTGGCAATTGTTAGGTTTTTCTTTGTCTCCATCAAAGCTGTTTTTGCATTCTGTGAAAATTCTGCTGAGCTGGTGTTTATTCTTTCATTCACTGAAGCTCAAAATGTGCAGAATCAGGAGGTGACATGCTCTTTATCTGAGCTTTGAGCTGGGATCTTTCAGCTTGGGACAAATTTTAATTGTTTTCTTTGTCCTGCATGCGCTCTTGACTGTGTTAAGGTTTGGGCTCAGAACTGTGGTCTCTTCATGAATTCTTTTCTTCTGAAGTCTTTGTATGTATAGTGTCAGGTAACAACTCATATATTAGTGCACAGTTGGAGTCCTTTTCCATTTTGGAACTGTTATACACTTCTTTTTGCAAACACAGAATATATATATATGCCTAATAAAGAGACGTATCAAGTTTCTCCAGAATGAAGGAACTTAGATTCATTTTTCAAATAGGGAGAAAAAAAATGCATTTTGCTTATTAAACTTCATTAAACACACTTTTTTTCCGCTGTAAATATGGTAGTGTTATTATGGCGTTAAGGATTCATATTTTTTGTTCTACATTTTCAGGTGAGTGGGGGACACAATTACCTGGGACAAAAAGGAGAGAAGGGTGAACCTGCAGTCATTGAACCTGTAAGTATATCTCAGATGTTTCTTCATGGTTTTTTTCAAGTTTGTGACGTCTTTGTTCAAAAAATAAATGTCCTAAATGATTTGTGTTTATAATTGCTCCACTTTTAATGATGTGAAACAAGCTATCCTTGTTGCAGAGGGAAAATTCCTTTGAATCTGCTTATGTACATTAGTCAATATCTGACTGCCTTGCCTGGTGCATTCACTAGAATAAAGTCATTACAATTAGTTCATTTTTCCAAATGTACACAATCTGTCCAAGACACATTTAGTCAGCATGACTCAAACAGCTATTAAAACATTGGTGAGCATTCCAGAACCTGGATATGATTGGGCAGATAAAGCCACCTGAGCTTTTTCTGGTAGGAATGCATTTCATATAAAAATGTCCAAAAAAAAAAAAAATAGATCAATTTGTGTGAAAGAGCATAAATGGCCTCTTTCACAAAATATTTTAAGCCAGGTCTTTGACATTGTCTGGGGTTATCTGAGGAATCTATGAAAGCTTGAATGAGGCAAAAGTGGGTTAAATGAGGCATCAGCAGTGCCACAATGATCAGCATATTTTATGTTATGCTGATTGTGCAACTCTAGGTTCTAATGTAGCAATAAAAGATTGTCAGTGAGACCAGCTGATGAAAACTCACAGGGACATGGTATGTTTCCTGCTCAGTCCTCACTATTAACACACATTGGACGAGTAGCTCTGAAGTCCAAGACAACTCTGAACTTGCGCCATTAGTTAGCTGTGGTGGAATGCCTCTGCTGTGGTTTTTTTATAATTACAAAATGCTGGTGGTATTTTCTGACTCTGATATATTTCACCCTGAGAATTTCATAACTGTAGAACTATGAAAATAATGTGCGATGAGGGAGTGCTTCTCTCCCTTTTTCCCCAAGACCATTTTAACTTTTAGTATGTATTTATTTAGTATTAATGTGTTAATTTTGATTATGCAGTAATAGTTTGCAGAGCAAAAAGCAAAAGCCACATCTCAACGTCATTGATGGGAGACAGAAAAAAAGGTTGAAACGGAGCTCATCTTTGTGTTTATTAGATATAACTGTTTTGTGTAAGAGCTTTAACTACAAGTGAAGGACTGATTGGATAAAAGCTTTATGCAGCCTGCTCAAGAGTAATATGCTCCATGATGTGTGTTGTTGTACTTTGTCTTTTTGACTAATGTCAGAACTAAGCATTATCATCATTGGTGAATTAACAACAACTATCAGGAAGCATACATCAATGCTTTTTTGTGCTTATCAAGATCTCAGAATCCAACTATGAACTAATAATTGTGGTTCTGCTGTGAAGCATATATAATGATGCTGTGTTTGATGTCTGAGCTAATACCAGAATGTAACGTGGTGTAGACTGTTGCCACACACAGCAGTTGGTTTCCATGGAGACGAAATGCAGACTGATGGATAGATAATGCTGAAAAAAATCAGTCAATCACACTTATTTGTATAGCAAATTTCAACAGCAAGGCGGTTCAAAGTGCTTTACATAACAAAACCACAAAATTACAAATTTAGAAAGAAAACACCATACAGTCAACATTTGAACAAACATTACATTTTGATGAGTGCATCACCATAGTCATACAAATCAAAATGTTGATCAATGTTTAATTCATTATGGTTCAAAAGCAACTCTAAACAGGTAGGTTTATACTCTTGATTTAAAATGTTTCAGCGATTTTTCAGTTCTCTGGAAGTTTGTTCCGGATTTGTGGAAACAAAGGCTTTCGTTGCCTTCTTAGATAAAGTAACCCCAGATATTATACATAAGAACTAATTTCACAAGTTGGAGTATTGATATAGGTCTCAAATTAATATGGTTTTGTTACACTAATTACATTTATGACTGTTATTTTTCTCCTTTTTACATTATTGAGGTTTATTTATTTATTTATTGAATTGTTACAAAGTCAAAAGAATTTTAGTTTTTCCACAAGGTAAACACACTTGACAATTAGCTAAATTGCTAAATACTAGGTAAATTTCTATCTTCAATGTTCAATGCTTAGCTAGTCTTGCCCAAGTAAATAAAAAGGGGATAACACCTAATAAAGTCTGACAATAACTCTTAGCAGTTTGGCGTAGCTGTGCATCCACAGTTCTGTGTCTGATTTCTGATCTTTATTAAGCTTTGATTTTTTTTGTTGACCTATCTTTACAAGTTCATAGTAACCATTACTAAAATGATATTGTAGACACTTACCTTAATCCTGAGATTTTTCAAAAGGATTCCAAGATTTCCAGATGCCACAGGTCCCATTACACATTAAAAGGATTTAACAGAGAAACCTTGCACTTTTCATTAAGCCTTCCTGTTTATTGCAGAAAGGTCACTGTCTGTTTAAAAGTAACTACTTGGATGAAACCCTAAAATGCCTCCACAGCAAACATGTTTTTTTAAAAATAGCTTGTTACTCCTATTTTGTTTTCTTCAACTTAATTTTAAGCACATTGATGGTGAAAGAGGGAAAGTTTAAATATTGCCTCACTAACAGATTCCATAGCAGTTACCACAACCTGTCTGCTATTAGATATAGAACATTTGCTGACCTGAATTTGATCACATTTTGAGTTTAACACATTTGTAGTCATCAGTCAGGGCTAGTCAGGTTTAAAATTGGTTGCAGATTCCTGTCACCAATTTAAATCACAAAACATATCCTTTAAATGATCAACTTTGTACACATGCTGAAAAACTGAGATGAAATTGTATTGATGATTTAGGAAAATATGGTTGGCACAAACCTAATTTTTTATTGAAAGAGAGATGCCAAAAATTCAAGTATGTGGGCTTTAAATCATCTCAAAAATATTTAAGGCTATAAAGGAAAACAGGTCCTCAACAGATTTTTCTCAGGAATATAAAACTTTTCGTACTTAGTTTAAACACCTTTTGAATTCAGTTAATTTTCATCTGAATTCAAGCTGACTGTGTTACTTCTGTCAATCGTTCTCAATAGTGAGCTGTAACAAAAGCATACAAATCCCTAGGAAGGGCTTTAGATTAGTTTAGATTAGTTTAAACAAATAAATCAGATAGCTTCATTTTTGTAGCCATCCTGAGGCTTTAGCAAACAAACTCTTTAGCCTTGAGCCAAAAGAACGCAAAGTTCCTATGCCCCTTACTCTTAATTGTCTCTTGATTTACAGGCTGCCATTAATGCTACTGTATTCCCTCCTTCTTTTTCTTCCTTTTGCAGGGGATGCTTTTAGAAGGACCCCAAGGAGCCCCTGGCCCAGCAGTGAGTATCACATTCTCCCACACTCCTGTCTGCCGTTCACAGATGGAGAACAGCTAAAGAGGGAAAAATGTTTTTATGGAAAGAACGTCAGCACGGATTGTCAGCGGAGCTTGAGTTGAGACAAACTGTCAAAATGTGTATTTGTGCATGGAAGCGTGTATGTCTGTGACTCTGTGCATGTTGGGGAAAGACGAGGGGTGGAGGGGTTCGAGGTGAGGTGGGGGGCTTACTTTTTTTGAGGTTTATTTCTTTCAAAATGATGGCTTTGCCTCTGTCTCTGTTGGCCTCTGCATGTGGCGCTATGGTGGGCTGACTGTGTTGGAAATGCTGGTTAGCAGTGGTTTTGGGGTAATATGCTAAATGTATTCACATTTGCTTTCAGGGTGTTCCTGGTAACCCAGGATTGCAAGGACCCATAGGTACTCCAGGAGATCCTGGTGAGAGGGTGAGTGAGTTCTGGACTCCATTTTACAGTTTATTGCAGCTGAGTCAGAGACACTTTTTTTCTCTCTTTATGATAGTGTAAAGGAAATGTCTATGTTTTAAAATTACATTAAAAGTCATTAGAAGCAAGCAGTCCAGTTTCCAAATTAGTTTTGATGGAGAGTGGAAATATTTGAAACCAAATCTTTAGTCATTTGTGGACTTCAAGAGTGCCTTTCCATTCTTCTGAAAGGCTCTAGAAGCTTTAATCACAAATGTGCTTTTGTCTGAAAGGATGTTCAGTTTTTGGCCCAGATGAGACACTTTTGATGTCGTCTCCGGTAGAGGATTGGATTAACACGAGTAATGTAGCACCTGTAACCAATGTCCTGCTGCAGTCCAAGTGTTGTGAATGTACCCTGATGCCTTGAAGGGGCTTCGGAGTACAATCCCCAGAGGTGGTTACCTGTGTTGCATAGGAATCTTTTTCTGCCTCACTTTTTCCTTCCACTAAGCTTTCCTTGAAAAAATTTTCGATGGGTCACTGTGTGAACAGCCAGGTTCTTTAGTAATAGCATTTTGTGGTTTACTGCACTTGTGAAGGGTGTCAATGACTGCCTGCTCAACAACTGTCAAGACTGCAGTCTTCAGGCAGTAACATTTTTGTGTTGTAAGTACTTTTTCATTTTACTTAAAATTGTAATGTGCAAGCTGAAATATGTTTCAGCTTTTTTTAATGAAATTCCTGAATTAAATTAACTGCTGCTCTGTGAAGAAATTTCTGATAAACCACAACAATGACTTGGAAAAAATACAGCATTTTGGTATGCAATCAGTTTATGGAACGTTTGAAAAAATCAGCTGTGTTGCTGATCAGTGGGATTGCTAAAGAAGTTTTCTTTGAAATATGCAGAATCCCTGAAATTACTTTTTTTTTTCATCCATCCATCCATTTTCTGTGCACCTGTGTCCCTAATGGGGTCGGTAGGGTTGCTGGTGCCTATCTCCAGCTACGTTCCAGGCGGGAGGCGGGGTACACCCTGGACAGGTCGCCAGTCTGTCGCAGGGCAACACAAAGACAGACAGGACAAACAACCATTCACACACAAACACACACCTAGGGAGAATTTAGATAGACCAATTAACCTAACAGTCATGTTTTTGGACTGTGGGAGGAAGCCGGAGTACCCGGAGAGAACCCACGCATGCACAGGGAGAACATGCAAACTCCATGCAGAAAGACCCCGGCCGGGAATCGAACCCAGGACCTTCTTGCTGCAAGGCAACAGTGCTACCAACTGCGCCACTGTGCAGCCCTTTTTTTTTTTCATCTCTATTTAAATCTAATCATATATTTGGTTTACTTGATGGTACAAAGCATGATCTTGCTTGCCCCAAAACTGCCAGTTAAAAACTATTTTCTTTCTAACAGGAAACTTGTGGAACAAATAGGCCATTTGCTAGTTTATTCAACAGCTTTCACTAGTACACAAGTTTTATTGTTTCACTGAGTCAGGGTGATAAAAAAGTCCTTTTTGTTCATCCAGTAAGTCTGTCCTCCCTCTTCTATTTCCTCTCATGGGACGAAATCACTGCGGCTGACAGGGACATTAGAGTTGAGTGGTTTCTATACTCTCTGCGGTTTTCCTTTACGCAGTTTCTGCATGCCGCCTTCGCTCCCCAAAGCACTCAGAAACCCCATCCCTTCCAGCCGTCATTAACGCTAGATGCCGCTATGCTCATGATCACAACTGTGGATGGGGAAAATTCACAGACACTGGGAAAAAAGCGAATGGAAACACATGGCATCAATCAGAGCCAAGATGAGATTGCAGCACAAGAGAGACTGCTAAGTAGATTGTTGTTTCTCTCAAAGTATTAAGCCCTGCCTTAAGCCTTTAATTAGTTTCTGATGTTTGTGTACGTCTTTATTCAAACCCTTGATGTTGTAATTCAATATAAAAGTACATTTTTTGCAGCAGTTTTTAATTTTTAATTTTTTTATTTTTATCTTTTGCTGTTTCCTTTATAAATATCTAAACTTCTGTATTGATACCCATATCATTAGTTACAGACATTCTGGGAGTGCCTCAAGTAGCTAACCTCAGACAATGTGTTACTTTTAAAATAATGTGGCAACCACTGACTTTATATGAAAGACAGATGCAACATGCTGATGTCACCCCTTAGTTTGAAGAGGAGGGTTTTGAAACCCTAAACTCAGTGTTTGGGTCCTATCTTCGCGCTCTGGAGTTCTCGCATCCAAAAGTGATGAATGGCGCTAACTGAACCATTCTGGGATGTGGCGTAAATGTACAGGATGAAATCAGCTGTCACTGAAGAGAATGAGACATTTGTTTCATTTTGCATCAAGCTATAAAGAGATTGTTGTCAGAGCTCTAAACATTTTGTTTCTGTGGGAATAGACTCACTTTTGGAGCCAGTGTCGAGTGATCATACAATACGGTTGTGTGTTGCTGCCAGCATAATCCCACCATTGTTACCAAGTTTTTACATTTTAAGATTTATAGCCGACTTATTAACCCAGTTGTCTCATGCAGGCAACATTCTTTCTTTAGATGATTAAAAATGTATTCTTTTTCAACTAAATACTAAACAGAGCAACAAAATTAACTTCCCATTAAGGCCAATATATGCATCGTCCACCAAAAACTTCAGGCTTATTGTTATTGAAAATAGCAACAATAATGTTGATTTTGATGTTTTTCATCATCCCAATGTCGTTACTGATATCCCTGAGCTTTCTGCTCTTGGTAGCTAAGAACTTTAGCAGATGTGGGTCCTCAGGACAGCAAAAGTCCTTCCAACGGGATAAATAAATTACTGGAACACAGAGTTTGAAATCATGATATCGGAAAAAGATAGCCTACTAAATATTACATACAATCACTCCTTTACCAATGCAGTGTTACAGAAGCGGGTGTTGCAATGGCAAATATAATTTGACATATTGCAGAAAGATCTGGTAAGTATGGACCAAAATAAAGCAAAAAGTGGTATAAACAAGGTGAACCTGATAAAGTTACTGGAGGGGACATTGGGACGAGTTAAAGTCAACTGGCCTAACGAATAATTACCATGCACTGCTCAGTTGCGTTGTACTACCCACACAGATGTTAACTTTAAACAGACTTTTAATATCGCTCTCTTTTGTATTGCCATGAATATGATTTCATGCTTCCATGATATTGTGTACTGTTTGAGATGTTCTGTCTTTGACTTTTTAGAAATATCGGATTTTCTCTCATTTTCACTGCTCAGGGTCCTCCTGGCCGTCCTGGTATTCCAGGTTCAGATGGTGTCCCTGGCCCTCCAGGTACCGTTCTGATGCTACCAGTAAGTCCTGCTGCTTTCTATGTACTTTTTAGTTGTCTTTTTTCCCCTCACATATTGCGTGAGTCTAATTGTAGTCAATAACCCATGAACTCACCTCAGTGGGTAAATTTACCACACTGCAGAAACAGTAGGCCAGCGATGGCAGCCTATTTTCTTTAGGTAACAAATCATTGGCCTTGTAAATGTCAGCCAATTCAATGGAGTGGAACCAGTGACTGAGGTTTTGAAATGCTCAGCCAATGACACATATTTATGAGAGTTGGTGTTTGTGCTTGAAAGGTGTGGGGTTAACAGGTTTAATAGACTACCTCCTATGGGGGTCACTATAAGATCTGCCACTCTGTAAAAGCAAAGACAAGTCCATTTATTTTTAATGTTGTTTTCCTTTTACTTTTTGTGGCCTACAGTTCCGTGCGGGTGGTGAGGCACATAAGGGACCTGTGATAACAGCCCAAGAAGCTCAGGCGCAGGCCATCCTGTCTCAGGCTAGAGTAAGTATCAATGGAAATATTTCATTCTGAAACTCTTTGTGATTTAACTTTCAAATAATATTCACCACATTTATGTGTTTCTTTACTTTAAATACTAAAATACTCATGTCAGCATGTATGTAAAGGAGGAGTGCATTGTAGAAGTCCCAATCAGGATACAAACAAAGCTTTGGACCCAGGTCAAGCTGAGAAGTGGCCAAAGCCGCAGCACATACTTATACCCACTCAGTGGTTCTGACAACTGTAGCACTGATGAAAACAGGTTGAACTTGGGTGCTTTCATCTGTGTGTGATATATTGTCATGCACATGGAAATTGTTAAGCCCCACACAACCACTGAATAGTTAAAGCTTTAGAAGTATGCTGAGCTCAATGGCTCCCACAAGTGGAGTTTATTCATGGTTAGAAGGCATTTGTCACCTTTCAGTACTCAACTTGTCATGCCAACAATTCGGTTTGGCATGGGTAAATAGAAAATGTAATGCTTTTCCATACTTCTGTATTTGTTTATTCTTTCTGACCTCTCCAGGCAGTGTATAATTGTTCATTCTTTCCAGGTGTTCAGTTATGTACAAATTAGGACATGAATAGGTTTCTTTCTTTTATGTCATTGTGTCATCACACTACAAATAAATGTCAAACAACATTTCTGGCTGTCGCACATTGTGGTCAGCTATGAGCGGAAGAAAATGCTGAAGTGGTAAACTGTGAACAAGACATGCTGCTCTCAGAGAGGCTGAAATGAATATTTCTGTGGTTGTATTGAACTATTATAAGATGGCTTATGATGTTGCAAAGCCCTACAAATAGCTTTGTTTTTTTTTTATTTTAGACTTTTATTCTATTTTAAATTGTGGGTAGTTATAAGAATGATCTTACATGGTTAAGCAAAACAGCAGTTTTGCAAATTCACCTTTAACAAGAACTGTTTACAAGCTCAATTCACTGGTTAAAACTAGTAATTTATGTTCATTTGCATTGTTTTTTTTTTGTTTTTTTGTTAAAAAAAATCTAAAATGTGTGTTTTGGGATTTCATGCAATCATTTGTAACCTGGCTTTTGGCAGTTTTATTTACACTTGGTTAATTGTCTTAGTTCAATTATTACATTTTATATTTTATACATATTCATAGACATTTCATTAATTGGGAGATTCAGAGTATCTTACATGATATTAAATTTTTCAAATGTAAAAATCAAAGTCATCACAAATTATCATTGGAATAAAAAATAAAATAAACATCTTTTAGTTATTGTTATACGAGTCATCTCTAAACAAGTGGCCGTTTATCCTTATTATCAGGTTATCAGGTCTTTCAGCATATATAGACGATGCGTATGTATCTATACATATGTGTGTTCTTAAATAGTAAGTAATGGGCTATACTTTATTTTGATTTGTCCTTAGCTAACAATGAGAGGCCCCCCAGGGCCGGTGGGATTGGCAGGAAGATCTGGACTTTTGGTGAGTATCTTCATACATTGACCTGTTGCCATTACTGAGTTCTCCATGTGATAAAAATACAGTGATTTAGATATATTTGAAGATCAAGTTATTTCACTATGTAATCGTGAATAAAAGGCTACAGAGAATTTAGTTTTCTGCGTAAAGACGTTCCAATCTAAATTTTGTGGCCAATTTTTGTTATCCAGTTTTTAGAAAGGCATAAGATAAAAAATATTATAAAAACATTATTCAGCATATGTTTTCCTTGCCTTAATGTTGTAATTTGGGCCTACACATTTTATATTGCTAGTATCGGTGGCATCTTGCTGCTGTGTGAGAGAGCAGCAGTGTGAAATGTTTACTATAAGCTTAAAGCAAAGGCAAGAGAATGATAGAGTTGACATTTTAAAATGTGTTTAACATCCCGGGTTTCTAATGTGTCATGACAGAAAGAGCTTGAAATCTCCTTTGAACCTTCCTGTTAGCTGATGGATGGCTCTTTTTCTTTGCAAATTAAGACACATTCTTGTGAAATACAGTATGTTTTTCTTGTGACAACTGATATTTCACAGTATTGCTTGAAAGAATATGACCATTTCTATATTATGAATATGAATATTGTCGACCACATATTCAGTTTGGTCATATCGTTCTCAGACAGCACAAGGATGTTACTGGAGTCCTTCAATTCTTCTGCACTAGAGAGTTTGTGCACATGGAAATATGACTCAGGTATACAGCTATCATCTGTTTAAATTACTTTCTTTCTGCTTCTACATAGGGACCCCCTGGGGCTGCTGGACTCAAAGGTGACAGCGGTGACTCTGGACCACAGGTGAGAGGCCTAGCTTTTTGTTGGTTTTCACAGTAATACCTTTGAATTATAGATAACATCTACGTTGCTCCTGTTTGTCTGTTTCGAAAAACAAATAATAATAGTGTACATTTACATAATCTGTACAGGGACCAAGAGGTCTTCAGGGTCCAACTGGTGCACCAGGGAAGGCAGGAAAAAGGGTAAGAGTGATTTAAACGTAAAACTAATTGAGCGGTTCATCTTCTCTAATGTAACACTGCAATGGTGATGTACTGTACATACACATAATTTGGGAAGGTACAATTGATGGTATTATGGCTTTGAAAGCACTTCATAACATTGAGTCAAACTAAGTCCCACTTATGGATGTATTTTAAGAAACCACTTTATAAGCCCTGTTTTCTTTATGTGATATCATGAAAAAAAGGATCAAGCATGATATTACATATCACTTACAAAGGAAAAGGTTATGTGTCCCAGAATCTAATCTGTTTTGTTGCAAAATGTGTAAAATCAAACCCAGGACAAAAACAAAATACTTTGTAATGATACTGGCTGAAAATCTTTACAGTTATTATCTATGGTGATCTGAGTCCCATGCAGATATATGCTAAAAGGCTACTCAGAGATGAAGAAGCTATTTCTCCAAGAGCAACAGAAAAAAATACCAGATTACATTTTACAAATACACTTAATTTTTAGAGACTTGTACTATGGTTTCCCTAATGACTGTTGGATACATTGGATGGATGAATGTTATGTGGTTTGATGAAATTACATTTAATGTGTTTAGCCATAATGACCACTATTACATTTTGAGGAAAAAGGGGAAGCTTGTAAACCTGACAACATTATGTAGAAATATGGATGTTGCAGCTGAAAACATAAGTCAAGAAGTTAAAACGTAGGCACAAATGAAACTTCCACCTGGACAAAGGGCCTTGCACAGCACCAAATGAGCTGTGAAGTAGCTTCAGGACAACAAAAACAATGTTTTGGAGTGACCATCATAAAGCCATGATCCTAGCCTCATAGTATCTTTGTGAGGAGATATATAAAAGCAAGGTAACCCATAAATCTTTACTTAGTTACACCAGTTATGTCTGAAGGAATGGGACAAATTCCCAGCAAAGGATGCTTGTGGAAGGACACGCAAAGTATTTGTACCCAGCTCATACAATTTAAATGGCAATTTTGATTGACCTGAAATTTGAAAATTTTCTTTTTTCTATTCAGTATGTGTAAATAACTTTTTTTTTACTATAAGTGCAGTTTAATATATTTGCCGGATTTAAAATCTGTGCCTACATAGAAAGGAAACTTGTTCCAAACTTTTCCTGTTTGAAAAAAAAAATCATCTGCGTTCAATGACTGCACCTGTGTGTTTACTTAACTATAAACTGGTAAACTGAAATGATGTGTGTGTGTCTTCCAGGGTCGGAATGGCGCTGACGGTGCACGAGGAATGCCAGGAGAGGCAGGCGCCAAGGTAACGTGCAATTTTCCTAAAGAAAAACATTAAATTATAATTTTTTCAGTGTTAATTTTAAACAAATTCACATCCTGTTAATTACTGGTACACTTACCATCTTGAGATGTCTTTTATTTACTTTAGGGTGACAGAGGTTTTGATGGCCTCCCCGGTCTTCCTGGAGAGAAAGGACACAGGGTAAGCTTGAAGGAGTAAAACTTAGTGTTATTTAAAATCACCAATGTTCAAGACTTATGTGTTGCATGAAAAAGCTGATTGGGGTCTAGATGCCATCTGATTTATCAGCACAGTGTGATGTGAATGTTCAGCTCATGTATACCATTAGGCCATTTGACCTACTTTGAGAGGTGGGGACAGCTTCAGATCCACCTAAGCAGTGTTTAACCAGTAGAGGAGGCGAATGATGAATGTTGAGTTTAGAGAAACCAAACGGAGACACAAAGATCACAGACGGTTATTTTTAGATGGGATTTTAAACCTCGTCCTATACCAGATAATTACAGAGGTAGGCTGGTCCTTATAGAGCTCTATGAATAGTGAAAACCATATATTGCGGGGCCATGCCCATTGTGGTGACCATGCCAACTTTAGATTAAAGGCGGTTTTTGCTTGTTTTCGTTGTATTTTTTACACCCTCAATTTTCCACATTTCTGACCAACGTCATATTTTTGCTTTAAACTACAATCTTTTTTCTCAACTGCACAAATTGAGCATGTAGACTCTCTTTTGACTGCAGCATTTGTCATCTTTGTTGATGTTGTCCCTACGTGATCTATTCCAGGGAGAACACGGCCCCAGTGGTCCTCCAGGATCTCCAGGAGATGACGGGCCAAGAGTGAGTTTTTCATCTGTCTTGTATCACTTTCAAATACCCATAAAATTGCTAAAAAGTCCAAAATATGTCTGCTTAATCCCAGGGCGAAGACGGCCATGTTGGACAGAGAGGAGTGGCTGGAGAGAGTGTAAGTATAATTCTAGTTAGAGGGTCATTGAGCTTAAAGTACAACACCTTGGAAAAATATTAATTTTCCTTGAACTACGTCACATTTTATTATGCAAATTTTTTATCTTCCAAATCATAATCTTAAAAGTGTGGGACACCTCTGTATTCACCCCGCATGAGTCAATATTTTGTAGAACTATATTTTCTGCGATTACTGCTCCAAGTCTTTTAAAGTTTGTCTCTTCCATCTTTGCATACATAGCAGCTCAGACTTCTGCAAATTCTTTTCAAATCTAGTCACAATTATCGAATATATTTAGGTCTGGACTTTAACTGGGCCATTCTAACACATGAAATATTATTTAATCTAAATCATTCCTTTGTAGCGCTTACTGTATGTTTTGTGTTGTCCCTTTGAAAGTTGAATCTTCACCCCAGTCTCACTTTTGCAACAGTGGTCAGATTTTCTTCCAGGACTGCCTTGTATTTTGCTCCATCCATCTTTCCATCAACCAGCTGTCCTACTCCTGGATAATGTGCAGTCTTAGCTTTCCCCTGATGTATTGCTTTGGATTTGTGTAACAAAGTTCTTTTAGGGTGTCATGTGATCAGAGCATCTTCTTCCCCAACATGGCTTGTAGCAGAGACTTGGGGCCTTATTTTTGCCACTTTTTCAATCATTGATTTCTGATCGTCTGTAAGGGCATCAGGTTCAAAGGGGCTGAATAAGTGAAAACCCTGCATCCATAAATTCCTAATCAGTTCAGATCAAAGGGTGAACGTCACCTTCTCATCCCTTTCAGTTTTTTGTTTTTTTTTAAATTCATGGCTTTGCCAACCTTCTTTACTCTGGAGACCACTGCCTTTTGTGTGCAGGGACCATTGCCTTTCTAATCTCAACCTTGTTATAAACAGTTTCTGCATAAGAGATCAAAAAGTAGGACTGGAATTTCTTTTTTCTTTTTATGTCCGTGTGAAAGTAAATGGTCCGTGAAAGGTAGCAGGAGAAATTTGCTCCCTCTTGTACCCAAATTAGCAGTATCCTTTTAGAGAAACGGTTGCACCATATTTCATCACGCACTAGTAGGAAGGTAAAAGAGTAGAGTATTTTAGCTGACATTAAATGAATGTCTTTATGTTTTACAAGGAGAAACAACTTTCATATTAGCTTTCCATCGGCAGTGCTCATCTATGACCACATGGGGGTTTGTGTTTCACATAGAGCAACATTTAAATTCAGTGCCAGGCAGTTTTAGTTTATTCTATAGTACCTTGACATTTTTTTAAAATGTTGCATTTAATAAGTTGTGTTGAGGTGGTTTTGTTAGTTTGTTTGTTTTTTAAACATTGTTTCTTTCTTTTTATAAACAGGGCCCCAGAGGTTTGCTTGGCCCCAGAGGGTCCCCAGGTCCTCCAGGACAACCTGTAAATATGATTTGTTTGTGCTCTGAACTGAGTCATACCATGCTTCATGATTTACTTCTTTCTTAACAACAATTTTCATCAACCAATTCTGTTCACTTTAGGGTCTTTCTGGACTGGATGGTCAAGCTGGTCCCAAAGGAAACATGGTGAGAAGTATTTGTGTTGTGTTTCTTTAAAAGGGAAGGTAAAAGTCAGACTTTTCTGCAGGTCCACCTACTTTGTGTGAGGCGTACTTTTTTGAAGGACTGTGAACTTTAACTCCAGTGCAACAATGCAAGGGAGGAGGCCATGACTCAGCTGTTGGTGAAAGCAGAACCTATTTCATTTACTTTCTAACTGTAACTGTTTGAGGGTAAACAAAAAGTCTGTTCTGTGGCTTAGCTTACCTACATCACTTTTTTACTGGGATTTTCACAGAATATAAAATTGCAAATTCTACATTTTAAAGATTTAAATTACCAGCTCGGCAATGGTAATGTTATCAAACAATTTTACCAACACCTTTTTTTCCCAAATGAAAACTGAATAAAAACTTATTCAACTAAAAATAATGAATGCTTACTTATTGCAAAAATAGCTAAAAAATATTTTCTATTATTGTATAAACCTTATATCATATTTTTATATACACTTTATGAATTGCATAACCTTATTTTACTTACTGTCTAACATTAAGTATAAACAGCAACATCAAAAACCTCATCAGAGTTTGCATTTGGACTTGAGGACAAAGATCTAAATTTTGACTTCTGGTCAGAAGAATAGAATAGAATAGAGTATACTTTAATGATGTCAAAGGGGAAATTGCTTAAAACTACCCTAAAACTTCTATGTTTGCTTGAATCTTCCAAGACCTTCCAACACCATCACTAAATGTAAAGTACTGTGGTGGCAGCATTATTTTATATTTTTCTCCATCAGTTTATATTTTGGTTGGGTAAATTTACCATAGGTTTAGTTGACTTACATGTACTTAGTATTTGTCACTTAAACTAAAATGGAACAATGTGTGCTTCAGTCATATCACTAAGACCGGAGTTTTGACTTCAAATTATTGACTTCAGATTCAGCTTGATAAAAGACTTGGAACTCGAGCTTGTACTTATATTTTGACACCAGCAACTAAAGACTTCATCCTGAGCTAAGCATTCTGACTTGAAAACATTTAATATCTTACTCTGTTATTTTAATTGCAGACTCCAGTTAAAATGTCAGCTTTTTATGAAAAAACATTAAACCAAAGTAAGTAATTTCTGAACTTTTCCTACCTTAGTTATGACATGAAGTCAGTAACTCAGTTGAAAAATACAGAAAGCTTAAAAGATAAAATAAATATTGTAGATGTATGAGGATTGACACCCTTAAACTAATGCTTTATTAAATCACCTTTTGATTTTATTGCAGCATTCAGTCATTTTTGGATTGTACTATACTAGGCCCTTTTTTTTTTTTTTTTTAACAAAAGCACTCCAAATCTGTCAGATAGTGTGGAAATTTTCTGTGCACAGCCCACTCCGGATGACCTCATTTTTTCCCCTCCATTTCAGGTATGGTATCCAGCTGGGACATTCCAAATCTTTTTGGATCTTTTGGAAAGGCCATTCTCATGTTGATTACAATGTGTGCTTTAGGTTATTGTCATCCTCAGAGATTATATTCCTATTCATATTTTGCTTTCTAGCAGAAGTCTGGATGTTTTACAAATTAAAATTCAAAGTGAAGCACTGCACTCCAGACTAGTTCATGCTGGACAACACAAAATTGACCTTTTTTTTTTTTTAAAGTAGTTTATCATGGCCAGATCTAAAGAAATTCAAGAACAGATGAGACACAATCATTTACATCAGTCAGGAAGAACAAAATTTGAGATAGTTGATTATCCTTAAGGCTTTTGGTAAAAATACTCTGTGGACTGACAAGGCAACAGAAATGATGTTATGGAAGGTATGTGTCCTTAGCAAAGCATTTCAGAATAAAACACATATACTGATTGGTGGTGGCAGTGTCATGGTCTGGGACTGCTATCTTAATCAGGACCTGGACAGCTTTCTTTAACTGATGGAAGTGGGAATTTTGCTGCAATCCTAAAAGCAAATTGCAGTTTGCCGTCAGTTTACTACTTTAAGCTCAGTAGCTCCATATTTGTGCTGTAGGACAATGATCTGAAGCACATCTGCAAAGTTCATCTTTTTGCTGGTGTGCTCACTTTGGCATAATCTTAACAGGCTTTTCATGTTTGATCAACCTCCAATTTGGTTGAGTTTGACTTCTTCAAAGAGTGGGTCAAAACGGGGCATGACCCTTGACCAATCATGTAGAGGACTCAGTGCCAGTAACAAAAATACTTAATGGCAGTTGTTGCCTACAAGGGTGGCACAACCAGTTATTATGCTTAGGAAGCATTTCACATAGAAACAAGTTGCTTTTTGTTTGATGTATTTAAAGCATTTAAATACATTTCAACACAAAAAGGCAAAAACCGAAGGACTCTTTAAGGGGACAAATACTTTTTTATGGTACTGCCTTTACCTACTGTGTATTCTTAGTGACTTTAACTGTCTTTGAAGTTTTCCTTTGCACGTTTTTCAGCTCTACCAGCTGGAATAAACGTGTTCATTGCGGTTCTTTTATAAAAGTTTGAATCCAACACTGTTTCATGCTTGAGAAAGGAAATTTACAATTTTTGTCTGTGTTTGCCCTCTGATAATGAATCCCTACTAAACCAAATACCAACACTAATGTCAGAACAAGATATCTTGCTTACCCCATGAGGAGTTATACTTCTTAATTCATCCTTTCTTTATTTTGGCTGCTGCTGAAATGTTCGGCGTTCTCCACGTTAAATAAACTGAACTGTTTAATTTTATTCTGTGAAGGGTCCGCAAGGAGAGCCAGGTCCTCCTGGGCAACAAGGCCTGCCTGGTCCTCATGTAAGTGTTTAGTTATTTACATTAATCCTGTTCGATCACTTTCTCCTTCTTTTTATGTATATGTTCTCATTTATTCTCTTCCTCCTTGCTCTGCTGCCTTTTCTCTTCATTCTATTTCCAGTTTGCCATATTGACAGTGCAATAGGGAGCAGTATAATCTTGAATGATCCCCCACATTTCTGGTTTTTAAATCAAAAACTCTTTGCACATTTTTTCTCGATGCACTCCCCCAGCCCAGCTACTATCCCTCTGTGAATGAAATCACACTTGAGAAAAGAGTAAATCTTTGTTTCAGTCCTGGTAAAAGCAGCAACAACACTTGGATCCAACAGAAATTGTTCACATATTAGACACCTAATTCCATTTTTGAGTCAGATTTGATGTGAAACAGGGCCTTTTAGTGTTTTCGCCAGTGCAGAATGACCTCTGCCAGGTATAATTTTCAGTCCTTCTGACGATCACAAAGTGAATAGAACAGCGTCATTACTTTGGAAAGTATTAGTGGGAACCTGCGGGATGGAATGCAGGTTGAATGCATAACTTATTCACAGCCAGAGACGCATTAATGCTTTCCAGCAAAAGCACAGGACCTCTGGAAAGTTTCTCTTTGTAAATAGCTGTTTCAACTCTTTGTTTATGGGCTGGAATATGAAGTTTTAAAAACAAAATGTTTAAAACAGTAAAATGATGAGTAACTGTATCCCAGCCAATGATATTTATACTATAACTTTCTGAATCATAACTGGACTCATTCCTCTTGCTTCTTATAACATATTTCTTTTCTTTGTCTACAAGGGTCTCATTGGTCCTCAAGGTCCAATTGGGCCTCCGGGTGAAAAAGTAAGTACAGTGGGAACTCAAGTTCCTCCTTAGACCTTCTCTACAATGCTGATAAGTGTATGTTTCATAAGTAGTTGAGCAGATTTGTGGCTGAGCTGTAAGCCCTTACCTTGCTCCTCTAAGGGCAGGCACACTCACAAGATCACACATTTTATAGACATGAGAGCTTAGTTTGGCTGACAGAGAGAATTTTGTTTGCGGTTTTGAAAACGTATTTCAATATGTTAAACGTATTTGTCTGACTGACTGCGTCCGTATTTATTACTCGGTCTTTGTAGGGGCCTCAAGGGAAGCAAGGTCTGGCTGGACTTGGCGGTACTGATGGCCCTCCTGTAAGCCATGAATTTTAGTCCCTTTTTAATATTTCACTTATTGACGTAAATTATTTATAGGCACATAACTAGTAGGTACATGTTCTTCTGTAGGGTCACCCTGGAAAAGAAGGACCTCCTGGAGAGAAAGGATCCACGGTAAGTTGGAATATATTTTGGTAATCTATATTTTTCAATAAAGTACCTAATTTGTTCAAAATTTGTTTTGTGTGATATACACAGTGGCAATTTAAAGAAAATTATTAACACAATCTTCACAAAGCATTATCAAAGCACTTTATCACACTAGTTTTTGGACATGGTGAGTATAATTTGAATGTATTCCAACAATAGTGCAAGAACAGGTGCATCTCAATTACATTATGCCTTATTTCTGAAATTCAGATTACAAATCTAAACTAACTTCACGGCACATAGAGTGATATATTTCAACCATCTATTTCTACTAATTTTGATCATTATGACATGCAGCCGAGGGAAATTCAAAGTTTAGTTTGTCAGAACATTAGACTATTACATAAGAGCAACATAAAGTGTGGGCAGACTAAACATCTTTTATTTTGGAAAATATTTGTTTGATTTCAGTTCCTTCATGATGCCAATACTTATACTCGTATGCAAGGCACTTAACTCCAAGTTGCCTGCCGATCTGAGTATTGATTGGGTGAATGTGGCTCTGGTGTAAAGCACTTTGAGTGGTCAGTGTAGCTATAAAAGTGTCATATTTCATTTGCAAAGCCAATACAGAAACGTCAGCCTACTGAAAGGTGGTCTTCTGCTTGTTTGCATTGTCTCCTTTTGGCAAGAATCCATAGATCCTCTAGGGTTTAGGTCATGCCAGTTTGTTGGCCAATCAAGCTCAGTGATAGAGCAATCATTTAAGTCAACCTTTGTATTTCAACAGTGTAGGCAGGATCAGCATCTCCTTTAAGCTTATGAGCAGAAGAACGTTTAAAGTGTTGGTACTTTTTAACCACAATTTTTCCTTCTTCTCAACTTTCAGTTAATATGCTTCAACATGGCATGTAACCTGTCAGATTCTTTAGCAATGAAGTTAGAGTTATTGTCCACTGTCCACTGGACAACAGTCTTAATATGCAGGCCATAACTTAGCAAGTAAACATGTTATTTAAGCTTTATTTTTACCACGATGAAATAAACTGAGATTAAACAGCTCTTTTTCTGGCCCAGGCCAAGAGGCAGCAACAAATACAACACAAAAAATACAGTTAAAAGAAAAAGTCAAGCTATAAAAAACAGGTGCATGTCAAAGAATCGGCCTCAAGAACTTTATTTTTATTGTCCTTATGTAATACTTCAGTTTCCTGAGATACTTGATTTAGGAGTTTTATTAGCTGTAAGCCAAAGTCTTTAAACCTGATTGAAATAAACACTTGAAATACTATATATAACAAATCAGTATGAGTTTGACCTTTTGAATTCTGAATAAATATTAAATATAGTTAAAATAACTTTTCATTGACATTTTAAGGTATTAAAATTTACCTATTCTACCTATGATCTACCTTGCATATGTGCAAAAACTCACCAAAAGGAGCAAGAATGCAATGGAATACTGAACATTTAGTGTTTGTTTTTAAACTGCAGGGTTTTCCTGGTCCAATAGGCTCTATCGGCTATCCTGGTCCCCGTGGTGTAAAAGTAAGTGAAAAAAAATTGTTGTAGATCATTTTTACCCTGTTTGTGAACATTACTCTGACTGTATTCTCCCACATCCTTCAGGGCGCTGAGGGAGTTCGAGGCGTCAGAGGAGACAAAGGAGAAAAGGTAAACTCCTCTCTAACCTCCTCAACAAGGCTGACAAATGTCAGTCCTCTGCAAATGCCCGCCTCAGAATTGCAGTTCTTCCTCAAATGGGGCTTCCTTTTATTCTGGCAAGAGAAAAACCTCTTAAAGGCCTATTGGACTAGTGCTCAGGTCCTCATAACATTGAGCTGTAATGGAGTGTGAATCACCTGGCTGGAATATTATTGATATGTGATTTCAGTGATTTACTATATTTAGTTATTACCACTGAGTACTTATTAACAGCAAACTATTGCGGTATCCAAGCAGCATAACTATTAAAAACAAAGTGAGTACATACTGTATAAACATCCTGTAATTTGATGTCAATCTGAGTTGATTATAGTTTCAAAACAAATGTTATTTTATTTAATTTTATTATCAAAAGGAAACAACTTTGAAATGGAAAAATAATACATTTAAAAGTGCAATTCTTAACTTACACCACCAGATGTCAGCAGAGCTAAATAGACAGCAGAAGACAAGCTAGCAATAAATCTGAGCTCTCATCAGATCTTCTCATAAATGACCAGTAGATGTCACTGTTCATCTGTTTTGAAGAAGATGTAATCCTCTCACGCCTGTATTTCAGTTTTACTTTCATTGACAGAATTCCTTTCTCTTAAAAACAGACTTATTTATTAAATGGGTTTGTTTAATAATGTTTTGCTGCGACAGATGTTGGTATAAGTAATTGGCCCTGCCTTGGCTCTAATAACACTGTTTTACAATAACTCTTTCACCACCAGGGAGAGGATGGATTCCCTGGCTTCAAAGGGGACATGGGCATCAAGGGGGACAAGGTGGGTCATCAGTTCTAAAGAGAAGGCCAGTCTTTACAGCTGCAGACATATGAAGCATAGAAACAAAACAAAAAACATGTGACATATAAAACTGTTGTCATTACTACGTCTTTATTCAGGGTGAGGGTGGTGTACATGGACCCAGAGGAGAAGATGGCCCTGAAGGGCCAAAGGGCAAATCAGGACCAGGTGGAGAGGCTGGACCCATGGGTTTAGCAGGAGAGAAGGTAAATAGTAAGGGCTTTCGAAGGCTGCAAATTTATCCCTGAAGAGGTAAATATGCTTAAATTAAGTAAACTTTAAATATTAATTAACGATTTTTCAAAACATAATTTGCCGTATTCTTTAGCTATATGATCCAGTCATGCAGTCTTTTATTAAAGTTCTATGGTTTTGAACAGTGTTGTGCCAGGTTACCATTATCAAGTTCTAGTTCTCAGTTCCTCTTGTTGTGTTGAAATTATATTTTCAATTATTCTGAACTAAGTTCATACTCCCAAAATCAACTAATCTGATTTCATTAGTCAAATTGTTTATGGATTAATAGCAAATAGATTTTTTGTAAAATTTTATCAGCTGATGTTTTTAAACAGAAGCAATGTTGTTTTAAGAGTAAAAGCATGCTCATATTTTAACTATGGCCACCGTTTGAAAAATTGTCCTAATGGGCAGATTTTCTATTAAACATTCACCTCTATTTTGGCTTTTGATTAAAATATTAGAAGTTATACCAGGGAGAGTTGCAGTACTTGCAAGCTCATCATGTAAAAAAAACAGCATATTTATATGGTGCTAATACATCTTTTCAGTTCTTTGATCTTTCTATGCTTTTCCTGTTATTGCAATAATTACCATGGGTGAAGCTGTATGTACTTTTTATTTATTTGTCTTCAGGGAAAACTTGGAGTCCCTGGATTGCCTGGGTACCCTGGAAGGCAAGGCCCAAAGGTGGGTAATGGGAACAATATCAAATCTCTTGGATAAGTGAGGGAGACACGATAGTCATAAAACTAAGTCATGTAATTGGAGATAATTTATTTACCAAGATATTTGGTTTAATTATCAAAGTTCACTTTCTGTAGTTTATTAAAACTGTACAATCACAGTACACACTGCAGCCTCTGAGTGGGATTTGAAGCAGTTTCTTCCAGGTGGATCTGCAAGTTACACAGAAACAAATGTTGGCACACGAACTCAAGGTCTTTATATACACAGTTAGCTACAAATATCTGAGACCATGAGCACGTCTAGTTGAATGAAAAAAGTTACACAAGTAATTGTTGGAAATATAATTCCTTGAAGTCGCAGTGGTTTAAAATCTGTGCACCCCTGAAGATAATTAGCCAATTAGGTTACAAAAGTATTAAGATAACCTTTTCTTTCCTACTCAACACCTACCCTCCTCTCACACGCCTTTCTAAAACCTGCTGACTAAATGCTCTGTCCCACAAACCTAAGCAGACACCTACTGCACACCCTCCATGACTCTTACAGGAAATCCTAACTGGCATGGTCATCTGCTTTAGTCATCAGCTGTCCCTCTTCTTAGACCTAAGCCATTATCTAAAAATCTGGCTCTGCTTGCACTCTAGCCCTGGCCATATTGCTACTGCTCCACTATCTGGATGTGCTGCTGCAGCTGCTTCCTCTTTGCTGCCGTAAGCACTGACATCTTGGCACTGATAGAACCTTCTCTCACAACATCGAGATCGGCAAATCTCCAGCTCTGCCTGAAAGTCAGCAAAACCTGAGCTGGGTATATACAAGAAATTATATTTCTAATCAGTTATCCAACAATTAGCAACAAAATTTTTTTGGGGAGGGTCAGTGGGGGCGTGGGGGATGCGGTTATGTAGTGGTGTTAAGCCATATGAATTGTATTATTATTAATAGAGCAATTAGTCTCATAATGCCAAAGACTTTACTGTTACTCTTAAAATCAATATGAAGGATTAATTCTTGACCATTAAGTAGTGCAACATCTGCTCATAAAAATCTACATGGTGATACCAATTTTTTAAACAATTGCAAGCTGTCTGCAAAGTTTCCAAATGGTTGGTTATGATCAAACTGTCCGAGAGCCAGTAGCTGCTCCCTGCATGTGGTCATGGATAAAGAGTACCGGTTTGTCTCTTTTGCCTTGATTTGAATATAAAAAAGGTAATTTCCATCATATAAAAATGTTTGACATACTCTCTTACTTCAAAAAATCTGTTCAGCTGTTTGTAACTGGGATTCTTTTATAGACAAATTTCTTTCAATTAAACTTTGTAAACTGAGGAAAGTTATTCGGGGGGGAGGAAAAAACCCCTCCACATTTACATCATAAAGTACCGTCTCTGTTATGAAATGTCACATTGTCCTCATGAGTAGCTTCAGGGTCACAGTCTTGGCTGGGCATCAGCCTTTATCTGCCCTCAATCAGCTCGCTCTGGAATTCCTCCACTGTCTGTGTTTTTGGCTGCTACAGCCCATCACTCTCTGCTAACAGCTTTTCCACATCGTTAATTGTTGATGCCATTTGCAAAAGCTTCAGCGGACTGTCTTATCTCCGTTTTGCAAGTCGTGCCCGTCCAGTAGCACTCCTCTTTTCAGTTTACTGTAACTGCAACTCTGTGGAAAACAAATTTCGCACAACAGATTTTTCTTTCCTCGCAACTCTGTCCTTGTAACTCAGTTGTTATGTCCTTGCCTATTCCGCACAGTATTATGCTTAATACGTATATGTACATGAAGGATAATGAGCACTGTGAATGCTGCCTGAATTTTTTTTTTGGGGGGGGAGGGGCCTCCAATCACACACATGACCTTGGTTTTCAGCCGACGCAAAGGCATATTTAGTCTAGATTGGTTGATCTTATTTATGCTGCCTAATTCAGCATAAAGTGAGGTTATATTCATGACCTGCTTGGTTCTCTCGTTATTAGGCAAACAGTAATTACTCACCAAGTATTTGTTTGACCGGCACCATTACCACTATCAGGGAGCACAGCCTCTAAAAAGCCCAGTCACTAAATTGCTGATAGTTATCAAAGTGGATCCACGGTTTTCCTTTACTTTGTCTCTATTTGCACCCACACTGTCTCTTTTTTCTCTTTACCTTATACCTCTCATTTATCCTAACAATCTAACCTGTGACTTTTTCTTTTTGTCACCTTTGAAAGAGCTTGATTTTTGGGGCAGTTGGTAGATCATGCTCACCATGTGCAGAAGCTATAGTCCTCAACATGGTTGTCTTGGTTTTGATTCCCAGTCTCAGGCCATTTGCTGCACGTTTCCCACTTTCTCCACCCTATTTACTACTACCAAAAAATCTCAAAAAGAAAGAGCTCTGTTCATTATGAAAAGACAAAGCAGAAACCTGTCTGGCTTTGCAGGCATCTTCTATGCCTCTGTTATAGCCTTCTTACAAACAATTATGGGGAATTCTTTGAACATGAACAGCTCAGTGAAATTTCTTATTTCTAAAATTCATCTTAATTTTTTCTTGTCTTAAATTTCAGGGCTCGAATGGCTTCAATGGATTCCCTGGAGCAAACGGTGAAAAAGGAGCAAGGGTAAGAATAAGAACTTATCAATAGCATTAAGCAAGTGAGAGCTGTCACTGGGTTTTACGTTCTCTGAATATGGAAACACAGAATCAATAACGATCTTACAGATATAAATAATGTACAGCTTCTTCTACCACTGATTAAAACTTTAAAATAACTATAGATGCTCCCTTTAGATCATAAAGCTTCCTGGATCCAAAAGTGTGTTCTGCTGTTTTTAGCTAATCCAAACGGTTTTCTGTGAGAATCAGGTCTGGAGACTGAGACGACTAAAGAAAAAAGTTGATTCTGGGTCTGGTTAGCCACTTTTTGTGTTGATTTAGAGTGATAACCCATATTTATTTTATTGAATGAGTCCACAAGATTCGTATTTATAATCTTGTGGTATTTCAAAGAGTCATGAAACCATGCACTCTGACCATGTTTCCAAGATCTTTGGGAAAAAAATCAGGCTCATGGCATCATAGGTCCTGCGCTACTAACTAGTGGGCTTGCAGCATTTTTCCCATATTCCTTCTTTGTTTTACATCAAAGACACTTTGAATGTTTGTTTCCACAAAGCTACAGTCCCAGTAGAATTTAGCATTCTCCACTTTTAAGAAAATAGAACAAAGGTTTCTTTCAGGTATGCCTCCCAAACAATTTCCGTGGAAAGAGATAATGTCCGATGGTTATTGTTGGAACTTTCTCTTTGCTGCACTTCTAATAGGTTTTTTAATAGGTTAAAAATAGCTTAAGAATTTTTCAAGCTGCTTGCCTTCCTGCTCATTGTGCATTAATTAAAGATCGATGGACTATGCAGGGTTTTTGTAAATTTTCTTGCACCTTGGAAGTAGTCACAGTTGTACCCGAAATTTTTGGATTTCCATTTCTTTGCATTGCCACATCTCAACTTGATTTTTGTGATCTAAATTTTGTGTGGCATACTCAGTTTCCTATTTAAAAGTCCTTAGAGTCATTATTTTTGAAATAGAACTAATTACTTTCAGTTC
The DNA here is from genome assembly GCF_001444195.1 of Xiphophorus couchianus. NCBI lineage: Eukaryota > Metazoa > Chordata > Actinopteri > Cyprinodontiformes > Poeciliidae > Xiphophorus > Xiphophorus couchianus. The sequence continues at coordinate 21,755,857 of NC_040233.1, forward strand.
AGATAGCAAAAAAGAAATGAAATTGCCCTATATCATACTTTACTCCATAAAATGTCCAAAGTGATCAAAGAACTCCAGAAAAGAAATGTAATAGCATCTAATTTGAAATTTAAATGGCCAGGAACTCTATTAATTGCTTAAAGAAGGAAGATAATTGTGGAAATGTTGAACCTAAAATGTATAGAAGGGCTCCAGGAAGGTCCTCTTCAAAGTTTGCCATGAAGATGCAACTTTTGAGGGTGGAGTGACAACCTTATTCTGCTGTTTGAAGAAAGCTGTTGAGTCACCCCAGCGAAAAGGGTTACAGTTGAAGGGATGACAGTGAGAAATGTTGAAGGATTGGGGTTGTTATCGACAAGACAAGCTCATCTGGGTTCTCTCGCACACAGAGAGGCAGACACGCGTGGCCACAGAACGTTTGAGCTGACAGGTAGTTCAAGCTGTCAAGTGCCTCTGGGTAACCGCTTATCACAGCACTTTGATTATTTATTTTTTGTCCAAAGATTCCTAGATGATTCTATTTAATCTGTGACAAAGACTCCCATAGCAGCTGTCCCTGTCTAGTGCTAAAGTGTATTCTGTAATCTAAAACACAGAGCTCGCTCTGCTTAAACTTCTGAAGAGAAAACTTCAGAAAAAAAACAAGTTGTTGATGTTACAGTGTAGGATTTTGTTGATTTTGGATTTTATTTTCAGGGAATTGCTGGGAAATCAGGCCCTCGAGGGCAGCGTGGACCAACAGTAAGCATCTCATTTGTCTGACAATTGAGCAGAAGCCCTTTACATATATTATTTATAGCATAAATATCAAAGTATCAGCATTGTTTAGCTGTGTACAAGTTCTGAGTGTGTGTTTTCACGATGTATGCACCTGGTGGCAAGTTGTTGAGAGATGTAAAAATAGCAAAGGCACTCGCTCATAGTCTTCATGCCTTTACTGCCTCATTTTCACCTAATCATAAATTTACAATGAATACAGGGTCCACGTGGGGGACGTGGAGCGAGAGGACCGACAGGAAAGCCAGGTGCAAAGGTGAGAACACAGGCAGACTTTCAACAGCTTTCATGATTTTGATGCTAAACAAGTATCAAAAACAAATCAATAAATTGTATTTTCACTGCAAATGTTTATCTACTACTTGATGTATCTGTTGTTAATCACATTCTTTTACATTGTAAAGCATACGCATGCATGTGGTTCATTTTGTAACCTGAGTATCACGGCTTCAATACGATATTATTCATATTTTATAGTCTGTCAGTTCTGAGAAAGTTCATACTCTTCCTCTGTGGATTTCCTTTCTCCACAGGGCACCTCAGGCAGCGATGGACCTCCAGGCCCACCTGGAGAGCGGGTTGGTATTGAATTTGTTTCATCTGTAACTTGTATTCTGTTCATTGAGTTTCTGTACAGGCAGTGAGTGAAAGGACATCAGGAGCACTGGGTTGGGATTGGGACTCAAAGGCATCTGAATGTCTTTGCTGCATTCAAATGACATGCTGCACAGTGCTGCTGTTGTTAGCATTGTTGCCTCAGAGCAAGAAGGTCCTGGGTTCAAATCCCGGCCTGGGGTTTTTCTGCATTGAGTTTGCATAGCATAGTTTCCCTGCGCATGCTTGGGTTCTCTCTGGGTTCCCACATTTGAAAAACAGGACTGTCAGGTTAATTGGTCTCTCTAAATTGTTTTCAGATATGTGTGTGTCTGTGGATGGTTATTTGTGTTATGTATATATGTTGCTCATTAATGGACTGGTAACCTATCCTGATCGAACCCCACGTCTTGCCTAATGACCGCTGGAGAAAAGCACCGGCCCTCTGTGATCCTACAAGGATAAGTGGTATACTGTAAACAGTTACATTAGTTATTATGATATTTTCTCTAAAATAAGCCTTCACACTAGATCATGACTGCAATGTTCAAACATTGATAGCTTTTGTTTTCATGTGAAAGCAATCATGGCATTAAGTGTTTCTGTACAAAGCTAATGAGCTGATGTTTTCCTGGCTATGATCAGAACTAGGATTTTCCCCAAAACGATCTTTGAGATTTTTATACGTCTATGTGTGGAAGGCATCTGCATCTACCCTGTTAGAGGATGCAGGTGTGCTGCGACAGATGCACTGCACCAAGAATGATGTGAATCCTGGAGTCTTTTCTCCTGGTCCACCACTTCCCTCCTCATTATTAACTACATCTTTTAAGAACATCTGTTTGATATTGTCAAGTTAAGTTCTGTATGGCATATTTAAGCAACAAGGCATCTTAACTTGTTTTACACTATAAAACAATGCATTAAACCATTATGAAACAAGCAATAAACAACATTTTATCAAATCCATCATCAAAATTATGAAGCAAATGTACGTCAAATATGTTGATCAATCCTCCGATTATTATTAATCATAGGCAACTCATAACTGGTGGGATATTTGGTCTAATATATTTTGAATTCAGACTGCTGTCTGAAACTCACAACTACCTTTGGTCTCTCCGAAAACAGTGTGGGCGTGCATTTTGAACTAGCACACACTTCTCTTCCTCCCTATTCCATTGGGAGCCAAACGCATAGAGATTTCTGTGCGCAATGGATCTGATTATGAGATTGTTTTCAATGGCATGGAGAGAATGGATTATTTGTTTCAGCTGCTAGGTTCTTTTGTTTGAAGCCAAAGAACCCACCAGTCACGATGAGCATATCAGCTACAGCTACAATGCTAAAATTACTTGGAGTACTGCCCTGCTAATGTGTGGACATAATCAGGTTGGTGCCCTGGAACAGGGCCAGTGTGACAACACCTGCATGTTGGTGCTTGCAGGCCACATGCCATGGATAAACTGCCACTGCTGCTTCTTGCCCAGAAATGTTGTGAACTTGGTAATAAAGCCCCACAATTCTAAAAAGGAAGTTTCGTGCAAAACATTAATAAGAAAGGGCTTGTTTGTTCCAGTTGATTTTTATGTTGTCGTATGGTCTTCGTTAGATGTGTAAAGGGCCTAAATCTGTAAGAGAGATTGGGAGTTTGATTTTCAATAATAAGTAAATGAGATGAATTTCCTATTAAAACCCTTTAAAATGACACACACATTAAGTTATGCTTCCTTGCCTTATTTTTTCCAAATTCTCCCATTAGGGACCTCAAGGACCTCAGGGACCTGTCGGTTTACCCGGACCCAAAGGACCTAATGTAAGTGGCTGCCGTCAAACTGCCTGTGCGCTGCCTTTATTCACAACCATGTTGACACCCTCTTTTTATAAGCCTGCTACCTTGATTTCTGAAAACTGTCCAAATGTTTCATCTCCAGGGCCCAGCAGGGAAAGACGGGCTGCCAGGACATCCTGGACAGAGGGGGGAAACGGTAAGTGGGTGTCTTTCTTTGTGAACATATTTTTTTGCCATTTTGACATCATTTCTTTTGGCCTCGAAAGCTGAGTAGCATTAGTGATGGGGATCCAAAGTGATATATGGAGAGAGTTTAATTAAAAACATAGTTCTTAATGTCAGTATTGTCTGAACCACTTTTATTAACATACAGTTCTGGAGCTTGTGGCGTTTGCTATGAATTTTCTGATAACTTTTTTCTAACAAAAACAACATATACAACTTTCTACTTGCTCTGACAATTTTTACAAGGATTTATTTTCCCTTTGATCACTAAGGTGTTATTTTATCTGAACTGGAATAAAATAATATAGATTGGAATTAATAAACACCTCACCAGCTATCATAAATGTTCCTAAATCAAAATCCTAATGTTAAAATGAAAAAAAAAAGTAACTCTTCAGCTATGGGAAAAGTATTTTCTGTCTTGCTATTTTCTGTCAAGTTACCCGTCCAGCAATTTATCAAGATATCAGTCTGTTGAGCTGTTGAGCTGTCTAATGAGTGATCAAACAATGAACTATAAAGTTATCTGTCCATCAAGCTAGCAAGACGTTTATCGATCAAACTTTCAAGTTATATTCCCACGGATTTGTTAAGGTATCAACCTATCAAGCTATAAAACTATATGTCCATTGATCTATTAAACTATCAAACTATCCATCTATAAAACTATCTGTCTGTGTCAGGGTTTCCAAGGAAAGACTGGACCTCCAGGACCTGGAGGGGTGGTTGGACCTCAGGTAATATGCAACTAATATGCAACTTTGCTGTGTTTGTTAACCACGTTCAGTTATTGTTCATGTCTAGTGCAGAAGTGTTTCGACCACAAAAGTTTACCCATTGGCAATGACAGAAATATTTAATCAGATACAATTAAGAAACTTCACACACACAAGCTTGATAATTTCTTTCAAACTGGAAAGCACAAGCTCCCATAAATTCATCTATTTATGGGAGAAAATTATACAATTGTTTACAAGATCAAATCTGGGACAAATACACACCCAAAATTAATTATTTTTGCTTTATTCATCAACATATGATTACAGAAATCTAAACCAATTATTTCATACACATATGAAACATGCGCCTGCTTTGCTCTTGATAGGGACCAACTGGAGAGACAGGACCAAGTGGAGAGCGAGGACACCCAGGGACCCCTGGTCCACCCGGAGAGCAAGGTCTACCTGGAGCGGCAGGAAAAGAAGGAGGAAAGGTGAAGAAGAATTAATATTAAATGTTTACGTATTAAAATTCATAAGAAAGTTTAGAAAATTGTAGTATTGTTAATCATTTTAAATTTTTCTCCATCTTGAAGGTCAGTTTTGTTCTTTGACAAACTATTGAAGCTGAAAGATTTTTTTTCCTCTAAAAAATTTTTTTGTTTTTCATCTTTTTACCTCTTAATCTCTTGCTTTTGTTTCCAGATAGGGAACTAATTAAGCTATTATCAGACAACTTCCATAATTTCTCTCCTTTGCCCTAAAGACCTCACGGTAATAATGACCTGATACTCTGCCAGGTATTAAATTCTTTTCGTTTCTCCAGGGTGATCCAGGTCCTTCGGGTCATTCTGGCAAGGTGGGACCACCTGGATTAAAAGGTTTCCAAGGGGCAAGAGGTCTCCCAGGAGCCATGGTAAAAAAAAAATTTTTACATAATTATAGAGAAAACCATTTCACATGTATAAACAAAAAGCCAACCCCCATTTTCAGCATCCACCCAGCTGAATTTAGCCTACTCTAATTACCTAACAACCTGCTGTTAAAAAATGTCAAACCTGAGAGTAAACCAGAAAAAAGGTGCAGAACCTGCTTATAGATTTAATGGAGGACTGAGACAAATAGCATATAATTGTCCCCCCCCCGCCCCCCTGTCATCACATTAAACAATTTTAGAGACAGTTTGCTTGTTGTTATAACAAAGCACAGGTAACTTAGTTATGCTAAAAAAAATTAGGGCGATTATACTCTTTTTTTCTTTTTCTTGTAGTAGTCCATGCATTAAAAAAGTTAAAGTTGTTCCACAGTCCTTTTCATTTAGGAGGCATGTTCTGCTCCCAAACAAATAGTGAGTCAGCGTCTCGCTTTCAGTTTAAACCCTTTGCAACTTTTTAACTCTTCATCACATGTGTGGAGAAACCGGTGCTGATTCTCAGAAGCAGTGGGTGTGAGTGAGAAAAAGTTCAAGGTGAGAGCAGATGGCTATTAGAGGCTGACTCAGGATCAGCTTAGGGGACGTGTGGGTGTACCTCATTCCAAGGCTGACCATTAAGAGCGCACACGACAGCACAGAGCAGACTTATTACAGCCGGTGTGTTGGTCCCATGTGAGCAGAAAGATGACTTTCTTTTAATAATGGAAGCACAAACATAATATGTGAGCAAACACATGTGTGCTCTTTCTGCTTCTTAAACTGATCCCATCCAGAAACAGAAAAGTCCAGAAGGACTCGGCGTGTCGACGTGGGCGCACATATAAAACAAATACGCATTATAGTCCCTTACTATACTGTGGAGAATCATTCAAGCCAAGCCAGCCAGTGGCAGCGCCTGCTTGGCAGCCACTGCAACCTCTGGCTCTGCTGGAACCTGTAAATTAGCCATTATAATAAAAGTCTGTTTTCCATATGCAGCCCCAGACCCCTTCTGTGCTGTGAATCAGCACAGCCATTGCCATTCAAGGACCGGGAACTTGACGAGGTGACAAGAGGCAGGAGATAAATGGGCCATACCTCAACCTGTGACTCACAGTGGGGTTTTAAAACTTGTCATCTCTTCTTATTCTTCTGGTTCCTTTTAAGCTCAAGTGGTGACTCCCATTGCATTGATAATGCAATACTTTTGAAAGCTAGGCTGCATGATAATTTAATAAATAACATGCGTTTTAATAGAAAACTGATTTGCACCGTAAATGTATTGAGCAATGAAAGGCACAAGTGCTTGCTTTTGTTGTCAGTAATTACCATTTTTATACAAGAAGCTTGGGTTTTAGCTAAAAAATATCAGTTTACAAAAAGAGAAAGGCATCCAGGTCCATGATAAATGTATGTGATACATCTGACCAAACCTGTGTATTTAATTTATTTCCTATTTAAAATATTTTTGATCTGGGTTATACAGGAAATTGACCGTGAATTGTTTTTTTTAAACAGTAACGGGTAAGTAAATGGTAAATGACCTGCACTTGTACAGCATTTTATCAAGTTCAGAGGACCTCATAACACTTCACTCTACATTCAGTCATTCACACACTGGAATAATAATTATTGGAGAGAAATTATTCTTTTCACAATTCTTTCACAAGAATACAAGACTGTAATTAGGAGAAACAATTTCCCAGGTATGATTGCAGAGTGCTTTTTTAAATTATTTTAATTTGTGTGATTTGTAGTCTGTTGATATCGGTTCATGGAGAAAACACATAAAGCTTTTTTTGTTGTTTTAAGAATATATACAATAAACTGGGGATAATCAATGAATAAATAATTGTTTAATGCAATAAATAACAATATCCTCACCAACAGGCCCACTGATTCTTGGATCTCAACACAGAAAAAAGAATATCAGTAACTTTGGTCTGTTTATATCCTATTTCTCCACACTGAAGTCCCTTCAGCTCTATACAAATGCACGTATGGGCATACAAAAGTACATGCTCAAAGTTTTAAAGGGCTTTTCGACAGCTAAAATTGACAGTCTTGGAATAGCTCTGAGTGGAGGCTCACAGTGAGTGATATCTAACCTCTCTTCCCTCTCTTTTCAGGGTCCAGGTGGCTTAAAGGGAGGAGAAGGACCTCAGGGTCCCCCCGGCCCCATCGTAAGTAACCAGTTACTATGGTTACCTCATCTCTCTAGCCACAGAGATTGCAAGGAAAAGTGACTCGTGCTTTTGGATAATTGAGCCGCTCGTGCTGCGCACAGCCCCATTCTCTACTCATTCAGCAGTGCAATGAAAACTGCAGCACAGAGAATGGCTGAACAGAGTACAGTGGAGTGATTGGATTAAAATTTTATATCAGGATATGAGGAGGTTTTCTATTCTACCCTTTAGCATTCCTATCCAAACCCTTTTCTTCTCTGTTTGTATGTTTTATAGTCATAGCAAGAAAAATATTTTTTTCATTAAAAGTTACTATTCTCAAGAAGTTTTCATTAGTCCAAGTTATTCAACTTTATTTTCTTTTAGTTTTTTTCTTTAGATGTATTGATCTTGCCCAGAGCTAGGCAAACTCTCCTGATTTATAAAATACTGTAAAATTGTAGCTAGTAAAATTAAAGAACCTTACAAATGCGTAAACCACAGCTCAGTAAAGGGCTGCTTGATTTGTTGTGTTTTTTCACTGAAATACAACCTAATCACTACTTAACTGTCTAATCGAAGAGCAGCTAGTCTCATCCCTGTTGCTTGACTAATTATGGATGTTCTCCGCACATGCACTTTAACAGTTCCTATAGCAACTGTTGTTGCACAGATGGAGGTGATTTGCTTCTTATGTCCAAACTGTTTTGCTTAATTTGGTCAACAATAACTATTTTAGTCACCTTATCTTAATTTAGTCTACCTTGTAAAAGTATTCATACTCCTTATACTTTTTCGCATTTTGTTACGCTACAATAGCAAACTTCATTTTTGCATTTTCTTGGAATCTTGTATAATAAATCAACACAAAGTTCTGCATGACTGGGAAATGGGAGAAAAATTGAGAGCATTAATCTGAGGAGTTGCCAACAGGTCCATGGTGACCCTGGAAGGGCTGCAGAGATCTTCTGTTCAGGGTGTAGTGTCTTTTTGAATGGCAAATACTAGCTGTCATAAATCTGACATTTATAGAAAAGTGGCAAGAAGAATGGCATTATTTAAAGAAAATAAACAAGATATCGCCACAAACATATGCAATAAAGAGCTTCTGATATATCTTTGTGTTGTTCTATCACATAAAATCCCAATTTGTTGAAAGTTTATTGTGAAAAATCTGAAGGGATATAAAAATGTCCATCCTAAGTCAGTTGAATAATATTTAAGGTAAGTCATTTCACATATCACGGTTACAATTATTCTACATAATGCAGCATTGAAAATTATATATGCTCCTGTCCTACTGCAGTTTATGACCATGAAAGGGAAGCAGGGGTGACAGAGTAATTCATAAATAAATTAGACTTTTTTTTTTCTTCCTGCCTTTTGTCTCCGGCCCCTCAGTTAGAGATATAAGCAACAAAAGCCTCAGGAGCTGAGATGCTGTGCATAATCTGACTGACGGGTAGCTTTGAACTGTCTGTCATTTTGTTGAAGCGTTAAACCCAGGTTCCCGATAATTGCCCCGCTGCTCACCAGCAACAGAGCAACACCAGTGTAGATGACAGCGGATATGCATAGCAGGCATGAAAAATCGTGAAAGTGAGAAGAGGAGTATTTCACTCAATGAGAAAAGCAATTTCCACTGCAAAGAGAGGTGGTTTTTATAAATTGGCTTGAAAGTGAGTCATAGAGAGAACACAGGTGAAATACTAACTTAGTACCATGGTTGTAATAGGAAAAAGTGACCAGTATGCAATGTGCATGCACACAGCAGATCTGATATTTCCCTCTATCGATTTCCTGCCACAGATTAAGCTGCTGTTGTGCATTGGGGATCTAAGTGTGTTGTGTGTGTGTTGCTTTTCCCTTGTCTTTTTAAAGGCTTGTGTGTGTCTAGCAGAGCCTGAAAGGGAAACGTCAGCACAAAAACAAAAATTTGTTCTACAAGTGGTGCTTCTTGTTCGGTTCTGGCCAAATGTGTGGGAGGAAAACATGACAAAAAACAAACAAACAAGAAACATAAAAAAAACTAGTGAAATGCGTTGAATCAAACAAACTGGTGTGGAAGCTTGTGTGTGAGTTTGAGGCCTGGTGGGTAGGTTGGCAGCTTTGGGATGACAGTTTGGAGCTGTGCACTGCATGTGTGTCACCAGAAAATGGCTGTCATGAAATGGGCCAGGCACATGAGTGCCAGGTGGCAGCTCGCATCAGCAGCTGATTTAGTGAGTGGGAATCAGGTCATAGTTTTGGCCCCGAACACATGCAAATCAAATTTTATTGTGTTCACTTTGTTAGAAAACCCTCCCTTGGTAGGAGGGTGTCATGATGAAGTTCTGATCAATAATATGTGTGATTTAGGACCTCATACACAGAGGCAATCACCAACCAGGGAAAAGTCAGGAGGAGACATGGCTGATGTGGGGAAAGAGTGGCCATTGCTTACATAATAACCTCACTGTGGAGGTCTGCTTTTAGTTAAATAACGGCTGTCAGTCTGGTCAATATTCTACTGAGTGTATCAATGTCATGTTTGTTATACTATTTTGATCATTTTGACTATGCTTAGCGATAATTTATGTAAGAAATATCAGCTTATACTTTGTATTGGATTTATGGCATATAAACTGCATTAATGATATGTGAATGATAGCCTCACAAACTAGTTTTCAGTTTTAATTTCTTTTAAATTTGACTTCACAGCTATCAATACATGCACTTCAACAAATAGTTAAACAGCTTGTATTAAGAAACTTTTTGTTTCTTAAAGACATACCTCAGAAAATATTATTGAAATATCCAGCGGCCAGTTTTACTTGAAAATTTTTTTAATTAAGGAAGCCCCTTTCTTGCAAGGTCAAGCCTTTCATGATTCAAGAAAATATCCAGCAGATTTCCCCGGTGTGTTTAGCTTCTTTTAGCTTGATGGATTTAATGCAGTATTATTTGGCTGGTGTTTGATAACAGGGTTCCCCTGGTGAGAGAGGCCCTGCTGGTCCCGGAGGTCCTATTGGTCAGACAGGACGCAACGGCCCACAAGGACCACCAGGCCCTGCCGGAGAAAAAGGATCCCCTGTGAGTTTTTCTAGCTTGTTTTTTTTATTTTATTATTATTATGAAACTGTTTCCTAAACTTTAAAGTGTCCATGGTGTCATCAAATGATTGTGACAAATGCTATTCACAGGGAGAGAAAGGTCCCATGGGTCCAGCTGGCCGTGACGGCATTCAAGGTCCAGTAGGTCTTCCTGGTCCAGCTGGTCCTCAGGGTCCCCCAGGAGAAGACGGTGATAAGGTAAAGTAAAAGTGCAACTCTGTCTTTGTTAGTACAAGAAATCCACAAGCCTTTATTCACAAAAAGATCAAAAGAAGCACACATAAAAAACATTTTTATTCTTAAAGATTATGACAAATACATATGTTATTTTATTAGATGTACAGCATACAGTTCTGGTCTGAAGTTTAAAAATACTGATTCACCTAAAAGTCATGTTAATTGGAGGCTTTTATTTATTCATGCATTTGAACTCTTCTTTAGGGGGCAGCAGATAATACAATTACATTTTTAAAATAATAGTTGGATGCACAGGTTTGCCTTTCTTGTTGATTTTCCTCCAACCCACACAGGCTCAGAATGTTTTGTAATACATTTGAATAAATATCTCTTAGCAAGTTGGAGAGAAAGTCTTAGGTTTCTCCATTAAAACATTATTCTTCTTGTTGTCCTCCTCTGAACACAAAACTTTTCTCCAGAAGATATTTGTCTTGTCTATGGAGGAGGCTGCAAATATTAGTTGCTACTGAGGGTTTCAACTTTGACATTTATCCTCCTGAGACCCAGGAAAAAAAAGTTTTTGAATTTTTGTTTTTTCACTACATGACTCTTTGGAGTGAAAAAACATCACTACAATTGAAAAAGTTTCAAAACATGTTATTATTTATTTATTACAGTATGTCCTTTGGAGAGGACATCGGGACTCTCTTGTGGCAAATATGAACACATTTTGAGGCCCAGGATGTCCTCTTTAAGGACCAACAGGATTTAACACAGTGGCATGTATGGTTTCAGAGTTATGAACAAAAAAACCTATGTCCTCCACAGAGGACAAAAATGTATTGCTGGGTCTCAGGAGGGCCTCTTTTTTGGTCTCACATGATAAAAGTTGCTTCACTATGGACAGTGAAGCAACTTCACTGTCTTGGTGTCTCCTGAAAGTTCCTAAACATCCTCATCAATGTCCCTTCATCAAAGCTGGCCCTTTGGATCAGATGGGTTTGGAGCAGTTAGGTAGGCTAGCATTAAGCTCATGGAATGGCGCTAACCTCCTTCATATTAAATATGTCTGGCCTACACCTCACATTCTTATTGACGACGAGTTTATGCAAACCTGTGACCAACACTGTATCTTAAAAAAGCCTTTTGATGCACATAAACAAAAGTTCTTATTTGCTTTGTTAGATTTAATATTGCTACTGCTGAATGTGTGATTCCATCTAGACGCATCATGTGAACTAAATAGATAAGATGTTTCGAAAACAAAGGCACGCACTGAATCATCCTGCTGTTTACACAAAATGTTCACCCTTAGGCTAGCAACACCCACCCCTGTTACACTGAGCCACAGATCTGCATTTTGTAACCATCACACCTCCTTCATTCAAGTCACGTCTTATATCACACCTTTCTGTCAATCATAGTACCAACGGGGTGAGACAGGGAGCCAATCAATTAATTGAAAACACTCGCCCAAGGTCTTTCTGGGCCAATCAAATTAGAATCTCTTGAGAAATATTCAGTGGCCAATGCTGATAAAGGTGACACTTGAAGACATTGGACTTTGAATAAACATGGCAGGCAGGAGGTTTTTAAGATGTTAAGGAGAGATATGAGAGCTTTTGTGAATGTGTGTTGGATCACAGGGAGAAGTGGGCGGTCCTGGACAGAAGGGAAGCAAAGGAGACAAGGGTGAACGGGTGAGTCTTTATAACCCTACTTCTTTCATTACATTTTATAACAAGGTTTCTCTGAAACCATTGCATTTTAAATTACACTAAAAGTTAATTAACTAAAGAAAACTAATCATCACTACTGATTTCTCATGTGAAATTAATATAGAGCAGAAGCTCTTCTCAGTTATGTTTGTGTTGAAAAGTGTGCAGCTTTTCTGAAATATTATCAAGTAGATATTACATTTTTGGCTAAAATATGAATGTCTTGTTTCTTTATATTTTTTTTCATAAATTTTGTATTTGGCTTTTTTTTCTTTTTTTAAAATTAACAAATGTATATCAATTTCTTTCTTAGAATTCAGTGTCCTGCAGTAATATGCAAACCCTTTTCAATTATTAAAAAATTGCAATAATCTCAAATTATTTTTATGAGTTTGGACACTGGAATCAGTCTGATCTATATCTACTCTGTGCGAAGAGATTAGAAAAAAAAAGCTTTGTATAATCTGACCGAGCGTGGGCTATTTTGAACTGGAGAACAGGCAAAAAGTCATTCTTAGGATGTGCAAAAGTAGTAGACACCCCAAAAAAATTACAGCTGTATTTGTTCCAATAAATAAATCTATGAAGCATAGATAGAATGAATTTAAGTGCAAAGAAACCAAAAACAATTTTTTTTCAGATACTTTCTGTAAGACAGTTTGAAAACCTTGCTAATTTTTCCATCACTTAACAACAGAGCAAAACTTTGGGTCAGTTTGCTGGATGTCAACCCCCTACCCACCAGCATAAAACAATGTAGCATCAAAAAATGCAAAATGGTTCCAGTGTCAGGGATGCATTTAGTTTTTTTATACTTATAATTATCAGGTGACATTTTTGACAGTGTCGCATCTGCTTCAGCAGACTGTAAATGTTGTTTCTTTTGCTTTTCCTTTAGGGTCCACCTGGCCCAACAGGTCTCCAGGGCGTGGTTGGAGCTCCCGGTCCAGCTGTAAGTATCACTTCCACTGAGCCATCAAAATTCACCACATGAAATATTAAGAGTAAGTCTTTGATGACTAAAATTATTACTTTCAAGGATTTTATATTTTATATTCAGAAAATAGGCTCCAAAGACCTAGTTGACTTTGTAGCTGCATCAGTATTCCCTCCAAATATCCTCTGCATATTTCCTTTTAAAAAAGGCTTCCAGCTTTTTTTTTTTTTTTGCATATCATGCTGTTTAAAAAAAAAAAGACTCGTTTCTGATGCCATAAAAATTTGCTGTTCCACTAATGCCTGCCTCTGGCTGCAGAGAAAAACAATGAATTGATGGAGACAGGTTTGAAATGTTTACTCCAGTCAAGGCCTCCTCAAAACAGTGAAAGCGTTATATAAATCAGGATCAAAGGGCTGCAAAACTCTAAGCTACATATGAAATATGCACTTCTGAGATGATGTGACAGTATTATAAGTGGAATTACACCGTCTTATCTGCTCATTTTAAGATGTGTTTAAAAGTTACAAGGTGTACTCAGAAACATCTGGAACATGGGTTTGATAAAATCAGAAAATTTTAAAGAGTCAAATTTAAATCTAATATGGCTACATAATTACTAAGTACAGTTAGCCATTAAGGAAAATTTAAAATTGTTGTTGTCCACTAAGTTAGCATATCCTAACTCAGTGGATATTGAGTTAGGATATATTGTACAATATCTATACTTTAGATATTCAGTGTGTACTGAATATCTAAAGTAGATACTGTATATATTCAGTATCTACTATAGCTACAGTACTGATTCAGTATCACATTTATAGATATTGAATATCTATAAATGTAGATATTCAGTATCTATCAAATATGATCACTCTTCTGATCTTGAAACAGTCTTAAAGAAGTTGCTGCTAGAGCATATCTTTTTCATTGCGATGTTCTCGAACATAATTGTGCCCGCTATGCCCGCTTTATGGGTGAGTATCCATCATACACAAAGATTGCATGAATGCTTTACCCCACTCATCTTTTTCTCTTTGAGCAAAGATTTTCTAGATGGCCCAACTCAAAAAATGTTCTATCATTCTTCTACCGTTCATCCTTGTGCTTCCTGTAGAATTTCCCTCTGACCTCGATTATCTTCCTGAACTTGTTATGATCTGCATAAAGCCGACAGCAAAAAGGGAGATAAACCAGGCACAAGAGTTTCATTTATAAACTACAAGCTTAGATTAAAATCAAAGTTTCCAATATAAGGTGGAAAGTTAGTGAAATCAGTGGTGCATGAGTGGAGGATGCATGTAAAAGACCGTAGCATACCTGTGGAGGAGAGCAGAGAGCAGTTAGTTGGCAGTCGGGTTTAATAAAACCTGAGGGTCTTACCAGATAATCAGGTGTCCCATACCAGTAATCAGTGTTGTATCTGAACAATAAATGTCCAACCTAACAAGGTTGGACATTTAGGGCCAAGGGCCCTGCAGGGGCAGTAACAGACTGAAGTGATGCCTTTGCTGCTTATGAGCAAATGCACTCATAACCACCTTCTGCCAATGTTTAACCAACTTTTTCCTGGTAGCAGGATAAAACTGTACTGCCGGAAACTCTTGGACATCCTGAAACTTCTTCACCACTACAACTGAACCTCTTACCTCTAAGCTCTTTTTTGGTCACATTTGAATATTGAAGATAATGAAACACAGTTTGCATTAAATATTATCTTTGTGAATAATTTTACATTAAGTCATTCATTAAAGCATAAAAAAGCAGATGTTAAATCACGTAATAACAGTGAGACTAACCATGTTTATGGAACACTAAGTTCAGGTTTGATAGCCACAATCAACTTTAATTACTGTCAAATCTGTATAATCAAGAATCTACCTAATTAGAACCTGTCTAGCAATATGAAGTAGGCTCACTTATCTGAAAAATAAGTGAGCTTTATTTTTACCTTATTTTTACAGGTAAGATTTCTGAAATACCATATATATATATATATATATATATATATATATATATACGTATATATATAAGTCATTTAAAACTCAGGTAAAATATATGTTTATACAAATATAAATAAATATAAAATGTTTATAGTTATTTCACATTTTCACAACAATTTTTAAATCATTTTAATTACTGGTATTTGTGTGCATACATTATTGAAATAGTTCCCCAGAAATTATCATCAGTTATGTTTCTTTTATTATTATTCTACATTTTGTAAATTTACATCATTAGTTGCAGTTAAAGTACAAGTTTGGGCTTGATGTTCTACCCTAATGATGGTTCATCAACAAGCTGACAATCATTTTCATATATTAGTTAAAATAGCACATGTGCCAGCTGCAAATGCTGCAGAACATCTTCTACTCATAGAGAAAGTCCTGCTTCTACGATATCTGCTGGCCTCAGGGTAACTAGCAGCTCATTGCTGAAAATAATAAGGCCTTACCAACCATTCCAGGAAAAAGTACCGTCTGCAGGGCTCTGTGGGGGCTGCAGTAGACCTGGTGAGGCAGATTGCTGTAAGCAGCAAGTGCACCCGTGCTGAATAGAAAATTATTTAACAGTTGTTTACCCTGGTGAGTCAGTCTGCTTATGTGCATCCATGTTTTCTTCACAAGTGAATCCTGATTCATGCTGAGTAGTCTCGACTTAATTTGTTTTCATTAAAAAATGCTTTTAGATGCTAGATGGCAAGATTTTTAATCTGTGAAATCATTAGTATTTGAGTAGAAAGAGAATGAATTTCTTTCTTAGCTTTAGATTTTAAACTTTAAGCAAAGATGTGTTAACCATACAACAAAGACCGAACATTGGCTAATGCTATAGAAGGGCAGTGTTGTCTGGAGACTTTAGACCAACATGTGCAGAGCTTTGCCCTTTGTGATGCCTGTAAGCATGAAAGGCACGCTGTTCATTCACAGCTTTGCATTGTGTTGGTAACTTTTTACAGGTATGACACATTCTTTAAAGGTTATATTAAACAAGTCAGAGGCATCACTTGCATAAATAAATTCAGGCATGTGAATTGTGAATGTTCTGTGAAGGTGACTAACAAATTGGGCACAGTTTAAATCTAAGCACTCTAACCTCAGAGGCAACTCTGTTTCCAATCTCTTTGAGGAGATAAGATTTGCAACTTGGTTGTTAAAGCGTCTCTGAGCTTTAGGCCACTTTGTCTGTGACTTTTCTTTTTCAAAGCTGTGCTCGTTTCCCCCGTAATCACCTAACATTTCCCTCTAAACTGTTCTGCATTCACCACCATTGCCTGAGGCTCCCTACATGTCCCAGGGCTCAGCAAGAGCTCCTCAAGCACTTTCAAGTGCTGACACGTGTTTGAACTGAAAACTCCCAGTCTGTCAGCACTTCACTCTTTCCCCACAGTCTCGTCTTTCTACCCTCTGTAGCTCGATGCACCTCTGACTTCACAGAAGTCAGCATCTTTCACATACCATAACCCTGTGGCAATTCTTTTCTGCATCTTGCTTTTTCCTGATGAGAGTCTCTAGTCGGAAAGCCCTCAGGTACACCACAAGGGCGTATCATTGAGGTATTGCCTTATGCTTGTCCAGTTTTGATTCAAGTTTTAGCTTCATGTTTTATTCTCAAAAGGATCAAATAGCTCTTACCATGCACCTATACTGAATTCTATAAACGACCTACAAAAGCAAATGTTTAATTTTGGAAAAGGGGTTTTATGTGGCTGATATAACTACATGGAAAAACTCTAACTTGCAAAAAGTTATTGAATGCTAACTTTATCTAAAATCCACGAAATAGCTTTCTGTAAAGTTGCAATGTGGTTTCCAATTTCTGTTGTAATGTATTTCCTGAATCCATGCTTTTCCATGTGAGCTCAGATATAGTTTGCAACCTTGAAACGTATTAAGAATAAATGGATACAAGTGTTTGAGGGGTTGCATTTGCTGCAGCTACAGCTAATGAGATTTTATGAACCCTACCCTCCCACAGGGCAGTGATGGTGAGTCTGGGCCAAGAGGACAGCAGGGCATGTTTGGCCAGAAAGGAGATGAAGGTCCCAGAGGATTTCCAGGGCTGCCAGGACCCATTGGACTGCAGGCAAGTCTCCATCAAATGTGTTGCTTTTTTACAACCATATTTTCAGCTCTCCACCCTTTTTTATTTTCAAAACATACAACACCCAAAGTCTCGTTGAGTATTGTCCTGCCGGGTATGCATATAGCTTTTCCTCTGTCGAAGCCGTCTAATGCAATGAGATTTAGTCCAAACTCCTTGAACCTGAAGCATTTCACCTCCCTATTTACAATACATCAAAACAGAGCATATTTTATTAATGCAGCTTTGACTCCCAATAACACTTTGCTTAGCTCTGGGGTAAATAATGCTTTACCCGCTCAAGGACATTTCTTGGTATAGATGGGACTGAAAATCCATCACTATCGTCAACATTTGTATCTTTTCTGCTGAATTTTCTGTTGAAATTGCATCAAATTCATGTGCTAAATGTCTATCTGCCAGTGCCCTTGGTCCTAAAAAGACTCTAGTTTGCATATGACAAAACATTGAAAGCATTTAAATCCACTTTTCTGTCAATCTATTGTCTTTTGTGAGATAGGCTGAAAATTACCCACAAGGCTCATTTCCACCCACAGGCTTTGTGTGCTGATTGCTCAAGAGGAGAAAGATCTGAGGGCTTTTATCAATAATTGATTCACAGTTTTGTTTTCCAACTCGACACACGTTAAGCTGTATTTCTCTTTATGTTTGATGGCAGCATTTTATTGATCTCTGTTGCTGTCATCACAGACGCAATAACACATTCATCCATTTGCAGACGAAAGCATGATGCAATAGACACAATATGCACCCTGACGTAATTTATCCCACTCAGGTGTTTGGTAGGCAAAGCATTATAATTTTATCATATCATAAAAAAAATTCTCCATGGATGACCTGTCGGTTATTGTGATGTGATCTACATCCTACAAGGTTGTAGGAGAAGCCTAAATGCTATATTTGTTATTTGCTTATTTGGGATTTATTGCCAGTGATTAAATAAATTCAAATAAAGGATAGAATTTATTTTCACATTTCCAGGGTGAGATTTTGCTATATATATATATATATATAAAAAATTCCCTTCTCACCCACCGCGGGTGGTTCTTATCCTCTGAGCTCGGGTCCTCTACCAGAGGCCTGGGAGCTTGAGAGTTCTGCGCAGTATCTTGGCTGTGCCAAGGACTGCACATTTCTGGACTGAGATGTCTGATGTTGTTCCTGGGATCTGTTGTAGCCATTGGTCCAGTTTGGGGGTGACTGCCCCGAGGGCCCCGATGACCACAGGCACCACTGTGGTCTTCACCTTCCAGGCCCTCTCCAGTTCCTCCCTGAGGCCCTGGTATTTCTCCAGAAATGGGCGAGATATATATATATATAGCCATATAACAGTTAACCAGAAGTTTTTTTGCACATCTTTTCCACTTTTCACTTCATAGTTTTTTCAAGTAATTTCATTAGTTAAGGACATTTTTAAATGGCAGTAATATGAATAAATATTTTTGATAAAATAAACAGTCTAAAATGTAAGAAAAAAATGTCTATGTATGGATGAAACACTAAGAAACACATAAGAGGGAGTAGGGGCAAAACTGAAACTACGATATGGTCAAATCATTCCATCTTTGATCTGCGCCAGCTTCGATATTGATCCTATTGATACTTGGGTCAATCGGCTGCAATAGAGAGGCTGTGCTCAGTGTGTAAGGTTCAGTGTGACTGCAGGATAATGTTGACCCCTCATGTACTGAAGTTAAGACAGTATTTCCTTACTGTGCAACCAGTGATAATGGCATTATTTCTGTTAATCTGTTAATGGGAACACAAAATGTAGTGTTTTTGAATATTGTACTGCATCAGACCAACATGAAAGGACTTTTTATGCACAATGTTTTGTTATGGCCTACACAATAATGGGGAAGGCCGCTGACCTCCTCATTACTTTCTTCTGTCTTGACAGTCCAGCAGAAAGTCATTCTCACCTTCCACACAAGGATAAGCCACAAAAGATTATATCTATGGAATTTGAAAGTTGAATGGAAGGACAAACTTTTGTTAATAACGTATACAAGCAGCAGGGATTAGTCGCAGCCCTAAGAGGATTGTGATGCAAATTCTACTTATTAGTGTGAGGGAGGTTAATGATATATGAATTGCAGCTGGAGTCAGAGTTTCAAGAGCTTTTACACACAGACATAAGAACATGAGTTACAATTGCCATCTTCCTTGCAATAAGCCACTCATGGACCAGAGACAAGGTCAGACATCTCTTACCTGTGCTAAAGAGAAAAAGGACTGGACTGTTGTTCAGCAGTGAAAGTAAATGATATTGTCATTTGGTAATCAAAGTCCCAATTTCTGCAGAAAGTGTGCAGAAGCACAGAAAACAAGTTAACAGAGGTCCAATGTGAAGTTTCCACAGTCAGTGTTGATTTAGGGTACCATGTCATCTGCTGTTGTTATACTGTGTTTTTACCAAATCCAAAGTCAGAGCAGCCATCTACCAGGAAATTCCCTCTGCTGACAAGCTTCAGTGGGATGCTGATGTTGTTGTCCAGCAGAATTTTGTAACAGTCCACACTTCCAAAAGTACCAGTACACATTTTAATGACCATGAAATCCTATGTGCTTGATCACTCTACAAGACTAAATGTGTTGACATTTTATAAAAGAGTGTTTCCATAAACCATATTTAAGATTTAATTGTTTGCCCTGGTCCTTATCTATCCAGCTAGTAGCATCCATGTCTGGGATAAAATAGTTTAGTCCCACACAAAACTAAGGTGCAAAGGTAGTCATCTACTTCTATAAGATATGAACTGCTTGTTACCTCCTAACAGTTTCTCACTCATAAAATCTTTTTAAAAAATGGAGCTTATGAAAGAGAAGCTGAAAATTACCACATTGATTCATTTAAGTTGAGCTGAAGTTTAAGGAAACTTCCTTTGATGGCAACGAATAAAGAAACTGCACTCTTCAGAGTACCTCAAAGTCAATTATCCAAGGACCCACTGAGGATGAAATTAGAGCGAAGCTTCGTTGGTCAATAGGGCTAGATAACGTTGTTATTAAGTGCAATTGGCTTTTAATTGGGCATAATGCACTCCATCTCCCCTCTTATAATTATTTTTTTTTGGCTAAGCTGTCCTTCAATACACAGCAGCAGCTGCTGTAACTTCAACTTTTCAATGCAATTAGCTGTAGCATTAATGATTTTTGACCAGGGGGAAGGAGTGTCTTTATCCTGAAATCCTTCCATCAATTTGTGCAGAGTTTGCTGTGAAGTATAGGAGTCCTCCCCTGAGAGGATGAATTGTTCAGATTAAGAGGTTACAATGAGGACGCAGAACAAAGTAAATATCACATTTGTTCATATCAGTGTTGTTATAGTTCAAGACTAGTGTGGAAATGGAGTAAATGCCATGTCTGAACATTTATTGATTTTTTCTGATGTGCGCTCCAAGTTTGTTGTGCATAATGGTCTTTGCTAATGAAACTCATAATATTTATTTTCTTTCTTACTAATTTATATTCTTCAGTACACGTTTAGTAAGCAAGGGTTACATGTATAAAATGCATCAACATGTTTTCTTTTTCCATTATACATGACAAAGTACTATAGAAGAAATGAGTTTAGGCTTTATTTATTTCTGCATTTTTACACCAGAAACCCACAAGGCCAAACTTTCAGTCATTGCTCATTATAAATTGTTTTCAGTGCTACTGTAAATCAACAAAATAGGCTGAAACTACATATATGTTACAGCACTGATTCATATCCATATCATTATACTTTTGCTTTCCCACAACTACAGCTGCTTTCCATACCTTTATGTGTTACACATGCTCCGTCATTGTGGTCTGGCTAGAAAAACACATAAGAACTGCAATTATGCAGATAGACAGCAGACAACAATGGAAAGTGACACCTTCTTCATCCTTTCTACACATCCACCTTTCTGAGGTGCATTCAACTCTTTTAGTTGAGCTTGACTGAATCCCAAAAGCTGCATAATAGGCACCGCCTGCACAGTCACATTCGTTCCACTCCACTGTGGACGTAGATGGATGGAGTTTCCACCCTGCAATTTACACAGGCTGATTATACCCAAGCCTCCCATACCCTTTAATTACAATAGGTGTCCCTTTTGAGTAATTGTGTGTTTATGCTCCAGGGTTCTGTTAGTATTAATGCACTCTCCATCGCTTTTCATCCCAATGGCCTCCTATTCAAAAAGTGTCAAATAAAAGTACCTGGTAATGAGCAGCACAAATGTATATATATTCCTGTCTGTGGACTTTTTCATATGGAGGGTTGCCTCATTTTACCTTCGTTTCTGTGTGCTAAGCAGTATTTGTTGACTTTACAGGGTTTGCCCGGCCCTCCTGGTGAGAAGGGAGAAAATGGAGATGTCGGACCAATGGTGAGTGCAGATATTTCTGCAAATGTCCTATTACAATATAACCTTTACACTCAGTTTCACTCAAGAGAACTATTTGTTGGACCATTTTTATTGGTGGGTTAGTTTAATAACTCAACAAGAAATACATCTGCTAGATGCTAGAGTTAGGTTTCTACTTTTTATTTCTTTTATTTTGATTAGGATAACTAGAAATAATAACATTATAGCATATTTTTAGTTTACTGACAGAAGTAAAGAGCACCTAGCTCCAAATTACCTACTTTTCTTTTTACTGGTGTATAAATCTGAGTGTGAATACGTGAAATTCACATTAGATTAATTACAAATTATTGTTTCATAATCAGCAAAGACTGCTGACTTGACAGATGTCCAGCATAGTCATAGACAACTTTCACAAGAATGGTAATCACCAAAGGGTCATCTTTTAAAAAGCTGGCTTTTCAGAGAGCTTTGTATAAAATATTTTAATTGAATGTTGAATGGAAGAAAAAAGTGCTTTTCAACAGGCATATATTTTCATATTTAAATTATTATTTTTTTTATTTTTCAAATTTTTTTCATAAGCTGCAATTCATAATTATCAAAATTAAGAAAAAAAATGCTTATATCACTCTTTGTGTAAATCTTTGACTTCTAGCCAAGCAAATCATCTCAGTATTTTTGACTCAATATTTGGTGAAAACTGTGAAACTAATGTTTAGCAGCATAAACCCAGCTGTATGTTATAGAAAAACCATGCATTTTTGTGTGTGCATGGGTAAAAACACAATCTGCTATGTAAAAAATAAAAGGATTTTTAAACTTTAAAATATGCTATTATGATCATTGCTATCAAGTAATGTAACTTTTAGAGTTACATTGAAATATTCTGCATGGTTGCATCTAAATAAAACTACTATCAATAAGCAGTTAGTTCAAATTTTCTTCTTTCTGTCTTAAGAACAAAATAAATCTGCTAATCTTTAATCTCTTTCTGACAGGGTCCACCTGGTCCTCCAGGTCCCAGAGGTCCACAGGGCCCCAGTGGAGCTGATGTTAGTGAAATTTTAATACTTGCATATTTAATTCTGCTTGGATTTGATCTAAATAGAATATTTAAAAATCAAAAAACAAAGATTTAAAACTGCATATGGCTGTGATTTGTCTTAAGGGTGCACAAGGTCCCCCTGGAGGTATTGGTGCAATGGGCGGTGTTGGTGAGAAGGTAAGAATAAAGAAATTTGAGAAAAAATATAAGAGTGATGTTCTTCTCAACTCCTGTTCAAGTGCATGATTTTTTTAAATGTTTTATTTCCTTAAGTATTCTCTGCCTCAAAACTCTAACTATTTAAGGAGTCTGACATTTAACCTTTCATTTGCATTGCTGCAAATCATGCAAAGCTATCCGATCTGACAACGCAATTATAAACATGGTAATACATTATTAATGTCATTTTACAGGGAGAAAATGGTGAAGCCGGTAACCCAGGACCACCTGGAGAGCCTGGTACTCTAGTAAGTTTAGAACAGTACAAAAATGCTTTTTATTTTATTTCATACATATTGCATACATTTTATTTTCACCAATAGGACAATATTGCTGTACTCATGATCAAAGTCTCTCCAGGATAGAAATGTGAATGTTAAAACAACATTCCTGGGTTTTTAACTTCTGGATATTTTACATCATTATTTTACATTTTATCTATTTGTACTTTTCTTACACAACTTTTTTTTTATCTATATTTGGGGTTAGAGATGGATTTTGATATTGGCAAAATAAGTCCACCTCACAGGGTGGCATTTTGAGGGGCAACATTGATGTTTGAGAAATAAAAATCTCATTTTTACCTAGGATGAGTTTTCAAATGCTTATTTACACATCAAGTCTGTTTGGAATGAATGCCCTAAGTTTTCAAACTAGATTTGTGGAAGAGGGATTAGAGATTGGTGGGGTGTTGCGGAAATAAAATCAGAAATTTTAGTTATTCAATCATTTTGGGGGGATTATACCGCAGTAGCATAAACCCACACAGCACAAACCAATGTGAATTGATTCTGGGTTTGACAATCTCTTATGATTTGGATTGAGGTTGTGGCCTGGGCGTTGTGGTGACTCATGCTTGAACTCCCCCACAATTTCCGCTTTTAGGGATGTATTCTTTTTATTAAAATATTCAAATCAGAAGATCAGTTTATAAAAGCGTGTGTGAAGACATTTTTTTTTCTTTAAGTTGATATAAATGGCTACATAATATTTGGATTTGACATGTGAATCTCTTTGTTGGTATTGATCCTCGCAAATAGTAGGCACTGTTTGCCCGTGACTAAAAACGTCTCATCTTAATTACAGCCGTGAGGCTCCCTGTGTGTCAGTCCGTCAGAGGGTATTGATGTGTCTGCCGGCTGGCTCATATCTGTTTACAGTGATAAATAGACCCAGTGCAGCAGAGCAAATCGAGGTCGAAAATTTAAGGTGCCTTGCTGACAGTGACTCATCTCCAGTCGTTCAGCTGATGGTTCTGTTTGAGTAACTGCTGAGCCAGAACCAATGTTTCAAGTGTCCATTTTTGCTTTTAGTAAAGCCGAAGTGATTATAGCACAAAAAAGTTAACCACGCTTGTCTTCCCCATCCCAACCGAACAATCGTGTCGTTGGCCTTTACCTGCTTCTGTGATGACAGAGCCGTGTCGCAATTTTCCTCAGGGTCTCCGAGGAGAGATTGGTGAGAAGGGAGAAACCGGGCCACCCGGTGCTGCCGGACCCCCTGGCGGCAGAGGCCCCGCTGGAGACGATGGTCCCAAGGGAAACCCTGTATGTGGGCTGTTCTTAAACACACACACTCACACTGAGCTACGACTGATGCTTCATAAGAGCTGTCAGCGACAGAGCAATTTTGACACATATCTCATTTTACCTGTCTGCTGCTAGAACTGTTCTTGACACAGTGAGACTCAGCTGAGTCAAACTCAGTCTTCTCAGTATTTTGATTTGTCTGCAGGGACCCGTCGGCTTCCCAGGAGACCCAGGTCCCCCTGGTGAGCCTGGTGCTGGGGTATGTTCTGCTTTTTTTGTCCTTTTTTGTTTACTTAATAGGATTTTAAGTGTTGAAGTAATTGAATAAGCCAAGTCTGGCTCATTTATGTTTTTTTCGTTTAGGGTCTTGATGGTTTAACTGGTGATAAAGGTGATGATGGTGAACCTGGACAACCGGTGAGTCTAGCTGATCAGATTTTTACGTTTCTTTCCAAGTAAAGGCAAAATCACCTCTTAGGCTTGTTGTTGTATTTTATATTTTCAAGAACTGTGTGGGATTGACTCTTTTTGGGTATTATATTCATATTTTTCTTTACAATGTTTGCTAAAAAATGTTGAACCTTTAAAAAAAATTACTAAGCAAATTTTTAGTACTTTTGGCAATTTTTACAACAAGAGCAATCAGAAAAGGATGCAACTCTTATAGTTTAGGTGTTTAATATTCATTCTGTGCTGCAGAATATTGTTCTTTTCCAATCACATGCAGAGCTCATTATCTGACACCCCTTAATTTCTATAAAGTGGAGCTAAGTGTTCCTATATGCTCTAATTTAGGGTCCTCCAGGCCCATCTGGTGAAGCTGGAGTACCAGGGCCTCCTGGCAAAAGGGTGAGTAGTTCTCAAAGTGATGCATGTGATGAGATACTCCTGTTCAGCTCTTGAGATGTTCTCTAGTTTGAAAGTGCTATTAGCGAGCCCCAAGCTTCTTCATTACGCACTGATACATATTTATGATGGTATACTTAGATTTTGAATTTATTTCCCTCTGTTTCACTGAACATGATTCCCATAAGAAAGCAGAGTCTCCAGAGTTTGCATTGATTGTAGATCGTAATCACCTTTTATCCTTTAAACTTGAACCTTTTGTAGTTTTCTATGTTTGCTGTTGTTGCCATTGCACACCCTTTTGTTTTCAGGGTGTGAAAAGGAACAGTCTGCAACAGGAAGTAACTTACTGAACCTACCAACACGTTCCTGCCAGTGGGATGTTTTGTGCCTTCTCTAGAAGCCATTGATGTAGAGTAGTGTTGTATAATCTGTTCATAGCTTTAGAAGAGGGAATGTGGAAATGTTCACATTACCATAAACTTCAACTGTAATATCTACTAGCAGGAAGTCCCTTGGTTACTTGATCAGAGGTCATCATCTGCCATAATATATTAGGATCAGCTAGACTAAACAAAGATCAGAATCACAATCAATGACTAAAGGCAATAATATATTATATGTAATGTATTATATTTGGAAAATTATATACAAACAAAATTTACTTGTGATTAGAGCACGTTTATGAATATCGCTCACTGTGATTTGTTTAGATATTTATTCTTCATGCATTCTTGTTGTTGCACAAGGTTTGAAAATTGTGATCTAACTCTTAGCCTGGTGTCAAACTGAATAAAAAAGAAGATTTTTTTATCCCTGATGAATTGACACAGATGTGTCTCAACATGTGATAGAAAATTGCTTCCTTTTTGAATTTGTCTAGAACGTATTCACTGATCGTAAAAAGTTTGGATTCTCAATCACCAGCCAAATTCTCAAAGTGCATATTGCTTTAATGGAGGGATGTGATCAAAGGCACTTTTGGGGATTTTTGCCAGAAAATAATTAATGGGTGTTTCTAATAGTATAGGATTATCTGTGATTAGACATTTCTATGTGGTTTTTATTTTCCAAGCTGAGAGGTTCGGGTTGCATCATGCACATCAGTTTACAATGCAACTCTGTGGCTTGACTTAAAATGCAGGCCGTGTGGGGTTGGTCATACATTTTAAAGACATTGGTAAGCACTTTTTATCCCCATAATTTGTATTCCTCCAGCTAGCCCTGAACAAATTAGACTCCCGTTCCGTGTTCGTATTAATGGACTCCGTGATATAATTTTTCATCCTTCACCAGAGTAAGTCTGGCTAAGTCTCCTTCCCAATATCTCCTTAAAAATGACTCCGGTTTGGTGTTCGTTGATGCATGTAGCTTCTTGACTACATTAGCACACACACACACACCCCCACTAGTGCCTGCATACACATATTTGCCAGGGTTCATAACCTACATTGATGACCTGTGGCTTTTGTTTGGTCTATTCGATTATAGCTTCTAATGCCACATGTCAGCCCACTTACAAGGTTTTGACCAGAGGCTGTTGTGTGAAAATGCTAATGCATTTTTATCAGCTTGTATTTAGAATGTAGGACAGTTTGCTTGCACTTATGCTGGCCGACCTTGCAAACCTCTCCCTCTCTCAAGGTCAGAATATGCTTTAGCTAAATGATTAATGTGCATTAGAAGCTACTGCTTTTTAGTTTATTTTTTGACTAATTCCACTGTAGATTAACTTCACCTGTGCTCTGATTCTTTTAAATAAGCTAAAATTAGACTTGGGGACTGAGACGAAAAGAGTCTAACGGCGTTTGGTTGTTGTGCTTCTTAGGGACCTCTCGGATCTCAAGGTCAGGAGGGAAGGCAAGGAGAAAAGGGATCTAAGGTAAGTCCTATCATTTGGATTTTACTCATTACAATTTACTTTTTCCAGTGATTATGAGCTGTTATTTTTTTTTGTTTGGATATTTCACATTATTAAGAAATTACTGAAAATTATCTCTTGGATTTTAAGCTCTTATGTTATCTGAGTTGTTTTAACCATATAACTCTCAACGTATAACTTTTATGACAAATGTTCCTTACACTGCTACTTCTGCTGCAAAGTACTTACTATTGTAAACCCACTACTACAACCTACATCATGCAACTATATTTTCTGCACCATATATATCTGGTACACATAATTGACACGTGTAAAAATACACGTATATATGGGTGTCAATTATGATACAAAAAAAGGGAAAACCAGGGGATGTTTGGATTTTCATTTTGCTACAAGCAGCAGGTAAAGATTTCAAATGCTGAAATTTCTCACAATTGTTCTTTGTATCAAACTTTAAAAGGTTATGAGAAGTTTGGCTCATTATATTGGGTCTAACACCAGCAGTGGTACTATGTAGGTTTAGTGCCTTGTGTTTTGCTTTGAGTGATATATGATTTATTAATTTCAAAAAGTCCCAAAAACTCTCTCTGTCTTACAAAACAGCAGAAAAGTTACATATCTCCAACTCTTTCCACCCGATATCCAGCTGAGGTGTCCTATATATTTATAAAAATCTGCAAATTAGCTACATAAGAAGCAGTTGCGTCCCTTGACGTTCCAACTATTTCACTGTTACATTCTTGTTTGCACCTGCATCAAGGCAAAAATGTCTGTTTAAGCCATAAAGACAATGTTTGACTTCTAAGTCAGACAGCCCGACAAACCTCAGGCATAGTTTTGTTCTTTGTTTCATTCCTCCTCTTATTTTGCTTCTTCACATATCCCCCTTCTCAGACACCCTCTCCACGTTTTGGGTAAAGGATTAGAGACGATTTGACAGAAACAAGGCAAAGCCTGCGAGATGATTTGAGACTGTCAAATCTGGGCCTAATTGGTTGTCAGAGAAGCGTAATCTCCCCTATTCAATCATCCAGGTCAATATTATGCACCTCTGGAGCTTCAATACATGAAAACCTGATGTTTCTCCTGAAAACATTTAATCTTTTAAGATCTTACAAATACTCCAGTCCTTATTCTGTTATCCTTTGCAGCAGGGAACATTACATAGTATAATATGTTTTGTTAAAGTGCTATTTAAGCTTTTGTGAAGTTTGGGTAAAGGTAATGTAGTCACTAAACAGAATCCACATTTCATGTTTTTTTTCTTTTATTATTTCTGAATTATATGCCTGAGATGGAAGCAGATGATGATTTTTTGTGTATTTCAGGGAGAAGCTGGAGCAGAGGGAGCTGTTGGGAAAACAGGACCTGTGGGATCTCAGGGCCCCCCTGGAAAACCTGGTGCTGAGGGTCTGCGTGGAATTCCTGGCCCTGTTGTGAGTTTGGAAGACACAAAATATTTGATTTTATCATCTAAAGGAACAACCACAAATAGCAACATATTTTAGGTCAGAAGTTGTTAAAATTCATCTTAAAAAGTGCAAATCATATTTTTAGGTGAGGTCAAAGGGCTGCAAGCAAAAAAAAAAATCATTGTTGATGTCTACAATTATTTTTTCTTACCCAAGTTCCTGAAGTACAAACCTGGGAGGGAATGAGTTTATATTCACTTACAATTCATTCTGGATCTGGGTTGCATTGCAAATCTGATCCTAGCTGAAAACATTATGTTGTCTTTCTCTTCCAGGGTGAGCAAGGACTGCCTGGTGCATCTGGTCAAGATGGCCCTCCAGGTCCTATTGTAAGGCATTCCTTTCTATCACTAAGCTTTGGAAATGTTGTTAAATCCTACACACTGCTAATGCGCACTGCAAAAGCAGCTGTTACATTTCTAATATTGTTACACTGGAGACCAATTCCTCTTTAAAATATGCTGTTTTATCATGTATTTTGGTATTTCCAATATTTTTTAATTTCAGTTGCTCTGGGCAACATATAAAAAGGCCCATTTGTGTCATTTGCACTGGTTTCCTCTCCTCAGGGACCGCCTGGACTTCCTGGCATGAAAGGTGACTCTGGATCCAAAGGAGAAAAGGCAAGACAATATTATAATGCTAATCTCATATTGCTTTATAGTGCATGTCTCGTATCCAGTTTCGCACCTTATCTGAAGCTTCCAAAGCATGCACACATCTAGGCCTACGTGCACCTTGGCTTTGTTCGCCCCCTGCCAGCGAGATGAAAAGCCGCTCTGCTCTGTGAGAACGTTTCTCACTCGGCGATTTAATGTGCTAAATGAATATGCATAAGACCAAAAATATTGTCTTTGTAACGCACATTGGCTTAACGCCCGCATGCAGCATTCAAAAGCAGATGATCATAGCTCATCCAAAATGGCAGGTGCAAAGACACACCTCAATAAATATGCTAATTATTTATAGACAGAATCAAGACTCTGGCCAAATGTTTGCCTGGCCAGACACTTACTATAAATTTTCCAGTGAATTTGCATATTTGTTTCTTTCTGCCCCGCAAAGTAATAAATGCTTTAGTAGTAAACCTTGTTAATTAAAGAATGTTATTTATTTCTGTCTTTTAATGAAATAATGCTGCCTTTTCTGCTCCAGGGTCATCCTGGTCTAATTGGTCTGATTGGACCCCCGGGTGAACCCGGAGAGAAGGGAGACAGAGGTCTACCCGGACCTCAGGGTGCTGGAGGTGGCAAGGGAGAACCTGTACGTTTCCTGACATTTTGCAAAAATAGTTATTTATTTAAACATTTGGGTGTATTGGTAAAATTATGTTGCCAATTAATTTCATTTCATCTGTCAGGGTATTGGTGGTGCATATGGCCCACTCGGGCCTCCTGGTCCTCCAGGACTTCCTGTAAGTTGTAGTTCTTGTTAAAAGTTTGTCTTGCCTCATTTCTGACCTTCGTTCTTACATTACCGTTGACTTGTTTGTCCCCAGGGTGCTCAAGGACAGAAAGGATCTAAGGGATCACTCGTAAGTCACTTTTCCTTCATCAATGAATAGTTTGGATTTTTCACATATGGATAGAGGTTGTAATAATGTATTTAAGTGTTTCTAACATCCCCGTGATGCATGTTCCTTTTTCAGGGTTCAACTGGTCAGAAGGGAGATCCGGGACACTTAGGACCACCTGGACCACCTGTAAGTTATAGATTCAGCTTGTCCCTTATAATCTAGATTATTTTGAGCTTTAAAGAGTTGGTTAGCCAAAAATTTATTTCTTTGATGAAGGAGATCATTATGTATTTTTGGGGGGGGGGAATAGATGGAGCTTAATACAGGTCACACCTGCAGAAAAGCAGAGACATTACAGGGAGAATTACTTTCAAAATAAGACTTAAAAGAGTTTTTTAAGTCTTATTTTTACTTAAAATGGTTTTTTAAAGGTTTTTTACTGGCATAGTTTTTTGTGGAATAAACAAGATTGAATAATATCGAATGTAACCTGCAGACAGTCAAACTCCAGGCGAGCTGTGCTGTAATAACAAACAGCAATTTTAGCATCACCGTAATGAGATCAGGAACATTCTGACCCACATTACTGATGTGAAGCGTAAACAGTGTTGGGACAAACACTGAGCCTTGAGGGGCACCTTGCTTGGCATTTATGTAACAGAAAATCTGTTTAGTTACAGATGACTGGTGACAAGAAAGCCATATTTAAAATCACACAATGACTTGGTCTTTAGCTTAACTGACAGAAAAGCTGAAAAGATTTGATCACTGGGCACAGGAATGGCTGATAGGAACGTACAGGTTTACAATAAGAGACTTTATTATACATGAAAGTGAAATAAAATGTTTTGTTAAAGCAGCAAAACAGTTGCTGATTTGTCTGACAATGACATAGAAACGACAAGAAAGATTTAATATAGTCATTTAAACTTAAGGTTTTAGAGTAGATTTAGTAATAATATTATTACTATACTATCATTGCAAGCTAATCTTTACCTCCTCTGCTGCAGGGTCCGCCTGGTGATATGATCCAGCCTCTGCCCATTCAGCAGTCTAGCAAAAGGAGCAGGCGTCAGGCTGAAACTCAAGGAGATGAGGCTTTGGCGGACTACGGCATGGACGGGCCGGGCATGGAGGGAATGGACGACGTCTTTGGATCCCTCAACAACCTCAAGCAGGATATCGAGCGCATGAAGTTCCCCATGGGCACCCAGGACAATCCTGCCAGGACCTGCAATGACCTGCACCTCAGCCAGCCTGATTTCCCCAATGGTACAATGAAGACAAACCTTAGTGTTGCTTTTTAGCATAATGTATCAATAGCAGCAATTAGTAAACTTTTAAATAGCTTAGTTCAGTTTAAAAAAAAAAACATGAAAAGAAAAACAAGACGAGAAAAACACTAAAGAGGATAAAGTTCTTGTAGACGGTTGCCTTGGCAGTGTTTTATGGATCTGTTTCTCTCTCAGGTGAATACTGGATTGATCCGAACCAGGGCTGCATCGGAGACGCCATCAAAGTGTTCTGTAACTTCACAGCAGGTGGAGAAACATGCATTTACCCAGACAAGAAATCAACAGGAGTGAGTATACAATGTTAGAACACAGGTCATTTAAGGCATGCAGGCTTCAGTGTTTCACCAAAGGGGTTGTTTAGTAACATTTGAAACTGTGTAAAAGCTGCTTTTAGAAATTGAAATATATATTATGTTTATTAACTTGACTTTTTTGGGGCATTTCTTATAGGTTAGAATATCCAACTGGCCTAAGGAATCACCAGGTTCATGGTTTAGTGAATTCAAGCGTGGCAAAATTGTGAGTCCAGAAGACACTGATATAAGTCTGAATATGTTTTTTCACGTTTGCTTCATGAATTTCTTAATTTCCCTAATTTTGTCTTCCTCCAACTATTCTCAGCTGAACTATGTGGACGGTGGTGACAACAGCATCAACGCTGTGCAGATGACCTTCCTGAAGCTGCTGAGCTCCTCAGCGCGGCAGAACTTCACCTACATTTGCCATCAGTCGGTGGCCTGGTACGACTCCAAGGCCGACAACTACGACAGAGCGCTGCGCTTCCTGGGCTCCAACGATGAGGAAATGTCTTATGACAATAATCCCTTCATCAAGTCGCTGATGGATGGCTGCTCGGTAAGCAGACATTTTTGCTCGCTTTCAAAGTTTCACTTTGCAATTAAACTTTTTTTTTTTCTAAATTCCATGAAATCCCCCTAATCCTCACAAACACGTAGAGAGGTACCGAAAAAAAGTGTCAGAAAGTGTTCATATTTGATGTGGGAGAAACAGTCCTCCAAAAGGAGGGATATCCAAGCTTAGAAAGAATTATAAAATGCGAAAATTGGTTTCTCACACCACTGCTCGCGTTATATAATTGAAAAGGAAAGAAATGAATAAAAATCCAAAAATGCTGTTTTAGATTGTGTCAAAAATGCATACATATTCATTACACTGCATGTTATTTGTGATTAAGAAATGGTATTCTATAGTGATTGACATCTGTCATCACTTTTAACGAGCTTTGAAAAGCACAAACTCAGACTTTATGTTAACAATAGTACCTTAGCTGCATCAGCTCTAGATAAATATAACTCAAAAAGAAGAAACAAAAAGTTATAATGTTGTTTATCTAACCCATAAAATGGGACTAGAGTCTGAGAGCTGGATGTATGCCACACAAAGACTTGGATTCATTCTCTGACTTGACATGAACTTTTGCTCTAGACACTCAAAACTTGGAGTCATTCTAATAACTATATTATACGTGTCAAACTCAAGGCCCGTGAGACAAATTCGACAGTCCGAAGCTGTTTCTGAGGCCCTCTAGATCCCCAACCTTTTTAGTCGCGCGGACCGGTCAGCCCTTCGCCATTTTGCTGCGGACCGGGGGGGTCGTAAGTATCGAGTCCGGGGGCGTAACCCCCTCGTTTTTCGCGGCGGTTACGTTCCAAAAAGAACCCGTGATAGGCGAAATCCGCGAAGTAGGAACCTTTATTTTTTTACAATTATTACACAATGAAATATTCCATAATACATTGAAACCAAAGAACAAAACCTCTTTACAGGCCCAAACATTTGTTTAACAAATAAAAAGTACTGTATAAACTTTTTTTTTTTTTTTACAAATAACTACTGTACTGTAAAATAATAATAATTTTAATATGAACTGAAAGCGGATTCCCGAATTGCGGAGATCAGCGCCGCCCCACCGCGACCTGACTCATTGGATTAGAACGGGAGAAAATAAAAAAATATTATGAAAAAACAAAGTACAGACATACAATCTATTAACAGTTTGTTATCTATACATTCTATACATTCCAGCTGTTATACCTGAAGTCAAAATGAGTTTGACATCCCTGATGGAACGAATAGTGGATTAATTCTAGGAAGTTACTGTTTCTTTTGTCAAAAACTCCAGCTGGCACTGAATAAATACTTTGAAAGATACTTGAAACTACTCTGGATCATATGATAAATCTCTTTCTTCTCACTCTGTGTGCAGATGAAGCAGGGCTATTCAAGGACAGTGTTGGAAATTAACACACCTCGCATCGACCAGTTACCCATCATTGATGTAATGCTGAATGACTTTGGGGAATCCAACCAGAGGTTCGGCTTCGAGGTCGGCTCTGTGTGTTTCCTCGGCTAGACACGCCCGTCTTCCCCCCCCCGCTGAAGGACAGGGTCAGAGAGTCAACAGTAACACCCACATGAAGAGAGCCTCTCAGCCACCACCTATTGTCTCCTATGAAGTAAAATCCCATGTTCCTTTATTGCAAAGAAGATCCAACAAGCTGGGAGAAAGAGAAAAGCACGCTTTGACCCTTCCTTTAAAAGCGCTGATCAGGGGAATCTCCTCCTTGCCCTCGTAGGGCCAGAATCACGTGACTTTAACTTGTAATGAGAGTGACATCAGGAAAAGGACTTTTGATGCCGTGGTGGACAGTGGCATACTTTCAGCATTAAAGAGAGGATCCACTCGCCCTAAACCTTGCCCTCCCTCCTCCCTAGCCCTCTCGTCTTCTGTTCCTCTCTGCATGCTCCAAGTGATGCTCTGAATTAAACCACAGAGGTGCTTTTGTGCAGAATCGCAAAACACTTAAGGTGCTACAAATAGTGCATTTGATAAAACTGTAATTAATAATATTTGAATTTTGTACATTACTGTTCCTCTCTGAATCCACTCTTAACAACTTGCATGTGCTTCTTCGGTTTTAAAGAAATATTTGGTCAACTTTGTTAGAATAAATTTTATGAGGATATTTAAAGTTTCTTAGAATCTGTCTGAAAACATCTATGACATACATCTGACTAAAGCTTCAATTTGTAAGTATGAATCAGTCCTCTTGTAAATATTATGATTCTTATCCTCTTTCATGAGCTTAGAAAAAAAAACTGGAACTTAACATCTAACCAAAAAAGTCAGTTAATGTACCCAGTAGGAAAGTAAGCCATAATAAAATGAGGTTATAATATAAATATTCTAAGAAAGGGTTTATTCTTCCAGCTGTTATACCTCAGTTTCCTTAAAAAATCTGAACGTTAGACACAGTCAAGTTTACATTTTCTGTGGTTTATAACTAATAAAACTAATATTTTTGTGTGGGAAAGGTATGTCTAGCTGTTTTCATTCAATCCCAAAGATGTCTTGTGGATATTTTCTTTGTAACAGTGAACAAAATGTTTTCATGTGCCTTAAATTGTTCATTTAAGAAATTTATTAAAATTGGGCTCTGAAAAACATTGGGTTGAACGTTTGTGTGGTTGGCTGTTTGACTACAGAAACAAGTAATGTTCGCTTTTTGTGATTCTGTGCCACAAGACTAATATCTCCATCCTTTATCCCAATAGACAAAGAAAGATAAGTGATTCTTTGTGTTTGGGTTCATTTTACCGACTCTTCCAGCTTTTTCTTTTTTTTTTTTTTTACCTCTTTCTCTCTGACTCAGATTTGACCTCGATCAAGATCTGTTTGCATCGCCACTTTCTTGGTTTAAAAGCTCTGGCAACAAATACTTCAGAGCCACTTTCTAAAAACCTGTGTAATAACAGTATGTCTTCAACCTATGTACAACTGCAATAAATGTTTGGTGCTTTGTGCGCACTGCAATCTTTTTGCATTCACTTGCAATATAAATTGAGTAAACTGGAGCCACTTTCCCAGTTCAAACAGAGACCAATGGTGAATGAAAACACGTCTACCGTGGTTTTGGTTTCCTAAAAGCACGGCATGTCCTCAATTCAGCTCATTATGGCTACACTTAGAACAACCTAAAGTGTTCATACCCTTTGAAATTTTTGACATCCTGTCACTTTACACCCACACAAATGTTATGTTACTTTATGATAAATGTTATGTTACTTGTGATACACCAACACAAAGTAGAGCCTGAATGCTAAGTGGTAGAAAAAGTATACATGGTTTTGTTTTGTATTTTTTTTCCATATATATATACCCATTTGAATAAAAAGAAGCATACAAAACTTCAGGCAGTTTTTTTCCTCACTGTCTGAAGTTAGTCAGAGCAAATATCAAAAGTTATGTCTGTTTGCTAAGCACCACAACAATGTGAGAATGTCAGAGATTTCCGGTATGTAAAGAATGTCTTTAAAATCTGAAGTTTACATACAGTACAGACCAAAGGTTTGGACACACCTTTTAATTCAATGAGTTTCCTTTATTTTCATGACTATTGACATTGTAGATTCACACTGAAGGCATCAAAACTATGAATAACACATGTGGAAATATGCACTAAACAAAAAAGTGTAAAACAACTGAAAATACCCCTTATATTCTAGTTTCTTCAAAGTAGCAACCTTTTGCTGTGATTACTGCTTTGCACACACTCTGCATTTTCTTGATGAGCTTCAAGAGGTCGTCACCTGAAATGGTTTTCACTTCATAGGTGTGCCCTGTCAGGTTAATAAGTGGGATTTCTTCCCTTATAAATAGTCATGAAAATAAAGAAAACCCATTGAATTAGAAAGGTGTGTCCAAACTTTTGGTCTGTACTGTATATTTCCTATTTTGCTATTTGGTTGTTTTGCCTTTGAACTGTATGACCTGGGTAAAACATTATGGGTATACTTTTACAAGCTTTTCACAATAGTTTGCTGGAATTCTGGCCCATTCCTCCCAACAGAACTGGTATAACTGAGTCAGGCATGTAAGCCATCTCACTCTCACATGCCTATTCAGATCTACCAACAAATTCTTTTCAAGACTACAATAAGGGCTTTGTTATGGCCATGCTAAAACTTTAGGTTTGCAATGTCTTTTCAGTGTATGGACAGTTCAGGTTTCAACTGTCAGTACCAGGCATTTGTGTTATGTTGTGTTTTACTCTGATACAACTGAACAATGTCCCCCCAATACCCCCAAAGATCCTAATATTTGTAAAGACACCCCACTTGTTTGCAATATAATCTAAGGATGCACACGGCCATTCTGAGCAAATGAGCAAACATCAATTAAACCAAGGAGTTGAACAAGAGCGGAATAAATAAAATGTGTTCAACAACAGAAGACAAGTTATGGATAAAGCTCTGATAAAGTTTTCAGCAGGTTTTGGTCATAAGACATTATCCCTATCTTAGAAAATGTAACAAAGCATTAATCAGTCTTTCATCCAGAAATTGAAAAAGCAGGTTACAAGTTCAAGCCTACGAAAACAAGAAATGTACACCTACACTGACAACTTAACCAAGAGGCATGACTGGCGGGGCTACAAAGAGCCACATCAGAGGCCTGTGTGGGATTTCTGACCATTACTGCCCTCACCCATCACTTTAATTGATGCAATGGGCTGTTCAATAAATGCATATTCACTGAATATTTTATTGCAGATGAACAAGAACAGAATAAATAAAATGCATTCAACAGAAATCTCTCCACATTTAATCACAAATTCTGAGACTAAAAACAACATACATATCTGCTCAATGAAAAAATAAATAAATAAATATCTATGAGACAATATTACACATGAAACCACTGAAAAACATTTGAAAACAATTATGCTGAATTTGAAATGATTTAACATTATTCAAACCAGTGGCTCAGAACATACAAATAAATTAAAAATGACAGTTAACTGACACTGGGACAGCTGTGCTGATTGAGATTTCTGTGCAGAAAGAGAATATTGCTGTGAGACTCTGGTTCAGTCTTACTCTACTATAAGTGTTTTTCTGAAATGTGTGTACACAGACTAAATGCTCTCTGGTGATTCACTGGACTTGCATTAAAGTGTTCTGTGTGAATTTTCCTCCCATGGGTTTGGAACTGGCTTCTCCAATGATTGAATCCTGAGGTATCCTGTTATTTCCTCATCATCAGATGTTATCCCTGAATAAAAGAAGGAATTTTTCTACCTTTCTGCAAACAAATTGTTTGTTTGTTTGATTTTTACTGGTGGTGGTATATCAACATCACAGCGCATGTCTTTTTTGGCATCTTTGGATGAAGTTGGTCATTTTGAATTCACAAGCAGATCAAAGTTGATAATTATTTGCTTTTGATTTGAATCATTTTTAAATCTAATTATTATCATACTTGATCATGCGATTTGCTTTTCTCCAGTCTTGATCTTAGTCCAAGCTCAGTTGCAGGACACCGGCCCTTGAGGACTGGAGTTTGAGACAAAACCTAACTTGCAACATTTTAGAGACCCAGTCTGGTTTCAGTTTTTACTGAGGCAGTTGTGCTTGGGCCACAACCCATTTACTTTTCTGAAGTCTCTCGGACTTGTACTGAGAACCGCCACTTGCAGCTTTTGAAGAACTGCAATGAAGAAAAAATCCCATGCTTCCTGTGAGTGCCGTGTTGTCAAAAATGTTCAAATTATTTCCAAAAGCCTGAATTTTCCACGGTAACTCAAACAGCATGTTGGTGTCATATGCATCCACATTGACAGAGGCTGAAGAAATGGCTTCTGTGTTCAAATATCTTGATTTCCATTTTAATCTCTGTGTGATGTACACACAAAGATCGCATGAAGCGTAATTAACAGCATAATCCATATAATGTTGATGCGATAATAGCTCACAGCTTTTATCTGTGCCACTCAAGTGTCCACAAAAATGCAAATCTGCAGTAATTATCTTTTCTTCCCAGGAAGCCTGAGGGTTTCACTGGGGTGTGAAAGTATGTTGAAGTCAAGGATGTCACTTATCAGTAATGTTTTGCAAAATAAATGTAGCAGAGAACCAATTAGGAGTTCTGTAACAAGAAATACTCAAAGCAAGCATAAAATGTCAGAGTTTTACTTTCTTAATTGTAAGTTTTCAGCTTTCCTAAGTTCGAGGCCGTGGTTCTCTAAATGGTGGACTGCTTCCTTCTCCAGTCTCTGGCACTTGCCTCATTCTCCTTCCGGAAAACATCTCAAGTGCCATCAGAATGGATGGAAGTTGGTCGCAAAGAGCCATTTTTTAAGTGTTGCCATAGAGACTACCGGATTTAGGTGCAGGCTTTGACTGGGACATTTTAACATCTGGATATGATTTCTAAGCCACTGCATTGTAGTTCTGGCTGCATGTTTAGTCTCATCCTGCTGGAAGGTGAACCTCCAACTTCTAACATATCTCCTTAGAGAATTACCAAATATTTAGCCCTGTTCATATTCCTGTCAACTCTGACCAGTTTTCATAACCCTCATCATAAAAGAACACCCCAAAGCATGATGCTGCCACTGCCAATTTTCACTGGAGGACTGACTTTATGTTCATGTGCAGTGTTAGCTCTTTAATTTTCAGCCTAGCCTGAACAAAGGCAAAAAGGGAAGTTTTGGTCACATCTGTCCTTGTGCTTTGAATGTTCATTATGACAGGAAAGGCACTCATATAAATTAAGTTCATTTACCACTTTTCTTGACGCCACACAATCAATTTAACTTTGTTGTTACTTTAAATATATTTTCCGTTGCCCCTCTTAAAACATTTCCGTGTTACAAAGAAGGTAATAAAACAGAAATGTCCATTCTGTGAGCATGAATCCTGCGCATACATCCCAAGATCAGCTGTGTCTTTCTGTTTCACTGAGCAGTTTGTCTGTTGCATTCTGGAAAGTTTCCCTGTTGTGGCTTGGCTGGTGTTGACATGCAGTCGTTCCAGAAGAACTGTTTGCAGAAAAAAACAATGGATGACTGGCATTCATTGGTCCTGCTGCCTTTTTCCTGCTCAAGCAAGCAGCAAGCCAAGAAATGGTGGCCCTCCTCTAGAAAGAAAGAGAGAAAGAGCAGAAACCATCATGCCCTGGATGACTGAGAATCTACACCAGAGTTTAACAAAGTTTATTTTAAAATGTACTATAATGCAAAAATGTTTACACTAAAAGAATGTTTTCTTTTATCTGGTCTCAGGGTCTAGAGAACCTGACATTAAATGTAAGACAGTAACCTTACATGACTTATCCCAACACATGCATTCATATAATTGTACTTAATTTTTTTTTTCATTTATTTTAAAATAACTTTTGTGTTTTGAACATGTAGCAGTGATGCTCAAAATCTACTCATGTGAAAGTCCATTTAACTGTTGCAGGAATCAGAATAGACAAAACAAGCATTTAAAAAAAATGATTACTTTCCTTAATAAAATAAATAAGTTTAATAAAAATAAATAAAAAATAAAGGTTTTTAGCTCCTGTCAGACATAAAAATGGACATTGAAAAGTAGCAAAAAAAAGTACAACTTTACAAGTCTTTTTTTTTCTTGCTTTTCAGGAAAAACAAAATCTTGTGTGAATCAAAAAAATAATAATCCTAGATTAATTTTGTTCCGGAACTTTATTTTTTACTCACAGATCACAGTTAAGTTAATGTGTAATATCACACAGAGTTGGTAAGTTACTCAATAAGTGTCATTTAATTTGAGACTCTGCGTCTTTTTTGTAGCTAGATAAATCTGTCAATGGTCTGTTTTTCCATAAATGCGTAAGGTATTCCTCCTCTCATTTGGAAAGGCCGAGGTGAAGAAAATTAGAAACTGAAATTGTCAATTTCCTTGGCTAGGATTGTGCGTCTTACCGTGTCAGCTTTCAAACAGAGTAAAAACTTTCTTCTCCCCTGTCCTAATTCATTCTGTGATGGCGCCCGGTTGTTCATGATGCTCGAAAAGCTCAAGCAGAAAGAGAACAAGAAAGAATTTTGTAGAAGGAGTGTAACACTCCTCTTTTACTGAGGAGAAATCCAATTTAGCAGTCCCGATGTTTCAGTGTGAAGTATCAAACCTATCAGCTGTGAGCTGTAGGGGCCTTGCAGGGGTTTGAGGAGGATTCGTAGGACAAAATCAACTGTACAGCTGTAAAACATTTTTCCTTTTATTGTCTCAAGCTCACAGGACATGTTCTTTCTTCTAAAAGCAGAAAACAAGTGATCCTGCATTTACAAAAAAAAAAAAAGGTTACCATCTATCAGCCCTAACAAATGTTTAAGCACGTTTAAGCAAACACGATTATTACTCAGC
Organism: Xiphophorus couchianus; assembly: GCF_001444195.1. Classification (NCBI taxonomy): domain Eukaryota; kingdom Metazoa; phylum Chordata; class Actinopteri; order Cyprinodontiformes; family Poeciliidae; genus Xiphophorus; species Xiphophorus couchianus. The sequence continues at coordinate 21,796,412 of NC_040233.1, forward strand.
TCCATATGTGCGTTTGCTGACTGATACGAGGTGGCAGATTTCAGGGTTGAGAAGTACAGATCTTTGCTAACAGATGCAATGATTCATGAAGCATAATGAAAACAGTTTGGAACGAAGCAACACCACACAAGTGTTTTAGGACAAAGCTAATTAGAAAATATCAAGGCATGTGGAGCTGTGGTACAAAGGCTTGCAAATATCATGCGCTGCCTCTAAAGGAGCTCAAATCAAGATTTGGATTCTACAGCCTGGATCTCAGACCTGACTTTTCAATTCATGAATTTCCATTCGAAACAGCCACCTAAAGTTTGAAGCTCTGTGTGAAATGGTGGTGAAGGATTACATAAAACATCATAATCCTTTGTTTTCTCATAAGGAATACTGGGAGTCTGCTGTAGGGATTTGTCATGACAGCTTGACACTTGCAGAGAGGACAAAAACACAAAGGCAAGCAACAGAGTACCGCTGTTTTTGACACTCTAATAACCTTCCATTACAGTTTACAAAGCCGAGCATGACATGTTTGTGAAGTTTTCATGACAGTAATGCCTCTAGGGGCGTCAATGAGATTGTCAAGAGAGCACAGCAGTGGTCACAAAATATTTAAAAACTTAAAAACTATTTAAATGTGTGATGATTGTCCCTGTTGATTCGTTTGTAAGGACAGGTCATCAGTCCATCACAGGACAACACAGATTTACATGGACAATTATTTTAGGACTGTTGGAAGAAGCCAGAGTAGAAGTAGAATCAGCAAAACAAACTAGCATGAAAACATAAATCCACAAGACATCCCTTCCATCTGTTCCTTGTCTGAAAAGGAGTGAACAGAAGTAAACATATAGTCCCACACCCTTCCCCTTTTAAGTTTTTTTGGTCAATCTAAAAAACTGACCAAAACAGAGTCCAACTGTTGAACTGTTCAGCAAAGCAACACCAATAAACAACCAGCAACCGACATTGCAAATTAAATGTAGCTACATTTAACTGAAGTTAAATAAAAACGTCATATCAAAAAGATAAATCAATAAATCTAATATACTCCTGTTAATAATCATTTCCTGTCCTTATTGATGAAAATCTAAACTTTATACTTTATTATTAATTGTTTCGCATTTACATGCTGCTTCAGCTCCACATTCAAACTATTCCGAGACCGAACTCTAAAATCTCTGCTTGCTCTCAGCTGAAGAATTCAATCGGTGTAAAGTCGCCTACAGGACCCAATCCAAGCATCCCTGATATCGTCTCCCACCAAAACAGTCACTTCCAGTTTGTAAATTGTTGTCCTTCCAAGCAGACAGTGACCCTGATAAACATTGCAATTGCTTGCAACCTGTTGGTCTGTATTGCATGTAAAATAAAGGCATTTAATTACATATTCTACTGTGTTTCTTTAATACTTTTTCAGCAAACCTGCTTTTTCCCACACTGGGATCCTTATTTTATAAAACAAAATAGAAGTCTCATTCATGACTTGAATACTTGAATCTATCACTCTTGTGATAGTAATACTTCCAGATAGCCTTTCTTTCATTAAATATAGCCTGGATTTCAAAGATAAAGTGTTTCTCCTAAAAAAGTGTCATAGTAAATTCAACATCACTGACAATAAATATGAGAGACAAGCAGCAATGATATGATTACTTCAGGTCAGACTTCTCCTTGGTGTCTGTTAATGATCCCTTTCACGGTACAACAAAAATCCTTTGATGCTGTATATTTAGCTTAACATATCGAGCTGGCTTGAAACCCTGAACAGATGGATATAGCATGTGGAAGATCTGTTATCAAGCTGTTGCTGCTGCTCTTAGCTAAAACATGTATTACAAAACTTCCTCCACTGAGCTGCTTATTGACCAAGTGTTGAAAACAGCTGTTGTGTTGGATAGGTTGTGTGTTTAAACCTATGTCAGAGACAAAATAAAACAAATGCACTCTTTACAATACAAAGGTAAGATAGCCTGCTTAGTATAGTCAAAAGACTGTTATTTTCTGTCACCTACAAAGCTGCTTCTATTGGCTGACATGTATTTTCCTGCAAGATAATTGCTTGTTGGTTACTGTGGTGGCACAGGGGCAAAGCACAACCCACATATTGAGGCCATAGTCCTCGTGCCGGTGGTTGCAGGTTCAACTCCTGGCCTGGCGACATTTGCTGCATGTCTTCACCCTCTTTCCTGTTGAACTATTTTCAAATAAAGGTCACTAGAGCCAACAAAACCTTCAAAAAAAAAGATAGTTGCTTGTTTTCCATCCATAGATTCATTCTTCACATCCTGCATGACTCAATTCCAAATCTCTTGCATCATTAAACCTTTAAGCTCACTTACTTGTGATGTGGTCCTTGCTAGTAAATTAGCGCTCAGGTAAGTCTAATCATGAGTTTCTGTACTGATGTACTACAGAAAACCTTTAAAATTACTGTTTGTTAAAACTGTTGAACTGGAGTACCCTGAAGAAGCCTGGACACCAGATGGCTCAGTGGTAAAGCAAGAGCATCATATTCAGAAAGCATGGTCCATAATGCAGATATCTGGGTTTGATTCTACAACTCCCTCTGTCTTTCTTCCTGTCAAGCTACCAATGGATAGAGACCACTTGTGCCAATGAAATATTAATTAAATAAAAAGATTCTTTAAAGAAGGAAAAAACAAAAATGTCCATGCCCGGGCTCATTTCTCTAATCATAAAGTTTCTCCAAGCAAGAAACAGAGCGCCTAAGATTATTTCGCCTCCCTAAACAGTGTGTCTATGGAAAAGGGAAACGAGCTACTGAGAAGGCTGAAGGTGACTCCTGCTGCCAAGGCCGTGCTCTTGCTGCAGCCTTTGAAAAGTCTCAAAGGGAGAAAGAAAATCGAAGGACAGAGGCTATGGCTTAGATCCAAGCCCAGTTCAAGGTAGATTTGACATAAAGCATGATGCCAGAGCATTTTCATAAGTTTGTAAACTGCAGGGGTTTTCCAGTAGGAAGGTGGAAGATAAAGTGCTTTGCGAAAGTATTGAGACATCTTGAACTGTTGCACATCTATGGTCATTGAAATAACAAACAATAGTACATTTTATTAGAATTTTAGGTTATGGACTAAAACTAACTGTGAAGTGAAAGGAAAATGACATGTGATTTTTAACAGATTTGCAGGTGAAACTGACTGACTTAATACTCTGTAGAACCAACTTTTGCCTAAATTAAGGCAGCAAATCTTTTTGCCTATGTCTCCACCAGCATTATGAATTTTGAGTATCATTTTTATGAGAAATATCCTAAGCTCAGTCACATAAAATGCAGATCATCTGTGAAAACCAATTTTTAAGTTCACCAACAAAAATATCAGGTGACTTCAAGTTTGGACATTAGACAAAAATAATCATAAATACGAACCAGAAGTCTTATCAGACAAACGTAAATGTGTCTGGTGGTACAATTTTGGCTAACAAATCCTTCATTTAGTTAAGTAACCGAAGATGAGATGAGTAGTCAGAAATTGTGATCAAATAAGAGTATTGTTACTTTATAGTTTTACTTGAGTAATATTATTTTAAAGCATGCATTTTTTTAAAGGCTTACTCAAGTAATTGTAATCAAACGAATGTATTTAATCACCATCCACCTCTATTAATAACAACCTGCATGATAAGAAAATCAGGGATACATTTTCTTAGACAAACAGCCTTAATGATTTTAAAATTGTCATCTTATTAACAAAGACCTTTTCAACCAGAAACTACAAAATGAACAGACTACTTAGACTTAAACTGAAATCACACAATAATATAGTATCATGACAACATGAAAAGAATAATAAAAATTATTCAGTATAAGCTGCCATAACCATGTAAACGTAATGCAGGGGTGCCCAAAGTCGGTCCTGGAGGGCCGGCATTCTGCATGTTTTAGTTCTCTCCCGGGTGGTACCAACAACCTTTTCAGCATGTCAGTGTTCTTCTTAGGCCTTCAAACGACCCATTATTGGATCCAGGTGAGTTAAACGAGGGAGAGAACTAAAACATGCAGGATGCCGGCCCTCCAAGACCGACTTTGGGCACCCTGATGTAAGGCATGTACGTGAATGAGGACTGTGATCATTTGAGGCGAGAGCTAATCAAGTGGTAATGAACGTCAGCTGTGCTGCCTGCAAATGTAGCTATTTAAGCCTCAGTTGTTGGTTGTAACTTTAGGTTGTGGTAGGAAACATGGGAGGTGCTTGGATTCTCTTAACCTTTGCAGTGGCATCGTGGCTTAAAGGTGTGTAACTTTTCTTCTCTCTCTTTGTAATCTTGTTGGTAAAAACTCTGTTGGCTTTAACTAATTTAAGAATTTGTTCTGTAATCAATAGTTGTGTGACTGAGGTTAGATATTTTTTTTATATACTTAAATTTTAAATGTGTACCATTGTATTTAACAGGGTCCTGTTTACCCATTTCTCAAAGTGAACTGCATGAGGAGCAAAAGAACTGTAAGAGAAGTGGAGGGAGAAACTTTTATATATATATTTTTTTTTTTGTGTGTGTCTTCCTCAAAGCTTAGTAACTGATCTAATATCTTTCAGTATTGGCTGAAAAAGAAATTGCTGTGAAGAACATTATCCAGTCAAGGTATTCCATGATGCTGCAAAAAGGTAAGCTAAGGGAGAACTAAATGTAAAGATTCTCTAAATTTTCAATAAACACTTTGAAATGTTACTGACTTCAGTTCAACTGGAAGCCAAAGAAGTGGACGCCGCCCCCAACAACGCGTCAAGCGACGCCGCCCCCAACAACGCGTCAAGCGACGCCGCCCCCAACAACGCGTCAAGCGACGCCGCCCCCAACAACGCGTCAAGCGACGCCGCCCCCAACAACGCGTCAAGCGACGCCGCCCCCAACAACGCGTCAAGCGACGCCGCCCCCAACAACGCGTCAAGCGACGCCGCCCCCAACAACGCGTCAAGCGACGCCGCAACTTCCAGTTCATGAAAATTTTCAATAAATGCATTATACTTGATTCCCACTTTCTTGTAATTGCTGCCTGTTTAGTGTTGGCTCTAATCATCTGGGTATTTAATTAAGGCCTGGGAGCTGAGTCTTTCCCTGTGCAGAAAAGGTTAAGTCATCCAGGTTCAACAATAGTAATAGTACACAATACCAGAGCTCATCTGGTATTTTGTATAGATTAAAGACTAAATATCTGATCCAGCCCAAGGTCTCGCAATCTAGAAAAATCAGCCTTGTACTTTAAGATCCATTGTAACTCCTGACCTTGTTTTAAGGTGGCTTGAACAGTGTGGAGATTCATAGGTGTAACTAACTTGAATTTTCCTCAACTGTGCCTGTGACCTGGATTCATGATTTCATTCACTGTTTAAGTCAGAGGGCTGAAGTATTTTTACTGAACTTATAATGGAATTCTATATCCTAATTAGGTGATATCTGTAGATTCTATTTTTTGTTATCGTGGTTCTAAACAGGATGGAACACAATTGACAGTAACAAACCCTGAACATAAACTCAAATTTATTTCTTTTGACTAGTGCAGTAATTTTTTATACAAAATTTTAAAATATACATTGACGGTTTTGATAGTGGCACACTTGGTGTTAAAATTTTTGGGTTGTAAATTTGTCAACTTTTGCCAGAATTATGTGGCAAATAAAGTTAAAATTAAGTCCAATCTCATGCCACTCACAGAGGAAGCTGTATGTAGTCCATATTCCAATAGATTTATACAGACTAAATTCCTGAAGCTAATAAATGTAATATTCATTTCTCTGACAGCAGAAAAAAAATTGCCTGAGGTATCTTTAAAAAAAAATCCACTAGGGTGGAACAGCTTGAGCTTTACCCAAACAGTAAATTCTATTTGCATGCACAATGAGTGCCTCACACATTATTTAAAACGGCGTCTCTGTTATTTGAAAACAATGTGTCATATTAGAGTATGTGACTAATGGCTCCAGCCAGACAGGCACATTACAACTGCACTGCACCACAAAAAGCTTTGTGTCATTAGTTTCAGTAATATGACAGGTTCTACATCCCTCCATGCAGTAATGAGATCTGCTTAATCAGAAGTGTTTCATGCAGATCAGTCAAGTAACAAAAATGTCTTTTCTGTTTGCTCTTTACAAAGCAGTAAGATAGAAATTTAATTTCTGCAGTGAAACAGGAAACTGGTTTAGGCATATACATTAAGGAGAATTATCGTTCCTTTAAATGTGTTTATTGACCCATCTTCTTGTTAACAGCCTTTATTGTTTAGAACAAGGTAAACTCCTACTCTTTGAAGCATTGTAGTAAATCTACAGACAGAAAGGAGACGTTGAACAACCACACAGCTGAAAAACAAAGCTGAAATTGAGGAGTTGTGATGTTTTGCTTCGGATATGAATACATAATGTAATGGTCACCTAAGACAAAATGAGCATTTGCAAAGCCTGCAGTCAAACATGAGTTCATAAAGAAAGGGTTAAAACCAGGATTTGTCCATTGAGGGAGATGTTGTCAAAAGAAATTTAATCTAAGAACAGTTGCTTGGCTGGAACCGAACGGACTAGCACCCCACCCAGAAATTTAAACGCTTTTTTGGTCATCTCAGTCTGCTTATAACTGAATACTATTGAAAGGTCTGTAAAACAAGAAACTAGATCTCTGGCATAATATATGAAAATGTTCCGATTTCTGCTCTGGTTCTATATGAACAGTTGCTCTGCTGTGGCATCTCTTCTCCATTTTTCCCCACCAACAACTATTTCACCAGGAAGACTTTTGTGAAATTTGGAGCAGGAAAAAGCTACCAAAAGTCTCACTTTCCTACAGATAATCAGTCTGTTTTATTGCTACAAAGTAACATAACTGTAGAAACAATATTCTGTGGCTATTGTTTAGTTCTCACGCTCTGTCTTCCAATTGGTTTACCAACAACATGTTAAGGTTTCTATTGTTTTGATTTGCATCAGTATATTTTATTACGCTCCACATAAGTTGTGAAACATAGCCTATAGTTTCGCTAAATAAGTAAACAATTAACTTTTCTTTTCGTTTTCTTTTAGTTGTTTAGATTTCTAAACATACATGGAGTCCCATACACTGTTAACTTGAAAACGCCGTGTTGTGTGAATATGCTAAATTCGCTACAGTCTAAATTAAAATATTGAGGTCTAATAGTTTCCAAGCCTTGTTCTCCACTTCATAAATAATTGAAACTAAAACTGAGGGGTTTTGTACGCCTTTTATGTAGCAGCCAATCTTCCGACTCCTATGCACGGTGACAAAGACGCAGCACTATCAGCACCACCTTCTTATTTTCCGCTGAATACAACCAGCTGCAACTTTTGTCGCTGTGCAGCTGCTGCTGGATCCTCCTCACACAAGCAAGCTGGGCTCATTTAAAGCCAAGCCAGGCGGCTTGATGATGTCACATCCGTGGAGTAGGGTCCTCTGAACGATTAGCTCGGATTTTCGCCGCATGCGTGCCCACAAACTTTTTCCCTCCTCCTGGATGCAAGGCTTCTCCCCGCTCGGCCGGATGGCACGCGTGACGGACACGAGTGGTTGGACGTGCCGCCCTCCTCCCGATTCCCTGGAAGTCTCGGCTTTAACCACAGAGTAGTGGACGCGGCGGTCAAGGCGCACGGATATAAGAAAAAAAGAGGAGGGGAAAAACTTCAGATTTGTGTTATCTAGGGTTGCTGAGGTGAAGGTGGAGCAGAATGTGGTCGCTGTCCGTGGTTCTGAACCCACTGCTGTTCCTGTTGTTGTTCGGATACTGCCCTACTGTGGTGAGTTACCAAAACACAAAACTACCTCACATTTGCACCTGAAACATAATATGAACACGAGCGGATCTGTTTTTATACGCGCTGTTAGAAATGTGAAGTTTAGGAGAGTTGGCATTTATTTGTTTTGGGAGGAGCATTGCATTATCTTATGATTTATTTGATCAACACAGGAATGAGTCACCTTAGTATCTATCTATCTATCTATCTGTCTATCTGTCTATCTGTCTATCTATCTATCTATCTATCTATCTATCTATCTATCTATCTAGTCATTAGCACAAGGTTGACTGTTTTCATTATTAGATTTATTAGCTATCCTCTTTATATTGTACAAAAATACTAAAGTTAGACCACTGCTTCTTTTATGGTTTACCTTAGCTGTATAACAGTACTTATTTTTTGCTTTACATGCCACTGCAATTAGGTATATATAAATTTGTATATTTTGCACATATTTCAGATTTGGTCCTTTAATTAGTGTAACAATCAAATATACCACTTAATGGTATACGTTTGATGGTTTCAGCATTCTAAACATTTTGGGAGTAGTCTGGAAAACAGAACCAGCAGCTTGCTGATCACAATACCAAAACCAAGCAATGCTCAATGAGGTTCATCCCACCCATGTAGAGTTCTCCCATTTTTCACCCGTGTCTTGATTGCAAAGCAGTTTTCCTCACCTTGCCACGACTGGCTTGTAACTCAGAAAGAGAGGGAATATTTTTAGACTGAAGAAACATTTCTTCAAAGGAAAGGAGTGGAAAAACTCATAATGAGTGCTCAAAACAAAGGAGGGACCAGCTGTCTGAATTATTTAATGGGGGAAAACGGGAAAAGTCTTTGTGCAGTGTTCCTTTTAAACAAAAAAATAATCAAGTGGGGAGAGCATCTGGCTTGGCTAGGCATCAGAATCGTTTTAATATGAGAAAATGTGAGCGTGAAAAGAGGGGAAAGGATGTGAGTCACTCAAAAGACAGAAGAAAGAGCTTTTTCAAATTTTACTGACACCAAATTATTTCAGAAGTTTAAAAAAATAATCAGAACTGAAGATGTTTCCTAATTTTATCCCAGCTGCTTGTAGATTATAGACATTATGTCACGTCGGTTTCTCGGTGTGCGCACTTGTCCCCTAATAGTTTGTCATGATGTCATCCTTTAGCAAACTTGTCAACACATTTTTGAAGTGTTTTGCTAATTTTATGGAGCACAAGATTAGCACAGAAGCTCTAGTTTACATGTAAATGTGAGTTACTGTATTTAAATAACCCTTTCTGATGTGATGTGACATTCTATTAGTGTTTGAAAAAAGTTAGAAAAAGAGTGAATTTCAAAACATGATTATGTTAACGCCTTATTTATATATAAGGTAAATACACAAAACTCATGTCAAAAAGAAAAAAAAAATATATAAATATACATAAAGAAATGAAATGCTGCCTTTTGATGAGTCAAAAATGTAACTATCTCCATTGGCTCGCTCAGAGACGATGTGCTCTTTGTATCCTGTGCCAAATGTTCTTCAAACTGCTCAGGCTGACAGACTGGGGTGAATGGCAGAGTGAAATGATGGCTGCACTTTAAAATCAGGACACTCGACTTTTATTTAAATCCATAGGCTTCCAAGTTAAGCGCATTGTTCCCACTGCATTCCCCCTTGGGGCTTCATTTTCATTATGTTGAACACATTCTAAACAGAAACTGATTGGCTGTCAAAAAGGCTACTATTTGGGACAAAATTTCCAAACACAATTAAAGTTTATTTGCACATGCTAACACTCCAGGATGCTCAGCACTGTCTTTAGATCTAGTTTGCCACTTTGTTACTTTTGTTGTTCTGATTTTCAGATTAAAATGGCCACAGATCTTGTTTCATTCGCAATTAATTTATGACAAGTATTTCTGCAGTATTTACTTCTGCAAGTAGTAAGCTGTGGGCGGATTTACGGATGGATGGATGGATGGATGGATGGATGGAACCTCAAAGCTGGAGAGTTATGATAAAAGTTTATTAAACACTCATATTACCCAATATAAAGATTAAAATCTCCATCCAATGATGCCAAACCACGGTGAAAGTTTATTTTCTGAGTCTGGAAATAGAATAATTTTCTTTTTCCATTACATTCTGACTCATCCAGACCTGATAAATACCTGAATCTTATTCCACATTTCTTTTTAACATTTTCTGGACTGGGAACGTTTTTCTCTTTTTTTTTTTTTTTTTTTGATTTATACAATAGCTTTGGAGAGCCTGTTGCATGTTCTAAAAAGGAGAGAAAAATGCCTGAATTTATGTTTCTCTGTTACTCCCTGCAGGGTTTTATGTTAAACAATAACAGAACAGTACAATTTCAACACTTGTGGTATTCATCAAGACTAGGCAAGACTGTTTATAGTTAAAGAGGCAATTCACTGGAGACAACACACATTGAACAAAGAAGTATCTTACAGCAAAAGCATTTTGTTCTTCCAGACTTTGAAAATAAGTTTCTGGAACGGGTTTGTGTCAAAGCTTTTGGGAAATAAGGCAACGAATGAAAAAGCCACAAAGGGAAGAAAATAACTGAACATTACAGTGATAGTATGTGCTACTTTTGTTATAACGATATCATCAGTATTCATTTTCTTTGTCTCCACAGAGGTATGTGCAGTGAATTTATGCTTTGCATGTTTGTGTGCAGACCATCAGGCCAAAGGAGGGTTGGCAGGTGTACAGCTCAGCTCAGGATGCAGATGGGCGCTGTATCTGCACAGTGGTGGCACCTGAACAGAATCTCTGCTCCAGAGATGCCAAAGGCAGACAGCTCCGCCAGCTCCTGGAAAAGGCATGAACACGCCTACACACACACACACTGAAGTGCATGCAAAGTCTTTTTACGATCAGCACACCTGAATTTATACAGACATTGATCTTCAGCTGTTACTCATATCACTTTGCTGCTGTAATCCTCCCAGATTGTACCAGCCAGATTCACAACACCGTTTTCTGCCTCTGCATCTATTGCATGGATGAGATCAGCCAAATGACATGTTGTGAAGATGAGATTGCCTTCCATCCTATCTTAACAGAACTGGAGTGTCATCTGCTTTGCAACCAATGGGGGCTATAAAGAAATATTGCAGTATTTTTGAAGCGAGGTTCCATTAGAAGAGATGAGTGGTTAACACCTTACCTGCAGTTGAGAAGGAATTCAGCTTAGTTCATCCTTTTTACCTTCTTAAAACTACAGACGTCACTGTGGTTAATGCAGACACTTTAAAACTCTCATCACATTTGCATTAGGTCATTATTTATAAAGAAGCTGGTAATTATTTATGGGGGAAGGTAGCAGTTCACCACTAATGAATTTCCTGGCCAGAAGGGAAACAGAGTCCCTCAGATGTGTTCTGGGTCTACCCTGTTGTTCCCCTGATGAGACATGTTTGAAGTTAACTCCAACAGGAGGTATTTAGGAGTCATCCTGGTCTATTGCCCAAATCACCTAAAGTGACTCGTATGCAAGTAAGACCAGGCTCTACGTTGAGCTTCCCCCAAGCTGCAGAGCTCCTCGCCTGAGTGCAGCCACACAGAGGAGCTAGCTCATGCTACCTGCTTGTGTCCAGAATCTTGATCCTTTGGTCATGATTCATCATCCATATCTCTTAACAGTAGATGAGTTAAATAAATCTCTTTCTTCACCATATGAACCAGAACAGCACATCCTTTTCTGCAGAAGATGCCCAGCCCATCTCACCATCTAAAGCTCTATCTTGTAATTACTCATTAATAAGACATTAATATGCATGAACTCTTCTGACTGAGGAAAAGACTGACCTCTGACCAGGAGAGAACAATCCACATTTTCCTCCCAGGAGACTCACGCTCTTCTGTGAGCCTCTCTAGTGGAACTCATGGTTTGAAGATGTCAACAGAACCATATCATCTGCAAATAGAAAATATGAGTGTCCTAATTCCTAAACATCCTAAAGTTCCCAATTCAAATACCATTCTTTCAATGACCACAGTGGAATGGAGACCAGGGAAAGTGCTGACTGCATCTAACCAGCATAGAGCACAAGCTTGACTGTTTTCATTGTGCTCTGATTATACAAGAACAGGATTTCATTGCTTCCTCCCCCCATACAATTGCAGAAATCCTGACAAAATATCTTAGGAAACTTGGTTTTTAATCATGATGATCCCACAAGGTCTAAATCCAGCATCCCGGAAGATTCTAGTCCACACTTTGTGCTGGACAACTCCATTGTCTGCAGTAGAGTTGCTTTCTCCTCAATCCTCAGAGTCTTGGTGACTAAATTAGGCGTAGAGACATTATTTACAAACCAGGGAAAACATAGGGTGTATGTAGTTTATGTTTTACACATCTACTAGCAAACAAATACTACAGCACTGGAGTCTCTCTCCGAAGTGACTGTTACATTGTGATTTAGCCTACATTTAACCACTGTAAGCCAATGCATGCTCTCTGTCATTTGCTTGGGTCTCTGACGCTAATGTACTAAGCTGCCTCAGGGCTTCGGAAAGGCCTTTTCAGTATCCCTCTGCCCAGGCCAGGGATGAACACAGTGTGTGATGGTTGTGCTTCATTTCTTCTGATGTGCTCCAATAATGTTAGCTTTATTACAATTAGAGTCAAAGAGAGAGAAGAAAGGATCACTTTTTTTTTCTTGTCCGTGTGCCCTACAAACCCAGTAAGCTTTTTGTTAAACCAGAAAAAGGGTCCCTGTATTCTTGTTCTTCTCTCAAAAAAAGCTACCAAATGCTGCAGATTCATTGATTTTTTTTCCTCGATATCTGAAAGAAACACACAAAAGTATCACAACAGAAGCAGGAAAAATGCTGTGTGTGACTTAACAGTGACTAAAGCCAAAGTGAAAATTGTCCTGATGCATGCAACATACAGTTGAAGTCAGATATTTATTGAAATCAGACATTTATATGCACTGTCAACCTTTTGTTCCCACTAGCTGACATAAAATCAAACCATAATTTATTTTTGCTAAATGTCTTCATATAGGTTATTTAAAAAAAATTGAGTTAAGGTAGACTTCAAATACATTGGTTTCTTGAGTGAAATCATGAAATCATCTAATAAAATTGCCAAGGAATCTGGTTCCTGTGTCTTGCAGATGAAAGTATTCATGTGGGGAATGAATACTTAAAACAATCATAAAAAGCTGCGTAAGGATACTGGCAGAACCTAAGATTTGTAGCGGTATTGGTTAAAAGGCCACTCAGTCCAAAAGAAAAGATTGCAGTTTGCAAATGCACTAAGGGACAACTAGCTTAATTTGTGGGGACACCTCCTCTGTTCTGATGAAACTAAATTAAGATAATTTTTCATAAAGGCTTGAAAAAAAGTGAATGTTCAAGCCATAGAGCACTTCCTCAACGTTAACGTAGGACAAGGGTGGCAGCATCCTGTTGTGTGGTTGTTTTGCTGCATGTCATAGAATAGAAAGAATATTAAGTGGAAACACTGATGTAATATCTCCAGACATCAGCCAGACATTAAAGCATCGGAAAAAATGGGTCTTCCAAATAGGCAATGATCCTGGTACTACAGCAAAGTTACATACAAAGAGGTTAATCCCAGCAAAGTCAATGTTTTGGAGAGGCCATTATAAATTTCTGATCACAGCTCTACTTCAGTTTGAATTGAATTTGAAGAAAATAAAAATCTAATCATCATTCTGGCATTTGGCAAATGGAAACAAGGAAGTTTAAGTGCCTTTCTATGACAATCAATGAGGACTATAAAGCTTGTTTCCCTTTTATACAGTGTATGTAAATCTGATTGAAATTGTACTTTTGAAGCTGATACATTCTGCAAGTTTGTTGAAAGGCAATCAGACTGGAGGTCAAGGAGTTGTTTTGTTTCTTTTTGTTTCTGGAGAAAGCAAAGTGAAGCAAGGCACTAAACAGCTGAAGAAGAAGGACATTTTAATCTGGCGGTGGACAGGAAAATCAATGCTGCACCGTCTGATTCTTTTCAAAAGGTACAGAACATGTCACAGTCAATCGAGGTGCTGAACCTGCGCACGCAGAGGGACTTTCAGTACATCATGAGGATGGAGAGCCAGATCAAAGGTCTGCGGTCAAAGTTCCGGCAGATCGAGTCGGACAGGAAGACCCTCGTCAACAAAAACTTTCAGGTATATTTTGTTTGATCTGTAACTGCGTGAGAAACATCTCAGAGCAGTTTTTGTACGAGATACCTGATATGCATGTGAATACATAAAATTGAATCCTTGAAAGGATCATCAAAGGTCCACCTCTGCCCAAACAAGAACAAGTTTTAAAACTGAGACACTGTTTGACTGCAGCAATAAACCTGAAAACGTTGAGGTTTGTTTGATCTATAAAAGGGCAAAGAATGTTTCACAGAGCTGACCAAGGAGAACACTTTTATAGAATAGAAAATTACATACTTAATTACTTTCTATCTATAAGGTTACCTTGGAGTTTCAACTTTTATCTCAGTTTTTTTTTCTCAGTTCTCTTTCCATTGCTATTTGGCAATACACACATTTTCAGATATTCCTAACAGACATTTTAAAAGACTATAACTTTTTTCCCATTTTATTACATTACAGCCACAAATTTCAACATATTTTGTGGACAACTTTAGTTACTAGACAAACACAACATAGTTCAGAAATGTGTCATGGAAGAAAAATGAAATATGGCATTCAATAAAAATCTGAAAATGTGAGATGCATTTGTATTTACCAACCCTCTGCCCCATCACTCTAATATCTTATGATAAAATCTGGCTTATCTAACTGCCTTTAGAAGTCACCTAGTTATCAAAAACATTTGCTGTCTGTGTAATTAATTGCCAAACTTTGTACAATGTCACTGTGCCTTGACCAAAAAGGAGCTAAGTGTCCCAAGCCCCTCTGGATCAATTACAGCAATGTTCTGGTCATGCACTGAGTAAATCTGGCCTTTATGGAAAAGTGGCTAACAGGAAGATACCTTAAACCTGTAAGGGTCCAACCCTACTGGTTTAAGCACTTTTTGAAGCCAAGTCTTAGAGTGGAATTTTTCCAGAGGGGGCAGGGAGTTAAAATGTATGAATAAAAATGAGACACCAACAAATTCCTTTGAAATGTTTAGAAAATGTATTCATTATTAATCTTGAATTTTAAATTTGACTTGAAAGAACTCAAGTGAATTAATAAGTAGACTCAGTCTGGACAGGTTGTTCTTTTAGATCTATTCTTTATGTGAAAATTGAAGGACTCTTGGGTCCCCACTATCAACCTGAGGACCCTATGAATGTTTCTGAACATTTGCTTGGATTTTTATGGGATTTGATGTAAAATATGGTAAAATTGGTATTTTATGCAAGGCAAAAAAGTGAAAGTGTCATGAATAAATAGAAAAGAGGATTTGTAGTTGTTGTTTTATATCACGTAATTACAGTCATTATTTATTTTCTAAATTACAATTTCAGGATCTGAAGGGGAAGATGGAATCCCTGCAGCCACTGATTCCTGTTCTGGAGCAGTACAAGACGGATGCCAAGCTAATCTCCCAGTTCAAAGAGGAGATCAGAAACCTGTCCAGTGTGTTAATGGGCATTCAGGAAGAAATGGGAGCCTATGACTATGAGGAGCTGCAGCAGAGGGTCCTGAACTTGGAGAACAGGCTTCACAGCTGCATGAACAAACTCAGTGAGTCTCTCCAATCAATGACAAAAACAGAAAGGATAACTGGCACATTTCCTGCTGGTGCAAGCAGATTGGCATTTTAGCTGGAGAGCAGGAAGCACGACAGAGCTGTAGCCAGAGCCAAAATGATTTTAGTTGATTGAGAAAAGCCTCATTTGGAGTCACAGAACATTATATTTTATTGCTGCAAAATTGTGAAGCTTTGTGCCATGGCATTATAACTTAAAGGCAAATCCCAGTTTTATTCAAAGTGGACAAAATCAAATTTAGCCTAAAAATGGGATTTTGTTTTCTCAGATCTGATTCTCTCTTCTTTGTTGACATTTGCAACTGGGACATAAGAAAGTGTGATTACATCACTGCACCCACTGACGTTTAACTGGACTAATAAGATCAATTCTTCTCCCAGAGGTACCTTGTCTTGTGTTAAAGGCTTCCGTAACTAGATCTCCAGTTTTCCACTACTCACTTTTGTCTGCCAAAGTGTCAATATAAAGAACTAACTGATCTAT
Source organism: Xiphophorus couchianus (assembly GCF_001444195.1). Classification (NCBI taxonomy): domain Eukaryota; kingdom Metazoa; phylum Chordata; class Actinopteri; order Cyprinodontiformes; family Poeciliidae; genus Xiphophorus; species Xiphophorus couchianus. The sequence goes on from NC_040233.1 coordinate 21,812,361, forward strand.
TCTAACAGGAAATCCTTTGGTGCTTAAAAAGATTGTTTGGCCATAGTGTTGGACTGAAGCATTTGATTGATTTGGTAAAATATATACTTGATGTGAAACTGAAAAACCTGTACAAGTGTTGCCTTGCTGGGATTTAGAAATAATAAGGTGTCTAGCCAGATGAAATTAAGTACAACTGAAGTATCTCTGAAAATAAACCATCAAAAATAAACATTTCTCCAAATTCAGACAGACGTGGTGTGGTTATACTTCAGCACTTGCGTGTTACCTTCCCCTTGTATTTATTTAATAGTGAGAACTGTAGTGTTGGCAGTGCTCACAATGCCGCCCACACTTCTGTTGCTGCCTTTGAGTTGTATTTTAGTCATAACATGAGAACATAAGCGATGAGATCTGTGACGTGTTTTACAGCATGTGGCAAGCTGATGAAGATCACTGGGCCGCAGACAGTGAAGACTTCAGGGACACGATTTGGAGCTTGGATGACTGATCCATTAGCTTCTCTTAAAAACAACAAGGTGAGTTGATTTGCTCTGATTTTCTACTGTGAAAAAGGATGCTTACAGACGGTCTTATATACTTAACATCGTCCTTAATCATTTCTTCTAAGAAAGACATTCGTGATTAAAAAGTAGAATTACTGTAGTTCTCATCTTACCCTGTATAGGTTTAGTGCTGTGGTTGGTAACATGCATTTACATTACATAAATGTCTTTGATAGACAAAACTCCAGAGTGATAAATGTCTAGCTAAGGTTTTAGTTTATTTAGGTTAGTTGTTAAAAATCAGGTGTACTCTTGCAAAAGATTAAATGTATATAATTTACTGGAGATGTTCTCTATAAATGTTATTTCAACTCAAAAATGGATATCATTGAGTGGATTACATATTTCACAAAATAAATCCAGTAAATCAAAATTGTACATCATATTGATTTATTTTAAATGTTGTAGAATTTAAAGGATACTTTAAGCTACTTTCTGTGTCGCTCTCCCCCACAGGGACAGATGTCTAAGCACAGCATGTAGAGCAGATCACTGAATTCATGTAGACAGGAAGCAGCTCACATTAATTCTCTTCTCTGTAATTATCATTGGATGAGGTGGAAAAGGGTAACGGTACTGGGGAAAATGCAGTTTTGTTAACAAATGTGGAATTTGGCAAGCTAAGCATACAACGGCAGTCTTATTTTTTGTTTTGTTTTTCTGAAAATTGCATGTGCAAAATGTCATTTGCTTACATAAAATCAGACTGTAAACAAACAAGTATTTAGAAGTTGAGAACAGCCAAAGACTCTGAAACAGATAATATAAAATGTTTTGACTGAGACTCCAGTCCAAAACTTTGGACTGGATCAGAAGACACTTGTTATTGGAAGTCAGAATAAACTTGGAATTTAATACTTCACATATGCTGCAAATAAACAAATATGAATATTGTGCAGGGCTGCATCGTGGCACAGTTGGTAGCATTGTTTTTCCTGGGTTTTTTCTGGAGTTTGCATATTTCCCCCATCAATGCGCGGATTATCTCCGGGTACTCCAACTTCCTCCCCCATTCCAAAAACATGACTGTTATGTAAATTGGTCTCCCTAAATTGCTTTTAGATGCGAGTGTGTGTGCATGGTTGTTCATCATGTGTCTTTGTGTTGCCTTTTAATGGACTGATGTCCAGTGTGTATCCTGCTTTGGGCAACAGACAGGCATCAGCACACCTGTGAAGGAAACATGTTTATAGGAAAAGTTTCTCTTGTTCACAGAAAATACTCAGATGGTGATGTTTAAAGTCTGTAAAGCACACTGAGTGCTTACTAAAATCTTTTCTTTTTTTTCAGAAAAAATGTCAAATTATTCAAATTTGACATTTTAATAATTTTACTTTATTATAATCTTTTTTTCCTGTGTAAAAAAGTTGAATTATTGAAATATCTAATGAGTTGATCTTGTCCCACATCCTACGTGTCATCTGGACATGATGAAGGATCTGCTACTGAGTCTAAAACAGGCCCATATGGTTTATAATGTTAAGCTTTACCAATACTGATAATATATAATTATACAGCAGAACATTCAAATATATGTTTTTATGTATTGTGCCCCCTGTCTTACTGTGAATTCATTGCACTGACAATCATATTATCCCATCCAGGAAGTACATTATTTTAATATTTACCATTTTTTGAGGAGTTGATTCTAGAAAACGCATTGAATTAAGTAATAATTATAACATGGCCCTTTTTCAAAGACCAGATAGTTTAATGACCAGATAGTTTAATGCACCAACAGTAAGTCATATCATCAAAAACTGAAGAAAAGCACACATTTCTTGTTGTCTAAGTATTGTTTATTGCAGTTCATTTTATACAACGTTGCTATCATAAGAAAAAGGCTGATTTTTATGTGGTCAATTTGAACAATAATTATGCTGCTTAAAACCTAAATATAAGAGCTATCTCTTATTTATCTGTGTCTGTAATCATGTTCCATGCTTCCAATTTCAAACATTACAAAAGTGTTTTCTGCATTTGTCCACAGGTTTGGTACATGGACAGCTACACCAACAATAGGATCGTGAAAGAGTATAAATCCATCAGTGACTTTGTGGCAGGAGTTGAATCCATGACCTACAACCTTCCTTTCAAATGGGCCGGAACCAACCATGTTGTCTACAACGGGTCTCTGTACTACAACAAGATGCAAAGCAACATCATTGTCAGGTACAGCTTTGAGACGGGCCTAGTCATAACCCAGAGGGCGCTGGAGTCGGCAGGCTTCCACAACGTGTACCCGTACACATGGGGGGGCTTCTCGGACATCGACCTCATGGTGGACGAGCTGGGCCTGTGGGCCGTGTACGCGACCAACCAGAACGCGGGGAACATCGTCATCAGCCGGCTGAACCCAGACACCCTCCAGATCCTCGACACGTGGAACACAGAATACTCCAAGAGGAATGCAGGCGAGTCGTTTATGATCTGCGGCACTCTCTACATCACCAACTCCCACCTCACTGGTGCCAAGGTGTACTACGCCTTCTCCACAAAAACATCAACGTACGAGTACACAGACATTCCCTTTCATAACCAGTACTTTCACATGTCCATGTTGGACTACAATGCCAGGGACCGCGCCCTTTACGGCTGGAATAATGGCCACCAGGTCCTGTTTAACGTTACACTTTTCCACATTATTAAAACAGAGGATGACTCTTAAAAGACACTGTGCAGGTGAGAGAAAGAAAGAAAATATACAAAACTGGAAGGTTGTGCCTAAAAATATTCAGATAATTTATTAAACTTTTAATTTATTCTGTTTTACTCATAAGTTTTTGTTTTATTTTTGCCTTTTTTCACTGACATCGACTTACCTCTTTTAATATTAAACTTATTTCTGCACATTGATTTTATAATTAGTGTATATTCTATTGATAAAACAGTTAAAAAGAAAGATAAAACTGCAGCTTTTTGACCCCTGAAATAAACTGTGGCATTTTCCTCTTCATATTTATATATTTTTTTCTCATGTAGAAAGCCCATCTATTTATGCACACTAATTTAATCAAATCTTTTACTGTGATCATTGATAATTTTTTCTTTCCATGCCATTTATTCATAATATTATATACCTATTCCTGCTTTTCACTGCCTGCATTTAGCTTTGTATTGTTTCCCATCTCAAATTTTGCACTTGACCTTGTGACATGTGGGGAGGGACCATAATGTACCTGTACAGTTAATGTACTTGACCGTTTTTGTGTTTATGTGGGGATTATGTGGTCATCATGGTCACTGGATATCTTGAAGTACCAAGTCAAAGTCCTTAGCGACCACTAATATCTGACTGCCTTTAACTTAGTACTCTGAGATATTGTAGCTTTTTTGTAACTTTAGCAGCAGTTTGTATGCCTTATTCTGTGTAGTATGTGCCGTAAGCCGAAGGATAACACTTCTTGTGCATGAATGTTGGCTATCCTGGTGCCATTTTTACTGTATTTGTGTGCATTTTGTATTTGCACAACATTTCATTCTCCTCCAATGAATCTATTGTCACGATCCAGTTTTACATACTGCGGTAGTTCAGTTCATTATATGTTTGTGTAAATAAGATGGTATCCATAGGTAAATAAAATATTGTTTTCATAAGACTAGGGATGTATGTTTTTTTCTTAAATAATGAAAATTTCTTTAAAAGACTTATGGGAACAAATGTCAAAGATCACAGCAGTTTTCAAACAGCTCAGTGTTCCTGTAGGCCCTGGTTACACTACTTAAATGTTTTCAAAAGATAATTCTTCTGTTTTTGTGGGGAAAAAAACTCTAAATAGATTCTATATGCTATATTAAATTTGCAGTATGTCTACTTTTTGTCAAATACTCCCAACAGGCTGCTAGCATTTTCTAGTTCTACATGTATGTAAACAAATAATCTCCTTGTGAAATAATACAGTGGATTAACTTTACTGTAATGCTACATTTTTTGATCAGTTTTACACAGTTCTGACTGAAGCCAGACCTTCGGAAGTAAGAATTCACTTAAATAAAACATAAAGTAGGCAAAAAGATCTCAAAAAGCAACACACTACACCCCATTCCAAATAATTCAGAGATATATACTGTACATATACTTTAGGAAACAAAGTAATTGACACCTATCAGTCTGAGAAAGGTTGCAAAGTCATTTGTAAGCCTTTAAAATACCAGAAACAAACATGATCCAAGAGAAAATACTAATCAGTTGTGAACTTTCCCATGAGAGCCTCGCTGATAAAAAAGTATTCCAGTAAAGTTTAGCTGAAAGTTATTGAAGCTTTTTGGAAGGTGTTGGAAATCAGAGCTGGTCAAAACTTTTCTAGAGTAAGACTTTTAGATGTTAACTGCAAATGGTTAACGTCAGTCGTTGCTGCCAACTATGTTATAAGCAATTATTAGATTTAGTATACAATTTTCTCTTCACATAAGGTCAAGTTAGTTTGGATACCTGTTTCCCTTAAGAAATAAAATCATCATTTCTATTTTATTATTGTATTTTGTATTTACTCTGCTTATTGTTGTTTAAAATAAAAAACATCTTGTTTGATGATTTCAAACCTTAAATTGTGACAAAAAAGGCAAAAACAGAAAATTTATAACATTGCAAATACTTTTTCATGGCACTGTATGAGTGTTTTATTGTGCAACATGTTTTTACTCATAAGCTTAAACTCTAAGCGAAACATCTGCCAGTACATGTTCAGCACCAACAAGTCTGAACTGGTGGCCAGAGCCCAGGATCCATGCCAACAATTGGTTCAATACAGATACTAAATCAGATCTGTGCTATTTTTAGAGCGTCACATATGTGATGCTGTTTAAATTTATGAAGGATGTACTATTTTAATCAGTATAGCTGCGCTTTAAATGCTGCAGAGATGAGGACAACATAAATAGAGGAATCAAACAGTGCAGCCAGAACGCGCCCCTGAGCGAAAACATCAACAAACCGTGTAATTAAATCACCAGTGGTATGGCAAGGTTATGGATGTTGACTTTGACGTAAGGGATCATTTGAAAGAAATCTTGTTTGAACTTCAGTTTTAGCAGGTTTTATTTATTTAAAATATATTGAAGTATGGTATATTAAATTAGTGAGTATGTGTCATTTGTTTCAGTTTCCTGTGCAATAAAAAGTTGAGAAGGTAAGAAACACTTTTTCTTAATTCTTCTTTCTAAAAGTGACGTTTTTAAAGGAGGATAATATGTGCAAATTCCTGGACAAATGACACATTCTCTCTCACAAGCTCCAAGACAAGTATTGCAAGTTTTTCTCCTAATTTTCAGGCTGCTAGTCGAGCCAAACAAGCTGATGCTTTGAAAAGATGGAGTGAGATTATCTCCTGCCAAATCAGAGGTCTTATTTTTGCTGTACAAAAAATAATGAATGCAAGATGAGCAGATTAGCAAGTGAAAACTGGAAAATGGATTTTTGTGGTAAGTAAATCTAACAGTAAATAGCAGTCTGCACACAGTGAAACCCAAGAATAGAAGTTAATTATCAGTTAATTATCTGGCAAATCTGTTTTTTTTTTACAGATCCTTAGGCTTAATGAGGGAATCAGGATTCTCACTAGGCAATTCTAAAACATAATCCTTAATTTTATTTTCAAAAATATTAAAAACTTTCATTATACTCCAAATCATTCACTTTTTACACTTTTGCAGAGGTCTGTTTACTTTTTGGAAACCCTTTCAATCTTTTGGCGACCTTTAGGACTGAAGATCTCTTATGTTGCTAAGGTAGATTATATACATAATCATCTCACCAGTCTCTCTATAGAAGTCACCAGTATTTTTGATAGAGTGAACACAGACTTCTTACATCCTAATCTCTTGCAGGTTGGATGCAGAGCCTCCTCTCCATGTCAGATCAATACACACCAGCCAAACAGGAAACATCACAAAGGTCAAAGTAGCATGCACTGAATCTACCCCATAGGAAGCAGAGACAAGTATAGATTTCATGAGATATTGATGTCTCGAGGGCAAAGATGTCAGCGAACTTCAGGTGAATCACCATGCAGACTGAGCTAATCTTTCTGGGAAGTGGCTCCAATATGGAGTTAACATAATTCCAGCATACAATGCTGTGAAAAAGTTTTTTCAACTTACAGATTTCTTTTCGCTTTTTTATCATTCTGAAATGATTCAAATAAAATGTAAATATCAGATAAAGATGAAATGCAAATTTGTACTCAAGTAAGAATAGCACTACTTCCAAATATTTTTCTCAAGTAAGGAAGTATTTGGTAAAAAAAAGAAAATAAAAGTCACCCAAGTACTAACTGTAAACATAATATTTGACTTAATATTTTCAAATAATGTAATCAGAGAAATCAAATAATGAAATGAAGCATGAATACTGTTATTTTAAGGACTGAAAATTAAAATAAAAAACAGAAATCAACAATATATTTGCAAAATAACAAATTCAAATAGGAGAAAACAATTTTCAAAATCTGTTTTTCAATATAAAACGTCTAAAACCAATATTTACAGTAGGTAACATATGTTGCAACATTGCAAAGTAGCAGTGACAATATTTACTCTGCTAATATTTGCAGTATGCTCACTTTACCTGCAAATGGCACAACAGGCTCAGCAGAAGAAAAATAACAGAACAACAAAGGTTGTGAAAAAACAAGAGGCTTCACTTCAACATAAACTGTAGGTTTGTGTCTGTGTTTAATGCATTTTACTTAGAACATGTTTGTTCATCATTTAGTGAAGTCAATCTCAGTAGCTAGAAATTTTGCTCAAATAAGAGTAGCAACACTTCATAATAACATTACTCAAGTAAAATTGTCGTTAGAATACGCCTAAAAATACAGTTTTCCCAAAACGTTAGTCAAATAAATAGTTACAACCCGTTTCTGCTCGCAGGACATTTTATTCCAGGTTCAGGTGGTTTGATGCAGCCCAGGCTGTCACACAACAATCACATGTTTTTGAGTGTTGGCATGATGTCCTTCACTGAAATGATTTACTTGTTTCATGGAATGTATAAGAGGATGCAGGAGGTGTATGGAGTTGAACAAAGTTTTATTGTTCTTTGATAAATCTAGATGCCCTGTGACAGACTGGCGACCTGTCAAGGATGAACCCGGGTTCAGCTAACGTTCGCCCAGAACGTTAGCTGAAGAACGTTCTGGGCACCAGCACCCCTGCCGGCCCCTTTAAGGGACAAGGGTGTTAGAAAATGAATGAGTGGATGGATGGATGGATGTAGGAAAACAGATTATCAAATGACAAAAGAAAAACCCAGAAGTCAAAGTAGAATAAGAGTCAATATAAAATATTTTTATGACTGAAGCTAAAGCTTATGTTCTAACTGTTCATTTTTACTTAATTTACTCAGAAATATTATAACTCTCTTGATGATTGAGGGAATGCATTGTTTAAAGTTTCTCTTTCATGCTTCACATTACAACTATACATGTATTTCATTTTCCAATTCTCTAGTTGTCAAGGTTTTTTTCTGAGTTATTATTGTGGCTTTGAAAATGTCAGCATGCTGCTTTTGCATGTAAAGGCTGCCATGTTAGCATAACCATCTGCAGTTGCTGTGCGAGCCATAAATTAGACATGGCCAGTGTCCAAACTGAAATGGATCAAGTGCAGCAGATTTCCACAAGTGGTACACACATTTTAATGTCAGCATGTTCCTGAAATCTGAACATGCAGATGAAAAATTTTTTCAAATTAGGTAGTTTGGATTTTGTTTAGGAGTTTCTGGTCACAGTTATAGCAAAGAGATTGAAAAAAAGAAGGCTGTTTTGTGTGCTCTTAGATGTTTCCTCATATTATTTGGCTTAACTTTTTTTCAGTAATCATCAGCTATTTTGCTTTCAGTATGCAAGACATTTTCCATTATTACGTTTTTCTTTTTATTACAAAGCAAAGCTAAATGCCTGCTTTGAAGGACATATTAAAATAACATTATTGATTTTCTCATTTAATTCAATTTCTTTTTGTCTTTTCTTTGGTTCGTGCAAATTAAATTCTTTAAATGAAACATCAGAGACTCATATGCCGAGTTCAAAGAAAGCAAAAACCGCACAACAAAACCTCCACGTAAACTCACCATAATGGGATTTGAGGATTAGCCTCAAAGTCTCCTTTTCGTAATTCTAAATGTGTTGCTGAGTAACGGGTGGAATAAATTTTATTTCATTTGTGAAAAAGTAAGTGTCAAAGAAATAAACACCATAGCAGAGTGAAAAATAGAGGGGGGTGTGCTGAAGGGCCCACTTTGTAGCATATGATAACTGTTTATGCAGAGCACCAATTACCATCACCTAAATGAGAACTCTAATTACTGTGATCCTTTTAGTACTGGTGTACAAGTATGCAGTGGGAAGCCTTATCGTCTGAGCTTTAACTTCCTCAAAGCTGAAAAAGAAAATTATAGCAGGTAAAAAGTTACAAATTGTCATGACAACTTCAAATTATGACAAACAGATAAAGAATATGCAATTCATATAGACTTGAATTAACATTACAGTAAATTTGAACATAGTGTAATATCACCCTATAAGCTACAGTTTAAGGTTATTTTTTCTGGACTTTTTGCTTTTAATTGGGGAATAGCAAAAAGAGAAAACAAAGTTAAATTTATCAATAGTTTAATCAATGGCTTTCTCCATGAGAAAAAAAAACAATAAGACACAGAAACGCTAAGCTAGGAGTATATCTACAGATAGAAAAAAGAAGAAAAAAAAACAAAGAGTAAATGGCAACCATAGCTCCATCAATGAAAGACACACAGCTAAAAGTAGAAGCATGGGGTCAGTCATACCTGCCAAGGGAAAAGGCAAAGAGAGAACACACTGTTATTGGCAGCACTGGTTTCATTAATGCCTTTGTCCAGGAAGGAGACACAACTAAACACAGAAGAACTGAGCTACAAGTACTTAAGACAAACGATACAAAGTTAATGCTAGCAATAGCGCCACCCATGATGCTGTCCAGAAATAAGACACAACTAAACACAGGAACACAGAGACAGCGACTTTCTATGGGGAAACATAGAAAGTTTCCCCAGAACAGAGAAAATAAACAGTTGATAGCAAAATTCAGCCAATGACCCATTTATTTTACCTGTGTAAGATGAGCAATAAGTACAAGCTTGTCTACCTGTCACAGGGCACAAATGGCAACAATCAATGGATATTATTTTTCATTTAACAATAAAGTTTAATAGGAAAAGTTATCAGTAGTTTTTGCACTTGTCTGTTGGAGATAAACGTAGATGTTAAAAGTCACATGTGGATGCAGGCTCTTAATGATCTCACATACAGTCTTGAGCGTGCCTCTTGTGGAGGGTCCACCACATCAAGAGCCTTTCAGACCAATTAATAAGGAATAGTGAAGGATGTAAAAACCCTCCGTTCCTCATTTCTGACTTATCTTTTGAACAACCTCTATCTTCATTTCTGACATGTTTACACCTCTAAATGTCAGTCACAAGCAGCTGCTCCATAAGAAATAGCTGATATTAAAATGTCATTTAAATACCACAATAAAAAATGAGGAATGGGTTTGATTTGAAATGAGAATCTTTAGATTAATATTATCCACTGATTAGTTTTTATGTTTGGCCAATATTCACCAACCAGGATATCCTGGCATCCAGTTTTATCGACTTTAATAAGATTAGGTTAATATTTCTTTTTTACAATACAGACCACTTTTCATTGCTCTGTTTTATTCCCTAGTAATGGCCTTAATTATTACTGTGATAAAATGTGTGTCCCCTCTTTCCTTCTCTTTCTTTTCAACTGTAGCCAAGATGGCTGCTCATCCTGATTCTGCCTTGGCATCTTTTGACAACCTCGTTTTTCTGTAAATGTTTGCCACATGCTTGATCACAATAAGGGAATAAAGGTGCATTCAGTCTTTCTTAAATGACTTTTTGTTCATTTATATTGAAGAAATTTATGTGCAACATATTATTATTATTAAATTGAATTGAAACTGTTTATTAACTCAACTGATATAATTTTAGTTTTACTTTTGTCTGCTTGTCTTTTTTTCTGTTATCCCCTAACCCATCCATCCATCCATCCATTTTCCGTTCACCCTTGTCCCTAATGGGGTCGGGAGGGTTGCTGGTGCCTATCTCCAGCTACATTCCGGGCGAGAGGCGGGGTACACCCCGGACAGGTCGCCAGTCTGTCGCAGGGCAACACAGAGACATACAGGACAAACAACCATTCACACACACACTCACACCTAGGGAGAATTTAGAGAAACCAATTGACCTGACAGTCATGTTTTTGGACTGTGGGAGGAAGCCGGAGTACCCGGAGAGAACCCACGCATGCACAGGGAGAACATGCAAACTCCATGCAGAAAGACCCCGGCCGGGAATCGAACCCAGGACCTTCTTGCTGCAAGGCAACAGTGCTACCACTGTGCAGCCCCCTATCCCCTAACCCTGTAGTAAATTAGATTTTTTATATATTTATACCTTATTATTATCTATATTTATTAGCCCTTTTTATCTTTGCTGCACTAAGCTTGGTACAAGATTTTAAGCCCTTTTGTTTTTGCAGTCTTGTGTTTTTCTTGCCAAAGCTTGGAAGTACACCATCAGCCTCCCTATAAGCTTTGATTCCATACCCACCCGTCTCTCCTGCTGCATCATCGACCCGCCCAAAGCAAAAATTGCTTTTTTTTTTTCCTGTTGTAAACTGTGCTTATGGATGCTCATGAATTAAGAGTAACTTGGGGCAGGGTTTTAGATTCCAAATGCATTTAATCTGAAATCAAAATAATGGAGAAACCTTTTGAACCATCATCTTTTTTACTAAATTATGTTTACTTCTAAAATGCAAACGACATACCCTATTTATTTTCAATTCCTCAAGTTGTAGAAAGTTTGTCCCAACCTTTCCATAAATCATTTTATTTTGACAAGCTGCCTTCATTAACTATAAATACCCCTTGAGTGTTGAAACACTCATCAAAATTTAATAGACAGCAAGATTAATATCAATGGAAGGAAGTTGGTGGAGAAAACCATCAAAATGAGAGAACAAATGTTAAATACTTAAAAGAAAACATCTGAAGTGAAGTAAACATGTAATATTATTTCAGCTGTAGATAACTGTCCTAATGTCTAAATACTAAGTAGTTTGTCAAAGATACTGAACCTAATGGTTAGTTTGAAAAAGCAAATATCTCTAAAGCATTTCCTGTCACAGAAATCAGAGCGCTGAAGTCGTTCTTAAGGTGTTTAGTTTAGTTTAGTTTAGTTTATTTCAGACAAACCTTTCACCGACAGTGTAAACGACACAAAGTACATAATATATTTCTTTTAAATAGGAAAAAAAAAAAAAAAAAAACACATCACATCGGTGATTATGAGTCTGAAAAGGAGTATGCTGAAGTATAACTTATGTAGTCATACCCCTTTTCCAGCTGTAATTTATCACAGTATTTTCAATGTCCGATATCCTTTCTGACAAAGGAAATAATAAGTATAATAAGATTTCCTCAGCTAGATGAACATAGTGCATACACACACATACACATCTGTACACATGCATATATATATATTTACATATATAAACATATATACGTACATACACCCATATACACACCCATCTGCTTATAGACAAAATACACTGTTATTTTCATACCTTTATATTTGTTGAGTGTTGATGGATTCTGCATGACTGACAAGACTTACCTTCAGTCTTTTTACATCCCACTTGTAGGACAGGTTATCGGTTAGGTTGTAGGTTGCCTAGCGGCATTTTGGGCACTTTGTAGAAAAAAAGACACAGTAACTAATAAGACACAAAAATGTTTTAAGCACTATGACAATATGGCAGTTTTGTAACAATTCGTCACTAATGAAACTAAAATTAACATCTGCTTTTGAGCTTATACTAAGAAGGGATATTTAACAGTTTCTTTATGAGTCTTAGCCACATTTAATTATCTGTAGTTTAAAATATTAAAAACTGAAACTGCCAACCTAAATTAGATCATCCTAAATTGAGAGATTTTTGAAAATCTGAGATTTATAAGATCTTAGCACAAGAACACAAGATGAGAGAATTATTGTTTATGTTTTGGGGCATTAAGAACACCATAAATTAGACAAGCACAATAATCGCAACATATAGACAAGTAAAAACTTAAATTAAAAATTCTACACCTATTACTTTCTTTAAACACAATATGTGGTTTGTAAAACCACAAAAATTGGCTAAAATCTCGTCTTATCTTCAACCCCATACCTTTCATTTATCTCAGAGTTTACTGTACAGTGTCTTCATGTTTTCTCATTAAGGCTTCTTCATACTCCAAAAGAACAGAAAAGTGTGTTCTCTTCCCCAGGAGAATGGACATTGTGTTCTTGCAGCCATGCTGTGGGAGTTCCTGCAGCTTGTTCTTGACACGTCAACTGGGCAGAACGTTTGTTCCTGCTTCCTGGTGTCTGATAGCTATATTGTAATAGGAGAGAAATTTGAAGTCAGAGGAGCTGCTGCACTGATTTTCCTAACAAGAGTTCCTGGAAAAACTGCAATTCAGCTTCTTGTCAAGTATGAAATGTCATCATAAAGAAGATATTATTGTTCTTGGCACCTCAAGCACAGGATTGAGGTAAATTATTCTCCTTCAGATACAATTTGTAAGGCAGGATGCATTGCAATGTTAAAGGACAATTCATTGTAATGTTTTATTCTTGAAATTAGGGATATAGGTTTAACTAAACGAAACAATGAAAAAAGTCAAAAAGAAATGAAAAGTTTTTATGTTTTTTGTGACTTTAATCCAGACCAAAAATCACTCAGGGTAAGTCTTTCTCCCCACCAGGTAACAGTAGTGGAAAACACAGCTGGGGAAATAATGAGATCATAAATATAGTTGTCAAAATAAATAACAATATTAAATAAGTTGATTTGGAAAGATAAGAGAGTGTAAACAATTCTATCTGCTAACACATTACAGCCTGCATCCATATGGTGTAAGAAAAGCAATGCTGTTTTTTGATGATAAAGTGAATGACCAAAGACGGCAAATGTGCTGAGCACAGAGATATGAACCTGGAATTCTAGCTAGCTTTAGTTGTCATACATTTGTAGTCATTTGAGATAAAACAATATTGCTGTTTAGGAAAAAGTTTTACAGTTTAGCTTTAAGGTTAATAGGCTTCTGCACTGTTGTCTGTTCATTGTGTTTTAATTCTCATAATCTCTCTTTACTAAATTAAACAATAATATTAATTTGGGCTGAATTTTTGATACAAGCTCACTAAAATCCAATTGAAATTTAATTAGAAAATTAATTTCTGTGTCTGCACATACAGCCAATTTGCATCACATAGACAATGATGAGCTGAAATGTCCTCACCAGATTCATAACAGTCCGTCTTTCAATGGAATAACAGCTGAAGGCAAAGGCTTCCTGGACCAAAAAGATGCTCACTTCTTTAGTTAAACACATGGAGTACAAGAAAAACACTTTTTGAAAGTTGGAAGAATAAGGAAAAAAACATTTTAAGCTGTCAGCACCTTTTTAACTTTATTCAGAGTGTGGCTCCCTAATTCATTTTTGAGTAAGTACCAACAAATATGCTAATGTGCAGAGCTGCTGTCACATCTGTTCAAACTGGCTTTATAGATCAAAACCTGGTCTATAGGTCCACTAAAGGGAGCTCCTGCAAGTACAAACAGAAACCACCATCTAAGCCAGAGATATTTCACAGTAGGGGGATAATAAGGCTGTGCTGCTTAAATTAGTGTGTTTTTAGCTTCTGCACAGATTCACATCCTCGTCTGACACTAGAGCTACTTGTTTTAAACATTGCTCATTTGCATTTGTGCCCTCATTCCTTATCTGTGGGCACAGGAGCAGAGGATTTGTCTCTCTGAATGAATGAGCTCAATAAACCTGTCACAGCTCAGACTAGTTGACTTTGTATTGACTCAGGTTATAGGGATCAATCCTTTTTATTAGCTTTGGCTTTGCTTTACCCACACATGACCAAAACCAATAAAGCACAATGTCACCTTAAATAACTGCTGTACCTCTGAGCTGATTTAACTTGTATGATATGTATCAAAGTAAAGGAAACTTAGCAGAAATTCGTTCTGTAATTTCTATATAAATAGTCATCACCATTCAGTGCATTCAGATTTTGTTATTTTTTTGGTCACACTTAAATGGTCCAGATAAACAAACATGTTTTGACCACAAAGATAACTTGAGTAAATACCAAAGCAGTTTTCAAATAGTGATTTATTGAATTAAGAAAAACTCATTATTAAAAGAAAAAGGTTATCCAAAGCAGCCTGGCCCTATGTGAGGAATAATTGTTTCCATAACTTGATAAACTGGTTGCGCCTCCCTCGCCAGCAATACATGCAATCACTGATAACTGGTAGCAAATCTTTTATCTTTGTGGAGGATTTGTTTTCTCACTCTTCTTTGCCTAATTGTTTTATTTCTGCCACATTCGAAGGTTTTTGCGCATGGTCAGTTAAGGCCATGTCAAAATGTCTTAATAAGATTCAAGACTATTTTTGGATATCTTTAGCCTGACATACAGTATATTGTCAAACAGATTCTAAGGTTTAAATAGCTTGTATTTAGTGTAAATACACTCATCCACCTAAAAGTGTGGCAAGTCTAAACCAAATGTTTGGAGTTTGATTTGTTATTGCATTGATCATGATTATTTTGAGATGTGCTACATAAACTTAAGGTATAAAAGGTTGTAGGAGACTGCAGGCATTATAGAAACTGCAGCTGCAAATTCTGCTAAAACAACTGGTTAAACTCTTTCATATCACATAAAATGTATAGATTTCACAACATCATCTGATTGTGTGTCTTCTATTCTCTTAGGATTGTTCAAACATCAGTTATTAAAAAAATCAATAGGTAGATCCTGTCCAGAGTCCAAACATTAGTCTGCATCTACACTTCAGGTTGTGCACTAGCTACAGACAACAAACCTAAGTGTTAATTTAACAGCACATTAGCAGCACACAGGGTACTTTGTCAAATTTCAATTTTTCAGAGCAACTGTAATGGGGCTGACGAGTGATAAGAAGATGGTGGTCGATGGATCCTAGGGGGGCTGTTCAGGATGTTAGCGCCTCCATTTATCAGGACAGGTGCTTTGAGATCTTTGAGTGGCAGCCAAGCATGTCGAGGCACAGAAGACCAGGCCGCTCTTCCAGATTGACTTTTTCAGTCTCAAGCCTCAAAGATTGATCTATGCTACAGCCTGCCAAGACCTTGGTGGGAAGATTGTAAAAATAGATTGGATCTATTCTTTCGAGGAAAAAAAACAACTCTCACGGTTTTGGGGGAAAGATAATGATTAGAAAAGAGAGAGCGAGGAAGAGGGGATGGATAATACTTTTATAAATTATTTCCTAAAGGAGTGTAGGCTCTGTTTGAATATGTGCACACACACCGAACACATAGTGTGTCTTTCTGTTTTCACAAAGACTTTGAATTGATTCTCATTCATTGTCCTTTCATTTCTATAACCCTAACCCCAATCCCAGCCCTAACCTAAACTCAATATCCACCTAACCCATAACCCAAAAACAGCATTTGTTCTTATGGGGCCTGGGCTTTGGCCCCTAAGTTGCAGTGGATCCTCACAAAGTACCTTTGAACAATTCTCTTTTTAATTCATTTAAAAATAACTTCAATGTGAAATATATATTCAAATATGCTGAAGAATGATCTATTACTTCTTCATGAACACTAGTGAAGTTTCACAGCAGTGGCCAGCCTACTAAAATTACTCCAACAGCACATCAACGACCCTTCAGAAGTCACAATATATGCCAGAACAACACCTAAAGCACCACAGACATCACTGGCTTTAATGTTTGTATTCAAGATTCAAAATAAGTAAGAAACTAGGCTGAAGTGATGTCCATGAGCGTGTTCCAAGGGAAAAAAAACACTGCTGCTGGAAAAGAACACAAACAGCTGTCTCACATGTCAAAAAACATCTTGATGATTCTCAAGATGTTTGAGAAAATATTGGACTGACAAGACAAATATGGAGCTTTTTAGAAGGCATACGTCACTTTATATCTGGTATAAAACTATCACAGCATTTCAGAAGAAGAACAGAAAATTGTCCAAACTCCAAACAAGGCACAGTTATTGCAGTGATCTGGTGTTGCTTTGTTTTTTTTTTATAGTTGTCATTTATTGTTAGCCTGCCATTCCTTGGAAGGTTCACCACTGTCCAATGTTTTCTCTGTTCTGGGAAATAATGTTTCACGCAGGGATAAACAAAGGTCAAATTAGGAATAAAAAAAAAAAAGAATTACTTATTTTTTTAAATTTTGGAACACATTTTTTAAAAAGGTTCTTGGCAACGTGTGACCTGTTGTAAGAGCAGCTGCAGACATTTATTGTCTTTGACATTAAGGGGCTAATGGCATCACTGTTGTTACATTCAGCTACAGCAGCATGTTCTGTAGTTCAGGAGATTGAAACAGACACAAACACAATCTCTATTGTAATAGAAATATATTAGAGTATTTTTTTATAAGCTCTCCAAATACAACATATAATAAAAAATTCTGCTGCACTAATTGTTACTTATTCTACCAAATCTAAATCTCAGGTGTAATTTTTTTGTTTCTTACACTGATTTAAACATGCAGATGTTTTCCTACATAATCTTGCTTTGGGTTGCAAATGGAGCAACTGCAATTGTTAGAGGGAAAGGGAAAGAATCCTCCTATAGGTGGATTCATCATAGGGACAAACACCAATAATCAACAATGCACACATATCTAGAGTCACTTATTAAAGTGACTCCAATATTGGTTTTAGACTGCGGGAAGAAACACAACATCTTGAAACTTCTGAAATGCAAAGGGGTATTGTGGAGATTCAATCCAGCATCCTTCCACCTTTGACCAAACACCGCTAATCCATCTGGGAATTGAGTTTGCATACAGGACAAATCTGAACTATGATAAAAATAAACATGTATTTATGTATTTGATAATTTATAATAGCTAGTAAGAAACATGTTGCCTTATAGAGAGAATATCAGCTACAGCTTTAATAATTTTGCGAAACCAATTTATTTTTATAGTCATGTTTTGTTGTTGGGGACCCAAGTAGAGGAGCAAGGCAGCAAGAAAGTGGCGAGTAAAGATGATTTCAATAAAAGAATGGACCGGAAACAGCAAAGTGTTGACACAAAATATAACCTGGAGTAACTAAACCAAGGAGCAGACACACTTTGAGCCCAGCATTTTGTGCAATTTGCAATTATCAGCAGGGTTTTGTTTTAGATTTGCCTTAAAATAGCATCAGCATGTGGATATGCCCATCTTAGCTTCTGGGGTAAATTTTAGCCAAACTCAACTTCATCTGAATTTCTGATTCCTTCTTTTATAATTGTCTTAAATTAAATCAATTAGAAATTCATTAGAGTTACATTCATTGCTTTGGCAAGTGATTTAATTATGTTCTGCAAATGAGGCATGAAAGACCTTTTAAATGAGACCTTGTCTTATCATTTTTCTTCAATTACCTCAGTGATTCAGCTAATCTATTTTGCAGTTGCCAAATTATCTAATGGAGCTTACAAAATCAGAACATTTCATGTGGTGTCAGGTGAAAGCACAATCTGCATAGCTGATCTAATTACTGTCCTGTAAAATTTAAATAGAATTATACAGTACTGGATGTGGTGATAACACTCACTACCCCAGTGGACAGAACTCCAATTTCCATGAGTTTCTCACTGCAAAAATGGATTCGTTTCACACATTATCTTTATATCTTCTTCGCAAAATGTTCCTTTATAGTTTTAGATTGTATTGCGACATATTGTGATTCAGCATACATAGTTTCATACTTGGATTGTGTTCCTCATTATTGCTAATGGTTGTTAAATCACTTCCTCAACAGCTGCAGTCTTAATGCTTCGTGGTATTTCACTTCATCACTTCGCATCATATCAATATTTACAATTAAATCAGAAAATATTTGATTTTAAAAATACTCTGCTTAAAGCATTACATTAAAGTTGTAGCACAGTTGGTGCAAAAATTGGGTGTGATGTCATTTATTGTTTAAACATTTTGCCTGTTTTTCAAACTGTTTTCTTGTCTACATAAAAAAATTCAAAGGTTGTGCTACATATAAAATGCATAAGCAAGAGAAAAAGTACTACTGCTACATGAACATAGTTGTCTTGCTACCTTCTTCAAATCCAATAAAATTTGTATCAATCAGTTGTGCTATGTTTGTGCTTCTATTATTTTAAAGATATCAAGTTTCCAGAGGTCACCAAAGGTTAAGTGTGCTCCGTTTATGCTGGTTTGTGCTGCTAACATTTTTGATTGTACTCCTGTTGTTTTAACAATATTAATAAAAATGTAAAGATCAAAAGGTAAACTAACAGTTAGAAATGAGAAAAAATATATACTGTACTTCATGTATCTTGCACTGTTATTGAACACAATTCTTATCTGTCTTAGCAGTGATATCACATTGTAGCACTTCCTCACTGGCTTTACTTTTGACCAGGAGTGGTCATTTCTATGTTTAGTTGAGAAGGAAATGATAAGACTTGGTCATAGACTTGGAC
The DNA here is from genome assembly GCF_001444195.1 of Xiphophorus couchianus. Classification (NCBI taxonomy): domain Eukaryota; kingdom Metazoa; phylum Chordata; class Actinopteri; order Cyprinodontiformes; family Poeciliidae; genus Xiphophorus; species Xiphophorus couchianus. The sequence continues at coordinate 21,831,501 of NC_040233.1, forward strand.
ATAATTCTTTTTTGGCTCCTCTTTAGTCAGTAAATATTTTGTATTTATTTTAAAATGCATGCTCTCTCTTTTAACACAACATAATTGTAATCATTTACTTTTCCAACCTCAGTTTCCCGTCCATCTTAAGGTTTAAATGCTTTGCCTTCCCTTGAGATCTGACTGAAATGTCAGAGTATCTTTAGTAAATGTGTTATAGATACATCAGCAGTAAAGCTCCTAATCTCTAAAGAGCATGCCGAAATTGTCGAGACAACTTTGCACACTGATGATTTTTTAAATTCTTTTCAGTTTCTAATTTAAATGTTACATTTGAATATATCCCAAGCAGTCTGCACAAAGCTTCACACTTATTCAATCTGTATTTCTCCTGGCCTGCCGGCAAAACTAAACAACCTCTCAACGTTGTGACGTTCTTCGTAATCAGCAGGCTTAGAACAACAGTCGAAGCAGAGTCAAGACTGTCAATCTTTCCCAATCATGATTTTCTCCTTAACCCCTAATGTTGATGCCACTTCAGAGGCAACAACAAAGATATTCACCCTCCTTTAGGGAATTACAGCTTGGAGCCGAGGCGCTGCAGGGAAGCTAATAAATGTATTTGTCATATCTGTAATGGCTCACTATGTCACCATGGCACCTTGGTTTGAGATTTATGGTAATTCTGACTGCAGAGAAGCAATTCCAATGTAGGTTTTTTGAGCGTCTGCGTACCGAACAGTGCTGATGAGATTTCTTAGAAAAGCTTTAAATAACTGCCACTGAAGTAATTTCCAAGCAAAATAATTGAAAAAGTTAGAAGAGTCTTGCTATAAATTATAGCCTAACATGCAAAGTTTAGAAACAGATACTGTCATCAGCAATGGGGCAAAAATGTCAAACTAGTATTAAGTTAAGCATGAGGCTTATTGATTTTGGTTAAAAAAACAAATGTTTCTAGTGTGAAAAGAGCAACTTGTGAAAAATAAATGATCCAAGTTACATGATAGAGTGTATAAAAACACATTTAATAAGCTATTGTTTTACATTTACACAATTTGAATAAACTCAATCCTAAGAAACAGGTCAAGCCTGACGTCGTCGACAGCTGAACTTCTGACGCACTAAGAATAATCCGCTAACAGTCAACTCACTCTGTTATAATAAGCTGATTATGATCAAAAAATATTGATTATGAAGACTTTATAACAAATTACTCTAATATATTTCTATTACAATAGAGATTGTGTTTGTGTCTGTTTCAATCTCCTGAACTACAGAACATGCTGCTGTAGCTGAATGTAACAACAGTGATGCCATTACCCCCTTAATGTCAAAGACAATAAATGTCTGCAGCTGCTCTTACAACAGGTCACACGTTGATTATAAAAATTATGATGTAAAAAATAGCAAAATGGAAAGAAATTTACTGGACTATACATGACATTTAAATATAATATGTTCCCTAAACATTTGTTGTTCTTAAGCTGGCAAGCATGAAGCCCAGGGAAGCTCAAAATTATTCATACTGCTGGCAGATTTGGGTTATTACTGTGTGTAATATTGACATTTTAGAGATGTCAGTACAGGACGAGACTAAGTTTAGCATAAGAGCTACGTCATGTAAGATCATCCATAACAAATAGGATTCTATTACCTTTTTATCAAAACTAAAAATTAGAGAAAGAATAAAGGATCTGTCTTGTCAAAATACTCATAGATGAGACATCAGATATTTTTCATAAACTGCAGCGGTTTTCACATACAGATTTTTAAACATGTAGTCATTCTACTGAAAAAAGACAGGAGTACATTCCAAGTCTGAAACATTAATATTTAAAGTTATACAGTACATTTTTTAATGTTCATAAGCAAAACATGACATGTATCGACAGGATCCATCTACCTCTGAAAAAGTGTGTGTCCAATTTTAAGATTGCAACTGTAAATATACTCTGTGTTGTATTTTGTTCTGTTCTTTGTGTGATATATTTTTGAGAATAAGGGAATGCAGATGGAAATTAGTTATGACGGCTAGAATCTGACATAATGCATATTTTCCTTTGAGGTGCATGCTCTTCTACGACGTCCTTGTTTAAACTGAATCAGCAGAGTTAAAATCTAATGAGTTTGTATGCACTACACCCTTTGAGGATCAATTGTTTTGAAGTTTTGAGGGACCAAGAAATGTTCTTAGTTCCCTTTTTTTTTATGGCTGATCTAATCATCAAAATGTCATCGTTTTCCATCCATTCAGGTGGGTTGGTTATGAAAATGTATTTTATCTTCAGTTTGCACTCTAAATGCAAATATCTGAGTGTCCTGGGTTTTGGTGAATAAAGAAATAAACTAAAATAACTAAAGAAATATAAGTGACAAAGCTAACCTCTTACAAGAAATATATTGAAATTAATTAGATGGGTAAAGTATCCACTGTTATTTTTGGGATTACTGTACATCTCCAAAAGGCGCTGGTGGGAGTGTTGGAGCTTCAAGGGGAATAGCGGACGTTTGAGCATAATTTGTTATGCTTTTTGGAGTTCACAAATATGTTTTCTGTTCGCACAAGAGAAAAGAAAGAGAGACGCATTTGTTGTAGAATTCTCCGGGGCAGCTCTTGCAGCTCCCGCAAAACCGTGTGTGAAAGCGAGAAGGTGCCGCCCGGCTGCGTGGTTCAGATACACTTTAAAAGCGCACTTGATCAGCAATTCCCTCTGTGAGCCCACACATCCCTCGCACTTCAAAGGACGCCTCCTGAAGGTTCAGGGCAAGAAACGCAGTCGATAACAAACACGGAGACGCCTCGGCAGAGTTTGCTTACTTTAACACGAGACATGCGATATTTTCATAAACTGACTGCCCTCGTGCGGTCGATCCTGGATCAAAAGTACCGGATGAACTAGAGCTGTTGTTGGAGACACATGGCACTGCATCCTCACTGATGGACTTTTTATTCAGCCAGTACACAAAACAATTGATTACAGAGAAATGACTAATGAGTTCTGCTCTCTCAGGGAAAACAGCATAATCAGGCCAATTTAAAAAAAAAAAGAAAAAACAGCTGAGCTTTTGCTTTGAACAGACTTTATCGATGGGCATGTCCATCTCTCATTTGTCTAATTCTTCAGCAGTGCTTGTACAAATTGCAGACTGTTCATTGGAAATGTTTATCTCAGTCTACAGATACATATCAAAGACTAAAGCAGGGTAAATGTTCAATGTGTCTTGAGTTTTATGCTGTTATCCACAGTTAGACTGACATCAACAAATTGAACCATCATTTAAAAACTGCATTTTACAATTACTCAGGTTATGTTTTTTGACATTAAATCTTTTTTTTTTTGCTGACTTGAATTGTGACAAAACAGAATACATTACTAGGAAGAAGAATGCTTTTCGGCTTTTTTTAAAGCAATTTTTTAATAAAAAGAATCATTTAAACTGTGTCTCCGATCATCTTTGTTCCAGTGGACCACATCACTGGGGTGAGAAATGTGAAGAAATTAGACTGCAGTTGTTTATGAATAGAGACGGATGAATTGAAAGCTCATGGTCATTGAACGTTAAACGCATCACTTTCCAAGTCACCATCCCTCTCATCTGTCTTCCTTATTGTTTTATAACATGTTTTACTGTAATAAAAACCGATGCAATTGAAAAGAAAACAACTTTCACCAGCTGGAAGTTAGAATTGTTTCCCATTCTGAACACAGCAACTTTTGCTGACTCTATTCCCAGACTGCGCCCTCAATTAAACTTGCAAACCAAAATATCCACTACTCTGGGTCGCAGGCTAACAAAATTAAATCTTACTTATGCTGTCAATTAAAACACAAGTTGTTGTTGTTTTTTTTCTTTTTCTTCTGTTGCAGAAGGTAAACATGGTCTTTTAAAAATCATTTTGCAAATTACAAATCTGTAAATGAAGGTTGCAAATAGTCTTGATGCAGGTAAACATCTTATTTATCAAAGCATCAACTTTTAATGAGCTCTGATGGCCTCCTGCGGGACGAGGCACCAAGTCGCTGCCAGATCAATTCCTGTTTATTTGGACATGGAGCCTCCTGAGATCAGGCTGCTTTTTTTTTGTCTCAAATATCCTGCAATTACTTGATCGTACTGAGATACAGGGACTCTGGAAGTCAAATCAGCAGATTGAACTTTTTCTTAATCTATTCCACGAAGCATTCAGTTTTTCACAGGAGGCTGAAGTATCCTGTAGGAATAATCCATCAATTTACAAACAAATAATTCAGTCCATTCCTCAATGTTTTAGTTTGTAGTTTCTCTCAAAAAAATAACATCCGCCTTTGTCTCCAGGTCTTTAAAAATGCCTGCTATGCATTTTTAAAGACATCCTATTTAAAGTAAATAGAATTAACTTTTATTGCATTAAAGGCAAATTAAATCTCAATTTGACTTATTTTAATTACCTATTTAATCATTTCTATGGATGTTTATCTCTCACTACAAAGTAAATGGAAGTCAAAGAGGTTCTTATTCTTTTTACAAACGGAACAATGAAACTTTTACTTGCAAAATACACAAGCTAATACTACTGTGACAAAATAAAGCCCAAGAGAGCTTGTATATAAGAGCAAGTAAAACATTTTCAACATTCTTTTGTTCATCAACAGGAAAAAACACACCTATTACAGTATTTCTAAATATGACTAAATGCACAGGAGTAGAAAATGAACAAATATTTTACTGCTTTTTAGTCATTTTTGTTTCCCATTTATACAATTTTCTTCCTGTCTAACAGAAAGGGTAATTTGAGTCACTTAAAACCTGAATGAGTTTATTTTTTTCTTTTTGTTGTTTATAAGTGAAATAGGTTAGCTCTAAAATGATTACTGTAAATAACTGCAAAATGTAAATCAATTATCCTGTACTGGAAAGTACAACATTTAAAGGTCACATTCAACCTTTTGCTGCATGTATTTTAGTTCTTCAAATGAAAAGAATTCACCAAAAAAGTAGGACAGATCATTGAAAACTTAATTAGAAATATACAAAAATATGGAATCTAACTTTTTGAATTGCATCAAACTTTTGCTTTTGATCTCCTGTCATTCAGTCAGACATTAAGAGTGTGACGGAGGAGCCGTCACGAGCTGGAACTTAGTTACAACATGAGGGCACGCCCGCACATACACACACACACACAAATGTATGCACAACCGCTAACTTACTTTTTGTTGCAGCTTAAACTAACTTATTTTTCAGCTTCAAACATTTTCCCGGTTCTATTTTCAAGCAGGGCTGTTTCCGGATTATGGCGCGCCGGGAGGGAGTCACATGATGACGTAGTGATGTCGTCAGAACACATTGGGCTTTTTCTATTAAACTGAGTATTGTATTTTTGATCACAAGTTTATTTATTTATATATTTCTTTTTCCCCGTTGGTATTTATTATTTGTATACTTTAGGAGTTTACTTGAGTTAGAAGTAATTGTTTAGTTGTTTTTGCTTTGTTTGTTCTGTTTGTGGGCGGAGCCTGTGGCTTTAAAAGCAGGGCTCTGCGCCACAGGGAGGCAGTCTGTGGTTAGACTGACAAGTCACACTGAAGGTACTGTTGTTTGTCTGTTTTAATCTGCCTTGGAAGTCCTTTGTACATATTCTGCACCTGTTATCTTTGTTCATGTGAAGAAAAGCATGAAAGAAAAGCGGAGATCGCTTTGTGAAGTGATCTCCGACCTTGGCCATTCATTATTGGTTGTCCAAGTCATAATAGAAATCCATCACAAAGAGATTAAACATTTTTTGTGATGTTTACTTTCTAAGGACAAGTACTGTAGTTCAACTGTTCCAGAAATGTTGGAAATTTGAGAAATCTTACTGTTTCACAATCCAACCAGCCATGAAGCTCAGCACCAAACATAAATGATAAAAAACAGTGAACACATACAAAAAAAAAAACAGTATCAAGAAACATTGTAAGGGTCTGATTGCTGTAATCCCAACAAAATCTTTCCATTTGTTATTGGAAAGGACAGAGATATTTCTGACACTGTTCTCATATATATATATATATATATATATATATATATATATATATATATATATACATATACTGTATACACATACAGTATATGCAGATAAAGACGGATTTATTTTTTTCATAAAGCAAAATATTGAATGGGTTTGTCTTAAAATCCTCACAAGTCTGTGATTATTCCTATGTCTTGTGTTTATTCTTTTTTTTTCTTCTACCCAACTTTCCAATAACTTGCTTGCATACAACACTATGTGAACCACCGGCTTGTTTAGCAGTTATTTTGGAAGACGTCTGTCAAGTCATCAGTCTTCCAACAATTTATGTAATTAAAACAAACATCGCTTATAAATATTTTTTTATAAGAATCAGAACTCTGGATTTTATTTAGTTGTAAGCCATCCAGTTGATCAAAACGAACAGCTGTAAATAAAACAAGAAAAGATAACAGTAAGAAGTAGATCATCTCATTATGATTTGTCGGTTTAGTCCTAGTGGGTAGGTCAGTTTTTTTAAACCAAGTCGATGTTAAACCCCTATAATACAAATAAGTATTCTTTGTTCAAATATGAAGAAATGGCAAGATGTCTTTTGTTGTGGTCAGCAGCGCCATATAAATACATTTCACAGCCTGCCACAGCATGACTCACCTTCTCCCCCATTGTGTCTCTATTCGTGCTCATCAGCCTCATTCAGATGACCATATGGGGAGACAGTGGCATGAGATCTCCTCCAGAGAATTCATTAGCAGTCCCGAATTGTACATTGGCAACATTCGTCTATCTACTTCAGGTGGCCAGTGAGGTTCGGGCTTGTGGGCATCCTCAGGCAATGATGCCACAACTTGCAGCAGCAGACAAGTAACTGGACTGTTTGTCAAAGAAGTGGAAACTGTGACAAGACGCTTGGAAAGTCCTCAGCAATGACTGCGATACAGAAGGCAAGTGCAGAGCTTTGTGTATCCATTATAAACTGTTGACTGTTTGTAATGACTATTTAATTGTTGCAACTCGACTGGACAGCAGAGGTCAAACAAATGCCAGAGATATGAGGAGATTTTCTTCTATTTTCTTCTCACACAGGGAGACAACATGATTTGCAATGTATAAAACACAGCAGATAAAGAAATGCTTTAATGCATAGCAAATGACCAAACAGAACAATAGCAATGGTAAACATATTTTGCATTCAGTCAGTCTGAGGACAAATAAATATTTCATGTACATATGCCTAATAAAATAGATTTGTGTTTTTAATATAGACAAAAAAAAGCCTAGGAAGCTTAATAATTCATAACTTATACAATATGTACATATTTAAATAACCCATCAGTCTGATGAGCGGTTTTCTCTGTTTCATCATCAGTCTCTGTGGACTAACAGACACTGTAGTCATAATCATGAGTTGTTCTATCAGGTCAAGTTAATCCCCGTCAGGAGCCAAAGGCATTTGTAGTTTGGCTGTGGCTGCAGAAACCAACTTGGCAGGTGAATAGCCTCACTAACTCATGAACACCTTGGTTAGCAAAAGTTTTAGACGAGGCTGCTGAGTTATGGAATGTGTATCGTATTAACTGCCCATTATTTCCTCTTCACGGGCGAGACCTTCATGACTTTTCTTGCTGTTTGTCTGTGCAGCGTCACATCGTCGTCCTCTCCCGTCTGTTGCTTGGCAAAGTTGACAAACACCTGAACAAAAAAGAAATTCATCCAGAATGCGATCAAAGGCATTCTGGGCCATTGACTTTGCACCAATTCCTCATCCCAGGCATTAATATAACATTCCCGCCAATGACTGGATTGGAATTGTATGCAGTTCCAAACAGGAAAAAAAGCATTAGGAGGTATAAGTTCAGCTCTGACATAGTTAACTATTAAAATCATCTTGCAATGACATCCATTGTCTATAACCGCATATCCTTGAAGGCTTGTGCAGCTTGCAACAGAAGTGAAAAAAATAATCATGATGAATAATAATAAAATCTTTCATGTTTTAATACCAGAATTCTTTGGCCACATATTCACTCTCCGTAATGCAAAGCTAAAGTTCTTACACACTTTCTTGTCAAAATGCTCGTCTGCCGCTAAAAATGCGCAGGAAGGATGGAAACACAAAACCACTTCAGTTTTAGTTTCTTGCACATTTAAGAACTTCATTCAAACTTCAGCCACTTTTACAACCTTTAAAACACCAGAACAAAAAAAAAATCAACTGTTCAAATCCGGCAATGAAATCAACAGGCATATGCAACATCCTGAATCAAACACTTTGGACAAACTATAGTAACAAGTTAAAAAAAAATATGTCATGTGTGTCTTTGAGAACAGGTTTATAAAGTGTTAGTTTATATGGAGGAACTCTGGTTTCAAAGGAACTGTGGTACTGAAGACAAAAAAAAAAACGTCCTCTTTAATGGATTTCAAAGTTTACAGGCACAATTTGAAAAGAATTTCAAATAAAAGCCAGTTTGGAAAATTAAGTTCATTGTTGTAGTAGGACTACATAAGTGGTTAAGTCCTGGCAGGCTTTTTTTTTGGCATTTGTAAACTAGTATGAATGTACAACATGGTGGTGTGAATACTGTAAGTGATCTGTTTTTCTTAAAAAAGCTAATGTTATCCAATTTCCATACTACACATTAGTAGAAAATAGTTCTTTTTTATTATTTGTCTTTAGATGTCTTTCTAGCTCAGTAATTTTCCTATGGGGGTTAATAAAGGACCCATTTACCCTCCTTACACAAAGGAGGAAAGAGTAGGTGCTCCTACAAGGCATATAAAGACACCAAGTCCTAACTAACTGTAATGTTTTGCCTGTATCCTGTAAATGGTGTTGACCTTGCAGTCTCTAAATGACTATTTTTTCTTTCTTTCTCTGTGTTCCAGTGATGCATCACAAGAATCAATTTTGAGTTTTTCTGAGTCTAAATTGTTCCTGAAAGCCAAAATTGAAAGTGATCAAGTGAACTAGTAGTTTTCTCAACACAATTTTGAATTAGGTTCATGAGAACATTCTGTAATTGAGTATTCAATGTTCAATGACGTTTTGTTAGCAAGCCTCTGACAACAGCTCTTATGAATTTTTAACACATTGCAATCTTTTTCTTTTAAAAAGGTGTAATTGTTTTCGCTTTGATTGTCACGTCTCAGTGTTACCTGGTCCAGTGTTGTCTGGGAAACAGAGTAGTCTTCGATGCTGAGCCTGTCTTTATTGGCCACCACCAGCTGGAAAATCCTCGCCAGAGAGGATGAGGCAATTTCATACTGCAGCGTGTTGTAGTGTTTCTCCCGCTGAACACAGCCGGGGAAGGAGCTCTCCATAAAGCTCTCCACAGGCTCCAGGTCTGGAGACGAGCCTGCTTTAGCTGCCTTGATTTTCATTGTCACAACGTAGCCGTCGCCAAATCTGGGTACAAGGAAGCAAGGCACAGAAACATTGCATACTGCTTTCTTTCTCTGAACATTAATGTTTCTGTCATCTATAACGTGATGGTAATGATAAAAAATATTAATGCTAGCTCAGACTTACAGTCACAGATTGGAACCACAGTTATTGGTTAGGTAAGAAACAAACTCTTACTTGTATTTGAGGTGCTGGATGGTACCAAGACACTTGAAGGTCCCGTTGACCATGATGGCCAGTCGGGTGCATAGAGCTTCACACTCCTCCATGCTGGTGGAAAACAACAACAATCCATCTTTATTCATGTCTGTGACCTATATCGCTTTGTAACTTTAATACTTCTTATTAGAGTTTGTGAAACACAAAGTAGTGAGTTTATGTGAAGAGGAAGGAATGGATGAAAATCTTTAGTAAACATTGGTCTTTAAGTCATACCACAAAATCTCAATTGGATTTATGTTTGCACTTTGACTGGGCCATTGTAGCAGATGAATAATGCTTTGTTCTAAACCATTTCCATTGCTGACTGCTTGGATTTGTTGTTCTGCTGAAAAGTGCAAATTGGGTCTCTTGGCTGCTACTCTGAATAATGATGTCTTTTTCCAGCCTGTCAGTTTATATAAACAGCTTGATCTTGGTAGGTTTGTGGTTCAAAATGATATTGTTTTATAGCTAAACCCAACTTCATCCCCGCCCTTTCTGCTGCCTTGTATGATCTCTAAAATGCTGTTTGTTCATTTGTATTCTCTAACTAAAATGTATTTATAGATGCATTTCGATAAATTAAATGATTATTGACAAGTTCATATATTTCTGTAACTCTATTCATTATGTGAAACATAATATACAGCAATTACATCAACAGATGTTTTCAAATCTTGCTTTCTGTTAATTGCTATCAATTTCAGCTTACAAGTAATGAAAACACAACATTTAGTTGCTTAGAAAATGAGATTAAATCAGACCAATAAAAGAAAACATTTTAATGAAGAAATGCGAACCTAATGTAAAGTTTGTTTTAATACAGGCTTTAAGGTGGTTATTTTGAAAGGTAACAAGGATCAAAGGAACAAATATTAAATTATACGGAAATGTGCATATATATTGAAGATAAATGACTCACAAATGGATTGAGTTTTGAGTTTTGGAGCCAACTAGTTGCACTCAAAAAAATATGGGGATTTTTATGGGACTTTTGTTTTTGTCAAAATGTTAATTCTATGAAGAACTTTCCTTCCACAAACAATAATATCTGAGTGTTTTTTGGATTTTGTGTGTGGTTAGCTGCTGACACATATTTGTGGACCAAGAATTGAATTCATCACAAGGTATCGAACCTGTGTGACGTTAGCACCACAGCCCTGCCGTCCTGAATCACACTCATGATAGCGTTCCACAGAAAGCGCCGAGAGTGCGGATCCATCCCAGTCGTTGGCTCATCCTAAGAAAAAAACAAACAAAAGGAAAACAGCTATAGAACAAGCAGCAAACTTGTCTCTCTGAGCACATAGCGGCACACTAACAGAGACCAAGTCCTTATCTCTATCAGCATATGGCAAAAAATCACAGATTTATGCCAGTTTGAACTGAACTGCATAGTTTTCGTGCCAACATATAAAACATTCCAGGCCAGGCCTGACTGAACCCATATGGCTTACCATCTGGATCCATAGACTATTTCATTGATAAATTCCTGCATAAAATCTAAAAAACACAAATAAAGGGCTCTGTAGCTTGTCGTCATTGGCTCTCCTACCAGCAGGACCAGTGCAGGGCAGCCAATCATTGCAATAGCTGTGGACAGTTTACGCTTGTTGCCTCCGCTGTAAGTTCCTGCTCTGCAGCCAGCGTATTCTGTCAGGCCCAACTTCTGGATGCCCCACTCTGCCACCTGCAGAAGAAACAGAATCTAAGTTCAGAGGCCACTTCAATGCATCACTGACTGATTCCTTCATAAAAGAATATGCCAAAAAAAAATTAAAAAACAGATGAAAAAAATAGGGATGGAGTAAACAAAACATGAAGAGAATATAGAGGTCTTTGTCATATGTGTAGCAGAGTAGAACATCCTAAGGTGCTTCAATACGTGAAGCAGCTGCAGTCCCACTTACTCTGGGGATCTCTGACTCGGGCACCCCTCTGAGTCGGGCGTAAAGGTAGAGATGCTCCCTGCCGGTAAGAAGCTCATCAATGGCATCAAACTGGGGGCAGTAGCCCATGTTCTGGTGCACGTCTAGTATCTCTGTCAGGATGCTGCCAATATAAACACAATATGTTACTTGAGATACTGCAGGAGCTCAAATAATATGAAACATTTTTAGATGGCATTAGCTGTATGAAGACATGATGCTAATTTCTACATTTAGAAATTTGTCAAAACAAGATTAGATTCGGGGTGTTGAAAATCTAATTCTCTCTCTCCTGATTAGCATACGTTCACTTGTGTTTAGAGACGAGGGTTAGTTTCATTATTAGATAGTGTTATTTCACAGATTATGTCAGACAGTGTCCAAACAGTCTGATTCTCAGAGCTGTTTTAGGACTCATCCAGCTGGAACTACATGCAGGATGAGCCAGGAGCAACAACTTTTGTCATAACTCTGTACTCTGTCTTAAGAAGAGTTTTTGTTTTAAGCTGGGACAGGAATGTCTTTATTATTCAATAAATGAGCTCCACCTACCTGTAACCAGCCACAGTAGCCTCTCCAGAGCTGGCATCAGTGTCACCTGTCAACATTTTGAAAGTTGTTGTCTTCCCAGCTCCATTAACTCCCAGAAGGCCGAAACACTAACAACAACAAAAGAACGCCATTAAAACCAGAAGCACAGAAAACTGTAGCAATATCATAAAGAATGAATATCAAGAAGCTCAATTTTTTCCTCTTTTATGATTTCACTCACTAATCAACCAATAATCAAAGGGATTTAGCAAGTACAAACATTTTTTGTAATCCTAATGTACCACAGGAAAGGTTTGAAATAATTTCATTTTATGAAGTGCGTTTAAAATCTATTTCTGTTATAAAGCAGTTGTTTTTTTCCACTGTGACCAGCAATCCCCTGATCTGAGGGGATTGCTGTAAAGTCAATGAATCAATGCAATTTGCTGTCACTGGTTAGATGCAAAATATGTTTCCAATCAGCATAGCACTGTATTCTAAATAGGATTAAATGGAACATTAATCTGTCCAATTGACTATATACTTATATATCACATCTGTTTGTTTTTTAAAGTGCTTTGAGATGATTAATCATTAACCGTCATCATAGACAAACTGAATTAAATGTCTTTTTATATTGTGTAGAAATATCTATTTTAACTGTTTTCATGAAAACAAAATTCATTTAACGTTCTGAATTTTAACTATTAGTCTTTATGTATTCACAGACAGACACAACTTGTGGCAAAAAGAAAAGATAGAAATAAATCTCAGCATGGATGAACTCAGTGACTTCACCTCGCCTGCAGGGACTCCCACACAAATCCGGTCCACAGCTGCCCTCTTTCTGCCCACATACGTCTGTGCAGAGAAATGATAATATCTCACTTAATTGGAGCAGTACCAAAGCAAATGTAGTGACCACAAATATATTTTAAAAAGCACTAAATTGGCAAATCATGTGCAGTGTTCTGACTTGTGAATTTTATCATTTTGTATATTTTGGTCTGGTAAATTAAGATAAAAAAAATTGTGTTTGATGGAGTGAAATGCAGTTTGTGGACAAAGGAGTTAAGAACAATTTTATGTAATTCTGATGATCTTTCATTAGTATCCACTTTATGTTCTTCCTTTTTATATGTAAGAAAAAAAACAACATAGAGTTTAAACAACTTGAGTGGTGACAATTATTTGCTCCATAATTAATCTAATAAAATCTCTTATTCTGTTATAAAATAAAAAGAAAAACATGATACAGTCCAATAAGCAAAACAAATGTCAAAATTACCATTTTTTTTATTTTAGATAAAACTTAATTTGTTTATTTATGTTTATTTATTTTGTGTGTGTTATATATTTAATATTGGTATATATATGTTTTATATGCAGAGTTCACGAATGCACGAAGTATTTTATTTGACCATTTTCAAAACACTATGTCGGATCCTTCTATTTTCAAACATGGCTGCTGTAGTTAGGCATGGACAAAGTACAACAAGATCAAGTTATGGTCTCAAAATTGCTCATGTTTTTGGTCATACTGTTCCTTTAAATGAGATCTGAACTGAACTCCAGACTGTTCCTGAGCAACTAAGTGTTGTATTTAGCAGCTTTGTGGTGCTGATGGAGGCTGCAGCTATCAGGGACTATTTTTAGTTTTTGCAGCCATTGTCAGATGGTAGATTATTATATTTATCAAGATAATGTGATGCCAGAAGTAAAATATTTTTCAGTAGAGTAGTATCATAAAAATATTATTGTTTGATGACTGTTTAATTCATGTGATTTATGTGAGCGAACACCTGCTATTCAATACACTAAGTAGTAAGAATACTTTAGGGGATGGGAATGTCTTTGTAAAGATACGGAAAAGTTTGATTTAAAGACTTTTACCTTTGAGAGGTCTCTGACCTGCAGGATGTCTTTCATGCTTCCTCCCTCATATATCCTCTCCCTTTCCTCTGCAACATCCTCATCCTCATCTTGTACCACAGCCCGTTTACCGTCTGGTAACCTGAGAAATAAAGAACAAAGTCCTCTAAGGAGAAATCGACAAGACCAGAGAAATGCCTTTTCAAAAACTAGCTTGAAAAGCTAATTCAAACTAATTGTTGAATTAGCTTGAATTAGCTAATTCACGCTATTTGGTTTTAATATATTTCCAATCAGTGTATTAAATGTTATTTGTGTGTGTTTAGTTAATTGCAAGCTCTTACCAGTGGTCCAAGAAGAACCGATACTGGATCAAAAGGTTGAGACTAAAGTACACGAAGCCTTCCACTAGCATAAAAAATATGTTTTTTCCCACAAAGTCCCACCGAAAAGGATCCATTTTGTGTTCTTCACCTGTAAGAGAAAAAAGAAAGACATACCAAAATATTTTGACTTGTGAAATGAAACACATACACAAAAAAATCTAAGCTTTACAAACAATTTAACCTTTTGTCAAGAATTCCCATTCTTTCTCCCATTAAAACAACAAACTTGAGAGTAGCTAAATGCAATTTTTGTGGTACATCAAGACAAGGCAGTGCATAATTGTCAATTGGAAGATGATAGATAAATTTCAACATCTACATCACATTAAAAAGCAGTGTAAATTTGTTTTTAGTGTATTTATTAAGATAATAATCAATTTCCAAGCCTTGCTAAAAGAAACCACAAAAAGTAATGTTTGAAGGAGGGGAGATGCCATATAGCGGACACAGCAAACATTTGGAAGAAAGTTATCGGGTAGGATGACCTGCAGGACAAAGGTGAAAACCCCAAGAATACTGTGGTGGTGACAGACTCAAGTCATGGGGAAACTGAGTTTTAAACTTTTTAAAATGTTCTTGCATATGCTTTGTCAAAACTTTTAACAAGTGCAACACCATGCAGCGCTTACCAAACCTGGCGTAGACATCAGTGACAGCCTGATTCATGGCCATGTCTATCAGTCCTCGCCCCAGGCAGAAGTGAGGAAACACCAGCAGCAATTTCTTCAGCCACTCGTTAAATGTCAGCAGAGACTGAAAACACAAGAACATGTCCCAGCAGCAACAATATGAAAATACATTTGATGGCATGTAAACAGAGCTCTGTGACAAATACAAGTTAATATTTCTGTTCCATTTGTAAACTGTTTGCTAAACACAACATGATGATACCATGCTTAGGACTTGCTGTAAAATTCTATTTGTAAACAGACAAAAAACAATCTCAAGTAATCCTTTGTGTTGTGTGTGAACGTTTTAAATAATGTCCTCATTTTGGGGTTTTTTTTCCTGTGTGGAAAAAAAAAGTTTTTTAATTAAGCTAATTTTTCAAACTTGGCAAGAATGATGGCAATTTTATAATGCACAATTTTATGAATACTTTTTGAGAAATATCAACAAACATTAATATGACTCAGTCCACCTGGAGAGCATCTCTCATGACTCATCTGTGGTGAGAAAAATGCAGCGCAGATGTTCAGAGGAGATGACCATCTGCTGGAGAATGGGTTCTTTTTTCTATTATAGTAGATTACAATGAGTGTGCAATCTACAAACTTTACCCAGCTTTGGTTTTATCCCACTCCCCTTTTTTTAAACACATAATAAAGTAACAGGTGTTCACATATATCTTTGTCCAGAATATTTGATCATCAGACCAAATACTTATTCTGCCTCAAATGATAAAGTTTTCCACACTCAACCTTGAATGTTTAGGCCTCATTAAAATGTTTTCCACATTATTCACCAAAATCTACCGTTTCTCTGTGACGCATGCTAATACAAGTTTTAATTATTCTAATTAGCATCTCCTTGTCCCCTCTTGATATTTTTTTCTTTCTAGTTTATCAGACACTCTTCTCCCTCAAGGCCTCACGGCAGACTTTAGTCCACATCTGCATTAATCAATTTATGTTATTTGCAACTGAGGGAATCCAGACAATCAGAAAACATGGCTTGTTTTGAGAAATAATTCGCCTCTTACAGCCCTGGGCAGCAGTACGAAACAGAAATAGGAGGAAATTGCATAAATTAGTTCTTTAGCTGCAGGTCAATTTTTTTTCCATCGATGGTATGACAGATACTGATCTATAATTGTTTCCCTTATAATAGCATAATCTATTTATTATACACAATCATATGCAAAACAGTCTCTTAATATTATTGTGTGAAATAATACACTGAAGAAATAGACCTCAACATGACAGTTTTCATTTCTGTATTTAAATAAAGCAGTCAATTGTTTTATGGGATGAGTCCCATGTGGTTTGGTAATAACTGAAAAACTCACTCAAGAATCAAATTGTTTTGTGGTAGACATAATTGCCTGCAGTAAATTGACACCTCTGGGTAAATATGAGAACTAGGAGTGTTAAACAATTAGAACTTGTCTTTTTAAAACTTACTTAAAAACTAACAAACACTTACATAGTTAACTGGGATGTGACCTGATCTGAACTGTAAATGCAAAACATGCATCATTGCAGGACTAGCTGTGACACAATGTGGGTTTTTGTTCCATAGTTTACGGCTTCTTCATGTAATAATTGATTACAGTGTTAAGTTTTTGAGCTTTCAATTCTACTCTAAATTAAATTATACATTTCTTTATTGCTTTCTTCACAAATCCGCTACTTGTTACTAAGTATGCCACTTTTACTCATTAACTTTCTGTTAAAGATTTATTTCTTACAGACATCGAGTACTTAACTTTAATGAAGATGCAGCAAATTTTGTTTTGTTGCAGTAAATCTTCCTCACTCACCTTAAAATTATTAGTATTTTAGGAATAATTCAGGTCAAACCATGAATAAGCTTTTCCTTTTGTTTATATTTCGATTATCGCGTGTCCTTACCCGATTGTTTTCAAAGAGTTCCAGGATGAAAGTGATGGCGCTGCTGTTGATGCCAATAAACAGATTGATGCAGGATAGAGACACATAGGCAGTGCTTGGGATACTGAATACGTAGGACATGGGGTACATCATGGGTGTCACTGACCACCTGAAGGAGAGATTGAGAAATATGAAAATAGTGTGTTTAAAAGGCAAATGTCATGTTTTAGAGCCATAAAATGCTCAACAGATGTGTGACCCCTTTGTAACGACACACAGGAAAGATCAGCTACAAGGATCATCTACGCAGGAAATATGGGTGAGCTCCATTGAAGTAAACAGGCAAAGAGGGCAGATTTCTCCTCTTCAACCAAAACCCTTCTCTGTGTGAGAAACACTAATTTGCCCATGAAGCAATGGGAATCTTGGATTAAAGAAAAGGAACAGCTCACACCTCAGAGGTTAGCACAAAACACAATTCATGCCATGGCAACAGTTAATAGTGTGAACAAAACACAAACAACCAGATGAAAGCCACCACCACACCTGGTGTTTGTGAGCATAACCATCTTTTAGGTAAGAAAAACTTTTTTTACATCATATTTTTTATTTTATGTGTAATCTGTCAGTAGAATATGTTGATGTTCAAAGATCCTGTTAACTCCTGGTGTCAGACAAATAATGTTTTCTATTCCATATCAATGACTTTTCTATGCATGTGATCCTTCTGTGTCTTTAACATCCATGTTTGTTCAACTGTTTTGAATTACGGACTTTGCTTGTGACAGACCTCTTTTGAATTCCTCCATATTGGGTGTTTTTTAGATCTGTATACTACTGCTCTCAGAAAATATTTCTCCTGACTTCCTTTTCCCTGAAAAATATATTTTGTCTAAATCTTCCCTTTATAAAGTCAATTTTGAGATAGAGACTTTATTATTACTACTTTTATCTGAGATCAACTTTGGGTAGACACATAATTTTTATCTAGTCTGCCTTTTCGGCTGCCTTGTGTTTGCAATTTTTTCCTGCCACACTGTTTACCAATTTTTTCCAATATTGTGATGGGCAACACATCTAAACACATTTGAAAAGAAAAAAATCTGTTGAAATTAGTTGTTTTTACTCTCTCAGGCGTTTAATTTTCTTTATAAATTTATAAATTCGGATGAGACAAGATGGATTTCTCCAAACTATCTGTTCCAGAAACACAATTTGCACTTTATTTCAAAAATGCTTTAAACATTTACTTTTTATTTAATGAAACTACATTTTAAAATCAGCAGCTTACCCATAAAGAAGAAGAAGAGCTATTAATGCTGGGAGGTTAGTTGGTGACGTGTAACACTTTTTATCAAATGCCATGAAAATGCCAACCACCATTGCAGTGCTGAGAAAGTAATTCATCTGAGAGAGAAATAAAAGATGATATTATAAAGCAAAATCTGCAATAAAAAAAAACTGCAAATAAACAAATTAAAGATTATATAAAACTCATACTATCACAATATATTTTAAGAACTTCCTTTTAATCTGGAACTCTATAATTAAAACAATATTTATTAAAAAACACACACTTTTGTAAGCAATTTTGTTTACAGAGCCCAATCTTACTCACCAAGTCCCAGAAGAAGTTGGCCACCCAGTACACACAAGGACTCACTCCACTGACAAACTGCAGGTGCTTGGCTTTGGTCACTCGCTCCTGAATGAGGTAGAGGACGAAGCTGGCAGGGATGAAGGACATGGCGAAAATGACACAGATCGCTACAACGGCATCCACTGAAGTGGTCAACCTGCAGGGAGAAAGGAGCCGAATGAAATCACCACTCTGGTCTGGATTGGATTTTTATTTTAATGAGATTCTGGAAAGTAGTAACTGAATAAATGCAACCAGATTCTTTATCATTTTCAGTGTTGGACTATTCCAACAATGAATTCAAATTTATTTATATGAACACTTTTTACACGTTTACTAATGCTAGTAATTTTTGATCCCACAGCGTACTCAGACTGTTTTTGAGAAATTGTGATTAAAAACTAAAAGCACTGTTTTAGACTTAGCATTTCTAATCCTTCAGAACAAAAACTATAAAGGTGCAGCTTTGCTCACACAGTGACTTCAGAAAGCTGCTCTTTGGTGAGATTCAGAGGGTGATTGATGGCGGTGATCCCATACTCGACAGGTTTGGCGAACGAAGGGAGGAAGGCTCGCAGAATGGCGTTATTGGCCACATTCATGAAGACCACCATGGCGTGCCAGCCTTTGTTATTATACCACACCTGACAGAGGAGAGGCAATTCAACACATCCAAACAGAAATATTTATACGCCGAGTGCAAGCAAGCTTTCTTCATAAAACTTACCTTTACATTAAACTCGCTCTCCATGAAGTGTAAGAACGTACCGATCTCCCTCAGGGCAAGTCTGGAGTAATGACCCTGTGAACATGGGAGCACAGAATGAGCTGACTGGATGGATTACAGTCTAATGTAGAGGTGAAAACAATGAGAGCATTACCCCCGTTATGTTGAGCATCCGTCCCAGCTGATGGAAAACTTTCTGGATATCTCTAGGATCCACATCTAGGATGGGAAGTTGACCTCCTATGGAGAGACCTCCATACCTGATGACAGAAAAGATTCAAACCTGAAAATAAAAGAGAGAAATTCCCACTTCTAGACACAGATTGAGACTAGAAATGCAAGTACCTTTGTTCATTCACCCAGTATTTGCTCTTTAAGCTGCAAAATAATGATAAAGAACAAAAAACGTTATTAGTAAAGGTAAAAGAAGAGAGGTAAAACAACACCTTTGCATCTTTTTTTAGGATAATTATCTGCTGTTCCAATCCAACCTGCCTGGTTCTGATGAGACTGGGGTAGGTTTTCACCAGATAGTCTGAGATGTTCCGGTCGGTCAGATCCAGCATGATGTCTCCCGTGGCCTCCACCCGCTGCCGAGGGGGCAAACCTCCCGCCCCAGCAGGACAGATGGGCATCATGGTCAGCTTCTTGCTGGTGCTGCACTGGCAGGAAGGCGACGGGTTGCGCTGGTTCCATTCAGGACTCTGTAATATGTTGTGGACCACAGGGGAGACGCTAGGTTGCTCCCAGTCTGAGGCACTGGTGTTGCACATCATCCTTGATAAAACAGAGACAGAGATGACACATAACGTACTGTGCTACATTTGTTTTTATGATTTAGAATATTTCTCATGGCATTTGGCACAGTCTCCCAGACTTATTGAAGGCAGGTTTAGAATTGTTATTTCTGCATACATTTTTAATACAAACAGAAAATTATTTGAAACTGAAATATGTATAAAAGCATAGTGTTAGAAGTGAAACAAGAAATGTTCCAGCAGGATATTTTTCATTCTGTACATTGTCTAGATACTCACTCTGACGGCTCTTTTTGCATGTATCGTGTGCCAAGGCCCGGCATGCTTAACAAGAGATCTGTGAAGTGCTTCATTCTGGGGTCAAACGGACGCTCGTTGCTAAAAACAGTGGGAAATATTAAAGAAAAAAAGATAAGATTACTGTTAATGAGACTGGGACTATCCAGTGGCCTTGAATAGTACTTATACTCTTCTACTTCTTCACATTGTCTCATTACTCAAAACTTCACAGTGTTTAATTTGGATTTTTTTTTTGTCATAAAGGAACATAAAACAGTGCATAACTGAGAAATGTGAGGGAAAATGATGTATGGGTTTCAATTTTTCATTAATTAAGGAAGAATCCAAGAAGCCAAAGGTAACTCTAGAAAAGCTGCAGAAATCCACAACCATTATTATTATTGCACATCATAAACAACCTGTATAGAATACTGGGAACAAGAAATGTCAAAGCTATCATAAATCCTGTTTGCAATCTGTCACAAGTTATGTAAGGAACACAGCTAACATCTGGAAGAAGATGCTTTAATAAAATGACACCAAAACTGTCGTTTGGTCCTCCTGGAAAACAAAAACCACAAAGTCCAAACCTCATAGAGACATACCCCAAAAGACTTGCCGATGTAATTGCAATTGTAATTGCTAAATTAGATTCTTCCAAATATAGACACAGGGATGTTGAACATAAATGCAGGCTATACTTTCAGATTTTTATTCGTAAATGATTTTGAAAATCATGTATCGTTATCCTTTCACTTCAGAATGATTCTCTACCCAGTGTTGGTTTACCAAATAAAATCCTAATAACCTGGAACTGAAGTTTATGGTTGTAACTTGACAAAATGTAAAAAAGTTATAAGCGAATGAATACTTTCGTAAAACGCTTCACAATATTTTTGCATTATTGTCTGACCTGAAGAAGGTGAACTGTTGTCCGTACATCCGGGGCATCAGAGTTAAGCTGGGATATTCTCCAAACGGAGGGACAATCAGCGTGAAGATCAGAGAAATAAGGACAAAAGTGGCAGGAAGCACAATCTGAAACCACAGTTACATGTTTAAAGAAAGATCAGAATCTATTGGGCATTAGAAAATATAGATATCAACGTCTTCCCCCAGGTTTTTCCTCCTTCTGGAATAAAATAATTTGAAACTCAGAAAAATAACACCCATTTTGATCAGTGGATCTCCATGTTCACTTCGCCAAGCAGTACCTGTGCCAGGAAGTCTTTTCTGCTTCTCGTAGCGTGATGAAATCTCTTCACCAGCAAAGCATAGAAATGCTTCAGGATTAGTGAAAAGCCCTTCACCTGTCTGGATCCCTTCCCTGCACTGCTGTCAGAGGTAATCCCATTTACACCGTTATTCTCTATTATAAACAAGAAAACAAATGACAAGTATTAGTAAAACAAAAACAACACATTTTCAGTCAGGTAACTTTTGAAACTTTGTTAGCTAAAATTCTGATCTTAATTTCTGCAGATCTTTTCTTTATTTTCTATAGAATAAATGAGGCTTTGCTAAGTTTTGAAAGCTTATGCAGCAGGAAAAGAGCATTCAATGAACAGCAGCTGCTAAATGCTTAATGTAGAAACTGAACCCCTTAGAACTGGGTTGTTTTGTGGAAAATTCGTTTTACAATTACTCAATTTAATGGAAGTCCTTTTTAGGTATTCCCTCAAATAGGAAATGCAAGATTGTATTAATAATAAAACATGGCATTTACATAACCCAGGTCCAGTAGGTTCTACAGGAGAAAGAGGGGAGCAACTGCGTTTTTACTGAAGCTCTGTCCAAATACTCCTCTTTCTCTGACCTTCCTCTTGGCCTACACCAACTTTGCTGCCATTATGTCTTCCCTGCAACATCCACTGTTCTAGAGGTAGGGCAAACAAACACAAACTACAGGGTTATAAAACATAACAGATGCACATTTTACAAAAGTTATGTGGCTACTGTTTAGATCACACCTGTATAGTTCAACTACAGTAAGCATGTTTATATCAACATTACACATGCAGGTGTGGTGGAAGGATTAAGAACATGTTGGAGAAACAGACAAATGGGTCAGGAATTTAATTCCAGGAAAAGGTCACGCAGAATATCAGTGGTGGCATTTACCAGCAGTAGTGGCATTATTTGCTGCTTCTCCATCTGCTGTGACCTTTAGAAATATCTGGAAAGGGAAAAAGATCATCCTTTACCTTTCAAAACATTCTATGCAGTTATTTTAATACCTGGATGAATATAAGTATTTAAATATAAATCTAGAATGATGTGTAAAAATTTAGCCAACATTCCTGCTACTTTAGGTGGATAAGCAGGAAATGCATGGCTAAACCAAAGTAGAATCCAAGATATTTGTTTAAGGTTTCTAAGAGATAGTCATATGAGCAATTCCATGGAAATAAGTTCAAGGTGTCGGTCTAATAAAATGAATTGAATTGAATTATAATCGCAAAACCCAAATTTAGACAAACTTATCCACTGCTGTGAAATTTATAGCTATGGTGAAACTTGAAAGTTCAAGTTTCTTTCATTTAAGAAAATCTGACCAAATTAAGCCATTTAAAAAATGCTTCCCCTTTCAATGAGATAAAATCTGCACAATTCATACAAAACAATTTGCAGCACCAGCAAGGTTTGTCAGAGATTCTTTCACCCATTGTTTTTTTTTTTTTATTGTGTTAGATTTGTGCAGATGGGGGGAAACAAATGATTCTCCTCTGACCTTGAAGAGCAAAGTATAAAGCTGGGAAGGGAGCTGATTTTCTCTGCCAGTTGGCAGTATGGGGGTTGTATAAAGCTTCTTGGAGGCTTGGGCTGCCTACTGCTTGAATCTTCAAGTGAAGTGAAAAGTTTCTAGAGAGGTTTTGTTTACAAGCATTAAATCCAATCTTGGTGATTCTGGTCCAGTTTGTGATAGGGCAGAGTAGTTCTGGAAATTAAGAGGGAAACTGTAAGTTGTTTAATCTTTTTAAAGGGTGGCCTTTATTTTTGATGGATGCTGGAGATTATCTAAATTCCCTATTTTTGAGTTGTATAACCTTTTATTAACATAAAAAAATCTGGTTTGTGCAGGAGGACTGCAGGTGGAAGATTGGGGTGGTGCACAAGTTGGCGCAACCTTAACTTCTTACATTCTAAATCTATTTACAATTTTATAAAATCAGAAAAAATTTTCTGCTAAGGGATTCTAATTTATGTAATATTTTTTTCATTTGAACACAGCACATACAATGGTCCATGACACAAGTTAAATTCAGTTGAATACTGTAAAATTAAAACTGGAGGTGGTTCACATCCTGGCCACCAGATGGCATTAATGTGCTTCAAAATCAGTCTTTGGTATGTTTCAAATAAGCATCAGCAGGCATCCCAGCTGCACTAGGACCACTTTGAGGGAATTTTGTCGCTAACAAGGTGGCAAACTTTGGGACTGGACCTGAGAGCTAATGCAAAGTCCAGGTTCGCTCAGTAGTCTGGATTTTTTGATAAATGTCAAGCATTTTAGGCCAAAAGTTCACATTTATTTATGCTATTAACCCTCTACTGCCAATTTCCCTACCTCCTCTAAGGACGTATCAGAGATGCCAAAGCTGCTCAGACCCATATCAGCAAGAGTTTCCTCCAGCTCTCTAAACAGGCTGGCATAGGCTCGATGTTTGAACCCTTTATTAGGGAGCAAATAGGTCAACTCCTGTCCGATGGTCTCAATGAGCTTTGCCTCGGGAACGTGATGGTGGATCAGACTGGTGATGTTGTCGATGTCCCCTGGGAAAGAGACAGAAAAGTTACAGAGTTAGGAACTTTTCTTTTAGCAAAGTTTTCCCGAAGCAGCAGAAACTGAAACAAGAACAAAAGAAGAAAAACTGCTTGAAAAGCAAAACACAACAAAAAACAAACACTATTATTCAAGAGAGAGAACCTGTGCTTGAACAACTTTGTGGTGTAGCATCTTAAACAGCATCTCCTTAGGCAGATGAGGAGCAAAAAGGCTTTTGTATCAATATCGCTTCTAAATTATTAATGTTTGTAAATAATGTGAACTGTTCCAGCCTGTTTTAGGATTTACAGCAGAGATGTGGTGATGGAAATTGTGAAAAGATCCTGTTAGCACCATTACTCACAAATTGCTCCTGATAGGAGTGAAAAATAAGGGGAAAATGTGTTAATGCCTGTTTTTTTCAAAGGACAATTTCAATAAGGGTTAAAAAAATTTTAATGTGCCTCAGAGTCTACAAGAGAGGCATTAGAGGACATTGTTACCTGAGTAGATACCATTCTTTTGTGGACAGAAGGGGATTTTGTCATTTGGTTTAAATATGTATTGGTTTATAGTGCTACTTCTCTCCATACAGAAGACAAATTAATCTGAATTAAACCAGCAAAATTTAATAAAAATGCAAGAGGTCTAATTTTATCTTTATTAACCTGTCTTCATGTTCAAAACTGTTAAAGGATCTAAGATTATTTCTTGAGCACAAATGAAGGTTACTGCTGGGACAAATGTGGGGAAGTTGTAACAACATGAAACCAAATTACACACATCCAAGATATTCTGCCCTCTAGTGGGGGACTAAATATCAAAAGTAGAACTTATCAGTTTTTTTTTCCAAGAATCCAATATGGCTGTTTATTATCCATGGAAATTAAAGTCAGTTGCTTGGTTCAGACATGAATTTGGATTTGAGCCATATGGACAGTGGCCCAGAGCAGCATGAGAAAGGGCAGACACATGAGCTCCAGATAAAAAACTAGGACTTTTCTGTAGGAACATAGGTAAGAACCCTGGGATTGGTTTATCTGTGAATAGTTTTGAAAACAATGTATACATTTCAAAAAGAAAACTGTTTTAATTTCCAGTTACATTAATACCTTCAGCTTATTTTGCTAAACAACCTTTCTCTAATAGCAGAGATAAGGAAAGGCAAAGAATAGTACGATAATGTCCTTTACAACAAATAAGAAGAGACTTGACTGCAAATGCAACTTCTGCAGGAAGTGTTGTTTGTGAGCATGCAGATGAAAGGTTGATAGAGAACATGAACACTTACCATCCAGAACTCTGTCTAGCTGCTGGTGCTGATTCTGAGACTGATCTTTGTATTTGGTGCAGATGGAGCAGGAACACGAGCAGTCGGAAGCACAATCGCATTCATTCTGACAGAAACACAGAAAGACACGGGCGCTTTCAACAACAAATGCAATAAACACTGACAGAAGAGGAGGAAACAGTGTTCTTTGTCTGCAGGCACTGCTCACCTCTCGCTTCCTGATGTCCTTCATGCGGCGTACGAGTGTTAGATAAAAGCCGACTCCAAAACAGTTTTTGAGGAAAAGGGGGGACCCGCAGCAGTAAAGCTGTCCTTTAGAGATGATGGCGATTCGGTCACTCAGCAGGTCGGCCTCATCCATGTGATGTGTAGACAGAATCACGGTGCGGCCTGCATGAGTACAAAACTTTTATTAAGGTGACAAACATTTTAGCTCACTCTGTTAAAAATGTAACAGAAATAAATTTTCACAGAAATAAATTGTTTTAATTCTGCTTTCATTCTTTCCTTCAACAGCTATGACTAAGATATTTATAGTTTCAAAAGTTCACTACCAAATTAGGGAGTGTTTGGAAAATGCCAAAAACGTTTTTTCATTCTTTAAATTCAGCATAAGCTTTAGAAAATGTCTTGAGTGATAAAATCTTGGCCAAAATTTGCTAAATGTAATTAGTTAGTGATTTTCACCTGTTCTATATTTCAGCAGGAGATCCCAAATGGATCTTCTGGAATACGGGTCCACTCCTGAGGTGGGCTCATCCAGGATGACAACCTTGGATCCTCCGACAAATGCCATGGCAACAGACAGTTTCCTTTGCATGCCGCCTGTAAAGTGCAGACACATATAGTATCGAGAGGGATCAAATAAACTGACCTTCTCTGTCCTTTCTGACCCATAAACAGACACAAGTGGCAGACCTGAAAGGTTCTGAGCCTCTTCGTCTCGCTTGTGAGGCAGGCCAAGGTCCAACAGCATGTTCTCCACCTCTGCCTCAGCCTCCTCTGGAGTCCGACCCTTCAGCAGCGAGTAGAACAGGATGTGCTCCTCCACTGTGAGACTGGAACATCAACATGGCCGTAGGAATCCATCATTTTGAGAAAAGAATAGAAAAGGGAAAGAGAATAAAATGTTGCTGGAATGGTTTAACCTGGGTAAGTCTTCAAGAATTATTTGTCGTTTGTAAAGAACAATCATGAAGGGAAGTTTCTTGTGCAGCTTTATGCATGTGGAATAAACAATGTGCAACAAATCTTGATAATCATTCATCATATTCCTCTCAGTTCACAACAATGAACTGAGAACTGAGTCTATCAGACAAAATCATGAAATATATAGATCTGTTGTAGAAAAAAAAAGTTCAGAGTATGAATAAGTTTTGCAATAAAATGCAAATGATCCAACTCACTGATTGAAGAGGATGTTGTATTGAGGGCACATGCCCATAGATGTACGGATGATGTCTATGTCTGTCTTAATGTCTCTTCCGTTGATGTAGGCTGTGCCAGATGTGGGAGGATAGAGACCAGTAAGAATGGACCTTAAAAAAAATAAAGATTTCCATGTTAATCCTATAAAGAAGCAAGTGGGAGTTGCTAACTTCCTTAAAAAGTGAATAAGACAGGAAGAAAGGATGGGTTTTTATAAGTCTGATAAATTCTCATGATATTTTGATCAGTCTATGTATGAGTTTTTCATATCTGATTGAACATGTGTTCAGTTTCTTTTCTGCTTACAGTGTTGTTGTTTTTCCAGCCCCATTGTGCCCCAGGAAGGATGTGATCTGCCCTTCGTAGAAACAGATGTTGAGGCAGTTCACGGCTGGACGAGAGCTTCCGTCATACACCTTGACCAGATCCTGGATCTGCACCCCCAACACCAGGCCCAGGGGATCCTGCTCAAAGAACACCGGACCTGTACGGAGGAAAAAGAGAAAAAAAGATGAAAGTATTTACAAAACTGCATTGGAAATAATCAGAGCATCATTTGATTCATCTCTTGGGAAGAAATTCGGTTTCAGATCAGCTGAAGTTTTCTTATTTTAGTTTCTTAGAGCAATAGAAGCCTTTATCTTATATGTAATTATAAAAGACTGCATTCAAATTATGCTCCTTTGTAATTCTCATTTCACTTTAACGCTGTTGTGCAGTTCCCCTTTCTGTCCACTAGATGGCTTTAGAGAGTTCTCCAACAGAAGTCTAATTCCTCTTCAGGGTTTTTATTTCCCTCACCTTCACTCCCATCATTCGGATCTTCCTCCTCCTGGTTTGGATTTTCTTGTTGTTGTTTCAGCAGCTCCCTTTCTCTCTCCAGGCGCTCTCTCTTACTTTGGTGCTTGCAGGTTTTCTTGCTGGCCGAGCCATTGCAGGTATAAGTCTCGGGCGTGCCTCTGCTCTCAATGTCCAGCTCCTGGTTCTCTGCTTCTGGTTTCTTGGAATCTGGTTGGGAAAGATAGACTTCAGTAAAGGTGCCTGAATAATGACTTCCTTGCTCTGAAATGTGATGATTTGTTATACAACATTGTACTTGCATTTACATTATTTTACATTATATAATAAATTATATTAATTGCTTTTGGCTAACACCATGTATTTCTGTATGTGTACATTCTTGCAAAAGTGATCTAATTAGATACTACTTTGTAAAAAATATTCCGAGCAACAGCTGGAGCTTTTAAACTCTATATGTGCAAGGAGTTGCTTCAAATTATTTACAGCAGTAATTTCAGTGAAAAATAAATCACTTATTATTTACCTTGCTGCACTACTTTATGTTGCTCTACCACATAAAATCCTAAGAAAATGCATTGAAATTTAAATGTGACAGCATGGGAACAAGTTCTAAGGTTTTTTCTAAGAGCCACACCCTTAAGGCTTAAACTCTATGTAAATAAATGTGATCTGCTAGATCAAATAATACATTCTTCATCATTTTAAAGAAAAGTAGCACTGCTCTACTGCCTCAAAAAAAATTTCCACAGGAGACTAACCTTGCTCGGTCATTTCTTGGTACGACGGTGCAGGTTTCTGCCAGTAGGAGGGTTGGAGAGGGAAGTAGAACGGTCGACCGATGCCGTATTGTCCTGTAAAGCAAAAATTTTTGCTGTAATACTCAATTGGATAAAATCCTAATAAGTTTGTTATGGTGCAGTGCTTAGTATTAGGACTTCAACCTGGGAACACGTTGTCCAGATACCAGGCCAGGATTCCATAGAGGACGGCATCAAACACCATCATGAGGATGGAGGTGAGGAAGGAGTAAGTGTCTTTCTCTAATGGGCTGGTCTGAATGTTGTTCCACTGCAGGCCCAAACCTTGCTCTTCATACCGTGAAAGGTATTCTGTCCCAAAGCCAAAAGCTACCGGAGAGAGCAAGCTCTAGGAAAGCAAAAAGGATCCACAAAGAACACTAATTCAGAAGTGAAACTAGCATGCATATTCATCCTACAGGAATGTTTTTGACACATTTAAACCAAACAGCATAAATTATCTTTAGTTCTGTTCTTGCAGGTATGTCTGAAAGCATTTAACCATGAGATGTGTGTTCATAGTCAGCCAAAGGAAAAATGGAATGGTTTAAAAATACTTCCTACGCTCTCTGAGTTTGCAAAACACCTTAAATAAAAAAACAGTCTCAAGAATAATAACCAAACGTACTGCCACCAATTTCATGTTGTTGGTGATGCGGTCCTGCCATGCAAAACACAGGATGTGAGGCAGGTAGAGGGTGAAGTAGATGATTCCACTGCAGGCAGCAGCCAGGTTGGCTTTGTTGAAAAACACACTCATCAGGAAACACTGCATGATGGTGGCCACAGTGAAAATCAGCAGGAAGAAGAAGACAAGGAGTGGGTCGCTATAATTCAGCACCTTTCCGCCCTGCAAGAAAAACAAAAACATCTTTTTAACACTTACTTCACTCTAATACTGCCCACAAGAGGGCAGCATTACTCTCTTTAAGAAAAGAACTCTTTAAACAGACAAATGAAATTTCCACTTTTCATCAGCTGTCCTCTCACAGTTATGATGGCTGTCAGCAGCGCTGTGCTTGCAGTCATTATGATGAAGCTGTCGATGAACCATGTGTACCAAATGACCCCATTGCTAACCCCCATGACTTTGAGGGTCTCTTTGAGGCGCAGCTCCTTCTCTAAGACGATGCTCTTCACTGTCATGGACACCGAATAGATCCAGGCTAAGACCATGAACATGGGGAAGCAGCGGTTCAATGTGATCATGAAGCTGCAGAAAAAGTGAGGGAGGAAAAATGATATCAAATCCATCTATCTGCGATGATTTTGTCTCTCCACAACAACAAACATCCAAGACGCTTAAGTAAAACAAAAGTTCACTGGAATTGTTCAATAAGCTAAACGTTTAATGAAACAAGATATTATAAAAGATTTTATAATTAGCTGCACAAAGGAATAACAGAACAACCTGGACTGTGGTCATAAAACATTTTATAATCGGAATATGCAGCATCCGTAATAAAATACACACCATAAACCAGATGTTTACATACACTGTGTTAAAACATAACTTTTTTCTCTCCTATTTTTATTTTTTGACATTGAATTTGACTAATCTTTTTCAATTTCAGGTCAGTCAGGACTAACAAAATTATTTGAATTTTGCTAAACAGCAGAATAGAAAAAGAAAAAAAAGTGACAGAAAGTTACCAAAAACAAAACTGCAGAAGGGATTATTTATCTAGATGGAAAGAAGTATCAGATGAATACTTGAAAACACTTTTATCCATGTGATGACATTTAAAAATAAAAAAAACATGGTTTAACTGGCTTATTTAATCAGCTGGATCACTGAAAATCACTTATAATTCACTTGTCTTATCTAAAGTAATTAACTCTTAGATATGATCTGTGTGAAGGAATTTATCCTCAGTACTTCAGAAAACCTGTTTGCATATCTTTATTACGGCAGCTAAAGCACTGATAGGTCAACTCACAGGTCATCGACGTAGCAAGGATATGGCATCTGCTGAACGTAAACCCCCAGTGGCCAGTCATTTCCGGTGTGAAGCTTGATGATCCCATGTTCGATCATGTCCTGCAGGTACGCAAAGCCACCCCACAGGTACCTCTGGTCCTCCATCGGGTCCGCTCTGGGGCCGGGATCCCAGTATCTAAGACATTTTTTTTTAAAACAACTGAATTAAACAGGAGTTTCAGAAGATTCCTTTGATTTTTGAAGGATATTTGATTAATGAAAAAAAATCCCAAGCATTGATTTCATTAAAATATTTGTAACTAAATGAATATCCCAAAGTCTCTAAAGCCGCATATGACACATGCGCATCTCCTTGATAAGCGGATAACTGTGTGACAGATCTCTGCTACAATCTGATTATTCAATTGTATAGAAGCCGGACTCCCACTGGGTCCATTAAGGCCTGTTGGTGAGCTGTAAACAGCTCAAAGTGTTTTTGCTCATGTTCAGGGGGGATATTGGCATACTGTCTGCCTATAAATGGGAGCTCAAACAAAACAGAAATGCATATAAGTGCTGCATGTGGGGAGGATTAAAGGATGCGTAATGAGTTAATGTGAACCACCAACAAAGTTTGTGAGACGCAATAAAAGCAGCTGGTGAAGATTTTCCCTCTCAGCGAGAATGTGACAAGTATATATGAAATGGTTCATTGATGTGGTGGTAACAGTAGGAAAAACAATGAAAGGCCAAGGGACTGGATGAGTCTGATGGTGCAAGGCGGTGTCTAAAGTGATATCAGTATACTGCTGTTTAATATCAGGATTTTCTGTGGATCATTTGCCTCAACATAAATAACTTTTAAGAAAATCAGTAAAATCACACAAAAATCATTGGATATGTTTATATTAATTAGTAAAACAATAAATCTGCTTTATAACAAACTTTATCTATACAAAACACTGGTAAAGATTTGTAAAAAGCCTGAAAATAAATTGATGTAAATTGCAAAAAAAATCAAGAGAATCCAACTATTACTTCTATCTACAAACCCCCCAAAATCTTGCTCTTAGCAGAATCATAGGCACAATACATACTGACAACCCTCACATTTCTACAAACAAGTATAACTGATTTTTTTTTTTTTTATTCGAGTCTGACTTGTTTAAGTTTATCTTGTGTCTGAAAATTCTTATTTAGTAATTCACAATTTCCTGTTTCTCTGGGGCAAAACAGGAAATTTGTGTGAGCAAATTTGCTCTTTGCTCACACAAAAAGCAAATTCTCTTGACCACTCATCAGAAAAAGAACGACTAACAAATGTGTCATTCCAGTAAGCCAAGCTTTAGTTGATCTCCATGTGCTATGTAAAGATAAAGAAATATTAAAATGTTTAAAACAATTGTGCTGAGTTTGTATTGTCCTTATGTGCAATGAGTCGGATAAGTAAAGTGAAAACTCTCAAAAGCTAAATGTTAGAGAACATACAAAAAAAATACTTCTTGGGGTCACCAAGTCTCCATAGAAACCAGTTAGATGTTATCTGCAAGCCTACTGGCTATCTGGGAGGCAAGGCAGGAAAAATACTTTTATGTCCCACCACCAGAAAGCTTCTTGATTTTCTTTTTGTGCTTTGACTAGAACTCTTCACGTCGTCTGGTGTGAGCCAACGGATTAAGTGTTAGGGTGCAGTGGAGGATCTGTGATGCTGTGGGTCAATGTCAAGGTATCATGCACAAAGTACATTGCTAAATATGGATTTTCCTCAACATTTAAGTAAGTATAAAAGGAGCTATATCATCATTTCATTTTAAAAATAAATGCATAAGCACAACAATTAGAAGTTATACATTTTAGGTGCACCACGTCTACAGAAAAGAGATTAAAAAGAAGACAAAGCTTTACAGACCTGTCTTTAATCTTGTTGGTCCTCTCCACTGAGTCTATGTCCATGCGGATCTTGTATTTGACGTGTCGAGGAATGCTGGTGGTCCAGGGATACATGTCCATAAAAACCACACCTGCCCAGAACTTGTTCTCCTCCAGCAGGTACAGAGCCTGATGAATCATCTGGGACTCATCCGTGTAAGCCACAAACTTATCCAGGCTGACACACTGCAGACACACACACAGTTGGGAAGACAGCTATGGATTTGGTGTTGTCAAACTGGGAAGCTATTGTTCAGATGACAGCAATAAATCTTTCAGATATAGCATTTTGTTTCTTCTTGCTGATTTTTGTCTAGTGAAATGTACCGAATGCTGCAACAAAAATTTGTTTCTCTATTGAACTGCGGTTAGAATAAAATAGAGCAATGAAATCCACTTTCCCTCTCCACCTAGAGTACAAGATCAAAGTGGAGAATTAAAGATTTGCTTATCAGAGTCATGGTAATAGTTTTTACAAAGGAAAATCTCCATTCTGAGGCACGATTATTAAATCAGACAACACATATATGACATTTCTAAAGGATTATTCCCCCTGAGGTCAAAGCCTAACTGACATTAGACAGGTTTTGTAGCATTTAACACGCAGAGCAGAATTTAACCTGCTTGTTCTTCCAGCAGTCAGCCCATTGATAAACACCAGTGACCTACTTTTACTGGCAGTTGTACACGGCCTCCTCTGTATTTGACAAATTGCGTGGCATGATTTACTTTTCTTTCCTCGTCTCTTAGCCCTTTTCCCCCACATTCTGGCTCAAATTATCATAATGTTTTTTCTTTAAATAATTTTCTGAACCTTTGGGTAATACTGTGCTCCTTATTTGTTTATTTTTGTTTGTATTTCTGTTTTTGATCCACATTCTTGATATTTATCTTTATTAAAACATCATACTTGATGACTTTGAAGTTTTATATTGTTGTCTGACAGAGAGCATTCTTGACTTGGCTGCCCCTAAAGATGGATATTTGTTTTTTTCTTTGAGAATGAAATCTAGAGTTCCTCGTATCTTTCCTGCTAATGTGCTAAAATGTTATTTCTTTCACAATGGCAGGTTTGATTTTTTTTTTTATCTTGGAAAGCTTGAAAATCCAGTGATTTTTTTTTTATTGCTTCTATTTAATTGAAATTAATTTAACACCAAATACAAGTCTCAAAGGTTAATACAATGCATAGCAATATTTCTTATGGGGCTGAAATGGCACAGAAATTATGGTCTTTAAATTTGAAAAGTGCGGTGTGAGTGTGTATTTAGCCATAATTACTCAGACACCCATGAATCAAATGAAATACAAACAGGGACAATCTGAAAATAATTTATGGTTTTCAAATATTATCCGTTAAAATGATCTGTCTTTATTTAATTTACCAAATAGCTCCACATGTTTGTGTTTTTATTGCATTAGATAAACCCACATTAAAATTTAAATTATTGCTAAGGTTATAAAATAATATCACAGCCTTTGAACTTGTCACAAAGAACTGTTCAGTCCATAATTTGAAAAAAATAAAAAGTCTGAGGTCAGGGGGTCTGAATGCAAATGCCCAAACATACCATTTCAACAATTCTTAAAATAAATGTGGGAAAACGTATCATTTTCCTTCCAGTTTCCAATTAGGTACAACTCTGTGTGGTAATATCACAAAAAAATCCAACTAAAATACATATTCAGATATAATGTGACAAAACTGTGGAAAAGGTATTTACTGTTTGAACTTTACTGGGAGTTCTGGTCACTGTTTTAGGTTCTCCTGGTAGCAGGGTGTCTTTTTTTTAGAAACACTTTTTCTTTAGAGTAAAGACGTTTGTTGCAAATTTTGTACGTATTATGCAAAGATAAAAATGAACTTGAAATGAACTGAACCCAGACATATTCATTACAGCACATATTTATGCAACTTTTACTTTATGCATTATTCCTTCACAAGTACAACATAAAACATGCATGTTTGTCACATGAATTGTTTTATCTACAGCTCATACTTGCACAGCCCTTCTGCATATGAAATGTCTAAAGTCTCCATCTGGATTACTGGGTGAGGTTTCTATTCATATTTATGGGAGTACATTAATGCTCACTCAAAGATAGACGTAGGAGAAAGATCCTCAGTGATACACATGTTCCAGAGGAGTTGTAGTGTGAGAAACATCCACTCCTGACAGAGTGAGGGGACTTGATGCTTGCTGCCACAGCCGCTCAATGCACTAGCGCTAGCTGACAGCTGTATCTAATTGGCTAAATTGCCTGGTTTGTTTGCAGGACTCTGAAGGGTCCTGGCACTGAGTGCTGCGACAAAAGACAGATTTAGATTCCTGCAAAGATAGGACTCTTTCTAAAACCACAACCCTTGGCTCCTTTCAAATCCCACAAGAGAGGAATGGAGTGAGTGAGGAAAGGAGGATAGATAGAGTGATTTGTCCACTTTATGAAGAACAGGGGTTGGTTTCAATGCTGAGCTGTACACTGAACCACATCTGAGCTCCTGAGGAGGGTGACTCATTCCCACCTACTCTCTACTTTATCACCGGCTCCACAATGGAGGCGACAGCACACTTGTTCTCTCCACCTTTCAGGCTGACGGACAGGAGAGAACCTACAGAGCAGTGATAAGTGGCTCTCTCTGTCTGAAAAGGTCTTGCTGCAACCTGATGGAGCAGCGCTGACTGACTTCTACTTGTACAGGCAAATAGGAGGTATTTACACAAATCACAGCTACAGCAACGGGCTCCTTACCTCTCCGTATTGGTTGAACATGCGTATGATTTGGTCAGCAATGTTAAAAATATTCCGCCAGTCCAAGTTTGGCATTCCCTCCTCCCTGTCCGCCTCTGGTCCATTGTGCAGAAAGTTGAGAATATCTTTAGTTGAAAACGTGCTTTCCACCAGACTGTTGTCCATGAAGTGCATCACTGTTGGGTTCCTCAGGGTATCCTGAGAAAAAAGAGGATAATGGAGCGTCATTAATATGGCTTATGTAGCATATGTAGCACCAGGTTGAAGAAACTTTTAAGGGATTTTTTTCAGAGAAAACAAAATTAAGATTTATTCTGTGTATATCTAAAATGTTCACACCAAATTACCTCTACTACTACTTTACCTTTCGGCACTTATTGTTTGACATGTGTAGTGAAAGTTGTGATCAGAACAACTATGTCCGTACCCTGATCATGTTCATCTGGACACTGTTGTTGAAGAAAGCCCAAAGCTGAGGCCCAACCTCCTCCCAGGCCTTGGCAATGTTCTGGAGTCTCTCCAGCTCCTCAAATGTTGTATTCGCCTGGTTCCAAAAACAAACAAGTCAAATTAGAACTAAAACTAAAACATGTCAATCATTTGTTTAAAAGTACAAAGATGAGCATTACATTTGGAACATTACCTGCAGAGCTTTGCTTTTCTTTAACTTTTTTTTATTATGTTTTTTTGATACAGTCTTGTTAATAGGATTTAATGCGAAGACCAACACAAGTTAGTGCAAAATGGTAAAATGACAAAATGTTAACAAGTTCATGGAGTATAATTCTCTGGCGAGTCACTGTAGCATAAGTAACAGTTGCAGTAAAACCACATAATCTGACATAAACAGGTTTTGTTGTTGGTACCTCTGGATGTCAGGCAAGGTCATGCTGTCTGGTTCAAGCTTTACAAGTTGTTTTTACATCACGCAAATTTAAATAAGAGACCGCAGTTGAATATATTCATAACAAATAATAAGAACATGAGGTTTGCTGGTTTAAAAAACTCAATTTGGTAGCCAGAGAAGCATATTAACACTGACTTTTATGAAACTTTGTGAACCTAAGAAGAGTTTTATGGCTAGGGATCACAGAACTGTTTATGCTAATATGTAAGTAAGAAAACTTCATCACATTTCTGTATTTAGCACTTTTCAACATATAGAGATTGCAAAATGTGTCACAACTGTAATTAAAACAGGGAAAAAATAACAAAAATTGTACATGTTCTTCACTGACAATAAAACAGTCACTTTATAGTAATTTAGAAGCTGTAGAAACAACCAAACCAAGGTAAACTATAGCCTTTACTTGATCAAAACTTTAATTTATTTATAATCTTGGTCTTGACAAAATGCAAAGCCCTAATCTACAAAATTTCTGCTACTAAAGCTCTTTGTTATTTGTGTGGATAACATCACAGAGTACTATTAAAACCTAGAAAGGATCTAAAAAAATAACCAGTTTTAATTTGCACAACAAGACTGGCGAACTAAACAAGAAAGACAAACTCAATTCCTGTAACAGTTGCTTGAAATTGATGTGTGCTGTGCAAAAAGCAATTGCAGAGACAGATCTTTTTACCTCCTCCACCCACACATTGAGTTTATTAATTTGATTTTCCTCTTCCCCTGCCTGCCCCTGTAGACCTTCCACACCTATCCTTTACATTCAGAATCAGGTCAATTTGAGTTGGGGGTTGTGTGAGTAGAAAGACATTAGGAGTGTTAGAGAAAAAAACTGAAAAAGGAGAGAAAGGGTGTGTAGAGGAAATAAAAGAGGTGAAGGGTCAGGCTGAAGGTGGACTCTCTTACGCTCTTTAATATCTGTCGGACGGCCGGGGAGTCAGGCGTGTACAGGATC
The DNA here is from genome assembly GCF_001444195.1 of Xiphophorus couchianus. Taxonomy (NCBI): domain Eukaryota; kingdom Metazoa; phylum Chordata; class Actinopteri; order Cyprinodontiformes; family Poeciliidae; genus Xiphophorus; species Xiphophorus couchianus. The sequence goes on from NC_040233.1 coordinate 21,868,300, forward strand.
TTTCCCATCAGCAGGGGCTTGACTAAATTCCACACAATCTTTGTGACGGGGTTGGACTCCAGGGTCTGCATCAGGGAATTACAAAACGGAGCTGTGGGCAGAGAAAAAGCCAAGATGCTCAGAGAAGAAGAAGGAATGTTGGGGGGGAAAAATGACTTCTTCCAAGAAGAAAATTTCTAATTTGGTTAAAGTGTGAAAAAAGTATTATTGACACTTCTACTGCAAGCCTGAACTCCTTCAACTCAACTTGAATGTCCTATGCAGACACAAAATAATTATGTTTTCACTTGCTAAACTTTTTCACATTTTGTCAGGTTAAAACTACAAGCTTCAATGTATTGGGACTTACAGTAGTTCATAATTATGAAGTGAAAGAAATGTATTTTGAAAATAGTTTGTGCCTGTATTCAGCTACCCTGAACCACCTTTGACCTTTTGTGATTTGCTATATGTCTCTATCAGCTACAGAGGCTACAGTTTTCCCCCATTTTTCTTTGTCAAATAGGTCAAGCTCCATCAGATTTGATGCAGATTGTAATCAAGATTTCTTTTTCTTTTTTTTTTTTTTGCCTCAGATTTTTAATCAGATTTAGGTCTGGACTTAGACATGAGCCTTTATCTGAACCATTGCACTGCAGATCTCACTGCATGTTTAGGGTCACTGTCCTGCAGGAAGGTGAATCTCCACCACAGTTTCTAGTCTTTTGCAGCCTCTAATAGGTTTTCTTCTTATATTGTCACGTATTTATTCCCTCTGACTTGTGTGTTGTGTTTACTCTTGAGGATGGTGTTTTGTCATGAATATTCTCTCAAAAAAACAAAAAAGAAACAATACTCTGAGTCCTTTACGAAGCAGCTGTATTTATAAAGATTTAATTATGCATAAAAGGACACTATTACCTCCTTGGTGACTTCTGGAGGCAATCAGGTATACTGGATTTTATTTAAGGGTATTAATGTAAAATGGGCCAGATGCATATGCACTGTAACATTTCAGAAACCAAGTACCCCTCTACCAATCATGTATTTTGTAAATATCTGTTCGTGTGTGACGTGAAGTCCCATTAAACACAATATTTGTGGCTTTTCAGTAGGAGCTTTTCATTACATTTTACATGCAAGGAAGTGAGATGGTTCAAGTTGATTAAGAGATGGATAAACTGTTATGCATTTCTTTGTGACAGGAGCTTTTCAAAATCTCTGTTTAGTTGCAGCCCTTTCATGTCATACATGACCTTTTGAAACATGAAAACCAAAGAGGAAAAGAAACCCAGGTAATAAATGAAGCAATGTGTGCTTTTTTCAAGAATGCTCTTTCAGTTTAATCTTCAAGTTTTGATAGGCAAGAATTAAACTGGGTGCTTATAGCACTATAAAAATGTGCAAGTGCATTTCTTTGAAAGAGACTTGCAGTAATAAAACGACTTAAAATATCCCCTGAATTCTCCTTGAACTGAACCACTCAGTTTCCTCGAATTGAATTTGAGAAAACAGTAGCATTTTATATGGAAGAAAGAGCACAGAAAAGTTTCCTGAAAACTGATCTTTTCGCACAGTAATATAATGGATGTGATCCGCCTGTTGATAAAAGGAGTTTCATTAAAAAATCGTTCATGTCTTATTTACTTACTGGTGGCGTCATCATAGACATAGTTGTGATTTTTGCTGCCATTCACCCCCAGGAACACCTTGTAGTTGTTGTCTTCATACCAGTTGAAGGACAGAACCCTGGAGCCCCCTCCCTCTGGGTATCCGCAGAACAGGCTGGACACCCCGGACATCAGCTGGGTGAAGGAGGAGGGACCCCCAGCTTGGAACAGAGAGGAGACCACCCTGAGGAGCTCCTGAGAGCTCTCTCGTTTCAGCAGCTGTGGAAGACACAAAAAAGGACAAGTTACCGTCATGTGTATGCTCTGTTATTTTTGTATGGTTAGAAAAAGCTTCTAAATCTAAATAAAAGTAATAACTCTTATGCTGTATTTTTATAAGTACATACAGCACCCTCTACAACTATTGCCATCCATGGTAAAATTGATTCTTCTTTTATTGCAGGACCATAATGTTCCTCAGACTTATGAATTAATCTGAGTTGTTACTAAACTTAAATTTGTAATCAAAGACTTCCTGTTTCAATGGCTATAAATATGGCATATCACAAACACATATTTTTCTCAGTCATTAAGAACAATAAGAAAGATCACACTTCAGGGTTCTGAGGACATTCTGAGGAGCAACGTATTCGATGGGACATTCCTCAAGCAGCAGCGTTACCTGGACAGAGGAAATCTCAATTTTTGTTAAAATCATTAAACAGCTATCAGGAGTACTCTACAAATAGAATATTTCTAGGTTAAATTATGAAATCTTTCTCGCAAAAAAATTTTATTTTCTCTAAGTGGTAAGAATTGTATCGATCAGGATGCTGTAAAGATGACTGATATTCTCTGTAATGTAATTTATTTTGATTATCTTAAGAGCTGTCTGCACCTGCTGCTGTCCTACTGTAAAATGGCTTACATAAAGCACATGTAATTTCTATAAAGGTGGAAAGTCCACTCACATTTAAGAGGTGCAGCAAATGTCATAAGATCTCTGTTTGTATGCTCCAAACTTATCAAATGACAGGAAAATATGATTCTACTGACTGACAGGGTTTGCACAAATGTAGCACAGACAACATCACATATAAAAAATATTTATTTTATCAAGATGAATTTTTCACTGTGTATATGTTTTCAAATAAAATGTTGGATTTTTTTCTAACTTTTATCTTTATGGTGTGAAATTATTACGCGGCATTAAAAGATACATTTTCTTTAAAATTCTTCTGAGGAGAAAATTATTTTTCATTATCGTATAAAATAAAGCAATGTAAGGTCACCTGAGCTCACCTGACCTTGAAGACATTTAGTCTTCTGGCACGTCAGAGTAAATATCCTCCATCCTACATTGCCTTCAACAGGATAAATACATGTTTTTCACTCCTTGGGAATCTAAACAATTATTTCTGAGATGTCTGACCTTTAACAGGTAATTACATTTATGGTAGGGATATTTACGTTGCTCATATTCATTCATGCCCTGTGAGCTTCATTATATAAACGATCACATGAAAACAATAGTTTGAAAGATAAGCAAACATGCTGCTCAGACGCCTCTTCTCACATGATGAGGATAGCCACGGGGGCGGGTGAAATATCCTCCTATTGACAAGACAAAAATAACTTCATGCAAGTACAATCTTTTCCCCAATGTGCATCGTTTCCTCCCTAAAGAATTATGAGCTAGAAGGTAGAAAGTTTTCCCTCCAGCACATTATGTTGCTGTTGGAAACTTACCCTTTAAACAATCTCATGCAAAAACAAACATTCAGAGAGGTACACTTCTTCTGAGGATAATTACAATTAACCCAATTTTGTCAGCAAAATTCTTGAAAGTGATTTATTGCTATTTCCCACACAGCATCCTCAAAGCTACATCTTGTGAAAGTGCACCCCTGCAAACTCTCACACATGGTCTGACACACCCCTGGTTTTTTCATTGCTAACTCCCTCTTCCTTCATTTTTCAAATTTATTATTTTTCACACATATGGCGAGCTGAAAACACACATAGGTAATGGGGTAATGAGAATAACTGGCTCACCCTTCCGTCACCGTGGTGACACAAAAGGTCCCACCTACAGGATGTGTCACTTCGAAGGAATGTCTCTTTCCCCCCCTCTTTCTACTCTCTACATGCACCTCCCACCAGTCTCTTTCTTTCTATCATCCCTTGCCGAAGTGTTTCTGGGATGTACTCCCTCCTGGGACAAAAAGAGAACGTGACGGAGCACACATCTCATCCCAGGTGTTTTAGAGGTTATGATTTTTTTTGAGTTTTCAAAAACCTTTAGAAGATTTTGCAATCTTGAATTGGCAGTAAACAGTAGGACTAGACAGAGAACCAGAGTTGTTTTGCATCTCTTTCCCGTATCTGTTTTCAGAACATCAGTGAGGCATTAGTAAATTCTGGTCAATCAAACATCCAGAAACACAGTATTCCTATTAGTTGTTTGAGGTACTCCTGCATTCCCTACAAGATGATATTAGTTCCAATTGATAAAAAAAATTATTTTGTCACAATGTTGCCTATTTTAATTAGGCAATACTGGCATATTGAAAAACAAATTACATGTCTATCAACAAGTAGATTATTGGGAGTTTTTTGAGTGGTTGTGGAGTATGTTACCTTTTCCATTTATATTTTACTTTTACGTCAAACTGACAGAAAGTTTCAGTGTTCAATAAATTATCATGACTTTGATCATTATTAGTTCAAAATAATCAAGTTGTCGATTACACTTTCAGTTTCAAGCACCTGCTATGCCGATGTGAGTGACTCTTTATCACCACAGACAGCATGGGCAGACGGGGATATGAAGCAATATTACTACTGGGCCATTGTGAGTATGCTATTTATAATTCTGATGTATTTGTTATGTTATAATTTTGTACAGGATATTATTCTTAATAATATTTTTGATCTTGTTTATATATATATATAATTTTTTTTAACACTTTTTGATCTTTTGTGTGAACCTAAATAGCTTGATGCTGATATCACTCCTGAATTTCCCTGTTTTTAGACAATAAAGGCTATTTCTACTCTATTATATTACTGCAATACTTACGTTGTTGTTGCCTTTTTTATAAGGCTAGCATGTATGGTATACATGATATGTGATAGCTCCAACAAAATATAAAGCTATGCAAATTTTGAGTGATACACTGTCAGAACATTATAGTTGCTTCTTTTAATTGAATTGAACATATACTGTACACACAGCATATTTATAGTGACCACCATAAATGCCTGTGGGGCATCCCAGATGTGATTAGTAAGTATAATATGTATACAATGCACTAGTTTATTCCAAGTTTAAACATGGCAATGACTTTCATTCATTTTCATAAAGTATTACAACTAGTTTTAGGCAAATACCTCATCCTTAAGAACTTGGATTAGTATTGTTAAAAAGATTTGGACTGGGTCATCCCTTGTTATAAAGGTTGACTAACATTAGGAAGGTTTTGCAATGCAAAATCATTCATTCAACTGGAATTAGTAATTTTTATGTTCAGCTTACTATTCTCTTCCTGGAATACTGTAGTGTTACATGAACATGTGTTGTCACTCTTGCATTTATAATAAAGAAGCTTAACAGCCAAAAACTGGGGATGAGTAACTGTGTTGAATTTGCAAACAGTTGTGTCTGCAAAGGCTCCTGAGGCCAATTTATTTCCATGAAATTGAATGAAAGTATTTGAGTGTGCATGCCAAGGAGAAAATTAAGACAGAAGGGGTGTGGGATGCATGACAACATTTCAACTCTGTTGTATATGCAATGATTTTATAAACTACAGTTCCTGTTAGATGTGCTAAGCCTATTTAGCCAACAGGGGCATTAATCTTGCATTATTAATGGGCTCTTAATAGTTTAATTTAAACATTCATTTTCCAAGTTTGGAATGAACTTATGAAGAACCCACTTCAATTAGTTTTAAGACAAGATTGTTTAAATTTATTATGGCTTTAATGTAAATTACACAAAGCCAAAGTTAAACATACAGGGTCAAATATATACATGGTCTCACTAATATTTGGTTAAATACCCTAAAGTAAATTTCATCTTGACTAAATGATTTCTTTGGCAATCTACAAGATTCTGGCAGTAATCTGGTACAGATTAAAAGGTGTATCAGTTGCTCTTATTTTACATAAATTTTTAGAAGGGTCATTAAGTTAGATTTCCTAGAAACCATCATTTCTTTGTAAGAGACAATCGTCTTATTTTTCTGGCTCATTTCCAATTTTCTTTGGGTGGAGAGATTAGCAGTGCACATCTGTTATTTATAGTGTGCATGCATTCACAAGACTTTAGGTAGCCCTCTGCTTCCCATGACTTTACACACTGCTAAGATAGATTGGTCACCTGCACATGTAACCCCCCTGCATTATAGAAACCATCCCTCAGCCCCCTCTAGAACAACTTCTTAAACACAGAGAAGCGGAAAAGGCGAGTTTCCTGCAGAACTAAAAATACTGGTGCCTTTGAACCCTGCATGACTCATGAGAAGAAGAGGACAAGAAGAGGAGAGTGCAGAAGCAGAAACACTGAGAGTACTTACAACTTGGATCTTCTCTGACGCTCCCTGGAGAACCAGACCCCAGTAATGCAGATCAATCCCCTGGCTGTCCAGAACCTGGGGCATCTGTGAAAGCAAAGTCACAAGATGGATTAGGGAGGGAAACATGCCAGCAGAATTGAAATAAAAATAAAGTTAAAATTAGAGATGTCAACACAAGTGTCCTTTTGTTCTTCTTTGTCAAAACAATATCCATCATGTGACAGGTTTAGACAGGAGAATACAGTTTATTAACTACCGTTAAATGCTGGAAACTTCTAAGAAGTGTTTTTACTCCAAGGAAGGAAACATTTTTTGCATGCTTTCCTTGCACATTTACAGGAATTGCAAGTAGCAGCCTACTGGAACAAAGGCTAATCAACCTAACAAATTCATCCCAATGCACTGTTTATCTACTAAACAAAGGACTTGAGCTATTTTTTTAGCCACTCTTAAAATTGAGATCAATCATTTGATACGAAATCAAAGCAGCTCTACTCTCTACAGAACGCCCTCAGAGGGTTTGTGTTTATGGGAAAGCATTAGCAGAAGGTGTTAGAAATCGCCTGGTCAGAGCTAACTGCTGAGGGTATAAGGAAACCCTGTGTGCCAAGGCAAACACATACATGTGATATCCTTCCTCCTGCATTCCTTGTGCCTGCATTTCAATGAACGAAGGAAGGACTGAGGCAGTGTGGCGAGGACTGGGGAGAGAAAAAGCAAAGGGAATAGGAAGGGAGGAGTAGATAGGCTGATGGAGAAGGGAGTCAGGAGCGTAACGATGGTGAAAAAGATAAGCCAGAGGTCATTACAGTAAAAGTAAAAGGGTGTGATTTAAATATTTGCATTTCAAATAAATATAATGGAGGAAGTGTTACATCCTTGAGCAAAGTTACATTTTAGACATTTCAATTGAAACAACAATTAATGAGATATGTGTTAGATGTGCTTTGACTGTGTGCTCTGAAGGTGCCTGGGTCAGAAAAGAGCAAAATTGAACATTCTGGGTTATATGCAGCAAACTAGCAGTATTACCAGAAACTTCATCCACACAGAGAAACGTGGTAGCAGAATCATACTGTAGGAATATTTCACTTCAAAAGTCTTAAAAGTCCACTATCATGCCAAAATCCCCTTTTGGCATGGGAGCCAGTAGAGAGTAGAGTTTTATCTTTTGATATAGAGAATAAAGTGTGAGAACAGATGAGTGTGTGACACACAGCCTCTGGGGAAGAGCATGAGTCATGATAGGTTAATTAACGAGTTGCTAATCAAGCTGTACTTGTTTTCCCTTCCTATGAAAAATAACCATTCTAGTGTTCAGCTGCCTCTTCCATGCTGTTGCTCTGTCAGCTTGGTGGGACCAGACAGGAGCTTGTCACCTGCAAAACGAGCCAACATTGTCAACAGCCAAAGTTCTTTCTACTAGAATTAAGTGATCTCTGTTCTGGGCAAGAAGGTAACAGCAGGGAGAAAAGCCAATTGAAGCGAAATACAGTACTGTCCTTTAAGAAGGTTCTGAAAAAAATGAAACTGAGATAGAAGTTCTCCATCCAGCATGCCATTCCCACTAACTACACAACAAACATATGACCAGATCTACAATGTGACTGGCGAGCAAAGCTTTTACATGTCAAAAAAGTCAGGACTTAAATCCAGTCACAATCTGCGGCAAGAAAATTTATACTCACAAACACTTGCAATCCAATGTGACTGAACCTATGCTTTTTAAAAAGGTGTTTAAGGGGAAGTTCAATTATAATGGAGCCTGTATTTATTAGACTTTACATTGTACAAACAAAAAACGTATATTTTTTTTATTTACAACACTGGATGGAGCATCACATAAATGGCAATAAAAAGCATGGAAGTTAGAGGCTGTAATTTGCTGTAATACTACAGGGTTAAAGGGTTCTTAATCAGTTCATCCACCCTAACATGTCTCAGCAGTACAAAAGAAAAATAAATATCTCATTATAAATGTAAACTGTTTTACAACTTAGTTTTTCTTGGATTGCTTCCAAATAAAGCCTACTTTCACAGTAGCACAAGTCTGCAAGAATACATTTTTCATAAAAAGAAAACTGATTAAGATCTGAAGCAAAACAAGGTCAAAAGAGAACCAGCACTACTGCGTGAAATGTACAGTCCCAGCAGTGAAGCACAGAGGTAGGAGTGTGATAATGGGACGTTGCTTGAGTAAATAGGGAAGCGAGACATTTCCAGAAGAGGGAATCATTAATACCTGTTAAAATAAATGCTGACTGACTAGTTTAGTCTTTGTCTGAAGCCAGTAGGAGGAAGAGGAATAATACAACAAAACAATCTGAAGTACACTGCCAACATTACTGTTGGATTTCTAAAGAAGAGAAAGGTGCAACCTGAAAGTCAGCCAAGTGTCACTCATCTTGAATTAGATAGTTCTTTTATGTATTTTTATTTTTCCAGAAATCAAACAACACTTCTCATAGACGCCGCCAGAAATCAAGTATACAGCAAGAGGAAATATTTTCAGACATGTGCAACATTTTTACTTCGGAGTTTGGCTGTTGCTGAAAATTGTGTACAGTAAACTGCTGCTGTGCAGAAGTCTGTATTAATTCACAAAGTATTTGCACAAATATTCTAGATAGTTTTACAATACAGTAACTGCAGTTAGACAACAAGAATTAAACTAGTCTAAAGAGAAAAGCATGCATCTATAAATAGTTTCCCAAACTTGTACAGCCACTCCAAAGTCTAGCTACATAACCCAGTCAGATATTTATAGGTTCAGTAAAAACCTATAAAACCTCTAAATGTTTTTGCAATTGCAACTGAAAAGTGTACAGAAAATAGGTAACTGAAGGCAAACAAACTTTTGTTTGTTTTTTTCATTAGATTTTCTATAAACCTTAAAGCAATGTGTGCTGTGAGCTTGAATGAAGTAATTAGGCGACAGGTGTTTGTGGAGTACCAGATGAAGCATGCTTTCTTATGGAATGCTCAGCAGGTTGTATGCACGTCCAAGCTAAGCCCATTAGCAAAACAGGCCAATGCGGATAATGCCATATGATTTCCCTGAGCCAGTCAGATGACTCACCCGGCCTGAACCTGAATACCTGCATATACTAATAACCACAGGGTGTCATCGTAATAAAAAACAGACAGTTCAATCAGATTTGTAGTTTGTAGCTTGATTCTGCCTTCTCTTTTTTTTTCATTTACAAGTTTCCTCAAAATATCAGAGATAGATTTGTTTTCTTTGATCGTGTGCACTTGATGAAATAAAATAAAACAACATAAAATAAAAGCTCTTGTTCAATTACCTGGAAACTATTAATCCACAAAGGTGACTGGATCAGTTTCACATTCATGAAACATGATAGCAAACCTCAACAAGGAAACTTCATACATGGTTTCATTTGCAGTAATATACTCTATGTTGTGGACAAACCAGCACTGACTCATTTACTGAAACAATTGCTTCTGACAGAGCTGGGAAACTAGTTGGTAATCTAACATATTTTTTTCAGTTGCTAATAAAAACTCTCTGGTAAGATAGTTTTCATATATCTTGTACATTATCACACATTGTTACGCTACAACCACAAAAATCACTTCAGCTCCGTCAGATTGGATTGAGAGTGTCTTTAAGCACCATATTTCAAGTCTGAACATAGATTCTCAGTTGAACTGTGTTCTGGTCTTTGACTGGACCATTCTCAGGTATCAGGTCATGTCTGTTCTGGAAGGTGAAACTCCTTCCTTTTTTCTACCAGCCCGTAGCAGTTTCTGACCCTGCTGCAGAAAAGCATCCCCACAAAAGCTCATCTATCATTACACATGTTGGCCAAAAAGTTCAATATTGATTAAATGTAACCATCGGATCTTCCATTAAATATTTGCTGTCAGACAAAGTGCAAATATGGTCAGACTTGTGAATGTACAGCAAACAGTTGACATCTGATGACCAGTCCTTCCACCTGACCTCTGGCTCTCTGTAGCCTCAGCAGTTACTGTGGACCTTTTAGGTCATTTCTAATCTGTTCAATCAGTTTTGTTGGATGACATTGTCTTGTGCCATTTTCATTCCATTATTGGATGATTGATAAAACAGTGCCCCATTACACCACTATTGCAAAAAACTAACATTGGCTTAAGACTGCTTTAAAATTCTGTGCCTGGGTCTACATGAAGCTGTTTCTTTACAAATGTCCCTCAAGTTTATATGTATGGTACATTTTCAGCAAAAAGGCAGTTCAAAGTACTTTACATCAAGAAACTTATAAAGACTGAAATTAAATTATTCAGGGGTTTACTCTTCTAATTAGGTGACGCCTGAGGGAAATCAGTTTAAATGGATTTTATCTATGGTATCGACGTTAATATACAAAAAAAGACTGAAAAGCTTGATGCTCATATGTAAAAAATAATTAACAACCACAAATCATATTGCTTTTATTTCACAATTATGAGCACTTTGTGATGGTCTCTTGCACATGAAATTAATTCATTTAGGTTTATGTTTGTCAGCAGAGAAAATGTGAGAATGTTTAAAGGGTGCGTTTTTCTGCAAACTAGGTGCTGTAACACACAAACTGCACTCGCCAAATTCCGATCTCAATGCTTGTTCTTGCAAAAACATGCATTCCCTTTTTAAAAAACTCCAAAATGAAAGTGCCTCACACCATTAGAAAGGATGTGTAGCCTTAAGTTTGAGTGGGAAGATAAATGATGGCAGTGTGTGGAACCACAATTACACCTGCTGCCATGAGATTGCACTCCTCCAGACTCTGAAACTGCAAAATGCCTTTTAAAGTTTCTCCTAAATTGCCATTCAGATGAATCATAAAGGTAGCAGCAAAGGAAGGCATCCGTGAAAAAAAGACTTTGAAGAAATAATTTTTGCCAGTCTACATGAAAATAAACCAAAAGGGAGACTTCATACTGTCCGCATACATTACAGCAGAAAAAATGCCAGGGGGTTTAATAGGAGGAAATGTTTTGTTGAGAAATGTCACTTTTAAGTAAACCACCAACCAGTCTGAAGATCTTGAAGAAGTCCAGATTTGCATAAAGGATGTCTTCAATTCTCTGCAGCCTTTGTTGGCTGAGGGCACACATGGCATTGCGCACCCCATGGAGTCCCATTCGACTGGGGAAGATGATGAAGTGCTCCAGCAAGGCTTGGCTGCATGCTATGTCTTTCAACTGTAGGTCTGGGACACCAAAAGCAAACTGGGAAACACAAAAAGAAAGGAAAGCCCTGCTCAGAATGTGTGCATTTTAAAGAAAACACAAAATTTTTAGGGTTTCATTAAACAAACTTGTTCCGAAAGAAAGAAAGCTAGTATTGCACCCAAACCTAATGTTTCTTTTATCTCTTTGGCCTAAGACTAGCCGAGTGCCAGGGGACAGGGTTTAGCCTCCAGGTGATTGAAGCAGAACTCTCTTAACTTAAAAAGTTTAATTGACCTTCCAGGTCACTGATCCTTCTCTGTCCAAAGAGAGAATTTCAAGTATCTTGGTGATATATTCACAAGTAATGGTTGGATGGAGCAGGAAATGGATAGACAGATTTGGGGATTGTCCGCTCAAATGCAGGAAATGTCCCAGTCTATGGTGGTGAAGAAAAAGTTGAGCTACAGGTCTTGGTTTACTGGACTGTCTGTGTTATGTTCTTCTATCTTTTTAATCAAGTAAGTCGATTAAGAACCAGTTCTCAATTGCAACAACACCCTGGTTTAGAGGTGGCAGATGTTGGGAGTTTCACACTACCCAAATATAGACCCAGAACCAGCCCAAGGGAATATAAAGTCCTTCTATTTTGACAAAATCTTAGGATCCTCCAGAATGAGCTGCAGAGTCTAGCCAGGGAGGGTTCCTACCTGGACCTTGTACCCCCTGCCAACCAAATCTCAAGTTTAGCTGTAGACTATCCTGACTCAGAGGTTAAAGTTTTACCTGTTCCAGACGTAGCTGGGCATTGACGAGTTGGTAAACAATAGATTCTGAGAGGCCTGCGTCTCTTAACAGGAAGGCCGTAAGGATCTCATCGTCCTTCAGAATGTCATCAATCTTCAGCCCACGGCCTGAAAGGAAAACCATTAACATTGATAGTGAAAGATCAGGCGCACGCAGAACAATATTGGCCAGAGCAACACTGGATAAGGAAATGATTCACAGGAAAACTTTAGGCTTGGTTATAAACAATCATTTTCAGGAAAGCATTGACTACTGACTGAAGCATTCCTTGTTTTTCTGTTTACCTGCAATGGCGGACGGATTGTTGCGTAACGTGTCCATAAAGTTTGAGAAGGACGCCATCTCACGCCAAAGTCTACCATACTGCCGGACCTCTGTCTCATTGAGCAGAAGCTCCTGGATGTCAACGTAGAAATGTGCCAGTCTAAAGTTTGTCGAAAATAACATAACAGCTTTAAATAAATACTTGCTCACAGTAAATTTAAGAGTGCTGTTTTGACCTTACACTGAGTTGTTATAGTTGGAAACGATGCCCGGTGACTCTCCCTGTGTTGGATATCTGAAGCAGGGGTTGTTAGCATTGCAAAAGATACCCTGAATCCAGGGGAGAATCCCTGCCGATGGCAAGGCCTTGTTGGGGAAGTGACCTAAAGAAACAGACATTCAGAGAAAATGTGAAAGCTCAGGATCTGATTATTAAAGACTCTCCAAATGGGCTGCCCTGTGTTATTCTTTCCATGTAAAGAACTGCAGCAGATATCAACATGTTTTCATAGATGAGGGTGAGTTAGCAGTGAAAGCTGCTGGTGATGAATCTCAGCAAGAAGTTCCTACTCACATTCATGCTGCTGGTAGAGAGGATTGGCCTTCCTCAGCCACACCAGACCAATGAATAACAAGACGGGCCAGGAGATCTCCACCAGGAAGCGAATCTAAAGAGAAACAGTCCATTACTGGGAAGTATTAAAACATCATAAAAAATAACCCTGAAAGCTTAAAAGATGCTGTATCGTGAATAATTCTGTTTGGGCTGTTTCAGTGCATGGGCTTTTTCAAAACCCATGTACAAATCAAGGGAGGTTTATACCTTCTGCCTTTTGCGAAGAGTCCAGTTCTTCCATAGTAACAGGCGGATTTGGGAGCCTGTCTTCATCGCTCTGCAGCTCAACCCCTGGACGGGGTCATCAGACTGTGAAGAATCTGCAGAGACAAAACTTTAATGGTGAGCGGAGCAGTTCACCACTTAGACAGCAGAGCAACTATCGGTAAGAAGGGGTCTGAATAGCACTGAAATGATTACACCATGACATGACGCATGGGATTAACGAGGGATTATTTACAGTGTCTTGCAAAAGTATTTAAAGCTGTTTAGGTTGAATGTCTTTTGTGAGAATTTTATGTGATAGAGAATGAAGGGAAATTGTAAAAAAGCTTTTAAAATATTCTAAAATACATCCCTTAGGATCAAAGTACATTATTATTTAAACTGCACAGAGTGTTGTTATTTTCCTCTTAATGTTCAGTATATTATTCTTATTTTTATAGGGATATTTCTATTTTTTATATTTATAAAATAACTGAATTGAAGGAAACAGGTCAGTTAGGTTAAGTAATTAAATTCTTGCCACTATAATCACCTGTGTTTAATAAATAGAGTGGGGGATTTCCTATTGCTCACTAATAAATGCACTTGCTGACAATAAAAACAAAGGATTCCACAAAACAAAAAGATTTAAAAATTGCACTGAATAAAAATAGTGTACTAAAAAAAGTGTACTGCTTTTTTGTGTATTTGCATCAGCGAGAGCACAAAAGGTTCAAGAAACTAGCTCATCATTAGTTTTTATTTATCCAATTTTATTTCACATTATGCCAGATGAACAATAACTGAAGCATTTGATCGTTAGAGTTCCAACTTATGTGTTTGAATCAGAGTGAGTACAAGAAACCCAAAATTATGATGTGCCTGATGTGGTTTTTGAAGCTGAAAGAACTGGTGATGATCAAAGACATTATCTCTAGAATTTAAGTAGTGCAAATTTATATATGTTCTTGCTCAAAATGTTCCATCTGATTGGCAGCCATGTATTTTTGCCACTGTTTAATTGAGTAAATGTTAAATTTTGCAATATCTCCTTGAATACAATTCTGATTCAGCTTCATTCTATCTGAATTTCAGTCTATAGGAAACAGAAATGTTACTTTAACATCTCTGTTTCTGATTGGTGAGTTATGGAACTTTTATCTTGCATCTTCCCTCTGATGTTGACTGGATGGTGATGGTACAGGCTGTAATGTAAGTAAGTGCATGGTGGGTCATTTGAGTCTATCCCTCCTCAAAACACAATCCCCAAAGTGGTGACAGCATCATGCTGTGGGAATACTTTTCTCAGCTTCCAAACGGAAGCTGGTCAAAGTGGATGCAGCTAAAAAAAATAGGGCAAACCTGGTAGAGACTAAAAACCTGTTTAGGACTAAAAAGATTTAGTCCTAAACATACAGACAGAGCTATTAGGGGCTGATTTAGATCAAAGCATATCATTTGTTAGAATGGCCCAGTCAAAGTCCAGATTTAAATATAAAAGAAAATATGTGGGGGGAAAAAACTACAAACTTGACGTTCAAAAACTCTTTGAATCAAATCTGAATGAAATTTTAACTGTTTTGCAAAGACAAATGGGCAAAAATTGCAGCTGAATGTGTAAAGTTAGTAGAGAGATAAACCCAAAGACTTCCAGTGTAAGAAGGTGGTTCTGTTCAGGGGTACTGAATACTAATAGTTATCAATTTATTTTCTCTATAACCACCTATCATCCCTCTTCAACTGAACATTTTATGAACAGTTCAGCCTTTAAAGCATTAATACTTTTGGACACACCTGCAGAAAGTAAAATAAGTCACAGTGAAGTAATAAGTCTTCTGCTAATGAAGCTATTTAATTGGAAACATAAAAGTTATGAATGAGAAAGAGACAAAAATCTTGAAACAGAAAAAGACCATTTCTTTTATTAGCTTACAATGAACTAACCCAAAGGCTTGTTAGCTTTACTCTCTGAGCAAAAACAAAGTCATGTAGTCATTGTTTGTTTCTCGCCAGCCTTGACCTCCTTTTGGATGTGACCCAACTTTCGATCTAACTTGATTGTAACAGGCCTTTCTGTCAACTCTGGAATTGTCTTGACTTTAAATCACTTTAAGTAAAGCCTTTGGAGGTGTTCCTGAAAAAGAGCTTCTAACCCTTACTGAGCCATTGTTTTGTCAAACTGTTACCCCTAAACACAGTTGCTAAGAAAATTTAAGGATGACTTCATGTCTGCATTCACATGCCACCTGAATGACAACTACAATTTAAACCTGATCCGTCATGGGGTCTTTTTTTCACAAGGAACAAATTAATTTTGGAGAAATCAATCACTATGCACAAGTTATTCACAGATGGAGCATCACATAGTGCAAGAACATGTCCAGTAGATTACTGTAGACTGCCAGATGGAGAATACGGGCAGCCCAACACTTGTGAAGAGAAAAACAAAAGGGGAATTGCAGCTAGAAAACAGAGGAAGCTAAAAGCTGTTATTATGTCTGAGTTCTCGGAAAGCATCTTCTTACTCAAAACACAAATTACACACAACAGGATTGCTTTACACCCGCTCTGCAGAATTCAGGGAGAAATTACCCTGCAAGCATGTCACAACCTATCAAAGAAACTTAAACAACAAGCGATACATTACTTCAACTATGTCAGCAATAACAACCACACACTCACACACACGTCAGGTCTTGTAAAATGTTTCAACCCATCAGATTAATCAGTTGGATTCTCAGCCTTACCTTCTCACCGGATCACAACAAAGTCGAACAACATCAAGAAAAACGGTCTCACAAACAAGCTGAAGTAATGCAAAACATTAAACCGGGTAGAAGAAGTGCTTCAGATGACTCCGAGCTGCCCACCCTGTCTTTCTTCCTCTCTCTCCCTCTCTGTGCTGCAGGTCAGCAGCACTCCTAATCTGATTGCTCTAATCTCCCGGCTCAACATGGGCAGGCAGAAAAGAGACAACAGTCATCCATTTTGAGGTAGAATTAGGCAGATACCTGCAGGAGAAGGAAAAGGAGGGAAACCCGACGGAGAGAAAATCGGGAGGTGGTCTTCATCACAGCAGCAGCAAATATGTTTGTCAAAGAAAATAACCTGAGCAGAAATGAAACTGCACCAGCGTGTAATCCCACAGCTAAACACCTACAGAATAAATTAGGAGTTTGGATTTATAGGACACAGGAGCAAAGGCGAGACTAAGAGACAGCAGCATTTGTTTCAATTTTTGTGTCTGAAATGAGTTTCCTCTGAGCGGAGAAGGCGCAGGTGACATGAGTAATTAGCTGAGGAGGATGTGAAGGTTTCAAAGTAGGACATTAAAGCCAGCTGAGCCCCCAGCAGATGCAAAACATCCTGAAACCACAATCGATTTGAGTTGGAGCAAATTTGAAATCCATCAAATGCAGAAGAAAAAAGAAAAACAATCCAACTGGATGCATGACTGAAATATTAAGAAATGACTAATCTAAAGCTGCGAGTAAAGCTAACAGTTTTATGAGTTTCCACATTTCATTCAGGTTCGAAATAACTGAAATCTCACCATATTTATCAACGTCTAAAAATGGTTGGTTGAAGTCCATGTCTTTGGGTTTTTTTTTTTTAAGTAAATAAATAAAAATAAAGGTTGAAAATCTAAATGCATCCATTTGACAGGTCTGATGCCAATTTCCAGCAGTTATTTGTTAACTGGAGGACCAGACGCAGGACAAATCTGAATTTTGCATAAATGTGCTTGTATTATAAAATAAAATAGCTTCTAATAAAAATATAGGTAAACTTAAATTACAATATTTTAACACTGAAGGATTACTGTAAATGTTTGAGAAACTATCCTGAGGTGCCATAGGTACAAATAAACTTCATTACTGTACTTTTTTCTGTTTAGTAGTTATTTTACAGATTTGTTATTTTTCTACTTTTCAAAGAAATATATATATTTAATGAAAGATAAAACAAAAAATTTAACTGAAAAAATGCATTTAAAAAAACAACAAAAAACAAGAAATAAGTTTAAAATAACTCTTGTTTTAATTTGCAGCAAGAACTGTTGCATGAATATATAAACATTTACAAATATGTACTGTAAGGCTTACATACTGAGAGCAGATGTACCAATCACATGCCACTCAGGACACATTTAGTTAAAAACGGGAATACTTTCAATTAATTATATTAAGACAATTGCATTGAAAATATTCTAATTATTCCCTGTAATGTGAAATACATTACATATTTATATCTAAAAACTAATGGGACATCAGCATTTAAGCCTGGAAGTGCGACATGTAAAGTGTCATTATGTAACAGATTAATTAACACTGAACAAGAAAACTGACTGACTTACAGCAAACAGGGAAATAACTTCTTTTTGGCAAATATACTGTTTAAAAATATAGCAGACAGTAAACATTGTTGTTGGCACCAGAGTCTATGTATTTGTTTTGCTTCCTTTGACCAACTGCTGTTGGTTCCGTCTTTAACATGTAAAAAGGAATATATTAGTACTTTGAACACTTTCATGGTTTTTCTTGCCTACATGTTCCCCCATTCACCACAGACATATTAATATCTACAAATATAATTTTTTTTCATTTTTTTCAGACAAAATGAGCCTCTCTGTGTTCGTTCTCCTGCAGCAGTTGGAGTCTTTGGTAGATGGGTTTGGTCCCGGTGGGGCTGAGGTCATCGGGGCTGCTTGGAGAGGGAGACTGGGGGGGAGAAAGAGTGGGAGAGGTCGAGACCCCGGGGTCAATGGCGCTGTCTGTGGAGTCCTGAGTCTGGTGATGTGTTTTTACTGGGGGTGTGGAAGGGGAGGCTGCTGGGGATGTGTTGGTAGAAGTAAGCAACGCGCTGGTGGCTGTGGTTGTAGTCCAGCTGGAAAGTGTCCTGGATCTGCTGCTACTGGAAACCGGGGGGATGTAGAAGGTACCCGGCGGGGGTTGTAGAGTCCGTGGTGCCCTGAGTGTTAGTGAAACTTTTGGCGAGCCGCTGGCAGAGGATTCTGCATCTTTTTCACTTTTGGAGCTCCACACAGACTTGACTGGCAGCATGCTAGGGCTGCTGGAGAACATGGTGCTCACGCTGCTAATGGTCGTAACCACAGAGGCCGCAGTTGCAGCAGCACCAACCGTGATGGGCAGCGTGGCCTTCATCGGCTGCAACCCAGAGCTGGTGGGTGGCAGATTGGCAACTATCATAGCAGTTCTGGATGTCATGTCATAATGCTTGTACTTCTTATCCCAAGTCCTTCTCTGCATCGTCTGTGTGTCGATAAAAGGTGTAATGTAATAGGTGCTTATTCTGGATGAGCCACTCTGTCGAGCCCTCTCAGGTTCTGGGATCTCCTGAATCGTTTCTGTGTCCCTCTGAGTGGAAATTCCATCGACCACATCTGTTTTGTTACGGTTATTCCTCTCCGCAATCTGAGCAGGTGTCAGGAGGCGTTCCAGCGGCATGCTGATTGGTCGAGAAACGTGCCGAACGACCTGGTTACGCAGCTGGACCTTTGTTGGCAAGGTGTTGGTGTGGTAGGAGAGCGAGGAGCTGGGACGGTTAAGCGCCAAGGTTGATCTCTGGACCTCTCGTCCGCTTGACGTGTGCAACCCATTGAGCTTCTCTGCAGCTGAAGAGTCTGATTGGTCTTTTCCAGCCTGGACCTCATGCACCTCATCCAGGATGTGGGATGATGGGATTACCGAGGAGTATCTCTTGTATACTTTTGCACTCTGAAGGCACAAATTTGACAAAGAGGATTACAATGTCATCACATTTACCCATCTAAATTTTACAACATACAACTCAAAAACAGCCAGATGGAAGAACATGAACAAGGAAGGAGCTTGTAACCTCACTACTAGCTTAAAATATCAGACACATTTATTATTATCTGCTAGCTAAGGTAAGCAAAAAGATAAACATATTAGAAGAGTCCAAACTTGAACTTAAAAAAAAACCACATTGTTAGAAATAATAAAATCACTGGAGACACGGGTATTGACACCTGTACAAGCCTATGCTGCCAATCAACAGTGCTTAGTCATCTGGTATCGCTGTCAAACAATCTGTTGACAAGTAGGTAGAATCTAAACTGTTATGACAGAGGCTTGGCCTGCTCCTGAAAGAAACAATCTCTTAGATGTGTGTTGTTTTTGCCCCTTGGTTTATAGTTTCTCTGAGTTTTAAGCTCAGCTTCCCTGTGTTATTTAGTCTTGTTCCTTCAGTTTCCCTGCTTGCATTCTACCACGGTTGTTTTTCATCTCCCCTAATTAGGTCACCTGGCTGACATTTTCCATAACTGCCTCAGTATTTAAACTCACTGGTTTTCTTTGTTCATTGCTGGAATTTTCCATTTCACTACCTCCATTCTATGACTTATTCTCCCTACAAGTTCCCCTTTTTTAATCAAAGTATACTACAGTTTATGTTTATGTCAAACATGTCAATTTTAGAGCTATTTAAAGGTTTCCCTACAATTGGGGGATTTAAATGAAATCAGTTATTTAAAAAAAAAAACAATTTTAGCTAATTTTTGTAATTTTTAACAATGTTGTTTTACATCCCATGAGCCATTTACATCTTTCATTGCAACTTTACAAATAATGTTAAGTCAAAAATCTAAATGATGTGAATCAAACTGCACCATCAGGGTCCTCCTCACCTCCTTGATGTCCGTTAGCGAGGTAGAGTGTCTGCTTAGCTGGCGCACTTTCTCCTGCGGGGTCAGTCTGGGAGACGCTTGTGCACTGGTGGTGGTGATTTCGGAACCAGGTGGAGTAGTTGCATCGAAGATCATGTGAAAGTGTCTCACCATCATCTCTACCATCAGTGCCTGGCATGGGTAATCCACCAGAGAGGAGAGAGACACCTCTGCGTCGATCTGTCTTGGTTTTACCAGAGTGGGTCCGAAGATAATCCCCAGGTTACTTGCATTCATTTTGTTCTCATCGGCCTGTTTACTCACTCTGGGAATGCAAAGGGGAACAATGAGCTTGATAAGTAATTTCCTTTTAGTCAGTTTATTTTCTTTGGGCCTTCAAAAACATAAATTTAAATAAAAAATTACAGCAAAGCTTTTTTTAAAGATTGTCAGCAGTGCAGTGATGAATGGGTATTATAAACAATGGAACCAAGAATAATGTTTGGAAATACATGTTGATGTTGAGTAACAAAGAAAACAAAATATCCCCCATGCTTATAACATAGTACTATACAACACACTGGTGCCAGCATGTTTGAAAACCAGTTCAATGATACTGAATAAACCACAGGTTTTATGCTGTCATTTTCTAACAGTTCCTGCCAAGCTTTAGGGAAGTCTCTGTTTCCCCATGTGTGTCATGAGGAAGTTGGCGAGTCAGTGTGACTGTAAAAAGAGCGACATACCAAAGCCTGTCTCTTAGTTCCAGATCGTACCTGTTCAGATGCGTGATAAGGTAACGCAGAGTCCTGTAGTTGGTTGTGGGCAGCTGACGCAGCAGATCTTTGATCTTCAAAAGGACTCTGCTCATCTGGGCGCTTGGTGCTCCTTTCTCTCCCGCCTGGGAACTCGGGGGTTTATCAGCTTCTTCTGCTATCACTCTCTGACACTCTTTAGCCAAGCCAATAAGGTTGTTATAGAATCGATACTGGATCAGTGGTTCTGGCAACTGTTGGAAATAATACTGCAATGAGTTCTATGCTTCCGATTAAAAAAATATGATTTAGCGATGAAAACGAATGAAACTATCAATATTGATATAAATGTCATTAATTTTGGGCTGTTGATGCATTTGATCTGTTCTTATTTTAGGGCAGAAATGTTTGTTCAAAACCACTTTAATTTCAAACTGCCCAACTCTGATAGGGTATTGGACCACTTTCCTTGAGAGAAATGGTAAAGCATATTTAAAATGCAAATGCACATTTAGAATTTTTCTTTTAGAACAACACTGTCTGTCCATCTTCAACCAAATCTATAAAAACTAGAAGACAACTAAATATCAATTGACTAGTATCCATGGTGAAGTAAGTTTAACACCAAACTGGGAATGAATGTGTGGCAACATGGTTTATGCTTTTTAATGCCCTTCGAAAACCCTGAGAGAGTGTTGTTGTGGCACTGATGCAGAACAAAGAATGACTATGTCAAACTTCTTTAAATTCCCCCTAAATCTACACAGTTGAAACTGCTTCTCTGCAACTTCCTGTGGTATTTCAAACGGGATGTATGTATATTTTGGGACCAGCATGAATTAGAGGAAATTCACAATAAAGTCAGACTTTTAAAAACCCCATAAAAGTTGTAGATTCATTCCTCTTTAGAAATGGTTTTATGATGCATCCCTAGTGCATCATAAAACCCCAAAATCATGATGCCATTCATGCTGATGAGAGTATCTGAACTTCTGATTGGCACAGCAGCTGAAGATTAACTGAATATAATAACAGATGTCTGCATAAGTCATTGATTTTAAAAATCTTCAGTAGGAATTTGATAAAAACCTGTCTTAGGTAGAGTTTGAGGACATTGCTGATGTCGTGAGGTGAGAGTTCAGACAGTTCAACCAAATCCTTCCCGTTTTCAAACGCCTGACAGAGTTTCTCCACTCTGGATTTGGCCCCATTCACACGATAAATGCCCTAAAAAGTAAAACAGGCACATCCATAATTATCTTATATATAAACCAGCTGAAGAGATTATTGTTAACTGATCATGTAATTATTGAGGAAATTTTAATAATAAAACACACAAAGGCCATAAAAGTACCTTGATGTTGAGGGCTCTACTTTCGATCTCAGTGGTACACTTTTTGATTATAAAGGGGATTCCATCCGGACAATTCTTCGCTGCTTGGGCGAAGTCGATACCGAACAGCTGCAGCCTGCCCTGCAGCTTTTTGTGACCACACTGGATAGGGAGTGTCTCTAAGCATTTCTTATGGCATGTCAAGGAACACTAGCAAAAAGATGCATAAATTACAATTAGGTGTCACAATATTAACGCTTTAATTTATTAGCACTTGTGTCCTGCTCTATCTGTAGAGTTAAGCCAAACATATTCTGTAACCTTGACAAATTTTAGATTTTAAATCATGTTTATTCAACTATAAAGTTTGTTCCTGAAAGGAAATGAAACAGACATCTCAAAACATTATGAAACAATGTATTTGTTTTATTACAGATTATTAAAAAATAGATTTGGAGCAATCAAACAACTAACTGACACCTCAGTTAACTGGTGTCTATAGTTTTCACTGGTATTTTGTCTGTTTATCTTTGCTGTTGAACTCCACGTCTTTGAGTTTGAGAGGCCTGTTTGCCTTAATCTTAGCTATTTCCACTGATTCAAATCCATCAAAACAATACTTCCAATCAGAAGAAACATGTTGGGAGAAATGATAACATAACTTTACACTTGAATCTGTTAGTGCTATGAATAATTTTCGGCTTAACTGTATCAACAATAAGACACATCATTTTAACAGTCAGTTGAAGGTAATATGACTTGTACCTCTTCACATTCGGCTCCATGAAAAACAACCAGGCTGTCACACTCTCTGCACTTGGATGGGGCTCGTAGTTTTCTTAGCTTATGCGTTTGAGCAGCTTTTGACATCTGAGTATTTCGGAAAGGACCAGGAGAACCTAAAGTCTCTGTCACCATCTCTACCAGACCTAGCAGTAAAAATAAAAAAAGAGCACATAAACAGGTGATATTATTGTCCTCAAAACATTGTCCTGAGCCGTATGCAACGAAATTTCGTTTTGTATACACCCTGTGCATGCAAAATGACAATAAAGTCAGTCTAAGTCTAAGTCTTATTTAACATTTCCCAATAAGAAAACTAACATAACTTCCCAGGAAAAAACTGAAGCTTAACTTTGGGGAAGTTGCTGGGCTTTGTTTCTGTCACCTAACTGTACAGATATTCTTCCCTTTATTTGATGTTCAAAACAAGCACAAAAACTAATGTAACCCCAATCAATTATTCTCTGCAGACCGAAAAAGCATAGGGAGTGAAAATATTACATGTAGCAAAACTGACATCCGATCAGTGCAATGAGGCAATCTGCTATGCATGAGAGAAAATTATGCAATCCCCTCAAGACATTTTTATTTCCCTATGTCAACTAATCTGCAGGCTGTTCTTAACAAACCAGTGAAATACACATAAGAAGACAAATAGATGTTTCCTACCGTTGTCAAAAGGAGAGAGAGGCTCCCTGTCATCCAGATCATCAGCTGAAGACATGGTCCCAGTGGAGGGAGTTCTGGGCAGCCGTCGTTTGAAATCACCTGTTTAGTCATTAAAAACAAGGTTACGATGTACTACGACTGACTGAGATTAAAAGAAGTTACCATCAACAACTACAAAAGAGAAACTGTGATGGTCACATGAGTACATTAAGCTTAAAAAAACAGTAAGTAGTGTGTCATTAAATTTTAGCAGGAGAAGGAAGTGAATTTGGAGTGAATGTGTGTTTGTTTATCCTCTGCATAATGTCAATAAGTTACTAAAAAGAGAAGCACTGTCTAAAATATTGAAATGATATAATTCATCTAATAGTTTGCAGATACAATACTGCATAAATTGTCTCTCCCTCAAGTATTGCAATTACATCTACAAAATAATACGTCACTCTCAATGCATAAATTTAATAAAAATACAATTTTAGCACAACTTTTTTTAATAGCTTCTAATGAAATGAAAACATATATATATATATATATATATATATATATATATATATATATATATCTGCATACACACACACATACAAAAACATACACATGTATATTTTTTAAATAAATTTAGAAGGGAATAAGTGTGAAATCGTCATGCCTGGGCTAGCGGTGGGGGAGTCCATGGATCTGGATTCGCTGCTGCCCCCAGCACTCTCTGAGTCGCTGCACATCCCGCCCTGGCTGCTGGAGGTCCAGGCTCTTAGCGGCGCCTGGCTCCTCAGTGCTTCGGAAACACAGGGAAAAAAAGCAGCAAGGTTCAACAAAACGGCATTTGTTTGGTGGTTTTTCAGAAATGGGCAGTCACACTCACATTTTAGACTTATGAGTAAGCAGCACTGCTTTAGACTTGAAA
The DNA here is from genome assembly GCF_001444195.1 of Xiphophorus couchianus. Taxonomy (NCBI): domain Eukaryota; kingdom Metazoa; phylum Chordata; class Actinopteri; order Cyprinodontiformes; family Poeciliidae; genus Xiphophorus; species Xiphophorus couchianus. The sequence goes on from NC_040233.1 coordinate 21,892,607, forward strand.
AACAAAACATTCCCATGAATCAGCAGTTGGGGTAAGTCCCCTCTGGGGCTCATAAAGACAAAAGCAAATTGAACCAATAGATTTTCATGAGCTGTTTAACCTCCTGTGGCAAGAACTGTTACATAAAGAAAAAAAATAAGAAAATCAACATCCGGAAACTCACATGTGCTAACATGCATACCTGGGATGTCTGTGCTGCTGTTGGATCTTCGCTCACTGATTTTTGAAGGTCGGTGAAGAGAGTGGTCTACGTCGTCTCCGCTCAAAACGTCACAGGAAGTGATGGAGCCCTGTGACAGGTTGCCATGGGAAGAATGGGTGCTACCTTGAGACCTTTTGGTAAACCCAGACCTGGAAAAGAAAAAAAAAATCAAAAAGTTGATTTTTAATGCTTTCTGATTGTAGTTGCAGTTGTCTTTTTAGACTAATACAGTCAGTCTAGCATTATTACATTATGTTGAACCAAGACTGACATAAGGAAAAAATGAATAAAACTGATTGCTTTTATTTTCTGGGACATAATGAATTTAACCAATTCTAAAATTCTACCAGGTTAATCATAAATAAAGCATAAACATTCTAGAACACTACAGACAGGGTGTTTTGCAGCTATGTAGAAAAATTTAATGGTATTTGTAATGTATGGTTAGCAAGGTTTTATTATTGGCAAAAAGATATCTAGTTTACTTTTTTCAGTTTTTGAGGCTTGAAGTCTTCTGAGGTTTTTGTAGTTCCACAGTTGATAGAGCAACCATTTAGCATTTTTGCTGTGCAGCTGATTTTGCACAACGAATGCAGCTGCAAAGCCACAATGAGCAAAAACAACAATTAGCTGGCTTCCAACCAAACAGCAAGCACGTTTGGTTTGCAGGATGTATGTTGTATCTTTTTCCAGTGAATATAGCCTTTCCCAAGCAATTTCTTGTGCGACAGAGACTATATCGGTTCTCTGTTTGTAATGGTATGTACTCTGTTCTGTGCTATTGTTGTGGAGCAGAGCTGCAGAGGGTGCAGCTGAAGCACAAGCCCTTACATTTTGCAACATTTAAAGCAAAGAGCTCAGTTTATCAACCAGTAGAACAGGCTTTTTTTCCCACACAAATACCTGTAAGGATAAAATGTTACCAGTTGAACTATCAATGACTGTAGGGTAAGCAGCGGTTTGGACCTAATTGGTTAGGATAACAAATTATAAAGCTATGAATGCTGCCGGTGGCGTATTGTCACAGTTAAAGTAGCTTTCTTAACCTAGTTAAAGCCTTTAATGTCCAAATGTTTTATCACAAAGGCAAATTTGCCCAATTGAAAGTACCCATGGGTCATAAAAATGTTATTCCTTTCTCACTTAATATGCAAAACATTTGTCTAGTTTTTCATTTGTAACTGATCAAACATACATTAAACATGCAACATTGTAATAAGCATAACAAGGAATATTAAATAATTTTAAATCTCAATTATATATATAAAAAAATTCAAGTTTATCTCATTTTAAAGACTTTTTTTTACCTTTCTGAGGCCAAGTGTTTGCTAATTTGCTGCTCTAGAAAATAAAAGCTTAGGCTAAGATCAACAACAAAAACAGGATGCAGATCTTTCTTCCAAAAGGCTAGTTTAAGAGCCAAGTTTAGTGAAAGGCACATTCAAAACTATTTGGACAAAAAAGCTGCTAGATGTTTGGAAGTGCTATTTTCTATGAAATTAAAATAAAAACAAAACATGTAATAATAAAGGTAGTTATTATTTCATAAGGTTAAGCTGGTTATCCAGATTTGTGCTATTTTTGAATTGTAATTGGGTGACCCACAAAACTATTCAATGGTGCTGATAAACGCTGATGTTAAGAAACTATGATTAGGACATCTATAAGGAGAAACAACAGAAACAAAATGTAGGAACCTAAACATCGCTTGCAAGAGAGTAGAACACTGCACCATCACAATACAATTGGAAAACACAAATTCTGATCAAATGTAGCGCCTTACAATTACAGTATTAAGTTTTCAAGCAAATCTATCAGGTTGACTTTAATTCACATCAGTGTTGTGTCAGATTGGGACTCAGTACTGGCAAAACCCATCATTGGGATTGGCATCTGTCCCTAAAAGGCCTGATCAGCAAATCCCTAGAACAAGGTAGCAAAAATATTTCTCTTATTTTTCAAAAGTGATTAATTATGTTTCTAAAATAAGTTGTCTTATTGTAAAACCAGCAATTGACTGAAAAGAGTAGGAACAAAAACTGAAAGGAGACCAGTTAGCAGATTACTACCGCAAATTGCATAACTGAACAAAAACCTTCCCAATAATGAAAGTACATACATTCCAATCATTTTACTCTTCAGTTATGATATTTGTAATTAAATCTGACATAAATAACACATTTAACCTCTCATCTTAATTCATGCTGTTAAACTGGGTTATGAAACATTGTTTATTTTTCTGTGTAAAATCTAGCAACTGTCTGGCTCTGAGAGAAAACTTGGGGGCCCCTCGAAACCAGAGCCAAACTCTCACGCTCGCAATCTTCCCTGCAGCATTCAGCCTGCGACACAGATATTTCCTGAGGAAGGGCAAGAAATTCAACACGCGATCTGTCTCTCCCAGATTTTGTCTCTCTTCCTCCTACTCTGACTCACTGCTACCTCCGCTGAAAGAAGAACTGAGCAACTTTAAAATGGGAGGGGAAGACTATGAAGAAACATAGAAAAGACTATGAAATAAATGTTTTTTTTAAACAATGTTAAACTAAAAGAGCTCAGGATTATGTGTCAGCCAGGCTTAATGTAACAAGAAATACACAAATACAGCTCCTTAAGAGTATGAATTAAACTTGAACTTTGACAAACTGTCGCCTTACAAGTATAAACGTCAATATATTTATGTGAAAGATCAACTTAAACTATTGCGCAATTGTGAAGTGGAAGGAAAATAATACATCTGACATACATTTGTACTCAGTCTCCTTTATTACCTGATAAAGGTTGATAAAGTCAGCTAGTGTAAAGCTAATTTTATTTGCTTTATACTAGCAAATAAAATCCAATGCAAGCAATTATAACCAAAATAGTATATCTTTTGACTATGGAAGAGATATATGGAGATCTGTAGCTGAAGTGCGAGAATCTGTTGACAACACAACTATTACCACTCCACCCCACAAATCTGGCCTTTATGGAAAAATGATGAAAAGAAATGCATTGTTGAAAGAAAGCCAGAACACACATTGGCATTTTTTGACACAGCAAAAATGTGGAACAAGGGGCTCTTGTTATGTGTGGCTTGAAAACAAACAAAGCACATCAGCCTGAACACACCATAGAATGTGCAGTAATCTTCCCTTTACTTTCTAGTTTGTCATAAAATAAAATAACATTTATAGTTACTGTGGCTTACCTAAAATTTTCAGAGAAGGAGTCTGGCTGAAGATGCTCTTTAGGAAGGTTTTTAGGCAGATTCCGGACAAAGTTAGCGTAGCATCCACCTGGTTCATACAACTTGGCATTTTCACTCAGGGCCTGGAAGTGGGTTGGGAGCGACACCGTCTGCACCTGCTGCATCTGAAACCAGTTCACTGACACCTATAAAAAAACACAAGGATGGTTGGCATTTTACAAAATATTAATGTTTTTATCACTGCATGGGAAGCAAATAAAATTGAAGGGATGAACTGTACCAATATTTTATTTATTACATATACTTTAGAAATCTTTCAATAGGAGATAACATTGCTTGTGGAGACAATTCAAGCACATAGTATGCTAAGGTAAGTGAATCTTCATCAGTGCTGACTGAAAATCTACATAGGGTAGGAAGAGATTTAGCAATGTTATTAGTTGTTACTGTCACGTGACCAAACAAATGCCACATGACAAACCCCCTCACCTTCAGAAACAAACGGCAAAAAGATGGAAATAAGTATAGGTTGTTAATATTGACCTAGTTTAACTTATCGAACTGATACCGATATGTTAGTGTCAATATATTATGCATCCCTTAACAGTCCAGCTAATTTCTCATCTGGAAAGAATAAATTGGTCTCTCTTACAGCTTTGAGTGTGAGGTCACACTGGAAGATCATCTCTCGGATCTGTGTGAGGATTGTGCTCTTGGTATTGGCCAGATCCATCCGTTTGACGCCTGCGTCAGCCCTGCAGCTTTGGAAATGGTACTGAGCTTCCTCAGCCTGCTCAAAAACAATAGACAATGGTTTATGGAAGTTGCTCATCCCAAATAGGTGGCACCACAATCCCCCTGTGTAGTAACCCTTGCAAACCTTCTGCATAGCCTCTTCCTCAAGCTTTCTCTTCTTCTCCAGCTGTTTGTTGCCAGTACTAGACTGCTCCTCCTGGGAGCGGTTTGTAGACGACTGGGCTTTTCTGTACTCCTCTTTCCTCTGGTCGTTCAAAGCTCGTGCCTTACGCAAAGTTGTGTCAACCTCTTGCTGCCAAAACCAAACGATTTTGCTACATTACTTAATTTATTGTGACAAGGTATGAGCCAGTTACCATAGAAACAATCAGACATGCCCTTTTCAATTTTTAGCCCAGCATGTGAAGAAGCACTGTAAGAAACTAACATTAATACATTCTGATATGAAAACAATGAAATAAACATTAGTAGAGCAAAACATATAGATTCTACAAACCAACTGCTTCTGTTCTTCTGCACAGTTGCATGGCATGAGTGTAAGAATAGCTTAGCAGAGCAGTTTGCTAAGAGAAAAGTTTACTCTTCTTTGCATCCCTAATTATGTTTCAAGTGTCTGTGCAGAGACTTTCAACAAACCATTTTCTTTTGCTCTCTCTGCCACTGCTCCTTAATGTCCTTCCTCAACTTGTCCAGTTCATTCTTGCGAGCCTGAAGAGGCTGAAAGTAAACAGAGAAAAGAACAGCGTGGAGTTACTGAAAGAGCATTTTAAAAGAAGTTTAGTCTCTGGATAATTAGGCAGTTCAAAATTAAAATCAAAATGAATTTCGCTGTAAACTTAAAAGCTTTCAAGCCATCAAGTACACCTTTGAGTCATCAAAATAAAAATGGAGAGAAACTAACAAATTAATTGATGCTTATATGCAGATACATCATTACAGTGAGTATTAAAGATGATTCAAATGGATGATAAAGATAGCAAAATGATGCTTTCAATGTTTTGTTTTTGCCAACATGAATTAGCAGATTCAAATGCAAAGGTTACAGAGCAATTCTTTTTTTTAACGAAATGATGAACATTTACCTGTATAAATTTATTGCTTTGGAGAGCCAATGAAGTCTGAATGAGCAGCTGGTTGTATTCAATCTCGTTCTTGAATGTGGAAGCATAGATGTCACTTAGAGGCATGTAGTCCTGTAGGAAACATGGAGAAAGCAACGTTTTTGTGTGTTTTTGACTCTCTCTGTTTTATAACTATTTGGGACACCAATTCAGCAAGAGACCAATGCCTCAAATAAAGTCTTAAGTTTGTTACCTGCTGACTGGCGAGCGTCGTTGCAGACTCTGCCATTTTGGCATAGCTTTTGGCATACTCAACATCTGACAGAAAAGATCAGCACAAGAAGAAGAAACTATAAAAGGCTGCGATAAATGAACTAAACAGCAAACGTTTATTATATTTCTTCAGATTTGACAGAAAATCAAGAGTACCAAGAAATTTCTTCCACTCAAACATTTTAGGACCAAAAATCATAATTTTGTTTTTCTGTTACATCTATTGTTTATATTAATCAAGAGCAGTATTATGCATGTCTCACCCATGGCCAGCCGTTTCTCCATACACCCCAGGAGGTCTTTAATGTACTTTGACAAGGTCTTTGCATAGAGTAGAGCGGACTCGACCCCACTCTCATTCTTCTGCAGAGCCAAGTCAACCTCTTCTTCTTTTGACAGCGACACCTCTGGGCCTGTGGAACCAGGAGAAGAAGCAGACATCACATATGTGGTGTGACTAGAATGTCCCAAAGCTGAATGTACGTATCTCACTTCCACTTTCCAGCATATGTGTGCTTGCGTGGGGGTGTGCGTGCGTGCGTGCGTGCGTGTGTGTGTGTGTGTGTAGGGGGGAGGTAGATTAAAAAAACAGAACAAGATCAGTGAAGTTCACAAGTTGGGAGGGTATGAAAGTACCAGGAACACTTCGACACAGTCTGGTAGCATTATGTTCTTTTTATGTGTCAGAATAGACAACCCTCTCAGCTGCTGGCCACATAGTATTACTCTTCAACAGGCATTGAAATGAGCAACTAGTGTGGAAAAAGCTGCAGAAATAACAAGGGCTGAAGTCGAGGTTTAAGGCGGGTCTACCTCAGGCATTTAAGACTCAGAAGACTAAATTACTCAGCTACAACTGACATTTCAGACTGCCCAGAGCTATAAAGCAATAATTACATGCTTTGTAAAAGAGCCATTAATACCCCTCACATTTGAGGTCAAAGGTGTTTCACACAAATATAGCTCAAAGATAAATAAGTGATTGTGAGGCTAACTTACCAACGAGATCCCTGCTCCCTGGAACGTAGCCCTCAGGATCCACAGAGACGTTGTCAAAAGACTGTGAAAAAGAGGTTTGAGATTAGAAGGAAGAGGAAGGGCACACATACAATCAAAGTCACACATCAGTAGTAGCTGGGGTTTTCAACACTCCAATTAAGTCCAAGAAAAACAAGGTCTTGAGACGTTTTAAATAGAGGTGGGGTGAAATTGCTGCCATTAGTGTGCCTTTTGAGAACTTTCATGTTTCAAAACAAAAATTAGACTAACAAGAGGTCTAAAAGGTGGAAAATAGATAGGTGATGTCTCACCCTGCTCCTTCTGGTCTGGGGGATCCCCAACCCTGAGCTGCTGTCCACATCTCCCATAAGGAAGTCAGAAACTCTGTGGTGTAAACATGGAAAAGAAGAGAGATTGAATAGTCCATTGATCAACAAGCTCCTGCCTTTTCAGGTCCTATTTAGCGGGGGAAAAAACATTGGCGTTGAACCACAGTACTCACACATTGCCGAATGTGAATGCCAAAGTGTCAATGGATGTGTGTATCTCGCTGAATATAGCCTGCTTGTTTTCTGAATTCACTTCCTTGAAGTTAATGCCTGGGGAGAGAGATAAAAGTAATCTAGAATTTCAACGACAAAAAAATCAGAATCATAAAACAGCTTTCCTGACCTTCCCCACTTAAAAATGTGAGCTCTCTGTGGTTAGCTGATGAGATTTTAACACATTAAAAAAATAACAATAAAAACACAAGTGAGAAATTAGGCAACAGAAGAAGAAATAAAACATGTAGGCCTCCTTTCACATCAAATATTCCATTTTAATGACTAAAGGTTTTCTACAGGATTTTCTACAGAGACATTTCAACCAATTTTTCAAGTGGCTTCAACACATTGTCAGTGTACTCCTTTACCATTTTGTATTTGTACTATTTTCATTAGTAACTTACTTGGGTATGAAAAAAAGCCATCTGCCTATGAAATTATTAGTTTTATCAAACCGGTGAAGAAGCAAACCAACATGGAGCAGACATCAGGAGAAAAGGAAGGCTAAATGCATTACAGTAAAGTTTATCTGTTTTCTTCTCTAAGCTTTCAGCTTCTGTTTGTTCGTGCTGAACAGGCTTTTGGATAAAGATAGACTTTTTCATCATCAGGGGAACAGAGACTGATATTTACAGTTATTCCCATTCCAAATGGCAACAAAAGATGCAAAAGTAAGATTGAAATGTCAATTTCCTAATCACTTTGTTTGTTTTGCAGAGACTCCTCTTTGCATTTGTTTCTAACATAACTAATGACTGTTTAGGGCATGAATGCCAGAGAGCATGTTTTAATCTCTGCTTTCTGGAGGAGTAATTGGAACTGGCACAAATCTATTATTGGTTCTTCTTCAATAACCCTCCTAAGCCATATTAAAGAAGTTAGCTTTTGTCAGAGCTAGTAAGCATTTGCATACATTCAACAGTTTTAAAGAACATGACAAAAAAGCATAAAATACAAAAACTAAAGAAGAAGAAATGTGTGAAGTCTGCATGTCATCCTACCAATTCAAAGCGCCCCTTTTTAAAAAGCCTTAACGGTTGTCAAGGTGGAAAATTCAAGGAATATTCAGAAACAATCCCAAATTTTTCCTCCTTTGATAAAAAGTGATCGAATCCGTTGGTCCATCATACATGCTGCTCATACTCAGAAAACAGCAGCTTTTTAAAAGCTGCTGTTGACAGAGTCCTCGGCAGTTTTAGAAAGCCATCCAGGCTGACATTCTCCGTGAACTTGTGCACCAGGCTTTCTTCGCACCAACCATTATGCCCAGGAAGATGACAGCGGCAGTGAGCAATCAGAGGAACCGAAGACACAGTGAGTGAAATCCAACTAAGCAGAGTACTTCCTGTCTGCCCTGCAACAGGAAACACTCGCACAGCTTGAATTCAGTGACATGTAAAACTACAGACAAGCTTGACAGCTCTTACCTCTTCATTCTTCCACCCAGTATTGTTATTTTGTAAATGGAACCAGAAAAATGCAGCAATTTGAATATGTAGCAGGGAACTTTCAATTCCCAGAGTGCTCTCAAGCTTTTGTTTCTCCATTTTATCTTGATTGGAGCAAATTCAGTCCATGTCAGTCACGGACGGGTGATTAAAAATCCAAGAGGTCACGGAATCCCGTGCAAGAACGGCGCCACATTCCAGGGAGACTCTGGAGGCCACCAGAAGAGAGGAGGCGCGGTACGAGCCTCCCTGTTGTGCACCTCCCCGTCTCTGAATGCTAACACACAGCTCTGCACTGGCTTCTTCCTCAGGACATCCTGTGGGTCTCTAACAATGATTCCAGACCTCTGCCTCCCTTGTCATAGCTGAAATTTGGAAACTGCATCATTCAAGTATATAGCCTATTGTTTTTTTTTTATGACTGATTGTAAATTAGGACATGAGCTTTAATAGAATTACGGTACTAGTTTTAAGTGTTCCAATTCTTGGATATACCTAAGTTTATCGCTGATCTGTCTGCGTTGTATTTTGGTCTCCATGATGCTGTTTGTTCACACAGTTGCACTGCATTTTATTACGGACATCAAAGTTAGGTGGAGTTAGTACAAAAGCATGTGCAACACTCTTAAGACTTTTATTTTGGAAAATAGACTTAAAAATACTCATTTTACTACAACTTTACAATTTTACTATTATTTATCTTGAATTGTTCAATAACATAAAACCTCAACAAAAATATACTTAAGTCTGTTTGTAATGTTACAAAATGCTGAAAAAGTAAGGGGCATAAATAAGCGTGTCACAATAAGCAATTAATCGCATGATAAATTAAAATGAGCTTGATCATTTCCATTTTGATGATCAATATTTTTAGAAGAGCAACTTTACAGAGACATTGTGTGTGTGCTTTTTATTTCCATTTTCTTTATCGTTTTGTTTTGGGTTTTTTGTCATGTTTTATTTTGGATATTTAAAATAGCTTTCTCTTCCAGTGTTAAGAGTTCTTTACAAAAATAAAGTTTATTGGTCTTCGAGAGGGCGAACTTGCATTTATATACCATTATCAATATAGCACTTGAATATCGTCTCAAAACAACCATATCATAATAATTACTGGGACAAATTATCATCCAGCAAAATTTGCTAGGTATAAATATTTTTGCTGTGTCTTCTTTTTGCAATAATCTTTTAGCACTTCTAAAACTATGAGCTAACTTAAAAACACCAAGACTTAAATGTATAAAATAATTACTGTTATTCTTATTCTGAAAAACACCAAAAAGGAAAAAAAAACAATCAGCTCTGCACATGTTTTTTAGTTGACAGGAGAATGAGAAAACTAGCAAAGAAAGGAAGTTCAAGCTTTTATTGGAATGTCCTGCATTTTTTCCTGCTTTGCACCCAGTGAGACAAAAAAGCAACATAGCAGCTTCTATCTGGAGTAAAAACTGAGTTAGTCCACTGTTGATTACAATTGCCTTGTTCCTGAGTTATCACAGTCTGCACAAAGTGTCAAATAAAAATAAATAAATACAAGGAAAACAGCTGGAGTGGATACTATTTCATCTGAAATTAGTTAGACAACCATGTGTGTGAAGAAGGAGGAGCCACTCTGGCAGCCATACAAATGCCCCAGGTGTCATGTGCAGGCTTCAAAGAGCAACACAGGTGAGAAGACGACACACTGAACACAGAGAGGGGCACAAGGCCTGTTATCATCTAAACCACGGAGTCTTCCTCTGTCATGTCTCACTGATTCATCTGTCTTTTAAATGCTCCTTCACTGGCTCTTTGTCGCTGTCAGTTTGGTCATGCTTTTATGTGTTTTGCTTGGCTATGAGGGCTGTCCATTTGAGGAGTCAGTTAACATAAGGCACCCCCTTGTGGACAGCTGGACTCAAAAGGAGAAAAAAAATTGAAGCACACTGCAGCACACATCATAGCTTTCTGTGGTATCTCCATTATTTTTTTGTGTCAACATGAATCACGTATATTTTTATCCAGTTTTAGAGAACAGAAAATATTTTGACAACATTTAGTTCAATGTATATCTTTTAGTTTATGTAATAAAAGTGTAATAAAATAAAAAATTTGTTTTCATTTACAAAAAGAATAATACGCAATATTAAAAAAGAACTAGAGAAAATTATTTCTGTGTACTTTTTAAGTAAGTTAGTCAATGATCTTTAGACTTATTGGAAATCTTTTTTCGTTTTGCATTCTGAAAACTGTCAACACTTATCTGAAAATGCAAGAGAATGCAGACGAGCATTCTTAAGGACTAAGTCACACTTCGGAGACAGGACAGGTGACCAGACAACAAAATACCTCACAGCTTAGCAAAGGCGAAGAAAAGACAGAAAATGGACAGGCCCTGAAAAGAGGCCTCTGGAGATGTTGTATAAGGAATGAAAATTACAGCCTTGCTGCCTCCGCTGATTCCGAGTGCAAGTCTGGAGAGGAATTTGTCTGTTGGTCACATCTCGAGCAGATGAGCAGACTTTTTGAGTTCAATGACAAGAAATGGGTATCTGGTGCTTCAGGAATCCAAAGTCTATTGTTGCCATTTTCCCAGTGCCACATCTGCAGCACATCTTTAGCAAACACAAGGAAAACAGTCCTTGTCTGAACTGTTACCCTTCGGTGAACCCTTACTTTGAATGACTGATCAAGCGATATGCTTCATGCTAAGATAATCAGATAACATTAGAATTGGGTTTGGTGGATTGGCATGTACACCTGCCAGAGAAAAAAAAACAAGTCACCTTTGACTTTCGCAATAACTGTGCCAGCAGCTCCGAGGATGTCTGCTGAGTTCAGGGTCCGGTGTTTGCCGATGACGGTCTTGAGAACACGGAGCAGCTCTGCCAAGCGCTCCTGCACCAACTCCGGAAGACCCTCCAGGTTGTCTGGGGACAACAGAGATAGAAAAATAAACCAAGTTGCACAATTGTGAGACTGAATCACGGTAATAAAAATTCTGAACTAATGTCACACAGTAACATCACAAACATGCCAGGGTTTAATTAATTTTCCAAAGCCAAATGCTATATTTCACAATCCCTTAGTCATTTGGCAACCGTGATGCCTAATCGTCAAATTCTTCTCCGGGTAAAAGATACAGTGCATGCTCTGCTGTTATTTATCTGAGCCTCAAGCAAAAAAATGGAAGGAGATAGTTGTGGTTAGGCGACAAACACAGATGTATGCAAGTGCTGGTGATGTCACATGGTTTTTTTTCCCCCTTGACACCATTTACAACGGAAATATTGTATTGTTTGCAGGTAGAGCTGTGTCAGCTATGGTTAGGAAATTCATGAACTTAAAAAGGAGATTATTTGAAAAGAAGTGATCAGATGCTTTTCTGCACTGTTTGCATCATACAGCTCACAAAGAGCATCAAAATCAAGTCAAACTCATCGTAAACATGGTTGTAAATTGACACATATGGTAGCAATTAAACAGTTCCATGTCTCTATTTGAAGATAAAAAGGAAGTAGAAACAACAGAAAAAGCTGCATGCAAAGTAGAAGATCGTGCAAGATTTCTTTAGAGTCAGTGAGGTTACACAAGATGACACTGGAGAAGAAGAATGTATAAAATGTGCCTAGATTAGCCCTCTCTCCACTTTTTCAACCATATCGCATTCTGTCAGTCCCTCTGCTATGAAAGGCATCTGTTTCTTGCGGGACCAAATGCAGCAGCGAGAAGGAAAACCCCGTTTAAAGGAGAACTTGTGCAACTATCCTGGCTCTCTACATGGTGCTTATTCTCTCCATCACAATAAAGCTTTCAGAGTGAAATAAAAGCCATGATGAGTAACAACACACACCAAAAAAAAAAAGCAGATGCAAAAAGCAAGGCAAAAATGTAAAATGTTTGATTTAGCTTCATCAGCAGAGGCGGTGTAGAAGCTGGCACCAGACATTAGGTGAGTTCATGTCTAACTTACTGCTTTGGAATAAGCGGGGGCAGAAAAGTCATCTGTTCTTTGTCAAGGCTACCCAAGCGAGCAGCAGGGCGAGACGAGAGGCAGAATTTATAGGAGTGCTAAAAGGATTTGCCGAGGGAGTTACAAGGCAAAGGTTTGGTGTGTGTGTTACCCTTTCTGCTCCTTCTTACATACACACTAATTCAGCATTCTGGTGTAAAACATACACAATTTCGAGCAAAGACATAGAACTACCATGATGTGATTACTTTTGTATAAAAGACCAATAATATAAAAACAATAATAAATGCAGATTTAGAAAGATCCGACCTTCCTATGTAGTTATAAAGGAAAATGTCTTTTAAATTGAGTTTCACTCCTTCTTTGTCCTCAGATGAGAGTGAGTGACACCTCAGCACCGACTTTGAAGTTTGCTTCCCTATAGACACGGATAATGGATGTTCGAATAAATGTCCTCCCATTCCTTTCAACCCCCTCCCCTCCAGCCGTGATCAACAAGGCTTTAGTGCTTAGCTCTTGGGCTTTTGAGGATTCTCCTATCAAAGATTTGTGTGGGTTAGTGATTAGCATATAAGAGCCAGTCCTAATCAAATGCACACCTGACAGTTAGCACTTAGCATGAAACCAGAGGGGCATGACTGAAGATGCTGCTGTGGGATTACAGAAGTGATGGCTATTTGGATCACTCTTCCTTTTTTACAAACAGGAATTTAATTAGATGAATCTACCTTCCTTTGTTTACAGTCACCCACTGTCAATACTCACGAACACAGAGTAGGTAACCGCTGTGATGAAACAAATAAACAGCAGCCGACCCTTACAGTGAAAGGTAAATCCACAGACAGTGACCTACAAACAAAGACCATGCATGTGCTAATTAGAGTAAAGCCTCAAACATCTATTATAGTAACAACATGCATGAGACGATAGGGAACTAAAGCCCTAACTCCTTCCATATTTTAGAAAGTAATTAAATGTGAAATTTTTATAAATCAGCAAAGATAAGCTTCATTACCTAAAATGATGAAGCTTTCTAGACATGTAGGCTCACACATCGTCATACATGTGCGAGTTGAGTTGTGTTTTACACACGAAGGCTGGGATCAGTGGTTCTGCTGCAATATGTCATCAAGAGGTGCAGTGGAAATTTTACGGGTTTAGTGTGGGAGGTGGTCCATTGTTTCAGCAGCGATAACAGAGCTGAGGCGTATTGTTTAAAGGAAGACCCCCTGCCAAAGCCAGCGCAGTCCAAATCTGCCTGCTGCTTTTGGAACAGCAAGCACATCAGTTGCAGCCACGTTTCATAATGCATCTCAACCATTAATTTGCTACAAGAGCAAGATGTTCTTTACTCACTGTTTTATATGTTTACTTATAAAATTGTATTAACAACAAATACTTAATTTTTTACAACATTTACAGAGCCTTGAAGTATTAATGCCCCCTTTTAACTTTTCCACATTTTGTCACGGTACAACAACAATCTTCAATGAATTTTATGGAGTTTTATTAGGGTTGTCAAAGTTAACGTTTTAAATGTGTGCTTACTAAAATTCCTGGTAAACTGTGTTATTTTGGGAAAGTGTCATTAACGCACAGGGTTCTGTACTTTTTGGATCTCGTCTCGTTTGAAGATTATTTTATTTCAGCTTCTCTATGGGACTGATCTTCTGTTTATTAAAAACGTTGTCTCTAAAAACAGCTCCACTCTTTCTCCACCTCTCCTCCTAATCGATGCTGTCTGACAACGCCACTCACAGCTGACAGGCAGAGAAACATGAACAACCTTGTGATTATTTTACTGCTGTAGACAAAAACATAGTTCAAAATTTTTTTCGACAAGCTGTTATTCACTCCTAAAGCAACCCTAAACATGCATAAACAATGAACAGTTTACATGTGTCCAGATTCAAAAATGATTTTACTTTGAGCAGCAAAGTCAAAGTCTGTTAATCTAAAATACGTACAATGTAACTCAATGTAAAGAAATTCTGCAGATGTCTTAGTGTAAAAAAATCTGCAGAATTTTAGGATTTTTGGCTTTAATAAGCTCCTCAAAGTGAATCTTCCTCATGAAAATCACACTTTTCATGACTACGTGGATCAGTTGCTAATCAAGCCTTTTTATTGTTTCAGTGGTTTGCATTTAACAAAGACAGCATGTGGAAAGAGAACAAAAACAATTCTTAGAATGATATGCAAATATTAAATAGCTGTCAGCTATTAGAGCTCCGCTTAAATTTTATGGCTAAAAACCCAGTCACTATTTTTACGTTTTTACCCAGTGTACGTAAATTAATGGCATCCAAATTGCACCTAACAGTTGGGCTGTCAATGTTTGCCACTAATTGAGGAAAAGAAAAAATTTTACTCTCTGAGAAAATGGCTCTAGGCAAAACAATTAGACACAGATTAAGGTGGAAACAGTATTTATGATCTGTCTGGAACCCCTTAAACACAAGATTTATTGGCAGGCCTTAAAACTTTAGAACTTTTTTCACCATGCAAATAAGAACACTAGATCACAACAAAGTGCTTCAAGATCAACAGAAACTTCTCAAACAAGTCATCCATAACAATCATCTCTGTTGCTACCAATTTGTATCCCCAATGTGGTGACACACTCTAACATGTCATGACAAGTTACTGCAAAAACACACATCTTACTTCTGACTTAAATGAAATACCATGCAGCATCTCAACCATGTACCTTTTAAATTATTATTGCCTCTTAAATTACTGTGCGTAGGAGTCCCATTGTGTCTGACGCAGCTCCCTTTGAGTCTGGTGCAGAGAAGAACCAATCTAATCCAAATCTCCAGGCGGCCTAACAGAGGTTACAGCCTCTGCTCCCCCCACTGATAACGGCAGGCAATCAACTGGCCAGCCTGGACACGCGATCTGCTCCACATGAAACAAGCCTTGGCAGCTCTACTGACATGGTGCTGCTTGGGAAACAGCCCCAGGGCTTTACTGAAAGACCAAGGAGGCATTTTTCTTCCCCCTCCTCCTCTTCTATTTCAGATGGTGTAGGGGTGACACATTGACACCTGAACCACCAGATGATTTCATTTTATTTTTTTTTTTTCAGATGTGTTTCTGTGTACCACATTCCAAACTAGTGACGCACAACTTGCTGTTATCAGTCAACTCATTGTTGCATCATAATGCCCCCTCTAAATGGAAATGATCACTTTCTTTTCATTGCATCAATAAACTACAAAAAGGTAAACTGAATATCCATGAGTCTTTCCCCTCACAAATAACACACAAGAGAGGATTGACGCCACAGATACTTTTTGCATTTCTGGGCTGCCAGCTACAGGTAGAATTGTTTGGTAAGGATTCCATCTCCCAGCACTAATTTTCCCCTCTGTCCAAACAAACGCTGCATTGCCGGGTGGTTCTCAATCGATCCCATACCTTGTTAGGAGAGAGAAAGAGCTATAGCATCACACAGGCTGTAAACACCAGTCTGAACAGCTACTTGCTTCTAACTATGACTCTGTGTGAGGTCTGTGCTTCAAGGTTAATCACAAGTTTTAAGGGCTTCTAGATAGGCATAATAATAAAATACCCTCAGAAGTGGGGGTATGATGGGTCATCTGTATTTCAATTAAGACATTTTTACTTTAAAAGTCAATTTACAGTCCCGTTCTATGAATGGAAATATGTGATGAGGCTTGTTTGTCAGAATGAAAGTACCAATCTTTAAGAAGGTATTAAACATACTTTCATTAAGTCCACATTTCTGTATTATTTTTTTTTTATTGGTCTGATTTCATATTCTAAATCAAATGTTATGTTTTACTAACTGTAAAAAGATCATCTTAATTAAAATGAAAATCAGTTATAAATCTATGTTATGTGAACTGAGTTACTTAATTGAATTAATTTTTCAATAATATGACTGTACAAGATCTCCTTGTGAAACAACAGGCCAAATAAATTAGGCTGGCAAGACGTTTTTGTGGTCCGTCATTTTGACTGATGGCATCCAAAAAAAATCCATCATATTATATTTTTACCAGACAAATTTTATAATCTTACTGATGACATAGGATATCCCGTTGCATTTAATTCTCATTTGGTTTAATTAATATTCAATAAGTCAAATTAGATAATCAAGATCCCATTACACATAACACAGATGAACACATCTAAATTAAACTACTATGCTTAAATTATGAGCAATTCACCTACTGTGGTCTGAACGCGCAGCCTCCTGGTCCACATCCGGAGGACAAATCTGTGCTAGAATTTTTTAAAAATCCTATCCGACCTGGACCAAGTTCATAGGCATTGTGTCCGAGCTTTATGCAATTTTAATTAACTTTAATTAGAGGTCCAAGGCCGAATTAAACTCGACATATTATTTTAATTAAGCTTTCACTGCTTTCTTTTTTATAGCAACGCTTGAGTAAGCAGTGTTACTTTTCCTTTTCATAGCTTTTGTTTAACATGTTCCAGCTCCATTTTGCCACCTGTTGTCCCTGAAAGGTGAGTCAAGTGCAATCATCTGGGATGTGTGACTGATGTAGGATTCTACCTCCACTACATCAGCAGAGCAGAGCGGAGCCGCATGCACATTTAGTTGTGGAGTGTCCTGTGCTCGTTACAGTTTAATTAACTTCTGAACCTTGTTTTCTTTCTTTTCTCATCAAGCTAAACTGACTACTCCTCTATTTAGACTATGAATAACACAACATAGAACTCTCTTTAGGTTTCTCTGTTGTCTGTGCTGCTATACTGGATACTGGATAAAAAGCACCACTTCAGCAACAAGTAGTCAGGGGTGTAAATCATAATCCATTAAAATGATGGACAACCTTCATATTTTTCTGTCATTTAAAAAAAAAAACTTGAATATGGAAAATATTCAACTGCCAAGTGCTTGTAATTTCAAAAAATGTAGAATTTTCAAAAATGAAGGCCTTCAAATACATCAACATTTTCTGCTACTGTCTATAACGTCTCAATCATTAGCAATCATAGCTTGTAGAACTTTATTAATCTGATTGGTGAAACCTGTGGCAAAAAGTGACAGATCAATATGTGTCTTCAACATTTTTCAAACTACTTAAAATTTCCCCAGGTTGCTGCTTTGGTCAATGAAAGAGGAAATGTGATGGAGGACTTTTCAGATTGCTCCATTAAAAAACTTCTTTGTCTGATTAATAGTTTGTCATATGATTTAGTTCAATTATTTACTCAAGTCTTAACCAATTTTAACTTTCTATGCAGCATAAAATGAGCTTCATAATAGTTTCTTTTAGCAAATTTTAAACCAATATTACATTTGTTAAGAACACCTACTGTCTCATCTCCTGTTGCCAAGTTGTAATGCAGATGACAAATGTCAGTAAGAGACGGAAGAATGTAACCTTGAACATGTGTTGTAAAAAAAAAAATAATAATAAAGTTAAAAAAAAAAAAAAAAAATTTTAAACCAATATTTCAAATCCCTGTTTTCAAGTCAAATGTTATTTAACAATCTATCCTGATGAAGGAAAAAAAATTGTAAAGAGCGTTTGTACACATCTAAAAAGCTAAAGCTCCTTTCAAAGCTTCAATTCAATACCACTGAATGTAACATCCTTCACTAGCAGGAGCCCAAGTGTCAAATACAATCCTCTCCATGACCAAAGTCCTCCATAAAAATCCAGCATCTTCAACCATAAATTGAAGCCTGGGATACACACCCTCACCACAAGCTTGCACAAAAACATCCTTCAGCATCACACAGGAAAGTTACTGCCCAACAAATCCCTCCTATCTATCCAATAAGCTGTAAACCGTTAAGATATAATGTGCTAGATTTGACTTCTTTTGATTGAAACTAATACCTGTAAGTGGTCTCTTCTGGAGGATCAGGCAAACTTTTTGTAAGAAGATATGACTGATGAGATAAGGCTATTTAAAGCAGTGGTGGCTGAACGGCCAGAGAATACGGCGTTAAAACGGATTCTCCAATCAGGAAAGGAAATTTAGGCCTTTCCTGATTGATACCAGTTATCAGTTTCTGAATTTACGACTCCAATTTTGACCAGTCTGGATTCTTGTCTTTCACCAACAATACATAAAAGTCAAAAATGTGCTGCTAGTTCTTTAATACGTGTAGCAATTCTGAATCCAACAGGAAAAGAATTAAAATATTTTCCCAATTAAAGCATCAAATCACATGTCCCCCCTACCTTTACACGATTTTTATTGAACTCAAAAATAGTGAATCAAAATACAAACTTGACCTGAAAATACAGGAAGTTCTCTGTATGTATTTAATGAATACCAAAACTAGAATTGTCCATATTTCATCTGAAGATATAAGAGCCAATCAAGAAATAATGTGTGTGTCTCCATTAATTCATGCCTCTATAAATTAAGCTGCTTGAAATGTTTAAAACTACTATAATATGGTGAATAAATCCCAACACTGCAGGAAAATACACTGAAAAGGTCAGGAGGTGGAGGCAAATAAATTCCTTTTTTTCCCCAACTGGTTACATAATTGACCACAGATCTCATTTTTAAACAGGAAGTTAATAAACTAGCCTCTCCTTAAAAGACAAAAAAACCCAAAAACATTTAAAATGTGTTCAACATACGCCCTAATGTTGAACAGTAACTCAGTTACAGAGTGGTACTCTAAAACACAGGACAATGCAGCTTAACTGGAGTTCCGCCAAATCCTATCAGTCATGATGACACCCAGAGCTAAACAATGACACACGTTTTTATTTTGTGAGTCAGCAGGACTTATTCCTCAGTCCAAGACATTCAACCCTTCTTCTTACACAGCACTGAACTATGTCCTTTAGAATAGTTCATCTCTGACCAAATGTTCACCCCACATTACAAACTAAATACTGGAGGCTTTTAACTGCAACTTCAGGACAATGCACTGACATATTTGTTTTACACTGAAACGGTGTCAGTGTGTAGTCTGAAGATTAAAAGAGCTAAACTAAACTCTCTCAAGCAAATATGACAGTGATACAATGTAAGGTAGTGTTCTGATTATCATTTCCTTGTGAAAAAGAGAAGTTTTGAGTTAAAAACGTCTGCCCACCCAGCAGCAGCGGTCTATACAGGCTGACTATAATGTACACCACACACTAAAACACATTCCTACAATTTCTGGGCTCTATAGAGGACAAACCACAACACTTCTTGGAAAATTTCCACAAGTTCTGGAAAAGAAAAGAACATTTCCGGGCTAAATTTAATGCTATTTTTTTTTTTGAGGGCACAAAAACAAAAGAAAAGCTAAATAGTAAAAACCAACAAAAGATTGAGTGTTTCTTAAAGAAAACCATTTAGTTTTTGTGCTGTAGTTTTGTCTTGCATAGACTTCATTCGCATTTGTGCTGTTTTGAGTCTTGCAGGTGTTTTATCATTTTTTTAGATTTTTTTAGAATGGGAGGAAACTTTCCTTTCATTTCACATGAGTTTAAGCTTCTAAATACTCATTTTGAATTTCAGATTCTGGCATAAATATAAATTTATTTTATAGAAAAAGTCACTCATACCTGCAATTAGCCTATTGAAGGCTACAAGCGAGCATTTGTTTAAGAGGAATGTAGAGTATGCAGGAGAGAGGGGGGAAGGGAAAGGGCCCGCAGTTCTGCTTGTAGACGACTCTTTCTTCATGCCGACGTAAGCCATTGACAGAGCCGTCTTATTCAAATGAAACTGGAATGAAAATTTGTGAATGAAGAACTTTTGGCATTTCTCCTACCTATCTCTTTTTAATTCAAGCCCTACAGCACTGTGCAATTAACGCTCTTGCTTCATGACTTAAATTCTTGCTAACCCAGCCATTGTGGGAACTGCAACCTCTTTAAATAGCTTAACGCTAAAATCAGCTCAAATAAAACATTTAACTTCAATAACTTTTAACAATTGCTCTCTTCAACATGGTTAGATCCATAACTAGATGTGTATTTTCACAAGGTGTGAGATGAAGTTATGTTGCCTTTGTTTTTTATTAGTAAAGTTCATGGTTTACAATTTTGATCATTTAAAGCATTATGGGAAGGCAAGAGACTAAGGTTCATAAATCAGGGTGTGTCAGAGGGTCATATGGGTGTTTACAGAGGCTAGCAAAACTAATTATACTCCTTGAACTTTTTCACACAGCGTTGCATTATAAACAAGTAAAATCCACTGGGATTTTACTGCACAATCCATGTTGCAATATTTTTGTGTGCAATTTTTCAATTACATAAGCTTACGAGGATGCAATGTTGGGTAGGATATTATATTTTAAGACTCATGCATTCAAGTTCTGTACACTGATAATATGTTTGGTGAAAAAAAATTAAAGGATTTTTTTTTTTAATGTAGGTAAACATTCAGAAACATCAGCAGAAAAATCAGAGGAAAAAACTATGTGGATAAGAAGTCCAGGGATGATCAAATACTCTAGCATCTTTTAAAAGCCCGTCACTGTTTTTTGCACATTTACTATTATACTGCCAACATTTTGTGTTTCAGCATACCCACCAGGTAGCCACCAAAACCTCAGAATGCATCTAAAATGCACTGTGGTGTGTATTCCATGATAATATGCACTTTTTTATGTGATGGATTGACACAAAGTAGTGTATGATTATGTAGCAGAAGAAAAATTATACACAGGTTTTAAGCTGTTGGACTTTTGCAATAACAGAACTCATTAAGCATCAACCTTTTACTTGGATTAAATTCCTCCGCAGTCTTTAGACACCAGCTTATTGTACACAGAGTGACCTGTGGGGGCAGTTACATAAGACAGGGAAAGCCAACATCACAATCAGATCCCTGAAAAAAAAAAAACCTCAAGTGCAAAACTGTGGTTGTAAATGGCATGAGTCCAGTTAACATAAGCTTACAGTTAACAATGAATCTCCCTGTAGTTTTCCATCAGCCAAACGCAGACTCCTCTTCTGCTGCCTCCAGCAAAAAACTAGCAGGAGCTCAGGGAGACAAAACAAGCATCTTCCAAGCAAAACTTCTAAGTTAGTTTGGTTTTTTTTTGTTTATTTTATTTTTTTATTTTTTTCAGAAACACTGAGCAAAGTGAAGAACAGAGTCTGAAATCTGGAATGAAACTCTGCAGGGTCTCAAAACAATCTTAATTTCACACAGTACTCCAGTGACAAAACTTTCAGAGAATGAAAATAATAACAAAGCCGCTGTGATGTTTTGTGTTTTGCTAACCTCACCACGTTCCTCTCTACCTTGCCTTCGCAACATTGTTTAACCGTAGAGAGGGGCTGGTTCTGTGGTGGTTTTATACTTGAAGCAAACATCATAGAAGACGTGCTGCTAGTCACAACCCAAAATCTGACAGGGTGAGATCACGGGCTGCCTGGAATTCAGCTTTGCCATAATGATAATCCCTATTAAATATTTTTGATGACGTCTCTCAGGTTTAAATCTAAGGGTTTATTTACAGGAAAATATTTCCAGGGGAAAAAAATGAACATTTGAGGATAATAAGAAACAAAAGACTGAAGCTAAATAAAAGACAATATCCAATTATAGCCAAGTTCTTTCACTGGTCTGTTCTTCATCTCATTTGTTTACACCTTTGCTTCAGACATGGCGATGTAAAACAGACCTTCAATTGTAACTTTGTCCAGACTTTGAAACCTTCCTGACCCTTCAGACAAAAGCCACATGTCCTCCAACTGCTGTGGAATGGAAGCACAAAAACGCACAAGTGAAGACAGACGACAACTTGAGAAACACTGAGACCAGCAAATCTGAACCACGGAGCCATCACATTGCAAATTAAAAACATGCTTATTAAGGATTAGGCAAGGCCTCAATGACACAGGTCCTCTACAGTTGGGCAGTAACATGTGACAACCTCTGTGTTTGATGAGGAAGCGCGCATAAACTCCACAACCCAGCTTAAAAAATATACACGGGAGATGACGGGTGTCTGTCTGTAGAGACGAAGGAACCTGCCAGTAATGCTCCATTAACAGGAAGCAGGAGCCAGACAGACTACTAACCATACCCAGTGTTTACACTGCACAAGACTTCAGGAAATTCAAGAGAGGAATGCATAACTCATCGACTGCCACTTGATCTGCAGACTAATCTGCTTTTAGATCAGATTTTACTTGTGATAAGTTGCTCCCTGGTGGCAGAATTATTAGTGTTTTACTAGTCTTATATAACTACTGATCGAAAAGTTAATTTTCTTTGAAAAACTTCACATATTCTTGATACCATTTAGCAGGAAAAACAGAAAAATGATTACTTACACCAAGAGGAAGTGGTTTACACGATTGCAGTAGCATCACACAACGGTTACCCAATATTTTGCTTTTGTAAAATGTTGAAAACTGACAACAAAGCCACAGTCTAAATGACAGTTTGGGGTCGTGCGGTATGATTTCAGCCACCTGCTGAATAGGGGGTTGTTGCTAACTGAAAGGTGAATACCCCAAATGTTTTGGCGATGGCACAGAGTAACACTCAGCAAGACAGAAGCCAAGGTTCTCACTCCTCCAGCGAGAAGAATGACTAAACAACTCACTCCCTCTGCCCGATATACAGTAGGACCCTGCATGTTTGTTTTTGTGGGTATGCATCTTGCAGAGTGGTGGCGTAAGCCCTAATTAGTGGAACATTCCTTATTAATTAAAAAGTATCCAACTCACCAATAATTTCAAATAGCTCAAAATGAAGCTGTTTCATAATGCTGCTTTAGAGCTAAGAAACTTTTTTTAAATAGCAACATATAGGTATATAGAGGCTGACTCATAGTGAAATAAACCTTTTCTTTCCTCTATACAAAGACTTGCCAGCCTCCCACTGGCAGTGTTTATACAACTGTGTGCCATAATATTCATATGTGTGGGTGGAATGTTTGTATGAGTCTGCAAACAAAAAGTTAAGCCATCAAGTAAGCAGGAAAACAAAGAGAAATTGCGTTACCTGTCTCCTATCTACAGTCTGCCTCTTTTGTGCATTTGTGTGCAAGTATTAATGCGTGGGTGAGTGGAGTTGATGACAGCGTAGAAAGTTCTTCGGTGTGTTAAAAGTGAATCTGGAGTCTTGACTGGAGATTCTGGCTGATTGACATTATGGTAAATTGTAACTTTTAGTTAGAGCAATACAAAAACACTTGTCAGTTTTGTTTGAAGCCTGTGGCTTCTCTTAAAACAAAGCAGAGATACAACTGGTTCACTTTGCTGCCTGTCAGTGATCTGGACAAAAACAACTCTGCTTGCAGAGTGCTAGCTCTCTGAAAATACTGAGATTTGAGTTTCCTTTAGAGCAAATGGACAAAGAAATCTAACATAACACCTCGTCAATACTTGTACTTACAGCCACTGTCCGGATATTTACATACATTATAACATCTCCGTCTGACATTAAGTCAGACAAAATATATTTTACTTTAGGTCAGTTAGGATGACCAGAATTATTTCTATTTGTTAATTGGCACAATAATGAGAGTGAATTTTTGGTTTCCCATGGTACTGGTCAATTTGTGAAAATCCAGATGTTTATCATATGGCATTCTTAGCTTCTAATAAGTTAACTTACAATATTTATATTAGTTACCGATGAGAAAATTTTGTTCAATATTGAAATCTGGTATAAATATTTCAGGGTGGCCGACAAACCTGACTCAATGGCAAATTTAGGTAAACTATTGTGAGTAGTTTGTGAACTGATACCAAAATGTTTCACCAAAGTCATAAAGTTTAAAAGACGGTTTTACCAAATACTGAGCAAACAACCGAATTTGAATTAAAAACAAATTGAAAATTGTCAGATATTTAGCAAATATTAATAATTGTATTAATGCAAACAAGCTTAAACTGGAAATGTTTAGACTGATGTAATGTCACTCAACAAGAAAAAAAGGTTTTGTGTCACTTTGCACAATGTATGTAAACATCTGCAGCTGAACATCCATGTTTAAATTCTGGAGTAACAGTTCAGAAATGCAGAGCAGAAATTAGATGTTACTATCATAATCTTTGTCATATTATTCTAGGAGCAGTAGAACTAACCATTGCTTTTGTGTTTTAAATAAAAAAGATTAGATGAAGTTATACAAGTTTTACTCTTACAGTGAGACATGACATGTTTGCCAAATAAATTACCCAAAGATTGTCACCAAAATAAAAAGCAGGCAACTAACAAAAGAATAAACTTTACTCACCCTAAATTCCCCAAACAGTCCCAATGACAGACATAACATTTAAGAAAAAAACCCACCATGTTCCAACTCTATCAGAGCTCACCTTTGTGTTGGAAAGCATCCTTGAGGTTCAGAAGCACATCAGCGAACCACCTCACATCATTCACCAGCTGCAGAAAATAGTCCGAATCCACTCCTGGGGCCCCCATGAGTCGGGTTGGCAGGCCCATGTTGCTCAGAGAGGTGGGGTTCTTGGTGCTGCGACCCATGGTCCAAGTCTTGGTGGATCGGGGTGATACGGATTCTTGGGGTTTGGAGGCAGGCAGTGGAAGCTCCTGGACCTGCTTTGTCCCAGTGCCTCCACCGATGCTGCTGGTGGTGCTGCTACTGCTGCTGCTCTTCCGTAGCATCCCAGCAGTCAGGGCAGCCGCCACCCTTTACAGGTGGCACAGTTGACCGGCTAGCCCCTGAACTCACCACAGTGCCCTCGTCCCTGGACGGCTGAAAAACAGAGCACCATCGGTAAAAACAGGAGCTGATGTAACTGAGTTTTGCTAGTGTATATTTAAAGCTGGCCTGAGGCCTAAGTAAATATGGCTGCTGCTTAGAGGCGCCACAACATGAACCCTCAATGAGCCCTTAAATTTGAAGTATATTCTCATCATGTGTGTCAAGAATGAGCAGACTCAAACTCATTCAGACATTTTTGGATTGATTTTCAAATTCAAGAATTACCTGATGTCTCATTTGAAATTATACAAATCTATACAGAATATGTATTAATGTATAGATAAGTAGTTTTGTAAAAACAGTAATAATTCAATGCTAACAATTAAATAATTTCCACAACTTGTAGCTAAACTGGGATCACACCTAATCCACAATGTAAACAAATCTCAACAAGTAATCAAAAGTAGGACATAACTGTAAAGCAAAAGTAAGAGTGTTGAAGTTACAGCTCTCCTTGAGGTTCAGCTGCTTGTAAAACTGTCTCAATTAGTTTTGAACAACTTGACAACTGAGAGACGTTTCTACCCATTCGTCTTTGCAAAAGCTCATGTCTGATTCAATGAAGAGCGTCTGTGAGCTGCAGCTTTCAAGTCTAACCACATGCTTTGATCTAAACTTTTAAAATGTTCCTTGGGCTGCACGTTTAATGTCATTGCACTGTTAGAAGAGGAACCTCCACCCCCATCAGTTTTGCAAGGCCTAACAAGTTTTCTTCTAATATTGTCCTATATTTAGCTCCATTCATCGTCCCAACAAGTAGAACCACCATTCCTTTCCCTGCTGAAGAAAAGCAGCCCCACATTATGAACCTGCCACTACCATGTTTCACAAAGGGGATTGTGTGTTCTGGGGAAAGACTGCAATAATAAGGCCAAAAAATTATGACATTGACTCTAAAAAAACCCGTTAAGACAAACAGAACAACTTATATGCAATGCCTGAGAGGAAGTTGTGGGGACATTACAGTTTCCGTTCTCCACCGCCAAGCTGACTGCAGGCTGTGCAAAACAGAGCTGTTCTTTAATCATATAGAACCACTGCAATAAGTGTGCATTTAAATTGTGAACAGAGTGTGCAAACTCTGGACAGGCACATTTCGAATTAAAACATTTTTTTTTTCACAGAACAGAATAAAAGGTCCACGAAGTCAAGTTTAGAACTGAAGCTGATCAAAGAAAAACAAAAATCTAAATATTTTTAAATAAACTGTTTAATATGATATCATTTTAAGTTACAGTTTAAAAGTACAGTATATGTAAAACTATGGAGGTCTGCATTTCTGAACAGTCTTACAAAGGTAGAGAAGTTAAAGATATATGGTTAACGATATATAAGGTGGGGTTCACCTTCTGGGCTTCCAGACATCGACTAATGAAGAAGCACTGATAGATTTATCAACTATCAAGATAATCCTTATTTTTAAGGTTAGTTAAAAGTTTAGCTAGTTGTCTTCCACACATACATACACATACAGCTTGGTGTATGTATGTGCAACGCCATGCATTATTTTTCTTTCACTTCACAATTATCAAATCTGAATGCTTCGTTTTACAAGGAACTGTATTTACCAAACGACGCAATCTAATTGAAGTGACTGTAAAACAGAACTGATTCTGTCATGCCATCAATTTTGATTAATAGCTATTATAAAGTTTATTGTCCAAACAATTAGCACAGTGCACAGATAACTTTGACTGAAAGTGGGCTCCCAAATTAAATTCTGCTTCAGGCCCCAAAAAACATTGGACCGGCCCTGAGTGTTGTGCCGTAAACTATTTAAATCGATATACAACTTCAGATTTATATACGTTACGCTAAAATATAATAAAACAGTTAATACAGTGTTTATTTACATGAAAAAGCTAAATTTTTAATAAAAGGCATCTTATTTACACCAGTTTCTACGTAGTTTAATTTAGTAAATCCAACCGTTAGACGACGTTTTGCTTTAACCAAACGTTAGTAACATAAGCACTCATAATTTTTAACAAAAACAGGACTGAAATTACAAGCAACAAGTTAAGTCACCAAGCGAAGCACACAACCCTAGCTTACAAACAATAATACTTCAGCTTTTCATTTTCCCCGATTGAAGTGATGATGCCTACCGCCTGGGAAACAGCCCGACCGGGTCAGAAACTGCTTTGCTGGCACAGTTAACTGCGCCTTTTTAAAACTCACCTGCCAGGCAGTTTGGAAACATAGTAGTAAGAAAAGTATCAAAACAATGTCTTAAATCTTCTCCAAAGCAATGAAAACCATGGGACGTTCCGTTAGGCAAACGTAAATCCTCACAAAGGCAGAACGTTCGTGAAAACCAACTGTACATCGACAAGAAGCAGACTATCGGCAACTCTGGAGTCAATCGTAGTTTACAAGACTAGTTGTCACGTGACGGATGACTTGCCTTCTCATTGGTTAAATTCTCTCTTCTCTGGTGCATTCAGGTGCCTACGGAGATTTTTAAGTCAGAGGTAGAAACCACTTTTTTCTTATTAACTGATTTAAAAAAATGCGTTATTTATTTGCGAGTCCAATTTTTTGGTTCATTTGAATCACAACAACGTCTAATGATAACTGTACGGACTACACTTATATATTAAGATGTGTCAATAGAACAGACAAGTTGAAATGTATGACTATGCTTGGGGGTGGGGGGGTTTCTAGTCAGATAATGTACATATTCTGGGAAAAGTTTTGAATTATCTTTTCAATCTTGGATAAGAAATAGAGTATAAAACAATATTCGTAATTTGACTTTATCTCCTCGTTTGATCGATCATCAACCTATTTGTTTGCCTTTATATTTATTAAATTCAGTTTTAATTCCATTTATTTTCAAGCATCATATTTATATGGTCAAATTAAATCAATTATATAAAGAAATTCAAAGTTAATACATTCCAGTTAAATCTGATTCATTCTTGCAGTCAAGAATGGATTTGGCCATGTATTTGGCCTATTATCCAAATACATGGCCTATTATCCAGCCATGTATTTGTGCATTAATTCTGTCCATGATTCATACATTACCCATCTTACCTAACAGTTTGTCCATTCCTTCTCATTTTGGAGGCTTTTATTCAGAGTGAACTTTTGTACTTGTACTATAGAAATGTAGGAAACTGGAAATTTAAGTCTGGAAAGGTTTTGAAATGTAACAATGTATAGGAACCCTGAAAGATTCTGTTGATGGATACCTTCATTCATCTTGTTTAAGCTGAAAAGTAAGAGAGATCTTAATACTGTCAGAGATAAAAGGTCAATTATCTTCCCATCAGCTCTGATCAGTTTGTCTGACAAGTATTCTTTCATTTTAAAGCTATTTGTGTGTATATATAAATACATAATTTATATCTGCAACACATTTAAGCGCTACATTGTTTTGGTCTGTACATTCATTCATAACATCTGACTAAAAGAACATTTGCCGTATATTTGACGTGAACTTTGAACACTTTAAAAGGGCTAAACATTTGGGAAGTTTTTGTTTGAAAAAGTGTGACATTTTTACATGAAAAATGTGCAGGCAACCTGTAATAAAAACATGCCTAATATAAAGGATTACTTAAGAAAATGAGAAACAAAAAACTAAATCCATTCCAAATATTGTCCCAGTTAAAAATTAAGAACACTGCTGACACCCCTGCTGCCATCTAGTGTCCATGAGCCCCATAGACTTTAGTTTTACTCAACTGTATCGGCAATGTAGCAGTTAACCATGAAACAAATTCAAAAAATAAATCCAACTAAACTGTATTATCAGGATTTATCTTTATTTTCATATACAAAAAGATGAATGTATTCTCATCTAGTTTATAGTTCTAAGCATTTCAATGCACAGATAGTTTTCATTCATACCGATTTAAAGAAACCAAACAACCACACACATGCGCCCACACACACACAATTCACATAAACAGGGAAGGTCACATGGTTCCAACATTCGTTCACACTATAAGAAAAAAAATATGCTGACTGCAAATGAAAAAAAAAATACAAATAAAAACTATGATTTTGCTTTCACAGGATTCACACATGAAAAGGAAGAAACCCTTTACATTTAGCAAGTAAATATATACACAATACTTGACTTTTTTAATATATTTTTTGTTGAAGATGAGACTGACTCCGTGTTAGTGTTACTAAAGATACTGCATGAGGTAACATGGTTTTTTTCGGTTCAGAAGAGCTGGGTGTAAGACAGCATTTGGAGGTAACAAGCGGTCATGGCAGATTTTACCACATGACACACTGTTTGCCTGGCACGATTCGAAAAAAAAAAAGCACCTGGGCCACGTTCAGCTTCCGCACTAAAGTTTTAAACGCCTGGGTTCGTTTTCTTTTTCCTGCCCATCAACAGACGCCCGTCAGAGGTTGATCCAGGTGTGAGGAGTTGTTCTGTGTTGATCTGCAGAAGATTAAGTCACAGCTGAGTTTATTAACTATTGCTGTATAGTAAATATTGCTGGACCATTGGACCATGCACATGGAAACTGTCAGCATGAATCCCGACGGTGCTGCATCAGTCAGTCATGTGGCTACAAACACAATGATGGTTTTCCAAAAAAAAAAACAACACTCAAAAACATTGTTCAGTGTCGACTTGATTATTTTCCCCAGAATTCCTTTTTACCAAAACTGCACATCAGCGAGAGCTACAGACCACTGTTTTAAAGAAAGAAAAATAATCACTACCTTTCCACACCACTAATCAAAGCACAACAGATGAGCCTGTGTGTTGTCCAACGTGGCTAAACTATCACTATAAACAGGTCAGAACATCACATCAGCAGGTTACTATTGAGGCAATACTGTTCAAACAAGTGGCCAATCACAGAAGCCGCCACACCAAACCATAAAAATATTTGTTCGATTTTCTTTTTGTTGGTGATATACACGCTAATTTTTAAATGCCAGTGCCACCCTCACAACTTCTAAATAAGATGAGTCAATATCATAAACCACTGATATCAGTAACACTTCTCTTAAAATGATCAAAAACCACAGGGCTAGATAACTTAAATGGATTGGTAGCAATAGTGTCAATAAATCTCTTTCTGTAACTGAAAAACAGAACTGCAAATGCCCTGATTCTTTACAAGTGCATCTTAGAAAATTGGAATATAATCAAAAAGTATTTTTGTAATTCAATTCGGAAAGTCAAATTATAGGTTCGTTATACAAAGTCATGTAATTTAGTTGCTCATTTCTATTAACTTTGACTATTATAGCTTACAGCTAATGAAAACCCAAAAGCTAGTTTCTCAGAAAGTTAAAACATTGCATAAAATCAGTAAAAGTATTTTTAAGGCTAATAAAAACATTTTTCTTTCCTTCCATTCAGCCTTCCTTTAAAATGCTAGGATGAAGCACTATGAACAGACATTTTTTTTAGTGACCTTTAGGATTTTTAATTTTAATACAGAAATGTTGTGGCTATGTTGACGCCAACACAATAATGGAGCAGACTGCTGAGTTGGCAGATGTTCAGCACACTGTCATTGAAACTCCTCCACTAGGAGGGCAAGCCACAAAAGGTCATTGCAAAAGTAGCTGACTGTTCAGAGTCCTGTGTGGAAGCATAATAATGGAAAGTTCAGTGGAAGGAAAACGTATAGCAGAAAAAGAAGCACAGATTGGCACAGTGCCTGTCCTGACCAAGTATTGAGGGAATATACTGTACTGCCTATTAAAAATATTTTTTTACTCATATAGTAGTCAAAATTTCTGAGAAACTACAATTTGTGTTTTCATTGGCTGTAATGTACAATCAACATTAAAATATAAATATAAAATATTTCCTTCTGTGAGATTTAATAATATCTGAGCCTCACTATTTGAATTAAATGAATTTTCAAAGATACTCAAATTTATCAAGATGCCCCTGTATATAAAATGTAAAACAAAAAAAATAATATTTAAGTATTAGGCGTCTGTGTGTATAAGCATATTTACAGGAATCTGCCTCTCTTCTTTTTACATTTGTAGGGCATATACATTGTGAAAAGTGGTCAGGTTCTATCAAAAATGGAAAAAATAAAATCCAAATAAAGACAGAGGCCACCCACCTGCAATAAATCCTCTCAACTACTAAAACACAATAAAATACATTAAAACAACTCGATATACATGTAGAAAAAGCCTGAGGTACTTGTCAGAATATCTGAGGTCAGTCTGGAAGAGTAAGCAGCTGAAGGCTTACCCAGTCAAAAGGAAAAACACAAAACTAAAAAAAAAAACAATAAAACCCACAAAAAACAGGTTATTAGCCTCACATAATATCATGGATAGTTAGTGTTACATTAACAAACAATACATGTACATCTACAAATCCTTGAGTATCCTGGAATAGTCACAGCAGCATAACGGACATTCAATGTATGGTATTCATATTATGGTACAACTATGGCATTGCATTTGAGACAAAGGCAACCAATTTGAGCTCTCCTTGCATGACATACAGTGACTGAGGTATCTGTGGACCCGTGTCCGACTGAGTCTAGTAACCAAACACAGATGACTTAAAAAATAAAAAAAATGCATGACAATCACAAGGATAAACCCTCAATTACCTGTTCATCGTCCTTACTTTAAAAACACACACTCTGTCTAAAATCATTCAGATTCTCTCGCGCTCGCACACAAATGCATACAGATAAAATTAAGAATGTGTAACATTGCAACTCCAGACAGCATCCGTCAATGCCCCTGGCACTGGCAAAGGAGTAACTCTGAATTTTAGCAATTAAAAAAAACAAACAATAATCCAGGAATATGTCCATGTTAGCTAGCTGGATCGCTTGGCTCTCAACTTATAGAAATGTTCCAAAGAAGCCTGCTGGATACCTGAGAGGTAGTTCCAAGGACAAGACATCTGCCCGAAATCTTCAGAAAGTCCAAAACGTCCAATATGACTGCTCAGTTCGGATTTTGCTCCCTCCCTTTAAAAAGAAAAAAGCTGTGCGCCGTTCTTTTTTACTCTCTCTCCATCTCATTCTGAAGAATTCACAGGTCAGAAAGAAGGGAGCACTCTCCAAATGTGTAAATCGAGAAGCTTCGACCCCTGAGGAAGATGAATATATTTTTGTTTAACAGTCTCAATGTTTCCTCCGAGGTGTGCAGCGTGTTGTCTGAGGTTTGGAGCGAAGGTTTTTCCAGAATTTGGCCGCAGACGGGAACTCCGACAAAGACAGCAACTCATGAGGAAAAAACAAAAATTAAAGAAAAAGACTAAAACGTGAAAGAAGTACATGCGGTACTGACAACATTTAAGGTTTGACACAGAGGTGGGTGTAAAATGTGCCTATCGCATAGCTTATTACTATTTCAACTACAGCAGATGGATGCCTTAGTAAACACAAAGGAACATTAAACAGAAATAAAATACCAGTATTGAGATAAAATAGCAGCTGCATATAAGTTGCTAGGGTGACAGGGAAGGGGAGTGGGACTGAGTTGTTAAATATTAACGAAGATCCGCTGAGTTTGGGTTTGAAAATTAAAAACAAAAAAAAACAAAGAAAAGTCAGGAGCTCAGGTGAGGCAAGTTGTCACCCGTTTAGGTACTGGACTCTTTGGGAGGTAGGTCCTCGTTGATGAGAGACGTCACAATGGAGGCTGGGCTGTCTGAGGTAGTGCTGCCTATCGTCCTGGCGATCTGGCTGATGCGCTCCTCCACGCAGCCGGCTGACAGTCGTGCCTCAGCGTCGTGGTCCCAGCATTCCTCGATGGTCTCGCACATCTGACTCAAGCCCTGCAATCGAAGATGGAACAGGAAGTTTCAGTGGCATCTTTGGTAAAAACAAAAACAACTACAGGTCCTTTACCTCAGGCCAGGTTGGATGTTATACAACAAATGCTAACTTTTTTGCTATTAGTGGATAACAGCCATTTGCAGTATTTTCCCAGTGTTTAAACACTATTTGAGTATTTAATAACCAAAGTGCTACCACATAAACGGCTTAATAGCAAAAAGATTTTATCATCACCTACAGAAAAGCAATATAAAAAAAGTTTACATTTTTTGTCACTTACTTCAGAAAGTGAATCTCATACTACTACCCAGTGCTTATTTGTTGTAATCATTGCTAACAGATATAACAAAAAACCTTCTGTGTCAGAAAACGTACAGAAGATCAATATAAAGAACATCTTAAACAGAAATGTCAAGTTTCTGAAAACTGTTTATTTATATGCATGAATATTTGGTAGGAACTCTTTTTACACCAATTATTGCATCAATCCAGAATGCCATGGCGACAATCCTTGTGAAGCTCCAACAAACTGAGATGGACTTTGCTCGACAATCCTGTCGAGGCTGTGGTTATCCCTATCGGACCTTTTTTTACACAACTTTTTCCTTCCACTCAACCATCTATAACCATCACATTATTCCTACTTCTTCAGCAATGACATTTTTGTGGTTTACTATCCTTATGAATATTATGATTTCATGAGATAAAAGTTGGAGTTTCCACTGTGTGTAAGCCATAATCAACAATATTACATGTAAATAAAGGCTTGAAATATTTCACTCTATATAATGAATGTATATCATTTACAAGTTTCAACTACTGAAATGAGTGTTCCAATGCCTGTACATTGTCAGCCAGCTTAACACCATGTTTGTTTGACTCCATCAACACAGCAACTTCCTTTTATACCTCAAAATAAGCATCTTATACCAAGTGTTCAGCTGAGAGCACTTACCTTACTGTCCAAGGCTCATAATAGCTCTCAGTCACCACACCGTAATATTGGGTCTTACAAACTAGCCATTGGTTCAGCCCTCATCTATTGTAGGTAAATGCTTATACCGGCAATCTATTCAAAACCATGTTCTTTGTTTCTTCAAAATATGAGACTAACAGGGGTCATAATGCTCAAACTTCAATAATTAAAATCGTGCAGGCAGCAACTGCAGTTAGAGTGACAACATTCACTTTGACAAGGCATTGTGACATTTAAGTATTGGGAAATGTTGCTACACCCGTAGTACATTCATCAGTTTAATAGTCCATTCATTACAGATGAACAAAAACATAACGAGTTCAGAGAAATGTAAAATTTAAGTAGATTTACTGGAAATAAGGATGCAGCACATCCTGGTGTTGGAGTTGGAAATTCTTCCATGATTACTCACCGGATGTTTGAGCCAGCAGTCCTTGATGGCTGGACGCATCTTTTTGTGCACGACCACATCCTGGAGGTCCTCCAGGGAAGGATGCTGACCTATTTCATCCTCAAACGGCAGCATGTACTCGCCAACTGTACCTGAGGAGAAACAACAGGCCAATAGAGTGGAAACATAAGAAATAACCATCAGAACAGAGAATAACTATATCTAACATTGAATCTTTGGCCCTGATTGGACAGCTCCACAGACAAAATATAAACAAACCCCTTGTTTGCCAATACCACCTAAAGCAAGATGACCTTTCACCCGTTGGTGAAGTAACATTCCTGCACTGTTTGACTTACCGTCTGTCTCTGAGCAGCGGGACACCAGCTCCCAAAGCACCAATCCCATTGCGTACATGTCAATCCTCAGGAAGGAGTCTCGCTGAAAGTTAATGGCTCCCTCCAGCACCTCCGGAGCCATGTAACGCCTCGTACCGACCTGAAAAGAAGAACGGACTCCAATAATCTTCAAATTCACAAAGGCAAGCATTTCAAATAGTCTGAATGAAAGAAGTTTCTTCTGGAAACAGACCTGTTGCAAACTGTTAAATTATACTCCAGCATTTGGGAGTCAGACTCTTGCATGTTCCCATTCTGTAATAATTTAAGTCGTTTGAATGATTCACAAAAAAAATCTAATTACAGCAACCAAATGTACAAAAAATGAGTAAAAGGTGCTCCAAATATAGTCCACTGTGAAAGTATTCATGTAGTAAGCACAATCCTAAATGTTTGTCATTATGAAATTATTTGTAGACCAACACCAAGTAGTGCTTTCAGGTACACCTCAAATTAGAATATATGTTCCGATTCAGACTCATTTGTCAGATTAAAAGTGCCTTTTGAAAACAGCAGGAAGCACACATTTCTTTATTAATATGTTTAGTTTGATGTAATTTTCTAATCTTCTAAGAAATAAATGTGTTTTCATTAGCCGTCAGCAAAAAAATTATAAGTAACAGAAAAGGGGCTTTGAAACATCAGTCTGTGTGTAATTAATACATATAATATGTTTTACTTAACAAATTGGGTTGTTGGAATAAATTAAATTTCCAGTAATAATCTATTAAGATACCCCTGTACTTGGTTTTCCACATTTTTTTACAAACAAAAATCTTAAGGGTAAAAAAAAAAGCTCCAGCATTTGCTTTAATTTCCTCAAATAAAGTCAAACATAACAAATTCCATTCAGCAGCCCTATGTATAATGAACAGAAGGTGTAAATGAATGAAATATTTCTAGTTTTGTACATCACAACAGAAAATGTTTGGCAGAACTGCAAATATGAAGACTTGGTCACCCACTGAAACCCGGGGGTCAGGTAACTGTAGCGGTAATCAGAGTAACAGCTAAGACGTCCAAAATAACTCTGGAGAAGCCGCAGAGAGCCACACCTGAGGTGGAACAATCTGACATGACAACTAATAGTTTCATACTCCACAAGTCTGACCTTTATGGAACAGGAAGCTCATTCTTGAAAAGCAGGAGTGATTCTACATTCTGTAGAGATGTTCTATTTCACAAAGAAGGCTGGCCAAAACTTTTTTTTTTTTTTAAGAGACCTACAAAGCAGGTAGAGAGATATTGCCAAAAGACTTAAAGCTACAATTACAGCAAAATGTGGTCCTACAAATGAACGTGTGAAAGCAACACACCATTTTGTAGTGGTCTATCACACGAGGTTCCAAAAAAATACATTGTTGTGTTTTGAGGGGTATGAATAAATTGCACTACATGTATAGTGGTGACAATAATAAGAAACCCAAAATAAAGTTCATCCTACCTGGCCATGAGTATCTCCAGGAGGCTTT
This sequence comes from Xiphophorus couchianus, assembly GCF_001444195.1. Taxonomy (NCBI): domain Eukaryota; kingdom Metazoa; phylum Chordata; class Actinopteri; order Cyprinodontiformes; family Poeciliidae; genus Xiphophorus; species Xiphophorus couchianus. Next base: position 21,928,694 of record NC_040233.1, read on the forward strand.
CCTGGTTCGAATCGCACAGCAAGCCCAAAGTCCCCGATGACTGCAGTTAAATCATCTCGCAGTAGCACATTCTTACTCTTGAAGTCCCTGGAGGATTTATTTCACAGCAGCCATTAAAATGCCTTTTTTTAATGGAGGTGTTTGGTCACAGCAGGCACATAATTTAATGCAGATGCTTTCAGAGAGAAACAAATCATTCAAGCACAACCTGGAAAGGGGAAGATCTGATCTGAAATAAATCAAACGGGAACCATCAAAGATTTAAAGGGGACGAATCCCGAAATACGTCACACAGAGAAGAGAAAAGCGAAAACAAATCAGTGCAGAATTTTGTACCCAAGAGAGATGGCAAGAGAAATGTAACCATTGTATTTGAAAGAAATTGAGAAAATATTTTTCTCAAACGCAGTCAAAAAAAAGTTGTGTTATGCACCAAATAACCTTTCCATTTCTGATCAGATGATGACAGATGTGGACATCTGTCCCTTGAAGATACAAAACAAAGTGAGTGTAATTTTTTAAGAAAAACTGCATTTACACCGTCTGAAAAACTCCAGTCTAGACTCTTTCAGACACTTGCCATGTCAAAAGGTGGGAATAACACTGTTAGTAGATACAAAATTAAAAAGAAGATGGTGAGCATGGCTCAAGTATGATCAGGCTAAAGATTCTCCAAAGACAATGCATTTTCTCTGACATTGTTCCCACTTTGTCATTAACTTTCTCAGCTTAGTGAGACAGATGCGACAATGAAGAGCTAAAACTTACACCAATCCAAGTTAAAAAGAAATCACATTTCGGTAAGTGATTTTAAAAAGGGTTTTCTTGCCAATAAAATAGAAAAAAAAACACAAAAATGTGCTTCGTTCCTTATGTTTGAATCAACCTGACATGCAGAGCAAGAGCAAATCAATTTAGCAGATATCTACATGTCTTGTTTTATATCAGAATTATTATATTTGTAATAATGCTGTAATTTTAGCAACATTCTTGGTAACTGCTGCTTTTCTGTCGAATAAATGTTCATGTTCTACTTACTACTTTAACTTTTTGTATCAATCAAATTATGCTGTGAAATTACCTTTTTACACAAGGTTATCATGCCTGCCTATTGTGTGCCATTTCTTTTTATTTTTTTGCTTGACTTCAGCATACTATTCGTATTCTAGCCTAACAACCAATTGAATTACAAAGGCTTATTCCAAGTAGCAAAGAGAGGCAGAGAGGTGCACACGACATGCTTTACACCATTGAGCATGAATCATAAAAGCTGAATTGAGAAGTGTACAAAATCTATGATTGAAAGGGGTAGGTAGACTTTGAATAGCTCCTTGTAACAAGGACTTTGAGGTGTGACTTAAACCTACAATGCACACAAACAACGATTAGAACATTTTGTAGTGTTTCTAAAACAATTGCTCCATTTTCATGTACAAACTTATAACATCTTTAAAACTCGGGGTCCTTAAAACTTAGCATTTTTAGAAGATTAAAAGCTGAAAGAATAGGGCTTTGTATGACAGCACATCAGGAATGAATGCATGTCATACATTAAACTGAAATAGTGCTTGTCAGTATATTTCTTTCAAGTAGATTTCTTTCTTTTCTTACCTATGTGCAATAGTAGGTTTGGGCCCCTCCCCCTTGTAGCTGGGAATGTCTTCATGGAGATAGGCCAAGCCACGGGCCATGGTCTCTGCTATGTGACACAGCTCAGTCCAGGTCACAGTGTTGCCCTTCAGGTGGTCTGTCAATGAGCCCTGCTCACACAAAGCAGACCAAAGGTCAACAGGTCAGGTATGAACACATACAGGGGGTTTTTAATCCGTTTCAAACAGATTGCTGCTGCAAAGCTGTCAAAACTTGAGCCACAAAGAGAGACTATTCAACCCACCAAGAGCTAGCAAATGTTCAAGATTTATCTACATGAATTAGGATCGCACCTGAAAGTTAATTTATTTCAGAACTCAACTCAAAAAATGTGAACCCTCAACATGAATCCATTATAAAATGAGAGGTATATCAGGTATTTATGTTAGTTTTGCTGATTATGGATTAAAGTTCCTGAAAATTCAAAAGTTCATTTCTCTGTTAATTAGATCACATAAATCCAGAAAGTACTGGATTTTTAACACAGAAATGTCAGCCAACTGAAACACTCCATAAATTCTATATGCAGCTCAACATTGTTTTCTTTACACGTTGACACAATCAGCACCTTTACCAGTGAAAGGTTTTGGCATGTTGTTAAGAATGTTGATGACTTTTTACTAGACAACTGTCAGACAAGCAGTCTTCCTTTAAAAGAACATAACCTTGCAGTGTTTAAATTATTTTACTTATTTTATTTGTGTGATATTCAACTGATTTTTTTGTTTTGTTTTATTTAGCTGTAACACCTATACCAATCATTATAAATAAATGCATAGCATATATAATTCTGTGCACACATAAACTGTATAAATCATTAGCTTTGCCTTTTGAGTTAAATTAGTAAAATATAATAACATTTTGATGATATTCTAATCACTGGCCCGCACCATTGCAAAGTAAATAAACGGCAAAATTAGGCGGAAATTAACCAGAAATGGTGATATATTTAACTGTTACAAGTACGTAAGGTATCTAAATCAATGGATACTAAAGCCCTGAATAATATTCACAGCAAAACAAGATGTTTATGTAATGTAAACATTTTCCATTTCAGTGGCTCTGTAAGAAAAAATAAGCAAATTCAAGTGACAACTAAAAAAAGGAATATTTTTAGAAAAACTTGCAAAGATTGTGGCATAAATCAGAACACAACTGTTTTTCCTGACACAAATGGTATGAATTAAAAATCTTCCCTAGAAAGTTTAGATAGTTTGTTTTTTATGAGGTAAGAAATAAAACTACCCAGTAATTTTTCATCAAGTAAAAGATTGCTTATATTCTGTAAAGAGGTAGAAAACTGAGTTCTCACCCTCTCATGAAACTCTGTAATAAGCCACAGTTCCGTCTCCAGGTTGGTTCCGTGCTTCTCTGCGGCGATGTAACGCAAAATGTTTTCATGTCGCATCCCTGGAGTCAAGAAGATGTCCCGCTCATTCTGCCACGACTGCTTATCCTGCAGAAACAAGCATTCGTGTTCAGAGATTTTTGGTTCAAATAATTCAAATAAATCCTTCTGTCGCCACAAGTTTAACACTTAATACAAAGGGATGGAAAATCAAACATTTATAAGAAAATTTCAGCATTTTGGTATTCCATTGTACCTGAACTGGGAAGATTTTTACGGCAACATATTCGCTCATTAGCTGAGCTTTCCAAACACAACCAAAGCGCCCCCTGGCTTTGATTTCCAGCAGCTGCAGTGGTTTCAGACCCACCAAAGGGGATGGGGGGACTGGTCCAGGATCCTGATCAAAAAGACAGACAAGTTTCAAGTCAACTAAACCCATAAAAACACATATAATGTTCTAAATATTAAGAACAAGTCCTATAGCAAGTTACACAATATTTTAGACATTTTCAATCATCTCTATAAAGAAGTCAGAGTAGAGAGTGGCCCATCTCACCTCGCTCAGATCTACGTGGCCGTAAGGAGGCTTGCGGTGGCGGTACATCCACAGCGCCAGAACCAGGGCCAAGGACAGAACGCACAGCGGCAGCAGAGAGTACACCAACACGTTGAGCATTGATGGCACGCGGGGTGGAGGCCGAATTTTCACTGCAAACGACAAGCAGAGCAATTTCAGAGTGTCGGCTACATGACCTGCAGCTTTAGACAGCTTTTCAAACCTCCCCCAAAGAAAACTAGAACTGGTTTTAAAAAAGGAGGAGATGTTATTGATAAAAAAAAAACAACTTTTAACATCAACTGACATTTAATAAATCGTTAATATTTCATTTTTGTCACCAAAAAGTTACATGAGCTTCCGCATCTTGGAGATAATAAATAGAGGTGGTCGAGACTGACAGAGTTCTTAGAACATAATGCTCACAAACTAATTTAATAAATTAATATATGAATGTAGCAGACATTGGCCATGAAAGCAGAACATTTGGTGCAGTTTCCTTTGTAGAGAAAGTATTTTTTAATTCAAATCACATGTCCATGAAATTTATCGGATTTTGTAAAATATAAACTCAAAAACAGATTCTTTAAATTCTGTTTGTTGATGAGTTTGCAGGCTGAAATTAACTTTCTATTTTTTAAAGTTGATGCTTTCAGTATAAACTCAGTGTTTTACCTGCTGATCACCACTTAGAGATGTTCACACTAGCCAACAAACTAGAGCTGTTCAACACTCTTCGTCATTACAGATTTCTGACAGGCATTTTTTAATTATCACAGACTAAATCCAGGATTATATTTTTTCTTTATCACTGAATTAGGCTGTCCCATTCGATGCCTTAACCAAATACAGCTTGGGGGTGTAAAAATTGTGAAACAGTAAGAACCTTTTATTTTATCGGTTTTATAAATTAAATCCATCAGTTACACTGCAGGGAATGCAAGCTCACCACACCTAAAGCACCAATTCAAATAAAATAAAAAAGTCTAGATATCTGATGGTGTACTCTCTGCAAATGCGATGTATGCAACAGCCAATTTTTTTTAATCCTTTTTTTTCCACTGATGAGACATTTCTGAAATATTTTTCAACTTTTATAGTAACTTTAACAACAGAAGAGAAGTCTATTTGCTCCTGTTGCATCTGGTGAAGAAATGAGCAGGAAAGGAACAGAAATACTAGTCATCAAATGTTATGATGGCAAAGGAAAAGCAAAGTGGAAAACAACATTTTCTTCTTTTTTTTTCTTGCAGGATAGAATGGAACTGTGTTAAAATATGCTATGAGCCAAATTATCAAACAAGTCAAATGAAGAGTAAACATGCAAGCATAAACTTGGAACTGAAGCAAAAGTTTCCGTATGAAAATGTCAGCAGGGACAAGGTGTGACCTGGTTAAACACTGAATCTGCATTGTCCACTCCTACATGCTCAGAAGAATTTAACTGACTACCGTTTAGGGCTGAAAGAATTAGTCGGATAAATTGTAATGAAATCAGTTATTGAAATAATCGTTATTTCATTTATTGCATAATCCTTAACTGGATTAGACAAAAAAGGCTATTTGCTGAAAGAGCAACACAGTCAGTACCAATTAAGTCATAATTGTACAAAACGTATAAATTTTTCATTGAAGTAAAAAAAAAAAAACCTTCTTTGTCAGTAAATATGTTCTAACCGTCCTTTGCTAATGTTAAACTGCAGACTAAAGAAATTATGCTTTTGTATTTTAGGCAATAAAATGTTTATTTCCTTATTTTAAAAAGGAGTTGAATTATTTGTTTGTTTTTATATAGTATAAAATAAACGTAAGTGGTTAAATGAAAAATCTGCAGAACGTGTCCTTCTTTTTTATCCCAATAATCATCAGAATAATCAATAGAATACTCGATTAGTAAAATAATTGTTAGCTGCAGCCCTACTACTCTCATAACCATAGAAGCTGTCGCTGTCAAGAAAATCAGAAACTGCAGCTTTGAAAGCATCATATGAGAGACTCAAATGGAGCACAATTACAATACTAATGTAGACCATATTATACTGATTAAATGCAGCGTGGGATATTACTGCACTTCAAAGCTACTGAGTTTTCAAGCATACATACTGATTTTAATGAAGTGACGCACAATGACTCAGCATAGGGAAGCAGCCTATTCTTACATGCATCTGTGACATATTCAAGTAGCTTCTGCGTAATTCAAGATTAAGTACAAAAACCAAAATATACACCAACATCTTAAATATGCCAATTATAACAGCACAGATGTTTCATATTAGTTTTTAATTTACTACACTGCAAGACAAATTTAAGAAGTAGAAACAAAGCAATCGAAAAGGTGAAATTAGTCACTATGTTAAAGATCATAACATCCCAATCAAGAGTTTTAACAACATAAAAACTCAAATGTTGGTATTCCATATTTATTACCATCAGTTTGTTTCATTGTCAACTAATAACATCTAGGAATTAAAAACAATCAAAAAAATATACTAAATATAATATATAAATATATAATATGCAATGTATATTCAAGGTAAATTTTAGTCTTTAAAAAACAGAAAATTATCATAAAAATCTGACAACATTTGGCAAAGAAGTGAATATTGTAACCACTGCCCCTTTTAGCAGCTGCTAAAGTGCGTAATAATAAAGCATTATGGCCCAAAGGTGGTGTTGTGTTATAATCAACAGTGTTCACTGTGCGTAGGTTGGCTTCATCACCACTCACCTCGGCTCCTGCTGCCAATCAAGTCAGGAAGGTGAGTGAATCGCTCATTGCAGTAGTTTCCTTCGCAGCAGCAGAAGAACACCTGAGGGTTTTCCTCCATAGAGACACACTCTTGCCTAAAACATATGATGGAAGACCAAAATAAATACATTTTTGGTGTTTTGTAAATTAAGCTAACTGAAACTAGTTAGAAGGGAGTTTGTCTTTTGCTGTATAATATCCTCACATCACTAACAAAAGAAATGCAAACCAGACTTCTCGTTCACAAACTGTGACTTTGGATGCCTTTTATGGACTATCAAATACAGTGGTGTGAAAAAGTGTTTGCCCCCTTCCTCATTTCCTGTTTTTCTGCATGTTTGTCACACTTAAGTGTTTCGGAACATCAAACCAATTTAAAAAATAGTCAAGGACAACACAAGTAAACACAAAATGCAATTTGTAAATGAAGGTGTTTAGTATTAAAGGAGAAAAAAAATCCAAACCATCATGGCCCTGTGTGAAAAAGTGATTGCCCCCTACACCTAATAACTGGTTGGGCCACCTTTAGCAGCAACAACTGCAACCAAGCGTTTGCGATAACTTGCAATGAGTCTTTTACAGCGTTCTGGAGGAATTTTGGCCCACTCATCTTTGCAGAATTGTTCTAATTCAGTTACATTACAGGGTTTTCGAGCATGAACAGCCTTTTTAAGGTCATACCACAACATCTCAATAGGATTCAGGTCAGGACTTTGGCTAGGCCACTCCAAAGTCTTCATTTTGTTTTTCTTCAGCCATTCAGTGGTGGACTTGCTGGTGTGTTTAGGATCATTGTCCTGCTGCAGAACCCAAGTTCGTTTCAGCTTGAGTTCACGAACAGATGGTCGGACATTCTCCTTCAGGATCCTTTGGTAGACAGCAGAATTCATAGTTCCATTTATCACAGCAAGTCTTCCAGGTCCTGACGCAGCAAAACAGCCCCAGACCATCACACTACCACCACCATATTTTACTGTTGGCATAATGTTCTTTTTCTGAAATGCAGTGTTCCTTTTACGCCAGACGCAATGGGACACACACCTTCCAAAGAGTTCCACTTTTGTCTCATCGGTCCACAGAATATTTTCCCAAAAGACTTGGGGATCATCAAGATGTGTTTTGGAAAAATTGAGACGAGCTCTAATGTTTTTTTGCTCAGCAGTGGTTTTCTTCTTGGAACTCTGCCATGCAGGCCATTTTTGCCCAGTCTTTTTCTGATGGTGGAGGCATGGACGCTGACCTTAACCGAGGCAAGTGAGGCCTACAGTTCTTTGGACGTTGTTTTGGGGTCTTTTGTGACCTCTTGGATGAGTCGTCGCTGCGCTCTTGGGGTGATTTTAGGCTGCCGGCCACTCCTGGGAAGGTTCACCACTGTTCCATGTCTTCGCCATTTGTGTATAATGGCTCTCACTGTGGTTCGCTGGATTCCCAAAGCTATGGAAATGGCTTTATAACCCTTTCCAGACTGATAGATCTTAATTACTGTCTTTCTCAATTGTTCCTGAATTTCTTTGAATCTCGGCATGATGTGTAGCTTTTAAGGATCTTTTGGTGGACTTTACTGTGTCAGGCAGCTCTTATTTAAGTCATGTCTTGATTGAAAACAGGTGTGGCAATAATCAGGCCTGGGTGTGGCTAGAGAAATTGAACTTGGGTGTTAAAAACCACAGTTATAATCTATTTTAACGAGGGGGGCAATCACTTTTTCACACAGGGCCATGATGGTTTGGATTTTTTTTCTCCTTTAATACTAAACACCTTCATTTACAAATTGCATTTTGTGTTTACTTGTGTTGTCCTTGACTATTTTTTAAATTGGTTTGATGTTCCGAAACACTTAAGTGTGACAAACATGCAGGAAAACAGGAAATGAGGAAGGGGGCAAACACTTTTTCACACCACTGTAGTGTAAAGAGCACAAAACATCTCAATAACTCTTGTCAAAGTGTCTGGCAAAGTACTATTCAGTTGCTGTCAATATGTCAACAACCTATTAAAATGAGTCCAGGTATGAAGGATGTGAACTTTGACATGGTGTTTTTACGTTCAACACTCATGTTTAAAAGATTTTCCTTCTTACAAAGGAAAGTCAACAAATAAAGACTTCTCACACAGAAAATATTCTCACAGTTGAAAACATTCTGTTTTGGAAGGTATTAAAGCAGCCTTGATCACATTTATTTTTGTGGAAGCACTTTAGGTATCAGAGAAAAAAAGTAAGAGACGCAAGACTTTCCAACACTACTGTATGAGAATAATCAGACTGGCTAACCAAAAGTCGCTGCGTGTCATAAACTAAATGGCTATTTCAGCTTTTTAAACACAGGTTAAGATAAATATTACTTTTATTCTATTTAAGCCATTTCCATTTTTTACCACTGGGACCAAACCTAAAGCTGCAATATACAGGCTACTCTAGCCTGGACTGCACTATTATATATTATATTGATTTATTATACAATATATCATTATATAATAAATCAATAAATCAATATATTACCTGATATACTGATTTATTATCTCCCCATGCCTTCAATATATATGAAAGTATAGAAAGATTTTTTTTTAAACTCTGGGTTTCAGTAATCCAAATGATTTAATTTTTTTCTTTTCATTTAATTTTTTGTCAAAACAAAAAGAAAATCTAATTAAGTTGCTACAAATCACACATCTTGTTCTTGTGTTTTGTCTCAAGTAGAACTTATTGAACTTACGTAGGTAGAATCAAAGACTTCAAACATAGTTGTCTCGTAAAGCTGATGTGTAGCAGCACATTTATTTTTGTTTCATCAGAAGCATATGTGATAGTAGAGTCTCATTATACAGGTTCTGAAATTGGCTCTCTCAAAAAGGTGCCATTTTTGTCCATTCTTGTTTTTATTCAAAACCAGGAGTTCAAGGTTTTCTCTTCCAAGAAACCACAACTTTGAATAGAATAATAAATTCTACTGGCAATATTTTTTTGTGTGCTTCCTGTTCTTTATTTGCTTAAATATCTAACAGCAACTTTCAATCTTAAACCAACCAGGGAGAAAAAATGTTTTTCAGATAACAGAATGATCAGTTATATAAAGTTAGTTACCGTTATAAATGTTTGGAGAATTCTTCTTTCAGCTTTTGAATGCTGTGCAGCTTGTTGAATTTTTGACCTTCTTTTTTTTTACTTTCTGACAGTTGTTATGATGTGTAACCACGGCAACAATGTATTGTTTTTACAACTGGGAGCAGCTAATTAGCATCTCAAAAACTACAGCCCCAAATCCCAGAGGGGTTGAAAAGGAGGCTTCATGGATGCAGAGAAGACCAAAGAGCAGAGAATGGGGGAGGAAGTTCAAACTAGGACTGCAACGATTCATCAAATGGATGAAGGAAGTAGATTTTTAAAATTCCTCCAGATTTCATTAAACTATGTTTTACTGTTTAGCATACTGTGTTCTGGGCAGATGATTATTTGTGTTGCGCAAATTCCCTTTGGAATGAAAAACATTGTTTTTAGTTGAACTAAGCAATACATATGAAGATATAGAAAGATTTTTTAAAAACTTGGGGTTTCAGTAACCCAAATGATTTTCAGCCTATCCTGGGTATTTTTCATGTAAAAGTTTGTTCAATAAAAAACGAAATGTCAGAGTGACTGGAATTTTATCTGAATTTGGGGTGGAAACAAGAATAACTTTGACCATACTTATAAGTCAGACAAATCTGGTTGTTTCAAAAATACTTCCAGGACTAAAAACGTGAGAGCTGAGATATGGAAGCTAAAGAAGTGCCATACCTTACTCTTATTAAAGAAACACTGCTTTGTGCAGCCTATAGAATCAAAATTAACATGGAAAGAGTTACTATGATAAGGCTTTGTAATTTTAATGTAATTAACAACATGCAGCAACACTAAAATCTTAAAATCAAGCTAATGTACCAGAACAACAAAGATTTAATGTAATTTGTAGCTAATAGTCCTTCCAGACTGATCTGGAGTGATTGGCTGAGAGAACAGAGCCATTCTCTATAAGGTTATAGTGTCAAACAATTGAAAGGCAGAAATAGGAGGGAGATGCGTTGTTTACAGAGCATCTAAAATAAAATACTGCCCACTTTTAAAAGTGACTCACATATTCTATAATTTTTACGAGTCCCATAATTGAACAAGAATGATTTTAACGTTCTCAGAGTTTTTAATACTGAGTTGACAGAATTTATCTTTTTATGATTTGGGCCGTTAAATCTTTGCAAATTTACAAAAAAAACAAGTCAAGCTGCTTTTTAAATATGTTGGAAATACAACATGAGTGTATGTCAAGGCACCAAAGCTTAAAGAGATAGAAACTTCCCAGCTGAATACAAAAAATCTGTATTTGTTATGAAACTATCGACATCTGTTCTTAATGTTTGAACAATAGAGTTAGGACAACTACCCTCAGACCAAATGTGGATTCTGGAGTTGTTAATACTGCTGCCCCAGCTGTCTGCTGATTTGGGTGAAACTCAGACACCCCACAATAAAAATGCAAATGTGTTGACCTGACCTGTCATAGCAGTTGAAGTCATCCAGCCAGCAGCCTTTCTTCACCAGCTTGATGGTCCCTGAGGAGTTGAGCCAGGAGGCGTAGCAGTGCAGCCGCTTGTCCTTTTCCCCCTCGCAGCGCTCAAATCCACTCTGGTTGGTCCGCTCTGTTCGCCAGTTATCGTTGTAGTACACACATTCTCGGGTCTCCACCTCTCCCACACTGTACCCTGATGTGGACAGAAAGCCTTGGTCAGCATGCATCGCAATGAACTGAAACGCAGCGAGGGGAAGCAGAGACAAATGGCACAGGATTCGCTCTGTGATACAAACAAAACATCGTGGAGCAGAGACGATAGTCTCTCTGGCACCTAGCCAGTTTTGGGAGCTCTCTGTAGTAAAAAATGAAGAAAAAAAGGAGTTCCTCTGGGCTAAGAAAATGTTGTTGAATACTGGCTCAGCATAATCCCATTGACTAAATGATCTATTGAGAGAAGAAAAAAGCTAAATTATTAAATTTAATTAGCTATAGAACAATGATCTGCCTGCTGTTGTATAGAACCCTATCATACAGTCCAAAACTACTCCTACTATAATGCTTTCCTAAAGTATTCACAGTGAACTTTGTTATAATTACTTACTGTGCAGAAAATGCTACAGAACTTTGCAAAATTTGCAGATATGGCATGTGTCTGTATTCAGACATCTTGAGCAAATACTTTGTAGAATCACCTTTTACTTTTTTTGGTGTACGCATTTGGCTACAGACTCTCCTACTCCTCCAGAGTTGCCTTTAGTCTTCTTGGCCAGTTCTCTGTTAAACTTTTACTTTTCCCAGCCTGTCGGTTTTGATGGACGACCATGTACAAATAGTGAATCAGGAGTTTATCACAGTAAGGCAGGGAAATGTTCATTGGCGATAAAATGTCCCAAAAAGAAGAAGAAAAAATCCAATTGTGATATTGAGAAACTAGGGCTGGGCAATAAATCTTTAACACCACATATACTGGGATAGACATTTGATCAATATGAATAGAAAACACATCTGACAGAATGTTCAATAATTTCACTGAACTCTGATCCGGTATTGCACAGCATTCTGGGGGATGTAAGCAGAGGAAGCAAGGCAGGTGGCATCAACTCACTCTCTCAATTTGGTTACCTAGCAACAACCTGCTGAGTAACTTACGCAACAGCAGTTTCAAGTTTCGTCACCGTGCATCATAACTACTTAATAATTTTAAAAAACAAAGCGGAGTGAGAGGAGAAAATGGGTACGGCAGCTCAAGAGGAAATTGTGAAATAAACATTAAACATCAAAGGTTTAGCAGTATTTCAGATATTTAAAACAAAAAAAGTAGTAATTATTAATATTGCTTGATTAGAAATCCTTATAACTTGATATGTTTCTGAGCCAAAATTTTGACATGTCACTTTATCCATGAGCTTTAGAACCTCACCACTAAATATACACATCCAATATATGGCCATTAAAGGCCCATTCAACTGGCCAAATACGTATATTACAGATATCAAATCTGATATTGAAATGAGGATTATAATTTGATACAACATGTTGCTCTAATCCAAAGACTGGTATGTTTTTTATTAAAAAATCTTACAGTAAAAATGTTCTCCCTGATCTGGCAGATGTGTTGCCTGGTCTTTATGGTCATAGAGCAGCTTTATTCATACCAAAATGGACTCCATTTCCTCATTAGTTTTAAATTTTATTTAGTTGTGCCAGAACAAAGAGGCTAAATGAATAATGAATTATATACTCTCATACTTTTTATGCACTACACATTTTAAAAATGACATTTTCCCTTCACCTTCAGTGAAACACTACCATGTGTATAACATACAATTGCAATAAAATACATTGAATTTTCAGGTTACAAAGTGAAGAGATTCAAAGGGTGTGAATACTTTTGCAAGGCACCAAGTAAAATGCAATGGTGTTCGTAAGGACAGAAAATGTGTTCTGTAAATGGCATGTTTCTAAAATGAATACTCTCGTTACCTCAGCTGAAATGTGATAAGAGCAGCCAATTTCTAAATGTAACAATAGAAAGCTGTAGATAATGTCCCTATAGACTCTGATATTGGACACACACTCAACACACAGCGTACAGAAGCGGATGACATGTTGTGAACGTCAGTCAGAATACAGCTTGGACATTCAGGCTCAATCTTTGTTCAGAGGGAAAAAATAGAGCCTGTCTCTTTAAATCCCTGCCTATAGGAGCCTGCCCATCCCCCAACTTCACCCCCACCAACCCATTACACACACTCACACACACACACACACCCACACACACACATTCACACATTTAGCTGTCCAGCAGCACACAATAGACTTTATTCTATCATACAGGGGATGCATGAAATGACCAAACATGCTCATTACACAGGAGGGACAGAAGAAAAGATATTAAAGCCAAGCATACGCATTCATTTACATTCTTTTTACAGCACTGATGCTCAATGCTCCACTGAGCCGAGATGGCATTTCTGATATCTGTGGTCACGTGATCCGAGAGGACTTTTACTACAAGATCATTCCCCCCGAATCCTCCCTCCCCCTCTGTCACTTTACTGGGTTTTTATACCACAAACATGAATTCTGGAGAAGCAGCTTACTTTATATATCCTTCCTACTCCTCATGCCCTGATCTATAAGCCATGGAGGTATTAGGGGCAGAGATAGTTAAATCTCTAAAATTGCTTCTACACCAGTTGTAGAAAAAAAAACCTAGGAGAAATGTATTGATCATAAAAATATATCTGTTGAGCTTAAGCTGAGGCAGGAATAGTGTATTCACATGTGGGGTAAGAGGTGCATATTTGATAAACGAACGGCCACAAACACTCACTAAATAACAGAAGGAGAAAAAAATAATCATCCATGCTTGGTTCACATGGTTCCAAGGGCGTGTAATGATAACTTCAGAGCCAAAAATAATTCTCCCCTAAATCAGCTGCTGTCTGTGTTGATCAAATACCACAGATTTACCAAAGAACAATAAATAAATGAAATCCTGACAGAAGTGTTTATTACAGGTTCGTGCACAGGCCATAGCCAGAAGAGAAATGAAGACAAGAGATGGAAAACGACTCTCACAAAACATAATGTTTCTGATTTCACTATGGAAATTATGTCAATATCTAACGTATTATTTACAAAGTACATAACCAACTAATTTAATTTAATTCAAATGAATGATGGTTAAGATCATTTTGATTGTATAGTTTGTAATACCATGCAAAAAAGGACACGAAAGAAAAATTAATCTGACATCAAGGCATAAAATCTGAAGAATGAGTTAAGTTTCTCAATCTATTACCATAAATAATAGACTTTTTGGTGAACTCTTTGTCTGGAAATATGTATGAGCTGACAGCTTTAAAAGGCTCAAAAATTAGGTTTTCAACAGGTTTACATATGAACATATGCCTAATTAGTCCACAAAAAGTCTGGTTTTTATCAAACTATGGAAATTGTTTTCATCTCATTGTTTAAATGTAGCATTAAGGTTTACATGGAAAAATGTCAGCAGATTTTTTTGTTTAACATATTGTACTGTTTGTCACCGTTTTCAATGATGAACAAATGTTTCACAGTAAAAAAGATGATGTTTTAGCTAAAAGGAGTAAAAGTCAATTGTTTTGTGATTATGGATCATAACATTACATAGCAATCAAAGTAAATTAAGAGACATAAACTACCCTAAAATTAGAACATTTAGTTCATAATTTCAACCAAAACATATAACCCTTGTATCAGTTGAAATATATTTTCCTTTTCTTTCACAATAAATTATTTCTTTTCTCACACCATTGTCTTTTTTGTTACAAAGATGCCATGGAAAAGCTCAGCTTGCTAGCAAGTTTGACTTTAGCATTAGCACTGCTGCTAAATCAGAATGAGCCATGTTTGCCCAGTTTGTGCACTCAGACAAGGAATCCAGACAATAGAATCTAACCATGTTTAAAAATGCAATAAAAAAATACAAGTTTGTTTCTTCACCAAGAGAAAATAAAGTATCAAGGCTCCCACTGGTGAAATTTGGTATTGACTCTGCATCAATTTGTAATCACCAAGAGGGCAATTGGTATTTGAATGTTCAACTGCTGATAAAAAAAAGTAGCTTCATATAATCTGCTCACAAATATCTGCCAACAGGAGGTTGATTAAACTTGTTTTGGTTTGATCAATACTTATAATTAGCTCTTCAGAGTGAACGGGACATGAAATACTTTTCAACAAGCCAAGTGCACAGAATTGCAATGATTTATTTATACATACAAAATGTAAGTAGAATTAGATAAATATCATTGCCGGACTGTAAAACGGTAAGAAGGAAGGCTAATCCATAGTTAACAAAACAATTGTAGGTTTTATTGCCAAATTAAAAGTAGTGAATATAATTTAAGATGGCACAATTTATATTCTTGAATAAAACAGACAAATGTCCATGGGTAAAATGTAATGCCCACCAAAGTTCTTTTTTATAGTGTATAAGGTTTCAGGATGTTGATGCAGCTGCTGCCTTCTATTCCTGCCACCGTTGAGGAAGGCGAGCAACAGTTTTAATTTTGGAAATTTGTTCAACTTCTTAACACAGAACTATCGTGTTACGTGTATTTTAAGCTTTGGGTGAAATAAAGATGCACCTTCTAGGTAAAATACATTTCAAGAGTAGCGGGCAAAGAAGATTGTGACTGAGAGATTTAAATCCCGGCTGAATGGCAGTGCCAGTAAAGTTTAACCGAGGGTCGACATTTCAGACAATTACGATCTTTTTCGACGGAAACCTTTGCATATTGACCAACAACAACAAAACAGAAAATAACAGCTGCTTACCTGCGCACAAAGTTCCCAGAAGAAGTGAGCAAGTCAGCCATGAAAAAGACATGTTCCGCTTTAAATACAGGACAGAAATTTCGTCCTCTTTCTTTCGCGAACATTAAAACTCAGGTTGGCCCAAAACATCAGTCCAGGAGCAAACCGACCACAGGCCTCTCCAGTCCCTCCAGCAGCCTAACCACCACCACCTCCTCCTCCACCACCACAACGCGTATCAATAGCCGCGACGCTGCAACAATGTTGCAAAGAAAAGGAGCGATTAATTGACTGCCGGGGTGTTAGTCCGCGAAAAGGTGCATCGGAAACGGCTCCACGAAGCAGCTGAAGCGTCCGAATCGATGTCAGGACGCTGTTTTTTGAGGTTATTCGCTGGAATAGTAGCACCGCTGCGTCGGGGAGGTCGGTCGGGGGTTTACATGCATGTTACTGATCTGTGTCCAAAATGGCTTCTAAATGGGGAATGGGCTGCAAACAGGGAAACCCGGATGTGTAAACACAAAGGGGGGAACTCAGGCAGCCACAGAGTGACCTTAACGCGACACCGCGGATAAAAAAAACATCGCCCCAAATTATGACTTTATTCCGACGTCCTGTCGATGATTATCACGTTTTCTTTACACACTCAGGCTGAATAGTAGCGCCGAAGAGGAATGTGAGGTTCCGGTGTATTTATATCAGCGAGCGATAGGGGAGTTGAGCTTTCTTTTATCAATGTGAGGATTTTCACTGTACTTTTGAGTTCTTATATGTTTTACTTCTTTTAATTAATATTTAAGGGAGACGCGGTTGGTTGCGATAGTTTTTACGCTTTTATATTTTGTTCAGAATTAGGAAATGCCTACATAATCATTCCTTAATTAAAACAATGCTTAAGCTGCTGGACTAGAATATTTTTTAACTGTAACAAAATTTGAATTATGTTTTTTTGTTTTTTGCTGGTCAGACTTTTTGGTAAATCGATCAATCAAAATTAGATGAAAGGTGGTACCCAATTCTAAGCTAAATGATTTTATCTGAGGAAAATACGCATTATAATGTTTTTAAAGTCACTATAGGGCTTTTTTTCTCTTCCACAGCTACAGAAAGAATAACACAGCTGTGCAATCAAGTCTTTGTCAATTTCCTGTCTTGCAAAATCTGCTGTTATAAAGATCACACTTAATAAAAACTCTTTGTGATTTGGGTTTATGATATCATAAGAGGCACAACAACGATGCAACTTCAATCCAGTTTTCCTGTTTGCCAATTTGTATCAACATTTAGCTCCTTTTGTATGTGTGCTACAAACAAACCTCTTCATTCCAATTTACTTAAATGGATATTAGTTTACAACTTTAGTAACAGTTTTACACATTTTGAAGATAAAATATGTATAAAAATGCTCAAGTCATGCATGATTTGCGTTTAATGCACTTATCTGTCATGTTGTTCAGTAAAACTACCTCTAAATGTTGTGATGTCATCCACCCAAATACTCATGAAGCAGGATTAGTAGTCTGTTCCTCATTACAACTTTTTAAAAATCCTGCTATGGAACTCTATGCTTCATTACCCATCTGTGTTTTTTGGTCAGTGTGCATTTGTTAGTGAAAAGTTAAAATTCCACTAGATACTATCTTTAAAAAAACAGACTTTTATTTTTGTCAGATAACAAATCAATACAAAATTGGATACATTTCTATGCACTCTGAATTCTAGGCATTAATTTGGAAAAGTGATAACTTATCTCGATTTTATGTAAGAACACAGAAACTAAGGAACTTCCAGTATTTTAATAGTCCTAAAAATATGCAAACAATATAACACAGTTTAAATTCCTATACAAACCCAATTCAACCAATCATATCCGAGTTCTTGACAAACGTTTTTAGCTAACTACTGTAAGACTTCAGTGTTCTAGTGGAAAGCTGAATAAAGTCAAAGCTTTTACCCTCAGTTTTTAATAACTATGATTTTCAAATGATTATTGTTGTATTAGTATTTAATGCAAAACAAAACAGAGTAAAAACAATTCTGATCTACAAACATAATGAAATACTAGCTTTCTTCAAAGCTCTGTGTATGATCCATAAAATAACCACTGCAAAATGGACACTGTTAGGACAAATGTGTGATACTGTCAGAAAGTCATAGCACCTATAGCTGTCAGATGTGACAACCAACTTTATCTACTCTACAGAGTCTAATCAGTGACGTGCGGTCAGGGGAGGCAGGTGAGGCACTGCCTCACCTGCCATCATGGAAAGAAAGAAAATATATAATCATAAAGTAATTTAAATTGTTATATTCATCCGGTGGTTTGCACTAAAAAATATTTATTTTTCATGTAGCTTCACCAATTTCGATTTTTATTTGTTCAAAATCGCTGAACTTTCTTATTTTCCCATTCAAATGCTTGGAAGCGATGCCGGTGAGGCAGCAGCGAGCTCTGCCTCACCTTGGATTGCGCAACCCCTGGCTCTGCGCTGGCTGCTAAGCGGAGAGAGCCTGTTGCTGTACGGCGTCAATAAAATGGTTTAAACAAATTTAATATGTGAACTTATTTCCAATAGTTTAGCTTATGTATATAATGTACAGTGCTTTTTGTCACCAACTGTGTTTGTGTAACGTGTTTCGTGTAATGAGCGATTATAAACGGCAGAGAACAGGTTCGAGGTGAGGCAGGCAGTTCTCTTGCCTCATGGCAGGGGGCGCTCAAGATCCCAGACGTTCGTCTTGTTCACTCCTCAACTGCCGAGTAAGTGACAGCGAGCTAGGCTAAACGATTCGGGAAGCAAGTCAAGTGCAGCGATAGATTATAATAGAGATAGTGATTTTTTTCCTCTCGCTCATCCCGACTTTCAACATGGATGACTACATTACAACACTAAAAAAGTTTTCTCAAGTGGACTTTCAATCGAAGCAGGTAAGACAGTAATAACATTTATTTTGTTTTGTTTTTTAAGGAAATGTGTGTTTTGTGAGCTACAGTTTGTATGTGTAAGGATGCAGAAGTGAAACATAACCTGTAAACTGCTGTCAATCTATGCATCTATTTGCAAATCTGATTCTGATGACGTCAGTGCCTCACCAGCTATGAACCTCACCGCACGTCACTGAGTCTAATATAATAAACTCGCCCTATTAGGATACAGTGAATATGGTAATATTTAGTCCAATATACATTATAGTTTAACCTAAAATAAATAAATAAAAAACATGTATGCATTTAATGCTTTGCAAATGTAGAATCTTAATTTTATAGCATTTTTCTTGTGATATTCCAGTAAAGATGCCACAGGTCATGGATTAGGATACTTTTTGAGTTTTTTTTCTGTCTGAATGATCTTTTATGCATTAGTGGCATAGCTATAAATAGCTGCCCCAGTTTGGAGTAACATGATACAATAAATGCTAATTAAAATGCATGCGTTCCATTTTCCCACTTCACATCTGCACAGTACTAGACATTAAATTTACCACAAATAAAAAAATAAAACAGAACTATATTATGGATCATATTAGAACAATGGGAACTTATCTTATTTTAAAACAGAAATGACATGGGAATTATGTTCCCAGTCCACAATATTCAAGTTATTTCATAGTCTGTCATTTTTCACAGATTAATTTGACTCAAAAAATGTATATATTTTTATATATAAAAATATAAACCAGAGTTTATATTCTGGTTGCTAATACTGCCATTTAATCTGTTGTTTATTTGTGTTTTTTAATATTGCACACCTCACCGTTCTGCCTCATAGCGTTGCTCTTTTGCACAAAATAATGCCTTTCATTGTAATATAGTTCAGTACAATTCTCAATCTTATTGCGCTACCAATATGTTCATCATGGCAATGAATGCCTTAATAACAATCATAATAACAGTATTTATACTATTTAAAATAAGAATTGTGTGCACATGTAAATTTTTTGTTTATGCAGGATCAATATTTGTTCACTCTCTGAAATATTTGTTTGAATGGCCTTTTGCGTTTTGCCTCTCAACTAAATGCTCTTTGAAGCCACCAACAAGCTTTTGCTATAACTGGCTGCATATTTGCAGCCTTTGCAGAAATGGTCACATTCATTCAAATTGGTTTGTTTCCTTCAAGGAATGTGGCTTTTGAAAATAGTCCACACATTTCTAGAAGGGTTGAAGTTAGAGCGTTTGAAAGGTTAAATGTTTAATATCAGCCTACCGCATCCATTCCTACAGCAGGTTTCATCTGTGTTCGTCTCTAAAGCACCCAACAGCAAAACACTTCAGTCATCCAACCCACACTGTCGCCTTTATATGAAAAGAAATAGATTACTGTATCTGCTGAGCCTGCTGGTTTATTTGTAGATCATGTGAATATGCAGTAAACAATATCATATTGCCACAGGCATTGCTTTGAATTGTTCTAACATATGAACATAACCTCCTTTATGTACTGGTTTCAACCGTATGTTCCAAGAAAAATAGACTTGGAAATGTGTATCTCTTGTGCCTGAATCTAACAGTTTGTGTTGACATTTTTTGTGTTTAAATTTTTTTTATATCAAATACCAGAAGATGCTCACAACTTTACTTTTTTTTTTGTCTGAATACATTATTTTGTACAAATTAAATCAGATGAGATTGAACAGTTACTCAGTACTTGAATAGCCTTTTTAACTCTTATTTGAGTATAATTTTTGGCTTCTCTACCCACCTCTGGTCACTGCGCTCAGTGAGGTCAGTATTACACCTCTGTAGGCTAAGATTGACTTGACGTGGTATAATAAAGTGTTTCAGGGTGTATTCGCATGGTTGCTCTCTCCTAAGTTCTTCCAGCAAAAAGAAGAACTTAGGAGTTCTTTTAAAAGTTCAAAAATATTTTAACTTTTAAAAATATTTCTCTGAAAAGAGTAATGGTTGAATGTTTTTCCCGTTTGACAAATTGAATACCTTTTCTGATTTACAAAGACATCTTCCACTCTATTAGAGCAAATAATCAAGCTGTATTTGTGTCAAAATTATCCTCTGTAATAATGAAGGGTTGCAGAATGTAATTCTCTTTCAGACTTTCATGTCAGTTAAAAAAAAAAAGAAGTTCCTTTGCTCTAAAAAACTAAAACCCATGATTATAGAAATCAAAGAGGACATTGTTAAAATGGCGTTAAGGTGTTGCTCACATTCTTCTCTGTGACGTCTAGACTAAAGGCGCTAC
Source organism: Xiphophorus couchianus (assembly GCF_001444195.1). Classification (NCBI taxonomy): domain Eukaryota; kingdom Metazoa; phylum Chordata; class Actinopteri; order Cyprinodontiformes; family Poeciliidae; genus Xiphophorus; species Xiphophorus couchianus. The sequence goes on from NC_040233.1 coordinate 21,949,551, forward strand.
AGTGACACTAAGTTCATACAGCAAATGGCCTTGGAATAGACTTAGTCATAGGTAATCTGCCTTAAACTAGTTCTGTTCAGTATAACTTGAGACAAAGCATTTCCTTATTATGCTACCACATATTGACCCCTTAACTCGATCGAGGCTTTGAGCAAAACCTTGAAAAGATATATGTTATTTTTCCATAATGGTTGGAAGACAAAGCATAAGAGAGCTCATTAAAAGTCCAATGGCTTTAATGACAACGGTGTGACGATGGTAAAAAGAAAAATCAAGCATGCAGGAAATGATGCAGTGCCATTAAAATACAGGAAGGAAATCATGTCAAATGCAACTTGCATCAGTTTGATGGCACTTGCATATTCAAAGTATCAACAACACACTTGTAGGTTTAAATAAACTGGGTTAAAAATAATGAAAGTAAAGATGTTAGACTATTAATAAAACCAATACAAGCCATTCACTTCAGTAAAACAGAAAGTAATAATGCTAACAGTAAGAATAAGAACTGCAACACAAAATGAAGTTTCTCCAAAATCTGTCCAAAGTGATCTGTCTGACAATGATTTATTATTTTACTTTAATAACGGTTCTGTTGTCAGATTGACTTATGTTGATAACATTTACATTGTAGTATCCATAATTTCATATTTACTAGTGATGCAAATATAGCAGGAGTCCAAGAATGTTTGTAAGATGATGTCCCATTATGCAGACATTGTGCAAAAGGAATTAGTGTGCCTTACGTTTCTTCATGTTGTGTTTTGTCACATTGCAACCAAAAACTTATATTTATTTGTGGGAATATTGCATATCTATGAATTAAAAAGAATATAATAAATGTTTTTTGAGTTTTTAAAAAAATAAGGTGAAAAATAGGAAAAGATTAGAGTACATTAGTGATAAACCTTTAATGAGGATACCCTTAAATAAAATTATTCTTCTCTACGTTTTGAACATCTATTCAATCTATTTGAGAGTGCAGCACAACTGTTTATCTACCAAGACAAGGCCATCCATTTAAGTTGGTACTGTTGGACCTCAGTGCAGCATTTGACATTGCTGATCATGACCAGGGGCAGATTGGCCATCAGGAGGTTTGAGAGGTTTCCAAAATGGCTGGGTTGTTCCAGGTTGAACTGGCCAGTGCTGGGAAAGTGTTGCTTTTTTTTACCCCAAAAATTAAGCACATTGAAGGAGGAGTGGGTTAAATTAGCCAACATTCCAAAAACAAAGGAGAAAGAGATGGGGTGGGGTTGACAAACTTAAGAGCAAAACAAACAAAAAAGTTAGTTCAGGATGCAGCCAAATATGCCAACTTAACAGATATTTTCTGTGGAGGAGGGATCAAGGTCAGTAACAACAAGCTACCACTGCAGCAGGTTAGCAAATACTTCCATCCCAGACTTGGCATATAGTGTGTTTGTGTTTTTGGATGTGTTCAGAGGACACAGAACAATAAAAGTAGCCTGTCAGTTATGCTGCAGCATAATTAATCTGCTTAATCAGTTAAAATCAATTTGTACCGGCTGAACGGAAAAAGGCTTGCATTTCTTTATTGCAAAATTAAAAGATAATATCTGAGTATATAGTCTAATCTAGTTGCCATCTTCTGTTTTTTTATTATTCATAGGCCACATAGCTTTTCTTAGCAGGTCAAGAAAAATACAAAAACTCAGCAACTCACTTCCTGAGTGTTTAGCATGTTTCTTAAGTTGAAAAGTTTTCATTATTGCTGTTAGACAGCAAACAAGGGGAGTGCCAGCTGTGGTCAAGGAATTGTAAAAGAGGGAGAGGATAATGCAGGTCGGAGTAGGAGTGAGGAGGAGGAGGAAGAGATGGATGTGGTTACAATATATAACATCTTTGTTCAACATAAGGATGCACTGTTATGGTTTAATATCACAATTCATATAGCACAGAGAAGGTGCGGCTGCATGAGAGTGTAATAAATAAACTCTCATGCAGAGAGATTCAACAACTGTTATTTTTTCATGATAATGAACTAAGCTTTGTCTGTGGTGCAATCTAGTCTTATTATTACTGCCCTGTCAAATACAGTTTGCATGTTTAACAACATAAACAGAAAATGTGTGTTATTATTACCTTCCTAAGATACTATTATAAGTCATGTTTTGCCAAAAGTGATTTTGAAAGAAACAAAAAAAAGTAATTCGCTTTGGATTGCCAAAAGATAATTTGGGCAAAATAAAATAATAACTTTTGGCAAAAATGACTTAGGCCATTATTTTAGGAAAGTGACAATATGCAACTGTCTCTTCATATATATCAGCATGCTTTGAATTTTTACTGCTCAAATGAATAAAAATATGAAAGCAAACACAGCCGAGTATCAGTTTGTGTTCTCTGGCATTTCTGTGTCATTTACAGTTTATTTTCACATTTTTCTTGAGTTTAAAGTTTAAAATTAGATCAAATATGCAGGTATAAATCCAAACTGCAGCAACTGATAAATGCCTAAATGAGGTCGGCATGTAGTAAAATCAGCTGTACTGCTAATTGAGACCATGTGAGCAAAGAAACCCTCCTTCCCTCAGAAGTAAAAAAAAGAAAAGTCTGCTTCTGTGTCTGCAGGGCCTAAACGTTCTGTGGGTCCGCACTGGGATTTGGAAGTCGGATAACTGCTCATGGTATTGAATACTTTTAAATGCTTTTCTTCTGTGGCTCCATAGGCAGAGACATAACACCCAGTTGCCAGAGGCTATTAGGCAGGAACACATCGTAATTTCTCAGTAGCATTTAGATACAGCAGTAAATTCGGGTCTTTCGTTTTAGCCATATTTCTTTTTTGCAGCTAATAATAATATAACACAGTTATACTGTGGACTGCAATGGTCATTTTAGAGTCTGAGGCAGTAAACACACCGTAGCTACTCCACTTTTATGCTTTGATTCTTTACTCCCTGGATTCATTCAGCCCCATCAACCTTTACATATTTACAACATTTGGCCAAGGCAACCACAAATAACTACAAGTCATCTGACTATTTCGACACTTTGGCCATGAAGGTGGTATCAAAGTGCCTCTGTTCCACACCAGTGCTCCTTGTTTGAATATTGAGGTGTAATGGGAGTCGGAGGTTGATGTTCCTCTGAGCTGGCAGCAGAGAGCTGGAAGGTTTTTTCCTCGTATAGGAGTTGTCACTCAGCAGATTCTGAGATGTCGGCCCGCTGTGTGTAGCCCATGCCAATATGGCACTGAGCCGTCCATGTTAGGTCACTGTGATAAGTAGGCACAGCTGGGACTTAACAAGGGCATCCTTTCTGTCTCAGTTTCGCTTTCCCACTGTTCTTTAATAAATAAATTTAAAAAAATACTACATTTTGAGCTTTAGGAAAAACAATGAATATTTAAATGCTATTTTGAAGTCACTGTTGAATGATACGGGTAATATGGTTCACTTCCCAGGGCAGTATGATATGGCGGGGCATCACACTCTCCATGAAAAAAAGTTTGTATTGGTTATTTTCCCACCCAGTAATAGATATGTGGCCCAGTGCATTTTGCACACTCCTAAGTACACAGACACACCCCAGTCAATATTTGATTAAATGTTCCTGCTAAAAGAATTAGGAGTAGTGGGAAACTCTCAGTGGAATGATTTCTAAACGACAATCCTCAGCAACATCAATGTATAGTTTGTCAAGCTCTTGCAATTACAGTCATGTTGAATAAATTACAACATTATTGATAAAGTGTATTCATTTCAGAAACTCAATTCATTAAGTGAAACATTATATAGAATAATTGAATAGAGGGTGATGATTTCAAGCGTTTATTAATGTTAATTATGATGATTGTCTGCTTTTCAGCTAATGAAAACTCAACATTTAAGATTACAATGTTACATCAGATAAATATAAATAAGACATTTTTGATATATAAATGTGGGTTCCATGAAATATGTCTTTAATGCCTTAAAGGTTTTTACTTTCAATCTGACAACGGAGCCTCATCAGAATACATATTTTATTGTACTGTGTTTATTGCCTGGTCAACTGCATAAGTGCATAAGTGAAAACCATCCTGAAAAACTGAAGTTACACATCTGCAATTTTTAATCACAGCTTGCTTGCTTAACCAAACTAACAAAACACAGAGTAATGGACAGATTCACAAGAAGTTTTGATCATAACAAAAGTGAAAAAAAACAAACGTGTGAAAAATGATAGGATTTGTTTTCCGGCTTGGAATTTTAATGCAAAGGGCTCTTTATGTGGTTGAATCAGTACCCTTCGAAAGCCCTGAGGTGAGGGACGCAGTAAAATAGATAAATGACACTAGGTGGTAGCAGAGCTCCCCTGGGCAGGTGCACCGACACTGTTGACCTGGGCAATATCCCACTTTCACTTCTGATTTATACCTCGCATGTGAAGGTGATGTTTATTTCCCTGCTGTTGCCTGGTGACTACCAAATTATTTTTTGTGTAGGTGTCACAAGGCTTTATGTTTTAATTGAGACATTTTGCTTTATGATTATTGGGCATGCTGTTTTTTTAACCGGCTTTCTGAACAACTGAAATCCAAGTATGTCAAATAATCTGTGCTCAGCACTGTTTAGAATATCTCATATAGCTTGGTAATGGACCCATTAGAATGAGGAAAAGCCCGGCACTTGAAGGTTTTCTACGTGTGGTTTATAATGGGAAGCAATTACCTGAATAATAGGCCTGATGCCATTTTCTACAATGAAATGTTACAACTATGAGCTTCACACGGAGCGAGCGCAAAAGAAGAGGGGGAAAAAAATGGCCAAAAGTGAAAATAACACAGGATTACTGTTTTATTTCAGCCTCTGAATAACCTATAACAAAAATACAACAACAGCATTACACATTTTCCACTTGTTTTATTATTCTACACCACCACAGAGTCTGTGAGATATATCCCGAAAGTGTGGCACATTTACTCTGTCAGCAGTCGATCGTTCTGCCTCTGATGTGGAGGCAGGTTTAGAAGTAGTTTGCCACCCTGCGAACAGACTGGATAGTGGGATTCTCTGCTTGCCACTCCTTATGGCTGCAGAAGTTTCCTCTTTCCACGATGTACATGCGGCCACGATAGTTTGGCTCCTCATACAACACCCAGCTGTTTGGAGAATAAAAACAAAAAAACAAAGATGTACAAGATGAAGCAGAAATTCACTAGATGTATGGAGTGTGATTATTTTCCCCTCCAATTTTATAAAGTATGTGCCACTGAATTACAGAAAGCCAGTTTCTTTATATTTTAAAGTGAATACATTTACTAGTTATTAACACAATAAGTTGGAAAACTATTACCAAAACAACCAATTTGTGAAGAGATAGAAAAGAAGATACTAGCCTGTTCTGTAATACTAAGAAAATTAGCAATAGATTCTTTAAAATTTGTTCTCTCAGAGGCAGAATAGTGATTTAGATTTTAAGAGTATTGTAAACAAGTACTCAGACGACAAAGGGTTCTGAGGAAGTGCAGTTATTTTTTTTCACTGGATGCTAGCACAAGATGCAGTGTATGATGACAGAAGTGAGTAGGTTCATAAATGTTTTGGAAAAGCTAAATGAATGTAAGACAGCATTAATGCCACATTTAGGCTAACTAATAAAAAAGTAAAATGCTACACAGCTTGGTGACACAGCAACGCTCCAGGCCCAATCCTATTCTATGAGAAATTAATGTAGCAGTAAATACAATTATTCCATTATCTATAGAGTCCATAAAATACAAGACAGGGAATGATGAAAAGGCAGGGATTTTATGCAATGTACAATGTTGAATTACAATCGGAGGAGTTCTTAGGGCTTTTAATAATTTTTTAATGTAATTTTTCCCTTCCAATTAGTGAGACAACTAATTAATCTCTTTAGATGATATGGAAGTTGAAGCTTTTAAGCACTGGCCAACAAATTAATGTTCCTCTGATTTAAAAATGCTTTTTGCTTGTAAGTACATGAAGAGGAAGGGTTTAAATGGTCAAGAACAAAGAACCAAAGGGAACAGGAGCAGATAGAGTTTCATGATATCGCACAGTATTGTAAAGTAGTAAAATATGTATTCACATTATATATGCATAATATTTTAAAGTTTTCATTATAAAGTCCTATTAATTTGTTTCCATAAATGTTGTTCAGTCTGAATATATTCTCTTGAGTAATAATGAGAAGAATACAAAACAATAGTTTTTATTAATGCCTGAAGATGAATGAAAACCCATCAGAGCAAAGCACAATGCAAAAGCCAAGGAAGAAAGGGTTAAAGATACATACGCTCCATCTCCATAAACCTTCATGGAGTTGACACAGTTCTTGGTCAGACCTCGCGCTTGCAGAAACGGACAGTCATCACACAGCTCCACACACTGGCCGGCAAAGTTGTCTCCCTCGAACATCTCCAATCTGTAGTGCTCTCCGTGCTGTGGAGGTAAACAGAAGCAGAAGTGCATCCTGGCTGAGTCATTTTACAGCAAGGTTAGACTTTGTCTTTCTGTAAATGGCCGAGCCTGTTTCGTGACAGAAGCTGCATTATGTTACCTATAGATGTGTGGAGGAAGATATGAGAAAGTCTGTTTCTGAAGAGCTGGAGTCCTCTGGAGCTCCTTCCATAAATACCATTTCTTTAGCACCTTAGTGTGTAAGGTTCTGCTATTTAATTAGGCTAAGACTTTTCTGTCAAACAAATGATGCTGCATTTATGCCAGTCTATTTTACCAGCTGAATATTTCTCTGCCCCAGGGGTCTCCTTCAAACACACACATAAACTCACCATCTTGATTGGTCGGCATGAGCCCATGTGATCATTATGAGCATTCCAGCGCTGGAATTCAGGGTACTCTCCATGCTCCAGAATGTACTGCTGGCCCTTGAAGTCAGGATGGTCGAAACAGACGAAGGCACCGCTTTCCACACGGACAGAGTTGACCCTGTTCATAAAACCTCGGTCCTGAAAGTTGTCGCAGTCACTGCTGAGTTCCAGCTTCCTGCCGGTGAAGCATTTGCCCTCGTAGAGCACAATCTGTTTTCACCATTTAATAAGGAAAGTAAATTATTTTGCAAAAATGTTACTTTTCCATCTCACATGATTGGAATGTCTTGATATATGTATGTTTGACTGTGCAAATCAACAAGAGTAGTAACAATTTTGTGGAAAAAGGCTCCTTCTACTGGTACTCACCTTTCCTGAGTACTGAGACATTTTCCACTGTTAAAGTCCTCCAAACTATTCACACAATTCAAGAGGGGAAGTTTTTGGACGCTGAGATATATACGGCGGACAGAGAGAGTGCCGGCATCGCGAGGCAGACATAACAAAAGCACAACAATGGAGGGGTTTAGACATTTTGCCAAATGGACAGTTTCCCTTACATGTGTCATTGCTGATATTGGAGTTTGCCCCCAGAGGAGGGCAAAACAATGGACTGGGTGAGATTCTGCTTTGATTGGGCTTTGGGAGTGATGCTGGACTTTGCCGGGGGTTGCAGTGTAACATTTGGGACACGTCCAAATGAGGGGGCATGGAATTGAAAACAACCCGGAGGACCAGAGGTTAGAGGGCAGGAACAACTCTAACAATAAACCATCCTCTGACAAGCAGCACCAATGAGGCTCCCAAGGCAGTTTCAAACTATTTATTCAGCAACCTGAATGTCTCTGTTGAAACCAAATAGCCCAGCTGCTATTTTCTCGGAATCCCTCTGTGTTGATGTTTCTCGTCCACTGATCCACAGAGATTTCTGGATAAATTTAGACCTTGGCCTGTGAAAACCTAGGATGCAACCTCATAGTCACAACATCAAACACTATACCAGGGTTAAGATAAGGGATACTGGGCATAGAGATGATAATTTGAGTTAGTAGCAGGGCAGGTAAAGCGGCTCTGTATTGCTTTGCTCACCTGTATCTCTCTAGTGGTTGGGTCTGTTGTGGTTTTGTGGTTTTCTGTGTTTTTTGTGAGTGTTTAAGGGCCACATGTGTGTGTTTTCTGTCTGTGTTACTTCAGAGGGTTCTCTGGCCTTTGTCTTGTGATCTGACTTGAGTCCACTGAGTCCAAGCGGCCACTGTGGGTGGGATGGTGACCAGAAAGGGTGCAGGCAATTGTAGTCAAAGTGTTGGTGGGCGCTTGGATGGGTTGCTTATTAGACTTCTGCGGAGAATAAGTTGTCCAGGTTTTGGGTGGAACTACTTCACAGGTATTTGGGTCTCTTGACAGTCCTTAGTCTGTTGGTTGTAATGGGACCTATTATGCAAAATTCTCATTTAACATTTTTTTGTACTGAAATACTTTCAAAAAACACCCAGCCATTTTTTAGCAATAATGTAATGTTTTTTCGTGTCTGGAAACAAGTGTTTTATTTCAAAAACCTTCTGAATATAACGTCACATTGGCATACATTGTCCCTCACCTAGCAATCCCAGCTAAGCCCAGTCCCATTACCTAGTAACCCCAGCGGAATGCCGCTCATCACCTACAAACCCAAGATGATCTCCAGGATGTTTGATCAGCTGGTTTTACCGCTGTATGCACTGTACAATGGCTGCTGGACAAGTGTTTTGTTGTTGACTTCCATCTATCCATCCATTTTCTGTACACACTTGTCCCTAATAGGGCCGCGAGGGGTGCTGGTGCCTATCTCCAGCGAATGTTTCGGGCGAGAGGAGGGGTACACCCTGGACAGATCCCCAGTCTTGTTGTTGACTTACCATCCTTAAACCACTTCCTGCATTCTTGTTGATTGTGCAGGACTTCTGATTTTCAAAGGAACAGTTGTCCTCCCAATAAAGAAAATTTCCCCCCAGTAAGCCAGGAATGAAAGTTTAACAAAGAAAAACAATAATTCTTGTTGCAACATTGACCCTAAAACACACAAAGCAGCTTTTTAAAATCTACTTTCTGAAAACTCTTCAGTGGAAATCGATTCTTGTTTCACACAGACAGCTGATCTTATTGTTTACGATTTAAAAGATTTACAAATCATATACTATATTAAATTACTGGTAAAAGCAGTTAAATTTATTAAACACAAACAGACAACTTGTTTTTTCTACCAGGTTCATGAGGAAAGGTTATCAGTCTGGGAATTTTTCTGGGAGGAGAAGCACAGAGCGACTGGCACATGTGGAGGTACAAAGGAGGTCTGAGTTAAATGATTGAGCTGAATAAGGTCATAGGAATGTCTCTTTCCAGGTTTCTACATTCGAGTCCAGAGTTGCGTTGGAGGGCAGGCAGGGAGAGGTGATTATTACAGGATGACCTGAGGCAAGGCTTTGAAGCAGAAGTCTGTGGAGAAAACCAGGAATCCAGGTAGGTACTGAAAATTTGCCTCGGAGTTTCCCAAAAGAGTACTGAGCATCCGCAGCGGAAGCTCAAAGTGAGACTAAGGAGCACAAATCTAAACCACAGAACAGAGACACAAGGAGTCATACACAAATGTCATACACACCTGCCAAATCCTCTCATAATGCCAATCTGATGAGGAAAGAGAGCTCAGGTGTAATGGCTTCCCATTAGCTTGGCCATGCCCACTTTAGGAGAGTGGGAAGCAGCAGAAACAGCAGGGGAAAGAAGAAAAACATTGATGCCTCAGTCATGAATAGCCTGGACAAGATCTGTGCTTATTGATAGTATTTTAGTTAATGGGTACATATTTATACTACTAAATTTTTTTTTTAAATGCTTGTATTTGAGTGTGGCTTCTAGAACTCATTAATCTATACTGACTGAGAAAAGAAGGGCAATCTTCAGATTTAACAGAATATTGATTTACATCTTATTCTATAAAACTGATCCCATATACTTTTGGATATAGACCAATCTTCTAATTGCTTCTGTCAGAGTAGTTCTAAGCAATTTATCTTCACATCTGAGGTTTTGTTGATTGTGCTGAAAATGTTTAAACTCTTTGGAGTTGGCTCCAGTGATAATTAAATAAAACCCACAGGATTTTTTTTAAATTATCATTACTACTAATGCCTACATTTACATTTATAAACCTGACATGTAAATTTTACTTCTCTTGGGGACCCCTGCCTGTTTGACCAGCTAATTATTTTGCTCGTATCTTGGCTATGCAATATTTGCTTTCACTTTCCTTTGTTTTATTTCAATTTTATCAGCAGCCAATTAAAAAAAACATTTTAAATACTCTAATTGGACTTGGGCAGACTCTTTTGTATTTACCAAGTACAGCAAAGTTTGGCATTTACTAAAGGAGTAGCTTAAGCCAATGAGCATAAGATTTGTATGACATTTTCCCTTAGATGCACCCAATGCAGATATATTTCATCAGCCAAAATGTTATAAAAGCACCTCAGATAAAAATGGACCACATTAAAGAATGAAAAAGTGAGCTGTAACATGAATCACAGAAGGAAGCAAAGTCCCAGGGGTTTTCAGGAATCTCAATAGAAATGCATGTGCTAACTAATTTAGAATGCAGAGATACATTATTGTCAGTCGCATGTTTCATGGATAAACTAAGTATAACTGCATGCAAGTGAATAACATCACTTCCCTAATTATACATTATGATTTTTTTTTTTTTAAATCCAGGGATTTTGAAGTCCAACTTTTAAATATTATATGATGTTTGTTTTAAAGGTGAAGGTGAACCAGCTCTACTGTGTCTGCCATAATCAACCCAAAGCAAATACACAGTGCCTTTGGCTTTAGTCACATACAGCCTACTTAAACTTTATTTGAGTCTAAGATGAATGCAGACATTGTTATCTGCGACAACTTCATCCTGAAGTAGGAGTCTACTGCTCTTGCATAATGCATTGGGAAAACCCTGGACACAGTGTACCCAGGGTGAGTGAGGAGCTGAGCACACTGACTTAACAGAGATATTATACCTAATGGGGCGTAACCATGACAGGACTGGAGTTTGGAGAAGTATAAAAAGAGGAAAGGTCACTGTGCGCACCTCAGTCGTTGACAGAAACTGAAGTAGACAAGCCAGTGAGGTATGTACATGGATTTGAATAAATGCAACAATTTTAATCTAAATGTTTAAAGGAAGAACACATCAGTTTAACTTTTAATTTTGTTAAACAGAAATCAACTCACCTCTGACAAGAATAGACTGTTTGAATTCATTTAGTTGTTTTTTTTGTTTGTTTGTTTGTTTTTTTTGCTATGAAAACTGTAGATTTTTAAACACTGTTCATGTTATGTGTTGTTTGTCAGGAACAGACTGCAGAGCAGAGCAGGAAAATGAAGTTGTTGATTCTGGCGTTAGCCCTCATCCTGCTGTTTACAGCTGGTGAGTCTGTCACTGATTGTCCACTGGACAAATACAACCTCTGCTGCTATGCAACAGTATGGAGACGTACCTTTCTGCATTCAATTACGACATCAACATACACCACCTTGCACAAGTATTCACACTGCTTGAACTTTGCTACATTTTATTCTGCCTTGTAGTACATAATCGTCAAACGAAAGAAAATGATAGAAGGTTTTCTCTTTTTTAGCTGAAAAGTGTGGCATGCGTTCTGTTCAGATGAGATAAATATGAAGCTCTTAAATCTGCAGCAGAATCCTAACATTCAATGTCATACTCACTGTAACACATGGTGGTGGCAGTGCCATGCTGTGGGGTTGCCTACCTTCATGGGACAGGGAAGCTAGTCAGACTTGATGAGAAGATGGACGGAGCTAAAAACAAACCAAACCTGAAGGAAAACTTGTTGCAACGAAACAAAAGATTACTGGGGCTAAAGTGGAGTGGTTTAGCTTGTGTTAGAATGGCCCAGTCAAAGTCTAATAAAACAATCAATTTCAGAATCTGTTTCAAGACTGTAAAATTGATATTTATACCAATCTGACTGAGCTTGAGCTATTTTACCTAATAGGTAAGAATGTTAGTCTCTGGATGTGAAAATGGTGTAGAGAGATACTCTACAAGATTCTACATAGTGTTGTATAACACCACACTTTTCAGATTTTACTGGGAATAATGGTCCATCACATGAAATCCCAAAAATATACAGCAACAGTTTTAAAGGTGACAAAATGTGAGGAGTTTCACTGGGTTTGAAAACTTGTGCAAGAGACGGAAAATATGCTTCTATTTTTCTTACCTGACATTGCTGGCATAAAACATCACCATCGATATGTAATTAGACATGTTTTAAAAATCCCTAAAATAAACCCAAAAAAGACTGAAATCTTTGCTTCTGTTTTCAGGCGGAGCTCTGGACTGCCATCGCTGCATCCCAAGTCGGGCCGGAGGAACCTGTCAGACCTCCGTTGAGACTTGTAAACCAAATAAGAATGCTTGTATTGCTGCCAGATTCCTCCGACAACCATGTGAGTTTCTCAAAGTCAAAACCGCTAGAAACTCGTATAGCTTCAACAGGGCCCAGAAAGAAATGAAATATTTGATCTTTCAATATGTGTACAGAAGTGCAAAGAAGCAGGGACTTTAGGTTAAATACTTGAAAATATCAAATGTAACCTGTTAAACAGCAGCACGTTCTAATTACACTAAAACCAAATCTTTCTTTTTGTTTCTTTCCATAGTTGGCCATTTTCAGAGGTGCATTGCCTACTCGGACTGCAAAATGCTTGAGGCGAACGCCTACATAGATGTAAAGTGCTGCACCGAAGACATGTGCAATACCGCTAAAATTTGAAATTAAAAAAAAGTGTCCAGCTGAGCATCAAGGCCGTAACATGAATGGGTCCCAAGGCGGACTGCAGCTTCTGTGAGCATTTGGTAAAGACATCGGTCACTGAGGAATAAAAGAGTAAAAAAGGAGAAAAATGCGTGCTTCTCTTTATTATTATTTCATTTTTATTTGAACAAGTTGATGAGGCTTTGTTTTAGTATCAAAAGAACATGCTTGTTTTTTACACTTCCCACCAGAAAATTCTGTACATTCATAATCGATTTTAATGTCTAAAGCAATTTTGAGCTTTAAATGATTTGAACAAATTTGTCTTTTGTGGCTATAGTTGTTGTTGTTTGCAGGATCCACTGCTAACAGCAAAAAAATTTAGTCAATTTTAAACATAAACAGTTTTTTTAAGTTTGAATTTTTGGGGGGGCATTTGTCTGATGATGAATATTCAGTATCCAATATTTACACACTCCACTGTAATAATATTTGCATTAATGCCACGCCCTCTAATTAATTACATGTGGATATCCACCACATGTTAACTCTTTTTTTTAGAGAGCTTATTTAAACAAGTCGATTTCTAGAAAGGGCCTCCAAACAATGAAAGACTTATAGACTGTGCTTAAACATTGCAAAAGCAAGCAGTTTTAATTATTTCCACCAATTATGTTAAGAAGACTGGTCAAACATTCGGTCAGACTTATACCAGAAGCATATTGATGACTCCAAAAACGTTTCGATTCTCTGCAACCTGCAAAGAGACATATCTAACCATTAGTGAGGCCGTATTTACATTTTAAAACTACAGATAATTCAGTGTGTGTGGATTTACTGCAGTAAATATATAAAAAAATGCAACTCCATCCATCCATCCATCCATCCATTTTCTGTTCACCCTTTGTCCCTAATGGGGTCGGGAGGGTTGCTGGTGCCCATCTCCAGCTACGTTCCAGGCGGGAGGCGGGGTACGCCCTGGACAGGTCGCCAGTCTGTCGCAGGGCAACACAAAGACATACAGGACAAACAACCATGCACACACACACTCGCACCTACGGAGAATTTAGAGAAACCAATTGACCTGACAGTCATGTTTTTGGACTGTGGGAGGAAGCCGGAGTACCCGGAGAGAACCCACGCATGCACAGGGAGAACATGCAAACTCCATGCAGAAAGACCCCGGCCGGGAATCGAACCCAGGACCTTCTTGCTGCAAGGCAACAGTGCTACCAACTGCGCCACTGTGCAGCCCAAAATGCAACTCTTGTTTTTCATTTTTTTAATAATTCAAGGTCTATGTTGCATAATTATCCCACTGCCAAAACAGAACAGTTGGAACGAATCATTGAATAATGGGTGAGTGTAAACTTCTGAATGCAACTGTAAATATGTTGGATCAAAAATCTAATTTTAGATTTAGATTGCTGTACTTTAATAACACTTGTCTAAAAAAAATTAAAAAAATATTGCAGGATTTACCTGGACAAGAAACAAACTTAGTTTTAATGATTCATATTAATACGATTGTGTCATCCCTTCTCTCTTTCATATGCGCAGATAAGTGAAACATAAGCAAAAAAAACCCCTGAATGTTCAGCAAAATCTAATTTTCTAACATAGATCCATCTGAATAAACCACGGACCATCCTGTTTACATAACCACTTTTTGCTTTAATGATTACAATCAAAAACATTTGTACAACATTTTCAACATTAGAAAATGAATGCAGATTTTCTTATTATTATTTTAATTTCGTCTGACAGTAACCAATGGGAAACTAACTGAGGGACATGGATACTGCGAGGTGATGAAGTAGAAAAGGTGTATATCAGAGAGCCCACACAGCTGGTAATATATCAGAATAAAGATTTGTTAATCTTACTCTTTTCATATGCGCAGCAAACACCACAATTCTTTTATCTTGTCATTTAAACAGGGCTGCAGTCTTATATGGAAGCTGTGCAGGGGAAAAGCTAAGATGCATCAAGCTTACTGCTTCTGTTCCTACTACAAATATTTGTTCTGATACATCCATACCAACTGTTTCAGGTTTTGCATCAGTGCTGAGCACAGATATGGAAAGGTGGCCTGAGGGAGATTTAAGACAAGGGAATAACCACCCATCCATGTTTTTTAATCACACACACAAAGAAAACCGAGGATGACAGAGGGGGCATGGGGAATACTGATAATGACAGTGGAATCAGAGCCATAAATAGACACTTTTGGGTATTTAGGACCCTGGTTGAGGAAGGGGCGTAGACTCAGCTGAGGTGGAGGGGAACTGGCGGCTAGCCTTCAAGTAACGGGATTTCCCAGTGCAGTGTCCTGTGTGTTGATTGGGCGGCTCTACATCATGGAGCAGGGGTTTTTTACAGGCTGCACTCCATCCATCTTCTCTGCCTCCAAGATCATCCTGCGGAAAACCTCCACGGCCGTCTGAGGGAGCGACAGAGAGAGCAACAAGCACATATGGAACAACGTCAAATGCTACACTTAGAACACATTGAACTTTCTACCCTCTGTGGAGTCTGTGACTTTTATTTACGACACTCGTTGGTTATTTTTGAAACTATGACCTACTGCGTCTGACTGCATTTGAAGCAGATTCATTGACTACCTGAAGATATTGGTGTAGTGAGAAAATCTAAGTACTTCAACACACAGCACGTCACAAACGTTTTTAGTCTTTCTGATCTTTTGGGGCATGCAAAGCAGACATTTTGCCCTATCAGATTTATTTCTATAATATCTTAATTTTACTGTAAGTATACAGTGTGAGTACGTAGTGGATATGTAATAATCTAAATGTATTTTCTAAAACATTATTTGTTTTGGTGTTCCATTTGTTCCATAAACTTTAAAAAAAACAACAACATTGCTCTCCTGAAATATTCGACTTCTCTTTTTCAATTGTTACTTTTCAAATTGTCTATTCTTTATTATAATAATGGTGTGGTTTTATGTTGCTGGATGTTTCCTTTTTCTGCTGCAATCTCAAAAGCCTTTTTGTCTCTATTTATTTTTATTACTCGACTTTCATATCATCTATATTTTATTTTTAGGGTTCTTGAAACATTTGTCTTTATGGAGATAGATGTCTCCAATTTTATATAACAATGTAACTTGTAAAAACAGCCTTTCATTTGTTGCTTTGTTCTACTTTGGACTTGAAAGAGGCTGTTATTTCTCTTATAAATAAGGGAAGCTGTGAATACTATGAGGTATGGTTTTGTGCAGTTGTACCTGAGTGACTTTTTGTCCACTCGAAGGCAGGAAACACAATGCAGACATGACAAGTGCGAAGCCGTAGGGCCTCCGAACACAGACTGTGTAGGCGTCTTCAAGCACACCTGCTGTTTTAGTTCATGTAGGCGGAGCGGCGTAAAGTGCCTCTGAGCTGGATGAAGTGGAATTTAAATCAGACGGTGGCGTTCACTTAATTCACTGTAAGCCAGTCATATTGCAGCAGGGTCATCGTTCTGAAACAGCTGACAAACGACTACGAGCGGCACGACTAATGGGAGGGAGGCTTCTCATCAAGAAATCAAGTGTAGAGCAGAAACGCTGCACAACAAAAGCATTCTTCAGTCGCATAACTGAGACGGATGGAAGAGGTTTGATGAAACACTTTGGTCCAACATCCACCAAATCATAACAAGTATGATGTGTGGTACCAACTTGTTTTGAACTGGAGCAGTCCAGTTAGATGTGAAGTAACAAATACAAACACAGTAGATAGAGTTTTAGCACAGCAGTGAGTTAAGGTTGATAATTACAATTATATTCAATAAACTAGAAAATTCCTGAAGAAATTTAACCGGGGCCTGCCAAAGTGTGCCCGTCGGTTTGGACCCAGCGTTATGATGCTAGAAATTAGCATCAATGCTAAAGAAAGCTGCAATCATATGAGGACAATGACAAGAATGTTGACTAACATGTACTTGCACCGTTCAGTATGATAAAGTAAGTGTATCAGCTAAAATTAGCAAAAATGCTAATGTTAGCATCATTGCTGTCACTAGCATGTGGGACATCACTAGGATGTTTTCTATAATGGACTTACTCCATTCAGTATACTAAACATGGCTAAAAAGTAAAATAAATAGCTAATAGCTTATTAAAGCTAAAATGCTAATGCTAATGAACTGCCTTGCTGCGCAAAGCAGTTCCCTAACCTCAGAGAAACAGATAATGCAGAATAATATTATTGCACCGCCTGCGGCGGTGCACTAACCTCAGGGGCATGTTGAGGCTTTTATTTTGAAATTTTTGTTAAGCTTAATTTCAAAGGTCCACACTAACCCCATGTGTAATAGTCATTGGGTTAAATCAGTTATATAATGCTCAAAACACAAGTAGTTGATGTAAAAATATTCAAGGCTTTTATTTTGAAATTTTCTTTATGCTTCATTTCAAAAGGCCAAACTAATCCCATGTGTATCAGTGCTTTGGATAAAAAAGTCACATAAAGCCAAAAAGAGCAATAACATGATGTAAAAATATTCAAGGCTTTTATTTTGAAATTTTCAGTATGCTTCATTTTAATGTTCCAAACTAATCCCATGTGTAACGGTGACTGAGTTAAATCAGTTAAATACAGCCCATAGCAGCAAGTAGTTGTAAAGGCCAGTTCAGTCCTCCTGGTCTTCCACTATAGTTAGAACTACAGTGATGCGTATTTGTAGTCCTAACCAGCAGCCAATAGCCTCCTGAGTTCCGTTGCTATGGTAAATAATTCTCTCTGCCAACTGTCAGCTGTGAGTGAGACATGCAGGTGGAAACAATTCTCTGTTTGAGCCAGCCAGTTTGAAGTAAAAAAAGCATTGGAAACAACTCCTTCCCGTTCGGGAACCGTAATACATATTCGAAAAGCGTTTGAAGCGTATGAGAGGGCTGTTTGTCGTCTCCGATAGTCCCGCAATTCATATCTCTACGTCACTCACAGTATTAACAGTGATAAGAGAAAGAAATGGTGTGCCCAGATCTGAAATTTTTGAGAAATATATGAAAATACATGGGAGAGAGCCTGAGAGAGCGACAGAAAATCCTGTCGCATGACTTTGCTCTGAAGCACCGTGACAGAAAACCGTAAGCCCTAGAGAAATTTCGAAAACATTTTACCGGAGCAGACAGGCGTATCAATGTCAGGACCGAGTTTGATACCAATCGTGCGATATTTGTGGGCGTGACGGCGATTTCAAAATTATTTTGGGCTCAAAAATTCTCTTCATTTCTCACTCTAAAAAAGCGGCAGTTGGTGTCAGTTATGCTCTGCGTTTCGGCAGTTGGAAATTTGGCTCGTTTTTCACTTTTTACGTCGCCATCGTAAGTCCAATTCCTTATAAAAATAATAGCTCCCTTCTCGGCATCGAGCCGCACGTTTTGATACCACTTTTGTGGGGGTACACGCAGCGGTACGAGCCGCATTAACGGTGATGGAAGAAAAATAAATCTATAAAGATATAAATGAATAAAGAGACATTCTATTGGGTGTAGAATAATAGGTGCCTGCCATGCAATGCATGGAGGCAGTACTGACTTGCTTCGCAAGTCAGTACTGCCTCCATGCATTGCTATGGGCAGGCCCCAATTAAAATATCGTCTCATTTGTCAGATTAAAAGTATCTTTTGAAAATTATTTTTTAGCAGGTACTAAACATACTTTTCACTAACCTGTGTTTAAAAATAGTTTTTCTATTGGTCTGTGTAAGGTTTTGTTTTTTTTTTATTTAGGTTTCTGTG
The DNA here is from genome assembly GCF_001444195.1 of Xiphophorus couchianus. Classification (NCBI taxonomy): domain Eukaryota; kingdom Metazoa; phylum Chordata; class Actinopteri; order Cyprinodontiformes; family Poeciliidae; genus Xiphophorus; species Xiphophorus couchianus. The sequence goes on from NC_040233.1 coordinate 21,967,918, forward strand.
TTCTCTTGAGTCTGCTGTTGTCCCGGCTACCCCTTGTTTGTCCCCAGCTGCCCCTCGTTTTCCCTGATTACCTTCCTTGTGTATTTAATCACACCTGTGTCTGTGTTTTCTTGTCTATACTGTCATTTGTCGTGTCAGCCTGTGTCTCCCCAGTGCCTGTTTTTTTTTTTTTAGTTATTCCAGTTGCTACCAGTTCTGAGCTTTTAGTCTTCTGCTCACCTTTGCTGCCTGGATTTTTATATTTTGTATGTCATCATTAAAACCATCATCATTATTGCAGTGAACCTGGGTCCTCCACTTCCATCCTCGCCATTCTACAACCACACTTCATGACAGTCTGATGTCATATTATAATTTTAAATGTCATGATTTCATTAGCTGTAAGTGGAAATCATCATACTTAACAGAAATAAAGGAATTCAAACATCCATCTGTGTGTAATGTAGGGATAAAGTTTCTAAAACAAATGGACTTTTCAATAATATTCCAATTTATTGAATGTGCCTGTATACTTCTCTTTGTATTTAAGACATTTTCCTGCAACTCTAACCTTTATGTCAAATGTTTTGTGGTTTACCCCTTCATTCTCATTTTTTCTGCTGTGTTAAAATCAAATGTCAGTTATACATGAAACAAATTGACGTAATTGAATAAAAATTAGCAATGATTTGTTATACATTATTCTTTAAGGTTTTTGTTTTTTCATTAAAAAAATGGTACTAAATTATAATTTTACAAAAAAAAGTGACATGATGTTTGCAATTCAAACTCTTGCTTGGCAAGAAATTATGGGTTTCATTGAACTAATTGCGATTAAGAGAGGAAGTTGAATGAACACTTGTAAAAAAAATCCCATGGAAGCTCAAGAACTTTTATCGACAAACATGAACATTTTCTACCTGGTTCTCCTTGGCTGAGGACTCCATGAAGGCTGCATTCCAGGATTCAGCTAATGCTTTCCCCTCTTCACAGCTGATCACTCTGATGTGGAAAACAAACAGATGCAAAAATGAAAATGGAAAGATTAAAAATCCATTTGCAGCAGCTCAGAAGTCAGCAGATGTAAACGAGTGATGTGTACATGGTTGAACAGCAAAATATGCAACCTTGGAAATGTAGTAAAAAAAATAATTCTCATTTAGGAAATGATCCTTCTCATTTGTGTTTCAGGTCACATTTACTGAAAACAAATTATTAAAATTACAAGAAATACCTTCTGACCTGTGAAAAAATGTTTCCCTTTAAAAAAAAAAAGTTTCTTTTTTTTTTATCACAATTAATGTTATAGGTCATCAACCTAATTTTAATATCTGACGAAGATAACCTGAGTAAATACATGCACTGTTTTTAAATTATGATTTTACTTGTTAAGGGTTTAAAGCTATCCTATCCAACTTGAACCTTTGAGGAAATCTAATTGTTAAACCATAAATGAATTGAATAACAAAACTTTCTGGACAGCTCAGGTCAATGATTTTCGGAATACCCTGACATAATTACTGGCTGGCCTGTAGAATCAAGAAATAGTTTAAAATAGAACCTGTCTGACAACATGAAGTAGGCTAAGCTATCTCAGAAAGCATCTTGGTCTAAAATAAAAATCAAGAGCAGATGAAAATAACAAAGTCAGTGACATTTATTGGTCTGGAGTTTTTGGGACACCAATAAACCAAAGTGAGAGCCATTATCCACAAATGGAGAAAACATGGAACATGTGATGAACGTTCCCGGGATTGACTGGCAAATCAAAGCATTTCATTGTGGAATATTTCCAAACACACATCAACACCTCCTCCAGGAGGTCTCAACAGAAACCAGAACAACATCTGAAGCCCTGCAGATTTCACTTGCTTCAATTGAGACTGACCAGTGTTTGTGATTCCCCAATCACAGAGACTGAGGAACAATGGCCTCCATCCTTAAGTATCAAGGCAAAAGCCACTGATGACCAAAGAGAACAGAAAGCCTGTCGCACATTTGTTGAAAATAAAAAAAAGTCTTGGTTATCTCCAAAACCTTTAGGAAAATATTCTGTGGACTGGTGTAATTTTCATAATACCAACAGTTAAACATGATGGAAGTAGTTTTATTCCTTCAAAACTTTGTCCATTTCAAATTGATAGAATCAGGAATTCAGTTTTCTAGCAGAAAATTTTGAAGAGAAAAGCTGCCAGTTTCTGACCTGAAGCTCAAGTTCGCTTGGTTAATGATCCAAAACACACCATCAAGTTCACCTCTGATATGTTTAAGGACAAATCAAACCAAAATGAAAGTTTTGGAATAGTTGGGACAATTTGGCTTCACATTAAACAATCCTTTCATGCTCAATAACCTTAAAACAGTTCAACAAAGCAAGGTGATGCAGCTTGTTCTTTTTTTTTCTTAATAAATAAAATACTTTGAAAACTTCTTTTTGTGTTTACTTGGTTATCTTTGTCAGATGTTCGGATTTTCTACGATATGCTTTCTCAGAAGAGTATGAGCAATCTCCAGAAAACCTAACAATGTAACGATGGGACATACCGTTCCATATGTAGGTCGTTCTTGTTTCCGACAAGCATAATTGGAACTCTGCATTAAAAGAAAATCACAAAACCACAACATCATTTGTGTATGAGACATTTAAAATGTCTCAGAAGAGCAAAGCCATAAAGAAATAAAAAGGGGGTACTCACTGAACCTTCCCCACCATGTCCAACAGCTTTTCATGGATAACTTGAACAACTTCAAAGCTGGAAGAAAAAAAATGAAGAGAACAATTAGAAAGTTCACACAATCCATCTGGGATGCCGAGGATGAACATTTACCTTTTATTAGACGTAACAGAATAGACCAGGATGTAACCGTTGATATCTATGGAGTATGTCTGAGGAAAGATGGAGTATTCATCCTGGAAATGATTCATCCAGCAGAGAAATTAGTTAACAGGTTTATAACAGAAATATGATACCACCAGTGTCAGGCTTATAATGGAGTCCTACCTGCCCTGCTGTGTCAACAAGCTGAAGGTGGTACTCCTGTCCATTTATTGTGATCATTTTAGTAAATGCTGCAATAACAAAACGAAAACATTTAGAAACTGCACATTTAAACGCATTTTGTGCCACAAAGATAGCTGTTCATATAAAACACACAACATCAAATATAATATTTATCTCTGTTCTGCACACTTAAAGCCAGAGTTGTAAATCCAGTTTGATACCGTGGAATTAGTTCAGCGGTGCACTGCCAATATGTGTCTGGAGACGAGTTTGGTTATCCATCACGGCGGAGAGGCGGTGCACATCCTGCAGCATCTCACTAATAATGCTGACACCGCTTCATGTTAAGCATCCAGGGGATTATTTATAGACACGGAACCGAGCACACAGCCAACGCAGGGCGCTGGATGTGAGCAAAAGTGTGAGGGAAAAACAGGAAAGCAGCCTGCAGGTAAAGTTTTGACCCGGACCTCTCAGGAGTCTGGGATTATTTGTGTTGATGAACTGTTGTGTTTGTCCCACAAACAAACAAACAAAAAAAAAAGAAGTACAGCCTTAGAGCAATGTTCACTTTTGCAACCGTGAGAAGTCCAGACACAAACCAGTCAGAAATAACAGATTAATCTGCACTAACGCGCGCCTCTCTCCTTTCTCTCTCTCCATCTGAGATCAGTTGGTGTCGTGTTTCAACACATTATTGTAGAGGGAACATTGCACCCTGGTGGGTGAATCTTGTGATTCACTGTCATCCAATAACGTCTCGCTAAAATCATAAAGGAATTACCAGACATCATACCAGAGCTAAAATCAAATACAGGAACCTCAGAATCCATCATATGAATATGTTGCTCTGCCAGGATAGTTTTCACATGTACAAATAAATGTCCACTGTGCTCTCCATTTGTGTTTACTCCAAAATGTGAAAACACTTTTTTTAAAAACACTTTAAACGACTAAATTTTGTAGTATTTTTGCTAAGTAATGAGAAATAAAAGTAGAGTGAGAGATTCTTGTAGACTACATTAGACACATTTTTAGTCTGTTTCTGAACATTGTTTTTTTTTTTAGAGTTTTATCAACTATGCTGATTATTATATTGTATTTTTTAAATAGCAAAAGTTATTTTACAGCTACCTTTAATTTTTTTGTCCCATGCCAAAAAGACATAGTGACCCGATATGCAGACTAAGTGCGACGTCACATCACTGATAAGGCAAAATCTAAATTATCAAAAATGGTTCTGCATTCTTCAGAATGTCCCTTATTAGTAGTTACTGCACCAAATTGACATTGTGAGCAGTCGGCTCTTCATCACAGTTAAAATCCCAAAGAGAGCTCTTAGTGATTCCCCGAATCGTCCAATCTAGTTCATGCTGTACAGCAAAGCCTGTGCAAAACTAGCTTGTTCAAAAGTTAAAAAATAGAAAAAGTAGAATGGTTAAGCCTTACTGCTAAAACCTATACCACAATATTGTACACCAAACAGTAAAGCTCCACTATTCCCAAACACAACAAAGGTCTATGTCTTTTTTATATAAATATCTCAGAGTGTTGACTATAAATATAACTTTTGCTGTTAAATTTACAATCTGTCAGCAGGAATGTGCCAGCAAACTATAGTGAGAAGCTTTAACTTCTGGAAGGAAACGCAAAATATTTGACCCAAATCACACTCTATATAAGCTTCTAACTTTAAAGAAAGTTACAAAAATATCTCATTTTTGTGGTATTTAGCAAATATAAGTAATTTTGGTAATGTTAACTCACCCTAAATAGAAACGTTTTAATTTAATGTGTTATCACACAACGATTAAAGAGAATATGTGTCTGTTTATGCAGTGTATTTAAAGTTCTTCAGCAGGATAACTTCAGGTTTCTCTCTGGGTTTTTGAGTGGTTCCCTGAAGTGTCTTAACATAACAGCAATATTAGGTATGAATGCACCATCTCTTGACTAATCAATTCACTTGAAATAAAAAAAGAAAAGACAAAGACTTTGATGTATGAACAGTGAGAGTCTCTTTTCCACCCTGTCTCACTGAGAGTTAAATTATTCCACTTGACTTTCACCAGGAAGAGTCTTCATGAGCAGATGGAGAAGTTAATGCTACCAGAAACAGAAATGTATTTTTCTATCGCTGGGTTTAGTGGAACTGTAAAAAACATGCACAGAATAAATTAATTTCTGTCATAAAATGAATTGAGTGACATCAATCATATTTCAAACACTAGCAAATTTCAAAACTTTTATTTACTTTACTGTTTTCTATTAACTGTCAGTTACCATCTCATAGTTCTATCTCAGAATAGAAAACAAACCTAAATATTAGCAACAACGCCTCTGAATTTAGTTTAGAATTTAGCATTTAAAGACTTAAGAATAAAAAATTTACATATCAGAATAATAAATGGACAAAACGCTAATAAAATACACATTTAGCAAACATGATTATGTGCCGGATTCTTTCACTTTTCATGTTAAGACTCCAAACATCAACAGACTCAAAATCGGTCAAGGAAAACAATATAGAAAAACAAATTCTCTTACATTTATTTAATATATCGACACTTATCGAGACCAGGAAAATACAAAACCCAAATTTTAGACTATTCCACTCCACACAGGGAATCCTAAATCTGGGTGATTTGCAGTATTAAATATTGCAAGATAGCCATTTAGAAGGATGTAAATGTGTTAAAATCCTTTATATTGTAATATTTTTTTATGGTTTCTAAAAGTTATTAAAATATTTGTTTAAGATTACATTTGAAAACAATGCATCCTTTTCCTTCCTAATTTATGTTCGTCTATCACATAAAGATCCAAGAAAATATTTCAGCTAGTATAAGTACTTTATGCATCGCTGTCCTTCCTTATTAATCAATAAAGTTGAAACTAAAGAAATCAGACTCATATTGCCATAAACGGACAGTATGACATTAAAATTAACCGTTTTCACTATTTCTTAAATGGATTTCAGGAACATTGCATTTGTTAGTCATTTCAAACAGTAAAGGAACATACTCATTAAGAGAAGGTGGACACAATTTTGTGTATGAATTGCTTACTAAGACCTAAAGCATTAGAAAAGCATTTTTAATAAAGGTTTTTATAGGGCAGCCATTTTGGTTTAGAAGAATTCCTAAATTTCCCAATTTGAATTCCAACTTTCTGGGACCTTCATGTCTATTATCTACCATGGAAGTTTAAAACAAAACTGAATTAAAATAGAATGCAAGACTAAATACCATCCTTAAACCAAACTTACGGCCCCAGTGGAAAATACCTCTGTTTTCTTCTCTTTTTATGTCTTTATGAAAAAAAGTGTGTTCTTTGTTGCCCTTCATGCCCAAACCCAGCGCAGACAATTGTGGCCAAGACCATAGAGAGCGATAGAACGATGGAAATTAAACAGATGAGAAATACAAATGTGGGATGTTTGAATCCTATAATCTTATTCACATGTTTTCCTCTTATCATGCAGCTCTGCTTTGAATAAAAATAAACAAGATATCACACATACAGGCTTTTATAGTTGAAAAACATGACACGTAGGTTGCTAACTACATAAGACTCATGAGAATCTGAGAATTAGAATCGATATCACATAAGATCCATACTCACTGTTTTCTATTGTTGGGTCATAGGAGTCGACAAACTGGCCTTCCACAAACTGAATTGTCAAGGAAGACTTTCCTGAAAAATACAAATTATCATCACATATTGTTTCTTCCACTAAATTTTCCATTATTATTCTTGAATACAGCACTAAAACAGCTTCTTTAGCAATAAGCTTTTACGAGTTACCCCTCTTCTGAAGATCTTCCCCATGACACTGTATGATACAAAATAACAGATTTGTGTTGAAAGTTCTTCTTTATTCCTCTTACATAACATTTAAATAATCTAATAAACCAAATGTTTGCTTTTGATTAACCAAAGCGGTTATTCTGTGTGAGATGAACTTAATCGAGTTAACTAAACTGTTCCTTTCCACTGTCACCACATGCTTGCTCATGATAAGACATCACTGCAGAGTTAGTGGAATCAGCGGGGCTTCATAACTTTGCACCAACGCTCATTAAAAATGGAAGAATTTCACTGCATTGTGTTACAAATAGGACAAAATCAAAATGTGTGCAATTAAATTAGTCTCTAAATCTTACAAAATTGTTCTGGATTCATTTGATTATACACATTTTCACATACCAGGATAGGAATTGGACCTATTTGTCTGGTCAAGTGCCTTGAGATCTGCTGTGAATCGCTATAAACGTATTGAATTAAACTGAAACCTTATGCAACCATTCGAAACCCGGCCTTTCTGTCGTTTCTGCAGACATGCTGCTCTCTAATCGCGTTATCTCCGTGTGCCATCTTGCCGTCCTCAGCATCCTCCCAGCGCATACAAATTGCGCTTCTTCTGTTTCGGATGCGATACATTAATCCACGCAGTGATGCGTCACATCCACAGGACCGCCAGGCCTCTACGGAGCGCGGCACTGACTAACATGGCTCCGGGGTGAGGGTCACTGATGGATACCTAACCAGATGATCGGTTTGTGTAAAAAAAATATATATATCCGCATTGAACCGCACATTTGCGGCCTATACTGAAAATAAACACAAGCCCACGTTTCACCTGGTGGCGCTCATTCGCCCGTTCAGAGATGTTGCGTGACGGATCTTTCTCCGCCTGTAATTTAAGTCTATTATAGGAGGCGTAAACCGCCCTCATAATGGACTTATACTGAGTCGAGAGGCCGCACAGATCTGCTCTAAGCGGCCCATCCTATGTTACTTTTTCTGAGTCATCCCTCCCAGTTAGAGGCGCCGGCCGGGAACTCACCTACGGATCTGTACCCGAGGATGGCGATTTTTCGTGACTTTGGCTGCGGCATGTTTCGTTCCCGGTTATAACATCCAGTCCTCGGGCTGTACCGCAACCTCCAGCGGGAATGGCATCCAAATAGATTCAAGGAGAGCTCAGATCCGACATGCAGCGTCCAGATGCCGGCGGGATACCCTCTTTTTTTCGATGTATTCAGTATTTGATTTTTTTTTTTTTAAATGCGATTTCACGTCATGTATAAAAAAGCATGGAGTATCGTCTGATCTACAAAAGCTGCGTCACTCCGCTTTGCAATTTAATGAATAAATAATTACTGCTCGTGTCTGATTGGCCGAAAGAAGAGCAGGGGCAGGCCTAAATGCGCCTACTGGCTTTTTGATTGGATGCCACAGCTTTTCGTCAAATAGTTCTGCATTGTGATTGGTTGTGACCTTCTCCATGACGTGCTAGATGGTCAACAGAAATGTCATTCATATCTTTAGGGTCAGGGAGCACAAATTCCTGCTCTAACAAGGATTCATTCTTTAATCTGTGGCAGTAAAGCAAGACTAATATTTTTAAAATATAAAATAAGATTATTAGGCATCCCACAGACCACAAATGAACCCCTATTTATGACGCAGTCACAGAGTTTAATGAATTTTGTTGGGCTTGTACAGTGTGTGACAAACATAAGTTAGTGCATAATTACAAAGGGGAATTAAAACGATGCAGGATATTTTGCTATTTTACAAAGAAGAATCCGAAAATGGTAGTACACTTTGTGTTCATCGCTGTATGAATTTCCGTCAGTATTCTGAGGCATAAAGGCATAATGTATAGTTTTCCCTCTCAAAAAATATTATTTTAGCTAAATGTAAGGACTGTAATCAAGTTTATTTGTAAAGCAAATTTCAGCAATAAGGCAGTTCAAAGTGTTTTACACCATAAAAATATAAAAAATAAGGAATATGAAACAAATGCCATTATCAAAATCATCAAGCACATCAGATTTATTTCAAGGGTGTACAGAAAATGGATGGATGGATACAGAAAATGGATGGATGGATGGATGGATGGATGGATGGATGTTATGATATAATGCAACTGAGTTGCGACAAGCAATGTGTAAGGTTTCTTAAAGCGAAAGAGAGGCGTAATGTTTAACCTCCTCAGCTGTCTGAACTAACCTTGTAGATGACTTCTAGTAATCGAGACACAACAGTAAAGCGACCAGAAATGCCTAATATTATCAGCTTCTGCTTCGTGACATCCTGGCAGCTTCAGTCTATGATGATGATGATGATGATAATGGGCTCTTGGTGTTACAATAGTGTTTAGGTGTCAACAGTTCTAGTTTCTCAGCAGGAACTTGTCTGTTTTCCGTTAGTTTGATTCGTCAGAGAATGTACATGTTACAAATAAAATCAATTTTCATATAAAAACTAGCCTTTTGTTGGACACGCTGTATTCGACGGCAAGTGTTATATAGCGCCCTCATGTGGGCAGAATTGGGAACAGTGATGTTCAGGAAGGACGGTTGTGTGAGGATTCCTGACATTACAGCTTGAAGGAGTCCTGAACTGAATGAGTCACTGAGTGTTAACTATTAGTTTCTCTGCGGACCTGACCGCTACTTGTGGTCTTTGAGGATCAGACAGAGAGGGTTGAAGTCTGGAAATGTGTCACCAAAGAGGAAAAGTTGTTTTGGTTTTTTTTCTATTTATGTTTTTTTGATCAGGAATAACACATTAGCACATTTCACAGTTAAGACCATTAAAACAAATCACAACCTCTCCATATGTGACTAGCTCCAGGACCAACTTATTTAACTTATAACTGTGAGGCAAGGCATTTTATTTATTTATTGGATCCTGTTTATTCTGTAGGGACCAGTGGTCATTGGGTAAGAGGAAAGGTCCACCCTGAACATGTAGCCAGTCCATCACAGGGCAACACAGAGACACAGAACAGAGAAATATGCACACAGTTACACATAACTTAGAGAGACCAATTAGTCATGTTTTTTCTCTAAAGTTATGTTTTGAACTGGAGTACCCTGAGAAAATTCATGCATGAATATAGAAAGAGACCACACAGTTGATCGTGTTGGTCTAGCACATTAAAGCTCTTAGTAATAATAAAAAAACATGAAGGTTTATAGTTTTAATGTGACAAAACACAAAACAAGTTGTGAATACTGCAGCAAGAATCTGTATACATGCTGTCTGAATATTTTAGGTGTTTATGAACTCAGAGAAGAGGACCGAAGATTGAAAGCAAAAGTCTCCAGGAATGTGCATGTCATCGACCAACAGGTGGAGACGCAGACAAGCAAAGTTCCAGGTCAGATCAGCCAAGTTTTTAAGTCTGTTAAGCTCCTGGTGTGATCTATCATTTTCAAGTTCATGATTCATTTAGTTTCTAATTTCTCCTGTCAGCATATTTCCTTTTTTATTGCTGTGCTTTACTGCAGCTCACCTCATGTACACGTATGATTTTATTAGATGCAATATAAATAAATCTTTTTTTTTTATTTGCTTACAGAAACTAAAAAGTTGGACATGCAATGCATCAGAGCCAAATCCTGATTTTCTGAGAAAGGTTTTAAGAATACAGACATATAGAATCAAGACATTACTTTTATTTTACTAAAAAATTAATATGAACTGTTGCTAAACCTTTTCTATTGCTTGCCTGAAGTTTGGCCAGTAGGTGTCCCCATACACCCATTTGTGGCCCCCAGGAATGCTTGAAGACGTTCTGCTGGAGAGCTGAAGCAGCTGCCTGCTGTCCCCTCAGAAATAAAACTGTCTAATCACAGTTTATTTCCACCCTTGTGATGCCTTGATGTTTGAGCTTTGCTTGGCCAAACACCTCAACCAGCTCACACACATCACTGATTTTCTGATCCAACACTGTACTTGATTATGATTGTTAAAATGCCCACATCCTAATATAACTGAGACCTTAAGCCAAAACCGCAGGCATGCAACAAGACAATAGGTACTCAGGCTCCAATTAGTGGGTTAAATCCAAATGCAGACAATAGAATTCATGGCAGGCAGAGTGAGATGATGAGAGGGCCTTTTGACTCCACAATTACGGTGTCGACCATTCCTCGGTGGTTCAGTTGACAACGTGGCTCTTTAATGTCCCCCTGGTGGGATTTGGTGGGCAAAACTCTTGCAAAATTTGTATTCTCTCACAAAAGCCTGAAAGATATGCAGCTTTCCTTCCCTGTGAGCGATCAGCCCCCACCCCCTGCTTTCCTGTCTCATCCTGTTCCATTACTTCTTAATCACAGATATGTCCAGTAAGACCCAACTGTTTTGCCTCCACACACACTTCCCAGCAGCAGACACGGGAAATCACAGCAGTCAGCAATAAGCCACTTGTTCTGCATGACATTGTGTGCCAGAAGGAAGAGAAATGATGCTTGCCATCACTGAGTACTGTACACATATGATACCTTGTAAAAGTATTCACACCCCTGAATGTGTTTCACCCACAAAATTCAGTATTTTGTTGGGATTTTATGTAATAGACCAACAGGTATGATTTAAAATGGGTTTTCTCATCAAAAATAAAAAAAGTGGAATGGATGTGTATTCACCTCCCCATTTACATGGATACCTCTAGCAGTCAACAGCCCACTGGTAACTCTGAAAAATTTTGCTTTGTGAATTTTTCACATGACAATTGGTTTGACAAAGACTACACAAATACTACAAGTTTAGTCTTTGTGGCGGAGTGACAAGACTGTTGAATTATTGAAAACAAACCAAGTTTTGTTAAAAGTTTGCCAGAAGCCATGTGGAGGACACAGCAAACATGTGGAAGAATTTTTTACACTCAACTGAGACCACAGTTGACCTTTTCACTGCTTTCTGCAAAACTTTACATACCAAAAGACTCACATTCTGAACAAGGCATCCTCACCATGAAATATGGTGGTGGCACTATCATGCTGTGGGAATGCTTTTCATGGAGTTGTTACAGTTGGTGTAAAGGTGGGTAGAGCCAAGTACTAGTCAATCCTGGAAGAAAACCAAATTAAAGGCAACAAAAAAACAGAAGCATGTCAAGGAGGTTCACTTTCATTTTTGACAGTTTTTAGTTATTTTGACCAAAAAATAAAATAAATAATGGGAAGTCATTTCCAGCTCTGACTCCTGGTGGTAGACAGTGGATGGATGGATTCAAGTCTCTGGCTGTGCAGATTAGTAGAGATCAAACCTAAGAGATTTGCAGATGTAATTGTAATTTAACAATTGTGTGTAACTTTCCCTTGGTCTATCACAAAAAAAAAGCACTGTAAAAGAAAAACTCCTCCACACGAACTGTCATGCTTAAACAAACACTCGCTCAGAAAATTATGATGGCCAAGAATAGGTTACACTGGTAACACTGCCGTGTTCCAATTGGGGATTACCGTGTTACTAGATAGGCCAACAATAAATATCCCTGCCTGCAAGAACAACAGGTGTTTGACAAGATTGTTTCACTTTAATAAAATGCTTACACAAGCTTCAGACAAATATCACATTAAGCTGCTTCAGACAAGCTGGCATTTTCATGCTTCATCCCATGAGGTATGAAAATGTTCTCTTTCCACTCTAGCTTTAAATCTCGGAGAATGTCATGTGCAGCGAGAGGCAGATGTTGTCAAGGTGGCAGCGTTGTGTGTAATGTCACCCGATCAGATCAGCATTCCTGTCACGAAACCCCCTCCAGAGGGTGTGGCGAAAGAAAAAAAAAAAAACAGAATAAAAGTTTCCCTTTTTTATTTTCAGTCTGCGATGAACATGCAGCTGGAGCTTGTGCCTCTGAACTGGGGGGTGGATGGCACCGACGCCAGCCCCTTTCAAGCTAGCTGTGAAAGCACCCCTGGCTCTGTTAGTATGCCAGCCTGAGCACCAGTCAGCCACATCCTCCAGCTGGGCCTGTGCCACCACTGGGCACCTGGACCCTCTCACAAACCTCATGAAACAGAATATATATTTAAGATCACGGCATGCAGCTCACAACATTGGGTCTATGGCTGCATGGTGTCTGCAGGGCGCGTGCACCTGTGTTTCATTCATCTTATGCAGACTTTCATCACTGTATTAGGCTTTTAGAAAACTTTTAAGAGACAGATTCACTCTTCAGGCTGTGCCTCAAACACTGGAGTGTGTCCAGAGTCACCCAGGCCTGAAAGACAGCCATTGTTATCCAACTCTCACAAGGTGTCATTGTAGGCATCCTGTGATTACCATATCAGCACCACATGAAACATTTATGGCTTGCTGGCAGTGATGCACTGGCAGGCATCCTAATTTTTCCAACAGGGCTTGTCAAGTTGCATTGTTTAAAGTTCTGGTGGCATGAGCAGAAAAAAAAACACTGGCCCTGAAATCTCTGAAAGCTCTGTCACTTCTAGTCTAAGCCTCAGCCTGGTATTATGAATTTCTCTGCAGCACCTGTAACACTCAACCAAGCAACATTTCATGTAGATTCACATTAAATTATTCATGACTGGAATCTCTCCATTGTTTTTTTTCTGCTGCAATTTACTTAGAATCAAAACAATAAAAAATACTGTCATCAATTGTAAAAAATCTTGCTTTAAAACAGTGACTGAAATCAGTCAGTTTCTGCTTCATAATGCCAGTTTCAGATGACTGATTATATTCTGGCCAAGTACCAACTGGTGCAGCTTTCCAGTATGTGATGATCTCGTGCCCCATGCTGTGTCGTATCACAAAAGACAGACCCCTGAATAAAATATCTTTAGGGTCAAATGGGACATCAAAATTTACTTTGCTTCTCCAAGTTTAGATCCATTTAACCCACTTTTTCCAAGACATCATGATATATGCTGAGGGAGGAAAGAGTGGGACACCGTGCAATTGTCCAACTGTTAAGTCGCTTATCAGCATACTGCAAAAAATGTCGAGTTTTTTAACAAACTGACAAATTAAACCGCCGTCTTACAGTGACAGTTTATCTCAAAGTTAGGAGTAAAACTGTACTGATTGTTCAATCGTTTCTGTGCGAGGCTCGGTGTTCTGTGGCAGTAAGCAGGTGAGACCCAGATTGGTTGCTTCGCGGTACTTCATCACCCTGCTTTGTTGTTGTCACAGCCACAATTGGTTTGTACTTCCCATCTGCTGCATCAGCAAAGTCACGACTGATTTGGTCACTTTGGAGCCCGGTTAGCTTTGCTCACTTCCATTCCAGCCATCGTTACAAATGGCGTCTTTACACGGCGGAGTTAACCCGGATAGCTCTGTCTCCTGGGTGCCTTTATTATCTATTCATCATGTTGTCCCAGTTTACTGTATCTGAGGGTGAATCTGGCTGTCTCAGTGCAGCTCTAACTACACATACCTGGCAGGCGGCCTGGGGCGGGGGATTAGAGGGATTATAAAATCCTCGGTGGAGGTGTTTCTCTCTGAGTTGATAAGAAGGTGAAAACATATTCTGAGAAGATGCAGTTTGTGTTTGTGCTCTTTTAACACTAACATGCCTTCAGACAGTGTTTACATATGTTAAAAATAGCTTTATTTCTATGCTGAACATTTGCACAAGTAGCCAGGGGCAACTTCGGTGTGTCCAATCTTGTGAAGAAAAGAGTATTGTAGACATTAAAATGAAATGTTCTTGGCCTCATATCCATCCCTCTGAGCAGGCTCGATGGACACTCCTCCCCGCTCATTTGCATTGCTGAGTAGATCCTTTGTGTCACCAGGAGGTTTGGAAAGAGCAGCGTTGCAGCCAATTTCCAGATGGCAATTCACATGTTTGACATGTCCTCAAATTCTGTCAAAAAAAAAAAAAGTGCTGCCTCTTCCCACTGATTCCATTAGCTATTTGGAGGGGGGGGGGATGCATGCATTTGCGCAAATGGAAAGTGTCCACCGGTGTGAATATTCACATCTGCACATGCTGAATAATAGACGATTACTAGCTCAGGTGCAGCCCTGTTTGCAGGCTTTTTCCCTTTGCACAGTGCTAATTTTATCTGAAAGGGCATGCTAAATGCAGAATTCTTGTTTCTCAGACCTGATCTTGTATTCTGTCTAAAGAGGTAACACATTCTTCTGTGAAAGCACTGGCGGCAGGGAATAATATGTCTCCCATATAGACTCAGGAGCCTGAGGTCTTGGCATCTGTTCCTAACATTTCAGCAGGATCCAGACACCTACAGCAGCTTCTCCAACAATGAGGCCATATATCATTTGTCACTGCCAGAATCCCCCAAAGTAATGAACGAGTAATAATGGCATATATGTTAAAGTGAATTCTCAAAAGGTAGCTCATCCAGAGTCATTATTGTGCCACATAAGCAGATGAGTTTCCTCAAATGAGATCATTTTTGTCACCCTGAGGACAGCGGGGTGTTACTCTTTTCAGGTTGAATAAGTCATCCTCATTTGGCGCTAATGGGGCTCCGTACTAAGGTGGTGCTTGTAAGAGGAACAGTGAATCCCATTTTCTTTTCATTTAAAGTGAAAGCTTTTCTTGCTCATTTGTTGTTATGCTCAAAGTAGAAATTTGATTCAAAAAGTCACGCATGGCAAGCATCACTTGTCACAATAACATAGTAGCATGTTACAGGGCGGGGTTATAGAAACTTTTTTTACAGCAAGCATTTCTGGAATCTTATGTATAGTCATGAAGTGAAAGGAAAATGATGCAGATATTTTACAAACATAAAAATCGAAAAGTATTGTAAAAGTACAAATTCTGCTGTTCTCTAAAGGCCTCAGGAGTTTTTTCTATAAAACATTAGTGAACAAACAACATCCTGAAGATCAAGAAAAACAGACAGATCAAAAGATAAAACTATGGAGACATTTAAAGGAGGGCTAAGCTATAAAACAATATCTCAAGCTTTGAATATCTCGCTGGGCACTGCAGCTGCAGTTTTATAAGGGCGTCATCCACGTGAGCCGACATGTTTGGCAAGAGAATTATTAATCAAAAAACCAATTAAAGTTTCCATTGGCAACTCTAGAGGAGCTGTAGAGATCCACAGTACACATGTGAGGGACAATGAGGAAGCTACTGCTGAAACAGACCCACTTTTCACCACTGGTTCACCAATGGACTGGTTTAGATCAAAGCATATTTATGCGTTTGAATGGCCCAGTTCAAGGCCTCTTCCCACTGAGGCCTGGGTGTAGGTCCAGACCTACACCCAATTTTAGATTCAGTGGCAAGATCTGAAAACACACATCCATAGAGATTCTCCATCCAAAATGACTGAGCTTGAAGATGAATTGGCAAAAATTACAACAAAGTTAGCATAGATCTTTTGCAAGGTATTGACATTATTGGTTGGAATGTACCACCATACAACAAACTTTCTGTAACCCACCAGTTTCCTTAATTCATAAATGTTTGCTATTTCTTGGTAATGCAATGCTGTTTAGACATAATGGGCATATTTATGAAGGCTCATTGCACGTTTGAGAGTATTTTGTCTGGACTTTGTGTTGTCTCGCTGGTGATGCATTTGCACATTGAAGGAAGGTGTGCTCCGACAGATACAGCTGAGGTGTTGCTTTTCTTGTAAAAAAGATGATAGCATGCTATGGCTCTCCCCAGCTGGATGAGAAATTTGCAGAGGCACACATATCTGTGTAACATCCACATAGCAGAACTCACCCAAACTACAGAGTCTGGGGTGAAAGCGCATTTCCGAGCACCGAGACCAGAAATCCAGTGCTCAGCGCATTTTTTACTACACACAGTATTTTGATGTTGAGATATTGACATTTTGAAAGAAAATCCCAGATGAGATTTGCTGCACAAGCAGGGCATCTGCTTGAGTGGTCAATGCACCTTAGCAGCTCTGATGTCCAATTCTGCACAGACACAGTCGAGCCTATCACTCATAAGTGCTGATGTTGCCTTGCTCACAGCAATGCCACAGAGTCCCCAGAGGTAAGTATCACTGCTAACTGTCATCCTTGTACTTTGATTACTGCGCTAGGGGGGAGAGTGATGACCGTGGCTGCTTCTAGTCCTGCTCAGACTCAGGAAGCCTTATGAGATCACATAGGAGACTTTCAGTCTTTTGGTTTGGTTTATCATTTTGATTAGAAAAGTTTTCTACAAGGAAACCCAACTGCTTGAGTCACTGAGTTTGAAGCAATCCCTCATCCTGAGCAAGGTTTTGGTGAGTGGTCCCAAAGGACCTTTGATGTGAGCCTGTCCAAGAAACGATATACAGCTCAGTGGTTAATCACAGGATCAACTGAACTTTCTATGGAAGAAAACAGAGTAAACAAAGTTACTGGCATCAGTACATCTTTCTAGTAGAGGGTGGCAGATACAAATTCCCTGGATCAGGCGTAACTTTTTTTGGAATAAAAGACCAAAAAGAAAATGAGGGAGAACAAAATGCGAAAGGCAACAAAAATGACAAATAAAAGGAGAATCCTTTCGGACCCAGCTAAGATGAAATCTCAAAATAGACAACATAAATCTCTGCCAAGAAATAGAGCGCTGAAAGTAAATGGTGATAAGAAACCGCAAGATTACAGACACATTGATTTTCTTTTTACAGGTATTTACGGTAATGCAAAAAATTATATCCATATAAACATCCTGCACCCAATATGCTTCTCTTAACACAAATTGAAAACTGAAAGGGTTCATTTGGGGTTGAGGTTGTTGAATCTTCCATAATACTTTGCATTCATTAACAACCATTAAAAAGCCTTGAAGCGTTTTGCCTAAAAACTTTTCCTCATCTCACAAACCTCAGATTGCCCTTGAACTACTTCCCCTCCACCAAACCTGACGGCTGATGTTCAGAGACATTTCTGAATGATTACCTAATAACACATTTTCACCTATATATAACCTCTGTCTGCCTTTGGGGCATGAATTATTTTGAATCTGAGTGTGCAAGGTGGCTGTTCTTAACAGAGCAAGCTTTAAGAAGTCAGAATGTTTCACTTTCATCGTCCCAATAATATGGAATGCATCTATGTGAATTGTCAGTTAAAGAAATAATAAATATGTATATCTTCAGCCCAAGCAAATACTGAAAACATATAATTATTTAAATTGTGTTTGAAATTTTGAAAAGAACACGAACAAATACCCCTGAGCAACAACTGCTGGGAAGTACTTAAGAAAAATGTCTTCAGGGACGGCGCATTAAGAAGTTTTTACCGCCGTGGTTGCTGGAGGGAAAGGCAAATTCAAAAATGTAAATGTGCTTCAGTGTACTATTTCATGTAAAGAGAGATACTTCCCTTTGGGGGCGATATAAGTGAGATTAAATAGCAGAATTAAGTAGCAGCAGAGTTACAGGAACATACTGGAATACTCTGTGTCCTTTTGCACTTGAGACAGAAGCAGCTCATACTGATGTATTATTATGACGGTGCTTAGAGCTGTTGCTGGTTTGACGTGTGAATAATGGTGAGAAGAACTAGACAATGATATTATGATGGATGTGTAAAATGTTGTGCATAACAAAATTCTTAAAGCAGCTGTAACTCAATTTATACCAACAAAGTAATATAAATACTGTTTTCCTTTAAATAAATTTGTCTCTTATTTTAAGCTTATACTTGCTTACTACTTTAGTTTGATCAAAATGTGAAGAAACAAATCCTTAACTTCCCATTTCTATGATTTTGAATGATGTGGAACAGAGGCACATTTCCTTTATTCACTCTTTAAATTAGAAAAGGAAAGATAATATATCACTTGAGATCTGTTTGGCTACAGTTGTCCATGTCTGCTTCAAATCAATCCATCCATTTTCTATATTGATGCCATGGGCTGATGCCTGTCTGAAGCCATCATTGGATTAAAAACATTGTAGACCGTCAATAGATTGCCACTGCCAGTCTATCACAGGGCAACACAGAGGCAGACTATCATATAAACATAAGCACACACACAACCTCAGACCTAAGGCTACCCTAGAGCAAATGAATATGAAAGGCATACTTTTGGTTCTGTGGGAGGAAGTCAGAGAACTGAGAGGATCCACTAATGCACAAAAAACATGCAAACCCCATTCAGAATGTCTCTGGCTGGGATTTAAACCTACGACCTTCCTGCTGCAAGGCAACAGGGCTAATAACTGTGGCAAGTTTTATACAACTGGAACTGTGACAAACCAGCCAGGACTGAGTTTATCTTGACACCGCAAAGAATGGTGAGGGAGGTAATCAATAAACAAACTCCATAGCTCACTGCTGCAGAACTTTGTTGCAATGACTTACCAGGGGTCTTAGGAAAAGAAATCTAGATATACAGTACAGACCAAAAGTTTGGACACACCTTCTCATTGAATTCAATTAGAAAGTGTGCCCAAACATTTGGTCTGTACTGTATATAAGAAAAATTTACAAAAAATGTGAAAATATGTGAACACAAAAAAACCCAGCCACTATATTGTACTATTGTGCAAGTTATAGGATAATGTTTTTTTTACTTTTGTCTCCCACACAAACGTAAACATTTGGAGTTAGAAAAACACGACTGAAACTTTAACTAAGCCAGGATCTTTGATTAAGCATGAGGCAGAGCTTTTCAGAACCTCTCTGGGTGGTTCTGGAATTAAAACAAATAATGGATAAGTATCTGTACTTGGTGCTAAATAAAGATCTGTGATGCTGTGAGTCAGTTCCCCATACAAAGCTCTTGTGAACCTTGTTCAAGTATATGATACTAATAACTCATGGTATCAGTAAATACGTACAAATCTGGTGGTGTCTGTATCTTTTAGTCCTTCAACAGGATAATGATTGAAAATATGTGGCCAAATTAATGGGAAAATTTTTCCAGGCACACAAACTCATCCTTATTCCTGGGTCACATCAGTCTTCAGAAATACCCAAGATCCTCTCTCCGTACAAAGCACTGCTATGTTGAAAAAAACTGGCTTTTAAACCGTATTAGCAGCAGGGGGGATTGCTTCTTCACTGAATAAATGCATTTAGCATAAGATTATGTAAAGATCATTTTTACATGTTTTTAAAAAGAGGGTGCAAGTAAAGGTGGAGGGTTCTACATGTGGCTATTTCTATGATCTGTAATAACATTATTAGCTGTAGCAGTGGCCTCAAATGACTGTGCTCACACATCTCATGCCTGCCTTTCGGTGGGTGGGGATCTAAAGGGCATGTGTGTGCTTGAAAAGTGACAGGGGCAGCTGGGGAATGGAATCCAGTAAGAAAGGATCTGGGACATGCAGATCACAGGGTCTGTAGTACAGCGCTCTGTCGCATCAGCTTGGTGCGGAAAAACTCAGCCAGGAATCAATGTGAGTGTTACGACCAACCAGGCGGTACAGTGAAACTGCTGCTGACAGCGTTCAAGAGCCCTGGAGATCAATCAGCAGCAATTGTCTTTAGCAGACCTCTCATTGCTTCAGGAGTTGGTGATTGAGTTAATTGCAGGCTGTTATAAGTGACGGAAACATTATCGCTACGAAGGTGATGGGTGGGAAGCAGTCTCGCAGCCTGTCCAACTCAGAGTTGAATGAGGTGAGTGTGGGCCAAAGGAGGAAGGGTACAATTAGAGACGAGCAGCCCAGTCTGTCCTGGGCAGCGGAGAGGATCCGTAAACAAACCAGCGTCCACTTTGGTTTCAGTACTCTGAGTTTAGCCATGCGGGGGTTGGATGAAACCCCCGCTGAGCTGTGGGAGCTCCAGGACCTTCAGAAACTCAACTTGTCCATGAACTGTCTGTGCTCCTTGCCTCCCGCTCTGGGCTCTCTGGATAATCTGGTGATTCTCAACTTATTGGGAAACAACCTGTCCAGCCTCCCCCCTGAGATCGGCCTGCTGAAGAAGCTTCGCGTGCTGTTCGCCTGTCGCAACCGCCTGAGTGAAGTCCCTGAGGAGCTGGGCTCCTGCACATGCCTGGAGGTGCTGAGCTTGGCCAACAACCAGATCTCCAGCCTCCCCAGCAGCTTGGCTGCCATGCATCATCTGACCAAACTCAACCTCAGTCACAACCGCATTGTTCACATCCCCACCTGCGTCTACAGCATGAAAGGACTGGTCTTCCTGCACTTGGCCTGCAACCGCTTGGAGACCATAGCAGATCAGATTCAGGACCTGGTTAACTTGAAGATCCTGATCGTGGAGGGAAACAGCATACACACTCTTCCAAAGACTTTGTGTTTCTTGGATTCATTAGAGCTTCTGAATGTGGACTTTAACGAGCTGCAAAGTGTGCCTGATGAGATGTACCAGCTGAGCAGACTCAGGCGGTTAGCCTGCCACCCACTGGATAAAGGACTTCATATAATTCACAACCCGCTCCTCAAGCCTATCCATGAGGTGCTGCAAGGTGGACTCAGTGCCCTGTATAACTACCTCAAGCCTACTTAAACAATCACCACTGTTTGTGTGTGTATCTGTATGCTGTTTGATGATTCCTTGGCACCCTGATGGCCATGCACCATTTGACCAAACTCTCTCTGATGTTTCTACAGCAATGGTCTCAAACGCCAGTCCTCAAGAGCATGTGTCCTGCAACTTTTAGATGTGTCTCTGCTTCAAAACACCTGGGTCCAATGTTAGCTCATTAGCAGAACTCAGTGGAGGCTAGTGAAGCAGTTTAGTCATTTTATTCAAGCATGTAGGACATTTATGCAGGACTCTGGCCCTCAAGGATTGCCGTTAGGTCTAGAGCATGATAGGCCTGGTCTTCTTTCACTTGGAAGCAGTGGCTTCCAAATGATTGCAACCCATTGCTAACCAGATTCAGGGCCTGGTTAATCTGAACATTCTGATTGTAGAGAGGAATATTACATGCACACATAAAGATTCTGTGTTTCTTGGAGTGTTCAGGGCTCCGTAATTCAACAACTGAGCAGACTCAATGAGCTGGCATGCCTTCTAATGAATATTTGTCATTAACCATATTGGATTTCATATTATTTAGAACTAGTGGTGGTTTTTAATAAGGAGGATATGGCTCTCCACCCAGGGTGGCATGGCCTGAGGATCCCCATTAGCTCTTAAATAAATGACATTTCTAGTTAATGAGGTTCAGGACACTCTGGTACTTTGACCAGTGCAAACATGGCAAGAAAATATAGCTGATAAATGATGCTACTGTTGGTGTCTGAGCTGGAGCTTCCAGGTTGATCCTAATTTTAAGTGGTATACCACAGTTTTTGTTTTGTTTTTTAAATTAGGGCTGGAAAAAGTAGTCCTTCTGAATTTGAAATAGTTTTTGTGAAGTACAAGACTAATATTGAACACATAAATATATTTCTGATAAATTGAATATGAGAGAAGGATTTGGTGGTACAAAAATATTGGGATGGATTTATGAAAGAGTTCACCACTGTAATATAACTCTTCTCTTAAGCTTGTCCAGGAGGCAGTGCAAGGTTAAATAAGTGCTCTCTGCAGTTACTTTAAGCCCAAATGAGGAACTGTTACCATGTGCTTTCAAGTTTGTGTATTCAAAGCATGATTATTATGTTATAAGTCTAATATTGTTTAAAATTGTCCACTTTACCGCTATGACTCTGTAAAGATATACTAAATTTTGCTTGAATAGCATTATAGTTCTTTGAATTTGCAAATCCAGTTTTGTTATGTAATGGGGTCGAGATAAGTTGTTCAGCTGGTGTTAAAAATTCACAAGTCTACATTTGGGTGCTGATTGCTCATCGGCTGATCCTGGTGTTGCAGTGTGAGTCTGACAGGGGTAAGTTTAACTACAGAGCAACTCTCCTCATTGTATTCAGGTCACATGGATCAGGTGTGTAAAGTCAGTGGAAAGAACAGCAGAGCAGGACTGGGGGTGTTGAAGATTCCTCAACAGATTAAAAGGAAACACACACACACAACATGGAGACGATTAAATATTGTTCCATTCATCAGATCAAAGCATCAGCGGGTGATCCGTGTTGCAACACCAATAAAGATGGGAATAAAACATTTTCCAAACGCAGTAAAGGTAAATTAAGGTTCATAAAAGTTTAATTAAGCTAAATTAATATGCTTTTGATGTTTGTTTGAATTATATTGCCAGTTTGGACAGGAAACATCAACACAGGAGTTGAGTTAAACGTTTGAAAAATACATTCAGCTCTGAATATAAACTTTATGGTCATTTCTGTTAAGCATTAAGCTGCATTAGTTATGTTATAAGCAGGTTATGTGTTTGTTAAAGAGGAAATCTACTGCAAAATTTTCTAAAACTGAATGTCCACTGCAATGTTTCTAAGGTTTAGGAAAAGCAACTTTTTTTTCTTCAAAAACAACTCAATTTCTATGCAACTAAAGTACATTTTTACATATTCAGACTTTGCTACTGGTCAAATCAAATTGCCCATTCTGAAAAAGCCCAACCAAAAACAACAGGTGCAGTGTTCATATTCCAAAAAGTGTGACTTGTTTTATGCTGCAATGCACATCTAATCACTGAAAATATGAAGGATTTTACTCTTGTGAAAACAGTCTTTTCCTAAAAAGTATTAGTAGCATAATAAAAAGAAAATTAAACATACTTTGACATAATATAAAGCTTATTACGAGTTGAAGAAGTAGTTTTTAGTTGTTTTTTTTCTTTGAGTTATCTCAGTCTAAAGACAAAATTAGTTATACTTGCTCAGTAGTGGTATGAAAATATGTGCATTTTCCCCCCAAAATCCCCTTTTCTGATTTAACTATGTGTTTGCAAAAAGAAGTAAAGGTTTTAGATTATAAAATAATCTTTTGAAGAATTTCAGTTCAGTGTCAAATTATAGTAGTTAAGCCCCACGATGACAGAAATCCACTTTGGAAGTGGCTCCTCTCTGACTTAGCATTAGATTGAAAGTTTAGACATCAAACTTAATGTCTGAGGTTCAAACTTGTCAATTCAACTTCAAAATCTTGAGTAACAGTGTTATGTTCATGTGCCTCTGTTATGATATGTCTATGGGTGATATTAAATTAGTAATTTTAGTGGAAATAAATGAATTTTTAAATTAAATTTTCCAAAAGAATTTTACAGAAAGTATGTTCTTTGTTTGATATGTTTAGAAACTTGAATTTCTCAGTGTTGGTAAAGTTCATATGAAACATCCATGTATTTAAAAATGTTAGATAAACCAACATCGGTCGCAGGTTGCCATATTTGTTGACACATGTTAACCTAAATGACCTTAAATACTAAATTCTGCCTTATTATTCTAAAATGAAATACAGTAAAATCAATCAATGAAGTGGTTAAAGATTATTGAATCTAGCTGAAATCAACAAAATCCTGATAATCAGCAACCTACTGCTGTACTTTTCTATACATTGTCAGAACATGGATTGTATATTGTAGTAATCTGGTTGTACAGTGTGTTTTCAGCATTAAAAATAGCACAAATACTTCTCGTTTGGAAATATTTGAATCTAAAAATGTTGACCTGTTAAAAATGTGCTATTAAAATTTTTTTTAATTTAATTTCATTAATGATTATGGGAATGCAAGAGTGTGAATTCAGTTTCATTAGGTAAAGCAGCTGTTTTGATTTAATGAGTAAGAAAAAGTGTCCTATTTTTAGTAGTAATCAGCAGTATCTGTTGCAGCTCAGCCATTTTATCTGTGATCGAGATTTACAAGCTTATGTTTCTACAACCAGTCCTAAAACTACATGTCTAATTTTACTTCAAGTGAGACCGAGGAACGGCAGAAAAGCGACCTCTCTTGGTAAATTATTGTTACTGCATCACAGTGCCGCTCACATTCACGCACACACACAGTCTATGCATTCATGATAGATGACGCCCTCTTGAATAAGTCTTTGTCCCAGATAGTCCCAGATAGTGATCATGGGATATGCTGTCAAAGAAAGCACATATAGAAGTGTTGCATCGGCATGAGCCAAATGACCTGATTTCAGGTTCTGTGTGGGGCTCTCAAGGGAACCTGGAAAGAAACGTTTGATAAACATATATTCCAAGAAATAATATGTATATATAAACATGACTATGGCTATAAAAACTTAATCTCCAGATATTTATATGCATATTTTGTGTTAAGGCTCATTGTTAGCCATAAATAAGTCACCCAGTTAGAAATGATAAAATGTAGCACTTATATTTTTGAAAATAAACAATAAATAATGGCAGGAAAAAAATATGGGAATGTGGAAAAAAATACATAAATAAAAGCAGAGATAATGCATTTGTGCAGAAAAATATTTAAAATCAAACAAAGATGTAATATTGTATGTTGCAAAGTTTCTAACGCTTGAAAATGTTTGTATTAAATTACGTTGTGAATACAAACTACAAGGCATTGTATTATGATTTGTTGTAATAAATGAATACACAGTTGTGCATACTTGTGAAGTTGAAGATACATAATACATTTTCTATGTTTGGTACAAATGAACATAAATAATATTATTTTACGACTGATATAATAATACAATCTGAAAAGTGTGGCATGCATTTATATTTAAGCAATTTGACTCAATTTGCTACATTTACAGCTTCACTTTTTTTTCGGGATGAACACTGGTTTTCAATATCCATCTTCTTTGAATATTATATGGAGAGGGTCTGTGAACAGAAATTTTCAAGAAATACCATTCATTCTCAGTTGGATATACACATTAATATAATTTCAAAAAACATTCTATTGCAGATTTGTTTGTATGTTTAAGGTTGTTCCTGGAAGGTAAACCTCCAACCCACTGACAGGTCTTTTGCCATCTCAATTTTTTTCCATAGTTGTGCTGCATTTACTTCCTTACATAGTCCCCTTAACTTTCCTGCGGAGGAGAAACGTGCCCCCACATCATGATGCTGCCACTACCATGTTTTGCTGTGGGTTTGTCTCGTAGGTTTGCAGTTATGGCATACACTGTCACTTTCAGATTGTGAAATGAACAGAACTCTGTGAGAGATGACCAAAGCTTTAGATATTGTTTTATAACCTAACAAAGTTTTCCTCCTGATCTGTCTCTGGTGTGTTCTTGGTTTTCATGATGCTCTTTGTTCAGAAATCTGTTCACACAAACCTCTGAGGCCTTCACAGCAAAGCTGGACTATAATTAAGGTTTACGCTCAGTTTACTGAATTTCATTAAAAGGTATCAAAGTAAAGAGGGGTGGATGGAACTGCATGCCAAACTATTCAGATTTCTATTTGAACAGGTTTTAAAAGGCTTTTATCAGTTCCCTTCCTCTTGGCCATCATTGCATAGCATCTCAATAAAATACATTAAAGCAAATATAAAAATAGTGAAAAGTCTTAATTTTAGGTTTAGATTTATTTATAAGTGAATAATTTGTGATGGAATATGGAAACAGAATAATACTTTTCTGAGAAATTATCGCTGTAAATGAGAGAAAATACAGAAATGTTACTTATTTTTACAAACACATTAGCTAATTTACTGCACTATGCAGCTTTGCTCCTCTTCCCTTTCCAAATCCTAGCTACTACTAGTCATAACAATTTTCCCTTTTGAGATTAACTCCCTTTTAAATCCACTTCCTGGATCAACTTATGGAAAGACTCTCTTGTGCATTTTCTAATAAAGTACACAACACACCATGTCAGGAAAGTAATGCGCTCCTTTACAGTTTACCCGTCTGCCTGTGGGCATTAAAGCTTGTGAACTTGGTGGTCAGCTGGGATCAACAATGGGCTTTATCGGATTTACTGATCCTATTTAATAGTTACGCGCTTCACCAATTCCATTTATAGTAGGACACTGTTTAATTTCTAAGAGAGTAGCGAGCGCCGACTGGTTCCTGTGCAGTTCATTCAAAGCTATTTTGTATTCTTAATCCAAAGCTTAGAAAACAGTTTAGCCCTGGTGGCAGCCAGTGATTTCTTAAAATGAGGGACAGCTAATCAATCTCATTTTGAGCCTTTGACAATCAAGGCAGGGGATAATCACAATGGAATTAAACGGCAAAACCCCTGCTGTTAGGCAGCCACATGAGAAGAGACTTAATAAGTTTTTTCTTTGGAGTGCAGATAAATTTCTGACTTATTCAGTCACACTGACGCTCCTTACACCGGGTGAGAGGGTTTCTTATTGACAAAGAGTCAGACTCCCAGTTATATCAATTACAATTTGTTATTTAGTTAATCATTTTCGTAACAAACTAATGGAAACAGTCGCCACAGGAAGAAACATGAAGGAGTAAAAAGTAATTTGCTGCAGACTAACAGGCTCCTCCACTGTTGGTGGTTACTGTTGCAGCATGAAACAAAGTTCAGACATTTGTGTTTGCAGACTGCCGTTATGACAAATGTAATTTGGCAAACATGTTATGCTAAGTTTTTTATTTTTGAAAGAAGCTTTTCAGGATTCCAGTTCTGTTTTTCATATCACATACACGTGTTTAAGCCATTAGTACTTTTTCTTTTCAATATGATAAGACCATTGAAAAGCCTATAGAAATATTTCTCTAGACTGTTACCACGACAACACCTGGGAAGAAAGGCCGGTCCCATTAAAGTACAGTATATAAAGGAATGAAATGAGACTTAAGATTTTCCATAGCACCATAGATCATAGAAAAAGATGAAAGGGAGATACATATGGTGAATCAGAAAGTAATTTTTCACATTATGTCACCTTACCACTACAAACTTCATTTTCTTAGAGTGGATATTTTATATCCATGGACCTACTGAGTCAGTTCTCTGCAGAACCATCTTTGGCTCATATGTAGAGCTGCAGGTATTTTGGTGATATTTTTCTTCCAACATTCCATATTTAGATAATAAAATCTTTGCAAAGAGTTATTTGTAAAGAGCTTAAGCTCAGTCAAGTTGGAGTGACAGGACCATCATCTGTCATGTCTTCTCCTAGATTTTAAGCTTGGACTGTGAATATACCTAGACCTAATCTATTCAGAGCTGTACATTTGTAGTTTTAGTCTTGTTAGCAAGCAAATTATTTTGCAGTTCTGAAAAGGTCTTTTGAGCTTCTTCTCATAAACTACAACCTACTTCTTTGTCATGAAAAAAGCATCTTCAAAACTGATGATGGTGTGTCATAGTAGTGTAAAGTGGTTGTTTTCTGCTATATATTGTGAGTCACATGTTGGCTACGAAGCAAATGTTGGTCTCATTTTAACCTGAGTACCTTGCTCCACATGTTTGTTTGTTTTTTTCAAACTTTAGACAAGACTTCTTATGGCTTTGTTTAATCAACACTTAAAATGTTAAAGTCACTTTTAATAAAGGCCAGATTTTTGGAGCTCATGACAAATAGTTATCCTGCCAACCGATTCTTCCTTCTGAGTTGTAGAACGATGCAGCTCCTCCAGAGTTACCCTGTGGCTCTCAACTGTTTCTCTGACTAATGCTCACCTTGTCTGGCCTGTCAGTTAATAGTGAAGGCAATGAACTGGTAGGTTTTCATGTGTGCTGTACTCTATCCACTTTCAGATGTTCAAGCACTGAACAAAACTCAATGAGAAGTTCAGCGCTTGACATGATGATGCCTGCTGTTTACTAATGTTCTCTAACAAACTTCTGAGGCCTTTACAGAACTGATGCACTACACTTGGACTATATTTGCTCATCAAGCTGACCTAACCCTGATTAGTAAAAGGATAGTTATTAGTTGCACTGGGTCGTATTTAGGGGGTATCAGAGTAGAGGAGAAATGGATGTATATGACTCACTTTCCAGATTTTTTTTAAACCATGTATTTCTATTTTGCAATTAAGCACTACTTTGTTAGTGAGTGCATGACTTAGAACCACAATAAAATACATCAATTTTGGGACTGACAAAATAGCTTAAGAGGTATAGTCACTATTACATAAAGGTAAAGTAAGCTAAAATGTATATTTTTGTATAAAACAAACTTGTCCAAATGATCTAAGCATTGACAAGAAGACAGCGGTGGTAGTGAGCAGAAACAGCTCCAAGACCCACTGTTTTTTTTGTTAGTAATAAATAACAGATTTGAGACCTGGTGTTGACATCGGATGGTCTGTCACTTCTATGGTGTTGTATCAGACAGCCACTGGAGTGAAGCAGGATATATTTGTTCAACATGACTTCAAATTGTGTTCATGGTCAACCGCTGAAACACAGCCTTCAATTTTGAGCTCACAAACACACCGATGATTCTCTCCCTCTATAAGCTGACGACACACACAAACACCGACGCTATCCGCTCATTCCAACCAATCCCTGAAGTTCATACTCTCACCAACTCCCATGACAGCTCTGCTCGGTCTGGATTTCATGCATTCCTTGAAACAGAACCGCTGCTGCCAAGACAATACCTACACACCACAGTGAGGCGTTTCTTTGAAATGCCTCAGCCATTGTTTGTGTCCTCATGGTGGAAAACAGCGACAAGAGCCATATATCCTTGACAAGAGGAGGTCATTTTGGGACTAAATGATGACCTATGTCAATCTTCTTGAATTTTAATTAGCCATAAAAACTGCTGGTCGACGAGAAATTGCCGGGTATGTTTATGCATGCAAAAACAATAAGGGAATGTGACATTGTTTGACTTTGTCACTAGTTGCCTCTCCTTCCCGCTGCACAGACAAATAACCTAATGTTATTTGCACTTGCTATTTTAAATAAGACTAATTTGGAGTTACATAATGTCCATAAAAGCTTTGAAATCTCTGCTATAATGAGGCAACCTTGTTTTTTTTTATTTTTTCCAGGCCAATTAATGAAGTTCTTTTGAATGTCAGCCGGCATTTCCCTTTAATGGGATCAATGCATGAATTTGATCAAAAAGGACACACAAGGTGAACTGGGATTAAAAATCCATCTGCCAAACATTATAAAGCTACTTGTATAAAACTGGGACAGGAACATGTCTAGTTAGGAAAGAAAATTGAATTTTATTGCTAGCCAAAAATAGCATATGAAAAAAAAGTATTAGAATATAATAACTACAATAATCCGTGGGTATTATTTATGAACTGTGTTTTAAATTATGATTTCTGACATAGTTTAGCTATTATGCAACAAACAGCAAAAAAAGTCTCAATGAGAAATGCAAAAATAAATGTTCTATTGGACTAATGTGTGTACATTACAGAAAATCGTCTTGTTGTCATAACATCTTAAAATAGGGTTACATTAAGATAAATTCCAGAAGCAGAGAGAAAAAAACAAACTAATAAAAATTAACAATTTTGTAGTTTTTACCATCAACTATTCAGAGATTAAATAACTGTCATATATACTGTACATTATTTTGATATAAAGTCACGTCTCCTCTCTTCACAACAATTTTTCAGTCATTGAAAATCATGTGGATTTATTACATTATAGCTTCCAGACCCCAGTAAAGATTTTGATTGCAACATCAAGTTTTGGTTGTTTTCTTTTGCATTTGTGCTGTGTCTGTGGTAACTGAATTGTTGCATGATCCAGTATCTGCTCAAGTACAAATAACCAACCCTCCTCCTCTGGGCCTCATAACCTTGAGAAGAGGTGTACAATTTCAGTCCTAAATGGGTCTGAGGATGAATCTTTGCTCCAATACAAATTGTTTTGGGGTTTTTTTTCTAGACTGTTTAGAGGTGGCAAGAGCCTGCTATTACAACCACTGACCTCTAGGGACTCAATGAAAGAGAGCTCTGTCTCATTTGCTTCAGTTCTGTCTGTCTCCACTGCCACAGCTGATATATGCTGCAGCTTGTCACTAAAAGCAAAAGTTCTGCCGTCATAAAGTATACAGTTGGGACACTAGTTTTTTTTACTTCCTCTTACAGGTACGTTTGTGGGTGTTTTCTAGCTAGAAGTTGGTTCTGACCATGGAGATTCTGACAATTTTGTTTCAGTGTTTGTTTTCTCTTGTCACTTTTGATTTAGGTATTTTTGCCTTAATTCAAAGGCAAAGGTGAAAAGGAAACAGCTTATCAGCTCCTCTGGACCTGCTGTCCTTCACATTTTAGATGATTCAAATGATTTCACTACTTACCTGCCGTCCAGTGCAGCAAAAGGCTGCTAATCACCCAGATATGTAATTCAGGTGTGTGGAGGCCGTGAAGCGCATAAAAAGGCAGGCCAGCAGGGTCCTGTGGAGCAGGATTAAAAACATTTGCACTAAACCATTTTCTTTGTAGACATTTTAGACATGAGTAAGTAACCTTCACTTGGAAATCTTTCCAAACATACAGCTTTAAAGTTTTCATGTAGTGCTTTGGTTTTCCTTATTCAGTCCAAATGTATGCTTGAAGTATTGCTGCGTTCCGTTTACCTTAGGAGTCGGAAATGGAGCTGGGTTTGACGTCACACCTGAAGGAACAGCGTTCCATTTAGCATGACCAAGTTTTTAATTTAGGTGTGTTTGACTATCATTGTCATCCGTCCGGTAGGGGGCGGTGAATGCATCTTATGTTTTTGTTTTTTTAAGTAAAAAAAAAAAAAGATAATACAAAAGAAAAAGAACAGTTGGGTGCTTTGAAGCTAGGATGCACATAAAAGTTGCAGAACGATGGCGCTCAAAGGGTGGAAATGATCACTCCTGCCTTATGAGGATGAGAGCCCAGTTCTAATGCAGCGGAGCTTCACAATAAGGCTAATGCTAAGGTGAGAATTAAAAAGATAACCCCACAAATCTTGACATTTTTCATCTTAAAATTTATAACTATAAGTTTGAAGGTAACCAAATATCACTTGCAGTTAAACTCGCCACCTCTTTGCTCGTAATGCAATACCGCTGACAATATTCTAGAAGTAAATGCCAAGATGATGGAATGGCATATTTATTTTTATCCAGAATGGACTGGGGTCATGTAAAGTTTATGCACCTAAAATACTGAAGAAAAGATAATGATATGCTTGCATAAACTTAAATTGTTGCAGATGTTTTTCCTGATCAGCATCAATTGGGAGCCCCAGTGAAGCAGGAGGAGTGGACACCTCAGCGCGTCCCTCTCCCTCCCAGTCGGGACTCAGACGCTCCCTCTACCGGCCAGACGGCGCGCAGACAGCCGCGGCTCCTCTCTCGGAGCTGAACACCGGACCCACTCAATCCAGGCGTAATTCAGGAATCAGGACCCACTCACACATTCCTCCTCCAAAGAGTGCAAAGACGCAGCCGTGTCCGCTACAGTCCTCCCCCCTACCCCCTTACTCCCTCACCGCAGGACAGGGGACAAAGGACCGAGGAGCCACTTTAGATTTTTACACAGCTAAAGTACAGTTTTAGTTAGGAAAAGAAGAGTTTCCAGTTAACCCCTCGGCTGGGGGTTAACGCTACCACGGCGCTGCCGACATGGATAAAGTTATCAATTGGTTGTTTGCAGCGATGAGCCTCCTGTTGTCCGTCCAAGGGGAAGTTTTTAAAGGTAAGGATGATCACCCTAAGATGTTTGCAGGTAGCGATCTCCTTTAACGCCACGGTGGCACGGGTTAGAGATGCACTTCAGTTGAGTTTAAGCACTTCTCTTTGATGCTTTAGTCATTGTTCCGGTGTAAAAATCCTTCAAGTAACGCACTAACGTTTCATTTTGTATTCCAGCGTGGAGCCGGTTGTGTTGTTTTCCCTCTCGCATTTCGGGGGAATGTCACATTTGAACTCCTGCTTTCAGCTGCGGAGTTTGTTCTCATCTTTGCGGTCCCACGGCGCGCGCAGCGGACAGGTGCGCTCCGCGTGGGCGACTCCGCTGCCGTTTTACCGCCGCTGTTTGCGCGACAAGTTTACAGTAGACTGAAGGGACTGTTTGCGCCTAACTTTATCTTGATCTGTCTAATGTGATTAACCTCAAGGGATTCACGCAGCAAACGAGCCGCCGGTGCGCTTCTGGTTCAGCTTAAAGCAGAACCTTCTGTCATTTTTCATTAGTGCATTTCAGACATAAAGTGCCCCTGTAGTAATGCATTACACTGAATTTAAAGCGCGGTTGGTGGGTTTAAATAGCATAGTTGATATTTATTGGAATCTGTGAGAAAACCACTCCAAGTTTGCGTCTCTTTCTTTTTAAGTTTCAATGCAAAAACAATTCAGTTTTTCCAAATACAACATAACATACGGTGTATTTTTATTTTTTTTTTTTTTTAATTATCACCAAGTTTCAGTTAATCTCTTAATTCTCCCGTTTCTGTCATCTTTACCCAATGGGACTTCCAGAATAAAATGAACGACCAGATTGGGAGGTGGGGTGTTGGCGCAACAAAACAAAAAGCAGAGGGGAAAAATAGTTGAATTAATTACTCATCATACATTACAAAAGAGGTTAATAAGAAGTGGAGACATGACGTTTTCAATGAAAAACATGTATATCACTGTAGTTTGGTGCCCAAGCTGTTCTTAGCTGTAGTTAATTTGTCATCTGATCAGTTTGATCAGAAGTTTATCAGGACTCTTGATGGTGTTTGCATTGCCACTTTCTCCTAACTTTTGATTAAACTTGTGATTTGGCCGGTTTTATTGTAAACTTAACGCAAATAAGTTAGATCCAAAGGTTCATTTGTAAAAAGAGTGAAGATTTTTGACCAGATTGTTATTTACTAACATTCTTGTAATAATACTGTTAAATATAGTGACTGTATTTCTCTAAATGCATGTTTACAATTCCCTAAATGGGGTCATTTCACATAATCTATGTGGCGGGAGAAAAAAAAGGAACATTAACCCATATTATCCAATCAATAAATGGATAAAACATGTCCAGACTGAGGCTGATCCCTGCAACCAGGAGACATAACTTCAAATTCACCCTAACAAATGACGCTGGCTGTTCGTATTTCTGAATGTCTTTCATTGTTTGTTTGTTTTTTGGAGGTTTTTTCCGGGTTGAACTTGTGATGTGTGGTTTGGCTTATTAGCAGGATGCTGTGTAGATTCAGCAGAAAGCCGATGCATTTCATCAGGAGCCTGTTGGGGGCAGCATGCTACACTCATAATATTATACTCAGATGATGAAGGCAAAGCACTCATAGAGGCAGAGTTCAGATTGACTCTGGAAACAGATTGTGGCAGTGTGGTGCAAACTAAAATACTGATAAATATTTTCTATTCAAGAGATAAGTTGTCACACAATCAGCTCTGGAAAATGTTTAGGATAAACACACAGCTTACATCAACTGTTTCCAACACCTCAGGTCAATTTTAGTGACTGAGAACTCTCTTGCCCCGAAGCTCAGAGTATTCCCAGTCCATTTTTTGCGTGGGGTTTATCAGTCTTGCCCGCTGGCAGCCTCGGGAACTGGAGATTTATTGGGAGCTGGCTGCTCGGCAGTGGCTCCCAGTGGTGCCAAAGCCATCGATAAATGTGCTCTTAATTGCACAATATGTGTGTATGTGTGTGTGTAAATATGTAAACCAGGATGAAATCAATTCGGACGTATTTCGCTCTCTCCGGGTAGGTGACGGATTAGCCACACACGGATGGAGAGGTGGAGGCTAAGCGTGCAGCAGCGGGGGCGTTTGTTATGGAGAGCATGCGATAACGGCTCAAGTGATAATTAGATCACGGAGGTAACCAGAGCTCCTGCGCACAGTACCAGGAGCTTGTGGCTGTGCACGCCTCAAGTCGATCACAGACAACAGTCCTTTTGGAAAAGTCTTTTAATTTACTGGTGAGGAGTGAAACCATGACACTCCATCAGTCTAATCTCCTGTCGTGTCACCTTGCTGATCTGTCTGCATTCGGTTTGGGCCAGTATGAGAGACCAAAGTGGGAAAAAAAAATCTTTTTTTTTTTTGTATTTACACAAATAGAGAAATGCAAGTATTGTTTATTCTGCTGCTAAAGACATTGGTAATTACAGTTATCAATCCTTGTTCATAAAGTAAAACAACACTGTGCACTGCTGATTAGCTGGCAGAAAGAAGGCTACTAAATTTTTTCATCAGAGAATATTTTCTTTTTGGAAAACACAGATAATTATGGTGTTAATACTAAAATAGCTATCTATTGTTGGTAAGTTGTGAGTGGTGTCTGTTGAGCAACCAACTTCAGATGCTATCAAGGCAGATGTCCAGGGTAAAAAAAACTGCTAATATTATTTTCAACCCTTTTAACCATTTCACCTTGCAGTAAGAAGATATTGTTGCAGATAACTTCATGTTTCTTCATAGAATAAAATGTGCTCTGTCTGTGTTTAATCTTGTCACAAAGCCACAATGATCCACTGTAACTACTGTATATCTGCTATTCGATTGTATTGTTGGAGATACAGCAAATACACAAATTATTTTTTGTACAACATAGAAAGTAGTCATGGATCAGTCATCCTGTGTGTCTTTTCAAATCCTCGCTTTGCCATACGGGATAGCAGCTCATACTGGTTTTGTTAAAAGGAAATCTTTCCCTTCTACTGCTGCCACATGCATGTCTGGTACAAGGAACGTCTGCAAAGTCAATGAAATGAAGTCATCAGTTCATGAGTTGAAACACTTATCGTATGGCATAGTAAACTGAACTTGACTGCATTACATTATTAGTGGAATTAAGATGGTGTGTATTTACAGTAACTGAATTTAATTCTGTAGTTTTTTTAATTAAATTAAATCAGTTGGACCTTGTTGAGGGCCTTGAGAAGATAATTGTGTATTTATGATATGTAAGTAAACTATTTTGAATTTTGTTATCCTTGTGTTACTCTATAAGGTGATGAACAACAATAGAAGTATAATGTTCAGCTCAATAAGTGCTAATGTGGGCAAATTTATACAACTCTGTCAATCAAAATAACCCAGTTGGGCTAATGTACCTGTAGCACAATTGGAAAAATCTGCAAACGGCATTAGCAGCAGGAACAATAATGTCAGTTTTTCACATAAAGCAGTTATTTATTTTTCTTTTACATTTGTGTGTAAATAACCACTGCCAAAATGGCGATACAGTGGATAGAGTTCTCATTAAAATCACTTTAAACTAAGATTGGTGTGTTAAAAAATGTTTTGCGGTTTCTAAACCTCGACATCAGTAACCAGCCCATGGATCATCTGCTTTTCTGTTCTCCCATGTTTTCTTTTAACCTCTCCTCTCCCATTATCCTGCTCAGAAAGTTCAGAAACAAAGTATAAAAAGCATCATTAAAAAAATCTTATTGTGCATGGCTAGTGTGCTTGTTTTCTACATTATAAAGGCAGCTTTTTCTTTCTTTTTTTTTTCCCAGCAGCCCTGGTCTTTGATATCTATACTTCCTCTTTTGACCGAGCACATTAAATTCCAGGGAGCTGCACACTTTATGTTTACCACCTTCTCCAGCTAGCCATAAAACCTGCCTTGTTTTCTGATAGGGGCGAGCCGTGCGTTGAGAGTAATGCCCAAGCTGGAAGAGTAGAAGAGCTGCAGTTTGTCACCGTAGAGTGACTGCCGCTGATAGCGTCCTGCTTGACCGATCCTGATTGTCATCCACGCTGTGACTAAGGAAGTAAAACAACACTTTGGCTGCTTGAGAAGATAAACAGCACTTCATTTGAAGTCTGGCAATAATTTAGATAGTTTTTCATTTGTGATTTTTTTTTTATATATATATCTTTGTTCTTTCTCTCTCCCAGCTGACTCATATTTAATAGAGACTTTCTTCCGAAAGGTGTCCTAAAAGGTGGCAGCTTCCTTTGTGTGAGCCACTGGAGAATGAAATTAAATATGCATGTGAATTTTTTTATTTTCCTTATATGATGGCTTCAACTGGTGTTTGAGGAGAGAGAGAGGGGGGGGAAGGAAACGCTGTGTGGTGATTGATGATAGCACAAAGCAGAAAGTGAGGTGTCTGCGTTCTTCTGTTACTTTGCTTTTCAGGCTCTTTTATTATGATGATAATGAATGCTGTGGAAACACGTGGATTTACTGAAGCCGTTCAAACACTGTACGCTCATGTGCGTATTTCCAGAAAAAGGTCTGCTGAGTTTGTCAGCTGAGCTGTCTTAAGACTGATTGTGGCTGGTAGACATGAAGAGAGGGGGAGCATGGGAGAGTTGTCAATTATGAGGCTAAACTTTGAAAACTTAATGTTACATTTTTGTTTTGGAAGCCTGGACATGGAGTATATGGAGACATTCTTATGTATTTCACTGTTTAACTTACAGGTTTGTGTCAAAAGAAAAACTGGATTTCTTTCATGACAACTAAAAACATGGTCTTTTATTATCCTTTTCTTTTTTGTTTTTCTTTCTTTAAAAATCTGTTTTTAAATTGTGATTTTATTCATGAAGAGGACAAACACTATCCAAATTAGCCAGGCCTTGTGTAAAAAGTAATTGCCCCCTAAACCTAACAACTGGTTGTCCCACCCAGCAACAATTGCCTTCAAGCTGGCAGCTAGTCTTTGATATTGCTCTGGAGAAATTTTAGCCTGCTCTTCTTTGAAGAAGTGTATTAATTTAGCCACATTGGAGTGTTTTCAACCATTTCATCCTGTTAAAGTCATGCAACAGCATCTCTATTGAATTTTAGTCCAGACTTTGACAAGGTTACTCAAACATATTTATTTTTAGCCATTCAGAGGTGG
Source organism: Xiphophorus couchianus (assembly GCF_001444195.1). Classification (NCBI taxonomy): domain Eukaryota; kingdom Metazoa; phylum Chordata; class Actinopteri; order Cyprinodontiformes; family Poeciliidae; genus Xiphophorus; species Xiphophorus couchianus. The sequence continues at coordinate 22,005,123 of NC_040233.1, forward strand.
ATTTGCTGGTATGCTTTGGATCATTCTCCTGCACTTGAGTTTAAGGTTAAAATCTGTGGCTTGGATATTTCAGAATTTTCTGTGAGAGAGCAAAGCTTATGCATATTTTTTTCTCTTTTTTTACATAACTGTATAGTATAGTAATTTTGTATCCATTGGACACGTGTTTACAAATTTCATAGAGAGCTGTGTTACAGAACAGCTACTGATACAGAAGCTGCAAAGGTAGCTTTACTCTGAGTAAAGCTACCTTTGGCTTTACTCAAAGCTAAAGGTAGCTTTGCAGCTGCGTCAGGAGTCTGCGTCATAAATCACACATGAGATTGTTATATTAGAATTCACTGCTTTAATCATCAAAACAAAGTATGTTATTCTGAAGAAAGGGCTCACAGTTTGACACATTATCCTGCCTCGTTAAAATGGAAAAAGGCGACCTCTGTTCTCCAGAAGTTGCCACAAGGGGTTCTAGGAAATGCAGGAAATCAGTTACAGACGGCAGAGAGGTCGTCGAAAAGAGTAAACAACACTTCATCATGCTGTAAAGCTGGAGTTGAATACAACATTGCAGGCCGATGAAGCACAGCAGTGAAGAAGTTAATAAAGGCACAGTTATGTTTTTTTGTTCTCAGACCCAAGTGGTGTGGCATCGAGTCCTCATTCCCAGGTTTTACACATAAGCCTTGATGTTGAGCACACCCCCGCCCACTTTGCCTTTAATTTGAAGTCATAAGGTTTAATGATTAAAATAAGAGATACACCAATCAATTAGTCAGAGATTAGAATCTACCGTTTTTACATTTGTTCCTTAAATGCATCATATTTATCTCATTTTTGGTTTATAAATGCATTAGTCAACATGTACTTTGATGCACTTTACTGAGTTTAATTTTACAAAAATCTGATGAAAGTGAGTCATATACTTTTTATCCTAAATTGGGTAAACCTTACTATTCCTTAAATTTGTATTAGCTTTTACAGTATTTAAAAATATATGTGGAATATTTCAGTCCGAATCAGAAAGTCATATGTCAGAAAACGAGAAATTAGTATCTGCCTTATAAAGACTAATCAGTGCATCTCTAATACACAGCAATCAAATTCCGTGAACCTTTTGTTGGAAATTTTTTAGAAGACTAATTATCAGCAGACACTTTGACCTGCAGCCACTTTTTACATCTTTTTGTTTGGTGAGGTTTGCCTTTTAGATTCAGTAAGTTAAGCACATGATGACTGACCTGTCTGGTCTGAAATATTCCACCTCTACCACAAAAACCTCAGGAGGAGCTTCTGTGCATTTAAGGTTATTCTCTTTTTGCATTGTCTCAAAATTGAACCTCTTAAAGGCTGTGATTTCCTTACCGTTCCACTAAAACAATCACGGCCTTCGTTCACCTTGACCTTTTTCACCTTCCGTCACAGGACAACCACAAACTTTACTGTATTTTATTGGAATTTTATTTGACGGACCAACAAAATTGTAAAGTGGAAGAAAAAAAAGATTTTCAAAGTTCAAAATATTATAGACATTTTTGATTTTTGGATTGACAAAAAATGTAATATCTCCTCTTGAATTTTCGTTGCTGGGGTTTTTGGTTTGGCAAAGGTTTGATTTGTATGCAGACGTCTTCATTGCATTCTGTGACTCGATGTGGTGAGGCTACCAGTAACTAGCTGCTAGCTTTTTTTGGATCTACCATTGTTAATTGGACATTTATTGCCAGTAGGCTGGATGACGTTTGTTTCTGCCACTAATTCACTTCTGTTCCTAACAGGTGCAGTCTGTACAAAAACACTTTGTAAACTTGGCACTATGGGATTAAGGATGCAGAGATCCACATGCAGTTTGAGAAGCACAAAGCTAATTGTCAAGCGCCACAAAGAAACCGTGGAAATTTCAGTTTTTGCTATGCTTGGTTGTAATACAGCAGGTTCCCCCAATCACCCACTATATTTATAGTTTTGTCGATTTTCATTTTCATTCATGGTGGCATTAAAAAGATACCCTGACTGAGCTCCATCCATCTGACCATCAACTCTGACCTGTTTACTTCTCTCCTGATGAAAAGCATCCCCCAAAAGCATGACGCTATCACCATGTGCCAAGAAGTTCACTTTTGGTCTCACAGGATCACAGCTCCTGCTGCCACATACTTGCAGTGTCGACAACATTGTGTGAGGTAAAACGTAAACAGAACTTCTTATAGCTTTCTTTCAACAGTAGCAAAACATGTGAAAATAGTCATTGAGACAACAAACATGCGACTGTTTGCATGTCCCAAACAGTTGCGACATGCGACTGCATAAAATTGCAGATTTTATACTGCAAGTATAAAATCTGCCTTTCATGAGTACTTTCAAATGTGGTAAAGTGTTAGGAAGTCTGCTAGTGCGGTTCACCATCTTCATATCCCCTGAGGGCCTCTCTATGTTCAATCATTAGTTGTTGATTTGCAAGCGGATTTTATTTACATTCTTGAGAGGCATTAATAGTTTGAAGTTCACTCTCAAGGAGGCTGATGTGGCAGCGTTATCTGCGGCGGAATGATAATGTGTGAGGCATGCCGGACAAACAGAGGATGAACTAATTACACACAGCCCTCTTTTCTTCAGATGAGAAGGATAAAAGCTAATGAATGGCACGCAGGCCAACACAGGGGATGGCTAATGAAGAGAGAGTGAGAGACAGAGCGTGAAGTGTTTGTGTGTGTGTTAGGCATGCTCGAACAATCCTGTGATCGCATCACCGTGTCTGAGAAAAACAACAACTGTAATATGCAGCAGATCATGTTTACAGAGGCCTACAAACGTCGGGAGGTGGCTGGGAGAATCCAGGCACACTGGAAGTTTTCACTAATTAATGCTCCGAGGGACTCGATTGTTATTAATGGTGACGAGATGGAAGAGGGGAGCCAGGGAGGAGTAGGCGAAGCTGTTTAAATCAGAACATCACCGTCTTCTGCTTTAATTGATCATTGAACCTCTACTCTGCAGACCGCATTATGCTCCAGTTCACTTGTCTTTAAAGAAAATAATAAAATTGCAAGAATCGCATCTGTCTCCAGAGAGGCGCTCCAGAGAGTTAACACTCAGATTGAATTGACCTCAACCCTGCCAGATCCCCCCACCTCCATCTTCAGATCCTGCACTTCAATCAGCTGCATCTATGCAGGAATCTTAGGCCATAACCCAGGGGGGGTATTGGAATTGATTTTAGAAGAGCACACTTTGCTATTTGATTCAGGTAAATGTATAGAGTTGACCTGAATTGGGAAACTTAATGTCATGTCCTGCAACTGTTTATAACTCCATGGCCAACTGAGAAGCAGCAAAGTTTTTTTTTTTTTTTTTACTATAGTTCAGTTTACAGGCATTAGTGCTCCAGTTGTCAGAATTTGAGAGAGTCCAAAACAGACGAGAATCAAAGTCGCTGACATCTGCCTGTGTGGAAAGAGCTACAGAGTAATTTCTGAGGCTTTTTGACTCCAGTAAACCATAGTGGGAGCCATTATTCACAAATGGAGAACACATGGAACAATGGTGACCGGACTTAGGAGTGGTTGGCCTACCAAAATTAGTACTAGTGACTCATTCAGGAAGTCACAAAACAACCCAGAACAACATCAAAAGCACTTGTCTCAGTTAAGTTCAGTGCTAAAGATTCAACAATAAAAAAAGAAACTGGGTAAAAATAAAAAAGACATGGGAGACTTACACAGCAAAATCCAAACCCATGTCTCATGTTTGAGGTGAACTGGAAGACTTTTGGCTGATTATTCTGTAGGCTGATGAGAGAAGTTGAAAAAACCGCTCTCCTGTAGGGGAATGTCTAACTGGTTCATCACATTCTTCTCAAACGCTCTTGGGTTGTGCTGTAGGACAACGAAGTACACCAGCAACTCTGAACAGATTCAAAGGAAAAAAATGGTTTGCTAGTGGTTTAATAAAATCCAGGTCTTAAGTGAGTTTGATATGCGGTGGTATGACTAAAGTCCTTCCAATAAGGCTAAATTTAAACAATTCTGCAAAGAATCACCACAGCGACATAAAAGCAGACAGTTGTAAGGTTTAAGGGAAAATTCATTTTTCACATAGGTGTTCGCCTTGATTTGTATAGCTTTTTATCCCCCATCAATGAGATCATCATCTTTAAAATAGTCTCTTTTTGTATTTACTCAAGTTATCTTTGTTTGATATTTCACTTTATTTGAGTATATAAAATATCTGAATATGACAAAAAAAAGCAAAAATGGAAAAATAACTTTGTGTTACTCAAGCTCTCTCCTTCGTGGGACAAGTGCTTTAGCCAGCTTGGAGAAGTGACTGCGTTTCATTCCAGAAAAAAGCTGTCTGCGTAGGCTGATGCTGCTGGTAGCGTAGGTGGTGGCAGTGGGAAGAGGAAGAAGAGGATGGTACGACGTGGGGAGGAGAAGCTGCTTCTGCTGTTTCACCTTGTCTCCTGTTATTTATTAGGTTTCTGTCAAGGCTCAGGCAGGTGTACATCCCTCCTCCTCCTCTTCCTCTCCCCATCCGGGCCTTATGAGTATTACCAGAGGCAAAATTCTCCATTACTGTCAGTATGAATCTGTTGCCATCACATTAGCACACGTCATGCAGTCATTAATGCATTAGGCCTTGTTTGAGTGCCAGTTATTTGCATTGGCTTTTACGCTGTCTATTTGCCCTTGTGCTAAAAGCAGCCTCGGCCGAACCTATTGACCATTTAACCGTTCGATAATGAAGCGATCCCTGAGGATAATTTAGGCCCCGGTGGTCCTGCTTAACATGGGTTATTAGTAAGAGAAAGAAAACATTAGGCCTCGTGGATGCTGTTTTGAAGAGAACCCAAAACAAATCCGTCTCTTATTTCCCTGCTGGTCCTTATGTTTTTGAATGCAGAAGCATCCGTCTGGCGTATGATCGCACCACTAACAGCAGTGCACACTATTATTCGCCGTTATCCTCTACTTCTTCCTCCCAAAGCACAATGTACCTGATTATGCTCCTATCGGTCACACTCCGGTGCCTGTTTGGAGGCTGTTATCTGTTCGCGGTGGAGACTCCTCGGGGAGGCATACAGCCGATAAGAGACTGTTGTTCTGTAAACAGCCCTCTGACCTCCTCCGGCTGGGTCTGGCTCCTTTTCAAATGGGTGTCTTTTGTGTTGGCCCCCGAGCTCAAACTACCGTGTGACCGATCCCCCCCAGGAGAAGAGGTTTTAATGGCATTATTGTACACTGCACACCATGCATGGTGGTCACTCTGCAGCCGTTTGAACAACAGAAAAAAACATTCACAAAATGATGAGGATTGCCCTGTTGACCTGCTTATACCCGCTCTAAACAAACACCGCCTTCTAAGAGGATTCAAACCCCTTGAACCTTTCCACATGGTATGTTACACCCACAAAGTTTAGTGAGTTTTATTGGGACTTTTTCTGATAGGTTGATGCAAAGTAATTTTTACTAACTTTTATTTTCACTTAATTTTTCTCAAAATAGTTTGAAGAGTCTTAAGCTTCGTTAGGTCATAAAACAATATCCCAACCTTAAAATATCTAAGAACACAATTCAGTACATCATCTGAAAATGCAAAGGATATATCCAAACAGAAAACCTACCAAAAAATGGCTTAAAATGAGAAATGAAAAATAGCCACTGTCACACCAATGGCTAATATGGATCCAAACAAACACCACATATCTGGGCTTGTTTAAGTTTTCCTAAAGCCATGTAGGGGAGAAAGTGAGCATGTGGAAGAAGATGATCTCATCAGATGAAAACAAAATAGACTATACTGTATGTAGCCTAAAACTTCACTCTTTACATCACAGGGTGAATCATGGAGGTGGTAACCTGATGCTGTGGGGAGTTTAGATCAATGTGTATAGCTGTTTCTGAAGTCCTAATCAAAATCTAGACCTAAATATAACTAAGAATCTTTAGTAAGACTTTCAAATTGCTTTTCACAGTTCTGCAGCCAATCTGGCTGAACCTGCACAATTTAGCATAGTACAGGCATTTTTATAAAACTATAGAAAATCATGTATCATATAAAACTTCCCACTTCACAATAATGCACCACTTTGTGTTGGCTTATTATTGAAATTCCCAATAATACACTTTGAAGTTTAAGGTAATAAAATGAGTTCAAAGTTGAAAGGAGTCCGAATACGTTTTCAAACTGCTCCTAATTTATCTGTTTAGGGATATTCTTCCACGAACATGATTTCCCGAGGGCCTAAACCTTTAAACAAAAATCATTTTTCATTTGTGCTTCTTTTTTTTGCGACAGTCAGTTAACTCACTTATCTGACACGAGTCGAGTGCATTAATAGCCCATCTGGGGACGGCTCTGCTAACTGCAGGCTCGTGCCCTCTCTGAGACATCCAGCACAACTGGTGTCAGATCACTTTCATTCCTTCTAACAATTTTCAAAGTGCTTGAGTAAATAATGCCTTTTAAACCAGCATCCATGGGGCTGTGCAGTAGCAAGTCGACGTTTCAGTTTTAAACACTTTTTCCGCAAATCTGCCACTGAGACACACAGCTGCGAGGCTCCTCTTAAAGAAGGAGCAAACGCAAAACAATAACTGGAAAAGATGATGCCTGGCTTGAAGCTTCACTCCCACCCTGTAATCAGAGATTGCCACACTAAAGAAATTACAGGGCGCAGGAGTCATTAGACAAATCTGTGTGAAGCTCTGAATTGCAAAAGGAAACGAAGCTGAAAACACATGTTTTTGGAATAATACACATCTGAATAAACAAACTGGTTCAAAATCTGACAAGTTGATTGTAATGATAGCATGCCGACGGCCACGGGGATAGATCCAGTTGAATGGGATTTCGGAGACTTGCTGGTATTAGAACATCAAAATGGGGAGTAATTAAAGTAGAAAGCTTCAAGCTTCTGTTGGTTCTTCAGTAGCATTATCATCAATTCAGCTGCCTTAGTGTCAAGCTTCGTAGTGAGTGGCCCAAGTTCACAACACATTGTGTTTAGAAATTAGATTAAAAGGAATAATATCAAAGTAAAACAATCCTTCTTCATTTTAAAGGAAGCCTTGGTTTCAACATGCATTTTTCCTTTTATATTAAGTCTTCAAGCAAATCTCACATCTAACCGAGGTTTTCCATTCTGCCATTCCCTCATTTCTAAATGGGACACCATTCAACATAGAGTCCCAGTTGAGTGAAGCCAGTAGAGGTTTAAATGGGACACATTATGAATAGTCTTTTTTTTTTTTTTTTGCAGTGCGTGAGAGCCAATACTTAGGTGCCTGCATGTCCTTTGAGCTAATAAAAAAAGCAAGATTTTTGAAAGTGTTGAATTTTGTTAATTGTTCTTACCGGCGAAATGTATGCCACTACTTCAGTTCAGAGTGGAAATCTGTCATCCTCTCCTCATATTCTCCCAAGATAGACTTCAACACTTGCAAATATGAGAAAAATAAATCTTTTTTACAAAGTTTTTGGCATCAATATTAAAGTCAAATTATAATTTTATCTCTTAAAAAGATATCTCAGAGTTATTAAACTCAGGTTCTGTTTAAATGTGGAAACCAGTTACCTGTTAAAATATGCATGGTCGTATAGGACCATGAAGTGACTCAAAGTTAAATCTTTGTACTGGTGGCACACTGCCTTCAACCGATTGTTCATTTAAACAACCAACTTCTCTGTCAGTTCAAATGTTCATAAAATAGCCTTTGCAAAAACCAAATGTTTTTGAGAAAACGTCTTTGGGATTTCCATTCTAGGTGAAGTCTGGATGAGAGGTATTTATTGCAGGCAAGATTTTAACAGTTTAAAACATGTGAACTATCCCCTTAAATAACAGACACAAATAAGCTCCTTCTTTGTAAATTGATTGCTTCAGGCAACTGAAATGCAGTCTTTTGACATAGCATGTCAAGTAGCATTTGCAACCTGATTTATTTATTTTTTCAAATATTTTAGATGTGCTCTATGAAGCCGTTTGTGAATTTCCCTTAAATAATCCTAAAAGAAATCCTTGAATACTGAAGTCAGGGGCTTCCTGTAAAACCAAATTTTGCAATCAAGGGGTTTAATTCCAGTGCTATTCAACTGTGATGATTATTTCAGTTTGATATATTGTGCACCTCTAGTCTTAAGTCCCTGTCAGAAAATGGGACGATGGTTTTCACTTTTCAATCTGCTGTTAGGCAGCATAAGCAGCATAGATGTTGACAACGCTGCAGACCCTGCTGGGTTTATGGCACTCATCATTTAGTTTCACAATTACATAGGAACACATACCATGCCACCCAAAAACATAAGTGACTTGGAAAAGCTGAGCAATCCATCTTTGCAGCCATATTTTGAAACTAAATGAACATGTTAATCAGTAACAGAGCCAGGGAAAATTTTATGTGACTGAAGATGAGAGTATTTTCATAGGTAATGTGAATATCTTGAGTAGTTTTTTTTTTGTTTTGTTTTTTATGTAGAAGTCCAAGAATTTCATAACCAATTTTTTTGTTTAAGATATTTACATTTTTCAAAACAATAACATTAGAAAATATTTTACTTAAATTCTTCCGCACCTGTCCTGTATTTTTCATATCAGCTTTCATTTGTACAATCTGTTAAGGACAAAATGCACCAGATGCTACGTTTATCCCACTGAAGCCATTGTCTGCTTACTGACTAAATAAACACCTTCCGCAAAACTTTTCAAATTACTATCTAAATTATCTTGGAAATATACCCATCCAACCTTAGACTGAACACTGCGGACTTGCATGCTGGTTGCCACAGCAAACTGAGTTGAGTAATTTGAGAACAGGAAGTGCTACGTTTTGTGATTACGTGAACATGGGCAGATTTAAATGTTGATTTCAGTGAATTTTCCATGCAATGCTTGCTTTTCCTCCAATGGGCAGTGTGGCTCATTTTTGGCCCAGCTTCAGTTTTGCAGCAGCATCAAACAGTGTCTTGGTAAGGCAGAGGTGCACAGTCTGGGTTCGGAAAATGAATAATTCACTCCCAGGAGCCCAGACTTCTTGGTGTGAGACTAATATTCAGCAGCACCTGTGTATCTGAAAATCTTCCCCCCATTCAAGTCACCAGTTTCCTTTGGGGAAAACCTTACCCCAACATCAATTCAGCTCTGCTTTTTGCAAACTGTCAGAGTAATGCTGCTGTGGCTGGAAATGTACAGAGGGAATACAGATCAGCTTACAGTAAACTGCTGTGTGACTGGACTTGGAAACGCTGAAAATATAATGAGGGCAGGGTGTCAAACCTCAATCATTATTTGGCCCTGGAAGAAATGTTTCTCCAACTTTTGAAGACAATTGAGTGTTGAAAGCAGCCAGTAGTTGTCTGGAAAGATATACTTTAATTATGTAGCTCCTGATTTAATTAACATTTTCAGAAAGCCAAATCACCCCAAGGTCCTTTCAGTAGCTGTTCTGAATCTAATTCAAAATGGTGCAATGTTAGTTTTCCTCGTTGTTGTTTAAAAGTGCTAATATTGATCTAATCAGTTTGAGATAGTTTCATTGTTCAAACAGTTAAAGTAGTACGTCACTTAGTATTGAATACAGTGAACCCCCATAATTTGTGATGGTTAGGGACCACAAACACCCGGAAATAAATAAAATGTGTGAATACTTCAGTCGCTGTATAAGCATGTATAAATACCCGTTTTAATTATTCAAACCCCATATATATCTTAAGATGCATTGATACAGGCAGTGGAAACCGTCGTGGCTCTAACGCAGAAGCTAATATCCATGGTCTTCCTTATTTCTGCTTCTGACAGATATAATGAAGGAAAATGGGTACAGCTAAAGGTCTGGCTGGTTTGCACTGCCTCCCTCGCATTAAAGCTATGGTTACTATCGAGTGTGAGTGAAGAGATGAGCAAAAGTTGTCTTGAACTAAACTTTACCAATAGGGTTATGTTGTGCAAACCAGTTTCTTTTTTCCATCAACAATTCTGATGGAAATCTAACTCTAGGATTGCAACTAAAAATTGGAATATTTTCATATTTTTATATTCTACATATACTTCAATTCCAAAGGTGCATTGTGCCCTGAGTTATACAAACACTCATGGATGCCTAAATTTCCACTACATGAAGTCTTAAGAAAAATTTTTACTATTTCCCATATTTTCAGGTCTCACAACTTTCCTGAAGTAATTTTCTAATTTTGAAAAATAAGCAGGAAGACCCAATGAGGTTTAAATCTCAAAAGAGAAATTGAGTTGGTTTTTTTTTTACCAAACCCTAAAATACAACATGGCTGCCATGGTTTTTATTCAGTAACAGATGCAGTAATAAACATATTATGTGCACTTCTGGCAGTCATAAACCTTTCATGCACGTAAACAGATTTACGCTCTCTTTTTGTGAACATGTTCTTTTACTGTTGAACACATAATTTATAGACAAACTGCTATAAGCTACTTTTGCAACAAGTAGTTAGCCTGGTAATTGATTAGGAAAAACTGAATCATCCCGTAAGATTTGGGCTTGCATCTGGAACATGGTTAGTTTCTATGTCTTTCTCAGATCCAACTTTGGATGTAAATATTGGTTCTAGATTGCAGCTAATTTGTTTGTGTTTTTATTGTATTATTTACAAAAACATCTTCTGACTACAAGAAAAGCAAGCCCCAGTACAAACAGTGGTATTTGTGCAAATGAACGAAAATGCTACGAAAGTTACACCTGGCTGAAATGCATTGTTTGAAGGTACGGAACAATTTTATAAAAAGTCCTAGTACTAACCTTTTGATTGGGCAAATAGTGGTTTGAATGAGTGTTGTTGAAAGACAAGGTGGGAAGTGTCACCTTGTCTTGTATTCTTTAAACACAAAGAATACCAAACAAAACGAGCAGTGTCTCATAAAATCACGTCTAGTAAATCAAAGTTACATTTAATGTAACTTTAATGTTTTATGTAGGCTTTAAAACAATTTTTATTTGCTTGTTGAATTTGTTAGTATTTCTACATTTTAATAATTTGATTCTTATAATCATCTGTTATATTGTCTGCATCCAAATATGCATTCGTGAAGGCATGTGCATAAACTCAAAGGTTGTGTTATTGTCCAACATGCACTTGCCAGTTTTGTTGAGTTGTGTTTTCCAAGCCGTCTCAGTGTGTTAGTGTAAGATCCATTTCTGGCTTATTATCGGAGACGTGACAGAAGGCAGCCGGCTGCAGCGCCGATGCCTTAATGAAACCAGGGCCCTGGCTAATTGGTGACACCGTGGAGTGAAGGAACGGGAGAGGCAGGAACCAGACTGGCAGGACGAAAAGCCCAGGACAGCAGGTCCGGCGTCCCACTGCCTGAATTAAGCTTGTCATGTTCATTTGTAGAATACACACAGGGAGAGAACACCTACAACCTCCTTATCAAAATCCTGCAAATGGAACCCTCACTTTCTGAGCAAAGATAGCCCTGGTAACCTGGTAACCACATTTTCTATGCAGCAGAGTTTTCCTTTTCAATCTTCTCCCTTTCATTATACCTTGTCAAGTCCATCTCTTTTAACCTCGCTTTCAAAGAGCCAGGTTTGTCTGGGATGAACCTATAGTCTCTCTTCATCAGGCAGCTGGGTTTTGTTCTGGCAAGTCAAAAAAACGAAAGAGTCACTTTTCCTCATAGCAGGGAGTTACTTTTAAAAGTGATAATTACCGTTTTTAACCACTTGAACTATTTCTGATCTATGGTTAGTCATGTGAAGCCAATGAGAGTTAATGTCGCAAACCTCTGAAGACTGAATATGCATGAAATTGCTGAAATCTTTATCTTATTATTTACAGTGTGGTTGTCTTCATTTTATTAATGTTTTTGATTATAAGAAATATGCCACAATCTTTACTAAAGAATGTTAGTATGTGATCCTTGGTATTTTCTTTAAGTCGACCAACATAAACTCCACCATCAATATTTTAGCAACCCAAAGAGAAGCCAGCAAATGAATGAAACTTTATTTAATTTTGCTGAAGATATTTCATAGAACTGACCTCTAAGATACTCTGTTGCCAACTTCTCAGTAATCAAAGTAGCTATAGTGTTTCCTAACGTGATTTGTGTGTTATCGCCTTATGCGATTACAATGGACACTGTATAGGAGAGAGGAATAACATCGGCTGGGAAACAAAAAATAAGTAAAATAAAAACACAATGAATGCATTTTGATGTATAAATTAACTTTCTTTAGTTGATTCTTGATTTTTATGACCAAACTCTAAGTCTCCTTTTTTTTAGACTTTTGACCTGCAAAAGGGAACCAAACATCCACACACAAGTTTCGCAAGTAAAGTTTCTGCCGACTGAAAATGTGTGCAGCAACATTGCATTAATTCTGTATGGATCCATGTGGAGCTGGAAGAATTATATCAATTAATGAACCTTTAAACCTTTAAGGCGATATATGCCAAAACATTTGATAAAGGAACCCTGGTATTCGTAGATGTTGGTGTCCACAACTGCCCACAAATACTTGAAAGCCTCTCTAGTCATTGCTGCCTATTTTAATTGATCAAACACCAGAAATACCTCAATAAGCATTAACATGCACACTGCCGCAGAAGCTGAAATCCGCAGTATTACTTATATTCGATGTCTGGCTCACAGCCAATCAGCGCCAAGGAAAACAAATTGCACTCCTGGATTGGCTACTTTTCATCGGCATCCAATAGGGTGTCGAGTAGCATTGTGCCGACCTATTTCAGCTTCCCAATTTGCACCCATTTTAAAAATATTTTAGGTATGCTCTACCAAAAAAAGTTAGTAGATTTTCCAAGAATAATCAGGAGTTGCCTTCCACAAAAAAAAAAAATCCTTGAATAGGTGAATCTACAAGTACAGCACTGTAAATAGGAAGCATTTTAACATTTTCTTATCGGCTTTCGTTTAATAATATATCGTATTTTTTAAATTGAGCCTAAATAAAGACACTTTAGTCAGTGAAAAGCACTATTATCTAAATTGTGTTTCAAAAAGTAAAATGAGCAGTGCAGAAATTTTACACCAATAGCTTAAAAACCCAGAAACTGGAACTCATTTCATTTGCCTTACAATGGCAAGCAAACATGCTTCTCTTGTAATTTGTCTTAGCCAACCTTTCAGTCTTGAACTGAATGTCAGTTGTCAGTAATCCTTCCTTCCTTCCTTCCCCTTGGCTGCCTGTCTGACCCTTCTGCCCATCGACTCTATCTGCTTTGCAGGAAGCCAGTTTGGCTCCTGAATGTCCATAAGAGCTCAAGGGCGCCTTCCGAGGTGTCAGAACTGACCTTTCTGTGATGGTATGACGAATATCGTACCGCAGGCCTCCAACTGCCGTGACCCAGGCTTATTTTATGCCTCACAATGCACCGCAGGGTTCACTCTCCCTTCTGTTGGTGGAAAAGAACCAGTTGCCATATGCTTTCTTTTACTCCTCACATTAGACTGTAACTAATAGTTGCTGCTTGCATTAATTATTTTCTGTCATTTAGAAGTTCATTATGGTTAGTAAATTACTCTAACATAGAGCCAAGTGTTCATTAGAGTTCATATATCATATTTTTTTTAATATTATGTTTGTAGCAAAAGAGAGTTATATGCATTTCCATTACGAAAGTCAAGAAAATGTATGAAAGCATGGAAAAAAGCCAACTGAGAATGCAACTGGAAGTTGTTGAGTGTTGGGGCCCATTACATCTGGAACCCTAAACACAGACATCAATTCATTACACAAAGTCCAAGGCAAAAGTTTTGATGGCAAAGCAAAAATGTTTGAGCTCATAAACAGAAGATCATGAGAACATTCAACCAGTGGGAAAGAGGAGGTCAGGAGAAACATTCTCAGAGAGGAGTAGCATGCAGAACTACCAAACTGGTAACCTAAAGAGGGGCTTAATAGTGCTTTGTCACCAGCTTAGTCTCCTTGCAATTCACCACAGTGGCAAATGACCTCTTTTGAGCAAAATAACCATTTGAAAGCATACATTTCTGGCCGTATTCAGTTACCAACTATTTATTCAATCAGCAGTAATATAGCTGTTGAAATGTTATTCTGTACACACTGTTGGTTACGTCGGGTGATGCCGGTAACGCATTACTACCGTATGACCACTTTTTTCAGTAACATGCAACCTAGCGAGTTACTATTTCCAAATTTACACAGAACAGCTGTTAACTTAATGTAATCCACAGAGGTCTTGTACTGACAGAGGACATGTAAAAAAAAGAACCTGATCATCTTTATATAACAATTGATAGAAGGGGTGCACCAATTGCAGTTTTCTGGCTGAGCGCTGATTACCGGTCTTTTAAAAAGTCTAACCTGCCTATTCAGACAAAAATATTTTTTGTCTGAAATATTGTAAAATATAGCAAGAACGTTGCTGAATGGGCTACAGTGGGGTAACTATTGTCAACAGAAAATGTGCAGACAAGACCTGGTGGGCCGGTCCGTCAGTCAAACCTCTCTCCCTGCAGAGCAGAAGACAGTGGTTGACTTTTAGAGATGTGCAAAAGGTAGATAAGATCAGTGGATAAGATTGACTTCACATAAAAAAATCGGCCGATCACCGATCTCCCAAAATTAAGGAAATCATCACCGATAAATGGGCTGGCCGATGAATCGGTGCACCCCTAACAACTACGATGGCCTCTATTGTCTGTTTACCCTCCTAATGTAGTATCTGCTGTAGACTTAGCATAACTATTTTATTATAGACTCGTAAACGTTTTTTTGTTGTTTGAGAATTGTGTTCTTTACTGCTTTATTAACATGGAGACTATTAGTGTTTCCTGTACAGATGACATTTGTAGCAAAAGTGCTTTCATTTTCTTTCTTAATATTAAGTTTAATAGACACATTTATTTGACATATTTCCTTTTAAAAATATATTTTGTTTTGTAAAGAAAGTTCTGTGATAAGTTTGAGAGAGTGTTAGAGATGGTATTTAATTTTCATTATCCATATAGTAGTGCCTTTCTGTTTTAGTGGCCATGACTTAACTGACTCTT
This sequence comes from Xiphophorus couchianus, assembly GCF_001444195.1. Lineage (NCBI taxonomy): Eukaryota > Metazoa > Chordata > Actinopteri > Cyprinodontiformes > Poeciliidae > Xiphophorus > Xiphophorus couchianus. The sequence continues at coordinate 22,020,127 of NC_040233.1, forward strand.
TATTTTAGAAAAGTGTGTTTTAAAATTACTTCTACTTTCTATTGCTCTCTACTTTCAAAAACAAGACTAGCTGTAATTAAATATATATATATATATTCAAGATTATGGGGCTCCAAAGTATGATTAAATACTGAAGGTAAGAACTGTGTATGAAGGTAATTCCAACTTATCTTTGGAGGGATTAATCCTGAAAATAAAAGGTGTTTTTTATCCTTGTATGGCTTCTGCCTTCACTGGTCTACATCTGAGATTAAGACAGATTGTGATGAAAGCTTTGGGCTGGTTGACCATGTTGTTTTAGACCCTACATGAAATGACCTGATCAAACATCCTCTGTGCTTACGGGCTGACAAGCATCACAACAAATCAGATTTGCTTCCACTTCACTTCTCGATTTCTGACTGAAGTGACAGATCTAGCCCACGTCTGTGATCTGGCTGTCCTCGACTGCACAGGGAGATCAAAGACGGCGAAAAACATTTACATAAAAGATTATGTATGAGCTGCAATTAGTGCCTTGCCTCGGCAGTGACAACAGAGAAAAATGTTACTTTGGCTGGAAGATGAAATGAAGGTAGGGGAGGGTTTTATAATAACCAGGTCTTCGCTTTAGTGTCAAAATTTTAATTGAGGAAATCCCCAAAGATTGTCCAGCATTTCCAAGAGCACCTGACTTGGAGAGGAAAGATTAGGATTAGTCTTATTAATTTTCTGTTAATGCATTCATGCAGATTCATTTTCTTCAAGATAATTAACGTGTTTTACTTTCATAGCTGGCCTCATAATTTCAAATGCCCAAGTGTACCGCTGCAGCCCCAGCACCGCATATCTTTTAATCGCACTTCCTCCAGCTCCGTCCGGTAGAAAGAGCTTATTTCACCGTCTGGATTTTAATCAGGCACTCATGTAGCAGTCATTTTCTATCAGGGTACTCGTTTTGATTCTGAATGTGCTACAAAAGACTTTTCATTTTAGGCAAACCAACATTTTTATTCTTCATTCTTTTACAGCTTTTTATCATATTTATTACACGTTGTGGATTTGTCTGTGGATGTGTCAATTCTCAAAGCTGAAAGAGAATTTTTAATTTTTTTTATGTCAGAGCCGCAGTATGTCATTAGAGGCAATTTCCCTGCTACAAAGAGGGTCAGCTGAGCAGGTCACATTGTGTTTTGCGCTCCTTGAGCTATTATCTATAACTGTGGAGTAAGAACATTAAAAAAGTGTTTTTAAATTGTTATAAGGTTCTTTGGTGAGGTGGAAACTCATCTTACACACTTGAACAATGGTGCTATTTTCAGCAATTAAACAGGTCGCCCTTAGATATATGCACCTTATACTATTTAATGCATTAGCACACACACCGTGGAGCAAGTAGTGTGGTTGGCGTCAAGGTTTATCTTCTTGTGGGAGGAGTTGACATTTACTCTTAAAACTCACCTTTACTTTCTGCCTCTGGATTTACTGTATAACTTCTCTCTATTGCATACTTTAAGTAAATGTTCTACTCCACCAGTATAGAACTCTTTCATGACATGTATGAGTTGCTCATATAATAATACCGTTTGAATTTGACATTGGATCTACATTGAGACATTTCACTATTGCAAGAAAATGTATGTCAAGCAAACAAGTATTTTGTAAACATTTAAATTAATGGGTTTTTTTTTTTGTTCTGCTTGATTAGCTTCGTTTTTTGAGTAGTTAATTTGAGAAGAAACTAAGCCTTTGTATGTTATGAGTTAAGTTTTCCAACCAACCTATTTAATCAAAGTCAATAGGTATAAAGTAAAGCTGTCTGACTTAGTAGTGACTGCAACTGGTTACTTCATTAACAATTCAGTTTTTCCTCAATAAGCATTTAGTCCATAAGCTTTCAAAATGCTAATTATGTTCAAAGGAAGATGTTTTAGCTGCTGTATTCATGCTGTTTTCATATATACAGTTGGGTTGGGTATCTGCTGTGCATCTGTCTGTCTGTAAGACTCAGTCCATCACCTGAACTACCCTCAGCCTGTCTAATTTCTGGAAGTTAATGTCATGTAAAATTCCTCACAGTTTGGGTGCAGATATTGAATTATGCCTCAGTGGCTGAGCATGATGCTGATGCTTCCTAATGTCTGGCAACAAACATGCTGATACTCAGGATCAGTAGTAATGAGAGAAACACTTCAAAGACATAATTTCTCCAAACATGCATCAGACAGATCTGCTGTCTGGGTCAGGTAAATACATTTTCTTTCTTTTTTCGTTGTTTTTGTTCCAAGAAAACAAGGTCAAGAGGAGATCTCTGATTTTTGTATCTTTTTGTTAGTCGAATAGTTTTAAGGAACACCTTGAACAAGGAAGGCATGATAATTCAATATTTATTTGTTGCTGTAAGCATTAAACAGATAGGTCAATTAAATGAAACAAAAAGCAGTTTGCACTTTCCGTTTTAGATGAGGCATAGCCCTTGGCATACGTAATTGCTGCTTTTATAATTTGAAAGGCATTGCTGTCTTTACTCCAAAAGCCACAAGGTTTTCTTCTTGACGTCCTTGGTGCTATCAGACAGAACTGTCAGCTTGCTTTATTGGTTTGCGTCTTCTGTATGCCTCCACTTCAGCCAATTTCCATTGCGGAAAGGATTCAATTTTGCTTCAACCATCACCCGAGACTGTCCCTATCAAATGTACACACAGCTTGACAACACTTGATAACAGCTTGACCGTGGCATCAGTTCCACTGAGGGCGGTGGGAGATCAAATGGGAAGCTGCTGTTTCATGTAATGATGCCAAAACTAGTTGACTCATGGATAGAATAATCTCAAAAGTTAATATGAAGCATTTAAAGCCAGAATTATTTTTAAGACTTTTTAAAATTTCCTATAAAAATACATTGCCATGCAAAAATATTCACACCCCTCCAGCGTTTTCACATTGTCATGTTACAACCAACAATGTTATTGTATTCCATCAGAAATCCTTTGAGAGGTCAACATAAATTAACACTGAACATTGACTTAAAAAGAATATCATGAATGTTGTTTTTTTTGCAAATATAAAAACAAGTGGTGTGTCATAATACTCAATCTCTTTAACTGTGATCAAATCCAGCACAAATCTTTGACTTCAGATGTTACTAAATTAGGAAATTTAGTCTCAGATCTCTGAAGGTCTCAGAAGTTTATTAGATCAACCTAACAAACTTCTGCTATGAAAAAGCATCCAAAAGATGACACACATCAGACAGATCAGGGGTAAAGTTGTGAAAATGTTTAAAACAGGGTTAGGATTGCTTTTATCAACACTCTGTCTGCATAAACCGAGGCAAAGGTTGATTTAAAGAGACTCTGGCAATGCTTGAAAATTGCAGTTCAGAAACTTTCTTTCCAGCATGACAGAAGCTGCAGACACTTTACAAAAAAATTGCTGAGATTTTTCTAGATAGAAACATACCAAAAAAAGACTTACAGTTGTAGCTGCAGAAAAAACTGATTCAAAAAAAATTTGATTGATGGGGTCTGAATACAAATGTGCGCTCCACTTCCCAGATTTTAATTTCTAGAAAAAAAATTCAACTTGGAAATCCTTATTCTTCATTTTCATCATTTATGACACAATACGGTTGTAACAAGATGAAATTCCAAGAAGTTAAAATGCTATAAATGCTTTTCATGACACCGGTGAATCTGAGAATATTTACAAAACAAACACAATTGTCAACGAGTCCTATCATGCACTTGCAGAGGCATACATTGCCTGCAAACTAGCAAACATACTTAGTGGAAAACTTCTAGTCCAACCTTTGATATCAACATGGCAGAGGAAACCAGCTGTCGCTCTTCCCGTGTTCCCTGGGTGTTTTCCTCACACTGATGTTGCTGAAGCCTGAGGACATAGTGCAGGCCTCTAGAGACGAGGTATCTCCGGTGCTGAGACATATCATCGGAGACAAGGAGCGCTTGGGAAGATGGATACCTCAGCCAGGTGCCAGCTGCCATTTAACAGTCTCACCCTGCTTTGAACTGACATTTCTGTTTTACCAACCCTCGTGAAAGTCATATCCCCTGCTTTGCTGCTGTCACGGTGAACTTGTTTACAGGGGGGAAAAAAATACTGGGGAGACAAGAAATGATAACAAGGAAGGAAAGCTCATTCCGAAGCATAAACAACCACATACTCGGGTATGTCTTTGAATTGTCTCTCGTCTGCAGTCAGCAGTTGGGATTCTGCAGGAAGTGCGATACAGATGGCCTCCTGAGGGAGACCAGCGAGGTTGATGAGCTCCCCATGGCCAGGCCAGGTGCTTATTTTCCAGTCAAAGGGGGCAAGGATTGACACAATAACATAGCCTACCAGCTCCCTGAGCTACCAGGCAGCTCGACCACACAGCTTAATCCTCTCTCCACGAGGGCATGGCTGAAGCCCTTATTCCCCTCCTCGCTCAATCCTCTGTCAAAACAAGGGGTTTTTGTCAGCCACAAGGGGTGGTTGCATCCCTCTCAGTCCCTGCCAACGGAAGCGCCATTACTGCCTGCCAATGCCTTAGGAGGAAAAAAAAGAATACCCAATATGCATATTATTCTAATACAACCCGTCAGTGCCTGGAATTGCTCTGCGTGATAGCATAATGAATGCTGTGCCTTGTAGGTTTCCACATAAGGCTGTTTTGCCACTTCAATGAATAATTCATATGAACCCTGAGGCAATAAATCAACCCGGCAAGAACTAAGAAAATTAGATTCCAATTAGTGCTTATTTATGGCAATGGAGTGCTTTACTCTTAATCTCAATGCCAAGCATTTATATATAGTACATAAGTAAAGTTAGGGTGACCTCTGAGACCTTGGTATTGCAAATGAACAGAAAGGAGTCGAGCAAAAGAGAGCTTGACTGGTGGCTGAATCAGACGACCCCCGCGTCTCTGCTGCCCAATTCTTCACCCTCACATGCGTTATTGGACCCTGTGACTCCTGTCTCAGACAGCCTCAAGACATCCAGTTTCAGAGTCAGCCTCTCAAAGCAGATTGATTTCATCTCCCGACACATAATGTGTAAGGGACTTTGTTGACTGAAGGCATGTGATGTGAGGTTTTGATGCTGCCACCAGTGAGCTAAATCGCTGTCTCCTTGGACTGTACAGCCCCCATCTCCTCCACCACCGCCGACCCCCCAGGCTCTTCCTTGCCTTGCCCGGCGCATTGGCGGCCTGCCGAGATGCATTGGTAGTCGTTAGTTGTCACTGGAACGATCTGACATGTCTCTCTGATTCGCGGGGAATGTTGTTGAAAGTGATCGCTCCTGCCAAGGAGAAGCCCTCGCCACGGAAAAATGGACACTGAACGGCATGTGAACAGAGAGATAAAAATGGCAGAGAGAAAATAAACTCCCTGCAAAGGCTGAACCTTTGGGGCTTTAGGGGTTTATAAAATGTTTTTAGAGATAAACATATTGAGTTTCTACATCTCCTCCTCTTGTTACGGATTTTTTCTTTATTTCCCTTGTCAAACAATTATAATGTAGAATGCCTAACTGTTGAAATTTGTGAAGAGTTAAAAGCTGTTTCTCAAGGTCAGTCGGTGTGGAAGATATCTCCAGCCAATTCAATGAAAGACAAGCTTGAATGTAGGGTGGGTTTTATACGAATCAGACAAGCTGTCGACAGGAGGATAAAGAAGGAAGAAAAAAAAATCTGCCAGAGATTCATGAGGATAACTCTACAGCATCTGCGTTCTGCTTTTCTTCCTTTGTAAGGCTTTGATTGAGAGGAAATATGCTGCTGTGGACGTCTCGTCTAAAGCGCTTTTCATGAGCTCCAAATGGGAAGTTTCAGAGCTGCTGTGAGTCAGACATTGTGTTGGAGAGAAGATAAGGGAGGCTGGGTGACAGACGATTTTTCAGCTTCCTCTCACTTGTGGGATGAAGTCTGCTCAAATCTTTTGTGGAACTTTTTATAAGAACAGGTTGAAAATGAGCAAGACTAATTGAAAGACACCTATGCCCAGTTTAGATGTTTGAATCAGATAAAGTACTTGCCTAGTTATGTTTCTCGTCTTTAATGAAGCTTAAGACATCATATGGCAATATTCAATGTGTGTAATTGCAAATGACTGCTTGAATGCAATTCTTAGTATGTTCTTACACTTCAAAAATAATGTAGTCATGCTCTACCAGTTTGATGGACAGTCATTTTCTGTATGTATCGCAACTTTCAGAGAATTGTACAGAAATTGTTGATGATGGAGAAGACCTATGCGGTTTGCAACATTAGTGCTACTACAGGTTTTCTGTGTCATGTAGCCCTCCTTTTTTTCTAACTGTAATGTTGTGGTACATGAGGTCTATGTAATATTCTGGGAGCAAACCTCACCTGCAGTCGGTAATATTTAAAAATATACGTTCTGGTTTTTTTACATATTTGCTAATACTGTCACTATGACACAACAGTAGGAGATGAATAACCTGAGAAAAACTGAGCTCCTCCACTTCCCAGCTGAGCTGCTGTAGTGATCTGCAGAAATACATTCCTGGTCACAAACAACCAATCAGAGCCAGGAGGAAGGTCTTAGTGCTGTCAATTATGCTCAAGATTGCCCGTTTGTTGCAGCTGTGTTAATAATGGAGAAGTAACTTATCGTTACAGAAAAATTGGAGCGGATGGTAACCATGACTACTTACTCACAACCATAAAATCAGCATGTACTATCGGAAAATACTATCTTACTTGTGCTCAGGAGATGCCAGTCTTTTAGGAAGTCATGGCATGCCTGATAATATGCAAAAGTGAAGATGTAAAGATTGATTGGCAGCAGAAATTTTGCATTCACAACAATGTCTTGTGCATCCGATTTTTAAGTTCATTGTCAATTTAATACAATGGAGTATTTTCCCTTCATTCATTGTCCTCTAAAGGTTGATCTGTTCTGTACATTGCTCATAACAATTCCCTCCAAGCAACGCTGTGGCAAGCATCTGATGAATCTGGATGCAACATAACTGTTGACGTATGCAGATTTCACAGTGACAATATATGCTGAGTTGTAGCCACGAGACAAGTTAAGCTACTATCATTGCAATCACAGAGCAAGAGAAGGGACACAATGTAGAAACAAACTTTCGTATTTGGAAAGATGACATTGATCAAAATGTGATTTACTATTTCTAACCAGAGGTGGGTATAGAAGTCTAAAACTGTACTTGAGTAAGAGTAACTCGACTTAAACGTATTTTTACTTGAGTAAATATAAAAAGTAGTCATCCAAGAAATTGCTTAAGAGGAAAAAGATATTAGGTAAATGGCTACTCAAAGACTGAGTAAGGGATCTTAATATCTGATAAGATATTTAAAATTGATGTTATGTATACATGTTGTAACAAAGAAAAGTACTTGCAGAGGCAAAATCTATTGCTTATTGTGTTACAGCAAGCTCAGCAGACTGAAAGTGACATAACAGCATGAACATTAGGTTTTTCCCACATCCAACTAAACACGGAGGCTGTGGTCTTTTTACTGTGGTGATGTAAAGGCTAAACCTTTACATCAGGAGGCACCAACCCATATTCTCAAAGAGGGAACCAAAGTATTGAGGTGTTAAATATTGCCTGGAATGCCTAAAATAAAGATATTAAAGACTTTATTAAAGATATTTTGAATTACTTCTTGCATCAGACTTTATTAATTTGTAGATTCCAATCTTTGCTGTCGTTCTGTTGCTGTAGAATTTGGGAAAATACTGAAGTTCAACAAGATTAACAAGTAGCGAAGATTTGAGTAAAGAGCTTAGCTGAAATTACACCCTAACAGCTCTCTGGTCCAAAGCCAGGCTACTGCATCCAACCGGGTGACTTGTAGCTGCAGTTTCACCATGACTAACTGCATTAGATTTGATGATTTAGAACAGTGTTAAATCTTAACTTTGGGTAAAACGTCCCCTTGTTCAAGCAGTTTCCTGTCACATCTTGTCTCACAGCTTAGGAGCAGAAAACTTGTTGACTTATTTCAGCATCTCGTTGTCGTCTTTCATCCTATGGGGATGATGTGATTCTGTTATGAGTCATAAATTACTGCGCTATCACGTCTCCTCTTGAAATTTCAGGCAAGACAGCTCTTGTCACAAGCCATTGTGGGCCGTTCCATCAGACCGATGTCTAAGTGGCTTGTGTCGTGTTCTCAGCCAGTAATTAGCCACAGCCCTACAACCTCAATAACGCAATTACATATGTGGCTGCTACTTTCCCTCACACCCACAGCAATAATGAATGAACTGCAGGTTAATGAAATGTGTGTGTGAAACAGAAGATGCCTCCTGAAAAGTTTCCCACATCTAATTCATTAAGAGCACAAGCTCCAGGCTCACGCCAATGAAACATTATGCTGCTTACTTTACCATTTCTTACCTTAGTCGTTATAAATTTAGGCTTATGAATATCAAAATCAGTCACAGATTGTTAATTTTATGCACAAGATAAATGATATATTTACACAGGCAGCTTCCTGGAAATACAGCTGAATGTTCGCATTTTCCATCTGATGAACAAATGCTTTCCAGCTGCTTGTTATCATCATATTCAGATTTCTCATTTAGGAGTAGGGAAAGTTTTCCAACTTCCAATCTGTTGGATGACTTGGTGTTTTTACTTTTTTATATGATTGTTTGTGTTTGCATATGGCTATTTTTTTCTAACTTTCCAATCTCTCTACTTCAAAAAACTCAGAGCTTAAGTTTGGAGCCGTTTTAATTGCTGGAGAGGCAAATTCAGAGGCTCTCAAGCCAGAGGTATTTTTTTCTTTTTTTTGCTACATAGTCAGGGCAGCACCACAGATGGCTACAGTGCAAAATTTCTCTTCGGTTTTCTGCTTAAACATCTGGTGTTGGAGTAATAAGCACTGCGGCTCGTGCAGCAGAACATATTGTGTCCTCCCCTTCCCGACCCCTCCATGCACCTTCTTACATTCATTGTGCCATATGGAAGAAGGCTACACAAGGTCAGATTAAAACCTTCCCAGTAAGTTTTAATAGTCACAAGTAGGCAACAACTTCCTGGTCTCCCTGCCTACTGCCCATTACATAGAAATCACAGAGAAGTTTACTCAGCAGTTCACACAAAAAAATGAATAATGTGAAGTCACCTTCAGCATCTTTTTTCTAATTAATCACTTAAAGAAACCAAATGTTTTTACACCTATGAAAAGTTCATATTATCTTCTGCGACTTCTTTGACTTTGGAAGCTTTTACTCTTTGTTTTTAGTCTTCCCTTGACTGTCTGGCTCTATCAGCTTATAAAAAAGACAAATTGATGTTGACACAACAATCAACTCAAGAAAAGGACATGGAGTGGATGCCTTCAAAGGAGTAAGAAATTAGAAAAAACAAAATGGCTAAAACCACCCCCCCCCCCCCCCACAGCTTTGACCTAGACGTTGTTCTCGGCTTTTATCGTTTACTGTTAGATTTTGTTTTAATCTTTTTATTAAAAAAGGAAAGAGCCAGCGAAAGTGTCTGAATCACTAGTTTTCTCCAGCAGTATGAAGCTTAGTGTAATGCAGCTGTGCTGCTCCCCCATCTGTTGCTGCACACTACTGGTCAGCTGGCTGAAAGAAGGTTGATACGTTCTTCCATCACTTACAAGCAACATAAATTTGGCTGTTTGTCACTATTTCTTGTCTCAAGAAATATATATAGTCATGGGGTGGAATCTATTGCATCAAAAATCACTCTTGGACACAAGTGATATATCAAACATCAATGGACAACAAAGCCGCTTCTCTTGGCCCATTTGAGGTTAATTTTTGCTTCAAGCAACATTAATTGATGATTAATTGTCCATTAATGATTTATTTGATTAAAATTAGCTTCAAATGTTTAACTAATATCTGCATAGACCTTATTTTAGTGATGCAGTTAATGTATTTGATATGTTACAAGAATTGACTGATTTGGTAGAAATATTTGCCATAAATTGCCAGTAAAGTTTGGTATTTATTGAGATGGACTAAAAAGAGTCAGACCTTTAGAAAGTGTTAGTATGTACAAAGATGGAAATGTATCATGGAAGGAATGAATGAAGGAAGTAAAGAACTGAGTAAAGAACCAAGTAGTTTGTACACCCTTTAGTCCAGTACACACACAGTGTACTTTATGCAACGGAGATGTATCATAATTAGAAAGACTTCAAATACATGACAGCACTTGCAGTTTTTCTCTCTTTTCTTCACTACATAAAAATGAATTGTAGTGACGGCAACAAAGTTACAAGATGGGGGGAAAGTTTGATTGCAGCTTCAAACACTGATCTTAAAGAAGAGATTATGTATTAATTTCTACAAAAGAAAAGTTTCTGGAAGATGATGCTTTTACCATAAATAAGTTTGCTTTGATATTGGTGATAATAACTATATCTGCTGTATTTCACCCTTCCCCTTGTCTTCTTTGCCACGGCATGAATTACAAGGCAGTTACAAGGCAGTTACAAGCCTTGCATCTCTTGCATTTTGCCCCTCTTGGTTTCCTTGACATTTCTGAGACCATGTCAGAACAGCCTGAACATGGCAGCTGAGTGCCGCAGTGTTGGGGTGTGAAAAAGCCTTTGGCAGCTCTTCTCGTCCCGTGATTGATTTGGATCCTCGAGTCAACCCGATATAGGTCCAAAGGCCTTTGGGATGGTCAAGCAAAGTGATGTTTGACTGGATGAGACATTTTTCTCGAGTGTAGTGTGAGTATGGAGAAGATGATGACCTTTGTGGTCTTTCAGATGAGGACATTTCTGAAGAAAGACTTGAGGGATCAGATTGACAGATTGACACATAGCACTGCCTTTCTTCTTGACTAGCCTCTAGTAGCAATGAGTAAAAGTTGATCTGAAGAACTTTGCTCTATTTTAGCAGCTTTTTACAGTGTTTGTTTATAATACAAACATCTGTTATACCAAGGATGTCAGTGCTACATAGAAAACTCAGATAAGTGAAGCAAATTGTGTTGGGAAAGGTGTGTAGAATAAACTTTAATCAAAATAATACTTTAAATTTTCATGTTTCCTTTATTCCTTTTAGTCTCAATATTTGCCTTTTAGTTGGGAAAACGGAGAAAAGGGGGAAAATATGAGGAAAATATGTTTAAATTACATGAAAATATATTCAAACTGAGGCTGAGTCCTACTTCATTTATTTTGCTTAAAATTTGGGTATAAAAATAACAAGAATGCTGTAGGACACGTTTAGTCACTCAGACTCCATGCCTTACGCACATTCAGTTGTTCAGATAAAAAACATGCTTTTCGGTGATCTCTTTGGATAACTTTTACTACATTCGTCACATTCACTGCCCTCACTTGCCCCCTTTTTCACCCTGGCCATCCTCCACTGTAAATTCCCTCCACTGTCAGGTGAGAATGTGCTTGCACTATGACTTTATACGGACCTGTCACCCCGATAATGAAAAAAACGGCAGCGTAACAAGAGATCAGAGGGGTACTGGGCTTGAGAAGTCTTTTTTTTTCCCTCCACATTAATATCTGCAATCATTCACTGGGATGGAAGATCGTAATATTCTCTTCCTGCAGGGGACACGAGAGGTGGGGGGACCTGGAGGTCTCCCAGAGGAGCACACAGCAGGAGATGGAGCTCTTTTTAAAACATTAAAGGTTCCTCTGTGATGTGTAAGGTTTGGATGGAACACTTAAATCAGAAAATAGGTCATGAGCAGTCCCACAATAATTAGATTTAAAAATTGATACTATTAATGAGTCAGGGAACCCCTTTGTAACCTTGACTTATTCATGCAACTTATCTGTCTGCACTGATAACAAATCAGTTGGAAAGATTCATTTGGTATGCGTTATGCTGTCGCTGTGCATAAATGTGAGTTCCATATTTGCAAATTGCATTTAGGTTAAAGCTTTTTTTCCCTGAATGGAAGTACATTTTGTAATCCTCTATTGTTCTTTCTTTCCTTCTGTTTCTGTCTTTTACATTGTTTTCCAGATATCCGTCTTGTAGAAAACCTGTTGGGTTAGCTGAAAAAACAGAGCCTCTGGGTGATAGAAATTATAAAATGCGCAAAGACAAATGGCCAAACATCCCCTTCTCTTTAAGCTCCAATCTTGTGAAATAGCATGAGACACAATTCTGTCTTATTAGCAGGAGTATGAATGTGTGCCACTTGTGAATTTGTAAAAAGAAAAAAAAATCTTTATGGTATATTTATAGATTTGTCACTGTAAAGATGTAGATGTTCGATATTATTTCTGCAACACTAGTTCTGCACATGGCCTCACTGCCTGCACATTAAAGTTTGATGTTTAGGGAGACTTCCTCATTCTTTGTTCAGGCCAAAAGTTGAGAACATCAACACCCCCCCCCTAAAAACCCCAAAATAAATAAACTAAACTACAATCAGCTACTGCTGTATAAAACTGTTCTGTCCAAAGATTACATTCAGCTTGCCCCCCTCAAAGTTCACTTATTAATGCATTTAATCCATTTGTTTAATTCTTACAAAACCATTGTGCCGTTGCCAAGCAACCACCACAGACTCCAGGAAATCGCAGTTGGAAACCTGTTTCAGCAGAAACACAAAGAAGGATCTCAACTAAAATGATTATTCCTTTTTTTAAAGAAATGGGGTGCTGGGAACAACCCAAAGGATTACAATAAAGCACACTTACTGCTACTGCTTTACTTTAGCATTATGAAAATGAAATGTACTTACAATACATGTTTTAATACTGTAATTAACTATGAGATTAATCTGATTAGTTAAATGATTTTTGGTATTCATCTTTTAAATGCCGCACCCAACTGGATGAAAAACAAAAAATGCAAAGTGAAATAGATGATAATCTGCTTAATAAAGGTTAAGTAATTGAGCTGTATCAAGAAGAAATGGCTAAAGCAGATTGTTGAGTTTGAGTTAAGAAGTCCTCTCATTGAGACTTGAGAGAGTAGTGGTGAAGGAGCTTTGTAGTTAACGTAATAATTAATTTAGAAAATTAATCTCTAAATGCTTCTTTGCAATAGACAGTTGTTAAAGTAAGAGTAATTTATTTTTTCAATGTGAAGAGAACTCATTATAGTGGGGCAAACCAAAACTGTGGAGTGCTTTTCTACTTTGTGAAGTAAAAATGAACAAAACCGGACTCTGTTGGAGAATGGAGAAGTAACATTTTGCCCAAAGAGTTTTGATTATTCTTATTCTATAAAGTAAAAGGTGCATTCGGGTAAAAAAAAAAAGAAAAAGTGGTGCATGGATTCAGATCTCCTATTCAAGCCAGTGTGAAAGAGTGATGATTGGGCGTTGCACCAGTTAAGCAGGTTCTGTGATGATTTGTATCCAGAAAATTAGGAAGACTTGACTCTGACTGTAGCAAATGTAAAAAGGAGCATTCAATATTTATTTATTTTTTGTTTTTTTTGCATTTTCTTCTCTTTTCTGCATTTTTCTCTGAATTGTATGTGGCTTCAAAATGACACATACTATTTAAATGAATTTCTCTACCGCTGTGTTCTTGGTAAGGATTTTTTTTTTGACGTTGTTGAAAATGTGGCTGCCTGGTTTATGTGATCAAGTTGTTCATGCCACATCGTTAAAGCGACGATGGAGGGATGGCTTTTTCTGCTTTACGAGTTGCATTGGGGTAAAAGGCAGATGTAAAACAATATTGCTGTGAATTTAAGCTACAATCAGCTAAATCTGACATTTTTCTCCGACTATAATGCCCATTTCTTATTAAAACAAATTTTTCTCCATAAGGTCCATCTTTTCGTCCATTCATCTCCACCTCCCTCTTGTTTTTCTCAGCTTCCTTTTGTGTCATGTTTATACTTTAAAAACTAGTTAAGAAAGATAGAGTACTCTACAAATTTGCATTTGAAATAAAAGGATTTAGAAAAATGTGTAGGAACTCTGTGTAGCTTTGGACACACGTTGTCTTTAAATAGCTGTAAGCCAGTTACTGGTGTGGCTTAAATTATTTCAAATTTTCCAACAGAACAATTCCCCAAAACCAGAAATGAATTAAATTGATAGTTGAAACTGCTTGTAAAGTTGAGAGGGCATGGCTTATTATCATGTGTATTACCACTGTGATTAAACAATGTCACCTTGCAGGAGAGAAATTCTACACAATTCCTGCAAGATGGCCCCTGAATTACCTATAACTCGTGGCTAATGCGATTGTGATGATGTTGAACTTGGTGAATTCCTAATTAGTAACATCCTTAATGTCAATCTAGCTGTGATAATGGGCAACATTAGTCGACGGAGGAAATTGATTGAGATGTAATTTGCAGAAGTAGCTTGAGGGTACCATGGCAAAGTCGTGGAGAAGGTATCCTGTCAGGTTGAAAGGAAATGTTGTGGCAAATGCGGTTGCTGGCCTTCATTGCTCTAATTATCTGTTTTGTCCAAAAATGCCACATCTGTGGGAATTCATCACTCTAGAACGTGATTCCTCCGCCCTGTTTTGAAAAGGAAACCCTTTCCTCCAGACTCTTCTGGCGCCGAGCACAACAAGAACTCGGTCGGAACAAGCCGTACGTTTGAAAGCTGGCCTCGTGCTCCTTCTGCTTTCCGGCTCCCCCATGGCCCAGGAGGATTAAGCTGGGCCGTAGCACTTTTCTTTCAGGTTAGCTGATTTATGTGGCTTCTGCAGAGAAACAAAGGGCCTGAATTTGTTTGAAGTGTGCAGGTGAAGACCCTGAGATGGCACTTTCAAAAAAGCTCCCACTGGGACTGAAATCTCTTGAGCCACACCTGTCAAGGCAGAGCTCAGATCCTCACGGCACCCTTTCACCTGCGCAGGCAGCCGCTGCTCCACCTGTGCGCTGTCTCTCCCCATCAGGTGTTCCCAACTCAGCGCCGTGGCACGCCGAGAGATTAAACGTGCTGCGTGTGATTGACAATAAGCCATGACACATAAGCAAAGTAATGATATTTTATGAAGCTGATAATTCTGCCAAAACGTGGAAGCCTTCCCATGTGACCTAGCTTTCTCTCTTTCCGGAGATGGATTGATTCAACCTTTCTTTTCGTTTTCCTAATTTTCTAATTAGTGATTCCCCGATACTTTGACATTTAACCTTGAATTATTTCCTCCTCCGCTCATAAAGCAAGCATTTGTTCCAGATCTGAAAAGAAAACTAACAAAGCATGTTAATGTTCTTGTTCATTCCATGATCAAACATAATCATTCTCTTCTCTAGAGGAGATCTCCCTTTGGGCTAATTTCTGGTGCTGTTACTCGCATGTCTGACAAATTAGAGCTGGCGAGGAGGTGGAAGCGCTGAAGTTAACATTAGCATTGTCATTAGCATTTTCTTCCTTTTTAGATGAACAGAATTCAAAATTTTGTTAGGCATTAGGACGATTGGAGGGGTTTACGGTAATAGGCCGTCCCCAGAAGATTAAACGGGTGGAGTCAGAAAAGAGCTTTTTAGTGCTGAGCATGGACTAGACTTACATTTTATAATAAGTATGTAAGTTTTTATTTGAATAGTACCTTCCAAAGAAGTACTGTTGATATGAAAACATAATAAAATACAAATTAATCAGTTCAATTAGTAAATCATTGAATATGCTTTAATAGCAGAAAGTAAAAATACTTGAGTTTTAGATAGAATGACGAGTTTTTAAAACTTATCTTATTAACACAAATCAAGGTATAGTCCGAAAGAATTAATAAATTTCATTTATTGATCATATTTCTAAACGGTAGAGAGTCCTATAGTTTTGTAAAAGAGTATATTTAAGGCATTTTACAATTGTGACAATGCAGCCACAAGCTTCAGTGGATTTTATTGAGATTTTATGTGACAGATAGACCAACACATAAAAGCTTAATGAAGAAATGAAAATAAAAACATGGTTTGTTTGTATTCGTCCTCCTCAGAGTCATTGCTTTGTATAGCTTTTTTTTCTCTCTTTTATCATTATTTACATCTAGAGATATAAATTTTCTTCTTTGTAAAATCTCAAATATTTACTTTTATTTTTATTAACACCTGAATATGCTTTATATTTTGAACTGTTTCATTATAACTCTGACTTTATGTTTAATATTATGAAGCTGCAAGCTGACTATCCACTGTATATTTTTCTGTAACCAAGTCCTGCTTTTAAACTCTCCACAAATTAGCCTTTCGGGCATTTATTGGGTCTCATAAGGCTTTTTTCACTAAATTAAGTTATACATTTAAATTAAACAAAGGTGGACTTGAATTCTAAGAGCAGCATGTGGGACTGCATTTTATTTAGAGGTATCAAAATAGAAAGGGCTGAGTAAACTGTTTTGAAATCTTAGAAAAGTTATAAACAATGAATCATTCTCTTTCCTCTTCAAAATATGCATTACTTAAAGTTGGTCTGTTAAATAGAATCTTAATGAAATATCTCGAAGTTTACAGTTGTAAGCAGAAAAAAGTGTATTAAGAGTTTAGCAAGCCACTTACCTAGTATACATGCCATGTAAGCTAGGAATGGCGACATCTATATTATTTTTCTCCCATTTTTTTCTTTTTTGCTGGTGCTGTCAGCCTATCTAATCTAATTCCCCTGCTGAAACAACCTTGCGTAGATTTATATTTCAAAGTCTTGTGCTAAAATTTCATGTGAAATTATTTTGCAACGTAGGCTTCATCAGAAAAGTATGGCTTTCAGACTCAACAGAATATTGTCTTTGCTCCGTTTCTTTCTTTTTGACATGTGACAAAGCATCCTAACCCCACAGATCAAAATGCGTCTTCTCATCTGCTGCTTTAACTTGTGCAACAGACAAACAGTCATTTTAATAAAGCGCCTCTTGTGCTCAGCCACCGTATCATTCCTGGAGGCATGCTGAACACCAGGAAATGGGAGCCAAACAAGCCTATTTCTCTCTGTCAGGCATTAAGCTGAATAGGAAGCAGCATCATTTTCTGCTTCTGCAGGGCAGAGGCACTGAGACAGACGTATTGTAGCTCTGTCTGTTTACAGAGCTGGGAATGAGGATGCTGGGGGATCGACACAGAAGCCATTGTCAACCAGCCTTGTTACTGTCAAGGCAGCACCAAAAGCCAAACAGTGTGTTTAAACAAACAGTCTGCGCTGCAGGTGTAACGTGGACTGAATGCCCCTTACCCATTTTTAAAGCTGTAATAAAAATAAATAAATAAATAAAAATTCAGCGACATGTTTGAGATCATTACCACAACGTATTTCCACACATCCGCCCCCCTCCAACATCCTCATTTTTATTACTTAGGGGGAAAATGACAATAAGGACATTCCATGTCTCAGAGTTAGAATCCATATTCATCTTAATTGGTGCCTGGCAGGTTGCGCGGGATGGAGATGGATTTGAAGTCATTTACTGGAAGTTCTTGACAGGCGCAGTGGAAGAGAACGCAGGGCCCCGTGCCGGCAGACATAGCTTCAAAATCATCTGTCAAAATTTAGCATATCTGAGGAGAAGGCTGCCTGTCATCTCCGATGTACATCTAACCATGCACATGGGCGCATTTGATCAAGAGCTGTGTTGTACCCTCGATGTAAAGCACATTCATCAAGTTGATATTTGGTTGACAAGACAAAATATAAATAAAAAAAACGCCCTATAAAGGAGACAGGGGGAGTTTAAAATGAGGTGAACATAGTGCTAAGTCAGTTTTTTAAATTATTTACTTGTGCATTGTGATATCAAACTAAACTGTTTTAAGCTTAGACTGCAGTGTTCACTTTTTATCCTTATTTAGCTCTGTTACATTTGATGCGGTTTGTTGGTTTCGGCTCAAAAAAAACAACAACATTGCTGACAAGCTCACAGCTCAGCCAAAGAGATTATCAGTGGAAATCTTCACTCTAACTTCTTTATTTCCCCCCAAATCAATGTGGTGAACAGCAAGACGTGATTGATAATGATATTG
The DNA here is from genome assembly GCF_001444195.1 of Xiphophorus couchianus. Lineage (NCBI taxonomy): Eukaryota > Metazoa > Chordata > Actinopteri > Cyprinodontiformes > Poeciliidae > Xiphophorus > Xiphophorus couchianus. The sequence continues at coordinate 22,038,009 of NC_040233.1, forward strand.
AGATTGATCGTCTAAATCCCTTCCCACAGTTCAAAGTCCCCAAACAGAGAACATACACATGCAATTCGGTGCAGAGATAGAACTTGGCAGGAGCTGCCAATAGATAAGTGAAATAGGGCCAGACTGAAAAGGCCTATCAGTCCCCGAGGGGCTTAGCTGCCGGATTGTGAAGCTCTAAACTGGCCGCGGTGGAGGGAGATAGTCGACATTGGTTTTAAATTACCCCAGATTGCCTTGTGGTTTCAGTCTGCGGGGCTGCCAGCAGACAAGATGTTTGTTAAAACAAGTGCAGACACCAAGGCAGATTGGGGCGAAGGGCGGACCTGTGATTTCCTGGCCCGACAGAACAGGTTGGAAAGCTGGTAATTGCAGAATTGGCAGACAGGCTAAGGAGGTTTTGCAGCAATGATATCTGCCGCTGGGACCGGGGAAGTGGTGTTGCTACAAAGGTGAATTGGTATCTGCTTTAGGACAGGCAAATGCAAAACAAACATCCTATATAGACGTGGGCACGTTACTGCTATCAAGTTAAAACTCTAATTTTAAACACTGTTTCAAAACCACTAAAACTTTCCATGTTACCGTTTTATGATTTAAAGTTAGTCTGAAAAACAAGTGATAGTGCAGGATTGACAAACGTTTCCTCAGCTGTGCCCAGCGTTGCCCCTCTCACACTTGTTGTTGAAGGCTATTACACTTTTCCAATTCAACAATTTTAAATATTTTTTTGTAGGATGGACTGGACTTGGGCAGCCTTGAAGTAAATGCTCCCTGATTGTATTTACATTTTAACAGAAACATGGGATGTTGAAATATATTCGCAGCCTTATCAATAATCAATGAAAAATCTTGATTGAGATAAAATTTTTCTGCTTGCTGATCAATGTTTCAATTTGTATTTTGACTATCTACAGTATCTTTGGCTTAAATTCCAACTCTTTTGATTTTGGAAGACCTCCTTACCATCACCATAATCTTTAGCTCCACAGTTTCTTTTGCAGGTTGAAGTTGGGACTCCAGGATATCGCCACTCCAGAACATTAATATTACCACAAGTCAGAAAAAATTGTTGAAATAATAAAAAATACTTCTAACTTTATCGGAGAATAATGGAACATAAGAGAATTAATGAAAAACCGCATATAAGATTTAAAAGATGGCACAACCAAACCACTTTCAGAAGAAACACTGCAATATTTCAGCAGAACAGAATAGAACTGAATAGAAATATTCTTTATTATCCCACAGTCTGGAAACTCAGGTTCATCCGAGACCACAAAAAGATAACGGAACAGTAAAAATGTATAAAGGCAAACAAAATTAAGAATAACATCCTGTACATTAAAGACAAGATTATAACTGAAACATAATGGGCAGTTATCATAAATAGCACAGTCCAAGAAATATGCTACTGAGTAGAATCATTTTTAAAAACCGTACATAATGTTTGTGTACTTGTGCAATAAAAGAAAACACGCTATTTACTTTACATGAAAACTGAGAGCCGTGAAAACAGAGATGTGCAGATAACGGCAGAAATGCTATTCAAGACAAATAACATTTGGGATGTGAACACATATTGAGTTTGTTTGGAGTAGTGATGGTTAAGGAGCTCAACAGCTGCTGGGAGGAAGGACCTCCTATAACACTCCTTCATGCACCTTGGATGCAGCACTCTGTCACTGAAGGAGCTCTCTAGGTCAGCAACAGCTTCAGAAGGCAACTTGTTTTACTAAATTAAACATGTGAAAAATATATATATATATTTCATTTTTATCCAAGACTCTGAACTGGCTGGACTACCTGGTGGTTTTAATGCACTTTGAAATGCTGTTAAAGGCTGAAATGTGTTATGCAAATAAAATTTGATTAATTTGATTGACTAACATCAAGTTTAAAATCACTTCACCTGTTACTTCTTGAAAGGCAATCCCTTTCAACAACTGTTGAGATGCACGACAGCAGAATATCGTGGAAGTGTGGAAGCACATGATGTGTTTGTTTTCCATCAGCTCTTCAGTGTTACATTGTCACCCTCTCATTTTTATTCTTCTTGGCATGCCGCCACGGTGCAAAACTTTCACACACTCTCTTGCACACAGCTTTTAATGTCCAAAGTTTACTTTTGTTACAGGTGCAATAACAAAAGGCCTTTTAAGTCTGACTTGAAAATCTTTAGGAGAAATTGGCTCCAGCATTGAGGGGTTGAGATATTGATTCTGGCCTCTGGCTTGGTCTAGGAAAAGATGGATAGATTTCTTTTGAAATGCACTCTGCGTGAGAATATAAAGACTATTGTGTGTTCTCACTCAGGAATAAATTGTTTCATGACATATCTAGGGCCACCTTTTAAGCTTCAAGCCGCTTGCTTCTCTTGAAAGGCGAATGTTGACAGGGTGGAGCACATTCATCTGTGCTCCCAGACTACCCACACCTCATAGAAGCATTTATTGAAAGTTAAAGCTCCTTCAGAGAGCTGGCAGCCGCTCGTTGGAATATCTATTTCAGCAGCTGCTGAGGCTGATTATATGGGGGTTGAGCCACACACTGGCAGCGATATGCACCTCCTGCCGAGGGAAGAACTATTATGATGGTAGTGACTGATGTGTTCATCTGCATGAATTTGTACAATCAAAAGCACTTGTTTGTTTTGGTGACACGCCACATGTTATCTGTGACACATTTTGTTTTCTGATTTACGACACCGGGAAGGGTGGAGTCGCGCTCATTTGAAGGAACTTGTGATAATCTCTGTTGGAACGAAATGCTTTCAGTGTTTACCTCCCTGCAGAACCGCTGCATGGTGGGTCAATAAAAGGTAGCAAGCATTATTGGAGAGTTTCCCAGTACTGACACCAAGAGCCTCGAGCGTCGATCAAAGCGGTGCAAATTGATTTATTGCTTGTTCACACCCTGTTACCCTCTCTTAATGATACCTTGCATTGACTGTTGTCAACACAAAAAGCAAGAATGGGTTCGTTCAACATGCTGGTAACAGAAATCAGATCCCTATATGGAAAAGGTAGAACACACAATTACCAAGAGAATACACTGCTTAATTTTCACTTTCTGCTCTCATTTAGGTATAAAATTGCAGGTTTCTTGTGTTTTCATTGTATTGACCTCTGGCATCACATATACATTCCTGTTTGAAGTGCCTTTGTGCCCCTACATCTTTAACATTTTCCCACAATCTTCAAAGTAGTTTAGTGCTTTTTTTGTGATTGACCAACACAAAGAAGTGAAAAAGTTTGAAGTGGAATCAAAATATGTGGCTTTAAAAATGATTTACAAATGAAAATCTGGAGAGTGCAGCATTATTAAAACTATAGACCTGACTGTTCACATAAAGCAAGTTTAAGTTGTGAAGAAATATTTAAATATCTCACAGTGCAATGTTCAACATCTAAAACCCACCAATACAAGAAGCCTGGCACCCTCCAAGAAGTCCATGGTATCTCTGGAGGAGCAGGAGAGATCCACTGCTCAGGTGGGAAAATCTAGTGACAGGATTTATTAATTATTCACTACTTTGCAAATCTGGCTTTTGTAGAAGAGCGATAAGAGTTTTTAGTTATTGAAAGAAAATCATAAGATCCCTTGTGGTCATGTAGGGGAGAGAGAAAAAATGTGGAGGAAAGCTGACCAACAGTGATACTCTGCAGAACCTGACTGCATGCTGAGGAGGAAGTTTAGCCATTTGACTCAGACGTGATGGACCAGGAACATGACTAAAAATTGCATTTTACTGGTCCAGATGGACACTGGCCTGGAACTAAATCCAACTGTGAATCTGTGGTAAGATTCAGTATGTTAACAGATGCTCTACATCTAGTCTGACTGAGAGAGAAATGAGATTTCAGACTGTAAAAAACATGCAGCTACAATCACAGTAGTACATCGATGTATGATTACCTATGTGCACTTTGTGATGATCTATTGCAAAATATCCTGTTAAAACTTAACATTTCTGGTCAGTAAGTGACAAAGTGTAAAAACATAAATTAAAAAGGGACCTACAATTTTTGTTAAGTGCATATTTTCTCAAATTGAACATCTTCACAGTTAGAAGAAGATGGTTTTTAATGTATTGTTGCCAAATGAGCAAAGTAACAAGAGAATTGTTAATGGAGCAGAGCTGTTAATGATGTCTTTGAAGGCGAAGAAGCTTCAAACTGCGTTTTTATCTCTCTCCATTTTCCTGATTTATTATTGAACACTGACATTTAAAATAAAGAGTTAAACCTTTCAAAAATTAAGCAAGAATCTGCCTCTGTCCTCTGCATATTTTTTTTAAAAGACTTCTTTTCCCTCTTCAACAGCGTTCACAATTCTCTCCCCCTTCCCACTGGCTCTGAATATGCCTCTTTTCTTACCAGTGTCAATGATTTCAATATCAAACACCAATAAAAGCCACCGCTATGGGTCTTTTCAAGCTTCGACATGCTGAGAGAAGCTGGCGGGTGGCACAGCCCAAAGAATCTTGAAACTGTTGAGTCAAAATATTTAATGGAATGGATCCTGTTCCTACAACTCTGCAGCCAAAGAATCGTGTTAATGTTTTTCAAGTTACATTTTGGCAAGACAGACATTTATATTCATTTGGAAGGCCAGCTGACTGAGCAAGCTGTGAATGATCTTTTTCAGCCCCCATCTTCATAGGTCTGGAGTTTTCTTATAGATCGTCTAACGGTCTTGGTGAATTGTCTTCAGGTTCATTGCTGTCAGTTTGGCAATTTGCCCAATGTTAGACTCTATAAACAGCTCATTGTCTGCAAGGTGGGTGGATTCATCAAACATCTTTTTCATTCTAATGTCATGCCACTCAGTTATACATTGGAAAATAATAGCTTTTTAATAACAATACATTTATAGCAGAATTTCACAAGTGTTAGTACATTGTCTATCACTCTTTTTCTGTGCTGAAATATCGGTGTAGTGCATGGACTGTAGCACATTTTTCCTCTTTTACAAGCAAACAAACTAAGGTGGCCAGAGCCCATTACGGTATACATCACAAGAAGAGGAAAGAAATCCATAAAATACAACACTAGACATTTGATCATACGGAAAAGGGACATTGAAGTAAAAAATGATGAAGATGGCTGCTGATAAAGAGTCCCTAAATGGACATTGAAGGAAAAAATAAAAACTAAACTTTGTCGTACGCACCACATACCATTTGGTATGCACCACATAGCATCTTCCACCAGATACCAGATAGTAGCTCATGTACAAGAGATGCACAAATAATATGTGGTGCGCACAAGTTAATTTTTTATTTTTTAACACAATGTCCCTTTACGAACTCTTTTTCAATCTGCCGTTTACAGGAAGACTTAATATCAATAAGTCGGGACAACAGCCCAACTTATTGATATGAACTTTAAAGAGTTTTAAAGTATAAAATCAATTCTACAATGGACTGAAAATCAATGTAAAGAGGATAAAGTAGGGGTGATGTCTTTACGACTGAAAGTGTTGGTTGAAAGACAAGCAGCCGTGTTGTGGGACACAAACTTAGAGCCTTTACAATAATCTAAAAACACAAATAAAACCAGGAATGGGTGTCTACTGACAACATTGTCTCAAAATGACCAAATTCTTTTACAGTTGGAGACAGCTGGTACCCCAGATCATTTATTAGACCACAACCAAAATTCTTTTAAACAAATATGATTATTGTTCTTGTGGCAACACTGTAGCCTGGCTACAGCCCACTCATTTTTATTCTAACAAGGCGATGATTTTTCCGGACAAGCTCTCGACAATGACACATTTTTTTACCTGTGATACTTTGCAGTCGCGCCGCTTTATAACCACCCCCTCAAAAAGACAGTCAAAGCAACAAATACATCATCATGAGTTGCCCTGTGGTGCTGGGTATTAATTATCCTGTGTTCTCCACTCATTTGCACATGTACTGTAAATGTCACCAGAGAGATAAATAGGGAGACAAAAACTCCAGCTTGTTGTCTGTGTGCAGCAGAATGTCAGAGGGAGCTCGCAACAGATGATATATTGGTTTTGGCTTGTTGTGGATTATAGGTCAAAGGACATTTCCACAAGCAATAAAATTAGCATGTCGTCTCTGTTTATATCCTTACAAACAGCATGCCAGAGCACATTTTCATGTTCACCATTTAGATTAATCTCTGGCAAGTTTCAGAGTAATAAAGGGTACATCTGTTAACAACAAAAACCTAGTGTAATCGGAAGCAATACCCTATAATTTTGTCCAAAGTCGTCTGCCAAGTCAAAACTACCAACTCTGATCTAAAAGCCATCTTTATATTTCATGTTTTTACTCAGGATGAACTCCTTCCAGCCACCTACTGTTCTGACATTACATTTTTGTAGATTTATGAGTGGATTCAAAAGCACTTTGGGGCAAAAAAGAAAAAAAAAACGTCTCTCACGTTCTCTGTGTGGCCTTTAAGGTGCGAGGAATAAAGGGGGTATTTGTATTAATCGATCACACGCCAAGCCTGGTTGAAGCCTGGCCCTAATGGTTGCTTGCTGTCATTTTGCAAGCAGCTTATAAAAAGGATTAGAGTGGCTCTGTGGAGTGGGAGTGCGTGAACAGCAAAGTTCTGTGGCCGGCAAGGAAAATAAATCAATTTATGCTTGATGGCGGTACGGCTGGGGAACATAATGTCTAACGATGATGGAGTTTGGACACTTCATACTTGTCATTGTGAAATTGGACTGCCGTGCTGCTAATGATGGTAATGTATGTTGTGCCTCGCCTACTACAGTAATCCTTCACTCTGTCTCACTTAAATGCATCTCATTGTCTGGCATATTGCATTATGAATACCGGCAGGAAAAAAAAGAAAAAGAGAAGAATTTAATTTATATATTCATTCATTTGAGCTCCGAGGTAATGAGAAAAACTGGATAACCATATAAATTCCTTCTTTTTTCTTCTTTTTTTTTTTTTTTTGTTCACAGGCGATTGTAACTTTGAGAAGCCGCTGGCAGCGTGTGGATACAGCCAAGGCAGAGATGATGACCTTGACTGGGAGCAGGTCAATTCCAGGGAGAAGACTTCATCAGATCCATGGATGCCCTCAGGTGATGCTGGGCACATGATGAAAAGAAATCATGCTGAGTATAAGTAACTCAAAAAGCTGCACATTTAACACGGTCTGCTTTATGTTTGATGCAGTTAGAAGCTGCTATGGACAAAAAAAAAAATTGGGTTTTGAGTTAGTGAAGAATCCCATTTTTGAACTCTTACTCATTCTTTTAACATAAACAAAGACCTTTTTTTATTTTTAAAAAAGGAAACTCACTGGAAACATACAAAAATTCATATATTCTAGTTTAAATGTATTCAAATTCAACTTAACTTCAAGGCAGTTCAGTTAAGCCAGTCTGAAAAGCGAACACACAGATTTCCTATGTCAAGCTTTATACTTAAGAAGGAAAAACAATAAAAAATAGTCAGAGTTTTAATTCGTTTTAGAGGAATTAGTTGAATAACTTTTTACATGTTCTAAATGTTGGATGAAGCTTCAGTGCAGATTTAATGTCAGAAGAGAGTCCAACTAGGAATAAGAGGGGTGTTTTCCATAACAAATGCAAAATATGGAAAACACAATCACGTAAAAGATCGAGTCTTAGTGATGGCGATTAAAATAAGGAATATGATGTAAAAAGAAAAAACATAGCACATGAGTTCAGGAGATATACTCCATGTACAACACTTAATCTCCCAAAGACACAACTAATTTGACAGCACATTTATATGACAAATTCTCCCGTTTTATTACATTTATCACACAATTGCTGCTTCAGTTTGCTGTTCTAGTTGTTCATAACAGACTTTCTCCTGATCAGCCCGTGACTCTGACTATAATTGGAATATACTGTGCAGCTACTTTCAATAGCTTTTAGTGTTGGAGACTAATGAATATTTATTACAGCTTTATTCAGATTTGTACGCGACACGGAGCCACTTCATCTTGCATAAAAAGACAATACTTCTAATTCACTTCCAACACTAGTCTAGTCTTTTTTCTATTTGTTTTCATTGTTGATGTATGTTCTGTTCCTAATACAGTGAGTCATTGAGACAGTCATATTAACTAACAACAATTGATATCAAAGCGCTCAGATCCATTTTAATTGAAGACGTCTATCTAGCAGTCATGCGCTGATATTCATTAGAATGCCTTCCCTGCTTTTTGCATCCGTCGCATGCGATTTGTCTCCTTAATGTTGCATTGATCGTTCTTCATTTGACTTGAAATGCAAAGATATCACCACCTCTGAACACTCCGCTCCCTAGGAATTAGACTAATGGAATGGCGTTTCTTCTTTTCGTGTTATAACAAAGGTAGCATTGCAAACTAATGGATATTGTTTTTCCTCTCCTATCTGACGCCTAATCTAACAAAGGCTGCATCCCAGACAGATTGCATTGGCCCCCCTGGTGACAAAGGGGGAATTAATTAGCAAGCCCTCACTAATTTTAAACAGCAGTGCCCAGACCTGTTTGTGCGTGCACATCAGGGTGATGTGTGTTAAACTGCCCCGGAGAAATTACTTTCCCCCAGTAGGGGAAGTGTCTTTCTTTTTCCATCGCAATTGATTAATGGCAGGACACATGGAAGCCAGGCAAAGGTGACTATGAAATCTAGGAAAGCCTCGACCTACAAATTAACACCACGCGTGCGGTCTAAATTGAACAGATCTAATTAAAATCCCATGTCTGGTTGGTTAAGAAGTGTCCCTGATTGTGCTTCCCAATTGGACTACACTTCAGAGTGACACGTTTTCCACGTGTGCATCTTGAATTGTGCGTAATTAGCAGGTTGCAGCTCTTTCTCCATTTCAAAGTGTGAGCACTCAACCTGCTGTGTGAAACTGTAATCTCTCCTCTTTGACCAGACTGAAAGGGATGTGAAATGTAGTGTACTTGACAGGTAAAATTGTTTTACTGATGCTAGAGCAGAGGTTGATGGGTAAAAATGCATTTAGGTGAAAGCCACGCTGGTGGAAAAGCTATCTCACCTCTGATTGCTGTCTTACTCTCGACTCACACTTATGAATCTTCACAAAATGACCTTATCATACTCACACAAAGAGATTGTTATCCTACCTGGTGTGGCAGGATGGAAATGGAATTGATGTGGCAATCCTCAGAACAAAGAACAGAAGACATTACTACCTCAAGTACCTTTAAAATTGGCCATAGACTGTATCTGTCTAAATAGGGGTATTCTCAATGTCACTGTGAATGGGTGATTTAAGTGATGATTTAGGTCTTTCCTGTTCTGCTCTCCAAGCAAATAAAATTCTATAAGTGCTGTAATTCCCAGCTCTCACATAAGCGCTAGTTCCCTCCTCATTCTTGAATCACTGTGGACTTTGTTCAAATGTAGAATTTGTTTTGTCTTTTTTACATCTTTGTAAAAATTAAGTTGTAAGTCTAAAGTCAAGAAGTAAAGTGTAGAATTTAGATTCATGTATCAAATTTTAACGCACATTATGTGGGTCTGAATGTGAGGAAATTAAGCCACTTTTGTCAAAAGTCAAGTCCTGTTACTTCTACAGAATAGTTGCATCTGTTGTATTTTTTTTGTTGTTGTTTGGAATAGTGCTTATGTATTCTGATGAAAAGGTCAAACTTAACTCATTTCCAATCATAAACAAAAAAACTTCCTCTTGACACCAACGATCTTCTAATCAGGTCTTTGTGTTTGTTCTTCAATCTAGACTGAAGAAAACGTTTTGGTTGTATTTTCTGTATGCTGAGTCCAAAGACAACAGTTTTTGCTGATTCTGTCGATTGTTTTAAATCATATTTTGTGCTCTCTTCACGCAAAAGACATTTGCTACATACCTGAAGTCTGTATAAATTTCAGTGAATTTATTTGTAATGCAATCAAAGGTGCAAATATGCAGATATAAATTTGGCTTTTTGTGGAATGAGCCACAATCTACAAACGTCTGAATTGGCCCAAATGTGTCAAATTGTGTAAAAAAAAAAAGAAATGAAAATATAAAGTCCAGAATGGAACAAACAGCCTTCTGGTCACATGAGTAGGACACAAACAACGCCTGGAACTCGTGGTTGTTTATGACGATGTGCTCACTGTCTAATTGCTACGTCTGGACGCAGGGTTGCCTTGTTTATCCCGCTACGCGGAGCTGATTGCATGCTTTGGCTCCTGTTTAGGATGGTTCAGCCCAGTTCTGAGGCTCCGCGTGTCTGCCTGGGCGCTTCCCAGAGTGTTGCTCTGTCAGGCCAACTGGAGAAACCCCCAGCAAGACTGCCACTGTCTGTTCCTCCCTCAATAACTGCCAATAATCGCAAAGTTTTCTAAGGTGGAGACTAATCCAACCTTTAAAAAATGTCATTGGGATTTTTTTTTTGTATTTCCGTCTTTTTTTTTCCTTCCTTTACAAGTTGTGTGCTGTGAGGTACACTAAGTGGTTTCTGCAAAATGCTTTTGCTAAAGTTTTGCAGATGTGATGAGAAAATAATCTTTTTTCAGAGAGCCACAGCTGGTGCAGAGGATGTTTCCTCTCTGATCTCAGCATGGTATGCTGCCAGCATAGGCTGCTGCTCCCTGCAACTCCCCTGAGACCCATTCTGGGGAATAATAGCAAGAGAAGGAGAAAGAAGGTCCTCTAACTGAGATTAATTAGTGTTTTTTGTATTCTGCAAGGCACAATAGCTGATGCGGTCCCAGCTAAATGACTTATTGTGTTATTCTTAATGTTTGCTATAAATATGTTGCCGGAGAGAAATTGAATGTTTTTGTCGCACAGTTTGTACAGGCTCTTTGTTTTGGTAGAGTGTCCTTGGTCGATAGTGACACCTTGACAATGATAAAAGATTGGCAGAATGAGGTTCTTCATTGGGTAATGCTGATCTTTTCAGTTTTTTTCTTAATTATACCCTCATGATATAAACCCAGTTCACTCTTAAGTACAATACAGTGAAGACCACATTTTATTGGTACCCCTGGTAAAGTTACGCAGGAAGCACTAAAGTAACATACCCACACACCCAAAAAATGCACAAATGTAATTTTTAATTTAAGAAATTAATTAAATTAGGATGAAAATGTGAAAAATCACTTCTTTCATACTGTTAGATATGATGCTGGATGTGTAATACTGTGGGTGTGATTCTTTCAAAAGTTTTGCTGGTACAGCATCACATACATTTTGGCATGCAAGTAATTTTTAGATAAAAAATTTAATTGAAAAAGTATCATTAGATTTCAAGGAGAATAGCAACACATTCAGCTAATGAGATGAAACCATGCAAAATGATAAATCACTTGACCAAGATGAGGAGCTATTGTAGCAATGTTCTTTGGAAAAATAGATGCACTAGATTTATTGTTTTAGATAATTGAGGCTACTCAAATCACAAAAATAACCTATAACTAGTTTAAGATACATGAAGTTTGACTATATTACTGTCTTCATCTTTGATTGTTTGTTTATTCTAATGCCAAGAAAAAACATTGAAAATGCTACCTTTCTAAAATACAAAAGAACAGATTTGTATTTTAAGAACTTAATTGAATAATCAAACAGTTCACATTTCATCATCATTTTAGCTTTTGGAACTAAAAATGATGAAATACAATCCTCTCAGTTCATACAAGATTTTAGAACATGACTTAGCCAGTTACTCTATTCTCAGAGCCTGAGAATACAGAATTCAGCATCTTACCTGTCACTTTCTCACTGTTTATTTTTTATACCAAGTGCCCAAAGTGCAACAGGAACATCAATTTAAAATTAAACAAGGCATGTTTATCAACCTAACAGGGCAACTTAAAAATGATGTCCTTTCTTTCTTCAAAAATCACCAGGGGCCCCGGATGTTGGCACATAGACTAACCCATGTGACCAATGCAGGTAGATATTGGTTAATGGAAAAATACCTCATTGCGTTAACCTGGCTTCTAGTGCTGTTTATGGTGCTTAATGGGTTTTTCAAATGAACAACAAGAGGGTCAAACTATTAAAATATAAGAGGACATAATGCTGGACTGAAAGACAGCAGAAATTTAATCAAAATTTAAATCACCCCAGTTAAACATGGAGTGTTGTCACAATTTTATTTAAAAAAAAAACACACACTCACATTGTTTTTAGCCATTCCCCGCTACATGTGGGAATGACTCCTAGTGTTTTGTGCACTGTTTTTAGGTTAAGGACAGAGCCCCATTAAATGATTAAGGGACACAACAGAACAGCAAATTATGAAATCTAATCAATTTGTGCAATCATTCCTGGTGAAAGAAAGACTGCCATTTCCTGCGCTCCGTGTTTGTGGGGTTAAAATGTGTCCTTTGGCCCGAGCAAACAGGTTACCCATTATGATAAACAGGATTAAGATTGCACTTGCGCTTCTAGAATGGAGGACATATTAGCATACTTTATCTTTTCTTTATCCTAAGTGTTCACGGTATGAACAATTGTGTGACTCACCTGAAGATTCAGATTTTTTAATGACTTTGTACCACGTGAATGGGTTATTATCTGACCCATTTACTTCAGCGGCAGGCCAATAGAGCGCACTGCATATTAAGATGACATATTAAGCCATTTGGGATTGCAGTTGATTGGCATGCGACAACAAAGGATGCTGCCAGGGAACATAATAAGGGCTAGTTGTTCCACCTGACTAAAGTGACAGGGCTTAAACGTGTTCTGCATGATGGATGGTTCTGGGTGAAACTGTTTGACTCTGTGCTAAAGAGAACCTGCCAGGCTCTTCATACGGAGACCCAAACCTATCTGCTTTTATTTTTATCGGGGCCTTTTCATGTTGCAGAGGACACGGAGAATATTCCGGGAAAACTTGAAAGAAGGCCACGGCTGCTCACATTAACAGCCTAACCCTCACAGCGAGAGCATTTTTGATTGGTGGCAGACAGTGAGAATGGCCCCGTCTTCATTGACATTTCCAAAGCGGCAGCCATGCTTTTCGGCGGCAGTGACCTCTGTGAATTTTATTAGCAAATGAGACATGGAGGGTTTGGGTTTAAAGAGCGCCCCTTCGTTCTGATTCCTCCCTCCCCCCCACACATAATGATTTTCACAGAGTTCAGGACCTGAATGGAGGAGAAGTAATGAGCGCTAGTCATTATTGCAAATTATATCCTCAGCTCAGACCATCACTCAACTCATAATTAATCCAGATACCTTCAAATTGCAGACTTTGATGATTGGGATTAGACAGGAGGTTATTTGTGAGACCAGAACTATTTCAGGCTTCATTATCTTTCAAGGAAAAACATATAAAATCATTAATAAAGACTTTCTTGTGACGTTCACATCAGCTGTTTGTAACAAGAAACTTCTGAGGACTTTGCATCCAATAAAGTTATTTATCTCGGAGTAAATCATTACAAATGCAGCTGTGCTTTTATCTTACAGTGTGCTAATCTCACATAAATTGCTAAAGTATTGAAACATACAGTTTTTAGATAGTTGGTTAGATGAGTTGTCTAATTGTTTCGTATCATAAAGATCATTTTTGGATATAATACATTTATAGGACAAATAAAGAAGTACACTTCTGTTGTACATTGTGAGTTACTTGTCAGCACAAAGAAATGTATTTATTTATTTATGTATTTATTTCAGTGAAACAGATATCAAAGTTTAAATGTAGGAATAAACAAGTGGCCAAAAAAGGCACAAAAAGCAAAACATACAAATAAAATGATGCAGCGCAACAAAGTTCAATATGAATTAATGCTATAGTTTCTTTTGACATTTTGTTTTTCTTTATAGTTATTTATTTCTTCCAAGCCACCACATGCTTTCAGCTACCGTTAAACAGGCCTGCACCAGATTAAGCTTAATTTAAGATTTAAACAAGTCTGAAGAGCTGTTCGTTAACCAGTTGTTAATAAGAGTTTGATCCTAACATTGTGCTGTAGAATTACACAGTTTAAGTAATTTTTTTTAGGAATTACCCATCCTCATCAGCTTATTTTCTCGCCAGCAGAAACTTTTTCTCCCATATGGACAGACACAAGCTGCGGCCAACTCATAGCTGCTCTGCCAGTTAAATAAGCCGTCAGGGCGCAGGATTAACCTGATGGAAGGCTTTCTTCAGAGTCCACATTCTGTCTCTACGGCTCACGATATTGTTAAACCACCAAGTCTGTTATTTTGGTTTCCCTGCCATCCAGCAGAACCTGAACATTTGGAAGTCTCAATGCTATTTTAGCAGACCTTGCTTGTTAGATTACACTGCACATTCATCTTCCAAAATTGCATCCATGTTTTGAACCTTTCAGAGAATTTTATTTAATTTTTTTACAAATTCGATGAAGCAGCTCTACTTAAGGTCGATGGTAATTAAAAAGAAAACTAATTCATGAGAAACTGATCGTAATGTTAGAGCTCCAAAAACGTGGCTACATTTCTATTTAGCTTCTACATTTATTTCCTCTAATCGTAACATTTTCACAGAATAAATGTTGGAGTATAGTAACTGTTCAACAATGATGTTTTCTCTATTTTACTGTGTTCCTTGTTAATAATGTCTGAAGTCACACATTTCTATTTTACCAGCGTGGCCTTTGTTTCCCAAAGAACAGCTACAGCGAATGTATGCAGCATCAGCAGCGGGGACGCTTCATCTTCCGCTCATTCATTTTTCACACCGGTTTCCATGCTCCCCATATTCAGCCATCATTGTAATGGAAGGTGAAGGTGGCCTACATTGGAATAATAATAAATCTGTTCCTCTGAATACCTTAGACAATAGCCGAGCCATGGCTTTTAAGGAACAGTGAAGACGGGCTCGGAGTGTGCCGAGAGCTCTCTATTTTTAATTGGTCTCAAACTCTATCATTGTTAAAGGCGGAAGAGATAGAGAAAGAGGGACGGAGTGGGGGTGGGAGGGGAGAAAACACCCCTGTGCATCACTAGCACATTAGCACTCCACTAACAGTGTCATTATAATTTGCTCTTAGTCTTACTGGTTAATTAGCTTGTCATGGTGCAGCAGGTCCTGCCGAGTATGTGGTCATTAGGCTTGGAGAGAATAGAAGCTGAATGACAATCTATGTAACTCTATGATCTTCTGTGGTGTTACACAGTGGTAGAGGAAATATGATGCGGGACTTGACTGACACCTGAAGTACTGTTTTCTTTTACTGAAGACAAAAGTACGATAATAGATAGATTTGCCCTATTTTAGTTTAGTTTTACTTGAACAAATTTCACATTTTTTAATACAAATTGCTGGCGGGGTGTACAACCACACTATCACATTGACTGTGGCAAGGAAGATTTTTGGTATAATGTCTTACATACGATTACAAATTAATGGATTATCCATTAGCAATTATTAAACAAATGTTGGCCACTTTCAAATTATAAATATTTTATATCCACTGTTTTATTGGCAAGAGAAAACACTGTGCTCCTGCTGGATGATCTTACTCAACACCCTGGAGTAAGCTGTCCTCTAACTTGGGACACACACATTCCTGGTCTGCAACATGCCAAGAATTGTCCTAGTTCTCATTCAAGAGATGTGTCAACTCCGACAAGCCCACAAAATCTGGGACACAGTAATTCGAGGTAAATCTCATCCACTCCTGGTGACCCAGTCATATTTTATAGTGTTCATGGACAGAATCTACTGGTGCAGCTTGGAGCTGACCATGCAGCAACTGGAATGAGAACCGGTTTCTTAAAGTTCTGAATCAGGAAAAGGTAGATTGTTCCACTCGGCTTTGGGATTAGTCTCTGATTAAGGCAAACAGAGTTCAGTCTTCAGGTGTCTTGCTCAAAAGTGTTGGTAGGATGGAGTGAGAGAGAGACCAAATGGGGCGTTGTCTGTCATAATGCAGATGTTCCTCTG
Source organism: Xiphophorus couchianus (assembly GCF_001444195.1). NCBI lineage: Eukaryota > Metazoa > Chordata > Actinopteri > Cyprinodontiformes > Poeciliidae > Xiphophorus > Xiphophorus couchianus. The sequence goes on from NC_040233.1 coordinate 22,053,877, forward strand.
AACTGTGGCGAAGGAAGAGCTGAACCAAAAACCAAACCTTTGGATTTACCGATTCTTTCTCATTTCAACCCTCACCTATGGTCACAGGTATGGATTGTGACCAAAAGAACAAAATCCCAGTCACAGGTGTCTAAAATGAGTCACCCTCTTCTGCAGGATGACTGGACACATGTTCAGAGATGGGGTGAGACACTTCATCGTCTGCAGGGAGCTTGATGCAAAGCTCCACATTAAAATGATTCAGTTAAGGTTATTTGGGCATCTGATCAGGATACCTTTGAGGTCCCTCCCTTTAAAGGTTTTTCAAAACATGTCCCACTAGAAAGAAACTTTAGGAAGACCCAAAACACGTCGGAGAAACTGGATTTTCCATTTGGCCAAGGAATGCTGAGCAAGCTACCCGATCTATGGCAAGCAGAAGACAATGGAGGAATGGATGAATAGATTTCTAGACTATAATGGAAACAAATACAAATGTGGCTTAAGGGATCTGCAGTTTGCATCTTAATTATGAACAAAAATGACATATCTCCCAAACATATGACTGTTGAATTACTTCTAAATAGCCAATTTTAATCTTTGAGGAAAGCAATAGAGCCATAATTTTTGTATATGCATCATGAGCTGCAACTGAAGAATTTATCCAGGGATTTCTAGTGCTGGTTTGAGTCATACCAGGGGTTGCTCATGCCTCAAAGGGAAAAACAAGAAGGATCTGGCTGCTTTTGCAAAAGACTGGATGTCAGTGAAGACGCATGGAGTATTCATAGAGCACTACCTGATTAAAGTTTAATCAAATGTGTTTCAGAGTTGACACGTTTGCGCCCTTTCTTCATGTTTTCCTCAGAAATAATTAACCTCAGCATATGAATGCGTAAAACTGCAATTAAATAATAGATTACAAACGCTGTGGGAGAGTCCATAGTAATTAATCATAACAAAGTGATCATACTGCGAAGAACTCTTTGCACAACATAGCGATACCAGACTCCTAAGTAGCTCATAAGATGATATTCTTTGAAACTCTGTCTTGGTTAAATAACATTCCTGCACAAACTATTGAAAGAGCTTATTTTCAACGTCTTCTAATCTTAAAATAGTTGGTTTGTTTTCCTATCAGAGGCTACTCAGTGGCACAGTTGGTAGCACTGTTTGCTCTTTCAGCAATAAGATCCTGAATTTGAATCCCAGCCTGGGATCTTTCTGCATGGAGTTTGTATCTTCTCCCTGTGCATGCGTGGGTTATTTCTGGGTGCGCTTCTGCCTGCAGTCCAAAAACATTACTGTTAGGTTACTGTATCTCTCAAGAGTGAGTGTCTCACTGTTGCCCTGGGACGGACTGGTGATCTGTCCAGGGTGTACCCAATGTTTCGTCCAAGCTAGTGCATTCACCTTTCTTGAAATGTGTCTCAGAAATAGGACCCTAAAGTCATCCTAATTAAAAACTAAAAAACATCTGTTTTTGTATAGTAACAAGAGAAGCTTCAGACAGATGAAATTGACACAGAGGCTACCCGTACCAAACTCCAAAGTTCTTGAGCTTTGGAGTTTTTTGGAGCATGACAGTGATGGACATGTCCGTCCATCACTTTCCAGTTTGGAGTAACCACAAAATTAGATATATCAGACCACAATAGATCGCAAATAGAACAATAAGGGATTGTATTCTTGTTCCATATCTTATACGTATTAGGAAGTCACCAGGGAAAATCATTAATATACTCTCACATGCTAAAGATTTCATGCCTCCTCCTGGCAGGCCCGACAGGGCAAAGAACTTCAGAACCACACATTAGCATCTTCTTCACTCATCCTATCACACCTTCTAAATACCTGACCTTCATTGAGCTTTTGGATCTCAAACATTCTCGCAATGAATTTTTTCTCTTATTTTACATATTTAAATAATGAAGCATCTTGGTGCCTTTCTACCAATGACTACAATGATAGTTGAAAACAATATCATTGTTATTCCATTGGAAATCATTGTGAAATTTCTTGAAGCCTATAATTTTTAGATGTTGATTTTATGTAAGTAACTTAAAGTCCAAGTTTATATCATTCAGCTTCTAAATGTGTAGGACACATGGATCTGTTTATCTATCATCTATATCCACTTATCCTTTCAGGGTTTTCGGGGGTCTGGTGCTTATCTCCAGTAGTCGTTGGGTGAGAGACAACACAAAGAGGGCAACACAGAAAGACACTGGACAAACAACACACACCAGCACTTCATGAGATCTTAGAATAACCAATTAACCTAACAGTCATGTTTTTAGGGTTTGGAGAAAGCCAAATTACCTGGACAAGACCTATGGACAAAACATTCAAGCTGCAGCCTGGTTTGATTTCGGGTTGCTGGCCAGGAATCAAACAAACAACTTTTTTGCTGCAAGGCAACCGTTTAGCCCTTTTTTCTCACATCCTGTGCCAAATATTTGACATGTCATTGATCCATAAAATGCATGTTCTCATTACTGCCCTTCATAACATATCCACGTCCCTCATCAATTACCCCAAAACCTTAAAGGATCATTTAAAATAACAACTGCCTCTACCTTCCAAACAAAGGCGATTAGGCTAACTGTGACATCCCAACCGCTCCTCTGATGCCTCTTCTCTTGTTTCATCGTGTAAACATGACAGAATCCCCCTACTCATTATCCGAAGCTCCAGACAGATGAAATTGGTGAGCGTTACAAGAGAAGCACAAGACAAGTGGGCAAGCTCGAGTCATTGATGGAACAAATAGGATTCTGTGAGATGCTGCCTGGTTGACACGCTCAGGCGACCAAGCCTGCTGCTTAACTTGACGTTATTCACCCGTTTTAATACAGGAATCTCAGTGAAATGCCACATGTTTACTGTAACAAGAGAGATTTGGCTCTTCCTTGAATGCAGCAGTGTAAGCTTCCTGTTTACAGGTTGTTTGTATTACCTCTCTTTGCCCTTCAATTTGTAGCATTCTGCCAAAATGTATCTCAGCACCTAATGAGTCTTCTATGGCTGTGTTTCAAACACTGCTATGATTATTGCCATCTTAAAATGAAGCCAAGCTAAATAAGATGATGACAAATAGAATGTGTTTGGCATTTCCTTGAAAGTTGGCCAATGTAATAATTCTCACTTGTGTTTTATTGGGGAGAGGGTAAAGAATTAGATTAACCTTTAATATTGGACCTAAGTGATAAAATCTAAATGGGGCTTTTCTTGGCAAATAGATTTTAGCTTATTGATTTTTCATCATTTCCCCTCTGCTCCGTCATTGAAGGAAAATGCACTTTTCAAAATCCACTATTTTCTAGGATTAGCCTCTGAGCTGTAGTGTATGTCTTTGTATTTTGATGAATGGCAATGACGATCAGGCTAGGTAACAGCATTTTCTCATCAAAGGTCACAAGCTGGATTTGTGAATGCCGAGGAAATCTCCTCAAGCAGCCATTTGTTACTCTCAGCATTCTGTATGGGATTTTTTCCCCTTTTATTTGGTTAATTTCAGAGCTGCATTATGGTGAGAAGACATGTTTTCATAATATGATATCATTGTTGAATATTGCAATAGCTATCAGTTGCAACTAAGGGACATTTATGGTTGTTTTTACTGCTCTCCCTTTTCAGTTGTGTTTGGGCGAGTAGCTCTTTGTAATTATCTTTTCCATGCCCAAATTTAAAAACCATTAAGTAAATTTTAAAAATGCATGCACAAAAAAATTGAGCCCACAGAAATCAAGCGTTGCCAAAGAGTGGTGGTTATTTCTGGAAAGACAATCTCCTGGACCAATGCACATTACAATGTTAAAGTAAAATTGACTGTTTCTTTGGTGATTTATCCTAGGAGGTGGAAAAAGAAGGCAATACAACTGTTCTCTGACTGCAGTAGTGTGAACTTAACTAACCGGCATCCTATGGAGGGATTTAAAAGCTCTATTATTTGACCTACTTTGTGTGTAATTTACCACAGTAAATTCTGAAAGCATTTAGGGTAGACAACCTTTGCATTTCTCCCAGTCTTTAATTGAGAGACATGCAATGACTGTGTAAGTTTCACCTTTTTCCAAATGATCACTCTAACAATTTTGTTACACGTGTAGCTTCTCTATAGAAGCAGTAAAATGTCCCATATACAGCTCTAGAAAAAATTAAGAGACCACTTAAAATTATCAGTTTCTGGGGCGTGCTGTGGTGGCACAGGGGGTTAGCACGCCTCATGTTTAGAGGCCTTAGTCCTCAACGCGGACGTCGCGGGTTCGACTCCCGGTCCCGACGACCTTTGCCGCATGTCTTCCCCCCCTCTCCTCACCCTCCTTCCTGTTTGCCTACTGTGGAAAAAACACAATCCACTAGCGCTGCAAAAACTCTTCGGAGAAAAAAAAAAAAAATCATCAGTTTCTCTGATTTTACTTTTTACAGGTACATGTTTGAGTAAAATGAACATTGTTCTTTTATTCTATGAACTACTGACATAGAATGGACTGTGGGAAGAAGGCAGACTACCCCAAGAAGATCCATGCATGCACAGGGAGAACATGCAAACTCCATGCAGAAAGACCGGGTCAGGTTTCAAACCCAGGACCTTCTTGCTGCAGGGCAACAGTGCTACCATCTGCAGCCCGTTTTGTAAACATTGTATCATTAACTTTGTTTTTTGGTTTTATTTAGTGGGTGAGGAGAAATATAACCTCCTTCTTTGTGTTTTCACCCCCCACAGACCATGACCTTGCTTCCTGTGTATCTCTTAGTAGCAACAGTTCTCACTCCACTCTTTTTCAGTAGAAAAATATGGCCGTTTTCTGGCCATTTGGAGTCAACATATTCCCATGAGAAAGATCCTTTTTGTTTAGAAAACAAACTCGTTATCAAGAGAGATTTCCAGATGGTGTGGTCTCAGGAATTATGTAATAAACCCAAAAAAGTAGCACATATTCCAATTAGAAAGATCTATTTTGTTAAGAAAACAAACTCATAATAATTAAGAGAGATTTCCAGATGGTGTGGTCATAGAAACTATGTAATCAACCCTATATGGTATCACCTTATCGCTGAAAACCAACAGAAAAGGCGAAATGTGATTTATTTCTGTTTGACACTTTTGAGATTGTAGGTTCTCCAATTTTAACATATTTATGACCCGTTTCTTTCCATTTAAATTTTTTTTTCTCATCATCGTGAGCTTCCTATTGTTCTCCATTAACAGAATAGTGTCTTGGTTGGTAAAACATATACTGTGACATAAACATCCAACTTACCAAATGTGATATTGTCATGTGCAAATGCATTTCCCTTAAAATATATTAACCTATCAAACATTTCTTTTAAAGTGGTCCTTTGTAATTCTTAATTTGCAAATGCTGATCCAGGTTGACTGTTGTGTTTATGGTTGCATTGAAAGACTGTTTTATTTTAAATATACATGACTATTTTTGCCACTTTACTGAAATCTGTTGAAACAACATGCGCCGACATTCCTTTTTTCTGTAACAGGGTCCACTTTTATGATGGTGAACACGTCAGGACGCTTCGCGGGACAGAAGGCTTTACTGCTGACCCCCCAACTGAAGGAGAACGACACACACTGCGTTATTTTCCATTACTACATAGGAGGAAGAGACAACAGCCACCCAGGCCACCTAAATGTCTATATCAAAGAAAACAACAGTCCCATGGGGATGCCTGTTTGGAACGTATCAGGACCAGCGTCTCGTTCCTGGGGGCAGGTGGAGCTGGCCATCAGCACCTACTGGCCCAACTTCTACCAGGTGGGCGCACATTAAGCTTTCTTTGGTATAACTGTTTGTGCCCCTCTGTTAATGACCAAAAAGAATCCACAAAAGTAATAAAAAAAATAAGAAAAATTACTGACAATTGGCTAATGGAAATCAAACTTTGCTTTTGAGATGTGGTTCAACAGAATCGATTTAAAAAGCAAAACAACTGGAACAGGCCTGTAAGAAAATGATGGCACCTCTAGAAAAGATTGAAAGTATTTTTACTGTAGAAACATGTTAATTAATTAGCATTACAGATGTTCTTCAAGCTTCTCTGACTAGCTGAAACATGCCTGTTTCATTAGTTTATTTTAAAATATGACTCGGTAGACTCCTAATTCAATAGCAACGTTTGATTATCATTGATTAATTTAAAAACATAATACTTTTTTGCAGTTTCAAGTAATTTCAGCCAGCATTGTGGGCTTTTCAGTCATTAGCTGAGAGGCACCAACAATTTTGTTCATGTGTAGCATTTCTATAGAAGCAGTAGAAATCCTATATAGTTTATCTGAAGTAATTTAAAGCCTTTCACAATGTGGAACAAGACAGAATTATTATTTGAGAAGGTCTAAACAATTGCACAAAAGCCCATTCAAAGCACCTTGGATTATTGATTTCTGCAGCTGCCTCTGTATCCATGGCAATCTGTTCTCTTTCCCTTCAATCCAAGTCAGTTCCTTTTTTTTTTTTTCCAATTTTGAAAACTCATTTTCACTTACCAATGCACCTGACTGCTGGCTGGGGCAAGGTGATTTCACACTTGCCTGGCTATTAGTCTTCGTCGGGCTTGTTCCACGAGTCCACCAAATGTTAATTGATGCAGAGAGACCCCTTAACCTCCCAAAGGGAGCGGGTCCTTCAGTGTATTATTTCATTAAGGCCTGGCAGGGTCTGGACCACATTGGAGGCGATGCGAGTCCTGCTGCCTGCTCATCATAGCCGCTCTGATAACTTAGTTAACAAGTGATACCGCTGAGATTCTCGCTGCTGGATGCAGTGTGGAAGGTTTAATAAGAGCCACACAGACAAAATAAGAAAAAAAAGAGGTAGGTAGCAGCAGCAGTCAGTGCAAATTGCTGACAAGATGCTTACCATGTGTGTTAATATGTAAAGCCAGTCTGGTCAGATATTGTCAGGCCGGCTCAAGACAAGTGGTGTATAAAAGTTTTGCTTGTCTTACATTCATATAGACATCTGTGGCTAAATATAAAGGGTGTTTATCCTTAAATTGCAGTTGAACAAACACTTCTGATTAGCTTGACAAGTTTAGAATAGAATATACTATTCTATTCAGAATATGTTCTTTTTGAAAATCTATTGCTGTTTTAAACTCCTGCAGAGCATTTTCCCCTGACCTATTTGGTGTGTTTCTTGGTCTTCTCGATGCTGTTTGTTCAATAATGTTCTCTAACAAACCACTTCAAAGAACATCGAGATTAAATTACTCACAGATGAACTCAGGTTCCTAATTAAGTGGAATTCTGAATGCAATTGGTTGCACTGGATTTTATTTCAGGGCTATTAGAGGAAATGGATTTAATTAAAATGCATGCCATTCTTGACCAATTGGTATTTGTAAATAAAATCTCAAGACCTTCTATCATCATCATTCCACTTCAGTTTCATCTTTGCCTATCACATGTATCAGTAATTGCATTAAAGGTTGTGATTGTAACATGACATGGGAAAAGGGAGTGATTATTTTTTTCAAGACAGTATATGAATGAACACATCCCAAAAGAAATGGTCCACAGCATTATACCCAACATACCAACTGTGCATTGCTGGGTATTGGAAACATTTGCAGCCTCTGCTGCCTTTCAAACTTCAAGCCTAAAGGACCTGCTTTCATTTGTAATTGTTCCAGAGCTAAATTGACATCATGGGTAAATGCGAGGATGCTAATGATCTTAGCAACAATCTGTCAAGAAGGACACCAATTCCTGAAATTGTCACTAATTAACAACATGCCACTAATTATGGGTATCTTTAATTGCATAGCAACCTAGGAAATTGTCAAAGGAAAGCCACCTGACACATGGAAATTATTTCTTAATTACTGGTAAGGCGTTCAGGCATCATTCCAGCTTTTTGTGGCTTTTGACAATTACTATTATGAAATTATTGGTCTAGCTATCCATCGAACTTCAACTTGAGATTGTCATGCATCTGATTGTTCCAGAACTGATTAACTTTTTTTTTTAAAAAAAACTTTAAAAATTTCTATGAATGTGAAGTGGAACTTTGCATTTTGTTCACATATAGCCCAAAAAGACATTCAATCTAAATGCACTCATCTGTATTAATTTCCATGCAGCAGAATATGCAGCAGGGCTAATCAAACCTGCTGTAAAGTATTTAACTAAATCCCAAAGGGATATCCAGTGCAGTGATGTAGACGCTAAACGCTGGTCCCACTGTCGGTCTCTCTGACAAATGAGAACGGTGAACTTTCCTATGACATCAACAGCTTTGTCCCATGTGAATATTTTCAGTGCGGGTCAGGCCCAATTATGTGCCGAGCCATCATTGATGTTGGAATCAATTATATCACAGCTATTAGGGAGGCTGACTGATGTCTGTTGCATAAACAAAAGATTTCAATTAGAGCGTGGGGGCCAGTTCATTTGTCTGGTGGCAATATATAGAGTGGTTGGCCTTTTAATTTCCTTTAAATTAGCCCTTAATGAGGCCATAATTGGCACCCAAGACTTTGCTTTCATATTTCAAGAGACGAGAAAAGAAATTTATAATTAGACGGTCTTATCTGAAGGCATCCTGCCTCCCAGATGACAGGAGTAAGTATCTCAGCCTCCATATTCCTGAGCTACAAAAGGAATCTCGGAAATATGTCACTGTGCAGCCGGCAGGACATGTTTGTGCGCGACACCTTACGTAGGACATGTCTAATAATATTACAAGTCAACAGACTTTCCAGGTTGATATTTCAGGAGTCACAGCAGGCAAAACATGTGTGGCTGGAGCGCGTGTGGTGTAATTGCTGCGTGCACCACGCCCTGGGTTTGGGAAGGGACTGGCATGCTGTTTCCCTTTTTATCACACTCCAGACCAACGAGCACATAGCTTTGAAATTCTGCTGTGACACACCCTCCTCTCAGGGCTTAGGGCCATTTGTTTTGGAGGGGAGCTTGGCCCTTAAAATAGGGTCAAAGTTTCATCATGTGCTGCACAGTTGCACTTTATTTTAGAAGTTCTATCAGAGAGCCATTTTTTTAAGAAACCACATTAGAGCAACTGTTAAACGCAGCAGGAGATTTTGTCACACAAGGTGAGGAACTTTAAAGACTTTGTTCTTTTTAACAAAGTTATCATCCTTTTTGAATTCAAATTTTATTCCCATTTTGTTTATTTAAATTCTTTTTCTGCTGGATACTGAAGCTTTAATGATTAAAGTTGAAACAAGCTCGGTTTTTGCTCTTAAACTACAAGATTATATGTAGTTTTAAAAACTGCTTATAAGGAATTCTCTGAAGCGTGGGCTTCGTTGGCACTTACCCCCATTTACTTTAATACCTTTACATAAAAATACACAGCATCCAGTTGCTTCAGAGGTTTGTCAGAAGGCCTTAGTGAACAAACAGCATCCAGAGGACCAAAGAATACAATAAGACATGTCAGAAAGAAAGGAGAGAAACTTAGAGCAGAATTTCTTTAAGCATTTCCAAGAACATTGTTCAATCCACCATCTAAAACTGGAGGGAGTATGGCACAACTGCATTCCAACCAAAACATGAACATGCACCTAAACTGATTAATCAAAGAACCAGCCAAGTCCACTCATTGTAACTCTGGAAACACAGGTCTTCTGTGAGAGCATATTGACAAAACAACTTTAGTTTTTCACATATTAAATGAAGCCACAGATAGTCCTGATTTGAGTTTGTTAGTGGCGTCCAACGTCTGTCCTGAAGGGCCAATTGGCCTGCATGTGACACACTAAAACTGTCAGGAATGGAGTTTTTAAGGTAAAGGATGAACCAAAAGGTACACGGCAATGTGGCATCTTGTTTTTATTTCTCATTAGTCAGCAACAAAGGAGCAGCTCCAAACTTGGAGAGACACTGGCACAAGGTAAACACAGACAGAATCCCCTGCCAAACAAGGACGCAACTCAAACTTAAATACTAAGGAGAATAGGTGAGGGGAATAACTAATTAGCGGACACGGGTGACACACAAGGGCTAAATAAACGGGGAGCACTGGAGACAACTTGGGTCAAAATAAACCCTAACATCTGACAGGAAAACACACAAAGACCAAAGAAAAACCCCACAACACACTGACATCATGACAAAACCAAACAGTGGTTCATTGGAAGGCTTCTTCAGGAGTTTGACATGCTGAGACTATAGCTGAACTTTTTGAATTAGTTGTGTTGGCGCAAAAACACACCCAAACTGGCATGAGATCGGCCCTCAAGGACCTGAGATTGAAACCCATGATGTAAAATGAAAAGGCGAGGGTTGCGGGTCCAATATGTCTGGCACAAATAGAGGACTTATGCACCAATGACAGGATTAGTGTCCAAAGATCCTCTGAAATGGTCTGTCCAAGGTCTTCCTCCCAAAGTGACCTATAGGAATTCAGGGTTTGTGTGCGTAGAAGCGTGATTTGATTGTAAATAAAAGATATGGCTCCTTTCAATTTAACAGTAGGTTTTAGAAAAATGTCTAAAGGTGAATCTTTGGGAAGGTTGGGAAAATTTGAATAAGTAGAGCGGACAAAGCTGCGCACTTGCAAGTATCTAAAAAAATGATGGCGCGGGATATCAAACTTTTCAGAGATTTGTTGGAATGAGGCAAAAGTATTATCAATATACATATCATGAAAAGTTGAAATTCCTGTTCTCCGCCATGACAGGAAGATACCATCTGTGAGAGACCGTAGAATCTCATTCCGTTCTTGAAACAAGTTGACACGGACAACGAACGGGCGCGGTGGGTCCCCCTCTGCTGGCTTGGCCCGCAATGTGCAATGAGATGTGCACATTGCACATCTGCTCTGCCGAGCAGATCCTGAAGCAACTTCGATACAAAGTTCGTTGGCGGTTGACCTTCGGATCCCTCCGGTACGCCCACAAGGCGGATGTTATTTAGTCTGGAGCGACCCTCCAAGTCTTCACATTTCTTGGACAGTGTGTCCACTAATACAGTGGTCCCCAACCACCGGGCCGCGGGACCAATTGGTACCGGGCCGCGCAAGAAATAATGAACTACTTCCGCATCTTTTATTTTGAAAAACCTAAACCGGATTTTACCGGTTACGTCTTGCGCGTCAAAATTGAGCCAACTTGCAGCAGAATGAGTAACAAAACAACATCGGAGTACTGCGCGCGCGCCCCCCCTCACGGTCCGGATGGGCTCACCGGTCCCCGCGACTAAAACGGTTGGGGACCGCTGCACTAATACATTTAACGAGTTAACCGAGGCCTCCATGGTAGCTAGCCTCCCATCCTGATCGTTAGCAGTCCCAAACGAGGCAATTTTAGCTTCTAGCGGTGTCACCGCGGCTGAGATCTCCGTCTTAACGACATTCGAAACAATGTTCTCAAACCTGTTGATGAGATCAGTGCGTGAGTCGTTCAGCATCTCCTGCATCTTGGTTAGCAGTGTGCTATTAGCATCTGGTTCAGCAGGCGCCTCGTGGTCAGCCTTGCTGCGAGTAGCCTTGTCGTTTTTCCCCCATATTCAACTGCGGTACTTACAAGTTGCACATCAGATATGTATTTTCGTTCACTAATAGTCCAGTATGTTCCAAAAAAAGTGTGTAAAGAGGTGCAAAAATTTACATTAAAACACATATCCCATCGGAGCACCAGCAAAACACGTCCTACATAGTCGGTGCTCAGCAGCGCCCCCGAACGTTGGGAACATTTTAAACACTCATGACACCGACCATTATGGATCATCTTTGGAGACCACTGACTTAGAAGAAGGTGCTCTGGTCATATCATACGGAGCCCTCTAAGGGACATGGGGAATTTTTTTTCTTTTGCGTTACCTCGCAATACTTTTGCGTTCCCTCGCAAAACTTTTGCGTTCCCTCGCAAAACCTTTTGCGTTACCTCGCAAAACTTTTGCGTTCCCTTGCAAAACCTTTTGCGTTACCTCGCAAAACTTTTGCGTTACCTCGCAATACTGTACTGGTCAGTTATGCAGCATAATTGAATACTGCCAGCCTTTCTTACGGTGGGAGCCGTACTTTATGCTTTAATATACGGTTATGTGAAGTTTTTCCATGAATTTTAGTATCTTTTTGTGAAATATCTGAAGTTTTATATCTTTCTTTAGGATAGAAAGGCACCACAAACCTACGATATAAACAGAAACCTTCCGTAAGTAGGAAAGAAATAAAAATACATTATAATTTGGACTATTTCTGAGTTATTATCGCGGGTAATAAATCATCTGACAGTTTTGATTGTGTCTCTGTTGTGTTCGTAGTCTGAATGGTTTAAAGAGCTGCTTTCAGTGCCGCTCCATCTTCGCCTTAACAGACATAAACATGCAGTAATAAATCGATTTTCAATCAGTGTTTTGCACCAAACAGTTAATAATAATAAACAAGTTTTCACTGAGGCTCTGTAAGAGCCATATGAATGAAATAAGTAATTATTGATATGACAGGAGCAGCGGCTTTGACACTTGTGTGGTGGGTGTGTCGATGTGGGCGTGACGTCACCAGGTATGAATGGGAAGGATACTGGCTTTGTGTGTATTAGGAAGGTCAGTCCTTGCAAAGTTTGGAACCTGATCATCAAAATGGAATAAATCGATAATTGTGACAGAACAAAGAAATGATCTGGACTTGATTGATAAACGGACAGATGAGATTCCCCGAGTTAACCCAGTGCGGCCCTTTACCATCATTAGTTTGTCGTGTTTTTAATAATAAAAACTTGTTAACAGTAAAAACTGTTTGGTGCAAAACACTGATTGAAAATCGATTCATTTTTTCCTGCATGTTTATGTCTGTTAAGGCGAAGATGGAGCGGCACTGAAAGCAGCTCTTTAAACCATTCAGACTACGAACACAACAGAGACACAATCAAAACTGTCAGATGATTTATTACCCGCGATAATAACTCAGAAATAGTCCAAATTATAATGTATTTTTATTTCTTTCCTACTTACGGAAGGTTTCTGTTTATATCGTAGGTTTGTGGTGCCTTTCTATCCTAAAGAAAGATATAAAACTTCAGATATTTCACAAAAAGATACTAAAATTCATGGAAAAACTTCACATAACCGTATATTAAAGCATAAAGTACGGCTCCCACCGTAAGAAAGGCTGGCAGTATTCAATTATGCTGCATAACTGACCAGTACAGTATTGCGAGGTAACGCAAAAGTTTTGCGAGGGAACGCAAAAGTTTTGCGAGGTAACGCAAAAGGTTTTGCGAGGGAACGCAAAAGTATTGCGAGGTAACGCAAAAGGTTTTGCGAGGGAACGCAAAAGTTTTGCGAGGTAACGCAAAAGAAAAAAAATTCCCCATGTCCCCTAGAGGGCTCCGTAATATCAGCCCAAAATATAACTTTTTTTTTTACTCACATGCACCCTTAATGCAGGGTTTTATGCATGTTATGTTTCACCATAACATAATTATGGTTGTTATGGTGAAACATAGTTGCAGCAAAAGGGTTTGGAGAAACTTTTTCTTCAGCAGAGACAACATAACTGGTCTCAGTTGATTGGATGCTTGGCAAACTAAATGCAGGGAAACAATGAAAAAAGAAACCCTGATTGATGCTGCAAAATATTTGAGATTTGAATGACAGTAAAAGGGGCCTCTGGCGTATGTTGACTCGTGGGAGCTAAATGCAAATCTATTTTTAAATATTGTGTTCCTTTAATTCCGCTCCATACACATTCACTTCCTTTTGTACTGTAAATTCATTTTAAGACATCTTTTTTAGTTGAGGTTATATAAAGTATGGATGGACGTCGTTGTACTCCGTTGGCTCCAGTCTATACTTTATCCTAAACTGAAAATCTTCTATAAAATATTTTGTATTTTTCTAGTTAGGATTTACAACCATAAGAGTTCTAAGTGTACCAACAATGATAAATAAAATTTTGAAACTGTGATTGCGGTTCAAAATTTTAAATGTATCAGTGTTCAATTGTTTAAAGGAAATCTAGAGGGAAGATAAATCAAGTGATTAGATAAGAAAGTCCCAACCCGACCTTTTATCTTTGCCTTTCAACTCCCACGTTTGTGTTTGTCACTGACTGTGTGCTAATCGTCTCAGGGCTTAAACTTAATTTAACACTTGCATGTCATAACACTTGTCAGCTGTGACATATTGTGGAAATAATGTCGATGGCCTGCAGCTGTGGCACCAGCTGCACCCCCCTGAGAAAGAGGACAGAGTGAGTTAAGCGAGAGCTGGACTTTTCCTGTGCCCAGCCCACACTCAGGTGTCTCTTGAAGGAGGGTGTAATTTATCAGTGGTGTTATGAGTCTCCTTTCTCCTCCTCAGATTGTGTTTGAAGCCATAACCTCAGGGCAGCGCGGCTTGCTGGCCATCAAAGACGTTGTGGTCCAGGGCCACCAGTGCAGTAAGTCCATTTTCCCTTCACCATAAAAGAATATCATCAAAACTGTCATTGTCCTTTTCGTGACACCTTTCCGAATACCTGTGTCGCGTTTCTGCTCAAGGCCTTCCCACTTAGACAGAAGGGCCTCAAAGGATATGTTCCAGCCAGTCCCGCTATGAACCCCCTCTCTCTCTGCTCAATGAAGATTTACGAGGATATAGTTGACATGCTGAAGCACATATGGGGTATAATGTTGGAGAGGCTGTCTGAAATCTATCCCTTGAGAAATGGCACAAAAAAGACCTCAAAGACAAACCCCAGAAACCATCTTGCAGCTTTTTATGTTTCACTGTATCTTCCTGCCTTTAACTTACAGCAGGAAAAACTAATATTGAGCATGTCAATGTTTTATTCACTAGAAAAATTTCTATTGATTTTAAATTTGCAGCAGATGTTGGTAACAACCCAAGTAATCCACGCATTCAAAATATCTATCTGTAGAAGGTGGAAGAACACAATAAATATGTATTGAATGCATGAAGAGAAAAATGCAGAAAGGCAAAGAAAGCAGCTATAATCTCCAATTTTCTAGAAAGAAATAATTTCCCTTATCAAATCCAATTAATAGCCCTGACTTAGGGCATGTAGAAACGTTTCTTATAACAAAGATATTTTACAAGAACCACATCACGATGGTTTCAAGCAAAAAAAACCTCTCAAGACCTTCACAGCCTTATTGCTACAAAACAATTAACTTTATTCTTCAACTTTGTGGGTACAAAAAGTCTCGCATCATAATCGAACTGCAGTCACAAATAGCAAACTCCTATTCTTAGATATCGCTCCACCATATACGCCTGTGAATTTTGCAATATTTCTGATGGAGGACCCAGACAAAAACATCAGAATTACTAAACAACCAGAACGAAATGTTGCTTGTAATTTGAAGACAGTGTGGAAAAATGAGAAATTCCACCCTAGCATGCAACTAGTTGAGACATTTTTTGTGACGAATTTGTGTCTCATGACATGAAGTTGTTATTATCAATAAAGGCTTACACAAGTATTATATTTTAGTCAGCAATTTATTGTGTCATTCCACTTTATACAAAAAAACGAATGACTCGATACTTTTTTTTTGAGGGGACAAATGTTTACTGAGAAAAAGATTTACATGTTCAAAAATTACATTAAGTTCTCCTTTTGGTAAACAATTAAATCCAGATTTGTTGAAAGTTCTGTTATATAAAGCATACACTCACCGTTTTCCCTCTTCAGCCTTTGGGAGTTTCTTCATGTTTGATCTCCTGTGTACAGAAACTCCTGTTAGTCCCTGCAACTCCAAACCACTCAAGTTAAAACTGAAAGGTTTCCACACAACGTCTGAATCGATACCACATTGGTTCTCATCAATTGATTCATGCTTTGCTCCGCCCATCATAGCCAAAGTATCAGGCTCCGGTTGTCGGTCACTAATGACCTGCTCACCATCTGAACGCAGCTGAATTCCTACAAATGTTATGTCAATAAGATGGATTTTTACGGCCAAACGTGCAGCATATGAATGTATTTGAGCAAATCAATGAGTCCTTGCGACGTGGTCGGTGTTTAAATGTGTAAGTGCGATAGGATCAATAATCTACTCAATGGCAGTGGGGCTCCTTTGAGTGATAAGCAAAGTGATGAGAGCGACTTCTCGGTAAAGCCTGGTCAATTCGTTTTCTATTTATACGACCGCCAGCTCAGAGGTGTTATTGTGCCTTCGGGTGGTCTCCCCAACCTGCCATCATTAAAGAAGGGATGGAAAAATAGATCTGGTACCAGACGAATTGGCAGAACATAGTTTTAAAGTAAGGATGGTTTAACAGAAAGGTCATAAAATATTAACAAGAAGTGAGTGTTGATGAAAGTGATAGAATTAGCTTTTGCCAAGTCTTTAGAGATTTGGTTATGTTTCGAATCAAGGTCGTTCCACTGAATTGCCCTATTTTTCTATGCGAACAGCAGTACTTATTAAAAAATGTTCTAAATAAGTTACTTTCTGTGGTCCTTTTCGGTCTGCGAACACACTGATAATGAGCTCAAATTGAAGAGAATAGTGCTTATTGAGAAATGCCCTAGATCGCAGGAAGAATGCAAAGGAGAGACATTAGGAACTAGAGTTTTTCATTGATTCAAGATGAGGCTCTGGTTATTCACTTTTAAAGATTTTTGGTGAAATGTTTCTCACAAAGAGCCTTCAACATTTCAAGGTCTTTGAGAGTTATTTACTCAGACCTCCAGTATTTCATATGAATCCTACCTGCAAATTTCAGTTGCTTGAATGAGACCAAGACGATTAATTGATCTTAACCTGCACTCTTATGGCACCCAAGTCTCATAAAATGTCACATCTTTTCTTTACGAGATAAACTTCTCTCTTTGTGAAGTCTTATGATACAGAAGTGTTTATCTTTTTTTTTTAGTGAATACACCACACTTTCTGACTATAAAGGGAGTGGAAGTCAATGCTGGACAGACTGCATCGTTCCACTGCACCGTGAATGGACGCAAGAGAGACAACTTTCGCTTATGGCTACAGGTAAGTGATCACCTTTCTCTCCAGCTGAAGATGATCATACACTCACCGCTACAAGTAGATTATTTAGATTTCAAACTGCTTAACCTACACATTTAAATCTCTAGTCTTGTAATCCAGGACGAGTTATATTTTTGAGTTGCTTTTGTAAAGCTTTATTATGTCTAAGCCTATTTTGATCAGCTCTAATGTCTTTATAAGATTATATGAGAACAGCACTCAAAATATTATTTTCCTTCCTGCTTTGAACGGTCATTAAATATTTATTAAATAATCAGAGATGATGCACATATGAGAAAACCACTGCAGTAATATAAAGTTGTGCAATTACTTTTAAAAAAGGAATTATTGAGTTGATATGATGATTTGTCTTCAAAGTCTCATCAATATAATTAGAGCAGGCTGAAAGATACAAACTTTGTATTTCCTACAGAATGTATAACTTTAGCTTAGCCGTGAAATCTCCAGTAACCCAACATTTCCAGATCAAGGAGGGTGAAAGCTAAATTACGTGATAAATTACCTGCATTTTTTCCAGCTTTCTTGTTTCCCACTTTTAGTCACAACTAAAATAAACCACAAAGATGTCTAAACAAATTGTAGAATATATATATATATATGTATATTTAGCTTTTTACATCTATTTGCTTTCCCTGAGTTCACCTCATTAACTCTGAAAACCACTTTCAGTTGTCTTTCCAAGGTAACCACTTCCAGATTGAAAAGTGTTATTGTTAGTGCAACATCCGAGCAATGTGTGTATGGTGTGTTTACTGATCAGAAAAAGATTGGATCTTTTGAGTTATTGACTGGCCAATGAAGCTGAAATTGTCTGATTCTGGTCAACAGTAGATTTCTCAGTGTATCTGTAAGAACATTTGTCCTGAGTAATGCAGCTGGGGCCTCTGTTTTTTGGTGGGAAGTGCAGAATTGTGTTTTGGCTTTGGCCTAACCTGGGTCCAGACATTGATTTCCAAGCCTCTCAGCTGCTTCTACGATGAACTTTCAGATAACACAAGTTCTTACTTACTGCACCATCATTCCAAAATAAAGCCTTTGCTGCTTCCTTTTGCCCCTGTGTTTGAGGTGCTGCAGCTGCAAGGCAGGGGATTACAGTTGTTTCAGTTCACCGCAGTACAGTCTTAACCTACATAGATGTCGACTCCATGTGGATACGGCATGCTATATCTGGCATGGAGCTGTGCAGCACTCTTGCGTTGACCTTGTTCTGAGCAGCGAAGGTAGTGCATCTGGCAAACATAACCCGAGCTGGCTGGGCTGCTAAGCACACTGTCACACGTGTGATCGGTGCAAGCGTGACGCCGAGTAAAGGTCCTCTGCCAGGTACTCCATCATTTTAACAAACACATCCTCATTAGCACAGTAGCTGGAAAACAAACATTAAGTGAAGTCCCCCGATGACAGTAATGAAGAAATATTTCTAATGAACAAATGTCCCCCATCTGCCTGCTGTGAGGGGTGACAGCTGGGGAGGAGCCCACTGTTTGTGTAGGGGGGTGCATGCGTGTGTGTGTGCGTGTGTAGGCGTGCACTCCTGTGTGATAAATGTGCTCCTCTAATCAGCCAGTGATGGGAACGACAAGATGCAAACAGACAAGAGTTGACAACAAGTACGCCGAACTTGAGTTTCTAAAACACACACACACTCACACACACAAGGTCAGGCCAATTTGCTTATTGAACCTTTCCATTCGCAAGTCTCAAATGTGTGTTCGTCTGTGTTCCAAACAGGGCATCGGTGGACGGGAGGCCCCGATGAAAGCCACTAAACCTTGGAACAACCGCCGCTTCATTGGCACTTTTGATGTGGAGAACACGACCAAGGGCGACTCGGGCCGCTACCGCTGCATTGTCCACTCAGACAAAGGTGTTGGAGTGTCCAATTATGGTGAACTAACCATAAAACGTGAGTATTTGTCCAAAACACTGACTATTGTTGTTTAGTGTTGTGGCAGCTGTCTCTATAAAATGATGTATATGAAACAGCATCGTTGGAAAGCAAAATCTAACTTTCAGGTGTTCTTGATAAAATGTAATAAGTCTGAGGCATGAACAAAGCTTCCCATTGATACTTGTAAAGAATATAGTGAATATTGAGCCTTAAGATGACTCCTATGTGCAGGTTAATTAAACAAAATGTTTAATCTTTATGATCTTTTCTCTCATATCCAAGCTTAATGTAGCTGCAGATGGCCATCATATAAACAGAACAGTACATTTATTACTCTGAGAGGCCAGCTTGTTTTGAGAAAGTTGCTATAATTTTGGGTAACTAAGAGTTCATTTCATCTAACTCATAAAATGCTGCTGCTGGGCTGAAGTGGGCAGGAATACAAAAGGTTTCTGGATATGAAAAGTCCCAAGTCCAAAGGCTGGAGTGGTTCCCATCCCCATGACCTTCATGGATGATAACAAAATACAAATAGAAAATGCAGCATGTCTTTTAGTAAAAATGTCCTCTAATGCCACTCTGAAAACACAAGCTGTTTAGGCTGATTTGTTGTCTGCATGACTTTAATACTTCTCCTATAAAGGCTGTCCTTGACTGAACGTAATTCCACCTAAAAAGACCAGAAAGGCAGGAGGCAGCAGGGTTTACAGTAACCTCTCGGATATTTCACTCCTGCAGTCATTTGATATGAATTTATGGAGTCGTCCGAAGCTAAATCTTGCAAGGCCCCTCTTTCCTGCAGCCCTATAGCCCGGTAATGGGCCTCTATATTTCTTCACCTCAATTTTCTCCCTGGTGCTCTCAATTGAATTTACTGCCCGGATTTTTTTTTATTCCTCAATTTTTTTTTTGTCTCTGAGCTTTAAGTGATTGATAGGTTTAATCCTGCCCGTCCAGGATCGAGGTCTGTCAATCATGCGGTAGTGGCCCAGCACAGACACAGCAAAGCGTAAAAAGAAGATAAAGTCTCCTTGCCTGAGTGTATCAGTGGGTTTCAGTGGCGTACTCAAAGAAAATTTACTGACACACCGGAGGCTCTCGGAATCACACTTGTGCATAAACACAGCAGCTAAATCACTTACACATCCCCACTGGACAGCAGTGGCTTTGTTGATCTCTGCTTTCAATCCATTACTTGCTACATACAAGGCAAACCTGTTAGGTGTAAAATTGTCGAGTCAGAAATATGTAAAACTCGCTCTCCTTGTTAATTCTTGTAATCCATCCCCATTTAAATTTAAATTCTATGCCAATTTCACATCTCAGTGACTTTGACTCATTCGAGGAGGATAAAAGACATTTTCCCACTCATAAGTGTCAGACATAAAATCTGATATCTCCTCTTATTGTACAAGTCATAAAACAAGCAGGAGTGAGTTGTAAATCCTTCTTAAATGTGTGTTTCCCTGCGTCCGACACTCATTTTTGGAGGGGTGACCCTGGAAGCGACTCTGTGGATTATGACCCCCGCTGCAGTCACACATCCCCGCCCCTCGGTACCATACGCTGCCTTTTCCTTTAACAGAACGACGTTGAATGCTTGATTATCCCAGATAATCACGTCTGCGTTTCATGCCAGCGTTCTGTCAGATTTATGCGCCCGAGCGTGCTGCATGCATTTCCAGAGTGCTGTGCAGACCGGTCCCGGTGCAGGCCCGTCTTTCTGCCCGTTCGCCTCCGTTTTGATGAGATCTCCTGCAGAGCGGCCTATGGTTTTGAAAGGAGGATAATTACTGCCCCGGCTTGGAGCTGACTCCTTTTCTCGGTCCTGGTTAAAATCACCTGGAGCCCTTACTGAGCTCAGGCGTTGTATTCTGGGCCACGCTTTGCGGCTCAAGGATGTGAAGGTTGCAGATGTGTCGGCACTAATGAGAATAGCCACCCAAAAAAAAAAGAAAAAAATCTCAGTTCAGTTATGCTAGCCCTTTGTTTTCCTGTGACCACCTCTTCTTATATCAGGTGGCAGATCAATTCTTTACCATCCCAATTAGGAAAGTGTGCAACATAATGAGGATCTCTTGCATCTTAACAAGAGAGGCTCAGTGCATGTAATGGGAAAAACATAGGCGGATTCATAAACAGTGCATTCTAACTCATTTAACAACAGAGCTGAGTGGCAACTCTTGTTATTCCTTTCCAGTTAGTAGAAAGCAGATTTAGGTTGGGGGTTTGCACGTTCAAGTGTTTGAAGTATGTGCAGCTCTCTGATGATTAGTTGATTAATCAGCTTATAACAGACAATCCATAAATCCCACATGAAAAAGGAATTGTTTTTTTCTCTGTATGTACCAAAGCTGTTGGCACCACTGCTGTTATTACTTTGTAGTACTCCCTTTTATCAAGCAGTATTTTGACTTCTCCTGGAACATTTTGCAAGATTACAGCAGAGATGTGGATCTTTGA
Source organism: Xiphophorus couchianus (assembly GCF_001444195.1). Lineage (NCBI taxonomy): Eukaryota > Metazoa > Chordata > Actinopteri > Cyprinodontiformes > Poeciliidae > Xiphophorus > Xiphophorus couchianus. The sequence continues at coordinate 22,075,160 of NC_040233.1, forward strand.
CCTTTGACCAGCTTCCTCTATTATGCTCTGTTCTCTTCAGTTCACTGAATTTAGGTTTAGTTAATGAGATTTTGTTTTGTGATGCTTTCCTGTGCATAGCTGACCATATGTTTTAGATCCTTTGCCAGTCAAAACTCCATTGATAACTAATATTTTATTCAACCGTGTGTAACTGTAAATGTTGTATTTCAAAGAGTGATGTAGGTTTTCAGGGCCTTTGGAAGAGAAGCAACCCACAGCATTACAGATCCTCTTCCATACTTTACAGTAGACATGAGGATGCTTTTTCATCTAGTCATCATTGGTTTTACACAAGACCCAGCTGGAGAGATTGTTGTCAACAAACCTATATTGTCAATCCTATTCCATAGGATTATCTACCACTGCCACTCTGGCACTGGATTATAAGTATTCCACATTAACAGTACACTTCTTAAAGCAACAAAACCCAATTTGAGAATACTGATAACTAGTCTGATTGCAGATATTCTTGTGGTCTTTTTACACCTGATAATTTTTTTAACCCTTTCAAAAACCTGTTGCCCCCCTCGCTTGTGGTGGCGTTGCACCAAGAACCACTGAAGGAAATGACATGAAAACCTCTGATGAAGACACTGAGTGAAACTTCCTTCTTCACTAAATGTGAACATTTAGTTAAGAAGACTATTAGACTATTGCACTTATTGTGGGATAGTGCAATAGTCCACTTCCTGCTTATGGAGCGGTCTGCTTGCTGTTCACATATGCATTCGTACTGCACCAGATTTCACATCAATCATACTGAGACCTAGATTTTCATCTGAACCAGAGTTTGTTTTTTTTTGATTTGTATCAGTTTGATTGTGCTTTTGCACCTTCTCAAATAAACCGGACTTTCAAGGGAAATTAACTGGAGTTTGATTAAAGTGGACCAAACAGAGCTGGTGTGAATGCACATTTTGCTAGCGTAATGCATCACAATACTGTATACTAAACTATAAACTCTCGGGGTGTTATGGTCAGAGGTGGGCAGAATACCCAAAAATTAAACTCAAGTAAGAGTAACACTGCTTTAACATATTTTTACTCAAGTAAAAGTAAAAAGTAACTGTCCAAGAAATTACTCAAGAGTAAAACATATTTAGTAAAAAGTCTACTCAAGTACTGAGTAACTGATCAAATTATCAATCATTTCATATTTAAAAATTCAGATCAGATGAACCAAAATATAAAGTTAAGTGGAAATTTAGGTATTTCCGAGATGAAAATAGCAATAATTCATATAAGTAACAAAAAAACAAGATCAGGCAAAATATATATTTTTTCCAGATCAACTTCTGCAGGTGTGTGTTTATGTCTGGTGAATTTGTGGTTAAAACATGTTTGTTTTTCAGTTAGAGAAGTTACTCACTGTGGGTAGAGAATCCAGAAGTTTTACTCAAGTAAGAGTTGAAATACCTCACGGTGAAATTATTCAAGTAAAAGTAAAAAGTACAGCTTAGCAAAAATACTCATAAAAGTACAAGTTACTCGAGTTAGTGTAATTAAGTAACATTTTTCTAGTTACACTTGTAAAACACTGAATTGTTGAATATTAAAAATATAGATAGTAATAAAATGATGGCAGTAATTGTTAGTTTAAGTTGACGTCGGGTTCTTCCTGGTGTAGTTGTGGGTCCATGGTGATGTCAGGGCGTGAGAATCTGCTGTGGCCGGCAGATGCTGTGGAAGGCCAAGACGCAGCTGTCGCCAGGCCGTTTGCCCGTCTGGTCAAAATCATGACAGCAGCTGCTCTCAGAGCACTGGGCACGTTCACCGCTGTCATCTGTGCACCATCAACCACTTCCAGCGAGTGACTAGCTGGCTCTGAAGACCTTTCAGGGGCCCTGCTGCATGAAGCTCGAGCATTAGAAGCGAGTTGCTAATGAAGTCTTCCAGAACTTGAGTGTTTTTCAGTCTTGTAATCTGTTATTTGAGGCGCATCTGCTACAACTGAGCAGAGGATTAGTGCACCTACAGGAATTATTTCATCAAAGTGAGAAGCTGTGGCTTTTGTGAATCAATATCTTCTTGTGGTTGCTACTGGACTAGGCCACTCTAACTCATGAATGTGCTTTGGTTCAAATCTATTCAGTGTAGCTCTGTCTGGGTGTTTAGGGTAACTGTCCTATTTAAATGTGAACTTTTGTCCTAGTCTGAAGTGCTTTGCAGTGTTTATATCTACTCAATAAGATACTAAGCCTACATGACTTCTACGAAATTAACAAAATAATCTAGCATTTGTAGAAAATGGATCTCTAAAAGTATTGATCCAAAAAATGGAAACTGTGTTGTGCGACTTTCTTATTAAAAAAAGGATAACATTTCCACATTTCTGGGAGTTATATTGTTTTCATTTTTGAGCTTGGAATTTTAATTGCTTGACAACTGTGATCCTTGATCTTCACTGATGTGCACAAACCTCCTAAAAATGGGCTTTATTTGGCTTTGCCATTACCGTGAAGGCCCCATTATTATTTTGCTGCTGAAGGCAATTACAAAGCTGTTAAAAGGGCTGAATTCAAATAAAATAATACACATTTGAGTGTTTTTTGCAAAAGGTTTAAAAACATATTTTATTTCCACTTCCAAATGATGCACTACTTTTTATCTACAAGAGGATTTCTGAGGAACCGGATGTAGTAGTTCTTATAAATCAGTTCAATAGTTTCTCGATAAACCAGTCATGACTGAGTCAGCAGCAAAATACTTTGGCCATTTGGTCTCCTGCATCATAAGATGCTTTGCTTTCAGGAGCATGATGGCAAATGTTCCAGTAAAATCTGCCAAGTGAGTCATCGCACTTGCTTACTTGATCTAGGAATATGTTGTTTTCCTGATGCATCTTAATTTTTTCCTGAATTATGCTGTAATGTTTCTAAGTTATACTTGATCTCTATGTGACCCACTGTTTTCTGTCCCTTAAATTGATCTGAATGTTTTTTTGCCTAACTAAGTTAAACCCCTTTTAAGACATACCAGACCATGAAAGCCCATCAGAACTAGCCAGTGTTTGAACTCAGATTTCAGGTCACTGTATTGTCTTGTCTGGCTCCAACATGGAGACTGATGTGCTGCATGTAACTGTAGAAGAAGACCATGGGGATTAACTGGTTCGCTTTAGGTGATGTTTGCAGGAAACACTGAAGGCTCGGATTAGCAGGAGTTTCCAGTCTTGACTCAGAAGTCATGTGAGGTAACCATCTGCTGAAGAAGGACCTAAACTTATGGGTTTCTTGTCCTATGCACAAAAACCTCAACTAATGCAACGTTTCCGTTATTTTTGAGCTTTTTGTTGTTACCAACCAGATGTACAACTGTTAGCGTTTGACAGTGCTAGATGCTAAGTTTTCAGTGAATACCTTTTTATTGGAAACGAAGGAAGCTGAACCATTATTACATTAATATTGTCTTATTAATTTTATTAACAGTCTTGTAAATGTTAGAGCTACATTCTGTTACCTGGCTATAGTGTATGAAGAAACTGAAATGCTAAAATCTTTATATCTATTCCAAGGTAGAAATAATTAGCCTGACATTTCAAGAAACCTCATTAAACTAGAAATGGCACAAGGTTTATCCAAGATTAGACAAATATTGGTGACATAAAAAAGAAAAGGTCACATTCAAGGTTGTCAGTAAGTTCCAACTTTTAAAGAAAGCAATGAATCTGTTCCCGTAAAGAATGTTTTTCTTTCAACAATCCAAATAGTCCCACTGGAGGTGAAGAGGGCCAGTAAATTGATTCCTGTATGCCATTATTTTCACCATTACCTTCATTTGACAACAGTAAAATAGACATAGTAGAAATGCTTCTCATATTCCACCACAGAGAAGTCTTCTCTTTTAATTGCGTACTTCTAGACCATTGTGTGAGGGTCTTTCATATTGTGAGCTTGCACAGCTAAGTTTGCAAAACATGGATTGTTGCAACACTTGAGTTTGACACTGACCTATAGTTGGCATGTCATGAATAAATGCTGCAAAGATATATTCACGTGTTTGCATTACCATCCATAAACATTCTACAGATAAAGGTTTTTATTTTAAACCGTTGCAATTTAAAGCTTCGAGACTTGACTGAGAGTCAAGGTCAAGGACTGGAGCCTCATCAACGATTTTTATCTCATGCATACGATGTGAAAACAAGCCGACATATAAACCACAGACTGCTGATTGCGTGTATCATGTGAAAATGTTTTATGTATTAAGTACATTTGCTCAGCCTGGGCTATGAATGGTTCATAACATAATTGCCAGTCTCTGCTGTGGCTTCATAATAATGAACACACATATGTCTCCTAAACTAAACTCTATAGTGATCAACTCAGGTTGTTTAAGAACAACCTGAGTTGATCAAGTCTTAAATGTAAATTTAGCACATGGGTTTCTATTAGGTTTTTACTTTTATGGGTAGGAGAGAGAAGAAAAGCTTCCAGACTGTATGTAGAGCACTATAATGTAGGGAAAAGACCATTTTAACACAGAGAATGATGGGTATTAGCAAAGTCATTGAAATAAACTTCAGATTCTTCACAATAACAGCACTTCCTGTTTAATTCATTATAAACGGGGCATTAACAAGTGGTAAACCAGTCCTGGGATCCCTCTTTCATCATAAGTACACAAATGTCACTCTTATTTACTGTCAAAAAATGTAAATATTTGGGTTCGGAGTGATCATTTTAAGACGTAACTTTGACTAGCTCTTGAAACATTTGAAATATAACTTAAACTTTGGGTGATTTATTTGATATTTGACCTGGATTTGTGTTTGTTTCTGACTTGGACTTTGGGTGAAAAACATTAATTTACCATGTGTCTTAAACATGAGTTAGGCCTGTTCCCAAAAGACTTGATACTTACCTCAGTGCAGAAGACTATCGGTTTGACTTGAAAGTTAAACATTAATGTTTCTTTGGACAGTTCTCCTGCCTTTCACCAAAAGGTGAGCCTGAAGTCTTCTGGCAATAAGTCTAAGACATTAGAGCTGGCTTGGAGTGACTGACTTGATTTGGACTTCTCCTTTAAATAGGTTTAGCACAGATGCAATGTGGTGACTAAAAGCTACATACAGGAAACCCCTCAAACATCTGCCAGCTTAGAGTGAGGAGTGTCTCAGGATTTAACCCAAGATGTGATAACACTAGCTATTAGAGGGTAAGGTGTCCTAACCTTTTCTGCCTCTAGAAACACATGTTGTTTTTATCTTTTTATTAAGCAAATTGGGTTTATGTTTTGTGACATATATGCAATTAAATTACTTTCTTTTCCAAAAATATATAGATGAGACTGATTTTATTTTGTTCAGGATGACTGTACTTCAGTAAGTACTGAAAAATGCACACAGTTGCATTCTACTGTATTATAATAATCTGTTAGATATTAATATATAATGTAACTCCTTTTGAAAGGTAAAAGCAAGCAAAATCCTTATCGTAAGTTAGCCTTTGCTACATGCATGCAGACTTCAGAAAAGCAATTAATTACTTTCCACTCTGTCAAAAAGACTCTTGAATTTGTTTTCCACGCTCTCATCAGTCCATTTAAACAGAATTACAAAATTCCCCCACAGCCACGAGATGAGAGATTAAAGCAGCTCCTGAATTGATAGGAGAAGAAGCATGTACGATCGTCAACTGCCTGCGCTCTTTGAATAGGAGTGTTCTGATTAGGATCAATAAATTGTTCAATAGGAACAGAATCCACCAAGGTCTGACTAGCTTTACGCTAGTTTTTAAAGTTGCCATTTCTTTCAAAGTGTTTGTGATTAAATGACTCTCTGCTGTGGCTGATGAGATATTCTATTCATAAAGATGAAAATATTGATTTGGGTTTGTTAAATGCCTTGATTATTGAGGAAAAAACAGAAAATATTCTTTGTCAGCTTTAACTGAATGTCGATCTGGTTGTTTAAAAGAAGACATTGAATTTGTTCATCTTGTTTCCTTGCACGTTTTCATCCAGCATTTTCTGCAAATGCCTATGCTGTTCACAAAAAGCAGAAAATACATAACCATGTTTTACATTAGCACAATTTTCCTGCCGCTAAACTGTGACAGTCTAATGTTGGTTAAACTTTTTCTACCCGTAGAGCCCCCAGTGCCTATCGCCCCACCCCAGCTGACTGCTGTTGGAGCCACCTACCTTTGGATCCAACTGAACGCGAACTCCATCAACGGGGACGGTCCGATCATCGACAGGCAGGTGGAGTACCGCACCGTGTCTGGAACCATGTACGACCTGCAGCCCGTAGACAAGACCACGCACAAGATCGGCCACCTAGACCCAGACACCGAGTACGAGATCAGCGTTTTGCTGACCAGGCCGCTGGAGGGCGGCACCGGAGCTCCCGGACCTCCTCTGAGGGCCAGGACCAAATGTGCAGGTAGAAACCCAACACTTGCATATAAACAACTGCTGATTTGGATGAAAAATACAAAACATGTGTAAGGATGCGTGTTGATCTTTTGTACTCAGCTGGAAATATAAAAGCTATGAGTACTTATGAGATAAAAACGGAAATCAAGGACACTTAAATTAAATGCATCAAATATAAACATGAAGTGTTTAACATGTAGACCAAAAATATTTAATCCTGTTCTTATCTGACCAGATGCTTGCTGTGGCTCACACATAACTATTGGAAAACTGCAAACTGAATTCATAATGACTTTCTTTTTTTTTTACGCAGTGGATAAAGAAGGACAATGCCTGACCTCAAAATTTACTTTTATTTTAGACACTAATCCTTCTCCATAGAATTCTGGGATCAATAACATACCATATTTTCTGGACTATATAGTGCACCTCACTATAAGCCGCATCCACAAAGTTTTTTTTTTTTAACAAACTGGAAACGTAAATATATAAGCTGCACCGGGCTATACGCCGCTGATATCTCCGTCACCCTCGGTTTTCCACAAGGACGCAGCGGAGGGATTTATTAAGGACGTAGCGGAGGGCTGCGTCCTTAATAAATCTGCTATTAAGGACACAGCGCTGCGTCTCCAACGCCGAACCATGGATTCGTTCACGCCAAGCCAGCGGCTATCGATCTGTACTGCCAGATCGATGGTCCTCAACTTAAAAGCTGCATCATATGAGCTTCTTACTGCGGTTTCCATGATGAGGGGGTGAGTTTGAAAACATTTCTCTGTGGTGCCTGCTGCTAGCATGTGCGTGTTCTAAATGAAAAGCAGCACTTTCTTCTTTGATTTCCAAGTTTAACTTCCAATGATTCACTTCCTGCTATAGAGCCCCCTGGTGGTTGAAGAAAAATCCACAGAAAAGCCGCACCGGACTATAAGCTGCATGGTTCAAAGAGTGGGGAAAAAAGTAGCAGCTTATAGTCCAAAAAATACGCTACTCTTATCTTATCTTATCTTAGTATTTATCTCTATATAATTTCTTAAAAACAAATCAGTATCAAGTAATTGACACTTATTGTCAATGGACTAATTTCTTGGTGGATTTGCTTATTGGCACCTAGATTAATGATTTGTTGTGAATTCATGTTGTGATAGAAACCATCCATTGACAGCCAATCATTACTCCAAACTTTCACAAGTTGTAGAATCCAGAATCAAAGCGAGTTTTTCAGACCCAAACTGATCAATGCAGATCCAAACTATAATATTCTCACCACCTTCAGGCTTTTTAACGTGCACAAGTATTTTTCTTTACCAGTCTCTGTTTGGTTGTAGGAACATAAAAGTTGAAACTAACAGCTGCAACCGTTTCCTGTGATGAATTTTGCAACCTCTTGGAAATTTCTTTTTGCATCACTCTGCCCTCAGGCGGAGTTTACCAAGGCAGCAGTTATAAAAAATATTGACGAGTGACATCTATGTTTGATGGTGTTTTTCAGAAATGCCAATATGAAAGCGGAGAAGCTACAAGGTTCTCCAGGTGGCGCAACTCATAACAATCCAGGCGCTCAGTGGAGTTTAGGACGTGCACCTGTGTTGTAATGTGCTTTACTCACTCAAATTAGAGAAGAAGACACTCATTATAGATGCTCACTGGATATCTGCACTATATTTGAGTTATTGAAGTATGAAATTAACAAAAGCTGCATATCTGATGTTTAATTTCACTAATTATTTTCTGCATGAAGTAAAACAAAGTGAAAACTTCTTATTGAACTCAGTTTGTTTTTTGTTTTTGCAGCAGGTCATGATGCTGCATGTTTTCTCATTTAGTTTGCCTGTTTGGTGTGAAATTTAAAGTTTTACAACCTACAGAGTTAGATCTCAGAGCTTCTTCTTTATTTTATGACCTTTGCTCTATGACTGTCCAAATTTGTCGTTTTTTTGTTCTCTTTCAAATAGTGCTAAAAGAAAATCACAAAAGACTTAGCTAAATCCCTAAATACATTTCTTAATCTTTATTTTTCTTTCAATTTATTTGCTAGAGTACATTTTCTGTAACATCGAGTCGGTTTATTTGTCACTACCTTGTGTTGCAGATTTCTGCCTATGTCCTTCTTGAAAATGGGATCTGGATCTCATTGGTTTTACCTGGTTAAGTAAAAGAAATAACACAAATAAATTGATTTAAAAATAAAAAATCCAAAAAAGCATATCCAATGACGAAACTCCATTCCAAAATGCTGAGCCAGGTGTTCTCCTTCCCTCTAAGCACCATCAGCTATTTGAAATCCTTATGAAGCAACACAGAATAATATCATGATCATGTATGAAGCAAATTGGCAACTCAGATTTTGCATCACTATGTTGCTGCTGTGCTGTGGGGAGTCAAACTCAAACATGTGCGAAGATGTCTGATGGTTTTGAACCAGCTGCCCTTCTCACAACATTAACCAGCTAAATTCCCCTGCTGGACTCGGATGCCAACTTGTGAGACAAAACAAACGGAGGATCAGCAATTTCCTTCACCTAATACTGTTTGGTGTCCAGAGAAATGCTGATGAGAAGGAGAATTTTCTCCCCTCATACCCTCCTTCCCACTGTGAAGGTCATGAACTCATACATTTTTAGTTTGGTTGATAGCGATGAATGAAGCTACCTGCTCTGCCCTCTGAGCTGGGCCGCCACATCGCTGGGGGTCCTGCCCCTGCCACCCTGCCGGTCACAGTCAGGGAGATTGATGGCCCTGCCTCCTGAAGTGTGTTAGAGGAAGCGGCTCTTGATCTTGTCCGGGTCTCTGCCGGTCTTTGCCTCTGACAGGCCGGGCCTCAGCGGCGCTCCTAATTGAACGGTTAAGACTCGCCAGGCTGTGTGATACATCACCGTTGATGTGGACGAGCCCAGAGACTCGCTTCACCCCGCCACTTTCTCTCCCTGTGCTGCTGTCTGCGGGCGCTAATGAAAATCCGTGGCTACTTTAGAGCGCTGTCTCCCACATAATTATTCATAGTGGCGCTTTGGTCACTTCGCAATATGAGCAATGTTTCTGATGACAAAGGATGTTTTAATTCAATCTTCTGCAAAATGGGGAATGTATAATGCAAGGACGCCTCCGACTCTGTTCAGAGGCAGGAGGGAAAGAAAGGGGTACCCTTGAAAGGTTTTCTTTCCCATGAAGCTCTTCCATTACTGTGGCAATGAGCAACAAAGAATGTTATATCCAAGGCTCTATGATTGCTCTGGGGGCTATTTGTGACTTTCAAGGGTGTGCAGAATGATTCCAGCATTTTATTTTGCTTATCTGCATGTCTTTTGTCTGTTCATATTTAAATTTATAAGCCTAGCACATACTGTATCATTTTCACCACTTACTGCTTCACTGACCAATGATTTTTTTTGTGTGCTAGGAGCAGATTTTTAGGTGCTTCCACCCCCAGCCTTCTTTCATGTGAAACTGTTGTTTACCATTTGAGAGTCCTTGATAACTCTGTAAGTGTTGCTTGAAGGAAGACACAGTTTTATCAGGTTGTGCCCCAGGATCACAGCATGGTGCTCTGAAATTCAGCAACATTATTGCCAGAGCATCTCACATAAAGAGATCATTTCCAACCCACACAGGGAAAGACGGATAACCATACCTTAAACAGCCGCGGTTCTGAAGTCTGAGCTGTAGTTGAGATCTGTGTGGGGGGAAAGATATGCCATGTCTTCAGTTTAAAAGCCATCTTGAAGCTGTGATAAAAGCAAAATTCATATTGTAACTTTAAAATCGCAGGCTTCAGTGTAATTTATATGGGTTTTATAAGATATATTTTCATCAAATAGAAAATCTCGAAAGAAATTGTGTAACTTCTGTTTTAAGGACAAAATGCTGCAGCTTAATTTGGAAAATGCATGGTAATGCTAGCATGTTTAGCTAGCAGAGGCAGCTGGCTAACCATGATCTACTCGAACTTTAAGCTTGTGCTCACATTAGCTACTGCGCTATTATCACCTAATCAGTTAATTGCATATTGGTCATATCAATTGTTAAATAAGACATATTGTTGTGCTAACAGTATGTTCTATTCTGTTGTTGCAAATATGCTAACGATGAGAAAGAAAACATTGCTCATCATCTTGTTACATCATCCCAAAAGTAAAGCATGTGGTGGTGGCACCATCATGCTGCATGGAATACTTTACTTTACTGCACAGGGAAGCTGGGTAGAGTTAGTGGAAAGAACGATGAAAGACAAAACCTCATAGGGACTGCAGAAGAACTTAAGTTCACCTCTGAAGAGTTCAGTCATCCTAAATATACTGTACATCCAGAAATATGCATTGCTTTATTTGCAAATATATTTATATGCTTGAAAGATAAAGTCAAAGTTCTGACCAAAATCCGATTGAGAATGTGTGAAAATATCTAAAAATAAATCTCCAGTGTAAGGTGGTTCTACAAAGTATTTAGTGAGGAATTTCATTGGGAGTGAACGCAACCTTTTATTATTTACCTTCCAATACCTTAATTATGCAATCCATAATGTTTATCACGATAAAATACATCGAAGTTTGTTGCTGTAACGTGACTGGTTTGCACATGCTCTGTTGTTTTCTACACAGAACTTATTACGATGCTGAGCGATCATTTGCACCGCTAGAAGGACAGCCTGTCGCCGTCTGTCCTATGTCTCATCCTCAATCTTTTGGCCCCTGCCTTCCCGTTGGCACTTGTGTGCTTAAAAAATGGCAATACATGATGTCCATACTGGGTCCAAACACCTGCTCAGACTCCAACCCCGGCCAACTGCACATCTCCATTTATAAGTTCTCTCCATCTGTGCCCCTGGCAACTCGTGGGAGTAGTCTCATCTGTTTGTTTTCACTTTGCCACTCTGCTGCACTGAGTGCTATTAAACACAGGGGAATCAGCATTAATCAGGGATCATCCCTCTGTTAAACACTTATGTATGACAGTGGAGAATGGGGAGGAGCTGCACAATTTCTTTCCCCGCGCCGTGGTTAGTTATTTACATTTTAGTTTCCTGGTTAATTAGTGATGGCTGCTTTGATTCAGATAAGAATGAAATTTCTTTCTGGCAATGTAAAGATTGCAGAAGAAGCTCCGTTTTCCAAGTGAGATTATTTTGGAGGGAATGAGCTGCATGGAATAAATAACAAAAGCTTGTCCTCTACATGTCAGTATTATTCATGGAGGTTTTTATTTTTTACTACTTTTATCACCTCTGCCTTGACCCATGCAGCAAGTGAATCACATTGAAACCTCGTTGTTACATGAGTTAGGGGTTTAATAAGAATTATATGAGCTGTGCAGTTAAATGCCTTCTACTTATATTTCTGTGATTTTACCTACTCACAGATTTTTGTTTGATATTTTTACTTGGGTTTTTTTCATTGCAGTAGAGAAAATTAGACTAAATTGAAAATCTAGTTTTCAATTTCTGATTTTATTTATTAACTAAAGACATTTTTAAAACCTCTTTGGCCATTTGTGGAAATAATAAGTGATCCCTTTCCTAATTCTGAATGAAATTGGATTCACCACATTTTTGACAATCTTGGTTAAATTTGTCAGACTACCATATCACTGTTGAAGAATCATTAAATCACTTAAATAGTCCATTTTTGACAACATAAAGTAGAGTGAATGATTTCAAAAAGCAAAATATCATGCCCCAATCTGAAGAAATTCCACTACATATGACAAAGTATTCAACATGCATCAGTCTGGAAAGTGTTATAAAACGGTTTCTAAACTCCAGCAAACCATAGTGAGAGTAATGGAACATTCCCACAAGTCAGCAGCCTACCAAAATTACTGCAAGACCACGTCAACATTTCACAAAAGAACCCAGAAGGACAGCTAAATATCTGCAGGCCTCTTTTTTTGTACTCACATTTTTACACATTTAGCATTGTGTAAAATATGCCCCCCAAAAAATGTCATTCATAAAGGAGTTGCAAGTTTAAAACCTCTGTTGACCCATAACAACACAAATGTGTGTCTCACAGATGACTAAGATTTTTAGGAAAATATTCTAAATAAAGAGTCTTGTTGCACCAAATGTGAAACTAACAGAATTTCACACTAATTTCACTGTAATTGATTAAACCGGATCACCAACTCTGTTCTCTTGTGTAAAAAAATCCTAAAGATGAATTTCTGGCCATCACTTGTGATGTTAGCCTTAAGTGAACTTGGGATATGAAGCAGGACAATGACTCACAGCAGACAAGAGTCCTCCACTGAAGGCTGTAAAAACAAAGAGTAGACATATATCTTGTTGATTTGCTGTGTCTGAAATCAAATAATTCTGAGAAGAAAAGTGGGACAAATAGTTGATAGCAAACGTTCCTACAGTAGCTGCTACAAGTAGCTTTTAGATTTAGAGGAAAACTACGTTTCCCATACAGCCAACCTGGTTTTGATAACCTTTTACCTTAATACTTGAAATTCTCATTTGAAAACTGCTCTTTTTATTTATTCAGATAATCTTTGTTTGATATTGAAACTTGTTTGATATCTTCACAAACTTGCTTTCTACCAAAAAAGCAGAACCAGCAGAAAACTGTAAAAATGTAAATACCTTTTTACTGAAGATATACCAATAAAACAGACTTTCTATTTAAAACCTTAAAACCCTAAAAATTCATGCCTGCCAGAAAGACTCATTTACATTGATGCTGTTCCTATTTTACATTGTTCAGCTGCCAAAGAGGTCTTTTAAAACTGCAGTCTACAGAAAAAATAACCTCTTTTCAATATATACTTAATATGTCAAGAACCCATTTGAAAGCGTAGAAGATTTAATGACTTGACGTGAGAACAGCTAGAGCTCTGCACCAGGTTATATAAAGCAGCTGCAAGTGTTCACCTCACATCTCATTCACATCTCAACAATTTGTCGTTTGTGGCAAATTCACGGGTTAAGTTGAACCTTTGTTGAACACTAAAGCTCTGCCGGTCAAACTGAATGGTGTAAATCTTTTTTTATTTTTATTTTTTTCAAGCTGTCATTGGTCAAGAGGCAGTTATTTCACCATGCATTGATATTTCACATCTAACTTGACGAGGTTGCAGTTTTCAGCTAAAGTTACCATGGTGATACATACACCTTGGTCAGAGGTAACTCTGAAAACCCAGAGTTGAACCTTAAGTTATCTTCCTAAGCAAGCAATCTTGTTTTGTAGGGCCTTGTCATTAGGTCACCGTTTCTGTATAATAGAAAGAATCTATTTTATGAATAAGATAAAAAATGATATCATTGATGCAGAATGGGTTCCATTAAGCTCAAGGACTTAGATATCATTTCTATAAATTTTCAGGCAAGGTAAAAAATAAAACAAAATAGTAATAAAAAACCCACAAATGGTCCATTGATCTTATAGTCCACCTAAGTTATTATTCTACTGTTATGTACCCTGATGATAAATAATTGTGTATTGAGGCTTCTCTTTACAACCAACTAAATCTACCTCTTGACGAAATGATGTATTAAAAAATTCTTGCCCATGCCTAAATCACCATAATGGTCTTCTTATGACCAAAAAGAGCAGTGACTATAACACCGGGTTACAACAAAATATTTTTTGGAATATTTTGCACCGCTAAATACAAGAATGACATCCATTTTTCTCAATCAGGTCAGGTTCTTATTCTAATTTGATTTAGAGAAATCTGATCTTCTGACTAAATTGATTACATTTTTGTGACATTATCAGTTCATTTCCATTAATGTTTCTCATCCAAAAGAAGTTTTAGGAGAAAAAAAAAGTTTTCTAACAGAGTGTATTAATTAAATGTTACAAACATGGATTTCTTAAATTGAATAATAAACACTGATAAGGGTAAGCACATGTAAATTGAACATTACGTCTTCATCTCTCATTGATCCCAGATTATCAGGAAACCGATCCATATGTGAGAGCAAGTAATGCTTTTTGATGCTCATGTTGCACCCAGAGTTCAGAAAGTTGATCTGATTGAGCGAAACCAATGGGATTTTTGGATTCAGCACATCAAAATTACCCTAAAACAATTAAAAAACCCCTGACAATTTTTTTTCTTTTTGCCTGTTGACCAGTGTAATCCAGGCTCAGTTTGGATCTATAATTGCTGAATCCACTGTAAAAAAGAAACTCCTTACAACCTTTCAAACCTGGTGTCATGTTCTTTACTTACATCTACTGAGTACCAGGAAGAGTTAGAATCAATTTTGTCACCACAAGTAAAGGTAGAAATGCAAAGCAATGGTCTTTCTCTGATCGCTTTCATTTTCAGTCTCATCACGCTTTATGTTTACCGGCCTGTACAATATCTACAGTAGCACACACTAGTCTGCATGTTCATTTTAACTCAGCTTGTGTTCAAGATCCTAATATCCCACAACTCAGAAAGATCAACTCACCTCCAGACAAGAGAGAAGAATTTCCCAGCAGACAGCTACATTTCTGAACAAAACCTTGATTTTCTCTAGGGAGCGACAAACTGATGATCTGTTCTTCATCTTGATTTTTGAAGCTTTTGCACATCTGAAGTGCTGGTTTTCTTGACATCTAATTTTATGATAGTTACTCATTTGTAAATGAGGTGACTGAGTACATATATTTCTCTGGCTGTACGGGGAAAAGTAATTGTTTTCCCAGGATACGCTTCATTAACACTATTTTCGCCTTGAGTGGTGAACGAAAAGCCACTTCACCTTACCATCTCAGATAACACTGGTCTGCCATTCACAATAGCTGCTAGTCATGTGACCAGTGGGGTTTTAAAAAATTGTGTGTTGCAAGGTGAATGAGAAGCCTTGGTTTGAGCCCCATTGAATTTGTGTTCTTTTGTCAGTCAGAGAAAACAAGGTAGATTGAGTTTGTGGAGTGCAGGAAGGTTATAGAGAACCACAATAAAAGTCTTTTTATCACAGCCAGACCAAAGTAGAATGGTGAATTGTGTTCTATGATATTGGCTCGGCAAAAGACAAATTGTGTTCTTCTCAAGGACATGGCTTCAAACAACTGCTGTTGAAAAGAATTGAAAAGGCGACGGTGAGAAATTCTGCATTTATAGTGGTTTCATTCTAATTATTTTCCTCACCTCCATAACTCCATCTATATATTCCCCTAAAGGCAAAGAAGTGAGACTTTGAGAACATATAAACTCCTATGATGCTCTGGTGACATCCACATAAACTTTTTGTTTTATTATTCACAAGCTACTTTTTCAGCTCCTCATAAGCAATTATCATTGAGGTTGTTTGTAATGTCAACCCTTGAGCTTCATTTGGGTAATAAACAACAACTTTGCTCCATCCTTTCTTTCAGATGTTTTTCAAATTTGAACTGAAATTCATCTCGAGGTCTTTAAGCGATTTCTATTCTCTATGTTTAATTATTCATGGCCTATCTGCTGTAATTTTTGTCACAGATTTTCTTCATCCTTTTGCTGAATTATAGATGTCCAATTCCCTTTCCCAGGAATCCAACAAGCACTCATTCAGTCTGGTTGAATAACTCCAGCTCTTGAACATTTCCTTGTCTACTTCTCGACAAAAGAACATGACTGTCAGAAAAAATGGTAGGATTTATTCCCCCCACCTAGATGGCATGATCTCGGATCTCATATATCCTCCAAGTAGGAGGCTTGGAAAATGCAGCAACCATTTCACAAAGTCAAGAGCCTTGCTTTGATTTACACTGTGGGTAACACCCCAAGTTGAGTATGACACACAGAGGTTTTTGCCGACAAATGATAACGGCGCACGAGCTATCTGCGACGTGCTGAAGTTGAAGAATCACCTCGGTAACCTCCCGCTGCTCCTGTTGAGATTGTGTCGCCATCTGTAAATGAGGAGTTGTGCTCTTCCTGTTGAAAGCTCAGAACGACAGCCCATTTCCCTCAGGAAGCTTAACACAAAACAAAAAAAAGCCAGGTCTGCGTGTACAGATGGGTGTGTGGCCACGTTTTATGACAGATTGTGAAACAGAACGAGGCACAGTCTACCTGTCCCGCTGACCCCAGTTAGCGCACAGCATATCGGCGGAAGCCAAACGCACGATTGATTTCACCGGCTCCTCCACTCTTCCCTTCCCTTCAACTGGTTGTTCAATTATTTTTCTTTGTTTAGAGATCCCATACTCTCAATTCCCCTTCAGAGACACCCGGTAGGTTTATTTGTATCCTCATAACTGGACAGAGGTGGAAAGGGTTTGAAATAGACATTTTTAACCATTCAATATAACAAGCCTTTTATTGCATAAATAGCTTAGGCTGCTGTTGAAAACCAACCAATATTACATGGTGAGCTTAACAACTGCACACTGCAGCACAGATCTTATATTGTATACAACCGAATGAATGATACTCTCAATAATTTTAACTAATATTTCATTGCCCGATATTGCAAAACATAACATTTATCCCAACTCAAATTTTTCTGAGTTACAGTAACTTAGGAAAGGGCAATAGGTGATGCCAGGTCCCCATCCAACAATCTGTTAAAATTATTAGTGCATTAGTTTCGTCTTATTTCAACTGCACTAAGATATTTGCAGTAGAAACTAGCCCAAAAAATACTTGGTAAAATTTTGTGTTTTTGTATAGTTTTGTAAATTACTAAATCTTGCTGCTAAAACGCATAGCAGCTTCTCTATCCTATTCTGGCCATATATGACCCTCTGATATGACAAATATAGCAAAAAAATAATGTAGAAAAATTGTCAAATTAGATGCATTGGGACTTTTCTAAGCACTGATGTAGAATGACGCAACGATATCTTCATGCATCACCTTAGCTGGTAGAGCGTAGCTTGTTTTCTCTCACACACTTTAAGCCTCCATTTCTATTCAGCACTGTGAGAAGGAAGACATTCACCCATTCATCTCCACCTCCTACAGCTTCAGGGGGTTCATCAGACGCGGTGGCAGCCTAGCCAGGTCTAGTGCCAGCGCTCATTCTGTGGTTTCAATTTGATCCAGGGCTCTGCTGGCCCCTCTGCCCCTTATCGTCACCCATCCCGGCAGTCTCATTCATCACGAGGCCTATAAAGAAAGGACTTGATGGAGTGAGGAGCAACCTCCACCATTCAATAAATCCTTGTGATTATCCACGCCTCCAAGGTGTATGTGTGTCACAAGTGCAGGCATTTGTCTCTGACTTTATTATAGGTGCAGAGGTAAATGTTGGAACACATGAGGTCCTATACATTGTCTTTTAAGGTTGTCCTTTATGACGTGTTCATGCTCTAACCCCAAAGCCTCGTTTGATTTGATACATGTGAAGACAGCTAAAATATTAGTTTTATTTGTCTTATTTGTCCGAATGTGATCTTTGTTGGCACAGTTTCTAAAGATAACATAGTATAAAAACTGGTTTATAACTTATCTTTACCACTGACTATTTTATTTAACCAGGAATGTCAATTCAATTCAGTTTATTTTTCTAACACCAATTCACAACAAATGTCATCTCAATGCACTTTACAAAAGAATCAATTTCTAATCGAGATACAGCGCCTCCTGATTTCCTGGTGAAAAAACTCTGCAAAGCATTTCTACATAAATATATGCATGCAATTTTAACGGAAATACTGACTCAGACTGCTATGTACAATAAAATTTAGAAACATCTAAATCTGAGCCATAAATTTACAAATATGCATCATGTTTAAGACATTTTTTAGGAATGAAAACTAAAAGTGGCATAGCCTGTACTTCTGTCTGTGACAGCACTGCACAGCTTCGTTTTAGTGATCACCTCAGGGAAAAGTGTTGCATTCACATTTCTTTCACTTTCCACTTTTCAAATCATCACTTAAAATTTGCATCAATGGGAAATGAAACCACTGACTCTCTCTATTTCACACACCCAACCACTTCTATGTCAGTCCTGTCCCTCTTCGTTCTTCGCCTCCAGAGGATTGCATAGACAAGCACTCTAGGAGGTTGATGGAGCTTTGATTGTCAGTTATCAAGAGCTATCATTATTGGCCGCTTTTCTGGGATATGAAAATGATTTCCTAAGTGTGAAACCCATGTCATTACCTCAGTTGTCCGCAGCAACATCACTTTAGATGTAATAGAAAGAGGCAAACAAATGTGCTAGCCTGTCAAGCCCGCCCAGCTCAAACAGAAAGCAAAGAGAGAGAAAGGTGAAGGCAATCAGAGACAGTGCTGCTTAAACTGGAACGCTTAACATGAAAACATTTTTCAAACTAAATTTTAATTTCCAATATCATCTTTATTGTTTCTGGTCTATCTTCAACAGCTGTGTGTATGAGTAAGAACCTCAGCTGACATCTCTGTGTAAGCAATCTGACCATCTAAGTACCATCCTGTGAAAGTAAAAGCATTTCTCTTTATTTTTTCTTCAAATAACAAGCACTCCCTCCTCCTCCTCAACCTGAGCACCATTTCATCTTGATGAGATGGCAACTAGGCTCTGGAGTCGCATTGACTTGCTTGGGGTTTCTAATCATTGTCGTCTTTTCTCCCCCTCCTCCCGGGTCTGTTTCCTGAGCCGGGGAATGGAAGCCCACGCCAGCGCCAGGCTTTTCTGCTCCCAATCGATGCGGATCTGATAAAGATCCCTGGCTTTCCAAACGATTCGCACGCAGCAACGCCTGAGGAAGATCTGATAAGTGATTCTCTCCTCTGAATGTACGGCTGGAAAGATGCTGAGGAAACCAGACGTGCGCTGCTAAGCACACATATGGAAACTCTTTCACTCCTATAAGGCTGTAAACACACTGGGAAAACACACATTGCTCCCCTTATACACACACACTTGTCTGGCAGTAAAGTGGCTGTGCTCCAGACATGCCCAATTTGTTTCCTTTCATCCAGGACTAATGTCTTGCTCTACCCAGGGGCTAAGTGCCCCATTTGAAGCCCCTACTAGGACAGGCGGTTGCAACACATGGTTATTTGTTGTTTTTGTTTTATATTTTATGAAACCACATCATCTCTGCTGCTGGCGCATGCATGTAAGCAGGGGAACAATCGAATTAGCAGCGGACAATAACATGCTGATAATTTCTAGAAACATTTTTTAAATGTCACACTGTAATGACGAATGGGGAAAAAAAATCACTAATAGTCCTATGTAAATGTCATATTCAAATTATTCAATTACATCTGCAAGTGTGGGCCAGGTGATAATTTGACCGCTGCTTGGAATACCAATCTGGCTCTCGCCGGAGCTCTGGCGTAAGATAGACCCCAGTAATTTCCTGCTCCGAGGGATGCTTTCACAGTCATTATTATAAGTCTATTCCACTGGAAATATCTGCCATACTGGAGAGATATTAGAGTCATATTTTCAGTACTTTCACCCCAATGTCGCCTTCAGTGGGTGATATCTTAAGAGAGATATCACCCACTGAGAATTGAGAGAATTGGTTAAAAAAAAAAAAACTGGTGTGGGTTTTCAGTGATGGTTCTGTTATTCTCTGTTGTGATTTCCGTCTGCAAGTTTCCCTTACTAAAGCCTCTTACTCCTCAGTTAATAAAACTAAACTAGCAGTCACAGTGGTCCAGGGTAATAGGCTCATCTCATCAGTTGTCATTCACAGGGTTATGGGCCTATTAGAAAATAGCTGCATTTTTGCACAAAAGGGATTTAAAAAGGATGTGAGCTACTGTAGAGTGACACATTCATTTCAAATTAAGGAGGGCAGAAAAAAGGGGAGGGGAGTTGTTTTTCCACTTTTTTTTTTTTTTCTATTTTTGTAAAATGTAACCATGACCCTTCTCCGAAGCAGCCGGGGCACCTTGTTGTTCATGCAAACAGATGATGTCATTCTGAGTCACGGGTTGCACGTTGTGTTCGGGCACTTGGTGCAGATCCTCACATTTTTACTGCCTCCCTCAGACAGCTGGCATTTGCACTACAGGGGACCACAAGGGCAACCAACAATTAGCCTTTTCTCCACAAAAACTCCAGACAAAGACTGTTGAATAATCATAAAAGTAGCTTGAAGAATGGGCAGTTATACTTTCAGGACCTGCTTCACTTGTGCATCTAAGGATGAGAGGAAATACATAATGTTCCAGAAACTAATAAAAATTCTAATTTATATAATGTCATTCTTCTTATTCTTTGTTTGACAAGCGCTAGCTCCATCCATGATTATATTTTGCAGAAGTGCTTTCCATTCTGGCATCTCTCCACTGACCAGAATTGCAGTTCAGTGGACGAAATCTGTGGATGTTCCACGATGATGGAAGTGTGACATTCTTCCTGAACGCTCCAGGATTGGACTCTCCCAGTCAGCCGCTTGTGCACGTCTGCTTGAGGTTCACACTTTGGCGCGTTTGTCACTTTGAGAGCATCTGGTTTAATTTGATTTCTGAGCTTGGCCACCCTGCAATTTTCTGTGCTTTTAGTGTAACCGTTGCCTACTGGGTGCAGCCAACAGATAGTTCCACAAATAAAAGGGTTTAAACTTCTATTTTCTGCATGGCTTTGCCCAGCATTGCAATCAACTCAAAGAGGCCTGTTTGCTTATTGCCAGTTTTATGGAAAAATCTCTTCATATTTCAGTATGATTAAATGGGAATGATTACATTCATTGGCACAGTTTACGATTTGTGACTGACCAGCTTTGTACATCTTTTGGCCAATCTGTCTTTGAAAAATAGCTCCAGCAGTTAGATTGGATTGAGAGCATCTCTGAGAATCAATTTTCAGGTCTTACCACATCTGGTTCTCAATAGGATTCAGGTTTGCAACTTGGCCAGACCATTCTAGCTCTTCAAAATGTGTGCTCTAAGTCATTCCAACATCATTTTCGCTGCATGTTTAAGTTTGTTTTCTCACTGAAAGGAAAAATCTCAAGCCTTGACCAAACTCTAACAAGTTTTGTTCCAAAACTGCCCTGTATTTATTTGGCTTCACCCTTCTTCCCATGGACTCACACCAGTGTGGGGGCACTTGCTGCATAAAAGCATTCCCATACCATGATTCTACCACCACCATGCATCACCTCTGGGTTGCCTAGGATAGTGTTTTTGCTCAATTTAGCCAGAGAAGCTTCAAAGTAAAATTGTTCAATGAACTGAATCACAATTGCCATTGCAAAATCAGTGTGTGCAGCATCGCAATTGTTAATTACGGCTTTGATAAAGTATTTGTTAGAATATAATATTTTATGCTTTTAATATAAATACATTTGGTATTTGACATTAACTTATTTCTCACATCACATGTATTTCTGCAGTGGACGAGATGCTTAAAGAGCCAGAAGTTGTTGGGACATTATAAAATTATTAAAATTAAGCAATTAAATATTTTCTTGGAATCATGCGGCCCTTGTCTAAGGTTTTGACATACAGATTTATTTCCTTTTCCAGAAAATGCATTGAATATGTGAGATGTTCAAAGTTTGGGATATTGTTTCATAACCTAAACCTGCTTTTAACTTTTTCACATCTTTATTTCTTCTGAGGACTTTACAGAACAGATGGATTTATAAAGAGATTACAATATGTATAGGCTGACTCTTCTATTTCTGGAGGCACTTGGCTGTACTGGTCTGTATTTATATTAGATTTAAAAAAGCTGATTACATACTCACACCATTCTATTTACAGTTATGCACTGCTTAGTGTTAGTCTATTACATAAAATCCCAATGAGATGCATTGAAGTTTGCGGTGATGTGACAAAATTTGCAGAGGTTTAAGGGTTATAACAACTTTAGTTGTGCTTTAAATGCCACAACTAAAGTTCAGATTTACAACTTGATTATTAATTGGAACTTGATGTCAACATTTTATCCATAAATAAAACTCTAAAGTAAAAATTCTCTCCCTTTTGTTGCACTTTTTGCTGATCTATATGAGCATTTCTTGCAGCGTTGCTTAGGGAAGGATGCTTTTCATCTACCTCCTCGCCGTATGCTCCGTTCTCTATAACGCTGCGTGTTCAGATCTCTTCCCGATCTGTCTTTAACAACGTTTCCTTCCCCTCTAATTTCATCTGCTCTATAAAAGCACAAGAGATATCATGTCTTCTCCTTGTGAAATCTACAAGTGTTCAATCTTTAATTCAATGAGGAGCTCTCGTCTTTCCAACTTGCACTTTCAGTTGAAAGGCTTCGCTCGTCGGGACTTTTCCTCAGCTGGGCTCTCAGTTGATACAGGTGCTTTCAGAAAATGAAGCCTTTTGCAGGAACAGTTGAAGCTGTCTATCTTGTTTGCAGATTACTGCTCGCATTGAAAGCCCCTGTAGAGACGAGGAGCAGGCTGGAGCTCGAGTCCGGTCTAGCCTTCTCCCCAATCCTCAAAACTCACCTCCAGAATGTTAAACATGGCTGCCGTGGGTGCCTCTGAATCGCTGGACTGTGTCTCTAGGGGGAACGGGGAAATTGAGCCCTGGCTCTTCCTAATAGGTGGTAAAGTGTTAAGTTCCAGAGAAATGGACTGCAAATTTAACCTGGAATGGAAATTGATCCCATTACCTAGTGCTTGGACTGCTGGGAGAGGTAGCGGGGGGGTGGGAATGAGATGATAACTGAACACAGAATGGAAAGAAAAGAGAGATGGAGGAGAAGGAAGGAAGAGAAAAATGGAAAAGCCATAGAGAAAAGGCAAGGAGACACGGAGCGTATGTGATTAGAGGTGATAGGATGGCAGCGGGTGTTGTCTCCTGCCTGGACTGACAGGCTGGCTGACTCTGTATCAGTGTGGTGCTAATAGCTGACCGCCACTGGGCCAGATGGAAAATGGAATGGAAAAGGCAAAAGGAGCGGGCAGCCAGCAGGCTCTGAAGGGATGATACACCTCCTGCTGGGGGTTTCCACCAACAGATCTGTGGCGTCTTGGTGAGTGGCGCTTCTGTGAGACCAAGTTAGCAACGGTGATGGGATTTGGCAATGCTCAGGCTTTTCAGAAATGCAACGGCTTTGAAAGTTAATAACGTTGCAGGAGGCATCGAATCACAAACAGATGAAATATAATATGTTTAATATGAATAAAAGCTCTTTTCTTGGTTAATATCTTATTCCTGCTTTATTCCTCAGATACATCCTGCCCTGTCTTTTAGTTCCTATTATCAGTCATCATGGTGCATGCTCACACTACTTTCTTTCTCCCTTTTCCCCAGAACCCATGCACGGCCCGCGGCGCCTGGAGGTTGTGGACATCCAGTCCAGACAGGTGACCATCCGCTGGGAACCGCTGGGCTACAACGTGACCCGCTGCCACAGCTACAACCTGACCGTCCAGTACCGCTCCAGAGTGGCTGGCAAGGAGGAGACCAGGGAGGAGGTGTGCTATGAAGCCCAGAGCCGTGACCCACAGCACACCATCCACAACCTGACGCCCTTCACCAACCTCAGCGTCAAGCTGGTGCTGCACAACCCAGAGGGGGTGAAGGAGAGCACCGAGCTGGAGGTTCAGACGGATGAAGATGGTAAGTGAAACAAAATCATCTGTATACAACAGTATACTACTACTCATGTGGTAGCAGCACTTCTATTAGTAGCTATATTAAAATATAAAAGTCTGTATAGCAGTATTCCCTCTGTTTTTAAAAATAAAGATGTTTCTCATTCTGTTTTTTTTTTTTATTTTCATCATTATGCACACATGAATAATGCTTAAATAAATCTCCATTCAGTTCCATACTTTTTATAAACTGATAACTAACCCTGAATTATGAAGATATTTTTGCTAAATTATGACATAGTGAAACCATTTTAACATGAAAAATGTGTCTCTTAAAATCAAGTTACCATCATCCAGGTAAACCAAGGTTGTAAATGGCGGCTCCATCATAACTTTCCAATATTTGAGAAGTCACTTTGATTTTCCAGCACTGATTTAAACATACAGTTGGATGGCCATGTCTTTAAAGCAGCCAACTGCAGGCTAGCTAAATGAGCATGTAGCCTGAAGGGGTTGGAGGTCAAGTTTGCTAAAAGAAAAGAAAACCTACTGCTAAAGTATTCAAAATCAATAGGTAAATATAATAGATGACATTAGTATAACTGAACTCCATATAGTCTTATGGACTTAAGAGTAATTGATCCACTTAGATATCAATTAAACCATTTTAGACATTATTCTGGAATTACTCTACTTTTCCTCAAGATTATTGTCTTATGATAATCCCATTCCTATTATACACAACAGATACATAATACGGTATTGCCTTGCTTAGAGCCATAGGAAATAACAGAGTTGTTTCATTCCAGGCTGCTTTGTTAATACAACAATATCTATTATGCAGCTACAAAGACAATGGTTGTGGATTTTTATGGTATTCTTTATTTGTTGACAATTATATTAGATCCAGATGTTTTTGTGAATGTATAAGCCACATTTATTCTTTACAACCTATAAATTATGATTTCTAAAATTGTAAGTTTGTGTTATTGTTGCTAGTTTCAAGCCATTAAAATTAAGAAACTTTCACCAAACTTTCACCAAACTTACACAAACGATACCGCTGTATTATTCACCATTTCCATTAAACGTGCCTACAAATTTTTTTAACGAGCAAGAATAAATAATTGCCACACAGTAAACAGCCGTCTACGCAGTTTGGGTTGTTGAGATGATTTAACCATATTTTTCTCCAGTTTGACTCTAGCGTGTTGTGTTGCTGCTGCACCTCCTTCAAAGATGAAAGAGGTTCTGTGTTGCCTCAGCAGACACAGGAAATGAACTCCATTGAAGTCTCAAGGAACGCTGGCCGCCTGATAGCTAACAAACAAGCTCAGATGACGAAAAGAGAGTCATGTCTGGCTCAGATATCTCAGCTTGAAAACTTAAAAGTGGCAACTGTTTCTTGCTATCTGACTGCTTTGGGTGTCTGTCTGTTTGGGCCCCCGTGGGAAAGAGTGAACAGACAAGGTGTAGTGGTTGTTGAGTTCTTCAAGATACATCCTGGAGAAAAATAAAATGTCTCCTCATCATTCTGTCCCACTTCCAGAATGAAAGCTATTCACACGAGGGGTTAAAGAGGCAGATCTCTGACACATTGTTTCAGTAAAAATAAACCCAGGTGAATATTTAAAATTCTCTCTCTTTCCTCTGGCATCTGAAAGGTATACCCCTGTTTGCTTCAAGTGAGCTGATCAGACTTTACCTTACTGCTACCAGTTCTACGTTTTCTCTCACGTCTGACCTGCCATTTCTGATTTTAACCAATTCAAATGTTGTTGTTTTTTCTTCGGAGGACTGCTATGAAGAAAGTAACGGAGGAAAAATGTTCTGTATGTTCTGTGACGCTTTGGTCCAGTAAGCAATTTTCCCCACAACTTAGTCAGATATGAATAAATTGAAAAAAGATTAATTAAAGTAGATGCTCTTAACTTATGCATTTATGGTTCCAACTTCTGGATATTTCATTGGTGGATCTCTGATTCCAATTGATAGGTATTTTCCTTTCGAACCTAAATAAAAGAAAGAACCACAGACAACGTATATGAATTTTACGTGGAGCTTTTGCAAAAGGAGAAGGCTTTGAGAACTCCTGGGAGAAGGCTCTGAGAACCCTTCCTCCGAGGAATCCACAGAGCATTCTGGGCTGCCCTTACAACGGCTCCTGTTTTTATTGTCTAAGAAGGACAGGCAAGGGGGCAGTCAGGAAAAACAACAGAGGTCATAAAGCTTCTGCATGTCCAGTCTGTGTGAAATACAATCCTCAGGGAAACATAAGGCCAAAACGAGGCAGGTTCCCAAAATCATCTTATCCCTTTCAAACTATGCACATGGATTTTATTGAACTTTCACAAAGTGGGCCATATAAATATTGTCTGGTGATGATTGATGCTTTTTCTAAATGGGTTGAAATAGTTCCAGCAAAGCATGCAGATGCTTTGACAGTAGCTAAGGCTATTTGTAAAACTATCATCCCAACACATGGCATCCCACAGACTGTGTATAGTGACAATGGACCACATTTTGTAAACCGAGTGATACAAAACATGGCTACACACTTGGGAATGACATTAAAGAATCACTGTGCCTATCGGCCACAGAGTGCAGGGCTGGTGGAAAGAACAAATAACTCCTGGGAGAAGGCTCTGAGAACCCTTCCTCCGAGGAATCCACAGAGCATTCTGGGCTGCCCTTACAACGGCTCCTGTTTTTATTGTCTAAGAAGGACAGGCAAGGGGGCAGTCAGGAAAAACAACAGAGGTCATAAAGCTTCTAACCCAAACATCTAACAACCCAGGTCCAGATGTGATATCTGATCAAAGGTCTGAGCCCGGTTCAAATCTCGGTCAATACTGTCAAGAAAACAAAATACGACTGCTCACAGGTGGTTACTAAATTAGGAGGTGTTCTTGCAAAAGGGTTTAAAGTCTGAGAAACTCAGTGTTATCTATTTCTCGTAAAGTTGAACAGACAGTAGTGACCTCCAGGTCATTTAAAGAAGAGAACACTTTAAACAGAAAATCACAAAGATCTATAGACTTAATGTGAACTAGAGTAAGAAAATAAAATGATAATATCAAAAAATCTCTAACACCAATATTGTCAACAACAAGAAGGCTGATGAATTTTTAGAAGAATTTTTATTGACAGATTGAAATCAGTGGGAGGAGAAAAGCTATATAAAGTTATTCTATTTACAGTTTAGACAAACTAAAGACAGAAATCTTAAATTTAACCCAACTTAAGTATTTTTTACCTTGAAAATGTCATTTTTACCTCCAGGTTTGTAAAAAACAAACATGTCTGTGTGTTTGCCGCCACAGTGCCAGGAGCTGTTCCTCTGGACTCCATCCAGGGGAGTCCCTACGAGGAGAAGATCATCCTGAAGTGGAGAGAACC
This sequence comes from Xiphophorus couchianus, assembly GCF_001444195.1. Lineage (NCBI taxonomy): Eukaryota > Metazoa > Chordata > Actinopteri > Cyprinodontiformes > Poeciliidae > Xiphophorus > Xiphophorus couchianus. Next base: position 22,102,333 of record NC_040233.1, read on the forward strand.
AGCGCAGACGTACGGAATCATCACACAGTTTGAGGTACGAAAACACCAAAGATACAATGCGAACTCTGACTTCATCATGTGCTAAACCGTTGTCAAAAGTTTTTTTTATTATAACGCCTCCTGGAGAATACTGAAATCCAATGTTTGGATTTTAACTTTGTAAATTGGCACCAGCTAAATAAGTTGATTGCTGGCTTACTCTATAATAAATGAGCAGGATTTTTTTTTAGGGAGCTTTTCGTTAGAAATATAAATATTTATGAACCGATTTATCCCAGTCTGCTAGTGGTGCTTAGTGTAATGATAGATTCAGATTCTTCTATCATTAACTTTGGTTCATTATCGTGTTTTATTCTCTTTGTTTACCATACAAACTATTTTGCGGCTTGATTTTGCTCCTTTGACCAGACACCATTTTGTACTTTCATGGTTTTTGACATGTCCTTAAAAAGTGAGAATGACCTAAAGTGCAAAACAACCAAAGCGCAGAATACAGGACAAGTGGGGAAAATGTCCTTTAAGATAGGCCCAAATAGAATTGAGTTGCTCTCTTTCTTGTGATGAAAGAAATATTTCAAAAACTGCCTTTTGTATTGTGGTATTTTTGGCTGATATTAAAATTTGGCTGATATCTTAAATTTCTTTAAGAAGGCTTATACTTCTCTATGCACTGTAGTTTTGGAACAGGCTTGTTCTGAATCTTAGTAACAAACTTTATCCTTTTGTCCTGCTAGACTAATCTGACTTCAAAAGAAAATGCAGTTTCTAAAATACATGTTAAACACGGCACAGTTCATTACAGAAAGACTCTGTCCAGGAGCCTCTTTACTCATGGATAATTTAGTCTCAGCAGAAACTTACGGTGTATGATATGTACACACTGACCTTAACCAACTTAAGGTGGAAGTAATCCACCAGCCTTTCCCACAGATTGATTCTCCTCGGTCAATCTTTCCTCTTGTCACCGTTTGCTCCAGTCTGACAGCCCTGCTCCTCTTACAAGCTCGGCAGATTAAATAGTGAAAGAAATGTAAACTGTGCTCCTCCGTATGCCACTTTCCCCGACAGACAGGTTCGCCATCAGGTCACTCAGATATAAAATATTTTCTGTAAGCCTATGTTTATTCAAGTGTGCAGTGCAGTGTTGTGTCTTCCTCGCAGTTATATAGCAGGGACGGCGTGTCGGCAGAGTGCAGGAAAACAAAGAATGCATGTTTGCTGCGCGCGTAATTGCTTTTAGAGAAACATGTTTCAGCTGTTTGTCTTTGTGAAAAATTCAGAGTGCAGGTAAAAGCATTCAGGGCCTGCCACATGGTCTGCACTGGTGATCTGTCAGGTTTTCTCATATTTATCTCAGGGCAAATATGGTTCACATTATAAAACACCTACCCCAGGCTATAATAATATGCATGTGGTGCAATTAAATCTCTGTCTTAAAAGCTTTAACAACATAATAAAATATGGAGAGAGCTATAAGTCACTGACATTATGGCATTTGGAGGTTTTAATACACTGACAACCTTCTTTTTTTATTTTAGAGGAAATATATTGCTAATATTCACATCATCTTGTTTAAAAGAGGATGGCAGATGAAGATTGTAACCAAGCCAGCAGCTTGCTCCAGGTATTGCTCTGTGATCTGGTTGATGTAAGAAAAAAACTTTGTCAGTTGTGCTGATATAAACCAGGAGCTGCTTACAGTACTTTCAGTATTATTCTTTAACTTAAAACAGTTGGGAAAAACTGCTGTTTGCTGCAAACATAAGTGTTTGTAGAAAGTTCAAAGAAGTAAAGTTCCATTTCAAGTGTATTATTTTTTCACCTTAAAACTGAAATGGAAGGGAAATAATCTGAAAAGGGTATTTTGCATTTCTACTGAGTCCTTCTGACCTCCTGGTACCAAATTTGCTGCAGCTACATCTCCAAGTCTTTTGTTATACGTCTTTGTGAGGTTCTCACAGTCCAGACACTGATCTTCTTTTCCCAGTCTTCTTTGTAAAATAAACTTAAACACATGCAAATTTTATGGAAAATGTCTCTGAACATAAATATTTAAGTTTTATTGCAAATCCTAAATTGGATTCATGACTTTGCTCTGGTCTAAACCAGGAGTCTTAAATACAGATCTGTCTTCCTAATGTTTTGATTCAGGCAGCTTTCTAGCAGATTCACCATTAAGAGCTGCAGGACACGGAGCCCAGGGAGTTTGAACTGTTATCTCGTAGCTTTCCTGTCTGGTTAGGATTGTTCTAGTAAACCTTTCTTCCAGTCTTGAGTGTTGTGCAGCATCCAAATGTCTTTTTTTTTTAGCTCCATTTATCTTTTTTTTCCTTCATCTTCTCAGAGATGCTTGTGTTTTGGCAGGAATGCCATGATTTGAAAACTTTAATGGTTTTGAACCCAAAACCTTTTTTTATACTTTAGTGTACATTTATATTGCATAATATTAGTACAGTCTATAAAATTATAAGTCGATGAAATATTTTGTTTGTGTAAATCAGGGGTGTCAGACTCCAGTCCTTAAGGGCCGCTGTCCTGCGGTTTTTAGATGTGCCACAGGTACAAAACACTGGAATGAAATGGCTTAATTACCTCCTCCTTGTGTAGATCAGTTCTCCCAGCCTTGCTAATGACCTAATTATTCTGTTCAGGTGTGGTGCAGCAGAGGCACATCTAAAAGTTGTAGGGCAGTGGCCCTCCAAGACTGGAGTTTGACACCTGTGGTGTAAATGGAAACTTTTGCTCTTTTTAAATTAGGGCTACTGTGATACAATTGCAAAGACGAAACAAATTGAAAACAGCACTATTGACACTCCCATTGAACACTAACTATAGATTATTTAAAATCCAGGTTGTTATCCCTGATATTTTTACTGTATGTGTAATAGAAAAAAACTAGTTCTTGATTTCCATCCAAATTTGTTTCTAAAATCTCATCTCTATTTTTGTATTTGTTTCATCTTGTGAGCTGGGTCTATCCTTGCACCGTTACTTTGTATTCATAATTGCAGCTGCTCTTTGTCGGATTGTCTTACTCCACACTCTACCAACACAATCTGTTTCCCATTTTGCTTTTTTCCATGAGTTTGGATAGATTTTCTTAACAATGTCATTTTGTTTTCTTCAAAATTTCTCCCTATTTAAGTATTTCAGGGATGGTAAAATCATTTGTGTTATGAAAGCCATCGAATTGGACATTTACCTCCCTCAGGTTGGAAAAATGTAAGCCCAGCTAAATGAAACGGCGTGATGTATCGGGTCAAATCAGCCCCCAAATTAATTTGCTCAAATAATTCTGCAGCTTTTTTTCCTGTCAGATCCATTAGGATTGTGAAAACCTGCCCAGTGTCGACAAGTCATTTCCAACTTCTCTGCCTGCAGTGTTATGATATTGGTTTTTGGCATCACAGACTCACTTCACGGACAAAGACTAAATGAGAAAGCCTTGAAGCATTTCAAAACTTGATGGACACAAATTATGCAGCACTCCAGATTCCCTTTGTGTCCTTTAATTGGAATTATAATGGAGGTTTTCTTTTTACATGCAGAGGCATTTTCTTAAAGTAGGACTTTAGAATTATTCAAAATGGATATTAACAAAAACACTCACCTTAATGCTTCCCTCCAGAGTGCCCTGTGTTTATTAATGGAGGAGAAATACATTAGAGTATTTGGTCTCTCTTTGAAATCACCAGCAGGGATTCATCTTTGCCTTGAAAACATGTCACTGCTTTTACAGTCCCCATCTCCACAGGCCATTTCTGCTTTTTTTTTTTTTTTTTTTCATACGTACTCGTACATGCATGAAAATCTTTTACAGGCTGAGTTTACACAAAGCAATCCTGCGGTGTAGTCTGACTTGTTAAATACGTGTGAAACAAATTGAATTCGTTCAAATAAATAACATAGTAGAGAAGATTAATTTCAACCACATTTTCCTGCTCATGTTTCTCTGCTATTGCAGATCTTTGGTGAATCTAAACTTGGGGGTCATGCAACTGAAAAAGTTCAGCTTAATGTTGTTAAAGTTGGCTGATATTTATGATCCAAGATGCTGAACATGTACCATAGCAATACTCTCATATTCTTCATGTTTAAATCCATGATATTTTTTTGTGTTGCCAATTTAGATTGCAAACAAATGAAGCAAAACCCAGAGTTTCCAGGGCAACTAAAAGACTATTCTCTGGTTTTTGTTTTTTTTTAATGCTAGATCTCCTATAAGGCGGTGAGCTCCTTTGACCCCGAGCTGGACCTCTCCAACCAGAGCGGGAAGGCTGTGAAGCTGGGCAACGAGACCACCCACGTGTTCACGGGCCTCTACCCGGGCTCCACGTACTCCTTCACGCTGCGCGCTAGCACAGCCAAGGGCTATGGCCCCCCTGTCATAACCCAGTTCACCACCAAAATTTCAGGTCAGCAGGGTCAATGGAGTCCTGGTGTCACTAATGCAGAATATGTTGTGCAACACTCACTGCTGATGGAGATGCTAAACATGCACTTCTTTTTTCATTTGCAGATAAAATTTGATAGGACAACACATAAATCCTTACAACTTGCTTTAAACATAGCAACAGTTCTTCTACAGAACTTATTGTGGACTTAAATAGTTTTCTTTTTATTACATGTTTAGCACAGTAAATTAGAATAGAACAGCAGTTCATTTACTTAAAATGAGACTCATAAAATATACATTTTATGAGCAATATTTCAAGCATCTTTGTCTATTTTTTTTTTAATTGATGTTAGTTTCTCTGGCAAAAAAAATATAAAACACGGGTTGAATAATGAATTATCAGACATGTATGTAATTAATTTATATACTGGTTTTTCACCACTTCATGATCTGCTAAGTCATACTTGATTACTTCAACCTGTTTATGGACTGCAGGTGGAAATAAGATCTTTTTCTATAATCTGGTACAATGCATCTCTCCTTTAAGAAGGTTAATGAAATGTACATTTTCTCTGTATAAATAAATACACAGTATAAACAGTATTTAATACAGAAATTGTAAGATATGGCCAATACTGTCAAGCGATGGATTCATTGCTAAAGAATCTGTATGCTCTGTTTCAAAGCTAGCTATTGGAAAGTTAAGTGGAAGGATGCCCAAGCAGTAAAAGGGGCTTTTTAGAGAATATTCACATTAGTTAATATTCCTGTCAATGTAGCTTTTCAGCTGTAGTCTCCAAGGCAGGTGACATGAGTACTACAAGACTTAAAATACAGTGCTTACATTCATAAAATGCAATGTCCATTTAATAAAAGATTTATGTAATACAATTTCAGAGCAAATGGTCACATACTTGACCGTCCCCCAGTATTTAGATAATCCATGTACTTTTCTGAAGTCTTGCGTTTTTTTAATGAAAATACCCATTTTTCAAAATCTTTTCTGATAGCAAAGATTCATCAAAATTAACAGAAAAATTTAACTACATCACTGTGTTGAATGAATTTACCGTACACAACATTAATGTAACTTTTTTTCATCCAATTCACATGCCAAACTTTGATTCTGATCAAACCTTTCTGCTTGTTTTTATCTTACTTTAGCTCCCTCTATGCCAGCTTATGACCAGGAGACCTCTCTGAACCAGACGGACAACACGGTCACTGTGCTGCTCAAACCCGCACAGAGCAGAGGTGCACCCGTCAGGTAGGCTCCCACAATAACGACACGGACGATACATCGCAGTGTGAAGAAAAGACAACACAATAAAACTCAGAACCACCATCAGCAACCTAAGAATTATCAAAGAGCTTGTTTTTATCAATACCCCTCTGTGAAAGTGAGTTACCAGAGAATTCAGCGCCTTACTGTACACATCTGAGCTTTATTTGTTTGTGGATTTTGATCTTGTAAAAAAAAGAAAAAAGCCTAGCCTTTGAAGATGAGAACAAAGCTTGGTGCAGCCAAGGCTAGCTTCAGGATCTTTCTCCTATATGTGTCTTTCATGTAGCACGCTGCCCACCCTGAGCCACCACAGGCTTCTGGGGGAGTGAGGGAATTTACCCTGCTTTGTGCTGAATATATTACTCATTATTAAGGAAAGACAGCAGGTGTTTCCTTTTAAAAGCCAGTTTATTGCATAAAAAGCCTCTATTTTGGCTCATGAAGGCCCCTGCAGGTGTCTGGAAGGGGTTATTGGGCAGATTTTGTGTGATGTTATCTTACCTCAGCAAGCAGTAGGATCAATCAGCTTAAAAAATGAACCGAAAAGGGTTACACTACAATCACAAACAATTTTATGTACACTAATTAGTCAGCACAGTCAAAGAAAATACATTTATTTTGACTTCATTGCATACGGGATCACGTATCTTATATAGCTAGCAGTTCTGTAAGATGTATAACAGATTTGTGCTAAAAAAAAACATCTGTTGTCTGGTCATTTCTGCCTTTTTAGATCTCCTTTCAGGATGAGCTTTTGTTTAGTTTGGGTCTCTTGTCACTTTAAATCCAAATAAATTGCTGCTGGCCATGCCATCCAATTCAGAATTTACACTGACATGTGAAAATGACTGCAAACATATGCAGAATTATACAACTGTAGATCTTTCTAAGGCAAAAGTAGAACCTCCTGCACAACCAACAAGAATACAGCAAATGGTTTCTGGATGGTAAGTCAACAACAAAAGATTTGTCTTTTCCAGCAGCCATTGTACAGCGCATACAGCGGTAAAAGCAGCTGACCAAACATGATAGAAATAAGCTTCGTTTGCTAGGTGATGGATTGGGCTTCACTGGAGTTGCTAGGTAACGGGCTGGGTTTCACTGAGGTTGATAGGTGAGGGGCAGTATCTGTTGATTTGTGATGTTATATTCTGAAAGTTTTTGAAATGGATCATTTGCCAGACACCAAAAACTGACTGGATGTTGTTTAAAAAAAACAAAACGCTTGGACTGTTTTTAGAAGCAGTAGAGACCCAAATCGAAGTATAGCAGTTCCCCTTTAAGTGATACAGAAATAGAGAAAAACAACTTTCTGCTCTCTCTTTCTGAATCAGGTTTTTTTCAGCTTAAGAGTGTTGTTTCTTTGGTTTTTGTGTGAGACTGGAACATGTTCTATTTTTTTAGATATTTTATGAGGGTATATTTTGGGACCATTGTTAAAGTTTAAATGTGTACCATGTGACTGCAGCCATCTGCTTACCCTTCCTTTACTAAGAATCAGGAAAGAACAATGGAGAGCAGAAGGGACTGTCCTAATTTTCTTTAAACCATTCTTTAAGAGGAGAATGATTATTGTTTTGGAAGACTAATATGGTACATAAGATCCAGTTTGTGGTGGATTATCTCTTCCTCACATATGTTAAACAACATTGTTGTTATTATCAAATATTTGATTCAGTAGTTGTAAATGCATTGTTTTATATATTTTTTGTCATTTTGTTGTATTTACTGTTGACATCAACTTTTTATTTAGACCAACTGTCTATGTTAGCTATAATATAGCTTGATATAGACAGATTTCTTTGTGCAGAAAACTATCTTAATATAGGTTTCTTGTATCTGTCGGTACACTGAAAAGAACAAAATCTTACCAAAGATTTTTGGTTTAGTTTGTAGTGAAAATATCACACTTGAAATAAGACAAAACTAACTTACAAGTAACTTTTCAGCAAGAAACAGGAGCTTGTTTTGAGTAAATAATTCCTTAAAGTTGGGAAAGAAGTACTTGTTCAATTGGCAAATTGTTTCACTTATAACAAGACAGTTTTGCCTTGCTACAAGTGAAATAATCTGCCAATGGAACTGGTACTTTTACTTCAATAGTAAGGATTTACTTACTTAAAACAATCTCTTATATCTTGCTGAAAGGTTACTCTTATTTCAAGTGTATTAAGATATTTGCACTAGAAACTAGACCAGAAATACTTTTAAAGATTTTGTTTTTTGCAGTGTATCAAGTAAATAAATATAAATTTCAGCTTCTGGATACAAGGGGTTTCTAGAAATGATTCTACAAATGATTTGGGTTCTGATACAATTGGTCATGATGCTTTTAAGATGTATATTTGTTTGGAGACCATGCATCCTTATCATTAACAACAATGTGCTGCGGTATAATAGTCTACTACATTAAGCCCCAGTAACTACATTGAAATTTGTAGCTATATTGTGACAAAATGCGAAAAAGATTTGAGATAGAAAAGTACTTTTGCCAATCACTACTACAGAACGCTAGGATAACAAGTAAGCTCGCTTCTACACAGTGCTCTACAACGCCTTAAAGGAGAGTGACAAACACTTGGGCTTGCTGTAAAACTCAATTTTACACTATCAGCTCATGTGGGTCCTTTAAAGATTACAGCCTGGAGATCTTTAGTCAGGCTTGTCAGCTCATGTTTACCATATGTGCAGCTGTCCAGATAAATGCCCGGGCACCAGACGTGGAAGCCCGAGCAAGTAAGACAGAGTGATGGGTTTTTAATTTTCTCACAGGTACAATTCAGATGGCCTTACCCAGGCTGCCATTCTTTCTGCAGAGTAATTACAGAGCTCTAATTATAATTAACAGATGCTCAGAAAATTGGAGCTTCTACTCATTAGAACACTGGGCTGCTTAACTGTTTACCAATGGAGGGAGAGCGCACCAAAAGGGAAGAAAAAAATGAATTTAGTTAAAACCAGTGTTGCATTGGCTAATCTTCAACAAAAGTGTGCAGTGATGCTTTCCCTAAATGGTATCTGATGTATTTAAAATGCGGTCACACTGTGTGCTTGTGAATAATTGAAGAACAGAGAAAACAATGTATTTTGATACAGATGTTTAGTTTTGCAGAGCATGAATGTTTAATGAGTCCCAAGATATTCCATTAAAAAAATTAATCCGTAAAGTTCACCGCACGGCACAACCGCAGCTCAAAACTAATTGAGGCATCCTTTGATCACAGCACAGCCTTCCCTCATCTAAACTTTAGAGGTCCACAGGTCCGCAGCTCTTTTCCCCACCTTCTCGCTTCTCTTCAATCTCTCAGGACGTAAAGGCCAGCGGGCAGTCTTCTTGTGTGCACACGCTGTTTTCAAATATGCATTGCAAAAAGGAGAGGAAGCGGTAAAGGGCAGCAAATAGGAGAAATTGGGATTCAGGTCCAAGAACAGATGCTGGTGTACTTTTTGAAGGTGCTTTCTACCTCCACCCTGTAAGGGAGAAATTGGACTTTTGAAAAATTGAAGGTGACTGATTTTATTCAGAGGAGGATTCACTGTTTACCTGAGCATTGATGTAGATGTAGCGATTCCCCACGTTTAAGGAATATGAAGATGGATGGATGGATTTTTAATCTGTCCAGCTTTCAGTCCATCTACTTACAGCTTTGGAAATAATTAAGAGACCACTTAAAATCGTCTGATTTTACTTTTTATAGGTATATGTTTGAGTAAAATGAACATTGTCCATTTATTCTATGAACTACTGACAACATGTATCTGACATTACACTCAAAAATTCAGTATTTATTTGCAGAAAATGAGAAATGGTCAAAGTAAGAAATAGATGGAGTGCTTTCAGACCTCAAACAAGTTCATATTCATTTAGAAACAACAATACTAATGTTTTGACTTAGGAAGAGTACGCAAATCAATATTTGGTGGAATAACCAGGAGGTTTTCAATGGGCTCTTAATTTTTTTATAAAGCTGTATATCTGTTTGTTCATTAATTTCCTATCTATCAATCTATCCATCTGTCTTTTTCATCCATCTCTACATCTTTCCATCCATCCTACTGTCTATTCATTTTTCTGTCGCCAATCATTTTTTTCCATCTATTCATTTATTCTTCTATCAGGCCTTTGGTCCAACTTTAACTTGTTCCATCTTTCTATGTTTCTTTCCATCATTTTTCTATCTTGAAAGCATTCTGTCCATTATCTGTTTGTCTCTAAATTCACCTTTCTATCCCTTGTTTCCACCTTTTTGTCCGTTCTTCCATGCAATCTTTTTTTTTTTTTTTTCAAGTGTCAAAATGTAGATATTTAAAACCTGTCCTTAACAGAAATATATCCAGTAAAATTGTAAGGCACTTTTATTTTTAAGATTGGTAGTAAGTACTAATCTGAGAGACGGATGAAGAAAATGTTGAAGCCCCGATGTCCAATTAAATTTAGCCTTTTCCATGCTTCTTTTTTCAACAGTAGTGAGTATCATGTTCTGATTTTCACTTCATAAAATCAACTTTAAAGGGTTGATGAAAAAAAAATTTGACATGGGAGAGACACTTATCCACTGCACTGCAGAGCAGAGCAGCATCAAGCTTGATTTGATAATGCAATCTTGCATGCTAATTGGGTTTAGGAGGCAATAACCCACCAGACGTTTGACTTTCAAGCATCAGATGTTCCACACAGGAAGGGAAGCTGCACTGGAAGATCTCTTGATAGCACAGGCTCAAACAGATGACAAATACTGATTCCACTTAAGCAGAAAAAAATAATATTTTAGATAAACATTTGCTGAAGGAATCAATATTTATTTCTATATGTATTTTTCATTTGTGTTATTGCTAATGAGTGTAACATTCCTAAGTTGGATTTTGCTCCTAATCTCCCAGGCCAACGTGTGAAGCCGGGAACATTTTTTACCAGAGGGGACACTGTTTCTTTAAGAGGATTAGCCAACTGTCTATCAGTCATGTCGTGTTAAACTAATGTTTGCAATGGCCCCTCGTCAGCGCCAGCATACGCCTCCTCACTCCGTAACATCAAAATAGATGTTTACATGCTTCTGCTGGGGAAAAAAATGATTTGGAACGCTTTCCTTATCATCCACACCACTAAATCAGCCCTTCTCTCTCTTTCTGCAATAACCTTTGCCTTGAGCGTCTCCTGTAGCCTGTAGCATTAGATTATCTTTGCTTAACCGTGGCCTGATATTAGTTAAGGGATTTTCTTGCAACCTAAAATAAGCCCCAACTTTCTTTGATCACAGCACAGCAAACCCTAATGACTATGCCTAAGTGTAACTTAACTCGCTGCTTTTCACCATTTAACAGCGTATGTAATCTATGGTACCTTCTAATTTGTTTGCTTTATTGCTTTTGCAGACACCAGGGGAAAAATAAATAGTAAGAAGATGGAGGTGAGGAGGAAGGATGCAGGGTCAGGAGAAAGCGTAACTTGCAACCGCTTTTAAATCACACATATAGGCAGAGAGAGGCATCAGATTAACATTAACCCAAGACAGTGATTGAAAATGCCTCCCATCCTCATTCCGGGATCTACTCAAACGACCCACAGTCCTCCCCCTATCAGCCCACATGAAAAATAAATCTGGGTTTCAGGTCACAATCCGGTCGATTTCAAGTCAATCCGCCATAATTGGTTGATGTCACATGGCGGTGCAGCTGAAATCTATCGGGCGGCGAGGCTGGAGGAGGCCTAATTGGTGTCAGTTCAGGTTGCAGTGCCGCTGCGGGAATGCAGGTCTCCCCTCTTGGCCTCTTGTGGAAGACCACTCATAACAGCTTACAAGGCTCTCCTGATACCAGTTCTCTCTTCAGCCAGCTTTGTCATCACATTATCTCTGTTCTGAAGGAATTATAGGACGTTTGGAATTAGATACATGATTTTTCCTCCATGAGAAATCTTAAACAGATGTGAAAATCACTTTACATTTGCTTAATTTTTCTAAGAAGGATTTTCATAATGTTATCACTTTAAAAAAATCTAAAGAAGTCATAGTGGTTTATTTTTCTTATTTATTTGACCATAGTATTGCATCTGAGAAAATAAAACAAATAAAAATAATACCTGGTTTGTAGCAGCTTTGACAAAAATCAAATAGCATTTGAGCAGTTGTCCTGTTATCCCAATTTTTTGCTGACCATAGAAAGCAGTACAAGCTGTTCATAGAGGGAGTTATAGAATTAGGAGCTTTCGTTTCAGCATTGCATGTACAGTTATGCTAGTAGAATATAAATAGAAATATGGACAGTTACACCAAAACATATTCTTACATCTGGCAGATTTAGGTTTCATTTTTTTTATATCAACTAAGCAGTCTGTTTCTGATAGAGGCATTTCTCAAACAAGACAAAACAATTAGAAGGAAATATCAGTTGTGGGAATAATGTTTTATTTTCATTTCGGGCTGTCATAAACTATTTACAGTAATCAATTGAAAAATATTTACCTTTTAGGTCTTTTTTGCATTCTTTCACTGCCAATTTGATGACTTATTCTTGTTAAAAATCTTAAAATCTTAGGTCAGAAGGCCTCCTGATCATCACCTTAATGTTTAGCTTCATCTACTGATTCTGTAACGCATTCCTGTCTGAACTCTGGCTGGGTGGCTCTAAAACATTATAGAAACTATAGAAACATTTTGATATAATTAAAATATTATTTTAACACTAAATATGCCACTGGTTTGAATAACTGTGATCTTAATTATACGCTGACATACAGTAAATTGAATCCTATTTGCTTGAATGACAATAAGATGTAACATTTATGAAGGAGACATTAAGTTTTTTTTAAACTGCTTTAAATATTCAAAATACTCCTTATAGATAGTAAATAAACTCATAGTGCAACTGCTGATTGTAACAAGTGGACAGTTAAAACTGTCGTGGTACGACAGTTTGACGTACCACAAACGTCAGTTACCACAAACGTTTGTTGGACTAACTAAAATGCCATTATATTTCCGCACCTTCCACATCATATAATACCAAAACCGTCAAGAACACAATTACAATGTCTGGTAAAGAACCTTTGATTGATAACATTTGTGTGCAATCTTGTTTAGGCTTATCTTTGATTGCATATTTGCTACCTTCTTTATTTGAAGTGGACAGCAAGTTTGTAAGTAGGCTTTAGCAAATATGACAGTATTTATAGGCAGCTCCTGTTGCAGCAATGTACCTTCCTTTTTTATATATAATGTCCAGTAATTTGTAAGATGTTGTTGCAGAGGACTAATGTGGTAGAAAATCAAGAACAAGAAAGTAAATCTAAGTCAAGCCTGTCAGGTATTATTATTGCATAATGCAGGGCAAGCAGGAGTCAAATCAAAGCCTCCATGCAGAGTTTGTTGCAATTCTGGTATCTGGACAAAAATAATAAGTCAAGGATAATAAAATTAATACTAATTGCTAAATGCTTGATTTGAAGTCTAACAACCACTTTATATTGAGAGTTATTCCTTATGACACCATTATCAATCAGTTTTATAGTTCTGAAATCTTAATGGCTCAGATTTCATATCTTTAGTATCAAAGTTGTTTTACTTTTCTTTGTACAAAAATATGTTGAATTATAGTGTCTCCAGCTCTCGAAGATTTTAGCTCCTGCCATCAGAGCCATTGTGGTTCATCTGTTGTTTGTTTTTTCGTGTCACATTAAATCAAGAAACTGACTAAAATGTCTCGGGTTTGTCAAAATGACTCATAATGTAAACTGTGAACTCAGCAAGAGGTGACAAAGTGTCAACTGCTTAAAGGCTTATTAGCACGTTGGCAGCAATTAGGGGAACAAAAAAAAGGTTAATGCATTTCATAGTACAAGAAACAACCTCATGTGCCAGTTCAACTTGTGTAAAGCATCTGAACCTATGTTACAGACACTGATTATGATAACTAGACCTTTTTTTATTTTGAATTTGTTGTGAGCTAAAATATTGTTTTTTGGTACTGACTGGCTTGGATTTCTACCTTACGAACATTCATCTCCTTGGAGCCTCATAGCCTGTGGCACTTTCTATTTAGCCTGCGGAAAGGAAAGCAACTCTATTAAAACTGTGTCTGTCAATAAGCACAGCCATATCATCATATTATAAAGAAACAGCTGGGGTGAACCAGTGTTTCACTAGCATTTTGCAAACTGATTTATCTTATAATAAACTTAATGTTTTTCTGACAATGATGTGTTGTAAAGTCAGCATAACAGGTTTCAAATTATAAAAATAAACCCAGTTTTTTATGAGCAATTTGACTGTAAAAATATTGACCTCCTTATAGATTTGATCTGGTTTGGGTTTTTGATCACACAGATATAGACCAAGTGAAAAATTTCCTGAGATTGAATTTATTTACTGAAAAAAATAATGTGTTTTTAAGCAAAGATGAGATGAGCATTTGTGATCTTATTGATCTGCAGTGTTTTTGATCTAGATGCTAGTTTTGCCTTGTCTTTTACTTAATGCTTTTCATATATACAGTCCTTAACTGAGGCAAGTAATGTCTGAAGTGTTTAAAAGATGTTTTGTTCTGTTTTGTTCTTTTGTGACCTCTTGGATGAATTTGTTCATGCGCTCCTGGAATAGTTTTGTTCGTCCAGGAACTATGTTTTTTCCATCTGTTAATGTCACTTACTGTGGTTTGCTGAGAAACATCTTTATAATCATTTCCAGACTGATAGTTTTCATTGACTTTGCTTCTCATCTGTTCTTGAATGTCTGTAAATCGGGGTATTATGACTTTTAGCCTACTTCATGTTATCAAACATATATTTCAGTGATTTCTTGATTCTAATGGTCTGGCAGGAATCTCCCCTGGGTAACAATTGTGAAAGTAGAATAAAAATATACAGTTAATTGTGGTTAAATTGTGCTTTAGCATCAGGGCATTCATAGTTTTGTAGAGGGCTAGCTTAGTTTGAGTAGCTTTTTCAGTTAATATATGAAACGATTTATACAGATTATGTTTTTCGTATATATTATATTTTGATTTGAACATGTAAAAATGACAACAAAGCAAGAAAAAATGTCTGAGGGACAATTTTTTTCATAACTTCTCAACCATAGTTTATCTTGACTAATATACTGTCAGTGACAGTTCACACTAGATCTAAAGTGTTTTGGCTCAGACTTCGTTGCAGACTAATCAGTCATTTCTCTGTTGCTCTCAAGCTACTTAAGTGGCTCCCGATGTACCATCCCTACCTGCCCTTTGACCTCAGCTCTCAATAGGGGACAGTAATTAAAGGCTGATTTCTCCAGCAGACTCTGAGCAGGAATAAATGTTTCATTACCTCCCCACCCTGTTGCTAAATAGGAGAGCTCTAAGGAATTGGGCCACACCCACTGAGAGCAAAGAGAGAAGATTTTAATGACACTGCAAGCACCTCATGATAAACTGTAGGGTTAAAGAGCATTTGCTGTACACACAAGGGGATACTTAGTCACCTACTACCATCCGTGGGGAACAATTGATCATCTGCAGGGCTTCAGAGTACAGCTACTTGAGCAAAGATTTTTTTCCATCTATATTTACACTCAGCCAAGCTCACTTTAGCCCACCTACCATTTTCATACAGCATAGAACAACATGTAGAAACTAAACTTCAGTGTGTATCCATAAATGTGCTTCATTGTTAAATAGATTCACAAATTTCTGAAGTATTTGAACTAGTTAACCAGTGTGAGGTAAAACACCTAATTGTGTTTTGATTAATTTTAAAGCTTTTAAGATCTGAGGCTCTTATATTTTAGTTTGAATTTGAGTTTGATTCTTTATGAAGATTAATGAAAATGTTTTTAATTTTCAAGTTACATAATATTACCACAAAAAGTCATTTAAAATTGTACATTAAATGTTTTTTAGGCAAGAGGTTCTCTTTTGAACTGCTCAAACAATACCTTTACATTACCTGAACATAAAAATGCATCTAAATGTTATTATTTTAATAATTATGTTTTTTAAAGCTGCACAAAATACTTAAAACATGATTTTGGCTTATAAACTGCTATTAGCTTCATGAAGTAACATGATAGTGATAGCCCACAGTAGCTTGTAAGCTAACATTAGCATTTTAGCTAAAGTTAGCTTACACTGCTGTTTGTAAACCACATGGAATATGTAATTATAGATCAATATGCTAGTGCTACACACCTCATAACAGGCCCCTTTTAAATTTCTTCACAAATATTCTTGTTTATTTTTATTTTAATACTTTTTTGGATCACACTAGCTAAATTTCTGCTCTTTTAGAGTAGCGCTATTTCTCACTCAGGTCTGCTTATTCTGTGTGCCAGCTGTAAACAGACTCTTTGTCACTCAATAGATTTAACAGGTGGATGTGTGACGCATACTAACATGGACAGCTACAAGACTGGCTCTCCCTCAAACTAAGTGGCCGGCTCAGAGACAATGTCATCCCTGTCAAGACACACAAAGCTGTAGTTTTGGTCCAGCCAACGGTAACCGCACGGCTCGAGCGGTGGAGAAATAGAAAGTGTCATTAACCTTTTCAGTTGCTGAATGATGAAAAACCAAAGAAAATTAGACCCTTTCTTTTGTTACAGCTCATATATTTTGCTGTAGTCTATTCTGTCAAATTAGTTTCTACATTTTTTTCTTTTGAGAGAACAAGTTGTGTTTTTTTCCCCCTGTTTTTTGGATGGAATGGGATTTTCTGACAAATTAAACGTTGCAGTGTGCATGCCTGTTTTGTTGATAAAAAAAAGACAACAGCCACACTTTAGCAAAAGCTAACTGGCAAAACAGAAAAGGCGTGCAAGTTGCCAATAGCATTCAACTAATGCCCATTGGAGTTAGTTAATCCTGTTTGGTTTCTGTGTTTGCAGCGTGTACCAGGTGGTAGTGGAGGAGGAACGTCCACGCAGAGCACGGGGCACCGCGGAAATTTTACGCTGCTACCCAGTTCCCATTCACTTCCAGAACGCCACGCTGCTGAACTCTCAATATTACTTCACTGCTCAGTTCCCCGCCGCCGGCATCCACTCGCCCCAGCCCTTCACCGTGGGCGACAACAAGACCTACAACGGCTACTGGAACGCCCCGCTGATGCCTCAGAAGAGCTACAGTATCTACTACCAGGCCGTCAGCACAGCCAATGGGGTGGGTGTTAGCTGAATTCAGAGAAATACATAATTTTAATTTCAATTTTTATGTTTATTTTTGTTTTCATTGGATTTCTTGTGTATATATAGTAGATGGTCAATTTTGATTTTGGATTTTATATAAATGCATAGCCTTTGTATTATTTTGGGTCTTTTGTTTACATTTTTTCATATTGTTTAGATTTTTATATATATATATATATAAATCCATATGCTAGTGCTACACACCTCATAACAGGCCCCTTTTAAATTTCTTCACAAATATTCTTGTTTATTTTTATTTTAATACTTTTTTGGATCACACTAGCTAAATTTCTGCTCTTTTAGAGTAGCGCTATTTCTCACTCAGGTCTGCTTATTCTGTGTGCCAGCTGTATACTGTATATATACAGTATATATATACTGTATATATATATATATATATTACTGACAATTTGATTCATACAATACTTTCTTTCATTTTTAATCTCAAATCATGAAACAGTTAGACTACATTTACTGTAAACTTGAAGATTTTCTTGGCGAGGTGTACTTGCATTTAACCCTTCTATTGACCCTTTGCACGTGACGTCACGCTCTTCAAAACTCGGCCCGCTCCGCCATGACGGACGTCAAAATAACCCATGCGCTCCCGTAAAGCCTATCAAAAAACGCACATGTGGTGGCCTAATATCGCTTTAATTTAATTGATTTCGCAGTAGAAATGGTCAGAGGGTGCTGCGCGGTCGGTTGCACAAACAGATAAAGGTGAAAACCAGACTTGTCATTTTATTGGATAACTTTTGATGAGGAAAGATGCTGCGACGATGGATGGCAGCCGTTAGTCATAATGACTGTCAGCCCTCGGTGTAACCGCAGATTTGCAGCGAACAGCTTTTACAAGGTAAGAATATTAATGTTCATATACTTTATAAGTAAGTATGATTAGAAAAATATAAAATATTGCAATATGGCCAAGGTATGCGTTTAAGCATTAGTAACTACGGGAACAATGCCCCGCCATCATGTAGCCTAGCATGTATGGAGAAAACCTGGTTAGCGTTTCTTCTGTACGTTTTTAATGCTGCTCTTGTTTAAGGGGAGAAGCTGTTTGTGACACAGTGACATAAATCATGTGGTGCTATTTCAGGAAAAGTCGGTAATTTGATCAAGACGTCAGGAGGGAGGAAGTACGTGTCGGTTTCTAAGCTAGCAGTTTCAAACTTCTGTAAATACCGCCGACTATGAGCCCAACCAGGCGTGTTACGTTCACAGACAAATTAGCGTGACTCGAACAAGTAGAAACCATAAATAAACTGGCAAAAACAACTTGGGAAAACAACTTAAGTCACTGAGATCAACACTCCCGATCTTCATTTCCGACGTCCATTATGGCTCTTCGAATGATGAAGTGACGTAGTTGCAAAGGGTCAATAGACATGATAAATATAAAGTTGTAGCTGCTGGACAGTTGTGGTAATTAAATTTCCCACCAAATTTAAAATGGCGTGCTCAAAATAACAGGGCAATTTGTCTAAATATCAAATGATTTATCACCACTTGGTTCTAACAAATCATAGCAGAGCAACAGTTCAAACTGTGGACACTGAAATGGAAATGTCCATTTATATGATTTTTGGTTTCAGTTAAAAAGAAAATCAGAAACATAATCACTGCCTGTTTAGTTTTCTGCAATTTAATCAAATATACAATTAACTGTCTCAACTGAGTAACAACATAATCAGATTATCATAATTGAGAGAAAATCTAATTTGTTGTTCTTAATTTAATCAACTTCAGTTAGTGAAAATCAAACTGATGAGCACAATTTGAAAAAAATAAATCTAAGCTGCGAAAATAATTATTCTGTCGTTTAGTTTCTCAACAACTTCCTGTTTTTAAGCTACCTTTTATCGTCAAACCACTTATTTTCTTCTAAATAATATCAAAGTAGATATAAATAAAAGTAAAAGTCTGACTAAGATTTGAACTCCTTTGAACATACTGTTTTTAGCTAGTAGGAGCAGATTGTTGCAACTAGCTGTTTCATTCAAACTTCTCGTGTACAAACTGCAGTAACTGCACATGTAGCATCTTCCAGCAGGGTCAAGCTTGAAATGTAGCCCTGCATCTCATGGCATACCCCCTCACTCCATTACCGGTGTGCTATTTTCCTGCCTTTTTCTTTTGGAGCTTTGCTTCAAACCCCACACAAACTCTTAATAAACAGCGTTTGAGATCCGATCTGCAGCTAAGTGTGCAAGTTCGGGGATAACAGCGGGGCTGACTAATCCTCCAGGTCATAGCTGCTGTCGTCAAGTGGCACATGGAGGGGCCCTCCCCTGTGCAGGGCAGCTCACTCGGTTGTGACTTCAAGAGCCCTGCCGATTGTGTCCTGAATGAGAATCACCATAAACATCCTCCTTGAGCAACATGGCACGTCTTTAAAGAGGCAATACAAATGACACAAGGCAGCGCTGAATCAAATTAGCAAAGTTTGCTCTTGAGACTAAAGCACCAACAGATACAAGTCAGTTTGTGGTGTGATGTGGAGAAGGAGAGTCTGTGTTGACTTACAAGTCCAGTCTGAAGCTCACATACATTTATAGACGTTTATTTGACCTGTTGTTTTTTCAGGACTAGGTGGTTGCATACAAAATTGGTTGAATGCACACTTGGTCAAAATTATCTAAACAGGCTCTGAAATATACATTAACTCCTGTCAATATTTTTGTTGTTGCTCATCAACCACACAATCTTTATAGACATTACAAACATCTAGCATAATCCTACTGGACAAGTGACTGTCCTCGGCAAAATGGTAGTCTTCAGGTAAAATTTTCCTGTTTTGGACCTATAGCTTTTAAGTATAGTCTATACATTTTGCATTGAGTTCAGCTCTGGGTCATTCCTGGTTAATATCAACAAGCTTTATCCATTCCACAATACGTTTTATGTGTGTTTGGCAGCACTGTCTTGTTGAAGGAACAGATTGTGCCAATGTAAAATGAAAAGAAATGAGTTGTGATGCTTAACAATAACCTGGAAATCACCAAGGTTTGTGTCTGTCATGATCTTGATGCTGATGGAAAACCATTGTTTTCCCAAGTCAGCTGCTCAAAAGATGAGCCACACACCTTCTGGAGAGAGAGACTGAGAGGTCAGAGATGCTTTCGTTGATAAAAGCATGGTGGTGGTAGCATCATGCGGAGCCACCGATACAGGGGCATTGCACAAAGCTGCTTAAATTAAAGAATAGTACTTCCTCCAAATATATCAACTCCACTTCAAATCAAGAAATGGACAGCTCATCAAAAGGCTATTTAGCTTCTTGTTTTAAATGCTCATAAAAACACAGAAACCCAAAGAATTTCAATGAAATGTACCAATTTTGACGAGAAGAGAGGTCTGTCATGATGCAGTCTGAACAGTGCCAGAAGCTTGCTTGACAGAAAACATGTGGTTTATCTGCAACATTTAACCAACAATTAGCAGGTCTGCATATATCTATTGTAGTCTGTATGGGTAATTTTTGAATGTATGATTATATTTTGTTTTATCTTTCCACATTGGAAAAAAAAATGGTTCAGGCATGGTTGAATGGTTTAATTCAGGGAAAGAAACCTGCAACCTGCAATTCCCAAACCAGAAATGACTTTTTAGACCCTTCACAGTGACTCTTCATAACTTTGAACAAAAGCAATAAAGACCTGAGAAATATTTTTAAATACAAAGATGGAGAAGAAATAGTTCTTGTATTTTTTTTTAATACTATTTTTGCGCATAATTTCCATAACTGTGGCAATACAAGTCTTTTTTCGTCATTAGGCTTCAAACTACATTAATTTTGTTTTTCATAGATTTAGATCATTACATTCAATTAAACATTTGTGTTTTTGTAACAGTTTTACTTTTTCCTTTGTTCTAAAACCTGAAATTATATTTACATTTTTAATTCTTTGATCAAGCTATAGAAAACATGAGCAGTTCATGCAGTAGGTGTTCATAAACTTTGATAAGCTTGCTTTTTTCTAAGGGTAAAGTAAGGTTTTTCTGCTCTTGACCAATTCTATATATTAAAAATAAGGGCCAAGCGATTCTTTGAGTTATAAAGGTTGTTGACCTCTGGTTTAAATTAAATGGACATTCATGTTGATGGTGAATGGATAGAAACCTCTAAGTAGAACCGTTGCTCACAGCTCGGTGCCTATAAAGGAGACATTCTGACATTTATATATTCAATGTTTTGGTTCATAGCGGTCGCTTTCTTTTCTCAAGCATACGCTGCCAATAGAAGGTCCTTGGAGTCTTAATTAGCGTCTAATAACATAGACATGATTCCGTTCTGCCTCTTAGACAAACTAAGCACTTAAAGGAGGTATGCGCCACCTATAACTAGAATTTCTTTAGCCTTTAGCTCAAGTAAAAATCCAGTGCAACTTCTCATGACATTGCCTATAATAAAAGGACTATCTGACAGCTTAAAAGCAGCAGTAATGTTCCCAGAGATTGCATGAACGGTGATGTATTTTTGTCCTCGGTTTCTCGTCATTAAGCCTCTTATGGCCTCTAAATGCTACCTGCTCACCGGACAGCTTGGCAGGGACGAACGCGGGGCGACACAGCATTCTGATCCTTCGTGGCGCATTACTCATCGGATCCCCAATTCTGTCTGTCCCTTTTTTTCTGTTCACCAGACTCTTTCTGACAGCAGACTTCTCCACCAGCAGTGGAGGGCTTTTCTGTATTCATGTTTTCGAAGGCTGTTGTCAGAGCAGAAACTCCACAACCTGTTCTGAGAGTCTCCCTGATGTTTCATACTGGAGCCCTGCTTTGTGTCGGCGTTGCCTGTCACAGGGCTATGGTTTCTCCACACCGGCTGACCACCTTGAGCCGCGAGCCGCAGACAGATCACTGTTGGTTGACAAATCAGCAGCTCAGCACCTCTAATCTGTGCTGTGGGGCCTCTCGCTTAGCTGCATTTTGTGTCACAGTCATTGAGTTCAGCAGATGATAGGGGCCAGCAGGAGACTGGCCACGCTGTGTCTTTGTAACGATGGGTGCTGTGGACAGGTGTTGTTGCTGTCATATGTGTGGCTTTGTGTTTCTTTAATAACCTGTGTTCCTTTTATTCTTCCACTTTTCCTCTTTCTCTCTTTTATCTATATGGAAAGGAAACCAAAATTGACTGTGTCAGGGTGGCAACCAAAGGTAGGACCTGATAAGATTTTTTTTTGATTTTTTTTTTACTTGCATTTGGTTTTTGAGATTGTACAAAATAACACATTTACAGATTGTTATGTTTGTGTCTACAGTACTCAACAACTACACAGCAGTTTTGTCGCATGGATTTGGATCAGTGCACAGTTTCTAGCAAAGCATTTTCTCACACTGCAACAGCACAAAATTTTATAAAGTATTTTTTAAAGTATTTCTAATTTGTAGTGCAAATATCTACATACATTTGAAATTTGACAGGTTTTTGGCAACATATATAGGAGCTTATTTTAAGTCGATAATATTGATAAAAAAGTACTGGTTCCACTGGTAGGTTATTTTACTAGTAACTAGTAGTTACTAGTAGTAGCTGCTATATCTTGCTGAAAAGTTGGTTGTCTAGATCAAAAATACTTTGAAAGATTTTGTTTTTGCTGTGAAAAAAACAAAGCTTTGTGCATTTTATTGGGTTTTTATGTGATAGACCAACACAAAGTAGGGTATAGTTGTAAAGTGAAGGGAAAAGGATAGAGAAATTTAAATTTTTTTAACAAAAACAAATCGGAATAGGATGGCGTACATTTCTGAGTCAATGCTATGTAGGAAAAATCCAGTATGAAGCTCTAAGTCTTTTGGGGTATGCATTTTCTCACATTAGAAGACTGGAAGTTTTGTCAGTTCCCCTTTGCCAAATACCTTAAGCTTGGTCAGACTGAATGAAGAGCATCTCTGAACATCAATGTTTGAGGTTAGTCTGAAATTCTCAGTTGGATTTATGTTTGGACTTTGACTAGGACATTCTAACATATGAGTATGCTGCAATCTAAACCACTCCATTGTAGCTCTGGTAGCAGGTTTAGCATCATCATCATGAAAATAAAGAATGTGATAGGCCAGCAGAAGCACTTTATGCCAGTCATATTGATGGTATGATTCCCCTGGCAATTATTTTTATTGCCAATTTGATACACTTTAAAACTACAGCGACTGCAAATAAATAAATAAAAAGTATACTTTCACTTGTTAAGAGTTATGGAACAAATAAGCACAACTAAACAAGTTTAGAAGTATAAAATAACTTGACTTCCTACATCCTTCATGAACTCAAAATGTTGCCAAATGATTGAGACGTCTTTTTTTTCAAATGACTTTTCACTTTTTTTAAAACACAAAACCTGCAGTTCAGTCATCACAGCTTGGGGATATTGTTGATCCTTGACATGTCGCTGTTTTTCTTGGATTTCATGTTGCTGTTTGTTTGCTAATTTTCCCCAACTCCTCTCAGGCCTTCACAGAACAGCCATGTTTATTCCAAGAATAAGTTGCACACTGTTTGACTATAATAACCAACTAAGTGATTTCTGAAGGCAGTTGGTCAAACTGGACTTTATTTCAGGGTATAAAGTAAATGTTATCAGAATACAACAGCATTCAGATTTTGTTTATTCGTTATTTAATTCTGAAGGCCATCCATCACTTTTGTTCCACAATTATCTACAGCCTTTACTGGTCTATCATATAGAAACCCATTACATTTGCTGTTTGCTATAATCTGAAAAGCCCCAATGGGTATGAATACTTTTGTGAGACACTGTATTGATTGAGAACATGTGTTTTTCTGTGATTTGGAGGCAGCCAGTGTGCCCGGCGAGGTCTGTAGGTACTTAACTATGCTGGGTGAATGTCCTGCTCCTCGCATTAAGGGTGATGAAGTCTAAGCACCATTGATCTGGGAGCAAAATTGATAAGGCCAGAGGGAGTCATAGTCACAATCCTTTCTGGGTTGTGGGAGGTTCTGCCACACGGTCCGACAGTCTCATATATTGTGTTGTCTGCATTCAGTTGCACTATAGATTTATTGCAGAAGGCCCAAATGACCACCTCTACATGGGTCAATAGGCTGAGTTCAGTTCCACATACAAGTGTAAGGATCGTAGGGAGCCATGCATGACCTGAAGGAAAACGTTTTAGTATTCCAGATCTTTCTCACAAGGATATACGGAGGCGGATAAATTTGTTTGCACCCCTTAAGAATGCGTACATTTGTCCTCTACAGCAGTAGCATAAATTTATACTGAAAATTTGAATACGCCAACCTTTAATTTCAGCACATTTTATTTGGTGATGTAAGATGTTTGTCTTACATGTGCCACAATTTGTATCTCACAATTCATTTTAAATGTATGTGACTGAAGCATCTTTCAAATTGTGTACTTTATTTTTCAGTTAATCAGAGGTTTTTATTTACAAATTCATAATTTTTAGTTTCCTGGGGTATAAATACGGGGTGGATTTTATCATAAACAAAATTTTAAACGGTGCCTCAGACTCTCTGTTAAGTATAGTTGAGGATCTATGATGTTGTGGTTTTGTTACTATTCCAAAGGCATTGGCAAACGTCTTTAAGCTCTATGAATTAATTTAAATACTGATTTTACTTTAACATCAAAATCACATGGCTTGTCAGTAAACTGAAAATTGGTCATGTTTGAGTCTTTCAATGGGATAAAGATTTAAAATTTGTCCATAACAACAAAGAAGTTGTTCCAGATGAACGAAAACTTTTTCTCAAGGCCTTGTCAGTCCCAGACCAAAATCCTGTTGAAAACCTGTGAGGTGAGCTAAAGAGAATCAAGAAGTGGTCAAACTTTTCTGTAATCCATCAGGATGATGGATTACAGAAAAGTACTTTTACGAGCACTAATAATAAACTACAGCCACCAAACCAGTGCCTCAAATTACAGACTTGATTTTTCAGTATGAGATTCTGCTTCTGCAGTAAAAGCTAAATTTCTTTCTACTTGTCTTAGCTAGAACTGCCAACCGATTTTTTTTTTATTTTCCATATTTGATGAAACAAACGTGAATTGTTTTGTTTGTGTTTCTCTGACTCTGTGTTGCATGGTGATGCTTCCAGCTTCAGTGTGGCCTCTCTCTTTCTCTTTTATCTCTGTCCTGCATGCCATCCTGGATTCACTGACTTTACTCAGCTGCGATACTCGTGACTCAGCTAACCACCCCCTACATCCGCATCGCCCCAGCGGCCGGGGACAACCAGCTAACAGGTCAGGCCCAAAGACACTCACACACATATGTGATCGCACTCACAGCTCCCTCAACAGGAGAGAAACAAAACAAATGCATGTGTGCAATTTTTGATTATTCTCTTGTAATTTGCATCAGAGCATTATGATTAACTCAAAGGGATTCAAATATTTTTTTTTCTACATTCATCTCCTCTGTTTTAGTGGACATGAAAAGCCTGCATGAGGAGCGATTGTTGTTTTGATTACTCACCGAAGAAGATTTCAGACAGGAGTTAATCCTGCTTCATGAATATTTCTCATTATTTTTAGGCAGATTAGGTGAGTGTTGGTTGTTAGTTGTGGCAACTTCAAGCATACAAAATTATGCTAAAGAGTAACTATTCAAAATCTGCACAGTTCCTCCTTGCTGAGCAGAGATCCTGGATCTCTGCAGCTAAATCATAGGAATAGTGGATGAACCTTCAGCTTTTTCGAAGCTCAGACAGGGATTTGACGCTGACAGCATTTCTGTGAGATTAGTGTGAAACAATGTTTGGGGACAAAATCACCTCCATCACTCCTGGCATGATGTCTTTCACAGTCTGGCAATCCTTCACCGTTTTGCATAAAATTATATCTATTTTTCAAATAAATCTTGCTGATAACGGCACAACAGAGCTGAAACAATATGTCAAATTTATCCCAGGATGGATATCTACTCTTTTTTTAAGAGGGGAAGAAAATGGGAATCTCACCTGAAGATTTGGTTGACATGACCATTTATTTTTCTAAATTTACGACCGGTGACAAGGAATAATGGTGTTTCTCAGGTGGACGGTTGGGATTCTTCTATTTTTTTCTTTTTCAAGCACTTCTTATCATTTCCCAAGAAACGAATGCTGTTAAAAAAGCTGCTTTTTAAAAGAACTCAGCTCTTCTTGTGCGTCTTATATGGGCTATCTCCTCCCAGGCTGATATTTAGTGTTTTGGTTCTTTTTTTAGCATTTTTATCTTCTTGGGTATTATCTTTCCTGCCCTGCATTGTGCATTTTTCCTCAGCCTAAGAACTATTTGCCCCAAATGTGATTAATCAAGGGTAAAGTAGGTACACACTTATCTCTAGTGGTGCAGCTTTGTCCACAGATTCCTGATTGTCCACAAAGGACAGAGCTAAAGGTGGAGTCTTTGGGACAGTTGGAAGTTACTTTTAGTTTTTGCTTTGTTTTACTTATTTGTGTGTATTTATGGTTCCTAAATTTTACTCAGTGCAGCTGACTGTGCACAAACTCTATGGAGAGGAGGTCTCAGCTCTGCATTGCTGCCTTGTACTAGTAAAACTTCATTGCTGTTAGGTGTGTGAGGAAAAAATAATCCTTAGCTGGATAAAAATCTTTAAAAAATTCAGGCCACAAAAGCAGTTAAAAATAAGTCAAAGGAGAACAAAACTAAACTCAGAAGGCAGTAAAAAAAAAACTCAAGATGTAGAACAGAATTAGTTGCAATAAGGGATTTTATTCACAACAATAGGCAAAAAGCTCGAGGTTCCCTGGGAGAAATTGAACTTGTTTTGTGTAGATATCCTTCTTTTCACTCTTTCTGTCATGTTTTAAAGACTTCCTGGAAAGGTAAACCAATAATATTGCATTTCCAGTCCTGGAATAGATATGGACTAAGCAACGGCCTTCCCAATACATGAATTTTATTGTACAATGTGGAAACTGCTGGGAAGTTGGCCCTGTTTCCTAAATAACCCAGTTAGTGATCAGGGGTGCACTGATAAATCATCCCTGGTTTGGTTAATTTTTGAAGACAGTCGATCGGCTGATAGTTAATTGGCTACTCATGTTTCTTAAAGATCTTGATTGGTGATTGGCTACAACATTGCAATCGGGTCACTATTACTAGTGATTATTTGTCCTCTTGGGGATTCTTTGTCCCCAAGCATTGCAATTTTAGCCCAGTATGATAAGGCGGTGCACAGCTTAACATTCAATTACACTACAACATTGCAACTGATACTTTAGCCTACATAATTAGATCTCCATCCAAGAAAGGCAGGATCAGATTTTTTTGGACATGTTAAACAACTCCATTGTCTAAGTAAAAAAATAAATGACAGTAATGACATTTGTTAGTCTCGTGCAATGCAGTGCAGACTTTCTGTCTGCTCTGATAAAGATTCAGACATCATAGCATGAGTGGCTAACACAGCAACTGTTCTATTTTCTGGTTAATTTGGCTTATAAAGACCTGACTACAAGACTTTTTTTTTTTCTACACCCTACCTCTTGATATACAATTTTAGAAAATGGCAGGAAAGGACAAAGTGTGACAGCACTTAAAACAAGATTTAATTGATATTTATGCTCTTAATTTGTCTCCAGTGAGTGTCTCCTAACACATTGTGATGTTTTTCAGGAGCAGCCACTCACAAACCTGACGCGGTTGAGCCGGAGAAGCAAACAGACCACACTGTAAAGATTGCAGGCGTCATCGCTGGTATCCTCCTCTTCGTCATCATCTTCTTAGGCGTGGTGCTCCTCATGAAGAAAAGGTAAGCTGTTTTTCATTTTGTCCTCCTTACTCATTTAAATACAATTTCAAATTTGTGTGGATGAGGTTAAACTCACTTGCAATGTGCAACAAAGTAAGGGTTTTCTTTTTTTTAGTATTTCCAATGTTTCTTCCTCAGAATGGTAGCATTATCAGTGGCGTCATAAAAAATTAATTTGATAATGTTGATACGGCCCATTTGCGCTGTTTACATCCACGGGATACAAGTGTGGCATGAAAAATTAATCCGTTTCTATGGCGCCTTCAAACAAATGTGCACCACTTCATTGATACTGGAGTGGGAATAGAGGGGGAGAAATGTTTTTCGAACGTTGTGGTGTGGAGAGGAGGCGTAGAGGAGATAAGAAAGAAAATAAGATGAGAGGCTCAAAGGAAAAAGATTCTGGCTGCATAGCTGAAGGCAAAGTTTACATTAGCTCTTGGACCCCATACTCTAGAGATACCCACTGCACAAATCCCACTAATCAGGGGAACTAATGCTCAGCAAATATCAGCCCCCTTTTGTCCAAAGTAAAGGTTTGAAATAACACTACCAGTTTTTGTAGATATTTCCTCCATGGATATGAGTTACTTTTCTGCAGTATCTTTCTGAAGTTTAGCATGGTTTGGGTGTAAGCTGCTTTTTCAATTGGATATTTTTTAGTTGAAAGTGTCTTAAAGTATTCATTTTCCTTGAATTGTTTTCACATTTTGTCATGTTACATCTCCAAATATTGTTGTATGTTTATGTGGTAGACCAATGCAAATTAGTACACAACTTTGAAGTGAAAGGAAAATTAAGGATTGTGTATGAAATCTGAAAGATGTGATGCACTACTTTGAAATAGAAATAAAGTCTACTAGAAGCAGACAAGTCAGAGATAAAATTGTGGAAAAGTGTATTAAATTGTTAGCTTAAAATGGAAAAAAGTATACCAAACCAAAACATGTCAAGAATATGTTGAAGTTTATGGTTGTAATGTGACAAAATGTGAAAATGTTTAAGAATTAATAAACGTAAACGCCCTGTTGTACAGTAGATTGGGGAAACGTAGATGGCTGGGAAGGCAGATCTGTGTCATTTACTGCAATATCAGCACCATGTTCACCATGTTTACTCCTGCTTGTAATATAGGTTCCATTTCCCACAGCATGGCCCTGTTTGTGTAGCTCAGCAATCAGTGGGTGGGTGTGAAAATCAGCACCAAGTAATGGAATTGTTTTCAATTAGTCTTAATCAAACCGGAGATGGAGGAGACTCCGTTGGTTGAATTTTGTCTAATTTACCGTCACCAACCAGGGAATCAGAGTTGTGTTTAGACATTCGAGTCACTCATTAGGTTCCAACCTCAGAGGTCAGATATGGTAATTCTCTTTATAAGTGTATAAAATGACATGTTGATTAAAAAAAGGGATTAGTTTCACTTCAGTTAAACTTCTCTGAACTTTACTTAGACTTCCCTTACTGAACAAGACATGACTCCAAGCAATCACCTTTGCCCTCACTATCACTGGTTTACCTTCACGTGTGCCACCATATCTGATTTTGTTCATTTCTACTCTTTTTTCAAACATTAATATATTTTTACTTTTTCTTTCCTTTTCATTCCATCCCCTCCCCACCTCCTCCACCACTGCTTAAATCCTACCACCACCCCTCTCGGCAGAAGAACCTATCACTCCTACACTTACTACCTGTAAGTAACCACTTTGTGTAATGTTAGTGCCATGCTTCTCACCCACACGCTGTTTCCCTCATGCATGCAAAGAGCCATGTCATCCACCTCCTGCCCAGAGCTATTACAGAGGCCCAGCTGTAATCTCTGCTGGAAGGATGGGATACGCCACTCCAATGCATCTCCACGCTATGAGCACATCATACTGTATGTCACATTGGCACGATTTCTGACGAAAAGCAGACAGGCGCCGCTACGCCCCCGCAATTACAAACCTGACACTGGAATGCTGCTGACATAATTTCTGTTGCACTTTACTTTGTTTAAGAAGGGATGAAGCTCAACTTGCTGCCTTAATGATTGTCCAACTGCCAAACTTATCTTATGAAACGAGGATGGGAAAAAAAAAAAAATCAATGCAGCTACTGATGCATTTTTACTGAGTGTGAATTTTTCATTCGCCTCCAGTGGTTTCATCTCCGTTGACTTGTCAAAACTGCAGTTTTTGAGGTGCCCATCACAGCACTTTTATGCTTCAGTTCTGTGCAGGACTTCAGTAAGTTTGTCCGAATATTTTTCCAACCTACTAAGATTGGATAAATAAGTCTGTGTGGAGCTAACCACATTTATTACCCCAGAAACTTAAGGATGAGCAAATATGTTGGCCATATTGATTAAACTCAATCTGCATGCGATCATTTTTGAATTTTTCTTTACCCCCAACATCCTTTTTTGCTTATGTTCAACGCATGTTTTTTGGCATTCGATGCACATCCATGCCATTGACTCTCTATGATGATAGTGGAGTTGTGTCTTTAGCTGGCAGGATGTGATCACAGATTAGCTGCTTTTCTATTTCCATGCCTCTAACATCATGAAACAATAGCCCCAACCAATCTTGCTGCTTCCGAAAAATACAGATGATTTGACATCACACCATTTAATGGTAAAGAAGCTTATTCTGCGGCTCTGCCTTCCCTGCCGTAGCTCGTCGGCTCCCCTCTGCACGGCCTTTGTGATGGATGCCGACTAATCTGTCTTGAGATGGGCTGTGATCAGAGAAAAGAATGGAGGCTGACTCACATCAAAGAACATCTCAGAATACACCTGGAGATAATACTACTCTGAATACTCGGCGTGTCACTCATGTTAGATCACAGCTGTCTTGAACACAAAGCCCCGATGACTTAGCGGAGTGGCGTCTTCAAAGCCACGAGCTAGCACAATGGCCATAACTGTGCAGGGAGAGATTGTTTGGCTGTCAAATAGTCAAAAAAGGAAGCACAGCATTGTTTGCTGTTTTATTATTGGATACATTTATTGAGGAGAGCATAGGTTTATGGTTTTAAGGGGAAAAACAAATGCCACTTAGCGTGAAAAGAGGAATAAGAGGGGTCAGGACTCTTTAGGCTACTGGTATAACATTGTGTTGTTCTGTTAGTTTAGGAAAACATCTGCTGAAATTGAAGCATTTCTGGTTACAGTGTGGGATTTTCTCGCTCCTTCAAGATCTTTTTCAGCATCTCCCCAGAATTTTACTTGACACATGACAGTTGAATGATGTAATAAAATTCACACAAAATGTTAAAATCTACAGCTCTGAAAAAAGACCCCTTAAAATGATCAGTTTGTCTGATTTTACTATTTATAGGTTTATGTTGGAGTAAAATTAACATTATTCTTTTATTCTATGAACTACTGACAACATGTCTCTGAAATTCAAAGCACAAAATTTTGTATTGGTTTGCAGAAATTGAGAAATGGTCAAAACAACAAAAAAGATGCAGTGCTTTCAAACCTCAAATAATGCAAAGAAAACAAGTTCATATTCATTTACAGTAGAAACAACAATACTAATGTTTTAACTCAGGAAGAGTTCAGGAATCAATATTTGATGGAAGAACTATGAAGTTTCCAATGGGACTCAGTTCAGTGGGATCTTATTTTTTTCTAGAGCTGTATATGTGGAATGTGCTCAACAAAGCAACATTTGTTTGCAACATTGCTCTATTTTAATTATGATGTGAAGACTTAAGCAAAGACATAGGGCAAATGTTGCTGCGGTTTTCAAGAGAGTTTATTCGATAGAATATAAATCTTCATTCACAACAGGCTCATGTTGCTCAGGTAGAAGCTGCAGTCAGCTCTCTAACACTTACAACCCACTAACTCGATTTAAAACAGCATTACTTTAATAAGTGTAGTGGTTGGTGCTTCTTTGTCAATCAATCAGCTTAACATTGTTTCGCAGAGCACTTTATTCCCATAAGTGTTACATGAAGTGCTTTACAGAGGGTAATCTCTTGTGGCAAATCTTATAAAACTGCTTACAATGTTAACACAGCCATGTTGCTTGTTCATGCATGTTCTACAAAAAACAGGGAGTGTAGTGGAAACACTTTGCTAACATTAAAGGTTCAGGCTGTGAATCAAACGGTAGAATAAGCTCAGTTAATTATTCAAAGTAGTTTAAAAAGTTTATCTAAAGAAACCCAGCTGATTGCATCAGATAGTGCATTGAATATTTTACTGTGTGAAATTTATCTGACATTTTTGACTGACTTTTCTTGGGTTAACTTCCAAAAAATATTATTTGGTATTTTAGAAAAATGTAGACAAGTAGACATGTGAAAACGTACTTTATACTACATATACAAGTATGTTGTTTGTAGTAAAATATCACAATTCCAAACAATTTCCATTTAAGTGAGCTAAATATTTTGGGTCTACTTTGTGTGTTTCAGACCTTGGCATAATAGTTTTGCCTCTACCAACTTGTGCTTGTATCAAGTGTTTTCAAAATGTTTATACAGATTGCTTTGGAAAGCAAGTTATGACAAAATAAATCCTTGAGTTTTGTAAAGCTACAATCCTTCTTTTGCAACCATCTCCTTCAGCTTTGTCTTTTTTGTGCTGATATTGTGAAATCCAACAATCAAAAGCATTTAAAATTGGAAAATACAGTGGTGAACTGATCAGCAACAAGAAATTTAAAGGCCATTGCAAATTTATTTACGTCTTTCAAGATCTGAATATGTTAAAATGATTGACAGAAGAACTACAACATAAAAAGCTGTTTTATTGCATTCATGTGGATCAAAAAAATGCAAATAGTTAAGTCCAGATACACAAATACGACAACATTAATGCCTAACAATGTATACAATAAATATTGCATGCAAGTTTTCGTTCAATCAGCCAGTCAAATTTAGCAAACATGTTACACAAACCCAAAGTTTGTGTTGCTTTATTAATTGCAGACCATCTTTTGCACTTTCTCCTGAGTCTCTTCCTCAGCTCTGATGGGAACTGTGTTGCCAGTCATAAACTGACAACACGTGTATGATTGATGAAACCCATTAATGTTCCGACGCATTCATCAAAGTCGTTTAAAGCCACGAGAACATCCTACGGACGGCCAAAAAATATGCACTTTGGGTTTACCGCCAGAGGTGACTGTGAGGGCCCGCGCCCATCACAACATCAGTCAGAGCGCTCATTAGGAATGCGGTTACATGTTCGATCAAATATATGACTGCCTTTTAATCAGGTGGCTGCACCGGCTGCTTTGCATGCTGCTGCTTGGGGACAAGAAAGATCAATTGGCACAGGGCAGAAGTTGTGATTGGGTCTTTATCCCCATGAGAACTGGATTCATCCATCAAGTAGCAGTGAAGTTCAGTTAAAACACACTTAGTGTGCCACTCTCTCAATCGGCTGTCTGTATTTTCTTGTTGTTCCTAAACTTTAGGTATGTGATGTGGTTATAGAGTCCTTAGATGTGCCATTGAATGCATGTTTGTTTGCCCTTTAAGATACATAATATGTAAATATTATGTAGAGATGTAATAACTACAACTGAAGAAAAGCGTTACTAAAAGGGTAAATGAATAACGAACATTTTAAATTTCTCATGAAATAATTTTACTTGACCGGCCACTCCAAGAAAAGTTCACCATATGTTTTCTGTTTGTGGATAATGGCTGTTACTCTGGTTAAATAGAGCCACAAAGTATTAGACATTCTGACTCATAAACTTATTATTGCACTGAAAGTTAAGTAATTTCTACTGGAAACAGAGACCATGTTTTTGCTGTTTAAAGTTGACTTCTGCCTATTTGCGGTTTAGTATTTACAGATTCATATACTGACTCTGGAATGTAACTCCAAATTCTGCCTTTTCATACGGCATATCTCATATATTTTCAAGAAAATTCAGGTTGGGAAGCTGAAATACAGACACAGAGCTACCGCTCTTGCTGTTAACTGACATTTGCAAACCAGCCAATGCAGGAGAGCCATTCATTTTCCTTGTTGCTGATTGGCTGTACCCCCAAAAGCAGAGATAAGGAAGACTGTAAATACTAACTTCTGCAGTAGTGCTAACACAATTTATACTGTCTATATTAATGCATATTAAAATATGTTTGGTGTTTTAACTATTAAAATAGGCAGTTATAGTCTGTTTTTAGAGGGGGTGTCTAGTATTCACTGCTTTTAGTTACTTTTGGGCAGTTTTGGTCCCTAAGCCCTGTGAATATCAAGGGTGTACTGTATCAACTTATTTAAAACATGTTATTTGAAATAAATTGTCAGTTTATAGATACCAGGTACTGACAACTTTTTGAAAATGAAATAATGTGTGTAAATACTAAAAAAAAAATATGCCTTCCTCTACCTAAAGTAAGGCTTTATGTAGAAATTTAAGAGCCTGCAATTTCACCTACATATAACTCATTATTCCGACATTATTACCATCTTTCCATATGTCAGTTTTAATAATCACTCCCACTGCACTAGGTGACAGAAGAGGGTTGTACTAAATGTAGCAATGTTTAAGACAAAGTGCTTGAGGCAAACACCTTCATTAAACTTTACAAGTTGAACATGTGGCGAGAATTGTATTAATTGGTACAAGCCTCGA
Source organism: Xiphophorus couchianus (assembly GCF_001444195.1). NCBI lineage: Eukaryota > Metazoa > Chordata > Actinopteri > Cyprinodontiformes > Poeciliidae > Xiphophorus > Xiphophorus couchianus. The sequence goes on from NC_040233.1 coordinate 22,136,521, forward strand.
AGAGTTTTGAACCTACAAGCTCTGCATCTTGATGAGGTAGAAGAAAAAAGAAAACACCTCGAGCAGGCCAAGAGGGTGCTGTGTGAGAATTGATCTGGTTTTTTTTTAAAAAACAGCATTATCAAACATAAGCAGTACTATATTGTTGAGGGAGGCTGACCTACGGGGAGTGCTGCTTTTACAATGCAGTGAAAATATATTTGCCCTTTTTACAGATGTTTTTCTTATCAGTACTTGCTTTTTTGTTGGATTTCATTATTTTTGTCTTTGGGGAATTGACTTTATTCAGCGCATAATAGGATTTTCCGGCTTAAGCAGCCCATTTAGGGTCATGCTAGAGCATCTTAATCAGATTTAATTTCAGACTTTGACTGGACCACTCCAAATCCGTCTGCTTCAAAACTCAGTTGCACTTGAGCTTTGAATTGCAAAGGGAAGCTCCGACATTCTCCTTATGGATTTTCTGTTTGAGACCAAAATTCATGGGTCCATCAATTATGGCTAGATGTCCAGGCCCGGAAGCAGTGAAGCAGGCCAGAACCATCAAACTATCAACACCAATGCTCTGCTAGTTTTACACAAAGACAGACACCTTCTAGAAAAGTTCCACTTTTATTTCAGCTGTCCACAAAATATTTTTTGGACCATGATGTTTTCTACAATCTACTCAATGTGAGGCCAGCATCATGTTTTATCTTGAAATTCTACTATGGATGCTATTTTTTCCCAGTTTCTTATCAATGAATCATAAACACTGGCTTTAACTAAGCCAGTGAGGAGTCTTGTGAAAAACTCTTATAGAAATTTGGTAGAAATTTAAAAAACACATAAATAAAATGCTTACATGTGTAAAGTATGTGTAAAAATTTTTTTGTTGTTGCTATGCTTGATTTTTCGTTCATATATTTCACTGATCTTGTGGGGTTTACTTGCTTTAGCTCTGCATAGCTCCACATGATATGACGCTTCAAGTGTCATGTCCCTTTAAGACATGACACTTGACACAACCTGGCTCTGCAACAGAGCCAGGTTGCAGTGGTAAAAATATGAACTACTTTCTGCTGTAACTGCAGTTCATTTAACTATTTGCAAGAAAAACTCATGTGACTTGTCCATCATACTTGATGGGCCTTTTGATCTCGAAATGACGCCAGAGCCGTCATCGTCTCAAAGTGCCGTTAGCTAGCACCTCTTGGCAGACCTCACTGTGGAAGAGAAGCATCTTGAGATCCAGCCCAGTAGGAGACAAATTTTAAATAGTCATAGTCATTTTTATTTAATTTTGATTGGCCCAGAATTATCACTCACTGTAGCTTTAGGTACACAAAAAATATATATGCATACATTTATGGTCTTTGGCATGGGCTTGTTCAAGTTGGCTAAATGTGCGCAATTATTTTTTTTTCTGGCTTATTTTTTTCCTCGTGTCGCACCCAGGAGGGAAGGCGTACTCCATACTTTGAAAATCTCAGCTTTAAATAATCTTCTGTTTTTATTTTACTGTTTTTATTACCTCCTAAATGAGTTGTTCATGCAGTCTTGGAGTAATTTTGGTAGCCAGCCTATCATGGAAAGGTTCACCACCATTTCACCTCTTCTTGATTTATGGATAATTACTGTCAATGTAAATCTCTGGAGTCCCAAAGTCTTTGAAATGGCTTTCTAGGCAGATGAATGTCAAAACCTCTGATTTGTTGTTCAGGGTTGGTTTTTTGGGGGGGCGGGGGAATCCGTTAACCTACTTCATACTGTCAGATTGATTCTATTGGAATGATTTAGGGAACTCAGCTTTACAATAAAAGGTGATTAATGAACATTAATTTATGACTTGAAGTGAGGATGTCTTATTCAGGTACAGAGCCAGGTTGTTGTTTTGAAAACCACATTTGGAATTTACTCTGGATGATCTGAAACATTAAAGTGTGACGATAAAGTGAAAAATGTACCCAACACTCATATTGTTAGGTACTTTTTAAATGGACAACATTTACGTTTATGAGGCATTCGGTGAAAATGACCATTTCTCTGTTAAAATGGCTTCAAAGTATCCAGGAAAACAGGAGAAGTAATTACATGGCATAGTTTAAACATGGTTGGAGGGAGGTTTGAAATAAAGCTCAGTACACACCCACTGAAATCCCCCCACTGAGTTAATCAAAGATGCTTCTGTTGCTCCTCCCTGCTGGACGTCAGTCAAATAAAAAAAACGTGCACGTCTGATGTTTATCCGGATCGTTTAATGAAGCCTTCTTTGTTACAATGTCACAAGGTTTAGGCCATTCTGACGCTGAAATGAGCCCCACCATGCTGAGGTTAATGTTTTGAAGCTCCTCTGTTAGAAGTTGCAGCCGTGTTAAACTCCAAATGAACAGACATCCTGGCATTCTGACAGAAAATTTGCTTGCGTTTTTATTTTTTTTAGTGAACTAATCGAGGTATGAGTCCAGTTTGCTTAGATATGCCATGCCTGTCTTGAACTGAACTGCACACATCTTCTAATGAGGATTGCCTAGTAATAGTTACCTGAAGTGTTGGCTCACTCTTTACTTCCTCAAACATTTCTGCTGTCTCATTTTCCAAATAAAAATGCTCATCATTCAATAGGAAAATATCTTGTTTTATTGTTCAGCAGTTGCTACTTTAAATTTCTTGTTAAGATCTCTTTGCAATAACCAACCGGAGATATTATAAATGGGCACATTTATCAACTTAAACAAACAATCCACCGTAAACGTCCTCTCACTCTCTCTCTTTACATATCAGACTCAGTATTATAGTCTTCTATCGTTAATTTTTCTTCCCTTCCACAAATGAGGAAAGAATAGCATGCCAATTAATCTTCATCTAACACCCACAGTGCCTTGCAAACATCCTAGTATTACTGGCGCTTTCCTCATTTTTGGCACTGGTGCCTGTGCAGCCTCATTTATCTTCAGTGTTCTCGCTTCAACTGTCACACAGGCCAGGAAAAGAGGAAATCCAAGTCTTTGTGAGAATAAGAACAGTGATACAGTTTTAAAACCAGCCTCACAATAGTTCTTAATAGTCTCCTCCATGAGTGCACACAGTGCTGAATCAGTCTCAATATCGCCTGGGGTACATGGAGCTAACCTCTCCCCTCCTCACTCCTTACTACATTATGGAGATATAATGGAAAAAAGAGCGACAAGATTGCCATTTTGTTCCTGGCTCTAATTGCAGATTAAAGACAAAAAGTGAGTCCAGCTTGGGAAAATGTAACTACTTTGTCACTCGGCTTTCTGAAGAATGGATCCGCTATTAGCTTCACGTCGTGGCCTTCAGAGCAAATGGCTGTTTGAAGGCAGCGGGAGTCTGTTGCCATATGGCATGAGACAGTGACAAAATTGAATAAACAGAGGAGATTTGCGAAAACAAAGCAGCAGGAGAGCATCATTAGACAGCAGTTGTTCGCCAGAGAGGCTTCAATTCAGATAGGGAAAGGGGGTCACGCAGAGAGTAACAAAGTGCGAGAATCAGTGTGAGGGTTGCCATAGTTAATTTTTACACCGCTCGCTCCCTTCCAGCTACAGAGCAGCGGCAGACATCAGATGTGGCTATTACTTCAGTTCTCATGCTGTTTGCTCCACTTTTTTTTACTACATCGTGCATAAAACTATATGAAAATTGTCTCATCGGGTGGCATGGTAAGGCAGCGTTTATTGCCAAAATACCATAACAATAATGTCAAAAGTTGGGGTCAGCTTCAGGAGGCTTTTAAACAGGGTTAACGGATAGCAAATTTAGTCTTCACACTGCAAAAACACAAAATCTTACCAAGTAGTTCTGGTCTACTTTCTAGGGCAAATATCTTAAAACACTTGAAATAAGACAAAACTAACTTACAAGTAACTTTTTAGGAAGAAAGTAGTGCTTTTTATTTTTCACCATAACCTTACGTACTCTTGAAACTTGCTGGAAGGTTTCTTTTAAGTTAGTTTTGTCTTACCTCAAGTGTATTAAAATATTTGCACTAGAAACTAAACCAAAAATACTTAGTAAAATTGTGTAAGTTTATTGTTGCATTGAGAATTAGCTGGTTTAGTGAACATCTTTATTGTCTAAAAGCCATGTTAAATAAAATCTGATCGTAAAAATGTTTTTAACACATACAGTACAGACCAAAAGTTTGGACACACCTTCTAATTCAATGGTTTTTCTTTATTTTCATGACTATTTATAAGGCAAGAAATCCCACTTATTAACCTGACAGGGCACCTATGAAGTGAAAACCATTTCAGGTGACTACCTCTTGAAGCTCATCAAGAAAATGCAGAGTGTGTGCAAAGCAGTGATCACAGCAAAAGGTTGCTACTTTGAAGAAACTAGAATATAAGGGGTATTTTCAGTTGTTTTACACTTTTTTGTTTAGTGCATATTTCCACATGTGTTATTCATAGTTTTGATGCCTTCAGTGTGAATCTACAATGTCAATAGTCATGAAAATAAAGGAAACTCATTGAATTAAAAGGTGTGTCCAAACTTTTGGTCTGTACTGTATATTGGCGTATCTAGTCAAACATTAAACACATATAGTCAAACATCAAGTCCAATCAGTCTGCTTCTGCTTCTATTTTGTAAAGTATGTTAATCAAGGTTGTAAATGTACAGTGTGCTTCTTCTGTGTTAAGAGAGAGAAATGTACCTTTGCCATTAAAATCAATGAAAAAATGATTAATCAGAAAGTTGGTCAGACTGCCCTGCGGTTGGAGCTATCCCAGGAAATCAGTATGCCAGTCAGTCTTCATCAGTGTAGACAGAAAATATGCAAATCTTGGCATGATGTTGAGTAATTCTGTAACGTTATTGTCATTGCCACAACTTTTAAATCGAACGTGTTAGCTGGCATGCTGGCGTGTAGCATCTTAATGTACCAGTTAAATTCGCATCTTTTAAGTTGGGCTCCAAAAACAACATCACATACCTGTTGGGATTTATAGTCCTCATAATCTTAAGCACATTTATTTATTTATTTCACGTTTATATTGGACCAGAATCAGTTTTTCAGTTTTTAAGGAGAGAATAAGCTCACAGTGAGGTTAGATTATGTACAAAAAAGCAAACATTTTTGTGCCTCATGATTTGCAGCCTGAGAAATCAATAAAAGGCATCTCTGTACAAGAATATTATGATGCCCAAAGGAAATCAATAGAAGTTATTGTCTAACAGCCTGAAGTAAAAAATCACAGGAGGTTGTGACCCCTGTTGTTCAGTAATCTGAATAAAAACATTGGTCTTTAAAGACCAAAAAACATTTCTTGTGTAGGATAGATCACACAAAGGACACGACTCTGCTTTGTTTCGAGATGCTAATAAAACAAATTTTTCAATTGCTTTTACATATTATGAATTAATTGTATTTGTGTGCACCTTTGTATGGATTTGTCTGAATACATAGCTTTAATGTTGGTTGAACTGGGACCTGCTTGCTATAACACATCAACTTGAAGTGGGTCAGTATAAGCAGGTTGACTGTTTCAGTTCAGTGTTCACAGCTCTAATACGTCTGCCCCAAAATAATATAAGCTAATTTTAAATCATCAGGGCCACTGATATATTTGGGTTATAGTGTCAGATCTTCCTAAGGATTTATACTTTCCTCAGCTTGGATAAGCCAAATAAAAACTAATGTGGTTCAGCCCAGGGTAGATTATCCCAGCCATCTCATTACATTGATTAGTCATTGCTACCGGCCTCATATCAGATCAATTTGGGTGTTTGGGGGGTCATTATGTCCACAAAGGTCTGATTGGGTGCTTTTTGTTTGTTTCCCCTGCCACAAAGGAAATTGGCCAAGAAGCGAAAGGAGACACTGAACAGCACCCGCCAAGAGATGACAGTTATGGTCAACTCCATGGACAAAAACTACACAGAGCAGGGCACCAACTGCGACGAGGCGCTGTCCTTCATGGATACGCACAACCACACCCTGAACACCCGCAGCGAATGCGCACTCACGCTCAACGGCCGGAGTGAGTGCACCCTCACCCTGAACGGCCGAGGTAAGATGGCTCCATGTAGGTGCTCTGGTTTATCTTTGTTTTTGTTAAATCACTAAGGTAGACGTTAAGGTACTTATATCAAATCTGAACTGAATCATCAGCAACTGGTATAAACGTGAAGCTAAAACTAAAGCACAGCTTTAGTTTGAATTCCCCAACAAGAAAAAAAAAAGTCAACACTGTATCTTTTTCTTAAGTGTTCTTTTCATTGTTCAATGCAGCTATAAAAAGTACATCCCATAATTTTTTTAACAAGGAACTTCTATTTTTGATTTTACTTAATCTAACACAAATTTCTCTAATTCTGTTCAAATAATCTGACTTTTCAAAAGCCACTTGAAGTGAAATGGATGAATTTCTGTGAATCATTTAGAAGAATCTAAATTAAATTTGACAAAACAACTTTCATTTTAAAAAGATAGTTTGATTCCTGTTACTACTTTAATCATAGCTTCATTTCTCACATTGCTTTTTAAATTCCTTCTTTTCTCAGATCAGATTTGTTCAATTAATTCTGCAATGCTTTAAATTTACCTCTAGAATTATCATTGCTTGTTTAATGGTGAAAACGCTTTAGAAAATCCTTGTTAACAGTCTGCTTGGAGTCTGGTAGTTAAATCAATAATTAAGCCATCATCAAATCCCAAACCAGACCTCAGAGCTTATCAGTAAACATTAGACAAGCCAGAAGTCTGTCTTCAGGTCATAAACTCAGCGCCGTGCTGTGCCCAATCCACCTGCCAACCAAAGTAAACACACTACATTTGCTCTCTTGCTGCAAACCTATTAGTTTTCCTCAGGTTATGTTGTTGATAGACAGCTGAGCTAAATCGTTCACCCGGAGCTTGACCTGCTATAATCCCGGCCCCAAAACCATCAGATTAGAACCCCAACCACAGCCTCTGTTTCTGCTCCTCTCTGGGGGCTGAGCCCCAAAGATGCTTTGACCTTGATTAACTGTCTGTTGGGGTACTTGTTCAAATCTGGCCCTTCTGTCTGCCAGCGTAAATGATTTAACTGCTTCATTTTGCACTCTGCCTGTCATTGTGAAGTCTTCTCACTCTCTGTGACCTTACATTACTGTCAGGAGTGTCATTTAGGCTCAAAACATTACACATGACAGATTATATTCCTGAACATACTGTCCTCAAAACCCAAACCGTGCTACGCTCAGCAGTTGTTGTTGTTGGATGAGAAGACAATGGCTATCCAGAGAGAAACTGACAGCACCCTAATTGCTTAAATAAATATTACATATAAGCCCACATAAGCACTCTGGTTATTTTCTGTATGAAGACTGCATGCAAGTAATTTATTAGTCTTATTAGATACTTAAGAGCTTTATTTTAAATTTGCTGTGATGGACATTTTCTAACAATCATCTGAGAAAATAGATTTTGAATTCCAGGTTGCATGCAGTCATTAGGGCTGTTAATGAGGCATTGAACTCATCTTTTTTTTTTCAGGAAAATTATAAATCAATATTAAGATTCAAAATCAAGAATTTGATGCATAAGTTTGAATTATTATCTGCTGTTATTCTCCCAGAGTGAAAATTATTGGCATATGTGATCGTTTTCATTGAACCAATGCAACTTGAAAACATCATTTGAAAAACACATGTGAATAATGATTTATAACCTTGTCAATAGGGAGGTAAAAAATTGTTATTGGCATTCCAACAATTGCACTTTTTTGACCAGCTTTTGGTTTTTAATTTTTTAAGTTAAAATAAATTTGACTGCAATTTGATCCCTTGAAATTTACCCCTGTCTCTTTAAGAAGCTCCTATTCTATCCAACATTTGCCTTCAGTTTGTCATCACAACTACGTTAAGCCTTTACATAGTTTTTAGTAGCGTTGCACTGAGAAGTAGCTTGTACAATGAGCTCAGCAGCCTTGCAGTTCTGCCAGGTGTTTACTAATTGCTGCTGCCGCTAGTCTGGAGGAGCTCAGTTGGGGACCGCATCTCCAAGGAAGAGCTTTGAGTAAATAAGCGGCGCACTGAATGAGTAAATGTTTAGGCATTCTGTAATGGTTGCCATGGGAGATTTAAAAAAAATTTCAAACATGCATGATAGAATCAAAGCAACATTCCAGGAATGTTTTTAATGTGGAAATGACATTATAGTATCATATGAATCTTAAAAATTTTTTTGTTTTATATAATAACCTTTTTTAGCACAAATATTTTTGGAAAAACAGATGTTCTCTGTCCAGCTAGACAGATGCTACAGGACAAAGATCCTAGGCACCCATCAAAACTGCTTTTGGAAACAGAATCAAGCTAAAGCTTCTGGAATCGTACCAAAATGACTGAATATGCTTAAATCCAGGCTCAGTGCCAGGGAGCCGACCAATTTAAATGAACACTACCATGTCTAATAAGAGTAGACAAAGAGACAAAATCCAACCAGAATTACACCAGAAGCCTGTTTATTGCTCCAAAAGTGAAGTGTGTACATATATCTGAGTATATTATATATTTATATGGTTTGACCTTGTTGGGTTTGGAAGAGATCCACCATAAATTCAGACTTGTTTTGAATGTTTTTGAAACTGTAAGTTGTATTTTCACCCCGTCCTCTATAAAAAAGCAGTTCAAATGCATATCTGAAAGTTCAAAATTATTAGTATTATTAGGACTGTAGCTCTAACCTCTAACTTTTTTTTATTTTTATTTTTTACTGTTATGGTTTATTTACCACTGTCAACATAGTGACGGTCAATTTCAGCAAGTATATAAAAGATACTATCAAACTTTCTGCTCTTTTATGCTACTTATTGTTTGTATCCAACCGTATGTATCCAATCCATATATTGTTTGTATATTGTTTGATACAACCGTCTATCAGTGTTTTGTTGTTAGTCATTTTAATTAACTCAGTTCACAAAGTGGAAAAAAATCCAACTTTTTAAAGTTTGAAAATCATTTTACATGGAAGTTTGACATTGTATGTGGAGAACATAACAAAATGGACATGCTGCTCGTGTCCCAGGTGGAGAGACAGAGTCTGTAGGTCCCACAGGGCAGAGGACACCAGGGCTATAGGTGCAGTTCCTGACTCTAATCACCCTTCTTGCAGTGCCTGCAAAACAGAACCCAGAGAGACAAGGACAAGGTGTCCTGGTGGAGGGTTTGTTCCAGCGCTACAGCAGCTTTGTGTCTGCTTTTTGGTTTCATAAACTGGAAAAATTAGAGAATTTGAGCAGAAAAACGTACAAAATCCAGTCTGAGGAGGCAGTTAGGACTTTCTAAAGGGAAATTGAATAATAATTCCACAGTATGTAGAAGTAAAACTAATTAACTCAAATTCAAGAGCATTAAAAATATTTTAAATCGCACAAATATTGAAATTTAAGTCATCTTACTCTCTTGGTTTCTGGTCCCCTTGAGCGGACCGCATTGAAATTCATTTTCAGCGTCTCAGAAATATTTGTAACCACAACAATGTAGCAGAAGAGAAATGAAATGTTCTTAAAGTATTTTTTTATCCGAAGGTAAGACATTTGATTTTTTTTTTTTTTTTTACAGTATGTTCAGTGCATATTTACAGCATTTGAACATTTCTTCTGATGTTTTTTATTGGGAATGTATTGGAAAATTGTGAGCAAGAATGAAAATTATTGATTTTTTTCAAGACCTTTCTGTGTGGCATGCAATTGTATTTAGACCCCTTTACCAGGTTAGCCCTAAATAAAATCCTTTGCAATACACTGCCTTCAGAAGTCAGAAAATTATTGAACAGAGTTCATGTGTGTGTAAATTAATCTCAGCATAAATATAGCGAGGACAGGATTATGCCACATTTTTCAGATTTTTTGTTGTAAGAAATTTTGAAAACCAAGTGATTTTTTTCTTCCAATTTATATTTGCCTGCTGTTTTGTATTATCTTTGCATATAATCTTTCACTGAAATGCATAAAAAAATATGACTACTTTTACAAGCCACATTGAAACTCCTAAGTTTTTGTTTTTTTCTTACACCAGTTGTGAATTTGTCCTGTTTTGCTTCATCTGCAGCTGGGTCATCCCCCTCCTCCTTCACGCTGCCAAAAGCCAACTCTCTGACATCGTCCATCCCCACAAACTCGTACTACCCAGGTAATCATGTTACCTTTTTCTCTGTTAAATCCTAAACCAAAAAAATGCTTCTGTTGCAGTCTGAACAGCAAAGCTGACATATTAAGTTAATAAAATCAGGAAAATTAAGTGTCACGACAGATTAATAAGAGACAGCATTTTTACACAAGTTTTAATGAGTTTCACATTCTCTGTGAATCTTCATTCTTAATATAATTTACAAGCTGATCCTGCAACAAGTGACATAAACCTTTCCAACATATTTACGTGCTTTTTTTTTTTAAAGGGTCTTACACAACGAGAAAGCAGACAGATTAAGTTTGGATGGGTTTTCACTCTGCTACATCCATGATCATGTTTTATAGCATCTCACCAAGATGGATTATTAAATGTTTGATTGAGTTTCTACAGAGAATACCCATAATTGTGTGTCTTTTGTAATTACTTCACAGCCCATTGATTAGATGGAGGAAATGTCAGTTAGATTCATAATCAGCTAAACTTGCTGTATAATTAGCTTTTCCAAAAATCATAATCTATTTCTCATTGTGTTGTTTGGCGAGAAACCAGGAAAAAGGACATATTTGTTCACTGCAAAAACACAAAATATTACCAAGTATTTTCAATCTACTTTCTTATCACACTTCAAAAAGACTAAACTAACTTACAAGTAACTTACTTTTCAGCAAGATATAGATGCTTATGTTTAATAATAATCTTTAATAGTGATTTTAAATACAACAGTACTAGTTCCACTGGAAGTTTGCTTCATATAACATTTTTCCCATGTTATAAGTGGAACAAAATCTGCCAGTGGAACTAGTACTTTTTAAAAAAATCAATATTAAGGAATTATTTACCTAAAACATTATTATTGATTCACTTGAATAAAACTATATCTTTCTGAAAAGTTACTTGTAGGTTAATTTTATCTTATTTCAGATATTTAACCTTGAAACTAGACAAAAAAAATACTTGGTATAATTTTTTTTTGCAGTGTTTAGTTTTGATTTTGGATTGATTTGATGTTTTTTTTCACTGCCATTCTTTTCTCCTCCAACCTGCACTCGTTTGAGCAGATCCCTTTGTGCCAACGGCTATCTTAGGTGAGATAAATTCTTTTTTTTTTCTTCCAAATTATTGTTGCAGTAAAAGTCTGTTGCATTCATACAACTAAACCCAACAAAAAAACACACGTTTTTAAATTATTTTCAAACTTGGATAACTAAAGATGGCTTCCTCACCTCCATACCTGCCTGCTGCTTCCTCCTCTCCTCTTTTAACCCTTTCCACACCCCACCTTCCTCCCTTCTCCTTGACCAACAGGGGGAGCTCCTCTCTCGCACTGGGGCTGGCTTCACTCCATCACATCCGCATTGCGTGTTGTGCGTGTGATGTCACTTACGTGTTTGACCTCTCATATGCATGGACTAGACATGTGGGGGGAGTGTGTTTAGGGGGCAACACTCCCCCTAAACACACTGGGGGCGGCAAATCTTTCCACAGCAGCTGCACAGAGGCACTAAAACACCTCCTCGTTGCCCCCGTTTTTCTAGAAAAGCAAAATCCAAACATTTGGCCCAAACACTTTACAGGTACAACTAAATACATCAGAATATGATTGAACAAAACATTTACTTTAGTAATATAATTAAGTAAAACTGATGTGGTATGGATTTGTTTTACACTGAATGATGCATTAAAGAGTTTAGTTTTTAATTTCCATTATGGCTGACAGCAAATGAATACTAAAATAGCTTCTGAAAAAATGTAAATATTACATGAAACCAACAAAACAAAATTGTTTTACTATAATGTTGCAGTACTAAAAAGCATTTCATCCTACCACTTAACTTTCCATTCAAATGCTTGGATACTGCACTCTGAGCATTAACGTTTTGGTGCTTACTCTGTGTTTCTGACATGAACCACTACTTACACTTTTTATGATAATTGTGTTGTAGCTTCCTTGTTTTGTATTTATTGATAGTATAGATTGAATTTTTTGCATTTATTGAAAAAAATAATAGTGTATTTAATTAATTTTAACTTTGTTTGTATAGCCTTTTGGTTAATTCTGGCACATTTACAGAAATTTCAGTTAATGTGCATTGTCCCTACCAAACAAATTAAATTTAAATTACATAAGACAATAAAAAGGGCTGGAATGTGATGTTATGGACTAATAAAAAATAATAATACTTAATTAAAATATAAACAGTAGAAGTTATGAGTTATTGTAGATCACAGGGAAGACTCCTGACAGCCTCATTTCAGGTCACAATAGGTACTTGCTGAAGAGGGTAGTTTATTAGAGAGTGCTGTATCCAAGCATATCTTCTAAAGTTGAGTGGAAGGAAAAACTGCTAAAAAGGTATATGTGCAGTTGTCTTTCCTGAGCTAAGGAGGAAAGAGAAAGGACTGATGCTCAAGGGTCTCAAGTCCTCTTTTCATGTCACAGAAAGTTTTATTTTATAATTTGGAGGTGAAGGTTCCAGTGTAAAAGAACAGAATCTAAATTGCTGGATGTCCGATGTGAAGTCATTGATGATTTAAGGAGCCATGTCCTCTACTGGTGCTGGTCCACTTGGTTTTATCAAGTCCAAAGTCAGATCCTCTGAATTCATTTTCCAGCAGGACCCTTCACCTCCCAGCACTACAAAAAGGATTTAATATCTGGCTTATTCACCAAATGTCACTCTGCCTGATTGACCATCGGCCACATAGAGAGTCTATGGAGTATCGTCAAGAAGAAAATTAGCAACTCCAGACCCAAAAAATACAGATGAGCAACCCAAATTTCTTTAATACCTCAGCAGAACCACAGACTCCAGTAATTCATGCAGTTCATGGCTAAACGAGTCTGAGTGTATACGCTGTGCAGTACAATTCACTTTTCAGTCATAGTTCTGTGTTTTTATTAGCTGTAAAAACTGACTTTATGTGTGATGGATCTATATAATATAGCAGATTCCCCCATTTCAACTTAATTACTAAAATAAAATTGATGAAATTGTAATTTATTGAGATGTGGTTGTAAAGTTAAACATCAGCCATGCTGCCCTCATCTTCCTACCCTCTCTCCTTTCTAGACGTTTAACTCCCTCCACCTTCCCCTCCTTCCAAAACAACAGCAACCTTTTCTATTATTCTTTTTTAAGTCGCTCCCCCTGCCTTTGGCGATTTGCTGTTGACCTGCTTGTTTTTGTTTTGGGCTTTTATTTCTTATTTTATGCCATGTTTATACATCTTGTTCAGCGATAAAGTGGAATCATAAAAAGCATTTTGTTCCTCTGTTAATTATTACTGCCCTCGTGCAGCTCCTCACACATGCAGATGCTTTTCTACGAGCATTGCTTCTGAGCTAAGTGGGGCACTGGAACCGTAATAATTAAACACTCAAGGCCACACAACAAAGACGCAAAAAGTAACATGCAACCATTTGTGCATTTTTAAGCACAAAACCAACTGTTGAGTTGTGGTTTTTTTTTTAAAATATATTTTTATTATTACTTCCACCCCAGTGCAAATTAAAGCAGTATGTTTCATCACTGCGCCGCATGACAACTGCTTTATGTTAGTTTAACATTTAATGAAGCGCAAAATGATTAACATCACATCGCTGCGGCCCCTCGAAAAGGTTGCAAGCTTCCAGTTGTGACACGTTCAGTCACTGCGTTGTCTCGTCAGATGAGGTGAACCATCAAATCTCATTAGATCACATGAGACTTTTTCTTCTTCTTCCTTAGGCATTATTTTAGAAATTAATTTTAAAGAATAAACTGTAAATGCAGGTGTTTCCACAGAGCACATGCGAATATAATTATAGCAATTAGTGGAGAAAAATAAAACAAAATGTCAGTATACTCTGTTGGCTTCATTAAAATGTGCAAAGCAGACATCTCAAACAAATTCCAAATACAATCATGGTTATTCTCTCCCTGAAATTTACGACTTCCTTATTTTCTTTTGTTGATTTTATTCTTTTATTTTTTTAAAATTTAAGTCTTGCACTTTTGAAATTGTGCCATCAATCCACTCAGCACCCTTCCCCGTCTTTATTTGGCTTTCTACTGTGGCTTGAAATAGTATTCAGACCCCTTAAAATGTTTCCCGCTTTGTCACGTTGCAACCACAAACATCAGTGTATTTGATTGGATTCTTATTTGATAAACAACAAAGTCATTGTTTGATTACAAAAGATTACACTTGGATTTATCTATTATTATTTTTTTACTAATCATAATTTCAAAACAAAGGCATTTTTTGAATTCAGAACCCAGAGTAAATACTTTGTGGACAAACCTTTTTATGGTATGTTACTTATGTAAAAACTGAAATTATTGACTAACTTGATTTACAAAACACCTGAAGCTCTGTCAGAATTGAATGGAGATCACATCTTAACACACATTTTTAAGATTTGCCACAAAATTTTTGGTGGATGTGGATCTGGACTTTGACTAGGCCATTGTCCACCCGGGCCGTTGTCATGCTAGAACAGGGGTTTGCAACCTGTGGCTCTGGGGCCGCAAGTGGCTCTTTGTACCTTCCACTCTGGCTCTTAAAACCTGACAAAAAAATGAAGAAGCAACTGAAGTTTTCAAAAATAAACATAAAAACAAATGCATTTTAAAAGAATTTTTCTGTGTTCTTTTGTTTATGTTTTTTTGTTTTTTTTCATGGACTAATTTCATTTAATTTCCACAACAGAATGACATTAATAGTACCAGTCATTATTTTAGATCGGTTTTCCTTATTATTGGCTGGAAATTATGTGAATATATCAACATCCCGTAGAAAAAAAACACATATTTATCATCTTTTATGTTTTTATGATTTTCTTTATTAAAACCTAAAAATAGGAATAAAATAGTTGCGCTTTACAGTTACAGTACAGAGTTCGTTCTTTAAACCAATTTTGTTTTTTAGCTGGACTGAAAGTAAAAATTGCTCTTTGGACTGTAAAGGTTGCAGACCCCTGTGCTAGAAGGTAAACCTCAACCCCAGCTTCAAGTCTGTATCCTCCCACCTCTGGACAGGTTCCCTTTCCTTTCTGGGGAAAAAAAATTCCCCACAGCATGATGCTGCCACCACCATCCTTTACCAGCAGGGCGTTGCGCAGTGCCGGCTTTCCCCTGCACAAAGCATTTTGCATGTGTGCCAAAAACATTCAGTTTTGGTCTCATCTGACCCGAACACCTGCAGAGGTGGACTCTAATTATTGATTAAGAGTCTGGTTAATAGGGTTATCAGAGAAGAGGGGGGGGGCTGAAAACAAAAAAGCATGACACACTTTTCAGATTTTTGTCAGACAGAGTTGAAAACCATGTCATTTTCCTTCCATTTCATAAATATGCACTACTTTGTCTTGGTCTGTCATATAAAATCCCCAATAATACACATTGAGGTTTGTGATTTTAATGTGAGAAAATGTGAAAAAAAAAAGCCTAAGGGGTTTGAATACTTTTGCAAGGCACTGTACATAGGCACTTTGGACAAAGCTGGCATGTGATCTTGCCCTTTAGCGTAGCTCTAAAACACTCTACTGTAACAGGTTCTCATGCTGTATTGTTGCTTATCCCCTCTCTCCTGTCTCTTCTCCTCTCTTTCTCTTTACATACGTAACCTCTAATGTATCTGCTATCTAAAAAGTGCCCATTAATGGTAAGTTTTCCCAAGTGGCCCCTGGGTTGGGGGAAGGAGGTGGTGTTTTTTTCTTTTACTCAGACAGTAAGCCGACAACCGGCTGCTTCTGACATTCTGACGTTGATTGCATGACAAGTGGACATGTTAGCATCTCACCACCAAGCCACCATTAGCTTAGCATGGACGAAATACATACATTGCCCCATGGCAGCATCATCCCATGCATTCTCCTCCCATCTCCGTGTCCCTTCCTGGGTTCTTTCTATTATTTAGTTTTTAATTAAATGTAATACTTAGATTTCTTTTTAATATTTCTCATGGTTCAAGGGAAGTTTGGGTGGCAGGGGTTGAATCCACTCTGTGTCTTTGTGATGCTTCTGATGGTGCCTGCTGCAACATGCTCACTGTGGCCCCCACTGCACCCTCTCCTCCTCACATCTTCCTCCATGTTTTTGGACATCCTCCATCATTCGCTGGCTCCCCCCAAAAGCATTTGTGCCTCATTTCTGCCACCGACTGGAGAACAGTATGAAAGAGCTGGACCGGACTTTGGTTCTCAGTATGAGCCGCAGCCCAAACCAGCATACTGTTGTGCCAGTAAACTGAAGTAAACCTGTTGTTTTTACAGCATCTTCATGACATTTTTTACAATGACCTCTACTGTTTCTCACAGTTGTGGCCCAAACATGTCTTATTCTTACAGACGCCATGTTTAAAAGCATGGTGGTGCTAGCGCCTTACCTAAAGGGCCTTATAGATGACCGAGTTTTCCAGCTATAATAAGACAGATGGACCTGAACCTTCCCACCACATGACTCATCCTATTACTCAATGATGTTGTGTTGTTGTGACCATCCATAACAAACAGATTACTAGCCGAGAGTTGTTTGTCAATCTGGAGGGTGGTGACATAATGCTTAACAGTAAATGAGATAATGTACCATCTGTGTATGAAACAGTAAGCAATCTGAAAAGTGACAAAACCTAAATCTGCTTATCTCAGGTTTATACAGTGCCTTGCAAAAATATTCCAAGCCTTTGAACTTTCGCAACCTGTCGCATTGCAAACACAAACTTCAACATTTTGTTAGGATTATCTTTTTCTTTTTTTTTGAAGACCAACAAAAAGTAGTGTTTAATTGTGAAGTGGAAGGAAAATGAGACATGGTTGTTTACAAAGAAAAGTTTGAAAGTGTGCCATGCATTTGAATTATTCAGTCCCACTTTGCATTTGAATTAAGAAACATGGTGGTGGCAGCATCATGCTGTGGGAATGTGGTGGTCAGACAAATCAAGTATTGCACTTTGTGGGTGAAATACAAAAACTGTGTGGAGGAAATGGAATATTCTTCATCTGCAACAGGGATGCTGGTCAGAAAGTATGGGAAGCAGGATGGAAAGAACTAAAAACTTTGCTAGAAATACTGTGGAACGGTTTGGACAAAGCATATTTGTGTGTTTAAAATGGCCTAGTCAAAGACCTGGATTAAGTGTAGTTGAGAATTTATGGCAAAAGCTTGAATATAAATATTCACAGTTGCTCTCTGTGCAATCTGACAGAGCTTGAGCTATTTTGCAAAAAATAATGTGTGAAAACTGCAAAGCTTAAAGGTCTAACTGCAATGAAAGGTAAAACTCAGATGCATGTCACAATTTTCAGATTCTTCATTGTAGAAACAATGCTTTAAATCATGTCTCTTTTTGTTTCCATTTTACAATAATGCACTTCAAGATCCTGATGAAGTTTGTGGTTGAAACGTGACGTTGAAACATGACGACTCAAAAAAAAAACAACGTTTTAAGTTTTAAGAGGACTTTTGTATAACAGAGTATTAGAACTACACTAAGAAAAACTAAAATATGTAAAAAACATAAACATTACGAGAATATAGCCATAGTATTCTAGAATAAAGTCGTAATAATATAAGAATAAAGTCAATCTTATGAGAATAAAGTCATAATATTTCCAGAATAAAGTCATAATATTTCCAGAATAAAGTCATATTACAATAATAAAGTCATGGTATTACAACATTAAAGTCATATCATGGTAACAAAGTCAAAATAGTACTACAAAGTCAACATCACTAGAATAAAGTCATATTATTATACTACGAATTTATTCTTGTATTATTTTGACTTGACTCTCGTACAACTTTATTTTCATAAGTTTATATTTTTTATTTTCTTAGTGTGGCCTTAATACTCTGTCATACTTTTGCAAGGAACTTCATGTCTAAATTAACAGAAAATCTTTTATCATTTACTGCTTCAAGCCTCATGTCACCCAGATGTAATCCACTGATGCGTGTTCAGCTCCTCTTCCTCTGTCCTTAAGTTCCTTGTCCTGTCTCTGTTTTCTTGCCCCTCGCTCCCCGCCAGATGAGAGCCAGAACATGGGCAGCGACACCAGCAGCCTGGTGCAGTCGCACACTCACTCCCTGAGGAAGCGGGAGCCGGTGGACGTGCCTTACCAGACGGGTCAGCTGCACCCGGCGATCCGCGTCGCCGACCTCCTGCAGCACATCACCCAGATGAAATGCGCCGAGGGCTACGGCTTCAAGGAGGAGTACGAGGTAGGATGCAGCCCGGCTGCCGCCGCCGCCACCCTCCCTCATAAGATGCTGCTAACATCTCCTCAGAGGTTCTTCAGTGTTTAACAGCCTAAAACAAGGCTTCATCTGTGTCACTGCGTGCAGTCTTTTTTTTCTTCTTTGTTTGTGTCTGGTTTGTAGCATGCAGCAGAACTGGTTTGTTTCCCCCTCCAGATTCACTTTTTTGATGAATTGTTAATGTGCCCCGTCGCAGTTTTTGTGTTGTTTTGTTTTGATGATCATCTGTTCCTTGCTGTTCAGAGCAATGTGGTGAGTGAGTGAGTATTCTTGTGTTCTGATGCTGTAGGCGCCATGTGTCAAACTCAAGGCCCAGGGGCCAAATCTGGACCGCCATAGATTTTTATAAATAGCACTTAAAATGCTCAAATATTAAATTTAATTAATTTATTATTCGATTAAATATTATTTAAAAAATCAAATCAAAGCAGTTTTTACCTGCATGCAGAAAAAATATCACTCAGTCCCTCTAGTTTTTCACGGTTGTGGAAATTCATGCAAAATCAACAGACCCCTGCATCTCTTTTTTTTGCGCCAATGCATAATTTTGAGTTTATTGCAAATTTTCTGCAAAAATAGTCAAAAACATTGTGTTTAAGTGACTATCTCCCACCTGAAGGTGGCAGTATATCTTATTTCTACTACTTCTTCAGCTTAAGATATACTGTAGTCCGTGGTCGATATGGCGACTCGCAGAGCTGGGCAGAGTACCCAAAAATTGTTCTCAAGTAAGAATAGCACTACTTCAACGTAGTTTGACTCAAGTAAAAGTAAAAAGTAGCTGTCTAAGAAATTACTCAAGTAAGAGTAAAAAAGTATTTGATTAAAAAGTCTACTCAAGTAGTGAGTAACTGATGAAAACATGAATAATTTATTATTTAAGAATTCCATAAAGAGATGGACCAAAATATAAAGTTAAGTGGAAATTTTGGTATTTTAAGGACCAAAATGACAATAATTTAAATAAATCACAAAAAATAACAAAATCAGGTAAAAATAAAAACAAAACCAAATCAGTTTCTGTCAGTAAAAAAAAAAACTTATGAAACCTTAACAAAATTGCAGGTGTGTTTCTGTGTCATGTTTGTTTTTCATTCAGTGGGTAGAAAATCCAAAAATGTTACCAAAGTAAGAGTAGAAACACTTAATAAAATAACTCGAGTAGAAGTAAAATGTACACCATAATAGAAAACACTCCTAAAAGTACTTTTTATTTTCAAAAACATTACTCACGTAAATGTAATTGAGTACTACACAACTTTGATGGCGAGAAACAAATAGTCACGTTTCCATTATACATAAGCGCAAATATTGCAGAATTCCTCACAAATATTTTATAAATCAGCACCACAAAATCAGATTATGATTGCAAAAAAATTACAAAAACAATAGTGAAATCCTGGAGGGTCTAATCAATACAAAAAGATGTTCAATATTATTTAATTTTAAGAAGTATTCATTGAATGCAGAGACAGCTACGTATTAATATTGTATTGGTTTGTTAATGGGTTTTATCGATGCATTCTGACACAACCAGCTCTCGAGAACATTCAGGATCTTTATGAAAATGAGTTTGACACTGCTGCTGTAGCCTGTAGCCTCCCTCCCTCCACTCTGTAAGAACCCCTCCTTCACCTGAAGCAGGTTTGATTGGGGTCCACTGAAGGCAGCCAAGCGCACTCTCTCGCAACACCACCTGTTATCTGACACCAAAACAAAGGATTTTGCCACAGCAGAGCATCATTCTTGTTTTCTCTCATTAGCGTGAGAGGATGGCGGGGCTTTGGCGGCACTCCAGCCTCCTCGCC
This sequence comes from Xiphophorus couchianus, assembly GCF_001444195.1. Lineage (NCBI taxonomy): Eukaryota > Metazoa > Chordata > Actinopteri > Cyprinodontiformes > Poeciliidae > Xiphophorus > Xiphophorus couchianus. The sequence continues at coordinate 22,156,694 of NC_040233.1, forward strand.
ATCCCTCCGCACCCCCACCAACCAGCCTTTTCAAAGAGGCTTCAGGCTAAACTTTTTAAATCATCTGTCTTTGCTATCTTGTCTGCATCTGACCTGCATCACAGTGGCGTTTTTATCTGCTGCTGCGGCCTCTTCCTTCAAACTGAAATCATCATCGTCACCTTTCTCCTTCCAGATCCTCTCATTTTTAATAACTCGCCTCACATCTCTGCTCACATTTTCAGATCATTTCGCTTGTTCGTTATTTTCTGCGGTTTTCTTATTCACACCTCCTCTGTTCATTACTCTCTTTTCGTTTCCCACCTTGCGAGCTATATGTGGTCCAGATTCATCAGTAATTCACTTCGCTCTTCCTCCTCATGACTGGGGAAGAAAATAATAGAGCTTTGCCCGATACACCCCCATCGCACAGATATTAAAAGGACGCCACATGACAGAAGTAGCTGTTAAAATAAAATAACAGCACATTAATTTGTTTTGAACTTTTTCACTTTTTGTCACATTAGTCGTAAACTTCAACTCATTTGATTGTGATTTGATGTGGCAGAACAACTCAAAGTAATGCAAAGCTGTGAAGTGGAATGAAGTTTTTCAGAACTGCAGCCTCTAACAGACTTTCTTCATCATCGCGCTGTACTTTGCCTAATCGATCTTACTACTAAATCAGCCAGCAACTCTTTTCCTCCTGCAGAAAAGCATCACCTCAGGATGATGCTTCCACCACCATGTTTCATTAACTACATGAGCAACTAGGAGTGTTAGTTTCCAGGCACACATAATACAACTAAATAAAATAAACCATTAATTTAATTTTTTTTTCACATTTTTGTACTTCCATTTGGGTCACAGCTGCTTCTAAAATACAACCCAAATGCTTCCAAAACCACCCAGATTTTTTTAATGTCTGGAAATTGAGCCATTTCAAAAACCTCCCAATTGTTGAGTTACAATCAACGTTACTTAGCAACCCAAGATGAGCTCCAGCATGTTTGGTCAGCAGGTTTTACCGCTGTATTCACTGAACAAAGGCTGCTGAAAAGACAAGTGTTTTGCTGTTTATTTACCATCCAGAAATCACTTCTTGCGTTCTACCTGGTTGAGCAGGAGGCTCTACTTCTGTTTTTCAAAGCCATTTTCATGTGGGAGTGTAAACGTTGAGTTTGGGGGCGTGGCCAGCAGCAGCCTTCTTGGATTTAAAGCAGTGCTTCTCAATTCCAGTCCTCAGGCCCCCCTGCTCTGTATGTTTTAGATGTACCTCTATTCCAGAGTAGCTGATTCAAATGATTGCATGACCATTGAGTGCTGCAGAAGCCTGTTAATCACCCACATATTCAGTCCAGGTGTGTGGCAGAAGGGAAACACCTAAAACATGCAGGGCAGGGGGGCGTGAGGACCGGAATTGAGAAACGCTGATTTAAAGTGACAGGACCGCCTGAAACAGATCATTCTGTCTGTCTTAGGCAGCAGCAATGTGTTTGCAGTAACTCTCTCCCTGAGCTTGACACATTTGTTGATCTTCATGATGCTGTTTGTTCGTTACTTTTCTCCAACAAACCTCTGAGGCCTTCAGAGTACAGCTGTATTTATGCTGAGATTAAATTACACAGACGTGGACTCTACTTTCTGATTTGGTGACAACTGAAGGTGGTCGCCGGTACCAGAGTTTATTTTTTATGAAAACTGTGATTCATTTTTCTTCCACTTCACAATTATGTTTATTTTGAGATTTTTTTTCACCAAACAAATTCTAAAAAAAGCCCGTTTGGTGCTTTAAATGTGCGATGGAGCTCATTCTCACTCGGCCAGGCGAATCCATTGTGAATGTTGTGTCCTTCTGCTGTCCCCTCTATCTCCGTCTCTCTTAAGGTTAATGCCCTTTTTAATTGTTCATTTCTGATTATGAGACAGGAGCCTACAGTGCACCTCTAAACCTGTTGACTTACACTGTACTATATTTCTCTCTGACCCATGCTTCTTGTTATTCTGTACGTTAACTTTGGATCAGATAAACGAGGTAAGCCAATACTTTTGGTTACTTGTGAGTTTTGTATTTTTTCAGTTTTTTTTTGTTTGTTTGGGGGTTTTTTTTAGAAAATGATAAAAAGTAAGTTTACAGATCAGTAGTGGTTGTGGGCTACTTCTAAGATCCTGTGAGGATAAATGGCACACATTGCTGATTTAATCTGAAAAGGGCATTTACCAACAGATGTTTTGTGAAGTTACTAAGTGTTTAACAGTGTCCAGAAGCAGCTACTATTACTGTGAAATGATTTATTAGATTACAGAAACAAATGAATGAAAGGCAGTCAGCAAGCTACAAATTGCTATTTCTACTCTGGACTATAAAGCGACACTGTAAAACACTTTCATACTTTGTAAAAGCTTTCCCAAGGCAGATCGGAAGTAAGCTATAACAAAGTATCTGCATGTGTGAATTGTCCTGCACGTTGCTGCACAGTTTGAGAGAAGAAAACAAGCTTCTGATTCATCAACATCACCATGCCGTCGTTGTCTTGCACTTGTTATCAGCTTGTTTCATCAGAGCAAACATTTGTGCATCATCTACATGGCTGTGAAAGTCCTGACGGTGGGTTCTGGTCAATTTGGTCCCTTTGCCAATTCATCCTTCTATTTTTTTCCCTTCATCTACCTCCATTTGGTACAAATATGTACTTAATAATTTCTCACCTGCTTATTTCTCTTCTTAATAATTGATATTGATGAAATACAGTATGGAGAAAAATACATTCTTAAACTGAAAAAAGCCGTTTTTGCCAAACATTTCTTTCTGTATTGCACCATATTTCTACATAAAGCCTTATTATAGAGCGACATGCCACAAAAGTAAGGCATATTTTTAAGCATCTACACAATTCTATATATTTTCCATCAAAAAAAGTTTTTTTTTATATATCTATAAATGGAACATGTTCCTTTTAAATAAAATCTTTCAATTAAAAATAGAGTGGACTCTTGATATTCATGGATATTAGGGATCACAACTGGCCCTGCAGCAGCTAAAATCCACAAATACTTGAGAACCCGTCTAAAAACACTTAAAATGGCTTATTTTAATAGTTCAAACACCAAATATACATTTAAACTCATTACAGTGGAAACCTTTTTAGCACTACTGCATAACCCAACATCTATACTACTCTTCCTTATCTCCAATTCGGGGTTGCAGCCAATCAGCACCAAGGAACATAAATTCCACTTCTGGATTGGCTGCTTTGCAAACGCCAGACAGTAGCGTGTCAAGTGGAATTGAACTTAGATATTTTTAGCTTCCCAAGCTGCATTTTTTCCCCCAATATCTTGGATGCGTGCTAAGAAAAAATCTAAAGGCATACGGATTCATGTTGTATGGAAAAATGTTGACTCTGCAAATACTGAAGCACAAATAGACAGAGATCCACTGAACCACATTTCCTTACAATAGACTCTGAACAGGTTATGAAAACTAATCTTACTTTTCATTAAAAAAAAAAAAAGGAAAATTGCAAAGTGAAAATCCTTGCCCACCTTAAATTTTTACATTTAACCCACAGAATCCCAACAATTCTGTCTGAATGTGTTCCCTTTTCTAAACCAGTAAGTGGCTTATTATTGCAAAAACAAGTCGCCAAACTAGCCTGCTTCAGCAATTTCTACACCGTTTCTTCAGTTTTACCCTTACCATGCTGTATGTCAAGCACTCTGCTTTACAGGGACTGCAGGGAATGTGGTCTGTCTTTTACTTACGGTTAAGTGGTTCAGAAAAAGTAACAGCAAAGGAGGCAAACTGTTCTGGGACTGCAGATCAGAAGTTAGCCTGTAATTAAAAACATGCTAAGTTGGATCTCTGCCAGTGGGAATAAATTCAGCATAATGGAGGAAAAAGCTACCTGCAGGTGTAGTACAGCAAATACAGCATCTTTTTTTACTTCTAGAATAAATTTCAGGAGCGTTAGTCCCACATTTAAGCTGTCGTCGCTTTAAGTATTAAATTAAGAATCCAGACCGCATGCAAGGCCTTAAAAGGTTTTTTATATTTTCTTATGATATGAGGGAAAAATACAATGTATGATGGGATAAAACAAAGTAGCACACAATTATGAAGTGGAAGCAAAAACATTAAAGTTTGGAAAAAATTAAATTAAATCAAAAAAGTGGATTTGTATTGAATGTATTTCAACTTCAGAAGACACCTAATGAACAACTAGCATCCATCAACCAGAGGAAGAAGGCTCTCTGGTGAGATGAAACTAAAATTAACCTTTTTGAACAACATGCAAAACAAAATGTGGGGTGAACACACCCATTCTTCACTGTGAAACATGCTGGTGGTGGCAGCATCATGTCTCACTATGGACAGGGAAACCACTTGGAGTTGACTAATATAAAATACCAGAAAATCTGTTAGAACCTGCAAAGAACTTGAGCCTAGGTTGGAAGTTAACCTTCTCATTACAATATCAATCCCAAACATATATTATAGATCACTCACACTGGCCTACTCAAAGTTTAGGCATAGATCTCATTAATACTCAGTGGCGAGGTTTGAAAATTGATTAATGTTTCTATTTGGCAGCTAAATGTTGTTCTGCAAAGTATCGAGGTGCTGGGCACAAAATGCATGCCACACTTTTCAGATTTTACTACTTTTTGCACTTTACAGTCAACTTCTATTTACTATCCCAGTAAAAAAAAATTATTCCCGGTAATGTGACAAAATGTGAAAAGGTTTTCGAGGTGTAGATACTTGTGCGATTTTTTTTTTACAGCCATTTGCTTTGAGGATGATTTGTTTTTAAATTTGAAGCGCGAGGCCCGCATCCTTCAGAGGGACACTGAATCTGATCAGGATCTGAGCACAGCAGGCTAATCCATCTCTGAGACATACGTCCATCCGCACCTGAAGGATGGGGCATATTTTTAGCATATTAAAGCTGCTTCTCGGTGAAATCGCTAATCTTTAGGACTCCATGCAGAAATATGTCCTTGTGTGGTGTCTGCGGGGCCTTTTTATGCTAGACAAACAGCCTGGGGCCTGCCACAGCACTTAGATGAATGGAACCATCATGTCCTGGATGACTGATGATTGAGAGCGTCGCTTCCCTCTTCCACACTAAAAGGAGCTCTCAAATCACCTCTTTAACCTCCCTGTATTCGTTCTTGAATCTTTATTTTCCAGATGCATCGTAATGAATTGTCTGCCTTTTCAAATGTTCATTAGCCTACTAGCTAAAAGGACAGAGGAGTCACAGGTTTTGGTCCAGCTCAGTCTGCTTGGAGCCAACCTCAGCCTCCCCTTACCCCAGTTTTCCCTCCTGAGCATCAGTGACCTGGCATTGGGAGATGTATTTTTCATAATTTGGCTTAATTGTGCCTGGTGTGCCATCAGAATGGAAATCTCCCCAGCGAGAGACGGTAAATATTTCATGAGGGTAATCTGAGCGGAGCGTGTTTTTTTATCTGGGGACGATGAGCGGGCTTTATTTTTCCCCGCCATGAGCTGATTGAGTTCCTCGGAGGAGGCAGACAGGCAGCCTCTGCGGTCGCCTCGTCTGTGAGGGGTTTGAGGGCAACACCCGCTGCCACTGACTCTAATGGGGATCGCTTTTTGACACTCCGCCCTGGGAACCTCCACCCTCGCTGCGTTTCATGTCTGATACTAATGTGAATATCTTTCTGTGTTGCTATATACTGTTTTTATTTGTTGAAGGGAAAGATCAATACTGCATTTTGTAGTCTAGTTATCATGCACTGCAAAAGCAACTATTTTTTTGTCTGGTTTCTACTGCAAATACACTTGAAATGAAACAAAACTAACATCTAAGTGGCTTTTCAGCAAGATATATGAGCTTTTTAAAGTTAATTCCTTAATTTTGATGAAAAAGTACTAGTTATAAGTGAAATAATCTGCCACTTGAACAAGATATTTTTATCATATTATAAGTAGAAAAATATAAGTAGATAAGTAATTTTTAGTTATAAGTAAAAAAAAGAAACTGCCAGTGGAACATTGGCATTTTCTCTGCAATAATATAGCATTTTTAATATAAAATTTCTCCAATATTATAAGTAAAAATTTTTACTAAAAATGCCATATTATAACTTATTTTAAGTTCTGTTATGGTTGAAATAGTTTGTGTGGTAAGGTTTTTTTTTCCTTGTCATAATTTTGTAAATTGAAACAGTTGATTTGAATTTTGTGTTTAATTTAATCTCGTTTGTGTCTTAAGAAATGCATTTGTATTTTTAGGAATGTTTGTATAGGATTCTTACAGTAATGTCTGATTTGGACCCCAAGAAGAATAATCTCTACTATAGTAGCGACTAATGGGGATCCTTAAATAAACAAATAAATTATTCACTTATAACTATTAGTTATTCATCAATATTGGAGATCTATTGACTTTAAACAAGCTCCTATATTGTGTTGAAAAGTTACTTGCAAGTTAATTTTGTCTTATTTCAAGTATACTAAGCTTTTTGCATTATAAATCAGACAAAAATACTTGGTAAAATTTTGTGTTTTTGCAGTGAGTGGAATGGTTTCACATGACGCCACGTTTCATCTCCCTTTCTTCTGTTTTTTATTTTTTTCCAGAGCTTTTTTGAAGGACAGTCAGCACCATGGGACTCCGCCAAGAAGGATGAGAACCGCATGAAGAACCGATATGGGAATATCATTGCATGTGTGTACAAAGCACCTCTACACTCCTCATGAACCCCCCCACATTCATCTGTCTAATTTATTGGCTAAGCTCGTGACTGGATGGGTCTAAGCTGCTCAAACAGAGTTTTTATTACCAGCCAACGAGAGCAGCTCTGACCTTTTCATTCTGCTTTTATATTCATCCCGTTGTGTCTTTTCAGTTATGACGAATAGGCTGAGCAGGATGGGATGTCATATGATAAGTAGCTTTGGCTTGTTGTGTGAAAGGAAAGCAGAACTGCTCCCAAATTATTCCTGATATCTGTTCGCTGTGGTGGAAATATGTGAATCCAGACTGATTGGGAAACACAGTTTGGAAGCTAATTTACTTATATTTAAAGCTTTAGATCAGGAGCGTCAAGCTCATTTTCATTTTGGGTCATATCAAATATCTGAATGTTCTTACAGGGCTGGTTGCTTTATATTAAAGTTCAAGCTAGCAGTTTGCAAAATTAGCATTTAATATAGAGAAATCTGACTTTATTTCTTGTAAAAAGGTTTGAATCAAACAAAGAAGTGACGTTTGTTGAGTATCGGTGACGTAGAGGTCGGATGATTTCAACCTGGACATGCAGACTAAGGTCGCATTTGAAAACATCAGACACATGTCAGATTTTGGACCACATATCCAACTGGTCTGAATCCCATTTGTAAAAATCTGATCTCTGTTGTTCAGATTGTATGAAAAGTTGTATAAAGGCATAAAAATCAGATTTGGGTCACTTCAGGCTGCAGTGTGAATACAGCCTAAGTTTGTTTGGTGTCCTCCATTAGCTGGCATCCACCTCTGTCCCTGGTTTCATACCTCCAAAACCCACCTTTTAATTTTTCTCTGCATTCTTTATTTCCAGCTGTCCCTTCCCGTCTCGTCTCTTGCTGGCCTCGTTAATATGATTAATTCAACTCTGGTTTCTTCCTCTCTGCCTCTCTTCCAGATGATCACTCCCGTGTCAGGCTGCAGGCCCCGGAGGGGGAACAGAGCTCCGATTACATTAATGCAAATTACGTTGATGTAAGTACTCACACCAGCCAGCACCACCGACTCAAAGGTCACTGCGCTTCCTCTTGGGGAGAGAGAGGGCGCTGGTCCCACCGTCTCAGGGGGGCCTGAGGGATGGGACGGCACTGACTGCTTGTCCATCACACACACGAACAAAAAAACACACTCAGGCACGTTGCCTTAACTTTAGAGGCCCAGCTGTATCATTCTGTACATCGGATACATTCAGAGGAGTAGAGATCAGAGGCTTGCAGTGCTGGGAGAGAGAAAAGGCAAACCGGCCCAGAGGGAAAACTGAGGTTCTAGTTTTCGACTTTGCTTTGAACTGTAAGCTGACATGTAGAGCCCAAAAAGGCCTCATGGATAATTACTTTACATGTTTACCAGGAATACAAATGAACTGAGTTCAACTGCACTGAATATCAAAAGGACATAACTGATTAGGAGTGCTTGATACATCGTCAAATCCCTTCACTTCTGGTCACTCAAAGAGCAAAATAGATATATACCCCTGATGTTTACTAGGATATGTTGTGTTTTACTTTAATTTAATTTTCTTTTATGGAAACTAGGGCTGTGGTCATGCAAATGCAGAGACGATTTGGCCAAGTTGTGTATTTTTGGGCGAATTTGAATTTTCCATGATTTTTTCTTTTTCTTCGGCTTACTCCTCTCAATGTTTATTAAATTAAATAGATACATTTTTGTTCTCCAGTTGAAAAGCATTTTTTAAATGCTTTCACACATTGATTTCTACTTTTAATTTTATTTTCAGTCCCTAGTGTTTAAATGTCTTTAATAATTAATGTTTTATTATTTGACACAAGCTTAATTTTTTACGCTCTGATTTTATTTTTGAATATAGGTTGAAAAAACACAACATGTTCTTTGTTTTGGTAAATTGAATAAAGTACATGGAAATTTGCATGAAAATAGACTTCTTAAACAGAAATGTTGAAAAAAAAACACAGATATGTAATATTTGAATCAATGTTGACATTTTTCAAAATGTCTTGTTCCATTGATTATTTCTCTTATAACTAATATATTTTTATCAATATAAATATTGACTTAAAACAAACTCTTAAATTACGCAGAAACGTAGCTTATGAGTTACTTTTGACTTATTTCAAGATATTTACTCTAGAAACTAGACCAAAAATATTTGAAAAGAAATCAGAAGTATGGTGTGACAGAGAAGAAATAACAAACTTTTTCATCTTTATCTCTATTCTTAGACATTTAGCAAGTCAATTGCACTTCTATTGTAACTTCTAACTATTGTACACTACTTGTGTACAGTAGTTGTAAAAAAATAAAAACTGACTTAGGATGCCTTTGCATTAAGTAAAAGTCATTAAGAAGTGATGCAAGCCACAGCTTCCACTAAAAACAGGTCTAACGCACTTAACTCCCACAATATGGACTCTCCCGATCTGACCTGATTTGCTGTTAATAGCAGTGTTAGATGCAGGGTGTGACCAATCACAGCAGCTCACTGAAGCTTCCCGCTCCATGTGTAATGGGCCGAATCTCTAAGTGGTTATCTGCTCAGGAGAGAGAGAGAGAGAGAGAGAGAGAGCACTCTCGGCCAGTCTCCTATCGTCTCACTCTATAATGCGGTAATTTGTAATCTCTTGTTACTCCCTCAAACATAAATTCATAATGCAAGGTGTGCCACGGCAAAATGCAGGAGGCCTAAATTATTTACCTTTCCCGCTATTCGCTTTATGGCCCATTATGCTGCAGAGAAGACTTACGCAGTGGAGAGCCCCATTACAAAATAAGAATATACGCATTTTAAAGCAGGTCCTGATTGAAAAGGATTTCTACCGCTATGCCAGCTTCATTGGGAAAGTACTTAGTAGAAATATGGACAGATGGGTAATGATGTTTTTGCTCTTCAGAAAGCTTTTTAACCCATCTAGAAGCTTCTTCTACCAATAAACTCTTATGTGCAGAACATTTGCCACACTGTTTGTTATTGTACTCTGGTATTCTGATTATTTGGAGTCATGTACGAGTAAACTGAATGGGTGTGTTTCATTTCTGTGCAATTGATGCAGTATTTTAATAAACATTTAGGAGGCAATGAAACAGTGCAATGATCTGTTGCCTGTAGAGTTATGTTATGTACACACAATTGAGGCCTGTGAACAGATTGTATCGTTTGTAGAAGCGATGCAGAGCAGGAATGAATCATATTCACAAAACTGTTAGGCAAGAACACAGATGCAATCTGTTCACAAAATCCATGTCATTTCAAAACTAATTGCCTTTTGTGTTGTTGGTCAGGACTCTGGCAGCAGCATTTGTGGATGAGCTGCAGCAACCTGATTGATTTTTACAGAAACCAGAGAAGATAGTGCTGTAATAATCCAAGCTGATGGAAATACAAGAACAACTAAACATACAAGCATATTTTCTGTCTCTTCAGGTGATAGGATTGGCACTCAGAAGTAAAAAAATGGGCTGTGTAGTAATATTAAAATTGAAATTATGGTCAGGCAAAAAGACTTCATGTTACCTGTTTTGAACACTTACCTCCCTATTCTTAAAATTGTCCTAAGTTTGCAGTGAAAGACCAAGATCAGCAGATATTTAAAATCACATTATGATTTACACAAACCTGAAAAGAAATCTTATTCTGTTGCCATGTGCAAAAGTGGCATTTTGCATGTTTACCTGTATATCCTGAAGACGTACTTGTGTTTTGCTAATAGGCTTACAGAAAGGCTCTGGCGTGTCCATCGAAAGCTTCTCTCACCTGAACGAATGTCAGGGCCATTTCTTTCTCTCTCTGTCTTCCACTGTCTAATCCAACAGTGTACAGGGCCTCTGCTTTACTCAAGCGAACACACATAAAAGCCCAAACAAATCTCCTCCGTAGTCCAGAGATAAGAAAGTCATTAAAAATGGAGGAGAGCTGAATAGCTGAAGGAGCCCTGTGGATGAGAGGCAGAATGAGGAAAATATCCTTTGTGTCTTTCTCCCGTCGTTGGAGGAGCGTTAATCACAGTCCACGTCAAATTGAATATGAGAGAGATAAGCAAAGCAGCAGGGGTGGCTGGGAGAGAGGGGAGGTGGTGGGGAGCACAATCGAAAGGAGGCTGGGTGGAGGAAGAGCCTTTAAGTCCTAATGTTTTGTTTCCTGGCTCATATCTCTGAGGAGAAGACAATGAATTGGACAAATAAAACTTGAAGGGATTAAAGTAATCCCTTAGACTGGGGGCCTTATTGTGAAGATCAGCGCAGTTAGTTTGTATCTTGGGGATTATCAACGCTTCTGATGCTTAGTCCAGAGGTGCGCTGCATATAGAGTGTGACAGAGAATCCTTTTTTGGATCGTCTTTCAAGAAGCATTTTAGTTCTGCACGGTCTAATATCAAAATAAAGAAATGCACACCTGTACAGACACGTTGCATATTATTGTTTACATCAGGAAATGTTGCACATGGTCACAACGGAGGAAAGCAGATAAATGATTCCTTTAACTGTTTTAACCAAACCAAGACACACCAACTTCCACATCACATCTACATGTGAAGGTCAATTATACTTCCTACTTTCCTTTCAGACTATCTTAAAATACCCCCATTTTGTGTCTAGTCTGTCACAAAACGTCAGCATATGCATTTTTCAACTACAATTACATTTAGTTTCCAGCAAGTAACTGAATTGTTCACCTGGAACAATATTTATCTGAATGTAAACATCACTGGTGCTGAAAATTAGCTGACATCCAAATCCAGCTGCCAGGAGCATCCAACCAGTCCTAAATGCTGCACAGCATATGAAATGACAACACACCAGTACTGCTGATAGTCACTCTAACCAGACGAAATTTCCCAAAAGCATTCAAGTACATCTCGTAATCTAGATTGTCTAAATACTAAAACAACTCCAAAGTGAATTAAAGTTTTACTTTCCTCAAATGTCTGTAAATTGTTAGAAAATTTCCTAAACAACATTTGCAATTTTCAAGTGGATTTAATATCAAAACTGTTATCCGAAAATGGCAAAAGTGAATGGAAAAGCATCCAAAGTCCAAAGGAAAATATTTAAAACCCTGAGTAACTTTATCTCAGCACCGTTATAAAAGATTAAGAGAAAGCTTGGCTGCTTGAAGGTCAAATCTAAAGAATGAGTGCAGTTCTTATTCTTGCATAAATTGAACACTTTAAAAATAAAAACAGTTGCTATGAGGATTTCTTGCTCTGCTTTTTAAAGTATCTTTTGTGAAAAGAGCCATTTCACAACCTCCACTAATGCTCTACTCAATGTATATCAAAGACAATATGTTTCTAGTGCAAATAAACTCTCAGCAGCTGGTGTTTTTACAACCAGGAGCGATGTTAAGTGGCTCATATTCTCATCCCATACTTTTCTTCTTCCTCTCTCCTTTTCCAGGGCTACCACAGGCCGAATCACTACATCGCCACTCAGGGTAAGAGCAAAACTTTCAAAAAAAAATTATCATTTGCTTTGAACTGGAATGTGTGGGTGGTGAAAATTTCCGGCTGTCTGTTGCTTCGGGTTTGTGCAGGTGTTCGCAAACATCTCTCTGAACATCCCAATTGTTGTTTACATGCGCTGCTGCAAACTGCTCTTTGATGCTCAGTCAGGTGTGTGTGTGTGCAAATCTGCTGCTGCTCCTTGCTGTACACAGACATGCAGACACGCCTGCTAGCGAGCGCAGCGGCACGCTTCCTCCTCACTCCGTCTCTTTTCCTCTCTGCTTCCATCGGCGGTGTGGGAGCGATTAATCAGCCAGTCTGGGAGCACACTGGATGAATAAATAAATGGATTAGCTGACATGTACAGGCACATTTTGTCATTGTGCTAATCTGGCTGGCAGATTTTACGGAGAACAGAGCTCTTCCAGTGACCTGAGAGGTTAAATCTGATTGATGGTTAATTGTTATGAATTTTGCATTGAGAACCTCACTCCCACTCAACAGTGCTGCTTCATGTACAGGGATTTTCAGAAAAAATATAAAACAAAAAAAATCAGTGAAGAGGAAAAACAGGGGGTTTTTTTGTGTTTTTTTTTGCAAAGAGGCCTTAATGGATTCACAGTCTGCTTTAGCGGAGCTGGGAGTTGCATAATTACCTGTTTATTAGTGCATTGCCTCCCTTCCTCAGCATCTCAATTAAAACAGCTCTCGGTTTGCTCTTACTTCAAAAAGACACGGCATACCAATCAGGCTGCTCGGCCACTCTGTCTGCACGTGTGTCTGAGTGCACTGCACCTGCTACGCCTCGCATTGACCGCCGAGTCAAACACTCAAAACAAAGCCCTCTGTCAAGTGCTGGCTCTCCGCTGCAGGCCTCCCGTTTAACAAGCGTGCTCGGCTCTGAAAGAATTTTCTGTTGGATTATTGACTTCCATAAGTGTCCTGTATCCATTAAGAGCCCTCCATGCTTCATTTTTAAATATGCGCCAGGGGATCAACAGTCAAAGATATTTTCCAAACAGAAGGAAGAAAGGCTCGAGAAGACTACCAACGTGTTTCCCTTAAAGCTAATTAGCCCATTTTTTTTCTCATTGAGCTTGCATAATGAGTTCTCAATTTCCATCACAACCGTGATACGGCGTTGCACTAATTGCAGCCATCTACAGTATCGTCCAAAAGTATTCATACACCTTCAAGTTCCCCTTTTGAAGTTTGTCACATGATTACCATAAGGCTTAGTGTAATTTACTGGAATTTTATGCTATATAGGCTAACACAAGGGCAATGCAATGGAAAATGGAAAAGAAATTATCCATGGTTTTTAAAGTTTTCCATTGAAAAAACTTTTTTTTTGCTCATTCTGCTTTGCAAAACACCCCCAGCTTAGTCAGATTGGTCAGTCAGTGTCAGTAGAAAGCAATTCCAAAATTTTACTACAGATTCTTAGTTCGATTTAGGTTTGTACTTGGACTGTTCCATTTTAATATAGTTTTGGTTTTAACTTCTCAGTTGTAGCTGTGGCTGTCTGCCTGCTGTGTTCAAGTTGTCTCAGAAGTTGGTGCTCCAATCTGAAAATGACTTCACTCCAGACAGAGCGCTGTAGAGACACACAGTGAGATACTTCTTGAGATATTTGTTGGGATATTTTACAGCATTGTGTTTCACTGGTTCAAAAATAAACAAACTTTACGTACCTAATAAGCTTAGTTTGCAGTTTACATCAGCGGCTTTCTACACAGTCTGCCTCTGCACCGATATTGGATACTGAACTCAGACGAAAGAAGAAGCCATGGAAGGATCTGTTTTGCTTCAACAAAATGCTCACATAGGGAAACAGACCCATCTTTCTGCAGACGGATTCCTTCATGGTCGACTTCATGACTTTGCAATTTCCATCCAGGAGTTTTTAGCCACTTGACAGTCTTTGAAGGTATTTTATGTAGAATGGTACAAATTTACGTAATTTCTCATCTTGTCCAATACGTTACGTCAAAAGTATTCATGTCGACTGCAGGTACAAAATCCAGATACTGGCAGCAGACTAGTTGAAGAGAAATATTAGCATTGCTGTTCGAGCACATTTCTACATAAAACATGGCCACAAACTTCTGACCAATCACACAACACTTCACACAGAGCTCTGTAGGAAATGGTTCATCCTGGTCCTGGATGGTCGAGAAGCAGAGGCGACCTTCCCACGATCGGACGTATGGGAGAGTCTTCATCCTGCTCAAACGTGAATCTCCTCCTCAGTCCTGAATCTTTTTGTCTTCAAGAACATAGTGATGTCACATTTTACATTTTTATTTGAAACTATTTTTAAAACCATGCATCATTTTTGTTCCACTTCACAATAATGAGCTACAAAAAGTCCCAAGTTAAAGGCAGATGAATGCTTGTTAGTACCCAAGAACTGTTCATGTGGAAACATCTGTATTCTCCAGGAAAGCAGGCTCTTTTTTATAATTCATCATCAGCTCCGGCAGACTGACAGGAAGGAAGGCTCAGTCTGCTGACACTGAGGCAAAGAGCAGCCAGAGATGATAGCGGAGCCAGACACAGACCTGTCTCTCTCACTCAGACAAACTGCATACTGTAGCACCTGAAAAGAAGCATCTGGGCACTGGTGGACTCGTGGAAAATGAGGAAGTAGTCTCCTCTCTTCCCTCATTGCAAAGTTTCTCCAGTGACTGACACTTCCAGTCCATTGGGACCAGCAGTGGCTCAGAAAATCACCAGGCTTCAAGTAGTGCTGGATAAGCTAAAAAATCCCTGTCATAAATTGCTGGTGGAGGTAGTTCGGATATGCTTAAAACGGCAGACAGGTGGGATAACGTCGTCTCAGTTCTCTCACGCTATAAACTACAATGACACTCATTAGTTTGGGGTTTATTGACGAGTCCCTTTGCTCTGTCAAGGTGATGGCAGGTAGAACAGCTGTCAGTCCATAAAAGCCTCATCACCCATGCTCTGCTCCTCATTATGTAGGTCATCCTAGTTTTTTTTTGCTGCAGCAACACAAATTCCTGTAACTCTCTGACTGCAGCTCACCTACTTACCAGCTTAAGCGTGCACAACAGCGCTCCCGGTTCACCACTTTGCCTCTGTCCATTTTTATGCCTAAGTACCGATCAGACATAAGTTTCTCCCCGGCGGAGACGGTAAATTACACCAACACAGATATACAAACAGTTCTGATAAGTCCCAGCTTCCTCCTGGTGAAGACGAGAAATATGCATAACCGCAGAAAGGGTTCAATTTCATCGAGTTTTTCCCCTTCGGTCGTTTCCGCAGCAAATGTCACCAGGAGTGCTGAAGTTTTATTATTTACAGGTTAACATCTCAAAGCCCAGCGGGGAGGTGTGGGGAGGCGATGGAAAGAGGGAGAGAGTAAATCAATGATAAGTGAGAGTACATTATGCTAAAGTCTGCTGCATGTAATATTAATAGGGGAGAGGAGGAACATCGCCTGAGTGTTTGTCTGAGGGGGTGTACATGCATGTGTTGATCGGGAGTTTTGCGACGTACCTGGCTGGGGGATTTCTGCAGCTGTCACACTCGGAGCTTCTGAGGAGGAGCAGGGCCTGCAGTCCCAAAGCAAAGCTTCAGCTGCAGCAGCGTTAGCTCTCTGACAGCTGGAAGAGAAGCTCCTGCTGCTTTTCTTCTCCTGTGAAGTGTCTCCTCCAAACTTCTCCTGCTAGAATCCGCACGTATTGTACTACAAACACTGCTCTCATCCTCCTGGAGTGAGCTCTCAAATCAGCTTCTCTCAAGTAACCTGTGGATTAGACTCAGAGTGGGTTTTTACCGCGTGCTAGTTGCTAGCAACATGAGCTGGTTGTGGTGACGCAGTTGTTAAAGCTCTTTATTATCAATCAAGCTTATTTGTATAGCACATTTCAGCAACAAGGCAGTTTAAAATGCTTTAAATCATAAAAATACAAAATCATAGAAGACAAAGTCAACAACTGAAGCATTACATTTTGTCAAGTGCCATATTTACACATGAGAATGTTTATGTTTCATTTATAGTGTTTCAAAACCAACTCTAAACAGGTGACCTTTTAGTTTAGATTTAAAGGAACTCAGTGTTTCGGCTGTTTTGCAGTTTTCTGGAAGTTTGTTCCAGATCGGTGGTGCATAGAAGGTGAAGGCTGCTTCTCTGTGTTTGATTCTGGTTCTGGTTATAAGAAAATAAGAAATCAAACTTTATGCTACTAAATATAATTACATTTAATTACAATATTCATGAGAAAATGCTTGTCTTTTCATCCATCCATCCATTGTTCCTCCATCTATTCATCCAACTATCCAGTCATCCTTCCATCCATGTATTTGTTCATCCAACTTGCCATCCTTCCCTCTATCCATCCATTTGTCCAGCCATCTTTTCTATCACTTAATTCATCCAATCATCCAAGTAAAACTGGATGATTTTTGACTAGAGTTGTTCTCAGTCCATTTCAAATTTCAACATTTTACTGTCTAAAAATTATAAATAATTTCAGTGATTCAAGGCTAAACTGTTGGTCTTTTTCATTTAATAAGCTACTTATGGCTGGATAAAATTTGAGATCTTTACTTTCATTCTGCCTTGGATTGGCTCATGGAACTGCTTCTTCCTATTTATTTATCACAATTCATTTGTCTATCAGACATTATTTTGCCAAAAAAGTACTTGTATGTTGTTTTTTTTTTTTTCTTAAGTTAATTTGACAGCCCCTGCTTGAAAGCGAACAAAGTACTGGATCTGCGTTCCCTTTGTTTGTGTTTATCTACCCTGGCATCTAGAGCCCTCCTCATTTCCTCATGAGTGCCATCAAGTGCACTTCTACCCAGCAACATCCCCATATCAACTCTCCATCTTTGCATCCTTATAGAAACATAAATTGGCTGGGTGGAAGCTTGGCATGATCCTCCCATCAGTCTATTTACCATATAATGCCAAGTGTTATTGTGTTACTGAAGTCCTACACACCAGCTGTCCTGCTTCTCAGTCTCCCTCTCAAACTTCTCAACAGTGTGTATCCTCCCTCAGGGACAAGTGTGGGAGGTAGCAGAGTGGGTGGTTCAATCGGGTTGGGTAGCTATCGGTTAGAATGGAAGTGACTGGAGAGGAGGCTGAGGTCTTACAGTTTAATTTAAGGCATGCCACCGCATGCAAAACAGAAGGACTGAGAGAATACACTTGGAAGTTGGTGAGTCGACTGGCGCTGAACGTCTGGGCGACAAAATCTGGCTTTTTAAATTTTTTTACAAATGAAACCACAACACTTAAATATTCTTGCTAAAATATATACATGCTTTGGCTCCAAACAAAGCTATATTTGCTAAGGAATTTTAAATTCATCAAAATTGTATAAATCAAAGCTGGTTGCGCATTTAGAAACACTAACGGCACACAGTGGTGGATCTAGAAACTTTTACATGGAGGGAAAAACGGTTCCGGTGGATCTCCTCTGTCAAGGATGTGAGAAATTTAAAGAGAGGCAACAAAAAGTCCACAAAACACTAAAAACTTCATTGTATGACTGTCTCTTGGAAGAAAACAGACACATATTAGGTGTAACTGTAGGTAAGTTATTTATCTTAATTTTATACAAATTTCAGTCTTTAAAATACCAGAATTTGCACTTAGTTTTCTTCTTAAAATATTAGTTCCACTGGCAGATTATATAACTTAATACAAGACATTTTTCAGTGAAATAATCTGCCAGTGGAACTAGTATTTTTATTAATATTATGGAATAATTTACTGAAAACAAGCTCCTGTTTCTTGCTAAAACGTTACTTTTAAATTAGTTTTGTCTTATTTCAAGCGTACTATAATCTAGACCAAAATTATTTGGTGAGTTTCAGTGTTTTTGCAGTGTATGTTTTATAACATCATAGAAATCCCCCTGTAAGGTGGGTGGGGCTTCTTCATGTACTCCACTCTGACTGTTCATATTTGATGAAGTAATATCTTCAAGTAGCCAAATGAGGTTGTTTTTTTAAAGGTATAGAAATTCTGTTAACTCCAGCAGCTAATTATGCAATGAAAAAGTTAAACTTTTAATCTAAAAGCTAAAACCTTCAACACTTTAAAACCTTTCACCCTAAAAATGATTTAAACCACAATGGGATTGGTGGATTTGTTGTTATTTTCTCACCCAACACCATATTCTGTCTTATTAACATATATGGCGCACCTTTTTGTGGTCACTTTGGGGTTTTTTAGTGTCTCTTAAAGACCTTAGGATGCATAATTACTAGTATTCTTTTTGCCAAGCCATCTCTGAGGTAGCTTAAAAATTTTTCTACACATAAATACGAAGCAAAAGCAAAGAATTACTTTGGAATTTGGTGACCTGATTTTTAACTGGGTGTGAGTGCCTCCCTGTTATTAAATGTTCTTACTTCCTAACTGATAAGAACAACACAAACACTTTGTTCGTGTGTTGTGCTGCGTCTTCGCTCAGCATGTGGCTGCATAATTCTCTGTCTCCAGGTAATTTGGCCCAGCGCAGGAGAACGCACAGTTGTGGAGATTTGCATTCACTAATTAATTTGTCAGAAGTAATTCTTTTTCACGTGGCGCTTGATTAAAACCAACCAGATTAATAATTAAATCCAACCCACAATTATTGCTCCGTGAAGTTTTAAATATTAGGGGCATCGAATGGCTGTCTGCTCATTTAGTTTGACGTTCAGCAGACACTTCTGGGTCTGGTTCAGAGGAGAAAGGTTGGTGCTGAACAGATGAGACATGGTGGTAATTACACTGAGATTTGCCACACACAGATACACACACAATAAGACTTAGTTTTTAGTCTTATTTTAAATTTATTGGTTTAAACCTTTAACATATACATACAGTTGTAGTCATTGCTCACTTACTTATATTGACTTACTAATTTTTCTGGTCTAAAGGATAGAAAACTAACATTTATTCATTACTTTCTTTACTACAATCTGTTTCCCTTTCAGGTTTTTACTGATTCCTAAGAATTATAATATAAGAGGATAAAAGAGCAGCATTTTATGTGTTTCTCTCTGGCTTTCCAGCTATGAGATGTAACTTTTAATTGTTTATATTATATCACACCTCTTTTGACAAACCATTCCAAAAAAGATGAAAAATACACTGGACCCCCACCTATTATTTTAGAAAATGCATCTTGGCAAGCTAAAATACCTAGCCCAAATGCTACTTGACATGCTATTGTCTGGTGCCTGAAAAGCAGCCAATCTGGGAGGGTCATTTTTTGACAGTGATTGGCCCTAATATTCCTCCTGTTTTACGATCATAATGTAATATATTTAAGGGGTGCATTCACACCAGCCCTATTACGTCCGCTTTAATTGAACTCTAGTTTTTTTTTTCTAGTTCATTTGAGGAGGTGTGAATTCTGAATCAAACTATGATGTGGACCAAAAAAGTGAATTCTGGTTCGTCTACAACCCTAGACATTGGTTCGGTGGAAGTGAACTCTGTTGCGGTTTGAATGCATATGTGAACACCAAGTGGACCGGAGACTGCTCCAAAAGCAGGAAGTGAACTATAGCCCAGGGCATTCTGGGTAAATACAACCAAATCAAACGCAAGAGTCTAGCGCTAGTGGAAGAAATGGCTTTTACCAAAGACGAGAAAAATCTTTCAACCGCTAAATTCTGATAAAATTTTATTTTTGTTTACATTTTCTGAACAAGAAAGTAACACTCATGTCTTCTTTATAGGTTATCGTGTCGTCTCCTTCAGTGGTTCATAGTGCAGCTCCACCACAGGCGAGGAGAGGAACAGTTTTTTCAATTAGATTGGATCGTTTGACAAAGTGCAATGTGAAAGTGAACCGCAGCAGCTGAAAATGTAACAAATGTTACAATTTTGGTCCCCAGTCGAAGAGAGTCTACCAGACCACATAGCCAAACCGGACAGCAACTTCACCGTTATTTTGCCTTAGGATTTATGAAATTATGGCTTTGTTATCAAAAGTTCAGGATTTCATAAAAAATCTGGAACATATTTTAAATTTAGCACGTGTTTATGAATTGGATACATTTTTAGGAACTCTTAGCTCTTCATAGCCACTGTTTTATTTGTCAGATTGAAAAAGGACTTGTGTTGTTTGAGAACATTTGGAAAACTGAATTCCCTCTCTTTTTCAATTTTTCATCTTTTCCTCTTTTCTCTTTCTAAGGGCCCATGCAAGAGACAGTCTTCGACTTCTGGCGGATGGTGTGGCAGGAAAACACGGCAGCTATAGTTATGGTGACCAACCTGGTGGAAGTGGGCAGGGTGGGTATTAATTACAATCACTCAAACCGCAGATCTCAAACAAGATTATCTCACTCTAGGGTCGACTGACAGCCCGATTGTATCCCGAGGCTAGCTGGGCCATCTTTTATGTTTTGTAATGTCTGTGAACATCAGTGCCCAGATGTTTGTGTGTGTGAGTGTATCCTGACTTAGTGAGGCGTGGGACTCGTGAGCCGCCAGCTCTTTTTCCATCTATCTGATCAGTGAGAAGTGAAAAGAAACTGATTGATGGCCTCCATTACCAGAGAGGCATCCAGGCGACTGACTACTGTTTCATCTGAGTGGCTCTATAACAGAAGATTAGACTCTGCTGTAACCGCCAGCTCTTACAGAGCCCTTCGGAAAAGAAACGTCTCCTAATGTCGTCCTCATTGGACAAAAGAAGGGGACTCTTATTAACTCAAAAAGATGTTTTATGCTTCTAAGCTAACCGTAGAACCTTAGCAGACTTTTTTTAAGGCCTACATCATCATTTTTACATATTTTTCTTTCCAGACTTGTATCTCATAATAGTTAAATAAAATTTTCCCCCCCAAAATTTAGAAATATAAAACCGTCACTTTGTTGTGACAGTATAATATTAGACATCTAATCTGTGAAAAAATTTAGTTAATCTGCCTTCTCTTGAGGTCACAGCGGCATCAGAAACAACCAATCAGAGCCAGGAGGAGGGTCATAGCGCTGTCAATCACCCTTCTGTACCCAAATTACCACAACAGAAAAATGTTAATTTGTCTCATGTAATCTAATTAAGTTTGTTTACACGAGTTTAATAAACTTAATTTGAGTACTTGTGACCAGATAATACAATATACTTAAGATGGATCACTTGTTTTATTTTTTTCAGTGCATTCATTCAGCATTTTCTAATAAGAAAAATCTGTTTGTCAAGAAAGCAATTCATTCTCATTTTCCAGCAATAAGTATTTTAACTTTTTCCCATAAGTTAAAATGCCATATTAAAAATGCCATAATATGACATAAGTTAAATAAATTTTAACTTATAAAATGGGGGAAAATATCATGCTTCACTGGTAGATTATTTCACTTATAACTGGTATTTTTTATCAATATTAAAGATTTGTTCACTTAAAACAAGCGCCAAAAGTTACTTGTAAGTTAGACGTCTTATTTTAAGTACTTAAGATATTTGCATTAGAAATTTAACCAAAAATACCTTGCATGATTTTGTGTTTTTGCAGTGTAGGTTTTCTGGCTCTAAAATGCGACATAGGCCCTTTAACAAGAACAAGTGGTATTAGTCAGAACAAAGCCTTTGTTTGCCTTTCTAATTTGTTCCACTTAACCTCACACTTTGTTCCTTGTAAAGTTGATTATAATCAAGAGAAAATGAAGGTCTTAACGATTAGACTGCCCAGGGATTTTCTTCAAAGAATTTTAAACGCTTCTGAGCTAAAAACACCCTAAAGTTATGCACACCTTCATTTTGCTGATGTGCATTTTTTGGTGGGGGCTTAAATGTATCGGAGCTGATAATGATTCATGGCCCCATCTCTAGGTACCTCATTAAGCTTCTCCTCTACAGTAGCTTAGCCCAATCCCACCCCGCCCCACACCTTCTCCACACCTGCTTAGCTGCAGCAGGGCCCTCTGCGGGGCTCTGGCCCCCCGAACCGTCTGTTATATGATCCTTGTCCAGTGGCGGGCAGCAGCCAGAGATGGTGGCTCCGCAGTGGGACCCTATAAAATCACTCTGCCATATCGCAGCGGGCCATCTGCTCGGCACAGTTGCTGATGCACTCTGGGAAACCCTGGCACACGCTCAGAGGAGCGCACGTAGCTTCTGTCCCGGCACTTCCAAACACACAGGGGCGGCACACGGCGCACTTTGATGTATGAGAGGTTTGATTTTGGAGGTTACCGTTTGAGATGAGATGCTGTTTTTTATGCCTTGTGAAAATATTCGTACCTCTTGGATTTTAACAGGCTTTGTCACATTAAAAACTACAAACTTCAATGTTTGTTTTATTTTATTTGATAGAGGATAGCTAGTGATTGAGTTAATCTATTAAGTTGATTTATCTTATTGATTAAAGAACAGGTGGACAGAGTACCCGAAAATTACACAAGAGTAGCACTACTACAAGTAAAAGTAAAAACTCTACTGAAATACACAGTAACTGATCAAATTATCAATCATTTAATATTTAAAATTACATAATGAGACAGACCAAAATATAAAGTTAAGTGAAAAATGTTATACTGTAAGGACAAAAATGGCAATAATTCATGTAAGTGACAAAAAATAAAATCATGCGAAAGAAAATGTTTCCAAATCAGTTTGTTTCAGTAAAAAACAAACAAAGTTTTAACAGAATCTGCAGGAAATTTTTGTTTAAAACATGTTTGTTTTTCACTAGGTGGAGAATTCAGAAATTTTACTCAAATAAGAGTAGAGATACTTCATAACAATTTCTTGAGTAAAAGTAAAAAGTACGGTGTAGTAAGCATACTCTCAAAAGTACACTTTTTCAAAAAGTTACTCAAAGTAAATGTAACTAGTTACTACACAACTCGATTGACGACTAACGATTAATTGATCAGCAGCCGTCTTCTTAAATACCTCAGTTTACCGTGAGTAATTTCATTGTAAACTCAATTGTTCTGTGAAGAAGGTTTGCACTATTTGAAAACCTTGGAATGAATTTGTGTGACTTTAAAATAACTATTTAAAAATGGTAAAAAAAAATGTGGCTTGCTGCCGCTGATGACACACATGGACACTCTTTGTCAATTTCTGCTTAAATCTTCTTAATACAAAGATCTCGTCGTTTACCGTCCATGTTTTCTGTTCCATTTTATTCTCATAGCATTGTAAACAGACATCCAGTAACTTTTACTCCAAAGGAAAACAACAGTTGATTAAATATAGCTGAAAATCTGTGCTTTTGAAGTTAGAGTGACTCATCCCACTCCTCTCTCAGAAAATACACAAAAACCAACAAAACAGTAAAACATTTACCAAAGAACAATTAGGAAACTAATTGCCTTCTTTTTATTGAGAGAAACGTGCAAGACCCTTTTTATGTCTCCTGTCAGCAACGCTTTTACAGATGCATCTTCTAATAAAATCAAACTACTTTATTTCATCAAAATATTTCATTTTTAGTTTATTGCCAAGCAGGTAAAAATAATTAGAAAACACTTTTAATGTCTTTGTTGTAGCTATTAAGTACTTTCAACTTGCTCGACAAAATGTTTGGACACCACTAGATTAAATCAACACACATTGCTGCACTGAAATGGCCAAGTCAAAGTCCAGATCCAAATCATTTTGCGAATCGGTTTCAAAACTGGATAAAATAGACACTGTTTCCAACCTGACTGGGCTTAAGACATCTTATTTGTTTGCACTAAATATGATGCATTTAGTGCAAACATCTTGGTGCACTTGAAATAAGACAAAACTAATTTGGAGGTAACTTTTCAGCAAGATATGAGCTTGTTTCAAGTAAATTATTTTAGTTTATTAGTAATATTAGTAATTGTGGAGTACGCACTATTTAGATCAATATTATACAGCCCAGAAATGGAATCAGAATTAGAATAACTACAAACTTAGAATCCAGAAATACTTAATAGGAACAGTCGCTACTTAGTTACTTTTATACTACCGCTTTTCAGAAACTGTGACTACTTACTTTTAACCCAGAAAAGGAATTAGAACAAACTTAGAATTTAGCTCATTTTTTAGAAACTGTGGAGTATTCACTTTTAACCCAGGAAAGGAATTAGATTAGTCACTCTTTTGTTTATTTTATCAGAAACTGTAGAGTACTCACTAATTAGATGCAGAGTCCAGAAGCCCAGAGGACACTTTTGGATCAACATTGTTAGACTATTTTTTAGACTCCTGTTCTCCCAACTCAGAAATGGAATTAGACCAGAGGATACTGAACAGGAGCACCTAGTTTACATACTTTAGACACTAGATTCTTTTTCTTCTTTTGCTCTTTCCTTTGTTTTGTTTTGCTTGTATTTCCTTTTAATTCCTGTAAAGCACTTTGTATTGCCTTGTTGCCGAACATGTGCTAAAATGACCTTTAAATAATTCATTGATATTTTTTAAGCACTAGTTTCACTTATGGGAAAAATGTCTGAGTAAAAAAAATGCCAGTGGAACTAGCAAGTTTTTCTGACAAAATTAAGGAATTATTTATTAAAGCAAGCTCTTCTATCTTGCTGAAAAGTTACTTGAAAGTTTGTTTTGTCTTATTTCAAGTGTAATAAGGTATTTGCACTGGAAACTAGACCAACAGTATTTTTTAAGCATTTGTGTTATTTCAGTCTTTGCATTATTTTTATTGATCAATCACAGAAAATTGACATAACATCTGTTATGAACATGAAGGCATCTTCGGTAAATAATAACACTTTTAGTGGAAAGTTGACTCTTTTGATTGACTTTTAATGTAAGTTTTATGCAACTTTGGATAAAAATGTAGTTATTTACCAAATAATGCTAAGTTGACACTTAATGCATTTTTGCTTTAAAGGTGACATTATTTACCAAAAGACACTTCATTTACTCAAGTTTATAACAGTGTAATGTCAGTCTTATGCACACCCCTTCAAATAAAGTGTTACAAAAAGTGCAGTAAAATAAATTAAAGCTTACAGTTGTAATGTAAAAAATATATTTGAGGGTATTTTGTCAAGGCGCTGTACCTTATTGAAATTAGAGAAATGAGTTGAGAAGAGGTGTCCTCTCAGTAACACACGCCTGTGAGTTTGCCCACGAATGAACATCTGGCATACTTTAGCCCAAAGGCCAGTTCCCTCCAAACCAGGCGACTGATTCAGAGTGATCTAATAAGGTAATGGCTTTTGGCTAATTCAATCTAGCTGGAAGCGGACGGTGCATTTGTGATTGTCATCGGGGATTAGTCATCAGGGGTGTCACAGAGAGAGAGAGAGAGGGTCCTGAAATCCCCCAAACCTCTCTTACTGTGTCACTCCACAAACCAAAATCTCATTTCATTTGTAATCAGCGCAGAGATGCCAGAGACGAAAATTAAATCTGCTTGTGGCCGACGTTGCGTTTATCCCTCATCAAAAATTATCAGTCTCTGATATACCTCCGTGATCTCAATCTCTATTACCAGCCGTACTCCACCAGTATCAACAGTTTAATTGAACTGGGGGGAGAGGTGGTGGTAGGGGGGTAATTTTGCGCTCTTATGATACCTGATGCAAGTAATATTTCCGATGGGGTGTTTTAGATTTCTGTAGGGAAATCTGTTTTAAACAGCTGAGGGTTTATTATTTCATGTCATTACTGGATTGTCATTATACCTCCTCTCTGTACTTTTTTTTTCTCTGATTTTGTCCTATTTTTTTACACACTGGAAATCAAGAGGGAGACATGTTAGATTCCCTTGAGGTCTTCTTTGTTCTCCTGCAGCTTTGCATGCAATCCACCTTTAGAGTCATTTTCACGTTATCGACGTGAGAATGAAAAAGCAATAATGTGCGAATGAACCCTCCGCCGATACATAAGATACCCATTAACAGCGGATCCTTGACCGGGGGACGAAACTAATATGAAGCAAATCTCATTTTGATTTGAAAGAAATGGCTCAGAAACTGAAATATCAGGTGGCAAATTGGAGGTAATGTTATGTGACAATCTTTATTGCGGGATGAGGGGGGAAAAAATGACGGCTGTGTGCCGGTTTAAAGCGATGTTGGCATAAACGAGAGGATGTTTGGTGTAAAAAAGTTTGTTTTCTGGCCCTCAGGTGAAGTGCTGTAAGTACTGGCCCGACGACACAGAGATCTACAGAGACATCAAGGTGACGCTTATAGAGACCGAGCTGCTGTCAGAGTACGTCATCAGAACCTTCGCTGTGGAGAAGGTAGGCTTGTGTTTCGCTTTCACCTCATTTCGAGTATATTTAACCTTTCATACAGCAGGAAATTACAAACACTTAGGTTTTTGTGCCTCTAAGTGATACAGCAGAATAAATTATATGTCAAGAGGGATTTCAAAACTTCTTCTGTGCTCTGAAGGACGCAGAAAAGTGATTAAGCTTTGACTTTTATCAGCAGCTTATTAAGGCCTCAGAAACGGTGTGCCTCTTAATCTGATAATACTTTTGTGAAATACTGCATGCAGCTTCTTGAAACGATTAATACACCTTAAACATTTTATCCTGCTTGAAGGCCGCAACTAAGGATTATTTTAGTTATAATTCAGACGATTAATTTTAAAAATGTGCACGTTCTGCAGATTTTTTATGTAATTTTTCATGGTTTTTTTTTACACATCATTAGAACTACTTTAAAAGATCCAAATAAACAGATAATTCAATTCCTTTTTCAAATTAGAAACTAAACATTTTATTGCCTAAAATATGGACAGTGGACACTTTGAACAAATAACCTGAGTGGAATAGTTGAGATTGAAAAGTATCCAAATCCAGTTTACTTTTAAAGCACATTTAAAAACGGCAAGCTTGCTCAAAGTTCTGTAAAAAGATAAGATTATTCATGTGTTAAGATGGCCTAGTCAAAGTAGAAATACAGTTGAAAATTTGTGGAAAAACTTCCACCATCCAATCTGACTGAGCTTCAGCCGTTAATATAACTAAACCCCATCAAAATAGTATCCATCTAATTTTATTTACAATGGATGAACAATCATTATTCCTTTAAATTTCAACAAACAACAAAATAGCGTCTATAAATAATTAATAAAGTAGTAATCAACAATAATCATATGTTTATATGATCATTTGAACAGTTTTATGTAAGGTCAATATCCATATTGTTCCTCTTTACACATACATGTGTGTAGATCCAAACTAAAACAGAACAACTGATGTAATTGAAAGAAGCAGCCGATTCTTCAACGCTCTCAGTATTAAATAAAATGTTTTCCGGTGGGAATCCTCTCGAATAATTAGCTCTCCTTTCAGATGTTGGTTAGTTACTGCTGAGGCACAAACAGCAGTTTGGGTTACAGTCACACTGTGAGGAGCTGCAGCATGCTGAGAGTCAGATTTTTGAAGCTGCACTGAGTGTTTCACATACATCCACAGCATCCAGGTAGTCAGTGTTGCTCCCTGGAATCTGAAAGGCGTGACACAGAAATGCTTAAGGATCAAGGCTGCATTCCCCTTTGGATGGTACTGTTTGCTGATAGATATTGGAAAGTTTTTTCATCCTTCCTACTTTTACCTCCATGTCGTTTGTGTTTGCATTTAATTCACTGCTGTATTTGCTCTGCAAGGACCTCTCGCAGCATGTGTACTGTGTTTTTCTCCCCGGCGCTCTGTGTGTTTAACATGATGACTCTGTTCCTCAGAGAGGCGCTCATGAGATCCGGGAGATCCGGCAGTTTCACTTCACCGGCTGGCCGGACCACGGCGTGCCTTACCACGCCACGGGCCTGCTGGGGTTCATCCGCAGAGTCAAGTCCAAGACGCTGACCAACGCCGGGCCCATGGTGGTTCACTGCAGGTGTGTGGTGTGAGGAAACTGAGCTCTTTGTTTCCGCTGCTGTGGTACCAAACTCCTTTTTTTTTTTTTTTTTTTTGTCAGGCTTCTGTGCAGTTTTTAGAAGGAAAGAGAAAACTCAGATCTGGGCAAACTTTGCAAGTCTTATTTTTTAGTGTTCCTTTTTCTTTCCTTCTCTGCTTTCTTCTGTCTTTTCTACTTTTTATATTTTCCTTCCCGCATTGATTCCATCCTTCCTATTTTCTGTCCATGTCCCTGTATCTTGTATCTTCCCTTTCCTTCTTTCATACCTTCTGTTTACATCTCAAATTTTTCTTTCTTTATTTCTTTTCTTTCTTTGTTTACTTGTGTTTTTCTTTTACCTGTATGTTCATTAATTTTGTCACTGTTGCATTTTTCATGTTATAATTGGCCAGATGTTTTCACTGTGTGACAGAAATGGAGTGCAGAGAGCCAGTTGAAAAGCTTTGCATTTATAGCTCAGTGTTTCTCCTGTACATATATCATTCAGCAGCAATGCTGCATTCACAGATGTGAACCTTCCCCTCGTTACATGCACTGAGGCACAGATGCCAGAAATTCTTTGTTTTATAAAGCAGAAGATCTTTTTTTTAACAGAGGAACATCAGATTTAGAATTTAAAATTACGTTTTAAATTTTGACCTACAGGGTTAGAGGTGATAGAATTTTATGCATAAATGCGTGTCGTTCCGCTGCATGGTGAACTTTTAACCTGCATTTATGGACGCAGCAACAAACTATGGTCAGTGATTGATTATTTTCCTGATAGATTTTTTTTTTTTTCACTTGTGAGTGTAAATGTTGAGTTGGGGAGCATGTCCAACACTGATTTATTTTAATTTAAAGTGAGTAGAGGCCCAGAACTCATTTGGAAAGAAGCTCAAGAAACGTCAACCTGATCTATCAAAAACATTTAAGAGAAAAAACAGGCTGTGTTTACATATGATTTGTCTGAAATTAAAGCAGTAATAGAAAATTCTTTTGTCTGCGTACAGTGCTGGTGCCGGTCGGACCGGCTGCTTCATCGTCATCGACATCATGCTGGACATGGCGGAGAGGGAAGGTGTGGTGGATATTTACAACTGTGTGAGGGAGCTGCGCTCACGGAGAGTCAACATGGTTCAGACAGAGGTATGGTCAACCTTCTCTCCCAGTAACCTCAGCAGCAGAAGTGGGTAGAGAACCCAAAAACTGTACGCGGGTAGGAGTAGCACTACTTCAACATATTTTTAATCAAGAAAAAGTAAAAAATTTGAGAGAGAGAAAAAGGTACTTGGCAGAAAGGCTTCAGAATAACTGATTATAACATCCGACTTAGTGTATAAAAATTATTTGGTAACACTTTATTTGAAGGGACATGCATAAGACTGACATTACTCTGTCACAAACATGCCATAACGCCGGTTATGAACATGAAGGAGTCCTCATAAATGTTTACGACTGTTTTAGTTGCAATAAAAGTTGCATTTAAAGGGCATTAAATTTGCCATCTTTGCTTCAAGTATCATTATTTACCAAATGATACTTCATGAGAATAGTCATAACCATTCACAAAAACTCCTTCATCTTCATAGCAGGTGTTATATCATGTTTATGACAGTGTAATGTCAGTCTTACATACACCCTTTCAAATCAAGTGTTATCAATTATTTAATTAAACAGCACCGCAAAAATAGAAAATCTTACCAAGTATTTTTGTGCAAAGATCTTAGTATACTTCAGCAAGAAATAGCAGCTGGTTTTAAGTCAATAATTCCTTAATATTTACAAAAAATGTAAGTAAATTTAAAAAATTTCTTCCACTGGCAGATTTTTTTCACTTATAACTAATACTTTTTCATCAATATTAAGCAATTATTTACTTAAACTCCTAATTATTGCTGAAAAGTTACTTGTAAGTTAGTTTTGTCTTATTCCAAATGAACTATGATATTTTCATCAGAAACTAATATTGAGAATAATTTTGTGTTTTTGCAGTGGGACAAAAATAAAAAGTTAGACTAAAATTTAAAAAAAACAAATGAATAACATATTGCAAAATAACAAATCCAGGAAACTGTGCAAAACTTAAGAAACTGATACTTACTGTAGGTAATGTTACATAAATCCCTTCCAGTGATAACAGAGTTTTTTGTTTAAATTCACCAAATGGCACAACAAACTCAGCAGATACAAAACAACATCAGAACAACGAAGTCTGCGTGCAAACAAGTCTCAATTTAACATAAACTGTAGGTGTTTCATTCATTTTTATTAAACAGTTTGTTTTCATTCTGTGAAGTTACCCTCTGTGATTCGAGTATCCAGAAATATTACATGATATCAATGGATTACAAGTAAAACATACGGAGTTGTAAAACTACTCCTAAAAGTTCATTTTTTCCAGAAAGTTATTTAAGTAACTGAGTAAATGTAACTTGCCCACAAAACAAACCAGGAAGTCTAGGGAGGAAAAGCAACGGCTTGTAGCCATCTAAAGTGGTCAAGTGGTATCAACATTTAATTCTCCTCATTAGCTTTACTTCAAGACAAAAGCTTAAAATTTAAAGAAAAAAACGCTTTCATATATTCTTTTGAGTGATTTATTTGATTCATTTTGAAGCTGAGTGCAGCAGATCAAGTGGAAATCTATCATGATTTTGCCATTCAGTCATTATGTCTATTATCTTTGAAAATCCAGCATAATATTTTTTGTCATTTAGTGGAAAGTAGCTGCTCAAATTTCAAATGTGAACGTTTCATTAAAACATTACAAAACCATCCGATTTAACGGGAGTTCTGCTGTGTTTGTCTTTCAGACCATCTATTTGTCGCGAACACCTTTTTTTAAATGGATCATCTCTTAGACATTTATTAAATTGCTCACAGAACAATTTCCCAGGGTGCTCGGCGTAAGTGGTTGGCTCTACATTTTGGGATAACGGGATTTACAGGCTTTGAACAGAAAGTATTTAGTTGATATCAGTGACTGAAAACATTCCTGGCCCTTTTTTCAGCTATTCTCCGGTGCAGACTTCCCTTAACGCCGGCCATCTGGAGATGTCCATCGTGTCGTTGAATGCATCATTTCCCTGTAATTCTCTTTAAATCACAGGCGTCATTGGACTTAATGGGCAAATGTTTCATCGTTGACGTCCAAATGGGGATTTGAGCAACCAGAGACCAAACGTTGAGTCACTCTCCTGAAGTTCAATGACCTTCAAACCGCGCGCGTACGTGGGTGTTTTCCCTCGCAGGTGTTCAGGCTCATTGGCTCGGCTCCTGCGCCTGCAGCCAGACACAAACACTCCGCCACGGTTTAATTCGCCCATGAAAATGTAATGCGACGTCTTTAATACTTTATGAGCTCAGATAGGATCCATCAACCTGTAAATTGATAAACATCTGACCTACTGACCCGGCCCAGGGCGCCGCAGGCTCTCAGTCGACAGTTCACATCGCGTTCTGGACAGATAGCAAACGGCTTTTTTCTGTTTGTACGTGTAAATCAGTGACCCCTGAGTTTGAATGCGGATTTTGGAACAAAGTGACAAGGAAGTGTCAGCTGAAAATGTCACTTCAGAATAGATTTGCATCAAGCTTCAAGCTGTGTCACCGTCTCCAACGCTTGAGTGATTGACTCCAGGAGGAGGAAATCTGCTGTAATTTCCTGCTTCGGTCTGCATGAGAGCTGCTTTCATTGTCCAGACTTCATGCTTATTCACAGAGGCATGCAAAAATATTCACACCTCTTTCATCACATCAAAATCACAAACCTTAATGTATTTTACGACATGATCAACACAAAGCAGCACATAAATTTGGAGTGCAATCAAACTAGCATGTGGTTTTCAAATTAAAAAAAGCAAAACATGCATTTAAATTTATTATCTTTGAGTCATTATGTGTTTTGATTTCATTTCGGAGTTTCAGAATAAAAGGGATGAGAGGTGGGTTTCAGTTGTTTGTGGAAAAACATTTGCAATAATTTCCTCCTCCTTCACAATCATGCACCACTTTATCTGCCACATAAAATCATGTTCAAATGCATCTGCTTTTGCAACGTTTCAATATTACCAAATCATAACCGTCCGTGCAAAAGTTGGGTTAAATTTTAGGTAAAGGTCAATTTCAGAGAATATTTGCCGTTTTTTTAGTCCCAGAAAGGATTTAAATCAGCCTTGTAGCAAAAATATATGTTAAAATATGTAACGTAACCTTTCAGCATAAACAATGTCAAATATTAGCTGGGAAAAAAATGCCAAAGGGCTAAAACAAAAACATGTTAAAGGTCACTGAAATCCTCTTGCTAAAGTGCAGCAGACCCTCGTCACGGATGGTTTTGCTGCTGGTGAAAACAAAATTCTCATATTTTTGTGTCATTAAGGTCTAAGGAACATAAACATAGCTAAAGTTATTATCTTTAGCCCCTTAGCTTCGTTTCTGGTTATTACAACCGGAAACGAGTGATCAGGCTAAAATCTGGGCGTAGTGATGAACTCTGACCTGAACCTTCAAAGATGCATAAACATAGTTACAAAGTCAGCCTTCTATCGCCTGAAACATTTCCAGGATTAAACGACTAATGTCTTTAATCTCATTAATTACTGCAACAGTGTCTTCACAGGTCTGCCTGAAAAAAATAAAACAGAACGCTGCTAGTCGCATTATCACTAAAACCAGGAAGATGGCACACATCACCCCCTTTGTTTTTTTACATATATATATATATATTTAATATTTTTATTGGTATTTTCCACATTTCTTTACATATAAAACCTATATGAGCAATTCACATTCAACATAAAATAAAATAGACTTTTGCTTGGGAGCTATTTTTCTACTAGACCTTTTGTCCAATCCAGTTTGTCCATTTTTTTCGCTGTCTTTTGTTTTGAACAGTGGCCATTGCATCCACTATTCTTTGTATTTACATCGTGCCAGTTTTAAAGTTATTACAATTCCTCCCTTTAGCTCTTTAGACTTTAAAATAGACTTTAAAATAGACTTTAAAATACTGCTGAAACACTGATTTCTTTTAAATAATTTGTTTAAAGCTGCCTTTGATTAGTAGTAAGTTGAACATTGATCAACATGTTACATGTGTCTTTACTTGATGATTTGGCATTTGACAAAATGTGATGTTTATTGCTTGCTTCAAGCTTGGTGATTACATGATGTTTTTGCTGCTGAAATGTGCCATACAAATAAACTTGACTTGACTAAGATGTATGACAGATCCGCAATGAGGATGCTGTTTTTTTCAGGAGCAGTATGTCTTTATCCATGATGCCATTTTGGAGGCATGTCTCTGTGGGGACACCACCATCCCCGCCAGCCAGCTCCGGTCCGTCTACTACGACATGATCCGCCTGGACCCGCAGACCAACTCCAGCCCCATTAAAGAGGAGTTCAGGGTGAGAGCTGTACCCAACGTATTGAGAGTGTGTGCAGATCCCTCATAGAGCTTCATCTCAAATGCAGGACAAACAATAGTAAACATGTTCTCTCTTGATGAAAGGCACAACCCCCCTCTGGGCCAATCAGGAGCAAAAATGCATTAATCTGTAATAGTATCACCCCCTCTTGGGCCAATGAGCGTTATATGAGACGCATCATCCCCCCCTAAGTTTCATCACAGTAACATCAGGGGAGTCAGAGCAGTCGCTAATGGAACTGATTAAAGAATTGCACTGTTAATTACCATAGTGGGAGATAATTAGCACACTCACAACCCAAGCGCCTACCTTCCTGCGTCTATATGACAGCATGTAATCTGCCTCCATGCGACAGACTCTGAACATGGTGACTCCCACGCTGCGGGTGGAGGACTGCAGCATCGCCCTGCTGCCCCGGAACCACGAGAAGAACCGCTGCATGGACGTCCTGCCGCCAGACCGCTGCCTGCCCTTTCTGATCACCATCGACGGAGAGAGCTCCAACTACATCAACGCTGCGCTGATGGACGTAAGAGTCAAACATGGACTTGGCTTTGTCATTTTAGCCACTTCAGAGATGTAGAAATTCACTGAAAAACCCCAAAAGGAACAAAGTGTGAGGTTAAGTGGAACAAATTAGAACAAAGGCAATTTTCTTACTAATACCACTTGTTCTTATTAAAGGGCCCATGTCACATATTAGATCAAGAAAAGCCTGCACTGCAAAAATTCAAATTCATAACAAATGTTTTTGGTTTAGTTTCTAATGCAAATATCTTAGGATATTTGAAATTAGACTAACTTACAAGTAACTTTTCATCAACATATAGGAGCTTGTTTAAAGTAAATAATTTCTTAATATTAATGAAAAAGTGCTAGGTTTTTTAAAGCCATGAAATATTTTTCTCTTACGTGAAAAAGAAATCCACCAGTGGAACTAGTTTTCTAAAAATCAATATTTTTGCCCTCCTTCAATCTCCCTATTTTTATAGGAGGCATTACTGAGTTAGATGTTAAACATGCTCTCATGTTGGAAGAACATTTTTACAAATATATTGTCAACAGAGAAGAAATTATCCATCAGAAACCTTTATAACAAGTTTCTTAAACTTTTAGAATGAAGACTACTTAACTTATTGGGTTTGTTTTGAGTTATTTACAGATTCTGAAAATTTGGATTCTAAACTTTCCAATTATGAGAAACAATGAAATGAAATCAAATCATGTTGGAGCTATTTGTAATTTAGAAACATAATAAGAAAAAAATAAACCTGAGTTGCTTTGGCAGAAACAAAAACTTTCCTCTGCACTATTAAATATATGTTATCCACCCATTTCTAACAATTGTTTGTGATTAAATCATTTTCAATTAAATAAAATTAAGAACATGTGAGCAGAGCAATAGCAAGCAAAGTTGGGAAAAACAAAGAACAGTTCTCACTAACGACTCTGCTGTTCAAAAGAGTCGTTAACAGCACAGAGTTCAAAAGTATCAAATTGTTAGCTAAAGGCACATCAATACTCTCACTACGTATGACTTAGCTCCCTCTGAACATATCAGTTGTTTTCTTTCCACCTGTATCTTCAGTTTTTCCTTTGAATGATCCATTTTTAAGCCACTTATCCATTATTATTTTAAACACAATCCTTTGGTAAGCTAGCTGTCACTGTAAAATAATTGGTCGCTTCCGTGCTGTGCTTTGCAGACCACTAGGGGGCACCGGCAGACCACCAGCGGTCTGCGGACCGCAGTTTGAGAGACACTGCTGTATCATTCTTTAAAATCTCGCTTTTCTTTCCCTGTTTCTGCTCCTCCAGAGTTACAAGCAGCCGTCTGCGTTCATAGTGACCCAACACCCGCTACCAAACACAGTGAAGGACTTTTGGAGGTTGGTGCTGGACTACCACTGCACATCCATAGTGATGCTCAACGACGTGGACCCGGCACAGGTAACCCAGACCATGTGCTCAAAACGAAGAAACGGTCTTTCAGAAACATTGCAAGTCTCACACACAAAGTGTTTTTTTTTTATTACCAGTGTGTATATTATCTGGGAAAACAACACTCGTACTTTTTTAGACACAGTATGGATGCAGCGTGTGTTTGAAATATGGGAGATGCAGCCGAGAGGATGCCATGAAAGCGGAAACAGGCCTGTGGAAGAGGATCTCCAGATTTCTCAGCCTGAGGCTCTGTCATAACACCCGGGGATCAAAGCCTGAAGCCGGGCTGCTTCCCCTCCACCCAAATCCCCTTTCCCTGGGTGACTGACTGACTGGGTAGAAAAGGCCTTTCATTCAATATTCTCACTGTAGCCGGCCCGTCAGGCAGCCAAGAAAGGAGCACAGGTGGGAATGGAAGGAGGACGTGCAGATGAACGAGAGAGAGCTGGAGCTTTCCTTTCCCTCACATCAACATCTTTGTTTTTGCATCTGTTAGATTTGTCAATTTTTGACTGGCTCTCGGAGGAGGCTTGAAAGCGGAGCTTAAGCTGCTGCACAAACTGCGTATGTGTTTGCACTTTTGGTGCAATAGAGGAGTTGATGGCAAATTGTATGCTTGACTCTGTGCACGTTTTCTGTCCTGTTAATTTGCATTCTTCGAGGTAGTGTAGCTGTTTGTTCGTGATTGTGTGACTCTGCAGGAAGGGGTGTCCATCTGTGTGTGCTCGGATTTAGCACTGTGAGGCCGGCAGTGCAGCTCCACAGGTGCGTGTTACTCAACTGCGTGTCTTCACCTGCTGGGCAGAAATTGGCGAGACTTTGCTGTTCTTTTGAAGCTGTCCCTCAGGGGTTGACGTCTCTGTTCGGCTGCCAGCTCCGTTGTCAGCCAGGAGCACTGTGGAATAAGCTTGTTTTTTGAGCCTATACTTTTATCATTTATTGCCATTTTAGATGAAAGTATTGATGCTTTTTATGACTTAGCAAAAAAAAAGTCGATTGCATTAACTAAACGGCTGCAAGTTGATGCCAGACCATTCAACAATTCTCCAATGAGTGGAATTTGTCTAGAATTTGATATTAGCATTTTCAACAACTATGGAAAGAAAAAGTAATAGTAGGGAGTCATTTTTGTATTTTAAAACTTTATATCTTATTCCATTGTCCAAATGTTTTGTTCTTCATGCTGTCCTTCATTCTTTGGGTAATTTTTCAGAGATCTGAGTGATCATGGAAGAGTTGCACTGCAAAAACACAAATCCTACCAAGTATTTGCGCCAAGTTTTTAGTGTAAATAACTTGGAACACCTGAAATAAAACAAAACTAACGTACAAGTAACTTTTCCGCAAGATATCACGTGAATTCAGAAAAATGTAAAATTTAGTTCCATTTGTCCTTCTCTCCTCTGTATCTTTTTTCTTCTTTTCATTATTCCTTTCTTGCCTTAATTCCCTTCCTAACTTCCTTGTGTCCTTCCATTTTTTGTACCTATATTCCTTTGTTGCATGATTCTTTTCTCCTTGCTCTATTTTATCATTTTTCCCTTCTCCCTTATCATTCTTTTCTTCTTTTAATTTCTGTTTTTGTGAATTCCTCCTTGTTCTTTACATTCATTGAATCCTTTTCTTGCCCCCCCCTGGTGTCTTTCATTTCTTCTTCTTTTTCTTTCTTTATAGCCTTTGAAAGAGAAACACATATCCTCCACTTAACAATCACCATTAAGTTATTCATCCTTTGTGTCGCACCAAACACAACAAAATACCCAAACATTTTCTTTTCTGACTAGAACACACATTTCCAATTAAAGCTTTTAGCAAACTTCACAAGTTTATTTTTGCATACCCCTGTTTCCAACTCTTGCGAGAACGATAGGGAATGTCCAGCAAGAATTAAGAAAAAGCAGTAAACTGGATAAAAATGAAACAATTACCCATAATTTCACGACATTTATATTTTAGAGGCAAATAAACGAGTTCACACTTTGATGTGGGAAGGTGCTGTGTTAACAGATTTCATGTGAGAAGCCCTGCTCTGTCTAGGAACATGAATATGTGTGTTACACACAAATATGTATCCAGATAAAGGACTATGAAAGAGACAGTGATATGAACTGATTGCTTAGTTGTGCACTTCATATATGTATGGTTTCCTTTTCACTCCTAATCTGTATAGTAGACTGTAGTAAAAAAAAACAAATACATCTACATATGTTTATTCAGCACATTCAAAGTAATTGAAGTTGATTGGGGGAAAAAAACCATCTTGAAAGGTGACAATATTTATTACTGTTTATATTTTTTATCTGAAGGAGAAGGTCTGTATAGGGGACCCTTAATGCAAAATTCACATTTTGCACATTTTTTTTACTTCCATTTGAGTCTCAACTGCTTCTAAAAACACGTTTTTTGGCGATGAGTTAATGTTTGGTTTTTTTTGGTGTCTGGAAAATTAGCCGTTTCAAAATCTTCCCAATTGTTGAGCCACAATCAATAGGCACTGCCCCTGTTACCTAGCAACCCCTTGCGCTGTACAATGGCTGCTGGAAAAAACAAGTGTTTTGTTGTTGACTTACGATTCAGAAACCACTTACTGCATTCTTGTTTGTTGTGCAGGAGGTTCTACTTCTGCTTTTCAAAGACGTACAGTTGTATAATTGCGCACCCATTTTGAAGTGTGAATGTAAATGTTGAGTTGGGGGGCGTGGCCAGCAGCAGCTCATTTGGATTGGTTTATATTGTCAACCCAAAGTTGAGCTTGATCCTACAGGTGAAACTCCAACATGGTTGCCGTTGGTCACCATGACTGTTTACGGATCTGGAGGCATAGTTGGAAAGAGGAGGGTTTCTGGTTTTGAAACTCTTTGGAGATGATTTGGTTCTGTTGATGTTTCCAGTCCTTAACCTTTGGTGGCTGGCTGTACAAAACATTTTTTCCTCAGTTGATCTAAAACACCAAGTTAAACACAAACATTTCAGTTATGGTAAAACGTTTGTTTGTTAAAAATTTAGATGTTAACTGATGCTTCTTTGAAGAGGCAACTTGATCGTTTAAATTGAAATTTAGCTTTTATTACCAGCTACAAAAATAAATATTTTTTTCTAAAGAAGGAAATGAATGACTCAAGGTTTTTTCGATGTTTTACTCAGAAATGACAAACTAAGAGTGTGTTGATTAGTTAAAAGCTGCCCTACTTGAGGTATACAAGTTTTAAAGTCTTTTCTTTGTTGTATTTCAGTAAAAACACTTTGCTTTTATTGAATTCATGGCCTCTCCTGGTGTTTTCTGTTTTCTTTTACAACATGTTAGGAGATAAAAATCACTTCCACTGACTTTGAACCTGAAACTAATAAATCATCCATGTTTTTGTTTTGGTTTTTTTGCTTTGTTTTCTCTGCCTGCGTGTTGATTTGTCTGCATCTCTTTCCGTCTGAATGTGTCCGTTCTGTTTAGCTGTGTCCACAGTACTGGCCTGAAAACGGAGTCCACCGCCACGGACCCATCCAGGTGGAGTTCGTCTCCGCTGACTTGGAGGAAGACATCATCAGCAGAATATTTCGGATTTACAACGCGGCTCGGGTACGGAGGCGTTTGTTTGTCTTCCCGGCAGAGAATATGACGGCCATTTTCTCCTGTCACCACTCACCTCACACACACACACGCGCATGTGGACCTGTCCGTTCAAGCTGTGCAGAGGCAGACTCATTTTTTTTAACCCTGCTCCTGCGCCACTGATTGAACCGAGGAGTGATTGCCAGAGATCTTTAGGACAGCTTGATAACTTTCCACCTGCTCTTAAGAAAAGGCCAAATCAGAGTTTCACACCAGTTCATGGGGACACATAAAGATTTCCTGCATCAGATCTAAAAAACTTAATATTTTTTTAGATGAAATGTTTGATAATTAGTAATGTTTTTAAGTAAAAAAGCAACTACTAAGGTGGTTTAACTATTTTTAGATATAAATTTCTGTTCACTTCTGACCTGTAGATCATCTTGTTCAGTCGATTTGTTTTCACCTAAAATATTCATGTGAAGCTTCATGTCAGTTTTATGAATTATTTTTCTTTTAAAAATTATTTATTTGGACATTTCTCTGTTTGTCCATCCATCCACCTGTCCTCTTCATCCCTCCATCCATCAATCCTTAAATCTAAGTATTTCTTGGTTCTTCTATTCATTCATTCACCCATACATTCAACCATTTTTCCATCTGTTTTTCTATTCATCCATTATTGTCGGTTTTCTATTTTCCCATCCATTCATCCATCCATCTATTCTCTTCCATTTCTCCTTGTGTTTTTAACCTGGACATTAATGTTTGTTATTCAGATGTGACTTTCGTTCACATTCTGCTCTTTTGTGGGTTTTTGTTTTGTTTTGTTCCATTTCAGTCATTCAGAACATCTTTTGTTTATCTTATGGAGGTTAAATTCAAGAAACAAATGAGGAATTATCAAAACCTAAACAT
Source organism: Xiphophorus couchianus (assembly GCF_001444195.1). Classification (NCBI taxonomy): domain Eukaryota; kingdom Metazoa; phylum Chordata; class Actinopteri; order Cyprinodontiformes; family Poeciliidae; genus Xiphophorus; species Xiphophorus couchianus. The sequence goes on from NC_040233.1 coordinate 22,196,482, forward strand.
GTCAGGAGTTACAAAACACCAGACCAGACTCCATCAGGTTTAATCCAACAGTTTAACCCTCTGAGTCCCATGCTGGTTTGACCTGGGCTCACCTGAGTAAGCTGTTGATCCAGTCGATGGTTCTTCATTTTATTAATGCGCTGCGACTGGCTGAGGCAGCGACATGTAAAGTACCAGACAGCCTAATCGCATATGATCACTGACAGGAGTTATTGATCGATACGGTCAGACATCTGTCTGCAGCAGCAGCTCATCCATCACCCTCCATCTTCCTGTCTGCAGGATCATCTCTTCTTTATCTCTCTGTCAGCTCTAGCTCCACCTAGAGTTTTTAAACCAGAATTGCATCGAACCATTAACCCATATATGCGTGGTAACCAGGGATAACTGGTTTGTCTTGGCCCCCCAGCCTCAGGATGGCTACAGGATGGTGCAGCAGTTCCAGTTCCTGGGCTGGCCCATGTACAGAGACACGCCCATGTCCAAGCGCTCCTTCCTCAAGCTCATCCGGCAGGTGGACAAGTGGCAGGAGGAGTACGACGGCGGAGAGGGACGCACTGTCGTCCACTGTCTGTAAGTTCCCCCAACCTCATGCTGAATACAAGGGAGGCTGGCATTAGAGAGAAAACATCTCCACCTACTGTCTGGAAACCTTTACTGCAACAAAAGCTCCATCCTCTGCTCTGGATTTTTTATTTTATCTTTTTTATTGTAAAACAAAACTTTTCTTGACTCATGGTGACTTCTGCAGGAACGGAGGCGGCCGCAGTGGGACCTTCTGTGCCATCAGCATCGTGTGTGAGATGCTTCAGCATCAACACTCTGTGGATGTTTTTCACGCTGTCAAAACACTGAGGAACAACAAACCCAACATGGTGGACCTGCTGGTGAGGCGCACTCAGAAAATCCATCCTTAGACTCTGACTTTTGTAGATATTTAGATCCTGGTGTGACTCAGTCTGGCATATATTGAACAGCGGATGTTCAGTTGAGGCATAAATGCTTTTTAATTACAACATTAAGTCCAGGTAGTATATTGAAATGTCTCTTTCCAACTTCCTTAAGATGTTAGAAGGAGTCTAAGCATTAGCGCAGAAGCTAACATCTACAATCAGGACCAGCGCCATGGATTGGCCGCTTTGCAAATGTCACCCAATACCATTGATCCCAGACATTTCAGCTTCAAAATTTCAAAGAAAACTCCTCTTGTTCTCCTTCTCAGCAATATTGATCTCCATCCCTTCTTCTTTTTTTACATATTGGCATTGGAGTATCATTCAAAAATTAAAGCTAGAACAGCTCAGAATTAAATTTCTTCCTTCTGGAATAAACTAAAAGTCTAAAATATTATTCTCAAACAATGTTTGCTTTTTCAAATCTTTTTTTAAGGGGCCTGCATGAAATCTTCTGCCACAGGTCAGGCTGAAGGTATTTTGTCTGCTTTGTGTTTTTGTATCTTCACCTTGAGAAAGAAGAACGTCGCTCTTGTACAATAATTAAAGACTCAGCAATGTGTATAAAAAGTAAAAGTAAATCTATTTGAGTTTTGAAGTGATAACAATGAAGTTGACTTCTGGTCAAGGATCCACTGAAGAATCAGAAATGAACAAGCCACTCAGCTTCCAATCGTCTGATTTGTGTCAACAGAAAAAAACAAGAACATCATATCTGACTAATGCTGAGGTTTTTGTATGTTTCTCTTATCCATGTTGATGTTTTCCAGAAATTATAAATTTTTTAAAATATTTTTATACCATTTTATTTCTTTCCATCTCAAAATACCAATAGTAGGAGCCCTACACCCACCTGTTGTGCAATTTATAAACATGAAGTTTCATCTATATTTGCTTTTGTTTTCCGATGTTGAGTTAATTATAGACGTACGACTTATAAATGTGTAAAAAAAAACACAAAACGGAGGCGCTTGGTAGCTCAGTTTGTAGCTCTGGCGCATCATGTGGATCACTGCAAAAACTCAAAATTACCAATTTTTTTTTCTAGTTTCAAATGTAGATATGTTAGCACACCTGAAATAAACAAAAATAATTCATAAGTAACTCTTTAGCAAAACACAGAAACTTGTTTTAAGTCAATAATTCTTTAATATCTATGAAAAAGTACCAGTTCCAGTAGATTATTTCCCCTAAACATGGGGAAAATGTTTTGTTGTAAGTAAAAAAATCTGCCAGTGGAACTAGTACTTTTTAAAAATATTAATTATTGACTTAAAACAAACTCCTATTTGTTGCTGAGCAGCACCTTATTTGGATTTAAAGAGTCCCTCAAACAGCTCAAAATAGACAGAACTGAGATTAAAATCTCAATACCGAAGAATGATTTTGTGCAAAAAATGTAATGAGGATGTTTTGTGTAGCTCATAGGCCTATCCTAACTAACTTGTTCAAGCAAGAAAAATATGTCACCTTGAACAGCTTAAAGACATCCTACATGTGTATTGAGTGTGTGTTTTATCTGAGCATGCTGATTTGACCACAAATATCTCATTTATCTCTTATTTTTATGCGTTGCAGGATCAGTACAAGTTCTGCTACGAAGTGGCGCTGGAGTACTTGAACTCTGGTTAAGGCGGAGCTCCTGCCGTCTCCATGAAACTGTGGGACAGTGCAGATGGACTGCAGCTCACATGTGTGCATTATGTGAAGAGTGTGTGTAACCGAGCCAACCGGAGCCAACAGGTACACACCTGACCTTACCTGCGGCTCCTCTTTGACCAGCTCTCCTTTTTACCGTCCAGACGGGAAAGAGTTGTACAGGGTTAAGTAACGCAGCGGAAGAGTCAACGGGAGCACAATGAGCGGTTTCATTTCCTCTCTGGATCCCTCTCTTTCTCTCTCTCTCTCTTTCTCTCTTCTTTCTCTCTCTCTCTCTCAGCTGCCTGTAGTTGTGTGGTTGTTGCCTTGATCCTCATTGGACGGCGAGCATTAGACACTGTCCGGTTTTCCACAGGAATGCGCTGCGCTGTACATACTGTAACGTGTCCATTTTGACGCTCCACTCGTTTCTGTTTCTGCTCAGCTCACTTTTGAGAGTCATTGAATGCAGGAGATCAAAGCTTAAATGTTCCTAAATGTCCTGTAAAACTATGACAACTATGGCTACATCTGCTAACTTGTTTTCCTGTTCGGGGATCCAAAGCTTTATTTGCACTTCCATTGAGTTCTCGCTGTGTGCATATTGTAAATATTTCTGTAGATTATTTATTCACAGTATGTACTTTTTTTGTGACTCGCAGTAAGTGACAATCATATGTTCTATAGGTTTGGTTTCTTGATTGTACTGTATGCTTTTTCTCTTGTTTCTTTTCTTTTTTTTTTTGGTCATCTTGTATGACAGAGGAAAGAAAACTGTAAAGAAAAGATCTATAAATGTACCTACAATATAAACATTGGATTATCCACCTGGATCTGCTGTCTTTGGAAAGATTATGCTGGGGCGCCATCTGCTGGAGCACCAGGAAATTACATTTTAAAAATTCATAAACTGTTTTATACAGACTTACGACATATTTTTTTATTTTAAAATCTTGGGGTTTATATGCAGAATGTAGAATAGTTGACAGGAAAGCCAACAATGCAGTGTTATAAGAATTTTTAAAAAGAAAATAATCATAATTATTACATTAATTGAAAGCAAAAGCTGAAATGCATATTTGCATCAAACAAAAGTGTCTTCTTCATAAGCAGGATTTTAAAGCAAAGTAAGTAAAAAAACAAAACTATTTGAAATGAGTTTCAATCTCACATGATCTGCTTAGTTTGGTGATAAAGCAAAAGTCATGCAGCGTTGATTTAGATGATTTAAAGCTGAGAAATAAATAAAGTGTTGCTGCTCTCACTGAATCTTAATACTGACGCCCACAGCAAATAACTTGCAAAAATCTACAATCTATCCATAATTTTATTGCAGTTCCACAATCTGACCCTGAAAGTTTAAGGAAAATCCAATCTTTAAGTTGAGTTTATTCATTATTCAACCTCTCAGTAAATTTGTACAACGCATTTAAGTAACAAATAGTAATGAGAAATTTGTAAAAAAGAAGAAAAAAAAGAGTTAAAACATTGAAGAGTAATAAAAGTACAATTTAAATGAATAAATGCTGAAAACACATCAGTGAAACATTGCTCTGTTACTATTTAAAAGCCTTTTGGTCGTGAGAAGGAAACTGTCCTCGCCCTCCAGACACCAGCGGGGAAAACAGTCCCTTATGAGGGCGATTAGAAATCGCAACATTTGTGTCCTTTATGGTGGAAAGAGTGGATTGTTTTTTCCACTCACTTCTCCGCCTTGTCGGGTTTTCCAGTCTGGAGCAGCGCAGCTGCTGCACCAGATGGAAATTGCTTTTGTCTGTTCCTCTTTATTCAATCTTTCTATCATCTAGATTCCTGGGTCTGCTCTACTGCTCTACTGCTCTTCAGCTCCCCCTACAGGTTTCCTACAGTATTTAGGTCTTCAGACTGAGATGCCTGTAAGAGGAATTCATTTTGCTTCTGGTGAACAAGTCATGTTGTGATTAGGATATATGTTTTAGATTATACTGTTGGGGGAAAAAACCTAATAATGACCTCATTTCAGTTTCAGCAAACGGCAAGTTGACGTATGGAAAGAATCTAATGGCTGGTAACAAAAAAATACAAAAAAGGTCGCAGATGATTATTTTTCACTATTTTTAAGATGATCTAACCATAAAAATATGTGCATAACGTCTGCCATTTTTCAGTCCTGGATTTATTAATGCGATTAGCAGCTAAAGGTGGTGATTTGCACCCACAGGCCTTCCGCAGTTCAGATCGGGAGGTTTTGAAATCTCGACTGTGTGGAACTGGAAAGGCTCCGAGACTCAGTTTAAGTAAAGCTGCAAAAAGAAAGAAGGATGTCTGAGAGGTGACCTATGATGATTCCTTGAACAGATGGGTCTATGGGCTACACAAAGCATGTTCATTACATTGTTTGCACAAAATCATTCTTAGTGAGATTTTAGTCAGCCTGTTTTGAGCCCCTTTCAGAAGGAGCTGTTTTAGGGCCTCCTGTCACTTTAAATCTAAATAAGCTTCTGCTGGTCACGCCCCCCCAACTCAACGTTTAGACTCGAATGTGAAAATGACTGCAAATGAATGTGCAACTATACAACTGTACATCTTTGAAAAGCAGAAGTAGAGCCTCCTGCACAACAAGCAAGGATGCAGCAAGTGGTTTCTAGATGATAAGTCAACAACAAAATACTTGTCTTTTCTAGCAGCCATTGTACAGTGCACGAGGTTGCTAGGTAACGGGGCAGTGCCTATTGATTGTCACTCAACAATTGGGACGTTTTTGAAACAGCTAGTTTTCCAGACACCAAAAAAGCATTAACTCATCACCAAAAACGGTGTTTTTAGAAGCAGTTGAGACCCAAAAGGAAGTTAAAAAAAATTTGCCATATATGAATTTTGTATTATAGGTCCCCTTTACAGGTCTCCTCCTTCAGATAGAAAATATAATCAGTAATATTGTCACATTTCAAGATGGATTTTTCTGCAGTAAAACCAGCTGACCAAAAGTGCTGGAACTCTGCTTGGGTTGTTAGGTGATGGGTTTAGCTTCCTAAGTGAGAGGCAGTCCTTGCTGACATTTACATTACCTTACATTTTGAAGGCTAATCCTTCCAGGATATTGTTTTTGGTGTTTGGACAGTTTGTCGAGGCAGTAGAGACCCAAACAGAATACTACAACGTGCAAAATGTGAATTTTGCATAATAGATCCCAGTTATTTTATTTGGAATTTAGGTGATAGCTCAAAACAAAGAGCCATTTTTGTTCTCAGTTCAGCTAAATAAAACTTACTTAGGGCTGCAAATGTTAAATTAAGTATTGAAAAACTTGTCATTTTTGATTAATATTTACAACAGGCAGACTACTTTGTTTCAATTTGTATATAATTTATTTCCTTTTCCAGCAGCCATTGTACAGCAAGTAGGTAGAGTATCCAGAAGTTTTTCTCAAGTAAGAGTAGAGATACTTCATAATACATTTACTCAAGCGTAGTGAAAATACTCAAAGTAATTTCTTTCAATGTAACTGAGTCGATGTTAAGTAGTTACTACTCACCTCTGTATAATTAGCAGATTATCGCAAGAAGCTGACATTAAAACTACAGGATTTATTTCTGGTGTTGATTTTACTCTTCAATGCACCAAACATGGTTTATATTGCAATTATAAGAATTTGTGAAGAAATATTTCAAATAAAGCCAAGCAGGATTGATAAAAGATCATTATAAACCATTGGACTGTATCAGCTGTATGACTTATAGCTTCTGTTAAATCACTTATTTGATACCTCTGAAAAATTACCATCAATCAGAAAAGCACTGCCAGGCTTTTAGAAATCATGAGTCATCTGTGATGACTCACTTTCACGGCGTAGACAAAAATAGTCAGGAGAGTTTTCAGATAATTTGCAGCACACACATAAAAGCATCCATTATGAATTCCTACATGTGATGTTTGAAGGCTTCTTCTTCCCTCCTGCAGTGATGCTCCAGATCCAGAGGAGAAACTGCAGCTCCACCAGAGGTCAGTGAACGATCATTTCCCAGCTTTGCTCCTGCAGCCCTGTTCTGCTTCTCTGAATTTGGGTTGCTATAATTGGGCATAAATTATGCAAACATCATTCATCTCTTGGTAATTCCTCTGTTATAAGTTTCATTTAAGCAGCTTGGATGCTTAATGAGCAGCTCAACGTTATTGAAAAACAAACATCATTTCCATGTTCTCCCTCCGTCTCATCCTGCAGATTTTAAGAAAGACAGGAAGCAACTTTCAAAAGATTTTTGTTGGCTGTGCCTTCACATGCCGTCGCTGTGCCGCCTTGAAGAGCGTTGAAAAGGAAGAAGTACTTCTTTTGCCTCATCTTCATGGAAGCGCAGCGTCTCATCTTTTCCCTTTACAGAATGTTCCAGCTGGTCGGAGCCACAGGCGCCAGAGACGGTTTCATGTTTCATTTCTGGGGATGTATTTCTGTCTCTCTGGTGTGGTTTGCTTCTCCATAGCGGATGTTCTCCGAGATTTTATACATGCGGCGACGTTAAACTGTGTTGGTTCCCTGGAAGACAAAGAAAGACGATGACTGGACTTTTGTAGTCGCTCACATGTCGCTTGGTTCTTTACGCTCAAAAAGCCCGGCACATTTTTAAAAAGGCAACCAAGTAAATTTGAATATTCATTGTGATTTTCAGATTTTTGTTGGCCTGTTGTTTAAATTACAACTACAGTTTGTGGTTGTAAGATTGATAAAGTAAAACGTTAATGGGAGGTAATAGTTTTACAAGTCATTGTGTGAATTATCATAATTTAAATGACTTTTTTCTTAGATTTGACTTTTTTTGATTTAAGCTTTTAGTCGTTCGTTATGTTGCTACATTTATTATTCTCGTGTTGGTTTATATTCTCTATTTTTACCTCGTTTCTGTCTTCCTGTCCTTTATAATGGCAGTTGGCAAGCAACGTTTTGGTGTGCATTACCGCCACCTACTGGGATGGGGTATAAATCGGGGAGCTAAATATTAAATATATTACACAGATTTAGAAACTAAGCAAACAAAGGATGTATATTCTCCAATAATTTTGTCTTCTGAAGATACTGGAACCAAAAAGAAAAGGATTCAGAAGTAGAAAGTTTAAAGGTCTTGTATATCAAGCTGCTACGCTCCAGTTACCTTCTCTCCACTGAATATTTGGAGCAGAATAAAATATGTCAGGTTTCTGCGTTTTGCTAATGTTTCCCAACTTTCTGCTCCCTCTCAGCTGCTTCTCATCAGTTCATCAACTCACCTGTTCTCCATCCAGTTCATTTTAAGCTGTCACTCGGTTTTTCATGCCTTTCTTTCTAGTTTCTCTTATTTTTAAAATCTTTTTTATTGAACTTACAAGCTACATCTTGTGTAGCTTGTCGCACTCATTGTGCCTTGCTGAGGGAAAGTTGAAAGGTAAGAATTGAATTATCTGTATTTATTTTATTCATCTCATCTTATACGTTTAACTTCCTCCTACCATAAAGCATAACCATATAAATGAGACAAAAAATAATTAAATCTGATTTAAAATTAGCTTAGGTCTACTGCCATGGCCTCGTTTGTTTCCTGAAATTAAGTTACAAGTACAATAGTGTTTGAATAATGTAATTTTTTTACATTGTGCTACTTATAATAGTTGCCATTCAATAACTTTTCATGATATAGCATTTTTAATATTTAAATGATACAAATAGAGTCCCGACCACTTTTTTGATCACATGACTCACAAAGTAGGAAACATTTTCGGAAAGAAAAAGAGAAGTACAGTAAGTATCACCTTTTATTTGAACCTTTTTTCTGTGTTGTAGAACGATTCTTCGATATGGTGAAGCATAACATGTCCACTCTGTTACCTTTATTTATATTGAAAGCTAACACTTTTTGCAGTTTTAAAAAGGTATTAGTAGTAAATGCATTAAAAATCTTTCTCAGAGATTCTCAAAGTGGGAGATTAATTTTTATTATAGGATTGGAAATGTCTTGACTTTATCTGAAAATGAGAAGGTCAGAAAAGTTTTTTTCCTAATAAAATTCTTGCTTACCGACATTTATTGATAAATCCATCTGTCATTAACAGTTTATCAGGCAATATTAGTGTGTCACCTTTTGTCCAAACTGTCATTATTTTTAACATTTAAGCTATTTTTATGGCTAGTTAGAGTAAGGAATGAAGGAACTGCTTCCTTGCAAAATAAATTATTTTATTGTATTATTTTTCCACAAGATGGCAGACTGGAGTAAGCCCAATTTTTGTTTTTTTCCATCCCCCCCAAGAGATTCCATTAAGCAAAAATAAATTTGCATGAGAACTTAAATTACACAAGCACAATAGTTTTATATAAAACCTGCATTCATCTTATTCCTCATCCTGCATGCGTACAGAAACGGACGGATTTAGCATCACAAACACTCTCTATGAAAAATGCATCACACTGTGACGGCTGATGAAAAATTAAGACTCATATTTGTTAATTTCACCAAGACGCTTGCTGAGATGCTTGCAAACAAGCCGGTAAAGCAGAGTTCAGCGCTATAGTCTTTATGACAAACATGAGTTTTGCAGATTTACAGATTTACGAACAGGTCAAAGGTCAACTGAAGCAACTGGGCCACAACAGCCTGTTTACATCTGCAGGGACCGGATTATTCCCTTCTCCTCTCCCTGCACTCATATGGTCACTGTTCACTCTGCCTGCCACGCTTTGCAGCCGCTGCTTGGATGCTAAAAGATTTCACTTGTTCCTTTTAAACTTTCCATTCTGCAAACTTTAAGCAGCTGCAACTGAACCATCTTCAGCTTTAAATGTAAACTATCTCTGACAGAATCTGACTTGAGCCAAATCCTGGATACTTTGAAAACAATGTTCCAGTTTTTACAGTTCTTTGCAAAAGTTTTTTTAATAACTTTAGGAGGCAAACTCACACGAGTGCGTAGAGGTAAGGGGAGCTCGATGTCTTAAGTGTGGCAGGAATTTGTATTCAAGTACTTTTGCTCCAAAAACAGAATTTATCCTTGACCTTTATGATCTTCATGATGCTGTTTGTTCACTAAAATTGTCTGACAAACCTTGAGGCCTTCAAAAACAGCTGAATTTACACCGAGTTGGAGTCTTACTTCTGAGAGCAGCATAAAGTTTATTTTTTCATATCTGAATGTAAAGGGCTGAACAAAAATGCATGACACTTTGCATATTTTTATTTTGTTGCAAAAAAATTAAAAGCATGTCTCAGTTTCTTCCCACTTTCCAACTGTCCTCTAATTTGTGTTGGTGTACCACCTTAAAAGTGACCTTGTACAAAAAATTCACGTTTTGCATGTTTTTACTCTTCCAGTTGACTGGAAGTGACGGTACTCTCAGCTGATTCGGGGGGGAAATACAGCGCTTAAAAAAAAATAAAAAAGAAGAAAATCCACCCAGCCATTTTTTGGCAACGTTTTGCTTTGGTGTCCGGAAAACGAGCCGTTTCAAAAACCTCCTGGTTGTACTATGCCGTTGCCTAGCAACCCCAGCTGAGCCCAACCTGTCACCTAGCAACCCAAGCGGAGTTCCAGCACGTTGGGTCAGCTGTGCAATGGCTACTAGAAAAGACAAATATTTAATTAACTTACGATTTAGAAACCTCCTGCTGTTTGTGCAGGAGGCTCTACTTTTGCTTTTCAAAGATGTACGGTTGTATAATTGCACATCTGTTTGCATGTGTGAACGTAAACATTGAGTTGGGGGGACATGGCCAGCAGCAGCTTATTTGGATTTAAAGTGACACAGCGACCTAAAGCAGCTCATTCTGAAAGATGAGATCAAAATAGGAAAAACTGAACAGACTAAAATCTCATCTAAAAATAATTTTGTGCATAAAATACTTTATATATTTTTTTTGTGTAGCCCACTTATCCTAACCTGGTCAAGGAAGCATAATAAGTCACCTTTTTAAATAGCTGTAATGCATAAAAGCTTGTCATTGTAAAGATGAAGAGAATATATTTTTGTACATTTCTTGTTCTTGAATATTTTCTTCCCACTAAATCTGAGCCTAGAGGAAGCAACAGACCAATCAGCTGAAAATATAAAACTGCCTTTGATTCATGAATCCTCATGCACAGCAGGGGAGCTGAACCTCTCTGCTCCTCTGACATTTCTCCTTACAATCCTGACAGCTTGATGCACTGCCGACTTAGCACTCTGTTTCTGTTGGTGCTGCACTATTCATGGTAGGAAGTTGGGATTTGCAAATGAGTGAGAAACACCACATGCATATTTAAGTAAAACGAGACAGCATATTTTAAAAGTTGCAAGTTTAGTGATGTCCCACTGGTGGATATATTTAGCCTGGTTTTGCGGTTTGAAGGTGTTTTGCATCTTCACTTTTTTTTGCTCCACAAAGTAAAATTAAATACAAGATTACAGAGTCAGACATGGAACAACGGTGGCGCCGCGCTAGTGGGGGCGCCAAAACAATGCTGCTAAAAATATTTCTAGTCTGCATTTTCTGTATTTAAAGTAACCTTTTTATATAACTTTTAAAAAAAAATTTTTACATACGTTCCAACTATCACCATGTTGTGAGACAATCTGCGGGAAGATCGAGCTCCTTCACCTCCTGCTATTGCTTTCTGAAGAAAGGCTTTTCTGGCCAAAAACAACCAATATGAGCCAGGAGGTGGGGCTTAATGCTATCAGTCATCCTCATGAACGTGCTGCTAAATGTGCGAATGGTGGAGAAATGACCCACTTTTGAAGGAATGCTGTTTATCTGCAATCATGAGTGGCGTAAATGCTAACTAGCTTTAGCACTCACAGCAGGCTGTAGCGCAGCAGAAAGTAAAGGCGGGAAAGTGAGTGTGATTGACAGCGCTAGGACCCGCCTCCTGGCTCTGATTGGTTGTCTATAGTTAGCACTGGAAGAAGGCAGAGGCAGTTTTTTTGTTTTGTTTGTTTTACATATATTACTGTCAGAACATAGTGACAATGAATATATTAGAAAAAATGTAAACGTTACTTACTGCCGTTTTAACATCTGTTTGTCCTTTGAAATCCCCCATAGGTTGTGGCTTATAATTTGTCTGCATTCAGCTCAGAAAGTACTTACACAAACTGAGATTCTGATCTGTCTGCCTCAAGTCAAAAAAATAAAAAATAAAATCACTTTGAGATGTAAATCTGACCTGAAGTCAAGTCTCCATCAAAGTCAGTCACATTTCTTTCAACTCAGAAGAGGGGAAACTGACGACCTTTGCATGATCAAACTGACGCCCCGTTGCATTGCATATAAGTCTGTTGCCATAGCAACCCACTGGAGCTTTTCCTGCCAGTCAGTCCAGCAAGAGATGAGTGAACCTGCAGCAGCCCGGCCCCCCCCCCTCTGCGAGGACCTGCACATCTTCATCTGTTCCCATGGCAGCGTGATGGCGGTCCAGATAGATCCAGCATGGCATGGAGTCAGTTCCTTTATCTTCCAACACGTCATATCGAGCCGAGCCGAGCCGGCCTGCGATGCTTCATCGCTCGCCGCAACACGGAGAGCCGGGGAAGGTGCGTGTCAGGACTGTGTATCTGAGATGGGCTCAATCTGGAGGCTATTAGCTGCTGCAACGACATGCTGGATGTCAGGGAGGTTCAGGAGTGGACTGTCCAGCCGACTCATTTCAGGATGCAAATGAGTCGTGGTGTGGAGCCGGACCGTACGGTCACTGGCAGGGTGGGCTGGGCCAGTTCAAATGTTGCCAAGCATCTGGCTCTGGAAAGAATGATCAGTTTCTCTGATGTAACTTTTTATAGGTTTGAGTAACATTAACATTGTTCTCTTATTCTATGAACTGCATGTCTCTGATATTCAAAGCAAAAATTTAGTTTTTATTTGCAGAAACTGAGAAATGATCAAAATAACGAAAAAGATGCAGAGCTTTCAGACCTCAAATAATGCAAAGAAAACAAATTAGAAACAACAACACTAATGTTTTAACTCAGGAAGAGTTCAGAAATCAATATTTAGTGGAATGTCCAATTTTCCAGAGCTGTATGTAATCTTTTAACCAGGTTGGGAGAAAAAGTGAAATAATATTCTAAAAACATAATAAAATTATTTCTAGTGCAATGTTCAAACTTTCTCTTTACTGCTAAAAGCCAACAATCAAACCGAAGCAAACAAAATCGCCAAAATAAGTTTTTTTTTTTTTTTACTTCATTACAAAATTCTTCTGAAAAAGTCACAAACTAAAAATAACTATAATTACTCCTAATTTTATTATTTTTAAAATGTTGTAATGTTTATTGTAATGAAAGTATTTATACCTTTTGAAATGACTGCATTGATTTTTTTAATGATTATTCAGGACTATCAGGGGGAGTTAATACAGATTAATATTCAGTCTATCAGAAGTATTCACCCCGTTGGATGTTTTACGCTTTTAGTTGCTTTTACAAATCGATCGCGATCAACAAGACCTGGCTTTTTGACCTAAAACTGCAACAAAAAAATGTTTAACATCAGTGAAAACAAATTTCTACAAATGAATGAGAGTTAAATAAAATATGTAGCATAAAATAAGTAACTGAATAAATATTCACCCCTTCATGTCAGTATCTCTGAGTTAAATGAGGTGAATATTTATGTACTTATTTCATGTTTTAAGCAAAAATTGTCATTTTTAGTTTTCACTTTGACAAAAAAAGTAAAAATATTCCTTTTTTAATGTCATTTATTAACCATGATTGATTTTCTAAAAGCAATAAATAGTGTAAATACTTTTTGTAGCACACTTATCAGATTTTTATTCTAAAGAAATCATCACTTCTTGTCCTTTCATGTTATAATATTTAACTAACATGATAAAATGTCACAGATTAAGAGGTGTGAATGTTGTTGCATCTTTGTTTATTCTCATTAGAGAAGCAATAATGGACTTCCATTAAACTCTTCTACAGGAGAAAAGATTATATTAGTGCACTTAATTAGTGGTTTGTATCAAAGATAGAATTTAAATGAGGAAAATGCTTTTTTTTTTTTATCTTCTGAGTTGCATACAGTACGCTGAGGTTTCTTCTTGTAGGTAGAGGCAGGGAACGGCTCCAAGGTACGTTACATAACGGCTAACCTTGGGAAGGGGAGGTGTTGTGTTTCGAAACGCTCCGTTTTCATCTCCTCGTCCCGCTGAAGGTACACACCCTGCTGGTGACTCTGCAGAGCCTCACTGCCTTTCTTCTTCTCCTGTCCTGAGTTTGCGGCTCCCTCAGCGGCTCGTTTTGGATCCGGACTTTACGGCCTAAGGCTCTCATTGCTCTTTAGCTAAAAGATAATCATGTTATTATTAAATCTCTTCCAATATATTGATAATCGTCACAATGACGCCTTGATGATCTGATACAATTTGTCAAAGTGACAGGTGATTTGAATTTAATAAAGTGAATATCATGATGAGCTGAAAGCATCTAGGAACAAAATGTTTCTAAAAATAACAGGAAGAGCTTTAATTTAATGTCTGCCCTTTAAAATCAGACACACCTGTAAAACCTCCTCTAAATCAAATATTCTAAAGGTTTTTCTAACCACTGATTAAAATACACCAATGGTCCATCATTTGATTTGACCTTTAAAATATTGCTTTTAGTTTGTCTAAACAAATAAGTGACATTTATATTTTGGACAGATAAAACAACTACATGCAAAAATTCTCAGATTTGTTTTTAAGGTTTTGCAACTTTTTCCTTGGACTTTTTGTCATATTTTGGTTAAAAAAAAACCTGCTTCATTTGTTCCCTCAAGAGTTCAGGCATAAACTATAAAAAGACCTGTACTCATATACTATGTTCTACCATTAAATCAGACTAAACGTTTCCTGTTTGAGGTCATTTTGTATCAAACTTGTTTCAGTTTGTGAAATACCAGAAGGATAAAGAAGAGAGCATTTTACTGGAGGATAAGTTTTCATTGCTTTCTTCAAATGTAAAAGTTTACCTAAGGTTGAAATCTCTAAAAGGCCTGATATTTAAAACATTTGAGTTGAGCTGAGTCCAACCTGTTTTTGAAACTCAAACTCACTACTTCCTTGTGTGACGACATGGAGAAAATCTAATTAAGCTAATAAATGTTGTCTTGATTTGAGGTTGGTAAGAGTCCTTATATAAAGGAAAACAAATCTTGTAGGATAAAAGCTTCTATATCAGCACGATACACGTTTATTCTAACTCTGCCAGCGGAACAAGACATTTTAACTTAAAATATGGAAAACATGTTTTGCAGATTATTTTATTTACAACTAGTACTGCTCCTGTTTCTTGCTGAAAAGTTACTTGTAAGGTTTGTTTTTTCTTACTTCAAGTGTACTAAAATATTTCCACTTGAAACTAGACCAAAAATACTTGATGATATTTTATGTTTTTGCCTCAAGCAAAGACAATTAACACAAATGTAGCAGATTTTAAGAAACTGTCTAATTGAAACGACAAACATTAGGAGGAACTTTCATTTTGTTTTGTGGTATTTTCCAAAGAAAATAACCTTCCTGCCAGCTAAAGCACCAAATGTCCACCCACAGCTGACAGAACTCAATAACATCGAGCTCAGGAAAGAAAATGTCATAAAAGGGTCATTTATTTTATCTTGAGGAAACCATCAAACTGAGGGAATAACTCCAAATATCCTTCCATAGCCTCTGTCTGCGTTGAGACCTGCAGAACTGAAAAACCGACACATCCCATGATCGATTGTACCGTTTGTTTCTGCAATCTATTCTTGGTGTTTCAGGTTTAGTGGAAGGTTGGCAAACATTTCCTTTAAGACGGATGTGTGAGGATCATCTCATGAAACTCACCTCTGCTCCAGAAACGGAAGGTTTCACAGCTAAATCTGCACTCGAGTCTCATCTGCAGACTGATCCCAAAAGAACAGGATCTGACGTTCAGGTCCCAAAATGTCAACGCCAGGTTTATAACTTGATGTTACTCATATGAACTGCCGGGTCCATCAGACCCTCCAACTTAAATACAGCTGCTTTCTGATTGACAATCCACCTCATTTACTGACCCAGGACCGGTTTTCATTCACATCTCTGTTCAGAACAGCCTTGACATCGGGTGCAATTGGGAACAGATTCTGCATAAATTTACACAGGAAATTAACAGGAAATGAGCAAAGCAGTTAAGTGAAGCTGGTCGACCTCCAAGAAAAAAACAAACATGTTTATCGACAAAAACTGGAGCTGCTCCCTCAGCGCTGTGCTGCTGCTGCAAAAATCTGACAATACTGAAAAATACTTTCCTTACACTTCTACAGTTTTGATATGGTCAATGCAAACACGTTTGGCCACAATAATCCAGATCCTTACAAAATATATAGACGTCACATTTTGTGATATTACCACTGCTATGTATTTTCATGGTATTTTTCACCAACTCAATGTTGTGACAAGAAAAATTACAAGTGACTGGATCTTTTTAAAAATGCAAAACTGAAAAGTGTGGCGTGCATTTATTTTTAGCTTGCCCCAAGCCAGTACTGTGTAGAACAACGCTCTCCTGTAGTTACAGCTTCAAGTCTTTTGGGATGGCTTTGCACATCTAGACTGGTATTTTACATGGTAATTCAGGACATTAAAGATAATTATTAACTTGTGACGGAAGTCTGTAAGTAAAACGCATCACAGTCCCACCACTCATGGCTCTGACTACACATCCAAACAGACTTCTCTACAGACGTTGCTCAACAAAAAGCCTTTGCTATTAATTGTTCTTTCTTCGTGTTACGATCATTGCAAAATAAACTTTAAAAGCGATCCATAAATTGGCCCTATCCGTTATTACTTCTGTGAACGCTGTCAACATTCTTCCCTTTGGGGTTGTAAATCAATTGTGATCACATTTAATTAGCAGCATGAATGACCACACCAAAAACATAGATTTTTAGCAACAACGAAAAAGTGATTTTTGTAAAACAAAATGTAAACGTAGCTTAGCTACTTCTCTGAATAATGCTCATTTTGCTCTGCCTGTTTCTTGACGGTTGTATGGTCATGTCTTGGTAGATATGCAGCTGCTTTATTATATTTTCATTTCCAGACGATGAGCTGATCAGAGCTCTATCATTTTATAAGCTTTAAACCGTTCCATAATGTTATCCTTTCCCTGCCTGCTGTGCTCCTTGGTCTTTTGTTCTCCAGCTGGATTTATGCTAAGATTAAATTACACACAGGTAGATTTTGCTTTGCGTTGTTTTATTTTGAGTCTTTATGTAAAAAGCATGACTCATTTTCCAACAAATTTCACAACTATCCACTATCCTCCCTATCGCTCTGTCTCATAAAATCCCACTGAATACATGAAAGTTTGTGGCTTTAATGTGACAAAAGATGGAAACAGTCCAGATTGACTGTGTTTTTGGCCAATATTCCTGCCTTGTTGCTGTGTTTCTCGCTTTTATTCCTCCTGTTCCTAAGCTGCACATAACCTCGTGAGTCACGGCGTAATCTGCTGCCGGCTCTCATAACATCAAGAGCCGCTCTGGCTGGACGACTCGTCCAACGCTCCGTCCAGCGACAAGATTTATCTGCCTTTAAGGAAACAAAAGCAGAAGGTTTGACAGAAATTTACAAAGGTTTTGAGTGACTCATCGTTTATTTATAGATTGAACGTATTTGGTATAAGAGGGGGAAAGAAACTCTTTCAACAGCTCAAGCTTGAACAAATCTATATTTTTTATAACTTTCTTGCTGAAGCAGCGTTTATGTAGAGATCTGTTAGGATTTTTGAGGGCAGTTTCAGACTTTTCTTTGGATCCTGGCTGTCTTTTGTTCTCTCCTTTCTCATGATCATCCTACACTGCTGAGGCAAAGGTTTCTGCAAGGCCAATCCATGAATGCATTTTGTTCTTAATCTCCACTTTTTTTGAAGGATGTTTTTGGGCTGAGAAGTGAAGCCTTTGTGGTTTACATTCCACATCAAGATGCTGCTGTTGTAAATCAAACGTTGATGGTACCTTTCTGAATTTGGGATTCTGTAAATCTATAAAAACAGTAAAAATGCTTGTTTTGAGCCTATTTCTGCTTCGTGGACATAGAAAAAATTAAAAAACCACTTAAAATGATCAGCTTTTCTAATTCTACTGTTTTCATAGGTTTATGTTTGACTAAAATGAACATTGTTCTTTTTTTCTATGAGCTACTGACAACATGTCTCTGAGATTCAAAGCAAAAATTTAGTTTTATTTGCAGAAAATGACAAAAAAAAAAAAAAAGATGCAGTACTTTTAGACCTCGACTAAAGCAAAGGAAACAAGTTACTATTAATTCAGAAACAACAATACTAATGTTTTAACTTAGGAAGAGTTATATTAGTAAATGTGAAAATGTAAATTAGATTACAACAGCAGTTAATTGATATGGCCATTTTATTCACCATGGTTACAGCCGGAATGAATGTTTCGGTTTCAGGTCGATTCCCCTCTTTGTCACTTCATGGTACCGTTTGGTCCTTTAATAAAATTCATTATTTACTGTTTTTTTGGTAAATTATCAGGACTACACCCTCATGTTATCCACTTTTTAGTTTAATTTATTTCCTTATTTTAAATTTTGTATGTATTCTGCTTTATCATTTTGTTTCTGTTTCTGCAAGAACAAATACTTTATTTCTTTTCTTCAGTAACTCTGGAAATTACTTTTCCTTCCACAGTTTTGCTTTAGTTACCCAAGATAATTAGTGAAGAAATCCCTGGTAGTGGTTTTCCCAATATCAAAATAACATTGATTAGGGCTCAGTCGTGCTCTCTGGTGTTATTTCTGCTCATGATCCATTTCCTTTATTATCCTCTCAATTTATGGCCGAAGCAGATGACTTGAATGTCATCCAAATGCTCCTGCATTAATATATTGTTGCCCATTTTGCTCTGCAGAGGAGAGGGAAATTTACTAACCTGAGCGTACAGTTGGACAGTCTGGATTATCAGATGCCCTTCCAGGAGAAAAGGTTAATTTCCCCAAATACATCTAATAACTCCAAGCCCTGCATAAGCTCAGTTCATTTGGGAAATGGTGATTAAGACATTAGCATACGAAGAGACGAATGACCTCAAAGATCCCTGCGGGATAAAAGCCGTCAAAAGTGGCTGTGGTATCGACCGAGAGATAAAATACGGATTGGGAATACATTTTTAACTTGTTGCTACCCGAGTTAATTGCTGAGATGAGTGATTAAGTTGGCCAAATATTGCTCTCTGTCTGATCCTGGCACGGGATGAACTGTTGAATTATTTGTGTCATGTAAAAATTACAGCATATTTGACTTTGCAAAGTCAAAATAAAGTAATGGATTCCCTTTATCTGTGCACTCGCATCCATCTTGTGCTTCCGTAGCTGTCGGTTCCTCTGGTGACTCACTGAAGCCTTTCAAAATGATTAGACAGTTTATTCTGAGATAAACAAAACAGTTCAGGGAGTTTTTTGGTCTCCCGTCACACAATTTAGTCTCCACAACCTCCACAGGCATAACTGTGGGTAAGCCACAGTATGTAAAATAGAAACAGGATAAGCTAGCCCTAAACCCTAAGTTCAAACTATTCATTTAATAAAACAAACATAACTAAATATTTATCAAAAATGAAAGCCATCTTCTTTTTGAAGACTTAATTCAACATTTGTAAAAAGTGTTTTGTTGTTGAAACCACTTGCTGGATTCTTATTGATTATGCAGGAGGCTCTACTTATGCTTTTCAACCATGTACAGTTTTGTATAATTGCGCATCTGTATAATTGCAGCCATTTTCATGTAAACATTGAATTGGAGGCGTGGCCAGCAGCTGCGTATTTGCATTTAAAGTGACAAGAGGTCCTGAAACAGCTCATTCTGAACGGAGCAGAATAAAATCTCATTATCTAAGAATTATTTTTATTTTTTTTCCTGACAGTGTTATGAACGTCTTTTGTGTAGCCCGTAGCTCTGACCTAAACTGTTCAATGAAGCATAACCTTTAAAATTATGGCTCCAGATTTTTTCAGATATTCATCTTCTATTTTTCCAAACATCAGCTGATCTGAGCCATCCTCAGATCCTTTCAGCTGATCTGAGCCATGATTGCATAACTGAAGGTCACATTTCTTCCACTTGACTTACCTGCTCAGGTAATGTGTGGCTGGTGCCGTATCCATAGCAACCATCAACCCAAAACCCGGCTGATTGCTCCTCGGACGAGCGTATTAGCATGCATGAACAAAGTCCAGGGCTCGTCCCTGATTGGCCGTGCCGGCTCCTGGCATGGGCTCATGGCTGCAGGAGCCCCAGCTGGCCGCGCGCTGCCCTGCCATCAAGCTCGCGCCTGCTGTATTCCACATGACTGGCCTTGTCCTCGAGCGCCCAGCTTACACGCTCCTGTGTAGTGAATGTCGGTGCCAGCGCGTCTCACTGAAGCACATGAACCCATGGCTGCCTTTCTATGACTGCTACCAAAACGCTGCAGCAGCAGCAGCTGAACCTCAGAAAATGATGAACCTGACATGATCTCTGCTTGTTCTCTTCATTGTTTCTTTCATTATTTTCCCTTTTCGCAGCAAAAAGCTACGTTTGGCAACCCGTCACCTGTCACATTTGCCCTCTCGTTTGATTCTCCGCCGCCTCTGTCCCAGCCCTCTGGCCCAGATAAAAAGAAACCTCTTCTAAGGTGTTTGGTGAGGCATTACAAAACAGTTGCCATGGATACCCAGTGTGAACAGGCTCCACATACAATCAGCAGGATGGGAAATGACAGATGCAATATTTCACATTTCAGAAATTCCTCTTCCTCTCATCTGCAAACAGGCTGCTGTGTTCAGAGATGGAGCCCAGGAAAACAGGTCAGCTGCGTTTCTTCTGTGGTTTCATTTAGGCAGCTGGAGTTCTGGGTTGGGGGGCAAATTTGCTTTCTTGCTCCAAAGAGGTGGGCTGAAGGATGTTTTCCACCTCATTTGGTTGTTGTTGTATCCCCCCAAAAGAGATGACCTATATTATCTGGGATGGGAGATCAAAGAAGGCTTGCTCACTGATCCCATGAAGCTTGCGTCTTACAAGCCCCCCCTCCTGAATTAGTCCTGATTGCACAACAGCTCCTCTGCAAAATGTGGCCACGAGGCTGAAACAGGGCGAAAACAGTTTCCGCTGCAGCTGCTCGTCTTACAAGATTCATCATCCAGCAGCTCAGGAGAGCTGAGGCTTTTGATGTCTAGTGTTATAAATCTTTTCTTAAGGTTTTGTCCCAACCTGGTCTCTGTAGCGAAGCAAACAAGCCTTAGATGTGAACTTTCACCTTCTTTAGGACCATAGATTTAGTTAAAGCAAACGCCACTGGTGGCTCTGTCGCATTCATTGGGAAGTTTAATGAAATTCATTTTGTTCACGCAATTTGAAACAAGAATTTAAATTATTCAAAGTAAAATAAGTAGTTATTTTAATTTGATATTGTAAGTAAAACTAATAGAGAAATGTTTGATCGCTGACTAGTTTTTTCTTGCATATTGTGAAATAACTCACACCTCAAGATTATTGAATTAAAAAAAAACAATGTTTAGACAACTTGTCTCTTGTTATCAACTCAACTTTATGAACTTTAATTTCAACTTTAATTTCTGAGTTAAAACCAATACTTGTTGACTTAAATTGCATTTTTAAGGCAGCAGGTGGACTTTTATTGTCAAGTTAAACCACCTTCAAATGTTTTACAGTGTGCTAACCCGTCCAGGACTCTTTTTATTTTAAGCTAAACCTCCCTCCATCACGTTGCAGTTCATTTTTCACCAGATAAACATGTAATTATGTGAATCTTTCTGTCTCCAAAGTTTTTTCCTACCTAAAAGAAAAGTTTTGCATTTTTTTAAACTATAAAAGTAAATCACCTACTTTACTCATGATTCCCCATTTGTGCTACAAGCCCCATGATATGTGAGCCAAATCTGGCCTCTATTTGTGTTTGTGTCCTCGCTCCTCCATTTATCAGACATTTATACTGGAGGGAATGGAACAAGGTCACGATGGGGGGCTGCTACCTGCAGGGACCAGGTATTTACCCACTCCTCTCCTCTACCACCTCCCTGATCTTTTCTCCTCCATAACTCAACTCCAGACGCTCCTCTCTCTGCCGCAAGCCTTTGCGACGCTCCACAAGTTGTCAGAGACGCATGGCTGCTGAACTTAGCAGCGGATGGACCAGAAAAATGCCCATATGTCTCCATGGCCTGCATCAGTCGCAGCTTCGTCACGCTTCTCATTAGCCTCCACCAGAACCAGCAGACGGACCCAAAGGCTCGTTCATCAAAAGAGTGCCGTCTCCCAGCAGAACCCGGCCAGACAGTAACTGTTGCTCTGGAAAGTTTTTACTGTGATTTATGTTGGTTGTGCCTTTGAGATACCGAAGCAGTTTTCAGATGAAGTTCAACAGATGAATATTTATGATTGTTTTTGTGTGTGTGTGTGTGTGTGTGTGTGTGTAGTTCAGTAAAAAAGAACTTTAATCTTTTAAAGTCAAAGACTGATTTTGTCCCACAACATCCACAAAATGTTAGTTCTCTTATAGGGCTGGACAATATATGTCACTATCAATAATAATAGATAAATTGAATAGAATTTCCAACAACTTTACTCCAAACAAAACTTATTTTATCGAGATTAACTTATCTCAAAAATTATCTGGAAAAAAATAATTGGGAGGATAGAGTACCAAAAAATTATACTTCAAGTAAGAGTAAAAAAGTATATTCAAGTACTGAGTAACTGATCAAAACATCAATGATTTAATTCTTAAAAATTACACAAATGGACCAAAATATAAAGTTACATGGGAATACGGTATTTTAAAGACCAAAATGCAAATAATTCATATATGGTAAATAACATAATTGCAAAAAACTCAAAATAAAAATTTTCCAAATCAGTTTCTTTCAACAAAAAACGAAAGAAATCCTTAAAAAAAATGAAAGGTGTGTGTCTGTGTCTGGTGAATGTTTGGTTTGTTTTTTATTCATGAATGAAACACTGCAGTGTTTAAAGAATCCAGATATGTTACTCAAGTAAGAGTAGAAATACGTCATAATAAAATTACTCAAGCAAAAATTAAGAAGTAAAAATACTCCTAAAATTATTTTTCCCAAATAATTACTCACGTAAATGTAACTGGCTACTACCCAACTCTGAATGTGGAAAATGTCAGCGCTCGGCTTCCTCCACTACCCTGTAATTCTGTGTCCAGGTGTGTGCTTTCCCTGGAGAAAATCCTGATTTCTTTTATACTTTCTTTCTTAGAAACACTGTATGATGGCAGCTGGATCCATCAGGTAGTGATTGTGATTCTAAGCAGACAAAAGACAGATCCCCTCTCCACTTTCAGCCTAATTGATGAGCCATTATCTCTCCCAGTGACTGAATCTTCATCTCTGACGCAATCAGAAGGGAGCCAGAGCTTTTGGCTTTTCATCTGCGGAGCCCTCTGATTCCTGCACCAACTTAAGATGACGACTTCTCCTGCAGGAAGTTGATCTCTCGCTGAGGCCCTGTCTCAAGTTTCCAATTAGCTCACACGAAGCCCCTGCAGCTTCTGGAAAAGCTTTGGCTGGACTAACATTCTTCCTAAGCATCTTTTTACCCACACAACCGAATTAGAGGACAAATTGAATGTCTTCCTCAGTAATAAAGGCGGCCGGGTTTTGGCTGGAGAATCACAGGAGCTATTTTTGACGCTGCATGTATGTGAGCCTGACTCTGCTGAGATCTCCCGGATGTGAGAGCGATGATCTGTTTTATTTCGATGAGCATCAGAAAGCCGTTGCTGGAGCGAGCGCATTATTCACAGCAGGCCGGACGACGGAGCGGCATCTTAAATAACCGTGACAGACATGATGTGATCACTGAGGACTAAACTGAATTATTGAGTCACTACTGCCGCACAAATGGGAGTGTCCCTCCTGAAAGCAGAGATGAACTTCCGGAAGGCTGTGGCATAATCAAAGCACAGTTTTTCTTCTCTCTCTTCCCCCTCTATCTCACATTATATTTTTAATTCTTCCATTGCAGTGAACCTCCTCTAATTTATCACTGCACTCTAAATGAGTTTAATTATCTGGGGACGTCTTGATAAGATGTGATTTAGTGCATGAGGGTAAAGTTGCAAGGCAAGTTAGAATGAACCTTTTCAGTTTCTCCAAGAGTGTGCAATGTAGGACACCCATTCCTCCCGAAACTGTTCAATACCAATAACCTTAATGTGCCCCTGCCTTGGCATTAATATTACAAAGTTTTACCCAGTTTTTTGGCTCAAAGCACCATCAATAAGTCTCCTTTATAGCAGCTGATATTTCAGAAGATGGAGAACTTCCTCCCAACTCTCTCTTTTTGTCACTTGCTAAAGGATTAGGGCCACTGGAAAGGACAAGTATTGTGATTTTAATCTCAGATTTCTACGATGGTGTTTTAGGGCTATTGTAGATAGAAAAAGGGTAGTAATCTTCATCCAAAAGTTCAGAAAGTTTGAGATTAATCTAAAAACATTCTAAAAAAAAAGAAAATGTCTGCTCTCCAAAAGTTTGTGTGAAAAAACAGAAATTTTGAGGTTCATCTCAGTAGTTTTGTAGAAAAAAAAGTAGCTTGAGTTCAAAAGTTGAACGTTTCAGAGAGAATCTCAGAAATGTTGTAGTTTGTGGGAAAATGTGGAAATTTGAGTTTCAAAAGTAAAACATTACCTTTTTTTCTAGAAAATTTCTGAGATCAATCTCAACATTTCTGTCTTAGTACATTTTCGACTTTTCAAATGAAAATTTCTGAGATTAGTCTCATTTTTTCTAGTAAATCTTCAACTTTTGGACCTCTGAAATTTTTCTGAGTTTCTGGCAAATATTCACTCCTGTTTTTCTATCCAAAATAGCCCTAATACACTGTTGTATAAATCTTTTTCTCATAACTCTAAATCTGTTTCAATTTATGTCAAAATCCAAATAAATAACCAAACATTATTTATATTTTTAGCATATAAAAATAATAGCATAGCTATTCCTTGTTGTAGTACTTGGTAAATTTGAGTTTGGTACATAATTACAACAGAAATACTCTGTAGTTAATAGAGTTCTCCAATCCAAAGGAATGTGTAACTGAGTAGGGTCATTAAAAATTTTTTTTACTAAATTTGCATGTATATTTATGCATTAAAAACAACAGATTATACACCTCCAATGATCCGCATGAAGGAGTATTTTCTCAGGCTCATTATATATCTCCTCAGATACTTTATGTAAATAAAATCCACTGCCTTTCGTGCTTTGATATCCTAGAAGCACACGTTTCGGTGCATTTGTTTGAAGTAAATGGGGGTTTTAAGTCTTTGTCAGAAGCCCAGATTTGTGCGTGTGTCTCTGTGTTTTCCTCAACTGCACAAGCTTACTGAAAGCTGACCTTTATTGTACTGGTTAACATCAGGGATTAAAGACGGCTCTTTAAAACCCCTCTGGATTATTTCCAGTCTCACTGTATGCTTTGAATCCCTGACTGTGGGTTGTGCAGGCTGGAGTTTTTCTCTTCTCCTTCCACTAATTTATGGCGTAAACAAAACACATTTGTGGGTCATAAAATTCTCTGTGAAGTTTCTGGAGCATCAGCTCTGAGCTTTGTTATGCACACTTCCCCAGCCCAGTGCATGGCTGCTTTTTTTTCTTCTTCTTCTTCTCTTTCACTAAGTGAAACCCATCTGGACTCTATCATATTTCATTCGGTGAGGCAGGGCAGAGCATTCAAACAATTACGTCCATGTAACCCATGTGGAAAAGGTAAAGAAAGAGGAAGAAGCACTAAACATGAGTTGATTAATGTGGTGTGTTTAGATTTGCTCGGTTTCTCTGGGTCCAATTTGGAGCCCAGAGCATGGCAATTTAATACCTGCATTGTCTGTTATACATCCTTCAGAGGAATGCATATGCAAATATTGCCCTTGCTTTGCAATTTATCAAAAATAATTCCCAAGATGTTCTGCAGAAGCAATAGACTGCATCGTATGCACTCTGAAGGATGTTTAGGTGCACTTTGTGTATTTATAGATTGTATTCTCCATTCCAAAGCAATCTTTGTGTTATAGGAGGTTTAAGGCTTGTTACTTTATTTTAGCTTGTCTTGAAACTGTATCTATTTTCTTTATTCCCTATTTGTTTTAGAAGTAGTACTTTTCTCTTGCTAAATGTGTCCATGGGTTAAAAATCTTAAATAGACTGCAAATGCATTCAGTCCTGTTTTGAACTTGTAGCATTGAAGTTTTTTGCTATTATAAATCTACTCAGTTCGTTGAATGTAATCTTTTTTTTAAAAATCAAGCCAAAGACTTTAGTTTTGTTTTACTATTGGATACTGGAAACCTTCTCAGTCCTCTGCAGCAAAATTTTATTATAGATGATGATAGTCTAAATTTGAAACTGAATTTTTTATTTTAGTTAAAGTTTGAGAAATGATTGTAGATTTTGGACTATTCTGGATTCTCATGAAAGAACAAATTTATTTTTGTCTTCAGTCATGTTAGCAATTTTTTTTTTTGCTATATATAGTTTGAGCTTTGGATGTATTAATAGTAACATTGAATATATTTACTGACATCAAATAAATCTACCTCATTCAAAAAGATACACTCCTGTTTTATGTGATTGAAGTGAAGATGTGGAAAGTTGTCATTTTTATTCTTGATAAATAGAATTTGACTTAAATGCCGTCACAACCCAGATTTAGATCCCGGACGAGCCCCCAATTTATCATGACCCAGCCAATTGGTCATGCCAAAGCAACCCACTGAGATATATTTAAAGACAATAAACTATAATTTATTTACTAAATTAAGAAATGTGTCTTTAGTTGCCTCAGAATGTAAGCAGGAACCAGTTTTAAAAATCAAGTCCTGAGATTCTGGATGAAGAGTGAACAGCTCAAGATCGAGAGTGAAATTTCCAAAGTAGACCAACTAGAGAAGTCTCTGTTGGTCCATTTTTTCCCCAACAAGTCCGAAGTGAGTGCAGACATCTGCAAATCTAATGTGAGAAAAAATAAAATATTTTACTAATTCTTTCCGTTTTTATAACATTTTAATTGAAGTAGATGGAATTGTGGAGCAGAAATTATACACTTCTATCCGACTCTAGTGGTCACAGGGTGAATTAGGTCTTTAATTATCCCTGGAGCAGGTAGCATACAGTATGATAACACTTCTCATTTTTCACCTCCTCTAATAATCACCACCAATAGAAACGCGTCTGGCCCGCCCCTATTGGCTCTATTGTGAATCCGCGTTGAGCTGGAAAAAGCCCCACTCTTCCTCCAGCCTTGGCACCGGAGCGCGGCGCACTACGTCCGAACACAGCCGAACCAGGAGCGCGCCATGAAGACCCGAGATTATCCACACTATTTCTGGTAAGAAATGTTATTTCACCGATTTTAACACCTTTTTTGTTTTTAAAACCACCATTTCTTTCTTAGGCGGTTTTGCATCCAGATGATCCCCCTGTGCGCCTGTTTAACGCAAGAGTCAGGAGTCTTTTGATTGGCTTGACATGAGAGATGGGTTTAGTTGGAGAATATTCTGGATAAATCAGACTTTTAATTACCAGTGGGCTTGTTTCTCCTTTACTTTTATTCCAGGGACTAAAATTGGAGCATTTATTTACGTAGTTGATGGGTGTATTTCTGTTTTTCCGTGCATCAGATGTGAGGCGCACATAGAAAATGTATTTTTAACAAGTTGGAGAACAAAAGCAGGGAGGGAATCCATCATGAGGAGCCGTATTGTGACCACACAGCGCTGAGGTTTGTGAGCGCATGGGTTTCGTCAGGCCGTGACAGAGGTGTACGGATGTTTGTCATTTATCTTCACCTTGCGAGCTCCCCCCCCCTCCGACCGCCGTTCCCCTCCCCCAGCCAACTCGGTGTCGGCTCTGGACATTTTCAGGGGCCACCTCCAGCTTCCACGGCGGCTCGTGTTTTCTTCGCAGAAATTGCTCCCAACAGAAGGGAAACAGATGCGCCGTAATATCAACAGACGGTTACTCATGCAACATTGCGCAAAAATGTAAGAAAGAGGGGGGGGGGGGGAAATATGCGCCCCCGCAGATTGGACAGACTGAGCGTTTTTATCAGCCTACTCCATCCTGCCAGACGAGCTATTTGCCGTGGCAGCCAAACCAAACCGAGGAGCCATCAGCTTCCTGTTCAGCACCGCAGACAGAGACATAATCCGACTTGTTCACACCCACCTCTGGTCCACGTTGCTCCGATGCCCTTCTCTCTCCAAGCGGAGACTGTGGTCCGCCCACGCCCCTGTCGGTGTTAGTGCAGCCTCACTTGCTCTCGCCCGGGAGGCATTTGAGTGCATGTTGGTCGTGAAGCAAAGAGAAGATCGCCATAAACCTGCTGATGAGCGCCGGAGCGCTGTTTGCTCAGCAGGTGAGCAGAACTCGGTGATCCGCATCCTGGAGAAATTACCTCAATCTTTTTTTTTTTCAGAGAATATTTCAAAACCTTTGTAGTTTATTTTAAAATTGGAGAAGGGGTGGTGGGGGGAGAGGGGGGGGGGGGGAGGGGGTGGCAACTGTAAAACTTTAGTCACAAAACAGCGTGTGTCAACTTTTCTATTCTAAATATCAGGAGGAGGTCTTGACGTCACGAGTGGATCACCGAAGTGGATCAGTAATCCACATTTTAAAAATGTCGAAATATTTCTTCCCAGTGAGTATTTTTAATTATAATAGCTTAATTTGGTACTTTCCAGAAAAGAGAGTTATTTCAACTTCTAACACATTTATTGGAAGTTTATGCATTTAGACCTCCCGACGAATTTAAACAAATGTTTACCCTAAATTAGTCTGACCATTTCCTCCCGACGCAATTCTCTCGATTCTCAAATCCCTTCAGTTCCCCGTCTGCACTTTCTCTCATTGAAGTGGATTTTTACTCGGTATTTCAACGGGGCCAATCAGCAAATAGAAGGAGAAATTGTTAACAATCATGTCAATTTTTCTGCGCAGTTTTAGAATAGTTTGCCTGTGGAGGAAGCAAACAAAGCAGCTCAGTCCTTGTTGGACACACGTTCAAATATTGAATTAACATTAACAGCCATCTCATTGGGCTCCGTGTTACACGTGAACATGTAACATGTTGCAAAGTTGCATGTTGAATGGCTCATTTGTGCGTTTCATGGTGCATTCAGAGTATTCCTTGAAGGAAACGCACATCGGTGATGTCAGACAGGACAAAAAAATTATTATTTTCTATGAAACAAAGCAAACCAGCTGTATCTGGTTGATGGCCAAAGCTGCAAAGAAACAATTTTTTAAACCTGTTTAGCATCATCAATGCTACTGAATAAAACATAAATCTAATTTGAAATCTAAGCTTAGACCACCTTTAGACCAGAAATGTTTGCAACAAAACATTATCGGCTTAAATTCTGGCTATCAGGACAATTATTTTTGACTCATGTCTACAAAAGATTTACGTTTAGCTTCTACGTTAAAATCAGGTTTATTGGTTTTGGGATGTCTCATCTAAAATTGCAGAGAAATTCTGCTGCTGCTGTTGTAAGAGTGAATCATATATGATTGGAAATTCAATTAATTGTTCAGACATACTCCAAATATTGTTTTTGTGTCAGAAAAGAAAGTTTTAAGTTTAATTACTAATAAGTTATGTGTCACACTTTTATTAATTTTATTTTTTCTGACTCTAACACTTGATGAAAGTTTAGTTTTGAGTTGTTGCCCCTTAAAAAATAGCTTAAACAAAAGCTTTTTGAGAAAACAAATATTGGAACAATTATTTAAATCAAACTTCAACCAGCATGACCAAAATGGGAATACTGGACTTAACTTTATTAATTATTCTTTAATGATCTCAACGTTTGCTACAAAATTCACGTCTCCATCAATGCAACACAGTGAGCTTTCTGTCCAGCTTCGTCATTAATCATAAATATAAAAACAAAACCGTAAAAAGAATACGTTACATAACTGGGCTGGTGCGTAAACAAGCGAGTAATAGTTTCTATTTTTCTTGGTGATGTACCGATCGTGAAGGGCGCTGTCATCTCGAAGTGCAGCTGTGCTGGTTGATGGATCTGAAAGCAGGAAGGAGAGGGTCAGCGGGGGAGATTTGGTGGGAGAGAGGAGAGTCAGGAGTGAGGTGGAGAGAACATGCCTGCTGGCTTCCTGTCTGGACACATTACACTGTCGCATCCTGATACCGCACTTCTTATTCCCTCCTGTCAGCCTAGGTGGTTATCATCATGCTTTTTCCTACATCTCTGTATTTTTAGACATACACTGTAGACTTGAATTGCACCTATACTTTTCCAGGGGTCATTGTGAGGAAGCAGCATATTTTCTACTTGTTGCACAATCCCTGATGCAGGACATGATAAAACTGCACATCGCACTTTATAGGGGGAAAAGAAGCTATTTTTGTCAATTTCACATCTTTTTTTATTTTTTTGTATTTTTTTATATAGAGTAAGCAATGTTGTTCTATTCTTTCTCCTGAGATTTACTATGATTACAGTTGAGGAGATGGTCATGGATAGAGGATTAAGTTGATGTTTCTGTATTTCCGCTGCAGCTGTTGTAGGTTGGACTGAGTCAGCAGCTATTTTTTGTAGTTTCCAAATGTAACACACTTGATCTGCTGAGTACTTTACACACCTCTGTTTTAGAAAAGCGTCATTTTTTATACACTCAGTCTAAATATTATCCTGAAGATTTGGAGTTTTTGACTCCAAAACTTCAGTTTTTAGGGAGTTGGAGATGCTAAAATGCTGAAATCTAGTGAATTTAAGTGTCTACTTTTACCAATAAAAGGAATAAATATTCCTTTACTGACTCAAGGATGAATTATGAATTATGTTTCAGATCTCAGTATCAGCAATCTTACTCAAAATGAGCTAAGAAATGTTATTAAAATATGAAGTAACAATAATTTCTTTTATGACTAATCAGGAATTTTGTTGTGAGCAAAACTATACAGTAACATAATGTTTAATAAAATGGGTTTTCTGTTACTGGTCAACTCTTTTACATTATTCACCTAATAAAAAAGTGGTCAGTTGGGCCAATTTATTATTAATAAGTTGATTATTTGTTTGCTGGTTATTTAGAACTGCTACAAAGTCTATCTCATGTAATGCATGATGGGGCGTTTTAATAATTATGGAAGAATTGCACATGTTTTACATGATCAGCTCCTTTTTAACTTTTCAATACTTCTTTAAAATTTGACTCACTTTAAACGGTTTCTGTCAAAAACTTGTTCCTTATTTGTCCTGCGCTGCGTGTCTCTTGCTTTGCAGAATAACTCAGTAGCAGGGTGATGTGTACTAAGCCGACATGTGACAATGTTCACCATAATGGATGCTGACACTGCAATGCTGGGAACTTAATCTAGATGCCATCCGTCTATCAAATCTGAATTGCTACAACAAGCTTTAAGATCTGTTTGGCGTTGAAATTAAGATTTCTGTCTACAAAATACAAAAGTAAGGTGATGCTGATTTTCATGTAGTGTTTTCATTATTTTTATTGTTTTTTGGAAAAAAAAATTTAAGCAGCAGCTGCTCTGTTGCATAACTGCTAAACAACACAAGAGAACTGCTGGTAAAATAGCTGCCAGAGTTCTTCACTGTTTTGTTTTAAAGGTTTGAATGGGGCTCTGGGCCACTTTGCCCAACTTATTCCCTCATTACATGCTTACACATTGTTGTTTTATCTCAACCTACTTCTATTTCCTAAGAGTAAATGGACCATTTTGCCCCAAATACCTAATTGTTGCACATTAGTTACCTCTTGATGCAGAATTTTGATGGATTTCAGTGGCTATTCATTCTGTTTGAATTAATTTTGTTTCTTTGCAACCACAAGCTGAAATGTGTTTCACTAGGCTTTTATCTGACCGGACCAACATAAATTTATGCTTTATTTGTGAATTGGAAGGAAATCATACGTGGTACTAATTTCATTTTGGTATAGATTTATACATATTCCTCTTGTATCACTACTTTGTATCACTACCTATCTTTTGCTGCAGTTACATCTGCAGATCTTGTAAGGTATGTCGCCACTGACTTGCAAACCTTGAGACTGAAATTTTACTTATTTGTTGTTGCAAAAGCTCAAGCTTTGTCTAATTGGAAGGAAAGTATTTTTGTGATCTAAACGAGGCCTTCATACATCTAGTTGTATGTTTAAGATTGACGCCTGCTGAAAGGTGAACCTATTCCTCAATCTTAAATCTGGTCTTATTCCAGGTCTGTCCTGCATTTAGTTCCATCCATCCATCCATTTCCTGTTCACCCTTGTCCCTAATGGGGTCGGGAGGGTTGCTGGTGCCCATCTCCAGCTACGTTCCGGGCGAGAGGCGGGGTACACCCCGGACAGGTCGCCAGTCTGTCGCAGGCATTTAGTTCCTCTCATCAACAAATCAATCAGCTGCTTTATCCCTTCTGGAGAAAAACATCCCTACTTCATGATCATCCTAATTAGAAACGTTGACGTTTTAATGGGATCAAAATGTGAGAGACACTACAATAAAAATGCACAGATTTCACAATTATTTTCATGTGATCATACAGCCATCTTTAATAAATTAGAATAAATATCCCAATGAATCATTTGTCAGATTAAAAGTACTTTCTGAAGTAGCTGTAAGTGGAAAATCAGTCATCATTTAACCTTTATGATGCCTTTCACTTGGTGATAAAGTTCTTAAAATAAATGAGCTTTTCAATAATGTTCTAATTTATTGAATCGGTCTATACATGGTGTTCTAAGGAACCTATTTCCATTGATTGTGGTTCTGAGGCAGCTTTTTCTTATGAAATATGATAGATTATTTGTGATTGCATTTAAGAGCCAGTGTGGTATTTATAAAAAGAAAATGTCAAATGATGACATGCTGGAGTCAGGTCACAGGGTTCTGTCTCTGTCTATGGGTTTGTCTGACTCAGACTAGTTCTGTTAGATATCGATTCCCCTGCGCTATCTCACCACATACATTCAGGAAAATAAAGCGTGTTTGCTCTTTTTCTGTTGTAGCCATTAATAGATTCTCTACCTCATCCCTTAGGATGTTAATTAACAAAGCTACATAATTGGATTTTCAGGTTTATTTCCTTTTGTAAGCTTCATTTATAGTAAAATATAATAGTCTGAGTTTGAAACATATTTATATTCTTTTTAGTTTGATTTTGTGACTCCGCAAACCTTTTAGATTTCCATAGCTTCAGACAGGAAGTGATATTAATGGGAAGGTAAAAATGTGAATAAAGGAGCAACAGCAGAGCGACACGGTTGTTTTACCGTTGGCCATCTCACAGCATTAAAATAATCGCCTCTCTTTATTTTATGATTTGATCAATCATGAAACATAAAATAATAAACAGAAAACTTCGATTCTACACTTTTAGTCTTTCCCACGGTTGGTTTGTTCATTTTCCACAACAATTACTTCTGCCTCATTACTGATTTGGCTACTGTTGCAGAGTAATTGTGTTTGTGATTGTATTTTTTTAAATGTTTTTCACTGTAGCTGCAAGGCAAGTTTCCTTACTTGGACTATAAAAAAGTTATACTGATTCTCCTTTCTCCTATCAAAATGCAATAAATTACCTGAAATTTTCAGATTCCCATTTCTAATTACGCCCCAGGTAGCCGTTCTTATGGCTAATATAAAAAACTGCCACTGGAAAAAAGAGATGAATGGATGGATGGATGGATGGATGGATGGAAGGAAGGAAGGAAGGAAGGAAGGAAGGAAGGAAGGAAGGAAGGAAGGAAGGAAGGAAGGAAGGAAGGAAGGAAGGAAGGAAGGAAGGAAGGAAGGAAGGAAGGAAGGAAGGAAGGAAGGAAGGAAGGAATCTTTTTGACCAAGATACACATCTTGGTCAAAAACAGCCAATCAGAGCCAGGAGGAGGGTCTTAGCGCTGTCAATCAGGCTCACACTCTTCTCTTTGTTAGACTACAATGTCTTCCCAACAGTAGAATGTGTCATGAATGCTCAGGCTAGTTAGCATAGCCACCAATTGCGGTGAATAAACAGTTTTCTTGGAACCATTAATATGTTAAGCAGCAAGTATATGAAGATGACTGAGCACTAAAACTTTCCTCATGGCTCTGATTGGTTGTTTCTGACTGGGAGTGGTACATTTATGTGCGTCACAATAGTAGCTCAGGGAGGAGGTGGAGAATTATCTATCTTGTACTTTACTGTCATGACAAACAGGTCTCTAAAAGTTTAGAGGCAAACAACTAAAAATGTTGAAATGTTACTTTTTTGGAGTCTATAAAATGATTTACTCTCTTCAATATTAGCTGACTGTTCTGTTTTGTGTCCTCATAGACTGAGTGACGAGCCTACTGTCCAGTCACCACCATGATTGCCACCGGTGGGCTGCTGCGCATGAACAGGCGGCAGGATTCCCTCCGCTCCAAAAACCGAGCCGAAAATAAGCGGAAACGGAAATCCAAGAAGAAGAAGAAGAACGATGTGGTGGTGGTGAAAGGAAAGCTCAATCTCTGCTCGCCGGCTGGTTTGGTGGCTGCCGTTGGCATTGTAATTCTCATGGTTGGGATCTCTATGGCTGTTCTGGGTTACTGGCCCAGTCAGAATCAGCAGGAGTACCAGGAGCGCCGCAGAAACGGTGCTTTCCACAACAGCAAGATGAGCTACTCCAGAAGCACACCATCTAACTCGACCCATAACAAGCATTCCTCAAGGCAGACCAATGTGTCAAACCAGAGCCATTCCAACAGCAGCAACCCCAACCCCACTCCTCACTGTGGCATCCTCTGTGACTTCCTGGATAATTACCTTTACTCAGACAACCTGAAAGTTTTCGGACCATTGGTAATGGGAATCGGTATTTTCCTCTTCATCTGTGCCAATGCTGTCCTCCATGAAAACCGAGACAAGAAAACCAAAATCATTAACCTGAGAGATATCTACTCCACGGTAATTGATCTGCATAGCATACGCTCGAAGGAGTACTCACCTCTGAACGGTTTGGTGAACTACACTCAATCCAGAAGCGCCGAGGGTCCGTCTGTGTCATTCCCGGCGAGTGGGACACTCACACGCAGTTCCTGGCCTTCCACCGGACTCCAATTGAAGGGAGAGTTGGACACCAACGAGATGTTTAGACGTTCCTCACTGGCCAGCAGACCACAGAGTTTTTCCAGAGATGTGCAGAGCTTTACGGACACCGTCTACAGCATCTACAAAGACTACAGCAATAGTAGCGAGCAGGCCCCGCAGCCTCGGCAATGGGAGACAACCTCTATCGTCACGTCCTCTGTGAACGCTTTCACGCTGCCAGTGATCAAACTCAATAACTGTGAGGTGGAGGAGGCAGAGGGGCGCTCGGAGGAAGAGGTTATTATCGAGGCTGCGGCCGAGAACATTAAGGAGGAAGGACATGGCAGCAACAACAGTCATTGTGTTGAGATGGGTGCAGCGGCGACTGACCCCCCACCTCTTCATCAGAGCCAGGAGGACATGAGCACAGAGACAGGTAATCAACAGGGGGCGCCGCAGTCTCGGCCTCATCCACATTGGACCCAGCTGTTTCCTCTGCAGCCTGTTTCCATGGCAATGGGCTCAAACAAGTCGCTGAATTCCTTGGCGGATCAGCCGAGGCTCGCCCGGCGCTGCAGCCTGACTGTGTCTGGGGGACGTCAAAGTGACAGAGTGAGGCGTTTCAGCTGCCCTCGACTGGAGCGCTCAAACAGCAAGGGCTACATCAAACTGACTGACCTCGGGGGCGAGTCCTTCGACGCCTCCGACACGCACACATCTTCTTCAGCGGATCGGGCAGCAGAAATAGATGCAACACCGGCGAGAGAGGAAGGAGCTCAGGGAGGGAACGATTCAGTGACACCCAGCACTTCAGCGACAGAACCCTAGGTGTTTCTTTTTCAGCTTACGAGCCTCCCTAATGTCTCTATGGTGTTGTTCTTTGATTTGTACTTTCTTCTGCAGTCAGTAATGAATATGTGATGGCTACAGAGGAAATGGAAATGAAAAACAAATACTTAACTGATAAGGACTATTGAAACACAGCCATGAACACTAGAGGGCAACACTCTTTATTAAAGGTGACCTATTATGCTTCCTTGAACAGGTAGGATAGGTCCATGGGCTATGGTACATTTTTGCACAAAATCCTTCTTAGATAATAAGATTTTAGTCTGCTCAGTTCAGACTATTTTTATCTTTTTCAGAATGAGCTGTTTTAGGGCCTCTTGTCACTTTAAATCCAAAATAGCCCTTCCTAAGCTCAACTTTACACTTGCGTGTGAAAATGGCTGCAAACAGATATATAATTATACAACCGTCTTTGAACATTATACAAACATATTTTCTGGATGGTAAGTCAAGAACAAAACACTGATCTTTTCCAGCAAATGCAGCTGTAAAACCAGCTGACCAGGAGTTCCGGGTTGCTAGGTAACGGGGCTGGTCTCTGCTGGGGTTGCTAGGTAACCACACAGTGTCCGTTTGATTCAGGAGCCTTTGGAAGCAACTAATTTTCCAGTCAACAAAAAACATTAGCTTATTGCCAAATAACAGCTGGGTGTTTTTTTAGTGCTTGGGCTCTTTTTAGAATGAACTGAGACCCAAATGGAAGCATAAAAACATGCAAAATGTGAATTTTGCATAATAGGTCCTCTTTAAAACTACATCCACTTCTCAGTGTTCAAATGAAACTTTTCTATTTTTTCAATGTAGCAAGAGCAATATCACAGACTTTAAAGGAGCTTTAGAGAAGCTTTTTAAAAAATAATATGACAGAGCGAAAGAATAGTGAAGAAAATTCTATTTGAAGAGTCATTTAGGGCCGACATCGTAGCTTGTAAGATTACCAAATCTGTCTCCGATAACTGCTGTCCAACATGTTGTATTGTAGCATCAACATGTGCCACAGAAAACTGAAATAGTCTAGATTTGTTTCTCTGCATTGTTCTGTGAATTACATGTGAATTGGTGAATTGAACTAAATCTCAGGTAGACGTTTGGTTTAGCGTTGAGACCTTCATGACAAGGTCTTCCCTTTGTGCACACTTGTTTACATGAAACATACTTGGTTGAATAAATCTGAGTGTAACACCTCTGTTGGGTCCTTGTATGATATTAGAGTGAATACAACAAGTTCTTTGGTCTAATTCAATTAAGTTTTAGCATGATTTTATGAAAGTGGGATCATATGGAATAGATCATATTTCAGCCATTTAAATCACCTAAAAATGTTGCTACTAGTTTGGACAAGTGCCAAAAAAATTTATTTTCACTCTGTCACATTTGTATGAGACAGATCTCTCAACTAGTGCTGCTACGCTAACTCATGTTAATATGCTAACTGTAGAGAATAAGTAGATTTGCACCTTTATAGTTTTCTAAAGTACAGCTATTACTTGTTTTGTAGTTCCTTGAACTGATGTTGCTATGCTAACTTATCTTGAGAGACTCACAAGGCTATAAAAAGTGTCATATCTCATGTGTAGTAAACATAGCAACAAAAGTTAGCATCTTCCTATGCTAACTACACAGATTTTCATATAACAGCTTGTTTTTGTGGTTTTCACAAAACATTGCTACTCCAAATATGTTGGTATGCTAACTGTTCTGTAGGCTACATGCTAAAATATGCTATTGCTGAGTCCACTTGGAGTCCCTTTAAATTAGCAACTCTTTGTTACTACAGGTGAGTTACACCTCCTACCATTTATTTACCAAAAACGTACATAATAAGTTTTATATTTACTGTCTTTACTGTTGTTTATATATAGTAACCTTGTTTTGGGATTTCTGCTACATAACTGGAACTTGTGGTTAATTGGCAACAGGCTTTTTAAAATGTATAAGTTGTATAAATAGAGCTGATTCATCAAGCACAGTGAAAATACAGTCATGATAGTACTTTCTGAGTAGAATAAGTAATATGTTTTTGTTGTCTTTAGCAGAAACAAACAGAGCAGCAAACTGTCTGCTGATTCAGATGGTTGGTAACCAAAGAAAATAAGAATGTCCTAATATATCAGTTGGCCACTGATGGCACTTCAGAGGATGTCTCTGTTCATTCAGCTCTGTTAATTGTTCAGCTGAATTATTTAAATTGTTTACAAGGCATTTAATATTAACAAATATTGGCATTTTTTAATTAAATTCTGCTGGGGTTTTTTCTTTTTGATGTCAAATGTTCATAGTAGCATCTTTTTGTTTTGGTGCAATATATATTTCTGTTTGGATTTTTTTGAGAAAACCAAGAAAAGATGCCTAGAAAGAAAAAGAAAAAGAAACCTACTTTTACAGCTACTGTAAGACAGTTAGCTGGCAACAACTTAGTTCTATAAACGGATCATTCCTGAGGGATTGAATCTTTTTACAAGTTGAGAAAGGGTTCATATGTTTTCTTTTATATCATTTGTGTTTTTTTGTTTTGAGTCAGTTCTGTAGATCTCCACACTGGAGGTTACACAATGCTATTAAAACGCTCAGAAGGGCAGAAAATCTCATTGGAAGCCGAGGACTTGGCTAACACCGTTGCTAAGTAGCTGTTATCATTGGGTTATAAACAAAGGTAGTGCTGGAGAGGAAAATCAAAGAATGACCTAAGAAGGACATCTGAGAGCCATTGTCATTGAAGGTAGTGTTCTGAACTGCATCCAGAAATACAAGCAAAATTGAACCAAGGAAACGAAAACATATTTTGTTAAATCAAA
This sequence comes from Xiphophorus couchianus, assembly GCF_001444195.1. Classification (NCBI taxonomy): domain Eukaryota; kingdom Metazoa; phylum Chordata; class Actinopteri; order Cyprinodontiformes; family Poeciliidae; genus Xiphophorus; species Xiphophorus couchianus. The sequence goes on from NC_040233.1 coordinate 22,234,780, forward strand.
ACCCCTCTAAGATGGTGGCTTTAATTAAAATGAGTGGACATATTTTTTGACTTGTAAAAAAAGTGAAGAGTGATTATGGATATGACTCATAAAATATTCCACAGAAACATCTATTAGAGCACAATTTGAGCAAATTATGCCACCATTCAGATTAAGAGTATTAGCTCTGAAATTAAACAAAAGTATCTAAACTTTTTCATATCATCACCTTTCTAAAATAATGGCCTAAGTCATGTTTTGCCAAAAGTGTTTTTTTTTGCTTATTTCATTTTTTTGGGAGGGGGAGAGGTGTTGATTTTTTTATGTGTTCTTTTTGTTGCTAAAATCACATTTGGCAGGAAAAAAAAAATACTTAGGCCATTAGTTTAAAGAGATGATAATATTTTACCACATAACCACAAACTTATTATACTTATTACTTACTTATAAAACTATTTTATTGGGATTTTTATGTGATAGACCAACATAAAATCATACATAATTGTGAAGAGGTTAAAAGAATGACAGATTGTTTCCCAGATTTTCCAACAAATAAATCTAAATTGCAGGCAAGGGGAGCATTAATCAGAAGAAAGCTATAAATATAAATGTCTCCAGATTTTTACAGACAAAGCAAACGAGTGAAAATGGAACTTCTTGATAGACATACAAAAAATGCTGAAAACTGAAAAAATTATAAAAATCTTTATTTTATTTGATCTTTCCAGAAATATGGAAAAAATGACAGCTTGGTATCTAACCTAGAAATATAAAACACATAGTTTGAAGATATTAAACATTAAATTACTTATAAAAGTAATTGATTTCCTTCTGTTGAAAATATTCTGTGCAGATGTTGCATAAAAACATTCAAAAGAACTGCTTAACTATGATTTCTTATTGCCTTTAATTGAAAAAATTAAAGGCAAGAGAATTGAACATATTTACAAGGTACCAGCTTTGCACCTCCTTTCCAAAAGTTTTGCAAAAATACAGCTAATAGTAAATGACAAAGTATTCTTCAAATTAAAAAACGGTTTCTGTTATGTGGTTTGAATTTCACTCATTTTAAATGTACAGTTGAATGACCATAAATTCTGCTTATCTATGTCTATGAAATAACTGTTACGGTGATGTAAACAGAACAGAAATTGAGGCTAAGTGAGAGAAATATTCACAAGAAGCTTTCAAATATTCATCTTTAAGCTTATTTTAGTTTCCAAACTTAAAGTGTGGCTCCAGCCTGATGCGGCCCCCTAGTGGTCATGTGGCATTCGGCTCTACATCAAGCACACTGCTGCTGCTGCCGGCCGCCAGCAGGGGGCACTGCGCGGAACATGACGTAAGAGTCCGTTGCTAACGTGGGTGTTTACAAGGTCCGGCGTTTCGAGCTCGAGGGGCGGGGTTACTCACTCCTTCTTTGGGGGAGGTTTACCAAAACTGAGCGCTTACAGGTGTCCGGTCCTTTGCACCCGGACTCGGTCGAGCCCCACACCGGGATTCCCATTCCCTCCGGTCGGTGACGCCGCTGTGTGACAGCTGCTTGTTTAATGTCAGGGGGATTTCGTTTCTTTGTCCCTCTCAAGACTCAAGGTAAAGGGATGAGTTTCAGTTTCGCATAAACGGTTAAGACAGCGTTGTGGATCATAGTTATTAACATGTGGATTCGTCTTTGTCCTCCCGCTGCAAACCACCGGGCTTTCCCCACGCACCGTGACGGGGCTGCTGTTTTCCTGGTGCCACGGAATGTGAAACGGTGAGAGCAAGTGTCCATTCACAAATGTTTCACGCAAAACGTCACGCAATCCAGACATCAGTTAAAAACACGTTAATGTCTCTTGTCAGTCAGCACTAAGCATGTGTGAGGTAACCGTCACTTTTTATTCAACTTCTTATTTAGCATTTAATGACTCTCTCTATATATATATATATATATATATATATATATATATATATATATATATATATATATTTAAAAAAAACATTTGTTGTGGCAGCAATCTGAATCTGAAGAAGATAACTTAATTGATAATTAAAAGTATAAAATATGCTGACTGTGATAAAAAACCAAGCAAATCCCTGGACTATTAAAGTCCATGACACGTTGCAGGCTCCTTAAAAGTGCTGATTGTCACGTCCATTCGCCTTTATCAGCTGTTTTCTTCTCTAAGGAGGTTTCTTAACTCTTCTTTTTATAACTGCTGAGAAAGCACTTAACCTTGGCTTCATTGATACACACACGCTGTCACCTGATTTAAATAAAAATCTGTGCTGGGCACATGCAGGCAGTTCGGAAATGGGAAGTTGTCACAGCGTGGGCTTCCTTTTTGAAGTTGACTAAGAATAGGAATGTAAATGGATCAGAGAAGGGAAGGTTCTTCATTTCGAAGGCCAGACCTTTTTAGAAAATCAGCCTAACTCACTTTGGGTATGCTCGGTCGCAGTGTAACCATTTCTCTTCTGTTATTCTTACAAACAAATTCGAATAAATACAAAATGCAGTTTTCAAATAATAATCTCAGTTATTAAATAAAAACAACTGTCCCTTTGTGAGAAAGTAACCACCCTTTAAATATAGGACCTGTCTGGCAACAGGAAGTAGACGAAAAGGGACCCAGTCACACTGGAAAAGTTTAGGAAGCAATTTTAATGGCTTTGGGACCCCAATAATTTTAAATTGTCTGTTTATGTTCAAAAAATGCTCCTTTGGGATAGTATTAAATAATTCTCAAAGAAGAGTGGGTGAAAATTACTACACTGTTATATAGAAGATTCTTCCAGTGAAGCCTTACAAGGTCAGTTCTAGGGCCTGGATAGTTTTGTTTCTCCCCAAATCAAATAAAATGATCATTTTAAAACATATTTTACTTAATTTCTCTGTCATTTCTGTTTAAAATAAAAATGTTGAAACATTAGTGTGACAAAACCAGAAGAAAAGTGGGCAAATCTCTAGCACTGTACTCTCGAAAGTATCTTTACTATCCTCTTTCAAAGAGTCTGAAGTTTCAGGCGGCTTGTTTGTTTCTCAGTCAAAAGCAGTTTCACCAGGTCAACGAGGTTGAATCACGATAGAGAATGTGGAGAACCGGGGAGATAAAACTGGGCCAAAGTCCGTGAGACTTGAAGTGTTGTCTGGTTGGTGGCAGCATGTGCAGTCTTGCCTGTTTGCATGGACCACTGATAGCTGGTAGCATTTGTAGTCTTTGAGGAAATTGTGCATGTAAAGTCAGCTCCTTGTATGCTAGATTATAGATAGATTTATGCGGAGAACTCTGGACTTTACTCTGCCAGCTATCCAAAGTCCAATAAATGTACCAATGAGTCCACATGTGAGCAGGACAGACATTTGTCCTGAGGATTCACAGAAATAATAAATGTAATCTCTTCTCCTTGCCTGTGCTCGCTGCATTAATAACAGTTAAAAAATTCATAGCTGGAGATAACTGTCTGACATCTTGGCTGTACCATAAACAAGACGCATGTTTGTTCCATCCAACTAATCAGGAGAATGTCTCGTCCTCAATTCATGTCTCACTTGATGTTTTGTACAACCTTGAACTGGTAACTATAGATTGTGAATTACTGTGCAGAGTTCATGTGCAAAATGTTCCTTATGGAGATTCCCTGTGAGGGAGAGGAATGTTTGCTGGGTTAGATCTTTTTTGTTGTTGTTGTTTTTTACAGTTTGCATCAAGTCGTGGCACAGATTTAGGTCTAGACTCTGACTGGGCCATTGAAACCCATAAATACCTAGATCTAAACAATTCTATTGGTCCTCTGGTTGGATATTGTATGTTATTAAAGCATACTATTGTATAATATGGTAAAAGTGTCTTGTTATGGGTGAAATCATCTGCCATTTGAAATAGAACTTCTTAAAAATAATACTAAGGAATTATTGACTTAAAACAAGCTCCTATATCTTGCTGAAAAGTTTCTTGGAAGTTAGATTTTGTCTTTTTTCAAGGGCACTAAGACATTTTTAGTAGGAACTAAACCAAAAACACTTGGTAAGATTTTCTGTTTTTGTAGTGCACCAGTCTATATTGATAATTATTGATTAGGTTTTTGTTTTAAATATCGGAAATTCTGCTGAACTAGTGACGTGACTTTTCCTCTTTTATTCACAATTTCCACTTGAGCTGTTGTACTTCACTCCATGCCGTTGATTTTTATTTTTAAGCAGCTTCGTGGCAAAACCTTAAACTGCTGCTGCGTCAGTTACTCAGCAGGTTGTTGCTAGGTAACCAAAGAGTGAGTGAGTTGCTAGGTAACCAAAGAAAGAGTAAGTTAGTTGATGCTATCTGCCTTGCTTAGCTGGCTGTGAGGTTGAGCAGCTAATGCCTTTCCTCTGCTGTGCAGTTCTGCATCAGAGTTCAGTGAAATGAATTATCTATTGACATTGATCCTGTGTATATAGTTATTGATTTATTGCCTAGCTCTACCGTGTTAGTTCTCCTCTACATTTCTGTGAAGCACTGTAGTTTTTTTCTTATTACTTCTTGGTGGATTTAATGAGAGCTAGTGTCCTAAAATGAGATTTTAGAACTATCTCTGCTGCGTTATAAACAAGCAGATGTAGCAAAGTTAAGACACAGATGCTTAAACTATATTTGGACTATAAAACCCCAAAGTTTCAGTTCCATTTTTTGAAAGCAAAGCCACACTCATCGTTTTTAGCAAGAAAACAATTGGATTGACTCTTTTAAAGATGTTTACGATGGAGTATTAGGGCCACGCTAATAATATAGAAATAATAAAACGCTAGAATAAAGTCATAAAATTACAAGAATAAAGTCGTACAAGAATGAAGTCGTAGTATTACTAGAATAGACATAATATTCTGACTTCATTCTCGTGATATTTTGAATTTATTCTTGTAATATTGACTTTATCCTTGAACAATTTTATTCTTGTATTTTTATTTTTTGATTGTTTTCCTTAGTATGGCCCTAATACTTCATTGTAGATTGGTGCTCTCTGAAAACAAAAAGTTACAAAATGTTGTCTTTTCTGCATATAGTCAGAGTTAAACTTATAGTAATGCTGCTCTGCAAACTAAAACTGAAAATATGCCATTTTGTAAGGTTATTCCTTGGCTGTAAATTATGTCATTCTTGCTTTTTTAACGTGAAAGATGTTGCGGGTGACCATGTTTCTGGTCCTGTTTTTTCCAAGCTGGGCCAATGCAACACAGGAAGGCTGTAATTATGGTTGAGCAGCCGGGAATTCCCCAATTCAGACTGAAAGGAGAATGAAGCATATATCTATAGGACCAACCAGGTAATGAAAAACATCGCAGTTTGAGCAGTTAAAGGCGTAGGTCTGCTGGAGATAGTCCTTTTAGCTCCTTTAATATTTTGTTAAACTGAAACATGCTTTTAGATTGGATGTTTTACTTTGGGTAAGACCATTTGCACTTCATGCACATTTAAAAAGGAAAACAAAAGCGTTTAATTTCATTGCAAGGAAGATTCGTCCACTTGTTTCTTAATATCTGCCTTGGAAATTGATGTAATTGCTGCAAATTCAGGTTAGTTCCTGGTCAATGGATCAGACATTTTCCAGGAAAGGAGGCTCTTATTGCTGCTGCTGCTGCTGCTGCTCTTTAGGGGTGTGACTTACAGGACTGATTCACTAAATGCTGGCTGCAGAAAGCAAAGCATGCCAAATATAATCCAATTAGACTGAATCAAATGCATGTAGATACATACTGACCTTTTTAAATCCTGCTTAAATATCATTATGTTGAGAGAAATTCTCCTTTCTGGCATCTTGAATGTCAAAAGGCTTGTATTTGATGCTTTAAATGTGGCATATTTTCATTTATTTTGGGATAAATAAGGAAAGAAGTGGCTACATGTCTCTGACCTTTAATTCAGTTTTATTCAATTAAAAACATAGACTGGAAAAGTCTGAGATTTGCACTATATTGTATAAATAGTATATCCTTCCTTTTGTCCTTCCCCCTCTCCTTTCCTTCATTTTGTTTCTTGTCTTCCTTTTACTCTGTGTTTTTTCCCTTCTTCTTGTCAGTCTGTCCTTATTTCCCTCTTTCTGTAATTCTTCTCTTTATATCCTTCATGTTTCCTTTTTACTCCCATTGTCTCCTTTCTTTCCTTCCTCAGGTCCTTTCTTCCATCTTTCATCCTTTCTTTTTGTTTTCTTCTTTTTTCATCCTTTTATTCCAACTCTCTTCTCTCTGTCCTTTCTTCAATTCTTCCCTACCTCATTTTATTCCTTTTTTTCCTCCCTCCTTTTTTCTGTCATTAATTTCTTTCCTTCGCTCCTTTTTCCCTTCCTTCAGTGCCTTCTTTTGCTCCCTCCTTCCTTTCTTTCTTTGTTGTTTCCTTCCTTCATTTCTTTCTTTGTTCTTTCTGTACTTCCTTCCCTACTTTCCTTTCTTTCTTTAATCCTTCCTTTTTTCTCATTCCTTCTTCCTATCTTTATTCTTCCTGTCTTTTTTCCTTCTTTGCTTCTCTTCCTCCATCCTTTCCTTCTTTGTTCCATCATTTCCTTTCTAACTTTATTTTCTTTCTGCCTCATTCCTTCCTACCTGCTATCCCATCTTCCTTCCTTTCTTTCATCCTTCATTTTTGCCTTTCCTTCTTTCCTTCCTCCATTCCTTTCCTTCTTTCTTTTTGTCTTCCTTTTCTTTCTGTTCTTCCTTCCTTTTTTCCATCTTTGCTTCCTTCCTTCCTCCATTCCTTTCTTTCCCCTTACCTTATTATTTCTTTCTTTGTCTTCCCTTCCCTTCTTTATTTTTTCATTCCTTCCTGGTATCCCACCTGTATTTATTTCTCTCCTTTCCCGTCTCCTTGCTTCCTCCAATGTTTCAATAAATTTAATATTTTTTCTGCACACTAAATGCCAAATGAAGCCGCCCGGCTCTGGTCATTGTCTCTGGTCATTGTCTCCGGTTCCTGTTGTCTCGGTTGGCCTGAGCAGATAACGTCTATGACTCAATCTCGCTGAGTGAACTGATAAGCTTGTTGGAAGGGTTCTTATCTCCCACCGTTGTTGGATCACTTGAAAGCGGCGCTGAGCCGATTCATCCCAATAAAGCTGCAGCTGTAAAGCGACGGTGAGTGAGAGCATCTTGACATGTGGCGATTATAGACGAGAGGCGGAGTTTAATTTCTGTCCTCAGATGGGATGTTGTGCAGCAATTGTTGAATAATTCAGATTTTCACTCACTTCCTGTTGGTTTGATGACAATGTTTGATCAGTATTTAAGATGTTTTTACCAATTACATTTTTACTCTTACTTGAGTAATTATTGCTACTTTTTACCTTTACTTGAGTAAAAATATGTTGAAGTAGCGCTACTCTTAGTTGAGATTCAACCCCATTCACATAAACATCAGTAAACATCTCCATATAGCCTTTTATTTTTTTCACTGGTTAGACTGAACACAGTAGCATTTATTTATTTGTCTTTTCAACAAAACTGGATGGTAGTAGCTCATAATCTCAGATTACCACACATGTTATTTTCATGTTTGATGGAGATACTTGGTTCATATCATAATTTATACACATTTTGCTAATAAAGAAGGCTTGTTGAGCTGCAACTAATGACTATTTTGTAATCAATTATTCTAACGATTATTCTGACGATTAATCGGATTTTAAAAATTGGCACTGCAGATTTTTTTGTTTTACCACGTTAGCTTTTATTGCACAATATTAAAAAAGCTTTAAATATGCAAATAAGCAAATAATTCCATTACTTTTCTGAATAAGAAAATAAACATTTTATTGCCTGGAAAGCAATTAAATGTTTGTTTTTTTATTTTTTATCTTAAATGCAAAATGTTGGATTTTTTTTGTAGTTTTTTCCTAATTACTGATCTGAGTTAGTTTAGCAAGTGGCCTTTTTTGGGGGTCTGTACACTTCGGTTAATGATTAATTGATTACTAAATTAGTTGATTATTTCAATAGTCGATTAATTAATCATGATCAATTTGATCAAGCGTTTCAACCCTAAATGCTTGTGCTTATGCTTCTAGAAATTTTCTCCCTTTCCATTTTATTGTAAATGAGAAAATAATGACCTTTCAACTTTCCAAAGGTTACAAATGCACAGCATATTTCTGATTGCTCCTGATAAGATATGCCTCCTATCTGTTGAACGTGAGCAGGGAGTGTCTGTAACTAATCTGAACTCATCTGCAGCTCTGAATGTGACCTTCGCTTTGGGCAAAAGGGTAGAAATGCTGGAAAGACTCGTCTAATGTGAGGTATGATTGGATGACAGTGTTGTCGAGGTTGGGGGTTGATTTGGGAGCTTTGGCCCAGCCAGAGGCACTGAAATAAGGCTCTAATTTCTCCTGCATATGGGCTGACCCGCAGCCTTTTGGAAGCTGGACAGTGGGGGATAATGGTCTTTTACTGGTAACTGAAGCCAGAAGACTTCAAAGTGGGATTTAGCAGCAAAACAAATCAGTCCTAACTAACTATTTGACTGATTTAAATAGTCAAATAGTTGGTTAGGACTGATTTGTTTTGATTTAGCAGCAAAACAACTCAGTCCTAACTATTAGTGTTACTATTCACAGCTTGAAAACGGACCTAACAACTATAAATGCATTGACATTTTCCTTTAAGGCTGTAGCTCTGTGTGAGAGCCATCTAGTATTATTTTGTGTTAGGATTTAATTGAATATACAGTTGGAATAACCCTCACAAAGTCTCCAGGGATGAGCAGGAAATGCTGGCTTGCATATTTCTGTTCCTCAAAATTAGATCATACGGGTTATTTGTTTGACACTGTCAGAAACACGCTTCCATATAACCATATAATTATGTTTTAACCAGGTGCCAGCTGAAGGCTCATGTCCGCTACTATGGAAATTAGATTACCCTAATGAGGTTCATAAGGTTACCCATCTTTGCCCATTTCCACAAGTTTACAGAAACTAAAGAGTAAAAATGTCTTTCTCAGCCAAATACCTCGTATATCTAACAAATTATAATTGATTTATCTGCTGAGTATGCTTGTTTAATAAATCTTTAACCAGGGCACCATGCATATGTTTTTGGAAAATACGAGGTTTCAAAACCTTTGGGGTAAGCGTTGCATGGTTCAGATGACTTCTGCCTTTTGTACGCAGCAGAAAAAAGTGAAGACATAAGCAACCGCATAAGCTAAGGAGAGTCCAGAGATCACATGCTGTCTGTCTCGTGTGGAATTAATCATTCTGCTGAACAAGCTCTGTGCTGCAGGCCAGGACGTGTCATAAACGTCCATGTACACTTATCTCACAGAGAGAGATGCCCAACAGGAAGAAGACACAATCTCAGAGTAGAAATATAGCCCAGCACGTGGCAAACATTTCTCTTTGGCCATCAGCTATCTGTCCAGTTATCAGCCTAATTAAAGTTTCATTAGATGATTTATCACCTTGCAAGATATTTGGGAGTGAAAGTTGCATTAGCAAAAAAATAAGCTACCCGAAAGGTGTGCGATTCTTATTATAAGAAAATAAAATATAAAAATTGCAATTATAAACCCTGGCATTTGTTTTAGTTTTAGATTAGCACTAGCAGTCTCTTTGATTTCCTTCTTCTTGCTTCAGATGAGAAGGAAATGCTTTTCAACTGGATCTGTGATAGTAATACTGATAGATGTTCTTACAAACAGTTTCAGTCAAATCAAATCAAGATATTTAAATTTAATTTATATTGTGAGATGACTCTGGAGCTAAAGTATATTGACATTTAAATATGTTGTTTAGGGTTAAGACATTAACATTAATTAATTACAGAAAATCAAATGAAGGCATTTAATTAGAGTGGAATGCTACAAACTGATATGTAATCAGAACTTGTGATTAAATTAGAAAATTTGAGATGTCCAGCTTTAAGTCAACGCAGCGCATAACCATCTGAGAGCTTCTTCTCTTTGCCATCTGTTTGGCCGTGGTGATTAATATGAGAATAATGTAACAGTCCTGGATAGCGTGAGTAATTTAAACTATGCTTTAGTGAGTAAACCTAACCAATGATAACTACTATAGAGCCTCAACATTTAGCATCTAAAGCCACAGAATATCAGAGACACCCTGATTATGTGGGGGGAAATAAAACATATAACAGCACATTTTAAATCCAGAACATTTTATTGTTTTTGTTTTTTATGCTGCATTGAATCTGCATAAAACTGCTGGTTTACTTGCTCTAAGAAATTTTAAATTTAACTGCATCAAAGTCTGTATAGTTGGATGATAAGATAACATTCTAGCTTACACAAAATCTAGATAGAAATTATTGTTATCATCATAAAACCAAAAGAAATATTGATTTTTGATTTAAAAAGAAATATTTAAGGACTTGTAATTAGGTCCTTAAATAATGCTTCCTTCATTAAGTGTAATTAAGGACTCTATTTAGTGCAAAACTAAAATAGTTTTTGTTTTTACTAACTTTAGCATACTTTTAAAAAATATTTATTATAGTTGCTCACACGAAACATGTGAGAAGGACGTTTATATCATGTTTAAAGCACACATTAAATTATTAATGCTTTCAGTTCAGTTGACAGCTTTTACCTCTGAGGTAGAGAGCAAGCATGGCCGGATATAATTAACATTTAATAAATTAAATTAATTTGTTAGCCATGATAAATTTGCTGCTGTTAGTTATGGCTGACTCACGGTTCATAGAGACTCGTATGTTAGCAAATAGACACATCAGAGTTTTTGAAAACTGATCATTGAGTTACAGGCATCTTATATCACCCTGTTTTTGGCTGAACTTGGTGTAATGTTTCGTTTGTAATGCAGCAACTAAGGTCTGTTTTTTTTTCCATGTTGCTTTTTTTATTTTAAGCTCATGTGACAACGAGTAATGTTCTGCTTCAACATTTTGAACCAACATTATCTTCCCCAAGGCTGTTTTTTCAGTGTTTCTGGCTCATAAAGCTTAAGTAACTTTGATAAACTAAAACATTTCTGACAAAACAGGTAGATACATTTTTTTCTCAATTGAAAATATATATATATATGTTTAAGAAGATTTCTGATTCTGCTGCCTTCAGATGTTGCAAATGTCTTGGAATTCTAAGGGAAAGGCCAGTGAAGTGGGTTTTGTTCCTCAGAGGCTCAAAATATATTGGGAGTAAATCAAATGTAGGAAGATGAAACTGAGATTGAAGGTGAGGCAAGCGAATTTAATCTGTTTGATTAAATTAGGTTGATGGTTACCTGAACGCTTGCAGACTGCGTCCTACACAAGTATTGGCGTCCCTTTTTAAACCCATGTTCTGTTTTTTTGCATAACGCTTCCTAGTTTCGTCTGGTTTAAAGCACAGTGTGGGTTTGCAAGTCAATTTGCATGCTGGATTTTATTTTGGGGTCTCATGAAAGGGGACAGAAAACAAACACACATCAAAATAATCTAATTTTTATTAGTAAAAGAAATATTGAAGGTCTTGTATCTCTTTATATTACAATTTCCACTATTTTGTGTCGGCTTACAGCATAAAAGTTTGATATAATATATTTTGTGGTAATTTTGTTAAATCACAAGGTATGAATACCATTCAAAGCACTTACGGTACATACTCCCAGCCTTAAAGTGGCTAATAAGTGTATCATATTATATTATAGGATGAAAGCTCAGTCAGTTATTACACAGTCTGGTATCATTTCGACAGCCTCCCACAGGTATCTCCTGTCTGAACAAAAGAAAATTGCACTTATTGTTGAAGCTACAGAAGCTCCAGATATGAAATTCTGCCTTCATAGCTGTTTAAGCAGCTGAACTTGCTTTTCGTACACCTATAACTTCTATGTTTTTTCCTCTGTGTACGATCTGAAACTTCGTTGTTGTGGTTGAGCTGGCTGCTCCAGCCCTGCTACACATAATAAGAGGCTGCAGAATAGTGGCTTCGCTGCGTTTGTTATTACACTAAGCCTCTCGGCAAAGCAAACCCGGGTCCCTGTCACTGTTCAAGGAATTTGCATCTGCAGAAGTGAAATATCTTAAGCTGTGCTGATCATGGCTGGTGGTGTGTCTGCATAATCTGCAGCACATGAAAGCAATTAGATGAAGGAGAAGTCAGAAGAGTGAGCGGGCTCCCGCTGTGTGGCAGGAGGCGAGACCCGAAAATCCTCAAAAGAAGCAGCCCACACTCTAATTAAAACTCGCTTCTGTGATTTTACATCCACACAAACATGGTCATACGAAACAGAGAGCAGCAGATGTTTATTTCCTCCTACAGACATGCTTATGCGCTAACCACCTCATGATGTGAGATAAATACGACTAACTATCCTGGGTCCCTTAACAGTTGTTGTTTTATTTCATATTTGCATAACCTTAGCTATGTTGGTGCAAAAATTTGATCAAGCTGTATACTTGGAGGGTGAATTTTTATGTTTTTGTCTTTCCCTAGCATTCTAGTGCCACTAACACGTATTTGAATGCTCTGCGATTACAGTTTATGTACTGTAGATCTACCAATACTTTAGTTGTTAAGCTGGCACTTTAAAGGGTTAAAGTTTAAAAATGTATATATTGAATATCTACTGTATGTGCGGGCAGGATTAAAAAGTTAATGACATTGATGAAAAATGAGAAAAATCCCATTGACACATATTTTATGGCAAACTTTAAAAGAACATTTTTGTATTACAAAATAAATAAACCCCCTAAAGTTAGATTTAACATAGAGTATTATATTGTATTTATAAATTGATAAATTCTCAGTTTTTAGATTCTTGCAAAAAAAGACAATTTTTTAAAAATGCCACAAGAAAACAAATTAATGCTCAAGATTTTTTGATTTATGTAAAGTTTAGAAAATAATCTCAGAAAATAAAAAATGAATTTTAAGCAACTATTTAAACATTTGTAATACGTGATTCTGTTTCATGTTTAGTTATGTCTCAAACGCAGTGGACTGAGCTGTTTGTCAGGTTTGAATGGTAACAGATCACATTGGAGAAAATTGGATGATTGTTTTAGTTTTCAGATGCAGGGGGCTTTGTCATTATGTCTTGCTTCCATCTTTAAAACATGTAGCTGTATTTCCATTCAAAAACAGCGCAGCACACCTGCTTTTGTTTAAAGCCGACTATTGTTTAGTGAAATTGGATTTTCACCTAGGTGTTGGCAACATTTTGTTTCCAGAGAGTCGTATCGACTATTTAATGGAATCAAAACGCCAAGCAAGTGTTTCTGAAGGTGGGCCGTTTGGTCTCTTGGTTTTTACAACACAGCAAGAAAGTTTGGGGGTCCAGATACCAGTTTACATCATTTCCCATTTGGTTCTCTAGTTTTCTTTATCGGTCGAAAAACAGACAAATTAGGATAACTGGACACGCTAATTACATTACAACAACAAACCTCTGTGTGTTTTTATTGGGATTTTTGTGATCAACCAACACAATTTTTTTTTTTAAAAACAACCAAGTAGAGTATTAGCACCAAATAGAAAATGATGTTTTTGTAAATAAATATCTGAACAGTATAGGGAACATTTGTGTTTAGCCCCCTTAATCTTTATACTCCTAAATAAAACCCAGTGCAACCAGTTCCCTTCAGTAGCCACCTAATTAGTAAATGGAGTTGACCTGTGTGTAATTTAATCTTAGTAAAAATCCAGCTGTTCTGTGATGGTCTGAGGTTTCATAGAGAATATTCGAGAACAAACAGCATCATGAAGAACAAGAAGCACAACAGAGACAGGGTGTGGAAACAACAAAGTCTGTGGTTATAATGGGAAAAAAATGAGAAGGACAGGGGTGTGTATTTCTTTTCTGCTACTTCATAAGGCCCAACTTCAGTGATATAACTGACTTTAGAAATGACCTGTTACATTCCACACATAAATCAGTCTAACCCAATCACATTTCCCTAAATAGACATGACTGTAGCTGTCTTTGTCCACAGAAGCAGCAGGCCCCATGCCATAAATTAGTCTGCCCAGCGTGTTCATAGATGGCAAGAAAAATTAGTAAAATGTATGTTTGTTTTGATTATTTCTTTATTGCAACAATGCTTCTTGGCAATAAATTTGTGACCATTGGGAAACCTGTTTATTTCCCCTTAAATGGGGCCACATTTGTGGTCTGTGGGTTGAGCAGCAGAGCCGAGTTTATGGGTTGAGCCCATGAAAAACTTGCCAGTTCCTGTCTGCCAAAACCAAGCAGATCATTCTGTTATTGAGTCTTGTTTGGTGCTTTTTATTGGATTGGACAATTGCAGTGTGAAGAAACAAGACATGTTGGCAGTTTAGCAGTACATTAATTTAACAAACATGTGCCTTAAGCTGCTGTTATTCCTTTGTGCACATTCGCTCTAGGACGTAGCATTCTATGCAGACTTATTTTAAACTGTTCATGTCAAAGTAGTAGTGTGTCAAACTTGTTGCTATTTAACAGAAGAAGAATCCATCAAGGAAGTGCATATCTAATATAAAGAAGTATAGAAATTCTCGACCACAATCCATTTCTTCTGCTAGCGCAGAAATAGAATTACAACCTAAGCAACCTAAGAGTTTGCTTAGTTTGTATTTACCCAGAATGCTCTGCGTGATAATCTACTTCCTGCTTTTGGAGTGGTCTCTGGTCCACTTGGTATTCACATATGCATCTGAACTGCACCAGAGTTCACTTCAACCAAACGGAGAGCGAGGTTTTTAGGCGACCAGAGTTGGCTTTGTTCAATTCACTCTTTCCCAACTTTCACAGTTTCCCAAAACTGGACTTTTTGGGCAAATGAATAAAGCAGATTAAACAGGACTGGTGTGAATTCGCCCTAACAGTGTAGATTGGCCATTTTTGCTAAATCGAATCTTGATATTTATGCATTGTAATTGCTTCTAATCAGTCCCCCCCCATGTCATCTCACTGCCTCCACCAAAAGCTGTTTGTTGCTGGAAGGGGCATTTGTGACGTTTCTCAGCCGGCTTAACCCTCAAAAACACTTTCCTTACACATGTGGCACCATTTAATGGAAATCCAGCTGCCAAAAAGGAGAGAGTGTGGCCAAATTGTTGGTGGTGCTGCCAAACATAATGCCCTGGTTGTCCTGATATCCCACAATCCCACTGTGAGCCTCACAGAGGAGTGTGATAGGCTGCTGAGGAGGGGAACTGCAGCACAGTTCGTGGCGCTGTCAGGAAGCAGAAGCCCACTCTGAATGAAAGCGGCTCCCAGAACCAGCTGAACAGGACGCTGCGTCTGGTAACCAACCTCTCTGTTGTTATATTAGCTGTTTTTTATGTCTAAACTCCCTTTTTGGTTTTATGAGACGTTCCCGGCTCGTTGTGTCCTTTTTTTTTTTTTAAAAAAAATGTCCTGTTTCTGGCCGCGGACGGTGACCCGTGATGTAGCGTGATGTGGAGTATTTTCCACTGAATTCAGGCGGAGAAAAGTGGAGTGGTCGCGGCTCTTCTGCTCAGAAAACACGGGCTGTGGATGTTTATACGCCACAGTTTGGCTGTGTGACACGGTGCTTTTCAGCTGCTCGCAGCGCCCAATGTTTTATTGAGGAAAGTCCGAGGCTGGCTCGGCGAAGTAAGCTAACGTTTTCAAGTTTCGAGACGGACAGCGGGGGGGGCAAAACGCCGCTTTTCCCGCACCTCCAACCGCGGATTTACGTGTAAATACGGAAGGCAGCTGAGCCGCAACGAGAGGCTGTTGGATGTAGACACAGAAAGTGGTGTATTACGGCCGGTTAAAGCGACGTACTGGGCTGTTTTTGATCTGCAGTGCGGAAGGCGTGGCTACGGCGGCAGGATGACACGGTCTGGATCCTCTTTTAGCATCCCTCCATCCCTGAAGGCTCGGCAGCAGGCGGCTGCTCCCGGCCTCTGCCTGGACAATTTAATTAAAATGCACGGTGACATACTGTTGCAGTAGCAATCTAGGGAGAGAGGAAATAGTGTGGGGTTTGTTTGGAGAGGTTTAGTGGTTTATTCACTCAGGTTGCGCCGTGCAGACCGCCAACTCAGTTCAAAAAATATTTCATTAATCTCAAAGGGAAGTTAAATGTTGTTGTAACCCCTATTATCTAAGGTTGTTGTAGATGCGGATGGCTGTGGGCAGCAAAGATCTCCTGTAGCGGTTTGTGTCACAGTGGCTGTAAAGAAGCCTCTGACTGAAGACAGACATTCTGCTGTAAAAAAGATGGTAGGACAAGCGTGCACTCACTACAACAGATTTATAAAAGATCTGCAGCATCTATTAGATGCATTGTAACAGTCCAGAGGTTCTTGGTTCCAATAACGAAACACCATAATCCGTCTTTTTTAGTATTAAAACACAAATATGTGACATGCAATATAAATTTACTTTCTTTTGTATTTATATTTTTACAGTAAAAATAGCTAACATGCCTAGTTAATACATTGATTACTAGCAATGGATTAATCAGGTATTTTGGTAAAATTTTGTAAAGGTAAACATTTTGTTGAAAGAGCAGTTTACCGACGCACACAGCTGAAATAATATGTGCTCCTCAATTTGTATTTAAATTTCTGAGAAGCTGTGGCCAATCCCTTGGATTTTTAGATATTCAGCAAATTATCATAATGTGGTTTATATTTCCTCACATGGAGCTGGGTTGGTTTGCAGAGCTTTTCTCTTTAGCAAATCTTTATTTTAAAACTGCATTTTCTACTTTTTAATGCCAAAAAACAAAACAAAAACAGTAGAAAGCTGTCAGGGGGCAAATACTTTTCACAACCCCACGAAGGATTAATACAAAGTATTATTAGGGGTGTGCTATAAACAAAATGAAAAAACTAAATTACAAGGATGAACTCGTACGAGAAATAAAATTATGTTATGAGAATAAAGTTGTAGTATTACGAGGATAAAGTTGAAATATGTGAATAAAGTTGTAATAATACAATAATAAAGTCATATGACATTAGACTCAATACTATGATTATTCTTCAGTCTCGTAATTTTCTGACTTTATTTTCAAAATTTTCTGACTTTATTCTCTTAATTTTGTTATTTTTTTATTTTCTTAGGGGGGCCCTAACACTCGGATTTCTTGTTATTTTCTGTTTCTCTTATGAGCTAAACTTCCCTGAAATGCTTTTTATTCTTAATAACAGCTGACGGTGTTAGCAGTGAGGTCACAGCTGATTTGCAGATTGCTCATAGTTAATCTTATGAAATGTGTAAAGCCTTCTGGCGTCTCTCAACTCCTCTGTAAGAAGTTACTGGCTTCTCATCAATGTTTAAATCCATACCTCTAATCTTGCGTAGAAACAAAAATATTTTTTTCTTTGTCTAAACAGTGGAACAGCTGGACTGAATGGAGTCGACTGCGATCCTCCACATTCCCTCCGACACGCAGTCGGCTTGAATTGGCTCCCTGTTGAACCCCTAAACGCCTCGGTGCAAAAATCAGCAATGCTAAGAATGTAAACGCAGCAATGTGAGCTGACAGGATTTATGGCCTCCTCAGCGAAAACAGCGCTCTGCTTTGAGTCACCTTCATGTGACCAGACTGTCTTCCCTGAAAATGTGCTCTTAGAAGTGCCACTCCAAGTCTGTTTGGACACAGCCTCAAATTAGCATGTCTGGATTCAGTTAGAGCAGAAATCTGGGGAATAAATACCCAAATAAGCTCTTTTTTCCCAACTTAATTAATCAAGGAGACTGTTAGTTTTTGGTGTTACACAGCAGCTTTGTCTGGCTGATCGGATTGAACCTGTTGCCAAAGTTTAGCTACTTTTCAGATTCTTGCTTGAAACTTGTAGGACAAACATCATCACCAGTGTTGCTCTTTATTTATTTTTTTTAAGTGAGAATACTTTGCTCTCCTTCCATTGTGTTCCTGCAGCTGTGGAGAAAAGCAGCTGCAGTTTTTATGAGCTGCTTGCAAATGTGCAGCTTTGTCCGTGTAACGTGTTAAAAGGCCGTGAACTGTGTGGGAAAGCAAACAAGACATTCTGTCTGTGCCAACTTGCTGCACAGCCTTCATGATTCTGGATGTATCTGAAATCTCGTCAGACTTGCTCTCTTCAGTCTGGTTAGACGGTAGATTTTCCTCTGCAGAGCAGCGGCATCCAGTTGTGAGGGTTCACTGTTAATGGTTGGTTTTTCAGTCCCAGTTTCAGACTGGTTTTTACAGCCCGACAGCAGAAATTTAACTGAGCAGCCTAATAAAAGTTTGACTGATTTAAAAACCACCATCCATCTGACTCATTGTGTAGATATTAATTACATGGCTGAATTTATACATTCTAGTTGCCAGTATTCTGCTAATGTTGTAAGAAATGCAACATTCTTACAATTTTTAGACTTTACAAGCTTTTTAAATTCTAAAAGTTAAATGGCTTTTGCTTTGGTGGCGTTTCTCTTAACTCAATCTGGGAAGAAATGTGAAAGAAATCCAGATTATGACAATAAAAGTCTTGTGCATTGAATAAATTCTGAAATTATAGCTGCACAATAGTAGGAAAATATGCAACTGGGATATTGTTGGAAAATATTGCGATGATTTCTCGACTGTGATCAACCGAGATTATCGTCTCATCTTTTCTATCGTCACGGCGTTCGTAGTCCACCACAAAGAGTTTCAGCATCTAAGTCACTAAATTCAGCATCTGGTTTGGGAATAAAATGTATTTTTTAACTATTTTACTGGCATCCACACCATTTGTATTGTGCGGCCAATAAATAAATTAAAAAATTGTTGTTCTTGCATTTAGCGATAATAAGTATCCTTTGCAGTCCTAACTGATTTAAAACAGATTTTTTGTTGTTGTTGTTTTCAACCTCTGTAAAAGTATGTAGGAAAACATTTGTATATTCAGATACTTTTCTTATTCCATTTTGTAAAAGTCTAATCCACCTGTCTATCCTTCTGACTGGCTGCTCATCCTTTCATTCATTCATCTAGACTCTGTTTTCTTTTGCTGGTTCCTTATTTAAAGCCAGGCTACTACAGGAAAGGCTTCCATAAATTCCCAGTGAACTTTTTTTTTTTGACTGTGTGGAGAAAGCCCTGCAGGTTTTTCTGCTGAGTCACTTTTCCCTGTGTTTAGCCGTGATTGAGTAATGAATTATCTTTGCTGGTTTTATAGAAAGTTCCATTTACTGCGCTGAAAACAGACCTGAGTTGTTTTAAATCTGAGTTTAAAGAGGCAGGACTGAACCATAGAGATGCCTGGAGGTTATTTAAGGTTTCGCTCACGCAGCAGGTCTTAATGCTCAATTCTTTCCTCAGTTTTTTTTCATGGTCGTTCTTACAACTGAATGATGTGATTGCAATCAGACTTCCATGCACAGAAGTATTGTCACAAAATAATAATAATAACGTTCTCTCACTTTCTACAAAAACCTGGATGATAAAAGTCTTCAGTTTGGTGTTTTGATCTCAACAAGCCTGCTTTTTTTTTTCTTGAAAGATAATTTTGTTTACAGAGACTTAGTATCCTTTTTATCCTGGTGTTTTGTTTATTAATTTTAATATTTCAAATTACTTCCAGTTCCAGTGTTAAACGTTAATCAGAAATTAACATTTGTTAATCTTTGAGAGGGCGTACTTGCATTATTATGCTATTACCAATATTTTACTTTAAAATGTTCTTAAAACAACAATATTATTGTTTGTCGCAATAACTTTTGGGACGATTTACAATGATAGGCCTGTTGATTGTCTAACTTTTTGAAATGTATCTGCAGGTTTGGGACTATAATCAGTTTTTGATTTATTAGGTTTTTGTCATTTGAATCCATTTGGACTTTTTCTACTTCTAAATTTTGAAGTTATACAACATTGAAGTAAAAATATACAGCTCTGTAAAAATTTAAGAGACCATTTAAAACTATCAGTGTCTCTGATTTTACTTTTTATAGATATATGTTGGAGTAAAATGAACGTTGTTCTTTTATTCTATGAACTACTGACATGTCTTTGAAATTACAATCAAAAATTTAGTATTTATTTGCAGAAAATAACAAAAAAGATGCAGTGTCTTCAGACCTCAAGTAATGCAAAGAAAAGAACTTCATATTCAGTTAGAAACAACAATACGAATGATTTAACTCAGGATAACCATGAGGTTTTCAGTGGAGTTTAATGCAGTGGACTCTGGCATTAAACTAGAGTTTTAATGCCAGAATACAGCTTTTTTCCAGAGCTGTATTTGTATTTATCAGTAATCCTAACAAATATTGCAAATTAACCTTGTTTCCAATAAGTGTTGCACTTATTTAGAAAGAGTTAGACCTTTGGCTGCTGAACAGTCGTCATATTTGAGCGTCCAGCGCAGCCTGGCGGTTTCCTGTTACAGCAGCCGTTTGGTGTGACAGCTGTCCGTCCTGCAGCCATGCAGACGGGGTCTCAACATGGACTTCAGGCCTGCTCAGGATGGGTCCCAGCGTGTCAAAAAACGACAAGTATTCTCCCCCCCTACCGGGGGGGAAGGGCTGGATTGGCAGAGACCAGTCCAGCTGTGACTTAGTTGGCTAATGGCGGCCAGCACAGATGGCAGCGCCCACGTTCCTCACATGAACGCATGCGGGTTGACATGCACGCGACGGGCCGCTTTCCAGCAGTATGCAGAACAATCGCAAGTGGAGCTTAAAATGGAGGTTTGCATGCATGGACGGCACATTTAGTGTCAGTGACCAATTATGTAATGGAGCTTCATTCCGATCAGCCTCCGCCACAGCGTTAGGAAGGACACTAAAGTGACGTCCAGCTAATGGCGTGTCAGCGGTGCCAGTCACTGTGAATTTACTCCTCCTGTTAACGTGGATAAGTCTCATCAGAGGAGTATTATCCACTATCCGCCTTCCTCTGGTCCTGCTTTAATAACCAACTTACAATTAGGCTACACGGACTCAGGAGAAGTCAGTTAGTGAATGCCAAAAGTCTCCATGCAAGTTGTCAATGTTGGATTTAAGCTGCGGCAGCAGAGTGTGGGGGAAAAAATAAACTACAATCTTATTGCTTCCAAATGAGTGAATGATGCACCGGATTCATTTAATCCTATTTGGTCCTATATAAACCTCTGGGACACAACAAACGGTCAGCAGAAAAATCTTTAATTGCATCTCCTTAAAGGGCTTACTGCTTTTATTTTGAAGGCGACATCTGTCTCTTCTCTGTTTGCGTTCTTGTAACACCAAAGGGGCTGATGCAGATAACGTTTTAATAACCTGAACATCTTGGTGTATTTACCCAGAATGCCTTGCGCTGTACCTGTAGACTTGGTCCACAAGCGTTCACATAAGAAACCGAGGTTTTTATGCGGATGAGAGTTTTGGTATTTTTGGTCCGCATCAGAGTTCGATTAGACAATCACGCCTCCCCAAACAAACCAAACTGTCCAGACAAACAAACCAGAGTTCAGTTAAAGTGAACCAAACAAAACCGCTTTAATTCATAAGCTGTAGAAATAGTTGCTCTTCTTTTACAAGTAGAGTTTCCTTTCCACAATTATAGATCCGCGTTAATTAGATGTGAAACTTTCCTGTGTTCTTGAGAAGCTTCAAAACAGCAAAACATTCAGTAAACTTGCATGGTAAATGTTTTCTCAAGCAAGCATTTACTAAATTTACCTTTGTCTGTACTTAATATTAAACAATTGTCTGTAATCAAAGGCATTAAATGCGTTGTGAATGCAGCTTTTCAGTGCACAATGTATGCGGCGGTCCCATTGCGAGGAGCAACACACAGGACTAGTGTTCATGCTCTTGTGTGGCCCTGTGAAGAGCGCCTGTCACCAGTGACTGAACGTATTCTTCTTCAATTTCTATGGTGCTAAGATGTTCCTCTCACCCCTCCCTCCATAATTCCTGTTTCTTGCGGGGGTTAATGGATGCAAAGGTCGACTGTCAGCTGGTTTCTACGTGACACGAGGAAGCAGAGGCTACGATTGCTAATTTTGACTGAGTTCACCTCAATGCTGCCTTAAATATTTATTTTTTATTTTTTTGAAAGTCAGGGTTGGAAAGTGAGTCTTTTGGCTCAGTGATTCCTTCGCATTGATTTGAGTCAGGCTTGCTGTCTGGATCCGATAATCTTTATAGGGGTTTTATAGCATCGAAGGTTGACAAGAGTCAGATCAGCATGTTGCGTTCACTGACCCTTGGAAATGAAAATTCATACTTCTGGCTTCCCTCAAGACTCGAGATTTATTGCTGCTTTCAGTCAACGCTTAATCGCTTGCTGTAGTCGAGTTCTTTGGCTTCTTGATTCCAAACAATCCTTGTTTTAATTAATTCCCATGGATCAGCTCATTAGGGAATATGTCTTTAAAAATAATCCCCCATTACAGAACATGAAGCGAGTAAGATGAACCAAATTAATGTGTAGCATAATGAATCCATGGATTGAAGATGGCCAACATTGATGAGACGTAGTTGCTACTCCTGCATCATTTAAAAAATAATCCGAACCTTCTGGGTTTTGACGCGCACGTTGACATTTTCGGGGATCACCTTGTTCCAAAATGTTGTTGACGGCTGGAAGTCAGAGGTCCTCCCACCCCGAGGGTAAAAACACGTCCCTATAAATAGAGCTGCGGGAGAAACAGGCCAGCAGCAGAATGACAGGCATTTGTACTACCAACCCCAGCATAGATGTGGAGTGTGAAGCAACACACAGGGGTACAGAAACTCACCCCTCCCTCGCCCCAGCAACTTACTGAGATCTGTCCCAGCTTCTCGAAAACCAGGATTGAAGGCCTTCTCGTCACATCTATGCCTCTTTGTCTTTCACAAAAGAAAAGGTTAAACGATGAAAGACGATACTTCAGATTCCTTTAGGTAAACATTCTGCGCAGTAAGAGCTCATATCCAGTGTATTTAGTGTGTTCTTTAATCTTCTCACACTGGAAATAGTGATGATACACAAAGACTAAGTCTATTGTAAACTAATTTTGTTATAATTTTTAAAAAGTACTGCAAATGCTTTTTGTGTGGAACATGTCTGGCTTTAAAACGACCCAAAAATAGATGATGTTCTGGAACAGTCTGGAGTTTTATTTTTGGGGTTTTCGTAAAAAAAAAGAGAAGAAACTATTTTAAAATATTTGTATTTCCTGATTTTTATTCACTATTTAATTCTCAAAAAATTATTTGTCCATTTATCCATCCATTCATGTCCTTCTACACATTGTCCTTCTGTCTTCTTTTCCTCCCTATCTCTCTGTCTTCATATATGATTGAAAGACAAGTACATCTTTTCATTTTACTTAATTTGCTTTGAAGTAATTCATTTGTATTCATGAGAGAATTAGAGGAGAAGTACTTAACTGGTCATAAATCTAAATTGGTGTACGTTCCCTTAATGATCTCTGATGTCAGTGATCCCCAAGTCTTCACAAAAGACTTCAAAACATCTGCTTTGATTCACTGTTTTGTGCTTAATTAAAATCAAACAAGGTTTGACATCCATAAAACAATGGCAATTTGGCAATGCTCAAATTGCCATTGTTTTCCGAACATAAAGAGAATTGTACGTGGACAAGAAATGGTTAAACTGGCATAATCAATCCTTCTAGTATATAGGTAAGAACATTTAGAGTTGTTTGTTTACAAAAACAAATTAATTTTTGCCATTTGCGATCATTTTAGTTCAGTTTTGTAATAAAAAGTGATTCTATATAAACTGCTAGTAGATTAATAGATGGGATAACATACTGGGTGCTAACTTTTAAAAGTCTGACAGGAGACATGTGTTGGCTTAGAAAGTGCTATCTAACATCCTAATGCAGCTAAAGGTATTCTATAAAGTTCTGCTAGCATGCTATCTTCTGCTAGCATGCTATCTTCTGCTAGCATGCTAAAAATCCGTGAGGGACGACGGAGTCCTTGCTCAAAATTCCATGAAAGATGTGTACGGAGCCTCGTGCCGCAAGCCCGTTGAAAGGCTGTTTACATCGTTTTAAACTGCGTGATTGTGAGCATGAGTGGGAATAAAAATAACAATAGGTGTTTCGTTCCATATAACACAGTAGGAGTGTAACCGGTAAACCTTTTATGGATGCAAGAGCAAGAACCCCACACTTGATGACTTTGTGTTTCTGTGTTTGATATGATGTAAAGCACTTTGAAATGCCTTGCTGCTGAAATGTGCTATACAAATAAAATTTGATTGATTGATTGATTGATTGCTAGATAGGATGCCATATCTAACAGTATCTGCTTGCTAGGATAGTATTACTTAATTTTTAGCATGGTAGCTAATGATAGTTGACATAAAAATAGCATGACTGTATCATGAGCTGTGTTTAACATAGCAGATAGTGTTACTACAGAATTATTAGCAGTAATAGAAGGCTAATACCTAAACTTCAGTTAAATGGGATGGGTAATATTTGCTATCGGTAGCAACATGCTAATACTAGCATTATTACCAATATAGATTCAAGATTCCTAATTGAGTTTAAAGCCTATAGCTCCTGTGTTTTGGCCCTATTTAAGCAAGAAAACCTTTGTGCAAACCAAATGGCAGGCATCATCAAAAAGACACTTTAAAAATGTCTGTTTGGTCTTTTTTTCTGCTGTCAGCCAATATTTAGGCATCCCTGCATTTGCATCAGAGGGAAGCTCATCTGTGGACAGACCTTTAAAGAGGCACTTTATCATTTCATAAACTGTCGACTGACTCAGGGTTTTCTCCTGTACTCTGCTTTTCCCCTCCACTGCAGTGTGATTTACCATGACAACTGAATCGGGCGCAGACTCTGAGGCCAAACAGCCGCAGGCGAAGAAGGAGGCAGAGAAGGGGAAAAGTAAAGCAGCGGCGGACCCTGCCTCGCCCCAGAACCAGCCGGAGCAGCTCCCAGCTGCAGTTGGACACAGCACCCCGGCCAGGAAAGAACAGGTCAGCCTCCTCATGTTCCCCACGTCCTTGGAACGTACTCAGACATAACATGAAAACACACAAAGCAAAGGTTTAACCTTGAATATATCAATAAACTGCTTTCATATTTTAGACAAACCGTGTTAATCCATTTAAATAAAAGAAACATTTCACAACATGATTACTCCAGAATGAATCAGTTCTTTGTGAGGAAAATGGAAATTGTGGTGACGGCATGATTTCAGTGTCCTCCTCTATTGTTACGACCCGCATATCTGATGGAGCCAGCTCTTCTTTTAGCTGCTGCTCCATTCATTTATTTCTCCAAGAAATAAACGTGTGATTTGGCTACAATTTCCAACATTTGGATATTTCTTATTTCTGAACTGGATTCCTAAAGGTTGACACAGTGACTCCCTGACTGTGGGAGCAGTGACTAAACTGAAGTTGCACTTTGGAAGTCAAAGCTCAACGTCTTTCAGGGGATGATGGTTTTAGATCGAATAATTGTTCTTAAAATGACTAAATACATCTGAATAAGTAAAACCAAATAAGCTTGACTTTATTTTAAGGATGATTCATAACTTTTCACAAGAAAATCCCCGTCTTCCACACAAATCCACTGGCGAGGCTGGATTTTAGTTTCAGAAAATGATCTTTTTTTAGGAAAAATAATTTCTAATCACTGTGTGTTTTAAAAGAACTGACTCTTATACTGTCACAGTATATTTAAAAAGTATTATTCTGTGGATTCCCTGCAGGATCTTGAAATGTACTTTAAAAAATTGAAAAAAGGAGCTTAAACATATTCTTTTAGCATCTAAGGTTCTGAACACATTATACTGTATATTCCCATTATAAACTGTCATTAAGCTCTGACACATCACTATTTTGTAAGTCGCATAGTTTAGGTATTAAAAAACACTTAAGTATGACATGATGATGATGGTTATAGCCTCCATTTTTTCTTTTTTTTATCTCATAATGAGTTGTGCCACAAACTGGTGAGTTTTTACTAAAAACTTAGACCTGGTCACACCCCTTCCTTATATTTGGCTAAATACAGCAAAGTTTGCAGAAGAAAAATCGTATTTTCATTGTCGGGGATAAACTAAAAACATTTTATGGACTTCAAAAATAGAAAAATAATAAGTCTAAAAAGTTAAATGGCTGTAAATCTTAGGGTAAACGCAAAATATTACAGTTTATTTGTTATTGTGCAGGTAAAAGAGAAATAATTCTTAGTAATATTTTTTTTAATTGGGGGGAAAAAATAAAATCTGGCCCCTGAGTAATTTCAGCTTTGGGATTTTGACCCTTGGTGCACAAAGTTTGGATACCACTGATGTAAATGTTCTAGTCTCACTAGTATTTGTCGTCCAATCATCCTCTGATTTGTTGCCCTTTGACGTGCCTGATTAGAATACGCCGTATGTTTAACAGTGTTTTTTCTCCATGAATATTCAAAGCAGACCAAACTGAACCAGTTTTATTTCCTCTTCTTGATAACGTCCTGCTCCTTGGTAAGCTGCACTCTGAAATGTTCAGGGCTGCACTAAAGAGCCTCTGATGGATGATGCACTGCTGCTGTTGCCATGGTGTAAACTGTCAACGAGCCGGAGGAAAATCCTAGCGCTCCGGCACGGCACCGTCTGTCGTCCCTGTGAAACACACTCCAGCCAAGGGCGCGTATTCCCCAGGAAGTGGCTCCCGCAACAGTTTCTCTGCTGCGATTTCATTCATCTGCAGCATCTCTGCTCATCAGACATTAATCAACAGCATCTGTAAAACAGTCTTAGATATTTACACGCCTTTTGCAATAAACTATCAATTAATTAAACGCAAGATAAAAAAATGTAAATGTGTTTCATCATTTCAATTCTGATCATTTTTAAAGGGCAGTTTTGTTTATAGACACTTCATAATCCATTTTATTTATGGTTTCAGTTTTGGTTATTTTGGATATTTAAAATAAAGTCAATTTCCTGTATCAAGGGTTCTTTACAAACTCAAAGTTTGTTGGCTTTTGAAATGGTGGACTTGAATTATTATGCCATTTTGAATATATTATTTGAAAATGGTTTCAAAACAACAAAATTATTGTTTATCGCAGCAGTTTCTGGAATAATTTATTGTCCAACAAAATTTGTTTTTGTGAAAAGTCTAGCTATTTATGTAAAACTTTCACATTTTTGTTGTCTCCAAGTAATATCCTGCTGTGTTTGGGCTCTGCCTGGACAGTTTGTCCACATGAGTTTCAGTGAAAACTCAGAGCAAGCTGATTGATATAACCCAAGATGCGAGATGAGAAATGAAGACGACACTAAAGCTTGTTTTTCAGGATACATTCAGTTAGGATGGGCCTTGTGTTCGGTCAAGTGGAAAAGTGGATTTTCTCTTTTTTTAAAACTGAGGTACACCTCAAGCTCCTCTCCGTGGGACCTCATTAAATTTCCGGCATGGTCTCAGTTATTTATAGCTTCAGGAATGTGACACAAATTGTTTTTGTTTTATCCTTTCCTCAAAGATAACTTGAAGTGACAATCCAGGCGAGGACATTTACACAATAAAATGGCAACAGAAGAGTTTTTGTCTGGGCTTTTGAAGCGTTTTAAAATGTGAGAGGAAATTGTAATTTAGTACAAGATTAGATATGTGGCAACAATTTAAAGGAATGACTCACTTTTTAGAGTTAGAAACCGCCGGCAGACCATCTGCTTTTACTGACATGAAAGAGAGATGGGAAAAGAACACAAAACTCCAAACTTGGAAAGTATTGGGAGCAAATGATGCTTCAGTGGCTTTTTTTGTAGGAAACAGACACTGCTAAGCACACAAACATTGTGCTTGGAGTACATTTTACACTAGAAAATTTGAGAATTAATTTTCTGTATCTGACTTTAATAGCACACAGAAGCGTTGAACCAAGAATTCTACCAATGGGAAAGAAAAACAGAGTCCCCAGTAGAAATACTTATGGATTTATAAAAGTTTTGCACTTGTTCCCTTTCCATCAGGAGAAGCAGGAGGAGGACCAGGAGTCCCACAGGTCGTCCACCAGTCGTTTGTCCAGGTCTCCCGTGAGGGGCGTGAAGAAGGTGAAGATGATGCAATGTAAGATCACGCTTCTGGACGGCTCCGACTACTCCGTCAACGTGGAGGTGAGTCTTTGCAGGTGGCAGAGGTTAAATGTTTTTAATAATGTGGTTTACAGCAGCATAGAGGCCGTTGTAAGAGATTAAAGAGAAGTTTTGTTTTTATTAACCCTCCAGCAGTTTTAAGACGTGGAATAATTTTTCACAAGCTTTTTACGCTGTGCGCAGTCCAGCGGGCTTGAACTGACCCCTCTTGCACTTTTATAATTTCTTTATGTTTTTTTTTGGAGTGTGGTTTTGGTAACTGACGGTTTGACTGGTCAACGCTACGGCTTTGTTCTACCCAAGCGTAAAATTTCATGACATTTAGCAGGACAGGTTTGGCAGCCAAATGCATTCAAGACGCTGATTTACAGTATCTGTGATTTTATAGATTTGCACCTTTACATTTGTCCACTGAGAGTCACTTCTTGTGATGTATTGCCCTTAGTTTTTCTGTTTTGTCTGGGGAAAAAGCTCCTCATGGGGCACTTCAGCACATCAGAGCTGCTGTGAAAAAGACATAAATGATAAACTTCTGTCTTTTTGTCTTAAATAAGAAGCTTTAAATGAGACAAACTGAGCTCTACAGTTGTATTGATTCAACTTAAGCCTGAAACAGAAAAAGCTTTATCCTTTTAAATGTGTGAATTTGAGCTTCACAACATAACAACCTCTCTCTGCCTGTAAAGTTAATCTTTCTCTTGAGTCCTCACTGTATCAGGAATAAATGAGACTTTTGTTTGGCATTTCACTAATGCTGCTTTCACTAAAGCTCCTTTGAGCTTTTCTCCAAGTTTGGAGACAGAAAACCTTAGAAGATTTCTCGGATGTGTCCAGGCTGAACAGGAGCTCAGACTGCAAACCTTTTTATTAAGCAGATTCCTCCTCAGCAGGGGGTTGGATGCCGAGGTTAGCCGACTGTTCCTGTTGCGGTGCTGAGAAACTTTGCTGTGATGTCCCACCACAGTAAAATAGTAGGAAATATTGCTTATTTATCTTTGCACCTTTGAGATGGTCCTGCATTTTTTTTAAAGGTTTTATTGGCTCTAGTGGCCTTTGTTTGATAGTTAACTGACAGGAAAGGGGGTAGTGAGAGAAGGGGAAGACATGCGGCAAAGGTCGCCAGGCTGGGAATCGAACCTGCGACAGCCACGTCGAGGACCAAGGCCTCCATACGTGGGTTGTGCTTAACCCCTGCGCCACCACAGCACACCCGGATACTGCATTTTAATTTGTTGTAGGAATTTCCTGTAGTTTCATTTTCAGTTTAAAGGTAGAATACATTTTTATGCATTTTGCCTTTCATCCACACGAAAACTCTGTTTTACGTCCCTAAAAACCAAACAAACGAAAGTGGAGATTTGATAAAACTCAATATTTGTGTTTGTGTGTGTACATGAGGAAAATGGAAATTTGGGGATCTGCACATTACAATCTGTGCCAATCTATCTACATCCCATATGTCAAACTCAAGGCCGATGGGCCAAATCCGGCCCAACATACCTTCTTATGTGGCTCTTTAGATTCTAGACTAAACACTAAGTCTACTTAAATTTTATGTTGTCAATCAAATCTATGCAGTTTTTATCTGCTTACTGCCAAATCATATCAATCAGTTCCTACAGTTTCTTGAGAATTATCAGGGAAATTCATGCAAAATCAACAAATCCCTGCACTTTTTTGTGCTAATAATTGGGAGTTTATTGCAGATTTTTCTGAAAAATTGTCAAAATTTCTCACTAGTACTAAACAGCTGCCTCAGTCTTAATTGATGTCTAATTATTGTCCATGATCTATGCAGCGAGTAATAAAAAGTTGCATGTTTTTGCAAATATTTCCAGATTAGTTCCACAAACACTTTGATTTTTATTGCAAAGAAAATCACAGAAAGAATCACAAAATCCTGGAGGGACTGAAAAGATGTTCAATAATATCATTTAATTTTAAGAATTCATTGATATTTTGTGAATAGGTTTTATTAACACATTCTGACACCACCGGCCCTTTAAGAGCATTCATGATCTTGATCTTGACGAGTTATGATGAACAGAGTTGCTTTAACATGATTTCTGATTGACATTGTTTTGTGTTTCAATAACTTTATATTCCAATACTCTATTTAAAAGCAGTCCAACCTTTATGTCTGTCCACACAAATGAACCTCCTGGCGCCATGTTTAATTTCTAGCAGGAAGTTGTGTTTGTTTTGAATCAATCTGATTGGCTGACATAGGCTTTAGCTTTGTGCTACACTGCCCCCTATGGGACTGGCATGTTTAAAACAACAGGGGTGGATTTTAATGGATTCATGTGGATGAAAACTTTTCTGAAACCAATACTGTGTGTATTCTTTTTTAAAATGATCTGGGCTTGACAAGAGAAGACATGAGGCTCGAATACTAACATACATTACATTTTTTATTGGTTTTTTAAATTTTTCTCCTGTTTTTGAATTGTGAAGATGTGTTATTGTGTGTAGTCATCTTCATTGAATCCTCCTCCCAGCTCAGTTTAAACCCAGCAGAGATGAGACGGGACCAGTCCAGCTGAGGTTGGAAAACTAATTACCAGAGAGGCTTCCTCCTCCCAGCCTCCATCCCCCATCTGAGATGGTCCGGGACGTCAAGCCTTGACACTTTTATCCCCCTGACCTTGTAGTTTTCCAGCTCAGCTCAGCTGGCCCCTGTGGGAAGCAGTCCAGGCTAATCGTTTCCTATTATTTTCTGTGACACGGAGCTGCTGAAGCTCCCACAGCTGCACTTCTCACTCTGTTAGGTTGTGATAGAGGAAAAATGAAATCCCCGACATCTCCTAGATGATGACATTAAATTTGTGAAGGTCTTTCTACCTTCAGACTTTTTTTGTACTTACTGGATAGTTTGTGACTGTACAGGATGAAAGTATTGTAATAATTCTCTATATTTTTAGCCACTATTAGTCAAGCATCTTAAATGTATAATGTGGTGCAGCTGAGAAATGTAAAATTATATTTGCTGACTTTCTGTTTGTGCAACGACTTATGCAGAAAGCGCCTTCAGATGAAACGGGTTATGAAAATGATATTTTGTTTTCTAAATAAGTGTCTGACTGTGCAGTCTCACTTCTCCTACAAGATCACTGTGAGTCTGTTCCTGTTTACGTTCTATGTTTAGACACAGTTGACCAAGATCAATGTTCCTCATCTGATCTGAGGTCAGTTTACCTTCCAGCTTGTTTTTGTTTTCCCCTGGCGAAGACATCCAGACAGTTCACCGCTTGCTTTCTCTGGTGACTGGGTCCTTATCTTTTCCATAGCTGCTTGACTGATCCGAGAGGTTTTGTACATCAAAGCGTTTTTTGTTTGCGTGTCTGTACAGCCGGCTTCAAGTTGTAGAGGTCGGGCAGAAGTCATCTGACATGACTGTGTTGACTTCCTTAGAGATGATTGGGTAGGATTGTTTTCCTGCAACCAGTAGAGTTAAAATTCTGTTCATAATAATAGTTTTCTCTTTTTACATTTTATTCTGTCTGTATGTGATATTTTCCAATCAAGTGGACAGCATGTGTTTTCCATGTTCTCTTTATTGTGATAAATATAATTTGTGTTTAACCTACAACCCTGTACAGCTCTGTAAAAAATTAAGAGACCACTTAAAATGATCCGTTTTTCTGACTTTACTGTTTTAGTAGTAGTAATGTTTGAGTAAAATGAACATTATTCTTTTATTCTATGAACTGCTGACAACATTCCTCCGATATTCAAAGCAAAAATTCAGATTACCTTCTGAGTATTTATTTACAGAAAATGAGAAATGGTCAAAATAATGAAAAAGATGCAGTGCTTTCAGACCTCAAATAATGCAAAAAAAAAAAAAACAAGTTCATTTTCATTTAGAAACAGCAATACTAATATTTTCATCAGGAAGAGTTCATAAATCAATATTTGGTGGAACAAACATGAGGTTTTCAATAGGGTTTAGTGCAGTGGGCTCTTCATTTTTTCCAGAGCTATGTGTGCAATTTGGAGGTGTGGGTGCTTCTTCATGCATAAAGACAAAACATTTTCTCAAAATTTAAGTGTAGATGTTTTGATCATATAAATGAAACGTCACTCATAAAAGCAATATTTAAAAAGAAAAGTAGGGCGAGCCGTGGTGGCATAGCGGTTAGCGCGACCCGTATTAGCGCGGCCGTCGCGGGTTCAAATTCCGGACCCGACGACATTTGCCGCATGTCTTCCCTCCTCTCCTTCCCCGTTTCCTGTCAGTCTACTGTCATATAAGGGACACTAGAGCCCACAAAAAATACCCCCTGGAGGGGTAAAAAAAAAGAAACGGCAATCAAACACATTAAAGGAGACCCATTATACAAAATTCACTTTTTGCTTGTTTTCGTACTTTTATTTGTGTCTCAGCTTCTTCTAAAAACTACCCAACTGCTTAAAAAACTCAGCATTTTTTGGCAAAAAGTTACTGTTTTTTTATGTCTGGAAAATGAGCAGTTTCAAAAACTTCCTGATTGTTGAGTCACACTACGCCATCACCTAGCAACCCAAGCAATCCCAGTTTACTGTATGCGCTGTACAATGGCTGCTGGAAAAGACAAGCGTTTTGTTGTTGAAACCACTTGCTGGATTCTTGTTGGTTGAGCAGGAGGCTCTACTTTTGCTTTTCAAAGATGTACGGGTATATAATTTTGCGTCTGTTTGCATCCATTTTCATGTGTGAGTGTAAACGTTGAGTTGATATGCGTGGCCAGCAGGAGCTTATCTGGATTTAAAGTGACGGGATGCCCTAAAACAGCTCAGAATAGGCAGAACTGAGCAAACTAAAATCTCATCAAGAATGATTTTGTGCCAAAATGTTGTGAACATGTTTTGTATCGCTCATAGGCTTATCCTAACCCGTTCAAGGAACCATAATGGGTCACCTTTACATATTTCAAGAATATATATGAATTGATTCAAGTTTAAAAAAAGTTTTTGGTTTTCTTCTCACAGAAACGAGCCAAAGGCCAAGTGCTCCTTGATAAGGTGTGTGAATACCTCAACCTGCTGGAGAAGGACTACTTTGGCATCACATACAGAGATATAGAGAGTCAAAAGGTAATCTGAAAAAAATTAACTTGTGACCCCGACCCCCTTATGAAACTATAAAGTTGTTCACAATAACATAATAATTCAAGCTGAAGTACAGTTCCTCTTTCTAAACTACATTTTGAAAGTAAGTCAGCGAGACACACTAGTTAAGATCTCCTACTTTTAAGAAATACATCTTTATGTAATTTGTATAGAAACTGGTTGTGACTTTTTTCTTCTGTGGTTTTGCAGAATTGGTTGGACCCTTCCAAAGAGCTTAAGAAGCAGATCCGGAGTACGTCTTAAATCCCAGTGACTAACCTGTTGTACCACTAACCGGCTAAATCCTAACTGTGATTATCTCTCACTCTTTGTGCGTCGCAGACGGACCCTGGAACTTTTCTTTTAACGTGAAGTTTTACCCGCCAGACCCGTCGCAACTGTGCGAGGACATAACAAGGTGAGTCAGCTGCTGATTTAAAAAAGTTATCGTGTTTTCTAATTATCACTGATTTCTAGGACTAATTATTCTTCTGTTAGGAAGAGAATTTAAGTGACTACCACAATCCATGGTGCAGTTAATTAAAAAAATTTAATACTGCTCTGGAGCTTGAGCTAAACCGTCCGACATGAGAATATCGCCGTGTATTGAAACCTGTTTGTCTTTATTTCCTCCCAGGTACTACCTGTGCTTGCAGCTGAGGGATGACGTCGTTTCGGGTCGCCTGCCTTGTTCCTTTGCCACCCACACGCTGCTGGGCTCCTACACGGTGCAGTCTGAACTCGGAGACTACGACCTGGAGGAGCTGGGCAGCGACTACATCAGCGAAATCCGCTTCGCACCCAACCAGACCAAAGAGCTGGAGGAGAAGGTCATGGAACTCCACAAGACCTACAAGTTGGTGTCTGACTCTTTAGCCATGGTTTTGTTATGCTTTATTCCCCCAATGAAAGCATTTATTGATTAAGTCAGTAATCAAACTTTTTGCCATTTGGGCCAATATTGTCAAGTGGATAGCACTCGATGGCCACATTTAGTTTTTCAAATTATAGACTTATTTCTTAAGACATTTGTTGTTTTCATCTCTTCAATAATATACTGTATAGATACTATTATACAGCATTATACAGCAAAGTAGTTTAATTTGGAATCTGTAAATCATTGTTGATCCAAAATATACACATCCTCTTGTACAGTTGCTGTTTTAAATGACAAAAGTATCTTCCAACGCTTCTTTTTTTTCTTCCTTTTTTTGCGACAAACGTGTAGCGTTTGCTGGTTTTAGCAAAGCGTAATCAATGAAAACAGGAACATTAATACAGAAAAATACTTTTTCTTGTATCCAAGTTATCAAATGTTTAAGAAGATTTTATTTGTCTGTACAACTCTCAAATTAATCGCAAATTCACTCCTTTCTCAAATTGTGGACCGAGGGGCCAAATAAAATTATAATCCACAGCAAATATCTAGACGGCCACAAATGGCCCCTGGGCCACACTTTGGACATCGCTGATCAAAGTAAAAAAAATACACTTAATACATTGAAAAGAGTAACTTAAACTTAATGTATTTCTTTGGAAATGATCCACTTAGGACAGGATTTATAATCCAGTTTCCCAAGAATTATTTGTGACTTAGTTTTTAACAGCATGAAGTTTTTATACTTTAGATAATACAAAATAAATTGTAGAAAGAATAGAGGATTTAGCAATGAACTTTGTGGGGTTTTTTTGCTCTTAGTTCTTGATTTTCATTGGATTATAATGAGTCGTGTGTAATACTCTTAGAAAGAGCTTAGAAAGGAGTCGAATAATAATGCCAATCATCTTACATGTGCATCGTCTTAAAACAATTTATTTTTAAAAAAAAAGTTAAACTTGTAAGTAGATTAGTAACACGGTGATGAAATTCAAATGTTTGTCAGTTTTAAGAAGTGAAGCTTTCATTTGCTGCACAAATGCGGCATAAAATGGAGGCTCTGATCTTAAACTACAGCGATAATAACCTCATTCTTTGATTTGTACCTGTTGAATTTTAAATATACAGGCACCGATTGTTTTTCTGTTTTGATTCACGAAGATATTTCGGTAACTAGTATTTGTTTTATGTTTTTGCTGCAGGGGGATGACACCAGCTGTAGCCGAAATCCACTTCCTGGAAAATGCCAAAAAGCTGTCTATGTATGGGGTTGACCTCCATCATGCTAAGGTAACAAGCTGACAAAGTGGTAACTCCTGATTTATTATTCCGTCTTTTACTTTATCACTGGTGAATTAATAATGAAATACACATTGAACTCAAAAAGCCCCTGCACTGGTATTTTAATTTTAAAATACGTAAAAAGTAACTCTTATAAAAAGTTATTGTTATCCAGATAAATACTTTTCTGGGTTTTGTTTGTGTGGGAAAAGAATCAGCAGCTGCAATCTGTACATAGATTTTTTGGCGGTTGTATTTTTTTATTTTTTATTTTTTTTTATAAGAAATTTGTACTTTATTCCTTATCCAGAACTAGCATTTAATTTGGGTAATTTATTTCTAAGATTTTAGACTTTTTTTTTTTTAAATGTACAAACTATATTAGTTTATTTGTAAGGACTCCAGAGTTCAAGGAGCTAAATTGAAAGGAACTTATTTTTCTTGAATATGAATAAATAGCATGAAAAATCAAATATTGATCCATTAAAAAAAAAAGTTTTTTTATGTTAATATTGTTTACAGCTGCCCCTTCTTTGTCCACTCTGGTCATTACATGACTCATGGTCACATGGTCATCAACATAAAATTAACATGTTTTATTAGCATGTTCTTACTCATGGGCCACAACCATCTGCCTTTTTTTATTTCAGCCAGTTTTAGAGAATCGGTCTCATATCGGCACCACTCCCTCTTTTTGTGTTGCTCTTGTTAGATGATAGCAGGCTGGAAAATTATATTTTTATCTTTTTATATACATTATTTAAGTATTTATTATGTCTTTGTTAGTTTGCTTGTGGGGGACTATCGAGTTTTTCTCTAAATTTGATTCATTGCAGTCTTATCTGTCCATCCTTCTCTACATTCATCTGACTCAAGACAGCTACAGAGAAACCCTAGACGTGCTCCTGCTGACAATATATTTATGCACAGCTTTTTGGTGCAGTAGAAAGAAAACACAAGCATGATTTCCTTTTTTGTTTTCCTTTTGTTTGTTTTGGTATGATTGGACAATTGTGCTTAAAATGTTAATCATCTTCTGATGAAAACGTCTAGGAAAAGTTGCTCTCCCCCTTCATAAACTGAGACACTTTCTTGAACATCATAAAATTTAATGACTAGTGATTCAGCTGCTCTTTGTGTAGCATTTTCCTGAATCCAAAGCTGTCTGGGAAAACTGCAGCAGCCAATACAGTCTCTTTAGCAACATTTGTAAATGACAACAAAAAAACCTGAAGTTAAAGTGGAAAACTTCTGCTTACTTAAAAAAAATAACATACATAGACTATATTCCAATTACACAAGATGTACGCATATAACTAGGGAGTTTAAAAAAAAAAATTTATTATTTATTATTTGTTTGAGTGACTTAAAATCCCAGTAAACCAACAGCTGATATAAGTAGGCCTGTCACAATAACAAATTTTACTGGGTGATGAAGGGTCCAGAGAACTTATTGCAATAAATGATAATATTGTTGTTTTGAGACAATTTTAAAGTAATAATAATGGCTTAATAATGCCTGTTGCCCTCTCGAAGATCAATAAACTTTAATTTAGTAAGGAACACTTAGCACTGAAGCCAGAAGATATTTTATGTATCTTAAAAAATATATATTATCAGCAAAAACAATAAATAAAACAGAAATAAAAACCACATGAAACCAGAAATGAAATGTATTTTGATGTCTCTGTAAACAAAATTTTATATGATTAATAAAAATTAATTAATCATCAGCATGGAAATGATCGAACTTATTTCAATTTGTCATGCTTAGTGAGACAGGCTTAGATGTAAAGAGTTGAGGTTCGTCAGGAAGTCCGATACAAATCGTTCCTAAATACGAAATGTCCCAAAAATATTTTATCTGTTTCTTCCCACACATATTTCACCCATGCTGTTACTTGTGATGCCTCACAGCACACCTGCTTGACAAACATCATGGCTGCCACGGTAACCCCTTGGTTTGACATCGTTTAACGTCGCTTCTGCACCGGTCGACTCACACCGTTTCACTGCCGTCTCTGTGGGTTTGCCAGAGCAGATCTGGAGCCCAGCTTGACTTTTTTTTTGTTTGTTTTTATTTATTTTATTTTATTTTTTTTTACTCTTTCTCTTCCACCGGCATCAAAAGCAGCATCAGAACAACAGGCAGGAAAGAGAGAAAGCATAAAACGGATTATCAAAAAGAGCTTTGAGAGTCAGAATGGGCCTGCGTGTGAGCGATGCGGACGAGATGACAGAGATGAGGAAGTGGCTTTGATCGAACTGAATAGACGTCGGGGATCAGCGCCTCCTCCGTTAGTTACAGTTTTGATACACAAGAAAATATGTACATATCAGAAGAGCTTCCTCTTTTGTCTTCTCTCCTCTCTCATGAAATGCAAAGTTGGTAGGGAATCTCTATGAAAGCTTGGCTCCAGCTGAGGGAGAGGTAAGAGGCCGCTTTCCTGAGTGAGTGTGTTTTCCACTGGTGCATGGCTCCACACAACACAACCCATTTATCACTCGAGATTAGTTGCTCCCACTTCGGATCCCTCGTTGGTTTCAGCCAGCCATTTCACGCTTGTACAGTGAAGAGCATCATCTTTATTTTTTTCCTAAAAACCTTCACTGCTGCCAGTCGGCGCCCCGCTAGCCGCCATTCAGTGTCACCGCCGCGTGCATAGAGGAGATTAGAGAACCTCACGCCTGACTCCGCTCCATGCCTGCCTGCTCAGCCCCCTGTCATCACCACAAACCTTTTTCTTTTACATTTCTACTTTCTCCTGCTGTGACGCCTGAACACTTCCCGTACATACCGAAGAGTTTATGAAAGTTTATTTGCTGTGGATTACAGAGGGGAGTGATGCAGTTGGGTGGGTTTTCCTCCAGCCTCCTGAAACAGATGTGTGTTCATGTGTTTTCTCACCGTTTCGTTTTCGCAGGACTCTGAAGGCGTAGAGATCATGCTGGGAGTTTGTGCAAGCGGCCTCCTCATCTACAGAGACAGGCTGCGGATCAACAGGTTCGCGTGGCCCAAAATCCTCAAGATCTCCTACAAAAGGAACAACTTTTACATCAAAATCCGACCCGGCGAGGTAAAAACCGCAACAGACCGCTAAAGTCATCCATGATTTCTCAGGAAATATAAATCCAGAGGTTCTTAAAATGTGAAAATTTGGCTGAAATGGAAACTACTCTGTCAAACATTCTAGAAATCACATTGTAGAAATGTTAATGTTTCATAATTTATCACTGTTTGCCTCTTTAATCATTAAGTGTTGAATTGGGACATTGAATTTGAAGATAGGGCTTTGTTGACATGGTTAAAGAGAAAGTTAAACTAGCATAGTGCTGCAACTATCAATCATTTTAATAATAAAATATTCTGACGATTAGTCAATTAATCTGATAAAAGAAATTGTGACACTGCAGATTTTTCATTTAAATACTGAAGCACTTTTTGTACAAAAAGGGTGAAACGAAACCTGTAATTTGAGTCGTGGGTGAAACATGTTTGCAGAAAAACTAAACTTTTTTTTATCTTAAATGGAAAATTTTTATATATTTTGTTCAGTTTGGGCATAATTACAGCTCTGAAAATGTTCTTTTAGCAAATGGCCTTTTTTGCAGTCTGTATACCAACAATTAATTGATTACTAAATTTGTTAACGATTAATTCAATGACCAATTAGTCATGATTAATCATTTCATGTAATATCATTAGGGAATATTCTTCAGGGTTTTAATTAAAATAAAAACAAGGACTGAAGTTTGTATTTTTTGTTGTCTCTGTTGCAGTTTGAGCAGTTTGAAAGTACGATTGGTTTCAAGCTCCCAAACCATCGTGCTGCCAAAAGGCTATGGAAGGTCTGTGTGGAGCACCACACCTTCTTCAGGTAACAGCAGGAAGCTTACAGTACTTCAGGTTAAAAACTATTTGCAAAATCTGCCTTATCTGTAGTGTCTTGGTAAAATGTCTTTACCACTTGAATGCTGTCGCATTGCAACAGAAAACTCCTGCTTATCTATTGAGATGTAATAGATCAATGCAAAATTTCCAATTTGTTCATGTGAGCGATACATTTTCTTCACTCCAGGGTTATTTGTGGAG
The DNA here is from genome assembly GCF_001444195.1 of Xiphophorus couchianus. Classification (NCBI taxonomy): domain Eukaryota; kingdom Metazoa; phylum Chordata; class Actinopteri; order Cyprinodontiformes; family Poeciliidae; genus Xiphophorus; species Xiphophorus couchianus. The sequence continues at coordinate 22,274,037 of NC_040233.1, forward strand.
TCCCGCAGGGCTCTGTTCTTGGATCCGTTTTTTTACTGTATGTTTTCACTGTTATGCTGATGATACTCAGCTATATCTACATATAAATCCTGATGAATCCAAAGTTTTAGGTAGATTACATGCAGGTGTTGAAAACATTAAAACCTGGATGACATTAAACTTTATTCTTTTAAATTGTGAATTTAAATTAAGAATGTCTGAAAAAGAAAATTGAATAATAAAGTAGAAAACCTTTTTGTTATTTTTGCCCAGAACATGTCATTTTAGTCCTACAATAAATATATTTCTAGGATTTCCTTCTTTCATTTTTGGAATACTGTTAATATTAGAAATATCCTGTCCAGGAGTAATCCTGAAGAACTAGTTCGTGCATTTGCTGCTTCAAAGCTAGACTTACGTACTTCTTTGTTATTTTGTGAAAAATTTATATTTAAGGACACCCTGATAATCTGATACTCCTAAATGAAGTACTAACATATGATTCGTAAGCAAAGCAGCTCCATTTATGCTGAAAATAAATCTGGCCTTTTGAAAGCATTTAGTTGCAGTGGATCTTTTATTTAGGGGAATCAGAGTACAGTAGATTTAATGAAAATGTGCGTCACAAATGTTTATGCACTTATTGTTGTGGTATATTACATAAAATCCCAATAAAATACACTGAACTTTGAAAAATAATATATTTCAAGGCACGCTGGGTTTTAAATATTAATGAAGTAAAATGACATTAATTGTCTCTGTGGCAGTATTTAAATTTGAGGGAGCCAAGATTGCTTTGCACTTTCCTCCTGGTGTCACTGTACTTGATCTCCTTCCTGTGAAGCAGAGACTGCTGAGCCTCGTCGTAGTTCATGATGTAAAGTTGCTGCTTCAAGCAAAAATGCGTTCACTCGAGTCATTTGGCGTAGCGAAGCCGGCCTGGGGGCTCCCTGGAGACGCATTTAAATGAGGAGTTTTAGTGCTGTGGCTTAAATCAGTGTTTTATTTCTGGTTTGACTAATGTGCTTGTTTGTAACTTGTCACAGGCTCGTGTCTCCTGAGGCGCCACCGAAGAAGTTCCTCAGCCTCGGCTCCAAGTTTCGCTACAGCGGCAGAACCCAGGCCCAGACACGGAGCGCCAGCGCGCAGATCGCCAGGCCGGCGCCGCTGTTTGAGCGCTCCTCCAGCAAACGCTACAACATGTCCCGCAGCTTAGATGGAGGTCAGATTGTCCTGCTTGCAAACTCTGGATTCAGGCTTGGTTTGTGTTTATTACTGCATCAATGCAGCGTGGCATGGAGGTGAACAACCCTTTGCTGAGGTCCGAAGGAAGCCTTGTGAGAATTCCTCAACTTCCTCTTGACAAAGGGTGTTCAAAGTGAGGCTCACGGGCCTTTTGGGGTCATTGGACTAATTTTGTGCGGTTCTCCTGACCCGGCCACAAAAATTACACAAATTAGGACAAAACTACAACTGCTGACTTGGTTTACCCAAATCTGCTTTTAATTACAGTATTAAAAGGCAGCTAAATACAACAAATGTTTTTAAAATGAAGACTGACCTAGATCCTGTTTAGATGAAGTATTTTTCAGTTTTCTTCAATCCAGCCGAAAATAATCAGCAAATTGGATACCTTTCATTTAACAAGAAAAACCTATTTGAAGTTTTGGATCTACAATCTCATTCTTACAAAGAAATTCTGATTACCTTATTTTTTTAATTAAATATTGTTAAGCAGGTAAAAAAAATCACTCCATTTTTGGTGATTTCAATTTTTAAGGGACATTTTTTTGACCCACATGACAAAAAGTAAATTGTTTTTTAATGTTGTAACTTGACATTTCTGCATTAAAAACCCTTTTGATATTCTGATTTTAGGGTTTACATGAAAAAATTTAACTGCACTCATCAACACTAAACAATCACTCTGTTACATTTGTTCAATGTAGAAAACTTAGTTTTTTTTAAAAAAGAACTACTGAAATAAATACTTCTTAATGACATTCTGATTTATTAAAAGAAAGCAGTATATTTTAGATCATTATATCTTTCATGTTTATGTTTGTGTACAAAACTTATTTTTTTGATTCTTTGTTTCTTTAAAACCGTCGTAGTCCCTGATAATCCCAGATTAAAGACCGTCTTTCTCCTCAGCTCCCATCACAGAGAACCATGAGACTCCCGTGAAAGGCAACGCCACAGACGGGGCGCCCAAAGTCATAGCCAAGGAGGACATCATCACCACGGTAACGACAGAGAGGAAGGCGGAGGAGGAGAATGCGGAGCGGGAGGATGCGCAGGAAGTTGCCGCGGAGACCGACGCCACGACGCCGCTCAGACACGACACGAAGGTAGAGATTTGTCCACCGGGTCTCACTGAGGCGTATACTCAGAGTTCCTGTTTTTTCTTGTTTCCTGTTTTATTTCTTTATTACTTTGTTGATGGCTGATGTAAAACTCCCAGTTGCTTTCAGCTTAACCCTCTGCAGTAGTGAGGCTTCTCATCCTTTGCTTCTTTACTAATTCGCTTTTCTTTTCTTGTCCTTCCTTTGACCCTCACATTTTACTCGTGTGTGCTCATGCGTGTCCCCCTCACCGCCTCCTTCCCCCCTTCGCTTCTCTCCATTCACACATACGTTATCCAGCCCCCCTCCCCTGCGTACGCCAGGGACCCGCTGCGCTCTGAGCTCTCCCTCCCATCGTCCCCCATCTCTTCGACCAAAGTGCGGCAGAGGCGCAGGGAGAGCGGCCGCAAGCGGGCGTCGTCGGTCAGCCCGGCCAAGAGCTGCGGCGGCGGCGGCTGCTGGCGGCGGCAGGCCCGCGCCGACCGCAAGGCCGCTCTGCTGGAGGAGCAGGCGCTGCTGCTGTCCGCCCGCAAGCAGCGCCTGGAGAGGGGTGGGCGGCGTGGGGCGGGCGGCGGCACGCTCTTCTCCTTCTCCCTGCACCTGCCCGACCTGTCCTCCGTCCTGGACGAGGACGGCTACATCACCTTCCCCGATCTGTCTGAGATGCGCTTCGTCCCGGAGTGCGCGCAGAACTTCCTCCCCATCAAGTCGCCGTCCCTCATCCCCTGCTTCCTGTTCATCTTCTTCTTCCTGCTCACCACTTCCTTCTCAGTCCCCTACGCCCTCACCCTGTCCTTCCCGCTGGCGCTCTGCCTCTGCTACCTGGAGCCCAAGGCAGCCTCCCTGACCGCCTCCATAGCCCAGGGCTACCATGACCATGACAGTTCAGAGGAAGAGGAGGTGTGTGTTCCAGCTGACCCCAGAGTGACCTTTTCACGCCTGATTCTGTCCCGTAATCGTTCAGATCTGACCTGGACATCGTGTGTGTCCCAGTGTCTGTCAGTCTCCTACTTTCAGAGCCTCATCTCTGCTGTCTCATCCTGTTGAAACCATCAAACATCACTCACACTGACAGAGATGAACCTGCAAGTCTCGCCATCTCATTTCTGATTGGCTGCTTCACCGTGACGAGAGGGTTAGACACAAACACGGGATTAGTTTACCTGCAGTGGCCTCAAATTTAGTTTGTCACGATCGTGAGCTGTGTTTCCATCAGACCATAAAATTGTGTAAATTGGAATAATGAAAATAAATTTATGCCAGTTTAAAAGAAATTCAAATTTTTTGATTATGTTTGGCGCTAGGATGAGGATGAGTGACTGTTGCAAATTTTTAAAAATGGCGGGTTTGATTCTTGCAACAGAGTGGCCCTTGTGACTCAATCAGTGACACCACCCATTAGCTAGTTAGTAGCTGTGTTTCAACTGACCATAAAATTGCACAAATTGGAATTACTAAAATAAATTAACTTAATGCAAACACCATCTTTGGATAAAACGCTTTTGTTCTAGAATGAGGTGATTTTTCAGCCATGTGAAAATTGATGGTTTTCGCAAACCTCAACAGAAATGCTTTTTTTCGCATTGTGCCAATTTGCACACAGCAGCTTATTGGCAGGCATTGGCACAATGTGCAGCCGGCTCCACTGGAGCTCTCACAGTATTGCACAGTTCATAAAATGTTGTCATTCGAACGTATTGAAGCCATAACTCTTCTACAATTTCCCCAAAATGCCGCTCCCAAGTAGGCGGGGCTTGTCGCTCCAGTGCCTGAATAAGTCGCCGATGACTCTGATGGAAGATGAGCGATAGTGCTGTGACTGAATTATAAATACATCTCATGCAAGTGTTTACATCCATGATTTTAATAACTTATTGTGTGCAGTATCTTTTTTCCGTGTCATTTTAATAGAAACACTGCAATTGCAAAATTGTGTTTTTTCGACATCAGAATATCAAAAGACTTTGCACACGTTTGTGATGGAAACGCGGCTGCTGAAGAGACGGTTTTCTGTTGAGGAGAGTTGAATTTCTAGAAGTGGCCTTTTGTTATTTAGAGACAAATCTTCCTATAACTTGGTCTCTTTGTGCCTAACCCATCTCAACTTTTAACGCATCATCTCTCAATTTCTGACTAATCCTGTTCAGCGAGAACTCAGAAAACGGCAACATCATGTAAAAATATTCATACGCCCTGAATGTTTTCACTTTTCTGCTACTTCATGTTGCAATCGGAAATTATAAAGCATTTTATTGGGAATTTCTGTGACCAACGCAAAGTTGTAGAAAAATAAAATTCCTTTTTTAAATAAGAAAATAAACATTTATTCCCTAAAATGTAGCAAAATAAATATTTTTAGCAAATGCTAAGTCATTTGTAGCAAAGGATGCATCTGCAGGTAAAAAAAAAATACTTTTAACATCAACAAAAGCTCAACTCTTTCTGCTTGAAATAGCAGCATAGCGCTAATTATTTTTTGATTATCAGATCAATAATAGAATAACAAAAGTTGCTTAATAGAAGTTTTTTATTATTGTACAGAATTTGAACCAGGTGAAACTAAAAATGTCACTTAACGAGTTCTGAGTAGAACATATTTACAACAAAAGAGATTTTTCATCTTAAAAGCAAAATGTACATATAAATTTTATAGTTTTAGTTTAATTACTGCTCTGAGTGTGTTATTCTGTTAGAAAATTTTAATTTTGTTGCTTATATACTCAATTTATCAACTATATTAGCTGAAGTTGATGGTTACTTCAATTATCGATTCTTCAAATATCTGGAACATAGATCAGAGTCTCCTCATGCATTTGAATGAAAGAGTCAAAGTTCAGACCTAAATCTAACTGACAATCTGTGGAGAAATTTGAAAACCAATATTCACAGAAGCTCTCTTTGCAGTCTGCCTGAGCTCGAGCTGTCTGGCAAGTAAAAATCCATGCTACACTTTTCAGATATTATTGTAAAACATTTTGAAAGCCAGACCTTCCGCTTCACAATTTTGCTAACTTTGTGTTGGTCTATATGGATAGTTTTGTAAGACACCATATTTAATCGTCACTTAACATCATTTCTCCGCTCGGTCTCCCTGCATCTCTTTCCAACTCAACCGAAGCTGCACACTTTTAAAATCGATCGCTTGTATCATATTTCTGTTGATTATTGCCGTTAGGATGTGTTATTTCACATCCAGCAGCTCGCTTTGCAACAATGAGCTTAATGAAGCTATGCAGAGAGACGAGGATCGTCCACATCATGCATGGAGAGGAGGGGGAGGGCCTGAAAGTCGGGCGACTGTACAGCCACAAAATCTGCTCATCAAATCTGATGATGAGCTTCCTTCTGATACCGTGTCTTACTGCAAATTATCCACAGGTGTACGCAATGCTGATAAGAAGTTTACAGGCAGTCATCGTGAGCAGTGAAACCTAAAATAACTTGGTCTTGATTTTTTTTTTCCCAGAGTGGGAAGGTGATGCAACAAATAATTAAAGCAATTTTAAAACCCAAAATTAAGTAAATCGGCCCACTGGGTCACGTCTGCACACGAGTGGTTACAAATGGTCGCCCCGCTGCTGGGGCGTCGCAATATTTAGCGTCTTTTCAGACAAAAAAAAAATCATTATCAGCAAAATTTAAAACCGGCAGGTCAGCCATATTTAAAAGCCGTGTCCTTGGTTTAGACCAGCTGGTTCAATCAGTGACTTTCAATAGGGCACAAATCCTTCATTTTTAAAATACATTCAGTTGTGTGTCAGAAGATCCTCTCTCCCCATGAATATGTGTATTTATTCTGAACGTATTTCAAGCTGTCGCATCAAAACAGCCCCTTTTACACGTCATTTTGCCCGACATGCAGGTGGCAGCGTTGATCATTCCAGGCTCCACCTATGAATGTTTGATCATGGATATTTAGCTTTCTTATCAAGATTCAAGTGATTTTTTTTAATGCAAGCTAAGAACAAAAGTGTTTATCAGTGGCGTTCTTTTCATAAGAGGGGTTTGAAACAGAAATCAGACACATTTTGTCCTTTGTCGTAAAACTACTTCAACAACAGCCCAACGCTGTCGTCCTGAAACCCAAGTTTCATAAAAAATTTTAACCATTGAAATTGTTTGTTGGGTCACCATTCCACCCTGTAAAAACAACAGTTCAAAATGCTACTTTATAAATTTAAAGATGAGTGTATGTAAACTTCTACCCTGCAGTTCAACGTTGCAGCCTCTTCAGCACAAATTGAGCGACAGTCCACTTTCCGATCAGCTTCCTCTGAGTCTGTTCTGCTTGCTTTGTTTTTCTGTTTTTGTATTGTTTTTTTTGTTTGTTTGTTTTTGGTAAGTTTCAGACTTTAGCTGTGGTCCTTGTCTGACATCAGTGACATCATCTGACAACCTCTCATGTGTGGTAGCAACAAATCTGTGTTGATTATAAATGTAGTTTTTTTTACAAGTTGGGTCCTTCTTCTTTTTCTCGTTTGCATCTCGGAATGTTTTGCTTTGGTCTGCAATCGCAGACCGACAGCGAACGTACGGACTTTGCCTGTGATGGAGAGATGACCGCCACAGAGGTTTGTACGTCAAAAAGAGAGTAAAAAAAAGCAAAAGAAATGCTTTATTTCTACAAATGTTTGAAGGGTAACTCAAATGGTTGGCCTGCACATTTTAGTTCTTGTTTTTATTTTTAATATTACTGTTTTTGCACTTCCTTATTTTTGAGTATCTTCCTTTTTTATAAGTTCTTCTAGTTTCATTTCACTGATCTGTGGGCCTTTCCTTTATGATGCCATTCCTTCAAAAGTGCATTATAGCATGAAGTATAATTAGTTTTATGATAAAATCAAACTTTTGTACTAAATCATCAGTTTTTACCAACTAAAATATGAAATGCATTTAGCAGAAAACCATTTATAGCAGCAAGGACAATTTCTGTTGTTCTTTTTGGATTTTTGTTTATTTCAACGCAACAAATTGTTACCTGGCTCAATATGGGTTCAAGTTGTAGCGTGCTTCAGTCGTAACACAGTTTTTCCACTCACTATGAGATGTTATTTAAAGATAATAAAAGTTTCCACAGTGTCCACTTTAGCTAATGGAAATTTGCGAGAAAGACTGTTTAAGCATGTTGAAAGTAATTTACTTTAATTTTCCTGCTTTGTTTTGTTTGCACTAAATTCAGCCAAATTACAAGTTACAGCATCATTCTGTAATAAAATGGCACAAGTAAAAAACATAATAAAAATTTACTATCTAAAAAAATTGTTTGTTTTTGGTTTTAAAGAAAAAGCATACGAAACTACCACATTTATTTTCTTATAAAATTTTAAGTTGTAGAAATCAGAAGTAAGTACATAAAAATATCCAGATGCACCTTTTTTCTAACAGTCTGAAGTCAAATCAGACCAAATCTTTCTTGTTTTAGGTCAGTTAGAATCAGGGGCGCCTGCAGGATATTATCAGAGGGTATGCACACGTACCTGATTCACACGAACGCAGCCGCATCCCCAATATGCATAAACCTCACAAAACTAACCGCACAAACCTACCCAACACAAATATGATACAGGAACGTGATGCGCATGGCACAGAAACAGCAGATCTGACCCACATGACGCCCAATTTTGAGGAAAATACGCTAAATAATAGACAGAAATGCAAAGCCCACCCATGTGAGACCACGGGAGGATGAGGATGGAGATTTCCAGGGTCAAGTGGTGTGTCTGAGACCTCCAGAGGAAGAGGAGATGAACATTTTGACTAGATTTAACTGTTTAAATCTCCCAGTCTAGTGTGACGTTGGGGAAGCGCGCGGCAGGTGTCACGGTCAATCAATGGAGGAGTGATGGGGTGTCCCGTCAGCGCTTCAATTCCCGAACAGAAAAAAAAACTTGTAAAAGTGCAGACGGACCGTGCACAGGATAAAAAGTTCAGGCGGGATCCACTCGACCTCTCTTAAAACTGTTTGAGGGTTAAAAGTCCGCTTATTCATGTTTAGCTTACAGAAAGCGCCAAGCTGCCAAATAAAAGTAAACGGACCAATAACATTCAGGTTTAGGACGGACATGTGTCCACTTTTAGCACAAAAGACTGTTTTTTTCCCCCTACAGTTCTGTGAATAGCAAAGGGGAAAAATAATAAAAACTACAATAATAATTATATAACAAAAATCCCAAGGTACACACAAAGCGTAGAGCCGAACAGCTGCAGGTGCTACTGGTTAGAATCACCGAAATTATTTCTGTTTGCTAATTGTCACAATAATGAGAGAGAAAACAACATCAGGAGGAACTGGTGCACTTCTATGATAGCAATAGAAATAAGTTTGTTAAATCAGCCAATTGGTCTGATTTAACTTCAGACAGTGAGGAAATGTCTTTTTATTCAGTGTATTTAAACTTGTGGTTTTACCTGTACTTGACATTATGCAGCTCGGTTTCATGTCCGTTTTAAAAGTGAAATGTTTCTCAAGGCAGAGCTTTAAAACTTTAGCAGCCAGAAGTTGTGTGTTTGTTGTGTTTCAAATCTGAAAAATAGATTCTTTTTTCCCTAACATTTGCCTTTAATTCTTTATTTTCTGTCCATTTTCTAATTTCACCATCCACCTCGCCTCTCTTTCATGACGGTTTTCTGCCTCCTCTCACCTTCTTTCTTCTCTCCGTTTTCCTCGCTGTCAGTCGGAAGCTGAGGAAGACTCCGAGATGCGGACTCAGGTACACCGGGGTCGCTGGGTGACCCCGCTGGGTGACCCTGCTGGGTGACTGGAACCAAAATCAGCTTTCGCTCATTGGTTTTCCTTCTTTTCTGCTTTGGTTTTCCTCAAACAGCCAACTAATTGTTCATTTCGTCTGCGTTATCATTCAGCCACACCCAAGAGTCGGATTTTGTCCTTTTTAAGTTGTTTGTTTTTTGGCATGATTGTTTTTCTCTCATTACATTTTAGTTACTCCCATGTAGCAGAAGCCAAAGCTCCCATTTTCTCCAAATAAGAGTTGAACTAACAACTCCTTTGTCTTTTCTCTATCTTTTGCAGTATAGTTTCATAAGACGAGCAAAAGGGGAAAATGTTTTTATCAGGCACAGTAATCTGATGCTAGAGGTTGGTAAGAAATGGAGCACATCTGAAATATGCATGCAGGTGCTTTTAAGGAATTAAAAATACTCCCGATGAGTGGATAAATCAGAGCGTTACGTACAGTTTCCCTGACTGCAGTTTTGAAGTAGTTGCTGCTGTGATCTTTCAGACTCTTTAAAAACAAATAACCAAATTAAACTGGAGTAGGTTTGTTTTGAGATGTGGGAGTGTTGTGCTTAAATACAAAGCATGAAACTTTTTTTTTCTAACTTTTTTCCTCTCTAAATAAGTTGGTCTTAAATGCTTTTAAGTATTTAAGTTTATATTTTTGTTTAAAGGCTGTGCAGAGCCTTTAAAAGTACTTCCCTCATAGTAACAACGTGTGTGTGTGTGTGTGTGTGTGTGTGTGTGTGTGTGTGTGTGTGTGTGTGTGTGTGGGTGTGTGTGTGTGTGTGTGTGTGTGTGTGTGTGTGTGTGTGTGTGTGTGTGTGTGTGTGTGTGTGTGTGTGGGTGTGTGTGTGTGTGTGTGTGTGTGTGTGTGTGTGTGTGTGTGTGTGTGTGGTGCAAGTCTGCAGAAATCAGGGTTCCTACACAGTTTGGGAAAAACCCGGAATTTAACTTTTAATAAGATGAGGGAGAATTCTGGAATAAATTTAGATTATCACATTCTTCAAAAGCTGTACATCCATCTGTCGACCATCCATCCATCACTTCATCATCCCTCTATCCATCCATTCACTATCCTTCCATATGGTTGTTCATCTGTTCATTCCAGTATGCATTCATTCATTCATTCATCCATCCATTTTATATCAACACTGCAAAAACATAAAATCGTACCCAAGTATTTTTGGTTTAGTTACTACTGCAAATATCTTAATACACTTAAAAAAAGACAAAACTAACTTGAAAATAAGTTAGTTTTCTCATGCATAGTAACTTTTAAGCAGAATATAGGAGTTTGTTTTAAGTAAATATTTAATATTGATTTTGTTTTTAAAAGTGCTAATTCCACTGGCAGACTATTTCACTTATAACAAGACGTTTTCCCATTTTAAAAGCTATGAAATCTGGCAATGGAACTAGCACTTCTTTTATCAATCTAACGAATTATTGACTTAAAACAAGCTCTAATGTGTTTTTCTGAAAATGTACTTGTATGTTAGTTTCATCTTATTTCAAGTGTACAAAGATATTTGCAGTAGAAACTAGATAAAATTACTTGGTAAGATTTTGTGTTGTTGCAGTCCATCCATCCGTCCGTCCATCCATCCATCCGCCCGTCCATCCATCCATCCTTCCATCCATCCATCCAGCCGTCTGCCCGTCCGTCCATCCATCCATCCGTCCGCCCGCTTGTTACTGCGGCTATCTTTTTGTCTGTCCCCCAGTTCATCCAATCTGTCTCACTGTAGAATATCTGCCAAAAACTCATATTGAGCTTTTGTATTTGCAGACAGTCTTGCAGATTGTAGCGTTTTGACATGAACATGTGTAGGAACCCAGAGAAAAGCAGCATTCAGATTTTTCTACTTCGTATCTCATTGGGAGATACGAGCTGCTGTTGCGTATATAAAGCTTGACTCCGTTCCCTCCCTCATCGCCTCCGGTTCGTCGGCCGCAGGACTCTGAGCCTCCACCCGAGGTGGTCAAGCATCAGACCAACATCAGCGAGCTGAAGCGCTCCTTCCTGGAGACCGGCAGCAATGGCGGCGGCGGCGCTCCGGGTCTGACGGAGTGGGAGAAGAGACTGTCGTCGTCACCTCTGCGTTCGCCCAGAGGGGACGAAGACCCGATGATAGAGCCGCTGGAGCTGCAGGACGTAAGCTGCAGCCGTGACGACAGCATGTCTGTGTGGGGCGTGGTGTCAGCGAACGACGTCTTTAGTGAGATACAAGCTGCAGGAATCATCGCTGGGTTAATTTTAGGGTGGCGGTCTCAGATTTATGGGACTGTAGATCAGAGTCCGTCGGATTTCCGAGAGTTTTTATAAAACTGTAAAAACACAAAATCTGGTGCAAACATCTTGAATAGACTTGAAATAAGACAAAACTAACTTACAAAGAACTTTTCAGCAGCTTGTTTTAACTAAATAATTCCCTAATATCTAGGAAATACATATTAGTTTTAACTAAGATAATCTGTCAGTGGAGCAAAACTTTTTAACTTACAATATGAGTAAATGTCTTGTTCCATTGGCAGGTTATTTCACTTAAAACCAGCCCTTTTTATTAATATTATAGGTCAGTTTTTGTAGATCTTTCTTTGAAATGCAGTTATTTGCATGAAGTCCTGCTACTGATAATAAATTAATGCTAATATTTTAAAAGCTGAAGTGTTTCTATTAAGCATTATCTGTAAAGATTATACTTAGTAGACGTATAACAGATTACAACCTCGTTGTAATCTGTTGATGACAATGACAAATAAATCTTATCTTATCTTAAAGCTTGTGCCATCTTTATTTTAATTTTAATTTTTTTGTACTGCGGTTCTCATAAAATTCTGACTTTATTCTCATAATTTAAAAAAAAAAAAAGCCTTGTCCTGGTCCTAATAATTGTAAAATCAACTTGAATTCAAAGTCCAAATAAAGTTGTCAAACACTTGTCAAACAAGATGGCCGCCTGTGGCGTGCTGACCTCACTCTGAACGGTGGAAAAAGAAATCCAAATTTTCCACAAATTAAATCTTCAAAAGCCAAAAACTCGACTCATCGCCCAGCCCTAATGCTAAATCTTTAACACAAACTTCAGACTTGCTTCTTTTTCATCACATTTTCTCACATTTGAGTGTTTTTGGATTCTAGTGTCTTTTTGTAAGTGTAGCTGCCAGTATGACCAGCAGTCTGTCTGACTGTTTGTTTGACTTTAGGGCTGATCTGGACTCAAATCGTCAGCTGGTCTGTCGGGTTTTGCTTCGAAGTATTAGTCTCTGAACAATGGGACGTAAGGCCGTCATGGGAGGAGCGCGGCATTATTGATTCTGCTTCTGTTGACTGTTTCACAAAAAAGCTCTGAATTTCTTTCATTGCTTTGTTTGGATGGTATGTTTTCCACGTTGGAGAGGCTTTCTGTAGAAACTGATGATCCAAGTGGAGATTTACCCCAGAAATATTGAGTTGGACTCCGTTAAGGCAGTAAATGGCAGAGAAGAAACTGACGGTTTGGGGTTAAATGATGGTTTTTCACAGATTTCTCTATAGAGTTGCTGGTATTTACAGATTTACAACATTTTAGACGCATTTAGACTTTCTTTTACAATAAAAAGTTCTTATGCATATTTATTTAGACACATCTTATTTAGTTTATTTAAAAATTATCCAGTTATCAGCCCTATTGAGAAACACTGTTCCCCTTTCAACACTTTTCATCACAGTTTGTTGTTTTAAACCTTTCGGTTGTTTCCCTGATTGTAGATATGGGCAAGTTTGGACAAATAGCTGTGATTTCAGTATTAATGAAGATAAAAACGCATCAGCCCCCTCTGAAGGGATGTTCTCTTGTTTTTCTCATTTTGAACAGACTAACAGAAGTAGACGTCTGTCCTTATCTATGCCACAGGAAAACAAAAGTCAAGAATTTCCAATGAAGTTTCTGGAATTACAAGATTAAAAAATTATTTTTTCACATGGAATGTTTTTCCAACACTGAGTAAATATTCTCACGTCGCAGGTTTTGTACATTTTAAGGTTTCTTAAATGTTTTAACATTGTGTGGTGTTTTTTGTTTACTTGTTATTTTTACAGTGTTCCTTAATTAACTTTGCACTTTGTGTTTTCAGTTCTGTTACTGGATTTGTCACATGATCTCATCAGCAATTGGTTGTCATATGAATTTGTCAACTAATAAAATCTCTAATCTGATATCAGCAATAAGTTTCACATTTTGACTAAAACTGACTGAAAAAATAAACCTAATATATTTATTGGATACACTTAATTAGATTATTTGTAACAAATTAAATTTTTTAAAAGCTGAATAATCTTTTTCTTTAAATGCAGATCTTATAGCAGCGCCTGTGGTGGAGATTTAAACCCTGAATGTTCCCCATTTGATTTGAATGTTTTCAAACTTTCTGTATTTCCGTTTCCTTTCAGGCGAAAGATGAGCAGACGGAGCAGGAGGCGGGACCTAAAGACACTGTGGTGAGCTACTTCCTGTTTCTGGGCATTTTGGACATTTCTACGTCTTGTTGTGTTGCTTTTGCTCTTCTTGTGTCTTTCCAGTTCCACATGTATGTAGATCCTACTAAATATGATTTTAATTAGTTAATTAATCTGATGTGAAAGTTAGCCCAAACTCCCAACCGTTCTGATCAGATGAAGTTAATTATATTTTTATTATTGAAAGCTAAATTGTATCCGGATACTTGTGGTGCTCTGCCTGTGTTTGTGCGTCCGCCTGGTTCTCGTTGCGTGACGCCTTCTGTCCTCTTAACCTGAGCCGTTCCTTTTTTCCAACGAGTGGAGTTTCTCTCCAGGCGGCGGTGGGATATCTGGTGAAATACGTGGCGGATAGCGTTGTGACAGACGGGGCCACCTCCTCGGGGCCCCATGGCATTAGCCTGTCCACCACCATGGACGACGACGTCTTCGTGGACGGGACATTGAGGGAGGAGGCGGGGGGCAAAACCCAGGACTCCCAAGAGGAGGAGGAAGAGGCATCGGACAAGTCAGCGACGAAGCTCAGCCCTGGAGCGGTGAGACAAGAAGTGTCGCAGGCCATCAGCGACAAGAAAGGCACGCTCATCATCTTTAAGCAGGCAGAGAACAAAGAGGACGAAGAAACGAGCAAAAAAGAAGGACTGGTGGACCGGGCGGAATCGGAAACCGACGGCAACAAGGAGCAGAAACGTCAAGCTTCACTAAAAGCTGAGATTAAAAATGGCGACGTGAGTCAGATTAGAGGCGTCGACTCGCCAAAGAAAGCGATGGCGTCGTGGATTTCTGAGGAGAAGGTGGAGAGTTCAGAGGTCGTCAGCGTGTTTACAAAGGAATTGAAAGAGCTGAAGACTTTGGATGAGCCGCAGCAGAAAGCCGAAGGAATCCAGCCGAAGTCGAGCCCGACTCACGTTACGGTTTCTGCGTCCTTAGCTGTGGTACTGTATGAAAACCCAAAGCAAACCGCCCTTCATGCCCTACCCACCCACAACCCTCCTCCCCTCCATCGCTGCATCGGTTTAACAGAACAACCCAGCATGGCTAATAATCCTTCAGGAGGCTAACCGCCACTTTCTGTTGCTCGTTTTTTAACCCAAAGTCTTTTTTTAAGGTTTGTTTTGCATTTTATTGAGCAGCTTTCCATGCTTGAGCAGCTCTCCCATCGACGAGGAACCTACCAGGAGCTCTGACTAACTTTTGTTTGTTTTTTCTTTTTTTTTTCAGCTAAATTATTCCTTCTTCTCATTTCCCTTAAAGGGGTGCCTTCATAGTAGCGGTGCACCGATTGCAGTTTTCTGGCCAATTTACCTTTAAAAATCCTGACCTGCTGATTAAAATTTTGGCCAATACCTTTTTTTTTTAATCTGAAATGTTACTAAATATACCAAGAAAGTTGCTAAGTTGGCAACAGTGAAGTGACTGTTGTTAACTGCAAACATGCAGACATGACGTGCATGTTTGCATCTTCTGCTCTCGCAGGGATCAGGAGCGGACAGTGGTTGATTTTTAGAGCTTTGCTGCAGTAGATAAGATCAGCTTCACATGCAAGTATCGGCCGATCTCCCAAAAAATGTTTCAGCTGGCCGATAAATAGGTGCACCCCTACTTCATAGCTCCAGTTGTAGCTTTTCCCACCACATCCTCCAAAATCCCCACCTCCACCCTGAAGGACAGGTCATTAATCTATTGTATGGATCTACCTGAAAAATCAGTGAAATGTTTCCAGTGGATTCCATATCCAGATTTTGTGCTTCATATTGGTTTTTTCATACAATCAGCTGCCTTCACATCTTCCTCCTGTTCTGACCTGTTGCTGTTCACTGTGATGTCTTGTACTGTCCTTTCTTCACTTTTCCTCTCTGTCTTTTGTGTTCACTCATCGCTGTTTCACCAGTCTGCGCCTGGATGGGTTTCTCCCTCTCACAAGGTGAACGCCAGCTCTCTGGATCATGACAGTGCCTTGCAAAATTATGAGAAGTTATCTGTAATACACGGTGGTGGCAGCATCCTGCTGTGGGAATACGATCACACTTTTCCAATCAAACGTTCAGGATTTCTTTCACCTCTCTGCTACGTTGTTTTAGCGCATAAAACACAGATGTTTGTGGCTACATCTCGACTTTTGCAAGGTGCTGCGTCTTCATTGTATCCAGTGAAAATTAACTAATTCAACATTTTTTTCCTTCTTATCAGGAGTGATAAGAATCAAGACTGTGATGTTTGAAGTTGTGATGCAAAACTTGAACAAGGGTGCGTCTGTCGTTCGCAGGTATCAGCTGACCAGGAGAAGGCGGTGGTCGTTACTGAAAACGAAGCCGAGTCCGCAAAACCAAAGGTCAGTTTTGAGCACTGCAGCCTTCAGCTTAGTTTGCAGTGTTAAAACAGTCACCATCAGAAACTATTGATCATAAATGTTTGTTTTTATGTGTGTGTTTCCACCAAACTGCATGAGGACTCCTGGCTGTTTGTTTTTTCTGCAAACATCAATTAAAATGCAGAAAATAGCAAACAAACAGGAGACTAAAAGTTCAGGGTTACATAATGGAAACACGCCTTAGTGGTAAAAAGAGTTTTAGGAAGTAACGTAAAAAAAAAACCAGTAGAATATGTAATTACTGAACCACACAGGATGCAAAATCAAACAATATTCCATAAATCCTGCCAGGCGTTTTATATTACTCTACTAGGAAGAGGATCCAGTGAGTGAAACAACTTTCCGACTGTCATCCTTCCCACCAGTTCCTCTCCAGTTGACCCACTCTGATCAGTTACCACTAATCGACTCGTGGCAGCTGTCCGTTCTGCAGCTGCTCAGATCAGAGGGCCTGTAATGTGATTGTGGTGCAGACAGTTAATGGAAACCTTGTGATTTTGGCTCGTCAGCAGCTTCGTCTTCACTGGATGACGGAGTAATGCATGACTGCCTGCTTGTTTGGAGATTTCAGTCGCTCGGTTTCCGTCTTCGGCTTACACGTGGAGCTTATTTATCCTAATTTGATGTCATGTGCGTTAGAGGGGAGGCTGCTTTAAAACGAATGGAGATGATGGAGTGAACACTTGTTTATTTCCATTAGGATGTGTGATGCTAGAAGGATCTGGAATAGGAGTTAAATATTTTCCTGAGTAAGTTGAGAAAAAGCCATCGTGTGTTTGGGGTGAGGAGTGACTCGCCTCTCATCGTGATTTTGCCATATTTTCTGTAAAGTTGTCAGCTTGCTGCTCCCTCTTACTTCCTGTGATCCTCGAAACAGGAAGTCGAAGCTGTGATGACCCCTCTGTTGACCCCAGGGGTGGGTTGGCTTCAACCTACTGTTTTTTTTTTGTCACAAAACACAGAAAGGAAAAAAAAAAGTCAGATATTTTAAATGTTGCATCTATCATCCGACTGTCTCTCCTGTATTTCCTTTCTTTTCTCCTTTTTATTTTCTTGCCCTACTTCTTCCTTCCTTTAATTTCTCTTTCCCTTCACCATTTTTCATTTTTTTGGTTCCTTCACTTGTTATTTTTCCTAGTTTACTTTTTTTTACTTCCTTCCTGCTTTGTTTCCTTCATTACTTAGATGCTTGTTTTGTTTGTTTTCTTCTATCTTTTCTTACTTGGAAAGAGGGAAGTAATTTACTTTTCTCCTTCTGACTTGCTACTTTCCTGACTTCATTCTTTTCCTGCTGACTTACTTGTTTCCTTTTCTCTAGTGGTTTCCTTCCTTCTTTCAGTTCTTTTCTTCATTATTTGTTTCCTTTATTCCTTTTGTTTATTACTTTAATTACTTATTTTCTGTAGTTTTTACTTCATTACTTGTTTTTGTGTTTCCTTTAGTGGTTTCTTTACTTCCTTTTATTACTTGTTTCCTTCAGTATTTACTCATTTCTCTTTTTTTCCTTCTTTCTCTTCTCTGGATTTTGCAGGTTTAGTACTTACAGCCTGACCTCAATAAAAATGTCTCATAATTTGTAAATATTAGTGTTTATACTTTAAAAATTTTACCTAAATGGTCGGAGAACTGTGGGAATTTGAGTCTGGAAAACTGTTCAGTTCTGACACTAAGATGTGTAGGAAAGCTGGATCCCACATGGTTTTTAGATGTTCATAGTTTTTTATTTTCTATGTTTCTTTTTTTATGCTTCAGGCTCCTGACGGAGTGGAGGTTGCTGCCAAAGACGTGCCTGTGGTCCACACAGAGACAAAAACCATCACCTACGAATCGGCCGAGGTAAATTTAAACTCTGTGAAAGCTGCTGATCTGTCCTGGGGAGAAAATGTTCGACTGATTGACCAAAAAAAAGAGGAACCGAACACGAGGTGCCTCTTTTCGCTGCAACGTTCAGTGATGTTTTTTTAGATGAGTCCTTTAAGCTTCTGGGATGATCGAGTCTGCTGGATAGATTCAGTCGTTTATGGTCCGTCTGGCCGTTTCCAGTCAGAGAGCCATACTTTCCACAGCTGGGCTCTTTACGATCAATAACAGCGATCTTAAAGCTGCAGGATGTTTCCGCTGGGCACTTGGTGACATCATGTCCGTCTCATCGCTCTGACCCAACTGGAGCGCCGTGTGCATCGGTCAGGCTAACGTAGAGGAGAAGCCGCCTCTGCAGCCTTTTATGTGACATTCAGTCGGTGCTGAGCTAGTTTATCAGGAGAACCTTAACACCAAATTCGGTTTATTAATCTGTAATTTCTTTAGCATTGTTTAATTTTTAATGTGAGACGTTAACCGGTTTGGAAAGTGCTTGATGTTCAAACTGCAGTTTTGTTATAAAGTCTAATCTAATGTTTGATTAAAAGCTTAAATTTGGAAAACATTATTTACAGTAGAAACCAGATATTTTCATACACTTAATAAAAAGACGCACTCATTTTGTTTCCCACAGTTTGAAGTTAAGTCAGAGTAAACTTTTCTTAAACTTTTGTTTTAGGCCGGTTAGAATCATAAAATTGTTTCTATTTATTAAATTCCAGAAATTGAGATAATTTTTTTTAGGTATTTTTATTTTTGTAACTTTCTTTATATTTTGGGTTTAAGCAATTAATTAGTGCTGAAACGTCAGTTACCCTAACATAATTTGTTTCGATTGTTTCAAACAAATCCAAATAAATTACTTATTGATCTGTGTAATTGAAATAAAAGTTGGTGTATATTTTTTACGTTAAACATTGAATTTGTTTTATTTGGTTTTTTTTATTTGTTTTGTTCTCGGACCAGTCAGGTATTTAGGGGATATTTTGTTATATATTAATTTAACTAGAATATTATCACAAGACTTTTAATAACAGTAATTAACGATATCACACAATGGTGAACTGAAACTATATATATTTTTAAGTTGGTTTCAATTCTTTTAGTTCACTTTTTTTATCCCGCCATCTGATGTTAAATCAGACTAAACTTTTTTTGTTTTAGATAAATCAGAATGTCCAAAATGATTTCTATTTTCTAAATGCAAAGAAAACGTAGCAAGAAAAATTTTATATTTCTTTGTAGCTTTCTTTGTATATTGTGTTATAAGCATTTAATTTGAGCAGGAAGGTCATTTACCTTAATGTGATTTGTTTGGATTGTTTCAGTGTAATGAATATTTATTATTCCTAACTGTTCCGTGACTTAATGATCTTATATTTTATACTTTTAACAGTTATTATAATTGGGTAATTCTTTTGTTAAATTAGTGTGTATGGCCAGTCTGCGACATTTCAAAACATAAAATGTTGTTATATTTTATCCTCTCCTGTCATTTCTTTATTAGAAAAGAAAATGGGCAAAATCTAAATGGGATCTGGTATAAAAAAAAAATTTATTTTTGGGATTTTAATTTTATTTTTTTTGTCTGACAGGTTGACACGAACGGAGACGCGGACCCCGGGGTGCTGCTGAGCGCTCAGACCATCACCTCGGAAACCACCAGCACCACCACAACCACGCACATCACAAAGGTCAGAGGGCATCCACGGTCTCCTTACCGCTGCCTGCCAAACCCAAAATCAAACTATTTTCTCAGAACATTTCTTTAAAGTTTCTGCAACAAGTTGATATTCTTGAACTAAAACTTATCTTCTGTATTTATTAAAAATGTTTTGATTCAGTTTTTAGAGGTTCTTGTTTTCTGTTGATCAGACGGTGAAAGGAGGAATCTCAGAGACTCGAATTGAGAAGCGGATCGTCATTACCGGAGACGCAGACATCGACCACGACGAGGTCCGTCTCGGTTCTACCATATTACCTCTAGAAAGTTAATAAATGTCAGAAATTCAATTCAGAGAGTGAAACCTTTTTGTTGAGTACAGTCATTACACTCAGATATGTCTCAGGTGTTTGTTTTGCATGATTATGGCTCACGGCTGCAGAAAATACAGGATAAATACAGATTAGAAATATATTTTCCTATTGGAAGGTTAAATCCTCTTTATAAGGAAGCCATGTTGTCAGGAATCATAGTTTACCTGTTGGTAATCACACTAATATTTTGATGAGTAGGAAAACAAACATAAAATCAAACTATTTCAAAGTGTCTCTGAAATATGAACAAATGGTTTTTTTGCGTAATTTTAAGTTCTAACTTTCTGTTTTAACTTGGAGGTTTGAGGAGAAAATCAGGGTTTCTATTCAGTCTGGGATTTAATTTCAGTATCTTCCAAGTCTGTACGAGAAAACAAAAATATATATATATTATTATGGAAAAATATAATTTCCCAGATTTTATTCCCTTTCCAAATGTCAGAGGTTGCGTCCTTCCTTGTCTCCTTTCCTCTGTGTTTTCTGATAGTTTTTTTATCCTGCCTTTCTTTCTTTCTTTTTCTGTCCTTCATTTGTTTCTTTCTTCTTTCTTTCTTACTCCTTTTTGCTTTCATTTATCCTTCCTTACTCCCGCTGTCATTCTTTCCTTTCTTTGTGCCCTTACACACTTTCTCTCCTTGCCTTTCCTTCCTTCTGTCTTGTTATTTTTGTATCCAACCTCCTTATGTCTGTTTTTTGCACTCTTCCTTTCTTCTTCCGTTTATCATTGTTCCCTTTTTCCCCATCTTGTCTTTCTTTCCTTCTGCCTTTCCATCCTTGTTCTTTGCTCTTCCATTTTTTACTATTGTCCATCCATCTGGGTCATTTTTCCATTTCCTTCCTTGTGTCCTTCCCTTGTGTTCATCCTTATTGTTTTCATGTCCTTCCTTCCTCTCTTATGTCCTCCCTTTTCCTCCTTTCTTCCTTCCTTGTGTCTCTCTTTCTGAATAAAATGTGAAGCAACCCGTCAGCCTAAAAGAAACAAAGTTAGAAGCATCACAGATGTTTATAAATCCACCTGGGCTACTTCTTGGTTCTGCTGCCATAACAAGATTCCTCTCTTAAAAATATATATTTTTTTATTGATTTTGTGTAATATTCACTTATTAATTAATTAACTCAGTTTTGTTTTTAATCACTGTAACCCATATTCATCAGAATGAATAGAAATCAGCGCTTTTTTTAATATAATTTTTGAATTAATTAACTTCTTTTAGATTCGGCTTTGATAACAAGTTTAGCTTTTCCAGCTGTGATATGATGTGAACGTGTGACTGAGTTCTGGATTAATGGCAGATCTGACTATAAGGTGACTGACAATGCAACCGCTCTTCCCCGTTCTGTCTCCCCCTGGTGCTCCCCTCCTGCCACTGCACCCTGCCGTACTCAGGCTCTGGCTCAGGCCATAAAGGAAGCCAAAGAGCAGCACCCTGACATGTCAGTGACCAAAGTAGTGGTGCATAAAGAGACAGAGATCACGCCAGAGGAGGGGGAGGACTGACCCAGGTAAGACCCACCCGGACCCGGATCCCGTTCCCCAGCCTGCGGGTTTTCATTTGGTTTGGATCGGCCCGCTTCTGTCGCGCTCGCAGCTTGTTGCATCGCCTTGTTGGGCTGCTGGTGTTTGTTCTCACACAGGCTGGATCACAAAGCCTCTGCTTGCAATAACAAGGCTTTAAAGGGGATCTTTCATGCAAAATTCATATTTTGCATGTTTTTGTACTTCCATTTGGGTTTCTGCTGCTTCTAAAAACAGCCCAAGCGCTTAAAAAAATAAACTCCCAGCTGGTTTTGTATTTTGTTGTTCTTTTTTTAATAGAAATTTATTTAATATGAGAGTAGAAAATGCATGGTGTGGGACAGACAAAAAAAATTAAAATATATAACATAAACAAAGAAAAAAAATATTGTGTTAATGTTTTTTAGTGTCTGGAAAATTAGCCGTTTCAAAAACCTCCCAAATGTAACATCGTAAATCAGCGGAACTCTGCGCGTTACCTAGCAACCAAGCGGAACCCAGCCTGTCACCTAGCAACCCAAGCTGACCTCCATCACCTTTGGTCAGCTGGTTTTACTGCTGTATAATGGCTGCTGGAAAAAACAAGTGTTTTATTGTTGACTTACCATCCAGTAACCCGTCGCTCTATTCTTGTTGGTTGTGCAGGAGGCTCCACTTCTGCTTTTCAAAGATGTACGATTGTTTAATAGCACCTCTATTTGCAGCCATTTTTATGCGCGAGTGTAAACGTTGAGTTGGGGGGGCGTGGCCAGCAGAAGCTTATTTGGGTTAAAAGTGACAGGAGGCCCTAAAGCGGCTCATTCTGAACTGATCAGACTTAAATCAAATTTTCTAAGAATTATGTTCAAATCATTTAATGAACATGTTTCGTACAGCACAAGAGAGCATAATAGGTTAATCTCATGTGGATTTAGGTCCAACACTCCCCCCTGGTGGACAAAAAACAAACCTCTTTAATTTGCAACGCTTAAAACAAGATAATTTGGGCAATTAAAAATAATCGTTATTATTAAAAATAATAATTTATTATGATAAAATAATCATTACAATCAGACGTATGATTAATCATAATCACACATCAATCACACAGATGAGAATAAACCATTTGCAGTCCTGTTGTTGTCTCTACAAGTAGAGACTAAATACTGGCTCAACCGGCTGCTGATCCTCGGCTCCGAACTGCAAACGCACCGTCACGCTCTGAAACCTGACGCCCGTTTACACGATCCGCTACTCGGGAAGCCTGAGGAAAATCTGACTGGAAACGCCTCGTCCACAAACCTGAGTGGTTTATTTCCTCCTGCAGGAAACGGCACCAGATCAGACCATCAGGGTAGAGATTTACTTCATCTCCCAATACATTACATTTTCCACCTAAACTTTACAGGTTTTTTTAGTTTTTATTTGCACCGTATTTGAACCAAATCACACATGTTGAATATCAGGGTTTTTACAGTGAATATATTAATAAAATCAATTAATGTGAGAGGGAACATTGATGAAGTTATGTTAAGCACCAGTTTAAGTCGTATGATCCATTAATTTTAGAATATTTTTCACCATTTCTGTTCAGGAAAAAATGTAAACTATCAGAAATTCTCAGGATTGCAAATCACTAACAGGCTTTTAGTTGAAGAGAATCAGAGTCATTAATGTTTAAATCTGTTTGTTATTAGAGGTGATTTTAATTCGGCTTCATAATGTAAACGCTGTGAAATAATCTTCTATGGCTGGCGGGAGTGAACTCTTCATCCTCGGCTCTGAGCGAGGAAACAGGAAGTTTGAATAAAATATAAAGAACCAGATTTTTATTTTATTGCTGAAAATCACAGCGTTTGGTTTTGTTGACTAACTTCCCTGTTTTTTTCTCGCTTTTAAACCATAAACTTCTGTTAATCAGAATAAAGCTGATTTTAAGCATCTCTCTTCCTTTTCTTCTTCTCTTATTCTGTATTTCATTCATTTCTTTCTTTTTACTGTCGTTTCTTCTGG
The DNA here is from genome assembly GCF_001444195.1 of Xiphophorus couchianus. Lineage (NCBI taxonomy): Eukaryota > Metazoa > Chordata > Actinopteri > Cyprinodontiformes > Poeciliidae > Xiphophorus > Xiphophorus couchianus. Next base: position 22,297,374 of record NC_040233.1, read on the forward strand.
TTTCGTATCATTCTTTATGTCCAACCTTCCTTTCTTCTGTTCCTCTTTTGATATATCTGTTTTTGTTTCTTTTTCTCTTCTCCTTCCTTTCCTTTTTCTACTTCTCCTCTTTATGCTCTAGCTTTATTTTCTCATCATGTCCTTCCTTCTCTTTCTTTTATGGCTTCCTGATGTTCTACTTTATTTTCTCTCTTTCTGTTCCTTTTCTTGCTTTCCTTTCCTTCAGTCTCCTTGTCTTTTTGTTTTTTGAACTTTTTCCTTCTGTCCTTTTTTCCATTTGCCTTTTTCTAATCCTTTTCCTTCTTAGTTTGTCCTTTTTCGTTCTTTCAATTTTTCTTTTTCTTTCTATCACTTTCCTTTATTTCCTTTCTGCCTCTTTCTGCTTTACTTTCCTCCCTTTTTCTTCTTTTTAATATATATCCTGACTTTCTCTTTGCCCTTTTTCTTTTTGTTTTTTTCTGTTTTTCTTTTACTAATTTCTATCCTTCCTTTCTAATCTTTTCCTGCATCCATCCATCCATTTTCTAACATCCTTGTCCCCAGTGGGGTCGGGAGGTGCTGGTGCCGATCTCCAGCTAACGTTCCGGACGAGAGGCGGGGTCACCATGGACAGGTCGCCAGAGACAGACAGGACAAACAACCATTCACACACATACTCACACCTAGGGAGAATTTAGAGAGACTAATTTACCTGACGGTCATGTTTTTGGACTGTGGGAGGAAGTCGTAGTACCTGGAGAGAACCCACGCATGCACAGGGAGAACGTGCAGAAAGACCCTGGGCCGGGAATCGAACCCAGGACCTTCTTGCTGCAAGGCAACAGTGCTACCAACTTTTCCTTTTTTCCATTTTTTTCTTCTTTTCTTTAAGTCCTTCAGTTCTTCCCACTGTGTAAATGTTAATAGTTCAGAGTTCACTTCAGTTTTTTAGAATTAAAAACTGAAGTGAACTCTGAAAAGTTGATTCTGGAAAAGTCCGAAGTCTTTTAATGAACGATTGGAGTAAACAACCAAATAAACATTATTATTTGGGCTAATCAGCAAAATAAATCTAATTTTAGTGAACAGAAAAAATAACTTTTAGCATTTCAAAGTTGAAGTGTGAAGATACTGAGTTTAACCTCCAGCTAGAAAAGTGAAAAGCAAACTGCGTTTGTAGAAAATGGATTATCGCTCCTTGTTTCTGTGTGTCTGCAAACTTCCCAAATGTGTTTGAACTCGCCTGCCGCCGGCAGCTTGAGGGCTCCGGCAGGTGTGACGGCGCCTGAAGAAACTTGTCTTTTCACTCCGTCTTCTCTGAGCGTTTTCCTGCTCCGCCCCGCGCCGTCCTGCTCCGCGCAGCGCCGCTCTGAAGCTCGTTTCGTTTGTGGCTGATCGGATCCCAAGGCGCAGGCATGCATGAGGACGCTTTGCATGACTCACCGGATAGGAACGCTTGGCTTTGTTTTTGCAGCCTTCATGTCGGGGTGTGTGTGTGTGTGTGTCGTTTGTTTAATGAGTGTTTCAATAGCATTAGCAACACTGTACTGAATATTTTCTCTGTTCTTTTGGAGACATTCTCGTCAAACACACACAGTATTTGGAAGTAGTTGCAATATATGAAGTTGTTTCTTTATTTAGTTTATTTTTAGGTCGTAAACATTTATACCCAGGGTGTCCATAGTGAGGCCCGGGGGCCTTTTGTGGCCCTTAGGTTGATTTTCAGGGTCCGTACTGGTGACTAAAGTCCTGAAAATACTTGAATTTAAATTAGGTGTGTTTTTTTTTGTTTGTTTATTTTGCCGTTTCCATTAACCTTCATGCGTCTTTGTTTGTTTTTGTTTCTGTGCTTCTGTTGATGTGGGTGAAACTGTAGCAGCCCTTCATCTGGCCCGCTTTCACACTGCAAAAACACAAAGTCTTACCAAGTATTTTTGGTCTAGTTTCTAGAGCAAATATCGTAGTACACTTGAAATAAGACAAAACTTACTTACAAGTAACTTTTCAGTAACATACAGCTCTGGAAAAAATATATGAGGCCACTTAGAATTATAAGTTTATCTGATTTTACTTTTTATAGCTTTGAGTAAAATGAACATTGTTCTTTTATTCTATGAACTACTGACATGTCTCTGAAATTCAAAGCAAAAATTTAGTATTTATTTGCAGAAAATAACAAAAAAGATGCAGTGCTTCCAGACCTCAAATAATGCAAAGAAAACAAGTTAATATTCATTTAGAAACAACAATACTAATGTTTTAACTCAGAAATCAATATTTGGTGGAATAACCAGGAGGTTTTCAATGGGGTTTAGTGCAGTGGGCTCTTAGTTTTTCAGAGAACTGTATGAACTTGTTTTAAGTAAATATTTTTTTAATAATGATAAAAATAAATACTAAAATAAAATAAATAAATGCAAATTATTTCACTATAACCAGACAGTTTCCCCATTGTTATAGTGAAATAATCTGTCACTCGAAGTAGTACTTTTTCATCAACATTAAGGAATTATTGACTTAAAACAACAAGTCTTATTTCAAGTGAAGATGTTTGGATTAGAAACTAAACCAAAAATGCTCGTGTTTTTGCAGTGTCAAATCCTAAATTAAATAGTTTCTATAGCAAATATCTCAGCACGCTTGAAATAAGAAAACTAACTTACAACTGACTTTTCAGTGAGTCTATATGAGCTTGTTTTAGGTCAATAATTTCTTAATAATAAAAATACTACCTCAAGTTTAAGATTACTTCGCCATAACAAGACATTTTTCCCATGTTATAAGTGAAATAATCTGCCACTGGAACAAGAACATCTTACCAGTATTAAGGAATCATCTACTTAAAACAAGCTCATATTTCTTACTGAAAAGTTGGTTTTGTCTCATTTCAAGTTATTTAGATATTTGCAGTAGAATCTGGACCAGAAATATTTGGTGATTTCTTGTGTTTTTGCATCGCTGAGGCCTAAAAAGCCTCAGAGGTAATAAAACACGCAGCAGCTTCTCACTTCTGTTTCTCGCTCTGCTCTTCCAGGAATAACCGAGCTCTTCTTCCTGCGATCACATCTCACCGTCTGGACTGTCCTCCTCTACGGATGCTGCAGCTCGCCACTCCACTCGCAAACATCACCTGCAAAACCAACGAACACACTCTGCATGAGAAGGACGCCAAGCTGCATCACCAACCAAACGGCCTCGTCCGATTCGTTTTTGTTTTTCTTTTAATGGTCCTGAATCCGAAGTAAACCTGCTTTCACTGCCTTATTACCACTTTGATGCATTTTTATGATTGCTGAGGATAATTACTGTAGCAGCGTTTTATTTATGAGATAAAGCCATCACTCCAGGAACTTGTAATTGCTGTAGGCTGTACATGTTAGAGAGCAAACACTATTTAACCTCAATGTAGAAGAAAACCAAGCATTGCTTCACTCCCACACAATGATTTTCCACCCGGTGCCACTGTACATATCAGAGCCTCTCCAGCAAAGCCAGCTTACGATGATCTTTTTAAGGTTGATTTGTGTCATTTTAATTAATTTCACTTTTATTGTCTTTTATTTTTCGCTTTTGTGACGTTTTGGTTTTTCCTCCCCCTGGAGCTCCACTTTCGGCGAGGAAGACGAAAAAACAAAATGACTTTTTGACGTGCCTGTGCAGGCTGGGAATGTTTTGTTTTGTTTTTTTGTTTTTTTCCCAGGGCGGGGACGATCGGCCGCAGCACAAGCTCCGCGTTGGCGTGGCGACGGCGCGGCTGCGGGGCAAAGGGCTCAGATGGCCGAGCTCCACCCAAAGCCCAGAGAGAGAAATCGGTTATCCTCCCTTGACATCCACAGCTTTTATCTGCTCCTCTGTTTCACCTGCAGCCGCGTTTTCCACAGCGTAGGGGAGGAAAACGGAGACTGACGCATTTCTTGTTAATTTGCAATTTGCTCCTAAAATAATAAAGTGACCACAGTACAGCAGCTGGTGTTTCTGATTGCTTTCAGTCGCTCTGATTTCAGTCCGTTTAAACAAATCACTCGAATCTTGTAGAATAACCTGGAACTGGGGAAATTTGGGATATTGATTTTGCTCCTACTAGCTTATCTAGAGAAACTACTCATTACCTTTGATCAACATTATCAGAACAAGAATCCAGAGAAACCCCTATTTGCTTATAAATCACAAACTACTTATTCTTAAACATGGGGTTATACCTTTTTGTTTTCTTTTTTCTGCTTTTGCTCTTTCCTTTGGTTTGTCGTTTTGTTGTATTTCCTTCTAATTTATGTAAAACACTTTGAATTGCCTTGTTGCTGAAAATGTGCTAAAGAAATAAAATGACCTTACCTCTTATCAGTTAATCTGTCAAGTTTATTTGTGTAGCACATTTTAGCAGCAAGGCGGTTCAAGGTGCTTTACATAATAAAAACAGAAAGTCACAGTTACAAACTAAACACCATACAATCAACAACTGAACAGACATATAATGTTTAGTATTATGGCCGATTACCAATATTATATATGTTTCACAACAGTTTTGACACTTTGAAAAAACCAACCAGAAACAGATAAAAACAAATATTTGTTGTTCATATGCGTTTTATTTATCGGACCGATACCGATATGTTAAAAAATGGCCAATATCGGTCAATACCGATGCTGATGCCGATATATTGTGCATTCCTACATGGAACTATTAAATTTATTAGTTTATGCTAAAGTAACTGAGAAAGTTATAAAGCCTTATTATGTAAAATCAACTTTTTTTTAGCTTCACATTGTTTTATACTGTTATTCCCTCATCAAAGTGATCCTTTGATATTTTTCCATGGATGTTTTGAAATCCTTTTAGTGTCCACGGCAACCATTCACGTGTGCAAAACATCTCGACCTAGACCCAACTCCTTAGAGTTCCTTAGAGGTGCAGTTTCCAAGCTTCCCTCCCAGAGCAGCCCTCCCCCTCTCTGCTCCTTCAGACTAGCCAGCAGCAATTAGCAAACACCTGGTAGAACTGCACTTCTGCAGAGCTCACTATTATAACTACTTCTCAGTGAAACGCTGGTAAAAACATTGTTAAAGGGTTAATAGAGGAGCCATGTTGAGATGATTTCCTGAAGGTGGAGTTTCAGAAAGAGTAGGAGTTCTTAAAGAGATACAGACCCAATTTCAAGGCATTAAATTACAAGGTCATTTTTTAAGTCATTTTTTTTTATATATATATAGCATTTTCTTAACAGCTGAAGTTAATATACTTTATTGTGCTATACAATTTGACTATGCATCTTGAAAATACATAACGCTGCCCCTTTAAGATGCCGCAGATCAAATGACTTCAATCTTTCAGAATAACGTTGAACTTGAATTATTAGTTTACGCTCAAGTAACTGATAAAGTTATAAAGCCTTAAACATAAATTACTGTTTCAGATGAGCAAGTATATGGCAGCAGAATTGCTGCGTTTTTATTATTGTAACTACGTAATGACGTCAACACCTTACTGAGCTGTCGTGTGCGAGCCAAAGAGTAGTGAATTGGTGAGAGGCGTCACACCAGGAGAAATTGGAAAGTTTCAAAGTACGTTTAAAATACACTTTTTATCATTTATCCATTTTAAGAAGCACCTGTTGTATTAACATCTAAACTGTTTCATATGGTTTTGGTTATCAAACAGAAGCTTATATGAAACAGTTCGTTATGGAGTCATCATTTATACTCCCTGTTTTTTTTGTGGGGTTTTTTTTCATATCCCTCCCCCCTTTATGGTGAATGTGGTGCTGTTTTGTTTTTGTGGATTTTTAGTTGTTAAACTAGGCCAAAAACAAACTTACTTTTTGTTTTGAAACATTCTTTAATCGCAATATAGATGAAAACAATCACCCATGTATGACTGCCTAGACCCAACCTAGCAATAAAAGTATTTAATATAATATAAATATCTCTTAAATGTGTGGAAATTCAGAAATAAAGAATATCTTTTAGAAAGGTCAGTCTTTTTATAAAGCGATAATTTTTAGTCTGTCATTTATATGGAAATGAGCTAATAAAATTCATCAATTCGCAGTAGGCCGACATTATAAATGTGTGGCAGCCTGAACATTTTCTAGATGTTCAAAAGCTGGTGGATGCGTACCACATTTTTTAGTTTTCAGGCAAGAGAAGTTTATTTGTGTATCACTTTTCGGCATGCAAACATAAAACATGAAACATTGCAATTGTTATAATAAAGGAAAATCATAAAAAAGTTGGAATACAGACAAAATAATTGTGTTTCGGTTTTTTAAAAAGCTCCAAACAGGGACTGGGTTTGTAAATTAGCCTGTGACTTGAAAACTTGCATACAAAACAACAGTCGCTTTGTTTTTAACATGTAATATTGTTTAACATGTAGTCAGTGATTAAATAAACTGGAATTGTTTTGTTTCATTCTTTTGAACCGTCTCTGCTTCCACTTCATAACTGTGTTTATTTTTGTTGGATTATCGCATAAATAATAAAATCTGCCATGGCTGTAACTTGGTAAATATAAAAGAAATTCAAGCGGTATGAACAGTTTTGCAGGCGCTGTATTTTTTTCTAAATCAGAGTGATTCATCTGTCCACATATAGACGATCTTGTGGGTGCAGTACCCTCTCCGGAGCGTTAGGTGGCAGTAGAACGATGCTCCGTTTCCTGCGGAGCCGCACAGTCACAACAAGAGGAGGAAGAGGAAAAACGACAACTCTGGATCTGGATCGTCGTCGACTGTCTTGCGTGACAACACAGGGATCGTCCAGACTTTGGGTATTGGCGTTTTTTATTCTCCTCTCTCTGTCGTGTCGGAGCGCCGCGGATCGGCCGCGCCGCCGCCCGGTTTGTAGCGGTACGTGCCCCGCGGTGTCGCCGCTGTCGGAGCGCTGCCTGTCGGGCTGCAGAAACACTAACCGAGGCTGGTTGGCTGGCCAAGATGGCTGGGCGCAGTGAAATGTGAAATACTCTCGCTAAGGTTGTTCCTTTCCTGCACGCACCGTTGCTTGTCACGCAAACACTGGCGCGGAAATGCGCTGGTGGCCCGCGGAACAGTGCGTGTGTTTGTTTCTATTTGTGTTTTTATTTTTTATTTTGATTAGCTTAACCAAGGCTCAGCTCGCTGTTGGGGCCTGTCGTATTTTCTCCTTTTCAGAGGCTTTTTGCATGATTGATTTAGCCACTTATTTTTCTTCTTCGCGTCTTATTTGTAAATAAAAGCACTTTTAGTTGCATGTTTCATCAAATGTTGCTTCTCAGTTTGTTTGTATTACAATTAAGAGGCATGCGAGTAGAGCTCCACCCCTCTGCTGTTGCATGCAGCCCTGATCTGGTGTGGAAATTAAAGCACGTCTTTAGTTTCTAATCACGTCGTAGCACCATTTCCACACCTAAACACACATAAAAAGGTTCGCAATGTTCATGTATTACATTAAAAGTATTATTTTCTGCTGATTTTAAGCGGGTTTCTTCACCAAACAGCATAAAAACATCAACCTAAGTAGAATACAGGAAATGACGTAGGAAAAGGAAAACTCGGGATCACATCAGCTGAGTCCAAACTATTTATTGTCAGTGATTTCTCTGTTTTGTGTTAAAGATGCACCGATCTGACATTTCCTGACTGAGATTTAATTTCTGATTTTCTAAAGTCGGATGTCTCAACTAAATTTCAACTTATAGTCATAAAAACTAAGAACTTTATCCATGTGTTGTTTATAAACAAATAAAACAGCAACCGCAAATTATCTTTTGATTAAATAAAAGATAAACATTGGAGTGTTTTTTTTAATTACTTCATTTCCTGCTGGATTTGAGATTACATCCTCCACCAAGGAACTTATTGCACATTTTTAAGCTTCTTTATGAATTTTACTTCTTAATTTTTCATCTCAAATGAATACTTTGATGCAGTTTTGTTAGTTAATGTATTACATGAACTATACATTCACTCCTTGAATACTAACAATATGTTTTTTTCTGTAAGATGGGAGGTTTTCTCACTGTTTATTATGTACTGGATTTATATTTTAGCATTTGAGATGCTAAAGCTAACATATGGTGGTCAGAACATTATGATGGCTATAAACAAAAATGGAATTTTTATTACAACATCACAACGTCTCTCTACCCGGGTTTCTGTCCATACGGTGAAACAGATTTAAAGAGAAGTGACAAAGGCAAAGGAGGTGGATTAGCAGTGCATTTAATTTACTTTGTATTACTGTGGAGTATTGTGTCAGAAATTGAGCTGTTAGCATGACATGACAAATGTTATTGTATTTTAGTCAACTGTTTAAAAATGTTTGTATACTTGCATCTTTTAATGCATTTTTGATATTTTCAAAAATAGGCTTAAGTGATTAAATAAAAAAAGTCTGCAGAATGTGCCAATATTTCCATCCAATTAATCGGTTAATTATCGGTATAATCGATTACTAAGATTATCATTAGTTGTCATTAAAGTAGCAGTATGTATTTTGTAAAATCAACTTTTTTGCGTTTACATCATGTTATAAAACATACCTTGAGTGTTGCCTTGATTCTTTCATTTAATTATAATTTATAGTTTATTGATCTTTGAGAATGTGTTCTTGCACTATTATGCCATTGAAAATCATCTAAAGACAACAATATTATCGTTTATCGCAATAATTACTGGGACTATTTACCATCCAGCGACATTTGTTATGGTGACAGGTTTAGTACCGCCCCTTTAAGACGTTTGTGACCTGCGTCTCTGTCGCCTGCAGGTTGCTCCAGTTTGACCTGCACCATGTCTGATTTGCTGAGATACATTGACTACGACCACAAAGCCACCTTCCTGAAGATGCTGAACCAGCAGCGCATGGAGGGTGAGCACTGCGACGTGGTGGTGGTGGTGGAGAACATCGAGTTCCGGGCGCACCGCTGCGTCCTCGCCGCCTGCAGCAACTACTTCAAGAAGCTCTTCAAGAAGCAGAGCGACGAGGACAACTCCATCGTGGAGCTCGACTTCATCCGCTCCGACATCTTCGAGGAAGTGCTCAACTACATGTACACGGCGCGGCTGGCGGTGCGGAAGAAGGACATCAACATGATGATGTCGTCCGGACAGATCCTCGGCATCAACTTCCTGGACAACCTTTGCACCCAGAAGCGGGAGCTGACCAACATGAAGACCCGCGAGAACCAGGCGCCGGACGACCACGGCATGCGGGCGCAGGACGCCATCTTGAAAGAGCTCGCCATGGAGGAAGTGAGGAAGAACAGCTTCTACGACCAGGGGATGGACGCCATCGGCCCTGGCGGCTCCCACGTCTCACAGCCGCACAGCTACAACACGGGGCTGGGGAAGGATCCGCACGCCCACGGCTGGGGGTCGTCGACCTCTGCCGCCGACATGAAGCTGGAGTACCTCCTCTACGGCCACCGCGACCACAACTCCTGCCAGAGCGCCGGCGCCAAGCCGCTCGACCACAACACCAAGAAGGAGCGGCTGCTCACCGCCAACCGCCCGTACGGCTGTGAGCACTGCCCCAAAGCCTTCACCACCGCCGCGCACCTCAAGGAGCACCTGAAGATCCACTCGGGCTTCAAGCCGCACCGCTGCGTCGTCTGCGGCAAGGCCTTCATCCGGGGGCCCGACCTGAAGCGGCACGAGCGCGTGCACAGCAACGAGCGGCCCTTTGCCTGCCAGATGTGCGAAAAGGCCTTCAAGCACAAGTCTCACCTGAAGGACCACGAGCGGCAGCACCGGGGCGAGCGGCCCTTCAACTGCGGCTCGTGCGACAAGGCGTTCATCAAGGCGTCGGACCTGAAGCGCCACTGGAACACGATGCACAGCGCCAACCCACGCAGACAGATGTCACTGTCGCCTGCCACCTCCCAGCACGCCCAGGCGGTGGCTGCTGACCAGAGAGACTGGAAACTGGAGACCGGGCCACACTCGCACAACTCTGGGGACTGCTGAGCGATCCGAACACACACACACACACACACACACACACGCACACGCACACTGACATACAGGGGCATCTCAATAAATAGGAATATAATCAATAAGGTAATTGTATTTCAGACATATAATCCAAAACGTACAACAGAGGATGAGGGCCATTCTAAGAAAATTACGAGAATAAAGTCAATAATATTATGAATTTATTCTCATAATATTGACTTTATTCTCAAAATATAATTACTTTATTCTCGTATTATTTCAACTTTATTCTTGTAATTTTATTTTTTTGTCTTTTTCTCAATATGGCCTTTATACTCCATGTTTAAAAAAAACAATTCATTACACAGAATATTTTCAAATGTTAATTTCTGTTATTTTAGAGCACAGGTGCCAAACTCGAGGCCTGTGGGCCAAATCCGGCCCGCCAAAGCTATTTTTGTGGCTCCCCAAACTCAAGACTCATGAGTTTAGAGGGCCACATAATGAAAATTTTAAGATAAATATTACTTCATCAGTCAAAAGAAATCACTAAATATTTGAGAAAATGTGTGTTAATTTTATTTTATCTTAAAAAGCACAAATGAAAAGCAGAGAAAGATATAATATTTTAAGTTTGTCAGTATGCAGTTTTATTAATACTTTCTATCATAACCGGCATTTATGATCTCAATGTGACCCAAAATGATTTTTTTTGATATTCTTGATTTAGAGGACTGTAGCCAAAACAGATTTTAATTACACAAACCGTGTTTTAAAAGGATTTTTTTACAGAAAAAAGTTTCACACCACAAATAGTAAAAACTATAGAACTGAATCTGATGTATTAAAAAAAAGTATTACATTAGGCCTAATGATTATTTTAGTTGTTCTTATTCTTCTGACTATTAATAATTACAAATTCTTACGATTGGATTAAAAAAATCAGATTCTGCAGTTAAGCCTTTTTTATGCAGTATTAAAAATACAATTAATTTCATAAAATTTTTAAATGATTTAAATTTGCTTAAAATGCAATCAAGAGTTTGTATTTTTCTACAGTGTAGCTTACTTAATCCTATGACTGTCAGCAAATGACCTTTTCTCTTAGTCCTCATATTCCAGTTGATGATTAATGGATTACTAATTTAGTTGATGATTATTTGATGAATTGATTAATCACGATTAACCCGATTAATCATTTCAGCCCTTCAGTTCACACAAAGTAATATTTCTGTTAATTTTAAGGATTAAAATGAACACAAAACTATTTTTATAAGATTTTTAACAGATCGTTATTTTACGTAGCTGCTAACTTTAGAGTTATCCATCAGTCACACCCACAAAACCACAAAAAAAAAAAAGCTGAATGTGCCATGTCCAAGCATAGTGATGGAAAGTTAAGTGTAAGGAAAAACTTTAGTGGAAAAAATTAACAGTACTCCATAGATTCGTAGTATCAGGATCACTTTGGTGATTGAATAAGCTTTTGGTGTCTTTGGAAGTGAGGGCAGAAAAATAAAATCAGCATTTCCATAGTTTGTTAGCAAAAGGAAGCTTTCATTGCTCTAAATGTTTCCAGGCAAACATCTACTCTGACAATACACTTGATGAAACACAGAGGACCAACATAAGTAGATGCACCTCAAATCATCATCACCGACTGTGAAAACTTTACACTGGACCTCATTTAACCTCTTCTATGACCTCGAAGACGCAAATTTTACTTTCCTTTAAAGAGGAATTTTGGGCCTGATTCAGAAATAGCCAAATATGTAACATGCATCAGGTGTTGCCTGTTTCCTGCGTTTTTACATTGTCTAGTATCAGACTTTTTCCTTCCACTAAACTTTCATAACATTTCTGTATTAAACGTCTTACGTAATTTTATGAGAATTTCAGGTTATAGCCTTTGAAAAATGTTTGTTAACATTTTTTTTATTGAATTGCTGACATATAAATTACCTTTTTGATTATATTGTAATTAATTGAGATGCCAATGGACTGACCTGCTAACACTTTAATCCCACTTACACACATTGACACAAGCACGAGGACGGTGATGGGAGTGCAGAACAGGAGAGCAGAGCATGTTCATAAAGACTGTGAGGCTGTATTATTATTATTATGATTATTATTATAATTCTAAAGAGTTATGTCCTTCCCACCTGTAAAGTCATGTAAATGTTTAGTTCACTATACTATACATATATTTTTCACAAAGCATCGTCGCTATCTAGACCGGAGGGGTTCTCATAACGTTTTTTTCTTTTCTTTTTAATAAAATAAACATTTAAATGTTCGTTTAACCTTTTATGGATTTTATGGAGATAAAAACAGAGTCCAAGAAAGAAAGATAGAAAGAGGGAATGGGGGAGAAAATAATTTTCTGCATAACATTTGTTGCATTGAGTATATTCATGTGGATGTTTTTAAATGGATGTGTTTAGTTGTATTGATTGATATTACACTGTAAAAGTAAGACGCAGATGAAACCAAAGTCTTGGACTCCTGACGGACCGTCCTCAAAGACTGTCCTGTCCAAGCAGAACCGGCCAACTAGATTTACTGTTATACAGTATGACTGTCATCCGGGGCTATCCACAGATAATGATCGGTGTCTGTATATACTGTAGCTTAGTTTGTTGCACAACTAGAGTTCACAATATTGAAATCATGCACATATAACATTGTCCTACTCCTACACTTTGACAATAAACACCATTTGCTGTGTTTTAATGTTGTCTTTTTGTGGAAGCAATATAACTTTTACAACGGTTTCTTTAACGTACGGCTGGGCTAACGTTTGCCCGTGACGTATGCAATGCGCCAGTTCGACGTTACGAAGATTGTCGGAAATTGTCTGCGCTGCGCAATTCTCCACGGCCAAGCTGAACGAAATGGCTTTTAAAGTCAATTCAGCATTTCGAAGCGCGGCCAACACGAATTGAACGGATTCGTTCACATCCTCGGCTGCCGTTGCCAAAACTACAGGCAGACTACAATTCTAAAACGGCGCAGAAAATCGACGTCATCGTTCACGTCTTGTCCTTATGTTCGCTGATGGGCTTGGTAGAAATTCTAAACTGGGGGCGTTTACTTTTTGACCCCCATCTGCATTGCGTGACGTCGGTACTACGTCATCTGCAACCCAGCAATTCGCTCTACATGCTAGTGATAGCCCTTATGCTATTAGCCTTGTACCTAAAATAAGCATTTACATATTTTATTAGCTATGTTTATCACAATGAAGGGATTAAGTCAATGTAAATCAACATAGTGGTGATAGCACATGTGCTACTGACAGATTTAAGCTAGCCATAGCATTTTGGATAATTTTTGTTTGTACGCTAATGTTAGCACACTGAATGGAGTAATTTTTTGTTGGTCAACATGTTGCTGATGACCCGCATCCTACTGCTAGTGTCAACATGCTATTCACTCTGCTTGCTAGTGATTGCTCTCATGCTAACATTAGCTTTGTACCTAAGATAAGCATTTTAGCAAATTTTCCTTTTATTAGCTATGTTTATCATACTGAATGGAGTAGGTCTATTTAAATCAGCGTTTCTCAATTCCGGTCCTCAGGCCCCCCTGCCCTGCATGTTTTAGGTGTTTCCCTTCTGCTACACACCTGGATTGAATCTATGGGTGATCAACAGGTTTTTGCAGCACTTGTGCTATGGTCATGCAATCATTTGAATCAGCTGTTCTGGAATAGAGGCACATCTAAAACATGCAGAGCAGGGGGGCCTGAGGACTGGAATTGAGAAGCACTGATTTAAATCAACATACTGGTGATACCCTACATGCCTGTGGTGCCCAAAGTCGGTCCTTGAGGGCTGGCATCCTGCATGTTTTAGTCCGCTCCGTGGTTTGACACACCTGGATCAAATTATGTCTCATCAGAACCCGTAAGAAGAACACTGAAATGCTGAGAAGGTTGTTACTATTACCAGGGAGAGAACTAAAACATGCAGGATGCCGGCCCTTGAGGAACAACTTTGGGCGCCCCTGATTAAGGTACCCTTAGGATTTGGGGTAATTTTACGTTATACACTAATGTTAGCATACTGAATGGAGTAATTTTGCGTTAGTCAACATGCTAGCAATAACCGTCATCCTGATAGTATCAACATGCTGTACATGACTTAACTGCTAATCAAACAAGCTTAAAATGACTTAACTATATAAATGCAAACAGTAAATACAAAACATTGTTCAAAACAAACAACTAATAATAATTAGTTAACTAATGTTTGTTTTGAACATTTCTGTTGGAGAGAGAGAAAATATTTTTATATTGCCCTTTTTTTAAAAGTATATTTAATTCAGTTTCCTGTTATTTTCTACACAAAAACTAAAACTACTATATTATTTATTCACAATGAAAACAAATCCCAAGTGATCACTAGGCCTGTCACAATAACAAATTTTGCTGAACGATAATTTCTCCCAGAAGTTATTGTGATAAACAATATTGTTGTTTGGAGGCCATTTTTAAGTACTATAAAGCTAATGGCATAATAATACCAGAACATTTTATTCTCAAAGATCAATAAACTTTAAATTCTAACTGTAAGTAATTTTAAAGACATAATAAATAAATAAAAACAACAAAGAAAAATAATTATGAAGACTCTGTAAACAAAATTGTCCTTCAAAAAAGGGCTAGTTGAGACCAAAGCGCCAAACTGAAGACTTTTGCCATCCAGTTTTTGATGAGAGAGAAATGATAAATTAAACAAATAGCAAAAATTATTGAGCTCGTTTTAATTTATCATGTGATTATTTGATTTATTGCTTCTTGCGACAGGCCTGTTTACAACTTGAGTGGAGTCAACCTGTGATACATTTACCTGACTGAGCATGACTGGAAAGGAAACAACTTGCTTAGTCGTATTGAATAAATTAACATATGCATTTTGACTCAGCCTTTGGTTTGTATTAAAGGTTCTATCACTCAGCCATCTCAGGTCACATTCTGCACCTTCAGCAAAACTGTTTTTATTTTGAGAATAATAAAGCCTGGAGGGAAAAAAATCAGTAGAAATCTCGGCGCTTGTCCCATACTCTGTATGCAACACTAGATGGTGCCCTGCTCATAGTGATTGACCCGTTCCTGTCCAACTTTGACCTACTGGTGTCCACCGTCCATCACTGTGGGAACCAGAAATGACACTGGTTTGATGAAAAACCTGCAGTATTTCTTAAAGGAAGCTGAGTTCAGAGTGAAAAACACAGGCTGGCTGAGTGAAACGTATGCGCTGTCAGTGTTTTCCATGCATTTTACATGCGCTTGGAGGGATGCCAGCGGAGAGTCAGAGCGCTGTAGATTCGGGAATAAAATCGCCTTCGCCTTGGTTGTTCGTCCTCACAGTCCAGTGGGAGAACAACCTGCTGCGTGCCAACAGGAGCAGAGCTTCAACACATGGGATTTGAAGCAGCTTTGTGGAAAAATGACATCAGTGTCTTATGGAAAAGGCAAGCCTGACCTCGCTGTCAGTGGATGCCTGAGATCTGTTTTCTGCATTTCCTGACCTTGTTCTTGTTTCTGTGCGTGTGTTTGTACATGCTACATATAGAGAACCAAAAAGACCAACAAAGTGTGGGAATTTTCCTCTGACTTTTTTTCAGTTGTACTGAGCTCTACTAATTAAGTTCAGAGGTGTGGTGCGAGTTAAGTTGTGGTTACGGTTAGCGTTAGGAATATGTTGGTAATGGGTCCAGTTAGTGTTTGAGTTGGGTATAAATCCAGTAACTAAAATGAATGGAAGTCAATGCAACGTCCTGAGATCAATAAAACCTCCCAAGTATTTAGGTCTAGTTTCTAGCGCAAATATCTTGAACGTTTGAAAAACAATAAGGCAACAATACATTAAAGTAACTTTTCAGCAAGATAATTAAGCTTGTTTTGAGACAATAACTAATAAATGTAGATTTTTTAAAAAGTATTAGCTCCACTGGCAGACTGGTTTCATGTAAAACGGGGAAGATGTCTTAAGTGGAAAAAATCTGCTAGTGACATTAATCAATCAAGTTAATCTTGATTGATTAAACAAAAAATTCACAATCATAGAACACAGTCAGCAATTGAAACATTATATTTTGTCAAATATCGTCGTTACACATCAAAATGTTCATTGAAGTTTCATTTATGATATTTCAAAAGCCACTAAACAGGTGAGTTATTAGCCTTGATTTAAAGGAACAGTGTTTCGGCTGTTTTGCAGTTTTCTGGAAGTTTGTTCTAGATTTGTGGTGTATTCAAGCTGAATGCTGTTTCTCCATGTTTGGTTCTGGTTCTGGGGATGCGGAGCAGAACCAGAAGACCTCAGAGGTTCTGGAAGATTGCTATGACAACAGTAGATCTTTAATGTATTGTGGTGCTAAACCGTTCAGTGATTTATAATCTAGCAACAGTATTTTAAAGTCTATTCTCTGAGCTACAGGGAGCCAGTGTAGGGACTTTAAAACTGCTGTTATGGTCTCTATCTTCCTGGTTTTAGTCAGAACACCAGCAGCAGCGTTCTGGATCAGCTACAGCTTTAGGATTGATTTTTTTTAGGCAGACCTGTGAAGACACTGTTTCAGTAATAAATGCGACTAAAGATAAAAGCATGGATGAGTTTCTCTAGATCATTTTGGGCCATATCAAAAAACTGAATGTTCTTAAAGGGCCGGTTGTGCCAAAATATATTGACAAAACCAATTTAATTGATAAAATATACATAAATAGCTCTTCCTCCAGGATTTAATGATTGTTTTAGTGTTTTTTGCAATGAAAATGACATATTTTGTGGTGCCAGTTTAGAAATCTTTGTAAGAAATTTTTTACCATATTGGCACTAATGTAAGACGTTAAAAGTGACCTTTTATTACTCGCCATATTTATTATGCACTATAACTTGACATCATAAGGCTGAGGCAGCAGTCACTTAAACTCAATGTTTTTGACCAATTTTGAGAACATTTGTAATAAAATCAAATTTTGTGTGAATTTTACAGATTTGTGAAAAACTGGAAGGACTTGTTGAAGTAATTTGGAGTCTACAGGGCCACATTAAAAGCTACTGCAGGCCAGATTTGGCCCCTGGCCCTTGAGTTTGACTTCTGTGCCCTAGATCTGGGTGAGACTTTAGTCTTCTGGAAATGTTGTTCGGGTGATGCAGAGTTGAATTTGTAACTGTATCTGTTTGCATTAGAAAAGTGCACAGCACAGCAAACTGGTATCCTCATTTCTCTAAATCCGGCTCTGGGTTCAACCATAGAAATGGATGAAAAATATCGCTAAGTTCTTGTGAATACAGAAAGACGTAATGTGTGTATGAGAAAGAGAGTGGGTGCGTTAAAACCTATAACAGAGGCAGGATATGGGTTTGCATCACTGTCAGGCTGCGGCTGTGTGTGTGTGCGCGTTTGTTTCTAATACCTTGTGGGGACCATTTTCCTGACATATACTACGTTGTGGAGACACACTGCTCCTTGTGGGGACCGAAGCCTGGTCCCCACAAGGGGAAACGCTGTTTTTGGGTCAGGGGTCAGATTTAGGACTAAGGTGTGAATTTACTTTTGGTTAGGGTTAGGTATGTAATGGTTAGGGTTAGGATAAGGGTAAGGGTAAGGTTTAGGCTGTAGAAATGAATGGAAGTCAATGGAAAGTCCCCACAAAGATAGCGTTTGTTTGCGTGTGTGTTTTTGTGTGTGTGTGATTACTGTGTTGGCGTGTGGGCGTGCACGCGCGCGTGTTTGGGTGCTCCACAGAGTGTTTGTCTGTTTGCATGCATCTGTTCCAATGCTCATATCTTTGTGTGAATGACAGGCAGGGACAGAGCGTGCATTCATCCAGGTTGCCCTGTGTCAGTCTTTATTTGTTTTATGTACGCATGCATGCTTGTGCATGCACATGAACACATTATCAGTATTTGTTGAGCTGTGTTTGAGAAAGTTTTGCTCTGTTTACATGAATTCATGTATAAACAACTTTGCAAAAGTTTTAAGTCACTCCTGTATTTTCCTGTCTCTTGGCCTCCATGCAGACTGATGTCTATGTTAAGATTTTCTCTTAAATTTTAGATTCTAACATTGGCAGCATACAATGCTTTGCATAAGAATTAATACCCTTTGTACTTTTACACATTTCTGGATCATTTTTTATTATTAGACCAGATCAAAAACCCATTGAGATCAAAACCTCTTTCACAAGGATGACCTGGCCGAGAAAGGCAGCAACACACATCAGAAGACACACATCTGTTTGACAAGACATACAGAAATAACAAAAATAGATAATAAAAGTAGATAAAATGTGAACAATTTGACAACATCATGCAGTAGTTGTGACATCTAATAAAAAAAAACTGGGCGTGCCGTGGTGGCGTAGCAGTTAGCGCGACCCATATTTGGAGGCCTTGAGTCCTCGACGCGGCCGTCGCGGGTTCGACTCCCGGACCCGACGACATTTACCGCATGTCTTCCCCCCTTTCCTTCCCCGTTTCCTGTCAGCCTACTATCATATAAGGGACACTAGAGCCCACAAAAAAACTGGCAATTTAACATTTGAAACTCCGTTGACAGGATTTTCATTGTTGGTTTTTTAAAAAATTCAGTGAAACGAGTTGTGACAGTTCTGGCCATGTAACCACAAACTGCAATGTATTTTAGTAGGATTTTTCTGTGGTTGTTTTGTGGTTTTCCATTCATATATGAATGAAAAAGTGGAAAGTCTTTAACAAAATGACAGTAAATTTCTGAAAAGTGTGGTGTACTTTTGCACTCAGTCCATTCATTGATCAACCTTTCACATTGCACATATGAAACCCACATTTTTTCACGTTACCAATGTTGTTGGATTTAGGTCTGGACTTTGACTAGGCCATTCTAAAAAGGGGCTAGTTGAGACTGATGCACCATGCGGAAGACTTTTGTCATACAGTTTTTGGTAGAAAGAGAGCGACTAAA
This sequence comes from Xiphophorus couchianus, assembly GCF_001444195.1. Classification (NCBI taxonomy): domain Eukaryota; kingdom Metazoa; phylum Chordata; class Actinopteri; order Cyprinodontiformes; family Poeciliidae; genus Xiphophorus; species Xiphophorus couchianus. The sequence continues at coordinate 22,316,219 of NC_040233.1, forward strand.
AAAAAAAAAAAAACAGTCATGCAAATGGAAATTATCGAGCTAGTTTGTAACACCATTAATTCATTTATTGCTTATTGCGACAGGCCTAATGACTCGAGACTTTTGCACAGCACGGCATGAGAGTGTTATGTGGTACATATTAGTATTGAGTGGGTTGTGACCTAAGAGTCACGTCTGCACGGGTTTATGTGCGTATGTACACAGCTTCTCTCCAGCTTCAGTGTGAGTGTGCGTGTCTATGTGCAGAGTGAACACCCGGTTTCCATTACGCCGGGCCGGCCGGGTTCCATCAGCCAGACCACAAGCCTCCTGTCTCCACTCAGGCTCCACCCAGCGCCGCCACAGGCTTCCCAGAAAAGAACAGCATCTAATTAAAAAGAAAAAAAAACTTTAATTACGCTCATCTCATCTCTGTCTCACTCTGAGAGAATAAAAAGACTATATACAAACAAGATTATATGATTGATGAGTGTGAAAGGAGAAGGCTCATGTTTTTCTCTTTATATTTATTTATATATATATATATATATATATATATATATATATTTGTCCTCAAGCCAGCATGATGGCTTTTAATCAGATTTGCTGACATTCATGAGGCATAATGTCATCCTCTCTGCCTGAGCACCATCTGGAAATTCTTCTCCTTTTTTAAAGAGACTTCATAATCTGTCTTCTGCTTTTATGATTTTAAAAAGCAATAAATTATCTTCCAAATGTGCATCTCCACTTACTGTCCTCTACTGGTGCACTGATGGCCTGTTAAATGATTTGTGGAGCAGAGCAGAGATGGGTAGAGTACAAAAAAAGATTGTAATCAAGTAAGAGTAGCACTACTTCATCATATTTTTACTCAAAAGAAAATGTAGCTGTCCAAGAAATTACTCAAGTAAGAGAAAAAAAGTATTTGGTAAAAAGGAAACTCAATAATTTCATATTTAAACATTATGTCAAGTAGAAAATGTGGTATTTCAAAGATCAAAATGAAAATAATTCGTACAAGTAGTCAAAAATTGTACTCAAGAGTAGCACTAATTCAACATATTTTTACTCAAATAAAAGTGAAAAGTAGCTGTCCAATAAATTACTCAAGTAAGAGTAAAAAAGTATTTGGGCAAAAGTCTACTCAAGTACTGATCAATCATTTAATTTAATAATCAGATGGACCAGAATATAAGTGGACATTTTGGTATTTTAAAGATGAAAACGACAATAAATCATAACAGAATCAGGCAAAATAAAGTTTTGCAAATCAGTTTCTTTCAATAACAAAAGTTTAATAAAAAACTGCAGGTGTGTGTCTGAGTGTGGTGAATGTTTGGTTAAAACATGTTTGTTTTTCATTCAACAGGTAGAGAATCCAAAGATCTTACTCATGTAAAAGTGGAAATAGTTCATAATAAAAGTAAAAAACTAGTAAAAAATGCTCCTAAAAGTAAGAACCCACTGTGAGTAACTTCATTGCCAAAATGCTACTGAAGTAAATGTAACTAGCAGAGGTGGGTAGCCCCTAGTTACATTTTCTTCAGTAACTTTTTTTACTTGGAGTACTTTTGCTATGCTGTACTTTTTACTTGAACTAGAGCAAAGTTTCTGGATGCTCTACCAACTGTTGAGTATTTCACTGAATAAAGAACAAGCTTGTTTTTAACAGAAAAATCACTTAACAGACCCACTTGTTACTTTTATTTGAGTAACTTTTATTATGAAGTTCTCTTACTTGAGTAAATTTTCTGGATCCTGACTTTATTTTATGAAGAACGAACCTGTTTTAATCAAAAACTCACCAGACACAGACACAGCTGCAGTGTTTAAAGTTTTGTCAGTTTTTTATTGAAAGAAACCTATTTGGAAAAATAATCTTTATTATTTTTGTTACTTATATTTATTATCATCCTCTTGGTCTTTAATATACCAACATTTCCACTTAACTTTATATTTTGGTCCATCTGATTATGTAATTTTTAAGTATTAAATGATTTATAATTTGATCAGTTACTCAGTACTTGAGTAGACTTTTTACCAAATTACTCAACTGAGTAATTTCTTGGATGGCCACTTTTTACTTTTTACTTGAGTAAAAATATTTTTAATTAGCGCTACTGGTAACACTTTATTTGAAGGTGTGCACATAAGATTGACATGACACTGCCATATAGCAGCTGACATGAACATTAAGTGTCATTCAGTAAATAATTACACTTTTAATGGACTTTTAATGAAACTTTTAGTGCAACTTTTCATTAAAAGTGTCACTACCAAATGACCCTTCATGACAACAGTCATAAACATTTAGGAAGACTCCTTCATGTTCATGACAGGTGTTATGTCATGTTTATGACATTATGTCATGTCAATCTTATTCACAACCCTTCAAATAAAGTGCTACCATGCTACTTTTAATGAGTATAATAACTTTTGGTTTCTCCTCCCGCCTCCACAGCAGAGGCCGTTGTAAGTTAGTTAACTCTGGATCCGCGGCTCGTCCTCAGAGGGAGTGTCTCTCAGGAATGTCCCGGTGTTTTCACTCAACACCCTGAACACATGAGCTCCTTTCCGACCTCTTTCCTCCAGCTTTATTAGCCGCGACCCGCCTTCGCCCGCACACAGGCTCCGTCTTTGTTGGCCGCCATTGCGCTGACCCGCCGAGTCACGTGGCTGGATTCGGGTTATCGCGTCATCTCGATCTGCCTGCAGGAGCCATTGTTCGGGCCCGGACCAGATGTTCCGGCGGCTAGATTAGCATCGCATCACTCCTCAGCGGGGAGTCCGGGCCTCGCTGCCTGCTCTGCCTCTTATCTTCCACCTGCACTGTTTCCTTTTGTTTCCAGAAACCTGCAGGATGCTGTATGAGCCCTGCAGGGAGGTTTATTCTGCAGCCAAAGACAATTAAAGCAGAAGGTCTAAATGGAAATAAGTTATAATATTGCTAATGTTGTCGCTAATCAGACTGTTTTTTTGTTTTTATCGTTTTCCTCTTGCACAACTTCCTTTTCTGTTATTCTCATTTCCATCTCTGTTCTTTTTTAACTTTTATTTTATCTTTCATCTTTTCCTTTCTTCTTTTATCTATTTTCAGCTTTACTCTTCTTGTTCTTTTCCAATCCTGTTTTCTTATCATATTTATATCAATTTTTCTGTTATTTTTCTACCCTTTCTATTATTGTAATTTAATAAGCTTTAGTTTCTGTGGAACTGGATATGAACATTTTAATAATTATTATTATTATTATTATTTGTTCTGTTTATTTTTTCTCTGACATCCTACATGTTTGAAGTAAATAACGATTTAATTTCAGTTTTTTTCATCCTATTCATTTTTTCTTCCTACACTTCCCTTCCTTTTTATTCTCATCAATTCCTTGAGTTTTATTCCTTTTCCAACTCTTCCTTATATTATTTTTTCTGTTTATTTGCATTCCTTTCACTCCTTTTCACTTTTCTTACTTTCAGATTATTCCTGCTCCTTTTTTCCCCTGTTTCTTACAGTCTATTATTTCACGTTCTTTATCTTCACCCTTGACTTTCCTTATCTCTTTCATTTTTCTTCTCCAGCTCCTCCTCCATCTCTCTTACAAATTCTCTTCTCTCGTTCCACCTCACTGCATTCTTCTTCCAACTCTCTTTTTTTCTTGTCCATCTACCCCCCCCCCCCCCTGTCTTCTGTCTTTTCTTATCCGTCTTTATTGGATCTTTTATCTCCCACATTGTCACTTTGCTTCATCCTCATTTTACTTATTCAGAATTTTATCTTCTCATCTTAAACCTCCTTTTCTCATCTTTAATAGCACAGATAAAAAATATCTGAGTTTTACCTGCAGCTCTTGCTTTCACTGTGGAGGTTTCACTCTGATAAAAGTTAACATTTAAAATTGTTTATATATCTTTTGTTATGTTTATCTTTACTCTTTTAATGATTTATGCAGTACCTTTCAAAAGTATTCATACTGGCTGTGACCCAGTTTTGAATCCAGCCCAGCCCACTGTGAAGCATGGTGGTGGCAGCATCATGCTATGGGAATGCTACAAAGTTAAAAGTGAAAGTGTAGCTTCCCCGGCGAAAGCATAACAGTATGATGGCATATAGGAAAAAGAGGAAGAGTAAATTTCTGCCAAAAAAAGTAATAAAATTTCAGATTACACTCAGAAAATTTATTGAAAAAACAACATTTCTAAACTTTAAAAGTAAAAATAAAAAGCTCAATATAATTCAGAAATTTTAAGATTAGATTTAGAAATTTTTTGGAAAAAAAATTCTGAGCTCTGAAAGTTGAAAATTTGCTACAAAAAACTGTGAAATTTTTAGATTATTTTCTAGAAAATATATGAAAATTTTATAAGTTTTATTTTGAAAATTTAATTTGGAAAAAAGTTTCTTTTTGCCTGATTTTGTTATTTTGTAATTATAGGAAATATTTTAGGTTTAATCTTTAAAAAAATCAATTTCCACATAACTACATTTTGATCCATATGATGATGTAATTTTTAAATCTTAAATGACCAGTAGCCTTTTTACCAAATACTGTTTTACTCTCGAGTAATTTCTTGAATGGCTACTTTTTACTTGAGTAAAAATATTTTGAAGTAGTGCTACTCTTACTTCAGTACAATTTTGGGGTAATTTTACTATGAAGTATCACTTCTCTGGTGCTGTTTGTCACAAGTTGTGCTGTTTTAAGCAATAGGAGAATTCAACTGCAGTAGCCACGTTCAACCTAAGGAGGGCAGCACTGAAACTGAAAAGCACAAATAACTGTTAAGACAAGAAATATGAGCTGACTTAAGAGTTTTGCACGGTACCGTAGTTCTGCCCGGTCTGTCCTTTTGCAGCCCTGGACCATAAAGCTGTCAGGAGTCATGGCAGACGCGTCCTCTTCCTCTAACTCCTCATCTCTCTGTTTACATTTAAAGTTCCTCAGATGTTGGTTTCGTTACCCAACACCTTTGCACACATTTACTGCGGGTTAGTATTTGTCTCTGGCCAAGGTATCTGTGATTGGTGGACAGAGAGCCTTATCAGGCCCCAGGAAGCTTTTAATCATCCAGGTTTCTCCAAGCTAACCGGGCCGCGTCTAAGGTGTGTGTACACTGCAGGGAAAAACATGCGCTAAGTGAGTGTGTGTATAGATTTAGAGGTGTGTTTTAATTACCAAGCTCAGGTTCCAAAATCTGTTTCTGGGCTGCAGTCAGATAAAAGTCAAGCTAATGAGGTCTCTCTTCTTCATTAGTATTAATGTGTTTACCTTTAGGTTAGCTGTGCAAATGTATAAATCACTGCGAGTACAAAACGGTGGAAGTCATTTGTAACGATCTTGTGTTTGTTCAACTCCTTGGGTGGGGCAATCCAAATCAGAAACATTCATTCTTATGGCAGCAGGTGGAATTTTAAACACTAGAACTGTGTGACCTCCATCTGCCGCCATTTTTAAATCAAAGCACATCTTAACCTACTTTTTATGGAAAGTTGCTAAAAACAACTTTTCATATCTGGAAACTGAAACTTTTGCCTGTTCATCTTTGTAAAATAGCTCAAGGTCAGTTAGATTTGACAGAAAGCATCTGGGATAACAGACGGTGTCCCCCACAGCATAACACTGCCACCACCATGTTTAATCAATTCCTCCTGGAAGTTGCAACTTTGTAATCACAATTATTACTTCAAATTTACTCATTATTCAGAAATTCAAAAATTACAATTTTCACCAGTCATTGCAATTCTTCTGCAAGTCTGATCAATCAGTCTGATTTCTGTATTTCCTTTCCTGATCAATCACTGCAATTCTGCTCAATTTCAACCAATCCGTCTTTTGACTAATTTCAAACTCAAATTCATATTAAAATTAACTTTCTAATTTATCTTCCTATTTCAAGTTTCTTGAAAATCCAACCTGCAAGGTAAGAGCATGTTTTACGCTTAACAGTAACATTAGCATTTTCTTTCTTATTTTTGCTTAAACTGTGCACATGTTATAAATGTGGAATTTTTTTTTTGCACTTTGGCAACTCCTCAGGACAAGATTTTATAACTGAAGTTGTTATTTAAATTGCTTCTCCAGCAGCCACTGACCAATCGTGCTTGAGTTCCGCTATTTGTGTTGCTAGGTAACAGGCTGGGCTTTGCTGGAGTTGCTAGGTAACGGCACAGTGCCTTTGGAATGTGACTTGACTATCTGGAGCTTTTTGAAACAGACACCAAAAACGTGAACTTATTGCCAAAAGAAACGGCTGTGTGTGTTTTTTTTAAAGCGCTTGGGCTGTTTTTTGAAGCAGTTGAGACCCAAGTGAAAGTACAAAAACGTGCCAAATGTTTCATTTAGCCTGAACTGATTTGGGTTACCCATTGGAGGTAACCTCAGCGCAACATTGAGGTCAAGACAACAAATTAAAAACAGCCTCTTAAAATGAAATCTCAGACCCTTCACATGAGTTCCTCCTCCCATATGGCTTGATCAACAGCATTCACCAGTGAGCTCCTTTCTCTTGGCCACCAAGTGGTAATAATTTCAGGAGTCTCCCAGTTTGTGTTTGGAGCTTGTTGCCTAAACCCTCCTGCAGGTCAGAAGTCTCTGAGCTTTGAAAAACAGATGCACACGATTAACTCGGACCACTTCAGATTGGTCGCTCTTTGAAGTCCAAGTTCCTTTTCTGTGACATTTTCTTTTGGAGCCCGGTGACTGTAACCAGAGACAGAAGGGGGGAGGCGAGCTGCTGGGGAAGAAGTAGGAGGGTGTGGGTCCTGCTGGGTGGTCTGACTCTGAAAGGAAGAATGCTGAAAGTTTGTCTGTGTAGCTCATACAAATTGCTCTGTTGCTCCGTATCTGATTTGGAAAAACAAAAACTCAGCACCTGCAAACACACTTGTTGGGCCTACAAAGTACCAGTAAACCCCAAAGAATAACACTCAATAGAGAAATTATTATCTTTTGTTTTGTTTTGTTTTATTTTTTGTTTTGTGTTTTTTTGTCACCCTGTCATCTTCTGGACCAGCTTCCAGAAGTTTTCAGTCAATTGTCAATTTGTACTGCACTAAATCAGGGGTTTCCAAACTTTTCCATATCTTAGAAAAGATGTGGAAAAGGGGCATTAGCTTTTGGGCAAGGATTCCCTAAGCAAACCCACAGTCAATGCTACAAAATATGTGAAGAAGCATCAACATATAGTCTCTATTCAATAATTATTACATTGGTTTAGAATAAATTATGCCTCATATTTTCTGATTTTAGTTGTCCATGCTATGCTAGCTTAAGGAGCAAAACAGCTAGATGAATCAGAAATATGAGCATGACAAATAACAGTTCAGTAAGTCATTTTACACTACAATGGTTGAAAATAAATACAATTTTATGATTTAAAAAATATAAAAATTTTGGTTAAAAAAAGTATTAGATTATTTTTTTTATTTTTGCTTTTTTTTTTCATCTTCAGGCAGCCTTAGCGCCCCCTGGTGGCCCCTACTTTGAAGAACTCTGTACTAGATAATCTTCATGTGGTAAATCCAAATGAAAAAATGGTTTTATGAAACTTTACCAGTAAAAAAAATTATATTTATTGTTGCAAAAGCAAAAAACAAGAAATTCAGAATATCAGGAGTACATATTTGTACAGACTAGAAAGTTTCTATCTTTCAGAGGCGGATCTACAGCGGTGGATAAAGGGGGCAACTGCCCTCCCTGCAGTAGAGCCTTGACCCATCCTACATGCCCCTCAAATTGTATGTCGTTAAAATCTCATTTTTTTGTCCAAAAGTCTTTTATAACCTTCAAATTAAATATTAATCCAACAAGAACTTTTCTCCAGTAAAAGTAACAACACTTCAAAAATAATTTTACTTGAGTAACAGCAAAAAGTAGCTGTTCATAAAATAATCTTAATGCAAAAAAAGTTAATGATAATACCTGATTTAATATGCAAATAATGTCATTAGACTGATAAAAGTAGAAAGTTAACTGCAAATTTGGGTATTTTAAAGACTATACCAAAACCTTATCTTTGTTTCCTTTCAGTGACATAATACAAAGTATTTTAGTGTTTTTTGGACTTTTTGTTGTCTTTATTTACTTTTTCCCTACACCTTACTGCTTGACAATAAAGCTAATCTAATACTCTCTTGTCCTGTAAAAATAAATTCCTAAATCCGCCACTGCTTTCTTTAAGATTGAAATCAAATAATTAAAGGGGAAAAAATCTGGGTTCTCTTGCATACATACATTTGCAGCAAAATTTCTCCCTTTTTTTGTAGATTTTTTTATTTTGCAGAACAAGGCGGGCCATGAGAGAAGTGTTGGTGATGGTTTAGATATTGTCCTGCATTTCTCCTCCCATCTGTTTCCAACATGCTGGTGAGCCGAGACGAACCGACCCTGCCAAGAAATGTCACTGATGTGTTTGAAAATTCATTGCCTCGCATCTCATCAGTAATGAAGTGTTTGAAACGGCTGGAGGAGAGCGGGGAAAAGCAGAGGATAGACGAGTTCCAGAGGATTCGTGACAAATGCTCTGCATGTTTCTAATGGCTCAAAAAGTCACACACCACTTTTGTCTGGTCATTAATAAAGTTAAAAGCCTCCAAAACGTTTGTTTTTGTAAATGACATCTGGTCCATCCTCATTTAGAGGGTGCCAATGACAAAATCACATCTGGGCACGCTCAGATTGTGAAACGCAGACCTCTTTAAGTCACTTGTGCTTCAATTTTATGTTAAAATGTGTTTTTATTTTTTAAAAACGTTCAATAAACTCTGTACCTTGCAGTTTCACATCAGGGGCACCAAACTCATTTTCATTTTGGGTCAAAATCTGAATGTTCTTAAAGGGCCAGTTGTGCCAGAATGTATTGATAAAACAAATTGTACTTTTGAAATATTAATAAATAGCTATTTGTTTCAGCATTCAATAAGTGTTTCTTAAAATAAATAACATTGAACATCTCTCCACAGTGATCAGTTTCTCCAGGATTTTGTAATTGTTTTAGTGGGGTTTTTTGCATTCAAAATTACAGAGTCTATGGCGCTAATTTAGAAATGTTTACAAGGAATTTTTACATTATTGGCGCTAATGTATAATGTTAAAAGTTACTTTTTTTTACTTGCCGTATTGATCACGGACTATAATTTGACATAAACTAAAGCTGAGGCAACACTGACTAAAAATCGAGGTTTTTTAATCAATTTTGAGAAAACATTTGCAGTAAAGTCTGAAAAAATGCAGGGATCTGTTGATTTTGTTGCGGATTTGTGAAAAACTGGAGGACGTTATTGATGTAATTTGGAGTCTAGAAGGCCACATAAAAAGCTATGGCGGGCCAGATTTGGCCCCCGGGCCTTGAGTTTGACACATGCATTCTATATGTTTGCAAACCATTTTTGAAAGGGAGCATTTATCTAATCTAATCTGTAAAAGTCTGGAGCATAACTCCTGGAGGGTGATTAGAGCAGGAAAGCAGTTTCTGCTCTGGCAGACTCGGAGATTGTGAGCTAATTACCCTACAAATCTGTGGGGGTTAATTGAAACAACGTATCGCACCAGCTTGAAGCTACTTTTTTCCATGTCTGGATTTCATTTTTGTTCTTGTTTTTTATGCAATATTCTCTAAGTAGCCACAGTTTCTAATTTTCTACTTGTTCCATTTTACTATCTACTTTATATTCTTAATCAGTCCACCTGTTTCATCTCTTCAAGCAGTCCTCCCAGTAATACTTTAATGTTTTTTCTTTATGCCTTGTTGTGTTGCCCTTGCTGGTTCCCAAATATTCAATTTATTTTTTTTTTGTTAAACCTACTTTTCCTACCTAGTGTCTCATCAACATCCTGTACAGGTTGCATTTAATTTGGCAAAAATGTAATCAATGTAATCAATTGGCCTAAAAGGAGAAGAATATGATGTGGATTCTTGGTGTAGAAGAAGAAGAGATGGAGGACAAACAAGAATAAAAGGTTAAAGGTTAAATGAAACATTTTTATGTTTCCATTTGGGTCTCTATTATTCCTAAAAAACAGTTCAAGCACTTAAAAAAAACACCCAGGCAAATTTTTTGACAATAAGTTAATGTTTTGGAAAATGAACGGTTTCAAAAAACTTTAGAATGAAACGTCACAAATCTGCAGGTACTGACCCTCACCTAGCAACCTCAGGGAAGCCCAAACCGTTACCTAGCAACCTCAGGAAAGCCCAAACCGTTACCTAGCAGCGTCAGGGAAGCCCAAACCGTTACCTAGCAACCTCAGGGAAGCCCAAATCGTTACCTAGCAACCTCAGGGAAGCCCAAACCGTTACCTAGCAACCTCAGGGAAGCCCAAATCATTACCTAGCAACCTCAGGGAAGCCCAAACCGTTACCTAGCAACCTCAGGGAAGCCCAAATCATTACCTAGCAACCTCAGGGAAGCCCAAACCGTTACCTAGCAACCTCAGGGAAGCCCAGCTGATTTTACGAGTATGCGCAAATTGACAATACGTTCACTAAACGAACAGTAAGTGCATTTTTCTGGCGAGACCATACGATTGGGTTGAGGGAACGTGTTTTACCGCTCACCAAGCTACGTTCATGGGTCACAAAAAAGTGGAAATGCAAACACGTTCAGAGCACTGTGCTTCCTTGATTAATAAATGCGCTGTTGGGATTGTTTTATACACCCCTCTGGGCTTTTTGTAATACTAAACAAAGCTTGCTGGAACTTTTTAAGGGGCTTTATGTATTTTTTAGGCATATAGTTCCAGTTTATAGCAAAATCAAGTAAATATCTTGCCTTCAGCTATAAAAATGCTGTATATATTAAACAAGACTTAACAGAAATTGGACTTATCAGTTTAACGCCTTGAAAGTGGTATCTGTCTCTTTAAGAAGCTTCTGCTCTTTCTGACAATATGCCTGGAGCAAGTCATCGCTTTTGGGGGAAGAAAATTTCAAAACGTATATCTTAAACTAGTAGCAGAAAATTATTAGTTTAAAAACACTAAATTTACATGCTTCTAGATAAACAGTTTATTATTTCAGGTACATTTTGCTCAGTGTAATATTTTGCTGTCTTTGACTGCAGTTTAATGACAATTGATCATCTGCAAAGCATATTTTGCCATTTTCCTCAATTTTAAAGCTTTAAAAAAATAACTATTTGTCTAAGCATAGGTTAAACTAATCCAACTTGTACAAAAACAGTAAAACCATCAAAGAATTCATTAAATTATTATCTACATATACAGATCACATCAGGGGGTCGTGTTTATGTCCTCAATAAGCACAAGAACTCAAATCATCTACACTCAGTATAATTTAAAGCACCATACACCCCATAGCTACTCATAAAAAAGTGGATTATCTTTCCATTTCCCTCAGCTCTTGATGTTATGCAAACAAGATGGAGAGGGGAGAAATAAATCTGGTGACCGAGACGTCACGGCATCGACTTCTTTAAACAAGAAGAGCGAGATCTGTCGGGCTTTTTGTCCTAATATACTGCAGCTGATCTGCTCGGCTTTCTCAGCCTCATTCCATCTTTCATAAGATTATAACAGATTTTTAATAAGACACAGATTCCGCATTCCTCTGTGGACTGTAAATGCATGAGGGCGTCCAAATCTTATTGTTCACCCTCATCTTGAAACAATCTGATGATGACAAAAAGCCTGTGACACACACACGCCTGCCCACACACCCCCCCCCACACACACACACACAGACACAATGTTCTCATCAAGAACTGGGTTTAAGGAGAGGCTGGATGATGGTTTACACATTGCGCTTGAGCTCCAAGAAAACGAAGTTAGAGTTTTGGAAACTTTGAAGGAGATGATTAAAACTCATAAAGTTTTGTTTTGAATTATTGTTGAACCCGCTCTGTCGTGACGCTGATCTACTTCCAGGAACATACTGTGATGGTCTAGAGTTCAACCATGAGGGATTTCTTAAATTACATTTTTTTTTGTCTGTTCTTTGTTTTTATTAAAATTTGCACGTTTCCATTGTGTAAACTGACATTCCTGTGGTTGTATTAGGAGAACAAATATCCGAGATGATTCAGAGCCCAAGAGAAGGTACAAAATACTCTAATTTAAAGTGCTGAATCCGGCTGCAAGGTGGTTAGGGTTAGAAAGTCTTGAGTTCAGTAGCTGAGGTGTTTCTGCAGGGGGGAGATTTAGTGAGCGTTGGTTTGTCTCCAGATATAAACAAAAATATGATGAAGGCCATTCTTCAAAGTAGGAAAGACAAGTGAACTTGTCATTAAAATAAGGCAGAAAGGCTTTACTTTACTGTAGTTGTCCTTATCTTGTGGTGCGTTCACACCAAACACGTTTTGGTGTATATTCAAAGTCGAGGCATGTCGAAAGGCGTGTCGGACACGTGAAAATAGCTCTAGCCGTTGTTTTCTATTTGTTGGACACATTTGATGTGTAAAAGGCTCCAAACGCTTCCACTCATGCCACACTAAATGCTTGAAACGCGTCACGATGGGCCCTCAACGAGCTTCCATGTAGACTTTGATTGTAAACCAGACGCGCCTGGCGCATGAAATGTGCTTGGTGTGAACGCACCATTAGGGGCAAAGGCGACGCAATGTAGTGGTTAAAGCGGGCGCCCCGCATGCAGAGGTTGTATAAATGGTTTAAACAAAAAATCTGACCCGACTTTGTGCAACTTTTCTGCTCCACTGCTGAAGAATAAATGCAGAATAATGTTCTGCTTCTTGTTCTTTTAATTCTGCATAACAGACTTAGTATAAGCAGTTCTTTATCAAAAGACAGGGTCCTTCGAAGACCGCAAATAAACGCATTTTCGCATTTCCGTTACGCATTCTGTGACGCATTTCCGCTGTGATGTCACTGCGACTAGTCGACGTTGACTCGACTCTTATGTTGTAGTCGACTTTTAAAAATATGAAGTTGTTCATATATACAGTGCTTTTTTGGAAACCATAGCAACAAATATCCTTTCCTGTCCAACTCCTCAATGGTTCCTGGAAACATTGAAACTCGCTTTTGGGCAACAAACACTTTGGCTCGGTGTGTGGAAACACCCCTATTCCTCACTGTTTAGCATGGCGGAGGATCTGTGATGGAATGGGTCTGTTTCCATGGTAACATTTCACCATGAGTTAATGAACTCTTACCATTCACTCACCATACTATGTTACTGCTGCCCTGTGTATTGGAAACTTTTGTTTGCCTTTCACCACCACCAGAATGTCCCACAATGGATTATTGGTAGCCAGTGACATCAGAGGACATCAAACTTTAGTTAATTTAGGTTTACTGAAATAAAATTTGCCTTTTTAAATTCAGGTGTCTTAATTAAAATGTTAGATTCACCTTCTGGCCTGACAGGGATACTTTATTTTCTTCCCTCTTGTTTCTATTTTTTCCTCCCCCCAAAAAAGTGCTTAAATTAATTCCCATTGTTAATGGGGAAAGAAATAATTTAAAATATATTAAAAAGGCTAAACTGAATATTTATTTTTATCATTATTATTTTATTTATTCCAGCTGAAGGGAAGAACATTTATCTCTCCTAACAAGACTCAGATTTGCTGATTCCAGCCAGTAGGTGGCAATAAGAGGACAAACAGTTCGTCTGTATGTAATTATTTATTCTATATTGCTATATTAAAGTGTTTTTTTACATCCTACACCCATGGAAAAGTTTGCTAGACTTAGATGAACTGATAAAAACATATTTATTATTGTTATGGGATCTCTCTCTGCTGAACATGCAAAGCAAAATAGTTTTTTTGTTGCTTTTTGTTCATAGATAGGTAGAACTGTTTTTTTTTTTAACATTACTGGACTTTTATAGCATAATTATCCCTTTTCTCTTCTTTGAGGCACGTGACAGTTCCTAATGAATTGCTGGGATTATAACAAAGGCTTCAGAAATGCAGGAAAACCGTGTTTAAATATGTCTTGTGGGTCACCGCCAGCTCAACACTTCCTCACATCGCACAAACACTTGTGGGTAAGTAGACTTTTTTTGCTACATTCATGACCCTGTACATAGCAGAAATACATGACATGCAAATGAAAATGTTTAGTTCTCTGTAGTGTCAAATTTCCCTTCAATGCAAATAACCACGTATACACATGTGCTGTGACTTATGGGAGAGTCAGACACTGCTGAGTGGTTTCATTGTTGATGACAAGGGCCCCGTGAAGGAAGAAAAGGCTTCCTGTCTGTGATCTTGTTGTTGTGGAGACAGAAGGGCCCCCAGTAAAACAGATCATCCCGAATGCTTTGATGTTTAAGAGGAAAACCAAAAAAAGATTCTTAAACTGCCTCAGTTCGTCCACATGAAACAAACCATTGGCATAGTTTTGATGTTTTTTCTGTCGACAGCTTTCATCTGACTCGAAGCCTGGAAAAGAAATCTCTTCTTTAAAAACTTTTAAAAGCAGGAATTTGGGTGTTTAAAAAGAAACTCTTTGTTTGAGGCTGGAAATATTGAATTGTTCTGGGGAGACAAAGAGCTGCTCTTTATGTTGTTAAAGAGCTAAAAGAATATCCATAAAGGCAGTGCATTGAAGTTTTGACTGTGTACTTTATATTTTATGTCAATACCCGTCTTTTAAAGTTTAGTAGACCAGTTAAACATAATACTTTACATGTACTGGTACTGAAAACATCTACTTAACAAAAAAGGACAAGGAGGGTTTTGGTCTGACCTTGTTGTTATAAAACTCTATTTTCACTCTTGCAACTCTTTCCATTCATTTCAAAGCCAAAAATAGGATAGAAATTAAATATGCATCTGCAAAAAGAACTAAGCTCTTATTTTACGAAACTCATTTGTGAATTGGCTGAAGCTGTTCAGATGGTTGCATACAGTGACTCTCAAACATTCACACAAGAGAATTAGACCATAAAAATATTTGAGATGCCAAAATAATATTAAAAAAAAGTGAACTGACCCTTTACTACACCTCTGAAATCAAAGCAGCTTATAGAAGTTTATTTGTATAGTATTTTTCAGCAACAAAGCAATTCAAAGTGCTTTACATGATAAAAACAAAGACTATATCACATTGGGTTGACGTAATAATGAAAATTAACAATGAAAAGGGACGATGGCAGTAATAGTGACAGGAGTTTGTCCATCTCAGTCAGTGGCTTGTGGGATAGTCAACAACAAATCACTTGTCTTTCCCAGCAGCCATTGTACAGTACACCAATATAACCAGCTGACCAAATGTGCTGGAGCTCAGCTTGGGTTGCTGGGTAACAGGCTGTTGTTTGCTAGGGTGGTGTTTTTAAGCAGTAGCGACCCAAATGGAAGAACAAAAACATTCAAAGTACCGTCTGCCTCTGTCATTGTGTCCTTGGGCATGACTCTCTTCAACCACTTTTCCATTGCATGGCAGCCTCGCCTCTGGCAGTGTGCCTGAGGGAAGCCGTGGCTACTATCCAGTAGCTGCCACCACCAGTAGGTGAATGTGTGCATGACTGAAGAGTGTGAAAAGTTTTGGGGTCCTCTGGATTAGATAAAGTTCTATACAAGTACAATCCATTTACCGTTTAATGAAAAGTGGGATTGACATGTGACTTTAATTTAATTTTCTATTTAATTGAAACACCGCAATTGCAAAATTGTGTTGTTTTTTTTTCAACATTAGCAGAATGTGGACAGAGATTTGTTCACATTTGTAAAGTCACTCAGCTATTGGTGAGCGACTTTTAACTCTCTACACTGTACAGCTACCAAGTTCACACAAATATATGTGACATTGATTTCCTTAACTTTTCTGGGGTTTATAATCAGCCACTACCTCTTCTTAAATGACTTCTGTCAGTATGAGGACATATGAACCAACAACACTCCTGGACCATCTTAGTGATACCTCTTAGGACGTCTGATTGCTCTAACTACAGATCAAAGTGTAATTTGATAGCATCTTATTACCCTTTGCATTAGTTGCTCAAACCTGTCTGAACAAAGTGTAATCTGTTCCTTTTGATCTCAGCTGTCTAAAAGCTGCAGGAGTTGGCATGTATACATGTTTGTGTTTTGGTACCACTGATTGACAGAGGATGTTGCTCCAAGGTCATGTTTCCAAAGGTAGCAACTGTCTACATTTGATCTAAGGACAGTTTTGAGGGGCCAACCCTGAAGTCAGGAAGGGTTGTTTTGATCAGTGCTGATGTTTTTCATGCGCAGACATGTTTGTGCAGGGATTTCTAAGCACACATACACAAAGAAGACTGTGGTTAAGTCTGGCAAATACAGTTCTATTGACATAATCTCATAAAAATAATGTTTCACTAATATAATAGAAACTGACAATAAACTTCCAGAGGTTTTAGACTTCTTGGAACATCCCCTAAAGCATAGAAAGAGATGAGCGTGGGAGCCAGACTATCTGTATGAGGGAGGTGGTTGGAGCGTGAAGATTGATGGATTCTTAAAGCATGGCTATTGATGTGTGCTGCAGTTTTCCATGTGGACGGACAGATTTGTGGTTCGTGTGTGAAACAGAATTTGTCCCAGATTTTCTCTCTTCTTCTTCCTCCCTCTTTGCTCTCTTCTTCTCTCTGTTGGCTGTATTAAAAAAAAATAAGCTTTGATGTGGCATTCTCAGTGTTGTGACCACAAGCCCAAAAGGAACCAGATGCTCTTTGGACTGGCTTGTGGTAGATTGGCAAATATATAAGTAAAAAAAGAGGAAGAAAGACAAGATGGGCTGTGTTGGTGGGGGTAGACTTACTGTAAATTGAGCCACACTAAAGCAGGACTTAGTAGCATTACCGTCACCAAAAGTCAGAAGAGACTAATGGAGACATGAGCTGGAAATGCTCTTTGTGTGATTGTTTGTTTTTGGCACAAAACATAACATTGTCGGCATAGATGGGTGCTTTATTTTAAAACCAAAGCTGGAAAGATCAACATTTGAGGCCAGAAACATGAAAATGAAGAAACTTTGTAGTGGTAAAACAAAGCTACTTAGGAAGCCAACTTGAGGATTATTTTTACATTTCTAGACATGCACAGTTGTGATGAACCGAGAAGTGAAAGGACAGCGGATCACAGGTTAAAGTCAATAAAACATTTTTATTTAGCCCCAAAAAAAACTTGGGTGAATCAGATGATGTAATGCTAGAAATAATTATGCATTCTCTCTGTCTTGCTATTAAAGTTAAAGATTTGTTAAAGATTGAACGGGTTAGGATGGGTCTATGTGCAATACAAAACATGTTCATTAAATTTATTTGCACAAATCATTCTCAGATAATAAGCTGCTGCTGACCATGGCCCCAACTCAACATTTACACCGGCACATTAAAATGCCTGCAAACAGATGCGCAATTATAGAACCGTGCATCTGTGAAAAGCAGAAGTGGAGCCTCCTGCACAACTAACAAGAATGCAGCAAGTAGTTTCTGGATAGTCAACAACAAATCACTTTTCTTTTCTAGCAGACATTGTACAGCGCATACAGCAATAAAACCAGCTGACCAAACATGCTGGATATTAAGGTTATTAAGATTGTTTTATTGCACCTCAAAACCCAAAACTGGTTGCTGTTGCAACTTTAGTTTTTACATCGTGAAACTGGTATTTTGATAAATTTGTTTAGTATGCCCTAAAGTCAGTCTAAATGGAACTTTTATTTGTTCATGTGTGAGGGAAAACTGTAGTTTGATGCTTCTGTTTTATTTTTCTTCATAGCGTATATGGTGTGTTCAACACATTCTTTAAAGACGTGTTTTGAATCATTGTCAGCTGAGGATGCTACACTCTTTCTCAGTTACTAAAATGAATTTTAAAAACACAACTTTTGCAGTAGGAGATGTTAATGCTTCCTCTAAAGGACTGTGAAGTCTTCTGAACATGTGATGACGCAGTTGTTTCTCTATGTTCATCGGTCCTGTGCTTAAGAACCGTTCCGTCTGACCGCTGGGCCACCAACAACCACAGCATCAGCAGCAGCGCTGAACACAAGCCGAATCAAATCCATCCTTCCCCCGAAAAGGCCTGCACTGCACCATAGCATGAAACCTCGCAGCAGTTATGATTTATGACCGTCATGTGACACAGCAGATTGGCAGAAAGCCCACGCTGCTCCATCTCCAGCCACGTCCACAAAAACATGAAACCGTACATTAAGAATTTCCCCTGAGCGACTGGTGAGCAGAGACAAATTAGATGTATTTCCATCTAGATACTACAGTCCCAAATAGGCACTCTTTTTGCATGTCTCCTCTTCTTTTCATTTGCATTTTCCTACAGAGGTGTACATGATATGAAGTGTTTATCTTTACACATCAGATAACTGTTTATACAGAAAACCAGTCCAAAGCCAAGTAGCAGAAAGACGGGGCAATAGGTGAGTATTGCGATGTTTTGATTGGACAACAATCAAACCCAGTGTAGAATAAACAGAGAAGAAACATTGACTGATTGTGTTTATTAAAAATGAAGACAGATCAGGCTTTTTTTAACGAGCTGCAGAATCAGAACTTGTTTTATCGTCGAATCCGTAAACACAGAGGAGTTTGTCTTGCTGACATTAGAGCAGAGGCGTACTGACATCTTAGATATAAACAATGACCTGTTTGTACTGTTTGTACCAGAACCACATGAAACACATTAAAATCTCTCTGAAAGCTGAGAGAACATTTTGGTACCAAAAGAAAAACAGATTCCTAATTTTGGATTTTCCCCTTTAACAATCCAGTGCCATATTTGTGGATGCTGTCAGTTGGAAGGCAGAAACCTCTGGGTCCCACGTTGTGAAATGTGCTGAAGAAGTTAAACATGTGTCATGTTTTTAATTATAAATCTGCTTTGCTTTCTTTCCTCTGTTATAGGGCTTTATTTTCTGTTAATTTTCTTCTTTATAACCTGTAGCTAACCTCCAAATCAACTCTTTTTTTCCTCATAATCTTTTTAATTAGGGTTCTGTCTTTATGTTTCTGTGTGTCTTTTAGCATTTTCATGTAAACGTATTTAGTTGTATAATATTTTGCCTAAACTCATCTCCTATTTAGGTCAATTGTTGCCTAAGTTGTTGAAATTTTCTATTGGTTTCAGCAATGCAGCTTGGTACAACCTCATGTTCAGGTATGAAAATATTTGCTAGTCACTTTTTTGAAAAAGTCGCAATAGCATCTGAAAAAAATGTTGGATATTCGCCATTGATAACGTTACTTAATTAAGCACAATTCTATTGTTACAAGTCACTCCCCTCTGGATGCTGAATGCTTGAACCTGGAAGTTAGACTGATGACTTGCCCTCTCAGTTACGTTTCTAAGTAATTGGTTTCTCAGAAAGACTTAAAATTCAGTTCCCAGATCTTTTAATGTCCATCTTCTTTGCATCTTCGACAGTCATTTGGCATGAGGAAGGCTGCAACCTAGAGAGGATGCCAGTTTATCACAGGTCAAGAGGGGCACAGGACAAATAACTAAGCACACAAACTCATGCCTAAGAGCAGTTTAGAGTGAGTAATTAACCTAAACTCAACACAGAAAGAAAAAGGCAAGGATCTGAAATAAAAACCTTTTTTGCACAGTACCAAAGTTAACTACTGCACCACTCTGAGGCCAATCTTTTAACATGAAAAAATCTAAATGAGAAGGTGACGTTATAACAAAAACTCACAAACCTTGTCCTTCCTTGGTCAAACACTGTGAATCCCACAGCACTGACCTTCATAAACATACAGTAATCAGAACGAGAGTGTGTTGAAGCTGACATATTTTAAAGTCTGGACTTGATGTTCCACAAAAGCTTCTTCATTTCCTCATGATTAGACCTCAGCAAGACATATTTTACAAGCTATTGCAAGATGAGAAACAGTGATGATTTGCAGTAAAATAGGAACCATCTAATTTTCCCAAATGTTTGCATATAAATCAATAACATTTGGAAGAGCCTTCACTGTCAAAACAGAAATTCAGTCATATTGTTCAGATCAAATTTTATCTCTGTGAAGCCCTGACATAAATAAAATAATCAAGGTGTGTGATTAAAAGACGCTCAAGTCACTTAATAAATCCACTAAAACCAACGTTACAGACTGAGAGTTTAAGTGATGGACGCCTTCTTACCTCCCACCGTCATAATCGCGCCTCTCTGTCTTGTCAGAAACATCCCAAGAGTCTTTTTCACTGCCTCTTTTCTTCCTTTAGTGAGCAGAATATTCTTGAGGGACATAAAGCATTTATCAGCCATGCAGCTGCTTGTACCACCCAGGAGAAAATCCTTTGAACAAAAATAAGATGATAAATTGTATTTTACTTATTCGTAATCCTCTAACTCTTGTTAAGTGCGTGATATAAAGAATCTGTATCCAGCTGCTTTTAGAAATAAATTCTCAGTGTCTTTCTGTAAATCATAGATATATATATTTCAGATAAGTTGAAATTTAGTCTAATATTAAACTATTTTTCAAGTACTTGAAGTCTTTAAGGAAGAATTTGCAGTTCTGGCACTAGCTGCATTTACATTACATTCCGCTAATGTTGAAATTAAATAAGAAACCCAATTAAAACCACACATAAATGAGCTTGTTCAGATGATAAGTAAGTAAAAGCAAGCGTCTGCCTCTTTTTTTAATTGTGTTTCTATCATGTGAATTTATTTTCGTAATTTCAATTTTGCACAATTTTATGGTAAATGAAAATGCAACTTGTGAAGCATGTGTGACTTTTGTTGTGCCTCTGATAGATTTATTTCATGTGTATTGTAATAAAGTTCTAAAACTGTATGTTAGTCTTCTCAAACACAGAAGTTTTTGTTTTGTCCTATCATCGGTTCTTTTGTCTTTTTCTTTGCTTTTGAACAGCCTGATCACCTCAAGCTGAAAATTCAGTCCTTTAACTATTAAGTAGCTGAATTTTTCAGGGACCAGATCCGATTCTCCTGAACTGTCAGCTTCTTCAAACATTCAGCATGCCGAGTTGAAAGAATATTCATTGTTGTAGACTGAGAGTCCGCACAGCTTAGCATGAGATAAAATTAAATTATCAGATCATTGCTGCAACAGTTAAGCACTTGAGGAAATTATTTTCTGTTAAATATTTTTATAATTATTTTGTAGAAATCAGTTTTCACTTCAACATCAATTTTACATTATTGGTATAATAATTAAGGGTTTTTTCTTGTAAATTTTGGTCAAAAAAGCCTAATTTTGTTGATTTTGTTTGATTTGTAAAAACAATAAAAAGAGTAAAACATCCAGACACATTATTGACACTATTTGTAAAACATATAGAAATGCGGAATAAAAATGTACTTAAAGCTGTGTATCTTCCTATGGCATTGAAAGGCAGGAAACATGGCTGATAGTGTAATGGATGTTTTTAAATATATTATTTTTAAATTTGTATCTAAAGGCCAAAGTGTCTGTGTTCTCAGTCATGAGCCACTGGAAACAGTTCACACTTTATAACATTTCTTAACCACATCTAGGTTTTGCAAAGTGTTTTATACATTTTCTCTGTTTTTCTTTCAATGAGTCTCGCCAGTGAGCTCATTAAAGCTGACATATTTTCATTTTTATTTGTATTCAGGCAGTGAGAAAACCCAAGTCCCACCAGCAGTCATTTAGTCTGGACAAATACGCAGCAGGCTCATTTTAAAACGGGCTGTCGCTGAATTATTTTAGTGTCAAGATCCAGACATGAGCAGATGCCTGAAACTTTATGCTCACAAACGACACATACACATACACCATCTCTTGATGGTGAAGAGAAATCTATCTTCCTGATCTATTTAGTTTTAACGAATCTCCTCCTGTGTGAAGGGACCAGTTTCTGTAGAAAGATGCCTCCATCCATTGAACTTTTTGCCTAGGCAATGATCACTTTTTCTTTTGCAACATTAACCTGTGGTTCCAGCACTGCAAAAACACAAACGCCTATCAAGTATTTTTGTTTAGTTTCTAATGCAAATATCTTGGTATATTTGAGACAAGACAAAAGTAACTTAGAAGTAACTTTTCAGCAAGATATAGGAGCTTGTTTTAAGTTAACAATTAATTGGTATGGATGGAAAAATAACTAGTTCCACTAGCAGATTACTTTTTCTTATAACATGGGAAAGATATCTTGTTATAAATGAAATAATCTGTCAGTGGAACTATTACTTTTCTGTCAATAATAAGGAATTATTGACTTTAAAAAAAACTCTGGAATCTTGGTTAAAAGATACATGCAATTTAGTTTAATCTTATTTCAAGTGAATTAAGATATTTGAACCAGAAGTAAAACAAAAATACTTGGTCAAGATTTTGTGATTTTGCAGTGCATAGATAGATTTTTTTCTTTTACATGTTCTCCACTTATATGTTCTGACTGATTGCTCCAAAATAATGCATCGTGTGTATTTGTGGTTGGACATGTAGTATAAATCACAGGCTGTTTCCTGTGAGAGCTGCAGAGTCAGCCTGTATGCTGGCATCACAGACAGGGGCCCGTCAGATGAGGTCAGAGGCCCTCGAGCGGCACGGAGCCCACAGGAACCACAAAAATCCTCACTCCACCGTGGGACTGCGACGGCTTCGTTCACTTCTTGGTCATTTTTGAACGAAAAAAACTACGGTGCTGTATCATGCTTTTTATTGCATTTACAGTATTTGATCTTATTTTTAGTTGGAGCCATCAGTTCTCCTTTGCTTTCACTTTGTTCTTCTGATTCGAGCCACAGGGAGCAGCCGGTTCTCATCCACAACTGGAAAACGACCTCAGCAGTCCTGAAAACCGCCCAAGGTAAACGATCCATCAGAGGAAACATGACAGCTAATGGGTTCTGTGAGCGATTCGGGTTTGTTGTTAGGTTCCTGTTGCAAAGCCGGGTGTTTTCTTGTCAGCGCTGCATCACATCTCGCTTCATTTTCTGTCAATCAGAGCTTCAGGAAATAATCATTCATATTCAAACTGCTTATGTTGCTGCATTATATACACTAATTAGCAATAGTATGTACGCTGCTCTGCTTTTATCAGATTTCTCAAATTATAATCACAAATTTTAGTGTATTTTAATAGGATTTTGTGTGTTATACCAAAACAACATTGTTCCAAAAGGGGGCCTGTTATGTAAAATTTACCTTTTGCATGTTTTTATACTTCCATTTGGTTCTCTGCTGCTTCTAAAAACAGACAACTTTGTTTTTTAGTAATAAGATAATGTTTTTTTGGTGTCAGGAAAAAGAGCCGTTTCAAAAACCTCCTCACTATTAAGTCACAATCAATCCATACACGTTGTTTCCTAGCAACCTCAGCAGAGCTACACCCGTCACCTAGCAACCCAAGTGGAGTTTCAGGAAGTTTGATTGGCTGGTTTTACAGCTGTATGCGCTGTACAATGGCTGCTGGAAAAGAGAAGAGCTCTGTTGTTCTCTTACCATTCAGAAGCCACTTGCAGATTTCTTGTTGGTTGTGCATGTGGCTCTATCAATGCTTTGCAGAGATGTACGGTTGTATAGTTGCACATCTGTCGGCAGCCGTTTTCACATGCGAGTGTAAACATTGAGTTGGGGGCGTGGCCAGCAGAAGATTATGTGGATTTAAAGTGACAGGAGGTGCTAAATCAGCTCATTCTGAAACAAGATCAAAATAGGAAGAACTGACCAAACTGAATTCTCATTATCTAAGGATGAGAAAATGTAATCAGCATGTTTTGTGTATCCTATAGACCTATGCTAAACCTGTTTAAGGAAGCATAATAGGGCACTTTTAATTCCAAAGTGTAAAAAAGATTGTATCATTTTCTTCAAAAAATAAAATCTGAAAAGTGGCAGGCATTCCAGCTGAATTAGTACAATGCAGAGGAGTCTTTTGGACTCTGATTTTCTACCAGTTTTGTCTATCTGGCCCTGGGGCCTCTTATCATTTCTCGGTATGTCAGCAGTTGTACCAAGCTCTACATTTTCACATGGATCGAACAGCCTTCTTTGATATCTTCAAAATACTGGATTTTTAAAATGTAACTCTAATTTAAACTTCACAACTTGATCGCTGACCAGTTTGTTTCCTGGTCTGCATGATGCTGTTTGTTCTCTAAGGTCTTCACACAACAGCTGGATTTACACTGAGACAAAATCTGCTAATTAGATGACTATGCAAGTCACAATAATAAATTTATCTGGATATAAATTGCCACTGAAATAAATGATAACAGCGATAAATGATAACGTTGTTTTGAGATCATTTCCAAGTAACATAATGGCATAATAGTGCAAGTTCATGCTATCAAAGATCAATAAACCTTAGTTTTGTACACAATGTTTGCACTGGAAATGAGAAATATGTTAAATATCTAAAATAAAACACAAAAACAATAAATAAAACAGAAAGAAAACATGCATTATGGAGTCTCTATAAACAAAATAGCTCTTCAAGTAACATGAATTAATATTACCAAGCTTATTTTCATTTATTATGCAGTTAATTCATTAGTTGTAGTATTAGAGTAAAGGGAGGTGAATACAAATGCATGCCACACTTTCCTGCACTACATTGTGTTGGTTTGTCTGATAAAAATCGCTATAAAATATGCTGAAGTTTGTGGTTTTATTGTGACAAAACGTTAAAAAATGAAGAGTAGATATTCTTCTGGACAAAAGTTTGCTTTTAGAAATCAGAGTAGATTTGGTAATTTTCATGGATTGGTTGTTTTTTTATTTCGATTTCAAGGAACACCGACACCTTCATCCTAAGGGACAGTTTATCCTTGACCCAGGGAGCTTTTTCTTTTTTCACAGGAGCTCCACACAATAGGATCTCTTATTGCACATTTTCTGAGCCAGACCTCCCTCCTCTGTCTTCTCTCTCCGTTTCTCGGCTCCTGGCCTGGATTGATTTAACTGTGTAATATCTCTTCGAGGCAGCAGATGTTGGCTGTGTTGAAACTGAACTTGGAGCCAGCCGAGTTCAGGAGAACGTTCTCATGTTTCATTCAGTGTTTTTATTGTAATTTTTAAAAAAGAAGAATCACAGGTTTTCTGATGCGTTTAAAACAAATGATCTAAAACGGCTTGTTGGTTTGAATGACACAGTTTGAAGGACTCCTTCGGGAAGCAGAAACTCATGAAAACCAGATATTAGCAACATAATCTCCATGTATTTTGCTCCTAAGGAGTCAGATACAGCAAATCTCTTAAAGTTGTCTGCATCAACAGTTATTTGGGGGTTTTGAATACTTCTTTTGGTGCTTTTTGTGCTCAACCATGACTGCTTGATATGCAGTGTGTGCATGAAACAATGTTGAAACACAATGAAAGCATAGAAACTTAGCTGCATCATACTGTACTGCTGGATGTCTCCAAATGGAAACAGAAGGGGGCCGAAATATCATCCTGTGTCTGTATATTTTCTGACCTACATGTGATCCTGAAGGTTTATCCTCTTCATGTTGTTCAGTGTTTCGCTCTTTCACTGCAACTTCTGCTCCTGCCGACCCATGTCTGACACTATGAGATGGCTCTCGTTTGATTCCCCTTGCTTGTTTTCGGCTAATCTGATGTATCTAAGTAGATTTATTTGTCCCATAAACTGATTTTAAATCATCAGCAGAGTGCCAAAAAATCGATTCACATAAGAATCAGATTGTTTGTTTCTACGGTTCTGAATTGATTTAAAACGTCCCCGAAATCGATTTTAAAAAATAAAACAAAGCTGTCGGGCTCCGTTTTTGTAACTACGGGACGTTCTGACGTCACCAGATGGAAACACTGGAACGTGCGCATCACCGAAAAGCACCAAAACAAAGAGAAAGCTAAAAAAAAAAGAAAGAAAAAAAAGGCGATTCCACTAGCCAAAAGGAAATATATTTAGTGTTTTTGAAAAATACTGGTCTCATTAGTAGAGTTTGAATAAAGATACTGAACATCAAAATCTAAGAGATGGCAGTAGTGCAACATTAATGGATACGAGTTGCCGTCAAAATCTAATGAAGAAGAAGAAGTTCAACCGGCCGTCTTCTTTGAAGGCAAACTTTTGGATTAATTTAGGTTTTAACCGAATGCCAGGGAAGACCGCGCTTGACATGAGCTTCACTGAGTGAACTGATCTCAAAATGAATATTTAACTCTACGGAAACACCGCCATTAAATGGAGCAAAGCTACAGCTGAGCCAAGGTACGTCATACGTTACGCAAACGTTTGTTGCTGTGTTTAACAAGGAAATGCGCTTTATTGATATTTTACTGAAAATAGTCCCCTTCCTATAGCTGAAAAAACAGCGTTCAACATCAGGCTTTTGTATCCACAACAGACATAAAAACGGAAGTATTGTATTATGTAAATTTTGGTTACGATTCTGCACTAAATAACTACAAATGTCTATCAAATGGCTAAAAACGTCTGGATGAAAATTGCAACGCCATTGTCTGAACTCCATGACTGTTTCAGGGACTCATTGATTCCATCTAATCCTGGATTAATATTTAAAACTTGATATATGCCAAAAATACACTTTAATGTTTCGTTTAGTTATTCTGTCTTGCAAAGCACACTGCAGTAGGTCACGAGGAACCTTTACAAATCCATAGACTAAAGCAAAAATTATGAATAATTGTTTTTATTTGGAAAATCTAGTTTAAATTGAATCTGAGATAGTAAGAGATTCCCATCTATACCATTTACCAACACATAGCAGCACATATTGGGGAATGAAAGGTAGAGGATACATGTTTTCTTATTATTTCTATAAATTAAGATCTAAAAAGTGTGGTGTGTGCGTTTATATTCAGTCACAAAAGAGAACCACCTTCCCTACAGCTGCACAATCTTTGGAGTATGGTTCTATATTTGTACTTTCAATGCCCTCTTGCAAGGTGTTTTCTTAATATTTACAAGAAGAGGTGAAAAATATTCCCTTATTGTTTCAGAATGAGTTGTTTTAGGACCTCTTCTTACTTTAAACCTAAATAAGCTGCTGCAGGCCACATCCCCCAACTCAATGTTTACAGCGAAATTGAAATGACTGCAAACAAATACAACTGTACATCTTTGAAAAGCAAAAGTGGAGCCTCTTGCACAAGCAACAGCAAGTGACTTCTGGATGGTAAGTCAACAACAAAACACTTGTCTTTTCCAGCAACCATTGTACAGTTCATGCAGCAGTAAAATCAGCAGACCAAAAGTGCTGGAGCTCAGCTTGGGTTGCTAGGTAATGGTCCAGTGCCCATCGAATCTGACTTAACAATCTGGACGTTTTTGAAATGGCTCATTTTCCAGACACCAGAAAACATAAATTTACTGCCAAATGATGTCTGGGTGTGTTTTCTTTAAGTGCTTGGTTTGTTTTTAGAAGCAGCTGAGACCCAAATGGAAGTACAAAAACATGCAAAAAGCGGATTTTGCCTAATAAGTCCCCTGTAACATCTCATAACTCAGTGGGACTTTTATGCTCGACGTGCGCCTCTCCCTCCTCATTCCGCCTTTTACGGCACCCTGCAGACATGATGCGAGGGTCTGCAGCAAGACGCGAAGAAAACAGAAAACAGCAAACAGCAAAGTCATCCAGTTCTTTAGAACGCCGGCTTAATAAGAAGCAGAGAGACAGCAGCTTTGAAATGTCCCCGCACACATTCGTCTGCGCTGGCATGTTTGGCGACACTAATGAAGACGGCTTAATGCGAAAAACATGTTGGAGAGAAATCCATCAATCAGAGGCAAACTCATAATCAGCACAACTGAGTTTCTGTGACAATGTTTGACCCGAATGCAGCAGGTTTTCGGGTGGCTTACCGTCCCTTTGAGGGACTTTGACTATCAAAGCCGCTTCATTTCCACCTCATGTAGATCTCATTCCTGCTGCAGCACAAAGAGGGTGCAGCGATGCTTTGATTAGCCACAGAGGACAACAGAGGGGTCAGCACAGCAGAACAAGCCTCCAGCCTCTCCTCAATGCAGAGCTTCTTATTAATACCCCTCATGGGCTTCCTTCTAAATCCCGCATTTGTCCGGATCTTGCTCAACGGCTTTTCCGGTGAATGAGAAAAGAAGGACTCTGTAAGCTTGGAATCAGTCTCCCAGAGCGAGGACCCACGATTAGAGTAAAAAGAGCAAACACTGCGGAGCGTAGCAAGGACCAAGGAAGGCGGCAGTGAGGGGTTTAAGACTCCAAAGAATGGAAATTAATTAGAAGTCCCTCAGAGGAGCTTTGCTCTTCTGATTAAGGAGGAGGAGGATTAGAGGTTAATCACATGAAATACTGTTTTTGAATTGGTGGGGCCTCCGTCTCCCGGACTTCAGTGTCTGAGTGAAAACATGCACTTAGACCTCACACTGCAAACAATATCCCAGCGCCGCATCGCACAAAATGTGTTTGGATCAGAAACAGAAGATAAAATCCACTTCTTTCCAGAGTTGTGCCTTAAATCAGGGGTGCCCAAATTGTAGTTCGTGGGCCACTTGTGGCCCTTGAAGTGTTTTTTTTACGGCCGCTAAATATAATTCAAGAGTGGTGCAAATTTGCATGTGTTTTTAAAGGTGAGAGTCGTACACAAAAAAAATCAAATGGATAATATAAGCTAAAGCAAAATGTATTCTATAAAAATATGAGGAAAAAGTAATATAATTATGACAATAAAGTCAAAATAATACAAAAATAAAGTTGTAGTTTTAATATGACTTCCAATAAAGTCATATTATTACTACTTGATTCTTGAAATATTATGACTGTATTTTCATCATTACTATTTTATTGTGTTATTTTGACTTTATTTTTCTAATATGATTTTATTCTTGAAAAACTATGACTTCATTTCATATTATTATGACTTTATTTTAAAAATATTTCTTAGTCTGGCCTAGTATTCCTCTTGTATAGCTAAGCTTTTTGTCTTGCAGTTTAATTTTATATTATAAATGACCACAAACATCCAGCAAAGTTTTCTCAAATCACTCGTGGGTCTAAGTATAAATACTGCAAGAATTTTCAAATAATGACATGTATGAAGTATTTTTTGCCAACCATAGACAAATAATGTTTTAATTCAATAAAAAAAATTCCTCTGAATTTTTATGAAGTCAATTTTATTTATTTTTTACTTGTTTTAAATGTTTGTTTGTTTTGTGATACATGTTTTGCTTCTGTGTGTTTTTCTATAAGCATTTTTATAGCAATAACTTGTTTTTTCTTTTTTTTTTTTAAGTACCACAACATATTAAGCCAAGCAACTAATTAATTAAGACGCATGTGTCAATTAAAATTTGATTGTGTATATCAGTCCGAATTTAATTTATCGAATTCTGGCACATTTGGACTTCCATAGAATTATCACAAGTCGATAGCGCTGCACTTTTTTTTTCCTGTGCCGCCACAGAAACATGAGTACCATTTCCCCGTCACAGTCTGGACCTCAAATGGGGCACTAAAGTACAACCTCCACGCCCCTCGAGTCTCTCCCCGGGCGGGGCGATGACTCCGGTGTCTGGACTCACTTTTGAAACACTCCTCCGGGGCGCGGGGCGCATGAAGGACGCGACCATCCACCGAGCTGCCTCATTTAAAACGCTGCAGCGCTGAAAAGCGTTTGGACTCGCTTTTGGTTCCTATGTGCGCGTATTTTCCTGCGAACCTTGGATGGTTTTTATCTCTTGCCCAACGGGAGGCTTGTTTTCTGCCATGATGCTCGGATTTCGAAGGAGAATTTGCTCCAAACTCTGGATTAAACCGGGATTTCTGCGGGAATAACTAAAGAGGAAACAGAGCAAACCTGTCTATTGAGAAGCTGCTTTCAGGCTGGAGAAATGGAGCTTACTCCTGCAGTGTTTCTTGTCGCTTTTTTAGGTAACAAACTTTATTTTTTAATCACTTTTATTTTAATTTATCTTGATTTGCTGCAACAAAGAAGAGACTTAAATTCCACTTTATCCACCTGTAATTCCCATAACTTAATATGTGTAGAAAAGTAGAAATTATTCAAAAAGTGAAGCTTGTATGTTGTAATAATTCATTGCCCTCAGAGATATTATTGAAATAGTTAATTTATACTAAAATACTACATGAGACTCGTAAAAAAAAAAAAATTTAAAACAAAAATGTTACTATGGCTAAAACAGTCATAATGAAGACTGCTGAGGTGGTTCTCCAGCAGACCAATACAAGCAGGCTAAACCACAAAAAGTAATTGCTAAAGACTGTTTAGAGAGCTGTATCCAAGTATGCTAATGGGAAATTTAGTGGAAGTAAAAATGTGTTGGCAAAATGTGCACAAACAGATGCCCTGATGAAGATACGGATGGTGGTGAAATGCTTGTTTAATTTATGTTTACATAATAAATAAAGCTGAAAATGAATCAGTCCTACTTCATCTCCACACCTGTTTATTTGGCTGTCAAGCACCTGTCTGTTATTATTTGGGTAAATAATCCTTCCTTCCTTCTCTCTCTCTTTCTCTCTCTCTTTCTCTCTCTCTCTCTCTGTATATATATATATATATATATATATATATATATATATATGTTGTCAAGAGGAAGATGAGACTCCAAATCCAACAATGCAAAGCCCCATAAGATTTTCTGAAATATGTGTTTAAAAAAAATATAGTTTCCTGTGCAATTCAAAACTCTCTATTCCAATAATCTTGGTATCAAAATTACAGCAGCTGCTATAGTTTCAGAGAAAATAAGGATAGAACGTAAAATAATTTGGATACTTTTGCCACTCGAAATCTTTTTTTTTTTTTGCATTATACAGTAATA
This sequence comes from Xiphophorus couchianus, assembly GCF_001444195.1. NCBI lineage: Eukaryota > Metazoa > Chordata > Actinopteri > Cyprinodontiformes > Poeciliidae > Xiphophorus > Xiphophorus couchianus. The sequence continues at coordinate 22,346,856 of NC_040233.1, forward strand.
CAGTCTTAACCTTTTATAAATATTATAAATAAGGTTACGGACATTTGTAAAACATACATTCACATTGTCTGTGCAAAGATAGATAAAACTCAGGTAAAATACAGCAATTTACAGAAGTTTTAGTAAAAGAAAAAAAAATACCTAGGCATTTTGCCATTGGCACCATCTACAAACTGGGGATTTCCAGTGTTTTCACTTACTAAACTTATATTTACATGTCTAAAATTGCTTTAAAAAAATGTTTTTGGAAATTCAGTGTAAAAACAAAAAAGTAAAACAAATCCATTCACTTTTTTGTGGGTAAAAAAAGAAAGCCCCTCAAATCCATACTCTTTTTTTTTTTTTTTGGCACTTCTGGTACTCCCTACAGTGCCTTTTTGATGAAGGTTCATGGTTACTGGTGTCTGTCCCGCAGCCCCAAATTCTTCCTGCTCAACTCAAACGCTTTTAATCAGCTTCTAGCCAAGTCTGGCGTTTCCACGGCTACCACGGTTCCGCGGTCTCCACGGTTACCAAATATGTTTGTTTCACTGAGTGGACCGCAGTAATTCATGTAAAACGAGCCCCCTGACTCAGCATTTAGTGCAGTTCACTGGACATTTTTTTTCATCAAGCGGACATATTTGTATTCAAAATCTTTTCTTAGTAATGTGTAAGATTAAAATCTTCTAAAAAAGCTTAATTAACCACAAGAAATGGTTGAAATATGTCAGTTTGTGTGCGATTTAACCCTTGAATTGAACTACAGCAGTAAACTAGTGATTGTTGCACCTGTTTATCAGCAGGTTTGAATAATAACGCCTCCTCAGTGAGTCATGTTGGAAGGTCAGAGGGCATCACCAGGCAGTTCTGCAGATGAAAGCTCTGCGGGTTAAGAGCCACTTTAAACATCCGTTCCTGATAAAACCCGTGTCTGAGCGGCGCTGGATTATGGGCCTACCCTTGACCCGCTCCATCTGCTGCAGATGACAGTACAAAGCAGCGTTTTGGCAGCAAACTTAAAGAACTGCCGGAGATAAAAAGGACGCCTCGGCGTTCCACTTATTCTTAAGTGTGTTTCAGTGCCTTAAAGTCTCAATTAAGTGGTGTGTTATTGCAGGTTTTCACAGCGGCAACAAAAATGGTCTGTCAGTGTGGATTACAATGTGCTGGGAATTTATTGGAGGAGAAAAACCTCAGAGCTCACATGCAGAGTGTTTTTAAAAGCAGAAATGGAAGATTAACAAACTGTGAAGTCATATTTTCATGAACCTTTAAACAGGGCTGGATAATATGACTTAAGAATAATGGATCCAATTCCCAATTTTAATCCATTTTTGTGCAGTTTTTCCAAAAACGAAATGACAGAAAATATTTTTTTAAAGTGGCTTTTCTTTCAATCATTGCTTCTGTGAGTTGTACAATGTAGTTTTAGGGCCAGGATATGGTAATTTTTGTTTAATTACAAGAAGATAGTCATAATAATAGCAGAATAAAGATGCAATTTTACCAAGAGAATGTATTAAAGTTACAAAAAAAAGTTGTTTAATGGAAAAAAGCATAGATAATTAATCTCAAAAACTTTCATTCATTCCACTAATATTTGGACTTTATTGTCATATAATTTTATTATTGTCACATTTTGACTTTATTTGTGTAAAAAAAGAAAAAAACACATATATATTATATTTTGTCTTTTTCTTGATCTAAATTCAAATTCCAAATAAATAAATGGCTGTTTGTGAAAACAAGATGGCCGCCCTGGGCGCGATGACATCACTCTGAACAGTGGAAACACATTAGTGACGCAACATTACACAATTTTCCAAGAATGAAATCTTCAAAAAGCAAAAATATCCAACCAAGAAATGAAAAAATATCTTTCTAATAAAAAGGTCTGCATTGCTGTAACTACATCTAGCCTTTATTAGTGTGTTGTAAGATGAAAACACCAAACGTTTAACTTTTTATTGCTTTAGTTGTCGTGAAAAAAAATCTGATGCCGCATATTTGATGGGAACGTTGAGAGACTGAAATGCTGAATCAGTCTTTTGAGCCTAAATTAATCTTTTCAGACAATGTTATTTTAGTCCACACTAAATAAATTTGAGTCCAAATGGGGCTTCACTTTTCAGATTTTATAAAAGCAGTGAAGATTCAGCTCAAGTGGTTTTCTGAGACCAAACACCCAGCAGCCAGAGAAGCATCTGTTTCTGTGCAAACACGTGTTAGAGATGGGAGAGGAGGGTCAATACGAGGCCTCGAGTTGACATTAATGTGGTAAAATGAGATATCTAGCTTTTATGTCTTATTTCTATTGCTAAAGTTACATTTTTTTGTGCTCATTTAATTCAAAACAGAAACTTTTTTATTCCATCTGCTTTGACGTGAACAGTAAACTCGCTCATGTTTATTATTTGCATCAAAATAATAAAAACCAGACAAACATCTGCATGTTTTGTTCTGTAATAACTACAAATGCATATTCAAATTTTAATTGACATTTGCATCTAAATTCACAAATTATATTGTGGCACTTTTCTGGTAATTATTGCTATAAAAATGTTGATTAAAAAACAGGAAGCAAAAAATGTTTAAAAACATAAACCAGAAAGAACATTCAAAATAAGTAAAATAGGGTAAAAAAAAAAAATTTGACATCGTAAATTCAGAGTAATTTTTCTATTTAAAGAAAATTTGTACAAGAAGACGTACAAATCTTAGAAGAAGATGTAATACTTAATTCGACGGTGTTCAAAGTGTGGCCATGGGGCCATTTGTGGCCCCTGAAATGATTTTGTTTGGCCATGACTACAATTCAGGAATGGTGAATAACCTGGCTAACAATATAAAAAACAACTGATGACCTTATCTGTCTACCTAGCTAGCTGGCCAGCCGGCCCTTCTGTTCTATCTAATATAATCTAAGTAATGTTTCCAGAGGTCATCAAAGGTCAATCCGTGCCCCCACATTTACAAAATCAAACAAATTTTGTGTCTATCACATTTTGGCTGCACAAACGTAGCTAAATTAATTTCTATCAATTTTGTTTCGGAATGGCATGTTGACCCCTGGTGACCCCTGGAACCTTTTTTTTCATATAGATGTTAAAAATTATAACGACACAAAACATTTGCTGCACAAATGTAGCACAGTTTATTTTCTCTGTACTTTGTTTGATTTGATAAACGTGGACTTGCAGGTTGACCTTTGTTGACCTCTGGAAACATTTATTGATATTTTTTTAAATGATATTGATGAGATTTTAGTCCTTTCAGAATGAGATGTTTTAGGATGTCCTGTCACTTTAAATCCAAATAAGCTGCCGCTGGCCACGCCCACAAATCAATGTTCACACTCATACCTGAAAATGGCTGCAGACAGATGCACAATTATGCAGTTATACAACCATACATCTTTGAAAAGCAAAAGTGGAGCCTCCTGCACCACCAACAAGAATGCAGCAAGTGGTTTCTGAATGGGAAGTCAACAACAAAACAGACCAATTGACCAAGTGTACTGGAGCTCAGCTTGGGTTGCTAGGTAACAGGCTGGACTTGTCTGGAGTTGCTAGGTAACACTGTGACTGGGAACGGCTCGTTTCCAGACACCAAAAAACATGAACTTATTGCCAAGAAATGGCTGTGTGGATTTTTTTTAAGAGCTGGAGCTGTTTTTGGAAGCAGCTGAGACCCAAGAAAATAAAAAAAACATGAAAAATGTAAATTTTACACATTAGGTCCCCTTTAAAGAAAATCATTTGAACTCCAGTAGAGTCTAAATATCGCCAATAAATTAAATATTTTAAAGTTGGTTTCATTTTCTCCCTGATCTGAGATAAAACAAACAAAAGTCCGTTGTGTGGCTCCCACTCCGGCTCTTTGGACTTTTTTTTTTTTTTTTGACTCGGCTGCTGTCAGAGCTCCCAGTGCTCTTACCTCACCAGTGGGATCAGGCCAACTGGAAATGTTCGCTGTGGTTTAGAGCTCTGGGAGTTTTGTGGTCTCTTTGATTCGAGGTAGAGTGCAACAGCTTGGGAAAGCAGCAGCAGCAGAAAACGTCTCAGTTGTTATGTTTATTGCCTTAATGACGAGAGAGAAGTTAAAAAAGATGGCGCTCCGCTCTCCGGTGCATCCGTCACCTGAGGAAGACGCATGAGACTTCAAACGGGGAACGTATCGGCTCCTTATAATCATTTCCTCATTTATATCCCAGTCGGTCTGGTTCCCATTTGGGAGTTGGTTCCCATTTGGCTTTAACGTAAAAAGATTTGTTACTCTGATTTAAAACTGGTTTACATCTCATTATGATGCTGAGATTTTTAGTAGGTTTGGGCAGTGCTGCTAACTTTAGATCGCAGCTTAAGGAGATAAATTAGACAAAATATTCCACTTATTTGCCAGAAAATAAGATTAGACGCTTCAGACGACAGGGAAGTAATAAAAATAGGGAATTTTCTTAAAGGTATGTGAAGTAAGGCTGAAACGATTAATTGTGATGACTCGATTATTACAATAGTTGTCAACTAATTTAGTAATTGATTAATTGTTAGAGTGTGCAGACTCAAAAAAAATCTATTTGGTAAAATAACAACAAACTCAGAGCGGTAATTAAATAAAAACTTTACAGAAAATATATGAATTTTGCATTTAAAATTTAAAAACAACCTTTGTCTCAAATTATGCTCCACCTAAAACTCCTCAGCCAACATAGCTTTAGCTTCATCAGAAAAAAATATGCTAGTAAGCACATTTTCAATTCAATTATTAATCACTTAATCCCAAAAAATAGTCAATAAATTATCCATACACCATATTGATAAGTCAAGCAGAAAGAGCTGAGCTTTTGTTGATGTTAGAAGTAGTGTTTCGCATTTCCTACAAATGATGAAACACTAAATTACTAATATGTTAGTGCATATTTTATGTAAAAATATTTTTTAAAAGTGTAAATGGTTAAATGGAAAATGTGCGGAAAGTTCCATTTTTTAGTAATTAATACAATAAACTACTTAAATAATTGTTTTAAGGAAAACTACTAAAATCATTATTGTAATCGATTATTGATATTTGCTGATTTCTGTCGCATTGCTGATGTCAGTCACGTTTATTTTTATAGCATTTTGAGCAATATGGCAGTTCAAAGTGCTTTACATCATAAAAACAGAAGAAGTCATAAAAACAATATATAGTCAAGGATCGAGAAACATTTTGACGAGTTCCATGTTTGCATCTGATTGGTTCTGGTACCAGAAGCTCCCAGTTGGACTTCCATGCTGTATTTTAATTTGCCCACTTTAATATTTTATTTTTTTTCTGTCACTTACAGTTCAGTTTATCAGATTTCAATCAGCTTTATTACCATGATAAAGACAATTCAGTTACAAACATACTTTATTTAACCCTAAAGGAAATTAAATGTTATCATAACTTCTATCATCCAGTTGTTGTGGATCTCCACTAGCAGTCAGTCTTGCAATGACTCTAAAAAGGCCTCTGACTGAAGACTGTTGCTGTATGACTGTCATGCTAACATCTAATTATCCAGGAAACAGAGACAATATTCCACAGTAACATGTCCTAAATGACACCATCAGCTGTTGGCTAACACTGCTAATCCACCGCATTTGCTTTTGACACGCTCTGTTCCTAAACTGAGTTGAGTAATTACTAGTTACATTTATTGGAGTAACTTTTGGGGGGGAAAAATACATTTAGGAGTATTTTTACTACTTTTTACTTTTGCTTGAATGATTTTATTATGAAGTTTTTTTTCTCCCCTCCAGGGGGTCTTTTTGTGGGTTCTAGTGTCCCTTATATGAATGTAGGCTGACAGGAAAGGGGGAAGGAGAGGAGGGAAGACATGCAGCAAATGTTGCCAGGTCCTGAAATCTGCGACGGCCAAGTCGAGGTCTCCAAAAGTGGGTCGTGCTATCCCCTACTCCACCACAACACGCCCCGTTATGAAGTATTTTTACTGGATTTTCTACCCACTGAATGAAAAACAAACATGTTTTAACCAAAAATTCACCAGACACAGACACACACCTGCAGTTTTTGATAGAAATTGATTTGGAAAAAAATTATTTTGCCTGATTTTCTTATTTTGTAATTATGTTATATATATGAATTATTTAAAATATCAAAATCTTCACATAATTTTATCTTTTGGTGCATCTGAGAATGTAATTTTTAAATATTAAATTATGTTTTGATCAGTTACTCAGTACTTGAGTTTCCTTTTTACCAAATACATTTTTATTCTTACTTGAGTAACTTCTTCTATGGCTACTTTTTACTTGAGTAAAAATGTGTTGACTTATCACAACTCCATTCACACCAGCTCTGCTTGGTTCGCTTTAATCAAATTCCTGTTCGTTTGTCTAGAAAGTCCGGTTCATTTGGGGAAGTGTGAATGTATAATAGAACTCTGATGCAGATCAAAAATGCAAAATTTAGTAAACCTGCAAGTGAACTGGTGCGGTTTGAATGCATATGTGAAAGCCAACTGGAGCGCAGACCGCTCCAAAAGCAGGAAGTGGACTAGCGCAGGGCATTATGGGTAAATATAACCAAAACAAACGCACAAATCTAGCGCTACAGGAAGAAATGGCTCTTTGAACAAAGACAAAAAAGAAATCTTGTACACGCTAAAATCTGACACGACTTCATGTTTGTTTACATTTTGTGAAAAAGGAAAGGAAGAAGGTTGTGCTCATGTCTTCTTCTGATGTTTTATATGTCATTTCCTTCAATGGTTCATGGTGCAGCGCCCCCACAGGTGAGGAGGGGAACAGGTTTTCCAAAGGGTTTGGTTTGTTTGACTCAGTGCAGTGTGAAAGAGAACCACAGCAGCTGAAAATGTCACAAATGTTACAACTTTGGTCCCCAATTGAACTGAATTTACCAGACTAACAGGTGTGAAAACGCTTAGTTTACATTAATATTATCATTATTTGTGTTTTCTGAAATAGTTTGGAGGTGCAAACAACAAACAGTGCAGCTTCTTAAAACTATATTGCTTTTTGATTTGTTTATTTTTCAGGCCAATTTGGTGTCAAACAACTGGAGGCAGCTTCGGCTTTCTCTGGGCTTTTGGTTTCTTTTAATAAAATGGGTTTTTTGTCCGTCCTTGCCTCATTAGTCTCAAATTAAAAACACAGAGCAACCTGCAGTGGCATTCCAGGGCATTGGATGATACTTCCAGGCGAGTCAGGTCTGATAGAAAGAGTTTAGAGCCAAGTCTTCATATTTCAAGGTAGATTTTTATGATATGGGGTATTACATGGAATAAAACCTGAGAGGAATGTGAGCCTCAGGGCTGGTCTTTGTCTGTGGGCTTTGAAAATGCTTTCATTTCCGACATTTTATCCCGACAGGCTCATTCCAGCGCTGAGGTTATTGTTTTCCGTTTGGTTGGACGGAAAGCGGGCCAGCAGAACTCAGACATAAAGCTTTAAACTGTTTATTCATCTTGATCAGACACATTTTTCATTTAGAAGAGGCGTCACTGATGTGTCTGCTTGGTTTAAGATGATTAAATTAAGAACTCAAAAGAAGTTCAAAACAGCTCAGTCAATTAAAACCACGAGTAAAGCTTTAAACAATGGTCCTTTCATTTTTTGATTTTGCTCTAATTTACCTTTTATGAGTCCTGCACAGTTAATTTAGTAGAGCATAAAACCCCACAGTTGCTTTGAGCACTGGGTGATAAATCAATTTTATTGATTAATTGAGTTTTCTGTTTTTGAAGATTTAATTTTTGGAAAATTAGGGGGGGTTTTTCCACCAATTTATTCCTTGTGCTTCCATAGTTCATAGTGATGTCAGTCTAAATGTAATTGTGTTGTTTTTCCCTCAGTTTGGGCTGAAGGCTCCTCTCTGCCTCACTCCAGTCATCGCTCTCTGAAGAAAACCTTCGGTCCTTCGTCCAGAGACTCGCTATGCAACCACATGCTGAAGCATCTCCACAGTGGAGCCCGAATCACCGTGCAGATGCCTCCCGACGTGGAGGGCCACTGGGTGTCCACTAGGTTAGCTGGATTTCCTGCTAGCTATTTTACACAAAGGGCTGAATTAGGCCTGCAAGATATGGTTATTTTACCAATTGATTAATCTATCAATTATCCTGACAATAAATCGACTCATTAGAGTTTTAAAAAATGGCACAATCTACAAATTTGCATTTAACCACTTGAGCCTTTTTAAAAATGTTAAAAGATGCAAATAGACTAGTAATTCAATTGCTTTTTAAATAAGATTTTATTGGCTAAAATGCAATAATATAGCATTTTAGACTATATTAATGCACATATACCTTGCACATGTACAGAGCTAAATAACTTCTATTTTACTGTCAGTCCTGCACTTTATATTTTATATTTAGATTTATATTCATATTTTATACTGTATTTTATTTTATTCTGGAGTAATCTCACAACATTGGAAGCTCAAAACACTGTCCTGAGCCGTATGCAACGAAATTTCGTTCTGTATACACCCTGTGCATGTAAAATGACAATAAAGTCAGTCTAAGTCTAAGTCTAAGTCTAAAATGCTATATTTTAGTATTTTAGCCAATAAAATGCTAAAATACAGCTAGCTTCCAAACTAGCATTTAGCTAGCACCAAATGCTAGTTTTTGGAAAGGTTAGCTAGCTTGCAAACACAAGCTAGTTTTAGTTTTTATTTTATGGTGAATTTAATTAATTATTTAATGATGTATGTATTTATTTAAATCATTTAATTGTTGATTTTTTTTAGTCTATGTGCTCCATCTAAAGATTTATCGATTTTCTAAATTACTTGAAGATTACTTTAATAATCTTTAAAGCCCTAAAACATTTATTTAATTTTGGCCCTTTTGGCCCTCCATACTTACCTTCATAGCAACGCATGAAGCAACGCATTAAAATATCGCAATGTTTTAGTTTTAAGCAATGTCCGTTATTTTTGTCTGTATACTGCAGTTAACGATTGATCGATTTACTAAGTTGATGATTATTTCAATAATCAATTAATCACAATTAAACCGTTAATCGTTTCATCCCTAGTTTTAATTCATGCTCTGGGTAAAAATGTGGACTGTAATGTAATTTTGAACATGAACTTTCATAAGTTTCATGTGACTTCCTGTGTGTTTGTTGCAGCTGTGAGGTCAGACCTGGCCCAGAGTTTCTGACCCGCTCCTACAGGTTTTACCCCAACAACACCTTCCAGGCCCACCAGTTTTACTACGAAGACAACCACTGCACCAAACCCACCTACACGCTGGTCATCAGCGGCCGCCTGCGCCTGCGCCAGGCCTCCTGGATAGTCCGGGGCGGCACAGAGGCAGAGTACCAACTCCACCAGGTCCAGACCGTGCCTCACACCGCCGCTAAGGCCAAAGAGCTGAGCGAGCGGCTCGGCCGCAGCTGCAGGGGGGCCGCGAGGGGCCCCTGGGAGCCCGGCGTGATGTACGAGCTGTGGAACGAAGAGGGAGGCTTCGACTGCTCCAAAGAGCTGAACTTCACCATGCACGAGCTGCAGCTGCTGCGGGTGGAGAAGCAGTACCTGCATCACAACCTGGATCACCTGGTGGAGGAGCTGTTCCTGGGAGACATCCACACTGAGCCGTCGCAGAGGCTCTACTACAAACCGTCCAGCTACCAGATCCCCCTGCAGAACGCCAAGGTTGGTTCTTAAAACAAAAAAAAGGGTGACCTGTGCTGTTTTTGGGTCTTTATTTGGATATTTTTTTAAACAAATTTGATTATATCCAGTTAACTGAGGATGGATTTACCTGCATTTCCATAACCAGTAGCCATGTTGACCATTAAAACTGGGGCATGTAACCTTTACAAAGATAATAGTAGATAAACAATGACGCTATTTATTCATAACTGAAGTAACTGTCTTGAATGTTAGTTCAAGCTAACCAGCATTCAGGGTAATTAGCTAAAGCTAACTGGGTGAATGATAACTAGCTTTCAACCCATGTTGGTTTACATTGAAGCTAGCTGGGTTGAAAACTAGTTAGCATTGAACCTCGTTAGCTTCAATACAAACCAGTTTTGAAGCTAACTAGTATTGAAGCTATGAAGCTAACTTGAATTTACTCTTTGGTAAAAGAATAAAATGATGGACGGTCATTTTTTATCATTGGTAGATAAACAAAAATATTGTTATTTGTAAATAAATAATGACAATGTTTATCCATAAACTAGCATTGAAGCTAGCATTCAAATTAGCTTAAATGCTAGCCAGGATTTAGCGAAGACTAACTTGAATTTAGTCTTCGCTAAAAGTTAGCTTGAATGATCATGCTAACTGGCTTGAACATCCAAGACCTAACATAGCCTAACATATGGAAAGGGGAGAGTGTGAGCTGCGCCTACACAAGCATGATTGACAGCGCTAACACCCACTCTGATTGGTTGTATCTACTGTAGTTAGGAATGGGAGAAGGCAGATTAGTTCAATCTTTTCATAAATGTAATTTCATACTAAACTGTCATGACAGTTTTAACAAATAAGTAAAAAAAAAATATATAAAAGTCACATACTGTGTCTTTAAGGATTGAAATGAAAGTGTTCATGAACTTATTTGTTTAATATCTTCAATATGTAGTTCAAATAAATTGAGGAAGGCTCTCCCTGGTGTCATTAAATGTCAGAAGAATCTCACTTTTCACCACCAAAGTTTCTTCCTTTATGCAAAGGAATTGCAGTAACTCCGTATGTTAGTGTATGTTAATATAAACTAAGCAGAAACTGTGTTGATTTAATCTCAAATCCAAAGCTTCTGCTGTGCTGACAGGATGTAATTTCTCTGTTTACATTGCTGAACGGGAGTTTCCCTGCTGGCTACAAACTCCTGAGTGATGTTTTCACTGTCACAGTCCGCCAAGAATACAATGAAATCTTGCCGGAGCCAGATGTCTAAATAAATACCCTTTCCACCGGGATAATGGGCTTCGGTGTTGCAGATCAGAGCGTGGAAGGATCACACGGTCTTCCCTGTTGAGCCGAAAAGACCACAGCCGTATTGACACCCCCTTTGACCTGAAGAGGCGCAGTGTGAAGCCGGGGAATATCTCTGGGACCAATTAAACACGCCACATTCGTAGAATCTGCGTTAAATACTCCAGAAAACTGGGTCTGGTTTCAGGCTCGAGACAAAGAGTGTTTCCAAACCTGACCCTCGGTTCAGTCATGAACGCCAAGAGGAAGTTAATTTGCCTTGAAGTGAAAGGAGCAGCAATATGTAAAATTTACTTTTTTGAGCTTTACATCATGTTATAATGTTATCCACTCATCAAAAACACACCTGGAGTGTTGAGAAGTCCTTTAATCTCCATGGCAACCATTCAGCTGTGGAAAACCCCCGGGTGGACCAAGCTCCGCCTCCGAGGCACAACTCCTCCCATGATCTACCAAGCTTCTGCCTTACAGAGCAGCCCTTCTTCCTTCAGCTCCTTCAGACTAGCCAGCAGCAATTAGCAAACTCTTGGTGGAACATCTGCTGAGCTTATTATATGAGCTACTTCTTCATGAAATGTTGATTAAAAAAAACATTGTTAGAGCGATAATAGAGGAGTAAAGTAAAATGTATTTTAAATCATATTTGATATATATATATATATATATATATATCATTTTTTTAAGGCCTGAAAGTCACTTGTAGACCTGTCATAAATTAATTAATCTTTTTTAAACTTTTTAAAGTTTTTCTCCTTTCTCTGTTTCTACCAAAAACTGGATGATGAAAGTCTTCAATTTAGTGTTTTGGTTTCAACTAGCCCTTTTTTTGAAGGACAATTTTGTTTACAGAGACTGTATGATTACTTTTATTTGTTGTTTCTGTTGCTCTATTCACTTTGAATATTTAATGTCTTCCAGTTCCAGAGTTAAAGTTTATTCATCTTTGAGAATGTGTTCTTGCGTTATTATTCTATTACCATTATATTTATTGAAAATGGTCTCAAACAACAACAACATTATCGTTTATTGCAATAACTTTTTTGAAAATTTATCGTCCAGAAAACATTGTTATTGTGACAGGCCTGGTTATTTAACTATAAAGTAACACTGTGTGCCTTGAAAACACATAATACTGCCTCTTTAAAAAAAAAAGAGTAATGAATGGAGTTAGATTTATCTCAGCACAGACGACGTTAAGCTAACATTTTAATTCAACAACAAACCTATCTGGATATGTTTTCCAGTTATATTTTTAAGCTCAAATGCATGAACTAATCCATGTTTTCTTAAAATCCTATTAATCTTTATTCATATACAGAAAGTATTGCTTAATCTTGTGAACAAACAGTAAATTTGTTTCTAATTGTCTTGTTTCTTTGTGATTAAAAAGGCTCTGCTGCTCGGCTCGCCCTCCTCTTCAAGCTGCAACATTTTTCATTTTTACTCGGGGGTTTTTAGTGACGATCCGATCCATTAATTTTAAGCTGCTGTACCCAGAACTGGTCCCACCCCAGAACCCTTGCTGGTGCCAGTATGTTCATTTGTGGTTACTGGGTGGAACTCGGCGGTGATGCAAGAGAGAATTTTGTTTCTTTCATTTTCTCTCGCCCGGCTGCAGCGCTACGTCACCGAGGGAGACGAACTTTGTAATCATCTATTCTGGGTCGCAACCGCTGCTCTTATTTTGTCGCCTACATTCAGAAATTTTACTGGAAATCATTTATATTTGAAAAAAATACTGTTTCTAAGGACCTGCGGGACTCTATTTAAATGAAATTAGGGTTAGAAATTCACTTTATTTCTGCATTACTTAAAAAATTTTATTTTTAATGTAGTTTTTAATATTCACCTGGCTATTCATTAAGTTTGTTTGCTGTTTCTAGTTTATATCTTACAAAGCTCAATTAATAAATTAAATCTTATGATGTTTTAAATAAGTTTTATTATTCTTATATTGGTTATTGCTTTTATTGTCATTTTGTAGCATTTAAAGTACATTTTATAAAATGTTATTATTATTAAAACAGCATAATTCATAGATATTTTCTTAATTTAATTTATGATAACACAATAATCTGCAACAGAGAAAACAAGATGGTTTACAGTTAGGGCTGAAACGATTAATTGATTATTGAAATAATCGTCAACTAATTGAGGAATCGATTAATCGTCAACAGGAGTATAAAAAAGGTTATTTGATGGAAGAACAAAATATTCAAAGCAGTAACTAAGTCAAAACTGTACAAAAATATATAGATTTTTTATTTACGATTTTTTAAAAAGGTTTTTAAATAAAAGGTTACCACAATAAGTAGGCCTGTCATGATAACAAATTTTACTGGATGATAAATTGTCCCAGAAATTATTGCAATAATCAATAATTTTGTTTTGAGAACACCTTCAAGCAATAAACTTTAACTTTATGAACTAAGATGTGTTAAATATCCCAGAAATAAATTAACAAGACGACTAAAAACGATAAATAAAACAGAAATTAAAACCACACTCAACCGAAACCATAAATGAAATGGTTTACGAAGTCTCTGTTGATAAAATTGCTGTCAATCATCGGCAATTTTCGGCATCATCAGCATTCTGATTAATCATCAGAATGAAAATTATTTAGCTCATTTTAATTTATTGCTTATTGCGTCAGGCTCGTTTATGATAAATTAACTTTGAAAATTCCAAAAATAAAATCAGTCTTAGTGTTTTTTATCTTCTTGCAGTTTGGGGTGTAAAACTGGACATTTTAAAATTGTTTCCAGAAGTGGAAATTTTAAAATTTTATTCTTGTTAAATTAAGATCTTACAGACACAATTAGCTACAAACAATGTAGCTAACATCGCCTCAGTTTCATCACCTGAAGGTCACAGTTTTCAAACAAATTGGAAGTTTTAAAAAAAAGAAATTGAAATTAAAAAAACATTATTTTAATGTTTTGGTCAAACTACTAATTGTACTCAGAACGTTTTGTTTTATGCCAACGCTATATTAAGTTATCTACTTTAACCACCTATATTAATAATGCTGGTCATTATGCGTTTTCTTCTTGATGGATGTATTTGATTTTTCTAAAAGGAAAAGCTGTGTAGTTTCCTTAAACTTCTGTTTTTTAGTTCACATGAGAAAAATCACAAACATTCATGTATTATGTATGGGAAAGGAAAACCTCAATTTGTTTCATCTTTTTAATAAAGATGCAACATAACAGAAATGTTTGACCAGTAGTAACACACAGTTATTGTTGGCAATAGCGCCACCTACTGTTCCATGTAGAAACAGACTCAGCCAAACATAAACAAGACCATATCGCCATTGGTCTTGGCAGCAGCCCAGCTGGACGTAGTGCTGGGGGTACTTTCTGTTGGAAATGGAAACCAAAGTCCAGAGTTATATTGGAAGCAATAATTCAGTCAATGACTCTGTCCAAGAGAGAGGCACAAATAAACTCTGAAACATCGGCGTCACTTCTCTTTTCCTGGAGATTTAAACCATTTTAAATTAAATTTGACCGTTAGCTGTCGTCGTGCTCCTTCAGTCTGATGATGGCAGTAAACCAGCGTTTACTGATTTTCTTAGGTAACTTTTTAAAAGTGCTGCTCAGGAAAAACATTCCCATTAGTAATATGTTTATGTAGGACACCAGAGACACAAAGAAGTGTGATTTGTTTCGGACCACCTAACTAGAAATTGCCCCGGGAATAACACAAAGAAAGGCCGTATATATTAAGACCAATATCTGCATTCCTATTAATAATTTAAAACTTTTCACTGGTATCTCCGGCGTTTCTTTTTAAGCCATTTATCCATTATTACTTTTAAACGGAATCGTTTGGTAAGCTAGCTAGCGGTAGCGTCACACTTTGCTCTGACGTCACGGCAAATAAACGTGCAGTACATGCAGTACCTCGTTGAACACTAGAGGGCACCCGCGGACCTCCAGTTTGAGAAAGACGAGTAAATACACTGAAATGATCACTAAATTGGCGGGAAAAGACGTTTATCTCAAATTATAAGCAAGAGTACAAACATTAGAACTAGGTGTGGGCGCTATGGACTATTGTGTTATCAATAAACGTGACAATACTTCTGTTATAGGTAACCTTCTTTAAAATACTGCTTTAGAAAAATATTCCCATTTGTAATATGTTTCTTTAGGACACCAGTCACATAAAGAGGTGTGATTAGTTTCACTAAAATGCATTTAATCATATTTATTTTGAATTATTGGTATGTATTCATTCACCTTTGTTGAACAAACAGTGGGGAAAAATTGTGAAAATAGCAATCGCAACAATGTGAACAGCTGTGTATATTTTCAAGCATCATTAATTTGTATTTATTGTAAAAATGATCAATCAAAATCTTATCATGATCAGACATTTAGCACATTAAACGCCCACCTAAAAAAAATAAATACATTTCCTCTTTCAACGTTAACCAAAAGCATCGTTCCTTTTTACATTTCCCATAGTTTTATTGGTCTGTCATTTTCCCATCATGCCTTCTGCTCAGGTTTCGTCCAGATGTTCTCAGTGGAAGAATAAACTTGGAACCAACGAAGAAGAATCCTCACAAAAGCTAAAGAAAACAAACCGGCTCATTTGGAACCGTGTCACTGTGCCTGTAACATTTTTATTTGCAATCTGGAAAAAAAACAAACTTGTCAAAGTTCCTCCCAGCTGGATTTAACACTTCACTGAATTATTTTATTTAGTAATAAAAAATATTTCCGCCAAGTCTCCAGGGAAATGCAACCACAAACAGTCCAGTATTATTCTTTATTTATCATCTGCTGACAGGATTACAATGCAACCAGAACAAACGTTTGTTTTTGTTTTTTGATTTCCTGCAGTTCTGCATCAACTCTTGCTCACATGAGCGTCCATGATGGTGGTACAACCATTTAAAAAAAATACAAATATCCAGAACGTTTTAATCCCAGTCATCTCATTAACTTCTCACTCCGAGGCGTTTATGGAGCTGCACTGGGAATATCTCATCCGCAGATTTCTCTCCTCCCTTTTCCTTCTTTTCATTTGTTCTTCCTGAAGCCCCGTTGCAGACAGGTTGTCTGGGAAAACAGTGACCGAGTTTAGGAGGTTGGGTATTAAACCTTACCCACCCTGCAGTGACGGAGTCAAACCAGCCTCATGGGAGTTGGGTCTTTGGAAGAGATTTTCTTTTGTAGCACTTGAAAGCTTCCAGTTGTTCTGCAGTTGGAAAGCCGCAGCTGTCCGGTTGGTGCAGCAGACATGATTTTATCTGAACAGTATGTTCATGTTGATGATGTTGCATCACGGCGACCTTCGGTTTCACTCGTGGTGTTAAGGCTTCACCGTTTCATCCAGACATCTGGACAGGATGCGATCACTCTGAGGCGAACCTGGATCTTTATCTGAGTTTTCTTCTTTCAACTCTCGCACGCTGGTGATGGATTTATGCATCCCAACATATTTGCAAGTTTTTTTCCATCATGTTGCAGGTTTTTTTCCTGTTATGCTCCCCACTTTTCTGTCGTCACATTCCATGATGCCATATTAGGGCAATATTAGAGAAAAAGAATACATTTCCGCCCAAAAACTCAGAAATTTTATATAAAAAATGAGTAAATTTCTGAACTCCAAACGTTTGCTAGAAAAATCTCAAAAATTTTGAGAATAATCTCAGAACTTTTCTAAAGAAAACACACAAAAAACAAAGAAATTTCTATACTTCAAGTCAAACCATTTCTAGAAAAAGCTAGGAAATTTTTAGATTAATCAAAGACACTTACATTTCTGAGCTTAAAAAGTCAAAAACCTGCACTAAAAAAATCTGAAAATTTCAGAATAATCATGTAAAATTTCAAGAAAAACAAGAAAATTTCTGAACTCTAAAATTTAAAAAATTGCTTGAAAAACCTCAAAAATTTTGAGCATACTCTCATAAATTCAGAAACTTGCTAGAAAAATCTCATAATTTTTTAGCACAATCTTAGCAAATTTCTAGAAAAAACAAACATATTTTGTTTGAAAGTCGAAACTTTTGACTGGACTTGTCAAAAACTTGCTATAAAAAACTCAGACATTTTTTGATTGGTCTCAGAAATTTTCTAGAAAAAAACAAGTAAATTTCTGAGTTTGAAAAAGTGAAAATTTGCTTGAAAAAAATTCGGAAATGTTGATATTAATCTGAGATTTGCTAAAAAAAAAAAAATAAGTTTGAGTTAGAAAAGTTGATAATTAGTTTGAAAAAACCTAGATTAATCTAAGAAAAAATGCTGTTGATTTTGTGTGAATTTCTACAATCGCAGAATTGCTAAAAACTGGAGGACTGATTGTAATTTGGTAAACAATCAAACCTGCTTTGATTTGATTGATAAATTAATATATAAATCACCTAATGGTTATCTTGAAGGTGTTATTTATGCGACTTACTGGAGTGGAGAGGCTAGCTGTTGGTTAGCTTTAGATTTGATTTTAAGGTTTTATTATTTGTTTTTAAGGCGTTGGCACCTTCCTACTTCTGATCTTTTAAATCTGCTTATCCCCTCTAAATCTGTTGAGGTCTGTTGAGTAAATGCTCTTATCTGTCTCAAGGTCCAGATTAAAGTGCAGATGAGATCAGGAACGAATTGCACCTTTACATCTGGACTTTCACAACAGTAGACACTTTTAAAACACATTTCTGTTCCTTGCCTGGAACTGGAAAGACCTGGTCTGAGTCAAAGCCTGGAACTTGATCTCATCCACAGGAGAAACAGGCTGGACATAGAAGAAACCTCCCAAACATGTCAGAGCCGAAAGTGAAGAGTGTGTCAAATTTTTCCCTGGCCGAAGCCAGAGACCGCTAGAAGGCTAGAAGAAGCAAATCCTTGGCGTTATTTCAGCCAGAGGTGTTTTAGGAAATTGATTGATTTATAAAAACACCATAAATACAAAAATAAAGCTGACAAATGGTAAATGATAGTAAGAAGGAAAAAAAAAAAGAGAAAAACTCAGCCAACTTCTCACACTTTGCTCAAAGTTAGGGTGTAAAAATGTGTCTTAACAATTAAATTCCAATAGGGTAAAACAAATACATGTTGGTGTTTTACATGCAAGTAAATCAATTTATTTTCCAGAGATAGCTAATGATGATAATAATAATAACAACAATAATAAATTGTATATTTAATAGTTTAATCCAATTTTTTTTTCCTTGAAAGTCTGGTTCGTTTGGGGAGGTGTGAATGAGTAATCGGATCACAAAGTGAACTCTGGTCCGCCTAAAACCAACGTCTCAGTTTGTTTCGAAACCGCTCCAAAAGCAGCAAGCACACTAAAGCACAAGGCATTCTGGGTAAATACAACCAAAACAAATACGTGAGTCTAGCACTAGTGGAGTGGAGAAATTGTTTGTAAAATAGAAACAGCTGCTAAAATCTGACGCTACATATTTGCGTACATTTTGTGAAGCAGAAAGTTGTCTTCTTCAGAGGTTTTTGTGTTTCCTTCAGTGGGTCTTGGTGTAGCGCCCCCACAGGCAAGGAGGGGAACATCTTTTTGAATTAGTATGGTTCATTTGATAGTGCAGTGTGAAAGAGAACCGCACCAGCTGAAAATGTAACATATGTTGCAACTGAACAGAGTCTACCGGACTACCAAGTGTGAAAACACTTGATTTGATTTGGTTGAAATGAACTCTGGTGTGGTCTGAATGCATATGTGAACACCAAACGGACCAGAGATCGCTCAAAAGGAAACAGATTATAGTGCAGGGCATTCTGGGTAAATACAATCAAAACAAACGTGTGAGTCTATCACTAGCGCTGGAAATGTCTCGTGGCCTTTTACCAAAACAATCACTAAAATCTGACTCCATTTTTGTTTACATTTTGTAAAGAAAGAAGTTCTGCTCAATGTCTTCTTCAGAGGTTTTCATGTCATTTTCTTCAATGGTCATTGGTGCAGTGCCCCAACAGGCGAGGAGGGGAACAGCTTTTTTAATTAGTTTGGTTTGTTTGACACAGTGCAATGTGAAAGAGAATCGCACCAGCTGAAAATGAACCAAGTCTACTAGGTTAAACTAAAGTTTGTTGTATTAATGATACCTTTCTACCAGAACAAAATTTTTTAATAGTCAATGTATGTATTTAATATTAAAGTTTAAAAAGTAAAAGTTAAGAATACATAAAGCATTTTTTATTTGTCAGTAACATAACTCGCCTCCATGTTGGATCACAATAACTGTCTTCCATCTTGACTAACTGAGCCCATCATGCCTTTGTTTCCAGAACCACGACCACGGCTGCATCGTCTGTCGGATCATCTACCGCTCGGACGAGTTGCACCCGCCCATCCTGCCGCCGCGGGCCGACCTCACCGTGGGCCTCTACGGCCAGTGGGTCAGCCAGCGCTGCGAAGTGCGGCCCGAGGTCCTCTTCCTCACCCGCCACTTCGTCTTCCACGACAGCAACCACACCTGGGAGGGCCACTACTACCACTACTCCGACCCCACCTGCAAACACCCAACCTTCACCATCTACGCCCAGGGCCGCTACAGCCGAGGCCTGGCCTCCACCCGCGTCATGGGAGGGACTGACTTTGTCTTCAAAGGTTTGCAAACTTCTCTTCTTACTTTCGTTTGTAATTAAGAGAAGAAAGGCGTTCGACTGGTTGGTGTCGTATTTCCCAACCAAATCTTACTCAAGACGGAGCTGCAGTAAAGATGCTCCTATGTGACGCATCTTTACGTTTAGAAGATCCAAAATGTTGGGATTCGTAGAGAGTATGATGTCTAGAAATTTAATTTTGAGTTTGGAAAATCAATATGAACCACTATGGATAAATATTAGCTGTAGATGAACCTACACCTAAAAAAAGTACTTCTAACATTAACATGAAAAGCTCAGCCATTTCTGCTAACATCAGCACAGTGTAGGGCTAATATGTTGATTACTTTTGGATTAATTGATTAATATTTGGATAAGAAAAGGTTCTTCATAAAACTTTTTTTTTTACAGAATTTGAAACTAAATCTCTCCAAAAACACAAAATCTTAAGTATTTTTGTTTTTGTCTGCTAACAGATTAGTAGAGAGTATTTTTTTAGTTGCAGATGCATCCTTTGATACAAGTCATTAATCTGAACATTAAAGGAACGAAATGTTATTGCATTTCTGGAAATTAAAATGTTTATTTTCTTATTCTAAAAGGTACCGGTAATTAAATTATTTGTTTGAAACTTCAAATTTATTTCTAATGATGTGTAAAAGGCTTAAATGGTTAAAAAATCTGCAGAATGTGCCAATTGTTTTTATCCGATTGTCAGAAAAAAATCACATAACTAAAATTACTGCCCTAAGAATGTGATTTATTCAGCAAATGGCCATTGTTGGGTCTCTCTACGCCTGTTAACGATTAACCAATTACTAAATTAGCTAACAGTTGTTTCAATTACTGATTAATCACGATTAATCGTTCCAGACCTACTTATATATATTGTTAAAAAGTTAGCTGTGTTATTTTTGTGTTTGACTATTTTGTTCTTACAGAAAAAGGCTTGTTTTGAGTTTGTAAAAACTAACAGCTTATTGATTTATTATTAGATTATTTCAGCAAATGATTGATCACAATTAATCTAATTAATCGTCTAAGTTCTATTTATATACATTGCAGAAAAGTTAATTCAAAATTAGTCTTGTCTTAATCTAGTTGACTAAACTATTTGCACTAGAAACCAAAATATTTTGCCAGATTTAGTTTTTTCAGTGAGCTGGTACAACTTTCAGGCAACAAAAATTACAAATAAACAAATAAAGGCTGCATTTTTCCAAATACTTCAGTTTTAGCCTAGATTAACTCAACAGAGAGCTGATTCCTCCTGTGTGTCTGTCCTCTAGTGAACCACATGAGAGTGACGCCCATGGATCTGGCCACCACCTCCCTCCTCAACGTCTTCAACGGCAACGAGTGCGGCGTTCAGGGCTCATGGCAGGTCGGGGTGGAGCAGGACGTCACCGTCACTAACGGCTGCGTGGCGCTCGGCATCCGGCTCCCCCACACGGAGTACGAGCTCTTCCGCATGGAGCAGGATGCCCACGGCCGCTACCTGCTCTACAACGGCCAGCGCCCCAGCGACGGCGCCAGCCCGGACCGCCCCGAAAAGAGAGCCAGCTCCTACCAGATGCCCCTGGTCCAGTGCTCGTCCAGCAGTCAGCGGTCCGACCGCAGCCGGGGGGACGATGACGCCGAGCAGACTCAGCAGCGTCACAACGGCGGCTCGGGGCGGCACGCCGGCCGCAGCGGATGCGTCACCGTGCTACTGGTCACAGCTCTGATGCGACTTTGTCAGAGTTAGGGACGGCAGTAAAGGCGTTTTCTTTCTACACAAACAATGGGACTTAATGGCAACAACTCATGTACTTAGCAGGAACATATTATGCAAAATTCACATTTTTGCATATTTTTGTACTTCCGTTTGGGTCTAAACTGCTTCTAAAACAAACCCAACGCGGCTAAAACAAACCCCAACCAGACGATTTTTGACAATAAGTTTATGCTTTTTGGTGTCTGGAAAATGAGCCGTTTCAAAAACCTCCGGAATGTAACTTCACAAATCAATAGACCCATTACCTAGCAACCCCAGTGGAGTTTCGCCCATTTCCTAGCAACACCAGCGGAGTTTCGCCTGTTTCCTAGCAACACCAGCGGAGTTCCAGCCCGTTTGATCAGATGGTTTTACTGCTGGGCAATGGATCCTGGACAAGACAAGTGTTTTGCTGACTTACCGTCCAGAAACCGCTTGCTGCATTTTTGTTGGTTGTGCAGGAGGCTCTACTAATGCTTTTCAAAGATCTAATGTTGTATAATTGCGCATACGTTTGTAGCCACTTTGATGTGTAACTGTAAACGTTGAGTTGGAGGCGTGGCCAGCAGCAGCTTATTTGGATTTAAAGTGGCTAGAGGTCCAAAAGCAGCTCATAATAGAGTGATTCTGTGCAGAAAAATGTAATTGTCATGTTTTGAATAGGCCACAGACTTATCCTAATCTGTTCAAGGAAGCATAATAAATGTTTTGTTTGGATACAGAGGGTGAGAAACTGAACTCCTCCCTACCTTGACACTGCTGCGCCGCAGGATCTGCACTTTAGAGTGAATCCACGCGACTGTGGATCCACAACTAGATTAAAAAATCTCTTTATACCTACAGAATTGAGATTATGTTTGTTTTCTGCATTGTTTTTATCCAGCATCCGTCACATTGTGGGTTCTTACAGCAAAAAGCAGAGGATGATGAGTGGAAACATTTTCTAGACAAATCATGTCTTCAGGAGAAAAACTCAGTAGATTCTGTTGACTGTAAAAAATAAACAAAAGTGACCCACAGCATTTTCACAGGTTGATTTTAGATAAGGGTATATAAAGTCAATTTGTTTTAGCAATTTTGTTCAAAAAGTAAAACTTATTTTTGAACCATTTCTCAGAAAGTTGGGGTTAGGGTTACATATAACCAGGATTTTTTCAAAATATATATTTCAATTTAAACTTTTACTTAACCAGTAAAGGAGCTGGAAAACTAACTAGTGGTGGTAATGCTTCCACTAAGCTGCTAACACCAGAGCTAATTTTTGCTAACTCTTTAAACTTCCACTAAATTTAATTTTTATCTTTGCTTTTACTAAGTGAATTTTTCCAGCTAAATTTGCTAATTTACGTGACTTTCATAAACTTTAAGTTGAACAAAATTTGGAATCTATGTTGAATTTTAGTTTTTTTACTGCTAGGAATTTTTCAAGTAGTTTAACGTTTACTCTTATTTTGAAAGGGGTGAAAACTACTTTTGCAGCAGTTCCGTTTCCTCTCCTTTTTTTTCTCAATAACTTTATGTCAAACAAGAAAAACACATCATAATGCAACAGGATACAAACAAAAAAAGTCAGATAAACTTATAATAAGATTAAATTGGTGCTGAAGGGTTGTAGTCTTTCAAGGGCAGATATTATTTTAATTGAAGTTAGCGCTTTAGAGTTAGCTTCAGCTAAATACTGTATTGGTGTAGCACTTTAGCATTAGCAAAGCTACCACCACTGGATATAACACTCAAGATGTTCTAACAAAACAACCAGGATGATACATGGAGGCTCTCTCTGTTTCAGCTTAGAGGTTCGGTTCAGAATCGCAAGCTGCTTTTTCTACCAGTTTTTCTTTCCACTAAACTTCCCATTCAAAGCAACAAACCTATGTGGCAAATCAGTAACAACTTACATGCAATAACTCTCCAGAATGTGTTTTTATTATTTTATTCAAATGTCAAAGAATAAACTAATGTATTTAACTTGATTAAAGACAACTTTACATCAAGTCTTAAATTGGCAAGATTATTTTTTGTTCAAGTTTTTTTAATATGGCTTTTGTTGAAAAACTTTTTTTTTTAAGTCCTTAAGTCAGTCAGCGGTCTTTCACATTGGTTAATAGTCACATTTTGTATTTTTTTTTAATCAGCATTTTGTATAATTATTAAAATCAGAAACATTTCACACTGTGCAATAAACCTACAAATTTTGAAGTTAACTTTTTGAAAGCAATTGCTGAAATAAATGAAGTCGTCTGAATTCACCTGAAAGACGTTTTATTCACAGACAGCTCGAAATTTATAAACTCACGAAACGCTGCAAACTTGACATTCTCATCTCTTACAGAGTTTACTTACACCGTAATCAGTCCTGAGTCGTCCAAGTCATTGCTGCCTCCCAAACATGTCGCTGTTTTACATCCTTGCTCTCAACAGCCTGATCAGGAGAGCCGCCATGTTTGAGCCAATAAAAATACAGACGTTTAACGTTTCCTTCCGAAATTATTACATTTAAGCAATCCTAATATGAAGACAATATCATTAATCCTTTCATAAAACGGAACCAAAAATTGATGTTTTCTGTTATTTGAGCACAAAGTTATTCAATCAGTTTATTCAGATGACAGGAAATGACGTCAAGATCGTTCCAGGATATGATGTTCTGCCAAGTGAAACGTCTGAACCTCTTGTCGGTAAGCAGGAATATTGGATTACAGTATCAGTGATTTTGTTTTTATCATTTAACAGAAACTGTAATAAAAAAATTGTTTTGGTCGCAAGGTTAGAGATTTTTAACATTGTTTTATGTGTTTCTTTGTTGTTTACTAGATAGGAAAAATAAATCATCAAAAAAACTCAAAGGTTTTATGGAAAAAACGTGGAAATTTCTGAGTTCAAAAAGTCGAAAATTTGCACAAACACAAACACACAAAAAAAACTGAAATTCTGAGAAATATTCTAGAGAAAAAAGTTTAAAAAGTTACAAATTTGCAGTAAGTTTTTCCAGACATTTTCCAAGTTTCAGTAGTCGAACATTTTTGACTTTTGGATCTCTGAAATTTCCACGATTTCTTTTTCTCAGATTTCTAAGATTAATCTCAAACCTTTTTTTTTCTAGCAAATGTTTTGACTTTCAAAACTCAGAAATGTGTTTTTTCTACAAAATTTCAACTCGTGGGGCGAGCTGTGGTGGCGCAGGGGGTTAGCACGCCCCACGTTTGGAGGCCTTAGTCCTCGACGCGAACGTCGCGGGTTCGATTCCCGGTCCCGACGACCTTTGCCGCATGTCCTCACCCTCCTTCCTGTCTGCCTACTGTCGAAAAAATACGAGCCACTAGCGCCGCAAAAACTCTTCGGAGAGAAAAAAAAAATTAAACTCGCAAATTTTCAACTATTGAAATAGAAGGGTTTTTTTTATTATTATTTAGAAATTTCTGAGTTTTTTTTCTAGCCAATTTAAACTTTTCAAGCTCAGAAATGTCCGAAATGTGACAAGAAACGGAAACATTATAAAAAGCTCTATTACCATTCTCTAAGCTTTCAAGTTTAGTGACTAAAATAAACTAAATAAAGTTCAGAGTGTTTATAAGCAGTTCTATTTGACTGTGATTTATGAGCGTGGAAACACTGCCAGCATTTTCTACGCCGTTCATTTTGACCCAAACAGTCAGAGTTTAATATTCAGGTCTGCTGCCAAAAGGAAAAAGTCAACATTTCGTTTCCCACGATCCCGTCTCCGTGGAATCACCTCAACTTCACGCTCTGATAAAACGACTCAACGTTTGTGCTTGCGTGGGAAACGGGAACGTCGTACAGAGAGCTAATTTCAGCTCGTTATCTGACTGAATTTACCGTAACAGACTCCGTCACGCAGAAAGTCATAATGAGCTGAAAACATGGAACTGCCTCAATTAATCTCCAACAGATCTGATAGAAAAGATCAGCAGAACCCGAGCTTTGGTTCTGGACTGTTGGGTCACTTTAGTTAGAACATGTTCCCACGGCAAATTAAACCAAACCTTTCAGTTTGTGCTTGAAGTAAATAATGTCATAATGTCAACTTCACTTTTAAGATCAGCTTTTGTAAAGATACAAAAAAAAATAACAGCAATAATTTGGCCTTTCATAAAGAAAAACATTGGGTGTTAATTTTTCAGTCATATTTTCACCGTATTATTCATATATTTATAAATGTTAATGTTCTTAAATATCCAAACATTTATTTTCCAAACCCAAATATTTAGGTATCAGCTCAATTTAGCTAGAAGCTAAACGTTTGTTTACGAGCTAAATATTTAATTAGAAGCATAAATATGTAGTAAGTCAAATATTTAGCTTTTAATGCTAAATATTTAGCACGTAGCTACCAAGCTAAATATTTAGCTAGCGAGCCAAACATTTAACTTTCTTGCTGAATATTTAGCTAGCCACATACATATTTAGTTAGCAAGCTAAATATGTAGGTCTGGTTTGAAAATTAGATACTACTTTTGGAAAATAAAGATTTAATTTGGGACTAAATAGTTAAAATAAATATTTATTTGGGAACAAAATACTTAGTTTTTGCAATAGTTATAATTGTAGAAATGTAAAGAAAAGTGTTAATTTTTCAGTCACATTTTCAACATATTTAATAACTGGTTTAGCTGCAGTAAAAATGTTTCATAACCGCTTAGAAATAAAACTGTTTTATTTCTAACAATATCTGTTAGATATATCTGAACTGTCAATATCTTGGCAGTTTTTCAGATACTTAAAACAAAAAAGTTTCAGCTTTCGTTCCCACAGCAATTTCAGAGACTTTAGAAGTTTTTTTTCTTGCAAATAAGTTAAATTAATCTCAAAATTTCCAAATGTTTTGGTGTAAATGTACAATGGAACCAATATTCCATCATTTAAGACAAGTTAAAAGAATGTTAATTTTAAATACGCGTACCTAAACTATACAGAACAGTAAAGTTTCTGGAAGTGAAAAAAGCAAAAGATGGCTATGAAAACCACATTTTTTTTCAATTTTATTTGGTCAATGATTAATACCATGGGAGATAGTTTTAAAAATGGAAACCTCATTTCAGTCAATACTTGCCTCAGAAGGAATAAATGTGAATAATGTTTATTAATAATAATAATAATAATAATATAATAATAATTCTGAATTGTGAGGAAAAGGACAGGACAAATGCACATAACGAGGCACCGATTTCCTCAGCTGGATCTGAACATTCCAACAACAAACAAAAAAAAAAAAAGTAGAAATTACAAACAAATTTACTTCAGAGGCAGTCCAGCAACATTTGAATGGAAGTTCTGTCCGTGTTTTTGTTTGGAAGGATTTAAAATAACATTTACAAGACGCCTAGCATTTCTTTCAACTCCTATTAAAAGCACACAGAGAAAGAGAGAGAAAAAAGAAAGAAGCAAAGAAAGGAACAAAAACTGGACTGCTTCTTCCCAATGCTTCGCGGTTTTTCCGTGATCCGTCTTTCCATTGTCCCACCAAATTAATACCCATTAATCAAAAACTGGAAGAAAAAAACAAAACAAGAAAGGGATTAATTTTGTTTTTGTTTTTTTAAGTGAACTCTCTGGGCTCAATAAATTTGCGACATTGTAAAAAGGCGACGCCTTTGGATGAAGCTGTACAGATGCGTTCACTGTAGGCCACACAACCGATGATATGGCAAAGTCAACAGAAAGACGTCTTGCTCTTCCAGGCCTCGCCGTCGTTTGTTTTCTTTTTTCTTTTTGGAGCCGGAGCGAAGGGATATGGCCGGCGTACGCGACACCAGTCTACAAGATGAACTTCCCGAAGAAAAATCCGATGAAGATGGCTGCTATGACGACGAGGAGGGAGGGCAGGAAGGCGGCGCTGGTTTCTCGGCCGACGATGTTGGTCGAGTTTGATGTCATGTGGTCTGGGCGCGGCTGCATCTTTCTCATCCTCATTCCCTCGTCCTGCAAGAAGCAACAAAGCCTCAACCATCAAGACGTTAGCAACCGCGATCTGATGCGTCGTAATGCTGCGAAGAGACCGAAGGCGTCCGACGCTTCAGGTTGACACTTGATATTTTGCTTGTGTTGGGAAGAGCTGTTGTTTTCCATCGCCTGTCTGTTTGTACAATGGCGGATGAAATTGAGAGAGAGACACCAAAAGCTTCTGTAATCAGAGGCTCTGGTGTCTTTGCTTAACATTTTGAGTTCAATTTTTATTTAATAAACAACTGCAACAGCTGATAACAGCCCGACGTGCATTGGAGCCTGTTGCCTTTTTTTCCCCCTCCCCCCAAGTAGATCTGAACAATGGAAGATGCAAATGAGAGAGCGGCACCAAAAGCTTCTGCAATCATAACAGAGGCTCCCCGGAAATCTCTGCTTAACATTTTGTGTTATAATAACAGCTTGACTCACCGCTTGCCTTTTTTTCCTCTCCCAGTTACTTTCAACAATGGCGGATGAAATATTGAGTGTCTTGGTTTTATTTACTGAAATAAACAGGACGTCGGCATCTTTGAATCTACCAGATAATTCAGAGGTGACGAGGGTCGCCATCAACGCCGTTTTCGTCTCAGGTCGTCATACTCTATCTGTATGACGACCTGCTAACCTGCATCAGTGCCTGCATCTCCTGACAACAACTACTGGCCACTACGTCATGAAGTGGAGTCTCTCTGATTGGTCAACACGTGTCAAACACTTGAAACGCTTCAACGCGTCCACATAGACTCTGGATGTAAACCAGACACTCAAATCGCGATCGGTCTGAACGCAGCAATAGAGCACCAGCAACCAACCAAACGTCAAAACACAATAATTAACTTTTATTAACTTATCTGTTGCAGCATCTAATTACATTGAAGCTGAACATCAGCTACTACTACTATTACATCCTTAAAGCTGCGGGGCTTATTTGTTTAAACTGACCAGGTTGTGACAATATAGTGTGACAGAAAATCTGAAAACATTTGAGCTCCTCTGCCTTCTCCCAGCACTGACTAGAAACAACCAATCAGAGCCAGGAGGCGGGTCTTAGCGCTGTCAATCAACATCACGGACTGGCTGTTGAATGTGCTAACAGAGGAGAAACGACTTACAGTCATGATACAGGTCTTAAATTTGATCCAGAATGGCATTAAATGTCTTAAATGTGGGTTTGTGAAACCTGCAGAAACTCTGCCATTTAAAACCTGATGATACAATAAAAAGGATTCCCGCTTTTTATTGTAGAAAATTACAAACTTTTCCAGATTGAATCCTCAGCCAGTTTTTAAAGCATACAGACTTCATCTCCAGCTGCCGGTTCTGTATGTTCTTAGCATAACGGACCCACCCAGTGACTAACTGTGGCGTGAACTTTTATTATTCTGCTTCTCAATGAGCTGTGACTTTATCTTTGTCTTGGTACGTGGCTAACCTTTATAAACAGGTTTTTTAAAGTCTTTTCAACATGTCTGACCTTCAGTTGCCTGTTTTCCTCGCTGAGCTTGTTTATGTCCGACTGCAGCCTCTTGCACTTCTCCAGCAGCTTCTTCACCTCCATGTCGTCTCCCACGGCAGCTGCAGCCGTCGGCTCGGACTTCAGGGAGTTTATCACTGGGGCCGCTCGCGTCACTTCCACGTCGTTCTGCCCCACAGAGGAGGAGGAAAAGCATGACTGAGGAGAAATCCAGCATGGCCAGACTCAACCCGTTAGATCCCACCGATACGCCAGAGAAGGGCGGCTTTGTCAAAGTTTCTCTTTGATTGAAAAAAAAAAAAAAAAAAGAGTAACGATTGATGTGGTTTTGTTTGTTGGACGGCCAAGATGACAACATGGGCAAAGAAATAAAACAGGTCTACTGTGGAGTAGTGCTTAAACAATCCAACTATTTATTGTAAATAAAACTGAAATCGGCTTTCAGATGTAAATCGACTACACATACAAATATGGCTGAAACAAGCAGAGTACTTAAAAACTTTACTGAAGTAAGAGTAGCACTACTTCATAATAAAAGTACTCAAGTAAAAGTAAAAAGTATTTGGTAAAACATTTACTCAGGTACTGATCAAATTAGCAATCATTTAATATTTAACAATTACATATTCAGACCAACCAAAATGTAAATATAAGTGGAAATTTTGGTATTTTAAATACCAAAATGAAAATAATTCATATAGGTAAAAAAAATAAAATCAGACAAAATAAATGTTTCTTTCAACAAAAAACTTTAACAAAACCTGCAGGTGTGTGTCTGGAGAATCTTTGGTTAAAATATGTTTGTTTCTCATTCACTGGGTAAAAAAATCCAGAAATATTACTCAAGTAAGAGTGAAAATACTTCATAAAATCACTCAAATAAAAGTGAAAAGCACAGCGCAGTAAAAGTACTTCTAAAGGTAAATTTTGTTGAGTAAATGTAACTAGTTACTACCCAACTCTGGCAACAATTAATCGATTAATTTAATGAAAATATTTTGAATATTCTACAGATGTTTTATTTAACATCCTACACAATATTAGAAATGCAATAAAGAATGCAAGTAAACAAATTCTTTTCTTTTTTTTCTCCGAAGAGTTTTTGCGGTGCTAGTGGCTCGTATTTTTTGTACAGTAGGCAGACAGGAAGGAGGGTGAGGAGAGGGGGGAAGACATGCGGCAAAGGTCGTCGGGACCGGGAGTCGAACCCGCGACGTCCGCGTCGAGGACTAAGGCCTCCAAACGTGGGGAGTGCTAACCCCGTGCGCCACCACAGCACGCACCACAAATTCATTTTTTTAGAGAAGAAAATTAATATTTTATTGCCTAAAATGCAACAACATAACATTCCTTTAGTGAAAATGACTAAAGGAAACCAAAACTGCGTCACGTTTGGCCAAAATATATTTAGACTAAAAAAATTTTATCTTAAATGCAAAATTTTAATAAATTTAGTACATTTTACTCTTAATTATTGCTCTGAATTTGCTTTTTTAAAACTTCTTTATAAACTGCATAGTCCA
Source organism: Xiphophorus couchianus (assembly GCF_001444195.1). Lineage (NCBI taxonomy): Eukaryota > Metazoa > Chordata > Actinopteri > Cyprinodontiformes > Poeciliidae > Xiphophorus > Xiphophorus couchianus. Next base: position 22,377,096 of record NC_040233.1, read on the forward strand.
GTTAACGATTAATCGATTATTAAATTAGTTGACAATTACTTCAGTTATTGATTAATCGTTAAAGCAGCTTGCAAAACTATTCTGAGGTATTACAGTATTAGTTTAGTTTATTAGGATTTATTACGACAGTAATACAAATATGCTTCGACTTTGATCCAGTTGTCTGCAACTTTTATGATCCAAAGAGTCAAATTTAAAACTTGTTTCAAATGTTAAATGACTCAAGAATATAAAAACATTCAAAGACTACTTGTATTTTTTCATATATATCTAATATTTTATCATTTTTAAGACAAAAATAAAAAGCAAAGCCATTTTCTCTTTCTCTTTCTGAAAAGCTAGTAAAACACATCCAGTAGTTTTTGTTCCTGTTAAACTTTAAGATATGAAAGTGAATGAGTGTGTGCGACACACCTTTATGTGTTTCTGTTGGTCAGAAAAATGTGAATGAAAACAAAAATTCTCAATCAAAAAATCCCTCACCACTTCGTTTTCAGAGGGCAACTCGAAGACGCATCTCAGCTTGGAATCCATGAGATCTTCGGGCTTTGCATCTTTCCACTGACGGATCAGAAACACGTCATTCATTAACTCAAACTGCATCCAGACAGATTTATTTTTCCCTCCATAAACAAACAAACAAACAAACGTAAATGTAATCTCAAACCTTGAAACCCAATAAAAACTCACAACATGCATCTTTTTATCTGCTAAACTGATGCAGCATTGGCCTTACTCTCCTAAATATGTAAATAGTAATGGCTCATATTTAAAAAGAAAGAATAAAAGCTTGTTTAGTTGTGTTGCTAAGCGTCTGCTGCCCCCTGGTGGACAAATGCGGGACACATCTAAACTAAAAATCTAGATTTTACCCAAGAAACTACTAAAAAATACATTTTACTTTTAATATTTTTTTTGTTTTTAAAGCAATCTAGAGAGTTGAACAATATAAGAAAAAATATTTGAATGCAATTCCCCACATAAACATTTTTTTTAAATTTATTGCTGAATATAAATGTACAAATGTATTGATCCTAGGTATAGATTTGACTTATTTCATGTAATTTGTTCAACATTACTTATGTAATTACATAAACCAGATTTTTTAAAAACCCATAAAAACAATCAAACGTAACAATAATAGTAATATAAAGAGAAATAATGAGCCAAAATATGAAAATTTTAATATTAAGATGTAGAAAATAGCTTCTCTTTCGGCCAGAAAAACTATCTCTCTGTTTATTACCAAGTATGGTAAGCCATTTAATTCAAAATTAAATATTATTATTAAATACTCCACCAAATAAATAATTTCCCCATTAAATAAAACCAAATAAATATGATTTGGTTTTTTTGGGAAGCCTATTTTGTCATAGTTTTATTCATTTTTTTATTTAGTTCTGCATGATTGATATTAAAGTCTTAATAAAACTGGAACTAATTGACCAATATTTAAGAAAAAAAAATCAATGCTGCCAATTTGTTTGGGCAAATTTCTGAATGTTTAATATTTTAGCAATTTCTTTCACTATGTTTGAGATACGTTTTGTTACATGTGTTCAATAAATTTAGGAATAAAGTCACTCCAACTAAGGAAACTCTGGCCCTTCATTTGAAAATGAGAAATACAGAACCTGAAATAAAAACACAGAAAATAAAAGTCCTTGAAATAATTAAAATATCTTTAGAAAATAAAACAAGATGATAAAATAAACACTCAAATAAATAAATACAACAAAAGTAGCCTACCCATATTCAAATTTTATTTACATTTAATTTAATTTAATGGGAACATTTAATTATTTGATGGAGCATTTATTTATTATTGATTAATATTAGTATTTATTTAGATTATTTTGAATTAATTAACTCATTAAAAATTTGATTTAAGCTTAGATTTAATATGTTAAATGTAAGAGTTGGTGGAAATGTGTTCAAAAGAACCATACATTGAATTTTAACAACAATAAACAGTATAAATTTGCTCCAAAGTCAAAGGATACAACTTTAAATTCCAAGTCTGATCCAATAATCAGAATTATATTTGATATTTAAACACATTGGAAACATTTAACTGAAAATGAAATTAAAAAGCTAATAAATACTTACCACGGTGTCATTGTCAGAAACATTTGATGGGATGAAAATCGTCTGAACCATAAATTTGTGTTTACTTTTTTCATTGGGATCGTAGTCAAAGGGTTGTAGCATAACTGAAAAAAAGAGATTTTATTGTATAAATAGATTTTTTAAAAAACTAATAACTACAAAAATAAAAGAATATTAAATATAAACTTGAAAACACTGAGCGAATGCTTCAAACTAAGGAACAATCGGAGAAGCTAAAAACAGAAGCTGTCGCTTGATGAGCTCTGGATTGGACGTATTTAAAGACAAATCCTGAATTTAATTTTAAATGCAAAATTTATATACGTTTTGTACAGTTTTAGATTAATTACTACGTTGAATATATTGTTGTTTGAGCACATTACTTTTTAGTTGCATACTCCAATTAAGGATTAATTGATTACTAAATTAGTTGACAGTTATTTTACTAATTGATTAATCACAATTAATTGAATTAATCGTGATTAATCTGTTCAGTACTTCAATAATTTCCTTGTGTTTTGAGTTTTCCTCCCATTTAAATTAATTTCTACCTTCGCCACATGCTTGCTCAGGATGAAAAATTGCAATAAATGATTTACTGTCATCAACTGAGCTTCCTTGGATAACTTTTGGGCATAAATGCTAAATTAAACTGAACTATACTATGGCTTCAATTGAATCTATACAATATACACTGAATGGACAAGAATACACATTTGTTTTTTAATTTATCCAAAAATAAGGGATAATTTGTAACCTGTAGTATTCTAGTAAACAAAATGTCATCAAGGTTGGGTACAACGACTGGACTGAACAAGAGTAAACCAGAAGTTTTTGGAAGGAAAACACACAAAAATCATTTTTCAATGGCAGAAATATATTTTAGTTTCTTACCAGAGATGTTGACAGCTGCACCTGGGTCGATGACGCCGCTGTTTGGCCGTACGCAGTACCTGCGAGGCGCCGTCGTCTTCACTTTGAAACATACTCGTCTATCAGATGGGTTCTTCAGTTTGAGGTTAGCGGTGACTACATCTGTGAACGGACCTGATACACACAGAACAACACACACAGGTTCTAGTTCTGTATTCAATGCAACACACGCCCGACAAAAGCAATCTGCACATACGTTAAATTGCAAAACATGTATAACGTTCTACAAAGTCAACTGAAAGCAAATCATTCACTTTATTTCAAGATCGTAACTGACACAAATAAAGGTCTGCAGTGTTTGGTTTCGAGGTTCAAAAGAGACTTTAAAAAGATGAACAGAAAAATAGAAAAAAGCAACTCAATTAGACAGACGCGGTCAGAAGGCCTTATTGAATAGCCGGCTTGTTAAGTTGAAGCTAGACTGCAGCGTCTAGCATTAGAGTTGATTAAATAAATAAAAAGAAAGAGAACCAGAAGGCTTGAAACTAAATAAAGAAAAAGACAATTGTTTGTTTAATGCTGGTAATATTAAATGAGGCTCAAATCTCACAAAAACATGATGCAGAAACACCAAAGTTTTTCCACATTTTTAAAAAGTTCTAACCACAAACTAATAGATTTATTGGACACACACACACATATATATACATATATATATATATATATATATATATATATATATATATATATATATTGCGACATACATATGATCAATATCAGTAGATTCAGCATTCTGGGAAATGTAGGCAAAGGAAACACTGACTCAACTGACTAACTCGCTCTTTGGTTACCTAGCAACTCACTCATTCTTTGGTTACCTAGCAACAACCTGTTGAGTAACTTGCACAGTTTCAGGTTTCACCACTGTGCCTCATAACTACTTAAAAATAAACACCATAGAGTGAAACTGTGGGTAAAACAGGAAAAGTCACATCACCAGTTTGGCGATATTTAAAACAAAAAACAAATCAATAATTATTGATGACTGGTATGAAAAGCTTACATTGTGACACACTTTTCAGCCATGTTCTCCAGCCCTAATTGTGACTTTATATGACAGACCAATTTAAAGTGGTTTTAAAATATGAAATACGAGGAAAATACAATGGTTTTCCAAACTTTTACAAATTTAAATGTGAAATGTTTTACATGTATTTGTATTCAAACCCTCCATGCCTTCATGAATTAAATTGAAGCGAGAGATGCAATGAAATATGTTCGAATGGCCCAAAGATTCGATTGAGATTCTGTGGAAAGACTTGGAAAAATAAAACACTTTACAGAACATGACTCAGGGTTCATTCACACCAACCATGTCTAATCCATTTTAATCTAGCTCTGGTTCGTTTGTCTAGAAAGTCCAGTTCGTTTGGAGAGGTGTAAATGCACAACCGAACCAAAAAAGCAAACTCTGGTCCTCCTAAAAACCTTTGATTGAAGTGAACTCTGGTGCGGTTCAAAGGCATATGTGAATGCAAACCGACCGGACACCACTTCAGAAACATGAAGCGAACTTTAGCGCAGGGCATTCTGGCTACATGGAAACAAAACAAACGCGTGTATCTGGCGCTAGTGGGACAAATGGTTTGTGGTTCACAAAAAAAAAAATCATATAATCGTTGAAATCTAAAGCTACTTCATTTTTGTTTGCATTTCGTGAAGGAGGAAGTTCCCCTGAGTGTCTTCTTCAGAGGTTTTGTGTTGCTTTACTGAGTAGTTACCGGTGCAGCGCCACCACAGGTGAGGAGGGGAACAGGTTTTGCAATTAGTTTGGTTAATTTGACACCAAACCATCTGAAAATATAACAAATGTTGCAACTTTAGTTCCCAATAGAACCAAGTCTACAGGACTAACAGGTGTGAAAATGTCTTTGTTTCAACTCTTTTGGAAAATAAATTGCAGACATTTCAAATTTCATAGTTGGTGCAGACATGCCTCAAATAGATGCCAAACCTTTTTTGATTTCATTCTTTAGTCGACATCCACATTTATTTTGTGTAACATATAAAATCTGTCCTGTATACACCTTTTAATCAAGCAGGTTATAGGTTGAGCAGATTGATAAACAGCGACGACTTCCTGCAGATGAGATCCAACAAACCACCTGAATCAATTACGGTCAGCCCCCTCCCAGAAAAATAATTTCATATCGACTTCCCATGATGATATTGGAAACGAGAGTCGGGTCTTTTATCAGGGGATGCGTCGTTATGCAACAGATCTCCATCTTGTGACAGCACTGGCTTCAAATTAGAGCTTTAACCAGGGTCAGAACAAGCTGCTTTCATCATCAATACCATGTCAAAAACACAAGTGGTCGCCAAGTCAGGGGTACAACAAACTCAATCTGTGCCAATTAGCCTGGGAGACTGCACAGAAAGCGCGTCTTATGACAGCATGGTAACTGGGTTGGGGAAAAGTCTTTGATTTTACATTCTGAAATATTTTCAAACCACCCAAATCTTGTTTGAAATTGAAAAATAGGGGTTTATGTGGAGGGCAAAGGTTTGGATACAGCAATGAAAGTTATCTACAGGCAAATTGTGCAGGTTGCAGCCCTTACTTTAATTGACCATTTACTTCTCAGCCCAGGTTTCAGCGCTAACAAATGGTCTTCAGGAACAAGATTAATCTGGGAGTTATGAGCGGTCGTCAGTATGTGAGAATCCTGTCAAAAGAAGTGGAGTTTTGATGACTACACTGAGCCCTCTGTGAAAACTGAGGATGAAGAATCTGCATCTTCACATCCCAGACGAACCTCTTCTCTTTCTAGTGGATGAGGACGGCGAACTGCAGGAGGGTGATGGACTCCCAGCATGTGAAAGGTCTGACCTCGTGGAGGGGGTGTCAAGAAAATCCGAGCTCATCCCACTTCCCCATGCTAGAGATTTTAGTTTAACAGTAATAATAAAGTTATCTTTAAAATGAATCACTCAAGTGATATCAAGGCCCAACAGTAGACTTAAGTGTCAATAAAATAAATCTGGTTGTGTGTGTTGTTTTTGTCTCATGCAAACTTTGCTTTAATTCTACTTTTTTCTATCTAATCATAAGAAATCATAGTCAGTCAGAGAGAGTCATTAAACAGGAAAAGCAGGTTTCCTGGAAAAAGAGGAAGTTTCCAGCCTGCAGATTTATAAAAATAGCTGAGACTATTTTAAAGCATGAAAGTTTTAAAAAATTAAATCTAAACATTATTAGTAATTGGATAAGATTCAAAGTAAAATACTTATATGAATATTGGTTTACTTGTAATAATACACTTATATTTGTGAGAACTACAAGAAAAACAAGTAACTGTAACTTTAGTAGTAAATAATTAGAATAATAGATTATTCTTGGTTTCTTTTCAGAAAAACATCTGTAATAACTCACATTAAGATCATAATAAGAGTAACTAATAAGTTATGGTTATAAAATCATAAATGAATGATAGATCAGAGAAGCTGAAGAAAATAAATGTGATATAAGTTATGGTTATAAAATTATAAATGAATGCTAAATCAGAGAAGCTAAAGAAAATAAATGTGATATAAATGTGATTTTGACATTGAACTTGAAATGGTGTAAAAGGTTGTAAAACTGCAATTAAACATCACTGATATGTTGGAGGTAGATGGTAGGTGAAAGGTGACAGGAAGGGAAAAAGGGGAACTAACAGGAGAGCAGAGATGATCAGCACCTTATATGGAAACAGGAGGTTGAGCAGCCCTGAGACATTGGCACAGACATCATGACATGATGTCTCTTAAGACAGTGACGGATATGAGATCATCTGTCTAAGCAGACAGATAAACCCTATATAAGGTGGGTGCAAAAGAGGAACCTTTTGTTGGATCCTCCGGGCAGCTTCGAGCCAAGATCGAGATGGACAAAGAACTCTGCAGCTGAAGAAGAGCCGGGGCCACGGAGCCGGAGACTGTCCTGCACATGGAGACCAACCCGTCTGGCCCACAATCTGTGGCTTCGAATCGCACTTCTCTCATCGGCTGGGTTCTGACCCCAAAGACAAAGATGAAGACAAAGACAAGGAAGAAGAACTGGTGCCTTTTTTCCTGCCAGCACCAAGTCCTGTGTGACCTCAGCATCCATGCGGAGAAGAAGCTCATCGGACCTGCGGAGATCCTGGCCTTCGCCGATCAACATCTTCCTCCTGCTGCCACACCTTCTTCATCATCAAGCCAGGTCTGGGGTTCGAAACGCCAGGCTCCGTCCGTCTCTCTCAAAGGTTCCCTTTTTTAGTTCTCAGTGTCAGCAGTAGGGAAAGATAGACTAGATGACTGATTTTACTTATTTGATTATTTCTGCTACTGAATTAAGCTGTACTGACCCTTGCAAAAATGCCTTACTAATAAAATATTTAGCATAAAGAAAATCTAAAAGATGTTGTGGACATTCAGTTAATGAGTCGCCTTAAAGTTCTTTGATGGTTGTAAAATAGCTGTGATGTTTGATTCTGGAGAGGAAGAAGTGGAAAATGTTTTTAGGTTGCTGGTAGCCCATATTTAAAACCTCATCCTTGGGACTCGACCGAGTCACTAAAACCTACCTGGTTCAATAACAAATGCAAGTTGCAAAGTAGAGAACGAGCGACCGTTAACAGGTGTGCTCTGTGAAACTAGTTGGCTGTAGGCTGCTCAGTCTGGCTAATTCACAGGGGGAAGAAGGGTGGGACACCTGGATGTAGGCCGTCAGATAACCAGGCGAATCGTTTCTCGAAACCAGCTTAAACAGAGTTTACTTCAGTTCTGGACAGGGTAAATCCCAGCAGATTTAGGAAACTCAACGGACCCGTTAGACGGAGAGCTGGTAGCACATCTCCCCTCTCAGAAGAGGAAGTACGAGAGTGAGAGAGTAGAGACAGAAAGGAGGGGGGGGGTGTTGCGCAACAACAATCCATACTGTTCTCATCTCACACCTGGTAATATTTTGACTGCAGAGAACAAGATGTTGCTCTTAAATAACTTTGGTTAAAAGAATTAATTAGTTCTAAAACAGCTTTATTTAATTTTCCAGAAGACTTACATTTCCACTTTCTGACAATCTGGAGCTAGGAGCTACAGCAAATAAGTATGTGATGAGAAGAAACTTGAGAAAATGAGACCTACAGTACAGACCAAAAGTTTGGACACACCTTCTCATTGAATTCAATTAGAAAGTGTGTCCAAACGTTTGGTCTGTATTGAGTACAGACCAAAAGTTTGGACACACAGTTGTGTCCAAACCTTTGGTCTGTACTGTAAGTCCAATTTCTTTGCCTAAATATGATCCATATCAGATTTTTTATGGCCGTGTGAGCGACCCAATTTCAATCTTTTCACCCAAAAACAAAATAAAATTGAGCCACTTCTACATCTGGTACTAAATCAGATACGGCTCTGCTTGTTTTCAAAGCATCTGAATGTCGCATTTTATCAACGTTTACGTCACTAATGTGAGACATGCGTCGTAATTCTGCGCCAGAAAAAGCAAGGGGTAAACAATAGCTGAAAAATAAAATTATGAACTTATAAAAAAGTCTTTATCACTGAAAGGCACCACATCACAATCCAATAAAATGTTTATTCCATAATCTCAGAAACAATTAATTCTGTCTCTCACAATCAAATTTAACTACCAACTCAAGATTGTTTTAGTAATCGATTATTCTGACAATTAATTGGCACCTTCTGCTAATTTTTCATTTATCTTCTTAAGCCTTTTTATACATTAGAAATATAATAAAATATGCAAATAAAACAATTAAATTATCTTTTTAAACAAAAGATTTTGTTTCCTAAAATGCAATAACAGGATGAACACTACACTGCATCAGCTTATCAATAGTGTAGCGCTGATCTGGTGATTATTTCTTTTATTGGCCGATTAATCAGATAGCAAAAGATGATTAATATGATTTGTTTTGTTTTTTTGTAAAGTTGGAACCAACTGAGGAGCTCTGGGCTGAACATTTTTACAGGTGAAGTTGTTTTTTTTATCTTAAATGTAAAATGTAATTTTTTTTACAGTTTTATCTTGGCGTGTTCTTTCAACTTTTTTTGTATTTTTTGAGTCTCTATACTCCAGTTACAAATTAACTGATCATTAAGTTAGTTGTTTATTTCCATTAATTAGTCTTTTTGCTACAAAATTAATAATTTCAGCTCTAGTACCAAGATTAATGTCAATTTTGGATTAAAATAACTCGCCATGTTAAAAGATTTCATTCCATTTTAATCCACATTATATGGAGTACTATAAATAAAATCTTAAAAATACCAAAGGAATGCTCTTTAAAGAAACAAAAACAAATGAAAGCTATAATCAAATACTCTGTTGTTAAGCAAACTCCACTGTTACACATAAAGGAGGAGTGAATGAAGCTAAGAGAGATAAGCAGCGCTGCATGACTGCACCTAGCTATACGCAGTTACACTCATGACTGAGGAATTGTTTCAGGCAGGTGCAGCATAAAAAACATTCCTTTAAACTTGAAAAACCTCAAAACAGACGTGTTGTTCAGTTCGTCCTTCTGGAGCTTTAGTATGTGCAGCTGCAGCTATCTTTATAAATAAGAGTAACTTCCTTAAAGTCAATCTATCTCATCTTGTTGTTGTGAAGCCATAAATTCAGTCTTAGTGATTGTTGGTCAACGCACAGGTGAAACATTTTAATGGAAAACTACTGATATCGTTAATCGCTGTCAGCTGACGAGTAACTGAACTTTAACTGTTAGAACGAGGAGAGTCGCTAATTTTATTACCGTCATATGGGAAAGGGCAAGATATTGGTCCAACTTAAGAAAAACAAACAAAGACAAAGAACGTGTTTTATGACCCGAGAATAACAGAGATAATCATCTTCAAGGAAGACATAAAAATAAAAATAAAAATCCAGACTTGAAGAGCGTTTCCACTCCAGGAAACTTTTCCAGGAACCTGGACGGGTTTCTGCATATCTTTTAAAACCTCGTTTCCACTGCGTTTGCCAGTGTAAAAACAGATGATCCAGGTCAAAATAGATGAACCAGGTGAAAAAGTTACTGGGAACTTTGTGAAAGACATTTCTGATCATTTAAATATTTCCAGTATTATGCCTCTGTTACAGTGCTGGGCATAATTTATAATGAAAAATTATTTAAGATTTTGACTTACATAGACCTGTTGAAATAAGCAATAAGTCAATTAATAGCATGATAAATTAAAACCAGCTCAATAATTTCCATAGGATTGATTTATAATTTTTCTCTTTTCTCCATCTTTCTACCAAAAATTGGATGGTAAAAGTCTTCAGTTTGGTGTTTTTGTCTCAACAGGCCCTTTTTTGGAAGGATAATTTTGTTTGAGATTTCATAATTAATCATTTTTCTGTTGTTTTGTTTAATTTGGGTATTTAAAATGTCTTCCAGTTCTAGTAAAAATGCTCATTAGAATTTAAAGTTTATTCAGCTTTCAGAATGTGTTTTTGAATTATTTTGCCATTATATTATTTTTAAATGGTCTCAAACAATATTATCGTTTATCGCACTAAACTTTGGATCAATTTATCGTCTAGCAAAATTTGTCACTTTTGTTACAAGAAATTCCAATTAATGATTTTGAAAAACTGCCATATTGTTAGGATTATTTTTACTATTTTTCTCAATCGTAAATGTGTATCAATAAATAATAATTCAATTAAAAATCTGATATTGTGTGCGCCTTTATTTATAGCTTTTGTTTAAAATATTTGATTCTATGACAATATTTAAATTTCCCACACTCTTTGAAAGCGGCGTGATGTCAATAATGTGCAGGCGGTTCTGAAATTCTGCTAAGCTATCGCTACAAGTCTGAAGTAGTCATCTGTGTGGAAGTGGAGACTTTAGGTGACAGGTGGGAGCTGAATCATAGGATTTACATCTATTTCCATGGTAATGGCTTTCCTTAACACGTGTCTGTATCTCTAGAAGTTAAGTCATCAACAAAATACTTGTCCTTTCCACCAGCGTTTATATGGTAAAACCAGCTGACCAAACGTGCTGGAGCTCCGCTTAAGATTTTAAGCGGTTGCTAGGTGACTGGCGGAACTCGGCTGGGGTTGCTAGGTGAAGGGCGGAACTCGGCTGGGGTTGCTAGGTAACGACACGGAGCCTGTTGGTTCTAACTTATCAGGAGGTTTTTGAAATGGCTCACTTTCCAGACATCGAAAAAATTGTTAGCTTATTGCCAGAAAATGGTTGGATGTTTTATTGTTCTTAAGCGCTTAGGGTGTTTTTAGAAGAAACACACAACCCAAACGGAAGTATAAAAACATGCAAAAAAGTGAATTTTGAATAATACGTTCCTCTTTAAAGTCAGTTCCTAACCCATTGGATGGAAGCTTGTACAAAGATCCATTAAGTAGAATTAAGACTAAAAGAACAGTCGCTGTGTTTTATACACTGTAAGCATAAAATAAACTACCGTAGTTCTGAAAGATGCCACCTCTTCCTCAAACCACTGCCAGCTCCATCTTTTCCCATCTCTCTGCAAGTACGCTGGGCTTAGGGTCCCCAGGCCCGTCCTAGTCTAAAAATACCAGCCAAGGAGAGGAGGGCTGCCCTGGTTGCTTTGCTGGAGGAATCCCAAGAGAGCCTCCAAAAACAGTCCAGGTCTCACATACACACAGACCAATTTAGCTCGGCCTCTGTAACAGCAGCAGAAGAAGACGACGACATGGATAGTTTCTAATGCTGCTCCTCAACGTCCGACAGGAATCGTTTCATTTTCATCCATGCTACCCAAATAAAGGAAAAAAAAAAAGGAACTCTAGATGATGTTTTGTTTTCAATTTACTGTTTGAATTAGATTACGGCAGCTAAATAATTTAATTGGAGTTGGTTCATAGTCGGGTTACACAATGCCAGAAGGGATGCTTCTGGCATCCACTAAATCATCCACAACATTTGACTCACACACAGTGAGGATGCGCCAATGCACCATAGAAGAAGATTATAACTTCTTCCACTCTGGTAGAACATGCAGATTACATTTCTCCCACTCATTAATACATTAAGAGCAACTTTAAAGACCCAAACTTCTGCTTTTTAGCCCTACTTCCTTACATGCAAGATAGTTTGGCAGGATGGTATTTAAAAATTTTTTTAAAAAGCATACAAATTTCTATGTCATGCCAATGCAATTTAGGCCTTCATTCATTTAAATTTACAGTGAAAGGTTGATCTGATGAGAAAAATAAAACCCTGTGACCGATCAGTTATCAGAATAAGTTGAATTAAAGCTGGATTTCTTAAACAGGGTGAAATATGGCGGTCCTTTATGAGATTATGCTCTATGTTTCCGTCAGCTGGCTAATTCTCAATATAAGGTTCAGCTGAGGCACAAACCTTCGTTTATGGTATTAGGGTTTAACTCTTTGCTGCCTTCTGAAAGCCAAAACCAAAAGCCACAGAAACACTTATGACTATTTTAGAGTTTTGGGAAAAGGAAAGCTTCATCGCTTCAAGAGAAGCAGCTAAATTTAGTCATTATACAACAAAATATTTAAAAAACAAAACAAGGCAGTCTAGTTGCTATCCAGTTGGAACCAGTGTGCCTAAATTAGCATTGGAAAAGCTTTCATCTCTTTTTAATTTTTTATTTTGCAACATTTTGGGTAACCACATAATCAAACTGCAAAAACAGAAACAGAAAAAACAAGATGTTTTACAGTTAGGGCTGAGTCAATTAATCGCGATTAATCGATTATTGAAATAATTGTTAACCAATTTAGGAATCAATTACTTGTTAACAGGAGTATAAAGACTAAAAAAAGCCTATTTGATGAAACAACAACATATTCAGAACTGTAATTAAGCCAAAACTGTACAGTTTGTATGTAAGATTTAAATATTTTTTTATTTTTAAACAAAATATCAAAACAATCATGATTACAAGTAGGCCTGTCATAATAATGTTTGATAAATTGTCCCAGTAATTATTGTGATAAGCAATAATATTGTTGTTTCCAAACCATTTAAGTAAAATATTCACTATAGCATAGTAATCCAAGTTTTCTCTCCCCAAGACCAATAAACTGTAATTGCGTAAATAATGCCATTTTAAATAACCAAAATAAAAACAAAAACAAAACTGAAATTAAAACCACACACAACCGAAAATATAAATAAAATGAATTATGAAGTCTCTAAACAAACTTGCCCTTCGAAAAATAATTGAAATCATAACCTTCATTTTGATTTGCCATCTGATTAACTAATTAATTGCTTATTCAATTAATCAAATTTTATTTGTATAGCACATTTCAACAACAAGGCAGTTCAAAGTGTTTTACACACAAATATAACCAAGTTCATTTTAAAAAAAAACTATAATACTGTGAAAACGTTAGACTGGAAACTCATTGCGTCAGCTCCTAATAAGCTAATTAACAACAAAGGAAATGTTCCCCGAGTCTCTAAATGATCTTTCAGTCTCAATCATAGGAAAGACTGCTGACTGAGCAAATGTCCAGAAGAAAACATTGAGTGGAAGTAAAACGTTTGGTAGGAAAAGACTCAAGAAAAGGCAGCAACCATCCATTCACAAACTTATGGGAGTTTCACCAGAGGAGAGGAAATGACAGAGAAACCTCTGAAGAAGACTTCCTTCTTCACAAAATGTAAACAAAAACTGAGTAGCGTTAGATTTTAGCTAGACTAGCGCGTTTTTTTGGGTTGTTTTTACCCAGAATCCGCTTCTTACTTTTGGCGTTCACATATGCATTCGAACTGCAACAGAGTTCATTTCAAACACTTCAATTGAGTTTTTCAGGCAAACTTTAACATAATTGGGTTTAAAGCTAAACCCAATTATGAGTGGTTGAAAAGCCAAGAAAGCAACAACTTGGTATTGGACAAATTATATTTTCACAAATAGGACAACAGTATCAATTGTGTTTTACATAACATCTCCTCAGCTTCACATATCCCCAACTGACTTATAAACACCTGTACGTCTTAGCAAAGCTAAGATCCTAATGTTTTTGCAAAAAGATGGTGCATTTTCTGTACATTTGTTGTGCAGTATGTAATCTCTCCAAACAATGACATAATTTGTTGTCATGGTGATGTCAGAAACAGCAACGTAAATAAGCTAAACAATCTGATAAAGAAATTGGTTCTGAAACCAAAGAAGGATTCTTCAAAAAAAATAATAATCATGGAAATTACGAACAATTGAAGCCGCTTTACAACAACAACGTCTCTTCAATCAGAGGCTTTTTCAGACTTACTGTAATACAGACTGCTACAGGAATTCCTTCCTGTCCACAACAACGTTTTGAAGAACCTTGACTAACATGATTTACAATAATATTTATTTTCCCTCTGGTATTTAATAAACCATAGTTTCATTGAATTTTAGCAGTAGCTGATTCAAGAAGCCACATAAAGTATTAAAAAACAGAATGAGAGTTTCACAAATCCCCCAAAAATATTTTTATGAATACTTGTTCCGACTAAAATGACCCAGTTAAGATTTGATCAGTGTAGATATTTTATATCGTGAGATGAAATCTATTAAAATATGCCCCTAAAACAGTGAAATAGCCCTTTACTTTAGTGCTAACTTCAGCGTATAGTAATGCTAGCAGGCTAAGCTAACTATGGCTAGCTGACACATCACTGAACCTTATCACAGTCAGGAAAGCAATCACTGGCAACCCAATTGGTGGATGGTTTTATAACCCACTGAGTGGGTTCTGGTAACAATATCTCCGTTAAACACATTTACAATGAGCTGTTATAAGCTAAAGGTTTAGGAGAAACGATCTAATATTAGCCCAGCGCCACTAAAACGGTATAATGTTGCAGTCAGCTAAGTTTGTCATTCAACTGTCAGCCACTTTATCAGCTGAACATGGAGATATTTCTCCGTTTAGTGTCTTAGTCTAAACGACATGTGTTGCTAATAAAGTTTATGTTGATCCTCGTCACCTCCTGTTGGATAATTGTAAGGCTAACATTGGGTGATACCTGCATAGTAACAGAAACTGAATGTACACCAGCAAACGTACAACGCAATGTCTTCATTTTAATTCCGTTTTTTAAACTCTGACATCCGATACACAATAGTTCCTTCAAAGCGTTACTACTTTGTTGATGGTTTATTTCCAGCGACGTGGTTATCAGTGGAGGCCCGCTAAAGTGCACGCTACGGCGGTTAGCCACGTCACTAGAGTCCGAGGCTGTGAAGGCCCGTCGTTTTTTCCTTAGCTAACTTAAAATGGCGGTGAATGCTCGCTAGCCTGCTAAGCAGCGTAAAACAAATCATTCCAGGGTGTAATAAAAAAAACAACAACACACACACACAAGACACTTTACATGTCAAGACATATTAAATATCCTACCTTTAAATCTGAGGTCGGAGGGAGGGTCGAGGATCAGGACCTGGTCCAACTTGGACATTTTAGCTGAGGGGGGATGCACTTAGTTGTCGGTATCGTGGAGTGACAAGTGGAAATCCTGGATGCCTTGCCACGGAGTGAGTCAAACACTGGCGGAGTTTTAGCGGCGGAGCAGCATGTGGGTAGAAATACTTGAAGACGCTGGGAGCTCAGCCCTGCGCCGCGTCCTCGTGGCTCGGTAACTGATGAGATTACGCTACATTAAACTCGTTATACACTAAAATACTTAGAACATCTGATAAAAACTGCTCAAATATCCCGATGTGACTCTCATAAGATTAAATGCGTCTCACTTGGTCTGTTTGTGGTTTACGTTGCTTGTGAGGAAAGGAAAGACCTGGAATCGATTTTGGAAAAATAAGTTGCAAAGCATGTAGGGTAGTAATTAGATAGTAATTAGATATATTGGTGTAACATGAGTTGTTTGTTTTTTTTTCATTTTTGTTTCAAGTCATGACCTCTGATAACAAAATCAGATTTTATTGGAACATTTTACCATTGCATCTCATTCTCGTATCATAAAATAAATGCTCAAAATAGATTAAATGCCACTACTTTGCCAGTAAACAGTCATATTGATTAACTAAAAATATGAAAACTTTATTTATTTCAGTAACTCAATTCAATTAAACATTATATATATTAATTACACACAGACTTCGGTTTTTGAGCATTTATGTCTATTAACAATATTGATTTTCTAATTACAACTAATAAAAACATAAAACATGAAATTAAATTGATTTAATTAACACATTTTCTTGATCTAGCAAATCATGAACATTATGGAAAAGCCTGACCATCTTGTTCATGAGGCTATTTTACAAGTAAAATGTGATACTAAATAAATAAAATTATGAAAAATGAATTTGTTTCAGTAACTCAATTCCACAAAACAAATTACATAGATGACTTACACAAAGAATATCTATCTATTTCTATTAACTATTTCTAATTACAGCTAATAATGACATACAAACATGACATTAAATTGATTTAATAAGTCAATTTTTTGATTTATTAAATAAAAAAATTAGGATAAAATTATGACTTTTAAATTAAAATCTACTATGAAAAATGTAACACAGAGTGGTTATCTTTTCCTATTGGTCTGGTTTCCTTCTGTTGTCATTGGGCTTTCTCCCATTGACTTGGATTTCTCCAGTAGAATTTCAAACAGGCCAATCAGTGAACAGAAGTTGTGAACGATGATGTAGATTTAGAATCGTAATCTGTCTGGAGTTTTAGCAATGGCTGAGAGGAAGTGAACAAAGTCGTACAATCTGTGTTGGCTAAATATTTACTAAACATTAACAGCCATCTTGTTCAGGTTGACATTTCTGTTCTTGCAGTGGACGATGGTAGTTTACAGAGCAGGCAATTTGCAGTAAGCTACATAGAGTTGAATTGGTGAATTATGTATGTCACTGGGATATGTTAGCATAACAGCTAATATTTTCATATTAGGAGAGAAAAGATAGGGGAACAAAAGCTGTAAATTTACACCAAAAAATCTCTGAAATTTTCTCTGAAAACAATTTCATGCCAAAGAAAATTTCTGAGTATGAAAAGTTGAAAATATGCTAGGAAAATTTCACATTTTGAGAACAATCTCAGAAATTAAAAAAATATATACACTGTGTTCCTTATTATTATGCAAATTGGATTTAAGTGTCATAAAGATTATATTTTTTGTTGTGCTATTAAATTTATAGATGGTTTTGTGTGTCAGGACTCTTTGAATTACTATGATTTATTTCAGAGAGCTGGTTGATTAGTTTGTCTGGTGAGCTCAATTTTTGACTTTGGAAATTCAAACTTTTCCATGTTTTTTTTCCCCTAGAAAACTTCTGAGATCAAAATTTGTTTTTTTCCAGAAAATTTTCTACTCTTTAAACTCAGAAATGACTATTTTTTCTAGAAAATTTCTGAGACTAATTTTAAAATTTCTGAGTTTTTTTATAGCAAACTTTCAAACTCAAAAATTTCCACGTTTTTTTTTTTTTTTAGAAACTTTCAGTTTTCTTAGCAGAAATTTACTCTATTTTTTCTATCTACAATGGTCCTAATACACTGTCGTATGTTAGCAAGCTGGTAAAATTTCCACACCTCCAGCAATCAACGATTTCTTATCCAGACCTTCTGTACGAAGCAAAGCATAGAACGTGTGTAGAGCAAAAGTTTCTCAGGCAAGAAACATTTAGGTCTGACACAGAAAAAGCAAAAACAAAGAAATCCAAGTAGGCAAAATATTAATTTACTTGCAGGTTCATGTGAACAGTCTGTACAAATCCTACCCGCAGTCCAGTTGGGAGAAATCAGATTGTGATCAAGGTAATAGCACAACGCTTGAAGTTGTAGCAAATGGAAGAACAGCAGAACATTTAATTGCATAAGTACAGGCCGTCCAGCTCAGTCAATTTTGTCCAACACCACAGCAGCAATTTGTTACGTAATCTGCCACATAATTCTAATTTACTTTACTGATGCACAATCCTAAACAGAGGTCAGGGGATAAACGTTCAAATTACCTCCTTAAGGTTTGAAGTTACATCTATATTACAGACGTCTTAACTAAATTGCAAATGCAAAAAAACTTTGAAAACAAAACAAAGAAAGTGTATGAATAATACTTTATTGCAATGTTTTAATACATAAAATTAGACCTGTTGCACTGGGAACACAGGGATGCATGACTTATACATACTGGATGAGATTAACTATAAAGAATGGGCACTTTCAAAGTGCACAGTTAGACTGTACCAACAATCATTGTCTTAGTGGTAGTCACTTATCTAGATATAAAAAAACAAAAAAAAACAAAGGCACTTTTGTGACATTTCATCTAATACTGAAGGTCATAATCAAACTAAACATTGAAAAAAAGCAAACAGTTTTAACATTCAAATCTCAGTAATCTTTCATTTTAAAGTCACAACTTGCAGTGCAGGGAAAGGCTGTAGTCACAACTCTGGCGTTTACTCACACTTTAAATGATATTCACTGCATAACTCTGCTTTTAGGTTCCTAAAAAAGTTGGATTCAACATTCAGATCAACACACGTAGGACTCCATTAGTGTTGATCTGAATCCGATATCCAAAATAAAGATACTAATGTTACATCAAATGGTAGTAAAAAATAATCCAATTCATTCATTGACATTGTGGTGAACAGTAATTTTAAGTGTTTAATCAAATGCTGGGATTTTTAAAAAGTGGTGAAAACCAAATCGGTAAAAAAAAGCATTGTGTTTTCCTGCAAGTCAAAAATCTCATTTAAAAGATCATTTAAACAACTAGATGTTTTCTAGTAAATGACCTGCAGTTTTTTAAAGTATAATTAACACAAATGGTAAAAACAAAGCTGTCAGCTATTTACAGTCATTCTCTGTAGTGAACACTTAAATGTTTCAACATGTACCAAACATCTTCGCCAAACTCATGATGAAGTTCATTCTGCAGCATCATAGTAAAACCTTTATAGAGGAATGTAAAGGTGTGTGAGCGACTCAAAGAAACGCTCAGCTGACGTTTGTACAAAACAAACAAACAAAAAAATCTATGAATACATGAAGATGAATATAGCTGGTCTAAGAGCCACAGTAAAATGCATGAACAACAAAATCCAGCATGTAAACAGCAAATCAGTCTGGGTAATCTGGGATTATAACGTGATAGATGTAATTTTGTCAAACCACCACTAGAGGGAGACAAACCAAAAGACTTCTGATGATCAGAAGAAATAAAATTTAGTTAAATAAGTTGGTGTTTTGACCTATTTAACGCTGTTTTTTTTTTTTTTTTTTCTTTTACTTTTTGGTGACCTTGGTCTATCTTCTGCGTCGGCAGGACGTCATGAGCGTTTGGATTTTGTTTAGGGCCCGGTGTTTGGCAGCTAAATGATCTCCTCTCACTAGCAGCACCTCCTGGTGGTGGGATTGGGCGCCCGGGTGAGTTTAAAGGAATCATTGCTCTCCACTTCAGCGTTTTGCAGGGGTGGGATCTGTTTACCTAAGGAGGCACAAACAACAGTTACTGACACATGAAGGGGTTTAATCAAGAAGCTTTCACTGCAGATCCAAAGGTTTCTTGCACAACTTCAGCTCCTTCCATGGTGCTGGGGGAGGGACAGAGGTATGGTGATGGGAAGACTCCAGCAGCACTTGAATTACTGAGGAACCAACTTTGTCAGCAGACTACATTAAACGTTTAACTGCTAGAGCTCGGACATTAAAAGTAAGAAAATGTAAATTTCCACACAATATAAAAAAAAAAATGATAAGTGACATTTTGGGCTATAATTTGAGAGCAGGAGGAAATTTAAAAACAAAAAGAGTTTTTGTATATCAGTGTGTGTGATAGATCTGTGGAATGGATCTTAAAAAGTGCAAATATGAATTAGCTGATTGGAAAACATCTTGTATAGGATGAGTGACTCAAAGGCAAAAAAAATGCTACTGTTGATATTAATAATTTGTAAATAATTGTACATTCATTTATGAGAATTGTTTAAGTGTGGGAATACTTCAGGCGTCTTTCTATGCTGTTGTGTATGAGAGGAGCAGGAAATCAGACGATCTATATCTTCTTCCTATGATTCCATCAGAAGAAACACATTTCACTATAACTTTGTTAATAAATCTCATGAAATGTTGCATGGAAGAACGTAAAAGTAAAGGAGCTACAGGTAGAATCACCAGATGGAAGAAAACGTCATAAAAACCTACTGATTTTCTGAAAGAGCTCCTCGACGTTCACCGCATTTCTGGCGCTGGTCTCAATAAAAATAGCTGCAATTGATTCAGCAAACTCCTTTGCTTCCTTCATAGGAACTTCCCTGTGAAACAGAAGAACAGCGCGAAAGTGGAAAAAGATGGAAAAAAGTGCAGTTGTTGCAAGCAACTCTCCTTTCTTCTATTTATAACTGGACAAATGCTGAAAAAACTGCGTGGAGTAAGAAAAGTTACAGCAATTAGGATGCTTGTTTCTTTTTCCAGTGGTAAAAATGTGTGAAATGAAAAGTTAATCTCCCAAACCTCTAAGACTCTAATGTCTGTGTTCTTGGGTTTATTACTTTTGCGTTATAGAAAGAGTTTCATTATTGTTAAAATACAGCCACAGATAACACAGTGCTGCAAAAACTATATAAGATTGTAAGATTTCTTCTGCTTTTACCGTTTAGTGGCACTTAATGTTTTACATTAGAAAACGCATTTTCAGAGCAGACAAAAGTAGTCTGAATAAACACCCAGTTTTCCAATAATGATTTCATTTAGCAATCCAAACGAACAACAGGAAGTAGACTTAAAGATCTCATAAAGCAACAGATCCAAGATAAACACATTCAAAAGCAGATAAGACAAGATAAGAGCCATCACCCAACAATGGAAAAATGCTTCACAGTGGTGAACCTTGGTCTACCATAGTTACTCTGAGTCATTGTCAACTCATCCAGGAAGTCGCTAGATAATCCAGGCAGCATCTGTAGGCCTCACTCAGTAAGGTCAGCATTTATGTTTCAACAGTCAGAAAGTTCCAAGATCCAAAAAACAACCCAAAGGCCCGCCTCATATTTGCAAACAATATCTTGATGATCTTCAGGATCTGTGGCAAAGTATTTTAAGGACTGATGAGACAAAAGAGGACCATTCTGGATCGAGTGTGTCCTCGTACATCTGATTATTACATTGATGGAACCATGAATCCTGCTTTACTAAAACCAAAATGGAGAATATTGGGGCATTAAACTCGAGCGTATTTGGGTTACACAACCAAACAACTCCACAACTAATGGATAAAAAACTAAACACACAAACTGAAGATTTGCAGTCACCTAGACAAAGTTTGGATATAAACCACAACCTAACAGGCCATTCACACTTGAAAAATCTTAATGTGTCTGAATAACAGGGGAATGAATTCCTCAACGGCGAAGTAAAACACTCAGCTGTGGCCTCAAAAATGGCTCAACCAGTTATTAGGTTTGAGGAGCAATTACTTTTCCACACAGGTCGGCATTTTTTCCCCTTTAATAAATAAAAACGGTTTATTGTACTTTGTACTCAGGTTTTCTTAGATGCTGAAATTCTGGTGTAGATCCAAAACAAAACTAAAAACATCCTATTTCATGGCACGAGAGAAGAAATAATCTCACCTGATGTCCCCTAAATCATTCTTGTTTCCTGCTATGGCTACAACGATGTCCTCTGGGCCGTGCTCCTTCAGCTCCTTCACCCACTTCTTCAGTGTCTGGAAAGAGTCCTGGAAAGCAGGAACACGCTGTGGTCAGCTCTGGAACACGCCCAGCGTTTATTACCTAATGTCACACAGTCAAGAGTTTTGCTGTTTTCACACTAGTTTCCAAATGCTGACGAGGAAAGTATGGCACAGCATCCCAGAGTGATGGAAAAGTAATGCAGTTTTATAAGCAGATCTTATTGTCAGAACCAGTTTTTTCTATTTCCATCCATTCAAAACAACAGCTATTTGCTTTTTATTTTTATACATTGAGGGTTGGAGATCAGTTTGTTGCACTCACCAGTTTAGTTATGTCGTAAACAATGACAGCAGCAGCTGATCCTCTGTAGTACATAGGAGCTAATGAATGAAACTGGAAAATAACAAGTTTTTAGTAGTTAGAATCAGCAAACAAATACTCCACATTTAAAATTAACTAAAAATTAGGCTAATTTTAAAAAAGATTGAAATGTAGTTAAAGGAAAACCAGTTTAAAATCTAAATGGTAAAATAAAACATTCCTCTTCACAGTGACACTCCCCAGTTCCTCCTTGGGGATCATGAAGGCGTTTCCAGGCCAGGAGGGATGAGCTGACTTCTGGGTCTGCTCCAAGCCCGGAGTACCTCCAGCAGGATTACTGATGAGTGAAGCTTGAAATCTAACGAATGTGCAGTGTGGTGGATGTTTTGCTTTTTGATAAAGATGATTTTAAGGCTTTTTTCCCCACCAAGGTGCAGGTAGAGGTGGAGGGCATTGTGTTTGAAGAATGTTTGAATTTAAATGAGTGTTTAATGTTCTGTTTGCATGTAATGAAATTTGCAACATCAGTAAAACTGCCCTCGCTGTCGTCAGCATAAACTTGCATCATACTTTCCGTTTGGTAAAATAAGCATGACAAAAAGGGATCTCCTCAGTCTCCTTCTATGTAACTAAAAAACACCAAAACAATTCACCAATTGGTCTTTTTTTATTCTCCTTTTATTCAGCAACATATCTGCTGACAATTACACAAAACAAAAGACTTATAATAGTCTCTTGTTCTCTGTTTTAGATCACAGACAGTCCTGTGTAATGCAACAACCCCAGTGACATGACGTCTCCAGATATTGTGTTCACACACATCCAGGAAATATATGAACTAGTTTTTCCATGCAGTAAGCAAGTTTGGCAAGTCCTAGGAAACTCCACCCACTCACACCCGACCTCACATGCACTACCACCCCCCTTCAATCAAATAAATCACAGCGATGTCACTCAGTCACTCACATTCTCTCAGTTGGCTTTATTACGTAGCTAAAACCATAAATATGGCAGATAAAAACAAGTGTGGAGGCCTCTGTTTTGGCAGAGGCCAAAAAAAGAGGTTTGTGGTTGCCGTTTATCATTGTAGGTTCTGATCAGCTGTGGCAGTCAGCCCGACTGGCAGCACCTGGCCAGTCCTCCCAGGATCTTAAGCTGACTGAAGTTTGCAATAAACTGAAACAAGTTCCAGCTGGCATTCCGAGGCAACTACACACACATGTAATGACGTTACATGTTTAACGTAATGTAACTTCATGAAATAATTCCATTTAAGGAATTGTGGTTCTTAAATGTACATCTCAATGGGTTGCTCTGTCAATGAGCCAATGAGTCGGGTCATGAAAAATTGGGGGCTTGTCCGGGATCAAAACCAAGAACCTCCTGGGTCGTGACAGCGGTCCATTTCTATGGCTCAAGAAGGATATAAATGAAAAAGTTTTCACATCTTTAGGTCAATCACCAAAAAAAAAAGTATATTTTTTTGCCGCAGTGCAAAACAAAACTGTGCCATATCAAATGCCCAAACGTTCAGACATAATTCAAATGAGGATTTCTGAAATGTTGTAATCAATGGATTTTAAAAAATAAATAAATAATTGCCTGTAATTCTCCAGAACCTCCAGATGTCAAAGGAAAATATCCAGGTTGGAATTCTGCATCTCTGAAATCTAGCAAAGATCACCAAAATGTAGATATTTTAGTTTTAGTGTAGAGAGAGAGCGGGTTACATTCTGCTAATCTAGCAATATAGAACTGGTGCGTAACAGAAATCCATAACATTCATGATGCTTGTAGAAGAAAACAAATTTAGTTTTGGAAAAATATTTGTTAGACATCAGAGATTTGTGAGAAACTTCAGTCACCAGGATACCTGGATATGAAGCGACTGAATTTCCAATAACTGCAGAGGCTTCTTGGAATTATCCTAACAACCACTTTCTAATTCTAACCAGCCCATTTGAACATGCCTCGAAGGTGGATACAGTCAGGATAAAATACATCGCTCACAGGTGATCACTACTCTCTATTTTTATAAGCCGTTGTCTAAATAAAAACAAGAAGACTTCTCTCCTGACTAAAGAACTCCACACCAAACAGATGCAAAAATGGAACAGGAAGTAGAAGAACACCATCCTTATTTTCAGTCTGGTGAAAATAAGGCTTGCCAAGTTTCCACATAATAATAGCACGCTTAAGGAAAGGTGTTTTGTATTGTACATCCAGCATCAGCAGTCACTAAAACACAAATACTTTTTGTCCAATTGTCAAAGAAAGTTTACAGTTTTGGATTATTTATTTGGCCATGACTTAGTTAAAACTGCAAAACATTTAATAAAAATACCTTTACAAGTAGACAAATCCTGCTTTTAAATAAATAAACTGCTACTTCAGTACAGACTCATTAACAGGAGTTATTTATTCTTCTCTCCCTCTTATTTTCAGTTTAAAATAAGTGAAAAGAAACTTAATATTGCCTTTTCGTCAAAAGACAAAATGTCTCCTAACCTTTGAACACAATCAATCACCCTAAAAAAACACAATGTGATGATTTGGCTCTCTGGTCCAGATATCTAATGGAAAACAACTTCATAAGCATGATTCATGGAGTCCAGAGTCTAAACTAAAAAAATTACTGACTAGCTGCTCACCCGTTCTTGTCCAGCTGTGTCCCAAATCAGAAATTTATGTAGTTCGTTCCCACATGGTACAGTCTTGGTCAGGAAAGATGCCCTGTGGACAATAAACAATGGTCAACAATGGTTCTCCAGTCATCTGTTCATATCAGCAACAAGAATTTATAATGAGGTTCGACGTTGTATCCAGGTGACTTTAGAGGCAATAAAACACAAATTGAAATTAATTCCTCTATTATTTGTAATTCTAAAAACAAATTTAGTTAAGAAAAACATCACTTATTTAAAACTTTTACACTTTTTGTTGCGTTAAAAACATATGTGATTATAACTTTTTTAAAATTCAACAGTGCACTCAATACTCAAAATATGAAAGTATGTTTTCAGCCATTTTAATACTAGTCTTAAGTGTATGTCTACAAGTCTTCAACACCCTAGCACAATTTTTCTCCATAGGTCAGTCAGTCTAGAAAGCCATTTCAGATCAATTAGATAAAGGTCAGGGTTCTGTGTGGGTCATTCCAGAACATTAAGTCATTCTTTTGTTGGGAGAGATTTCTGGAAACTCCAATGCTGCCAAAATGTGCCAGAGTATAATTCCTAGAAATATACTCTGCCACAATCCAAACCTTCAGGTCTCGTTGCTTAATTTTTTGTTTTGATTCGAGTATCAATTGGGAGACCTCAAACTGATAAGTGAGTTCTACTCCAAATCATGTTCGATCAACTTAACTGAACGCAGGTTGACTCAAATTCAGTTGCATAAGCTTCTCAATGATAAGTGTAAACCTGATGCACCTAAGCTCAGCTCTGAGTGACACAGCAAAGTGGGTGAATTATGTCAAAAGTGTGACTACTTCGTGATGTACATGCTATTTTGTAGGGATGCCCCGATATGAAAAATTGTGCCAAGATCAATTTATGTGTTCTCCAGTGTGAACTGAAAACGACTTGAAAGTGTCCCGCATGCGCAGCAGAGGGCGCAATAACGTCAGCATTCTCAGTGTTTTGCCAACCACCATAAAGAAGAAGTGGTCAGTGTTAGCAGAAGTAAACATGGATGCTAACGATGGAGCGTAGCTTACGATTTTGAAGTTGTTGTCCGACCGGAGCAGCATAGTAACAACACAGTAGCAACTCCTCATTGCCAGGCAATGAGGATTACCGGTCATGGTTGTCAATCCATGACCGGTTATGGATAGTCTGTCATGGTTGTTGTTTTTCTTCCCGCTTGCTCTTATCAGAATAGGGACATTTGTCAAGTATCGGTGACATTCAGGTCAGATGAATACGACCTGGCCGTTAGGTCACATTTGAATCAGATACGTATCCGACATCCAAGTGGCCTGGGTCGCATTTGAAAAAAATCCTACCTGTGCTTTTCAGACTGTCATTAAAATATCATATACAGGTTGCATTAGGGCAAAACAAATCGAAATTGGGTCACTTCAGGCTTCAGTGTGAACGCAGCCTAACAATTGCGGAACAATTAAAGGGGGGTGAATACTTTGTTGTGCCACTGAAGAAATAAACAGCAGGTGTAGAGATAAAATGACAGACACCCTTTTAATTTTTCCATAATGTGTCCCTCTTCTTATCCAGATATCCTCCATCAAACCCATATAGAAAATTAACATGAAGCCACTATAAAACCTGCAGATAATCTCACAGAATTGGGCCAAATTTCCAGCCCATGTTTTATAAAGTAAATCAGCCTGCAAAACTGCTCACCTTACAGTACAGGATTGTCACATGCCAACATCAATATCAGAAATCGGTCCAATATCAGCGAAAAAAACGAGTATTAGAATATATCGGCCTGCACCTAAAAACTCTAATATAAGCACGTCGATAGAAGCCCCAGTATTTCTGACCTTAGCCTCGATTTGAGCATTAATCTGCTAAACCTCGCCACAAAACAAGATTGAAAAACTTGTTTGCAGCAGTGGCAGACAGAACCTCATGTAATTCATATACTCACCCTATGGTGGGGCTTATGTTGTGATCAAAATGATCTTGAACAAATCTGCAAACAATGCTGGATTTACCCACTCCTGTGTCCTGGAAGCAGAAAGGATCACATGTCAGTCACAGCAAACAGAAGCACACAATCAAGGGTCACTTTGAACCAAACTGATTGAGCAACTGGATGGTCAGGAGCTCAGCTGATCAGACCTTTAATACCAATACCGACCTTAAGTTTACAGCAAAAGTTTATGTAATTTGTTTTTGTTTACCCAAGTAAGCAGATATAATATGCGGTGCTGTGAAAAAGTGTTTGTGCTTCGTGATCTGAAACATTTCAGTTTTCAATCTACAATTTCATTTAATTTAGAATGGATGGCCCCTTTAGGTCCCACTTAGATTTATCGTCCAGCAAAATTTGTTATCGTTAAAGACCTACTCACAACAACTCTAGATAGATACTTAGACGATCTGAGTTACAGCTTTTAATTTAAAATTATTCCAACACATCATTGTACCAATAGATACAAGAAAGATACAGTTGTGACGTCAAACTATTTTTATTAGCAATGGATACAGTTCAAATTGCAGGAAGCTTCTGAAAAGTTAAAGAGGATTAAATGGCAAAATATTTACTGAAATAAGATACTGGAGCCAAAAATACAATTATAGCCCTCTAATGAAAGGTTTTCGCGAACAAAGTGAACCGTTTTGATGAGCATGTCGGTAGCCTGTAGCGTTGTACACAGAATTTTCTAACCTTTTTGAAGTCTAAAACTTTTCAGTGATAAAGTCAAATTTGTTTTAGATAATTGTTCATCTTTGATAGATAGTTTAAAGATCGGTTGAGGCTTTTTTTTCTTCTTCTTCTTTATTATTATTTCAGTTTTTGCAGACGCAGCAGAAAATCTAACGGCTTACGTGTAGCGGCTGGTCAGTGGATGACGTCATGGGCGACAAACTGTCAAAACCGCTAAAAAAAAAGCCGTTAAGCGAAAAGCGAGTAAAAAACACGGTTATTTCTTTTGTTTAAATAGTGCAATAAAACAAACCAGAACATGACTGTGGTGCAAGTTGAGTGGATAAAACTGTCGGACTTTTCTTTTTCCTTTTAAATCAACAAGTTTTTCGAGGTTAAACAAAGAAAATAGCTTAAGTCTCAGCTGGAGGAATGTAGAACCGAAGCCTTTGCGTTGCTTTTAACGTCAAAATGTCTACCGTTATTTCCAGTCACTGATGGAATTTTCCCCCCTAAGAAGAGAAAAACATCTGCCACTTACCCCTAAAAGGCAAACTTTGAGCTCCCTTATAGCCATGGCGGGTTCTTTAAAGTGTCTAGTTCATCGTTTGTTGGCGTTTTACCGTTGTTTTTGTCTCGTCATGTTTGTCACAGCTATTTTTTTTCTCCCCTCTTCTTGGATAAAAGAGAAACCCAGCCCGACACAGACAGGCTGACCATCAATCCCAAAAGCTGGCAGTCTGTGTAGACTTCCGGTCGAGATTTTCAAAATAAAAGAATTTTTAATTAATTTTTTTAAATTGGTTAGTAACATCTTTTTCCATCTTAAAAAGTTAGAATGCCGTAAAAGGTACACATTTCACAAAATAATTCTTAAGTTTAATATCATGGCTTACAAGTGTTAAAACTGCAAAATTCAGAGAAAGAAAAGTAGAATGTTGCCAAAAATAACTGCACAAAAAAGCAGATGAGCCCGAGCTGTGTTGGAGTCAGATTAAATCATTAATGTGTCTATGATTTCACGGAAACATTAGCGGAGCTGTTAACTATTTTGTTGTGTTTTTCTTTTTCTAAACAGCATCTAAAATACTTACAAATTAAACCTAAAATGGACACGCCTGCACTGAACAGAGACTTAGTCAACAACCATCAGTTTTTCCTTAGGGTTGTGTTTCCCGAAAACCACAGAAGAAAATAAATGTTCCTCAAACTGCAGCTGTCTTCCACATGTTTTCAAACGTACAAAAGATTGGACACTTTATTGTATCGCAGATTATATTGTAGAAGAGTTGTATTTGTATCCAAATGAATAATGTACCAAAAACGTTTTCTTGCTCAGGAGGAATTTTTGCCTACTTTACTTTGCAGAATTGTTTCAATTCAGCCACATTTCAATTTGAATCAATTCAAAACTTTGCATAGCCCATTCCAAAAGTTTTGTTTTTGAGATTTAAGCACTTACATTTAAGGTCATGAGGCAATGATTGGACATTGTTGCTATGATGTTTTTCTTATATTTAGCGTCAGTTTTATGCAACATGTAGAAAAAATCATCAGGATGTTTTTATGAATGTTTGTGTTGTTTTTGGTCTTGGATCTGTCCCATTGAAGTAATTTTTACCCAGTTACTGCTTTAACATGTTCTATGTTTTCACCATTTGTGGATAAAGACACTCACTGTGGTTCTCTGGAGTCCCAAAGACTTAGAAAGCAGATTGCAGAATCATCTTTAATTTCTTTATGTTAGAGGAAAATGATTCCGCCTCTCACCCAGAACGTTAGCTGGAGATAGGCACCAGCACCCCTCTCGACCCCACTAGGGACAAGGGTGTTAGAAAATGGATGGATGGATGGATGGATGGATGGATGGATGAACCTACTTAATGATGTCAGAAAGGTGCGGTACAAATAGTGTACAGGTTAAACTAGACAAATATATGGAAGAGGATTATGAAAACTGAAAGAAAAAGAATTCTGACTTTTTGTAATCTCAAAATTCAGAGAAAAAAAAAATCTAAATTTTGAGATTAATAAAAAGTCAGAATTTAAGCTTGTGGTTTTCTCGCTGATTTTTTGGCACATTTGACAAAAATACTTTTAAGGAACCAGTTTTATCGCTTCTGGATCACTCTCCAACACCCTTATATTAAAAGGGAACACTTAATTAGACTGGGACCTAAAAAGTGGAAAATTCTGACACTTTCAGAGTAAAACCCCCAAACTTTCAGGCTGTGAGCAACAAGCAGAGATTCAGATCAACACTTTATTCTTCACAGCATTAGTCTGCCAGCAACAGTCTGGTACAAAAGCTCCAAACAATGTGAAAATAGCCCCAGGAGAAGCTTTTGTGTAGGTTTCAGTCACAGGATTAATACAGTTATATCCAGCCTGAGACGAAAGCATGGGCAGCCACACTATAATTATCTCTACAAATCTGTAATGATATAAAAATCAACATGAGAACATAAGAGCTCAAAATACATTGCTATAATTTACAATAAAGGCAATGCCTTTGCTTTAAATTGCATTTGAATGATGACAGTCCTTTCCAGGAGTCAAGGATCTGTGATGAAATGATGGAACACAACTATAATAATAATAATAAAAATAAAAATAAACTGCACACAAATAACCTACAACACCCTTCAGTGGTTTTTTCACACATCCCACATAAAACATACCCACAGATGTGCTACATCAACATTAAACGTAAATCTCCATGTTTCCGGTGAGTGCACTTGTTTACATTTTGCTGTGATGGAATCGAGGTTTTTCTGCTCCAGTTTTCATTTCCAAAAACAGCAATAGAGCTATATACGTCACTAAAAAGCTGTAAATTAAATCAGGGCATTTGTTGAGCATGACACACTGCAAAAACAAAGTATTTTTGTCTTTCTTCTAGTACAAATATCTTTATACACTTGAAATAAGACAAAAGTAACTTATGAATAATTAAGTCAGCAAGATATATGAGCATGTTTTAAAGAAATAACTCCTTAATATTGTCGATAAAGTACTAGTTTCACTGGTCGATTATTTCACTCATAAGACATTTTTCCCATGTTATAAGTGAAATAATCCGGCAGTGGAACTAGAACCGGGTTACTAGGTGAAGGGCTGGGCTTGGCTGGGGTTGCTAGGTAACAGCGCAGTGCCGGTTTATTATGAAATACAAGAAATAATCTACCAACAGAAGTCAGTAATCAGGTAATTACTGACCTAAAACAAGCTTCTGTATCTTGCTGAAAAGCTAACTGTTAGTTAATTTTGTCATATTTAAAGGGTACTAAGATATTCACACTAGAAACAACAGTAAGGTTTGTGTTTTTGCAGTGTATGTATATTGTTAGAATGATACTGAAGTTTAAAATATACAGAGAGACCGATCAGAAGTCCTCCAGCGCTTGTATTCGTGGTTCTCTGGCGACTTGAGTTATGGCACAGTGGTCGGTGATGTCAAATTTGAGGGACTTGTAACAATCTTACGTTTTGTGATAATTTCTTGATTTAATTATCAGAGAAAAATAAACTCTAATCTCTCTCACATCCATCATCGTCACCTTCTAATCCTCCTTTAAACAGGCTTGGCACAGCAGATTTAAATGAAATGGTCCCTGGGAGTTTCCACAGAGGTAGCCGGTCATCTGAGACAGCTGCTACTCCGTTTCTAGGTTTTCTGTTTTGCAGTGAAGGGAAACAAAGTCAGAATGCCGCAGAGGATACAGGTGTTCAGTTTCCTGTTTTTGGCAACCAATGCTACAGGTGAACTGACCATCTGCGGTGATGACTGTCGCTCATCTCACATGTTGGTGTCTCGTCTGTCTTTGCTCGGTGACGGCTTTGAAGGATCCTTCAGCGGCTTCCCGTTGGTTGGGGCGGGTGCGTCTCCAGTGGCGGCCACGGTGGAGATGGAGCGTTTGGTTTGTTCCTCGCTGCGGGCCTCTGGGCTCGGCTGAGTGGGAGGAGCTTGTTCGGCCGGCGGCGGGACGGGTAGCTCCTGCTGCTGCTGTTGCTGTTGCTGCTTGTGGCTCTGCAGCAGGCGGAGCTGGACCCGGAGCTCCAGGATGGCTTCCTGCTCCTCGTGGATAGCCTGGTTCAGGTGGGTGTTTTTGTTCTGGAAGGAAACGATGTCAATACTTTAGTGGCTGCAACTAACGACTATTTTAGTAATTGATTATTCCCACAATCAATCAATTATTCTGTTGATTAAAATATTGTTCTGACAATTAAGCAATTGCTCTGATGATTAATTTATTATCCTCATAATTAACTGATTGTTCTGTTGATTAATCAATTATTCTGACAATTATTTACACAATCAATTGCTTATTCTGACTATTAATCAATTATTCTGTTAATCGATTGTTGTGACAAATAATATTTTGTTCTGACAATTAATAGATCGTTCTGTTTATTAATATATTATCCTCACGATTAATAAATTATTCTGATGATTAATAAACTATTCTCACAATCAATTATTCTCACAAGTAATTGCTTGTTCTGACAATTAATCAATTATTCTGTTGATTAATTGACTGTTGAGACAAATAACCTTTTGTTCTGTCGATTAATATGTTATCCTCACGATTAATCAATTATCCTGTTGATTGATTGTTCTGACGATTAATCTGATACAAAAATCACCAAATTCTGCAGTTTTTTTTATTTAAATGCTTCCTGTTTGTGTTTTTGTATAACATCCAGTAACACAGCACTTCTTTAGTGAATCCTTAATCATTTGTAACAAACGATGCAGCTAAAAAAATACTTCTAACACCAACATGTGAAAGGTTCAGCTCTTTCTGCTTAACTTATCAATATAGCGTAGGGCTGATCTGCTAACTAGTTTTTGGATTAACTGATTAATAATTGGATGCAAAAGGGGATTGCATCCTTAATACCTGGTACATATTAAGTAAGGTTTTTTACTTAATATATACCAGGTGAAGCTAAATTGAGCCACTGGATGGTTTATTTGAATCTTAAAAGCAAATATGTAACATATTTGTACAGTTTTGGTTTAATTACTGCTGTCAGTGTGTTTTTCTTTTAGCAAATGCTCTTTTTTCAGTCTGTAAACTTCAGTCAACGATTAATTGATTACTAAAGTAGTTGACGATTGTAGTAATTTAATCATTTCTTGGAGGCTTAAATAGAATTAAGCACAAATGAATGTTAGATTTTTGTTTCAAAATAAAAAAAGTTTAAAGGGTAGGAATACTTTTGCAAGCTCTTAAGAGTTTTATCAAGCATTTCTTTTAACTTTACACTCTTGATGCCACAAACAGGCTGGCATGCAGCCGTTAAACCATCCTGAACGTTTCTCACCTCTAGTTCCTCGTTTTGTTTCTGCAGGTCTTCCAGTATCATCTGCAGCTCTTCCTCATCTTCACTCTCACTTTCGCTGTCTGAGGAATACTCCTCCGTCTCGCTGCGACCCTGCTGCCGACTGATGAGGAAACACGCCACTGTTACCACGCTATAATCACATAATCATAATTAAAACGATTCTCTGTTCTTTTCTTACCTCTGGATGTCTGCGATTTCCGCCCTCAGCCTCTCGATTTCTTCCTTCTCGGTGGCGATTTGCCTCCGCAGCACTTGTTCGAGCGCGATCAGCTCCTCCTGTTCGGTCAGAATCTCATTCTCCTGATCACCCAAAAGAAGTTGTGAAGAATTTTAATGCGGAATTTATTGGTATGCTGTTGATTTAGTCGCACGAAAGTGTATGACTGAGTCACCTGTGCTAAAAGCAGGTTGATTACTTCCTCTTCGTTCTCGGTCATTTCCTCTTTGGACACGTCCTCCTTTGAGAGACTGGCGATTTCTTGTGCTATCTTACTCTCACACTCCTGAATCAACACAAATGAAAAAGAATAGAATAGAAATAAGGAAAATCAGATGTAGATTCAAAGAAAACAAAATTTTACCAAGTATTTTTGGTCTATATACTAGTTCAAATATGTTATTATAAAACAAACTTACAAGCAACTTTTCAGCATCGTTTTAGGTGAATAACTCATGAATTATTTTTTTTTTGTACCCCGCCAGGGTTTTTTTTTTTTGTGAGCTTTAGTGTCCCTTATTTTTTGAAAGTAGGCTGACAGGAAAGGGAGAAGGAGAGGAGGGAAGACATGCGGCAAATGTCGCCAGGCTCGGGAGTCGAACCCACGACGGTTGCATTGAAGACTTCAAAAGTGGGTCGCGCTATCCCCTACGCTACCACGGCACGTCCATAATTCATGAAAATTGAATAAAATTTCTTATTTAATAATTGGATTTTTCACTTTTAACATGGAGAGAATGTCTTATCATAAGCTTATATTTCATAAAGAAATATGAGTTTATTTTAGGTAAATAATTCCTTAACATTAATGAATAAGTTCTAGTTTTTTATCAATATTGAAAAACTAGAACTAAAACAATGCTAAAAAGTTACTTGTAAGTTAGTTTAGTTTTACTTCAGGCATACTAAGATATTTGGACTAGAAACCAGAGACAAATATTTGGTAAGATTTTATGTTTTTGCAGAGTTGTCCCAGTAATTATTGCAATAAATTATAATGTTGTTTTAAGGCCATTTTTCAAATGACACAGTGAAAAAACACCCAATCCTACATAGTATTTTTGTCTGGTTTCTAGTTTCAAATGTTTTACTACACTTAAATAAGACAAAATTAGCTTACAGGTAAGTTTTCAGAAAGACATGTCCGCTTGTTTTAAGTCAATAATTCCTTAATATTGATGAAAATGTTCTGGTTCCACTGGCAGATTAATTTATTTGTATCGTGGGCAAAATGTCTTGTTATAAGCCTAATGATTGAGCTGCAGTTATTGATTAAAACAATTAAATTCCATCATTTTAATAATGGATAAATCTGTACTCATGCAGGATTCAGCAACAGCTAAATGTCTGCTTTGTTTTTTTGCTTCCTGAGTTTTTCTTCATCTATAATTGATCATTCCAGATGAGTGGGAGCATTACCTGCCGCTTGGCCTCCCTCAGCTTGCGTTTGAGAGCCGTCAGGATTCTCTGGACCTCCCAGAGCCGCTCCTCCTTGGACAGGTCCTTCACGCCCGCCTGCAGGTCTCTGTGCAGGCAGTTCAGCAGGAACTCCTGGACACACACATCTTCACTGGTTCGCACTGGTCCAAGATAACGAGCTTGACAAGCATACAGGCGTCAAACGCAACAACAAACGGCTGTAACAACACTCAGTCTGGGTTCCTACTGTTAACTTATTAAGTTAACACTGTTCTTTGTTAGTTTTTATGCCTTTCTGGACATTTCAGGTCAGACTTATCTGTAGGTTAACATGAAGCACAAAAATTAGAACCATGGAAGAAATAAAATCTTTAAGGTTCACTCTGTTGTAAAAGCTTCTTGAAATGCTTGTGCTCACAAGCTGTAAAAAATAAACTTTTTTTCTAACAAAGTTTATAAAATAAAAATAAAGATCCCTAAAATTTTAAAATCATGATCTAATCACAAGTTAGGAATTTAATTTAACATAAAACGTGTAAATACAATTACATTTATTAACAATATTTGAATTTTGTCCTGTAGAAAACTTAAGATCAGGAGGGGAAAAAAAAATCTAATTTTTACAATTCTGATTTTTTTTTTAAACCAGGGAAATGGTTAAAAAAAATAAATAAAACTTACGTTTTAATCAGAGGTAGGCAGAATACACAACTAAGTTAACATATTTTACTCAAGTGAAAATAAAAAAAGTATTTGATAAAAAGGCTACTAAGTGCTGACTACCGTATCATGATTTTTTTATTATTATTTTGCAATGTCAGACAGAAAAAAATTATATGCAAAGGTTGTTATTTTAAAGACAAATAAATAACTACAATACTATAACTACTAATAATTACAAAAAACTAATTAAGCCAGAAGAAACGTTAACATAATATTTTTTTCAACATAAAACTGATTAAACTAGAAAACAACTCTAGAACAACAAAGCTTGTGTACAAACAAGAGGTCTCACTTTGACTTAAACTGCAGGTTTGTGCTTGATGCATTTCTGATTAAGATGTGTTTGTTTTTCATTGAGTGGGTAGAGAATCCAGAAATTTATACTGGATTATACTTCACAATAATATTACTCAAGTAAAAGTCTAAATATAGTAGTTTATGGTAAAAACTACTCCGAAAAGTTACTACTTTAACAGTTCTTTTGCAATCATGCTCCCTTCTTTATACATTGAGCCGATGAAAACGAGAAAAAGATGGTGGACTGATACCAACCTGCCGCCGAATCTCCTCCTTGATGTTGTCCTGGGTCTCAGGCAGAGCGGGCATGGTCGCCATGTTGGACCAGCGGAGCGGCCGCACCACCGGCTTCAGGACAATGTCCCCAAACAGCTCCTTCACGTGGGTGAAGAAGATGTAGAGAACACGGTTCCCAATCTGAAAGGAAGGAGAACAAAATGTTTCCACCTGGCAGCTGAAAGGTTTCTGGAGCAGCTTCTATGTAAAATCCAGAATATTTATTTGTCCTCATTACACTGATCCTAGATCAGATGCGTTTATTTAAATAGACGGGTTTCTGACTCAGAATAAGTGGAACTAATGGATGGAGGAAAAGAAAGAGAGTGAGTGAGTGAGTGAGTGAGTGAGTGAGTGAGTGAGTGAGTGAGTGAGTGAGTGAGTGAGTGAGTGAGTGAGTGAGTGAGTGAGTGAGTGAGTGAGTGAATGGATGGATAGACCAACAAATGGATGGATGGATGAACCAATGACTAGATGAACAAATGGATGGATGGACAGATCAAGGCATGAATGAACCAAAGGATGAATGAACCAATGGATGGATGGATGGATGGATGGATGGATGGATGAACCAATGGATGGATGGATGAACCAATGAACGGCTGGATGGATGAACCAATGAATGGATGGTTGGATGAACCAATGGATGGATGAACCAATGAATGGATGAACAGATGTTTTAGACTAACAGCAGATAAATCTAGACCCAGATATTTTCCGTCCTGCGGTCCGGTCTGCCTGCTGACCTGAATGGTCGGGTTGAGGACGATGGAGATGTTCTGGATGTTCATCTTGGTGTCCGTTGCAGAGTGCAATGTTTCCACCTGCCAGCTGAAAGGTTTCTGGAGCAGCTTCTCTATAAATTTCTTAATATTTACTTGTCCTCATTACACTGATCCTGGATTCCTGCATGTTTATTTAAACAGACGTGTTTCTGGCTCAGAATAAGTAGAACAGCCGTAGAGACGGCTCCAGTGGGGATAAATTAGCTGCACTGAACTGGGCCAGGGGGTCAGACATGAACTCATGTGAGAACCAATAAAAAACTCACTGAGCTTGTTGCTAGGGGAACGTTCAGAATTGCTACTAACTTTTTACGTCATCATTTCATACTTTCCAGATTCAAAATCAGACAGTTTTAAGGTATTTTATGAGTCTAACTTTGAAGATTTTTTGGCATTAGTTGTCTCCATTGAGAGTTACCAGACAGGAAATGGGCAGAGAGACAAAAGGGATAATGGGGGAAACACGAAGCAAAGTCAGAAATCAAACCAGGACGGCTGCATCAAGGACTAAAGCTTCAGGAAACAGGGTGACCACTATACCGCTACATGACATAACGCCCAGATTTAAAATAATTAACCACATTTATATGATGGACATACTTTAAATATGGAAACTACAACAAGTACAGGGTGGATAGATGGATGGATGAACAAACTGATAGACGATAAAGAAACAATAGATTGATGAATTATTGATGGAAAAAATTATGGTTATATGGATTACATGGATGTATGATGGATGTATGATGGATGTATGGATGGATGGATGGATGGATGGATGGATGGATATACGGACAGACAAGCGGACGGATGGACTGATGTTCCGACCAGTGGATGGGTGAACCAATGGACAGATGGATAACCCAATGGAGGGATGAACTAGTGGTTGGATGGACGAACTACTGGATGGATGGATGAACTAATGGATGAATGGATGGATGAATCAATGGATGGATGGATGAATCAATGGATGGCTGGACGAACCAATAGATGGATGAATGAACCAATGGATGGATGGATGAATCAATGGATGGATGAACTAATGGATGGATTGATGAATCAATGGATGGATGAATCAATGAATGGATGAACAGATGTTTTAGACTAACAGCAGATAAATCTAGACCCAGATATTTTCCGTCCTGCGGTCCGGTCTGCCTGCTGACCTGAATGGTCGGGTTGAGGACGATGGAGATGTTCTGGATGTTCATCTTGGTATCCGTTTCCCTGGCGATGACGTGGTCCATGTGCGTGACGAGCCAGGAGAGCAGCAGGCGGGTGTCCGCCGGCACCTCAGCCAGCAGCTTGTGGAACTCCGCCAGCTTGTCAGCCTCCGCCGGCCGGCCGCAGGCATCCTCGAAGCGCTGGGTCAGGTCCCGGCCCAGCAGGTTCTCCGGCAGTTCCCGGAGGTACTGCTTCAGCAGGCTGGCCACCGTGTGCGGGTCGTACTCCTCCAGGCAGGGACACTCCTCCCGGTCATAGGCCGCTTTCAGCTCATCCACTTTGGACTTCATACCTGCCATGAAGAAAGACTTTTTCTAACAACCAGGGTTCTTCAGGTTTTAACAACTCAAATGTAAAACCTCTTAAAACCTTTCGGAAAGGATTTTAAGACTTAAGACTCATATGGGTTGGAAAGAGAAGTGAGCCAATTCCTAAGAAAAAACATAAATTTGCATTTAACCATGATGGATATAAGGAAAGCTAGCTAACTTTGCTCTTATTTGAATAATTTATTGGAGGTCAAATTTTTACTTTTACTACACTAAAAATAAGTTGAAGTTGTGCTACTCTTACTTGAGTATAGCTAGCTGGCAAGTTAGCTAGCAAGGGTGAAGCTAGTTAGCAAGAATACAGTAGCTATCAGGGTAGTTAGCAAACTACCCTTGCTAACTATTTAGCAAGGGTAGTTAGCTGCTCTAGTTAGCTAGCATACAAACTAGGGTAGCTAACTAGCGAGCAAGGAAGCTAGCTAACTAGCAAGAAGATATCTAGCTAACTAGCTCTTTGCTGGCTAGTTACCCTCAGAGGTGTGTAGAGTACCCAAATATTGCACTCAAGTAAAAGTAGCACTACTTTTGTATATTTTAACTGTAGTAAAAGTCAAAATTAGCTGTAATTACTCAAGTAAGAGTAAAACGTTTTTGGAAAAAGGTCAGTCAAGTACTGAGAAATGGATCAAACAAATTACATCATCAAACTGAGCAAAACATAAAGTTATGCGGCAATTTTGGTATTTTAAAGACCAAAATGAAGATAATTCATATCAATAACTTATACAGAAAATAAGTAAGTTAGAAATTAGAAAGAAACATTTTTCCAAATCAATTTATTTCAATATAACACTTTTAGGGAATTTTTAGTTAAAACATGTTTGCTCTTCATTCAGTGGGTAGAGAATCCAGAAATTTTACTCAAGGAAGAGTAGTGATACTGAATAATAAAAAAATAAAGTGCAGTGTAGTAAAAAATACTCCTAAAAGTAATATTTTGCCAAAAATTACTCAAATAAATGTGATTGAATAAATCTAAATAGTTACTAACCAACTCTGCTATTATTGTAACAAAACTTTAAATCCATATCAACCACATCTGAAAAAATCTGAGTTTTGTCCTCATTTATTCTTAAATTGTAGTCAATTCAAGATTCCAGGGACCACAAATGGCCCCTGGACCATACTTTGAACACTTTGGCTCATCATAATTGAATGAAATTGTGTTTTATAGATAAACTGTGAACTGGTGCTGCATGATAAACAGATTAAACTGAATACCTGAGACCCTGTAGATGCCCTCACACTTCATGCCGTAGTTCTCAATGTAGTCCACGCATTCCCTGAAGATGGCCGGCAGCTGGATGCCGTCGTACAGAGCCGTCCTCTTCACAGCCTCAGCCAGCGGTGCTCCAAAGATGGGTCTGACGGTGGGGGTCTCCACCGGGACCGGCTCAGCCTCTGAGGCTGGCTTCTTCTTCTTCTTCTTCTCCTTCCACTGTTTGACCACGTCGGCGGCCGTCAGGTCCTTGGACTTCTTCTCCTTGGCCTTGTCCTCCTTGGGGCACTTCTCCTTCACCTTGAAGTCCTTCTCCTTCTTCTTGGAGAAGCTGGGCTTCTTGAACACGTGGATTCCCTTGGAGCGCTTCATCTTGGACGGGCTCTCGGCTTCGTCCGCCGAGCTGTCCTCCTGGAAGGCGGCGTATCCCTCAGCTGTAACACGAGGAAGAAACCGGGTTAAATCTGAGAGGAGGAAAAAAAATCAAACACTCCTACAGCAGAGCGACGACGGCAGCGAAACAGAAACAGGAAGAGAGTGAAGAGAGAGAACGGGGAAAAGAGGTCAGCCACTGATTTAGCTCAGCTCCCTCAGCACCTCTCCTCTCTAAAAACACGTCGTTTAGGTAGATTTCCAGCCAGTCGACTCTTCCACACCTTCACTGGGAATCATCCACTCCCTCCTTTCTCTCACTGGGTCACTATACTGCAAAAACACAAAATCTCACCAACTCTAGTTTCTACTACAAATATCTTATTACACTTTAAATAAGACAAAACTAACTTAGGAATATATTTTCAGTAAGATATGAAAGTTTGTTTTAGATAAATAATTACTTAACATTGATCAGGGTTAGCTAGTAACTACTTACATTTATTCAATTAGACTTAATTAGGAAAAAATATACTTTAGGAGTATTTTTACTGTGCCGAACTTTTTACTTTTACTTAAGTCATTTTATTATAAAGTATCTCTTCTTTTACTTGAGTAAAATTTCTGGATTTTCTACCTATTGAGTAAAAAACAAACATGTTTTAACCAAAAATCCACCAGACACAGACACACGCCTGCAGTTTTTGTTAAAGTTTCATTAGTTTTTTATCGATTTGGAAAATGTTAATTTTGTTATTTATATGAATTATTGTCATTTTCATCCTTAAAATATAACAATTTCCACTTAACTTTACTTTTTTGTTCATCTGATTATGGAATTTTTAAATATTAAATGATTGATAATTTGATCAGTTACTCAGTACTTGAGTAGACTTTTTACAAAATACTTTTTACTCTGACTTAAGTAATTTCTTGGACAACTACTTGTGTAAAAATATGTTGAAGTAGTGCTACTCCAACTTGAGTACAACTTTTGGGTACCCTACTGACCTCTGATATTGATACCACTACTATTGGTACTGGCAGATTATTTCACTTATAGAAAAATTTCTTATTTTTAGAGAAATAAGTACTTTTTTTAATCTATATTATGGAATTATTAGCTTAAAACAAGCTCCTAAGTCTTACTGAAAAATTACTTGTAAGTTAGTTTTGTCTATACACTTTGTATATCAAGTGTGGTGAGATGTTTGCACTAGAAACTAGACCAAAAATACTTTTGGTATTTAAATTTTGTGTTTTTTCAGTGTGTGGTGGGAGCTGCTTCCATATGTGGAAAAATGATGTCACAAAGTGGACAAACAGCCCACGCTATGGGCGAGAACAGGATGGGAAAGTGGAAACATCTCTTATCTGTTTCCATAAATCCACTGTCCTGCCGTATCAGCAATGTTCAGTTCTGTGCAAAAGTCTTTAACCAGCTCTAATTACTTTAAAGGTGACCTATTATGCTTCCTTGAACACGTTAGGAAAGGGTCTTTTGGCTACATATTTTGCACAAAATCATTCATAGATAATAAACCTTTAGTCTGCTCAGTTCTGCCTATTAGCATTTCAAGGTCCTTCTGTCACTTTAAATCAAAATAAGTTGCTGCTGGCCACGCCCCCAACTCAATGTTTGGACTCTGACATGAAAATGGCTGCAAACAGACGCACATTTATTATGCATTTAATCTAAAACATTTAACACATTAATGCTACATAATGCAGATTAATCGCATTATCAATTTTGACCTAAAAGAGTCTCTCATGTGGAGGGTTAACGAGTTCACAGCAGCGCAGTCTTATACTGCGGTCAGCGATGCAGAGTCGCAAAAATGAGTAAAAAGATGAGCAAGGAGAGTAAGACTGCTGTGCTCAGCCATGAATTTTGCTGTAAAGGTGCGGTATTATGCGTTTTCCAGGCACATAGTGCTATTTTATAGCATAATCAAGTAACTATGTTACCTTCAATGGATTTAAAAGTAGTATATTTGTAATTTAACACCTTGAAATTGGACCTCTGGCTTTTTAAAAACTTCTGCCTTTTCTGAAACTTCCTTCCTTCAGGGAGTCATCACAAAGTTGCTCCTCTACAGAGTAAACTAGTAAACATTACATTTTGTCAAGTGCTGTCGTTACACATCAAAATGTTGTTCAGAGTTTAATTTATCATCGTTTAAAGCAACTCTGAACAGGTGGGTTTTTAGCCTAGATTTACAGGAACTCAGTGTTTTATGACTTTGTATTTTTAGGATTGTTCCTGAGATGTGCTATACAAGTAAAATCAAAACTGTCAGAAAGTGAAGCCGCATCTTACTCCTTTTCTCCTTCTTCTTGAACTTGTTCTTCTTCTTGCTGTGCTCCTTGTCATCGTCTGAGACGTACGGGTCTGGAGGCTCGTGATGATGTCCATCGTGAGGTGGCGACGGCTCGCCTGTGCGGTACAGGCCCGGGAACTTGGTAGGGCTGATCTCCTCGGAGCTCGGGGTGCGGGCCACGCCTCCGGGGTGATCAGCCCGGCGCTGCTCTGCAGGGCTGCTGCTCGGCGGCAGGAAGCACTCGGTCATGTCTGGTCTGGTCGTATTGCTCCACTGACTGACACGTCAAGCCCCCATCGCACCTGCACAGGTGGAGACATGGGTGGAAATAGGAACAACAGGAGTCAATGCAACACTTGTCCTACAGTAGATCTTGATTTTAATGTGACCTGATTGACAAAAAGTAACTCTAAAGTAATCAGTGAAAGGTATTGAAGCAAATTATTAGGGCTTTAGTCCAGTTAGTAGTGATTAATCTATTATAAAAATAATCGTTCACTAATTTAGTAATCAAGAAATCATTAACTGAAGTACACAGACCCAAAAAAGGCCAAAATGCTGAAAGAACATATTCAGAGCAGTAACTAAGTCAAAACTGTTTAAAATATACATACATTTTTAATTCAAAATAAAAAACGTATTTTTATGTAATGTTTTTCTAATGTTAAAGCTTAAGTAATTAAATAAAAAATCTGCAGAATGTGCCCATTTTTTTGTACCCCTCCAGGGGGTCTTTTGTGGGCTCTAGTGTCCCTTATGAAAGTAGGCTGACAGGAAATGGGGAAGACATGCGGCAAATATCATCGGGTCCGGGAGTCGAACCCGCGACAGCCGCGTCGAAGACTCGAGGCCTCCAAACATGGGCCGCGCTAACCGTCACGCCCCCGAATGTGCCCATTTTTATCGAATTAGTCTATTACTTGTCAAAATAATAAATTAATTTTTAAATTAATTAAATGTTAGCTGTAGCGCTTTTTTATTTAAAAAATGAA
This sequence comes from Xiphophorus couchianus, assembly GCF_001444195.1. NCBI lineage: Eukaryota > Metazoa > Chordata > Actinopteri > Cyprinodontiformes > Poeciliidae > Xiphophorus > Xiphophorus couchianus. The sequence goes on from NC_040233.1 coordinate 22,419,949, forward strand.
TTATTTGTGTGTTCCAGTGTATTTATAATATTGCATAGGCCTGTCACGATAGCAAATTTTGCTGAGCGATTAATTGTCTCAAAAAACTATTGCGATAAACGATAATATTGTCTGAAGACCTTTTTACACTGATTTAATGGAAATGACGTAATAATGCATGCGATTTCCTGCCAAAGATGGATACACTTTATTTTCAAAAGAATATTTAACACTGGAGCTGATAAACAAAATAAACAAAACAAGCAAAAACAAAATTGATTCTCAGTCTCCATTAACAAAAAATGTACTTGATAAAAACTAAACAACATAAAGCCAAAGTGGAAATAAATACTGCATTCAACCAAAAGAGTGCAGATTATGAAGTCTGTATATTATGTTGCCCTTCAGTAATAATTTGATGTAAATAGAGAAGATGGGCACATCGACTACCTGATGCAATAGTTCACACTACACGATTTTTTGCTCCTATTTTTCCCCTTACAACAATCTTAAAACGTTGGTCTTTCTAAGATTGTGTGGTGTGTTATGGTAGATCGTCGTTGCCGCTCCGATCTAAATCAGGGGTTTTTCCCCGACTGGGAGCTTAACGCAGCCTGTTGAATGTGACAGGCAGCCAATCAGAAAGCGCGAATTCTCCTCCGTGTTTTCTGAGGGGAAATTACCTCGGGGAATCCCAAACAGCTGACACGGCGCAACCCGAAGCCCAGCCGACGTGGAAACAACATTAATGTTTATTCAACATGCAAAGAATATAGAAATGACAAGAGGAGGAGTTGGAGCGAAATTGCTACCGCAGTTGATAAACCGGTAACTTTTCAGCTGTTCTTCGTTAACGTGACGTAAACAGGTTCTAATGATTTTCATTCAGTCAGGACTTTACGCTGACACTAGCCACATGCATTGCAGGTAGATTGCAGTAAAGCATTGATTAATGCCTGGTTTTAAAATTAGTTCACTGAACTTGCAGCCATTATTTTGTGCCCATTGTTGGACACCACACGGCAGGAACGAACCCGATCGAACCGTTATACCTAGGATTTTTGTCGGCTAATGTGTGGTCTGTCAGGTTTTGAAAATGGGCCGACAATCGGCCGACAGCTGTAAGATCGTGTCCTGTGCGCTGAGCTTTACACTAAGGAAATGAGGAAGGGAGGGTCAGTGGAGAGCACCGGAGTTGAGCCTTTTCGGTGTCATCAACAGAAAGAGAAGAAGGCCGGAAGAGACGATAATGCCGATAATTAAAACGAGGTCGATAGTTTTTATTTATCGTACGATTAATCAATTTATCGTTTATCGCGACAGGCCTAATATTGCATTTAAAAAGCTTGAGTTGTTAAATGAAAAAGCTGCAGAATGGGCCGATATTTCATCCGATTAATTGTAAGAATAATCAATTACTTCAATAATTGTTAATGGCAGAAGTATAAATTGTATTAATTTTTTATCTTTTTACTGACCTTTTAATTCAAGTAACAACTGCAGGTCTTGATATGATACAAATTATTGCTGAATTAGAATAAAATACAACTCAAACTGATAACTATTGGTTATCTTTTATATATATTTTGCAAAAAGAAACAAAATATGTCTGTGTGTGACAAACAATCAAAGATCCAGTGTGATTTCTGTCATTTCTCCACCATTTTGAAATTTCTGTCATTTTGTTCCCGACATTTAGTGAAGCAGTTTCATGCAAATATTAAACATACTTTTCATTAAGCACACATTTCTGTCTATAAATATAGTTTTCTATGTACATCTGATGTAATATTCTAATTTTAAATGCCATGTTTTGTTAGCGCCTATCAGGAAATCATCATAATTAAGAGAAATAAAGTTGTTAAAACACCAATCTTTGTATAATTAATCTATATGACTTTTTAATAATATTCTAACTTACTGAATGGGTCTAAATAGAGAAATATGATTTGGAAATATGCCAACTATTAACTAAAAATCTAAATAGCAACTTAATTTTACTTAATTTGTGATCAGGATTTTAGTAGTAAAATATTCAACCCCATATCAGCTTAGATATTTTAAAACAAAACATGATTGGCACAGTTTCTAACACAAATCTTAATCTCAGGTGTGGAAACAAAAGCAGAACCGACTAATCTCAACCTGAGCAAACAGAAATATTATGCAAGTGATTTGCAAACTCCAAACTTAAAGCCCAGTCAGCCCAAATAAACAACAACCTCTTGATTGCAGATGTGGCCTCCACCCAGCAGATGGGGCTTCTGCCATTCAAAAAACAACAACAACATACAGTCATTTATTCATATGTGACCCCACCATTCATGTATCTGATGCCTGCAGACAGCTTGAAAAGCAGGGTAGTAAGTTGATTTATTACTGCAGCAACGAAAACAAAAAGGAACCTGAGCTGCTGTAAAGTGTATTAGGAAGCAGATGAAATGACCCTAAAAGGAGATGTGGCGTTAAGGACTAACGCAGCTGTTATGTGTAAAGTAAAAACGTGACGCAATACAACAATACAGAAATGACCAGTTATACAAACCGCTGTGTAAATATAACACTGGCTTAAACTGTAGAAAACGACTAACCAGCATCAGCAGCGTCGACTTTAATCTCCCCCTTGTTTGCTTTGGTAGATCGACATCACAATTTACAATTAATTTCTGCCCCATTTGAGCAAACTAACTCCACACAGCCAGTCCTGTTTAATTATACTGCTGTTATAATACCACAATTTGTTGTCAATGCGTAATTTGAAGCGCATTTTCCTTCAAACAGCCATAAGGTGAAGCTCTGGTCTGAATGGAGATGGGGCCCATCTGCTAACGTTACTTCAGCTAGCTGGAAACATGTCGGTTACGACAAAACCCGCTGATATATTCATAAATACTTACTGGTTACCTTCATAAATTCACAGGCTGATGCAAAAACTTATTTTCAGACAGCCGTTCTTTATTTTTTAGAGGGTAAGATTTAAAAGAATATAAACTTTACCAAATCTTGGTCGGGCAATCCCACGGTGGAGCTTCCGGTTGTGTGTATATACCAAATAAACTCTACAGCGCATGCGTGAATGCACAAGTGCGTCATGGGAAATGAAGTTAAAATGGATATTTAGGTAAAGCAGACCAGACAAGTTAAAAAAAAAATAATATCCAATATCCAGAGGTAGATAGTAACTACTCAGTTTACCCATTTACATTTATTTAAGTAATCTTGTTTTTTTGGGGGGTGGGGAGTAGGAGTAGTTATATTACACTTTTTATTATAGTTAAATGTTGCTACTTTCGATAGAATAAAATATCTGACTTCTCCACCCACTGTGAGTAATTTTACTGAATGACAAACATGTTTTAAACAAAAATTAAAATGACACTAATTATTTGTACACAAGCTTTGTTGTTATATTGTTTTCTGTCATTTTGGGGTCAAGAAAATACAATAAGCTAAATATTTTGACACTGGAACACTTTTTACAAGGTAAGATTAACGTTCATACTTTATAAGTATGTATGATTAGAAAGACATTAAATATTGCATTATGGAGAAGCTACGTCTAATCATTGGTAACCATGGAGACAGTGCGTCATGCAGCCTAGCATGTATGGAAAAAACTGGTTAGCATTTAGTCTTTTGTACGTTTTTAATGCTTCTCCGGTGTAAGGAGAAATGCTGTTTATACCATGGTGATATAAATCATGTGGTGTGAATTCAGGCAAAGTCGGTAATTTGATCTACACATCAAGAGGAAGGAGGAATGGGTCAGTTTCTAAGCTAGCTATATCCAATTTTTGTAAATACCGCCGTGTATGAGCTCAACCAGGTGTGTTACGTTCACAGACAAATTAGTTTGACTCGAACAAGCAGAAACCATAAATAAACTGGAAAAAACAATTTGGGTAATCAATTTTGACCTCTATGTTCGACATTCTCGTTCCTCACGTCCGACCTCCACCATGGCGCCTCTAATGATTAAGTGAAGTAGTTCCAAAGGGTCCATACAAAGATACATAGTGTTATAAATTAAATGACTAAATATTTTTGCAACATAGTCAACGCTTTCTTGAACATTTGTTATTCCTGTTGCGTTTAGAGGCACGTTTCCATATTTTTAAATTAATAAGGAGTTGGGTCAGGGAAGTTTATGCTAACGCAGCATCTGTTCATGTCAGATGCTGGCTCTTAAACTGTGTGATGGATAAGTCAGATGGGTCCTCTCCTTTAAATCCGCAGGATGCTTGTCCCCTCCGTTCGTCTCAGTCCACGTTTAATGAGCTGCAGATCCAGAGGAGGAAGCAACATTACGATCGTTTGGTCTTGGAATTGCAAAACTTCTAGTTCTAAAAGCTCTAGTTCCACTGGAAGATTATTTCACTTATAACAAGATATTCTCTCCATGTTAAAAGTAAAATTATTTGCCAGAGCAACTAATACTTTTTTATTCAATATTAAGAAATTATTGACTAAAAACAAGTTCCTATATTTTGTGAAAAGTGACTTTTGATTGAGTTTTGTCTTATTTCAAGTGCACTAAGATATTTGCACTGGAAACTAGACAAAAATACTTTGATTTTGTGTTTCTGAAGTGTTGTCTGAGTAGTTATTGCATTGAGCAATAATAATGGTCTTGTTTTCAGACCATTTTCCAAATCTTATAAAATATTTTTCATCTAGTTTTTAGTGCAAATATCTTAGAGGAGTAATATTATTATCAATTAATAGTTTGTTTTAAATTAATAACTTTCACTAGCAAATTAGTTCACTTATAACAAGTCAGCTTTCTCATGTTTTGCAGTGAAACTTATATTGACTTAAAACAAGCTCCTATTTTACTGAAGTCCTGTAAAATAGCTGACAGGATCAAAAATAGTTGGTAAGATTTTGTGTTTTTGCAGTTCAAAAATGCAGAATTTTTATTCTAAAATTAATTGTGGTTATTTTTAAACCCACCTTTATATTTGTCCCCTGTGATTATTTAACCCAATAATGCAGCATCATGCCATACCAGGACACCCAAACAACAAACATTACAGGCTTGGTGTTTGGACTCCTTCAGGTTTTACTGCCAGGTCTGAGCAGTGCAGTGATAAATATCCTCTGTGTTTCGGCCAAATTAGGTTTGGAGAATGTTTAGACTGTGGTATCATTTTGATCTCAGCTTCACTTCTGATTTCTTTCAGGTGGTGGAACTGTCAAACAGAGCTCTGAGCAGCGGCGCAAACTAAATTTGGGGAAACCATTTGCTATTCTGAGTCACACGTATTTTCCCAAGGCTCTGTGGTTGGGATTTACAGCTGGTGGTCATTGGGACATATGAAACAAATTAGTCCTCTGATGATCTTTTGTTGGTTCTGTCTGCACCCAAAACCACAGCTGCAGTGGCGAAAGGAGGTCAGGGCTCGATATAATAATAATTAAAAAGAAAGGGACAGACAAGGTTCCATTGTACGCCTGCAAGATGAGTCTGTGCACGTTGCTGTGGCATGCCAATTGGGAACATAATCAGTGATAGGGCGTCCCGCTGCTTTTTCAAAGTGCACTGGCACAACAAAGAGCATTTGTGTGCGGTGGCGAGAGATTGGCATCAGAGAATGTTTTCCTCTTGGTTTGCATGAGATGGTCATTGAGAGCTGAACACCTGTGGACCAGAATGGAAGAATAACAACGTTGTTTCCCCAGGAAATGATGCGTTTCCTGATTTGTGAAACACTGAGCTAAGATTAGAGTGGCAGAAAGGACAACTAGGGAAAAACATTTACCCGTTACCTTTTCCATATGAATATAACAAGCACGAACAGATATTTTAAAATAATCTTTTTAAAGAAGTAGTCTCTTACGTTGACTGAAACGTGTTGTTTTAGACTACTGAATTTATTTGTTTCTTGGATTAAAAACAAAAAGCATTACAGGTTCAGTAAGTATGTCTTATAAAAAAATTAATTTTCTCCATATTTTTCACCATTATACCATAAAATTCTATATTTTTTATTGGTAAAACCAATACTTCCAGTATAACTTAATAAGATGCCTAAGATTTCTCATTTAATTGTTTTATCATTATAAAACATGGTTCCCATAAACTTACTACTTTATTCTTGTATTATTACAATTTTATTCTCATATTTCTTTTACTTTATTTTCATAACACTGTAATGGTATCACCATAATGTTATGACTTTATTCTCTTAATAAAAATAAATGTTGTATTAGGGCCAGGCTATCATATTAGGCAGAATATAATCTCAACAAATGGATTCCAAAGGATTTCACAAAAAGAGAGCAGCAGGGTACCAAGAATGGAGCCTTGTGGAACGCCACATGTAAAGAGTGAGAAAAACTAATTCACCTGTTTTCTATGCTTGTAATACAAAGAATTACAGTTTTTTTTTGGTTTAAATTTCTTCATTTAAACAATCCAACGTTTTTAGACAGCAAAATTATTAACAGGGAAATTAAATCTCGAAGGATTCCTAGAATGAAGCCTTGTGGAACTCCAAATGACCAACATTCATTCATTGGACGCAGAAACTCCTACTGAAAAATTGGGCTTAAAACTGAATATGATTGATGGTTTGTAAAGAGATTAAACATAAGATTCTGACTCTTACTGTAACTACTACAGCATTCAGGCCCAGAAGAACCAAAACAGAAAGATTTTATGAGTCAAAAATCAAACTACTAACAGTAACTACATAACTATGATATCTTTTAAAGCTGCAGTGTGCAACTTTTATTTTAAAAATATGGGGATTTTTTTTTTGTTAAATTGTTACTATGTTGTGACAGTTTATGAGACAGATACTCTCCCTGAGTTGCTATTGCCATCTGGAAAAATGTATCACTCTGACCAAAAACAACCAATCACAACCAGGGGCGGGGTCTTAGCGCTGTCAATCAATGTCATATACTTGTTGTAAATATGCTAATGGCAGAGAAACACCTTAAAGTTACAGGAAAACCATTTATCCAACGTCATTGTTGGCCATGCTAACTAGCCTTAGCATTCAGTGGTGCCACATGAAGGGTGATTGACAGCGCTAAGCCCCGCCTCCTGGCTCTGATTGGTTGTTTTTAGTTACCACTGGGAGAAAGCAGAGAAGCTCCCCCTTTTTTTTTTTTTTTTTTACAGATTATCTGTCTCATAATGTTCTGTCACAGCATAATAACAGTTTCAACAAATATATAGAAATTATCTTTATAAAAGTTACACACTGCAGCTTTAAAAGCAGTGAAAAATGGTCAAACAAGGTTTAATTCTGTTAAATTGAGACTAGCCTTTGTAACACAAACACTAAAGTTACCAAATCTTTTCTTTATTTGGTACAAGACTGGGATTTTGCTGACAGTAATTGCAAAAATACATTATTCATATACACCTCTAGTAAAAAACACACTATGGTAGACATATCTAACAATATACAGTAACAGCAGAATAAAAAACAATTTGCAGGAGGAGGAGAGGAAGGAAGGAGGAGGCGGGGGTTTATTTTACATGGTTACTGAGGAATGCTAACATATAACAGTGATGGGTTTCTCTTCCCTCAGTCTTTTGGTGCCAACATGTGCCCAGAGATTGGATCGGATCGGTTCGGGTCAGAACAGACAGTTCAAGCACTTGACAGCCTTGCTGCCGTAGTCCAGGCACTCTGGGCCGATGCACTGGCAGCAGGCGTTGTGAAACCAGCGGTACTTTGATCCGCCCATTGACTCACAGTACTGCTTGCACTGACGAATGGAGACGCAGTCGTCAAAGTAAACCACCGTGCACATTTTCTCTGGAGGGAAAGGAAGCAGGTTGAGTCACGGATTCAGCAAAACATGGTTCACAAGAACACATAATTACCTTTAGCCCTCAGTGTTTCTACTTTTACTTGATGGGTTTTCTGTAATTAAGTGAGGCCATGTGTTTTGGGTCGGTGTAATGAGTTAACTGCTGAGCTTTGTGGGAATGCTGTAACTTTATAGCAATGGTTTAAGAGTGAAACGCCAACAAATAGCAGCAAACTAAAACAAAAACATGGAAAAAACTGAAGCTCTGCATTATCAGAGCTGATCTGACAGAGTCTCTATATAAAAACACTGAAAAACTTAAGAGTAGTGTTGTGAAAATACATAGAAGTGTTTTAATATATAATCTTTTATTTATACAGGAAAATTTCTTAAGACTCAATACAAGCAACTTAACATTTATCATATCATAATAACTTAAAAACTTAAAATGGTCAGACATTATTGGCCGACCTGCTTTTCCTCCAAGTTTGAAAATAAATTGGCATTAATAAAGAATTCTAGAAAACCACAAACTGCGGATTGTTTGTTGACCATCTCCAACATTTTTTTGCCAATGATACATTCGCCACTGACTGGGTGGCTGCCGCAACACATTCTTTCGTACGTTTTGACTGGTCTTGGTGTGTGGTGTCCAAACTTTAATTTAAACTACTGGTGTGCCACAAAATTAATTAAACTAAAAATGCAAAAATTAGTTTATTGCAATTTTTATTCTTTTGTTTGTTTTTTTTCCTGCTTAATAATAAACCAATTTAATCAGTATATCATTAAAGATTCAAAACATAAAAAGGCTTCAGACTCTTGCCTTACTAAAAGAAAAAGAGACAATTTCCAATTTTTACCATTCTTGACTTGTGGTCAGGGGCTGAATAAAATCATTTAAAGGGCCACAAATGGTCCCCAGACCACACTTTGGGCACCCGTGGTGTTGAGCATTCAGGATGCTATGTGGCTTATTCAAACGCGAGGTGAGCTAATTTCTTAATATTTCAGAATATTTTCAGAGTTTTTGCTGAATTTTACGATACTTCCTAGTAATCTCCTCAACAATTCTGTCTGAATGTGCAAACGTCATGGAAGAAAATATTTTTGCATTGTATAAAAAAAATAAATAAATCACATTAATGACCACCGTGGGTGGTCCAACAACCAGGGGTGTCCAAACTTTCTGTCATTGGGCCAAAAATGGTCAGTTTGAAATTTCTTGTGGGCTAAAAAAAAAAAAATAATTTTCAAAAATTAAAATCACCAAAAATGTTCAACAATAAAGTAAGCATGAACTATCTTATTTTAACATATATGTAATAATAGTATATAATAATAATGATATATTTTACTTATGGAGTTTTTTAATACCTTTATATCTATTTTATTTTGTAGGAATGGGACTGCAGATACAAAACTTGAAAGGCTTTTTTTTTCATGTTTTGCTTGTTAAACAAAATTCATCCAGTTTGCTTATTAATTTGGTCTCAATTGAAGAGAACTAAAAAATATTTTGTTCTCAGAAATACAATCAGGATTTAGGTCAGTCTTAATATGAAAACACTTGATGTATTTAGCCAGGTTTTAATAAACGGAGCAATTAAAAGCAAGGAGTTGATGTGGTCCTAGTTACCATGACAACAGAAAGAAACCAGAAAGCTTGGAAAAGATGATCACTTTGTGTTGAATATGACATTTTTTTAGATAGATTTTGATGTAAAAGTCGTACTTTTATCCTAATTCATTTATGATTTGAGGTCGAGGGGCCGCAAAAAAATCTGTCCAGGTGTGTCAAATGGCCCCCCGCCCCCTATTTTGAAAAACGAGGTGAGAAGAAACATGCTTTACCGTGAGGATCGATGCCGGTGTGGATGCTGTTCCCGGGCACCGACACGTTCTGCGGCTGGCTGTTGAGGGACTCCAGGAAGGAAACCAGGTTCTCGTGGTGCGTGAACTCCTCCGCCACGGGGAAGGACACCACCATCATGTTGATGGGCGCGTCGCCCTCCGTCAGGGCGCGGAACAGCGAGGGGATGGGGCGGTGCAGCTCCTCCACCGTGCTCTTGGAGGTGGCAGGAGAGTCGCTGTAGTTCTTGGGGTTACACATCCCTGACGATGGGAGACGCGTCAGAGCAAGTTATGGAAACATTTCTGCCTCCACAAACAGTTTTAAAAGATACCTTTCAAAGCATTTTGTACTTCCATTTGGGTCTCAACTGCTTCCAAGAAAAGTTACATTCCACAGGAATTGCACTGTTACCTAGCAACCCCGGTAGAGCTCCGCCCGTTACCTAGCAACCCCAGTGGAACTTCAGAATGTTTGGTCAGCTAGTTTTACTACTATATGCGCTGTACAGCGGCTCTGAAAAAGACAAGAGTTTTTTTTGTTTTTGACTTACCATCCAGAAACCACTTGCTGCATTCTCACAGGAGGCTCCACTGATGCTTTTCAAAGACGTATGGTTGTATAATTGCTAGTGCTAAAATGTGCTAAAATATTTAATCAGATTAATCCCTCACTAGCTTAACTTTGTAAGCTTTGGACACCCCTGGCCTATCCTAACCTAACCTGGTCAAAGCAGCATTATGGTCCCCTTTAAACTCAACGGGGTTGGTTTTGAAAAAAACAACAGCACTGTAAAAAAAAAAAGTCTCATCTCAATTAAGGTCTGTTTAACACTTCGTTTAATTTCAACACAGAAGCAAGTCCCCACATCCCCAGATACGATCTCTCAACCCTGTGCAACAAGTTCAAGTGAATTACAGCTAATGGGTAAATCATTTAATGGGGGACGGAGTTTGACAGAGGATTTGGATCAGAAACCGACGCTAAAAGCAGAGCCAGAGCAGCTGTTTTAGATAAAACACACTCATGGCCGCTCCACTCCCTCCCTGCATTTTTTAAATCCAAGCTCCTCTAACCAGCCTCCTAAATCTTCCCCCCAGATCCTCTAAACACTCGCACTTCAAAGCAGTCGGCGTTTGGCACAGATAATTTGCTGCAAGTGGAAAGCGGACAGTGAAAAAGGGAAGAAAACATAAAGGAAGACAATGTATTTGCTCAGAGCGACAACATCTCCTCGGTGGGCCGTAAAAGCCCCGTCCAGGAGGAGAACCAGCGGTCCAACATCTGCGCCGCAGAAACAGAGCGTGGCGCTCAGATCGTTGTTCGTCTTTTCCACATGAAAGCGTTTTAATAAAGCCTCCATGTCAGCAAGCGGAGCAATATCTGTCAGTCGGCGCGTTTCTGAGAGATCTGTGATCTCCAGAGTCAGAGGAGATCCGACTTCTTCTTCTCCCTCTACAAACATGTCTGTGTCTGCAATCTGATCTTTGAATTTTTTTGTGCAAAGTTAAAGAAATCTACAGACATTCCATTAGAAGTGAGTAGATGACCCAAAAACTGTACTAAAGTAAAAGTAGCACTATTTTAATGTATTTTTACTCAAACAATTAAGCAAAACGTGGCCGTTCAAGAAATTACTAAAAAAGTAAAAAACGTTAAAACGTTTACTCAAGTACTGAGTTACTGATCAAATATCAAATATTTAAAAATGACATAATCAGACGGACCAGAATATAAAATTAAGTGGAAATTTTGGCATTTGAAAGACGACAGATGGATTTGTCAAAATTTGTTTATTTATTCTTTGAATTTATTTTGTTTTGGCCAGAAGTTGTTTCTCCAGACATTTATTTATTGGTGTGTTCAATTGGCTGCTGTTGGCAGTTGGTGGTTACCATAGCAACCAGTAACTGACAGCTCCGCCCCCTTTTTCTGTTGATGTTGGTAACTGTAGTGGTATGTATTAGGGCCTTCGCCGTGTTTTCTTTATAAATATTATAATTTAACATATATTTTAGACACATTTAATCATATACATTGTTTCATGAGTAATTTTGCTATGTTTCTGATATGTTTTTAACTGTCTTCATCGTTAATGTTGTATGGTTTAGCTATGTTTGACTTTACAACTGTTAGCCGCTGCTAACTGCTCATTGGGAGCCATTGTGTTGTAGTTTGTTTAGGGTTATTTATTGTATTTTATTGAAAGTGTCAGAAGCAGCTGGAGTGATGTTAACCACCAAACTGATTTTCTCTTTTGTTAGAATAAATTTAGTGAGCCTGACTGTTGCGAACAGCGAACACACGCATCGGCTGCACCTACCAACGCAGTCGCAGCACTCCTCCCACAGGTTCCCCAGACACAGCATGCAGTCTTTGCAGCAGGAGCAGTTTCCATCCGAGGGACGGCACTGGCACAGCTCCTGCAGGGAATGCATGGAAACACGCATGAGAAAAAGAAAACACACACACACAACATGCTTAAGAACACCGCGAAGACCTCACGATGCATTTCTGCTTCAGAGCAACGAAACTTAATAATGTACGACGCAGAATTAGGCTAAGAAAAAAACAAAAAATACCTAAAATTACGAAATCAAAATTACAATATTACAAAATAAAGTTGTGATAGTGTGTTAAAGTTGTAATATTACAATAATAAAGTCATAATATTATGATAACAAAGTCGTAATATTACTGGAATAAAGTTGTAATATTAAGATAATAAACTCGTAATATAATAATAAAGTCAAAATATTACATGAATAAAGACATAGTATTACTAGAGTAAAATCGTAATATTACGGTAGTAAAATCATAATATTAAGATAATTCAGTCATAATATTTCATGAATAAAGTCATAATATTGCAATAGCTAAGTCAGAATATTACGAGAATAAAGTTATCATATTGGCAGAATAAAATTGTAGTAAACACATAAGCATCATATTATTACCAGTAGCATCCAGCAAGATGTGTTAATAGATTACTTTGTTATTTCTAAAACAAATACCAAAGTATAACTTCACAAGATGCTCAACATTTTTCATTTGTCTGCAGTTAAAACCACTTTTTCTCATAATATCACAACTTCATTCTGGTAATTTTATTACGTTATTCTCATAAATTATATATTTTTCTTAACCTGACCCTAACACTCTTAAGAATGTCTGAGGAGACATTTAGAAATAGAAATACAGATTTCTGATACATATAAACGGATATTTGGTGAAAAACGTCAGCTTTAAAAGGTTTTTTGATATTGAGGTGCAGAGAGAGGAGGCAGCGAGAGGCCAGGCTCTTCAAACAGGAAGCCTGTCATTAAACCAGCAACAGGAAGGACAACCACTGGTTTGCTTCCAGTACAGTAATTATTACTGGACTAAAAAAAACAGTGAGTTGACTGGGAAAGGATGACATCATATTAAATCGAGAAATTTTACCTGAAATGCACAAAGTTAGCGTGTGTGCTTAGATACATATTATTAGCCTACACAATTCAACTGTGTTATGATCTCTTGTGTTTTTCTCAATTATAATAATATTAGGACTTTATTCTGGTAATATTAATTTATTTTCATATTATTACAACTTTATTCTTGCAATATGACAATTTCTATATTTTTATGACTTTATTATGATATTATGATTTTTTCTCGTAAAATAATAACCTTATTTTTGTATTATTACAATTTTATTCTCATATAATTACAACTTTATTACTGTAACATAATGACTTTATTCTTGTACTATTTTGAATATGTCGTATGACCTTATTCTGGTATTATTATGATTTTATTCCTGTAACTCAATTATCATTTTCCTGTATTATTGTAACTTTATTCTCATAAAGGTTTTAAAAACCTGTTTGAAATAAATAATTAAAATTAATGTTATGATTTTATTCTCGTAATATAATCACTTTATTCTTAAGAAATGTATAAATGTTACCTTGAATGCACAAAGTAAGCATATGTGCTTAACAACATACTAGACTACAAAATTCAAGTGCATAATGTTCTCAAATCTTACAGTTTTGTTTTATTTCTGTCACTTCCTGCAGTATTTTTACTCGTTGGTTGTGATTGGTTCTTTTTCATCGAAGGAACATTCTGATTGGATGAAAACAATCTGTCATTCACTGGAGGTGTCGTTCATTTACATACGCATTAATTTAAAAACATACAAAAACACATGAAACTTCACACATTTTTGATATGTTTGGTGTTCCATACATGAGGAGCGGCAATGTTAGAGCAGAGAGCGTGACAGATGCAAATTTAGCGATCGAATGTTAGATATAAACGCTCAACACCAGAAATTATTGTTTGTTTATGTAAATATATGCGATCAGATTAGTTTCACTGCAGACTCTGATTGGTGATAAACAATGCCACAGAAATTAGGTTTTTAAGAAAAACTGCAATAAAATGCTCATGAACGCAACAGTAATCTGGATGAGACGTCTGTTATCTATCTGAGAATGTGAGACGGAGATGGTAAATCAGGAAAACATGAGCAGAAGCAGCTTTTCCACAGCAGGTCCCAACACGTTCGCCTTCATGTTTGCTCAGGTCTGTCTTCTCTAAGGCGGCGCAGGAGGAAATGAAGCTCAGAGCAACACATTCAGGACTCTTTTCAGGAATAATTGCTGTTTATTATGATATTAAACTGACTGCAGTGGAAAGTAAAGAACCAAACATGTTTTCCGTGTTACATAAAACTGTCTTTTCTAACAAGAATATGAGTTACTGGTCCATTAACAATATACTTATGCAGGTAGCTGCCTTTCATCTTACAGTTTATTAAATATATGGATTTTTTTTAACTTCATGTACCATAGGGATCTCAGCAATTTATTCTTGTATTACTTTGACTTTATTGTCATACAACTTTATTCCCGTAGTGTAATGTCTTTATTCTTATATTATTACGACTTTATTCTTGTATTATTACAACCTTATTCATATATTATAAAAACTATGTGCTCTGAATGGCTTTATTTTTGCATTATTTTGACTTTGTTCCTGAAATGTGACTTTATTCTAATGTTATTACAACTTTATTTTCATGTTATGATTTTATTCCCATATTATTACAACTTTATTCTCGAATTATTTCAAATTTATTCTCGTAATATGACTTTATTCTAGTGTTATTACAACTTTATTTTTATATTATTACAACTTTTAATGGCTTTATTTTCATATTATTACGACTTTGTTCTCATATTATGATTTTATTCTCTTATTATTACAGATTTATTCTTATAATATAATGACTTTATTCTGTTTTATTCAACTTTATTCTCTCAATAACTTGATTGTTTTATTATTTCAACTTTATTCTCATATTATTACAACTGTAGTCTGGTAACATTATGACTTTTTTCTTGTAAATATGTTTAATAAATTCAAAAATCTAAGTCTGGAGCTAAAACCGTGTTGTACTTTGTATTAAAAAAAAAGTACAACAGAGAAGTTTTCCGTTTAAAGTGACGATGCATGAGAAGGTTGGTGTTGTGAACAAATCCGTTTATTAGCTCTGCAGCTGCAGTCCTTCATGAGGCAACAGCTCCTGAGTTTTGCCCCGTTTTACCCCATGAGTCACGTCGCATTAACTTAACCTCCTGTTAAACCCAGAAACTCAACAACAGAGGCGCAGATGGCGAGATATTCATGACTCAAACAGCCACAAAAGCCACTTTAAAACGTCCATCCACCATTTACACTTTCAGGCTAAGTCACAGACATGTAAAAAAACAAAAACCACAAACATATCTTAAATCTTCAGTTAAAGGTAGGCGATAAACTGGAGTAAACATGCGGTCTGTTTGGTAGGGCAATGAGAAATCAAAGTTTCCAGTTTGAGACGCAGCGCTTCTGGAAACGTCTACAGGAACCAGACTTTGAAGGAGACAAAAGTAAAACCTTGTTGGTGGGATTAAACGGCGCCGGAGGAGCTTTTATTTTCCTCCCTCTCGACTTGGAGCAGGGAGCACATTCCTCCACGTCAAGGTCACGACAATAATGGGGGAGGAACGGGAGGAGAGAGGGGCAAGAAAACACCTGGAGAACAGAGCAGAAAGTTCCCCCCTAACTTTCCTCCTGCCTGTTTTGCTCTCCTTTCCTTTCCTTGTTCTTTCTCCACACAGCTTCCCTCTCATCCTTTCAGGAACCGTCTCCTCCGTGTAAACACACTGAGCAATAATAAAAGACTCAGAAATGACTCAGCAGCGAGGGACTGCAAAAAACCCACACACAGTTCGCATAATCACCGTCTCTCTGCCCCTAAATCTGATCCCTCCACTAATTATACCTCTTAAAGGCGATGTTGTAAAAAAATAAAACTATACAACACGCAAAGCCACGTTTTATTAATCAAACATACTCCCTATTGTCTTAAAAGAAAACGAGAAATGGAGGTGCTGCTAACATAGGCTAGCTTAGCGCTTTAGCTATCAGGATAAAGTTAGCAACAAGCAACTTCGCTAGCAAATAAAATAAATAAAAACAAACCTAACGTGTATATTTATAGAAAAAGTGTTTTTTTATTTTGAATAGAGTGAAGTAAAAACTAAGTACGCCCCCTGCTGCTTCCACTGGCGTTAAGAGGAAAATACTAGCTAAGTGCTGCTAATCAAATACACCTATAAAAAAATTTAGTTTTGTCAGCTTAAAGCATAAAAAGATGTGTTAAAAGATCTGAGCCCTTTGCTAATTATACTTATTAAAGGTGGCGTAAGAAACAAAACTACATAAAACAGCCCATAAAGCCACGTTTTAGTAATCAGAAATACTCCTAACATATCTAATTTTCTAAAAAATGAGATATGGAAGCATCCCAAATGCATTCAAGCTTATATAAATATATATATATAAATATAAATATATATATATATATATATATATATATATATATATATATATATACAGTATATATATAAGTGTTCTTGATTTTAAATGGAGCCATGTGAAAAACTGTTTCATCTGTTAGAAACCATTTTCATGTGTAAATGTTGAGCTTGGCCATCAGCAGATTATTTTAATTTAAAAGACTTAAAATAATCAGAACTATCCAGACTAAAATTTGATCATCTAAAAATGACTTTGTGCAAATTTTTTTTTACCTATCCTAACCTGTACAAGGAAGCGTAATAGGTCACCTTTTAAATATTTTTTAAACCTTCACTATGTACCATAGCCATGGCAGCCATGTTGGATTTTAAACCAGAGAAACTTGGGGAACTTTTCCAACTTAGAACGTAGAAACATTGACTCGTCGGTCATCCTAAGTGCCATCCTGAGTTTCATTTATTTTTAACTTTGCAGGTTGGTTGAACATGTGTAGCTTGGATGATAACCATTTAAAAAATGAGCGAACAAGCTAGTCGGCACAAGCGCCGGTTGTTACCGTCCAACAGCAATTTCCATGCCGAGACAGATGAGGTTATCTTAAAAAGCTCTTATTTGGCTTCTCTTGCTCTCAAGTGGAAACCCAGCCATCAGTCAAAGCGCAGCCGCTGCAGAAAGCGGCGCGCTGGAAAGTGATCATGCTGCCCCACCCCACAACCCTGCTCAAGTTCCTAAAAGTACAACACACACACACACCCCTCCTGCTGATCACCTCCAACCTGCCACCCTTGGGGGTTTTAGAGAATCCAGACAAATGAGTGGAAGTGGCAGCAGAGCGAGAAAAGCGAGATCCAGACAGCAGATCCAACTAATCACAAGCAACACGGACCATCTAGAGCCTCTGCAGGCGGAGAAGTTTCTCCTTCACACACAAGCCGCCACTCTTGTCTCTGACAGCTAGCAAGTTAGTGTCAGCGAGGTCGCAAGAGCTGCAGAGCTCATTACGATCATTGGAAAGAAGTCAACTGGAAGAGAGGAAGAGAGGAAGACTGCTGATGTGATGAAGAAATGGGCCAGAGATGAACTCTTAGGCTGTTTTTACATATGATTGTCCGGTAGATTCGGTTCAACTGGGGACAAAAATTGCAACATTTGTAAAAACATGTTCCCCTCCTCGCCTGTAGGGGCTCTGCTTCAAGAGCGACTGAAGGAAACAAAATGAAAAACTCAGAAGAAGACATGAGCGCAACTCCCTTCTTCACAAAATGTAAACAAAAATGGAGAAGAGACAGATTTTTGTGGTAGTTGGATTTCTCTTTTGTCTTTCGTAAAAGACAAGCCATTTCTCCCGCTAGCGCTAGGCTAGCATGTTTGTCTTAGTTGTATTTACCCAGAATGCCCTGTACTGTAGTCCACTTCCTGTTTTTGGAGCAGTCTCCGGTCTGCTGGACGTTCAAACTAAGACCGATGCTTCTAGGTGGACCAAAGTTTGCTTTTTTGGTCCTCATCACAGTTTGATTACACAAACCGGACCTTCTGGACAAACAGCCCAGAGTTTTCTGATTGCATTCACACCAGCCGTTCAGTTTGCTTTAATCCAATTCTAGTTCGTTTGCGTAGAAAGCCCGGTTCGTTTATGGAGGTGTGAATGCACAATCAAACTGTGATGTGGATTTTTAGTTGCCTAAAAACCCTCTTTCCTGGTTCGGTTGAAGTGAACTTTGATGCGGTTCGACGTTCACGTCGAGAGAATCAAAAATCCTGGTTGCGTTTTGCTGCTTTTATCTGCTCAGAAGATCGGCGCCGTTTGCTTAATTCGACCAAGATCCCAACCCCACAATCATCCCTCGGTTTCGCTCGCGATCTGTGGCCAGGATCTAAGGCCTCACCTGAATGAGACACTTGCTGACGTCGCTGGCGCAGAGGGCTTTGTTGCAGCCGGAGGTCAGAGAGAGTCCGGCCAGGAGGAAGAGCAGCGCTGCCGTGGCGGGGAGGATCAGCCGAGCGGACCTCATCCTGACGGTCTCACCAGCGCGCGACGGGAAAACACCTTGCAGCACAAAGAGCGTCAACAACGACGTTTTTATTCAGGTTTTCATTTCAAAGCAGCCAAAATAAGAAAAAAGTCTGAACAATTTTCATAAAGTTTGAAGAAATCAAATTTAAAACTGACACGATTAATCGGATTAAACAATTACCGAATTGGTAATCAATTAATTGTCAACTGGAGTATAAAGACTCAACATAAGGCCATTTTGTGGAAATAAACAGGAAGTTTTACATATGGCTGAAACGATTAATCGTGATTAATAAATTATTAAAATAATCGTCAACTAATTTAGTAATCAATAAACCATTAACTGGACTATACAGACTTTTAAAAAGGCCATTTGCTGAAAGAACAACCCACTCAGAGCAGTAATTAAGCCAAAACTGTACAAAAATAAAAACATTTCACATTTAAGACAAAAAGAAACTTGATTTATCTGTAAATCTGTTTTACCCAAAACGCCTTGAGAGGCTCTTTTAACTCCTGTTAAGCATCTGTTCCTAAAATGCAATGTTATTTTTTCTGATTTAAAAATGGAACTGAATTATTTCTTTATTTGCATTTTTAATGTGTTTATAATGTTGCATAAAAAAGCTTAAGTGGTTAAATGGAAACGTCCTTTTTCTTTTAACCTTTGTTTAAACTGGTGAGTTATTAAGAACAAATTCTTACTTACAATAACAACCTGATTAATCGATTCATCGTTAGAATAACTGAATTATAAAACAAAATAATCTCAGTTGCAGCTCCAGTTCTTTACCTTTTATTAGCCAAAGTTACTAAAAGTCGTTGTAGGAGGTCAAAGAGGTCGCAGATCCCTGATCTGGGTTTTAGGCACCGATTGCAGTTTTCTGATTGATTACCAATTTTTAAGAGGCCTGACCTGCCGATTTTGGCCGATACTGATTTTTTATTTGAAATTTTGCTAAACATAACAAGAAAGTCGTTGATTTTTATACCTTTGCTGAGGAAGATAATATTGGCTTCACATGTAAGAATCACAGATTCCCAAAATTATTTAAGATTCATTGCTGCAACCTCAGTTTTGTGGGAAAGAGGCTTTAAGTTGGGCATCAGGAATCCAGGCTGCAGCAGGAGAAACAAGAAAACATGACGAAGAACATTCTCTGCCAAATATTTAACCTTTTAGGCAAAATCAATCAATCAATCAAGGCGGCTCAAGGTGCTTTACATCATAAAAACAGACAAATAAAAAGTAATGAAAACATCAAACAGTCACCAGAAAGAAAAAAAAAATTTAATTCTGCCGAGGGACATCATTGAAATTGTCGATGCGCATCAAATATTTTGGTCAAAGTTCCAGTGATTCCTGTTCAAAAGCAACTCAGAGTTTCAGCTGCTGCACTGTGAGGCAAAGCGGTGGCAGCATCATGCTGTGGGGATGTTTTCCATTAGCATTTATTTTAATAAGATATCTGGAACACCAAAGGTTTACGTCAAAGCGTCTTCACGAGTTAGAATGGCCTAGTCAAAGTTCAACAGAGTATCTGGCTGAGCTTAAATTTACAAAACCAAGTAAAGTTTGGTTTTCAGATCCTCCGAAACATGAAACTTTTTTTTTTTTTTTTTAAGATTTACTTTAAAACTTTGCCTTGATTTGTCAGAAAACCCCAAATTTAATGCATTAAAGAGACATAAAATCATTTGAATCAGGAATCTAAAACAGGTCAAAACGTCTTCAGGAGTTAGAATGGTCTAGTCAAAGCATGACAGGCTTTGACAGATTTGCTTTAAAATGATCTAATTTGCGTTGATTTGTCGCAGAAAAACCAAACTTAAATGGACTAAAGTTCGTGGATGTAAATAGAAACATTTTATTTCAGTTGCTTCTAAAACGTTCAGTTTGTTTCGGGTCGAAACTCTTTTCCCTCCGCGCCGCTAACCGGACTTTAAATGTGAAAAGGTGGAGCAGCGGGAGCCGATTGTCCTGTAACTTTGGTGGAAATCGCAGCTAAACTCTGATTTCTGCAGATGGAGAGAGAAGAAAAGGGCCGCAGTCTCATGTCATTCAAGCAGCCAGCGCTGCTTTTTTCCTCTTTTAGGGAATAACAATGTGCGCAACACATCTGGCAACATCAGCTGCCTGCATCCATTTTCTGACTCTATGTGTGTGTGTGTGTGTTGCACTTTCACACACACTCCACTCTGTTTTTTTTTTTTTTTTTTTTACATACATCGTCTCCACATGACGAAGAGGAAACATGTGAGGG
Organism: Xiphophorus couchianus; assembly: GCF_001444195.1. Taxonomy (NCBI): domain Eukaryota; kingdom Metazoa; phylum Chordata; class Actinopteri; order Cyprinodontiformes; family Poeciliidae; genus Xiphophorus; species Xiphophorus couchianus. Next base: position 22,440,689 of record NC_040233.1, read on the forward strand.
ACATTAGCTCCCTCATTCCTGAGCGCCTTTCTGCTTTTTCTTCTCTCTCTTTTTTTTAAGTTTCACTCGCACGCAAGCGCAGCAGCGCCGATTAAAAAGGTGTTTAAACTCACCTGAACGCAGTCGATAAGCCTCCAGGTTGGGTTTTTTTTGTAAGAAGCGGAGCTGGTTTTCTCTTTGAACTCCTCCGGGATGGTGATCCGCCGCCGCTCCGGTGTCCACTGTGTCCAGAGGGCGTCAGTCTCTCCGCAGCACAAAGCGGCAGGCGGTCGGGCGCCTTAAAGGCACACGCTCCATTTTCAAAGCGAAGCCTCTGCGGAGAGAAAACACCGGCGCCCGAGGTCAAACAGATCCCAAATCAGCGCACCGAGACTCGGATTCAGAGCAGAGCGGATCAAGAAAAAGAAGAAGGGGGGAAACAAAAAAACGTGCGTAAAAGCGCTGCGTAAAACCAACACGTGAGCGGGTTGGCTCGGGTTGCGTGACGGATCTTCTTCTCCTCCCAGTTTGCGGGTCCTTTGTCTCCTCTCCTATCGGCGGCGCCTCGTCAGGTGAGGAAGCCGATCGGGCGTCCCGCTGGGCGGCTGGTTCGTAAGGCGATGCGCCGCTGCAGCTCCACAGGTGATCAGCTGCAGCGGGAAACTGCAACTTTAACCAGAAAACAACACGACGTGACAAGAAAAACACACAAAACACCTCCTGAAGTAATAATGTTTTTTTGTCTAAAACGCCACAAGGTATTTATTCAGACAATAAAATAAAAAGAAATCAATTTTGGAAAAAAATGATTTATGATCAGAGTAATTGTACTCGAATACGAATAGCCACTAGTTAAACTTATTTACTCAAGTAAAAGTAGAAAGTAGTCCAAGAAGTTACCCGAGTAAGAGTAAAAAAGTATCTGGTAAAAAAGCTACTCAAGTACGTAACTGATCTAATTATCAATCATTTAATATTTAATAATCACATCATCAGACCGGCCAAAATATAAAGTTAAGCGGAAATTTTGGTATTTTAAGGATGAAAATGACAATAATTCATATAAATATATAAATTAAACATTAGGCAAAAGTCAAAATTTCCAAATTAATTATTTTCAATTAAATATATTGAAAATATGGATGGAGGTATATATATATATATATATATATATATATATACATATATATATATATATATATATATACCTCCATCGGCAATTTGCATTGCTGTCTGCAGTGCCCCCTCCTGGCAGATCAGAGTACTGCATGCACACAATAATAATTATTATGCAGTTGAATAAAAAATTCATCCAACACAAGATATAATTTCACAACAAATAAAATTTATTCAATTATATATTACAAATATGTACAAGTCATGTAACAAGTAAATATTAAAATAGACATTTTTTTAGAACTATCGTTCAAAAGGCATTATGTTGAAAAAATAGGATTTGTTGTGATCTCACGTCGAAACTGTAAAAGTGTTTTTTTTCTTTTCTTTTTTTCTTGGAAGCCACAACAGACTTCGATGTGCGCGAGACACAATATGGACGACACAGGAGGACACTCTGAGGCCGCCAGAAGAAAGAGACACGATGTTGGGGTGGAAAATAAAACATAAAAACAAAAAGACTAAAGAGAGAGAGAGAGCTGGAACACTTCAGTTAAAACCTCACGAATTTAAAGTCCACGGTACTTTAAGATAAAGAACATCGCAACGCATGCACAGCATTAAAACCGCCAAAGTCCAGGAAACACCAGCTGTGGCGTAAAGCTCCAGATGTGGAAGGAAGGAAGGAAGAAACGTTGGAAAGAAAAGAAAAGGACGACAACAACGAACGACGAGAACATCACAGACGAAGACCGGATAAAAAACCCAAAACAAAACGACTTTGGTCCATTAAAACATCAGACGGAACGAGTTTACAATCAAAATATCTATTTTACTTTTTGTTTTTTTTACAGTTTAAAACAATAATTACATGACTATGTACAAATGCACATTTACTTTTTTTATGTATAAAATAAGTTAAAAAAAATTAAGAGCACAGTCTGTACACAACGTATGAACACTTTGAAAACATCTGAAATCTTCACGGCCCGGTTCTGGTAAAAAAAAAACCAAAACAAAAAAAACCCGGCTGTAAGTGCTGCTCCGTGGCGTTGCCGTGGCGACGCCTCATATGGGGGTCAGGTCGAAGTCGTCGTTGACCTCCACCAGCGGGATGTAGAACTCGGGGATCTCGAAGATGCTGGTGGACTTGTAGGTGGCCGGGTCCAGTTCCTGCAGCTTCAGCTGCCACTCCAGGCGCTGGACGGCGTTCAGCGCCGCCGCCTCGTGCTGCTGCCGCATCAGCAGGCACGTCTGGGGGGACAGGACCAAACGGGTCAGTACCGGGTCAGGACCAAACATCAGGACCAAACGGGTCAGTACCGGGTCAGGACCAAACATCAGGACCAAACGGGTCAGAACCAAACATCAGGACCAAACAGGTCAGGACCAAACGGGTCAGAACCAGGTCTGAGAAACAAACCTGGTTTGGTTTCTTCCCTACGCTCAACCTTTGACCCTGAACTGACTGTTAAGGGCAACAATCTGCTGAAAACTGCTGTAAGCAGAAAAATTAATAAAATTGAAACTTTAGGATTCAAAGTGAAAATCAATCAGGACTATTGATACGTGATTATATGTAATTTATTGGGAATTTATAGAAAAAAAATATCTGAAACCTTTGAGATAAAAGAGAAAGAAAAAGAAATAAAGGAAGGAAATATGTCGACTTCCTTCAGCCTGACCTTTGACCTTTCAGTTTTAATCAATTATTCAGTGAATAACATGAAACCTCCAGCTTCTTATTGATCCCTGATCAGTAAAAACCTTCATCAATCACCCTCCTCTTCGTCTGAAAAACTTCCAAAATAAAAACCAGATCCATGAGCTTTTATTTTGAAAGTCTGACCTTGAGCTTGTCGAATTTGTCGTCGACGTCCTGCAGCCAGGACATGAACTGCCGGGCGTTGAACCGATCCCTCACCGACGTTTTCCCGTCGTCGCCCTGGCAACAAAATCCCGACAAGTTCAAACCCAGAGCAGCAGGTCAGAGGTCGGAGGTCAGAGCGAGGCTCACCTGGATGTCCTGAGGCATGTTGTACACCTCGGCGTCCAGCAGGACGGTGCAGGCGCTGAACGGCAGCGTCTGGTTGGCTAGTGTTCTGGCGGCCCGGTAGTGGACCCGCAGCACTTCCTGCTCGTTGGAAACGATCAGCTTCTCCTGAAACGAGAGGGGCCAAAGGTCAGCCGGAGGTCGTCAGGTCAACCTGGGTGACATTAATTAAGATAAAATAAAAAACGTACGCGCTCGATGCTGTGCTGCAGCCGCAGCTTCATCCGGACGACTTCCTGCTGCTTGAACATTTCCTTCAGCGGCTCAGGAAGCGAAGGGGGCGGAGTTATCTGGAAAATACGATTATTAATTATTGATCATTATTTTTTAAACACGTTTAGAGAAAAAACTGATCAATTATTCAGTTTAATGTGAAGGAGAAACATGAGGAATAAAGAGGAAGGAAAAAGTTGCATGATTATGAAATAAAAATAAACCTGATGCTGCCACCACCGTGCTTCAGAGTCAGACAATAAATAACAGATTTTATCAAGAGATATTAGAGCCCAGAGGGATTAAAATGCACACCGCACTTTTCAGATTTTGATAAAGAAGCCAGAAAAGAAAGAAAGAAATTTAAAAAAAGAAAAAAGAAAGGAAGGAAGGAAAGAAAGAAAGGAAAGAAAGAAAATGAAAAAGAAAGTAAAAGGAAAAAGGAAGGAAGGCAAGAAGAAAAGATGGAAAGAAGAAAGAAAGGAAAGAAAGAAGAAAGAAAATGTCACATGTCAGTGAGTCCTACGGTGCGTGTTGTGGTTCTGTTGCGGTTCTGTGTGATCCGTTCGGACTCACGGTGGGGATGCAGAGTTTGCTGAGTGGGTTCCCGTCCAGCAGGTACGACCCGTTGAACGTCACGTACTCGTCGTAGTACTGCGGCGGCTGCGGCGTCACGTTGCACAGCACCTTGCGCTTCTCCTCGATCTTCCTGCGGATGTGCAGGAACTCGTAGTACGGGTTGGCCCGCTCCGTCTGGTACGGCTCGATCTCCTCCAGCTTCACCGCGTCCACGATGGCCGCCAGCGACTGCTGGCACCTCTCTCTCTCCTGCTGGGCGGCCAAGCTCAGCGGCGACGCCGCCGGCTTCGGCATCTTCCTCTTGCGTGGGTGCGGGACGAGGACGTCGGCGTCTTCGTCCGCCGGCCGGGCTTTCAGCTTCGATCCGGAGGAGTCCGAGTCTCGGTCGGCGGACTGCGGCGAGCAGCAGCCCGAGGCGCTGCCGCTGTCCGTCTGCAGCGCCGACTGGACCGACCTCGGGCTCTGCTCTTCGGCCGCCGATGTTTCCGTCTTTTCGTCCGCCGGCGTGGCGTCCATCGGCTCGGGCGGCGTCTCCATGTTAGTGTCAGCCGCGCTTCCGTCCAGGGGAGAGCTCTCTGCTGCGGCGCTGCTCTCTGAGCCCTGATGAGCGTCGCTCGACTCCTCTCTGGGGTCAAGGGTCTCGGAGGACGCCGCGTCCTCCATCTGGACATCAGGACAAGTGCCGGCGTTGTCAGTGGAAGGCTGGGATTTGTCTTCATCGTCTGCGGACGAGTCGTTGTCGTCGTCTTCTTCTGCTGGAGCAGAACTGGGAATGTGCAAACTGGTTTCTGGTGGAGGACTGCGCGGCGCGTCCGGCGGCGTTGGGTTGTCAGAACCGACGGCCATGTTCTCCTGAGGAGGGTTTTCCGGTTGGAGGTCGGACGGCTGCTGGGTCTCGGTGCTGGAAGACGGTGGCGTCTCTCTCTGATGGAAGGTCGCTGCGTCCTCGAGCGCCGACGGCTCGCCGGACGTCAGCGGCTGATCCGATTCTCCGCAAACACTTTCACCCTGTCGCAAAAATCACATAATAAGGTAGAATTAGCATTTCCAGTTATCATTTTTATCCTTTCTCTCTTTTTACCAAAAACTGGATGATAAAGTCTTCAGTCTGGTGCTTTGGTCTCAACCAGCTCCTTTTCTGGGGGAAACCCTGCTGTCTTATTAATTCATTTTGGATATTTAAAATGTCTTCCAGTGTTGAATGTTCATTAAAAGATTAGTTTATTTATCTTTAATTATCTGTTCTTACGTTACTATGCCACCGCCATTTTATGACATGAAAATGGTCTCAACAATGTAATTAATCACAATAATTTCTGGGACTATTTATAGTCCAGGAAATTCAACAATACTTTATTGATTAAATGTTGTAACTCGTATTAATTCAAATTCTCCAAAGTTATTGTAGAGGGAGAAGATCTCCTCTAGCAGTCTGTATTACAGTGAATTTGAAGAAGCCTCTGACTGAAGACAGTTTTTCTAAGTCTCATGAACAGGATAGTAAATAATTGTCATATTTACTAGCTTGTTCCTGTGTCAGGCCTACCTGTGATGTTTCTGTCGGACTGGTGACGTCTTTCGCTGCGGCGGGATCCGGGGAAGGAGGATTTTTCTGCTCCGCCTGAGAGGCGTCGCTTTGTGGAAGTGTCTGGTTTCTATTTGGAAGATCTTGTGTTGCCGACTGTCCCTCCGTGCTTCCCTCCTTTTCTCCGAGCGTCTCCGCCGGTGGGTTTGGGTCCGGATGTCCGCTGAGGTTCTCTTCAGGTTCCGAGCTCTCCTTCGTCTCCTCCAACGCGGTAAGGCCACACTTGGACGGGTGCTCCGCGCAGTCTCCCTCGGCAGACGGACTGGGGTCTTCCTCCAGGACACTTTGGAGGTGCTGGGGTTCGTGCTTCCCCGACTGTGGCGCGTCTGGAAGAGTGCTGCAGTCTCTGTCGTGGACGGACGGCGACCTGGCGGCTTGGATGACGAGGGAAGACTGGAGGAACGCCTGCTGGGAGTCGGAGGTCTCCAGGTTCATGTCCGAGTCGTACTCCGTGTGTCTGGGAGTCAACGTTGTGGCCTGGAACGACTCCTCAGAGCTCGCTACGGACACCAGGGACACGGAGCGGGACATGAGGCCGCCGCGGTCGCTCTCGGGTCGCGGCGACCTGCTCAGGCAGTTTTCCACCACGGATATGACCTTGGCGCTGAGGGACGCGCTCTTCCCATCCAGAGACAGTGTCCTGTTGCCGCTAGCGTCTTTCTTTTCTCTGCCGTGGACGTCGGACGTCTCCGAGCTTTTGGAGCGCGTCAGCTCCTTGTTGAGGCAGATCTCCGGTTTCCTGTCTTTGGGTCTGGACTTCCCTGGGTCGCACAGAGGCCGCTGCTTGAGCCTCTCCCGCTCCTTCTGCTTGAGCTTTTCCAGGTGTTTCCGATGCCACAGCTCGATCTCCTGGTCCTTCATGCTCAGCATTCGCTCGAAGCTGGTCTGCATCAGGTCATCGTTCACCAGCCGCTTCTCCTTCGGCTTGGCGTCCCGAGTGGCCGTCGGGGTTTTCGGTTTGCTCTTTTCTGCGTCTCCCTCGCAGGACTTGGCTTTCCCGATGCGGGCCTGCTGGGAGCGCTCCTTGTGCCGCTCTTTGTCCTTGTGTCTGTCGTAGTCTCGCTCCCGGTCTCGCCGGTCCCGATCCTTCTCGGGCGTCTTCGCCGCCGCCTCCTCTTTTGACTTTGCGGATGAGACCTTGCTGCTCTCAGACAGATAGCTCCTCTTGTCTTCCAGAAGTAGCTTCAGGTTGGAGCTTGAAGACACGCCGCTGTCTTTCATTTTGTCCTTCTTTTTCCGGTCGCAGTCCTTCTCTTTCAACCGGTGATCCGCGGTCTTCTCCAGAGGTTTCCCTCGTCTGTCGCTGTTTGCTCGGTCTCTTTCTTTGTGATCTCCGCCTCCGTACTCCCTGTCGGACCGTTTCTCCTGCTTATCTTTACTCTTCCTGCCGTCATCGTGCTTCTTGGCGGCGGATAAAGACTTTAACTTGTCGTTGTCTCTGTAGCTTTTATCTCCAGGTGAGAGTGAAGAGGCGGCTCCGGATCTGTCCTTTTCCTTCCACCGCTCCACTGAATTGTCGGAGTGCTCCGGTTTAATCTTCTTCTCCTTGTCCAGATGCGTCTTCTCCGTTTTGTCTGAATCCTTTTCTTTTCCTGGAAGCCTCTTGTCAGGTTTGTCTCGCGCCGTTTTTTCGGACGGCTCCAGCTGGTCCTGATCAGCCGTGACGGGTTTCTCCTCTGCTTCTTCTTTCACACCGCTGTTCTGCAGAGACTCCTCCGGACTCCGGCCCGATCCGTGACTCTCCTCCTTTGTCCGCTCCTCTTTCCGGTCCTTCTTCACCGCCTTGTCTTTCTCCCGCTCCTCTCTCGGCCTTTTCTCCTTGCCTCCAGAGTGCTTCTCCTTCGAGTTCCTCTCATCCTTCACCGGAGAGGAGTCCGCCGCCGTCTTCTGGAGCGAGCCGGCATCCTCTCCGTCCTTTTTCCCCACCGGCGGCTCATCCGCCTCATCGCTTTTGAAGAAGTTCTCCTTCCAGAACTCCCTGTCGAACTCCAGGTTCCGGTGGCCGTCCTTCCTGGCCTCCTTCTGCCTGTGGCGGCTGCGCTCGGCTTCGTACTCCCGCCTGTGTTTGTCCTTCTCCTTGTGTTTCAGCTTGTGCTTCTTCACCACCTTCCCGTCCAGGTCCGTCTTCCGTAGCACCGCCGGCTCGCCGCCGTCCACGCTGTTCCCTGTGACTGCGTCCTTGCAGGGGCTGTCGCGGCCGTCGTCTGTGTCCAAGCCAGGCTCCTTCTGATGATGCTTGCTCTTCTCCCTGTGCTTGCAGCCCTTCGCGCTGGAGCTTTCGCTGCAGAAGTCCGCCTCAGAGTAATGGTTGTACGAGCCGTCGCTGATGGACACCTTGGTATTTTCTTGTTTCAGTGGACACTGCTTGTCCGCCAGGCTGTGGTTCAGCTTTGGAGATTTGATGGAGGACAAATGGAAGAGGTGCACGGACGAGTCGTCTTTAGGACTGAAGGACATCTTGAAGGAGTCTTCCTCGCGTCCCTTCTCGTTGCTCTCCGACACCGATGCAAGAGAGAGAACCAAAGTCTTGCTGTTCTCCTTCCCGTCTTCTTCGTTCTCCTTGTTTTTGTTCTGGCTTTTGCTCTTCTTCTTCACCTTCCCCTTGTCCTTTTGCTCGGTGCCGTCCTTTTTCAACCTGGTGTCCATTTTGTGGCTATCAGAGCTCTGCGAGCAGGTCGGGGAGTTCCTCTTCTCCGACAGGCTCTCCATCTCGTCGCTGGACGTGTCGGAGCTGCAGTGGACGCGGGAGCTTTTCTGCTTCTTGGACTTTGAGGACGAGTCGGCCTTGTTGCTCTGTTTTCCCGCCACGTGGTTCCTGTCTTTGTCCTCCTTCTCGCGCTGCCGCAGCTCCCTCCGGGGGATGTGCCTGTCGTTCAGCGCCTTGCTCAGATCCTCCTCCTCTTCCTCGTCTTTAAACTCGTACTCGTCCAAGCCTGGCACGGACGACGACGCTTTGGTGGCCGGTTTGCTGTCCGACTCCTTTTCGGTGTCGGAGTCCTCCATGTTGTCGTCCACGCTGGACGGGTTGACGGATGGCGGGTCTTCGGACTCTGCAGGGAGGAAAAGACGCGTTACAACAAACTGGAATACGGTCGGAAAAAATCAAAACTCACAGTGAAAACCATATTTTCAAACAAGTCTGTTATTTTGATGATTACTGCTTTCAGCTAATGAAGTGATAAAAATGATTTTTATACATGTGTACAGTTTTGTATTTACCCAGAACATGTAGAACATCTTATTTGTTTTGTATTTTTTTGTGAGATCTGGTATGAAGGGAAGGGCTTGGAGCATCGCTGTATCATTTGAAAAATGAAAAATAATAATAATAATAAAAAAGAAACACTGCTGACTGGATGCCTGTCTAGTTATAAAAATCCTCCATAAGAAATTGAGTAAGCTACAATACATAATCGCTCCAACAGCTCCAAACATATCAATGGAAAGTTTAGTGGAAGGAAAACGTGTGGTAGGATTATAAATCAAAACCTATAGAAGAATTTTGGGGACATTCACAAGATGTGGACTGCAGCTGCAGTTGATTGTGTAGGCCAAAACAAAACCTTTATTTATTAAAAATTACTTTTATGTTAATCTTTTAATTTTCTGAGAAACTAAATGTTGGTTTTTCATAAGCTGTGACCCATAAACACTTTAATTTACACAAATAAAGACGGCTATAAATTAGTTTTTGATTCAATGGACTTTATAGGAGTTTAGCTTTTTGAATTTAATTATTGAAATTTGTCAAGTTTGTGGCAGAACGTTTTTAATTTAATTAACTTAAAGTTGAGTAATCTTATTGATTGACTATCGATTTCCTTAAAAGCCTTGTATCAATAGGGCAGACAGTCTTTTTACAACATGCCGAATTAAAAAACCCCCCAAAAACATTCAATGTTTTTTGTCTGAAGAAAAAGTTTAATAATGTGGGAAAACCACAATTTTCTACGACATATTTGTAAAGTACAACAATACAGGAACCTCTCAGGTTGCTGAGTAGGTAAAGTCATCTAATTTTATCTATATAGCACAATTTCAGAAACACGTCAAAGTGATTTATATGAATTAGAATAAAATGCAAACAAAACAATACAACCAAGAGAAAGACAAAGAGGCAGGGGTAACAACAACCACAGAAAAAAGACAAAAGTAGGAAAATAAAAGATGAAAATAAAACCCGTCAGGTAAAAGCCTCCCCTGCTCACCTGAGGAGCTGTCGTCCTGGTCGGACAGCGGCGCCTCTCCTTTCAGGAGCAGCTCCAGCTCCTGGGAGTCGGCCACGTCCACCGGACGCTCGCCGCGCTTGTTGGCCTGGAAAGCGTTTCCACCGTGACGGAGGAGGAGTTTCACAATCTGCAGGTTGAAGGAAAAACAAAAACAAGACTTAAATAGTGAGTAAAAAAATACACCGAGGAGTGCTTATGGAAAAAAGAACAACAAAAGTTATGGTACTAGAGGGATTTTCTTCAAGTGATGCTCAAATGTTTAAATTTTTTCAATTCAAATACGTTTAATATATGAGGTTCATCAATAACAGGACATTTTTCACTCAATCGGCAAGTTGAAGGAACGCTTTAACGTTCCCCATCAGGTCACGTCTGATAGGCTAATGAAGCTAATAAGCTTCACAACTATTTCTGTTAATAAATCCAAGGGAATGTTTGGTTATTTCCTGTTTAAAAATTGTATAATAATAAAAATAAATAATATAATTATACATAATAATAATAATAGGTATCAGACTAGACCACAAGTCAACAAAGTTCTAAATTATTTCTAATGTTGGGTTTGATGCTTTTTAGCGACACTAGGCAACTAAGTAATTAAAATAAGTAACAGTAGTACTGAGAAGCAATATGTATAATCGAAGAAATTGCTAATTCTGTGCATGTATTTTAATTCTACAACTTTGAATGAAAATATTTTTTCAAATTACAAAAAATATCACAAGTATGATGAATAAATAAGAAATTACATAAATATGGACTCTAATACTACAACATTTTTCAGTGAAACGGGCTAAAAGCTCCTAGGAGAATACAGTAAGGCAAACTTTCTGTCATATCAGCCAAAATTGAAAATTGCAGGCCAAGAACATTAAGTTTTAAAAAAATGTCGTTTTTGTTGGAAATGGATGTTAATTGTCGACCCAAAATTAAAAACGATCTAGTTTCCAAATTCTTGAAAACTGCCTTGATTGAACAAATTTATTCTCCATCATAAGAAGAGGATTTGGGTCACTTTGTTTCGCTTTAGCAATGTTTAATGAAATTCAATAAAAGCTGATTTGGGTGCAAATCAGCTCTATCTGGATATATGTGGGTTTTACCCTTGCAATAAAGGAATATTTCACTATTTATTTAGCTGCATTTGAAACATTTAACTTGTAAAACTGATTTCATATCATAAGAAAGCAGCTAGGAGCTCATGAGACGGTGCAGCAAAGACATTTTGTGGTATTTAGCCACAAAATATTATGAAAAACAATGGTTGTTCAGAATGGTTGTTTCAAAGTCCTGTTTGAGAAATAAAACAACATATTGAGACTGAAATGTTTATTTCATTCCTTAAATGCCTAGTAGTGCTATTTTGCATCATAGTGAAATTTACACCAACGGTAGGTACAATGTTGGAACTGATGAAAAACTCCAGTAATATTGATCTTTGTACAGATAGATAAAAATTTGGAAATCTTTTGTCTTAAACTGATGCTTAAAGGTTTTAATCTCATCATTTCAATCTGAAATCTGGTCTTCAGCCCTTCAAGTTGTGGACAAACTTCCTGATTGGTACTTACGTCTTTGTGGCCGCTGCTGGAGGCGTCGTGAAGCGGCGTGTCGTCGTCCAGACCCTGCGTATTGACTTCTGCTCCTGCTGCTATCAGGACCTTCGCCACGTCGTAGTAACCCAGATTACAGGCTTCGTGGAGCGGAGTCCAACCTGGGGGGAGCGGAAGGAAACGTCAGACCAATCAGAAGTCACAGCTGCAAATCGTTCTGCAGAAGCAGCAACAGCACCGGGAGTCGTCCTGACTGCTTTCTCTCAGAGACGCCGCCTCTCGTCACCAGCAGCCATTCAGACGTAATGAAGCAGCTAAACGATTTTCTACCTGCGAAGTCTTTGACGTTGACGTCGGCTCCCAGGCTGATGAGCTCTTTGACCTGCTTGGCGTCTCCGCGGATCGCCGCCATGTGGAGGGGCGTCTCCCCGCGCTCGTTCCTCTTGTTGACTTTGTCCTTCTGGCGAGACGAGGCGCCGCTGGGGACTTTCTTCTGCACAGGCGTCGTCTGTGAGGGATGGCTGGGCGTCGAGTCTGCACACAGGAAAGAGGTGATAAGTTTTACTAGATGCTGATAAATAGCACATTGATCACTTAAAATCTGCCAATTTACATGAAAAAGTGTATGATCGGTGATCGCCGATCACCGTCTCTTGTTGCCGATCACCAAAACAATCACCTGTCTCTCACTTCTCAGCCTGCATGTGCAGCTGATCTCTTTCCTTCACACTGCGCCAGCGCGCAGCAACAAATCCTGCCGTGTGGGACTATAACGCTTTGAGAGTGAATGGGGAAGTTAGCGTGTTGCGGCGTGAAGCACGACACAATGCATCGACACAACGAATCTAATATGACATTTAAAAAACAAGCATCAATGCAGGAAAAAAGGACATCCGGAGCGTTCAGATAGCAGATAAAGCAGTGCACAGCTACCAACGCTAACATGGATTAGCATCACGGTCAGAAAGCTAAACAAATAACCCTAAAAATAATTCAAGTCTTTGAGCTGGCGGTGTAAGACACTGGTTCTGCTCTCGCCCTTGGACCACCGCTATGTGCTACTGGTAATAATATTTCACAGATGTAGCGCCGCTCAACCTCCACCAGACAGTGAACTCTCACACCGAACGTCTGCTTAAAGCTCCAGCATGTAAATAAAGAAAAGATTTTAAATATGTATCAAAATATGTCTATTATGTCTAAATTAGGTGAATTTATTGCCAGATAATATTTTCCATTTTGCCAGATAACATAGTATTGAGCTGCACGGTGACGCATTTGGTAGCACTGTTGCCTTGCAGCAAGAAGTTTCTGGGTTCAATTCCCGGCCCGGGGTCTTTCTGCATAAGGTTTGCATGTTCTCCCTGTGCATGCATGGGTTCTCTCCGGGTACTCCGGTTTCCTCCCACAGTAAAAAAATGTGACTGTCAGGTTAATTGGTCTCTAAATTCTCCCTAGGTGTGAGTGCGTGAACATGGTTGTGTGTCCTGTCGGTTCTGTGTTGCCCTGTGACCGACTGGCGACCTGTACAGGGTGACCCCGCCTCTAGCCGGAATGTTAGCTGGAAATAGACACCATTACCTCCTGACCCCACTAGGGACAAAGGTGTAAGAAAATGGATGGATGGATGCAACATAGTATCATTTATATCTAAACCGAAAAATTAACTGATCAGCAGAGATCGGCTTCATGGGTGATCGGTATTGGAATCGGCAGCAAAAAACCTGATTGGAGCATCACTAATATATATACAGGCAAAAACAATCAGATCAATGACCAGCTAATTTACTATTCGATTAATGGCTAACTGGAGTTTACAGACATAAAAAAATGTCCATTTGCTGGAAGAAAAACACATTCAGAGCAGTAATTAAGAGAAAATTGTACAAAATATATATAAATTTAGCATTTAAGATAAAAAAACATCCGTCTGTAAATATGTTTTAGCTAAAAGTGGCATCGTTTTAGCGTCACCTGGTTCTTAATTGCCATAAAAAACACATTTGGAGAAAAAAAAAAAACATTCACAGCAGTAATTCAGCCAAAACTGTAAAGAATATATATAGAAACATTTTGCATTTAAGAAAAACACCTTTGTCAATGTGTTTCACCAATTTAAAAAAAAATATTCGTTCAGCTAAAATTCACTAAAGGAATGCTATGTTAATTCATTTTAGGCAATAAAATGTATATTTTCTTATTTAAAACAAAGAAATTTGTTTTATTTTCATGCATTTCCAAAAGTGTAAAAAAAGACTTAGTGATTTTATGACAAATCTGCTAATACATATATAAATATCAAGATTATTGTTGTCATTGTTTCACTTATTAAGTTAAATAAAAATAAAACTGACAGTATTCGGTATTATTTTTAAATATTTTCTCCACTATTTGATCCACAAAATCATCAATAACTATCTATAAACTCAAGTATATAATTAATTGCAGTTTAGTGACGTAAATCTCACTTTTCTGAAGTAACCGACGTCCTAAAGACGTCAATTTCAGATGAGAATGTTTTGAGCTTGTTTGGCTGTGAATACTGTGCTTTGCAGTCACAGACAAACTGTTATCTAAAATAATTTTTAAAAACTTTTAATTGTCATTTTTATTGTCATCAACATCGTGCCACAAAATATTACAATAAAATTCAAAGTCCACGTCGCCAACGACTCTCAGCTCTGATAGAGTTGATTTGGTGTAAAATGAGACGTTCCGTGTTAATTTATCACAATGTTTTGAATAATTACTGAAAGACGCAGCAGAAATTTTTTAATAAATTTTGTTCATGTTAGCAGAATGTGGCAGCAAATCAGATATCTTAGCTCTGGTTTCTTCTGTTTTTTTTTTTAACTTTTATTTTTCTTTTTCTGGTTCAGGCGTTGAATTTCGGATAATTACTCCCTCTGGTTTTGGACGCTTTGCAGCTGGAAGAAATTGGGTTTTTTTTTCTTTAATTTTGGAAAGTTATACAAAAAAAAAAGAAGAGAGAAAAAGAAAAATCTGGTGCATGAGAAGACAAGGAAGGAATGAAGGAAAAGAAGGAGGAACAGAAGAAAGAAACAACAAAGGAAAGACGGAAAGAAGAAAAAGAACAAAGGAAAAAGTGAAGGAAATAAAGAAGAAAGGAAAGAAAATGAAGAAAAGAAGGAAGGAAGGAAAATCAGTTGCATGGAAAGGCAGCAAAGGAAGGGAGGAAAGAAAAGGGAAAAGAAGGACAGACAATCAGATACTTGGGAAAATGGACTGATAAACATCTGAACGGACGTTTTGGTGGATTTCTCTCCTAATTGTGAATAAAATCTGGAATCGTTTATTTTCCTGAATCTTCTCCAGAAACTCGTCTCAGGAACCCCGTGACTCAGTCTAACCGGATCATCCTGACTCCTTCTGGGAATGAGTAAAGATCCGATGAACAAATGATTCACAGACGGCTCAGACGAATGAATCACATCGTCTGAACGGGGGTGAAAGGTCAGAGCCACAGACCTGGACTGTTGGCCGTCATCTGCATGAGGAGAGCCATCTGCTTGCGCTCCGACAGCGGATAGCCGAACAACAGGTTGGAGGACTTGGACCTTCTGCTGCCGGCTTCCTTCTTCACCTTCTTCTTCTCTGGTCCGTCTTTATCTGCAACAGAATCAAACAAACACTTACAAAAACCCAAAAAACAAATCTTCATTTTCACCCCGATCAGCGAGAAGGTGAACCGTTTTTCCTCCTCCTCTCTTGTATCTGTTGAGTTAGCTGAGAAACAGATGACAAGCGTGAGGTTCGGAAAAAACAAGACGGAAAAATTAAAACGGCATTCTCCGAGGTCAGTCAAGCGTCGGCGGCGTCCCCCCGCCCGCCCCGTCTCCGATCGGTCGAGAGACGGACACAGACATGCTGAGCTGTAATTGGGGCAGATGCAAGGCGAAAACACACACGTGCATGTGGGCGTGTGTGTGTGTGTGTGTGTGGGTGTGGGCGTGTGTGTGTGTGGAGCAGCAGCAGCAGCAGCAGCAGCAGGTTTTGACTCGAAGAAAAAAAGAAAAAAAAGTGAAGTTGGACCTATCCCCGCCCACAACTTCGTCAGATTTTGTGCTGTAAAAACTCTAGTTTGCGCTGCTGTCATTTTAAAGATGTGAATAAATGTTTCCAGAGGTCAAAGGTCAAGCAGCCTGTCCACATTTACTAAATCAAACGAGTTTGTGCAGCAAAAATGTTCACTTGTGATGTTATACTAAAAAAAAAAAAGAATAAAATTTCCAGATGTCACCAGAGATCAACCTGCACATCATTTCAAAAACATTGATATAAATTAATTTAACTTTGCACAACATTTGATTGATTTACAAATTTTTTTGCAATACAAAAACATAAGATTTACATAGAACAACCTAATCCCCACAGTAAACCAACATAAATAATAAAAGAATAAAAACAAATGCATATAGAAAACTGTCACAATCAATAAATCAATCGTATGATATATTAAAACAAGCTCAGTAATTTCCATTTGCATGATTTATCATTTTTCTTTCTACCAAAAACTTGATGACTAAAGTCTCAACTAGTTCTTTCTCTGAAGAACTAGTTGAGACTAGTTCTCAACTCAACGACCACACAACGCTGCGCTGCGCTCAAAATAAGTTGAAGTAATGTTACTGCTATTTGAGTTTAATTTTTGAGTACTCCACCAAACTCTGCATATTGGGGGAAAACCTTCCCCAAAAAGCTCAGCACTCATTTTCTAAATTTTCCAGAACAATACATGATGCCTTTATGGAGTGAGATTACTGTCAATAAAAATTAATGCATAGGAGCCCAAATGTGTAAATTTAAGTAAATACACATTCATAAATTTAAGATTTGATGAAAAATCTAGTGATTTTATCAGTGAGAAAACAAGTTTATAAGTTATAAATTTACAACTCTGGAACAATACAAGTACAAATCACAAT
Source organism: Xiphophorus couchianus (assembly GCF_001444195.1). Classification (NCBI taxonomy): domain Eukaryota; kingdom Metazoa; phylum Chordata; class Actinopteri; order Cyprinodontiformes; family Poeciliidae; genus Xiphophorus; species Xiphophorus couchianus. The sequence goes on from NC_040233.1 coordinate 22,456,942, forward strand.
TTTACAAAGGATTTAAAATCTGTTTCTGATTGTAGACGACAACGTTGACAATCAGAGCCGTCAAAACCTGGAACTTTCCCCCAATCAGCATCCCAAAACACCAGCAGTTTCCAGTCAGCGGTCTCTGCAAGCAAAGCTGAGAAAACCTCACACTCTCACAGCACCGTACCCAACTCAGGGATGAAAAAACAAAACAAAACAAAAAAACTGCTGCCGGTAACATGGCAACCCCAGACCATAATGCACTGCGAGCCCTGCTACCTTAGCTAGAGTAAGGTGTTCGATTTTGACAGATTATACTCGTAAATTTGTAATTTGTACTTGTATTGTTGCACAGTTGTTTTGTAACTTGTAAAATTGTAACTGTCGGTATTTTCAGCGGAAAAGTTCCATGTTTAGACGGATTTTAAATCCCTCATAAACTTGTGATTTGTCCTTGTATTGTTGCAGAGCTGCAACTTTGTAACTTGTAAAATTTTATTCTCACAGATAAAATCTCTGATTTCGCACGTGTCTGTGGGAAAACAGAACAAATACAAATCTTAAATTTATTCACATTAACTGTAGGGATGCAGTTTTCTGGCTGATTGCCGATCTTTTAAAAGCCTGACCTGCCGATTCCGACTTTGGCAGAAACCTTTTTTCCCCCCTGATATGTCGCTAAATATAGCTTAACTATTAACTATTGTTAACTGAAAATGTGCAGAAATGACCTGGTGGGCCCATCGGTCAGTTAAATCTCTAAAAGTTAAAGAGGACAGTGGCTGATTTTTAGACCTTTGCTGAGGTTGATACGATCGGCTTCACATGCAATTATCGGCTGATCACCGATCTCCTAAAATTAAGGAAATTGGTGGCGATAAATAGGTGCACCCCTGGTTTTTTGACTTACATTATGCATTTAGACTCCTGCTAGGGGTGCACTGATTTATATCTGTTGTGTCTGATGATTTATCGGCTCAGATGATTTATCGGTGCACCAGTAGTATGAGTCTAAATTTGGAAATGTAAGTCAATAAACTAGGGGTGCACCCATTTATCGCCACCAATTTCCTTAATTTTGGCTGATAATTACGTGAAGTTGATCTTATCCACTGATCATATCAACCTCACCAAAGATCTAAAAATCAGCCACTGTCCTCTTCTGCTCTATGTGAGAGAAGTTTGACTGACAGACCGGATCCACCATGTCATGTCTGCTCATTTCCACTGCTGCCAGTTGAGAGACTTTCTTAGCGACATTTCAGACAAAACAAATGGTGTAGGTAAAAATCAGCAACTGGTGCACCTCTAAATTGGTAAATTTTTATCGACAGTAGTCATACTCCATACTTGTTCACCCACATATGATTTGAGGGTAAATTTGCTTGATTTTGTAAACGTGTTTGACCTCTGAAAACATTTATTAATATCTGTAAAATGATGGCAGCACAAACCAAAGTGTTTGCTGCACACATTTGAAGAAGGTGGTGGTGAGGTGGCAACTTCTCCAGGTACTCGAAGAAGACAGCAACAGGAAGGGGAGGGGCGGGCTGCAGCAGTTACCTGCGTATATCCTGCATGGGGGCACTAATCTCTCTCCCCAGGTCTCACTCGACTGGCCTGGGTCTGAGTCATCTACAGTGCAAAGCAGAGAGGAAGGGAGAGAGCAACAGGGTGGGGAGGGGAGTTTGGGAAAGCACTGCATTAACGCTCATGCTCTCACACCCTCCTCGTTGCACATGTAGTCAGACACAGACAGGCGCAGCGGCACGCTCTGCGCTGCAGATTATGAGTCATGGCAACACAAGAGGCAGGAGAGGCGATCCAATCGGGCGGCCGTTCGCTTCCTCCCTTCAGCCGCTCCGCTAGCCGTCGCCCTCAAAGCCAGTTTACCTTTCAGGCCTCTGCAGTACATAAATCACATCTAAACTGGAGGCTTTCGTTCAGCAGGAGGACCACACAACGCCGCGCTGCGCTCCACAGAGGAGGGCTTAAGGTGCGTGTAAACATGCACTTTGCTTTGTTGTAACAGCTGAGCTACACACACCAACTTATTCATCAGGTCCAGGGTGTGTTTACTTTTCCCACAGCGAAATTCAAGCACTTTTCAAGCATTTTCAAGGTTAAGTTTCCAAACTTTTCCAGCACACACACACAAAAAAGCAAATGAACTGAAACCCCCCCGAAAAGTTTCAGTTTATCACCGTCAGGGACGAAGAAAGCCTTTTTGGGGCCCTAAGCAGATTTTCATTTGGGGCCCCCGCCTCCTATACCAACACCAGATTCTTCATCATTCCTAGGCTGCTGTCTGTGTTGGGGCTGGACGTTATAATAGGTCAGTATTGTTGATTAATTTTTTAAATTTAAATATCTGGCAGCCAAACTGGCAGTGTGAGCTTTCCTCTTTTCCAGTTTTCACTCCACAACGTTTTTATATTTTTTTAAGCAGGTTTGAGACACAATGGCAAAACCTGAACCTGTTGCTGCGCATGTTACTCAACGGGTTGTTGCTAGGTAACCAAAGAATGAGTGAGTTGCTAGGTAACCAAAGAGTGAATGAACCTTGCTTAGCTAGCCGTGAGAGGTTGAGCTGCTAACGTCTTTTCTCTGCCTAATTTCCCAGAATGCTGTGCAGTTCTGACGTTCAGTGACTATTCTATCAGACATTTTATCCATTGATATTGATCTCAAGTTTATAGTGATATATATTATTGCTTTATTGTCCAGCCCTGCTTTGTGTAAAATACCTGCCATCATTTGTAATTAGCTTACATCATACCAGTGTTGTTATGGCTATTGATTTTAACCTTACAGGAGTAGAAATTATTTAAAAGCAACATAAACTGATAAACACTAAATTTACAGTAAACTAGTTTATTTTCTTGTATTTCCTCAACAGTGGCATCAGCCATCAACAGGAGGAGATTAACCCATTATTTAAGTATAAAAACAACATAGTTTTCCCATGTGTAATAGCAATCAGTTTGTATTATTCAATATTATTTTAAATAAATATATATTTTATTATGTTAGCTTGGTGCTCTTATCTCTTCATTTTGTTTTGTTTTTCAACCATCCAAATGTATATCACTGTCCTAAAAATCCAGGTACGTTTGAACTTAAGGTCCTGAAGAAGCAAATCAGAACCAAAACATCAACTAACCGTATTCAGAATCTGATTTGGTGTTTTAGCCTACTTCATGTCGTCACAGTGGTTCAAAACAAGTGACGTCTTGCTCTGACGAGTAAAAATGACTCAAAAATATGGTTAATTACACTTAATTCAGGATTTAGTTAAAATATATTTTTTTCTTGATATTAATGAGGTATGGAAGTTTTTTTAATCTTACTGAAGTAGATTATGATTTTAAAAGGCTTTTTGTGTTTAGTGTGATTATTTTAGTCTGGTATTTTACATTTACAGGTATGATGTTTGTTGCTAAAATGTTCTATTCAAATCAATTTGATTGATTAAAGTGAGAAGAACAACATCCTTAAAGCAGTAAATACTTTTACAGAATATTTTTGCTATACAATCAAATCATTATATCAAGATTTTAATTTAATTTACCAATCATCACTTCTTTGCCATCTTTGACTTTAACACTAAAATATATAATTGTGCATCATAATTTCAGATTATAGCTGCACATATCAGTGCAGCTCTTTCCAACTTTACAATCAGAACAATCTCTGGAATCCACCAGCAGAGATTTTGACCTCATTTGGATGTTTAAAACCCACTGAATCCACCAGGTGGCAGCGTGGGGACATGGCAGTGAGCCAGCTGAAAGGCAGTGTGAGGCAGCGACTGGGCTTACCGGTGTCCGAGTCCCGCTCCTCAGTCCGGGGCGGACTTGTAGTGAAGGAAAGCTTGCGCTTCATGGAAGACTTGGCTTTCCCTTCCTTTGCCAGCAGTTCACTCCGGTCCAACTTCGGAGTTTTGGTGAAAGGCGACAGCTTGTCTTTGCTCTGTCGGAGCGGAGAGCATCGTTAGAGAACTTCAAGGATTGGAAAGTCGGAATATCAAACAATTATTTAGTAAAATAAACAAACTGCTTGCAGACGGAGCTTGAGGAGCAAACAAAACAAGCAGGAATATGACCTCTATCCAACAGGAGGGATGAGAATATCAACCCAACAACGCTACGTCTGCCAGACTCCTTCAGGAATATACAAATCCTCAATCAAGTGAAAAATCAAACATCTCTGATTGGAAACTAATCAATTAGAAATCAAGTCTGGTTGCACTGGTGCAAATTTTTCACACCAATAATACTGTATTGTGTGCATAAAATATATAAAGTTGATATAGCTGGGAGCAAACAAGCATGTAAAACCAGCAGCATTAGTTACTTATCAGTCCTCCGATCTGATTGTAAAGCCCTTTCAGCTCCATTACTTTTATGGAAGCACTTTGGTGCAGTAAAATACATTTCTGGCAGTAAGAAAATGTCTGCAGTGTGGCGCGTCTTTGATCTTGGAGAAGAAATGTGCCAGCTGTGCAAAGCTGGAGCGTCTGGCGATGTTGAGAGCAGAAGAGAGCTAACATGTGAAGGACTTTTGCTTTAAAAATAAGGGCAGAAACAATCTCTCCTTTATCTAGGAGAATAACTCCTAACTCCGTTTTCCTGTGTTGGATAGGAAGACGGAGAACAGCTTGCAGAACAAAACAGGGAAGCATGTCAGAGAATTACTTGCTTTAGTAGAAACTGTCCAACCAAAACATCAAAATAAGTAGTTTAATTAACTAAGCTGCACCAAGACAGATTGATTTAACCAACCAGCTATTTTTAGTCATGCTGTTGGTCTGAGTTTGCATATTTTCAAACACAAAGGTCATATGGAACAGAGTGAGAACACTGAAACTAGGATGTGTTCCCTGTTTGGCAGCCAGATGTTATTTTTTATGGGATGTTTGTTCACAAAATGTGGTTTCAAATTAGAGAAACGTTCATGCAGATAATGCAGACATGCAGATGTTTAGCATGTTGTCACATCACAACAGCAAACTTCCATGCATTATACTTGGATTTGGAAACAGCAGACAGGTGACCAAATACAGTGAATTTTAATTAGAAACGATTAATCGTGATTAATCTGATTAATTGGCAATTAATAATTGTTAACTGGAGTACACAAACTCTAAAAAAGGCAATTTTCTGAAAGGACGCCACACTCAGAGCAGAAATAAAGCCATAATTGTACCAAAATACATATAAATGTTGCATTTAAGATTTAAAACCCTGTGATTGTAATTATTTTCCACCAAAAACTTCTTAAGTGGTATAGTTTTAGCTTCACCTGGTTCAGACTTTGTTAAAAAATCTCCCATTACTTACTTTTTACTATCCAGAAAAAAATAAAATAAAATAAAATATTTTAACTCAAGAAGAAAGTTACTTTTTTGTCATTTTTAATATTTTATACGACTTAGCTACAGATGCATATTGTAATGTATTTTAGACTATTTTTATTTTCTTTTTAATAAAGGGATTGTATTATTTGTATCGTTTAATGTATTTCTAATATTTCATAAAAAGGCTTAAATGAAAAATCTGCGGATTTTTAATTAGGCTTTTTTTATTTGATTAATCGTTAAAATAATCAATAACTAAAGTAATTGTTAGCTGCAGCTAAGCCTATCGCAGTAAGCAATTAATTAATCACACAGTAAATTAAATTAGCTCAATAATTTCCATTCTGATTATTAATATTCTTATTCTTCTTATTCTTATATTATTTATAGACATGGAAGTTTATTTTTATTTATGGTTTCAGTTGTTTGTGCTTTTTATTTTCTTTCCGTGTGTCGTTTTCGGTCGTTTTGTTTTTATTTTGGATATTTAAAACGTCTTCCAGTTCCAGTGTGTTCTGTACAAAATTGAAGTTTGCACTATTATACCATCATCATTATATTGGTTGAAAATGGTATCAAAACAATATTATTGTTTATTGCAATAATTTCAAGGACAATTTATTGTCCAGAACATTTTTTTATCGTGACACACTGTACTTTACGATTATACACCAATCTGTTTGGGTCTATTAAAAGTTGGCTGAAATTAAGTCTCTTTAACTTCATTTTAGTGGTACTAAAGTAGCTCAGAGTAAACTTTAGTGGTTGTGTTTACATACCTTCTTCCCCGCCTGCTTATCCACCATGGCTCCATCTCGGTCGCCCCCAGGTTTGGCCATGGTGCGGCTCCTGACTAGCTTAGACGCCTACAGCACAGCCGGCTCATCATGCACCTGTGGAGCGAAGACACAACACCAATGAGAAGGACTTCCACCCCACTACCACTTCCTGCCAAAAACAACTCTCGATGTTTTATCAGACACAAGGAAGAGATCCCACAATCGCACAAAAAGCTACAATCAAACATTGTTTTCCTTGCGCGGCTCACAAGGTTCACTGCCGCCGACTGAACTAGGGAGGAGAGAAATGATACTTTCACATGTTGCTGTTTTTCTTTTCTTCAGAGCAGATCAGAAGTGAGGGATTTTTATTGAACTTTCCATTGTACCAGAAGAGGTTGCATGAATCACGGCTTTAGGGACTGTTCAGCCTCTGAGAGGAAAACGTCCCACACACACACACACACACCCACGGTATCACTACTTGTGCTGGTTGATGCGACCGAGCTTCACTCTGATGTGGTTGATGACAACAACAGAAGAGTAGCCGAGTCGTCGCAGTGCTGCGTGGGCTAACTCCAGCTGAACCTGAGCTAGCTCGTCACATGAGGATCGCCCTCCTCAGTCATAAGACCCTGAATGAACTTTCCCTTCTTCCTTTTTTACACTCACACAGTTTCATTAAGCAGAAGCAGTCTGCCGCTCTACACATTGAAATGTAAGTTAGGAAACTGAAGCGCCACTGATTAGCTGCTACCAAAAGGACTGGGAGAGCCCCATTACTCAATATGAACGCAAAGTACTTTTTACAACATTTTACGGCTGACAATTTCTTTTTAGAAGGAGCACGACGGTATGCTTAAAAAAAAAAAAAATCTAGTAGTAACAACAAAACATAAAAAAGACATAAACCACTTCATTAAATACTACAGAAAAATCTATAAAATAATTTTTTATTTGACTGAAATTATGAATATTTGAAACGGCATCATCCAACAATGCAAAATACCACATTTTATTTTTAAAGGATGACATAAACTTCATCCAAAAACCAAAGGAAAAATATTTAGTTTATGGTAATATTTAAAGGCAACATGAACTGTATTTGAATCAGGTTAAGAACATTTTCTTCTTCTGGCTAACGGGTGAAAGAAAAAGGATTTCTGACGATGCTAATTAGGTTAAATTTTCATATTAATGTCAAGCTGCATCTCCTCCTGAATGAACGTAAAAGCCTAGATATCTTCTGCAACAACTGGATTTTTTTTTCTTTTACTCAAGGTAAAAGAACATGCTGACTATTCTGAAAAGGACATTTCATACTTCATAATAAATGAAGAACAGAACTGCTGGGAAGCCCCACAGATGGATTTGTTGCAGCAAAAAACAAACATCTGTAAATCTTGATCGGACGGATTTTCAGGTAAAATCTGGTGACAATCAGCACAAGATTTGGACTAATAGGAGAAGAAGAGTGAGGAAAATAATTTTTTTGTTGTGTGTAAAAATGTTTTTCCTCCAGTGATCTTTATTTTATTAGGTAAAAGTTATCTGTGGATATCTACAGTCTGCTATGCTGCTGCTCCAACCAGAGCTATACTCTCTCATGATTAATAAATGAACTGTTGTGATACGTTTGTTGAGTTTCGGGCAGGAATGTGATGCCATAAAAGACTACCTTTAATTTCAAAGTGTTCCTGCTCAACACCGGTGGTAGGTCTGACATTAATGATAACATGCCTTTGTTAAATTCTACGTTTTTAAGCAGCTCCAAAAGTAAAATCTCTATCAACGTGTTTCACTTTTTATTATATTATTTATATATATATATATATATATATATTATATATGTATTTATTATACAACCACTAACTAATGTATTTGTCTTTACTCCGACGCCCCTAAACAAAATTAAATAGAGCTGTTCTCCAACAAACCTGGAGGGCCAGTACTGAAACTGCACAATTTTGTAGCTATAGAAAATGATAATACTTGACAATGGAGAACAATCCCAAAAAAAAGAGATACAATCCAATGTAATGGTTTAGATCTGAGGATATTTATGTGGATAAATGGCCCAGCCAAAGTCCCGATCTAAATCCAATTGAGAATCCTCAATCCAGGACTTCATGTTTACACAGACGTTCTGTATTCAATCTGACTGAATTTGAGCTATTTTGTAAAAAACAGATACAAGTCGATACATACATAGCCCCAAAATACTTGCAGTTCTGACCTGAACTTTCAGAAACACAAAGATAATTACAAATACAGCCTTTTATTAAAACACGAAGAACAGTCCTAGGATAAAAAGACTGATGTCCGGAGCGTGCTGTGGTGGCGCAGGGGGTTAGCACCCGCGACACCCTTGATGCGGACGTTGCGGGTTCGACTCCCGGTCCCGGCGACCTTTGCCGCATGTCCTCCCCCCTCTTTCCTGTCTGCATACTGTCGCAAACAAATACGAGACACTAGCGCCGCAAAAACTCTTCGGAGAAAAAAAAGAAGAAAAAAAAAGACTAATGTCCAAGGGTAATATTGAGCTAATAATCAATGGACTTATCTTTAGTTGCATTGATTACTGCAAGAGTTTCTTTGCAGGTCTGCCAAAGCGCTGCTGCTGGTGTTCTGACTAAAACCAGGTAGATAGAGCACAGCCCTGCCTAAAGAACCTACACTGCCTCCCTGTAGCTCAGAAAATATGATTTAAAAATCCTTTTAATAGTTTATAAATATATTAATTGGCTTAGCATGGTTTCCCCCAGAAAACTTGCTAAGCTGGTGGTTGGGCACTTGGGCAATCATTTATCCAGAGGCCCATCACGTTTATGAGTTAAAAAATGTTTAAAATTGATAGGAAATTTTAAAATGCCACTTGATAATTATATATTATTGAAAGATTGTAAGGTTAATACCTGGACCCCAACTATAAAGTTTTTAAAAATGCAAACATTTTTAAAAGACAAATAAATAAGCAATGGCCCGCCAGGCTTATAATACACTGGGGAAACCCTGCTTAGAATCAAATTACATTAAACATCTGCTGTTGTTGTATCAGCCTTCCAGACCTCTCTGGTCTTCTGGTTCTGGTTTTGCTCTGCATCCCCAGAACCAGAACCAAACATGGAGAAGCAGCAGCATTCAGTTTTAAGCACCACAAATCTGGAGTAAACTTCCTGAAAACTGCTGAAACCCTGAGTTCCTGCAAATCAAGGCTAAACCCACCTACTTGGAGTCATGAAGTGTTGCTGTGTTTTACAGCCCGTCATCATTTTTCCTTAATTTGCCACTGAAATGTATTGCTTTTTCTTGCTTGTCGTTTTATATTCTTTCTAATCATGTAGAGTATTATGAATTCCCCTGTTGCTGAAAATGTAGAATACAAATCAAACTGAATCAGCCTGGTTCTGCAAAGCACTGAGCTGAATGCAAAATCCATTAAACAGTAATTATATTTTTATTTGTAAATCTTTTCTAAAGCTATAGATCAGTTTCCTTCCCTTCACAATTCTGCACCAAATAGTGTTTGTCTGCCAATCGGTTATTTAGATTACTTTGGTATAATAATCATCCTGTAAAAACCTGCAAATAAATAAATCCTGAGAGACACCAGGAGATGGACTTAATACCAACAGAAATTTGAATAATCACTTTTATCTGTCACAGAAAGCTTAAAATCATTTTTTTAAAAACTCTTAAAACTAAAGTCTAAATATACAACAGAACCATCTTAATGCAAATAAAAAATAAAATCTTAACAGCATGGCAAACAAAAGCTAAAATGGAAGATACAGTAGCACGAACATCACAGTCATACTGGACCACAGTGGGAATAAAAGCAAAAACATTTCAGGTTTAGTCTGCCAAGGCTTTTATAGCAGAACCGTGAACAAACAGCCAAACTGTGGCACATAAAACGGAGGAGAAAAGGCTGCCGACGCTGCAAGTGCATTTTACGGTGAAGTCTGGGTTCATCCTGGATATTAAAAACATATTTCGTCTTTGTAGTGCAAAATTACTGGATGGACGGACAAAACACCGCCGTTTGGAAATGTCTTCTTCCCAGACAAACACACTATAGATTTAATCTCCTTTCAATGATTACAAATCGACTTTCAGATTTTTTTTCCCACTTGCTGTTTCTGATTAATGACAAAACAAAAGCATAGCAAACATTAAATTAATAGAAATATGTCAGATGTACTTATCCAGAGTATTGCAAAACATTGTTTTGCATGTATTCAGCTATACAAATGGGGCTGTACAGGATATTTGAAACATTACGAGTACCAACACACCGCTAAAACAGCAACAACAGTGTAATCATATATTATCTAAAAGGCTGAGAAGAGCTTGACATGCAGTTTGAGTTCATTTTATGTGCATAAAGTCAGGCTGAAACGATTAATCGTATGAATCATGATTTAATTGGTTGTTGAAATAATCGTTAGCTATTTTAGTAATTGATTAATCGTTAACTGAAATATACAGACTCAAAGAAAGGTCATTTGCTGCAAGAACAACACACTCAAAGCAGTAATTAAGTCAAAACTGTATAAGAAAATATAAACAAATTGAATTTAAGATTAAGAACTGTAAATATGTTCTACCTAGAACTCCTCAAGTGGAATAACTTTAAGTTCACCTGAGTCAAATTCTGTACAAATAATCTCTAACCCTAAGCACCTTTTGCTATTAAATTATTAATCATTTAATCCAAGAAATAATCTACAGATTGTGCCTTCAGTGTAAAAATGCTAAGTCGAGAAGAAACATGTCAATGTTAAAATCTTCGTTTGCTACAAATGATCAAACATACTCCAGAGGAATGCTATAAAATGTTTAGTTTCTTATTTAAAACAGAAACTGTATTGTTTATTTGCACATAATAATATATTCTAATATTGAATGAAAAAAAGCTTAAGTTGTTAAATCTGCAGAAAGTACCAATTTTTTTTTTATCCAATTAATCGACGAATTGTCAGAATAATTGATTACTACAATAACTGTTAGCTGCTGCCCTGGTTGCGTGTTGCCAGGTAAAATCATTGGCACAAGCCGGCTCTGCTGAGGCCAGTCACTCATTAGTCAGCAGATAGCCAGTATGCAGCATCATTGTTATTCAGGCAGCTGAAAGCCAGAACCGAGCCACTCAGAGTGGGTGTGTAGGTAGAAAGCGCCGCTATCGGGGATAAGGCAGTACAGAGAGGCCAGAACCAGAACGAAAAACACAACACGACAATACGACTCCAATCTGGCCCAGAAAATGAAAAGGAGGAGGGTGTGACTATAATTACAGACGTATTTCGGAACTCGCCAGTTTGGCGAGATTTAAATTCGCTGCGTTTCACGAGCAGCTAGGGGCTGCGTAAGCCCCTGCAGGCCCTGCCATTAACCTTGGCCCGTTTCAAGTCCAGATCAAACCCGTCCTTGATGACTGCTTCGGTTCGCAGAAGCTCCAGCTACGATTACCCGAGGATTGGATTGAGCACAGTGAGAGCAACAATTACCTACTCCAACTGATGGTAGTAGAGAAGACGGACATCAAATGCAGGGTGACGTACTGCAGATGAAGCAACGTTTAAGACGCTTGAGAATCCTCGTTTCCTCTGCAGTACAATAAATAACCAAGCAGAAAGGAAGAAAATACTGAAGAGACATAGAATGTCAATTAGAACTGAAACAATTAATCGGATTAATCAACTACTAAAATAATTTAGCAATCGATTAATTGACAACCGGTGTATATAGACAAAATTTCCATTTGCTGCAAGAAAAACATTCAGATCAGTGATTAAGCAAAAACTGCATAAAATATACAGTTCTGTACAAATGAAGAGCCACTGCACTGAACCCCATTGAGAACCTCCTGGTTATTCCAACAAATATTGATTTCTGAACTTTTCCCGAGTTAAAACATTAGTATTGTTGTTTATAAATGAATATACATTTGTTTGTTTTTTTTTGCATTATCTGAGGTCTGAAAGCACTGCTTCTTTATGTTATTTTCACCATTTCTTATTTTCAAATAAATACTACATTTTTGCTTGAAATTTCAGAGACATATTGTCAGTAGTTCATAGAATAAAAGAACAATATTCATTTTACTCAAACATATACCTATAAAGAATAAAATCAGAGAAACTGATCATTTTAAGAGGTCTCTAAATATTTTCACACATATGTATTAACATTTTGCATTTAAGATAAAAACAAAGCTTTGTAAATATTCTTTAGCCAAAATGGTTTGGTTTTAACTATCGTTCTTAATTGTGAACATCCGGTGACAGTGACTGCAGTAAGTCAGTGAAATGCATCATCTAGTCTGAGTCAGATCGTAATTATAATATGACGCTCTTGTGATCCAACTTCACTGGTTCCCAACTAACAGCAGCCTTTTCCCTGTAAAGCGGCAACACGTTGGCCTTTCAGCTCCTGGATGAGAAATTGTCATATAATTAACTGTTCTAGCAAAACTGACCAATACCGATTTTTTGTTTGAAAAAAAATTAGAATTTATTGAGGCAATCATAAATCAAAATCTTTAGTATGTCATGATAAATGATATGAGAATTGCCCATCCCTACTGCGACCCAGGCTTTTCTTTTTTATATTGCAAACTTCCAGTGGTAGTAGCTGTGTTTCTATTAACCATAAAATAACAAACTGTTATTGTGAAAATAAATTTGCTTAATGGAAACACAGTAATTTCTTAGAAGCTTTTGATAAGAAGTTTTTTGAGCTAGGACAAGGTAGTTTTTCCACTTGCATCAAAATGTATTTATTAGCATAATTGGATAGATTTGCACACATTTCTAGGCCTCTTGCAATTAGCAATAATCAATTAATGGCATGACAAAATGTAAATAAGCTTAATTTCTATTTGAATAATTTATTGTTTTTTTCTTTTCGTTCTATTTCTACCAAAAACTGGAAGACAAAAGTCTTCAGTCTAATGAATAGGTCTCACCTTGTCTTTTTTGGAAGCACAATATTGTTTACAGATGCTTCATAATTAATTTTATTTGTTGACACTTTAAGTAGGATGAAACAACTGCCATATATAGTTGGTGTTTAGGTCTTGTTAATGACGTTTACCATAAACCAGAGGTGCACCAATGTATCGGCTAGCTGATTTATCGGCCAATCGATTTCCTTAATTTTGGGAGATTGGTAATTGGCCAATTTTTACACGTGAAGCCGATCTTATCCATTGATCTTTTCTACCTCAGCAAAGGTCTCAAAATCAGCCACTGTCCTTTTCTGCTCTCCCGTGAGAGGTTTGACTGATGGACTGGCCCACCAGGTCATGCTGCACGTTTACAGTTGACAATGTTCACCCCACTGTTGCCAATTCAGCAACTTTCTTGATATATTGAGCAACATTTCAGACAAAAAAATTTGGTATCGGCTAAATTCAGAATCAGGAGTTTAGACTATTTTAAAATATCGGTAATTGGCCAGAAAACTGCAATCGGTGCACTCCTATCAAAAACACAATGACCTTGTCATATTTTCAAATTTCCTGTCAACTTTAAACATTTCTTTACTCAAAAACACAGTGGGCTGCTGGACGACTGACATAGTGATCCTACCAACGGGCCTAGCAAGTTTTATTTATTTTGGATATTTAAAATGTCTTCCAGTTCCAGTGGTGTTAAACCTTTATTAGAATTTAAAGTTTATTGATCTCTGAGAATGTGTTCTTGTATTATTCTGCCATTACTATTATATTACTCGAAGATGATCTCAAAACAGCGATATTATCATTCATCCCAATAACTTCTGGGACAATTTATCACCCAGCAAATTGTTATTGTGACAGGTCTAATACACATTTGTAATGGAAACGCAGTTGCTGACCGCAGTAAGTCGGTCTCTCTGAGTCTGGACGCACTGAAAACGTAATGTTCTTATGATCGCGACTAACAACAACAACAGCCATTTCTGTGTGGAGCGGTAGCATGTTGGCCTGATGGTAGACTCAGCGTCAGAGCACGCATGTCTTTGCAGGAGTGAAGCGGTTTTGGGGAGTTGGTGGGGATGCTGGTGTGTGCTGAAAGGAGGTGAGGGGAGTATCGTGTTTTTAACTGGGATGGATGGAGAGCGCACGAACATTACGGTAACCTGATCCAGGGACTGCAGGATGGGGCAGGGAGGGAAGAGGGCTAAGAATAGCATCGAGGCTGACACACGGCTCGCAGAGTACGTCGCCCCCAGCAGCAGCAGTAGCAGAAACGTTACTCCACTACATCTTCCAGAGCACCGCCTGCTGCGCGCTCTCACACGCCATGTGGAAAATACATGTGATACTCCCCCTCCCCCACCCTCGGCTCTTCCATGTGGCTGCACTTAAAACCAGCTGCAAAAAGCATAATTACTTTAAAAACAATCATAAATGGACTACAAGTTAAAATGTTGTGCAAAAGGGGGGGAAAAAAACAACACAAACATGGCATTTATAGGGTTAGACTTCACATCAGACGGCAGGAAAGTCTGCTGAAGGAGACTTGCTGCAACAATAAACAGCCAGTCACGTGGAGGTGGTCCTTCTGCTACCAGGCTAAATGATGGGGGAGGTCTCACTCAGCTGCACACACACTCCCAGCCTTCGTCTCACTCCTCCTCCTCCTCCTCCTACCCTGACTGCGTAATGAGAAGGAGGACAAAGCCAGACGCAAAGGCACGATTATGAAGACTGAGGGAGAGAGGGGAAACAATACCCAGCAAGAACCTGGAGCTTTTAAAAATAATTCAAATTAATGTCTTGGGTTGTTTTTTTTTATATGTATAATTATACAACGGAACAATAATAAAATCTGTTTAAGATTTTATCATGCTTAACGGACATAATGTAGAAAATAATTTTATGGTTTGCCCTGCACACCTATGCAAGCCGGAAAAGGAGCGACTGAACATGCAGCACTCCAGAGAAAAGAGGATGCGCCCACACAAAACTGAGATTAATAATCACTGACTAATCCTGAAAAATGCTTAGATTAGTTGATTAATAAAACAATTATTAGTCACAACCATGAGTTCAAGTGATTACAGCACACGAGCCTTGATCCAGTTCTGGAAACTAGCAGTGTTTGTCTTCAAGTGTGAGATTTTTAAATGAAATCAGTTTTTATTCTCCCCCAAATTCTTTTTTTTTTTCTTCTGCATTCCACTTTTTTCATTCTACTCATATTTAATGATCCAAAAATCCTGTTAATACGGCGTCAATGACTAAACAGGTCCATATTCATGGTTATAACAAGATTAGGGTAGCAACTTGATTATTTTGGAATTGATTAATCAATTATCCTGACGATTAATCTGATAAAAAAAAAAAGAGAGCACACTCTGCATAATAATTAAATTCCAAATAAACATTTTATTGCCTATAACATTCCTTTTGTAAATCTGTACCAGATGAAACTAAATCTATGCCACCAGAAGATTTTGACTAAAACATATTTCCAGACAAAGGTATTAACATTTTCCAAATATGTTAAATGGAAAATATTAATATTTGTTGCAGTTTTGGCTCAATTACCGCCCTGACTGTTTTTTATCAAATGGTTTGTATGCGAGTCTTTATACGCCAGTTAGCGATTAATCAATTACTAACTTAGTTTACAACTCAGTAATCGATTAATCACGATTAATCATTTCAGCCCTGGTTTATTTTGAGGCGACACCCGTAATAATGGGATGTAAATCAAATAGTTTTTTTGTTTTTATGGAAACGATGTTGGAAAAGAGCCCACAGGAATAAAAACAGAAGAACATTTGCTTTCAATTTAGACGGCCCTAAACAAGGTATTTAAAAGTATTTTGCGTCATTTCTATAAAATGTCTAAAACATTTTGAGCAAAAGAATCTCATGTTTTTCCACAAAATCCAACACCAAAAATGTCTCATAAGGAAAACTGCAAACAGTAAAACTTTGTTTTTACTGTTTGCAAAATATGCACTTCCATAAAGATCAGGACCTGATTGTTTTTATTTCTTTAATCTGTCCCAGAAATCTGCAATAAAGTACATGACTGTCAGAGTTTTGGTGGTGTGCTGACAAGACTCCCAGAAAACTTGATACGGCTCATGAAAACTGCTCAACCTTGTGCTAAATTTTTACTTTGGAGGATGTTGGTGTTTTGGTGAATCAGTGAATTACACGAGATTCTGCATTTAGTTGTGCATTTTCATGGAAATTATATGGCTTTATAGGATTTTTTTAAATTCATAAGATAGAAGTGTTGTTTAGATGAAAGAAGGAGGCAGAAGCAGCTGCATTTATGCTCTAAACGTAAACCAATTCAGCTCTAAATTACACAAATATCAAGCACTTTATGGAAATGACCAAAACCATTTTACTGTAGTTTGACCAACTTTAACACCTGGACAGGCTCCCGTACATTAACTTTAAATTTTTTAAAGTTTGACAGTTAAAGTGTACTTTGTCATTTTCTTTAGAGTTTGAGTTTAATCGACTCAAAAAGGTGATGTCAAATTAATAAATGTTTCTTTGGTTACTTGTGGTCTTTGTTTATTTCCAACTATTTTTCATTATTAAATATAGGTGATCTTTAATTTTTCCAATATAAATTTACATAAATATCATTAGAGCAATTATTTCTTGAAATATTGCGGTATAAATCGGACACACCCCATATATTACAGAGAACCTGACAGGAAGTGCTCTAACTGTTCTCTTTGTACAAGTTTCACACAGGAAGATAATTAACGTTGCACCATCTTCATCCTCCATTTCCTGTCTAAATGAGCACAAATTTGGTTTAAATTGTCTAAAGGTTCACATGAAGAGCAAGGGAAGAGTCTATGAAAGGGTTGACCAAACTTTACAACCCTGAGAGATATCGTAATAAAAATAAAAAGCTGTTAAGAGCCACAAAATAACACAACTCAAAATAAAATAGCTTGTTTTTATAAGGCCTACTATAGGAGCTTTGTATAGATTTTTAACAATTTCATTTTTTAGGTTTAAAACATTTTTTTCAATGATGGATAAAAATTTAGAAAAGGTCAGCAATTTGCCAAAACCATTGGCAAAAAAAACATGACTTCATATAAAAGGATACTCTTTATGGTGTTCGTATCACTCCTTTGGAAAATGTTTTGCATGTATCTTGCAAAAAATGGCTAGAAAAAAAAAACTGCTAGCACTGTCATTTTTAGCGTAATTGGTTTTTAGTTTAAAAATGTTCAGTTCTTTGGCATTTTTGGCCAAAGTTATCAAAAAAGTCTGTAAAGTTTTTGAGATTGGAGTGGATTTAATTGTATCGTTTATCATTGATCACTTATCATAAATGTCTTGCGATAAGAATTTTGATTTATCGCTGTCACAACAGATTCCGTAAAGTCTTACGATTTTTTTCCACCATTTGTCAAATAAATTTTAAAATATGATTAAATGTAGTTATTGTGTGTAAGTTAGTGATAAAAATTGCTTCTTTTTATGACCACTGCCCTAAAGTAGCGCATTACTAATGTGCATGTTTACAGCACATTTCAGCAACGAAGCAGTTCAAAGAGCTTCACATCATAAAAACAAAAACACAAAAACTCACGTTAAAATACACCATACAGTCAACAATTGAGAAAACCAGAAGTACGGGTTCAGATTTCACTGGTCAGCAGCCAAAAAAATGTCAGTGGTTTTTCAACTGTTTTAGGGTAATTTTGATGTGCTGAATCAAAAAAAATAAAAAAATAAAATCATATTGGTTTTGCTCAATCAGGTCAACTTTCTGAACTATGGATGCAACATGATGAGCATTAAAAAGCATGACTTGCTCTCACATATGGATCGGTTTCCTGATAATCTGGTATCAATGAGTGATGAGCAAGAGGAGAAACTCCATCAGGACAGAAAAGAGATGGAGAATTTTGCACAATGAAGACATAATGTTCAATTTACATACTTCCCCTTATCAGTGTTTATAATTCAGTTTACAGAAATCCAAGTTTGTAACATTTAATTAATACACTGTTAGAAAACGTGTTTTTTTTTCTCAGAAAACCTTTTGCAGATGAGAAATTGAAATGGGAAAAAAACTGATAATGATTTAATCAGCAGACCGTATTTCTCAAATTAGCATAAAAACCTGACCTGGTTGAGAAAAATGGATGTCATTTTTGAAGTTGAAAAAAGTTGAAAAAACATAGACAACTTCCAAAAAATATTTTTTGCAACCCAGTGTAATCTGAATTTGCAGTAAAAGAAAGGTTTTTGCTTCCTTATAACTAGTGATGCACCGATTTATCGGTCAATCAGTGCATCAACACCAATTTCCTTAATTGTGGGAGATCGGTGATCAGCCGATATTTGCATGTAAAGCCGATCTTGTCGACCTCTGGAACGGTCTAGAAATCAACCACTGTCCTTTTCTGCTCTCCCATTAGAGAGGTTTGACTGACGCATCCGAACAATAGTCATTACCAATAGACTTTCTTGCTTAACTTAGCAACATTTCAGACAAAAAAAGAAAGATGCAATCGGTGCATCCCTACTTACAACAGAACCTCAAACTACCCCTACAACTAAAGAGAGCCAGAAGCCATTTATTTGAAAAGTCACATGGAAGTAATGATGTACAGACTTTACATTTACAAAAAACGAAGTAACAAAACCTCAGCTTTCTCCATCTATGTGGCTCCTCAGATTCCCCTGCACCAAGTTCAAGGGCCCAACATTTAAAGGAGCGCAGTAAGTGCTGCTCTTCCCCTCTTGTTGTCTGAACTTAGGGCATATTTCAACATGAGCAAGCAAACAGAGAAAGACAGCGGATGCCTGCAGGCGTCCGTTCACCTCTCGCTACCCTAACCCCACACAGACAAAACACGGCCCAGCCAACCAGGGCATCTGGCTTTCGCTCGGTTTGTTTTTGTTGTTGTTTTTGTTCTTTTGTGGTCGGCCATATTGCAGAGATGAGGGAGAAAGTTCTGGTTTTAAATATGTGGAAAGCCTAATAATTCACTGTACCCAATAACCCAGGTTAGTGGGTTACTAACTGACCTAGAAGGAATAAAACTTACCACTTTGCTGCCTTAATGCTCTTAAAACCAAAATAATTCAACATGTTCAACAGTTTTTATCATTTCTCACAAATACCATCTTAGCTCCATATTTTTTGTACAAAACTTTGAGCAAAAACACACAGTCTTACCAAGTAAGCAGCTCTGAAAAAACTAAGAGACCATTTTAGATGATCAGTTTCTCTGAATTCACTTTTTATAGGTATATGTTTGAGTAAAATGAACATTGTTCTTTCATCCTATGAAATACTGACAACATGTCTCTGAAATTCAAAGCAAAATTTTAGTATTTATTTGCAGAAAATGAGAAAATAAATGCAGTGCTGTCAGACCTCAAATAATACAAAGAAAACAAGTTAATATTCATTTAAAAACAACAATACTGATGTTTTAACTCAGGAAGAGTTAATATAGTCAGGAATCTATATTTGTTGGAGGAACCAGGAGGTTTTCAATGGGGTTCAGTGGAGTGGGTTCATTTTTATTTTATTTTTTTCGCAGAGCTGTATCTAGTTTCTAGAGCAAATATATTAGTACACTTGAATTAAAACAAAAACAACTTAAGTAACTATTCAGCAGGATATGTAAGTTTGTTTTAAGTCAATTCATAAACACACATATAGAAACTTAAATCAGGAAAAATATTAAGTTATAAGCATAAAAAGTCAGTCAGTGTAAGCAGTACTTTCTAAAAATCTATATTCAAGAATTACTAACTTAAACAAGCTTATATTTCTTGCTGAAAAGTTAATTTTGAGTTAACTCTGTCTTTTTTCAAGAGTACTGAGATTTTTGCACTTGATAGACAAAAATAACTGGTAGGATTTTGTGTTTTTGCAGAGCAACTCTTCCAAGCTGTTTCACATCCCAGAAATAGTTTGAACCCTACTTTCTGTTCTGGACACAAAACTGAAAGTTAAACAGTTTTACAGCCTTATCCATCACTTAAAAGCTTCCATAAAAACAGGAGCAGCCTGTGTCACCAGGGAGAGGGTCCACACATGGTTTGTACATAAATCTAAAGCATCATAAAAACAGCTGAATATTTGTACGCGGGGACGCAGAGATAGGGTTAACCTCGCCGCTGGAACACGCCCATTTACCCGGTCAGAGAGTCTGAGAGCCTTAAGAAGTCTACCGACGTTGCTCTGAATATAGGTTAATTATCTGATACCCAAGCACAGGATGCGAACAATGAAGCTTTTGCTGCTGATTATAGGTTAAAAGAAGAGGGAGGGAGTGAGCGGGGGATTAGAGCAAAGGTCAGAGCCGAGGCGTGGGTCCAGCTCCTGACTGGACCAATCACCGCCGATCTGTTGCGACTCATGAAATGTGAGAAATATATAACAGGGGAGTGCTGAATTTTTGTACTCATGCAGTAATATCACTATAATAAATATCAGTGTATTCTCCAACAGAGGAGATGTATTTCAGAGCCAGAAAACCTGAGAAATATCAAAAATATGAAACATTTTTGAAACTGAAGCATATCGAGTCCAAGATGCTAAAACAGGAATTTACAACCGTACATGCTCAGGGCCAGATTTAGAAAATTAGGCCCTGAAAATAATAAAATAAAATAAAAGACTAATTTCATAATTTTCAAATACTTGAATGTTGTTTATATTTATAAAAATCCCAGGATATTATTACAACCTGCCTGATATGGACCTATGACTTTGATATAAAGTACAATGTTTGCAAAACTTGTATTTATTAAAGGTGCAGTATTGAATATTTTCCAGGCACACTGTGCCATTTTATAGCATAATCAAGTAACCATGTTACCGTCAGGTGTCATCAAAATGCTACAAATATCAAATATGACTTAAAAGAAATGGTAACACTTTATTTGACGCGTTGTGAATAAGACTGTCATGACAGCGTCATATACATGACATAACGCCTGTCATGAACATGAGCAAGTCTTCATGAATATTTATGACTGTTGTCATAAAGTGTCATTCGGTAAGTTATGACACTTTTAATACGAAGTTGACATTATTCAAAATGTCTTTGTTATGACAACTTGTCATTAACCAAGACACCATGATCTGACATAAATTAGTTCATGATCATGATTAGATCATGATTAGATCTCATTATAAAAGTATTACTGCTTAAACTAATAATGTAGCTTTATGTTATTAAAGCTAATGTTTAATCAGTAATACTTTTATAACACATTTATATCAGATCATGATCATGACAGGTGTTATCTCATGTTTATGACGCTGTCATGACAGTCTTATTCAGAACCCGTCAAATAAAATGTTACCAAAGAAACAATATTTTGTAATTTAATGCCTCTGTCTCTTTAAGAACTCCTGCTCTTTCTGAAACCCCGCCTTCAGGAAGTCATGAGCTCAGCAGGTGTTTGCCAATTGCTGCTGGCTAGTCTGAAGGAGCTGAGTGGCGGCGTTTTGGGGGAGGGCTGCTCTGTGAGGTGGAAGATTGGAAGCTGCGGAAGAGGAGCTGTTTCTCAAAGGCGGGGCTAGGTCCACCCAGGCGTTTTCCACAGCTGACGCTTTGCCATGGAGATTAAAGGATTTCTCAAACATGCATCAAAGAATCAACACAACTCTAATTATGTTTTTGATGAGGGAATTACATTGTAATGCGATCCAAATCTAAAAAAAGCTGATTTCATATGATACTGCCCCTTTAAAAAATAACAATAATAAAAGAATTTACCTTTAACTTCCGCTCTACTGTAGACACAAAGGTAAAAAGGTAAGGCTACTTAAGGGTGAATACAAATAACTTCTTACTGCCGCTGCTTCATGAGCAACAGAGATACTAGAGGGTGAAGTAAGCTGGTCTAGATCTGTGGTTTCAAAGTTTCTTTCTCACAATCTTGTATTTTTGAAAACATGAAACCAACGTGTGAAAAGAGAAAGACTCATGCAGCTCAAACAAAACATCCTTTTGAACTTTGTAAAGGACCATAGCAAAGGTCACATCTACTTATAAATGCTTGTGTGAAAGAAACGAGGAAGGAATTCCCCCAATGACAGACCATGACTGACAGTTAGCTGGACATGGGGTTTTACCAACAATTAATGTTTTACCCCAACGTAAATTAAACTAATCAGTACAGCCATATTACAACATCCAGCTTAATTAAAAACTCAACCAGGTAGTTTGAAAATTTGGTAAACAAGTAGGCCTGTCATGATAAATTCCGCCGGACAATAAATTGTCCTAGAAATTATTGTGAAAAACAATAATATTGTTGTCTTGAGACCGTTCTCCAGCAATAATATAACATAATGCAAAAACACATTCTCACAAATCAGTAAACTTTACATTCTATTGAAAATTTAACACTGGAACCAGAAGACGTTTTAAATATCCAACAAAAACAACAGAAACTATAAATAAAATGAATTATGGAGACTCTAGTTGAGACCAAAGCACCAGACTGAAGACTAACCATAAAATCTTTGTTAGAGATAGAAAAACATGGAAATTATTGGGTGTGTTTTAATTTATCATGCGAACAATTGATTTGATCACATGATTTAATTTGGCCTATTAACAATGCAATTCAAAATTACTTTATTCATCCCAAAGGGAATTTAAATGTTGCTGCAACTCTGAATGCTGATGATGTCCAAAAGCAGTCAGTCTTACAACTAACCTGTAAAGGGCTCTGACTGTATAGCAGTCTCCTAACAGATAAATATTTGATCAGGAGAGATCATCTTCCACAGTAACAAGAAAGTTGTGGTAAGCACTGCTAATCCACCTCATTTGCTTTTGCCACTCCATTTTAAATTTCTAAAATTCAGAGTAGAAAGCTGGGAAGAGATAGTTTGAACTTCCTCTAGATCTTCCGTTTTGGCTCCTCTGGGATTTTAATCGTAGTTCAGCTATAATTTGAGCTTTTGAAAAGCTAATCAGCTGCTCCCAGTTGTGAAAAAACACCTCATTTCCACGGTTACGCATTGTAACAAGTGTCCAAAAGTTTTAAAAAAGTAAAAAAAAAAAAAAGGTCAAACAAAAAGCCTCCCAGTTGTGCATCATTAAAACCAGAGGGAATAAATATTAAAAACACCACCACCTAGTAGACAAAACTCCAGAAAAAGGAAGAAATCAGATCAAAAGCGGATCCAACATGGCGCCACCAAGACCAACAATCGAGAGAAGAATCTCGAGAAAATCTCCAAAAATCAAATTAAAAACAAAGATTTGGAAACATGCCTGCTTTCCTTAAAAGTGCAGAAAAAAATAAAAGTCAAAGTCATGGAAAAAACCACAACCAATAACAATTCTGTTATTTCTTTTTGTTTCTCTTAATGAGCTAATCTATAACTGCCAATAAACAACGGATTGAGTTTCTCATTGGATAGTGAGAATCAAAGCCACTGAATAAATATGTTAAACATAAAACTACGCGACATTCTGACATAATTTAATGATGGTTTTGGTTTGATAGCCACAAAATTGATGATTTTCACCAAAGTTGGCATCTGAATCAGGCATGTCCAAAGCAGCATCAGGAGCCATTGCAGTAATTTTGCAAGAACCTGGACTGCAGATCCAGAATGGTGCAAATCTGTCCTGCCATTAAGTGAACCTTTTTTAGGGTGAAATAGAAAATGTTCGCTGTAAACAGAAAGTGCTTTTATTTTATTTGTCCTGTTTCTGTGGTTTAGTTTTAATATTATGTGATATTAAAACACATAAACATGAAGCGACTTTTAGTTATAAACAGACTTGGGCGCAGTCTTTCATCAAGCAAAGGTTTTTGAACAAAGTTAGTTGTTTTTTTGCTGGTCATAGACTAAAAATATCTACTCTACAAAAACCTAACAAACCTTTCAACTTTATTTTTAATTAAGACAAAAGGTATGAGATCTTTCCTCAGACCCGCAATAATTTATTTCCTGGTGTTTTTTATTATTAAAAAGAAGATTTGCTGTCTAATTTATTGCTAAGAAAGTAAAAAGAAGAAAATTAAAAATTAAATTATGCTTACATTTGTAATTATGGTGAAAAAATATGGACACCCAGGTGTTCATTTTATTATTATTTTTTGCATTAGCACCAATTTAAATAATGAAAATAGTATACCAACCAGTGATTAGCAGATACTACAAAAAAACCCACTAAAACCTTTTTTTTAAAAAAAATCTAAAAAACGTTTACTTTATTTGTAAAAACAAAAGAAAGAAAAATAAATTTGGTTTTCCCCAAATATTTCCTAAAACTTTATATATTTTAATTTAATCTTGGCTCATGGGATTGATCTATCTTCACACAACAACAACACAATATTACACACGTAATAAACTTGTTTTCTAGTTCATGGGTACTCTGCCCCGTTCTAATGCCGCCCTGGGCCGCTGCCCATATCAAAAACTACAATTCTGTGATATTTACCGTACTACAATCATCCATGTTATCTGTTGTTTGAATGAGAAAGAAAACCCTAAAAATTATCCAAAAATGCAACACACTCAGATACCAACATGCCTTATATAACTTTGCTTTAAAAAGGGTGTGAAAACCTGCACAGACATGTCTTCAGGAGCTTCAACATTATAATATAATGACAGCATGCTGGCAGAAAGTAGCGAAATACAAGTCCTAAAATAACCCAGGGTCAGAGTAATGTGCATCTCCTCCATCAACAAGCACATGTATAATTTTTCCCACTGAGAGGAAATCTTATAAATCCAAAATAGGGCAGTAGGGTTCTCATCGTCAGACAGCATGGCCTCAAACGGAGCCAATGTAAACAGGATGCGACTGCCTTCTTTGGCTTTAGTAAAGTGAAAGCAGCTCCGTACTGGAGAGCAAACCAACATCCATTGTTGTTTCTTTCCCATCCTTATCCAACAGGCTAACAGTTCATTCATAAAAAGGAATCTCTTCAAAGCCTTTAAAAATAACAACATTACAAAATAGACCTAGACAAAGCTCTTCCCGTTCTTTTGGTCACCATGCTACGTTAGCATGCTAGCAGGGAAGGTCACAAGTCATCAAAGCGTCAGTCTGAAGCGCATGGCTGTTAGACACTGAGATACTGAACTCAACACATTAAAAACAACGCTCAGGCGTTGACAAAGGCCCTGCTGAACGCATTGCGTAATCTCAGGCTCCACCCGCCAACACACAAACTGGCTGGTTGGGCCTGCTGAAGGCGCAGTAAACAGTCTGGATCGGCTGGAAGGTTGTTTATCTTAAACAAAAAAAAAACAAAAAAACGGCACCTGTAACTTTTCAGCCTCAGCTGAAGTCAAAATGAATTTATAAGCAGCTTGAAAGCAGAGGAAGCAGCTTGTTTTGTCCAAACAGACCAAATTAGAGCGACAGAGAAGCCTTTAAAACCATTTCAGTTCGGCTACTCTTATAAAAAGAAGTATTAGTCAACACTTTACAATTCTGACGGTGAGAGCAGAAAACCGTTTCTGGGGTTTTCCCTCAAGATATGAGCCTGGCTTGATTGCTCAAAGCAATAAAAGAGGAACTGCGTTCGGAATATTGTCTCAAGGGAAGGACTATCTTTTTTCAAGTTTTACCCATTATTGGTAAAGAAATGTTGCAAGATGGCTTTAATTTAAAAGCGCAGCCCTTTAAACCTCACACTGAGTCACTGCACAACAATAATTCAGGACGTTTTTTTTCCCCCCTAAATATGATCAAGATTATATTTGTTGCGCCATGTAGTGCTGCACAATACCAGAAAAACATGCATCAAACATCAATTACAATTAACTCGCATTTCCCCAACTCCAATCTAATCGGATTAATCAACTAATTTAGTAATCGATTAATCGTTAACTGGAGCATAAAGGATCCTGAACAGAACATTTGCTGAAGAAAAAAAAAAAAAAAAACATTTTAGATGCAAACCCTTCTTTATCAGTAAATATATTCAACCAAAGACTCCTTAAGCAGCAGTTTTAGTTTCACCTGGTTGAAACTGTAAAGAAATTTAAAAAAATTATTAATCGGTTAATTGAAATAAATAAATAAATAACTAAATAAATAAATCAGCCCTACATTATACTAATATTAAGTGAAGTAGAAATGGCTTTAATAAGTATTTATTGATCTGCCAATATTGCATTTCTGTAGAATATTTATTTTTTATTTAGAAAAGGTAATTGAATTATTTGTATTTTTACATATTTTTAATATTAAGGGATTAAATGAAAAATCTGCAAAATGTGTCATTTTTTAAGTGATTAATCATCAGAATAAAATTGTAGAATCCAATCACATTTTGCACAAGACTTTGGATTCCAGGCCATAAAATATACATTTAGTGGATATTCAAGAGATTATTCAACTGGTTAAATATATTATTAATATATAAAATGTGACTGCTTAGCTTTGGGATATGATGTCCAACAAAATATTGTCATTTTTTATTGCTATACTCCTACTGCCAATATTAATATCATTTAATCTGTGACGTACATCAGAAATTTATGATTTTAAACCTGCCTAATAATAAATAAAATCTAGAAGCATTTTTTAAAAAGCATAAACTTTTGGTGATACCTTACTAAAATGACTTTCAAGACTTATTTCCTTTAGTTTCAGACATGCTTTTCTTTCTGTTTTCATCAACAACATGCACAACAAATTTTTAAACACCTTCTCTTCCAAGAATTTGCAGAGTGATCGTTAAAATGAAACAGTCATTTTCTAAGACACATCTATGGCAAAGCAAACAACGGCTGTTTGTTTTCGAAGCACGTTTGAAATTCCTTCTCCTTTCTCTCTCAGGCGCATGTAAACACGCAGCTAATTGATTGCGTAACAGCCGTGTATTTCTGCACTTTGCAGAAACACACAAGCAGGGAAGCATGGCCGACTCTGATCCGTTTTATTGAAGCCGGACCCAGAATTACTCCCGCTGTGATGAGAACCATACGTGCACGGGGAGAAAATGGTCTGAGCTTATCTGGCTGCATTTGCATCATAGCACCTTGGTCAATACCATCTCACTAAGAGGATTACATTCTGTCTGGACTCCAGAGGATATTACATATGGACGCCATGCTATATTCTACAGCTGCACGTATGCAAAGTGCTGTATGGAAGCTATTTATTTGCAGCCTGTGTTTATGTTAGATATGAAGGGCTATTGAAGTGTTTTAGATGCAAACCTCACAGATTTAGGTGCAAGTTCTGCCTCACTGCACCAGTCTGAAGATTTTTCCTAAAGTGCACGTGCCACACTGACGCGACTGCAGATCTTCACTCATGTAATTTTCATCGTGCGACTGAAATTAGAGAGAAAAAGGTGATTTTTTGGGAACCCGGATCACTTGAGGCACTAAGGGTGTGATCAGAAATGTTCAAGATGGAATGCACTCCTTAACAAATGTCACATCGGTGACAATATTTCTGACTTGAGTGACTTTAACTAGGGATGCACCGATCCACTTTTCTCACTTCCGATACCAATATCTGAGGTTTAGATACAGAAAAACAGTGCTGAACCTACTTTAAATGTTTTTAAACAGACATAAATATGAAAAATTACACATTTATTTTACATCTCTGCACCAGTACAGTCACACTTAAATACTTGGACAAACAACTTTCATTTGTTCAGTCAATAAAATCAGGAGTTTAACAGCCATTGCAAAATTAGTAACAAAAAACAAACAGGTCGACTTCATTGGTCAAACATGTACAAAAATAAGAAGCAACAAACCTTCTTTCAAATGTTTCAGAGAGTGCATTTACTAATAATATAATGCGAAATAAAAACTAAAGAAAGGCGTCACTCAGAACACAAATTGTAGAATTAGACTGAGTAGTTGTTCCATTTTCAGAATCAATACAAATATTAATATCGGATCGGTGAATCTCTACTCCAGGCATTTTATTATTCATTTGTTGTTCCATATTTATTTTTCCTTATTCAGAAGTTTGCTTGCGAAACAAAAGAAAGTTGAGAATTTTATTTGAGACCATACTAACACATTGCTTATTCGATCAAATATCTTGAAATTATATTAACACTGTTAATTTAAAAAATGCTATTAGTTATGATTAAAGCCAGAAAGAGATTATTGCAAATTAATTTACAAAGTTCTTTGTCTTAAACTCAAGTTGTACAAATAGTTGCATCACTTGAATTGGTACAGGAAGTACAATTTTAAAAGTAAAACTGTGAGTAATACTTTAAAACAAATGTACACTTTGGTGCAGGGAGTAAAAGTATGGAACAGTTTGTATGAGGAATAGAGGAAAAAATTAGAAAATTCACAAAAATATATGCTTAGACTTCATAATACCTACCAACCAAACCATACTCATGGTGTGGTAAAATGTTTTTTTCCTTGACTTAGAAATTGTTCTGTTTCAAAAGTTTCATGAGCGCCTTGGTCCGCTTCATGCTGCTGCCAGGAGCTACAGAAACTAAAACAGTACAGTCAAAGTTCACCAGGATGACTGCAGCAAAGCAGAGCAAGACAAACAAAACACTCAAGTCAGAAAATAAAAATCCACTGCTGTACTACATCATTTATCAAATTAATTTAACATAAGGAGACAAAAACTGACAGGAAAAATTCTGGACTGAGATATCCAGAGAGATTTATGCGCAGATTATTTCTACTTTATCCAACTAAACCATAAGTAATGTAAAGTAATTAAAAGTGAAAGTGATAAACAACAATTATTAGATTCATAAAACGCACAAACATCAACAATATAGTCTGTACATCCACTGGTAAAACAACCAAACTGAAAAATCAAGAATATTTTGCCATTCAATTATATTTAAGGTCTAAATAGAAAATGTGCACAGGATGGAATAAGATCCATTGTTTTTTTTTTTTTATTATTTCAAAAATTATCTTTTCCATTTTTATAAATTGGCTTGCAGATATTGATCCTGGACTGTCTATCAATCTATCTGCCTATCAATCAATAGTGGTAGTCTCTTGACTCAGATGTGAGACAGTGCTACAAAGGAAGTGTCCAAAGCCTCACAGCAAACTAAAGACATGTTACTTCCTGCAGAAATGCTAACGTCCAACAAAAGACGCAGGAGTATTTTCAAAAAGCCTCCACAAATGTCTTTCTCTGACTCAGTAAAGACAGATTACACTCCTTCCAACCTCAATCATTTCTGTATTTAAAAAAATAAACGTTTAAGTGATTTTCAGTGACAATTGTGACAAAATATGTTCAAAATCCAGCTGCACATCTAACCTTGTTGGAATAAATCAATTAATTGTTCCCTTTTTGAAAGGCAGTTTTATTTACACATATTTTGATGTTTTGGATATTAAAAATATGTTCTAGTTAAAATGTAACATTTTAGTTTGAAATTAAAGTTGATCATCTTTGAGAATGTGTTCTTGCATTATTATTCCACTGTTATATTACATAAAAATGGTCTCAAAATGACAAAATTATTGTTTACTGCAATAAACAATTTACTGTCCAGCAAAATTTGACAGGATCACAGATCTGTAATTTGAATATAATGCATGCATGCAACAGATTGTAATTAATTAGAGACATCAGGCATTATTTGGCATTAAATAGTAACCTAAAATTATCCAAACACAGGAATCCGTTTCATTGATGAGGGTTTGAACTTTCTGGACATTTGAGTATTAAAAAAATTTTATTACTTGGGACATTACTTGTGTTGCGCGGAGCTTTCACTTCCGCCTGAGTTGTTGACGAAAGCCAAGTGTTAGCAGCATAACGTCCAATTTTCAAGGGGATTTTATTGATTAATGATAATACCCGGGTTTTCATCATTTTTGGGGGGACCAATAAGCATCCTTAAAATGACGGGAGCGATGCCTGGAGTACGGCAGCCTTTCTCCTCCAGGAGCTGCTGGTTCAGATTGAACGGCGGGAAGAGCGCTGCAGGAGTATTTATACAGGTAAGCGGATAGACTGAACAGCTGAGTAGTTGATAGTTACAGTGTAAGTGTAACTTTACGGATGAACCGCACAATAAATTTCATATCATCCCAGTCTCAACAAACGGAAATCATCGTGGTGGTACATGGCTGGTAGATGAGTTTCTGAGTGTGAGGAACGAAGGTCCCGTAAATATCAATTTATCGTCTATCAAACTTTCCAAGCAGCATTTATGCAAAGCCAACATGCTAATAATATTTTTTTTACTTGTTTCTCTGCCACTCTTGATGTAGATGTTCAGTGGCTGATATGCAACAACTTACAAAGACTGGTGAAAAAGTGTAATTAAAGATATGGCCATCAATGTGTTCAGTAGCAGCATCACAATGACATGTTTTGGGTTTTTTTCCATTTTTTTTCTCCGAAGAGTTTTTGCGGCGCTAGTGGCTCGTATTTTTTCGACAGTAGGCAGACAGGAAGGAGGGTGAGAAGAGGGGGGAAGACATGCGGCAAAGGTCGTCGGGACCGGGAGTCGAACCCGCAACGTCAGCGTCGAGGACTAAGGCCTCCAAACGTGGGACGTGTTAACCCCCTGCGCCACCACAGCACGTCCCACAATGACATGTTTTACTGATACTGTGCAGCCGTGCTTGTGACCACGCTCTAAAACTGGGTTCCCACTGTGATTACCATCTATGGAAGCATCCGAAAATCTCTGGTCAGGAACTTCAATCTGCAATTTATTTGATGGATCAGATGCAGTTTTGTGCTCTTATGACCAAGATAACGCAACCAATCAGAGGTAGAGGTTTTCTGGGAAAATCAGGCAATGTGGGCTCTGCCTTACCAGACATCTGATTACTGCACACTGACAAAAACACGAGCATTGATAGACCCTATTGATCACTGATTGAGTGATATTCCAGTCTCCTGAGTGGCATGTTTAAGTCTCCATGCTTTTTCAAATCAACCAGCTTACAAAAACACCAGTCCAACATGTCGAGCTTTAACTTTAACAGGTGAATGCATCCAAGTATTATTGTTCCATCTACCCAGTGTTTACTTCTCATACTGTTCCAATCAATTTTTAGTTTTGTAGTTGTTTTGTTTATTTATTTTGTATATCTGACATGTCTTCCAGTTCCAGCATTAAATTTTCAATAAAATGTAAAGTTTATTGATCTCTGAGAATGTGTTCTTGGATTATTATGCCAATATTGTCATTATATTGCTTGAAAATGGTCTTGAATAACAATATTATCGTTTATCACAATTATTTCTGGGACAACTTATTGTTCAACAAAATTTGTTATTGTGACAGGCCTATTGAAACCTACTTACTCAGTATCGTTTCTGCTTAAAATCATACCATTGAGTTGAAAAAGATAAAAACTATCATAAAAGCTTAAATCAAGAAAGAAAAAAGTTTCTTTTTTGTGTTGAACAAACTGTTTACAGAACTGAAGTGATATTTAAATTAGTAAATGCAACATTTCTTTGAAAAACAGCATTGTTTTTAAAAAATATGCACCTCTGGTTTCTGTTTTTCTGACCTGCTGGTTCTGATTTTGACTACTTTTCTAACAATTATACCCAATGGAGAACTGGGCTAAAGATATTGTAGTTTTGAATTAAAAATAGACATTATTCGGCATAAAATAATAACCTGAAAGTCTCCAATCACAGGAATGGGTTTCATTGATGGGGGTTTGACCATATTGGACATCTGAGAACAAAACAGCATTACATTACAGCATTGTATTACTTGAAAATGGTCTCAAAAACAACATTGTTGTTTTTCGCAATAAATTCTGGAATAATTTATCATCCAGTAAAATGTGCTAACTGAAAACTGGCTGACCCCGATGTTTGGAGCAGAAACAACAAACATTATCAGCCATCATCGTTACAATGTGACCTCTGAGTCTCAATCAGTTTGAACTATAAAGCGACGCTGAGGCATCTTATCACCAACCTTCCTGAAGCACACACACACATACACACACCGTTTGTACAAGACATCTGGATCCGACGTGTTCGAGCTGCACCGTTTTAATTACAACATTCATTCATCACGGTGTCTGCAGTCGGAGGAGTCAATAAATCGTGCGCCGCTCACGGTCAGCGGCTAAAGTACAACAAGGACTGGTTTAGACGGCGCATTTTAAAACCTCACAGGCCCCACAGTCACGTAACAACACGCAGCTGGTTTTAATCGAAAACTGACACAGAAGTTCCAACTTCCAGCCGACCCAAATGACCCCCGAGCGCCGAGGCAAGAGAGAGCCGCGCTGGTTTATGGACGGCAAGGCCTTGGCACTGAATCTGTAAGACCCAAAGCCACCAGAGGTGATAAATACCGTAAAAAAGAAGAAAGTGGAGGCGTTTCAACACTGTGTGAGTTTACAGCATGTCCGAAAGAATGCGGTAACAGGAGTCCAAAGGGGAGGTTTCGAAATAAACAACCGATGCAGCACAAAATTGAACAAAGTACCACTTAAATTCTTAAAAACCAAAATTTAAACTGAAATACAGATCATAGGTGTATTTCTGCTGTAGTGCTTATGTATACATTACTTTCTTCCCTGTGGTCCTCAAGTTGCTTAACAGCATTTTACAACCAGTGTACTCGTGTTATTATGACTACTGGCTGCAATTCATTCCTGCCTCCTTACGAGTATTTCAAGTTCAAATCGTAATCGTTATTGCAATATTAATATTTTGTTAGGTGTTGCATTTAATGGACCATTCTTTCAAAGTCTATTTGGCCAATTACACTTAAAATTATCCCTGGCAGATTTAGCAACATATTTCTCTTAGCTGGAAGTAATATTAATGTTATGGTGCAACTTGAACCTGATTAGGGTGATGGAAAGGAGGCCTTCCAAAATACCAGTGGAGGAACTGGTATTTTGGAAGAAAAAGAGGTTTTGACTCCAATGATAACAAAAATAGCATTGATGGCTATTTTTAAATAGAAATCTAATTTAAAAAACACATTTTTTTTACTACTAAGCAGCACAATGGTAGTTGTTAATTTGCCATAAATTAGTATTGTCAAAACAAGGCTAAATAGATATATATAGTATTAAATGACATTTTGATCCACTGGTTCCTCTTGTCCAGCTTTAAAAAGTAAAAAGCAGTGTAGTTTCCACATTAAAGGTTAACGAATAACAAAATATTCCAAATTTATTTCTCTCCAATTGCATTGTGAACATGAATCAGCACTAGACTTAAAATAATTAACAAGAACGCTCAACAGAGTACAACAACGTTGCTCAGTTTTATTATTTGATATGGATTTGGATAATATTGGAAATCTCAGAGTTATAAGGAAATTATTTATAATTAACAGGGAGATTGTTGTTTATTAATGAAAGCCATGCTAACTTATAAAAAATGGATGTTATATACAGAACTCAATCATTTTGTCTTGGTTTTAAATTACTAGCAAGTCATTTTATTACAACTTCTCTCAGAAAGTCTCAATATAAAAATAATTACCACCAACGCATATTTATGTTGGAAACACTATTTTCAATGCTGTTCTTAAATTATTAAAACTCTTCAGTAAATATCAGAATAAATAAATTTCAAGTAGACTAAAATATTTAAAAGAAAATTGATAAAACGTCCCAATCACCTACTACTTAAAGGGAAAGTGCTATCAGAAATTAACTATGAGAGAGAAACACATCCAAGTAAACTCTAAAACAAATGGATGTGCTTTAAGTTTCATTCTACCAATAATAATAATCAAGAGTTTGATGGTACACTGGATTGTGGAGCTGATTGCGGGAGTTTTCGCTCACTGGCGTGCAACCAACAACGTTTTGTCTCCTCATCCAGCAGTACAGAAATCTTAGACTGCAACACACCCCTGAAATGTATATTTTATGAAGCGGATAAACTGGTACATCAACAAAAGCCTTGAAAAATCCCACCACACAACAATGCAATCAGATCGTCATCAACACATTTTGTACAAACGGTCCTTTCATCTGAAGCGCCATTATCCTTATATGAGAATAATAGGACCCATTCATAAGAATCTGTCAGTGGTGTCTAAACAAAGTCCTTATTAGTACCGTTCTTTAATGTGTCTAAATGTTTTGAAAAGAATCAGGCTTTGTATTTAGTAAATACGCCATGAGCTGGTTATTATAAACACTTTAAAGTAATTACATCCAAAGCAGCACAATGGTATTTGTTACTTTGCTATGGATTAATAAGGTAAAAAACCAAATATGATCAACATGTCTGTATTACTATTGGTATTAAATATCAATTAGATTCACTAGTCCAAGTTCTCCAGCTTAGTTAGTTAGAAAGATTAGATAATCCCAATTAAATCTGGAATTTATTAGCAAAATTAGGAGATACACCAAGGTAAAGTTTACTCTTGTCACATAAAATAATGAAATCCTAGAGTAGAAAAGGACAAAATGTGGCTTGGAAACTATATAAAGATTTCTTTGCTTTTGCATATTGTAAACATGTTTTGATTCTGTATATTTAAATGGTATATCACCTACTACATTACAGTGGGAAAAAAAAGATTTACGTGCCACATCCAGGCCTGATTACTGCCAAAAAACTGAAATAAAAGCTTTCTGACAACATGAAGTAGGCGAAAAGCTCGACAAATAAACCCAATGTAGAGAAGGTCACAGTCGTGCATCAGTCTGGAAAGGATTTCAAAGCCATTTCTGAGGTTTTGGGATGCTAATTTGAGTCATTACCTACAAATAGAAAAAGCCTGGAACATGGTAGATCTTCACAGAAGAAGCCAATCTACAAAAAATACTCCAAGAGAGAATTGATGATTCATCCAGGAGGTCGCAAAAAACCAGAACATTAATCAGACTTCAGTAGCCTGAGTCAAGGTCAGAGTTTATGAGTCAACAACGAGAAAGAGCCTGGGTTAAATCTCCCATCCATGGGAGGTTCATGGACAAACCAATTACTGATAAAAAACCAAAACGCGTCTTTATGATCTCAAAAACATCTCGGGAGGATAAACGTAGAACTTTTTCGAAGGTGTCTTGTTACATCTGGTTTAAAAAAAAGCTAAAACTGAATTTAGGACAACCAATTAATGTGACGATGTTGAGCTGCTCCACTCCAAAACCTGGAGGACAGAACCATAAGTTCTGCTCTGCTTTAGGAAATCCTGGAGTGGAGGGTCTGGCCATTGGTTTGTAACCTTAAGCTGAAGAGCCCTTGGTTTACACAGCTGGATAACATTCAAAACCACACAAGCAAATCCAGCTCTGAATGAGTCAAACAAAAACAAATAAACAATGCAAAGGTTAGGGATCGGCCTACTCAAAGTCTGGATGCAAGAAGTTGTAGGATGATCTTAAAAAGATAGCTGGCTCTCAGAAACCCTTCAGTGTTAGTTGATTAAAACAATTCAGCAAAGAAGATTGTGCCAAAATTGCTTCACAGCAATATAAAATACACCCCAATTACTACAAACTTATCAGGTGTAGAAAACAATATTTAAATAAAATCAGGTTGGTGTTGATAGCGTTTATTAACGGGGAAAAAGCTAACATTTTGTATTTACACTGTTTATATCTTGATATAGGAGTGTCCTTTTAGAGCATAAATGTTTTATAATCCTGGGAAATGTTGTGGTAATGTCTGAATTAAAGCTTTTAAACATTAAAGTCTCCAGATGCATCAGTCAAGCTTCGAATGACAGATAATTTCTGGATTTCTTATAGGGTTGACCCGTCAGTCCAGATTTTCTTTTTAACGACTTCGACCCATATAAACACGCTCATTTTAATTTAACTACTACATGGAACAAACAAACACTGACATTAAAAATGTGCTGAAGGCTCCGAGGAACATGTGGTTGTTTGGAGCCGAAAAGATAAAAAGGAATTATAATTGGCATTTAAGCATATGTCACTGACCTTTATCGGATTTTTAGTAAACGTAAAAAAGGTGATGCATTTACAAACCAAAGATGAGGGAGTTCACAGGTTTCTTTTTGATTTAAAAAAATCCCAGTTTTCAATTAATAACCTGACGATGAAGGGCAAAAAACCTAATAATTGAATGGTGCGTCACTATTGCAGACTACAGTGGAAATCAAGTCCTTGTATTTCTAAGACAATGAAAAGAACAAGTACCCTCATTCATGCAGCTGCATCTGCAGTCATCTTTGTCTATGTTTCCTCTGGTTTACACAAAACCTTCAATAGCTGATATTATTCATTTTTTAAAAATACTTTAGCAAAAAATTAGAATTCTGTGCATTTTATGATGTTATTTAGCATTTTATTTGACTTTTAAGGTAATTATATTTACGTTTATATATGCAAGTACAATTTAAAAGCTTTATGAAATACTGTTTCACACAATAGATGATCTATCCATTTTTGTTTTTAGCTTGTCGTCTGCCTTCAGATTGCTCGTCATCTAAAAAAAACAGACAGCTTTTGTACGAGGCAAACACACCCCCCAAGATGTCAGAGTCACCGGCTTGGAGAATCGGGCTCCTAATTATTTCAACGAAACAAGTTCCTTGTGTGTGTGTATTAATAAATCCTAATTACATCGTACACTAGACCTGGTGGTGATTATCTCAAAAACCAGCGCTGATTGTAAATAAACGGCGGCGAGATCACTGCAGACAACACCACCCACTACAGTGGAACATTTATGCCGCTCTCGCTTTCTTCCAATACACCGAAAACAATGTAAGAAAGCGCTAAATTCACCAATAACCTTCTCTCTCTTTTTTTGCTTATAACCTGCAATGAATAATAACAATACATTTACCCTAGTTAAGTTTACATTTGAATATTTAGATGATTGCTACTCGCTGCCAGTGAGGTGAAAAAAATAATAAAATTAAAAAAAACAAGCGAGAACATGTAATATTTCAAACGGCAGTAATCAACACAGACACCCTACCCTGTTCGAGACAAAAGCCCACTGCAGCCCCTTTCGCTGCCCTTACACAGTTCCCCCTCCCCAGCGTTTCCAGCCCGTCACTGCCTCGCTGACTGACTGGGTCTAACCCAGCTGCTTCGCTCCGACATTTTCCTATCTGCTCCCTGAACCCTCGCTTCAAACACAACGCTTCACTGGTACACGAGCGGATCCTGAAATGTGTCTCGGGCTGTTTATGTGTCATAAACTACTTCAATGTGTGTAAGGCACGTGGCGTACAACTATACCGAGCCCACGCAAACACTTAAACGTTCATTTTCGCACGCAGTTTACGTAAAGTTAGCTCTTACATTAGCCTGTTCGCTGTAAACGTAGCCAGACGGCTAACAAGGATTTCTAACCCAATCAAGAACAGTTTTGCGCTTACCTTCAAACCGGGTCACACGCTCCTACCAACTCATTCGCGTCCTGATTTAACTTAGTGGTGCGCGATTTTAACAGTTATTTCCTAAATCTTGTACGTTAACCGTAGCCTACGGCTGTGTGACGTTCATCGCTGCTTTTGAAAACATCGCAGCCGTTCGTCTGTCGTCCGCTCCGAGAAAAGCCTAGCAAAACATGCAAGACGTGCTCTCATTGGTCGAGTTGAGTCACGTGGCACCCCGAGCCCCCACCGAGCTTATAAGGTCTCCGTCTGCCGGACAGACTAGATGGGTATGTGTCAAACGATTTAAGTGATATTTTGTGGAAGCTGTGAGTAACTCCGCACTTTCTAATGCTGGCAGTGTTATTTGTGCTTTCGCGATTTAGCGGCATGTTAAACGCCTTCATGTGGATTTTAAATGTGGTAAATCGGACTAAAAGGGAAGGAGAGGGAGAAAACAGGAATGGCCGCTTGACGTCATCTTTTCCGCTGCGGTCAGTAGGAACTTTCTCGAAAGATGACGGCTTGAGCTAAACAGTGGATACGTTTATTCATGTTGACGTTTGCTGCTTTTATTTTTAGGCCTAGTGTCGGTAACTAAGTGGTTGGGATTAGTTGTCATTTAATGCCCGCCATTTCTTTGTGTGAATGAGTCCGCTTTGAACTGGTTGCGCAGTGGCATTTGCATCAGGGCGGACATGGCGCGCATGCGTCACGGCGCATAATGTTGCAGACCATAAAGTGGGGGGAGGGGCGCAGACTAGACACGAAAACGCCACCGGGACGGGATGGAGACCAAGCAGCAACAGAAAATAAACAACATAAATTATTCCTAAAAAAAAATAATAAAGCTTATTCTACATTCTATGACGTTGTCTGGAAAAATAAATCTCATCATTTAAATAGATACATACTTAACAATCAGGGGGGTTAAAACATGATACTCAAGCTGAATTTAATTAAACATAGATTGTGGTGTTTAATACCAAACAATATATTTTTAAAAAGATTGAATTTCTTAAATGTGATTGTAATGTCAACACAATTCCTATTCAATTATCTAATTTTTGTAGACACGTCCTGTTACTTTGGCTCCATGATGTGGAGTAGCAAATATGTTCAAAATAAAAGATATTTTAGGAAAAATGGATTCAAAATATTCATGAATCCCAACTAGTGGATGAAAAGTGTCTTCTGACATTAACTGTATTTTTGAGGATTATATATATATACACACACCAGTATTTGTGAGAATGAATTAGTTTTTGATGCAGTTCCATTTGGTTTTATTTAGTTGCTACTAAACTAAAATGGACGAAATATACAGGCTCCAAAAACGGACGGATTAATTGTGCTATTTTGGATTTTTTTTAAATTACATACGCCATTGTCATTTAAATCATTAATTTTACTGGAACAATAACTTAATATTAACTAGTCATTGATCTGGATCAGTAAGTATTAACCAAGATAAAGGAAATTGACTTCAGAATTAATTGAATATATCCAACAAAACATTTCTTGTTGTAGTGGAAATGACTTTGATAAATCTTGCCTTTTTGTAAAACTGCAACATAAAATTTCACATATTTTCTGATTATTTATGTAAAATATTCTTGGACTGAAATTGAACACAATTCAACTAATTATGAACTGTAAAATAACATTACGACATAAAGGTTTTATACTTTTACATTGTCTTATTAGATTTAAAACTCTTTATATTTATAAATGTAAGTGGTGAAAAACTTAACTTAATTTATATAACTTAATTTTAATGCCTATAAATGTTTTGTTTAAAACAATGTACCCCTCTGTTCTTATGTTTTAACATTGTAATTTTTCTCATTTTCTTAAGTCATTATGCTTTATTATGTCATATTTTTAAACGTACAGATGCCAATATTGAAAATAAAGTTGATAAAAAGCAGCTTTAAAACTCATCCTGTTTGCCTTTTTTTTAGGTACAGTACATACATACAAGCACAAAATTAAATTGTAAGGTATTTATAAGGATATTACTGGGGAATAAATGTATTTTAAAGGTTAATCAGACACACTAACAGCTGCATTTAAGTTATTGTAAGCCACATATGATTAATGTTTGAAATAAAGCAAAATTCCAATATGATTTAACAGTTAAAAGGTTAAGACATAAAAGTGTGCTAAAAATAACAGCCACCCCAAAGGTCCAGTCTTACTTCCCACTCGTTTCCTCTGAGCTACTTTGTGATTAGTTTCTGTCTCCACCAGGTGTTTTTCAGTTGTAGATAAATGACTCATCACGTACAGCTCTGTGTCAAACAAAACTAGAAATGTCACAGTAAAATATGCAATGAACAGATTCCCACTTATTAAATGTGTAAAACACAAATACTCCCACCATTTTTAGTATTAAAAAAAGGACTAAAAATGTACTTCATTTTCAATTTAATCAAAGCAACAAAAAAACTGCCACATTTTTTCCTAAAATTAAATTGGAATAGTCAAACCTTTAAAAGAAAATCACAGATCTGCGCTGGCAGAGGAAATATACATCGGTGCGTCCGTACTATCGTATAAAAACTAAAAGCTTTTACCTGTGACATTATTCCTGACGTTTCTAAATCAGGTCGGCCATTTTCAGTTTTTTTTCTGAAAAAAAATCTGGATTCAGATGAACGTGTGAATTCAAGGATAAGTGTGGCTCGTGTTTTGTTTACTTAAGTATGAATCGGCATTAAAGTAACGGACTTGAAGGTAAAATAATACAATAAAACAGAATTACGGGTCATATTTAGGTAAGAAAATACAACTACAACCTTATTTTAAGGGTAAAGTTCTAGGATATTTAGCATCCCTCAAATTACATGAAAAACTTAGGAAAATATGCTACACAAAAATAAGTGGCTTAATTAAAAAATAAAACTGAGGCACAATCTCTTTTCAGTGGTTAAAAAAATGTCATTTAATAAAAACCTCTATTCAGTCAGAAGGTGATATTAATTTGGAATATTTTCACTTTAAGAACATATTAAAAACTCTCCTGCTTGTTTTTCTTTTTCAAAGTATTTAGAAATTTAAGATAAACATAACTGCAGGTCTTTTTAGTAAAACAAAATTTGCTCTGGCAAGAAAAGCATGTGCTCATCTATAAAATCAGGTGATTTTTGGTATACAGGTAACTAAAGATTAACAGACTAGGCATTAAAAAAATATATCTTTAGTCAAATTAGAAATGGTTTAAAAACTCCAATACTGGGCCCCAATTATGTAACCAATAGAAATAAGAAATTAAAAATCCACTGGCAACAGTAGATTCTTTAAGAAATTATGAATATTTGTAAATGTTTTGTATTTCATAAATGCAGAATATCCATGAGAATAATGAAACTAAAAACCTCCAGTTTAGAAGAAGATAGTCAATATTAACCTGATTTATTTGATGCTATTTTTCTATACAGTTCCCCTTGAGGGATTTTACCTGATACCATGTATTTTTAATAGATTTTGCACTAATTTTGTACAACTAAATTAAAAAAAAGGAATAATATGGCTTCCTATAATAATTAGGTGTAAAAATGGCTATAAATAAGTAGTAGTATATCATTAAGACATACTGAGTAAATGTAAGAACCAAGCTTGGACCTAAACAGGTATATGAACATTTTATTTACACAATATGCTTTGAATTAAACACGACAGCAACTTTCTCTCAGAGTACCATTAGTAATATCTACAGGTCTGCTCTGACACCGAATCCCGGTCCTGGAGGCGGTTCTGTCAGGGAGGTCAATCCGCCTGCCGGTTCACAAGAGAAACGGCCACTCCTACAAAACAATAAAAACAAAACAGGAAGGCGTAAAATATGGAAAAGCAGATTTTATTATCAGTCTGATGTTGGTTGCGCGTACCTTGGTCCAGGTGGTGGGACTTGTCCGGCCTTCAGTTCGTCGATAATTTGCTCGATATCTTTTGGTGTGAGGTCCTCCTGAGGGACAAATAAAGCATTTAGTGATGGGGATTCAGAGTTTGGAATAAGACTGGTTTCAGTTTTAAATATATTTAAAAATACAGTTAGTTTAAGGCCAGAAGCAGTAGATGCCATTTTCAACTGACATGCTCAAAACCACAAAATGTTATTAATATATTAATAATAGTAATAAATAATATTATTTAAAATAGTTAACAATAATTAATGATTGGTTATATTATTGTGAATATTAATTATTGGGATTTATAAAGTATTTTTGAATTTGAAATATGGAAGATGCTTTTTTTTTTTTCTTGCGATATAGGAAAGGACCAACATTTCGATTTTTTTATTTTCTGACAGAAGTAGGGCTGGACGATATGGCTGAAAAACGTATCATAATATAATAATAATCATCATAATCATTATTACAATACATTTCATTTGTATAGCGCTTTTCTAAACACAAAGATTTTTTACAGGAAAAGTGTTTCATATAATTCAATATCAATAATTACTGATTAGTTTTTTGTTTAAATATTTTAAATATTACCAAACTGATGGCAAGACCTTTCCTGTTTTATCCAGTTTTCACTCTGCTGTTGTACTTTTTATTATTTTTCAGCAGATATGAGGCACAGTGGCAAACTCTGAAACTGCTGATGTGTCAGTTATTGGGCATGTTGTTGCTAGGTAACCAAAGAGTGAGTGAGTTGCTATGCAACCAAGGAGTGAGTGAGTTAGTTGATTCTATTCAGTTGCTTAGCTGGCTGGGAGAAGCTAAAGTCTTTCCTCTGCCTACATCTCCCAAAATGAAATTTGATTATGGATCAGATAATAATCTTTATTCTATCAGATGTATTATCTACTGATATTGATCAATATATGTTATTGATTTATTGTCCAGCCATACCCTGTAGTGTATATTGTGATATGAAAAAATTATATCCAGGTTATGCTGCCATCTTGTTGGCAATTAACCTCCTTTTGTGTATTTGAGAGTTATTCTCTGCGATTTTGATGTATTTGCCGTATATTGCATAGCTCTAATAGACTTTGAGAGTGCATTCACACCAGCCATGTTTAGTCCGCTTTAATTAAACTCCAGTTCATTTGTCTAGAAAATTTGGTTAATTTGGGAAACTGGTTCGCCTACAAACCTAGGTCTGTAGTTGAAGTGAACTCTGGTGAACGCCAAGCAAACCAGAGACCACTCTTAAAGCAGGAAATTCACTAAAGAGCAATGGCATTATGGGTAAATACAACCAAAATAAGCATGTGAATCTAGAGCTTGTGGGAGAAATGGCTCGTGATTTTTTTACCTATACAAAACAGAAATCCTGCAATCACTAAAATCTGACACTACTCAATTTTTGTTTACACTTCATGAAGAAGGATGTTGCGCTCATGTCTTCTTCAGAGGTGTTTATGTTGT
Source organism: Xiphophorus couchianus (assembly GCF_001444195.1). Lineage (NCBI taxonomy): Eukaryota > Metazoa > Chordata > Actinopteri > Cyprinodontiformes > Poeciliidae > Xiphophorus > Xiphophorus couchianus. The sequence goes on from NC_040233.1 coordinate 22,499,692, forward strand.
TTCCTTCAGTGGTATTGGTGCAGCGCCACCACAGGTGAGGAGGGGAACAGGTTTTGATGTTCAGTTGACACTGCAGTGTGAAAGCGAACTGCACCCTTCAGCGTGTTTATATGCCATCCTCAATGATGTATAAACATTTTTGGTTGAGGCAAAATTGGTTGATCTAATATTATTTCGAAGGAAAGTTAATTGTTTGCTTACATCCAATGTCGACTAAAACTTGTGTAATAAAAATTACTATTAATTTCTGAGATTTTTGACTTCTGCCTCAAACTCTTCCTACTGGTAAATAACAGCTGAATTATTTAGAAAACATGGTACGAGTAGACTGTAGCACACCTGAGCTTCACTTGGTAAAGCAGTGCTGATAGCTGCAGTCTCTGCAGGCGTTCCTTAACAACTTACTCCAGGTTTTAATCTAATTTTGTTAATTTTGTTAAGAGCGCCATCTGCGCGGAGCAGTCGAGCACTCACATAATAGTTGTCATTTATCTGGACCATTGGGGCGTTCACACAGGCGCCCAGGCATTCCACCTCTAACAGAGTGAACATCTTGTCTGCAGTGGTTTCTCCAACCTTGATACCTGTGGAGAACATAAGGAGAGAAACATGAACTGATGCAGCAACATTTGACAGTAAAGTATTTAATATCTCCTTGACTGCAAGTAAAAAAATGTTAGTATTGCCTTCTAAATGTCTGCATCTCCATATTGTTTGTTGATACTGGGGAGATATTATGAAAAATTCACTTTTTGAACGTTTTTATTCTCCCATTTGGTTCTCTGCTGCTTCTTAAAGCAGCCCTGTCGCTTAATAATAAGTTAAAAAACAGAGCCATTTTTTGGCAATAAATTGATGCTTTTTGGTGTCTGAAAAACGTGCCATTTCAAAAACCACCTAATTAAGGATTTTTTTTATTGTCATACTACCTTTGCATGTTTGTAGTACAAAATTTGGACTCAAATTTCGGTCCCAGATTGATAAATAAACAAATAATAAAGTAATTTATGTGACGTATAGATATGTAATTAAAAAAGTGTTACCGTTGCTAGGTAACGGCCTTGTGCAGTTACCTAGCAACCAACGCAAAGCTCCAGCACGTTTGATGAGCTGGTTTTATCGCAGTACAATGGCTGCTGGAAAAGACAAGTCTTTTGTTGTCGACTTGCCATCCAGAAACCACTTGCCGCAGTCTCGTTGGTTGTGCAGGGGGCTCTACTAATGCTTTTCAAAGAAGAACGGTTGGATAATTGTGCATCTGTTTGCAGCCATTTTCATGTGCAAGTGTAAATGTTGAGTTGGGGGGCGTGGCCAGCAAGAGATTATTAGGATTTAAAGTGACAAGACGCCCAGAGCAGCTCAAAATAGGCAGAACTAGCCAGACTAAAATCCTTATATAAGAAAGATTTTGTGCAAAAAATATATAATGAACATGTTTTGTATCGCCCACAGACCTATCCTAACCTGTAGTATAATAGTTTTAATACAGTTTAAACCTGTATATTTACATGTTTGTACTAACTGTTTATTCAGTTTATAAGTGATTAAAAATTTCTACAGTCACCTGCGTTTTCATGTCTTTATTGGTTCATTTCTCAACCTTAAAATGTAAAATCCCTCTCTTACCCAGCTTGTTCTGGATGGCCTCCAGGATGCTGTCGGAGTTGCAGAGCATGCAGGGGGTTGTCGTGCAGATCTGAATGAAGTATTTTCCCACAGGTTTACGCAGAAACATGGTATAAAATGTCGCAACTTCATACACTCGCATCGGGGCGACGCCCAGCACCTCAGCCACCTGGAAAAAAAAGATAATAATAATAATAATAATAATTACAAACGTTCATATGGAGCAAAAGCTGAAGTAGAAGCATCCATTCAGTCTTTTAAAGTGGTGAAATTTAGCTGTTTTAACGACAGTGGATATTTATGCATGAATTAGTATCTGAATGTGCAACAAAATCAGTAATTTTAGGCACAAAAAAACACTGCATCATCCTAGATGGACTGGCCAATGTAATTATTCCATTTAAAAAGAATCAAAACACTAAAACCTGCATTTCTTATTATAGCTCTATTTAAAATCATTCGCTGGCCAAAGTTATTAAGAGGATTGTTTCTAATTTATAAAAGAAATTCAGAAAATGTCGCAGTTTTTGTATCGAATTACTAAATTTCTAACAAGACGTCAAATCTTCACATTTTACATTATCAGGGCAAATATGTTATTTAAATTACACAGCAATAAGTAGATTTTATGAAATGAGAACATGAAACTCTATAAATCCAGTTGTTTTCTTGACATTTTGCCACTTAAAATAAAAACTCATCAGAATCGGTATCTGCAAACATTAAATTGTATCAAGTGGATTTTCTTTTTGGCTCAGAAACTATAAAAAACCCCAAAGCAAATGCTTCGCTGTTGGTGAAATTTCAAGCACCTTTCTTTTCTTTAAATCAATGATTCTTTCAATCAGATGATCAGAATCTTTACTCAGAGGCCTAAAGAGACGACAAAGTCGGTTTATTTGTGTTGTTTCTGCTAATTTCGGCACATTACAAAGCGGAGCGAGTTTGAAAGAGGCTTTATAGAAATTACTGTGCCTTGTTCATGGCAGAGATGGGGAGCCATCCATGTTGCCTTTGGGCCAAATCCAAGACCGGGATGGTGGCGGCTTGCTTGTGTCCTTCGGGATACATCGAGAGGATCGCATCAATCCTCTGCAAGAAAAAACAGAGGATCTTTAATAACACTGTTTTGTTGTTTTTCTTACGCAACTTTATAACCAGAAAATCAAATTATTTAAATATGTCTTAGAAAAGCAGATATAAATGCACCTCATTTTCAAAGAAGTTTTATTTTTTAACTATTCAAGCAATTCTTTAACAAGCAGCTCTATAGAAAAATAAAAGTTACACCACAGAAATGATTGCCAACAAAATGTAAGAATATAGAGCCGGGCGATAAATTGATTTTATCAGTTGACCCAATTTTTTGTTTCTGAAGATTTATTTCTTTGGAAAATCTTCACTTTTTTTCACAATGGACTCGTTGTGCAGGTTAGAGTGATGTCGCCGCGCCCAGGGCGGCCATCTTGTTTCACAAGCTTTTTTACAGATTTTTTTGGAATCTCAATTCAAGTCAACGCTATGAAGGAATAAAGGCTTAAACTTCTTTTTTAATTATGAGAATAAAATCATAAAATTACATAATATAAAGTCTTGTCTTCAACATTAAAGTTGAAATAATACGAAAATAAAGTCAGAATTTTATGAGAACTCAAACACAAAAAATAAAAATTTAAGTTATACTTTGATATAGGTTCTACAAATAATACTTCATAAAAATCAGCAATAAATTATAAACAGTAGTAGGACTTTGACATGACCGTGCAAATAATTATATCTATTTCAAAGAAAGATTTACACAAACTGGGCTGATAGCTAACGTTTTTCCTCATTGAAACAACTTTCTTGTGATTTTAAGATGTTTTCTTTTCTAGTAGAATTGTGTCTTTTTTTGTGCTATAACTATATTATTGTAAGTAAACAAAAATGTTGGTAGCCTGGCTTTTATTTTGCACTGTACAACTTGAGAGAAACTAAAGCTACATTTTGAAAATGTTTTCTGTAAGTTAATTTTGTAGGGGGAAAAAAACAAATTGATTAAAATTGGAAATTAGATTTCATACTGTCTTGATCTTGTGAGTTATTAATGCTTGCAATCATTCAGGGCAAAATGTAAGTTTTTTAGACATTTATTTTCTTTTTATTAGGTTTTTATTTGGCAGCAAGGAAGAGATGCATGAGGAAAGAAAACAAAAAAATCTATATTTGTTATTTCTAATGAATGTTCTGCTTGTGCTGGATAAATAAGCAATAGACATTAGATCTGATATGAAAAAATCTAAGATTTTATTTTTACAATATAACGCCGGCCCTTTAAGAACATTTGTTATCGTCAAGAGTTAGTTGCTTTTTTTCCTCCTAGGATCTGTAAAAACATGTATATAAAACCTCTGGGGAGCAGATCAGACTTCAGAACCTGTTCTTACCTTTTTGTTTTCTGCTGTGAACTCAAACGGAGTGTCAGGGTTGTTGTCAGGCGTGTCTCTGTGCTGAAGCAACAACAAAAAATGTAGAACACACACTGGGTTATAAAGAGTGCATGCAGTCTCCACCAAATATATAAAAACAACAAAATTCTGGAGAAAAAAAAAATCACCTGAAAAGGTCCAAATTTATTACATTAAAAAGCTGATGCAGAACAGTTACTTTAATGCTTAAATAGTTTGTTTATAAAAGATTAACCAGGAGGGCGCCATGAAAGCCCACAGAGGAAACAGGTGTTTTTCCTCCAACCACAGAAAGAAGGAGATGAATAACAGGCAATTATTTCTGCTACTGCACACACTGCCCCCTTGTGAGCAGCAAATGTCCCTTTGTGCAACTTTAAAAAATGTTAATAAAAAGAAGAGTCTTGGCTGGTTTTCGTTGTTGAAATGTCTATCAACAAGAGAAATACACAAAGATACGAGTTTCTGATGGTTGTGATGTTTGTCTGAGCGCCCAACAGGTAATAAAGATTATTCCCTGGATAAAAAGGGAACAATCGGAAAAATAAGCGCTCATGGGATTAATCTAGTAGAAACATGGAGCAGAGTGAGGCGGGGGTCATAATTTCTTTGCACTGTTATTGGCTGATAAATTTGGAAGAATTAATATAATGTAATCTTCAGAGTAGTTCACAAAATTCAACTTCATTTCTAAAAAAAATAAACAACGCAGGTGTTAAATCTTTTTCTTTCTAAGATTGCACTGAATTTTGAACATTTTAGGAAAATAAACTGATCCAAAAATTAGATAATTGTTGAATCATCAGTGAGGTTGAATTCAGGAGAAGATCTGGTTAGAACAATCCTAAGAGAGCAAGTGAGTTTATTTAATATTGCTTTGTGTGTAATGAACATAACTTAAGCTGCTCATGTTCAAAATTATACATTAAAATGACTTTTGTGAAGGATATGGTAAGTGGCTTTAATTTGACTTTTGTTTAAATGCTGTAAAGCTAAAGTGTCTCATGCTTACACTATTTTATGTTGGAAGTAAAAAACCTTTTGCACGTAGAACAATATCCAGATCATGTATAAGCCCAAGTAATTAATAAGTAAATTAAAAATGTGAAAAACAACACCTTGTTTGTTTATTTTCAATTCAAAAACAAATAAAACACTAGCAAACTTTTAATTTTTTTGTCTTTTGGCTGTCAATTGAAAATGGAAAGAAGGAATGATACACGGATTGAGACTTTACACCTTCCTTTTATTAAAGAAAAATGTCAGACTTTTTTTTTTGAATCTTCAATAAATGTGTCTCTTTAAAATATTTCAAGTTCAAATTATTTTTTTTCAAAAGTAAAAGAATGCACTACTTTTCATATTTTGAAATTTATTTAAAAATATTTTGGTTTGAGTACTTTCAACTTGGCAAATTTAGCCAGATAACACTGAGTACATAATGATAAAAATAACTGACTTGGGACCCTTTTTAAGATAATGTCCTGGATATTGATTTGAAACTGAAAAACTCACCACAAAGATGCCTCCAGCTCCAGCTCGTGCAGCAGATCGATGCAAACCTCTGACCTGCCTGGCCTGCAATGCAGAGTCAGACAGATGAAATATAAATAATTTTAAAAAATAACCTAACCTACAAAAATATATATGCTTAGTTAGCTGGATTAGTTACAATACCATTTACTGTCAAGTCTCATTTTTAAACTGATAATTTGGAAAAAAACAGTAAACATAAAGCACTACAAACACAGAACCACTATTTGCAGCAACATCTTTATATATTTGGCTCCAATGTTTAGTTTGTACTTTATTTTAAAATGGAGTCTGCACACAAGTCCTGTTTCTATACAAAACTATATGCTGAATTAAGCACATGAATACTATAGAGAATAAAACAACATGCTGATTGTGTGAAAACAATTCAGCCTTAGGGTTAGATTGTAGAAAAAATGCTAAAAATGTAGCATGTCCAAATGTTATTCTGTAAGAACCTTAACCATCATAGCACATAAACAATAGCCGAAGTCACTCATTCAACCACTGGTAACATTTTAAATGATATATTATTTACTTACATTATTATATGAGCGACGTTTCACATGGTAGCATAAAGCAATATTTAATATTTAAATACGGATGGCACAGCTCTATTACATATACAGTCATATTTATTTGCTTTGACCTACAGTTGCGTAAATCAACACCAATCTCCTGTTCAGCTGCAAATCCGAAATAAATCACACAAATCATTAACGTATCGATTCTGTCTGCAAAGATGTACGTTTGGAGTAAATATGCCTTCATACAGTCTTGTTTGTCAAGTTATCAAATTTTAAATATCTGATAGTTTGATGCTAAGCTACATGGTACTGTCAGTGTTATCAAACGTTGCTTAGCCTAGCTTAGCCTAGCCCTGCCTAGTAGTCCGGGCTACATGTCCTTGTGAAGAGTCACAGCACTTCCTCTCCAATCTGCCGAGCAAACAGTTTCTGATTGAGATAGTTAATATTTGCGAAAAACCCTAAACTTACCGCCTGTGAAACAGCAGATCGAACTGCAGAAGATAAAAACATCCTGAAGCTTCGAGTTCGTGTTAGCAGCAGTAGGACGGGACAGCAGCCGCGGACATCAACACCGGCGCTCGATTAGTACGGTCTGACGTCATACGCTGCGTTCCTCAGTTTCTGTGTAAATCAATCCCAGATTGACCTCAAATTGTTAAGACAACCGCTTATTTTAAATTTTAGTTTTGTAAAGTGCCTTGAAATAACATTTTCTATGAATTGGCACTATATACATACACTGATTGAATTTAATTTAATCAAGTGGCATCTTTTCTAAGAATGAAGTATAATGTGTTAAAATATTATTACTACAGTTTAATACATAATTTATCCAATAGTTTTACTTTCTGAAGCTGAATTTAGCAGCTTATTTATACAATCACATGTAAGGTAATTGTAAATCATCTCAAAAGAATGTTAAAAACAAAAAAATTGACATTTTATATTTAAAATGAATGCATTGTAAACACTAAACCAGGGATGTCCCAAAACTGATTGCCTGTGGCCCTTGACTTACATTTCAAGAATGAGACAATTTGTCCTCTACCTCCTCAAATCTGCTTGGAATTATTTTATTAAACTTGGCTAAATACAACAAGTTTTTTTTTTTTCAAAGAATGAGCCACTGACATCCTTATTTTATTGCTCAGAAACAACGTTTTGTTCTATTTTTTTTTCCAATTGATACCAAAAAAACAAATTAATTTATTTTAATAAGGCAAACCTGCAAAACCCTATTTAAGTTTTGGGTCTATAATAATTTACACGTCCATTTCCAACAACAAATCTGACTACTTTATTTGTATAACTAAAGTGTCACATGCTTAATCGCTCAATGGCTTATCACTGCAGTCTTCAAACTTTCTGCCTCGGGGGCCAAAACCCACAAATTTTCGGGGGGCCAAAATATTAAGTACATTTAAAATGTAAAGATGTTGGGGAATTTTCCCCCTCTGTTTTTTAGCTTTACTTGCTTGATAATAAACTTTTTTTCTGAAATCTATGAATCCTTGAAGATCCTAAACTTAATCACTGCAAAACACTAAATTTTACCAAGTATTTTTGATATAGTTTGTGATGTAAATATTTTTTATACACTTAAAATTATGCAAATCTAACTTACAAGTAACATTTCAAGAAAATATAAGAGCTTGGTTTAAATCAATAATTCCTTAATATTGATTTTTTTAAAAGTACTTGTTCCTTAGGCAGATTATTTCACTTACAAAAATAAATTTTTCATCCACCCATCCATCCATTTTCTAACACCCTGCCAATGTAACTGGTACCTTTCCACCAAAATTAAAGAATTATTGACAAGATCCTATATCTTGCTGAAAAGTTGCGTGCAAGTTAGTACGCTTGAAAAAAGACAAAACTAATATATTTGCACTTGAAAGTAGACCAAAAATACATGGTAAGATTTTGTGTTTATTGTAGTGAAGAAAAACAAACTATTTCAACATTTTAGGGTCAAGTTGTTTTCTATTTGGTTGGGACAATTTGTACCAGTCTTGACTTGTGGTTAAGTCAAGACTCAAATCAGTTCAAGAGCCACAAATGGCCCCCGGGCCACAGTTTGGACCCCCCCTGATATACCAGTAAACAGCTGCTGCGTCCTGTGTGTTTTTTCCTCATGAGCGCGCATTACCGTCCCTCTGAAAACAAACATCAGCCTGAATCCACAGCATTCATCATGCAGCATACCACGCCTCCCTCCTCCTCCTTCTTTTTCTCCTCAGCCAGCCTTTGGCTTGGAAACATAATGTGATCAGCATGCCAGTGGAGGCCCATCCAACCAAAAAGTGGGAGTGCTCCATCCCGCGAGCTGATTGGCTGCCCTGACACTAAGCAGATTGAGGGAGCAGTCTGCAGATCCGGGATTAGAGGTGGGTCTTTATGCATGCTGAATTGTGTTGCTTCATTGCAAGAGGCCTTGTTCTCACTTCACCCTGCAGGATTCACCAGAAAAGACTCAACATTAAAGACTCAACTTGTCTGCCTCATAATGGTTGTTCCTGAATCTCAAGGAGAATTGTATCACCCTCCTCCTGACCTACAGAGGGATGCACATGTGCCTGATTTCAGCTCCTATGTGGGAATGTACAAGAAGTCTCTGGAGAATCCAGAAGGTAGGTTAGACTCCCCACTTCTCTCGGCCTCTAAATCCCAAACCGTTTCAGGCTGAGGATGATTTACCTGGGATGAGGATGATTTAACAAACACTCAACACTCAACCTTAAATCGACCCTTAATAACACAACATGGAGATGAAAATATTAGTCTCTTAACTAGAGTACTCATAAGTTATACTCAATTAAGATTAGCATTAGTTCAAAATATTTTTACTCAAGTAAAAGAAAAAGTAGCTGTCCAAAAAAATTACTCAAGAGTAAAAACGTATTTGGTAAAAAGTCTACTCAAGTACTGATCAAATTATCAATCATTTCATATTTAAAAATTACTCCATCAGATGGACCAATTAAGTCAAGTGGACATTTTTTTATCTTAAGGAAAAAATGACAATAATTCATTTAAGTAAATAAAATTTTCCAAATCAGTTTTTTTCATTAAAATAACTTATGAAGTTACAGGTGTGTGTCTGAGTCTGGTGGATTTTTGGTTAAAAAATATTTGTTTTTCATTCAGTGGGTAGAGAACCCGGAAATTTTAGTCACGAGTAGCCAGATAATAAAATTACTCCACTACAAGTAAAAAGTACACCATAATAAAAATACTCCTAAAGGTACAGCATTTCAAAAAAGTTACTTAAGTAAATGTAATTGAGTAAATGTAACTAGTTACTTCCCAACTCTGCTCTTAACTCTTATTGTTGTCTTCTTTGTTCATTCTAATGAGAAGTGATTTGTAAATGTGACGGGTCACAACAAAACCATGAACAAGTTGACTAGAAGTGTTTAAAGTTATGTACAGATTCTGAAAATTTGGAGTCTAAACTTTCCAATTATGTCAAACACACGTAAATCAAAAAAGAAATCTTGTGTGCATTAATTTTTTATTTGTTATTTAGAAGCATAATAAAAGAAAAATAAACTTTTCGTTGCTTTGGCACAAACAAATATCATCTTCTGCACCATTAAATATAAAAAAATATCCACCCATTTCTATCAACTGTATTTATTTGCTGGTTAAGTCATTTTAATTAAATAGACATAACAATAACTACTGATGTGTGATCAGAGCATTATAAACAATCAAAGTCGTAAAAACAAAGACCAGTTCTCGCCAACTGAAGACACGTTAACGGCAGAGCCGTTCAAAAGAATCGAATTGTTAGCTAAATACACATTTATACTCAGAAGGTATAACTTAGCTTCATCCGATCATTTCAGTTGTTTTCTCTTCAGTTTTTCTTTTGAGTGCCCCGCTTTTAAGCCACTTATTATTATTTTAAACAATCCTCAGGTAAGCTAGCTGTAGTGTCGCACTTTGAGCTGACGTCACAGTAAAATAAACGGCCGTTTACATGCAGTACCTCGACGACCACTAGGGGGCACCCGCGGACCACCGCAGTTTGAAAAAGGCTGCTGTATTTTAATACATTTCACCCTAAAACGAGTCTTAAAATGTGAATTTATTTCAGCGTTCTGGAAGGAGGTTGCAGATGAGTTCTTCTGGAAGAAACCAGCCACCGGTCCAATGCTTCAGTACAACTTTGACGCGACAAAGGGCAACATATTCGTCAAATGCATGGAAGGAGCCAAAACCAACATGTGCTATAATGTCTTGGACAGACATGTGAGGGAGGGGAACCTCAGCGAAAAGGTCGCCTATTACTGGTAAGCAAAAACTAAAAAACAAACAACCAGGGTAAAAAATACAAAGGTACCGGTACTGATTTGAACTTTGTCAGGTATTCCAGTCAAAACCAACTGCTGCCAACTACACTGTACAAATCCCACTTAGCAGCAGCAGGAATGTCAGGGCCTCAGTTTCAGGGTTATAACAGTTTTAGGTTTTCCATTATAGTTTAGTTTTATTTCATTGTCACTTTCTGTGTAATTTAATTAATTTTAATTCGTTTTTAGAGTGTGCTTGCTTGTTTTTATTAGTTAAATATTCTTTATATTGACAATAAATTATTGCGATCAACGATAATATTGATGTTTTGAGACTATTTTCAAGTAATATAATGGTAATAATATAACAACGCAAGGACACATTCTCAAAAATTAATTAACTTTAGATTCTAATTAATATTTAACACTGGAACTGGAAGACATTTTAATCATCAAAAATGAACAAAACAACAAACAAAATAAATTAGAAAATGACTGTAAACAAAATTGTCCGTCAAATAAAGGTGAGGCCAAAGCACCAGACTGAAGACTTTTGTTATCCAGTTTTTGGTAGAAAAAGAAAAACAATAAATAATTAAAATAAAATTAAGTTTGTTTTAATGTATCATGTGATTAATTGAATTATTGCATATTTCAACCGGAAACTGAACTATTATTTAGTTTTAGTTTAGCGTTTATTATCTGTGTTGGTAGTTTTAATTCTTTCATACTTTGGTTAATTTTTAGATGCAGAAGTCAAAAAGTAAAAGTTATGTGATTAATCACACACCGGGGAACAAACACTCAACAGTATGTATATATATATATATTTTTTAAAATTATGCAATTATTGTTGAACAACCAACTGACTCTGGCATTTTCTCCCAACTTTTGCTACCGCCATTTTGCAGACTAGCGTAGCGTAGCCGCCAGCAGTAATTTGCCGATTTCTGACGTAAACTGCTCGTGTGTGAAAAAGAGAAATAGAATCATAAACATAAAAACTAAAGATATCATATCTACAATTTCAGTAAGTTTTGGTTTTATAAACACTCAGTATTGTTATAGTTAATGTTTTCCCCCATTGATTACAATTAACAAAATTGTTTTCTCAATTTCAGTTTTTGTTATTTTGTTAGTTGTAGTTGCTTAGTTATCCCACTTTACATCCTTTTCAACTTTTTTCTGCCTGCTGTACTTTCTATTGTTTCTGCAACAATACATGAAGGCAGATATTTGCTTTGTCAACTGCAGAAGCTTTTGCAAACAAGAAGCAGTTGCTCTACTAGCTCAGCAGCATAGGGGTTCAGTGGAACATGGCCATACTGCCGATCATCCAAGCATTTTAAAACTGTTTGCACCAAATAAACAAAACACACACATTATATGTGTTGGCTGCAAAAACACTTTTCCGGCACGATTTTTAAAGAGGTATAACGGTTGCCCTGATGGTTTGTTTTGACCATCATCTAAACTGTTGTGACTAAAGGTCGGATTTTAAAACAGCATGACGACAGAAAGTATTTAAATATCTGATTAAGGGTTTAATCAGACAAAACAAAACAACAAAGGAAAGTGCAGAAATGTGTAGGATGACGTTTAGCTGAAAATATTCCAGACACTAAGTATTTTAACTCTTTCACAGCTACTGTACCTTTAATCACATGAACAAAACATTTCCTACGCAGATAAAATGAAGTAAATTTAATTCATAAATAAATAAATTTACAACTTAGCTCTTGCTGTCTACTTGGCTATCTAGCTGCATATCTAGCTAACTAGAGAGCTAAATAGATAGCATGCTAACTTGGTAGCCACCTAAATAGCTAATTATCAGTTTAGCTTGCTACATAGAGCCGTCTAGCTATCTGTCAATCTAACACTCCAAATTATCTAGCTTTCTAGCTAGATATTAGCTTAGGTAGCTAGCTGTATGGTTAGGCAAGCTACATATAGACATCTATTGAAATGGGGACCAAGCTAATTACAGCACAGCTAGCTAGAGACTTTTTTACTTATTTATTAATCATATTTATTGACATTTATAGTCTTAAATATTAGTAAAAGGTAGCAAACGCTAACATGTTAAACCAACTTACATTAAGCTATATTATGACACAATTGCTATAATTTGTGCAATTTAATATCAATACCAAGCACAAATATATATTACAAGAAAATGAGATTGAAGCAGAACAACAAATGACAAAATGGTGCAAAATTCACTACATTCACTCACAAATTTGGTTATTCAGATGAAAGCAATATGGAGGGGCAACAATTGTTTAAGGATAAAAAGAATGGGTCAAATAAATAATGTCATCATTTTTGTTGTTTAACAGTAACACACTAACTGGGCTGCTGAAAATATTTAAATAACAGCTGCTTTTATTTTACTGTAAAGTCAGAAAGTTTGAGACTTAAGACATGTTACATTTGCCATCCCATCACTGATTGCTCATTTATTCCATTGTAATTTTCAGTCTGATTCCACAGGTTTTTGCAGCGCTCTGTCCTACAGTAGCGTCTTACTATGAATCTGTCTGCTGCTTTGCCAGGCAAAATGACAAGTGGTTTTTATAAATAGCTGTTCTGACAAACATCCAAGCCAAATATAGACTTAGTAACAACTGGACCTCATTGACTCCACTATGAACTCCAGAGCTCTCACAATGCTGGACCGTACTGCGTCACCATTTTGGTAATTTACCTCTTTTATGTGCACTAATGCAGTTTCCTGACTAATAGACGTCTCCCTCTCTGGTTCAGTCAATATAATAAAAACTCTAGGTTTTCAATGAGTATTCAGAGTAAATCGCACATTATTTTTGTCAGCACACAGGATCTTTAGAATGCTACATGAATGAAATACAGAAATAATCGTTTTGTTGTTTTTACAGGGAGGGGAACTCACCTGAACATCACACGACCATCACCTACGGACAGATGCTGAGTAGCGTCTGCCGCTGTGCCAATGTGCTCAAGAGAATGGGTGAGAAAGTCACCTGAGTAACTGAAAATGACAAATTCTATATAATATTTAATATACAATATTGAATTTCTGACAGCTTCAATGTAAAAAAGCTCACTTATTGAATGTAACCTTAAAGTAACATTAAACTAATTTACATTTTTGTTGATTTTACTCTGCTTCCCCTTGCTATTTGCTAGCTGGAACACCAGTTAGGCATTATTTAGGCTATCTAAATAATGTATATAGATACAAAGTGTCTTAGGTCAAAGGCCTTTTCAGAATAGAATATTTTTTAATTAAATTGAATTTAACTAACAATGTAAATATGCTTCTAACTTTCTAACTACCTAAGTAATGAGATAGCTAGCTAGCTAATTACAAAGCTTGCAAATCATTAGCTATATAGCTAGGTATACAGCTAATAACAATAATAAAGCTAATTACATTGAGTAATTAGCAATCTACCCATCTCATTACTTAAATAGCTAAGTACTTAGCTTGCTAGCTTTACATGTACGTATAGTGATAATATATATAGCTAGCTATCTATATAGCCAATAAAATAACAAACTAAACATAGAGCTAGGTAAATGCCAAGCTAAATTGCTGGCTATCAACATTACCAATAAAACATCCACATGTTAAACTAAATTTTATAGCGTAAAGAATATAAATATATCTATGGACAGATCTACCTAGTTTTAATGTAGTTAGCTGTCTACCTAGCTTAATCTGTAGCTAGGTGGATAGCTAGCTAAACTACAGACCATCAACAGTAGCTATAAACTGTCTGCATATGTTATGATTAATTTTATAACGCAAAGAAATGAGACCAAAATAACTTTTGAAATATTTTTTCACATTTAATGACATAAATATGATGTATTACTAAACTGATAAATCTGTGAGGAGAATAATGTAAAAGGATAAAAAACCAAAAACCGTTTGCCATGTGATCCAATTCTGGCATTCAGTTTTCTTGGTTAGAAGTAGATCAACAGCCCAGATCTCAACTATTCGTTCACATATTAAGCTGCAGTTATAATTCAGCCTTAGCTGAACTGTTCCTCTGACAAACATTTTTAAATTTAACCCTTCAAACTTAAATAAACGGTTTCTGTGTTTGCTTAACCAGGAGTGAGAAAGGGAGACAGAGTGTCCATCTACCTTCCCATGATCCCAGAGCTCGTCTACACCATGCTGGCATGTGCACGGATAGGAGCCGTCCACTCTGTGGTGGTGAGCATGGGCGCCTGCTCAGGTTGTAAAACGAGCAAGAAAATGTGGAAAAATACACACAAACCTCCTCTTCTGGCTGGGTGTATGCTGATTAAAAAGGCTATTTTAACCGTTCTTTGCTAGATTTTGTCCTAGAAGAGTCCAGGCGATGCCGTAATTACCAGTGTAGAGAAGCAACAAATTTCAGTTGGGTGTAAAACTGTGGTGCGGTGAAAGGTTTTCTATAGTTTCATATTAACTTATGGTGAATGAGATTCATTTAACACTTAGAAAACAAACTCAGACTCTGGTAGAGTTACGTTTCCTGTGCATGACTGAAAACTATTAGAGAAGACTGGAGCCACTGAAAAAAAGAAAGAAAAAACTGATTTTAATCACATAGTTCAGAGAATTTTGACTTTAATTTCAGTATTTTGATTTAAAAATCTCAATTCTGATTATGATTCCCAGAATTTTGACATTAAAGTCAGAATGCTGCTTTTTTTCCTCAGAATTCTGAAACTAATTTTATTCTGATTTTAATTTGAAAATCATGACTAATTTCAGAAATCTGACATTGACGTTGCCTGTCATGATAAATTTTGCTGAACAATACATTTTTCCAAAACGTATTGCAATAATCAATAATATTGCTGTTTTTGCGGTAATACAATCGTAATGTTGGCAAAATAATGCAAGAACACATTCTTAAAAATCAATAAACTTTAAAGTATAATTAACATTTAACACTAGAACTGGGAGATATTTTAAATAAACAAAATAAACAGTCCAAACAACAAATTATGAAGTTTCTGTAAACAAAATTATCATTAAAAAAAAAGGCTAGTTGATAACAAAATAGCAGACTGAAGACGTTTGTTGTCTAATTTTTGGTAGAAAAAAAAGAGAAAAACAATAAATCATGCAAAATGATAGAGCTTATTTTAATTGATTAATTGATTAATTGCAACAGGCCTCGTTGGGTAAAAACACAAAACTGGGGGAGCAAAAACAAACTCCACTTGCTCTATTGTTAATTATGATTTGAACAACAAATTAAAAATCAGTTTTTCTTCTTGTAAAAATCACTGTTCCCACCTCCTCTGAGAATCCAAGTATACATTTTTGGTCTCATTTGGTTTTCTAAAGAAATCTCTGCTCCACTCCCACATGATAAGTTGATGCTGTCCTCATTTATACAAACAACCATGTTGCAAGTTGCTGCTCTGACCCCATTTCCACAGAGAAACCCTCCGTTTCTGTCAGCGCAGACTGCCGCACTCCAGCAGTTATCAGCTGTTTTCTGTGTGAATGCTGACAACACCTGCACTCAGTAAATGGGTCAGACACGACTGGCTGCTTCCAGCTTGGGAAAGCTATTTTAGCGGTTTAACCTTCCCCGTCCACGCGCAGGTTAGCGGCTGTTAAAAATAAACGCAACCCTCCAAGGTGAACTCTGCATGACCAACAGAGGCCTGATTTTGGCAGACTGTTGGACTTTCTCAAAGGTTTGAGCCAATATAATTTATTATTATTGTTCTGGTTGGGATTGTTGCTGATCAATATGAATAATCATGAAGATATTCAGACTCAGGTGAGTAAACGCAGCGACATTCTGCTGAGTCCAGAGTCTGTCGTGACCTGAAGCGTTGCCATCCCCACTGAAACTTTACACTCCATGAACTGTTAACCTTGGCCTGAGAACAAGATGGCAGCCATCTAAAAGAGCAGCTAACGGACGGATGGCTCATTATGTAAGATTAGACAAGGTTATTCAGCTATAAATGGGAATAAGAGAATGTCATGTCTTCTCTTATATATATACAGTATATACATATTATTATTTCAAAAATAAATTATTCACGATTAATCGCGATAAATCATTCCAGAATTTATCTTGTAAAAATCACTGTTCCCACCTCCTGTGGGTTATCATTTTTGGTTATCATTTTTGAAGGGCAAAAATGGGACAGCCCATTTTTGAACGACAATTTTGTTTGCAGAGGCTTCATAATTAATTTACTGTTGTTTATGCTGTATTGCTTATTTATTTTGGATATTTAAAATGTATTCCAGTTCCAGTTTAATTCTAATGTCTATTAGAATTAAGAGTTTATTGATCTCTGAGAAGGTGGTTGCATTATGATTATGCCACTAGCATTATAATTTGTTTGAAAATGGGTTCAAAACTACAATATCAGTTTATTGCATTAACTTCTGGGGACATTTTTTTTTCTAGTAAAATTTGTTATCGTGACTGGCCTATTGACGATTGTTTAAAAAAAAAACAATCATGATTAATCGCGATAAATCATTCTAGTATTCTTCTTCTTCTTCTGTTCAGTTTGCAGGATTCTCCTCAGATTCTCTGTGTGAGAGAATAATGGATGCCCAGAGCAGCGTTCTGGTCACAGTAGGTACGGCAGGATACAATCACGCTGCAGCAACCCGCAGGCTGCGAAACGAAACTCATCTGTTTAGTTTCACACCTCATCATATGCTGCACATCCCTCACCCACAGATGGTGTTTACAGAGGAGACAAACTGATCAACCTGAAGCAGATCTCCGATGAAGCGCTGGAGAAGAGCAGGGAGAAGTAGGTTTCCCAGTTCCCAGCAACCAGTCGTATTTACATAAGCCGCTGCTGGTAATGGGACGTAGAGTGCAGTCAGCTGCTATCAGAGTGGCTGCAAACAACAGACCGCCAGGGTTTTAGATTACTAGGTTGCCGGGCAACATGGAGCACTTAAATCCATCAGGAAAAGCCCGAGCTGCTCGTCTCCAATGGGAACAAGCACCAGAGAGGGATGTGAGCGAAAAGGCAGAGCATGCTGGGAAGGGTTATCAACCAAGGGACACAAAGAGTCACAGGTGCAGATGTGGGTTTGAGACAAAAGACTGGAACAAAACACCGACATGAATCAGATAAAAATACGACTTTGAGGCGAGATTTCACTTTCTAATCAACTGTGTGTTGCACGTCGTGCATTTTATTTGTCAATATTACAGCTACGACTAATGATTATTTTAGTTATCGATTTATCCATCTTTTATTCTGAAGAAATGAATTTGATATTAATTTATTTTTGTATCATTTCCACTTTATTCTCGCCTGACTTTATTCTCATAACATTCTAACATTATTGTTGTATTCTATATCATTTATATTTTGTGAGCGTGGCCCTACTAATCCGTCGTAGCTGGATTATACGTCAATAGGAGATTTTTTATTTATTTTAATTTTTACAAAAGCTGAACCAGGTTAAAACTACGCTACTTCCAAAGTCCCAACAATCATCTACAAGGTGAAATTCCTCATAAATGATCAGAGCCATCGTGGATATAAATGAAACTGAAAGCAGAAATTATCTGATAAATCAAAATGAAACTGAATCTGCAAGATGTTAAAATCTTTGAAAGCAAAGTTGCTCGTTTACTCACATCATTTTTCTTTTCTTAAATTTTCCTCACAGAGGGTCGTCTAGCATCAGCAAGTGCCTGGTTATAAAGCATCAAGCACTCAGGATGAAAACAGGAGCTTCATGCAACAAATTACAGGTCAGCATGTTTGAGTTTGCAGCTTTACTCTTTAAAATTGAGCCACCAGGAAACATAAGTGACATTTAGCTTTTCTGTGTACAACCCATGTGAAAAACATCATTTAATCTCATTTTACATTTATTAGCATGACATATTTGTCTCACAATAAGAAAAGAAAAAATAATTACGAGAACAAAATGTTTCAAGAATAAAGCTGTATGAGAATAAAGTTGAAATAATACAAGAATAAAGTCATAATATTACAACTATTCTGGTAATATTTCGACTTTATTCTCAAAATAAGACTATTTTTACATTACAATTTTATTCTTGTATTATTCCTATTTTATTCTTATAATATGACAACTTTATGCTCGTACAACTTTATTCGTGTAATATTGTGACTTTATTTTCATAAATATTACTTTAGTCTCTTAATTGTATTTTAGTTTTCTTAGTGTGGCCCTTATACCGTGTCACACCCATTAATTTCCTCAAAACCATTAAATCTCCCAGAAAAAACTTTAAAAATAATTTCTAGCCATTTGTGGCTGCGTGTTGTGATGCCTAATCAATTGAAATCATTGCTAGTTCAATAAACAAGAGCGCACTAAAACCCCAGCTTATCGGCCATGTTTGTTCACACAAACAAGGAATTTGACTTTGTCTTTAGACGCTTTAAGCGCACAGACATTTTGAGATAAACATAAAAACTTCAGAGAAGGATAACAATATGGATGCAAGTTGATGAATTTAAATGTCGAGCAGGTTTTTGTTTTGTGAGTCCAGACTCCGTGGGACTCGGAGCGGGACGAGTGGTGGGACGAGGCGATGAGCGACTCCTCTGAGGACTGTGAGCCTGAATGGCTGGACGCCGAAGATCCGCTCTTCATCCTCTACACCAGCGGCTCCACCGGCAAACCTAAAGTAATGGATCTCGCCAAAGTATCTTTCCACAGTTTGTCGAACTAAAATCAGAGCTTAAATGGGAGCTATTACGCGAAAACACTGCTTCTAAAAACAGTCCCAGCGCTTTAAGAAAAAAACAATCCGCACATTTCTTGGCAATAAATAAGTTCATTATTTTTTGACGGTTTCAAAAACCTCAAGAATGTAACGTCACCTAGCAACCCCAGCAAAGTCCAGCCTGTTACCTAGCAACCAAAGCTCCAGCACGTTCTGTCATCTGGTTTTACTGATGTATGTGCTGTACAATGGCTGCTGGAAAAACAAGCGTTTTGCAGTTGACTTGCTATTCAGAAACTAGCATAACGAATATACAAAATAAAATCACATTTCTGGGTGAAAAGTGGCCAGATTTTGGGGTGTGAAGACTTTTCCAGGACAATACAGAAAACCCTGATCAGCCTCTTTTATAATTCAGACTAACTCTTTAATCGCAACAGGGTGTCGTCCACACCGTCGCCGGGTATCTGCTCTACACCTTCCTCACCTTCAAGTGCGTTTTTGATTATCACCATGACGACGTGTACTGGTGCACAGCGGACATCGGCTGGATCACGGGTCACTCATACATAACCTACGGCCCTCTTGCAAACGGCGCCACCAGTGTTCTCGTGAGTAAACGTCAGAACTTCGCCCCGACTCCAGAGTTTCCGCTCCCTACGGTCTAAATGTTGTCGTGTGATTCCAGTTTGAGGGAATCCCAGTCCACCCGCATGTCGGCCGGTTCTGGGAGATCATAGAGAAGTACAAGGTGACCAAGTTTTACACGGCTCCCACCGCCATCCGCCTGCTGATGAAGTACGGACAAGAACCGCTGCAGAAGTCAGTTGCTGCTGTTTAATGTATCCCTTTTTATGGAACGGATTAAAAATGTATTCACTAAATATTAAATTGTTGTATTTTTTGTTGATTTGTTGGTTTATTTATTTTACTTCATAATTTTAAAACTTTTATTCTTCATTTTTTGGTTATTTTCTAACCTTGCGATAATAATCAGATCATAATCTTGTTTTTCTCTGCTCTGAATACAAACCACTTGTTAAGAGTTTTATTTAATTTCCCTTTGGAATCAATGAAGTATTTTTGAATGTGATTTTTTTAAATTGGATATAAAATGTCCATTTTCTGTTTATTGTTAAATAACTTTTTCATCTTCATAGCAATTAGTTTTATGCATTTGTCTTTTTTTTACTTTATAATATTGAATTTGTCTCATTTGTCCATTTTTCATCATTTCTAGTTTATAATTTCACTTTTTATAGTAATTTTCAATTTCTATTTTCTGCTAATTTCTTCATTTATTTCATAATTAATTTTATTTGTTTATCGACCAGCAGTATTTGTCATTGTGACAGGCGGACGATTGAATAATATTACATATTGAGTAGATATAACCAATGTCAGTTTTTTTTAGGTTTTTCTTTATGTTTCCAGGTACGACCTCTCCTCCCTGAGGATTCTGGGTACTGTAGGCGAGCCGATTAATCCCGAGGCGTGGCTGTGGTACTACAAGACGGTCGGTCAGAGCCGATGCCCCGTGGTCGACACGTTCTGGCAGACGGAGACGGTGAGAGAATCGCACTGGAGCGGATAATCAGAACTAGATTTCTACTGTTGCTGAATATTTTGGTGCCATATTTTCATTCTCCATTCATTTTCCACTCTTCGTGTTGATGCTTATTACGTTATCTTTGGTGTTTGGACTGTTAAATTAAGATTCACATAGCCTGGATTCCCACTAATTGATGTTATGACATCAACTGTGATTCGATATGTCGTGGTCATTGTTAGATTATGTGTGTGTCGATGTGTTAGTGATGTTTTGTTGTTTTTAAATCTTCTGCAGGGAGGTCATGTTTTGACACCTCTACCTGCTGCCACGCCTCTGAAACCAGGATCAGCTGTAAGTGACACGACTTACTCTGATAAGTTCAAGTAAAATCAAAATATTTAAAAGAAACAGACAGAATATTACGACAATAATAAGTGCTTCCATAGCTGTTGCTAAATCCAACATATGGCAGATATTTATGTTTTTAGAGCAACTTGTGTTCAGGTTTTCATTGTTTAAAGCTTTTCTCAAGGCAGCACTAGGAGGCTCTGGATGTTCAGATCAAAATCTGGATGTTTTAGGAGCTAAAAGCAACTCTGGACCTTCAGATCTCATCTGTCTTTTAATTCACAATGAAGGTCTAATTAAATAAATGATTCTTCATATAACCAAGAAAATTACAGACAAGCATCCTGTTAATGAGAATGTTAAATAACAGTGTCTTCAGTCAGAGGCTTCTTCTGATACGCTGTAATGCAGACTGCTACAGAAGAACCTTCAACTCTTGAACCCTTTGAGGCCCCATATCCACTAGATCAGTGGATATGGATATGGATGATGTATTTCTGGTTTTAAACAAATAAAGAAAACAGGGATTTTGTCATTTCAAGTATTACTAATTAGTTTCTTATTGACCAATAAATTTGAATGTTTAAATTTTAACTTGATATGAATGAGCTTCAGGCATATCACTTGCTCCAAAGCATCTATTTTCTGTCAAAATTATAAATTTGAATTCATGGTAGCCTGGTAAAATCGGCATTTGAATTTATTTTGAAAATATTTTCAATCATTAAATTGTAGGATATTTTTCAACGTTGAATGTTTATCCCAATGGACATCGGGAGTTGGGTTTATTCACCAACGCTTCATTATTTAGTGTTCCCATGCAAAGAAGAAAGTGTCTGTAACATTTTACAGCTTGTAATCTCATAGTACATTTGTTTTATTTTTATGAGTATAAACTGTCAGACTTTCTTGAACTACATGTAAAAAAAACCTTTTTTCCATTTATTTCAATGCGTTTGAGTTGAATTTAATTTAATGAATTGAATTGAATTTCTGAATGAAAGAACTGAGTTGACTTATTTTATATTTCAGACATTTCCTTTTTTCGGAGTAGAGCCGACCATTTTGAACGAACATGGAGAAGAAGTGGAAGGCGAGGCTGAAGGCTATCTGGTAAGCTTCCCAGGAGAACCAAACCATTCTGGATCTCATATCTCACCTTTAAGAAACATCTTCATTTCTAAATTTAAAGCTAAAAACTTATTAAAGTGTGAATTTAAATGTTGTGCACGAGTAAACGAATCTCTTCTTGTTGCATGTTTTCAGAAAGCCCTGGCCGGGAATAATGCGCACAGTTTATGAAAACCACGAACGCTTCGAAAACACCTACTTCAAGAAATTCCCTGGCTTTTATGTGACTGGTGACGGTGAGTCGTCAAAATAAAATGCCAACCGACTACACATCTCTGTTTCTCACAAGGTCACGGATGTTTGGTTTTTAAAGCTCTTCTGGAGGTTATGCAGCTTGTTTTCTCCTTTTCAGGTGCCAGGCGGGATAAAGACGGATACTTCTGGATCACAGGGAGGATAGACGACATGTTGAACGTGTCGGGTAGGTTTCAGAAAGTCACACCTTTCCTGTCAACCTTGTGCTCAGTTTGACTTTGGCTACGTTCACAAAAGTCAAATGTGAATTCAATCATTTCAACAACAACCACCAAAAATCTGATTTGTGCAACTTTCATATGTGGCTTTAAATCAGATATGTATCTGATTGTTCTCTAGGCATCTGCAGTCTGAACGGTCATGTCGCATTTTATCCAACTTTTATGTCATTGTGGTGAGACATGCATCATAATTCGGCACCAGAAGAAGCCAGACGCGCTAAATATGGACGTAAACAATGGCTGAAGCAAACAGAATTGACATCCTTAGCTAGCAAATGCGACCCATATCAGACTTTTTCACGGCAGTCTGAATAGCCCAATTCCAATCTTTTCACTCCAAAAAATCCAATCTGTGCCACTTCCATATGTGGAATTAAATATTGGGAATGCACCGACACAGAATCGGTCAATATCCATCCGATACAGAAAAACAGCCTGAATTAACTTTAAATGTTTCTTTTTTTGTGCTTAAAAATTTTATTAATCAAATTGAAGTGTTTATCCATTTACCGCCAAATTGCATTAGTCAACCATTCCAGTTTTACTGTGATTGTGGAAATTCATGCAAAATCAACACAATTTTTTATGCATAACTGTAAGTTTATTTAAAATTTTCCAAAAAATTGTCAAAAACATTGCTTTGACGTGACGCCAACTCCCATCTGTAAGTGGCGGTATGTTCTACACTTCTTATGTCAAGTTATAGTCTGCGATTGATTATTTACAAGTAATAAAAGACGCATTTACCATCATACATAAGTGTAAATATTGCAAAATTCCTTGCAAATATTTCTAAATTAACAATTTATTGCTAAAAACTACAACAACAAAAAAAGGCAAACTCTTAGAGGATTGATTGATGTGAAAAACTGTTATGATGCGTTCACACCAAACACGTTTTGTCTGGTTTACATTCAAAGTCTTTGAAGGTGCGTTGAGGGCGCTTTGGAACATTTATGAATGTTTGATGGGTCAAACAAATAGGCCAGTAATGGAAAACAACGGCAGAAGCGATTTTGACACATCCACATAGACTTTGAATGTAAACCAGACGCACTAAACGCGTTTGGTGTGAACGCACCATCAAATATGATTTAATTTTAAGAAGAACTTGTCAAATGCAGAGAAAGTTCTAACCATTTGTTTATCTGGTTTATCGATATATTCTGACACAAATGACCCCTTATGAACATTCGCGATCTTAATGTGGCAGAAATTGAAAGCGAGTTTGACGCCCCTGCATTAATAACTCCATTATTACTTCGGTAAACAGCTGTGTGGCGTCATCGTTCTTCTTCGGTGCACGCGGGTCGCTCTAAAAACTGTTATTGTTCACACAGAAGTGAGATTGTGTGTGTTTTTGTCTCATCCTTCAGGCCACCTCCTGAGCACAGCGGAGGTGGAGGCGGCGCTGACGCTGCACTCGGCCGTGTCGGAGGCCGCCGTGGTGAGCCGACCTCACCAGGTGAAGGGAGAGTGCCTCTACTGCTTCGTCACCCTCAAAGACAGCTGGGAGTTCGACAAGAAGACGGTGGCGGAGCTGAAGACGCTGGGTGAGGCTCAAACCCAAACATGGGGACATTGGTGGGAGAATATAGCTTCATGCTCAAATTGAAGAAAAGTTACAAAATAAAATAATTTTAATCGTACTGATTATACTGCAGCCTATTAATTACTGTATTAATTACCCTCTTCAATAAACCTTTAAATCAGTGTTTCTCAAACTTTTTCAAACTGAGGACCACTAACCCCATTTAACAAACACTGAGTAACCACCTACCTAGAAATTGCCCGTGCAATAACACATCCATCCATCCATTTTCTTACATCCTTGTCCCTAGTGGGGTTGGGAGGTGCTGGTGCCTCTCCAGTAAACGTTCCGGGCGAGAGGCGGGGTCACCCTGGACAGGTCGCCAGTCTGTCGCAGGGCAACACAGAGACATACAGGACAAACAACCAGGCACACACACACTCACACCTAGGGAGAATTTAGAGAGACCAATTAACCTGACAGTCATGTTTTTGGGCTGTGGGGGAAGCCGGAGTACCCGGAGAGAACCCACGCATGCACACGGGGAACATGCAAACTCCATGCAGAAAGACCCCTGGCCGGGGATCAAACCCAGGACCTTCTTGCTGCAAGGCAACTGTGCCCACGCAATAACACAACATCTTTATATATACAACCTGAAATGAAAGTATTAGTCTCTTAACTCACTGTTTTTATTCCTAATAATGTGAAGATGGTGCTGTTTTGTAAATGTGAAATGAACAAGTCGACTCGGGACGTTTTGGGTTATTTACAGATTCTGAAAGTTTCTAATGATGGAAAACACATAGAAATGAAAAAGTTCTTTACTACAAGTGTTGTGAGCACTAATAATAACGTTTTAGGGCTATTTGTAATTTGGGAGCATAATTACAGAAAAATAGATTTGAGTTGCTTTGGTAAAAATAAACATTTTCTTTCAGCCAGTAGATAGTCAACATAAATAGTTTTATTTCAGGTGTTAAGATGCAGTTAGTCAGTGCACAGCGCTGTTCACACGTCGTCACCATCATGTCACATTCAACACGCTACCCAGACCTAGATCTGCATTATTGTGGCATGCTGTGTATCATAATAATGTTCAGAAACAAAAGTTCTGCAACTCACCCAGAGAAACTTTCCATTGGTATCTTCAGGCTTTCTTTTTAGTGACCCGGTCTTAAGCCACTTATCCATTATTATTTTTAAACACAATCCTTTGGTAAGCTAGCTGAGCATGGCACTTAGAGCTAACGCCACTATAAATAATCAGTTGTTTACATGCAGTACTTCGACCCACCAGTGGCCCGTAGACCATAGTTTGAGACAGACTGCTTTAGAGATACAAAATACAACACACGATGTTCGAAATATGATGTTTGATACACAACATATAACATGCAACAGGCTATATACCATGGACAATGTACGATAAATCAAACACAACATGGAATAAATGACGTAAAATATGGAATATACAATATTTGCCACATCATACTGTATACCATGCTATATATTTGACTAACAATATGCAGCAAACTATATGTGATATATAATACCCGATTCATGATATCTGATATTCAATTAATACTGCTGGATATATTTATATTATTTAGTTTTGTAGCCAACAGCGAGCACCAACTAAACATACATCATATTTTAGATTTCATGAATCTACGCAAGACATATCGTACAAATAAACACAGATTGGCGTTTATCGGACACGGATGTATAGGTAAAAAAAAAAGCTTCTTTTTACTAGAATGTTCTTTTTAAATAATCTTTTCACCATGAACAACAATATTCAAGATCAAATATACATTAAAAAATATCCTGTTTGTGTCCTTGATGAAAGTTTGGTTCCATCATACATGATGCCTGAAAAGATTAAATAGACAGTTAAAACTTTTTATACAATGCAAATTCAACCAGTTTGCGTAAAGGTATTTTATAATGACATATTTAAGTAACTAACACAAATAGCTAAATTATCACTTTAAACCTTAAAGAAAACTATTAAATATCTAAAAAACTGATGTTTTTCTTTTCCATTAACTTAAACATACTTAAAAATTAAATCTTGTCCGTTAAATCAGATTTTGTACTTTTATTACATCTTGAAAATAAGGAGAAATGTAAAACTCAAACTCAATTTATAGCATTTAGCTAATTTACATCAAACAGAACACTGATACGTTTCTTTAATCATTTTTAAGGTTAAATTAGGTAAAAATATTCATGTTTTTCTAGTAATATCTTCTAGAGAGCTTCCAGAATAAAAGGTTTGAACTCATTAGTGAACTGATGTAGCTTCAAAAACAGGTTAAAATTTTAAGTTCTTGTTAGGTATAAAATACTAGCAAATAATGCTTTTATGTGTAAAACAATGAATAACTTACTATCAATATAGTATCCTAAAACCGAAACAGAAATTATATTAACTTATATTCATAAATAATTGTTTATTTCTCACCTTTTCTGTGTCCTCCTCTTAGTAAGAGAGAAAATCGGACCAATCGCCACACCAGACTTTATTCAAAACGCCCCGGCGCTGCCGAAGACGCGTTCAGGTAACGTCTGCTGCTTCCTCTTCCTCGACTGTTTCCCTATAAAATGCTCAGCTCCTCTTCTTCCTCCTCCTCTTCTTCAGGAAAGATAATGAGGCGAATCCTCCGGCAGATCGCGCGCAACGAGAAGGACCTGGGTGACCTTTCCACACTGGCCGACCCCAAGGTGGTGGAGGTTTTGTTCAGCCAGAGGAGCAAGGCCGCCGCCTGAGGAGGCGCTCAGAAATTTAGAAAATAATTTTTAAAGCCAAAGAAAATGTTTTTATTGTAGATTTTTGGGCCAACATATTGTAATTTTTTAAAAGTGATTTATTTTTCTGCTGACACTTTATGTATATTTCCACATTAATCCAGCCATAATAAAACGTGTCATCCGTTTTTGCTGTTCCACCTTAATTCTCAGCGGCTAAATGTCGCCCCCATGTGGCAGGAATCATCCTCTGCAGCCGCTGCCTGAAAACCGCGCTCCCTTTTCTTGCGCAACAATGCAGAAAACTCTCCCACATGCAGTTATTTCAGGGAAATTAATATATAAAAGGGCGTCTTAAGGCAAGAGAGTGACACTATTTAGAAATTACAAACTTCAGATGATTTAAAACTGAGATAAAAGAGAAGAAAAAAAAGAGATATTTGTCTCTTTTATGCAATCAGGAACACAGAGGAGAAAAGGAGGAGAAAACGGAGATGTTGCATCATTACCCCCAGCAGCCGGGCTGCTTGTAACCATGGCAACCGCCTCCTCCTCCACCACCTCACATCTTCATCCCATCCTCCTCTCTTTTTTCCTGCAGATGTTTGGTAACCCGGCAGCTTCGATACGTTTTAAAAAAAGAAAATAGAAGAACATCAGATATTTATTTGATCTGGAGTTTACATAAAAGTGTTTCACTTTAATTTTATCCATTTTTCTTTATTTCTAATTTAACTTTATTTTATATCTACTTAAATAATCTATTTGAATTTTTCCCTGACATTTTTTTTGTTTTCAACTTGTTAATTTTGTCTTACATTGGATCTATTTTTCCCTTCCTTCTGGACTTATTTTTTTAATTTTTTAAATATTTATACCTTTTACTCATATTTTTCAGGGCTTTTTTTCTGTTTTACTGTTTAATTTTGTTTAATTAATCTTGAGTGTATATTCACTTTTTTTGTCTGATCTGTTCTCTTATTATTTATTGATTTATTAATGCAGGCCTAATTAGCTAGTTTATTAGCTTTGACTGTCATAAATACTTACTTACTTTGTAAAACTATATTTTTATAGTCACATCTGCAACAATAATACAAAAAATTTAAAGTATTGCTCCTGATTGTTAACATATAGTCACCAAAGTAAAGCTTTAGCTTTATTTTATAAAGTTTTTAAATATACGTACATCAACTTCTACATTTAATGGTGCAGTATTCTGAACCATAATATTCCCCCAGATGTGTGACTTTATGGAAGATGAAAACATTTTTCTGTCTTTTTCTAATATTTGGGGTTTTTGTAGATTTCATCTCAGAAAGACTTAAGTTACAATATTCAATAATTTAGTTGCTTCAATGCAGAATTTTTAAGGATTTCTTTAGACCTGGAGGTTAATAGCGATGCTCCGCTTTTATATTCCTTCAAAATTTAACTTTTTTTGAGCTCATTATTTGTGGCTTCACACTGATTTAAAAAAAAAAAAAGACTTCAAACTGCTTTGTTGCTTCCCTGAAGGATCGTCTCTGTATGCGTGAGCATTTGGGCTGCTGGGAGATGAAGCAGGCGGTGAATGAATGCGCAGCGTTGGGTTTGTGCCAGAGCCGTCCGAGGCAAACTCCAGAAACAAAAACAAAAGGAGGAACTAATAAGGCACTTAATGAAGGTCCTCTCTTTGTTTTCAATCATGAAAGGCAAAGACAGATGGTGCAACCGAACTCGCAGCTCTGCTGGGCATTTTATATGTGGTCGTTTGACAAACAGATTAAAACTGCAGCAGAAGAATAAACAAACTTTCCTTCAAAACAAAGCAGTATACACAAAAAACAGGATTAATTAACGCTCATTCAGGAAAATATGGAGCTAAATTGGAGCCACAAGGTTTGCACAAAGTTTTATTTTAAAACTGAAAACATATATTTTTTAAGTTTGAACTGAAGCCCATCACAATAAGCAATAAATCAATTAATTGAGCAATAAATTAAGATTTTACTTTTCTTTCTTTCTATGAAAAACTGGATGCCAAAAATCATTGGTGCTTTGGTCTCATGTAGCCCTTATTTTTGAAAAACAATTTTGTTTACACAGGCTACATAATTTATTTTGTTTGTTATTTCTGTTTTGTTTATTTATTTTGAATATTTAAAATGTCTTCCAGTTCCAGTGTTAGAATTTAAGGTTTATTGATGTTTGATAATGGCCATTATTTAAATTATTTGAAAATGGTCTCAAAACAACAATATTATTGTTTATTGAAATAACTTCTTGGTCTATTTGTCCATCAAAATCTGACATCAAGACAGGCGAATTTGAAATTGAAAAAGTTAAAAACTCCTTTTCAAATTCAACATTTATGCACCTTTAAAAAATTTTTTTCAATTTCTATTTTTTTTCTTTTTTCAGTTTAAAAATTGTTTTAATGCAAACTTTATGGCACCAATTTAGCTCCATAGAATTTCCATTACAGAGGTTCGCCACAGTGTGGAAATTATGGTAATGTAAAAAAAACACAGTTTCACAATTACTGTGTGTTCATAATAATCGCAATTAACCCAGGAGTGTGGCAAACGACTAGTAGGTAGGGTTGTCACGTCAAAACTGAAAGTATAAAATCCAGCTTTTAGCATAAAATATTAGAGTAAAAAATTAAATAGATGCATTAATGTGAATTTCTCTGGAAATAAAGAGAGAAAATATCCAAATATTGATCAAACATTACATTTGTAGCATCTAAAAGCTGCAAATTAACATTTCAGCTCAAACGTCAGACATCACATAAACAGTGATGTAAGAGTGATATTTATTTCATGTCTAAAACTGATTAATCACTTGGTCCTTAAACACATTTAGCACATTAGTGGAGAACACAGGATGTCTGAAATGTTCTCCAGGAAAACCGCCCTGCTACACGGGAAGAAATGAGATTATTCCGCTGAGGAGAAAAACATCAGCCCAGCCTCCATGTTGCTTTGTGCAAAGTAGCTGT
Source organism: Xiphophorus couchianus (assembly GCF_001444195.1). NCBI lineage: Eukaryota > Metazoa > Chordata > Actinopteri > Cyprinodontiformes > Poeciliidae > Xiphophorus > Xiphophorus couchianus. Next base: position 22,529,606 of record NC_040233.1, read on the forward strand.
GCTATAAATAAAACAAATGTTAAACTGAGCTTTGACTTGAAAGCAACAGAAAATACTAATGTTTTCAGTGTTAAATTAAACAGGAAACTGTTTGTGTTTAAATCAGAGCTCAGAAACTAGAAGCTGCCTCCTCTTGTTAATTTCTGGTCTTGGGAAAACAGCGTAAGGCGGCATGGAAAACTGACGCCATTTTTGTTCTACTTTAAATTGAGTTCGATGCTGGGTAATTTTTTAGCGAAATAATTCAACTTTAAGTTAAAATTCAATGTTCGGAACTCCGTCGTAAACTGACAAGCTAAAGTGTTCTCCTACCTTAAGCTAGCAGCCTCTCTGAGGGTCTCAAATTCTTCTTCTTTGTTTTAATAGCCCGGAAATTGACCCGCTGCCATGACCGGTGTTCTATCAGATTATCATACGCTGTCAGAATAGAATACACGCAGTGAGTGCGCATGCCTGCGCATGCGCATTAAGAAGTCCGACCGTCAGAGGAGCTGTCAGTTCAGCATACGCGACACGTTGTGACGAAAATAAGTCATTAAATTGTTTTCAGTGATAACTATATAGATATACATGCATCGCCGTGGTTTCAAAGTGTATTTAAAGCAGGGTCTAGCTGCAGCTGCAGTCAACTACAACACACGCCCATGTAAAACTCATTTACCTACTTAACCGCTAAGTCAGGATGTCATACAGCTGTTAATAGCAAAGTGTATGACGATCTACGTCATGATTCTATGTTGCTGATTAAATAAAATCATATGGTAATGACAGTGTATACTTGTCTGAAAGATATAGCCGTCAGTACGTGCTAAGCGTATAATGATCTGACAGCGTATGCTGACCTGACACAACACCGGACATGCAGGTTGAGCTCTGATTGGTTAGTTCTCAAAAGGGGCGGAGCTTGTCACTACAAAGCCAGCCCATTTAGAGGAGTGAGTGATATGATTGGCTGATTTGACAACTATCTGCCTCGCAACAGAGAAGAAAATTTTGATTGGGTGAAAACCGTTTGATTTCAAATAAGTAAGTTTACGATTTATTTTATTTTATTTTTACAGAAAATAATAAAACACTAAAAATAAATCTGATGCAAAGTTGAATTTCTTTTTGAAAATTTCCACAATACACATATTTTTAACTTTTGAAACTGAAAAATTTCAGATTACAAAATTGTAGAAGTGAGCTACAAACACATGAATGATGCAAACTCCAAACAGACAGACAGACAAGAAATGCAAGAGAAAAATGCTACAAGTCAGAAAAGAATGCTGTAATTACAGAAAACAGAAGCAAAATCAACAAAATAACTTCAAATGAAAACTGCTTCTGGTGAATTTGTGTTTGTTTTTAATGTCTTGGAGTTTGAATCATTAATGTGTTTGCAGTTCATATTGCTATTTGCTGGGTTTTTGTACCTGTCAGCCATCATGGAAACAACCAATGTTGGTGGAAGTGATGCAGAAGTAGATCCAAACAGCCTTTTGTTTGAATATAATATATTATATCAACTGCAAAAACACAAATCGATCAGATTTGTGTAAAAATGTAAAAACCCAGCAGCTCACTTTGCTAAGTTTAACAATGAAACACAGATTCTCTCTTTCAGTTAATCTTTAGCAAACAGTTACCTCAATAAAATCAAACTTTTCCTGCATATGATGTTTATTTTCTCTTTTCTGTGTCTGTTGCTTGGGTTGCCTCCTTCCTGCTGCTGACATCCAACATTAAAGGAGGGGCCGGTCTCCAGATAGCAGCAAAGTGTCTTTGAGTGAGCAGAGTCTTTGCTGTAAATTATTCAGCAGTGGTGAGTTCCTCTCAGTGCAGAGGGAAGTAAAAGCAAAGCGACCTCTTCTTCTTCTTCTTCTTCTTCTTTTTCTCCTCTCTGCTGACCCACTCACAGACATCAGTGGCTCCCAGCCTGCAGCGGGGGCCACATTTATTATTCATTAAAGGTATCCTGGGCCCTCAGCTTGCTGCTTCATCCACTCCATCAATCCCTTTACCCATTTTCAGCAGCTCTCTGTCTTAGTGCCAACACGAAGCAAATGTTTTTCACTCTCTAGCTGCGTTTCTATTACAAATGTAAATATTCTGCGATTAGCTGCGTTTCTATTGATCTTATAGTTGCACAATTTGACATTTGGGAAAAAAATTGAATAATAAAAAGCATTTGTGGAGGCCAAGTTAATGAACAGAATATTCAGTTACTGTTAAAACTTATTTGTTTAATTAGTAATTCAATAAGTGCATTTGTTGAGGTTTAGGTATCATTATTATATTGCACGTAGCTAATTTCATAATGTTTTATTGTGAATAAGTGTTTAATTTTATGCTTTATAACTTAATTGGCCATTTTGCAATTTATGTAAATGAGGTGTGCTACGCTGGAGCCTTAACGAGGGTGGGAGGAGAGCGGAGGAAGAAAAAGGTACTGCAAGTAGAATGGACAGAGCCACACGGTTTTTCAACCGTAGTTTTGTTTTGTGGAGATTTTTAGGAATTTGGTTGCTCTTGTAAAGGATGGCGCAAAAAACGGTGGAATAAATTTTTGTTTTACATCTTTACAACGGAGTGCTGTGGAAATTCTTAATTTCCTCTACAAACACACGAGTAAAATCAGCGAAATTAACCTTGTGGCAACACATTTCGTTGAAAAACCGCGTGGCTCTGTGGATTATTATCATCTGTGGACGGATTTTCAAGCATCAACAACAACAACAAAAAAAACCAAGCTAGAAGAAACGTGAGTAGTGGAAATAATTTTATCGAGAAAAATGCTGAGTCATTGTGGATGCTAAACGCTCTTCTATACAATCCGCATGCTTTTCGGATGAACGAAGGAGTTTTTTGTTGTTGCTATTTGGAATATTTATAGCATGAACGTTGAAGAAAAAGAAGATACCGTGGCTAAAATGGAAGCTAGAGTAGTAAAAGTCACACCCAAAGCTATGGAAGAAATGTTGCAACGCGCAATTGGTTTACGAAGAGCCAAGTTGGCAAAATTAACAGGCACAGTGAATCAGGTGCGACGGCTGATAGAAACTGAAGATGATATCAGCTTACCTGAAGCAAGTCGGTTAATGAAAGATTTTAATAGACTATTTGGAGAGTTCTGTGATTTGAACACAAATGTAAAGGAGCTGCTCCAACAAATGTCAGAAGAGGAATTAAAGTTAGATCAAGAAAACTGGTTTGTACCTAAGGCTGATTCTTTCAAGGCTTTTGCTGAGACAGCTTTGGCTTGGATTGATGAAAAGGCTAAGTGCACAGCAGAGGCTGAAAAATGCAACGATGAGATTAATCCATTCGACAGCATATCTAATGCATCTTCGTCGAAACGAAGTCATAAGAGCTCTTCTGAACATGGTTCTTGTGCATCATTGTCTGCATCCTCCACACGAATGAAAGCAGAGTTGGAACGAGCTAAGCTGTTGATTCAAGCATCATCTTTGAAACAGAGATGTTTACTGGAGGAAAGAGAGGCTAAACTCAAGGCTGAAAAAGAGGAGCTAGATATACAAACTGCTCTAGCAGCAAATGAGGCAAAGATCAAGATCCTGTCAGAATATGAAGGTTGTGCATCTAAGGCATCCAGTCGTGCATCCAAGACATGCAATAGTGCATCCAAACCAAATGGAATGAACTCCTACGTGACGTCGCACAGAGCTGAAGATTGGTTTGTTCAGCATCAACCAAATAGCCCTTTCCCAACACAGGAGAGTCAAGTACGGAACAATAACGTTCAAAACATGCATCAAACACCCGCTGTTATCTCTCAACCATCACAGACATCAAGTGCTTTGCAAGATGTAGTCGAAGTGCTGACTAAGCAGCAGAAGTTAGCAGCATTGCCCCCTCAGAACATTTCCGTTTTTAAAGGGGATCCATTAGAGTATCGGCTATTCATTCGGGCATTTGAACATGGGGTGGAGGATAAAACAGAAAGCGACAAAGATCGGCTGTACTACATGGAACAGTACACAAGTGGACAGCCACGAGAATTGATAAGAAGTTGTCTTCATATGGAACCAACGCATGGATATAATGAAGCTAAGAGACTTTTGGAAGAGCACTTTGGAAACAGCTACAAGATATCTGTGGCTTACATTAACAAGGCTCTAGGTTGGCCAACCATCAAGTCTGACGACGGAGAAGCTCTTCATGCGTTCGGACTCTATCTCACAGGATGTCGTAATGCAATGGCAGATGTAGAGTATATGGAGGAGTTGGATAACACAGCCAACATGCGTGCCATCATTGCCAAGCTCCCATACAAAATGAGAGAACGGTGGAGAACGCATGCTTGTGGAATCTTGGACAAAGAAAGGCGCAGAGTCAAGTTTGCAGATCTGGTGGATTTTGTCAATAAACAGGCGAAAGAAGTTTTACATCCACTGTTTGGTGACATAAAGGACAGCACCTTAAAGCTTCAAGTTAAAGAACAAGTGGATGAGAGGTTGCAAAGAAGAAGTGGCATCAAAAAAGTATTCACCACAGCTGCAACTGTTACCACTTCACAGGACACACCTATCAAGGTAAAGAAAAAGGTCAGTGGAAATCAGACATGTGCATTTTCCAAACCTTGTCTCTTCTGTCATGGTGAGGAGCACACTATGGAACAATGCAAGAAGATGAGGAAGTCACTTCACAAGGAAAAGATTGATTTCTTGCGAACTAAAGGATTGTGTTTTAGCTGCCTTAAAAGGGGACACATAAGTACTTTGTGCAAAGAAAAGGCCAGCTGTGAGGTTTGTGCACAATATCATCCCACAGTACTACACATGAAGAAAAGGTCCAGTGGTGTTAACGAGGCAGGGCCTGAAGTGGGAACAAGTGAGGGAGAGGAACAACCGACAGAATCAGTCGTGAATGGATTTGTGGGAATTGATGCACCCGCTAACAGAGAAACCAGAACAGAGAAACCAGAACACACATTGGCGATAGTTCCAGTCAAGGTCAAACCGAAAAGAGGTCAAAAGGTGACATACACATATGCCTTTCTGGACCCAGGCAGTACAGCTTGTTTTTGTACTGAAGAGTTGATGCATGAGCTCAACCTTTCAGGCAGGAAAACAAACATTTTGCTGAAAACAATGGGAGAAGAAAATGTCGTCAGTAGTCACATGGTTTCTGGGTTGGAAATAAGCAGCTTAGACAGTAATGATTATTTTGAGCTGCCAGAAATTTACAGTCACAGCAACATTCCTGCTTCTGCCAATAACATTCCTTCTCAAGATTACGTGAACAAGTGGCTCTACCTTCAGCAGGTGTCAATACCTAAGATTGAAGCTAAGGTTGGACTTTTGATTGGGGCTAACGCTCCTAAAGCTATAGAACCGTGGCAGGTTATTGCAAGTGAAAATGGCGGTCCATACGCTGTGAGAACGAGGCTTGGTTGGACAATCAGTGAACCCCTACAAGGACACATTTCAAAAAGTCCAACACAAGGGTTGATTCAGGTTTCAGCAAATCGCATATCAGTAAGCACATTGGATGAGCTCTGGAGTCAACAGTTTAAAAGTGACTTTCCTGAGTGTGAAAGAAACGAGAAACAAGAAATGTCAAGGGAAGATTTGCAGTTTTTGGAGATTACAACACAGTCAGCTACCATTGTGAATGGACATTATAGTATTGCCCTGCCATTACGGAACAAACATATTAAGATGCCTAACAACCGTAAATTGGCAGAGCAACGTGCCTTAAACCTAAAGCGGAAATTGGAGAAGAACTCTTCGTTTCACACTGAATACTCAGGTTTCATGAGTAACATCATAGACAAAGGCTATGCAGTGAAAGTTCTAGAAGAAGACCTTGATCGTGACGATGGGAAGGTTTGGTACCTGCCACATCACGGAGTTTACCATCCTAAGAAACACAAACTTAGAGTGGTCTTTGACTGTGGAGCGTCGTACAAAGGCACTGCTCTAAACAACCAGTTATTACAAGGACCAAATCTTACGAGTACTCTTCTTGGAGTAATTATCAGATTCAGGCAAGAAAAGGTGGCCATTATGGCAGATGTGGAAGCAATGTTTCACCAAGTAAGGGTGCCTGATGACGATTCTGACCTTCTCCGGTTCCTGTGGTGGGAATCTGGCGACATTACTCAGAAAATGGTGGAATACAAGATGGTGGTTCACATTTTTGGTGCAACTTCGTCACCAAGTTGTGCTAATTTCGCTTTCCGCAAATGTGCTGAAGACAACCAAGACCAGGCAAACAATCAAGCAGTTGACACAGTGCTACACAACTTCTATGTAGACGATTGTTTGAAGTCTGTGAGCTCAGAAGATGAAGCCATCCAGTTGTACCATACCCTGAGAACAGTATGTCATAAAGGCGGATTCAGACTTACCAAATGGATTAGCAATAGCAGAGCAGTGTTGTCAGCTATTCCAGAAGAAGAGAGGACAACAGAAGTTAAAGATCTGGATCTGGATCAAGATATGCTTCCTGTGGAGAGAGCTTTGGGAGTCCATTGGTATATTCAGTCTGACAGCTTCAGATTCAAGATTATAATGCCAGACAAAACTCCCACTCGGAGGAACATCCTTTCCATCGTGAGTTCTGTCTATGACCCATTGGGTATCCTGTCACCAGTCATGCTTCAAGCTAAGAAGATTTTGCAAGAGCTTTGCAGGAGGAAGATTGGGTGGGATGTCGTCATACCTGAAGACTTGGTTCATAAGTGGCTCGAGTGGAAAACCCAGCTCCACCAGCTGGAGAACATAAGTGTTCCAAGATGTTTTAAACCTGTAGGATTTGGACAGTCGGTATACAACCAGCTGCAACATTTTGCCGATGCCAGTGAAGAGGGCTATGGTACAGTTAGTTACTTGCTACAGAAGAACAGCAGTAACGAAGTTCATTGTGCATTCATGTTGGGGAAAGCAAGAGTGGCCCCACTGAAGCCTGTAACGGTTCCCCGTATGGAACTTACTGCAGCAACCATGGCAACACGCATGGACAATGTTCTAACATCAGAACTGCAACTTCCACTCCAACCATCTGTGTTTTGGTCAGATAGTACCACAGTGCTGAAATATATCAGCAACCAAACTAGTAGGTTCCGCACATTTGTTGCGAATCGTGTGGATGCCATCCTGAAGTGCTCCAAGCCGCAGCAATGGAGGTATATCAACACCTCATCCAGGGGACTCAAGGCAGAAAGCTTCATTCACCACCATGTATGGTTACAGGGGCCGGATTTTCTTGTTAAACACATGGACGAATGGCCAGAGAGTATGCATACCAGTGGAGAGCTGACTACAGACGACCCAGAGGTGAAGAGTACACTGATTTGTGCTCACACTGTTAAGGAATGTAAAGATGTAGTGCAGGAATTCCTGCAGTACTTCTCATCCTGGTTTCGACTAAAAAGGGCGGTTGCATGGATGCTCAAAGTTAAGAGTGTTCTACTGCAACTGTGTCGCAAAAGGAAAGAGCTAAATGCTATTAAGTCTCCATCTGAAGTTGAAAAGGAAATGAGAGGTTTCAAGGAAAGCCAATTTCAAGCGAACATCAAGAAACTAACTATGGAGAACCTTGCAGAAGCTGAAGAAGCAATTGTTTGTTATTGCCAAGCTAAGGCATTTTCTGAAGAGATCACTGCGCTTTCTAAAGGTCATGGAGTGAAGAGGAGTAGTTCTCTTTTCAAACTGAATCCAGTACTCGAACAAGGCATCCTCAGGGTTGGAGGACGACTTAGGAAAGCTGCACTATCAGAGGAGTCAAGGCGCCCAGCAATCCTAAGTAAGGATCTACACGTCACAAAGCTTATTCTCAGAGAAATTCATGAGAACTTGGCACATTGTGGTCGTAATCATGTAATCTCAAAGCTGAGAACAAAATTTTGGGTTCCTGGTGCCAACACTGCAGTAAGACAGATACTCTCTAAGTGTATTGTCTGCCGACGTGCGCATGGAGCTGCAGGAAAGCAACAAATGGCAGACCTTCCTCAAGACAGAGTTCTGCCAGATGACCCACCTTTTACTAACTCCGGAGTGGACTACTTTGGTCCTTTTGAGGTTAAACGTGGACGAAGTGTAGTGAAAAGGTACGGCGTCATTTTTACTTGCCTAACTACTCGTGCAATACACTTGGAAATGGCAGCCTCACTGGACACGGATTCCTTTATTCACGCCCTTCGTCGCTTTATTGCTAGACGAGGCCAAGTGAAGATCCTTCGTTCTGATAATGGAAGGAATTTCATTGGTGCTGAGCATGAACTTAAAAGAGCCATTAATGAATGGAACATGACCAGGATTGAAGACCACCTTCAACAACACGGCGTTCAATGGATGTTCAATCCTCCCACAGGATCTCACCATGGCGGTGTTTGGGAGAGATTAATAAAGTTGGTGAAGAAAATCTTAAATGTCACTCTACGGCTACAGACACTGGACGAAGAGGGCCTACATACACTTCTGTGTGAGGCGGAAGCTATTATTAATAGTCGACCAATAACTAAGGTGTCCAGCGATCCAAACGATTTGGAGGTACTCACTCCTAATCATCTCTTGCTTCTGAAAACCAAACCATCTCTTCCTCCTGGACTGTTTGACAAGCAAGATCTCTACGCAAGAAAGAGATGGAAGCAAGTACAATATATGTCAGAAATATTCTGGAAACGTTGGACACGAGAATATTTGCCACTACTTCAGGAAAGGCAAAAATGGACCCGTCCATCTCGCAACTTTGCAGTTGGAGACATCGTGCTTATTGTTGACGATACAGCTCCACGCAATTCTTGGGTTACGGGCAAAGTAATCCAAACCGTCTCTGACAAGACAGGACTGGTGCGTCAAGTGAAAATCAAAACCAAGACAAGCACGATGGACAGACCCATAACAAAGATTTGTCTTTTACAGGAATCGGGCTGATGCAGTCATTTATAGAGACTGATAAGTTTGTTTTATATTTTTATTTTGTTTATTGAGGGTATTTTGAGTACTTCGGCTCCACAAGTTTTAAGTTGGTAATTGTGTAATAGGGTCACAATTAGGGGCCGGAATGTGGAGGCCAAGTTAATGAACAGAATATTCAGTTACTGTTAAAACTTATTTGTTTAATTAGTAATTCAATAAGTGCATTTGTTGAGGTTTAGGTATCATTATTATATTGCACGTAGCTAATTTCATAATGTTTTATTGTGAATAAGTGTTTAATTTTATGCTTTATAACTTGATTGGCCATTTTGCAATTTATGTAAATGAGGTGTGCTACGCTGGAGCCTTAACGAGGGTGGGAGGAGAGCGGAGGAAGAAAAAGGTACTGCAAGTAGAATGGACAGAGCCACACGGTTTTTCAACCGTAGTTTTGTTTTGTGGAGATTTTTAGGAATTTGGTTGCTCTTGTAAAGGATGGCGCAAAAAACGGTGGAATAAATTTTTGTTTTACATCTTTACAACGGAGTGCTGTGGAAATTCTTAATTTCCTCTACAAACACACGAGTAAAATCAGCGAAATTAACCTTGTGGCAACACAGCATTATTATTTAGACAAAAAGTTTTAGTGCTCGAATATGACGTGTTTTCAGTTTTATAAAAATTGGTTCATTTCTCAAAACTGCAACATAAACACTTCTTTCGCATCACGAGTCGCATGATCAACAACCGGATGTTACAACTGATGGAAACCATGAAGATGAAGATGACAGGAAGTGATAACAAGATGACATGTTTCATAATGGCATATCACCTGAATGAAATTATCCACATGTGATTTTCATTTCTTATTTAATTGAAACACCACAATTGCGAAATTTTGTTTTTTCACTTTAGCGGAGTATCAATAAAGTTTTGCGCACATTTGTAAAGGAAAGGCAGCTAATGTCCAAAAACACAATTTTGTAATTGTGGTGTTTCCATTAAAAAAGAAACTCAGCTAAAATTACCTGTAAATAAGTTTGTTCAGGCAATAAGTCATTAAAAAACATGCAGCACCATCATTCTCCAACTACTTCCTGTCTTCTTCTTCTTCGTGGTTTCCACCAGTAGTAACATCTAGTTGTTGATCAAGTGACTTGTGTGATGCAGAAAAGGTTTTTCCATTGCAGATTTGAAAAATAAACAACTTTCAATACAGTGAGAAAAAGCACCTAATCCTAGCACCAAAACTGTTTATTGAAAAATGTGAGTTCTTTTTAAATTGGCATGTTTCAATTGAAAAAATTTATTTTTGTAATTTTAATTTGTGTAACTCTATAGTTAATGGAAACACAACTACTTAGTGCCAACAAGAAGCAGAAAATTTTCACTCTGTAGCTTCATTTAATTTACAAATGTATGCAAAACTTTGTCAATATTCCACTAATTATGAAAAAACACAAATTTTCAATTATGGTGTTTTCTATTGAAAATGTTATTTTCTTCAACATTGTTGTGTTTCCATTAAGCAAATTTATTTTCAAATTGTCAAGTTGTGCAATTATATGGTGAATGGAAATGCAGCTGCTGCTGTGATTTCATTCTGAGATTCTGGTTAGAAACTCTAATCAAACTCTGGTGTCTTTAAGAGTTTTTCTTACTTTTCATAAAGATAAATACAATATTTGAGGAAGTTTTGAGATATAGATTTTAAGATAAGTTTACAGAACGCACAGAGTTCATAGAGAAGTAATTAAGTTAAGAATTTACATTAATGGATTATAACAGTACATCTAAAAAAATTAAAATATCGCATAAAAGTGAAAAACACATAGAATCATCACACATATAGTGATAATATATTCCAGTCTTTGTTTCTTGTAATTTTGATGAGTATGACAGATAATAAAACCCCAAAATAATCCAGTATCTCCAGAATAAAGTGATTCTCCTTTACACATCCTCACAATAATGTCTTCATATCACCATTATATAAATAACTAAGTGTATTGTTCTGGGGTTTATCTTGCGTGACATGCTGCAAAACATGACTAAGATGACACATGTATGATCGTAATAAAAGAGGATTTGACTTCTGGGAGAATTAAATCTTCTTATTTATGTTCTCTGTCTCCATCCCGCCTGACCCACTGTAATCCTGCGTGCTGCACTGTAATCTGCAGACACACTGATCACACACACACACACACACACACACACACACACACACACTCACGGTTTGGGATCAGCATGAATAGAAAACTCATTTAAATCACAGGCGATACAATCCACCGTGAGTTTACACTTTTTCCGGGATCTTATTGGTGTGTTTTAGATTTCCAGATAATTTCTTTTAACAGAAAATCATTTATTAATTTCTTCATCAGATGTGAACTTTCACCATTTTCAACTGCTTTTCTTCTGGTCTCTTCAATTTGTCCTTGTAGAATCACAAGTCCAGTCGAAACAACTTATTCCCCAAACCGTGAATACAAGTATAAAGTCTTGCTAGGTTGTAATGGTCATGTTCAAACATCCAACACTGGAAAAACACAAAATATTACCAAGTATTTCTTGTCTAATCTGTAGTGTAAATATCTTAATGCACGCAAAATAAGACAAAATTTACTTACAAGTAACTTTTCAGCATTGTTTTAAGTCAATAATTCTTTAAAATTGATAAAAAGTATAAGTTCTACTGGCAGATTATTTCACTTATAACATGAGAAAAATGTCTTCTTATAAGTGAAATAATCTGCCAGTAGAACTAGAACTTTATAAATAAATATTAAGGAGTATTTGACTTAAAACAAGCTCAATTTCTTGATTTAAAGTTACTTGAAAGTTAGTTTTGTTTTACTTCAAGTGTGCTACAACTAACTAGACAATAATATTTGATAAGATTTTGTGTTTTTGCAATGTTGTCCCAGTAATTATTGAGATAAATTGTTATTTTGAAATCATTTTTTATATAATACACTATAAAAACACAAAGTCTTACCAAGTATTTTTTGTCTAATCTCTAGTGGAAATATCTTAGCACACTTATTTAAGTTTTATTTTAAAATAAGATAAAACTAACATACAAGCAGCCTTTTGGTCAATAATTCTTAGAAATTGCTAATAAAAAAAGACAGTACTAGTTCTACTGGCAGATTATTTAATTTAGGAAATGGGAAAAATATCTTTTTATAAGTGAAGTAATCTAGCAGTGGAACTAGTACTTCTTAACATGTATATTAATGAATTGTTTACTTTAAAAAGCTCCTAAATCTTGCTGAAAAGTCAATTAATGTTCTAAAAACAAAGCAAAAACTGGGGGCTCGTCCGGGATCATCCTGTAACTCATAATCACATGAAACCAGAGGGGAACTTGTAAATACACATTCATGTTTATTACCATTTAATATTTTCATAAGACTATAGTGTGTTAGACATTTTTTTTGACACAGACGTTCCATTTAAAACATTCATATTTTTGTTTTCACAATCCGTTTTTCTTGTCAAAACAAAAAAAAATCCATATCCAACAGTAACAAAGACAGCCTAGAAGGTACAATAATTTACTTAAAAACTGGTATTTCATGTGACAACAAAATCAGCTCTAGATTCCCTTTGCGATGAGTTTTTCCTCACGGCTGAGCAGAGTGACCGCAAAAGACTAGAGCTCGGATGTACATGCACTAAAGTGCTAGTGTTCAAAAGGCATGCAAACTGGTTTTATTCTGCCTTCCAAATATGCATAAGTTTCTTCAGGTTCATCAAGTCAACAGAGACAAACATTCATCTTAACGTAGAAATAAATAAGGACGGTAGCATCAGAAATGACATCATGGGTTTCCTCTTCAGGTCGGAAGAATAAACCCAAATTTGTTTTGTTTTCTTGTGTTGAAAGAGAAAAGTGAACTTGAGAGGCAGGCAAAGTAAAAAAAATCACGTTCAGATGCATGAATGATGTAAAAAAATAAATTGGTAACAGAAAATAATGTGCAATGTTCAGCTAGCCAGCAGTTTTTTCCTGAAAAAAGGTTAAAAACTGCAGCAAATACATTTAAATACATTTAAATATGAGGGATAATGAGTAACTTAAACATACAAGTGCGTATCAATTAATTAGAATATCACCAAAAAGCTAATTTGTTTCAGTGATTCAGCTCAAAATGTTTAACTTACACAGATTTACTAAAACAGAGAATATTTCAAGCATTTATTCATATTAATTTTGATCATTATGGCTTTTAGCAAACAAAGAACCTAAATTATTTTTCTAGAGCTTCAGAGAATTACATAAAATCAATGAAAAACAGAATTAACAAAGAAAAGGTCATTGCTAAAGAAGGTTACTGTTCACAGTGTAACAGCCGTAATTGTGTAGTGTCTCTTTAAGACACTCTAGTGTTGCTAGTGACGTCACAAGTATGCGCCACGGCTTCTCTGTAGAGAGCGTGGGAGAAACGTGCTACGACAGGTTAGCTTTCCTTAGTAATGTTACGGGTTGTTTGGACTCTGCTAATTTGCATGTTTGTTATTATAGCAGCCGTTCAACCGGGCTTGTAAGGTTGGTGATGAGAGTTTATTAAAAGACAACACTGTGGAAATTCCCAGTACCAGTGTGGCTGTGCGTTTTTGATCGCCCAGACGAGTCTGCCGCCTCCTCTCCCCCCTTAAATACAACCCGAGCGTTACAACAGCAATATCCTCTAAGTTAAAGTTGAGTGGAAGGAAAAACTGAATTCTAGAATTTGGCCGCTAATGGAGGTAAAGATATTTTGTTAATCTGCATCCTGTAAACTTTTCTTCATACTTTTAAAAAAAATATATTTAGACTTACTTTATTGCCTTTGCACAAAGACACAATAGTGAATTTGTCAACAAAATGTTTGGCTACAAGAGTTTACAGAAAAACTACAAGTGTGACTGTAAATACGTATAGGAACACAAAAGGTGGTGGAGGTAAAAAAAAAAAAAGATGTTTGGACAATTATTTCCTTTAGTTTTTGATGGAGTACAGCTGGAGTGATTTTTGGTTACATGTAACCTTGGCAACACGGTTTGTTTTTAAAGCAGGGAGCAGCTAATTAGCATCTCACTACCTCAAATAACAGAAGGAGAAAGTGAAATCCATCTCCTCCATGGATTATTCAGAGAAAGGATCACATCCCCTACTCCAACGTCTCTCTGCGAGGCTTTCTAACCACAGAAATAAAAAAAAAAGGAGCAGCAAAAGCAAAGGAGGTGGATCAGCAGTGCTTGCTAGCAACTGATGATGTCATTCAGGACATGTTACTCTGGAATATCGGATATTGAGCTGTTAGCATGTCATGACACTTTCATACAGCAACAGTCTTCAGTCAGAGGTTTCGTTAGATATGTTGTTACACTGACTGCTGTTGGATATCGGCACTAACATCGGTATCGGCCGATTTTAGTCACTTTTAAACACATCAGTATCAGACTGATGAATAAAACTGGGCCGATATGAACAACCAATTTTTTCCCCCAAATGTGTCAAATAGGAAGTAAAATATATATATAATATTGGTAAATATCGGTTATAGCAGCAATATTAATATCAAATATCCATATCGGCCTTTAATATCTATGCTTCCATATTAAAAATCCTTTTTTATGGGACTTTCAAATTTCCCAAAAACTGAATTAAGGGTGTTTATTATCTGTAAGCCACAACTGAACTGAATTGAGTTTATTTTATTAATCCCAGAGGAAATTTACATTTCAGTACAAGCAAACACATTAATATTTCACTCTGTCAATATCGATTATTTTGAACTGAAATCCTGCAGGAATTAAATTTTTTCTGTGATATTCTGATTCATTAAGACGCACCTGGACAGGCACCTCTGATGGAAATGGATTTACTGAACGCTGTGACGTCATGATATTACAGTACATTCCAGATTCTTCCAAAAAGTCCTGGTTCCTTTAGTGATCCGCTGGTGCTACATATTAGATCCTCCCCCGGTTCAGGCGCCATGTCTTTATGGGTCTCTCGTTCTGGGGGGACGATTCTGAGGTACTGGGTCGGCTTAAACGAAGGAAGAGGGGGGAGGGATAAGTCACGCCGGTTCCTCTCCCTCCAGGATGGGCTTCCTGTGTCCCATCGGCGGGAAGGTGAACCTCCTCTTCGTCCCCTCGCTCCACTTGGGTGAAGAGGAGGGGGAGCGCGCGGCCCAGCGTGACGGGGGTCGGCGGTTCGCCGGGCGGGCCGGCCGCAGGAAGCAGGAGTCCAAAGGCGGCGCCACCGGCGACCGAGGCAGGTCCTGCCAACAACAAGCAGCAGTCAGGAGAAGAAGAAAAAGAAAAGCAACACGGCGTCTGCAGCTGAGCGACGAAGAGGAAGGTGAACACGAGAGCTGGGTAGTAACTAGTTACATTTACTTGAGTAATTTCTTTGAAAAATATTTACTTTTACTACGCTGTACTTCTTTCATTTACATGAGTAATTTTATTATTTGAGTAAATTTTCTGGATTTTCTACCCACTGAAGGAAAATCAAACATGTTTTAACTAAAAAATCACCAGACACAGAGACACACCTGCAGTTTTTATTAAAGTTTCATAAGTTTTTTATTGAAAGAACTGATTTGGAAAAATTTATGTTCTTGGATTTTGTTCATTTTTGATACCTATATGAATTATTGTCACTTTTGTGCTTAAAATACCAACATTTCCACTCAACTTCATATTTTGGTCCATTTGATCTTGTCATTTTTAAATATTAAGAGATGGATAATTTTATCAGTTGCTCAATACTTGAATAGACTTTTTACCAAATAATTTTTACTTGAGTAAAAATATGCTGAGGTAGCAAAACTCTTACTTCAGTATAAATTTTGGATGCTTACCTCTGCAAATTATCGACATAATAAAAGACTCTATTTAAAAATGCTTGCTGTGTTTAACCAAATACGTTAATTTTAATGCAGATTTGAGTAAAAATCACTGGATAGACGTGTAAAAAGTAAATATTATGGTTATTTAGAGACAAATAATTGGTGATGTTGCCATAATTTTCTATTGTAAGATGATTTTAATTCATCTGTGATCATTTAACAAACAGAAAACCTTCATCTACATCACTGTACCAACCTCTGGTGAACAGAAACTGAGGAACACAGGTGAGAAAGTTAGAACATCTGGATGTTTTAAAGACGACTTCGAGCATCAAGGTGAGGGAAATGTGAGTAGTTGAGTTCAGTTAATGTAGAAGATGTTTAATGTCGCAGGAGGAAGATTAAAAACGTTCAGTCGAACGAAAAGGTTGGAAGAGTTTGATGCGTTTATTTCCTCCAAATGTCAGCAGAGAGAAGCAGAGAAAAACTTACTTGGCTTAAAATAGGCAAAGAGGAAGGAGAAAAATCTAAAAACGATTTCAGGTTCATTGCTTCAGAAACTCAACTTAAAGGGGCAGAATCATATTTTCCAGGCACATAATATCGTTTTATAGCAAAACCAAGTAACTATTTTACCTTCAGTTGTGATAAAAATGGTGTATACAGTGAAGCCTCGTTACTCGCGGGTTACGTTCCGAAAAGACCCAGTGATAGGCGAAATCAAGTAGTTACCTTTATTTTTTACAATTATTATACAGCATAATTAAATACTCTATTTTGAAATCAAAGAACAAAACCTGTTTTCAGGCCCAAGCACTTTTTAAAACAAATATAACGCTTTCTTACAAATAACTACAGTAAAATAATCATTTTAATCATCAATAGGAAGTACAGTAGGACAAACTGTGACTCGCGTATTTCGCCGTTCCTCTGACTGAGACGCTGCGGCCTGACTCCGCTCCGCTCTCTTAATCAGATAAACAAATACAGCCCCCGCCCCCGCATGTTATTGTTTACATAAGGACATTTCGCGCATGCGGACAACGCTGGAAGTCACAATCAATTATTTTACATGCCATCCATAGCCGCGCCGCCGCGGTATAATAATTTCGTTAACTCAATAAAACATGGAAATTTAGACATTATTAATTTCGCGCTGTGCTCCACAGCAAAGGGAAAACCCGTTTAAGTGCAACTCAAAACCAGACTTTCTGCATCGGCCAGGCTACACGCAGACACGTTGCCATAGCAACTGACAACAACGTCCCTAAAAAAAACCCCACTGAAATATTTCCCACCCAAAGAGCAGAACATTCAGTCTGTTAGTAACAAGGTTTTAGGCTTAATGTTTATTTTGCCTTTATTAATAAGTGATTGCTGAGGAAGGAGGAGAAAACTATAAATATATCGCTGCACTTTACTTTACGATATGGCTAGCTCCATGGCTAGCTCCAAGGTTAGCTCCATGGCTAGCTCCCTGGCTAGCTCGCTGTTACTGTCTCTTACTCTGCAGTTGTAGAGTCACAATGTCTGGGATCATGAGCGCCCCCTGTCATGAGGCAAGAGAACTGCCTGCCTCACCTCAAATCTGGTCTCTGCCGTTTCTGATCGCTCCTCAGCCCACGAAGCACGTTACACACAGTTGGTGACAAAAAACACTGTACATTAAATACATAAGCTAACTTATGGAAAATCAGTTCATATATGAAATGTTTTATAACCATTTTATTGGCGACGTACAGACAGGAGGAACTTGCTCTCATCGAATGGCAGTTAGCGGGAGGTTGCGCAATCTCAGGTGAGGCTCACCTGGCTGCTGCCTCACCTGCTGGGCTTCCGAGCATTTGAATGGGAAAATGCGAAAATTTTAGTGATTTTGAAGAATAAAATAACAAAAAATGGTTAAACTAAATAAAAAATAATTACTTTACAGTACAAACCACAGGGTGAAAATAGCAATATAAATTATTTTATCATTATATTTTTCCATTATGACAGGCGAGGCTCTGGCTCACTTCCGTCCACTGGTAACTATGGCAACCAGTGACAGTTTAAAAGCCCACTGACTCTTTCTGCAGTCAGGTTGCGCGGTCGCATCCGTCATGTTAATAAAAAATCCATCAGACAAGCCCGCTCTGAATATTAACCGACACTGTGACATCACAAGGTGACATCACAATATAACTCCAAAGGCAGAATTCTGACATCACCAGCGATTATATAAGTGCCTCACATCATCTACTTTCATCACAGCCGTTTAGCAGCCGTTGTTGATACGTTTCTCTCGAGAATTTATTTAGCAGTTCACAGTAAAACTTTCAACTTTGTTTGGTGCACATTTCTTTTGGAGATTGACATCAAACATACCGTGAAATCTTTACCGAGTTTTTAGGAAAGTGATTTTAGAACCTGAAACAAGCAAAGGATAAAATGGAGTCCAGCCAACCAAGAGTCGAAGACGTTCCATCCAACAACATCGCCGAAAGGGAATTACAGCCACCCAGTCCGGTCAAGCGCAAGAAAAAGAAGGTGCCATTTGCAGTCTGGTTGGAGAAGCAAGAGCTTAAGATTTCTGCTAAAAATATCGAACAGCAGGACGCTTCACTGGTTTTTGAAAATGAATCGATCGCCAAAGATCTGGAGACAGTGGATCAAAAAGGGGACAGACCAACACCTGAGAGTGAGTCCAATGAGAAGAACCAGGTACCAATTAAAACTTGTTCGGAGGAACACGTACCCATTGACGAAGAGATTTCTGCAGGAAATAATGAAAAGCAGAACGATTCACTGGTCAACGAGGAGGAGTCCATCGCTGGAGTGCAGGAGACAATCGACATAGCAGAGAAGGAACAGTCCTCTATGTCTAAGGAACAGCCACCAACAACCAGGCGCAACAAGAAGAAAAGGATACCATTTCAAATCTGGTTGGAGAAACATGCCCCTGCTGATCAAAGGATTTCAGCTGAAAGTACCGGAGCGGAAGACGCTTCACTGGATACCAAACAGGAATCGATCTCCGTACTGCAGGAGACACCAGAGAAGGAACAGTCCTTTAAGTCTGGCGTTGAAAATGTTAAAAAGCAGGACACTTCTCTGCCTGAAGAAGAAGGTGGTCAGGAAAATTTCTTAAAGAAGGAAATTTGCAGAGAGGAACCTGTGATTTCTACAACAGAACTGGTCACCGAAAAGAAAAACATCTCAAAATCACAGAAGAAAGTGGATCAGAAAGAGGATAAACAAACATCAAAGACGAAGCGCATCAAGAAGACGCCACTGTTATGGAAATCTTTCCCCGAGCCTGATGCTGTCATAGATCTTGCGTTTTTTTCTGAAAACAGTGATGTCAATAACGGTCCTCTGACAGAAAACCAAAGTTTTCAGGCAGCTTTGCCCATCAGCGGAAAGAAGACAATTTGGAAAACGCTCCCCAAGTCAGAACCGCGCATAGATATAAGTTTTATTGCTGAGAATATTGAATCCCCAAATGTTTCAATGCAGGCACAAGAACGGGATGAGGCAGCTTCCTTGAAAAAGGAACGTTATTCCAAGAATACTGTGATTCCTACAACACAGCAAGTCACCAACAAGGAATCCATCTTTAAACCGCAGGAGACACTGGATCGAAAAAGGGAGAAAAGTCCATCCACAGGTTTGCCCAAGGACAAGATCCAAACAGAGAATTTAACGGAGGTTCCTCATAATCAAACAGCAGAAAATGTCCAAGGAGAGAGTTTAAACGAAATTCAAAACTTGCCCCACTCTTCTGAAGGGACAAGTCAAGCAAAGTGTACATGTCTTGCCAAATTTAAGGAAACTGAATTGAGATTCAAAGAAGTAGAGAAATACCTAATGAAACAGCTTGATGAGATGTTTGACACAAACAAAAAACTAAATGCTAGACTTAGACAGGAGAAAGATATGATGAGGAAAGTACTCTCAGAGAGAAGACAAAGCAAAAAGTTAATGGTTTCCGTACAAATTCAGACAGATTCACAAGAAAGCCCAAAGCAGAAAACAGCCAATTATCAGTCTGCTTCAACACAAACTGAGATAGATATGCTGGAAACCAGCTATCCACTAAAACCAGTCTGTCAAACCATTTCAACGCAAACCGAGATGGATATGCTGGAAACCAGCTATCCACTAAAACCAGTCTGTCAAACCATTTCCACGCAAACCGAGATGGATATGCTGGAAACCAGCTATCCACTAAAACCAGTCTGTCAAACCATTTCAACGCAAACGGAGATGGATATGCAGGAAACCAGCTGTCCACTAAAACCAGTCTGTCAATCCATTTCCACGCAAACCGAGATGGATATGCTGGAAACCAGCTATCCACTAAAACCAGTCTGTCAATCCATTTCCACGCAAACTGAGATAGATGTGTTGGAATCCAGATGCCAGGACCATCAAGATGAGAAAAAACCTTCGAAGAGAAAGTCAGCAATGAAAGCTGCCTGTGAGCTGGAGACCCTCAATAATGAAAACAGTGAACTAGAAGAAGTTCCTATAGTAGCAACAGGTGGGAATCAGATAGTGTCCATTAAAAATTACATTCATATGATAGAAACAGAGATCGCGACCATAGAGCAGATCATTGAAGAAGAAATGGTCTCTGAAATCCAACACAATGGGGACCAGCAAGATGAGAAACAACCACCAAAGAAATATAAATGCAAGAACAAGAGAAAGGCAGCAATAAAAGCTGATTGTGAGCTGGAGACCCTCAAAAATGAAAACCTTTATGGAGAAAAAACTGAACATGAAGTAGTTTCTACAGTAGAAAGAGTTGAGGATCAGACAGCCTCTGTTAAAACTGAGATTCATACAAAAGAAACAGTCATCGCTGAAGAACAACAGACCACTGAAGAAGAAACGGTCTGTGAAACCCAACAAAATGGAGACCAGAAAGAGAGAAAACCACCAAAGAAATACAAACGCAAGAACAAGAGAAAGGTAGAAATGAAAGTTGCCTCTGAATTGGAAAACCTCAACAATGATAAAGTTTCTGTAGAAAACACAGAACAAGAAGAAGTTTCAATACCAGAAACAGTCGGGGATCAGACAGGCACCATCATAATTGAGATTCATAAAAATGAAACAGTGATTGGTAAACGACAGCCGGCGACTGAAGACCAGATGGTCCCTGAAATACAACAAAATGGGGATCAGCCAGATGAGAAAAGGCCACTGACCAAATCAAAATGTAAGAAAAAGAAGGCAAAGAAAGCTAAACTGGAAACCGTTTTAAACCCAATAGAGACAGATCAAAACTTGATCCGAAACACTGATGCGCCCAAAACTGATTTAGAAATAATAGCAGAGATCCCACAGGCAACGTCTGAGCAAACAGAGACAAAACATTGCAAAGTCTCAGTAGATGTAACAGGTAGGGTTCCTGTCGTTTCCACAGAAGGGGAGAGTGGTCTGATGAAAAAACAGAGAACATCGCCTGCACAGGTAAAGGTTACATTAAACAAAGATGTAATCCAAACAACACCCGAGGAATCAGAGACTAAAGCAGCCAAAGAGTCAGCTGAGCAGAACAACTCTGAACCAGAAGAGAGCCCCATTAAAAAGATTTCTCTGTGGAGGCGAATCAAAAAGGCTGTAACTCCATCATGTCTGCGCCAGTTCAAGGGCAGAAGTGACGTCCATCCAGCGTAGACATTTTTTATGTCTCCACTACATTAGATTTAAAAGGGGGGTGGGGCCCTGTGTGGGTTGGGTGGTTGGTGGTAATTGGATAAAGAGCTACTGTTGTTAATTGGACATTTTAATATTAAAAAGCCAGGACTGCACGGTGGGAAACGTCTCTCCGTGTAGCTGTGGGTTCACTCCGGGTGCTCCGGCTTCCCCCACGTTCAACAACATCAGTTCATTCATTGTAAGATTTTTATTTCTAATTCTAAACAGAAAATAAGACAAACACATTTATTAATTAAAGGGAGATTTGGGAAAGAAAATGTAAACAGCATGAAACAAAAAGAGGCTTTTAGAAGTCTAAACCTATACAAATTGGAAAAAACTTTGAAAACTATCTTTCTGGGGAAGATATATATATATATCTATATCTAAATTTAATTATATATATAGACATAGATATCTATCTACTGTATATCTATATATAAATCTGTCTCTCTCTATAAATATATATAAATATATATATACTGTGTATATACAGTATATACATATATATATCTAGATATCAATCAATCTATATACAGTATATCTACCTCTACCTCTCTCTATATACATATACGGATATACTGTATATAAATATATATAGGCCTATATACAGTACAGACCAAAAGTTTGGACACACCTTTTAATTCAATGAGTTTCCTTTATTTTCATGACTATTGACATTGTAGATTCACACTGAAGGTATCAAAACTATGAATAACACATGTGGAAATATGCACTAAACAAAAAAGTGTAAAACAACTGAAAATACCCCTTATATTCTAGTTTCTTCAAAGTAGCAACCTTTTGCTGTGATTACTGCTTTGCACACACTCTGCATTTTCTTGATGAGCTTCAAGAGGTCGTCACCTGAAATGGTTTTCACTTCATAGCTGTGCCCTGTCAGGTTAATAAGTGGGATTTCTTCCCTTATAAATAGTCATGAAAATAAAGAAAACCCATTGAATTAGAAGGTGTGTCCAAACTTTTGGTCTGTACTGTATATACACACACAAATATACATGTAGATATATATATATATATATATATATATATATCTTCCTCTTCCTCTCTCTCTCTCTCTCTCTCTATATATATATATAGTAAATAGTACATACTGATATATAGAGCTATGTGTATAGATATATACAGCACAGACCAAAAGTTTGGACACACAGTAGTGTCCAAACTTTTGGTATGTACTGTATATATCTATATCAATCAATCTATCTATATATCTACCTCTACTGATATAAATATATCTATATCCATATATATATATATATATATATATATATATATATATGGATAGATAGATATATAGATATATCTATCTATCTCTCTCTCTCTCTCTCTCTCTATATATATATATATATACATCGGTAGAGGTAGATTGATTGATATGTCGATATCAATCAATCTATATATATATCTACCTCTACCTATATATATATATACAGTATATATATATATTTACAGTGACAGAGGCATTAAATTCCAAAGTCATATTTGATCTACGGTGAACCCTCGTTATAATGCTGTTCACCTTTCACCGTCTCGCTGCATCGCGGATTTTCTTTGTGCAGTTTTTTTCACAGTGCATTGAGTTCTGCGTCCCGATTGGCTAAACAGTCTCCGCGGTTCTTCTCTACCTGTCTTTTTTTGCAATATAGATTAAAGTGAATCCTCACTTTTCACGGGGGTTGCGTTCCGAAAAGAACCAGTGATAGGCGAAATCCGTGAAGTAGTTACTTTTATTTTTTACAATTATTATAGCGCATAATTAAATACTCTATATTGAAATCAAAGAACAAAACCTGTTTTAGAATAGAATAGAATTACTTTATTCATCCCAGCAGGGAAATTATTTCATCATTTCAGGCCCAAGCATTTTTTTAAACAAATATAACGCTTTATTACTACAGTAAATAACTACAGTAAAATAATAATTTTAATCATCAATACGAAGTACAGTAGGACAAACTGTGACTCGCGTATTTCACTGTTCCTCTGACTGGGACGCTGCGGCCTGACTCCGCTCTCTAGTGGCTTTTTCTCCTGAAGCCTGCGGTGAAGGTGTTTTCTTTTTTTTTGGGGGGGCTTTTATTGGTGGACGCCGCAAACCCTGTAAAGTGTTTTTTTTTTGTAGATATGTTTATTAATTTTTTGTTTAATAACAACAACAACAACAACACAGAACAAAAGCTCAGCAGTACAGTCCAGAGTCAAAAGGAAGGATAAGATAGGGGGCATACATACTTCCATCATCATTCACATCTAAGCATTTATAAATGCTGGAGACAGGATGGTAGACAAGTGTCCTTCAGCATAGTCCAAGAAGGGCTTCCAAATGCGTCCAAAAATGTCAGTCTTAGAGTGAACGAGGCATGTTAGAAAGTCGAGAGGGATATATTCCAAAATAAGCCTCTTCCATCCATTAATAGTAGGAGATTTATTAGAGATCCATTGTAACAAAATATTCTTTTGAGCACAGAAAATTAGGACATTATATAACTTACTCTTGTTTTGATTTTTAATATGTTTATTTGGTAAACCAAAGAGGAGAGACACTGGATCGAGATCAATATTATTTTTGATAAGTTTCCTAGTCTCAACCAGAATAGATTCCCAGTACATCTGGATCTTGGGGCATGACCAAAGACAGTGTGTGAGGCTGCCTTCATGTATTTTGCATTTAGGGCACAGTGAAGAGGACCCCGGTTTAAACTTAGACACCCGGTTTGGGGCCAAGTGAGCTCTATGTAGTAATTTAAGTTGCAACGCCCAGGAGCGATTGCAAATAGTGATTTTTCTGGCAGAGTTCCAGATACTGCTCCACATTCCATCAGTAATATCTATGTTCAGCTCTCCTCCCCAGGCCTGGGCCAGAGTTGATAAATGACACTTATGACATTTTAATATTTTGTAGCACATACTGAGTGACACTTCATGAGTTCCGAAAAACAGTTTTTCAGTGCTCGAAACAACCGTGTCCCTGAGTAGAGTTGTTTCTTTTTTAATAAAGTCTCTTAGCTGGAAGAAACGGAAGAGGTTATTTTTCCCTACTCATTAACTTCATAACTTCATTAAAAGACATTAGGATCCCTTCCTTAAAAAGACAGCCCAAAGAGGAAACACCCTTAGCCACCCATTCCCCAAAACCTGCATCTAACACACCCGGAAGAAAGTCAGGGTTCTGGACAAAGGGTGTAAATGGGGGAAGGTGTTTTCTTTCGAAAGAATAACATAGTTATCGGTTGTTGTTGTCGCTCTTTTTTTCTTCTTTTGCAAAAACATTTACCAAAATTTGCCAAGCTGTATTACGTATATTTAAATACCATAATGTTATTGGCACACAGGTAGAGAAGAAGTGCAGAGAATGTTTAGCCAATCAGGACGCAGAACACAATGCACTGAAAAAACCTGCACAAAAAAAATCTGCGTGAAAGGTGAACAGCGTCATAGCATTATTATACAGAGGGTTCACCGTAGATCAAATATGACTTTGGAATTTAATGCCTCTGTCTCTTTAAGAAACTCCGCCTTTAGGAGGTTATCACAACATGGCTCCTTTATTAACCCTTTAATGTTTTTACCAGCATTTCACTGAGAAGTAGCCTCCTTACGGAGCTCAGCTGATCAACATTTCCAAACAGTGCTTGCTCATTTCTGCTGGAAACGTTGAAATTGCAGCTCTGAGGAGGAGCTGCGCCTCGAAGGCGGGGCTAGGTCCACCCAGGCGTTTTGCACAGCTTAATGGTTGCCCTGGAGATTAAAGGATTTCTCAAACATGCATAAAAGAATCAAAACAACACTCCAGGTACGTTTTTGAGGAGGGAATAAAATTCTAACATAACATAAAGCTCAAAAACGTTAATTTTTACACAACACTGGCCCTTTAATTAAATCTCTCAGGTGGGAGTTGAGTTAGGCTTTTCTGTCTTCTAAAATACTTCGGATCAACAAACTGTTTTCTAAATTCACTTAAAATAACCAAATGTATTTCTCACAAAATGATTTCACTTGTTAAGCGACATGATCGCAGTGATCGATAACGGGGATGGAAAATGTGTTCCTGGTTAAAACTGATTCAGAAATCCAGGCGTTTGACGGCGGCTTGCAGGACTTTACAAAGTTTTTGTCGCAAAAACATCAGATCAAAGATCTAAAATCAACATTTCCAGCTTTTTGGAAAACAGCCCAACATACATTAGAACAGCAAAGACGGAAAAACACAAATCCTGAATTTCTGAATGCACACTAGCTCCTTCATTTCTTTCCATTTAATAAGATGTAAAGAAAAAAAATATAAATCTCATTTTAGATGATTTTATTATCTTTTGAGGGATTCTATCTAATTTCTAATCAGAAGCAAACTTTCTGATTAAATAAATAAATAATTTTAAATCTAAATCTGCCATATTTACTTTAGATTCAAACTGTATGTTAATTAAGCAGCTAAAAATATGTTTATTATTTTCTTTAACATGGCAGAAACAGTCTTCGCTCCGGGTCAACCAACGGAAAACCTTTAATCTTTTCCAAAACAACTTATTGAAATAAAAATTGAACTGAGAAATAAATACTAACATATCTGAATGTTTAATGTCACAAAAAGCACATAAATAATTCAATATTATTTCATGAAGCAACTGTCAGGGACAATTGTCATGAGTAAAATTAAACATTTTCCATCCTGGGCAAACTAAATTTAGGGTTTTTACATTTAAATTGAATTATTTGATGTTTTTTTACAACACAAATGTGTTAAATGTATATAAAAGTATATTTTTAAAAGGAAATAAAAACACCACCAGTCATCTTCATCTTTTGTCAAAGGAAACAATCGGATCAACCTGGAGGAAAAACAATCCCATAATGCACTGGAAAGGTGAAGCAAAACCATCACAAATGATATTATGACACATAGAAGTGAACCTAGTGGAAACAGCGTTAGTCTGATTTAAAAGCAGCTCAAATGGAAAAACATCCAACCTGTAAAATCTGTCAGACGTTTTTTACTAGAGCAACTTTTAGATGAACAAACGATCAAAACACCCAAATCTGATGAGTTTTAGGATCCCAACTGTGGTTTTGCATGATTATTAATCAATTCATAATGATCTATACTTATTCAATAATACTTCAGAATACACGTTAAGAATAAGAAATAATGTGTGGTTATGAAAAATTGATCAAATTAAAAGTTTAATGTAAAAAAAATATTTTTATTGGAAATATATGTCAGGATTGGTAAATAATTTGTAAAAACTTTTACTTTTTTCCATTTGGTAAATGTATTCAAATTTAAGGTTTACCTTTTTTGTACTAAATAAATTGATGCAGGAGATTCTGCTGCTGGTGAGGAAAATAATAAATTTGTGATGAAATTTATGTTTGGCTTTTCATATCCAAGCTTTTAAGCAATAAATAAAATTTTGGCAAGTAAAAATTTTATTTCAGAATTTTTATAGCAGCTTTGGTAAACAGAACATGTTAGCTAGAAAGTGTTACATTTACCTAAGCTGAAGCTAGTTGGATAAATCTAATTTTTCTATATTATAATAAAGTGACACAATTTAAAATAACATAAAAAATTCTAACTTTACATTTATTTACTCTCTGTAGTCAGCTAAACACAAACGAGTTAGCATATTAGCAATTAATTGATAAAATATTATGCTTTTTGTTGGCTTTTAAATATCCATCTGAGAGTAATTAATCTATATAATGCGTTTCACTTAGTGATAAATTTACTTGAATAATATTCTACTTTATTAAGTGGCTCTGTAGTTTTGGAACTAGCTTTGGTATTAGCTGCTAGCCTAAACTAGATGTGCAATTCTGCAAGGTTTTGTATTGATCGGATACTAAAGTAAATACAGAGTCACCAATACTGATATCAATATTGATATTTTTTATTATTTAAGTTTTATATATCATCAACCTTCTGACCATGAGGAGTTTTTGTGGATTTTCCTTTAAATTATGTTGTTACAACACATTAACTTGATAAATAGAAAAACAAAAGTTTGCAAAAAAGTGCAAAAAATTACCAATTGAGAGCAAATCTAAACGAGATATTTTTGAGATGGCATTCAGAAAGTACAATACAAAAATTAAAAAAAATTCAAGATGGATTCTGAGACTAAAGTATCAATTTGACCACATTAGTATCGACATGATGCTGATACCAACTTCAGCATTATTAATATTTTGGATTTATTCGCACACCTCTCAGCTAAACCCAATTCAAAAGGAAAAGTTGAATGAAAACTGATTTATTCCCTTTAACATTTCGTCTTCATAAATAGCATCAACACATGAGTGATAAGGTCAAAGGTTAATAGTTTGTTTGTTGTTAGTGGCACATGCACAACATACAAAGTGAGTAATAAAGTTATGAAATAAGTTATGTTAATGTTAAAATCCACAAATGTCAACTTCCCAAAAACACCTTTAATATGTGAATGAGAGCAGGGCCGGCCCAAGCATTTTTGGGGCCCAAAGTAGATTTTCATTTGGGGCCCCCATACAACACAAAAGCAGATGTTTTATCATTCCTAAGCTACGCTAACATACCTGCTGTCATCAGCATCATTTTGTAACTAGCTTACATCATACCAGTGTTATTATGTAGCAATCTAAAATAAAAAATTTGAATTTTGAAATGCAGGGTGGTATTTAAGTGTGCCATATTATTTTAGTTATTTGAAAGTAACATAAGTAGATAAAAACTATATTTACAGTAAACAACATAAGAAGTTTAATATTTTATATTTCCCGAACAGCAGGAAGGTATTTACCTATTATTTGTTTAACAACTATAAAAAATAATGTGAAAGTCTGTTTGTTTTGTATTATTTTTGTATGTTGATGCGTTTCCATTGACCACATAACAGCAAAAATTGGAATTACAAAAATAAATGTGCAAAAAGGAAATAAAAAAAGTCATTTTTCGAAATTGGAGTGTTTCACAAAAGTGCGATGGGAAGACTTGTTTCACATCACACGAGTCACATGACCAACAACCGGATGTTACTACTGGCGGAAAAGACGAAGAAGACGATAGGAAGTGGTGGGAGGATGATGGCACAGCATGTTTTTTAATAAACTTATTCACGGGAGATTTTTTAAATTGATTTTTTAATAGAAACAAAAATTGTGTTTTTTCAACATTAGCAGAATATCAACAAGATCTTGTGCACATTTGTAATAGAAACTTTACACACACATATAAAAGAAAATAAAAATAATAACATATATATAGAGATATACTGTATCTACTGTATATAGAGATATATCTATCTATATATAGATAGATACAATATATCTATATATGACAGACACCTGCAGGTTTTATAAAGATTTCTTAAGAAACTGGTTTGGAAACATTTTCTTTTGCCTGATTTTGTTATTTTTTTGTTACTTATATGAATTATTGTCATTTTTGTCCTTAAAATACTAAAATTTCCACTTCACTTTATATTTTGGTCAAACTAATGATGTAATTTTAAAATATTAAATGATTGATAATTTGATGAGTTACTCAGTACTTCAGTAGACATTTTACTAAATACTTTTTTACTCTTGAGTAATTTCTCGGATGGCTACTTTTTACTTTTACTTGAGTAAAAATAGTATATCTATTCTTACTTGAGTATATGGTTTGGATACTCTGCCCACCTTTGCTGTTTTTTCCTGCCTATTTAAAAGTTACTAACTGCAGCTTTAACTTGCGTATGCTTTGGGCCGGCTCTGAATGAGAACAGAGGCTGTTTTACATCCTAAGTGCAGAAAGTATGAATAAGTTTCATCTGAATATTAATACTGTAACAAACAGAATGGGGTTGTAGTGGAATTTGTGCAACTGATATTTAATGGACAACAACATGCAAAACCAGCAGTCGGGTCCTACAGAGATAAACAGAGCATGCATCACCACGAAGGAGCAGAACCAACACAGGCATGGCGCAACGTGTCGACCGCGCCGACGGCTTCACACGCTGCTGACCTGTGAAGCATGCATTCATGAGGAGAGGGCATGTGGAGGAGGTGAAAGGTCCGCGAGCCCGGTGAACCCACCGCCACAGGACAAGGGAGAAGAAGAAGAACAGAAGGAGGAGGAAGAGGAACTTACATCATGGAGACAAGCAGAATTAGAGTCCCCAAGGAGTTGTTAGTATGACAGTGTGGTTCTGGATCAGCGGACAGGAAAGAGGAGGGACAGAGCGAGCCGAGAGAGGAGGAAGAGGAGGAAACGGGGGAGAGGAGGGGAAGATATAGAGCAGGAAATGTTATTTTATAAAACTGAGCAACGGAAAAGAAGGATTTGCAAATTGAAAGCAGACATAGGGTGGCGAGTTGCAGCCTCCAGATCACAGAGCAGTTAAACAAACCTGGAATAAAAAGCAGCAGAAGAAACAGCTAACTTCCATGTCAGTGAGTTTTGAAAATCCTGTAGCTTCCTTCCAGTTAAGTGGATTTTTATTTATGTTTTCCAATATAAAAATCTGAAAAGTGTGGTGCGCATTTGATATTTAGCCTCTTTTACTTGGATAACTTAAAATTCATTCTGATTACTTTCAGAAGACCGGCTGAAATGATTAATTGTGATTAATCGCCAGCTAAATTGGTGATCGATTAATTGTTAACTAGAGTATACACACTCTAAAAGGTAATTTGCTGGAAGAACAACACACTCAAAGCAGCATGTAAGCCAAAAATCTGAAAAAAAAATATATATACATTTTACAACCCTTAGTCTGTAAATATGTTCCACCCAGAACTCCTCAAGTGACAGTTTTAGCTTCATCTGGTTCAAATACTGTAAAACGTCAATGTCAACTTATTTATAAATTGACCAAACATAATTGGTAAGAGTTTGTGTTTTTGCAGTGTAGTTGTGATTAGCTTCATTTATAAACTTTATTTCACAATCTTTTGGTTGAGGTGTTACCATTTTTTGGATAATTATTCCTTCTGGTTTTGGAGGGATTTTTGCTCCAACATTTTTTTTAACTTTTGGACAGTTATTATGACGTGTAACCATGGCAACAAGGTGTTGTTTTTACAACTGGGAGCATCTGATTAGCAGTTGTAATCAACTGCTAAGCGTAACAGTCATGAGACCAT
Source organism: Xiphophorus couchianus (assembly GCF_001444195.1). NCBI lineage: Eukaryota > Metazoa > Chordata > Actinopteri > Cyprinodontiformes > Poeciliidae > Xiphophorus > Xiphophorus couchianus. Next base: position 22,560,153 of record NC_040233.1, read on the forward strand.
CATGTAGCAGCACTCTTCAGTCAGAAGCATCTTCAGTTCCGCAGCAACACTGACTGCTACTGGAGATCTATCACCATACACAACAACTCTTTAAGGATACAACATTTAATTTTTTTATAGGGTAAAGTATTTTTGCAATAAATTGATAAACATTAACAGTTTATTTTTTAAATTTTGTATATTTATTGCAGATATATTTTCTCTGAACGGCTGAAGCTCTGATTTGATCAAGCCACTCAAAGCACAACTGCTTATGCATTCTGGTTAAGGACTTAATTGGATTCAGTGATATTTGTAGGGCTGGGCAATGTGGCTCTCTTTCATATCAGATGTGATTTTTATCTATTTTTTTCTTACTTTCTTTTCTAAAAAATAAATTACAAACAGAAAATGTTTTCAAAAAGGGGTTTTATTTCACTCATCTGTTCTGAAATGTTTCAAAAGTTATAAGGATTTAATGTGACCAGCTCAGTTTTTAATTTGAAATAGATTAAGTCATATCCACAATTGTTCCAAAGTGCTGCTACTAGTAAGAATTTAATGGTAATATGTTAGAAAATGAAGTATTTCCTTATTTGCAAGACTTATAATAAAGTATGATTTCATAAGATCTGCAACATTCCTCATTTTAATTTTATGCTATTTTTATTGTTGAAGTTCTCATAAAATTTCCATTTTATTCTCCTAATATTACAGAATTATTCTTGTGATATTATGACTTTGTTGCAAGTAAAAGAAAAAATAACTGTAGTTTGCTGGGCAATATGGCTGAAAAAAATGTCCCGATATAACCATTTCGATATCGATGAATGTATATATTTATAATTATTGATACATTTTATATATATATATACTGTATATATATATCTGAAATTCAGCCAAACTGGTGGCATGATCTTTCCTGTTTTATCCACAGTTTTCACTCAAAGCTGTTGTTTTTTCATTTTTCAGCAGTTATGATGGAACTTTAAACTGCTGCTGCGTATGTTACTCACCAAGTTGTTGCTAGGTAACCACAGAATGAGCGAGTTGCTAGGTAACCAAAGAGTGAGTGAGTTAGTTAGCTGATTCCACCAATATTGCTTAGCTGGATGTGAGAGAGATTGAGCTGTTAAAATCTTTCCTCTGCCTACATCCCCCAGAATGCTGTGCGGGGAGTTCAGAGAATCCCCGCATCGGAGTTCAGAGAATATTCTATATATTGAACATTTGATCAGATGTATTATCTATTGATAATGATTATGTGTCCACTGCAATATATATTGTTACTGATTTATTGTCCAGCTCTATCTGGCCCTAATAGAATTTACCTGAGTTCAAAGTTCAAGTAAATAGAAGCTCTAAAACAAGATGGCCGCCCTGGGCATCACTCTAAATCCTAGAAACACAAGGAATTTATCTTCCAAAAGTTAAATATTAAAATATCAAATAATCAATAAAATAATAACATTGAATTATCGCCCAGCCCTAAAAGATTGATGAATAATTTCACTCTTAAGCTGTAAGTCTGTGCAATATTGACGCACAGCTCCAGTTATCAGCAAAGTGAAGCGTATTTCAGTAAAAGTCGGAGGCCAGAAGACAGACTACAAGCAGAAGGAAGATACAGAGAGAAGAAGAAACTCCCAGCATGCAGCAGAGGAGAGAGGCTCAGTGTTTCTGAGGAGAGCTAAATGTTTTAACATTACCATCGCATCAGTCAGTGTTTTCAATCTGAGAGAAAAAAAAAATCAACATTTTAGTTCATGTTGTTATCTGGACTACGACTGAAAACTTGTTTGTCTTCAAAGGGAATCCGAGGCAATGATGTCAGTGTGTCATAAAACATGGCCGCCAGATCAACTGCATGATGAAGCATTGAATCCAGGGCGTCTGTATATTTACCTCCATACATCCAGACTGTCCTCTGTCCGTCTCCGCCGTCCGGACGGCGTCCCTGCCGTGGCCGCCCTGCCCGCCCGCCTGCAGGCGCCGCTCCTCCCTGAAGCTCTGCTCCTGCAGCTTCTTGTTCAGGATACGCGCCGCATTTTCAGCCAGCGTGTATCCCGGTGGCGCGGACAGGTCCTGCCGGATGCTGACCACCTCTGGGTTCCTGTCGCCCTGCGTTTCCACGATCAGCTGCACCGGGCTGGGTGACCGTCCCCTGATGGCGCCGCCATGAGCTGGGCTGGGCTCTGCGGTGGCGGGCGGCGTCGGCCGGGAGCGGCTTGGGGATTTGTTGAACTTCTCGAAGACGACCGGCGTGTGGTCAATGATGTTGAAGAGGCTGGAGAGGCCGTCGTTGATGGTGGTGTGGACAGGGCTGTCCCGGGTGGTGGTGGAGCGCGCCCACGCCGACTCACTGTTGCCCTTCTGGGGGGTGGAGGGCATGGCGGTGGGGCTGTCATGACAACAAGAACCAGTAATTATTGCGATAAATGATAATGTAGTTATGAGACCATATTCAAATGATAGTTTGGTGAGTTCTTCCTATTTTGATCTTCTTTCAGCTTTTTTAGGGCCTCTTGTCACTTTAAATCCATATAAGCTGCTGCTGGCCACGCCGCCAAATCAACATTTACACTCGCAAGTAAAATTGGCTGCAAAAGATGTGCAATTATGCAACCGTACATCTTTAAAAAGCAGAACTGGAGCCTCCTGCACAACCAACAAGAATGTAGCAAGCGGTTTCTGGGTGGTAAGTCAACAACAAAACACTTGTCTTTTCCAGCAGCCATTGTACAGCACAGACAAAACCAGCTGACCAAATAAGCTGGAGTTGCACTTGGGTTGCTAGGAAACAGGCTAGGCTTCTGGGGTTGCTAGGTAACGGGCAGTGCCCTCTGATTTGTGACATTACATTCCAGAGGTTTTTGAAACCTCTCATCTTCCAGGAACCAAAAAACATTAATTTATTGCCATAAAGCAGCTGCGCGGTTTCTTAAAGTGCTTAGGTTGTTTTTAGAAGCAGTAGAGACCCAAATGAAAGCGAAATGTGAATTTTGAATTACAGTTCCCCTTCAATCATCAGAGTGGAGATCATCCAGCTCATTTTGATTTATCATTAATTGATTAATTGCTTACGTGGCAGCACGGCTGTTGTTTGGCGGCTCGTTCTTCCCGGACGTGGATGGCTTGCGCTGCAACTTTGGGGAGCCGTATTTGGGCGAGCAGCACGGTCGATCGAACTTGCTTTGCACCACCGGCGAGTACTGCACCTTCCTCGTGCCGCGCGACGGAGACGAGATGGGCGTGCCGCCACCTTTCGGGGTGAGGCAGCGGTGGGGGCTGCTGGTCAGGTTCCGCAGCAGGTCCGTCTGCAGGCCGACGCTGATGGTCTGGGTCGTCTGGGTTCCTCGCGTGGTGAAACCGTTGGTCTGGCAGGCGGTGTCGCGCACCGCCAGCCCCGGCGGGGATCGGATGGCATTGCGGACGGAGATGGCCACCTCCTTCATGTCGTCGCTCAGGTTTTTCTCAAGCTGCAGCTCCAGAGAGGAGGCGAAACCCACAGTGGAGCAGATGGGGGACGGACTGGGAGACGTCCGGAGTCCGCCGCCCTCCAGGAGACACGGCCACCGCGGATCGCTGAACACCTCGTCTGATCCCCCGGCCTCTCCGCCCAGCCGCTGTTTGCTACCCTTTAGTGCTGAAACAATTCATCAGATTAGTAGAGACAAATCGATTGTTGAAATAATCAGCAAATAATTTTGTAATCAATTAATTATGAGTGTGCAGGAATTAATTTATTTTGTTTAGCCAACAAGTTGTTTCTTCAGACATTTATTGGCATGTAAAGTTTGGTTACGCTGCTCTTGGCAGTTGGTGGTTACCATAGCAACCAGTAACTGACAGCTCCTCCCCCTTTTGTCTGTTGCCGTCGGTAACTGTGTATTAGAATCAGCTCTGTGTTTTCTTTAGAATTATATCTGCCAGTTCAACTAGTACTTTTTTAAAATTAACATTAAAAAGTTAATTTTGTAAAACAAGCCCATGTGTCTTGCTGAAAAGTTACTTGTAAGTCAGTTTTGTTTTATTTCAAGTGTATTAAGATATTTGTACTAGAAACTAGACAAAAATACTTGGTTACATTTTGTGCTTTTGCAGTGTCGTCCCACTAATTATAGCAATAAACTATAATATTATTATTTTGAAACGATTATCGAACGATGCAGTGCAAAAACAAAATGTTATCGAGTACTTTTGGTTTACTTTCTATTGAAAATATCTTAGTATGTTGTTGTTTGTCTTTATTTCTGTTACTCTTCCTCTGTCCAGTTTAAATATTCAACTTGTTGAACCTGTAAAAAAAACCATCTTATCTTGTCTTAGTAACTGGCGTATACAGAGGCTTCTGTTGAAAGAACAACACACTCAGAGTCGTAATTAACCTAAACTGTAAAAATATATAAATTATGAATTTAATATAAAAAACCAACCTTAATTGGCATAATTCTAATTTCACTCAGTTCAAATTCTGTTAAAAGAAAATCTCCTATTAAGTAGGGCTGAAATGATTCATCAGATTAATCATGATGAATCAATTGTTGAAATAATCTATTTCAGTAATCGATTAATCGGTGCACCCCTAGTAAAAAAATATTTTTATAATAGTTACACACATCAGAATAATTGATAACTAAAACAATCATTAGTTGCAGCCTCAATACCTTTGGAATAAAGCAGATCCGGGTCCTGGGTCGCGGTTCGGTCTGCCGCCCCCGCTCTGGTAGGACTGTGGAGGATGGGAACCCCGTAGTGCTCCACTCCGACCCCGGCCCCGGGGCCCCTGAGCGGGGACTTGTGGCAGTGCTCGGGGCTGCTCAGGGTGCTGGTGGTCAGGGTGGCACTGGTGGTCAGGAACCAGGAGGCTGGCGGAAACGGGTCGGACCCGGCCTCCCCCTCCAGAACCGACCGTGGGCCGGGGAAGCCCCAGCCCTTGTTGCTGAACTCCTCGATGTACTTGAGGTCGTCCGGAGAGAGCGGCGGCGTGACGTCGTCTCGGTCGGGGCCGCCAGGGCGTGACTTGTCGGGGAGGAATGGCGAGCTGTCCATCAGCCGCTGGAAGTCGCTCATGGAGCAAACAGACTTGGCTCTGAACATAAAACACATCAAAAGCAATAAATTAAACCATGAGCAAGTAATAAACCATCACAGTTGGGTAAGAACTAGTTAAATTTACTTAATTACATTTACATGAGTAACTAATTTGAAAAAAAATACTTTTAGTAGTATTTCTACTACTCTGTACTTTTCTGTTTTAACATTGTCTGTAATAATTTTGTAAACACCTGTGCCAGGGAAAAAAATTTGTATCATTCTTGAACTGAGGTCAGGGCCACACATGATCAGTTCAGGGGTCGCAAATGGCCCTCAGGCCACACTTTGGACACTCCTGGGCTACGGGCTATTCAGAACATGTTCATTAAATGTTTTTGGATAAAATCATTCTAAGATAATGAGATTTTAGTCTGCTCAGTTATGCCTATTTTGATCTCCTTTCATCTGTTTTAGGGCCTTTTATTGCTTTAAATTCAAATAAGTTACTTCTGGCCACACCCCCCACTCAACATTTACACTCACACAAAATGGTTGCAAAGAGATTAAACAACGGTACATCGTTGAAAAGCAGAAGCATTTTCTTAGAAATAATCCATCCATCCATCCATCCATTGTCTGTTCACCCTTGTCCCTAATGGGGTCGGGAGGGTTGCTGGTGCCCATCTCCAGCTACGTTCCAGGCGGGAGGCGGGGTACGCCCTGGACAGGTCGCCAGTCTGTCGCAGGGCAACACAAAGACATACAGGACAAACAACCATTCACACACACACTCACACCTAGGGAGAATTTAGATAGACCAATTAACCTAACAGTCATGTTTTTGGACTGTGGGAGGAAGCCGGAGTACCCGGAGAGAACCCACGCATGCACAGGGAGAACATGCAAACTCCATGCAGAAAGACCCTGGCCGGGAATCGAACCCAGGACCTTCTTGCTGCAAGGCAACAGTGCTACCAACTGCGCCACTGTGCAGCCCCCTTAGAAATAATCTCTTTTATTTATTAATTTTATTAATTATTTCCATTCATTACAATTGCTTGTTATGTTTTTGCTCTTTGAGATCTAAAGATATAAAGGGCATTATAAAAATATTTTTATTATTATTATTATGACCAAATGTTCTGGAACTCCACTTGGGTTGCTAGGTGACGAGTGGAGTTCCGCTTGGGTTGCTAGGTAACGGGCTGGGCTTCTCTAGGGTTACAAGGTGAGATTTGTGACATTACATTCCGAAAGCTTTTGAAACGGCTTGTTTTATAGACATGACAAAACATTTCATATAATCCTGAAAAACCATGAACTCATCTCCTTTCCATCCCCACTCAGGATGATAAATAATCCTAACACAACCCGTTTCATTCTTTCCTTCTTTCTTTCTTTCTTTTTTTTGTAAACCAAATGAACCCTTCGTAATATTTCAAACTTGGCTGAATTATTTATAATCATAGCAGTGTGGATCCCTGTCCTGCTTAAAAAGAAAACCCCAAATAAAAGCCACCAGGGACAAACTGTGTGTCACTTCTAGTAAAAGCAAACAGAATCAACACAAAGTGTCCCAAGGGGCCGTCGTGGAGGAAGGAGTGAGAGAAATGCAGTAAAAGCCTGGAAACGACAACCAGTCAGGCTGAATGGGGTTTGACTTTAACTCCTACCTGAGGAGACTTCCACCTTCCCTCATCTCCTCTTCTGGGTATCCAGGAGCGCCGTCACCCTCTGAAATCTCATTCAGAGCCTGAAACAACAGATGTAACTCTGTTTACACCCAGCAGGGGAGGCCAAACGTTGGCAAGAATCCCAGAGCTGAAGTTACTCTGCGGCCATATTGTATTAGAAACTTAAAACAAAATAATTATGCTGTGATTTTTTTTAATGCACTCAGTAACAATTTAAACAAGTTTTATGTTAATGAAACAAAGTGGCAGTTTTGTTGTCTTAGTAAAATGAAGACAGTTTTATAGCCTTTTGGATATTTTCTTTACTTTATTTGGTCTAGAAAAGATATTTTTCTAGCAACAAACCCTTCTTTTATTACCCAGTAACACCAAGAATTGATGTTAACTGAGCAGGAATAAAAGCTGGATTTTTGTTACTAAAAACTGGGTGGTCAAAGTGGAACTACAATTGTCACAATAATAAATTTTGCTTTGTGCCCATAGTTACTGAGATAAAGATATTGTGATTTTAATGTGACAGACACTTAATAAACTACGTTTATTAGCGCGGAAGGCTAATAAACTTAAATTATGTAAAAAAAAATTTTAAAAAAAAACAACACACTGCAACTGGAAGACATTTTAAATATCCAAAATAAAACACATTTAAAAACATTAAATAAAATGGAAACACAACTGAAATCATGAATAAAATGATTTATGTACAGAGTTATCTTCTTGAATCAAGACCTAAATGTAAAACCCAATCAATAACTTTATAAAATGTTAAAATATAAAAGAAATAAAAATATGTACTTATGTATATATGTACGTTTATGCAAAACCCAGTAAAAATTAAAATGTATAAAATTTAAATATGTTTAAAAAATGTATACATTTTTTATACAAATTACAAAAAAATAACTTATTAAATATAGAAGTATACATGCCACGTATTAATTTTAATTTCTTTTATGTATGTGGCCCACACCTTTATGAAAATCATCTTGTGAGGGATTGGGTAATACTTTTATATTACCGTACGTTAGCTTCAGTGTAAAATTGACATGCTAACCTCGTTCATGCAGGGGAACCTCTTCTCGCTCTCCAGTCGGCAGGGCGGCGGGACCTCCAGGCCACTGAGGGGGTCCAGAGACAGCGCATCCAGGAACAGGTTCTCCGTCGGGCCCTTCAGCCTCACGGCGGCCCCCTTCTCTCCCAGCAACGCCTCCGAGTCTGAGTGGGAGCGCGTGGGGGGTGCAGGCACTGGAGTGGACGAACAGGGGGACGGAGGAGCGTGAGGGGAGCGCGGGACGCTGCACGGGCTTTCCTGAGGTGAAAACACTCCTCTGTGGGCTAAGCTGCCATCTCTGATGTCGGGGCCTTCGCCTCGCCTGCTGTTCAGTTCCCTTTGCATCTGAACGATTAAAGATAAACACACACATCAAAATAACTTGTCGAAGCCTCTCTTGATTCTCCATGAAGAAAAGTTTAAAAATGGAGAAGTACTGCCAGTTTTTGCTGGAATTAACTAATGATTATTCTGATTGATTAATCTTTGATTATTCTGATGACTAATTGAATTTAAAAAAACGGTACAATCTGCATATTTTTCATTTGAGCCTTTTTTTTTACACAATATTAGAAATGCACAAAAAGACACAAATAAATAATGACATTAATTTTTAAAATAAGAAAATAAACATTTTATTGCCCAAAATGCAATAACAGTGTTCCTACAAACAAATGCTTGATCATATGTAGCAAATGATGCATCTGCAGGTAAAAAATATTTCTGACATCAACATTTGAAAATCTCAGCCCTTTCAGTTTGACTAAACATAAATACAGTGCAAGGACAACCTGCTGATCATTTTATAGATTAACCAATTAATAATTGGACAGCAGAAAGTGATTTCTAAGAGTTTTTTAAATTATTTTTTACACAGAATTTGAACCAGCTGAAGCCAAAGCTATGCCACTTGAGCATTTCTAGATAAAATATATTTACAGATAAACATATATATATAAATATATGTTTTTGTACATTTTTGACTTAATTACTGCTCTGAGTCTGTTGCTCTTTCATCAAATGGTCTTTTTTGAGTTTGTATATTCCATATTAATCAATTACTAAAGGAGTTGAGAATTATTTCAATAATCGATTAATCATGATTAATTCGATTAATCACTTCAGTGCTAAGTTTATGCAAATATTTCTCCCAGAAAAATTGCCATGTTCCAAATCTATAATTTGCTCAACTCATTAATTCAAAAGAAACAAACAAAGAATTGATTAATCAAGATTAATCCGATTAATCGTTTCAGTCCTGGTTCTTTGCGATGTGAATTTTGCAAATTAATTTTGCGATGGTGATGTATCTCCGATATATTGTGTAGCCCTACAGTGTGGCATCAGATGTGCTTTAAAATCTTTTAAACCCTCAAGATTACTTGACTTAAAATCTGGATTATTTATGATTGCATTAAAGAAATAAATTATGGCAATAATTTCAAACTTGACAGTCATGATACTCTGTTAATAATTACAAAAAATTTTATATTATTAATAATAATATGTTCTGGTTTGTCATCTTTCAGTTTGTATAAGGATACTTTTACAGTTAAAACCTTTGTTATGTGTGAAAGCTCTAATAAACATTTATTTCCCGTCATTTTTTCCACTGGCTGCCCTGTCGATTTTTATTATCTCTCTCTATGAACCACATAAAACACGGCGCTGCTTTAAATTAACACCGTGGGCTGTGGCCACATAAATACAACTATTGATGCTTTAAGTAAATAGACTCCATTTTTTTCTAATTTATTGATGTAATAAGAGTCCCTTAGTAATCTTTAGGGTTAAGAAAGAAGAGCCAGCTTATTTGAGCATCTTTAGGCTAGCTTTAGTAACACATTGCTGAATAATGTATCTGCCTTTACTGCTTCATATCTACATTCAGTGGTGCATCAGCATCTTTTTTTAGCCGTGTTAAGAGAGCTGTTTTTCTGTCCCCTGCTTTAGATGATAAAAGTCTCACAGTGCTATCATGGTAATGATGCTCGTTCTGCTGCTTTTTGCTTTGACCAGCAGCCACAAAACAAAGAGCGAAGCATCCGGTGAAACTGAGGGAAAAAGTAAATCCATTATTCAGTGACCCTCGGAAGCTGCTTTAACCACAGCAGGGATGATATTCAATCTGAGAGCTTTGTCTTTGCTTCTCCTCTCAGATTAATTTGTGATCAGCTGAGACAAAGTCAAAGACTTCAAGATTTGATTTGGTTTCATCTGTAAGGCTTGAAAATGTTTCTATATTTCATCATCTTCATTTTAAAAATCTATATTTAGTACTGGATGGATGGATGGATGGATGGATGGATGGATGGATGGATGGATGGATGGATGGATAGATGGATGGTCGGATGGATGGATGGATGGATGGATGGATTGATTCATGGATTGATTCATGGATTCATGAAAGGATGGATGGATGGATAAACAAATTGATAAACGGATGTATGGATGGATGGTTAATGGATGGATGGATAAACGGATGTATGGATGGATGGACAAACGGATGGATGGATGGATAAACAGATGGATGGATGAATGGATGGATGGATAAACAGATGGATGGATAAACGGATGGATGGATAAACAGATGGATGGATGGATGGATAAACAGATGTATGGATAAATGGATGGATGGATAAACGGATGGATGGATGGATGGATGGATGGATGGATGGATGGATGCTGAGTTAATGTGTTTAGATCTTTAACCATCTGTATGTCTGAATGAAACCCGTTGCCATGGCGACGGGACAGTAACGAGGATCTTCCTGCTGCCGTTCAGTGAACTGAACTTACTGAACCAGCTGAGCTGCATCTTCTACAGTAACATCCAGAGTTCTCTCTTAAATTCTGGATGTTTCTCTCACTTGGTTAGACTTTGGTCAAGAACTGGGTCAGTCCCAGCGACTCTCACCCGGTCCATCTTCCGGCGGAGTTCCCTCATGCTGCCGTCCCACTCCTGGCGCTCCCGGTCGTAGCGCTCCTGGAGCTCCGCCCTCTCGCGGCTCCACCTCTTCTCTCCGTGCTGCAGCCTCCAGCGCAGGTCCAGAGACTCGCTGTGGCTCTGGGCCAGCAGGCGCCGGTGCTCCTCGCGCTCCTGGGTCAGGGCCCACTCCGCCTCTCCTCCAGGCGGCTCCTCTTCGCCTCCCTGAGCTTCACCTCGCACCTTTTCACCTGCCTCCTCCTCCAGCTGCTCAGACCAAACACACAGACAACTGGGGTAGATTTTAAGAAATATGACACCTGAGACAGGAAGATGTGTGGCTAAAGAACAGAGAATGTTGTTTTTGTCATCAGAGTGAAGACTAAAACTAGGACTGAAATGATTAATAGTGGTTAATCGATAACTTAAATAATCGTCAAACAATTTAGTAGTCCATTAATCATTAACTGACTCAAAAAAGGCCATTTTCTTGAAACAACAACATATTCTGAGCTGGAATTAAGCCAAAGCTATGCTATAACTTATATAATCATTTTAGCTTCATCTAATTCCAATTCTGTAAAAAAACAACAAACATACAAAAATAAATCCCCTTTTAAGTAGGACTGAATCGATTAATCAGATTAGTCATGATTAATTGATAATTTAAATAATTGCCAACTAATTTTGTAATCAATCAAACCTCACATGGCATGGCTTTAGCTCCATCTGGTTTAGATTCTGTACAAAAACACCTCCTTTAAAAAGGACTAAATCAATTAATTGGATTATTCGTGATTAATCGATTAATGAAATAATCATCAACTAATTTAGTAATTGATCAATCGCTAACTGATTCAAAAAGGACCATTTTGCTGAAGGAACAACATACTTAGAGCCGTAATTAAGCCAAAACTGTACAAAATAATACATTTAGCATCTAAAATAAAAAAAACTTTTTGTGTGTAAATATGTTCAATTTCAAATGGAACATCTGGTTCAGATTCTGTAAAAAAATAATCTAATTTTAACTCTGACTGAATAGATTAATTGGACTAATTGGATTAATCATGGTTAACTGATTATTGAAATATTCAACCAGTAATTGATTAATCAGTAATTGGAGAATACAGACTCAAAAAAGGGAATTTGCTGAAAGAACAACATACAACATATTCAGAGCATATGACTTAATTTGTCATTAAGTAAAAACCGTTTTAAAAAACACATACAGTTCGCATTAAAGATAAAGAAAAGAATGTGGTGTGTTGTTGAATTTTCTGCAATAGAAATATTTATTTTCTAATTTCTAAAAGGGATTGAATTGTTTATTTACATACTTTAAAGCATTTAAATACTATATGAAATAAGTTTACATGGTTAAATGAAATGTGCAGAATGTGCCAATTTATTTATTTATTCAATTAATCGTCAGAATAACAAGTCGTGGTTGCTTTGAAGCAATCCAATTGGCTGACAGGTTTTAGCTTCGTGCCACACTGCCCCCTATGGGTGTGGCATGTTTAAAACCACTCTCAGATGGAGCTAAAGATTTGTATGGATTAATGTGGATGAAAAGATTTATGAAACCGATCTCGTGTACAATAGTATTTTTTAAACGATGTGGCGGATATTTTTGTTTTTATAAATATATTTATACATGTGGACAAGGCCTGTGAACTGTTCCAACATGTGATGAAAGTCATGTTTGCTTTTTATTATTTTCTTTCTGCTTTTGTTCATGCTAAAAACTGGTCTTAATCTGTTCCAGTGGGAAAAAAATGCACCACAGGTTTTAGATGAAAACAACCAACATACTGTCTGTTGGGTTGTGACTGGGCACCTCGGTTCATTTCAGACAAAACGCAAAAGCTGTTCTCCTGACTTTGTTCTATAATCCCTCTTCTCCTGAGAAAGAGACATGCTGAATGAAGGACTCAAAGGTCCTGCAGAAATCTTCAAAGCTGCAGAACAAAAAAAAAGGGTGCAACTTCTAGTTTTTTTGTGATCTTCAGAGAGGCTTTGATCCACCAGCAGAACGGTACAAACCAGAACGAAGTGTTTCAGCGATGTGAGGAGCGTCTCAAGGCCGCTTGCATAACTTTCACAACTGTTTGCCCTGCTTATATTGCAGCTATAAAACTCTGTGAGGCTTTTCAAACAAGCCATAGGTCAAACTGGACCTTATGTTCACATCTAAACATACAGGTGAGGGGCGATTTTCATTTCCCCTCCGCTCTGCTGAGCTGCGTAATCATGATGGGTAAAAAGAACATTTCAAACAGCTTAATCAGAACGAAGCAGCCCGGAGCGAGCGAGCCGACATTATCAGATGAAACTAAGCACATTAGTTCTCAGTGCAGCCCTCAGCAACCTCTGCACTGTGGGGGGATTGAACCGTGTAAGAGCCGTGCGGATTAGAAGTGCGAGAGTTAAAAAGATAATCTTCTTCCAATAGCTCAAACTTCCTAATTGGTTCCAAAAGCTGCATTTTCCCGTTTTTTAATCAGATAAAGCTTAGAAGAGACTCCATTCTGACACGGTGAGCTTCAGATTGGATCTCCGAACGCTTTGGTCCAACGGAGAACATGTCCTCCAACTGACTGCAACTCTGCAACTCTACAGGAGGTTGAGTTGCCGGATCGATTTAACGTGGGTTCAGTCCTTTCTGGGCTTTTCTTTCCCAACCAATTACGCAAAATTCACATTTTGAATGGTTTTTCTACTTCTACTTGGGTCTCAACTGCTTTTAAAAATAATCCAAGTGCTTAAAAACAGCTTGCCATTTAAAAAATACCTCCAGAATGTAACGTCATAAATCATCAAGGTGGTTACCTAGCAACCCCAGAGAAGCCAAGCCCGTTACCTAGCAACCAGAGACAAACTCCAGGACGTTCGGTTAGCATATTTAAAACAAATAAGGAAATAAACATTTATCGCCTAAAGCGCATTAACAGCTTTTCTTTAGAGTACGCTTGATCATTGGTTTTGGATTAACCAGTTAATAACTCGACAGCAAAAGATTTATTTTAATTTTTTGACAGAATGTGCATTGGGTGTAGGCCTATCACAACAAACAATAAATCAATTAATCGCAAGATAAATTAATACAAGCTCATTACTTTACATTTGCATAATTTATCATTTCTCTCTCTTCCTACAAAAACTGGTCTTCATTCTGATGCATTGGTCTCAGCTAGTCCTTTTCTAAGGACAACTTTGTTTATGATTTATAAATTTAAAAGACTTTATAACTAATTTTATCTGCTGTTTCTATTGTTTTGTTTATTGATTTTGGATACTTAAAATGTCTTCCAGTTCCAGTGACAAATATTCATTAGAATTTAAAGTCTATTGATCTTTGCAAATGTGCACCATTACATTACTTGAAATTGGTCTCAAAACAACAATATTATCATTTATAAATGAAACTATTTTTTTTATAGTTGGGTGAAGCTAAAATTAGCACTTGAGAAGCAGTGGGTAGAACATATCAAGGTTTTTTTTTTAATCTTAAATGTAAAATGTCCTCAGCAACAACATTTAAATCAAAATTAGGTTTATTTTTAATCATTTCAATGCAGCCTAGAATGGCTAACGCACGCAGCGTGTTCAGATTTGGCCGTCACGCCTAGAAGAGGCAACATGTTTCCTGTCCTCTAACTGTTTACTGAAAGAACAGCTTTTTTCCACCAGATTGTTGTGCTCCTTTAAAGGTGGGCGGTGAGACGCCATCTGTACCTGGGCGGCCTGGCACTTCATCTCCGTCCACTTGACCTCCCAGGCGGCCTTGTCGTTGGCGTACGCTTGCTGCAGTTGGCACCGCCTCATCTGCTCCTCCCTTAGCTCGTCTCGAAACTCCTCCAGGAGCGATCGCAGGGCCTGCAGCACTCGCCTGTTCTCACCAAACTGCAAACAGACAACCAACACTTTAATTATTTTAAAAATAAAACAGCAACATTGCACACAGGAAGTTTGCATAAATATTTAGACACAGAAGGGAACAAAATAATGCCAGAAATCCTTTGAAATCTCAGAGTTGCACTGTAATAAAAGCTGAAATATGATTTATTAGCCTTGCATGAGAACTGAGCAGCTTGGATCAGTGGTGGGTTTTGCTTGTGGTGGTCCTCCAGTGGAGAGTACTCAGTACCTGGGAAACCAGTTATCACCTGGAGGTGTCACTACAGGCCTGGTGGCTCTGTCAGCCTTTTCAGAAAAATTTTAAATGAGCTCAGGTGCAGGAATGCCTGAAGCTGCCATGAAAGTTCATGACCAATAATAAAGCGAAGGCTAAACTTAAATCCCTGGTGGTTTGTATTTTCCAGGCACATAAAGCCATTTTATAGCACAATCAAGTAACTATGTTACTTTCAGTTGTTATAAAATACATCAAACTTGAGTTAAAAGAAATCTGACCCCTTGAAATTAGGCCTCTGTCTCCTTAAGAAGCTCCTGCTCTTTTTGGCACTCTGCCTTCAGCATGTCATCACAACAATGCTCCTCCATTAAGCTGTTTAAAACCTTCCTTAGGATTGTTGGACTGAGAATCAGCTCATATAATGAGGTCAGCAGATCTGCAGTTCCACCAGGTGTTTGCTAATTGCTGCTGCCACTAGTCTGGAGGAGCAGACTGGGGGAATCAAAGGGGATTGGCTGCTTCAAACAGCAAGTCAAGACAACTTCTTTCAAGTGAATGAAAATGAATGGCACTCCTGGATTGACAGCTTTCCAAACTCCAACTAATAGCACATCAACTAGCATTGCACCTGGGTATTTCAGCTTCGCAAGCCACATTTTATTCCAAACACTTCATAAATGCTCTACAAAAAATCTGTGAATAGTAATTTTCTGCAAATAACTGAGTAACGTCGCACAGAAAAATCTGTGAATGTACTACCGTTGGTACAACATACTACAGCTTGCACACACTATAGTTACTCAACAGAACATTGTACGGATAAAATGGAAAACTACCCACAGGACCATGAAGTGAGATCTCAGGAAAAATCCTCTTCATGATGCGAAGAGGAAAAAAATCAAAAGCTTCTACAAAGTTAAGCACTTCAGGGTGATTAATAATGCATCTAGACTCCCTACATGTACAGGTTTTACGTTACAGATAGGTAAAGTGGGCGACTGGGAACTAAAAGCAGATCTCTAAGAAAGCTGAAAAAAAAATCCTGAAAACATGTCAGCTTCTTTAAACATCAAATTTAACCGAGACGCCAGGATTTGATTTTGGTCTCAATAAGCAGAAAACTGGGTTTATCCAACATATCTGGTGCTACTGGGTCAGAATCTGCTTACTGCAATGGTTCTCTGTAATCAGAAGCATCCGAATATTTTTTACATAGAAATGGAGAATAAAGTACAAGTGAAGGGCGCAAAACGCATTGATTCACCAATTTGAGAACAAGTTAAATTTTCAGGATTAAGTGCAGCCATGTTTCTAAATTGGCTTAATCCAACCCAATTTCATGACAGTTTGTGTTTTATTTAATCTGAGCTGAATATCTCATTTAAATATTTGTGACTTTAACACAGAATGAACTCTGCAGTTAAGCTTTTTTTAATTTGCAGCAACAAAACATGGGTTTGTGATCTTTAGGGTATTTTGACAACACAGCCTAAATTTGGTTCAATTTGGGACAAAGTTGTAACATTTGTTACATTTACAGCTGGTCTGGTTCTCTTTCGCACTAAACTGAGTCAAACCAAAAACTTTGAAAAATCTGTTGCCCACATGTCCATTTTAGCTTGCAGCTATAAGCTACGTTAGCTAAGCTAACTTTGCTAGTTCGGCAGTGACTAATATTTATCTTAATGTTACACAGAGGTGGGTAGAGTACTCAAAAACTGTAATCGAGTAATATGGACTATGTAGTTTTATTGTTTATAAGTTAGATAGGAGTTGAAAGTAGTTCTAAGCTTGTAGCTTGTTTATTGTTGTCATAGCAACTGCCTGCAAAGATGGCTGTCAGTTACAAAGTTTTAACTTTATCTCAAAAGTAGATCCCTCAGTTATATTTATTACTTTTATTTTTCTTTTGCTGGAGCAGACCCTTTATTATTCGTATTTGAATGTATTTTTGACTCTTTGTTAAGGAAATAATATAGACGAAAAGTTATACATTATTTTAACTGACCAATTTATGTATGTATTTATTGAACTTCTGTTTAATGATTTATTCATTCTACTTTGAAGGTTGCAAGACCTTAACTCCAACACTGTCAATGTGGTTTTTCTTTATTTTTATTATAATATTGTGATATTTGTCACTGTATTAAAGATTCCAAAGGTATGTTAATGTTATTTGTTAGAAATAAAGTAAAAAAAAGTTCACAGATGTGTGACGTCCCATGGGAACTATGTATATATATTTAATGTCCAGTGATTTAAAACGTGAGCGTTGTGGCTGTAAGCGGGTCGGTACCTGTCTCTGGTGCTGCAGGTGCTGGTCAGGGGACAGCAGAGAGACGGCGGGTCCAGTTTCAGGGACGTCCTCCGGCGTTTGTGCTAAACACGGTCTGTCATCTCGTTCTGCCTCCCCCTCCGCCGTCACTCCCATCTCTGGGAAACCCTCCAGCTTCTCCAACTGGAACAGATGAGCGAGTCAGGAACAGCCGTGCTCTGATTCATGCGCTCCGTTCTGTTTTCATAGCAACACTTCCTGCCACAGATTGGCAGCTTTTCCGAACATTTACAGTGACGAAGAAGACAGGCAACCATTGTTGAGTCTGGAGGAAAACACACATGATTCATATTCTGGACATTTACACACAAGTAGACTTAGGTGGAGTAAATCTGGCAGGAATTAAACTGAGAAGGAAAGCAATACTTTCTGAAACTGTACAGTGATTATTATGCATTTCAGATAAAAAAAATAAAACTCAAACTACTTCAGGCCACTCTCTACATGGCAGTTATGGCTTGTTGAAGCTTATAAAGGGTATCTGTAGGTTTCAGAAAGTCAAATTTAAGACATAGACATGAACTGCAAAAACACAAAATCTTACCAAGTAATTTTGGTCTAGTTTCTAGTGCAGATGTCTTAGTACTCTTGAAATAAAACATAATTAACAAGTAATTTTTCAATAAGATATAGGAGCTTGCTGTTTTAAACCAATAACTCCTTAATATTGAATAAATAAAAGTACTAGCTCCATTGGTAGATTATGTCACTTTTAACAAGACAATTTTCCCATGTTATAAGTGAAGCAAAAAGCCAGATAGATTAAAAAGAAAAAAAACCTTGTTGATAAAAGACAAACACTTTGTGTTGTACCTAACTTTTTCCATTTTAAGAAGATTTTCATTTGCTAAAGGCGACCTATTATGGAAAATTCAATTTTTTTTCATATTTTTAACATTTCTATTTGGGTCTCTACTGCTTCTAAAAACAACCAAAGTGAATAAAAGAAAAACAATAAACATCCAGCCTTTTAAGTATCTGAAAAATAAGCTGATTCAAAAACCTCCAGCTTGTTGAGTCTTAATCGACAGGCACTCCCTTGTTACCTAGCAACCCCAGCAAACACCACCCTGTTACCTAGCAACCCCAGCAAACCCCACCCTGTTACCTAGCAACCCAAGCTGATCTCCAGCTCGTGTGATCAGCTGGTTTTACTGCTGTATAACGGCTGCTGGAAAAGACAAGTGTTTTATTGTTGAGTTACCATCCAGAAACTACTTGCTGCATTCTTGTTGGTTGTGCAGGAGGTTCTACTTCTGCTTTTCAAAGATGTGCGTCTATATAATTGCGCACCTGTTAGCAGCCATTTTCACGTGTGAGTGTGAACATTGACGTGGATCGTAGCCAGCAGCAGCTTATTTGGATTTAAAGTAACAAGATGCCCTAAAACAGCTCAAGATAGGCAAAACTAAAGTTTCATTATCTAAAACTGATTTTGTCCAAACAAAATGTAATGAATATGTTTTGTTTTACCTATAAACCTACCCTAATCTGTTCAAGGAAACATAGTAAGTCACCTTTAATTAAAATCTCACTCTAAACTTCTTCTGCTGCAAGTGGTCCAAATTTTTACCTTTACAAACATTGAATCACGTATGTACACACACACATACGTTCCTGAAGATCATTAAATCAATGCTGCAGCTTTAACTACAGCACTCAGTTTTCTATCAACAGAGATTTAAACAGCAAAGGCCAAACTTTGCTCAAGGATGTGATCTCCAGGAAATCCTCTGAACTAAAAGCAAAACAAAACAAGAATCTCACAGACTGCGGCTCCAATCAACCAGAAACCCAGGAGGATAACGAGCAGAAGTGGAACATCGACTGCAGAATCGACGAGTCAAACAGTAAACGGAGAGACTCAATCAAGCCTGGCAGCTACTCGGCTGTCAGACCTGCAGGTACACGAGTCCCAGTGGAGACAAGATATCTCCACCATTGGAAACGACTCAGGATCAGATGCTCGTTTTTTCATCGTCTTTACTGCTTTGGTTTTAATAGCCGGCAATCTGATAGACTTTAGAAATAATCTGCACTGAAATCAAGAAACACGTCCTAAAGTAACAAAAACAACACGTAGAATCCAAGCACTTTTCAAGCATTTCCATGTCCCACTTTGGAGTGAAAAACAATACAAATGAACTAAAAATACAGTTTCACTATTATATGATTTCATTAATGTCTGTTATTAATATTTCATGATGGAATTTTACATTCTACTGCAAGGAGAAAACTTTTGAGACAAACACCCTTTAAATCTGACTGGTCTGAGAACAAAACAGAAATTTAACAAAAAAATCCCCCAATTTCAATAACGTTATTTAATGTATAAAATATTAGAATTAATTAATAAATTAATATTTATTTAAATTATGAAGATCAATAAGTAATTGAGAAATTAGGAATAATAAATATTAATTACACTGAAATAATCCAAGCAAATGGTGTCGAGGTAAATTACCTTCCTGCTCAAATTAAATGCATAAACACAATTTACAAAGAAAATTAGGAAAGAAAATCTTTTAAAAATTACTGATATTTAGCAAATAAAAGTAATTTTGGTAATTAAACTGATCTAAAAATAAAAGTTAAATCTGATTAACTTAAGACAGAGACACAAAAATGTGTCAGTGTCTTTTTATAAAGTGTATGAAAATATCTGGTTTCAGTTGTAAATTATGTTTTCCAAATTTAGCCTTTTAATCAAGGGCTGGATTGCACTTTATTACCAAACTGCACAGTTTGAATATCAAGAACTTTCAAGAACTATATACAAAAATCAAGCACTTTCCAAACCTTGAAAACACCTAATTCAAGCACCCTGAAATTCACTCAGTTGATTGATCATTAAAGTAAATGGTTTGAGACTTGCAGCAGACAGATAATCGTCTTTGTTTGTATTTTTGGGAACAGAAGCTGCGTGGCTCACGTCGGGAGCGGCGGTCTCGTCTCCAGGGTCGCCCTTGCAGCCGAGCCTCCAGTGCAGCAGGATTCCCCTGAGCTTCATGTAGAAGATGATGGTGTTGCGTCTGAACAGGCGCACCTCCTGCTGCAGCAGCGCTCGCTCCTGAGCCCAGGGTGCCTCGTGGCTCTGGAGGCCCTGAAGCTCCAGGCCTTCACGCTGCTCCTCCTGCCACAGAAAACCATGCTGATTTATACAGATTATTAAGCTTTTATTAAATCATAAACCAGCAGAAAATATATACATTCATAAATATCTGAGGCATATATCAGACATGTATCATAAATCTTGACATTTTAAATCACTTCAAGCTTCTCTTTGTTGACGAACTGTATGAAGATGGTGATTTAATTTTTCAGTAATTCTTAGCAAGCTAGAAATGTTTAGTTAACTTCTGATGCTCTCCATTGCACACTGTGTTGATGCTTTCATTTTGAGAAAAAGGAGTATCACATGAATACATTAGATGGAGATACAGTATGTTACTACACTAAAATCTCTGGAAAAAGCAGGAGTGTTTCTGAGTTTGAAAAGTCAAACCTTTTCTAGAAAAAAAAAAGAAGAATTTTTTTTAGATTAATTGTAGAAGTTTATAGCAAAGTTAAGAACATTTCTGAGTTTGAAAAATA
Source organism: Xiphophorus couchianus (assembly GCF_001444195.1). Classification (NCBI taxonomy): domain Eukaryota; kingdom Metazoa; phylum Chordata; class Actinopteri; order Cyprinodontiformes; family Poeciliidae; genus Xiphophorus; species Xiphophorus couchianus. Next base: position 22,580,910 of record NC_040233.1, read on the forward strand.
ACAAAAATTGCTAGAAAAAACTTGTACATTTTGAGAGAAATCGCAGAAATTTTCTAGACAAAAAATCAGTAATTTCTGAGTTTCAAAAGTGTAAATCTTTTCCTTCTCCACTGTTTGTTAAAATTATGCTTAAATCTTAAATGAGGAGACAAGTAATCTCAAATCAATGTTGCATATCTGTCTGAGTTACATTATGGACCCTTTGTATGTTGTTACATCTGGAAAACACTGGAGGGCAGAGAGACGATTCTTTTACATGCCGTCCGTAGCCGCGCTGCTACGATAGAACCGCCCCGTTAATTAGACGAAACCTGGAGATGTTGGTATTATTAATTTAGTGCTATGGTTTCACAACAAATGGGAAAATCGCACAGAAAAACTGTTGAAGAATAACTCAAAACCACTTTTTCCTCGCTCTCTGTGTCGGCTACGTTACACACAGACTTGTTTCCATAGCAACTGACAAAAACTTATGTTTCAGGATTCAACACCAAAAAACACTCACACATTTCCCTCACAAAGGTCAGAACATTCAGTTTGTTATAGCAGCAGTTTTTTAGGCTTGATGTTTATTTTGTGATTATTAGTAAGGGATCATTGTGGGAGATTAGCTACCGCTGCTATTAACTAATCCAACACAGCGGTGGTTGATTAGCTAGTTCAAACTCCTGCTCTACAGATGATCGGTCAGAGTTGGTGTGTATTTTGCCTTTTTTATTTTTTAACTGAACCAGAACACATCAAATACTGCATCACATCCACATGTTACGGTTTTCAAAGTCAAGCCAGCATAACTAAACTACTTCCCTCTCCCTCGCTAAGTTTTTCTTAATTAAAGTATTTCCTGATCTTGTTATCTAGTCGTCATAGTGTTAGCTATTAGTAGCAAAGCAATGCATCCTTTTTTTCTTTTATCAGTCGTACATTTAATATTTAGCACGTTTACTGATAACTTAATAGATAAAACCAATCCATTAGCATCCATCTCTGTTTTTTTATCTCTCTGAACTAGTACTTTTTGGATAAGTCAAAAAAAAGAATCAGAAATATCACAATTTTGTGATGCAACACTAAAGTAATACTTTGAAAGTACCAATACTGAAACTCATGCTATGCTATGCAGATGCTCTGTCTGTGCCAAGGAAGATTAACTCACTGCAGCTAGTTAAAGTGGCTGGAACTGGCATGGAAATTCAACTTAACTTCTGACTCATTCAGCTAAAAATAATGTATTAATTATTTTTTGGGAAGTCACTGTTTATTGAGCAATGAACTTTCAAAAACTTTCATTCGAAAATGACAAAAAACAAAAACAAATTCAAGACAAAGGTCGAGTTTTTGATTTAGGAACAGGTATCAGTAGGTAGTAGGTGCAATTTATTTTGCTTTTCCTTCACCAGAAAGATATCATTAAGTTGCAACATGCTTTTTAAAGTTGTTCATACTTTATTACATCATGTATTGTTCCAGGTATGGCAACTAAAATTGTGATTAGAATATAAATACATATACCTATCTGCATTTGATTCTTCAACTAAGCACTAATAGCCTCAATTTATGGGTTTCTACGGCTATTCCAAATGTCATTTAAATATTAAAAAATATTAAGACCACTACACCACCATACAAACCCATCCAAACTAAATTCAAAAGCCTTTACTGGCTCAGTAAAACAGTAAGTATCGTAGAAAAAAGCAGTTTTACCAAATTTAATAATTCATTCCTCTCCTGCACATTAAAGTGTTTGTTATTATTTACGTGCAAAAAGCTCAACCTGCACAAAGTGGAACAAAGTCTTCCTTACAGCCTTGCTTTGTCCAACTAAGGTCCAAATCTCTGCGGTGAAATAGACCTGCCCAAGGTAAACTGTGATGTCATGGCGTACCTGAGGCAGGTTGCTGCCAGGCTCCAGCTCCTCTGTCACTGCTCTCATCCGTCGTTCGTGATCCAGACGAAACTGAACCTCAGCAGCCGCCGTATCCCGGTGCTGAACCCACAACAGCACAAAAAGAAAAACTTTTATTAAGATCCAGGCAAAGGTTTTACCACAATTCAAGTTGCGCTTAAAGGCCAAAATGAGAATTTTCTTGCTGATTTTATTTGTTGTTTTTGGTTTATTCACTGCAAAAGAAACCACCAGTTGAGGAGAACTTGTCAGATAACTTGCTTAAGATGTTTTATTTAGTTTTACTAAATTAAAGTATTTGGTACTGTGCTGTTTTTAAAGACATGCATCTTAGTTAATTAAAATACCACTGAACATTTATAACTAATATATGGTGGCATTACACAGAGAGAAACTTATTTCAAGCAATTCTTCTGTCAATTCTGATGAATACGGCAATGCAGGTAATCAAAACCCAAACGTCAGTTTTTCAGAAAAAATTTAGATTATACAAGACAAAAAAAAAACAGAACTTAATTTTTGAGAATTTCTAGCTAATTTTAACTCTTTTCTTTTTGGCACAAACTACTCTCTGTTTTTTCCATCTAAAATGGCCCTAATATGGCGATAGACTGGATGTTAATTTTTAAAAATGATTAAAAATGTGTGATTAAACAATTTATTAGATTTTTTTAGAAATTCTCATCTTTCCTACAGCTTTCTTGGGCTCCTATCTGCCTGTAGGTGGACCTCCAGGCGCCCGTGCCCCCCACCTTGAAAAACACTGACCTAATAGTTTTCAGAGAAACTGAATTTTGGCCGTTAATTAGCTGTAACCCAAATATGAAAGTATTTTCCTATGCCATTTTAATTTTTTTTTAGATGCAAATAAATGTATTTCTGATCAATGCTGTAGGTTGAATAACACAGCTTCAGCAAGAACTTCTCTTATTTGCTTTTGCGTATTTTTATGAATATGGATGTGATCATTAGTGTTTAAAAGTAATAATCACATAGTTAAATTCAACCCACAGAATTAATGTTACATTTTTAATTTCCCTCTCTGCACCTAATCAGTTTGCGCCGTCGGTAAATTGAGCTCCTCGGTTTGTCCTGACCCGGCATCACCTCCCTGTCAAGCCCAATGTCAAATGAAATGCAAATCACACATGCTGACTGCGCAGTGCTAATCCTGCCATATCCAAGCTGCTTTCCCATTCACCCATTCATTTATTTCACCCCACAGATTAGGCTGCTGCTGAAAGCACAGGAGATGAACAAAAAGTCCACACGAATGTGCTATAACCGTGACTACAGCAGCAATGTGCCGCATCACCACTGCCAGCATTACGTAACTCTATAAACACAAACATCAGCTGGTGATTATGAATGGCCTCAGCGTATAGAGCTAAGACGTTAAAAACAAGAGATACATGATATTTATGGTGCACAATGTGTATTTAAATGTTTAGTTTAATCAGTTGAGTATGGCAAGTGAGTCTGTTCAGTGGTGAACCGGCGCCAGGGGGCATCGCTTCGCTTCGGGGTGAAATGTGTGCAGACTCAGCTCTGATACCTCTAACAGTCACATCAACAGCAGATTTTAGCTGCTGAAGCCTTGAAGGACAAAAAACTGGCAGCAGAACAACTAATCCCAACTATCACTGCATGTATGAAATGTAAAACCAAACAAATAAAAAAGAGATAAAAATTAAACCATCAGTAGATATGGGGATGTGACATTAGTAAATGTGACGGGAATGTATGGAGAAAAATAGCTGTCAAAAAACATGAAAATGTATGTACAAGCCAACGTGTGCTCTTTTTTTCTTAAGGATTTCCTTCACAAACAAAACATATAATCACCATTACATATTTGATTTGACATATTTGAAGTTTTTTTCTGCACACATTTACTTGTACATACACTTTTTTTGACAGAAACATCCTCCATAGAGGTGAGATTGTGTTTATAGTCAAGTGATTGTTGGTTGAATGTCAAACGTGATAAATTTCGGGGACATTTTTAAGGTTTTGTAAGAGAGTTAACTGAATTTCACCCTATTCAAACAAAAAGCAAAATTTAAATTACACTAAAACTAATCACACTGTAAAAATGACACAAAACAAGTCTGAGAGGCTATAATATTTGCTATTATTAATAATAATAATAATAATAGTTTTGGGTCAATTTGGACACCCATTTCGACTTCTTTTTTTCCACTTAACAGGTTTGTATCCATGTAATTAACCGCTGCATACCAGTTAATTAAATATTTTGATGAACTATAACGATTAAAAAATAAAAATATGTTTAACTGTAAGCTTAATTTATTGCATATTTCACAATTTTAGAATTTATAAATGATATATATAAACTATTTCCATTGTTTGTGATTCAGATCCCTGTTTGGGCAAGTTGATTTATAAAAATATAGTTTTATTTTCAAAGTGTGAAACGTTCCCGAAGCTTGCACGAAGTGGCTCGTAGTCAATACAAAACATCATTTCCATATATAAAAAAATCAACAAAAGCATAAAAAAGTGAAAGAAGGAACTACTGATAATACATAATAGTATTCATAAAAGTTTAATACAAAACATTTGAGCTATTTTAGTTTCACCAGCTCCCAAAAATAACTTCTGAATATTGACTTCACAGCTATATGCGTAAATAATGTGACTGTGGTTCTCAACATGTGAATTTTAATTTGTGAACTTTACCTTAACTGCTAACTAAAAGCGGTTACACATGAAAATACAATTTCTATGTATTTTTTATAGCCGTTAAACAGATAATGGTTAATTTCTTCCTGATGATGTTGTGCTGCTGTGTCACTTGTTTACTCTAAATTTAGAGTTTATCAGCTAATGTAACTTTCAAATAATTAAAATAATATGGCACTTAAATTCTAATCTGCATTTCAAAATCCAAAACATTTTTTGGGGGGGTTGTTACTCCTGTAAGGTTAAATCAATATGCATAACATCCATAACACTGGTGTGATCAGGATTTTCCCCATTAAAAGCCTGGCGGGCCACCAGGCTTTACTTGACCCCCCACCAGGCTAAGCATTGTTTGTTTATTTATTTTAATGCTCCAGTAAAAGTGACAGCAAAGACGGGTTTTAATATATATAGTAAAACATCAGTAATCTTTAGCAGACAGTTATCCATTTTAAAAAGATAATTGCATTTGATTCTGTATACAAAACCTACAGAAATACCAGCTTTATTCAGTGCACTGCTATATTCGCTTTGTTGTTGGTGCTTTATTTCCAAAATTTCCTGTTAACTTTTAACATTTTTTAACACAAAAACACAGTGGGGCAACTAGTAACTAGTGCCCGTACCATCGGGTTTAGTTTTTGGGGGAACTCCTATATTATGTAAGCTAAGCACAAATGGTGCTAATGTACGTTAGGTTAGAAATGGGGTTGACATGTTGGCCTGGCGCCGCTCTTGTGGCCACTGGCGCCAAGTGTCTTGAATGAGTTCTTGTCCACTGGCGTCTTAACGGCTTGGTTTGGTTTCCATATCTTGTCTAGTAAAAATACGTTGCTTAGGCTCAATAATGTGGCAAACAAGATAATTGGAGTGAAGAAAGCCCAGCTCCAACAAATATACACCCATATTAGCTCTCTCAGGCTTACTCTGAGAGCTAAGGCTAAACTGATTTTTAACATCCAGTCTAGAGAGTTCGATCTTCTTCCATCTGATCACCGCTTTAGGCTGCCTAAGATCAGAAATCAGCGAATTAGGGGTTTCTTTCATTTCTACAGCCATTTCTGAGCTTAACCTCCCTGGCTTCAACTGTATCCAAACCACTTTCTAGGTTTTATTAAATGCATATTTTATATTCATAGTATCTATAAATGCACTAACAAAATAAATGTGATGTTTTCCATTTTCTGTGTATTTTGGTGCCTACTGCAAACCAAGTTCCCATTTCCCAAAATGAATAAAACTGAAACTGAAACTGTATGGTGGCGGTAGGGTGAACTCAAATAAAAATCTGCTTAGGGCTCTGAAAAAGCTTGGGCCGGCCCTAAGCTTGACACATGCACCATACATAAATGCACTTTAAAAATAAAAATAAAAAACTTCTCTAATTTACGGCAAAATACCAGCAGCTAGCTGATGGAAAATGACAAAAAAACCAAAACATTTTCATCATTTTTATTAAGCTACAAAGATTTCCCTCCCTCACAGAATCCCCATCTTATTGAACTAAAATATATATAATTATTATTTTGATCCATGTTTTTGGAGGAAATAGATTGTGCTTACATTTACAATACACTATAAAATCCCTCTCCCTACATATGGAGAGGAATATAATTTTAACGTATAAATACGGTAAAATACCAGCAGGTTGCCAGACGTTTGACGTATAAACACAGATTTTACCAGAATGGATTTCACCAGAACAGTAACATTCTGGCAACCACAGCCGCTGGTATTTTACCGTAAATTAGTGACTTTTTTTTTTTTAAGTGTATGTTAAGCATTAAAAGCTACAGATTGTTTTGAAATTCTACTTAAAAATTCATTAAATCCTGTGGAGCTTCATTAGGCGGCTGCTCACTCTAAGGTGAAAACTTTAAGTCACATTTTGCTCTGAATCATTTTAGTTGAGGGAGCAATTAAATTAAAACAGCATCCGTCTCAAAATCTGTTCAGATCCATGTGTTAAGACCTGGCAGAGGGCCTAAACTGGTGGTGATGTGGAGATATAGAGGAGGGAAGGAGGGAGGAGGCACTGACCTCTAATCTTAAAGCCAGGGGTCTGTGGTACATGGGGAGTCCCGTGGCTCCCCTGCTCTGGGCCGGGCCCCCAACCTGGCTCTGGGGCTCCACGCCTCGCTCCTGTCCTAGACGCCACTCCAGCTCATCCCTCTGAACGGACTGTGAGTGACATGGGAAGGGAGGGTAAAGGGGTGGTGGCCGTGGTAAAGGGGTAGAAGGGTGGGCAACGGGTACAAGGGATGGCCGTGGTCATGATGAGAGGTGGGGGGGGACATGTGTGAAGTGGATTGTGGACAAAACAGACAAAAGACACCAAATAGGGTAAGGGACCAAGGAAAGAAAGCAAGCAGGAGGGGAAAATTAAAATAAAATAAAATGATAAAGAATATAAGCAGGAGAGGGGATGCAAATAAAAAAAAATCAACTAACAGACTAAACGGTGTGGAGAACGGTCAGACTAGAGTACGAAGAAAAGCGCAAAAAGGAACACCAACTTAAAGATGACGGCGTATGAGAGAGATGAGAAGAGAACAAGAATGAGGATGAACAAAATCATGGGCTGAAACATCTGATGGGAACACAAAGAGGAACAAAGAGAGGGAACCGGGGGGAAAAGAATGCAAAACACTTGTTATGAAGCGCATGCAATGAGGGATACATGAGTCCAAACCAACAGCTGAGAAATACCACGGAAAATTGCAGAGCGAGAGCTAGCACGCTAATGGTTTTTCTAACACATGTCAGCGCACAGTCATGTGTGCCACAGAAGCAAAAGTCTAAGGAAAGCATCTAAAAGTCTGTATGAAGCAAATTATATCAGCATTGAAAAATTCATAGGCGTTTTATTTGACATTTTTGAGCACAAACCAGTTACAAGCTATAGAACCTCTTAAAGTGTTAACTGTGTTAGCATGTGCTAACGATTACTAGCTAACAATAAAGCTAAAGCTTCCCAAGACAAAAAGCCTTGCTCAATGGAAAGAAATATTAAAAGTATAAAACATACACGAATTCCTAATAAATTTTATTGTAAAATTACATACCTTGAGACTGTGGTAGCATGTGCTAACGGTTACTAGCTAACCGTTTGCTAAGACAAAAAAGCATGGAACAAAGGAAAAAAAAATTATATAGAAATTCCTAATTATTCCTCTTTTTTAAAGTTGTAAGCAAGAACTCATTAGTTGCATGCCTTGAAACTGTGCTAAAATGTACTAACAGTTGCAAGCTAACAAAGTTAGCCAAAAAAACAAAAAAAAACATTCACCAAAGGAGTAAAAACTCATATCGTTCATCTAAAAATCCCTTAACATTTTTGTTTGAAAAACGATAGCTGCACTTTTTGAAGCTTTGAACATTAATGATTATCATCTGGCCATAAAGTTTTCCGAGACTTTATATACTTTTTCCAAATTAGCTTGATTTTATCCAAGGATTTGTTTCAAATATTGGCAAATTAAGTGAAAGTTTTATGACAAAAACAACAATATTATTGCTAATCAAAAACTACAAATGATTCAAACAGAAGACATTGTAGTTGCTATTTAAAGAAAAATATTTTTAGGGTAGTTATAGTAGAGGAAGTTATTTTGCATTTGAATCTGGTCGTTTTAACTGAAATGTTTAAGTCTCCGTTTAAACTTAAAAGTTAAAGTTGTTTATATCACACAGGAAGAAACATCAGTACAGATATTGCATTTACATTTCTGAGAATCTAATTCCAACAAAGTAAAAAAAAGTCGTCTACGAATTTTCAGCATATTTACTTTGACACAACCACATGAAATCACAAAAAAGTTAAAGTTATAAAAGGTGGGTTGCTCTGGTTTTAATAATTAATAAATAATTAATAAATATTTTTGTTAAACTTTTAAGATGTTTAAACAAGTTAATGTTATTTGCCTTACTTGAAGCAAAGCTTGTAGAAATGGAGAGGACTCAGTTTAATTTATTCCAGTAAAGTTCAAGCTGAAATAAATTTAAAACAGAGTTGAGTTGGCGTTAGATTCGTGTGGTCAAACAGCAAACATCAACAGATCTTTATGAGCGAGTAAGAAAGAGCCACAAACACCCGAGGCTAATAAATCAAATCTGCTCTTTCATGGGAGAATGTGTACATTTCTGTCTGAGCTGCAGTTTTTAGCTCATTTATTGTACGTAGAATTAAATAAAAACTAATGAATTTGGAAGATGTTGTTCTACATTTACTTTGACGTCTGATACTGGCAAGTGCTGTTATCACATACTACAGGTAACACATATGTTCTATTCGTACTATTACCATAACTACAAGGTTATTTGCAGTAATTCACAAAGGGTACGATTATTTATTTACCCAAAATATTTGCACCTTTTAACTTTCACCCCTAATTGCATATTCATTTGAAACTAAAATCAGAAACCTTAAGTCCAAGTCAAGACTTTGGAGTTTTTTTTGTGGTTAAAATAGGTTGTAACCATTCCTACATTCAGCTAAAAGGTCACATTAGCTAGTAAACAGTTTATGTTTACTATTAAAAACAATGAAAGCGTCTTTTGTTATGTAATACATAGGAATCCAGCGTACATTGTTTTCTAAAAGAGATTATGGCTAAATTCTACAATCAAAATAAAAATTACAAACTATTATTCTGCTGGAAGCTGAACCTTGCACACATGTCAGATTTTAGGTCTCAACAATTTGTTAAATCAAAAACATTTTCTGATCTTTGAATAAATTAAACATAATTTTGCCAGAGACAAACTTCATCAGTAAGCTCTAGCCATATGTCTACTCAAGGTTTTTTCAACGAGAATTCTCAAGACTGCAAACCACGTACAGGCACGTTTGGAGCAAAAAAGAGTGATAACTGTTAGTCCGCAGTGCGCAGTCAACATTACTGCTACCGCCTGCTGTCATGGAAACCATGGAATTGTCATAGCAACCATTTTGTTTTTCACTTCTTAAGGCCAAGCGTAATTGTCTCACTTGTGTGTTTGTTCAGAAAGCAGATAGTAAGCTTATGAAGTGAATTGGTCTGTTGTGTTGCTGTCTTTCATTATGATGGCTTTTTAACAGTTTTTGGAGATTGGCCAGGTTTATCAAATATCCTCACTTGAAACCAAATAGTCCCCAATCAGCCACGTGTGTAACCATACAAAAACATCACAGATCTGTACGCATTTGGATTTAAAGTAAATTTCAAATCAAAAAACAAATAATTAAAAATATTAAGTAATCTTTTTCCTACTTTTATATACAGTACAGAGCAAAGGTTTGGACACACCTAATGAGTTTCCTTTATTTTCATGACTATTGACATTGTAGATTCACACTGAAGGCATCAAAACTATGAATAACACATGTGGAAATATGCACTAAACAAAAAAGTGTAAAACAACTGAAAATACCCCTTATATTCTAGTTTCTTCAAAGTAGCAACCTTTTGCTGTGATTACTGCTTTGCACACACTCTGCATTTTCTTGATGAGCTTCAAGAGGTAGTCACCTGAAATGGTTTTCACTTCATAGCTGTGCCCTGTCAGGTTAATAAGTGGGATTTCTTCCCTTATAAATAGTCATGAAAATAAAGAAAACCCATTGAATTAGAAAGGTGTGTCCAAACTTTTGGTCTGTACTGTATATAAAGCCAGAAGCCATGTTGTTAAAATAATAATTTCAATATAATTGAAAATTTTTAATATATCACTTCTGCTGTTGAGACTCAAGTCTTTAAAGCCCGAGTCTACGTCAACTCAAGACTCGAGTCTTTGTTTTTGTGTGACCTGAGTTCAATTCAAATCGAAGGCTACGCTCACACAGCAGACAAATGCGACTCAAAGCCAATTTTTGTGCCCAAATGTGACTCAAATCTGACTTTTTCATGGTAGTCTGAGAGGCTCAATCCCAATATTCTCACCCCCCGAAAATATCAAATTTGTGCCACTTCCACATGTGATACTACATCGAATATGTATGCAATCAGAACAGCCATGTCACATCTTATCTGACTTTAACGTAATTGTTGTCAGACATGTGTCATAATTCTACATCAGAATAAGCCATACGATGTAAAACAGGGCGTAAACAATGGTTGAAAATTATAATTATGAAAATTATCAGAGAAGTGTCAGTGAACGTATCGCAGTGAGCGAACGTATCTTGGTTCCAACTACATAACCAAACAAACTTCTCTGCAGAAGTCGAGGTCAATGTGCTACAAACGGTCGTTGCTAGTAGTTGTGTTTTCTTGCGTAGTAGCTTCCTTCTTCTTGTGACAATCTTGTGACGTTACTGTCGGCTCCCATTACTTTAATATCGATTCCTAAACAGTGACAACCATTAATGTTAACCATTAAGGTTCTTACATTGTGCTTCCGCACACACAAAAATGTGAGATTGTGGCCGCATTTTAATTAGTAGTACAAACAACCACGCAAAAAAACAAGAAAACTATTTCGGTGGAGAACTTAACCCTAAATCTAGGAGTAGATCTGGAGCAGTTTCTTCAAGTTTGTTTTGTTTTAGGTCATAAATATAAAATTTGCAGTTAAATGTCTTTCAGAGAAAAATACATTATAAAGAGTATTGTTGTTCCTTTGGTGACTGTATTTATTGGTCAAATGTATTTTTTTTACAAACATCTGGACTAAGTACTGGCTATTAGAGAAGCGGTTAGCTGTGATTAAACCACCCAGCTTCTCCCAGACTAACCAGTAAATCCTACAGGTAGAGAAGCAAAGCAGGAACAAGTCATTAGACAAAATGAGCGTTCAGAAAGTTTTAAAACTTTCTCTACAAAGAAGACAGGGTTCTCCTAGTGATATGTGTTTAAAGATAGTTTGTTTTATTTCTAATCGGGTCTGACTGATTTGAAAAAAACACAAGATGTTTGCTTGATCATGTAGCAGAGAGATAATGAAGCTGCTTTGGAAAAGTAAACCGTACGGACATGTTTGCTTACACTGAGCTGCAGTAAAACATGGACAGAAAGCAGGATGCCAGGCAACAAGGTTCTTCCACAGGCCACTCATACAGCACCATGCAACTAATGTCACTAAACATGTTATTTTTTTCCCAAATTTTACAGTCTGTGTCTCTAAAAACACAATAAAGTTACCACTTCCCTCCTGTAGGTCTAAGTATGTGACATGACATACTGTAAAAACACAAAAGCCAAACCATTTATGCAGCAAAAAAAATTATAATCAGAATAGGAGTGGGCAATATGGATAAGTTTTTGTAGTATTAATGTGATAATAACAAAAATTCTAATAGAAACCGTATTAATTATTTTGCATGACAAAGAATTCATGACCAGCTTTTGAAAAACATTTCTATTTGAAATTAGCTTCTTTTCAAGACGCCACATACTTAAAGTGTGATTTATTTAACTAAAACTGCATATGGACACTTAAATTAATATATTTTATTGATGCTCTTGTGAAATAAATAGTAGAGAAAATAGTCAAAATAATATTTTCGTCAGTTTTTTTTAACATAACCTGGAATTTATCATCACAACAATAAATCATAAGAAATTTCTCACGATAAATAATAAACAATAAACGATACAATATATGCCCACCCCGGTTCTTGTTGTTCAATAAATAAGAATCTAGCGTACATTGTTTTACAACAAGATTTATGGTTAAATTCTACAATTGAACTAAAACTGATTAGGTAATTTCTGCTTGAAATTGTATCTTGCTCAGGCTAATTGACCATGTACACACATATCAAACCTTTAGTATTTAAACATTAACCAATATGGGAAATTAAAATACTAATATTTTCATCTTCAAATTATTCAAACATAATTTTATTGGACCAAAACTTCATCAAAAAGCCTGAGCCTAAGGTATATTTCCTTCATGTTTATTTCAACAGAACTGATATTTATTGATGCTCTTATGGGAAAACTGTGGAAAAAACTTTATTTCAAACATCAACTGAAATTTATAGAGACAACAATAAATCGAAAATCTCATCATGACAAGAAATGTATTATTACAAACTATAAACTATTCAATAATTGCCCACTCCTACTCTTATCATTCAATAAATAGGAACATACATATCAAACCTTTAGTATTTAAACATAAACCAATATGGTAAACTGAAAAACAAACATTTTTCTCTTTTAATAAATCAAACAATTATTTTGGACCAAAACGTCATCAATAAATGTCGTATTTTTGAATTCACTGATAATATTCTTGACGCTCTTGTGGAAAAAAACTGTAGAAAAAATAGTATTTTAAACATTAACTGGAGTTTATTGTCACAATAATAAATCAAAAATCTCATCATGACAAAAAAAATTCATCACGATAAACGATACAATCATTGCCCACCCCTAGATCAGAATAATGCAGCAGAACGTTAAAGATAAATCTTTACCATGCAACAAATTCAGAAGGAGGCCCAGAAAGTTGAGCCAGATGGAAGAAGCTGATGTGACCCGTTCAGTACTTACTCCATTCACACCAAGCAAACTCCACTCAGCGCCCCGGGGGACTGGAAGCAGGAAGGCTGCAGACAGTGAGTGCAGGGAGGCGGACAGGCAGGGCTGCTGGCTATGAGGATGTGCATGGAGATGCAGATGTGGATGCAGCGGCAGCAGGAAGCGATGGCGGTGGCAGTGGGACTGAGGAGAAGTGGTGTCTATTGCCAGTGTGGCAGAGCTGGGTGGCTTATCATGAAGCGACCTGAGACTGGAGGTCAACAGGGACCTACCACATTTTTGACAACATCCAATTTTTTAGGGTGATTTTGTTTTCCCTTCGCAATGAAACATTAAGGCTAGCTGTACTAATAAAAAGAAATAACACTTCAGCTTTAGTACCACATTACAGAAAGATAAATCTTTTAAATGATTCAGAAATGCTTAAACCTGCAGTATGTAACTTTTATAAAAATATTTTCACATTTGTTGAAATTGTTACTATGTTGTGACGGTCTAATGAGAGAAAATAAATGAAGCTTTCCCAGTGCTAACAAAAAGCTACCAATCAGAACAAAAAGGCGGGTCTTAGCGCTGTCAATCTTCTTCCCGTCAGCAGAGCCTATCGTGAATGCTAAGGCTACTTAGCATGTCCACTGATGACAGCAGATTAACAGTTTTCCAGTAACAGTAAGTAGTTTATCCACCATTAGCAGGTATAGCAGCATGTTTATGAGGTTGATTGACAGCGCTAGAACCTTTCACCTGGCTCTGATTGGTTGTTTTTGAGTGGGAGTGGTGCATTTCTTCAGACGGCAATAGTAGCTCTGGGAGAAGGTGAAGGAAATCAATCTTTTCACAGATTATCTACCTCATAAACTGTCACAACATGGTGACAATATTAACAAATATGTAAAAAAAAACAAACATATTTTTTTTATAGAAGTTACAAACTCCAACTTTAACCAAAGTGAACAAAACAATCCAAAATATAGATAATAATAATACCAATTTGGCATCAGTAGCAGGTGGCGGCAGATACTGATCGGATCGATAAAAGCGTGCTAAGATTGATACTTCAGTTTCTGATTCCATCTTGGAATTTTATTTTATTTTTGTAGTTTGTCAACTCTACCTCAAAGTAAAAGATTTTTTTACAGTAACTTAGGATTTTTGCAGGTTTCACCACCTCAGATTTAAGACCTTTTTAAGACCACTCTGAATTAAATTTAAGACCTGCATATTTTGCTATGCTCTCCATGTAATTAACCCCCAAAGTGCCAAGCTTTTTTGAACAGAATGCACCTCATATGGGTTGGCAACAGACACGAGCCAATAAATAGCGAAGACGAACTGGCAACACATTTGCACTAAACAAACGATAGACGTAAAAGACTTAGCAAACTAGCTAACAAGGTTATATTAGCGGCCTGACAGAAAAGTCCTGCGAGGAACTAAATAAAAAACTACTAGATTAAATAGTCATTGCAAGACAAAATTTTAATCATGTGACTAGTGCATTTGTAGACAATGTATTTTAATCTTTTAATGCTTTTAAGACATTCTAAAGCCTTAATTTTAGACACTTTAAGGATGTGCAAACACTAACTAGTGCAATACAAAAATTAGCACTGGTTTAGTGGAGAAAAACAATTAGAAAGTATTTTAGTTGCAATGAGTAATGACAGCGTCATCTTTCCAAATAGAACAGTAGTTGTAAGCTGAAATTTTAATAATTTTCTTGAATCTAACCTACAATGAAGCACTATTGAAACGTCATGAACCCATTTTGTTTAAGGACAGGGTAGAAAATTAATCTGAGACACTATAGTAGATCAAATTTTCCTCCAGCCTGATGAGTTTCCCTTTGTTGGGCCTGTCTGTGCAGGTTGCTGCTCACTGTTGTCACCATCTTTAATTAGAACTGATTTCTTTCCACACACACTGCTGACTCAAGCACTCGTCTGGTTGATTTTGGCCTTAAATGCTCCTCTAATGACTGAACACTTGGGAAAGTTTAATGCAGACTCAAATTAATTTAGAATGATTTTACCCATCATTAGCCAAATATCTGGATTGATCTGCTTCGCAAGTAAAGACAGGGACAAATCAATTTTGTTTCATGTTGAGATGATCCTTTTAAGACTGGAAATTGAATAAATTAGGGATGTAGCTAATGATTATTTTAGTTGTCAATTATATTGACAATTAATCGATAAATCTAATTAAAATAAACTGGCATATTCTGCAGATTTTCCATTTAAATATTACAAATACATTAGAAGATGCCAAAAAAACGCATAATCAATTTTCTTATATAAGAAACTGAGCATTTTATTGCCTAAAATGCAATAACATGGCATTCCTTTAGTGTACTCTTAATCATTTGTAGCAAAAGATGCTTCTGCATTTAAAACGTCACATGAAAAGCTCAGTGTTTTGTGCTTCACTTATAATTTGTTGATTATTTTTTATTAAACTATTAATAATTGGACAGGAAAAGGTGGTAAATATAAGATTTTTTGGTGATTTTTATTACATATTTTGAACTTGGTGAAGGTAAAACTGCCACTTGACGAGTTTTGGGTATAACAGATAAAGTAGGGTTTGCTTTATCTTTAATGGAAAATGTATATATTTTTGTACAGTTTTGGCTTATTTACTCGTCTTAATATGTTCTTCTTTCTGCAAATTACCTTTATTGGAGTCTGTATACTCCAGTTAAAGATTAATTAATTACTAAATTAGGTGATGATTATTTCAATAATCGATTAATCATGAGTAATTTGATTAATCGTTTAACCTCTAGTATAAATGTAAGAGCGTAAGAGAACTTTGCTTGAGCCGGTCATTAGAAATGTTTTTCCTTTTATGTTTTTACAAGTAAATAAAGCAGCAGAAGAAATGAAAATTAAAGTAAAAATGTCCCCTTGATCGAACAGAACCGCAGTAAAGTGTCTTGAACTAACCTGGAAGTCTGTGACCAGGTCTCTTCCGAAGGTGCCGATGGGAGAGTCGCGGGACATGGACGTAACCGTAGACAGGAAGCTGCTGGACTCTGTGAGGTTCGGCATTGGAGACAGATCGTCGGTCCTCTCTCTCAGCCCGTCTCCTACATGGTCCAGCTTCTCCATGAAAATGTGCAGTTCTGTACGGAAAGCCTTCATGCGAGTGTTGATGGTGTCCAGAACTTGAGTATCTGGTTTGGATCCGCCTTCCAGGCTCTCCCCTGTGGTCATCAGCAGCCTGCCTTCGAAGATCAGACTGTCTGTGTCAGTGATCAGACGATCGACGGTCTTCCCCAGCCGGTCGGCTTCTCTTTTCACGTTGGCGAATGACTCCCGCTCCTCCCTTCTGCGATTGGCGAGCTCAACGGCACTCAGGTCGCTGCTATCCAAGGGTTTGATGCTTCCCAACCCTGAAGTGGTTCCCGTTTTCTCAAACAGGTCTTCGGAGTCACTCTCTCCGCCAACTGGACCCTCCCGTTTTGGCTGCAGGAGAAGTAGTCGGCCCATTTCCTCCTCTTCTGCAGTCTCTCGGCGGCCGGCGTCACTCTCCGCGTCGCTGTCTCGAGGGCTCCCGGTGCGAAGGCCGAGGTGCGCAGCCAGGTCACAGCGCTGGACGTTGGATATGAGGACTCGGTTCTCGTACTGGAGCTTCATCACCTTCCCGCTCAGCTCGTTGATTTGCATCCGCGCCGATTTAAGCTCCTCCATCATCATACCGCTGCCCCCGTTCCCAGATTTAAACAATCCCACCTCACTGCCTTCGTCAGCGCCGGAGGTGCTGCTGGGGCCAAACTTGAAGCGATTGAGTTCAGACGTCAGCTGCCTGTTGTGGTCCTCAATCTCGGAGATGGATCGGCGCAGAAGTTCTGCTTCCTCTTCAACAAACTGGAGATGTCGCCGCAGCTCACCCGCGGACTCCAACGGGTCTCCGCCGTAAGGAGACGAGGGCATGCTGGCGAAGGGTTCCCTCCCAAAGCAATCTCTTTCGTACTGACTGCGAATGTCTTCGTTCTCCGCTCGCAGGCTGCGGTTTTCCACCTCCAGCTCCACAATCTTCCTCCCCAGGATGTTGGCTTCCTCCTCCACCAGCTTCAGGCGCAGTCGGAGCTCGGCCTCTCGAGTCGTATGAGGGCCGCCACCTGCGCACTCCGTCAGGGGAAGGGGGCTGTCAATGTCGCCGTAAACTGATTTGTACTTCTGCAACTCCTGTTCAAGTTCATCCTTCTCGCGACCCAGCTTTGCCATCTTCTTCCTCATGAGGCCGGACTCCTCTTTGGCGAACTGGAGCTGGCATCGAAGGTCTGCACTATCCTCCTGCGAATAAAGACAAGGCAGGTCAAGACTGGAGAATGGCAAAGTTGAGATTTTAATTGGCAGAGTGACATTTTGTAGCACAATCAAATAAGTTTAGTTGCTATATATGTCAAATATGACTTAAAAAGAAATATGACTTTGTAATTTAAAGTCTTGAAATTGGGTCTCTGTCTCTTTAAGAAGCTCCTGTTCTTTCTGAAACTGCACCTTCAGGAAGTCATCATAACATCGCTCCTCTATTAGCCCTTTAGCAATGTTTTCACCAACGTTTCACTGAGATGTAGCTCATGTAATGAGCTCAGCAGATGCACAGTTCCACAGGGTGTTTGCTAATTGCTGCCGCTAGTCTGAAGGAGTGCTCTGTGAGGCAGAAGCTCAGAGCCTTCAGAAACAACAACTCCAAATTTTTAGACTTGTGCTTTAGCGCTTTTGATAACTCTCAAAACATTTGGCGCACTTAGCTTCCCCTAAATAACATTTCCAGATAAATTATAAAGCGCTAATTTTTGTTTTGTAAACTTTTAGCTGAATAAAATTTGACATCTGTCTTGAACTTCTGGTTATCAAGTAGTTTATGTAATGTACATTTATATTCAATGCACTTATTTCGAAGTTTAGGCAGCAGTTCCATTTCCTCTCTTCTTTTCCACCAATAACTTTATTTAAAACAAGAAACATACAGGAACAAAATAAAACGGAAAATGGAGAACAAGATATAAACATAAACATGACATATAAGGGCGTTATTGAGCATGTAAATTATAATGTTAAAAATAAATATGTACTGAAGGATTGTAGACTTTCAAGGGTACAGACATAATCTAAATGAAAGTTTTAGCATCAGCTTCCACTAAAAACCATGTTGATTTTACACTTTAGGATTAGAGGAACTAATATTTAGGATTAGTGGTTGCGGTGCTGAAATAAATCACCTTTTCAATAATATTCTAATTTATTAAATGGGTTAGTTTGTGGAAGATGCTGATACTCTAAAATAACCAATATTTTCTCTTGAAAAATTGTGCTTTTTTTTACTCCCAGATTTCACCCTCAATCATTTTTATAAGGCTGACGATGTATACTGCATAACACAGTTCAAGTAAAAGGGATTTATTTTTACCTGACTCGAGGATTTCTTGTCCTTAAAAGCTTCCCTGCTTCCGCGTCGCCTCAGTGCAGTCTAAAAGAGAGAAAATAAAATTTTTAAAATGTTCTCCTAGATCATAAATGTTGCTGCAAATTAAAAAAAGATGATCAAGAACACCAACATTGAGACAAAAACCAAGTAAAGAACATTAATGTTTATGATATGATTGGTATTTGATTATTTTTGCTACAAGAAGCGTCAGAAATAAGATATAAGAGGGTTAATCTATGCAATAGGTTGTAGATTAAAATAACAGAAATGCATACTGGGAATTATCCCACATAAATACAAACTGAAAACATTTCCTGATAAACACGATGCGGTGTGCTCTGCTGCATGCTTTGCAACACGATGCTGCTTCACACCAACGCGTCCTCTCGCCTTGCATTGTGTGACACTTCCAAAAAACACCAAAAGGGAGGGGAGAAAAGCATCTGCCTGGCCAGCGTGGAAATCTGTCCTGCAGCTAATACTGCAGTGCACATCGCATGCAAAGCCGGGATAAAAAACAAAAAACAAAACAAGGCAGCCTTCTGCACGCCGGCTTAGCCTCACCAACTGATCAAATCGTTCAGATTTTGTCTTACATCATCATATGACAAACGGGGGGAGAAGATGGAGGAGAAGACAGGAAGGAGAAACCCCAGCTATAAATGGAGCTGCTGCCAGAGACAGATTGCTGCTCGGACGGTTATTTAAAGTCTGACGATCAGCAGAGCTTCCTTCTAGGAACCATAACTGGCTGTTAAACTGTCATGGAGCATCGTTCAGGAATACCTACTACTTACTTAAGATATGAAAAAAGTCATTTAAGTGTCAGATTTTCTCAGAAATCCTTTGAGTCAGTTTTTAGAATAGTTGGGTTTTTATGTGTCGTGTCCAGACGACTTTATACCTATAAGGAGGAAATAAAACCCACCTTTAAGGCTGCGATCACACTGCAGCCCTAAGTGGCCCAATTCTATATATGCCTTTATGCGACCTGTGTCTGATCTTTTTATGACAGTCGGATTTTAACACAGGTCGGACTTTGTTTTTTTTTTTTTTTTTTTTTTTGTCGAATGCGACCCAGGCCACTTGGATATCCGATACGTATCTGATCCTTTCGAAAGTGACCTGAATCCTAACGGCCAGGTCCAGATGACAAACGTCACGATGTTTATCAAGTCGTGATAAAGTCCCGCAAAAAAAAAAAAAAAACAACAACAATCATGGCGGACAATAATGAGGATTAAGTTGTTAATGTGCTGCTCCGGTCGGACAACAACTTGAAAATCGTTAGCTACGCTCCACCGTTAGCGTCCATATTTACAAACACTAAGCACTTCTTCTTCTTTTAATGGCGGTTGACACGCTCAGTGTTTTGTGTGACGTTATTGCGCCCTCTACTGCGCATGCAGGACACTTTCAGGTCATTTGCCGTTCACACATACTGTACAAGCGGCATATACTTGTATGGGTGAACGACCATGCCAAAAAAAAATCCGATTTGACCAAAAATAGGAATTGGGTCACTTTGGGCTGCAGTGTGAACGAAGCCTTAGTGAAATTGGAAAAATCCAATTTTATTTAGATGTAAATAATTAAACATTCAGAGTAGTGAAAGTTATGCATTATGTCAAAGTATATTGAAATTAAGGTTTCACAGAGATGAAGTAGTTTATATTACTTCATCTCAGGATTAAAGGACTAATATCTCAGCCAGATCTAGAGAAACTCATCCATGCGTTCATCTTCAGTCGTATTGATTATTGCAACAGCGTCTTCACAGGTCTGTCCAACAAATCAATCAAACAGCTGCAGCTGATCCAGAATGCTGCTGCTCGCATTCTCACTAAAACCAGGAAGATAGAGACCATAACACCAGTTTTAAAGTCCCTTCACTGGCTCCCTGTAACTCAAAGAATAGACTTTAAAATACTGTTGTTAGTTTACAAATCACTGAACGGCTTAGCACCACAATACATTAAAGATCTGCTGTTATTGTATCAACCTTCCAGACCCCTCAGGTCTTCTGGTTCCGGTCTGCTTTGCATCCCCAGAACCAGAACCAAACGAGGAGAAGCAGCATTCAGCATCTATGCACCAAAAATTTGGAACAAATTTCCAGGAAACTGTAAAACAGCTGAAACACTGACTTCTTTTAAATCTAGACTAAAAACCCACCTATTTAGGATTGTATTTAAAACATAATCAATTACAAATCTAATGATGGAACTTTACTTAATTTCATGCACTTTGAAATGCCTTGCTGCTGAAATGTGCTATACAAATAAAATTTGATTGATTGATTGATTGATACAATCAATCAATATTAAATATTTCTTTGAATTAGGCTGTTTAAATTGGCTAATGGAGTTGGTTTTGTCTAATCTCAAAATGCATTTTAAAGGCTGAATAAATAAGATGAAACTAATTTAACTTCTCCTTAATGCTTTTAAATAAAATAAAAATGTCCTGGTTGCTTTTTTAAATATTGTTCTGTATTTATAAAAGTCTTCCCTGCCATCCAAAATGGGCCAGAGTGAATCATTCATGGCCAAATGGATGGAAAACATGAGGAATAAAACCCATTTTATCCACAGCAGCCTGTGACTCACTTCCTGTTTCCTAAATATGGACTGAACTCCATTCCGTCACTTTTCCTCTAAAAGATTGGTTCTTTTTCTAGAACTTTGTCCATTTTTTGGGGGGGTTGAGGCGTGGCATGATAAACGACAACACTGCAAAAACACAACATCTGAAGTTTTTTCATTTAGTTTCTAGTACAAATATCTTAGTAAACTTGAAATACAACAAAGCTAACTTACAAGTCACTTTCCAGCAGCTTGTTGTGAGTCAATAATTCCTTAATATTGGTGAAAAAGTTCTAGTTCCACTGACAAATATATTCACTTACAACAAGATATTTTACTCATGTTATAAGTGAAACAATTGACAAAAAACTAGACCAAGATTTTGTGTTTTTGCAGTGAATGATTCCTTCTCTTTGCAGCTGGAACAATGTTTGCTTCTATTTCCATTCATCCATCCATCCAACCATCCATCCAACCAACCACTCATCCATACATCCATCCATCCATCAAACCATCCATCCACCCATCCATCCATCTATCCATTTCTTTTTGTCTGAATGTCTCCGACCAGCAGAGGACAATCACTCTAAATAAGTTGCAAAATAACAACACAGCAGTGGCTTTTACTTATGTTGGTACTTAGCATTAATTAACTGCTCTCCACCGTAATTAGCAGAGCCTCACAGACCAGTCTGTGTGTGTGTGTGTGTGTGGGGGCGGGGGGGAGTGTTGGCGTGTGGGTGTGTGTGTGCATGTGTGTGTGTTTGCCTCTGCTCGATTAGCTTAAACACAAATCACTGAAGCCAGAAACGATGCTGCAGATGCGGATGAAAACAGACGTTCCTACGATGAAAATGAGGAACTCTGTGTCACTCGGACCCGCCTTGAAGCTGGATGACATCACGCAATGACATCACCAGAAAAATATTTTAAAAATCCCCTCTGTGGAAAACATTTTGGGAGGAGTGAAAGACATTTCAGCTGCATCTGTACTCATCAGCTTGGCCTATTTATGATTTTCCTCAAAGAAGGAAGTTGCGCCTGTTAGACGGGGATTAAACGGGAGCGGAGATGTAAGGGGGTAAGTGGGCGGGATTAAAGGGGATTGTGGGTACAAAAGGCGCTGGGGCGGCCGTCAGATGCAGATAAAGCCTGACGGAGGATTCTGGCTCCACAGAACAAACGAGTCTCAGAGAGATAAGTCGCTCTGAAATGTTTAGAGGCAGATTATATTAGTGAGATCTGCATGAATGAGAGCTCAATCTGGCCTGTAATCCCTTTGAATAAATTAATTAATACAACACAACCCTGACTGAACACATTTAGGAGCCAAAAGGCCTCCCCTTTTGTTGCTTGATTTAATTTTTTGGGCCAATCCAAGGACACACAGTGGAGCTGCCGTTGCATCGAGATGGGTTATTTTTACACGGACGATCAATCTCTGGCTTGCAGCACCTGCAGTAGTCTAAATATATTTCATCTGGATGGCATCCATCCTACAGACACACACGGAAACTCAATTTACAGCTGAAAATGGAGCAAAATTATAACAAAACCATTAAAAACTTTGTTTATTCCAGCAATTCCACTGAAACTCATAGTAAATACCTTGGTTCCACAATAATTTAAATTTTGAAGCCGTTATTTCTGGGAAATTTGATTATGAAATGAAATATTTAACTGTTGCATTAACAAAACATTGGCTGTTCATACGGAGTAATATCTCAATATATTGATGGACAATTGAGTGGAAGGAAAAAGTCTGGTTGAAAACACTGGAATAAATGAGAAAAATACAATTCAATTCAACAAGTGAAACTCCTGTTGAATATCTCCCTTACAAGATGATATAATGTATTTGAAGCTATTATTTCTGTAAATTGTGATGATCATAACTATTACATTAGCACAATAAATGATCATTTTAAAAGGAGCTGGCCATTCACAGAAAGCTATATCCAAGCATACTGATTGATAGTTGAGTGGAAGGAAAAAGTCTGATTGAAACCTGTCCTTCAGTCAACTTAAAGATAAACATATTTTTCAAACACTGGAACAAATTGGAAAATATGTCAAACAATAAATGCTGGATAATCAAAAGCAAGAAATATGTTTTAGGAAGTCTCTGTAAGCCAAACTGCCCTTAAAAATAAATCATTAGAATGGAAATTATCAAATTCATTTCAGTTTATCATGCGATTAATTGATTAATTACTTAATTAACATGTGTTTATATTATCAGTCATTATGAGTTTCTCTAAATCTGTTGCCTAATCAGGAAGTCGTGGCGACAGAAACTTCTGAGGAAGAATCCAGAAAGCATCGTAAGCCGGGCGAAGCGTCTCTATTGCCTCACATTAATGGCTGCCCAGAGACACATTTCCAATGAATTTTGACTTCTTGCTGTCAGACTCAGCTAACAGAGAAAATTAACGCCACAGCAGTGAGGAAATTTACTTTGTTTTGTCTCCATTGAATCAGAAATGGGGGTTTTTACCCCTCCAGGGGGTCTTTTGTGGGCTCTAGTGTCCCTTAAATGAAAGTAGGCTGACAGGAAGGGGGGAAGGAGAGGGGGGAAGACAAATATCATCGGGTCTAGGAGTCGAACCAGCGACGGCCGCGTCGAGGACTCAAGGCCTCCAAACATGGGTTGCGCTATCCCCTAGGCCACCACGGCACGCCCCTACCAGAAATGGTTTTAAAGTAATTATTGAAATGACTCTTTCTGGCTTTTCACCTCAGTGAAGTGTGCTGATAACAATGAATGATGATTTTTTTTTATAGCCAGTATGAATTATTTAGTTTACAATTGGTACTTAAATGCAGCATCACTGAAAGCTCTGAAAAACTGCAAATATCTACTAGCTTACTAAAGAATGGCAAAATGTCTCGATTGGGACAAGCAGGGGATAAGAAATGTAGATTTTTGCAATACAAGGTTAGGAAAATCCACATTATTTCTTGACATGAAACAACTTAATGATAAATAAGCTGTTTGTTTCCACCATGCGTTGTGAATCAACGCATGCTGGATTCTCGCTGGATGCATGTAGAACCTATAGATCCAGGAAACACCGAATTCCCATTAGGACTGAACCTCGTTGCTATGGTGACCTTTGCCAGGATGCACAGGTTGTACATCATTCTGTACAGCAGAATGAAAACAACTCCCTCACTGCTCCTCTCCGCTAAGCCGACTCTGACCTCTGAGAGCAGACGTGGAGCATCAGTGAAAAAGACAAGGGAGCCTTTCATGGAGGAATGTTGCTCACGCTTTAAAAATCTTCCCAAACAACCCAGGAAGCTGATGGCAGAGGGCACGCTGCCACGCAGCCAACTGGCATCAAGGGAGCAGTGAAGAGGCACTTCATGACATGTCAGATTAATAAAACAGATACAAACAGGACGGAGGTAGTCATAAGATTTCCAACTACAAGTAAAGTCTCACACGACTAGACTGATGCATAAACTCCATGGAGAAGTAGAGCGAACCTCCGACAAAGAGTGTTATGATGGTAGGTAGTGGAATACAATGCATTATCTGAGACATTTTCTGGGTCATTTTTGCCTAATGAGCCAACACCGAGGCAGAAAAATTCTCCAATGAGTCCTACATCAGGTCTGTAAGCTTATTAGCAGGAAACAACAACAACAAAATCAACAATAAAGTTCAAGAGGAAAAATTGTGAGGGATACAAAGTATTGTTGGATGTGAGTGTGAACGTTGTGTCGGACACATTTAGAATGTACAAAACAGGTGAGTAATGACTTAAATAATACCGGCTTGTGAAAATCTGTCTTCAGGAAAATGCTTAAAAATAAACATTAGCATAAAAAACTGCTTAAATGTAAATACCGCAGTTACTGCAGCACATGTTTTTATGCTGCCATAGAGCTACCAGTGAAATTTACACACAAAAAATCAATCTACTACATTCACTTATTGATCTTTGATTTGACTATCAATAAGTGTCATTATGACAAAAAAATGGGATGTATACAACCAATTACCTTTGTGAGACGAACATGTGGTAGTTGCTGCAGATCACAGTTTCTTAAACTTAATCTCACAAGTATATATTAGCATGAAAAAGTACAGAGATTTGTTGATTTTGCGTGAAAGTCCACAATAATTTGACGAGGAATTCACTGATGTAATTTGTAAGAAAAAAAGCAAAAACTACTTTGAATTGATTGATAAAATAATATTTAAGCACACTGTTATCCTGACAGTTCTATTTATGTGTCCCTTTAGAGTCCATAGGGCCACATGAAAAAACTATGATGGGCCGGATTTGGCCCGTGAACCTTGGGTTTGACAATTGCTTTAAAGGGTTGGAGGGCTTTTCTTCTCATTTTATTGAGAAGATTTGAAAGATTATTATAAAGTAACATGGGGCAAATTTGGATTCAAGTACAAGTTAGTGGGTTTTTTTAGGCTGCCTCAAAATAAAAATAATTTGAATTAAAATTACTTACACCAACATTTCATTTTTGAATTTAAAATCTTTAGTCACTACAACCTCTTTTTCTATGCAAGTAGCATCCTGAGATTTGATCAATATTAGAAATATAGGGCCTGATCAGTTATTTACATAAATTGTTGCCATTTTTGGTCTCTTTTGGACTGGGCTTTTTTCACCCTGATCTGCAGATTAGACTCAAGTCCCAAATCTTGAGTCTGAGTCAAGCCTAAAGCTTTTAAAATTGAAGTCAAATCTATATTTTGTGACAAAAGTGACCAATTCCATGTCTCTGATTTGAGTCTCTATGTCACATAAACCTCATTTTAAGTAAAACATAGCAGGTAAAGTTGGAAGCTAACAAAGAATAAAGCTACCTTTTCCTCAGTCAGTGTTTTTATGCAAGAGAGTGTTTTGCTTGCATAAGTTACTGGCATGCTGGCAAACTGGTTATGGCATACTCAGAGCGTAGTGCTGACTCTGCAGATCCCACGGTGGGGAGAAAATTAGACGAGAGATGAGGGGAAGGCTTACACTTCAGTGAGCACTTCTGTAAGCTGCTTTAGCTTCTTTGAAATGTATAATTACAATCAGGTCCGCTTCAGGGTCCCATAATGACACGCAAACCGGCCACAACCATTTTTATTCTAAATAAACCCCTGACGGAAGCATAAAGGAGCAAAAAGGTTCAAATACAGATAAGGAAGAGAAACCTGGGAGCCACAAGGAGTTGTATAATTACAGGGAGGGGGGGGGTGTTGCGCAACAGCAGGTGCTTACGTGAAAAATTTGCAGAATGAGGCAATAGTTTTTATTAATCAAATTACTCTGTCAGAATAACAGAATAATGGAGTACTAAAATAACTATTAGCTTCAGCGCTAACAGACAATGATGCTTCATGATTTCATTCATGCAGGTCATGACAGGGTGAAAAAAAAAATAAACAAAGGCTCAAATGCATACAGTACATCTACTTCCACTACTCCAGTTCAGTGTATTTATGGCGTAAATTCACAACAAATGTTGCCTCAAGCCGCTTTATGAAAAATCATTTCAATTCAGTCCTGAAATATCAACCAATGTTTGATTAAGTCAACAATCAAACATTTGTCTTTTTCATAGAGCAGTAAAACCAGGTGACCAAACGTGCTGAGTTCCGCTGTGGTTGCTAGGTAACGGGTTTGGGCTCGGCTGGGGTTGCTGGGTAACGGTGAAGCGTCCACCGTTTGCGACTTAAACGGAGTGATTTTAGTAATAAATCATTTTCTAGACTTCAAAAAACATTAACTTAGCAATAAAACAACTAGCTGGATTTTTAAAAAGCGTTAGACTGTTTTTAGAAGCAGTAGAAACCCAAATGGAAGTACAAAAATGTGCAAAAAGTGAATTTTGAATTACAGTTCCCCTTTAAAAATCCCCCAAACCTTTAAATTTCTGAGCTGAAGATCAAAACTGTTGGGGTTTGCGATATGGATTTAGATTAGAATATGATTTAGATTTATGGTTTTATTGTGATAACGAGAAAGATTATGATAAAAACAACAATGTTTTACTTATATTTTAACTGGCTGTATGGCTATTCCCATGTGAATCATGCTTCTGGACTGCAGTTACTTAAACAATTAAGTTTTATTTAATTAAACTGCACACTGTAGCTGCATTTAATCCTATTTTCAATGTTACTGATATTCATTGAACAAACAATTGGAGAAAATTGTAAAAATAACTCTTCTGATAATACTGTCAGTTTTGTTTTTTATTGAACATCATTAACTGGAATCTATCAAAGCAAAAACAAATCAAATTTCTCATCACAATAAATGATAAACGATACAACACTGGAAACATGTTTCCCATCAAACAAGTGAATACCAATAGAAACTGCTTCAGTTTGCAGCACAAAGCTTGTATTTAACAGCGTTTTTAACTCTCAGCTATAAGCTCCAAGTTACTGTCTCACTTAACATATTATTGATTTATTTTCAGTAAGGAAATTCTCCCTCTGCCTCTTGTCGCTGCAACGGTGAACAACCACCCCGTAAAGCGGCGGCGTGTTAATTGAACGCAAACACTCCTGAGCAGACAGTAACGAACCGTCGCAGACGTCCCTCTTGGCTCGCAGTCCGAAACTGTAGCCGCTTGGTTACTCTGCGACCGGCAATTAAGGCAGCAAAACTTTTCGCGGTAATTAATGACGGGCGCCCATCACCTGTTGCCGTGGTAACAGGCGGTTTAAAACACCCAAATCTGAAGAAGAAAAGAAAACCTAACCTGAAAACAGCAGAAATGAGGTTTATTTTACTCAGATGGTTGATTTATTTAGTTGAACCGTTGCTGGGTTTATGTTTTCAGCTTTTTAAATGAACTCCACCGTGTTCTGTTTGAACCGTTTGAGTAGCTGCGGGTCTGACAACAAGCCCTGATGAGTCCAGAAGTGGCAGCTACGCCTCGAGGTTTTGGGGGTCTGACAAGGACAGTGCGAGGCCGGAGTAGGAAACTGGTAGAAAAAGGTCATCAGGACAAGATGGAGGGGAAAAAACATCAGCAAACAAGAACGTGACTAACGCCAGATCCAAACAGCTCTTGTACTAGCTTAACACAATACAAAAGTATTCAATTCAAAATACTTTATCCATCCATTTTCTGTTCACCCTTGTCCCTAATAGGGTGGGGTTGATGGTGCCCCTCCAGCTACGTTCCGGGCGAGAGGCGGGGTTCACCCTGGACAGGTCGCCAGTCTGTCGCAGGGCAACACAGAGACAGACAGGACACACAACCAGGCACACACACACACACACACCTAGGGAGAATTTAGAGAGACCAATTTACAGTCATGTTTTTGGACTGTGGGAGGAAGCCAGAGAACCCGGAAAGAACCCAACATGCACAGGGAGAACATGCAAACTCCATGCAGAAAGACCCCGGGCCGGGAATCGAACCCAGGACCTTCGTGCTGCAAGGCAACAGCTCTACCAACTGCGCCACTGTGGAGCCTTACTTTATTTATCCCAAAGGGAAATTAAATGTTGTCATAACTCAAATCATCCAAGTGTTTTAATACATTTTTACTTTTATCTACTTGTATCTAAAGGGGCAGTGTTGTGTTTTCCAACCACATAGTCAAGTAACTATGTTACCTTCAGTTGCTAAAAAAATGCTGTTAATTATATCAAATATGACTTAAAAGACTTCCTTGAAAGTGGGCCTCTGTCTCTTTAAGAAAATCTTGCTCTTTATGAAACTCTGCCTTCAGGAAGTCATCCGAACATTACTCCTCTGTTCCTCTGGGTCTACCCAGGTGTTTTGCACAGCTGAATGGTTGCCATGGAGACTAAAGGATTTCTCAAATATAAGAAAGAATTAAAGCAACACACCATTGATGAGGGAAAAACATAATAACAACATATAACATATAACACAATGTAAAGCTCAAAAAAGTCAACTTTACATGATACCGCCCCTTTAAAGGGCGGTATCATGTCCCTTTAACATGATCCTCACTGCTACTGGTGAGGATCTCCAGTAGCAGTCAGTCTTGCAATGAATCTGAAGATGCCTCTGGCTGAACACTGTTGATGTGACAATCTCATGACATGCTACTACTTTTTTAATCAATGTTAAGGAATTATTTAGATAAAACTAGCTCCTATATCTCACTGAAAAGTTACTTGTAAGTTAGTTTTGTCTTATTTCAAGTGTACTAAGATATTTTTACTAGACAAATACTTGGTAATATTTTCTGTTTTTGCAGTGCTGTTGTCCTTATTTGTATATTTTAAAGCATTTAATTTTAAAATGTATAAATGAATAACAACGATGAGAAAACACGGCACATTACTGCTTAAAGATGCAGGTAGGCAGATTATTTCTTTCCACTTTAGAGCCGGGCAGGTCTGAAAGGTCAGCTCCCAGGTGAGACTATGAGTAAACGAGCTGCAGGACGGCGAGCTTTCCTCAGCTTTTGTCTCTCATCCCACGAGGGACCAAAGGGACGAATGGAGGCCGACGCCGTGTGAAAGGCATCGACTCGGCGTCTCAGTCTGGAGGTCACATCAAACTCTGAAAAACTGGGCTCTGAAACCGGCTGAGGCTCTGAGCAACGCTATAAAAAATAAAAAATACGACGTGTTTTTTATTTGAGCAACACCAGCAGCTATAAATGTCGCTGCAACTCAGACGGGCCAAGAGGAGGGAAGAGCTGCTGTGTTTTCTGCCCGACTCGACAAGCCGCCAGGCATTCTGGGACGGCAGCGTTTGCAGCCAGCGAACGGCAGCCATAGAGGAGAGGCGGATGTGACTTATAGTAAGACATTTTTCCCATAAGTGAAAAAAACTTGCCAATGAAAATAGCATTCTTTCACCAATATTAAGGAATTATTCACTTAAGACAAGTTTCTGTATCTTGCTGAAAAGTTACTTGTAAGTTAGTTTTGTCTTTTTCAAGTGTAATAAGATATTTTCACTAAAAACTAGAAAGAAAAATGTGGTAAGATTTTGTGCTTTTACAGTGTTTGAGAAACTGGACAGCTTTTAAGCCCCAACAGAGGATGCTGGTTTGCTAGGTATCCAAGCTGCTGCTCCTGATGTTTTCCTCATGAATGGACAAACTACTGATTTAAAGTTTTTGTTGTGAGGTTTTGAGTTTCAAGAAATCTGGAATTTTGAGGCAGAATTTTAAAAAGAAAATTAATGTTTCTCCTGTAAAAAAATCACAAAAGTAAAATAAAATAAAAATAAAATAACCCCCCCCAACATTTCCAAGATGGTTTCTGTGGTGTAATTAAATCAGAAGTTTATTATCATCTGTTGTTTTTTATGATAATTACCAGCAGCTCAGAGAAGTGAGACTCGGATAAATAAAACTTTATTAACCTGGGATCATAAACTTGTATCTGGGTCTTTCCATCCGAGCTGCCCCGATGTTTTCTGCTTCAGACAATGGGGCATTATTCTCATCTCTGACAGGAGCTCTGAAAAACGAGAGGCCATGAGTCTCCATCTGTCTGCTAATGAGGTTAGCATTTTACAGTGGCCTCGCGGTTCACAATAGGAGGGAGGGGTTCCCGCTTCTGCACACTTGGATGAAAAAAACGTCCCAAAGGGAGAGGAAAGTAAAATTTTAAATGTTTTATCAACAAAGATTGTGGAGCTGCAGTGAAGCTTAACTACATCTAAACCCTGATGGACTCTGCAACAGTGTGTCTAAGAGCAACAGCTACTGGGTACAGTCACAGTTTCTGAAGATGTCCAGACTTATATTGCAGATTTTTGGACCTAAATGTGTGTGTCTCTGTCTAACACACCTGAATGTTTCATTCTAACACGTTTGTTTTTCAGTCAGTGGGTAGAGAATCCAGAAATTTACTAAAGAGTAGAAAGTACAGCGTAGCAAAAGCATTTTTTTTTTCAGAAAATATACTCAAGTAAATCTAATTAAGTAAATGTAACTAATTACTACCCATCATCCATTTTAGATGTGGACCTGACATCTTTCCTCCTTCATCGACTCTTAGCGAGAACCACTAAACTTTCCCGACTATATTTCCTTCGATGCAACGTTCCCCTCTATTTTATCGAAGGCTCTATTTTCCCGACAGCCCGTTTCTTTCCTTCTGCTTGAAGCGGAGGTGAGGAACGCTGTGAATCCGTCAGAATTACCGCCTGCCAAGCTGCTGTCAACCTCCCTAAATATAACCGCTGAAACCATTCGCCACGCTGAGGAGAAGCTTCCACAACACCGGCTTCTGGGCGAAACATTCTGATGTTTTGAGGTTAAAGCTGCGCCGTGCGCTGCCAGACGACGAGGCATCTGTCGCTGCCACTGATACGGCGGCGGTTTGCAAACTGAAAGAGGTTTCGGTATTTTTAATTTTTCCTGCAAATCAAACATTTGCACTCCAGAGAATCGACTGGGATTCTCTTGCAGCTTCAAAGAAACGGAACTGGATTATTTAGCGTAAAATACTCAAACACAAAAACGCCTTGTAGAAGGGAAATATATCTGAATATCCATCTGTCATGGATCTGATTTCTGTTCTACATGGAAAATAAACCCTTTGAATTCTGTTGATTTGTTTTTTGCTTCTTATAATTTAATGGGTAAAATTAACTTACAGCTAGAAAACAAAGCCACTGAAAGTGGTTTCCTGTTGTTTTCATAAAATAGAGAAGTATTATGTAAAAATCTACTTTTTTTAGCTTTACGTTGTGTTATATTGTTATTTTATTCACTCAGCTTCTCCAGACTAGCGGCAGCAGCAATTAACAAACACCTGGTGGAACTGTGAGTCTGCTGAACTTATAATACAAACTACTTCTCAGGCCAACACTAAGAATTTATGTAAATGGCATAATGGAGGAGCATTGTTGCGATGATGAGCCTAACGCTAATAGTAGGAGCTTCTTAAAGAGACAGCGGCCCAATTTCAATATGTCAAATTGCAAAATGAAATCTCTTTTAAGTCATGTTTGATATTTATATATGCCATTTTTATGACAACTGAAGGTAAAAATATTTACTTAATTGTGCTACTGTTTATCTAAATTTACTCATTTGCAATTTTTAGCAAACATCGCAATTATCTACAAGTCCAACCAATCACTTTAATGTTTTCTATATTTCCCTTTCCATGACCAATCACTGCAACTTGGTCCGTATTATGGTCTGGAGCGCAGCAGCTGCGGTCATTTCTCCGCTGATTTGCAGCGATACTCAGCAAAAGAGAACCTTGAGGTTCTGGTTTGGATGGACTAAATAATCCCAGATATTTTATTTTGTCTTATAAATAAATTTTGCTGGCCCAATCATAATGATAAAGACTCTGATCATGAACTTTATTATTTTTTAAATTCAAACGAAAAATAGAACTCACATCACACCAAGTTAATATTATGTAGTTCTGCTGTTTTACACTGTCGGCACAAACCTGCAGCTCAGACCAGCTTCTCTGCTTTTCTCGTCTTTACTGCTGTCTGTTCTTCAGAGAAACGAGCTGCTAGCAGCGCTGCTACAGTAAGTCTCGGTCATTCTGTTACAAAACTTAACGATCGTGTTCCTGTCGCTCCCGGTGACTAAACTCATAACTACAGCACTCTGATAGCAGACGGCGAGTCCGTAAACAAGTTTTACTAGATATTGTATTATAACCCAAAAGAGAGATGTAACTTTTATCATAAATGTAGATTAGCAAAAAAAAACCCCTACAAATTACAATGAAATACTGCTACTTTCGCTGGGCGTTGGAAGTAAGACCCATAATCGCTTCCCCACTAAGCCTCCCAGGAATAAGGTGGATAACCATCACTGCTCTCAAAAAACTCAATAATGCTACCATCCCTAGTAGCATTAGAGTTTTACTTATTTTACATAACATTTCTGTTGGTATTTGCAGTTTTTATTTTTCATATATTGTACAATCCTGTCTTATTTTGAAGGCTATGTGGTGCAATTTCATCTTTTTTGTAAGCTAACTTACAAAACGTTAGCTTAGCTAGCTGTAGTGGCATTGTTTCCTCAGTGTCTGAGCCAAATAAAGGAGAAAACATTTGTTACTGACAAACTGCTGCATCCTAGGTGCACTATAACGCGTTGAAGCAGATCCTTCCTCTATTTTTTTTTAATTATTCAACTCAGATGAACAGAAATGAGGAATCATTATTGACAATTGTACATTATTTTATGCTATAATCTTGCCTTTACTGTATAGTATCTTACTCTGAAGTTTGTTTTTTTATACATTTTAATACTTTTATTTTTGTGTGAACGTACATGTCCTGCCCTTCATCTTTATCCTGTACTAAAGATGAAGTACATCACTATTTCAGTCTCAGGTTTGTAGTTTGTTTTGCACTTATGGCTGAGTTTGACGAAGAAAACATAAAATCATCACTATTCATTAACTGAGTTATAAATAAATGATGCATATCACTAAAAATAAAAGTATTTTCTTAATTCTGCTGCTCTTAGCCAAAAAGCCAAATCAAATTTATATTTTCCATCATTGATCTGATGTAGATGATGCTTGAATTAACAGAAAATACAAGCAGAACCTTAAGATCTCTGAAGATCAAAACAAATAATCTTTTGATGCTGTTTTGAAAAGCCTTGATTTGTCTGAAGACGTTTTAAGAGGCACTCTGATGTTTGTACGACGACGCTCTCGTTTACTGAGTGGCAGCTTTGATGCTTCAGTAAATTATATCACTTGCAAAACATTTTCAGAAAATCCCGTCTGCGCGGATGACAAATTCAACCTTTCACGGGTTTTAAACTTCAAAGGAAAGCAATAAACTCCCCAAGGTTTCACACAATTGATGGTTGCCCCATTTTCTCTATGCAAGCCAAAGTTTACCTACAGAAAAATACGAGAGACGCTTTAAAATGATTTGAATTCTGCAGCATATTGTGCAGAAAAACGGCTCTAAACTCTTTTCTTTTTTCCATAGATGGTAAATTTGGGGGTTTTCAGCACAGCAGCTACATGGTGATATGTTTCATATGGATGTATGTCACTGCAGCAGATTTTTCCTCTCCTCGTGAACGCTCTCCTTCCTGCTGGTGGAGTCAGACAGGATATTAAGTAGGTCAATGAGATTCCTTTATATTACTACACCAGGGAAGCAGAAGAACGGGAAATACAAGACAGAGAGATGAAGACAAGTCACTATCGCTCCGATACTGTGACTTATTAAAATGTAAACATGTTTCCGTTTGCTTTAGAAGCAAAACACGCCTAGAAAAGACTCAATGTTGGAGGATTTCCTGTTGGATTAAAATTTTCTAGGTGTGATGAAACAAAAGCTCATAATTCATGCTGCCGTTGTTGCTCAATCAGTGAGCAATAAACAACTGAGATTATTGAAACTGGCTTCTGAGTGCAAACATATGAAGAAAAACAATAAGTAGGTCTGTCACAATAACAATTTATGCCAAATTATAAATTGTCCCAGATAAATGATAATATTGTTGTTTTTATACCATTTTACCAAATTACAGTTATTACAGAATAGTCTAAAGTAAGTGCTTTTGATTTCAGACTCAATATGTTTTCTGATACTAAAAACATTAAAATACATTAATTAAAATATCAATTCTGATAATTAAGTCATTATAAAAACACAGTTTGTGTGAGCAAAGACAATGGGAGAATGGACTAAATATATACTTAAACTTTATTTTAGTTAAAATATGTTAAATGAACAAGAACTAATTTAAGTTTATAGTAAACTGTGAACATGAATCAGTTAATTTTAACCAGTTCTTGTTCAGGATGAACTGCAACAACACGGCTAGTGAAATGTTATAAAATAAGACTTTTAATTTGTGAAAGGAGGTTGCACAAAATGTTGTAGCAACAAAAATCAGATATTTCTCAATTTTCCCTCCACTGAAAAAAGTATATGAGTGGATGGTTAGACTTTTTATTATCACCTGATAATATTTAACATTTCTTCCATTAATTGTAAAGAAAATAATTTAAAAATAAATGATCCATCTAGCAGGCAAGAAGTGTCCATTTTTCAATGTAATAATTTCCAAGCTTAAGCTGCAAAATATATTGAACTAAAATCTATTTAACTGAACAAATGAGCCGCAGCTGACTGCCTGAAAGGTCACAATTCACCAAATGTAAGAGAGATCCCACATAAAAAGCAGCGTCTAAACGCACTGATGGTTTACATAAAAAGCATAAGCAGAGAGTAAATTACGTCCCCACTTTACGGAGTGTTGAGGCGACAGGAGGAGGAGGAAATGTGCCAGGAGGAAAACCCGGAAGTCAGTGAGGAGGAACAGAACCGCACAGAGGCCAAGCATTCGTCTTTCATGAAAGATGAATTTATCACAGCAGCAGAGTGGGAACGCACAATAAATTACCTGACGCTCTGCATGCAGCAGACATTTAATTCGTTTCATTTCACTACACACATCAGAAGGCGGCGCTTGATTAAAAACCAAAAACAACTCTTAGATCGCTTCCTGGTTGGTTTTAGCAGCAGATCCTGTCAACCAGATTGGCTTTAAATGAGTTTGTCAAACTTTTTCTGACTACTTACACCATTTAACAAACACTCACAGACCAAACAACTAGAAGTCGCCCTGCAATAACAACATAAACACATAAACATAAACAATCCGAAATTACAATATTAGTCTTTTAACTCATTGTCTTTGTTCCTTCTAATGTGAAGGTGGTGCTGTCTGTAAATGTGACTGGCTACAATAAAACCAAAAACAAGTCGACTGGGACCTTTTAAATTATTTATAAATTCTGAAATTATGGATTCTAAGCTTATAGAAAAACATTAATTATATTTTTCATAGAAGCAAAATATGAGAAAATAAACTTGAAATTAGTGAATTATTATAATAATAATTAATCATTTTTAAATTATTCCAAAACAGACTTAAGTTGCTTTGGCAAAATTAACATTTTCTTTCATAGACTATGACTATCATTCATAGTCCAACATAAATAATTTTATTTTAGGTGTTAAGATGCAGTTAGTTAGCGTGGGGCGCAGCGCTGCTCCAGTGTGTAAATTCCACTGGTAGCTTTATAGCAGCATGAAATCAAGTGCTGCAGTAACTGCAGTATTTACATTTAAGCAGCTTTTTATGCTAATGTTTATTTTTACGCATTCTCCTGAAAGGAGATTTTCACAAGCCGGTAATATTTAAGTCATTAGTCACCCGCTTTGGATGTGCAAAATGCGTCAGACACAATGTTCACACTTGCATTAAATGAAATTCCGTATCCCTCACAAATGTTCCTCTTGGGGTTTAATGCTGATTTCTCTGCTGTTTTCCACTAATAGCCTTACAGACCTGGCGTAGGACTCAATGGAGAATCTTTCTGTTGGCTGATGATCCAAAAATGACTCAAAAAATATCTCGGGTAACGCATTGCGTCCCACTACCTCTACCATTATAACACTGCTTGTTTGCCAGAGGTCTCCTCTATATTCGAATGGGGTCGGAGCCGGCGTCATGTCAGTTGTGTTTATTTAATATTAAGAGAATATTGACAAAATTTTGCACATGTTACAAATGTGTGCAAAACTTTGTGCACATTTGAAACGCAGCCAGATTTCAAGATGAGCAGCAAAAGCAAATGAGGTGGATTAGCAGTGCTCACTAACCACTAATGTTTTCATCCAAGTTGCTGAGAAATCAGGCTGTTAGCATGTCACAACAGTCATGATACTGTCATGCAGTCTTTTTTTTAATTATTATTTAGCACGTTTTCAGCAACAGGGTAGTTCAAAGTGCCTTAAAACGTGCAGTTTTAAAACAACAGGAAAATTTTAGTCGCGATTATAGTCAGACAGGAAGAAAAAAACACTCAAGTATCTTTTTAATGGTTTGACTGGATTTCTGGTTTCAACAGTAAGGATGTTTGTTTTCTCTTGTTCCTCAGTGATGATTTACAAGGTGAGGTTAAAGCAGTAAATCAGGAGCGTCTTCTCCTTCCAGTCAGACGACATTCTTATCAGTAAAGCCCGACTTCCTTCTCTTATATCTGAGAATGTGAGTCAAGCAGCTGAGTTATACCTCCGGTTTTTACAATTAGCTTGTTTTTGCACATCTCAATCAGTAGCATTGAAATAATTACTCTCTGTTTACTAAAACTTCAACAGGCTCCTTTCAAACGTGAAAAGAAAGTATTTGAAAAAATGTGGAGCTGTTATTTAAAGACAAGGCAAGGGTGTTGCATCAAAAAATAATAATAAAAACACACCCAGAAATGGAAGCGTGTTTTTCTGGGACGAACCACATGGGAAGACAAAAAATAAATAAATCTGCAATCATTTGGAGCAGCAGCCCTTCGACTCATCTCCTCCCCTTTCTCTCAATGAGACGCTCTGCATGTCATCTGCTGCTCATCCATGTATGCAAGAAATTAGTTGGACGATAAATTGTTCCCAGTACGGTGGCGCAGTTGGTAGCACTGTTGCCTTGCAGCAAGAAGGTCCTGGGTTCGATTCCCGGCCCGAGGTCTTTCTGCATGCAGTCTGTATGTTCTCCCTGTGCATGCATAGGTTCTCTCCGGGTACTCCGGCTTCCTCCCATTTATAGTCAAACATGACTGTAAATTTCTAAATTCTCCCTCGGTGTGAGTGTGTGTGCCTGGTTGTTTGTCCTGTCTGTCTCTGTATTGCCCTGCGACAGACTGACGATA
Source organism: Xiphophorus couchianus (assembly GCF_001444195.1). Lineage (NCBI taxonomy): Eukaryota > Metazoa > Chordata > Actinopteri > Cyprinodontiformes > Poeciliidae > Xiphophorus > Xiphophorus couchianus. The sequence goes on from NC_040233.1 coordinate 22,618,657, forward strand.
AATTGTCCCAAAAGTTATTGCGATAATTGTAGTAATTGCATTGCGATATGTCAAGCAGTGCAATAATGAAAGAACACATTCTCAAAAATCAATAAACTTTAAATAATGATCAATATTTAACACTGGAGCAGGAAGACATTTTAAATATCCAAAATAAACAAACAAAACAACAAATAAAGTTAATTATGAAATCTCTGTAATCAAAATTGTGCTAAAAAAAAGGCTAGTTGAGACCAAAACACCTTAGACTTAACTTTAATTATTCAGTTTTTGGTAGAAAGAGAGAAAAGAGAAAAATTATAAGTCATGAATTTATTATGTCATTAACTGATTTATTGGTTATTGCAAAAGGACAACCTTTGCTAATTTGCTAACAAGCTCATGGCTTTGCTAACTTTCTGTCTAGCATATTAGCATTTTCGCTAAGTCTGAAAATCTTTAGCTTAGCACCTAGCTTCCCCCAAGTTAATTTTCCCAGATTATTTTTAATGTTTGACATTTGTGTTGAAGTTTTGGTTGCAAAGTAAGATATTTTAATTTATGCTTTTATTTTGAAGTTGGGGGACACTGTTTATGCATCATTTCCTTTTTCTTTCCTAATATTCTCCACCAGTGGAGAGACTTTTTCTCTCAAATGGTATAAAAATAATATCTGGAAATGAAAAAACAACATCCTTACTGAAAATGTACACTTTGATGAATGCCCATAACATCAAATATGACTGCAACAGGTTATAGTCATCTTTGCATCATTTTACCGACAACAAGGACCAACAAAGTGCTCAAATCTGAACGGAGACTGAAACCTCTCATGGTGACAATAAATACATACTTTCTAGAAGCAAAAGTGTAGAAATGTCGCAACTGCAATGTGTTTTTTTGTTTTGTTAGAAATGTAGATCTGAAGCCAAGCTGCACACCAGTCAGATAAAGACAGAGTTTGGGAATCAAAAACTGCTTGGTGTGTCTGGGATTGGCCTACTTCCTCTGGGCTGGCAGACGGTGGCTAACCTGCTGCTGTCAGAATCGATAAGTCTAAGCAGTCCAACCTGAGCGGCTCTGAGAATAAACTCAGCTCATCTGATTACTGCTGAGACTTTACTTCACGACCGACAAAGTAAAAATTTCCTCCTACTTTCTTTGGGCAACACAGCTGCAAAAATCACATCATAAACATGTAACTGTGATACTACAGGTGAATGTTGAGATGCCAATTATGAATATTCCACATTTTTGAAGAGGCAGTGTTACTTTTTGAGCTTTACATCATGTTATAACGTTATTCACTCATCAAAAATATACCTTGAGTGTTACTTTAATTATTTTATGCAGGTTTGACAAATCCTGTAATCTCCATGGCAACCATTCAGCTGTGCAAAACGCCTGGTTGGACCTAGCTCCGCCTTCGAGGCACAGCTCCTCCTCCAAGTTTCAGAGCTTCGGCCTCACAGATCAGCTCCTTCAGACTAGCCAGCAGTAATTAGCAAACACCTGGTGGCACTGCTGACTTCATTATTGGAGCTAAGTCTCAGTCAACCGCTGGTAAAAACTTTGCTAAAGAGTTAATAGAGGAGCCATGTTGTGATGGCTTCCTCAAGGTGGAGTTTTTAAAGAGGCAGAGGCCCAATTTCAAATCAGGAAGTAATATTTCTTTTAAGTCATATTCAATAGACGCAGAATTTTCATAACAACTGAAGCAAACATAGTTACTTGATTATGCTATAAAATGTCACTATGTGTCAGGAAAACACATAATACTGCCCCTTTAATGAATTTCTAATTTTCTACAAAATATCACATAAAAAATCTGCTGAATATAAAAACATTTATATCCAATTACCCGATTAGGCCTCAGAATAAAAGTATTTGGTAAAACGTCAACTCAAATACTGTGTAACTCATCAAATTATAAATCACTTAATATTTAAAAATTACATCATCAGACAGACCAAAATTTAAAGTTAAGTGGAAATTTTGGTATTTTAAGCACAAAAATGACAATAATTCATATAAATAACAAAATGAGGCAAAAAAAAAAATTTCCAATTTGGTTTCTTTCGATTAAAAACTGAGAAATTTTAACCATGTAAGAGTTGAAATATTTCAACATATTTTTACTCAAGTAAAGGTAAAAAGGAGCCGTCCAGGAAGTACTCAAGTAACAAAAGTATTTGGTGAAAAGGCGACTCGAGCACGGAGTATCTAATCGAACCAAAATATAAAGCTGTGTGGAAATGTTGGTATTTTAAAGACCAAAATGAAAATAATTAATATCAATAACAAAAGATCAAATAAATATGTTTCCAAATCAATTTCTTTAAAAAAAACAAAACTTATAATAAAAAGAAACTGCAGGTGTGTCTCTGTGTCTGATGAATTTTTGGTTAAAACATGTTTGTTTTTCATTCACTGGGTAGAAAATTCAGAAATTTTACTCAAGTAAAAGTAAAAAATACAGTGTAGTAAGAATACTCCTAAAAGTGTATTTTTTAAAAGAAGTTACTCAAGTAAATGTAACTAGTTACTACCAAACTCTACCGATAAAGAAAGCAAAGGCTCTGCAGCATGATCTGCCTGATGAGTTTTCTCTCTGTGATCCAACAGGTTTCAAGAAGTTCAGCCTCTGGTGTTCCTCTGCTAACGGATGCTAACAGATGCTAGCGACGCGCCGCCGCCTCACCTCTTTGATCCTGTCCAGCTCGTTGTGCAGCGCCTGCTTGGAGATCTCCACCTCGATGATCTTCTGCCTGAGCGTCTCGTTCTCGTCCTCCGCTCGGCTGCGCTTGTCCTCCGTGCTCTCCAGCTCGTTGTGCAGACGCACCGACACGTCCTTAGCAACCTGAGGACCGTTCAGTTGCACCAGATTAATATTTTTGTGGTCTCATCTGTAATCCTTTTTCAGACTTCAATACTTTAACGTCTTTTACTGGAACACAAAGTAAAGCAGAGTAAAGCAGAATGTCTTCCAACTGACTCACCGTTTTTGTTATTTTCTTTTGTTATATGTCATTTTCTGCAAGTAAATACAAAATTTTTGCTTGGAATTTTAGAGACATGTTGCCAGTAGTTGGTAGAATCAAAGAACAATGTTCATTTTACTCAAACATAAACCTGTAAAGAGCAGAATCAGAGAAACTGATCATTTAAAGTGGTGTTTAATTTTTTCCTGAGCTGTATGCAGTAAAAAACCGTAGAAGTTTTTCTTCCTCTCTGTTTTACAAAAAGAAATTTTAGACGAATCGAATCAACAAGCAGCACCTTGAGGTCCTGCTCCAGACTGCGCAGCAGCTCTCCGTCCACATGGCCCGTCTGAGCGACACGCAGGCTCTTCTGCTCCGCTTTCCTCAGCCGGTACTGCAGGATGCGGCAGTTCTTGTTGGCCCGGTCCAGTTCCCGCCGCAGCTCCTGCACCTGGTAGACCTCCTCCTCCAGGTAGCTGTCCCGAACCTCCTCCATCTCCGCTCGCAGCTCCTCCACTTCATCCTGGGAGACGCAGAGATGGAGGAAACAAGAAAATGTTTTGGGTCTTAATGTGTCATCAAATTAAAAGGTGGCCTGTTACCTTGTACACGTGTAAGGGCGATAAAAAACATGATTACATTTTTTGCACAAAATCATTCTTAGAAAATAAGATTTCAGTTCAGTTTCGAATATTTTGAGCAGCTTTAAATCCAAATAAGCTGCTGCTGGCCAGGCCCCCAACGTAACGAGTACACTTGCACGTGAAAATGGCTGAGAAAAGATGCACAATTATCCAAGTGTACATCTTTGAAAAGCATTAGTAGAGCCTCCTGCACAACCAACAAGAATGCAGCAAGTGCTTTCTTGGTAAGTCAACACACTTCTCTTTTCCAGCAGCCATTGTACTGCACATACAGCTGTAAAAACAGCTGACCAAATGTGCTGGAGCTGAATAAATTTACACAAATTAACACATTGTAATGTGAGTTTTGTTCCACTAAAACAAAATATTCATACATTTTAAGGCTTCTTTCTGAAAAGCATTAGCAGAGACCTCTGCACAACCAACAAGAATGTAGCAAGAGGTTTCTGGACAGCAAGTCAATAGCAAAATACTTCTCTTTTCCAGCAGCCATTGTACAGTGCATACAAAACCAGCTGACCAAACATGCTGGAGCTGAATAAATTTAATGTGAGTTTCAGCTGTTGTAGCAGAAATATTAATATAATTTAAGGTTTCTGTCATTCAGAAGGCAAAAACATTTTTATGAAGCTTTTCTGCAACTAAAAGTTAAAACTGAGCCTCTTTTTAGGACAACTGTGCAGAAAGTTCAGATCTGAGAGACACAAGAAAATGAAACTTGTTAAATAAATGTTTATTTTTTCTGCTATAAAGACCAGAAAATTAAATCGGGACAAAATTGATCAGTAAATGTCAGTGTGATGAAAGTCGTGTCATAAAAACGGATTTAAAAGGTCAAGAAAAGGTTCCACAGTCACAAGGATGGGTTTAAGTTATTTTCTGGCATAAATATATTAAGGAAAATATGCAACATGATACACTTCTGTGGATTATGTTAATACTTTTAAATGGTTAAGCAGGAGCTCCAGTAATGATGACGTAGCATCCTTATTTGGGCTGAATCGTCTCATGAACATGCAGAGGTCTCTGTCCCGGATCTGTTTACTGCGTAGATTTTCCCGGGGACAGCGATCCCAACATGTGATGAAAAGACAACGAAGGAGGGAGAACCGTGTCAATTAAAGAAAACTAAATCCATCCTGATTTGGGAAAGCACTGAGGCCAGTGTTATCTGAGCAGGAAGCAGCTAATGACCGCGCAGACGGTCGAAGCGATCAATGCACAGGTTCAGAGCGGCACACTTAAAGAAAACCTCTGGTGTTTATTACAGGAGCGTTTGGTCCTCTTTTTGAAGACACTTTGTCTTCAGCCGTCAGCGGTTCTGATCGCTTAGAAAGGTTATATGCAAAATAAAAAAGTTTAAAGGAAAACTTTTGTTCTTTTTTCTCAATGAAATATGAGCTGGGAAATTTTCTGACTGGGTTTTAATTTGCTACTAGAACTATGCCTGGCACAATAAATTTTACTGGACGATAAAACGTCCCAGAAGTTATCGCGATAAACGATAATGTTGTTTTGAGAACATTTTCAAGTAATATAATGGTAATGTCATAATAATGCAAAAACATATTCTGAAAGATCAATAAACTTTAAATTCAAATGAAACTGGAAAATATTTTAAAAATCCAACATAAATGAACAAAACAGCAGAAACGACAAATAAAATGAGTTATGAAGTCTCTGTAAACAAAATTATCCTTAGAAAATGGCTATTTGAGACCAAAACACCAGACTAAAGACTTTTATCAACCAGTTTTTGGTAGAAAAAGAGAAAAAAGAAAAACAATAAATTGTACAAATGGAAGTTATTGAGCTTGTTTTAATTTATCATGCGATTTATTGATTTATTGCGACAGGTCTAATTATGAGGTATTAAATGTCTCCACGTTGAAAAGATTGATCCAGGGCTGCAACTAATGATTATTTTAGTAATCTGACGATTAATCAGATAAAAAAAAATTGCATTCTACAGAATTAAGCCATTTTATAGATAGTAGAAATACATTAAAAGATACAAATAAGTAATTAATTTCCTTTTTTAAATACATTTTTTGCCTAAGACAACACGGCTTTCTTTTAGTGAATTTGAGCCCATTTTGTTTTGCAAACATTTTTCGGCTTAATCCTCAATGTGGCTTTTCTAATCCATTTCTGCATATTTTTAAACTTTAAACATAAAACTGAAATTGTGAGCAACAAGACTGATCACAAATTAAAAAGAAAAGTTGTAAATATGACGATATAATGTCATGTAGGCATGAGAAAAATTAAGTAAGTGCAAATTAAGGATTCATAAAGCTTTTTAGGTAAATTATTAGTTTGCAAAATAGAATTTTATTTTGTTTCCTTGTTTTGTAACGTTGTAAATTTACCAAAATAAATCAAAAACTATAAGATCTGAAATGTTATTTTAAATTAATTGTTTTATGCTTTTTTGGAATAATGACGTTTCTAGTAGAAAGAAAGATACAAGTAATATCGAAATGTATTTCACAGCTTTTTGAAACTAAATCAGAAGTTTTGTTTTGGTATAATTAACCTTGACATATCCAATATTCTTATTAATTATTACTGTTTTTATTCTATATGTTCTTATTTAAAAAGTAAAAATATCTGGTGTAAAATTAGTATTTATAAGTAGCAGGAGTAAGTGATATTAACTAAGAGTTTTATTGTGATATTTTGTGGTAACATTGTGATAACGACAATAGTGACAATGAAAACTGTTTATTACTTTTTCACATAAAGTAGCATTATTTGTGTCAATACATTGCTCACAGTAACTGAATTTAATTATTTTAAATGCGATTAAATATAATCAAACTGCATTGAAATGCAGTTTAATATGATTACATAATTTATTATGTATCAATAAGTTACATATTTATTGATAAGTAACGATGCGATCATTGAACAAACTGGAGAAAATACTAAAACTTACAATCTGGACAGTTTTGGGTGTTTTAAACATCATTAACTGAAATTTATTGTGACAACAAGAAATCAAAATTCTTATCATGATAAGAAATTTATCACGATAAATTATGAACAATACGATAAAAGCCCACTCTTAATAAATAGTTAATATTTGAGAATCTGCTGGATAAAAATTAAAGTGACAGACCAGTTAATTGGATAATTCACGGACACGATATTTGCATATATTTGTAGTTAAAGATAAATTTACCAGCCACTCGAGGGGAACTTGTTGCAGAAATCCAGCTGCATCAAAACAAAGACACCCCAAATGAAAACAAAGATGTTCCACCAAGCTGCAGACTTTGCTTAGTGGGGGGAAACTCGGTTATTTCGGTAAACATGTTTTGTTGGGGGGAGGTTGGAGGACCTTAGAGACCCAGCTGGCAGGCGGCAACACCCAGGGTCTTTGAACGCACCTCCTCCACACTCTGACATCTGACTGTCATCAAGTCCTGTGGGATAAAGCCGTTTCAGCCAGAGGCAGCAAAGCTGATTAACTCTCTTGTGTCTCAATTGAGACAGAAACAAGTGATCAAGTTTGAAACATTACTTTCATCTGTGTAACCGTTTCATCTTCGAAATGCAGAAGAGCTTGATGCTTTATTTGTGAGGGGTTTTTGTCTTTTTTATCGATCTGTAGGTGAATTTTAAAGCAGCGAATGAGACAGAAAGTCCAAGATAGATTCAAGCTTTGTTTTAAAAATATGCTTCAAATATTCAGCTTTTACAGATAATCTTTAAAGAAATAGATAATTGGCACAAAATCTTACTGAGTAATTTGGTCTAGTTTCGAATGCTAATCTATTAGTAAACTTAAAAGACAAAAACTAACTTACAAGTATCTTTTCAGCAAGAAATATTAGCTTGTTTTGAGTAAATTATCCCTTAATATTGGTTAAAAAAACACTAGTTCCAATGCAAATTATTTCACTCATAACATGGAAAAATCTCTTCTTAAAAGTGAAAATCTGCCACCAATATTAAGGAATTATTTACTTAAAACAAGCTAATATTTCTTGCTGAAAAGATACTTGTAAGTTAGTTTTCGTCTTCTTTTAAGTTTACTAATAGATTTGCGGTAGATCAAAATTACTTGCATCAAAACAAAGACACACCAAACGAAAACAAATACGCAAAATATGTTTTACCAAACTGCAGATTTGCTCAGTTTTCTGTTTTTACAGTGAGAATATTGTATCCTGCACAATCTGGCTCTCATTGGCACAGATGCATTTATCTGAGCAAAACGTGAGACTTTATGTCAGAATAGGCTTTAGATTTGACTGAAATAGTATGAAAAATGTGAAAAAAAGAGAAAAAACATGGGGAAGCACCAGGATGAAGCCTCCCCCTCATAAAGGTCCCACAAATAAAGGTCAAATCCACAGGGACGGCTGAGAAGATTACCAGAATGACATGATAGATGGGAAACCAGTGGGAATGTGTTTAGATTTGAGATATAGATGAAAAATTAAATTATAATAAAGCAGGTGAAAAGTCAAGGACATAAATGACAATCAGCTGTGAAGACTGCTGCACCCTTTCCCCACGTATTCCCCCCATTCGTGGTCAGATGGTTTTATGATTATATGCATAAACTGCACATTATTTTCACATTCCAACATGTGAAACTAGTGGATTTTTGGTAAATACAGAGGATCATCATGTATTTGAGGCTTTGTCTGTGGAATGTCTCTCCAAATTACTCGTGGAAAATTTGCATATTTGTCCATTTTTTGCAGGAAAATCTGAAATATAAAAAAAGAAAACTCAGCTTAGGAAGCTGAAATGCTCCTACACAAAGCACCCAATCCAGAAGCGCCATTCATTTTCCTTGGTGCTGATTGGCTGAACACACAAGAATATAGATAACGACAGCTGGTAAGATGTGCTAATTAATGTCTCTTTTGAAAAAATCAACTGGAACGCTCTCCAAGGTCAGATTTCCCACTGGTGAGAGCAACTCCGACTTGTAAGGCATTTACTGGGCGACTCCGCGTTTCAATATGGCCGCTCATTGCATCAACAGTATTAAGATGTGGTGGAAACATGTTTACTTTACAACACGCACCTGTAAAAATGCGTCTAAAATGAACATGTTACATGGATGTAGCACCTGCAACTGTAAACTGAACAAATTAAAAGTTATGCTTGCTTAAAATGATGTTTATGAAAGCTACTGCAACCAATGTCTATGGGCGCCGCCATGATGGAAATCCAAATCTCAGTATGTAACTTTAAAAAAAATTATTTGACATATTTGCTAAAATGTTGACAGTATAAGACAGATAATGTGAAAAATAAAATTCTCTGCTTTCTCCCAGTTCTAACTGCAGACATTCAGTCAGAAACATCCAATCAGAGCCGGGAGGAGGGTCTTAGCGCTGTCAATCACTGCTCACATCTTCCCTTTTGCTCTCTGCTACAACTGGTTCACCACAACATAGTCTGTCATTAATGCTAGTTAGCCTAGCCACAGATCACAGCAGATAAACATCCTGGAATGGTAAGCTGTTTCTCTGTTATTAGCACATTGAACCGCATTGATTGACAGCGCTAAGACCCGCCTCCTGGCTCTGATGGGTTGTGATTGGCTAGTTAGCATGACCACCAATGTCAAAGGACAAACAGTTGTTTCTCTTTCATTACCACATTTAGCAGAGCGTACATGAGTTAGATTGACAGCGCTAAGACCCGCCTCCTGGCTCTGATTGGCTGTTTCTAACCAGGAGTGGCGTATTTCAGCAGACAGCAACAGTAGCTCAGGGAGGAGATGAAGGAGCTCCATCTTTTCACAGATTATCCGTCATCATCTTGTACTTTGGTGACAGTTTAAAAAAAAGGGGGGGAAAATATTTTTTTTATAAAAGTTAAATGTTGCAGCTTTAAACCTAGAGTTCTGACTTCAGAGGTAACTGGGACACAGCATAAGTTTCAACTCCCACATCTAAATAAAACTAAAATTTCTGCTATTCTGAATTTTGGTTTGACATTCAGACAAAATTAAAGCCCCCACATCTAGCCAACCATCATAAAACTTTCTAGAGGCGCCCCTGCATCTATCAGCTATGGTTCCAGGCTTTTATCAAACCCAGTCTGTACCTTGAGGTAGTCGTTTTCAGATCTCAGCTCATCTATCTCCCGCAGCAGGTCGTCCTCGGCTGCAGCCCTGCTGGTTCCTGCCGGTTTGAATTGTGCGCTGGTGTTCGGTTTCTCCGGTTTCTGTCTCTCTCCCTGCGGCCCGGGAGCGGACTGAGCCGGAGACGCGCCGGTGGGCGCCGGAGCAGCGGAATTATCGCCCACCGGCTGATCCAGGTCGCTGGAGCCGGTGCCGGACTCGGCGTCGCTGGCGGCTGGCGCCTGCTTGTGTTCGTCGGACAGCGGCTCGGACGGGCAGTCCGACAGGTCCGAGCTGCTGTCCGTCTGGCTGACCCGGCTGAGCTGCGCGCCGGTCGGAACCCTGATCGGGGACCCATGGCTGAGAGGCCCCGGGGATCCCGCGGCTAGTTTGCCCTTCTTGCCTTTGGTGCGGATCGGACTGCTGGTGCTGTCCGGCTTGGTGCTGCTGGCTGCTGCCACTGCATGCTGCGGCGTCTTCGTGGGTTTTTTCGCGGCGGGGGACTTGATGCTACTTTTTGGCGTGGCTGGTTTCTCTTTGGCCCCGGTTGTGTTGCGCCTGGAGGTTCGGTTCGGATGGGCTAAGGACGCCGTGGCAGACTGCTGCTGCTGCTGCTTGACGAGTTTCGGGGATTTGGGGACGATGGCAGGTGGCTTGTTGGAGCGGGAGTGCACATCCTTGAGGAAAGGTCTCGCCGGGGAAGGCGCTCGGTTCAGCCTCTTCTTCTCCAACTGTTGGCTCTGCGGTTTGGAGTCGGAGCCATTGGAGCTCTCCATTATACAGGGGGATGATCAGGAAGGAAGCGATCAATCCACGGCACCGAGGAAAATCTCTGACGTGCGCCTGCAGGGAAGCAGCCAGGTTGCTCTGCTTTCTTCTTCCTTGTCGGTTTGGGGATGCGCATCCTGCGGCGGCCTGGATGCTGCTTTTCACTCCATCCAGCAACATTCACCAGGTTGTCATTGTAGTCCCCTCTGCCTGTGGAGCCTCCGGAGGAAACGCTGCAATGAAGGACAGGGGATTAGTGGCAGGTTGCATCTGCAGCCCGGGCTGCTTCAACTCAACTTGGGAATCACAGAAGTGAGCCGGAGTCAAATAGCTTCCTCCTCCGTTCCCGTTTCATGCGCTCCGGACCCCCAGCCAGTCGCTCTCCTTCACAAATGACACGTAAAATCTGCAATCGCTGCGGTGTGAGGCTCGACGCCCGTGGATTCCTGCGAGGCGCATGCGCTGCTGCTTCACACCCCTTGTTTTCTGTGGGACCAGGTCTGCCACGCTCGGCTGCGCATGTCCTGGAGGCTGTTGAACACCTTTTCACAGAGGGACAAATATTTATGCAAAAGCTCAATAAAGGGGAACAGAATATCGAACCAAAACGTTCACAACAAAGTTAAAGCAAAGTTGTGGTAAATTAGGTGGAAGCATTTTGATGAGTCATTTTCTTTTACAAGTAAAAATCTGAAAAGTATAGCATTGTAGGGGCGATGTTTTGTACTTTACAGGCACAGTGACATACAATCCAGTAACTGCTAAGTGGAATTGTTATGAAAAAGTGTATATAGCAAACATAAATGAAAAGACATTACTTTCCAATTTGACGTCTCTGTCTCTTTAAGAAGTTCCTACTCTTTCAGACAGCTGCCTCGTCATCACAACAAACCTTATCCATTAAAGCCGCAGCATGTCACTTTTACAAAAATATTTACAGCTGTCACCATGTTATGAGACAAATAATCTGTGAAAAGATCAGAAACCAATCAGAGCCAGGAGGCGGATCCTAGCGCTGTCAATCAACATCATGCTCACTGCTATATGCTAGTGACGGAGAAACAACTTACCTTTACAGGAAACTGCAGTGATCGGTGACCATGCTAACTAGCCTAGCATTCTGCTATTGGGTAGAAACGGCAGTGTGTAACACAAGCCTGATTGACAGCGCTAAAACCCTCCCCCTGGCTCTGATTGGTCGTTTCTGATTGAATGGTGTATTTCTGAAGTTTGTCTTGGGAGAAGTCAGAGGAGCTTGATTTTTCCATCGATTATCTGTCTCCTACCAAACTGTGACGACATGGTGACATTTTTAACAAATTTGAAAAAATAAACATATTTAATAAAAGTTACCTCCTGCAGCTTTAAACTATTTACAGCCGTTTTTAAGAGAGTTGGACAGAAAAGTAATTTGTATGATGACTTCCACAGAGTTGCAGTTCTTCCAGTTGTTATGCTAATTACTGCTGCCGCTAGTCTGGAGGAACTGAGCTGGGAAGAAGTGCTCTGTTGCAGACTCCAGATCTAGACACTTAGCCAACTGTTCAAGCTTTGCAACAGATTCCAAATTAGATTTAGGCCTGGACTTTGACTACACCATTACCACATGAATGTGCTTTATTCAAAGCTATTTGATTTTAGCGTCAGGCTTCATGCTTGTGTGGTCCTGTCTCATATTTTTTGCAGACTCTTACAGTTTTTTCTCCACATGATGCTGCCACCACAAACTTCCTAATCTCTCAGTCACCCAAAAAACGTAAATAAACACAAATCTTTAGTAATAAATATAGACATCTTTAATTGCATTTCATTAGTTCAAGAATGCCACAAGTTATAAATACAGTCAACCTGCTTTAAACCTTCCAGAGACTGGTTTTAACACAAAATAACAGACATCATAATGGATACACGTTGCAAATAAAATGCAATTCTTTAAATGTATAGTTAAACCACAAAGTATTAAAAGGCTTAGTAATCAGAACAAAGTCCACAGGGTTAGTGCCAAAACGTTGAGGGAAGAAAGGTTTCCTTTCCAAACAAACACCGCTATCTGAAGAAACGCTCACACTTCCAAAACTCAGGCGATAAAAATTCCAATTTTCCAGATAATTTCAGCGCAAACGTTGTTCTGCTGGACGATAATCTTATTGCTAGGTTTAACTGAAAACTTAATATTTTTTTAATTCTAGAAAAGCTGTCAGTTTGAGAGGGTTTCTTTCTTTTTATTATGAAAAGTCACAGTGCTACGTTGCTACTTCTGCGATAATTTCATAACAAACAAAGCCTGAACTTAAACAATCCACCAGACCAAAATGTGGGAGAAATGCAAGATTATAAGTGATCTAAACGTGGTGAATTAGTAGAAAGGCTGTGGAGTTGGATGCAGTTTACAACTTCACCACTAGATGTCAGTACACCTATCATAATGGGACTTTAATTCAGAAGAAAATCCCGACTGTGCAGTTGAGCCCATCAGTTTCCTGAGTCATACAAACACCAAGCAAGTCGCCTTCAACTGCTCCAATTTTTTAAGCCTTTATTCTTTTTTTCTTCCCCCTGAATTCATTAGAAAATAAACAAACAACAAAGAAGTATTAGTAGCAAGAAAGGATAGAACTATGTCTGCATTCTGGCGGTATTGTCTTTATTCCCCTGCTTAACACAAATAGATCCAGGACTACATTACCCATGTCTCCTTGCATCTGCAGAGTAGCCACGTTAGTGCTAAATAAACTACAACTTGTGTTATTTTGTTTTCCTACATGTCAGCGTAAAATGGGAATCTGGTTTTGTAGTGCAAAACGTTACAATTTATAGAAAAATAACTCCAGCCACATTAATACTTCAAGGTAAAGTAGATCCATAAATCTATAACTTGGCAAAAATATCTCCACCTTATCCAGTAATTACAGCAACCAGACCGTATTTATTTTTCATCCGTCACTTAGTAAAAACACGTCAAGTTTAAACTGAGCTATAGAAAGATGTGAGATGTAATCCCTTTGTCTCGGAGCGACTCGGACGATTTTAAAATTAGTGAGAGGTTCCCCACATGCCTAATGTAACAACCGTCCAAACACTGAGGTAGTCTGGGTGTAGACAGGCAGGTGGTAGGAAGGGTCTCCAGGTGTAAGCGTTAGTGTGCTGCAGGTCAAAGTGTTCAGTAACGGAGAAGAGGAAGGAACAGAGAGAGGATAATACTGCTCGATTCATGCAACAATTACAGCAGCGGTCAATAACGCTAAAGTGCTGCTGTGTACTGCCCCCATGTGGCCACGTTGGTGCACTGCAGGTTTCAGAGAGTGTCTGGGTGTGTGTGTGTGTGTCGGGTGTGTTTCCACACAGAGTCTCAGCAGCAGCGCATGCGGGGAGGGGCCAGCTCCGGTGGCACTTCGGGTTCAGGCTGCAGAGACAGGACGCTGTTGGAGAGCTCCTTGTTGGGAACCTCAAGAGGCATCTGGAGGATAAAAACAGGAAACTCAGCCGTGCACAGGTGAGAAAACAAGACAGAAATGGCAACAAACCGGAGCTTTACCTGCACTGGAGCTGGGAGATATGGATTAAAAATAAAACAGCTGGTTTTTTTCATGACATATGCGATTTCCAATTATAATAATAAAATAATGTTCCCAAATCAGAAGGGATTCAAAATTATTTTCAAAACAAAATAATTTTATATAATATATGCAATTAAATGCCAATTCTTGGCTTTGCTGAATGTTACCCCTGATCTCTCTTTATTCTATTAAATTATTTAAAATCTAATTACACTAATGGAACAATAAAAGATAAAAGTGGTTACAAACATAATCAGTTAAAATATTAATACTTAATTTAGCTGCACATCGTTTTACCTAATATATAAATAAATATTCAAAATCCTGAACACACCAACCTTGCTGAGAATGTCATCAACAAGCTTGACGAAAATCTCATCCACGTTATAATTATCCTTGGCACTGGCTTCGCAGAAGCGCATCCCAGTTATCCGAGAGGCAAACTGTAAAATATAAACGTCACATAAATCAGGAAATGCAGCATTAGCATCATTAGCATTACCGGCGGGGAAGGGAGCCATCAGTAGGCCTGGCATGATAACAAATTTTACTAGACGATAAATTGTCCCAGAATTTATTGCAATAAATGATAAAATTGTTGTTTTGAGACCATGTTCAAGTTGTAATAATGGCAAGAACACATTGTGAAAGATCAATAAACTTTAAATTCTAATGAACATTTAACACTGGTACTGGAAAACATTTAAATATCCGAAATAAATAAACAACAGAAACACTTTGACGCATAAGGAGCATAAGGAGTCTTCATGAATGCTGTCATTAGATGGCGGCGCGTGTAAACGCTGCGGCTCGGAGCTCCCGTGTTTTCGTTTTTTTTAGCTTGTTTTTATTGATGTCTTCGCTCAACACACTACTGGAAGCCGTTACAACTTACAGCAGATTAGAACTGTGGGACATAGGAACACAGTTTGGACTTCACACACCCACCAAGCTGGACTTTATTCCTCCAGAGCTGCTACGAACACCTGGGACTATGATCATTCCCCCCATGCTGCCAAGGCGACGGAGGAGGCAGCGCAAACAAAAGAGGGGTAAGAGAGCCGGCGTGTGGGCTAGGCTACAAGCTAGCCC
Organism: Xiphophorus couchianus; assembly: GCF_001444195.1. NCBI lineage: Eukaryota > Metazoa > Chordata > Actinopteri > Cyprinodontiformes > Poeciliidae > Xiphophorus > Xiphophorus couchianus. The sequence continues at coordinate 22,633,775 of NC_040233.1, forward strand.
TCATAAACCGGCCCTCCCCAGCCTCTTCCTCGCCAATGCCAGGTCCCTCGTCAACAAAATCGACGAGATGCGACTCCGGATTACTTCTCGCCGGATGGACAGCTGTGTGACTGTTGTCACAGAGACCTGGCTGGAGGATAACATCCCGGACGCAGCGGTGGAGATAACGGGGCGCGCTCTGTTCCGGGCGGATCGGACTGCAGCTTCGGGTAAGGGCAGAGGCGGAGGTTTGGCATTGTATGTACACAATGCCTGGTGTACAGCCACACACTCTGTCGGAACATTCTGCTCTCCTGACTTGGAATATCTGGCGGTGAAATGCAGACCCTTCAAGTTGGTGAGAGAACTCTCGTCCATTGTGATCGTGGCCGTCTACATACCACCGAGGGCTAATGCTAAGCTAGCATTAGAGGAGCTGTACTGCCTGATCAGCGTGCAGATGAACTCCAACCCGGAGGCGGCCGTGATTGTGACGGGGGACTTTAATCACGTGGAACTGAAGGCTGTGTTTCCCAAATTCCACAAATCCATAAACTTTCCCACCAGAGACAATAACATTTTGGACCAGGTCTACTGCAATATCCCCGGAGCCAACAAGGCTGTAGCAGCTCCACATCTGGGCATGTCTGACCACATCTCAGTGGAGCTGATTCCTGTCTACAAGCCTCTGGCCTGCAGAACTAAGCCGACCACCAGAATAGTTCAGGTCTGGACTGAGGAGGCCTCCTCTGCACTTCAGGACTGCTTTGAGCATACAGACTGGAGTGTGTTCAGGGACGGCGCAGACTTGGAGGAATACTCATCGTCCGTTCTGTCCTATGTTCAGTTCTGCACCAACGCTGTCCTCCCTGTTAAGACCATAAAAGTGTTTCCAAACCAGAAACCATGGCTGGACAGCACAGTACGGGCCCTGCTGAAAGCCCGGGATGCTGCCTACAGGTCTGGAGACAGGTTGGCTTATAGCAGGGCCCGGTCGGAACTGAAAAAAGGTATTAAGCAGGCCAAGCTCCAGTACAAACAGCAGATTGAGGAACATTTCATCAACAACAACCCCCGAAGCATGTGGAGAGGCATTAGAACCATGACGGACTACAAACACAGCACTCAGCTGACCAGCCGCGACCCCACCCTGCCTGACACCTTAAACAGTTTCTTTGCCCGCTTTGACACGGCGGGCAGCAGAGAAGCCGTACATCTACCCCAACTGGAAGAGCAGCACCAGCCCCTCGTCTTACAGAAGCATCAGGTGACGTCCACCCTGAGGAGGATCAACACCCACAAAGCTCCAGGACCGGACAAGGTGTCAGGCCAGACGCTGAAAACCTGCGCCGACCAGCTGGCAGGAGTGTTTCTGGACATTTTCAATCTGTCCCTGCAGCTCGCCATGGTTCCTGAGTGCCTCAAGTCTTCCACCATCATCCCTGTACCGAAGAAGAGGTCCATCACCAGCCTGAACGATTACCGGCCCGTCGCTCTGACCCCGGTGATCATGAAGTGCTTTGAGAGGATTCTTCTGAGGTACATCAGAGACTTCATCCCCACAAACCTGGACAGCCTTCAGTTCGCCTACAGAGCGAATCGGTCAACAGAGGATGCTGTCTCCATCACTCTGCACACAGCCCTGACCCATCTGCAGCATCCCAAAACCTACGTCAGGATGCTATTTGTAGACTTCAGCTCAGCATTTAACACCGTCATCCCAGACAAGCTGGTGCTGAAGCTACTCGAGGTGGGGCTGCCTGCTTCACTGTGCCACTGGATCAGAGACTTCCTCACCAACAGGCCTCAGGTGGTGAGAATAAGTGGCTCAACATCGTCCCCACTGGTCCTCAACACAGGCACGCCGCAGGGCTGTGTGCTCAGCCCAGCTCTCTTCACCCTGTTTACACACGACTGCGTGGCCATCCACCCCACCAACACAGTCGTGAAGTACGCGGACGACACAACAGTAGTGGGTCTCATTTCAGACAACAACGAGACCCACTACAGAGAGGAGATTCTGCAGCTCACTCAGTGGTGTTCAGCCAACAACTTGGTGCTGAACACAGGGAAGACCAAGGAGGTCATTGTGGACTACAGAAGGTCCAGGAAGACGGATCACACTCCCCTTCTCATAGATGGAGAAGTGGTGGAACGTGTGGACAACATCAAGTTCCTGGGCCTCCACATCACTTCTGACCTCTCCTGGAACACAAACACCTCCCACCTGGTGAAGAAAGCACAACAAAGGCTCTTCTTCCTCAGGAAACTCAGACGGGCTGGACTTTCCTCACGGCTGCTCGTGAACTTTTACAGGGCGATGATCGAGAGCATCCTCTGCCTCAACATGACTGTGTGGTATGGTAGCTGCACAGCACTGGAGAGGAAACAACTGACACGGGTGGTGAGAACAGCACAAGGCATTGTGGGATGCCCCCTCCCAGACCTGGACTCCATTTACACAGACCGGGTCAAGAAGAGAGCTGGATCCATAGCGATGGATTCCAGCCACCCGGGCCACAGACTGTTTGTGCCGGTGCCATCAGGCAAGCGGTACAGGAATATACGGACTACAACAAATAGACTGAGAAACAGTTTCTTCCCCACAGCCGTCAGAGCCATTACTCCCTGCCGCCCCCCCTCCCACACATATCATAACCTCGCAGTCACACATACATATCCCCCACCCCCACACAGCCATATTGTTCTGCACTTTGCCATAATTGGACCTGCTGCTACTTCTTTGGTGTGGTTGAGTGCCTTTAGTTAATTTAGTTGTATATATTGTTATTATTATTATTGTGTGTTTGCTTATTTATACTGTATATATTTGACCTTTTGCACGGGAGCTGCAATGGAAATTTCGTTGAATTCTGTTCAATGACAATAAATGCTATCTTATCTAATCTAATCTAATGAAGTGTAATTCGGTAAATAATAACACTTTTAATGCAAATTTGCATTAAAAGTGTTATTATTTACTCAATGACACTTGAAGACAACAGTCAAACATTCATGAAGACTCCTTTATGTTCATGTCAATCTTATGAACACCCTGTTAAATAAAGAGTTACTTAAACAACAAATAAAATAAATTATGATGTTTTTGTAAACAAAAATGTCCTTCAGAAAAAAAAAGGTTTAGTTGAGACAAAAGCAGCAGGCTGAAGACTTTTATCATCCAGTTTTTGGTAGAAAAAAAAAGCCATGCAAGTGGAAATCATTGAGTTTGCCTTAATTTATCATGTGATTAATTGATTTATTGATTATCGTGACAGGCCTACGCATCAGCTGGTAAACGTGAGAGGAAAGTCTGAAGTTGTAGCGATGACACAAAGACGTGAACTCACTCTCTCTCCTTGTTGTTTTGAGATGATCCGATCCGTCTCACAGTCCAGCTTGTTCCCAACCAGCAGAAGCTCTGCTTCCTCTGAGGCGTACTGACACGCCACAACCAGAAACACAGCGGAGAAAAACAACTCAGAAAACAGCACTGGGTTTTCAGAAAGTTACAGTGTCAACCAATGTTGGCTGGAAAAAACCGCTATGGGTCAGTTAATTAGGTTTGGGATGTTTTTCACAACATTTGACAGGTTTTTAGAAAGTATTTAAAGGAAAATTAAAATAAAATAGTAGTAATTGTGTGTCAGAAAAGAACAACAAAAAAAACAACCTTTCTTGACGTAGTTTCACTCTTCAGTCTCCCTGATTGATGCCCTCCTCCTCTTCTTTTTTTAAAATTAGGATTTTTTTCTTTTCTTCACTTTACACATAGTACAGTACAGACCACAAGTTTGGACACACCTTTTAATTCAATGAGTTTCCTTTATTTTCATGACTATTGATATTGTAGATTCACACTGAAGGCATCAAAACTATGAACAACACATGTGGAAATATGCACTAAACAAAAAAGTGTAAAACAACTGAAAATACCCCTTATATTCTAGTTTCCTCAAAGTAGCAACCTTTTGCTGTGATTACTGCTTTGCACACACTCTGCATTTTCTTGATGAGCTTCAAGAGGTAGTCACCTGAAATGGTTTTCACTTCATAGGTCAACCTGCCCTGTCAGGTTAATAAGTGGGATTTCTTGCCTTATAAATAGTCATGAAAATAAAGAAAACCCATTGAATTAGAAGGTGTGTCCAAACGCTTGGTCTGTACTGTACAGTCGATCGGTAATAGTTCTAAGAAAATCTAAAAGGTACAAGAGGCGGACTACATACAATGCTCATCAGGATACACAGTACTACTTTTGAGCTAATTTTCTTTCCTCTTCGTCTGTATCACAGAGGTGTCTTCTTAATCAAATACATCTGATGAGTTTCTTTTACCTTGTCTATCATTTTCATCCATTTAGGAAGGTCATCGAACGTTTCCTGTTTTGTGATGTCATAAACCACGACTATTCCCTTGGCTCCTCTGTAGTAGGCCGAAGTGATGCTGTTAAACCTCTCCTGGCCTGCAGTGTCCCTGTCGCACAGAGATCAGACCACATTCTTTAAAAAGCATTTCAATATAAACAAAAACATCAGTTTGAATCAGAAATAATTTACTTTAGGATGAACAGGACTTCATTATATTAAATGAAGATGTGGTTATGATCAAAAAAGAATCAATCGAGAAAGATTGCTTTTTACATTAGTGACATATTCATTTTAATGATTTGTTTTCTCTGATTAACGACAGCTGAGAGCCGCAACGTTATGATCCTTCTTTTAGACATATCAGAGTAAAGAGGGTTGAACAAAAATGCCACATTTTTCTGATTTTTATTTACAGAAAAGGTTCATAAACTACAAATTCTCCTGCCACTTCAAATATACCAGTTTGACATGAAAATGACATTTCGTTCTTTTGGTAAGTGGCGTTTTTGACTCCTAAATTAGTTGACGATTATTTAAATGATTAATTAATCACGATTAATTGTTCCAGCTCTAATCGTAAATGCAAAATGTATATATATTTTTTGTACAGTTTTGGTTTAATTCCTGCTCTGAATATGCTGTTCTTTCAGCAATTCCTCCCCCCCTTCGAGTCTGCATTCTCCAGTTAATAATTAATCAATTACTAAAATAGTTTATGATTATTCCAATAACTGATTCATCATAATTTATCTGATTGATCATTTCAAAAATCGCTCTGGTGAATAAAAATGTGAAATTGTGGCATGGATTTATAGTTAAGCCCTCTAGGTCGACTTTTTTTTCCAGATTAATCAACTACTAAATTAGTTGACAATTATGTCAACAGTCTATTAATCCGATTAATTGTTTACGCTCTGATTAAAATACGTAGATTTTTGTCATTTTTAACCATAAAAATTTCTAAATATACAACGTACAAAGAATGCTTGTGTGTTACGACCCAATCACATTTAAACAGCTGGTAAAATAAGATAAAAAGTAGAATGAAATGTATTATTAAACAGGTTTGTAATTATGGTATCATCGCTTAATGATGTCTGAATTAAATTCCCTGTTCATAGATTTTATTTAAAGATTAAAAGGAAGAAAAAACAAAACAAAACCAACAACCCACAGTTGGATTTTTAATGACAGCAGTATGAGCAACACTAAGTGCAGAGCTACTGTACCTTCAGCCATCTAGTCTCTCCCTTTTCCCCAGTGAGTCACAGTCAGGCTAATGAACAGGAGAGTGGACAGACAGCAGCACAATGGCAGGGTTAGCCGAGACTGGACAAAGCTGAGGTGGAGCTTGATGAGAGATTTCAACACGAAAACACACACACACACACACACACACACACACCCACCCTGGGTGACAGCTGTCCAGATCAGAGTGAGGACTGGTGGAGGAGTGAGTTTGAGATGGGAAGGTGGGTGACTGTTAGTCAGCAGCAGAAATGTGTTAGTGAAACAAGCAAAGGCGGTCCCACACTGAAGCTGAGCGCGTTCATGGCTCCGAGTGGCGCGACTCGGATCCAAAAACCAATCGATAAAGTTCAGCTTGTGTAATTTTTCACAAACAAAACTTGCCAAATAAGCTGGATGTAAATGAAATTCAATAAATCCAAAACGGCCCATCCTCCAAAGCAAGTGCTTTATTAGGAACTTTAAAATTTACACTTCGTCAGTACCAGAACTGGGTTAATAAATATGGTTAAAAGTGGGAAAAAAAACTCAATTCAGAAAAATTAAAACGGGAGTAAAAAAATTTAATTTGGAAAATAAAATCAAGGACAAAAGAACAGTTTCTACAAAGAGCTGCTGTTGCACTGAACATAGCAAATCCATCTAAAACCTGATCTTTATTTATCTATTTTTATTTATTTTATTCTTAACATCCCAGTTGTTCTTTGTTTCTTTGAGAGTTGCTATTTTTTATATTCTGCTGTGCTTTATTCGTGCACAATGACATTAAAGGCAGTTCAGATTCTGATAATTACAGGGATTTCATAATCTTTATGCGACACAAACGTAACGTCTACTTTCTTCTTCTACGCATGCGGTTCGGTTCGGAGTCGTAAACCATTCACACAGATTACTGACTTATTTATTTAGTATGAACAACCATACAAAATAAAACTGAATTTCAATTAAAAAAAAAAATAAATTCATTAAAAATAAACAATTGGAAGTGAGCATAAAGACCTGGAGTTTAGTGAAATTATTTGTTGCATGTGATGAAGCAACAACAAAAAGAAGTAATCAAAAAAGGATAAATGTGAACTATGTTGTTGTTGTTTTTAAATAATAGTCAATAAAAAAATTTGTTTTAGCAAAGAAATTTAGTAGTAGTGAAGTTAAATGTTTTATTTTTATTTTTACTAAACTAAATGCTTTCTTCCATTTGGAAAATATATCGGATTTTTTTTGTTTGTTTGTTCTAGAACCTAAAACACATTTAATCTGTAATTTAATTTAATCATAAGTATGATTAAATGTTAGATTTCCATTTCAAATATTCAGGAAGGTTTAAAGCTGTAAGAGAGACACAACTAAAAATAAATACTGAATGAAATAAAATTGAACAAACGCATCATGAATATCATCAAGATAATATTTGGTAATTAGTGCTACATTATTGGAGCACATTAGTGCAGTGAGCTAATAGAATATGTTTGTTTTGTTTCTTTAAAATGTATGTAAATCTTAAGTAAAAACTCACAATGCCTTCAAAATGTCCAGTTTTTAATTTAAAAACAAATAAACGAACCATCTGCACAGGTCAGATGAGCCTTGCATGGCAGCAGCTTGGTTGGTGCAGCATCAACTGCTTGTCATCCCAGAGGAAAACTCACCATATCTGAAGTCTGATCTTCTTCCCTCTCAATTCAACTGTCTTGATTTTGAAATCAACACCTACAAAAGGAAACAGAAATGTGAATTCAGCTGAATGCCATCCATGATTTCTTTTATTTAACCAGGTGAGTTCAATGAGAACAAATTCTCATTTTTAACAATGACCTGATCAGAAAACATTAAAACATCATTCAGCAAAAAAGGAAGAATATTAAAAAAACAGACAAAAGTACAACTATGTTTTAGTATCCAAGGATACTAAAACATTTCTAAAAGCAGGCATATTATGTACTATGTTTTTTACTGAGGTGATGAAGGCTGACATTGAAGTTTATTGTGTTGCTTTGATTTTCATGTGAATAGTTTCTGGTGGGGTTTCCATTCGACTGGTTTTTAATCTTGTTTAAAGTTACCTGTGATGGATTAAAGTTCCTTTGATAAGCTTTTTAACATTTTATTACATTACGACACAGACTGATGCATTTTATTGGGATTTTATGGGATAAAAAAACACAGAACAGAACATGATTTTGCAGTGGAGGGAGAACTGCTTTTTTAATTTAAATTTTTAAAAATAAATCTATGAAAAGTGTCAGAAGTGACCTAATTGGTAAATAGAGTTTGTTTGTAATTTAATTTAATGCCAGTATTAATCCAGCGAATCTTTGAAGACAGAGACATGCAGAAGATACAAAAAACAAATAAAAAAGACTAAAGACTAGGATGGAGATTCACCTATCTGCTGGGCAAAATCCCTAAATAGCAATGTATAACTATAGAACTACGTCCAATCATAAATTGTTGCAAGCGTTCAGATTTTAAATTGAGCTCCTCTGTAGGCAATCTGACTGAGTTTGTGCTATTATATAAAAAGAATCAACATAAAATCCAAAAGTCCTAGTCCAAGTCGACTTTTGGGTAGCTGCTTGACAGAGAAGAACAGCAGGTGTCTAGACAAACTCGCCCGCAGGTTGGGTTGGTTGTGCGGAGGTGCCTGGACTCTGTGGGGACTATCTTCGAGAGGCTCTGCCAGAGGTAGGCACAGAGCATCCCAATCAGTGGCCTGTGACAGTCACCTCCTCCAATCGATCCCAGCAGAGCAAGAGAGCAGCTGCAGCCAAAAGTTCCTGGGCAGCAGGACTGAAAATTTATCCCCAAAGCCAGAATACAAAACGTCAATCACTGGTAACCAACAACCTGATCGAATCTATTTTAGTGACATCTGCTACTTTGGCTAAGTGCATACTGAGATACTTTGAATTTTACTTCATATTTTTACTTTATTTTGTGTTACTTAAAGAAAATTATTTCTCTGAGCTCTTCTACAGCGTTAAATCTGAATTTGAAGGGTAGGACAACAAGTAGTAAACAGTATAGTCTACTTGTTGCATATTTGAAAGTAAAATAGGAAACACAAGTTGAGAACACAGCAGACTTATATTACAGGATATAAATAAACATTACACAGGATAATGTAAAACATTTCCACAAGTGGCCTCTGATAAAATTAACATAATATCAGAGAGTCTTTGCTGGGTCACAGGAATGACAAGACAACATGGAGCTCTATCATAGCAGCTGCTTGTGTGTGACTATTTTGGGTCTGGCCATTATGGCTGGCTGGGGTCCAGGTCACAGGACTGTTTACAGGGTCGCAACAACAATTAATTTTATGTTTAAATAAACAACAAAGGCACTTTTTTATATATATCAAAACGATGCAGGAAAATATTCAAATTTAAAATGGAGGAAAATGGGAGCCAGTGGCTGAACTAGACCAGACATTCGTCTCATAAAACCAACGTAATTTTTCTTATCTTCATGTTAATTCACGCTTAACAGTATATTTTAATTGCAACTATTATCCATATAGATCATTTTTAGACCATTAGAAACCTATTAACACTATGGTAAATACAACTTAACTCTATTACTATAAACTTCACTCTTTGTCGTCTTACACCAGTAAGCATGATTTAGCTTCTCACAGTAAACAGGGAGGGAAAAACCGCATTTCGCTCATTCCGTCGTAGTTTTAATGGGTTTTCAGGAAGTAGTCGGGTCCCGTTTTTAAAACCAACTGAAACTGCCTGAATAAAAAGTAGGGGGGAAAAAAACAGATCCTGTACTCACCTACTGTCGACTTGCATGACTCGCAGAAAGTATCGTCCGTGAACCTCTCCATGAGGCTGGTTTTACCTACTCCACGGGAGCCAATAATTATAATCTGGAGTTTGAAGTCAGCGGGTCGGGGAGGCATCTTCCTGCGGCGGGACTGAGCCCCCAGAGCGGGAGACGAGTTCTCCGAGCCTCCGCTGCCACCACCGGCAGCGGCCCTCCGCGGTATATCATATCTCGGATCCATCAGTAATTCCACATTTATGACAACAAAAGTAACATATGAACAAACCGAAGCTGAAATACTGCCGAAGTAATTTTCTACTTCAAACTTTCTTTATTGTCCAGAGAAGTTAGGGAAAGTTTGTTGCCCGCTGATAGTTGTTGTTGTTCAGCCATTAAAGACCCTGGATGTCATTGCGTCATTTCCGTTTCCCAGACTTATTCTTATCCAAATATTTGCTTCTAAAAAATACAAAATCTAAGGGAAAAAAACAAAACGAAAACTTACAATTTAACGTTTCCTTGTTTCCGCTAATTGAACGATGAATTATTAAACTAACAAATCCCACTTGCTTCTTGTAGTTGCAGGGAATGGAAAGGAAATAATTAAGAACTAGAAGAATAAACGGTTTAAATATAGCTCATTTCATTTCTTCTTCTTTATTTTTTGTTAGCGGTTGGCAAGAAACGTATTTCATTTCTTTGCATCTGATAATGTTTATTATGTAGAAGATAAACCCTGAAACAGTAGCGTTTCAGGGAGCTTTACCCATGGGCGGTCCTAGATGGGGACTACCAGGGACCAGTGCCCTTGTCGAAT